>NC_136686.1:34608336-40380836 GCF_903797595.1 Erithacus rubecula | reverse complement strand
TCACTGGGAAGTACTTCCTGCCCTGCTGCTCCGGGGGAGTGCCCTGGTTCAGAACTTCGGTGCCAATAGGCAAAAAGCTGCAGGATGCACAGAGGGACCTGGGTGACGTGTAACTGCACTTAGTGCAGGGAGATGGCTCAGCTCCGTGTCATCTGTATTTTTGTGCTTGTTAGTGTAACAGTGATGTGGGGGAGTTTGATGCAGAGGAGTTGTCACTTAACTCTTTACAGCTCCGAGTTCATGACAAATCCAGTTTTTGAAAGCTCATTGAGGGGATGGAGCAAGTGGAGATGTGCTTTTTATATTACACTATATACAGCATACAACCCTTACAGATGTTTTTGAAACAGGTAATTACAAAATTTCTCTTATGTGTATTTTCTTTATTATAGATTACTTCAGTGTTACCACTGCTCATGTTCTGTGCTCTCCAGTGAACATCATCTCACTGGAGAAGAGTCATAAGGAATCTTTGTTGTGGCTTGGCTCTACACCATCTTCTTGAATGGTTTGGGGGAAGAAAACCAAAGCAAAACTATTACACTGATTCCAGGTTAGCTGTATCTTTTAAGTGAGGAATTCTCTTGTATCTACAGTTGCATTTCTTCCTTCAAAGTGTTTTGCAACATGGTAAGGATGCTAAAAGCATCCCTTGCCAAAGTAAGCATTATCCCTCTATCAGCCTGAATACTCCAGGGTTGTGAAGTTTTCAGCACAGTAACACAGCACTTTGTTGTAACTCCACTGAAAGCTATTGATTTACTGAAATAAGAGTATTGGTCTAATACTGATACTCAAGTGTGATGGATAAAAGACTCTCTAACAATTTAAAGTTAGAAAGTGTATGTTTATTCAGTGCTGGGCAGCAGTGTGAGGTAATCCTCTACAATGCACTGCAAAATCACAGGTGATCACAGAGTCTGTTTATTGACAAAATCTTCAAACAAATATAAATTCATAGTAACAGCCCCTCCCATTCCTCATTTCCTCTAGTAATTAGTTTGAATGGCTATTAAGCATGAGTGGTTGGTTTCTTGAATTAAGTCTGGGGTTGTTTTTGTGGGGAGGGGTCTTTAAAGGAGGAAGTAAGGTGAGTCTTCCTCGCCCTGAACTCATGACCTTTTCTATCAATGACAATACAAATGGCTTTTGGGGGCAGCTCCAATCTTCCAAAGAAGTTTCTGGTTGTACTGTTAGCATTTCTCTCGACTAATTACTAGTTTCATCTTTTCCCATTGCAAGCACAGCTGAGAATACATAAGATGACAGGCAATCAGTTATTTAAGTTTCAGATAACTATTTTAAGCCCAGTTTCTTCTAACTTTTAACTAGAATCCTAATTTTTCTAAGATTAGCATTTCACTATTGCAACACCCTTGCCTGGAAGGAGGAAATGCACTGCAGTTGATCACTTGTAGGTCAATTCTTTTTTCCATTACTTTATGTTTGGCTGTTCTTTATGATGTTCCTGGTGTTCCCTGCAGAGTGATGGCAGGGCTGAACCACCTGCCTGCCTACAGGCTGGGGTAAAGCACATCCTGGATTTGAATCATTTTATTACTACTAAGAATACATTGTTCTCATTTCTTCTTGTTAGTTTGAAACTTCAAAGGGGGGTAGCCTGGAGGGAGAAGCCCCAGAGCGTGTTCAGTTCCCATCACTGCCCAAGATCTGCTGATGTCCAACAGCTGCAGACATGTGTACTCATCCCTTTGTCTTCCTCCCTCCTCTGCCTTTTCTACCAGGTAGTTACTGGGCTGCTGGACATTCCTTGCATGAGTGGCTGCAGAGAGCTCCATGGCTGATGTCCCTTGGCTTGCTGGCCAGGGGATGTGTGTGCAGGCTGCAGTGTGGCAGGGCAGCGAGCTGAAGGAGACAGAATGTTACTCGGTGTCCTGTGTGGCTGAGGAGGCACCTGCAGCACGTGGGGCTGCAGCTCTGCAGGGGCAGAGCAGCTGCCTGGAGCTGGATGGTTCTGAATGAAGGTGATTTCACAGAGGGGTTTGAATTCAAGATCATTTTCAAGTGACAGACAATTCAAGGTTGATTCTAATGAGTAAAGTTATCAGAAGTTTGTTTGTGGTGAGATGGCATTATCTTCTTAAATTGCCACTACAAAGCCATCTCAGTTTTAGAAGGCTGCAGTTTTTCACATTTGTATCAGAATTGTCACTTGGGTATTAGCTTCTCCCTGTCTGGTAAAACTGCCAGAGAGCAACCTGAGCCCATACCTTTGAAAAAAGCTGATTTACTGCAGGTGAATAGAAATGCAATGTTAGAGTAACAAAAATCTCATGAAGATGAGCCACAGTAAAGTCTGTCTTGTGCTGTGATGTTGGGTGGTTGTTGGACAGCTGGTCTAAGGTGGATTTCCTGCAAACTGCAATCTCAGGGGATATGTAAGTTTTGTTCTTAGGGGGTTTTGAACCTACAGCTCCACAGGAAAGTTGTCCTGGCAAACAGTAAATTTTTGTTTTACCAATGTCTGGTTGTCCTGACCTTTGGGCAGGACACTCTGTGTTTTTATTGTTTACAACAGTTGCGTGGTGAATCACAAGTTATGAAACACATTCTCTAGGACAAGGACTTGCACCCTCATTCCAATTTTCCTGCTGCCCTTAGTGGGCCCCTGTGACTTAGGCAACTGACCTGCAGCTAAGCTCACAGTCGACCCACAGCACATCAAAAACTGAATCCCTCACCCCAACATGCATAACCACAGTGCCTGCATTGTACAGCATGTGTGTTCTATTTCCCCACTACCAAGTATCACTGTATTGTTATCAGAAATACTTGTTTAAATAGTCCTCTAGGAAAAGCCCTGCAATTCCAGATTTAGGGCTTGACACAAAAAAATCCTGAGTTTTTGTAAGACTCTGGAATTTACAGTGAACTCTGACTTCCATGGGTTATTTTCTATCATGATGCTTGCTACTGCACCAAAGGATAAACAAATGCCTATCATCTATTTTTGATTGATCATCCTCATAATAAACTCAGACTTTTTAATTTCTTCAAAACACTAGGACCAATTATATGACAATCTGCTGCCAAAATTTCTTGTGTTTGGCTGCTGCAGTAGATTGGGTTGGATTACACTCTGGGTTTGAATGTTTACTATGTGTAATGGGCATTGACTCCATTGCTGTCAGTCCCTGTGCTTCTGCACAGTGCAAGGCAGTGAAGATCAGGTTGAGCTTTACTGTCAATGGGTGAGTCTGGGATTTGTGAGTGATAATGGAAGAGACAAGTTTGAGTCAGGTTTAAGTCAAGTTGCAGATCCCAGCCTGTGCTTTTCCTTTTTCTATTAGAGCAGTTAGTTGTGCTCTTAGTAGATTTCTTATTAACCTAATGATTAGAAACTTAAAAAAAAAAAAAAAAATCATAGTCCATTATTTTGAAACCAGCTGCATCTAATTAGTATTCTTTAATTACTGAAATTAGTGACATACTTTATTGTCCTTACTCTTGTCTCTACTGTTTACCAAGTATTGACCAATGTGAATATTGTAAGGTGTAGTAATAATAAAAATGTTGCCAACATAGCTCCTTAACTATAACTCACACCTGTGCCAACCTTACCTATGGAGCTACCTCATGAAGTACAGTGGAGGTAACTCTTGGAAGCAAAGGGATGCCTGGAATTCTCTTCTCCTGCACTACAGTCCCCCAGGGGTATTTCAGTGAAGCTGCTCCCTGCTTTGGTCAGGTGCTGTGTAGGGCACGCCCAGGGGTTTGAATGGTGGCTTCCCACAGCAGTATTCCACTCATGCCCTAAACCCCTCACTGTTTTGCAAGTTCCAGGGTGAATGGACTCTTTGCCACCTGCATTTGTTTTTCTAGCTTGGAGCACCTGCAGGCTGGCACGGCAGGGTGAAGACTAACTGAAAACAAATGAGATGTAAAGGAGGGGGTGCCCAGACAACACAGGACAAGATGAATGCATGTGCACAGAAGGAACAGGATTACACCTTGCTTTCCAAACCACATCACTTGAGCCAGAGTCATTTAAAACCAAACACTGACAGCTGAGAGAAAAGAATTTATTAGAAACTGTTAAACACTACATGAAACTAAATTTTATAGTATTTTTTTCAGTAGACAGCACTCCAGCCTACATACAAAGTACTGTGGACTTTGGACAGCCACTGTGCTCGTAAGGTCTATCTTTAGGATGAGACATTCAAGCAGCATGCACAGTGAGAAAGGGGAAGGGGTGCAAGGAAAACCCTTTTGATTTGCATAAGTTCACAGAAGGTACACTTTTGTAATTGCTTCCCACAAGGCAGTTTGGGTTGAAGGACTCACCACTACCCTGGAGGCAGCAAGGGGGCTCAGCTCCCACCTCCACCCTCAGTGCTGGTGCATGTTGGGACTTTGCAGCAGGTGTTTCAATAAACAGAAAAACACCTTTCACCCTGCTGGGACACAGCAAAGACTCCGAGGCTGCCCTACTCCCCTTGTCAGGCAGCCACACCAGCAGAGACCTCGCTGCTTCTCGGGAGAAACAGGAGCAGAGTCTACAGAATAAGGCAATGCATTTCTTTAATTCAACATAAAACTTGTAACAAACTGAGTATTTTCTGATAAATTCTGAAATATTTAATTGTAAAAAATAAAGTTACTGAGCACATGCTACTCTTATCTGCTATTCTTCATTAGGTTTTGAAATACAGTGGAGCATCACTATAGTCACTGCCCCAACAACATGGCAGCCAGTGACAGCTTCCCTTCCATCCAGGGAGCTGCAAAACAAGAAACTAATGACCCCTCCCTTCTCCCAGTTCAAATCCTCCCTTGTTTCTTCCCCAATTTCCACCTCTCTTCCAAAAGAGGAAAAGGACCCCTTGAAACACTTATCTGACTCCTGAAAGGAGCTTTATAGCAAGGCTCAACTGTATAGACTAGAAAAAGATACAAAAAGTGATTAAATCCAAAAATTCAGAGAAGGAAAATGTAATAAAGTACGCATGGCGTGATAAACCAAGATACACATAGCAATTTGCTACATTTTTCAAAAAGTGCTAACCAATTTTAGCTCAATATAGCTCAAGAGATCTTACAAATTGCTACCATAGTGTAAAACTGAGTATATTGAAAAGTCTAAAACCTGACTTGACTGTAGAAAATGTATTATTATATCTGTTTCTAATTTACATAGTATTTGTATTTAGGCACACAAAAATAAATATAGACAGTCAAATGCTTCGTTGAGTCTGCAGAAAGTTATAGTTAAAACCAAGCAATCAACTTTTGTGACAAACATCACATTTTAACACCTCTCTCTTTACACCACACATGTTACAACAGGGGTGATATCCCTTACATCATCCTCAGGCTTCTGCAAAAGTTACTTAGAGGTTGGGACTGTTTTCTGCCAAAGGTAATTTGGGAACTACTGGCTCCAAAGAGATAATTTCTCAGAAAACTCAACTGATAGTTCCTGGTAAAATGTTTTATTCCTGCTTCTGGGCCAGGAGGCTTTGGGCTGGAGCAGAAGCCAGGCTGGGCCAGCACCAAAGGCTGTTACAGCACAACAGGACTGGAGGGTTGGTGACAAGATCTTAACAGCACTGTGTGAGAGAAAGGGGACAAATCAGAGTAAGACTCCTTTGAGAAGGATCTCAAGCTGTTCTTTCTCTAAGGAGCACAGGGTGATCTCAGTATTCCAGCAACCCTCCCTGCTGCTGCCTCAGTAAAACTGGTTTTACCTGAGGTGTAAGCTTTCCACAGGCACATTCAGTGACCCTACAGCTGTTTTTGGAATGCTCGTGGTACCTCTAATAACCTCTCTCCAGTGCTCAGGGAAGCAGGAAAACACTTGGCTTCCAATGGCACAGGTTCACTAATACCAGTCCCTAATTAATTGGGAAAAGTATTATGCAGATGAGACTGGCACAACTGTCAGTCTCTGGTTAACTGGGAAGCTAAACTGGATAAATTCCAGCTCTCTTGATATTACTTTAAGAAGAAACTTTTCTGTTTCTGAACATCTAGCTTTAGTACACTAATTCCCTGCTAGCCTAAGAGCACAACCTGAACTGAGGTTACCAGTGTGTGGTGATTGAGGACTTTAAACACGTAAAAATTATTCAAGTTATCCCACTATCTTGAAACAAATTGAAAAACATCACAAACAATACCAAGCAGCATAATTTTTATTTGGTGTTACAACAGCTGTGCAGCACCCATGCTTTTGGGTACCACGTTTTACTGTTTATGACTTCTCTTTCTGAAATCTAAACAGTTATGTTCAGACAACTCTATGTGCTTTTTTAATATACACATTGTGACCCCTGCATTCAGCCTGTCCAGTTAACACTAAAAATATTTGTCAAGGCAATTAATTTTTTCATCTTTGCTATAATCAGGGAGCAATCAAAAGAAAACTTTTACTTTAATCTGACTGATCACATGTACTGTACATACCTGTTTCAAACCCAACGTACTTGAAGTTTCTAAGTTAATGCACTCTCTTATTCAAGTCAAAATGCTGTACATCTAAGTATCCACACAATCGTACATTCCTAATGATTCTTCTTTACACCTTTATTCTTTTTAGAAACCTGTTTTTAAAAAGGAATAAAGAAGTTGCCCTGCAGATCTATATTTCTTTAGAACAAAACATTATATACTACCTTGAAAAATAATTTTATCAAAACCAAATTCAAATCACTGTCATGTACAATTTTCAGTTAACAGTTCACATTGAAATTGCACTTTGCAGATAGAATAAAACTAAAAAATGAAAAGATATTCTATTTCCTTTCACAGGAGACTGCCTCTTCAGGATTTTTCTTCCGTGAATGCTTGTATTTGTCTACATACGCTTTCACTAGATTTGCCACTTTTGCAGAATTAACTTCTCCGCTCTTGCTATGACAAACCTGCAACAGTTTAAAGAACAAAAACATGTGAAACATTTATATTGATTTGACACAGTTCCACATTATTCATTTATTTTCCAACACTTCAGATTCTTCCATCCCAGGCAAAACATATTTTAAAACTCCTAATGCTTTCCGACTGCTTCTCAAATACTTCTGAATTCCCATTCAACTCTTCCACACAATAACCAGGTTCTGTTCCAAGAAGCCAAAGAAAGCTCTTGTGGATGGAGAAAGAGGAAAGGTATTTTTCCTGCCCCCTCTTCCCCCTTTCCAGCAACTGAGCTGCTCCCACAAAAGCAAGAAACCCACCCCAAAGCTTGCCCCAGGTGAAACCTGTGCAGCTTGGACCAACTTACTTTATCTACAGCTTTCCGCACAATTTCTTTGTACTCCTCCTTAGTGATGTCTTTGTTTTGGTAGAAAGGTTTAATCGCGAGCTTGACCTCTTGTGCTGCTTTTTCTTGAATTAACAATTTCTGAAGAGGAAACAAACTTCAGCATGGTATTTCACTGCCTGTGTGTCTTTATCAATCACAGCTTAAAACTTTACAGGAAAAAGGTTGCTACAGAAGATTAGAAAATGCCCCCCATGCACATTTTAGCTCTCATGGGAGCTGCCTGTGCTCTGCTAAGAATAGAACGTTTTCCCATGCAATTCAAGTAATATTCATAATAGTGCTGCTTTAAAGAAGATTACATTAAAAACAGTCAGAGGCTAATCTGTGTCCTATGGCTGCCACAAAAATATTACATACATGATGGCATGGAGTATATTACACTGAAGGGTTATTGTCATAACTTGCTATTTTTAGTACATCAAAATGCATTTATACAAAAATCAAAATTGATACATTTTAACATAAATATATAAACAGTGTATATATAAATATATGCTGAACTTTGAACTTGCCTGGTCCTTCTTCGAGCTATCTGCACTGGCTTCCACTGTTACACTTGCTCTGCTTTCTCCCATTTTTACAGCTGCATTAGAGCTCTTCAAGTGACCTGATGACGTTGCATTACCCGAATTTGGTCCCTGAACTGTTCCCACGTTTCCCAGGACTGCTGCAGGAGCAGGCAAAGCTGGAGCACTCATGCTGTTACTTACATGAGAAGCATTTGGAATACCCTGTTTTAAAAAGTTATCAGTAGTTAATACATTGTTCTTCTATATGGCAGTGTGCCTTTCTAGGAGTCTCAGCTGCTCTAGAATGAGAACAAATACTGCATGCTTTGGTTCATTACCTAATTTCCACACTGCCCATTATTATGGAAGGTACACATTACATTAGATGTACTCGAAGAAAAAAAAAGAGAAAGAAAGAAAAACTTGAGAAGTAATGGTTGCCATTTTCTAGCTGTGATCCCAGTAATAAAATACCCTGCAAACAGGCACAGAAGGTGTCAGTACAGGGGGAAGGAAGTTTATGGCTGCAGAATCAATCTGATTTACAAAACAGAGCTGTAATAAGTAAACATTTTCTAAAAAAAAATCAACACCTAAACACACATGCAAAAGGCACCCAAAGCCACACTTGCATTCCTGCATAATAATGATGCTGCTTGAAAACATCTATTTTTATGTTTGTTATCAGCTTGAACTTGCAAATATAAATACACACGCCAAAGATGAAACACTGGCTGAAGTACCAGGAAAAGCCATTTTCTGGCCATATCCAAACATCACCAAAAGGCACTGTACATACTTTGGGACTGAGAAATTAGGTAGCTCTCAGGTAGAGGTCATTTTTAGCAAAAGCTCAGAACATCCTCCCGACATGTTTCTGGCAGGCTACACTAAACACAGCTTTTTTGCAGGTCATCACCATTACTCCTTACACATCTCCATTTATCTGGATGGAAAATAATGAAACAGGAATCTGAGCTCTTTGGAAAGGACAGAGAAATGGAGCTGTTTTAATCAATGTGCTAACGCTCACCAGTGTGCTCTTTTCATTTTCCTTTCAACAGGAAGGACAGGTGCTGTCCTGCAGTATTCAGTCATTTCTATTGTGCTACCACTGAGGGGTTGTCAAATAAAAGCTCAAAAAAAGAAGCACCAGCAGCTGCAAGAGCATTCAGGTTCATGGACACCAGAACACAAAAGCAGGTAAGAGCAACAACTGTTACATGGGCTTTACAACAGGTAACTGCATTTTGCAGCAATACACACTCTTTACAGAAACATATTTATTGCTGCATTAGATACTCATTTCAGAGCTTTGAAGCCTATGTTTTTATTCTATGAACATAGCCTATGCTCTGTGTTATTTTTGGAGGTTAAATCTACTGGATTTCCAATTGTGAAAATAGTTTTATTAAGAAAGGAGGTATTAATTAAATCAACAAGGAATCTACCAAGATTTTAGTTCCAGCAGTACCTTGCTGGCTTCTTTTTGCAGTGTATTGAGTTATTTCATATGGCCTGTAACCCCACTCAGTATTTTCCACAGCATTCAACTCTCCTTGTTCTAAGTTAATGAATATGAACAGATGACAGCAGTCAAAAGTGAGAACAACATAGGCCATTTATCAGTTCCCTTCAGATCTTTAGAAATGATGCATGAAAACCGAGGGTTAGAAATAATTTGTTCACTTTTTCAACCTGGAATATAGGGGAAAGTGGTTTAGGTTAGAACAAGCAGCAGCAAAAGAAAAGCACAAACCACAGTCAACTCCTGAAGAGCCCTTTACTTATCATAAATGCAGCATTACATCTTCTTGCAGTGCATGGGTTCTCCTCCAAGTTGTTAATATTCCTTTCCTTGATATAAAAACTCTTAATATAAACAGCTAGCTACAGGAGGACCTCACATACACAGACCATCTAAAGATGGTCTGACTGCCCTAAGCATAAGAGTCTTTTTGAAACTGGAGAAATAAACTGGGAGTCAGGACTCAAACAGGGCATGGAAAACCAGGAGAATCAGGTAAGAAGAGAGAAGTAAAAAACAGCAAAGAGGCCTCAAAAATTATTAATAAAAAGGCTGAAAAGATGAAACCGAATAAAAAAATGTTGGGAGAGGAATCCATTGAGATGGTGACAGCTGGAGAATGGAAGTGTGGAACAAATGGGTGCCATGCAGGACTTGGCAATTTTTCTCTGCTGACAGACCCCCCCATGGGATGAGAACAGCAACACTGAAGTTTAGATCAGTTCCTACATTCTACTGAAAGGGTATTCAAGCATATACCAAAATGCTTAAAAATCAGGTTTGGAAGGGGGAAATTTAGTTTTGGAAGCAGGTCAGTTCTAAGATAAAAAAGATGATGGACAACTGATGACATTTTTCAGTGTTCCATTACCACAGAAACCCAGTTATGATGTTGTATGTTGTTATTATTTAAAATCTACAGTCTCTGAATAACCCATTTGCTCATGGATGCTTCCACTTCAAATTTGGTGTCAGATGGAAGAAAACAGGCAAGAGAGAAAGAAACTGCAAGTATAAATTTATGGTATTCAAGATAAAGAATCCTTAACTGGTATTATTTCACCACTGTTCTTGCCATGGTTTCTGCTAAAGCATACCTGCAATTGTTTTCCATCTTGCTGTGAAGCAATGTAGTTGACTTGTTGAGATGGTGGGGGTGGAGGTGGAGGCGGAGGTAATCCCTGAGAAATATTTGTGGGAGCAGCTACCTGTATGAGAGGCACTCCAGCAGGGAGATGCATGGGCATTGGAGGGTGGATGTTGAAAGGATTTCGTTGCATATTCATCAAAGGAGGATGGACACCCACTGGGTATGGGAAGATATTCATAGGTTGGTGCTGTGCATTCACTTGTGGCATTACATTCATTTGTTGCTGCATCATATTTATTGGTAACTGAGAACCATCACTTTGCTGGTTGCCTTGGTCTTTGAGGTTTGGATCTGCCAAAACAAAAACCAGACAGTATATCAAGAAGAAATTCTGCATTTCATAAAGCAAAAGGGGAGCCGGGTGTCTAAACTCTTAATTAAGGATGGATTACCAAAAAGCTTTCTATAATCTGAGTATTTTCAAGATACTGCACAGCACTCACCATGGTACATGAAACCAAACACTAGCTTCAAAGTTTAAAAAGTTCAGGTTACTGTGAAAGCCTGTGTTTTGAATTTGTTTTCTCTACTTGTTCCCCTAACACAGCCAATAAACTATTTCATCCCAATTAAACTGAAATTTTTCACCAACGAGCAGAAAGACAACATAATTTACCCAGTTCTGCAATTGCAGAAGGTTAGTCACACATTACCACATCAGCATGTCTCTGTTCCTCTTTGCCTGATTCACACATACTCATTATACAGGTCTGGAAATTACAGAAATACTGTGCTGGGATTTTTCACACTGAGCAATAAGTCACCCTCAAACCATTTAAAAGATATTCATATTCGGAAAGAGTTGCTCAAAAATCCCACAATGGTACAATAGGTAAAACCCAGAAGTAAAAAAAACCTCTTGGGGTAGCAGGTAGCACTTCTTAAATAAATTACTTTGATATCCCACTGTCTCTTCAACAGAAGCCAAAAAAGACACAAGCCTTCCAGAAGTCAAGAAATTAGTTTGGAGAAATGTCTGATAGGCTACAGTTTAGACATCCTTCCTTAGAATCCCTTCCTTGAGGAACCCTGTTATGTAATTCACAGGGATCACAATCTAAGGCCTTCCATGTCAGCCCAAATCCTTATTTTTAAAGATAATGGGATAACAGAATCACTGAGGTTGGAAGGGACCTATTGAGACTCCCTGGTCCAGCCTCCCTGCTCAAGCAGGGTCAGCAAAAGCAGGCTGCCCTGGAGGACCATGCCATGATGGCAGCCTAGCCTGTTTTATCCAGTTATGAGAGATTGTTGTACTGTTCTCAGCTGAATTCATTGATCCTGAACTATATGAAAAAGTCTTTGAATCACAGAATGCTTTACAGGTTTGGTAAGTTTTCCCTGCAGCAGGGCTTCAAAACCAGGAAGTCACTGATGCAGTTATCTCTCAGAAGAGGGAAAAAACTGCTGACATATGGAATGAAAAAGGATAAAAATGAAAGGCAAACAAGGAGAGAGAACAAGAGTGCAAGTGTGGTTGTTTTCAGAAATGGATTTCATAGTTCTTGAATTCAATTCACTATCTCTCAATTCACATCAATCTTTAAAGATTATTAATCAGGGCATTACTGATTTGTGGATGATATCCTAACTATTCAGAATCAATCTCATCCACAGTTCAGTTAACCTACTCTCTACCAAAAAGTTTATTTCTGTCAGGGCAGTTGTCTTATAAGTATAAAAACCCCTCAAAAACTGATTTATATTGACATTTTAGAGAAATTTTAATACTGAAATACAGCAAAAGCACTGGTTTTGTATTAATCAATTACCCTAGATTTTTTAAAAGTATTTAAACAGGACTGTGCTTATCTAGGAGCAAGATAACCATCAACATGCTGCCTTGTCATCTCTAAAATCAGCCATGTGGGTCTGCACACGCAGATTAATGTCTTTTTGAAATTAATTACCTTTTTAAAGTTGTGTGGATGCACAAACTTAAACCCGAACTTGGACTTTATGCAAAACCAAGAAGCCATCAAAATACAAGAAATCACCAAACTCCACACCTTTACCCCTCCATATTGCACAAAGAGTATGGATTCACCCCAAATCATTTTTTAAAGAACTAATCAGCAGATCATATCACAGGAAATTGTGACAGGATTTTGCTCAGCTATCACAACTGTGACTAAGCTATTATATTTCAAAACCATTATCACCTTGTTCAGGTGTCTCCTCTTCTTGTCTCATTCCCCATCCAGACTGTGGGCTGGATGAATTGCGTCCCCTTCTTGAATAATAATTCTGCACATCAGCAGGCAAAGTCTTCCTCACAGCCCAGCTGGATGCAGATGTCCACCCAGACCTGTCAGCAGGAGTATCAAACGAATACTCTTGTTCATTCTTACGCTTGTATGGCTGCTGTTCTGAGAACCTTGAAGCTTCATTCCCAGAACCATTTGAGTTCCCTGAGAGAGGTTTTCTGTTCTGCCAGTGATTTTCACCCTGGTCTCCATACATGAAACCACCTCGGCCACGCTGACCTCTCCCTCGATTCGGATTCCAACCTGAACCAAAGTTTTTATTCCAAGACTGTCCTGCATTATCATGCCTGCCTTCTTCCCAATGTGGTTTCTCTCTTTCTCTGTTCCTGACTTCAGGAACAGAGTTTATTCTCTCCATTACCCAGTCTGGACAATCATTCCTCTGCTTATCTGAAGAACATTGATCATCATTGCTTTTTTCTGTATTATTGTCCCTCTCTCTTTTAAGATTTTCATTTTGTTTCTCTTGATCACTTCTCCTGTATCGATCATTTCCTCTGGGACTCCTCCAGCTGTCATTTGCCCATCTCTCTTTCCATCGAGGTGAATGACTTTCCCTCTCATTTCTAGAGAATGAAGAACCTTTACTTCTAGTCCTAGATCGTGATCTTGACCTAGAGCGTGACTGTGACCTAGACCGCCTCCTGTTTCTCCTTTCTCTGTCACGATCTCTTCTGTGATGATCTCTATCGCTGCTTCGAGACCTGGATTTCCGCCTTGGAGATGAATCCTTAGTTCCTGACCGTGAAGATGATCTCCTGCTTTCCCTGACAGTTTCCCTCTGGGGAGATCGAGGTGGTGTTTTTTTCTCATCTCTGAGTGTGTCTCTCTTTGGAGAACAAGATGAGGATCTCCTTCCCTCTCTCACAGGTACCTTCTTGGGTGATCCTGAGCTCCTGTCTCCAGTTGTCTCCCTTTTAGGGGATGGTGATTGAGATTTCCTGCCCTCTCTCCCAGAAGGAGACCAAGTTGTCGATGGAGAGTGAAATCTAGATCTTCTAGTTCGAGCCTTTTTCTCTTTTTTGAGCTCTGCCTGGCACTCACTTTCTTGAGGAACATTTTCATCTTTTTCATCAGAACCTGATGCAGAGTTTCCCACATCACACTGTAAGGAGTTCACTTCTCCTTGCTCTGTACTTTCAGGTGGTGGTAAATGCTCAATCTTAGATTCATTCTGGTCACTGCAAAATGAATCACAGTCCATTGGTATCATTTCATTGTTATCTTCACCAAAATGTTTATGTTCAGCATTTGCTGGGGGTGACTCTGAAGTTCCACCCTCTTCACTTTCTGAAATGGTGTTCTCTTTTAAGGGTTGTTCTGATGTACTGTCCATGGAAACACTGTGTATTAATGCATCTGGTTCTTCATCTTGAAGAGGTTTTGCACAGTCTACCACTGGTTTTAGTTCAGTCTCAGAATTATCTATTTCCATGTCTTCAGGATGCTCAGGCAATTCATTTCTGGGGCTCTCTAATGGCTGATCTTTTCCCAAAGGTTCCAGATGTTCCAACAATTCATTTTCTGGACTAGCTATGGGTTTATCTACTTTAGTCAAAGTTTCTATGTTCTCCATTAATTCTTTTTGAGGGCTACATGATGTCTGATCTACTTTTTCAGAAGTTGCATGGTCACATACATCATCTTTGGGACTAGCTACTGTTTCCACTTGTTCAAGAGTATTTTCACAATTGTCCTGATTGACAAGATCTACATTTTTTTCAGTAACATCTTTCACTTCAAATTCCTGACTTTCACTTCCTAAAGTTAGTACTGGGGGTTCTTGGAGAGAAAAACTTACATCTGCATTGCCTGAAGTTTTTTCATCTCCGTCACATTCTCCTGTAGTTGCCTCAATTTCTGCATGCTCACTACAGCTTTCCAATCCATTAGCAGATTCCATTTCTACATTATCCTTCTGTGGAAGGCTTACATTATTGCTTTCATTATCTGACTGGTGGTCTTTATCTAAAGTTAGGACTGCTTCAGGCTCAGCATTGTCATCATCTTCCACCGAGCCACCAGGTGCTTTTTCAGAACGTGCAGACCTTCTCAGTTTCTTTTTAACTGCAGGTGTTTGCTGTTTAACTGCTCTTTTAGATTTGCGTTTTGGAGGAGCATTCTCTGCTTCTGAATGAGTTTTATTCAGAGATGGGTTATTGCTATCAGAGGCACTGCAAGCAGAACTGCTAGACCGAGGGGAGCTCCGAGACTGACTCAGAGCCTCATTTTTGCTGTTTCGTGCAGACCTTCTTGTAGGAGTAGTAGCAACTGATTTCCTCCTACTTCCTCTAGTGCTAGATGAACCAGAAGCTTCCTTTTTCTCTTCTCCTTCTTGGGTACATGCAACAGCATATCCTTTGCCTAAAGATTCTAATAAAAAGAGAAGACATTAAGATTTGATAATAACCATTTATCTGAACATATTTAAGAACATAAAAGGGCCATCTGCAGTGTAACAGATATCCTCAAATAACACAATTTAAGATTAAGTATGAAGTATCACCACAGCTTTTTTTCTTGTTTAAATGAAAACTGGATGTTTTAAAGAACAGAAACAAGGTAAAGTGACACATCAGACATCTGAACATGCTTTAGAAGCAGTGCTGGCATGGCTACATGGACAGTGATAGCATTGATAACAGTGAAACTGTTACTGACACAGCTCCTCAAAGATAGTCAGTATTTAAGCTATCAGAAGAGTAATGAATTAACCACACAACACTGTTAGCATATAGCAGCTCCTGTCATTTATAATACAGGCCTGTTATACTGAAGCTCAATACTAGAGAAAGGGACATTTTTGAATGGCCATCAGTGGATGATCACATGTGCAGCCGTTGATCAGACACAGCAATGACAGTGCAAACTTATTCACCAGTTATAGGGCAAACTGAACTTAAACTCTGCCACAAGACACCCAAGGTGTCTGCAGCATCTACAGTGCATCAAAAAAACCCCAAAGCCCTACAAAGAATAACTAAGGCACATCTAGCAAGCAGCTCAGCTCTTTTGTTGACACTGCACTAATTTATTTCATGCCATCTACCATTCAACAAGTCTTGGTAGGGAAGCTAAGGGTTATATTCACTGCAAAGGGGACTGCAATGTCAGTACCTATGAAATCTGCTGGTACCAGCTCAGGAATTAAAGATGAATGATAATTAAGTAAATATACCTGAATGCGATACTTCAGAACTAAATTAATTCTTGGGATATCCATTAATTTGTTTCACACTTTGTGTGAATGTAGCATTCAAATTAATTCTTTAGCAGCTTCAATTTCATACACAAATAATGCAAACTAACTAAGAAAGATTAATTTCTATGGATTTTTAAATTAATCTCTCACATCACAAACACTTGATTTTAACTCTGCATGTTATTTCCCATGCTTTTGCTACACTAAAACATTTGTCTAATGTATTCACAAACAGATTTTATAAAAGTAAGATTGGAATGAGAAAAGTAACAGTAAAAAAGCCTCTTTCTACCACTTACTACTTTGTTAGCAGAACAAAAAACCTCAGTGTATTAAATTCAAACAATCTCAGAGAATGAATTCCATAACCACCTCACTAGCCTTTAAAAGAGCACAGGACTATAACCTTCCTTGCAAACAACACAATAATTTGCCTGAGCATGAAAAAAAAAAAAAAAAGGTGGTTCTGAGTTTTGTGTGTCCCAATGATCAAATAACTACTTGAGAAAAAGAAAACCAACATCAACTGTATAGAAGGCATCATCTATTTAAAAGAAAATAACATGATAGCAAAGAACTTCCAAAGGAATTTCAGGTGACTGATGCTATTTCAGGTATCTACTCTTAACAGTCTCACCAATCGTTTTGTTATGAAAGTGACTTTACAGTGGTTAAGCAGCACTTACTCAGCAACAGGTGGCTGTCTCAGACTAATTATGACTTCAAACCTATTACAATAGCCAGGAAATCAAGTCAGATGTTACATGACATTTCAAATTTTAATGTCTGTGATGATTTCTTCTCCCTTGAAGAAAATTATCTTGCAATAATAAAAAAAAACCTCAGCAGAATACAAGCGGAATGTGAGAACCTGGACAGAATTAGAAGGCGAGTTATTTTCCTAGCACATTCAAAATCTACATGTGAAGCACAAATCCCTTTTTAGCATGCCCTAGCACTTGTAAAAATTTAACAGAAAACTTCACAAGCTTTGGACTTGGACCAAATAAAAGGCATTTCAGTTCACTAACTCTTTATTGAAAAATATTTTAATCACACAAGAACTGCATAATGCCAGCATAAATCATAGTGGTATTTGTAGATTCACTAAAGTGTTTTCAGGTCAAGTTAGTAAAAAAGGTTGTTTAATGGTAACAGACTACTAAGACTGCAGCAGCTACAGGGATGATTCAGACACTGCAATTATATGGTCATCACTGATACTTGTATGGCTCATTGTACAATCCTTGAAGATACTGTCAGCTGTTACTCTGATGCAATACTGTACACTTAGGTGTGACCAGAAGTTGAGAGGAGTAGATAAAGAAAACAAAAAATGCTTATGCTATGGTCTTTCAGGCACAATTTAGTAAGAAGTGTAAGCACCAGTTTGCATCTTTTTTTAATGCATCTATTTTCTTCATTCTTATTTTTTCCACCTTTTTAAAAAGTCAGTGTGTCTTTATACATATATATTTGCCATGTATCTCTAACAGTATTCAGATTAGATTTCTCTTTGCCTTTGTCTTTACCTTTTCTTATGCATGTCAAACTTTTACTCAGCTGCTACATAAAAACTGAATGGGCAAGGAACACTCACTCCACAGAATGTGACTAAAATCCTCAAGGGACATCCTCATATCTACCATCCCCTGATTTTACTAAGAAATTCTAAGACTCTTACTTCCTGCATGCTCCTTATCAATAGAAAGTATTTAAATAAAATGTGAAGATGACTTAAAACTCTGAATCTTAAAACACTGTACTATGTTGGCACTAATCTTAAAATTCAATCTTTGTCCACAGTACAAGTATCAAAATGCTAATCAAGACAACTGACAAAATTCTGTTCTAAATATAATTATTTAATGTTTCTGGTGCATCCTAACAAAAAAACTTTACTATAGAAGTAGAATGGTAGATAGAGAAGTAAAGAGGTATGAGCTAACACGTATACTACTAGAAGCAAAATGGTTAAGGATCAGCTACATTGAACTGCCAAACATCAGAGACCTGAAGAAACAACCCATCAATTTTTCACTGGGAAATGTATAGATGACATACATACCTTTAAAAATAACAAAGAATATGAAAGCAAGTTTTTCATGATCCTTCTACTACTTAATTCCTTTCAGCAATTTACTTCCACATAATTTTTGTCAGCCAGGACACCCAAATCTGTCCTATCTCTTTGCCTACTAGACAAGTGAAAGTGGTGTGATTCCCAATTCAAAGAAGGCATTAACTCTAGCCTTAAAAAAATAGGACTCCTTTGTTTCCACTTCTTTGAATTTGTGCAGCTTTTTGAAAGAGAAACTACATTCTTGCTGAGTATGGAGACAGAGGCTGTTAAAGCAACTGGAGGAAGGCAATTCCTTCCATGTCTTGTCTTCTGCTGCTTTCCTGACAGACCATGGAGCTCCAGTAATTTTGCAAGGTTTTGCCCTGTTTGCTTGTAGGCAAACTAAAAGTGATCCATATACTTCACTGCTTCCTAATGTCCTCCTCTGCCAGAAAAGTTTGCTCCTGACACTCCACAATATACCTCAGAAATATGCCATTCATAATGCATTCAAAAAAGATTTATCCTTGAACAAAGGGAAATGAAGAAAGAAGAGCACGAATGGAAAAATAGTGCAATTAGAAATGGAATCAAATTACATAAATACGTATTAATTTAATCTTCAAAATAGTAAGTTATACCAGCTTTGGGGTGGATGATTCATGTTCTGTGTTCCAACTTCAGAAATTAAGTAGCTGAATTTGAAATAGTACCAAACTGCATCAAAACTTATTTTTTCCCCATTAAGTGCAACTAACTCTGTTTGATTTCTGATAATCATATTTTAACAATACTCCACATGAGCTATAAATAAAACTTACAAAAAAAAAGTTTACCAAAGTTTTCCAAAGGCCTGGTATTTGTTGGAAGAACTCTTCCAGCCACTGCAGAAGAAGTGAGGAGAAAGGTCTCAGCTTCAGCTCCATAAGATATTAAAGGAATACTGCAAAGTAAAAGCAAAAGAAGTAACATTAATTGTTTTAGTTGTTTGCAGCAAGTCTTGGAAACAATGCACAAAACCAAAACACATTAGGCAACTACAACCCTTTCAACTTCATCCCAGCTGGAGAAAAACACAAAGATGACAGTGACCAAAACTTTTCTTGTCATATTTAATTTCAGGTTAATTTTACTGCCTAATCTATTAAAACTGTTTGAACAGGGTATGTTATGTTAAAGCAATATACATTTGGCTTTCTTTAAAGTCAAACATAGAACTGTAATAGCCTACATGACTATTTAAAAAAGGCTTCTTTTTTTTTCCTTCATACAAAAGAAATAAAAGAAATATATACTTATTCAGGATCCCTCAGGAAACCTTGGGCAAAAACAGAGTTTAGTTAGAGATCAACAATTTTTGCATTATCACTGAGTTGGAATGAAACTTCTCCCCAAGAAAACATACATGTAATAAATTTAAATTTATTATTTCAATCCTAGATGCAATTTTTTATTATAATTAAAAAGTTCTTCACTTGCTATTTTACCTTTAGTCTTTGATTTTAAACCAAAGACAGCAAAGAGATATGTAGTGAAATTAAGATCACAGAACCAATTTCTTATTGTGTTATTTTAAAATCAGTTACTTTTATGGTTCTGCTTAATACTCACAAGAATATCTTTAGGGCATGTTTTAACACACATCTGCTTTCTGACAAAAAACCCATAGAATCATCTTATGACCCATGTTTTACTTTATACAACTCCTGTTAGCTCTTTTTAGATGCAAATAGGATTTTAAAATAAATTCTTACAGAAAAAAAGAAAAAAACAACCTGTAAAAGTTGAGTACAGGGTGGTGTGGGTTATCAGAATCAGACTGATGTTAAAGCAAATATAGTCTGATATCTAGGGACAGAAATAATTTTAAAAGCTCATTGACTATTAGCTGCCAAATAGCAAATATATTCAAACTCACATTTCTGTGAAAAGGAGACATATTAAGATGCACAAATCACTGGAGTTACTATGCTTGTCACGAATACCAAAAAAAGTATTGAGACATACAGAAAAGAATCTATTGACATAAAAACACCAAGCAGCAAATACATAAAAATTTAACAAGTTAAATGCAAACACTATTTAGTTTCATGAAAATTATATTCTATCTAAAGAGCAATTTGAATTAATCAAACTCCAAACATGAATTATGAAGATTAACTATGAATCCAAAACACAAACCTTTCAACTCTGGCAATCACAGATGAACACGACAATTCCAGTTCTTGTCTCTTTTGCCTGATCCCTGCACTGACTTCTGTGAATTCTGCACTGAAAGACAAATTTCATACAAGAAGTCATAAAAAGTAACTTTGTACTATGACCATTTTGCATTTCAGTAATTGCTCCTATCAATGACTAATTTAACTGTATCAGAACTTTCAACAGTCATGATAAAACTATGCATGGGTTATTGCTTAGAAGAAAACAGTCACAGCAAACATAAATGAAGTCCTAAATAAATAAAGCAGATGGAATGGAAAACAAGAGATGAAATGTGTCTGCTGGGGAGTTGAAGGATGGAGAAACTTTGCAACCTTGACAAATAAATTCTGTTGCATGCATGGCAAAAAGTTAACCTTTTACAGACTGTCAAAAACATACAGATATAGTATTTTTTTTAAATTAGGCTGCATTATCCAAACAGCATTCTTTAGACCGTTCTTTTTCTTCCATCTATTCAGTGAACAATTTTTTATCCATCCAGTCTTAAATATTAGGCTTAAGTATTTTGCTTAATACAAAAATGATTTATGGATATTTAAAGTATTCCTCTTGGAATCAAAGAACAACAACAAAGAAGATTGCTTCTGACACAAACCAGGATATTTACTGTTAACTGTTTTGGTAACTGCTGTTGCAATAACAGGGCTAAGCCTTTCCTATCCAAGGCTTCAATTCAGCAAGGAATTAAACATGAACTAAAAAATCAAACTCTTATTAGGAGATTAATATACTCAAGTGTGTGCTTCTGATGCTGAACACGACAGAAATTGGGGAGTGCCCTTAAGAGTACTCATTTTAAAATGTTTGTGTTTATCCTTTAACTGCTCTTTGTCAATGAATAAATACTCTGGCAATCTTCAAAATATTTCAAGGCAGAATATATACAGGTAGGAGCAGAAAGAACTTCAGAATCTACAATACAGTAACCCATCAATTTATATGAAGCACTAGTACACACTAACCAGTCATTTCTACAGCTAAAAAAGGATTCTTCACTGCTACCACCAGCCAGAAGCGTGCTGAAGAAATTAGTTCTGATGCACTCATTCCAGCAGGTCTGTCTTCTGGGCTACACAAAAAATAAATTATGAATTAAAGACACCCAAAATAAAACAATTCACACTAAATACATGAAGATGGACTGAAATTAAATTAGGTCAGCAAGACTTTAGCTCATAAAAAAGACACTATAATAGCTTCATAGTTATATGCAGAGATTTGGAGTTACAGTGAACAAATTTTCTCTATTCAGTCTCTAAATTTTCAACAACTGCTCTTTGCAGATAAACTAGATATTTTATATATAGCAAAATCTTTAATGTTCCACACAGACATCATTAATAAAGAAGCCTGATCTCCACTATTGCACAATTCTGCTATCTAATACACCACAGTAAGTACAGCTCACACACCTTCACACCCCTGCACAGCAGTTCACCAAGAGTTTTGTTTTCAAGTAACAAGAAAATCTAATGAGGGCAGCTGGGATTCTCCTTTGCCCTCAGGTAGGATTACAGAATTGAAGACTGTCTGGTGTGTCTAGTTACTGGGCCCTCACAGAGGCACAACACTCAGAACCTACTTTGTATTTCAAGAGATACCACCTCCAGCAGCACCAATTCACATTGCTAACAAGGCCCAGCCATGTGCTGTGTGCTGGCCCATTGCCATTTGCAGGCATGCAGGGAGCTCTGCTGCTGGGCACTGCACTGGCTGCAGGGAAAAACCAAAAGCAAACCCCAACCACACACCACCTGTAGCACTCCAGATCCTCTTCCCACACTAACATGTACCTACACTGATCCATTTCTGTCACAACCCCTGAAGGGCTCATACCACCTCAAATCTGACTAAAACTTTCCTGTTCATTGCTATGACTGGTATTTTAAAACAGGTTTTAGAATACTACCATAATTTTAATTCAGAAAAATGAAAAATAAACTTTGTAGTGGAATATATAAGACTATGTGTCTCAATATGCAATCATTGTGCATATGCTCCATCAAACTACAGCACAGAGAGCTGTTTCTGCTGGGAACATGCCCTATTTTATCAGTGTACAAATTTTAAATTTGGCCTAAAAAAACTGTTGAGTTTTGAAAATTAATCTTTCTCCCTCCAATTAAAAAAGCTATCCAGATGTTCCACAAATGTCCTTATGAAGTAGTTGCTAGTACATCATGGCACTCTTAAATTTTGAGCATTCCTTGGATAATTGAGTCCCATGCTTCCTCCTGAAGGTTTTTAATGGTTCTACTTTTGCTAATTAACTTTTTTTTTTTTTGCTACAGGTACTATTTGAGACATTAGTGCTATTAAACACTTCACCATAAATCAGTGAAACTAAAAATGAAAACATTCCCAACCACGAAGTCACATTAGTGGCAGATCTACCATTAAGCCCTATCTTTTCAGTTCAAAATCCCCTCAATGCAGTGAAAGGTACTTAAAAGTTTACAGGGCAACAAACTCCAAATTTCCAAATACCAGACTTAGAAAGGGAAAACTGGAGCTAACAATATCCCTGACAACTATGGTGTAACGAGAACCAAACAGAAGTTACAACTCACACCATCAGCTGCTGAAAATACACAGGATGTGCCCCATACTACATGAAACAAAGCCAAAACAGGAACTTGAACATAGCTTTTCCTCCAAATATTCAAACTTCAGGTAGGACAGAATGATGGCAAATTATGGCATTCACACTTCAGAATTAAATTTAAGGCCTAAAATTATTTCGTGCACATTCATTTACAGGTAGAACTATGAGTGAGAAAGCACTGATCAAAAACTTGTGTCTCAGAAACACAAAGTATCTTTGAAATGAGGGATGACAGAAATCAACAGGAGAGCCTTTACAGCTCCTTATAAATCTGGCACCTGCTGATACCATGTTTATAGACTAAGATTTGTGAACAAGACACTTGGAAACAGAAATCTTCTGGACAGAAATCTCACATTTTAAAAAACCCAACTTGATGCAAACCATAATGTTTATGACAGATTCACATAAATTACTTGGTTGATTACGTCCATTTATTTTATTGAAAATAATTAACACCATGCTTGGCTGACAGCTTGTACATTAAAGCATCTTCTATTGGTGAAGACATGAAAACAGGTTTCAGGATCTTATAATGCAATATCCTAATCTAAATGGAAATATTTACCATCACAAAACTAGAGCTTAATCTGAGAAAGAAGCTCATATAACCTAGCAGTGTGCTTTAATTACTTCAAGTCAAAAAGAGACATAAAAAGTTTGAATCATACCAAAAATCAACAAATAGAAATTAACCTTAAAGATAAGCAGGAAAGTAGCCTTAAAAATGCTCTAATGAAAGAAAACATTTACAAATGTTTTATTATCAGAACCAACCTTGTTTATCTTCACAGAGAAAGCTTTCTTGTTTTGTTTGTCATACAAAATATTACCTGTGGAACAAGGAACACAACTTTGATCTTAACTTCAGTATATTAGTTCCTGATTGTTCATCAAAATCATTAATGCAATGGGAGGTTAAAAAATGTGTACTTTGAGTGCATTAATAATGTTTACATACAAACTGAATTAAATGAAAATGCAAGCACCTTCACAATAGCTTTTTAGATACCAGGAAGTTTTTTACCTCTTCAGATATTTGCTTCATTTTCTAAGTTATGAATACTTATCAAAATAAGCCCCTGAGAACAGCAACCCCAAAACACAGATAAGTGCAGCTTGTGTTTGAACTCTCACCAAGAAAACTTCTGTGAATAGAAGTTAGTCATTAGCTGTTCCCCAGCTGCCTGATGCAGAAAATTACTTGAGGCTACAACCACATCCATTAGACTTGTGACTGAAATTGAAGAGGCAGTTTTCCAGTAATATAAAAACAGGAGATTCACATATTGCAATTCTGTTCTAGAAGTCCCACACTTCTACTACTTGGAATTTGGATTTTATATACAAATGTAAGCAATTTAAAAAAAATAAATTGGCTCCTCAAGAAAAGATATTCCAGAGTTCCTCAATAAAATACAGCAATTCTGACAAACACCAACTTACTGTATTTTTTCTTCACAATTCTGCTTAATTTTACTGTTACTGGCCCTCTGTCTGGAAATACAGCTTTTCTGCAAGATCAAAAAAAGACATCAAAAAAGCAGTTTCTAGGCACATACAAACAAAATCCTCTCCTTTTTAAAGGTATTGTTATTTTGTGCACATAAACTAAGTTCTAACTGCTATTAAAACCTGAACTTGCAACATGAATACCATCTTCCATATATTAAAAGCCACAGTGGTTCAAACAGCTTAGATAGAAAAAATAAGAAAATCAACTTAACACAAGAGTTAATACCCTGTATTAAATCAGAATGCTCAGTTTTGTTTGATTTCATGGCAACATGTGAAAATTGTTATTAAACCTGCTTTATTTTAAGAATATCAGTCAGTGTTGATTCAGAATGGTGAATCTTATTTTCTTATGAGTTAAAAAGGTAATTTACCTCCAGTTTGCTGTAATGAAGTCTGCTTCACATTAAACCTCAAAACTTTGTATTTTTCATACATTCCATTAAACACTGACTTTAGATAAGCACTATTTAGTAAAATTCACCTGTGTAATCATAAACTTCCCTTTATACAATGCTGCAAATGTTACAAGATAAAGTTTATCAAAACATTAATGGTATTTTCACATAACAACAGAAATGTTCCCTCTCAAGCTTACTAGAACAAAATCAGTTCTTGACTACAACCATATTTTATATGAGGAACATCACCATTTTTTATAACATTCAAGAAAAGTAGATGTTTGTTTATATTAACAAAGAAAAATATTAATACTGTTAAAATTTGATGTACCATACTTCAGATTAATGTAAAATTTGTCAGAATTGCTTGAAAAATGAAACTTTTACAGAGCTCAATGCAAGAAATACGCTGCCATTTACTTCTTCCTTGCTATCTTAACTATTCAAGTGGGAATTACAGCAATGATAAAAGTAAAATTAAACTACCACTTATGAAAACAAAGTTATTTTAAAATAAGAATAATTTTACAAAATTTGTCAGGCTGCAAACTTGATTTTATGCATTTCAAATATTCCACTTCAAATGCTTGCAATTGCACTGATGACCAACCTCACATAACTTCTCATCTTCACATGGCTGTATGTTTTCTTATTGCAGGCACAGTTCTCCTCTTCCTCCTTCCTCTTTAGCTGTTTTGTAACCTGAACCTGTGTTGTAAAACAGAGTCAATCCAATCTACAATGTCATGACACTTGGGCTTTAATTTCACACAAAGTCTCTTCAGTTCTATAAAGAAATTAAGCTCAAACAGAAGGACTAGAAAACATTTCAAATCTTACTTTTTTGACTTCACATTTTGGAGACATTTTTTCATTTGTTTTTCATAAAATAGAAAAAACTTGATGTGTTATTGACAATGCCTAAGATGCATAAAAAGTACACAGGACAAAAAATCCTTGAATCCAGACTGCCATGGAAAATGTCTCAGAGCTATGCACTAGTTTCCATTAAGAATCTATAAGCTAAGATTTTTAAAATTAAGTTGCTTGTTCAGAATAATAAAGTTCACCTCAGGAAAATGCTGAGATATCACACAACTTATTATGCATGTGTTTTTTGTCTGGGAATTGTAAACACAGACAATTCATCTCAGCTAAAATAAAAAAAAGGCAATATTGCATGATAATTGGTACAATTGTTTACAAAACCTAGTTTAAAAAAACACTTTAGACCAATTACTACACTTCTATTCTTAGATATATCATGAATGCTCAAAGACACTAGAAAGTAGCAACAGCAGCTTTATGATTATTATTACTATGGTAAATATTTGCTCTGAAAAAAACAATTAAGGATAATTCCTAACTTCAAATATGTAATAGAAACACTGAACCAGTAATTACTTTGTTAGGAAAGCTTATTTAACACAATGCATTTAATTTTATATGAGTAAAAGCCTGCAACATAACTTTGACATTCCTACAACAGAAGTTATTTAAGAAAATAAGTCTGGAACATACCTTTATCTGCTTATCCAGTGCATCCAGCCTGCACACTGCTTGAAATGGTCTGCGATCAATAGGACATGAAGCCTGTGTCTGAAAAATTATTTTTGTTATTACAAATTTGGTAATGAGCTAAGAGAAGCCTTAATTTTCTATACTTTTATTGGCTATTATAGTAGCTTACAGAAGCACAACAAAAAAATCCCAGCTTGTTCACAGTAAGAATGCACTTGGACACATTATCCATATACTCAGTATTTTGTTTCATATAAGCAGACTGCTCTTACAGGAAAAATCTAAAGGAAACAAGAATGGAACCCAGAAGTTGTGTTTAAAAAAAGAAAAAATATTTAATGCATTTCCAATCAGGTTACCTTCATTTTCTGTTTCTTTAATTCCTTTTAGGTAACTGATTATATACCAATGTGTCCTGATTTTGCCTGGGATAAAGCTAATTTTTCTTAGTAGCTGGTACACTACTTTGGATTCTATGTAACAATGTTGATAAACACACTGAAAAGTGTAACAATAAGCAAAGATTCTCTATGCTTTGCATTGTTCTAAAATTTCATTTCTTAAATTTTATTGTCAACAGGAACTGTGTTGCATTGTGTATCCCCCAAAACATAAAACTAGTAAGGCCAAAAGCAAACAGTGCTTAAAACACGCCTCTCTTATTGCCATCAGCAGACAACAGATTCTCACATGTAACACATCTAAAAGTTTCACAAATCAATTTTTACAAAAAGGGAACTGAAGGCTATTTTATCCTACTGTTTGATGGAAATAGTGATTTATTGTTTTTCCCTGATCACCTAAATGCTCTCTTATTGAGACTGCACTGCATCAGATAAAACACACACAGAGAACAAATTATTAACCATGGAAATGGGAAATTTCAACCGAAGCTCCACCCAAGTAGATGATGTAGTTAATCAGCTTTAAGAAAAATCAACATTGGATATTAACTTTTGCTGTGATAGAATTCTTTATTCCTTTTAATTCCAGATGTGTTTGCTGTGGGGGCACAGTTCTTTGTTTGGTTTGGGGGTTTTGTCATCATTACACCCTCCACACCCACCTTAATTCCATTAGCTTTTAGAGGCTCATTTCAACACTTGCAAAACAAAATAAAAATCAAAACACACCCAGTCTCCAGCCCTAATTCATTCACTGAACAAGACCCAGCATATGAACTTCGTGTCCTAAAGAGGCATGTAATTTCTGCAGTTTAGAGAGCTACAAGGTATCTATGCAAGCAAGATGCAGTACTAGAACTGCATCAGCAAAAAACCACCATGTGAACTCATCCCCAAAATTCAGTGATGAACTTCATTCCTGTCTTTTCATTGGGACTTCTAATTCTCCAGTTAACTGTTCTTTTCTCAATTTCAAAGATTCCAATTGAAGCAGATAGAACCAAAATAGACTGACTTCAAAAAACACAAACCCACCAAACAAACAAAAAGCCCCCCTAGGGATAGTTTCAGGAACAAGCTGCTGAACAAGAATGTAAGTTAAAGCCACCCTTTAATGCTCTGGTATTTTATCCTAACTAAAAACTTCATCTTTTGGGGGATACCATTGTTCCCTGCAGTGTCATGGCCCCAGATAAGAAAAGCATATTAGGTAATTAAGACAGCTCCCTAAGGACTCAGATTATGAAGGCACTTTTTGTCCTGTAGTCAAGGCACAGCTAATGCACAGTAACATAGTAGTGCAAGGTTCCATTAGGATATTTGACAGCATGCAATGCACTGTAGCTTTTGAATCCACTGCAAACATCAAGGTACATACTTTTATTCTTAGATATACCAGATTGTAAAAGATAGGTAGGAGGAAGTTCTTTTTCTTAGCCATTTTTACTCTTGTTTCAGGATCTACCTTAGCTGAAATGTTTATCCAATACAATATCTTCCTATATTAAATTTACACATGAATGTCAAGTCACCTTCTCAAGTTTAAGTCACTGTAAGTTACTTTTACTCATTGCAATAAAGTATCATAGAATAGTAAGTGTTACTAGCAGCTATCCAAATAGCAACTGGTTTTGCTCCACTAGAAAGATGTTCCATGTTCAGCTCTTCTGGACAAATGTCCAACAATTTAATGTAGTTTTACACTGTACTAGAAAGGGAGGAAAACATTCTGGAAGAATCAAAAACTACTATTAGGTTCAGAATATCTTCAGAAGCACCAGATGTTCTTTCCACTCCTACTCAGTTGCTTTGTGTAGCCATAGCATTTTCTGTAAGCTGACAACATTATCACAAGAGAAATTCTAGTAAACTCAAGACATGTGGTTGTACACCCTCAGTCCCCAGGTGGAGTACAGTTGTTGGGTACCACAAGGGAAACTAGAAGATTACTTCTATCTAAACAGGCATCATCTCACCTGTCTGCCAACAAATAAAATCGTTAAAATGCTGGGAAAAAAATGGAAGAAAAAACCTAAAGTTCTGTCCCTTTTCCCAACAGCAAGACAGGATGTATTCTGCTACAGAAAGGAGTAAAGGTAAAAAAAGTCAACTTTCATTACAAGAAGCAATTATGAAGAGTGGTGGCCTTTAACTCATCTCTCATGATTTTTGAGAACATGGTTCAGGTAACAGAGCTGTTGAGTCTTGTTTCCTCAAAGGCAGGTTAGCAATTCCACTCTTCAGAGACTTCTGTTCAGGGAGCATTGTAAGTAATAGTGAATGTACACTGTACTTCTTGATGAAGAACATTTAAAATAAGAAAGAAGATGCTGAGATGGAAAAAGTCTGAGGAACAGCTACCATTTTTATTATGCACAAGAGAGAAGGTATGTGAAATGTATCACAACCTTAGGAGAACCACAGATTTTTACAATACCTTTCTTTACCATAGCTTTAAAAATCAGATCATGATATATTTAATCTAATCATCAATATCATTAGAAACTCAGGGCTGTATTAGTGATCTGCTTTGCTTCCCAACAGTTTTTTCCTTGGAAAAATACACACTAGTGGCTCAACACACTTCAAAATGTCTTTAATTGTTTTATTCCCCACATGAAACTGAGAATTTTCCTGTTAAACCTGGTAACTCCACAGTGATTCATTCTTTCACCCATCCTGTGATATCTGAAGTATTCACTCCATAAAATCTGTAAGCCCTGAAAAGTTATCCACAAGCAATATGCTTGTTTTTCAGATTAAAAATAAAAATTTAAAAAATTGTATTTTAAATTACTGTAAATTATAACAACTAGAAAAATCTTACTTTGGCTCCATATGCATAACTTAATTTCTGTATTTCTGTAACTGCTAGAGTGACACAGAACTATGATCCCTGAAATCTCTGATACATTTATTAGCTCTGTGAAGGGAAAGGAAGGTAAAAAGCCAACAGTAAAGTAAATATTTATTATTTCTAAGACTGTTTTCTTTGAATAAAATAGAAAAACAAAGGTAGGGATTTTCCTCTAACCATTACAGGCAAGATAACGCAGCTGCTAAAGCAGTTGTCTTAGCTGAGGTGTTGTTAAATATTTTGTGCATGTTTGCTACAGATGCCTAGTTGACTACTCTTGGCATCAGTTTCACTTAATTCCTTTCAGAACCAATTATTATAAAAGAAAACATGTGCTTACCAATGACAATACAAAATACAAGTCAGAAAAAAAGTTTAAAAAATTAGTTTTGACACAACCAGTTTTAATATACTAATAGTATTACAGAAGCACAGTAATGTAATTGCTTCCTCTGGTATAACACATTACTGATGGTATATAAAGACTCTAGATAGGGGATTTTTATTGGCTGCACTCTCCCCTGCTATTTTATGTGGCCAGAATAATGTTAGCACATACATCTTTACACTGAAAGTAACCCTTCATTTACACTGTCCTACATTCCCACTGAAGGGTGTGTCCAGTAACCTCAGCTCCTGATTTAGCACTTTTTTTTTTATGAGCTTCCAGCACAGACTCACTGAAATACAAAGCCTCAAGCTTGAAAGTCTTCATTAGTAAATTACACCATGTTGGTTCACAGAAGTGGTTGACAGCTGGCACAGGATGACAAACATTTATGTTAATCTTCATGTGCCTACTGAAAACAGCCCCCAGCAGTCTGCCAGCCCAGTGCTGCCCAGCAGTGACTGGGAGAGCACTAGTTAACATGGCCAAAGGTACACAAGTTGACAGTCTAATATTATAAGAGTTCAATAGTACAGGCAACTGAAGTTTGCACATAGCAGTGTTGTCAAATGCCACAATTAACTCAGCCAAAGAGAACAGAACAATTCAAGGGACATACTAAAAAGTTACTCTGAAGATTAACTCCTTTGTGGGAATTCTTGGTCTGCCTCTCACTTTTTGTTTTTAGGTGTGAGGCACCTTTTTTTAAAGGGAAAGAAAATACAGCACTGACTCAACTGCAATACAATTTCATTCTGAAACTAAATGTTCAGATTTAGCCAACAGGATCTAATGTATTAGACCTGTTCTGTGGTAAGTTTCCTACCCCTCTTTAGCCTTTGGAATAAAAGGGATTATATAATAATGCTTTTCTATTGCTTTAAAGTGCTTTTTAAAAAATCTATATTCCCTCACTTCTTAAAAAATAAGATGTCTTTCAGACAGAAGATCTGCTGGCACAGGACACTTGACTGCAGTTGCAATGTCGAAAATGTCCTGTAGATTGAAGAGGGAGCAGAACAGTAAAACTCTTCTGCTTAAACTACCCTGGTTTGGATTAGAGTCTACACATTTATATACAAAAGCCATAAACTCCAGGAAAACAATGATTATGCACAACTTGAAAACAACAGTTTAAAGTAGTAGCTTCTCCTGTTATATTTTGGAGTCCAGATGCAACACAGAAAAACAAAAGAAACCTTCAACTTGAACACAGACTGCTGGTAAAGTATCTAAGTGTATGGAGCACAACTGAAGATACACAAAAGTACATGTCAAATAATGTGAATATTACTCTTTTTTTTATAAATATTTCATTCAATAATTTCATTCTCTTTTTTTTTTTTGCCAGCACTTAAAGAAAAAATATAATTTCTAAAAAGCAATTTGTTTATAGTCCAAAAAAATACTCAATCTTTACCCAGAATCAGGCAGTGTATTTTTTAAACAGCAGGTAGTTTTTAATGTCTGTTTTACATCTTCATTACTCAGAATGACTTAAATTATGGTTATGATAACCAAGAGCTAGAAAAAGCCAACTCTCATGCAACACTTCTCTAAAAAGAACACATTCAGTTACTAAATATTAGTAACAGGCAAAAAGCACACAGAAACAGCATGTTTTAAATGATGACATGCCTGTAATATTTTTTTATCAAATCTATAGAACCTCATCTGCTTCTCATAGTTGAAGCCTCTGAACTGTCACCCAGTTTTCAATACTTTTGTCACTTTACTTTTAATTAAAACTACTAGATTAGGCAGTGGAGTTCCATGAACTCAACAGGCCTGGCTGTCATGTATCCTCAGAAAAAGAAGCCTGGCTGGTTTTACCTATCAGATGTTGCTAATGAAAAGCAGCAGTAGCAGTCTTATGCAGCTTTAAAAACTGCCTCACATTTTTTTTATGGAATCACATCGACTTTATCTGTCAACTATTAAGAGAAGTTGCTTTTACTCTATTTGAATAGCACTTCAGACTACAAAAAATAAAATTGACGTGACAAGAAAAATGTCATATCATTCATCTGCCCCTTTAGAACAAGAAAATTTCTCTTCCTCATTGGGCTTAAAAGCATCTGTTAGACAATGTGAATAAACTCGAATCCAGCAGCAAGCCAATAGACTGCAGTGCTTCCCTGTGCATGTCACTAATGCTCTTCAGTTGTCATTACAACAACCAGCTAAGTCACTCAGGGCAAAATTGCAGGTGAGTATTTCCTTTTCCCTTACAAATAAAATTGCTCCAATGAATTGAACGCAAAACAGAAAATCTGGCAACAGGAAAGCTTTGTTTATTATCTGGTTTATAAATCTAAAGCAATTTTAATGTAATAACCTCTTTTTAATACTCTGAAGTTCATATAAATTCTTCAGAAAATTGTGTTACCACTGGCTTTCAGTAATAAATAGCACAAAAATTAAGGTTAAAAACATAGCAAGAATACGCATATTGCATATAGACATAGAGACAAGTGATAATAAACTTCTAAAGGGAATACTGCAACCAAAATCATCACTTACTTCAAAAGGATGATATTGCAAAGAACTCAAACAGTGGTCTCACTAAAGTGACAAACTAATTCAAGTCCACGGAAGCAGGGGGAAAGGTAGCAACCCCTGCTCATCCCAGTACAAATCAGTATTAATTTGGTGTTTTATACTAGTAATTGAAAAAGTTACAGAAAAGGTACGGACACCAGACTGAATGCAACTATTGCATGACATAGGTGAGGGAAATGGGACTAAACAGAACAAGGTCATCAAGGATTTGTTCAACAAGTCATTTTTCTTTAAGGTCCCAGAACTATCTACAAAGTTATTGATGTAGAACAAAAAACAGCCATCATTAAAATGATTTTTTTTTTCAGAACAGCAGAAAAGCTTTTAGTTAAATTCTCTTTTCAGTTAGAAAACTCAGGTTGTATCATTCATTTTGTAGACCAACATGAATACATGTTTGTCCCAGCCCTGAGTTGACACTACGACAAACAGCCTAAGGGTTATCACAAAGTAAGATTAAGATAATAACAATGCAATATTATAGCATGTACATAATACTGTCTGATCTTCCAAAGAGCCAACACCACTCTACTTATCACTAATCTCTAGCAACCATTAAGTTACTAGAGTAAGACTGTCTAGTGAAAGAAAGCACAAAATACTTTATTGCAATAAGAAGAAAGTTTTCCAAAATCTATTTACAAATTGGTCATTGAACACTTCTGTGCAAAGCCAAAATCTGTAACTTTCTTTAAAAAAAACAAAACTGTAAGCATTAGATGCAATAGATTTCACTGAAAAGTAAAAACACACCTTGGTGCTTAGTCTTACCTCAGCCCATTTAAGAATACAAGTCATGCAGAAGGTATGACTGCAGTTCTCAGGAAACCCAATCTCTTGTTCTAGAAGGCAGTTCAGACAGATGGGGCACGTGCTGCCATCATACAGTAAAGTAGAACAGGAACAGCTTTCCTCGTTTTCTTCACCTGGTATTATTAACATTGGCACTTAGAAGTTTTGACAGGTTTTGAAACAAAAAGCTTATAGATTTGAACAATAAAGAGGTAAGACTTCTTTAATGCTCCTCTGGCCAGCTTCTTGGCTACATTAGACCTGAAAACTTGAATTCAACTTGCCTGTAACTACAGACAACTCTATTTCAGGTGAAAAAAGCTAAGCAAGTTATTTCATAGATTACTGTACCAGTCTTTGCCATTAAAACAAACAAAAGTTAACCACAGGAATATTTTAATAAAGCAGGCATCAGTGTTCCCTATTGGTTATGTAGTCATTTAGACATAATTCCCTTAAGTTCTTTCTCCTTGTGTGTTTGCATGCATCTCTTCATGACACAAATTACACCAGCATATTCTATATTCATTATCTTACATACACATGGTCTACCTTCAGTTTTCCTGCCTTAGAATTATCTTAACCTGAATATCTTCAAATATTTACTTAACCATATACATTGAATAAAAAAACACTCCCAATTTTGCTAGAGCTAGAAAGTGTTTTCAGAATACAAAAATGTATGAACTCTTCTTCGAGGAATTTTACTCTGAATTAATCATTTTCTCTGAATAGCAATTGCTATCAACATTTTTGCTTTGCTACTAGAATTCACAAGTAATAACAAGAGAAGAGATAGGAAATCATTTGAGGACCTCACAGGCCAAAGCCAAATATTATGAGATGGTGGTTGTGTTTACACAATTCCTTTCAAAATAAGCAGCAAACTAATTGAGAGAGCAAATGACCAAAAACAGAGCTTCACAGCTTGAACCTGAATAATATGCTTCAATATTTTCTCACACACAAACTTTACCTTCCATGCCTTCATGTGTCTGATCCTCAGTATCTTGAATACATTCCTTTCTCTTCTTCATCTTTTAATATGTAGTCTGGAAAACACAGAAGCAGTTCATTTAGATTGCAACTTGAAAACTAAAAAATTAATGAGTATTCTCTATCATAGAGTAGAAATATATGATACTAGCAGAGACCACTTTTAATGTTTGCAATTTATAAGTATCATTATTGCTGTCTAGCAACCGATGTTTCCAACTTCAAAAATTGCTTTTGTTCAACAGATACAAAGTTTTTGCAGTGTTTTAAGATTACCGCTGGTGTTTTTATTTTTAAAAATTCAACATATTGCCAAGTTTCCATGCAAATCCCCCACACAACACTGCAGTAACTAACACCTGCAAACTGCCCTATGCAAATAGTTGAAGCAAAAAACTTTAAACACTCAAGCACCAGAAGAGTTGGTTGCTTTACAAACCTAGAGTCACCATAGTAGTGGCAAGTGAAGAAAATGAAAGTAGCTTATATTTGTAAGACAAAAGCAAGAAGAAAATAATTCAAACTAAGTCTGCACTCAGTAAAACATGTAGAGAAATTTGTATCAAACCAGAGACAGGTCACAACCACAGGTGCAGTGGAGTATCATGAATGGGGATGCACTTTATAACTGCTCTGTGAAAGAAATAGCACAGATAAAGTACATTCCAGTGATCCATATCACAAAGGTTGGAGGAATTTGACCCTGAAAGAAGAAAAAGCAAGTATATGTTCTTTGGAAGCTTACTTTTAATAGATGCAAAATGAAACACCACTTAGAAAAAAAGAGTATCTATACCCAGGACTTAACCTCCTGCATTTCAGACTCCTGTAGTAACAGCAGAGATAGTATATACACCTAAAGCTCCAATCCAAGCCCCAGAGGGAACAACTGGCTTCTCCAAAATGATATGAAGCCTTAAAAAATATTAGTATTTAAAAGGACAACTTCAGAAGACATTGAAGAAATCAGAGATTACCAAGATCTGCTACTTAAGCATTCAAATCTGAAGCAAACGGAGGTTTACTCTTACACTTTGACACCTTTGCTAGACATAGCAGCAGGGGAGAGCTGAAACTGCCACAATCACACTCCTCAAGTAAACTTCCGCCTATTTCACTCAAACTACAATATTTTCCCCTTACCACCAAGATTTCCAGAAGGAGAGGCAGCATTTGCTTCCCCAAACTTTTCTTCTGATCAAGTCTTTATTGCTTGACCTTGGCAGCAGCATGTGTTTTAATGATCTTTTTTTATACTAAGAAAAGCAACTCTACTGCACATTCCCATCACATATACTTATTTTCTTAGGCAACCCAAAAAATCAGAACTCAGATCTGTGATTCTCAAAACACAGACACAGTCTGCTGAAGAATTGGTGAAAACTGTGAAACTAATTAGAAACCTGTAATTAAAATGTAAAATGGCTTCAATATTCCTATTAGAAATTAGTTTTGGCTTCCCCAAAGGGAACATGGGAATCAATTCAACTGAGATAGGGGAAAGTAAAGGGACAAGGAAAGAAAAGACTAGCTTTAAGGGATTTGTCCCCTACACTGCTATTGCATTTTCATATCTAAAATTATTTCAAAAAATATTAATAACATCTGGAATCAACTGTAGGCTGGTTATCAGCACTACACTAGCACCAACAGAGTTGCAGCCAATGCTGGAAGATACAGACAAATTCTGTTTCCAGAACAACCACTGTCCAGACTTCCACCTTTTACATGCTAAGCAAATGGAAACCCAACCCAACCCAAGTCAAGATGCTCCTTTAAAATTTAATGCCTTCAACAAGCAAAATCTGCCCAAAATTAGGACAGGTAAGACACCAAAAACACATTTGAATTTAGAAGATAGTGGTCTGTTGCTTTCACTCTGATCTGCACAGATGATTTTTGGCCCCAGTGTAAATCATACAGTAGTGTGTAGTATAGCTGCTTTTATACATAAAATATAAGAACATCCCTTCTGCTCTACATCTTAAAACCTCAGCAATGCTTCACAGAAGCAGAAAATTCCACAAGCTGTACTCAAACATCTTTCAACCCTACAAGTCCCAGGACACCTTATAGCTGAGTGAGTTTCAAGACAAGATCACAATATTGCACTCTGCATACATCCACAGAAAATTATTAAAATAGACACAATCTAGATATCAAACTAAGGAATAGTTTTTGAGTTCACATTTATTATAACAGAGATCTTGAATTCACTAAAACAAATTACAGAAACAGAACACAGAAGCTCTTCAAGTTTGCTTTTCACCAGAAAAAGTAACCTTCTATTCCATTGTACTCTTTCTAGACACAGACATCCCAGAAATTCTGGCACACTTCCAATAATTAGAAAAACAGAGCCCCTAAAATTCTGACAGAATATCAGCAAATCCATGACATGCAGCAACTGAAAATATTTATGTAATGTTAACCCATTCTTCTCACAAGCCTATTATTTAAACAGATACTGAGTGCTGCTAAAACATTTCACAGATCATTTTGCACAGCACAACTTCATCAGTTTGACACTGCATTTCACACAACACAGCAGAAACACTACCAAAATTTTTATAAATAAAGTAAAAGACATCATCAAAATCTACACACTATTTAACAAAATAACTTGGAAAAGACTGTTTTCTTCAGTACTTTAAAAGGGGCATCACAGGCATTAGAATAGCAGAAAAGTTAACACTGGCCTGTTACTGAATTTATATGATTAAAAGCAGAGCTAGGAAAAGAGAACCTGGTGGTTTAGAAAAAGCAGACAGCATAGAAAACAGAACACTTATTTTTCCCAAAATGTGACAAGACAGCAACAAATGCCATACTATGTTTATCTGATAAGAAAGAAAGAAAATATATATATATATAAAAAATTACCCCTCTCCAAACTCTAGATAAGCTTTCCTAAGAATCCTAAAGATAGCATAGTCTTACAGCCAAGATGGCATTTTTCTGGTGTTTGTGCATTCTCAATGGAATGACTTTCTAAGAGAGATATCTTACTTTATTTCATTTTGACATTAAGACAGGGCATTCTAGTATATTAAACTGAGAACAGTGATCAGAGACACCAGCATAGGTACACAACACTACGTTATTTCCCTGTTCTCTTAAAATAAATAAATTTTTTGTCAGTTTAAATGTTGAAGTTTCCAGGCTATTCTTCCAAGGAAATGAAATGCATGTTCTTGTTTTCATCTGCCATCAAAAGTGCTTCAAGACAGTGGACTGTAGATTGTGGTAAAAGATTTGTCACTGCCCATCTGAGGAACACAGCTTCAAGAAGAATTTAGCTCCATAAAGCACACTAAGTGCCATGCGCACATTAAACTATTTCTTGCACCACAAAAGCACAAGTGTGATTCACACAAACTACTTCATACAACTCACAACCCAAAAATACAGATGTATTTCAACACTAATCCATTGTGCATGTGAAAAGACTTTGTCCAAAGTCATGCCTCTTAATTGCTTAATGAATCCATTATATTAAAATCTTTAATAGGCATAGAAAAAGCATTGGATTTTAAAAATTACAGAAGCCTAGTTATAAGTGATACATGAAACTAGCACATGCTTCCTTTTTGCCTAACCACAAGACAAAGTCTTTACAAGCATTTTTTATACTCTGTAAATAAAATGCAACAACTAAATACACTCTTCCTCCAACACAATAGATTTGTGTATCAGTCTACAGAGTCCTCTACACAGAAGTAACCCAGTTCTGCTGGAAAAGGGGAAGGAAACCAAGGACACGTAACAAGTGCAAAATTACATCCAAGACACTTTACTCATTTCTGCAACAGATTTAACCCAGGAAACATTTGTAATCGAACTTTCAGCTTCTTAGATACATGATGCCTTAATACTCAGAGTAGCAACTTACTTGATTGTTCTGTTTCGGTTAAAAATACTTTATTTTAAAAAGGATTTGGGGAACTCTTAGTTATGTTTATATTTTTTTAATAACTCAAAAAACAATCAGTTCTAATTATGAAACAACAGTCAAATATAAAATTAGTACACAGAACTTATTTGCTCAGTAAACAACACCCTTTACTCCCATCAAAATATTGGGCAGTAACAGGTAACTCTGTTTCCCCCTACTCATTTTCATGGTCATTAAGAAACCTGGGAAAGACATTTAAGCTGCTCCCTCAGCAAATATGTTTCTAAAGTAAACAGATCTCAACAATTAGTCACATTCACAAAAACAGATTTTTGTTGTTGTCGGTTTTTGTAGTTTTAGAAGTTAATGACAGAACATGTATCCTCTGAAGTGCCTCATATGGGCTCATCCTAATCTCTGGACCATTACTGGGAAAACATCCAACTGCTGATAAAAACTTTTAAACATTTTGTCAGAACTTTTGTGCTCTCTAAGAGGTGGGTTGAGGAAACACTTATAATTTGCAACAGCGTTTGAACATTTGAAAACCTTTTGACCTACTTGTATCACTATGTCTAACACAACACATGCACCAAGAAAAAGAACAGAAAAAAACTCCACATTACTGGGTATTTGTCTAAGGACATCAAGAATCTTCATAGTTGTTTTATCTTTTATTTGGAAAAACTTCTGATTTGTCAGAAAAGCCTGGAAGGTAGACTTGCTTTAAGTGATAACTGAGTAATGTTACTCAGTGAACCCTTCAATAAATAAGGGCTACATTGAGAATCTGGAAGTACTTGTCCTGGATTTTCTTCTTTGTGTAGTAAAATCTCTTGGCCCAGCGCATTAGTGAGAATAGAACACACGGTGACACTCAAAAGCAGGCTTTTAAAGAGGATCTTTACTCTTTGTAAACTCAAATTGCACCTTGTTTGCATTCCCAAATCAAATGCAATAGAACCAACAAAGATGAGGAGAATGAAAAAGACCAGTGCTATGCCTTGGAGTATAAAAAGAGAAATCTTTTTCTGTAGGTGTTTTAAGCCTATTCATGTAGATCCAGTGTCTTGAAAAGAATCACTGCTATTCAGGCAAGGAGATACTGCTGATTTAAAGACTCTTTCCAGACCCTCTGAGGATGCAATTACCCAAGAGAGCTGAACTAATCCAACATCTTGCTGCCACCAAATGAGGCAGTTATGTTTCTCACCACTACTGACAGTGAGCAGACTCACTAAGAGCCATAGATGACCACAGACATTGCAAGTGACACAATGACAGAGGGAAGACATAAAAAGGCACTGCCCCTTTTGGCAGTGGTAAGGTGTAAAAAAGGCTCAGACTTTGTTGTCAAACTGCACCTCCCTTCAAGGACATAAGAGTTCCTAGCTAGAACAGCTGTCAGGTCCAAGAAAATGCAAGGTAAAGTCACAGGAGAAAACTACCAAAGCCAAATGGTTAGAACTATATCATACTAATCACTAAATTGCTGTCTGTTGCTCTTCCCCTTCCCTACACACACACACAAAATAATGGCACCCCACCCCACCCAAAGCAACAGAGTGGATATTATCCTCAGATCTTTTACAATCTAACAGCAAGATACTGACATGTACACTTCAATTACAGATGCTGTGGCTACAGCCATGTCCCTGCTAGAATCAATGCTTTTGTTTCTATGACCCACTCAACAACAACAATACGAATAGCAGATGCAAACACTCATGTCCAGTCAGCACTGGACAGGACAACACCATAACTGACTCCTAAGCAGGGAAGGCAGGCACAACTCCATCAAAATGTGCTTGAGAACTGCTGCAGTGACTATCATTTAGTAACCTGACTGACCATCCAGAAAGTCAAGTTTTAAGGAAGACTTGGAACCTTACAGCGGAGACACACACACACACACGGTAACCTTTTATATAATGCTTATAAACTGCCTCAAAACCTGCAGTACAGATCTTTTCTTGTTAAATCAGTGGAATAGGCAGTGTTCTTCAATGAAGTTTAACATATGAGTACCTGCAAGACTTAAGCAAAAAATAAGAAAGACGCCATTTAATAAGATGTCACATATTTGAGACTATTCTATAAACTGTGGGGGACAGCATGTCTTTTACAGAATGCTGGGCCATGAAGTGCTGCTACAAATCAGATTGAACTGTAGAGTTTCACAAGTAAAACACTTCTGTCTACTGGACAGTGTGAAAAGGTAGCCTAGCAATGTCAGCAGTACCTCAGATACTTCATGTATCTGTGCCTTGTCAACTTAAGCTGATCCCCAAGTTGCTTTAGCATTTTATGATTACTAAATGAAGAATACTTCACTCATCATAGTTATTCAGATATCTAAGAGTGAATAACCAAGTTCTAGCTCTACTTAGAAAAGTCACTATCCAAAAAGCTTCAACACAGAACTAGACAGATTACCAACCTGAAAAAAAAGGGCAACATACTTACATTTCTGTAATTGTACATTCTTGTAAAACTTGTACTTGGCTGTTAATATCCCTAGCAAGAGCAGGGAGCCCATACAATGCTCTTCAGTACAAACTTACCAAACTGTAAGCAATCTGAACCGCTACAAATTAACTACCCAACAGATATCAACAAAGTTACTATCACCAACAGGAACCTATTGAGGAACTTTCTATTTCACTCTGTACCGGGGAAACTCAAACATGGGAAAGGCATCCCTTCAACCTGAGAATCCCAGTAATGCAGCTGCCCTCCCAATCTACCAACTTTCATGTTCTTTCCCTTCCTCAAGAAACCACTTCCCATTAGCCTTTAGCTAGTAATAAAAAAAATAAGGATGCAGGCTGCAGAAGAGTAACTAGCAGCAACAAAATGACAGTCAAAAATCTTGTACTGAAAGTTACCTGGTAATAAAGCTATTAGTCTTCAGCAAAATTCCAAATCCCATCCTTCCCATCTGAAGAAACCATCAAAAAGAACAAGCCATTTAATCATTCTTAGGCAGTAACTAACTTAAAACAAACCAGGCACCAAAGTTTGTGAAATACTGTTGTTATCACTCCTCCTTCCCCAAAAAATTACACACATGGGACGGCTTATTTGCCCAGACTCAGGAGCGTCCACATAACTACTGGGACAATCCATATAAAACTGATATCAAGTAAATATTAATTCTCTTTGTCAAAAACACCCTGACGTTTTCCCTGCATTCATCAGTTCTCACCATGCTATCACACAAGATGGAGTCCCATTTTCTGAGGAAGCTCATGAAGAAGTAAAGGAAAACTGACCACAGCCTTGCACAGCAGTTAGTGGTTCTGAGTATGGTACTGAACTAGTTACTTTACAGGCATTGATGGGTAATTAACTACAGGAGCAAATTTAATTTTTCATCTTTATGTTTCAGGGTGACCACTGACAACCGAGATGGCCCTGTGCTTAGGTAAATTCAACACAGACCAAAAACTAGAGAAAACTAAACTTGCTAGTAAGCAAGGAACAGAATAAAAACATAAAAAAGGCACTTAAGGGAGTTAGTTGTCACAGTGCACCTTCATTTGATTCAAAGTGTATGTTCCCAGCTGATCAATCTAACCTATAACTTAAAAGTTATGCTTATGTCCCAGCTGGCTCTTTAATGACACTTCTCAAGTCTGTGAGAAAACCTTTTCCTACTCTGCTAGAGGACAAATTACGTTACTCAAATCTCTGTCAGCTCTTGACAATGCAAAAGAGTGAGGGCAAAGCTGGACAGCTTCCCTACATGCTAAACAAAGGCAATTTTGCCAGGTAGCTCCTCAGTAAGTCTGCACTGATAACACTGCTTTCCAAAAGTGTTCTGAATTATAAAAAAAAATCTCAGAACTAACCTTTACAGAAGCACACAGCTGGGCTCACAACAGACATAAACATTCATTGGAGCTGTAGCTAAGTCCCCTGGGAAAAATAGCTTCATTTATACAAAAGACAGGATGAATAAAACCTTCTAAAGACTGATACAAGGTGATGGAATGTGTATTCACAAAAATTAAAAGCCCACCTTATTTTTCTTTCCAAACCAGTATTTTCAATAGAAAGCAATGTGCACTGTGCTGCTGTTTCTCCTGTGCATGTATATGTATGATAAGACTCTCTTCTTCAGAAGAAGCAGTACACCACAACCAGCTCTGTAGGAAGAACATGTGTTTGCCACTGGCTAAGTCACATCATTTCATATCCTGATAACAAAACACTGAAATACTGAAGTAATTATCATAATGCAAAAAATATGAAGAACAAAATAGCGTAAATAACACACTCACAAAATGTAGAATTCAGCGCTTACGTGTTTCTTCTAAGGAGTCTGTGACTAAACTGGGTGAAATTGAGATTTACAAATAACAGGAACTCATTAGGCACTAGGTTCTATTGTCATAGTGAACATGGTTCAAGCAACTCAGGACCTTGCCTTCTGCTGTTCAGGCTCCTTGGTACTTTTGCTACTGCAAGGGATAGCATTACATACCAAAGTCAGCAAAAATGGCTCAGCCATTTCCAAGAATAGGGTTTGGTTTTTTTTTAAGTACATTTTTCTAGCCACTTGGAAGCACTAGTATTTTCATGCTTTCCACCAAAGAGCAGATATTTGGCAGTGGGTCATGGAGAGTAAAAACATGCTTTTCACACAAGTAACCCTTCCAAATACAGCCATGTCACAAATGGGGGGGAAAAAAAGTTTGCATATAGCCAATAAATCTTTGCTAGTCATTGCATTTATTCCCCCCTCCATAAACTTGATCTGTGCTTAGCATACACAAATAATTTTAAGTTCCTATCCCACTGCTACACAGCACATACAACATTCCCACAAGATGAATGAATATACTTCAGCCAGTGCTATGGCAACACAGCAGGACTTGTCATCTCTCTGATGCTAAAGAAACTAGAAAAACTATCTTTATTTTTCTTAATACCATCCTAATAATATCCAAATAGCCAGACTCAAACATCAGGGATGCAGGAGCTGAACCAGAAGACTTTGCAAAGACAGAAGCAGAGAATAAGACTTTTTAACAGGGGAAGGAAAAATGATGGGCAAAATCAATGGAGTAAGACTGAGCTCAAATAAAAAGCCCAGGAGCAGCAGCAAGAAGCATATTTAAGATGCAAAAAGTAAAAGGGCAACAGAACAAGAGTGGTATGTGATTAGAGAAGCATCTTGAGCTGTAGACAAAAAAGGATGAATACAGCAAAGGAAGAAACAGCATGCAATTGTCCAACTACAAACTACCACTACTTTTCCTTTCACCTAAACTACAGTAGTCACATTTTTTAGCTTCTGCATGTTGAATCCCTGCAAAATGAAGTACATTCTTCTAACAAAATTTATGTAATGCACAGGCTTTCCTATAACTTTATGGCTTAACTTACATGGGAAAAAAAAAAAGACTACAGAAGATTGCACAGAATGATAGACACAGCCTTGATAAAAATACCCTGAACTTGAGTCCTCTATTACAAGCATGTTGTTCTTCCATTTCAAATCAAGGGTTTAGACTTGTGTTGTGTTTATGACATGTTCATGATTTTAAAAATTGTATTTCTGCATAAAGAAATTTCAGATTACAAATTAAATATACAGACACTGAGTCAAAAACAAACAAAAGAAAGAAAATAACATACTCATTTAAAAGTGCATTTTGTCTCTCACTTAAAAAAACAACCCATTTGATGAAAGCTGTGGTGTCAAAAGTACAGTCCTCAACCTCCTTCTTGCTTTGAACAACAGCATTTCATAAGCTCATGTCAAAGACCTACACTAACCTCTTACAAAACCTGAATAAAAAGAAATGCTGTATTTGTGGAAAAAGAGTTTGTGAAGGATTTATGACTACTATAATAATTTTAAGTGTAATTGTATTTTGTACAAAACCTCCTATGATATCTGTAGAATAACAATGCATTGGACGTCATTTCAGAAATAGTAGATAGATGGGGAATAAGCAATTTCAATTAGTGTTGATCTTTCACAACCCTTACTCAGTTATTACTCAGCAATAACTTTCAAGACAGCTAAAATACACAACAGTACTTTACTATGAATTCTTAAGTGACCAGCATAGGTTTTGTTATAAATGATTATTCTATGCCATTGCAAACCTTCAAAAAGAACTTAAGCTTTCCATATCAACAACGCTAGAAGCTCCACACAATGAGGAACTCCATTATCATTCAAAGCTTCTTGCCAGAATAACAACCACAAAATAACCACTGGAACCCACTAACTTATTCAAGACTTGTATAAGGCACCTTTCTTGCCTGAGCTGATGAAACTGCATCTTAAAAAAAATTCACAATTTCACAGGTTTAAAGAGAAAATACAATATAACAATTCCATTGTTATAGGTATCTTCATTTGGTAACATCTCCAAACCAAAACTCCAACGAGCTCAAGGCAACCCTAACAGATTGATTTTCTCCAGCTGTTTCATAGGACTTCCAATTACTTTTTTGTTAAACTCATCTACCTGCAGTGGTCAACTCTTCCCTAACAATTGATAAACCAAGAATGTTTTTAAAAAAGCAAAACTACGTATAGAAAGTGTTTATTCAGTAGCTATATGGAAAGCAGAGGAGAATTTTATTGCCCCTCCCATGCCCAAAACGCTTAAGATACTCACTCTGAATAGTGAGCAGGCCCATTACAACTGCACTGCCTATCTTCAGATTCTACCTTAACATCCAGATTTTTAATATCAGTTCAATACATTTTTGTGTAAGTGTCTCCATATCTCCTGTGGCATAGCAAGAAAAGCACAAGCTTTCACTGCTCCAGTTTTGGCCTGTGTTGCTATCTAAAGATGTGAACAGAGATGAAGACTTCTATCAGACACTGATCACATGGAATTTCATATTCTTTATTACTGCTGGCAGTCTAACAAAAGCCAGGTAATAAGTAGAAAGACTTAACTCAATTGACATTTCCAAGCAATTTTGCACTAGCTTGAAAGTTTCAAATACCACTAAATGCATCACTCAGGTTTACTCACAAATAGTACCTGCACAGGCAGATCATAGTTAAGCAGAACTTTCACCCCTAACATTGCCTTTTAATGTGCGCTCACCAATCCTTAAATTTAAAAATGCATTAAGACAAACATTAGTCTTAATTAGTGTCTTTTAGAAAAAGTGAGCAGATACTGCTATTTACTACACTATTAGGCTTTAGAAAACAACTACTGGAAGACATTTCTACTTCCCAATTCTCTCTACATATTCTTTTATACACGTGTACATATACATATATATGTATACGCACGTACAAAATCTGAAAATCTCAAAGTTATAAAGATACCACCAATTACAGAACCATAAAATTAAAATGTTTTTCATTTTTGCTATGACAGTTTTTAATTCAAATTCCAATTCTGTGTTCCATGGAGGAAAAAAGAAAGAGCAATACTACTGTTTCATCAAAATAAATTTGTGAGACAGCATAACTTGCTAATAATAAATAAATACGTGAATATACTCAGCACAACATACACAAGTGTAAGACATAGATGTACAATGCCTACACAGGTGTGTGTGTGTGTATGTATTTGCTTCCTGAATATATCAAATGCAGTGTTTTGATTGTCCTTTGTGAAGTCAGTTAACAATTTCCCAAGTTTAGAAGTGGCAACTTCCACATTTAGTTATATTGAATCTTTTTCTCCAACTGCAAGTCTTTAGGAAACTTGATGCACCATACTAAAAGCACATAGACAAGTTGAATCTTTCAAGAGACAGCTTCCTCTTTTTGTTTAGTATTGTGGTTTGTCACTGGCTAAATGCCAGGCACCCACAAAAAACTATGCATACATTCTCTTCTGCTACAGTTGAGCAGAGGAGGGGGAAAGAAAAACCCAAGAGCTCATGGACTGAGATAAAGATCAGGAGAAAACATAAAAGGGCCAAATAAATATAAATAAATAAATAAATATAAATAATAAGTATAAATAAAATTTATTAACAGAATTAAAAGAGAATAATGAGAACTGAAATAAGCCTTAAGAACACCTTTTTCCTCCCTTCAGCCCCCCTTCCTTCCCACCAACAGTGGGGAGACAAAACATGGGATTCTTTAGTCAGTTTGTTATTGTTAAAAAATACCTTTCTTCAATTTTCTTAGAGAAAGGAGTTTGGTTTCCTTCTGCTGTGCCATGGGGTCCTCCCCATGGGAGACAGTTCTAGCGTCTTTTCTAGCACAGTTTTAATTTTCACAAGTAGCACTCCTGCCTGACCTGCTGCAATGCAAGTCCCTCCCATAAGCAAACCGTTTTCCCACAACATTTCTTCGTGGGTCTCTGGAAGGAAGAGTCTTCTCTCTGTTCAAGTTTCCCACTAGATTACAGCTTTTCAGCATCTACTTGCTCCAGCATAAGTACCTTTTCTCATGGGCTTTAAGTGGACCTCTACATCCCCCCATGCACTTCATGAATTACAGGGAAGCAGTTTGTTGCATTATAGTCCTCACCACCTTGTAGAAAAACCTCAGCTCCGATATCTGGAGCACGTCCTCCTCCCGCTCCCTCCTTTCACCAACTTCAGTGTCTCCATGCTGTTCTCCTCATAAGTCTTCACTTTTCCCTTTTCTCTGACTTGGAAGAAAATTGTTGTTTGTTTGTTCTCAAGTTCTATCAGTTGAAAAGTTCTTATAGGGTCTTGTAGTGCTGAAAGGTTGGTCCCACCTGGGCTCTGCGTGGGTATTGTTCATCATGCCCTTTGCTGTCAGGCAAGGGTCCCCTCCGGCACTGTCTGTGCAGCACCAGCTGCCCTCTCTTCACTCAGGGTGCTGAAAAGGAGAAGCTGCTGCCACTGCTCCTGTCCTTCTGCCTGCAGCACAGCTGGTTAAAAGCAGCCAAGCAAGCACAGTTCTCTGCAGACCGTGCTGAGACAACACCAGCCACGCTGGTGCTCCTGGCGCTGGCCCCGGCTGCACGGTCCTGGCTGTGTGGCCACTTGTGGCACTGGGATGGCCCCCAGCAGCTGCACTGTCCCTCCTCAGAAGAAAAGAGAATGCATACAGTTTTTTCTTTTCTTAAATACATCATCATAGAGGTGTTACCAACTTCTCTAATGGGGCCAGTCAATATGTCCACCATCAGAGCCTTCAGGGATTGGCTCTGCTGGACATAGTAGAAGTTTCAAGGAACTTGTCTCTCAGAAGCAGCATCAGTGGCTTCCTCTGCCCCTACTAAAAGCCAGGCGGCATTAAACCAACAAAGTTGGTTTTTTTTAAGGCTCTCAAAAGAGAAAAACTACTTGTTGGATCTTGTGTGGGGTACTTAAATTATGCACATAAAACCCTTGAGAGCCCTTCCAAGACATCACCCTCATCATGCCTTTGATGCTTCACTGGAGCCAGATGCAGAGGTGATAAACTCTCAAACAGAGCTGTTAGAGACAGCAGAGTTGCAGCTTGAGCAAACAGAAAGGAGAGGTACCTTCCATCTTCCAGTTCCAGCCCTCCATTTGCTACTTCAAGACTGTAGCTATGTGGCTACAGAAAAGAATCAACTAGTTCAGAGTATCAAAAGTAAGCAACTTTCTTGCAAATTGTGTCCATATCTTCACCAGTTGGGTGAAAAGAGCTTTAAACAAGTAGGGAAGATACAATATCACTGCACAGACTCTCCAATCAAGCTCACTGCCTTCCAGGGCAAAGTGGACTAGTACAAACAGACGAAACAAAATGTGCCTACACTGCTGAAAAGCCACGAACTAGCCCTAGTTTTGAAGTGTTCCAAAACCCATGCACTTAGAGATCTCTGGCATTGATGAGTACAGAGGATGCTTAACACTGCATCTCTAACCTGTAATCAAAAAAAGGCAGAACAACTGGACAATGTCAAGATTTATAAAATCGACTTCAGCCTTAAAGGGTTCAGCAGATCAACCATAACCATTTAAGAGTTCATTCTGAAAAGCCAGTAACAATGCTGGACAACACTGAATAGTCAGTTTAGCCATCATGAGGAATTGCTCTGCATGTTTTTATAGGTATTAACTGGAAAGACAATTTTTCTCCCTCACCTTAGACTGTTGGTAAAGAAAATCTGAACACTGAACAGGGGACTGACAGAAAGCCAGGCTTCAACAATTTTGGTGTAGGTTTGGCAAGGCCTGTCAAACTTTTACCAGCAGTGGCTTTTTCACCCCTCCTAATGCAAAGTATGTCTAAATACATCATTGTTTGAAAGACAAACTACCCTTTAATTACTATACAAAGCCATCTTAAGTAATTTAAAGGTTTTGCACAGGTTTTTTTAATACTCAGGACAGTGGAAGACTCAGAAGATTCTGCAAAAAAACCTGTAACAGGGCAAAACCAAAAACCAATAGATGTATGTAACCTGAGAAGAACAACCATGCATGATGAGCATAACTGTCTACAAGTTTTGTAAAACCAGAGCCTACAAGCCAACAACTGCATCAAACTACAGCCAGTTGAGAGCACAGAGAAACTCTCTGTCATTCCAAGGCAACAGCTGACTAATTAGAGAATAAGATAAACTTACAACTGCCCATTGGGTCAAACTCCACATACACAACAAAGTCAACCTTCCCATGGGATGGAGAACCATAAAATCATGGCCAAAACACTCACCATATACCTGGAAAGGTGTTTCCAAAGATAATCTGAATACAAGGTAAATTAGTCAACCCAGGATTATTGCTATTCAAGAAGGACAGAAAAAGCATTCTCTTCCATGACCATTTGGAAGAGAGAATTCTCCTCACAGACACAAAGCTGTTGTCTGCTCTGCTCATTCTGCTCAGCAGACTTTAAGGTCAGTGAAACATGAAAAAAAAAATTTAAAAATTTCTTATTTGTGTAATTTTTCACTCTGATAGTTGACACATCAGCAAATGCAAACTGCTGGAAAGAAAGATTCAAAAGATTTAATATTCTGACTAAAATCCTAAACAGCTTTCCCCACCTCGAGTATGTCTAATCTTATCTCAGGAAATCACAAAATCAAATACTGTATTCCTAGAAAAAACAAAACACTTAAAAAAGTACTTGGGATAATTTCCAAGTATTTTCCATGTCACTGAAGAGGATGCTATCCATTTTCTTTTAATACTGTGAGTTTCCAAATACAGCTTTTCCAGAGAAGAGACATGGATTATCACATATACTCAACCAAATAACACCAAATTTTTGTCACTCTGTCATTTCATTTAAGAAGCCCTCTTGCTAAGAGCAAATGAAATCATGACAAAATTACCCTCCCATGTATAGGAGTCTGAATACCTACACAGTAAAACTTTAAGTCAGCTTACACTTAATATTATGATCCAATGAAAAGAAAATTAAAAGCCCCCAATATATTAGTGATCTACAAACTTAACACTGGACACTCAGTTAGCTGGATTTCCCTTTACCGTTGCTGAACCTATAAAACTAATTAAAAACTTACAGTAGCTGTTCAACAATCAAGGACATTCCAATCCATCATACAATAATTACTTAGATGGGCACAGCCTTAACTGTCTCTTGACATTTTAAATAAACGACTCTTTTGCCAACAGCACCTAGTTACTGATACTAAACACACGGTAACTACCTGGCCTTTCTCTCTGTTATCTCGTTCGTCCTAAGAATTTCAAATTAATTAGTAGTCTAAGAGGAAAACATCGTGAGAGGGCGGGAACCAATTTTAGTCCTAACAATACTGCTTTGTTTTGAAGTTATAAACGTGGAGATAGACTGTCAAAGACGAGTTACATTTTGGGTTCAGGCTAATAATATTCTTTAATACTAACCAAAGGGAGAAAAAAAAAAAAGAAACTAGGACATCATGTACTATAAAACACAAGAACTGGAGATTATCTCACTGGCTCGGTAAATTGCTTCCAGGCTCCAGCGCTCCCCTGCGCAACTTTGCTGATGTCTAGGTCGCGATCCCACAGCAGCACAAAAGCAGAGCTAAGCTTTGAGCAGAGCTGAGCCTCTCCGTGCAACTTCCTCCATAACTCTAAGGTCCCAGAAGCCGCTCCTCCAGCAAAAGCCGCCGTGTTTACAGCTCCAGACGCCCGGTCGTGCGCGCACCCCACCGGCTCCGCGGGCCGTATCTTTGTTCAGCCCCGCTCACGGGTCAGCGGGCAGTGCTGCTGCTCCTCCCGGTGCGGCTCCACAAAAGCGCTCGGCAAGGAGGGAGCCGGCGGATCGCCCCGGCCGCCCCGCTTTGTTTCCCCTCACGCCCCAGGGGGCCGGCGGGCACGGGAGCCGGACCCGCGCCTCGCCGCGCCGACCGAGGGCCAGCACCGGGCCGGGCCGGGCCGCCGGCCGGCGCCACGACGCGGGCGGCGAGGAGGGGCAGGGGGGAGGGAAGGGGGAAACGCGGCCGGAGCCGGCAGCAAACTCCGCCCCAGCCCGGCGGAGCGGCGGGAGCGCCCCAGCCCGGCGGGCTCCGCGCGGGGCGAAGGCCCCGGCCCAAGCGGGACTGCAACGCCTCCCGCCTGCCCTCCCCTCCCGGCCCGCCAGCGCCCGGCCCCGGCCCGCAGCCCCGCCGCGCGGAAATTCCCGGGGGAGGCGGCCGGCGCGAACCGCCGGTGCTCACCTGGCGCCGCGGCGCTCCCTGGCGCGGTCTGTGCCCCGCAGGGAGCGGCGAGTCCGGGTCCGGCCGCCCGCGCCCCCTCCGCCGCCTCGGGGCTGCCGCGGCTCGCGGTACCCCGCGCGCTCAGCGCCCGCCGCGCCGCCACATGTCCGCGCGTGGCCGAGGGAGAGCGGCGGCAGCGCCGGCGGGGACCGGGCGGGGGCGCTGCTCCGTTCCGGCAGAGGCGGCGCCCCGGCGGCAGAGAGAGACGCCTCCGAACCGCCCCGCTCCGCCCCCCCGGGAGCATTATGGGATAGGTCCTCCAGCACCGCCTGGCGGGGAGGGCGGGAGCGGGAGGGCACGTGACCCTGCGGCCCCGCCCCGCCCGGGAGCCAATGAGGAGGGGAGGCGGGGCCGGGGCGAGGTGGGGCCTCACGCCGCGGGCGGGGGCGCCCTCCGGTGGCGGCACGGCGGCACGGCGCGGGCCAGGAGCTGGTGACGCCATCTATCCGCGACACGGGGCGCCCCGAGTGCCAAACCTCTTTTAAAAAAAATTATTTAATTATTATTAATAATAGTAGCATTTTTATACAGTTAGGCAACAGGCACACTGGACGAAGCCCTGTGACCACAAGAATGACCCCGGGGCGGTGTGGGTCCGCCGTGCAGGGAGGGGAAGCGGTGCCTGCGGGCGCCGCGGGGTCAGCGCTGGCTCGTGCTGGCTGCGGCCTTTTGCCGCACGGACACACTGAGATCTAACCCTTGTTTCCATAAGCAGTGATTTTAAAAGCATGTGCCGTGGTGTCGTACGTCCTGACTATGTCAGAGAGCAAAGCAGACAGTGCAGCAGCCGCTGCTGTGCGCTGTTCCGTAGCCGCATTGCTCCCCTCAGGCTCGTGGCAGCGGGGAGCCGGCAGAGCCCAGCCCTCGCTGAACCCCCAGGGCACAACACGGGAAGGGAAAGCAGCTCCCGCAGATGCCCAGCCTTGGTGGAGTGTCTCCTTGCCTTCAGAATGAAGCCACAGCCTGAATATAGTAAAATGTGTGTCAGCATCAGTCTGTCAAGACTTATAATACCTTATTGGTTGCCATGATTACTGAGAGAGTATTAATTTAGGATCAACTCAGAAGAACTTGAATTAAGTAAGAGCAGGCTGTGGGACAGTGTGTAGAAGAGTCACAGGAAGGAAGGAAAAGACTGTTCATTGGAAGGCTGCAAGGCAATGTAATAAGAAGCAAGACTACTCCCATAGTTTGGAAAACATAGGTTTAGGAATAGAGATTAAATGTTTAAGGTAAGTCTGACTTTAAAGTGATTAAAGTTAACAAATTCCTCAGATTCTTCAGTGGGATTATATAAGTAAATGAATAAGATGTTAGGAAAGCTGGCATTAAAGAGAGCTTTATTATAAACACTAGTGCTCTGTTTTGACTACACTGAGATCTTGGATGACCCTAGAACTAGACCCTGAAGCAATTAGGAAGGGAGAACCATAGCAGCAAACCAGCGCGGTGTGTTTGCCTGGCCAATCACGGCGTAAGGTTTAGTTACAAGGAGGGCATCCTATACACAGCTACTGTGTGTTATTCTTTGTTACAGTTGAATATGTTAATTAAAATGTTTTTACTAAATCACTTGGGGCTCACAAAAGCTCCCTGTTTCTGTCAGAAGTTGTAAAGATGTTGCTGTCACCCACTTATGCTTTACAGATGGTGTTGCACAGAAGAGCCAGGCAAGCTGAAGAGAAGTGTCCATGTGAGAAATGAGGGCAAAGAGAAACACTCATCGCCTCTGCTGTGCTGTCTGTACTTTCATTTAATCCTCTGATTGTCTGTCTCAGATCCATCCCAGCACTGGCCTTTATGTCTACTCACACAACAGTCAAGTGGCTTTGGCCCTCTCTCACTCACTTTTGAGATGGACTATTCTGTGCCATTCTACACCATTTGCCATTAACACAACATTGCAATGAAGGCACAGGTAAGTGACATTATTATTATTATTGTTGTTGTTGTTGTTGTTTTATTGTTATTATTACTTTTTTCAATGTAATGAGCCTGAAATGGTATTTCTGGGGTCTTGAAGCTACCAGTACTACATTCTCTCTCTAGAAGAGAGGAGCTGAAAAAACTTTAGCACAGTGGATTGTTCTTCCTACTGTGACACTGTTGGGACTCATCAGTTAAGCCACTGAAATATGCTATGCCCAAGGGACAGAAGAACCATTGATGATATCATACTTTTGCTGTCCAATTTCAGATGCTCATTTAAGTAATAAATGATTAATCTATTGGGCTCTTGGATTTTGAGCTTTTAAAGAATGTAGATGCAAATGACATAAAAAGGGTGAACTCTTAGAGTTTATTCGGAGCTCATTGACCCTCTCTGTCCCATGCAGGGTCAGTCGTGTATGATGCTCCTTCACTCAGTCTATCCTTCAAGATCTCTGGTGGTGGACTCTCCTTCCAAAGTCTCCTTCATCAAGCAGGCAGTTTCTCTAGTTTAAAATGTATGGTTTTGAAAAGCTGTTTTGATTCGTATCTGTGATACTTCCTATTGCATCAGAAGCCCATTTACTTATCCCTGTGCACCACAAGCACTGGTATCAAATTGTCTTCTTTCTCTTTGAAACAGAGTTTTACTTGCTTCCATAATTTTTCATTCCTTTTCAATCTCTCTTTTAGGTTAAACAACATTGAAAGGTGCACTAAAATCAAATATATGGTAAGTGCTTTGTCTGTCCTATCCAAGGGGTTTGATATTTTCATATAAAAGCAAATTAGAGCACTTTGGCAGCAGTTGTTCTTGAAAAATTAGTGTTGGACATTATCTTCTTCTTAACTTGGAGTAATTAAAAATTGTTAGCTTGATGATTTTTTCAGAGAGTGTTTCTGGGACTCTGTCTCTCCTTCTTTCCATTAAAAATTTTTGTTATTGTTTTGATTTGAAATTCAACTTTGTCTTGTATGCAAATATTATGCAAAAAACCTCCAATTAACTGAAAATAAACTAAGTGGTTTAGTTCATTGTTCCACTAATGTGGTGTTCTGAAGTCTCTGTCTTTGGTACTGGCATTCTCATTTCTTTTTAGGGAATTTTAAATTTTTAAATCCTGCTATATCTATCTATAGATCTATCTATAGATCTATCTATAGATCTATCTATAGATCTATATCTATATCTTTATCTATACCTATATAATTTCCAAGCAAGCAGGTTGTATGTTGTTTTTGTCAAGACACCTTGAATACTTGGCTGCATAGAGAACATTATTTCAGTGACAGTGCTTTTCATTTTTTTTCTTGTTTTAAAAATTGTTTGATTGAGAGACTGGTATTTTATTTACATGCAGTATGTCTTTACTTGCAAGTTGTTTAGAGATACAGCATGATGGTCTATAAATAAAAGTAAGTAGGATGAGTTAACACAGATTAGTGAGGAATTTCAGACTTTTTTTTTTAGCCAAGGGGAATGTAAAATGTTTGGTCTAACACCTAAAAATGTATTTTTTGAGAGTATAGTCACAATATAGACAACTCCTCTGTTTCCTTTTTTCTTATTCTTCTTTTTTTTTTTTTTTTTTTTTTTTTTTTCTTGTATATGTTTTAATAAATCACAGAATCACAGAATTCTGAGTTGGAAGAGACCCACAAGGATCATCAAAGTCCAGCTCCTGGCTCTACACATGACAAACCCAAGAATCACAAATGCTAGCAGCCATAGCCATTTTGGAAACAAACCTACCAAGCCTCTAAGCCTCTGCTTTAGATTTTTGGTTGGTTGGTTGATTGGGTTGTTGATTTTTTGGGGTTTTTTGGTCTTCTAATTCCTTCAAATATGCTGGTCAGTTGCTACCGGTTCTGTTATTCACATTTGAACCAGCCACATTTGCCATTCAGTAAGTAGATACAATTGTTCTTGTTGGTCTAATCTTTGGCAAAACTGTTCAAAAGATGGATAGGATCAGATCTGCTAAAATTTGACAGCACACATTTCAGATACACAGTACTTCCATGTTCAGTATACACATGTCAGTTCCTAGGGGTTTCCTGTGCAAATAAAGTATGTTCTAACTCTGAAGCTGAAGATCTTGGACAAAACCCTAGAATATCAAACTTTCTCAGTTCTTTGTGGGTAGCAGCAGCCCTTTTGTATAGGATCAGAGGAATTATGTAATGGTCTTGGCTGGAATTTTTTCTCTTGTTATGCCAGGTTGTTGGTCACCCTTTGACTGTGCTCCATAGTTGTAGACTGGAATACATCCCACTGTAAAAATGAAAGATGCTATGAAGAGCAATATTGGATATGTGGAAGAATAAAAGGCTTCCTGTTTTTAGGGCTCTGAGGAAACAGATGTGAGATAATTAGCCACAATTTGTAATATGTAGCCATATCATTTCCTTGGCAAGAACTGGGATAGGTGTTATCCTGTCATGGAGACACCATTCTTTAATTATTCCTAGAGTTCCAAAGAGCATTTTGCATCATAGTACTGTGCTGTGACCTACCACATTTATTCACAGTCTTAACACAAAAAATCCTCAGATCTTTTAACAATAGTACATAGTGTTATAGTACATACTAGAACATACATCATAATCTCTAACAAAAATCCAACAGTGCACTCCTTAGCAAAAATAGCCACTATTCTTTACTTGTTCCAAATTATTTGTTCTAATTTGTGGGATGATGACCAATTTAGTTCATTGAATTTAAGCTGAACAATATTATATAATGTTTCTCTTTACCACCCTGAACAGACTTGCTGGATTCACTCAAACTTGATGTAACAACACGTTGGCATAAATATTGTTTGAAGTGTTGGGTGTAAGTACCGCCCTTATCTTAGAAGAGCTATAGGAGATAGATAAACTCAGATTAAAGGCACACATGGACATGGACTCATTGGTTGAAAAGGTTTTGCTCTGGAACTGTGTATGACAGAGTGAGAGGAGGATGAGAGGGAGTGAAGTTAGCTGGGTCATGGTTTAGCCACAGCCAGCAGCCAAGCCCCAGGCAACTGGATGGAGGAGCTGCTATTTATTGTGTCCCAGCACTCATGAACATCAACAAACTTAGAAAACAGTGTTCCTTCCCTATCTTTTTTTCTTATTTTTGTTTACCTCAAGGGTTAAAAACATCTTATATATCAAGAGTTTATGCAATCTGAACCATACTGGAAAATGTTATAATACTGCAATCTAATAACCTTGTCTCATGTGAATCAATATTTTTGTAGTTACATGAATATCTACAAGATTTTTATTTTTTTAAGCAGATGCAAAATGTTCATTAGTTGATTTTTTTACATTACAGATATGGACAGATGGATTTTTCTCAAATTCTTTATTTAACCTTGAGAGATTAAGAATACCCTTTGGCCATTGCTGGTTCTACTACAGAAGACCTCTTTGTATTTAATTTAAAAAGCTGAATCTTTAGCACAGATTTACTTTCTCTAAAGTACTGATTAAATACTATAGATCAAAGATGCTTTGAAATATTCATCTTTCTTAGTTGTCCAGCGTGTTGAATCCTACAGTGTCCTTTGTACTTCCTTGAGATTTTGAATACACCAGACTTCTCAAAGTTTCCTGCACTTGCCACTCCTCCTGTTGAGGAAATTTGTATCCATAACTTTGTGGTTTAGTAATGGCAGTAGCAGGATGAGCAGTAGTCTCTGAAATCCAGCCTACCATGCCATCAAGTTGTGATGCAAGAGAAGTTAAAGAACAGGATGCAAAACAGCATCTCCAGAAAATGTCTGTCTTTTCATACCAAGAGACATTAGCTTCCCCTCCTGCCTGATCTGTCCCTCTCCCAGAGGTTTCAATTTTGGACAGAAACAAAACAAAGAACTACACACAATATAAATAAATCCAAAACTGGTGGTCTTTAAAATAATCTGCCATGCAGTTTGGAGCATTGTTTGTGCTCTCTGTTATGAGGTGGTAGACATCAGCAAAATGGAAAAGTAGATAACCAGAGATGGAAATATCCTCTTTGACTGCTCCACATGAGTCAGTCAAGCTTCTCATGAGTACCCAGAGAGGGCAGAATACAATCCATGTTCACATTTGGTAATGTTTTGGTGAGGCAGTGATGAGAAAAAAATATTTTACTTAATTGTTTTGATTTTGAGATAGTTAATTTCATCTTTTCAGTAAGTCTGAGTCAGCCAAGTTGATTCCCTGTGATAGTTGCATGGGTCTTCTTCAAAGAAGGCAGAAAACAGAAATGTAATTCAGTGTCTCAGAGGTGGGAAAGGGAATTTCTCTGAGGCAACAGCTCTGAGCGGCTGGGAAACTTCTTGGAGGACTGTCAAGCTATTTCTTCTATTAACTAATTTTAGAGTTGTGTGTGTTTCTTTAAATGCATTCAGAAAATGTCACATCCTAAGCATAACAGGCAATAATCCAAATGACTATAATAAGAACAAAACTTGGCCATAACTTTTTAAAAAAATAATTTCAGGCTTCAGATTATTTGCTGTATAGCTCACATGAATTACGTCAGTTGCCAACACCACCATCAACAGCTTTTCCAAACAGTCGTTTTGTTTTGTATTATTACCAAACACTTTATCTTGACAGCATAATTAGTGATTTACTGCACCCAAACTGGGCTATGTTATTGCAGTCCCTGGACAGTAATCCCAGCTGATCACCCTGTACAGTCAACTGAGAGGTTGCTAGCTAATGGTCCAATACAAACTAAGTGCTGTTCACCATCTAATAAACACATTTGTTCATAGCACACTTACTAATAGGGGCACCACTAAAAAGAACATTCCTTAATCATGTATAATACCACTGGAGTATTTTTAGTGCATACTAAACAATCTTTTTACTCAAAAGAAGAACTAAGCATCCACTCTACTAAAAGTACACCCCACTTAATACACTCTGAGAACAGTATGTTCAAAATCGTGTTGAAATTAATTATTTCTGACATTTACCCCAAAATAACACTTTAACAAGCCTCTGCCTGTCTGCAGCTGCTCAGGTTGACATTATGGAAGAAGGCAGCTAGGTGGAGGAGTTGTTAATGTTATGGTGTTCACATTCTTGCAGCCACCATCAAGGCTGGACTAGAAGAGGTGTTAGCTTTATGCTCTGAGAAGAATTTTGGTGAATTGCTGAGATTACCCACAGGTTATAGAATTAAGGAGAAATATAATTATTTCTTAAGTCCATCATCCCATGCTCTGGGGTTTTTCTAGGCCATTTTGATTTATTTGCTTGTCCTTTGTACTTAAAATGCTGAAAGAAAAATTTAGCCAAAACTCTAAGAACTTGCATACCTGTAAATACTAACTGAAAATAGGGAAGTAACCTTCTCAATAGTAATTCTGTGACTTGAGCACCTTCTGATACCTCCTCTGCTGCAGTCTTTGGCACCAGAGCTGTGTGGCCCACTGCATGCTGTGGGTCCCTGTCCCTGCTGTTCTCAGCTCCGGATTGCAAAACAGTGAGGCTGCCATGGTATGAATTCATCACCCAAGCAAGGCTCATGGGACACAGAGGTAGAAGACAAATTTTGGAGTAGAGTCTGAAAAGAAAAGCCATAATCTCTTCAATAGACCCATTGGATAAAAAGGGGGTTGTAACTATCATGTATTATCAGTACTCAGAAGGGATCTGAGCCATCAAACCCAATTATTGAAGGAAAGAACATCTTAATTATGTTCTTCCCCCCCACACCTTACTGCTACCATAGATCTATTTAGGTGGAGTGACTGCAGGTAAATGCTCTCATTGCCCACAGCTCCTCAGTGAGATGTTGTCCTTTGTGGTCAGTGTCTTCTAACATTGGATATATCCTTGTGATATGCTTACACAGGATGGTTAGTGTCCATTTGTTTATCAGACAGATTCACAGAGTTCTTATGATTTGGAAGGACCTCTAAAGGTTGTCTGGTCCTACCTCACCTTGCTCAGGAACTGAAGCAGTTAAATCCAGTCACCCAGGACCATGTCTAGATGGCTTTTGAATGTTCCAGAGACACAGATAACAGTCTCCATGGGCAATCTGTGCCCTGATATTCAGAGAGAACCAGCTGTGTTTCAGGTTGAGTCTATTGTAATGGATTCTGTCTCTGAGCACCTTTGAAAAGAGCCTGGCTCCATCCTCTTTACACCTTCCCTGCAGGTGGGTGTTCACACTCATGAGATTCCCTGGAGCTTCCTCTAGGATAGACAGTCCTAGATCCCTTGGCCTTGCCTCCTATGTGAGGTATTCCTTTCCCCTTCTTCATCTCTATGGTCCTTAGCTGCTTTTCAGTATGAGTATATATATATATATATATATTTAAGCCATCAAATAGAATAGTTCTATAGTTCTATAAATTTCTAACTTTCCAAAAGAGCTAAGTAGATCCTATTAATGTCATCTTCCCAGGTTAGTGGAAAGGAAGCATTATAAAGTCTGAATAAAATAGCCACATTTCTACTGAGGGAGCACATTATATATTTTGTAGCTATTAATAATACTGAACTCTTAAGGGGAGTCAGTAATCACCTGCTCAATTCAGCATTAAAATTGTGGCTGATCTGTGGCAAACTTTGTATTTTCAAGTGGGTACACTGTCCACTAATGTTCTAAGCACATAGTATAAGAGTATTTATTTTTGCCTGCCAACTTCTTTCCAGCTGCTTTAAAGTCTATAAAACAAGTGGTAAAGAGACTTCAAATAAAATTTTTTACCTTTTTAACAGGTCCAGCACTGAGACTGCACCTCTGCAGCAGAGTTCAGCCAACTCCTCCAGAATGCTGGATATGTTGAATGTTTTCTAGGTCTGCAAACTCTGTTTCTTTCATGCCATTTTCCCTATCATTGCATCAAAATATTAGGTCATGTGGAAGGTTGATGTTGTGGTAGCCTGGAGAGCTCTGCTGCCAATGAAAGTAATTATTCAGCTTCCCCCACTTTCCAAAATATTTCCAAAATAGGTAAAGAACCATTCAAAGGCTGAGACGAAATTACCAAATGGAAGCTGCTGGCTTCTGGATGCTTCCTTTTTTTTTCTTTTTGTGATGGTAGTGATGGACACCTTCTTGTCCCACTTCTCAAAGCCATGCAGCAAGCTCTCTAGAGAGGCTGTTCATGAGGTGGCCCTGGAGCAAGCTGGATCTCTGGACTTGCATGCAGCAAGAAGAAAATTCCTGTGAGCCAGCTTGTACATGCTCCCCCTCCCTTTCTTCTCTCCAGCTCCTGGGAACACTTTCTGTGGCAGTAGTTTGTGGGCATTTCTGTGCTATTTTTTGTAAAGCAGATTTCTAAGTTTTAGACAGAAAATGTGGACTTTCATTTGATTCTGAACTAATAATTCTTGAAAATTTTAAATAGAAACAAAAACTGCATATGCTAGCTACAATTGTCCATATTTTTTCAACTACAGTTTAACTGTAGAACTGTGTAAAACTGTTTAACTGTGGAAAACGATGCAAAGTCGTTTTGAAGCAGGACCTCTTCCCCAACTGAGCATCAGGATGGGAGTTGGAAAAGCCCATCAGAGAACCTTCCTGGGGCAGCTCCTGTAAAGCAGGCAGCAAGCAGCTGTTGTACGCCAGCAGCAGCAGAAGGTGCCTGTTAACACAACCAGCCGCATGGTGGAGCTAGGTTTGAGGAGACGGAGGTCAAAGCATCCCAGGAGATGCTCCTTCTGGCTTGGGAAAAGAGGTGCTGTCTCCCAGAGTGCTGGCAGGTTTCCTGCTTGTTATCTTCCGAACATAAATGATCAGTAGGCTTTCAAAGAGAGAGCAAACACACAGAGAAAAAACAGTTGTCAACAAAGAAAAGGTTTAGCAAGCTCTCCAGCAAAGCCAAATAGCAAGATTGAGTGCCAGCCAGCACATTGCACCTAACTGCTGCAATGGAAACATAAGATTAGGGGAAGACTTTAATTTTCCATATATTGAATATCATTACTAATTTCCACCAAGAAACCATATTTCATCAGGATCTAAAACACAGCCTATGACTTGGAATAAGGCTGCACTTTATTTGAACATGGATGGCTGTGATTGAGAGGTTTGACTGAGAGGTAGTATCCCAAAAAAATGCATTAAAAATAAATAAATAAATAAATAAAGAGGATTACTGCAGCAATTCCTTTCAGACAACTTTTCTGTTCACTGCAAAGAAATCAGTTCAAAATCAATTGTTATGTTAAGTATCAGTTAACCACACCATTTGAAGGAGACATGGAATTTCTCTCTCCTGATGGACTTTCCCAGCAGCTAGGCAGAAGCTGTAGGTGGCACCATGGCACCTCTGCAGGAGGGCAGTCTGCTGCTGGGCAGTTCTGACCCATAACTGAGCTGGTGAACAGAAACCACAGACTCGGTGGAGACGCCACTTTTATGTCACGTTGCCATCTCCCTCCCTCCAGCAGCCCTCTGGCCCCTATACATTACCCATCCCTGGCTTTCCCCACCGGATAACCACTTATTCACCCTCTTCCTTCCACCATCACAAGCACTCCATTGTGCAGCTCTGATACCACTGGGTTTTGCTGGAGTTTTATTCTGGTTATCTTTTTTTAGAGAGGGCTAAGATCTGTGATTGAGCACAATGACTTGCTTAAGGAAAGGGACAGCCAAAGATATTATTAGTTCCTATTAAGTGGCAATGCCAAAACTTCACAGGATCAGGTTTTATATGACCGGATATATTTAGCAATTTAGCAGTACTGTAAGTGAGGAAGTGCATCATTTCCTGGGATTGTCCAGCCTTTGATGGAACTCTTGGAATGCAATGAATAATATTATTACAATACTGTACTTTCTTAAACATAGTGAACATAATTAAAGTCCCACCCACAGAGGTCAGATCCATCTGACTCACTATTGTTAAGAGTTAAGAGACTTCAATTTATTTTAACAATGGTTTGTTTAGAATATGAAGTCAATGGATTTCTTGCCTTTGTGGAAGGTGTCATTTTATTATGTCAGGGACAATGTGGAGTTCTGGAGTAAAGCTATAAATAGAATGGAACTATTAGATCTGGTTGTCACTTAATAAAAGTTAAATCTGCTTTGATTAAATCAGTGAAATTATTATTTGCATCAGTGTATTATCAGGTCTGGTATATTTAGGGTCTATACCCTTAAAGGAAGAATTGCTAAACCAATAACAGTGTAGACTGTATGAAACAATAACATTTTAAAAATTCAGGTTTCTTAGGTATTTTGTTAACTTCTTTCATCACAGTGAACTAGTTTAGAGGAAAAAAAAAATATTTCTCTTTTTTATGTCAATTTTACCATCTGGAACTTTTGCAAGAGCACAAAACGGGTGCACTGTATTTGTATTAAGCATTGCATTGGGACTTCTAAGGGGATCCTATCAGGAGAAAAATAGTTTAAACTATTATTATCAATAACAGCAAAATAATTATTAATGAAAACAATTAGTAAAAAGTAATCTCTATTTTTCAGCTGATTAGTGGATCCAAATAATGGATTTGATAGCTGTCTCTGTAAAATTAATTTCATGTGTTTGCTGATATTGCCACTTGGGTCCTGATCTTCAGAGGCATTTCAGTTTGGAAATCCAGGGCAAACCCAGTGCTTGTGTTTATTATTAGGAACCTAAAGAACTTTATGGAGTCAGAGGTCCTGCTAATGGAAACACATTAATGTGTACCTTACTCTGTTACTGTGAAGTCTGGTTGTCAGACTTAGAAAGAAAAACAGTGAAAACCAAACTTATTTTTTGCTCTTAAAATAAGGAACGAGGGGTAAAAGGTTCCATACAGCAATATGGAAGATAAGAGCAGGTGAGAGGCTTTCCACTCAGCTGCTCATGGTGCTGCAGATGCTTTTGTAGAGTGACCTAGGCAAGGTGCAGGGATGGACAGGACAGTCGGCAGCTGCAGTGGAGACAGGTGGGCAGCCCTCCTCACCCTCTCAGTGAAAGAACCACTAAGTGGCAAAAAAGCAGCAATTCCAGGCAATGCATCTTCTAGCTTTCTTAAGGCAAAGGGCTGAAGCAGCACAGAGACCTGACATCTCTGAAGGAGATGTTCTGTAACCCCACAAACCCAGTCTGCTCCACTGCCCACCACATGCCATCCCCATCATTTCCCCTGGGGAAGCTTAGGGCTGGCAATTCTTGTCCCCATGGTCACTCTGTTCTTTGTGGGCAAACCATCACCTTACTCCTGTCTGTATTTACTGATAACTGAATGAGGAGCAGATTTAATCAGCTGGGGCTACAAGTATATGTTATATTGCTTTTCTTTCATACTTGCATGAGAGAAACACATCAGCACATATTACTGCATGTAGTACTGGTGAATATGCTGGATAATCAAGGCAGAAGATGCTGGCAGCATCTGGCAGTATAAACAGCCAAGATGCAAAGGAGTAGAAGGGACAGTGCTCAAAGCCACTTCTCAAATCATTGTATGGATCTCTGCAATTTTTCTCCTCAAGCTGAAGGCGAGGGGAGTGTTGTGTTCAACACAACACTGGAATGAGTCTAGATTTCATTCATGATTGATTTTGCTGTCTTGCTTATATAACCCACCTAATCCTGCCTCCTAGCTTGGTAAATCACAGCTTGCAGTGCTCTTCTTAGGCATCAACCCAGAGGATCATGATGAAAAGCAAATCTCATTACCCATCAGCAGTGCAGGACATAGAAAATGGAAAGTAAAGAGAATTATAATGTTGCCACCTCTGTGGAATCAGTTTTCAATTCATTTTTATTCAGTATTAATTTGTAGACACACAAATGCACTGTGCCAGGGTATGGTGGTAAATGAGGTAGGAATTGGAGTACAGGATTTTCCATTTTAGTGGAGCCCAGATCTCAGGCTGAAGGTGTGGGATTAGTGGGTCAGGGGCCATGCTTATTCCAGTGTCCCCAGTTAAGCCCTCAAGTAAGTAGGCAGGATTTACAAAGAGATATTGAACCTTCCAGAACAGCACTCTCACTCACATGTCTTGGCCAATAATATCATTGTGTGGCACTTAAAAATATGCTCTTATTTATTGATCTAAGCATCAGATGAACTCTTCTGGCAATTTATTCCCAGTGGGAAGACAGAGTATCTGGAACATCTGACTTTATACACCCTCCCTTGGTACTGGGGAGGTGCAGGTTTATCTTTCATTCTTTTGTGTGAAAACAAGGACAGTGCTGAAAATACATGGGGCAGGAGGGCAGGGGAAGGCAAGGCTGGCCCCTAATTCACTCACTTCAGTCACCACATTATATGAGTAACTTTGGTCTTGTTTCTTGAGACAAGTTTCTTATTTCTTCAGTTGGGCTTTTTCTTGGAGTAATTTGCTCTTTGTTGGGATTGAAGTAGGGTTGGGCCAAACAGACCCACAGGGAGGAAGGGAAAGGGGAAGAGAAGAAGCACTAGGGTCACAGTCATTCACAGGAACATTTAATCCTCAGAGTGTCTGAGGAAGTGATGCTAGCTGAATATTGGCTGTCCTCCAACAGTCTTCACCTGGAAAACTGCCCTGCCGAGGAAGTTTGATCTAAGTGTTCAAACCATCTCCTGCAGGCCTCAAAGATGGAGTAAAGTCAGGTCTCCTAGGGACACAGCACCCTCTTTCCTAGGCTGTCCTTCCCTGAGAGCTGAATCCAGCTCTTGACAAAGCAGAGACCTGGGATCATTGCTCCAGCCTGCAAATGCCAGATGGAAGCAATACTGTCAGAGTGTACATGACCCCATCTCTCTTCAACCAATTCTAATTAGGAACCTTGTGTTTTGCAGCAGTAGCAGAACAAATGCAATCAGGAAGGCCCTGTGAAATCAATTTTTGTTTAATTATTCATTGCATATTTCTATGCTGTATTGAGAAAATAATTCCAAATCCTATAGTACCCAGCTACTTTCAGCTGTTTTCCTGAAGGCAAGCATGTGACTGGTTTCAATTGCTACTGTAAATATACAATTATTTATAAACTACCTCAGAGGGGCCATATGGTCCTCTTTTGAATAAAAATGCACAGACGGAGATGAAAAAAAAATCAGTGAAAGAGAGGCATAGTAAATTGATATGTAGCAAACCATCTGCTTCCATGTGCAAGTGATGTTATTACAAACTGCAGGAGGCAGTTAAGACAACTGTAGAGAGCCAACACCTTCTTGATGTTTGCAGATCTGCTGGTCTTCTACCTAGTATCAATTTTGTGTTGTCGTTTGCTCCAGCAATATACCAGGAAAGCCATATTGGCTACCTGCTACATGCCTGGGACTAACAACCCTCTGTGGTTTCTCTTGCATATGCCTACCCAGTGAATCTCAATTTGATTTCAGTTGCTTTGATTTTTGCTGGGTCTATGAAACACACTTAGTATCACTAATTGACTGTGCTAAAATGAAAATGTTTTGAACAAGGTTATTTCTGCAAAACAGTAAGGAAACTGATGTAGACCTCATTTATTAAAATATTTTCCATACAGGTCCAAAACTTACTATGACTTTGGTTGGATGATGTCAGAGTAATGTTTGTTTTAGTTCTCAGTTATTAGAAGGGAGCTGTCAAAGCTGCAGTGATCTGGTTTATGTTATTGCTATCATGCTGTTGGGATACCATAAGTACAGGTGCCAAATGGGAGCATTGTTGATGTCACTTGGGTTACAGTGCAGAAATGTGAACCCTTAAATGGGTTGCTGGCTGCACAGAGAGAGGGTGGCTCAGTACCAGCAAAAGAGTAGTGTAGTTGGCTGTGGGTGTGAGCATGTTGTCCCATGCTTTGCTCCCTTCAATGTTACAAGAGCTAGGCTGCTGGCATTCCCTCAAAAGTACAAGGGCAATGACTGAAAACTATGGGTTTGTTACGGAAGAAAAGAAAGACAGGCAGGACAGCAATCATAGCACCAATCCTATGAGTTTGGAAACAGTTCAGTGAGCCTGTCTGGCACAGGCAGTGATTTACTTTTGCTCTCCCATGGTTTGTGAACTCATCTAGGAGCCAAGAAGCTGTCTCTGCCCTTCCTGGCCAGTTTCTGAGAGCAGGCAGGCAGAGAGTGAAGATCACCTCCGTGCATGAGGAAGGGAAGTCTCAAGTCTGAACTGCCCCCATGAAAATCCTACTGTGGCCACCCTGCCTGGGTAAGGGGGAGAGAAGAGACACTTGAAAATACTTGGGATCTTTATAAAAACTCAAGAAAAATATAATTTTCTTTAAAAAGGCAAACAGAATGATCATTTAAATAATATAAACAATGTGCATTTTCTGAATCATTATAGTTATCCTAATAATGTAACAACATTATGAATATTATAAGGATCAATATTACTAAAATTCATTAAAATGGCTTGTATTTTGACATGGGAATTCCAGCTATGGGGCAGAGACTGAGTCAGACAGAAAAAGAAGCATTAAGAAGGGCGTTATAAATAAACTGATTTGCCTTATTCTCTTCCCCACTCCTCAAGGCTGTCAAACAGAGGATCACAGTCAAGAAAGCCTTCAGGCCAACATCTCCTTGCCTGGCCAGCTCTGAGGAGATGTTGAGGCTCTTGGGGGCACTTTCTTCCTTTGCAGTGTGTTTTGTGCCTCTCTTCAGAGTACATGGAACAGAGACTTCACCATCTTGACTGTCTATTGAGGGGCATTTGGAAACCATCAGGAGAACCAGCAGCATAAAATGCTGAGATAAGAGAGCAGCACATTACTAAAAATGAAAGCATGGCTCACCTAGAGACCTATATTTCTAAACAAAGTTTTCTGACTCTCTGTCAGTCTTTCCTTATTTCAACCAGTAGTAAAGTTATGTATGTGCAAACTTTTCTTCTTACTCTCCTTGTAGGTTTCCCAGGTGAGGTGCAGCTTGCTGGAGCATCTCTTTACAGAGTTTACCAAACTTCTTTGTCTGTAAATCAGTGGACAGAAAAGATGGTCCTTCTAAAAGCACTATCTTCTGACTTGAAACAGGAAAAGCAGTGGGCATACAGCATCTTGCAGAGAAATTAAGGCTGCCACAAGCAGCATCAACCAGGCTGCTAAATGACATGCATGTATTAGTGCAGTGATATGGCTATTTTTTTTCAGCCGTTGAATCAAAACGTGTGGCTGTCTTATCCCAGCCCTAATGGTTTGAAAAGTGATTCCCAGTGAGGCTTGTGTTTGCCCTTCATTAACTTGCTTGGGTGAGGTGGATTTGTTTCATGGGTCATCAGAAACTTGGACATGGGAGTAACACTTTGGCTTCTGTGTGTTCAAATGTAAAACAATGGTGAAGGAGGAAATACTTTTGATGACCTAGTTTTTCTGCAGCTGAGAACAGATAGATATATTTTCTACAGCATGCAGTATTGCTGCAAAGTGGTGAAATGCTAAACTGCTTGTGTCTGCACTGATTTACCTCCTGACTTGTCATAAGAATGACAAATTTGTGTTAGGGATTATCTTCATGTGTAGCCTGCAATGACAAATCCTATAGGCAGTGATGGTATTGCCCTGCTGACTGTGGAGACAAAGAAAAATAGCAATAGCTAAGGACAGACATAAATATGAGTGTGTATGCAAAATAATGTTTGCCACAAGAACAGAGAAGACTTTGATGCCTAGTTGTGCAATTCTCAGTAGTCATCACTAGCCATGTTGGCTACCTCCTCACAGCTTGGGCCTTGTGCATTAGATGGCATTTCACTGCACTCCATCACCATGATTGCATTTGCCTTTAATTTTGTTTATCCTTGGTGAAGATTTGAAGTTTTATGGTCCTAAGAGACCTGGAGCTCATACAACTCCAGTGAATTTTTATTCCTAAAGATATTTTCCTTAGTAGTGCTGCCTGTTTTCCTGGGTTTTTGTTGACCCTCTGAATCATTTACGGAGTCGGTTTAGATACTTTTTAATTTCTTACCAAGGTTGAAACAAAAACAATATAAATACTTTATCAGCACTAAAAGATACAAAGGCTTGAAGCTTATCTAGCATTTCTCTAATCCCCTCCAACTTCTCAATGCAATTCATATACAACTTAGTAGAAATGCATTAAGGCAATTCTTCAGAAGCCTAAGACATTTTACCAGGTTATCTGAATCTAAGGCTAATTCCACAGATCACAGTGGACTTCACCCACTTCACAGCAGAGTGTGAACCTTGGGAAGTCTGTGGAAATAGTGCCTGGAAATAGCTCTTTGCATCTAATGACTTAATTAGTCTGGTGCCTACCATTTAATAGTGCTTGCTAATACTGCTTGTGAAATAAGCTCTGTACCAACTCAAGATGTTTGTGGCTAGATTTCTTTGTTCATAAAACTTGGCACTTGAAATTCTTGTGAGACATTAATTAATTATTTAAAAAATGCAGAGCATATGAGTGCTATACAGCTAATTTGATCCCTTGTAGCTATAGTGTAAGCCTTCTGTCTTGGACTCATCCATATCTTTCTGGAAGGCCTCTGGGATTGAAAATTTGCTGATGTGATCCTTAGCAAGGACACATGGATTCTTTTTTGTGGCTTTGAGCCATAGAACATCCCAAAGTTGGTACTTCCTCAGCAAGGCAGCAGGAGTGTCACCATCTGTGTGTTGAGACAATGCTGCCTTTGCTGGAGGTCCCCTGATGCAGCATCTATAAAGGTGTGGGGTTGAAAACATTGCATGTTCTTCTTAAGGGTAAATGCCCTCTTCCTGTCTGCCCCATTATGAAAAGTACCTCTTAGAGCTGGCTTTGACGAATCCTGCTCTTTGTGGGTGCTGTTTTCCTGTCTCAACTGTGCTAACCATATTATTTTCTCAAGGGTAAGTGGGTAGGTAAAGAGTGTGTTGCAAGACTTCTTTTTTAGCTGTTTGTTTTGACCTATTTTGTTTATTGGCATCTGGACTGTTTGTCCAGATGTGAGAAAAATAAAAAATACCCCCAAAAAGCTGCTTTCCAATTTTAGACAACTGTTTTGAGCCCTCAGAATGGTATTCAGTTGCCTGAGAGGAAGTATTGCTTGTTTTTGCAGTAAACAGAACTAGTGGTCTCTTGTGCTTGATGGAGGGTTATAATTTAAATATAGAAATGTTCTTGCTTGAATGAACTGATTTATTACTGTGCTCTCTTTGAGGACAGTGAAATTGTCCCTAGAGGGGTTAAGGTGCTGGTGATGTGTTTGTCTGATGTGCTGAGGTGCAGCCTCACTTGCTCAGTGTTTTAGCTGCCTGTGTGGCGTTTGCAGACTGCATGGGGTACATCTTCTGCTCTGGTGCACCTACTTATCATGGTATAGCTAAACTCATACTCTGGTCATCCAAGGTTTCTCCTCCCAGTTGTCCAGAGCAGGAGTCCTACCAAGGGCTGAATTTGCCCTGATGTAATTTGTAGCAGGCAGTGACATACCAGAACACTACATGAAGGAAGATGATTAGGTGGCATGCACTTATCTGAGCACATTTTCCACTCCTTAGAGGGCACTCTGCATCTCAGTGGACACTGGCTGCTTTGTACAAAAGATTTCAGGCCATTCTTTATTCTTTGGCCCAGAGCAGGGGTGAGAATATCATCCCCTCTCTGGGTGAGACTGGTCTGAATGGTACAGACAGTAATCACATGTTACTTCAGGACATCAGCATCCCGTGTGATGATAACATGTCTGCTTTTGTAGTGATGATGGATGTGTTTTGAAGCCATCAACACTGCTAGGACTCATTATTTTGTCTCTTTTTGTCAACTGAGTTTAATTGTTTCACAACCAGAATTCTTTGAGAAAATAATTTTTGCATCTCCTAGTACACGCATTAAGAGGGTTTATTCCACTAACTAAAGAGACTGTGGATCCTAGTTAAAATAATCTGCCTCTGGAAATTGAGAAGTTGACCCTGCTTGTTCTGCACAGAAAGATGCCAATTAGTTCTCTACTCAAATAAATTTTCAACAAAGACTTGAATGTTCCTGTGCCTGTTGCTTTACAAGATTGTTTATCAGTTTACATGGAGGCCACGCTGCCTTTTCAGAGTGCTGCTGGAGGACTGCCAGCGATAGTAACAGAAACTGTGCTCATTGTTTAAGTGCCACTGGATGCAGGAATGGCAGACTGATGCCTGCTTTCCTTTCATTTAGTGATGATCTAATTGCAAGAGATATATAATTCCTTGTTATGTCAGGGAAGTTGTTTCTCCAGCATCTGGTACTTGTCTGATTATCTGCAAACAGTATCTGAAAATTAATAGGAAATCCAGCTATTATGTAAGAAGTGCTACAGGGAACTGCCTGTACTAAGCCTGAGAAGACTTCAGAGACTGCAAGAACTGGCTTTGTCAGTGAACATATAATTTTCTTTTCTTTTCTTTTTATTTTTTTAACATCCTAGTAAATTATAGACTTTGGTTATGGCTTGTAGAAATGTGTTCTACAAATGTAGCATCTGTATGCTGCTGTTTTTACTGCAGCCATTGTACAGGTCATTAATCTGATCCCACATTGTAAAAATTTCTCCACCCTCTTCATGAGTTTCTTTGTTATCATAACACTTTCCAGTACCTTGATGCCTAACTCTGCAATGTTCCCTTATAATTACCTGGGGTAGAACAACATTTTTTTAATTCCCAATGCACTTGGCTCCTGCAGTGGTGCTGCTGAGCACCATGTTCACCCCATCTCTGCGACAGACTGCACATCCAGCTCTGCTGGGCTGGAGCTGATAGCTGGGGAGACATCTGGGCAACAGACCCTCCTCTCTCATCCTCTCAGCTGCTTACCTGGATGAGCCCATGACATGAGCCTGAAGAGGAAAAATGGCAGCTGCAGATGCTCCCACATCTGATACTTGGTTTGCACCTCTGTAATCACTAACACCTCTGTTCAAGGGTTGCTGCCATCCAGTGCTGTGCAAGGGGAATGGTTAAGCAAACCCCTCCTATGCAAGGTGAAGGGAGGTGGCAGGTTTGCCTGGGTTGTGGGGAAGGTCTATAGCAGGCAGTAACAAGCTATTGCAAAGCTTAAAGTGAGCACTGCTGGGAAAACAGTGGGGTTTGGAAAGAATAATTTCTGGGAACTTACCTGAGCATGGATCCTAAGACGTGTCCAGGAAGGAAGACCACATGGGAGCATGTCATGGGCATGGTCAATACTTGGTACATTTAGAGTTTAGTCTGAAGTGATGATCTCCACCAAAAACTAGTTAAATTTCACCAGCTTTTAATAACTGGCAAGAGGACAGTGCTTAAGGGTTGCTGCCAAATGGGCAGACATTCTCCCAAGAGTACATGTCCTAGGTAACCCAAAATGCTAATGCATTCCACACCCATCTGTGTCCAAAAAATCATTACTGCCTGTTTATGGCCCAGCAGCACAGCCAGAACCACAAGTGTGGGACAGTCAGGAGGTGCCAATCCCTTTAAAAGGTTCGGATCTGATTCGGATTTTCCCTTTGTCTTCCTATATGCAGTTGGCAGTGGGGGCTGGTGTCTTTGACACTTGCCAGTTTGGGTGTCTCTTTGATCCTGTGGAGTTTCTGAGATTTAGCAGTTTTGTATTTAGTGATTATTCACTGCTATTATTGCCTGATGCTATTTCACTTGTTAGCATTCACTTGAATATACTGGTATTAGTTCTTTTTCGGTGGAAATTGATTGGTTGGAACTAACTAAGGGGTGGTAACTCATTTTAGAATGTCCGTGTCTTTTAATTGTCTTAAACTAAGAAAATTTGGCTGGCATGAGGAAGGGGATCTGGTTACCTCTGGGGAAAGGACCTGACATTTTAAGCCAGGTAGCATTTTTAAGGAGGGGATGTGGTTCTTGTCTCCAGGGTACATTCTAACTCGTGTCGATGATGCACTTTCCTCCATTTTTCCAGGACAGCAGCTTCAGTGGGCCCATAGCTCAGGGAACTCCCAATGTGGCTTTATCTGCAGATTGAGGAAGGGCTGGCCTGTGCCACCCCAGCCACCACAGTTTACTTTCCCAGCCATATTGTCTAAGCCTTGGCTGACCAGCACCATTTTCCAAGAATACCAATAACCTCACATTTTCCAGGCAACAAACTGTGAGAACGTTGAGGCACACTAAGCCAGCAGCACTGTCCCTTGCCAGTACCATGATATTTAGTAACACAGACAGCTTAAAGAATCTCCATGTTCCATAACTGTAAACTAAGGAGAAATGCATGGCACTTCATATTTGTGAAACACAGATGCTGGGTTGCTTGAAAACTTCTGTCTAACCACACTGGGATCTGTGCTAGGAAGTCAGTATTGCAGCCAGAGATCCTTAACACAACTGACTGCAAAAATAAAGGGTACTGTCCTCCTGCATGGGGCTGAGAACAAGGAAGGAAGCTTCCTCACAGGAAACAAAACCCATGTTCAGTTTGTGGTTAGAAAGTCTTAGAAATGGATATATCACTTGTGCCTGTTCCTACTATCTCCACTTTCTCCACACTTCCTAAAGCTGGCATGAGTTCTTACTCCCAGCTTTTAGTGTAATAATGAGACATCTTAACAGTGGCTTGAATTTGGGCTTCAGCTTGAAGACTAAATGCAATTTCACATGAATTTAAGTCAAACTAAGACCCCAGATGAACCATATGGAGGGAGTGTCTTGCTTGCCCTAGGAAATAGTAATTATTCTTTTTTTTTTTTTTTTACTCATAAACAGGGACTGGTCAGATGTAGTCTAAGAGATCTGTCTGACTTTAGAGATTCAAGCCAAAAGTGGCTGGAAAGGAGATTGGTCTTTTTAACTTTGGCTGTGTGGTTTTAGGTGAACTTGAGGTGAAGCTGTCAGACTGCACTGCAGAAGGCAATATATTTGTGGTAGTCTGCAAGCAAAGAAACAAAGAACTATAGTTTCTCTTTTCTCCTTTGGTCCATAAATTATATACCTATGTCTTAAGATATGACTATGAGAGGATTAAGTTTGGCTGGGTAGAGAAGTGTGTGCAAATGTATGCCAAACAGAAGAGACTATTAGACCAGTCCAGTGCAGAAGCTTGTACCTCTGTGCTCCCAAGTTTAGGGCTTTAAGATATATCCTGGGCTTAGAGACCAGACAATGGCTTCCAAAGATCCTCTGACACACAAATCATCCCATCTCTTCTCCTGCAGGGAAGCCTGGGGAGTTGTACTCATCCCATGCAGTCAAGTAAGCTCTTCACTTGTTTGGACTCTAGCCAAGAGGCATTTTTGTAGGTGGTCACTATAATCTGAACACTAATAAAATTAGAGATCAAAGGCAAAAAAGTTAGTACTTTCCAGACCCTTTAAAGTCTTGACAGAGGTACCTTGGCAGAAGAAGCTGCCTAAGATATTACTGTCTTTGGGTATCCTCCTCATACATTTGCTAATGGCTTCTGCTTCCATAGCTAGAAAAGTCTGGCAGGGGTTTAGTCATTTCAGGCACCAGTTTGACATTTTCTCCATCGCAACTTAACAGCAACCCTTTAAGTTAAATTGCCTGATTTGACCTTGAAACAGACTGGCAAGCACTCAGACAGTCTTCAAGGAGCAGGCAGAAACTCAAGTACTGGCCTTGAGGAATCCTGTCATCTTCAGCAACTGCAGGCTGTCACAACCATCTGCCCCATCAGGTCCCTGTAAAACTATCACAAACTTCACCTTAATGTTTCATAGCTATTTGTTGATGCTTTGCTCTATATACTGCACCAGATCTAATATAGTTTGCTTTGCAAAAGCAGCATGCCCTAAATTCAGTGAAAATACTCGGATAAGGAGCAAGAGAGCATTTGCTACTTACGCCATTAAAATGATACATTGTCATCCCTTTGGAAGAGAATGAGTATGGCCCCAACATTAATTCAGATCACAATTTTAATGTTTAAAAACTAAGAGGTAACAGAGAGATCATAGAACTTGATACATTTTATTTACACATAGAAACTGAAAAACGGTGTTGTTTATTTAGACATGAGCAGCACAAAGTTAACAGGTGATGTTAACAGGAGTAAATGTTACCGATGACTCACTTCAACAATCTATTAGAGATGAGCTTGAATCAAGCATACATCATTCAAACAACATTGTTTATACTGGATCTGTGTGAGCCTTAGCATATGTTGGGACACTAAAAACAGGTTTCTATAAACAATGTAAAGTTCAAGTCTAGTGGAAAAATACCTTTACAGTTTATATTTTGTTGGCTATAACATTGAAAACAAAACATACATTGGTATTAATTTGAAAAGCTCTGTAGAACTGACTGTATATAGTTTTTTTTTCCCCTCAGATTTGTGCTCATGATAAAAGCAAATGTTATTTCAAGTTTCATTTTCATCCAAGCCCATAAAGTAAACACAGAAAAAAACCCCACAATTATTTTTAGATGCATTTCTTAACCTCCATTTTTCAGCAGCCCTGAAAAAACATTTCCATGCTTTACTAGTGAGAAAGTCTATGCAAGGCCTCTGATGGATGCACTCTCAGAACATACCCAGCCCTCCCCTCCCTCATTCTCATCCCTGGACACACAGCTATCCAACAACCTCTGCCTGTTCACAGGGTGGGAGATGCAAGCAGTCCCTGGCCAGGGAAGCTCTTGGCAGCCTCAGGTGCCAGTGTTTTGATTGCATGAGAGCAGCAGGTTCTGAGGCAGAGCAGCCACAGAACTCTGCAGAAAGGGAGGGGGCTGGAAATGACACCAATTACTCTGGTTGCTGCCAACCCCTGGCTTGTCAAACTTTTTTTTTCTTAACTACTGGCATTTCTGATGGCTGAAAATGGAAATGCAGAAGCTCTTCCCTGACTTCTGTTTGTACTAGTTGGGTAAATGCATGCCTGGGTACAACATGGCACAGTGCTAGGTCAAACTGCTGGCTGCAGTTTGCCATGGTTTCTTCTATAAAGCCTTTTCAGCACTTTACTACCAACTGACCTCAGCTGAGGAGGTAAGCAGTATCTGGGTACCAAAGGGGCCCTTTAACAAGGGAGGTATTCTACCCAACAGGAAGACTGGCAAACTTGCTGTTGAGAAAACAGGGAGTCACTGGAATTAATCCCAGCAATTTAACTGGACATTTTATTTATCTTTTTACTTTAGGGATGTAATTATAATTCCAAGTTTAGGATTTAACTTGTGAACTCTTGGGAGGAAGAAAAGGATATACATTTTGCTAAGAAGCTAAAGTATTTGTTTTTCTATTAAAATTATTCTTAATATGCAGAGCCTATCTCAACACTTCTATTCATAGGGGATAAACAACTGCAAAAATATACAGCATCCTATTTATTTACAATATGTATGTACATAAAAATGAAATTTCCTACAATACAACACAACTGCATAGATTTGTCTTCAGAAACGTAGGTATGTGTACAATTTGTGAATTCTAGACTTTCCAGTCCTGTACCTTTTATTAATTCATTACCTTTTTTTTTTTTCACAGTTTGTTACAGAAATCCTTACATTAGATACAAATAAAACATTCTTTGCTGTAGGTTATAGGAAATAAGGATTTTCTGACGCCAGGGGCTCTGGGGATTTGTTTATGAAAGCACCGTGGCGCCAGCTGATAAAGCCATCTCATGGAGCTGCTGATGGAGCTGAGTACATTCTGTGGTGCCTTTCTCCTACAGGCACTGGGGTGGGGCACTAGGACTGGAGGTGGGACACCACCACGAGAAGTTTAATTTTAGCTCTTAGCCTTAATGTAAGGTTCGAGCAAAGAAATATGTAAATTTAAAGATAAGCTAGACATACCATTAATTGTTACTGTTTAATACTCAATCAGAGAGCTGTGTTGCGCTTATGCATTGTAAGGCAGATGCACAGACAAAAGCCACACATCATCCAACCCACACTGGCATGTGTGACCTATTACAGGTGGAGCACAGGCTTTGGGTTCATATGTGGCTCAGAAGAGCAGCCCTGGGAGTGGATGAACATTCCCATCCCTGACCTCACGGGATGACACCAGCTGCTGTGCCCTAGGCTTGCACATGTGCCAGACATCACTTGGTCCGTGTCAGCTCTACAAAAGGTCTGTGCTGGTGCACAGATTTGGCATTGGCCCTCTGACCAGGAGCAAGCATCACCCAGAGAGGTCACTGCCCCGAGATACTGTTCCCAAATATCAATTTACTGTGTTTTACTACCTAGGCATGTTTTCCATTGGACAGAGAAGGGCAGATCTATTACCGTTGCTTTAAGCCCGTAACTATTTTCTTTGCAATGTGCTGTGGACTAGGAGACGCAACAAGGCAGTCTTTTAAGTGTAGGATTAACTCTTACAATCTTATTTTTAATCCCTGCTTCTAATTAGTCCTCCCTTGTCCCTCACCACTCAACTGTTGTAACTACACACAAGAATTTTAAAGTTTTTGTTGCAGTTATTAGGAGCAATTTTGCATCCAGTCGATGACACTTGCAGTGCTCACAATAGTGATAAACTCTCTATGAAAAGAAAGCATGCTATCACCTACTAAGTAGATATGGTATTCTGGATCCTATTAATTTTACAACAGAGAAACTTCTACAGCATTTCACTGTGCTTTTAAAATCCTAACTAATATGTGGGACTCATACAATCGTGGCTACAAGTTCACTATTCCAAATGAACTGAATAACAGCAGTACATTTTACAGATAACCTCATACAAATATTGTCATCCATCACTGATGTTGACAGTTACAGCAGGGTCTATTGCATTCTGTTAAGAATGTATAAACCTGATGAGAAAACAAAAAGCACGTTATTTCACGTTCATTACCACAGACATCAATAAACACATGATTCCTTTCCATAAATATCTATAAATATGATGCCAGTAAATTAGTCTAAGCAAAATTCCCTCTTTTTTTTTTTTTTTCTTTTTTTTTTTCCTTTTTTAAGAGACCCAGAAACAGAGTCTGTTTAAAGACTTAATATTTTGGGTATCTGTTTTTCAGTATATAAGACATGCTTTGGTGGTTCAGTACCTTGGGTAAATTCACTTCTATGCACACTCAGCTCATTCTCCCTACTTATTCAGTAAAACTCCAGTATACAAATAAACTGGGGAAAAGGAGAAGGCAGAATAGCAAAGAGGAGAGAGAGTAATAGTGATGGAGGAGACTTAGGAAGATGAACAATCAGTGACCCAACAGCCCTTCAAGTCGAAGGAAGTTGGGTGCCAAAACTCAAGGGTTCATATTTCAAACAGCAGACTATAGACTATTTGGGGGGAGAAGGAAGGAGGAGGGAGATGTCACATATGTGACCTTGCTGGAACCCTGTGCAACAGATCAGACCTCTAGCTCATACCTGGATACTTGAAAGTCATTCCCAGGATCTCATCTCTCACAACCCCCCAGTGCACAGAGCTGTGCTGCTCATTGATCAGTAGTAGATGAAAGATAAAGGGGAAGAAAGCAGGAGAGCTCGGTAGCATCTTGAGGATAACACTGTACAGCATTCTCAGGTCTGAGTCAGGATTTAAGGATAAATCCAGAGAGATAATAAGGGACCTCAAAACTTGAAATGCAATCTCAGCAAGCTGAGTCAGAGAATGGAGTGAGATGCTGGGCTTCTGCTGCAGTGGCCTGCAAAACGAAAATGACAAATTTACATCCCAAGCTGAGAAGATGTCTGGAAGGAGGTGCAAAGAAGAACAAAGCACAGGCTCCCCAGAGCTTGCCTAACACCTGGTCTTGAAGGCTATGGTACAGACTTCTCTTTAAATAAGGGCAGGGATCAGTACTATAAGGGGACAGCGCAGAGAGAACTGGTGACCTGCACCATCACAGGCAAAGGTCTGAGACCAGCCACAGTAAAGTACAAGGGATCTTAGCACAGGGATCCCAGGTACCTCAGTGGTTTGTGTGTTAAAGGCTGGGCTAGGGGCTGCCTGGGAGAAGGATGACACACCAGACACCTTGCTGGGAGAACATTTCCGGTGTTGTTCTTGCTACTGGGCTACTCCAGGTACTTGGGCAGCCTGTGGAATACACTCTGCCTTATTTCTGGATCACAGTGAATACTCGTCAGAGGCAAGCACCTCACTGCCTATGCTAAGGTACAGATTTGGATGTCTGGGCTTAGTAGGCTTAGTTTCAGCAGCATGAACCATCAGCATCTCAATGCCCAAATTCCTAGGATGGCCCCAAACTAACCTCTCTGGATATTATCCTTAGAAACCAACTTTCAGGGTCCTGAGATATGTTCTGTGATCTCAACTCTCAGTGGCTTCAAGCCATGTGGCACAAAGCAATGGCAACTGAGGCAATTCAGTAGGTCACAGAAATACCAATACCCCAGATAATGTGTCCCTAACTTTAAAAAGAGGAAGTTGCAATGACAGGCTCCTCACAGCTGATGATGGTCTGCTTCCTCAGTTACAAAGGGAGTTTTCAATGAAGCAGCTACTGAGAACAAGAGGGTCACTGCATACTGACAGGTATGGCTTGAGCATACCAAGGGCATCACAGCCCTTGGGCATGAAGTGGGGCTTCCTTTAGCCATCAGTTCTTTCTGTGGGAGCCATGTTCATATTCTGAGACACTTTTTGGCTTGCACAGTGAATGACACAAAGTGAACATGTTTACGCTGCTGGCAGTGCACTAATAGCAGATGTCTGCTCAGGACGGTGAGTGATCACCTGCTTAGCTTTTGAGTCTCTACAAGTGGTTCTCTACACCAGCTATAAGGCATTAGGCAAATGCTTATTCTGTGGACAACTGTTGCAAGTTACAGAGTTTCTGCTAGTAGCAATTCAATATCTTCTAACTGTTACGGAGAACTAATGAAAAATGTAAATGAAATCTTTCAAATATAAAAAGTATTTCTGTTCATTTAAAGAAATGTTGCAGATTTCAATTTACATTAAAAATCTAGTAGTTCAGCAGAGTGAGTCAAATCCTGCTCCCACTGCTGTCAAAGACCCCACTGACTTCAGTGGGAGGAGGGTAAGACACAAGAGAGGAGCCAGTCCCTACAAGGTATGGAAAAGGCATGAGGTATGATTAAATGCGTAGGTTTTGATAAAATTGGAGCTTGTTGGGTTTGGTGGTTTTTTTTTGTTTTTTTTTTTTTTCTGAGAGCAATGGGGCATTACTAATCAGTTTAATACTGAAGAAAATGCAGACTTCTTATGGAAATCTCCAAGTGTCTGCTTCTCTTTAGACTCAAGGATTCATGGTTGGGGGTCAAGTTCTGGTCAGCCTCCAACTCAAGTGTGCCAGAGGAATAGTGGCTGGTGGTGGTGGCTGTCTTTCTCCTGCTCCCTGCTCCACATCACAAAGACACACACACAGACACACACACACAGTCTGTTCCCCAAAGCCATGAATGGGCCAAGCCCTGGGGCTAGTTCACCCCCCCAAAACATCAGAGAGAAGCACCAGATTTAGGACCTACGCTTACACAGCGCTCAGCTACGCTCTCGTGGTGCTTTTCATGCCTGTATCCAGAATGCTACACTTAACCCAGTGAGGCAAATGGTGCCTGAAACAGCAACAGAACAAACAAACAAACCAACAAACCAGATGCATACAATTAGAGAGCAGAGTTTTGGCTAAAAGAGGGGGGAAGGATGTGAATGGACAACACTCCAATTGGAATTGATAGCAACAGGCACTGCTGCCCTAAAGGAGCAGAGCTTGTGGCTGGAGGGCAAAGGATAATAATGGAACAATGCAATTCATGGGTGGAAGAGGGGAAACTAATTGTGATGAATTTCTATGAGCGATGCTTATAATCTCATGGACAATTAACACAGACTTTTTGCTGATCGGAGAGTGATATGCCTGTTGGAAGAATGGGTCTGTTTTCTGTGAGGAAATACTTCCATGACAGTATTTTCAGTACTGGATAATCATTATTTGGATTTGATTTGAGTAAACTCACAAAAGGTGGAATAGACAACAGAACGGATGGTTGCGATTTTGGTGTGTAGCAAACAGGGGTATCTTCTTTTGAGAAGAAGGTGAACTTCAGTGGCCTTCATCACTGCCTCCTGATTGTACCCAGTCATAGATGACCAAGGGAATGCTCACTAGGGAAAACAATACCCCCAGTGCCAAGAAAAGAGAAGCCTGGAACAAAAAAAAGGAGAGAAGATTAATGAATAAAAAGAAAAGACAATAAAGTATATTAACTTATCTTAAAGAGATGTACAAGGTGATGTGTCAAAATTATCAGTTAAAATGAGCTAGCACTTCTGGTAAAGACAAGACCCACAGATAATTAAACAGATTAGCATCATTAATAATTACATGCTGAACACCAAACTAATTTTTTTTTCTCCTTTCAATTCACTTCTTAAACACTGATCATCCCTAAAGAGGATTAAGTGAGTCTGTTTTTAGGACTGATCAGCTCTGCTCTTTTCAAAGCCTCACAGAAATCACTATATTCTTCCCATTGGACACGTGTTCATCAAAGTTCAGCAGTTTTGTCATGGGACCTGTGGATGCAGCCAAAGTGGAACATGTTTTTTACCTGTCTGCTTAGAGAAGAGGTCTGATTGTACAATGCTTCCAGTGCATGCCCTGTTAGACTGGGAATACACAGGAGTGTTGCATCTTTTCAGCTGCAGCACTCTCTGGGGCTCACAGGAAATCTTTCCAAGGTCCATTCCTATCTGCTCATGCATGCCAAACAGCTAACATAACACTTCAGCTGACTGCTTCATGTGGAACCACCCTAAGTCTGACTCAGGTCCATTAGAGCCACGAGGAATACTGCAAACGGAGCACTTTGCATGCTTTCTGGATCAGCACACAAGCAGAGAGAGCTGCTGTGCTGAAAGGCTTGCTGAAGTGGGCTGGAGGGCTTCTTGCACCCTGCTGATGGCTACTGCTGCTTGCCAGCCAGGGAAATGCCTCATCCCATAGAGAAGGGCCTCCCCAAAACACAAGATGCATGGCATGGCCCCTGCACCAGGGGACTCCCAGGGTAAGCAAAGGAGAAGGGCGAGCACAGCTGCCAGCTGACTGGAGCACAGAGGGAATGTAATGTAAAGGAGCTCACACACATGTTCAGATTAGGTCTGCTTTGCACCTAGCATATTAAAGAGAATGATGAGGTGGAAGTGTTGCACTGATGGGAATGGAATGCATACCCAAATCCTCTGAGTCAACTTTGATCCATCCTGCTGTGTAATTTTTAAATACAACGATGAAGGAAGAATGAAAATCAGCATATTGGCAGAAGTGACCCCTGCAAAATTAAAATGAATGAGTTTTGTTAACTGTCAGTAACAGCGAGGTATTGTGTTGCTGATTAGCAACTGTTTTTTTATTAGTAGTACAAAACCAGGATACTCTACCTACAACTCCAAAAATATCCTTCATGGATGGGATAAAAATGACTAACAGGTTGATGATAACCAAAAGAACAAAAGTAACCAAAACATGACGGCATAAGTCAAATTTTGTTTTTCTGGCCATCTCGAATAATGATGAACGTACCTGTAGGGGGAGAGAGAGAGACAGAGAGGAAGTTTTCTGTCAAGAATAGTCTATGAGCCAGTTCAAAGCTTCCCATGTTTACTTTAACTAGTTCTTGATGTGACAAGTGCTGCACAGATCTGGGTTGCCTGAAGTAATGTCCTTTGAAATACTCCTTAAAATTAATTTATTATTTCAGAACCGTAGGTACATGTGCATGTGCAGTAGGATATTCCTCTCTTTTCAACATGCCTTTTTGAATCCTTCTCCATTTAAAAAGGAACTTCACCTCTGAGCCTGCTCCAGTAAAGTGGTGTGATGTAAGAGAGGACCCTTGCAGATTCAATTTAAAACAGGTTTATTACCAAAAGCGATTTATTTATTTATTTATTCATTTACTGCACAGAGAACTTCTCCAGAAGTTAGTAGGAGTCTGGCATGATAAAAGACTAATCCAAGCTCAAGCTGATTTTGTAGTCTCAGCCACCACTGGACTGTGTTTGAAGGAATGTGCTGTGTACAGCTGCTGTCAAGTTCCAAACCAAGCAGACCTTTATACTTACAGTGAAGAACAGCACAGGCACGGTGAGTATCACCGCCACGATCACTGCCAAGCGCACCGTCAGGATGAGGATGTCATCTTTGCTCTGGTATTTGTGAAGCAGATCTGACTGCACATTCTCTATGGGAAAGACAGTAAGGTAAGTGTTCTGGCAAAAAAGGGAAATTAGTTCACAAAAATCATTGCTTAACAACAGGCTTCTTGAACAACAAGTGATTTATCTGTAAACAAAAGAGTATGGAATGAAACATCCTTGAGTTAAAACAGTGCTTTGAACAAAATCCCAATAATCCTATTATTCCAGATTAATCCTTTGGAGGCCTGATTTAGGAATGCATCTTAATTCATGACAGCACATGCCTAAGTCTAAGGTAATTTTCACTGTAGGAAAGACAACAGTGAGACATACATGAAAGCTTGCTTACATATATACATATATACAAAAATAGGTGAAGTGAAATCAGCTATTTTTTATTGGTTCTGTGGATTATTTTTTAAGTTTTAAATTATATAAAAATAAACACATGCACTGCAATGGCTGAACTTAATATAAACTGCAAGGTCTTGAGCTAAATTAGTCTAAACAGCAAATAAACTTCCAGCAAAAAGCAGTGCCCCTGTCCTCAACTGAGAACAAAACCTGTCTTGGGTCAGCTCTCAGCAGGACGCTCTGACATTTGCACTCAAATCCTTCAGCAGCTCCTCTGAGAGCTGCCAACAGAGCCTGCAGCTCAGCTCCATGCTGGCCAGCAGCCCCAGCAGCCAAGACAAATCACAGGGGGTGCTTAACGGGGAGGTGCTGGCATTATTTAATACAATCTCCTGCCAAAATGTTTCCTTGAAGCAGTGATAAATAGTGCAGAGAAGATCTACATGTACTAACCAGCAGGAAAACCAAGTTGCTGAGGGACCTACGTGTTTGCTTTGCAATTTTTAAATATCCAGGAGCAATAATCTAAAGGGGTGGCTGTTAAGCATGCCACCAAACACACCTGCAGCCCATTTTTATACCCATGTTTTGTTTCTGCCTGCTAATCTTAGAAAGCTGGTGGTAAAATATAACAGCTCTTAAAGGGAACTCAGTGGCCACTTCTAATTTACCATCTTTGGCACTTGGCAAAACCTCATGTATTCCTGGAGGCAGAGGAATCTGTCCTGTGGCAAAATGCCTACACTCCCCCCAGGGCGTCCTTCTGGGTAGAGACCACAGGTTAACACCACCTAGGCAGTGCTTGAATCCCCACCAGGAGAAAGAAAATGCTCTCCCACCTCCCTGCAGATCAGGAGTGGGGTTTTCAAGCCGGGCACATGCACAGCTTCTGCAACACAGAGCTTACTCTGCTCCTGCAAGCACAGACTGCAACTTCTGTACCGCTCACGGGCTGCAGCCAGGTAGGAAGTGAAGGGCAAGGCTTACAGTTGAAGGTCTGTTTTCCTTTCAGCTAGATACACCACAGAGCCCAACCACACTGTGACCTTTTAGGGGAAGAAAAACACCTCTTTTCTGTAATTCTGCAATGTAAATATAGTCATCACTGCAACACTTTTGAGAACACAGCAAACAGACAAGTACTATTGGTGTAAAGAAGAAATGGTCACAATAAAAATACTGTTCTTACCCAGGTAAGGGTAGAGAAGAGGGTTAGAACACTGTAAGTGAAAATATGAAAGGTAAAGTCTTTTTGGTCTCAAGGGGAAGAAGGAGGAATTCTACATTCCTTCAGTGCCTTTTTTTTTGCAGCCTGTCACTGCACTGACACTGCAGAAGCCCCAGCAGAGCTCTCCACAGCTTCTACCTGTGGGCTCTCAATGCTGGAGAGCAGGGATGCCTAATATGGGGAGAGGCACACAAGACACCCCAGGGATTCCTCCGCCATTCCCCCTCGGGAGGGCCAGAAGGACGCAGCCCCTACCTCCTCCATGGACTCCAGACCCTCGTCCTTGAGGGATGTGGGAGATTCCCAGAGAGGAGCGCCACAGATCTGCCTCCTCAGATCCCTGGGGCAATCACATCAGAATCTCCTCCCTGCCAAAGCGAAGGGGTCCATGCTGATTTACACCCACTTGCTCCCTGGGGCTGCTAATTTGATGCATCTCTACGAAAATGTGTTAGGTGGGAGCAGCTGGATGAGAACGGCTGATGCTGTTGTCACTTGCAGCCTATTTGTGGGTTTATTGGGAAAATTAGAACAGATGACCTCAAGTTACTTCAACACATGTATACTCAAGGCCTCATAATCAGAATGAGAGTCTGAGAAAGCAAATATGAGATAGGTACACCTTTGGAAAAAAAATGCCACGGTTCATATTTACTTTTTTTTTTTTTTCTCTTGCAACTGGTGGCTCACAAGGGACAGTATAATGAATGAGTAGGTCATAACAAAAATGCCACTTGGAATAGGGTGGTGAAGACTGATGGGTGACTCTGAGGTAAAAGGCAAACATCAGCTTTGTCACCTGTCTTGTAACCCCTTAACGGTCCATGGAAAAAGACACCATTCTCATGATACTGGAACATGAGAGTTCCATGGGGAACATTCCCAGGAGTTTCTGGGCAACATTCATATTTTATCCTACTTTACAGAACAATTGTGCCTTTAGGGCATACATATTGTATCTTTTAGTGATACAACATAATTTTTTTGTCAGCTGAACTGATACGCATGTAAAGAGACAGGGTGGGAGTCTCACACACTGAGATAACCATTCTTTGGTGGCTGAGCTGGGACAATGCTCAAAGTTTCCCCCCCTTCACTGCCAGTTTATTTAACCAAGACCTAAAGAGGTCAGCTCTAGGGACAAAGGGAAAATATTTGGTTTGCTGTCTCTATGATGAAAGTGTTACTAAGAAAGTGAAAAAGCTGTGATGGCCGATTTGTTACTCATTTCCTAGGACCTGCACTCAAATCTGTCTCAATCTTTGCAAATATGCATGCTTCAGCCATTACCAATGCACACATCATTCAGGTGAGAACCTTGGAACAAAATCTTAGTGGGGGCCAGCTAATCCCCAATTCTGTAAAATCTCTCCTTCATATTTTGGGAATGCCTTTTGCAAATAATAATTTCACTTGTGCTTTTCATCCACAGGGGAAAAGGAGGAAAGGATTTATACCTTCAATATGAGAACTTTAAGGAAAATTATTTGGAAAAGTGTTTTAATATAAGTGATGGGACTTCCCAGCTGGGATACACTATTGATTTTACATGTATCCTCTTTCTACTCTGATCAGTAAAGAACTGCATACTTACCGTAGAAAGTCAAATAGCCAAATATGGCAGTCATAAAGTACATCAGAAACATGGCAAAAAATGAGATATTTGAAACCAACTGCATTTTTTTCTGTGAACGGCTGGAGAAAGAACAAGAAAAGAACACATAAGAATGGTTGGGCTGGATTTTTCCATAGCTGTTTCAAAATGTATTAGGTGTTTGTATAAGCATAGTAATTCTGGGGAGACTCATGAATACATTTTCATTTAAAACAGAAACTCACTGACAGCTGCACAAAAAAGAAAAGGACTTGGGAAAAGGACCCTGCTTGGAGCTTAGTGAAAAAATAGTGGCTGTGACCTGTGGGTCTGCTCCATGTCTGTATCTGCTTAAACAATGAAACCATGTGGAGAGAGGATGACCCTGAAACACTCTGATAATCAAATTAAAAGGTCAAAATGCAGGAAGTATAAAATTATACAGAGAGAAAAACACACCCCAAGAATAACTGGATAGAAATATTTGTGTCCCCATGGATAAAAAATACTGGATTTATGCTGACCAGTAAATAGGTTAAAGTGTAAACATTTAATCTTTAGATATTTATTCTGAAACATTCACACTCCAGTACCTAAACTTAAGACTTTTAAACCCACACAAGGATGCCCTAATAGGTACCCAGGAACCTGCTCAAGTCACTTGAAATTTGAAGCACCCAGCAAGTGTCTGAAGGCTGAGAGCAGTCATGGGTCTGACTGACCCTGACCTCTCCCCTGGGGCTTCCCCATGGTCCAGGACCCCACTGTAGCTGCCCAGGGCTGTCAGCAGTGTCACAGCAGGGATGTGTCCTGCTCCCCACAGCCCATACCAGGTGAAGGTGTCAGTGAGACAGCAGTACCAACAAAGGTCTTTTAGTATCAGTAAGGCTGAAAGCACTTTAGTTTTCCTGGTACTGCAACAGATTTTTAGTTGCACAAATGCTGCAGAACAAATGCTGTTAGCAGAACACACGCCTCTCCTATGCCAAATATCAGCCTCCAGAACTTGGCTCTCCCCAGGCTGCTGTGTACTTCCAGGGAAAAATCCCAAGTATTGCATTATTCTCCACCTCCCTGGCCCCTGCCCCAGGGGCACAGCAAGCCTGGGAGGCCAGATTTCCTCGCTGACGCTTGTTGAGTGTTACTAAAGCACACCTCTGAGTGGCACAAATGATTCAGAGCAGCTCTGTGCTAACATTTTCCATGTAAAACCGTTCAAAATAATAAACTGTTAAAAAAATAAAAAGAAAGGCTTACTCTTTAAGTTCGCTGTAAATCGGGAGGACTGATGGGTGGCACACAAACGCAAAAGCAATGGTAGGCAAAGCGTACACGGTCTGTTCAGAGAGAATTCCAGAAAATAAGTTAAGAAAAAGTATTTCCCCCAGTGGTGTGAAGAAATGTTCCATGTTCAACTACCTCAGCTCCCAGCTCGCTGGACTCTTCAACTGAACATTGAGAGCCTTCCTGAGAAGGCAGAAGACCTGTCAATTAGGATGTATTTAATGAAATGTGGAAAACAGCACGCTTGCAACAGGAGGACAAAGTCTGCGTTGGTGGTGTGAGTGCAGCACTGACTGTGCTGCAGAGCACAGAGCTGGATGCCACACTGCTGCTGGCTTTGCCCACTGGGATGGGACTGCCTGCCCAGCTAGTGCCAGCATTACTAGCACAGTGTCAGGTGTGAAAGGGACGGATGGTGTCACCGCTACGCTACCCTGCCTTGGCATGGAGAGGGGCGCGCACCCATGGTGCTAAGGCTGAAGTCCTCAAGAGGAAGCCCGAATCCAGACTGTAAGAAAAGAGAACAGGAATGCAGAACTTACAAATAAATGGATATTTAAGGCACCAGACTGAATCCCTTGATTTCCCAGGCCAACAAAAGGACTAGGAAGGCTGTGGAGGAAGCATGCTTTTTCTTGGGGAAAGAGAAAGACCATTAGGTCACCAGAAAATGCAGGAGGTCTCCAAGTGGGACCTCAGACCCTTCTCCACTAAGAACTTGAGTGAGTTGCAGTCCTCAGCCAAACTTCAAAAATGGCATCAGTGCTCAGGCACTTCCATTCTCCTGAAGGAACAGGATGAGCAGAGGTCACAGGAAATTACAGGTCCTCCTCTAAGGACAACATGAGTCCATTCTATATGCTGTCCTGCCCTCTGAGATGTGCTTGTGCTGGTCACAGGCATCCCCTTCCCACACTTGACATCCTGTGGTGCACCCTAGGCCTGACAGATTCAGTAAATGCACTGGTTGCTCTCCAGAGGTCTTTCCTTGCCCAGGCCTTTGCCCCCTCTCTCTCAGAGCACAGTACTGCTGTGGTGTCTCCATCTGCAGGGATATTCAGAAGATCCCTGGACACAGTGCTGGGTGGCCCTGCCTCAGCACAGGGGTTCAACCAGGAGACCTCCAGGTCTCTGCCAACCTGGATATCCTTCTGTTCTGTGAAACTGTCCTGTCTCTCCTCTCACACACTGAAGTTGCTAAAATAACTGGCAAATTGCTGGCCCTGATGGACCAGTCCTTCTGAGGTGCCTCCACTGGCTCTGAGGCAAATGCTGACACCCACTGCAGAAGACAACTACCCTTCAATGCTTTTTGAAATAAACCTGCACCTAAGCTGCCATGGCACAAGATAACTAATTCTTAGTCCATCATGCCAGATCTGGAGTGATGGGTACTCCCAATCAAAGAAAAGTTTTTCACTTGGTTTCTTCAACTGAAGCTGTCAGGATAAATTTTCAAAGTATATATTTTGTGCACGCCTCTGCTATAAATGTGGATTCCTTATGAATGTGACTAAGACCTTGAGGACCATGCCCTGATGGATAAGGTGCTGTTTCACTGGGAGCAGTGCATCCCAGCACAGCTGACAGGAGCCATCCTCCTGCTCCCACAGTTACAGACAGCTGCCCTCTCACATTCTCTTACACCAGCTTTTTCTGCAGCTGTGTGGTGATGAAGTATCCAGCCGAAAGGCAACCAAATTTTTACTGGATTATCTTTCAACCATATCCTTTTCACAATCCAGTTCACCACATGGCTACAGAAACATGTGCCTTGTTACAAAGAAGTGGTTTGTGTGCAGAAGGACAGAGATTATGGGCTTTGGATGCAGGCATGGCCTCCTCAGCCTCTCCTGAGCAATAGCCTAAAGGCACAGTTGCAGCATGGATAGTAAGCAGCAGTGGAAAGGAAAAACTTCCTAAAGAAAGCAGTTATTGTTCAGTGGTAGCTTGGGCTCACAGCCTTAACATATCTACTACCAGGGCAGGAGAAGACTGCAAAGAGGCACATGCCCATGGCATCTCTGTAAGACTGGGCAAGGAGACCCACTGCATTTACCACGGGATCACAAGTGCAACCATGGAGAATCAGGCCCTTTGTGCTGATCAGAATAACAACATGAGGTGTCAGTGCATATATTATGTGAATTAAAAGTAAGTATTATAAAAAGAAACATACCTTGGAATTAAAGATAACATACTTTGGCTTACACGTATGTTCTGAACTATTTGATAGGATAGATAATGTTGCATTTAGCCCTTGTCCATCACAGGGAATTTGAAACTTCTTGTAAATAACCTAGAATAAGTGCAGAAAATAGCAAATAGGTAAAACAATAATAAAAAGCAAATTAAAATTAAAATATCAGGGTAATTGTGGGCATCCTGGCCTGTATCAGCAATAGGGTGGCCAGCAGGGGTAGGGCAGTGATAATTTCTCTGTACTCAGCACTGGTGAGACCTTCCCTCAAGTGCTGTGCCCAGTTCTGGGTCCCTCATTACAAAAAGGACATTGAGGTGCTGGAGCATGGCCAGAGAAGGGCAACAGAGCTGGTAAAGGGCCTAGAGTGAGTCACAAGAGGAGCTGCTGAGGAAGCTGGAGATGCTTAGCCTGCAGAAAAAGAGGCTGAGCAGGGACCTTATCACTCTCTACAACTGCCTGATAGGAGGCTCTAGCCAGGTGGAGCTCAGCCTCTTCTTCCAGGTAACAAGTGACAGGACAAGAGGAAATGATCTTAAGTTGCAACAGAGGGTGTTCAAATTGGACATTAGGATTTTTTTTTTCACAGGAATGGTTGTAAAGCATTAGAAAGACTACCCAGGGAATTGGTGCAGTCACTATCCCTAGAAGTGCTCAAAAAACACACAAGTGAATGTTTCACTTGAGGAATTCTATGGAATTCTAGGAATTGTTCACATAACAATTCTATGATTCTAAGTGACTCATCCGACAAAGAAAGTGAGCTGAACTTACCACTACCAGGAAAAATACCATGCAGCTTAATGAAAATCCACTGGTATAGCCAAGGTATCCTGAAAGAAATTAAGAGGAAGTCTCATACAGAATAATTTTATTATTCTTATCTTAGTCTTTACTGATCTCTGCTTCTTCATGAGAAGCTCAAATGTATTAAACATTTAATATAAATTAATATGTCTGGGCAAGACAAAAGCATGTCCTGCAGGTGTGGGAGTCTCCTGAAATCTTTCAAGTATTCTAGCTTTTGGGCAAGCCTGAACCTTGCTCTGACCTGTTGTGACTTCCTCAGGGTCACCTTTACCACAGTTTAACTAACCTTACTTTTAAAAGATGCTGTGGTAATTGAAAAAACCAGAAATCATGCAATTGCAATCTGAATGTGATCCAGGTTCCCTCAGTCACATCAGCTGAGTTTGGGCTTTTGTCACAAAAGGAAGATCCCAAATGGACTTTGGTGCCAAATGTTGTTACCAGAGTGGTTTTAAAAAAATACACCATGTACTTACTGGCATCTCAGTAGGTGTGGATTCAAACTATTCTTTGTACATATCTCACTTCAAAGTCCAAGACTTCCAATTAACCTCACCAGTAAAAATTTTGATGCTGATAGAAAAGTAACATTTTTTGTAATCTCACCATTTGTGAACCTGTTTTTATGAATCGCACATAAAACTAAATTACCTTATGAAATGAAGACCCTCTTAACTATATTTTTTAAAATAAATTTCCACAGTTGTGTGGCTTATACTGGACTCAATCACTGTGATAATTTAGGCCTACTTGTTTCAAAATGCTCAGAACACAGATTATTTCTGGATCAGGGAGGCTGCTTAGATAACAATGAGAGCATATTTTTCTTATTATAGTTGAATTGTCAGTTTGGCCATGAGTGGCATGATGTCTGGGTTCCTTTTCTGATACTCAGCATTTTCATCTTACCTAAGTTCTTCAGGAGACATAAAGGGAGGATTATACAAAATGTCACTGTGACAACAAGAATCCGCCCATCCACGTACCATTCCCTGCATAAAACATTAAAAGCAAAACATACCATGAGCACATCTCAAACATTTTCTGGTTTTCCTTGCTCAGTCATCCTCTTTGATTGCTATACTGAGGGAACTATCTTTGGTCTCCTTACTCTACAAGCTCCTACAAAAGGAGAGAAGGGACCACATCTTGGCTTTGTAGACTCATAAAGTAGCTGTGGCACAGCTCTGACTCAGGCAGGGCAGATTTTCAGGGTCACCAAAGTATTATCCTACCATGGAGACTGGTGCATGGGTCTGAGAGGCAGAACCACCACCTCTGTAACCTGACACAAGCCACCCTGCCATGATGACAAATGATTGTGCAAAGGGCCCAGAGAGCACATTGGGGCTGGGGGGCCACCACGAGTCATTTGCCAAACCACCCAGGCATGGGACTGGAGCAGCAAACCAGCTATAGCACACTGGCATGTACTAGCTGACCCAAGTCTGCATCTCCTCTACCAAAGTGCTTTGCATCCTATTGTAAATAAAGAAAGATAAGAAGGAGCAGTGTTAGTGATGTTCTGTATGACCTATTTTCATTGCTTGCTCCAGTATAGTAGGAAAGCCTGAAGAATGGAATCTCTACCATCTTCCCCTACACTGCAGCACACTGTATAATCCAGTGCAAGGGGTATTCACTAGTATAAAAAAATGCCACCCCTTCATAAAGTGCAGAAATCTTACTATTGTATTCTGCAGTTGTCATATGCTAGTATCAAAGAATTTCACTCTGTGAACATTGTTTCAGGGGCAAAATCATGTAAGAGGCTGAGAACTCAGGGAAGCACATAGTATCTTTAACCTGCATTGTTCCCAATATCTCAAGTGTTGCCTAACACTATAAAATATAGGATTCTATGATAAGACCTTTGTATATAACAAAATGCTTCATGAAAAGCTGGTGTGCAAAAAGGGCAACTAAAGCTTTCATTTCCTATCCATCTTCTCCTTCCCAAATTTGTCTTGTCTTTTATTAACCTCCTGAGATATTCCTTTGAAAATCTACTTTGATAAATCTAAAGGGTATCCAATACTTCACAGCTTTTGTAAACATAAGCTTAAACTTTACTATAAATGTTAAATTCTACAGTCTAAGTACCAGAACTAATTCAACTTACAAAAAAGTTTCTTCTTTTCCCATTAGAAACTTAATGGCAGAAGGTAGCTCATTTTTGACTATGAAGAGATAGCTCAACATTGCTGGAAGAAGAAGAAGAAAATTTTAGAAAACGGGTAAATTAGTTTGTGGAACAAGTACCAAGAAGCATCCTTAATCTTTTCCCACATGAGTGTCTGATGATAGAAGAGCCCCCCAAAATATGACTGACTGTAAATTACTGATCACTCAGTAATGCAGTATGTTTAAAGGGCTGCAGGCAAAATGATAACCACAACAATACTGAGCAGCATGAAGATCCCTGGATATCATGGAGAGAAGGAACCTGACTTGTTTGTAGCTGTAAAATTATTGAGATATTCCTGGGCTTTGTTATTGAATATTCCTTATTTCCTTTACCTCCAATATTCTGAAGAGATGTAGCTCCAAAGACAATCATTTTCCCTGGAGTACCAAAGACCTGCTCACCAAGCTTTTCATACACCATGCAGCCTGCAGGAGAAGAAGAGAAAGGTAACAAACTACTGAAAGCTGTTGAGTCAAAGCACTTACAATTCCTTTTCAGCCAAGCACCCATCTATGCAGCCAAACCTGCCCTTTGCAAGTAAACAGAGAGCTCTCTTGTAATTTCTAGGGCTGAAAATTATGTAGGAATGTTTTCTTGATTTCTAGAAATGTTATTGTTGGCTACCAGCCACTTCTGAAATTGAAGTTTTTAATGAGAGTCTTACACCCCTTTAATGAGTCTGTCTATACCCTGAGTGACATGCTAAGTTCATCCTCATCCCAGCATATTAAGTTTTGCACCTGCAATGAGAGTAATGTAGGAAGGCTCCTCTCCAGAAAAAACCCAACACAGCAGGATCCACAAGTCAGCCCTGGCAGCCTGGACACACACTACTGCCAATCTGCAGCTCTGCCTGCCCTGACCAAATGATCAAATGAGGACAGCCACTGGTTTAGAGGATCATTTATGGCTTCTAATGACAAAGCCTTAACTTGTGAATTCTCAATGTTGCATGTTTTTAGTACAGCAGGAAAAGGTGTAAAATGTAACTAAAATTTCTTTTCAACTATCTGTCAAGCTTGTGAAACTCCTCTATTAATTGTTTTTTTTTACTCGGCTCTGATGTAGGCTTTTAAGAAGACTGGGCATTGTGAAGATGGTGAGATACACAGGAACAGCAAAAAAATTACTGCAGATATTATACTGGGCAGATGTTTTTTAAAATATATCCCATTATTTGGGATAATTATATATTAATTATTATTATAATATAATAATATATAATATAAATTATAATTATCTGGTTTTCTCTATATTATCTTACAGCTGATATTTCTGTTTTGAAGTTCATGTAAAAAGTAAGCTTGAGATTAAATGTATCAACAACAGAGAAAACAGGACTTAGATTTTGGGAAGTAATGGGGCACAAATGTACCCACATTGAGGAACCTGTACCTAGCTGAAATAGGCAGCTGCTGACATCACACATGCTGCAACAATAATAATGTGTGTCCAAATAGCATATTTAAATATTACACTATTCTTGTGCTCAGATTATTTTTTTAAATATGGCTTCAGACATTGTTAACAAGGAAAGAGGCTCTTGGACTTCAGAGCACATTGTAATTTGATATAATACTGTAGGCAACTTCTAATTTCTATGTTTATACAGTGTATCTGTGTTACAGTTACACTTCTCTCTGTGAAGGAACTTCTATTTTATTCTAAAGAGAACTCACCACAAAGAGTATCAGGAGTTTCACACTAACCACTAAGGACAAACTATTACCAGGTAAGCTTCACTATAGGCAAAGATTCATTATATTTCATTTGCAATTTGATTTGTAATGCAAAGAAACTATATGAGCTGTTCCTTTTAGCTCATTGAAGATAACATTTCTGGGCAGCAGAATTCATTCTTTGTCATAAGTTTTTCTCTTTACAGTGATGCTGTTCTCCATTGCCATGCCACAAATTCTTCAAATTCTTGTTAATTCTAGGCTTCTCTTCTGACCCAAAGTGTGTCAGATTTTCCTATCCCATCAGCAAAGTGATAGAAACCCCATCTTACATATCTTACACAAAGCACCTGGCCTCATTTGAACACTTGTCACCTCTTTACTTTTACATTCTACTGAATGGTGTAACTTCTTAGATTACCTGTTTCCTTTGAACACACCAACAGGAGATGTATTGAATAAATAGAAAGCAGTGTGACCGAAACCAAAAGCAGCCTAAAAAAGAATGAAAAATAAAGTTTACCATATGAGGTCTGACATTACAATATTTCATGTCAGGTCATGTTCCTATTGATTCTGAGATAATTTGTTATTCTTCTGACAATGCAAAAAGCCCTAAAATACATGTGATTCACATCCTGCTTGCAGTTCCACAATGAAAGTAGAAAACTCTGCAAGTAGAGGGATACAACCAAATAAAACTTAGTAGAGCTGTAGAGCATAGACTCTTAGTGAGTCACACCTCCCCATACTGAAAAAAGCAAAAATAAAGTTACTTTATCTGATAGGAATGAAGATTAATCAGAGCACAGACAAGTCAGATATGTCACTCAAAATCCATTCTAAGGTGTTTTTTTCTGGAAGCAGAGTGAAAATTTAACAGAGAGTCCTGTATTTAAGGACTTCCATAACAAATGAAAGCATCTTTTCCCAGGACAGGTTTCATATGCTGCCAAAGGGGTCCCCAAATGGCTTTTTATGTGCCCAAGGAGGAGGAAGATGTGGGCAATTAAGGCATGACTGGCTTCCCTTGGGAATAAAGGCTGCAAGCAAACACTTGTACTTTGTCCAGGTAGGGATTCATGTTCACTCACTGATGTCAGTGCTGGTCTGACATGATCCATAAATTAACTTCACACAGAAGAATTGCAGGAAGTAATGACCAAACTGTTTGTGTAGGGAACTTGAAGGCACAAATGATAATTAGTCAGTGCTGGGGGCCAAGTGCATAAAAGCACATTTTCTCATTGCTCAATGTCTTGAATCCAAGCACCATGTGTGCCTTCCTCTCCAACACTCTGACACACAAAGACCTGATGATGTTTTCATGATGTGTGCGAAGAGCATTCAGACAATCTGCTGGCAATTCCTCCCTTTATTATGACAACCACCCTCCGGACATCAAGAAAAACAAGGCTAAAATTCAAGAGAAAACAAACTGCTGCCATAGATAGGCAGCAACACATCTTTTTCATAGGAATACATAGAAAGAACAGAATGAGAAGCCTCCTCCCCCCACTATTTTATTAGTTTAGACTGGAAATATTTTAGTGCCAAATAATGACCAGCTAGTTTCTTGGGGCCAGATGAGCAGGGAGAAACATAAAGAGGTAATAGGAGGAACTGTCCTTTCACCAGCAAAAAATGATGGTGAACAACAACACACTCTTTGTACAGCCCTAAGGGTGTTTCTCCTTGAGAAGGTGGAGAAGGGAAGGAGGACTGTGCTGGCTGAGGTCACTCTGGTCCATTTTTTATGGATGTGCTCCTGCCCGTGTTCCCTGCCGAGCGTTCCGCCCTGCCTGCAGACACAGTGCTCAGCCCCAGTGCTCAGCTGCTGGGGCTGACTCACTCCCAGCCCCAAATGGCTACAACTCTGCATGCCAGCATCCAGTCTGTCTTAATATTAAAAGCTTCTGTTTTTCAGGCACTGAGCTCATGGAGCCTCTGCAGTGGTAAAAATAACACTCCCAGGCAGCCAGGTATTTATCTGATCTGCAGTCCTCAGCTCCCCATAGGGTTCCTACAGACACTTGGCATTTTCATTAGCACTGTATGAAAAACTTGTTTGTGCTAGGACTTGGGTATGGACAGGAATACTTGTGCCAGAATCACCCCTTGGAAAGGAATTAAAATGTCCATGCCACTTGCTCTGTACAAATTCAAAACAGAAGGAGGGGAGCTTGTGCTGCAGTCCCAAAAGCATTCCCCTACTTCTTACTGTCTGCTTTCAAAGAAGTGCTGGTAGCTATGGAAGCCAACAGCAGATGCAAAAGTTATCTTCCCCCAAAAGAATAAACAGTTTAGGCCAGAGGACTGACACAGTGTTGGGAAGAACAAAGTGCTTCTGTAATGCCACTGCTGTCTTCTCCCAGATAAACTGAAACTTGTCCCTGCCCTCTGTGAAGTCCCAGGCCAGAAGACCTGTGAGGCTTATAAAGTCACAAGAATTATTTCACTGAGCAGTTCTGAACCCTCAAAAGGTGCAGAGGATGGAAAAGCACAGGGTTTGCTCTCACACAGCCTCCCTATGGGCTGGATTGATATCGATACTGACTGATATCAGTAACTATAATAAGTTCCTCTGAGTTCCTACTGTCACCAATTTTGCCTAGAAAGTACAATGCTTTGTTATGGCACTGTTAAGCAAATAAGATGTGACACTGCCATGTTTATTTTGCACATCTTATGCTCAGGATATCAGATCTGAATTGATTCAGATGTTCATGGCAGTGCACATTTCACACTGCAGGAGCCTAAAACTTGTGAGAGTGGAAAACAGGCTGGGCCTGCTTCATTAGTGCTGAAAATGCTCCCTTAATTTTTCTGCATCTGCAGAATTTTCAGGGATGGTGCATGTCAATACTGGATAAAGCAACCTAGAACCTTTCCAGAACTGTGCTACTCAAAAGCAGTGAATTTAACATCTTTTTCATGTGCAAAAAGCAGAGAAAGTATTGTTAGGACTTAATCACCTGCAGAGCAGAAATGATTTATCTGTGACAGTGACAGCAGAACTATACATTTATGGGGAAAATGAATGAATTAGAGTGTAAGAAAAAAAATCTATCACTAATAGACTAGGTTTAATGCTGAGATTATGGCATGAGAGCAGAACATTTAAAGCAGTTCAACTTTCAAGCCTAACTACAGACACCACGTTAGGATCCTGCATCTCCAAGCTTCAAAGAGGGAAGCTCTACTAGCCTGCTTAGTTAGGCCCTCCTAACTTACTTCCCTTGATCTCAGCTGGCTGCTCTATTTCAAGGCCAACAGATCTAAAGGTATCATGAATCTAATGAAAAATGCTATCCACTTTTAAATACACAGAGTTAATTTTATAGAGAACAATGCTGTCATTTACTGAATGAGACCTCCACATTCATGTTTGGCAGTTTTTTGTACAATATGTTGGTGCAGATCTACACACTCAGGTTGAGCTTAGTCACCAACACACCTTGCTAGAAGTTCCTCTGTGTTGATGCCTGTCTGATCTACGTCACTTAAAAGAAACTGTGTTTGTACATCCTTTGGAACAAACACGTCACTTAACTCTCATAAAAACTTCTGAAAGAATGAGAAGAGGATGTGTTTATGGTTTATAAAAAACTAAAGCAGTAAGGAGAAATTGAGGCTGTTCCTATGCTGAGAGCCTATTATCACAGAAGAGGTAACTTCTTTTTCTCTCCTTATAGTGATGCCTTTTCAGGGCTACCTAAAAATAGAGGCCTAAGGCATCAACAGCAGTTATTGCAACCATCAGTTTGTACTCTCAGAGATGGAGCATGGGTGGAATATTACATACAGGTTAAAGTACTAGGTAAAAAAAGCAGCAAAAGTAAAATAAACCATGTCACTCTGCTAACAAAAGATGTAAATTACAGCCCAGCCTAGCTTAGTGACAACACAATAATGAGACATTCTACGCTCCTAAAGTAAATGCATTAACTCCTTTGATTACTCTTAGATTTTTCCAACCACAGTGAACTGTAAGCTAGCAGCATGACTCTAGCTATCCTGGCACAAAACTCCAGAGCAGATGGCTATATGTACCACTTTGGCCATTTACTCTGCTTTATCTACGACTCAAATTATGTATTTCCCAAAATCTACAAAAGTTCTATTTTTTTAGATTTGACATTCAAGAAATGACATCTCTTTAAAGCAATCTCTAAACTCAATAACTATGTTTAATAATTCCCAAATATTGTAAATTATTGTATTTCTTCTCTCAATGAACATTTATCACTGAAATCTGCACACAATTCCCAACTGATTTCTTAACGTTTCAAAATGAAACGTCTCGTACCGAGATCCAGAATAACACTTAGTCATTCAATGGCACTGTTTCATTTTTAAACTATTAAATTCTGCTTTATAAAAAGCCTCCTTTTTTTCCTGGAGTTAAGCAGTCTACCTCAATTCTTTTCTATACTAAAATCTTGGCTGTATTTATGTTGGCTTTCAAGGATTCTCACTGAATAAACTGTAGGAGTGAGATGAAAACATTATATGCAACATATAAAGGAATATAAATATTCTTGCTTTAAAAAGAGTGTTTATTATACCACGCTTTGAACAAAGCTCTGGAGTTCCTGTGACACAAGGAAGAACTAGGTACTAACTCACTGCAACTATTACTACTGAATATTTTTGATGTCTATGTAGCTTGCAGAGCACAGGAAAAATCCCTGCCTATGTCTGTAGTAAATAACATGGACTTAATTTTCTCTAGCACTACAAGTAGTGGCTTTTTCCACAAAAAGATTTTACTAAAAAAAGATGTCCGAAACTTGTAGCTAATATTTTCAGGCTTGAATGCTGCACCTGATTATACATGGACTATAAATCCCTCCACTTGCTGGCAGTGCATGCATTCTTTAAAACACAGTGAAATTCCATGGAGATCAGCTACTCACCACATGAATACTTACAGAAAAAGGAGAATTCCTGTGTTGGCCAAGGCAAAAGCAAGACCCAAAATCCCACTGCCCATAATTGCATTGCTGAGGTTGAAGACGGACATTCCCAGTGAAGTAGTTCCTGGGATCTGGAGAAATAAAGACAGATGTGTCAGAAACAGCTTGGAACAGAGCAGGGAAATACAACCCTGCTTCAAAACCCATGGTTTGTGATGTATCAGACATAAGTAACTACTGCTATGGAAACAATTTAATAAAAAGTGTTTGAAAGAGGAGAAAGTGTTGCTGAACTCTGTCACAGACAGATTTTGTAAACTGACCTAAATGGTACAGGCGACACACAGCTCACACTGCACTTTCAGTTTTAAACCCCATCTTCCACTACATCTGAGAAACATCCTGGACGTGTAATTTATATATGGTAAAGCCACAAGAAACCACCACAACTTCCTGCCTAACACAGGCCAGAGGGGTTCCCTTGCCTCAACCCAACCAATATGCTTGGGGGTTTTGTCTTGGGGTTTCATTTAAGTGCTGATCCCAGGCAGTTCCTACTGGAAAATGAATTCAGTTATAGTTGTGTGTGCCCAGCACTTCTGAACAATGTCTGAAGGCCTTTCATATACACAACATGCAATTCATCTTGACAGAGAACAGAGCAGTGAGAGAGACTTACATATTCATCACATTTCTTCTTCTCAAGGTGACTGTTTGTGAGACTTCTTCTGCTTTCTCGATCCGAAATAAACTTACTGAAAAAAGTCAGAAGAATTTATTTCCAGCAAGTGCTTAGAAGATATGAACACATTCATTCCATATGCAGCATGTGACTACAAAATACACAATGTACAAAAGCTGTATGTAAAAAGAGGTGAAACTCATAACTGTTCAATGAGCCAGATTATGCCTCACTGAGGCAGCGTACATTGGGAATCAATAAAGGTAACATCAGCAGAAGATCAGAATAAATGTGTACATATACAAAATATATGTATATACAAAATGCCTGAAAGAAAAGGAAAGAAGGAGAATCTTTCCTTAGGAAAGAAGCAGAATCAATTTTGTGGATGGAAAAGTAATTTGTTTGCACAGAAGCTAAGAGGAGATACTTTTCCAGGGTGCTGCAGAAGCACATGTTGACCCCTCTGCTCCCAGCCCCAGCATGTGGGGTGAGCATAACCAACACCACTCTACAAGGCAAGCAGCCATCCTCTGCAGCTGAGTGAACTGTACTTACTCCTTTCCCTCGTTATCAGGCCCTGAAGGTCCTGTGAAGCAAGTACAACAAGAAAGCAGACTTCTTCCCCTCCCTATCGACCTCAAGACTCCTGGGCACCAGCTCAATTACTTCCTGCCTTGCCAGGCTGGATGGTCCCAGGGACACAGCCCATTAGATAGTGCTGATGACCCTTCCACAGAAGAGGAAAGCATAACAGCATCCTGGGCACTGACTATAAAATCAAGCAGTTTTAAGTCCTAAGTGGGGAACTTGGGACTGCCACTGGCCAAAGACAAGCCCCTGTCCTCTGCATCCTCCAAGGATTATGGGAGAGCTTATATCCTTTTACAAGATTTTTGAGTCGAGATTATGACTGTATACTGATAAAATAAACCATAGATTAAGATCTGACCCCATCTGCTGAGGATCCAGGTGACTAGAAATTTCAAGTCAAATTGTCCTGTAAATTCTGTATTATGCTTCTTACAGATTATACTGCTTTGATTCTGTTTGTTTAAATCCTGTGTCATTCCAATCATAAATGCTGTGCTACACTAATCATAACACCCTGCTAAAAAATAAAACTTTAATTGTAACTATGAACTACTGTCATCATCATTCTGCCAAGAATCCCTAAAAGATTTCATCTGTCCCCTCCCTGTCAGGTGGCATTGCAAAACTCTACATTGCCACTAAAACCTTAAGTTGCCACATAGGGTTGGTATGGCTGGAGTGAAGAGGAGGAAGATGTGACACACATGCCAGTGCTGGCTGGACAGTCCTGAACCAGGCAATTTGGTCTGCTGGTACACTGTTCTGGGATTTCCACGTGTCTTTCAAAACTCCGTGTTGAATTCATCATACTGCAAAATTAAACATTCCTGTGCAGGGAAACATAGACTAAACAGCTTTTCTTTCTCTTTACCCTTTACTTGTTCTGTGTCCTTGATGTATCCACATTTAAGAACTTACTGTCCCTCTGTGGCAGTGCTGGCATCCTTGGGATTTACGACACTTCTGATTTGGACAAGCTGTTATGTTCTCACAGATCGTCTCTTCAGCAAACATTTTAGTTTGTATAAAGCATTCTTTCAGCTTTTCATCTTTTGAAGGTTTATGCACAATTAAGTCCCTGGCATCTTTGCTAATCCACAGATGGTTCTTAGTCTGCACTGGCTAATGCCTCAGCCATCGTACACGTCACATACCTAACCAGGGGCTGTCACCAAGTGTCAGAGCCCATTTTAGCTGTAGCTACATTAAGCTGGCTCTTCTTAAATTGAAACAGACAAACAACACTGAACACAAACAGCAGCACTGCTGGTCCTTTCCCACAGTGGGAAACATCTACTGGCCAGGGATGTATAGTTCAAACTGTGACTCAAGACTTTGCATCATCTCAGTACATAGAGCAATATTGAGGCTGGTAATAAATCCATAAGCTTGTAAAGACAGAACTTGAGCAAACTTCCTTTCTGCCCCAGCTGTGGCCTAATTACTAGTGATATGTATGCTAGAATAGCTTCTAAGGCTATACCAAAATCATGCAGCTATAATGCTGCTGACTTGGCTTCCACAGCTGATACACTGTGCCTTGTGTCTTTAACACTGTGTTTATGCCTCAGATCCGGCCATAGATGGCAAAATGTAAGCAGTATTTTAGCTGTTTTTTTTTCAATTTTGACTCCTGCCCATTGGTCTGCTTTGATTTCCTTTATATCAATAAAAAAGGACTATAGACTTCTCCTGTATTGTTAAAATACTAACTTCAGCAACTAATTTGCTACAAAATATAGACATGATATCAGATTTACCAGCCCTAACACAGTTGGAATAGATGGCTGAACCTCCCCCACCGTTTTATGAAGTGAAAAGCAACCACTTCCAAGATAGACTGATCCAGAATTAGCTTTCCAAAGCTCACCTTGTAGGTATTTCATCCTCATGGAACAAAATCTCAACCTGATTCAGAGCATGTGCTTTTTCTCTTTCATGTCTGTTTAAAGCCCATCTCTTGAACGCAGGCAGCAGAGTGTGAACAGTTTGAAAAAGACATTCCAGCTCTCTCTCGAAACACCCTGCAGGCAATTTGTACAGGCAGGAGCACAGAGAAAAGTTTTGTCTCTTTTGGATTTGTAACTGCTGCTGGGAACATCTGTGGACTTTGCCTTCTTCTGTCATTTATGGAGACCATGTGTCATTTTAGATTTTGTCAAGAGTTATGATAGAAGTCACTAGTCTGCTCCCTCCAGTTCTGCTCATCCCCCTGCAGCCAGTTCCCCCTTAATAATTACAGAAATAACAAATTTGTAGATACTATTATTATTGCCTTCTGGTATTAAAGTTCCATGAACATTATTGTTAAAAAACTAATAGATGATAAAGACAACACTTGAGTAACATTGCTTAAATATAAAAGTGACCACGGGACTTTCCATTAGAATTGACTTCTGACAGAATAAACAGCTTCTGCACAGCTGGCCATCTTCCATGGCCAACAAACATGTTATTTCCTTTTGGATGGGACTTTGAGGGATCTAATCTGATTTGATAGATTGATCCAAAGTACTTTCTCCTGAGTTAGTTCTAGAGTAAAAATGGAGTGGGCTTGCTGCCCAGCTGGGCTCCTCATCCACCCTGTGTTTCCCACATCACACTGCACATTTCTCCATTTATGCTGAGTGATCTGTACAGGAGGGCAAAGTCAGACATGGGAATGCAGGTGCTGGGATCCCAAACCATCAGGCACAGAGCACTGAGCCCAGCTTTCTAATGGGGGATTTCCCAGCCCCTGCCTCCCAGCCCCAGGACAGCTTGCCCAGACAGCTCAGCAGCAATGCAGAACAGGGGGATGTGGGCTCTGCCTGTGCTGCATTTGCATCTGCAGGTAACTTAACCTGCAAATCCAAGGCTGCCTTGGGACAATACTCAGTGAGGCCACACCATAGCACAGACAAGCTTTCCATTGAAAAATATTACTGATCTTAAATGAAATAAAATAAATTTTTTAAAAATTAGGGTGAAAGGTAATCCAATGAATTCAGCAAAAACAAATTTTATCAAGATATTGCTTTTTATAAATTGTTTTTTTTCATTTCAGGGTGGTTTTTTTTCCCTAGAGCATATGAAAGGAAACATATGTTGGAATACTGGAATTTCTAGTTAAACCATGCCATGCATCTGCTCTGCTTAATAGACGTGCTTAGAAAACAAGCCATTCATTGTCACAGAATGTTGTGTTTTTGACCTTTATGAATATGACACAAATTAAGTGAAATGCCTGTTTATGCCAGCCTCTCCCAGCCCTCCCAAGGATCAGAGGCCACTGTGAGAGGTGCTGTGGCAATGCACTGTAGAACTGTCTGTGCCATCAAAGCCTGGAGACTCCCTGACAAGCATGAAATCCATTTGCACTGTTTGTTGTCTTCATTTCAAATGCTTTACCCATCACTGAAAGACAAAACCTGTTCTTACATATTTCTGCTTTCCTGTTTTGTTTCCTGTATCACAGCTGAGTATGAAAAGACTATACAAAACTTTTCAGATACACTAATGAAATATCCTGGCCAAGATATTATGAGCTCATCCTTGTGATGCATGAAGCCTCACAGCTGGCCTGGAAAGAATAGCTTAATCTAATTATTTTCCTGGTTTGAATTAGTGCAAAGTAGAAACTCAGCCTTATTGATAAAGTGGTTTAAAAGGATGATGTTTAACTATGGTTTCCAAATTTAATTTATTTAAGGATTTCAATGAGAAATGTTTGATTAAGGTGATACCCCTAAGCTAACCACTTTGGCTAAGCAGTCAGCCAAAAACCATTTAGCCATCTCAGATAGTTTAAACATAATTAAATTAAAATGGTATTTTACAGTGACTTAAACATTTGTTAGGGAAAGCTAGTTTTGCCAAGATGGCAGAACTTTATCTTAGGCAGCTTCCTAAACTGCATGTTAACTTCAGCAGTGGCAAAGATTTCCAGGGCAGGCATGAACAAGAAATGCTTGATCTGACTTACACTATAAAACTTGGACCAGATCTTAGCATACCTACTAACAACCTTGTTAACTGAACAAGGGGTGCTGATAACTTACTAGCAGCTACAAACCAAAACACACATTCAGACACCAGCTTCCTGAGAGCATTGTCAATAGTTAAGGAGCAAGTTATCTAAATACTGATTTACAATGATGTGTAAGATGGCAAAGTTTTATAGACAGGAGACATAGATAAAAGTCACAAAATCCATGTCTGGGTTTCATGCAAATCTCTGAATTCACATTTTCAGAAGACATTCTCATTCAATATCTGCATACAAAGAAAAACCCCTCTTAGTACAGCCTCTTCAAATCAACATCCCCTCCCTACATATAACTATATATTAGGCCCAGAAAAGGCTGGAAAGCCAAAGGAACATACAGGATTCCTTCCCAAGATCAAGAAATATTTGGAGTTTACAGCCAGATTTGGAATCAGCTTGTGCCTGGTGTACCATCTCCAAATGCCCCTTAAAAAGTTGCTCTACACAGAGCTTGAAAAACTACATCCTGAGAGAAAAAAAAATTTAAAATTAAATACAGAGTGCAAAATCAAACAAGTTGAAACAACAAAAAGGTAAGCTAGTTGAAAATTACAGATCTAATCTAAAGCTCAAGTGAAATCAACAGAAAAAGTCCCTGATTTTGATGGACCTGGGCATTTTACAAGGCCTCACATCATGTGCCAGGCAACACAGTATGTGTTGTTCCCTATGCCTGTTAACCTCTCACTCCACAGAGTGTTTGCCAAAATAGTTATCAAAAGGGACTAACCACATCCTTTCAGGATGTGTTCAGCACGGGTGCAGAGCAGGATATGCCCCCCTGCTCGTCACACCTGGAGGTGCTTGCACAGTGGCTGCAGGTGGCTCAGGGACAGCTCAGCCCAGGACATGCTTGCAGGGCTGCACTGGAAGCTGTGGGCAGGGCCAGCTGCCATGAAACTCTTGGTTTGGACATGGAGGGGAACATGAACAAACTGGGATGTACAGGGCCAAAGAGTCATGCACGGGATGCAAACAGCTGTCCCATGAGTGCCTGGGCAGAGGGCTAAGAGAACCACAGCAGGCTATACCTACAGCCAGATGATAGCTCCTCCTTCTGCAGAGGAAGCAAGCTGTCCAGAAAGGAACAGAAAATTGTGGAATATGTTAACCTGCCCTCAGAGCCAGAACAGCAATCAGAAATTCTGCCTCTGAGTTTCTGACGCTCTTTCTTCACTCTACTTTTCTTGTTCCTTTTGCAGGCAGCCTGGATCCAACCCAGATCTTGCCATGCTTACTGTGCCCTAACTCCACAAAGCACATTGTGACCACAGAGGACCAGGCACATACAGCACGCTCCTTCCCCACCCTCCATAAACATTCACCAACAATGAAGTGCCAGCAGGGTTTTTCCCCATAACAGTTACTGATGGCATCAGCCAAAGCGCTGGGGAGGCACAGCTAGCCCCGTGTAGCCACTCCTTGTCTCAAGGATATAAATCCTCAACAGGCTCCAGGGAGTGAATTTACTGCTGTCAGCCCCTAAGCTCCTCTCCTTACAACATGAACCAGCAGGAAAGCAAGCAGGTTCATACTGGAACAGTTTTGTTTTGGCAAAGTTGGAGGGGTTTTTGTCTTTCTCCTGCCTTTTTTTTTTTTTTTTTTTTTAACAGAAGTGGTTTGTGTTTCGTTCTGGCACTTTCCATCAAAGCAATTGCATCAGAAAATTCCTGACCAGCTCTAATCTCCATCAGCGCAGCTGCGCTGCGGTCACAGCACCACCCACCCTGCTGGTGACGGCCCCAGGACCTCCCCCAGGGGCACAGGCTGCTCTCTCCTGCCCCCCTGCCACCAGCCCTGGTGCCCTGCTCTGTCCCACTGTATGGCTGGCTGGTTTTGCTACCTGAATGCTGTGGGCAATGCTGGGTGCTTATTCCCACAACTGTCACCAAGATCCGCGTCCACCCACGCAGCTGTGGGTCCCAAAACTGACTCTAACCTCACCTGGGGAAAAACAGCTCTGAATTTTATTTTAACACTAGAGAGTGAGATTCTCATGTAGCTGGAGAGGATACTGCCAACAGGAAAAAAAGGCAAGAGAAGAAGATTTTAAAGATCATAAAACAGGTGGAGGCAGCCCCGCAGAAGGCAGCAGAATGATGTGCCAGCACAGACTTCCCAGCAGGGCTGGATCCCTGTGCAGGCACTACTGGCTCTGTGCTCCACCTTGGGTTGCAGTATTTGAACAGGAAGTTTGATCAAAACAGAGCTTCCTATTTTACAGCTCACAAATACAAGCAGGGTCTGTCAGCAGGTCTTTGCTGTAAACTGGATGGCTCAGCACCTGTTGGAGGCTGCCAGGAAGGGCTGGAGAACTGCTCGCCAGTGGAAAAGGCAGCTCTTCAGAAATGACTGTAAGTTATGGAAAAAGCCAACAGCCTAATAATTGCATCAATAATAATGGTAACTCATAATTTTCACCAAAACTGATGCATTTTTTAAACTTGATCTGAGTTAGGTGTAAGACTCCCACCATCTTCTTGCCACCTCTGCCTCAAGGGAGCAAATTGCTGCCTAGTTTATCTTGCCAAATTGCAAACACAGACTGGAACCACATCTGCTGCCAACCACACCAGCTGTAATTCCCCAGAAGCCTGGATACATGAAGGTGACCAGTGAAGTTAAAATTGTCATATCACAGATCAAAGGTCATCTAAGAGACTTCCCCAAAATTATGCCACCATATTGTTATTACTTCTATGCTGTGTGCAAGCAGACATCTAAAATTTTGGCTTTTTTGCTGCATTATATACTTGTGAATTTTATTAGACTAATTTGAAATATTCAAAATGATGAATAAATTGCTACTCTGTTTGCTTTATCTGCTATTGCAGCCTATGCCCAACAGATGTTACATATGAAATTTAAATTACATCTTCAAATGGAGCATGACTTGGTAATGAATAATTCAAGACATATACTGAAAATTAGAATGCTGTTTTTAAACAGTGTGTTTCTTAGCAGAGGCAACGTCAGTGGAAAAATACTCACCTATTTATCTGGCCATTTTCCACCTCTGTGAAATCATTTGAATCATTGCTGATGTTATCATCTTCAGGGACAGTCATATTCTGCAATTCAGTCAGTTCTAATCCAGCTTTGAAATGCATGCTGGGTGAGGAACTGTGCCTATCCAAGTAGTTCTTCAAATACTAGTGTTTGGTTGGTATCTCGTGGGTAAACTGCAGCCACAGTGTCAGCAACCTAAATAAAACAAAAAAATCCAAGATGTATACCACCATCAGGAGGCAATATCACCAGGAGAAACCAGTGAAACCTGCACAGGAGAGACATCCATACCAACCACTTTTGCATTGTTAGATGGACCTCAGGTTATGACCCAAATACACTGCAGAACAGTAGTAACCTTGTATGTCTTAATGAGATCAACCTCACTAACCTTATAAATTTACCCTGTCTTGCAATCAATTGCTGAAGACAGTATATTTTTTTTAAACTTGTGAGCAAACCAAGCCTGTTTGTTTCAGGAAAAATATTAACCTCCTACAAATTATGGAATAAAAATTATTTGCTTGTCCAAGTCCTAATTCAATATCTGGTGCTTGTCTTTTGTGTGTTCTCCATTCTTTCTTAAAAATATAAAATACATGCTGATGCTGATGCTAAGAGGGATAGAAAGAGGGACAGAGTTACCCCAGCACTGTGTTCTACTGATACATGCATTCCAACCTGTTAAGGATTTTTGGAAAAGCAGAGGATGCAGTGGATGCTTTGTTTAAGTTTTTGGATGGTCAAACTTTTAATGAACAAGGAAACAGAAAAAAACTAAATCCCTAAATTCATGTATCACAGAAAGAAAGAGCAATGTATAACTTTTATCAAGCAGTTTTTTTCCTAGAGATCAGGTGATCTCTCCTCTGATAGATGTGTTCCATAAAAGCACAGAGAATAACACCAAAGGCAGATCAGAGAAGTATGCTACAGTGACATACTTTTCTCATCAGCAATCAGCAAATCAACTGAAAGACCAATATTTTCTGGAGCCCAACCACTCTCGGCTGAGCTACAACTCCAGCGTGGTAGTGAGGCAACAGCATGTTACTCACAAACAAGCTCTTGCACCACAGCTCTCTCCATTTCCACTTTGTGAATGAATTTCCTGCAGTATTGCCAAACAGCAATTCAGCCTGGGGTACATGGTGAATGCTCAGATACCAGATTAATTCGGGAATATTTTTAAATTCTCAGGGCTACCTCAAAGCCATCAAACTGTTTGCAGGCAACTGAAGAGGCATGAGCACCCCCAGGCTCTTGCAGGGCGAGACAGGAGGATGCAGTTCACTTGTTCAGTTATGACATCTGCCTTTTTCAAATTAAGTCTGCAGAAGCCAGTGCTTCTGTTTTATACCACATCCCCACCACGGAGAAGATGGCTTTGCAAACGAACAGTTTTTTCCTTGTAAATACTTTCTCAGAAATGCCATATTTAAGTTTACACGTGCTCTTACCAATTCCTCAAGAGCCCACCCTGTCCAACCTTCAGGTGCCAGGTTTAAAAGTTAACAGCACAGCAGGGCAGGATCCTTCTCTTCAACTGAAGGAGCAGCTAGGCATGTGATTATAGTGGCAACAACACCTGGTTCAAGGGTAGAGTTTGGGGCGTGTGAACTGGGTACTTTTCAACTCCTCTGCAAAAGATTTCCACTACAGATACCAGGAGAAAACTGCTCAGGTATTAAAATGTTGGCACAATAAAAAAAAAAAAAAGAAAAAAAAGATTCAGGTTGCTGATAAATAAATGCAGACTGGCAAGCAGAGGGTGGTTTTAGCATTCTGGAACAGTCTTCCTGGAGGCTGCAGGGATAAAATAGTCTACCTATTTTGGAAGAGATGCACAATCTTCTTATAAAAGGATAAAGCCACAGGAGATGGTGACTGCTGAGGTGGCAAGGACCAAGCCCACTGAATTCTGATGTTTCTTGTGACCAGGAGTTCCTAAAATAAACAATTTCTTAAGAGACCTGGAAACCCCTGCACCAGGATCTGTGTCTCTTGGCATTTTAAATCCTGTGTAAAGGTTCACGTGAGATTCAAGCAGAGAAGCTTTTCCTTTGGGCACCGTTTTGCATCGTGATGCCCAGGAGGATTTTCAGAACTGCCCTGACATTGCCTGTGCTAAATGAATTCCCCTGAAGTGTTTCAAAGCAGGTGCTGAAATTAGCAGTGGTGTGAGGTAAGCAGTGCCCAGCAGAGGCGGCTGCACAGCGCCCTGCCGTGTGCCTCCAGTTCACCCTCTGCCCCTGAAACACCAACACTGCTCCCTGCTTCACTCCCAGGGAACCTCTGCAGCCTGAAGTGACAAGCTTCGCCTGTTTCAACCAAAACCCTGCTTCTACAGAACACTAATGGAATGAAGACTTTACACAAGGGCATGTAGTGATAGGACAAGGCAGAATGGCTTTAAACTGAAAGAGGACACGTTTAAGTTAGGAAGAAATTCTTTACTGTGAGGTTGGTGAGGCACTGGACCACCAAAACAAAACCCTGAAACAAAAAAATCCTGAATGAAATAATGCACAGCACTTCCAAGTATGAGAAAGCCTGATGTCAGTGTCAAAACATGAGATGGGTGAGGAGAGTGGTGGGGCTGGGAGCTTAAGTTTTCATTGCCGTGCTATGAACTCATCACAGACCTTTGGCAAAGTAGAACCAACATGTCCTCTGCATCTCCACCTATAAAATTAAGATAACAGCCATACTAACACTCAGTTTTTGAAGTGCTTGAAGATTCAGAGACAAAGGGTCATACAAGTGTGATACCTGGAATAAAACACTATGCAAATCACAAAATTTTTGCAATGATAACTTTATCTTAGAGATAAACAGAGAAAAACCTTTGTCACAGCTTATTCCTCTGGGCACTCTCCACAGTCAATGGAGTGTAGGTGGCCACATGAATTTCATCCTCAAACCACCTACTCTAACCTTCAAGTTCACCCATGTGACAAATCACAGTCTAAATACAATCTAAAATCCCAAAGGTTAGGGTTCATGTCAACTAGTGTCATTCCCTACAAGCCAAGTTTCCACGGCAGGCCTGTCACTTGGCCTCTTCAGGGGAGCCTGGTGCTGCTGGAGGATAACCCCCAGACCCATGGGAGGGGTCTGCAGTCACACGGAGTTGTTTCCTGCAATTGCAATAGCTTTGCTCCCAAAAGGAGATTCAAGGCTGGGATAACTGAGCTAAGCAAGCTGCCACCTCAGGTGTACGCGCCACTAGTGCAGGGAGAAAGAAACCCAAAACTCCTTCAACTAATAAGAATTCACCATATGTTGATACTGAGCTATATTGAGCTATATTTTGTACTTTTATGGCCTTTTCATTCAAGAAATGTCTTAAAAGAAATGCAAATAAAAATGTTATGTTGGCAAGAGTTCTTAGGCTGAGCTTTATTCCTAATTCACATTGAAAGACAGGAAATAATCACGTGAATAGTGACTGCAGAAATCCCAATTACTTCAGGCACTGTACCTATTACTCTGTCCACCCTTAAACCTCTCAAAAGGAAAACATCCAGAGACCTGCCATCAAACCTCTCTTTCCAGACACACACCTAGTCAATCATACAGGACAAATCAGAATTTTGCTCTTACTTGCTTTACTTGCTCTTTTGTTCTACCCAGATGGGCAAGCACTCCTTCTTGAAGAAGACATTACTCAAGAGAAAACCAGCAAAGAGCTAATGACTCTTCAAAATGAACCTCAAGGATCTGTGTTTGCTAGCTGATCCAGCTCCTCTGTTTAGTAGAAAAAGCACTGCTCTGGCCTAGCAGCTTATCTTTTTCTTTAAACATCCCATGATAGGTCTTGTTAAAGTCATTACAGATAATTTATTTGTTGTGTGCTCCTTTTCCTATGGGAAAGATTACAACTGGTCACAACTTCAGGAGGACTACGAGATGACACAAGAAGATAAAATGAGTTTATTATTTTCAAGGATACCAAGACCTTCACAAGCCATTAAAACACATTCCACGAACTCTGGTCATTTTCTCTGTTGACTTGTGAAATACAAAAAAATAAAACTCCAGTTTCCTGGAGCTTCCTGTTAAAATTCCACAAGAGCAGTAATGAGATCAAGAATTTTATGGGTTTTTTTAAAAAAAGAGATAGTACTGACACTCTATTTCTTCTGGTTCATGCATGAATCCTTTCTAGGCCACATGTAGAAGAGGTATAATCTCAGAAAACACTTCACTGGAAGTTGTGTTTCTAGAAAGAACATCATCACTCTTGGTAGTAACCACAACACCTTAATTCACACGCCATTTTCACATGCCATATCCTGTATACGACACAGTTCCAAAAGTGTCATCTTAAGGCACATGGCTGCTCAAAAGCTGACCCAGTATGTGACAGGCATTTGGGTAAGTGCTCAAGCTGGACAAGACCAAGTCCATCTCTGGGTATGGTTTTTGCAATGTGCCCTTTCACAGGGCGCTTCACTCACTGCGCGCTTCCCGCGGCCAAATGGTGTCTGGACTGGTAAACACCCGAGACACACTAAGCACTTTTAGCTATGGAATTCAAGGTAATTTTCTCAAAAGACAAAATGTGACTCAATTTTCTTCTCAAAGGGAGTTTTGCCAAGAACTCCTCTTGCTTACAAGTCATCAGAACCCTGCACTTGAGTTTCACACAAGCTGATTTTATTCCCGCAAAGCCTGAGATGTGATACGTCTTTCTTTGCTCATACTTTTGAAAGTTCTTTCAAAGAAGAAGAGAAATATGACCAGTAAGACACCATGGATTATAAATAATGAAACACAGAGACTGAAACTCTGCATATGGGCTATTCACTTAAAGGACAAAAAGCAAGAATAGGCTTTATACGTAACAGTATCACACTGGGAGGCAAGGAAGCAACTATCTCCTTTTTGTTCTGCATTGATGACATCTGACATGAGGGACATCAAGCTCCAGATTTACTCCTCATCTACAGAAAGGACAAAATGGGCAGATTAGAGAAGAGCCACTGAGATAACAAAGAGTTTGGAAATTAGACTGACTCACATCCACTGAGCAAACATCTGCAGTGCTTGAAATGTCATTGCCTCCAGCTCCTGAGCTCTGCCCCTCTGCAGCAGGCAGCAGCCACAGGAGCAGTGGAAGGAAGCAGGCTCACCCTGGCCCCAGTGGTGCCCCAGGTGCAACAGAGGACCAACAAAGTGCTGGCAAACAGTTAAAAGATAAGATGGGGGGTGGGAAAACAAGTGGCAGAAGTCTTGGGAAGCAAGCTCAGAAAAGGGTATTATAAAAATGCAAGTGATGAGAACAAATGTGTATTGTCAACATTTCTCTTGGCAGTGCATGACCTTGTGCTGCAACAGGAAAGTGTTCCTGCTCTGCCCCATCACTCTCCACACTGCCCTTCCATGCTGCCATAAAGAAAGGGAAGACAGTCCCAAATTAAGTCTCGACAGGCTACTCAGCTGATCAAAGGCAGGCAAATAAGAAACCATAAAATCCCAGTCTGATTCACCAAGTGATTCATTACTTTAGGCAAAACACTTAAGGATGAGCCATAAAGGAAAATGGTTTTAAGTACATTTTTGTTTAGAGCCCTTCCCAGTCAATTTGGGAAAGGCATTTGGCAGAGGAATACAGTCACATTTTTTCCTAATTATATTTCTTTGTGAAATCCTCTCGACAGTCTTGGTTTTCAGAAGAGATCCCACAACACACTGCCACAAATAAATGCGCTCTTGTCCTCCACAGAAAGTGGAAATGCCATATGAGTGGGGCTTTATGGGTCACTGCAACAAAATACACTATCCAGATGTATTTCTAAGGGTTAAACAGCAGCTCTGAAATTTAAATAAACTTCTGTACTACAGAAGGAAGAATGCCTTGTATAAGTTCATGTGTCACACACTTTTCCTCAGCCTCAGTTTACAAGTAATTTCTCTGCCTCAGTTTTCTTGACTGTAGAGACTCCAAGCAATATTTACCTGATAAGCTTGGGCAAATATTGTAAAAGTTATCTGGAAAACATGAAAAAGCTGCCATTTTTCCCAAGAGCAGCTGCTCAAACTTCTTGGATTGGATTAAGGTCACAGCAGTAAGTATCCATCAGAAAGAAAACTGAATTCAGGCTTAAAATATTTAAATATTTCCACAACACCCACTTGCTTTCACAATACAAACTTCTAAGTGATGGTTATTATCATGTTACTTGCTTGGCAGATTCCAGCAGAAATGAGCAAGATGCTAAAAAGAGAGAGAAGAGCACAGAAGAGAGTCCCATTTCTGCTCGGTCACCACTCTTACACTGCTAAGAACAAGCTCCCAAACAGCAAACACAGATAAAATGTAGGACAAAGACCCAGGATGAGCAGCCTGCAAGCAGGAAGGCTGAGAGAGCACTGCATCCTTTAAAACCCTTGTAAAAAGCAGGATTTGGGCACGAAGGACAATTGTTCCTCCACGTTTTACAGCAATCTGCAGAAAGCCCCAAACTCGGGGGATAATCCTCTTCACACGGGAATGTGCAGCTTGGTGCTCACTGCCAACAACTGTCTGCCATCCTCAGCCAGCCTGGAGAGCCCAGTTGGTCCAACCACAGCATAAATAGTCTCAAGTGACAAGACAGAGGATGCTGCAGTGTGCTTCAGTGAAGTGCTCTCTCTATGGTGCCTCTTAAAAAGAAAAAAAACCCGACCTTCCGAAAAGGCAAAGTCAGACAGGAGACATTCGGTATGACAGTGAAGCAGATCCCAATTTAGCCGGTGAATTTCCACCGAGCCTCAGCAGAAGGCCTCTGCCTCCCAGCAATATGGCAGCTCCGAGCTTGCACGCAGGTTTTGCAAAGCGGATTTCAGCGCCATTTCGGCAGGGGCTCCTAGCCTGGGAAGGGCAGCTATTGATACCTACATCCTTCAGCAACAGATGGATTCTCCTCAGAGAGGCTTTTTAAACAAAGTTAGTGTTTTGGTAGCAAATGCAGTAAAATTCAGATGAAGGATGCTGTTTCTTTCTCCCCCAGTAGCTGTTTTTACTTCTGATCTATGAAGGTTAGACTCAGAATGAAGCAGATTTTTGCTCTGCTTTTCATTCCTGCAATACATTTTATCAACTAACACGTATCTTTTTCTTACACTTTACTTTCAGAACAATGTCTGTTCTACGTTATTTTGCCTTTCGAGCACAAGTAAATGCCAAACAAACCTGAAGGTGAACGAAGCACAGCACAGGTTCCCATTTATAATTCGGACAAGAGATTGGCAGAAATGCCCCACATCAGTCTGGGACTCTGAACAGCCTAGGGACGGTGGCACAGGGAAACTACAGCTTCACCCTCCATAAAACCAGCTGCCAGATCCACGTCTATTTCACTCCTTCCAAGGCCACATACACAAAGCACGTTTTACACACCTCACCTTTCCTCTCACAAGGAAACAGACACATCCCAGCTACAGGTTGCACTACGAACTCTGCGAAACAATGGAACCAGCCCCCTGCCACAAAGGCGAGCTGGAGAACACACACGTGAGCCAATGCACCCCGGGCACTCTTCACTCGGGCCTCTTTTTGTTCTCTCCCGTGCTCGCCGAAAGCGCCCACCCCAGCTGCTACTATGAATTTACGGGCACCACGCACACGCGTGCGCGCCCTGGGCCCAGCCTGCATTTTCCGAATGCCGTAAAACTTGCACTGACCCCACGGCAGCGCTGGGTTTAAGGGAAAGGCAGGAATGTTCTCCGGGCACGGCTGCACGGCGGCCGCGCGCTTTGCGGGGGCTGCGGCACCCGCGACCCGGCCGTCAAAAGGGGCGAACTCATCTATCATTATTTTTTTTTGTTTTTCGCTGCCAGCGAAAGCCCGTAGCCGCAGACTGCCAGGTTTTTGTTTCCGCGGGATTTATCTGTTCGTCCGTGGGTTTTTTCCATGCTCGGCTCACAGCCGGCGAGGGCAGCATCGCCCCCCGCCTCCGGCGCGGCAGATGCCGCATGGCCGCCCCGTCCGCCCCGCCGGCTGCCCCGGCCCGGCCCGCGCTGCGCCCAGACAAAGGGGGCCGGGGAGCCTCCGCTGCTTCCAGCGCTGCCTACCTTCCCCAGGAGCCCAGGGACCCTCCGAGAAGCGATCCGCCTTTCCGCAGGGATCCGGCTGGAGAACGCCGGCAAATAATTACAGGGATGAAAATAAAATAATATAAAATTTAATTAAAAAAAAAAAAAGAAGAAGAAGAAGAAAAAGAAAAAGGGGCGAGGAGGGGGGAAATGAAAGCGGCGCAAACCGCGAGGAAGATGCCCTTGGTCCCCTCCTCCTGCTGCGGGTGTGCGCGCACGGAGGGGGCGGGCTGGCGGGAGCACGCCGTGCGCGCCGCCAGGTGCCGCGGGGCCGAGCGCTCGCTCCTGTCCGGGCAGGAGGACACGCACTGCTCCCCGGCCCCAGGGACCTAAAGCACCTTTCCTCTTTATTTTATTTATTTAATTTTTTTTTTACACTTTTTTCAACGGACAATCATTTTTTTCTCTCTTTTTTCACTCCACGGTTGGACACAGGAGAATCCCTCCCGACATCCAGGCTGGATTTTTGTGGCTTGAAATGCCTACGGAAGATCTGGCATTATTGTCTTGGCATTATTATTTTCTGTTTTGTCATGCAAAATGTGTGTGCTGAAAATGCTGCTGCCTGTGCAAGAGGTCAGAGCATTTCCTGCTGGAGCAAGACACTTCCTCAAAATGAATGGGGATTTCAATGCTCAGATGATTTGCTGTAGCTTGTTATTTCCATAGTAGTATCTAGAAAGTATGAGTTTTTTGGCTTGGGAAAAACTTTTCAAGAACTAACCTGAAGCAAGATACTGCATCTGTCCTTGGCTCCCCCTTCCCCTGGAAACACATGACTTGCATGGGATATCACAAGGCAAAGAATGAAAGGGTGATGGAGCCTGTGGGTTTGGGCACAGTTTGCCTGGCCACCCATGGAGGGTAATGGCTTCTGGGAAGCTTTCATGGCAACTATTTCAGAAGATTCTTGAGGTGCTTGCTCTGGAATTTCCAGTACTGGGTCTGCTAAATGTCAGGCCAAAAAGGCAGATGACACACATGAAGAACTTTGGTTTTCAAATTACTGACTTTGCATATACAAATTGGATTCCTGTTTTGGTGCTTTCACCACGTTTTTTTCTTTTTTTTTTCCAGTAGGGCAGTTCACAGAATCATAGAACAGTTTGGGTTGGAAGGACCTCTAAAGGTCACCTAGTCCAACCCCTGGCAATGAACAGGGACATCCTCAACTACATCAAGTTGCTCAGAGCCCCACCAAGCCTGACTCTGAATGTTTTCAGGGATGGAGCATTCACCACCCCTCTGGGCTGTGGGAGCCCAGGGCATACCCCTGGCCTCCTTGGGGGTTTCAAAACCCCCCTGGCAAGGGCCTCAAAGACCTCTGAGTGAGACCCTGGTGTCACAGGTGCTGAGTTCTGACCCCTGGGGAAAGTTGTCAGCACAAGGAGAATGGAAACAAGCTGCCAAAATTAGGAAGTGTAAATTAGATTGTTAGAACATAGATAAATAGACTTTTGGGAATGTTTATGATAAGGGACACGTGGCCAAGATGGAGAATTTGGGGGGTGGACACCTCTTCCTCCTTCTCCATGTCATCCATGTTGGGTGACACGTTGGCACTCTTGAATTGGATGGGGTCAGGGCTGGACCATTTAATAAAATTGTATTGTATTGGGAAATTTTTGTAAACATGTAATACGTAGTACAAACTATATAAGATAAGCCCTGCCTTCACCAGGCAGATTCCACCATGGATGCCAGGCTGAGCAGACCGCTGCTGGCCAGGCAAAAAGTCCCAGAGATAAGAAATAATAAACAATCCTTGGAACAAGACAAAACCGTCTCCGGCAGTCTCTCTTCGGCGGCTTCGGGGAAAACCAGGGTTTGAACCACCTTCGTGTCCCTCTGGGGTGATCCCAGGGCAAAGGAGAAACCCCAGACTGGGACACTGGGCAACCTCTTCCAGTGTTTCACCACCCTCCTTTTCCTTACATCGAATCTAAATTGACCCTCCTTCAGTTTAAAACCATCACCTTTTGTCCTATTGCAGACAAACTAAAAAGTTTGTCACTCTCTTTCTTATAGGCCCCCTTTAGGTACTGAAAGGCCACAATAAGGTCTCCTTGGAGACTTCTTTACCCCAGGCTGAACAGCACCAACTCTTTCAGCGTTTCTCCTAGGACAGGTGCTCCATACCTATGATCATCATCATGGCCCTTCTGCTCTAATAGCCCCATGTGTCTCCTGTGCTCTGGGGACTCCGGGGTTCTCTGTGCAAACAGTAATTTAATTAACACCTATTGCACCCTGCTAGCACAAGAGCCATATCATCCCAGTATTGAGGGTGAAGCTTGAGGAAGAGCTAGATGAACAAGGACATTAAGGCAAGGGCAGATCTTTCAGCCTTACTCATACGATGAAACCTCTCACATCAGAATCCTATGCAGTTCCAGAAAAACTTGAAATTGACAGAAGATGTGGAACTGGGTTCCGAGTCAGAGATTTCACTCCCCACCTAGCCTTCTGTGCATGGTACCATGCCTGAAAGCGAAGAGGCAAATGGTTGCAATTCACTCTGACTCGATTAGACTTGCATATTATAAACTGGGAATCAATCTCTCCCCAGATTATTAAACACAAATGTGTATTATATAGTGGATGAGGTCAGGTGTTGTTGCTGCAGGGAATAAGAGGAAACCACTTCTGTTTCTTTAAAACAAAAGGTGTATCAGGCTATCAGGTGAATGATCATTGATTTGATGTGTTCTGCTACCTTCTTTCCTTTTATAGTTGCAAAGGCAGGTTATTTGATTCTTACCTTGTCATGTGCATCCTTAGAATGGAGGTAATTATTTTTCATAGAATTTTGAAAAAAATATTTCTTAAAAATAAGTCTTAACTGAGTTCCACATAAATGATAGCACTTCTCAAGAATGTAAGCTATTTTACTTGGCATTTTTAGTGTTTCAAATTTCTCCACTCTCCCTCTCGATATCTCTCTGATTTTTTATCACTCTTGATTCTGTTTGCCTTGATGTACTGTGAAACTTTGATGCTTGTGGCAAGCATCTTCTAGTTCTAGTTTTATGGTTTCTTGTAAGCTTTTTTTTCAACGGGTTTTCATGACAGTCACTCCTTATTGTCCCTATTCTCTCCTCCTGTGTCTTTCTCTTTATTCTTTTCACTCATTATCTCATTCCTATTTCTGGTTTAGAGATATACCACAAAGATGCAGGAATTTACTGTAATATTTTTCTTTCTGTTGCCCATCTTAAACTGGTATTACATGGGCATCCATCTCAAATCTCTTCTTGGATGCCTTTCAATGTGCTTTTATTTAGTAAAAATGGATCCTCTTTTCTTTCCTTTCCTCTGAAATAACCCTGAGCCTTTCTCTGTTTGTGGTATCACCATTCTCATCCTGCTTTTGCTCAGACTTGCAACTTCCAAATATCCTTTAGATTATATTTTGCCTGCCTAATATGAATCAACAGCCATGTTCATTTTCAGAACTACCCTCTGAAGTGCAATGTTCTTCCAGAGTCTGGAAAATTCCCTTCTGTACTGTCCTTCAAAAATTTATGCTTATTGACTAACTTACACTTACAAGTGGAAACTGCTGGTATGTAACAAAAAAATCTGTCTACATAACAAAAGTGAACTTAAATCAAAAGACATCAAATACTTCTTTGGTTGACTAAATTATTGCACGTGTGAACATTTAGCAATTTTCTTCATGCAGTTTCAGAATGCTGTTTGATTTGGCGCTCATTTTGTTGAAAGTGGGGCTTGTTTGGCTTCTTTGTTGTATTTTGCTTCCAAATTGCAGCAAAGCCTACCAGACATTCCAGACACAATTCCTGCACCTGAAACAAAGCTGATGACAGAGCATCATTAATTTTGTATGATTATCCATTCAACTATTTTACCCTGGGCTAAATATATGGCTACAGCCCAGGGGAATGGAGTTGCTGGAGCTGGAGGTGGCTGTGCCTGGGGCAGAGGAATTCGTGGCTGATGTGATGAGCCTGACAGGTGGAGCTGGAGGTGCTTACAGAGTTCTCTTCACCTCTATTTTAGTACATCCGTCATTGGCATGCTTGAACTTATGTGTTAGTGCTTGTGTTAAAGAGAGGAGAATAAAAGAGAACAGATCAGAGGTGTAAAACCAGCTGAAGGAGAAAATCCAGTGTTTTTCAGAGAAGGTGCCTGCTGCCAGAAAGTGACCTTGAACAACTTTGAAGTCTCTGCCTGCCGTTCAAGAATAGTGATGAAGCACAGGGTGTAAGTAATAGCTATTTTTGCACAAGTACTACACCTAAATTAAGTTGAACTAAAATGCACATAGAATTTTGTGACCTTTTTTCTCTTGTTCACTTTTTTTGATTTTTGGAAAGAGGAATTTGTGTCCATTTGCTGCGGAGAGTCAACAAGCTTAGGTTTGATAACACAGTGTCTTAGCCATGGGGTGCTCACAGAAGGGGGCAGTACTGGTCCTCTGAAAGGAAGTAATTAGACAGTGAGATCCCTTTCTCACTGAGGTTTTGCAGAGACTGTGAGCTCAAAAAGTCTTGGGGATGTGATGCAAGGACAAACAAAATACTGGTACCCACTTAATCTGCGTGTAGTTCAAGCCCAAACACACCATGGGGCTTGCTGAGGTGGGTGAAGTCTTTCAGGGTGGAACAGCAAGCTATTGACTGCACAGTACAAATTTATTCTTGGAAATAAACTAAATGTTTCAACAAATATCTATGGATTCTCTAGTCTGCCATGCCAGGATTTGCTAGCAAACAAAAGTAAAGGTTTGGGGGCTATCTATCACCATGTTAAAAGCCTTCTGGTGCTAGCAGGGTCCTGACACTGAGTCTGTGTCATTAGCAGAGGGGGATATTTTCCTGGCAGCCAAGTGAGCAAGGGAGAACATCATTGACTACGATGCATAATGTACGATCTGTACATGACTGGTCTTGTGTGATACTCTGAAAAGAACTGCCCACACTTGTCACAGATTTCGTGAACACTGATAGCATCAACTCTGTTTAAACATGTGTTCAGCCGCCTCCATCTCTGCATGTTGAGACAATCAGTTTTCCAGGGCTGCAAAATCTTGCATGCATGTCTGTGATGCTGTGACCATGAGATGTTATCACTCGTTGGTTTCCTGGCCAAAGTATGGTATACAACTATATGGTGATGAGTAATCCACATTTAATAGGAGTTGTCCTCTGCACTTCCTCTTTAGATTCAGGAATTCACCCAATAAACCAGGTAGTTGTGCTTTTTCTCCTTAACTCCTGTTCATCTGCTCTAACTCTTTTCTTTGATCAGAATAAGTGTTTTACTGGGATACAAAGTTTTCAAACTTCTTGCATGAGGCTAAGGAAACAGCAGTGGCTAAAATAAAAGAGATTTACAAATATGATAAATGCCTGCAGTGATAGTAAAAGCTTCATTTAAACACATTTTAAAAGTAGGTGTAACAAAATGCTCTTTTATTTACTTGCCTTTAAGGTGTTGCTGCTTGACGTCAGTTTATAGCACTATAGACCAGTTTATATGGTCTGAGTAGACCATATAAACTTTGATCTTTTTGAAAGGAGTAAATTCAGACTGTGGTGACCAGGATGCTGAATTGTGTTACAACACAGAGATCCTCTTTTCTTTTCTCCAGAAAAGAATGGGGTTTGCCATTCCATTTGTATAGAGTAACTTCAAGGGCTTGCTTAGCATTTTGAGTGATAATACCTGTGATGTCATGTTGTCAGAAATTGTCCTGGCAAATTGCAACTTCCAGTTCCAGCATATACAGCAGAGCTACTGAGAATGGGATGTGTCTAGAAACATGAGATCATTCATAGCTATTGGGAATTAAATTATCCTAAAAATGCTTAGTTATGTATTGTATTAAATTATACTAAATACAATTCGTTTAATCTAGAACTGGCCTGCTAGTGCAGAGCCCAGTAATGAAATTATCCTCTGTTTAAAAAGATAGATTAAAAAGATAGATAGATAGATAGATAGATAGATAGATAGATAGATAGATAGATAGATAGATAGATAGATAGATAGATATGAAAGAAAAGAAATGAAAACTTAGTTCAGAATTTAGGGGCCAAATATTAAATATCTAAATCCATAACACTAATTAAAAGCTTTTGAAGTTGATGAGCATATCTCACTTCTGCCTAAATCCATGGGTGTTGAGGGAAATCAGTATCTTCAGAAAGCAGAGTGCTCATTCACCTGCCTGTGTGTGAAATTAGAAGTTGACTTGTAAGTATACAGTTTGTACGTACTGATCTTAGTGTAACCCTGCAAAAATGTGGTCTGCTGACCTCATCACGTATCATGAAACATTATAACATGGGAGAATTTGGAAAAAATGAATTAATTTTTTTTTTTACAATTCCCATCTAATAAGATAAGATTTTCAGGATGGTGAAAAAATAATGAATTATTTAAATCAACACAGTAAGCAAGCAACAAAAAAAGCTTAGATTTACACACAAGAAATACAGACTCAGGGAATAGAGGACTACATTAAAATGAAGTCTGTTAAGAATATCTTCATGGCAAATACTTTTTAAAAGAATAAAATAAAATAAAATAAAATAAAATAAAATAAAATAAAATAAAATAAAATAAAATAAAATAAAATAAAATAAAATAAAATAAAATAAAATAAAATGAAATAAAGCTATTGACATACCTGAGGGCATTTCAGGAATTGTGGCTGAAATCTGGCAGAAATAGTCAGTTTATTTAAAATTTGACGTTGCTAACACATCTGTAAGACCAGGCAGATGCCCCATGTGGTACCCAGGACCCATCCCATACTTCTTCTAGTATTTACATTAGCTTATGCAATTCTGTAAAATACAAACATATTCAATATTCATGAAATATAAATTAAATCAGTGAAAACATAATTTATCTCATCATTTACAAGGCTTTGAGTATTGCATATTCCATGCAAGTCCTAGATTGTGACAGTGCTGGAGGCTGGGGCCATGTTCAGTGGTTATGAAAAGTGCAGTTCTTTAATTACATGTTTATGGAAGAGCAAAGTTCCATAGAAAAAAAATATTAAACTAATAAATTAAACACATTGGAATTTCATGTTATAAATACAGCAAGACTTCCTGATCTGCTCAGGACAGGGAAGTTTCAAGCCCTGCTGGTGTGGCTGCTTCCCCTGAGCCTCCCATGTGCAGGGAGCAGGTAACACCAGTTGTGCCTCACAGACAGGCTATTGAGCTCAACCTGATGAGAAAAAAAGGCAAATAGGCAAAAATGTCAAAGTATGCAGCTCTATTAGCAGTCATGCTTAAACACATTCTGAGGTACCTGTGTAGTAACCTATTTCTCTCCCTGGTTTTGGGCTTTATGTAGCAGCTGTCATTACAGTAATGAAGTGATTAGATCTGCTCTGTTGCCTAATTACAGGACTAGAAATGGCATGCGCTCCTGCAATCTAGTTAAGTACTCTATATCTGAATCCTCTGATTTCAAGGATAGTGTTTGGGAAATTACCTTTAGAGCACATAATTATTTTTTTTAAGTGCACTTGATTGAAGTGAGGAGTCTATCATATTGCAGAATTATTGATTACATTAAGTACTTTGAACTTACACAGTTTTTTTAATCTCAGAATCTTAGTATTTTGCTACAAGGGGCAAGTATTATTAGTCCCATTGCAAATTGAAAAGTTGGGGGAAAAAGGAGAATACATTATTTATTTAGGATTCCCATCAAATGTTACAGCAAGACTAGCTAGATCAAGACTAGATACCCTTTTCTTTAATGTCCTTGAGAGGTTGCTACAAGAAGGGGGACCTTTTGTCACATTTCTTTTGGATGAAAGGATCTTCCATGCAGGTCCTGGTGCTGTAGGTTTTGGGTATACAATGAAAGTGCTCAGTCTCCATCTGGATACAGCACCTTCAACTTTTATTTCCCAGAACAGTTCCCCACTCTTTGTACAATTCTATATAGTCATATTAATGACAGAAGCACAGTGTTACAAGGGAGAAAACTTCACATGTCTGCCTAAATTACTGATATCTACCTCTTCTGAGGTAGGACTGCCTTCATACCAGCATCCTTGGAGATAGAAAACCAAACCTGCTCCTTAGCAGCATCTGTTTTATTGCCTTCCAGCAGCTGTATATTTGCCCACCTAAAATTTATTTCAACACTGTGGGCTTGAACCCCTCTCGTGTCTGGGCTTGCATCCCTTAGTGCCATATGTGGGACAGTTGGTGTGACCAGAAGTTGAATATCTGAATGAAGACTCCCTGCCTTGTCCTCTCCTGACAAATGTGTGCTGGCAGAAGATGCTGTTCACTTAGCAATGCATACAACTAAATGTGTCCCCTCTTACAGAAACAAGGTGATCATTATCAGTGGAACATACACAGCTCAAGCATTGCCAGAGTGTACTCTTCGTGCTGGAAAGAAGATTCAGTAGTTTTGATTCCCACTGCTTTCACTCATCTACAGGTCCCTTCTGTTTCACCACCTGTTTCTTGTTGCTTAGTCAGAAGATGACGAAAACAGGTAACAGTAACATTTCAACAAGAATATGTCAGAAGTACAGTGCAATTAAATTTCAAAGACTCGTGTAAAAGTCTAAATGTTGATTTTAAAAATTGTATCCTGAGGAAACTGATAGTAGATGAAGTTCTTAGAAGATCAGGGTGAACAAATGCTCTGCTAGTAGATCTGGTGTATAAAGCTCTGAGTAACCAGACGACAAAATATACATTACAATAGGTAGGATATATAAATTTACATTATTATTTTATAGCTAAAATTTAGAGGTATGTAAAGTATAATCTATATTAGCTGATGCTACTATAGCTCTTATAATAAATACATTTAAAAAAAAAATCCAAGAATGGGTTTAGAACTTGTATTGCATGCAGGAGCTTGACTGTAGTTTGCTAAGTGTACATAGTCCAAAATGGCCATTTGAAAATGCTGTCTTCCTAATTCCTTGCCTTGGCAGAAAGCCATAGCCTGATCCTGTAAATTTTGTGCATTCAGGTATTGAAGTCATATTGGACATATTGTTATGTACAGTGTACAATGTCCAATGTGCTTTTAGTATTACCATCATGGCTTAATGCAGAGGTAAAAGGAAGGCATAACAGCATTTTACAAATGTCTTCTGAAATATTCATGTCCATCACAAATGCTACCCAGTTCAGGTTGTGGATGCTTTTCTAGAAGATTGTAGTCCAAAATTGCTGTTTTCAGAGAGAGTGGTGGTGCCAGTTTTGCAGAGTCCATCACCCCACTATGCATGTGCAGGGGGGCTGTGAGAAGTGGCCTATCAGGCAATTGTAGTCATTGTTAGGGCTGGCCAGAAGCTTCCTGAAGACAATGAAGGCAGGGAGATACATAAAGCAAACACTCTGCTGAAGCACTTTCTGAAATTTGGTCCATTATGGGAAGTCCAGGACGCAATGGTATAAATAATTTGTCAGAAGTTTCAAGGGCCCAGGGACAAGGAGCAGTCTGTGCAGGAGCACACCTCCCTACTAAGCTGTGGTTGCAGGACCATCTCATTTCCTCCCAGACAGGCTGGGGCACACATCCTGGTTAGGAATAACATCATCCCAAGCCTTGAGCTTGGATCTATTCACAGAAGGGCTGTTGCAAAGGCAGAAATGGGCAGGTGGTGCACAGGCAGCTTTGCTCCCCAAAGCCTGAGCTAGCATTTTTAACTCATGAGAGTTGTCTACAACAACTTGTCTGGGACCTGACTTCCCACTGGAAGAGTTTGGACGAGAGATTTTTAATCCCACCTCTTCATGTCCCCTTTCCAGACTGGGTGCTCAAGAGTCCCCATGGCACTGCTGTTTCCCTTCCCCAGAGCCAGACCCTCCCTGGGCCTCAGTGGGGGCACACCATGACAGGAGCAGAGGGCACAGAGCTGTCAGACCTGGTGAGGGCTGCCTCCTAACACGGGGGACCAGGCTGGTGCTGCTAACCTTGGGTAAGACTCAGACAGGATGCTCTACATGCTGACCTGGAGGGAGCGTGGTAGCTCGTTGCACTCCCTGCAGCAGCAACCACAGCCCTGCAGGAGCTACACAGCTCTCTGGGTTATCAGACTCTGATTATTCCTGCATTCCAGGTAAATGGCACTGTTCTGCAATTTTCCTTGGGTTTTGCACTTTTTGTTTTTTGCATTTAAGTCTGTGCTTAGAGCAAAGTTGAGAGTTGGGGAAATCTGGATGCCAAGTGGAAGATTTGTGACAGAAAAAAGTAGCCAAGCTCAGTCACAAACTCATCTCCTCTCTTCTTGGTTGAGACAGGAAAATCCGGTCCCCCAACTCACCCCCAAGCCATCTAATGCTTGGAGCATTCCTGGCATAGGAAGTGTCAAGATTTTGATTATGGTTTTAAGAATGCCAAACCAGGACCTTAAATGAAAGAGGGATTGGACTTTGAGGCATGCCCACTGCCACAAACAAAAGCAGCAGCCTGTATTACAGGGAACCAGGAAACCAAAAATATGGCATATGAGAACTTGAGTCACGTGCATAATTCTGTTTAAAAATGTTTTGGGTTTAACCAGGGGGAGTGACTGATTATCAATTGCTGAGAACCTCACCCTGTGCAAGCAGAGAGGCAGTGTCCATGAATGATCAAGAAGCTCTCAAAGCTTACAGCACTATGCAGTTATTACAGTCTGAGCATTTTTTAAGCAGAGCAAATATTTGCCTTCAATTTCACGGCTAGCTGTTGCTGGTGACACACGCAGCCTCTATGGGCACCAGCACTCACTGGCTCCTTGTTTGCCTTTTGCTTTTCTGGCAGAAGGGTTTGGGGCCAACGTGTAGTATTACAAATATAAAATTATTTGCTTTTCTCTGACGTTCATCTGGTTTGAAATGGCTACTGGTGCTTTTCATTTAATTTCTCATGTGGATTAAACAAACACGTGCCACTCACAACAAACACTGCTGCTCATGACTCATTAAGTTGTGTTTCCTAACCAGGTAATCAATTGCCTGAAAATGTTGCGACAACAGAGTTGATGACCTGTGTAATGTGAAAATGAGGGTAATGCAACCAAGGGCCTCCTTCTTCAGGCCTTTTGCACACAGTGCTGCGTTGGGACTTCTAAAAATGGAGGGATATTTTCCTCATCATTTTAATCTCATGCTTGGAAAATTTTTGGATTGAAATTTATGTTTTTCTCCCTGCCCTTTTCCTTACCCTTTATTTAGGCTAACTTGCACCATAGATAACATTATGTCACATTACATAATGAGAAAGGTGGAGCACCAATATCATTAATTAGGGACAGACAAAACTTTCCTTTTCAATACCTTCAGTCCATATCTCTTTTCTGATTAAAAGACCACACTGCCAGCTCACCTGTATTGCCCCATATGCTGATCCAGACCTCACCCCAGCAAGCCCCATGGACACAGGGACAGTAAGCACACCCTACACCTTCCCTCATTTTTGTGATAATATGCAAAATCTAGGGGTCTATCTGGGGCTGTTTGAGTGTGGATACTGATTTGTATGCTCTCTTACAGTTTCGAAGTCCACACCGCACATTTGGAGAATGAAATTAAATTTAAAAAAATAACGATATATATGTATATATATATTTTTATAAATAACATCTAGTGTTGAACTTGGAAAATATTCATCTACTAACAAAAGTGACTGCCATCCCCCTGCATTTATCCAGTCTAAAAATACTGTGTCATACAGAATTCACTCATATTTCATTTGTGAGTCTATAATTTTCTCTAAGAATTTATTTCTTGCTGTGGAAGTGTTTCTTTTCTCACTATGCCAGTGACGCTAGTGCTTGAAGTGTTTATATCGTTGTCATGCTGCTGCAGTAAAACTTGCCCTTGTTTTTCGACTCATCTGGATTATTGTGTGTTAGCACATCAGGAGAGATGGCAACAAACCAGGACACAATTCATGGAGATGGGGTGCACTAACACGCTCTGGCAAGAAGAGGTTTGCACACTGGGTAAAGCAAACTTCTGAGCACACATGGCCATCTCTGGGTAAGATGTAGAAGCAAATTTCAGAGCTTGGCAGAAGTAGAGAGGAGCTGCTCTAAGCCAAATTGGGTGTGTGTAAGTTTGGCCACCCAGCAGAAAAGGTGTCTGGTACTTGCTCAGCAAAATTGAGAGAGTTGGTAAGTTTATCCCTTGAAGTGTGGGGAGGGATAATGTATCACCTGCCTGATATGAGAATGGGAAAGAAACAGTCAGTGATGTACAGTGAAACTTAGTTTCATGGCAAACTTTAGTTTTCTCTTTCTATTTCAAATCTATACAAGAGCTTGTGTTCATGCAAGCTTTTTATATTTCTAATTTTTTTAATTACACCAATTAATCTAATAAAATATGTAATCCCTACTTACAAAACCTGTCTTGTTTATTTCTTATGCCTTTTGGCTATAATGATGCTTCATCTTTTGACACAAATATGTGTTGAATACATCTTATTTTTATATATATGACAGCATATTCTCATCTTTCATATTATATCATACAAAAAGGACAATATGTTCTTGTGAGAAAGTTTATGAAGGGAAGTCACAAAATTAAATTCAGATTCCTATGATTTTAAAATGAACTTCTCTGAGAACATGTGTTCCTCTGCTACACTGCAGTTTTTCTACAGTCCTGTTTACAATGTACAGAGAGATTTCAATGTTATTTCATTGACATCTAAATTGAACAGTCTTCAGTTTATTTCTGTTTCCCCTGTATTTGGTTTTGGATATATAGATTTGTCTGTTTTCTGTTGTGCTGTTCCAGGAGATAGGTATGCCCCTTTCAGACAAGTGGGAAGTGATTTATCTTTGGTAGAAATACATTATGACATATAACTCTCTTATTGATCTATCATGCTGTTATCCTCAGATGTGCTTTCCTTGCAGAACTGCTTTCTGTGTTAAAGAAATGAGCAGCTGAAATTCTGATAATCCCAAGCTAAATCGGAATCAAGTTCATAAATCTAAACTAATAGCTAGATGTGATCAGAGTTTGCATATGTCAGCTTCATTTGCAAAATCGAATTCTGACAATGGAATTGTCAGGAAATGGAAAACAAAAAAAAAAATCATTCTCAAGAGGATCCTAATAACCTGCAAATCATAGTACTTTTTTTTTTTTTTTTTTTAATTTGATCCTCCTTAAGGATTAATACAATACATCAGGATAGTGCTTCCTATGCAGGAAAGAGACAGAAAATAATATTAGAAGTATTACATCAGGAGAATGAGAAATGAGAATGAGAAATGAATTTAAAAGAAATAGTTGCTTTTTCATAACTTTGCCACTCAGCAGCAGCAGGCAGGAATTTTCCTAATTTTCTCCAAAGTAAGGGTCAGTAACCAGGCAGCGGGAAGGAAGCGGCGATATCGTTGTGTGCGCTGTGACTGCGCCCAGCGGGTGGCAGCGGCTCGGGGGGACGGGGCAGCTCCGGCATCCGCAGCATCGCAGCTGCCGCCTCTGCTCCGCAGCACCTGTGAGCACACGGGGCAGCAGAGCCTGCACACAGCAGCAGAGCATGCACACAGCAGCAGCAAAGCATGCACACAGCAGCAGCAGAGCATGCACACAGCAGCAGAGCATGCACACAGCAGCAGCAGAGCATGCACACAGCAGCAGCAAAGCATGCACACAGCAACAGAGCATGCACACAGCAGCAGCAAAGCATGCACACAGCAGCAGCAGAGCATGCACACAGCAACAGAGCATGCACACAGCAGCAAAACATGCACACAGCAGCAGAGCATGCACACAGCATCAACAAAGCATGCACACAGCAACAAACCATGCACACAGCAGCAGCAGAGCATGCACACAGCATCCTCCTTGAGTCAGCTATCCTGGTCTGCTTAATTCTCCTGCTGAGAAGTCTCCGTCCAAAAGTGGCCGTGACTTCCCTGAAACACCTTCAGGTCCATTAGCTGAGAAGTTCTTTGAAACATTTACTGTGAAAGGACATCTGTGAGTAATTCCTTGACTGGTGCAGCTGAAGGAATGTTTGGGAATATTTGTGAGAGTCCATTAGGCTGAACAAAATGGTGTGTTCAAAGGCCAAATGCCTGGAAAATGCATCCCAGTGGCACAGTTTGTTTTCGCCCTGCTTGGCCTCTCTGGCCATGCTGACGCCATGCCTGATGCTGTGAAACACACACAGGTATTTCAGCCTGGAAAATATCATGAGAACAGTTTTGGTAAAGATTCAGCAGAGTTTGTAGTAGGATTAGGTATCCACAGCAGGCCTGGGAGCTGGGGCAACTCTTCTCATGCTGCAGGGATTCTCCCAGTCATGTCCTCGTTACTTGCTTGTTTCAGTGCAAACTTTGAGCTTCAGTTTCTTTCTTCCATTTCCAGATTAATTCTGTATAGAAGGTCTTGAGTTAAAAAAAAAAAAAAAAAAAAAAAAAAAGGCAAGCTTGTTTTAGGCTTGAGTCCAAAACTACTTTAAAATAAGCATTAGTTAGTGAGACTGTTCCAGCTGCTTTAAGCATGTACTTAATTTGGGTCCCCAGAGCCCCAAGCACTGTGCAGGGAAGACCAACTTTGCTGCCTTTAAGTTCAGGCTAGGCTGGGGCAAGTGCTGCTCCTCTTCACCAGCAGCATCATTGGGCTTGGAGTACAGCTGCTTATATTCCCACAATAAAAGCAACCTTAGGGTGGTAATAAATGGTTCTGTCAGGTTTGAAGATGATTTCAATAATATCCAGTATATAATAATTTTAAATTATTTTTCTGTGTAGAAAATTTGATTAGATGATGACTAAAGACCTTTACTGGAATTTGGAGGGGATTTGCAGCTCTCTTTCTGTTTGTGCCTCAATTTGTTAACTTTGTGGTTGGTTTAAAAAAAGTGAAGGTAAATATGTGACAGCTAGTACCAATATCACATGAGATCACCATTGCTAAGGTGGCCAATCTCTTCAAAGCACAGAATTTATCCATTTTTGTCTCTTCCAGAGAAGTGAAAAATTTGGTGACAGCAACATCATCCAAATTAATTATTCAAAATCTAAACTTCTGGCAATTTCTCTGTTGCTATGATCTTTCAAATAATTCACCCCTGTCATCTGCTTTTGGTGCAGCCAACTATAAAGAAAAATGAAAATGGCCTCACATTCCATTAACATATTTCTTCTCCTTGTTATTCTTTTCAATGGGCAAAGTTATCCTTCCTCAAAACACAGGCATAGTTCAGGCTGCCTATTTTGTTCCACAAAGGCTGTTTTTAAATCCCCAAGAACAAAGATAATTTCCTATGAGTCAAGTCAAATTCCTCCCTTCACATGTGAATATCACCATTAATCTTTTGGCCAAAAAAAATACTTACTCTCTTTTCCTTCCTACGTGGTTCCTGGAAAATTGCATCATTCCTGCCATTTAAAAAAAATATTTTCAGGAAGTGAAGTTTCTAACTCAAGGCCAGAACCTTGTTTACGACTTTGCAATTTTTAGGAGATCCTTGTGTTTTAAAATATTTTAGTAGACTGCGATCAGCAAAGCCTACAGTATCACTGGTATGTTTTGGTGCAGAGTGACAATCCCAGGATCTCTAAAATATGGATCAGGCTCACAATTTCCCTAGGGAAAACACATTTTATATCTGTAGCACCAAAACTCATCAGTATAAAAGCTTTTTACAAAGTGAGACAGCCCTTTTCTGAAGAGAGGCACACACATACCCCTGAATTTGCTCTGCATCTGCTTAGGAGAAGAAGGAATGCTCTGCCTGCAGTTTGCCTGTAAGGCTGTTGTGGGGTGTACCAGCCATTGCTGCCCAGCACATTTTGGCTGCCCTGAGACACTTGGCTGTGCCAGGAGCCAGTGCTTCTTTGTTTTCCAGGATTGCTTTCCTCATTGCCACCTTGAAAAACAGGACAGGAAAAGGTTTATGCATTCTTGTCTAAAAGTTAGAAACTAGTAAAGTCCCTTTGTGGCTTATTTGTGAGTTATCCACTCTAAGAATCCATTTTTAGGTGGTGATGTGGACCTCCATGCTACTCCAATAAGCTACCTCCTTGATATCACTGAGCATGTAAATACTGGTAATTGCTCACAGTCAGCAGGAAAGGTTCTGGCTTACAGTGATTTATTTTATTATGTTAATATGCCAGTGGGATAGAAGATAGCCTTGTGGGCACTAAGTAACAAGAGTTAAGTAATGACTGAGGTTGTCCTTGGAGACTGTCAACACATACCTTTTCTCCACTATTTTTTTTCACATGATTTCAAAAGAATTCCAAATGATTATGAATACCTGTTAATTGAGCTGATTTATAGGCTGGGGTGGCTGGTGTTCAGTTTTTCACACTTTCTTATATATGTACCTTATCAAGGATTATTTCCACAGTCCTTTTCCTCTTTCTATTCAGGGAATGCAAGGACACAAACAAATAACCTCTAAATCACTTTGGGATTTCTGATGTTTCGCACAGGCATTCTTCTCATCTCTCTTTTCATTTGTAAGTGAATCTACTTTCTCTTTTCTTCTCCATTATGAAATCACTCTCCTTCTCTGTTCCTCTCCAGGCCTCTTTTCTCTGCTGTGTTTCTTCTGGCTTGCTTTCCTCTCCTGTGACTTGTGCTTCAGTGACTCCCATTGCCAACTCCAAAATGCAGCTGCTGTCTGCATTTTCACTCCTGCTTGTGGGAGCCCTCAGTGACACTGGCCTGCCTGTGAGCATGCTGGGGAGGGTGAGAAGAAGACCTGAGGGACCAGCAGACCCCTCTGTGATGGGCACTTGGCCAACAGTGGTGGCTCCTTTCCCTGTGTAGGATACCTGGCTGCTGGCAGCTCTCATTCCTGCCCTTCAACCACCATCAAGAAGCCCTTTTGTTAGCACACACTTGAGGTTTTGTCTTGGACACCTTTCTCTTTTGGGCAGCAGCCAGCTTAGTAGCCTTGGCACCTCTTTGCCCCTGCATCTGACTGCTTTCCACATTTCCAGCTCCCTGGTAGACTGCAGGGAAAGTGGACTCACAGCTGAAAACAACACTAGCTAATGAGAAAAAGCACCAGCTGTGAGGATTTGCAAGCCAGAATTTGCAAGCCAGATCATTGTGCAGGGCAGCAGGTAAGCATGGCCAAGCTGCAGCAGGATGCAGGGAAAGCTTTCTGCATTCCATTTTCAGTTATGCTGTCCAGTGCCAAAGGCCATCCATAGTTTAGTAACATTAATGCATCAGTTGGCTTTCATAGTCACTACCATGATAGTGCAATATTTCTTTCTGTTTCTTTACTGCTGAGTCTTTCCAATATTCCTCCTGTTTTATGTTTCTATAAACCATGGCAGTCAATTTGGCAATTTGGGTGGAGAGGACCTATGTACTTCCACTTGGAAATCTGTTCTTCTTTACAGTCTGTGAAGAGACGGTATGGGAAGACACAATGCAAATGAAAAGACATTTATTTGTGAGAAGAAAATAAATACTGAGAGTTTGTAAAACCTTGGGAGAATTAGAAAAGTGAATGGTCTTAGGTGTCTGGAGGGGGAAGGGAAGGCTACAATACATTGTTCTGCAGAAGACTGAGAGAAATGAAAGCAGGAAAGATTCTGCAGAGGAACTTCTGCCGTTTATCTCTTTGTTATTGAATGTGTATTATTGTTGAAATAACTCATTGTGCACAGGCAGGAAAAGCATCATTCCAGTAATTTCAGCAGGGAAAAGTCTGAATCACATGGGCAGCTTGATTCAGATAACAGCAGAACAGACAGAAACAAAATAAACTGTAAAAGTACTTTAGATTCCATGTATTTAATTTACTCAGTGTTTATAAAAATAAGAAGACAATAAAAGTAGTTACTCTAAGTAGTTGTTGATGCCTTTTTCAGAAGGATTTTGTGTTTCTTTAATGATTATGCATGACAAATATTGTATCTGATTCTTTCCAACACAAGTAAGAAAGGAAATACTTCAGAGGTTTAGTTTTGGTGAAAGTGCTGCTAGAAAATGCCGAAGATGAAGACTGATGTTCCCTGCCAAACTGAAATTTGCAGGGGAGGACAGCTGGGTATTCTAGTAGTTAGCCATGCTCAGACATAATAACTGTCATAGGACTCCTCTACTGGGGCTTGGAGATAAGTAGTGTGTTGATCCAAGATACTGATTGTTTAAATGTGTTGAGAAACTTTACCACAAGATGGAAACTGGCTCTGTTATGTGCAGGAGTAGTGAAGGACTGCATTTGACCTACCACAATGGGTGGAAATCTATGACAGCAAGAAAACAAAAACATTTGTTTTATGTTATATTACAAACTTGGTTTTGAAATACAGTGTGACCTGGATGGTGATAGGGTGTGTATTTTCTTTGGTGGCTTATAGGAACTCACTGCAGCACTTAGGGCTGAGTCTTGGGGGAAAAAAGGCTGCTGCACTTAGGTCTCATAATCAATTCAGTGTTCACATTAGCCATATACGATCAGAAGGAGCAAGGATGTGAAATACAGCATATGTGAAATGAATGCTGTCATGGAGGAAATGAAGATTAAAAGCCAGCTTGCAGTGGCTGTTAGAGTGAGTACAGGCTTCCAAAGCACAATGTGTGAGAGAATCTTGGATTTTGAGAATCTTTGGATATTTCTGGGACTGAGAAAAAAAAACTAGGTGTGGAGATCAGTATAAACTCTTGTCTGGTTTACTGGAAGAGGAAATTATTGAATTCACTTCCCCATTTGACCTTTTATCATCTTTCCACATATGTGCAAATAGATTGGAATTGCCCTTGTACTTCTGTTCCCAGTGTGTCAATCAGACAGACTATGATCATTACATTAAGTAGGACTCATTTGCTTCAAAATATTTCCTGAGACACCCAGGTTTTAATAATCTATTTAGAAGAATTTAAGCCTTGCTTGTGCCTGGAAACATCTTTGCAGCAAGGTGAGAGAGAGACCTTTGGGATCTGATCTTTGGGAAGAAAGCAAGTGCCAAAATCTGGCACAAGCAGAAAACATGCAGCCCTCTGAGCTGGGTGATGGCAGCAGGCTATGGACAGTCCCCATGGGTGGTCAATCAGTGTTAGTGCAGATTTCGTGATTTTCTCCTCTCAAGATATTTCAACTTAATTTCTGCAGGCAGGCTGGAGGATGCAGCAGCCTTGCTACTCCTGGCACTGCTCCTTGGCAAGAAATACCTGCACCCAGGGCTGGCCCCTGGTAGCTGCAGCAACTTCTTGTGACTAGTCACTTTCCTGTGTTCTTACGAACTTCCTCATTTCCCAGAAAAATGCATCCCTCATATGTAATTTTCATTTAAGTCCAGTAATCCTCCCAGAGCAACAGTTTGATAGCGGATGCCTCTCCAGTCATGTCAAAAAAGCAAGCACAAATGCAAATATTTTAGAGGCAGCTATTTTCAAACTAATCTTCTGAAGGTCTCCTGGTTGCCACTATTTTCTGATGGACACAGAGGGAAACTGTTCATGCTCTCTGTGGCTGCTCTTCACATTTTCACAATGCTGGGGCTCTGCTGTGGCCTTTTTGATCCCTATCTTAGCATTTTCTCAGCCATGGTGCTGGGGCATGTTCCCTATGCCTTGCCCACAGCAGAAACTGCTGCCAGTTTTAGTCATTGCCCAAGTCCTCAATGGGGTTTGAGTGGGGTCTCCAGGTGACACCACAGGCAAGGTGAAGTGCCCAGAGGGTGGTTCATGCCACCTCTCATCAGAGCTGTCTGTCTGTCTGTTCTGTGCAGTCTCTTGGGCTCCAGCTCCCAGCTCATTGAATCATCTCACTGCAGTGAGCAGGAAGGAACAATATTGGAGGGTCAGGAACTGATATTTACAAAAAGTAAACTGATATTAATAAAACGTAGATGTTTGATTTACCATGTTAGGTCCCAGCTCAATAACTCCTGAGCATTTGGGAATACCCAGATTACCTTACTTGGTTCCACTTAATTTTTCTGCAATCTGAGCAGTTGGGAGATGATGTGAAGAAGACTCTTATAGATCATGAAAAAGCTAGTTATATAAGCTATGCTTCCATTCCAGGACCCCTAGTGAGTTTCTACATTATTGCTATTATCTATTCAACATATATCACCAATCAGTTTATGATCTGCAATTGGAAAACCTTCTGTTTTTCCTTTTTATATATGTAAATATTAATTAAAATAAAAATTACCATTTATTTCTAATTTAAATAATATTTTCAAACATGGCTGGTTATGCCACCTGTTACTGGGTTTACCTGACTGTTCTCTTATGTTTCTGTTCTTTCAAATGGTGCCTAGCTTCAGATGATTCTCCTGACATTTGCTGTCATGACTAACTGCAGCAGGATGGTTCTTTTGCTCATCTCTGTGGAAATACAATCAGACTAAATTATTTAGCCCATTTGAGAATAAAATCAGGGAAAATAATAGGTTTTCCTGTAGTAAAATAATAAATTGTATTTCCTGGAGAAGTTGCCATCCTCTACAGCAGGGCTTCATGCTCAGCCAGAGGCTGGAGGGGAAAGAGTTGCCTGAATGGAACGTGAAAATGGCCTTCTCTGGGCTGATGGAGAGCTTGAGGAGTGGACAGAAAACAAAAAATTAAGGCTTATTGTTACAGTGGTGGCCATTTTAGACACCATCCCAACATAATTTCAGTTCCTTTTTAAAAAAATCATTGCATCATCTCATTCATCTTACAAGATGAGCAATCTTTTCATTCTTATGAGAAATAAGATGTAGAAGAGACTGCTTCTCATGTTATTTAAGTTGATGGAAGGGCTTCTGCACTGCTAGGAAGTTCCTGTGTGATGGCAGACACCTTATGTATGAGAATGGGGCCCTTCCAGACATGATCACCCTTTCCAATGACTAGCTTGGTGCTTACAGTTCTTGTGCCAAGAATGATCATCATGGAAAACCTGTTTGAAATGATGCTTCACATGCGTCTAAGCAAATGCTGAAATACAAAATAAGCAAGCAGAGGACATGAAGTAGTGGACTTAAATATGTGGCTGTGCCACAGTGCTTCCTCCCCACGCTTCAGGTCCCCAGAGCAGTACTGTGATTAACACCTTCTTAAAGGCCTGCAACATTGTGAAAATGAGTAATTCATGTTTCACAAACTTGACACTAAAATGAGAACTAGAAAGGATTGAAGGCATTCATCTCTCATTAGGATGGGCTTTGGATTTTGAGCAAACTCATAAGCACCATGAACACACAGAAAGCATCTTAAAAAATTAAAATAATAGACAGCTACTAAGTGAGGATTCCAGGAAAAAGCTACTTTGCAATCTTATAATTAATGCAACCTTAATTGAGGATTTCCTAATTTCAGAGCATTTTACTATCCTTTTTAAGTATTCCTTTTGTACAGTGTTTTTATGTACACATGACACACTGAGTTACAACTCCAGCGTCTCTCAACCAATCCTGAGTATTTGGAACACATATTCATATGATGTGATACAGATTTATGTAGAACCAAGAACACAGATGCTACACTTGGTTTGCACCCAGTTTCAAAATGGAAGCAAACCAGGCATACCAGTTTTGTAATTTTTTACATAAGCAGTTATTCTCCTGGAGATTCAGATGAAGGAAGTGGCATAGGATTTTAGCAAGACTCGATTACAAGATTTACAAGACTTGATTACAAGATCTAACACATTAGGGCTTGTCTCCAGCTATGTCTTTTCCACACAAGAAATTACTTAATGCAGGTTCCTTGTAGAATTTGATCTCTCAGGCCCAGACTTGTGCTCTTTACCCTCATAGGGTTGTAAATTGTGGATATAGTTGTATGCCATTCCCCACCCTCCCCCTCTTTCCTGAAAAGTCCTCAGAAAGTTAAACATTCATGAAATTAAAGCTACACTTTTACCATAATCTCTAGAGAAAACCCCCCAAATACCTCCCCCAAGAAACACATCACACCCTGGTTTAGGATTATCTATTTATTTATTTCAGTTAAAACAAACATACAATGTTTCATTGAAACTGCTGCTGGCCGCCAGCCCAGCCAGGCAGGATAGCTGTGCTGTGGCCTCTCCCAGGGAGGGTATTGTATTTACATATGTACACGGATGTACCTTAGGGATGCCCCAGTCGAGCAGAGGTGAACTCGCCACACTCAGGAAATCCGAACATCCATGGTGGATTTAGACAAAGTACACGTGAACCTCAACAATGCTTTCTATGGACCCAAGTGATTCCTGTGTTTATTGCAACATATACATTTGTAATAAATACAATCTTAGTGTTTTCTTAACGCACTTTGATCTCCGTAAGCATTATACTGGGTTGGAAAAGGCTCTTTCCTTTGACAGCTGTTACACAGATGTACAACACAGACAACTCCTTGAAATGATGTAACAATCAGTAATGAGAGAGGAATATATACATAAATCCTGGACTCCAAACCTACATTATATACATTATACTTACAGTATATACACACATACAATTTATGTACATAGACTATCATAAATATTGAAAAATAGTTTTAGTTTTAATGGATTAATGGTTTATAAATAACATGTTACATTTATGACTGAAATATCATGGAAGACAGTAATGTCTAACTGAGGTGACATAACAGTGGTTTAATACTGAAGCTGCTCTTTTAGATGGTTTGTAACGTAGGTAACTTTAAACAGACAGGTTTGGAAAAAAATAGTAATTACAAAAAAAAAAAACCACACACGTTGGAAATCGACCCAGCCAAGTGGAACTCAACTGTTGCAGGTGGAGAGTCAGTCATCAAATTATATAACACATAATGTATAATCTGGAAATTGCTACATTCAGAGAATTAGTGACATGTACAATATATTATGAGGTGTCATCACAAAACTTCCCTTCTGGTTGCCAAGGACTTTGTAGTAACTTCTGACTTACCACTCCTTCCTCTTCTACAGTTGTGTTGAGAAAGGAGGATATTTCTCACTTTTTTACCTCTTTTTAAAGGGAAGCATTTAATCCCTTATGTGCTACAAATTGCTCAAAGGTAGACAACATTTTAATCCTCTTCCACCTCTGCACATTTGTGGAGGAAGAAGAAAAGCTGCCAAAGTACTGAGGAGGCACATGCTCAGCACTTCTGTGGAGATCAGGTAACATGGGATAGTTAGCCATGGATGTACAGTACCTGAGGCAGAGAAGTACCTACAGAGCATTAGTCAGTGCTGACTCCAGGATCATTAATTGCCAGTTGAGTACCACTGAATTAGTAATACAAATAACACACGAGGAATCTAACTTGTCATTACAGTTTTACACTATAGTCTTAGTGACCTGTACTTACAGTCATGCAGAAGTATCAATACAAAATACCTGCAGTTGTTTTTCCATAGATTTTAAATGGCTGGGCAGAGCTTGACATTATCTGCCAAGTGGTGACTATTGTTTAGATTTCTCTGATTAATTCTACAAGAGCAAAAAAGTCTCAGGCACTGTTTAATCAATGGATTACAGGCCTTTACTTGGTCTCTCTGACATGATGACTGAGTGGGACTTCATAAATAGATTTTTAAAACATCGTGTCAGATGAAGACAGTTGACCACATTGCCATGACTATTTCATTAATAATCTCTATCTAGGCTTTTGTACCCAATATTGCTGTGTTTGAGAACCTCTTATAAGCCAAGTACACTGTTATACAAATGCTACCTCTCTTCAACCTGGGACAAGAATGAAAGAGCAAACATGCACTAGAAACAAAATAGCTCATCACAACCATACAGCACCTGTTTCATCAGCTAGGGCTCGTTAGAAACTTATCTATTACTGAAGCAAACAAGTATGAGATGACTATCCAGCCTATGAGGTTATCTTCAATACTACTATACAGTATAAATTGGAAGAGGAATCCCAGTTGCATATGTGAAGAGAGTTTGTACCAAGCATGAAATATTGGTGCAGTTATTTTGTGGATTTGACTCAGAAACAGAATAGTCAAGTAATTCAAAAATCCAATAATGGATGAGGAATTTGAGAAATACTGTACAGTTTTTGAATATTATACAACTAGAAGACTACATTAGGACTTGTTTTCCTACAGAGTGTTTCAAGATAGATTAGATAGAAAAAAATCCCAACAAACGTTGTTACAACTGACAGTGGACCTTATTAATAAAGGGAACTTGAGGAAGGAGTTTTGTATTAATGGCATCATATGCTCCAGTGCCATTTAGTTTTTATCTACAACAGGAAAAAAACCCCCATAAAACAAAAACCCCAAACCCTGTTTTACTCAATTGCACTACTGAGTACCTCAAGAAGGGAAATGTCAATGCCTTCTTTAAAATTTTACAATTGTCAATGCATTTTTTTACAATTTAGATTACCTATGCTATTCTCAAATGGACCCTTTTCTAAAGGGTGGGTTTTTTTCAAGTTTGAAAATTTGCATTTCCACACCATTTTTGATAGCTCTAGCTACTTACATAAGCCTGAATTCATTTTCAGGATTATTTTCTCTATGGGAACTTCATGGGAAACATTTAGTATCAGAGAATTTTGACCTGAATTGGCTTATTTTCTGTTTTGGTCTTTAGAAGCATTTTAAAAATAAAATTTCTTCTAATTATGCCTTTACAGAATCATAAAGTATGTTGAGTGGGAAAGGACCCATCAGAATCACCATGTCCAGCTCCTGGCCATGCACAGAGCACCCCAGAACCTAAGAGTGCTGTCCAAACACTTCTGGAACTCTGTCAGGCTGCTGCTGTGACCACTTTCCTGGGTAGCCTGTACCAATGCCCAAACACCCTCTGAGTAAAAAAATCTTGTTCCGACATCCAACCTAAACCTACCCTGACTCAGCTCCATGTCCTTTCCTTGGGTCCTGTCACTGGTGACATGAGTGAAGAGATCAAGAAAGTCAAACTACGTTTAATTTAGGACACTAATTAAATATTCTTCTGAGCTCTTCTATTTTATTTTTCCACTCTTTTTTAGAAAAAGTGTTTCTTAAAGTCAAAATAGTGCTTTTGAGGTCCATAAGAATTTTTGGTACAAAAAATAATAGCGTTTCTCTCTTTCTCCCGCTCTCTCATTGGTTATTTAAACACTTTGCTGTAAATTAAAGTTCTTTCTCACATCAAATGGTTCCATTAGGCACATTCAAGTAAAATAACAAAATATCCAAGTAACAATGACGAAAGCCAAACATGGCTTGATAAAAGTCTACAGAGAGTTCTGTCCATTCTCTGGAATGGAATAAAGTTGTCACTTCCTTCAGCCAGACACTCACGTGGTTTGATGTTAATATCCACTTCCATCATGCAGAATAGTTTCTTAAAGACAGAGTTCAGATATTCTACAATCAGAAGAACCATCAACAAAGAATCTGCCTTTTAAAGGAAGCTGAATAGCTCATTTTCATTCTCAGTAGGTATCTGAGTGAACACTGGCATTTGAAGTGGAGTATTACAGAGATTAAACCAGGGCAGTTAATGGCCATCAGATGTAACATTCTGGGTCCAGTCTAGAATAATCAGTGTCATGCACCCAGTCATCACAAGTATACCACTTAGAAAGAAGAATGAAGCCTGAAAAAGAAAACATAAAATACGTATTTCAGATTCTGTTATGACACTGTTGGTAAATCACAACACACACCTGTAAATTCACACCCACGCACAGCACAAATGCCATTGCTCACAGAGGACAAAGTAAAAGACGAGATCAAGTCAATGAAAAGGAGCTAAGTATCTTTTTCATACTTGGAGTCCTTTCTCAAATGAAAAAGTACACTTATTTTCAGTATAGCTGACCTCAGCCTCAACTACGGGAAGTGAATGTGGCTGCTGATACCAGTCAGGCTATGCCACTGTGCTAACCTGACTCTGCCTCAGTATGTGTGATTGCATTATGAGTCAGTGTGTCTGTGATTAGTCAGAGCACCAAGAACAATCAAGATAACCCAAACAATTGGCAGAGATGAGCTTTTATGGGGGAAATTATGTAAATAAGTCTCAAAAGAATGTTTGAAGAATGTTAAAGCTTTTTAAATATAGTTCTTAGGGTATTCTGTTGAAATCTGGTTCTTAGCAGCAAGAGAATGACCCAGCTACTGTTGAGATTGGGGGCCAGGGGCTGAGAGAAGTCACTGAAGTGAACTGACTCTTGTGATGGCCAGTTCCTTAGTTTTGAGCTCCTGTGCAGCTTCTTGCAACTATGCAAGGTAACATTAAATGCCAATTCACTGACTACCTTCACCAGGACTTCAAAATTCATAAATCATGAAGAAGACAATCAAATTTTTTGCATATTTGTCTATACATACCCCAATCTTTTGCACTGACTTCATTGGTTCCTTCTTCACTAATTTGATATAGAAGGCAGAAGGAAGTATAAAGATCAGCATGGCAGCCGCAGAAGCACCTGGAGAGAAAAACCATGGAAATAAATATTCATGTTCAATATTCATTCATAAACAGGCAAACATACTCTAATTAGACTGGAATTGCTTTTTCTGAAATGTGAAAAGATGTGACAAGGAAATACTTACCAATGAATCCAAAGATGTCTCGAATAGTAGGGACAAAGATTACGAGCACGTTGGTAAATGCCAGAAGAGCAAAGGTAATGCAACAGTGACGCCACCAACTGAACTCCTTCCCTGCCCACAGCAGCTGGGTAATGGAACTGCGGATCTTTGGAAGGCAGGAGAAAAAAAAGGAACAGTTTAGACTTCATTTTGGAAGACAGTGATTTGTCACCTGAGTTAGACCTTCCTTCTGAAAGTATTTTAACATTGCTTTCCTGAATGCTTCAGATTTTAATAGAAGGTGAAAGATGAAAGTAATATGGAGGAAAAAACCAAGGTTAAATATCTGGCTTGAACAAAAATAAATTCCAGGAAATTTTGTAACATCTAAGAATGCTGCTCAACAATATACATATAAATGGCCAGATCATGTCCACAATGTATGTACAAAATCAAGCTGGCTTTTGTAGGCTGATAATGCAACAGTGTAAGTATTTTTACAGAGGGGGAATCTGTTTCATTTCTCTAATACAACCATACCAGGAAAACAGTATGACTGAATATATCTGTATCTACTGCTTAGTAAATGAATTTAATGAATGAACAGTGTAGCTATAATTTGTCAAATTAATCAGAGTAAATTTTCTTTTTCTGTTAAGAGAAAAACACTTCCATTTTTCAATTAATAAACAGGAGTTTGCCAAACCAGTAAATGACTACAGTACTATAGGTGTTAAAAAAAATAATTACTTACAGGGAAAATAACTACAGGTACAGTGAGGGTTACAGCCATAAGGACAGCAAGACGCACAATAAGGAGGAGAACATCAGCACCCAGATAAGCAGAGTAGGTGTGAAGCAGTTCTGGTTCGACTCTCTCTGTAAAGAAAACAGTATTTTAATTAGATTTAGCTGACAAACTTCTTCAACATCTGCTCTAGGTTCCATACAAATTTTACAGTTACATCATCAATATGAATTGATAAAAAAGTCTTAGGAGCTCCTGTAAGAATGTATCCATTTTATACAGGGATGAATTGGAGGCACACAATCTGTTTTAATCCAATTTTAATCCTGTCTTGGGCCTAATTCTATTACTGATCTCCTTTAGGGTGTGCACTTACAGAAGTACTAAAAAAAAAAAAAGCCCAACTAACTGTGTATATTTAGAATACATAGTAAATGCTTGCTTGTTCTGTTTTTAAAATAATACTATGAGTTTGCAGAACTTAAATAATTTTAAAGAAAGCAGAAAGGCAATACTCACCATAAAATGTCAAGTATCCAAAGAGAGCAGCCAATAAATACATGAGGAACATGGCAAAGAAAGATACATAGGACACATTCATCATTCTTTTACGGCTTCGGCTGTAAGAAAAAGTAACATTGTTAGTAGTGAGAACATATTGTTTCACAGTATATTTGTTTGTTAGTGAAATTAGAGATACATATTTAACACTTACCCTTTCAGCTCTTCATAAATAGGAAGAATTGCAGGATGGCAGACAAAAGAAAATGTTAGGATCGGGACAGCATAAACAGTCTGAAAAAAAAAAAAAAAGGTGTATTTCTTAAGTATCTCAACAGACATTAGAAATTTACTTCACAAAATCATCAGGAGATTTTTCAGTTTTGGCCTTCTTTGGTAATAAAGACTAGCTATTCTTCACAGTGGAGGCTCCAGAAAAAGTTAAAGCAAGTTCATATTTTCTTAAACCCAGACCCTGAGGTACTAAATAATCTCAAATGTCACTGAAGTCCATGCTGAGCTAAATGTATTTGCATTCAAAATCATGTTCAGCAATTCACAGGCTTAAGGCACTGTATCTTGAACTTGGTATTGAGTATTTCATGTGTGGTGATTCACCACTGTAATTGGGAGCATTCATAAGTCAAGAATCTGGGACTGAGAACAAGTCAGACATCTTATTTGCACACTTCTACAATTTTCTTCATCTTCTTCTGCAATCTACTTTTTAAATATTTCACTAACTTCCTTGAGGAAGCTTGAGAAATGTTGCACTGAAGAATTAGAGATATGTTTTTTGCCACTCAAAGAGGAACCTCAAGCTCATCTAATTTCTGTATATTTGGCACATAGCAACACCCAATCTGCCTGAGGTAAACAGTGCCCAAGTCTACTGGAATAGAAAGTCTTAAAACATTCCAATTTTAAAACTGGGCAACTGCTTGAAGGAAAAATGACCTAATTTATCTGCCACATACTTAATCTCAGTTATTTTCAACAGAGCATCTGGTTTTCAGTTACCTGTGAATTGAAGATGAAATATTTTGGCTTGCACATATCATCACTTGTTATATTTTCTTCTACCAAAGGTGCCACTGTTGCATTTAATAATGTCACGTTCATGATGACACTGTCCATAGGACAAGGAATCTGAAACATCTTCCAAATTACCTAGAAATAAAGCCATGCATTTATTATTTTGACTAATGTAAGATGTGAAAATTTTTAGAAACTGTGCTTAATTTCATTTTGAAATGCAATTTTAAATGCACTGGAAGTTTATAAGACTATACTTACAACAATCAGAAAGAAGACCATGCAAAGTAAGGAAAAGCCACTGGTGTAGCCCAAATACCCTATGATCAAGAAAGATTAAAAAAAAAAAATCTAAGATACAATAAAAAAACACCAAGTCAAAACATTATGACAAAATACGTTCTGTCAAGTGATCTCTTTAGACTGTCATTTCCTAAGCATTACAAAGAACAAATTAATTATTCATTGACTTTCTGCTAATCCCAACCCAGATCTAAAGGTTCTGAAAGACATATTAGGGTCTCCACATACAGTGAGTCTATAATGGTAAACTTTGTAATTTAAAGAAAAAGAAGCAAACTAAAAAAACCCACAGCAACAATGATATGAATTGTTTATTGTATACTAAGAATGATATAAAATTAATTTTAATAGCATGCACTCAAATAACTTAGCCTTTTTCCTTCTGTTTTTACTGATCTACTTAGATTCTAGAAAATAGCAATTTGAGAGAGTAATCCACATTGAGACTCTCAGTTTAATAAAGTTCACTACAGGATTCTCTGAACAAATAGCCTGTAAACTGAATTATTCACATATCTCACTGAATTACAGCCATTTCAGATAAAGCATCTGGTATGAATATTCTGTTACTCCTTGGGATCTAAAAAGAAAAGATACTGCCCAGGGTCAGCAGTCCTATTCTTTAAAGGCTGTTACAGGATAGCTGGTAACAATATTGTATTATTGACCAAAATAGGTTAAACTTTGGTAAGAACAGAAAGCTACTGTTGAGCTTTGTTCTAAGGCCATTGTATCTACTGTCCTCTCATTATCCACAAACACATCTGTAATTTAGTATACTTGTCTTGAATTTTTTACCCCTTTCTTCAAGGAGACTGACAGCAATAACCTAAATGCTAATTAGTCCCAAGAGACAAGTTTGGAGACAGTAGTTAAGTCACACAGCATTTCAAAACTCAAACATTGCATCAACACATTTCCCCACAGCATTTTCAGAGGGTTTTTATTTTGACTGCTCTCCACAACTTACCTAGATTTTTCAGTAGGGACAGGGGAAGAATGAGGATGACCGACACCAGCAGCACTAAATAGTCACCATTGAGGTACCATTCTCTGTAGAAAAGAAGGTAGTATTTTTAAGAATTCAAACATTTAAAAATAATATTTGCAATTTAGTGTTCCCTCATATCTTCTAAGACATATGGCTCATTAAAAAAATGCACTACCTCATGTCACAAATGACAGCATTTAAATTCCTACATGGACCTAACACCCTAGAATAGCTTCTTATCTCACCCCAAACCTGCATTGTGCCTTTCCTTTAGTGTCCTTTTATAAAAATAATAACATCTGGAAGTCAGAAGACAGAAAAGTAAATGATTGGTTAGAAAAACAAAAATCAAGTGGGATCAATCACGGAAAAAATAAGAGTTTTCTTAAGTGCTGGTTTCCCAACTCTCCAGATGTGTCAGAATATTGAGGGGCCCCCGCAGGGTTTCAATTTTTAATGGAAATAAAATTCTGTTGGGTGCCCTGTGGGAATTAAAGAAAAACAGGTGAGGGCTGAAGGTAAGGCAGTAGCTCAAGCCCACTAGCTGAGAAAACTCCAACAAGCACTGGGAGTCTCTTGGAGGCACATTTAGTCCCTTTCAGTAGGGAAAACATGGTAAGAACTTCAGAAACTTTTTCCTTCAGAACATTTTTGCCATTTTTTTCTGTAAGAAGCAGCAGCGATTTTTTCACAAAACACTTTTGAGCATTAGAAGATTAACATATTTTTTGAAATACATAAAAACAAAGTCCTACAGGACCATCTTATATGCTTTAAGCAATTAAAGTAACACTAAGTTACACATTTATTCCCAAGTATTAATACTTTACATCTTATTATGATATCATTTAACAGTATTTTTAAATGGACTGTATACTATTTAGGTAAACGATTTTATTTGAAATTTGTATATCCAGATTCAGTTGCTGAATTATAGCCTTTTATATGGTAATGGAAATACAGAATAATTAACAGACTTGCTCTGGATTTACATAATATATGCAAAAATTATGTAGTCATCTCTTTTCCTCAGTTTTACCTGGAATAGCTATATGTAAAAGAGGAGCATTTTAGAAAACTTCAGATGTATAGGACATTAACACCATACACCTTTTGTTGTTTCTTTAAAATATAGTAGACTTGTGGCAAATTTAAAAGAAATCACAACAAAGAAACTCCTTGCAGTTGATACAATCACAAGAACATGCACTGCTATTGTGCATACCATAGAGAAGCCATCAGGACTTTCAGATCAAGGACTTCAAAGTTTTCTGTCCTGAAGGGTAAAGAATGGGATGTGCAGTTTTAAAATATAGCCAAGTACTTTAGAAGTTGCTAAACAGATTTTACTAATGGAGATAGTATTTGCAATATTGTCTCAAAATTCCAGAAGTTCTTTTACAGTAAGCATTATTTTGGGACACTTAAACAGGTAAGTGCTTACATTTTAGGCCCCAGGCTGCCAGAGTGGAATCCATGCCAATGGTAGCCACCCAGACTCCCCTAAGCAATGCATGGAGAGAGTCAGTTAAATGGGGTTTAAATGGGAGACAATTGCCAGAGCACTGAGAAAAAACCTATATTAAATCAGCATACAGCTACCCAGTGCCAGCCAACAGGAAAACATTGAAGATACAGATCTCAATTTCTTAATTTTCTCTGCCAGATTTGCAAAACAACAGCTGTATCCAGTGAGATTCACAGATTTTAATTTTCCCTCTTGAATTGCAACCCGTTTTGAATTCTTTACTGAAGATGGGACAGTTAAAAATATTTGCCTCCGAGCCCCCTTTGAAATACTGGCTACTCCAGGGGCTCTCTTAAGAATCAAAAAATATGGACTTGAATTTAGCCAAAAGAGAGAAATTAACCTTCCCAGAAAATAATTTGTAAACATAACACTACTAAGTAAATAGGGTAGGTGCAGTATTCGAGTACATTAAAAAAAAAAAAAAAAAAAAAAAAAAAAAAATATGGCTAGCACTGTTATTATGACAGTATCTATCAGCAAGTTGTATGAACATCACCAAATGGCTTGAACCCCTCAGGGAACATGGCAGAAAAATGCCTACCTTCTGAACTCAGGCTTAGGTGTAAGTTGGAGTCTTGAGCTGCTCAGCCCTCTCAAGACTGGGACACTTCAGGACAAGGCACAGAAGTACAACTCTGAAGAGTGAGATTTATAGCACTTAACTCTATCCATCTGAACTCAGGCATCTAATTTTTACACACCCTCTCAATACAGAGTGATATGATCAACTGTTCTCTGGAGATATGCAGAAAGCATCTAAGGCACACTGCACTGATCCCTACAGAGCATCACCCTTCTCCACTGATTGTGCTAAGACTACTGTAATGATGACCTCAAAATATGGTTACATCAAATGAATCCTCTTTTTAAAGCCATGGGAAAGCCACTCTGGAGTCAAGGTGTCTCCAGGATTAGATGGCAAGGCATCTCCCATTTTAGTCTTAGGCATATAAGCTGTGGTTTAGGCCAAGGTTTAGTCTCTGTATCTTTTTGAGAACTGTTCCTTAAGACACTCCTTGTGTAACTGCATCTTAGTCTTACCTTAATCACTTGCCACAATATTAATACTAGAAAACCAAATTAATCAGAACAAACCATTTTGAATGCAGTGTAAGAAAATTTAAAAAACAAAACAAAAAAACTAAAAAAAAAAACCATAACCACATTTATCTTTCCTTATCAAGTGTATGTACTGACTGGTACATACATTAACACTTACCTGATGTTCTTTACAGAACTGCTTTCTGCAATATGATGCGATACCTGTATTTTTCTACCCCTTTCCCAGGTCAGGCTTGATCTAAATGAAGTGAAGCACTCAGGGGAAGGGAAAACTTACTGTATCTCTGTCTGAGTGAGAAGCTACCCTATGGTGTACCGAAAGTGGTCTTCATATAAAAATATATACAGTCTCCATATTTGTTTCTCCTAATAGTTTCTCTGATGAGGAGTTCTAACACCTACCCTGTAGATTCTTCGATGTTCATAAATGTCTTGATGACCAATGGTAACTCATATTTCACTATGAAGAGGTAGCTTGACATAGCTGTAGGTGAATAACATCATAGATCATTACAAATATAGAATATGCCACACGATGCAAGAATCACATAACATGTTTCATAACTTCACTTGAACACAAGCAGTTCATGAATACATGTTGTGTGACAAATAAGTCTCCAAGAATAAGCAGGGAACAATTACTATAGACAGACATCTTAAGATCTTGCACTCACCTCCAATGTTCTGCATTGTAATTGATCCAGAAGCAGCAAGTTTTCCAGCCATGCCAAAAGCCTTCATTCCCAACTGTTCATACAACAATGATCCTAAAGGAAAATACGATATCCCATTGGAAGGGTGCATTTCACAAAGATAACATAAGAAACAAATGTACCTATTTGTAAAATAGTAATTTGCCATACCTCCTTCATTGGCAGTCTTCAAAAGAAGATGCACTGAATACAAAGAAAATATTGAGACAAACAGTAGGAGTATCCTGAGGAGAGAAAAACATGCAAATTTGTAATAGCCATAAATGACTTATTGTAGCCCTATTAAATAAAGATGTATCAAATATAAACATTACCCATATTAAAATATTTTATGGGATTACATTCTCAGGTCAGTTAAAAGTGTTCTGAAAATCCAATAAATGCCATGTATAGAAAGGATTTTATACTACATTGCAATTGAGAGGCATACAAAGAAGTTCTAATGTAGGCTTGAACAACGATTCTATTCAGTCTAAAGCAGCATAATCATCACCAAGTGTCAGGCTATTATACTTGGCTACATAGATAATAAATAAAGTGTCAGTGGGAATGTGTGCGGGTGGGGGGGCAGGGAAGGTTTGCATCCTTGTAAGAAACTGAATTTTTCCCTGTCTTCCTGTCCCTGTTCAACAGCGTGTCATGCAGCTATCAAACAGCTGAGGCTAACTACAGCCCAAGTGAAGATTATCTCTTGGTCTTAAAAGAAATCAGCTTTTCACTTTAAAGCTGTGTTATGTCCTTTTCATGTAAGGATGAAACTGCAAAAGCTTTAAAGAATTGATTGAAAATTCAGACTCATTGAGAGCTGTGTTTTCAAATGGAAATACGCATCTATTGTCATTAAAAAAAAATTCTTTCCTCAAAAGTTAACTCTTCAGATGTGCTTACATGGGAATCGCTAGTGGCTTGTTTATCTTCCCCACAGCTTTTACAGGCAATGCATATTATTTCCAGAAGCACATTTGCATCACCTAAAATTCGGATCTCTCAACAACAAATCTCTCCCACAACAAATGCACTTCCTGGAGTGGCACGCTAGGGGGGACTTCGCAGCTGCTGGAGAACACAGTGGAAAATTACAAAGCGTTAAAAAAAAACCCCTGGTCTTTCTCATACCAATACAAGCATTTTGCTTAATAGGAAACCTGAGAATCAGCATAGCAAAAATGGTTTTAGAAGGGCAAGCTTAATTTCCCAGAGTACATTTCCTTTTGTGTCAATTTTCATGTTGGCAAAGTTAGCAAATGCAGCACGAAAAACTGGAGACAAAAAGATCTGAGAAGCTTCACAGATCTGTGTAGGAAACTTATGTTACTGTGCCAGTTCAACACTAAAACAAGCACACAAATAAACCTCTCTATTTCTGACAGGTAGAGATTAACTAGGATTTGACTCAGACATCGGGTAGAAACAGCACAGCTGAGATGTGCCAAGGTTACACCACTTTAAAAAAGCACGGGCCCTGGACATCGGACCCAAGCTGGAATGGCTGCCTACAGCATAGACAAGATCAGTCAGCAAACTCATCTTGAAGCTCACTCTGTTTCTGGCCTCCAGACCATTCTATTCATTTATTTAGTGCTGACACAAGTGACAAGTCACAGCACTTACACAAGTGCCTCCATAGTCATCGAAGAACTTACTGCCTTAATCAACTGCATCTGGATCTGATTCTGTAACCTAGTTATTAAGGGATGTCTGCAATGCCCTCACTGTCATCATAAATCCTCAGTATCATCTGTGATTAACTGCTTTCCTGCCTCAGAGCTGTACAATCTACAAGTTTTGAAAGGTAACAAGCTAGCTTGTCTTTGAAACAGCACCTGTGCAAACAGATCTGAATGCAGTATCTGGAAATAAAAATCAACTAAATTGCCTCAGTGCCCAAGTGTTAAATCAAAAAATTTTAACATTTTTTTCCTCAGAAAAAGGGGACCACCCAAGTCTGTTCAAGTATCTAACCTTGAATTCTCTTTTTTCCTCTCCTCAGAGACATTCTAATGTGCATTACACCGATTATCTTTCATGTGCTGCATAACATCTTTAGAGCAAGAAACTGATGCATAGAGAGCTGAAGTATCTCTCCTAGATTTGTGCTATTGTTCACTCAGTTTAGCATCATTTAAGCAAGTGAAAATCTTAGTAAAAAAGATTAACAAATCACCATATACTTAAAATTCTTTAGGTCAGAACTTTACACGTTGGTAGTTTCCTCAGGAAACTTGAGCACCACCCGATACACTGTGAAACATCTGGAAGTAAATCTGACCTACTTTCTGGAAATCTGGCAGCACAGTCAGGGAAATTTTGAACTAAACATTGCTTTTTACATGTTCTTGAACATTCGGCACATTCATGTATTTCCAGGATAAAAACACAATGTTCCTTTAAACACATCCATGAATACTCATATGCAGTCAAGTCACTGATATTACATGTTGTGTGACGTGAACTGCCTCCAATACATGAAAAATGTACCTTCCCAAGACATTTAAAAGCACTGTACATAACTGTGTCCTTATGTTGTTTCCATTTACATTACTGTAGTTCTGTTGTATACCTCAAAGCTTTTGCCAATGTAGACAGGCCAATAAGGATATTGGGTTATTCTACAACCCTCCCCTGCAGGCAAACAAAAATTTTAATAGGTGTAACTGAAACCATAGCAACAAAACAGACTTCTTTATTGGTTAAGAACGTTGTAACTCTGTAGACACAATGATGTCAGCTGAGGAAAGCGATTCCACATCCCTGATTGGGACTTGCATAACAGAACTTTCAGGGGAAGCCTATCAGTTCATTCATGGAGAAACTACAGCTAAGCCAAGTAAAATTCACTGTAAAATGTTTTTGATGGTTGCAGAACTTGCAATGAATCGGTTAAATTTTTACAGGTTCCGTGTGAATGTAAAACAATCCCTAAATTTGAAACAAGCCATGAATCCTAAAATGTAATTCTGCACCTATGAAAATGACTGGGTATTTTCTAGGGATCATATTCTTACACCTTAACTCTTATTCTTATATCTTATTCTTTTCCATTATGAATTACACACCGGAAAGATTGGGGGTTTTTTGATGAATCAAAAGATACTTACACAAAAAGAGCAATTCCAGTGTTAGCCATGGCAAAAGAAAGACCAAGGATGCCACTACCCACAATAGCATTGCTCAGATTAAATACTGACATTCCGAAGGAAGTCGTACCCGGATGCTGAGGAAAGGGAGATAGGTAACAATTAATAGAAAGTTATTACTCATCTCAGAAAAAAAATAACAAATTTGGCAGTACGTTTTTGTTTGTTTATTTGGAACGTCATTGCCGGGTACTTACATACTGAGTTTCATATTTCTTCTTTCCAAGGTTGGAGTCGAGCAAGAAATTTTGGTTTTCTGGATCCATATCCGCATAGTGGCTGCAAAACAACATTGCATCATTAGTGACTCTTACGGGCGACCCGCACGTTCACCTCCCGATCAGCACTGCCGATGCATTCCAAGGAGAAAAGGAAACGGATGGAGTAACCCCGAAGGACCACCCCACCTGCGGCCGCGCCCGTCTCCAGCCCGCGACCCCGCACGGAGCGCCGAGACCCCGCGGGTCCGGGGCGCGCTCACCTCTTGATGGCAGCCGGCTTGGTGGGGTACGGGTAGCTGAAGTCGTTGCTGTTGGAGCTGTAGCTGCTGCTGTCCTCGTCGGGCGAGATGTTGAACTTGCCCATCTCGGCGCTGCTCATGCTGGCGGGCGGGGGTCGCGCTCGGCCGCTCTTTTGTCCTTGCCGGCGGGACTCGCCGCGCCTGCCGAGGGGGCGGGAGGCGACGTCAGTGCCGCAGCGGGCGCGCGCCCGTCACGTGGGCGCGCGGCCCCCGCCCGCCGCCGAGTGGAAAAGTACCAGGCGCGCGGGGCGGGGGGCGCGCGGACAAAGGTGAGCGCCGCGCGGGGCGGGGGCGCGCGGCTGCCACCGCCGCCACCATCGCCACCGCCACCATCGCCACCGCCACCACCGCCACCGCCAGCACCGCCACCGCCAGCACCGCACCGAGGCGGCGGCGCCGCCACGCCGCACTCCCACCCCTCCCCCTCCGCCTCCCCGCCCCGATAGCGGAGAGCGGACTGATGCAACACCGATCACCGATTGTCACATCGGCTGCCGGAGCCTCCCGCCGCTCGCCTGTCCCTCCCCGCGTTTACCTCCCTCCGCCCCGCCGGCGACACCGCGCGTCCCGGCGTTTTCAATGGAAAACAGCACACCGGGGCTGCGTCGTGCCGCCGTCGCTCTGCGGGCTCGCCACCTTTTCGGGGCGCAGCGGCGGCGCGTCCCCAGCGCGTCTCGGGAGCCCGGCGGGCTCCTGGCCACAAGCCGGGCGCTGCCGCCGGACAAAGGCGCGAAGGAAGAGCCGCGCGCCGTCCGGAAAAGCCGCCCCATCCCTCCCGGCAGCCCGGGAACAGCCAGCCTCTGCCGTACCTTCTACGGAGCTTGAAAGCGAGGGTTTCTCCCGAAGCCTCGGAATAACAGGAGTTCCTCCTGTCTCCGTTGCTACTTCTTGCAAGGGAAAAAATAAAAAGCCCTTAACTATGAAATGTCAGCGAAAACAAGCCCCTAGATAAATAAAGGCAGAAAAAAAAAAATCACGTAAAAAAGTCAGCGGTATCAAAAGGAAAGAAAATATCGCGTCTGTTTCGCTCCGGAGTCGCTCCCTGTCTGACGGCCCCCTCGGGGCGCCGCCGCTCTTCAGGCAGGAATGTGGGCGTGTTCCGCGGCGCCCGCCCCGCTGCCGCCCGCCCCCCGCCCTGCCCGACTGACCCCCTGCCCGGGCGGGGCTGGGGGCACGGGGGGCGTCCCCGGCGGGGGGCGGGGGGCTGCTCACCGGCGTGCGCCCGGCGGGGTCCGCTAGCCCGTGAGCCGAGCGGCTCTCCAATGTTTACACTGGGGCACTGCTTTCCACGGCGGGGACGGGACCCTGCGGTGCCTGTCAGGAGCGCCCTGCCTGAGAGGCGCTTCTGCCGGCCCGGTGCAGCATCCGCAGCGTGACTGCAGCACTCGGTGCCTGCCGCTTCCCCCAGGATGTGCCTCCCTCTTTCCACCCCGCCTGCCTCCGGGCTCTGGAGTCTCCCAGTAGCTGGGTGCTTGGCAGGGGACGAGGTGCCACTGACCCATCATAGCTCCTCGCTGCAGTCACTCCCTATTTTTAACACCTGCAGAGCGCACGTGCACGCCCGGACCCAGAGGGCAGCCGACAGACTCCCCGAACGTTTCCTCGGGAAGTGAACCGGAATGACAGTGATGTGATTCACGATAAACCCCCTGCAGGGAAGAGAGGGGGAAACAGAACATCCTGCTTCCTTCTCCTCGGGTAATCACTCCAGAAGATTTGGAGAGCTCTGCTGCCCTCAGTGGAAGGGGGCGGCGGGGCTTTGCTGCCCTCCGCAGCGCAGGGCAGCTCCGAAGGAGGCTTCACGGGGGTACCGGGGGCCCAGCTGGCTGCTGTCTCTAGAGGGACAAGGGGTTGCAAAGCAGCATCCCCAGCTCATTCCTGGCGGCAGCAGCGACTCCCAGGCCAGTCTGGTGCCACCAGCCTCGAGTGCGCAGGATGCCCTGCCACTGAGTCGTTTGACCCTCCTGCGTTATCGCCCTCGCTCCCTTCTGCAGCATCGAGGTTAGAGGGGCGGCTGCCTGTCTGCCGTCCCGGGGCAGGGCCGGCCGCCGGGACACAACGAGGGAATCCCTCATCACCATCCCCGCTCCTGGGCCCACTGCCGTGCCCGCGGCTCTGACGGAGACTCGAGCCTCCGAAGGGCTGGAGGGACAGAGACAGGCGGGAGGACGGTGGCTCTGCCCGACTGTCGCCGGGGCAGGCGGGCGCGGGAAGCGGGCGGGAAGGCGCCGGGCGGCGCGAGGCGGCGGCACCCACCCGCCAGCACGGCCGAAGGTTCTGGACCGCCCCCGCCGCCGCCGGGATGGAGGGCGGGAATGGAAGCCGGGAAGGGGCGGGGACCGGCGAGGGCACGCGCAGGAGATGCAGGAGCCGAAAATTTTCCATCACTGCAGTCGCCCCCCCGCCCGCATCCGGCGCGGCACGTCACGGCCCCCCGCAGCCCGGCGGGGCGGGAGCGGCGGGATGCGCTGCGCTGCGCTGCGCTGCGGCGCCTTCCCGCGCAGCCCCGGGCGGCGGCGGCGCACCTGCTTCCGCGGCCGCTCCTGCCCCTTCACCCAGCGCGGCTGGGGCTGCCTGTGGCGGTGAGCGGGGGTGAAATAGCCCCGGGAGTGCCGGTGCACGGCGTTTTCCGTCCTCTGAACGTCTGACTGCACAACGGGCGATTTGCAAAGGACCGGCGAGCTAACGGGTTAAATGGAAAGGCTGCATCGCTCGCCTTCGCAGCGCAATCACAGCGATATATAAATAAGCACTAGCGCGGGGAAGGCAGGGCGCGCTCTTTTCCCAGTGGGAATGGTGAATGCCCGGTGCCTTTCTCAGTCAGTCCCATTCTTGGGGTGTCAGCGGTTCTGTGAAGCAGTGTACATGACACAGGTCAAGGTGACCTGTTTGTTGTGGGTTTTGCCTCTGTAGCAACAGACGTAGTGACGTATAGGCAACGTTTTTGGACTGTATCGACCATTTCAAGGCAAGCGCACAGATTCTGTGCGTGGTGAATATCCCACATGCGCCTGATAAATACAGCAACCATCTTGGTGGATGTGATCTGGTTGTCGTGGACAGTACAGCTTTTCAAAAAGTTCAAACCACATTTTTTAGCGAAATAAAAGTTTAACTCTACAAGTGCCTGATTTTTTTTTTTTTCCCTAGATCTGTCCTCATTTTATATGAAAAATCATGACGAGGTTTAGTTGCTCATTATGAGACAAAAGATTGGTAAAATGCATCCAGGAAGAAAAGCTGCTGCATATTTACTGGCCCCATTATTGGAACTCTGCAACATGTGACTGCAATCTGCAGTGCCCTGGAATATCGAGTCTTTAAAATTTTACCCATGCAGTCTGTTTGCTGGTTCAAATGATCTGCTTTTTTCAAGTGGTTTTAAGTAATGCCTCACTGATTGAATTATAATTTTCCTGAGTTCGTAATTGCCAAGAATGTCCTTGGCAAAACATACATAGAATGTGTTTCATCCAATTTTGAAATTTATTTTGTAATCCGAATAATAAAAGTTAATATTCATCAGTTCCTCCCACCATAGTTTCAACGATTCATTTGTTTTCATTGTCATGCTTTTCTTTCTTTCTTTTTTAAAGTGTTCTTTTGTTCTTTTTCCCACTTTTCCTTTGTTTCCATCCTCCTTATCCCTAAGTCACCCTCATTTTTATACCTTCCATTTGTTTGCTTTTTATTTTGTTCTTTTTGGGTGCCTTTACACATTGGAAGCTTCCTTTCGAAGTTTGAGGATTTAGGATAGTTAAGAATGAATTTTTTTTACTTTTAATCAGGAGATTCAATCCCTGCTTTATGTTTTAAAGCTGTTGTAAAAGAAACTGTAAGTTAGTTGTTAGTTAGGTGTTGTAAAAATTGAATTGTGTTCAGTGAATTGAAGTGTGTTCAGAAATTAACTAGAGCTTTCAGTTTATTATAAGGAGAGGTAATGGAGGTTTTGTAGCTGAAGAACTATCTGCTGTGTGCTTCTAAATACCAGTTTGCAGTGGAGAGCTATCAATAGATTCACACCTCACTGTAGCATCACCTGTCATTCTTCATCCCGTGAATGGTTTCTTTTAAAGTTTGATTATTTGTTTTCATATTTAGAAAAAGAACTAGCTTGCAAGTGCTCACGGGTTTGTTTTGTTTTGTTTTGTTTTGTTTTGTTTTTTCTTGGTTTTGTTTTTGTTTGGGTTTTTTTGTGTTTTAACAAATAAAAAGGCCTTTATAATATGGGAGGTTTTTTCCACGCTATTTCTTCCTACATATATAAATAAACCTTGAGACATTCCATAAAACTATCTGTAACACACGCCCAATAGAGTCATTTTTGTTTATGGTATGCATGGAAAAGTTATGTGTACAATAATAGTGTAGAAGTCAAGTCCATTCAGAGGGTTTTTAGATGATACTTCCTAAATTGCCCAAAGGATACTAATGAAATATGTAATATGTCAAAGCACTCTGTACTAATGGCTACATAACATTCATTTTGTCTGTGCCTAGTATGAATATGATAAAAATCCCAGCAGAGTAGGGATGTGCATCGGGTGAAGTTCTCAGTACTGCCAGGACTCTGGGGGAGGATGGTGCTGGAGAGCAGTAACAGAGACCTGAGAGCTGTGCAGTGTCCTGAATGAAGCATCTGCATCACTGTCTACATGACAGCTGTGGTCTGTCATGAGGAAGAGCTGGAAGTACGGGTGAGTGGGGAAGATGAGGATTCATGGTTTTGCTGCACAGACTCAGTGGTCCACAAAGGTGCAGGCGGGGCTAATGGGCTCCACCATCCTTCCAAACAGTTTGGTTCATGATTCTTGCCTCACATGGACTGCCTGTGGCATGCAATTAATGAAATTATAGGTTCTGATTATATGCCTTCTTAAACAAAACTTCCACTGAAGCCAAGAGGTATTACGAGTGCATAAGGAATGCAGGATTGCATATCCTGCCTCTTGGGCTTTGTGATGGTGCGTTGGAGTTACATATTAAACTTGGTTTAAGCCTTAATTTTTTCCCTCTGTGTTTATTCTAGTCTAGTTTCTGTTTTGCAATATGAAAACAACAAAATCACTATGTTAAGAGTATAAGCAGCAGTATTCTTTCAAAAAAAATTAGTACATTTACTATAATTATAAGTTGAATTTAAGCCAAAAATAGAGAGAGATTCTGAGTTTTAAAACCATAAGATTATGCTGTTATATTGCAATGAACTCAAAACAGTGAGAGCTGCATGAGATATGTAGTACTAATCATCTCCAAGAAATTGTCAGCCTTAAATGGACATTGCCAGCTGCTGTAAAAATAGTTTTAACTTTATATTTTTAACTCTGTAACATTTTTAGGAGTTTTAAAAATAGTTTCTCTGTTAATCTTGATTCATCTTTTCCACTCAGCAAACTCTGATGTTTTTTCCCAGTGTGAAATTCACATACATTTTTAAGGTTGTGATGTTTTGTTTCTGTTTTTGTTTTTGTTTTTGTGTTTGTTTGTTTGTTTGTTTTTGTTTTGTATAGTGGAATTCTAGAAAAGCTTTGGAAATGTTATTTGTTAATTAACTGAAACTCTTGTCATTTTCAAGAAGCCATTCCACATATTTTTGTTTATATTCTTACAGAAATAAGAGCTACTATTTTTGTTCTTTTACCATTTTCTGATGGCAGAGATTATAATTTAAGGTATGCATTTGGATTCCCAGAGGTGTTGTTGCCATTATTAGAGCAGTTTGTGCATCTGTATCACTTATTATGTCAGCAGATCATTGAGGGCACTGTTTGTCAACCAAATAATACTTTACATCTTTGAAGAGTCACTTGCATTTTTGTGGCTCCCTTAAAAATAGTGTAAGTTTAAAAAATTAGATGATGTTATCTGGGCATGCTGCTATGCAAGAGGTGTATGTAGAAGGGAACAAAACTGGAATAAGGGAGCAAAACTGGAATAATTGTATAGTTATGAAAAGGTTTCTGTTCTTTCCAGACAGAATAATTGTGTATGCACTGATATGGCAAAGAAAAAGGCCAGTTAGGTCAGCAGTTCAACAAGCACTGTATTTTGATGGGTAAGAAAGCCTCAGTGAACCAAGAAAATCAGCTCCTTACTTTGTATTTCTTGTCAAAAATGCCACAAAAACACGTAGCAATCAAAACATATTACAACTGGATCTCTATTCAGTAAATTCATGTCTGTAACTTGGTATCCATTAACGTTGATTTTGGTAAAATCACTGCTATTCCTAAACATTTTGAGGACTGGGTCCTACTTTGTGGTAGACAACCATTACCTATGGAACTTAAAATTCAGCTTTTTATGGCCAGCGCATAAAGCACAATTTATTTACAGTATCACAATAAGTTTTTAAAATCTAATGCTTTGTTTCTGTGGCCAGTAGAGGATTTTTCCATAGCAAAGGTAGGAAAGAGGATAGGACCATGCAGCTGAATGTTAGAGCAATCTGATGTTTAGAATTTGAAATTTACTAAACCAAAGGTTGTATCCATGTGTTTGTATTTCATAGTGTCTGGTACTCATCTACATGCAATTGTTCAATCACTTTTGGACCCATGTTTGATATTTATCAGCAGTGACAAAGCTTACTTAACGCATTTACAAAAACTTCTTCCATTTGTTAATTTTTTTCCCCCAGACTTCTTCCCAATCAGTTCATTTGAGATCCCCATGTTTTGCACAGTAATAATTGGGTTTTATACACCTTTATTCTACATTGTATGGTTGTCTTTCTTGAAGTCAAAGAGTTCTAGTCAATATGAGAGAAACGTTAATTAATCTTTGGTTCCCCTGGATTCCTGTTGCAGAGAAAATGAAGATGATTCAAGATGTTATAGGTGCTTTCTCCTTTGTTAGAAAATAAAATGTAGGCCTGGAGTGTTTCATAAAATGGCTGCAAGCAGCTTTTACCTTGACTTTTTTTCTGCAGTTATTGTATATTCATGTTGATGTGTGTTCTTCTGCATGTTCTGAGGAATTACTTCTTCTTCACATTTTTAGACTGTTTGCTGTAGGTCTAAGTTGGCTGGTGTCCATTTATAGAAAATTCATAGCCATTTTTTTTTTTTAAATTTTTGAAAGATGGTTTTTAGTTGTGAATAATTATCACTCAAATTTATAAACCCATTTTTTGTGGGAAGAAAAGTCACTCTCCTATCTTTGTGTGTACAGCTTTTTGGTGAATAAAATGGACGCCTTTAATTTAGTCAAAGAAATCTTCATTGATCAATTCCTGGCAAAAATTAGGAATGGTTAAATAACCTAGTTTATACACTCTTCCTTGTATGTGAAGAGAAGATTTGATATAAATCAGTAAAAAAAAAATATTATGCAAATTCTGTATGGCGGTAAAGACGTTTTTGTTTATATATATATATATATACATACCAGGAATTGATGTGCTTGTAAAGACATCCCTCCCCTGTTTATCTGCTATGTGCAGAGTGCTTTTGCAGACTAAGGAGGTGCTGAGTCACACTTTCACCCAGTGACTGACAGCCCTGTTTCTCTGAAGAGCTGGTAGACTTTCTCTCCTGCGTATCAGGCGAGCAGTGTGACGCCCCTTACTTAGGAAATGAAAGTATGACACTGCATTATAGCTGACCTCATTGAAAATGCTGTAAGCAGCTGAATGGAAATGTGCTTAGGCAGCCATGTGGAGCAAATCTAAATCTGTCCACATTAAATTATTTACTGGCAGTAATGATGTGCTGTGAAAGAAAGTAAAATAGTGGTATTCACTTCAGCGTGCTGAACTGGCAATTTTGCAGTGCTGTTATGCAGAGGAAATTTTGTCTGAATGTATGAGTAGTAATAGATCTGGGAGGGACATGGAGCTCTCTGTTGGCAATGTTTCCTGAGCTTGGAAAGATGTGTACATAACTAGAGTAATTAAATCTAAGTTTAAATAATCTAAAATTTATAATACCTATATATAATTTGGTATTGAATAGTTTGTGAGTCCAAAATAAATTACAAGAAGCTGTAAATATTGTCTTCCTCTTTAAAAACGCAGGAATATTTTGTTGTGGAACCATAAATATGTTCAATGTATTTATTTCACCTTGGTATATGATGTTTTAAATCAGCTTTTCTTTGAATGTACATTCTTGGAGTATGACAAGCAGAATCCAGTTTACATTTACAAAAATATCTACAGTTATTACTTGCTTTAAAATCCTTTAAGTAGTTAGCTGGTTTATGTTGCTCTTAGAACAGAATTATTCCATAAACAACACAGCTCTTCATGTTTCTTTTAGCCATTCATTTGCTTTTTTTTGTTAAATGTATAAATCTTTTAAGAGAGATAGAAATTTACCTTAAACCAATAACAATTTTACTGTCATTTGGCATGTAAATGCACATTTTTTTGAGGTTTATTGTACTCCTGTGGTATTCCATAAAAAGTTTTGTCATGGCATTCAGCAGGGAAAGAGTAACTGCACTTATTTGGTTGCTGCTGTTAAAGTGCTTATTACATCATTCTTCTGATGGCCTTCTTTGGATTGTAAACAGATTATGATATGATTCAGGTCATTTGGATTTTCTTGTATCCCATAGGTACCTCAGGTGCTATGGTACTGAGACTTCAGTGTATAGGAAACTTACTCTGAATAGTCAAATAGTCTTTGGGTGCATGATTTTGTGCATGTACTGCAGTTTTTGCACAACTAGATAGATTTCATGTCACTGTATATGTGATGGAGTATGTTGAAATAACGTCCCTGGAATTTGACATAGGATTTTGACATGCCATGCTAAGAGACACTACATGTTTCTTGTGGTAAGACATTGAAAAGTAACTATAAATTGTACAAATTATCTGAAGAATTTTAAAAATACAGATGGTTCTATAAATAAATAGCGTGTATAGAATACATAACAATGGGTTTTTTTGTTTAACTCATGATTGGCACATATGTGGAACGACATATATAAATGACACTACCTCAAATTAAGAAACACAGAAAATATAGATCACAAAGTCTCCATTTATTCCACATACAGACTTGCACAGGTAAGCACATGCAGACAAGCTTAAGGAGGTGATACTGGCTTCTGTTAATAAATAAGGAAGCTACAGGAAGAAATAGAATAACTTCATCAGAAATTTAACATCATTTAAAATACAATATGGTTAAATATTTTTAAGTAGGTGCTCCAATTAATGTCAAAATAGGTAATATATTTAAAAAGAGAATCATGGTTTTAGTGGAACTTTGGAGTCAGTGGTGGCTAGTGAAAGCTGTTAGGAAATACAATTTGTTCCTTTCTGTTCTGATTGCAACTGACATTTTTAATGTCATGTTGGTTCACAAAATTCCTCACGGCCATGATCTAATTTGATATGATTTTCTGGTTAACAGTCAGAAATGGAAAAGTCTCACAGAGAAACAACATTGTTGAGATAACATTAAAAATTTTTCTACAGGATGAAAGAAATGTAGGTTAATTATTCTATCAGTGTACTTGACATACCCATAATTTATACTTTTCTCCCAAACTTTACATTCCTTATTTTAATATTATTGGAATTGTATGTAACAAATACGGTTTATGGTCAAATAGAAACTTGGTCACCCTGACTGTGACCAATATTATCTCAAAAAGCATAAAAAATTGGAATTTTTTCCTCTTACAGATTTATAGGACAATATCATTGTAGAGAGAATAACTGACCTGGCAAAAACCATACAAACATGCAGAAAATTTAACAGAACTGACAGTGGTTTTTTTCCACCCCTCTCTGTCCAGCTCCGCTTACATGTAGGCAAGTAATGTTTTGTTCTGTTGTTCTTTGCTTCACTTCTTTCATTCTGCTTCAGGTGCAGGACCATTAATCCTCAGATCAGAGTGGCACATTTGCAAGCCTTCATGGTACAGAAAAACTGCTTTGTAGTTTTTGATTTTATGGAAAGCTTCAAAATTAACCTACAGCAAGGCTTGACAAAAAAAAAAAATGAGGAGAGAGGTTGAGGAAGGTTTATTAGGAGTCATAGAGAGGTTAGAAACTCATTTGGAGACCAGATTGTCACTTTGTTCACTGCATTTCCATTGGGGTCCTGTCATGGACTCTGTACTGCCGTATGGCCTAGGCTGAGTTCTCTCCTGCATGTGTATTATCTTGTTGCCAGTGCAAAATGGTTGTACACTGTCTTCCTAAAAATTGAAGGACCATTGAGTGTAAGACTACCTGTGACTGACACAAATCCCATTTGGGTTCATTATTCATGTATTCCCAATGGTCCTTAAGGTCTTTGCATCAAGGAATGGGCCATGCCTCTGCATACCCCTTGTGCTGTCAGTCCTTTGCTGTTGTAACAAACTCCCTCAAGGCATGGGGAGACCTGGGTGCTGACTGGCCACAAGCTAGTATCAGAGTCAGGATGTTGGCCTTTTGCTGAGAGTTGGCTCCTAAAAGAAACCCCCCTCTGTGGGTAAATGAGTGGTGAAATCTGTGCTGTAGCTGCCCTGCCCAGCTTCCTTGGGACTCCCACCCACACCCTGCCTGGCCATCCCATTGCTGCCTGTGTTCGTGTACGTGGCTCTGTGTCCAGCTGTCTCTTGCAGCACTGATCTGCTGCCTGCCTTGTGCCCACACTATAGACAGCCCTGCATCCAGCCCTGTTTCCTGGCTGCACTTTGGACTCACGTGATAGCCAGCCTTGGCCCTGGTGCTCTTCTGCAGGAGCACCTGGCTGCACCCCCTGGGTGGACCATGGACCTGCTGCAACACCAGGTGTCTGCCTCTCTTGGTGAACTGTGACCCTCCCATGGGTGAGGGACTGCCCTGCTGCTGGGGTGCTGGTGTTCTCTGCCTGCCTGTCTTGGGGTTCCCACAAGCTTCTAGCTCATCCTCCCTTGTGGCAAAATGCTTGTGTCTCGTTTCTTGATAGTGCCTAACTTCATTGACCAGCTTGGCAAAAGCATAGCCTCAGACCCAGCTTCTGAAAATGAACATTTTCACTCCTAGATGGATGGTACAGCTTCATGCTACCTGGCTGTATCTTTCTTTCAGTACATGCAGCAGAAATAGTTTTTTTTTTTCCAAAATTTTATAGCACTTCAAGATACCTTTTATTGCTGTAGGGATTTGTTATTTATATATTAATATGTTGCTCATAGTTGAAGATTTTCACCAAGGATTTAGCCCCAAACCCTGCAGTTATTAAGACAAATGCGTTTGACTCTTTCTGTGTGAAGTCACTACAAGCTTTTGCAGGTAAACAAAATACTTCATTACTCAGTGATATATTTGCAAAAAAAAAAAAAAAAAAGTAAGTCTGAAGCTCCAGCTGCTTATGATGAAGATGATATTGTGGTAGATTATGCTGATCTATTTTTGGATGCATACCTCAGTTAATAGGTTTCTGTGTGAGCATCTAGACCCAGCATTGAGGAAACAGTCTTTGCATATTAAAGTACAGCTGTTAGTCTTTCCAAACAATCATAAATACATAGGCTAAATGTATTGAAGAATAGTGAGGTGTTGCTTAGTTTATAGAGTGAAAGACATGGCAGTACACACATTATAGCACCTTATTTCAAGCTTTTTTTCCTTATTATTGAATGAATTGAAGAGGGAGAATTCTACTCCAAAGAATTAACTATCCAAGCACTTACATTTTTAAAGCATATAGAGCTGAAGAAATTTAAGATATTGTCTTATCAGGTTTCATGGTTATGTACACACAAATAGATAAATAAACACTGCCATACATAGATGATCAATGCTGTATTAGACCATGTAATTATTAAAATAATATTTCAGTGGTAGAAGTTGCAAATATTTTGTTTTTATGTGCCTGTAACATGTATACAGTTACAGTAACCAACCTGTGATTCTTTTAAATTTTATCAGAACTTGTATGACTAATTTAGCCTTTTATCTATCTGTGGATAATCATGTAGAAGCTAGGCACAGAGGAATGTTGAACAGATAATATAATTGGAAGTGTAAATCTGAGTGGGCAGGCAGTTGGGTTTCCTTCAGTCAGCTCTTCCCAGCCACTGTCTTTGAAGCTGTAATCCTTCTGAGCCAAGCAAGGTCTCAGGTTCCAAACACACATTAATGTCATGATAAGAAACTTGCTGTGGAGAGGTTGTGCTGCACTGGGGTGTTACTGCTCCCACAGCCAAACTGGCTGGGAAGTTTCCCCATTTGTTTCAGTATAAAGTCAATAGCTTTCCAGGACAATTTTAAACAACACAAGCTGTTTTGCATGAAATGCATAAGGAAAGCTCACATATCTTTCATCAGCGTCAGCTCTGGGCAGAGTATCTTTCACTAAATTTGTGATCACAAACATCTGGTTAGTGGAAACTGCTCTTGCAGCTGGAATGAGTTGAGATGCATGGTGTCTTCAGGGGTGCAAATGATGGGAAGAGAAGAATACACAAAGGATGATGGGATCTGCTTTTCTTCTTTATGGTTTGGTTTCATTCAGTGGGGCATATCTGTGGAGCCAGCAGGTTCCTCACAGGCATACAGGTATTAGGATTAGGACCCAAGTTCATATTTTCTTATGCTCAGTGCTAGGTAAAACATTTTAAACTTCTTTTTCTGTTTAAACATTAAAATACAAATATTACTTTCTTTAGAACTACTGAAGCTGCAAGAGAGTGAAAACTAACAGAACTCTGCTTTCTTCTGACAACTGAACAAGTGTTGCTTATGCCAGGCAAGTTTAAATGATAAACGGTAAGAACTCCAAAATTTAAAATAATTTTTTTCTAATAATTTTCATTAATTTCTACAATCAGATAGTGTTAATACTGTGCCTAAATATACAGGCAAATAGTGTAAAAGTTTTCCAAGACGAGCTGACACAGGCTTTCATAATGACATTTGCATTCTTAAGTGTAGTATTTCACTGTTCTCCAGGCCTATAAATAAAAAAAATCTTTCTCATTTTATAAATCTCCTATTTCCAATGGAAATGAAACATTAAGTAACTAACTTTTAATCTTCCTGTACTGCTTCTTATCTTTGTGATAGTATATTATTTGTTATTGAAAAAGATATTTCATATTTCAGATGTAGTAAATAGTTACAGTGAAATTTTAAATTTACTTATGTGCTTTAAGTTACACAGGAGCTTGGTCAATCAATTAGTAATATATATTTTTTTTTGCCTGGCACATCTGAATTCTAACTCCATTAAACCTCATTTTTGGTGATCAGCCTTCCTTCTTCCTTCCTTCTTCCTTCCTCCTTCCTTCCTTACCTTCCTTCCTTCCTTCCTTCCTTCCTTCCTTCCTTCCTTCCTATCCTTCATCCTTCCTTCCTTCCTTCTTGCCTTCCTTCCTTCCTTCCTCCTTCCTTCCTTCCTTCCTTCCTATCCTTCCTTCCTTCCCTTCCCTCCTTCCGTCCTGATTCCTTCCTTCCTTCCTTCCTTCCTTCCTTCCTTCCTTCCTTCCTTCCTTCCTTCCTTCCTTCCTTCCTTCCTTCCTTCCTTCCTTCCTTCCTTCCTTCCTTCCTTCCTTCCTTCCTTCCTTCCTTCCTTCCTTCCTTCCTTCCTTCCTTCCTTCCTTCCTTCCTTCCTTCCCTTCCTTCCTCCTTCCTTCCTTCCTTCCTTCCTTCCTTCCCTTCCTTCCTTCCTTCCTTCCTTCCTTCCTTCCTTCCTTCCTTCCTTCCTTCCTTCCTTCCTTCCTTCCCCACTATGTATATCTTACAGACTTTTGTTTCAGTGCCCAGTTTGAATGTTTATTAAAATCATATTGTAAAATTTGTCCTTCACAGTGGCAGAGCATGACATGCTCTTATGGGGTGGTTCTCTTGTGTAAATGAGGTGCAGATGTTGACCATCATCAAATGCTACCATACAAGTGGTGCAAGGCAGAGTCCATATCCAGGCATATTTCCTGCTAACAGACACTCATTGCCTGTAGCTGATCACAGACTTTAATACAAACTGTCTGTGCAATCCTTCTTATAAATTAAAAAGCCTGATTGTAACTTCCTGTGCATGTGCACATGGGAATGAAATCAGTGACAGAGATGTCCTTTCTGTACAAGAGAAGTGTTTGACACAAGGATTTAACTTCTTTTCTTCTGTCAAATTTGACAATACCAGGAAATATTTTCCCAGAATTCAGTTAAAACCCAGGTTGGAATTTTATCTATATGAATTAAAAAAAAAAAAAAAAAAAGGGAACACTAAGTCTGGAGTCCAAAGAGACAGGTTCTGGTTAATTGGAAGCCTAAGGATCCAATCTTCTTCCTTTGGTGGGTGGAAGTAAAATAGTTGTAATAATTAATCTGTTCTAGCTCTGTAGCTAAAAATTATCACTGAGAAAAACTGTTACTTTGAAGAATGAGGTAAATACTTTATCCTAAAATGTTGTGTGTCTGTGGATGAAATAGTTATTTTGCTAAATCTTGTTGATTCATTTTGTCTTGAAGCAAGTTCTTACAGGTATTTACTATAATATTCATAAACAGCTGTTAGGCATTAACAGTCATGAATGTTGTGAACAATCATCTTGTTACTGTTTCCTCTCTTTGTTGGTTATGTTTGTAATTTTTAAAAAAATTTAAAATTTCTTTTATTTCCTAAGAAGTCTTATTTCTACTTTCTACCTTTTCTCACAGTTGGTGTTTCCCTTCTTTTTTATTTTTTTTTTAATTTAGAGGTAGGAATTTTCAGTTGGGATGTATTAGGTTAAGTTAAACATACACTGAAAAAGAAGGTTCCAAATGTGCAGAAATGTTTGTATTTAGCTTCTGGAGCAATTAAAAGATTTTATTGAAGGTTGCATTAAAGGAGTCATAGAAAACAAAGTAGCTCTTAAAAGACATCTAGTTCATCCTCTGTTCTCAGGACATAGATGACTAAATCATTCTTGGCAGAGATTAGTCTGGTTCTCCCTTTGTTGTAATTTAAATCCACTGCTGTTTGGTCTCTGCAGTCACCTTTCACACATCTGAAGACCATTATCATGTCTGCCCACAGTCTTCTCATTTGTAGGTGGTGGTGAAGAACCTGGTCCTTTCAATATTTCCCAGGCTCAGGGAACTCTCCCTGTTTTCCTCTGTTTTCTCACCATTTGATTCCTGGCATACCTGGAAATAATGTTTAGGCTGAGGACAGTACTTTACCTGAACAAAGTCCTTCTACTGACCCTTTCTGAGGGTGATACTTATTTTTCTTGCAACCTTGTGGCATTGTTCTTCTGTGACCCATTGCCCCCTTTGATCCCATTTCTAGAACTGCTCTCCATTCACCCCCATGTTATATTTGTTCAGTCAGTTATTCCCAAGTCCTATTCTTTGGATTTGTCCATAGTGAAACACATTTTATTTGTTTAATGACCACCTGCATCTTATTTTGGTAATACATCCTCTCTATTTCTCCCCTTCATCCTTCTGAACTCAAATCCCATGGTTGCATAGGTCTTACAGCTCATTCAAGCACTGAACCCTTTGCTGCACACCTGATATGAGTGCTACTAATTCCACTGTGCAAACCATTAATGAAAACACTGAAAGTGCTGTATCTGGGTACCAGTATGGTAAAATGTAATGGGTCTGGAATGTCCTAGTGAGTGACTCTTCATTACTGCAGCTCACTGGACAGGTGTGGTGTGGACAGATGGTTATTCTGCTGATAGGCCATGACTTGGGTGAGCTCAAGGGAAATTGTGTCAAACCATCCAGATTTGGGCAGGTCTGAGTCTCCTTGGCAGCAATGCTGATGGGAGTCCCCACAAAGCCCAAAGCCAAAATGACAATGGCCTGAAGCATCAATGGCTCTTCCACAGAACCAGGAGAGTTATATTTGCTCTGGTCCCTATGTCTTTATGCTTCTGGATGTAGAAATCATCTCTGTATAATCAGACTAGAACTTTAAAAAAAAAATCATAATTAAAACTGTTTTGTGAAAAATTAAATTGGGTTCGGCCTAGTTTCTCTAAAAAAATTTTAAAAAGACAGTCAAGTGAACTGAAAAAAAGAGAAATATGAGCAGGAAGTAGAAGTGTTGTTGGGACAAATACTCAGGAATTAGAGCTGTTGTAGTGCTCATAGTCAACCATGTACTGTTTAAGTTTTCCTATTCATGGAAAATCTTGTTGATTTTCACTTTTGGAAGCATATATTTAATCTTTCCCCTCACTTAAATGCTATAAATGGCAATTTCATTAGGAAATTTTATTCTTATCAAAAAATATTGTCAAAGTTTTTTGCTTTCATCATTGCTTCTCCATTAAAATAAGCCACCAGAGTGGCTTATTATATATATATTATATATATATATATTATATATATATATATTATATATATATATATACTCAGCTTCAGAGTAGATTTTTGAATTTCATGTGTTTTAAACTGCATTTCTGTTACAGTTTTTTTTTTTCAATAATCTCCAATGAATAGATACAACACAAGAATGGTCTTTGACAATATATTTTGTTGTGAAAACTGCCTTTCTTTCTTTCTTAGAGCTTCCTGTAAAACCAAACTCATGATAAAGATGAGTTTGCTGTTCTTGCTAACAATTATTGCACTCTTTTCCAAGGCCAGTTACAAGGAAATAAATATTTTGAGCTGTATGTACCCTTTCTGTCATTCAGCTCAGCATATGAAACAGTTGAGACCCACAAGGAAACATTTTAATATGTTTTGCTGTCATCAACCTTGAAATTAGCAGCAAAAATAATGCACACTTATACATGACTCCTTTGTTATGAGCATGGCATGACAGGATTCCTGAGACCAAACTCAGATTTTTGAAAGGGCACTTTGTAAGTACTTGCTTATTTAATGGAAGTAAACTTACCAAAATACCACACCTACTATGTATTACATGGTTTCTAAAGTATAGCCCTGTATTTCCTTTGAAAGGAGTAAGGCATGAAAAAATTACCTTAAAAAATGATGTGTCAACCAGGTAATTTTCCCTTAAGACATAATTGATTCATAGAGGCTGATTCTTGCTGCTGTGTTACTGACTGAACAATACAGCCTGATATAAAGCATTGCTTTGCTTTTTGTTGATATTCTTCTTGACTGAGTGACACTGCATTGTATCAGCATAATAAAACCAGAATCATTCAATATCATCCCAAACATTAGAATAATTAATAAGTGATTTTGTGCATTAGAAATACTGGGTTCTGGCACAGCCACAGTTTGAATGGATCGACCTGGATTTAACTCAAGGTTTGCTCAATACAAGACTAGTCTGAAAAAGAGCAAATGCAGTTGCCAAGTCAGTGACATATGACCACAACAGAAGCATCTTTGATGGAAAAAGGAAATTGAGAAATCCAAGACAATAAGATAAGGCAGTGGTCTCTTCATGGTTTATTAAAGTTAGGAAATGTGTACCCTAAGAGACTAACTTGCCCCATATTTTTGCAACTCTCATTCAGTGCTGTTATTTTGTATTTCAAGCAGTTTGTTACTTGAAATGAAAAGTTGAAACTTAAATGTGTTCCTTTTTTGCATTTCACTTTCTGACATGTAAATGAAAGTTCAGACTTTTTTTGTTGTCACTCTTCCATCTTTTACCCCAAAGCCCAGATCCTGTTTGTACTGGAACATTCTTTTCCACTTGTTCCTGAGTACTGGGTGCTGTTGTCTGACTGAAAAGCATAAGTTAGTAGTAACTGAAGGGTTAGGCCTGATTTTGTTAGCCCATATTTGCTAGCCCACCTATTTGAGGCATCTGCTACTGGAGTGACATGCACAGGCTTTTTTCATCTGCCTGCATCTTTCTTCTATCTGTAAATATTTATCCCCTACCTAGCTCTAGACTCCATCAGAACTGTGTCTTGTTACTCACTAACATTATTCTGTCAAAATTATTTGAGTGACTTTAAATATTTCCTAGTGGGAGATTAAAACACAAAAACCCCTGAATCAAATTGGACAGAACTGGGTTAAAGGAGAATATGCATGCAGGGGCACCTCACCTGGGATGGAGGCCTGATAGAGCAGCTTGAGGAAGTCTGTACAGGTAACCACTGACTCTGAATGTGCCACAGCCAGAGAAGTTCATCTGACAGGCCTTTCTTTAAATCTAACTTCACTTTCAGTGCATATTTCAATTGAGAAAAAAATGTGAGGTGACAGCAGAATCAGTGAAAGAACAGCATCAAAGCATCAACAGAAACAAACAAGAAAATTCCCAAGAAAAGGAGGTATTTTTTAGCTGTAATTTTTAGGCCATGGGGTGAGGGGGGGGATAAGTTTGACTTCTCACTTTCACTGAAGGTTTTCTAGAAACTTGGAGCAGTTTTTCACACCTCTGCACAGCTGCTCCCCAGCCACTGGAGGGTATTTCTCAGGATATCAGTCTGGGTTAAGAGGATAGAGCCAGTTCAGGGAATCCTGCCTCCTTGCATGTGCCTCTTCTGCTCATCTCTCATTCCTGCCCCTACACCGCTATGTATTACCTTCTCAGGCTATCTCATGACCTGGACCCTTCCTGCAATTCACCTCTTCAAAGAACCTCACTAACAGCTCCATGAGGATCCCTGTGGGGACAGCAAACTGGTGTGGTGAAAGAGGAGAAACCCAATTTTCATCGACTGTTTTTGCTGTAGAGCCAGTGACAAGTGAAGCAACCACTGAGACAACAATGTCTAAAATTATTGTAGAATAAATATGTTAAAATGCTCTAGAAAATATTTGGAAGACTGAAGATAACTGGGTACAGGTGGGACTTTTTTTTTTTTTTTTTTCAGCTTTTTAAAGAGAAATTACCTGAAAATATGCACATTTATAACATGACAAAACAAGAGCATGCAAATTTTGTCTTTGACTTTCAGATCCAAAGAACACTGTGTATGATGTATTAAATCTAATTATTGTGGTCACTTGCATTTGAAATGTACTACCCAGAAGCATAAGAAGTAAAGCATTGAATTAACATTTTAGCCTCTATAAAATGAGCATCTGTAAAAAGAGCAAAAAGTTGCTTTTATTAAACAGCTGTTTTGACCTGGCCAAGAGCGTGAGAACCATTGCAGCTTTGTTCATTGGTGAAAGTCATGTCCTTTCAGGTAATGTTTTAAAACCTGTATAATCTGGACAACAGTGACTTCTTTTGTACTGTTTCTTCCTGTATATGTGAAGCTCCTGCTGCAACAGAATCCCTGTAATTTGAGACAGAGAACATTTGAGATCACCTAAAACACAAGAAATAATCATAGTTCAACTGGCCAAACACTGATTTATAGCATTCTGTGTAGGAAGATTACTAACAGGCAAGAGTCCAAAATAGTTCAACCATCTTAAAATGTTTCCAAGAAAATATCTGATTTTGATAATGACTATGCAGTATGTAAGAAGCATGAATGCTAGAGGTTAAGAGATCAGCAAAGAGTTCTCAGCAACACCAACTTCACTCAGGAAGCAATGGGGAAAGTCCAAGATTAAACTGTTCAGCTAAAGCCAGAACGGAAGCTGAGGCAAGAAAAAGAAAACATGGGTTCATAAGTATGATGACATCTCTGTGCCAGGAAGATAAGTGACAACAGTCATAAAACCCAGGTGAAAAAAGTTCATAATAGATTCTACAGAGTAAGTCAGAGTTGGTAATTGTGTCATGTTTTCACCATAGATTAATCTATTTCCTCTTTTGATTAAAGTGTCAAGGGAGTGCAAATGCAAGCAGATAAAACATGGTAAATCACACACTCAAAATGCCCCCTGTAACTTAATAAAATATAATAATGTGTCAATGAATTCTTTTTAGGTTAGGCAGAGAAGGGGTTTTCCTTAAAGTGTTTAGGCACACATGTAAAACATTGCAGAGTTTTAAGTGAAAAGAAAAGCATGTTATTCTAACTTGCTTACATCTAGAACACATCAACTAATTAAAGAAGCTGAGGAAAGTGTAATGATCGTCTCTGTGCTTTCAAATGATGAGAAATACAAATGCTGCAAGAAGGTGAATCCTCTGGCTTTTGCTCAGAGCAGCTCTCAAGCACGCTCTTATATTTATGCTCAAATGTTCCAGTGGAAATCACTGGTGGTGCCTCAACAACTTGCAGTATCGAGTTGTTAAAATGTTTAATGTTTGGTTTTTTTCGTTGTCTTGCATATGCGTTGTAGGTTCTCCTACTGCAAAGCAGCAAGCTGCTACACGTCTCTTGTAACTGTGGGTACAGAGGAATTTACAATGTAAGCATTTTGTTTCATATTTTGTGAACTGTGTGCCCTCACCTCAAGTCTGCTTTAGATTCATTGTGGCAGAGAAATACTGCAAAAGTAACAGAAATTCAGCGGAGGGGATGGGGGATAATGCTTCTTTATTGTCACAAGACATTTATTTGTGGGAGACTTTATGGAGCAAGAGCAATTTATCACAAGTTTTATTGCTTTGCATGTGAGGTTGGGTAACAATTTAGTAAAACTCCATTGTTTGCTAGCTGGAGTAATGGTATTTTGTAAAGGAAAGGGACCTTTTATGTAGTAATACAGAAATACTCTGGCTGTCATATTTGTAAAGGAAATAATCTATGTTCATTTCATAATAATAAAGGGGCTTGAGGTTATGCAATTATACCAATTCTAGATGGTGTTTAGCTATTTGAGACAGACTACTCCATTATTTTTCCCCTAGGTCTTCCTGTTTTGTTCATAGTAGTTTTAGCATTTGTTTGCACTTAAAATCTTCTGCTTCTAGAGAAAAAGAAATTATTTTTCAGAAGTATACAGCTTGCTGCCTGCAATGTACAAAACTGTGGCTTGCTTATATTTTAGTGCAGCCTCCACCCATATTCTGTGTTCAGTTAATACTTTATGAAGGAGAATAACATTCTCTTCTCCTTCATTGTTCCTGTTGATTCTGTGTCTTGAGATTTTAACAGGAAGAGAGGCTCCAATTTAAAGCCAGAGTTAGCAACTAAGGGTTTAAAAAATACAGGCTAAGCAATTACCACAGAAGTGGCCAGACCAGCTAGTTTGACTGTAGATCTAAGATTTTCCAAAATTTTCCTTTAAGCTGTGGTTCTGGTTACAGCTGACTTTAATAATCACAGTTAATAGTGATTTTCTTCATGGCATCCTGTTTGCAGCATCTGGACAGCCAGAAGCCTGATTTCTGCCAAGGACTTCCAGGCAATACAGTAAGAGGCAAATGCTAACACTGCTGTCAGTAATAGAGAGGTTATCACTATAATTTAAAAGACTGTAAGCTAAGAATAAATTGACCTATGTTGTTGGACTTTTCCTTAAAAATGCAACAAAACCGCTTCTAGATGTAAACAAGTCTAAAATAAATTGTGCTAAAATCAGTACAAACCTTTTTTTTTATTTTTTCCTCCCTGAATGTTTAAACCAGTGCAAAGTGGTCAGCACTGAGGCGCTCCCAATCATCTGCTGATCTGCATTGGGATGCTCTGCTTTGGGGCACCAGACAAGGATTTTATTTTACAATCTGGAGAAGCAGTTGCAGTGTTTCAAAAGATGGAAATTTCAATCATTACCGCCTGTGAACTACTCTACATTTTGTGGCACAAGAAATAAAGAATTAATGAACTGCATCCTCTGTGCATACCAGGCTTGAGTACAACAGCACTTGTTGGTATGAGAATGCACCTTCTGTTTAGTCTTCCTGTAAAAAGTGGGTTTTGTGAAATTTATTCCTCTAATAGCACATTATTTACTATTCTTTGGAAATTACCTTGCTTTATAAGTGTTCAAGTTTTCTTTTCTTCAACTTGGAAGATGTTGTTGGACTTTGAATTACCTGTCTCTAAGGAAAGAAGCCAGTTAAAAACCAGAGACTCTTGATCCATCTTTCATGCAAACATTATGATGTTAATCCAGTGTCCTGGGATGAAGAATATCAAATAAACATCTTAGATTTTAAGGTGATTTTGCACGAGGAGATTCAAGATTTGAGGCTTGTGCCATTACTGATGGTGTGCCACATGATAGAAACTGAGTTTAAAATTCCTCCTGCAGCTGGTGATTGGTGGCCCTGGAGGTTGGGCTCTTGCTTCAGAGTAGTTGAATAAGCCAGTATTTCAACTGAGTTTCTGATGAGAAGAATGCTCAATATTTGAGCTGAGTACTTTACCAATATGTACCTGTATTGATTTTTGATTTTTTTTCTTAAACAAAACTGTTTACAGCTGTCTCAAATTTGTAAAAAAAAATATTCTAATCTCTTGGTTCTTCACCACTATCAGATTGTTTATTTATTTAGTTAAAATTAGCTTCTTAGCATGGTCAGTTCTGTCATGGTTGCACATGTTTGTGTATTAATGGTAAGTGAATGCAAATGGAAACATGACGCCACTCAAACAAATTTAAATTTAAATTTGTGTGAATCCTGTTTGAAGGTTTGGCCTGGTGTTGCTCAAAGTGCAGTGCTTCTGAATCAGAAGCGATAAACTTACAAGAGAGAGTGCTGGAAATAATCCATGGACATCTTGTTCTTATTAGACATGGGCTAAATCATTCTGACAGATTTCAAACCTGCTGAAATATTGTTCATTAAAATTTTGATGTTGATTTCAGCATTACCGGGAGCACATTTTGCTTATATCTGTAAGGATGACTGTCAAAAAGGGAGAAGATGAGTATATACAATGAAAAACAACATGAGAAAGGAGTCAGCTGACAGTGCGAAAAAAAAGGGACACACTGGGAAAGCAGCAGAGAAAAAAAAATCTAATTTTTGTAGTTATGTCTGTTTAGGACTGAGACTGTGCCAGACCTTGGACTTGGAGGCTGTTCTATCCTTAATACATTGCACATGATTGTCTGTAGCTAGGAAAACATTTTTTGTGGTTTTAAAAATATTGAATTATCCTTATATGAAATAACATAAACTATGAGTTTAAATGACAGAATAAAAAGAAATTAAATTCATTTTGTAAGCCATCAGAGAGCTTAAAAATCCCTTAGGTTCACAAAACCTCAAACTCCATAAGGTTCATGTATTCCCAGAGTAAGACACCCAATGAAGTTATTTCCATGTGCTTTAATTAAGTTTTCATCAGACTTTTTCTATTTAGCTAATGGATTCTCCTTTCAAGACATGTTTGTGTTAAGGACAAGATCCAAAATAACCCATTGACAGTTCCTATGCCATCTGGATAGAAGTAAGCTAAGGAGAGAGAGATTATAAAACCTGGGTAACTTTGAAAGGTTTCAAAGGACCGTGGGCAGTTGAGTATCATTATGAATGTTTATTTCAGCAGCTATGTCTTGTTCCAGGTAGGCTCATTTGCCTTTTAGGATCTGCACTTTTATTCATTGTAAGTTTTTATTGTGTATGTCTTTAGTGTATTCCTTATCATAAAATTATCTCCTGTTGGCTACTTGTAAGTACTTCCCCACTCAAATTCCCCTTATCTTGTTCCTCAGGAATGCCAGTCTCCACTCTATATGATGTCTAGGCTCCCAGCTTAGTACCTTAACAGGCTAACTGTGCCCATTTTTCAGATCTTGGGCTGCTGCTGAGCACCATGGAGCTGTCTCTAAGTGTCATCTTTGAGAGGCTTGTGGCACTCAATCCTGCAGCTGCCATGTGTTTTCTAGGTAAGTAATGCCTGACGAGTGGGTGCCAAAGCAGGGGCGTGTGTGGAGTTAGTGAAACAAGCTGATGTGAACAGTCAATATCAGTAGACTGATAATCAGCAGAGATACCATGGGGCTGGTGAATATAAGAATGGCAGTGCTAGGTCAGAGCAAGGATTCACACAACCCAGTCTGGTGTCTGTGATACTCATCTGGCAGGGAGGTGTTCTCAGCGTGAAGGTGGATTTTGAGAGGGAGCCTCATTACTGGCACTTCAAGTAGTCTGGCACCTGCAACTTCCCCACATCCAGGGAATTTGGCTTTAAAATTTGTGATATGGAAGGTTGTTTTTGTTCTTTATCCTGAATTAAAAAATATTCCTATCTCCAAACTACCAGTAAGCTCAAGTGAATGCCCTCATTTAGGAAAAATTTAGGAAGAGGTTGTCCAGTTGTCGCTTAAGTCCATATCAACTTCTAGCATCTTTGATGTTCCTTGCTAGGAATTCCACCAATTTAATGAGCACAACAGCTTTTAGTTCAGTTTGAATTCTTATCTCGAGATCCATTTGATAGCACTCATTTTTGAATTGGTAGATGCAGTACAAAATTGATGCAACCTACCCTCACCATGACACTTGTGATTTCACACATTTCTGGCACATTCCTCAGTCATCTGTCTCCCTGACTAGAGTCCTGAGTCATTTGATAATTTCTTTATTCGGAGCCATTTCAGATTTCTGTTCATCTGTTCTTGCTTTTTATCACTCTATTTTTATTATTATTATTGTATTCCTTATTTTGTTTACAGTCCCATTTTTTCATTCAGCTTTGGAGGTATCTCTAGATTGTAAGTGGAGTCTTCCTCCAGTCAGAGGTCTTCCCTAGTGTTATTAGCTTGATCAGACAAAAATTATATGTAGTGACTGGTAGTGACTCATGCCTCAGTGTGAGTGTATGTGAGTTTTTGAGATTTGCTTCACCTGCTCTTCTACCACAGACAACACAATGTTTAGACATTATTGTACTTGGAGCAGGTTTGGAAACTCAGGTGTCCTGCCAGTATATGACCCTGTAATGGAGACCCACACAGGCTCTTTCTCACGCTCAAATTATAGGATCATCACTTCAGCCATATGCAGTGTGATTGCTTCAGGAGGAACACCCTTACTGCAGCTTTGCTTCCTGCTTCAGGCCATCTCTGAGAGGTGGCAGAGGTGGGTTTGTGCTTGCTTGGGATCTGGGAGCTGGTTTTCCTTATCATCTGCAATTGCTAAGCTATTGCATAACAGGACTTCTCCAAGTGAAACATCTGCTGCAATACTTCCTCCATTACTTACTCCTGTGGTAGGGAGTGTGTGCATGTGCCACACAGCACTTGGAGGTGTGCACAGTGGCACTGCAGGTAGCAGAGGCCATGGGTCAGAGAGCACTTGCTGGTGACTTTGGATCACACGCAGAAGATAGATAGTGTACTGAAGAGCTCTGATGACAAAGGAAGAGGTACCTACAGGATTAGGAGTCAGGAAAGACAGAATCCTAGAATTTATCTGGGACCAAAGAAAGGCACAAGTTTAACTCCGTAAGAAATTGATGATTTTACACAGAAAATCATTTAGCAGCAATTGCATTGTCATCATCATTATCAACATGATGCAGCACTGTCAACCTGCCTAAGAGGTCAATGGCATCCTAGGTGCTTGATGTGGACTGACTAGGAAATAGCTATTTCACTAGAAACCATCTTTGTGGGTTCACAGAGGTGGTATTACCATTATCCCTGTGTAATTCATGGGTTTGGGGAGCAGAGTGGTTTAGGAGTGTCTAAGCCAAGATCATTTAGAAAGTCTCTGACAGAGCCCAGAAGTGACACCTGACACCTGCTGCCTAGAGTCCCAGTATCATAACTGGCCACCAAACTAACTCCCTTCCTTCCCTTCTTTCCCTTCCTTGTGCTTTCTACTGCTCCTCTGAAAAGGAAAACCACTTGTAGGGAACACTGAGGAAAGTGTCAATGGTTCATGGAGCTTGGTTGGAATCTTCCTTTCAGTGATTTTTACTTTCCCTCTAAGCATGTCCAAATCTTATTGCTTTCATAGAACAATTTTACAAAATAATGGATCAGTCATATTGCCTGTGAAGAGAAAGGGCTGTCTGGTTTTCATTTGAAGAGGAAGTAAATGAGCTGTCACAACCTTTCTTGGGGACATCTGATTTAAAATCTAGGTGATTAAAATTGGAAATTAACTTGAATAGAGGTACTCAGTTTAAAAATGTATTGACAGAATGCTAAGGTTGGGATTTATGCCCATAGCTAACAGAAGTTTTATCTGTGTGTTTATTGTGATATTTCTACTCATTGTTATCAAGGAAAAACAAGGTGAAGTGTCTGTAATGTAGCTATGAACTAATTAGGGTAAAATAATATACTGAAGTGATTTTAGTAGAAGGATGTGTCTGGTTTTCTTGGTTTGGGGCTTTGCTCACCTGTTGCTGTAGGTAAAAGCAAGGAAGAGGTGGAGAGAAGGAAATTCACCTTCATCTTTCCCAGAGGAGGAGGGGTAATGGTTTAATGTGATTAATGATTTAATGTTTCTGTGATCCACAGCTGCCCCATACAGAGCAAATCACTCTGACTTCTGGTTCCAGGCATCACTATGTGGTGATTGTCGAGGGAAACTTTTCAGATGGAACTCATCTTTAGATCTGTGTAATTATGTGCATTAATGTAACATGACAATGGAGCTAGTTTTTCCTGGGAAGCTCTGGCACATTTGGAAGGATACTGGTGTGTTGCTTCTCTGTCCACCTGAGATCAGAGTGAGAGTGGCAATGGTGATGGCAGGGGGACAATTTAAGGTGTATAACCCCACATGGGAACTCCTTCTTCTGTGTATGCAAATGAACAGGGGATAAAATTCATTTCTCATTGAAGTAAACTAAGAAGGTAAAGGACATGAGAATTTGTATCTGAATTTGCCTATTTCAGTTTGCAAGTATAATGAGTTGTGAATAAGAGTGTTCAGATGAAGTTATTTTTATGAATGTACTATTACCTACAGAGCAACACCACCCTGTGTTGTACAGTAGTCTGAAATTAGTAGAACTGTTGTTGAATATTGAAATAAAAATACCACTAAATTAGCTGCAGATCAATATGCCTTTCTATGAGCTAAATAACAGGTGCTATTGTGGTTCATGGCAATCAGTTATCAATGCCAACTGATACAGTTTAGTACTAGAGAGATCTGTGAAAATGCCAAAAAAAGTTTTGTGTTGTTTAGTTTGAAATCTCACAGTGAAATTCCTAGTAGGAGAGGTTAGACTAGAAATCCAGAGGTACCTAGAAGTAGCTTTAAACAATGAGCAAAAATTGATAATAATAAAAATAAACTACTTGTGTTTCATGTGGACAAAAATCAGTTTATCTCTTTGTTTTTCCAAGAATGCATCATCTCCAGCAGTATCCATCTCAGTAAGGTAATTTAGCTCTTTGGATGTTACATGTTTATTATAGTCTTTGTGAGTCTTTTTTGACCATGCATACAGAATGAGGAATTTTGCTCTCAAAGTCTTACAAGGTCTGGTGCTAGTGAATACATGAGAATAATGGTGCTAACAGAATTCTCATCCTTTTTTCACCCATGGCCTCTTTATCCCCTTCTGAGTGAGTAGTGTTAACATCATTGTCCGCATGTATTCATGCACAGGAGCTGTTAATCTCAGCTTTTCCGCACTGAGTGGCTGTGCATATGTGCACACACAGTTGCTGTCATGTTAAAAGACAGTGAAATGACTTTTGCTCCAAGTATTCTCCTGCCATTTACTCTTTCCTGCAGGGTATTCACATAAGTGTTCTTTCCAACTTCCTTTATTTTATAATGTGCAAGCACTTACATCATGCTATTGAATTTATTTTTTGCTTAATATTGAAAGACTATGCATTACAAACATGAATATAATATGCATTATGCATAGGTACTATTGGTTGTTAGTTACTGTTTTCCAAACAAGTTATATGTATATATATGTATATTTCAAGTTGCATAATCGTTAATGTCTGCCTTGAGCATGGTAACCTACTAGTGTCGAAATAGAAAACTGCATGTTTATTCTTGCAAAATAGTAATAAAGGAGTATAGCTACCCAAAGTACACTGGAACACAGAGAAAGATGTAGAATCAAAACATATTCTCAGCTATGTTAAAAAAAAATACTGATGAACTTAAGATACATTCATATATGAAGCAAGAGATATATTAGTTCTGAAGGAATTCAGTAATTTCTGTTTTATGAATAGTTTTCAGGATTGTATGGGTCATTGGTCACATTGATGCTTTTTGCATTATGATTAAAACTATCTTTTGGATGGTTTGTGACTCATATCCTCCTGAAAATATGTTACATTTTCGTGTCTGCAAAATGAGAGTCGTTTTTAATTTATGCAAGATGCTGAATCAAAATAGCATATAATGTACCTCTGAATGAGATAAAGATGTAATATTTTTGGAAGCAATTGCATATTTATTAAACAACAATAATTTGCCTTTATTTTTTTGTCTAAGCATTTATTGTTTTCATCTAATTTTCCAGAGACTTCATTACGTTTGTTTCATTGCTACTGCAGTATTAAAAATAAAATCTCCTGTTACTTATAAATAGAAACTTAATATGGGTTATAGTTCTGACCAAAATTGAATGCAAACTCTCATTAGATTATGGCACCTCATATACGAAATTATTAAGGTCACTTATGATCTTAGGAACGAATGACCTGTTCATCCAAGAGAAATGGGAAAGGGCAAAGGCATCACAGCTTGTTTTTCTACTGCACCCCGTTTGTAGGCAACAGTACGCAGACGAACATACAGTAAAAAGAAACAAAGTCTGAAAGTTAATACCCCAGGCGCCAAACACATGTCTGTGAAAGAGGAATGCAAGCAGACATTTCTATGTGCAGTACATTAATTCCTAATGGGCTCTTTCTCTTTTACAAAGGTCAGATCATTGGATGGAACAGAATCCCATCTCAGCAATGTATTACCTGCCTTGATGTGTGTGGAGTAATGGCATAGCTGGATTTCCTTGTATGTACATGGATTTCCTTTCCTATGTACAAGTAAGTGATTAATACTTCCACTGGTAAGACGTGGGCAGCTCAACAGGTCAATCCTCTTAATGCTGGCTGTGTACCAATTGGGCATTTTGTACTGCCAAAGTATTATTGGCCTCAAAGTGCTGGGTCCCTATGACACTAGTGTCCCTATGACACTAGAAGGGTGGGATGCTGAGGAAGATGCCTGCACAGGATCATACCCTACCTGGAGTTTTGCTCATATGGCCCTTAATTTAATATCCTTATTTCCTTTTTAGTTGCTGGTGATGTGATGGAAAACATGAGGTTGATAGTTTTAGTCTCTGAAGCCGGGGTGTAACACAGTCATGACCTGTGAACCAGTGCAAGCCTTGCCATGAATTGCCTGCAGTGAATTTTGCCATGGGAGAAATTGAGCCTGGCAGAGCCAGTGAAAGGGTCACTGACAGGCACTCAGGAGAGGATGGAGTGACTTTGTAGATGGTCTCACTGCTCCTGAACGAATGCACAAACCATGACCAGCTGCAGGGGCAGTGGCCATCTGTCCAGCAGAGATAACCAAACCCACACCCCACTTCAGCCACCAAGCAACTGAGAAAATGTGTTGGCACCCACAGCTGAAATCATACAACAGTCTGGGTGGTTGAAAATAATAAACAAGTTATTGAGTCTTTGCTTCTTTTGGCACACATCTTCTTTCTAAATCAAGGCTCCTAATTTAGATTTTGGACTATTTTGTACTTCTGGTTTTATATAAAAACAAGCAGCTATGCTACATATAACTATAAGACTGCAGTTTGCAAATCTGATTCCTCTTGGTTTCAAAAGCATTTTTTTCTCAACTAAGAACCACAAAATTTCATAAAGCATTTATGGAGGATTTAAACTATGATTAACAAGTAGTGTAACTGACTTAGGTTAACTTTTGTCAAGGGAATCTGAGTGGAAGAAGAGTATTTGAGACTGGAATTTCTCACTGTCTTTGTTATCCAAATATTTGACAAAAATAAAAACTGATCTTTATATAAGTAAGTAACTTTTTCCAAAAAGGAGGTTGGTAACATACAGTGCTACTAAATTTGTGTTTCAATGACCCCTTATATATAGATTTCTATACAAATATAGAAACAGGTTATACAGCTTGTTAGCATGGTGTATTACAGATATTGCATAACCATGTTTATTATTTATAATAAAATTTTTCATTTAACATTTTCCAAACTGAGAATCTTAAATGGCAAAAGTAACATTTTTGTAGGTGACTATTACTGAAATCTCACTGTTTTGTACCATGCAGTGAGAATAAAAGTTATGAAGACTAATAAATATACAGCCATCCTAGATATTTTGAGCCAGCTGTGTCTTGTTTACTCCAGCTGTGACATTGACTGAAAATGTTAAGGGAGGATGAGAAAAACAGATTCTGGAATTTCTATCAGATATCTTTTTCTCACTCATCATGCATTTGTGAAAGAATGAAGATTGTGCACTAGAAAGGTGAAGGATGTGAAATTTCCAGGTGCTCACAAAAATGTCCTCCAGTGTTACTTAATGAAATCTGATGGGTGGAAATGGCCTTTAAAGGCAATTTCCTTTCTTTAACAACAAATGCTGCCATCAGCTATTTTTGATTAGCCTGTGAGTTATGATCCTGTCAAGGTAATAGGGTTCTGGTTACAAATGCAACAAGTCTTCAAATCTAGCAGCAGTCATGTAATCATGAGCAAAACTTGACCACCTACAGTGGGATTGTTCTCATGGTCCACAATGAATTGTTGGCTCTAGACTCACTTGTGTATGACATGTTTAAGTCTTAGGCATCCATGACATTGGCTGTGGTTGTAATGCTTTTGTTGCTGAGAGAAAACACAGTGGCTCCTAGAATACACAGTTTGTAAAACTGTGGAGAAATGAGAAAAATGGAAATGACAGATGCTTAATCAGCAGGAAAAAAATCCACTCTTGTCTCTTGGCCACTTTATATGTATATCTAGAGAGAGGGCAAAATCTTTTGGGGAAGCAATTCAGCATGTTATCATGATGTTATTCTAGAGAAAAAAATTACACTGGTTTGTAAAAAAAAAGTGGAGAACAAACACAGCAACAATGAATTTGAAACAAATCAGTCTCCTAATTTCTACCTCCACACAATGCTTTCTTTAGCCTTCAATGCATTTCTTTAGCAATACAATGAGTAGGATAGATTAATATTCATACTTCTACTTTCCTTAGTACTTTGCATAGCAATCTAAACAGTTTAATTCATTGCTGGTCACACTTTTCAAATATTTTGTAAGAGTTACCTGTTTTTTTTTTTTTTCTTTTACCCTCAAGCTTTCCTCTTTCAGCTTATGTTAGACTCTGTATCTTTCTTATCTCCACTGTTGCACTTACTGAATTCCTTCCAATTTGTAGCTGTCATTCTGGTATTGAGGTATCCAGATCTCAGATATCTCCAGATATCTAAGACATATCACCTTATCCTAGTTCTGTACCAACAGGGCTGAATTAGAAGTTTTCAGACTTATAAACATTTTGACATTCAGTATCAACTCAATCTTTCCTACTAAGGCTGTTTTTTCTTAAAGGATTTAGCAGTTATATCCTGTAAGTATTTCTTTTCCTAAACCAAATCCCACTTACTTATTTTCCATCAGAATTTATCTTGTAGTTTTATTTGTGAACACTAATCCAGTTTTGATGTTCATCTTGCATCTCACTCATCACTAGAAGAGCAACTGCCCTTGATGAATGTGATAATTGCAAGATCTAAACTTCACACCATTTCCAGAAGGGAATCCTGTGCTGCTTAGTACTTTCTTCCATTATTTCACCTAGAAAACTAGGTTCAAATAAGCTCTCCACTGATTCATGGGACTTTCACAAAAAGTCTTTCAGGAGGTTTGCTGTCTGCAGTCAAACCAAAGCAAATACCGCTGCACAAATCAGAAAATAAAGAAAAGGGACAGCTGCTCTCAACTTTGCATGACTTCCTCTTCAAAGACTTGGAGGTGGCAGATCCTACTAACAGTCAGAACCACTTACTGATGACTGCCCCTGTCCTTCCAGCTGATGGAAAATAACCCCAAAATCCCACCTGGACAGCTTGTAGAAGATGTGCCAGCACTGCCTTTGATCCCTTTGCCATCAGTGGCCTTGCAATAATAAAACTGTCAGCCAACATGGGGAAGCCACAAGCAAAGGAGACACATATAGTTGCATGGAATGTGCTCCCAGAGATGTACAGGTGGCCATGAACCTCCTTGCTCTCAGGGCCAAACACTCTTTCCCTTGATTTTGTACTTGCCTAAGACCCTCTCATATGCAACAAGCAGGTTGTTCTAGTGGATGAAAGGGGGGAAAGAGAATTTGTGTTTAAGTATATTGATTGCATTTTGCTATGGTTGTGTGGGTTCTATGCTTACCTAAACAACCAGAAACATTCAAAAATACCCTGGTTAACCAAGTAATTTAGTTAACACTTCAAGGAAAGTTTAATGTAACTCCTGCTTTTTGAGCAATCATCTTTTTTTACAAATTAAATAATGTAGATGTGTTCCTCAGCTGATAGCTGCACAGGGCCTTAATCTCAAGACTACCTGAATCATGTTATCCGTGAAATTGCATGATACATAAGGCTGCTGGGACAATTATCCATCACCTCCCTGCTCCCTGCCATTAGTGCCCACTGGGCACTTTGCCCTGGGTTAGGACATCAGCCAAAAGTCACCTGCCCAGGGAACTGAGCATGGAGGGCTCCAGCATTACATGGGGAGAGCAAGCCTTCACTGCTCCTGGGAGAGCAGGGAGATGTTAGGGGCTGAGCTGAGAGTCTCCCAGGTGAGGCTGTTTTCGATTATGCTGACCTTGCCTTTGTTGTCAGGAGTAAGAATGATGCAACCGCTCAGAAATGTTGAAGCAAAAAACCCCTGTCTTTAAAAGTAATTGCTTCCTTGCTTTGTAAACTGCCTACTCTTTAAGCACTACGAATCACTGTAATTAATCCTTAATTCAAGCTGCTGTATCTATGTTACATTGTTGTGTTTACTTAGACGTAAAATGCATTATTCTTTACAAGATAATGGCATCAGTCCACACAGTGTCTGTGACAGGCACAGGCAGCTCTAAGCTGAAACATTAGGTGGAGGGTTATGAAGCTAGTTACGTGCCAATATGTTAATTAATTAATCACAGGCATGTTTTCAAAGCATTCTTCATACCTCAGGTGGGGCTCCTGGGCTATTATGAAATGCCAAACTTCCCTTGGGGCTTTGAGGATTGCACTTCTAAATTCCTCAGAAGTTCAGGGAAGTAAAAGGGTATGTTTTTGGTGTGAGTCACTGAAGTGAGGCTGGAGATAAAGATTTTTTTGTTTTGTTTTATAGTGGGGGAGGAGGGCAGTAGCTAGCCAGCCAGCAAGCAAGCAAGCACTTCAGGAAGGATCTAGGTGGAGGGCAAAGCTGTATTTTTCTAACCCTATGAGCCTATTTTTTCTAAATACATCTAATATTAAATTCAATTTTCTTTTTGTTTAATTTTTTCTGAACTTTCTTCATATTGAATTCATCTTTCTGGTATATATCAGCCAGTCTTCTCTACTGGTTAGAAACTTAGCAGTTTGTGCAGTACAGGGCACGTGAATATATGCTTCTTTCACAGTTCAGCATCAAGGACTTGAAAACAATGTATTTTATCCTGTGTTTTCACAAACAAAACATTCCTGTTTTCTTTCAGCTTGTCTGTGAAACTGAGAGGTACTTACAAGGCTGTATCTGTAAATCCCCCCATTGCTTTTTCTTTTGTAGTAAAAGAGGAGATGCCAATCAAATAACTTCATTCCATTTCAGTGGAGGTCTAGGGTGGGCAGGAAATATGAGATTTGGGAAAAAAAAGAGAGAAAAAAAAATAATGTGTACTTCATAGGGATTTGCTCATTTTTAAAGCCACACAGCTCTAGATGTGTATGTGTTGGAGCAGTGTAGTCCAGCAAGGGAAGCTCCTCAACTCTGGAGCTGTCTGGCCAGCCCTGTGCCACAAGAGCAAGGAACAGAGAGACACAGGAAACACATCCTTGGTGAGTTTTAATGAGACTGGTGCCCGAAAAGGATCATGCCAACTAGAACTGGACTGTGTCAGAGACCTGAAAAGGGCTCTCCACAGGACTGGGCTGAGCAAATGTGGCTGGTATGTCTGCATGTGGATAGTGATCCCCATTGTCTCACCCCAGCCTCTCATGCCAGAGGAAAAAAGGTTAGTGAGTTGTAGGCCACCTGCTCTGCCTAAAACTTTCACTTGAATTGGCAGGAAGAGTAAGTGTAATGGAATTTTTTAAAGGGTTGGGCAATTCTGTTTATATCTGACTCACACTGCATGTAGATTCATGAAATGTAAAGTGATTCCTGGATTAGATACAGAAGAGAAGTGCCTCACATGTCGGGACAGAACTAGTACTATGTGGCATGTTGGTGCTGAGGGAAGGTCACTCAGTTTCGAATTTTTTCTAATTACCATTCCCACTCGGTATCTCATGCTTTACCTCAGGCTAAGTTGTGTAACACCCTGGGAACACATTTATGCTTTCCCAGCGAAGGTGCAGAGGAGAGACTGCATTCAGAGAACCCCTCCTAAGTCCTGCCCAGCTCAGCCTGGAATATGTTCAGGCAGGACTTTGGGAGTGCATCCAGTGCTGCATAGATATCATTGATGGAGAGAAAAGATAGCCAAATAGTCGGCCTCTTTACTCTGATTTAAAGAATTCTCAGTCCACTGCAGAAATGAGAAAAGCAAGAAAAGTTTTTCCTCACTTGGAAACTTCACAGAAGCTCATTAGAGCAAGGTCTTTGAGATACAGTGTGCAATTAAAGTGCTTTGTGAAAAGTGCCCTTTTTCTGAAGAAATAAAAACTTCAGCAGAACTTCAAATATTTTGCTTGAATTCTTCTAAGATTTCATTTGTTGATTAAAAAATACGTCTTCAGGAAAAGAAGAAAAATTCAGATGAATGTTGGTGTGAAGGAGGATCAACCTTTCACCTAGATTTGTTCTGCACTAATCATGGGAATACGGGCATAAGCTCAAACAAATATGGAAAGGGAGTGGCTTGCTGAAAGCCTTATAAATAAAGTACAAAGGTATCGCAATGCAATCTTTAAAATTGGTAGGGCATTTTGTAACCAGGAAAGATTTGGCAAGGTTCTCTTATTTACATTCTACTGGATTCAGCTGTTTTTAGCTGTTCATTTGTTGCTTTCAGCTGAAACGGCTAAATGCAACCCCACAAGGCAACTCTTCTTTTATTGATTTTAAAATTAATGGGTATTCCACTTGAGTGTGGTAGTAGAATATCCTGGATTAGAATGGAAATCTACTTTTCCTTTTTTTTTTCTTCTTTCCCTGTTATGGTGTTTGCAAAAGAAATGTACAGCAAATACAAGTACGTAAAAAAATCAAGAGTTAAATAATGTAGAGGGAAGGGATGAAAAAAACCACCAGCTTTATGTAAACAAGTTTTGACATTTAATACTGTATTTTATTTAACTTTTCTAGGACTCTGCTGCCAAGTGGCCTTTAATTTACAGAGCTGTCATGCACTTGAATTCAGTGGAGCAGCTTGTTTGGAAAAAACTACAGAACAAACTTGGTTTTATGTTACTGGAAAGATGTGTGCTTTCTTTTGGTATCAGCAGGCGATCGGAGTTTCTATGGACCTGGTGCTAACAGAGTTATAACAGCATGAAACTTGAATTATATGGCGATGAATGAGCCTGCAGGTTAGGGGAAAAAAATCATGTGCTTTGGAGCAGGATGGTGTTTGGTAGCCAAGGAGGATCCTGCCACTATATATGGTCACTATTTTGTTTGTGTTCTGAAATTCAGGAAGAGCCACACCTTAGACGCTTCGTGGCTTGGCACTGCAGGATGATAACTGCCTGCCACTTTGCATGTGGGACAAGCACTCTGATATAACACTCTGGGCAGCACTTGCCTGCTTGCATGTTGCAGCTTGTGTTACTTTTCAAAGTTGTGATCACAAATAGGAACTAAATTTCTGCACCTCTGCCCATTGGTATTGATGGAGTGGATTTTCTCAGAAACCATCTCTGAATAATTATGGATGGATTTGTGTCTCCAGAGCAACAGCTTATTAGTAAATAGTCAGCTTTATGACTAATTAATATCTTTATCTTTTATTTGAGTCTTTGTCAGAGAAAACATAAAGACAGGAAGACCCGAAGTTCTCTGAAATGGGAAATGACCATTGGTATAGCAGAGTCAAGGACTGACCTCTATTGCTAAGCACAGGCAGAAGAACAGGCAGATGAATTAAATGGAAAAGAGGAACAGAGGCTACATCTCTTGCAGGAAATGAATTATTATGTAGTAATTTATTCTTAAAGTGTAATTATTTTAATTAGATATTACATAGATATCTAACTTGCTCTTTAAAAGTGGCCTGGAGGACTTAAGCTGTTGCCATTTTCATTTGAGCCTGGCAGACATGTAGGGTCCTGCATGCCCCAGCAGGCAGTCTGGCTGCTCCTGAACTGGGGCTTTTCTCTTCCACAGGCCAAGAGTGTGGCATTGATGATGGCCTGAGAATAGAGCCCATATTCACTGGACATACTTCCCACATTAATCACAGCGTGAATGCAAGAGGAAGCAGAAGGATTATCTTCCATTTTGCATCTCCCTCCTTACTGTCTGGCAGTCCAAGTTACACTTAGTCTTACAGGAATCCAGCAGTGGTGCTCTGTTGCTGTGGTGGACCCTGGCTCCATCTCCTCAGCATGTGTTGAATGCCCACAGTAGAGTAAGCCTTGGAAATAAGTAGGCTTCTGTCTCTGAGATCAGAGCTCAGAAAGTATGTGTGTAAAAGATGGGTGAAACATTTCACCAAAACTTGCTATTACTGTGATGCCAGCCCTGCAGAGAGCAACATAAGAAAATGGGATTACTTCTCCAGGAAAGATCTCAAATGACCTCTTGCATGACCTTAAAGGATGACACACACAATCAGCTCAGTGATTTCATTTTAGCTAGAAGAGTATTTCTAAGAGTATGGAAATGCTGTACAGTACTAGGACTCAATCCTAGAGGTTTATGTAGTCCCTGCACTGAAGACTTGTACCTGCATTTGGGTTTTAAGTGCATCTAAAGAGCTCTGATATGAGATATATGAGACAGAATCAAACCATACATATGAAGCCAACTCCAAAAGTTCCTTCACATCCAGAGAGTATGGGGATATAGGAATACTGGGAGCATGGGCTGCATACTTAGTTTTGGGACATGGTTCAGCAGGGCTATGAGTTGATTTAATGGTCTGCATGAGTTCCTAATTTATACCCACATGGAGATCAAAAAGCTCTTCCCTGCTCAAAATTCCAGTAAAGCTCTTTTTGTCTGGTCACCCTGCCTTTGCATGTCATGTTTCCAGGGCATGTCCAGCCAGTTTGCATCAGAAATTCTTTTTGCAGAAAACATTCTCATCATCACCACTGGTGGTCCTCCAATTGAGCTGCAAGTCTTGGACTACACAGCTTGACTGAATTTCCTTTTGCATGAATATAATCCTGTTAATGTTCTCCCTAATCATACACAGGGTCAGAATACAGTTCTGAAGGAAGATGAACTGTAGATTTACAGTTGCCCATGGTGTGCCCCTTGGAACCTTGAGCAGTGACTCTCTTGTGCCACAAATCTGCTACTCTTGGGACTCTGGGCTTGCAGACAGAAATCTTCTCTTTGCTATTATGTTTCTTTCCAATTCTTACAGCTCCCTTCCAGTCAATTCTGATTTCTGCTTGCATTCTTCAAATCCTTCTTCAAAATTTCACTTTACAGTTTTCTTCTGCTGTCACTTTCCAGTCATGCTCTGAACCTAGGGGAAAAACAAGGTAGAACACAGATGGCCCAAAAGACACAGGCCTGGTCTTTCAATTGTCTGGGAAGAATTGCCAAGCACAACAAAGATGAAGACTGAGCTGTTAAGAATTTTTCTGTCTATATCTTGTTCCCAGTCCTCACCAGCCATGAGAGCTCCTCTATCAGCTTCATTAATGTTTTCATAATTTTTTCAAATATGTGTATTTTATTAAATTTAAAAGGAGCTAGTTATAAATAGGATACAGAGCTCTGGGCTGAGATTTCCTTTAGCCAATATACACATAGAAGGGTGTGTATGCAATTTTCACTATCCTGCATGACCAAAGTGTACATATTTTTGCTGATGGAAAGACAGCTAATTCAGTGAGGTTGAAGGTGGTTGCAGCTAAATTTCTGCTCCTGAAAATGCTGGGGTGTATTTAATCTTGTGCACATGAGCAGTATGGGTATATCTGACCTACTTCTACTCTTAGGGTCTTTCAGGGGAACAAGGTGCTTAACTACTTAAGGACAAGCATGTGCACATAGAGCAAGAATGATTAAACTTGGCTATGCAAAGGCCTCCTCCCTTCCCTGCTTCATCTCCCCCCACATCTTCTCTCCAAAAGTGCATTAAACCACCTCCAAACTGCTCATGCAGTTAGGGATTATCATGCTCTGGGGATTGTAATTATTTGAAATCTGTATACTACCCAAGTTCTGGAGGCAATTATCATTTGGCCTTATCCTTCAAAGAGTGCTTGCAGAATGTGGAGCTCTTGCAACTGTGCCTCTGAGATATTCCTTACATAACTCCCAAGTTATGAAAATACAGTGTTTAATTTTTACAGGCAATGAGACTGCTTGGTCTATTGTTTCCTGTTAAATTCACCACACCAAATTCCATCCCATGGGAACTGAAGCCAGTCAGTAACTGAGATGAGGATTTAGTCCATTCTTTTCTGTCAAAATTGAGATATTTCACATATCTGATAGTGCATCTGTTAAAGGAACAAATTCCTGTACAGTGTGTTGGCCACTTCGTATTAAAATATTACCTTAAATGTGTTCACATTCCCATTCAAACTTGTCAAGTTATTTAACTTATTAAAAAAAAAGAAGAAATGCATGTTTTTTTCTGTAGTCATTGATCTTGTCTTTTGATGCCATGCCCATTATGCTACAATACATCTGGAAAATAGCCCATAATTTTTCTTAAGGCAGGAAAAAATATTTATGGCTCTACAATAATATTTTACAGTATATATGATCAAAAGATTGCAACTCCATTTTCAAATCAAGTCCAAACAATAACAGAAATTACCAAGGTACTGTGCTTTGTTTCCCATTGCTCAGAATATCCCTGGAATTCTGCCTTCATTAGCTTTACTTCCCACACTGCATGGCTTGGGGTCTGAACAGATGTACTGCAGCCTGAGAAAGCACAAAAGTAAGTGTGAAATGGAACAAAAACAGAAGTGAAATATATCTGTGAGGAATAGCTTTAATAAATGGAACTCTGCCTATATGTTGCCCTAAAAGAAGCACTATGTTGAGTGAGGGTGAACAGAAATACTTGTAGGTCCTTTAACCATAAGGTATCATAAGTTACATGGTTTCCAGTAGCTGAGTTCAGGATGGTTAATCAAGTAGCAATTTTTTCTTTTATTACAGTGCAGTTTGTTGCCACTCTGCATTTTAGAAAATAATGGATAGCAAGTTCCAGCAACTCATGTGAAATTTCAGGTAGGCAACTGACATGTAGGAGTATCTTGAGAGACAGTAGCAATGAGTGCAGAAAAAATCTCAGGCTGTGAGGATATCTGCAGTTCTTCAGGCTTATGACAACCAGTGGAAAGCAGGACCCTTACATCACTATCGTATATTTTTTTTCCCCTGTAGCATATTTTTGGTGGCAGTACTTGAGGGTAATGAACAAGTTGAGGTAGAGATCTAGTTTTGTATTGACAATCTGGTGTTTTCTTTAATTTTTTTTTCCCTTCTATCAATAAAAATGTGTCATTTAGATTCTACTGAAAGGAGAGTTTTGTGCAAGCTTCACAAGAATTGTAATTTATTGGTAAGCTGAGGAAATTGAGGGAAGCCCTCTCTTCAGGATACAGGAAAACCAGCATTAACTCTCATCTCAGGTTTTCCTACCAACAGTAAAAATCTATGACTAAACTGAATGCAATTTGAGTTTGACATATAGTCAAGCTGTTGTAAAAGGAATTTGGTTTTTTATCTCTTATTTTCTTAATAATGCAACATTTTCAGTCTTAGAGCAGTTTTAAAGTAAGAAATCAGTGATGTCTGATATCAATAGCTGACTGATGATGCCACAGTGAAGCCATTCCAGTTATGGGAAGCCAAAGGACTGAAGTACCTGGGTTCCTTCCTCCATGGTGTTGCAGAGACAAGAGCATGCTCTGCAAGTGCTGCAGGCTTCTCTTTCTCACTTGCAGCAGGAGGGAAGATGAAGCAGTGTCCAGATGCTATAGCCTGGCTGTCCTTGGCTTCAACTGGCCAAAGCCACCACTCTTATGGTGTGACTGTCACACTGATGTGCAGGCACAGGTAGGAGCTTCTCTCTGTGATACACGCCAGAGTCCTTGTGGAAATGAGTGTGTCATTGGGGATTGAGTGTTACAAATCTTCTGGAAGCAGATGGTTGTAAAAGCCACCTTTGCCTTAGAATAAATGTAAAAATCCTGAAAAGATAGGCTGATGGCTGTGGCACAATCCATTCAAGGCCATCTGGGAGGTAAGATGGATCACGCAAGAGTTTCAGAAGAGGATAAAAGAAAGGAATGGGGTATGCCTGGGTGTGAGCTGGATGAAATTGTGTGTAGGCAGTGCAGCTGGGATACCACAAAAGGAGGCAGAGACCATTGGAGAAAGCCAAGAATGGTCAAATGAGCTTCAGTAATGGGGCCCTAGAAGGGAAAAAAACATAACAAGGAAAAAGGTCATGCTTTTTGGGTAAAGTGCTGGCTGGTGAATAAAAGAAAGAAAGAGCAAAGAAATTCCTTCTTGCTGTTTGATGATTGTATTAAGAGAAATACAATTTAATGCCCATTTTCAGTAAATAAACAGGGTTGCTACCCTGTTTGTACACAATTCAATATTCAGTTTCCTCAAGAAAAACAATGTGAACACTAGCTAAGGGCTCTGGCCCAAAGGGGTAATAGTAGTCTCTAATGGGAATAAATAGAGGGTAGGCGGCACTCCTTCAACACACTCTTTGAAGAGCAAACTGAATACAGCCCTTAAGAAAGGTGCAGGTACACAAATATTTACCTGTTAGGTCTCTATTCATGATGGGCTCAACCCTATTGTACTCAGTGCTGCTTTCTGCCCTCCACAGGTCTGTCCCCTGACGTGTGACCCGCACTGGAAGCAGAGAACCAGGTGGCTCTGCACCATCATGGGCTGCTTTGAATGAGGGGCAAGAGCAAGCTGAGTTCTGCAAAGGCAAAGTTCTCTGCATTGTCTCCAGAACTGGGGGCAGCTGCGAATCTGAGCCCAGAGCAGCCCAGGGTTCCTGTTAGTGATTCACATCCTGGGAGCCTGCAGTAACACTAATGAAGGATTAGGCTTTGTTGCAATACTTGTTGGATAGAAAGTGTCCTCCTTTGGAAAGAGTTGTTGACAGAGCTGCCTTTCTTATTTACCTGCCCCGTAATCAGGATACTGGGAAAAGTCTTAATAACTGTCACTTTTGCATTGGGCATGTCATGTAATTTGATTGTGGTAAACCATTTTATAGGATTAATTCAATGTAATCTTGGATTTGCAGTTTTGTGAGATTAATAGAAACGTTTTGTTGGCTGGTGTTTTTTTAATAAACAGAAGTGGACTAGGATTAAAGGAATTGTCCTCTAGCCAGATCATCCTGAAGGAATGAAATCCACTGTTCTGGAGGAATAATTTTCTTCTTGGAATATGCAGGACTGCAGTGAAAACATATTGTAGGTGACGAAAGCAGTGGGTGTTTTGCTTTGCTGGCTGTATGCAGTGTCTTGCAGTTTGTTTCTCCTGTTGTTTAGGGCCCTCTGTGAAGAAGAAATACAGAAATACACCCAGAGTGTGACTGGAGCAGCCCCACAGTGTGTAGCTGATGGCTCTCAGGAGAGGGTCTGGGAAGGCAGGCACCAGGACTGCTGGCAAGAGGTGCTCCAGGTGCCACCACTGACCCCCACGAGGCAGCCAACAAAGGCTCTATTGAGAAGGGACAGGGAGGCAGGGCTGTGGTTGGGGTAGAGGAACATGATAGCAGCCTCTTGAGGCCAGGGAATCTGTAAAATAAACCACTGGGCAGCGTGAGCATGGAGGTGAGGAATGTGAAACCAGAGTCGAGTTATTTGGGAGCAGTGCCAGTCCAATGCTGCACAAGACACTGCTGGCCAACAGAAGAGGCATAGCTGGTTATAAAATACAGCAGTGACAGGACAAACTCTTTGTTGGTATAAATAACTTAACCTCTGATCAGATCAACTGCCCACTTGCACCAGGGAACGTGGACAGCACCTGTGGCTCACTGGCTGGTGCCTGGCCACTTTCCCTGCCCTAGGCTTGGCCAGGCTGATGGAGCCTGTCAGCAGAAGCTGCATAGTTTCTGTGACCTCCTTGTGGAGCACAGGGCAAAATGACTTCTGCATCTCAGCCAAGCCTATACCCTTTCCTACTCATGGTTACATCCCAGACACTTTCTTGGCCTATTTCAGCTGAGGATGAGGTTTAAGGCTAGATCAAGATTGCATCTGCTGGGAGACATGGTCCTGTGTTCCCTCCTTGCACTATGCTTGGGCTCTTGTTTTCAGCTTTTCTATACTGATCAAAGTTATGTGTCTTGGGTTTCCCTTCTGCCAGGTCAGGTCTGCCTCACCACAAGTACTGGGCTTGGCATAAAGGGAGCTTACAGACAGAGGGTAGAGGCCCAGAAGGACATTGCCCCTTTCTAGGTAAGCATGTTCCCAAACCTTCTCCTGCTGCTCCCCAAACTGATCTTTAAGGGGTAGTGACTTTCCAAGCCTCTCTAATTCACCTCATGGCTATAGTTTGCAGATGTCTTCAAGAAAGAGAAATACAAACAATTTGTGCAGAAAAAAATGCTGATCAGAAGGCAGGGAAAAGGTTAAAATATAGATATGGTTTTACGAGCACTTTCTGTGGAGAAGGCAGCAGGTCTGGTCTCCTCATGCTCCCAATTTCTGCTCTTTTTCTGCTAGATCAGCTGCTGACAGAACAGCCCAAAACAGCTAAAAATAGTGACTGGGTCATTTCAGCTGAGAATTATTAAAGAAATAAATAAAAATGAAACTCTAGGATTGAGCAGTCAGTCTTCCATCAATCCTTGTGTTGTGCTACTTCACTCCTACAAATCCTGCAGTCCAAAGTGTTAAGGAATGTTGCCATTCAGGAAAAAAAAAAAAAAAAGAAAAAGATCCAAAAAGAAAAGAATCAATTCCTTTTGATGCAAACAAGCAAAGTGTGTGGTAGGCAATGCCTGTTATGACAACCAAGTCTTCCTATCTGACAAGTTTTGTATAACATCAACTTCATTTATAGTTCGTAACACTATTAAATTGAGTGTTCTGAACTGCAATTTGAGTGTTTATGATCATAGCAAAGGAACAAACAAACAGAAAGTAGAATGAGAACAGTTTTAAAAGAAAGAAGCCTGAGTAATATTAAGACAACTGAGCTATTGTCTACACTGTGGTTTTCAACTTGATTTAGCTTGTAACAAATTGTAAAAGTGCCCTTCACAACATCTTATATCTAATGCTTTCCTTTGGGGTGAAATGGAAGAATAATTCATTCTTCTAACTTGATTCAGATATAACAGATATAACAAAACCAAATATTTTTATACTATTTATGTCATTAATAAAATACTATTTTTATAACAAACCACTGTCCTGTCCTGTATCCTTGAAGAACCTCCGCACTGCTGTGAAACATGACCAGCAGTTTGTTAAACTGGAAGGATGAAGAATACAGCCATAAAAATCTGTTATGCATGACTTATGATTAGCTCCTTTAGTTTACAAGTAGCTTATTTATATGCATTTCATCGGCCTAAATTCTAATTAAAACTGAACAATAAACTAACTTTTCAGTCATAATGTTCCTGCATCCTCTCTTTAACAGCAATATTTTAAGAAACATAATTGTGACTTCTCCAAGTTCTGGATCTGGTCTCCTTGTTTAAGAATTGGAAAGAAACTGACTAAATATTTGTAACCAATAGAGAGTATTTGGCTTATTTGTGGAGTAATTTTATTCATTCTTTGTATATACTGAGATGACTTAATTTATACTGAGGTTCTTGAACAGATGTTTTCACAGAACTTGCCTGAAGTTTTAGGTCAAATAATTATTCCTAAAAAGGAAACAATGGCTTGCTATTGGCTGATGTTAACTCTTTGCTATTCTAGATGTTCCTAAGTTTGATTCTGCCTGGTCTTTACAACCTTCTATGTGGCCTTGATTACCTGGATGCTATTATTTGGGAAAAGACAAAATGAATACTTGAACTGTAGATTGTGTTCTTTGCCTGATCTCTGAAATGTAAAGACAATCTAGCAACTTAGAAATCTGAATTAACATTTTTAAAAAATGTAAGTGGAAGGAAGGAAAAGCAGCTTGCAATACAAAGCACTGTTCACTTCTCTCACTTTAAGGATTTGTGATTTTAGCTCTCATTGAGATCTGTCCCTTTTAGTAGTGTGTTGCCATAACCTCATGTAAGTGTGTGGATTATTTTGTTGACAGTGAAATCTGAAAATGTTCATCCACATTCCCAGGAGAGGGGCTCTCTTAAGAAGTGCTTAGTAATTCTGACTTGCTCAAGGAGTATCTGTCTTCCCCAGCATGTCATATCTTTTGTTCTTGGCTGTAGCTCACTGGCCTAGCAATGAGACCTGAAACTGGCTCTCACCTTAGTCATGCCTATTTGTGGTAGAGCCTAGATTTAAAGAGAAAAAACTTTCTTTCCTTTAAAAGTGAAGTAGTGCCGTGATATGTGACGACAGTTTTGATGAAGTGTCCGAGACTGGCTTCTTATAAAACAACACGTGCACTTAAACAGAGTAATTTCTGTCTTCCTTTCTAATAAAGAAAACCTATTTATTATGCAACTTTCAAATCCTTTTTTAAAGATAGATTTACTTGTAAAAAATTCACAAAGTGTTAGAGACTGAAATTCCCACTGAAGTGCTGCAGTTAGTTGTTGCTGTGGTGTTTTGCTTGTCAGCTTCTGGTGAGGCCACTAGGGATGAAGAGATAGGACAATTCTAGACTTTTCTCTGAGAGGCAGGAAGTTTTGTAGTTATATGTATTTTCAGCTACTTTGTCTGTAACATGTCCCTTCCTCACCTCTCTGTCCCAATTTGTCTGTGTGTCCAGAAAAAGCTATGTTGGCATCAGCTCATTTGTCTACCAGCATATATCTGCTGCTAATGGTTTCTTTTTGTTCTGTACTTGCATGGACTGTATGTGAAACAGCAAACTAGAGATGAAATTGCCCATATTATGTTTGTAATCTCCTCTGCCATATGATCTTCATTTAGGAATTTAGATTTAATTGTTCTTGTGTAGGCTGGTAGATATTAATCTCTGAGATTAATTGATATAGGAGAGGCAGTGCTTACAATTTTTTGGATTGTGCATTTCAGTTTTTGCACTCTTCTGCCCAGAGTATGGGATGTACATTGAATGCCAGCTCTATCTTCTGTTGGAGTCAAATCAGCAAGGGAAGATTTTGACCCTATATAAGAATGTATTAATCTAAAGAAACAATTTCTTATCCTTGTTCTGTTTTGCCAACTTTTAATATTATCACATTTAAAAAGAAAGAAAAAACAATGAAAGAAAAAAAAACCTCATCTATAAGTGCTTGTATTGAATATGCATTACAAACTGAAATGTTTTCCTTTGGAGTATCATTCTTGCTGTGCCTCTGTTCCAAAACATTTATGACTTCAACTAGAATATCAACACAATGTATAATAATATGACATTCTTTTGAAGTACATGCTGAAGACATGACGGCAAAAGGAAAAATTGTATTTTTTTAGAAACAAAGTACTGCATTGTGAGAAAACTGCTGTACTCACTCTCAGTTCAGGTGGAAAAAAAATCACAAGAGTTTCATGTCAAAACTGAAGGAGTTTTTCAACTCATCTTTTATTCCTCTGAGTTGCTGCCCAGGAAACTGAATAGGAGATTAACAAAGTATCTGGCAAAAACAATGTCATTTAAAAAAATGTACCACTGTGTTTATAGTATGCAACACCAGCCAAGAGATTGCCTGAAAGTGTGGAAATTGGAAAACAGCACTCTCCAGGTATGGAAAATCCCATTGTTCAGAATTCAGATGTTTTGTAAAGGAGGGAATTCTCTTCAGAAGATTTGGCTGAATTTTTTACATTCTTGTATTATCTCGTTCTGCTCAAGGAATGTAAACAGTGCTCATCTGTTAGTATAGCTGTTGCAGCTGGATGGCCTTTAGGACTGGGATTTTAAAAAAAATGAAGTTGTATCCTGAATGTGATGCTTACAAACTGGCAGCTCTAAACAATAAAATTTCCACTGTGATGGGTGAGGTATGACAGACAATTTGCTTTGTGTTGCCCCGTTGCTCTGTCTATTGTGACTTGCTGAGGAATTAATCCCAGGCTGGATATGTAATCAGATTTGATGCCTGACTTCCTGCTCCCCTAAAGTGACCAATTAAGATGCCATTAATTAGAACAAGTATGAAAGCCAAAAACAAAATCCCTTTTTGTCTTTTTCTAGTATAATTTATTAGAAGATTGAAAAGTTTTGCTTGTAATGATTAGAAAACATCTGTTTTTCCTCGTCAGCATGATCTACAAAGCAGTATTATTGTAATCCTTCACTACCCTGCATCTCTGGCTACCTTGCAGAGTATGATTTTCTCAGCAGCTGAGGGCTTTGGACTGGGAATTGCATAGATATTAGTCACTCTTCTGTTTTCTTACTTCTACTTCACCAGTCACCCTTTGCCATGCATTCCTACTAATTCCTTTTCTAAATGTTATGATTCTGACACAAGCAGAAGTAGGTGGAGATAACAGAATTCTGCTTAAAAAAGCTATTTCTGGAAAACAGTCCAGGACAGTGTATCTAACCATTCAGATGCAGCATTTAAAATTTGTCCTTTATACATCTTGTATTAACCAGAATAGGACATGCAAACCTGATCTCAGGACTCAGTACTGGACAGCTGTCCACTTCTTTGGCCTTATACTTACTCTGGATATTCTATTCTTTCTTTCTATACAACAGCCCAGATCCAAAGTAAGAATTCATCTCTGCCTTTCTCTTTCCAGTAGTACAATTTTTAAGGCAGAAAGTGGTAGGTGAGAGTGTTGTTTCTGTGCTTAGCAAGAATGGGAAAAGTGCTTGAACTTGGTATCCCATTCTATGCTCACAACCACTGTGTTTTGGACTCAGATTAACCCAGTGCACAGGCAGAGTTTGGAAGTGCTCAAAAAATGCATGAGAGCCTGAGCCTAATTTGACTGATGAGAACTTGGACACCCCAGAGTTTAAGCAGCGGGGTGGAGATCTTATGGATCACTTGCTTGAACTTGCATACACAAATTTCTCCTAAATTGCTCTAAGTAACTATTTATTTCTTCGTTTAGATTAGGCCCTTTCTTTTGCTCTGCTTCAATCTTTATCCAGAAAAGAATAATAACAGCAATTGCTGCCTCTCCAGGGTGTTGTGTAATGGGTATTCAAAGGCTTGGAAGACACCCACCTATAATGACAGCAGGGGTTACTATGTAATGAGCACTAATTTGCCTGGTCACTGCAGGTTCTGGTCCAGTAGAAGCAAACTGAGGGAATAGTTATTTTTGCCACCTTCTCCAGATGCTTCTTTATACTCATGAGAATTTAAATGGAAGAATACTTTTTCTTCATGCATCTCAGTCCTTGATTTCTGTCTTGTGTTCACATTCTCTGAAAATTTGCCCAGTCCAGATGTAGTGGACAAACCTATTTCTTGATACTTACTGCCATTTCCAAATAAAGTGGGATTTTCACCTCCTCTAAACTGAGCCTTACATAAACATTGAAGCACACATATCTGTCAAAACCTAGAATGTGTGTGTAGATCTACACCAGTACAAAAAGTGAGGGTCATTGTTGTGGATAGATTTAACACCAATGTATGAGATCAGCTCAGTCATGTATTTGTAAGTTAGAAGGTCTGTATGTAAAATGTTTTTAAAAAGCATATTCCAATTGTATGTTTCATTAATAAAATGACTAATCTCAGTAAATGTTACAAAATTGTTAGTGGAACTTGAGCTCTATCTATGAATACAGCATTATAATTTTACAAGTGTAGCTGCTCTTAATAAACATCAAAGTGGATGTAATTATTATATGACTTTAGCCCTTTTTTTTCCCACGATACTATAATTAATCTTGACAACAGCTAACATTAAGTGCAGGGATTTAACTCCCTTGATGATACAATTTAAAAATAGCTTTGGTTCAGATTGTTCCACTCTGCCATTATCCTTCATCACTTGGCCCAGGGGGTGGCCTTCATTCTCTTGTCTGGAGGCAGGGCTTGGACATGTTGGACACTGCCTTTCAGACCTGCTTTGCCTGAGCTTTGGGAAATGAAACTGGAACAGGGAACTGCATGAAACAACCCCTTTTCTTGCACAAGAAGACCACCCTTTTAAATATAACCTTATCTTGTGTTAGTATTTGGAGGTTACCTTTACATTTCTCTGAAGTTCATTGATCTCAAAAACAGAGCAAAACAAAACCAGAGCAGTTGTAAGACTTTGGAGCAGAGAATGACTTCCTAAAGAAGCATATGTGGAGTAATAGAGGTGCTCTGTGGTGGCTGGAATTGGGTAATGTTTTGTCTTGGTGATGGGTAGCTCTCAGCATGGCTATAGAACCCTCTGGCTGGGCTCCTGCAAAGGCATTACTCTTTTGTATCAATAGTCTTGATGGAGGCTTAAATAATACCTTGGGAGGGTGGGGAGAATTTAGCTTAAATCTTCCATGATTGAAAAGTACTATATACAAAGGTCTACTTTTAGGGGGTTTGAGGGACTGTTGTGTTCCACGAAAAGGAAACTGAACAAAAGTTCCTTAAGGGATTGGGACTCATTATTTGCCTTGCAGATCTCAGCCATAGTTTACCGCCTCTTTTGCACTAGTGGTGTCATCTGCCAAGACCAAAGCTGAAAGAATTCTTTGAGAAATTCCCTTAAAATACAGACGAGTACATTGTGTACAAAGATTTAATTCCATTTGCTGGCATTTGCAATCTTTCCTTCTGTGCTCTTTTCACCCTACCCTTGACTCCTCAAGCTGGTTTGAACAGGCCATTTTCTGATAAAACCTATTACATCATTGTCTTTGCAACATTCTAAGAAGGAAATGCAGAGCTAATCATGAAACTAATTAAACTAATATTTATCATAGTCTAAGGACAAATAGAAATACATTGGCAACAACAGTATTGTTGTAGCATGTACTGAAATTTTTAGTTTATTTTCAGTCTTAATGGGCAGATGCCTTTGCTCTTTTTGCAAACAGAAGAGTATTCAAAACCCGTAACTAGAAACAAATGATCACACATTGTACCTGTATTTCTTGAACTAAGAACAGAACAAAATCAAATGTTTTTGTCAGGCACGCTTTATAATTGTACATTTCTGCACATAGAGGCCCAGGCAGGATCCTTCTCAAATGACACAGATAATTATTATTTTGTTCCCAAGGGAAAGTGGTATTACAACATCAGTATTATCCACTGGTAATGAGGTGCTCACAGATGGGAAGAGGATGGGTAAGGCAGATATAACATGAGTGACTACCCTGTGGCAAATACTGCTTAAAAAATGTTTTCATAGCACTTCAAAGAGTCTGAGTGAGGGGATCATGTGGTAATACTGTCTAATTCTGGCTTTAAACAGTAGGGACTTCCACCCCCAACCCTGGATAACCCTGTTAATATTGCTTGTAGTTTCTTTTCTTGGTGCCATGGTTAAGACACTGATTCAACAAATCAGAGGTGATCACTTCACCAGAAGGCATCATATGATAATGAAAGGCTTCTGAGAGGGAGCTCTCCTCTCTTCTGCAGATCTGCTTTCTGTTTCTTTCATTCCAGAGACTCAACCACCATTGTTAATAACTGCAAAGAGCTCTAAAGAAGAGCTCTGTGACAGTGATTAAGCATTTTAACAGATGATTTTTTGATGAAAAGATGGGTGAATTCTACCAGTGACATGTATTTGCTTTTTGTTCTCAGATGCTCTGTGGAGACATTACCTTTTGGTTATGGCTGAGAGAACAGGTGAAACAGAGTCTCTTACTGTCTTTTTGAGAAGGCTTCCTTGGAGCTTTTGCCTGCCTGAAGGCTGAAAGGGTTTACTGATTTGCACAACTGTAGGAGCAGTTCTTCTGGTTTGACTAGAGATCTAATATGGAAAATATTTCTAAACTGTTTCTTTTGCTTGTACCAAAATCAGAAATGCAATTCAGCTACTTGTAGAGAGATGTAGTAAAGCACCATTAACTACATTTTTAATGTGAAACCCTCAACATTCGTAAAATAATTGTCTCTCTGCACCCGAGTGATAAGTGCTGATATGCTGTTCCTTCACAGCTATGGAGAGGGTTTCTCAATTAGGCTGGTATATGAAAAGCCTTTTTTTCTTTTATTTTTTCTTCACTTTTTGTGTGTGTGTGTTTGTGTGTGTGTGTATGGACCCATTTCCAGACATGATTGCTTCTTATTCTGCACATGCCTATTAGTGATAATTTTCCTTTTTAATTGGGCAGCCAAAATGGCAGAAAAGGGAGAACTGCATGGACAAAATCTAGAGAAGAAAATGTGCTTATAACCCCACTAATTCCAGCACATGAAAATTTCCTGATCAAAGCCTAAAATCTGTCTCCTACACTGATAGCATGTGAGGAGTAAGAGGTTTTGTGAATGATCTACTGCATTAGTAAAGCCTTCAAATCTCTCTGGTACTGTTGGAGTGCAGTATGGCTACAACCATTAATCCCTTCTTGGAAGCAGTGATCAGCAGCAGGGAAAAGTATTTTCCAAGGGGCAGGCTCTCTTGTTAGGTGAATTAAAAGGTAAGGTGCCTAGTAAGAATCTATGCCCAGCTGCCAGGGGAAGAGCAGCATTGTGATGGGAGCTGTGCCAAGGAGGGCATACATCAGAGGTGAGATGATCCTTCCTTTGAACCCTCTTCTGGAGCAGTGTGCACATTGTTAAATACTTCAAGAAATGCAAAGGTCAGATGGAAATCCCAGTTTTCTCTGTCATGGAAATGATCAGGCATAATATGAGGAAGGACAGAGAAAGCAAAGCTGTTCTCTTTTCTCTGAGGTGGGAAAGAAAAAGTGGTTGTAATCTTCAAATAAGAAAAAAGTTGTTGCAGGACAAAAGGCAATGTGATATTAGACATCTACTGTTGCTAGAGCAAGAAGTAATGGGGTTACATTTAAAAAAGATGTTTAGACAGGAAGGTTCAGTGGAAAAATGTATTGGGAAATATATTCTCAAGAAGGTTTAGTTAAATGTGGAAAGTGATTTCCTGAAGATGGTAAAGCTTTTAAAAACAAGTCTGAGAAATATCTGTCATAAATGTGGTATAGTCAGCCCTTATAGTACAAAGAGTTCTCAGGCTTCCTCTGAAGCTTTTTATTTTTTGTGATTTAAATGGTGGGTATGTTTTATGGTATTTATCCATCAAATTGATTTTTTCTCTTCACCTATCTTTGTTTAAAAATCAGCCCTGTTCTTAGGATTTATTTTCTTAATGACATTTGATTTCTTGTTTATAAAATGATAAGACATTTTCACAAAGTGCTCTATCAAACGAAATTATCTCTGCTGTTTGAAGATATAAAATGGGTTATTCTTGTGAAGAAAATGCAGATGCTATGTTGTCCATCCACCCATGTTAAAGAGTTGCTTAAGGTACAGTAAACTGGCCAGAGGCATTAAGATTACAAATTGACCCCTCCTGGACTTATTTGGGATTCCTGTGGGAGCAGAGTGGGGCCATTTCAGTGTACAGGTATCTGGAGGATGGCACATGCTCAAAGTGAGTGGAGACTTCTTTTTACCAGCAGTGACTACTTAAGAGACTGATGACACTACAGGTGTAATAAATGAAGTCAGCTTTGCAGTTTATTTGTGGGATGATAATGAATTATGGTATCTATCATATTATCCAGGTGACATAGCATAATCCTGTCTCACATCACTGTTTATTGCTCATTATCTTTCAGTGTGCCAATGCTTGATGCATTTTGCATTGGTGATGATTTTGTAGCTGGACAATCAAATCAGACATTACACTTAGTTGTAATGGAAAGATTTTGTTGTCCATCTCTTCTTTCTCCTAATTCAGCAAGTAGCCACCATCCCAAACCCTTGCCCTTGGACATGAAGATTTGCCTGTATTCTAAGCTTGTCTCTGCCACAGATTTGACTTGCAGCTCTCAGCAAATTGTGTCTTCCTTCTGCTCAAACAGATGTTACCTATATTTCAGCTTTTCCAGATCATTATTTGCATGTTATATTTTGCATGCAGCCTAGTGCAGCAACTGTAATTAAAGCCTGGCAGAAGTCAATGGAAAGGCTAAATGATCCAGGGTGCTGCTAATAGTAAAGCCAAAATAGATTTCTCAGAAAAGTAACCAGAGTCCTTCAGTGCACTCTAAAACCAGGGTGACCTCCTTTCTGAAGACCAGGTTTTACTTCTTCACATTTGTGGGGCATTTCATCACTTGGTTCAGAGACCTCAGTTGAAACAGTATCTTCAGTACTCTTTTCTTTTACTTCTTTCTTTCTATTTTCTTAGATATTCTTGGACTGTGTTTCTTTGCACTGTCTGCTACACAGAATACCAGCACTGTTTGAGGACAGAGACAGCACTCCTGTTTAAATAATGATCCAATTCATCAATTAAGAATTTTCAAGCATGTGAAAGGTGAATGCCCAGGTAAAGTGATAAATGCTGTAGCTATTATTTGCTCTATCAGATACAAGTTTTCTCCATTTATTTATTCAGAGGATCCTCTTTGATCCAGTGTAAAGATTTCACACAACTTGATGGTACTTGAAGGGGGAATCTATTTCTAAATGTTTAATGTTCCAGAGAGTTCAGGTTCTGTAAAGATGTCATAAAATGTCCCCGCAGTACATCAGAGTGTGTGCTTTAAGAAATCTTCTTTTTGTAATTCTATCTGTGAGATTCTCAGAAACTGAGAGTTCTGGCCAAAATAATTCCAGAGGGACTGAGACAAGCCAAAACTAACATGGTTTAAAAAACTATCTCTATATGCTTACATGAAACTTTTCTATAAGAGATTTCTTCAGTGAGCATGTGGATAGAGTTTTTAAAACTGAAATAAAATGAGCGTCAGTTCTTCAAGTATTTGCCCATGGCATTTGCCACAATCTGAAGTATATGCCAAGAGAGAGTGGGATAGCAGTGTATAATATGATGAGGAGCAGCTGGGTCCTCTTTCCTTTCATGATCAGCTTCTGCCAGATTGCTATATTCTTGGTGTTTGGGGTGCAGAGTGAGTTAGATTAGAAAGGAATTGCATGAAAGTAGCCTGCATAGTTTTGAACGCATCCTCAAATCTGAAAAAATACTCTTACATAACTTCTGGTCATTTGCTGTGATGGAATCTAACCTCTTGGTGACTCCCTGGGCTGATTTCCCAGGTGCCTGTCAGGCGTTCTGGATCTTGGCAAGAAGTGCTCATCTTATGTTGCCTCCAGTGACGCCTGGGAATTGAACTGCCCTCCCTCTTACATTTTATTTCTTTAGGAGGCTTTTGAGAAGCACCAGCAAACCCTTACAGACACCACAACTTCGCACAGTTGGTTTTTATCCCACAGTTGCTTTGCTCACAGTTTAAGCACAGGCCTTTGCAGGCAGTGAGCAAAGCAGACTTGCTAAAGCATCTCCTGTCTGAAGGTCAAAATGCACTTGGGACTCCCTGAAGTCTGTCTGAACTGGTTAAGCTATGCTTTTTTCTTCACTGAAACCCTGACTTGGGAGGTATTGAAAATCTCTGGAGTAAAAAGGAGTTGCTGCTCTTTTCATAACTTCTTTTTTTCTTCTGTTAACTCCTTGGTTTAAACCTAAGAGTTTTTCTTCTGTCAGTTCATATTTTAATTTTTGTTACCATCCTCCATATGCACCTTATCAAAATCATCAACACTGATGTTCTTAGAGTTTCTTTAACCAGACAGAAAATAAAGAAGTGGTTTTTGTTTTCTTCTATCCTCTCACTAGCTAAAAGCAAAACAAAACAGTGTAGCTGCTTTAAAGATCTTTATTCTGCTGCCCACAATATTTTTACTACTGTGAGAAAATACAAAAATTCCTGAACTGAGTTTTCTTGTAGACTCTAGTAGATTTCATGATGATAGAGTTGGGACTGAGGTGCCACTGCTGTGGTGTGGATCATTACCCACTAGCAAAGAGAAAAGAGGTCCAGAGCTTGACAGAATCCCCAGGCAGTTTTCTGTCTGCATCTCTTAGCTAGCAGGTGAAAATACTGACCTGGAAATAACACCTAGTACTGTTATTGTGTGACAGATTAGGTTAAAAATGGCTTAAAAAAGGAGCAAACTTTCAAATTTGTAAATAAATAAAATGCTGTTAATAAAGTTGTCTGTCCTAGGAAAGAAAAGGCAGAAGATCAGTGCCTCACAGGAACTCCTATGGGGAAACAGGGAGGGGGAACTGCTTGGCCCAAATACAGTCTGGGGTATTTGAGCAAGAGAGACTGGAAAGAGAAAGGAGGAAGGAACTTTGATGCAATAGGAAACTTCTGAATTTATCAAGGCAGGTCCTCTGCATGGTCCTGGTGCTGAGGCCTCATACATAGTCTTTGCTATTCTTAGAGCATGCAGCAGAACAATGGCTCCATTCGAAGAAGCTCTTTTATAGCTTGCCAATATAAAGAAGGCTGTGCAAAATGATATGGTCATGTAATTGAACACTGTAAATAGATACGCTGACCCAAACGATAGTTTTAAATTAGATCACTTTCCTGCCACATCTAAACTTTGTAGACTTAACAGAATGAGAAAGACTTGATTATTTTTTCTGGATTTATAAATGTTAATGTTACTTATATGTGATTTAGGAAATCAGGTGATTTGATGGGACAATGATGGGAACCTTTTTTCTGTTCATTGAAGTAGAAGCCAGATTAATTTAATCCCTTTGCTTGTTTGACTTTAATGTACAGTTATGAAATTAAGATCTGTGTATCCTGCAAAGTCAAAACCTCAAATGCAAAGAATACCTTTCACTTTTTATAATGCTGCCACAGCTTCCCCTATTAATTAGGATTAATTTGGATTATTAAAATTGGTTCTGTGCTATGCAATAGAACTGGTGATACAGGCTTGAGTCAGACAGATACAGCCTGCAATTGCATTTTGAATGACCACTGCCAAGACAGGAAGCTAATATGACAACCATCGCTGACTGGCATGAGCCACAGAGTGTCCTGGCTTGCATAGGCTCATGGCAGATGCTTGATTCCCTGTATATTGTGGGAAATGAGCAGTATTGCAACATGGAGATGTTTTTTTCTAGTTCCCTTCTTGATACAGCCAGATGTGGCACAATGCAACAGCTTCTTGAAGGTATTCTGAACTGCCATCCAACTCCTTTTCACTTTCAAGGGCCTGAATCTGCACTGATCACATCCAGGTCAGCAGCTGTGCAGTCACAGCAAGGCACTTGGCTTGGTGGGAAGGCTTTGCTCTCCAAGGGATGGCATACAGCAGGGTGTGCCCCATGCAGAGAGGATGCTGATGGGAGCAGAGGTGGCAGGACCAGGGGTGGTGCCTGGAGCAGCAGGTTCTGCTGTGAGGAGTACTGTGAAGCTTCCTGGTGGTCAAAAACTGGGACAAGACTGGTCGTAAAGACAGGGCAAACCTGGTGGTTTGGTCTGCAGGTTGAGTCAGGCAACATCCCAGAGCTCAGCTGTGTGCCCAGAAAATAAGATTCCAAAAGGTAAAACAAAGCCAGAGTATGCCACAAGTAGCAAATGGTCTGCAAAGCAGGCAGGCATTTTCCTTGATTAGCTGATGCTGGATTGATGTGTGAGCAAGTGGGAGTGGAGCAGGGTGCTTGATCTTGGGCAAAAAGTAATCTACACCTGGGAATCCCAGACACCATGCTCCCCTTTGAGATGTACAAAGTTTTGATTCATCCAGATGTCCAGCCTGACTTGTGGCACATAGTTAGCTTGCCAGCATCCTCTCTGGAGTGGTTTTGATCCAGTCTCATGAACTCACATCAGAAGAATGTGTTGTGTCATGGGACCATGATACTTGCAACATTTAAATATTGCATGTCTCAAAAAACCCCCAAGAAGGTTGAAGTAATGAGCTTCTAAAACACTACTATACTGAATTTTGATTGCACAGCACCTGGGAAATTAGCAGGTCTGAACTGCAGCCATTTCATCTGGACTACTTTTTTTTCAGGTAGTGCTGCCATACCCTTGCTTAATATCTGGGTCTTCTGATGAATTTAGTTTTGTTTCTGTGCTGTAGCTTTAAGCTGGGGATCAAGTGGCAGGTTGATATTAAACCAATCTGCATGGTGAAGATGTTGCTTTGGAAGAGGGGAGCCCCTGTATTTGCTAAGGACCAATAAGTAACTCCTTCCTGAGGTGATCGCTCTGGGAGGCTTTTGGAGGGAGATCAATGTTTCCTATGTTCAGTTTTGCTGTTGTGTTGGAATTTGTGATAAATGTCGTGGTGGTTTCTCTACTTTCACTAGTGATTTAAACCACACATTTTAACATTACAACTAGAAAGAGAAAATGTGGGTGTTGAGGGCTGAGCTGGGACTAGGACCCTGAAGCTGGAGCTGCCTGACATCAGTGTGTCTGGAGTCTCAGCTGGAAAGCTGCTTTGCATTTGTTTGATTTGCATTGATATGTTGTTACATCATATATGTGATACAACAGATTAAAAAAAACCCCATGTGTCTCTTGTCAAGAAAAAGGGAACTATGCACTTCTAGTAATTATTACCATATGATTCTTGCACTCTTTCTACATATATAGTGAAGTCACTTATATCCTACTGAAATGCTGTATTGTTTTTTTTTGTATCAGAGAGAACAGTTGAAACAACATGTATATTGCCACAATAATTTCAGCTCCTTACATCTGCTACTTAGCTACATCCTATGTGTGCAGAGGATGTTTAGTCAAGAAAGTGAGCTTCAAGTGTGATTGCTTGTAAGTTAAACACATTCCTAAGCAAATAGGTTGAGCAAATAATTTTCCTTTTAAATTATTCAAAACTCAATGATGATAATGCAAAACAGAGACAGAAACAGTCTTCCATGTGCAGTAATTTGACATAGCAAGTTGAAATAGTTGTCTCTTCACACTCAGATCTTATTTACCAAGTCTCTTCTGAGTGAATTCATGTAGTGCTTGAGTGTGAATCGTCATATTAAATCTTGTCAGTGACATTTAAAATGCTGTATTACAGTTTGAACTAACCTGCTTTAATGCTCTGGTCCTTTAACTCATCCTGTTATTGTCTGCTGCAGCTGTTGACTCAGTAGATTTTCTGATGTGGTCTGGGAATGAGTTCTTTTGGACTTTCACATTATCATATTACAATATACACTACAGATTATTTATACTGGGGGTTAATTGCATCATCTGAATGGAATTCATTTTCCATTGTATCTACAAGTTTGCATTTTAAAATAGCATTTTGTCTTATGGAACCTTGAAATAAAATGACATTGATTCTTGAGAAAATTAGCTCTAAATAATGATTCTATGATTCCATGTTTGGCTTTAAACAAGCACATTGGGCTGGAATAAATAACTGGGAAGCATTATTAGAGGATGAAATATATCACTTCAGTACTGTAATGGAATGTGGAGTCTGACCAGCTAAACATAGCGGATAAATAAATTAAAAATATTGAGCCTTCTCAAAGGGACAGAGTTGCTAAGTGCAACATATCCGTGCTTAGTATAATCTTAACTCTTCTCCCAAGCATTTCAATTTAATTTTAAAATAAAAATCTTGAAAAAGTTCCCAGGACCAGTAACTAGAAATATGCAATCTCATTCATGAGCAAAACAAGTGGGAGACAGAGCTTCATTGTGCGCATGATTATTTTTTTGATTGGCTGTCAACACATAAATGTGTAAATAAATTGAAGGCATTAACTCACAACCCCATTTTTTGTCATGGCTTATTGGTGAATTTAAAACCCTGAAGTTCATTTTGGGTCAAGCAAATATTTCGCTTTTCCCATCAAACAAAGCACCTCATTGACTTGCTCAAGACACCGCAGAAGGGATGGAGGCGGCAGGGCCTGCCCTGCGCGGTGGCGCTGGGCTGCGGCGGGGCGCGGATCCCCTGCACCAGCGCCACACTCTGCCCGTGAGGGTCACCCGCTCCGGGAGGGCTCTGCCCGCGGCACGGCTTCGGGCACCAGCCTCCACGCTTCCTTCCCTCCTTTTGAAAGCAGCGTGCAGGGAGCATTCCTTAGCCACCAAAAAACAAGAGAACTCTTCTTCCTCTTCATCCCAAACGACAAACGAGGAGGGAGTTTATTTTTTCCTCCATCTCGTAAACCAAACAATCCCTTCCCTCAGCTGGCGGCGCAGGGGGAGCCTCAGTCTGCTCTGACAAAGCCTCTGAAGCCATGCCAGGCCCGGACGCCGCCGGAGGAGCCGGGCCCGTGCCTGTGCATGGCGCAGGGACACACGGCTGCCCGGCTCTCACACCGGCTCCTTGCTGCCACTCCTGTGACAAGAGTGGGCACCTCTGGCAGGCTGGGGACCCAGACACAGAGCCCTCTCCAGAACGCAGCCATGCCCTCTCTAGCAGCCAGGCTGTGCACAGATGCTGCTGAATGCCCACATTTGGGGCACATTTTTGCTTGACAATAGTGGCCTGGGGGTCCTGCGGAAGAAAGATGTTGTTTTCCATGGCTGTTTTGTATTTCCTCACGAAGATCTGGACTGAACTGGAAATGAGTTAAGTAGATCTGTTTGATAGGCCTTGGGAAGTTTTGCTGATTGGCCCCCCGTTGTGCTGTTGAAAACTGGGGTGAGCAAGAGGAAGGATTTGTCAAGATGAAAAAGTCTAAGTCCCCAGGCTCATATGTCCGTGTCTGCACACAGAACAAAAGGAAAGAGGGAATTACAAAGCTGTTAATTTGCTAATAATGAACGGACAGTTGCCAAGGTCCAGTCTGTATTCATGTGCTGTGGTTTAGTTGCAAGGCACAAAGGACCAAAAGCAGGGGCTTAGTGAGTCCTTCCCCCCTCTGCTTTCTCTGGAGGTGTCAGGGCTTGGCAGTTCTATCCCCATACAATGCAGTATATCAAGCTACCAAAAAAAATGAAATCACCCCAAATCTACTTGCATGCAAGAGTGGATTTGGTATAGGTAACAGAGGTATAATGGTGCAAGATGCAGGGAGAAACTGAAAACCGAAGTGTGCTTTCAGAAAGTTGATGAGTGAGAGGACTCTAATTTAATACAAAAATATTGCCTTCAACTCAATAAACAATGTATTTTTTCCTTAGAATGCAACATTTTGGGGAACCCAGCATGCCTTTCTTTTACTTATGCACGAGACTGTTTTGCCTCCTTATGTAGGGGGAGTATCAGAAGACACTTTGCTGGTCTGGGATTAATGGGGCTGAGAAAGTAAGTTCTCAACATACTTTACTGCAACAAAAGCTATCTTTTGGATCTGTTTTTTATTTTCAATTTGGGAATGAGGAGGAAATTCTTGGAGAGTTCCCAAACCATTACAGGTGGTTGAAAATATTTAACTCTTCTTTTTTAGTAACAGAAAAACATCTGCACTCTTAAAAAATTGGTTCAAAATCTAGCTGACTCCTTAGAATGACAAGATTTGTCTGGGATGTGGGATATACTCAATGAAAGCAACCTTTTCCCTACCTCCCAGGAAGAAATTCCCTCAGGTACTTGTCACCACTGTGGCCTCTGTATGCCCCAATCAGGCAACACTGAGGGGAAGCTCTCTAGCTACCTTGCCCTTAAGGGGTCTTTTTTTTCTGATAAGGTATGAGAACCTAAAGCCTGCTTTAAGTTAGAGAGAGGGAGCCATGCCTCTGGGAGGGCAGCAGTGCTTTAGTGAGAGGTTTCTCTCCCAACAGCATACCTGTCCACCCTGTGTTTCATGGCAATCCAGCTCCCAGCCATGGGTTTGTTCTGAGAGCAGGCGTGGGTGTGCAGGGAATGCACATTTGTGGCTTAGTCAGTGCAATGCTGATGGTTAACGAGGTAAGTCTTCTCCAAGGTTGCAAATAAAGGATGTCCTCCCCCCTCTCTCTCTTTGACTGGTGCTGTCAAGACCTGTCTGGGCTATTCAACTGCTCCTCTGTTGGTGAGCTACTCCAGTTTCTTGGTTCAGGCTCCTGTAAGTTCTACAGGCCCAAAACTGGGGACTAATATATTTTCCTGGACATAAATCAAAGCAGAGTTAAAAATAATAAAAAAAACAGCATAAAAAGCTGTTTGTGTTTTAGAGATACCATATCATTCAGACTTCAAAATACAAATTCTGTTTAAAGTCTTTTTTCCCTCCCCTGTGGTTTAGATTCATTAGTTGCTAGACTTCCTTAGTCTGAGCAACAGTTTTAGTATAGATTAAGAAGGAAAACAGGATCTTGGTTTGCATAATAAATAAGTCTAGATTGTGCATTGACTGCCAGTATATTTTTCTTATTCCATATCTATGTCAGCTTGGGATGAACACTTCATCATTGTCAAGCCACCTGTGTGACTGCAAAGTGCCAGCTGAATCTGTCAGTGTTGTAAAGAGGAAATGAAGAGACTTTGATCCTCTGAATAGCGTCCCTTATCACCTAAAGATGTTGATTCAGATTAATATTTGCTGCGACTTTCAATATAAAAAATTTGTTAGCTTTTTATCTACTGCAGTATTGCTCTACCAAGGCTATCACGAGATTGTGTGAAAATGATCTGCAGTGCACTGCAAGGGTTTGTGCTCCCCCGGCCCTGCCTTGGATTCAGCAGCTTGAGTTCCAGTTCAGCCTGTGCTTTCTTGCCTTGGTTCACCCCTGCCATTTCAGTGGCCACTGACACGTGAAGTACTGCCCTCTTGGCAGTACTGGCTGCCCTTGGGTTCCTAAGGGGAGTATTGTAGAGAATAGTTCCCCAGTGTAAGCAGGAGTAAACATGGGTTTTTTTTTGTTTTGTTTTTTCCCCTTCTGGAGATGCCTGGATATCCTCATCTTTTGAGCTACTGACTGAGGTCACCTTAGGGATCCCTATATGTCTCATGGTCTGGTGTAGTGATATTTTTCCCCGAAGGCTGTGGTTGTTCTCCTAATCCCACCTGAAATTTTCTTCGTCTCTCTATATTGGCATGTGTTTGTGTGGCCAGCTGTATTTGTAACCCTTCTTTGTGCTGAAAACTGATCATGAGACTGCACTGGGAGGGCAGCCTTTCTCTTGACTATGTGCTCCCACTGGACATCTTCAAGGAGCTGAATGTTCAGAAAACTATCAGAACCACAAATACAAAACCTAAGTGATTTCAATTTTCTTGGGGTCTAGCTTTCCCATATTTGCAATCTTCATGAATAATTGAGACAGCATAAGAGGCTGGGCAGGGACTTTCACTTTTGGCAGCTGCTCAACTCTACTTGGCTCAACCCTGATGAGAAGCAGAAGTCCCATTTGCTAGTAGGCTCTGGCTGCCATTTAATATCTGCTGGTATGTTAGGGATCTGACTCATGTTTGCTTGACAAGCAGCTAAAATGGGTTAAAGTATGTTTCTCCCTCAGGCACACATCAGCTCTTTTGCAGCTGGGGTCAGGACGCCACGTTTTTGGCTGGCACGCTGCAAGGCACAGTATGCTCTGCTCCTGGACAGCAATCTGTGGCAGTGGAGAGGGCTGAAGGCCTAGAGGCGAAATACCTCCAGGTGTCACAGAGAGATTTGCAAAAGCTTATCTCCCAAACCCTGCACTGTGGGGTCAGGGACTTGGCATCTCACCAAGTGGGGTCAGGGACATGAAATCTCACCAAGTGGGGTGCCGATGTGGGGTGAGCGTTGCAGGCTGTAAGCACCAGGCTTGCTGTCAGCAGCTGCCTCATGGCAGCTCCAATGCACTGCAAGGACCCTGCACTGGCTTTGGGGAAGGCTGGTTAACTTCTGTATTTCATTTTGCCCAGCAGTGTAATGTGGATGGATTGTAAGCAGTGCACTGGATTCCTTTCAGGCTCACAATTCAAGAGTAGTCTTTTTTTCTTTGGTTGTCTCTTCTATCTTCTTATCTCCTCCCCAGCAACCACTTCTCCAAGAAGTAATAACTCAGATCCTTTAGTTCTTTATCCTAGCCAAGTTCTTTGATCAATCTAGTATCTCTCAACATTTTCCAACATGTTTCTAGTTTTTCCACCTTGAATGAGCCTCACAGAAAAATGTAAACCATTTTTTGCTTTCAGCAGATTATTTCTTGTTCTTCAGCTCTTCTGTGGTTTTCTCTACTTTTTTTTTTTTTCTTTTTAAAAATACTTACAGCATTTTACATAAAAACTAGACTGATGTGTAGGAATTTATTGAGTATTTCTGTTTATTTCTGGCACAGGACCCAACCAAATCCACATTGAAGTTTCTGCTGGGTTTAGAGCAACAATCTGTTTGAAAACTTATAATGCTCTTTACTCTGGATAACTGCTGACACACTCCCTCACTGCTTCTCTTGTCACTTTTAAATGACACAGTGTGAGACTATTTTACCTACCTGAGCTCTAGAGCAGCACTGTGACTCGAAAGAAAATTAATGGTGTTGTGACTGCTGATCACTATCTGCTACTGCCTGTGTCCACGTGTGATTTGGACTTCAGCAGCTGTCATGCTGGTTGTTATTAATGCTCCAGTCTGTTCTCAGACCCGGTTGCAAAACACACACAAGGAGAAATATGCAAGGGACATTTAGCTGTATTAAAATAGACTTGCTGTTTTTCTGCTAGGTTTCTTTTTATTTGCCCTAAACCAGGACACTTCTCTACTGTTTCCCTCTCCTTCATCCTCTTGGTGTGGCATGTATGTGGGTGCATGTAGTAGTCCATTGCAAAATATACTAAATTTTATAGCAGAACAGAACAAAACTCCCTGAACTGAAACTGCTTCTTTAAAGCTGCAGCATTAAGTTTGGCCATGATCCATGCTGGAGACTTTCCTTGGCAGAGGCTGTGATGCAGACATCTCGGTTTGGAATTGCTCTTTGGGACACAGATTCCCGCAAGGATAACAGGAACATGATAGGCTGAGTTATGCTAGGCAGCAAAGCCCACTGCAGTCCAGTGAAGACAATCTGTCCATTCACCTCTTATGGACTTTTCCGGGGCTGCCTGCATGTAAGGGGGAGGAGAAGGGAAGGGGACAAGAGGACAGAAAAGTAGTTGGGGTTTTAAATTGTTCTGTTTCTGAAGGATTGAAGTCATTTTTTTGAAATAGCTCAAGATTCCACTATGGAAAATGATTATCTTTCACATGTTCTATATGCTTTACTTCATTAAAAACTTGTTTCATTGTTGGACTGTGTTGAGCTCTTACTGGAAAAATTCCTGTTCTTCATTTTCTGGCCCAATCAGGTGACTTTTAAGCTAAAAGAAATTTGTTAGATTTAGTAGGTAAGTAGTGGGGTTAGAACAAACAATCCAAAACCATGTGCATGTTCTGAGTGATGTTGCATGGTAGAAAAGAGATGTGAAGACTGGAATCCCTTGTTGAAGCAATGGTATAACTGAGCATGTGAAGGTAGCCCACTCATTTCTAATTTGGACAATGAAAAGTCTACCCATTTCTTGCTGGCTGGCTTGGAATGACGAACAGGTGAGCCTGTCCTGCTTCATTTTCCACCAGGACATTGCTGGTCTGCAGAGCCACCTGAAAATCAATGTGTATTTGAGTAGCTCCTCACAGCAAGTGCTATGTAGGGGCATATACACTCTGCTGCTATTTAAAGCATCAGTACCAAGTTAGTGCCTGAAATACTACCTGTGACCTCATTGGCAAAATTGATTCAGTTCACTATAGACAGATTAACATCTCCTTGCTCTGCATTGACTTAATATTAAAGTCTCTGAGGTAAGAATTAAATCAGGGCAAGGTCTTACCCCAAATATTTTGATCCTACTTGATTTAAATGAATTTGTCATTATGTTTTTCTATTGAGAAAAAAGGAGACTTGAGTGTTTGTGTAATCTCCGTTTGATTTTTAAAATTATTTTTATTTTCCCCTCTTCTGCTGGGAGTGAAGTATTTTTTTCTGTTGCTTAGAAAACTCAGCCAAAGCTCATCCATATTTCTGACGCTGAATGCAGTCCATGAGCAAATTATGATTCAGTTCTGCATGACATAGAGGGTTTTTCTTTATTTAAAGAATATAGTTTATAGAGTTGCATATGCTAGTGCTTTAAAAGCCCTTCCACGGAGCTCTTTCTTCATAGTACTCAAATGAGAACACAGTGTTTTCTGTATTGTTTGGAATAGCCTGGGAAACAATGCCTCCCAGTGTGAACAGATCTCCTTCAGTGCACTGGCAAACTCATCTCAGAGGAATGTGGTTATCGACTAACCCATGATTTCTGATAGCAATAGCTAAAAAGAGTGGAAAAGTACTCAGCTCCTTGCAGTCCAATAGCACAGCAGTTTACTGATGCGCATGAGAAAGTCGCTTCTATTTAAAACAGTCATAAATCCTACTGGCTCAAAACCAGCATCCTGTCTGTCCAGGGGTGGGAAACAGCTGTGGACCAAGGTCTCTGATGGTGAAAGCTGGTGTAGCTCTGCTGGTTCCAGCAAAGCAGTTTCATCCACACAGGTTAAATATTTCATCTTAATATATATTCTGACACTACTACTTGCAAAAAGAATACTTTGAATTAATGCTTGTGCTTGTGGTAAAACATTCAGATAGAAAATATAATCATCCATTAGCATGAGTGTCTGGATTCAATGACTGAAAGTTGGCATTGATTTTTGAAATATAAAATAAGGAACACAGAGAACAAATACTCTTGCATGGAGACTAATTTTTTTTTCCAGCTTGGGAGAGATTGGAAAGAGAACAGGTTCTGAGCAATTTCTCCAGTGAGTGCAAGGTAGCTGAGGGACTTTAGTTCTTGGAATGCTGTAAATGTCAGTGTCATTTGTCTTTTCCTCAAATTGGATGCTGCCCAGATTTTGTGAGGGAGTTCTTCTACTTCCTCCCCATGTTCTGACAAAAGGGGGGCAGCTTGCTGTGTTGTACAGTTTGAGCTAGAGAAATGACGATATAACAGTCACCAACCAACAGGGAACAGTGAGATGTCCCTAAAGACAAGGAGAAAAAAGGAGAGGATGTGTTTGCAATCCCTGCACCAGTGGATTCCTCTTTAATCATGTGTTGAAGAGATGAGTTACTCTCGCTCATGCTGATAGTCCTCTTCAAGAAAAACAAGAATTCCCCAAGAACTTCAGATCTGCCCTGTGGAGCTATGTGTCTGTACAGGAAGAGTCATCTGCAGTACTGCTTCGTGGATTTCACTTAGCATCCTTGTTTTTTTATATAAATTATTTTCTTAAGAAATGTTTACCTACCAGGAAAATCAATAAAAGAAAACTCAGCATTAAGAAAACAGCTGCGTAGTTCATCATAAAGATTTCCCAGGTCTGGCACTTTCCTGTGTCCCCTCCTTTCTTCTCCCACTGCTATCTCTGCTACTTTGATGTTAACACATCTGTGTTAACCAGAGTAGAGGTAAGCAGAGAAAAAGTTGAGCTCCCTTTACCACCAGAAAAATGGATTTTCCAGCTCTCAGACTGCAGCCCACATCCCGGAAGTTTTTGTTTTGAAACAAAAGGGTTCAAATTCCTTTTTCAGTGCAAGATATATAGGAAATGTAGTTACTGCAAGCAGCCACACCATGGCACTAACAGTGTAGAGTGGTTCTCAGCTAAAACCTAGGGCTCATGTCAGAACTTGCTACACTAGCACATTTTAGTACAGCACAGGAATGTTCATGTGATAAATTAAATATTACGTTGCAATGAAACTACAAGTATCAAAACATTGCAGTATGTATCTATGACACCGGGGAGACTGCTTGTCTTAGCAGTGTGTTTATAATTATGTCAAACTCACTTTTTGCCATTGTCCTGCAAAAATCATTGACAGTCCCAAGCAGTATGTGGCCATGGCTGCCTCTTACCTCCAATGTATGGTTCAAGAAGGAGCAGGACTGTGCAGATTCAGAGAAGTCAGACGTGATTACCACCAACTTGCTTTGTAACAGGACACCCAAGAAAGTGCTTTGCAGAGGGTGTCTATGAGACATCAAGAGCTGGGCTGCCTCTTGCCACTCAGTTTGTGTTCCAGCCTGGGGCAAGGGCTTTTGGGGGCTGGGGATCCTGCCATGATGGGGCCTTTGTGGAAGGGTATTATGAACAGGTGCAGATTCAGTGGGGAATTTGTTCTCCTTATAGGTCTGACTGGTGCAATATAATTGGTTGTGACAGGTGATGTGATTTCAGTCCTTCCTAATCCTCCCTCTTCTCCACCTTGCACAAGGCTGTGTCTCCCTGGTCTAAGTTCCCTTAACAGCTGATTTAAATCTTAGTCTCTTGCTCTTAGAGCAAAAGATAATTTGCTCAGTCTCCATTTGTTGAAGCCACAGATTAGGAAACTCAACTGTGGAGTGGCCATGGCAAAAGACCCGCTTCAGCAGGAAGGAGTAATTATTACCTTTTGTGTCCTTTCACCTCGTCCTTTGCTCTTCCTCAGTGCTGCCAACACTTGGGTGCTTTGTCAGCCACGTGCATTTTGAGGAATCCTTGGAGATGGGGGATAATCTGCAGGGTAATAACTAGTGCAGGTAGAGTGGTCCCAGGGAGGAGCTGCTGGCACAGGGATGTTCACACACAAGGATAAATGTAGAGGTACATGATTACAGTTTTCAAATAGAATCAGTGTATCAGATATTATTTCACTGACTGATTTGTGTTCAGTGAGGGGAAGGCATTTTAATGTGTGTCATTGCAGTGTAATATCAATATTTATTTAAAAGTTAGATTATTTCCTATGTCCCAGAATCTGAAGAAAACATCACATGGGTAAATGACAGATTTGCAAGCCAAAGCCTTATATTAATCATGAGCTGTCCCATTTTGCTAACTGTAAGTCAGAGGTAAAAAAACTATGACATGAAAAATACTTAAGCAAGTTTTTAATGTTATTTCACTCTGGAGTTTGATAGGCCTTAATTTTCTTTCTTTTTGGCAAATCACATTCCTCTGCTCTAAAAACCTTATGTTTTCTTCTTCTGTAAGTGAAAAAAGTAGAGCTGCATGGAGAACCTGCCCCTTTGCCAGAAAAAAGCACCTGGAGCATCACTGCAGTGCAGGGACCAGGTTGGCAATTAATTCACCCAGCATATAAGAATTAAGTCATACTCTGGCTCCTGTGCTTGACAGGACCCTTCCAGGGGCTTCTGGATGCCCTGGAGGAAGTTGGGAGAAGACTGCCACCAAACCTGCCTGGGGAAGTGGTAAGAGCAGGCTTGGGACCACACTTCCTCCAAGGCTGCATGACTGGCTGTGACCCTGTCTCCTGAAAACCTGATTTAGTCACATCAGCCTCATGCAGGCAGTGTTGCAAACCTCAGGATGTGTTTGTTGCCACAGCCTGTATGATTTTCACAAGCTGTTCAAATCACTGCTAGTAGGGTCCATTGTTGGTGGGAGAGGTGATGGGAAAGAGGGGGAGGAAGGGTGTGTTAAAGAAAAGCTTAGAAATATTCATCTCTTTTCTTTCAGCTGGAATTTTTTTTATTTCTTGTGGTCAAAACTATGGATTTCTTTTCTTTGATTTTTTGAAGGACAAACTGTTGTTGAAGAAAGAAAAAAAAAAAAAAAAAAAGCAATCATGAAAGCTGTAAGACCAGTATCCCATTTTCTGTGAAAAAAGAAAAAAAATCCCCTATCATTTTGCCAAATCGATGTTTCCAAAAGCCATTAGCAGACTAATGGTTCAGTATGAAGCAGTATGAGCTCTCTGTATCCTCCCACTGGCACCCCAGGGAGAGAGCCCAGGGAAGCACAGGCTCAAGGACCTCTGGAACCTGGATCTTGTTCACAGCTCTCTAAGGCACCATTTCCTGCTGGTCACTTTGCCTGCAGATATCTACCTGGCCAGCTCCTCAGACACTGCCTCTCTACTTAGATAGAATTGAGTCTTCTTCCTTTCATATTTTTAATTTTTTTAAATTTTTTTAAATTTTTTTTAATGGGTGGATTTGCATCAGGTCCTCACTGCTAACAGCCAGTGCATTCAGGATTATTTTGGGTGGCACTTTGAACCTCAGCTGTGCTCTTCCAGGAAGGGCCCTTACATAGCTGTGTCTCTGTGTATGGGGTGCTCCAGCCCAGTGAAACACTTTTTTATCTATTGTAAGCTGAGTGGATGGGAGAGCCAATGCTATGCTCTTTGGGTCACCCCTAAAACAAACCAGGGAGGGCCAGACACTTCTACAGATGATTGGGGGTTCAGTCTTCCCACACAATTTGCTAATGTATCAAGACTTCTACTTTTCAAAGTGTATGTCTGCTGTCTATTCCACAGAATATAGATACACATTTTCTTCTCCACATTGAGCAATTCACAGGTTCCACTGTCAGATTAGTGTTTTCTAGACAAGACTGCCTATGAGCTAATACCATGAGAACAATTCCTCTATCTGTATTCCTAGAAAACCACTTGAAATTCTAGGCAATGAGAGCAAGACTTTCAAGTTAAGTGGGAAAAAAAGAGCAATTACTCAAGTTGAAGAGATGAAAAAGCAATAGTCTTTGCACTACTGGTTTCTTAGCGACCCTTGTACCCAAGTGTGTTCTGGATGTACCCCACTTCTAAAAATAAGCATAATTAGATGTAGCAACCTCTTGGGCTTTGTTTTTTTATCTCTTAAGGACTCCTTGACTAATATTTATATTAGTTGTAATCTAATCTCATATTCTGCAAGTCCATGCATATTCTAGTGGGTCACGTTCTAGTGGGTCAAGTTCTTTTCTGTAAGCAAGGTCTGTTGGGTGACAGATGCTTATGTGGTTATAACTCAGTATAAGACAGTATTCTGTGTAGTGTCCTTACTGGCAGCACTTGGACATTGGGAACAACAATTGAAACATGCTGGAATGTGACCACATCTTCTTCCATCCTTTTGGCTTCTCTCCAGCTCCTCACACCCAAAGCTCAAAGGGAAAGGTGGTACAAAAGGCACTAATGCACATCTCTGTGGTCTGGTCACCTGTACTGCAATAATGAAACTCCCCAGTTGGTCTGGAAAGGGAGCTCCACTCCAGTGGCACTGCTGACTAGGTGAAAAGGGAGAAAGGCAATATTTGGTCCAGGCATCTCAGCTCTGAACAATTTCTCTGCCATCACAACTAGGAAGACTCACAACGGCTGATGAACGCCCACCCATTGAGGGCCATCTCCTCACTGCAGCCACACCTGCATGACTCCCAGGGAATGTGAACCCCTTATCAAACAAGAGGGGCAGGAAAGTCTAATATAAATCTAACCAGCAATTTTGCAAATTGATTTTTTTACTTCAGGTATCTTTAAAGCAACAGGTATGAGTTCTTGTATATTATGTAGCTTATTTCAGCCTCTGATTAGGTCACATTGTGTATGCAATCCTTTTCTTGACACTTGACACAGCAGCTGGCAAAGTTGGTTTCTGGACAGGCCTGTCCTGGGAACAATGTGTGCTGTGATTTGGACAAAGGGAGCTCAGTTTTGATGTGTGTCTCTGCTTGCCCCTTCCATTGCAACTTTGATGTGGTAACTTTTATGAAACCCAAGCCAGCTGCTTCCTAGTTTTACACAAAACACATTAATTGGGACCTCTGGCTTTGTTGCAACAACCAACTTCTCCTTGTAGGAACTGTAGACTTACAATCCTCGTTTCCACAGACTGCAGAAGTTTGCATTGCCTCAAAGTTTGATACAGATATCATTAAGTCCTGGTAGGTGAAATCATACTTTGTAGTGAGTCCTTCATGGATCCATGTCTTCTAAAGACCACTGCTGACAGATCTGATTTCCACATGTCAGAGTGAAAAAAGATGGCCAGGTAATCCACCTGTGTTTGTCACTGACAACATTGTCTGGTTGTATATTTAGTCAGCTCTTTGCACAAATTCTCCCCAAAGAGTGTGTTAGTGAAGCTGCCTTCCTGAATTAGTTTTCCTGTAAGGTTATCTGCTTTTAAAACCTAAAGAGTCCCAAACTACAATTATGAGTAAAGTCTTTGCATCTCCTTGATACATTCAATGCAATCATATTTCTCGAATATATTTAATGTATTTATATATGACTCTTAGTACTCTTTTAACCGGTACATAAAAATCTACAAATTCTGAACCTCTTTTAAAATACATTAACTTTTGATAATTATTTAAGACATGCAGGAGGAGGGCATCTGTATCTCTTGTTGTGATGTTCTTTTGTTTTAGAAGACCAGCCCCTGCAATTCACAGGCTACTGATTTGCACAGAGGCACTAGCCACGTGAGGACTATTGATTTTGTCATGAGGGTCACAGTACAAACTCTCCCAGCCTGTCCTTGGCCCAGTACAACCTCCCAAGCCTCTGAAGTCAAGGGCGGAGCTTTTCTGACTGTGGAACAGGAATGAAGTCCTAATCCTTGTAAGCACCTTTTCTAGATAAGTCCTTGGTTCATGGAGGGGTTTGTTGTTCTGACTGTGTCAGCACAATCAGAGCAGAGTTGCTGTTGCCAGTGTATTTGGTTGCTGCAGCAGCTGGTCTGGCTCAATCATATTGTTACAGCTCTGTTTATGATGCAGCATTTACACAGGCACACGTATCCCTTTTTATAGAGCCACCTGGCAAAGCTGAGCTGCCTTCACCCCCAGCTCTACATTCTGGGAGCAGTTTTGGCTGTTTCAGTCTATCAGTAGCAGGGTGATGAGCATGAGTGGTGCTGAGGGACTGAGGCTGAGACCTGCATTTGAACTGGCAGTGGAGGGATGGACCTGCTGGGTGTGCCATTCAGCAAACTTGCCCTACTAAAGCAAAAAAAACTGGATGCTTACAGACCACAGATACTGAGGGTGTCTAATACAGCAGGCTCAAATGCTGGGGCTGCTGCTCAGTGGTTGGGTCACACTGGTTTCAGCAGCTGAGGGGTTGGTTTCACTGCCTTCTGTGTTAGCTGGTTGACCTTCCGGAGAAATTAGATAGGAACTAAGCAGTTTTGTGGTTCAGAAGTGTAATTTTGTTTCCTAGCATGACAACCCTGCTGCTCTTCTCCAGAAAGGTTGCATTCTTGGCTTGTACCCTTGCAACAGCAGCCAGAATAGTATAGGCAACTTCATGTCACAGTTAACTCAGCTTTACATGGCATTAAAGTGTATGCCAAGCCAATAAAAACGAACTCATGACCAATGGTAGGTGGTAGCCATTCATCTGCTCCTTGAAGTTTCATTTTGACTGCTGTAGATCCTCCTGTACTAGTCTGGTTGCCTCTGTCAATGGCAGAATAGACAGGGCCATGCCCACACAGTTATGGGAGAAACAATGACCAATTATAGTGAGAGATTTGTGTTTGGAGCTTGTGCTCCAAATGAAGCTGCCCATGCTTGGACAGGGAAGAGGGGAACCACTGTGAGCTGGTGGCTGCTTGGAATAGCTGGAGTTGCAGTGAGGCTCAGCCTCCCTGGATTAAAATGCTATTTCACCTCATATATGCCCAACTAATGTTGGTCGTGACATAATCATTTTACAAACACTGGACTTAGACCCATCTTTAGGAATTATCTGAAATAAAGGGGAGAAAACATCAGTTACTGTGTCTGCCCATATGTTCTGGTCTGCTCCCTTTCCAGAATCATATTTCTGTGGGGTGTGAAAATTGTTGGAGACTGGTAAATCTCCCGAACATTGCATAGAGCTGCTGAGTGACAGGAGAGAATGTAAGCCTTTGCTGCTGTCCAGGGGTGGAGGGGCAAGCAGCCAGGGAGCTGGGACAGGTGCTGCTCCCAGGGATGGCTGGCTGTGAGCCAGCTTCATGCTTGGGCTGCTTTAGCATGGCACTGTGCTGAGACAGGTGAATTCTATTGCATAGAAAGGCTCATAAGCCCAAGCAGAGCATCATGGTAATGCAGCTCTCACCTTTCTGCACTCAGAGTCTATAATCCTAGACAATGGTCACAGCCACAAAGACAACCAAATCCTACCTGAAAGTGCACTCTAATGAAAGCTGCCACAATATCTATTGACCTAGAGGTGTTTTAATTTTTCCTAGCAATTTCCTAGAGATGCTCTCAGAATATGCCATCAATGCAATGCTGGCTAAGTGATGGGCTGCAAGGTGCTTTTCCCAGACAAGACCATGTACATGTGCCTTAGCATCAAATCTGGAGACTTAACTCCCCAGTCATGGGGCCAACATGTTGGCTAGTCATCCTGGGCCATCTTCCTATTCCAGGAGGAGAATTGAGTGTGAAAGTCTCACAGCCAAGCCTCTGAGAGCTGGGACAGGCAGGGACGAATATGCAAAACTGAATTTTGGATGCAGGCACAGGAGCTGTTGGAACATCAAGTGCCTTGACTGGCAGCTCATGATGGGCAGCTGAACATGTGCCCAGAAGCACTGGCAGCATCTGCAGGGCCTAGGGCCTTTTGGCACTGCAAACTTGGGGACTGCCACAGGGGCTGAAGCACTGCTCTGCCTCCACTGCAACAAGAGAAATTATCTGCCCAATACCAACTGAATATTTTAATCTGCAAGGATTGATAGGCATGGGGGCCTGATTCACTCTTTATTGAGGAGGAAAGTTTTGTCTGCAGGAGAGGATTCACAACATTTTCTTGCCTTGCAATAGGCATAGACTTTTTAAAAAGGCTTCAGATTTAGATATATCCCCTAGACCATGTCCTCTGTACCCTGAATGTCCGTATTGCATCCATGTGACAGTGCTCAGCCCCATGTGGTTCTCTATAGCTGCTGCCCAGAGCCACATGTGGACTTCACCTTGCAAATCACAAAAAGATCATCTTGGCTCTAACTAGCACTGAAAAAGAGGTTGGCAGTAGTTGGACCTCCCCCATTTCTCATGCCCATATGAATTTTCAGTGGCTGGTCACACCTAGCCACGCTGCTGATGGGGCTATGCTGAGGTGCTGTGCAGTGCCAGTGCAGTGCTTACCTGCATGGCTTGGGGACCACCCTTCCAGGCACTTCTGAATGCACCATCAGAGTGATAATGTGTAGTGCCATTTTACCAAGATAATATTCACCCTTAAGTTTTCCTTATTATGCTTTTCCTTAGTAGGTTGCAGAGGTTTTTGCCTCAAATATGAAGCACGGTCTGCTAAGCCAGGGAGTGAGCTCCTTGGATGGAGGTGGCTGCAGTCTACCTCCATCAGCCAGCAGTAGGGTTGGGAAGTTAGGAGCCCCTCAGATCCTGGTCTGGTTTTTAGGAGTCAGCCTCTTGCTTCCAAGGACCGAGCCTGTTCCTTCAGCTTGTGCACTGGCATGTAAATACAACATGGAGATGAAGAAAAGCAGCAACAACCCAGATGACTATTGATATATTTCAATAAACACAATGCTGCTTTTCATCACGTCCCTGCTCTCGTTACCCCAGGATGCTCTCAGAGCCTGCAGTGAGATGCCAAATTGCAGCTCATGCATTTCAGGGACCTCGCTGAAAACAGATGCTGTGTTCCTGCAAGCTGCCTCCCTGGCTGTGGCAGATCTGCCATTGCAGGGATTGCCAGTATGTGGGGTACCCTGGGGGGATGCATCCTCCATGCAGGAAGTTGCCAAGCACATCACCCTACCTAAAACTCTCCCCAAGAGCCCTGGCTTTTTTATTTTTTTGAGCCACTTTTCTCACATGGAGAGCAAGATGCCAAAACGAAAATCAAGAGCAATCTCCAACTTCCCCTTTCTCCCCCCCCATGCCACCATTAGTGTTCAGGGAAAACAGAACTGAAACAAACATGTTTAGGAATTGGCTAAAATTAGTATTCCTCATGAATGATGACATTCACACTAGAGAGGCAATTAGTTATGCTTTTTTTTCCCTCCATAGGTGCTGTTTTTTCTGGAGCACATTGCTGTGCAGCTGGGAAAAAGGTGTCCAAATCCCCTGCTTCCACCCACAGCAGAGTTGGCTGCTGCTTCTTTACAGGAATCAAAAAAGGAGTTGGAAAAATGATAGATGCATTCATTAGGCGAGCTTGCCCTTTACTTACTTGGACTTTTTCTACAAACACAGTGCTGGTATGAGAACCCAGGAAGGCCATGGGAGCATGCATCATCATTCCTGCAGGATTTAAAAAGAGGGGCTGAAGGTACTGTGGTCCCTGCATGGGCTCACCAGCAACAGCTCTGCTGTGCTGCAGCAAGGTTGGTCCCCATGGAAGCCACTGGGACAGTCTGTCCCTGCGATGGCAAATAAAACTTCAGCCAGGGCTGGTTGCTTGTGACAAGTAGTGGCACTGTTTCAAGGTTTCATGAGCCTAAAGAAAGAGGGGCTTGAAGGGAGAGAGGTGTCCTTTATGTATCTGTTAAATAAATCAAGTTTGAGGGAGATCTACTATTGTGTACGGAAGAAAAGATGGTTGTTATGGAGCAAAGGAGCTGAAGTGTCTGCCAAAGTGTCTAATATGATTCAAAGCCTTTCAACTCTATATAAAGAAACTACATGGCTCAACTAAGTAGGCTGGTTAAAGCCAAGCAGTCTCTTACACTTTAAACAAAAACTAGATAAAAGCTTCTTTCTGCCACGTGGCTGGGAATAATGTGCTGCCTCTGGACTCCTTGAACCTGACCTGGCAGGCACTAATTTATCTGCCATGACTGGGCAGCACTGAAGAGCCCTTCCTTACATCAAGGAGGCTGTAAATATGCCCACAGTGACAGATGCAGCTCTTGCTTACACTACAGTAGGAGCAAACACCTTGCACGCAGAATACCTGACCCTAAGTTGGCAAGTTTTGGAGAGTATGGTGCCAATCAAAACTTTAAAATCAGTAAAAATGTGCCATGGGAAAAAACCCCCAAAGTCCATTGTGTAAAGTGTCTTGGTGTTTTTGAAGTGGTGATTGGTATGGTGACATAGGTTGTTTCTGTCCACTTTAGTGTATTTTAACAACAGAAGAAATATTTTCATGTCTGTAATTCAGACACTGAAGTGAGTTTGTGTGTTCCATGGCCTGATACCAGCTGGAGGAATGGGAAGGCCCATCATATGGCTCTGTAAGAATTTTTTTGAATGCTCTCTTCCATCAAAATACTAAAAATGAAAAGCCCACTCTTTCTAAAATAGGCACTTAAATAAATAAATGATATAAATAAAATTAAATAAATAAATAAATTGTGCATGGAAAGGGCTAAATGCATAATTTTCTCCAATCAGTAGTGTGTTAGGTAAATCAGAGATGTTCAAAATATGCCCATGACAGACAGTGAGTCTTGGCTGAAGTAGTGAGTGGATGGAGGATACTTCCTACTAAAACAGCTGCTGGCATTAAACCTGCCCTTTGCATTTATGTCAGACAATATGCTGGATGGAACTGTTAATAGGCTAGAAAATATGTGTTCTTCTTTCACGTCTTCATTTCTATGTGCTTACCTTGCTTTCTCTGGTTGATTGGATATTTTTTGTTTGCTTCTTTGTTTGTTTGATTTCAGAATGTTTTCAAGCAAGTGCTCAGTTTTTCTGTTGGAGGGTGATATATCCACCAGGATAGAAAAAACTCACTGGCACTTGCCACAAATTTTATTTTAAGCACTCATTTGTTTAATACAGTGACAGAGTTTTATTTTAAAGCATGTCTGTTTTTGTTTAGGTAAGCATAGCAAACTTGATGGTAGGGAAGTAATGCTCATTGCTGCTATTATTATTGGATGCTAATCCAAAACTTTTGAGTGGGTGAAAATAATAAAAAAAAAAGGGTCACATTCTTTTATGTCTTCATTACATAAAAGAGATTTATTTTTTTAAGACGTATTGGAAATTGTGTTTTCCTTGTGTTGACTACACAGGTGTATTTTAAAATGCTGGGGGTTTTGCCTTCATTATTGGCTTCATGTCAGAAGTTGACTCCATGAGTGTGAGTAAAACGTGTATGTGTACTCTAGATGCAGCTTCTTGGGCTGAAGACACTTCTGCCAATGTCTGTAGATATTTCTTCATCTACCCAGATCTACCTACCTGAGAGTAGAGGACCTGGTGTGGGAGGTACAGAGGGGCAGCATCCTGCAGACCTGTCTGCCCATGTGGTGGGGGCCCTGCTCCTGCCTGCATGAGGGACATGAGTCCTGCAGGGAGCACAACACTGGGACTGAGAGATGCCCTTACTCTGCTTGCCTTGTTTTACTGAGGGGTGTAGAACTTGGTGCCCATGGAATGCAGAGATGCAGACACAAAAAGTGAGACAGAGGTTTCCCCACTGTGATGAGGAAAGAAAGAGGATACCTGTGGTTTAGGACCAGCAGGGGTTTTATAACTTTTTAGTCTCAGTGGATTTATAAATTGAAGCATGATTTTTTATACATTCTGGAGCCTTTGTCCAAAGCAATTATATGATTTATTAATTTTTTTTTTTTTATGTGAAGGGAATTTCATATAACAAGGATGAAACAAGAGAGGTTCATTGTCAGAAGTCATTAATAAACTCCAAGGGGAAGACACTGTCAGGAAAAGGAAATTCTCTGGCACAGCAGAATGGCAGGTAATTAATAATTGCTGCAATTATACTACATAATAACTAGAGTACATTCTGACTCTTCATCATTGACTTGCCAGTCTTCATTACTCCCAGGTCCTTTGTGGTAAAAATGCCAAACCCACTAGCAAATCTCACAGTATTTTTGGTGTGACTTCAGCTCTTCATGAAATTTAGAATGTGGTGTTTGACATTGAATCAGAATTAGTCTGGTTTTTGATTTAGGGAAAGAAGTCCTTCTGAAGAATTTGTCACAGCTGGACAGGGCTGTCACCAGAACCTGGCAAGACCTCCAATTTAAAAGAATTGTGGCAAAATATATAGTGATTAAAAAAATTAGAACTTTGTATTGTGTTAACTATGGGAAGCTGAATTGTTGTGAGCAAAATTAGTGCTGCTTAGTGATCTCTGATAGCCATTAAAACTGTGTGTGGACAATGGCTTGTTTATTTTCATTCATGAAAAACACACAAATGCCTTTTGAATGCAGTGATCCAATGGTATGGGTGAGAGCTGGCTTTTGCAGAGCTGAGTGAAAAAATGCCTGAAGACTTCCTACCTAGGATAGAAGATGTCTCAAAGAAATGACTGAGTTTCTTGACCAGGGAAAGGTCAGCTGTATTATGGCAGCCTCCGTGACATGGCCTTGGAATCTGCTCTAAGTAGAGTATATGCTTATCAGAGGAATGTGCAGCTCTAGCAAATTAAATGTTTTGATATAGATACCTTAGAATAATTTATTTGACTGACTGAAAACATCCATTGACTCCTGAATTATGTGCCTTTTATTCTGCCATGTATAACTACTGGAGCATTGACAAAGAGGCCATTTTCACTGGCAGTCATGTCTGAGCCAAGCCTGTGCAAGTGTGTGATGCTGTTGTGATGTGGGCTGTTTTCAGGTAATTAAGTCCTAGTGACACAGTATAGAAATTATTTCCTCCACTATTACTTAATGGAATATCTTTGTAAAAAAGTCTTGGTAATAAAAGTTGCTAAAGAAATGTAGCATGTCTAATGGACAATTTAGGGCTCAAAAAGTATTTTAGACTATAAAATTTTAGTTCACACAAAGCAATGACACAAATATTGTTCACTAACAGATGTTGGAAAGGAAGAGGATGCAGAAATCACAGGTGAGGGGTGAACTTCAGAAAAGAATGCAAAGCCTTGAGCAGAACTTGTCATCATTTTAGAACTGTCTCTGAAGATGTGCAGATGTGAGGGAAGGCAGTGGTTCTCCAGGCTCTTAGGTAGGAGTTTCAAGAGTGATGCTATTTTGTAAATTATTATAAAGCTGTTGATATACCCAGAGCTTTTGGCTGTGAGGAGCTCCCTTGCCATGAGCTTGGCAAGGCTGTACAGGGCCATTGGAAAGTATCTGGTCATTGCTGAAGGGGATTCCATAATTAGACCAATGGGGTGCCATAAATACGACAAAGCAGATGAAGACTCCAAGACTTTCACCAAAACAGAGCTGACTCAGTGAGGGTGTCAAATTCTCCCCCTGACCCTCCCACTGAGCAACTGAAGGCAGAGGAACTGAGTGTCTCCTCATCCCAAAACTGCAGGAAATCAGCACCACTGATTGTGCTTCTGGCTTCCTCAAATTCTTCATGGTGCTCCTGAAGTGCTATTGACTTATAAACATGTGAAAGGGGAGAGTTTTCTTCAGAGAAAAAGGATTTCTGCCAGCTCTTCTGTGCTTTAAATATTCAAAATCACAACCACCCTGTTTGTGTAGCAACAAGAAGAGGTGCAATGGTGGCATTTGGTGCATGGAAAACTTCCATGTACCATTTGAGAAGGCATGGAATTTGTGTGGCATTTGTCTCAGACAGCCAGACATGCTGCTTTCCTAAATTATCCATTTGACCCAAGCAAGTAGTTCTACGGCTTCTGCTGTGGAGGTTTGAAAAGGGGAGATTAAATGTAGCACTTTCTTAGCTGCTTACCAAGAGGGAGGGATGAGACATCTGAGAGCTTGTGTGGATGCTGAGTGCTTTCCAGGAGTGGAGAAACTAAACTGAACAGTGCAAGCTAGATGGCATGGGAATTGGGTAAAAAAAAAGAGGAGGCATGCCTTCAAGATGATGAGAAACAAAGGTCATCTTTGGATGGTCTCCCAGATGCCTAGCTTGTGACAACATTCATAAGCAACACAGGAAATATTAAAACACCTGTCTCCTTCCCTCTATATGGTTATGCAGCAGGTTGTGACCAGCTTGTGAACTGTGAGGTGACAACTTCCAGCAAGGAGCAGCAGCAAAGTGCTGCAGAGACAGACAAATGCAGAGGGCAATCATGCCTTGCTGCTGTTTAGCAGAGACCCTGTGAACCAGGAGCTGAGAACTCCATTTCTATTTCCTTCCATTCTTTCAGGAGCTTTAACAGAGCACTCAAAGTTTGTCATATTTGCCAATAACTTTTCTGACATTAAGTAGGAGTTTTTAATCTTTTTCTGGTAAAAAACTCCACAGTAATTCTCTCCCCCATCACCTTCAGAGTTGCAGACAGGCCTGTGTTTTGATGATGGTTATATCCAGAACGTTTATGCTGCTTTAATAAATGGTTTAAAATCCTGCTTAAAATGCTTTTCTCTGCTTAATCAGTAATTTTTCAAAATAGTTTAAAAGGCCTTAGGGGTTTTATTGCCCATCTTGTTTTTCTAGGCTTAAGGCCCAGGCACTTTTTGATAGATTGCTTGTCTCACTGCAGATGTACTTTGAAACAGTTTTGTTTGGAGAGGTGCTGCATACCTACACCCTGTAATCTCCCAATGTGCATCTGCAGCTGACCCCACCTACTGCTTCATATAAAACTTAGTTTTGCTGGTTTGGGGAAAGTAGAGACAGTCTATACTGATAAAGCTGTGTTTTTACCTGCCCTTGGTTTATTATTTCTGTTTGTTGCAGAGGGCTTAAACCATTTCAAGCCCAAAACCCCATTGAGGCTGCAATAAATCTTGAAGAGATGCCTCAGTGTAGTCATGTTTGGCAGCTGTGCTCTCATGTGCCAATGTGAGAATGGAAGTCCTGCTCACACCACAAAAACTGACATAAAGATAGAGAACATTTCTATGGCAAAAAACAACATTTCACAGCAGCTGGAGAATAGGAGATACCTGTAAGTAGAAAAGTTAAAGGTAGAGTCACTTAAAACTACACTTATTTAGCTTACCCTCTTAAAAAGCCATGCCACAAAAAGGAAAAAAAAAAAAAAAAAGAAAGCTGTTAAATGAGAAAATATATGTGCAGATTTGAAAAACCTCTAATCAAATTTTACATTCAATGTGAAGAGACTTTAAAAAGAAGTGAGGCTAGTGAGGCAAGATGTTGGATTTGGATGTACCTGGGATCATTTCCAAGCCAGAACCATCTACTTCTAGATGTTCTTTTTCTGCAGAAACTGTTGGTTCAAACCATACAGTGAGCAGTCCCAGCATGGGCTGCCTCTGTGCCCATTTGTTGTTAGCTTGTTAGCTAATGAGCCACTGTCCTCTCCTTCTCAGATCCTTGCTGCTGCTGCTCTCCTGTAGCCAGACCAGCTTGCTTTGGTCCAGCTGTTGTTGACCTCACAACACTGCTGGACCTGGGGCTTGTCTCCTGCTGGAGATTGTCTGGAGAACATGAGCATCAGGAGGCCCTACTTTCTGCCTCCACTCCTACTTTACCAAGATAGAGGCTTGTGACAGAGACTGTAAAGGCAGGATTTTGGATGTACACTGCCTGTACCATATTGCATTGCATTTCATTGCTTAGCACGAGGTAAGGAGGTGTGCAGTCACTCACATGTTTATAGATGTCAGACCAGGCATACCCTGCTATTCCACTGTAAATTGAACTTGTGTCTTTTACTATCAAAACTACCCCAAACTCAGCTGCAAGTTAGTATATATTTGTGGGCCCCCTGAATAGGTGCCACTAGGACTGAGCCTGACTCCAGATGAAAGTGGCTACCTTGGATGTCAGAAGAGCTGTAACTTTGAGTTATTGATCTGTTAGGAAAAAAATTGGAAAATTATTTGAGAAGGGTGAAAAAAGGCATGGCTGGCAGCTGAATTCCTGGTACAATGGCACATAGCTTTACTTTCCATGTGTGAATTCCCCTAGCAGTAGTAATAGTAGTAATAATACCGATAAGCAGCAACGACTACAACAACAACAACAGCAACAACAACATGTTTATTTTGCAAACATAAATGTTTGTGGAGGTCTTAAACACCTAAATGTGACCTCTTCCAAGCTGCTCACTAGTTGTTTTTGGAGCTATGACAAGAAGCACCAACAAGAGCCTGTTATGCTCCAGCCCAGTGGTGTTTTCAGATTGTGCAACCCAGTTAGAAAAGTGGTCCACTGCAAGCAATTTGTACCTAACAGGTTGGATTCATTATTTGCAGCTAACACCACAGTTGGAGTTTATTCTTCACAACATACTTCCACAAAAATTAATTTAAAAAATATTTGAGACTTTTGTACTATCTTTAACACATAGCATATGCTGATGTTCCTGTCTGAAAGCTCTATTATAAATCAGCTGGGACAGGAATTTTCACAGCTCTCTTCATTAACATGAATACTGGGACAAGTGAATGAATAATACTCAAAATTTCAAGCTGATAGTTTTGATAACAAAAGCTCATCCCATAACTGTATATTTCTGAATATCTCTCAAAATCTTCTGCTTGTTGTTTCTGAATATGCATGGAATGAAGATTGTACTTGTGCTGCAGAGTTGTAAAATTGTTCAATTTGTGAGTCTTTGAATCTTGTACATCTCTATCTTCTGCAACAAAAAAGGAAATCAGAACATAAAATTAACTCTTATCCATCAAAATAGCCTATAACAGCTAGTACTCTTTTAAACAAGAGATGGAATATGTGTGGATGACAAATGGTAGAGATATCTGAAATTGCCTGTATTTGCTCTTCTATTTTGTGCTTGTGGTAATTAAAATTAGGTAGATGTTGAATACCAGCAGGTGTCTTAATTTCAAATCATTTTGTAAAAAATATGCCAGAAATGAATACTATAAATATGTACACATATGCTGCTAGGAAGACATTTGACACAATTGCTACAACTGTTACCTTTTAGAAGTTGTGAAATGTTTTTGGCTGCTAATTATCCCCATTTCATTAAAAAGAATTAATGAACTAAAGATAATTAAAAAGTGGAAACGTTTTGATACAAAAAAACATCCTTTATATGTTAATGTGAATTCCAGAAGGTTTTTGCAGTTTGAATGTAGTGCTTGCTGGGCAGCTGCTGTTACTGAAATGAGCTGCAATAACAAGATCTTAATAGTTAACTTTGGTACAGGGAGACTCACAGGAGCCAGGAACTTCCATAGAGCACAAGTCAAAGGGGCAGCTTTTCAGATTTTTTCCTAAATATAGCTCTTTCTGGCAATCCCAGAAGTTAAACAAGCACTGGATGTTGTCATTAGAGTCTCTGGAGTGAGATTGGAGGTATGTGAGAGACTCCACCTTGAGCTCCCATGGAGGTCAGGGCCAGAGAGCAGAGGTGAGGGTTAGGGCAGGTGGGGGTTGCACCCACCTAGAATTGAGTACCAGAGTTTGGATAACTCACTGATAGCCTATCTTGATATAATCCTAAGGGGTGGGGCCAGAGAGGTGAAAGAAAGTATGAGTTATGTCAATATGGGATTTATCTAGATTCCTTTCAGGCTCTTGATTTTGGCTGTGCATAACAAGGATGTGCAGCCCCTCCCGTGTCTCATGCTGTGATTTAGAGCTGTATCCTTTCCTCTTGGTGGATGTGAGGATTTTGACATGGGCAAGTTTTCCAGATACTTAATTTTTAAATTTTTCCTCTTTGTCTCTGAAAAAATAAATCTCTCTTGCTTGTCTTAAAACCCATTTGGATATTAAAACAGCCAGTTTTTATTTTCTGTCATCAAATAGCTTGTGCATGCAAATGCAACTTTGGCTTATCACAGGCTGCCTATGAATTGGGGATAAGTGTGGATGAAAAGAACAGGTAAGAATGAAGCACTCATAATTTTATGAATGATTTGCTTTGATGTTTCAGAAAGAAACCAGATTTGCTATATAGAACAGTTAAAAAAAGAAGCCATGGGCTCAGGGGCAACTGGTGAAGTCTACCTCTTTTCTTCCTTCTCCCATCAAACATCCTCTTCTAATCTGGCTGGGATCCTTCCTGAGATGGTGGTTTGCACCCCTTCTCTGAATTGGATCTGTTTCCCCTCTGTGAGCTTGTTCTGCCTGCTAGGAATAGGAAATTGGGTGAAATGTTTCCTTCAGCTTTGGGGTAACAGCATGCTGTCTAGTGGCATGAAAAATACAGTAACTCAATAAAGGTTGATATTTGTCATCAATTAAAAAAAAATTATTCGTTCTCTTTGCACCTCAATTCTCACTCATCATGAGAGTCACTATGGGCAGCTTCTGAGAAGAACAGCCTGGGAAGAACAGCATGCTCCTACTGCCCTTTCGTTCCCTACTGCAGGATTTAGCAGCTGAAGATGTTTGCCAGTAGCAATATTTGGTGCAAAGACTGCTATACTGTGTTTAATGGTGATGAACATGAATTGACTCTGCCCTAATATATTTGTCCAAAGCAGAAAGATGAAGGGAAGTGTCATAAAGGACCTTGTATCTCCAAAATCAGCTCTGAGACACTGTGTACTCACCACAGTGCTATGAATACTCCCACGAACTTAGCATGGGTTTCCATGCTGGAATGTGACAGGTGCCAGTCCCCTTTCCCATTGGCAGCACTGCCAGTGTAGCTGCACCCTGGTGCAGTGGCTGCTCCCTCTTACACTCAGACATGCTTGTCCCTTTCCACTGGCACAGGGTCTGTGCCATGCTTTTCATGGAGGAACTATTTATTCTCCTTTCCCAGAGGTGGTGGTGGTGCCTTGGTGTCATTTCCATGGTGATTTAATTTTGGTGATGGCTTCTCCTCAGTTGCCTTGCCAAAGCTTTGCTTGGAGCTAGCTTTAGGCCACCCTTGATGGCACTCATCTCTTGCAGAATTAAGTTGCCTGCATTGGCAAGGGAGAGCTACTGGGAATGGAGGTTGGTGATTTCATGAGGGGGACCTTGGAATGACACAGATGCTCCTTGCATGGGTATCTGTGAGAAAGTGCAGTGGGGGGAAGCAAGAATGTCTCTCGTGGCAGTCCTGGAACCTTGAGAGATCTGTTAACTCACCTGCCTGACTTACCTTCCCTTGGTGTCAGCAGCTACACTGGCTATCCTGAGAGAGGCCAAGGACAGAGGGGCCCTGGTCCATTCTGCTCTCCTCAAGAACTCTGCTGCCTGTTCTGTCTATACCAGGAACCAGCCCTGTGTTGGATACACTTTTGCCGGTCTGCTGGCATTTGGTGCAGCCCCTTCCAGGCAACCACCACTAAGAATTTCCCTGCATCCAGCTCCTCATTCATGGAGAGTGATACTCATCACAGACCGAGAGCTGTGGCAAGGTAGGATGCCCCTCCTGGGAGAAGGCATGGACAGTTATGGGTTTTTGCCTACCATTAAAGAGTTTCTTCATAGTGAAGAATTACTGATGTAAGTCGATAAGACTTGGTTCTCTTGGAGGCCAAGTCAGAACTTCATGCTTCTGTCAGCCTCAGGAGACTTAAAGAACTTTTGCAGCCCCCTCTCTCCTGCATCTTCTACAGGCTTGATCTTTACCGTTTGATCTCCGGATCTACAGCCCTGGAAAAACAACAATTTCATTGGGTTGGGGCAGAGCCCTCACATCTTCCAGGCTGTAAATCTGACTATTGTGTTTGAGCATTGCCTGTGATGCTTCTTATCGAGATTATTGTTCCACCCTTTCCTGTTTGGTTTCTTTCACAATTCCTTTTGAATGGACTCCCTAGTAAAAAAGCCCATCATAAACAAACACATAGAGCTTTTCACAATGCAAAATAACATTGATTTCCCAGTTTTCCTCCCCAGCGGTATAAAAATGCACCCCAAATATAAAATGAAAGAATCCCAAAGGGATGGAAATCATCCAAGAAAGTCATACACTCGAGTGGCAAACCACTGCTGGTGTGACTGAGACACACCCCCATTCAGTTTCCAGCTTTCCCAGAGTTTTCACAAGTGGGAGAAGGCAGGGGTGTGTGCCCACAGAGCCCCCCCATCCCAGTGTGAGCAGCACCCCCACTTCAGCCCTCAGCAAGCTCTCATGTTGATTCACTGTCCTCTAGTGGCAAACCTGCGACACGCACGAGAGCAGTGGGACGTGGGGACCCTCTGTCTGGCTTCAGGAGAATCAGGAGGATGTGGCCTTGGAGCAAAGATCTTGGGGAAAAGAGCTCGACTGCACAAGTCATCCAAGCCACGGATGCAATATGTGGCAGTGTGTTGGACAAGTAAGGTACAGTGTTCCTGCTGTCTGCTCCGGTCCTTGGAGCTAGACAACTTCATAAAAGGCTTCTGGAAAGTGATGTCAGTAAAATACTTCAATATATTCTTATAGGTAAACAAACACTCCAAAAATTTTCAAGGTTCTTCACTATGAATGATTGAGATACTTTCTTAAGGTAGAGTTTGCAGCTTCACTTAGGTAAAAGATACAGTGGCTAAGCTGTAATCATGAGATGGAGCCCACGGCTTCCCTTCCACTGACTGGGAGCCTGTTTTGTGGTACAGCAGCAGCTGTGCTCAGGGGACTATCAGAATGGCCCCCGAATCTCTCATCTATATCTCTGGGAATAGACAGAGATAAATGGCTCATTCTTCATGTTAATAGCTTGTTGGCATGAATTCTTGTCACATTCACTAACCTTTAATTACTTAAAGCATCATAACAAAACTGCATTTAAAGTGCTTTCATTGATGCCCAAAACTTTATTGCAATTTCTTGCTCTTTGTTTTTCCTCAACCTCTATTCCCATCCTACCAAATTCTTCTGATCTCTGTTGTTGGAAGCCATTTCCCGATTTATGATTTAGTGATTTCAAATCCCTCCAGACTCTGGGTATGTTTTCTGTCTGGAGACGGACTCTGGCTAAGCTCATTTCTAGTGGTGACATGAAGGCATGACTTGTTATTTTGGCATGCAGCACAAGTCGATAGAGAAATCAGATCAAATGGATCTCTGCATTAGATGAGCTTCCTGGAAAAGATGATGCACTTTTAGTTGTTATCACCACAAGCTCACAATTAAAAATATGTCATGACATTACCACTGGGGAATAATGAATCAGCTTCTCAGATAATGGAGTGTCTATCCACACCAGAACACAACATTTTTAGTGTCTGTTAAATGCCCCGGAATATCTTTCTGTGCTGTAAAACCATGTATCAAACTTTGGGCCATAATCATTCTCCCACAAATGTGAAATTGAGCACTGTCTAGTGTTTTCCTTAAACAGATGAAGAAAATATTTTTTTCTTTCCTGTTCCTCCCTTCTCCTTCCCCTGCTCCTTTCATTTTTTTTTTCTGTCCCTGAAGGGCAAAGAAGACTCTGTAAAATGTCTGAGGCTTTTCAGATGGCACTGGTTAGCCATTTTTGTTCACTGTATTGGGACAAATCAAGACTGCAAAATGACCTTATTTCTACTTCTGTTTGCACAATGTTTTGCATCAGAAAAACTGTTTTGAACATGTCCAATATACTTTTTTCTTTAATAATCAGCATTTTTGGATAAAATGCAGAGGCAGTTCTTGGAGGTCGTACAGGAGCCCAGACCTTTTCTCAGCCTTACTAAGTGTTGAGAACCTACCAAGTCACCCAGGACATTCTTACCCTCTGGTCTCAGTGAAATTCCCTTGCAAGGTAGAACCACTTTGGAAAACAGGCTTAAGGACTTCAAAATTAAAGATTGCTCTTGAGATACATCTAGAAGGAAATCACAGACAGAAACCCAGAACCTGACACTTTACTCTGGTGAGGCAAGCAGAGGATCTGCTGAGTATAGCAGATGGTTTTACCAAAGATTCTAAAATACCTCTGGTCTTATCACCTGCTTGGACCAAGCCACAGCTGTGTAAATACAGGTTTGTTGCTTTCTGCCACTTAGGGACCTGTTGGGACAGATGCTGAGCTCATATCTGGCCATTGCCAGTGGCAGCATTCACTCTACCACCTCCCTGTCACAGTGGGCTGTAGAAAAGGAGCAGACTGGCCCTTCTGCACCATATCATTCATCCCTTTGTGTTGCAAGGAATATCCACTTCCATTCCCTCAAGCAGAGTATGGCAAACCCCAACTTTGCCCATGCTTCTAAAAGCCTGGTGCTGGTTCAGATGGTGCTCATTGCATTACCCATGCTCCAGAAATGGATGGGAAAGGCAGGGCTCACACTAGGAGAAAGCAGTGAAGTTGCTTTAGGGCTCCACTGGAGGTGTTTTGCCTCAGATGCTCCTATTGCTGCTAGGAAGCCCAGGGCAGCAGCTGCCTCTGTGCTAAATGAGCTGGGCTGCTCCTCTGTGTCTGCAGAAATAATGTTCCTTGTAACTCTTGTCAATCTTTGTTTTTCCCAGTATGTTCTTTAAACCTCTCCATAGTCCTGCTCTTTCACCTAACTACTGGCTGGGCAAGAGGCAAGACATTTTGTGTCTGACTGGAGACATGGCCAAATAGGCCAGAGGAAAAAGCTTGATTTGAAACCTTTTGTCTGGTGAAGATTTGAATAGTTTCTCTCTTTAGATGAGGACTGTGAGGTCCTGTCAGATTGCATTAAAACAAACCAATAATTGGTCCGGAAAACTGCAGGAAGAGCTGATGGAGAGAGAAAGAGAAATTACATAATCTTCATTTCCATGGGAGTCAAGGCTCACAGGAAGATTTTTAACCTGTCAATCCTATCTGAGTAGTGAAAATATATAGCAGATAATGTGATTTGTGGAACTGCAGGCTGTGACTTTCAGCATGTCTTTATGGCCTCACGCATCTCCACCATCTACTCCTTGCTGCCATTCAAACTGATGCTCATCCTTGTGCCAGGAATGCTGTCCCTATAATCTTGCATAGAACAGCAGAGTAGCAGTGCTCTGGCCAACTCTCATTCCCACTCACTTTGTGCATGGCAGGGTAGGAGGCTCAACAGGGATGTGAAGAAATGTGTTTTGTGACTGGAGTGTCTGAATCCTACTTTTAGGTGCCCACATTCTTTTGTTATTGGGCCAGAGTTCAAAAGCTGTCAAGCAACTTTCCAGTGGATCCATTGTGAGAGATTCTCAGTGAATTGAGGCAGCCTCACATGAATAGCACTGATGGACCATGGTGTTAATCTGATCTTTTGCTTCAGACTACCTAAAAAACTTTGCATTTATGTTCTGAAGAGTTATTATGTATGAAAACTTAATAGTCCTGTATTGTTTTATCTTTACAAGCACCTCTTTTTCATTTTTTTTTCTTCCCCTGTATCCTAGAGAAGGTCATGCAGTTGTAGTGCATATGCTTTCTTCTGAATAGGGATTTGACAAAATTTCCCACAATTAGCTACTCAGTAAACAAGGGGATAAAGGTCAGACCTGATCATGTTTAAAAAAGTAGAAGGATATGACTTGATAACACATAGATCTCTCTTGATTTATGGTTTAAAACTGTTTGTCTTCATAAGATGGTGGAAGAGGGAGTGAAAAAAATCAGACATTAATCTTGCATATAAGGGTTTTTCTAGTTTAATAAAAATATTGTGAAACTCACTAGTCAGATGGACCAAACTCAGCTGCCCAACACAATGATACAACATCATATTAAATGCTGCATATGCATGTGGAAATAGTAATTTGAGTTGGAAATGATTTCTAGTCACTCAGGAAATCAGATGTCATTGTGGATAGCTCAGTGAAAACATCTGGTAGGGAGGATCAAAGGCAAATGCTATTTTGGGTTGGAATAGAGTGCTATTGAAAGTAATATGATAACATAATGTTTCAATCAATAGTGTTTGGTAGGTTGTGTTCAGTTTCAAATGTAGAGGTACAGCCAAAGAAGCACATTGGAAAGAACCAGATTTTTGGATGTGGTGGTGCTGAAGAGACAGGTTGATATTGGACCAACAGGGTGGCTGGGCTCTCCTCCTGATACTGTTGTTGGATTGTGGGACACTTAAATCAAGACACCATTTACTTATTTGACATAAGGTAGGCAGCTGGAACTGCTTAGTTATGGTAGTAGTAGAGACTTCAGCACTAGAAATCTTTACCCAGGGCTTGATGTTTTATCTCCATGAGAATTCAGAGAGCCCTCCAGTCTGTGCTGACATAAGAAGAGGCTCATTGCTACATAGCAATCCTTAGCCTTAAAGTGTATCAGGATCAAATAAGAGAGGAAGGAGAATATAAGGAGAAAATTAGTGACCATTTAGAAACCACATAAAGATTCTAGAAGCACATTTGAAATATGGAAGAAGCATGCCAAATAATTTCTCACTGAGGAAAACTGGTGAACTGTAATAGACCCAGCAGAAAAGCTGTGTTCCTAGTTCATCCACATTTATGTAGCCAGATTATCCACATTTAAACTCACCAGATGTAAAATACTTTGTCCATGTCTGAAATCTTTTTGTTTTCCTAGAAAGAAATAGGTCTCACATGCCAGAACAGCACCTGTTTTTTTTTTTTCCTTTGACCAGTCTACAAAGAATAAGATAGGTCTGAAATAATCCACACTAGGTTTTTTCCCCCAGATTTCTGATTCCAACATAGTTTAACCCATGAGGGACTCTATACATACACTAGAACAACAAACATTTTGATAAATTAGCTGTCTTAACACAGACTGATGAATTTTATCATGAGCTAGTGGACAAATGCAAGGCATAATCAATCTAAGATGGATGAGGTTTACTGAGGAGAGCAGGAGAATTCCAAGTTAAATCCATTGGGGAAATGTCATTATTAAACTTCAGCTGATTGATTTACAGAATCATAGAATCATTAAAGTAGCAAAAGATCTCTAAGATCATCACCAGGTTAGAAGTTCTGTGTCTAGTGAAGCGAAATCAGATGTGGGGTTACAAACAAGATGCAGGCATTTAAGATGCAGGGTCTATAATGGAGTGCAAACCAACAGCAGTCAGACATATAGAGGCACACTGTGCTTACTGAGCATCACCTGTGAGCATTGAGGTAAACTGCTTACCTATCCTCCCATTCTCTGGACTGACTCTACAAAACTTATTCTGCTATTTTAAAGTGATTCTGGAGCATATGAACAATATCTGGGATAGCAAATGCAGACAAAATAGGTGGAGATCAAAGGTGGGCAAAAGAGAAACTCCTGGGGGTTTAGAAAACAGGACTTGTGGGAAAGGCTGAGGGAAATATGCAATTATTTGGGTTGAATATTCTGTTTAAGATAGCTGAGAAAGAAAAAAAACCCCAAAAAACTAAACATGGAGAGTGGCTATTTTAGTGAGTTATGCTGAATATTTAGCTTGGGTAGCACATGCCTCAGAATTTCTTATTGCAAAACCTGCTTCGTATTTGATGTCATATGGCTGCTTAGGCCATGTGTTCCAGAACAGCATACCACCTTGAAATAAGATCTTGGAAGGAGGATAGCTCAGATGGCTCCCAGGGAATGACTATGGGATTCTGGGTTTCAGCCCTTGGGTGTAGGATTATCAGGGCATGTCCTGTGGTCCTTGGCAGAATGTGTTATCTAGTACCTATGACAAGAAAATAAAAAAAGGATTTCATAGTGTTGTGCCATATTTTTCCATCAGGAAATGGAGACCCTTTGAGAAGAGATTCCTTCCAAGGCTATGTCTTGGCAAACAGAGGCCAAGTGGGGCATTATCTTCAAAAGCTCATCTTAGGCTCCCTTGTGCAGTGAAGTCTAATAATTCACAGGAAGGATATGTAAAATGTTAACTAAATGCTGTTTGAAGACTGTTCAACAATAGCCAGCCTGGAGCTGCCAATCTTTCATGGTCTAGGAGCCAGAAACCAGAAAAAAATGGGGTAATAAAGGGCAGTGTGTCTTAAAGTGCTCAATTTATTATGCAAAAAATGTTATGATCAAACACTGTGCTGTTTGCTTGATCTTTGCTTTCTTCAACTCAATTATCTTTTAAACATACCAGTAAGTATGCTCATTATTGCATGCAATGATTTGTATGTATCTACAAAATCCTGCTCTTGCAGCAAACTTACTGGCTATAGTTACCCAGAGGCAGAACTACAGAATGAAGCCATCTAGGATTAATCTCCCCATGACTGTTTCATGCTACCCTGCAGCACCTATAAGGCTGAAATTTGGCTCATGAACACACACTGCTAACCAACTCCCAGGTGCTGCAGCCTCACCTCAAGTCCTGGGACTCTGCATCATTACTTCCAAGTAAACAAACAGGAAAAGGCTTATTTTAGCAATTCCTAGATGCTGTAAGCCATGGATTCCAGTGCTTTCCAGCCTGAAAGAATTATCTCCATCTGCCCAGCCAAACACAAGTGCAGTGGGGAGCAGCTCAGGTGGTTTTGTGCACGGCTGAAAGGTGCTATTGGCTCAGATTGTGCCTTTTGAGGGGTAAAGCCAGGCAGGTTAGTCATAGGTGGTATCATGAAGAAGATGCACAAGTTTTTTCCAGTCACACTGAAGATGTGCTGTCTGAGGAACATGACTGAACAAGTTCCTCATGTAGGCAAGAGTCACCAAAAAACCCAAAAGCATCACAGAATCATTAAGGTTGGAAAAGATAGTTTAGATCATTGAGGTGAACACGTTACAATGGTTGAATTTACAACTTTATGACACCTAGTGAGGAAAGCCAGTGTGAGACCAGTGCTGCAAGTGCAGAGGGCTATTATCAGGCTTTTTGAAAGCAATTGCTGCCACATCTAGGTGTGTCTCATAAACTTGGTTGAAATTTCCCCCCATTTTGCAAATACTTATTTATAATGAGAAATAAATAACTTCCATGTTCAGTAGACATACAGATCTGAAAAATCACATGGGAAAGTCTGTAGAGGTTGGAATTTTTATTTATTTTGCTCAAATTTGGTCTCAATTTCAGAATGAAGTGTTAAGACTGTAATGACTGCTGTACCTGCAAGGACAGCCTACACCTAGGAACATCTCCTCTGCCACAACTTAAAGGACAAGCAGATCACCCTTTAGCTGAGTGAAGCATCATTGATCTGAACTGCAGCCCCAAGTTGCAGATAAAGCCATCAGCATGGTACTTAGCCTGTGGATCCCAAGCCAGTCAGGACCTTTTAGCACAGCAGCAGTACAAATGTTAATAATAAATCAGTGAATGGTTGAGAGATTTGCCCTAAAAGGAAATCTCCCAGCTCTATTCTTTCCAGCTATGTTGTTTCTGGGAGGTTGCTGTGCTGTTTTCCTACCAAAAAAGCGCCCTTTTTTCTCCTCTATACGAGATGCCAAGTCTTGAGGTCCCACTGCTCTGAATAATTAAGAACAGAAAGTCCTTTCCTGCAACGTGACTTAGGCCTTGTGATCTGCTATGGTTTTCTGATTTCTGATTCTGACTTTAAATGACCAGATTTTGAATTCAATATGAGGCTGAATAAGCAGTTACTCATACATGCAACCTGATTTCATCAAATGGAGCTAGCTGAGCATGACTGCTTAGCTGCTGGCGTAAAGAGCTCATGACCTGCCTGCAATGATGGTGTGGTCATTTTTAGCAACAGTACATTTTCCTTCCTTTTCAGATTTAGGGCAAGTATGTTACTGGACACAGGAAAGAAACACAGTATCTGACATTCCATATGAAGGAGAGGAACTGACTAACTGAACAAAAAGTGGGGCAAAAGTCCTCAGCTGAGCGTGTCATGCCCGTGAATCAAGTTGTGTTATTACCTTTTGGTGTTCTTTTTTAGCCAGCGTGCTAATCCCATGATTCAAATGGCTCTTAGGAGGCAGGAAAGGGCAGTCTGACCTCTTGTAGCCCCTGAGGGAGGCCACTGTGATTTTTCCAAACAGCAGGTGTTTATTCCAGAGAACTGGCAAAATGCAAACCCCGGATTAGAGCTGCCATCCTTGAGCAACCACTACTGAATTGGTAAAAGCTTTGCTTCAATAAGAGCTGGATGAAAACCAAAGATGGTCTCAGGGTCTGATCATGGAGGTCTTATCCTGCTTCCTGTTCTCGGTTGAAAAATTTGTTTTGTGGATGTTTTCCTGCTTGCAGTTTTGCTGTTGTGTAGTTCTGTGTTTCAGTCCAGAAATGGTAACTTTTACTAGCAGTTGAAATGGCTCATCTGTTACCTCACCAGTTAAAGAGGTGTTAGATAATGATACTTAGTCAGTTAAAGAGCAATTCAGGACACTTTGGATTTCATATGAAGACAGATTTGTAGATGTTAAGCCTGTTGAACAAACTTACATTCCTGGCCCTAATTTGATTACAGAAGTAAGTTATGAACAATCAGAAAGTGTGGAAGGTAACATAAGCATTGTGCAGAACCCTGAGAGAGGCTGGGAGGCAACCTGCCAGAGATAAAACTAGTAACAGAGGTATCTGGGAATTACTTGGTATAAATCTTTCCTCTTATCAAATTTCCCTGTGGCCTCCACAACTAGTAGAAATCTCTCTATCTATAGAAGAACTTATGGACAGCTGCCAGTAGATGATGCCTGGAAATCAAGTATGAGACAGCTGGTGCTTGACCTTGCTTTACTTGATCCCTATTTACAAAAAAAGCTGGACATCTCAGGGCTCCCATGACTCCAGTGGGAATCACCCTTTCCAGACCCGTGGAACAGCCTTCTCAAGAAGATCTATAAGCCACAAGTGAAATTTTCCATATCCCCTGGAGACTTCCTCCAGCTAGCCATTGAATCATATCCCCAAAGGGAGTTTCAAAGATGTTCATTGAGAGTGATTGATTTTTTTTTCCAAAACTGTCATTGGAGTCTTGGAATAGGCCATGCAATTGCAGCCTGAGAAAATCTAACTAACAGCCTTGCAACAGATCCAGAAAATTGCACAACAAGGCTTAAAAACTCTTAGCATATTGCCTGAGTGACACAAGGATTTTAAGAGGCACGTTGATAATTAAAATAAACCTGCCATATTGACAAAAATTGAAGGAAAAAGAGTGAGTTATGTAAGAACTACCCAAAGCTTTAATCCAGAGATTTTAGAAAAAAAAAAGGAAAAAAAAAGAAAAAATCTACCTTTTTTCTGTCTTCTTCTTTGCCCTCTTCTGCTGTAGCCTGTCCCTCAACCTAACAAAAGTAGCTCAGAAAAAATTAACATTTCATACTAATTTCCAGATTCCAGGATCTCCCAGTAGAGGGAAGTATTGTTTCATTTCCTTTGGCTTTGAAAAGCTTTGCCAGGGGAAATAAAGCAAAAGTACAGGGAGATCAATAATGTACAAAGAAGGAGATGGAAATGATCACTTAGACCTTAGTCTTGCAGGTACACACCTTCTTGCATACGCAGGAGCTCAAAATAAGTGAATTCATAAAAGCTGCATTGTTGGGCTCTACATCATTTAATATGCATGTGAAGGACACAGAAACTGTACCAAACAAAAGTCCTGCAATGGAAACTAAAAGCACAAATTATTCTTTTCCCTGCTATTATCAGTGGATGATAGTCTGTAGTCTAAGCTTTTGCATGTTTCCTGCTGTTATGTGTCAGCTCTAATTATCCAGGGGAAAGTGGGGATGAAATATCTGAGTCATACAGATACCATGGCTTCCCAAGACAGCTCTCCAAAAAGCCAACTTGAATTTCTGCACGATGCTGCCAGGTGAAATAATTCAGGGAGGGCTTCCCAATTATTGTGTGCTGTCCTGTGGGTACTGGAAACTAGCAGAGGGTCATTGCTCTTGAGGTCCTGAGGCAGGAAGCAGGAGGCAGTCAGGCTTGGATCCTGCCACGTGTACCAGCTCCTGGTGCTGTGCTCTGGGGCTGTGGATGTGATGGATCAGTGGGAACAGAGTCATCTGTTTGTGCCCAAACCAAATAAAACTGATTTGTGTGCCCCAACCATACTAAAAATACTAGGACCAGAGTAAAAACTCTGACAGGCATCCTTAATTTATTCACACACCCCTCAGCTGATTTTCCCCTGTGCTAATTCAGTGTCCTGCAGACCAAGATAGACAGGGACAATTTGGAGAGCTTGGCCTGGAGGCAGAAGTGGCATAGTCATCTTAGTCTGGGTTGAAAGTAAATTTGCCCACATGGACATGATCTATGTGGTATTGCATAGATCCATGTGCCTGAGTAGAAACAGCTTTGTTCTTTCTGCCCTGTGAGGTGTTATCTGCAGAGGGATTAAGTTGCTGGCTGGTGAGAGAGAGCAGACAGAACAGATCATGTTGCACAGCCTTTCTGCACCTCAGAATGACAGTACCTTATGTGGCTTCACCTTTCAGGTGCTGGTATCAGTGTGAGCTCCAGCACCCTGAGCTGCAGCACTGGCCTGGTGCCCTGGGTAATCATCAAGGGCTGAACTGCTCAGGGATCCCTTCTTCTGCTGCCCCATCTGCATGACTCTCAGGATCCCCTCCAAACTTGCCCTAGGTGCACCTCATGGAACGTCTCAGAGGTGACTGAGTGAGTTCTTTTTCCTGTGGGACAAATGAGGTGATCCTCCTATATCCTGGTTTTGAATAATTTCTCCCAGCATTTTAGGTTCTGTCATCAGCTTAGCAGTACAATGCTATTTGCAAAACTTCTTTTTCCAGACAACACAATGCTGCTATTTTCCCAGTAAAGGCAAAGACATGATTTTTATGCACTTGAATATGATTCCTCCTTGCTCTGTTATCTTTCTTACTACCCATGGCAGCAGTAATTAAAACTTTAATGGCCACAACTTTGTACTTATGGACCATCCCAATTATGTTTTTTCCTACCTAGAAATACCATATAAAGTTATTCTTCCTTTTTTTTTCTTTTTTTTTTCCCTTTTTCTTGAAATAAATGAGATAAAATCTGTCTTCCCCATGTAGAGTCAAGACAGAAGTACCTTTTCTCTCCCAGTTCAGAAGTATATTAACCTAGTGACTGACCTGGCATTTTCTCAGCTGTAAGTGGGGAAAACACATTTTTTCCCTGTCTAGAATCTATTGCGGTAAATTTGTCATCTTAAAGTCAGATTTATTTCTGCTTCCCCACTTCTGCTGACTGCCAAATACCTCAGGAATCATGTGAAATTATTCTGCATGCAGCAGCTCATGGTGGCTTTGTCAAAACATGAGTCAAAGAGCTGGACAGACAGAACACCACTACTCTCTGCATGGTGGCATAGAGCAAATAGTGACTGTGTATGATCTGTCTCCATACATGGCTCTTAATCAATCATTTTGAGGGTGATGTTTTAAAAGGCAGGAGTGGGTATGGCAGAAAATCCTCCTTAGCTTGTTAGTGGTAGTTGTGAGGATTAGTATGTCATGCTTTGCAGGAACTCAAGAACCTGTTATACTCTTTACAGAGGTATGAGCAATAGGGAAACAGCAATGTAGAGATTGTTCTAAAATATACATTTTTCTTGTGCACATTGTAGGTTACTGAGTGCAGAGCTATTTAACATTGCCAGAAATGTCAGAGAAATTTTCTTTCCTCATACAGAATGTTAAGTGCAATCAGGAGCAGTTTTGTTGGTTACAATATATAGATTAACTCAGAGAACAGGTATCAATCGATTTGTTTTAACATCAATTTAACTCAGAAGTTAAAGGATATCAGACAGCTGCCTTCAGTGACCTCACATGTGATGACAGATGAGCATGTGTTCACTGGAGAAAGGACTTCAGCACTTTGAAATAACTTGTCTTCTGCTCTGTTACTGCCCTTTGCTAGAAATGCTATCCCATGGCACAGCCACTGGGAGGGAGGTGTGAGTGCTCAGCCAGGGGTTCAGAGCATGATCTGCCTGCTGGGTTCAGGTTGCTCTGGCGAGCTCTGGAGAGGAGCCTGGGCACTGCTGGGTGCATGCTGGGGCAGGTGATCCCAATGGCCAGCAAGCAGCTGTTTCTGCTGTCACTAGGTGACATTCATTTCTCTTCCTCCTTCTGGAAGGATTTAGTGTCTCACTCTTAGCAGTTTATAAGGTTTTGCTAATGCTGAAAACCCTTGTCAGAGTTATGTGGCCACATGCTTTCTCCAGGCAGAAGTGTCAGCAGAATTATCCGCAGGCACCAGTCAGGGCAAGTGTCTGGCTGTTTCTGATTCCTTTGAATAAAAGTTGTTGCTGGGTCTAGAGTGGAAGCATGCCAGTGAGCAGTGCCAATTAGGAAAGGGCATTTAACACAAAAAGGAGATCTAATCAGTGTCTAGTAAACAAAGACATCTTGCCTTGTGTCAACAATACACTGGGCACATGGCTATAGCTTCCTCCAATTGTGTGGCCTCCATGATATGCAACTTTGTCCAACAATGTTTACAACAGCCACCCACATAAGCTGGTCTTAAAAACGACATTGTTTTAGGCTGAGACTCATCAGTGTGATGACAGACATTGTAAAAGAAAAGGCAAAACACAATTCCTTATATTGCATAAATCTCAGGACTGGATTATTGATTTTTTTTTTTCTGTCAGGTTACACCCCTGCCTTCCTTCTTTCTGCCTATCATATGTAAGGTTGTAACCATGGACAGATATGACAGAGAGCAACTGCTAAATGTTCTCTCAAAGACAGGACAAAATTTCATCTTCTCCTACTACTACTGCTGCTACTACTACTACTTTACACATTTTGTGTCTTACTGGGATTTACTTCATTGAATTTAAAATCTCTAAGAATTTTGGATGTAATTAAGCAGAATGCTTTCAAAGGGCCTATTAATATTATCAGTAGATCAATGGAAACTGTATACAAATGTTCATTTCACACCCAACTCAATTATCTGAGTGCAGGGTAAATGTAAATATAAGGTGATTTTAACCCACATGTTAGAAATATTGCATATTTGGTTCAGTACATCACATGCTTGGCATATCACATTTTGTGTTCATGGTTTCAATGAAGATCAGTAAACAGTGACACCCCAGAAGAAAGCCCAGTGGATTATGCTGTAATTGATATATTATACAGAGGTGACAGATTCTGTGAATAAACCACATGCTCAGTGTGCGTGCAATTGTTTTCCATTATAAGTTAATACATGGTGATCTTTAAAACAGAAGGGAAATTATTTCAGGATTATGTAGAATATGTTCCTTCCTGTTTTGTGAATCTTTCTACTTGCTTTTAATAGAGCAACTTCATGCCAGCCAGTGATAGACATATCACTGTTCTATCAAGTCTGTATACTTTAGCAGAGATTATCTAACTCTTCGGGACAGTTAACTCTGTGTTTCCTAACCGATGCACATTGTCATAGGAAGATGATGTATTGCTATGAATCCTTCTGTTTTCCTTAGTTCTGGAGGGTTTCAGTCAGATGTTGGATTTCTCACAAGCTATTTCCCATCACTTTTTCCAGCCCCAAGTGACCAGTAACTCATACAATACGTGGTGCATTGGCCGCCTCCATCTCAAGGGATTGTGTCTGCTCTCTCACTGGCAAGCTGAAACTTTTAACAAAGACTTGAATGAGTCCCTTGGGGAATAGACCTTTCTGCAAATATATATTTGTGTAAGGGTTGCTATAGCAATGTGTGTTTGTGTATTTTCTGTCACAGTTTGCAAGTCTCCCCAAAGCAGCAGCAATCATTCTGATGAATTCATTTGCACATCGGTGCTTTTCAAGACATCTCCTTGCATGAGAATTGTCACAAAGTATTTATGTGTTTAGGAATGAGAAAAGTGAAACACATGGGTGATACTTAGATACTTAAGCAGATGTTGCAGAAAAGTTAATATTTCCCTACTTCTTCACCTTCTGCACTCCAACTGAAGGAGAAAGGTTTTGTATCTCTGTTCTGAAGTGGGGGTGTTTTTTTCTGAGTTCAACAGGGCAAAAGAGTTGCCTTTATTATTGACTGCTGATTAAAGGAAAGAAAATGCTGTGCCTGGCTCCATGGTGCCAGAAGGCAATGCTCACAAAGTCTTGCAGGGCCTCTGCTCCTGGGATTTACAGTTTATTGCTAGTACCCATACCCTGGATTAGTTCATATTATTTGATGATGGTGAGGCATATGTTTAATAGAAAAGCCAAACGTGGAATTGAAAAAAAAAACTTTATTAGGGAAGTAGTCCAGTTTGCCCATAGAAGACTTTTCTTATTCTCATTCTAGTGATTTGCTTCATGGTATTTGGAGTGATAACCAATCAAAATATTCCATCAGGCTGTGCTAAGTAATACAAAAAACTTTTTCACATGTGCACACAGCTGTGAGGTCTTTCTCTGATGTAGCATTGAATCTGGAAGATGCTGACTGAGGACTGTGTTATTTGACTCCAGTGTTTTAGCAAAACTTCCCTCTGCTGCATAAATAGTCTACCCCTGATGGTGGTTGTGTTTCAGAGTGGCTGGAGTACAGATTGAGGTGGTGTTATCTGCAGGCTCCCAGTTTCTGAAGTTAAGGTTGATCCCTTTGCTGCTGGTGGCACAGTGTCTATGGGGGGAAGTGTTTTCAGTCCTATCCAGAGGACAACAGTGATATTTCATTTCATTTTACTGAAATATTGAACTTGTCCTTGTCTTTCTTTAGTACCTGAAGCCAGATAGAATATTCCCATTTAACCAAAATATATGTTCATGGCTTTGGCCATTTATATGACTGCATGTAGAAAAATGAGTCACCCCAGACTAGTTTGCCTGAGTCACCCCATGGGGAATGTGTTAATCTGAATGCAATTCAATGTATTTCATGTAGTACTATGAGATCTTGGACATTGGAGGCAATTTCAGAGGAACTTCTCTTCTGAGTAATCTTATCTTTGATTTCCCAATAGCTTCTAAAAGCACAGCTACTTTAATTGCCAACTTTTTCAGCCACAAATTGTGCAAATGCTTGCCCAGAAAATAGTGCAAATGCTTGCCCAGCTTGCTATAGGTGAGGTTAGTAGGAGTATTCAGCATCTTGCAGACTCCTAATGAGCAATACCAGGAACAGCCACATTTCCTGCAACTGCTTAGGGTTTAGCATCTGATTCCCTGTAGAAAATAATGGGGAAATAATTTTCTGTTGGACTTGTATCTGCCCAGTTACTCATAGGTGTAAAAGCAGGGGTAATATGCTTGTTGTCTGTGAGACTGGGCTGTAAAAAGGGCTAATTGTTATTTTGCAGAAGGTTTATAAGAAGAGCTTCAGAGCACAAAAAAGTTATTAAGAGTAAAGGGTAAATTAAGACAGCTCAGGCACCTTTAGAAGATTTATATCAGTTCATTGCAGGTTCCAGACAGATGTAAGTTATATCACTCTGTAGATGAAGGAGGGAAACAGGTGGCTCCAAATTGCTGAAATGGGTCTTTGAGAATGTAAGTAGGGCACCTATTTCTGTCCACTAGTGATATATCAGACTGTAGTGCCTCTGAAATGTGGAGGGGTGTTAAAACCTAAGGGGAGCCCATCAAGTGACCCATAGGAAACAGTAGCTAAGGTGAGATATATGAAATAGGTATACTAGGTGCCTGCCTCAGCAGCTGCTTCTTCTGGGGAAGTTTAGCAATGTTTTGTGCCAAGCCCTCCAACTTTGCTTAGGATAGACCAAGTTAAAGGTGGGGATTCAAAGGAGAAACATCAATCCTAGTGTGAGCACTTGTATTAACTCCTGCGTGTGGAGTTTGTTGGGTTAGTCTGACTGTGGCAATCTGGAAACTGGCTCAATTGCTAGAGCTATGAGTTTAAAAACTAAACTCAACCATCTGGGAAAGAAAGGGTGGGAAGAGTTGGATAGTCTGTGGTAGAAAAGAGAGAAGGTCCTAGATGAGAGAGTGAAAAGGAGGGTGATGATGATGGCACACAGTCATTGCTTCCTGCCATCTGCAAGCTTCCCCTGAGAGGAGGTACAGACCCTCCTTTTGGGATAAACAGGTAATTTATGTGTAGACAATCTGGTACTGAGGATAGGTTAACTTTCCCAAGCCTCAAAATAAATGAGCCAGAAGAGGTGCGTGCTACATGTAAAGCTGAATGAATGCTGTGGATACTTTCCATTTGAGTATGTGGAACCTTGAAATATCCACTTCAAAGTGTCCTGGAGAGCTACAGCCAAGCAAGCATCCTTTTATGTTTAGTTTTGCTTCTGCTGGGAGATAAACACCTTCTGTTTCACTGTTAGTAACAGCATAAGGTCACCTTCCCATTTTATGTAGCAAAATTAGGACATCATCTTGATTTCCAAAGTTATTTATCATTATGAGATGCATTGGGTTTAGAGCTTGGTTCACCTGGTGGGCAAGGGAATCAGGCTCCACAAGACAACTCCTGTCAGTGCTAATGCTCTGCAAATGAAGGCAGCAGCTCTGTAGCACTGTGAATGCCTCCACCACCTCTTTGTTCAGAGGGTACTGAAGTATCTGTGATGTGTCCTGCATAGCTGGAAACAAGATCTCTTACACACTGTAATGGTTGTGAGCCAGCTAGCCCATCCAATCTTTTTCTTTGACTTAATTAAATGTTGGAAATGAACAGCTGGAGCCAATGTTGTTGCTTCAAACATTAGCCTAACACTAGCTAGTCCAGGTGTGGAATAGGAGAATACCTGAAAGCCCTTTCAGCTTCATTTACCTCATACTCTAAAGAAAACATTTTTTATCACCCAGATTCAGCACAAGAATTTAACTGTGTTCAGGAAATGATGATTTAATTAACTAAAACCATGCTTGTTTTTTTCTTTCAGGATAGTACCAGACAATACAATATGCCACTAGAGCACCAAGGCTGAGCCCCACAGAAGGAAACCCTGTGACCCTGAGCTCACCCTGGACCCTCAGCCAAAGCACTGGGGCTGTCTATGCTGGATGTGAGAGGGCTGGCCCTGTCCATTTTCCAGGAGAGGTGGAGGCCAAGAGCTTTAACACCTCTGGAGCCCACAGCACTTTGCCAGGCAGGTTAATGGAAAACAGATGGGGCTCTGCCAGAATTTTGTTGCAATTGCACAATTTCAGTAAAACTTCCATTGAAATTTATAGTCAAATAAATGGAAATATTCCATCTATAGCACCACCTAGAGCTCTCGGTGAGTAATTGCTGACTAGCTTTATTTACTGTTAAGTCAATCATTGAGAACCAGCAGGGTTTAATAAAAGTGAACACCAGACCCTTCTACTCTGACTTACCTAGGCTTGCTGCCCTTCCTTAAGATAGATGCTATGGAATAGAGATATTAGTTATTTATGGACTAGAGATGATTTTGTCCTTTAACGACTGTCCCATCTTCTGCCCTTTACTAAATCCAGAGATGAAATATTCCTTACTTCTATTTTTGTTTTCTTTTTTTTTTTTTTCCCCCTGTATCACTTCTGACAGTCTTGACACATCCATTTAATGTCACACCTCTATGGCCACTAAAATTTCTAACATTTTCATTGATTTTATTTTTTTTAGTCCTTGAAGACATACTTTTCACTTTTCCTTAACTCCCTTCATTCATTTACTGCAAGTGTAATTGTTTAATTAAAATAGCCTACTTACACAAGAAAATTATACCTCATCAAGACAGATCAGAGGTGATGCTGCAGGGAATGAAGGCTGCCTGACTAGAAGGGAGGATGTTTGTGGAACAGGTGTTGAGCACATGTCTGAGGCTGCAGTGCCTCCCTTGTTAGTGGGCAGGTTGCAAATTCTGGCTTGCCATGGGCATGGTTCTCACATGAGCTCATTGAAGCTGGGGCTGTGTGTAGACCAGTGTATTTTGGGCTATGAGTATGCATCAGACAAGTATGTAACAGCAGGAAAGCCTGCAGCTGCAGTGGAAGGAAGTATTTATACATAGTGGAACCATGTGGTGTGTTCTCCTCTACTATAGTTAGTGATATCCTATTTATATTCTCATACTATATTTAGTTGTTGTACCAGATATCCCAGCTAATCCAAAGAATGAGGTATTCAATATCTCACAGATAACCCCACTTTTAACACCAGACATTCACCATACCTGATGACATCAATTCAGCTCCATGAACAGACAGAAAACAGGGAATGCCAAAGGGTTATTATATGAAGGGGTTGCCATTTTGCTAATCTTTGAATACATGGATACACAAATTTCTCTCTTGAGAGGGAATGAAGTTTAACAATATCTGTGTTAAGACTACCACCTTGACTCTGCTCAATTTTCTAACAAAAATTCATCTTCTGCTAGATTAAAGCAGATGAAGAAAAATCTGCAGTCTTCAAAAAGTTTCTTTATTATACATTAATGGATGGTCTAATAATAAAAAACCACAGCAAGCCTATTGTCTACATTACAAAATGAATAAGAAACTCCAACATCCAGCATTCCTGTCAGTGCTAATAGTTAGTGAACAATACTGCCCTTACTCCCAGAGTGAGCAGCAGCTGCATATCACTGTGACAAACGTATTTTAACTCAAAGACTTGACATTTACAGCCACTCTACCTCTGTCTTTTTTTGCCATAAAAAGGGGATGCGTTGTGTCACTGTTCTATAGTTCTTTTACTTTTCTTGAGGTCATCTATATATTTTAGGTGGAGTACATAGATTCCTAAGTCTCTACATTCAGCTGTAGTCACAATATGTGTTTTTACTGTGAAATTAAGATGCAGTTACAATTTAATATATACAACTCTCAGTAATGGCAACAGGAAGAGAGATATGGTGGTGTTCTACTATTAATTGTAGTCCATGATAAAGGTCTCTTCAGTAATAAAGCAATATTATTTGTATTAGTCTGTTTAAAATAGGAAAAAATATTATTGGCACTGTTTTCTTTAAAAAAATTCAAAGCCAGACTTAGGATTCATGACCAAGAGTTTCCCAGTATATTAGGGATACAGTACTCAAGTGAGCAGATAATACTGCTCAGAAAGATAGCATTTGACATGGAATATATATTTGATATTCCTTTCCAGTTAATCTGTAAGTATATACAATTCATACACACACAGACACAAACAAACAGAATTTTGTGTGAAGGCAAGGTGGGAGCAGAGACAATTTTCAAGTGCTTCACAGCCTTCTGAACTCACAGGTATGTACTCAACAGATTTCAAAGCCAGCAAGTGAAAACTCCTATTACATGAGCTTGAATTTGTGTAAATGTGATAAACCCAACAATTGCACCTTCCCACTCATTCCCTCTGCTAAGGAGCCAGCAAGACCTCTCTGGCTGATTTTCCTTGGTGAGTGCAGAGAGCATATCTAGTGAGTACTCCACAACACAGCCCAGTTCATGATTTGACTGTTAATTAAGCATGAATACAACACGAATTACAACCCTTTTTTTCCTGTCTTGCACAGCTGTATAGAATGATACACTTGAGATTATCAGTAATGCAGTTACCCTCACATTAATTATACAGGATGTTTTTGAATACTTACGTGTCCATAGACAAGATGAGGTACAGCAAGTGAGCAAATAATTCAAATTCGTGGTGTACAATGTTAACACAAAACTTAAAGACATATTAAAAATTCTCAAGAGGAAAACATCTTGAAATTTATTATAACATAAGTCGTAAACATATCAATATGTTTTTACACAAGTAGCAGTTAGTGCTTGCTACAAGTATATTTCAACCACTGGTGAAATAAAATGAACCTTTTACAAACTCACCAATTCAATATGTTTCCTTCTAAACAATATTAAGTGTGTGGCTACGAAAACAGAGTGACACATAAAAAAGTCAAAAATCATATACCACAGGGTAACATTTTTATGACTAGAGGAAAACAAAAAATTATGTACATAAATACATATATTTTTATATATAGCAAATTACAGTTTCCTGCACTGAACATTTATCAAATACACAAGTACTGAACAATACTGGATAGGGTGCTTTGTCACACTTTGTGGTCTCCTTAAATTCCTGTGAGTGGAAGACAAGTTTTTATGGAGGATACAACTTGTTCAGTGATGTAAGCTCACACAATAATTAAGAATTAAAGAACAACAACAAAAAAAAAAAAAAAAAAAAGAAAACCAAACCAAAAAACATACAACAGAATTGACTGATATTTCCAGCACAGGCATCTTTAAAAACAAAATGAGAATACTCCACTGTTCTTCAAGCACATGCCCCAATATGTGTCATAGAGTTTTATTCTGTACAACAGCTAAGTGGTAAATCTGGGCAACAAATCTAATACTCAGCTTTGTCCACTGGCTTGTCAAAGCCTTTGTCTCTCTGATAGGCAGGTCAGTCTATCAGGCAGGGAGGAATCACCTTCCAGATCCCCTCCAGAAATCATACCCCTTCTCTTGGACCTGGGCAGCCACCCCCACAATCTTCAGATCAAAAACAAGGCACTGGCTGGGTTTCTAGCCATTACCTTTTCAAGGCTCTAGGAACTGTGGTTACTATCATCATGGGAGATTTTGAAAGGGGTGACACCAAGCTATGTTTGAGGACTATGTACAAAGTTATTTTGGTTTTGAAAATAGAAAGCATTCACACCACACTTTTCATTTCATCTGGCCAGAAATGCTAAGCTCAGATTCCTAATGCATAAATAACAATCCTTATTGACAAGGATGATATAGACTCCATTGGGTTCTTGTGACCTTACCAGAAACTGTCTTCAAAGTATTACAGTTACTAGCTAGGAATAGCAATCCCATTCAGGTGTTCTTCAGAGCACACAATACAAATATTTATATGTCATAAAAAGCACATGGTGGTCTTCAAAGGTTAATGTTGTCTTGAACTTGGGGGATTGTAAATCCAGTCCATTACAATAAGAGTCATACTCACAACCATGAAGATTATGCCAACTATGAGGAAAATTAGAGCCTGCAATTGGAAAATGAAATTTAATGAATAAAGCAAGTAACTGAGCAGGTAGTAGCTCACAGATTGTCCCACTGGATCTGCATTAGTGTAATACCCATGGCCTAAGTTTGGCTTATTCTATGTGACTAAAACCCGAGTAAAGTTGTACAGGGATAAATGAATCAAAATTAGTCCTGTGTGAATTTCAGTCCAAGAGAGATGGAATTCACACAGCTAGATCTGAAAACAACCCACTTTGGTACTGTGAATAATAATAATAAAAATAATGAAGAGACAACTTTTTTTTTTTTTTTAGTCTTTAAAAAATGACAGATTTTCAGTCAATGATTATAGTCTCTGGCTTTAAGAACAATTTCACAGTTAATCTGTTTAATCCTTATTAGACAAACAGATAAGCCCATATCTCTTATCTGACAGTATTTCTGTATATATTCAAGTGATTCAGATGCTTGTAGTCACCGTTTGCTTTAGTGGAGTTTTAGTTAAAAACCATAATCTGTCCACACTTAACAATACTCTGTCTCGTGAAACAAAGATGAATGTTGCATGTGATCTCAGTGCAGGGTGTGAAATTCTAGATGTGCCTACCACACAGCAACTGAAGAGTGAATAAAGACACACGAAAAAATATTCACAGTCTCTCTACAATAACAGCAACAAAAGACATTTTAGAAATAATATCACCATAATAAATTTCTTTTATACTTGAAGTATGTATCAGTTGAATTCACATGACTTTTGTGAACATATATATATGTACATATATAGATGTGTATGTACCCATCTGTTTACATTATGTGCCCACATACATATTTCATCAATAACTTTTCTAATTACATTTTCAAAGAACATTTCCTCAGTGGTAGTTAAATGTGCAGTTATCTATGTTCAGGATGAAAGGTACTGCATTGGCAGTCCAGCATGACATATAGACACATGCTGTACATAAATGATACACCTTCATATGTGCATCCTATCGGTGTGTGGGTCTCTCTCAAAGGAGAGCTTGCTATTACTTATTTATCTATGCAGTACAAAATCCTTTTTAACCTTGGCCTCAAGTCTTCCTGTTTATCCACAGCTGGTCTTCTAAAGTGAACCAACTTCTTATAGGCTGTCAAGGTTCTATTTATGCAAATGCAGGTGTCAACCAGAGTTTAGACCAGATTAAGTAAGTCTCTTTTACTAGTGGTTTAAGACTTTATCCTAAACACTTAGGTGAGTGCCAGGAGCAGTAGGGCACTAAAGGCTTTGTCTTGAGAAGCCTCAGGGGAATCCTACTGCCCAACCTGTATTTTGAGTGAGACACTGCCATTTAGGAGCAAGTGCCAGATGTTGCAAGTCAAAGGTCTGACTATTAATGAAGAGTGGAAATCACACACCCTGCCACCCTTCCTTTTGCAATTGCCCCCAGTTCTCTTACCCCAATCTTCTGGGGAGACCTCAGGGGTTCCTTCTTAACGATTCGCAGGTAGAAGGCACCAGGAAGGATGAAAATCAACATTGTAGCAGAGGAAGCTCCTGGAAGAGAAAGCAGAGCTGAGTGCTGCACATTTTACAGAAAATCAGAGAGGTGCATCTGCAAAAGAGAGCCTGTGGGGAGGAAGCTGCCATTCTGAGCCCAGCTGTACAGAGGGTTCTGCCTGTAGATACCATTCATGGAGAGCCATGGATGTGCAAACACTTATTTGGGTGCTTGGGGCCTTGTTACAGGGAAGGTGTTTTCACAGTGGTGTGACCGTGGTGGAGATGTCTGCATGGCAGCTGGTGAAGCAAGAACAAATAGACATTTCCAGGACCCTGGAATGCAGGTATCAAAAAGAGAGTGGATGAACTGTGGCTGAGAAGTGCCGACTCCTCTCTGCTCAGCAGAGTCCAGCGTGAAGACCTGGGCATAAAAGGCAGGGAGGAGCAAACCAGCTGCAGAAACCCCATGGAAACACCTTTCTCAAGGGCATCTGCATCCCTGAGTCCTCAAGCACTTCAGAGCACAGAGGCTCTTCATGGACCTCTTTGGTCAGAGGCCAAACCTGACCCAAAGAAAGTGGTATGGAGAGAACGGTTAATGTCAAAAGAAATGTTTCTTTCTTTTTCTAGAGCAACAGTTTGGAAGTCAATACATTTTTTCATGCTATAGATGTTTGAAAATCAATGGTGATTCCCCTCTCCTCCACATATATTAAATTCCCTTTTGGTTAAAAATGTAACAGCATGTCGTCATCAGTTTTATATTGGGATTATTGGACTACTTGTGCCTCATGCAAAGTAACAACAAAGTTGGATAGCCTGTAGCTTTTTCTGTCAGTGGTTTGGGAATTCTTACATCCCCTTTAACTTCAATTTGTGTTTATATTTCTCTGCTGTGAGACCCAAACAGAGATTGACCTTCAGCCCATGAATGTAAATATGTTGTAGAAAGATAACAGAGTCAACAAAAAGTATTTATGAAACCTACCGATAAATCCAAAAATGTCTTTAATAGTTGGGACAAAAATTACAAGCAGATTATTAAAAGCCAAAATTACTGCTGCAATCAGGAAATGTCTTATCCAGCTGAATGGCCTTTTGGGAAACAGCAATGCACTGATAGATGAACGGATCTGCAAGATGAAAAACAGCAGGGAAAGTAAAACAACAATTAATTTTTCTTTGCTTTTACTTAAAAAAGACATCTATATTAATTACTTCTGCTGTGAGAAATCCCGACTGAAAAAATGTGTTTTTAGTCTTTGATTCCCTTAATAATCTCACTCTGATGTAGGTTTTTTAGAACTGAGTTCACAGTTTGATGCAGAAACTCAAATATTTACAGTGTAGGAGAAAGTCAAGTAAATAGGGTGTAAAATCAGGGACATGAAATCTGTTCATCTGAAAGATGCTAGTATCAGCAAAAAAATCCTTAAAGAACCCCCCTATAAGTACTAATCAGCAGACAAAAAGAGAGCATGTGTGAAATATGAATTGCTGTATTCCTGAACCTGATGAAAATCCCACAAGAATCCCACCAGTCATTTACTTTTCTGAGAGAAAGATGAAGCTGTTGTTTTACCTAACCATTGAACATATACATATACAAATCTGAAAAGGGAAGCACATTTTTTAATGCCACTTGGAAATGATAATCCTAAAACCTCTTGCAGAGGATTCATTTCTACTTCACTGACTTTTTCACACATCATGTTTTTTTTTGCTTTTACAACAGAAAAGATGGTAAGTAGGTAAAAGATCAAAAGCAAATCTATTTGGAGGCTGGAGATAATGTTATTCTTAAGTACCACAATTACCTTAAAAGTTGATTCTTAGAAATTGAACAAAAATATTTGTATACTCAGAAAAGCTGCAATTGCACTTCTATTTGGTTGTTTTAAAAAAACATATAACTATTTCTGAATATATATGTAACATATACATATAACTGAATATATATATGGGGTTCTCTCAGTGTAGTACACCACTTGAAAACACACTGAGTTTTGTATTTAATGTTTTTCAGGTTGATTGATGTAAACTAATATTAGGAAGAAAGAGGCAGATTGAAAGTATTTTATCCAGTTTTTGAGTTGGTGGAAAACAGGTTTATTAAAAAAAAAAACTTCTTCCTGCATTCCTGCGAACTTACTGTCAGCATATTGTGCATTATTCCTTTTATGTTACAGTCCTTAAAAAGAAGCTATCAAACTGAAGTTTTACAGTGACTAATGGTATATAAATCGCTATTAAATTTATTTTTCTGTCAATGCTTTTTTTTTTTTTTAATAAAAGACTCTGACTACTTTAAGAAAATACAAATGGTATGATTCATAACAAAAATAGTTGATACAATGATACTGCTTGTTTGAAGTAATAAGATCTGCTGAGCTGGCTGTTCTGGTAGGATGTGTAAAGCTCTTTAATATTCTGGCTTAGATGCAAATAGTATTTTCTCAGGAATTCTTTCAATGGAACAATCAGTGCTGTGATATGTAACTGCTAGCTATTCAAATATAAAAATGATTATACAGAAATCTAAAAATACAAAATGCTATACCTGACAGACAGGCTTTTGCAATGCCCGTAGCTTGTTTTCCCATGAAGACTGATGAATTTGTTAGGAATATTTTAAACATTTAGGCACTGGTTTGAATGTGATGTTTAAGGCAGGGCACTGGAGCTCTCCACACTAGAAGGACTGACCACTCTGGGTGCCTTATACCTGAACTTGTATTTTTTTTTTATTTAGTAGACAACATCAAACAGTGATCACTGCTTTTAGGCATTTGTCAGCAAGCCTGGGAACAGCACCTACACAGAGAGTGTTTTGCATCCAGGACAACAGAGCAACAGGACCCCAGGGTGCTCAGATGGGAGCAGTGCTGTGATGCAGCTTGCTGGGAGCCCTCCAGCAGCATGGTGCTGGGCTTGTACATGCTGTGCTAATGACACACCAGCCTCCCAAAACAAAATGAGGAGGATCAGCTATCTTCTCCTCTGCTGCATGGCAGCTCAGGGAAGGCACAAGGCACAGTCTTATGAATTCAGAGGCCTGGAGCTCTGCTCACTGGGGAGATTGATCCCTGAGGAAGGTTGGTCCCTCTGCAGAGTGGTTTGTTTAGCTTTTCAGTGCCTTTCTGTCCCTACTACTATGGTTATTGTGTTTTTCCCAATGTAGAGCACACAGAATCTCCAAACTTTGCCAGACAACTGACTTTGCAGTTCTTTCATGCCTCTTTTTTTCTGGCATTTAGTTTCCTCACCTGTCTATAGACTCAAGCCTGTAAGGTGAGCACAGGAGCTCTGTCCTTGTATTTTGGCAGCCCAGTGTGGGAGTCCTGCACAATGTGTGACTGAACTTCGTGTGTCTGTCCTAAGTTTGGATGCTATAGTAGATGCCTGTGTCTGTATTAGGAAATCTGATAAGTGGGTTCAGTATATCTCCAAGACTTTGGTACTTAGCACAGCTCTGATAAATATAGTACAGAAAGAGTCAGAGAGAGACAGAGAAGTTATTCCTGATTTATTTAAGTCTTTCAAATTTTGCAACCCCAACTGCCTAAGGTCCATGCTCTGGTCAAACTGCATATGAGAAGACAGACCTCTATATAAAAAGCTTGGACTTATTTTTCTTCAGTGTTAAAATCTGTCTGTGCTGATCACATTCAGTCACTGTATATGGGTTATCCCTGATTTCAGCTCTGTTACTTACAGGGAAGAGGACAAGGGGCACGGTCAGGGTTACAGCCACCAGCACTGCCAGGCGAACTGACAGCAAAAGGGTGTCAAAGGTGTACACTTTAGTGTATGTGTGAAGTAGCTCATCTTCAACTTCTCCTACAGAAAGGAAAGAGAAAGGAGTTAAATCACTTAAGCAGTGCCTTGCACAGTTAAAAGGATCTTTATACTGCAGCCAGATAAAAGATAAGATTAAGTTTAGCCCAGCTGCTGTCATTAGATACAAGTTATGGGCTAGACATGAAAGAGGAATTTTCCCACTGTGACTGATACAAGTCCATCATTCAGAGATGATGAGGGTAATACAGCTCTGAGGTGATGCTTTGTACTCTAGTATCTTTGAGATGACTTTGAGAAAGTCATTAAGTAGAACCTGAAGTAAAAATAATTTCTGTGATATGAAACAGCTCACTGAGCTGGCAACAGTTCCTTTTGACCTCCACCCAGATGCCCCAGCTCTCAAACAGAGCCCTCTTGCCCCAGTGATAGGGAGCAGATTGTGCTGTATCATTCACTTCTCTGCTGTATGGAGGAACTAACAAGGTAAAAAGAGGTGGTGTTTGCACAAAATGGTGTGCTAATAGAGGGACTCCTCTGTTTGCCTATCAGTTAGTCTAGCTCATCCAGATTTTTTTTACACTAGAATGATTTGCACCTGTTTTTCAGCATAGATGAAACTGAACTGGTGGCGTCAGAGACAGATTGGATAGCACTTAATAGTGTCATGTAAAACTGTTGAGCACTAGAGTATTTTTAGTACTCTTGGCCTTTTCCAAGAGTCAAGTTTACAGCAGCTTCTTCTCTGGGTTCACAAAGTCAAGGGAAACAAAACTAGTCCCCCTAGTAGGTGCCTCTGAGTCCCTCACAGGTGAGGGACTTGTGGCCTGACAGTTGGGTAAGTCCCACAGTTCATTCAGAAGGTTACACACTGTGTATTATAATTGAATGTTGCTTAAACTTGTATTCAGGCCCCCAGAAAATGCACTAGTACTTGAGTCCTTGATAAAACCAGCTCACCTGCATTAAAAACTGAGAGAAAATTCTGCAGAAAACAGGACTTAGACCTACCATAGAAGGTAAGGTATCCAAAGAGGGCAGCCAGAAGATACATGATGAGCATGCCAGTGATGGAGATATTTGAGACATTCTGCATCCGCTTTCGGGAGCGACTGAAGTAAGAAAGAAAGAGAATAACAATCCTATAAAGCCTCTATTTGTACAAGAAGTGCTCTGAAGAGTCTTAGGTCTCTGTCATAGCCTTACTGGACAGTAAGTTCATAGCAACTATATTGAGCTACACAGAGCTCTCGATACTTTACAGCTCTGTGCAGAGCAGCACAGATTCATAAAATGTGTGGAAACTGCATTTCTAGTGCTTTCTCTGTGGCAACACAAAAGTGTGCTGCATTATTTTCTATATCATTATTTATTAAATGCCAATCTCAAATGATGTATTTTAGATTAAAAAATGGAGGGACTAGAATTACATGTCTGTTAATAATAATAGAGAGGAGTTTTCATCCATCTCTATATGAACATACCCTTATATCTACATAGGGCTGTTCTGCAGGTTCAAGAACCCTTTGCAGATCACATCCTTTCTTCATAAATCCTTTGGTTAAAGAAAATCTTCATCTTATAGGACCTGCAAGCATTTTCTCAAGTCATATGAGGGTTTTTACTGCTTCTGAGGTTAAACCTACTGAAATAGGCAGTAGTGGTTCTTATCCTCCTTGAGTTTTGCAACACATCCTCCTGTAATGCAATTTTTGTTGTTCAACAAATGCCTTTTATATGCCCTTCCCAACTATCAACTCTGTGCTGTTTCAAGCAAGTGTATTTGATTTCTGATATATGTTAAGTACAACAGGCTGAGTGAAGAGCCTCCAAAGAGATCCAAAACAATGGCATCCCAAGAAACTTTAAGAGTAAGCAGCAACTGACACAGACACAGAACACATTTAGGTATTATTAGAAACCAGAATTATCTGTTTCATTGCAACTAAGTTTCCCAGTTTATTTCAGATCATTTGAAGGACTGACCAGATTCCTCCTTTATAAGTAATATTGATCAATGCAGAGGTTCTCTGTTGCCAATATCTGACTATAACATCAAAGCAAAGCCAAAATCTGCTTACTATGGAAAGTAGTAAATCATTCTCATGTAGGTGTTTACAGACCAGCAATCAAGGGACAACATGTAGAAGGTGATCTCTATCTATGGTTAACTGGAAGTATTGGACAAAATTTAAGAACCTTACTCTTTGAGTTCACTGTATATTGGTAGCACCTCAGGGTGGCATACGAATGCAAATGCCAGGATGGGTATTGCATAGGCAGTCTGTAAAATAAAGCTCCCATTAGTAAGAATGGTCACGGCTGCACCTCTGACTTTTGGCAGGCAGCAGTTTTGCTGTGGTACAAGTGGTGGAAGACAAATTCTACAGAATCTCCCTTACCCGTGAGTTGAACACAAAGTATTTTGGCTGGCACTTGTCACTGTTGTCACTGTGTGCTTCATATTCTACACTGCTTTTTGGGGACGAGTCTTTTGGCTCCTCAAGGCTTGGAAAGTGCCCAGCTGTGTTGTCCATCATGAAATTCACACCAGATCCAAGAGACCCATTTGATAACATGACCATGTGCATTGGCACTGTGTTATTGGTGGTGGTCCAGTTTTCAACTCCATGGTGCATGATGGGAAGAGGACAAGGTATTTGGGATTTCTTGAAGATCACCTACAAAAAATAGACAATGCTGTCAGAAGAGTACCACTATAGGAGATTATACATCTGTGGTATTCTAACTAAGGTATAAACAGACACTGAGAAAGAGAAGAATCAAGAAAGCAAGTGCTGCCAATTCTGCTTCTTCTCCAAATATTTGTTGTTACTCTGCCTCTGCTGTTTTCCTGCTTTGTTTTTATATTCTCAAGTGTTTTTTAAACTGATTTTTTATTCTGACTTCATTTATCAATGGGTTGTTGATTTGATTCACTTGCAGGGGCTATTCTAACATCCACATTAAATTGTCATGGTATGAAGGTGTTTAATGTTTACAGAGTCTGTATTTGGCTAGAGACAATATCCAAACAGTCACCTACCACACTGACAAAGAAAACCATACAGGTCAGCGAAAACCCACTCGTATAACCAAGATAACCTGTGAAGCAAGAAAAACAAAACAGAACAAAATAGTTTAGTTACATATAAAATTACTATCCTAACAGGACTAAGAAATGAGCTTAAGCAAGGTATTAAGCTTACCTAAACTTTTTAGAAGGGAGAGGGGAAGAATAACCACAACTGTTACAAGTATAACGAGGTAGTTCCCATTAAGGTACCATTCTCTAAAGAGGAAGAATAAAAATAAAAACAATCATCATTGACATCATAGTGAAAATTTTTCAGCTCAGGTTCAGGCTAGAAAAAGACACCTACCCAGAATTCTCCTCAAGTTTCATGAATGCTCTGATGACTTCAGGAAGTTCATATTTAATAATGAAGAGGTAGCTTGACATTGCTGAAAATAATCCAAACAAAAAAAAAATACCTTCAGAGAAAACTGGAGTTTCAAAACAAGAGAAAAGTGTTTGCTTAAGTAGAGAAATTAGTTTTGTTGAAATAACAGTGTGACTAAATTAAAAAAAAAAAATTATATTGTTATGAACATGTTCTGAATGACATCTAGCATTCTGTATTAGAGTACAATACAGCTACTACTGAATTTATATCATAGTTAAATCACTTTTAACTTTTCCTTTTGCTTTTTTTCTATATATTTTCTTTTCCAGTGGATGCTGTCCATCCCCATCCTGTAGTAACTTTAGTTGTTACTTCCTCTAGATCTCTTCAGCTACCTTATCATTCCTATTTTCAACTTCTTTCTTCCAGTGTATTCTCTCTATATAAAGAATGTCAAGATTCCTGATGTAAGAGTGGACTTCTAAACATCTCATTTAAAATGTACTGCCAGAAGTAATGCTTTTTTCATTTGCTTTACATTTGTCACAGGGAGGTCTCTGGCCTCTGGGTCAGTCTGGACAAGAACTAGAGGAACAGCTATTCCTCTTTAATAGGGAAGCATGCTTCATGTCTGAATTCAACCAATTTGATATCCAGGCTTGAGGAAGGAAAGGAATACCATAGAATAACTACTTTTTGTGAACAAAATAAAAAAGTCTTTTGCAGTACAGAGATGTGAACTACTTCTGTTTGTGTAGCAAAATTGCTGTAATGGGATTATATTGATTTATTGATGGAGATTTGAAAAACGTACTAAGTTCTAATAGAGAAATCACCAAAAAAACTACATAAATTTAATTGACTAATGGCACATTTAATTTAAATTTCAATTACTTCTCCTTAAGGAATCTGTAAAAAATTGTAAACTCCCTTTTGCTTTCAGACCTTGTGTTCTTCAGCCTGCTAAAAGGCTTCTTCCAGGACAGTGAAGCAAAAAAGCTTTGATGAATGAATATAACTCTATCACTACTGTTTATATTGTTCTGAGAGGATGGAGGTTACTTCACAGATATTTCACAGGAAGGGAAATTAAAAATTAATTTAAACACACATTTTAGGAATAACACAACCCAACTGTTATTTGAAGGAGAGAATTCAGCTGAAAATTGAATTACTGAGGAGCTTTTTATGGAGAAGTCAGAAGGCTGTGCTGTTCCTTTTAGGTCAAACTAGTCTTTTCTAAGTTGAAGCATATGCTTCAACTAGATGCTAAGAGTAGTCTGAGCCATACTAAACAAAGAGAATGGCCAGTTCCTTGAGGACAGTCAGTCAGTCAGACCACATCACTGAAGCCTCTTCACTGGCCATGCAGAGATCCCAGGCAACAGTCTTTCACCATACACCCAAGTGTCAGGTAGCTGAAAAAAGTGAGATGAATTCCTCATATCCTTCATTTTTACAATACAATGCTTGCTGTATCTGGCTCATCTCTGATGCCGTTTAGCCAGACAGAGGAGTGAAAGAAATCACTTGTGCTCTGTAGAAAGAGCATTGGAAGCGAGAAAACTTTCATCTCTTACCTCCAATATTCTGCATCGTGACTGCAATGAAAACACTACACTTCCCAGGCCAGCCAAATGCCTTTGCTCCCAGTTTTTCATATATTAATGAACCTGAAAAAAACCCAACAGAAAAGCAAAGCCAGAAAAGAAACATGAGCCACTATATTGGATGTACTTGATAAATTGCATTCCAATGTAAAATACATGCATGCAATACAGACTCTTTGTCAATCACAGCCTCCTACCTCCTTCTTTTGATATCTTCAGTAAAAGGTGGACCGAGTAGAGTGACAATATTGCTACGCTGAGCAGCAAAACTCTGCAAGGCAAAGCAGAAATCAGAATCCTAAGCAGCACATCAGAAACATTCAGTTGATTTGAACATACACTTCTCATGAACTTCAACATGTAAATAGTTTCCAGCAAGTTCATTCTTTGGTCTTCTAGTGCTAAATGCAGAGCTAAGTGTCAGCTGTACCTTATTCGTGAGTAGAGTTGCATCCTGTACATTCTAAAAGCCCCTGAAGGCATTTTACCTCCAGTAAGTGCCAATTCTGGGGTAATCACAAGGAAAGAATCTTATATCTTAACAAGACCCCATTAAAGTAAACAGATTTCTATTCAAGAATCTGGTCTTTGGACTCTCACCAGCCCACTGACTTTTTATTTTCAAATCTCCCCTTAATTAGAGCTGACAAAAAGCCCCACAAAAATGAAACCCAAAACTAAATTGTGATTGGGACAACTTTAATGCTATCTCTTGGCTGGTCACTGCTTTTATCACTGTGCAGTGAAGGCTATTTGCCTGCTGTGTATGTACATTAGGAATCTTGCACAATGTTAAAGCATGGCAACACAGTGGAAAACCTGTTCTTGGAGCACTGGTAGCTTAGTCTTGTAGTCTTAGTCTGCCTGAAGGTACTGGTACCTGAATTCAATAATTCTGATTACTGCTATGTTCCTTGCACACAACAAGTTCATCCTATGTGATTCCAGCTATCTGCCTCTTGTAAACTGCTTGTGAAAAATGTAGCTTTGTGTGACATTCTCAGGGTGCAGCATATCTTATTACATTAACTATCTTGTCATCAGCTTGCCCAAGAGCTGGTGAGGAAGAGAAGACGATGATAACATGACAGAGATAGAAAATGTGGGTGCTCTTTATCCATGGCTGAACAGGAGTTTGTGCCCACACCTTCCACTCCACTGAACACGTGGTTTGGTTTGGACACAGGCTCCATACCACAGTAAACCTCCCCTGTGGGACGGATATAATTGTAACTTTTGGGGAACTTCTGAGTTTTCTGAGGTTTCTCTTCACCCTGTATAACACATTCCAGCATGAAAGCACTTGGGCAACATGAGAAGAGTAAATTGCAAAAATTTAGATGATGTCAGCATCAGCTAAATTAGAATTCATGTCTGATAGTTTCCATTTAGTAGAAGGGATTTTTCTGTCCCACTAACACTAACAACATGATCTGTGAAAACAGAGAAATTTCTAACAAGTGGATAATTGCTGCGGGGTAACAATATCTACACATAAGTTTATATTTTAAATAAGATTCCTCCCTCTACCAGAAGGGAGAATGTTCTACTGCAAGAAATATGGAAGTAGCATAGTAAAGAAAGTGAGCTGTGGGGGCAGAAACCTTTGTTTTTTGCTTTAACATTACTCCCTACTTTAGCACTGCCAACACAGGTAATGCTATTAGGCTTGTATCAGAATTTTTAGCCACCAGTAAGTATGAAGATATTATACAGGTATTATTTTTCCCTGTTAGTGAGGCTTAAAATATCACAGTTTTCTTTCCAGTGATCATATATGAACATACCAGTTAGTACAGGTGCCCAGAGAAAGTTTTAGGAGAGAAAAATCCTACATTTTTCTGACCCTGATACAATGTCAATTTTAGAACTGGCTTCCATTTTTTTGCTCTGCAAGTACTATATGTAAACCAATTGAGTGCAGGTGTTATGAAGTGCTTATACAGAACAGCATTTGAATCTACAATTAATTTTCAGTTAAAAATTATGTTGGTATAACAGGAGATGTTTCTCAGCAACTGGAAGCTACATGTAACATTTCAAATGCTGTTGCTGTCATAGTTACACCATCCCCACAAACAAGAAACTCTAGAAAAACATGCTAGATTTCAGTAATGTAAAAAATGGCTTATTATCACACACTAATAGCATGGTTTATGCCAATCTCAGGGAAGGCTAAAATTAAGACTTCAGCTAAAATGAAAACCAGTTATTAACAAAAGTCCCAAATTTATTTTTGATACAGTTTGTCTCATTAAAAGGACCCAAATGTTAGCCTTTTCACTCAAAGCATGTTGTCATTTCAGATTATATAGAATATTGTTATACATAAGTATTATTATATAGAATACTCTTCTTCCATTTCCACATAGTGATTAGACAATTGGAGTGATGCAAACATATTTACGAGAGATTTAATTCCTTGTTGGATTCCCATACTGAACTGGCAATATCACTCTTGTTATTTTAGGACCAGCATGCTGTTCTTTCCTTCTGTTTTTTGACTGCACAGTATCAATTCACAGTTGTTGTTGGATACTGCTGGGAATCAGGGAAAAAGCAGCCTTGAGGCTTTGCCTTTCCCAGGTCTTTACAAGGTCAAGAAATTATAACAATGATTATGGACCTGCAGGATGTGTGAGAGACGTGATGTTTTGCTTAAAGCATGTTTCCAAAGAGGTGTTGCCTTCCTTGACCAATGAGTCTTTCCTATTTTGTTTTTCAAGTACTACCCTATATATTTGTGTAGTATTTCTTTAAACAAAGTTCTCTTTCTCTCTTGCTTCTCCATTACACGAGGAACTCTGTTGCATTATCCTTTTCGTTGCTCCTATAGCCTTAAAATGCAACACACAGTCATATTCCTAACACAAAAGAGGTCGAAAATATTAAAAACATAAAAAGGTTTTCAGCAGTGGATGATTCCTTGTGGTGAAGCTGAAATGCATTCATTGCAGAGGATCTTGTAAGAATCTTCAGCTAACAAACCAAGCTTAACATACCTCTCTAACCATGAAAACTTCAGCTCCAGCCCCTGCTTATATTCTATTTGCTTCTTTTTCTATGTACTTACATGAAAAGGATAATTCCTGTGTTGGCCATGGCATAGGAGAGCCCTAAGATGCCGCTGCCCATAATGGCATTGCTGAGGTTGAACGAGGACATTCCAAAGGAAGTTCTACCCCTGTGCTGTTGGGTGCAAGAACAGAAAATGGCAATTCATTTGCATTTTACTGAGCGTGACTGGCTAATTATCCTTATTGCTGGTGTTCCCTGTACTGTTCCCTTGGTCCCTAGAGGTGGAGCTTTTTCAAGGTTCCCAAGCCCAGGGGCACTTGTCACCATAAGAAGCCTCTTTACCCAAAGCCAGCTAAGCTGGTAGTGCTTGTCTCTTCTCACTCTTTCATTGTCTCAATCAGGAGGAGTTCTACATTCCTGACAGGTGACTGAGGTGACACTGTCACGCAGTCTGTGCTGGCCTGCCTCTATGCTGTTATAAAATAGATTTTTCAAGTATTGATTTTTAAATATTCAGATTTTCAAAAAATGAATACAACAGATTATTGAATTTGTCTCCAAGTAGAATACGTTTTTTTCTTTGGGGATCTAAAAATGTGTCTGGGAGAGGAAAGAAAGTAGTGCTGTGTGCCTAGGGCTGGAAGCAGAAGAATGGAAGAAGACAAAACCTAGGAGAGAGGGGATGGTGTGTGGGTGAGTTACAACTGAGTAACACCAAATGGAAATGACAAAGGAAACTCAGCTCCTAATTTCAGTTTAGAATCACAAATAATATTTTTGATTTGATGTTATCTTTCCTTAATAAAATCTGTAACACAACTGATAAAATAATGCCTTTCATTTCATCAAATTCACTTAAAATTGAGTAACTTTATATCCTGAGCAGAGAGGCAGCCACATGCACATCCCAGGAACAGGTGCTATGCTTCCACTTGCATGTGGAGCTGTCTAGGGAGCTGGAGGTGTGCTGACCATGTGCTCAGCATCATAAAGCCAAAACAATACTGTTCTTTCTTTAAAGCAATGCAGCTGAATGTAGATTCATTTAGACTGATCCTGGAAACTAGAAATACAAACATGTATGCACTGAGGCACAGATCTACCTGGCTGTAGGCACAACAAAGTCCTTCTGAGCCCAGTGTCCTGTCAGGAGATGGGTGCAAACCCACCCTGTCTACACATCTCAGCTGAGATTATATGGAAATGCTACTGAAGTCCAAGTGTGATCTGAGGAATTTTTCTGATTACTTGTGAAGAAAATACTCAGTTTTACTTGAAAGACAACAGAAAGAGTTTGCTGGACTAACTGTTAGAATATGTGTTTATTCTTTGAAAGCCAATATTATGCTGGCTGGCCTCCAGAGTAATTTTGATTACTGACAATTTTAGAAAAAATTCAGGTCAATAATATCTACTTTGCAATTATTCATTCATTCATTCATTAAAAATGAATAAAACTTACATATTCTTCATTATAGTCTTCTAATTTCTTTTTATCCAGATATCCATTTGTAAGGAACTTCTGACTTTCTGCATCATCACTAGCAAAGGGACTGAACACAAGGAAAAATAAGAAAACATTAGATAAAGCTTATGGCACACATTTTATTTGAGTAGCACCTTTTGTGATCAGTGGAAGCTTTCCTTTGATGTTTCTATGAATATTTAAAACTCCTTCAGAGAAAAGCTCCGTTCTCATGTAAAGTTCTTATGTCCAATGGCATGTTTAGTGGATCTTTGCTCTGATTTGGAGTTAATTTTTGGACTCAGTGATCCTCAAGCTACATTTGATAGTAGATGTTGGAAAGCAGATCTGTGCTGGCACTATCATGTTAAGCTGAGCACAGGCTTCACGTCCGGGGATCAAAGTGCCTTGCCCTGCCCTGTTGGAGATACGTGCTGGAGGCTGCAGCAAGCTGAGAGCTAGAGACTGATGGCTGGTTTCCAGATTTATTTTTTTCAACCAGGCAGGTGCTAGTGCTGTCATGGGTTCTGCTGGAATGTCTGAGGCTGGGCTGTCTCTGCTGCTGTCCATACCTAGCTCTGGGGAGCATTCTCCCCAGGGTGCCCAGGCTGAGCTGCTCTGAGAGTGTATTAATTTACACATCCACTATCTGACTGGAGTAGCTGGAAAACGCCAAGGTGTGCTCTGTGTTGGGATCCTGCAGATACCAGTGCAGGTGGTGGCAGGCAAGGGGCACCTGGGCTGCCTTGCTGCTCTGGGCACACTGTCCTCCATAGCACAGCTCAGGCAGCGTCAGTGCCATGGGGCAGCTGCCCAGATGCCATTACTGAGGGTTGTTTATTGGTTCCTGCTCTCTAGCCTTAAGAGAACAGGTAAATGCTCACCTCCCCATGGCAGCCTTCTCTGAAGCAGCAGGCTCTGTGTAGTTGTCCTCCAGGCTGTCCTCGCTGCTGCTCTGGCCATCAGGCTGGATGTTGACTTTGTGCAGCTCCATGCGATCCATTAGAGCGGTCAGCGCTTTCCAGCACTCGCCTCCTCAGGGTAAACAGCACTGTGCCCTCTGCCTGCAGGCCCTCTCCAGCATGCAGGGCTGCCAGAACGCTCTGTTCTGCAAACAAAACACAACAGGACTCATTTCTTCAAATTGGATAAACCAGTGTGAATTGTTTGGTTTGTGTTCGGTCTTTGTAATAGAATGAGGAGAGGAAACTGTTGCAGACTGGGAAAATTCTGGGCAAGCATAAATGTCTCTTTATATGCCAGCACTTGGTTCTCCTGTCTCCCTCCAAATGGTGAAGGGTGCAGAGGCCAAGAGATGCACAACGGATATCAGCATCTGGAAAAAATACAGCCCAGCAGAAAATAATTTCCTGAACTACTGCTTTTGACTTTCTAGGAGTGGGTAATGAAATGCCTTCCAATAAAAGCAGGAGTATAGCTAGCTTTCCCATTTATTGTAAGATTAATGTTGTCACAGGTTTAAATATTTTGTAGATTTGTCTCTTTCACGAGGATCTGACAGAGGTGAGCATTCTCTGTATGGTCACTTTTTGATAATTAGGAGGTGCAATTCTGATAGTTCCATTTCTGAGTGCACCAGTGCTTAATTCTTACTTGACCCATCACTGGAAGCTCTGTCTCACACAGGATTATTACATGGATATCAGCCTATTATCTTTACCCCATGATAAAAATTCTAGCCTTTTAAAAATCATATGAATAAATGCTCAACTCTTTATTTTTTATATGGGCCAAAAGAAACTGTATCATCCATATTTACAAAGACTACTTCACCTCTGGGATTTCAGCAGTTGTGTGCTACAGACTCATCTGTAGATACACATGTGAATTAATTTGCTTCTTATCTGATTCAAGAGGAGAACACTGTGCAAGAAATGTTGAAGTTGCAGTCCTTCTCCCTTCCCAAAGATATTCCTTGATGCATTCCATATTTCCATTCCACAGCTGAGGGGACACCAGTGAAGGGAGTGAGCAGAGATCAGAGAGTACATGCTTGGGGCCAGAGTTACAGTTTCCTGGCCATTTACCAGCTGCCTTGCAAGAAGGCACACTGGACAATTAATGACAATTTTCATCAATATGACATGCCAAATGCAGCTCAGTACTCCATAATAACAGTATCAGAAAACACTGCAACAAATAATTTCTGAGTCTGGCTCTTTGCAACACTTAATCTGCAATTATTCAACAGCCTTTCTCCTGGGTTTGTATTTATGGGAGTATGGGTCCAGCTCAATGACCAGACCTTTGCTATCCTCTGATACTGATCATATGCTGTTCTTGAGAACATCTACAAGCATATCTGTAGTGGCAAGATGCTGGAGTGCATATGTTTAAAATGCAAATATAAACTTTCAATACCAACCCTGGAGGTTAAAATTGACTCCAGGCCAGATATTAATGTCAAATTCCTTGCTTCTTACTAAAAACATTCACCCAGACCAGACAACTGAAAAGGAGAAGCAATATCACAGTGCATTAGGAAATTTCCTACCAGAGAGAGCGGCTGGCTTTAATTCTTTCTGCTGCCTCATGCAGTGCTTGTGTGTGTGAGGGGATGAGTGACTCAGGCATCAGGGCAGAGCTGCTGGCACTCACATTTCAGTGCCTGGGGCATTCTGCCTGCTCAGGATATGAATAACTCCAAGAGATAAAAAACAAATAACACTCCCTCCTCACCCCTCCATCCCCAACAGAGCACTAACAACTATGGTTTCATTCACAGAACTGTCTTCAAAAGCAGACACTGCCTTGTCTGAGAAAGAGTTTTTCCAATTCTTGATGCTTATTTTTAATCTGTGGTATAAAAGTCAGGCAAACAAGTCTAACTGTGCTTATCCCTGTTCCGGTAAAGGGTAAAACCTCCCCTGTATGCACTGCCTAAACTCTTGTTGGAGAAATGTCTTTTCCAGAAATGTCATTCCAAAAAAATACAGATCTTCAAAGAGACAGGAAATGGAGGAAAAGTAATCAAAAAAGTTGCCAGGAGTTAAGCCACACAAAGATTAGGCTGAGGATAAAAGCTTGTACAGAACAGCAAACAATTTGGAAAAATTGACTGAAAATACATGTTACAGTGTAATAATCATCTGGACATTGCCCTGTCAAACATTTACACAAGTCATCTGATTTATGTGTGTCACCTCAAGAGGCTGTGAAATTACTGCATAAAGCAATGATTACCTGTTTTATTTTATTGTTTTTAATTTGTTAATTCCTAAAAGTCTTCTGGTGAAAGTACAAAGCCTCAAGTGGCAAAATTAAGTCTGTTGAGTGTCCCATAAACCGGGCCTGCTATTAGATTTGAATCCAGCAAACACTAATGACTGTGATTATGACCAATGATGCCTTTGAACTTTAGTAGAACTTGGCAGAGCTGGTCCTTAGCTGTTGGCAATTCATATCTTCAGGTTCTGTACCTCTGGAGTCATAACTCAGTCTGAAAGATATTTGGATAAAGGGGAATGCACTGACATTGGGTGCACAGTTGCACCCCTTTGGAGGTTTGTGCTGGCTGGATTGCTGCTCCTGGGGGGATGGCCAGGAACCAGGGCAGGGATGGTGAAAGCGCCACCAAGGCTGGGCAGAGCTGTCCCTGGCAGAAGCTTAGCCTATAATATTGGAGGAGAAACATCGAACTTCATCTGCTTTAGCTTCCCTGGGATTTTATACTTTCTGCTTCAGAGCTATGATTTTGGTACCTAAACATAAAGGAGAAATTTCTTCAGTGTTCCTCAAACTTGCCTTCAATACAGTGATGTTTTTGCTGCTTCTTGTAGCCTTTGGCTGAACAGAAGAAGATATTTTTACTAAAGTATGATATTAAAATGGAAATATTCATCGCAGAAGAAATTCACCTATTATTAGAGGGCAGTTATTTATCTCTATAAAACGAATTTTCCTCTTCAAGTATAGGGTACTCTTCTTCATAATTTATTAAGTAATGGTTTCCAGTGATGATTTGGAAAATGACAACATTTTTGGCATCTGATTTCACAAGGTTATTGATTTCTGTCCAGTCTGCAGTTAGAACATTAGGCGAATGGACAACCACTGAACAAATAATGCCAGGTCATAGATATGACTAACACTTTCATGGGTTTTGCAATATCAATATTTGTGATCTCTGCCATGGTATCTGATTTAGCAGATTTTGTCAGATTCTTCACCTTCATGACTTTAGAAGAAGTGTTGCAGCTGTGAAATTAACTATTAAAATGTAAAGCCTACTTTCCCATTAATTTGTTTAAAGAAGCCAAGTAACTCAAGAGCATGGAAAAAAATTGTCAGAAGATAGCCAAGGGCTGCAAAGGAAAGCAATCATTCATATTTCTTAATTGACTGGGAAATTCTGAAAATGAATACTTTTGCTGCTTCTATAGTTGCTTAGGTTTTGATTTTCTGTCCAAAAAAGAAGACTAAATTTCATTCCTGAAGAAATAACAAAGATATTTGCCAGTGCAAATTACCATGTCAGTAAATCATAAGAGTCCATAATTCATATTACATTTATATTTACAGATAAATTACATGTATAATTCCCAATTTCTGAAGATGTGGCCAGTGCCTAAAAAGCATTGATAAAATTTTATAAAGAAAAAAATCTTTACCTCTGAGTTGAACAGGTTCCTTTCCTCACTTGCTAGTCAGCTTATATCTTTTAGGAGTTGCACCTGTAAGAAAAAGTTTACTCATATGCAACCTAGAGCAGTTGAACAGTGATTTAAAGACAAATGGGAGTGTATGGGATGAACCAATCAACAGCTGCTACACCCAACAACTCCCTTTGATAAACTTGCGTCAGCTCTTTCAAAAAAAAAGGAGAAAAAAAAGAAGAAAGGTAAATGAGTTTATTGGAGCACACTGATGGCAAACATCTTAGTTACCAGAGCTATTTGCACTCTGAGCTCAGCCCTGTTTCAAAATGCTTATCCTCAGAACCCACCACCCCAGCCTGATCACACTTTCATTTGACAGTCTGGATTTTTAAATAATGCACATGCATTAACCTTGCAGTAACACAATAACAAAGAGCCTGGAGAATAAGTTCTGGGACAAACACCTGTTTGCTCCCACACTGGTCTTATCTCTGTGACAACAGAGCTACATCTTGCACTCTCTGGAAATGTGTGCTTTCAAAGGGACTGCTTGACCTGTGCCTTAGTTTCCCACTTGAAATATTTAATGTAATTTCAACTGAGGAGATATATGTCCAGTGACAAATGTTATTAATTTAATGACAATATAGGACTGTGGAGAAGCACTTAATTATCTGTGATGTGCCTATAATACTTCAGAATTTACTGTAAAATTTTGTCCAATGACCATAATTAAAACCCACAACTAACCCTCCAGCCCTCCCACCCATGTGGGCTTTGTGATTAAAGCCCTCAGACTGGCCTGATTGTGAAGGCAGGAGGGCAAGTGAGGGAATGTAATTTTTAATTCTTAGAGTTTCCTGTGGAGCACTCAGACTGCTTTAGCTCAGGCTGGGTGACAACCTGTGGGAATCCAGCCCTGCTCCACTGTTACCAGGCCTTCTGCTTGCTTGCTGCCAGCACCAGTATGGTGTGCTGGCTTCAGAGCTCCCCCCCAGAAAAGAAACTTGAGTTCCAATATAGACTCAGACAAATAGTTTAACAAAAATAAGCTCTGTCTCCCTCAGTTCTGCATTCCCATGAAAAGGCAACTGATTGTAAGGCCAGTCATGCCATATGATGCCAAAAGTAGTGCAATCCAAAGATTAAGAGGTGCAAGGTTTGGAGCCAGAGGTCCTATCTTGATTTAAACCTAACTGGAAGAATGAACAAATTTTTGGGCCTAGACTGGTTAAATGGACTTTGAGTCTGAAAGCTCCCTGTGTTTTCCATTTCATCAGTTGATCTAATGAGGGAAACAGGCTTTCTCTCTAAGGCATATGACCAAGAATAGGTGGCTTTAATGTGTTAAGGCAGCTCTCAGCAGCAGTTTGGCACCAAGTTGTCCTATGCCATTGCTAGGGTGAGGGAGCAAAGCTGCTGGGGGAGCTGGGGGAGGCAGCTGTGCTCTGCTTGAGCCTGTTTGCTTTGCACACTTGACAGGGCTGTGGGTATGGGCAGCCTCCTTGTTGCACTGCTGCTCATGTGGCTGTTTCATGTAACAATAGGGGGGAGAAAAACATTTCTTTAAACAAAGGAAAATAAGACCTCAAACCATAAAGAAAACAGCAGGGAGATTTGGGGACACATGTACTAACAAATCAGCAACAGCTGTGAAAATTACTTCTGATGCATTTTTTTTTAGCCTGATTAAATAAATAATAATCAAGATCAGAGGTAATTTCCTTTTCAAAGACCACAAATATCCATGTCTATCTCTGATTCGCACTGAGTCTAAGCAGCATGGCACAATTCTCTCTGTAGCCACATCATGGTAGTTGGGTGGATCTTTCCTCAGTGCTTGGGGGGAAGGAGTCATCAGGGTTGATGGTGCTCAGCAGTGTCCTTCTCCCAGCACCTGATGCCTTAAAAATGTCAGGCAAGGTGTGTAGGCAGGTAGAGCTGGTAGAAATCATTCACATTCCTGTAGGCAATTTTTTCTGCAGAGAAGGGCCAGCTAACACAGTTTTTTTGACATTGGTTTTTGACTCTGACAGTTCTTTCTGCCTATCCCTAACTAGAAAAGCAGTGCTTAATTTTCATCAGATAAGACTTCTTTCAGTGGAGCACAAATGTCAGTGTCCAGTCTTCACACTGAAGAAAGGCACATGGTAACTCAAGACCCATTCTGTTTTGTTTTCATCCTGGCTGTGTTCGATTTCACTATTTGTAAAGAAAACTTTGTGTTTGCTAGTATTGCTTGAGGTCATGCACAAGTTCAGAGAAATAAAAATACATTTTCTTTTTGCTTTTTGACAAATAACAGGATTAAATTCTTGATTAAAATGTTGGAAACAGTGAACAAAAGAAAGCACAACATTGTGGTATCCACCCTTGTCTCTTGTAGCTGGATCTTGCTTTTTGTGCGACATGTCTCTGCCACAGAGTCATGCAGTCAGAATAGCTCCATTTACATTCAAAAAAAGGGCCAAGTGTACTCTTAGTTACTTTTCCACCAAAAACAACTAAATAAAGCTCTTCTTTGTTAATTTATAGGATCATACTACAAGCTCCGTTAGTCACCTCGGTGCCTATGGATCACCCTGCAGTGCACCAAGGAGTGTTTGGCCAGCCCAGATCCCTGTTTACCCTTTCTCTGAGGAAGCCAGATTAACTGCAGTTAAAATTATGATATTTGTTATATTTTTCTCTTCTGGGGCTTTTTGGCTACTTTATGTCTCATGGAGAAAACTCCTCTTGCAGTAGCACCTGCCATCACTAGCAAGAGAAATTTCCAGGCACAGTCAATCTGAGGACTGAGGAGGTTTCCTGAATAGAGGAAGCAGGAACAATCTTCTGTGGCTATAAGTGTGTATTTCCAGAGTCTTCTACAGTTAGAAAGGTGTTTCCAGAGCAGAGGTTTTTGGCAGAACCTAGATCTAGCAGTGGTGACAGTGCCATTAAAAAAGGCTCAGTGGTCCTTTGCTCTGCAACCACAACCTCCCACATTTGCTACACAACAGGTTCCATTTTTTGAACAGCAAAATGCTCTTTAGGAAGCAAAACCTCTTAGCCATTTCTCAGAGCCCTTGTTTGAGCCAAAGAGTAATCAGACCTGGGCTGGTTGTGTAAACTGTAGGTGCTGGCCCAGAGATTGGTATTTGATATCCCCCAAACATGGGGATGACTGCTGGGGGAAGTCCAGCATGTTCTGCTGCCTGCCTCTGCCCCAGCTTTTGCCCCCATGCAGCTGGTGGTCAGCCTCCAGGACCTGGGCTTGGGCAATGCAGGTCAGGGCTGTGCTGCTGTCCTTGTGGCTGCTTGCACTGCTGTGTCTGGAGTCTAGGCTGACAAGAAGTTTTATAGCATGCAATAAGATTGTAGTGAACATGCTGGAAATGTTTTTATCAAAATACTAAGCTTTTTACTTTTTTTATTTTATTTTTTTTTCTGTATTTTGGCCTCGTTTTTATTGAGCTTGAGGTCGTGCTAAATGTCTCATTAACATTTTCCTGTTTTGTAATAATTGCTGTTCTCTGACTCATGCTAATTTCCTCTTGACACAAGGGCCTTTATCTGTCTTTGTGTTGCTTCTTGCTCAAATGCTATCTTCTGAAGTTGAAGGAGATTTTGCTGTAGCTCTGTGTTTAGTTTTCACTCTGTGCTCATTGTCATTGGCACTGAGACAGTGTGCAGGGTAAACTGAAGTGTATTTTGCAATTTTGTTGTGGCTGTCTGCTCAGCACTAATACACTACAAGTAAAAGTAATCCTAGTGATGATAAACCAGCTGCATTCAAAGCACCTGTCCCTACATATCCATATATACAGAGGTCCAAAACCCACCTTAAAAGGTTTAGAAGTTCTTTTGCAGGGATATTTTCAGTATTATTTGACTCTTATTTTACCCTTAGAAGTACACATTGAAGATTAGAGTTTTTTCTCAGTTTTTTAATGTTTAAGGCCAAGAGGGGCAGTGATACCTCCTGCATCTCAAGCAACCTGAATTCGCACTCAAATCCTGCAAATTCAAGGTGCTGCATGATTTCAGTTGGACAGAAACATTTTAACTTTTCAATATAGAAAAGTCTGGAAAGGTTTTTGAGGCTTTACAAGGCAAAGTCGTGTCTGAGATGACCTGGTGTTGGTGTGGAGGAGGCTGGATCCACTGCTTTCCACAATTCCTTCACAACCAGAGTTTTGATGAGTCTGTGAAACTGCTCAGTGTGCCACAGACACAGACACGAAGATATTAAAAATGCTCTCAAAAATACTGATGGCAGGAATGCATGTAGGTGAGACATGGCCAGACACTAGACAAACAACATTCCATATGCCAGAAACAAGTTATAAAAAAGACTTTCCGAGGCATTCAATGGTCCATTGACTTGTTGAAGATATTTCCTGAAGAAAGTGGGCAGGTTTTGCCTTAAGTGGTCTTTTTGTCTTCACACACACACACTGTAAATATATAACTACCCACAAAAGAGCTCAAAGTGATCTTTTAAAATACTAATATTCACAAATTTGCAAAACAAAACTGAGGATGTTTGGTAAATATATTAAGTTCTGTGTATCAGAATAACTGGCATGTTCTGAGAAATGTTGTAACATCCTGTGTTTCTTTCCAAAACCAGAATTTCTTCTTATCCCTAAGTTTATTTCAGTCTCTCTGGCAATAATGATCTTCACAGGGCAAGTATGCAAAGCTGCATTTGCAATTGGCTACTAAGTGAACTAAGTGGACTAAGTGAGCTAAGTGAACTAAGAGGAAGAGCTGAAAAAAAAAATAAATAAGGTCCATGTGATTAATTTATTAAATAGGATTCCTAATAACAAACACAAGTTTCAGAGTCATGACTATAATTTACCATATATTAACTGCTTTTCTACTGTACTTTTTGAATTATAAAATGTTAGATATGTATATAAATAATGTATTATATAAAAATATTATATATAGTATGTGCTTATAATATGAAGTATAACTACTGACAGCACAGAATATATCTTTTGTCACATTACTACCTCTCCCTGTTGCAATAATTTCTGCCACTGCAGAGTGTATTTATTGCTGCCCAATATTTTTAACTAAAAAGGAAAACTGGAGGTTCATAACGCCTGGCAAAAGGGAATTCACTGCAATGACTAAGAATGGAAGCAATTTACCTCAGTGTCTATAGTCTCAATAGAGGGAGAGAGGAACATGACTGAGAATGATTCAAACCCCCTAGAAGGGGCTTATGGTCACTAGCTAGCTTCTTTAATGCACTTCAGACTGCTGCTTAAAGGCTTGCAGTATGAGTCCAGGCTTTGGGAAGGATATAAAATATTACTCATACTACTTCGAAGAAGAACTTGCCAACAACTTTTTTTTTTGTTTGTTTTCTTTCTATTTGAATAACGTCAGGAACAGAGGAAAAACGCCCTCTAGATTTTTACCCCATGCCTTCTGTTGTTCTACATCTTCACCTAAAAAAATTATTTCAGTGGTGCTATTTTCCTCCTCCATTATGTTCAGAATATATTTGGGAGCATCTTGCACTGTCAGGGCAATTATTCCTGGCTTCAAGCATTGCCTGAGAAAAGGCAGAGGTTACCTGAATATTTTCACCACAAGCCTGTGTCTATTGTTTGCTCTGAAACTGTCCATTTGTGCTAGAAAGAACATATTGTCCATACTCTACATGGAATGAAGCTGAGCAAACAAAGCTGCATGGCAAAAGAATGATGAATTCACTAAGTAGTAGATTGGTGCTGCTGTATATTACAGAGTATAAAACTATGATTTTATGTATTTTTAAAAATATTAGCTGAGTAATAGTCAGCTATTATATCCCTTTCTGTACTGAAATATATGAGAAGTCTTATTGCAATTTATCCAGTCTCTTTTCACTCTGCCTTTTGTTAAGGGTAGAGAACAGCATTTTCAGCAGACAACAGAGTGCCCGAGGTTTCTCACATCTGCTGCCGTGTTCTGCCCAAATGCAAGAGATTCAGGCTCTCGAATGTACCACTGGTTTGACACGTGAGCTTTAGCATGGAGAGTTGCTGAGACTCAGGAGCTCTAGGAGCATCATACTAGGCATGCCTTTGGAACCTCTGCTTCTTTTAGGATCTGGAAAACATGTAGGACCAAAAAGAAAAGGAGCTAAACTTTGTTTAGTATTTTGTTGTCCTTCCTTATTTTAGGAGGCTAATTTCTGCAGGAGCTGCAATGACTTGCTAAATCCTGAACAATTCATCAGAACTGGCCCAGCTCAGATCCAACCTTCCAGAACATTTCACCTCTGCTGCACCTCTCATGCAGGCCCTTCAGCTGTGAGTAAGGAAAGGTTTCCAGCAGGATGACATGCTTATGGATCCCTCTTTGCTGGGGGCCAGTGCCTGTCCCATTGCATGACCAGAGGTGTCCACTGCAGCCCGTACCTGCAGTGATCTACTGTGAGATAAACACACTCCCAGCCACACAGACTGGGAAGAGCTCACTGCTCATTATTTCACAGGAAGCACGTGGAACACATACATTCATTTTTGTTCATGTTTAGTGAGCCAGAGGACCCTGTGTTTGTTCAGTAGAGTACAGTTTCAAATGCTTCTATATGTGCCAGCAGGATGTGCTGGGATGGGAGGCCTGGCCATCATGACTCCTAATCCCCTGGTCACAGAGTGAAGGCCTGGAAGACTCATTAAACCATCTGGATTGTATTTGCTGGAGTACAGCCAGCAGGTCAAAGGTGTGGGAGAGATTATCCCCTTCCTTCAGGCAATTTTGAGTTTTGCTCCCCCAAGGAGGAGTACAACAAGATGGTGGTGGAGTGCAAGGCATCAAAGGTAAGATTGAAGGACTTAGCCTGCAGAAATAAGGATGAGTAGGGATATTCACCAGTATCACTGGTGAAACTTAGTTATCAGAATTACAGTTCTGTTTATAAAAGTAACGTTAATGTAAACCAGATACAATTAAAACCAGCCTGAGAAAACAATCAGTTTCCTCTTTCATTAGCAGACTTTGTGGGAGACCAGTGTGCTATCTGAACAGTATATAATTCTTTGCACCACTTAACATTTCTCAGACTCTGAAAGCAGAGTCAGCTCTAGAAGCAGTCACAATGAGATATCTTTCTTAAAAAGGTTTGTGTTCACACAAGGGTAAAAGCACGCCTTTGCAGACTTGTGGGTGTTGTCACAACAATTTCCCATTTATTAAAATCAGAGAAAGAGAGGTGAAACCAATGCATTTCTGGCCCAGTAGTGTCTGAGCCCATTAAACTCTTCTGGCAGAGAGGGAACTGCTGTTCTCCCAGAGTACTCACAAGGGGTCCTGCAGTTTGTCCAGGAAAAAAACTTAATTCCTGGTTCTGCTGCAGACTTTTCATCCTTATTGAATACACCTCTAAGGCAACATTCATGGAGAGCTTAGGTACCAGAGTGGCAGCCAGTGCTCACACATCAATGTCCTAGGCACTGATATTTTCCCCAGAGAGTGTCTTTTCTGGCATGGCCACTGCCTGGGCAGGGCTAAGCATCTCAGCACCCAGGCAACTCAGGCTCTGCAAAACCAAAGATTATTTACTATTCAATCTGCCTAATCTGTTCAAAAGACACCAGGCATGCACATACTGGTGTGGGATGTGACAGCCTAACAAAGCTTCAGTTGTCCTCTGTTGCACTCCTAAGGGCTGGACTGACTTTGAGCATGGGCAGTGCTGGTGCATGTTTGTCCAAAACACACCTCTCACATAAACTCACAACTGCTCAGGGTCAGGTGTGGCAATGTCCTTGATGGATTTAATCCACTCTCTGCTCCGCAGTCCTCAGTCTGCAGAACTGGCAATGTAGCACATCTCTCTTTCATTTGGACTTCATAGGGATGAGAACATTCAAGGCTAAGCAGCAGAGGAGCATGAAAAGTCCTCAGGAAAAGCTGTCTGCTATTTATCAGCTATTTAATGAGGTACAAAGCCACATGAAACAACATGAAATGCAAAAAAGGTTTAAAACATGCTCTATGTGACATATTCTTGTTCCTACAATATTTTTCTTTTGAAACTTCATAGCTAGAAAACCTTTGATCAGTTCCACATACTTCTTTTGATAGCATACTGCACCCATGGAAGTGACTTTCTATAATGCTTCATAGTTTGTAAAAAAAAAATAAATTAAATCACCAGATGACTTATAACTATGATTCATGTTATTGTTATTGCTCATTATTATCATTTGTCATATGAGACAATGCCTGGCTATGCACTTTTCCTCCTTTGAAAGAGAAATCTGGCTCAGCTCTGAAAGCTCCAAATTCTGTTTATTATACTAGCTGAAACATGTTTATTACACTGTCATGTTTTTATATCCCTCCTGCTACCTTGTGCAAAACATACTTTTGCACTGACCAAATTGTGAAAATTCTGCAAGGCTTTTCTCTCTCTCGTCACGCCACTGATCCACCGAGTTTAGCAGCCTCATGTGGTGGTAGCCTGTATCTGACCCAACAGTGTCCTCTCCCTCTCAGTACCACACCTAGTCCTGAGAGGCCTTTCACGGGGAAGTGAAAGCCTTAATGACTTCCAATCCTAAGATTTCCCGAGTTTTAAGCTCTATTCTATCCTCAAATATGTGAAGTAGAGAGAGTTATGTACTACCTGCCTGTATGGTTGTTATACATATACATGTATATATACTATAGTATAATAATGTTTGATTGAGAGGAAAAACCATAGGAGAAATATATATATAATAGCTAAAAATAACAGTGATAAAGCAACATTAATGACAACCCTATTTTCATGTTGCAGCTGCAGTGAGTTTCTACATAATTTCAACCAATAAGCTTTTAAGGCATTTTAGCCAAAGCCTTTTGAACCCTAAGCTACACTGACTCTACAATCTATGGCAGGAAGTCTGTCAAGTGGCATTCTGAACACAAATAACAAAGAAAATCATCTTATGAGAACTCAGTCACTGTTGTAACTCCTTGATTTTGTACCCCTTCTGAAAGACTTGCAAGCTCTACCTTTGGACAAGTGCTATCTAGAAATGTGTTTCCCCTGATTTCTGCCATTTTATCTAATAGGTTGCATTACCCTCCCCTCAAAAACTTACGTCATCAGGTTTGTCTGTGACTCCATAACCAGAGGAGTATTGCCAGAAACAGGTGGAAGGTTCAGGGTTACATGAAAGCCTCTCAAGCACTTTGCTTGGCTTAGCAATGATGTCAATATTTATTGTCACTGTCACAGACCAGAAAGATTACCCAGACACAGCCAGGATACTGCATTTGCAGTTTGTATAGGGTTACATGCAGCATTCTCCCTCTGACACTGAATTTAAGAGATATTGCATCACAACAGGTGTCAATAGATGAATTTTTCATTCAGCCCAAACACTGTTGGGAGAGGAAGGGAACCAGTGGCTGACGTATCTGGGTTCCTGTTTCCTGCTCCATAGATTCCAGCTGGGTTTGAGCCTCATAGGAATGATGCTAATTCTGTAGTCCCACAACTCCCTTAAGTCAACATAAGCAAATGCTGATGCTAAAAGAGGCAGTGCCAACTCCCCACTGACCCAATCAGTGCTTTCATTCTCTTTGCTTCCCCAAGGACTGCAAATAGTAATATATATGTATGGGAGGGAAAAAAAGAAAAAAAGGTTAGTTTTAACCCAGAGTGTTGTCCTGTTCCCACTGTGTGGCTGCATGAACATCTGGCAGATGGGAAAGTGAGGTGCAAATGGCAATAAGCAGGCAGAGGGCTGGAAGGTAAGCCAGGACTGGTTATTACAGTTAAATTAATTCTGGAACTAGCAAGAAAATTACAGCACTTGTACAATATCCCCTCATGGCTAAAAGGGAGTGGAGGGAGGGTGTGCAAAATCACAAGACAAACATCCCTGGTCCATTATATCTGGATTAGGCAGATTAGATGAAACATATTTTCCGACTCAGAAAATGCCATCAGACCTGTTTAAACTAGGTTAAATGTACCTAAAGAACCCCTAACTTACAAAGTGCTTCACATTGTCTATGTTGACATCCAAAATGAAGTACTGGTAGTTTATAATAAAGCATAGCCTAATCAAGATGCTCTTTTAAATCAAAACCATTGCCTCATTTTTTTTAAAATGAAAATCACTTTCCTCGTAAAAAGTTTTTATGTTTCAGAAAATTATATTGAGAATAATGTGTCTTAATAATGACTCTTATAATGGCATTACTTAAAACAATTAAATCAATTAGTTCAATAAAATTCTTCAACAGAACTGCAATATTTTGACACTATGACTGATTGAGTTTACTGCCTTTGCAATTAATGAAAGATTGGTTCTTTTTGCAATTACACTCTGATTATTCCACAGCAAGAACATTTTCCATTACTCATCCCCCACTGCTCTCAAAGGGCCTTTACTTTGGGCTTTTAGTTCTCTCTTTAATCCTAAATTAACAGAGTTTATCAAAGCCCTTGCTCACTAAAACTCTTGGAAAAATTTGGTTTTGTATTTTAGCTGTGCTAAAACTTCATCAAAATAAGAAAGTCCAAGAAGTAACTAAATAATAAGGCACAGACACCTAATATTTTTTGTTTAATTTAAAAATAGTAGTTGTGACTGTTAAAGAACAAGTAAGAGTTAATGCTAAAAACCTGTGATAAAAAAAAAAAAACTGTTTAGTACAAAACAGAATAAAGACTCTTTTCATAGCCCAAGTAATCAAGCTTCTGTCAAAGTGAGATAATTGTCATTCAAACTTGCAATTCAAACACAGCTGCTAAAAATCAGAGACAAGAAGTCAGACACTTCACTTCACTTTGAGCACTAACTCAGAAGCAAGTACAGAGGCTTGGCAGTAGCTGAGACCTTGCAATTCTGTCCAGTTGTGGAAGCACAGAAAAAAAATCTCTAAATTGGCAAATTTTGTTTTTCTAAAGTTGAAAACAAATGTGTCTACCATGCTGGTTAAGATAGTACTTAATGAGAAAAATCTATTAGTATATTAGCTTTTATTTAACTGAAAACCCCTAAAGTACTAAAGGTGGCTCTTGACTTCAAGGATACAATTAATATTTCCTAATAGTAAAATTTTTTCTTGGCTCAACAGATTGAATGAACATGGCAGGTAGGACTGTGAGCCCAGTGCAATGACAGGCACCATTTTTGCAAAGAATCATAATTCTTTACTCTGCTCTTTCCTGTTGAAAATCATCAGAAATTAAATATACAGGCATTGCTAAAACAGAGCTGTATTATTTATTAATCATTTAGTCACCACTAGTTTCCTTTCCCTTTTTTCCCCCTCAAATGTTAAAAATAATTTAACATGGTATAAGTTTTGTTGCTTACTCTGCTTGACTCTGTTAAGTAGAGTTTGAAGTAAAACCTGGAAAAAAAACTTCTCACAGGAAATTAATGTTTTCTTGTATGTGCTGCATATTCATACACCACTACTGTTCATTATACTGTTTTGCAAATGTGCACAAATATCAACTAGTAATTTCATAAATCTGAAAGCCACAATTCCCAGGTGATGACCGTGACCCTAGAAAAAACCTAGAGACAACAACCTCTTTACGAGACATACCTTGCAATAGGTGTTTGTTTAACTGGAAATCCACAAGAGCAGCTGCCCAGTGCAAGGGTACATATTTGCTTCTGAATCCTTTCTCAAAGACACTATTTAAACATGTTGATGAACTGAGCTGTGTTTTTCCCCACCTCCATTCCAGCAAAATAAGGAGACTCAGAAGATAAAATTTGTTTTGTTATTGCAAGTAGTGCTATGTGGTAAGTGAGAAATTTGTTTTCTATAGTCCTGTGTAATTATGAAGGTGGAAAATGTCCATCTCCTGTACAGATGCAATGTCTGTGAGTACTGCTCAGTGATATTTCTATTTGAAAATGAATATACTTCTATTTCTAGAAGTGTTTGTGCATAGAACTCCTTATTGTCCATATTTGGCTTGAGGTTAAAGATCTGCTACTTTAGCTTCACCACTTTGGCAAGAGGAAACAAATATTTCTTGTATTGAGACTGTAACTCCAGGCTATAAGATGTGTTTCAGTCTGGTTCTGATTTATGTTAAGCTGTAAACGACTGAGATTTCTAACATGGGTTTATGATGTGTGCAACACTAAGTTTCATGCAGCATCCTGATAAGGAGCAGTGATAACAGAGATTTTTTTCAAATGCTCCAGTTCTGTGCTAAGTTTGATGCTTTCCTCTAGAGGGGAAAATTTGTGTCTCTTGAGCCTGTCACTCTTTACACTTTCTTCCTGGACTCTGTTTTAGCCTTTCCTCTGCCATTTTATGGATAGGAGACCCTTAACCCAGTGAACAACTCCAACTGGCAGAAGAAATTTCTAAAGTTCTCCTTCTCTCTTAGAACTGGTTTGTGCAACCATTCTCCAAAACCAAAGGGATCAGGAATGGTGATCTGAGATGGTGTCACTCACCTTCTCCTCCACCACTGGACAATGGTACAAATTGTCAGAAAAGACTTGACTCAGTGTCCCTTCTACTCCTGTGGGCAGCATGGGACAAACTTCACCCTCACACGGAGAGGGATGTGATCTGAGGGTACACTAGGTGGCCAAAAATAAACTTTCTCAGAGTAGGAATTATATTTTCCATGGTAAAAGAGAAACAAAAAGGTGCAAGATGAGTCATGTTTTTAAGATGTGTGAAGTTCTGTCACACCTGCTTCAAATGTCCATTAACCTCTTACTCTTTTGTTTGCCCTGTGTTTTCACTTGCTTTGGAGTTTGTAGGCAATAAATCATAAAGTAGAAACATGGGCTGAATTCTGAGATATTTATTCAGACTAAAGTCTTGTTACTGGCAAAGGTCTGTCTGAGTAGCCTTATCATCCCCTAAGTTTTTCACTGTAAAAAGGAAATATACTAAAAATACATCTTCCTGCAGCATCCAGCAATTTTTGGTTTCATAGTGGAATTTTCTGGCTCTGGCTAACTTACCCCATCCTTTCTCATCCCCTGCAATGACTTTTATAGCAATTTCTGAAAAATTACTTTTAAATTTTCAGATCCAATTTCTGGACAAATTAAAGGAGAAAAAAGAGAAAATTAGGAAATTATTAGTAATTGCTTTGTGAATGAAGATAATTTTTTAGATTTCTAGGGAAACAGGATTTTATACCTTTAGTTGTAATGTTTTGAAATTTTCTAATTACTTTGAAGAAAACTATGTCTTGAAGCAAAATGATGGTTTGATAGTGTATAGAGAAACTTTTCATGTTGGCTATGAAATCCAAACTGAATAATCAAGACCAGATGTTAATCATGACTGGTACTACTATGATTTTCAAGACCCAACAGTGGTAATGATGTGAGCGATGTTTTAAGACCTAATTTTCAGTTCTGATGAGAAGGAAAATGTGACAATAATTTTCTCCCTATTTCACAATGATTTTATGACAATCAGTTGGTGTTTGTAGAAATTTTTTGTTGGCCAATATGCTGCATGAACATTCATCTTATAATTGGATAGCTAACAATGCAATATTCTTAAATATTCTTTATACGTTTCTTAATTACATAACTCTTACATTTTTGATTTCCTCCTTCAAACTCTGAACTCTTTAGCATGATGTGATTCAGCATCTGTTATTTTGCACAAGGTTGTGTTTTCCATGATAGGACAGTGAAATTTAAAATACTGACAGGATAATGAATCTTTCCTTTCTCTATACTTCACACTTGTGGATAATAATGAAAATCATCATACTGTAGTTTTGATGCTTTTGGTTTCTGGTTCTAATAGTTCACAGTAGTAGATGAAAATAATGTCAAATTATGGACCAAGGGTGTCTGTTCCACAACTTCCAAGGTCTGGAATACCTGTTTCTAACTTAATCTGAAATTTTCTGGCATAAAGAAGGAAACAGAAAAGAATTTTAGCCACCAGTGACTGTCACTAAGACGTTCTGGATTTACCACTAAGCAAAAGCAATGAATACATATTGGTAACTTTAAAACAATCTATTGTGACTCTGAAGAGTGATACATACAACAAATTATATCATGCTGGTACAAATTTTTAACCATGTACCTAGATTTTTAAAAAATTTCTTCATTCTATTCTATTCTATTCTATTCTATTCTATTCTATTCTATTCTATTCTATTCTATTCTATTCTATTCTATTCTATTCTATTCTCAAGGTTAAACTTTGAATCTATTCTAAAGATAATGGCCATGAGTAAGCCAGAGGTGTCAACTGTTTCAACATGTACACAGTGACTGCCTAAGGGATGGTGGGAGGTGGCTTTTAACACATTCCTGTGGTGAAACTTGCCATTTTGTATTGGTTTTCTCCAGAGAGCTCAGATGCTGTGTTCTGGAATCTATTTATTTGAAAAAACTCATTTGTGTCTTATCATACATGAGATGGACAGAGCTACCAGGCTTTACCCTGGTGATATTACATGAGTATTTACATTTGGGGTGAAATTTTTCCAATAAAGATCCTTAATATGGAACTTATTTAATTCATTCCAGTCCTCCTTTGCTCCAGTTCTTCTATGCACAAGTGACAGAAAGAGACAACATGATGACTTACTGTCTAAAGAGGATTTCTTTGTACATTTATTAATACAGCTGAAGAATATTGGTATGGAAAATATGAATAGAGAATATCCCAATAAATGAAAAAAAATTTAATTACTCGTCTTCTTAGTGATAATTCTTTTGAAATGTGGGTAGACTGGTACCTTAGTCATGTTCTACTTAGTCACATGCCACAAGAAAGGTGAAATTCACTATGTTCTATTCACTATATTCCTATTCCTATGTTTGTGTCATTGGACAGCATTTTCTAAAATTTTTAGTGTTGTTGCTTTTGACCCTAAAACTGCCATGTCAGATATTGACTTGTGTTTGGTATGAAGGCCTTACAGCAGATGATTGGAAGGACATTTCTCACTTCTAGTCCTGTAGCATTTGATTTTGTAGAGCGTGAAGTCTGTCCTATGCAGGAACTGAGCAACAAGTTGGACAGTAACATCCAAACACAGAAGCATTTAAAACTTGGAGCACAAAACACAATCAACATTATTTCAACAATATCTATGATTCCATTTAACATGAAGGGCCCTAATTTAAGCTGTGTAAAAAAAAAACAAACCAAACTTCTATGGTGCATGCCAGGGCAACGTCTGAACCTATCACACTTTTCTCTTTCTGACTGTTGGAGTAAATTCTCAAAAAATAACTATCCCTTCTCATTACCTGCTAATGATGCACATTTGTGATCTGAGTTTCTCCATCCAACCATGTTCTTCCTGACTTTTGAGGAAGATGTGTCTGTTTATACACACTGTTTATCCATTTCAGAAATGACCATCCACTCTTACTGACTGGCATGAAGCAGAGGAGAAAGTGTTTCCCTTTAAAGTACAGTTTTTACAAGGTCAACATGGAAGCACACAAGCAAGTCCCAGGATGATAATCAGACCTTATGGACCATTTGGTTTTTTATGGTAAATTCTGACTTTTCCACTGGGGTCCTTAAAACCTACAGTTTGAGTAAACACATATGTATTTAGAAATATTTTGGTAGCAATTTTGCTTCAAAATTTTTATTATCCGTTGTAAGAGATTTTGTCAAATATAGACATTTCCCTCAAAAATTGGTTAAAAATGCCCATGAAAGGAAAACATTTAATCAGGTAAACCTAAAAATGCATACAAGAATTGTCCTGACATACACAGGGTAGCTCATGGAGAAAAATACTCTCAGAAACCTCCTCGCTCTTTTTCAGAGCAAATGATTAGGACAGTAAATAGGTGCCAAAAAGATAAAAGTATTCAATTACTTCCAACTAAGCACCCATTTCATAAACATTAGGCTGGAAAATCACTCAAGTAATTGCTCAAAAGGAATGCACTGGAGTCTACAGGTTACATTTCTGATGTCATTTAGTTAAATGGAATCATTAAATACAAGAACTAAGGGCCTGGTTCTCCTTTACACAGAAGTGTCTTTATGTGATTCTGGCAGTAGAGATGGGCTGCAAAACAAGTGCTGCAATTAATGCCTGACTGAAGGACCACTGGTACCAGCTGAAACAGTGAAATGGAAACTCATCCCCAAATTTTCCTAAAGGTTTTTCCAAATGAGAAATCCCATAACTGTAATCAAAATTACTAACTACTAAAGAATAGAAACAAATGTATTGATTTTTTAATTTGATTTTTATGACTGAAGACTTTGGAAAGGTATTTATGCTGGGCTAAAAATACACTGGAAGAGTACAAAGGGATTCTGTGGATTTGGTTTAGGAATAGGTTTTTTGTGTTTTGGCCAACTCATTACAGGAAAACAAGTATTTTTCACAGAAATGCTGACATAACTTTACTAATAGCACCTTTAACAGAGGTTGTTACAATGTGTATTTACTCAGGTACAGGATTAAATAAGAGATGTGAACTCACCATAGCAACCCCTGCAACACATTGCAGATATGCTGCTTCTAAGATACAGCAAATGTTTCTGAAGAAATACACATGAATATGAGGCAAACAACTATCAGTTCCAAATTGTGTTTCAAAACCACTTTGCCATACAGTATAACAAAAGAGTTATAACTTGCTGCTCTGTAAATTAATGTATTACTGGATATTGTCATTGTGTTATGATTTTTGGCTCAAAATATAAGTTTAGATGATTCTGATTCCCCAATTCACTATAGTAAAAGTAGTGACAAACACACCATTGAGCTCCTTGTAAATATTGTTGTGATTCCTTACACTCCCTAGGAATCCAGGCAACTCACCTATCTGTTTTGAACTACCTGCTGCTGATGTTCTGAGATCTTGCAATAATATTAGTGTTCAACATAACATGTTCAGCAGAATTTTTTGAATAGAGTTAAAGTTGGAAGTAAGTTTTCTTCTAAACAGTCTTTCCCCCTACTTTTAGACACTTTACTGTTTCTTCTTCATAATCCTTCTGCATCTTGAATTTTATCATCTAATATATGTCCCTTCCATTTATCTTTATTCAGGTTGGTTTTTCCTGTTTTGCATAAAAAACTGTCATTGTATTTACAAACGTCCTACTTGGTTGTTGTTGTTGTTTTTTTTTTTCCTATAAGTGTTTTCATTTTCACCTTCAAACCACTTAGTCAGTGCCTAAGGTGAGATACTGATGATATCCAGTGGGATACCTCCTGAAATTAAGTTTTGCTGCTGTGTCTTTCTTATACATTACCCAAAAATTTGTGGCAGAATTTAGTCATGCAAAAAGAACTAAGTGATTATGTTGTTTCGGGTTTTTTCTTGATATTAAGCAACTCTATTGTCTTTTGCCAGATTTCAGTTGTAGAGGGGGAGCACCTGTTTTCTCACATTGCCTGGGATGATTGATAAAGAAGACAAGAAGTATTCTGGACTGCTACATAAACTTTTTTCCACCCATTCTTTTATCACTGTTCAAGGTTTTGTCTCTGTGGTGCACAAATGCAGGAACTCTAAATAAATATGGAATATTTTTGGTAGCAGAGGAAGAGGTTTAATTAAAACCTCAAAGCATTTTATTAAGCCCTCATTGTCAATCTTCATACCTACATTTTTTCAGAAGGAAATGGTTTTTATTCTTACAAACGAACAAGTTTGTTCATTGAAGATGTTAAAAATTCTGTTTAAAAAAAATCTACTGACAAAATGCATCCCCTAATATGCAACTTATTTTTCTTTCAATTTTTATTCCCTTGCCATGGCTAACTCTTGGTGCAAAACATGCAGCTGCTCAGGTGAGAAGAGGTGGTTCAGTCAGGGTGGATGAAACCCTGTCTGAGAAGTTATGTGACAATTTCCACCTTTGCTATCATCCAAAACTTTCTTTAAGCTGCTCACTGTGCTCAGTTTTGAGTTTGCTCAGGTTAAGGTTAATGTTAATTGTGACTCTGTGCTGGCAGAGATTGTCACAGTGTATTTGAGCTCTTCCTTGGCTTCTTTATATCTTTAGTCCTCCTAGGTATTTTTTGACTTGCTTGTGGTTTTATTTTTATTTATTTTTTTTGCCTGGCTGATTGATTCAAGATACACCCACTTTAAGTTTACAAGCTGCAGAAATGAGGAAACACTGTTTGTGGATTTCAGATGGTTGAAATTATAATATTAATTTTGCCAACATATGTTTATTATAAATCAATAATATTTTAAATTACTTCTCATTACTTCCCAGGCATACACACTTACTTCAGTTTAACTGATGGAAATAGCCTAGTCACCATGGCATTGAGTTTCTCATATTAGCTAGAGACCCTTGTGATTAACTTTCACAGGGATATAACCACCCTTGTACTTGCTATTGTAAATCCAGATCACTAAACCCTTCACAAACTGTATCAAAATAAGTGGTCTGCCTATATGGCTCTCCAAACAAACCATTTTCTGAAACTCGTGACATTCACTGGTGGGATGAGGCCAGCATCAAGTTCAACTGCTTCTGAGACCCTGAATTCAACAGAGTTTCTATTTATAACTATTTCCATTAATTGAAAATGGCTTTGACACCAGGACAGACCAGAGCTTGGTCTTTGGTCTCTGGATCCACTCTCCAGGGAGAGAGAGCCCTGCCTGTCTCCCACACCTTGCCTTTTCCCTGTCCAAAGCAACAGCCACTTATGGAGCTGTGGAAATAGTTCATGACTTCCTGCTATACATGTTGTTGTAGATATTTACTGGGTGAACCCATTCATTAAAAGCAAAATCACATCCCCTCTCCTCATTATCCTTCCTTCTCAAGAATGTATTTCATATTGACTTTTCCCCCACCAGCCTTACCCCTGATGAAAGCAATCTATTCCACATATTGCAACCTGGTGTTAAAACTTCTGTTTTGTAGTGCTTAATGTTTTATTTTTCTTAAAACTGAATGTCTTAATTTTTTTTTTAATAGGAAGAAAAAATCATAAGCTTTGTAAAAATGAAATGTCAGCATTACATGGCTCAGAGAAGTACCATGAATGTTTTGTTATTGTCATCTCAGGTTTCTGGACAGTGTGACTTATTACTTGCTGTATCTTGTTTTTGCATGGTGTTTTCAATGGAAATATTTCAAAAAGAATGTTTCTTTCTCTTTTACAGTGAGCATTTCTGTTTGACATTATATAGTATTTCCTCATCAGTGGTGCTTGAAATATGCAAGAATTAAGGATTGGTATAATATTATGTGGCTCACAGCTGCTCCTCACACCACCAGAGGGAATGGGACACCCTGAGAGCTGAATAGATTTAGAAAATGACTAAAAATTATTAAGTTTCTCTCCCAGATTTGAACAAAGGGTCTCTTTCTAACACTGAACTCCATAATCAAATCTGTTGATGGACATTTCTTCCCTTATTTATATTTCTTTACAATTTGTTTGGCTTTTGTTTTGTAGGTTTGTTTTTTTATTTTTTGGGGTTTTTTTTTGTTTTTTCCAGGTTTGAGTTACTGGTTTTTTGTTTGTTTTTTTTTTTTTTTGGCATAGGGTTGGTTGGTTTGTTTGTTTGCAGATATTTGATTTAAGAGAACAAGGAGATCAAATAATCCTCAGGTATTTTTCTTACTGGAACAAATCTGTATAAGTTCTTTTATTATAATTTTCCTTGTCACTGCAATAAAATTTCCATAGATTATCATTACAGATATATTTTACAATGAAGAAATGAGTAACACAACACAAGCATATCCATTCTCTTAATTGAACGAGCTACAGCTTTTTGGCTGAAACAAACAATAATATTATTTATAACTCAAATTACATTCCACAAACTGTGCGCTCATCTATAAAGAGACTATAAATGGCATGGTAGGGTTTCATATTGGTTTTTCTTTTTTTCTTTTTTTCTTTTTTTTTCTCCAGTGACTTTCCTGTTGACCCCTCTCTTAATTTACAAATAAAACCTTGACTTTCTTGACTGCCAGCACTGAAAATCCACACTGGAATCTGAGATCAAGCTGTGTCCTTTCTGCTTTATGCCAAAATAGACTCTGGTTCACCTCCTCAATGCTGAGGTGGCTCTGCAGGGCTGGCAAGAATGTAAAGAAACAACAGTGGTTCTGTGAGTAAAAAAGATGAAGTGAACACGTTCTCTCAGAAGTAGGAAGATACCAATTTTCAAGGCAGCTTTATAGAAAACAGCTGTTCTTTGAAACAAATGCTCATAGGGCGCTTGGGGTGAGACATCTCATTGCTCGCTGTTCCTGCACCATCTTTTCCCCTTTGGTCTTTCAGCCTGTGGATCAACCCAGCTGAGGTGCAGGTGGCTGTCAGCAGTGCTGGGCTCAGGTGTTTCTGCCCTCTTTGAGCTGTTTGTGCCCTTGTGGTGATGCTGAGACTGCTGTGTGCATGGGGTGCAGGTGTGTCCTGTGGAGATCCAAAGCCTGTCTCCTTCAAGCCAGGTCCCAACACAGCTCTGCAAACAGCTGGGCTGCCTTGGATAAATGCTCATCCTGCTGCTTCTGTGTTTGTGGGATATGAGATGAAATCCAGGAAGTCAGTTTCCTAATTATTTTTCAAGTTCTGATCAAGGGCATATATTCAGCTTGTTTTTTGCACTTATGTAACACCTTCCAAAATTCTTTTGAAGTTAATCTTCTGTATCATAGTTGGGAAATACGTGCTCTCAGTAGAAATCTGATGATTATAAAATCCTTTTGGATCGAGCACCAAAACTTTGAGATGTTTACCTTCCATTGGGCAGTGAGTGTCTCTGCAGAGGTCAGGAACCCACTTCAGTCAAACACAGGGACCAAGCCCTCTGCTGCCATGAAGCCTATCAAGGGAGAAAGGCTCACTCCTTGCAAGGACAGCAGTTTACACAGGGCAGAGAGCACAAGGTCTGACAGCAGTCAGAAAAGGTACCAACAGGCACTGCTCCAGTGGTCTTTTAGAAGCTGCAATTAATTATTCCTGCTGCCATCCAGGAGTACTGAGGCAACAATAGGTGTGAAACACTCTCAGGAAAATGGTGACAGGTGAGGTCAAGCAAAGACAGAATTGTATCCAAAGGCACACATGAAGCCCCCTTCCTTCCCTGCCTGTAGAGAGCCTTAGCACTGTTGGCAGAACACAGGTTAGCTGCTCAATCCTATAATTCACTGTATTTTATTTCTCATTTATTAAAGAATAGAGAGAAGGTAATGATGCATAACAGACTGCTGCCCCTGGAGCTCTTTCAGGCTGTGGACCACAAAATCCCAGATTGCAACTCTGAGAAATAATCAGCTACAGTACTGTTGGTTCTTAGGGACAAGTAAAGTTCATGATGACCTGCTGACGTCTGGATTGTCTGCTGCCCTGTACTGCTGCCTGTTCCACTGGCTGTCCCCTGCACCCCATCCACCAGCTGGGCTGAGAGCACAGGGCTCATCATGCAGTGCTGCCACAACCCTTCTGGAGACCCTGAGGAGCATTGAGAAGCAGAGCAGAAACACAATTTTTACTTCGTAACAGGACAGATTTAACAGAAGAAACATTGAGCCATAGGGAACGTGTATTGGCATTTACAGTTCCTTCTGCAGGTACATCCTATGTGAAATGTGAGTCTCTTCACTGTCCCCTGGATTTGATGAAAGAGATATTTACTTGTAGACTAAGAGAAAAGGAAGTTAATTACAAAAGTCAATAAATATAGTTTCCACACAAACCAGAGTTTTATGCAGAATTTCTTCTGGAAGAAATTGCTTTGTGCTTGCTATGACTAAATAAAACCTCAGTTTTATTTTTGATGCAATGTTTTAGTCTACTTCTGCAAATATGTAGTTGAGTTCTAATTTTAATAAACACAGCAATATGAATATTTACTTTTTTCTGCCCAAGGGATAAAAATCTAAATGTGGGAGAAAATATATCTGTTAACACTGAGCCTATTTAAATCTTTCCTACCAGTCACCATTAAAAAGGTAATTATTTTTCAGGAGTAAACCCAAATTCATGAAACCAAAGACATCCACAGTTAAGACATTGACTCTTTTTTTCTCTTAGCTCAATACAATTTGTTTATGTATTACAGCATCTACTGCAGGTTATGTAAGACTTGTTGCAAGAACTTCTGATATCTGATGAATAAAGGACAAAGTCTCAGTTTAGTTTTGAATTTTCAGGGTTTAGTGGATTCTTCTGTAACCCTGTCCCAGGTCTTACTGCACCAGATGGTTCAGCTGTAAATCACGTCTCTCTCTGGTTAATGGAGAAACTCCTGTCACCGCACACCTTGAGGTTGCAACCCTGCATGCACAAATGTAATCAAAGGACATTCCTTGGGAAAAAGTGCTAAAATTCCCACATTGACCGACAAATTTATTTTTCAAATAGATGAGCTACTAGATTGCATTATCAGAAACAACCTTAACATTTTATGAGTTATCAGACACTTAAATTAGAAGAATGATTGCCTGAATCAAAATTCTATCCTTAGCTCACTTTTTAATATTCAGACTACATGGACATCCATTTTGACATCACAGAAACTAGTTAGCAATCAGAAAGCTTAATCTTGTTCATTTCATTCAGATGAATATTCTCATTGGGGTTAATGAAGTTCTCACAAGAATAATATGAACATGGTTGCTTAGTTCTTGCCTAGATAATGTTAAATCATTTGATTAAATCCTTTTTTTCCCCTCAAGGCTACTGACAAGAAAAATTAACCAAGGCTCACAAATATCCAGCTATGATACAGTACAAACTGCATACATTCCCAAGGAGAAAAATAAAGAAAGTTTCTTTAATCAGAAATATGCTTTTAATATGAGAATGAAGACAGAGCAACACTGCTGGATTACCATAATCAAATGGGCCAACTCACAAAAAACCCCAAACCCAAATATGCAGACGAATTGCCTTCAGAAATTAAATGGATTCTGCATAAAAATATTTTGCATTTTACTTGCAAATGTACACTTTTCCCGAGGACAAATGTGTTTGCTCATTTGATTAAGTAATGCATACTGTGACATACCAGAAAATATGCAGAACAGTAGATTAAGGGGCACATGGACACCCTGATCATGGCACTTCTTGTCTTCTTGGCTCTAGAACTGGCATTGAAACACAATGCCCATCACATGGGTGAAATGCACCGTGGGAATATAGGCAATATACACTCCATTACTGCTCTTTGCTTTATGGATATAAAATTGAGAGGAGATAAGTGTTTTTAATCTGTAGAAATTCACATTGCATGAAGAAAATTACATCAAGCAAATGCTGATGTCTCCACACTGAAGAGCATTTTTAGCAAGGATTGTACCTGTGAATGTTTGACAATCCCTACAATCACACAGTGGTGATTAATAGTTAACAAAGAGCAGTTAAAGTCCTATGGTATACAATCAGCTCTGAATTTTATACATATCGAAATCCATAAAATCCTATATAATGTTGCCTCAGTAGGGGGCTGGCATGTAAGGCCACAACATTTTAACCTGTCCCAAGGACAAACTGTGCTATTGCTCCAGGCAGTGCAATGGGAGGGGAAGAGCTGCTCCATGTGGCAGTTGCTTGAGCTGTGCAGGCAGCTCAGTAAACTTGGGGTAGGGACAGCACCATTTATTTTCACCAAATCACCAATAGCCATGTCTAGAAAAATGAATTAAGGTTATGCAACTTTTTGTATTTTCTACTTCTTGATTTTCTAATTGATAAATAGCTATTACACTTTGCTCATTTGATTAAATAGTATTTACAGTTTTATTTTTGTGATTACCCCTCTCTTTTGAAATACAAAAATCAAAGAAAAATAAGTCAATAACAAGAGTTTAAGTCTTTTATCACTTTCAAATTAGTTTTTTTTTGGAAAAGTATAGCTTCATTAATCTGAGTCTACTTAAAAGCCTAACATTTTTTAGCTCAAACCTTCTAGGACATTTCACCCTCAGAGCCAAAATGGAGATGTTTTGAAAGAGGAAAAGATTGTGAGGCTACTGAAATGTGGTAATACAGGAAAAAATAGATAAAAAACTGTCACAGTGTTCTAAGTCAGTGTGTTCCAGCAGCTGCATCATCATCCCTCCACTTGGAAAACCAGCACATCTTTTTTTTCTCGTCTCTTACCTCCCTCCCTTCCTGCCTCAATCCTTCATTTCTGCCCTTTTGCCACAGGAATAAGTAAGAGAATGGCAAGACTTGGCAGGAAAAGTAAGAGAGATAGATATCTAGAATAAAAAATAAAAATGTGCAATAAGAAAATGGTGGAGCAGATTGTGGAAGACAGTCAGACTGCTTGTTAGTACAGGTGGATACTGGGTTGAGACTAAAACAGAATATTTAATGTATGTCTGTAGTAATTATCAATATCAATATCACTATATAATGGCTGTTAAAAGCATAAAACTAAGAAAATAAAAATTGATAGAATTCATAAAAACCATTATGATAATTTAAATCCTTATTATCAGTGTTTACTTATGTCTTAGGGTAGAATAATGAACCTTTAATTGCAGGCAAGCGATTTTATGTAGGAATAAATCAGTGATAGCATATATCCAACAATACTCTTGATTTTGGCACTCATTCAGCATTCTCTATATTGAGTCTTAATGCAAAACATCTGAAGCACACTGTTAATAAAGCTGTTAGGTACAACCCGAAGAATGAAATGTTCCCCATTCTCTCCCTTTTTTTTTCCTTTCAACCCACATAGCCCTTATTTTTACAGAATGGCTTCACTTTTTTGATCTCCACACTAAGGGAAAAATGGAGCCAAACAAAATAAAACACACATGCAGCAAGCACAGTTGATTTCTGAGGCTGGAAGGGTGAAATGCAGAATGACTTCTTGTTCCAGGAATGTTTTGCTAAGCATGGAGAAATATTGTTTTCTAAAGGAAATACACATATTAAATATTCTTAACAGTGTCATGTAAAAAGACTGATGACTGTATTTTAAAAGCAGGAAATCTTAATATTAGTCCAGAGTAAGAAGCATATATGTTAATTTGTTCTGGTTTCAGTGCATATTAAACAGAATTAAACCCCCCATCCTTGTGTAAACACTCAGACTCCTGAGTGTCTCAGGCAGCCCTGGCCAGAGGTCCATAGCCAGCAAATTCCCCTTCACACACTACCAGAGGCTGGCTCAAGCACCCAGTGTGGTCTGGGCAGCAGCCTGAGGTGCTTTCTTACCATTTAAAGGCATTTTTTGATACTTGCAATTCCCTGTGCTTTCATGGGAGATGTGCTCCCCAGCCAGCAGGGTGCTGCTGGGCACATCTGGGCATAGAGAGCAAGGTCTACTGCAGCTGAGTTAAAATCTCTACCAAAATTACTAATGTTTGCCTGATTTAGAAGATGGAAAACCATAAGGTAAATAACAAGGCTGTTGGTGCTACAAAGTCAAAGGAAGAGAATTATGGTGATGTTCCAAAAAAATACCAACCTGAAGAGAATGAACTTTTTACTTTCTGTATGAGCCTGGGAAATAAATAAGAGGAAAATTAGGCAATGTTATCTAAAATTATTTCTGATGGCTAATATTTTGAAATGTCCAGAATCCCAAACTCAGCTATCAAGCCAGCATCCCAATATCCAAAAATCTATGCAGACTTTGCAAATAAACTGCAAAGGCTATGATAAGAATTTAGTACCAAAGACAGGAACAAGATCTCTCCACTTTTCTCATCTGCCTCAGCTACTTATCTAGCTACCTACAATGCCTTATTATGTATATATATACAAATATATATATATACACACAAATTTTGTTCTAAACATCCAAATGTCAATAATAGTATCACCAAAGTTAATGTTTTAGCTCTTATTAAGCTCATTTTATTAGCTCTATTTAAACAGAGTATTGCAAATTCTCGAGGAAGAACTAGATTTGAATTTGGATATATTTAGGAATAATGCAGTTCTAAATATTTCAAGTTAGAAGCATTTATTTGTAAAGTGAAATGGAGTATACTCAGGATTTCATGGCCAGAAGTGAAATTATTTCTCTGGCTTCACATTTAATTGGACTAATTAACGGCCAGACTCAGCATAATTGTTCTATTTCCAAGGAAAGGACTCAGGGTACCATATTTTACAAGAACTGTATTATCTGATATATCTTTTATACTAAATTCTGGGGGAAAAAATTGCAATATAAAGAGAAAATCTTATTTTAGATAACCTGTTTCACAATTTTACACAACCTATTTCACAAGCCTCTCTGAAACCAAGATGTTTAAGTGACCAGAAAAATCTTGCTTGTTTTGTTTATATAACTTTTATATAATTCATTTATGGCTGATATTTCTTGAGTTTATGTAGCCTTATATTCCTGATCTCTCTTTAAAAATTATTTTATAACTAGAACTGAAACATACACACAGAAGTTCTCTTAACAGAATTCTAGGGCTGTGAGTTCAAGCACTCAAAGGATTTAGAAATGTAAGAATTAAGAATACCAGTGAATTCTTAGGTCACTTCCCTTTTATAAATATGAATAATATTTAATGATGTTCCTCTATTCTCTGTTGCTGTTCCCACTAAGAATTTTTCCACAAGTCTTTGGTTGGATGGCTGTGGAAGGTAGTCCCTCCAGGTCAACAAACCCACTGCTAAAGTTCTAGATTTTATTTCAAAACTTCATGAGTTTTACTGGGTCATATTTTTTTCTTAATATTGCCCATTCATTAGCTATTGAAGGATGGAAGTTATGAATAGGCATATAAAGTGCTTGTCTTAGCTTCTTATGTGCCACAAAAATAATCCAGCCCAAATAAAACTGGAGAAGTTATGAGGAACTTAAATCACAGGTCACAGGTTGGTAATGAGAAGTATTGGACAGTCTAATATTAGTGCAGGCTGAGACTGATGAGTTCTGCCTGAAAGCTCCAGCCCATAATTAATGTAAGAATATGAAGAACATAAATTCATTATTAGTTTGGTAGGCATTTTTGTTTGTTTGTTTGTTTTTTAACAGTATTTTCAATAGCTTGGAAGGTCCATATTCTTTCTTGTCATAGACAGCTCTGGAAATCCAACACAAAGGATAAAACACAGGAGAAGAAAAGATTGATATAGACTGAATGGCATTTTAGTTTTCACTTCTCTGAAGTTGCCTATTGCTCTTAAGGAGGTTATAACCCTTTCTGAGCCCACAGACAAAACCATTTAAATCCACCATGGTTAGAATATGCTTTATGAGATGGGCTGAACCTTATAATGGGTTGAGGTCCAGTTTGAGCCTAAAAGCACCCTGAAAATTGCAATATTTATTCAGAAAAGTTCAAAAGAAAAATAATACTACTTTTTATTTTATACAGTTAAATGGTTTCAAAATTGACCACATGTTACAGCAATGTCAAGGAAGGGTTAAATAAGCTCAGAATTAAACGGTAGAACACAAGTCAAACACCCTGTCTGGCTAAATTGCCACCATGTGATTATGCAGAATGTACTAAATTACTGGAGTCTCCATCTACAACATATGGAAAAAAGGAATTTACCTAGTAATAAGTTAAAACTCTTCCTAGTTATGATTTCTCTGAGTTGAGACCAGTACAACACTTCATTGCCTTGGCTTGCTAGAGAACAAAATGCAACCAGATTCAGAAGAAAAGGAGATGACCTCATGAACTTGAATACCTGCCCTACCTTGTGGCTATCATTAATTCAGACTTGTTGACCAAAGGGATCATAAAAATTTTGTTGCAATTAATGACTTATAGTGAATTTTAAAATCCAGAGATATATCTGTTAAATTAATCAGCAACTGTTACCTTGCCCATGTTTATTCAGGTTTTATTTATTGTGAAATATGAGATGACATATTCCACTCGTCACTGTGGAAATATTTATATACTGAGTGGAGAGTAAATAAAATATCTAAAACATAGTAATATCATAATTATTACTAATTATTGAATGAAAGAAACGTTTTGGATTTTGAAGCTGAAAAATCTGATTCAGACACTGAGTTTGAAAAGAATTAAACATTCAATTTATATGTGAAGTTCAGATTCTAGTTTGCAGTTCAAAAACATCTGGGAAAGCAAATACATGATTAACACTTTCTTGGGGCATGGGAGAGTACAAATAATATAAACTTGGAAAATATAGTAAAGTAGCATTAAGTATATACATTAAAAGTCAAGGAAATTACAAGCTGACATCAAAGGGACTGAGGATATTTCAAGGAAGCTGCAATTTCCAGTACAGAAAAGCATTACATAAAATGCATAAGAAAAGGAAATTATCTAAAACCTGAGTCTACATGTGCAAAATTTTACCCAATGTATTTTGATTTTTGACACCATTGATTTTTGATTCTGATTCACCATTGATTCTGATGACATTTAAAATTACAGAAAAGGAGATCAGCTGAAATAGCTTCAAAGAGATTTCAACTACATATAAGCCGATTTCTAATGTTGATTAAAGCAGTAAAACTTATAAAGTTTTTCAGATAAAATAATTAATTTTGCTAAATTTAAGATAAAATTATTTTTTATTCTTTAGTATAAAAGGTGTCCAAAAATTTCTGCATATAGCTGTTGTTTTGAGTAAATAACAGAATTGCAGAACCATAGAATCAGAAATTGGTTTGGGTTGTAAGGGACCTTTGGAGGATCTTAAATTTTAGCCACATGGTCTTTTTGCAGAAGGAGAGAAAATTGGGTGGAAAAATTCAAGCTATCAATTTAACTGTAGATGAGGTAGCAGAGATAGCATATTTTTAAGTGCCAAAAAAATACAAATATGAAGGCCTCATGAAAATCAAGATTGAGATCTGGTAACCCAGTTCCTCAGGGGATGAATAGCTGTGATTTAACTGCTGCAAATATTTAGCTCATGTTATAAACCCATTTATTTCAAAATTGTATACAAGAGAAATACTTTCAGATTTCAAAGTGACAGGTTTGAGGGTTTGAAACTTTTGCTGCTGAGGAAATGTAGTGTGTGGTTCTTTTAAATTTTCCCCTTATGTTAATTAGCATATACATAAACTAGCATTAGTTTTCTTATCTTTCACCCCTTAGACTCCTATGCCTTGATGCAAGGTGTGTAGGTATCAGGATGACCACATGAAGAGGAAGAAGGAGGTTTAGCAAATGGAGATACATGTTGCCACTGAGGGGTTATTCATTTTCTTGCATTAAATACTTGAAATTATTTAACATCTTAATCATGCTCTGTAATCTGTTAGTGTTTAAAAGACAAATATTATTTTAGTCATCTCTTAAACTCCATCATTCATCCTTAATTTTTATTCAAATCAAGGTTAATCTTGACTTGCCAAGGAACAAAACAGGGCTGATTTATTTCTTAGAAGAATTGAGGGCCTTATAAAATAAAATAGCAAAGCAAATGCCAAGAAATTCTTTAATTCAAATTCTACTCCCATGAATCATCTCTCTCTCTCACTCTTTATCTGTGATTTGTGCTTCAGAGGACAGAGCAAGTGGAAATGCCCCTTTTTACTTTCACTGCCATCTACTCATGCAATTTGGCAGCACCTTGGAGTCATGAAGTAGAAAGTGTAAAATGCATTTCTAAAGATTCAAGGTTCCATCTGTTTTTAGATTATAACAGCTATTTCAAATTTTCTATTTTTATTTCTAAGAAAGACACTTTTTGGCGAAGCTGTGTCCATTCTTCAGCTACTTAAAGCTTTGGTGGCTCAAACATATTCTTAAACTTGCAGAATTTGCTGTGGAGAAGATAATATATCAGTAAGTATCTAATTTTCTTTATTTTAATGATTCATTTTTCAAATTTCTGTGTTATGAAGTCAATAACTATTTGCTGTCAGAGAAATGTATAAGTGGATATCTAAATAGTATTTTTCAGTATTCAGTATTGCTCTGCTCATGCTGTGAGTCCAGCAGGAGCTGTGTGGCCCAAGCTTGACTGTTAAGGGGACTGTGAATTGCACCCACACATCTTTCATTTTGCTCAAAACATACAAAGAGTAAGATGAGGCCTTCCTCCAGAAGACCTTGGAAATATAACTGAACATATTATCTTGAGTCTATCTGTGTGTTAAGTAACTGATTGAACAAATAGTACAGTATTGTGTTGCCACTTACAGACAGGTTTGAAATACTGTAGTCTCTCTCCATAGATGTTGATGAGGAAGGAGTTAGGCCTAGATTATCCTGAAGACATCTGCTTTTGCCTTGAAGTCTACTTAGAAATGTCTAAACTTAATGACAATTTTTGGAAAAACTCAGCTATCCATTTTGCAGAAGAAATCAAGTATAGAGGATCTTTGTGTTATCATATTTGGTTTTCAGATAGCATGGGCTGAACATTAGAACTTTACCTGGTCTCTCATTTGTCTTGAGTGGAGCCATATTGCTAGTTAAACTCATAGGCTTCCCAGAAAGCAGGGTGGAGAGCAAGGGTGCACAGGACAACTTTGCTGCTGTGGGGGACAGAGAACCTTCCTTGATTCAAGCTTCCATTCTCATGTCTTGTTTTTTGCTTTAGCTGCTGATGGGTAAATGCAGAATGCAGAAATGGTGATGGAAGGAATTCAAAATCTGCTCCTGTCATAATCAACTGCTGAACTGCACAATCATGTGTCCTTTTGGTCCCTTGTTTGCTATGGTAAATCTCAGGTTTAGAGACAGGCATCAGCTCCTCACATGTCCTTAATGCTTAGCTAAATATCACCTTGCCCCTACGTCAAACAGTCCTGTATCACTCAGATACTGGAACATGCACCTATCTTATGCACACATTTAAGAGGATAATTTAACATAATTTTGCAAACAAACACTAGACCAAGAAAAGCTCTTTAATCTTGGGAGGTCAGGTAGAAAATTAATTTCAGATGTGCCTGGTTTGTTCCACAATGGCTTGTTTCCTTGATCTAGGAAGACAGTGAACATAGACTTCTGTGCCTACTCGTATGCAGTCTCATCCAAAGATGTTCCTGTAGAAAGGAACAGTTATACTTCCAGAAATCCAAATAGAAATTCAGTGAAATCAGTTGGTTTAGTAAAAGCCTTCTGGGTAATCCCTGTTAAAAATGCAGTGAGTTTGGTGCAAATAGTGGAAGTCAGCCTGGATATCTAGTGCTCCTACCACATTTTTTTGCTAAAACCATTCCAACACATCCTAGTTTAAACTATCTGTTAACATGCAGCACTCAGTAATTTTCCTCCAAAATGTTGTTATACTACTCCAATGGTGAGGCAAAAGGTGTTAGTTTAAACAGCTAAAGGCAGCCAGAAAGAGGACAGGTTCACATTCAGGCACAGCTACCACTGAGGGGAGGCAGCTGCTTGCTGCAGATTGCTGCTCCCCATCCACACTGCCCAGCACAACTTGGGGCTCTCCTCTATGGAAGGACTTTTCTCTCTGTAGGTTTCCATCACTGCAGCTGGTGATCCTACTCTTGCTTATAATTCCTGCAAGGTGCATCTTTTAAAGAGCAAGGTATTTTGAAGCACTTCTGTAGCGCCAGTGACATTATCAGAGATAATAGATTCCCTTTTAAAAACATTGGATTGCTAAGACAATTAGAAAACAGGTTATTTTTTGATAAAGGAGATATCATATGCAGCCAGCAGGGCAGATGGCAGGAAACTTGGACCCTGATGTAAATTTTGAAGTTAAGAAACTAGGCAGAGTTTTAGGGTTCACCTATAATAGAAAGCATTTTACAAAATACGAACCTCTCATCTGTGTCAAGATGGCCCCAAAGGTGGGGAAAGAGAAGGAAACTCCTGAGTGAAATACAAGCTTCAGCAAGGAGTGGGCAGGTGCTGCTGGTAAACAAAATGAAGATGGAAGATGAGAGTCAGAGATGTTGTAAAATAATGGTTTCACATTAGAAATAATGTTAATTTAGCACAAAGACAGCTTTGCATCTGACCAGAACACACACTGCATGTTTGATGCAGAAATGTTTGTCATGCAAATTGCAGGTCTTGAAAATCTTTGGAATTTGGTGCAAATCTAACAGTTTTTTCCATATATTTAAGTAGTCTATTTTAAAGGCAAAATGAATCCTGGTGTTTCTTTGCCACTGGTTTTAATACATGGCTGTATTGGAGAGGCTATGTACATGCCATGTAGAGGAACTGCTGTGCCTGGCAGAAGCAGATTGGCATAGAGAAGTGTGATCTGGCAAAGAACAGATCCTTTGCTAATGAATCAGCACATGCAGTTCAGTTTGGACAGAAACAAACTATAAAATGCCAGCTCAGCAGGAACCCTTCCTCGAATACATCAAAGCTGTTCCTTTCTACATGGCACAACTGCTTTCTTTCCAAGAATTTCTAGGCCAGTATTCTTGTTTTCAAACAGCTTTTAAAAGCATATAACCCCCACCCTGCCCCAAATGTCCACAAACTAATAAAAAAGTGGTGTAAAAATTAGAAGCATCAAAATATTAAAATCATCAATCATGCAAAGCACGAGCAAAACTGGTTACAGTCCCCACCTTGCTTATGTGATTATATCTTAAGAAAACCTATTGCTGTTTTTCTGAAGAAGTAGGTATGTTGCACATTTTTTATCTGATTATTTAATGGTTTTCTTTTGTAATGTTTGATTTCCCCTATAACTAAGAACAAAAATACTAATATTTACATGAACTAGATTTCATCTAGTTTCATAATTTCATTTGCATCAGTAATTGTTGGATAGTTTTGCCTATTTCAACAGACTGTGACAGAACAATCAGAAGTAATATCAGAAGTAACACAATAGCTGACTTGTCTTACAGCATTTCTGAGGCTATGGGTTCTGTAAAAGCATAAAAAACCCAGCAGATCAACGTGTTACTAGTTGTAATAGTTTGGTTGTGGTGTTGTGGCTGTTTCAAGGCAGGGAAGTTGCAGTGAGTGGAAACCTGTGAGTTCATCTCCAGCTTTGTGAGGGGCAGCCACAGCAGCCACTCAGAGACACGGGGCAGTAATCACCTGCACCAGCCCTGCAGCCTCATCTGGGTGCTGGCAGGAGCAGGGGAGTGCTCCCAGCCACAGGGTATTCCCCAGCTGTGGCAGAAGGCAGCAGACATCTGGAGCTAGCACTGCTCCCATAGCTTTTTCCAATTTGTTTCACAGTGTTAAGACAAATGGTACTGGCTACCTGTTGTAAAAAAGGCAGGAATGATGTATTGTGATGCAAATATCAGGCTTATGGGAAAGGCTCACAGGTTGTTTGTGTTGGAGCAGAAGAAGGAGATGACAGAGTTGAGCAGCATTTCTGGCCAAGCCAGGCTGGGTTTCCTTCTAAATTTCTCAGCAGTTTTGGTCCTGTGTCTAAACTTCAGCAGAATTTAGGTGTACTGGATTAGACTCAGGCATTGCACAGGTTAGTGATCTTCTGCAAAGTGTTTTTTTAAAATAATAACTTGAAGTATGCATTGGTAAGAACTTGGAGGGGAAACTTGGACATGTCCACAAGTGGGCTGAGGTAGATGCACCTGATAAGGTCAGCAGTGTGCAATGGTTTTCTGGTTTTGCTGTTGATGTGCAACAGTACAAGGAAAATGATCTCACCAGAGAGAGGGCAGTGGGTGCCATACTCAGGGCCCCTGCTGAGAGCTCAGTGAAAAAGGAGATCTTTGGCATGCTTCATGGGTGTTCAGGCATCCAAGACTGCTGCTATTGCAGCCTGCAATGAGATCTGCTGCACTCTAAGATCAGAGCACCACCTGTGGCTTGTATGGAATATTACAGAGGACGCACCACTCCTATGTGGAAGAGGAATCTTCTCTTGGGAACAAACCAGCTCTTGCTATTTCTGGGTAAGCAAAGCAAGCTGTTTGTGAGATGTGAAGGACTTGACCTGATGTCACAGCTGGATCTGCTGAGACCATCTCTTGCTGTGCTAGAAAGAACCAAAGTACAGCCTGACAGATGTCCTAGAATGTATATGAGTACATGGAGTAAAACAGACTAGCAGGATGGAAGCTGTGAGACAATTCTGTGAGGTACTGAGGACACACAAGGAGAGGAATTATTTTTAAAGGTATTCAATACAATATGCAGCAGTTAGGCAGAGGTGCAGCTTCAGATACTGAATTAGAGGCCTCAAAGAACACAGAATTCACCAGGAAATGAAGTAAATAACAAGCACATAAAAACACCCTCTCCCTGGGTGTTCCCATGGTTTTCTACCAGACTAATTCAGCACCTACACCTTTTTTGAGAGCATTAAGGGACCAAAAATGAAGAGATCCTCCATGTAGTAACTTCTCAAACTTACCTTGCTTGACAAAACCAAGCTTCCTTCAAATTCAACTAAGTCCAAGAATTGATGAAGGTGGTGGGGTTTTTTTGCTATAATGACTTTATAAGAAGGGAGAAGTTCCAGTTCAGATCCCTGCTTAGCCAGTTTTCTATTGAACTTTGGTCAGTTCAAATCTCAATCCTCTGCTGCCCCAAGGCTCTTCAGAAGTTTGGGTATAAAACATAGCAAAATGAATAGAAGGCAGGGAAGATGTTGAAGCACAGAATGCTTTTTCATGAATCCAGGACCAGAAGAATAAGAGGGTCATGAGGGACCTGGAGGCTGTATTTCAAGTGTTTGACTTGGAACTATTGCAAAATCACTTTTTAGATCTGGAGCTGTTACATTCACACTCTCCCTTTCTTAAAATAGGGATTTAGAGCAAATCTTTAAGACCTTCAATGCATTCATTCTCCAAATACAAAGACAGGGACAGCAATTCTGCCTTCTCACAGCCAACATGTGCAACTAAATTATTTAATGTGTATGAGGCTTTCAGATATGATTTTGAATTTAGGAGTCAGGAGAAAAAGAGACAATCTCTCTTTAGGTAAGTCTTTGAATAACTGGGCAGCTAGTAAGGAAAATGCGGAATATTTAAGAACTGCTCATGGTTTTGCAGCAATCTATTATTAAAACAAAATATAAGTGATAATACTGTGACAAAGAGTGTGAAATTATGAAAGTCTTTAGCACTTTATCTCTCTAAACTGATGAATGAGCTAAAGTCTGCTTTTTGGAGAGGGCTGCTTAAAGAATCCCCTGTTGAAATATGTTCCACTGTTGATAATTAAAACTAGTCAAATGTCCTGAAAATCCAAAAATGTCAGGGTTCTTATCTGAGAAGGATGGTTGGCCCAATCCAGGCAGTGTGCTTTTTTGATAAACTCCTTTGGACACTGGAATCATCTGTCCAGGAAGGTGGTGGAGTCACCATCCCTGGAGGAGTTTAAAGAAAGATTGGACGTGGCACTCAGTTCCATGATTTATCTGATAAAGTGATGTTAGGCCACAGGTTAGATTTTATGATCTCAAAGGTCTTTTCCAACTTAGTTAACTCTGTGATTCTTTTCTCTAAAGTGAAAAGCAAGAAATTGTGGTATCCCTGCAGGCAGATAAAGGTTGCATCTTTTCCTGTACAAAGCCATGCCTTTGTGTGAGTACACATGCCTGCATTCTCATATTCACTCACTCTGCCCACTGGCAGAGAGTTATGCGTCACATAAATATTTAATCTGCTTTATACTGGAGTGGCCACATAAGAGGTAATATTTAAGGGCATAGAAGGTCTTGTGACTGATGGGATCACAGATAAGGAAAAAAGGCAAACAAAGGAGCTACTGAATGGTCAGAAGCTCTTTTAAAGAAAATGTAAGACAGCATTCCTGAGAGAACCACCTACTTCTAATTCACTCAGCATTTCATGAATGGCCTTGTTTATAGAAGTGCTTGAAAAAATTTAACCTGCCTCACTTGTTTGCACACAAATTACAGCTCTACCTTCGTAACATCTCTGCTTTTTGAAAGATACCTTTAGCTCCCAGTACACATCTGTATATCAATTACTTTTTAGTAGCCCAGAACAGTTTCAGGAACCAAAAAGTGAACTGAAAACTTATGCATTCATTACATTAGGTGATTCTCTTGTTCCTTTCCACCAGGATGAAGTTTTTGACATATTATGTTATTTATATTCATTCACTGGAAACTGTCAGCAACATCTGATAGACTTTGGGGTCTCTTCATCTGACTGTCCCTGTGGGCACAAGTGGCCCAGAAACATCTGTCCTCTCCTCCCTGGGAGGATTCAGAGGAAGGGACATGAGGAGGAAGTGCTCTGCAGGGTCTAATTTCTGGCTGCTGCTTGCTGTCATGTGAAATGACCAGAGGGACCAAAATCACACGGGACACAAAGCCAACTCTACTTAAATAATAAGCAACTCTGCCCCTGGTTAAAAATGCCCTTCCTCCCTCTCAAGTCACAGATAATTTGTTTGCAGTTTATTTGTTCCCTCAGTGCATAAATGAGGTACATTTCTGGTGAGAAAGGTCTGACTGAAGCCCTGTCTATATGGAATAGAAAAGATGCTGATGGATGGCATAAAGAAATTACTTAAGATATCAAGATATGTTGCATGATAGAACCTTCTGCATACTATGCCTTTGTATGCTTGTCCTCAAGCTCTCCCAGATTCCTCGACATTCTTCAGTGGCTAAAATCCTCTTTTCACTTGTCTGTTAGTATTTACAAAAGTTTCTGACATAAAGCTCACCTTTGTGTATGCATGGTCAGGCTGCTCTGTTGTGTTTGGTTCAGAGCTAACCTTGCCTGCCACTGAGGTAAGTGAAAGGTCATCCACCAGCTCTTCAATCTTTCTTCTGGCTGGCAGGGAATTCAAAGAGTAGAGAATTTTAACTACTTATTGAGCTAACATACCTTAATCCAGTCCTTATTCTGTCATTGCTGGAGAGGTAATACAGAACATCTGAACATTTTGTTAATACTTTTAATATCAGAAGTCTAGATGTAGGACATTTATGGTAGACAGAGCATGTGATTTAACTTTACTTGTGGAGCTGCCAAAATTTCTTCATCTTCACAGTGTAACAGAGCTCATACCATCCCTTGGGGCAATGCATAAGAGCATCTGTTGTGCATAAAGAAAGTGCTGAAAATAGTAGAAAAATTCAATCTTTTGTGCTTTGGAAAAGAGCCAGACATCACTTCAGATGAGAGAAGACACCTTGAGAAGAGCAGTTCACAGGTGAAGGCAGGAGAGGACTGTGATCCTCCACTGGAGAATCCTGCAAGGAAGATGATGCAACTAATTTGAAAGAACAATTTCTTTGTTGTTATAGAAATGGAGATAAAAACATTGTTATTTCACAGGAGAATCAATTTAATTTTCTATTTTTTTGCTGGATTCATTAAAAGCCTGCAGCCCTTCTCAGGTATCACAGTTTTGCTGATTTTATGTGAAAAATTAAGGTTCTAGCCTGACTGTCAACTAGTGGCAGCATAGCAGCTCAGCAGTTAGTAGCTATTTTCTTCTCCCCTTTTCTGAGAACTGTCTTCCATTTTGTTTGTCTTGTTTTTTCCACTTTCTCCCTCAACAATTTTTCCACCATGTAATTCTGATTTGACTTATCTGTGCTGACAGAGAAGTTAAGATTGATGACCTCTTATGTTCTTCTGGTCAGAGAAGATGAATCAAACTAAATTGTTCTACCAGTTAATAATAAGATTTTTTACATTTATTTTTCTTTTTTAACTAACAGAGCAAAGAAGTTCAGGGAGCAAAGAATGACAGGGAAAGCAGTTGGATGTAATGTGGTGGTGGTTGCTGAAAAATAAAGGTAGCTATGGGCAATGTGCCAGACTGAGACTTAGCTCTTAGCTCAGGAGGAACTATCTGAGTTTTTTAAGTTCATAATGTAGCCAGCTGTCAATTTGCTTTTGTAATGAGAACTAATATGATTTTAAATAGCCAAGTTATTTTTACTTTTATAATTGATCCTGGGTATATTTCTTCTCCTCTTCCATAGAATGTCAGTTAGGGAACATGTGATCCTTGGAGACTAAACTGTAGTTGTAGATAATAAATCCATTAAGCCTGCCAGTTTTTTGCTTTTTTTTTTTTTTTTTTTTTTGTTTTTTTTTTTTTTTTTTTTTTGATGGAACATGCTTCAGAAACCTAGGAAAAACCCATGACAAAATAAACCCACATATTTCTAAGCACTGATATAAAAATTGCTGCTATTTTTGACTAGCATTTTTTCCTATTTTTGAAAGATTTCTGTTAGGAGCAGCCTTATCAGGGATGATTTACTGCAGACATCAGATTGCTGCAGGATTTGAGAGATCCCACAGCAGGTAACAGAGAGAGCAATCCCAGGCTCTATCATAGGTATTGAATAGGTTCTTCCATCTCTAATGACAATGGTCAAAACCCTGAAGAATTCACTGTGCTCCATGCAGGCAGAAAACACTCATGCAATCTCTAACACATTTTAAATGTTCTTTTTTCTTCTTTTTCAAGAGGTGAGTCATCAGGGATTGGGAGGCAACGTGTTAGTGAATGCTGAATGTCCCCCAGAAGTAACCCACCATAAATTGACCTCAAAGTGGTGACTGGGTGACTTGTTCTCCTATTCCCACATCTTCATATAGTTCAGCATGCAGGTGCACATGGTTTGTGTGTACTTGCACAGTGAAATTTTGCTTTATTTCCAGGAAAATCACCAGTGGTTTGTAGGTCTTGTTTCACAGATAGGGAGTCTTCTACAGCTGTCTGCAAAAGCTGTGTTCTCACACCTATTTCACTCACTTGTCCCATTCTGTTCTACCCCAAATCAAGGCTGAACTGCAGCCCTCACCTGCCAACTGCAACAAGAGACCTCTGGTTCTCTGTTCTTCGCCTTCAGGCCTACTTCTTACTCCTTAGATGCCTCTTTTGCATTTGCTCTTTACCAAACTATTTCCTCTAAAGACACCTTTTAGAAAAAATTCCATTTTTAGGGAGGTGTATGGTAGTGGTCTTCTTCACAGTTGAAGCAAAAAAACCCTATCCACAAACAAATGCTCCTTTGATAGCTACAGGAGTTAAGAAGTCTCATGTAGAAGTGACACACAAAATTTATTATGTTTCTTCAAATATAGATTTATTTGTGTTTCCAAGCAGCAGTTTTGATGAGTTGCTTCAAAGTCTACTCATATGCATTTTGAGGATGGTAAAGCAGGGTCTGATTAAATTCCATGCGTAGTCTGTGATTTCAAGTTCTGGATTAGTGCTGACATCTGCTGTTGATTCTTGCTAAATACATGCAACACAGGGAATTGCAGCCTGTGTGCTTTGTGCTGACTCAGTTTCATGTTTTATTTCTTACAAGGTAACATAGATAGAAATAAAAAAGTACAGAGAAACCTCCATGGGTCAATAACTATCCGTATGAGTTTTGAGGCATGAAATTAGGACCAGGTAACAAAGATGAAACTGAATTTTGATCCTTTTACATGACTGACAATGCTGCTAATGAGGAAAGGGCTTGAGAATGTCACCTAAGGAGGGAAGCTGTCCATGTACAGGGTGGATATTTAGCCTGGGAAGTTCTTAGTGCAGGGATCCCTTTTCTGTTACAATTTCTGTTACTACTCCTCTGTTAGTCTTTCTACAGGAGCCCCTAAAACCCTGAGGTCCTGATCCACAGCTGGTATAGCCAGCTCCTACTGCAGGGGGAAGGGTTATGACAAGAGTGCAAGAACCCTGTGTCCTCATTCCGCTTGTCTGCTCTGAGTTCAGACCCAGCAGCACGAGTTCAGGAGTTCCAGCCTGGAACAAGCACAGCTGTCACTCTAAGACACCAGGGAAGTGTCACCACTCAGGCACTGGGACTTGCAAGAGCTGCTGGGAGACACCAGCTGCTTTCACACATGCTGCTATGTGGCTTCCATGGCCATTAGCCATCGCTGGGCTGGGCTGGATCAACACCACTTTATGTGCTTTGGGAGCCTTAATTCTTCCTGCTCCTGCCAGTCATCCTCCCTTCTAGCACCAACCAAAACAATTGTGGGGGACAAAACAGCTTTAGAAATTTGTAATGAGAATTTCTCATTATAAATGACATTATGGAGAGTTTAAGGATGGGAGGTTTGGTGGAAATCCCAGATTTATCACATTACTGCAACAAAAAGCCACTTAATGTTTCTGCTCTCCAATGCAAGAAAATCCTTCACTTAAACAAAATGTCCCCATGTATTGCTCCAAATACAGCCATGGTAGCTGTCAATTGCATTCCTTTCACAAGGCATTAAAATTAAGAACATAAACATTCATAATTTTAGGACTTGTTTACTGTGATTAGTACCATGATTTGTTTACACGTGATTAGTATCATTTTGTTTCAGAGGGAAACAAAATTTTCAGGTTAGTTTTAAAATCAGAAGCGCTTTAAAACAGCATTTAAATAATTTTTATCTGTGTTGTGGTATTTCAGTCCATAATAGTTTCCCTTTTCCAAATATTTTTTTCTTGTAAAATGCTTCATTCCCTGTCCCATAAACCCAGGATCTAAGGTTTTAATGATTTGCAATTAAACTGGGAGAATTAGCAAAAGAGTGCTTCCCAAAGCTAAGGATGTCATTGCTGAGGGTAAGGTTTCTGTAGTCTCTGGTGTTGATCCTATTAATGGTTTTAAAATAAAAGAGAATAGATTTATATTAGATATAAGAGAGGGATTCTTTGCTAGTAGAGTGATGAGACACTGGACCTGCTTGCCTAGAGACTGTGGATGCTCCATCCCTGGAAGTGTCAACACAAGGCTGGCTGGGGATTTCAGAAGTGTAGTCTAGTTGAAGAAGGTATCTGTGCCCATGGCAGGGGTTTGGACTAGATGATATTCACAGATCCCTTGCAACCCAAAACATTCCTTGATTCTGTAATTCTTCAAAAACTTCCAGTGACTGGATTAAGTGAGTAGCATTTCTTCAGGAAAAATGATAGCAGCAGGGTACAACACTGAAAAAAAACCCAGGTCATAAATTCAAGATAAAGCCAAAATTTTAATCCCAGGAAAGCCAATCTAATATGCTGTAAAACCAGGATTTGTATTCAGCTTCTCAAGAGAGTGAGTCTATTAACTTAGTGTGATTAAAAGACAGTAACATGCTTAACACTGAAAATATTTTTTGTTTTGCCTATGATTTAAATATGAAGTCTCAAATACAGTCAAAAATTTGCTATTATTATGTAAAAATAATAATAGGGAAATTTAGAGAAGTCACTGAAGTCCTATGAGAGGTGCTTTACATCAGAAATTACAATTACACAAACACACTGTTCTTTCCTGAAGGGAGAAGGACTATAAGAAATAGTTATTTCATTGAGACATTTGTATTACATTTTAATTATGTGCAGCTTCAGCAAGTTGCATGAGTTGCTTTACATTTAATGACATTGTGAATTTACCCAATAGAACTGAGAAGGCTACTGACAACATGAGGGCATTACAAATCACACCTAAGTGGTCAGAGATATTTTCTGTCTCATGTACTAGGGATTCTTTGCTGTACAAAAAAACTATTTCTTTTCATAATCCTTTTGATTAAAGATTTTTTTTTTATTTAAAAAATTAAAGATTCCCTTGATTAAAGATCCCCTGTCATAACTGCAAATATTTTTCTCATTTAATGCTCAAAAATTTTTATTTTCTGCAAGTTCATTTTTTTGAGATCAAATTCACCTTTGGCTGGATTTGGTTCTCCCAAGGATCTTGGATATGACTACATTATTGTGGCATGGCTGTGGAGAATGGTGCTCTCTAACTGCTAGCTTTGCCATGACTGATTCTCAAAATGGGACTTAATATTTGTGGTCCATTAGAGTATTTGGTAAAGATCTGGAGAGGATGCAAAGTATATCAAGATAATCAATGACATTAACCTGCTTTGATGCCTCTGCATTCAAAAGAAGCCAGAGACAGGGAACACAATGAAGGCTTCAGTAGTGCAATTATCTGATGCAATTATTTTGAAGTGTGAGGTGGCCACAGTACTAAGCTGTGAACCAATTAATAAAATAATTTTCATCACTTCTTTTAAACATTAGTTGGACTTCAAATCTCATTAATTTAACAGGATTTGATTGAAAAATATATTCCTGAAATTGTTGACTTGCAGTGCTTTTAACTAGTCTCATCTGCATAAATCAGGGTCACAGAATATTCTGAGTTGGAAGGGACCCTCAAGGATCATCAAGTCTAATTCTTTAGTGAATGGCCGTGGCCATGACCTTGGCATTATTACCACTGTGCTCTAACCAACTGAACTAATCCATCCATAAGACTGGGTCTCCTACAAGAAGGGTCTCCTACAACCATGTTCCCAGTGATCAGGAGTACTGAAGGACTGTTCATTTCTAGGAATGTTGCAAGATCTTCAGCGGAGCAAGGATTATTTCTAGCTCTACATTGACATACCCTAGTATGTCAGGCAGATTGCCATTACCCTGATTTAGATAGCTGGTTAATTCTTCTCTCTTTCTCTGGTCTCCCATTCTTACTGACAGAGCCACACATGCATTGTTCTTGCCTTTCCATAGACTGAGGAGATGATTCTTATTAATAATAATGAGGAGTTACTGAGAGGAGCAATGTGCAGAGGCAGTATTGCAGCAAGGAAGGGAACAATCTGTTCTGCTTCTGCTCCTTTAGGGCAATCAGTAATGGGCACGTACTGCTACAATAAAGATATGTTAGGCATTTGACACAAAAACCCTGCTTTAGAAGGGCAAGGACAGAGAAGTGCTGGAACAGATGGCCTTGAGAGATGGTGTCACCTATGGAAGACTGAAACCAGGCTACACAAGTACTGTCAGGACTGACGTGGACAGTGTTTGTCTTGCTCAGTGATAGGCAAGTGCTTGGAATTTACAGCCTTCCTGGCTCCTCCCCATGTAGATACTATTTTGCCACACTGACCTCACCTTTAGGTAGAGAAACTGCCATTACTTCTACACTAAGTTTAACACCTCTGTGTTACTGAGATGAATCTGGCAGTCAGAAACTCCTAGTGGATGTCAACAAACACCTCCCCACCTACCCTATCTCTCAGTGCACTCCCTGTGCAGTGCCACAGCTGCAGGTTGGCTGCTGGATGCACCACACCTACCACTCCTCTCCTCTCTGCAGCAGTTTTCAATATGCTGCAACAGCATAAAAGCAGGAGGAGCTGAACTATAAGTAGGAGGCAGGAAGAATCACTAGTTAAGAAGCCAGTCTGCAGCCTGTGTAATCTTAGTTAAACTGCTGCTGTGTTGTTTTAAACATAATGCTTTACAAAATCTCTCTTTTGCTCTCATAAACTCTTATTTGTTGTTCCTGCAGTTTCTATTGCAACAATTCTCTGCTGTGTCAGTGCAGCATCCATGAATATACTGCAACTCTGCTCCATCCTACTATAATAAGAAACATTCTAATACCGTGAATAGCTGGTCCCTCCCTTTTTGTGTTTGCTCACCTAAGTAGTGGCTTTTAGCATCTATATCAAACTAAGCAAACAAAAGCACACAATAAATGTGGTCTACCTATGATATAGTTTCTTCCTGCATTTTTGAGTTTGAAAATTAACAGTGAGCAGCCAGGAAGGAGTATGAATATACAGACAAGAAAGACTTCCACTGAATGCAAGCTACTTAGCACCTAGTCACTGCATTTTTCAAAGGGCCTATTAAAATACTGCAGAAGTGGTAGAATACACCCAGAATGGGAGAGGGGCTTTATATATATAATTTAGCAATGGTGTATAATGGGTATAATATTTGCAACAGCTGTTAGGTGCTCTGAAGCTACAGTACATTTATGGAATTTTCCATTGAGCTCTAAATATTCAGGTCACATACACAGTTAAATTTCCAGCAGTGGCAGTAGAGATAAAAGCACTCCAACCGTATGCCATAATTGTGCTCTATTTAGAGAGTGCAGCAACTCAGGCATTTTCACAGCAGTTGTCTTAGATACGGTGTACATTCTCTTTTATAAATGCCAATTCATTAGCGCATGTAACACGTAGCATGCTGCTCTGTATTAAAAAAAAAAAAAAAAAAAAAAAAAGGAGAGCACTATGTTTCAGTGAGGAAGAAAAATGCAGAAAAATGCTATTACTTAGAAGAAGGAGAAGGAAAATGGAGAGGAGTGCCAAATTCAGTTTTGTTTTTTATACAAAGGTATGTGGAATATCAAAGTCCATTTTGTAAGAGGTTTCTAATAAGTGGCAGTAATTTGAGTATCCATAAATTAATAGTAAAAAGACTTCATTGATAGGAAATTTCCATTTCAAGATATTGAATTCCACCACAGAAAGAGTGTATCGCTGACAGAACATGGTTTTAAAACACAGTGAACAAGAATATGTGTTTTGCATAATTTTTTGTAGTGATGCTACATTAGGTACAATTTCAGGCTCCAAGAAAGACAGCAACATTATTTTAATGCTTTATGCTGAGGGTTTTTTTACATTCTGCAAGTACTAAGCCAGCAAGTCTGACCAAAACCAGGTAGGAAAAACAAAGAAAAAAAATTTTCTCACTGTAATGAATTTAAATAAAACACAAAGAAGAAAACATTGGGGCTTAAAATCATATTTAACTCGCTACTCTGAAGTGGAGAGAATGCAGGTTCATCTGTGGTACTGCTGGTTTTGAGACAAGCAGCACAGCTGTGTGAGATCAGGTATTCATGAAAAGTAGGTCAGCACAGTCAATCTGATTGAGTCCCCAGTCTTGCCAGACTTATGAATAAAATATTTTGTACCTTTTTCTACAACTGTGCTCCATCTTGAACAGCAGATATATCAACCTATTTTAAGATTTGTTATGATTGCAGAATATCTCCATGACCTAAATGTGGACCATTAAGGTATATTTTTGAGTCACCTTTTTGTGGCCTTTCTTTTTAATTCAGTGCACATCAGAGCAAGGTGGTGAAATGTCTCCACCTTTCACCTTTTCTGCACTAGAAGCCCGAAGAAAACAGCGACATTTTGCCATGTTCTTATCCCTTGTTCTGTCCTTTGCCCTGTAGTCGCTGGGGGATGTGTCCCATCCAGAAGTTTAGACAGGTATCATGTAAGGAAGCCTCAAGGAAGGCTATGCAGAGGTGACACCTGGGATCAAGAGCAGAACCAGAGCATACCCACAGCTCCTGGCTACTGAATATGTTTTCTAGAGAAAGCAAAACCTGTTATAAAACAATATGATGGCTCTGGCAGGTGTGGCAAAGGAGCTTTACAATGTTACTGCACCATTGTCCATGTTTTTCTCTTCTGGGAGTCTACAGTGCCTTTCCCACAGCTGGGAGAAGGGAAATTCTAATTCATGCCCCCCATTTCAGCTCCCATCAGGGAGCACAGATACTCGTTTCCTCCAGTCTGCTTGGCTTTGTGTCCAGCCAGCTGGACAGGGAAATGGGAGCTGGTGTGCTATGTTTGCCTTGCTTTCCTTGATGGAAACAGGCTAGGTGATGCCTGCAAGTCCTGGCCTGGGTCATGCCAGGACATGGGATTTGCAGAAAGGGCCAGGACTCTCCAAAGCTGCTTGAGGGAAAACACAGCTGCTGTGTGGGCTCCCCTCCACACCTCCACATGTCAGGTTGTTGGCTGCCACAGCTCATACTTCTTCTTGTGCACACACCTGGCACATCTTTCTGGCAGGGGAATAAGGAAGGAGAATTATGCAGCACCTGAAAGGGGGCAAAAACCAATTATCCAGCAGCCTTCAGAACTTCTGATGTTTGTATCCTCAACATTCAGATTTACTGAATTGCCAGCTTCATTATAAGATGTTTCTTCCAGAGAGCCTAATCCCCAAGATAATAGTATTATGAAGCAACTACAGTAACTTTTTCCTGGTTTCAACGCACAGTGAATACTTGTCATCCTGACAAGATTTTGATTGTTAAGGGGAATCATCAGGTTTGTTTCACACTGTGGAGAACACAAAACTTCCATGGAATAACATCCAACCCCTGTTGGAGGTCTCTTGCCATCCACACACCCCCAGAAGGTCTAAAAACAAGCACGAATTTCCAGGCTGGTTAAAAGTATATAATTTTGTCAGAAGACACAAACAAATATTCACCTCAGGAAATATCACAGTACCATGAAATGGTTTGGGTTGAAAGGGACCCTGAAAATCATCTAGTTCCAACACCCCTCCCAAGGACCCCTTCCACCACACCAGACTTCTCAGAGCTCCACTCAGCGTGGCCTTGAACACCTCCAGGGATGGAATATCTGCAGACACTGTTCCATATCTGAACAGTAAATTCCATAAATAAATAGCTTTAAACAGTTTCTGACCTATCCCTAAGCCTTTGATTAAAAAGGACAGTACCATGTCATATTTCTGGATCTCCTGGACAGACTTGTTCTTGTTCCTTGCTGTCATGCATTGCTTTGGCCTTATTATAGGAATAAGGATGCCACAAGTTCAGGGAAAAACTGTATGCATATAAATATGCAATTATGGAATTGCAGTCAGATGTTTTTTTAGGGTTCATGCAATGTCTTGTAACAGTGTAGCTGAAAACAAACACAAAAAGTGATTTTTCTTCATCTGTCTTAACAAAACTGCAGACACATTTGAATTTGGAGACTTTTTGATTTATGAATGATAAATTTGAAATAGGCATTAGAAGTTGCAAACAGGGCTTGATCATCCATCAAACAGACAAACCTGATGGGCTGAGAAGGCTGCTGATTTCATCAGTGTTGTGTTTGTCTGCTTTTTCTAGCTATTTCTTTCTGGGGCTGGTTGCTTCTATTTTCAGAGATTTGTGCAGTTTCTCTTGTACTTGAGAGAGGGAGAAACAATTTCTACAAAATCAGTGAAAGGAGCCACAAGCCGCCTTTACTGACTCCTTTGATTTAATTTTGCCATGTTCCTCTGCCTATGCTCTGCAACACAAAATAAAAAAAAAACATTTAAAATTGAGCTGTCCAAGTAGACTTTTACAACACATGGGCCACCTGATCAGTTATCTCTCAGGCCCTGACACATAAGCTTCTGTGTTGATAATCTTTGATTGATTTCAGCATTCAAAGTTGATGGAAAAAGAAAAATCTTCAGCTAATTTTTTTTTTTTTTTAATTTTGGCACCATTTCTCCCCCCAGAATAAGATTATAGAAAGAATTCATTACAAGAGTACAGACAAAAATTTAAATACTGTCTCCCTTTAAGCAGCTGAAAAACTGTATGGAACAAACATTCATATCCTTCTAAGCCAACTCTCTCTAATCTTTCAAATCCAGTCCAATCTTATTACCAACTCACTTGGCAGAATTAATAGACTAAAATGGGCACTTTGCCATTTTTTTTAATAACACCCAGTTTCTATTATGCCAATTCAATTACAAATTATTTCTTTATAAAACTTAATTAATTAATTAATAGAAGCAAAAAGACCAGTTAAGATACAGTTGACTATGTTGCAGCCTAAAAATACAATTATCTTATAAACATGAGACAAGGATGTTAAACACCTATATTTATGCTGTGACAGATTCAAATCCACACAGCATGCAGGAAATGAGCAACCACACTCATCCAGATCTATTAGAAATGAAGGCTGATTCATTTTCACATTGAAATACTTGAAGTAAACGATTTTAAGTGGAAATCTTTTACTTCTGATTTGGATAAAACACCATATAACCTCTTTGCCTGCTCAGCCTGGAATGCCAAATAAGTTATAACTTTCATAATTAGCATGACGCCCAAAATAAATTGGCTATCTACTGCTAAACCACTGCTATTCTCAACACAGATTCTCACAGAATTGATTTGGCTGCAGTGGGAGGGATACCATGTGTAACTGTTGTGCTAATAATGTCCTGGTGACCAGAGTTCAGAGCAAAGATTTAAGTATGGTTTGTACTTACCTGCTGTCCTGGAACCTCTTTACACCAGAAATACTGTTACCATGCATGGGGATGTAAAGAACACTCTGATTATCTGTGTGAAGGTAACAGGATTTCTGTGGACTTTTCAAAATCTAGTAGACTTAATTGTTCAAACGGGGACACAACCACTACAAGTTAAACAAAAGCAGCATTCTCAAGTGCTTCTAATATTATACCAATCAAAATTACCTAAAAATGCATTAGCACTAAAACATACTGCATATGGGCCAAGACTAAGGGACTCATGTTGTTAAAGGATGCAATAAAGCATTGCACTGAAGAAATAAGAAAATGTATTGGTGAAACTAGCCTTGAGATTTGATGTCCTTTATCACAAAAACAAAACAAAACAAATCACCTAAACCAAAACAAAAATTTCCCAACAAAAAAACCTGTTATTTTACAGGACAGCTGGTTGTGTACCTGTACTTCCTGCTCTTATGTAAAAACTTTATTGTTACTAGACTTAGCACAAGTTCCCAGTGATTTCAGGAGGAAACTGTTTCATCTAGAGACAAGTTATACTTGGTCAGAAGAGATAAGTCATAGTCCGTTGTTTTTTATTGAGGTATCCTCAGTTCCTGCTTGCTGTCTGGTTCTTCTTATGAGAGAAACCAAATAGGTTTGTGGTTTCCATTGGATCAGTCCTGCAATGCTTAAAATATAAACTTTTATTATGTACAGATGGCTAAATTTGTAGGACAACTATCATTGCTATGTCCTGTGAAATGGTAATGGTCTGTGATGGCGACCAAGAATTCTGAGGAAACATAGCCTAAGTGGATCTACATTCACTTATTTTCTTTTCAATTCACAAACCCTGACATGGGTCTCTATGATGCAGCAACCACTTTGCTGAATAATTGTCTGGTACTTTCATTATTTTTCTTCCTATCCAAAGCCACAAAGAAAACAAAAATCCTGAAGATCTGTCATTGCAATTTTAATAACAGGCTCAACTAGTGATGTTTGACTAAAGTGATGAGGGAGGAAGGACAGCCTGACCTATCATGCCCAGGGCTCAGAGATGAATGTTTCTGAAACAGTGAAAAGAGGCACCTCTCTCTCAGAGAATCTCTGTTCTGAACTTGTCTCAGCCACCCACTTCCTTTCAACCAAATCCCATCTCATCTTATGCCTTGCTCCTGAAAGAATGGTAATATCCATCTATGTAAAGGGCAAGCTTTGAAACTTTTATCAATTAAACACTATTAAGCACTACATCAGGATGTACCCAGACTGTGTGATGCTGACAGGAGCTGGTTTGCACACCAAAACTCTGATGCCTAGCTCATCCCCTAATGAAGTGTTAAGCCACCTTCCAGACCTGTGCCAGGTGATTAAGTTTTTTGCATGTGTGGCACAGCCCTGTGCTACCTGTGGATACTCAGAACAAGAGGTGCACAGAGACCAATGCATACAGGAACATGCCCAGATTCTCATTGCATTTGGCTCTTTTGGACTACCCCTAATAAAAATCCTGGTTTTTTTAAGTGAGTGTGTGGGCTCATGGAAGAACAGTTGCTGAAGTCATGATCCCTTTCTTTTCATGTGAATGTTTAACAAAAAGTACTCCAGAAAATAACAATGGTAACCAACCATTCTCATTAATGAGCATAATAATGTAATCAGCAAAACTGTTAATAGATTTTTTTGTGTATGCATTTTGCCCTCACCCTACTGTCACTGACTTCATCTGGACTGCTGGCAGTATGTGCACATTCCTTTTAGAAGATTTAACCACTATGTGTCATGGTCCATTGGGAGGAAAATTGTGTCTCATTATTCTTAATATTTAACAAAAGCCATTTGAAGTAACAACAAACCATATAAATTGCCAAACCAGAAAAGTACAGAGCTCAGCACATTAGAAGAAGTTCTGTCTGCAGTCTGAATTGAGATGGAGAACTCTTCAGATTATGCCCAACTCAGTACCTGAACTAAAAATTGGCTTTTCTGTGCCATCAGTTTGTGCCATAAATTGGTATTTTGTTTATTCCAGGGATATTGTAGATCTTCCAATGCACTGTCACAACTCAGAAATACATTAAACTATACAATCTTGAGTGCACAAAGCAAAAATGGACAGAAATGACTTTCCTATTTCTGAAACATGGTTTTCTTTCAGCTTTACATTCAGGTGCTTATGGTGCACTCAAGGTGCACAGAACAAGCCAAAGCCCGTGTCAGAAGTCATAGCAGAAGGCCTAAGCACTAAGGCTGAAATGTCTGTCTCCAGATTTACCAAGAGACTTGAGCATTACTTTTTTGATATTGGCATATCCAGCCAGCACTTGCTGCATGGGGAATGGGAATCTCAGGCTTAATGAAAATGCCTAAATCTCCCATGTGTGTACATGTGTTTTCAAGCATCAGCCCAGATGAGGTATGTTGGGTACTGCCCACCAGTGCCCCATGCCATAGGCTGAAAGGGTTTTCTGCCAGTAGCCCTGGGCCCTGGGAATTATCTGGATGGGATCATGCTCTCCAGAGGCTGGGTTGTCCCTGCCCAGAACATTCCTGTGAAGCACATCAGCCCTTTGGAGCAGAAAGATAAGGAACTGGTCAAAGGCCATTGATAAGTCCATTGAACGGGGAAATGGGGTTTAGCTGAGCTTCTGCAGGATGTTTATCAGAGTTTGTTGCCTGTAAAACAAGCAAATTATTTCCAGATCCAAGCCAGCTTTGGAAACAAGTCAGGTGCTTTTTGCATGGTGCTGCATCAATTCAGCAGCCTCAGTTTGGGGCTGGCACTGCAGTGGGTGACAAGCCTTGGGGTCTTTGCTGCAGATTTCTCCTCTGCTTGGCCATGGCCTGCCCACAGCTGATGGTGAGTTGACTACAAGTCCCTCTTGCATCCAGACACCTCTTATAATGGCTATTTTCCAGCTCAAAAGATGCAAACACAACGAGTGTGATGCATCTAAAATAAAAGAGAGCTACTCAGTAGAAAATGTACACTGTTGCATTATTTTCCAATTTTTGATATTATAAATCACAAAGATTTACTTGTATCATGAAATAGAGGAGATATTACCAATCTTATTGCAGCATAAGATTATGCTTCTCTTTGAAGAAGAAGTTTCATTTTCATTTTACTGTGAATGGTGAGTTTCTATATTAATGTTATGGGTGAATATTTTTTTTCACATATGGAAAGTGTAGTTAAACTGTGGAAGTCCAATAGGAAGTTACAGAAACCATAAATAAAAATTACTTAATAATGACAAATACATGACTAAAATGCTCACTGGTGCCTGTTATATACCCTAGTACAAATGTAAACTCCAGTTAAGTATGTTCCCAGACTTGTAACTACTAGAATGGAAGGTGTGAAGCAGTGTGCAATAGCTTTGCTTTCAATTAACTCTTAAGCTGACATCTCTGATGCCAGACTAGTTAAAGACTCATTCTGAGTGTGTAGAATTTTAAATATTTGATCTTCCTCTCACATAATATGTTTACTCTTTCCAAATGCAGAACTTGTCATAGAAGACATAATTGACAGAGATATTCTGTACATGCTTCCAGGGAATGCCAAACAGGATTTGATGAAGAGAAACCTTTGTCCATGTCACACTTTCAAAGGGATTTTAATGAGATGCCTTTGGGAACTGACTTTAGCACCATTCAAAAGTTTGGTCACTAGCTTTTTTTTTCTCATTTGTTCAGAAAACAGAGAGCACTACCCTTCAAAAAGTTGTGTCTCAGACCTTTCTGTGCTATGAAGAGCTACAGACACCACATGACCTTGCTCTGGAAAAGCATAGCTGGGATTTGAGAATACCTGGCATGGGTTAGTAGAAGACAATGGAAAGCAGACTTCAATATCCCTAAAACTGTACCAAACTCTTGCAAGGAAAATAAGACTGCAATGACAAATTCCTGAAGAACAGCTCTTCCTGCTCAGTTTTGGGAGGTTAGGGGACTCTTCTGTTACTGATAAACCTTCTATATATGACAAAGGTGAAGGTGACACACTTTGGCAAACAACTATGGGCTGCTTCAAAGAAGTTGAAGGACATTACGAAGCTATATATATATATATACAGAGAAATTAATCAGTGTTTATAGATAGATATTACCCCTGGTTATTTATAATAAATATGAAATTGTTTAAAGAGATTTATGTTGCTATTCATAATACAAGCAAAGATGAATGTCATTGTAAAGGGATTTAGACATTCATAGAATAGTTTCATAGAATCATAAAATGATTTGGGTTGGAATGGGCTGCCCAGGGAAGTGGTAGATTAACCATCCCTGTAAGTGTTCAAGAAACTGGGTATGGCACTTACTATATGGTGCACATTAACATAGTGGTGCTCACTAGTGGGCTTAAAGGTGGGGCCCAATGATCTTGGAGGTCTTTTCCAACCTTAATGATTCTGTGATGTTTTATATGCACCATGTTTCATACAAATTTAGTAAAAATTAAAGAGAGTGAATGGCATCTGTAATAATACAAGAAACAAAAATGACATTGTCAGGGGCTCTCCCTCTTGGCATGCTTGTATGTTTTGGTCTACAGTGGTGTTTCACAGCATATGTCTGACCAATGGTGCAGATGCAGACATTGTATTTGAGGCATCACCCTGTGGTTCTGTGTTCAGTTCCAGAAGGATGGAGTAGTGTCTGTCACCATGTTGAGGCTTAAAAAAAAAGACAATAGCCCTAACTAATATAAGAATTGTCAATGAAGTCTTGAATCTGATTTCAAGGCCCTGCTGAATCTGGGATCAACAATTCTTCTGCCTGTGATTCTTACAGGTTCAACTAGGCAAACAAACAAGGAGGCAAACAGAGTTTAGATTCTCTTTCTCCCATAGCATTGAAGGGGCATTTGGTTCTGTGGCATTCTGTGGCTCAGATTCCCTTATTTGTTTGTTTCAGGAGAAATAGGACTTAGTAATAGCAATAGGTATGCAAAAAAAAAAAAAAAAAAAGGTAAGTGAACAGATGTGCAGAGAAAATCACTGGGTAGAAATTTCCCCTTTGGGCTACTAAACATATTGTATATGAACTCCTCATAAAAGATCTGCATCCCTTGGCTCTCTGATAGCAATTATGATCAACCTGCAACCAAGCTGCTTAAAAGTTTGCTCAGCAGTTGCATTTGCTCAGAGTTCCCAGAGGCAGCCATGAGTCAGTGGAAACAAATTTAGTCTGTGTGACTTTGCACAGCCTTCTGCTCACAATTACAAACAAGATGGATGGGAGGCACTTCTCTGATTTTTTTCTTCACAGGAGAACCCCTCTGGAGACCACACACACCCTGCTGCAGTTACAATCCAGCAGGTCAGTAGCAGGACAGAAAAGTGTGGCTAATGAATCATCCAAGAATACTGCCAGTCAGTGCAGTGTCATTATAAAGGGATGCAGAACTACAGAACTGCAGAACTGTAGAATTACCTGAAAAATATTATGAAGGTTCAATTTCCATAGAACTGTCCTATTTATGCCCTTTCCCTCCACATTCTGGACAAAATCTATACTACAAATGTCTACACATCTCGCTGTTCAACTCCCATGAACATTAAAAAAAGTTGACACTAATCTTATAGTTATAATGCCTTTAGATTGCACTAGCACTGCATCTAAACAGCAGCCACAGGAATGGCAAAGTCCCCTGGCATAGGTATAAAGCTGGTTTCAACCAGGCTGAGGGAAAGCAGCAGGCTGGCACACTGAGTTTAGTCAAGTTGTGTTGTGTTTTCTTCTGAGTTTTGGGCTTCTGCTGTTGGGCTGGCAGCATAACCAAGACTCAGGAAGGTCAAAGACAGTATGGGACTTCCACACCCCAAGACTGGCTAGGAGTGTCATTGCTACTGGCACCAAAATGGTCGAAAAATATCTGTTTGTGCTGCAGTCATATCAATCAGACTGCAGAGGAGGTTCTGAATCTGCCTGGGCTCCAGATCTCAAAAACATCTTTCATTTCCTGGTCTTTTTGGTGTCTGAGTCAGGAGAAATCAGACTGTTTGGACATTAAATTATTTGAAGCACACAGTGTTTATAGTGTGTCTGGTCATTAAGTACCCACCAGTTACCTGCTTTATTCAAAAGCTTCAGGTATTACACAGCAGCATCCCTAACCAGTTGCCAAAGGGGAGGCTGGTCTCCCAGCCCCCACAGCATGTCTGAAGTCAGCATCCATCCCTGCTGGCCTCCCTGCTTTTGCAGTCTCAGCAGGGCAGTGACCTGTTTTCCACAGCAGGAGCAGAGACCCCTTCTCCAGTGCAGCTGGGGAAATCCAGTCTGGAGATTCAGATGGCTAGATTGTATAAACTGCTGTCCTAACTGGATATTTACTGCTAATGCATGTCTTCCTATGGCACAGTGACATCTACAGTCCATGTTTAAAACGTGTATAGAATCTTACTAATTTATAATGTTCCACACTTCAGGTCTGTTCTGCTTGAAAAGAAATGCTGCTGTTGCCTTCCATGTCCAAGTGCTGTACTGCTTGATGATATCAAAGCAGTGTGCTCGAGTTCTGGACCAGTGGGACATGAGCCAGCTTCAGCCTAAAAGATCTGTGATTTGTTGTTTTCATCCTGAGCCTGCCTTGTGGCTACACTTCCCACAATAAGTTTACAAGCAGGCTCTTCTTTTCTGTGTGAGTGCAGTCATGCTCAGCTCTTGCTAATGTCTGTAATGTGTCTCAGTCATTTGGCCATCACTTTCATCCCCTGCTCTTTTTTGTTCTGAAGTACTTGCAGGATGTTGACCAAGAAAGTCTAATTAGATGTGTTTTTCTGGGGTATTTACCATTTCAAAGAGACTTTTTATTTCCAGCACTCCTGAGACAAATAGCCTCACTTTCCATAACTTGCTATATGAACTTTTCCTCCTGTCTTTTATCTGTCTAAACTTAACTTCTTGCCCTGTTTATTTAACATTAACCCATCAGGCTGGGCTTTTTCCCAAGTTGTTCTGAGCCATCTGTCATGCTTTTTGTTATATAAATACAAAGATCAAAACATCATCTATGTAAACTTTAGCACATTGAGCTGTTTAAAATATAAATACAGAGAAATCTTGTGGTTCAGGTGAAACACCTGGAGCTGAACTGACTCAGACCATGTCTGAGACACAAACAGTGATTATGTCAGAAGAACTGGGTATGGGATATCTTTGCACACCTTTGGTCTGGGTGCACTTTCCAGCTTTCTTCTTACCTTGTATCAAAATGAATTTGGGAAAGTCAATATTTTCCTCACTATTTTCCAGAGCTTGGTTTCTCACAGGTGCTAACATCAGGGAAATAGATAAAGGATTCAGGAATTTGCACAGACTGCAGTTGCTTTTTGAGATGTACAGTGTCTCCCAAGGGAAGTGCTGAATGAAAACAAGCATGATCTATTGCTTTCTCAACTCATCTATCAGACCCATGCTGATGCACCAGGTGTGGATAATCCATGGATGTTGATCATCTGTCCTGGCATTTCTATCTAGTTGAAACGTGAATATATTTTCTTTCAGTGTATTTGATCAGGCCTAATTCCAGAAATTGATTAAGCAGAATTTAGATGGTTTTATCCAAAATGTGTGATGAAAATGCTCAGTTGTTCCCTTACTTCTCAGGGTGAGTAATTTCCAAGAGTATCTTCCCTTTTGTCTGGAAAGCCTAGAATAATACCTCTTACATTTCTGAATACTTTTCCTGAATGGTCTGAACAATTTGACATCTAAGTTAAATCTCAGCTCAATCAGGAGCCAGAAAGCAGGTACTTCTCTGCCTCTGTTTATGACATGCTCAGTCCTGCTGTGGATCTCAAAATGCAGCAGAAGAAATCACTGAGAATGGGCTTAATGCTCCATGAAGTTGTAAGTGCTTTCTTCTAAAATGATGATGGGGCTGCCTTTGCCATGCCATCTAATTAGCCTGCATGTCCATGGAAGATGGGGGAAGATACTGCAGGCATGCAAATTTTTGGGCTACCCAAAGCAGCTACCTCAGTTATGAAGCAGAGTACTCAGTATCCTCATTTTCTTTATTTGTTGAGGGAAAAGGTTGTCTTTGGAAGTCATTTCATCTAAGACAGTATAAATCTACCTCATCTTTTTCCCCTCTCTGATAGCCCAAGGCAAGAATCTCTGCAGCTTGTTTTATACCTTCAGGGCTAGGCACAACATCTTAAAGACATAAATCACATTTTCCACATCTATTCTAGTGAGAGTTTTGCTGCCTTATACAAGGTGTTATAAGTCCTTTCTTAGTTTGGATAGCCCCTCCTTCTTTTTCTCTAGCTCTCGCCTTCAGTGAAACAAGAACTTCAGATCCATTCTGAGTCAATGCTCTTGCTGTGGCATTCCGCTGAACCACAATTTGTAAGATCTGTTCTTTCAGTAAGAACAGTTCTATCACTGTTAAAATGACTAGTCCTCGTGCTATACTTCCTTAGACATGTTCTATAAATACATGTTCATTTGCTTTCACTGTATTGACACGTTCTTCTACTGTTTCTGCTTTCAGGTCTTGTTTGTTGGGTTGCAATCAGAGGAAGACTTCAGCATTCCTATTGTTTCTATCTTCCTTTCCATGTTCTTCATGGTGAAATGCTATGTGTAATCTCTTACAAAGCTGATAATTAGTTACAATTCTTGCATCACCTTCCAACATCTCTTTGTCTTGACTTGCAAGTTTATTGAACACCTGCTCTAGTGGATAGTAATTTTAAGACAAAGATTTCTTTTCCCTTTTTTTTTTTTTTTTTTTTCTTTTGCCTTGGGCCTGTTTTTATTTTCTTTGGATGCCAAATAAGACATTTTTGAAGTCCAGACATTGTTTATCTAGAGTCTGATGATTTTATTGCTGGGACTTATTCCCTCTCCAAATGCAAATTTGGCTCTTTCTTCTTGGAGCATTCTCAAACTGTGGTTTCAGTTTCTGTTTGAGCTTTATATACATAAATGCTTTGTTCTCTTGTGGGAGAAGAGAGCAGCTTCTCTTGTTGCCTTCTGCCACAGGATTCCCACACAGCATAGGGTCCCCATTTTCCTGCTGCCACAGCCTCTCTGTGCTGTGTGGATTCTACATGGGGGCTCTTCCCCACCTCCTGCACCCTGACCCTCCCAGCAGAGTCCCTGCACTGCTGGTGATGCTGGTGCAGCTGCAGTTGGCCTCCCCCACTTTTCCACTTCTCTTTTACCTATAAATGTTATTTGTATCTGGGCCAGGCCAAATTAGCACACTAACGATTTTGGACAGTGCCAACATTTTCACTGCACTCTTATCTTACTTTGTGACATTAATCACTGAGAAAAAAATGTAGAACATGTTAAGAAGCTTTTAGAGACTTGATATTTGTGGAGTTTCATTACCTTCTAGAGGAAAGAACATAAAGAAAGTGAAGAAGGAGGGAGAAGAGCTTTTTTTAAACTTTTCCTTAAAGGTTTTTGTTCTGCTATATCACAAGAAACAAGGCACTGTTGATAATATATAAACCAACATAATAAAGATTTCATTATGATTGCTCAGGAAAGCATTGAGAATACCTTCATCATGACTTAAGGGATGTGCAATACTTAGTAAAAATTTTAAGGAGTAATAGTTACATTTTAGGTAGAGATATTAAAAATAATTATAATAAACAAAAAATAGGGTGGGCACAAAAAATATTCACAGAGCTGTGTCACTGGACTGCTTCTGCAAGATTCTTATAAAGTGAAGTGGATTTTAAATATTTCTAGAAAAATCACTTTGTCCAGTCTTTCTCATTATCTGAATAGTTAAGAATCTGGAGCAAGATATCTTGAGCACAGTCATTCATAAAAATCAATACATTGCAGAAATTTCAGTTCTGAGAAGATTCCTTAAATGCTGTGGCTGTTGCAATTTCTTTGTTTCATTAAAAAACATACAATCAAAGAAATGATAAATTAAAGCAAAATGAAGGAAAGCTTTGCTTCACCTCCTGTAAAGGAGATAAAGATTAATGTCAACAAGGCAGATGACTTCTTAAGCAGGATAATTTTTTTTTTACCCTTAAGCAGGGTAAAATTAATTAATTAATTAATTAAAAATCAAGGCTCCACTTTGGATCCTGAAAATCCTGGAGGTTATAATTTATCTTCTATATCAATTTTTATCTGGGGTTGGACATGATTTGAATTAGAAGGATGAAATTATAAAAACCGTGGTGACAACAGGTCCCTAAAGAATGGGTGCATCATCTACAACTCAGGTATTAAACTAGGATAGCCTGCAGGGTCCTCTGTGTTGTCTTAGCTGTGCAAAAACTCCCTGATGTTAATGTGTGCCATTTGCCTTAGGAAAGAAGTTCTCCACTATCTGTGTGAGATTTTTCATTTCAGTTTAAGGATTTGACAAGGGAAAGTCTTACACTCTTTCTAGACAGTGCTATAGGAAAGTTAATTTCTTATTGGCAATTACATCGGAATGAAATCTGCATTTTTGCAGTTTCCCCAGCTGAAGCTAGAGGCTTATATTCTGGCCTTTATTAGTTCCTACTGGTAATGATGGTTTCTCATGGATCCCCAGTGAAATTTTATGATGAAAGACAGCTATTGAAATGTCAATCCCAACTTGTTCTTCCTAGGAATCTGCTCAGAGACAAAAGTGACAAACTTGCAGAGAAAAGCCAAGGGTACACAAGCTTGAGTTTGAAATTGTATCTTTGTGTCTACTGTCTACTGAGTCATTGACAGCAGACAGTGAATTCTGCAAATCAAGAAAACATGGAAGAATATTACAGAGAAGGGTGTTGTTCCTAGGACTCTTAGACTTGAAGATTTTCCTGTATGAGTTTATGAGTCGTAGGCCTGGGAGTGAAGGGTAGGGTTGTTCCTATTCCAAAGCTCTTGTGGGAAGGATCCTATAGAGATTAAGAAACCTGACCTAAGAAGGAGTGAATAAAGAAATGCTGTTTGAATTCTGCACATAAAAATGGTTAGTGCAAGAGTTTCAAGGCCATCAGACATTGAGGCAAAGGTTAATAAAGGACTGCATGAACTTCAATCACTTCAGAAGAATTTCCTCAGAAAATAACTTTGAACAGTATGGACACTTTCTTTTTCCTGAAGATAGATAATAACTTCATATTAACTCAAAATTTGAAATGCTTCATCATAGAAATCATTATAAACTGTACAATAATATTAAATGCACTTTCCATCCCTAAATTCAAAATGATGCATTTTTTACTGTAGGTAAGATTAATGTTCTTGTGGAACAGCTAATCTGGCAGATGGCGAGAAGGTAAAGCAAGTCAGGCTGACAGGAGAGGTGAAAAATCACTGATTTTATCCAAATGAGATATGGTGCCCAACATCCCATTATAAAACAGCAGCTATCATCATTGGGGTTTTTTGCATTTGCTTTATGACTATTCCACATTGGGCAGAGAAACAGAAGGCTGGTTTATGTTTGCTTATGATGAGTCTTTGGTGTATCTAGATTTTAGAGTTTTTTTCCTGCTGTCCTGTAAGTCCATGAACTCATTTGTTTAAAGACTATACACAGAATGCTGAAAACTTAATCTTTTTTGGGGGGAAGATGCTTTCTAATATACAGTTCAACTATCAAGTTTTGCTCTGTAAATGACAATTTATTCCTGGAAGAAGACATAATGACTTTGTCTTCCAACAGGCCAATGAATTATTTAATTCTCTGACATAATTATTTAGGACTGCAAAATTGTTTTTTATTTGTGTTTCTATTTGCTGTCACTGTCCCTTTAAAATGCATATTTTTCTGGGACATAATTTATCCTCTGGAGTTAGGGAAACTCAAAAGTTCTGACTGCAGAAAATGTATCTGAATTTGTTATTTTATCCTCTTTGTTCTGCTTTTAAAACAAAGTTTTCGTTTCTTTTGTATTAGAGTGCATCAAAAAATCCCTGAAAGCAGAAATAAGGCATCTAAAAGGAATAAATTGAATTTCAGAAAGAAAACTTTCTATACACTTTATAAAGTCTTTTGTTTTTTGTTTTTCAGAAATAATTCTTAAACTTAATAGAAATAACTGAAAAAGTTCTGAGTTTTTAATTTACCTAATTTCAAAAGTTTCAAAAATTTTAGTGAATTTTTAGCTAGCTCTTAATCAAGTCTAAATCTGCAGTATGTTTTTGCCTTAGCTGAGAGATTGGTGCCTCTAATAATGCAGCATTGCCAGCCTAATCTGCACAGTTGTGACAGTTTCCAGATGAAGGACATCCACATTTATAAATCACTTTAAATTAAGAAACCAAATTAGCTGCCTCTCATGCTTACTTAAGGTAGGATGGGACATATTGTCATATTACATTTCACACTTCACATTTGTGCTGAGACAAATTTCTAATTTTGATGAAAATACTTATAAGAAGAAAGTAATCAAGATTTTTCTGAGTCATGGCAATTGTAAGGAAGGATAAATTAGCAATAGATTAATTCAAGATGTCATGAAAACATGACTGATCACTAGTTAATGATCACTTTAGAACAGAATGTATTAATAAAGATGATAAATGAAGAATGTAAAGCAGAACACTGTCATATTGATAGGAAATGAGGAGTGGAGCAGAAGTTACACAATACAAAGCTAAGACAATTTTCACAGTGATTTTCTGACACAGTCTGTGATTTCTTTCTCTCTTTCCTATTAGGACAGTGCTATGAATTTTCCTTGTCCTCTTCTGTGAATGAATCTTGTGACATCAGTGTTGCTTTCCAGCTTTAGCCTTCCCAACAATATTTAGACAATCTGGAGCCTTTTCCTTTGGAGGTGTCATTGAAGATTGACCTTTCAGAAATAGGCACTACCTGCAAAATCTATAAATATGTCCAAAATGTGCTTAACATTTTGTAGTTTTAATTCTGATAATCCAACAATTTTAGTTTCTTCATCCATTAAAATTACAAATACTAGTTTCCTATAGTGTGGTAACAGAAGATTTTGGCAGGTGAAAGGAAGCAGCTGTTGAACCATATGCAGTCATTTGGCTGATCTTCTTTTAGTCTTACAACCCAGTAACACTTCAAGGATTTACCTGTTGTGTAACAGATTTTATGTACCATTTTTAAGACTGCATAAGTATTTGTTCTAAGCTAATATTTCACCCACTGTTTGAAGTATTTTCTTTCTCTAAGCTGACATGCATGAGCACCAAATAAATTCAGCCACAATATTTAGCCAAAGAATTATTTAGGTTGAATCATGCTGCTAAAAATTTTGCTTCAGAGTATCAGTACAGAATTTTGAATATCATGGTGCTGTAACACCCTGACTCTTCAGCTTTTTGCTTTTACGTGATGACAGAATTTTTCACCAGCCAGGGTTATTGCCCATGACTCCTAGAATTTTATCGGGCAAAAGTGCAACACCAAGGTCAAGCAAGTATCACTTCTAACAATCCATTTGGTACCAGCTGTACCAGTTGAAAACTGTTTTTGCTTTGATTTTCTCCAGTTCAGCTTAGAGAAAAAAATGCAATGCAGAACTAAAATTGTAAGGCACTTCTAAAACCACAGATGCAAATGGAACACTTCTGAAATGTCCCTATCTGAACAAATAATCTAAATATCTTGAGAAATTGATTAGGTGTACAAAGAATGAGGAAGCTTTATAAGTGGAAACTGAACACTCCCAAAAAATAGTTCAGTACAAGGAATGAAATTTTGTATAAATTTGGTCAAACGTTTAAAATTCTTTTTACCAGCAAAAAGGAATGATGATGAATTTTCTTTCTAATAATGGTTTGGAAAAAGGAAAGTGGGCAATATGAAAGACTGTGGATGAATTTCTCTGCTAAGATCAGACACTCCATCAGTAAATTCAATATATTCCTTAAAAATATTAGTGGTAGAAGTGCACTTTGTTCTTAGGAGGCCAGTAGAAATTTTAACATTAAGATAAGTGTGTGTTTGGGCATAAATCCTGGGATTAAAACAGAGAAGGCTTGTGGCTGTAGGCTTGGGGTAATTATAGGTTCAGCCTTATAGCTGGACCCTATAGCTGGAGCCTATAGGACTCATGTAGACGTAGCCCATATAACCAAAATGAACTTGATATTGAAACATATGTAAAAAATACTACTAACACCTAACTTTCCCAGCTCTTTCAGTCCAAGAAGAAGCTCACAGTGCACCTGGTAAAGATAGATATACAGTTGCTTTCTTGCAGTTGAAATGCCAAAGGTCCTTTCTAGGCAGTGAATATGACCCTTTCTTGTATTTCAGATCTTTTTTTTTTTTTTTTAATTTTGACCAACAATTTAAAATAATGTGTTTTCCCTAATTCTATGCTTTTTGACATAGTCTTTAGCATCTTCAACATCCATACTGAAAATAAGTGACACCTTGCTTTGTACCTGTGGACTTCATTTTGTGATGGAGCTCTGAAATAAAATTTAAAGGGTAAGTATGACACAACTGGAGAACATCTGTGAAAACAGAAATGAATTGACAGTCTTGTTGGTACCTGATGAGAAATGGCCTAATGACTTGGTTTCACACAAGAATTTTTCATGCATGGCCAGTTTTAGAAACCTTAGTTCACCCAGAGCTTCCTTCTTGAAGGCTCACACAAAATAAGTATGATTACTTAAGGCCATTCAGTGTGAATAAAGGTTTCAAAGTTTAAGCTCTGAGTTGTGAAAATGGGAGGTGTGGAAGGATAAAATGAGTCTGCTGGAGGAAACTGTGGCTGAGTAAGTGTGGTCAAAATAAGAAGGCATTTTTCTGTTAGGGTGTTCAAGAGCAGCACTGATAAAATATAGTTGAAGATCTCTTTGCTTTTCATTATTTTTGACTTATGCATAAATAATATAGGAAATTTAGCAATGAAATTTGCTTTTCCATTCAAATTTGAAGAAGAACCCTTTCCATCTATAATTTTTGACTGCTGTTCCCTCCTTTCCCTTCCAAACCATCAATTTTTGCACTGATGTGTCAAAGAGACAAGTAGAAAAGAACCCAACTCTGAATATTGTAAAAAAACATTGCTCTCATGGGCTGAAAATCAGCATTTGGATTTCATTGCTCCTCACATGACTGATGAGAGTGAGGAGAGTAACAGACATTAGGGTTAAGCATGTTTTCTGTCACTTTAATGCAGATATTCCTCAAATCTGGGTAATAAGTCAGTCTGTCTCTGCTTGTCTACTATTTGACCCAACTGGAGTGTGAGATAACTCAGAAGCAACACTGGATTCAGAGTATTCCTATAACTTAAATACAAGGAGGTAGAATTTAATTCATGCAGTTGGGCAAGAAAAGTGTTTCTGCACTGGTTGAATGAAAGACATGAGGTGTAAGATTATACAGGTTTATCCTGTACCATGAATGGCCTGACTTGCAGCACCCTTGATTTTACTGGAATCATCATACACAATATTTGGATGAGGAAATGGCTGCAGCTTCTCACTGAGAGCTGCTGATCTATGTTTCTTCAGGCACCCCAAATCAATCAGAACAGATCATCTTAGACCATCTTGTCCCTGCCTTGTCCTCTGCCTGGTTCCCAGTTTGGAGGAGTGTAAGACTGAGGACCACACAAGAGTTTAGTATGCATGTGGCCCTTTCACTGTGCATCACAGTGCCAGAGCACCTGGAATCACTGGGAAGTGTTGAACCACATTCTAACTAAGCTTGTTCATCACTGGTGCTACCCTGCTGCCCTATTTTAAGTTATAGAAACAGTGAGCTCTGCTGTCTTAACTTTCTCATAGCCTAAATGTTGTATTATCAGTATTAACCAGCCCTTTTATGTTGGGGCATAACCCCTTGAATAATATTTTTTATACCTGATTCGTGCAATATTATTTTTTCCTACACAAACTCTGAATTTCAAACTCAAAATATTTTATCCTTTTACTGCCTAAAGCTTTGATTTCCCCATGTGTAAAGCAATGAATTTTGTGTAAAACAGAAATGCAGTGATTTTTGGGAACATACTTCATGCCTTTCTGATACTGTGAATGCTCCTTAATGTCATCCAGCATACTTCAAAAATTGTCAACCATAAAATTTCTCTCAAAGTCTTCATCACTGTAGGTGAGTTTTCAGTTCCTGGATTCTCACACAGAACCCAGGAAGCCTGAGCTGGAAAACATTGTCCCTGGCATGGTGTTGTAACTGATGTTAAAACTGGACATTACTTTGCTGCTTACTTGGATTTTTGATGAGCTCATGATTTTGGTTCTCTGCAACTTGTAAAGTTTGTCCCTTTGTGGTAGTGGTGGGAGGCAGGGAAGGTTGGGGTTTCAGTTTCTGGTGGTTTTTGTGACTGTAACTGTGGAGTTTTGTCCAGAATTTCAGATGGAGCAATTGTCTGAACAAAAGGAAACTGTTCCAGATCAGCAGCACCTTACAAAAACTGTAAGACCTGAACCCTGTTGTGAGTCTCCACATGACACAGTTAAGATTCTTTTCTCTTTTGTTTGTTAAGATTGCTGTCAAAGCCATTTCTCCTGTCCTGACAGTAGAATCACAGAAGTGCTTAGGATAGAAAAGACTTTAAGATCATTGAGTCAAACTGTTAATACGTGCCCACCATTAAATCTGAAATGCCACATATATGTATATTTAAATTCTTCCCAGAATGGTGATTCCACCTCTTCCCTGAGCATCCTGTTCCAGTTCCTTCAGCATCTCCTCATAAGACCTGTGCTCCAAACCCTTCACCATTTTCCTTCTATGGACACTCTCCACCACCTCAATGTCCTTCCAGTAGTGACGGGCCCAAAACTGAACACAGTATTTGAGGTGCTGCCAGTACCAAGTACAGGGGGAGAATACTGATGAGATAGACTGAAGAAGTAAGTTTTAAACAGCCACAGTGAAAACTCTTTGATAAGCAAGTCATGAAAGCAAACAATGTAAAAACATTATTCATGACCCATGAGAAAGACAAAAGATAAAAAAGAAAAAAAAATTCAAGATGCTGTACCATTTAGTTCTAGAAAATGAGGAATTGCTTAAATTGCCAGTCAGAAATACAAAAAATATACAACTTCTTGTGGTTTATATTTTATTGCATATTTTATATTTTCTTTTCAAGTTCAACTTACTAGAAATCAGCATATGGTTGATTTCAGCTATTAAATATGCTGTGATTCACTACATATTGAAGATTGTTTTCCTGTTTTTAATAGTGACCTTTTAAGTTTACCATTTAGGGACAAACTATTGTTGCTGGGGTTGTTTGGGGATTTTGGGGTGTTGGGGTGGTAGGGATTCATGTCTGGATGGCATGCCCACAGTAGCTGCTCTTTCTTCTATTATCTTTTGCTCTTTGCATTGTTGTGTCAGTGGTGTGGTATTGTAACACTACAGGAAGAAAAAGCTCTTCAAGTGTACCCATGGTAACAGAAAGGGGTGTGTTTTCTGTCTGGTTTGAATCAGCATTTTCTGTATGAAATCCTGTTTGTCTGCTGTATCCTAAAAATATTTTAAAGAGATGGTGAAAAACTAAGAGCAGAACCTTGTCCTGATATGATAGCCTTATTCCAACCCTTTTCCCTCAAGTCTTTTTTCAGTTCATACACTAAAGCTACAAGAGAAGAACAGGAAGATTTGTCATTCTGATCTAGGAGATCCACATGACTTTTTAAAAGACCTAACCAGGTAAACACTGTGTTGTTAACTGGGAATGTGATATTGAGCCTAAAATCCCATGGAGGAGTCAGATTTCCAAAATAATGATGGTGCTTCTTTTGAAATCATGGATCACACCACTGAAACAGAGTGGGAAGGAGCAGAATAATAAATTCTCTTTCATATTTACTTAACCTAGAGTTTTACTGATCAGATTTTGATCCATATCTTCCGGCAAAGGTTTATCAACTTTCTCTTTCTACAGCACTGCTGAAGTCATCCTGGGTGATGTATAGCAGCTCTGCTTCTTGATTCTCCATGTAAACATTTACAGTGAAAATCTGTGCCTTATAATAGCACAAACTCTCAGCAGGAAATGCAGATGTTAACACTGTAGTTATCAAAGTAGTGCAATACATTGACTACAGGATGTATTTTAAATGTGGTCAGATTTTTTTCCCATTTTCTGAGTAGGATTTCCTGAATATCATAGGAGAATCTCCAAGTCTAAAATTAATAGGAAAAAAAAGAAGGGAACAGAGACAATTTCTCTCTTTAAACTAATTTCAATGCATTCAACATACTTTCACTATGAAAGGGTCTATTATACAGCCCAAAGTTCAAACAATTGAGTTCTTTCATTCAAATGATGCTCTGTATCACGCTGAAATCATTACAGGGCTTGGTCACTATAAGTCACATCCTTAAAAGGTGGCAAGGATAACCACATTAAAGAGGGATATTTTGTCTAGACTTATTTATCTCTTTCCAGACTTCCTAACTTCTTAAAAATCTTATTAAACACTAGATTTAATGTACTTAGCCTAATTGCTGTCTCCAAAACATTAAAGAATGTCTGTTACAGATAAAAGAGAACATATTAACTTTTCTCATATTTTTCCCACTTTTTCTACTATAATTTTTTCTAGCTTCTGAATTGAAAGAAATCCCTTATTTTGAATTCTGTTGCAATTTGTAAGAAAAGGATCTGAAATATATATAATTCAATTATATATATATATAATATATAATATATATTTTATATATATAATATATATATAATATATATATAATATATATAATATATAATATATATATATTGTGATACACAACTCTACCATCTTAATTTCAAAACTTGCTCACCATTTCTATTTCAATATGAAAACAAGCCATGTGTTAGCATAATTGTCCATCACGTCTTGAAGAATGCCTTATTCTTAATCCTGTATCTGAATTAGCTTTGATATCTGAACTTCTTTAATAATTAAACAGTATCATCAAATATTTTTTGCAACTGGTTGCTGCAGCCAGACAAAGGGCAGCCTGGAAATTGTGATGTGCTTTTTTAGTCAAATTTTTTAGTCTGCCTGCAGGCAGTGAAGAAGGTCTGTAGCTCTGTTTTGTGATGCAGGTGAGAGCTTTCCCAAAGTTCACTAACAGGCAGCTTGGGAGCCTGGAGATCTCCTGCTGCAGAGCCAGGAGTGAGAAAATCCTTGGTGGCCAGAGGGTGAGCACTCCAATGAGATGTAATTCAGCAGAGGTAAGCCTAGTAGATAACAAAGGCCTAATTAACACCAGTGACTGTAAATTGGAGACAGGGAAATTAATGTTGGGATTATAGTGTCATAGGATCACAGGATAATTCAGAATGGAGGGTGCTCAGAAGTCACCAGTCCAGCCTCCTACTGAAAGCAGCATCACCTCTGATCTCAGACCAGGTTGGTAAGAGTTTTATCCAGTCAGGTCATAAAATCTGAATGGGTGGAAAGCACAGCTTCCCTTGGGAACTTGCTCCATTTCTGATATCGTAGGGAAAAATTGTTTCCTGCATCCAGTAAGAACTTGTAATGCCAGAGACACATTTATATTGTTGTGCACTATTGGGATAGATCTGCCACAGGAAATGGGGAATTCCACATTTATTGTTACCTTCATGACTGGATAATTTTCTGGGAAACTTGTCTTTTATCAAAGGTAAGATGACATTTTCTGTATATACAGCTGTTCTTTGTGGCTTTAATTTAACAAATACATGAAGACATAGCTTATATCACCTAGCTGGAAGAGCTGAGGTATTTTGACAACAAAGGAATTTTTGTTTTTAAAACAAAAATGTTGAATCTCTTTTAATTTAAATTGCTAAAATTATAGTAAAGGGATTTACAGGAAGTGAAAACTTGGTTAAAGGAACAGTTGCCCTTTCTAATCTTTCCATGATTTTTGAATTCAATACTTCTGAAACCTTCTAATGGTATTTAATTATCACGTGACTTGGAAAAGAACAAGAATAGTCTCAGAAATATGTGAATAACCTAGTTTGTACTTGTGCAAAGCCATCAAAATACCTGTTGGTTTGTAAAAATAAAACAAAAAAAGCAGCAGACCATTGTCTTTCATGTGATAGGAAGACATAGCATACATGGCTTTCTGTCTGAACAACCACCACCCTTCTCTCTGTAATGCTTCAAAAGCTTTATTTGCTGAGTGATAAAATTTACTGATACATTGATTATCAGGCTAATGGCACATGCTGAGAATACAGACAAAGAGGTAGTTTTGAGGCTCTTCTGACATTTTCCTTTGCTGTTGCTGTCATAATAACATGTAGCAGGTGGCTGCATGGTCAGAGAAGAGGCCTATTGCTGGGGCACATCATCGTTTTATTGATGTATTTAAGCCTTTTTGTACTGCTTCTTGCCCTCAGTTTTCTGAGAGGTTCCATCTTCAATGAGAAAATGCACTAAGATTAAATTCAATGGAGATGCTACTTGTCCATTCTGTATCAAGACCCATACCAGGAACACAATGACACATGATGGTCTGAACTCAGCTTCACATTATACATTTAGTAGCAAGCAATTAAAGCATGCAAATTTTGGATTATCCAAACTAGAAATTGTTAATCTCTGTTTACCTTGTTTAATTTTGGACTGTACAACTTACTCAGCATATATATGCCAAATTGTTTATTTATCTAAAATTATTTATCTAATTCAGCTGACATATACATTCAAGACTTAGGGTATAATTGTGGTCTGATTCCCCAAAGGTGATGGTAGTATCCTAATCTCACTTTTGGGTTCTAGAGAGTTACATTCTCATAGTCTGCCTGAAGTGCAGATGCTGCCTAATTACATAGTACAAAGGACTCTTGTGTAATGTCTGCACACTTCTGAAAAGGCTTTGTCTGGAGGCAAAAAAAAAAAAAAAAAAAAATAAAGCAGCTTGAATCTGAATTCTATCCAAAGATTTTCTTTGTAAAAGAGCTGCATGAGTCCTAGCATGGAGATGAAAATACAGATAAAGGGTAAAATTTGTTTGTGGTACAACAGAGAGATAAGGTTCCATTTAGCACATGCCTGTGTGGGCACCTACAACTTGGCTGCTGTGCTGGTGGTTTCCAGCACTGGGAGTTTACTCTGCCCTTCCTCCCATGGCCATGGTCCTTGCTCTGCTCCCTCCAAGGTCCCAAGGACTTTTTCCTGCTCCTGCTGTCCACCAGGAGTTGTGCAATACCTGCCATGTGGTGTATCAAATATGACCATATAAATAAAAATGTGACTGGGAGGAAAAGTAGACAAAGCTGTGAGAACTTTGATGTTTTTGAGCAAGGGCTTTGCAGTAGATAAGTTTCAGTACAAGAGATGAAAACTACTGTTTTAACTAATTTCTTTGTCAGTAGTATCTAAGGACCTTTGAAGTTGATCCCCACTCAGCTTTTTAATATGATTTCTGGATTTTGAATCTTCCTTTTATGAAATCAACATAATTTCATTCTATTACATATTTTACATTCTATTACATTTTTTCTTTCTTTCTTAGAACTGTGAAAAAATCTTCAAAAATATATATTAAATATTAATAATATTTTTTCATTAACATTTTCAGTAGTAAGTCTTGCCTTTGCTAAAAAATTGCTCAATTGAAAAAGAGACTGACATTAAATACCTAACTATGCACACCAAAATGGAATCCTTATTTTTAAGTTATCATCAAAGCTAATAATAATAATGCCAAGTTAGAAATTTCCTAGGGGAGGGGGAGTGGGAGAAATAAATCCCTCGAGTTTTGCTTTTTACAGAGAGTTTTGATACATGTGTTTTCCACATGAAATTCTTGTTGGAAGCCCTGCTACACATGAGACAACAGCTGTGAGCAGACACAGGCAGTTCTGGCTTGGCTCACCTGTGCTGCAATGCACCTGGGCAGCCTTGGCACTGAAACTGAAATGTGCTGCAAGACCAAACTGAGAGCTGAGACCTTGGAACGGAACAAGGATATAACAAAGCTGCCTGAGTAAACTATTTTTTAAGGAGTCACAAGTGTTTTTTACATGGGCAATGTAGCACCAAACAAAAAGCTGGAGTGTATGATGGTTTTATGATGTCTAAAAGAGGATATCTGTGTTTAAAAATCTATAGATAATCAAATAATGTTTCTTTACATAAGTAGTAAGGCTTCTCATGATCAATTTCTATTTTAGCAGTGAAGTTCAGCATTCTGGGACTGCAAGATAACTTACCTCCTAATGCTAATTTCTTAAAAGGTTTGAAAAAAATTAAAATAATATTTTTACTGTGTCCAGACAGTGACTAGGTTCTGAAAATTAACCAGAGGCAGTAGTGACACTGGATTTTAAACAAGGCTTTAAAATTTTAGTGCTCCCTGACATGGCTTGAACAACTAAGACCTGTAGAAAAAAGTTTTTAATCTTTTTGACCAGAAGTAAAACATATCATTGGAGATGAAGTTTGTATCCCTGTAACTGTTAATAAGTGGAAAATTGGTATTGATTTTGTGATCTTGATGAAAATTTCCTGAGTGGTAAACTGACTGAAATGTTTTTTAACATGTAAGAAACTAGATGAAACTGTGGTGCTCTGGGGCAACTTCCATGCTATTTTGAAGCTAAAAGAAAAACAAATGAAAGTAGACATTTGTGTTAGAACTTCATTTACTCCAGGCAGTGTTAGGGGTTAGAACATAATATTTTCCTACTTCTCAAAGAGTTGAAGAGAAAAGACAAGAGACCTCATATGGACCTCATGTGAAGATTTATTGTTATCAGCCAAATCTATCTGAAATAATTTCCTGTTGCTCTGTCAGGCCCAAATTTATCTCATGAATGCTCTTTTCTAGATGTGCTGTTATTTATGCATGGTGTTATATATAAACCATGAAGTCTGATGCCCTTTACAGTTACAAGAAAGCCTTTGTAGAGATAGGAAATGAGGGATATCACAACACCATGTCTCCAGCCTTGCAACTGCTGTTGATCTAACAGTGTATATCCTGTGGTATTTCACAGAAACCCTGCCAGCCTCTGGTCTTCTGGTGGCTTTCTGTGCTGTTGCTGAGGGTGGAGATTTGCCATTTTCATATAAAGATAGAAACGACATATAAACTTTTCTATCAAATCCTGGAAGAATATTAAAGAGATAATTAGTAGCATTACTGATTAATTTATATCTGCTTTGGAAATTCCAGATTTTAATCTGTGTGCTGTGAATTCAATTTTTTTCTTATGAGAAAGCATTTGTGAGAAATTAAAGTGCTTTATCTATCTACTGATCTAACCTTCACCTAATTTGAAGTATTTTAACTTTGAAAAATGATCTGATTAAATACCTGGTGGGAAAGACACAATATTCATCAAAACCCTTCTAAAATGGTTCAGACTTCAACAAATGGAAGCAGAGGTTCACCATATGAAGACCATTTCTCCAGTGATGGAAGATTTAGGTGACTGCTCATTCTGGTTCTGCTCACAGCTGTTGATGAGAGCTCACTCTTGCTCTTTGGCTCTAGACAACAGCTGAGATAAGGGCTACAGAGGTCTAGGACTCTGGTTTGGAAGACACAAATACTAATAAATGGAACATAGACTATTCCTGTTCCAAGGACCTTTTTCCACAGAGGTAAGAAACCACCTTCAGCCTCAGGGAGCTAATCTGCTCACCCTCCATCCAGACTCTGGGAAAGAGCAAGTGAGTGCCTCAGAAGGGACTGTTATTTGGGCATTCTGACTTGGTGTCTGTAGAATTCCACCTCTTTCTGTTGCCTCTGGAAGGGGTTTCCTCAGAGAACACCTGTCTACATAACCAGGCTGGTGGAGAAAAGAGTTGGTTTTCAGAAAATTAGGATATAAGTTCTCCAGAAGGAAGCTGTCACCCCATGACCTGGGCATACCACAGCATGGACACCCCCCAGAGTTTTCCACTGCTGTGCCATGTAGTCATAATAGCACAGAATGGCCTTTTTTGTCTCAGACAGTAAGGCAGTAGGAGGTCCTTTCTATCTCAAAGTGTGTGACTGCACAGCAAGAAGAGCTGCCATACTGCAGCTTTTAAGTGTTGAACTCATCAGAAGTTTGAAGCAGAAGTCTTCGAGCTTGTGACTTGTTAAAAAGAAAAATATTTACAAAAACTGCTGAATAACCGGAGATTTTTGTATTATATATTATATTATATATATTATATTATATTATATATCTTGCATTATAACTCTTCCTACATTCCAAGAGTAGGTGGGTTCCTGAAATTTCTGGAACTCAGGATATTCAGCATGGAATTCATATTAGTAATTTCTGGATGTCCATGATGAAGATGGCTGTAAACTACTCATCCTTTTATAAGACTCGCTTTATAGTCATTAAAAGGCGAGTAAATATTTTTAGGATGCAATTCATCTAGTACAGCAGAGTTGAGTTAGCCTCTAGAAGTGCCCAATTCTCCCCAGTAAACATGAATTTAGAAATTGACTTCAGGGTCTGCTATTAGGTGGCACAACTTCCACTCATAAATCTTCACATCATGTTTTCTTCAGCTTACCATGCAATGGGACACAGAGATACTACACCTTTTATTACCATACTTCTGTCACTTTGAAAGAGGCCAAGAACTGAATGGAGAAAATAGGAATTATTTGTAGTCAATTTTGAAGGCATCCAGGAAGACTTCAAATTATGGGTTAAAAGAAAAGACAAAGGGTATTAATAAAAGAGGGACACTTAACTAAAATATCCATTCAGTTGAAGAAAAATAAGATGGAATGCCAAAGAATGAATTAGCTGAGGAACAAAAGTTAGTAGAGAAGGAATACTATCACTACTGGAATCCATCAATAAAAGAGTAATTTTTATTCATTAACTAAGTGCCTGTGTGACAGAAGTCCTTTGGTTGTGCTGAGAATTGAGGTAGGTGGTGACTAGGTGCATCACTTTTCACAGTCCCTGTACCCCAGTTTTCAGAGGAACCCCCAATTTTGTGTGCTACTGACCATCTTTCCATCCCCTCTCAGCATTTGAACCTCTATATTCAGCTCTGGGTGCCAGGAATGGGCCACCTGGGCTTCTAGAAGGAACATATTACACACCTAGAATGGGAGACTTCCAAAATGTGTGCATTTATAAAACAAAGATAAAACAGGACAGAATGATGTTGGTATGAACATTATGGAGAATCCCTTTCTTTATTTTGACAAAGCTGTTAAAGGGTTATGCTGGTCCATGGAAGTTATGCCAATAACCCAACCCAGAGGTCTATAGATAAACTTGCTGTCCCAAGAATATTATGGTCTGAACACAAAAATAGGCTGGGTGAAAGGAAGACATATACCCATTTATCTGGTAGGCAACTGAGACCTAGATAAATCAGAGAATGTCCCCAAACCATGGTGATCTGAATTACCTGGGATTTCTTCTATCCTCAGCAGCTTACAGGAATATTTCAGTTGATATTCCTTTCTCATACTCAGAGATCTGCATCAGGATTATAATTTTACTAATTGTGAAAGAAAACCAGACAAAATTTTACAAAGGTTTATCTCTTTTACTTTTAAGAAAAATAACTTTTCTCATACTTTGATTATTCATCTGAAATAGTAATATTCTGTTTTCATAAGCACACTCATGAAATTTTAACTAGTACCTGGACTAAAGCTAAGTTACATCAGTATTTTACTGCACCATAGACTACAGTTATATGGAATGAACTTAATCAGATTAAATGAGCAAAGGAAGAATCTGTAGTGCCAGACCACCTCTCATGAACTTCTGTGTATTTCTGCAGATAATCTCTTAATTGGATTTTTATAAGGAATGTTTGCCTATTTATCCAGCTTAGTTGTTTTCTGTTACAGACATGGCCCCTGTTTTCTCTGAACATCCAGAGTTCTATTGAATACTTTATGCAGTTCTGTACTTTCAAAACACAGAAGCAAACAAACACTACGGGAAATAACAATATACAGAACATATCGTGTGACAAACTGCTAAATTAGTACCCAGGTCATTACTATCAGACAAAGCTGCTTCCGTGAATAGCTGCATTTTTCATTCTTCATTCATTGCACAAGGAAAGAATGGCAGAAAATGCCTCTATCAGGGCTGGATTCCCTCCAGGCAGCGAGGTCATTGTTTGTAAAACGTTGCAGGCACGGCGTGGGGTGGCACTCTACCAAAGCAAGGCCCTTGCAGGATAAAGGCAAAGATGTGGAATTTTCCATTGGCCAAGGCGGGTTCACAGCCCTACAGAGGCATACTTTGGTAGGGAACCATAAAAATAACACTGTGATGGGTTGAGTAACATTCAACTAAAGGTTAATGTAATTACCAGGAAAAGCCCTCTGCTAATTACAGACTGTCCTGTCTTTTAAAGCTGTTATAATCACATTGCTTTCAGAACTGTAGCTGAAGCTTGGTTAATGCAGCCTGCTATTTGTGTGTATGTGACAACTTGGGTCAGCTCCAGTGCTCTCTCAAAAATGCATTAAACAGTGATTTTATTGCCTCAGAGGTTATGAACAGGAGCCTGGCAGAGCCTAAGGTGCTTCAGTTACTGAAAAGAGGGATGGGAAAAAAACTGAGGACTGAGAACAGGTGCGAAGGGAAGAGGGCAAAGATTATTGGAACAACTGCTTCTGCTGGCTGCAGGCAGAGGTGAACTGTGGTGTTGTTTCTTCAAACTCTGGCCATTGTCTCATGTGCCATATCCAATGTGCCCCCAGTCCTTGTAGCCTTCCCCTCCCAGAGTTCAAGCTTAAGAAAAATAGGCAATGGGAGCTGCCCAGAACAGCCTTTGGCACCTGGTGAATTCAACACTTTAGATACTTATTCTACACAATAGAAGACACGATAAAAACATTTTTTCTACAGTGTGAAACCTAGTCTTAATGATTTAAGACCAAAATACACAGGCTAAGCATAAAAAAATTGCATTACGAGCAAGTGCTGTGACTTCTAAGCAGTTTTCTTGCACTCCAAATACTGCTATAGATCAAAACATAAAATTATGTACCCAAAAACTTGTGTACATATCTGTTGCTTTTCCCTGGATCTTCCAGATATAAATAAAATAAAAATAGAAATAAGTACTTCCAGAACTGATAATAATTGTATCAACAACAATGATAATACAGTACATTTAAATTTGCTGTTATGAAAAGAGCCATAGGGTAACTTGTGAACACAGGGGGTAGGATTCTTTCCTGAGAGAAACCCTGCTCAAACCCTGTCCTGCAAAAAGAGGTCTTGGTCTGTTTGATGACAGCTAAAATTAAGGAAATTAGTCCTAAAAACAGCACTGTACAAAAGCCTGGACAGATGCTGAGGCACATGGGCACTGGGGTTAGTGCAGGAGTTTGTAATTAGAATAAAAATTGGGGATTAACTGCTGTTTCTGTCAGCTGGCATCAGGCAAGAACCCAAAAAGGATTTGTTCATAGCTGTGGCCCTGAGGGAGCTCAGGAAGTCTTTGGGTCTGATGGTTATGGAAAAAACAGGCTGGGAGCTATGACAAGGGGAGTGCTCTCTGGGTTTTGACTTTCTGGTGAACACGAAAGCAAAACTTCTTTGTCCATAGTTTTCAGATCCTCACTTGTGTTCAAGGAAATTCCTGATTTCATAATCATCTTATATAAAACTAAAGCAAGGGACTAAATACTTCCAAGCAAGTCAAGTGACTTGCATCTCTCCCAGCACTTCTGTTTGGTCCTTGAGCCACTATATGGCTGCATTTTGGCTTGAATGGGCACATTGTCTCACTAATTTTCCATACATCTTAGTAGCATTACAGAGCATTTTGCAATTTCAGTGCTTTTTCTGCAACTCGAGAGATTTTCTGAGCTGGAAAATCAACATTAGCAATAACATCCTTAGATGACTTCACTTTAGCATTGAGGAAAAGACTGGGAGCACTTGGGAGACTTTTTGGTGCCTTTCCCGTCTCTTTAAAGTGCTTTAAAAATTTGCTCTACTCCCATAGACCTCTGTAGGAAGGCAGACAGAGCAGCAGCAGCAATTTCAATGACAGAAACCTGCAAACCCTGTCATGCTTGTTCCCATAGCTGCTCCTGATCCCAAAGGCAAATGGGACAACTGCCCCTCCAGTTCCATGGCCAGAGGTACAGAGACATCTTCCTGGATTTATTGTTAAAAGTTCTTTGAAGTATTCAAAAAGCCAGTTTATATGGTTCTCCAGCAGCTTGGATCACAAATGCTAGCTGGTATATGGCAAAGAGGAAATGAAATAATGTTTCTTTCCTTGCAGCTGATTCTGGTTATGTTAGATTTGAAATAAATGTTTGTACATTCATAATGTTAAATAAATAACGAAGTTTTACTCTGATTAAGTGCGTACTAATAGAAAATCTTAGTGCCACTACAAAATGTATACAGAGGAAAAAGTCTGACTGCACACCTGAAGCAGTTCCACAGACCTCAGTCTGGAGGAACAGCCCCTTTTCCAGGGCTTTGTGTAGTCCTCTTCCAGGCTTATTTCCAGATGAAGCCACTACAGTGTTGTCTGACACTCAGCTATGCTTAGTCCCAGCTTTGGGAGATAAAAAGGGAAAGGAAAGGCCATGTGAACCCTTTGCCCAAGAAATCTTTAATGATCCCCATAAGATCCATGTTGTCCAGACTGAAAACATCATGAATACTGTGGAAGTTGAAGTATTCTTCATTCTATATCATCAAGCCTCTGCTCATTTGCATACAGATGTGTGCTTTGCAATAATCCCTAATCAGAGATGTCTGTGATAGGCAGTCTGGAGTGAATCACACTGCCAGTTTGCCATCTAGTGGTATAGCATAAAGCCAATTTTACATGCAATTTCATAATTTCTGCAGAAAGATGCCCTGAGAACACAAACACCACATGATTTTAGCAATCTATTAGCAGAAGACAGTCCATACCCATGACCCTTAATTCCTAGACCTTGCACTTGTTCCCCAGCAGCAGAGGCTGGCTCAAGGTTGGACAGTTTTTTTGACTCCATAGGGGAATGGTTGTATAGATTCAGTTCTGTTTAATACCTAAGGCTTTATTGCTTTCAGTGTTATCCTGGTCTTTTTTGACTGTATTTTTATACAAGTATCAGGGAATTTCAAAATGTGGAATATGAATGGCACTTGAGAGAGCATTGTCTGTAGGACAATGGGTCTTCAGTGACCACCCATGTCAAGAGAGGATCAGTGTGACCTCAAGAGCTCCCAACAGATGTTTGTTCAATCTGTTCCAAAAAACTTTCTGGTTCTCATGGCTTCACAAACCTCTTTGGGTGTGCTGCCAGGGTCATGGCAGTTGTCCTTTAATGCACTGATCCAGACTGCTGGAGGCAGCATTGCAAAAGAAAAATACCACTTTCCTGCAAAGTCTGTGAGTGCTGCTGAGGGAAAACTCATCAATTCCTCACTGAGCTGCTGTGGGATGGGAACCTCATCCCAGCCAAGGGATTCGACTGGCCACTCTGAGGGAGGTTAAAAATATCCAGGAAGGAAGTCTGGCATAACCAGCCAGAAGCTACAGGAGTTGAGAAAGTGATGAAAGACCATGTCAGGGCTTAGGGGACACTCACACAGCATGTCTAGGTTTTCACTCTACCCTAAGAATACAGCTAAGAAAATTTTCCCCTTCTATAATAACTCCCATATCCTTCATTCTTTTATATCTGATAGGTGCATAGGCTATAGCTATATTTGCAATCACTTGGATGGTTTTTTTTTACTGGTTTTTGGGAGGAGACAAATTATGGTTGCATGGAGACCAGAGAGACAGTGTAGTCAGACAGTCACTGTCTGAAATCTTTGTCATCAGTTAATTTAACCTCCTCAGAGTTTCAATAGCTGTTCTGGCAGCGTGTTCAGCCACATGGGCCCCTAAGGACTTCAAGTAATTTTGATAAGCCATTAATTTCTGATTTAAATACAGAAGGAGCTTATGACAAGACAGTTATAAAACCCTCACTTTGGGAAAATTTGCTTTGAGAAAAGTTTCAGATATGAAATTCTGCAGAGAAAGGAAAGCTGGGGAGAAACATTTACTTTATTTCTTTGCACCCTAAAGAGCAAACAACAATTTCCATCAGCTGCAGAACTTAATTTTGTGACTCTGTCTGCAGCAGTAGCTGGAACAGAAGACTGCCTTCCCAAGTAGCACAACTGAGCATGTGAATGCAAAGAGATGCTAAATACCTGTGAACAGTTTTGTATTCCTACTTCTATCACATACTTGCCAAGGAGCAGCATGGGAAAGACACAAGCTGGAAGAGCCATTTTGGAAAATAGTCACTGTAACTTGATGGGAAAAATTCCAGATCTATAGCAAACTCAGTTCATATGGGCAGTTCCTTTACTCTCTATGTTTTGATGTGAAACTGGTTGCCTCAGTTTTAGTGTGCTTTTGGAAGGGGAAATAATCTTTCAGAAGAACCAAACACCACTGTGTTCACCACTGAACCACATCCCTAAATGCAGCATCAGCATCTCTAGTAGATATCTCCAGGATGGTGACCCTGTCACTCCCCTGGGCAGCTGGTTCCAATGCTTGATAACCTTTCCACAAAAGAAAATATATTTCCTAATATCCTGATATCTAATTTTCTAATTTCCTAATATCTAAACATCCCCTGGAGCTACTTGAGGGCATTTTATTTCATCTCATAACTTGTTACCTGAAAGAAGAGACCAACAGCCACCCCTACTACAACCTCCTACAACCTTTTCCTTCATTGATTTAAGAAGGATAAAAAAATAAAATCTGTGTTCTTCATTCTGCTATAGTCTGGTTTTTTTTCAGAGATCACTGAAAAATCTTTACAGTTCAAATGCTTCTACAGAACTCTGCACTGAAGCTTAGTTTCAAACTGTAACTGGTGTATCACTGAAATTAGAGGGAGTAGTAACCTACTATATAATTTATTTCTTAGTCTCATGACAAACTAGTGCCAAGAGCTGATCTTCCCATTTCCTCCAGTGAGGAATTATTTGATAATCAAAAATGAGTTAATTACCAGGAAGTTTTTTCTGTCATTTGGCCAACTAAGTATTAGTGAGTTTTTTGCATCATAATGTAATCACATCTGCTTAGTGCTCTGAAATCACTCTGCAATACTAATAAGAAAACCCTGAGTCAGGGAACAGTGGTTTAAAAGAGATTTTCAAAAGTGAGAGTAGATTACACTGATTTACTAAGTACAAGGAGAGAACTAGTGACTAAGGTTCTTGTTTTGTCCAAGGTTAGGCACCTGTGAGAAAGTAACAGAACTATTTATATGATTCAGCTGCATTTTTAAAAAATGCATTTCCTCTAAAACCATTTGATTACTGACACAAAAAATACTGCCTGCTTTGTTGTAGTTACACTGAAATTTGGGAATTGCACAGCTTTGTGCTTTCCCCAAATAATGATTGTAATATAGTCTCCATCTGCTCTGAAATAAGCAACATGGTTTCTAATATCTCCCATCTGTATGTATATTTTTATTCGCACATTCAGGTTTGTAATCCCCCTGCTCCAGTCTACATTCCTGGCATAAAACATAAGGCTTGTTATTCAAAAATTTTAAATTATGTTTGTGTGCGCATGTGTCTGTATTTCAAGTTCTTTTCTTAACTCTGGGGAAACAGTCTGAAATGAGACATTTCCTATTTCTCTTAAATCTTAAAAAGTTTCTATTCTTGAATTGTGAGCCATATAGTTTCTAGATAGTTATCAACAAAACACCAAAAAGTAGAGAAATTAGAGGACATAGAAACCTGAACTGAAGCACTATGGGCCAAGCTATTGGAAAGTACCTTTTAAACATGGATTTCACTTTATAACACTGAGTTCTCATTTATCAGGATTTGAAGAACAAGCTGAAGGCTTAGCATGATTGACAGATAACCAAAGGATGAAAAATAACATCCCATATGGGGTTCTCAGTTGTGTTTTGTGGAAGCAGTGCAGAATATGGAATTTCCTGCAGTGCAAGAAACCCAATTACTTAACGAGACATGGAGGGAAAGAAAACAAATATTTTCAGTGACTGAAGAAAATGCATCCACAGGGGAAACACAGCTTGTATTCAGAGTTCTTAAGCATTTGCATTGCCCCTAGCTTATTTTGGTGAAACTATTTGCATGCTGAGAACAACTACCTAATTAAGGAACAGCGAGAAACAGATATTCCAGCAACAGAGATATTGTTGCAGCAGTTGAGAAAGGACAGATTCCTATTCCCAGACTGCTTTAAGGAAGCTGGAAGGTCTTCTGTGGAGCACACTGGCATTCAGATCAGCTGCAGCTAGTGCCTCTCTTCAGTGCAATGCACACATAAAGCTGGTGGCTGGGCTCTGAGGATCTGAGCTAAGAAACAGCCTTCCAGCACCCTCCAGAAGGTGTTTTGAGGGTTTTGAGCAAGTCACTCAGTCTTTGTGCCTCAGATTCCCATCTGTTTATTCTAGAGAGGTGATGGGAAGAAACACACACTCAGGTTTACCTTGCACCTCAGTCCCTGGTGGTGTAGGGATCAAGAGTCCCTGTTAGGAGATCCCAGTGCAACCATCTCCACCAGAATTCTGGCCCTGGTGCCAGCTCATGACACATCCTTTACAGGAAGGAACATGGCACTGGGCAATAAAGAAAAATCTTCCCATTAAGATAGATGTTCTTTCCATATGAATTAGTGTTGCTTTATAAGACATAAATCCTTCTGTTGCTATATTAACAATATTTCACAAATATCTTCTCCACCAGAACTGTTAGTTAATCCTTTCCCCCTACTCCATGCCTTCTAAGACAACTATGGCTCTTTGACAAATTTCAGCCAAATTCTAGAATTTACAGTGGACAAAAATAAATTTGTTTATTTGCTTGTTATTATTTAATGCTAGAATTCTTTCCCCGAGTTTTTATATTATAATTAAGAGCAAATGAGAAAGTTTGGTTCAATTTTGTCTGACTCCTGCTTATTTTTAATGCCTCTGTTACATTCTTCCTAAAGAAAGCTCTCAGAGTTGCTACAAGTTACTCTCCTGCAGAGATCTTTTTCATCTTTGATTTTTCTTAAAGTTCTTTTTGCACTTCATGTGTAATCAGTAACTTCCTACAGAGGTGAGGTTGACAGATGCTGGCCCAGTGTTGCAAATACATTAGTGAATGAATGTGTAGTGGCAAATAAATTTATTTTAGAGTTATTTTCCATTATATTCCCTTAACATTCTTTTCTTTCCATTGTGACTGGACTTTGGGCTATGGTTTACAGCAGAGCACTGAAGATGTGCAAAAGCTTGGAAACTACTAGAAAAGTGTGTCTGAGGAAGCTGTGTAGGGAGCCTAGCAGAATACAAATTATTTAACTTCTTAAACCAAAGGAATCTTTACAAACACACTACCACTGACTAATTATGTTCTCACTGCCAAAGGCTATTACCAGATATTTTGGACAAGGATTCTCAAAGAATATAAAAGAAACAGAAAGTCAAAAGGAGAATTTTCATTTACTTCAATGGGTTCTGAACCAGAAATTAAGATACAGACTGGATATTATTTAAAAATATATCAAATATCTGATGCTAATTTTCTTCCTCTTACTAGGCTTTCCCCTTGGTTTTAATTAGCCCTTGAATAAGTTTAGTTTTAAATGTCATGATCAGCTTTGAGAAGTGCAAAATAAAACTGTGGCATTTGTAGGTCTTCAATTAGAGTAATTACTGCACCATCATTTTGTGAAACTAAGGAAATTAGGGTCTTAGAAAAAAATTATGGGACAATACAGAAGAAGATCATAAGCAGGTGGAGTAATTTTACCTGTAGCATACTCTGGTTGAAGTACTTAAAGCACTGGGACAGTTACAATACTTTACCATGCACTGAGCAGGCACATTATGATTTAATGGGTGACTTCTAAAGAAAATGCCACAGTCGGGTAGAAGTGTCAATTAGTGCAGCGTTTCCCAACATCCCACTGATTAATTTCTTCACCTTTGAGTGTTAGAGGAATTGAAAATGTTGCACATTTAAACTGCTCTCGGCTAATTTGATTTTTTTTGGGCCCTTCATGGTACATTTTATTCCACTTTGGACATTTAGAAACAATGTTCTACCTGAACACAAAGGAAAACGGATTCCCAGATGAGCTGTTATTTCAGCCTGACAGCATGTGGGAAGAAAAGTGCATTCAGGCTGCAAATCAAATATAAGGTATGTGAGGTTACATCTCCTGCTTTGTTCAGGTTTTTGTCAGGAAAGGAGTGTGGGGAACAGCTGCCACCATTGGCGTTGAAGGCACCAGAGAGGTGCAGCCCTGAGATCTCCAGCCAACTTTTCTAGTATTTCCAGTGATCTGGCCACTGCCCATTTTTTAGCCCCCTGCCATCTCTCTGTCATGAAAGGAATCTGGGGCACTTGGAAAGTCCTTTCCTGATCCCCCAGTAGAGGTACACTGAGTTGGTTTAACTGTGATCTTGAGATCACAAATCCCATCAGAGATTTGGGGATTGCTCTCTGTAGCCCATAATAACAGTGGGCTTTTCTATACAAATTATATACAAATATTTATGAAAATTATTCAGAAATAGCTGTTGAGGTGGTGCAAATTCACACTCTGCATAAATCTGCTTTCATTTGCAAGTTTGCACAAGCCTTTATGCTTTATTATCTAAGTAAAGGTGATAATTGGTGTGAAATCAGCAGAGTAAAAACTCCCCAACTAACAAGACATAAAGGAAACTAGGCCTTGAGCAGGTGATACATTTAAAGAAACAGCTCTTTTTTTTTTTTTTTTTCCAGTGGGAGATCTGAGCTGCTGGTTACAACTAAGCTGTGAAGATGAGCATGATGCTTTGCTCTGCACAGGAAAGTGTTACCAGAGGCAGTATTGATGTCCTACTGCAGCACTGGCCTCCTCATGATGACTTAACACAATAAACATTGTGCTCAGGCAGCCAGACTGCTCCCAGGGGTGAGGTACCTTTGCTTGGCATGGTGTTGTGCTGCACATATTTACTGTCTGCTGTCACCTGCAGCTTGCTAGAGTCCAGCCTCCTTTTTACAGCATTGCCAAGTCATGAAATCAGGTTTCCATGAGAGAGGAGAGAGGGCACCAGCTCTGAACAGGGTCATGTCTACCAAATCTTGAGTCTTATATCTATGATGATTACTGACAGTCATAGCACTGGTCAGCTGAAGATATTTAGTTCACAACTAACCCTCCCCTTTTGCACTGGGCACAGTACTTCTTTTGGGGACTCCTGTCACACTTGCTGAAAGCAGCCCATGAACTAAGCAGCAGCACAAACATGACTTTTCTTCTATTTCTTAGCCTGCTAAATCTTTTCTAAAACTGGACAAAAATGCAGCATGAAATTTTCCTTGATTAAAATTAGACCTGAAAACATCTGCAGTCGATGCATGTAGGTAAGACAGCAGCAGCAAATTGTTCTGCTGCCAATTGTGATTTTATTGTGAGTCCTCCCTAGAAGCTGCTTTTCTCTGCAGCTTTAAGATAGAAATGCCCAATTTTCCATAAAAATAGGTTTCTAGCTGGAATCAAAAGAAAGTTTTATACATAAAATGCTATACAGGAGGTTGAAGATCAGAAATTAGGTAAAAAGAAACCCATAATACCTGTCCAACACTGTCGAGATTTAAATAAAAAACTTATGATTATACAGTGGAAGTCATTGGCCATAAATTTCAAACATTCTGACTTAGCAACACTGAAATTACCTCTATGGTAGCTATTTCAAGCTCATTGAGTACCTTGAAATATTTCTCCTACTATTTTTCAACAGCTCCAGGTGATTAAAAGGGTTTTAGAAATCTTTAATCTGACTTCTGAAATTTTTGGACAAAGAGTCAGCTGCCCAGATTTTGTAGACTATAGTGGAGGAAGGAGGCCTCAGGGATCATTTTGTCCAATCTTTCTTGGCAAATAAATGTTCTAAACAGTATATCCCAGCACCCTCTTTTTTAAGAGTACAACACTGGGCAATCCATCACTTTCCTGGGGAAATTGCTACAATGACTGATTTGCCTCATTCTGAAAAAAAATGATCCTGTGTCTAATCAGAATCTCCCCAGGATGAACTTGTACCCATTATCCTTAGTCTTTTCCATGTGACTCCTTGCAAACAGAGTCTCCATCTTCTTTGTAGTCACCTGTCTTGCAGAACATCACAGCACTTTATAAAGAAAACACTTGAATGATCTCTTACTTTACTGCTGAATATGGTGTTGTGTTTCAACTGAAGCCTTTTTTTGCAAAGCCTGAGGCAGGCATGTGACATTTGAGGGGACACAGTGCTGTCCTGCTGCAGCACCCTCCAGGGCTGGGGCAGTGAGGGTGCTGCCTCTGGCTGCAGAGCAGCCTTACAGCCAAATTCACATGCTGGGCCATCTTCATACATCCTAGTAGGAGGCTCAAAGTGCCCACTGATCTAATTCCCATGCTTTGGAGTTATAGAATAAGATAGGACTGGAAAAGCTGTGCTATAATTTTATAACCTGCAAAAAGGTCACTGCACTGAAGCAGAATAAGATGAAAGCCAATTTTATGCCCCATTCTTGTTGCATGAGTATTGAGAGGCCATAAAAGTTACAGACTTGAATATCCGTGACAGACTGGGAGTGTTTTTCCTGCTGATGAGAGGAGTTCAGGATATCTTTTGGAACCAAAATCAGCTTTTGGCTCTACAAGGTTGATGGCAAAAGCAATGCCCCTTTCAGTCCTACTGATGAAAAAGAAAAGTTGAGACACAGCCTAATGAAGGCTTTTAATTCTACTGGAAGAAGTGGTGGAGGAACTCTAACTACAGTTTGTATTTTGGTCTGAAAGTGGTGGGGCTGAATTTTGGAAATATGCCATTCCTCTGCCCTAATGTCTCTGTAGAACCACTAGAGGGCCCCGAAGTCCACCTTAAAAAATTGTTTTTGGCGTTTTTGAAAAGACGAGACAGCAATGAACGCGTTTTCCAGAACTCATGTGCTTTCTCATTTTGCTGTTAACATGGAAAATGTAGGGTGAACATAATCACAAGGAAATAAGGATTTGGGGAAGAGGATACCTTGAAGGATAGCATCACCAGTGATTTCTATCCATTAAGGACTTGCATGGCTTCCTGGAGTTTGGTGGAAGTGGTATCTCCCCAGCAGCAGCTGGATTTCCCCTGTGTCTTTTCTATTTTATGAGACAGAAGTATACGTAGTAGATTTTCTGAGAGTGCACAGGAGGCTTTTGATTTTGTACCATCCCTATGAGGATGTTTGCCATTTTTTAAACCTCACCCCAAGCCTTACATCCATAGCTTGCATTTTGATTGTGGAGGAGTGAAGCAGCTGGGTTATGCTTGTTGTTGAGTGTGAGTTATAAAAAGGGTGAGTTCTTTTGCAAAAAAGAAAAGGCTCCTTTTGAACAATGTTCCTTTTTCCTCGTAGGGTTGAATGTGGAAGGCAGAAATGATGTTCTGCTCTGCATTTGTGGATGTATCTCAGCAAAGAACTTCTGGGCTTTTGGTCATCCTGAAGAGCATTTCTTTGTGCTCTGTCTCCTTGCAGTCCAGAGTAATAACTAGAATTTTGAAGGTGTTCAGACACATGCCAAGTTTAAAAATAACTCCAAAAATTTTTCCCTTTTTTTTATCTTTTCCCTTCCTTTTGACTAAATAAGCCTTTCACCTCACATGCCATGATGAGACATTTAGCTAAAGATGTGTAAAATTGTATTCAATTTTTGGCATCCTTCTCAGGACTGAAACTGAAGCTGAATCATATGAAGAGAGAATATATCATTGGGACCAACCATTCACTCACTTCTGTCCTGGGAGAGTTTGAAATGTTGGGCACTGAAATACAAAATATCATAAATTTTATGGCTTTTGCTGAAACACTTATGATTTGATGGATGATAGCTAGAGCAACTGACTCCACAAGTCAGAGAGGACAAAATACTAAAATTTCCAGAAACTTTCCTAAAATACTTTGCCTGTGACATACAAGGAAGCAGGTTGGGCTGGCTCTACTGCTATTTGCTTTAAATGACCTGCATCATGTCAGTGGCCCTTCCACCCCAGACTAAAGCAGCTGCTCAGAGTGACCCCTGTTACTCATTTAATGCACTGTGCCTACACTGCCCTGTTTTTCCAGGGGCTGCCAGTGGATACAGATGAGGCACAAACTACCTGTTTTCCTTCAGAGATAATTCTGCCTTTCCAGAAGTGAATTAGACACTTGCATAATAAATAGCATTTAAGACAGATGTATGCCTGCTCGGCTAGTGAATTCCAGAAAAATTGTTCACTCAATCTAAAGGTAGATGACAAAAATATATTATGCAGGTCATGTCTGAGAGGTATTCATTTATCTCCCTTAATTACCAAAGAAGTCTAGATGACTCCATGGGTTGTATACTATATATATCTACTTTTTGGCAAGATGGATTCCACCCATACTGTCAAGTGTCACCATGTGAATCTTGCATTATTTTTGTGCTAAATTACCAAGTACAGCCTCTGTGCTGTGTATGTGGCACTTGAGAGAGAAAAGCTTACCCTGGGGGCAGCTTTCAACACTTATAGGATCTTGAGAGACGCTGCAACTCCAAGGAATGACCAGGCAGGGTTCAGGTATTCCAAAGGAGGTCCCTTTCCCAGCCTGGGACTCTGGAGATGCTGTGTGAACAGGTGCAGACAAGCTGCTCTTGAGGAAAGAGTGACCACAGATCTTTGGCTCAAGGGTAACACAATTCTGTGTCCTGAGCACCTCCAAGGGTCGTTTTTTGGGGCTTTTCTCAATCCTTCCAGCATCCCCCCAGGAGTGAAGAGTGCTTTATACAGGAGCCTTACTTGGGACCTGGCATGCAAGGAGGGTGATCTGTGAGGAAGGATGGAGAAAGAGGGCTCTGGTAAATCATTTTAAATACACATCATTCTTCAGGGTGTAGGTTAACACTCTCTGCTTTTTTTTGGTCTCCTACTGCAGATGTTTCACTTCTGTTATGAGTGAATGTTCTATTCTTAAAATAATAAAGCTTTCTATTAAGGAGTGGTTTGAATTTGCAGTAATTCAAATTCTATTTTTACTATTTTTTAATAAAATTCTTTATAGTATTTAAATTCCTTTTATAAGCATATTTTGGGTCTTGAGGGATGTTCAAAACAAACATGTTTTTGTTCAAAGTACATTTCTTCTTAAAACCCTTGTGTTTTGGGACACAGCCAGATATGACAGAATATATATTATTTTTATAGCTCATATGTTGGGTTGACAGAATGAAGAATGTTTTATCCTTGCAAGAAAATTAAATATTCCTGTCTAATTTTAAAAAAGGGGTTGTCTAAAGGACTTGCTTTATATACTTTCAGGATCCTCTTTCTCTTCATTAAGAAATGTTCTGTATTCTTTTGCAATCAGTTGTCATCATTTATTGTGTCATTTCAATTGTAAGTGGTTTAAAAATGCCTAAAAAAGCTCTGTGATCATCTAGTGTGTTAACTGGTTGGGGAAGAGAAAGGTGTTAGATACAGTATAAAGTATCTTTGGCCAAGATACTGCAGTTTAGTGGCTGATTGTATGATTCATTCAATATTGAATGAGGAGCAAGAATTCCTTTGAAACAATGGTTGTCTTTTGTGTTGTTTTTGTTTTTAATAATACAGCTGGGAAGTTTAGGAAAAAATAGTAAGTTCATTTAATAAAAAAAAAAAAAAGGGAAGACCATTATTCTCAAGAAAAATAAAATTTTCTGAAATAGAATTTATCTCACCCTCCTTCAGGCTAATGAATAATAACATATTTTGCTGACAAAAGACAACTATAGAAATATGATATCATCAAAGTTAAATCTTATTGATTGATCCCATGCAGTTAGCAGGATGTTAGTTGTGATAGCCTTATACAAATTACTTCCTCCTAGAGTTACAGATCCACTTTATGTTTCTTTTTTTTATTTCTCTCATTGTCATTATCTCCGTCACTGGTGAGAAATACCTGGAGTACTGGGTCCAGGACTGGTTCTCAAGTAAAAGAGAAACAGGGACATACAGGAATCAAATCAAGCACAGCATCATGAAGGAATGGGAGAATCTGACAGAGGAGGAGTGTCCAAGAGAGCTGAGATTGTAAAGCCTAAAGATAAGATGGCACCAGAGGGATCTCATCAATGCATATGAACAAGATATGAGTTGATGAACTGATGAACAAGAGTAAGGAAGAGGGATCCTGACTCAGGATCATAGGAAGAGGGCACAAACTGAAACACAGGAGACTCCCTCAGAATACAGGAAAACACCTTTCTACATAGAGGGTGATTGAACTCCTGCACATGTGGAGCAGAGATGTTGTAGGAGCATCTGTTCTTTATTAGCCTGGAGAAGAGCAGGCTCAGAGGTGACATTATCACTCCCTACAGTTCCCTGAAAGGAAGGTGTAGCCAGCTGGGGGCTGTCCTCCAGAGGTCTCCCATATCCCACGTCTCTTCCAGCCTAATTTTATCTGTGATTTTCCAAATCCCTCTGAACATCATCCTGGCCAGCCTTATCAAGATGACCCTACATGAGCAGGGGGTTGCACTAGACCACCTCAATCCTCAGCTCTTCTGTGCTTCTGCCACTGTTTATGCAGTTTGACAAGAGCCTGGACAGGCTGTGGCTGAGCAGCCTTAATGCCACCTCATTTATGTGCAGGCATGAGCTTCTGAAAAAGGTATTTTGTTGATTTACAGGTTGAGAAAGAGATTTCTTCATTTCCCCAGTGAAATAGAGACAAAGACCAAAATGGACAATGTATACATCCAGATTGAAGCCCTGTTCATTAGAAGCCATAATGCCTAGTCTAAATTAATTAACAGTAAAATAAGATCTTCTGAGGCTGAGTAGTCTGTCTCTTTGTCCCTAGGCAGAATTAAATGTACCTTAATCATTACTGGCAACATTTCCAGTCATTAGTGATCTTTACTATTAGAAAGAGTTCCTTAATATCTAAGTGAAACTTCAGCAACTGATTTCCTAGATTCTCATTAATGTCTTTTTGCTACACTGGTCATTGAGCAAAGTTTTCAAGACTGTTGTCATTCCCTTCTCAGCCTTTTCTTCTCCAGGCTGAGCAAACACTTCAGTTCTGTCCACCTTTTCTCACTAAAGACACAGAAGAAGTCAGTGGGTACTTTGAATCCAAAGAGTGGCACATGCCTGCATGTTTTCTAGCCTAACCTAAGTGCAAATAAATTACTGGATGCTCTCAGTCTGACCCTGGAAAACAGCCCCTGATGTGATGTGTGACATGTACTGAACAAAATGACCTTGTAAATGCACTTAGAGGCTTTTGGAACATTTCACCGAGACTAAAAGCATTGTTTAGGTAAATCATTCTGTACCTAAATAAAACCAGTGTTCCCCCAAGGGAAGATGCACACGGGGTGTCTCTGGGCTTCCTGCCTTGTCAGGCAGTGTCTGAGCTTTGGGACAGCAGTTCACTGCAGGTTTGTAATAACAGATTTTGACAACTTCCTGTGTGGAGGAGCTTGTCTCCCTCCCTTGAGCTGCCTCCTACTCCAGGCACAGCTGCTTTCCCAGAGCTCAGGAGAGCTCTGGTCCCTGGGGGCATCATCGGCACCTGCAGCACAGCTGGGATGCACTCACCCACAGGATGCTCTGGGGTTAACCAAGTCCACACAGCACCAGTGCCCCCAGATGCCCCAAACTCCCCTGGTGGCAGCAGAAACTGCACTAGCCAGCATTTGAGGCATTTTCTTTGCTGCCTCAAGCACCAGGTAAACCTTTGCCCTCAACTACCACAATCTGCCTGAAGAAAGAGTAGAAAGCAAATGGATAGATACAAGTTAAAATAGGAAAGAGAACAGGGGGAAAATTACTCCACATCATGTCCTCTGTTCCTAGCCTGGTCAGGCAGTAAAGGCCTTGAAAGATGGATTTTGCTTCTGTATTTGTTACAATACAAACTGAAGGAGTTATAGATGCACTAAATTCAACACAAACAGTTCAACTTCCCCCAGGAACAGCACTATTTGCCCAGAGACAATTTAAAAAATAAGAAGTGATAAGTCTTGTATGCTGAGTTATGAAATCTGTAGCTTCTATAAACATAATAGGGCTACAAACAATAAACCAAGAAAACTGGTAAGACTTTGCAATCACAAAAAAAGTTGCTGCTATGGGGAATAATAAGGAACAAGAGTCTGCTCCTATAGAAGTCCCTGAAATTTTTTTTTCTCACTCATTTCACTTTGAAAATACCTTGAGAAATAAGGTATATTCTGACCTTAAAATTCTAACAAATGAATAGAAATTCACAATACTTTTCAGTGCCACCTAATCTGTATTTTATTCAAGTGAACTCACTGAATAAAAATAGATAAAAGAGGAAACAGGCCCAAAGTACTGAAGTGGATAAAATAATTTAAATGCAAAGTGTAGTCTGCTAAAATAGAGTGCACATTTATATGTTCAGAAAAATACTGATGCTTTCAATCTCTCCCACATATTACTAAAGTATGAACCATTTTACTCAAAATGTTGTATTCTAATTTCTTTGTCAATCTCCATTGATTTAATAAGATACTGTTGGAAAGAAATGTGGAATTAGAAAATAAAATGTTCTAATGCAGGCATTTGCTTTTACAGATCTGTTTCAGATGTCCTTGATCATGCTTTGCTGGAGTCTTTGAAATCACCTTCCAAGTCCTTTCTGTGGAGGCTACAGTGTTATTCCCACCTCTTTCTTGTACCCCTGTGGATGTTTGTGGGCACCACAGCAGTATCACCTCCTGGCAGAAGGACTAAGTTTTAAACAGAACTTATTATCTGCTGTGACAAATTGTTATGAGCCCTGGCAACATAGGTGCAAGATCACCTAGAAATGCAAAAGACAAATAGACTTGCTAGCTCAACAAAGTCAAAATTATTTGAGAAAGGTTAGGGGTTTGAGCTTTATTTAAGATGTATGGGTTTAAAGTTCTCTCTGGCAGAATGTCAATTGTAATACATTTATAACTTGGGAAAAAGAGCATAATATCATTTTTCAGCAGTTTGATAAATGAGACACTGGGGAAAAAATGTTTATCCTAAACCAGAAAATATCCAGAAAGCTTCTGTCACAGACCATGGACTTTTCAAACCATGAGCACCTCTCTTGCAGTAGTCAATTAAGCCATATTTGGAATTATCATCAGCTTAACTTTGATTTTCTTTATCACTGTTTTACAAAAAATAGAGCTGGGTAAAGGTTAGAAAAAAGATTTAATTAGTTTTCTTGATAAAGTTATTAAGCTCATGCTTTTTATTGGGCATTCATATCTAATTTCTGTTTCTCTCAATGCCCAGAGGGTAAAAGAGATCAGCAACAAGTAAGTCTGAAAGAATAAGATTTTTTATGAATAAGAACATAGAAAGAGAATTACAGGGCATGCTTTGACGGAAAAAATGTAGAAAAATGGATTGGGAAAAAAAAGTGAAAGTTAAAAGATACTGAGATATACTGTGAGCTTTTTTATTTTCCAGATTTGAAATAATAATCAAAACCATTTGTCACAACGGTTAATTTCAGCATTTTTCAAAGTAAAATGCTTCACTTTCCAAACTGAAGTTATTTGTTTTCTTTTGATTTAATAAAATCACCACTTTGTTTTAAATGGACTGCACTGAAAGCACATTGACTTAAGATAATTCTGTAATTAAAAAAAAAAAAAAATATGCTATTCAGCTACAGATAATTCTACTACTTGATTCTGCAATATTTTCAAAATGTTCCAGTTTTCAGTCTGACCAGGAAATTAGAATATTTTGTAGTTGCTAGTTGTTTCAGCAGACCTGTCATTAGGGGTAGAAATGAGCCAAGACACAGACTCTCATTCAACACCATGAAAAGGGTTCTGGTTTATTCTTTACAGCTCAGCCACCCTGACTCTGCTGCAGCAAGCTCCCACTGCAGGGTCCAGCTGCAGACTGACTGTGGCTGTTTCCTGCTGGGCTGTGGCTGCCAGTGTTGGTTTGCAGACTCTGAACAGCTTTCACCAGCTCAGCTGAGACTGCAGCTCCAGCAGCAGCTCTGACTCCATCAGAGCCAGACTGACCTCACAGCAGATCTTCTACTACAGCAGCTCTCTTCCTGGGTTTGTTCTTCTTTGGGTCTCTCTGGATCATTCCTTCTTCCTCAGGGCTCCTCTTCCTCCAAGGTCCTCTTACCCCAAGACCTCCTGACCAGCCAACCCACCCCTTTTATTACACTTATCTTTGTTAGTCACATTAGACCCTATAAAGGCAAGGCTGTTCCTCTTGTTTAATAATAAGTAAAACTGTTACTTATCAGGGGCAAGGTCACCTGTAATCTCTTCTTCTACATCTACAGCTAGTGGGTTAAAAAAATAGAACTATTTTCTTAGCAGATCACATTAGGTGGTAGCACTCCATAGTGTCAGAAGACTAAAAGATGCTGCACTTAGACTAACAGTTGAGAAGGGGAAAAGGCACAAAAAATTTCATCACAAACCCCTGCTAGTATTTAAGTATTTGGAGAAAAACAGTAGCACTGATTTTGAAGATATGACCAAATATGATATGATTCACTGATAGAGCTTTAGCATAAACAGTTCTGTTTTCTTGGAGGGGAAAAGAGAAGTGGTTTGATAACTTTCCCTGATAATGTGACTAAAAATTTTACCTTGAAGTTTTGGCTTAATTTGCTTCATTTGTTTTAGTAGTGGAAAAAAAAATGAAATAGAAAATGCCCTGATATAAGGAAAACATCAGTGATAGAGGAAGGACAGACAGTCAACTTTTCCAGTTTTTACAGGATTTGGAACAGTGCTAGGAGGGCAAGTCGCACACAAATTTTGATTAAAAAAATTTAGTTTTCCTGAAAGATATGCATTTTTTCCCATCAGTTTTCCTCTATAAGAACATCATTCTGGTTTGGGGAATTAAACTTGTACCTTTTGGTGTAGTGGGGACTTGCAGGCACTCCTGCTCTTTATTTGACTGGAGTAGAAACTCAGCAGAGACCCTGTTTCTGTGGCATTGACTCTGCTCTGATATCTCCACCTTGAGTCCTCAAAACAAGTGGCAGCTGCAGGGAATAGTATGCAGTTTGTAGCTGGCCTCAGCATTTATATTACCTGAATAAATTTTAATGACATAGTTGTGGTAAGAATGCAGTGCTTTGCAGCTTTGTGAGAAATAAATTGTTCTCTGTAAATTTTTAAAAAAATATTTTTAACAGTATGGATCTTGGTTTTTTTTTTGTTTGTTTTGTTTTTTTGGTTTTTTTTACCACCTAATTATCTGCCTTGCATTCCCATTCCTTCATTGTTTTATCATTAATTTCTTTGTCGTTGGCTGTGGTCATACCATTTGTTACAAATTTCTGCCATAATTTTTTTGCCATACATCCCCATCCCTTTCCCTGCTGGGCAGTGTTCTGGAGCTAGAGGTGGGTTATGATGTTCAGTGCCCCAGCCTAAGGCTGATAACATCCCCACAGGGGATGACCCCACACAGTTATCAGATGGCCATGTGCAAGGAAGGTCTCTCCAAATCCTGTTGTGTTCTCATAAAAATGTAAGTTAGTGGAGTAACTAGGATATTTTGATGGGATTTCCCCTCCTCAAAGCTAGAGGGGGTGATGAAGAGGGAAATGAAGGAGCAATACTCCTAGATCTTGTCATGTGCTTTTTCTTTCCTCAGTGCTGAAATGTGGAGTTACAGAAAGAAAAGATGCTCTAAGAGATATTTGATCAATATCTGCAAATTAATTTGACAGATGCAATTAAAACTGAAAATGGAGGCAGTAGAAAAGAGTAGGACAGATCTAGTTTAATGAAGATATTTGACAAAATTACATAACTTGTGGTACAAAAATAGCACTTCTATTCATCTCCATAGTAGAAAAACAAGGCAACTTACTGTGAAATTGGAAAAAAATCCATTTTAAAGCTGATAGAAGAGAATGTGTTGATACACAGTATGCTATTAGCCTGGGACTCCTCACAATTTCTATCACAGACAGCTTTTGGCTGGGCTGACCGTTTCTTGTGGGAACATTGAGACAGCAGACAGTAAAGCACTGAAATAAACTCAGCACTTAAATGTGCATAGGGACACACCTCAATATTAAATCATATATTCTTGTCTTTCATTAAGTCCATATAACAGAGGCAAGTGACTTTTGTTTTCAATTAAATATAAAATAAATCAATAAAAGACACTAATCTTCAGTGAAACAAATCTGTCTTTGTGTGAGATGCTTGCAAAAATATTTATTTTTCCATTTCACTTCAGTTTCAGGCCTCTTACTTATCTAAACAACACTCATCCCTTGTGTTTAAGATGACAATAATTTTCTCTTATAATAACTCTACAAGCTCTAAGAATAATAATAAAAAAACTTTTCTCTACTATTTCCTTTCCTGTGCAGGAGGCATATTATGGTATACTTTTATTTCATGCTTCTCAACTTCTACATTGAAATTATTTGCTGAAATAAAAGTATATTTTGTATGTAAAATAGACTTAAACAAAATTTTTAGAGTGGAGGAAACAGAAAGGTGAAAAATCTGCAATTATCCTGAGTTTTCCATAGTTAAAGGAGTTTGTAAGAGTGGTGAATTCATAACTTTGGTTATTTCCACAATTTCTGTTTTACACTTGTGTCTCTCTGCCATTCCCTTTTTATCTGAAGTTTCTGAACAAGACTCACTGGCAGCCATTGTTATTTATAGGTTAATGTGCAATGCTACAAAAATTTCATCATGTTTGATAAAATATGGTCAATGGCCATCAATGAGTTGGGTCTCAATCCTGAAGTAGTTACATATGAATTTATAATTCCTATTCTTACACTTGTGTTAGATTTTAAGAGGTTTAATTTGAGGCATGATTAACTGCAGAGCATGAGGTAAAGTACCATAAGTCTAAATACCTTACCTTTCCATATGTGTAAGAAAATTTTTGTGTTTCAGAGCCTTGGTGAATGTAGGTAGCATACACACTTTGAATAAAAAAACTAACAAAAAATACTTAAACCCAGAAAAGTATTAAGAAAGGTAGAGTGGCTGTGTCTGTAATGTGCTTGTGGACCCAATGTGACCCAGCTGGGATCTCTGCCTCTTCTCTGCCTGTACTGGCAGGGGACACCTCTTAGAGCACTGCCTTAGCAGAGAGCCACTAGCAAAGTGCATTGGCCCTTCATCCTCCTCTCTCTGCACACAGGGAGGATGGGGAAAGGCTCGGCCAGAGGGACTTAGTGGGCATTTTCCAAAGAAAGGAATGGTGTGGACCATGCTAAAGGTCATTATTATTTGCATCTCTTGTAACCTTTCAATAAGACCCACAGCACACATGGTTGACCTTTCCACGGTCCAGCTGCTGCAGAGTTTACAAAGAACGTGTTTAACTTTGCTATTTGCAACAGGAATTGTATATTTATAATGCAGGGTAAAGTCTTGAACAAAGACCATAGGTCTTAATCACCCCATATCCTCTAGATCCAGGATAGTCTTAATCTGTTTTTACTATGTCCCTTCAAGTAATGCAACAATGATATTTTAAAAACGATTGCATTCACATCCAGTTTGAGCCAAGATAGATGTAAAGTTGTCCTGGTTAGAACTATGGAGGAATGCAAAATTTCTGTTAAATGTGCTGTGTCCACAGGTGATCTGTGTTTTGCTTGACTTGCTGTTGATCTTCTCCCCTTAGCTGCCTGGAATTGGCAGACTGGGGTTGGACTGTTGGGGTGCTCTTCATGCCTTCTATGTTGATGGGCTAATACAAGATGGATCTAGCAGGGATCCTTGCTACCTGCATAGCTACAAGTATTCTCTGTTCTCAGTACTATGATGAAACTGGAAGCACTAAATAAGAGAAAACAAATCCTTGTAGTAAAGGGACTCTGGAAACAAATATGCTGTGAAAACGTTTCTTACATAATTGTATTCTGAAGTAATATGATTGGTGAGAGGAGCTGAATGAGGGAGAATGGGGAGCTTGACTCGTGGTAGTCACCCTTGGAATAATTTTTCTAGACAAATGTTTACCCTGTATTTTCACTTGGCCTTCCTGTGCAAAGTTGGTTAATGCACATTTTTGCTTTATCTACCTTAGAATCACTGAATCTGCCTTACACATTGTTCTTCACTTCCATTGTTTCAGCAGTGGCACAGCTCTGAAAGGCCAGTTCTGATGTATGATTAACCAAGCAATGCATGGCTTAAAATAAATAGTTTTAGAAGGAAATCAGGAAGAACTTATATTACATATGCTAATTATAATACGTCACTGAATGTAAGACTAAAAGGCAATTTAATATGGAATTTGTCTTGCCTAACTCTAGCTGTCAAAGCTAAATTAGGAACACACAGGGGAACTAGGCTATCAAAGACAGTAATTTAATGTCTTTCATATAAGGGGAGAGAAACAAAACAGACACCATCATAGAGCAAGTTTTTCAAGGATTCTTAGATATGTATTTTAGATATACTTCACTGGTTATGGAAAATCCTAGCTGATTAGCTTAGACTGTGTGATGAACATGCAAATTAGATGAGGCAAATCTTTGTCTTGATACTGTAGCAAAGCAGATAATGAAATAAGACAACAGCAAGTTATTAACAGCCATGGCTAACAGTAATGACATTCAAATCATTGAGATAATATTAAATAATTAAAAAATAATTCCTGAAGAATTAGCAGAAGTGTGTCATTAACTCACCTGCTTCCATTCCCTCCCATTCACAAAATATACTCTGTCCCTCTGCACAGAGAGATGGTTGCTTGCCCTTGTCTGGTCAGCAAGATACAGGGAGCAATGGGTTGAGATGAGTGGAGATTAGGTTGTAAAGATCTGTCCATGGTGTCTAAATTGACAGAGTTATAGCTGAAACACATTTAATGTGAAAATAAGCAGTCAGCATCAATGACATCTTTATATGAGCTTTGAGGAATGGTCATTTAGTAGTGACTGAAGGAAGCATGAAAATGCTGACATAGAATCCAAGAAGACATTCAAATATTTGCCATTTTCCTGCTTTGTATTTCAGTTCTGAACTTAAGGTCGCTGCAAATGAGGCATGGTAGTCAAAACATATTAGTGGCCATAACAGTGGCAGACATTGCTTGCTGCAATGAAATTAGAATCACTTTTTAAAAACCTTCCCTCAACATCAACTCTAGTACTACATAGTCAAAATACTAACCTTTTTTTATTTTCTTCAGAACCTAATGACTGGATTGAGCGAATATTTGTGATAGGAGTTATTTGGGAGCCACTAAAAAATGACACTTAGAAAATTCTGTTGTTCCAGCAGGGTTGCTCAGCTCCTAGGAAACAACATCTCGCCAGTACCAAATCAGCAACAGACTCTGTACATCAAGAGGGTACATTGCTGGTTACATCTCCTCAGTGACTGTTCTTTTGGTTGAGAGATGGAAAGAGAATTAATGAGCCCATGGTGTTCCTTGCTGTCTTTGTAGCTGGACAAAGACAAACAGGATGTACTGAAACTATGAGAAAGGTGACAATTCAATTACTTTTGTTTGAGGCATGGGAAGGCTGAAAATCTTTGCTTTGAGAATGGGGAGGTGTTTTAAAGCTATTTAAATGCTGTCTAGCTTGAATATTAAACAGCTATTGGAGACTACTGAGAGAAAAAGACAGAAATGTCAGGAAATACTTGTGGTGTGACTGTAACTTGCCTGTGTGTAAGAGGTGTCATTGAATTAGCTGTGAATCATATAAACTTGGCACTGCACTGTGATTTTTGGCCTCTATCAAATTGCAGTGGGTGACCTGTGCATTTGGTGGATATATTTTCATGTTCCCTCTAATCAGTTCTTGCATGCCAGTCATTTTGTAATTCCATTAAAGGCTAAGCTTGAAGAGCAAGCTGTATGCAAATCCTATGACATTGCTGACTTTCTGTGTTAGAAAAAAAAGACAACACAAGTACAACGAGTGCTGCCTACTGACAATATTGCAGAGCCAGAAAACATTTCTTTAGGGGCCATGAAAAGTGTAAGAAACAGAAATAACTAGAAAAGAAAGTGTCTGCATGCTGAGAAACACAGTGTGGAAGTCAGTGTTTCCTCCAAATGTTAACCTGTGGCCATTCTAAAATCCAGATTTGTGTCCATTCAGATGGAAACCCCAACTACTGTTAAGAGAGTATCCTGAAATGCATGAGAGGATGGATGAGAGGACACGAGAGCATCCTGGAACACAGCTCAGGATGCCATGGGCTGCTTTCCCTGCCAGTCTCTGCCAGTCTTTGAGATTTGCCAGTTACCTCCAGTACTGGAGTTGTATCTGCTTTTTCCTCCAGAGCCAGAGATGAGGAAAGAAGGCCTGACTACTTCCCTCCAGCAACTAGGAGTGTTTCTCCCAAAATCAGAGGGATCTGCAAAAAGGAAGGTGCACTGGCCTCTTTCATTAGGGTTTCTGGGCCCTCCATCCTCCTATGCAACTATGGTCCACTAAGAATGGTGGTCTTGGAGGTAACATTTCCCACATTTCTGCTGCTAATGCCAAGAAGCTAAATTCTAGGAACTATGTGTTTCTAAAAATAGGTTGAAGGCTGTCCTAGTTTCAGCCAACGATGGGGTTGATTTTCCCAGTAGCCCTTGAGAGGGTAGTTTGGAGCCATGTGGGCATAGCAAATACCTCTCTTTACCCCATATCATCTTAAAACAGGTCTGGGGTGGGGGAAGCAACTCTCACTTCTGCCTCAGCTTCTGAGAGGAAGGAACACATTTCCAGTCATGCCAAAATGTGCTGGATACAGGGCACAGCTACCATTATTCATTGTCTCAGGTTGGTGAGCATTCTGCTTGTAAATAGCCCTCTCTTTGCACATGCTGCTATTATACTGTTGCTGTTACTGTTCATTTTCTTATCCCATTGCTGTTTCCAGTAAATTGTTCTTATCTCAGCCCATAATCTCTGCCTTTTGTGTCTCCCACTGGAGGGGGGAAGGAAGCAAGCAATCAGCATGGGATTTGGGAGAGTCTACTTGTAGTGGGACAGTGAACTAGGGAGTGCTGTTCCTAAAGCACAGCACAGCCCAAGATCACCCCTGCAAGAGATGGGAACTGTGACTACTTGCTGAGGCAGACTTACAGTACCTGCCCACTTCATCCCTTGCCCATTTGAATTCCCTGACAAATCCAGTGCTGGTAGGTAGTGCATCTATGACGTGTTGTGCAAATGTGAGTCAGAGCTACAATACATTTCATATTAATGTAGTCAATATCAATAGTTTACCATGCAGTGAGTCTTCTATTATTTGAAGGTAAAGAATAGAGGTAAATTAAAACCAAGATTATGGGTCCACTAAGGTGAAAGTAATTTGCCTAATGTGTGAGTTTCACTTAAAAACATGAAATAGTTTTCTTTGTCCTTGAAAGGAAGGCATCACAAATTTTTACCACTTGTTTAAGAGCAAGTTTCATATTACTCATGGATAAGACTTCTTGAGCCAATAACACTTTATTCCTTCTCATTTGATTCTGCTTTTCTGGAGAATTGTTTCAGATATATTTGTCTTTGAGAAACCCAAACTTGGGATTTTGTGTTTCTTAGAAGTTGTCCCCTTTTGGTCTTGCTCTTGATGGATTAATTTTTTTTTCATTCACACATACAAAAATATAATGTTATTGTTGTAATTTAGAGAACAGTAAATCAGTTCCACATACATGCATTTCCCTAGAATCTCACAGCAACTGGAAGGAACTGACATTTTTGTCAGCTGCCTGCTTTGTGCAAAAAGAAAACAAGCAGAAATGTCAAGTTTAGGTAATACTGGAGTCTTCACAAGTTATGCAGTTTGGAATATTCTCTACCATGAGAACTTTCCTTCAGTGGCTCTGAGATACATATGATTTTCTGCAATTTAAAGACCTTCTATATTTTTGTAATATGTTCTGGTTGATGAAACCATATTTTGTGATGAACATCTGTGGTTTTTATTGTAAGCACTTGCCTCTAGCACTCTGATTATGAGTGAATGTACACCCATAAATGTCACTGCCAAAGTCTGACCCTGTGGACAAGCCTCAAATCAGAGAGCTGCATCTGTTGAGTAGGATTAAACCTTCTCTTTAACTGTGAAGAGGCCACACACTGTATTTCAGCCACAATTGTGCACACAGAATAGAAGATGTGCCTAATGCTTCTATCACAGGTAATTTTGTTCCCTGGTGGATTTGCACTGCCAGACAATTTCTCTGGGATAGGTTTCACAGGAGTCCATGCCTGAGCTAGTCAGAAAAGCCATGTAGGGCATGTAACTTGTATTGGACAAATGCTTCTGTTCACCAGCTATCCAGGGAATCTAGAGAACCAGTTCAGATGTAGACATCAGCTAAAGAGATGGCTGGGGTTTTCTGCTGGCCTTTACTGTAGGTATGCTTCTATTCTTCTCTACTGCTCAGCCTCTGCATTTTGTAACCTGCCAGTGCCCCCATGGGGAAACAGGGCCAGCAGAGTCAATTTACATGGCCTTGTGCTGCAAGCTGTTCCACACAGCACAAGCATCCTATGGTCCTGAAACATGGTGCCCTCAACTCGTGTGCTGATCTGCTCACAAATTTGTGAATGCTTATCACTGATTTCCTCAGGGTACATTTGACCATATTCTTCCCATATTTAGAGTTTCTCAGTGGTGGATAGATGTTATCATTTGTGAATTTGTGAAAGGGAGATTTTTTAAAGGTTTATGTCCAGGCTCAATCAAGATGGAAGCATATCTGATCTGCTTGTCTGGCTGATTTGCTGAAACATATTCCAACACTAATCTAGAAAAACCAAGGCTTTTCTTTTGAAAAATTGGCATGCAGAGGCAAATCTGGTCCCAGTGCTGCAGATGCATAAAGCACTTTAGCAGAGGGATAAATGTGGTTCTTCTGCACAGACTTTGCTGCTTCTCTCTGCAAAACCCAATTCTTCTCTCAGAGGATCTCTGCAGGAAAGACAGAGTGGTGCTGATCCTGGGTGATAGTTTGCAGCTTTTCACTGTCACCTTTGCAACTCAAAGAAGGGGAACTTTGAAACCACTTTTGCATGTAATTGAGATGAAGGACAATTTGGAGACTTCAAAAAGAGTCATATTGTTATCAGTCAAGAGTCAGAAGAACTGGCTTTTTTTGCTTGGGTTTTTTTTTTTTTTTTTTTTTTTGTACAAGATGGCACTTTGAGGTTGTTTTATGCCTCTGAAAATGACTGTGAAATATAAATGGAGAGTGGAGAGGGAAATTTTGTCTGAATGCATTAAGATGAGGTGTAACTGTGCAGTGGCATTTTAGATTCCTTCTAAACAAAGGGCTGAATAGTAGAGGACAAGGCGTAGGACAGGAAGAACATTCTTTCCATGTGTCCTTCTCAAATTATTCAGGATAGAAGTGGAACAAATACTTTTCTAATGGTGAACTGGGAATATACAATCATTATTTTGTCCTTACACTATTATGATGGAGGCCTGATGATTCTTCAAATGGACTCCTGCAGCTGAGAATGCATTAATAAAAACATCCTGCTTATCCTGCTTTACTAGTCTTTCTAGAGTAGAAAATTGGGAATAGCTTCATTTTTTGTATTTTCCATAGAAAACCTGGAAATAAGTTAATCTCACTTAGAATGGGCACTAGAATCAAGTTAATAAATAAAATGTTGCTGTTCCCATATGGTCATGTAAATTAACAGAATTGTATTTTAATAGTCAGCATATAAATACAAGAGCACTGAAAGACAATTATATGCATAGGGGAAATTGAGGGAATTCTGTAGTGTTTTATGACAAGATCTGCATGAGCAAGAAGAAAAAGGCACAAACTATGACTGGATGTGAAAGCACTGCCTGCCACTTTGGTCAGAGTTTATGAGCTGTCAGACCAGGGAGAAACCATCCAGTATGAAAATCATCTCACCTACACAGAAGTTCATTGTCCCATATCAGTCAACGTGAATTGCGCAGCACACTCTTCAGAAACTGTGGAAAGAAGCAGCTGCCTCTGGTAAACAATTTCTCTGCTCTGTTTTTAGGATTGAACAGAATATCCTCTGAGGGTGTTTATTTTTTTAAGGAAAGCACCTCAGCCTGAGGGGCCAGTTTGAGCTGTAAATGATATATGATCAGATCCCTAACTTAGGGCATTTGAATCTCACTACTAAACTAATGTGAGACTTCTGTGAAATAACATTTTTGATCTAAAGCATTTTGTGGAAAAAAACAAAAAATCTTGTGCTTAAAATGATCAGTCGTGAAGGATCTGATGCATTTTCTAGTAAATCTAGTAAATTTTCTAGTGTCTTAAAAGCCCTTTGCTTTATTTATAGCTTGATTTAGTTCACTTTCAACTTTTAGCAGATAGATCTCATTAAACCCTGGCCTGCTCCATCAAGCTACTGCATAGCTTTGCTCCAATGCAGTGTATGTGAGGATTTATCTCTTTTTAATTCACTTGTCTCAGTATCAGGTGTCTAGTCTGAATAAATCATTTACTTTCCCCTTGTAGCCCACGGAGACAGATAATGATTTATCCAGGTTGTTTGGGACATTTGTTTTCTGCTGGAGGAAAAGCATCCTGGGGTGATGACACTTTCCTTCAGTTACACAGGAGGCCTGGAAGAGGTGACTTACACTAGGTGACACTAGATCAGCTAAGATCAGGTGGAATAAATTCTTCTCTGACATGTGCTCATGACTTTCCTAACCTTGGTTTCATTAAATTAAGCACACTAAGCTGCTGGAAACAGCCTTTAAAGGTTTTCTTAAATGATTTCCCCCTCTTCCTTCCCTCTCTTCTACACTCTTATGTTACTCTCAATTGAATCCTTCTGAATTTCTTAACACTCCTCTCAATGAGTGGTCACTAGAAGTGACACTCTTGGCTCAAAGGAACATATTGTCCTGCTCCTACTTGGGATTCCCACTTGAAATTGTGACTGCATAGTGTTTTGGACAATGCCCAGTCTCTCATGCCTCAGCATGATTGTTTTTCTCCCATGAACCTCAAATCCTTTCTAAAGAACCACATCCCAAAACATGGTTCTCTGTCCTGTGCACATGGCCTACATTCTTTGAAAGGATAAATGTTTTGAGGGAATGAGATAAGCCAATTTATTTTTAAATACCAGATCTCAAGACACATAAGGCAGACACTTAGTAGAAGAATAATATTTAATCTGTAAAATTTGACCTTAGCTGAAATCACAGGCATGTAGCTCATAGGAGACAGTATTTTGTAAACCATATGTTCTCCACTTATGGAATCACAGTGTAGCCACAGAAAATAGTCATAAATTAACTGTTTGAATGCCTGACAATCTGTGATGCAGAGGAATCCTGCAGGAGTTCTGCCTCATGCTCACACATCCCTCATATATGCAGTGGCAGGTCTTTGGAAGGAGACCTGCATTTTCTGTGCACAATAAATGTCAGTTTGGCTGGAATCTGATCTCAGCTGAACCAGCCTGAATCTAAAGGAACATCACTGACTGTGCAGCTGTCACTCTAGGTTTACACTCTTGTAACTCAGCCCATTCTGAAATCTCAGTCAGACTGCATCTTCATGGACTGAGTGTATAATTTACTGAAAGTTTGTCTGCAAGAGAGAAAATAAGGCAAAGGATATATAGAAAAATTGCTCCATTTCTCAAATGTCCTCAGAATCTTAGGAAAACATCAGGTGGTTTTAAAGAGAGGACACAGAGACTGATTTGGTGTAATTTGTTCTGGGTTGTCTTAGTAAAGATGCATGGATAATGTTGGGAATGCCTATGTACAGACAGATGTAACCTTGTGTCTCTTCAGCTCCAGGCCAGAAGTATTTGCCAAGTGCTGTTGCTTGTGCTAAAAAATACCTTGCCAGTTTGGTTTTGGTTTTTTTTTTTTTCCTGGAATGGAATATAACATTAGCCCTTGGTGAGAGGAAAAGGTTGGAATATTTAAATCCCATATATTTTTAATATGTCTGTGACCAGTGTCACAGATACCAGCATTCCCATAGAAATATATAGTCAACAACATCCTTAAAACTAAATTGTGTTATGATGGAAGTTGTATATAAAAACTGTGGGCACCTGCTCCCATTTCTGTTCCATATTATACAAGTGCTCCTGGGAATGTTTTCTCTTTATGTCCGGTTTTTATTTTATTTACTAAAGTCTTCTGATTATAATAAAGAAAAATAGTCATGTAATTCAATATGGTAATTAAAAGACTTGCTTTCTACAAAATAATTGCCCTACATTTTTTCTTCTGGTTTATTTATACACCTTGCCTCCAATTCTTCCCACATGTGGGCCTTTAACTCAGCTTATTTTGTCCCTGAGGAGTTAGAGATGAAATCACCATCATTAAACATTTAATTTTATTCCATATCCTTCACAGCTTCACATTTACTCCTCTGAGAATGTGTTTTATTTTAGCCATAATGGTTTGATGATGGTTACCAGAGACTAACTTTAATAAAGGTGAAAGAAGGTTTTCCTAGAGAATAATTTTATTTTGGAAATACTCAAAGAACATATCTTTACCAAGAATGTATCAAAAGGTGGATAAATTGCAACAGAAAAAAACTGCAACAATAAAACTGCCATGATTGTACTAAAATGTTTTATGCTGGCTATGCAGAAATACAGATTTTTAGTTTTATTTATTTTCATTTCAATTTGCTGTATGCTTAAATGTAGCATGAAATATGTATTTCTTACTATGTAGTAATGTATACATTTTCATATTGTCACAGTAAAATGATCTTAAATCAAAACAGATGATAACAACTATATAAATCCTTGCACAGTGCATCCAAACAACATAAGACTGGCTCCTTTCGGAGCTGGTGCAGCAAAACAACACCCAAGTCCAATAGGCTTTCAAGCACCTCAAGCAGCTTCCCTGGAGTTTCTTGTGCCCTGGAGATGGCTCAGCTCACACCTGAGCAATGCCCACTATTTTGCCTTTTTTGCTCTCATTCCTTTTCACAGCCCCTCCTCTGTGTCTGCCTGGCACTGGTGACAGTGATGTGTCCCATCTCCTTCTGGGCATGGGAGAGCTGTGGGCTGCCCTGCTCCTTCCACAAAGCCTGCAATCACATCTTCCAGCTCACAGCAAAACTCTGTCAGCCACTGAACAGAGCAGAGAGCTGGGACTGCCTCTGAAATACACTTGCTATTATATAAGGATTTGGGCTTGAGGAAATAGAGTGATAGCAGGTGGCTTGAATGAAAATTGTTTTGGCATGATATGACTCAAAAGTCCTAGCTCTAGCCACCATTTGTCCCTTAATATGCTAGTACACACACCAGGAAGATTTGAGTCAATTAGCAAGCCACAGTCACAACTGACTTTGGAAGGAAGAGCCTATCCACCTGAGACTCTTCAGATGTGTAACTAATAACAAGTTGTCAGCTTACATTAAATCTTACACATCTTGGCTATACAGGCAGAGATATACAGGCAAATCTAGTGTTCAGAGAAATGACATGGAGTTGAGGAGTCCACAGGGACCTTAATCAGTGCACGCATTATATTGATCACAAGTTGTTTTTTCATTTTGATGAGAATTCTCTCCTTGTGTAACTCTTTTAGAATAATGTGCAGGAGAAAAGATAATAGAATGGAAATTGTATCTGTGAAATACAAGAGGCAGTTGGAATACTTTGTGAAATGCTGCTCAGTGAAGCAAAACATCTCTCACAGTATGAGTTCTCTGTCTGAAAGATGCATCCAATATGCATAAATGTAGGTGACTTTCGGCCTCAGAAACATGGATTGTCATATGATCATAAAACCATTAAATGGCCTGAGTTAGGAAGGGCCCTAAAGATAATCTAGTCCCAACCTCCCTATCACAGGCAGTAACACCTTTTACTAGACCAGGTAGTTCAGAGCCTCACCCAGCCTGTCCTTGAACACTTTCAGGGATGGGGAACCCAGAGCATCTCTGGACAACCTATTCCAGTGAGTCACACCCTCACAGTAAAGAATTCCTCCCTAATATCTAATCCAAACCTACTCTCAGAAACTCAGAAACTCAGAAACAGAGACAGACTCATCCTGAATGATCAGCATTTACAGCTAAGGCAATATTGTGGTCCAGTGACCTGGAAATATTTGAAAAGTGTATCCAAAAACACTGTTTGTGGGGCTGTTTTAAAAGCAGCAGCACAAGATATTCCCAACATGCTCATGTTTAGTGCAAGGCAGTTTCAAGAAAAAATTGCATTCACTTCTGTAATGGAGTGGCCACATTCTGCCCCCCAACAAATTAAGCAGTTCTCCTGTAAAATTGCATTTATTTCACAGGTACTGTTGAGAAAAAGCAGATTTCAGAAGTACCATTTGTATAAACTTAAGGAGCGAAATCAAAACAAACTTCTGGGGAAAATTACTGCTTGCTTTCTGCTAAAGTTTCCAAAGGAAAATGAAGCACACATGAACAATTTCAATTTCAGATCAATTTGAATAAAAGAGTTTATAGGTAATCCCAATCTTCAGTTGCCTGCATTCAGGGCAGAAAACATATAATGCAAGTCATGGGGCAAAGGGGACCTAAATAAACACTGCAGGCCTGGGAAAGATCTTGGAGCTCTTCTAGTAAAACACCCTACACTGAAGAAAGACCAAAAACGATGATAACTTTCATAGAAGTTGTGTGTCTGACTTGTTTTTAAAGATCCTTTAGTCAAAGAAGAAAAGAAAAAGCTACAGCAGCATCAGTCAATAGTCTCCCCTATTGTTTCACTGTCCTTTGGCCAAAAGGCTGTCCTTATTATTCAGCCAAGGCCAGCTAACTTGTCAGCAGTGAGCAGGGTCAATACAATTCGTTCTTGTCAAATCTGTCAGCTGTTTTTACCATTTTAATATGCTCCATGCACTTCTGAATTGGTTACCTAACCACCTATTCCAGAATAATTCCAGGAACTGGTGTTGCACTGAATAATCTATAATTCCCTGTTTGTGGCTGGATTTTTTTTTTAAAGGTAGTTATTGTATTTGCTTTTCTTGCAGGGGGTCTGCCCATCTTCTGTGAGATAGATAACTGCATGTTTCAGAGATTTTTAGAATATTTTTTGTAGGAGTGAAATGGAATGACATTAGGACTTGATGGGTTCAATTTCACTTATCCAGACATTTTTTAACTTGGTCATGCTCCTATTTTCATATTAAATGTAATGTAGTTAAATATCTGATCAGAAATTAATCTTTGTATGTAAAGACAGCGAACACTTCAGGACTCTGTGAATTGCCTGTTAGGTTATGAACTTTTACTTTGCCCTTCTTTTGATTCTCATGTACTTATTTTACCTTGCAGAATTTTGCTACCTTTATGTTCCAAAATAATGTTAACCCTTACTCTCTGAATTTTCTTAATTCCTGTTAAACTCATATATAATTATGTTCTTACTTCTACTTTTTGCATGACCCCTTTTGATTTTAGGTTCTTAGGAAGGTCGTATTGCAGTTGTAATGCACGTTGCTCCTAATATTTTAAGTTATCTCCTGCAAATTTATCACTGTACATTTGATGTAGCTCCTTTATTTCTCAGATTACATATTTCAGAAACTCAAGTAACACTTCTTTTTACTGATCTCTAGGCTTCTCTCATTGTGCTTTCTCTAAAATTTAGCTCACTTCTAGCTTTAACAACCTCACTGATGTAGTGATTGCTGGTTTGTGGGTGACTAAATTAGAGGGTTTTGTTACTGAGATTCTTAAATTGGAAACAATGATAGAAAACTGAAGTGCCTTTGTGCTTCAGCTGCGAAACTTAAAATTGCTCACAGACACAGTATATTTATATATATTGTTCATGTAAAGATTACTGACAATCTCAGAGGATTTTTGAAACATTCAAGAAACCCTGCCTTGAATATCAAAAGTCAGTTTGAAATTCTGTCATAAATTGAATAATGTGTCTTATGTTATCAGATCACATCTGGATATTATTCCCCTTTGCAGGGAGTCCTCAGGGGTAAAAGGCCTTCTTGGACCCCTTGAGGTGCACATCACAACCTCATCATGGTCAGGAGCAAGGCCCATGGGGCAGGGAGAGAGGGAAATAAAGGCAAAGAGGTTGCATAGGGACAGCATAGTTAAATCTGGCTTATATTCATGAATTCATGTAGAAATTAACTAAAAGAAAAATGTAAAGAAACCTCCAAAAAAGCTTCCAGATGCCGCTGTTATTCAAAGGAAGTACAGTTGACAGAAGGCAAAGCCTAAACTCTAGTTGTGTCAGCAGATTAATGTCAGGAATATGCCAGTGTTATTCCAGGGAGCAGTCAGTGATGACAACTTTTTCTCAGCAATAAGAGGGTTCAAAACCATAGAGCCAAAACCAGGATTTCTCTGTCAGCCTGGAAAGGTCAGCTGGCATCCCATCTTCACTGATCAGTAAGGCTCCTTTCTGGCTACTACAGCACACAGCTCAACTTCAAGGACTGGCTTAGCATGTGAGTTTCTGGAGAGCCTTTCAGCACAAATACCAGAGAAGAGCACTTGTCACAACTACAAGCATGGCTTTGGAAAGGATTCAGAGCTAGACTCAAATGGTCCGTTATGGCAACACTCCTGCAGTCTGATGTACCCTAAAGGACATTAGTCTCCCATTTATTTTCCTCTGTGGTCAAGTGCAGAGAGAAAGGTTTTCTGAAGCTCTGAACTGTCTTCTGGAGGAAAAGATCTCTCTTCAAGCTCAGCAGATGGCAGAAGGCTACAGTATGGGAGTTCTTGTATTAAAATGCAATAGGCATAGCAAGAATGTCATGGTATTTTTGAAAATGCAGACACTGTATGTTAATAAATACCTACCTGTAAACGTATTTGCTCCTTAAAGTACAATGCATGCTTGCTGTCCTTCATAAAACATTAATAAAGAATGCAAGGTGTGGAAAGATCTTATGCTACAGGCTACTATAATGCTTCCTGTCCCCAGAAATCAAAATGTTTTTGAGCTACTAATGAACTACTCCACAAAGTAGTCAGAGTCAGATGTTAAAGTAGACATTACCAAACTACCATTAACACCGTATTCCACAGTGGTTATCAGTAATCAGGAACAGTAGCTTACAGCTTCCTAGATGTACATTAAGCTCCTTTTAAAAGTCCTATAAACCTGGTAAAATTCCTCTCATATGCTCTGAGAAAAAGGATTCCTTATCAGAAAGATAAGGCTAATCCTACTTTGCTCTGGATGAGTGTGTTGGAATATCTGAAATGTGGTAGCTGTACATTCTGCTGACAGTATGCAGTTGTTCCAGAAGAGCTGTGTTTCTTCTGCCCTCCGTGAGAACACAATTTTCCATACTGGCTGTTCAGGAAACCCTATAGAGCAACCATCACCTTTTATATTTAGACTCGAGAAATACACATGCATTTTTCCATCTTATTGTGTCAGTTCTTCTCATCCCACTACAAGGGTGAAATATTAATTGGCAAAGCTGACAGCAATACACATACCCTGATGCAAATACATCTCTAAAGAAGAAAATGTTACATTTTGTCTTTAGGGCACAATTAAGTTAGTTACTTCATTTTCTGCAGAGGAAAGAATAAAAATCCTAAACACTCCTACTTCAATGACAGTATTTCAATGCCTTTCAAATGATGGCTTGGAGACAATAAGGGAATCTACTTAAAACTACAAACTTCCAGCTCACTAGTCCTTTCTACTCTTAGAAATCAGTCCAGTTACCCACTGCCTCTTAGGAAAATCATGGACTAATATTAATATGGTCTACCTACTGGGAGCAACGTGGCCTGAACTAATGATGACAATCAAAGATAACCATAAAGTACTTTTCTGTCCATGTGTAAGGTCTTGATATTTCTGGGATGAATGATCTGCACCTGTGTTATTGAAACAACAGTTCTCCATGAAGGAGGAAAACACTAAGCAGTATGAAAATTTAATATATTTTCAAAAGCCTGAGACCCTATGAAGGTTCAGGTACTGCTTTTGTTTTTCACTTTTGACTTTCAACTTCTGTACATTATTTTCCCACATTTACTTAAAGGGTAGTATCCTTCTTCTGGAAAATTTTCCTACTCCAACACTTCTATTTTTAACAAATTGCAACCTGTGCTATCTACAGAAGCAGCTCATTACTTCTGGACAGCAAGAAATCAGCACTCCTCTGAGGCTTAGTCTTCACTCTGCCTTTGAACAGTTTTGATAAAAGGGGCCCCCTCACACATCATCACTGTGAAATGCACCCTGCATAATACAGCAGGTGACACATCCACACAGATACTAAAAGCTAGTGTAGCCCTCAACTCCTTATAATAGATGAACATAAACCTTGCAAGTTAAACCTTACTAAGCAAAATGTGGAAGAGAGCTTCAGGAAATGTCCCCAAAACTCTGAATTATTACCAGTCCCCATGGTATCTTGCATAGGCCTAATTGGATACTGAGTATGAAAATGACCCAATAATGACAGAAAAGCTTTATAACATTTTTATGCACCATAATGATGAGAATTTTAAAACTTCCTTCTATCACTTTTCTTTATTATGAAGCAATTATAAATCACCATGAATGTGCCAAGTACACAGCACATTGATTCTTCTGGCATGCTTTCCAACAATTTCTCCCTGATGAATATAAAAGGAGCAGGGTCTGGCCACACTGGAGAGCTGGCCATGTGCATTCTTATCACTCCCAGGCACTCACATGAGGTGACAGGCACATGACTGAGCTGGGAATTCATCACAAACAGTAACAGCAAACAGCACTTTGCAACAGCAATTTTCCACATGAAGCACCAATGAGAATTAGTTTTTGTTAATACGAAATTATAATGCCAAGAGCCACACTGACAACCCTATAATAAAATTCTTGGTGAATAAGTGATGAGAATGTATCTTCTACACTCTTATAATGTAAATGTTTTCCTTTCTACGTGGAAGGAAGAAGTCTGTTTTCACAACTGATATGAAGCAGGTGCTCTTGAAAGCCTTCTGACTCTGCATTCAGTGTGAATTACTAGGTGGGACTGCTAAAAGATAAAACATTACAGTGTTAAAGGACAAAAATTGCTTTTTCAGTAAATGATTTCTGACATTCTACTGTATTTTTTAAATCTGTAATGAGAAGGAAATTAAAAAAAATATATGCCACAAATGTAGCAACAATAATAACAACATGTCTAAATATATTTTAAAAATATGAAATTAGAAACAGAACAGCATAATAAACAAACCAGCTTGTCTCTACAGAAAACATGGATCACAGACCATTCACTGCAACACGATAATTTTGCTTAAATTATATGGGCTGATTATCCCTGCCTGAAAATAAAAAGGGGAAGGGATACACATGCATTCAAAAATAGTTGCATTATCAAAAACGGAAGGAGAAGAGAGAAAACAATTCTTTAATCCCCAAATTACAAATCAACAGATAGAGTTACAATGACAAATGTCATTCATTTGCATTCATGAAAGTCATTTAAAAAATAAGATTTGAAATATATTAACTCAATTACATTAAATTTGCTTAGCAAAACAAGGTCAGAGAAGCAAGTATAACCTCTGCTATTTTGTAAAACACCTCCTTCAATGGAATCCAGCCTTGACTTACATAAGTGAGTGGTGAAAACCTTTGTTTCTCTTCCACCAGTGTTTTTGCAGGCAGTGGTGGACTGCCTGGAAAAAGGCTCAAGGTTTTATTTGAGCCATTGTAAAACAAATAAAAAATATAACAAATCTAGTGGCTCTCTGATTCTGGTGTCAGGTAAAAGGAGCAAAGAGGACAAAAGTCAGATGTAGCCTGGTCTGAGGCTCTATCTGGTACTACAAACCTTTCTCCTCCAAAGGCAAAAGGCTAATTGAGCTGCTCCAGGCAACAGCAGTGCTTATCAGAGCTAATTCATTTTGTGGTCTGTTATTGCCAACATCACCTCAGCTACCAGGGAAAGTGCTAGAAATTCTTTGTTTCTGTGAGAGGACATTTTGTCTTATGCAAAGGCAGCAGTTGCTGAGGCTCTCACATATTGGAGCCTCCACTGCTCTGGAGAAGGTGTCTAAAATTTGTTTGGATTTGATAAGCATTTCAAATTTAGGACCATTAACCCTTGAGGAGAGAATCTGGCAGCTCTCAAGCAAACATGTTCACTCCCCCTTGACTGTTTTTTCCCTCTCCTGATGTCCCTATCAGGAATATACTCTGCCTGTTATGTTCCATGCATAGTTCAAAAGTGCAAATAAAAGCACTGAGTTCAAAAGTGCAAATAAAAACACTGAGTTCAAAATGGGATCTGCAGAAAGGCCTAAATGGGGATTGCAATTGAATTTGTTAAACTAATCTCATTGAAGAAAACATCTTCCTGATTGTCTAGGAAAGGTCTGTATAATGCAATTTGGCTCTAGCCTGCTTAGGAAATACAGTTGATCCCTGGCTGTCATAAGAAATGCTCCTATAGACTGGACAGCATCTCTGTATACCAGAGTCACTTTATGCTAACAGAGCTGTTTCACATCACTGATGGTTTCTATATCAATTTAGTTAAGTTGATGCAAGAAGCTTCAGGAATAGTCTTTCTCCTTTAAAAAAACCCCCTAAAATATGCCACTTTGGATTATTCAAATGAGACAGAAAATATCAGTTAAATTAAAACAACCCACAGGTTTATGCCTGAATAATCTCATGTTTGATCAAAAAATACTTAAATCCATAACTAACTTTCCTTGACATCTCAGCGATGTCAAGCTGATTATATAATTCTTGACCCTCCTTGCCCTCCCTACTAAATGTAGACTTCATTAGGAGAGCTAAATGAGAAAATATTATTCCAGTTAATTATGTTATTCTGCAAAAGAAAATAGATTAATACAAGGAAAAGAACCCTCCTAACAAAATCAGAATATAAAACAGTAATTGACAATAAAAATATTTTCTCCATTGCATCTGTTCCATTTTTTACTGTTAATGTTAGAGATTTCTTTTAAGTAAGGAAAAGAAGTATGGTCTTTTTATCTATGACATGACCTCTTCAGCATAGTTGGGATACCCCTCTTTCAGAACTACTAATAATACTCTTATGCTTTGATTTTTGCATGGATCACTTTGACAGCTTTATTACTGCCAGAACTCTGTTAACATACAGAACCTCCAAAATACCCAAGAAATCTGTATTTAGGTAAAAAGTGCTTGGGTTTTCTTTATTCTTTTTTAATTTTTTATTTTATTTTTAACATGTGCCCACTGAAGACAAGAGCTAAGATATTAGCCTCCTTTTAAAATATCAAGGGAACTTTGGCTCAAATTATTTCTTGCCCTTATCCCACTCAACCTCAAATTTCTCCTTTTACTCATATCTGAGCCCTACTGGACAAATGGAAAAAGAGTAATAGAGGGGAAAAAAACCCCTTAAATATGCACTTTCTTTTTTCTAGATGTTTAATGATTCAAGTACTGTTTACCAGAAAGAGAAAAAAGAAAGTAAAACCTAAATTACTAAATCTGTAAATGGAATGTGTTTCCTAAGCTACTACTTACCAATGTCAGCTCTCATCATTTAGAAGCCACTTACAAGTAGTTGTTTTAATTTTTCAATTCAAATAATCCCTCACAGCAACTTTGCAGTTCATCCAGAAATCTTCAGGAAGCCAGTCTTTAAGCTGAAAACTATGAAGGAAGAGGCTGAAAAATGTCCCTGCACCTGCCACAGCTAAATGGTGATGACACAGCCTTGAAGAAGACAACAGGAGTGTGTGCTGGGTGGGATGGCCAGTGGCTGCAGTCCACACTAAGGGGAGTATCAGTGCTGCACCACTTTGGAGATGACCACAACAGCATCATTTAGCCCATAAAGGCTGGTTTATTTTCATCCAGTTCAGAGACACGAGAGGTGCATAGGAGTAAGCTGTAGACAAGGTATAAAAGCACTCCAAAGGAGGTTGACTTACTCTAGAGGGAAGAAATCATCTTGTGCAATCCTAAATTAAAGTTTTTGTTTAATCACAATTTTGCCCAAGGGTTTTGGCTGTTCAGAAGAATGAGCTATATAATCTGTTAGTTCTTTGACACTCAAGAACTAGCAGTCCTTAGAAATCTGACTTTTTGAAGCAGTGATTCTAAGGAGAGACACATTATTAACCTGGAGCATCACTTGCCTAGCATGCAGGAGGTACATTACTGTGCTAAAAGCACATATTATTGGCTAACACAGCTAACTGCAGATTAAAGGCTGCTGTCAGGAAAGCTCTTAGGATCACCCTCAGCTTCCATCATGATGGCAGCTGCTCAGTGTACTTGGGGGATAGTCAGATATTGTATGTGCCCATTGCTAGTGAGGTGGTCTGAGTCAGACACTGAATCTTTGCAAGGTCAGAAGAGACAATCAGCAGGCAGCTTTACCTGTCTCCTGCCCATACAGGTAGAGAACACAGGGACAGTTTGGTTGTGCAGCTGCTGTTGCACTCTGTACTGATCTGAGATGTTTCATGCTGGCTTTACATGACGTGTTTCCAACGCACTCCACAAAAACTGACGCCTGCAGGCATGTGTGGTACTGGAAACAGAGGCAAGGACATAATTTCCCAGAGCTGCCTGCAGACATTACCCTTATTTTTGATCCATGAGACAGCTGGAACCAATGCAATAGGCCCTTGAGTAGGAGAAAAGCTACTTACCACCATAAAGTGGTGAAGGATGTATATTCAAAGGAGCCCCCAAGAAAAAGGCAGTGTCAAACTAAAGAGCTCTGCCTATGACCTTATACAGCATGGTCTCAGGCACTGAAAAGCAGAACAAGGGAGAGCAAAAGCACCTGGGGTCATCAGAGCATGGTGGGGAATATCTCACTCCAGGCATCCTGCAGAGGCAGTGAGTGACCCCATTTCCAGTCACAGAATTCTTGCCAGTAGCTTGGTAGCTCTGCAAACCCATTTTAGTCCATGTCTGGTGCCAGAGCATTCATCACCTCACAGAACTGTGCTCTCTGCATTAAAAATATCATTCAGCTTTTTGTAGTTGCTGGAAACACCAATGGGAAACGCAGGACACAGGCTAATGGGGAAGACATGGCTGTAGGACAGGCCTGTCAACAAAGCCTTTCTAGGAGAGCAGACCACAGCAGAGCTGCAGGTGTGGCACCTGGGCAGCCCCTTTGCCCATGTGACAACCAGGGTGCTGCAAGGCCATGCAGCTGGATGGCAGGGCTGGCTCCCTGTTCACAGCCCTGATGGGCTCACACTGCTGTGGGAAGAGAAGAACTGATGAGCTGCTTTGGCTTTTCACAGCCTTCCAGAACAAGAGGTGACTGGGGCTGTGCATTTTGGTGTTGCTGCTATAGATAAATATTCGTTAACGATTAAAAATCTTCATTAACTTCATTAAACTCACTAAATTAATGAGGCTATAATGTAAAGAAGCAGCAAAAAAGCCATGTCTTTCAAAAGCTTTGTTTTTACCACCTTGTTTATACTCATGGCTTCAACAGTGAGTACTTTGGAGGCAGTAAAATACAGGCAGTTAATAGTCACGGTGAATATCTGCTGCTTAGATCAATGCTTCTCCAGCTATCTGTCAGGATTACTCTGATCCCACAAATCCCCATATTTTTGCTGCAGGGCAGCAGCCCTGTGGAGGAAAGGCAGAGGGATCTCTACCTTTTTCTGTTCAGGAGTACCACACAGGTACTCCCACTGCCCTGTGCTGGAAACAGCAGTGGAGTGCACCTGCTCAGCTGTAGCTGCTAAGGAGAAGTGTGTCTGCCTCCCAGCCATACTGACAACTGCAGCCTGTTTCCTTTTTCTGCCCAATTTGGAACTGGCCATCCAGTGTGTAAACACTGAAATCTGGGTCAATCAACCTGATGTACGACAAGAGAGCAAAACATCTGCCAGAGCTGGAACTGATCTACACAACTGCCTGCAGAGAATTTGTCTCTCTGCTTCACCATTTCAGTCCTCTGGCCCTGGGTGCCCCATCATCTCCTTGCACAACACAGAGGACATCCACCCTCTCACCAACCATACATGTGAAAGAGTAGGAGATCATGCTGCTTAGTAGAATCTTAAAAAAAAAAAAAAAAAAAGTCTTTGAGAAGGAGACAATGTCACAGTGTCAGATGATTTTAGCAAAGACAATCATTGGTTTTCCATTATACTTTATATGTAAAAATATAGATTTTGAGTTACTGCATATACACAGACGAAAGAGGGAAAGAGCTTTATGAAAGGATGCTAACCTGCTTGACAGCAGAAGCTATTTTTAAATTTACACAGAAAAATGTACAAATAAATGATAAAGACTTCTGATCATCTTCCTCTCCTCAGTATTTATTATCCTCTACCCAGAAAAATAATTTCCATTTTCCATTTCCCTGAATATCTGAGTTAATATCTCCAGCTTTTTTATAATTCCACATACTTAGTACACAATACAGAGACACTGTTTCCTGAGCTAATCTGTTTATCAGATAGCTTCTCTTCAAACAATTAGCTACATCAGGATTTCTCCATAGCAAATCAATAGCTTTGGCTCAGCCAGATATAGGCTTTAGCATGTTGACACGCCTCTCAAAATAAATCACAAAAAGTGGCAAGTGGCTGCTACAGTAAGCTTCTCAAAAATAAATTACAGTTGTCATACCATGTAGCCCTTTGATTCTGATTTAGTTTATCCTTTACTCTTTCAGTATATTTCCCCAAAATAAAATCAGACAGACATGCTCCATTTACTTATCTTTGGTAAATTGTAATTACTGAGAAACTCCTTTGAAGTTCCTACTTATCAATGTGAGGAAGATTGCAAAAGTCCAGCCCAGCCCCAAGGTAAGCAAGCTTAAAAAAACAAAAAAAACAACAAAAAAAAAAAGAAAAACGTATAAAAGAAAAAGCTAATAGAACAAAACGCTCATTAAAATACATGCTTTGTGCAACTTTGCATAACCAGCCCAGATCTGTTTTACCAGACTTATAAGCTTTGACTGTGATGCATGCAAGAAAGCTGTACATACAAGACAAGGGCCAAGTCTAGGTAAAATCTGTGTTTTCTGAATTTAGAGTGTATAAAGTATTTTATATTTTCATGAGTTTGTCCAAATACTGCATTTCCTCTTTTAAGAAAAAACATTAGGAAGCTAATTTGATAAGACTGCAGAAACATATGCCACAGAAAAAAAATATTAAAATATTTCCCTGACTTCACAATTGTCTTTGAAGAGAAGTCACTCACCCCTAAGATGAAGCAGAAGTCCTGGTGATGGTGCAGATTTGTTTACCACATGTGATGCCAAGCATACAGTGAGCAGTGCAGGTTAAGACAGTTGGTTATAATCAATCCAGTTATCACAGCTTAATTAGTTACTGCTGATTTGTGTAAGTCCTCATGCCTGGCAACTTTCATTTTTTGACTGAGGCAACTGCAAAGGTATCATGTTAACTTTTATCTGTTTTCATTACATGAAACATTTATAAACAAATGCAAACACATTTCACAAGGAACCTCATGACTCTCTTTTGAATAAAATTATCACAATGCCCCTCATTTAATATTTTCAAGCAATTATTTGCAAATATATTTTCAGTTGGAGGCCACAAACCTTTATCAAGTGCTGCTAGGTGCTTTGGTAGCAAATTTAATCCTTTTGTGCCAAGCAGCCAAGAAAAATTGTGATTTTTTTTTTCTGTAGTGATTTTATGTAAAGATTTTACAAGCCTGTGAAAGGAATTGCAGAAAGTCTGGACATTTTTCTCCTTAGCCATAAGTTGCTTCTGTGCACAATTCAGAAGAGCTGAGTTATCAGCATGACTGGGTGTTGCATAGGGGTCAGCCTCTGCAGAGTCAGCTGTATGCACTGAAAGTGTCTCTAAACATGCATGAGAAAGTGCTGTGTATGGACCACAGAGGAAAACCAAGGCTAAGCTTGCATTAAAAATATTCCCACTAATGACAAGCTGTTTGCTCTTCCTGAGTGAGGTATCACTGTTGCGTGGCCTTTACACAGAGGAGACGCAGTTCAAGGACTGACAAAACATGACTCTTTTTAAAACATTTTATCTCTTTTTATTTGTCTGTCCTGATGGTTCGCTACAGGCAAAGGAGGTATTCAGAAAGTGAACTGCACGATACAAACACAGGCAGCAAACTAAGCTGGTGGCATGAAAGGCGTATCTGAGAACACAGAGTTGACAGAGTCAGAGTCAGATTTTGTTCGAGTAGTTTTTAAGATACTCTCTGTAACGACACTGTCATTAGGAAGCAGTTTTACCTTTCCATTCTGACTCTGTTTGGGCTCGTGCACAGGCTCCAGGAACACCACCCGTTTACCGGTGCTCGCCTTCTTCTCGTCAGCAGGCAGCTCCTGCGCCAGCGCGGAATTCAGTATGGATGGGTGGGCACTGCTTTGGTTCAGCTTCCTCTTCTTCTTCTTTCCCTTACATTGACACGGGCAGGGGGTCAGATAGAGATACAGCAGCACTAAAATAATACTGGCCACACAGGCAGCAAGGGTGGTAAAAGCTGTATTAAATGCTTCATGAGCGTGGGACCTGTTCACTGTGAAATTGCTAACGTTTATTCTGACCTCTACGGTTTCATTTAATAGTCTTTTCTTATTTATTGCAATGCAGGAATACAGCCCTGAGTTCTCTAGCTGGGCATCTGTTATCTCCAGGCTGCCATTAGGAAACACCTTGAAGTTATCAGTCTCCCTGTCTGGCTCCAGCAATCTATTGTCTGGACTAACCCAAACAAACTGTGTGCCCGTATCGCTGATTCTGCTGTCACAGTGTACAATCAGCCTGTCACCAACCTGGGCATCATGAATAAGCCCAAAGGCTTGGAAAGAGCTGTTGACGGTACTTTCAGAGCAATTCATAAAGCTGTCCTGCAGTAAAGGCAGTTTATTATGACCTCTCGGGTCTGACTGCAACAAACAGCTGTACTCATTCTTGAAGTCCACCACTGAGCTGAAATGCCTTTGATACCAGAAGATTAGCATGGAGTACAGGACACAGTCACAATAGAATGGGTTGCCATGAAGATAAATTCCACTAAGTTGTTTGGCTGGCACTGAACTCAGGCGCTGAACAGGCATCGTCTGGATGCGATTAAAGGAAATGTCCAACAACACAAGGTCTGTCAGTTTATGTTTTCCAACATATAAGTCCAGTGGGAAATGTGAGACCAAGTTGTAGCTTAGGTACAGTTTCTGCAATTTGTACAATCCTCCAAAGGCTAAAGACTCGATCTGTGTTATTTGATTGTTGTACAGCAGGAGAACCTCCAGTGCCTTTAGCTCATGGAACACAGGGCTGCTCAGAGTTTTCAGGCTGTTGGATGACAAGTCTAGATACTTCAGGTTCGGAGTCATGGAAAAGCTTCCAGGGCTAATGCTGCTAATGCTATTATGATTGACTATTAAAGTGTTCAGTTTCTCAGACAGCACTGGGACCCATTCAGGCTCCAAAATCCCAATTCTGTTATAACTCAGATCCAGCCTTTTCATACATTTATAAAGATTTCCTGGCACTCGAGTGAGGTTCTTATTTGTGCAGCTCACGATGTCACTGGCACAGATGCAGGCTGCTGGACACATCCCCGGGGCACTGCCACAAACACTCATGGTGAAGACCAAGAGGCATGCGAGTCCTCTGCAGCTCACTTTAAAAACTCCAAGTCGGGTAGGAAGTGTCTGCCAGTTTAAAGACATTGTCACTGTCTTTTAGCTGTCTCCCAGTGCTCCTTGCCACAGATTACTTGTGCAGTTAGCTTTGCACTCGTTGCTGTCAAAAGAGGGATACAGAGGTACAGCATGTTAACATTTACCATTCATACTCTGCATCATTTCCTAGGCCTTTTGAAAAATACAGAGAATTAATTCTTAGGTTTTCATACAATTAATGGTAAAATCTAGTTTTAAGGTGATGTAAAATTAACACTGGTTTTATGCAAACATGAAATTCTGCATTCCTGTTTCAATATATATACTGTAGATACAGTATTTTTTGTTTTCTAAAAGAATGCAACTATTATTCATTCTTGGACAAAGTAATGCAATTTCTGACAGTTCATTAAAAAAGAATTGGAAATGTTCCTCTGTGGAGCATGACTTGGCAATGGCATCCTCTACGTGTTTCCAAACCAACACAGATTCCCAGTAGAAGAAAGAAAAAGCCTCATCCTAAAATGCTTTTTTCTTGTCTAGTGGGAAGCAGTTACATGCTTTTCTTTACAATCAGAAAATGTCACACGTCTTCAAGCAAAGAATTTTCTCAGCCTTTCTGGCTTTAAATGTCATGTGAATTTCTTTCCTTTTTTTTTTTCTTTTTAATTCAGTAACTTATGGTTCAGGTAGCAACAGCCTATTTTGAAAGTTATTAAAGTTGTTCAATAGCAATATTTTGTATTCTGCTTCTTCTACCTTTGCCAATATAGGTAATGAGGAAGAAATCTATGCCTAGTGCTTACCTCAGGCACAAATTTCAGGAACATTCAGTAAGGATGAGTCAGCTGTTTCTCAAAACTTAGTAAAGACTTTGCTCATATGTAGACAGAAAAAACCCAACAATACTCTTTTCTGATAATATTTTAGAGTCAGTCTTGTTTGAAACAGGGGTGTAAGATTTGGCACAGTAGTGGTTCTGTGCTAAGGGATGTGCTTTTTACCATCTCCTGAGAAAATTTATACATATATAGCTGAGGAATAAACATTTCTATTCACTCTTGCTCTCCCTGGTACCTGTTTAGAGTTTGTCAGTAAATTCAGAGGTGAGTTTATCTGCATTGATTACTGTCACCCTTTCAGAGTTCAGATGTGGTATTCACCCCCACATTATTACTCTCAAACTCATTTCTCCAATCTCCCCCACCTGTTGGAGCAGTATCTGAGCAGGATAAACCCTGACATATCTGCTCAGAGCTGCTGGTAGTGGCTATGGTCAGGAGCCTGTGGACAGTGGGATGAGGAGAAAGAAGCAGCCTCAGATGGAAAGGAGCAGAATAAAAGAAATTGTATTCTCTGATGATGCAAGATGGACAAAGACAAGATGTGCCTTGAGGGCAAAAAAATTAAAATCAAGACCTAAGTGGTAGAGGGCAGCAGGGCAGAGGGACAGTTAAAGAAGGGGAGAGAGAAGGGTAAGAGACATAGGGAAGGAAGTGCAAAACCAGGGGGGATGGATGCTAAGGGAGCATCATCACTGCTACTAAAGAAACTGAGGAGGAGGTAGTCTGAGGATGTAGAAGTCAGTCAAGGCATATGAGACTGGAAAAGCAGATGAGGAGGGTGCAAAGAAAAAGAAGAGGACTAAGCAGAAGACAAACAAGAGTTTCAGGAGGTAAACCTTAGAGAATACCTCTCCAGAGAATTTACATCTGCTATTTAAGAACCCATGATTACTGATGCAATTAATTAATATATGCAAAAAGCAAAAATTTTCACTCCTCTTCAGTTCTTTATTTCCTTCTTCTGTGACCTTCTGCCAATCTGGCAGGCTGCTGTCTTCTGCTGACAAATCTACTCCTAAGTGCTAGAAGTGGTAAAAGATATGCTATGAAACTAAAGAGCTGAACCTCATAAAGACCCATTAAAAGAAATATGAAGGCAGCATGGGAGAATGGGACATTTCACCTTTCACAACAATTTATATATACATTAGCTTTGTTTCCATTAAAAAGAAAAAAAAATTAAGAGAATTGCAGGACTGCCAACTCAAATGCTCAAAAGTGTCAGAATTGCATTTCTATTTTCATTTAAGATTTTATATACAGTCCCTGGTTACATGATTGCTCAATTTTACCCCCAAAACCTTTCATGACACTGTGCACAGGTTCTGAGGAAGAACACGGTGAATAATGGGTTATTACATCAAGAGCTTGATAAATCCTTATCCCTGAGAACTGCAGCTGTCCTAGCCTTTGCCACAAAAGTCCTGTGAGATCAGGCAAACCATGTGAACTGGTAACTATTACAAAATAATGAACATGTTACAGTCACCAGCTTGCCACTTTAAAATAAGGAACCTCTGTATGTTAAATTTGGGAAGGACTGATGGGAGGAAGTGCTGAGATGAGAGTCAAAATGCTGTGACTCTATCTGGCACTTCTGATTGCACAGGGAATCCCTTGTTTATACAAGGGATACACTAACATTATTTTAGCTATAGAAATATTGTAAAAATAAATTGATTGGCTTGAATTAAAGTTTAATATCAAGATTCATAAATTCTCCTAGGCTTTTAAAGTTTCCTGAAGCCTCTAACTGCATGGGGTTCTCAATGGAAAGTTAGGAATCCAGAGGAGTATTTTTTAATCAGTCCTAAGCTCCTTACTTATTTGTTTTTGCTAGTTAGGTAGTCTATAGCAACAATTAATAGATACAAGTTCTTCTAGAGGGTGAAACCTATGAAGCATTAGAGAAACTGCCATAAAAAAAATAATTCTGTACTGCAGTGTGAATTTGTATGACATACAGACATAAGGCACAGTGAAAACACACTGGCAGATGAAGAAGGTATTTAGTAATTGCTCATTTAGTTAGTCTACCGTATGAAGCAAGGCATCTGAATACTACATTACCATAAAACCACGTGCCTTGAGACTGGATTAGAAAGGACATGAACATTAGCTGCAAAGGTTGCCTTTCCCACCAATATGTGAATGCCTGAGTCTGCAAGCTCTGCAGCCTGATTTTCAATATAAGTGCACTTGCAACAAGTGAATGGCACTTAAAAAAATTATATCCCATGTTGAATATAATCCTGGATTATATAAATCCTATGATCCTAGAGATCCTCCAAATGGGACATATTAGATCAATGCTCAGGTTTGTAAGGGTTACCAAATTTAATACACTACATTAATCTTGCATATTTTCTTCTGTCCATGCCTACAACTACCTCATCAGAAACTCCAAGCTAGTCTGCAACCAAATCCCATGGGCAGACACACACCAGTCACTGGTGTATATCAGCATAATACTTTTTAGTTCTAAGGAGCAAAAAACAATCTAAAAGGGCTGAAAACTGGATTGTCCATTTTCAAAGCTCACTGGAGCTGCAAAACGAAAACTGTTTCAGATAACCTGACTTGTCTGGCAGGGCAAATCCAAATTACAGACCTCCTAAACATACCACAGGACACACAAGAGTATTTAGAGTATTTAAAGAGTACTCTGATGAGCAGAAGACTTTCTTTCCATGCCCAACTTGTAGTGTAGTGCCTACATTCCCAAAAAGTTCTTTACTCTTTTGGAGAGTACGACTGTTGAGTTGCAACTTGTTCTTCAACCTGCGTTCCCCGTATCTTCTGCACAAATTACCCCAGATGTTCTCCAAAGCCAAGAATGCTCAACATAAATATTTATAGGGTATGTGATCCTTTTAACTTACTCAAAATGCTTGCATAAACATTTCTGGGTTGTAAAGTGTTAAGTAGCAAGAAGAACAAAGCCTACAATTAGCCTCATATTAAAAAACCTGGCATTTTGTTTCATCTCAGGTCTTAGAGAAGTCTTATTTTAGAAATTTCAATGCTGCAGATTTTCTCAAGAGAGATATTGCCATTGAATACTATCAGCTAACAAGTGCCAACAGACTTTGGCCAAGTACTCAACCATTATTTCTAAATGAGCTGCGTAGATACCTTTTCTGATTTATAGTAAAAGTGAAGGGCATGGTCGGGAGTTTTGTTTTTGGATTCTGCTCAAATAAATAACTTTTTTGTGATGCTAAAGTGCAATATTTTAAGTTCAGTGCCAAAAACTACATTGCTCCCAGAGATGATTCATCTGAACAGCAATGGTGCACGTGCTTCTAAACTGTTCAAGAAAGGCGGGACATACCCTGCTACCATAGGGAAAATCCTCAGAAACAGCAAAATTGACTACAACCAATCACATTCTAGAGAAGCTAAGGATTTGGTTCTTGGTTTTGAACTTTTTAATGTGGATGTTTGTTGTTGTTTCTTGTTTATTTCTGAGGGGGTTGGATGTTTGTTGTTTTGTTTTTAAAAGTAACGAGAACCTAGACCTGCTTATGGAAAAGGGAACATACAGTCCCACCATCAGTTATCACTTGAAGATCAACTAATGTTCTTAACATTCCTTTCTCTGGGCTCTCTCTCTCACTAATTAATAATATCTACACCACTTTTCTCATCCTCTGTTAGCACCTTCAGGCTTATTGTTGCTTCTCCAATGGAACATGTACACCAAACTTCCTCTCCCAGTTAATCTGAGACTTTGCTAAAAAATTGTTATGTCTCACATCTCTTAATTTAAGCAATGAATTGGACTGGAGACCACAATTCACCTGAATGGTTTTGCAAACACTACTGTTAGTCTTTTCACTGTTAAAAAATCAAATTGGTAGGTGCTATTCGTACTGTAAAGCATTTTCCTGTACACTGGTGATACAAATAGTCCTACATCTGGCTGGTACTTTTTGCACAGTGAAAACACATATACTGGCACACAACCCTGCTGCCTGTGGTACTACCGCAGGAATAGTGTTGAGCCCCTAAAGAGAGCAAGCACTCATTTCATTTTCCAGAAGGTTCACACCACTTTACATCCCCTACCTCCTTCTCTTGTACCACATCTCCTGTGACTGCCTTCTATTGAGCCTCCCCTCAGTCTCACCAGCCCATAAGACATTAATACATCTCTGCACCTCTCATTAACTTCCAATGTCCACACAGGTGCTCTTCCCCTCTACTAGTCTACATATCAGATGAATTAGGGCTGTACTAGTCAAATACAGCAATACATGAAATAAAAAAGTGATGGCTCAGGTATTTGTGTTCTCACAGCCCTATTTTTTTCTGACGTGACATTTGACAAAGGTTCCTCATGAACTCAGAAGTAGAAGTGATTTTTAGAATGGAGTTTTATTAAATTATAACATCAATATTATACAAGTATTATTACTGGTTTTAGTCCCAACTTTACAAATCCTGTTCAAATACATGAGACAGCCATTAATTACATATAGACTAATGGCATCCTATGCAATTAGTATTTTTAAAAGTTACATTTTTAAGGAAGGTCTGCATAAACTCACATTCCTTGTGTGTGTGTGATACTGTCAGAGGAAATATTCATACAACAGCCACCTTTCCTCAGCCTCCAGGCTCTACTCTGTCTTTATCATTCCTGAGTGGAAAAGGTACTCTGCATCAAATCATCCTGACAGCTGTGCTCAGAATCTTTGACTCAACAGATACAGATTACCCAAACATAATCCATGAGATTTAGTGACATGATAGATTGAACAGCAAAGACTGTTGTTGAGCTACATCTGGGAGATATCTTGATACACTGGACTAAATCCCTGAAGTGGGCTAAACTGTGCTTGGTGCAGGACCTAACAGTGATGAAAAAATGGCTTTACATCATATTTGCAGCAAGCTGATCCTGAGATCAGCAAGGCAAATGGAGTGTTCTCTCCAGCCAGCATCTGGCCAGACCTCAATCATGCTGAATTAGAGATTAATTTGTCCTAGTAACCTTAGCCACATAAAACTATCATCTCCCACTAATCCCTCACTAAAGATTGAATTTCCTTGAACAGAGATTTTTTTTTCTTCTTAAAACACGATAACTCACTTGTCTTAAAGAAAACCGAGACACAGAAGAGAAACTGGGTGACGTACAAGAGCCTCAGTTGGACTAATCAACAGTCTCTTTACAGCAGTACAGCTACGTGAAGTCAACATCTCTGCAGCTCTTATCCCTCTGAGGCAGTACAAGGGAAACACACATCAGTGAAACAACAAATTCATCCCTCTTGCCATGTTACTTTGTATACCAAGCTGCAACCAAGCTTCAACCTTGTAAATCACTTTAGTTGCTAAGGAGATCAGCAAATAATAAAGAAAAAATGCAACGGTAAGTGGCAGTGCCTATTACCGTATCAGTAACCAGTCTCCAAGCAATGTCAGATCTTACCAAAGTTTAGTTGCCCAGCGAAAGATCCTCACCGCCTCCAAAAATGAATCTGATGGCTAAATTACGTAGAAACCTCTTTCCATACGACTTGGGGAGGTCTCCTACCAGTCTCACGTCGGGGATTGCCGCTGCAGCCCCAGATTCCCAACGGGAGTCGGCGGAGGGCAAAGTTTCGGCCAGCCCGAGCAGCTAAAGGGGACATGGGACCGGGGGCACCCGCGAGCATCCCGAGGGGGCTCTGACCGGGGCAGGCGCGGCCACGGCCGCCGCTCCTGGCGGGGGCAGGGACCGGAGCTCCCCGCCCGCTGCCGGGCTGCGCTCGCCTCCGTCCGCCCCGACCCCTGCCCCTGCGGACCCTGCCCCGTCACAGCCCGGGCACCGGCGGTGTCTGCTCCGCCACCCCGCACCCCGGGCAGCGTTACCTGGAGCTTCCGATGGCCGCTTCATGTCCGGGGAGCGCGATGCCGGCCCCGGCGCCGCCTGCAGCCCCTGCCCCGCATGCTGCTCCGCTCGGCTCCGGGCAAGTGGCGGGACGCCGGGAGCGCGGCAGCGGCTCCGCTGCGCTCCCCCGCGGCCGCAGGCAGCGCTGGCCCCGGCGGTGGAGATGAGGCCCGGAGCTCGGCACCGGCGGCGGGCGAGCAGGGCGGGCGGCACACTCCCAGTCACGGCGGCGACACAGCGGGCTTTTATCCCCTCCTGTCTGCGCCCTCCCGGTCCCCCCGCCGCGCAGCACCCGACCCGACCCCACGCCGCTCGCCCCGACGCCCTCCCGGCGCTTCCGCGGCGGCGGGACGGAGCCGTCGGTGCCGGGGGAGGAGCGCAGCCCCCGGGCTGCCCCCGCTCCGCCCCTCGCCGCCCGGGGGCCGCCGCCGCTCCGCCCCGCTCCGGCCGCGCTCCTCGCCCGCCGCAGCCCCCGGCAGCGGGCAGGCTCCGCAGCCCGGGTGGGCTCTGCCCTGCCCGGCTCTGCCCCTGCCCTGCGCAGCAGCCCGGCCCGCCTGCGGGGGGCGGAGAGCCGGGGAAGCCCCTGCTTCGGGAGGCGCAGCGGAGGCACGGCTCCTCTCCAAGAATGCATCGAAAGCCCCCGTGTGCGGAGATGGAGCTGCGGGGGGTTCCTAGGGCGCGGTAAATGTAAAAGGCACTGCGTTAGCTCTTAGAAATCGTCCTCTGTTTAATTAAATGGTCAAGCCCCACGGAATCTCTGTAGTAAAGAAGGCTTTGATCAGAGCAAATTTGACTCTATCAAATGATAAAAGGCGTTATCGAAAATTAATTGCCATGTTCTTGACCATGGAATCCGTGGGAGAACTGCTTCAAAACAAATTGAGACCAGAACACGAAGAGGTAAAAGCTGCAGCTGAAAGCCAAAGAACACAATTTACTTCTGTTTCGCACCGGTTTTTACCTCCCCCGGCCAAGTTTCTCACGACATTTCCACTGTAATTTAGAGTACCCTACATTTAGAGACTGAAACTGAACACCGGCTACTTTAGCAAATAACAAGCATCGTGGATTTATTGTCATCCAGACATGCAATTTATAGAACAGTTTTCAGCAAAATGGGTTTGCATATTAAAGCTGCTACAAATCACACTTTTCTTTTAAGGGCACATAGCAAAGTCGTTTTTAATATGAGTGTTCGTGACTACATATAAAACTAAAAGGCTCCTTGTCCTAGAAGTCACCCTACAGGCAAACTAAAATTCTTTAGTACAATATAAGGTATATGTCAAAGATCTGGTTCAATATAGATCAAAGCCAGGTGAGATATAGGTGATACTGCTATTAGTTTGAAAGACTTTTTGAACACTACCTTAATCATAAAGATTCATCGTGTTTATTTTGTGCTGAATTTCTATGCAGTTAGGCTATATAGCACTGAAGTAATTTTAATCTTGAGGTTATCGATTGAACACTGTTTTATTTCAGACTTCCCATTGAAATATTCATTTGTTTAAAGAAGCTTGTTGTCTTCATTTAGACTAAACCATTAAATTTTCCTGATGACCTTGATACCACAAAATGCTGGGTGAAATTTATGTTGATCACATTACCAATACAGTCTGAAGAAGAGGGTAATCACTTTTGTAGTTTTCCTTCCTCTGCTTTCAAAACTCTTGAGCCTGAATTCTTCCTAAAGACTTACTTATGGAATGAAAACTCCTTCTGTGTTAGCATATGGAGTAGCTGTCCATTTGTGAGTTTTGTACGTACTTTTATTGAAGTAAACTGGTTCTAAAATACTAAGAATTTTTATTGCAGCTTGTTCAGACCTCGGTAAGTGTGGACTGTTAGGTGCAAAGTGACAGTATTGCTTGTAGTTATTTAGTTATTATAATAAGTTATTTAGATTCCAGCCATGCTATCTGGACATAGTAATAATTGCTCTGGAGAATGCAGGATCCAGATCAAAGTGAAGTCTGACACTTAAGACAATTAGAATTTTGATTTTCAATTTTATTTTTGTTGTTAGTGGTGACTGGGATCTACTTTTTATATTGCAGATCTCAGGGCTCAGGAGCTCAAAAAATTGCTGTGAGTTGTGATCATCCTTTCATGAGTTGCTCAGCTTACAGAGAGAGGCCATGTGCCAGTAAGGAGACTTTGCAGAGAAATCATGATCAAGGGATGTATCGAACGGTCTGAAAGGAGTTCAGAACCACAGGATTCTTGTAAGTCTGGAAACAGCTGGTTGTAAGCCCAGCAACTCTTTGTTCCCACTGAATGCTGACAAATTTGAACATGGCATGATGCAATCTAATTCTCTGTGCTATTTCACAACATAAAGGTGCTTTTGTCACTTGTCACATACTAAATTAGAAGGAAGATTGCTTTATAAAATCTAATTTGGATGAGAACAACAGGTATTTATCTTTCCTCTACCAAATAGCAGTGATGTGAAAACAGTACCTCTCCAAAATCTTTGTTGATCATACGTGGGACACAAGCTGTGTGAAGCTGACAGTACATTAATTAGGATGTGAAAACCTCTCTTTTGATAATCTGTACAAATGTAAGGTTTCTGGCATCACCAATAGAGATTCTTATTGCAGAGAATTGCTGATAGCAGTCTGCTCCTTCCAAAGCCATCAGGATCCTGCCTGTGTTTCCCTGCCCCTGCACTAAACTATCTATTAGAGTGGAAGCTTTTCAGTGCTTGTTTTCACATCCTGTGCAGTGCCAGACAGACTGATGGGGCTTGATAACGTCTTTTAATAACAATATTTACTGTGTGATCTTGAAAGCCCCCACAAATACAGAAATGCCTCTAGTACTTCCAATATTAAGTTTCTTTATTAAAACCACAAATTTATTACAGTTATATAATGCAATTGATCATTTAAAGATTTTTTCAAAAGTCATTTGGCTACAGGGAGTTTACAATACCTTCATGAGCAAGCAATGTAGCTACTGGGCTAGAGATTAACTAGGAGGGGGGTTCTGAGAGAAAATAATATCCTCTCTTCTTACACTCTGCTTTTGGAAGGGCATGATTTTTCTGCCAAAGTGCTCATGCAGGAGTAAGGATTTCCAGCCTCCATTTTAAGTCCTGGTTACATTCATTATAGCCATTAGGCACACAGTAATAAGGATCAGATAGTCATATTCTTTTTTTTTTTTTTGTTATTCCCCTCTCTCCATCCTGAATTAATTCTCTCTCAGTGTGAGGGTTAGGGTACTTCAGTGAGCTCGAAGAGGTGACCTGCAGTCCCTCTGCATGAACTCTGAGCCCCCAGAAGACAGGGATGCAAGTAGCACAAGGACTTAAACAGAGATTTTTGAGTACATGAGGGGAGTTCTCTTCCCTCAGCTGGCACAAATATTTTCATTAAAGTCTATACCAAGCAGTTGTCAACAGCCAGTGGGCCAAGCCCCTTAGCTGCAAACACGTGGGTCATGGATCCTGTCGACTTCACTGTGAGACACAAGCACACATGCTTGGTCCTGTTAAGGCTCTCACACTTTTGGCATGTCCTGAGGCAGAACATGTTCTCTGCCCTGTCTGTGTGACTCTGGGAATCCTGCAGTGCCTCAGGGGATGGAGAGAACAAAAAGCAGGTCTGGTAGGGATGGCTGTAGCAGAAAAGTGTTTTAAGGCTTTTATCAGATGATAAGAGAAAACCATCACTTGGAAGTTGCAATTGCTCTTGGGATAGTTTATTGGGTCTGTCTGAGATGGAGTTAAACCTTTCTAGCTACCAAAGCAAAGACCAGCACTATGAGGGCTGCTGTGGGGAAAATTGTTGGTAACACACCAGTGCTTTGGCTACAGCTGGCACAGCATCAGCCTCATCTGTCAGCATTTCCTCCCCCATGTGTAGCTGGGGGTGGGCAAAATCCTGGGAGGGGACACAACTAGGCTGGTGACTCAACTGATGGGATATTCCATACCATATGGTGTCAGCTCAGATGTAAAAGCTAATAAAAGGAGGAGGAATGGGAGACTTTTATTATTTACAATGTTTGCTTTCCTGAGCAGTTGCTACCTGTGCTGCAGCTCTGCTTCCTGGGCAGTGGCCTGACATGGCTTGCTGGCAGGAAGTAGAGAATAAAATTATTCTTTTTCCTCTTTGTTCATGTGCATGCAAACTTTAATGCTTGTTTTAGGAAATTGCCTTGTATCAGCCTATGAGTCGTTTTCCATCTTATTTTCTCACCCTGTTCATTTGGGGAGTGATAGAGTGGCATGGTGGGTACCTGGCCTCCAGCCAAGGTGAAGCCACCAAAAGAGATGATGATAAGGTTGAGTTCCTATGGATAAGGATCAGGGGGAAGGCTGTCAAGGCAGACATACTGGTGGGAGTCTGTCATAGACTATGCAACCAGGATGAAGGGGTGAATGAACTATTCTCTAAGCAGCTGGCTGACACTTCACAATCGCTAGCCCTTGTTTTTCTGGGAGACTTTGTCCTGCCTGATGTCTGCTGGAAATTCAGTGCAGTGGAGAGGAGGCAGTCTAGGAAATTCCTGGGGTGTTAGGGAGAGAAATTCCTGACTTGGATCACAACAACACTCTGCCCCACATCCTGGATCAGAGTGACTGGAAAGTGGCCCCGTGACAAGGACCTGGGGATGCTGGTGACAGTGTCTGAACATGAGCCAGTGTGTGCCCAGGTGGCCACAAAGGCCAATGGTATCCTGGCTTGCAACAGAAATAGTGTGGCCAGCAAGACCAGGGCAGTGATTGCCCTCTAAACTTGGCAACCCTCTAAACCCTCTAAACCACCTGAAAGGAGCTTGTAGCCAGGTGGGGACCCATCTCTTCTATCAGGCAGTATGTGACAGGATGAGAGGACACAGTCTCAAGCTGCACCAGAGGGGGCTCAGTTGGACATAAGGAATGATTTCTTTCCTGAAAGAGTGGTGAAACATCACCCAGGAGGGTAGTGGAGTCAACCTGTTCAAGTTCAGTGTTCAAGAAACAACTGGAGAGGGCAAATGCTGTAGTTTAGTTGTCACAGTAGTGTTGGGTCAAAGTTGGACTCAGTGAATTTTGAGGTCTTTTCCAACCTCAATCATTCCATGATTCCTTTGGGTTCTGCTTTCCATCCAGCTTGAAGCTGCACCCTGAGAACAGCTCTTCTGTTCTACCAGCACACCATGCTGCTTAGTCTCCAAGGAATCACTCTTTTATTCTTTCCTTCCTTTTTTTTTTTTTTTTTCCTTTCTGAAAAGCTCATTTTTTACTCCCACATGGAATGAATGCTATTTATTAGACTAAGGACAAAGAAAATGAGTCTTTAGACCAGTGTGGGGATGTGAGAGATTGTACTCACTCCATATCTGGACAGATGGTTCTTTGCTCTCCTTAGTTAGGCATTCAGAACTGACTTTTCTTCCTGTCTCTCAGACATATTCTGTTACTCCCTGTTTTCGCTTTCATAACTCTGCAGATCTAGAGGGGATGTTTGAAGACATCACCTGTCCATCAGTGCTACCCTTTCTCATTCTGTCCTCAGAATTGCCATTGGCTGGTAAGTACTGTTGAAGAAGGAATAAGAATGGCTAATGTTAAAATGAGCTTCTCATTAGGAGTGTGTATATTTCAGAATAAAATCTTTGTACTACTTTTATTTGTCCATATAGCCCTGACTTCTGGCCTTTTCTACTTTCAAATGTCTCTTTAGTACTCAAAATATCAGTTCCTCAGTTTGGCAGGTTTGCTGTTACTTATAGTCCTCCCTGGAGTCTTTGTTTTCTCGAGGATTTCGTAAGACCAAAGATAGGATCAGATACATCTTAAATATTTCTGTTTATCAAATTTATTTACTTTACTTGCTGTGTGCTTGCACCATCAAGTTTGTGTATAATTTACTGAACATGCAGTTTATGTCCTGAATAATTTCTAAAACTCGGAAAGAGCTTAAATGGAGATATTATCTTATATATTTTCCAAAGGTATGTTTCATACATTGAATGAAAAATAAATGAACATTCTGAGATGAGTTCTTATTTTGAGATGGATTTGCTCTTGAAAGCAAAGTTTGGAGGAATGGAGGTGTCAGCGGATTTGTGTGCCTTGCGGATTTTTAGGGTCTCTAAGTCTTTGAATTTGCAGAACAAAAACACCCAAAGACTTTATTAAGCAGTATTCCAATCTTCAGAGCATGTTTATATGCAAGGAAGGCATTGTTAAGCACTGGAGGATAATTTATTTTCATTTTCTATTCCGTAGGCAGAACTTGAGAAAATGTGGCAAATTAGCAGTAAGTTATTGGTTCACTGACTTGAGCCTTTAAAAGTAAGGGCATTTGGAAAAGTAATTTGTCATGGCCTTGAGCAGTCTATTTTAGAGCACTAGAGCAGCTTTTCTATGACAACAGGTAACTTAACCTTTAAAATGCAGTTCTTCATGCAAATAAACCTGGGTAATGGACTTTAAAAGGTGATTTTGCATGGCCTTGGGCATGACTTATTTCTTGGAACACTATGTCTCCTTCATGCATCCAAAATAAAACAGGAAATCTTTCTAGAACACCAAATTCATTTTGCATTATAATGAAATGTAGTGACGTTCTACAGTAACTACAAAATATTGTCTAAAGAGAGAACATGCAAGTGGATTTTCTAATTAAACATGGATACTACCCCACAGCAGTATATAAAGTACTTGTGAATACTCTAGATTTGCAATATCAGTCACGAGGTGAAGGAATATGGGCAATCTCACTCTTGGCTTTAATTGTTCATGGATAGAGCACTAGAGTAGCTGTATTCATCAGGAGTTATAGTTCAAACTCATTTTGTGGATATGCAGCACTGGGAAGCAATTGAGAAGGTTCTTGAAGTATCTTATATTGAGTGTGTGACTCATTTAATTGGCTCCTACGTCCTGCTCCCCCTCATACTTTTTGTGGTGCTTTTCTGCACATTTTCTGTCTCATTCTAAGACCCCACATGCTGAATATGGCAGATCATGAATGGTCAGCCTGGACTTACAAAGTGGGAGAAAGCACAGGAGGTGGTGCATTGCATAGGAAAAAAAAACCAAAAACAAAAAAAAAAGAAAAAAAAAAAAAAAAAAAAAACAAAAAAAAAAAAAACAAAAAAAAAAAAAAAAAAAAAGAAAAAAGAAGAAAAATAAAAGCAATTACAAAGCCCATCTGGAAAATCAGAACAGCCTTCTTCTGCATCTCCTTCTCCCTGATATGTGAGCTCTGGGCCTCCATTCTGAGACCAATGTGTGGAACCTCAGATCACAGTGCCACAGGATTCCCCAGGCTGGCAAAAAGGCACCAGATCTAGTACAGAAGTGCTGTGAGTTTTCTCAGGGGCTGTGTGAGGGTGTAGATACATGTCTGAAAAGGACAGGCAAGTTTCTGACCCAAATTCCTTCAAAAGAGAGTTCTAGATCTGTAACTCCTAATGAAAATGAGTTATGGCTGAAAGTCAACAAAAATACTTTTTAGGAGATGTAAAACCAATGGGGGTTTTTTTGTTTTTACATTTTATAAAAGAAATCAAATCTCCAACAATTATGATGCCTTTTGCTCAGCCTTTGTTCTTTTTAAATCAGATGTTATACCACTAGCTTTTAACAAGTGGCTGACAAATAACCTAGGTAAACTAAGCAGGAAAGAAATAAAATTGTATATTACTTTGGTGAACAATGCTTACTTTGCAAAGGCTTTTATGATCCAAAGTAATCCAAGCTAAAACTGCTCTGACTTTCCTTCAATAATAATAGGGGTGAGCACAACCATCCATTAATATTAGTTACTTTTGAGAAAAAAAAGCATATAAGGAAAAATCTGTTCAGAACTGTCACAAAGATCCTGGACATGAAGGCAGCTCCTGTGCTTATTTCTTTAGGCAATATATCATCTGAAAATAAAAGGACAGATTGCCCATTATTCATAACCATGCATCTTGAAAACAGCAAGGGTGACTGTAAGGGTAGAATTTTGTTTATAGGCAGACTCATATTCATTATGCTGCTTATTCTTTTTGTTACAACCATAAACCAACACAGTTCACTGCAGCAACTCCATAATGTATCTCCATATGCATCTCCATAATGACCATGTAATGCCTTCTTGTTTGCAGTGCCTCTGGGAGCACTGGGGGGACCCCTCACATGGAGCATGTTTCTGACTCACTTCAGATTTTGCAGAGAACCTTTCTCTTCTTTCAGTCTCAGGACAGAAATGATTGCAGTGTTGTTCAGTGCAGTTTGCTCTGAAGTAAACTTGTGTTTACAGAAATTGGAATTCCCTGTCCTGCTGTCTCAGTATTGCTTGTCTCTTATGCAGAAGTCAGAATTAGCATCTTTTTTAGGCTAGGTTCATAAGAAGCACCTGAGAGTCCCCTTTAACCCCTGATATTTGTAAGAAGGGAAATACTAATTTAAAAAACAATGTGGATTTATTTGTTTGTTTGTTTGTTTGTTTGTTTTTATTTTGCTATGTTTTGAGGTATATGATCTCACAAAAGTTATGAGACTGAATTATGGCTTTGGTCATATCCCAGTTTCAAAATAGCAGTTAATGCCTGTATATAAATGAATGCATTTTTATTAAGAGTAAATTCAAGAACATATTATGTATTCTTGTCAGTATACTCAGTTGAGATTGTGGTCTTTTCTGATAGGGATTGATTTCCAAAACACCTGGATGGCTGATAGCATCTGAGTACTTGGGTTTTGAAAAATGGAGAACTGAGAAAAAGTAATATGTTCAGAATAATCAGAAAATATTTCAAGACAGCTTATACTTTGAACTTCAAATGTATCTGAAAACAAATTGACAGGTCTAGAACTTGAGACTGATTTTAAAGTGGAGGAAAAGAGTATTTTGAAAAATGATTACCCAGCAAATTAAGGAGAGAAACATCTTTTTATTTGTAGAAAAAAAACCCATTATGCTGGAATAAGAAGCTTCCCCAATCCATTGCTTTAGTCATCACTTCCAGTAACATTAAGTAAAGCAGAAATATTTGGGAGCAAGAGAGAGCATATGGTAGAGGCTTACCCTCTTTGTGTCCCTATTTATTTCTATTCTCATTTCAATGTTCTGAAAAAGCAATTATTTCAAATCCTGAAACAACAAATTTTTTTTTTTTTTTAATCTTTGCATTTGCACTTGATTACAAACTCCTATTGAAGATTTTCATATGAACAGAGCATCTGCTGGGTATCCTGTCCAGATGGAATCTCCAGTAAAGCTAAAAAACTCACGTTCACTTGCTTGGTTCTTCCCACAGTCAGAGCATTTGCATGTTACTTCTCTTTTACCCGGTGATTATTTTTATGAAGTTTGTTGGTTTAATGTTATGTGTGAGACTTCTGTTCCTCTAAGTTTGGCTGAAAGTTGAAGTCCCTGGGGAGACAGACAGCTACAGCGACAGACAGTCTGTCTGCACAAGCCTCATTTCCTTGAGACACCACGCTAGAAAGAAAACAGCTGAGATGGGAATGCAGTGCCCAGTCCCTGAAGAAGGGAAAGTGGGAGATACTGTACATTGGCTCTGCCATTAGGGCCTTTAAGAGTGGGGGACTGCAGTCAGCTTCGTTAATGGCTATGTACATGTGGTATAATTGTTTTCAGCAGGTACTTTGACTTAACAGCCACTACAGCCTCATTTATGGCTGTCTTAATTGATAAGAGACTGTTGAACAGAGTCATGTTGGTAGGTATTGCTGGAATTGGGTAATTCTGGTAAATGACACTTTAGAGTCTTCTGACCTGCTCAATTCAAAAAGCTTTAAATATGCAGGAGAGAAAGGACATCCATCTATTTATTATTTATTTAGGTAAATTCATCCCCTTGTCAGTTCCCTGAACTGATCTCACTTTTTCCTCTCTTGGACTATATTTTTTGTTAATAAGATTTTCAGATCTACCAGAAATTTAAAATACACAATCTGAGGCTGTCTAAGATCATCATGGCATCCAAATCACTTTTTTTTTTCCCCCCAGGACATTCTCATCTCTATCATTCTTGCCAGTAAATAACCAGAAGGAAGAGATGTCAGAATGTCAGATCTGCCTTCATCTGATTTTCTCTATGTTTATTATTGTATGAACTACTGTGTTCAAGGATATAGAAAAAAGTCCTAAGTTTTATTTGCATTTGTAAATAAAATATTTTAAATGGAAAGCCTACACTCCAAGCAGTGGAAACAAAATTCCATTCTAATATTTGGAAAGAATTTTGCTCTTTTGCCACAAGAACAAATCAGTCTTTATCGGACAAAGCCTTTATTATTTGATAACTCCCTGTGCCCTCACAAATGGCTGTGCTTATTTTCTGTCAGGCATCTGACTGCTAGAAGCTTGAGAAACAACACATGGTGGAGTGAAATAACTGCCATGCTTTAACCAACCGTGTCTGCTTTTCTCTTCCAGTAAGTTCCAAGGGTTCCGAGTTTTTTGGCTACAGAGAACATCTGCTTTTAATGAGCCCTCATAAGTCAATAAAATTCATATGTATGTTTCTTTCTGTGCAAATATGATTAGCATTTTGGACTACAAATATCTTCTTTGGAGTTTAAATATAGCTCCCTGTTTTTTGACATCAATACAATAATAATGATCACACACACTGGAAGAAGCTGCAAGGAGATAAAAATTTGTGCACCTTCTGTGGTTATTTTTGGCCTCATTATATTTAATACATTAATAAATTTCTCCGTGGATTTCCTTGATCTGATTTCTGTATTCATACTTGTGTCCAGTAGGATCTTGCAAAGGTCAGTGTGAGTGAAGACAATGGTAAAATTAAGATCCAAGTAAGAATCTGAGTCTGTTTTAAGTACTAGTTAATTTTTTGTTTGTTTTTGTTTTTGTTTGGCAATTTAATGCAAAGATTAATTTTCTTAACTTGTAGAACTAAGTTTTGAGAGTCAGGTTTGGGGTTTTTTAATAACAACTTTGTTTTCTTCATCTTTGGCTATTGCTACCTATTTCAGCTTGAACAGTCTGTACCTGCAAAGTTTCTTTTATTTTTTTGTTGTTTATGGGTTTTGAGATGTGACTTGTGGCTTGCACCCAGAGAAACATCAAAGCATGTTCTCAGACAGTATGCATGCATAGTTTTACTGAGGTATCAGGTCATCTAGGCTCTTTATTCCTTCTTTTAATTAGTGCCCTCAGTCACTTCAGGATTATTTAATCATTGTATTACTACAGATCTTTTGGCTGGGAAACTGGAAGGCTGTAGCCAGTACTCATCCTATTTTCCAACCTTGCCTGTTCACCTCTGGTGCTGAGACCCAGCATCTGCTTCTCTCACATTGTTCTGAGCCCTGCCATAACTGTGGAGAAATAGTTCAGCTGTTTTTGAAGGAAATAGGAGTCATATGTCATATGTTAGACAAAAAAAAAAGATGTTTGGCATATTTGGCAAAACTCATGCAACAGCTAACATCACCTGAGCCAAGCCACTGCTTTTGAGACATGCCATTTCCACTCAGAGCTTTTATTTAGATGAAGATATCATAAAATTTTGTTTTACCCAGACCTGATTTAAGGTTTAATTTGGAGTGGGAGTACATGGCCAATAGATACTTGAAGATAAAGAGCAGGTATGTTGAGATGTAAGTTTATGCTCTGGTTTGTAATATCAATTTTTAAGAAATGACCAAGGGATTAATTTTGGAAAGGCTGGTAATACCTTATTTTGTTGAAGTAACTGAGTAATTCCCATTGTAGGTTTCAAGTTTTTGTTGCTTATGGCCTACAGTTGAAACAAAAGTATCCCACACTATCTACCTGCCTCAGTGCTTGGTTAGGAAGTGTCATGCATTCAGAAATTTCTGAAATGTTGTGTAATATGCCTAGGGAAAAAGGAAAAGTGAACAACCAGTATTGCCTGTGTTAACATTCATGATGAATTTTTCTCTAGCACTTCATTTTGTGGGAATTTGTGAGGAAGTAGTCAATTTGTAAATATTTGAACCATTATGTTTGCACATGAATACACAATATACCTTAAAGATTCTTTTCTGCCTGGCACTGGAAATGCCCTAGTCTAGAATGGAGCAAGGGGAAAAAATTCTTCTTTGGTCTTGAACTGGGCATCTAAACTGGGAGTCCATCTCTGTCTCTCTCTCTCTCTCTCTTTTTTTTCTTTTTTTTTAAATTTCTTTTTTACCTAAGGATCACTCCTTGGGACAGAACAACTGGGAGAAGGGAGATCTTTCTATGACAGTAGGGAAGAGGAGTCCTTAGAGGTGGGTATGAGAGAAAAATGGTGATGGAAAAAATAATAGCAAGAGGTTAACTGCACAGAGAAGAGTTATGAACTAAGGTAAACACAGGCAAGCTTATTTTTGGTTGACATTGTGTGGTCAACTAGTGTCAATCTACTAAAACACGTTTTATCAAGAAATCAGGTAATCATTGAAGAGTTTTAGATGAGAAAGAGCTGTTGGAGATCATCTGGTCCAACCTCCCTGCTAAACGTGGGAGAGACTCAGGAGTCAGATCAGGTTTCTCAGGACCTTACCTAGTTCCAGCCTCTCTGAGCAACCCTTTACCATGTCCCACTTCACCTTGTCCAAACTGAGAAAATTTGGAGCCTCTTTCTCAGGGAGATACAACTGACAAGCTGTCTCCTGAGTGGAAAACCCGAATCACTCAATGCTGCCTAGTAACATTGGGTACAATTGTTGATTTCAGTGTAAATACTGGCAGTGGATGACAGCTTTCTGTGAGCTTTCTGACAGTGATTTTCTGTGAGACTTGTATAAAATGAGGTGTACAGGTAGCCTACAGCATGTGTCTGGAGTTACAGAGATCTCTGCTGTATTTTCCTCATTTTTGCTGCATCCAGAAATGTACTATTTCCTCAGTCTTCTGTCCTTTTCCCCAGTTTATCTATTTCTAATATAATGGGAAGGAGATCTTGCTGGAAACTAAGCTTTTATTCAGCTGAGCCTGTCTCTGCATGAGCCACCACCTGCTCCTAATGGACACCCCATTCAACCTGAAGATTTAACTTGGTAGAACTCAAGAGAAATAAGCTTTACAATTTATCGTGACATCCACCCAAGCACATCACATAATACAGCAAGTTAGGTAAGATTTTTTAAGAGTGTTGCAAGAAGGAAAGAAAAAAAAAAGAAGAGAAAAAGCGTGTTTTGTACCTACCCCTGTTATACAAAGTAATTAAGAATGTTTGAAAATCTAGAACAATATTTTGATTAACAGTAATGGCTTGTTTTAAACTCGTTTAAACTCGTATGTCTAAGATTTCTAAATTTTAAAAAGTGCATATGTCTTGCATCCAAAAATACTTTTCTGGACAACATTTATGCCAGCACCAGATTTGGTCATGGCAGGATAGCATCTGGCGTGAGTCAGCTGCTGTATGGAATAGCAGCCTTGGTTTTTATTTGTGATGTCTGCCTATTTTCCTATTCATCTGCAAATGGACAAAAAGAAGTCAGGAAAAAACCCCTGCTGCCTGGCTTCTCTTTGAAAGTGTAAAGTGGTGAATACATAGTTCCTTATGTGGGTTTCATTAACACAGAATCTTTTTGCAGGTTTTCAAGGCAATAAAGGCTATTCAATCATTCTGTCTGTGTATCTCTGTTCCATAAGAACAAAACTTTATTCTATTGTTCAATGTTAATAAAATTTTCTCAGATGAAGAGACTTTTTATTATTAGGTTACTCAAACATACTTCCTATTGCAGCTGAGTAAGGAAACCTTCCCTGGGAGAAAACCTGCAAATTGCCTGCTGTGTTTGGCTTGTTGCTGGCCAGACACCCAGTTCTTGCTGCTCAGCATCTCAGCTCAGCTCAGCTGGGAACCAGCCCCAGAGCTGGGCTTGGAGGGTGTGGGTGCTGAGGGACTGGGGGGGCAGATGGGTGACACTATGATGGCAAAGGAAGTTTGGAACAGGAAGAGATGGAGCTGCCACGACTAAGGGAAATGCAGCGTTGCAAGATCCATAAGAGTAAAAGCCTCAAGAATTCCTTTGTTGGAAGAACTTGATACTTTTCAACTTAAAAGTGGTATATTGAATTTAAGGCAGGGTGATGCTTTATAGTAAACTATCCATTATGGGTAAATACAGGCTGATGTTCTTCTGAACTCTGAAATCTGACCTGAAACTTTGCTGGACTTCTGTGTTATAGTTATGCTTTTATTGAGTTTGTGTTTGAGACCAGTACACTCCTTCCAAGCTGATTAGTACTCTGTGTGCTCTAATTGTTTCTCTAATATACTTAAATCACAATGTTATTTATATGCTGCATGTTTTAAAACCCCCATTTTGTTCCTAGTAAAAAATCATGTATGACTGAGTGACTGATAGGCAATTTGTGGTGGTAAAATAATTGTTGTAGCATTAGATTTTAAGTTTTCAGTTTTGAAGTCCTTTTCTATAGGACTTTTCTGATAGTTCTCAAGCCAACCTTCAGAAGACTTATGCAAAGCCAGGAAAGTCCCTTTGAAGTCCTGCAAGGTTCAAGTCAGGGAGAAGGATCTGTCCTCCTCATGGGCAACAGGTAATTTTTGAAGGTAAAGACACTCTTAGGGACAGCTACTCCTTGGGAAGGGGAAAATGGTGTTGAAAGATAAAGTGGAAAACTTGAACACCCTTGACTGAAGAAATGGCCTCAACTCCTCACAGTCCAGTCACAAAGAAATTGCAAGTAAATTGTTTTTGTGACAAACTTGCTCCTGGGCATTTAGAGGACAAAGTGCTTTGTGTGGTGATTTGTGCCAGACATCTTGAGACCATTCAGTATAGCTTTGGATCTCTTACAGCATTTTGAGATGAAAGGATGAGAAAAGAATTGATCTTTCAATTTTTCTTAAATGTAGTTGGATTTGCATTGCTCTGCATTTGTTTTGTTTGAGTGTGAGTAGATCAGTATCACAGTGATGTTGCTCAGCTCATTTGTCAATGTTTATGCACAGATTTGCAAAATATTTGTGAAAGTGGATCCTATGACTATCTTAATTTCACAGATGAAATGTTTCAGGAACAGAGATGGATACTGACAGACATTTTAAATAATATTGGGTAAATGGGAAAGCTGGATGTATATGTGTTTATTGCCTTTTCCATACCATTTTCCACAGATATTGTCTAATAGTTGCTTCTATTTTGATCTGGGAGCTATAACTTCTAAAGAGGTTTTAGAAACATGAACACATGATTTCTTCATGGAAAGAGTAGCCATCTCTTTCCTTGAAGGTTAATAAAGTGATCTAATTAATTTTACATCTATTAAGAGGCGAAGACTTTAGAAAATGAAGCCTGATTATGGAAAAAACCCTAATACCATCTCCTTCCTGAGTAGGTTTTGCTGTGGTGTCTCTGTTCTGGAGTGAAATGAGTATTTAACTAAATTAAATGAGCTTTGCACTGAAATTAAAACAACAGGCCTCCTGTTTAATTCAAGGTAAACACTATTTCTGAAAGACTTGATTTCCTTTTAAATATCTACCAACCAAATGCTAATTTCCCAAATTTAAAACTAATATTTGTTAACAGCAAAATTATCATCAATCAGTACTAAGTTTCCAAGAACACAGATAGGCACATAATTTCTGATGAAATATGGTGACGTAAATGAAAATCATTTGACTTTAGAGGGGCAGAAACAGGAGCAGGATTATTTCTGTGATTCTCAATTCTTAACTATTTCTTTACTCCATACACTTCAAGGAAGGAAGGGGTTGCAATGCCTTTTTCTGTTGTCTATGACAGCAGGCAGAGAGATCCACATGGGTACGGTACCCTGCCAGTTACAATTATTTTCAATGTGTGTTCTCCAGCAATGTATTCAGACACAATTTATCAGTAGTAAAGAATGAGGTCCCCACCATTTTCCATGACAGTTTGTTTCAATATTTACTCATCCTACCTACAGCAACCACTGCTTTTTTCACCTTGATTTGGTATGGTTTCTTTTTGAGTCTTTGGCTTCAGTTATGCCTTTGACATATGCATTTTACAGATAGGCATGGTACATGAAGACCTGCCAACGTGCTCAGAATTTAGCATGACCTTGACAAAAGTCCTTGTCAAAGTCCATTATAATGCTTTTCTGCTACATCATGCCAGCACATCACTCAGTAAGCATCTCTGCTTAGGAAATTTAGCTTCAAGGCTGAGTGTGTTTGAGTAGGAACAAAAAGTCTTTCAGCATGTAATAAAAAAAAAGTTATTTCTGTTTTATGATTAATTCAAAATTGATCTAGCTGTGCTTGAGAGTAATAAACATTCCTGAGGCAAAGTCCAAAAAGGAGCAGAACATGCAGAAATTATTTTGATTGTGAAATTGTGTGTTTATCCTGGATATGTCTAACATGCATATAACTTGATTCAAGCTTAGTGCAAACCAAAATTAGAACAGCAAATTACTTACTTTTAGGAAGAAGTGTAATCCAGGGCTTTACTGCTTACATTATTTGTGTAATTGGAAGAAGGCTATGATTGAAGTCACAAATTTAATCTCCAACAAACTGTAGCTTTTGGTGACCTACTGACATGGAAATCACCAAGATGGTAGGGCACATTTCAACTAATCTGTAACTAAAAGAATTGTGGATTTGTATTTTTATAGTGTTTTAGATGCATCTGGAAATGAAACCACAGTTTCTTAACTGTTTTACATGTTTGAAAATTTAGTTTTATTATTCAAAGATAATGTATAGATCTCATCTAATATTTACACAACAGCAGTTCAATATTTGGATTGTCAGAAAAAAGTCTGCTTGTTTCATTTTCAAATCTGGTCTAGTGGAGTTCTCAGTTATCACAATACACATTTCAGACTTTGTCTACTCTCTGCCTGTTAATACAATTATATCTAAGTGATAAGTCACTGATTATGAATCTTGATTTCAGTGAATAATAAAAAAATTCTTAAATTGTGTATTTTTAAACATTTTTCACATATTTATGTTTCAAATAGTTTCTCTATAATGGCATTCCCAATATAAATAATTTGTATAGTGACTTTCAAGTATATTTTACCCTTACACTTGAAGATTCATCTTGAGTTACAAAAGATAAAACCTCTTTTAGGTGAGCAGCTCCTACAGTGTTAGAATAATTTGTAATTGTTTATTAAGTGTTTTCAGTATGGAAAATGTAAACAATATATTTCTTCATTACTTATAATTAATTTGTGTATTGGAAGTTGTGGCAAGCTGCATTTGATTGAAAATTAGCACCCACTTAGACAAAAGATAGATTCATTTCTATTGAATTAGAAACCCTGTTTCACTTCTTTAATAAAAGCAATAAAAATATCAGGTGCTTGTATTAGTATAATTCTGATAGTACTTATTAGTTGAACTGAATCAGGAGAAGACCAAGTCTTTCAAAGATTTAGACTTAATAGATACTCTCCATCTCATTTTTTATTTCTGAGCTGAAAGAAGAAGACAAGATTTATTGCTTTCTTGACTTTCATTTGTCAACCAAATAATCTGATTCATGGGCAAAAAGACTATGTCCTGAAAAAAAAATGTTTCCAATTTTAATCACTTTCTGTTCTGGACAATTAGCCAATATATTCAATTTTTCTTTAAGATTTCTACAAACTTGTACTACTTCAATGGCTATCATTTGTTATGGTTAGTATGACTGATGGGTAGTAGTTAGGGGCATAGCACTGATTTCAGCTTCTGATTTTAGGCATTTAATATAATACTTTTTATCTGGAATAATGGCATGCATTTTCTTGACCTACCTCTTTGAAAACTACTACACAGCTTCAAAATTTGGCAGTTTCTTCTTTGCAGGGAGATTTTTCCACATCTCTGCAGTGTTCTCAGCAGGTTGAATTAATCTACCACCTGAAATTTGACTGCAAATAATATATATTGCATTGATAGAGAATTGCTAGCAAGTATCTTCCAAGTAACAATTAATAATTTTTCCAATATTCTTATTATTAACACAGGGATTTGTGACTATTATTTCATTTCAATTAGTGCTATATTTTACAGTAGTAACTGAGAGGAAAGCTGTTCATGTGCTTCAGAAAAAGAATAAACAGGATTCAATTAATTCACCTAAGTCAGCACTGTTTGCTCATCATTGCTTTCAAAAGCATATTATCATTAAGCAATATCTGTGGTCTGTAGAGGATCAATTAAACCTTAGGTATGCACAAAATAATGTATTAAAGGCAGATAGCAAGGTGAACCATCTCTTCTGGAAAAAAACCCCAACCCAAACCCCAACACAAACAAAAAACCCCCGTACAAAGCAAGAATCCTAACAAAAAATTAAATAATACCTCACCAAGATTAAAATAAGAAATCCAAAACTTTCTTCCTGTGTTGGTTTTATACTAAGCAAAAATATTTTGGGGAAGGAGGCCTTATTATAGCTTCTCTCTTGTTTCCAAAAGAGGTGAAAGTTGCAAGAGGAAAATGAGAAACACCTTAAGGTAAAGAATCCATCACCAACTTCCCCATTAGCTGCCTTTAGAGAGATGGTCATGTCCCTCCTTCCTCACCTCTCCTGCTGTACATCTCTGCTGCTGCCCCACAGCTGGATCTAGTGCTTGTCCTTTGGAAGCTGAATTAACTTCCCAAACCACTAGCAGACTAACCCAGGTGAATAAAAGTCTTCTCCTTCCAAAGGCCAATGTGTTAGTGAGCTAAACTGAATTTCTGGGGAGTTAGACAAGGACCAGAGCCCTCAAAAATAAGATATAGAGGTACAGAGTAAAATTAAGCTGTGAGATTGGTTTGAATTTCAGAAAAATTCATTCTCTCAGCCTTGAAGTGGAACTTGAAGCAAGGGAAAATGCTCTAGAATGTGGACCCATGTCTCATGAGCACGGAGAAAGAAATACTCGTCCTTGCATGATGGAGAATGTTTGTTACTTGTCTCAGTCCTATCCCTCCTGGCTTATGCAGACAACCTCAGCCCATAAGTAAAGCTAAAGCATGTTAGGAGACAGGAACCAGTCTGCAGCATTATGTGCCATGTCTCTTTGAACATGTGAGTAATTTGTAAAGCAAATTCAAACCAAAATATCTAAAAGACAAAAAGCTCTAAAACTCAGAGACAGACAGGTTGTGTTGTTGGCTGAATCAGAAGACTTCTTTTTGACTGAGTACATGTTCAACTATATGTAAAAGGTACAAGGCAAGGATGTAATCATGAGGGCTCTTGAAAATAGGATTGCACAAAGGAATACTTCAAAGGTGGTGCAAGAAAATCCAACTGTGTATGTACACAGCTTGACTTTTTTGCCACTACAGCGTCTACAGCATCTCTGTAAATAATTTCCTGAGTAGACATAGGCATTCTTTTGTGTTATTTATTATTCAGTATACAGTTCATGAACAACTGGGGAGAATGAATTTGTTGCTGCATCAGTGGCGCTTGACTGAACTCTATGGCTCAACATGCTTGTCATTGATAATTATCAACCCCACATTCACAATTCCACTGACTTTGTGATAGAAGTGCTATTTGCAGCTGGGCACTAATAGATCACCTACCAGAGAAATTAGCAGCTGGTTGTTGCCTGAAGCTATATGCTGATTGTAGTGCGAATTGCAGTAGCTCTATACAAAGAGAATGAAAGTATTAAAAAGTTTGCAATAACTCTTTCTGAAAAAAAATGTTTACATTTGTTTCTTTCCAGAGAATGAAGCTTCTGCAAAACAACCTATAGGGGTTCATTTAACCATATGTTGGAAGTTCTCCATTATACAGTGGTTATAGCAGGGATTTTTTCTGCCCTGGTCTCTGCCCTTTGCACACACTGTAGGAAGGATCCTGCACCTCAGCTGGGACAATCCCAGGAGCAGCCTGTGAGGAGAACAGATTGAAAGCAGCCTTGAGGAGAAGGACTTGTGAGTGTCTGTGGACAGGAAGCTCAACATGACCCTACAATGTGGCCAGAAATCCAAATGTTTTCTGGGCTGCCTCAAAAGAAGCATGACCAGCAGACCCACTCTGACCTGGAGTGAAACAGTTTGGGCTGGAGTCAGAGCTATGGGAATGAAGAACAAGCATGGAAATGGGGAAGAAGGGAAGACATGGTAAGTCAAATACAATGTGAAGAAGCTGGCAACAAGGGTTGTAAAGCCATTTTGGAAGGAGAATATGGAGATGAGCAGTTAATGAAAATTATTCCAGCTAGGGCCCCCTAGAGAAAAGTAGGAGCTAAAAATGAAGATTTCCCCATCTGCAAGATGAAGATTGCTTCACCCATCTTTCTAATACTAATCTGGGGTGAGAAAATCAGCTAAATTTATTGCCAGCAAAACATTTTAATATGATATTGACCATAGGTAAATTAATGCTTTTGTTGAAAGTGTCTTTGTGTCAGCAGAAACAATTTGGTCCTTTTTAGAGCAAAAGAAAGATGATGAAAGACAATGGGTCTCTTAAAAGTCTTCAGTGCCCCAAGCTTTAGGAAGCCAGGAGGAGAATACTGAAAGAATTCTATCTCATTTACAACAGATAATGTTATCAAGGGTGAAAAAAGCATACAAGTTAAAAGATTTAGAAAAGTTATTCAGATTGAATGAGATGCTTAGCTAAAATACTGTCTCTCACAAGAAAAACAGCTTTCCTAGTTTTCTAAACTTTTTTGGAAAAATTTAGTCAAGGCTTATTATCTGGTACTTTTTTTTTTTTTTTACTTAACAGAGGCATGGTGAGGAGAAGAAATGGCGAAGTTTATTCTTTAGAAGTAAAATCTTGCCTAAATTTCACAGTAATGTAGCATCCACATTGACTAGAATGAAAACCTACTGCTGTAGACTTTAACTTGTTTTATAATTTGGATAGTTGTTAGGCAATGTCTGTCATGTATTACAAAAATGCATATAATGAATATTCAGGTTTCCTTGTCTAGTATAGGGGCAATAAAAGAGATCTTTTTCTCAATTCTATTAATAGCAATGGAAGACTTTAATGAGCTGGAAGTAAAAATAGCATACATTTCAACACCACTCATCTTGCAATGCTCTAGACTACCTGTATTGCATGCATACTGTCCCAGCTTCTAATGAAAGTGCTGTAATCATTGGTTTTGATCAAGAGGACATTATTTTTCCTTGAAATTTTCTGCAGATTATCCTATTAGGGCCTGCAAGTCTCTAAGACACATTTCTATTTGTTTAGAAAAATGCCAGGGGGAATGAATCAGGTGGAAAAATGAATTATAATTTTATCTCACAGATGATTTTCCAGAAACCTTTATACAATATATCATATAAAAATATATGTTTTATATTATAAAATATATTTTTATTATAAAATATATTTTTATATTATAAAATATATTTTCTACAAAATATATTATAAAGCTTTAAAATTGTCAGAGAATCAGACCTCTATTAACAGGACATCAATAGCCATCAAATTCTGTGTGGTTAATGGATCTTTTGCCTTCTTGTTGTCCAGAATTATGACATAGCCCAGTCATGGAGATTTACAGTCTGAAATCACTTTAAACTGTATTTCAGCACCCTGTCTTAATCCTAGATTGGGCCATGTCTTTTAATCTGTTTCTGGGAATTATCCAAAAGAATTGTACATAGTGTCTGTGATGAGCTTAGGGATTGGAAATCTTTAAATTAAACTGGAAAGGAATTAGCTAATGTGCTGTGGGTAGTAACTTAGAAGTAAGTGGTTTTCTGTGGAGGTTTTGGGTATTTGCATTTGGGAAAGACTGAATGTAGTTTTGGGTACTTCATACCAATTTAAAAAGTATATGACATGATTATAAAGTCATGTACTTTACCTTGCCATTGGATCAACTAAGAGCATGCACATATTCATTTAAGGATCTCTGGTCAGCAGGAACAGGTGAAGCACCTTAATCACATATACATACTCTTAATCACCTTTAAAATAGTTTACATCTATCTGAGAGTGCTGCAGAAATGCAATTGCCAGGCAGTGTCTAAGCCTTTTGCCAGCACTGTGAAATACAATCTTCCACACAGATAATGTTCTGCAAGACTGTTTTTAATAATGGGTCCTGTTTGAAAATGCAACAGACCAAACCATGCTTCTCTGGATCAAAAGCTAATCAAACTCCCTTCTGCTAATGAGAGACGAGATCAAAACTGTGGAAAACATATTGTGGACAGTCATCAATTAATTGAGAAAATATGTCTGCTTTGGGGTTTGAGCCAAACGTGCTGTGAATGGGGTTGTCAGGCACAAATGGTGCTGAATAATGTGGGAGAGAAAGGGGGAGCTGTAATCATCCTAGTCTCTGGTATGACTTCTAGATGTTTATCACAGCTAGTTGGTTGAAGATCTGTCTGGCCCTGGAAGAAGCTATCTAATGTAGGTAGACTCATCCTTTCAGAAATCAGGTAAAAAGACAAGTTAGGCTATGTATCAACTCTGATACTGTTAAAAGGAAATATAAATCAATACAACAGAAATCAGTTGAGATATCAAGTTTAGGAACAATTATCTTTAATAAGAACCTGAAAATGAAGTATTAGAAAACTTGGATCACAACAGTGTGGCACAAACCTGGTTGCCCACTAAAGAAACAAGGCCTCCTCTATGGTAATTAAAGCCCCTGGTAGACATAAATTTGACAGTACTGCTAATTACCCAACCTTGTTCACTGAAAGGGAGCTAGTTACCTGTAAAATAGAATAAGTATAATAGAACAAGGATAATAGAAATGACAAAGACTCAGAGTTCAAGAGAAAAATAATACGTTTTGGATTAGAAGCACTAGTGTAGGGCTTTATATAGTTTCTCCTTCTATTTATGCGGGCCTGGAATTTGTTCAGCAAACAATTGTGGGGAGCAAAGAGCTAATGTGACTCACGAACACTGGTCCTCCCATTGGCTTGATTTAGTTTTACATTCTGAGTACTTCCTTTTTCTTCAGTTATCACTGAACCCCTATTATGTGTTTTGTTCTGCTGCTCCTCATCAAGACCAAATCATGAGTCAGGCTGGAAGAATCAGGCTGGTCCTGTTTAGTAAAACGTTATTTTCTGTAAAGCTTTCTGCCTGCTTTGTGTTTTACCTATAATGAAGTATTCATGGTATTCATACCAAGTAAAATTTTTTTCTCTTGGTTTTTTCCCATGTTTTTTGTTTGATGGTTTGTTTGTTTTCCTGTTGGTGAGTTTTTGTAATGTTTTGGGGATTTTTTTGTTTAATTAGTATAAACCATGAACAGGGAGAACAAATAACTGATGAAACATGTGAAGCTCGAATTTCTACAATGTATTCTGTAAGCAGCTGATTGTGCCCATACACCCATCTGCATTTTTAAACATTTTTGTTTCATGTTCAGCAGAAACAGCATTGTTTACTTCCTAAAGGATAAGCAATTAGAAATGAATGTAATTAATACATGTGGCTCTTTTTTCTGGTCTCTTATCAGAGTCCCAACAAGCCATCCACATGCTTCAGTAGGTTTTATGAAACATTTGCAAATGACAAACAGATGGCCTTTTTGCTGTATTAAACAGTGAAGATTAATATTGCCACTCTTCATGCAGTATGTTCAGTCATATCTTGCCTGCCAGGAGCTGGTTGTTTTCAGTGTCTCTGCCTGTAAATACTTATGGCCTGTTCTATAATTGAACAAATAGAGAAATAAGCAATCTTGAATGATATTCTTTAAACAAACTCTTAATATTCTTAAAAATATATCTATAATAAATGAGAGTTCTCATCAAGTAGCAAGAACCTATCCATCCTTATTTAATTTATAAGTGTTCCCCTTTTAAAATTTATTTGAAGTAACCAAAGTATGTTTGTATGGTTTTGCTGTCTGGTTTCCATTCATGAAGACAATGTTTGTTGTGAGAACATGTCAACTTAGGGAAAACAGCACATGACCATTTGGTAAGGGTATTAACTGACAGTGGGAGAATGACTTCCTATCCCTTCCCATACAGAACTGCTCTCATAAAAGGCAAATCTTTCACCTAAATGTTTGTCTTCCAAACATATAGATAAAGCAAACCTACATTGTCCTTAGGCTGAAAATAGGGTGGACTTGGCTATTTCTACATTTTCAACACTTTGGAGCATTTGGCTGAGAACATCAGTGGCAAGGTTTGGATTTATACCTAAATATTACTCTGCCTTGACTTCCCAAAGTGAAAGAGCTCCAGTTGGTTCCCATTTAGAAACAGGAATTTCGAAAGAATAAAACTGTCCATGCATTTTGTCTGTTTTATACATATCCTAATCCCTGTTAATAATTAATTAGAAAACTAGCTGGAAGTGTCATCTTTTTTTCCAATTTCTGTGCAGCACTGTTCACACTTAACGTAGGTTAAATGACCATTATTTCATCTATTCTGCAGTCCTGAGGAAATAATTACTGACTGAATTATTTTGATGCAATCACTGAGACAATTTTTATCCATTTAATTTAATTTTTCTGTTTTAAATGAAAACAGAGAAATAATTTTGTTGTCTTATTACTTTGGAGATATTGTATCTCTGCCATTCAGTGAACTTCTACCATGCTTAACTGTCCTTTTGGAAATCATAAAAATGTCTGAAAAGCTGCCTCATGCTGCATTTTGCACCTCGTTACTTTTCTCTTTTATATGTATTCTTGCTCATGCTGATCAGTGGTTTCATTGTGATGTTACAAACATTTTCATCTTTCAAACTCTCACAAAGTCACAAGCCTTTCTGGAGCATTATTTTATCATAATGGCTTCAGAAATAAAAAGCTGAATTGGATAAATAAAGTTATCCATGCAAACACTATGGTGGAAAGTACCAGACTTTTTATTTGCTTTGGCATTTTTTATAGGTTATTTTTCTTGAGGAGTTCACTAGTTGGCTGGATAATATGAAGATTCTTGGCACTCTTATTAGAACTCAAGATATGACAGCTGGGTCACACCACGAAGAAGAAAATTAAAATTTAAAAAAAAAAAAAAAGACAATTACAGTATTCCTCAATGTGTACTACTGTTTCTAATACTGTGGAAAATCTTGCTGCCTTACATAGTTGTATTGCTCTGAACTGAAAGAGAAAAATTAGGAAGCCTGTGTCTTCAGACTATGGAATAATTTATACTCTGTGGTCCACATCCCCAAACAGCAGTCATGACATGATGTCCACTGACAGAACTGAGCCTGTGGCATGGCCAATGTTCCCACTCCTCCTTGCAGTCATTTGATGTCACAACTTCTGGTAAGACAGGGAACCACAGTCCAAGTGGATGAGTAGAATCCATTTCCAAATGCCTAGGAAAGGTTTAACTTGGCTTTGACAGATGTAAACTACTTGTCTTTTTATGCAGGGGGTTGCAAGTTGCAGAATGCTGGCTATTGATGTTACAGTCCAGCATTGCACAGCAGTTTTCTCTGGAAATAGCAATGACTTTTCTTCAGAAGAGGGAAGATGAACCTCCTTCTGAAGGTGATGATAATAGTAAAGGGAGCCTAAAAAATGAGGCTAAACTTAAACTACACTGCTTCTTTTTAGGCAGCTGAAATTAAATGATTTTTTTCTGTCATGCTAAAAATGAAATAATAATAATAGTGACTAAAAGATGTTAATGATCCCTGTATTTTTCTTTTAAAATTGTACTTTATTTAATCTTATTGCCCTAAAATAAAGAATGCAAAACATTCAAACAAAATAATTTTTTTTCACCAAAAATGACTCTTGTTATTAAGAATGTCTGTATTTTAAAACTGAATTTAGCTTACATCAGCCTTCAGATCCTGTTAGAATCTGTCTTTTAAAGGGCTATGATTCAACAGACACATTTCTGTCACATGTATATATATCTGATGTTTTATAAACTTAGTCAATTTAAACTTTACAATCCCTGTATCAGGGATATCACGCTCAGACCATTTTGATATGCTCAAGGGTCCTGTTTTTGTAACTTTCTGATTTTTTTTAAACAGAAGCCCTGGGGAGATCTTTCAAGCTAAACTCTTTGTTGTGCTATTTCCTAAAAAATTAATCATTCTTCTACTAAAATAAATATGATATAAACACAGTTAACGCACAGTTGGAAAAACAACTTTGAATGAAAGAAGATAGAACAGTCTAATTTTATTGTGTTTAAAAGTGAACACTTACATGTACCTTATTTTAAGGGTTTTTGCATTTGTTTATTTTTATAATTAGAAAGTAGTTCTTTCTAAAGGTGAATAGTTTCATTATGCTTACTTGAATAGCATGAATAATTTGATTTCATGCAATATTTAGCAACATATGTTGCTAAAAATAATAATGATAAAGCTATAACCATTTATCTATATTTTGGAAATCATAAAATTTACATATAGATACGTACATGAAAAAGGGGTTTACACAGTAATGAATGAAATTAGTGTGCTTTAGGTTATTCACCATGAGTCTGAATCAATGTTCACTGTGATCTGTACATTTTCTTTGGTGAGATTTGGATTGTGCGCTCATGTGAACTCCATTTAATTTTCCAACTTGATACTACATTAGGGCATTATCCACAGCATGTGAGTGCCTTGATGATAAATATGGAACAATGATGCTTCAAGAGCTAAAATAAAATAAAAATACCCACACTAATCATATTGCACTATTTAAACCAAAAGAAATTGAGATAATCTGTTGGTTTAATTTGTCGAGAAAAAGTAAAAGGAAAGAACATATTTTCACTAGTTTCTGATAGCCAAAGAAAACATTTTCCTATGCATATTTATTGGATTATCTTTTTGCCTTTTAAAAATAATTCAATGATCTTTGTGTGTGTGACTTATAGAAAATTTTATTATAGAGCTTTACCTTATGAGAGTTTTTCTGATATTCAAGTTATTTCTGGACATTACCTGAGAATACAGATAAATGATTGACTTGCATTTAAGGAAGTGTTGTAAAGAGAGCATCAGTTTCAAAGGTGTATGTTATTTATCTGTAAGTTAAAAAAAAAAAACAGCTCTAAAGCATCAGATTTCTCAGTGTTATCCAAAATTGTTCAAAATTGTTAAGGGTGGTTTCTTTAGCAAAAGAAAGAAGCTTTGGCTGCTTTTTGGAAAACAATGTTCAGATAAATGCACACCATGAAGCCTATTTAAAGAGTGGTGTGTAACCCCATATCTGAGACACTGACAGGTCCTGCCTGTACTTTCTGCCTGACTACTCCTTTTATCTCTCCTACATAGTATGTCACATAGTTTCCATCCTGTTTATGTCCACAATCAGAAAAGTGCATGACATATTAATCCCTGAATTGATTGTGTGTGCAAAATTCTTTAATGTGTATTAAAGAGCAATGCAACCCATTTAATTTTTTATTTTCATAAAGAAATTAATAAGATTATGAAGTTGCATAGTCTTAAATGAGAGAGGAAATTTAATAAAGACATATTAAAATCATAGTTTTAATACTGCTATGTCTAATAATATTTCAATCAATGTTAATGCTGCTATTGCAGTTATAATGCTACTATTGTAGTTTTTTGGTTTAGTATCCTGATTTGAGAAAAATTAGTGTGATTCCTCTTTACCTGGCCTGGACCTTTTTCCTAAAATGCTGTGAAGTGATTTTGTTGGTTGGTAGAATGTGAAAATCTTAATGATTATGGTGATTTCACAAGTATTGATTGGTGCCGAAATTTTAACTGAAGAAAAGTCTGTGTGACTTTAGTCTGGGACATAAAATATATGGCAGCAAAATGTGCTTTGAAGTGCACATATAAGATACTTGCAAGCAAAGCAGGCTCATTACAAAACCACCTCTCTTCCTGTTGTGCTCTGTGGGCCACCAGTCATCCACAGGACATGCTGTGGGATGCTCCCTGGAGAGCACAGTGGTTCCTGTGGTGTTCTCTCACTTTGTTTCCATTCTTTTAGTTGCATAGAAAGAAGGTAAAAATCTGTCAGTACTTTCCCAGTACAGTCTAGCTTCACTGTACCAAACCCCAGGGAGCCAGGGAGAATTGTTCATCCCAACAGAACTGGTTTGGCAATTTGCTGTGCTTAAATAGTGAGGAAACATCCTAAGTCAACTACCTAGTAATAAGTTTCACTTTTATGACAACTCCTTCACATTGCTAAATATTTAAAAGATGCTTTAAAAAGAAAGCAATGAGGAAACTAAAAAGAAATAAAAAATATGCATTTAGAGGCTAAGTCCAGCATGCTGTGATAAAGATGAGAAAAATGCATTTGGTACCTAGACCAATCCTCTGTAAGCACACACTCCAATAGCTGATGGCCAAGGAGAGCATGTCTGCCTGCTGTTGAAACAATTGTTAAAGAAAGGGAGAGGTTGTGTCTTGCTTTAAGTGAATTTAGTCAATATTTGATTTCCTTCTAAACATATAATTGTTAATGAGGTGGAATTAATTTTCTGTTAGAAGAACTGATGGCTCTGTTTGCCATGATCTGTGCAGAACGGGGTCCACAGGCAATGTTTTTCTTCAGATGTCACCTTTTTTTGGTTTCCTGTTTCAATCCCCAGTGTACCATCCTGTAGTCTATACTAATGGGGTAAGTTTATGTCCCATTAGTCCCCATTTAAAGTCAGCAGAGACAACATTTATGCCAGAGATACTTTCAGTTGCTTCTAATTTCAATAGGCTCTTTAGCTGATTTATAGAAGGAAAATTAACAAACATAACTCTTTTTATTAATACTGTTTTGTGATTGTTCCACTTCAGTGAAATTTTAGTTAAATCTAATTTCAAGCCATCTCAGGTGAATTATTAAATAATAACATTAAAACAAGCCCCAACAAACCTGAAAGAAAACCAGATACACACTCAGACCTTTTCCTGATTGCAGTTAAGAAAAGCTAAAACTAGGCAATAAAAAAGCTTGTAATCATTTGAAACAAAGATTTTTTTTCGATTTAACTAGTTGTAGGTATTAAATCCTGAGTACTAAAATTGGACATATTTGGACAATCACCTCTTCCATTTGCTACAATCACTTTAATATCGTTAATGGTTGGCTTTAATAACTTTATATAAATTCATTATTTTGGATGTCTTTTAATATCATTGTTCATTATCAAAATAACAGTAATTTAAGTAGACATGCCGTGGTTCAACTATCTGGCAGATTCCAGCTGATCAAGATAACTTTTTATAATAGAATAAATGCTAATATTTACAATTTCCATTTGCTAGATTCAGATTTTTATTATTTTCTCAACCTTCCACATGTGATCCATTGAATTCTTTTGTAGGGAGCTTCATAGCAGTAAGATAGGCAGGGAAAATAAAGACAGTTTTCTGCTTCAGTCTTTGTTGTAGCCTTGATGTCACTGGGCATTCCTCTTTGGACACAAAAGATCTGGAGAACCAGCTGAATGCTGAGACACAAAGTTAGGGTGTGTGTGGTTCCAGTGTGTGTGGCTGACATTTCTAAAAAGCAGACACTGTGGATCTCCTCCTCCTGATACCCAGCATGGGAAACTTTGGAGGGAGCAGTGTCATGGAAAACAGCCATAAGTTAAACCAACAAAAACTGCAGTTATGCTGATGTAACATTTTAAAATTTACTGGTGATTGACAGACGTGTTTCAGAGTTGCCTCAGCTGCTGCCCAGTGCAACTTGCAGCACATTCCTGATCAGAAGGGAAGCTCTGGAATGGCCACAAAACTGTGCCTCATTGTTTGCAAATACAAGTTTCAGTGCAATGACTTGAGCTATGCTTCTGTTACTTACCCACTGATGATGCTAAGAGTATCCAAAGAGTAAAAATTCTTTTGATTTGTTATATTTTTAAATTGGAGTTGTTCCCTGACAGCTGAAATTACATGGCAAGCAATTTTTTCCTGAATATAGCAATTCTTTTTCTTACTCAGTTTGCATACTAAAGCATCATTTTTCTGTGGCCTTGCAAACAAGCAGATCTGTAGAGACAGAAGCTTGTCAGATGTGTAACACATATGCTTCTCTAGCTATAACATCTGTTATGTAACTTGTCCTAGGTCAGTCTGCTTAATCATGACTTTCTTATGCATTGTTGAACTCTGCAATTGTCAAAGAAATTTTATATAATTTGTTGAGGTTTAAAAAATTATTAAGAATAAATATTAATATTATTATTAAAAATAATGGTTCAGCTATATTGATCCCAATCATTATTTCTGCATAAATTTCTTCTGTGCAGTTAAAAAAAGGCCAAAGAATAAGGAATGATAACTTCTTGCAGTTTAACATGGAAAAAGAAATGTTTGTGTTTGGTGTATCTCAAAGCTTAAAGGTAATTATTTCTGCTATTGATGCAGTGAATGTAAAATAATCTTACTTAGTTAATAACCATGCCCTGATTTTAATTATTTAATTTCCTTTTAAAAATGCTCTTTTCTAAGAAGCAATTAAGTTAGTTTCTGTAATAGTATTTACTTTTTCTTTAAAATTGCTGGTTCTAAAATTGCTGATTTTTTGAATCAATTGTAAAAATGCCAGTGTGTTTCTGAGGAGATTCATGATGCAGCTGTACATAACACTGATCACACGCAGTCAACTGGTATCCAACAAGAAATCCATCTGACCAAAGGGGAGTGCCTGCTTATGGGCAGGATGAGGCAACGCCCCAGCACCAGTGCCTGAGCTCATCATGACCACCAGGGATCACAATGAGCCCTGATGAAGACTTGTAGGCAGCTAAAATAGCACAATTATTTTTACCTTTCATCCTTCACCCCCTCACCCTTCAGAGTTCTTCTTTTATAACAGGCCAAATATTAAGATCTCTTGTAATCATCACTGGAGAACATTCAGCAGCCCACCAAGGAGCACACATTTTACCAGAGTCATTGCAGTATAAACAGTTCATATTTCAGAGGACAGAAATACTGCCTCAAAAATGAAGTTTTGTGAGAATGTGTAGTTAACATTTTCTGGTTTGTATTTTCACAGTTCATCATGCTCAATTTCAAAACATCCAGCTGTATTTGTATGGGAAGGGCCTGTTGCTGATTGCCAGGAGACACTTTGAAGATGCTTGTTTAAACTAAATATTTATATGAGTTTATAACAGATAGGAAGAAATTTAAACAGGATAATCATTCTTAAATTGACTTAGACATACAATAAACTTAGAACAGAGAAATAGTTGGTGTCCCTTTAAAGTCAGAATTATCTTGTCAACTTGTTTGTCTCTGGTCATGTACAGGAACTACAACAGCCAGAAACAAAACCCAAAATTTATTAACAATCTTTTCTCATGGATCTTTCTCTCTTCCAAACATACATTTAGGGCAAGGACTGTTGGCACTACTTAATATAGGCATACCTAGAAGCAAAATAGTGTTGTATCAGTTCTTACTATGCAAAGGACTTTTTTGTTTATTTATTGAGGAGTAATACATTTTAAACAGTTGGGTCTTTTGCTGTATCTGGGGGATATTATTTATTTTAGGGTCAAAACCTGTTCTGTAGAAGCAATAAGTGTGTCAACTTTTGTTTGCTGTGTGGTAACTTCTGCCTGATGTCTCTGAGATTATTGCTTTATGTGAACTTCAAGCAGAATCTGTTACTAATGTCCACACATTTATAGGCAACTGGGTCACCTTAGCTGGGACAGTGTGTGTGCATCAGCTGAGCTTAGGCCACTAAGTGATGCACTCCAGGAACACTGAGAGTGTGCTACAGCAGCAGAAACTATAGAAGAGGAGGATTTAACAAGGATATTCTACTTCATGAGAAGAGCCTGCTTGGAGAAAAGTGAGGCAGCTTCCTCAGCCATGGGTTTTTTGGAGCTGCCTAAAATTTAGCCTAAAATAGGAGAGTCAGCTGAATCCATTTTGCATTTTAAGTCAGTCCATCTTGTCAAATGGTATCTCAAATCACACTATACTTCTTTGAAAGTCAATCATGAGCTCTGCAGAGTGGGTTTAACTGGAAATATGACAACATCAAAGTATCTCATAATATTGTGAACAGTGGCAGAGAAGTGAAAGGATGCTGGACAAAGCAAGCAACTAAAGACAAAAATGCTATTAAGGCCCTTGTGAGGGTTCAGGATTCACCAGAAATTAAGAAATAAAAACTAACTGGAAAGCTTCATGTTGCAAACTGTAACAAAAATTATTTATTTTTTAAAGTTGTCTTGCTATTGTGTAAGTGCAGTAAGACTTGCATATGAATGGATTTTCTTGGTAGCATCAGGCAGAGTTGTGAGCTGTATGTAGCAGAAAAGTATAAAAGACAGAAGCAAATGTCAGTGTTCTCCTGTGATGTACTCTGGAGCTTAGACTTTCTGAATTGGCAAAATTAGATCTCAAAAAGTCACAGCTCAAGAAAGCAATGATTAATCTGCCATTGACAGCAATAGGAATAGAAAAAATAGCAGTACTTAATCCTGTGATTAACTTTTTTACTGGAAGGAGGCCTCTTTTTATATTGATTTGAAATATATTGAAGGCAATGTGACATTAATTTTCTCATTTCTCCTTTAAGTCTTCTACTGTTGCCTCTAAAGTTCCTTTCCTTATTAGAGAAATTTTCATCTCCACCTTACCTATCTCAATAAATCCCTATCTCTTTTTTTCCCCATTTTTAGATTTCACCCTTTCCTATACATTCAAATCCATTCTACATCAGGTTTGTATCAAACTATCTTATGAGACACTTACTGTATCCATTCTAAATTGCTCTTATTATTGTGCATATTTGTTTGATGTATTTAGTGATAATTGCTGTTCATTGTGTAGGCTGCTTCTTTGTACTAATTCTGGAAAGATAAAAAGAAGACTTTCAAATAATAGAAATCCTATTTGCAACCAGTTCTTTCCTTTTATAGTAGCTAAAAAGAAAGAATATTGGGATTTTCCCCCTGCTTTTAGTTTTAGTTAACTGTTACATACCTGAACTACAGATAGTAGAGTGAGAAAACTGTTTTATACTGTGACATTGGGTGAGCTGGTCCCAAGAGTTACACTGTGATAGTTTTTTCATGATTGATAATTGAGGCCATTCTGTTATTTTCCACACATCTTTATGATATCTGAGTAGGCATGTACTTGAACACATGCATTTCTGATGCTGAAAAAAGTATTTGTAGAATATATTCAAATTTGTGTATGATGAGAAATAGGTGAAAGTGGACAAGGTCTCTAGGTCCACAGAGATATGTCACATAAGCCTGACCATGCATTCTCTGAATTTTTTGCTGATGGGTAGAAAACAACTTACAATTATCAGTGAAATACAGTGCTTAACTAAAAGCAGTCTAATGTTTCACAAAAGGTACAACTGCAAGAAATGCAATGACTAGGGGTAGAAAGTCTTTTAACGCTCTGTTAAACACAAATGCTACTTAATGACACTGTAGTATCTAGAGGATCTACTGCCTGTGTAAGATGACAACTGGACAGTTTGAACTAATTAAAACTCACAAAGGTCCTGCTTCTGCTGTTGTCTGGGAAAAAACCTACAATTTCATTTAACAGTAAAAAGGCAGGACCTTACTAAGGTTATACAATGCCTTGAATTATTTCTGATATGTAGCAGACATTGTGCTTTCCAGTAAAAGAATAAGAAGTGTGGGTAATCTTTCACAGCTTAATTAACTGATTTATTTCTTAGAATTGGTCAAAAGTGCACGGGGATAATTTTATTACTAGGCCTTTTAAATGAGATGTCTAGATCCTTAGGGCAGGGGCTGCCTTCCAATGACATATATAAAACTTGGTCCTTGACTGGAACTTCTAAGCACTGTCACACTGCAAATTATAAACATCCACAATAAAATACTTCTTACAGAATCTGTTTGGATCTGACTCAAGAATGAATAAGTTACTTTTAAAGATTCTGGAGAATAAACTCCCATCTCCTTTTGTACACATGCTGAGCTTCCAGTAATTTGCTAATTATTCTTAAAATTAATGCAGCCTAGAAATGGCTGGAAAAAATGCAGCAAATCCTCAGCCATGTGAACTTTTGAACCCAAACTTTTAATAAATTTGAAATGGTCACATACTGTAGCCGCTGCACTATGGCTCCCTTTCCTTATTCTCACTTCAAAACATTTTCCTACATTGTTTCCTACATAAATTGGGGTTGCAGAAGTATGTGAAGGGCATATGGCACCTGGTGCTGAAGTCCTGATACTAATCTAAACTCAGCCCAGACCTTTTGTACATGGTTAAGAAAAATCAGGCTGATTCACTGGGCAGTCATACTCTCAGCATTTTAACCTGCTAACCTTTTCTCTTCATTCTGTTCGTTATTTTGAAGGGAAAAATCCCCACAAATAATCTAAATATTGGGAATTCAAAAACTTGTCCATGGTCTCTTCCAAGTTTGGCTGTTGGGTCTGTCTCAACCAGTAGGCATTATTTCAATCAAAACAATTTGTGAGGAAAGTCAACCTTGGGCACAAGTTCAACTATTTAGCTAGCTGGAGCTTAAATATTCTATTTTACCAGCTATTTCCAAATGAATTCATGGTTTTGAAGTAAACCTTTTTTTCTGTATTAACACAGTTTGTACTTTCTGCATCTTTAGTCGGAGTTTTAGCTGTTCATAATCCGTGCAGCCTTTTCAACTTGTTGTTGTTACTATGTATAATTTCTCAGGATTAGCAGTCTAAAATGTAAACTGTGTCTGTGTGTTATCATGGAAGTAACAATTTGACTACACTCGTCTTTTGTAGTCTTTCAGTTGTTTTTTTTCCTCAAGTTGTCAGTATCTAAAGGATTTCTTCTTTTAGTTTTTCTGAAGCACAGCTTAACAACTACCATGCTGGGATTTTTTTCCCTTTATTCAGACACCAATCAAAAGTGTTTTTCAGCAATTTTGCTAGTGTTCACTATAGAATTAAAACTGACATTATAAACACTCAATGTACTCCAGTAGAATAAGCAGACCTTTTGCTCTTTCATTCTTCAAAGTGTCCACTTGTCAAAATCAGAAAGAGGAGTGAGGGAAAACCATGTATTGTATGGTAACAAACAAATAAGACACAAAGGATTTCTGTTTTCAAACCTGGCATGTACTCCAGAACAGTTCTTGACATGGGAACACTTGATTAATCTCAGCAGCTTTCACTGTCCCAGTTGGGTACTGTCCTGTCACTTATCCTGGAAATTGCAAATACAGAGCTCCTTTACATAAAATAATGAGTGAGTGAGTTGATGTTCCTACTCATTTTCTGAAGCTGCAGCAGCATACTCTCAAGTATATTGAACATTACTGGAGAGTGCATTTCCCCAAGGGAAAATATGCCCCAAAATAATTTATGATCCGCCCTGTTCTAGCAAAATGCAAGGAACATGTTGTCCTCTCTGGAGTACTGTGACGCAGTTTCACTGACATAAAATTAGACAGGGCTGAGCCTGGCTGCTCTGATGGTTGTATGATGACTGCCTTCCTGGTTTCCTTTGGGAGCTTTGAGTATTGCTAAAGGGGCAGGAACCTGAGCCTGTCACATCTCACGTGGGTCATTAGGGCCAGGTTCTCCTCTAAGGCAGTGGAAGGTTTATGGCTTCACTGCATGCTCAATTAGTCCCATAGTTCATTTGAGTGAACTGAAAGACAAGCTTATGATATTTAATCTGTTTCTTGTTTGTTTGTTTGTGGTTTTGTTTGTTAGTTTGTTTTTGGCTTTCCCCCCCCTTCATGTAGGAGGAAAAGAAGAAAGAAAGAGAGAGGGGAAGATCAAGTCCTCTGATACCTTCAGCCTTCAGCAGGGCAGATGGGGACCTCTTTCATCAGTATTTCAACACTTTACAACTTATCTCTCTGAATACTCAGAAGACCTGAATAGAGAGGCCTTAGGTGGGAAATTAAACTATAATGAGATAATTATATGGAGAACAGCATTTTTTATGCATATAAAATATTTTGATGTTTACTTGTATGTAACATTTTTATATACACTTTAAAATATAATTCAGGCATATGTAAGAGAACTACCAGATATTTCCAGAATTATTCCACTACTGAAACTACTGCATATCACTGGAATGCTACAGAATAGCAGACTGAGGAAAGTGCTAATCATAGGACTGATTACCAACTCTCTGCCTATTGGAGTGCACTGTTGAGACTTAACTGTGGAGCACAGTTTGGAAAACCCATGCAGAGTGTGAGAATGGGTCTAAATACCCCAATCTTTGATCTTCACCTGCAATGAAATGTTGCAATTAAAATTACTGAATAGCAAGATGCACAGGGAATCCTCAAGTATGCTTAATTACACTTTACTATAACGCAAAAATCAGGAGGCTTTCATTTCTTATAATTAAAGAGATACTTAAGAAGGCAGAAGAAAATAATGTTATACATGTACCGGGCCTGACCTTGGAAACTGGAGAGATCAGCTATCCAGATCCTTACTTGGTATTGCTTTCCAAACTCTTTCTGTGTGTGCTGAACTTTCTGAGAGAGGTGCTTGCCTCAGCCTTGAATTATTAGTACTTTTTACCCCAGCATCTCCAATCATGTTTTGTACACACTGCAATGTGATCTTTAGTGGTGCAGTTACATTCTTCTCTTTAACTCTCCACTTTGCAGCATGGAATTTTTGGTGTCAGGAGCTGGAGGAGAAAGCGGACGATGCTTCTGTCCATCACCCACTGCAAGATTGGCACTGAGGGTGTTCCAGCCTTGTTCTGTGTCTTCTCTACAGAGCCAGGAAGAAGCTATTGCTCTGCTGTGGGTCTCAGCAGTGGGTGTAGTGCCTGCTGTCCAGCTTGGGAATGTTGTTTCTTTCCAGTGGTCATAAAGTCTTTGGGTCGAACCCTCTTGTTCCCGGGCAAGCTGATGTCAATGGCAGTGGTGTAACCCAAAGAACAAAGATCCTCTGCTGCAGGGCATGAGGGGGAGCCAGAATCTGGCATAAAGAAATAGATAATTATCTGATGCATATACTTACTACCACAACATGTGGTCAACAGTGACCATCAGAACATGTTGCCACCCAAAGATATAGTAGTCCTGGAAAATTATGCATTAACTAGCAACCCATTGTAAAACACTGTATGTAATATATAGGGCATAAATATATTGGCATCTCCCACCATTATTTGTGAGAAAATACAGTAGAAAATAAAAATATAGAATTAAACACAATTAAAAAAAAATCTATTGTCCTTATTAAGTTTTCTCCTTCATTTTTTCACCAACTGGTTTTCCACCAAGACTGATCTCTTGGGGCAAAATGTTAGTTTCACAGACACCAGCTTTGCATTTATAAACTTCAACCCACAAAAAACATCTCTGAGACTGCAGTTTTTGGCCATGTAGAAAACTGCTTTTCCTTTAAAATAAGATCCAATGAGAAATGTTTAAAAACTGAGCTGCTCTTCAAATGTGCCTTTAATGCAAAAGTTTGCAGCCAGTACAGGAATGAAAATGAAATTCTGTGGCCTGGCTTCAGGAGGGCTGGTCTTAATCAAGCAAGAGCTCTTCCTGATTTTATCTGCAAAATGGTCTAATTGAAATCATTGCCAGTCTGAATTCCATTTGAATGGATTAGTAGAGTCAGCTTCTGAGCCTCTTGATGGAAAAGTCCATCAAAACTTTGTCATTGCTTTTGAATGAAAAATGTGCTGATCAAGTGCATGAGCAAATAAAAGAGAAATTTATTGATCAAAAGCAAGACAAACTACCCTGTTCTGTTTGCAGGGATGGGAATGGTTGTGTAGTGGGAGAGGAAGAACACAGCTTCACTGCCTGCCTCCCTGCTGATCACAGGATTCTGTGATTCTGTGATTCTGTCCCTGTGGCCACTCCAGCTCTGAAAAGCAAACATATGTAAGGTAAATTCTGACCTGGTAGAGAAGAAGGTGGGAGGGAATTTAAATCCAGACCTGGAGCTGGTAAACTGAAGAGCTTCGTGCTCATTAAACAAACAAACAAACAAACAAACAAACATACAAACAAAAAACACCCAAAAAACAAACAAAACCGAAACCAAACCCAATACAAAACAAAACCAACCCAATACCCTGAATTGCTTAATTGAAAAAAGCCCAAAGCAGGTGGTTCCTAATTTCCTACTGTTAGTGCTGGTCTCTGCAAAAGCCAGTTTTAGGATCCAGCTGGGATCAGCCCCATCCTTGGAGAACACAGGTGGTGTTTTATAGTTCTGCCAAGCAAAACAGCTTTTAATAACAGCTGGCCTTTGTAGCAGCCTCACAGGCAGAGTCTGTCTGGAAAAATTTCAATGCCATGCATTTCCTCCCCTTCTTGTTCAGGTTCCCCTTGCTGATTTGCCTGGGGCTGATTTCTCTCTTGCAAAGAGCACCTCTTTGTTTTCATTCCTGTGTTTTCCAAATTATTTCTGCTTCAAAATGGCATTCTGTACTTTATAGCAAAGTGAATAGCTAAAATATTTTTAATTTTGTTCCTGGAAGAACAGAATTTTTTTTATTTTGCTCAAATAAAATAAATTAAATAAAACTGGATTAAATTAAAGATTTAGTAAGTAAAAGAGTTTATTTACTTTGGACAAAAATGGGTTTAAATGTAGCCTTTTAAAAAAAGCAATAATCTTAAAGTAAATTTTGAAAGTTTAAACAAAAGAGGGGATGCATTTTTCCATTTATTAAAATCAAAGAAGTTCAGTACATTCAACATGAACCTCCATATACTTTAATTGGCTAGAGTTTTTTATCTCCTATGAGTAAATTATCTGTCTAAAAGATTTGACATCCTTTTCTATGAAAGTTTGATGTTACAAAAGCTTGATTGCCATGGTATCTGATTGCTTTGACGAAGATGAACTCTGGCTGAAGGCAAATAGAATGTTGTGGGTTCCAAAAATGAGATTTAGGATCTAGAGTCTCTTTAGATGGAAGACTTTCTGGTCTGATCACATGTCACACAGCAGTACAACACAATTTCTTTTTGCAAAGAAATTGGGAGCATTTTAACTTTTAACTTGGGAGGTTTAACACTTCAAACACTGGCCCTAATTTCTTTGTTCATTTTTTATGTTTTATGTTCTGTAGATTTTCTGCATATGCAGACCTACTCAGAACATAGATGTGTCTTCAGAAAAAAAAAGGAAAAACGCAACTTCAGAGGATTTTTTTGTGTTTCTCTGTTTTTTTCTGACAAACCATGTCTGCACATGAACTTTGGGATTGCCCTATTCTTTAAGCAGCTGGTAGCACAGCTGTGCTCTGAGGAGTGTTTTAACAAGTACAGGTTACAGGACAGGTCTAAATTAGTTCTTTGTGTATCACAATCTGTGTCTAGAGTTGAAGTGCCCCATAACAAGGTGGGGTATTCTCTTCAGACTTAATGTGCAAGGACAGTGTGGATTTAACAATTATTATTATTAGTGCTACAATGTGATAAGTGGTGAGCCTCAAATCTTTTCTTGGGTGACACCACATGGATATTTACAGCAACACACAAAGGCAGTCTGGCTTCCTTTTGCAATTCCACACACTCACCATAACAAAATGTTGCCCATCACCTTCTGGACATTTATCCAGTTTGGTGTTAGAATATATAGACAGCCCATACATAGTGCAAAGCCATCATGTAAGCAGATGTCTGGGATATCATTATTTGGTGGATATTCTTCTCTCCTCATGGCAGGAAAAGGAGTGCCAGAAAAATAAGTATAGCTGGGGGGCTGGCATAGAAGTAAATCTCAGTCCATTCATCTAGAAGTAATTTGTGCACTTCTTATGTGAAGTAATTCCAATTCATTCATCTGTTTCTTATGTATTATATTATCAGTACCAGATTTGATTAGAACTGCTATGCAAGATTCAGCAGCTCAGCATCATGTGTGCTGCATAGCAAACATAGTTTATATTTGAGATAATATTGCATTTTGGCTGATCAAATCCAAGTATCTTCACAACATTAATTTTATGCTTGCAGGAATTCTACCTAGCCTATTTAATATGTCACACAGAGTTTAATTTTACTAAGATCAAAAATGTAATCGAATAATCTTTCAAACTCAATATCAGTTATTAGAAGTTTCAGAGTTACCCATAAACACAGTGAAATATTTCCCTGCTCCTGTACTTGAACTGCAATAGTCTAATGTTTAATCAATTTTTAATTTAAGGTCTGTTATCTAATTTAAACTTTGTGTTTTAGTTGCTGTGCTTGGAAATGGTATATAAAGGTGTCACTTTCACATATGGACTGGAGAAGTTGCCATAATGATATTTTAAATTCTAAATTCTAAGAGTATTCATACCTAGGGCCCTCCTTCAGTCCCTTACAATGGATGCAGATGGTTGATACTGGATGTGGAGCAAGCCACAGCTGAGCCCTGGTTATGGGAGCATGGGGAGAAAATGGAAGGACTGTTCCTGATTAAAGATTGGGACATGGCTATAGGGAGACAGAGCAAGAGCTGAACTTCATACAGTAGTTTTTAGCAGCTGGTTTGAAAACTGGCACTGCTTCTACCTCTAGTGAACCAGCTTGGACTAACATAATCCAAGTAGTTTTATTAGCCAGGCAGGCAACAACTGGGATGGAAGAGAACCTCTTAGAAGTCATGGCAAATCATGTGCATCTACTGTCTGCTTCTGTAAAATTTGCAGCAATTTCAATCTAGTTTGTCTCTGGAACCATTCTTTTCTTAGTCTGGTTTTTGCTGAACAACATTTATCAGTTCTATAAAGAGGATCCTTGAACAAACATTGCAACTTACATAACAGAACCTTAACTAGAGCTAATTAAATCTGATTGACATGAAATATTAGGAATAGAAAAGGTTTATTTTCCAATCAGCCTCATTCCTCAATATTGTGTTTATTTTCTTGTAGGAATTATGTAGGACTGTCTATACAGATACAAGTGAATTTTTAAAGGATGTTCTAAGTATTATATATGGTTCAAACAATGTTGGGCAGAAATGCATCCATCAAGTTTCTATTTCCATTCATCTGTCAAAGTAAGCAAAGGAATATGTTTGAAAATAACGTCTTTTTTTTTTTTGTTTTTTTTCAATGATGCATTCATAAATATATCAGTTGTTGGTTTCTGGACCCTACAACTGTTTTTCACAGCAAACATGCAGCTAACATGTTTTCACTTGTCAAAAACTCTTCAGAATTTTATACCAAATAGACACTGTTTTGATAGAGAATAGGCTATCTGAAGCTAAAATATTAATTATATTTCCCTTATTTTGATCCAAATAGAGACATGTCATGGTGAAAGTTATGACTGAAAGAATGTGTGTTATGTGGAGGGCAGTTGAATCTCGTCATGTTCCATTCCCTGTCCAGACTTCTCTCAGCTTTCTGAGAGTTGGATGTGTGGGGGAATTATACAGCATGGCCTACAGAGGAAAAATCATGAAAGAGTGTGAATCTATGGGTGGATAAATAATGTAACTGTTCTGTAGAAAGAATTCATGCAATTGCAGGATAATTTTTCTTGGAAGGGATCTCTGGAGCCTCTCTGCACAAAGCAATTGAAACTCCAAAGTTTTATTAAGTTGTCCAGAGCTGTGTTCAATTGTTCTTGGATGTCTCCAAGGATGGAGATTGCTTAGCAGTTCTGGGCATCTGTACCAATATGTGACCACCCTTATGGTGAAGGGCTTAGTATTTAACTGGATTTCTCTTGCTGCAAATCTTTCTCTTGCCTAATTGTACCCATCTTAATAAGAATTTTCTGGTTTGCCTCTATAGTGAATAAAAAGCAAGAATCCCTACTGGAAGTCTTTTTGGATGGGATTCAATATCCTCAGGGTGTGCCTCAGACACAGAAGGACTTATATAACACACAGAAATGGTCATAAGGCACTCCTAGACAGAGTCAGGTGAGAAGGACCCTGTCTAGTCTGACAAAGATACTTCTGCATGTCATTTGAGTGGACTCTCATGAAGAGTATTATTGGAGTACCTTCTTATTAGCAGTCTAGACAGTACCCTAAATGCAGCTAATTTTGCTGTTTGGGGCTGGTTTAGTACATTGCCTTGTTCCCCAGTTTGGTTATCTCCTACTGCCTGACTCCTTAGCCTTCCTGAGAGGGATTTTCTTCTCTTCTTGGCTGACTCTGAAACATCTAGCTCTTTCAGAGTGAGTGAGCAATTTGTGAGTTTCCTCCAAATCCCCAAGTATGTAATCTTTAAGTGTAGATCATTTTAAAGTAGATAATTTTTAATGAAATAATGATTTCATTATACAGTCCATTTGTTACTCACCGATGCTATAAATGGCTCATTCTGTGGGTAGGTGCTTTATATATTAGCATTATCTTGAAGTACTTTTAATGTTATTTTTTTACTTTTTTTTGAGCTTTAAAATTATTATAGACCCTATTGCATGCATTTTTCAAATTAAATGCTTTTTCTTAACATTTGTTGATTCCTTGTACTGTGTTGTATTTATTTCTGTTTTATCTCAGGGTGAAATTGTCATTTACTGGCATGGGAGCAGAATGATTCATGTCATGAGTCTGAAAGAACTAGGCTGAGTTTAGTATTCCTTCTGCTAACAGAGGAACGCTTCTGGTTTTGTTAATGTTGTCTTTCTTTCTTTAAAAAAATTGTGCATTTTTTCACGCTAGGAATCTTACTTAAGTTCTTAATTGGAAGAAATAAGTTTCTTTTTTATGCAGAGAACTGCTGGAGGAAAAGCAGAAAAAAGCAATCAGAAAGGCAGAGAGACAAAGATGCTAGAAGAGCAGCTGTTGAGAATGAAGTGGAAGGAAAGTAATTATTTCAGCCAAGGGCTTGCAGCCCTTGCAAGAGCAGAGCAGCTTTCATGGAGGAGCAGCAATGGCACTGCCTGCCTACACCATCTTGTCTCTCCAAGAAACTTGCTTCAACTGTGGGAGATGGGGATCATTGGTAAACCTTCTCAAGTAGGAAACACAGACTGCCAAAGCTGGTTTCACATTTAAGGAGATTGAGAGCCACTGTTCATGCCTGATATTGTTAGTAATAACAATAATCAGCAACAGAATGATAGCAACAGCGTCTTTATCCAAACACCTTCAAAAAATAAAGATAGCTAAATATCTGTGTGGGGCTGAGTCATTAAATTCAGGCAGGTTCATGTTCAAGGGCAGTAATCACCATGTGACTCTTTCTTTTGTGTATGTTGTGAATTTGACAAGGCAGTTTGTAAATTGATTTCAGAAATAAACAGCATAAAAGAGCACAGAGAAAATATATTTGCATGTTCCTTTTCGTAATCTAAATCTACTTATCCATGGCAGAGTAGAGGTAGTCCAGCTGAAAACTTTGACACTATAATTTTTAAGGAAAAGGTGTTTGCCTGCCTTTCATTTTTGGGTTAATATCTTAGCACATAATGCTTTGCTGAAAATGTTACTTGGGTTTGTTTTGTTTTATGAGGATTGGACATACCTGTTCTCAACCATGTGCCCAGGGTCTTTCATTTAATTCAGGTCCTTTTCCCAGTCCTGCAATATGGTATTTGTCCAAGTCATTTCAATCTTAGCCTTCGCAGTTGAGTTCCCCAGCCTTCCACCAAAGTTCCACAACTCCATTTTTTCTGTTGCTCCCTGAGCAATTTTTAATCTCATTTATGGCAGTTTCCAAACCAATATTTAGTGAGGGCAAAACAGAAACTGGCAGAAGCAAAAGTATTGTTAATTTTAAATTACCCTTTCAGACAGGCGGGTTATTAAGTGCTTTCTCAGAGTGCTCTGATAATTAGTAAGCTGTGTCACCACCTGCTTTGCTGGTAGAGACAAAGTACAGAATCCTTGAACTGGAACATCTCAGAGGAGGACAGTTGTCTAAAACTCTGGATTTGCTCAGTTCCTTGTCCACAAAACCTTGAACTAGGAGTGTGGGTTTTTTGTTTTGTTTTGTTTTTTTTTTCCATTAAATATTCTGTTGTTTCAGAGATCAGGCTGGATTATCATAATGCTTTTATTGCACCTTAGTGTATGTTAGTGTTGTCTGGAGCCCTCTGGTGCTTGACATTTCTTCTGAGGTTCCTCATTTGCACAACACAGCAGAGACAGAGGTTGGTGCTGCTCTTTAAATAGAAGCATTTCCTTCCTTTGGTGCAGAGCTGGTGGCTCACATCTTACTTCATCAATCATTTTACCACTCTAAACTTTAGGGCACTTTTATACATGAAACAACAATAAGTGGTGAGTGGTTTTTTGTTGGTTTTTTTTGGCCATGAAGTTATTCTTAGACACAAACAAAAGCAACAGCAATTGCAAGCAAGTGATCCAGGCAGGATCAGAATAGCTCAGTAGCCCTCAGGAGTCTAGCAAAAATCTCTGTCAGTCCAGTGCTAACAACGTTCAGAGATAGGTTTATAAGGTGCTTTTTTCTCACTCTATGGCAGCTTACCAATAGCATTAGATGAAAAATGAGGGGAGACAGAATATGAACCCATCATTAATGCGGAGATTTCTTGATGGAATTAACTATTTTTATACAAACCAGTGAGGTTTCTGACTTCTACACAAGTGTGTGCAATGCGTGTTGTCATATCCTTACACAGCCAAGGAAAGGTCAATGCAGAAATCTATTCTGTAGTCTGTGATTTGCAAATTTTAGTAGACTCTTGAGCAAACAAAAAAAATACTCGAGTTATTGGATTAATAAGCAAATCTTGACTACAGAAAAAATATCTTTGGTCATATAAATCTAAGTGAGGATGAAATGTGAATAAACACCGAGTTTGTGTGTATAAATCCCAGATGGCTACCAACAATTTTGCTATAAAATATTTATATGACATAAAGTCATGTATTTATAATTTTGTTCCATTTCCAATTCCACTCTCTTTTTTTCCCCCCTGCTGTATTCTATATTCTGAATATTACTTGGTCAATTAAACAAACAAAAATACATAAAGTAATAAAGGGTTTTTCCTGGCCTAAATTTTTAAGGACTTTCATTTTTTGCCATATGTAATTTTTTATTTTATCTCTGTCTTCAAGTCACTCTCTTCATTGCTGAACCTGTCAGAATGTGAGTAATCATCTAGACAGGAAATTTACTGGAAATATTTAATAGCTATTGGAGCTCTGTGCAAAAATGTCCCACTGACAGTACTGCCTGGGCATTTCTCTGTGAGATACTCCTCCTTCCACTTTTCCCACTTGTTTGTTACAAGTAGAGACTGGCAGAAAAAAAGGACAAAAATCTACGCTTCAGAAATTGAGGATTTCTCTTGGCTAGATGTTTTCTTCATGACCTATTATGAGCAATTCAAACAATACAACTTCTTGCAGGAAAACATCTAAACATCTGTAAATCACTATGGCACTGGGGCAAATGACCAACATGGCATTGCTGCTTCAGGGAAGAAAAGTTACCCTGCACCTGAAGAGTGACTGTCATTGGCAAACCTGGACACCCTCGACCCTGGGCAGCCACTGCTGCACCTCCCTTTGTTTCTGTTTCCAAACCAGTGTCCTCTGGGCCATGTCACCTGCTCCAGAGCAGGGCTCAGGCTGGCCCTCCACCCTTGTTTTTCTCTCTCCTGTCATTCTAAGTAAGCAGAACACATGGGTAAATCAAAGGTCCCAGAAAACAACACAAATGCAAGGAAGTTATAGTTAAATTTGTTTCTAAAATCCTGGAGAAAATACCAAATGGTCTTTAATTTAAAACTAGTCCTGACTAGTTTTAGTTGGCAACACTGATGTGGATGGTCTGTGCAATGCTCAATGTAATGGGAAAACTTTTATTTTGATTTCTGTATATAGTTTCTCTTTCCTTACTGGTTTTTTTTTTTTTGGTTTGTTGGTTGGGGATTTTTTGTTAGGTTGAGATTTTTGTTTTGTTTTTGTTTGTATGGGGCTATTTTTTTTTTTTTTTGAGGCCCTCTATTCTTCTACTAATATTATTATTTCCAAAGAATATTCAGCTTGATTGTTGGTCTGAGTAATTTAATATTTTTGCATGGTTTGCCAGTAATGAAAAGTAGATGATAGTTACTCTAAGCTATTTTTTGTATCTTAACTACACTGGAAGTATAAATACTTGTAGTTGTAGCCATTGCAACTTCAGTATGTCAATTAAAGTGTCTTGGGGAACTCACTGCACAGCATGGGATTTTCCCAATGCCACAGAGAAACCTGAGAAACCAATAGTTTTAGAAATACCCTCAGAAGTTCTGCAAACTATAGTCAAAGAGTTCACAAGGAATTTCCCATTGCCATTTGAGATTTTCACATGTTGTGGTCCTGTGTAGGACTTGGCAGTTCACAGATTGGCCTTTTCAGTCTGGGTGATTCTGCTTCTAAATAAGTGGTGGAAGCTTCCATCTACTTCTTGTTCCACTTCCATCCAGCTTTTGTTCCATTTTAACAGGAAGACATGGCACAGAGGATACAGTGGCTCAATTTAAACAAGAGCAGTTTTAACAGATTTAGCAGAGCACATCTCTCTTTCTTTGGTGTAATGACATAGTCACTGTTCTCCTGTTAACACTTGCTTGAGACAGTGTAGTTCATGATCAGACTGAGTCATCCCTGAGCAAATTAATGAAGAATGCTTCTAAACAATGGACATAAGACCTAACTAAGCACAGTCATTATAGATGCTATTCATATATATCTACTGTTTAAAGTTCCTATTTCCTTTCTCAGAATAATCTCCCTACAGTTATCTTTGTAAATTTAAGAAATTTTTATAATTTTATTCTTTATCGTATATGCTTAATGGTAAGTACCAGTATAATTATTTTTTATTCCTATTTAATTGATGGAGAATTAAAATCTGAGACTTACAGTTAGGTGCAGCCTAAATAAATAATCTTTGTTTCAAATGGATGACCATAGTTAAAATTGCCCTGTCCTGAACTTACTCGCATTTATTTCTTTACTTTCTCTAAACAAAATAGAAGTTTCAGATGTTTGCTCTAAGGAGTAATGAAATTAGCCAGAGATGAATCTCATAGTTGTTTGCTGTAAACTGAATGGGGAACATGCAAGAAGCTTCTTGAGCTAATTATCAGTATTTCCTCTTTGCAATTAAACAGTATATTTTATTAGTGACCTCTTAAGCAGTTAGAAACCTCCTTCATAAACCTCTCAGAAGAACAGATGTGAATGATATGATGACTTCTTAAATCTGAGAATCAATAAGAGAAATAATTCTGAATCTTAATTACCAATTGTTTAACCAAATGAAATATTACAGATTAATTTGACTGTTGTATCCTATGTTTGTACCCTATACGTACCAAATATATACTCTCATATACCAAAGGGTATCACATTCAATGATTCACAAGGCTTTTAACTATCTTCTGTTCTACATTATGAACTCAGAAGTCAGAAATTGAGAAATTTCTTCCTACCATGCTGTTATTAAAGGCTCATAAGCATGGGCATCTAAGAAAATCTTTCAGCTTATGATAATGCTTACAACTATGGAAGGGTGTCTGAAACATATCCTTATATGTCAAAAATATTTTCTCTGTGACTTTGTCATTCTTGGCTCTCAAGAGGAGAAAACAGTCTCTTATTCCTCAGCACAAGTTAGTTTTTTCTCAGTTTCACGAATGTATCTGAAGCATAAAAAGTATAACAAATTTGAAAAGTTAATCTTTGTGGAGGGTGTAATAGGTACTTATGCTGAGGATGGGGAGATTGTATACTATCTCCTTCTGCATTGTTTTTTGACAGCTATCAAGAAGTATTAACAGGAAGTTTCAGCCCTTCTCCCATTTTGGAATTGCATGGAAAACCTCAAAATCAAGTAAAAAACCAAACCAAAACAAAATAAAAAAAAACAGTCACAGGAAGAAAAATGTATCATTTGTAAGAGAACGATGGAGTGAAAAACAGCACAAACATAGATGTGTCCTGAAAAGGAAGAGTTAGCTGCCCCCCTTCAGCTCTCCATCTGTGCCACATAACACAGTGTGCACTGTGAGTTTAGTTTCTGAACATTGCTGGTCCCCAGACCCTTCTTCAGTGCATGCTTTAGAGTGCTACAGAAAAATAAGCATGGTTTCTATCTTTTGAGTCATAAAGAAATTATCATTATGCCTTTTTTTACCCTCCCTCTGCTGGTAGCTTAAAACTTTCTCAGGATTGTCCAGTGGATCAAGCTCCAGGCAAAGTGCAAGAGGGGTCATTGCAGTCTGCCAGCAGTAGGAGAGACATCTGCCTCCTAAACATGCACACTAAGCATGTCTGCAGGAAGGAGATCCAGCTATGAAACTCTGATCTGGTCAAAGTCATTTTCACAGGAAAGGGCAGCATCACCAGCTGAGAGGTAAAATCTAGTTTCCTTGAATGAAATACATGGGCAGAAAAGTCTAAAGACTTTTCTAGGGAAAGTCTAATGTTGGGTTGCCAGTGAAGCAGATGTGTAATAACTTTCCCTGAGAGCTACCTAGGTTTTGAGGCTTGTAGTAGTGGTTATTAGGTAATAGATACACCCTTTTAAAGTGTCTAAAGCCTCTGAGTAGTCCAGACAAGGAAGAAAGATGGCTAATCTCTATGAAGACAATATATTTTCTAGTCCTAGAATAACCAATAACCTGCACAACTGGGAACAGTCCTGCAAGGAAGCAGGCTCAGATCTTCCCAGGAAGAAAATGAAATCAGAGCTCCCAGATTCTGGATGAGTCCCAGGCTCCTGTTTGGTGCTGCACACAGCAGAGTCAAGTTTCCTCCCTCTGGGGGCACTGGAAGGGATGGCCACTGACAGTGTAAGGGGATCAGCCTCAGTCTGGGCAATCTGCCTTCCTGACCATAGTGTCTCCTACACAGTGTCTCCTACTTCAAGCTTAGACCACTTTTTATTTGTGCAGGCTTTAGAAGGCTCAGCTAGTTTTACCAGTCACCTTTTCATATACAGGTAGGAAATATACAGGTACCTTCAAAACTGGATTTGGGTTATGACTTCCCAGAGATGCCGAAGATCTCCTGTCCCTTCCTTTTCTCTGTTGATTAGGTAGTCAGCTCCTTCTACAGCTCAGTGCTTTGTGTATCCTCTCTGAGACACTGACTTGTCTTGGCCTTTGGAGGGCAGGAGGGCTGTGGACATTGTAGGAAGGACAGAGGCCTGAGAGTCAAGTTCTGCAAAAAGTTCTGATCTTGAGTTTTGTCATACTGGAGATGAGCTCAGGGAGTTCATTGGCACAAAGAGGAGTCTGAGTGAGAATGTTTACCCTTGGCTGGAGGAAATTTAGGGTAAAGGTTTGCTTTCCTTCTGAAAATAAATGAACCTCCACTCATTAATGTTAGCTGAAGAGTCCACATTAAAACACTACAGTGGAGATGGAAAGAAATAGCAGGATTGTTCTTGTCAGTTGTTATCTTCAAAGTGCTTTACAAACGCAAAGGTTCAGCTTTTGACCAAAGCATTTGGACATAGAGGTGGTGCAGGTGGTTGTGTCCACCCAGTACTCCTTGTGCCTGTGCTCAGGTGAGCAGTTTGAGCCCTCTGAGCTCTTTTGACAGCCAAACTGAAAGCCTCTACTCCAGACATTCCTCGAGGGGAGGAGGAATATCCCCATCCTTTTCCTGTGGAAATGGTTTCCAACCATGGGCAGTTGTGAATTACCCAACTCACATGGCTAGCCAGCTTCTCATTTTTGTAAATTTGATTTATCCAGTTTTCTGTAATTGGTATTTATTAACAACTGGAATGAAATAATATGAAAATTTCCTCAAAAAGAAATAATTCTAAGTGTCAGCTGCTGGGTGCATGCATCCAAGGGTGCTTGCTTTGATTGCTATGATCATATCAGATAAAATTTATTTTGGAGCAGGGTGTAAGTCATGAAATCTCAGAGCAGGGTTTACAAGAGAGATATATATACATGCATCTCCAAGTCACACATTTCATCCTTATGGTTTACCCTTTGCAAGATTTACTGATTTGTACTGTGCAGAAAAAGGCTTGATGACAAGGTCCATGAATATGCTTCTCTCAGGAAAATATATTCACCATCTCTCTGTGTTTATAAGAATTACCATAAAAATAGTCATGTATCCTCCAGACTGGAAAATCCTTTTGAGTCACATTATTTTTCCCATTGAGAGCCTTATTCTATTATTCAGTGCTTTATTGACCCAGCATGCTCACAGTTTAATGGATAAAGATAATATTCTCAGTGTATTTATTTTAATTTTTTTAAACAAATGTTTAATTTCTCATTATGCTATTTTAACAAATTCATAAAGTGTCTCCAGAGAACTTTCTTGTTGTGCTTTGTTCACACTTCTGGTGTGATGAAATTATTCAGATTACTTATCAGTGCACTTCTGGAAATGCATGGTGAGAAATGATAGAACAAGAAAAGTGCTGTATGTTAACAGATAAAATGGGGAGAACCAAAAGGATGACATTCACCCAGGTGTAATAACATAGATTCCTTGAAATTAGGTCCCTAGTATATTCCAAAGCCTTGTCCCAGGTGGCAGAATGACATGATGATTACAAAATGCCATTTTTAAAAAACAGATTTGAGAAAAAAGAAAAAAAAAACAAAACCCCAAAAAACCCCAGAAAAATGTTCTCCTTAGAGATTTTTCAAAATTTTTGGTATAGATAAATCATTTCCTCTCCAAGTCAGCTGACCTACCATGACTTGTTTGCCTCATTGATGTCTCTGAGTTGCCCTTTATTTCTATAGAAGGTAGAAGAGCCAAATCTTAAAGACTTTTCTAAGAAAACATTTGAAATAACTTCACAAAAAATTAAGATGCCGAAAAGAGGTATGTGATTTTATCTACTTTCATAAACTTCAGCATTTAAAAATGTATTTGGATGTATTGAAAAAAACCTTTATGCTTTCAGAGAAACTAAAATTCTTAAGTTAAGCAAACTGGTACTTTAGTTGCAGGTCAGTGCAAAATACGGTCTATTTGCTATGTATGATAATGTCTTTTCAGACTTTTTGACTGTGTTGCTTTTTTTGTTGTTTTGCTATTGGATCTCACATGTATTCTGCAATTTTTATGCCCTTAAGCATGTGAAAATCTGAGAACCTTGTATATTTTATATTCTTATCTTGCACAATACTTGTTTTTTTTTTTTTTACTCTTTAAACTTTTGAAAAATTTGAGGTTTGTTTCGGAAGTGTCATGGCTTGATTTGTTACATAGTTCTTCTTAACTGTTTGAGCTCTTAAGTAAAAGAAAAGAGACAAGTAGCAAAGCTGTAGATACTTTGAACACAATTGTCTTATTCTTTGTTCTTCTACTCTCAGACTCTGCTCTCTTCTGGCGATGTAAACCATAAATTTATGGACAGACAAATATCTCAATTTTATGTACAGAGCAGGATGTTTATAAACCTTTTGAGGATACCTTCAGTGAGAAAGAAAGAAGTGCTTCTGCTGCTAATTTAGGATCACATTGGGTCTTATTCTTATCTGAGCAGACGGAAAGCATTTCAGCATTGCTGGCAAAAAGACAAAGCCTGGTGCTGTTGGTATTGGATGCTGCTCTGTGAACATTGCTCGGGCAGAAATGGATGGAAGGGCATAAAACAAAAGCAGAGTAATTATTTGTTCTTTTCTCCCTTTGGTAGCCTAACTGGGAGAATAAAGGGGAGAGATTTGGCTCCAACCACATGTTTGAACTTCTTCAGGATTTCTGTCCAGAGGAAGAGACTGTAAAGGGAAAAAAATGTTTTGTGTTTAGCAACATGCTGTCTGCATGTATCTGGAGAAAAGCATCAGCAGCTGCTGTCTCCCCCTGCATCTGCCAGCCAGGGTGCTCAGCCTGGGCCAGGGAGCTGAGGCACAGGGACTGCAGGGCTCTCACACTCTGAGGAGCACTGATCCTTCATAGCCCTTTGTCTGAAGCCAGGCTGAAGTCTTCCAGTTAACTTATTTTCTTTGCATTTTTCAACCAGGTGTAACTATTCAAAAGCTCCTTGTATCAAAGAATATGGTGCTGCATCCTACCTGCACTTTCCACCAGGCCAGAGAGGGAGCATTGCTGTTTTGGTGAAGAGGACACTTTCTAGCACAGAATAGCTCTTGTTCTGGAAGACACTGAGTGCACCCATTTCTCTCTGTGTAAACCAGTTTCTCTTCAGAGATGTGAGGTGTGGTTTCCAGGTCCTCAAGTACAGACATTCGGCCTGTAAACACTGAAGAAGTGGTCTGACTACTTGGCTATTGAGATAATCTTTGGATCCATCTGAAAATGTTTTTGAGCCAAAGCTGCCAGATGCCTTTGACCTGCTCTGCTGTGTGAGCAATATCAGAACTGCTCTCTAACTTTTCTGCTAATAGGAAAGACTCAGCTTTTGTCTCATGCCTTTTGTTCTTTACTGCCTTCAGCAGTGGGGTTGCTTTGGAGAAATGAGCACCAAGCAATGCAACAAAATGCCCTGTGCACCTTGTGCTGACAGACAATGCTGCCTTTATAAAATGCCATGTGATAAGGCAGAGAGTTGCATGTTACATAAAAATGGCAGCTCCAAAGGAGGAGTGAAATTTGGTTTAACTTCTAATATTGGTGGTGGTTTTTTGGAACCTACCTCACTTTCCTCATAGATCATGGGTAAAAGTTCAAATGAGTTCTGAACAGAGATGAATACCACTGTTTTCATTCTCTTTATCTCCAAGCAGTCCAGAGGGGATGAGTAATGTTTTTGTTCCAAGAAGGTACTGTGCATATCATCTCTCATATATCCTGTTCTTTTGTTTTTGCATCATACAGGCAGAGCAAGGAGCAGTGAGAGTGGGAGGACAAATTAAATGAATAGTTTGAAGATGCTAGTCCTCACATCTGAAGGATACACTTTTGGAAAGTTCACATTTTAAGGAAAAAATTATCATACTTGCTGCACCAAACTTAAATATTGAGGTTAGGGATAGATGGCAAACTTCCCTGTTCATTCCTTTGGCTAGCTTCTTTCTTATAGGTAGAGGTATGTGTGACAAGGCACACAAAACTATCAAAACACAGCAAAACCATCAGCAAATCCAGTAATTTCAGAGCATGTTTTAACCCTTGGTAGTTTGGACACAGCTCCTGACCTGAAAAAATATTTTTGTTGAAAGCAATAGGAGCTGATAGGTGTCATTAAAATGCTGCATAATGAGTGTCCTGCTTCCCTATAGTTACTGCATCAGTCAAAATCACTCATTTTGGAGACACAGCAGTGTCCTGGTTTTGGCCAGGACTGGATTAATATTTTATGGTAGCTGGGAAGTGGGCATGGCCAGGCCCTAAAATTATTTGATATCATCTCGTGTCACTTATAAGGGGTAGGAGTAGGCACTGTCTCTTTGTGGAATGCAAAACACTCCAGTATTGTTTTACCTTCCATGTAAATACTCCCTTTGTCTTACACCTTCTGTTGCTGATAGTGTTGCTGTTACTGTTTGTTTTCTTGTGTAACTGCTGTTTTCACTAACTTGTTCTGATCTCAGCCTGTGATTTTCACTATTTTGCCTCCAGTTCTCAATTCCATCCCAGGAGCAGTAAGGGGAAGGGAAGCAGGGAGCAGCACCTCATTTGGGAGAGTCTCAGTGGAGGAGCTGAATTGGGGAGTACTATTCCTAAACCAAGACATGCAGTAAAAACAAGAAACATTTATTTTCCTTAAAATGTGAACTTTCCAAAAAAGTGTCTCTGTTTCCAAACACTGAAAATATTTGGTTAGTTTTTAAGAACTGATCAGTTCATTGTGAAGTAAAAATTGTCTATTAATATAAAAGGGAACTCATTCCTGCATGTTTACCAAACCTTTGCCATAGGTAGTGAAAGTCAGTGAAAAAAACCCAAATTGATACATGGAAAAGGAAAAAAAACCCTAACAAATGCCAAAATATGCCAGGCTATATGTGTGCATGTACAAACACAACAGGTTATTTTTTTCTGTTTGCATCAGAGAATAAACATTATAATGGGGCTTGATTTGTTTTCCCAGCCTTTGTCTGCAGCTAAGATAGAGGCTCAGTTATCTACTATGGCAACAGAAAGCTATGCTTGTGGTGGATAATTTCCATGAAAACTCCTGCATTGCCTCCATGGGTTGAAGCCCAGTGTGTGAAAAGGCCACTGGCTATTTGTAGCCTTGTCATGTCTTGTTCTGCTCAGAGCAAATCTGGAAGTGTGTGATGCAGTGTTTTAAACCCTGACAGCTGCTGTCATTTTGTGAGAGCTCCTGTAGGAAACTGTAGAGTTTCTGCAGGAAATGATAGAACTCTCTAGGGAAAGGTTTACTTTTTGTAATTTTTCCAAAATAATTTTCAAAAACAGTTGTGCACAGAAAAAGGGTTAGATTTTGATAATATTTAGTCTCTTTAATCCAGTGACATAAATAATCGCCATAATCCAAAAAATTTATTAATTAAATGATATTACATGAGCAAGTTGGACATGAGCCTAATCTGCTCCTGTCTCTTTCTCATCCTGTCTGGTTGCAGCCCCACAAATATGAACTTTCTGGGAGTTTTTCCACATATTGCAAAATCTAATCTTCCCCTTGGGGCTTTCAGATACTTGATTCAAACCTAAACAAAAGTAAAGATTTTCCTGCTATTTTAACACCAGAACTCTCTTTCTCTCACTGTGGTTCTTTTCCATTCCCTATATTTTCTTTTTTGACAAGTTGACAAAGCAGTTTCATTGTTTTTCTATTTATACTTTAATCCATGTAAATACTAGAATTTTTCATGTATGTGTATATATATATATGTATGTAAATATACATATACACTGTCATGGAAAGGAGAAATGGTCCTTGTGACTTTCTTAAATTTGGAAAATGACAGTTTAAGGCAAGTGAATCTCTTTGTCTAAGGCTTTCCCTAGGGGGGAAGAAAAAGAAATGAGAAAAAGATTGTAAACTTTGCCTCTAACTTAAACTAAGGCACTACTCCTTAATTAGGTTTGTCATTCAGAATTTTTTGAGAGCTGCTGCAACTAGTAGAAGTGGATTTAACTTAGTTTTTAATTTTAAGAAATAATGCAGGAATTTTTACTCCATTACGTTTCCTACCTCTTATATTTCCTATCTTATAGTTTCAGTCCTCACCTGGGACACCAAAGGCACTGACTCACTGGCCATGGTCTATCCCTGCAGGAGACAGACCAGATTTAGTCTGGTTTGATCTGGGGACATTCTGCCTTCTCTCCTCCTGTATCCCTTCTCCACACCTCAAGTCATCAATGTGGGTATTTGCCCTAATTTAGACTGAAAAACATATTAAGTGTATGACTGTCACACAATAAGCAGCTTTTAAGCTAGGCAAAGGTTTGGGTGCCATCACTCCTCTTTAAGTGGGGCATTGAGAAGCCATGGAATATCACAGAGATGAAAGGCTATTTTTAATGGTAGCAGGAAGAGGAAAAATGTATTAATGTGGGTGTAGCTGAGACTCTGGGGACACTTTTTTTTTAAAAAAAACATACTTCTGTTGTTTATTTTCTTTTGTACTTTTTATTTTTTATTTTAGGAACTGTGAGGAGATGGAAAAGATAAATGAACCAGCAATACTGACTTCATGACAGTTCTTGTCTGTGGAAGTTTATTTCTTGGGAATCATCACTGACAGGATATTTTTCTAAGGGTGCCAGTAGTAGCAGGGACACTCATAACCAGAAGCTGCAAATTGTACCTCTGGAGCTGTGTAAGCATAACATTAAAAGAAAATATTTTTGATAAGAGCAACAGAGTTTGGGTAGTCCTACACAGAAAGTGAAGAGCAATTGTAACCTAACCTGAAAAATCTTAAATCAATAACTGTGACTCAAGATAGAAGACACAGCAGCAACATGTTCTGGCAGCTGGAAAAGGGACTAGATAGGTCATACAGAATGTGCTGTGAAGTCACAAGCTTTGGCAAGTATCACTTTGGTAAAGTCCATAGCACCATGCCTTCACTATTGCTGATAAGTCCAAGTTACCTAGATTTTGCTGTGTAGATAACATGAAGCAATTAAAAACTGGGATTTGTGAAGACCTTGAAATAGTGTACAGCCTGTTGGTCCTTTCCTCACAGCAGGCTCAGCTTCAGCATTATTCTTGACAGATATTGATTAGTCCTGAAGGCACCTCTAGAAAAGTGCAATGAACACTTTAGCTGATCTACTTCAGCTCCCACCCATCCCTTTTTGGTTTTTTGTTTAACATTTAAGACAAGTCTGCTTTTGCAATTTTAGATCATTACATCTTCTTTGAGGCAAGATGAATAGGGAGAAAAAATTGCTTTATTCTTTGAAACAGCCTTTTATTTACATTATGGGTTTTTGAGATATTAAAATATTTGAAGCCAGTTAGATTTTTATTGCCTTTATAAACAACCTAAGATCTCTCACTCTTTCCTTCTTTTCTAGACTTTGATTTCTGTTGTTGCACAGCTTGGGATTTTCCTGTTTATTTGCATTTTTATTGGAAGTGCTGCCCAAAATTTGTCACTTTTCTGGTCTTGTCTTACTAACAAGGAAAATAGTTTTGCCTCACTTTAGTAAGGCAAAATGGTTATTTAATTTCTCTTTCAGACTAAAAAACATTCAGTGTAAAACTGAAAGGAAAGGATTTAAGAATGCATTCAGTGGAAAATAACCCTTCAATTAATTTTCTGTATTTACTTCCTTCCTAAGAATAGAACCTGATTAAATGTATCATTTTCCCCATTGTGCTAAATAAGGCATTTCTCTTCAAGTATTAATAAATTCTCTAACTTACTTTGTTGTAAATTAGTTTTGAGAAAACGGAAATCACTTTTCATCCAAAAAAACTCTAAACAATTTATCTTGTTCAGCATATCAGAACAAGTTGTAATTGTGGCTGCTGCTCTCAGAAAAGGTTAACAGTTGGACTAGAATGATGAGAAAATTACCTGCTGCCTTCAAACAAGGCATATTTATGAATTTCCTCTGAAATATATAAGAGCCTTTATAGCTCCTATATAAAATGCTATAGTGAAAATTTGAAACTTGCTGAAGTCTTGAATTTTTCTTTGTCATCTTGAATATTCTAGAAAATTACTAATGTGATTTGTAACTGCCACATATTAAGTACATAGGAAAAACATGCTCAGAGACAAAAAATAACTGTTGCTTTCATGGAAGACCAACTACTGCTGAATTTCCACACTTGCCTGTTCATTAAAAAAAAACCCAAACAAAACAGTTCCAAAAAGGGTATAGTGAATATCCAGAAATTAGTATAAATACATGGCATTGTGATTTAGCAACTAATAAGATGTCAAACTTCTTTGATTCCATCCAAAATAAAGTAGAGGACCAGTAGGAGCCTTTAGTGGTAGCACTGAGTAGGTGGTAACACCAAGATTTCCATTTAATAGCCTAGGTTTTCTGCAACAGAATTGCTTTGACACCTCTCTGACATCTGTGGGAGTAGGTACTTATTCCGTTTAAAAAATGAAAAGATCATGTTAATCAAGATTCAGGCACTGCTCAAGGCCCAAATCAATATTTACTTAGTGAGGTGATATATAAATAAAACCTATACATGCATATAAAACTCCACTCTGTATGTATGTACATAACCTGAAAAATTTTTACTTATCAGTACATAAAGCAATAACAGCAAGTAAACAGCATAAAATGGTGAAATGATCTTTGAAGGAGATGATGGAGTTCTTATGTGACTTTGTGCATGTTCTTCCCACAACTTTGTTTTAACTACAAAATTAATGGAGTCTGAGTGTGATAGCTTCAGTCTCAGAGCAGGAGACCCCTCTCTGGGGAGGGCTTGTTTTGAGGGAATTTATTCACAGGTCTGTTCTTTGGCATGGCCTTAAAAATAAAAAGGATAAGCTTGGGAAAGAGGGTTGGCAAACTCTAGGAAATGTAGTGCAGCCAGGGCTGAGGGATCACTTCAGATGGCTTTATTACTTTATTACAGAAAATGTGTTGTGGAGCTGCATCCTGCCATAAACAGTTCCTAAGAAGGAGGACAGAGGCATCTGTTCTTTCTCAGAGAGGAAATTCAAATTTTCTCAGGGATTAGTGGAAATCTCAGGAAATTACAGCATATGGAAACAGAAGCAGTAGAAATCATGTGTAGCCCAGGATCCTTTTCATTATTTGTAATTTTACATTAGGCGCAGGAGTGAGTGTAGATGGCTTTGAGAGTGTATGAAATCTCTAGCAAGTTCAGCTAAAAGACTTGATCCAGCTAATGCTTCTTAGTTTAAATCAGGCAGAAAAGAGATGCAAGCATGAAGCATTTGTGGCTTGAGGTAAATGCTCTGTTCAGAAGTGAACCTCTCATTTCTCCACATGAAAGTCTTCCTTTACATCAGATTGAGAAATCTTGTCCATTAATAGAAGGAATTTCATATTTGATAGATCAGCAGTTTCTCACTTAACATTTTATTGAGCAATTCTTAATCTTTGATGCCTAAATAGTCTTCAATTTCTCTAACTCAATTACATGTTTATCTCCCAATTCTGCAAGTCTGACATGTATTTGTGCCTGTTTGCATCAGAGTAGCCCAAGTGAAGTCAGGGGGAATATTCCTTAGCCAAAAACTATTCATGATTTGTACTGCTTGTAGTGCTTGCAGTAAGGAAAAAAATAAGATTCATTAATCTAACCATTGTATGTGTGCATAATTTAGATGGGTAATTTTTTTTCTTGTTATATATAAATGAATGATGAATAAAAGCCTTAGAGGACTTAATTTTTGAATGTCTTCCTTTTATTCATGCAAGCCTCATGCTCCCTAGTATCAAATAGCAGATGAAATTAAAAAAACATTGGTAACCAGATGATAGAGAAATTAGGAAGCACTATTTCATGTGAAACAATAGGAGCTGTCTGAATGGATAATAAAACATCACAACAGGATTTTTGCTCTGAAACTGCCTTTGGAATTTGTATAGGACATTCTTAAAATCTCAGCAGTAATTTATTGCTATTGGAGTTATTTTACATATTGCCTATTTACTTTTATGTCTTTAGAAATAAATGTATTAGAAGTGTAACATCAAGAAACAAACATATGAAAAAACATGAAGAAAAAAATGGAAATAAATAATAATAATTCCTATAAAGAAGTTATGTGTTTTCTTTCTTCACCTAGTAACTATTTTCTTCCAAGAATGTTCTCAGCTACTTTTCAGCCCCCTTGGAAGATCACTGTGCTCCAGCTCTGCCATACAACCAGTAAGAGAGGTCTGTGCCTTTTTGGGTGGCATATACTGGTGATCATAGCTTTATCTGGATTCTCTGCTTCAAAAAGATGGAGTCAAATATCTGTGTTTCATGTAAAATAATTTTTAATTCCAGGAAGAGCTTATCAAGGTCAGAAAGTATTTCAGCCAAATCTTTGCTTAGCCTTTAGTTGTAAGATTGTTAACAGATGCTCGGGAAGAACAGCATATGAAGAACTCTACCATCAATATTCAACACTTACTACCTTTCTAATAATCAGAATGGCTTATCTAAAACCCTCAGTGCTTGTCTTACCATTAGAGGTATCAATTTAAAGGTCTACAAAAAAAACTTACAGATTTTTATTAGTAAAATATACACTTGATATGAAAATTGTTATAAGTTAGTTCCTAGTATTATAAGGAGTAGGGTGAAAGGGAAGAGGGGGAAAAATTAGAGTGAGTGAGATGGAAAGAAAAGAAAAAAGAGAAGATCATCAGTCCTGGCTCCAGTGTTGATCCAGCTGATGGGATATTCAGGATCCTGGCAGTGCCACCTGGGCTTGGTAAGGGTACCCATTTTATAGATAATATTTCCCTACCCTGCAGATAACTTTCTCACTTTCTATGAACATTAGGTACCATGTGCAGTTTGTTTTTCTAGACCTTTCTGGAAATGGGTCAGAGGGCTTCAGGGGTCCTTCATGATCTCAATCCTCCCCTATTTGGTCAGCTGTGGTTAACAGCCTTTACTGGTTTATTGATCTCATTCCTGTGCTTGCACTGCACTGTGTTGTGTTTATCTCCAAGAACAAGAAAAAAGGGATCTTTATCCCACAGAAGTGCTGCCCTAGCTCCTTATGGCCCCCTTTTCCAGCCACATCCTGTTCTTCCTCACAGACTATTACCAAAAATCATTGGTAATAGTCTCCACAGCTTTCCAGCTAACACTGTTTGAGACAAACACATCAGCCCTCTTATCTCCTAGGCTTCCACAAGGCTGCATAAGCAGGCACCTGGAGCAAATCACCTTCACTCAAGCTCTCTGTTTGCTGGGTTATTTTTGTTTTCTCCTGGTTTTGTGCTGGCAACAGGGCAGGTGGTCACAGTTTGATATTTGTAATCTACAGGTTGTCAGAGCCTTGCCTCAGCCCTCAGTCAGCTGCTGTGTGTGATGCTGTTAACTGCTGCCGCTGATAAACTTAAAACTGATAATTTTAAATAATTAGCTCACCCATGAATTTGAGCCTGGTATGTGTCTGAGCACCTTGTTGAACCAAAGACTTGCTCTTTGAAGGCAGGATACTTCTATAAAATAATACGCCCTCAATATGAATAGTCTATGCAAATTACTGAGATATAAAAATTACTTCCACAGTGGAGGAGATGGAGGAAATTTCCTTTGATTTTATCACTAGCCCCTGGACGATATTTAAATCACAATGAACTGAAACAGGAGTAGCCTTCTCTCACAGCTCCTTCCTTAGTGATTCTTCTCTCTCATATCTGCAGCCAGTACAGCTGCCTTGAGGAGAAATAGAAGAAGAGAATGTTTAATGCTCAGCCTTCTAAAAATGATGGACAAAGAAAATTACATGGTCCCTGGTGAGATCATTAACAGATGTCTAATGGAACATCTCAGGATCAAATTATACTGTACAACTTTAATTGCTCTCTCAGGATGGACTTTGTAGCTCTGCCACAAAAATTTTGCAGAGTTAATATTTAGCTGTTATAAAGAAAGAATACATTTATCTTTCTTGGAAATGCATTCATTATGAAACTGCTTACTGCTTCTAAAAATGATTTTAATGATCCTCTTAAAAATTGCTTTCAGCTTTTGCCTTCTGTGATATTGGAAATAGAAAGTATTTTCCTTAAGTGTTTGGGGTTTTTTTTGGTGTTTTGTTTTTAGTTTTTTTTTTAATTTTGGACTATAGCTTGAGATTATATCTGGAATTGGGCTTTTCTGTAAGAACTATTTTTCGAACTGAGCAAAACTGCTGTTCATTGAAATGGAGCTTATTATCATGTTAGTGCTTCTGCAAATCTGTAAGTCCCTATTATTATGGGAATTTGCACCAGCAGGCTGAAGGGATTCAATGCAGATTTCTGGAGATCATATGTTTGAAAAATGAATCTAATACTATCTATGCACTTTGTATGAAATGTGTGACAGTGTCTCTCATAAACAGAGCTAACCTTGCTAATACAAATTTAATATATCTTATTTATCCAGATCTGCATCAGTAGTTTCACATTAGTGTCCAATATCAGTGTGTGAGAATATCTGGGCTTGTGTGTTTTTGTGATTCTGCCTTTATTAACTGAAACCATATTAAAGAAATTCTTATGAAGAAGGGTAAGGAATCTGGTTCAGGATTTGCTGGCTTTTATTAGACATGAGATGAATCATAAATTTTCTGTTCTCTAGTCAAAGGAGTGTAATTTTAGGCCTAAGTTTCTGTGCAAATGTGTAATATTAGTTTTTCTTCAGTAATGTTCTTTTTAAAGCAGTTCTTTTGATGATGATCTCAGTGTTTAGGTCTTTAAGTCAGAAGGGTGTTTCTATGGTGTGTGCAAATGGGCAATGGGATGGAAGGCAGACCTGTTAAAAGGGGAAATAGACCTGCTCAGGACATTTGAGAGTATTCTTGCACCAGGTTTCCTCCTGGTTTTAATCCATAAACACTGCCAATGAAAAAAAAAAGGGGAGCTAAGTAGATTCAAAGCATCAATTCACAAGGCCTACAGCATGTCAAAGTCAATTCTGTGAGTTTACATTCTCTGAAGAACAGACTTTCCAAATACCAAACTAGTTCTGAAAGACAATTTATGAAAAATCATTTTAATGAATATTTTTAAAGACAATCTGTCTACTTATGCTTTTTCCTGATACACAGACTCTGTCTCCAATATGTTCTTCTTTTATTTTTTCCCAGAACTGTTAGTATTACTAAAAATCTGTTTCTCAATTAAGAATTTGTCTGATATGCTGCAGGACTCTTAGATATCTATGAACATTAATCCTGCAATAAAAACAATCACTGAATATATATTAGAAGTTCCTGCTATTCTCATTTTTCTTTCTTTTGAACTGAGCAGTAATTTTAACAATGAATATATCCACCCTCGAGTTTCTTCATCATTATGTGGAAGCTTTGTGACTACGGGGGAGTAATTTTAATCCTGTGAGTTCTTATAATTTTCCTTCTGAGATCAATGATGGCTGGGTGTAAACTATGAAACAAGGATGCCTCAGGAGTGTTTCCCCTCTTCTTGATCTGCACAAAGAGCTTGCTTGAATTTGGGCTAGATTTTTTCTTCTCTGATTCACTTACTTTCCTTGATAAACTTTAATTTCCTCAAGAAGAAAATGCATTTATTTTTGCATAAAAATTGTGCTGTAGCTAAGCTGAGAATTCAGAACCAAGTGTGGAGTTTACCAGTCTACCAGCTCAATATTTTATTGATCAAATTAGATATTATCTTCCAGGATACTGAAGATCTTAAGCTTGCAATGACAGAAAAATGAATAAACCCAAACCAAGATAGATTCAATATTCTGTTGTTCAAAAATCTGATAGATTCATGGGGAAAAAGAATAAATCCCATAAAATCCCCCCTCGTCTTTAATTCTCTTTTTCTTCCCTGTACCCTTAAGTCTGGCTGGGAGTTACAGTTGTATTGTATTCTTATATACGATTTCAGATTGTTTGCATCAGCTGTGTTAAGGTTGTCACAGCAACCCAAGGCAAGAATTGCCTTGCTTTTGCAGATTCTAGCTTTTAACCAAGAGTTACTGCCAATAAGGAGAGGCTAAACTTTGTGGAACTTTACACAAGCCACATGCCTCTTAATTCTCCCTGTTATTATTGACCTCCCCACTCTAAGTGCTCCAAATCAGCAATTTCACTGTAGCTAATGTAACTACTTACCCAGTTGGCTGCAAATAATATTTACTCAGCTGGGTGAAATGCACAGCTCAAAGACCAAATTAGTTTCTGAAATGTTATCCAAAGATACTTTCCTGTTCCCTAGATGGTTGATACAGAAGCAGAGACTAATGAGTCCCAAAGGCCAAAATCCCAGTCTCTTATTCTTCTCTCCCAGCTCAATTAATGACTTTTTCTTCCAGTTTATTTTTAGGGCCTGTAAAATTCAGAAATTCACATTTATTCAAATTCCACACAGACCAGAAGAATAAATAAGTATTATACCTCTGTGTATTTATTTTTCAATAAAACAAAACAACTAAATAAATAGTTTCTTGTAGTTTTTCATTCAGCAATCACAGAGTAAAAGCATTGGGCTTAGCTTTCCTGCTCTTTCTTAGTTAACTTTTAATCTAGGTGTCTCTGTTCTCTATGTGTGCCAGAACCTGATACTGATCTAGTTTCAGCTAAATCTGTTTACTCCTCTAAGGCAGCAGTAGAAAGAGTAAATGGGAAAGATTCTTTCAGCAGTGTAAAGATGATTAGTTGTAAATGAGACCCTTATCCTCTGTTATGGTACAAATTACTTTATTTCACAAGGATAATCTGTATAAAGGAATTCAAAATGGTACAGCTGGCAAATTCATCAAATGAAATCTAATTTTCTCACAGAAAGAGGTCATGGTCCTTGTAGCCCTCATAGCTTAAAAGCAGAAACTGGCTTCACCACATTTCTCTTCCAAAAAAAAAAACTACTTGAATTACTTTTTAAACTTGCTTTGCTTTTTGGTGGTGGTTTGAATGATTTTAGTTGTTTTTTCTTTTTTTTTTTTGCAGGGGTTGCACACTGGAAGTGATTGAGTCACTAAGACATATGCAGGAGGAAAATGTTATATCTATACTTATGCATATACATGTACACTTGGTTTCCCTTAAAGATGGCACATTGACATTTACTTTCAGTTTAGGTTGGCTTATTGCCTGTGTTCATGTCTTCCATCTGTGATATGATCCAAAGATTGCAGGGTGTCCTGCACCATTCCACAGTCCAGAGCAAGTCATTTGCTGATCTGGAAGATCTTAAAGCCCTCATCTTGCAGATACTCTATCAGAAAAGAGCTATTAGAAGACAGATGGTGAGTTTTTACTTGAAAACCATATATTTTTAATTCTAGAATTTCTCTCTGCAGTTTAATTGTACAGAACAAGAAATTAAATTTTTTTTCCTCCAGAAGAATTATTTTTTTATGTAAAGATAGATTGCCCATAAGGTTTCTCTTCTGTACAAATATGCTCTGTGTTTTCCCACATTTAGAGAGATTTGACAGTTTTCTATCTCTTGATCAATGATGCTCATACTACAGTAAGGTCACAATGGTATCTGGAGAGATACTGAGCAGAGATCCTAATGAGACATCAGAATCTGCAGTAAATATGAAGGAATTATTCTGTTTTCTTCACATTAGAACAACAAAATATTTTAAAAATAAAATATTTATGCACAGACTACATGGGAATGAATACAAATTTGCAGTCTTTAGTCCTCTGAATTTAAATGAACAATGAAGTTATAATTGTTGGATATTTTCATTTTTACCATGTAATTTGCAATTTTTTTAAGAGAAAATGGATTATTTTACAGGCACACAAAATCTTGATCATGAGAATTGATCAGTTGGAGATAATGAAAGGCACAAACCAGCAGTGAGGCATTGGGTTCATCTCACCCTTAATGCAAAAGAGAGAGAAAGACAAAGAAAGTGCTGTGCACTAATACAATCTATGTGTGTTTCACTCGTTACAGTATATGAAACTTTCCTGACAGTAGTTTAGCCCAAGTTGAACTATTTATTTTTGCTGTTTGACTATTGACAGTACACCAGCTTGCTAGCTTAGGGCTTCTATCTCCACACTGCATTCTGACTGCATCATATTCTCTGACTGACGTTTAGAAGTAATTTTGGCCTCCTCTCTTAAAACCAGCTATGTTTTTTTGAGCACCTTAATAGCCCATTCCTTAAAGCCAGTCCAGTCTGGATGAGGGTTTTTTGAACATAAGTGTGTGGAATGTCAGAAAACATTCCTGAGAAGTGCAGCTATGATGATATTAATATGGTCCTCTTTCCACTAAAGATGCTTCTACTATAATAGCATCTACATTTTCATGGCTGCATCTTTTTGAGATTTTATAATACTTTGCTCTTTCCTGGAATCAACATATGGTTCAAAGAAAAAATCCTAAGCAAAATATTAATGAGATTTTATCCTTGTGTTAATAAATGTGATGATTCTTCTTGTGTTGCTATCCTTGAGGTTATTCAGATCTTTCTTATTTGCTAGTTCCATTCTTGTTCTGCACTGGCATACAGCCATGTTTTAGTGGCAGATTTCATTAGCACTTTTCCAAAATTCATGTTGAGGTCAGCAATGAAAAATTAAGCAGTTTTAAGAACAAAAGGAATACTTACTGAGCCAGACTAGAGATCTAACCCAGAGTTATACTTGGGTAGGGGCAGTAGGGGTTATAATTTAGGGACTGCAGGTGCATTTTAACACTACCTCTGGTCCAGAACTAAAACTAATTTTTCAAGATCATCTCCCTATTCTTGTCTAATAAAACAACTATCTTCCAACTTTTGTTTTTAACTCTACCCCACCTGAAACAAGAACATTATTTACCCCCTTTTCCATATAATTTATGAGATGCCAGATCCCACAATTTCCAATACACCCTCATCTTTTTTTGTCTTTGGATATGTACACACAGATATCATTCCTCTAGTCTATGGGTCATCCCTACAAGGAATTCCTTCAGTTTACAACTTTACACTCTATATGTAATATGACTCCTTCAGGTAAGGAAAGATGGAATGAGGCATTGGATTGTGGTAACTATGGGCAATATCTGATTCCATCAGAATGGAATCTGGTGTGATTGCCTGGTTTCAGCAAAGTTTCAGTAACTTTTTTCATTAAATACCTCTTGTGAGCTTACACCCAGATTTTGGGTGCTTTAGATGGAAATGAAGCTTGTTTTCTTGCATCTCTCTTTCTTCTGAGCACTCTCTCCTGTTGTGGGATCTTTTAATCAATTTCAGTTTGTAGAAAATTTAGTGAGGATCTGATGTGTTTTTAAAAATCACAGCTAGGCTTAGAGAGATGACAAAACAATCTAGCCCCTCTGAAGAAAAAATCCCCTGTCACTGGGGAAATCTGTGATTGTGTAAGGGTCATAGTGGTCACGAAAATCAATGAAGTGCTATCTTCATATTCTGTTCTAATTTACTCCTCTTTTACCCAAAAAAGCCTTAGAAAATTGTAGGACACTATCACAGGTAATAAAAATTATTTTCTACTTTAGCCACCATATTTTGTGATAAAAATTGAATAGAAATTTTACCTAAAGTTGAGTTCTTGAAATTCTGCAAGAACAGACCAAATGCCCACATGTCAGGAATGGGGCTGATCAGCAGACGGAGCAGTAGAAGACATTCCTGCTTGCAGACTTCAGTAACACAGTCATTTACTCTCATCTTTTTTTTCCAGCAACTTCACTATCATTCACAATCCTCCTACTCTAAAATATATTTAAAAATCAGTAAACTCCATCCATTTATGGTACATTTCATCTAGGCCATTACACAAATTTGTACCCATTACTCTTTGCCTGTCACTACAGCTCCTGGTGAAGGGTGCCTCTCTGGCTTCCCTGTAGGTCTCCTTCAGACACTGGAAAGTTGCTGGAAGTCTCTTCACAACTTTCTCCAGGCTGAACAGCCCCAGATTTCTCAGGCTTTCTCCATAGGAAAGGTGCTCCATTTTCATATTATCTCACATATATATTAATATATTGGTATTTGTCTGATAATTATATATATATATGTGTCTGTGTGTGTGTGTGTATATAAATTAATAAATATTAATATGCAGTCCACTGCCTCAGTGTTCCTGAAGAGAAGCTACTTATTAATTGACATATTTCTTTGTAGGAGCAACTTCTAGCAGCTGGATGAATATTTCTGAGGTTTGGTTTATACCATAACCGGTATTTTTCCAAAACCAACTTTTTCAATATACCCACAAAAAAAAAAAAAGAAAAAAAAAAGAAAAAAAAAAGTATCTCTTTTTATTCTTTTCTATTCATGCCAAATTTCAGAATTTGAACCTTGTAATACCCAGATGTGCCATAGTCAGAGAAACTCATCTGTAATGGTTTCTTTAAATCTTTATTATTTTTTGTAGTCCTCCATGATGTGATTTACTTATCTCAGCTTTACCAGCAGTTTCATAACATTTTTATTAATAATAACCTTATGTAAAATAAGAGTTAAAAATAGCATTTGATTCACTTATCTGATCTGCTTGAAAAGAGACAACATTTATCAGTTCATATTACAGTTATTTATTGGCTTTCTACAGCGGAGTGGCATTTTGTGGTAGTTACTAGACCAGTCTTTACAAAAGAAACTTCTTTCTTTTTTCCTTGTGGAGGCTTATTTTCCTTAATTAGACTTCATTAATTTTAAAAAGGGGCTTAATGCAGTGTATGAGAGGCCTTGGCTGTGGTTATAGGAGACAGAAAAGGATTGGTCATTGCCTGCTTTTTTTGTTTCACTGCTGCTCAAGGTGAAAAGATATAAAGCTGTAACTTCTAATGTCTGATCATAGGAAATTCTTGATGCACACCTTTGATTTTGCTGCATGAATCTTCATTAATCTAGTATCTGTTGGCATACTGTGAATCTGGCACAGAAAAATTTGAAGATACTTCTTTATCAGGCATCTTAAGCAGTTCTCAAAATCCTTCCTGAGGCAGACTGTATCTTTCCTACCTATGTTAGCTTCCATTTGCATTCAGATTTCTAGAGGAAACTACACAGACAAGGCATTTGAAAGACATGGAGTGTGGATTTAGAGTAAATTGAAATAGACTGTAAGAAGTTAACTCATGAACTAACAACATTAGAATGAATGCTGAGGTTCTAGCTGGGACACCTGGTGTTTATCATCATGATTATGTCTATGTGGGGTGTGTCTCATACATCTCTTTATCACTACATGGTTTCTTCTTACATGGTGGTAGGTTTTCCTTTGCATGTAAATACTGGAATGCTTAACAAGGAAAACCCAGTACCACTTTATAAATGAATTAACTGACAACTGAAATATGAAATTGTGCAATAAAAATTATTGAAATGCAAATTTTGATGCATTCTCTGTCTGCTTTCCATGCCAGAATCTTTGTTAGGGACTTCTAATTCTCTTTAATTTTCATCTGGAAGAGGGAGGGAAGTGGGAGGTTGTGTTTCAGCTTCTGTTTTGCCATGGGGCTCATCATACTAAAATCAAGTGGGTGATTTCAGTAGAAAGCTCTTTGATTATGCAACATGAAATAATGTAACAGTACAATTGCTTCAAATTCATGGAATTATTTTAATTAACCCACTGTAATACTAGCCTTTAATGTGTCCAAAAAACCCCCAATGATTTTATGCAAATTAGGAAAATGACATTGAAAATGTTCTTATACATAATCTGATTTTTCTCCCTAGGCATTCTGGAGTCCATTGTTGTCTGAAATGGCTGTGACTGCAGGACTAGCAGAAATGAGAAATGAGGTTCAGGTTATTCACAAGGAACAGCCAGAGAGTACAAGAGATGGTAATGTGATTAAACTAAAAACAAGTCAAAAAGTGTGAATAAGGTTATATGGAAACCAGTAGCAATTTTTAGAGGTTTACAGATGACTTCTTTCATATTTGCAAACTGTGGTGAGGTTGGAGATATAGCCACTCTATGTAAAGCTGAAATTTCAAGATGAAATAATAAGATCCAAATTTTTCTGAGAAAATAATAAAAAAGATAAGGACATTCCAGTAGATTAAATAAACCATCTGTGATATACATCCTGTGGCAAGAGAGAGCCAATTCAGCATGAAGACTGTGGTGTTTCTTACATTTCTCTCAAGGGGATCTATTCCTTTCTGGAAAGGGTGTGGTGCAAGTGCTGGAGCTTGCAGTGCCATGGACAGTGAGGTTTTTTGGAGGAGCTGCATAAACATTATAGGTAATGTCACTTCTGTGCCAGTAGTGCTAGATTATACAGCTAAACATCCTGACATGTAATATAAGAGAGCACAGAAATGTACAGAGTGAAAGTACCAGCTATTTCTAATTTGTGTTAATATCATAAAGACAGAATATTTAACAGAAAAGAAGCCAACTGAAACTACTCAGTACCGATGAGCATCACTATTTATTAAGCTAACACTTTTCTCATTCACTGCCATGTGTAAAAAAATATGCATATATTAATGTCAAAAAAACATTCCATCTGTTATCAGGGACTTTTTTCCAAGTATTTGAATGCCTGTGGCATTGCAAAAATGTATTATATTTTATAAATACTATTACTGTTTCATGCAGAGGACTGTGGAAAGGCTACTGTTTTGCTAGAGGCTACCAAATATTGCTTTCTGTGCTATAATTCACAGTAATGTGAAGTAAGGATGACATTTAGCTTTGGAATATGGTTTTTTTTAGGTGACCAGAATTTTTATGGTGTTTTTACTTGGCAGATGCTAGTATAAGGAAAGCAAAAGCAATGATCACCATGTGATTTATTTTTGCTACAGGTGAACCCTGCAATTTAGCTCTTGTCAGCATGCAAATTAAAGTTGTCTTGTGCTATTTAGCTCGATTAGATGGCATTAATGTGATTGCTTATGCACCTTCTGTTTCATGGACTTGAAGTGCTCATTTGAGGCTCATCAGCAATAAGCTATCTTTGGTGACAGCTACTGTAAATGTACTCTGGGGAAACAGATTTAAGAAACTAGAGCTTTTCAAGGTAAATGTTTTTGTGGTGTTTCATTCCAATCCTCTGTGAATTCATCAGAATTCTATTTAAAGACCACTCCGTGCAAAGTTTGTGGGCTGCTACCTCTCAATTCTCATCTTGCTGTAAACAAATATGGCCTTGGGAAGAGTGAAACAAAACATTTGCCAGAGATTCAACCTCCAGTGAGAAAAAAACCCAAGCCTGTGTTACAGAAGCTCATTTAAAAAGCAATGGAAAGATCCATCATCTTGCATTACAAAATCTGTTTCATTTAAAATTGTGTTTAAAAATTAAGTTTTGGATATTTTTAGGGTTTCCTTGCTGAAGGGCAATGAGCTGCTCTCAAGCTTCAGATGTTCACCTTTCTAATCAAATGAAAATATTTTTTCACCCATGAGGATAGTTTTCTCTCTCTGTCTGTTTTCTTTCAGTTGTAATTTTAGGTCTGAAGCTATGGATGGCCAGGATATCTGTTGGCTTAGCCCTGGTGTCTGGGAGGGATGGTGTTTCACTTCCACCTCTACATGTTGCTGAAGGAATAATTGGTACTGAATAGATTTTTATTTGATCCAGTGTTAGTATTCAGAAGATCCTGTTCATCACAAACTTTTAAAATTCTGAGTACTTCCTAACCTTTCAGGAAAAAAATAAAATGTATCTTGAAATTTTTTTGCTGTTATTTTTTTTTTTGTTTTTAAAATAAATTTAATATTTAAATCACATCTTTAGAAGATAAGATCAAATTTTTGAGCTCCCTGTGTGGAATTCCAAGGCCAGTTAGGGCAGCCTACTGGTGCTGTCTGGAGCTGGGAGTTCTGATGCCATGAGGAACAACAAGTGAGTGAGGGGCCCTGAAACCTGCCAAAGATATTCAGCCTTCTAGTGGTTCCTTAAAATGGGAGGGGAGGCCAGCTTGGTCTGGCTTTTGTGAGTCTCCCAGACACCTAGCTACACAGCTCTTCTAATATCAGGCTTCCAAACCCTGTGGCAGTTGGAGCTTTGGCACAAACCCAGCAGAAACTTGTGATTTCCCATGGGAGGGCACAGCACATTGTGGGATGCTCTGGAAGCAGGGAAAGCCATGCCAGCCAGCATCTGTGAGGCAATGGAAGAAGCTGTGACAGGTTTCCAGCCAAACCTTGCACATAGTTCAGTGGGAGCTTTTGGGAATCATTGTTTTGAACAAACTTGTCTCTTCCATGCATCACAGAAGCAGAGAGGAAATTCTCCACCAGCTGCTGTAGATCAGAGATCTCTCTGGGGTCCCTTAGGTTTGGACTTGTCATCACTTTTGCTTGAGGTTCACTTTCAAGCTACATGGCTGTGGGAAAAACATTCAGTAGTGCAATATCATCAATCAGTGGTGGAAGATAAGTGATTTCATGGGGAAAAAATCAACTTCCCTGAAGTGAGACTGGAGAAGATACAAGGGACACTGAGCACTTGGAAGGCTGGGATTCTGGCATTTTCAAAATTCTGCTTTCTGCCTCGTTTGTATTGGACCCAGATGGTGTGGCTGATGTTTTCCAGTTTCTAGCCAATTCAGGGACTTAGTAGAAATCTGCCAGTTGTTTAAACTGTAGAGCAAATAATAAATTGTGTGGAGGGAGCAGCACGCTGAGCACTTGGCAGGTATTCCTCTGTCTCTTTTATTCTGGAATTTACCCACATTGTTTTTCCAAGAAAAATCATAGCTTGAGGTGAAGGAAGTCCTTCCTGTTCCTGGGGCTGCAGGAGCTCAAGAATTGAGAGTGATGCTAAGCTGAGGCACATGGCCAAGTACGTGCTTGACCTCTCCTCTGGGTGCACCCGAAACCACAGCGATGCTTATTTTGGATGTTCCATTCTGTTATGGCAGCAGACAAGTATGTTTGCAGAATATCTGGAAACTGTGGCTTTTTCATGTATCTGCATTTCTTAATCGAGTATATATCATTTATATATATTTTCCTCCCTCACATATGTATAAAATTCATGTGATAACGTCTTTCATATCTTAGTTTTTCCTGATGGTAGAGCCTAGCTCACCCCCTGCTCATCACAAGGTCAAAGGCAGTGCATAAGATAGGTCTCATCAACAAATTAATAAATCACTAGGTTTGGGACACATAATACCCACAGACACTTCTAAACCACAGTGAAAGGATGAAATTTATGGTATTAAATGACCAAAACTGTCTTTCCTGCATGGCTGGGGATATTTCTCACAAGCTGTAGATCTTGTTAGCTTGGCTCCAACCAGCTTTATGACTTTATGGAAACTATGGGGCAGAAGGCAATATTTGGTCTGAAATAATTTGTATATAGTTTATAAATGAGAAAAGTGTATTTCTTAGACTATGTCTAAACCAATCTGTGTTTATCTTTCTAAATGTGTCTGTAGTAGACAAAACCCATATAAATGACTGTGGGATATTGTCTTCAGTTTAAGTAGTGAGGAAACCTGGTTGCTTTCATTTAGCCAGTCCCGCAATATTTTGGACATTTCATATTTTTCACAGTGAGTAATCCTAATCAAAGTTTTGCAGCTTTTATTCAATTAAACAATCATTTTCTATGTGGTTAACTTCAGATTAGCTGCTTCAGTAGATCCAAACAAAAAGGTTTCCAAATAAACCATGATTGTTCCAACTGTGAATACAGTAAAACTTTATGTAAATGGTATCCAGAGTAACTTAGCATGTTTTCTTTTTTTTTTTTTTTAAGGAGGCTGAGAAGATCATACTGCCACAAATTAGTAAATTAATTTCTTAAATGTTAGAACTGAAAATATAGAAGATATTTATGGAGCAATTTAAAGCCAGAAACACAGGCAATGTGAAGTGCATTTTTCTACACGTTAGTAGCACTTCAGATTTAATTTACCTTCAGTATTAAATTTTGAGTTAAATTTATTTAAAACTTCCAAAAATAATACTAAAAAAAGTATTTTACATGCTCCTTTCCTATGGTTGTATACATTTGAAGCATCAGTAAAAAATCAAATTTTTAAAAAATCCAGTCTACTATTGTTCAAGGACCCAAACCTGGAAGATTTCCCTTTGGCATCTGCTTTTTGATTTTGGGGGTTTTTTAGGTGGAGTTATACTTGAAGAGTCTTAGTTAAAAAACTCCTAAGGTTGCTCTGAGTGAGTGGTAAAACAGACCTATATTGGCAGTGATGGTTCCCCCTTGATCAAGTGGAGGAATATAATGTTAATTCACTCCTTGAAGGCATGCACTCTGCATGCTCAGCAGATCTGACTTGTGAGTAGAAGACCCTTTTTTCTGACCACAGAAGGGGTGCAGGGAGGTTACAACACATCACATATGCCATTCCTGTTCGTGTCAGCCCAGTGGGGAACAGATGATAACCATCAAGATGTATGGATTTTAAAATGCATTTCAAACAAATTCAGGCAGACAATAAGCAGCAGCCCTGCCTAAGATTTGTGGAGTCTGAAGTGAGGTTCTGAGGCAATGGGTCACTCTGTAACAGCTGTAACTCCTCAATAGTATAAAAGTAAACTGGCTCTTGTCAGGCGTAGTCAACAGAAACTGAAAAGACATGAAGCCTCAATAGGCAGAATCTTTTGTCTTTTCTGTTACAAACATCTGATTATGGCCATACCACTGGAGAACTCAAACTTGGGGGCTTGTAAGTGTATAGGAGACTGTGAGATTGAGCCTGAATGGATAAAATAAACCTGCCTGGAAATTCCAGAAAATGTAATCACCCCTCACTTCTCTCATCTTGTCCATGAGTTTTGTTGCAATTATTTCCTCCAGACCAGTTTTGCAGCTAAGCTGTATGATGCTGATAAAGAATGAAGTATAGGTGTGAGAGAGAGAGCACTGAGTGCTCCCACTCGCTCAGCAGCAGCTTCTCTGCTCTGAGGTGTCAGATGAGGATGCCCTTCAAAAGCACCTCTGAAACTCTCTTTGGTTGCACAGTGGGCTGTGGAGCAGAGGTTAGTGCAGTCAGAAAGATTGATGGCTTTCACTGAAGAGACTCTTTAAAGTACCTTCCCACACACATTCCTGGTTATATCACAGCGAATTTAACTTGTGACTCTATATAAGTAACTAAGAATAATAGAGTCTGATTTACTGCTGTTTCACTCTAGCTCTGGACTCAATTGAGTTACACAGGCATAAAATTCAATAGTGGAGAAATCCATAATATGTGCCTACCCATATAAGTCATTTCCCAAGAAAACAAAAGCATCTTCAATATGATCTTCTCCATAAACGAAACCAAACAAAACAAAAACCAAACTGACAAAAACCCAAAGCAAAAAAAACCCACCAAAACAAAGAGAAAAGTGAGTTTTCCATATGACAATTAAAATACATGCAGAGACACATTTTAAACTGTTTCTCCTCTGCTGCATAGGTCCTACTGTTCACAAGCCATGAAGTAACTGCTGTACGTAGATAATGTCTCAAAAAGAGGGACTGCAGACCTATTTCCAATACTTATCTGTTTAAAGATTTCCACCCAGGATAAAGCAGACATAACCTAGCTCCTTCTCCTGGCAGTACCCATCATACTGACTCTAAGCAGATTATGGTAATTAAGATAGAAATTGCAGGAACTTGCCTTCTAATTAAAATGGAAATGGAATTTACAAAACAAATATATAACAAACTCTGCTTTCTTCTATACTGAAAAAAAAAAAAAAAAAAAAAAGACAATGAAATCTGCACAGTATTGCCAGATGCTATTTTGTGCTGACATCATGAGCAGGGAGGGTGAGGCCCTTCATGCTCTTTATCAGCAATGGACAGGCTGAAGAGCAATAGACAGCTCTCCACCTCAAGAGAGTTTAGCCAGGCACTAATGGCTTCTGCCTTTCTTTGAAATTGCAGCATTTCTACTGGAAAGGTATTGAATGCTGCCTCATTTATAGGAACTGAAAGTAGAGAAACCAACTAGCATTAATCTGAAAGGGTATTTCAAGCAGCTGGGCTAGTATGGAAGGAACCAAGAAGAGTGGAAGAAAGGGACACTGGAACAATGGGAAATGTGCAGAAAAGAAAGCTGTGAGCAGGGAGTGATACTGTGTGTCCTGACAAAATATGTGTGACACTTTAGATGCCTCACATTGTCCTCAGATGCTTGAAGATGCCAATATTACAGGGATGTGAACAAACTGCATCTTTGCTTTGTGTTTCCTGCTACAAGAGGAACAGAAGTGTGGCTCTGACCTGACCTGGTGATGATCACTGCTGTTTGCCAATGCAGAGGAGACACAGGGTTATGTCTTTAGGGATGAAGGAGGAGCAAGGAAGACTGAAAAGCAAGGCCTGCACATGCTAACAGCTGAGCACAGCCCTGCCTCTGGGTGTATTATCAGGCATTATATTGATTTGAACTGCCACCTATCAGGCAACCTAAGCCATGACACCAACGTTTTCTTTCTATTTGGGATTAAATTGTGGAGCCCATACCTTGGATTCAGAGACTTTGGATCATACTGTGAGAGCCTGGTTCATCTACTGACAGATTTATTTACCAGCCTTTGCCTCAGGCAAACCTTCTGTACCAGTGTGAACTCCTTCCTAAAGTATAACACAAAATCGGTGGCAAAGCAGTGCTGATTTTGTTTGCATTACCTAAAATGTAAACTCACTTGGAAATTTTTATTGATAAAATAATTTGTGTTCATGAACTTCAGATGCCTCTGAAGCCACTCTGATGTAGCCCACCTTCTACTCTTGTTTCCTGTGTCCCAACTTTGATAGAAATAGGGGTGTTGGGCTGGATTGTATTCTTCCTGGTCAGAGAAATTAGAGAGAGGTTTGAATGCTCTCAGTAGAGAGAGGAGCTTTTACAGAAGTACCTTAACCTGAAGGCTAATATAGAAAACTGAGACATCCAGAAAAGACCTCCATTTTTATAGAGTCACAATTTCTACTCCGAATACATCTAAAGAACTGATTTCTAAGGAAACCATGTGGATATATTGAATTACTCCTTCAAAAAGGGCTGATACAGAGGACAATCTACCCTATTCATCTGTCAACAGCACTGCCACTTCTACCACTGAAGCCCAGAATTAGTGTTAGCAATGAAAAAAATTACTTTCTGTCTTGAAAGCAAGCACAATGAAGTACTGAGCACATTCGTGGTTAGTCTCAATTTGTAACAAATCAAGAAAATCTTGATTGTACTAAATTGTGGTCCTTTTGGCTGACTACCATGCACCACAATTTGTCTAAGCTCACTGTGATACCAGTCAAATAATTTAAATTTTAGTTTTCTGAGTATTAGCAAGGTAAAGTCAGATCCATACTGATCCTACCAGCTTCTCACCAGACACAGGTGTTCACTTTTTAAAACTTGTAATTTTTAGGACAAACCAGCTTGATTGCATTAAATTTATGAATCACAGTTTCTTAGATCCAATTATTTTATGGATCATGGAATGTTACATGCCTGAAATACTAACAAAAATCAGGCTACATTCAGAAATTTATGTTCGAAGTTAAAGAAAAATGGGCCAGTGGACTGTTTAGTTTAGGGTTCCCCAGCTAACTGGAAGATTATTTGTCTTATTGGGGAAAGCTTAAAAATTGTGTTACTCTCAATTATGCTAATACAAGTAATTAGTAGATGGTTAAACGTGAACCAATCAAAGTACTATTGTGCTATATATTTAATCTACTATTTGCTGCAGTAATTTTCATTACATTTCTCTATTTTCCTGAGATTTTTGTGATTTTTACAATTTTTATATTTGTCTTATGATTTATGTGGGTAATCACTCAGCATAGCAGATAAAATCTTTGATTTGCTTCTGTTTGCTTAGCTTAGCACCTAATGCCCCTTTAAGAACTTTTACTTTAGTTGATTGAAATAGCCATAATTTTTTACTCCATGACTCCACATAGAAATTTCTTCTGTCCATCCATTTCAGTGAAAACACTTGTTAATTCTGATTTTGAAAACTGCATTTCATATTTTATGTACTGCTGTAATGTCCTGCATTAAAGAAAATAGATATTGACTAGAAGTGGTCTTTAAATGACTTACAATGAAAGAAAAGGTAAAATTCCTAGGCTAAGAAAGTTTAATAATCTAAACAAATTAAAATAAACTATATCAATACTAAGTTTTATTATTCTTAATAATAAATGAAAAGGAAAGAAAGAGAGGGAGAGAGGAATAAAACTCAAAAGAATTATATGAGATACAATCCAATTGCTCACCACCTGCTGAACAATGTTCATCCCATCCCTGAGCAGTGATTGCCCCTCCTGGTCAGGTCCCCCTTGTTATATATTTAGCATGAAATGCTTCTGAGCATCTGAGATACTCATCATCCATGACTATCTCTGGCTGGCTCTGTGCTGGCCATGTTCCCTCAATGGCTTCTTGTGCAGAGCATGGAAAATCAAAAAGTCCTTAGTTTAAACATCACTAAGCAACAACTACATCAGTGTGCTATCAACATTATTCTCATATTAAACCCAAAACACAGCACTGTACCAGTTACTATGAAGAAAATTAACTGTCTCAGCCAAACCCCCAGCCCTCTCAGCCTTTATTCTTAGAAGAGGTGTCCCTCTGATCATTTTCATGGCCCTCCTCTGGAGCTGCCCACCAGGGCTGTGTCTTTCTTGAACTGCTGTTTCCAGAACTGGACTCAGTCACTCCTGTAAAAGGCCATGGCAAAGGCACTATGGTCTGCTCAAAGCTGACCTTTGAGCTGAATTCATTTGTGTTTGGTTGAGCTTGGCTGGCTGCCACGTGCTCATCAAACTACTCTGTCACTCCCTGTCCTCAGCAGGACAGGGGGACAAAGTGCATGGAGTGGTTAGAGAAAAGCTTTTGCAGAGCAGCTATTAGGCTTATTCCTTTTTTTGTTTACATAGCACAGAATTACATCTGAGTCTTTGTAGCTAGCTGCCATTGTGTGGCAAATTTCATCAACACAAGGTCACTTGGTATATAATCAGTTTTCAGTGTCAGATGTATTATTTCAAACAGAACTCCAGACTTTGCCTGGATGACATAATCAAACTCACAGTATTATAATCATTACAAAAAGAATTCTACAGATTTTTTTCTCAGTATTTTGAATAATCTATTATTAAAGAGACCCTTTTTCACTGTAATAATGCCTAGGATATTCACCTGTAGACCAAAATTGTATTGTGCATGATACAGTGCTAAATGTTATCAGCTTTTTGAAACAGAAAAGAATAAAAGAGAAGTGATTTTTATGAACTTACATTTATAATCAGCAAAAGGATAATAGTCAATGTCTTTAAATATGTGTTACTGGCAATTAGAAGAGTTACAGCCACGGGAGAAATAGCAGTTACTTGTCTTTGTGAGAAATCTGGGACAAATAGACAATTTGCCAAGGCATGGTCTAACTGAGAGCCAAAAGAGCTTCCCAGTGATTTTTACGGTGAGATTTTGATGGAGGTCCCACTATATCAAAATAATGAAATGTTTAAGTGCTGTAAGACTACATGTAGCTGTTCCCATGCAGGTACCTGACTCTAGTAAGTCCTCAACTGCTCAGTACTGAGAATTTCTGAGTGTGTCCTGTCAATAGCTGGGAACCTCAACACTCTCTTTTGCCAGTTTGGAGTAACCATCCACTGCTTCCTCAGCAGCTTTGCTTCCTCTTGAAGGTGGTTTCCTTCATTGTGCCTCTCCTTGTTATCCACTTAAATGTAGTTTTCTCCAGCAGTAGAGTACACATATATCAAGCCATAAGTACCAATCCATGGAAGGATGCTTCATTTAGTTTAAAAATGCATTTATAATTTTAAAAAGTAATTCCACTCTTCTCCATTTCTACAAGATTTTGATTTCCACAGGCATCACCACAGCTACACAGAACTGGCTGTAACTGTTGAAGACGTACTGGGGACAATTTGGGTATTATAGCAGAAGTTCTGCCCCACTAAACATGCAGGTGTAAGCATCAGCTCCACTGCTTCTGCTCTGCTCAGATAGACAGAAACCTCTTTCCCACTCTCAGGTGAATAGTTTCTACTTGGCTATGCTGCCTATGGCTATTTGAGTGGCAACCTAAATTGCAATAAGAAGATATTTGGAACGAAGAAGGTATGGGCAAAAGCCTCACTCTGTTAATGCTTTTGGGCTTTGTCTATGCATCTTTTGTGAAGTAAGGAACCATTTTGCCTTCAGTTTGCCTGTACTGCCATTGTATTCTGATCTTAGATTTCTAAAATCAGTGAAAGCAACGAGCAGTGGCCTGAATGCCTACCCTTCCTCATGTGGGGAAGCACATGTCCTGTATCTTCCAGCTTCTTCTCCCATGGAGTTAGAGTCACAGAAGCATTTCTGTACCTGTGCCAAGCCCTCAATGGAAAATGAGGACGCTCACAGCATCCTATTCTGTAGTACACAGAAAGGAAATGAAGAGAGATGACATGTCACATGTACAGCACCTTAAGTACAAAAGATTGTACCTGCAAGGAATGCTGTCAAGACATGTGTGTTGAAATGCCACTCTTCTCTGTTTTACCTCACTGGCTCAAACCCCACCCTGCAGGCACAAACACACAGCCTTGGGTGGGACTCCCCAGCACCAGAAATGCAGAGAGATTTCTGTCAGCCTCGCTTCTGAAAATAGATGCTGGGAATCCACCTGGGCTTGGAGAAGTTGCTCACTTGGGTTTCTTTTCTCTGCTTTAAGATTTCCTTTTACTATAAGGCAGAAATAGCAACAGATGATGTGGAAAGCCAAGATATGAAAACTCAGGCAAGTCCTGCATCCACAGCAACACTAGGAGCACAGAAAGGTCTGGAAGTGCCCCTCTCAAAATCTCTCCCGAGAAGTGCATTGTATCAGGCAATTGAAAAACAAACAACTTTGGAAAATAATCTCCTGAAATGTCTATTGCCTTGCCACCTTAAAAAATAGAATCAGTGTGTTTGTGTAGAACAAACATGAAAAGTTGTTTGTTTGTTTGTTTGTTTTTATTTTGCAAATACACTAAAATTTATTCATTACTAAATCTTAATGAAGCTTTTTTCTTTTTGTGGTTTTAAAATGCTGGATGTGTAGCCATTCAGTCTTGTGAAATTTGTGCTCCTCCTGCTGCAGTGATAATACAGTCTGTATATGCTGTTAGCAGATCATTTATTTTTAATCATTCACTCAAGGATAATTTCTGCTTTCATTAGAGTCAAACTGTATAATTTAAATAAATATAGTCCTTGCAGCATTAGGCTCCCAAAGTAGACTTTAAAAATATATTCTTGTTTTGGTCATTAAAAAAAAAAAAAAAAAAGAGTTTTTAATAACATTCAAAAATTAAATCCCTTGTGACCTTCCTGAAGAATGCTCACAGCCAAATCATTTCCCTTAACAATGTAATAGTCAGGAATATGTGAAAATACAGTGTGATACAAATGTGTAAAATGGGGGAAGTTCCAGCTTCTTTGCCTTGCCTTTAATTTTAGCTTAAGCCACAACATTTAAATGCACATTTGTTCTAACAAATGTAAACTATCTTGGAGCTGTGTCTTCATTCAGTTGTTTTGCAGCATCCCAGCTCTCTTCTCACTCCCTTCTGATCTCATTTTCACTGACATGTCTGGCTGGCTGGACCTGCTTCCCCTCATCATAGAGGTGGCTCTGCAGAAAAGCTCCTCCCTCGCTGCTGCCTCCTTGGAGCAGGGTCAGCCAGAGCTGCCCTCTTTTGTGCTTGGCCTAGATGAAGAGCATTGAGCTGATTGGAACATTTTCAGAGAAATGTATTTCTGCTGGAACATGGGGCTTAGCTAAATCTTTTCGTGAGGACACAATACATTCACCTTTTCTCTTTTGTGAGACTTCTCAGAGCAGCAGTCTATTATCAATTTTTGTTTGAAAGTAGGAGAGAGAGAAAGAAGCAGAGGCTGGGGGAAGGATGGAGAATAATAAAAACTCCTTATCTTTTCAATCAAAAGATGGATCTTTCATGAAAGCACTGGGAAGTATATGGGTTTTGTTTTGATGTGGAAAACACCCTTGAAATGAAATGGCATTCTCCTGGTTCTGCCCCATTGTGACGAATACAGCTGATGAAAAAACATCCGGACTCCTCTCAGGACATTTATTTGATTACTGTTATTCTCAGAACTGTTCTAATTCATCTCCTCACCTCTGTGCCCCTGCTTGTGTATCTCTCTGCAGGCCCTTAATACTGTGTGGGTTTTTGCCTTTAGAGTAAGCTAAAACTGGTCATTTAATGAAGCTCACCTACCTCTGCCATGCCAACCAGATGGAGTGTCTAAAGGCTTTATGCTTTCCCATGGCTTGTATTTATTTATCCCTCATTCCTGGGAGAATTTACTCACAGCTGGAACATGCTGGCTGTTTATCAGCTGTGTGGACATGGAGAGCCCACTTGCTGCTGTGCAGGTGCCCTGTGCTGAGAGCCCCATGAACACTGCCTGCAGTCCTCAGAGGACTTTTGCTCTTCCATTTCAGGCTGCATTTAACTCTGTTTTTCTGATTCTAACATACTGGGAGCTTAATTTTTATATTTAACTTCTGTTTCCTTTGTTTTGTGTGCTAGTATGTTTTCAGGTCCTGATTTGGCATTTTCCCTAGGGAAAAAGATAAGCCTAGATTTGTGTTTACATGGATTAGCAGCCAGGAAAAGGATCTGCTTGCACAGCTTTATGACATCTCCCTTCCACTATTAATGTGCAGTTTTCTCTGGGCCTTCTCAAATGACCTGCTGTACAAACAACACCAGATACTGTGCAAAATGTTCCTGTTCCATGTATTCCATAGAGCTGGAAAATGATGTCAAAGAGAGGAATGAAAGCTGTGCTGAATGATTTGTTGGAAGTATTTGTCTTTTGTTCAAAAAGGTCAAAGAGGAAAAATCTAAAAATGGTATGTCTATTTTTAAACTATCTTATCTTCTGGGATTGTATGAAAAAACTTCTTAGGTTTTCTGTGGTAGGAGGGGATTAAATGAACACTGAGGTGGTAAATTAATAATGATGCTTCCTTGGTTGTAGAGAGCTGTTGTAACCATTGAAAAAATACTGACATGAAAAGAAACTCGAAGGCTTGTGTGCAACTGGATTCTATTTGTAGCCTGGTTGCCTAAGAAGATGAGAGTAAAAAGGAATATATTAATGTGTCCATTCATTCATCTGTACCTCAGTCCTTCTCAAAATAGGTTTTGAAGCAGCAATTAAATGTCTCCAGTCTTGTTTGAAAAGAGAATTTGGGTACTGAAAATCTTTCAAGTTTTAGTTCAAAATCAACACCTGGATAAAGTGACTGAGTCATCCCAGCCTACCTAAACCAAAGGCAGGCAGAAATGCTGCCTTTATGCATGGTGGGTCACTGTGGATGAAGTCCTGTTCCAGCAGCACCAGTGATGTGTCAACATGCCAGTACAGGACTGAGCTAAGGTGTTTGTGCAGTGGGATTTGGAGACAGGAGAAATGCCCGTTCAGTTCTGACACAGTGCTGCCTTGTGGACATCCTAAATCAAAATAAGGGGCTTTCTATTTACCTAGTTGATTTAAAACATTTACCCATGTGTTTTCTTCCAGGAGTGAAATCTAAATAATGAGCTTTGAGCTTCTGCTCTAAGGTTTTCCTTGACTAGCTATTCCCCTCAAACAGATACTGCTCAATAGAATAGGATAGGATAGATGCTCAATAAAAGGATAGTGTGATATATTTTGTGTGGAGGGTTTAGTCTTTTTTGCCTTCAAGGCATAGAATTTGTCAGAAAACTGACCTGTTTAAAATTGAGTCATTAAGCAACTTTCTAAAATTGCTGATTACATGTAAAATTATTACACTGTAGTCTTTCCAGTCTCTGCAGCATTTCCATAATACTGCAATGCTGCCACCATTTTGAAATGGTTATCCTCACGAAATGTAACTCTGGGATACCACATTACCAAACTCTGGCAACACTTAGTGGTCTGTTAACTCTTGAATAGTTGATCACTTCAGAAAATATGCTATGGTAACACATTTATTTGACAATTTGTTGCTCCTGAAGTTTCTACATGGCGCCTCTGAGGCTGTCAAAATATTTACCCTACCATATACACTCCCTGACAGTATGCATGCTTCCCTTGCCCTCTTACAATAAAGATTGCAGTGCACAGCTTTGGAAAAAAACTCAAACCCAATCAGAAAATATGTTATGCAATAGAAAATTAAGTAACAGGAGAAATACCCTGGACTTACTTACTGGTTGGATGGCACAGACTCCTGGGTATTTGTCTTGGAGCTTCAGAAATGACATATGATGACCCAGAACTTGACTGCAACAAATTTTTCTGAGGATAATTGTAAGATAAATGAAGTGTGTAAAGGAAACATATCTGGTAAAAAAATAGAAAAAGTATTAGAGTTGGATCCTAAATCCTAAGTATTTATTTTTCAAGTCTTGTTGCTCCAATCCTGAGCTGGCACTTGCAATGTCATGAAGGTAATTACTGGGAGCAGCAGTAAGTAGCAAACTGATATACAAAAATGATGCTTTTATGTCACCACACTGCTTCTGTTCCCTTTCAGGAGTATGGGAAATGGGTCTAAAAATGGATGTTAAAAAAGAAAGAAATTCATTTTTCATCTTTATAATCATATTGGAATAACCCCAAAAGTATTGTTACTACTGTCACTGGATCCTCTAGCAGACTACAAGTGAGCTTCCCTTTCAAAAAAACCCAACCAAACAGCCCCTCTTCTCCAAAAAACCCCAACCCAAACAACTTCTTCCCTCCAAAAAAACCCCAACACCCCTCAAAAATTCCCAAATCTAACAACAACTAAAAGAACACAAAAAACAAAACCAAGGATCCCAAGCAAAGATGAGAAACAAGAGAGAGCACTTAGGGATAAAAGCATTTTTCGTATAACAAGACACTTGCAGAAAATACCAGAATAATAAAAATGATTTATTAAAATGCTCATTTAGTGCCAAAGCTATTGAGAAGAAGAAATTGTGATATTTTGAATGTATAATGGCATTTTAGAAAGAGACCATAAATAAAACAACAGTACAGATCTTTCAGTCAGTGCATGAGCACATGCCTATAGTGAGTGAAGAATATCGATCAGAGGGGAAGCTGAGTATGCTCAGTGCTTTTAAAATTTGTGCTCTCCCAGAAAACCTCTGTGTGCATTCGGGAAGCTCACATATTGTCATAAACACAGAAAACTCACAGTTACTGACAAATACTTATGAAAATCAGTCTATTAATCTTAACTTCAAATCACTATCAGATGTGAAGGAATGGCTTATAATGTATATAATCTGTGTGAAGCTGTCAAAAAGCTTAGCTTAACATCTGGAGTATGAATGCAGCCAGCACTGACAACTAGGATGCCCATTTAGGATGGAACAAAACATTTCCCTAGGTGCTGAGTGTGTTAGAGAGAGTCAGATTGGTTCTCTGAAGATTCCTAGCTACACCACAGCCCCTAATTTTTGTGGAATGAGAGTTGGGGTGCAGTGTTACTGGAGATAATTCTGTGTGCTATATTTTCTAATGATAAACTCAGGCTCTTGTGCTACCCGAAAAACAGATAAAAGATTCTTAGTCACACTCTGGCTCAGAAAACTCAGCAACAATCTTGATACTCTGCAGATAATGATGCAAAAAGCCAAGAGCCCCAGGGCAGAATTCCTCCCTGCTTACAACAAATTCTTCAGAGTTTGTTGAGAGTTAGCTGTGAGCATCATTATTACTGAGGCTTTTTAATCAGCAGCTGTATTTTAAGACGAGGTGCTTGAATTTGCTGTTTGGGAAACTATTAAGAAGAGGAAAACAATGGAAATTATGCTGTAGGGGATGAGAGTTTTGCTAATTTAAGGTATTGCTGTGTCATTACCTCCTACACAGCCTATCATGGGCTGCATTCTCTTGGGAAGAAGCACATTTCAGCAGCATTTCAAGGACCCTGAACATCCCCATGTCAAAGGATCCTTCATGAACAGCTGAGGCTTGCTCAGCTTTCTTAGCAAACTGAAATGTTTTCTGGCAGTCCCCAGGGCTGGCAGACAGACAGACAGACAGACAGACAGAGTCCCTGTCCTGGAGAGGCTGTGTTGAATGCCAAATAGTGGCTCATAGCAGGCTTGTGTGGAAATCAAGGATGCTGAAGTAGATGTTTGGGAGCAAAGCATCAGTTTTGCATTATGGCTGGGGACAAGAGTCTGATGAATTTTGTAAAACATGGAGAAGACTGGTGACTCACACTAGGACTGTGCATTTGTGCCTAAATTACATAAACACAGTAGGGTGTCCACACGGCTGTGAACAAAGAGCTACTTGTAACAGAATGGACAAACAAGGTACTCCTGATGGCAATCTTGAAAATTATTGTTCTCATCTGATGCCTGATATCTTGATTGGATCTCCTGTATTGCAGCAAGAAAAAAAGGGAAACATTACATTCAATCCTTTATTTTCTAAATCTCCAAGGTACAGCACAAACAATATTAACATTTTCTCTAGGAACAGCACTATTTTTCAGAGCCTTGCCCACTCCCCAACATACCTCCTGGCCAGTGGATATGGTTCTCATTTCTCCTAGTGCCTGAGTTTGGAATCAGAAAATATTCAGAGGGCTGACTTTGGTGGGTCCTGGGAAGTTGTAAAACTTCCCAGTCTTGGAAAAAGTTGTCTAATGAATATTGAATTGACTCCGTTGCACTCTTCCATTTTCCAGTCTGATCTGTGATGCATGCAAAACATTAGATATTAATGGTTATAGACATAATGAACAAAAGATTAGCAAAAGAATATTGTTAGGACCATTTACAGGTGGTGCTTGGGGACATCATGTCCTCAGCTTCTGTCTCCTGCACTGCTGAACATCAGTGTTTACACAGTTTACTGAAGTATCATGTTTATGTTTCACCTGATTAGTCATTTATTCTAATGATTTGTTTGTTCCTTAGTAATGCTGTTTAAGGTAGATTACTCTTTCATTTTTCCATTAAAAAATTAATATTAAACTCTGTGTAAAATTGTCATGAGAATTTCAAGCTCCAAATAGTTCCCTTTTATTTTTCAAATTACTTGTCTTCATCTGGTGAATGCACCCACATACTAATGTTAAAAGATGCAAAAGCTTGTGGAAGGTTGACATTTTGTACCTTTTGTTCAGTGTAAGTTTTGTTTTTTTTTTTTTAATAGGAATATAATTTAATCTCTGGCTGTAATTTTTACTTTCTTAAAAAAACACTATTTCTATTGGCTTTTTCCCCCAAGTGAAGATGGAATTTCAAAGGTAATTTACTTCCATTGTGATAATAGTTAAGGATTGGGTAGAAAGCTGCCTAAAAGGTTATTTAGGTGTTATCTCTCTGTAGTAAATTGATGACCAGAATTCAACCACCACAGTATCCTTAGCACACACCAGCTGCTGGAAGATAGTCCTGCCCTTTCAATTTATTGAAGGCATCACTATCAAACCATTTTTCTCTGGTTAAAAAATGGATGGATTTCTGATGTGAATGTTTGGATTTTTAGGAAAGCACACTCAGAAACTACTTTGAAAAGTAAAAAATGTAATTATACTTCCATTCCAACTACAAAAATGCCTTCAAAATAAAATTTTCCCAGATTTCACTTAGCTTGAATTACGGTGACATTTATCACATCACTTCCTCAGCTCTTCTGAAGTCACTGCAGCAAATGTTCATTCCAAAAAGTGTCCTGGAAGGTAATTTAACAGCTGGAAAAATAGAGGAAGAACCATTCCCTTGTGAGCAATAAGCTCTCAGCAAAGAGAATTTAAAGCAATTTGCCAGTTCTTCAGTGGTTCAGCTGTGAGCATGTTCTGGGGGAGTAATGGGATAGTTACATTCATATTATCTAAATGACAGTCATAATGCCTGAGAGTGGCAGGCTCCCCTGTGGCTGCAGGGAGCTCTGCTGGTCACTTCATGCTGCCAGTCAGCTCTCCCCAAGGGGAACAATTCCCACCAGCTTCTGGGCTTTCTCTCTAGGGAAAGAGCAGCTGGGGACACTTTTCCCTATCTGCTCCCAAACCAGCACCAGCTATTTACTGCACAAGTCAAGAATATGAAATGAAATAATTTTCCCTGCTTATCTGGGCTTCATTTTATTTTTCTTGAAATAGTCTCTTAAATTTTGCTGAATGACTTTCCTTTTTCAGTCTTTTTTGTGGACTATTTGCAGTCTGATTGCTGATGTAAAAATTTTCAACTGGCAAAATGCTTTTTTGTTTTGTGTCAATTTTTAGATAGAAGAACCTGCATTTTCTGTTAATAAAGTCTTTGTATTTTCATAAATAATGGGCTTCTATTATTGAAGTTTGAAAATGAAATTACTTCCTTGTAGGTATAAGCCTGTACTTGTATTCCTTACACAAAAAAGAAAATGTTGAATTTGGTGGTACAACACAGAGAGAGAAGGAGTTGCCAAAATTAGGAGCATGGCAGAATTATAACCAAAAAAATATTGTTAAGTGGGGTATTCTTCTGCCAAAAGTGAGGAGTCACTGACCCATCAATTACTGAATTCCTTCTGAACTCTCTTTTGTTGATGGATGTTGATGAAAGCTCAGTACACCCCACATGCCCTGGTTAATTACTGTCTGTGTCTGAGAGTGCCCATACTACTCCAGAGGGCTGCATTGCTGGTGTGAAATGTTAAGGCACTAGCAATCAGTATAGCCATGCTACACTACATGCAAAATTTGATTTATGTAATTTGGTCCCACAGACAATGATACTGGTTTGTGCATTGCTTGTAGTTGAGGAAGTCTTCATGAAGGTACAGGTCTAAAAGAAAGGCTACATGTTCTGCAGCAGACTTTACAGAATTTTTTGAGTTGATTGAGTTTTAGGCAGGACAGTAAGACATATGCCAAGGCAAGTGAAGGACCAAAGAGAATAATGTAACAGAGGTCCCTTCACTTAGATCCCACCCAGAGCTGAAGCTGCAATTCCTTGCTGCATTCTCACAGGAGGCCCCTTCTGCTCCTCTGTGCAAAACTCTCTTGTGTAAAAAGGAGGAGGGGTCCTGGGGAGAGTGAGAAATAGAAGGATTGGGGAATGAGAGGCTCTACTCCCTGTCCTGTGGAATTTTGTGTCATTTATGTCAGATAGCCATTGGGAAAACCACAGAAGCATCAGGGAGGGGAGGAGCAGTTCTTTTGTGAGAGCCCATTTGTCAAGATATTAAAATATTCTTCTGCTGAGATGTCCTCTCTGTTTTTGGGTTCCTTTGCATTCCTGTCCCTGAAGTGGTGCAGTTGCAACCTAGAACATTAGAAGGGTGTCCCACTGTCTGTTGTGTCACTGAGTAATTAGGAGATTCTCCGCAAACTGACTGGGGGGAGATGAACTAACTCCCACCTTAAACATCACCTGCTGTTTCATTTGCGTGATGATGAGTGGGAATGTTGAATCCTCTACTTCTGCATTAAAATTCAGTATACACCAAACAATTCTGGACATTCCAGGGACATAACTCTAAGAAACATTTAGTTTGTGAATCACAAAATGTCACATAGGAGAAAAGTTTCATCAGCCTAAGCAACAGATTCTTTTAGTATGTGCAAAAGCACAGGTTCACAGACAGAAAGGAATTTTCGCTGAAAAATTCAAATACATGTATTGATTCAAAATAGAGACTTTCTAGTTGGCTTCTCTGAATTTAGAAATTCAGCAGTAGATTAGTCATATAAGTAATATTTTGGATCCTGTAAGGTGTCTTTGGGTTCTTTAAAAAAATCACATTATTTATAAAGGTTATTTACCTGCTGTGAATCAATTATTTGTCTGCTACTCAGTTCTCAAGCTGCCCACAAGATGAACAGCTGACAGCTTTCTATTGTCAATAAATAAGCACTCATATTATTTTTTGATGTAAGAAGCAAGTAGAAAGGAAATCATTATTGCAAAACCACCAGGAAACAGCGATGGGTTTGTGGCATCAGCAATTGCAGGCTTTAAAATTATATCCAAAGAGGTATGGGATGAGGAAAAGGTTAAATATTGAAGGTTAAATATGAAAACATGTTGGGTCTTGTATTGTTTTCTCTCAAGATGACCTTGCAGCTGGAGGGTGCTAAGAATAATCAGTTTGGGAAAATTCACATTATTTTCTGTCTGTCTGGATAAATCAGCTAAGAGAATGCTGTAAAGGGCTTTAGAAGCATTCTTCACAGGTCTAGAAGAATGGGGGAAGAGAGAAAGAGAGATTTGGAGATTGGAGATTGTGGAACACAACCTTGTGAAGATTTGTGCCTGCAACAGGCCTTTGATATGTAACAGGAAGGGTTCAGGCTTCTCTGCTTTTTGCCCCTGGTAAGATGAAATAAACTTAGCAGTGTATGTGTCCCTGTTTTGCCAGAAAAATAATGGAATAAATCTTTTCTTTGCACTTGAGCTGTGCATTGTGGCTGTCTTGGTGTTCCCTGCATGTATTTGGTTCACACAAGGTAACAGCTCAGAGAATAATTCACAGGACAAATTATATTTTGTGTCATATGCTCAGGTCTTAGTTGCTTCTGAGATCTTAACACTTTGAACTAGGTAACAAATGATGGCCCTATTCATTTAAGGTACTTTCATTAATGGACAAGCATGAGAAAGATAGCATTTTTAAGTTCTAGATTAAAAATAGGCAAGGGCATTTTTAATAACAAATTTTGTGACTGCTAGTATAAAGCATAATGAGGTGACAGAAATATCTTGGTTTTGATTAGATAATGGTAGCAAATTTATGTTTTATTTGGCATGTACTTTAGACACCTAAAATCGTTTTCTGGGAACAAAACATTTTTTTTATAATCTTGTACTAATTTTAGGTTTTTAAAGGTGAACAAAGTACTTTAAAAATAAACATTCATTGTTACTACGCAGCAGCTGAGAGAGAATAATTAGAGTTGTAATTTTGTGCTTTGTTTTGCATTAGTGTGATATGGCTTGAAAGAAAAGTCATAGATTTTTTTGGAAAGAGACAAGTATGATCAGTGAAAAATATTTTAGGCATGGTATTCTAAAGTTTATTTTATAGGAAACAACTCTGCATTCAGGAGATAATTTAATGAGACCATATTCTTCCTTAAATCCACAAAGTCATATAAAAATGGTCATAGAGGAATAGTTATGTTTACATCTGTCACTATTGTTGAAATTTCAGTTGGTATTTTACCGTTCCATAATTTCAATAACAAATATAGGAACATCTTTTACAGATTATGGGAAAGGTCATTACTAAATAAGCAGAACATTGTGGTATAAGTCTGGAGCATGAGTTCAGAAATTCTTATATTTCACTAAGATTTATGAGGTTGTGGCTTATAAAACTATAAAGGAGATGGGAAAAAAAGCCATAAAAGTCTTTGTATGTGAGATGATGCTAAGCCTTGGATTTTAGACCACCAGGCCATCTTCCTTTCATGGCTGCTTTAGAGTTTTTGAAATTTTTTCCGTGACTGTTAAGCAGTGAAAAATTAGGGTTATATAAAATTAAAACACTTTTGGTATTATCATAAAATAGTATTTTTGGAAACACTCATGAATCTTATGTCACAGAAGAGAGCTGCTCTTATTTCTCACACAGTCTTAGTATGCAGAAAAAAACCTACCAAAATTGAATCAAAGAACATATGCACAGGAAAAGTCCTGCAAAAAGGAAATGTTTGCATGCCCTTTGAACATTGGGTTATCATACACAGATTAAAAATAAGCCATTAATAATATATAAGCAAAGAAAACATCTCTTCAAATATACATCTAAAGAACAAACCAGAATGAAGTAAAATGGTACTAAAGAAAAAAAGACAAAGAAGGAAAACATTTTTTTTCCCTCCTCCTTCTCCTGTAGATATATACTGTAGATCCTTTATGCTTCTCTCAGTTTCTCAACTTCTTGAGAGTCATAGTTGAATCTGGAACTGGAACAAAAAAATTGTACTCAGTTTTCCATCATAACCTGACAGAACCCATATTTGCCATTAAAATATCTCCAATATATGTTGACAGTGGAAAAAAATTAATCTTTTAGCTAGCACTGTGTAGTTCAAGCAGACACTGGAGGGAGAGGAAAGTACCTCCCTTGAAAGAAAGTTATTATTTATATAGTCCTACAGGTGCACATGATCTTATGCACTAAATCAGCAGCACTGGCCCAACAGGTCTTGCCTCAGAGAGCTGCTAAACCCCTGTGTGCTAAACAGTGACTGATTCAGGGAGGAGAAATTCATCAGTGCCTGAAGGGATCAGGAAATTGCTGATTGGGGTGGCAGAAGAGGCAGGAGGGAGGGCACAGGAGGTGCTGGTTAGTGAAATATGTGAAAATACAGCTCCTTCTTCTGTGTTCAAGGTACAGGATCACACATTTCTTCTGAAATCTCTAGAAAGCTCAAGGAGAGGATATCTACTAGCATTTCCCCCCTAGCTATTACCAGCTTGGTAGTAATTCACTTAAACCATGACAACAGCCTGGCTTGAAATGTAGGCTAAAAATGTTCATCTGCAGCATAGTAAGGGAGCAGCTAAGAACTAAATAATGAACTAGTTGTGCTGTGGCCTTCTGAATAGGCAGGGTAAAGTCAGTGTGGTTGTGCTCAAGGGAATATAGTTGGACTACCCATATCCTTCCAGCTGATTCCCAGCCTCTGTGAGTGGTGATATTTTCATGATCCTTCATCTTTGGCATAGGTCCTTGTTAAGATCTGAATTGTGAGTGATGGTTCTGCCCAAATTAAAGTGAAAAAAAGGTCATGTGCTGAAGCCAATAATATGGATTTTATTTAACAATGAATATGAGCCAGAGAGGTAGAAAGTGAGGTATGGGTAGAGAGAGAATGAACAAACAGAAGATAGTCACCACCCAGGGATCCAGTGATATCCTGCTGGTCTTTTTCCACCTGGGCTTCTTGGTGGTAGGGAGCCCTATGTAATCCAAAACTTTTCACTATTTATAGATCTTAGCAAACAAAGGAATTAATGCTCATTGGCTACACAGTTCTCTTGTTCTATTGGTTAAATTATTCCCTCACTTCTAATGCTAATAAGTCAACATGCTCAGTCTTTCTCTTGATTTGGTGAGTTTCTTGAGTTAGTGGGTTGAGAGTCAGTGTTCACAATCTTCCCCCTGCTGGAATTACCTTTTACCCAGTTGGACCTGATTTCTGCACAATTGCCACAAATTGTGCATTATTTGTGTCCATTATCAGTGGTACATTCTTTTCCCTCAGGTTTACTAAGCTCCCCCTAGGCCTGGGACAGCACCAGACAATAGTACCATCTTTATCTTTTCTGAAGCTCGTGCTGTGGTGGTTTATCTTACAGTCCAACTGGTATCCATGGAGGCATATTTGTGGGGGCTTCAGTGGTTGTTGATGGTCACAGATGCCATCTGTTTCATAACTTGGGGTCATCTTTTTTTTGGCTGGTGACGTGTGTGTGTAGTTGCTTCTTTAGACTGCTTGCCACAGTGGGAATTTTTGTGCATCCTGTGTTAATCAGGATGTGCTAACCTGATCTCCCCTCCACCAGGCCTGGAGCTAATGCTATCCTGTTGCTCCATTCTGTGCTTATCTCATGGCAAAGTCCTTCTGCAGCCTTGTTTGAGACAGGCAAGTGTGCTCTTTAGATCCTTACATTTGTCATTTAGCAGAGATTGATCAACCATGGATTTGGTTTCTTGCAGTGAATTTGGAGAGCATGCCCTCCACCTGCAAATTTCTGCTAGGGCAGATGATACTGAATGGTGATGGCTGTAAATAGATAGACCTAATTGGTGCAGACTGAATGGTAAATATTCCCATATTAGTATGAACAGTACAGATCTACTCTTTCCAGGTGTGCAGTAGTCCATTTATAGTCACTCCAGTTAATCTTTCAGTTTAGTAATTTAGAATTATAAATAACCTGTGTAGCCAGGAATACCTGACCTCTAAACCTAACTTAGTGGCTGGTTTTCTGAGAGGTATCTGTAAAATCCCTAGACACTGCCTTTTTAGAGTTGTTGAGCAGACTAAAATTCCCAAAAGCAGCCCATACTAATAATACTACTACTAATACTAATAAATATTAATACTAATACTAATGACAGTTGTTACATCTTCGCATGTGCTAAGTGCTGATTTTTATTTTCTTTTTTTTTTTTTTGTTTTTGTTCCTCTGCTCTGAGGTTTACTGCTAGTATAACTATTTTCAAGTTTCATAAAGTGAAGTGATTTAAAGGCTCTTAAATTATCAATCACTCTATGAAGCTCAACTTTTATTTCCTTCGCATGACAAGAATGGTAGAAAGTAAGTAATTATTTTCCTTCAGATATACCTTTAAAAATTCCAGCAGCCTAAGATCTCAGCAGGATTATACCAAATGAGCAAACATCTAGTTTGTGTCCCAATGAAGAAAGCATTTTTTGTAATAGTTAGTTTTCACAGCTGAAATGTAATTAGAGGGTTGATATCCATTGTATAATACAGAAAGCACTTATAGCTCATGTGTTTACAATTCTGTAAATGGGTTGCAAAAATCTGCTGGAAAACAAAGTATAGTAAAGGTTTTATCTTGTTGTGAGTGTTTAGGAAGACAATTACCTTGATTCCATAGGGAGTCCTTAATAAGGCAGGGTTTTGTTAAAGGCAGAATTAAATGGAGGGCAGATAGAAGCAGCAGTGTGTGGGTTGGGACCTTACCCTGGCACCATGGGCTGGTGCTTCACCTTTCCAACACAGTCAACTGTACTCCACGTGTTCAAGTCCCTGTCAACTCTCCTTGAAGCTCAGTTATTTCCTGATGCCCAAAACAGCATTATGTCCATACTCTGCTGTGTTTTCTTGATGGTTTTACAACTCTCTGGGGTTGCAATTATTTCCACATTATGTGTATGGAAATGAGGCTAGGGACAACATCAAGATTTGCAAGTAATCTGTATTTCAATAATACTTTTAAATTTATCAGTAACTAGGAACATATAATAAAAACTTTGTGCTCAGAGGGCATGTGAAGTCTGAGCCACATCTGTTGCTTAAAGCAGAAGGGAGACACAGTGATGGCTCCTAACAAAACACCTCTACCATATTCCATTTCACTGCTGGTGGTGGAGAGACCTACTGCCCAAATAGAGAGAATGTATAGCCATCAACTCCTTCTCTGAGCTCCTGTGGGAGTTTGCCTATGTAGGGGAGTAGTCCACTCTGAATTGCCTTAGTAGTGGTAATTTGGACATCAGCTTTCATATCCTCCCTCTTCACCTGAGGCTGAGCATGATGCAAGGACTCCTGAATATTTGCCAATAAGGCAAGCTTAACCTTTAAGGGATCTGTCTATTTGTTTGAACATGGTGGGAGGATTTCACCATGCATTTGAATCTAGAAGTATTAAAGTAAGGAAAGGAAAATTTTGCAGTATCAAAGAGTAGACACATGCCACATCTGGAATTTTGATAAAGGGAAAAAAAAACATTTGTAAGACCCAAGAGAGGATTTATTACTCAGGGATCTACTACTACATGTAGAAGTGGCCATTAGGGATTGCAGCCTAGGGTTTGTGAAACAATGCATGAGGGGCAGGAAATCAACATGTGCCCCAGGTATACATGTAGTAGTTCAGTATTGTATTCATTATTACTTGAAGAGAGGTGTTAGTAGAAAAGGGCCCAGGTGCTATCTCTATTCCAACTGTCAAGAACATTTACTCTTCTGGGATGAAATTTCCAAGCTGCACAAATATGCTCATCAAAGTCTGGGGCACATTTGTTTGCCATTCCCATCAATCTGAAATCAGTTTGATGTATTTTTGTATAGTGAAGCTGTTCATTATAATTTCCACAGGTGAAAACTGACAGTGTGTGACAGTTTGCTGTGATTAAGAGAGAGAGTTTGGAGAGAAATCAAAGCTGTAAAATATTTAAAATCAGCAGTAGAACTGTGAAAATAAGTCTTTAAATTATTTTCAAGAAATAATATTGGAGAGTCTCAAAATTTCTTCTGGATTACATTTTGTAGTATCACAGGTTGTTTTGCTCATTTGACCTTGTTTTCCTTAAAGCATTCCTTTGAAGAAAAATATTAGAATGACCTAATGCTTTCTGCTGTAAAAGAACACAATCTCCAAGGCTCCCAGATTATGCCAAATATGCTACAGGAAGGACTGAGGAAATGGGTGTAAACTTCACATTGCAGAACTATGTGAGACCATGTGCCAGGGTCATACCAATTTAGAAAACCCAATTACACTAGATAAATGATAGTATAGTAATCTTATATTAAGAATACTGTTGGTTGCTTCTTTGAAATCAATCACATGGATTTTCCTGGTGATTGTTATACATTATCTACTACTTTATTAGAATTTTTTTATATGTTAGTATTTTCATTTTATTGCAGGTTGTTCTTCACTTGCCTGCTTCTTCATCTGAAATGCTGAAAAAAGCCCCCTTTATGCTTTCCTGAAGGATTGTTCAAGTCTTTGATCATATCTTCAGAGTTTGCCATTGCCCTGATGCTGTGCTACCTGACCTTCACCTTCAAAGAAATAATGCCAGTCCTCTGTGTCTTTGACTTCATTAATTTGTGATAGAAGACTGGAAGAGGTCAGGATTCCATTATACAGCAGAGACCACAGTCAGCTGCATTGACTGAAGAAGATACAAAGATGGGTGCAGTCCCAAGACTCAATTATAAGTAAGTCAGAGTTCCTTTTTTAGGTGATGTGCTCTTAAGTTTCCCCTAATTTCTCTGTCTATCTGGGAAGTTATGCCAGGCCCCTTGCAGAAGGTTTCCAGTTGGTTTTGTCTGCTTGCTGTTGGCCATGGGTTATCATTGCTATGTGAACAGTCTACTTGGGGTGGTCAGTGCTGACAAGGAAAACCTAGTTCCATCCACACTGGCAGAAAAGTATATTTAAATGAATGGCAAAGCAAAAAAACCTGAAGAGTATTCTCCTTGAAATTCAGCTGTTTGCTTTAAGCTGGGCACTGAATTAACTTCTGGATGTATTAAGTGAAATAGGGTTTATCCACAGAACTATTGATGCCAAGCATTCTGTGGTAATCACTTATTCATGATGGTGCTAATAATGATTCTGTCTGCTGAATCAGGATCTGGGAAATTAAGTAATAGACTTGAACCCAGCTCCTGCAGGAGTATTTGAATTCTTGAATTCTTTCCCAGACTCCCAGTATTAAACTCTATGGAACTGAGAGATAGTGTGAAGAAAAGCATATAGAAACATTTTGGATAAAAACCATAATATTTTAGAAAATATATAACATTAGGAATAAACTATTCAGAACCCTGCAGCTGAATCAAGTTCCCTGGAGAGTTATAGAGATAGCTGATGTCTTCAGTCCACAGTTTATCACTAATTAATCCCACTTCATTTAACTCAGGTGGGAGCTTAGTCATCTTATGTTTTCTGCAAAGTCAATGGAGGATGACAAGAGATTTTCTGAAAATGATTCAGCCTTCCTAAATGAAACTTAGCGAATTCAGGGAACAAGATCTTTTTGAAAGAGAGGGTTTTAACAATAACAATGTATAATTAATACACCATTAAAATATAATTCACAATGCTCATGATTTGATACAAGTGGTCACCTCAGTATTCTGTTAATACACATGGATTTATATTTTCAAATCAACCAATGGATGTTCTACTTAAGTATGAATTAAAGATATCATCCCACATTAATTTAAGAGCAGATATTTAAAGGTGTTTAGATGTCTCACTGCTGTGGGAATCAATAACTCCTGAAGTTCTGGTCCCTTATGTTAAAGAAGTTCTATAAAAGTCAACCTTTATTTGATGGCCCATTGTACCTTATGCTCATATAGGTTCTTCTAAAAGTCTCAGTTGTATGATTTGTATCCTTCCTCTATGACTATAAATTAAATACAATCAGCACAGCCATGTTTCTTACCCTCCTGTATTCTATTAGAGACAGGGTTATTGCTCTGAATTATGGCAGCTGAGCAGTCCAGCTATCATCATACAATATATTTCACCTTGACAAGGTTCTTGCAAAAGCCTCAACAGGTCATTTGGATGCAGGCAAACACAATTTTCATAGAATAATTTAAGCTGGAGAAGACCTTTAAGATCATTTGGTCTATCTGTTAACACTGCCAAATCCACCACTAAACCATGTCCCCAGATGTCATATCTACATATACTTTAAATTCTTCCAGGACTGCTAACTCCCCACTTCCCTGGGCAGCCTGCTCCAGTGCTTGATAACCAATTTGGACAAGAAATTTTTCCAATAGCCAATCTAAACCTTTTTTGGTCCAACTTGAGGCCATTTCCTCTTTTCCTGTTGCTTGTTACTTGCGAGAAGAGACTTGCACCCACCTCACTGCCGAGTTCCACTCAGACAATGTGTGTGCCATCTTGTTGATTTTTGGGTTGCCCTATACAGCATCAGTTTATTTTTTTTGACAAATCTCCCCACTTCTCTGGTTGAAGGGATCACCAGCAAACCTTGAACCTGTCAGCTGCCTTACACTCATCTTAAGAAAGAAGTGGCACTGGGAATTTACCCATACATGGAGGTTTCTTTTTAAAAAATCTTAGTGGGAATAGAGAAAGAAGAATGTCTTTTTTCTGTGGACAAAAATCCTTGATGTATATTTCCTTACAAGGCAAAAGCAGTTCTCACTAGACCTGGCTAAGAGCAAGGTAACAAGAAAATGGAAAATAAAAGAAAGCAACAAAAAAAGCAATCCTAATGAATCAAATAGCTATTTATCTCTTATGCCTTTCCTTTACAAGGTTAATAATGCTCTTCAAGAAGAAAATCACTCTAGAAAACCAGTTTTTTACTGGCACAGTCAAGCGCTTTATTTTTAAGCTTCACAACTCTATGGCTCATATAATTTCTTTAAATCACCTTATACATATCTTCATTGCTTTACCTCAAAACCACTACAGTAAAACTGATGAGCTTGCAGTTGGGACAGATTTAAGGAAGAGCAGAAAGTAACTGATTTTTTTATTTTTTTTTTTTTTACCAACTTATCAGTCCAAGAGTTTTCCTGAATATGGAGGATATTCTTTTGGGTTTTGTCCAAAAGCTTAAAAAGTTCTTCAGATTTACAGTTTTGTTGCAAAACTGTTGCATCAGTTTTCTGGTTCTTTTTCTTTGTGTCATTTATTCAAGATTCTCTTTTCTCTACTGTAAATCTGCAAAATTAGTAGAAAAGAAGGCATTCCAATAGCTCAGGGTCATTCACATATCTGCTAAAAGCCCAGTTTCCCTTTCAATCCTTCATACAACTCTAACTTAGTGTTTCTTACATATTCATTATGTTTATTGTGGTCATAGTGGTAAGTTTTTGTGTCTCTTCCTGAATGATGTTATGAACTGCTTTTATCATACCACTTCTATACTCAGGAAAATAAAGCCCATATACTGTATTTTCTTCACATGCTCTGTCCCTATCCATCAATTATGGCTATTCAAGAAACAACTGTAAGAGGAAACAATTTAATTTCTTTTTATTGATTTGTATGTCTTTCCACAAGATTAATTTCCTATTGTGTTCTGGGTTGCTATGTGTTATTCAGACTCTGAGACCTTTCAGTAAATCTACATTTCTCAGTGACTCTGTGCTTCATTTTGTTTTGGCTGAGCTGTTAACAAACAAGTCCTGTCATATATATTCTATAGCTTTGCCAACAATCAAAGGCAGCTTGACTACTTAGTAGAAACTGCTCTAAATGTGTCTCAACTGGAAATCACTTGCTCTGGAAAAAGAAAATGTCTGAGTTGTAATATTAAAATTTAGTAAAGATTAATAATTTAGTTTGAATTTAGTTTGATTGCGGAATCTGTCCTGGCTATTCAGAAGTTTTCTGTAGAGGAGATTTACATTTTGTAGAATTGTAAACTAAACCCATTCCCAAAATATGAAAAATGTATGTCACACAGACATGTTCTTCTTTTTTTTCTTTACAGTGTAGTCTTTCCAGTCATATTATATATAGTATTCAAAAGTGACTTATGTAAAACTAGCAACTCATATCCCCTGTGTGTTACCCAAACAGCATAAAATGGCCTCAAAATATTTAAGATTCAAACTCAATATTTTTCATGAAAACTGATGCCATTTTTATTTATTCTTTTAGGTTTCATGTAAGGCAGCATTTCAGCAGTTGATGGTACTTGAAGTGATTAAAATTCTAAATAGAAGCAGCTAATTTTTCTGTTAAAATAATTCCTGTTTGGGACATGACTGCATAGGTGAGGCAATATTGTGTGAGATTCATCTGTTATATTTTGTTTATTTTTATTTTGTTTATTTTAATTTAACACATTCTAAAGACACACAGAGAACGATAAGCATGGTGAGTCCTCAGTGAAGTCAAAAACTTCAACCATTTGAATGTCTTATGTTTCAAAATAGAAAGAAAAATTAATTTTCAAAAGTCCTCATGATAAGAATTCTGATATATTTACAAAATCTCAATTTCACAGCTGAAATATTTTTTTCCTCCTGAATGGCATTCATGAAAGCTTATCCTGTTCCTCTCTGAATATAATGTTTAATTAATATTCTAATGGAGTGAAAATCATGCTTTATTTGAAAAGAAGAACAACATTGAAGACTGTAATGAGTTCAGGTAAAAGCAAAACATCTGCAGAGAGGTTGATTTGACTCTCATGCACTGCTCCTAATTAGCAGTTATTTATCTTTTTTTTTTTTTTTTTTTTTTTCTGGTGACTTAGCTCATTGAATGAAGATCAACAAAGTGCTTTTTTTTTTGATAAAATAAAATTACTTTTCTCAAAGCACACAGCTGATGAATCTAAACTGCCAGTTTCAGAAGCAAACTTGGTTTAATCAGTTGGATCTCCTCATTTCACCCCCAGAAGTTCCTGTAAAAAGTGGATACAGGACCATGGATGGAAAAATAATACATTTAAACTAACAGAGAGTGGAGGTACAGCCCACGGTCCCATTTCTCTCTTCCTTAGGGAAGGAACATCTAAAGTGTCATTGCCCAAGGGGCATAGTGATAGCAGCAAAGATAAGAGACTTCATGGCCTGAAGCAAATAAAACCAAGTGATGGGAAAGTAAGACAAATAATGCAGATTGGAAAGAACATCCTTGAGTCACTATTTATTCTTGATCCTGAGCTAAATGTAGCACATTGGGTAAAAAAGCCTTCAAATCATTCTGAAAATCTCTTTACTGACAAAAGCAAAATTCTTCAGTGTTCACTTGTAGCACATATAAATGACCTTTTTTTATTCTTCTTTTTGAGAAGTACTAACATGTCCACTGTTTGAAGCGAGGCTTTGAAATTTTGCTGAAAGGAAAAAAAAAAAAGTCTTTCTTCCAGGAAATTCTTTTTCAATTCCATGGAGCTATCACATGTTAAATGGAATCACTGGCCCCTGCAGAACAGGCTGTACTGAGAACCTCTCAGCAGTGAGAGATCAGCAAAGGAACAGACTCAGACCTTTTATTGATGGCACCTCTTTAGCCCACGCAGTGTGCCACAGCTTTCCTCCCTATTCCTGCCCCCACTGTGCCTACACATTCTCATACAGACTTCAGCTGCAGGATTACCTGTTGTGGTTTGTTTTTTTCCAAGTGACTTTCCATTCACAGAGCAAGATACCCACAAGCTGGAGTTAAATTAGTGTTGCCCCTACATGTTATATAAAACTTTGGCTTAGTCTGATTCTGAATGTCTGACTTTACAATAGACATAATTTGTAATTGTTTGCTTGTGGACATATGTAAAAGGATGAGGATGCAAGAAAATATGAAATAAAATCTTCTGGTATCTTTACAGACTCTGCTGCAGTGATTGCATAAGGTACCAAGGATGTTCAGTTTTCATTTTTGTGCTTCAAAAACAACAAAAAGACTGCGGGAGCAGAAATTCTGAAAGGCAGCTTGTTAAAGTCTGCTATTTTTCTTTCTGCTCTCAAGTCTCTGAACCAGCAGCAGGTTATTTTATATTTATATGCCCTAGGAATTCATCTGACTTTTTTCAAATTATGAGCAGTTGTCAAGGCTGGTCTCAGGACTGGAGGGACAATTGCAGTTTATAGGTTTAAGAAGTCATTTATTACAAAACTGGATTTAAAACATGCTCCCATGGCTGATTATAAAGACACAGTTTAATAGGATAATTTTTAGTAATATAACTTAACTTTTATGATAGTTAATCACATAAATCTGATGTAAATTTTAATCAGTTTAGACTTTATACTGTAATCTGATTCAGAGGTCCTTGGCCATCTGCACAGTTCTCTATAATACAGTAGGTTACACATTTGCATACACAGGCTGCAGTATCCATGGATTTACACTTATTACTTTTCCCCTAGACATTTGAGTACTTGGGTAATACTTCTTGTGAAAAGGGGTTCAGGGGTTTTCCTTCAGAGGTGAGATGCACGAAACTTAGAGCAATAGAGAGCTTCAGAGAACCAGGATGATCAAAGCCTGCAAAGAAATCTCTACTAATGGTCACAAAGGTAATGATATCCAGGGTGAAAACTGGTATGTCTCCTTCATTGCCTATGCATTCTATAGCCTAGATGACTTGAGAAAGGCATTTGAAGAACTTGTGTAGAATAATAATCCTTATAATACCTTTATTTTAATAACGACTTTTTGATGAGACAAATTGTTTTGTGATCTATGAGAGGACATTGATGTGTAAAGCAAGATGGAGGTAAACTGTAGGCACCTGAATCCTAAACTGACAGTCAAACACACTCCAGCTTTCCCTCCAGCTGCAATCTTATGAGGGAAACATCTGGCACTCTGTGTGCTGAGCATCCCTCATCTCAGATGCTTTCCCAAGCTGAATGCCTTGGGGATTCCTCTGAAGTGTCACTTGATATACTCAGTCTCGAGGAGGTGAACTGATCCTTCCATACTGAGAGGTCAAATTCCAGAAGAATCAGATCTCACAGAAAGGGATTTATAACATCAGTTTAATGAGGGGAGCACCATGTGCACATCACTAGAAAAAGTTTGCCTGATTTCTAGGTTTAAACATTAATCCATAAATATATTCTGGATTTAAGTACCAAGTGTTCCAGTAAGGCCAGGGCTGGTGCAGAAAACCTAAAGTGCCCGTCCTTGGCTTTCATGCATAAACAATGGTCATGCTTGTACTATGAAAGATTTTCAGTTCCTCTTTCTCACTCAAATTCAACTTGAGTAGACTCAGATCTGACAGATTATTTGTAACAAATCAGAAACCTATTTTGTGTTTGGCAGTGCTGGGTTTCAGTAGATGAGGTCTAACTATGTCTGTAGGGCTTATACCTGCATATACCATAACTCTCCATGGTTTTATAGCATAAACAAAAGGAAAATCTGAGGTTTAGGGGACAGTATTTCGAATCTGACCTTAACATTATTGGTGTTCTTTCTTACTAGTTTATGGTAAAAGCATGTATGTTTCAACATGTAATTGATCTCACTGGCTTTGACAGGAATAAACACTGGCAAATTTCATTTATCACCTTATAAAATTGGGGTTGCAGTCAGGAGCATTTCTATTGATTTCCTTCTATCCAGTATTAGAGAAGTACATAGGTTTTCTGCACAGTCTTGCCCTGCCTTGCCTACCTTGTGCTGAAGCAAATGACCTCAATTCCCTTTTGTCTAATCCCAACACAAGAGAGGGTTGAAATGATCTTTTCAAGAGAGCTGAGATCCATTGGTTTGCCAGCCCTCAGGTCTCTGGAAAACAGATCGTTACTGCAGATTCACTGCAAGGAGATTATTCTTTAGAAACATTTTCATCCAGCTGCAAAAGCATTCACTTTTGGTTTCCTTAGATAAGAAAGAGGTTGTCTGAGGTTAAAAAATAAGAGTGTAATAAAATAAACCCTATATGGCACATAAATTCTTTCCCTGTTGAAGAAAGAGGGAGATTGGAGAAGGTGTGCACCCAAATTTCAGCACATTTACTCTCTAGACCCATCTGGCACTTATCACTTTGTTTAGAATACATTTACAAAACTTGAGCAGTTATAATGGAAAGTTTTAAGATTGATTTTTTTCAAAATGATGATCATTTGGATGTTCAGGCATCAGTGGAAGGTGATTGGTTCACAGCAAACTTCAAATCAGTCCTGCAATGAACAAATTCTTTCCTGCAAATTTTTATGTTAACAGTGTGTCCTTATGAGGCTTTGTGAATGTGAATGGGATCCTGAGCCTACTTTCTCATTTATGCCAATCTCACACTAGTGCAAGTCCCTTGACTTTCACTGAGTTGCTCTTGACTTATATCAGTGTGATGGAACATTAAATTTAACAATGTGCCTGTTACCTGCACAAGGTCTGCAAAAGTGATATTTGTCTCTTCTGCTCTCTTAGTTGATATGTAAGAAGCGAAGAAAATAACACCTGTATTATCAATTATTCTGTGGTAATTTTCCTTGATCTTTATTAGAATTATATTCATGTTATAAGGGGAAAAACAGCTTTGAAAATATTCTGTAAAATTACACATCTGTGTTAAATTGACAAAAAGCAAAAACAAAAGCAGTCATAAATGAATATAGTTATGATTATTTAGATGCTTTTTATGATTATTTAAATTAAGTACAGAGCACAAAGAAGCATCTCCTCTATAGACAAATAATACATACACATTCCACCTAATAACGTTAATTATTAATAAGGAAACACTATGGACTTTAGTGATTTATCTATTCTTTCACTTGAAAAAGTGAAAGTACACCTATACCATGCTCATTTTATTTATTTCCAAGAGATTGACGAAAGTAAACTCTGTCATTATAATTTAAGTGCTTCTTGCACTCAGGCTTAATGAATGTATAGTATTGCAATCACATGGAAGAAAAGTAACACATCCTAAAACATATCTCTTGACCATGGAACTAATTGGAACTTAGATTCTTGCAGTGAGTAAAAATAAAAGAGGGAAAACTTGTGGAAATCAAAAGATCAGACAGCCTTCTGGGAAAACTTCCAATCATGTGGAGAAAAATATGCTTATTAACACTGAATGCTGAGCCAGGATAAAGTTTCTCATAGTGCTCTCACTCAGCAGTGTACAAGCACTTCCCCTGGTTGACCTTAAGAGAGTTGCTGGGACATAAAGCATTTCATTATCTTTCAGCTCTAGTTATTTGTAATGAAACTCAGGGAAGGGTGATACCACAATCATCTGTCACAAAGACTTATATTCCAAATTAGAGTTAACTACAATATATGTATGATTTTACAGATTGTTTTTACTATATTATAAAGTCAGTGCTGGACATTCCATGCTTCATTTGTCTCTAGTGGGAAGATTTAAGGAGTAATAGTGGCTGTAGGGGTCTATAAATCATTCACTTTTTTAATTGGCATTTTTTTTCCACCCTAAGGTAAGACAGAGTTGGGAAATGTGGGTGACCTGGCCTGACTTCATTCCCCTGTTAAAGGCCGTATACTTCCCTTACTATGGTCTGTATCAAGTGAAAAATATAGCTGCACATTATGAAACAAATATATTTAAATGGTCATGGAACCAAAATCATTCATTGGTGATTTCCCTCATTTTAAGCATCATTATAAGGAGAATAAATCAATAATTCTTATTGATGGCTATTAAAAATGCATCAATAACCCAAGTGATCCTTCTCTTCTGGTAAATATTATTTTGATTGAAAGATGCTCAAAAACTGTATAATGTCTGACACAAAATAGGCTGTTCTACTAAGGAACTTAAAACTATATCTCACTTCTCTGTGACACACCAATTCCATTAGTCTTGCTCTTGGCTCAGCTGGTTTTCATTGCTTCCATCTGAGCCACTCCATAAAAAACAGGTATCTTAAGTTAGCAGTTGTCTATCTAGAAAATAGACTAATTCTCCCGAGGTTGAGACAGAAAGGGGTTACTGAAAATGTTTTATCTGGCAAAAAAGTACAATGTCTATTAAGAATGCAAAATTGGCACCATGTCTGCACACCAAAAAGACCTTCACTGAAAATTTAATTTGTACAGATTTTGGTAGAAACATTGACTTTCACGAAAAGTCTGTCTTGGAATACAAGTGGCAGGTAAAGATCACACTTTCAGGTGTGAAAGGACTTAAGAGATTGGGTTATGGCAGGATTTATTTCAACATTTTTGTAAGTGATCTGGCAGAGTCAATTAATTTGCTAATTGTGTCAATATTACATTGACCCTCAGGTCCATAAATTGTCTAATGGTGCATGCACAAGTCACTGCCACAAGCCATTGGTGCATTTCCAAGATTTCAGTAAGAACAGAGCCAGGGAAATGTCCAACATTTTTGGGACACTAACCAGCTATTTTAGAAACAACTTTTTCTAAGGGAAATATTCTTTATCATTGTTCAGGCTGAAATTTTCCACTTATACCAGAAGCTTCCATCAGTGAGCTGGAGAGAGGAAGATATCTAAGACATTGTAATTTGGGCTATGGGCAGGGAATAAAAAACCAAAACCTATTTTGATTGGGGGAAAGCTTTCTCAAAGTATTTATTCTACAGTAGAAAATAATTTGGAAAGGCATTAGGGTAGGCATATTATAATGGTTCAGAAATCTGTTTTCTGCAATAAGAGCATGTCATCCAGAATAGACATATTACATTGCAATGCTTTTCAGATATTCAAATTCTTGATTATCCACTCCCTTTCAAGGTTCAGAGCTACATTTAGAAAGACAAGTTGTGCAGTTACTCCAAAACATGAATATCCAGAACAAATCAAAATTATTCAATACTCAGGGAGGTGTAATAGCACATATTTCACAGAAAATGAAGTGAAAACATTGAGCTTAGTCTAACCACAAAATGCTTAGTGGAATCCAGTTAGCCAGTGGAAATAAACAGCCTCCCTTAAAAATTAAAATTTCCCATTTCTCATATAGAAAAATATGACTCACTGGATACTTCCTTTCACAGTAAAGTGCATAGTATTTAACCCCCCAGTAAATTCAAGTCGATTGTCATAAGCCAGTAATATTTTTTAAGTGCTATCTCATTCTTCAAATAACTAGTGTTAAAATCTCTAACCTGCAGCACATAGATAAGATGTAGAGCAGATTAATGAAAGCCTTCACATGGCAGTAATATCTAGGTGAAACTGTTCATATATGAAAATTCACTCCAAATAAATTCCCATACCTGTGACTAGGCTAGGATTATGGCATGTGTCATATTAGGTAAGCTGGCCAAGGCTGCTGAGGTTTGGCACTGTTATCAGATCTTTGTATTCATTTCCATAGGGTGAGATTTCTAATTATGATCTGTAGTGACAAGAAAATTATCATTGATGGTGTCTCCACTGAAGTGTAAGTGAAGTGCAGTGAAGATTTTTATGTTCAGGAAGGTATAATGCCAATCTCCATTTATAAATAAATAAGACATACAGAAGTCTAAGAAAAGATGCTGCTTTCTGCAGTCTTGCCTGTATTGCTTCAGCAAAGAGCAACTGCAACATTCAGATGGCAAATAAATCATGCTTTGGTCTAGTGGATGTGTGATAGATTCAAATTTGCAGCTTAATATCTAGGAAGCAAAAAAAAGCAATTAATTCACTAAGTTCTCTAGAATGAAGGATTCCTAATTATTTTTTGTTTATTTGAAGTATTGGGCTATGCTGTTTCCAATACTCACTGCCCATTTGTTTTTTGTACAACTGAAGTCTGAACAGCAAGAGAAACTCTGTTAACACTAAACTCTGAAATAGAGTGATTTGCTCAAGTGAAACAAGATTCCACTGGTTTTGTTACGAATTAAATGATGGCTTGAGACAGACATCCTAAAATAAGTGCATTTCCTTTGTCTCTTTGTTTTTTCTCTCAAGATCCTGTTTTTCATTTCAAAAATACCTGTGAAATAGAAGTTGCACTAGAACATGCTAACAGCTGCTCCCACAAAATTGCAGCTGAGGCCTGGAGTCAGGGAGAGCCCAAGTGGGGATGAGGAGGTGGCACCTATATGCCTTAGATCTGCTGGATGCATCCCTATGGAATCTACCTACTGAGGTTAGGGGTTTTTAAAAATACCTCAACACGCTGAGTCCCCAAATGGATGTTTTTCTGTGATCACAAGAGTCTGTGACTTTTCTCTGCAGTTCTCTGTCTCTCCATTCAGGATGTGTCAAAATAAAGTAACTTCTCTCAAAAAGCCTGGGAGACTCTTCTATGGTCAATGAAGGCTGGGTGGCAGCTGGAAAATGATGTCACAACCTGGGTTTTGGTGCTTAAAATAAGACTAGGTGCATTTGAGCATACGTAAATGAAGCTGGAAAATAAGTCTGGTCTTATTAAAAGGATTCAGTCTGAACCTTATCAAGGAGGTGGTGGTACCTAATTTCCAGACAGACACTTCAGGGGTCCTTTCTCCATCAGTTCTAAGAGGTTTCTCTGTGAAATCCTATTCCCCATGTTCCCTTGCTGAAAATTGGTATAGTGCTCAAAGCACACAACTGCAGAAAGGAATGGCATTACTGCAGAGTATCACCTGGAGGCCAAGTTTGCCTGAATGTTAGTAAAGGGATGAGAAATTAACACAGTAGTTTTCTCTTCTTCAGAACTCCCATTAAGCACAATTCTGAGGGCAGGCACCATTAATTTTAATAGAAAATAATACAAGTGAACACTATGAGTCTTCAGTATCATTGGTGTAGAACTCCTTGCATCCTTATTTTCTCATAGCAAAATGCTGATATTTTGATTCTAAAATATGCAGCACTGACTTCAGCTCTTCAATACTTTACCATGTAATTCTTTTTAAATTTTTATTTTTATACCAAATGTTTAAGAAGGGCAGTGGAAGCATGTTGGTTATGACTTTGGTCCACAACTATGTCACTCAACTTTCTTTCAAATTAGTTTGTGTAATGGAGCAATGTATTAACACATAGGTCAGAATTCAAATCTGGATGACCAGCTTTTGCTGTTTAGTCAAGAATTAATGGAGACAGAAGCAAAGAGGCACCTGTCTTTTTAACAAAATTATTTACTGACTGCTTCCAAACTGTGTCTTTTCTGCTGTTGGAGAATGTTTTGGGTCTTTGGACACATTGGACTACTCAAACTCTAAGTATGGCCTCAAATTCATCTTTAATTCTGTACTGTGTAAACAAAGTGAAAGCATTTTTTTAAGTAGTCAGAGACAGAAAGTCTCTGAAAAAATAATTCTATCTGCTGTGCCTGAAATTATACTTTAGGGCCATACAGAATACTTAACAGTGACATATTTAATTTCCAGAAACAATTCAAGATTTCAGTTTCAACCAATACATATTTTCAGCTTGCTGCTAACTTTTGAGATGTCACTGTTTGCTTTTGTGTCCTGCCAGTAAACTCAAGAGTGTCAGAACCTGAGTTGGTAGTCACCTGTTATATTTGTTCTAAATATTTCCCTCACTTTTTTGTTCTACACCTTATGCTCACTCTGGTTACACACACACATGATCATTGATGTGGAAGTAAATCCCAAGGCCCATTCTTTTCAATGTGATATTTCTCAGAAGAATATCAATATGTTAGCATTTTGAAATGGGCCAAGAGATATTTAGGAATAAAATGCCCTTTGGCTTTAAATGCACTCTTGAAAATAAGAGTGAAGATTCTAGTTAATTTTAGTGAGTTTGGAAATCTTACCATAGCTTCTGGGTCTATGCATACCCTTTATCTCCTTTGACAGACCTGAACAGACTGTTCACAACACTGGCACTTGTATTTGCATGAGGAGGTTTTCTGAGGCTCCTCTTCCCTACAAATAAAGAAATACCTGCAGAGAGTGATTCAGAGCAGCAGCCTAACTGTACGTGCTCTGATTCATCTGCTGGAGGAGTGCATCTCTCTCAGGTGACTCCAGATGGAATTATAGACCTGCCTCCCCAGTCTAAAGTTAGCCTGCATGGATCTTGCCTGCTTACTTTTCTTGTGAGTTCAGTTCTTCTAGGTTCATAAAATATTTAAATTTTTTTTTCAGAGTATTTCTGGTAAATTCAGTAATGATGGTTCTCTCCTTTTATTGTAGAAAACACAGTAGTCACCTCCCAGACTTGGGCATGCAAAGGAAAAAATGAAGATTATTGTGTGAAGGCAATGAAACTGTCATACCCAGATCTACAAGAAGCTAAAATATTATACAGACTTGACAAGAAAACATACCTTTATTTTCAAACAAATTAAAAATTTGAAGGGAGATGATGAAACAGTATTAGAGAAGGAAGGGGAAAACAACCTAACAAATTACCAAAATAGGATTTAGCTCTTCAGATTCCTTAATTAGCATGCCTTGCTGGTTTTGTTTTAAGTTCTCTTGTTTCTTGTTCTATGACATATCTTCACTACTGGTAGCAAGGAAATTAATTGCTCCTGAAACCTATAAAGCAGAAGTTAGAGACGATCCATTAAAATTTAATGAATCTGTCACTCAGTTGCTTCTTCTTTTTCATGTCCAGCTTTTAACAAATATTTACTCTCCCCATGGTTTATCTGTGCTTTTTTGGTAGTCTTCCTTGAAATAATGAACTGTTCAAAATAAAATTTTAGTCTAAAACATTCAGCTTCCTAATTGGTATCTTTTATTGTGTTTTGTCCAACAACTTAATTGTTCTCAGTGAACTACTCTGAACTGTTTTGAAGGGTGTACTGTGAAGAACATTAAGAAAAAGAAATCCAAACAGTATGTGAGAAATGATTGTGGCTTATCTAAATGGATCTCTCTAATTGCATGTTCTCAAGATAAATGGAAGTTCTAGGAAATTATGGTAGGAAGAAAAATAAAGGTCAGAACAACAGGTGAAGCTGTCACATTCCATCGCCTGCAGTACTGAAATATTAACTATGCCTGCCAGGGTACTTCTCTTGTGTTAATAAATCATTGTGATTGACTCTGGTGAAGTATTCCTGTATAATAAAGCAAACCACATCCTCAGAGGGTGACGTAATTCTCTTTCAGATCAATGTATAATCACAGTTCCTTGGTTTGTCTTAAATATATTTTGTACAGAGCACTTTGCTGTTGTCAGGTATTGGATAGAAATTAATTACTCTGACAGTTCAGTGACAGAAGCCTCTGATATTGTTATACTGAATTCAACTGATTTTCCACAAGATAAGTTGTTTCCTGCATTGTTGTTCTTAGCACCACATGTCCCAAAGATCAAATTGCCATCTAAAATTGCCAGTTTACTAATTTGATTTTTTTCCTTTTGCTGCTAAGATAATTGATCTCTTCAATGTTAGATAATTTCCTTCCTGAGCTCAAATTGTTGATAATTAGATGCAAGAACTATAGAGAAAAGACCAGCTTTAGAGGAAAATCGATTGCAAGTGCATGGGCGGATGATAATTTTAGTTACATTATCACTATAAAATGTATCTATTCAAAAGCTCTTTCTAGATGCAGAAATTATTTGAAAAAAGGACATTGTAGAGAAAACTGAGGTATTGAGGTTTTATGGAGTATCTGCTAGAAGAAAACAGTCTGAATAAGGAGCAACCTTTATAGAAACATTTTTGTTTGGCATCCAAAAGGCCATGTGGTCACTTCTGTATGACTGTTAAAATTTGGACAACTGCCCAATTCCTCAGAGTTGTTGGGGTTGTGCCCCATTTTAGAAAGCTCTTCTGTCAGCAGATTCCCAGATTCCATTGCCATGTCTTGCATGCTGAGTGTGAGATCAGTATGATCTACCCTTTTCCACACTCCTCAGTAGCAATGCATAGATCAAGCATGTTTTCCATGCAGGTCCTGGTATCTGCCCCTCCTCAGGATCAGGCAGGAATATTCAGCATGTCTGCCAGACCCTGATGCCCAAATGGGAGTGATGGAACAGCAGAGCAGGGCTGTGCTATAACCAGGACAAAGTACTGGTACAAAGCACCTACCCACAAGAAGTCAGGTGCTGCAAAACCAATCCCTGCCCCATGACTCAAGCCCTTCCCTTGATTGCTATATTTAGTAGCCATTCAAATATTGAAAAATTGAAAAATTCATGAGATATCCTTCCTAAGGTCTTACAGCAAGTTTTCTGCATCAGGATTTTTTTCAGCTGAGAAGTCTGATTTAAGAGTGTTTATCTGCTTGAAACCTATTTTACTTGTACAAGCTGACTAGAAAGAGGTCTAAAGTGAGTTTGAGAAGAAAATCAACATTTTGTCATTCTTCATATTATGAAGCAGGTGTAATAGTTCTTCAGATCCTTACAATGTGATATTTTTGAGAGCTATAGTTTTAATCATATTTTTGAATGATAGAGCTACTTTAGGACATTTGAAAATAGGCCAAGTTAGCTTCAGATGAAGTACCTATATCTAAGAACTTTAAGGACAGACTGGGAAAGACCCTCTTTTCTTAGTGGCTTTTCTGAAGTATCTGTGCCTAGCTAATCTCAGAAGGATGTGGGCCTAGATGATTCTTTTATCTGACACAGTATGGCAGTTCTTGTGCACCCAAGAGTGGCTGGGATTCACTGTACTTAGAGAAAATTGTCTCTAGTCCTTCCCATATTCCCTGGTTAAACTTCTAAAAATGACATAATGCCCCAAAATCTTGAAATAGATGAACACTAGCCCTAAGGAAGGTGTAGCAGAGAACCAGCTATTTTCATACACACAAGAAAACACCTTGTTTCTTCTAAGAACTTGGAATGGGAATGACTCAAGGAGTTACAGAAATGTTACATTCTGTCTTTTTGCAGTTAATGGCAAACTCAGTCAATGGCCTTATTTATTTCACAGGTCTTTCCCATTAATTTTAATTATAATTTTAGGTCCTCAAAGGAAGAACAGCTGCTTAACAACCTCCAGAGCTACACCAATTGCAATTAAAACAAAGCAAACTAGCAACACAGTATATTAAGAAGGGGATTCCAAAATTCTGAATTTTGGTATCATGCACTGTTAATGATAACAAATTCAAAGTCAGAGTTACCTCCCTGCTGCATGAATCCTTATCTCCCTATGGTAAATAATGAGGCTTCTCATTCCCTTTGTGAATAAAAAATTCTAATATGGATCTAATTTGGAGGCATCTCCTTTGGCTCAATTTATTACCAGTGCCCTCACCATTGTCGGCTCAACACTGCACATCAGGACTGATAAAATTCATTACTTCTTTTGGCTGACATACTGTGTCCTGAAAATGGAATGAAATAGACTACAAATTTTTTTTTTTACATTAGAATTTATTATAATGCATATTTATACAACTAAGAATAATGTGATTTAGTCCAATTCTGAGTATTCTTCTTGTCTTTTTTTTTTCTGTGAAAGATATCTGAATATGATATTTTGATATGAAGTATTTCCTTCTCCTTCTTTCAGGCAGGGAGTATTCTATTAAATAGTTGACAGATTCTTGTCACAGCAGTCCTACCATTATACCCTGTAATTTCAGCTTTGATGTATTTTTTAATTAAGAAAGCACGTTTGTTTTGAAAAATATCCCAAAGCCTTCTAAAAAATGTTAGATATTAAAACCCAAATATAAAGATATAAAGATATAAAGATATAAATTCTCACATCTAAACATCTTTCTGTGAATGAGGAAATGGAGGGAATTAGAAACTACCTGTTTGGTTTTAAAAGAAGATTGCAAAAGGAAAAAGCATAGGAAAGGATATGAGGATTTTAGGGCGCTTTAAACAGCAAGCTGGAATCTCAACATAATTGTGTTTGGCACTTTACCAACGAGGACTGGGAGTTTATGTTATAGGAAGAATCAGAGTGAACAGCTGTCAGCAGGTCCTCACATGAAAAGATAAGCCAAAGCTATATATCTTCTAGGTAGTTCTCAAAAGCTCCCTTGAAATTACACTGTCACCATAGTAACCTTATCATGGCTAAATGGTGCCAAAGTGTTCCACATTACCAGAGCATCTTCTTGATCCCAAAACCTTGACTTTCTCAGTTATTGAATTTCGTGGCTTAAGGGGAATTTGATGATTCTCTGAAATGTGCACATACGAGTAAACATTAGAAAACAGAAGGTAACAATCAAGCTAAAATAAAAGGTTTTACATAACTGGCTAGAATAAACTGTTCAGAAAAGGTACAGGTATGGAGAGGTCTATAAATTTCAGCCACAATTTACCAGAACAATTTCTAGTAACTACTGTGAATCCAAAGGGTCTTATGGTGAAGTACATGACGTGGTTACCTGCCAAAATAGTAATTTCCCTCCTTCTTGTCCAAGTTTATCAAGCACAGTGTACATGCTGCAAAATGAAGGCTTCCAGCAGAAAAACAAAATTAAATTAATTCTGGACATTATTTCTCAGAAACCTATTGTGACATTCAGAGTACAAACCCTATAAACCCAGGAGGCAAATTTCTCCTGCCAGTTTTTATTAAGGACTTCACAGGTGCTGTTGCCTTGCTGGAAATGGCTGGACAGTGCTCCATCAGGATGCAAGCATTGTGTGGATGGATGCATGACCTGGTCTAGCACACACACACACACACACACCTGCCTGGACATATGCACACAAGAGGCCATGCAAGGAGACATCCCAGCCAAAGGTCCAGCATGTGCTCATGGCTGCAGCTGCAGGTGGAAATCACAGCCTGATACACACAGCCTGAGGGACTGGATGCATTTTTCAGGTCATGTGCCCATTTCATAATGCTCATGTAGCTGGTTCATGTTCAGTAAAGGGTCAAGGAGGTGGCCAAAACACCCAATGTCTCTTTCATATGCCATATCTGCAACATATCTTGCTTTAGTATTTCTGTCTTGCTGAACTCCAGCAAATAAACACTCAAAAGGAAAGTAATTTTTTTTCTCCTTGCTCTTCAATCAGAATAAGGAAATATTTCTCTATAGTTTTGAGAGTTTTATCAAGCCTTTGAACAAAATTGAGTCTAGACTTCGTGGTATTTCAAAATTTAAAATGCAGAAGAAGGCTCTTTGAAATTTTGCTCATCAAAAACATTAAAAGGCCACAAAACCTCTTAAAATTTTTATTTACAGTTCACATTTAATTCAGGTTATTAGGGGAACTTTTAGATTAGTATACCCTGCTGTTATAAAATACATATTTATAAGGTTTAGATGAATAATTTACAGAACCAATGTACTCCTCTGCTCCTGAAAAATATTTGCAATCAGATCATGTTTTGGAGGTTTTCTTTGTGACTTGAAATTACTCAAACAATGCATTAGTGATTAAAATTTTTATTCTGTGGCTTGCCTGTGACTGGTCCTCAGAATATTTTATATTCCAGTAGTAGTGATAGGTCAGATAAGTGATGTACTGCTATTTCTTTTTTCTGATTTGACTGATAAAAGAACATTTCTAAAATAACTTGCCATGTAGGAGGACAGTTTCTGTGAATGATTGTGCACATGATTTTGAAAAACATTTCTACTGAAGTGATTTGACAGTATAAATATTTGAGCAAAAGAAATATAAGCAAATATGCCAAAGCAAAATATGAACCAATATTTTTTAGAAAAGTTTTTTCCTCTATATTGTCTCAATTTGAAATATTTAGAAGGAAACTAGAGAATTTTTTGTCTTTTCTACGTAATGAGACTAAAAGCCAGCTTCTATTCTGCTCTGACAGACCTATCTGCCAGTTTGTATTTCTTTGGAAAATTAATTCAAGTGTTTACATTTGTATGTACCTCACTTCAGAAAAATGAGCACATTTTTCTTTGCTGTACTTAGGATGGGTCCTAAGAATATGACTTACCCCAGTTATTTCACAAGAAGGAAAAGGCCCATTAAAACCATCTCTTCCAAATTAATAGTTAAATCAGGACTGCAAATAATTTTTTTAGCTCTCATTGCTGAAACTTAATAAATAAAACTTCTATTGATGATAATTGACAAGATTAACACTATTTTTTCAATTTTATTGCCAAAACAATGATATAACATGGCACAGCAAACTGAAGAATTTTTTTCTGAGTTTGAGAGTGTTGTTCTGCAGGTCCTGCTCTGTCTTTTCTGTTTGTGTCTTTTTTCCCCCTGGCTGTGAGCTCTGGCAGCTGGTCACAGACCACTGAAAGGTGGTACACTCAGCTTTCCAAAGAGTGGAACATCATTCTAAGATGGAGAATGGATGTCCAGCAGATGAGAGACTGAGACAGGGCCCAGCTTCTCTGGTTTCTGTCCATAGCCCTGCCTCAAATCTCTATATTAATTTAGGAACTTCACTTTCTCTACTTTTGTTTATGAAATGATAAAAATAATGCTTCCTTATTTTTTGCATGAATAACATCTTACTAATGTGGTGGTTTTCTAAGAGATACAAAAGGATCTGTAGAATGTATCCAGATAATAAAGACAAAAAATCTTCTGTGCAGATGTCATTGTCTGACTTGGAGAATCAGTCATACCATCAACTTCTAAATGTCAAATCGTCAGTATTGCATGAAACAAGAATTTCAGTGTGTTGTAGAGTGCAACACATTTTTCTAGCACATAAAAATATTTTTATGAAATCCTCCTCTATGCTAGCTGTCATTCTAATAAAAACTACTTAAAAATGAAGGGTTGTGCTCTAGTCATTTAACAAAGGCAGGTGGTACAAAGAATAATTTCTCTCTTTTGTGACTCTTTGTTACAAATTGTTCTTCTGTCTTTGAATAATAAACATCCATTGTGAATTTTGAAGAAGATCAGCCTTCCTCAAGTGACCTAGGCTTGGAGTGCTGCAGAGAGCTCTCCACAGATGGGAAGACACACTGAAAATTTTTGCAAAGAGCAGAAGAGTTGTGCTCCTCAAGTCTCTGTAAATAGCTGTGGGAAGGATGAGAAGGAGGCTCTTTGTGACACCCCCTGTGAACAATGCCCTTTTCTGTGACAGTCACCCAGTTAAGAAAATTAGATGGAACATGATGAGCTGGATCTGTCGTGTGAAGTTGCATCAAGTGCCAAGCTATCTTCATGAAAACTGGCTCCAGCTGCTTAGCTGAAAGAAATTGTTAAATTGAGAGCATTTTAAAAGTCATTTTTTAGAAAAGATAATGATAGTAAGAAGCTTGTATTTCATATTGGACTATGAAGGTGGCAATAACATTAACTGATAGCAGTAGTGTTTTTCATAATGGCCATCAGATAGTTTACTACTGGAAATCACTACTATATTCAAAATCAAGTGTATGCATGTCTTTAACCTTATGACTTTGATCACTTTATAGAAATACATTGATGTGTGTAAACAGACCCACACCCACCTACACATATATACATATATACATATATGTATATATATAATATGTGTATGCATGTATATGTCTATATGTTTGATGATGACATGTGTATTTAACGAATAAAACAGAAATGTAGAAGGCCTGATGTGTGCTGATTTTCATCCATTTCCTCTTTGGAAAAGAGCCACTATATATGTGGGAGGTAAATAGAGTGTAGTGGTCTATTTATTCGTGTGTGCATGCATGTGTATGTGGAATACATAAAAATAATCATCCTGAGACTCACTCCTATATGTATGTGGGAACATTCCCCAGATGTTCACCTCTCAAGCCTTTAGGCTGACTGTTCCCACTCTGTGGAAGAAAGGATGATGGAATATGTATGAGCTTTCTCCTTGATTGTTTGTTACAATGTCAAAGTATTGGCAGCTATCCTAGTAGAGATAGAAGAAAATCTGGCAGACCATAGCCTAAAATTAGTTCTCCCTACATGTAATTGTCCTATTTAATTTTTTTTAATATTGTTTTGCATTCATCCCAGCCACATTTGCACATGTATCACGTAACCACGGTAGCTTTGCAGGCTGCTGAACTTAATCTCTTTGGTGAGGTGGACAATTAGAAGTCCATAATTTTGGAGTTTTTAATTTAATAGATGTTCCTAGGCAAGTACTTCTATTTTTTAATAAGTTTAAGGATATTTATCATATTAGCACAAAAAATGTGTTGTCGTCAATGAACTCTGAAATTTTGCTTCTGTATTTAGTGGCTTAAAACACCATGAAGGCTGTGAGGGATGTTTGCTCTCAGTCCATCAGTGATACAACAGAATGATTCAGGTCAGACTTTTGCATAGTGCATTATAAATAATTCTTCAATCAGTCCATCTCTGCTTCTGGGCTTCTGTTTGTTATTTCTCTACCTGAAAAAGATACCTTCAAATTGAAATTATTTGTTTTTCCAGTAACTGTAAATCTTGTTGTTTTCAGATTGTTTGGTACCTAAAAATGTCTGCTTCTTTTCCTTTATATTTACTACTATGCAGAGATTACCTTCTCAAAAATCATTGATTGGACCTATAAATTATTATATTTCAGAGGGGAAATGAAAGATCACATTGGTTTTCTTTTGCCTTGACTTTACATGATTTCTCAGGGTAAACTTCCTATTTGCAAGAACATCCAGCCCAGCATTAGCTACATGTGCACACACTCACTCCTACACATATCACAAGCCCACCTCTTTTGTAGCTGGTGGAGGTTCCAGTGAGACAGCAGTAAGGCTGCCCACAGTCTTGCACATTTAAGACCTGAAAGTACTTAATTAAATTTGGTGTTGTAAGTGAATCCTAAAAGAAAAATAGGAGGAGGAACTGAGTAAGTAGCTTTTCCAGTGCCTGTACAATGAGAAGTTAGTATCTCCCATCTAGTAGTTATGCTTGCAGTCCTTAAAAGAGCACCTGAGACTTCATTTCTGTGGAGTGCTGCTTGTCAGAGAAATGACCATAACTTTTTGGCTTCTGTGCACAATATCTAGGGAATCTCCAGGCAGTCCACATATCTAGTATGTAGCTGTCTTCTGAAATTCAAGAGAAGCTTGTTTGTCTTCGCTCATCTGTTACAGTTTGTACAGAACTTCAAGTGGTGTTAACAACTTCCAGAGTCAATGAAGTATCCTGAAGTCCTGTAAAGCTGATGGAATAATCAGAGGTAAAACAAGGCAAATAATTCTCTTCCCAGCCAGATTTACAGGAAAACCATTAAAATCTAATAAATGTTTTTTAGATAGCATTACAATAATGAAAGAATAATACGGAAACACAAACTGTTTTCATTAATGATAGATGTCAGAGTTAATTGGAAACTCAGATCACCTGGATTTATGGTTAGCTAGTTTTAACAAGTAACATGAAATCAAATTAACAAGGAAATGTGTAGCTAAGAAAATTGGTGCGTCATATTTGCACATCCATTTTTTCCACATGATATCCAACTGAAATGTATTTGCAGAGAACCTGTGAGTTCTATGCCATTTACTAGTTTATCCTTTCGCTCAGTGTAAACTTAACTATTTTAAGTAGCTACACTAATGCGCCCTTATTTTTCAAACAGCTTAAATGAGTGTTAGCTTAGTGAGGTTCAGAATATACTAAATTCCTTTAGTGTATAGCAAGGGTTGTACCTCATGCTAATGTTTAAAACCATGTGAATTTTTCATTGCATTAAGGAATCGGAAACCAAAAGGCCATTTGTGATCCTTTCCTTAATACAAAATTTCTGTTATTATTTAGTCATTCACTCTGTAAAAATAAAACATCACTGTGAGAAAGTAAGCAGCCTCATTTTTCTACAATTAGAAAAGAGAAACTGTGTAGGCTGGCTTAATTTGCAGGCAGGTGAATTAATAATAGCATGATACTCAAATTTTTGTCTTTATGCTTTCCATACTCAGAAACTGAGTGTCTCTAGTCTGTTTATCTCTACTTCTCAGCAACTCTCATTCTAATATTTCACACAAGATCTTCCCACACTCTAACACTTTCTGCATCAGGATTTAAGGTTCAAAATATTGCAGAATGTCAGCAAATAAGAGGATCGTTATCTGTCTGTTTGATATATAATTTCATTAGGAAGAGTTGCTGCTGTCTAGCCAGGTAAAAGTTGGAGCTCTGTTTCATTTTATCTGGGCACCAACAGGAAAGTTATACCATACATCGTTGATTCAGACAATAAGCTTTGCACAGGAATTAAAATTTTTCATCTGTATGATAATATAGCAATACAGGCTGAGACTTCCTTATGTGTATGCAGAGGTGCCTTATGGTTCTGCCTCCCTTAGTCTTAGGGATACTAAATATTTTAACTGTAAAACATTTAAAGGTGATCTTATTTTTATTTACCTCTCTGTCAAGTCTCTGTCCAGGTGGCTTTTGAGCTCAAATGGCACAAACAGATGCATAATTTTATTTTATTTCCCTCACCAGTGGTGACCATACAGTTGGTTTTGACTCTTGGGTTTAGGTTTTTTTTGGTTTTTTTTCTGTGAGCGGAGTGGAGACTGATTTTGAGATCCCGGGTAGCCGAGTGGCAGCGATGATCTTCAGCACCACGGACAGCGCCTCACGCCCCGGCTCCGCCAGCGGGGCCACGACCGGATCTGAGCCTGAACAGGCATCCTTTTAACTCACCACCCCTCTGATCATCGCCATCCTCTCAATTCATGGCTTCGACCAATAAAACATATTTAGATGGCCGAGAAGAAGCTCCTATCTCTCTGAGTTTCTTTGATAAAAGCTTTATGTTTGTTTTCCAAATTAGGTTAGAAATTTGAAGTTGAGGGACACTGCACATCCTGGACCATAAAGTTTTTCTGAAGATTCTATTTGTTCGAAGAAATATTAGTCTTTTATAAGTTTCACTGTCAGCAAGGACTATTCCTTCTTGTGATAGTAGGACAATAATTAGGCATTTCAAGGGATTATACACTTGCATCTCAAAATATCATGGAGAAATTTGGCCTTACCATGTTTTTCCTGAGATATTGTCACTGTTGAGTGCATAGCTCAAAGGAATTAGCCTATGGTCTCACAATGTTTTAAAAATAAGATCTGAGTATATCTTACATATAATGCAAGCCTATAAGACTATACAGTACAGGCTACCTACCCTTTTGGGGGTTTGAGAGGGCTTGGCGTTTTGGATTTTTTTGGGGGTTTTTTTTTGGTTTTTTTTTTTTTTTTTTTGGCTGTGATTTTGGTTTCGGTTTTTGTTGGTACTGGATTCTTTTGTTTTTATTGCTATTCTTTTCTCTGTCCTTTTTATTTGCTTTTTAAAAAAACCTCCCTGTTCCATTAAACCCATCCAATAATTATAGATGTGCTTCAAGCTGGATGTGGTACCATTTGAAGAGGATAAACATATTTCTTAAGTAAGAAAGCTCTTCTTTGGTAGCTCTAAAATCCAAGTTTCATTTTTGCATCCTCCGCTTCCACCCCTTCAGGCTTTGATGGTGCCAATAGTAGACTCTCTTCCTGGCCGCTTCTAACAGGAGAAGGTGGAGGAGAAGGAATGCTTCCAGCACACTCTTTCCCCTCATGGCAGAAGAAGCTTCTCATTGATTTAGCTGTTAAATAATTCAGAGGCAACAACCATCTGTTTAAGTGAATGTCCTTTTTCATGTCTCCCCAGGGAAAAGGCAGCAATCTGGAAAGAAACATCAAATGTGACTTGCTGATTTTCTTACATAAAAACTAACAATTAAGTTATTTTGCTCCAACATTTTCTTTCCCTTGAGCTGGAACTTGCTATATCAGACTTTGGTACACCAGAGACTAATTATAATTAGGAGACAGTGGTCTTTCCAGGAACCAACTTCTAGAAAAAACAACTGTAAAGATCAAAAAGGTTCAGTTCCATAAACATTCTTGAGAGTTTAAAGAAAAAAGCAGACATGAGAGATTTGGTTTCAGGGACTTTCATATATCCACTGCATATTGCTCTTTGGATTTTCCATGTCTACTGGTTTAGTTCTTCTGTATCTGTGTCAAATTTAAACCACTTGGGCATTTGATTCATTCTCACAATTAGAAAGCAGCTTTTTAGAGCTAATTAATTATTAATGGTCGAAAATTTTGTTGAATAATAGCATTCTGAGTCCACATTTAGATTAATTATTCAGTTTAGTAATTCTGCATCCTTTAAAAAATAGGACTGTGTGAAGGAATGACTTAGTGTGTTCTTTAGGGCTGATAATACAGCATGATCTGATAAGCAAAGTTGTAAAATGTGTCTATACCTCTGATATTCAAGTTACTTTCTATTTGGTTTTGGCAAGACCATTGCTTAATTATTAGATGTATCCACGTCAGGGCTGTCCTCTCTTTCTGCCACTCCAAAATCAGAATAGACACTCCAGATAATTTTTCCATGCTGGTGTAGGGCATTTCTCTATGTCAAAACAATTTTGAGAGAGGAGGAGGTGGAAGAAACTTTGCCTGTGCTCAAATACATTTTTCAATAATGAGAAGAGAGAGACACAAAGAAGCAAGTGTGAGAAATATAATTGAAAGACAAATAAGAAAACATTAGCACCATTATGATAGTTATGTATTATAGTTTATTGTGTAGGCAATGTACTCTTTCCTCACTGGACTCCTAGTCAGTGGACTATGGGTCACACATGGTGAACTGTTGCTTTTTCAATTTCTCCAAGTGTCAGCAATCCCAAAATACTGCATTTCAGTCTAGGATTCACCTCACCTAAAATAAATTTGTTTAATTGGAAGGTATTAAACCTTATCTAATTGCTTGCTATCAATGGTTAATGAGGAGAGACACACTTTCATAGGTGACCCATCACATCCTACATCCAAGGGCCCAATGTAGAAGGCCTAAGTTTCATTCAAGAATTACCTGTCTCTCTAAATTGGAGACATTCCAGAACATGTATGACTGTCTTAACCTAGACCAGTCAATTTAGAACTATAGGATTGTATAGGGTCCATGTTTGGCATGCTAGTCAACAGTCTGAAAAGGGCGGCACTGAAATTATAGAGGAATTAAACTTCAAACTGATTCCTTCTATTTTACTCATAGCTTAAACCCAGATTTTTTCAGAGCTTCAGTTTTATGGGTTTTACATGCTTAAACAGATACAAAGAAATTCACGTCAGCACCTACTTCTTTCTTTATAGAAGAGTCCCTCCTGGCATACTGTGATACTGTCCATTCAGGTTTCTAAACCATTTATTTTGAGTGTTTTCCCTCATGGCAACTACTTTGAAACCTGAACTGTTATCATCCTATCTATCAGCTTATTTTAACTTTGTCCCATGATCCAACAGAATATCTCTGTTTTGAAAAGTTTTCAGATTTTTTTCCCACTTTTGTGTGGGGTTGTCTCCATGGGCTGCATTTTCCTTTAGGATGTATTGGCCTGCTGCAGTGTAGGGTCCTCCACAGGCTGCAATGGGGCTGTCAGCTACACTGCTGCCTTCCATGGGCTGCAGGAGAAACAGCCTGCATCACCCATAGTCTTCTCCATGGGCTCCAAGAGAAGGTCTGCTCTGGAACCTGGAGCACCTCTTTCTTCACTCACCTTGGTGCCTGCAGGGCTGTTTCTCCTGCATTTTCTCACTCCTCTCTCTCACAACTGCTGCGTAGCGATTTTAGCCTTTCTTAAATATGTTATACCAGAGGTGCCACCAACATTATTGATGGCTCATCTTTGGCCATCTGGGAGATGTCTGAAACTGGCTCTGTTTTGCGTGGGGGAAGCCACTTGTCTGTCTTCACCAAACCCTTCTGCTGTTCTGCACAGCAGGCTGTTCACCCTGCCAACACCAGAACAAGTAAAGCCAATACAACTTCTAGTATTATAAATCTCTTGTGCTGGAAGATAACAGCAGAGTATCTCTAAGATATTAGATGGAAGTATTTTTCTATATTAAAATGATAAAAGGATTGATTGTACTGGTTCTCACACTGCATGCAGAAGAATATAGGTGAGCATTTGATATCTGCTTTGAGAAACTTCAATATTAACATTGTCCACTGTTTATTTTGTATATAGAAAATTGTTTTCAACAGGTCTGAATAAGTACTGTAAAATTATTTATTGTCTTCTCTTGGCACAAAAAACAAATGAACTTTCTTCTCTGGAAATCATCCGAGTCTTCTTCACTGGCAGAATTTTTCATAAATATACATTGAGAAGGTGATAATTGTTATTCCTAAGCAGGTAATGTTCTGGACTGCCATACAGTAGTACTGGTAGATATGAGATGATGTGTACATACAACCTTATATTTACCATCCCTCAATGACAAGAACTTTCAGTTTAGTTGTAACAAATCTTAAAGAGTTTAAAGTAAGTGTCATTAGCTTATTCTATAGTATATCTAAGCATGAGCTTGAACAAAGATGTAATTTGGGTCAAACTGACATTAAGATTTTTACAAGACAAATTTGTCTTTTACATTTCTTTGATTGATCTGAAAAAATGCAAATTTTAAATGCATGCTGGATTATAACATAGTTAATGAGCATCGGTGCTGGTGATGCTCATTAGCTATGCAACATTTTCTGGCTTACTCATAGTTTTAGCATTCCTTGTCTGCAGATACCAATTACTTAATGTAGTGTCTAATTTTGGTGGTCAATTGAATGTTGCAGATTAGAGATTGGAATACAAGGAAAAGCTAAGTGGTTTTGGTTCCCATTGTTTTTAGTCAAACTTATCATCTGACAGTTCATTGTGTGTAGTTAAAATTTTTATCTTCCTTGATTAAATAGTACGATAACAATTGACATCCAAAAACCAACAAAATCAATAAATCAGAAAATCAATAAATGTTTCCAGCAATTCATTTGTGTGCTTTTTCCCCCCTTGGATATGCCTGCCTGCATCCTTATCACTCCAATAAAGTGATGCTAAATTCCCTTTTATATAACAAAAAAGAAATATTTACTGCTTCCTCAAGTTGGCACTCTAGTAGTGATCTGTTGTAAACAGAAATGACACATTTTAAAGTGTGATGCTCTGTAAACTCATTGAAAAAAAGTGCATTTGAGGTTAGCATAGAATTTTGTTTGTCTTCTTTCTGCAGCATGTTGCATGATTCCCATACTTGCAAATACTTTCTCTGGCAATAATAAAATAATCAGAATTTCTTTTCAATTCATTCCTGTTAATTCTACTCTTTTATTTCACCTCAGATTTTTATTACAATTTACAGTTAAATCTAACTATATAAAATTATCTTTATTCCCTCTCTTTTCTGCTGTGTGCGTTTTGGTGTCAAACATAGCTTAATCTCCCTCTGGGAAGGTTTTGCTGACTGTTGGCATGTCAGAGGTAGAAAGATCCATGAGTCAGAGCAAGGCACTTACAAGGAGAGAAGGAGTGTTCAGTATAAGAAAAGGTAGAAAAACTTGATTTACTATTAGCAAAAACTAGGAAGAAACACAATTAACTTGAAGTTTTATTCTTCTAGAGTAAAAGAGGCTTCTCAGCTTCCATGGAATTGCAATAAGGCTCTATTAGAAATTACTCTGAAACAAAAGGTCTCATGGAGAAAACATTTTCTTTGTGTGGAATTCATGTGGAATTCAAAGACACTTTAAAGAGTCTTGTGATAGGAACTTACTGTGATTTGTTATAATTCGCTAGGTCCAAACTAGCTCTGGTGGCAACATGATTTTAACAGAAAGAGGATATAGTAGATGAATGATTGTTTGCATTTGCTGCTCAGAATAATAAAATCAAAATACTGGGAGAAAGGAAATGTCAAACACCTCTTGTGGAGAATATGCACCTTACAGCTTAATGAGAATCAAGGCTAATATGAAATTTGTGTAGTTTAATTTCTACTGTCTATAGAGTTTAATGAATATTATGGGAAAATGCAGGCTGCTAGAGTTACATATAAAGCTACTATGGATGAAGACATGGAATGAGATACATTAGATGAAAAGGTCTCAGAATACTGTATGATTACAAATGTTGAATTGAAAATTAAAAAGAGGACTCAAGAAGAAAAAAAAAACTTTAGGAAGAAGGAAAAGGTTGGATAAAAGCTAACAAAATACACCATCAATTCAATTTTTTCTGTTTCTTAAATCTAAAATTGAAGGTACACTGCTACCCTATCAATTCTGCAAAGCATCTGCTCTCATATTCTTCACAGAAAGTTTTCTGATCAGAACTGAATTATTTCAGCTGCACCTGAAGTTTCAGTTCCCAAGGAAACTTTATTGGAGAGAGCTGAACTTCCGTTCCTACATTTGTCCCTTTTACACAAGATTTGTCAATCTGTGTACAGGAAACTGAGCCATTCCCCATGTGCTGAAAGGTGATATAATTCTCTCTTTTTAGTTAGTATAGGAAGTGCTGAAAGATCTTTCCGAAAGTCTCTGATTGACCATGGCAAAACATTTTCTGTGCCACAGCTACTTTCTCTGACTTAAGGCCACCAGTATGTAATTACTGATACTGGTTTTAGATAAAGCTGTGGAACTAGATGGACAAATTAATCTAGTTTAACCTAATGCAGTTTTTAAAACTACAGCTGATGTACATTAAAATTGCTTTAAAATGATGGCTTAATCACAAAGATATGGGATGTTTTATTTCCTTATGGAATTTGATAGAAAGACATGATTTTTAGTGAATTCAAAGGTATAGCTCAAAAATTCTTTCCTAATGTAAAGCTGTATAGGATATTTTCATAATCTTCTGTGACAAATAAAATACATTTTTCAGGTCAGTCCTGGTCCAGACATAATACTGTGTAAAGTCAGAATATGTTATCCTTTATCACTGCTTGTCTGGATAAGCTGTGTATTATAAGATGCTGAATATATACTTAGACTGAGCTCCTCTGTCATTTAAATGTAAGTCAAAGACATGCATACAGTTTTGTTTTGTCATGTGATATCTTTGCAATTGCTAATAAAATAATGTTTATTTTTTTTAGATTTGAATGAATAAACAGTTATATTTGGGTTTCTGTGTTTCAGTGATATGCCATTAAAATGCATAATGCATATATAGCATGAATTATCATCTGTATTTGAGTGGGACATGTTTTGTAATATTAATCTACTTTCTTTGAGTAAGAAGCCTGCAATGTATACTATGCATAATCAGGCAACTCTTTATCCTGCTGTGCATATCATCAGGAGTTTAAAAAGTTGCCAGTCTAGAGAGTGTTTATTTACCTCCAATATTTCTTTTTTCTATGTAGCCAGAAAACAAAAGTATAGAAATATCTTGAGCATCTCGCTATGTTTCCCAGTTCTCACCCCACTTTCCAGCGCATGGATGGAACAGAACTGCTCTTTGTCTAGTAATATTGTAGAAAAAGGCAGGACAGACTTGTGACTGTGCTGAGGGAGCCATGACATTGCTAGCATTGCACTTGTGAATGGATTATGGTGGCAGAGAACAGGGAAATGTTAGCATTCCTACCCTTCCCCAGCCTCAGCACCCCTGCAGCCAAGCAAAGATCACCAGCTGCTGTTTTCTACCAGGAGGCCAAGAGAGCACGTGGACACAGCACAGCTCCCCACTGAGGCACTGGCTGATGGTGAACCTGTCAGTCAGTGTCACTGAGCCAGATCATGTACCAGAAGACAATAGCAGTTTGTGCTTCAGAATTCAGGATCAGCACATGGCTGGATGGCATTTCTGTCCTGGATATATGAATACTTATTTGGTACATAAGAATTTCAGTATTTTTGTTTCTTTTCCATTTAGTGCATATTTATAATCATTAAATATACTGTGAATAAGTGATTTGCCTTTAACAGAAATGAGTGTTGGAGTTGAGGCATTTAGGAATTCTACCAGGAGTGTAGCTGAGTGAAAAACACAGTATGCACATTTGTGGTAATTGCAGTTATGGTCCTACAATCTTATATCATGTAATTCTCCATGGAAAGTTCTTGATGAAATATTATCAGTTTAAATATTACTCATTAAAAAAACCAAAAAAACCCAAAACAAAACAAACTTCCCAATTTTTGAAGAAAAATCTCCATTTTCTTCCCATTTTCTCCCCATTTTCTCCCCGTTTGAGAAAATTTTGATTTTCTGCAGATGTGAAATAAATCCCAAACTCTTTATAAGAGTAAGCCTTTCTTTTATATTCCTCAAGAGCACCAGCACTTTCTGGCACCTTTTAAAATTAATGTTGAAAATGGAACAAAATCTTCTTTTCTTTAGAAGTTTTTTCAGCCTGGATGTAGATAAACAGGTTTTACAATATCTTCTTTATCAGTACCTACATATCCTGGTGGATTTGACCCTTCTGCCAAGTGTGTTCCCTGGTGTAGAAAATTCTGTTTATTTATACCATTACAATAGCCAGGAAATTAATGGAATTCAGATCTCCTGTGTTCATCTTTTAAGCCTACAATACTAACTGTACCATACTCAATAACAATACAAAAAAGACAAACTCTCTATCATCCTCTGAGATTTCTTTTTAGCAACCAAGTTCCTAAATTAATACAGCAAAATTCATTTGCTTCATGCCAGTGCTTCCATAATACAATTGTTTTTCTGAGCACATAGTGCTGCTTGCACACTGACTGGGCCTTAGGTTCCTACTGCATTCCTTGCCTGTCTTCATTGTTATCCAGTGCTGAGCTCTATAGACAAACATGCTGTTTCCTCCAAAGAAAAAAGCTCTAAGGACTTAAATAGTAAACCAAAATTTGCTGTCAAATTATTTCTTCAGACTCCATCTCTATTATTGATGTACGTAGTAAAAATTCAGTCTTAGCTCTGATTTCCCCTGGAGTCCTGGAGTTGGTCCAAGTGCCTGTTCAGGGAGCAGATCTCCCTGATCAGGTCACCTATAAGTGGAGAAAAGCATGCACAGATTTGCCCTGGAGCACCTGTCCTGTCCTGGGGTTTTCCCAAGCCAGATACAAAATCAATTCCAGCAAACAGGTAGTAATAGAGATGGAAAATAACTGGGAGATACCATTACACTCTTGTGACTTTTTTTTAAATTTTGTGCAGACAAGGCCAACTTGTGAATGCAGTCATGACAAGACAAAACAAAGGAATTTTGCACATCAAGGTCTCAGATTCACGTAATGATTTTCATTCTTTTTAAAGAACTACAGGTTTGAATCATCTGCCTGGAAAGCTCTCATGAGCTCTCATGATAATTTTAGTGATTCTACTGAAGGTAAACAGTGATGAGGACTGTTAAACTAACCTTTCTTATTAAGAAAAGATATGCTGGGGAGTCCCCACTGATTGCTGAGTAGTGTTATAGCAAGATTCTGTCTGAGAAAGTAAGTACATTTTGGGCTGTCTGAAGTTTTTGGAAGGTTAGAATACCCACTCTTAAATTCAATAAACTTCAGCAATTCAGGTGTCTATTATGACATACCATTTTGGCAAAAATTATGCCTGGCCTATTATACAAACAAAACCAATTTTTGAAAGGTGAAAAAGCATTCATAATTAATACCCTACAAAATGAACCATTGAAAAACTGTCATGACAAAAAGCAGCCTTCCCTTTTTCTACCTGCTATTCTAGCAAGGGGTAAAGGCTATGTTTAATGATGTGGAAAGTAGCTCTTAGTATCTCAGCATCACTGCCTTGGCTGTCAAAATAACCATTCATTTCTGTGGCTTGAAATGGACTTTACACAGCTTTTTATGAAAATGCTTTGAAAGCCAAACATTGTTGCCTTTTGAATTTATGGAATTCTCACGGTAGTTTCAAAGAAGAATTATATGAATTTGAACTGCATGAAGCCCAAACTGGAATGAACACGATGATTCAGATAAGTCCTGATGATGCCCTCCTATAGAAAATTGGACATTGCATACATTCTTGCACAACAAAACCACCCAGTTACTTCCATTCTTCGAGCATTACTCTGAAGCAGAGCAGTTTTTGCTTTAAGCACTGCTGTACTCTAGGGCTGACAATTTGGATGTGATTGCAATGTACGGGTGTTTAAGGCTATAATTGTCATATGCTACTCTGTGCTCCTGCAGCAGCCTGCATGATACTGGCAGTGAACAGAGACAATGGAGAGCCCATGGAACTGAGTAACCTGCCTGTGTTATGCTGCTCCTACTGAATTCAGTGGCAGTGTTTTCAATTATATCACTGTGAGCAGTACTGTGCCTGTCTGTGTGGGAATAAAAACGAGAGGTAAAGAAGAAAAGAGCTGCATGAATCACAGGCAAATTAGCTTCTCAGCTTCTTGATTTTAATAAAGGGTTGTTGGAAAAAGGGAAGAAAGGCAAGATTAGGAATGTAATTTAACTATGGTTAAACTGTTCTTGTCAATATAATTTATCCCGTGAACTTCCTTTTGTATTAAAACATTAACGATTGTCCTGCCTGTGGTCTGCCTTCCTCTCCCTCTGGAGCATCTGGCTCATCAGCTTAGGGATTATGGCTTTGTGAAGAGCTACCTGGTGCTTCTATGTTTGTTGTTGCTGCTGTGTGAGCAGGGAAATGCTGTTATCATTATCAGAGATCTGCCAGGCCAGCCATTCCTCATTAAGATACATCACTTTCTTCCCCACTCTCTTCAAACTTTCCTCTCCTCAGATTTACAAATCCACGTACTCTCTCACACAGACAATTTTTTATGTTTTCATATTTTGGTTCCTATTCTTTTACTGCAATGATCTGCTGTCTGCCTTTGGCATCTGCCTTCCATCTGGATGAACTGCTATTTTTAATGAAGTACCTTTCAGGAATACAGAAGAGCTTATATGTAGGACAGGACCATATGTAAAGCTATAGTTTCCATACTTGTGATAAACTGCTCTTCACTTTCAGAATTCCTTTAAAGCAAAATATCATTAAGGGAAGTTCAAAAGTCAGAGATGGCAAAAGTACACAGATGTGGGAACTCAGAACAGACGAGATTTTAAAGAAGAAAAATATGCAATGCAAATGTTATTCTAATTCGTCAAAATGGAAATTGCAACTCAAAAAGAATAGGCCAAAATATTAAAAATGCATGGAATTTGCTTTCTTACCTTCCAAGCTGTTGAAGTGCAGCACTCTAGAAATTTCTAGAACTTTTGGATATGAAGTATTACAAAAGTACAAAACAATAGAATTTAATCTAATTTAATAAACTTTGAAGTGTTGATAGGATACTGTAGACTCAAGAACTTACTGAATATGAAATGTGGGATAATATTTTTTTAAAGACAATATAACAGGTGTACTTGTTTTCTTTTATTTCATAATAGCTTCCTAAATTTTATTATAAATTTTATATATTCTACTTAGTAATTCAAATATTTGACTATAAACCTGAAAAAGGTAGAAAAAAGAAAGGGAGGAATAGGAATGATTTATTTTATCTGAACTGTGTGAAATTTCCATTTTAAAGTACAAATTATAATAAAAATGTGACTTTGGAGTTTTTTTTGTAATCATCAAAAATACAGATTAAAGCAACTTCAGTAAGCTCACTACATTTAACATCATTTATGCAGCACCATGTTGTATTAAAACCAGCTATGTTTCTTTGTGAAATTAAATTAAAAGAAACATTAATCAAAACCACAAAGGTCATGCTCTTGTTCAAACTGAAGTCATGCACAGAGGATTTTCCTTCATATTTGTTTGTGTAGGGTTTTGCCTTATTTTGGGAGTATTTATTTATTTATTATTGCGGTCACATAATTTAACTCTGGGATTAAATTATTTTTCATGTTTTTTTCTGAATTCCTTGAGGAAGCCTTTTCTGTTGAAGACAAGTAGAAATGCCAAAGGCATGTTTGCAGTAGTAGAAGTGAAATGAGAGTTTGGAGAAGGATGAACAGAGAGCTGTGTAAATCCTGTAGGTGATGCCATGCGGGAGAGAACAATGCAAAATGAAACACAAGAAGTGCCAAATTTGTGCATGTCTTGCTTGCTGAGCCTCTTTGCACCCAACTCTTTAGAAGGTTCCTTCAGGATGCTTTGAGCCTGAGCAAAGTTACCCAAGAGAGGGTTGAAGAGGTGCAAAGTGAAACCTTCAGCTAAGTCCATCAGACTTAGCTCATCACTTGAAAGAATGTATACAAAGAGGAGACAAACATTTTGGGGATAATAGGTTGCTTCAGGATTTTGCCATTACTCCTTGCCTCCTTTTTATGTTTGACTGCTCCTCAAAAATATTTGTTTCAAACAGTTTTTGAGATGGTTGGGCTCTAAGTGAGACTGACAAATCAAAGGATATGCAGGGACAGTGGCTGAGGAGAAGGTTTGAGAACAGGGAAAAAACCAGGAGCTCCTACAGGGGCAAACAAGGTGGTTGGGCTACCGTGTGCACCAGTGGGAGAGAGAGAAAGCAAATGCACTCTTTACCAAGATGAAAGAAGAAATGAGGTCATAAGGAAGACAAGGCTGACAAAGCTATGAAAAAATGGAGGATAGAGAAAAACAGAAACTCAGGACTAGAGAGGATCTTTTAAGTTCCACATCTTTCATCCTGGCCAAGGGTTGTGGCTGAGTAGGACTTGGCTGGTTTTTGTTGCGAGAGAAAACCAAGTGAGCCCAGCGGTGTAATCTGAAATCAAAACAGTCAGATAAGCCTTCAGCTCTTACAGCTGGGTTGCCTTTGTTCCAATGTTTTGCCTGAACATGAAACAAAATCAAAATTCAAATTAAGCAGAGTCCCAAAAGCCTGCAGGGCTAATCCCCAGCTTTGACAATGTCCAGAGCAAATTCTCCCCAGACAATTTACGTTTCCATTCTGATTTAGTGACAAGTCATGTTCAGCAGGATTCCTTCTGCTCCAAAATTAAACCCAAACAGTGCAAAGATCATTCTTCTGTCCCCTGCAAGGATCAGAGAATTGGTTGATGGCAAAATCCCTTTGAAGCAGGAGTTGGATGCAGCTACACTGTGGACAGAAGGGAAATTGCCCTGATACAGAATGTTCACTAGCTTGTGAAAGAAAATGTAGGCCATGTTCTGAAGCATTGTGGTGAAGTCCAAGTATTCTCCATATTGGAGTTTCAAATTTTCAGACCTACTCATGATTCACTGATGTAGCACTGCCAGATAGGTGCTTCTAGAAAGAGGCTACATCTGCATCTATTCTCTCTCCCATGAGTACATCTAGCAGCCACCACATGCTTCCTGCATTCACTTTTCTTATTTCTTTATTATACTGGGAGCATAAAATAATACAGAGCACACTCTGTCACTGACAAGTGCTTTTCAGCCTTCAATTGACAAAACCTGACATTTATTTCCCATAAAAAACACTCTTGCATAATAACAAGTAGACTTGGAAACCGCAACATTTTGTTGTGATTATTGTTGGAACTGCAGTATTTTGGAAAGACAGACCTTGGTAACGTGGTGTGCCTGGAACTTACCCTTGTGCATTGAACTGGATCTTCCATGGGAACCAGTTTTAGGTGGCATGTAAAACTGGATGGCACCTGGGTGCCTCATTTGCTTGGTGGGAGTTGTTATGCCCTCAGTGAGTTTCTGGGTGCTAGGAGAGTGCCTTTAGGCAGGACACTGAGGACTGTTGTTTTCAATCTAGTATCTGAGATAGGATTGTAATTTTGGAGTTGATATCCAAGTTGTGATAAATTCTAACTTAGCTTTAGCTTCCTAAAAGTTAAATGTCTAGTCTAATGTTTCTTAAGACTCATTTTTACTAGGCCCAGTTCTTCATGCACTATACACACTGTGTAATGCAATTTAACTGCTTGGTTACAGCTCTGATACTTCTAGATCTAAATTATTCTGTTTCTCTGGCTGTTATTTCTCTATGCTCAGATCCTGCTCAATCTGGAATAAAAATGCTCTGCAGAGAAGGCTCAAGCTAACATCAAACAATGTCCTGAAAAGTCTCTCATACAAACTAGATAGGAGTCTTGCAATGCTTTGTAAAGAATATATTGACAACCACTCTCAGGGCCCTGATTTTATCTGTGTGATTGCTCAAGGAATCTGAAAATCTCACTTCAGGCTCCAGATAATGAAAGATGCTATATTTCTGTTCATGTGGATTCATTCAATTGATTTACAGCATTATTTTTTAATCTCAAAGTTAATGTTCAAACAATTCCTCCTACTCCCTTAATATCTAGAGTCTGAGAGCAGCAATAATGAAAGTTTGATAGGGTCTTAATGAACTAAATTGACCAAGGCTGCTCTTTGATGAGACAGCTCTGCAACCCATTTTATCTTCAGTTTGCAGAAGCTTATTAAACTAACTTGAAAACAGAGAAGACAGCTCCAAAAAGCAAAGACATGATTGTTCCCTGAGGAGAAGAGAGAAAATTCACAATATCTTCAGCCAAAATTTGGTGATGTTCAGAGTTAGGCTTTGATTCAGACCCACCTAGTTATTTGCAGAAAGTCTTTGCTGGAATAGTGATTAAGGTATCCCTTTTTAAAAAGCACAGTATTTTCCACTTAATTCCTTACCAATTGATTAGAATTGTAGAAACTATGCACATTGTAACAATGTCTTCACAAAAAAGTAATTTATTTTATTGTGTATTACTTCCTTGAGTCAAATGTTCCAGTTGTGTGGGCCATATCAGTCTAATAATACCTCAATTTTCTGAATTCAGTATTTTTTATTTACCATAATTGCCTTACGAGTAATTGATTTCTGTCAAGAACAGACGTCAGCTTCAGAAATTCTCCAGTTGTCATTTGTAGCCATTTCCTCAAAGTAGTCATTAGCTGAGCCATAATGATGCTTAGCTCTTGGAGGAAAATGGAAATCTTTCTATGCATGTCAGTAAACTCATCAGACCCTTTTGTGAGTGATGAATAGTGTGACTATTAAATCAACATTTTAGCATAATATTGAAGCTTTCACATGTTGACATAACAATTAACACCTCCTCCTAAAAATTACTTTTAGGGAAATTACCTCAGCACTTTCAGTTGCATAAGAAGGAAAGAACATTTTGATGACTCCAAAGTGTTTCTGTTTGGCACATATGTGAAACCATATCCAAAGTGATGGATTCCTTTGCTTTCTGTCTGTTAGAGATCCCAGAGTCATTAAAATGCTAACTTAATAAGTGTTTATTCTGTACTCCTATGCACAGCACACAGTAAACTTAAATACTGAGTAGGTGGGAAGGGAAGGTGTTAGTTTGGACTGTTTCAAGCAGTCTTCCATGACTGACAGAAAGTAAGTCCTGTGATTAGCCTGAATAAAAAAAATCTGCCAGCACATTTGTCCTTATAAAACAAGTAACCACAGCTAAAAAAATGCACTCTGAATTTGTGCATGTCTTCCTTGCTGAGTCTCTTTGCACACAACTCTTTAGAAGGTTCCTTAAAGATCCTTTGAGCCTGAGCAAAGCTATCCAACAGAGGGTTGCAGAGGTGCAAAGTGAAGCCTTTAGCTAAGTCCATCAAATTTAGCTCATCACTTGAAAGAATGTATACAAAGAGGAGACAAACATTTTGGGGATAATAGGTTGCTTCAGGTTTCTGCCGTTACTCCTTGCCTCCTTTTTACTGTTTGGCTGCTCCTCAAAAATATTTCAAACATTTTTCTGCCCCCAAATGTGCATAAGGAGGAATTAAGCTATGAAACCTAGTAGTGGGGTAATTTAGGTTGGAGAGCTAGAAACTCTTGTGAATGTAGTTCAGGTGTAAAAATGCTGCAGGACAAAATGTCAAGTCAGTTTGCTACCGTTTTAACTGGGTCTTGGAGGCTTCAGTCTCCCCCTCATCATCCATCCAGTTCTTACACAGGAGACACCAGCCAGTATGAGCTTTATGAAACACAAAATCATTTTACACAAAGACGTGACAAAATGGATTTCAGAAATACAGAGGCAGCAAATCAACTATCTTCCCTTCTCTTTCTCTTCAGGAGTACTCCTAGGTATTTGCACAGCCCCGACACAGAAGACAAGGCAAAATCTGCAAGCAAAGACATGCTGCTTTCCAATTATTGAAAATATTCATGGCTTTTAAATTTTTTTTTTTTTTTTTTAGTTCCATTAAAACATGAGAACCATATCCAGTAAGTATCTTGATATTTATTCATATTTTTGCCATTCTAATTACATAAATTAAATGTATGACATGACAAAGTCATGTATTTGGAAGGTCTTTCAAATTAACTATTGTTAGCAATGGGAGGTTGTTGATTCTATTTCCACAGCTCAGCTAGGTCTAATTACTGTGTTCCTCTGTTATTAGTTTTCAGTCATACATCGTTTGGTGAACCTCTGCTGTATCTTGAACATTTCTTGACTTCCACTAGCTGAAGAGCTTCTGATTTTTCACTTATTATTTATAAATTTCTATGAGATTGCAAAAGACATCCAATGACAATTAGAAGTTCATGGATCAAAAATTATGACAAATGTAGACAAATTAGACATTGTGTAGAGCTTTAAAAATAAAACTCACAAATATTAGTCTAGTCAATAGTGTTTATAGAAAAATTACTTGCATACTATGAAAATCCCAACTTACAATGTTTTCATGAGGTAAATGTGTTCTATATAAATAGATAAAATAATTGCATATAAAATATGCCACCAAACAGCATTTTCAGCATGTGAGAATAATTTGAGAGCAAACAATTCTCATAGAAGTCTAACAGCAGTGGTTCATTGTAATCAGCAAGTCAATCACTCAGTTAGCATCACTGATGCTGACTATTAGTCTTTTGTCTTTTTTGCATCTGGTGCTTTTAGCAAGATTCACTTAATCAAGAAGCTTATCTAGATACTAATTTATTTACCTTCTTGCTTTATTTTGCCACTTGCATTCATGGTCAAAAATCCTAATTCTTTCATTTTTAAGGAACTCTCATTAAGACTGTGTGACTTAAATAAGAACATGGATATATTAACAATATTTATAAATAAAAATTATATGTTTCTTCACATTTAGGTGATATTAGGAATATATCCCAGGATGTGATTTTTTTTTTTTTTTTTTGGCCACAGATCTTGAACAAAACAAGGTAGGTCTTGGTTAAGTACCAGCTGTTGCTCTCCTTCATTATTCTGGGAAATAGCATGACTATAGGAGACAGACTTAGGCTCATTATCAGTCCCAGTATTGTAAAATTTTATTTTTGTTTTAATCAATGGCAAAACAGAAGAATAATCCTTTAACATAAAGAGGTTTCTTCTCTTTTGCTTATAAATTCTTATAAATTCTCCCTGTTCCTTGAAAAATAATGATCTCTTTGAAAATTAGTTGTCCATGGTAGAATAATCAAAATATCTTTTGAATTTTTCATGGTTGTATCTAATTATATTTAATTAAACATGATTTTTAAATGCAGTATCAGAAATATTGAATAAAATATTTTAACTAATTTTTTCTTATGGATAAAGAGAACTCAAATGTTGATGTCGATTATATTGTACCAAGCAAATTGTTTGTCCAGTACATTTTGCCAGTTCATAATCTGGAAAAGCTTTCAAAATAGATAATTTTCACATCTGTTATTCTTCTAGAAGTGCTCTCTCAGTGCCACATGGCATCACCTCTTCATTAAGGCTGTAAAAACATTTTCTGCACTTGGCCAAATTGCTTTCAGCAGACTTCCAACAATGGCCATAATCTCTCAAAATGTAACTTTTGAATTTATATTGATCTTCACACAAATAACTACCTTTCATGATCAAAAGTGCTGTGATTTTCTTTGTAAAAAAGCAGTTTATGCAATTCAAAGAGCTCAAGTAAAAATAAGCTTCTTTTAAAAGATATATATTGTTTATAGGTCACGAAAGAAATAGAAATTGAAAATCAATCTTTTTTTTTTTATGAAATATCCTTGATGCCTCTTTTGCAAGAAACTGGAATTGTGGAGTGAGATAGGAAATGAAAAAGTGGAAAGAAATAGTTTCTTATAAGTCATGTCTCTCCAAATCCTACTGTTTTTGTGGCAGAAATAACTTTTTCAGGAACACCCCATCCTTCTCCTGTTGTGTGATTCTTATGCATGTTGGACAGGACAGGTGATATTTTGTCAAGAGATGACTCATTTGCAAAAATAAACTAGAATAGAATACAATGAGGTCTGACAATGTCTTGTTAGGTGACATTTTCCCACCCTATCACCTATAAACCTGCTTTATAAAATACCAGCACGGAGGAAGTGCTGTTAGACAGTGCTCCTGACGTGGTTTTGGTGTCGACATGGTGACTTGGATTGTCCCAGGACAGCATCAAATGGGGAGAAAACAAATTCAGCTGTCACATTCCAGCATCATCTGGCTGCATAGCAGTCTCCAGACTATACTGTAACAACATAACTTCCAGCCCTGGCATGCACCTGGAGTTTTAAACCGATAATGTCACTCAGCTCTCATTAAATCTTCCGAATCCTACTCAATGTCAATGGACATTTCTCGTCCTTCACCATCACTCAAACACAGCAATGTGAATTTTGTTTAATTTTCACCTGAAGAGGTATACAGTTGCCAAAGGACAGAACAAAACCCATAAAGGTAAAAGCAAACAAATAAAAAAACAAATCAAAAACAAAGAAAAAAAAGCAAAAATCAACCAACCAAAAAAAACCCCTAACATAAACAAACCCCAAACCAAACCAACCAACCAATCAACCAAAAAATACCCCCCGAACCAAAACTACAACAAGAAAACAAGCATCTCCCCCTAACCCCCCAAAACCTGACCCCTTTGGAAATGCTGCACTTGATTACACTCCCCAGCCATGAAGGTACATGGAAAGTAAGTTTCTTTCCCTTTAGTGCTAGAAGTCCCCCTTTTGGGAGTTCTAACAACAGAAGTATTATTGTGAAACCAGCTCATATAACAACTACTATTTTTAAGGGTCCAGAAGATAGAGTCTTGTCTCTTTTCTTAAAAAGATAAAAAAAAAGGAAAATAATATTAGTTTTGTACTGACTAGCAGCTCTCAGCTCAAGCATAAGTACTCATTACCCACAAATGTAACTTATTCCTTCAAAAAATAGTATAGACATCTAATTTTTGGTCTGTGAAGTTTGCATTTGGTGTTTCATGGCATTCTTTTCTCAGTCATGTTTTTTTATGACAAGGAGGAAATACCTTATGTATCTTGTGGTATGGAAATGTGTGTTATTTCTTAGTTGTGTTTAGACTAGACACATATCCCACATTAAAAATTTAATTCTCCCAACATTGGCATAAACAAATGTGGGAAATGTATTCTGGGTGATATAAGGAGATACTCTTTTCAGTATTATTCCCTTAAGAAGCTAATGTGTGTTGCATGAGACAGAAGAGGGTGTATGAAATGACTCATTTTCAGAGTTTGAAGGTTTAAAAATAAAATTACCTGGGTATCTGTAGGCTTCATGAAAAAAGACAAGCTTTGTAGAGTGACAAAGTTTCAGAAGAGTGACTCCGTTACTTTAAGGAGTTCAGTGAAATGCAATGAACTGACTTCACAATAGAGTTTGTAAATTGTAACCTGACAAATGCACTTATAGAAGGGAGAGAAAAATTTGAATATCACCTAGTGAAATAATATTTATGTTACATATCTAATATTGTATGAAAGCAATAGTCCAATATTTACAATTTTTTAGGTAATGACAGCTTATTAGGGGAAAAACTGGCATTCTCTTTATCTTCACTTGTTTAACAGTGTTAAACAAGGAGCTTGTTTAATACTGAGACAAAGCAGCTAAAATCATAGGAGATGAGCATATATTTGGCTGGATAGGACTTGGATTTTGAATGAGCATATCTTGAATAGCTGATACACATCGTGGGAGTACAAGAATTAATAACCACAATTTTAGACAAAGAATCTTCCATTAGATCAATCCCTCTGTTATGTAATGGTTCTTGATTGCGTTTTTCAGTAGTTTATTCATTATATGCCAAAATTAATGCAGACCAACCTGCATGCTGATTTAAGTCACTGTAGGAGCAACCAGCAAGTTGCACCAGTGATGGAGGGTTCCCTCCTCCTCTGCTGCCACCAGGTCTGCCATGGTGCCAGGCATTTCCTACCAGATGGCAAATAACTAGGGATCTCACTGCTGTTTTTCTGCTTTTCCCTTCGCTCTGTGAGCATGGGTGGTGATTTGCACACACTCCAGCAGGTTAGAGTGCTGTGGCTGTGTATTGCCTGTTTACTCACCAGCCCCTCTCCTGCCCGTGCCACCCCTATGGCAACAATCAACTGTGTGTGTGTAGCTTCTGAGTGTCAGCCCACACAACCAAAGCAAAGCTTCTTTTGGGCTGTGTGAACATGCTACTCTCTGGGCTGAAGAGCTTCAGGAGATGCTCTGAGTATGATGAGATGCTTCTGCTGAAAGATAACAGTCTGATAGCTCCTGAGTGGCTTGAAGCCTCCCAGCATTATCTCAAGTACTTCAGAAATAAGTTCTCCATCCTGTTGATACTCACAGGGTATCACAAATGTTGGTGACATTTGTTTAACAGTTTGACAGGTCTGGTGATCTGTCTGGAAGAAGTTTGGTAGCACATATAAGTTTCCTGGCTTCATTTCTCCCATTTTACAAGACTGACATCCAAATATATTTTGTGTTGGCACAGCAATACATTACTTGAGAGCAAAGCTGCTCCCACTGAGACCATTAAAAATTCTGAGTTGTGGGAAATAGCTCAGGAATGACATTTACTCCTTCAATAGTATGCTAAAGAAATTGTAATATGAGGATTGAAAATAACTTTCAAAAAGTGAGAGAAATAGCTATGGAATTTCCTAGGTGGTTTTGACCAGTGTTGCTGATCCTACATCTAGAAAAAATACTCATCTTGCAGATAGTTTAAGGAAATAAGATTTCACTTTAACAGCATAATATTTTAGAATAATTTCTGTAAGCCTCCGTTCACAATTTTTATTTTCAAAATTAATTTTGACTATACAGAGAAGGTGTCTCTGATATGTTTTTGGAGCTGTTTATTTTACTCTGCTATGTGAAATTTGCTCATGAAGTGATCTGATAGCATCACATATAACAGAAATGCAAAAACACTTCAAATGTGTAAACTATGTGTTGGTGAAGAGTAAGAGGCAATAATCAAATCTGGTGACAAATATTAGCCCACTCTCTTGTTTTGTGGTCTGGTTTCTTTTTATACCATTTGATCTGCGCCTGCTCTTCCAAATAATGTTATTTTAATTAAGCAGAATGGTTCTGTCAGAAAGCAGAGGCTTCTTAGCCTGTCTCTCAATCCTCAGACCTAAAATAACTGAGGATAACATGAGCACAGCAGGATGCTCTTCTAAAAACAACCTTATGAATGACTTTCCTTTAGTGAGATTTTTTAATAATGACTATATTACAGCACTAAGCATATGGAGATGTCTTAGTGAGAAATGTGCTCTTGTGAAGAAGTCTTGAACAAACACATTCAGTTTCAGGTCTTGTTGGCATGTAGTAAATCATCTGACTGGAGAAAAGCTCCAGCCAGGGTGGGAAATATGTAAAGATGACTTTTTTTTTTGTTTTGTTTTACTCAATTGCTGTGAAGTGGAGTCACACAGCACAAGAAATCTCTAGACTAGTCCCTGTTTCCTCTGAGGAAATTCAGTTTCCATATCTCATCTGATCACTGAACTATACCCTGAGAAACAGGGCAGGGAAGGAAGTTCCTCATCTCTTTTGTTATCTAAAACAGATATCATTATTTCCAACAGAGTAATTGAAGCTTTATTAAATGAAAAGAGGAGAGAACAGTTAGGCAGAAAGTAGGATATTGATCTGGAAATTATGAGAAATTGTTACCTACCTTTTAGGGCAGAGGAAAACTTCTTCTCAACACTCCATCTGTAGAAGATTGTGTGATCGTCTTTGGCATGGGAAAACTGTGGGAAAACTGCTGAAGGCATCCAAGTCTGAATGAGGCTCATGGTGAGAAAACCAAACCTTCAAATGGAGGAGATGGGGTGAGAACAGAAAAGTTTTCTTGGTCTTTTCTGTTGCTTCTGAGGATCCCTACCAACCCTTAGCAAGGCACTAAACAACAAACCCTAATTGAAAAAATACTGTATTTTTTTCTCATGCTAGCAGAGAACTCCAGTAAAGTACTGTCTTTTTCTGGGTTGATTCACAGAATCTGCATGTCATTTAATTGAAACAGAATGTGTGTGTCTTTCCAGCATTATTTTCTAAAAGAGAGACTGAATACCAAACTTTTTGTTATACTGCTAATTTTATGGATAGGCAGAGTTAGGGTTACTAGACCTGCACCTGCAGTATGTCATTTTTGTGCCACACTCAGTTTCTAAGAGATTAAGGAGACTGCCAAGGACAAACAGAGCTATGTAAACACAACTTTGGCTTTTGCAATGCCCCCAAGAAAGATACAGAAAGGAGCCAAACAAGCCAAGGGTGATAATGGATTGCTTGTAACAACTTATACTCCATTTGTCAAGAGCACTCCAAACTGAGCCCTTGCCTGAGCAGAGCTGTTGCTGGCAGCAATTTCTGAATCCAGAAGCAGCTATTCAGAAACACCCCAGCCAGCCCCAGCCCCAGCCCCAGCCCAGTTAAACACAAACACAAACACAAACACAAACACAAACACAAACACAAACACAAACACAAACACAAACACAAACACAAACACAAACACAAACACAAACAAACACAAACATCCAGTTCATTAACCTACTCTAATAAAAACTAATATCTGGAAGATAAGCTGCATTCCAGCTAGAGTTTAAGTACTGGTAGAACTTAGGAAGTCATTTCAGTAATGAACTGGAATTTAGAAACTACGACCAAAGAGCAGGTAGTTCTCCCTGTCCTGCCATCTGCAGATCACATCCATCTGCTCTGTCTCAATGCAATTATTGGTCTTGATACAGAGACAGGAAAGATAAATCAAGTTTCCTGTAAATGGATGTCTCATGGGATGATAGAAAAAACAAGAGCAGTCCTGAGGCACACAGCTGCAGCCTCAGGGGCTGGGAGGTACTGGAATGATGTGCAACTGTGGGAGGAAACTGTGAGAAGCATCTCCAGCCAGGTGTGATGAAGGGCATGGTTATGTAATGGTGCACAACACAGAGACATACTCAAGCCTACAGACAGACTTGCTGAGAGAAATTTGGCAGCTGCCTCCATCTCCCTGGCTCAGAGTGCTGTACTTACACAGATTCAGGAGTCAAGGTAACACTTTTGGAAAGCACTCATGTACCTGGTGACTGGTGTCTCTAAAAATATCTTCAAGTTCTCCTTATAGTGCAAAAAAAAATAGATAAAACTAATCTTGAATTCATATTGTTTATCACATGTAAATAGAGATTAAAAAGCCAATTTATGTAGCAGTAAGTGAAAGTCCTTTCCTTATTATTCATACTTATTTGAAGACTAAATTTCACCCACAATCCCATATGAATTTTGAGAGGTGTGACAAGTAATGGTGGGCAAGGGAAGAAAGAGGCTGGAAGCTTTTGCTACCAGTGAAGTTTAAAACCATCCTCCTCCTTCACAATGGGTTATAACCTGTGGATGCACATAGAGAAGAGCATGCATTTTAACTAGGAGGGAATTATTCTTTTCTCAGTATATTTGTATGTGATTTTTTAAAATGTAAACTGCAGTGTATGCCTAAGAGATTAATCAAAAAGATGAAGTAATTTTGATATCCATTCCAGAAATGCTACACTGATCACAAATTTTTGTTTACATTACAAAAAGAAATTGTCTGAGACCTGACTTCAGGCAGTCAGAATTTCACATATTTGTTGCCAGCAGTCTAATAAAAAGATCAAAATTGCTACCTTTTTTTTGATGTTGTTCCACACCAGTTTATTTCCTCAAGGCAGTACCTGGTTCATATACTTAATACTTTATATTTAAATCAATATTTTTTGTTCCACTTACATTTGAAATCAAATATTTGAAGACTTGACCTATTCTGGACAAAATGACTGCTTCAGATGCCTCTATTAAAATATTAATGAAAATATAACATTTTCTTATAACTATGACTTTTGTCTGCACTTTTGATTCTAATTAAAAACAGTAAATCTGTCACAAAAATCTTATTGTATAACTCCAGAATCATCATAAAATGGGAACATTTCATACCTCGATATTATTTTCCAGAAATTCAGCTTTAAAATAGTAAATAAAATAGTTTTAAAAGACATAATCATAAAGAATTAATGTTAGTCCTGTTTTAAAATTTCTCTAATAGTAGTTTTGTATATTAAATCATCTATGGGTTTTATTTGAAACTTCTTCCATTATGTTTGCCTATCCAAGAGTCCAATGAATTGAGACAAAGTGGAAAAAGCCCAATGTGTCCACAGTAGCCATATTCAGTGAGTTTTACATAATATTTTCAACAAAACTTGAAGTAAACCATTCACTTTAACCAACTTCTCCTATGATGTTGGAGAGGAAAGGTGCTAGGAGGGATTAAACATCATAGTTGCTTTTCCTGATACCTTATTTTGTTGCTGCTATGTATTGATCCTCTCTGACCCTGGAGATTTTTCAAAGCCAGAGGGGTAGATATGGAGCAATACTTTCCAGAAACTTGACATAGAACCATAAAATCACAGAATTATTATGGTTGGAAAGGAACTCCAAGATGATCAAGTCCAACATTTGACAGAGGACCACCATGTAAACTATAGCACCAAGTGCCACATCCAGTCATTTCTTGCATTTCTCCAGGGATGAGAGCCATTTCCAATGCTAAATCACCCTTTCAGTGAAAAAAATCCTTCCTGGGGACTTCAAGTGAGTTATGTCTACTTTTGAGGCATATCCTACTTTTGAGGTGCATCCATTTATTGTGGCTTTGCAATTCAGATCACACCTCTTGAGTTTGGCTGCAATGAATTTTGCATTCTCCACATAAGAAAGTCTGGCTTCAAGAGAAGAAATGGAAATTTCATCTTCCCATTAATTTCTTCTGTTTCTTCTTGTTTTTAGTGTAGATCTCTTACTGTAGGTGAGTCTTGTAACCTTGTAGTCTGATATAAAAGGGACTGGCAACATAGATTTTTGCTATAATTTTTGAATGAAAGAGACTGTGATTCTCTGCTGTTGCTGTAAATCCAGGGAGGTTTAAGTACACTTTTGATAGTAAAGACATCTGCTCACTGCTATATTTGAGCTATATGGAGGCTCTCCCACGCATTGAACATGATGCTGAGGTATTTTCTCTCTCTGATAATTTATGTCTATGCATGGATTCCTACTGTGCCTCCAAACACATTGGACAGCCCATACTCCGTCTCCAGCATGTTTCAGTTTTTTCATCAATCCTCTTTCTTCATTTTTGTTGGAGATAGATGGGGGAATCTGTCCTTGGAATGTAGATTTTGTGCTACAATGCAAGTAGAGACGCCAGTGATTTCCCTAACAAAATTATTTAACAGGTTTTCCAGCAGAGGACCACCACACCTAGTAATTTGGGATTTGACCATCCAGATTGGAGTTGTGCCTGGAACTTACTGCATGTTCCTTTCCCCCTGAATCTGTGCTTTATTTCCACAGTAGGAAGGAGTGAGATGAGAGGGGAAGATTGTGATACACACCCCAGTCAAAAGGTCAATATGCACACCAAAACTGACTGCTAAAAGTACAACTAATATTAAGGCAAGGGAATGTTCTGCAGATAACACTAATTTTCCTCTCTGGGTTTTGGTGGTCAGCACATACCATTATGAGGAACTTAAGTTGATTGTGAAAATGCAGTAGTGAAATTGATGTGCTGAAGACTTTTTACCTAAGTTGGAAGAGAAGACCTGCTACAGTAAATTGGGTCCCAGATCCTCTTTGTGTTGTTGAACCTCCAAAAAGCTCTCTTCCCATCATTATTTTACATGGAGAAGACAACAAGACTGAAGACTGTTTATACTTCTTCTACTGCTGAGAATATAGGTATATCATACCCTTCAAATCTCCACCATGCTGCTGGACTTCCTGAATGTAAATTGCAATAATTTCAATAATTAAACCACAGAATTATTAAACAACTTGAGAGACTCCAGCAGGAATATTGTAATTTTAATGCCTTAGGATAAAAAGCTCTCTTAAATAAGAATGTGAAACAGCAAGAGTTGTGCTCATTTATGCAAAATGTACAAGTCAAGAGTGTAGGACAGTTTGAAAAGGAAAAAGCTGGACTTTATTTTTAACTTAATTTGCATTCAAAGTCTGGGCTTTTGGGCACACTATACTGTGCTCAGCTTGTTTTATTGATTTTATTACTGTTTTCATTTTGCCAGTTTTTCTGCTGGTGCTTTTTTTTGTTTTTACTTAAGATTGGTTTTTTATTTGAAATTTTTATTTATTCTATTTATTTTTTATATATTTCTTGGAGAAGATTTAGAAAAATTTACAGGCTGCCAATGTAATTATGAGGCTGGCAGTCAGGTTGCTCTGACTGGATATTCCTCTGTGTATGTGTATTTTTTACACCAGGTTTAATGTTGGCTTTTCCAGCACAGTGTAACAACCAAGTAGAAAGTCACAGTGCACTTGGTGTGATCTCAGATGCTTAATCTCATCTTCCTCTTTTAATTTCCCTTTGGTGGAAGCTTTTCTATAAAGCTATTCATTGCTTTGCTATTCTTGCATTAATGTTCACACATAAAAGAGCATTATGAGAAAAAATCCGTGTTGCTTTAACCTTGTTTTTCTTTGTGTCATGAACAAGACTGTAGTGTGAAGTCCAAAGAAGCACCAAAGATTCATAAAAGATTCATATTTGTCATGTTTTCACATGGTGTCTTTAACTGAGGAAAAGTGATGTTAATGCCAGAAGGAAAATGTGTGTGTTGCATATGCTACTGGAAACTCTCAGCTGGTGAGGGGAATGGGTGACACAGCTCCATGTAAAACCCTGAAACAGAGTTTTTATTTGGTGTTTCACAAAGTTGGCTTTACACAGTAAGAATTGCTATGACTTCAACAAGTAGTGGGGTGCAGATAGGCTGCAGAAAAGGTCAGACACTGCTCTGACAGCCAAAGAGAGGGTCCTGATCCTTTTCCATCCCCACCATCCCTGGCCTTCCATTCTTGCTGCTGTATGGCACAAGGGAAGTTCTCCATACAGAAGAGCAAGCACAGCCTGAGAAATGCTGGCTTTCTTCCAGGCTCTGTTCCATGGACAATGTGCAAGAAGTGCAGAAATTTAGGAAAGGCATTTTTCAGCCCCATGCAGCTTCATTCTTTCAGCTCTCCCTCAACCTTTGCCTATTTTACATAGCATTAATTCTTGTGGCATGTCTGGTCTAAATGAAGTGCATAATAGCCCAAGGCAGTTGAAGAAAACTCCTTTGTGTAATAGAACTGCATTTGCTTCATTTGCCTTGAATGAAAAGCAGGGACTTTGCAAATCAAACATCCATTGTTTTTGTCTCTGCTACACAGTGACTCACAACAATAATTTAATTTGGTATTATATTGAAAGGTTTTAATTTCTCCAAATTGAGGTCCATTTCTATTCTTTCTTTCCAATTACTTTTATGTTAACACTGTAAAAAGTTCAACATGGGATATTTCACTGAAAATGCATAGAAAGAAAGGAAATAGTGTGAATTATATAATTTCTTCTCAATGCTCTCTTTTGCCTATTATGTTGCAGAACATAAAAGCACTGAAGAGCTATTTTGTTTTTGTATCTGCCTGAAAAAAGAAGGGATGGAGATACAGATGCATCTCATTTTCTGTTATTGTAGAGGCATTAAATCAACCCATTTCTCTCATTTTGCCTTTTCCCAGAAAGGACTGATCCTTCCTCTCCATTATCAGAGAGAAAGCCTTTCCTGTGAAGCTGTGTGAACCTCCCATGTATCTCCAATTACACTAGCTCCACATCTTCCTGCTGAGCTGTTTCTTCCCTGAAACATTTCCCCTTTACTTTGTCCCCAGACGTTTTTCTTTTTTCTTAAATGTGGTGAATCTTTAGGGGAGTTTGGAGGACCATGTCACAAGGCAGAGCAGGCACAGGCCCAGGAGGCCCCCAGGAAGCCCCTCTCCTCCTGGCACAGTCTCCCCTGTGTTTCTCCTAGCAAGGTACTCACCCGTGGCTGCTGTGTCTGCTCTTGATGCTTCCAGGCTTGATTTTAATTGCACAGCTCCAGCAACTCTCCAAAGGGCTACTCAGTGGAGCTGTTCTCAACCTGACTGACAGGAGGAGATGTGCTGTGTTTGGCTCAGCTGGAAGTGGTTTTTTCCATGTCTTTTAAGGCACTTTCACTAGGCTCATGGCTTGTTCATTAGGAGAGCGTTATGGCTCATAGGCACAGTTAATTAGTACTTATGAATAAAAGAAAAGAAGGAAGTAAGATAAGAACAACAAAAACAAAATTAAAAAAACCCCAATGAAGGTCTACTGGAGCAAGGCACTCAAAAATGAATAAAAATATATTGATGTAGATGTGACAATGATTTTTAATTCCCAGTCTAACATAGAACAAATACCCATTGGCATGTGGTCCAGCTGAACTGGCACACACAGATAAGAGTGTGCATGTCTGTCTGTCAGACAGGTGATTCTCTGGTGCCAAACAGAAGAGTACTTCAGTAGGGAGAACAGGGCCACTGTGCATGGCTGTCACTGATGCTATCATGAAACATAAAACCCAGCTGAGAAAGGACCACTAACTTCATTTTACTTTGCTACCTATGGCTTCAACTCAGCTAGATGTTTCTGAACAACTGTATTATGAGAAGCTTAAAAGCTGCAGAGAGGCTGCCCTATTGATGGTTAAATTCAGGCACCAAAAATCTTCCTGGAACAAAAGCTAGTGTTTCAAACAAACTGTACATGTTTGCAAGATAAATACAGTCTGAGTGTGGCTGTTAGAAGGTAAGAAATTTGGTGAAGCATGTAATTGAAAGTTATACCACCATATAAAAAATACACAAATGGACTAAATAAAGCTATCACTTTGGGCATTACTGGCAATTTGAGCCTTTTGAGTGCTTGACTTTGCCATTCTACTTCTATTCTTTTAAGAAGCGTTGTTTCCCTGACTATGTTCAAACATGATCAGTAGGCTCAGTATACCAAATGTATCCCATTTATCCATAAATCAACACACTTTAAAGTGAGAGAATGAATCAGTGACCAGAAGAAATCTGCATCAGTTAGTGTGGCATCTTGAGAATTCTGGGATAAATCAGGGCAGAAAGAGCAAGGAGCTGTAGCAAACTTTGCTCTTTCTGTCACAGCAAAAAGCTGTGGCTCTCTACTGACTTTTTTTATTGCCTTTGAAAAGTGTCAGTGAGTCATTTCGGGGAAGAAAATGTTCCCTTGAGCCAACAGTTGGCCACTCCTGTCTCTTTCTCTCCGTTTATCCTGGCATTTACACCCTTCCTACACATCCAACCCTCTTGTGCTGCTCTTTAATACCAACAGCTATGTCCCAAGACATGTATCCCTGGAAGACCATTTCCAGTTTGGGCCCTAGTTGTCTGGTATCAGTTTCCCCTGATACTGGATTTTAGGCAATTCTGTGAAGTTTCAAATTTTACTGTCACAATATGTCTTGCTAGTAGGCTGTTGAGTAAGGAGGCGACTCAAGATTCTCATTTTTTATCATTAGATCGAAGAGGAAAAAGCAGCCATGATCCTGTATGACAAGTCAGATGATCCAGGACTAGGTGATAGGAAGCAAATGCCAGGGATTGAAATAATTGAAGAGCCAAAAGTTTTATTTGCTGGCAGAAATAATTCAGTGAAGATAAAGGCTTGTGGTCTCTTTCCCTCATAGCATTTCCTTTTTCCCAAGCTGGGTTGGATTCAGAGCTTGTCAAATAAATTAAATTAAATGTAGTTCACAGCTTTCCTTTCACAAAGTTCACTTCATAAATAGTCCACAGATTTTCTTGAATTATTATGCCAGCTGTATAATTAGGAAGGAAAATGGGTATTTCAAGTAAATTTAATCAAATACAATCTTCAATGAGTGGCCCTCAGCTGTAACACAAGCCCAAAAGTTGCTCTAAGGTTTTTCCTTCTAATTCTCAATTTCCATCTGGATGCTGAATCTTCCCCCACTGAGAAGTTCAGTGTACCTCCCTTTCCCCTGAGTCTCCAGCAGACCCAGAACTGCCTTCTTCATCAGAAGGAAACATTTTTACCTTCTCTTGCCAGTGAGAAGAATCTCACCTCTACAGTCGGGCAACAGTATCTGAAAGTCTCACCTGAGTTGGTCAGAGCGTGATGCTAATAACACCAAGGTCTTGGGCTCAACCCCCATACTGGCCATCTGCTTAAGAGCTGACTTCATGGTCCTTCGTGTCCCTCCCAACTCAGACTATTCTGTGATTCTATAACAAACTTCACAGGTGACAACCTACTTCCAATGCAGCATTGATGGCACACAACCACAGGTATGGAGAAAAAAAATCCAGATCTTGAACTTAGAGGAACTGATTTCATCGTAGGAACTTGCCTGAGACATGAGGCAAGGCACACAAGTGGGATAATTCTCAACATGAGGCAACTCCCTAAAATAATGGAATATACTGGTGGTGGCTTGGTCTCATCACCCACTTCATTGCCTGGTTTCCCCTCTTTTCCCAAGGACTGATTAGTCCAAGTGTGCCTGTGGCCTGTAACAAAACTGTAAAACTGGACGTAGCACTGCTCCCATAGGCTCCATAATGCAGCTGGATGTTTTCAGAGTTTTAGAGGCACATGGATATTCAATTGTCACGTCTTTGGCAATGTCACAACAGATGCTCATGAGTCTGGAAACATCTCGTTAAGTTTTGAAATTGTCAGTGTGCATTACTGTATGTGGGGGAATCTTGTACCCAAGGATATTGAATACACTGAGGTGCCCAAAAATACTCTTTGGTCTATTATTCTGATTTAATTCCACTAATTCAAAACATCCTCCTTGCTCTGACAAACTCATATTGTATTCAGTCAGGAACTGGCAATGACAGAGAGCACAGGCAGGCTGAAGGATAGCAAATTATCAGCACAGGGAATTAGCAGGGGAAAGTAATGAAGATTAGAACAAACTCTGTTTTATGCACTAGGCAACTGGGAATGATAAACTTCCTTTATCAACCCTTTTAAACCTGAGATCTGAAGATGAAGAACCATATATTGTAACCCCAGGTAGCTGAAGAGGAACAAACAAGCCCCCTCATCAGCCTCTGAGCACAGCACCTGATCCCTGTGATATTCTGAATTAGCATTGCTGTAGCTAGAGGAAGGAGCCTCATGAAAGGAGTTGAGACTGGAGCTCTGGCTGTGTGGTACCATGGCTTCCCATCTCTACCAGCACAAACCAGGCAGGAATTCAGTCAAAGCTTGGCTGTTTCATATGCAGCATGTGAGCATTCTTACTGAGCCAAATTTCTTTGTGTTTGAAGCAGCAGAGCTGTCCTGATAAAGTACAGTAATGGGAGCACTGACTGCAGGAATTTGTCCTCAGTACTGCTTGCTTCACATAAACCCAGTATGTGACAGGCACAAGCATGAAAGGACAAAGACTAGGACAAAACATAACTCTGAGAGGAAAGCTAGAGGAAGTTACTAAAAAAGGGTTAGAAGAGTTTGTTCTCCTGTTCATGCTAATCCTATGTTAAAAACATTAATCAATTCTTAGATTTTACAGAGAAATATTGAGACTGAAATTTTGAAAGCTTGAAAAAATATGCTGATCTTGAGTATTGTAAAAGGGAAATTCACTTCTTCAGTTGCCAGTCACTGAGTTCTTGGATTACGTGGGCACTACATCTGCACCCCAGATGATGTGATGTGCCAGGTGATGCACCTGCCTCCATGAGAGCTCAGAGATGAACATCATCTTGCCCCTCTAAGCTCAGGGGGGTGTACTGTATAACGCTTTCACCCATCTTTTGAGAAAAACACATACACTTTCACTTAAATACTGCATTTTAGTACGATGTAACCCAGTAATAACATGGCTAATTGTCACAACCTCCAGAACCCAATCACAAAAACCAAAGAAATCTGAACACTAAAGACAGAATTGGACTCCTCAAGGCTCAATGCCATGTAGTGTTACACACAAGCTCCACTGTACAGCAGTAACTAATTACTTTTTACTTCAAACATCTTAACTTCAGGCTATTTTAGAAAGAGTTAGCAGCTTTTTCACTTTCCAATGAAGGCTCTGGAGTACATTTTTCTCAAGTCAGCAGGGTGTTACTGATCCTTCCAAAAGTGATAGTAATTCATTATAAACCACTCTCTTTTTCAACACTCTGGTAGAAGGCCTCAGAAAGGTGTGTGGGGGTACTTCAAGGGTCTTTCATGACATATGACACCTTACAGGACATGACAGCTGCCTCTCACTGTAGTTGAGCCAGGTATGCCTAGCCAGAGGGGATGAATACCTTCAGGGGAGTTTTATACCTGAGCCAGTTGTGTAAAGGACATTGGCAGGATAAAAAGCATCACCCCACTTTCATAGGATCTATTTCTCATCAGTCTTTTTTTCCCTTACCTGGCTGAAAATCCACCTTCGCTGCTAAACGAATGTTGGTTTGTCCTGGCCATTCTCTGGAATATGGACAGCACCCTCTCGGGCTGTTGTAGGTCAGAGGTTTTCACATCACACACCAAACCCTCTCCTCCTCCCCTTTGGTCGGGGGTGCAAAGCACGCTTGCAATTGGCCAATTGTTTGAGCCATTAACAAGTAACATTTCAGTCTCCCACAGGCATTTTTGTGTTTTGTCTCCTCACTTTGATCTGATGCTCAGCTCATTGTAGAAGACTTGTCTAAATAAGGGGCCACAAAACAGGAGTTAAATATTTTACACAGAGCATTAATCTATCTTATCAGGCATCAGGACAAGGAAGACTTTTGAGTATTCAATTGATGGTTAATGGAATGCTATTCATTCTTCATGGTACATTTCTTGTTTAAAAAAACAGGTAGACTCAGTTGGGACAAGCAAAAGAAAAAAGGAATTTTCTTGGGTTTCATGCAGTATTTGCTTCAGTTTATAAAGTCAGACTTTAGAGAGAAATATTTCTACAAAATGGAGCCTGAAGAAGCAAGGTTATTAGAAGGAGCTTACAGAAACAAAGCTTTGACCAGAAATATTTAAAAACTAGGAGGGGCCTTCAAATGACACTTTCAGAAGCTGAGTTGCCTGCAACTAACAGGAGAGGGAAGGCAGTGAAGAGTAAAATGTTTTGAACAGAAAGGGCACAGTGAAAATAAAGACATTCCGAGAGGGAATCACTTCATAGTGACAGATGTAACAAGGAAGATCTGATACAAATGGTTTATGTGAAATGTTACAAAGAAAAAGCGACACACGTGTAAAACCCATAAAACTTTACTATTTCAATCAGTCTGAACTGCATGCTTAAGAGAAGACACAACAGTGAAAAACACACTTCCACCTTTTATCCCAAAAGCTGTACCTTCTCTAAGCCTAACCAGCAAAGAAATAAAGTCAGATCACAATGACTAATGCAATTCCAGGTCATCTGGCAAACTTGCATGAAGACTGGATTCCAGATTAGAACATGTTCCTTACAGGCCAGGCTGGTTTCCTTCTAAGGAAGGATAATCACTAACAAAGGATTTTGTGGGCAATAGTGTCCTCAGAATAACACAACCCTTAAAAATACACCTTAAGGAAGTTAAAAAAGCAACATGTAAAAATAGCAAAGATAGAATGCAACTCAAAACACTAATTGCTCTTTAAGACATGGGAAAGAATGGCTTGACAGCTGCTCCAAAAGAAAAGCTACAAGGTGAATCTTATCTGTGGATAAAAAAGAGTCAATAAATGTGCAGCCCTATGCAATTATTAAGGTCCTTTTAATATTCCTAGAAAAGCACTGTTTTATTGAAACAAACCTAGTGGCAGAAAGACTGGCACAGACTCCCCACGTCACAGCTGCCCCTCTATGGAACACAGGTGAAGGAGAGAAAAGAGGATGTATATTTAATGTTCCTCACTCTTGGATTCTAATACTTACAGGAGAGCAAACTCAAGCTGCCTAGACACCACAGCACCTAAACACAACTTTAAAAGCTTCATTTCCTTCATCTTCTCTCTACTTCCTCTGCTGTAACATTGCTCATTATGGTTTCATGGGAGGAAAATTGAAGGGGACACCAGTCAGTAGTTACCAAATAATATCAAGATAACAAGCTCAAGTTATGGCAATGGAAAGAAAGGATAGCAAATGTGAAAAGGGAGTGACTTGAACAAAAAAGAGCTCTTCAATGATCTCAAAAGAGAAAAACAAGTAAGTAATGGAAATGAAGACAGATTGTTTAATAATTATTAAGTAGCAGTAACAAGAAAACACAGAACTATGAGAGGAAAACAAGTAAGTAGTTGACAGGAATAAGAGGAGACTGCACTGTTACGTGCACCAGCATTAAAACAAAAAAAAAAAAAAAAAAAACCCTGAACAGTGGGAATGTTAGTCATGCAAGATGGAAGAAAACAACTGACAGCTGATGACACTGGTAATGAACTGTTCAGTATCTGTTTCCATTTCAGTATTCCCCAGAGATGGCACCTACAAGCAAATGTATTCACATCACTGACAAAGAGAGATCTCTGCTTAGAAAAGGAGAAGAATGAGCTAGAACCTAAGTTTCCTGAAACTGATGTTCACAGGTTCTCTGGACCCCAAGACTTATACTCTAAATAAAAAAAATTGGTATGTTAACCTTATACTAATATTAAAGTCATTAAAATTATATACAAATTTATGTAAATAAAACTATTTTAGAAGTAGCTTTAAAAGCAGCAGTAATTGTTGATGTGAGAATTGGCAAGCTGAAATGTCTATTTTTAAATAAAATGACAAGGAAGAATAAAGCAGCAAGAACTTCTTGAGCAGTATCACAACCATTAATTAATTTTCAATCCTAAAAAGTCTTTTGGAATAAGTACTCAAACTATATTCATTTATGCTTTTCACAGTACCTGACACAAGTATTGCCAAGTACAAGTTATGCTAAAACCTTTTTTTTTTGACAGTAGTGTAATGAAAAAGCAGTAAATCAAGTGTCTTTATCTTGATGTGTGATTGTCATCAGACATCCTTATAAGCAAGATAAACACAGCTCAGATTAAACAATTACTTTATGAATGCAGAGCTACCTAGAGTTGCTGGAAAGCAAAATAAAAATAAAGCCACAGTCTACTGCCAAAAGGGAAAACTGTAAGGATGTTCTGCAGAAGTCCTAAGACAAGCCCTAGAATACTGAGAAGTATTCTAACAACTTGGGTTATGGAATCAATAGACAATATGGAGTTTGACTGTCTCTGACATTTAGTGACAGACAATCAAATGAAAAAATTATCTTGATGAATTAAAAAGTTATCTAGAAAAACACAATTAAATACTGTGAAGTAGAACAATCATTCAAAACTCAACCTGAATCCACCACTGCAGCAAGCATCTCATATTTTTGACACCTTGAACACTGTAACATAGCAAAGGGCTATAAAGTATTTCACGGTTTAACTGCTTCATACTAGTTATGTAGCCCCTTTTCTTCAACACAATAGGGTGAAGACCATTGTAGAGTGTGTGGGATTTAATAAAAGAGAAGAAAAAATCCACTTCTCTCCCCAAAAAGGATTTTTTACTTGCTTCACATCTATGAATTTTTCTCCATGTTTTATCAAACCCTATAATTCAGAAATTTGGCAGTCTTTAACAATTTAAAAGGGAAAAAACACTGCCATCTCCTGGAGCAAGTGAAGCTGGGAGTTCTCTTAATACATGCATTCTGCTCTCCATCTTGCACTTTTCTGTAAAGTAGCTTTAGATGTTGCAGGTAAATATAAAAGCAGAAGTCTATAGTAGCATATCATCTGCAAGATTAATCTTGATGGCCTAAGTTCAGCAGCAACATCAAATCAGGTCTACTCATCCACCTCACCAAGTTCTACATGCTTGAAAAACTTTACCAGATCTCCTCAACATGCACAAATCCTGAACAGGAATCTCTGTAAAAGTAGCAGTTTGGACAAAACCCAACCATAACAGCTTATTTTCATTAAGAGCACAGCATAGTGGAATTGTAGGTGACTCTTGCTTATAGTTTTGAATCTTTCTGCTATGACCTTGCTTTTACCTTTCAAGGTCCCTATTCCAATCAATTGTTTTCATACAACAGCTTTCAAAAACCAGGCTTTGAGAATGTACCAAATAGTTTATTAGTATAACCTAATCAAGCAAACACCTCAGTTCTACACTGAACAACTTGTAACAGTCTATAGGAAGATACACTATCTACAAAATCCATACCTATAAGATTTCAGATAACTACATGCCCTACCATTTATTAGTTACAGCAGTAACCCAATACCTTATCTTTAAGGCTTTACAGTAAGGGGAATAAACAGCCTGTTATCAGCAACCTGGGATACACCTAGTAGAAACAATTCTTACTGTAGGTAGCCTGCAAGCAGTGCTATGTAAAGGCTCTTCCATTCCCTCAGTAGCACCATCTGCTCAGGTGCTCAGCTCCAGGGCTGATTTGAAGCTACCTTAGGGGTCAAGTGCTGATGCCATTCCTGTCAATTGCTACCAGGCCTGAGAATGCAGCTCAGGTAATTTTTTTTAAAACTGGATGATATCTGAACTAGGACATAACATACCCGTAAACGTTTTAAAATTAGTTTTCTAATACTGACTAACTAGAAGACAACATTTACACCTTCTCCTACTAATCCATGTTGGAAGTTTGAAGGCTTTTAGAATGCTATAGTTATTTAATCATTCCTCTGAGAAACAGCACAACCACCAAATGAAAACTTTCAAAGAAGCATCAGTAAAGCAAAAGGGATGAATCAGGACGAAAGCAAACAGCCAGGATATCAGCATGTGCAGGATGGAAGAGCCAGCAGTTAAGCTTACACCATCACCTGGATACTAGAGTTAAGAGTATACTTGACAAGTGCTGTTGTTTCCTCCTGGTAATGTGAGCAGCATAAGTAATTTATTATGCTTCATACTCACTCCTATCTAAGAATTTCAGTGAATTTCATGCTTTTGCCTTCTTCTACTGTTGAGGTATTTTGCTTAGCCTCCTGAGTCATCTTAAGGGGTCTACCGCTAGGAACAACTGATTCACAAGGGTTAAGCTTCACCAGATTGTTTTAAAAGTACTCTTCAAATAAGACAGATGTGTTTTCCTTTAAACTTTTTAGTTTAATTCTACAGTATTTGTCATCCTTCTATTCTGCAATTACAGTTGAGGTTTACAGAATAGCTTCAGAGGTTCTCAGCTACCAATGCTAAAACTCCACTTTTAGATAAACTCAAATAAAAACTCTGGGATTTTCCTGCCTCTATACTTCAGGTTCACTTTGCACAGTACAAGTTCTGATGTGGTGGATCTTTACAGAAGAGTGATTTAGGCACCTTAATAAAAAAAAAAAAAAGTTATGAATATAGTATCTTCAATTCAACGTTCAATTTATTTTCTAAAATAAAAAACCATGCATAATTCTAATATACAGCATTTGATTCTTACCAAAGACATGTTTATAAATATTTTTCTCCTTTTAATAAAGATTTCTATCTACAGTCCAGATCCTGAATGCCAATTTCCCCAATTGCTTTTCAGGCAAATGGATTCCACTGAAGAAAACGTAGATCCACATTGTTTCAGGTAGTGGAAAACAAGTGTACTGCAGAACTAAATAACAATCTCTTCAGGCACTTGCCATTTGGCTAACCCAAGTTTAAGAGTTTCATTATTTATAAAAAGCAACAAAATTGCAGTCTTTATAGCCTTCATAGCCAATTTTCCACATGAAAAAAGGTGCATTTACATCCTGACATTTACATCAGCCATCTTGCTACGAGAAAATGCCGTATTTCTTCTCCAATTCTTCAACAGAAGCATCTTTTAATCCCATGTGGTTCACATGATTGAATAATACCTGTGTAACTGAAAAGCAAATCCCAACATGAATTGTTATTTTTGTGATTCACACTTTTAAGGTAAATTAGTCCAATTCTTTCCTTGGAGAGAGTAAGGGATTATACAGATGAAATAACAACACATTTTTCAATTACTGGGATAAAGATGAAAAGTAGCAAAGCAAAACTTCCACTTTGTTTCAATGCCCAGGAGCTGCCTATCAACACTTTCTTAAACAGATGTGTACAATCCAGGCAACAGACAGTTTTTAGTTTCTTTACTATCCTGACACTATGCCACTACATGCAGAAGACAAACATTAATGCCAATGGCAGAAAAAGGTAACATCAGGTAAAGGTGTGAATGCCATTTGTAAGAGGCACTGCACTTTAGTAAGACAAGTTATTTTATTTTAAGGAGATTAACATTTCAGAAATTTTAAGTATAATGGTTATTAATGAAACTCAGCTGTAGATAGTAAATTTAAATTTACATGGTCCCAGTGAAATGTTTTGCTTCCTAAGTGTCTCACTTACTCACTATTACATAGTCTGTCTGGTGTACTAAATAAAGAAAAAGTTTGAGACAAAACCCATTTTTATAAATGATGAATTCAAGCCAATGTCAACCCAAATTGCAAACTACTGTGAGTGATGCTCCAGAACAGGACAGAAAACCACAATGAGTGCTTTAGAGACATTCACATTCTTTTGCCAACAGAAATGTCAGGATTTGTCATAGTTGTAAATTGTGGAAACTGCATAATCTGGATCCCTTGAATCTCAGATGTATGATTTAATAAAAAATTCATAAATTTGTAACATTACCAGCTACAAACTGACAAGTTGGCAAAGCTTATTTTATCAGAATAAAATGCAGTGGTATTACTGATTAAAATAAGAGGATTTAGCTGTAGTTTTCTAGTCTAAGCAATAAATAAGGAGTCAAAGGACTAAGAAAAATTACATGACATTCATATTAACTTCTAAAACAATAAAAAGCTAGACAACTAAAGTGATTATTACATGGAATAAACAAGAATAGCGTTAAGATCTACATATTTTTTGCAAGATTCTACAGTATCACAAACTAAGGTCACAAAGACACTACCAAATTACTTACTTTTTTTTTCTGAGCCAGACATAAACATTACTGCCATATCAAATCTTTTTAATTCAGAGAGGCTCCGGAGGATTTCAAGGATGAGTGATGGATCCTCTTTCCTGAAGAAGATTATTACGAATATAAAAATAACCACTGTTGATTAGAGATATTCAGTAGCTGCAAGCAACACTGAAGAATTCAGGAACAAGAAATTAAAGGACCAACAGAATTCCTTATCTCTGTCTTTCCTGTTCTTTTATCCATTTACAAAGCAAAAAGTCAATATCCAGAAAGCTTTACGTAGGTATTATTGCTCTACTAGAGCTGACCAAGACTGATGCAAAACTAACTGCTGGACATGTACAAAATACCTACAACATGATTTAATGCTTACACCTGGCTGTAACATCACTATTTTTTATGTACCAGGTAGTATGAAAGGAAGCAGCATCTGAGGCCAAGGAAGCTCAATGAAAAGCTGAACCAATTACAGCTGCCTTCATTTTCATCAATACAGAAAATTCCTAGATTGTGTTCATTTCACATTTTTCTGGTCAACAGTATACAGGCACTGCCTTTGTTGCAAATACTAACAAATAGTATTTTTTTTTTCATAACTTCACATTTCTTTTGGAGGAGACAGGACTCTTACCTTACAGCAAACAATTTCAGCTTCCTAGCTTTTTTATGTTGTATCAGCAAATGCAGGACTGTATCTCTAAGACAGCATTTTTCAACCATATGATGAATATTTTACTTTTTAAGGAAACCAAGAGAAAGGCAAACATTGATTTATGCATGCTTATATCCATAAAACAACACTGAAGAACATCAAGTGTATGCTTCTCGGACAGTGTAGTTCAGAAAACCAGTACATTGCCTCTGACAGACAAAATGAACTTTAGGACTCAAATGATAGCATGGACAGAAATTTCAAAAATAACTTGTCTGGTCCTGTCTTATCAGAGCCTCATTCTCCAATACACATTTGCTGCAGGCAACTGTAAAATGCTAGCAGATAATGAAGTCTGAATGCATCACAATAAGCATGGTGTAAAACTGAAACCCTCTGAATTTCTCAGCTTTAGAAAGCTAAAATAGAGGACAATGTTGAATTCTATGTGCTCTCAGAATACCCACACAGTAATAAGAACAAAAGTGATTTCATACAGACTAATGCAAGTTTCTGGTGCTCTTTAGCGAAGCACAATACAACAACACTCAGGAAAAGATTTATTTTCTACCTGATTTTTTCATTAGGAGTTTCACTTCTTAAGAAACAACTATTGGGTAATTCCAATGATTTCATTATGCTCATGTAATGATGTGTGCTGGAAATAATTTTGTAAGCCTGAGGTTGGGACTACAGAGAACATAAAAAAACCCTCAAACACAAAACAAAACCACAACCTCCCCCTATCAAAAAACCCCAAATGTTTCAGAAAAGCAATAAGCAATGCAAAACAGAGGAGGAGTTAAACTTACTCAATGTAGAAGTCATGCAGAATTTTCAGGATCTGGTTAAACAAGTCTGGATCTAAGGATTTCTGAAACAGCTTTGCATAAAGCGAGGGCTCTATTTGCTATGGAAAAATTTAAAAAGTTAATTTTAGACAAAAAAATACAAGTGAGTAATGAGAATTACATGTCTGTTTTTAGAAGGTCATGGACAATGCTGAAGTGGATGAAAGCACAAAAACCAAATCACACAATTTGACATCGAACAACAATTTTTGCTTGCTTGTTTGCATTTTTTTGGTAATGGTAATTTCTAACTTCTCTTTAAAAAAATTAAAGTGATTTTTTTTTCAAAACATATATATAAGTACACATTAAGTAGCTTGCTGTGTTTCAAGCATTTGCCCAGTTTAAAAATGTCGCTATGTCTAACTACCCTAGAAGCAATCATTTTAAAAATCAGAATTTAACAGAGTTACTAATGTATTTAAGTCTTTAAAGAACAAGGGCCTATATTTGAAAAAAAATACAGATACTGTACTTAGAGCAAAAAAAAAAAGGTACAAAAGAAGAAAAACTCAAATGTGCATAAGAATACTTATTGTTATGTGAAGACAGTTAAGGAAAGGGGCTATTGTAGACTTGAGACACTCTAAACATGGCTATCCCCCTTCTACCCTAGGGTATTGATGAAGAAACTGTCCAAGCACTGTTGATACTCTATGTTTCATACCTTCAGGTACAAGTACATGTTTTCAGGGCAGTCTTTCAACTTCCTGAAGTCAGATTCAAGCTGGAAAGAATTTGTAGGAATGGGAGGAACTGAAGAAGCAGACATAAATGACCTTCTGATTTCTTTTTCTCTCTGTTTGCTTGCAGGAAAAGATGGATGCACTGTTGATGATATTCCTTTCACATTTACAGGCAGCCTGCAAATGTATTTTGAAACACATAATCAAACCAACTTTTAAGGAAATTCTACAGTGAGACCTAATTAGAGATCTTTCTTTTCATTAAAAGCTAAAATACTGAAAACTTTCTAAAAGAGAATGTCTTCTAATTTAAGCAGATATTTAAAATTCCTTCAAATTACACAATTTTTATATTCAATTCACCTTTAAAAAAAAAATCTGCAAATATTTAAATTTACTCAGGCTCTCTCTACTTTGTTTCTGGAAATAATTGCATTCTATAGTAGGTTTCTCCCATATATACCTGCCAAAAAAGAAAAAATCACACCTTCTGCAATTTTATAATGGAAAACAGCAATGTGATGGACTAATTTCAACACTGACAGCAGCAGATCCAGTTTTTGTCTATAATTTGTCATTTAAATCCATTGATTATTTAGAAATTAAGAAATGGTTAGGAATATACTTAATATACTTTTTTTCTTCAACACTTCACAGTAAGTCCATCTAACTGGGCTAGAAAAGGTGGGTGGGGCTAGTGTTTCTCACAGAAATTTTGATAAGGATTCTTTCTATTAACAAAATGAGGCAGTGTTGATGCAGTGGACAACAAGTTCTAAGATAAGGATAAGGATAAGCAAGTTCTAAGCAAGGATAAAGCTTCAGTACTTCAACTTAGTTTCAGACTTGAGTTTGCCTAACTAGCACAGTGTGACTTAGAAACTGAGCACATCTGAACCTCAGCAGAGGAGAAGGTGGTGACACTCATCTTCACATAACTAGGGTACAAAGAATTGAATTCTGTTCAAAATCTCTTCTAAAAAACTACAAACAGAAGTTGTAGAAACAGCTAGGGAAGATGGAGTGCCCAAGCTATAAAGAGAACAGCATGCAAGAAAACATAAATTCCTTTATATTTGTAATGCAAGACTAAGTTTCCCATCTGACACTAAACAGATCATATTTTTCTCAACCACTGCATGGTCAAAGAGGTACATGTGCAAGAACTGCAATTTCCTTTTTAATTCATATTCTCCAAAGTATCTTCAATACCTCACCACACTTAGACACCTGGAAATGAAGATTACATTTCAACTACCTTTACCTTTTTAAAAGAGAATCAGAATTATTATACTTACTGTAATATTGATGTATCACTGATTTCTTCTATTTTCAAGTGCTTTGCTTTTGGAATATCAACTGTAGTAAACAAATCATCCTGATCTAGAGTTTCTGTTGCTTCAACACTCACTGAATTCCTCCAGTTATTGACTAAAGTAGTGCTGGGCAAGTCACCATCTGATGAATCATCATCAACTTCTTCAATATCTATTCTTTGCAATGGCTTCTAAACAGAGCAAAGACCTCATGTCACATGTGGACTCAATGTAAGTGTTTAAACACTCCAGACACAGCTGTGTGTAACTTAAAATAATCTTATGATAACCAGTTACCTCTGTGGTGGTGCACAGAGAAGACACTTTGCATTTTCCTGGCAAAACCATGAAACCATAAAATTCTACATAAAGCCTGATATAATAATTGTATTGCTTTACCCTCATAAACCAGTATATCCTTACCCTAGAGGATCTCCATATGTGGTCTGTTTTTAAACAATTAAAAACACATAGTCTCTTCCCACTAAGGTTGAAAAGGAAAGACGTATCATATACTTTGTCCCATTATGTGGTCAAGCATTGTAATCTATCAAGATAAAAGAATATCCAACAACACAGGCCTTGGCCCACAACTTAAAATTTTGATATAATAAATATCTGTAACTCAGCCCTGCTGAGTTACATTATATACATCCTAATTAATTAGGTAATTAATTCCATCACATGCTAAAATGCTAATTTATCTCTGCATGATCATCATTACTTTCGACCATCACCTAGTGCCACCATCACAGGTCTTAGAAAAAAAGCTCTCCTCACTTCTTACTTCAAACTTCATTTCCTGAACATGAACATAGTATGTATTGCTCTAGAAATAGAGGCAAATGCACATGATTAAACATACTCAACAATTTAGACTTCTAGGAAACTGCAGCACTAAAAGCACAGATGATCCATCTATACTTACCTACCTTGAAAACAAGAGGAATAGAACCAACCTAGCATTTTCACTTAATTTAGCAGCCAAAGTGAAAACATAATAAACTGTTAAAATAACTGTCTATAATATTTCAGCTACTTCACAATAAATTCATTTAGGTTTAAGGATCAAAATAATCACGTGTTTTCTACTAAAACTATGCATCTGAACTATATTATTTAAGAGAGTAAACAAAGGTTTTCACATGACTGCATACACATAAAAAGTATGAGCACTCTTTGTATTCACACAACTCATTCCTGAGTGCATAAAGAGGAAGCCTAATACATAAAGAAAGCTGGTATTACATTTTTTCATCTGTAACTCATTCTACATCATTAACTCATTGTATCTCACTACAACCACTGATAATTCATAGTCCAAATACATTCCTTACTGAAAACCAATATCCAGATGTCCTACAGTTTACAGGGATGAAAATGCATGCTCAAAGCACTCTAGAAAGCAGCCCTAAGCAACAGCAGCATATGACACAAGTAGGCAACATATCTTATAACCACTATGGCTGCTGTAAAAACTGTGAACAGCAGTAGAAATTAAGGAAAATTGACTCAGAGCTTCTAAATGCTTCTCTACTTACTCTCAACTGCAGTATTATCTATAGGCACAAGACAGGGTTTTGGGGCTGCCTGCCTATTTCACATTATAAATGTATGCACACACCATGTTTGCTGAGGGTGGTACTGCAGGCTGAATGCTTACACCACCACTGCTGTGAACTTCACCATTTCCATGTGTGTGTATGTTCTTGAAAAGTATCAAAACAGTAAATTTATATATTTTTGGTTTTCCACAGGGAAGGCTATATAAGGAGTTAGTCTATAATATACAAAATAGATTTTAACTATGCTCTACTTTTCCCACCATTATAGAAAGCAATTTATGTAACTTACTGTTGATTTAATCTGTAATGGATTATCAATCATCTTCACTATATTTTTAATTTCTGCTTCTTTTATCAATACTGCAGGATATTCTTGATGAGTCCGCTGCTCTTTCTCAGCTAATTCCTGAAAAAAAATTTGCAAGTTGTCCAAAAGATCAAGTGTTTCATGAAGGTATGATCAAAATAATGTAATAAATAACAAAATATTCTAGTACTAGCCTTATAAAAATCTCCCAAACAAACAAAAACCCACTATACCCAAATAAGCATACTTACATTCCTTATTTTCGTGAGTTCATTTATTGCTTGTTTATTTCCAGGTTCCAGCTTCAGAACAGCTTCAAAATCTGAGTGAAAAACAACACATAAACTGTGGATATTTCAAGTTATAATGTACACATGGCAAATTTTCAAACCTTCTATTTTTCTTTCATAGCTCTAAAAATAGTTAAAGGCAGGCAAGTGACAGAATGGGCAGAAGGCTGGAAGGGACCATCAGTGGCTCATCTGCTCAAGCAGAGTCATCCTGAAGTGCAATATACAGGATGGTGTCCAGCCAGTTCTTAAATATTTCAGCTGAGGGAGACTCCACAACCTTTCTGGACAATCTGTTCCAGTGCTTGATGACCTGCACAGTAATGAAGCTGTTCCTCAGTTGTGCATCAGTTTCTGCCCTTCGCCTCTTGTGCTATTGCTTGGCACCACCCAGCAGAGCCTGGCTCCATCCTTTCAACACCTTCCCTTCAGATACTGACAGACACTGGTGAGGTCACCCCTCAGCCATCTCAAGGCTGAACAGGCACAGCTCTCTCAGCCTTTCCTCATTAGAGATGCTCCATTCTCTGACCATCCTTGTTACCCTCTGTGGGACCCACTCCAGGAGCTCCATGTCTCTGTGGTGCTGAGGAGCCCAGAACTGGACACAGAGCTCAGATGTGGCCTCACCAGGGCTGAGTGGAGGGGCAGGATCACCTCCCTGGACCTGCTGGCAATGCTCTTCCCAGTGCAGCCCAGGATTCCATTGCCTTCCTGGCCACAAGGGCACTGCTGGCTCATGGACAGCTTATCATCCCCCAAGTCCTTCTCCCAGCAGGTCAGCCCCAAGCCTGTGATGGTGTAGGAGTTATTTTTTCCCCAGGTGCAGAACCCTGCAATTGCTTTTTGGATTTCTGAGGGTACCATCTCTCCAATCTCTCAAGACTCTTCTGGAAGCCTCACAGCCCTCTGGGGTATCAGCTGCTCCTCCAAGCTTGTGCCATCACTTAACTTCCAGAGGAGGCATCTGCCCCTTCATCAAGTCACCAATGAGCAAGTTAAACCATAATGGGCCCAGTACTGAACCTTGAGGGACACCACTAGTGACAAGCCTCCAACTAGACCCTGTGTCACTGATTAAGACCCTCTGTTCTTCAGCCAGTTCTCCATCTACTCCCTGTCTCCTTATAAGTCATCCTAATGCCTATTATCATGACCTACTTTTTAAACCAACTTTTTGAACTATTTCTTACTACTTATTATAAACAGCTACAGCTGTAATTTCACACAAGACTGTCTTCCCATTACATGGGCACCGACACAAGAGTTTTTAAACATATTCTCTGAAATCTAACAGAAACCACTTGACTCTTAACTTTTGCACTGATAATCTCAGCAAGTCAGAACAAAAAAAGATCAGGATGTCCTTACACTGATCTCCTACCTACAACATTTAGGCAAATTTACAATTGTACCTTGAATAGCTTCCTTTAGCTTTCCAAGAGCAACTCTGGCAGCTCCTCTTCTGGCAAAAGCTTTAGAATAGGAAGCATCTAAGAGCAGAGCTTGAGTGCAGTCATCTTCTGCCTCTTTGTACCTCAGCAAAAGCATAATACAAAATTAACAATCAGTTTTGAGAGGCAGTTTTAACTGAAAAGATAGAGCTACCCAAACCAATTAAAATATAAAGATAGATCTTTATTACCTACATAAATAAACATATAATTGAGCTAAAATGCCAATTAAAAAACTCCCGTAAAATATTGTTCCTCAGCATCTTGAAATTTAAGATATATCCTTTGGTATCTCATAACAAAGTGCTGACCCTTTTTAGCATTACAAAAATTCACATCCTCTGTAAAGAAAAAAAACCACTTCAAGCTTGTGAGAGCAGAGTCCACTTTAAAAATTCAACAACAGTCTTAAAATCAAAGTTAGTACCGTGGATTTGTACTTCTGAAAACCAGAAGTACCACCACAAATAAAGAAAACATACCAGAGAGAAGCAAATATACCTGAAAATAAATTTCTCTACATTTCAAATTCTGTGACTTGTCCTTAACTGTTTCAGAATGATAATTCACAATATTCTTGAATTAATGTAATTTGCTTCATTTTAAGATTAGATTTCCTCATCCCATTTATGTTGCTACATTAGATCACGATTCTGCTATATGCTTATTAAAGTATTTTCATTCCTATTCTCAATGTTCAAACTACCATTAAATTTATGCAAATTAATTTTTATTTACTGTTCTCATCAGTACTAGCAGTTTGCAGGAATACCAACGGGCTTTTGTTGCATTTTATGCTTGGTCCTCTTTCAAATGAAAAGACCCATGACACAAGATTTATCATAGAGAATCAATTTTCTTGCTTGGTCATTCAATTAAAAGTATCACTTCCTCTAAATCTCACAGAAGATTATTTGCATTCTCATGTCTTTTAAATTACAAGTATTGTGTCAGAAATACTATCCATGCAATCCATCTTATCCTAATTTGAGATCCATCTACTGTCTCTACAGATACTCAGCCATGTCACGTTAAAACAGAAAACCAACATAATCCTCTGCTTCTCATGCCACCAGCCTACAAGTTTTAAATTACCACACCATCACAGAGTCAAAAGAAGTTCACATGTAAAAGCTGGCCATATGGAACTATCGAATTTGCTGGAAAGCATGAATTTCCCTAGAGTTTCTGGGTTATTTGGATAAAACTTAATTTCAAATAAAAAAAGCAATGCATATATGCATCTATCAGTGAAGTAAAAAAAAAAACATTTTAAAAGATAATAATTTCCAGAAAAAGCTTTTATTCATTCATTCCCTCCAAAGTCAGAAGTTATAATCCACTTCTTTTTACACTGCAAAATTTTGTAGCTGACTGGATTTCATAGTCAAAGACAAAGCTTTGGGCAGTTCCTTTCAGAAATGTGAATATCTGAATTTTGTACACATAAAAGAACAAAAATCCAACTTCAGAAATCATTACTTCATACTGGTGCTATTTTGTTCTCTCAGAACTTGCTTCCTACAAATTGTATTTCAAGATCACACATACAGATCTGTTTCCTCTCCTTTACTGCTTTCAATATGATTTATTCTATACTGAATTCTAGCAAAAATGAGAGAGTGACAATAACTCGAGTGAAAATCTACTGGATCACTAGTCCTCCTGACTTACAACAAAGAATACAGAACATGCAACTCCACTTACTTCTCAATCTTTAGGTAGGCCATGGCTCTGTTAGCTGGCAGCAGTGCATTGGTGCCATCTGCTGCAATACCCCGGGTGTAACATTCTATTGCAGCCTCGTACTTTCCTTCTTTGAAATAACCATTACCCTGGAATATTTAGGTTAAAAAAAAAACAGCATTGAGAAAATCTAGTGCAATGAACTATTACCTTTTGCTTCTCAGTGCTAATTTGAAGCTGCACATGTTCTCTGCTCCTACTCTACTAACTAACAAAAAAACAGAAAGGCCACAGTTCAGATATGACAAGGATCCATGTTGTCAGGAACAAGCTTGCAGTGAGTCAGCTCTGCTGCCAATGAAGTATTGCATTAGACTGAAATTTGTCTTCTGAGACCTATTCAAACTCTTGTTCCTTAATGCACACTTTCATTCTTATCTAATTACTTCTTACAACCAGTATAGCAAACCTGAATAATAACAAGTCAGAAGTTACATAGCTAGGTAAGTGAACAGAAAAATTTTGGTTTAGTTGGTAATGTTATTTACTTATTGAAAGAGTGGTCAGAGGTCAATAAGCCAACTGTGAGTCAAGACTGTATCCAGATATACATTTTTACATATGCTCTCTGCACTCTCAGGTCCTTTTTGTAACTACTATTCATCATGTAATCATGATTATCTTGTAATCAGAGAAATAGTCCAGAATTCCCCTTGGAAAAGCAAGCATCAAGATGCTTATAATAATGCAGAAAAGGCATCTTTGTAAAGTGCAGTTTAAGTTCTACTTGTCTTACTATGTATTTGAAATTTTGAATGTACAATTTGGGCTGTAAAAGCTACCTTTTATAACTATTTCTCCAGAAAAATCCAAACAGAACTCACTGTCCTACTCACCTTACAAGAGGCCAATATATAAAACATTTAAGGTAACATCAAGGACATTCCATGTATGAAGTTCAAGGCAGTATCAGATTTAAATTAATTAAATCTTTTTTCTTTTACATTTGCATAATAATAATAATAATAATAATAATAATAATAATAATAATAATAATAATAATAATAATAATAATAATAATACATTTGCATAACTAACAGCAGCATAACTAACCGCACAACACAACCCTTTTCCTTGCTAGGTTTCTCCTGTTCCACCAGAACCTGTCACTTACCAGATCTTTTTCTGCAATTGCCTTCTGCTTGAGCTGCTGGTCTTCAATGCGCTGCTTCTCTTCATCTGTCAATCCTGTTCTGACTGCATCCTCAAACTCTTTCTGTTCTGAATTTTCTTTTGATGACAGAGCCTGTAAAAACATATTTTTTTCCCTTCAGTAAGCATTTCCCCACTTAATAATTTTCAGAACATAAATTACAATAATTTCTAAACTTTGAAGAAAATTTTCCAAGCTTTTTAACAGAAGTGCCTGTGTTTTAAGTTAAATTCAAATTGAAGAGACAATTTTAAGGCAATTTGAAATTGTTTCTTGAAAACGTATTTCTGTAAGGGACTACAAGTCAGAATAACACTTGGTAAATAAAAAGTATGTAATTTCTGAAGCACAGTGTGAAGTGACTCATGGAACCTTTGTATAAAGTCCAATACAGATAGTGTATATTTCTTCAATTGCTAGAGACTGCATCTTCATTCAGAAAATAAAGTTTTCAAGCACTGTCACAAATACTGTTGATGAGCTGCAAGTAAATTCATACAGAAGTGACAGGTAAGCTTATACTTATGAAGGTCATCATAATTAACATTCTCCCCCCTATCACAAAAGGGATCTAACTAGCACTAGAGTATTTTGTTATTCTTGGAACAACTTTCTACACCTTACCACCACAGCAATCAGTGGGACTACAAGCAGGCTAGCAATGCAGTTTTATGGCCAAGAGAACAGAGGTTCTCTCATGTGCTGTGCTTCCTTATACCAAAATACTAAGCTGAAAAAAGCAGTAACACAGGAGGAAGAAAATGGAAGAAAATTTAAAAAAATAAACCCACCAACCAAGCCACCAAAACCCAACCAAGCAATGAAAACCAAACAACAAAATATCCAAAAAATGCCAGATGGTGCACACATGCAGTCTTAGTCTGTGATCCACTATTACACTGATACTTGCATATATGTGAGTTTTTCCAAAAGATACTCCATTAAAGATTTGAACCTTAGTGAAGTTCAGATGCCAAAAGCATGTGAAAATCAGTTTGATCAGTTCTTGTTATAAAAATTGACACGGATATAAACTGAACAGGGCACATTAATTTATGTTATGCTATTAATCTTATTACCTGATCAATTTTCTTCAGTTCATTTTTTGCTTCAAAGTTGTTTGCATCCAGCTCCAAAACTTTTTCATAATCTGTAAGAAGACCAGTAAAATATATTTCAGGTAGGAAGAACAGACCAGTAAGCACAGCATTCTTCTAAGATAAACCTTTCTTATAGTTACCCAGGAAGCCTAAGGTATTTCAAGAAATACATCATTCTAAAACAGTTAGAGCTGAATTATTCCAGAATTACTAACATCTACCACTATAATCTGGACTTGCTACTTGAATTTTACCTTACCAGAAGAATACGCAACACGGTACTTAATTTCTTTGTTTATAGGAAATGAAAATTAAATTCCTACATCAAAGAAGCAGATCACACAAGTTTGTTTATATTTTAAGAAAATTTTAAAAAGACCCACCTTCTTTAGCACCTTTAAAATTTTTCAAAGCAAAGCGAGCAGCTCCTCTTCTGGCATAAGCCTTTATGTAATTTTTATCTAAAGCAAGTGCTAAATTGCAGTCAGATTCTGCAACAGAAAACCTATCAAACAAAAGAATGAGTAGTTTGGACACATCTAGGTAACAAACCCCAGAACTTCAGTAATTTATTTTACTCTGAGCCTCTCCAGGTTGTTAGCAACATGGAAATCTTACTTGGTTTCTGCCCCTTCTGAAGCATGTATTTACACATTTCTTGATTCCAAACACATTAAAACAAGAAAAGAAAACAGCAGTCAAGAATCCCTACTACTGCACAAAAAAATAACCAACTCCTCTGTATCCTTTCTTCACCCAAAACTAACCAAAGCCTTAGAAATAAACTGTGTTTCAGATTCAGTGAGCTCTAACCTTCTCTTCCTCTTTTTTCTTTTAAATCTCACACTGTAACATAGAAGACAGTGGATTGCTAGTGTGCAAGCCAAGGAAAATTGATGAGACTACCAGATTACTTCTCCTGGCAATTCCTATTTCACAGTGAAATTGGAAAGTAGGCTGCAACAATGGCCTGACACAGACTGAATCACAGCATGATGAATAAAACAAGAATTAAAACTAGACCAAAAATCTGAATGTAGCATCTAAAGTACGAAAATATTACAGATTTAACAAAGCAAATCTTACTTTTTCATTCTATAAAAAGCTGATGCTCTGTTTGTGGGCAACACTGGATTGTATGGATCAGAATGCATGCCTCTAGTATAGCATTTTATAGCTTCATCAAAGTTTCCTTGTTTAAAGTAGTTATTACCCTGTGAATAAAAAAAAAGCATTTTCAGCAAGTTATTATAGATCGGCAGACACATTACTAATTAAAAACTGTAAAAAATCAAAGTATTTTAGAAATGCTTGAATATTTTTGTTCAACATTTCTCCTCAAGTGCTGATTACCATGAAATATGTTTTCTAATAAATTCTATGTGCACCATATTAAATAATTTTCATGATATATTCTATAAAATGGGTCTATAAACAATGCATTTTCAGTATCTCTAGGTCACTTCCAGAAACCTGTAACAAGCTCATACATATCTACTTAGATTGCTGAAAGGGTTTCTTTTAAGCTTTTAGTAAGTAGGTTTGGCATCTGTGCTTTACAAGTCAACATTCTCATTTCTGCCTCCTCTGGGACACAACTTTTCTCTCATGCACCCTCAACAACCTCTACAGCCAAGATAATAATAATGGTCAAAGATAACTCAACTTCTCAGTGAGGACTGCAGATTACATGCCAAAGAAATCCCACAGCAGCAGGAATACAACACAAATATCACCCATGCAGACAATTTAAAACAAACAACCCATCCCATAAAAACACAAACCAAAGCTAAAACTACTTGAAGTCACTATTGACTGACAGATGGGTTAGGTGACTGCTTACAAACAAAGAAGTTTATCAAACACATAGAAGCTGCTACACAATTTAGTCTCTTTCTCATGGCAACCAAGAGATTTCTTTATATATCCTCCTTTATTAGGTAAAACTGAACCAGTATGAAGTGGCCATAATTAAAGCAAAGAAGCTCACCCATCATGCTGTACTGGCCTTGCAAAGGGAGCATTTTTAAGTTCTCGTGGAGTTAGTTTGGGGCACTCAGATGCTGTGTTCAGGTAAAAAACCAGTTTGCTCCATGAAACAATTCTATACAACCATTCAACTTCTCAAAGCAAAACATCACCAATACATTTGTCATCACAAGCATATATTAATTAGACTCTGCCACGCTGCTGCTACTGACAATGAGAAGGAACAGGACTGCAGTGAGAGTATTCTGTTTTGGACAATGGGCAGGGAAACAGATAAAGATTTCCAAATAGGCAATTCTTTTACCAGACGTGTGGTCTCAATGGATAATCTTTTAAAAGAAAATTGCAACTACTCCTATACCTAAACTGCTGCTTTACCAATAATTAACATCTATAATTCTATGACCTTTTCCTTCTCTGCAAGAGCCTTTTCAGCATCTACACGAATTCCATCTTCTTCAGAGTCTGATTCTGGAGATACAGAATCATGAGTACTATCTTCTTTATCAAGTTCTTCAAGTATTTTATCCTGGAATCAGAAAAAAAAACCCCACTGTAGTCTTCATTACAATTTAACAGTGTTAAAAAATACAAGTAAGATTTTATTAACATGTCCTCCAATACTGACAGCTTTGTTTAGTCTTATATTTTACTATAATTATGAGCTCTTAACAGCTCACTGTTAAGACAAGAGGGTTTTTTCCCCCTTAAATTCAATCTGCTGAATGAAAGCACAGTCAATAGAAAACCAAGTATTTATCAATATTCCAAATATTAAACACGTAACCTTTTAGGGAGAAAACTACCCTATGTTCATACAGTACCCAGCACACTAAGATACTGACTAGTGAATTCTCAGCACTCTAACAAAATCTTATTTTACACAGAATCAACTGGAGACAAGACTCAGACAACAAAGCAAATCTTAAGACTCACCACATCAAGTTTTCCCCATGCTTCATAATCGTAAGACTTGATTTTGTTTTTCTTGTTTTCCTCAGAGGTTATCTTTGAAGGGGCTTTATTCTTGCTTTTCTTCTTTTTCTTAAAAGCCTTGTTTCGAATTGGTGGCAAATTCTAAACAGAATTAAGTAACTTATTATAAAACGTGTGAAAAACGCACAAAGAATCTACAGCACCTGTATCTAGAGAGTGTATCTATCTAGTGGCTAGTTTTATTTTAGAAAACTATACAGCAAGCTGTTCTCATAAGCTCTACAAAAGCACCAAGAACAACAAGCATAAATCTTTCAACATGTAATAGTAAATATTACATGTACGATATGAAAGCGAATTTTAGAAGACAACTCTCTTCAGAGTATCACTGAACAATCACTTCAATATATTAAATGTCAGCAATAAATTAGCAATACTGATGCTGCAAACAGAAATATTCTCACAGATCTAAAAAATTAACTGACTGGCCTCATCACCTCCAGAGGCAACTCACAGCTTTTCAGATGAAGAACATGTCATGGGTTAGTTCATGCCTTCTATTCAGATGCTGTAAATCAACAATTATAATTTTGCTAATACAAAGCATAATTATCATAAATAATATCACAGTATGAATAGCTGACAGTGGTCTTGTGTTTTCTTACCTCTTCTGGGACTCCACTCTGTTTCCTGAGTTCAGAATCCACTTCTTTAATATCTTTTTCCCAGCTCTCCAATTCTCTCACAAAATCTTGCAGTTCTTCAGCATTTTGTTTCATCTGCAGCTGCAGTTCTATCGTTTTACTTGGTGCACTCATCATAATCTGACAAAATTCAAGGAAAAAAAGCCTTCTATAAACAAGTTGGGATTTTGCAGAGAAGGAACCTAGACACTTCAAAATTGAGAATTCTGACTTACATGCCTTAGATGACTTTCCCAAAAGCATAGTAGGAACATTAAACATTAAAAGAATAAGAAGAAACACAACTTAAATGTCTTTGAAAAAGTGAAGGGAAGCCCTATTATTCAGGCAAAACAAAGTATATGACAAAAAATGACAATTCAAATTTTCCTAACTAAATATAAGGTAAAGCATCCAACCAGTCAATGGTAATCCTGCAATTGCAAGCAAGTCTCTAAAACAGTTTAATAATGAGACACTTGATTGTCTTCATAAATTCTGTTGTCTCAATTTTGCTGTCTTAAGAAGTTATATTATCACAAAAATATCAAGTCACAATTTAAAAATGTCCTAAAACATTCTTGGTTGGTTACAATTCAGAAAAAAAAAAAAAAGGAACCCCATGTTTGTACAGTTTGCAGCACAAAAATCTGAAAGGATGAAGCAAACATCTTTGGAAACAATTATGATTAAATGATTAGTGATGAACTAAATACAAACTTAGACAAGGGGAGTTATGAATAGTTGCTAACTATAACCTCTTGATGGCAAGCTTCAGGATCTGTCACAAGCCTCATGGAAGTATAAATAAGCTATTTGTATATATACTACACAAAGTTTTTAAGGAAGAAAAAGGCCTAGGTTATTTTACATGCTTTATTTAACATTATTTTACACACCTGTGCAATAACCTAGTAGCACAACAATATAAAGGTTTATGAGCCAAAGAAAGCTAATGATTTCTGTGGCACAATTAGCTATCCATAATTACAGACAAGGGTCTCAAAGAGATGGAGAAACACACTGTATGATTACTACTGAACTAATGCTACCACAGCAGAAATGTTTTTACATGCTCAGAAGTTAGCAGCTGAGTAGATACCCTGCTACTGCAGTTTGTTACTCCCTAGTTCATACACAGGTGGCAACATTATTATACTGCGCCATGTATTACATTTTTTTGAAACAAAACAGAAATTTTCAGCGAATCCAAAAATACACAGCTTTCATGACATTTCCAATCAAGGAGTTTACTATGTTTTTTTCCACCTTCAACTGTTATCCCATATCGAACTACCACTGTAACATTCAGTCTGTCAATTTCGTGTAACCTGGGCACGGACACATCAAATGTTCCATACAGCCTAGCATTTCAAGTAGCTAGAACAAGGTATTTAAAAAGGTACAAATAAAACCACCTTGTAATCGGCTGAACTTTTCCCTATCTCTGACTAAAATAGTATTCTCACGCATGAGAAAATCTAAGACAGAATCTGGCTGTTTGTTCTCTGCCGCTCTCAAGCATCCTGCTTAAGTGTATAAAATCAAACTGCTCCGTAACCCATTGGTCACATACAACTCAGCAACAACCTTAACCCACACACTAAGAGATCCTCTGCGGCACAGCTCTTACACCCTTCAGGGCACTTTTATTCGCCTCTCAACGCCGAGCCCGTCCAACACGGGCATGCTGCAGTTCCAGCGATTCCCCGGGGCGGCCCGGCCGGCAGCACAGCGGCGGCTCCGAGGCAGAGCGGCCCCTCCGAGCCTCAACACCCGCCGCTGCCAGCGCGGCCCTGACTCCAGCACCGTGTGCTCCCCCTCGCCTGGCCTCACCACCCCGCGCCGCAGACTGCCCGTGGAGCACAGGGCTGGGGATGCGGCTGCCGCACACCCGGCACACCCCGCTCGCCCCGGCCCGGCCCGGCCTCACCTGCGCCGTGCCGCGGCTCCTCCCGCCGCCGCTCGCGCTGCCCACCCGCTCCCAGCGTGCAGCGCTGCTCAGGCACTGCGCCTGCGCGGGCGGCGTCCCCACACGTGCCGGGAGCGCGCGCGGCGATTGGCGCGGGCGCGGCCCCGCGCTCGGCACGGCGCGGCCGGACATGGGGGAAGGGGAGGCGGACTCGCCGCCGGCCGCTGGGAAGAAAGGGGCGGAGGAGGAGGAGGATGATTTCGGATACCGGCTCTTCCCGGACCGCAATAAGAAGCCGCAGAGCTTCCTGGTCCGCAGCCTCTTCACCTTCCACAACAAATGCCAGCTGATGCTGAGGCTGACCCTGGAAACGAGTAAGCGCTGCCCCGTGGGCCCGGCCCCGCGCGGCGGAGGGGCCGAGGCGGAGCCCGGGCCGTGACCTTGTGCCCGGGTCCCGGGGAGAGCCCTGTGCCCCTGCCGCAGCACCCGGGGAGCCCGGACTGGGCCGAGCTGGCGGCTTTAGGAACGCGCTGATTTTGGTTAAGACAACATGCATTGTCGAAAATGCTGAGAGAGTTGCTGTGGTTTATTTTTCTTTATTTTTTTATTTATTTTCTTATTCTTTCCTTTACTGCTATTTATTTTTCGCGAGAAATTAAGATGGTTTGTCAATTTCTGTGCGTTCATGCCCTTTTCACAGTTTGATGTGGACTGCTGAGAGTGTTAACAGCAAACGATGGTCACTATAGGCCGCTCTATTTATGTTTATTGGTAATAAAATAATGTCAGGATTGGCTGGATCCCTGAACAGCTCGTGCTCTATCCTGGGCTGCATCATGGCCAGCGGGTCAAGGGAGGTCATTCTCCCCAGCATTAGAAAACATGGAACTGTGGGGGTGATCCAGAGCAGGGCCCAGGTTGGTGACGGGGCTGGAGCAGCTCCCCTGCAGAAACAGGCTGAGAAAGTTGGGGCTGCTCAGCCTGGAGAAGAGAAGGCTGCATGGAAACCTCAGCAACATTCCAGTGTCTGAAGGGCCCACATGGAAGCCAGACAGAGACTCCTCATTGGCAATTGCAGTGATAGGACAAGGAGAAATGGGTTCAAACTGCAACAGGGCAAATTTAGGCTAGATATGCAGAAGAAATATTTTACTGGGTGGTGAGGCACTGGGACAGTTGCCCAGAGAAGTTGTGGTTGCACCATTCCTGGGAGTGTTCCAAGGTAGATGGGACTCTGAGGAATCTGGTTGAGTGGAACATGTCCCTGCCCAAGGCTCAGGGATTGGGACTAGATTATCTCCAAGGTCCCTTCCAGCTCAAACCATTCTATGATTCTGTATCACATAGTCTGATTTGTAACAGATGCCGGTTGCATTGCAGTTGAGTTAAATACTGCAAAGTATAAACATGCATGTATAGAGGTTTTCTTGTTTGTTTCTTTTCTTTGACTGCCTTTATATTTTGTTTATAGATGATTTTCAAACTTTTGTCTAGAGAAATTGATTGCAGCAATGTTTTTCTAGATCCATATGCTCGACTTCTCCTTGAGGCTCTGAAGCAATCTGGTTGGTATGTAAACTAATTTGTCGTGTTCTATGTAGTAACATCAGTGTGATAAATAGTGCCTGAAGTTTTTCAAATTCTTTTCTGTAACTTTGTTTGTTTGTCTCTTTCAGCACTGTCTTCAATGACCGTCACTTTTCTTGTGAAAACTGTGATGGCTGTGTCAGTGGAGGTTTTGATGCTGCTACATCTCAGGTAGGTGCTGGACACAGTCCTCTTTCAAAGGACTGCAGTTTTTTTAGTGTTCTGTTGCTTGGATTAAATCTACCAATGATGATACTTGAGTTAATAATGGAAACAAAATAAATGAAAGCTGTTCCATGGTACTGGAGCTAGGACACTTCAGTATGATAAGTCTGTTAGTGTTGAAAAACACCAATCCAAAGACCTTAAATCCTGTCAGTGATGTGTGCTGTATCTCTGAAAAATAAGGGAGGTATTGAAACTTAGTAAAAAGACTACTTATATCTGTTCTCCTGCAGATTGTTCTGTGTCAGAACAACATTCGCCAGCAGTCCCATATGAACCGGGTGGTCACACATGAATTGATTCATGCATTTGATCACTGCCGTGCACATGTCGACTGGTTTAAAAATGTCAAACATTTAGCATGTTCAGAGGTAAGTTAAAATGCACCTGATGCTGTCATTTTATTAATTATTGCTGGTTATTAGGGTTGCTTTGTGTTATATAGTCTGTTACACACAATTAGTTTGTTTTAATCCTTTTAGTACGTTTTGTCCTTTCTGTCAGGTCAACCTAAATAATTTTGTTCAGAAAACAAATACTTAGTTTTCACAAATATTAGCAACTTAACGTCATACTAAGTAGAATGTGATGACTGTGAGTATAAGAAGTGGTTATTGACAAATGAGAGAGTACTTAGAAGTAAAAACACGTTCACATGGTAATCAAATGCTTATAGAATTATATTTATCCTATAGTCTTGGTATGTTGGATAGTTATCACAGTAACCTTGTTTTTGTTTAGGGTTTTTTTGTTTTTTTTTTCTTAGTAACAACAAGCTTGTCTTTGCCAGTAATATTAATTTTTTGAGTAATTGTGCTGTTTATGCTAGTACACTGTAGTTATGAATCCATCACCATTGGATGGGGTTCTGAGTACCCTGGTCTAGTGGAAGGTGTCCCTGCCCATGGCAGAGAGATTAAAACTAGATGATCTTTAAGGCCACTTCCAACCCAAACCATTCTATGATTCTGTGGTTTCAGAGCACATTTGAGTATTAAAAGCCTTAATACTTGATGCTTTAGGAGGTAATATTAAGTAGAGCACAGGCTGGGAAGGATTCCTCATGTGTATGTGACACAGGAGTGGTGTGTATGAATCTGCATGCTTTTATTTCATTTCTGATGTAATCCATATCATTTGGTCACAGAATAGCTTATCCCAGGCTCAGCTTCACTTCTTCAATTTTTTTAACTCCTTCCCTGCCAAGTGGCTCAGGCAGCTAGGGAATGTGAGGTGTGGTCAGTTTGTAACACTTAGTCTCTGCTGCTCTTTCATCCTTGCTCTCTTTCCCTGGTCCACTTTGAGGTCCTTCCCCCAGAATACAGTCTTTCATGAGCTGCTTCAATCTGTGTCTTTCCCATGGGCTGCTGTTCTTCAAGACCAGCTCCAACTAGACTTCTTTCCACAGCATAGAGTCTTTCAGGAATGGACTGCTCCAGCATTGGCTCCCCAAGGCCCACAGTTCCTGACAGAAAATCTGCTCCCACATGGACTGTCAATGAGCTGCTGCTTTTTTCAGGGCATTTGTCTCTTGTGTTGTGATGTCTTCCTTGGACTGCAGCTTGGATATCTGCTCTACTGTGTTCCTTCATAGCTTGCAGGGAGATGACCTCTGTCTCCATGGTGGTCTCCACAAGTGGCCAGGGAATCTCCTCTGATGCTTCCTCCCTGTCCTTCCTAGCTGTATTGGTGTCTGTGGGGCTGTTTCCCTCACATTTTCAGTATTCCTCTGTCTCACAGCTGCCCTGTAGGTTTTTTTAATCCTTTTTTGAACATATCACAGAGATACAACCAGATTCAACCAACACTCACTAATGGTGAGTGGTTAAAACAGTCTCTGTCTGACATAGGGACAGCCACTTCTCCAGTCTCACAGACACCACCTTGGCAGGCCCCTCACTGCCAACACTTTGTCCTGTGAACTCAATACAATAATTCTGAATTATTAACTATTATTTTTTTGTCCATGTATTTACACAGTGCAGAATAAAGCATGTAAACCTTAAAACATAAGTTGCATATAAACCAAAATTGTGTGTGTTCTTGCTCTTGTCAGGAGTATTTGTTCACTTCAGGTTTTTTGATTACTTAATTATATGCCATTTACATTTTTTGTTGACAGCTTTTCAATTCTTTCTTTTTCATATTTTTCCACTCGGGTTCTTAATTATAGGAAATCAGGATTTATTTACATTTCCTAGCAGACTGCATAGGGTGTAGAATATTTAGCAGACAGAAGAAATTCTAGTGTACAGGACAAGACAGTTAAGCTAAAACATACTTGCTTATTTGAATGTGGCTTTTTTCAAAACAGATGGGTTAGTGGTCTTGTGGTATTGCATCTGTAGTCTGAAAGATATCTGCCTTACTTCCTGACTCTAATAACAGATTCTGATACAGATTGGGGAGAATATTACTTTTCATGTTCTTTGAGCAGTTCATGTATTTACATACACATACATATAATCTCTACTGCTCATTTATTTAAACTTCAGGGATATGTGAGATGTAGTTCCTGAAGGTTGTGCTTCACTGAGGCTGAAATGGATGTGAAGCCTATGGTAGCAACAGGTACTTAAGTTAGAGTAGCCTCAGGAGTATCCTCTACCAGCAGTCACCATAAATACACGAAGAAAAACATTTGTTACAACTTTTTTTACTTTATATTTTCATGTGTTTGTCTGATCTTGTGACTTTTTATTTTTCTCAATAGATTCGAGCTGCTAATCTCAGTGGAGACTGTACTTTGATGAATGAAATCGCCAGGTTTAAATTCGGATTGAAAGGGCACCATCAGGTAAAGATTGCAGATGTTAAAATTTAGTAATGTGTTTTAAACCATCTTTACCTTCTTGGTTCAGCCCTCTGAACTTTCATAGCTGGAAACTTTAGAAAAATAAATAGATGCCATGACTTGCTGTGTCCTCTTAACTAACCCTTAATGGTCAGTGTTAGGTTTTTTTCCCCCACTTCCCCACCTTGTTATTTTTATTGAAGTGAAATCCCTGAATATTTAGTCATGTTTTAAAGCATTACCATGACAATGGATGGCTAATAAAACCAAACAAAAAGCAGGGCTTTCAGGAAATGTAGTGGAAATACCTTTTCCACTATTAGTGGGTGACGCTCTTTTGAAAGGTCTTTGAAAACTGAAGGAAGCAAAATCAGGAGATTTTGATTTAAGTCTTGTAGGAATTATTTTTTGTAAATAGTAATGAAGTCTACAGATTAAGACCCAAGTGATTGCTCATGTTAGAGTGGCAGTTAGCTTGTAGATGGTGTTTTTGCATTTTTTTGGTCTTTTGTTATCAAACTGTGTAAGAAAAAGTTACCATGAAGAGAGGTATCAAAATGAAGACCAGTAGAGAAGTCTTCCCTTTGTTTTACAGCATTTCAATTTTTAAAGAACCTAACTGGTATTTGCGTCTGTTTCTTTCTGACATGTTTTTGTTTTTTTTTTTTTTTTTTTTTTTTTGTGTCCAGGTCAAGTTTTGCAAATGCTTAAACACCTACAACAAATGCCAAATTGTATTTTAATTCCTGTTCCAAGGAATGTCTTTTAATTGTTTCATGGTTCATGTGTACATGGAAAACTAAAGCACATAGTTTACACAGGATGGAACTAAAATATACTTTCATGTTTATTACAGGCACTGTTTGACTCTTCTTTCATGCAAAGTATTGCCTATAAAGTAGAAGTTAATACTTTACAAAATCTGGGAAAAAAGTAAACTAACAGATTTTTCTTTTTTTTCACTTTAGACTTGTGTACGAGACAGAGCAATCCGTTCCATTCTGGCTGTTAGAAAAGTTAGCAAAGAAACAGCAGAAAAAGCTGTGGATGAAGTTTTTGATGCCTGCTTCAATGATCTGGAGCCTTTTGGAAGAATTCCACACAGCAAAGCAGATGCAAAACGTGCTTACAGAGACTTTCAGAACAGAGATCGATATACTACTAATTTGTAAGGGCAGGGGGAACCAGATGAGACATTAATACCTGTTTGTACAGTAACATCTGGAATTACAGTCTGTGCCCACAGTGCTGATGGAAAGGGCAAACCTATCAAATGTATGAATTTATTTTCTAGACATTTTCCATGAGCCAACTTCCATGGAAGTAAATGGGGTAAATGAACAAGACTACAAACAGTGTTTCCTCACCTGTTATTCCAGAAAGATTATCTAGCATGCCAAATGATTTGTCAAGTACAATTAAATGTGCTTTTAATTTTTTCACTCTGATTGATCTGGACTTGGTTTCTGAAAATTTTGTTGGCACTGAATAAATCTTTTCATAAAATCTTAACATTTTCACTATCTTCAATACAGTCGTACTTGATATCATCACTCTATTTGAAAGGATGGGCACCTGAACTACAGCTCTGTGCTCTAGATTTAATAACTATGGCTAAACCTAGAATTTAATAACTGCCACCTTTGGTTTTGAGCACCTCCTGAAATTCTTAGGTGGTCTAACATTTCCAGTGGTGGGCAAGCTTTTGTCACTTGAGTCCTTTATACCCTAAATTGCTGCTCATGTCTTGATAGTCTCTGGTAGTAGAGGACTGATCATCGTACCCAGTGTTGCCTTCTCCTGTTTTGTGTCCTAATGTGTTTTGTGATAACAGGGCAGTCAGTGTATGAAGCTTTTTCAGGCAATACATAACTGAGATTTGGCTGTGGTGTGGCAGCAGACTGGTGAGACTTGAACTGGAGTGAGGCACTGAACTGCTCAGGTAGGGAAATGCCAGTCCATACACCAGTTGTGAGTGCCTGACATGTTACAGCTGAAAGGGGAGGTACTCCCAAGTACCTTCAGAATTTAGCAGCCTTTAACAGGGCCCTTGTTTGCAGACTTGGGCTCCTTCAATCCACCTATTTATTTCACATGCCTACAATGTTTTTGATCTGACCATCATTCTGTAATTTTCTCCTAGGAAGTATTCAGTCATGTGATAAGTCTCCAACCCAATGGTCCTGCTTCTAAGGTGTCTAAGGAACAAGATGCCTGAGGATGACAACAGTGTGTTGCCTTTTCCTGATGAATAGCAAACACTGAGAACATTCAAACCTGAGCACAGTCCTCACAAAGGACAAAGCAGAACACACACGAAGTGCCTGAGAGCTGATCAAGCCTGAATTGCCTGAGTTCCCTTTGTGTTGGACTATGTGTGGGTTGCATTTATTTCCAGGTGTAGCATAATTCATACCTACAGGAACCATTACTTCTGGGGCTCAGCATTGATGTAGATCCCTCAGAAAGTCATTCCCATTGTACTGGGGGAAGTTAGGTCTTAGACTAAGATTCTTCAAACCTGTGCTTTCAGTAGTTTCACAGAATTTCAAATGGAGATTTCATAATCTTTCCTGGGGTGATTCATCAGTGACTGACATAATCTCATGGCTGAATATCTGAAGAGAAAAAAATGGGTATAACCTAGATACCTATGGAGAAAATTGAATTCTAGGCTTCCCATATTCCATGTAGTCTGTGTAGAACTGCAGTTTCCAAAATCCTCTGAGGATCAGAGATGCCTTGAAATCAGGATAGTAGTATGTGTTGATATTCCCTTAACCTTACTGCTCTTCAAGTCATCATTTCAGTCAGTGTATTGTATGATACTGGGGTTTTCATGCTTCCAACATGTATTCTGGCAAATAATTCCTTCATTATCCCTTATTAACCAAAGTTCTGCTTTAATGAATGTGTGTGTGTGTTTGCATTTATATTGTATTTTGACCAATACATAGTTTGAATATATACATTTGTTTTCTATCTGGGATAAGCTTTATCAAATCTACTTAGAAATGAAAAATACAGCAATAAAACCTGGAAAATGCAAGCATACAAGCTGCTTTTTTATTCTTTAACATTTTTGATAGGTGAGCATGATAAAATCTTGGAAAGAAAGTATTCCAGAGATATCTGCAAGAAATATTGCTAATAAAGAGGACATGAGCTATATACAGACATAATTATTAACATATATAAAAGACATAATAGCTAACATATATATGTATATCATTATGAGATTATGTTGAGCACAGTAGTCACAAAATGTTTGATTTGGCAGTTGTTGGAGAAGTAAGGAGGGGGCTCAGTACTCAGCTGGTACCTTGGATATCCAGAGGGCAGACTTTGTCTTGTTTTGGAACTTGGTTGGCAGAGTACCTTAGGAGGCAGGGCAGAGGATCCAAGGCTGAATGTTCTTCAGAAAGGAAATTGTCAAGGGACTGGAGCAGGCCAACCTGACTGATCAAAGAGCTTTGACTGCAACTCAGGGAAAAGAGGAGAGTTGGAAGAAGGATCAGGCAGCTCAGGAGGACTACAAGGATATAGTGAGGCTTTGCAGTGAGCAAATTAAAAGGGCCAAAGCCCTGCTAGAACTTCATCTGGCTATTGCATAAAAAACAATAAAAGTGTTCAATAGATACCTTTGTGACAAAATGAGGGCTAAAGAGACCCTGGATTTTTTATTGGATGGGAGAGGAAACTAACAAAAAATGAGGAAAAGGCTGAGGTAATCTATGCCTTCTTTGTCTCAGTTTTAAGTAGAAAGACCAGTTGTTCCCTGAGCACCCAGCCCCCTGAAGTGGGAGACAGGGGCAGGGAGCGGAATACAGCCCTCATAATCCAAGGGGAAATGGTTGGTGAGACTGCTGCACCATTTAGACACAGTCCCTGGGGCTGAATGGGATCCAACTGTGGATCCTGAGAGAGCAGGCACTGAGCTATCTTCCAGCATTTATCAGCAGTCATGGTCTAATGGGGAGGTCACAAAGTTGGCAAATCTGATGCCCAGTTACAAGCAGGGTCAGAAAGATCCAGGGAACTCGAGGTTTAGTGGTGGACTTGGCATTGTTAAGTCAACAGTTGGACTCAATGACTTTTCCAGCCTAAATAATTCTTTGGTTCTATGTAATAATGTCTATTAAATAAAATTGTATATCCAGAAAAAGTCAGTTAAAGCAACTTTTCAATATAAGATTATATTGATTAACTGAATATTTTTGAATATTGATTAATGTAAGATATATTTTAAAGATACTTTTCAGTTACACCAAGCCAAATTATAATGGCAGAATATATGCACAGCAAGTCACCAGAAAGCAAAGTCACCAGGACAATCTGATGGGCTTCTTCTCATTCCCTGAGAAAAGGAGGGAGAATAATTACATGGAACTTTGCACACACTGTTTATCAATTTGAGCAATCATTTCATTGCTTCAGGTTCAGTTTTAATCTGCATGCTTTTTTCTCATCAAAACAGAGGTTTAAAAAACCGAGTAAAAACTCCATGCAAATATGAAAAATTTGTGACTTGATTAAGCAGCAGAGGGAGCTGAAGGACTGTGGAACAGCATATGCTGCAGTGGAAAATCAGCTGCACACTATACTCAGCTGTTCTTCAGTGAGCAGTTCACTCTTGGTTTAAATTCCTGTTTTAATCAAACTTGCATATCTTTAATATTAAAAGACGTTAAAAATTAAACCATATTTCAATCCACTTTTTTTTTCCCCTGTTTCTGAAGAATATTTGCTTTCTTTAGAAGACCACTTCAACACATATATGGAAATAATTTTGCAATCTGTGCTGTTTTGGAGTGTGATTGTGTTCACAGGGACACTTAGATAAATGCTGGGATGCATGTGGCAGACCAAAACATTAAACTGGAAAGGTCCAGCATTGGTAATCACAATCATGCAAATTATATTAACTTAATTCCTTATTCCCTATGCCTGAATTTTCACAAGATTTTATTTTTTTCTCTTAAATCTGAAAGATTTTCCAGTTTTGACCAAAAGAAAAGAGCATTATCCAAATAGTAAATAGATATAATTTTACATGGAAGAATAATTGAATAAAGAGCCTTCAGGTATTTTATTTTTTCTAGAGAGGAAGTGCTAACTGGAACATACCTCACTGAATAGCTCCTTGGCAGAATTATTTTAAAGTTTGTAGCACCTAACTCTCAGTTGCCTGGATGTATGTCAGTTACCACAGGAGCCTTCATATATTGATTTAAAAACTGGTTTTAGATTGTAGCAATTATGAGGGAAAGGGTTTGCTGGCTCTGAGAGGTGTTCTGCTTGGAGGGAAGTTGCTGGTCACAGCTCAAAGGGTCTCATTTCAGAGCACTGTTTATAGGGCCACAGGACAGTTGGCTTTAGTCATAGCAATGTTTCATCGTGGCTGCACTTCAAATACGAAACTTTCTTTGAAAGCATGAGAACTTCAGCTGTTATTCAGGCAAAAAAAGTTTCCAAGGTTGCTCAAAAACAAGGGGAGGAGCTCATTAGGCAGCACAAGTTCCTGGGAGCAGATGGTATTGCTGAAAGTTCAACAGTTGCTCAGCCCAGGTGCTGTTGCTCAGGGCCAAGGCTTGACAAGCATTTCTCAGAACATATTGAGGGCTGGAGATGGGGGGATGTGCCACCACAGACTGCATGTGCAGCTGAAGGATGGCCTTTCTTCTTTCAGTGCTAGTTACCTCCTTCTGCCACTGTGCATCTCCAATATACACAAGGGAGAGGATAAACGAAATTTTATGTGGGGAATTAAACTGCTGTCACATGTGTGAGAGCAAGGGGTATTTCTTCCAAGTGTCTTCCTTTAATTTCTACCTCCTAATGCCACAGCACTGGATTTTACTCTGATAGCTTTGATCTGGTCTGGTGGGAGCCAGCTGGGAGTTCCCAGGATTACACTGTGAATGAATAGTTGAATCCCCTTTCCCAGGTCCTATTTTACAGAGCTTCCTTCTCACCTCTGGTCATATGCCCATGAATAAACCTGGATACCTGTGGGCATCTTGGCTGTGTCTCTCCCATTCCTCCTGTGCCCCAGCTCCTGCTGCTGTTCCTCTGCTCCTCAGCTGCCCTCACACTCCCTGCATCTGTGCCAAACTGTTGTTGGTGCCAGCTGGTGTCTCACCACGTTTTAGTCTCTTGATTTGACACTTTACTGGAATGCACTTGGGAAACCATTGGGGAATATGTTTCTTTACCATAGGAACCATGGCAGCGGATGGGGATTACCTGTCAGACCTCATGCTGATCCTGAATTGAATTTCTGTCAGGGCTGAATATTCATTCATGGGAACTGGAGCATTCCTTGCTATCACAGAATATATATTACCCTCAGGTTTCACACCTTCTGCCTTAGCCCTTCTGGTACGACGAGTAGGAGACTAATTACCTGTAGGACTGGGAATACAAGAAGAGAAGGTCACAGGTACATATTTCCATCTTGATGCATTTTTCTGACTGCTGAGTAAAAGCAGACTTAAAAGGACAGCTTTAATATAACAATCCTTTCCTGCTCTTTGGATGCCTCCAATAGAGTGAATTTTTCTGCCAGCCACTAACTGAAGTGGGCTGGATATTATGTCAACCCTTTCTGGTTCCTATATACTTCTAATTACTCCATACCAAGGGTGTCCCCTTCCTTCTCTTCACAATACCCATACTCTGGCATAATATTCCCCAAGAGGTGAGAAATCTAGGTGCAAACCTTTAAGACTTTTGCTCAGAAAGAAAGACATGTTCTGTATTTCAGACACATGGGCTCAGAAAGCCTTTCTGGGTTCAGTCAATGAACCTTGGATAGCTGAGTTTTTGGTGCAGTTAGACTTTTAGAAGTCATACTGTTCACAGGCCTTTTTAAATGCCCATCTCACATATAAAATGCACTTTTCTGAAGATATTTTCTAGAAATCTGCTAACCCTATTCAGTGCAGGCTGAGCATGTAACTTCTACACTGTATATATCATCATGAAGTAAGGCATCTACTGTATGTGCACTGCTACAGTCTTAACATGGGGGAAAAAAGTAAATTTTGATACTTTCTTTAACATTCTTCTAGATTTCATCTTAGGAAGTATTATGTTTAGGAAGTGTTAGTATTTAGTTGCTTTTGTCTTGGCACATTGGACTTTGTAGATGTTTTTTGAGACACATAACTGCCACCATTCAGGACATGCTTAATGTAAGCAATCTAACTCCAACCCAAATGCTGACATAAAAGGCAACAGATCTGGTCCCAGAGGTTGGGTGTCTGAGAATAGATGGTCCCATGTTGTCCAAGGGTGACTGAAGAATCTGTGGAGGAACTTCAGGAAAATACTTGCATAACAGATTTTCCTATTCAAAATCACCCTTCCCTGTGGTGACCCTCTTTTTCGCTCCTTCAAGACTCTTGGACAAGCTCCTTATCTCCTGAGAGTCTCATCAAACTGCTGTCCACTCTCTCCAATCCCTTCAGCAGCAGTGGCTGTGGCAGCTATCCATCTTCAGGCACATTTACCACCCCCTGAGAAATTATTAAAGTAGAACTTAGAGTAAACCTTCCTCTTGTGAAATCTTTGTTGCAGCACTGGAGAAGTCTATGGAAACCAGCATCTCTAGAGTTATTTTAACAGCAGCATAGAAGTCTTAGAGATCTATGTTTTGCCTACATTTCTTCTTTTCTTTGCTTGTTTCTTCTGTTTTGTTTTTACTTTTTTGGGTTTTTTTGGTTGTTTTGTTTTGTTTTGTTTTTTGTTTTGTTTTAAACAAAACCCTTGTCCACTTCAGCTGTAGTCTCATAAAGAAAACTCAAATGGGTGAGAGAAGAGATTGGGGGACAAATTACTTATTTCTGGCTTTATAAACTGTGCCAGTGAAAAAATCCAAACCTCTTCACTGCCTCTATTTCTCTTCTTCAGGAATCCTACTTTAAAGATGTGTGTGTCAGACTCTCAGGGACACAGACTCTTTTATACAGCTCTGGAAGTTCTGATCAGTAAAGCACTTAAGAACTTACTTACATTTAATCATGTCATTTTTACAGACTTACTATTTGTTATCTTGTGAACCACACTTGGAGAACAGTGCTGTAAGTGCATCAAGTGCACTTGAACTTGCTCAGTGAGCTGTTGCATGTATGGTCCTTTCAAAACACAAAAGGAAAGTCATTAAATCTATGTGACACACTTCCTAAGTAGTATGTTAACTTCAGTAGTCTCTTTGCATTTCCATTTAAAGTGTTATTGTCTGCCTGCTGAGACTCTTCCTGCTTTATAGCAGTCATATCTTGTACTAAAGTGAACTTTATAGTGTATTGTTGAAAACCTTTCACAACAGAGGCTGCTGGTATTCAGTGATGAACAGTAAGATTCATGTGTGTAATTAGTCAAGTTTTGAAGTATTTGTGCATTCTATGGCATAAAAACCACTCTACAAATATAAGATCATTATGGCTGTGTCTTTGGAGAGAGAAAAACGTGACTAGTCAAAAAATACCAGAAATATCCTGTTAAGGCCTTAGGTTTTGTTCATTCAAGTCTCAAATTTCTCAACAGAAGTGGAAATAACAGGATACTGATAGCAAATTGGTTTTTTCCACATCATGACTATAAATAAGTTAACTAAGCCAACTTTTCTAATCCAATGTCTGTATGAATGTTGGCACCTAAGTTCAATGGAAGAATGATGCAGAGCAAGAGTGAATATTGTTTCTTATTACTGTTCTTTGATAAATACTTAGATCCCATTACATAAAATAACAAACACAGATTCAGAGCTAGAAAGAAGGCTTTAAATTGTAAAACCTACATCAAGGGCAGAAGGGAGATCACTAGTAGGGCAAGAGCCATACATATAGTAAGGCAATGCATTTGCAGAAATGCTTTTGTCTTCTCATGAAGGTTTTGATTCTGATAAATTCATATTCCTCCTTGTATCCTCCTTTCTTGTTTTCTTCTTCCCCAGAAATTTAATATTTACAATGCTGTATTTGTGAAGATAGAATTTTATGAAGCAAGAGAGATTTTAGATGAGGCAGTTGTGCAAAGTTAGGTGAGCTACTCAGAGAACTGAAATAATAAAAAGTGTTTTAGGTGACTAGACACATTGCATCCCAGAAGCCAAACTTCATTTGCACATAGCATTTACTGAAGAATTTCAAACAGAAAGCTACTTTCTGCTTACCAAAGTACATATTTTATCACCTATGAGTATAGAAAACTTATGTGCAAGTATTGGTGAGGTGCTGATCTTGCAATGGAATACTGAGTGAGTATTGCCATAGACCAAGGAAAGGGTGGAACTTCAGGAGGTACTCACCACATTTGTTGTCAATGTTGTCCCCTCCCTGTTATTTCACATTCCTTCCGTAAAGGGAAGAATGGGCCACAGAGATTTGATTCTCCACATGAATATTTTCCTATATTTAACTATTTTGTGATTGAGGTAAATAAGTTAGCTGAGGATTTGACCTAAAATATGATAAAGCATGTGTAGAATTCCCTACTGAAATATATAATACAGATTTGTTGTTATGTAGTAGAGTTTATAATAGAGATAAACATTGCCTGGTAATCTATTTTTCTTCTTTTTAAGGCAATTTCATGTTTCTAAGGCATAATTTTTCCTTTTTCTTTGCTAATCCTTTTTTAACCATCTGAATGGTTAAAAACTCACAGCTTTTAAATTTCTCCCAACTCCTACACATTAGTAAGTTCAAAGCAATAGCATTATGAAAAACAAATTGAGAAGCAAAAAAACTTCATGTACTAATGAAAAATTTACCTTATGTTTGTCTATTTTCTAAAATCAAAATTATACATCAGCGATATGTCTAATTGAATGTCACACTATCAGTAATTGTGCTGTCTATGAATGAAATTTGTTCCAAAGTCAAAGTGTCACCTTGCTGTCAAATAATCCCATAGATTACCATAAACAGAGCTAGTGAAATTGTACTGTGAGTGAGAAGATATGTGATGTGAATCCCAGTCATTACCAGAGACATGACTGCCATTGTAATTATCTGCCTACCACAACAGCTTCCTTCTGCCAGCTCTTGCTTACCTGCTGCCACACAAACTCATTAACATTTCCCTTGATGCAATACCATTTGTACAGTTAACCTTTCTGCAAAGTGGGGGCATTTCTTCATTATGATGGATTCCATAATATCACAACAACTTGCATTGAGGATTATATTTTTCTTTTCTTCATTTATGGTTAAATTAGAAATTAGTCTAACAGCTGGGTTCCATTATAGTGAGCTGCCTTGTCATCTGTGGAAAATGCAATTTGGTTTAGGGGTAGCTTCAGTGTTCTCCATCTAAGAAGGGATTACTGCTGTTGCTCAAAGTGACTTCTAAAGGCAGATAAATTCTTGCACATTTCAACCAGCTTTTGATGGAAAATGAGAAGTATTTTTCAAAGTAAATTCAGTAATTATTGTTTCATTTTTAGATATCAGACTTTAGAAACTACAAACCTCTTCCTATATCTAGGCTTTTTAACAAAAATGTTACAGTCACTTTCCTGGATGATTTTGGGTTAAAGATCAGCTTTATTTCAATATTTCAAATTCATAGTAACATATGTAACATAGTAACATTTATAGTAACAATCGTAAGCTTTTCGTTTCTTTTTCCTGGTCTGTAGGCATAGCCTCTTTTTGCATTTGTTGGACCATAAAGATTTTTTGCAACACCTGTGGAACACTATCCATAAGCAGTTACTTGATCTGTGTAAATTTAGATTCAAATTTCAACTGCCTGTTTTAAGATTGAAAGTAAATACATTTATTTAACTTAACCAGTGCTTAGAAATACAAAGAGAAAAAATGTATCACATTTCACATCTTGGATGCATCTGTAGAATTTTTGCATTTAGTTTAGGTGATATAACTTATATTTTATCTAGCAATTTCATGAAGATTAGTACTCATCTGGTATTTGAATTATCTCTATACTTCTCACAGTGATGCAGTTCATGTAGCTGAAGGTGAACATGCTGCTAATTTTACATTTGTGAGTTCTCTGCCTCACATGTAATAGACACTGAGCTTTCTTGCTGATCATATCTCTTTCCCTCCTGAGAGCTCAAACTCTTTGACATCTCCTGTTTTTCCCACTGCCCCATTCCTAAAACCTTCTTTATCCCATTTTCCGTCCTATTCATGCCTCACATCAGTTGCTTTTTAATTCTTTCCCAAGGTTGCCTGTATTATCTGATTTCCCTTTACTGTGCAAATTCCCAGTCCCAGTTGATGCAGGAGCAGGGAGGCAGGTCTCTCACAGGCTGCATACTGGAGGCAGAAGAGGACTCCAGGCAGCAACTGGGGTGTTAGGTCAGGATGTGTTCTGCACACTGATCAGAAGAGCTCTGTAAGAGTCCAGACTCTGGAAATTTGCCAGGCAATAATTCAGCAGAGGAATTTGACACAATGCAGAGTGATTTGAAGCAACCACCATCTCACAAAATGAAAATAAATTCTGGGGGGTTCTCATGAGATACGGTGTAATTATAAAACATACACTTTGTGACTTTTTAGATCTGCAATACACTACTGGAATTGTTTGTATCTGGCTACAGACTTTGAAATGAGTTTGCAAGGCCCAGAGCAGAGGTGCATCAGGCTTGTCCTCACTGAGCTGTTGTTGTTTTTACTTGGGTTGGCTTTAAGACCTTTTAATTTTTCTCTCAGCTAGATTGTTGTCACTAATTCATTCTACTTTCCTTTAACTTTGTAAAGTATTAAATCATAGTTTTGTTGAGATAGCAATAATAAGCAGTTGTTCTATGTAGAATGATATATTTTATGACTACCCCAAATACGTAGTATACAGAAATACCAGCCTGGTAAGCCATCAAGAAATGGAAATGCAGAATGCAGAACAGAGGAAGGTAGATGTGATGACAAATGGGCACAAGCTGACTCTGGGGCTCTTTATGACACAAGGCTGTAAACAAATCACCAGTCAAGTAAAGGAAGCAAGATCTGGAACTGCTTTTAGGGCTATCCCCATTTTTTAGAGATAAGAAAGTGAACAGATAAATAGTACATTATACAGGTAAAAGGCACCATATATAGTTAATTTGGTTGTAATGTGGACTTTCATTGGAGGAAAAAAAAGGGTAAAAACATGTTAGCAAATATATAAAAATGTTTTCAGGTATATCACTTATTGAGGAAGAAGGCACCACTGACATGAACATCATGTTCCTACTGGTGAAATACTCCAGATATTGACACTAATCATGTCACTCATCACTGCTGCCAGGCTGAAACCACTGACTGCAGGATCTGCATGAGTGAAGATAGGGTGCGAGTAACACTAGGAAAAGGGGTAGAAACCAAGCATATGACAAGATTATTATTATTATTTATGAATCCTGTTACTATTATTACAACAGAGGCTTTTCCCCATAAAAAGTAATGATTAGATCTAAACTGAAACATTTTTCATGGATTACATTGTTGTAGTTTTGAGCAAATTCCTGACTCATACAAGATGTATTTTCCCTTTGCTTGTTGACAAAATGTGGAACAGAGCAACATAGTAATTGCTGGAAATGGAAAAAGACCACAGGCAGAATCCAAGGAAGTAAAGGGGGTTGTCCCCATATTCCTGTAGCTTGCCAAACTGTCAGAAGGCAGTGCACAGACCAGCTTCAAGTGGAGGGACAAGGGTTTTTTTCCATGGGCTGGTCACTGGAAGAGATTGTCTGAAGATGTAATGTCCCATCCCTGGAAGTGTTGAATGACAGGTTGGATAGGACTTGGTCTAATGTAAGGTGTCCCTCTTATGCCAGAGGGCTGGGACCAGGTGATCTCTAAGGTCTGTTCCAACCCAAACCATTCCACAATTCTATGATTTGCTGTGGAGCACTGCAATATCACTAACCTATACTCTATCAATCAACCATAACTTCACTGGGGCCATGTATCTTCCTTCAAAACCATATTCATGTGGACATCTGAAATCAAAGGAAATTGCCTGACTTTAGGTTTCTTAAAATCAGGCCTATAATATTATCTCAGGTTATTCATACTCCTAAGAAAGGAGCATTTTGTCTTTTGTGAAACAGGGTAAATGTCTCAAGTGTGTGGTTGCTCTCTGCTAGAAAATTACTACAGACTAACACAACTGCAGGTATTTCTTCAATATGGGCCTTAGAACATCTTTGAAACACTGTAAAAGGGATACATTCACTTTAGAATTTTCAAATAAATGAGACAGAAACAGAAGAAGAAATATTTTGTATGCTATCTTCATATGAAAACAAGAAATGTATCTTATTTCTTGTGTAATAAGATTCCTAATGAGGAAAGATTTCAAAATCTTCCTGAGCATTTGCAACTAGAGAGGGAATTAGACATTCAGTGCCTGAAAAATTCTCCTTTGGACTTCAGTATTACAGTTATTTCCTGGTGAAAAGAAACAAAAAAGACTCATAGGTGAAAAGGAATCTTATTTGATTCTGATTATGCAAAAAAATAAAATTTATTAATCAAGAGAAAGACATAGAAACATTTTATTGCACAGAGAGTTTGAAACACTTTATGATTATGGGTGCAAGGGTTAAAGCAGGTGGCATACATTTTAAATAGGTGCTCCAGCAACATGTCAAATATGTCCATATTTGCATATACTTTATGTTAAAAACATGCCAGCACTGTCTTATATATTCAGAGCCTAGCCAGTGGAAGTCAAAGAGGTCACCTGTGCAGCTGGTGCAGGTAATGGAATTCCCATCAGGCAGATTTAGAAACTCTAAAGAAATGTGATAAACACAACACTCCATCTGTTTCTAAACTATTGAGACAAGCATGCCATTTGCATGCTTTAAAAAATAGATATTATAATTTTAGTTTGTTTTTTTTTTTTGGTGTGATCTATATACTTCAATATGTGTCACTTGTTTGGAGAACATGCTAACATGCACATAAAAACCCAAACCATGTATAAAATTGTTTTGAGTTTTCCATACCAGTTCTACTCCTGATTAAAAAAAAAAAAAAAAAAAATACAAAGCATCATAATCATCTAAATGCTTATCCTAACAAAGCAAATGTTGAGAAATATTTTATGGCCATATTGTGCCAGGTGGTTGCTCCTCAGACCTGTCTAAAAGTGAACACTAAATAAAATGATAAAATCAATCTAAAAGGAGAGATAATAAGCTTGGTGATCATAAGACCAATACTTGTGAAAAATCTAATAGGCCAGATTCCTGTCTTAGGCATGAAGACTTTTAGCTGGATGCTGTAAGGAATTTTTCCACAGAACAGAATTGATAGCAATTATTCTAGTATCTACTTTTTCTCTTTGTAATTTTATAGTGTCCTGCATGTAACTTCACAATGATCCTATCCAGGTTGCCTCAGAAGCAGATGAGGGAATACACACCTGCTAATGTTGCTGCTTTTTGGCAGTAGCTGGCTGCTTTTATATCTCACCTCCTAGTCTCCTATCAGCATTAGCCCTTTTCTTGGGAATTTCTGAGTGCCCTCAAACAGAATCAGGACAAATGACAGCTGTCTGTGTCCAGCTCATCTATATTTTGCATGCTGGATTAGTCCAATTGACTGCCCTTGGGTAGGCACTTGCTTTCTGGACGTGTTGACCACTGTGTAGGTGTTGCAGAGACCGTCTGCTCATACACTGTGGAGATGCTAAAACTGTCCTTAAGCAGATTTGTTAGACAAACACTGACTAGCTGCACAGAGCACCCACTCAGCTCTCAGGATGTCCCTGCCTATTCGAGCTTTAATTGTGTAACAAATTGGAGAGAAAATGGAAAAATTAATTCTATAATGATATGATGCAGTTTCATCCCTTTTTCCACTACAGTCTTTTCCCTGGTTAATGTGTTGAATTGCAGTTAATGCCAGATTTTATTGTGACAGGCTTATTTGAAAGATATTTGTGAGTCCACATGGACAAGAAAAGGCTTGCACCATCAGGTCTGCAAGATGCACACACCAAACTTTGAACCCTGACTTTTCAGGAGCTGCTCAACTGGGAGCCTGGGGATGTTAAGGATGCTGGTGGAGAAACTGGATCTGAGTGAACTTTGAGGTACAGCTGTTAACCTCTATTCTGTGGTAGTGGAGGCCAGTAAAATATTGAGTGGGAAGCCCCATCTAAGCTGGTTCACTAAGGAAATACAGCTAATGCCAATGTGATCCATCCTATCCACTTGCCATGTTCCCCAAATGTTTAGGGGGAGAGAACTAAAAACACCAGAAGTGGCAAAGTTTTGGTGGGTGACTGGCATTGGACTGAAGTTCTGAGGGTGCTGTAGTGGTGCTGATGGTAGAAGATGAAGAAGCTGAACATTGTGATGAAGGGAGAAGACAGGAAAATGTGGAGAGATATGTTTTTGCATATTCTAAATAACACAATAAAACCTGAGAAAACAAGTCTTCAACCACTTTGTGCATTGCACTTTTTTACAGATCTTTAAGCTTCATTGTTTATGCATACAGTGTTTTAATTAAAGAAAAGCTTAATAAACTAAGAAGAACCTAGTCCCTGACAGTAGTATCTTCTGTTCGTATTTTGTTTATTTAACAACTGGATGAGTAAATTTTCTGTCCCCAGTGGTTATATACTTACACCAATTTTTATTTCTTCAAGACAACAAGAAAGTTATAAATTTAAAAAAACACTCTTAGGGCCAAATATGTATTTGTTTAGGCATATTCAAATATTTTATTTCAAGAGTATCTTTTCAAGATTATCTGAAAGATTTGCCAGTATTTACTATTGAGAGAACTAGCATAAATGTAGAATATTTTTAATAATGTACTATTATCTGCCTTGTACGGGGGTTTAGACACATTAAGGCAGAGTACGAATAATTTAGTTTGAGCCTTGTTACTTGATTCCAAACCCTGTAGCTCAGCACACATAAAAACACAGCTTGTGTTTTGTTTAGTCTGTGCTTAGCCCACTTCTGACACAATCTTTACATCTGTTTTAATATTCTCAATAAAAGTGCATTGTAAGTGTTACTTCATTGAGTTTACTGGATAAATTCAGAACTGTTTCTGAGATCTTCCTTGCCTTAGGGTGCCTGGACATTCACTCATTATAATTGTTTTTTCTTTTTTTTTTCTTAAATAAAAATGATGTAATAAAAAATAATCAATAAAAAGCAATCTTCTTATATACTAATATATATTTCATCCTCTAAAAGTTGGTTCGTGGGAGGCAGAATGCCTTAGTGGTGAAGGGGTAAGGATGTGAGTTTAAGCTGCACTGCTTGCACAGCCCTGCCTTGTGGATGGGCTGCAGATGAAACATATGTGGAAGTGTTCATTATTAATGAAAGAAAGTCATACCTCTAAAAGTATGTTTTCTTTCCCAAATATGAAGTTTAATTAATGAATTTTGTAAACATGATTTTTTACCTTTGTCAACAATTTCTTGGAGAGTGGCTATGGCATCGTTACTTTTGGAAAAAAAATTTAATGAACTAAGGTTTTATATAATTGGTGTAATATGACAAAATATTCCTAATATTCAGTTAAAGAACCTGTAGATTCCAGTTTATATAAACAGGATATGAAGAAAGGATGCTACTTGTAATACCTCTGTAGTTCAGATGTATTTTAGGTAGAAAAGTAAAAGATGAAGAAATGACCTTATTCAAATTGGAAATAAAAATTCTCAAGGTCTATAGCACAATCCAATAATTGACTTTAAATAACAATAACAGTATATCAATTTCACATCAGAAAATAATCACAGCTCTCATATATTAGAGTAATACCTAAGATAGCAAAAGAAAATGTAATTTAAGACACATCCCCAACAGCCATACTTACTGATTTTCAAATCCTCTATAAATCCCTATCTTATTCTGAAGATAATTAATGTCTTTAATGGATTTCGCCCTTACTGTACAAAATTCTGAAACAGCACTTGCAAGTTGTATTCCTAATACTACCTTCAAAAATTTTACTTTGTTAAAAAAATTAAAAGAAAAACAGGTAAAATGAAAAAAAAAGATAACTTTCTTGGGGGAGAGAGGGAATATACTTAATACTGAAATTAAACATCTTGTTATTGGTATTGTCCTGTGTGAATTTTTGGTCCAGAATAAAATACTGACACTCCTCTGGTATCCAAGACGATATGCCAGACTTTATTCCAAGCTGTCAAATAAATAGCACAATGTCACCAGTTTTCAAACTGTCCTGTACTATTTCATATGTACCTGTTCTTTTATGTGCAGGCATAAATGCATGCACATATACATTCTATCATCCACAGATGCATGAATATACCTGCCCTCATAAGATCTTTATAACATTAAATTGGGAGTTGGATTGAAGTTACGGCTTCTAACGTTAATGATGCAAAATTTTCAGCAAGTGCTTTTAGATTTTCAATTTTTGTGTTGAAACAGAAGTTTTTGATGATAGTTTTGGTAGCATGGGAAAAAAAGGATCCTATTTCTGTGTCTGCTGCGTAGGACTCTGGGCTGAGTAAATTGTTATAATAAGCATCTGACTAAATACTCAGTGAAACTGACGCCACCTCCTTGAAATCTGAATGCATGCAGGCAATATGCCTAGAGCATTTGCCTTGGCTCCATTCCAGTTGTTTTCATACACTTTATCTAACTTTTAAATTTTGCTTTTAGAGGAGAGTAATACAGAGAAATCTACCAAATGATCCTCAAAACTCGGCTACTCCTCTTGGGTTTGACCTCCTACATGGAGAGAAAAAAGAAATCATCAGCCATCATCAACACCTATCATCCACGATAGCAAATGAATTGTTACTGGCAAAATATTTCCATAATTTTATTGCATTTATTCCTTTATTATCAGAGTAGTTAACACTGTTGACTTAATTCTTAGACACCTAGTTTAGTTATACTGGAACAGATAGCTGAATAGTTGTGTTGGAGGGATTGGCGGGTTTAGTTTTTGCTTTTTTTTTTTGTTTTGTTTTGTTTTGTGTGTTGGATTTTGGGTTTTGTGGGTGTGTGTTTTTTGGGGTATTTTTGGAAACAAACAGGCCTTATGCTGCATACTAGTCTGATCTGCTACTGATACAAGAAAGCAAACATAAAGTTTACGTTCCAGTTTGTGGTGACTTTTCTTTTGCTTTTTGATCTTAAAACCTCCATTATATGCAGAGGTGACATATAACTTGCACAAGCTAATTTATAATCCTTTAATCCTCAAATATTTTTCCCATTCTAGGAAATTGAATGTTAGATCAATGTCTAGTCTATATTTGCTCAAATATTGTTTAGTTGACCTTTATTTCACACTTTACTTATCTGAATATTATGCTTGATGTATGTTCTTGACAAGGAGTAGCAACAGATACACTTATAATGGCCAGATATCCCAGACATCTTGTCATTTTCTACATAAAATAAAAAACCCCAAAATAATAAAAAAAAAAGCATTGAGGCAGAACTACTCTTTTGTCTTCAGTGTGATATTTCAAGGTCAAAAAAGATGTGTTAATGGGGCAATTTAGCATGTAATAAATAATGCATTTGCCATTGCACGGGTAATATTTCTTCTACTATCTAGGTTTCTCTTTGCTGTATTTCCAATCCCACTTTTCTATGAATAGCAATGTTCAAGTCTTTAAAGTGAAGATGACTGTATAACTATATTTTCCTTTCAAAACTACCAATCATGTAAAGTATAATGTTATACTGCTCATGCTGCTTTTTCATTTTTTGCTACAACATCTGAAAACAGAATACATCAAGGCAGCTTTTCGCACATTGAAAAGAAACACATATATTTGTAGATATACAAATTTTGTATGCTGGGTGATCCACAGCATACACTAATGCTTGGTGTTGTTCTTCCCCAGGTGAAGGACTTTGCACTTCACTGTGCTGAACTTCAGCAGGTTCCTGTCCACCCACTTCTCCAGCCTGCTGAGATCCCTCTGGATGTCAGGATGATCTGGCATATCAGCTTCTCCTCCTAGTTTGATGTTGTCTGCAAATTTAGTGAGTGTACACTCTGCCTTATCATGTTAAATAGAACTGGAACCAGTATAGATCCCTGGAATACATGACCACTGACTGCCCTCAAACTAGATATTGTTCTGCTGATCACCACCCTCTGGACCAGGCCAGTCAGCCAGTTTTCAGTCCAACTCACTCCATAGCTTCCCTGAGGACCATAAAGTACCTGGAAATGGTTTCCAGGATTGGATGCTTATCAAGCCTAGAATTATCTCCTAATAATAAAACCTACTGCATCCAGACCAAAAATACTCTTCATTCTGCCTCTTGAAATTACTAAGTAGACACAAGTGAAAAAAATCACAGGCCTTGAAATATATGAAAAAGGGCACATTTCTATATAAGTCATCTGCAGAATTGTTAAGCAGAATTGTGGTTCTGTTCCCTCTGTCTGGAACTGGGTTTAATTTTTTCTATGATCTATTGTAAAAATCACTTATTTTAGGTTATGAATTGCTCCATAGAGGTGATTAGCTCCAGATATTTATCATAAGAAACAACTGGGATGCCCATTTCCTGAGCTGTTCCCTTTAAGTTATATACCTGAGATAAATGGGATGACTTTGGGTACAGGAATTTTGTTTTCAGTTTTGAAGCTTCAGCCAACTGGTTCTGATGTGACAACTTTCCCTGTTTAGAGCAGGTAATTATTAACAACATATTTAAGTCCTTTTTGGTATACCACATCACCTCTTTGCAAAGTTGCATTTGTTGTTCTTTGTTCAGTTTCAGGAATCTGCCTGCTCCCACTGACTTCAGAAAACATGGAACAAGCCTTCCAGACCCCAGCAGTGCTGATCTGAGTCGAGGTGGCAGCAGCTGGAAGGGTGTGACACACTTTGCATGGCAGAGGCACGGGAGATGGGCAGAGTACAACGTGCTCTTGCAAATCCAAGTGCCTTGGGGATTCTGAGACTTCAACAGATCTTAGACCAGGCTCACCTGTGCTGGGCAGCACCAAATAATCCCCACTGCTCAGTTATCCTTCCCTCTGCTGAGTAGCTCTTGTCTCAGGACAAGACTGTCTTTTGCATCAATATGAGTACCTCATAATTCCCAGAGGGTCTTCCAGCCAATATAAGGATGCACACACTTCTTTTTCCTTTAACAAATACAGTGTGAGTAGTTTATAATGTTTGGGCATTTTTATTTTCTGACACATCTTGCAATTTTGTACCTGGTGGTCACTCAGTCACGTTCCATAATAATACTGAAGCTTATCTATGTGAGGAAATGTCTGGTCCAAAATTTGAACTGCAAAATGAAAAGTTACTCTTAACCACACTTATACATTACTGCTTGTCTTGCCTGAGATTTGTTGCATTTACTGTTGCAAAGACTTTTCAAAACACATTAGTTAAATGGAGCTGAAAATCATTCATGCATATTTTATGGAATAAATTACAGATATATCTCCAGTTGTAAGTTATAAAACATGTCTTTGCTTGGGCTATTAAAATATTCTGCCCCATTTAAAATAAGCCACATAATGAAACTGATGTGCAGTAATAATTTTACAATTTTTATTAACAAAGTATTTTAGCACAAAATGCATTTTGAAAATTTTAATGCATAAATTCCAGCACTTCTGTTCAATTATTCTCAGTAAACACAGAAATAAAGTTATATTCAGTTATCTAAAACTGGGGGGGTAAAAAAGAGAGAATTTTAAATTTTTTAACAACCATGGAAACATATTTGCAAAAATTAAAGCCAAACACAGCTGGGCTGCCTGGAGTAGAAAGAAGCAAGACAAAATCACACAATGAAAAATACCATGTTCAAAGTCTATGTAACAGAGATTTTTCAAATTTACATTATAGACAGAAGGAAGATTTTAGAGTGTTCCATGTCTTAAACTGCCAGCTTATGTGATGCAGAAAACAGCTTGCTGACAGTGAACTTTTGATCACCAGGAAGAACTTGTATCAGTTCTGTTCCTTAACTTGTATAATCACAGGGAGATTTGTGTGCCTTATCATCATTTGTAAGGCCCCAAAAAACTTCCTCAGTGAGACTTTTAAAGGGCTTACAGTTGTTCATGTACTCTGAATCTGATATACAAGACAAACACCAACAAGATGTTCTCAAGAGGTCAAAACAATAAAAAAGCTTTACTGGCAACTTTAGAAAATCAAAGCACTTTGGCAAAAGGTTTAGAACAGTGTTCATTCAACATAAAATGTTTCCCAAAGCATTAGATTAGCCCATTCAACTCAGCAAACTCTAAGCTTGGTCGATTTTAAGTTGCTGAAAAATTCCAAGGGAATTACAAGAAGAGGAACAGAAAAGGCATAGAAAACAACGAATATAACTACCATTCCTGGTTGCAGCAGCATCCAGCTGATAGAACTTCCAAGAGGAGGATCAACTCATGTGCTTGCTTTGCATCTTGCTTTAAATACTTTTTTTCTTTTTTTTACTTTTGCTTGCTTTTTTCTTATACAAAGAATTTAAGTTCTTTGCGTACTGAAAACATCACAGACTAAGTTAACTTGTTCTGCTTCAGAGCTAAAATAGTTGCTTCCTTTGGATGATTTAAAATTAATTGGGTGATGTAAAATTCCTCTCAATACAACAAGTTTCTCTTGTACAGGAGAAATAGCCTCTCTGAATGTTGTTTCTGAATGGGTTGAGGGAAAAATTTATTCTCTGTACATTGTGAAGGAAGACTTGAGGGGCTGCTGCCGATAAACAGAAGTTCAGTTCTGGGTTTTTAATATTTCCCTAAAAACAAGTGCTCTTCATGTAAATAATAACATTAAAAAAAAAAAAAAAGAAAAAGGTTGGGCTTTTGGGTTTTGGTTTTTTTTTAATTTAATTGGGGGTAACTAAAGCTGATGTGCAATGAGAGCACTAAGCATTGATAAAATAGGTGTGAGCAATAAATCCAAGGGAGTTCTCTTTAGCTGAGACATGTTCTCTGACACACCCTTCAAGGACTCCGTGAAAAATGCAACAAATCTTGGGTTTGTTGCTATCTGCTGAATCCCATCAACTTAAAACAGCCTTCCCTAACCCACTGGTTATGGTGCCTTGCTTTGCTGAATCCCTCATGTTGCTGCATTGAAGATGGAGCCTTTTAAACCTACTCATACTGTGCCCATAGAGCAGCTGGTCTGTGAAAGAACTGGTCTAGACATTAATTTCCATTTCACTTTAATCTTGTGCTGACCAGACTTCACAGTTTTAATACTGAAATATCTGCAGAGCAAATTGTCTACTAAAACAGGGGTTGAACAGAGTTTGGAAAATAACATTTTTTTTAATCGTTAGAATCTAAACTGTGTCTTTGGATTCTTTCCCAGACTTACTGGTCAATATGGCATGGAATTTTATAGCCTGAATTAAAAATAATTACTGGAATCCTGGAAATCATATGGCTTCAAGTCATATGTCTTTCAAATCAAAACCTAATTAATTATGCCATTAAACAATTCTTATTGTCTAGTGACCAGCAAATGTATATTTTCAAAACCAAACCAAAATGTGTTGTAAAATGAGTTTAAATTCTATTAGTTGCATTAAACTAAGAGTTATAAACTGAAAACTGATGTTTTGGCTGGTTGCTATGAATAATACTCCAAAACTGGATTTATAAGCCAGCAAGTTTTCTGGCTGAGGATGGTTGCCAGCAATAATTTTGAAACAAGAATTTGAAATAGATGTAAATAAGATCCAAATACTGCAGACTACCCATTAGGATGTGATAGAAAAAGCTACAACATGAAACATAAAGCCCTTATTTACTGGTTTATCATTTATTTTGTATAAATACACATTGTGCACACACTTGAGGAGATTTTTGCCAACATTACATGTTTCTCAGTGCTCACTATTTTAAAAACAGACTACAGCAGTCCATCCTGACCACAAAAAAGAGACCTTTATAAGGCCTTACCTAAACCTGCATCTCTTTTAGCAAATAAGAGTTCACATAACTAGTTTTCTACAAATGATAAAAGATTTCTTAAGCCTGTGATTTGTGAACCCAAACCTTCATTTTCAAAGGACTCATCCATAGATATGCTTGTAGATAAAGTAGCACAGCATAATGTGACCAAATGCTTCTGTACAAAAATGTTACATTTGGAAAATCCCTGGCTCAGACTTACCAGTCTGAAGAGATATTGAAAAAGACAGATCACTAACATGGCAATTTGATACAATTGTTTTTTTGTTAAATAAGATTTTGTCTGACCTTCTATGTGTCTTTCTTCTCTGCCCAGTTGTCTGGGCAGTAAAGATAACCCTATAATAATTGCATAAGGAACACTTGTTAACCCCTTTCAATGCTGTCTTCAGAAATTCCATCTTATATTCTTCTCTATTTTTCCTTATTATTAGTTAGAGTAGTTGGCAAAAACTCCCATAACTGTAACTAAAGTTCTGATTGGAAATTCCCTTCCTTCTGCTCCAGGCATTAAGAAATTTTTAAATATTTGCTTTGGATAGAGAAAATGAGGGTGGGGGATCTCTGATGCAGCCTGGAAATGAAACAGTTTGGTGAGCAGCGTCCTGTGTTGGTCTGTAACCAGATGGGAGGAAATTAGTAAGGAAAATGATCTTTAGGAACAGGAGTACTACACAAATGTTGTGGCACCCCATAGAAAAGAGATGTGTTTTCTATGGGAAGGTATATTGTACCTATGGATTAGCTGCCCTTTACTGATATAACCATAAATTTCTCCTGCTTATATAAGTTTTTGTGTTTTCCAGAATTCCTTCTGAAACAGAGCAGCACAGCATCATTCCTGGTTCTAGCCCCTGCTATAAAACCACAGTCCCTCAATACTTAATACAATACAATACAATACAATACAATACAATACAATACAATATAATACACATCTACTGTGTGATGTTGAAGCTTGAGAAGGAGAAAGATTGAAATGTTTTCCTTTCTTGATTGAAATTCCATTGGTATCATCCATAATGCCATTCCTAAGGGAGTAACCTATGAGTCTGCAGAGTACTGCCCTTGTCACATATCAACCAGAAGTGCAGAAAAGTAGTGGAATTGGACATAGAGGTAGTTTTTTGAGGCTGTGGTCACACAGGGCTGTGGGACAGTTTTCTTGGCATTTCAGAGGCAATTTGATTTCCATGAGTGTCATCAATGTGACTTGTCAGGTCAAGCTCCTTCCCACTTCTGTACATCATTTATTCATTGGGCCAAAACTTGCTCTTTAAATGCAGAGTTGCTGCCTGCTCAAAAGTGTGCTGTGCTGGTGGGATGATGAGGGTATCTCACTTCCTGCCCACGTTGCTGCAGGAGCCTTTGTCCTAGAATCAATCCCTTTTGTCAACCCAATAGGTGCCAGATTACTTGGAATGAATGGATTAAAAATATCTCCAACTGTTTGCTGGTCTTAGCCAGGTGGAACATGGCATGTAGGTAATTAATACAGTAAAATATTTCCTTCACAATGTTTGTCCACAGCCCCTGTAGATCCAGAGTAGTTCCATGCATGGACCAAGAAAGGAAATAAAACAAATGCAGCTACAGCCTTTCCTTCTCCATCTGTCAGAGGTTTGTTTTGAATAGTTAAGATGAAGTTTCATGCTCCTTTTTCACATTTCCCAAACCAACATGTTAAAGATCCTCTCTACAGCTGGGTTAGGCCAGTTACTTCTTCACTGGGGAGCAACCTGGTTGCTGTGTTGAATCATTTACTGGGAGACCCACAGAGAGGTCACTGTTCAGCTGTTCTTCCAGCAGTGTCCTCTGATTTCCTTCTTTGCCTCTGGCGAGATAATATCTCACAGGCAGAAAATATTTTATTCTTCACATCAGGATAATATGCACATAAATATGTATAAGTATGCCATCCTCAGTGCTCAAACCATCTGTACAAGTGTCACCACTAGAGCTATTGGTAGCTTTTTTGTATGTCTCTTTACTTATTTACAGTCTGAATTAAGCATTAAATTCCAGTGTGACTTCTAATTAGCAGAGCAGCAGTTACTCACTGTTGCTTTGCTCTGGCCTGTAATCAGCTTAGTCCTGGGACAGCAGAGACATCTTACCACTACTAAAACTTGCCTAGGTGTTGCAAGTTATTGAAACTCAACTTTAAGGAGTCTGCTCAAACTTAGCACATCTTTTCTGGTTGTCAATTTACAGGCAATATTGATGGTGGGCAGTTTATAAAGGGGCTCCTTAATGAGAAGCAGAAGGATATCACACACAGTTCCCAGAGGCATTTATAAGCCTTGATCTGGAATGATTTATGTTAAATGTCCATTGTATTAAGTCTGTCTCATTTGGTTTTAGGTCATCTACTGAAACTATCCCTCACATATAAAATGTACTTCTGTCACACATTGAGCTTTTCTAAATCACATTTTTTAAATTACCCATTTATTGTCTCTTTTTTGTCATCTGATGCATTTACAGACTTTATTTATTTATTTATTTTTTCCCTCTGAAAATACTTATTTGAAGAGCAGAATATCAGCAATGATGGAATAACAGGCTGATTGACAAATATTTCCACACCGACTCATCAATAAGTCTGTGGCTAAATAAAATCAAGAATTGCAAAAGAAATAGAGAATATATAGCAGTTTAATTGACAAGAGAAGGACCACATCTATTTGAAGCTTTATGATGTGGGATGTCTGTAGGCTTCCAAATGACTTTTGCAATTTGCTATCTTTATAAATTACTTAAATGGACTACAAACAAGTCAGATGGAAGGCAATAATGAGAAGAGGAATGACTGCACTTCAAGTGTCAAGAAAGTTTCAGCATTGTCTTTGTTTTATGGCTGATACTTAGGAAATATAAATTATTCTACATAAACATTCAGCTCTATTAAAAAATAACAAGAAGCAAAAATAACAGAAAAAAACTAAGTAAGGAAAAGAGGCTTTCAAAAGAGGATCTGGGAGAAAGAAATGGTGACTTTCTTTTAAGTAGCACTTTGATTATTTGGAAAGATAATTCCTTGATATGTCAACCTACTATATCTTCCATTAGATAAGCATCATGCTTTCACATCAGTGCTATTTCACTTAAAATAAACATCTAAGCTTTCTGTCCCCACAGCTGCCTATTTTAATATGACTGAAAATTTAAATAATGAAAAACACATGTAAACACCTGTCCTGTTTTGAAACCAGTGCCTCTTTTGTTATCCAGCAGAACCATTCCCCAGAATTCCTGCTGGTAAAACCAACGCTTGCAGATCAACCTTTGCAGCTGTTTCCAACATACAGAACTTAATTCATGGTTGCTCCCTGTCTGGAAAAAAATAGAGCAGCTCAAGCAAATGATGAAAAGTTACCTGGACAAATACACATTACCTATAATCTAAGCTTTATCTTTTAACTTTATTTTTTAAATTAAATGTTTTAAATTGTAGACTTTCCTGCAGAAATTTCAAATAGGATAGAAAAAAAGTCAATCAGATATATAAAAGGAGACAAGAGTAAAAAAAATGTGGAGTCAATTGTGATATTCCCCTTTGTAAATAGAGGTGAATTTCCCTCTATTCCCCTTTGTCAATAGCAGAACTCCTACTAGCACATAAAGGACCAGGATTTTATCCCTGGACTCTGTATTTTATGGAAGGAAGTAGCAAAAGTATGAGTGAAAAATAAACAAATATATTTTCTTGTGAAAAATAATCTAACTTTCTACTAAGAAAAAGCAATGATTATGTCAATGAACACACAGATATTTCTTCATCCTTCTTTGTCACATTGTATAAGTTCAGGCATGAAAACCAGCTTAGAGATGTACTTGTTTGTTTTCCCTTATTTCTGATATTTTACAGGAAAAACATAATAGCTGTAAGATTTATGAAAAGCATATTTTTCAATTTCATGCTGATGAGGTTAAAAAAACCTCTCTTTTTTATTGGTAAGTTGATGTCAAACATCTTGTAGGAGAGTTACTTGTCATGGGGACACATGAAAACCAGAGAAGAGAATTCTGGGAGGAAGGTAAAGAGTTTTCTAAAAACTAAGAGAACTTTTTGAGAAAACAGAAGCAACCACTTCATACACTCAGCAATGCACTCAGCAAGTAGAACTTATACTCACATTTATTCCTGAAGCTATTACATCTTAGCAAAAATTCTAGTGGCTATGTATTTTAAATTTGGATTGAAATTTTAAGATATATATATTTTCATAGCAGGGCCTATCTACCTTGACTGCAGTGAGAAAAATATCTTTAAACTCTCACAAGCTATATAAAAAAAGGACAAGGGTTAGTTTATCCAATGAGAAATGTGTCTTATTAGGAAAAAAAGCATTGTCATCATCCTAAATCCTCAAAGAAGGAGCTGAAACTAAGCTTTTGAAATAAATAATGAACAGAGATCATGATCAAAACTGACTTGTTATTGGAAATTTCATTTTCTGTCCATTGAAATAAATAAATCAAAGTATTTATTTTTCTTTTTTTTTTTTTTTTTTTTTTCATCCCAGAAAGCCCAATTCAGTCAGATCACTGTTCTCAAATCCCTAACTGCTGTGCTCCCTGGAGAAGGCCTCCTGGGCTAAACCAATTCCAGAATGTTCTGCAGTAAAGTGCACAGACCCAGAGTCCACAAAACCTCCTTTTCCTTCTAATTTTAGAAAAATCACACTCTTAAACCCCTACATTTGAATCCACTATGGTTTTAAAGTAACTAAAAAAGAAAACTTGAATAAAGGTTTTTTTGTTTTGTTTTGTTTTAATTCCTTTATTTTCTTAAAGACAAATGAAAATACTCTTACCACAGAAGAAGGGGAAAGAAAATATTTTTGTTTTCTTTTCATTTCAGGACAAATTTAAAACAAAAGTAGTCAGAATTTCCAGTCAAGCAGAATTTCTAGCTTCCAGCCAGTTCACAGTAGGAGCTGGTTATTAAATTCCATTAGGCAAGTGTGCTTTTACATCCTTGAAAGCACTTTTTCCTCTGCAACATCCAGCTGTCAGAAAAGTTGTCATTTAGCCCAGGGCCATGATATGTTTTGCTCCACAGTGATAATCTGCTTTGCTTTTGTGAACTTTAAAGAGTTCTGTTGCCATTTTGACAAGATTTGTCACATTTATAATGCTTCTATGCAACTTCTATGGAATTTTCTGTGTGTTTCCATGCAAAATGCAATATACTGTTATGACCATTATGTTCAGACTTTGCCTTTTGGCGTAGCTGGTGTTTGTTTGGATTTTGTGCCCTCTCTTCATCAACTCTGTGTTGCTTGTTAATTTAGATCCTACAAGTTAAACAATTATTGACTTGTGGATCTTTTTGCCTTTACTTACCTACAATTTACAGAAGAAATGAAGTTATAGTCTTGGATTGTCATTTGGGTGCATCACAGCAAGTGTAAAATGTACATAAATTTCTACAGGAAAAGTGCTCAGACATTGATTTGGTTTTCCTTGTTAAGTGCTTTGATGATTAAAATTAGGATTCTCCATCTGCTAAAATTTGTTATGGCTATGACTCTGCTATAAAACCTGACCATTACTTTAAGGATATATTTGGCTGTGTAACCATGGGACATTATTGTTAGTAGCATATAAACTATTCAATTAATTTGAAGCTAATTGGCTAAGTGAAAGATTTTGAAAATTGGAAAATAAAAAAAATACAGTTAGGTTTTTATTCCAGTTTCAATTTAACCAGATAATAAAATTTTTATTTTCCTTTCTTATTACAACTAAAGTTTTGTTTCCTTTTTCTTTGTTTTAAACTTGTTTAAACTAAAGTTTCCTTTTCATAAAATGTATAAGATAAAAGATTTTCTTTTCACTTTCTATTTTTCAGTCCCACACAGATTCTTATTATCATACTTTTATATCTATTCTTTATTTTATTACAATCACTTTTTCCTTTTCCTTACATTAAGCAAATGTCATATCTTAGGAAAATTGAAACCTTTCTGCTAGAATGGAAATAATGTGGTGTTCTCTGTTGAGCAGCAGTTAGTTCATGAAGGACATAAAGAAACTACAGAATAATTTTTTTAAGTAATTAACATCCTAGCCCAAACATTAGGATATTAAAGTAACATGGTGTACAACAGTCATTATCACAGTAACTTTGCCTGAAAGTTATAAGGCTTTCTAAAACCTTTGTGTCTGTTTTGGGGGGGCTTTAGATGGTGCAAGTTTTTTACTATAGGCATGCATTGCAGTTTTGTGTATGTTTCTGCACTCTGGAGACAAATCACAATTTCAGCCTCTGACTAGTATTAAAATTAACCTATGTGATAAAACAAATGCTGGGAAGTTTAGAGTGCTGCTGTGACTTAGTAGGAGCTGCTAACACTATTCAGTGATACAAGTCCGAAGAATTTTTGTGTGGTACATTGTTTTGAATTTACCACAAAACCAGCTTTTCAGCCCAGTTTTCCCATAAATACTGAATGTCAGATGGAGCTGAAAGTTGTATTTGTTATGTCTAAAGGCACCTGTGCTGGACTATGGACGATTTGCCTGTTGGTAATTTCACAAAGCTAAATCTTTATACTTTATTTTCTTCAGTATGAGCCCTCTAAAGATTCAGGTATTATAAATCAGAGATTTAATGGAAAAGTTCAGTATCAAGGATGTGATAAGATGATAGGGAAATTAAATCATTATATAAACAAAGCCATATGCATTCAGTTTACAGTTTTTTTCCTATTGTGTGTTACTAACTTAACATCAGTGAAAAGATATGCTCTGTCAGAGCAGCCATAAAGGTGACCTGTTTGTAATGGGGGAAGTTACTGACAGAAGACATCTACTAAAATGCTGACAGACCAAATCTCTGCCAGTGTAGAAACTGCTAGCCTGAGAATCTGCAACATCCTTGACAAGCACAAGTGGGAGCTTGGGTTGGCCTTGATAGGTACAGCTGGGGCTCTGCAGCATGCTTGATAAGCACAGAAAGAGAAACTGCCATAACCTGCAGAACAAAGAAACTGTTATAACCTACAAACTGACCTCCTAAGAAAGCAGAACTCAGCAACAACTCAGTGGTGCCCTATGCCCACTTATGTGTTCATATTAAAGATATAAAAGTAAGTCATTGTCTTCCCAAAATGAGCTTTTCTCTCCACAAAATACCCCTGTGTGAGCTAACTACACACTTGTTTTGTCCCCATTCTCTGGGAGCAGCTGAATGGACTGTAGTGGTAATAATTTGAAGGAACAATATCTATATAGACATGCATTCAAATAATTAAACAACTTATTCTTGACTAGTGGCAATTCACAGTAGCATGCAAATAGATATGTGTATATTAAATTATGCATGTGTTTATATGTATTTATATATATATATATATATATATATATGCTTGTTTTAATAATTGTAAGTGCCTATGAACATATTATCATGACCAAGTTGTGGGATGGGAAACCCCTGCAGATCAAGGCTCTCACAGTTACATACTCACAAAGGAAACAGCCTTAATAGTTAGCTTTTAATGTTAAGAAATTGCAAATTAACTCTTCGAATTTCTAATATTCATGGTTTCTAATGTTATCCTTTGCCTTATTAAAATGATTAACATAACAAGACCATCTTGCCAAACACTTTAATAGGAATAGAAGTATATTTTGTTTTGTTAAAACATCTTAGTCCTAATTTGTCATAAATTTGCTTTGTCATTATTTTGGACTAAATTCATACCCAAATTAATGGTCTTTACTTTGAGATATCATTCCAGAGTAGAATTTAATGCTCTGACCATAACTAGGAATATTTGCATTTCTCTGTTCTCAGCTGTCTATGTGCATAAACATGCCCGTAAACAATATTTTGCTATCACATATTTGTATTGCTTTTCTTATGGGGACAAGTGTATAGATATTATAGAATCATAGAATCATTCAGGATGAAAAAGACCTTTTAGATCATGAGTTCAACCACTAATCTAGCACTGTTAAATCTATCACTGAGCCATGTCCCTAAGTGCCACATCAGCTCTGTTACCCTTCTCTGGACACACTCCAGCACCTCAGTGTCCTTCTTGCAGTGAGGGGCCCAGATCTGGACACAGACTGGAGGTGCAGCCTCAGCAATGCTGAGTACAGAGGGACAATCCCTGCCCTGGTTCTGCAGGCTGAGATATTGCTGATACAGGCCAGGACAAAACAATATTTATTAAAAAGGAAATCCAACCCCATAAAATAATGTTATGAACTGTCTTGTTTATCTATGTGACATTGAAACACCAGTCTGAATTTATTTTATTGAAAATTTAAATAGAAAAAACAAAAACAGCAACCCCCCACCAACATGAAAACAGTCTAAAAGGTCTATTTTTTCTAGAACTCTAAACAGAAAATAAGAATTTCCTATATAAGTGTCACTTCAGCCACAAATGTAATTTAGAACTAATTATAAGGGCGTTCTGGAAGAAATTAAACCAAGCTGTGGCCAAAGAAGCATAGAGAAGAGTGTTTAAACCAAAAAGCATTAAAATAAAACTTATTTTATACATATCTACTCCATTATGACTAGAAATTGAACAAAAGATTTTTACATCAAAAAGCTAATCTGAGAGACCTGTGCCTGCTTTCATAATCTGGCCCACAAAAGATACAGAAATTGTTTAGGTTTTTTTTTTTTTTCTATTGTGTGTCCTGTCCTTGCTTTGATGAATGTATGTTTGGGTGTTTTTTAGTGACACACTCAAATGACATCCAGGTGACCTGCCATGAAAAGGAATTTTCCACATTGTCCCAGCACACTTCCATCAGCTCAGGTCACCTTGCACCCATCAGCTTCCTCACTTTCACCATTACCTGTCTTCATCCCTAGCACCATTCACTATTTCTGTCTCACATCTACTGCAGTATGTCTCAATCCCAGTTCAGAAATTATTCATATTTTCCATTTCAAACTATCCTGATTCCTGTGTAATAGTCTGCTTTGACCTCATTCATCCTGGTGTGAGTTGCCCCAGACTGTATCTTCCTTTTGGATCCAGAAGAAATTAAATATATGATGGCAATAGCAGAGGAGTGATTGGCACAAGGAGACCAGAGTTTGTGGGAGACAAGTCTGCACTGTGCACAGAGTGAAAAAGAAAAAATGAAGTTAGAAGACTGGACCAGACTAGGCTAGGGTAGACTAAAATAGAGCAGAACAAACCAGAACAGTTCCAGTTGGAAGAGACCTACAGTGATCATCTTAGTCCAATCTCCTGTCCAACACAGGACTGATCAAAAGTGAAAGCATATTATCAATGGAATTGTCAAAATGCACCTTAAGCACTCACAGACTGGAAACATTGAGCACTATTCCAGTAAGGCTGTTCTGTGTGTCTGCCCATCTTCTCAGTAAAGAGATGTTTCCCAATATCTAACCTGAAACTCCTGTGGTGAAACTTTGAACCATTTCCATACTTATTTTCAACTATAATGTGCAAGACCAGTTTGTAATCCTTGGCCCCAAAAGGAAGTATCTCATTTGTGGGGTGGTGGTTTTATATGTGCTGTTAGGCTTGCCTTCAATATTCTGGAATCCATCTCTTTGTGGCAGATCACCTCTATCATGTAAGAACTTGTCACTGGAGGTGCTCAAGTGTACAGGTCCATCTTAAAACAGATTAAGGAGAGTATCAGAGAAGCCTAATCTAATCTGCTGCTCCTCACTCTGAGTTCAGAACAGACCAAGTTCACAACCTTCACAGCATTCTACATATTCTACACACTCTACATTATCCTTTAGTCAGGAGACATTGTCATGCCTGCTTGCCTTGTTCTGTGAACACGGTAAAAATCTGAGTTTCCAATGCTTCCTGTAGCCTTTTAGGGATATCAGAGAGGAATAAAGGTTATCTGTAACTGTTCTGTAACACGGTTTCATTAGTCACATACTCAATTTGCTTTTACTTTAGTGAGAGTTCTTCATGAATTTGGGAACAAGATTTGACCTCTGATGTGATTTGTATAAGTTGTAGCTCATTAATTCTTTGTTTGACTGAGAGCTAAATATGTTTAGGTAACAATAAAAGGCAAGAGTACTAACAAGTTCTCCTGTAACTGCCACAGCTCCTTAAAAGATAGCACACATATGCCTCAAAAAAGGTTGAGTGGAAAAATCTGAGCCAGATTAATAAAGTTAAAATAAATCACACTTGTTGGAACTTTTTGTCAAGCAGGAAGAGTCTTTGTCATGGTGATCCATGATTTGAAAAAGAATTCTGGAGAATTGATCTGACACAGATGACATTAAAATGTGTCTGGTGGTGAGGAACATCAGGGAGATACATGAATCAGGGAATGTAAATATAGGTGACATGCTAAGTGAATTTTGTGGAATCTTGTGCCCTTTCAGCTGGGAATTATGAAGGTCAAATTTTATTGCAGCAGTCCCAATGATTTATGAACAGTTTGAGTAAGAAAAGCAAACCAGAGAAGAAAGGAAGTTCACCACAGAACTGGCACAAGTAAGCAAATTATAATGTAAAATTCCACAGATAACAATGCAGGTGGAAATTTGGAGCACCTAGCTCTGTCTGCTATGATTTTATATTTTTAGTTGATTTTAGGTGAATCAAGCTTATTTCAACTGAACTGATCTAATTGTTGAGCTCAGTTAGTGCTCTATCAAATCTTAACACAAGTGAAGTGTGTTTCATACAAAGGAAAGAATCTGGAGGGGAACTCAACAGGATGAAATTTAGCTATTTTTATCCTATGCATTTTGTCTACTCTTGGTCTTTGAGCCTTGTGCTAGCAGGAGCACAGGAGCAGCAGAGAAACTCTCTTCTGAAAACCTGTAAGTGCTTATTAACTCTTCTGTCTTAGTGCTCCCAGTCCTTCACTACTGCTCTGTTGTTTCCTCACAGCTTCCCTAATCTTCCTGATGTCTCTTCCTCTTGAAATGGATTTTCATTGTCACAAAATGGAATTTGATGCTGGATTTGATGATGGATTTGATGGTAGCATTAAAGAAAAATAATTTTTTTGCAAATTTCCTACTAGATGGTAGGTAAATTTCCTACTAGTAGGTAGAAAATTCTACCTACATAGCTGGTAATGAACGAGCTCTGAAATTCACCCACTCTGTGCTGGAGTGGTCTCAAGGCACTGACCATGTCCACACAAAGTGAGAGTTTCAAGGCATTTTCTACTTTGATTCCTAGATATGAAATTATAAGGAAGTTTGTTCAGTGTCATCCAGGACAATCAAGAGTCCTTTATCCTTGCTGGTAATCCTTTGAGCTATCTGATCCTTCAAGAATTTATTTCTTAATACAAGGGCTCAAAATATCATTTCTGTTTTATACATGATAGTAGTTTACTTTAAATTGAAATGGAATCTCATAGTCCATCTGTACATTTGACTGTAAATCATGGTCTGAATTATACTGTTCATATAAATTTTTCAGACCAAAGGTTTGAATTTAAATCCCTGAGATGTATCTTATTACATGTAATCAACAGTTTTTGGTTCTGTGTTGAATAACCTGTTTGTGGAATTGAAGTACTGCAACCTTAATCTTCCAAAACACCACTTGCTTCTAATAAAAAAGTCACAATCACTTGGATTTTCAGTTCAGCCATTTTTTAAGCACAGCAGAATTGCTAAGGATGGAAGAGACATCCTAGTCCAGCCCTGTGCTCAGAGCTGGAGCAGCTACAACAGGTTGCTGAGGGGTGTGTCAAGTGTATGGAATAGAAGTGGAGTTTGTGGTCTCTTGGACAAATTGTTCCAGTATTTGACTTATGTCACAGTTTCTTATATTAAGATAAAATTTCATGGCTTTTAATTTGTGTCCATTGTCTCTTGCCTTGTCAGTGGTCACTACTATGAGGGTTGGAGTCCATCTTCTTTAATCCTTTCCACTATGTATTGATAACGCATTGATAAGATCCCTCTGGAACCTCACTTCTCCAGACTGAACAGTCCCAGCTCTCTCAGCCTTTTTTCAGGTGACAGATACTCCAATCCTGTTGTCAATCTTTGTGACTCTTCAATGGAGCTCCATTATTCCTTTGCCTTTCTTGTGCTGGAGCCCAGAACTGGACTCCACACTCCAAGGGTGTTTTATCAGTGCTGAGTTGAGCTGAAAGATCACTTCTCTACCTACTGGCAAGGCTCTTGCTAATATAGCTGAGTGGCTGCTTGTCTTGATTGCTGAAAGGGTTTCATGCTGGCTCATGTACAGCCTGGCGCCTGCCAGGATCACCAGGAATTTTTCTTTCAAGCTGTTTTCCACTTGGCTGGAGCTAGCCAGAATCTGAGGTTGTTCTTTCCCAGGTGCAGAAACCTGATGGGGCTCCTCTGCCCATATCTCCAACCACTCTAAGTACCTCTGAGTAGCAGCATGACCCTCTGGTATATGAGTCTCTTCTCCTAGTCTGGCATAATTTCAAAACTGAATAAGAATTTTCTTAGTTCCATCTTACATATTGTTGATGAATAAATTTTAAAATATTGTTTCTACTACAGAGATCATACCATCAATGTTTGGCTTCCAACTCAAAACTGTGCCACACTATTGAGGTACTTTCAAACTTCTGAGCCTTCTAAGTCAGAAGGTTTCATTCTTTTAAATTTTATTCCTGGACATTTTAGAACAGTGAGGACTACTCGTTTCCTCTTGCTTCTTCTTTTCTTTCAATTATAGGATAAGCTTGTGAAATAGCAAATCTAGAACTTTGCCTGGTACATCTTTTTAATATTACGAGTTACAATTCTGTGTGAAAGAAACATTGTTCTTCCAGCCAGAGGAGCAAAGAAAAAGAAGCCAAATCGTTCCTTGGTCCTAGTAGCCAAAATACAGCTCCAGGATTGAAATGGAACAAGCATTAAATCCATGAGTAGAAGTCAGACTTTCTACTCCTCCAGGAAGGGTTTGATTTCCAGAATGCATCAACTGCCTGAATGGAGTTGTAGAAGGTGAGTTTCTGTCTCTTTTCCCAGGTAATGAGTGACTGGACCAGAGGAGATGGCCTCAAGTTATTTGGAAGGAGGTTTAGGTTGGATATTAGCAAAAAGTTCTCCACTGAAAGGATAGTCAGGTGTTGGGTCAAGCTGCCCAGGGAAGTGCTGGAGTTGCTATCCCTGGAAGTATTCAAGATATGTGTAGATGTGGCACTTAGGTATAGGGTTTAGTGGTGAACATGGCAGTATGGGATCAATGTTTGCATTCTATTGTCTTTGAAGTATTTTGGCCAGCCAACTGCAGACAGTTCTGTGACTCTGTTTAAACCCTTTCCAGCAGATGGCAGTCTACTGCTATACTTTGGGGCTCCTTTTGTCTTTCCTATTGGTGAGCAAAACAAGATGATGCTTTGTGCATAAAGCAGTGTATAAGTAAGTAGGGTCACTGCTGTGCCTATCAGGGTAACTCTTATGATACATGGAAGTAACACAATAGAAACTGCAGTTTAGAAATCCAATTTATCTTGCTGTGAATGGAATTGCATCCACTACAGGCAGCAATTAGTTCTGTTCTATAACACTCCTACAGAAATGTGACATTGAAAAACTGCAATCTACTAAGCTTGAGATCAGGGAGTTTAGAAAAATGTTAATTCCTGGTATGCAAAGAAGAACAAAGAATTTTTTACCAACTGCAGCCAAAAGGTCAGATTGCAACTGCTGAGGTAATGAAACAAAAGCTTCTTTCATCTTCAGTTGCTTATACTGTTTATAAAAGCATATTATTCTGTTGATACCTATTTCTCTCAGCACTGAGTTTCTGTTACAACTGAATTATGGATAGATCTATTTTAAATCTATACCTTCATACCAGTGTCTAAAGCTCCAAGACTGATAAACAAATGATAAACGAACCTGGTGTTGAAGTACTTGAACACTGATGTTTTTTTCCCTATGCCTTTGCAAGCATAAAGTAGACAGTTCCCTCATAAAGTAAATATATATCACCAGTCCTCTTGAAGCTTTAGCATGTTAATGTTCAGGTAAGAATTTCCTGCCTACATTTAAGACAGTGAATGATGGGATTATGCATCAGGTTTTATAAACTGCTTACCTGCTATAAAAGGACATGGGGCTTAAGAGTATAAGAATTTAGTTGTACTCTCATATTTTTGTCTGCAGATGAACGAGCAGAGATTAACTTCTTTTTTGAAGAATGGGTTTATGCATTTTTCATTTCTTTCCCTCTTCCTAAATTCATGCCCAGTGTAATTCCTGAAGGCAGCCAGAAACATATCATAACAGCCATTGTGCTCAGCAGACCTAGGTGATGGGGACTGTAGGAGCTTATGTCTTCCACTCATAACACTTAGAAATTGTGCCATTTGTTTTCCCAGGGAAAATTAATTACCAAAATATGGTGTTAGTCAGGGCTCCTAAACACTTTTACCTTAGATTAACTTGCAATTTGAGAATTACTTTTCTAATTGGAAAGTATTAGATTCAGAATTCCTTTTTTTCTCCCTGAGAACATCAGAAAAATGTTCACAATCAATATTTACAGGATTGTATATTGTTATTTTCTACCCCTGAATGAAAATGAATGACTGAAGGAAGGAATCATGTATGGTATGGCCTGTATCCATGCCACATGACTCAAAAATATTCCCTTATCCATCCAATGCTGAGGCAGGAGTACTTTTACTCTTCATTTCCCTTCAGTTTGCACCTACCAAGAATCCCTACTGTAGTCACCTTATTTGAGATTAAACGTCATTCTAACATGGAGTGCAATGTTTCCCCAAGAAACTGTGCCAAACTATTTAATTTCAGGTCAATTTCTTTGCACAGAGAAAGATGATTGCATCCTGTTTTAGTGTGGTTCAATGAGTTACTGCCTGTAATAAGTAAATATTGTAAGATTGTACTATACTAACTTTTAGATACTAACTCTTAGCTTCTACATGTATTTTCTAGTAATAAGGGGGGGATTCTTGTCTCCTCATTTTGCAAGTAGAGAAACAGTTATTAGAGAAACTGAGAAAGGGTGAGGAAAATGGATTGCATCAGGAGCATCATAGTTTATGATCTTTCCCCTCAGGTTCCAAGAGCTTAATCTAAATATATAGAAAAAAAAAAAAAGTTTTTCACAAACCTCATCCTGGAAAAATTGGGAGGAATCACATTATCTTTCTTTGTTTCACCTAGAAAAAAACAAAACACCTGCAGACAATAACAAGTAATGACTGTGTTTTACTTCTCCTATTATAGACAGAAAAAGATATGGCATGAATTCCATAGCGGAAAGGTCTGATCTATTAATTTAAAAATAAGCATTTAATAACTTTTAATAATTTAATAACAAAGCAGATACCTTGTTGTATCTGAGAGATATACATATAAAGTTGGCAAACAACACCAAACCCAAAAGTTATTCATATTTCTGGCTTTCCAGTTGAGACAGCCTGAGGAATCTGGAGCAGTATTAAAGACCTGTGGATGGGCAACCAAGTAAAGCTGGAAATATTTACTTTTCCTCCTAACAAGTGAAGTCTTGTAGATGCCTTAAAAATAATTTCTGTGTGACTAAAGATAGATTTAATTCACTCAGAATTCTCACACATCACACAGGTTTGTGATGTGCTAGCACCTCTGTTCTGCAATTCATAATTATGGAGAAGGCAGCTGCAGATCTGGCTTAACCACTTTGAAAGAGTGGTGCCTGTTTTGCACCCACAGTCCCACCAAGCCTGTTGAAAAGTCTAATCCTACACTTTTCCTAAATGAGCCAGAAGTGAGCCCATAATTCAGCACATAACAACTGCAATGGCTGAGACAGTGCAGGGAGCTTCAAAATAAGTGTGGAGGTTGAGTGAAATAATTTTTCTTCAGTTGGCTCCTTCACCTGACAAGCAGGTAAGAAATCTGAGTGCTGAGCCTCTCTCAGGACTAAAACTTTAATTAGTAATGAGATGAGTTAATGTTCTGGTATGTATGTGGTAGTTCATGATGAGCTTAGTTCATGATGAGCTCAACATTAACCATTTTTCACTGGCTGCCAAAGTAAAAAAACCCAGAAAGCCAAAACCAGAAGGCAGCATTTCAAGAATATGTTTAAAGAAAAAGTGCTTCCCATTCATACTTCACAGATTGTCTACAAAGAAATCGATGGAGTTAAATAACTTGTGTCAATTTTGGAGATAGTTTACATTTTATAGGCTTGGATTTTGATTCTTATATTGATTTTATGTCAATATAAATCCTTCACTTCAAAGGAGCTACTTGATTTAAATCTGTAACAGAACATAACAGGACCTATTTGCTTTTATCAAAGATCTTGACTTCACTGCTATCAGCCTTACACAGGAATGGTCTAAGGACTAAACCATAAATTGTGGGAGTACCTAATTTCATTTTAAGTACATGCCACGTAATTACATTGCTAATACAAATTCATTCTGCAGGGTATGTTGGTGCTAATTGCAAATAAAAAAAAGGCAAAATAAGAAAGCTTGAAAAAGATGTTAATCTTGAAAGTGTGTAAAATCTAAGTTGGAGACCTCAGTATGTATATAGAAGAGAAAAAAACCCAAGAAAATTGGTTCAGATAGTCAAACCATTCCTTTTATGTCCCTTAGCACAATGGCAGTGCATATGTGTGTGTCTGTGTGCATATAGAAATAGACATACTTGTGTTTATGTATGTAGCCACATCATGCATTTATGTATTGAAGTTAAGAAAGAGGATTAGTGGATCTAAGTAGAAAATAAAAAAAAAAGAAAGTCTGTCAGGTCTCAATTTCTTTAGTTTTTGCTACATCTGAACACAAAATGTGTAGAAACAGATTTGAACAAAGGTACAAATGAAGCTCAGTCAGTTTACCTTGTGTTAATGACATTGGTGTTCCTCTTGAGGGAAAGGCAATCTTGCCTTGAGGGACTGAGAAGGAAAAATAGCTCAAATTACTGAAAAGTGATAATGAAGAATTTTTTAGTCTAAATCTTTTGAAAGTCAGTTCCAGTTTTGTGACTTTAGAAGAATTTGAGAATCTCTTTTTTTTTTTTTTTTTTTTTTTTTTTTTTGACAGCTTTGCTCTGGAGTGAGGAGAGGAGTCTCCTGTCATCAGTAGATGCTTGTTCATCAAGGGTTTCATAATTTATTTCTCTATTCCTTTCTTCCATACTCCCAGTACTTGGAAATTTTGGACAATGTCCTTTGTATATAATTGGAATAAATCAACATGTAAAATTACAGAAGAAGATAGCAAAATGATATATTTAATCTTCTTCTCTCAATTCTTATGGTTTAAATATTGCCTCTCTTGTTGTTCCCTCTCTTTTCACCAAGCCCTGTCCTTTTGCCATATTAAATGGTGAAAATGTTTTTTTGTTTTTTCAAGTCCTGATCTTTAAAAAGCTAGTTTTCTTTTCCATTCATCCTTTCTTCTTTTTTTTTTTTTTTTTTTTTTTTTTTTTAATTTTTTTTTTTTTTTTTTTTTTTTTTTTTTTTTTATTGTGGGATGGTGTGTGTGTGTGTGTTAGTCAAAAACTCAGGTTTATACTTACTACTTGCTCTGAAAGATGGACCTTGGGTAAAGGCATAAATATAAATTCCTCATGAGTACAATTAGAAATAGTTTGTACACCTCACCTTCAAAATTGTTTTCACAGGTCACCCAGTCTCACTGTGCCTGCTTTTGGTTAGATGGCTTGTGCAAAAATCCTGAATAGGTTTGTCTGGCAGAAAAAAACCCCTTATTTTTAGCTTTTTCCATAAGGAGGAAGCAGAGAGAAAAAGAAGAAAGTATAATAAACACCAAAGATTATTTTAGACATCTTGTGTGACGCCAATATAATTCTGTGTAACTTTCATCTTACAATTCATTTTCATGAGTTCAGGAATTCACAGATGTTTACAATGCTAAAAATGAGCTTAAACCAGCTTTGGGGTGTACTGACAGAGCTCTAGGGCTCTGGAGATAGAATATTTTTGCTCTGTAGATTTGTTTCAGTAGGAACTTGACAAATGCTGGAAGAAGGACTGATGGCCCCCATGCTAACTGCTTGTAAGTGCTGCTACTCTGACAGTGTTACACTATCAACTTACATTTATTTTTCACCATATTTGTTGTTTCTTGGATGAAAAAATTAATTGTTGAATAATTAACCCACTGTATATCCTGCTACTGTGTTCTCACTGTGGAAATAATGACAATTGCTTGCTTTAAGGAAGCTCAGAAACTAAAAAAAGTAACAATAGGAGTGAGACAGCTGAAGCCTTGTCACACAGGACCTCCTACTTTTCACAGTCTGAATATTTGCTGGAGGGCATAATGTCAATTTTGATGGCAGTACTCTCAGTGACTGGCCCACAAAAACTAATGTGGCTTTGTAATACTGATAAACAGTCATTAGGGTTTTGAAAGGTGAAGATAATCAGAACCTTGAAACTACAGCTCAAATGGGAGATAATAGCCATATGAGACCTTGGGTGAGAAATGAGGTCAGTTTTTCTAGAAGGGGAGATACTGTATGAAGACAGATAAAAGCTTTTGCCAGTGCAAAATAGCTGGCACACAACTGGCATGGTAATGGCTCAGGTCAATTAACACTTTTTGAGGGATGGCTGGGCAAGGGTTGAGAGATTTTATGCAACATTTCCAAAATCAATATGTGTGAGGCTGAATGAGGTTTTGCTTCTCTCCTCTCAGGGCAGGCCTCCAAAATTATTCCAGGAGTTTCTCAAACAATGATAATCTCTTAATCACTAATTCAGTGGAGTGAAACACAACCACCTCAAAAGCAAGGACCATCAGTTTCACACTGCTAACATCCCACTGTAAGGGATGTAAATTAACCCTTAAAATACTTCAGACTTAAGCTTAAGTAAACATCAGGAATGAGAACAATGATTCTGAAGCACAAGGTTCTATTTGTAGGGACTTGGAGGGCACCCAGGACTCAGCACTGTGCAGAATGACTTTCTGGGCACTTTTATTTAACTGTGGGTGAGTGGTCTTGGAGACTTTCTCTGTGTTTATGCCAAAATGTTTATCGAAATGCCCAACTCTTTGGTAGATTAATTTTTTATCTTTTCTTGCTCTCTGGGACCTGTGTAAATACATTATTTTATGACTATTCTTTTAATTTCACTTGTTATATACTTATTCATGCAGCCCTAGGTAATCTTTAGGAGCAAGAATCCTTGAAAATTTCATTTCACTAGCAAGATATATAAGAACATATTTTTATATTCCTTCTTTTTCCACCTACATATTCCTTACTCTATTCCCAGTGAACATAATGCTGACATTTTAACTATAGTATCCTCTTTATCACTTTCCTCTTTGTACACTGGCAGTACTTTGCATACCAGCATCACGTATTCTAGAAGTCCCTTCACTGTTTCTGGAGAAAAGACATTATCATACCTCAAAACTTGTCATTCTACACCCTTAATTATCTTTAGCCTTTTGCTAAACAGCATGAAACATTTCTCCTCTACAGCACTTTTCTTCCTAGGATGAGAGATATAACTAATGCTGATTGGACTGCTAGCTTCTCCTAAACTTGGCCTTGCAGCTCAGAAAATGTCATTACCAGGGGTTTAAGATACAAATAAAAAAGTCTTTTCATGTGGAAGAACATTTCCTGCCTGCTATACCCTCATTTGCCAACATGTGATACTTGGGAACCGAGCTGCATTTCCATACCTATAAAAAGAGCAATCATAGCAGTGAAAGAGCCTTGACTGCCAATATGTCTTAGTAACCTTTTATATTATAGCAATGTTGTTACTGCCACAATAGGTTAGGGTATGTCACCATTTCTATTATGTTCAAAACCACATTTTTCAGAGCTTTATAACTTTCATACTGTGATAAACACTGAACTGAATCTTTATATGTGGCTTGTCAGATTAAATAGATGAAGACATAGTGGCTGGATCTTGGGTGGTATATTACAACAAAATGGTGAAAAGAAAGACAAGAGCAAGTAGATTTCTCTAATTTTTGATAGGACTAAATTTAGACATTAGTAAAAGGAAACATAAAATTTACTTTGAAATTAGGCACTGAATTTTTGATCTTGAAAGGAAGATTACTCTGTTATATCAGTGAAGTAGAACTAAAATCCAAGAGCTCCTAAGACCTAGGATGGTATTACATTTTTACCACTTCTCTAGATTAAACAAGGAAGTTATTCTCTGCTGGGGAATACTCCTTGCAAGAGCTGGCAGAACAAAACATTCAGAGTGTGGGCAGGTGGTTCTGAGGGATGTCTGGCAATACCAACTGGAATGTTAACAGGCAGACTGTCAAAGAAATGGGAAGACTGCATATCCAGTGAAATAATGTTAATAAGCTCTTTTAAGAGGGTCATGGCATTCCTCCTTCCCACAGGTACCTCTCTGACATTTTCTGTGCAGTGCATGAGCTGATACAATAAGCCAAGATTACAAATATGTAGCCCGCCTCATCAAAGATGACAAAGCAAATGCTTCCAGCTAAAATATTAATTTAAATCACAAACCCAGGCAATATTTGTAAAAGTGAAAAAAGACATTTAAGGAAGGCTATCAGTTTGTAGCAGCATACTTGGATATCATGTCGCCAGGGTAGTTATCCATATCCAGTCATTAAGAAGGCAAATCCTGCAATCAACAGACTGATAAACAGATGCTTTTTCCTGCCAGAAACTCCTGCCACCTTTCCATAGTGTCTTTGTGTGTTCATTGGTCCCTATGCCAATTTCCAGCTGAGAGAAGTAGCACTCAGCTTGGCCTCTCTGTGTTTGGATGTGCTCATACCCATATCCTGAATACCTGTCAACGTCTCTGAGGATGTTCAGGCAGCAAATGAATTGCAGCATAAAAACAAAGTGAAAAAAATCTGTTTGCTCACAACACCTGCATGGTGCAAATCTTAAGATGTTGCTTCCTCATTTAAGCAAGATTTCATTTGTTCTTTTAAGCTGAATAGACAACAGCAAGACACAGCTGATTATGAGGACCATTCTTAAAACTGCAACTGTGTCCCAAGCATATTGACAATATTATAAGAGAAAAAATTTTGCAAGGATTTGTGGGGAGATGTCCTTCTCAACGAAGATAAAAATGCTCATGTGATATTAGAGGAGTTCCTGAGATTCACAAGCACTATTATATAACAAATAGCAAATATTAGCAATAAACTTACAAAAATTATTTGGCTTATCTATATTCTTCTTCCACCTTATTTGATTGCCCTGAATATTTTACTATTTAACTATTTGATAGTTAAATTTCGAACTTTTCTGTAAATCCTTGTGTAAATTTAATTTTGCATTTATGAAATACACAGTGTTGTTAAAAGATGAGTATTTACACCCAGAAATATTGCATGCTTAGGTGAGAAAAGGAAAAACCACAGTTACCTTGAGCAATGGCAGTTAAGCAGTAGAGATCACATCTAGCACAGCAGTGTCTTCTAACTCTTGAATTCTCAGCCCAGCCCTGAGTCCTTGCTGGAGCTTTCTCTTTCTCACACTGTGCTTTCTCTTCTGTAGCTTGGCTTCAGCATGAAAGGTACTTGTGTGGATAACCCAGGGCAAAATTAAAATAGAGCTACATGGTGTGCTGGAAAGCATATCTACTTTGTGGGTCAGTAGACTCATATTTTTCTACTTACTATTTATATAACCACAGAGAAATCTTTACAAGAAACCTGTAGATTGAGAAGCTGTCAAAATTATTTTTTTTTCAATAATTAATGAGATTTAGGAAATATAACCTCCCCATGGATATTCCCCTGCACAATCATGTTCAATGCACCCTTATGTGTTTATATCAACGCTGTTTGATTAAACTTGTTTTCTATTTTATGAAAATTATTTATATAAAATAATTTTTTTTACTGAAAAATGTGCATTTGCATTGGAAAACCAAATGCAGAAGTGAAATTAATCTAATAACAGAAATTTACCCTGTGGATTGAATAAAACAAAATTTGCTATTTCTTGTTTTAAGTAAGTTGTTTACAAATGAATCAGAAGCAAAAATAATTTGGAGAAACTGATAATAGAGCTAAAAATAAATATGTTTTACATACATTTACATATGTTTTGCAGCCTTCTACAGGCAGTGTATAAACTAAGACATGAACTTTAATTAATATAGATATTGAACATTATTCACCCATTCTAGCAGTCATCTGAATTTGCAACTGTCTTTGCATAAAAAATTTAATCTATTTATGCAGGAATGAAATAGTGTGAAAAAAACACTGATATACTCATAATATAATTTTGCATAACATATTAATGAGAAATGATCATCAATACAAATCTAATCATTAAGGAAACAACTCAACAGAGAAATAAAGAGAAAATAGAGCAGCTAAGAAAATCAGTAATGTGGGTTTATAAGATTTGCACAATTATGTTTGTCTCTTTGGTTTAATTACAAGGTAAGATATCAGTATACATCATTTTTATTGAGCTGGAAGAAAACCTTTGCTCAATATATTGTACAAAATAATAAGTTATTATTGAATTTCTGTGTGTTTGTCATTAAGAAAATGTACTCCTGAGGTTAGGGCTGTGATTTACAGGAAACAAATCTAATCAGATTATTTCTTAAAAAGTTATATCGTGTCTGTCAATAGTTATGAAACAAATAATACTCTGGAATTTTGTAATGGAGAATTTCTGTGGTGCAAAGTCACAGTGAAAGCTGGATTGGTCACAATAAGGAAGGTACAAAACGCTTATTTATACTTACTAAATGAGGTAACAACATACGAAAATATAAAAGTTGCATTATTGTTCCTCATTTCCCCAACCCTTTCCAGTATTAGTTTAGTATCAAAGGTGATACTTTTCTGTACTCTTGGTGATTAATTTTCCATTTCCATGTTTTCCACCTATTAAAAAGTCTTTAATTCCAACCTCACATGTTTTATTGCAATACTGTTGATAAACATTATCTGAATAGTGCAGCCCTGAATTCTTGAAATTTTTTTCTTGAACAACAAGCACTAGAAAAATCAGAATATCAATATTTTTCCAGAGAAAGATTCATCAAATATATACTCTCTTTGATTATGACAGTGTTTCTTGATGAATATGGAACCTGAATCCAAAATAAAAACATGTAAAATATATTTTATCATATTTCCATTCTGCATTGGCTATAGTTCACATACATATTCTAGGCACAAAACTGACATGAGAATTAAATGCTAGACAAAATGTACGAATATATTTCATTGAATATTGGCCTCAATTTCATGAGATGTTTTCCCTACACTTCTATTTTTCAAAATAATTGGAGACCCAATGGGGTTTTTCGCATTGCATTTTCTAAGCATCACTTTTTCCTTGAAGTTTCATCAATGCCTAAAATTTAAAATTAATTTCCAATATCCCTTTGGGTTTGATTTAGTGTGAAGTATTCCTGGGATCCAAGGGTGATTTGGCATATCATGGACAGGAGGTGGGCAATGATCTGTTGGGAGCACCTATGAGCACTCATTTTGGCTGATCTCAAGCACTCAGTTTTTGTGCAGCTGGTGGTGTAGGCAGAGTCTGGGTGGAGCATCCTTGGAGATTAGTGGGAGTACCATGCCAATTTCCTTTTCTGAGACCTGAGAGAGACTTGTCACTGTGCTTAACTTCTACACAACAGAACAGTACCAGCAGCGGATAAGGAACTCTCTCTAATTCTAGGAAATACTGTGGTTGGATAATTCTTGAAGAAAATTTTCTTTTATGTCACAAGCAATTCTGAAGGGAAGTTTAAGGAAAGGTTTGAAACCTTAGAAACCTTTGGAAATTAAAAATTTACCTGACCCCAGGATATTAACACTTTATTGAGGCAGAGACTGTTCTTGTGCTTCTATCTAAAGGGAAATTCTGTGCAATGTTAAATTTGATGATTCATTTCAGAAAGGCCAAATTATTTTTCAGCATGTATAGTCCAAGCAAGACAGCAAGTGTTTAATAAGTAATTAAAACCTATCTAAAAGATGAGAACTTGGAGATACAACTGATTCCTCATAAAATGTTTTATTAAATGAAGGATTAACCAAATTGTCAGACTGTGTGAATATCTACATGAAGACCAGAACAGCTGTTTTAGATGCTGCATGGGTGATTAAGCACTTGCTTTTCCTGTTCCACCATATCAAGGTCAAAGCCTTTGTCCTCACCTTTAAGTCCTGTTGCAAAAGTTTTATTTCCTTTTACTTTTTACCTGCTTTATGCCTTCCAATTTAGTTATTTGTCTCTCTGAGGTATCATCTGCTGCCTCCTTTTCCCATGGTCAGCAGTAAGCCAGGTAAGACATCCATTGCCCTGTGAAGCTGCCTGCCAGCTGCCAGCTGGCCAATCCTCCAAAGTGGTGATGAAAGCACATCAGCATATGCTTGACTTCTAGTTTTGTGGTGCACAACTGCATCCCTGTACCTGCAGTTGTTCTTTTATGTTGTAAATACTTTGGGACTCCTGGGGTAACACATACATTTAACTTTAGACAAAAAATTCCCAGTAAGAAAATAAATTATTGAGGTGGCAAAGTGAAGGATTCAAAAGATACAACACTCCTAATTTAGATGCATTTTCTCATCAGATTATATACTTCTGGATGTAGTCTATTTTTTTTTTTTCTTCTCAGTTGCTCCTTTAAGTAGTGCACAGTATGCCTAGAGATCCAAGGATTATGTAGTAATTCTCTAAAACATTCTTGTTTCATCTTTAGCAATAACTTAAACACATGCATGGAATAAAGCAAGAGTTTTGAAAAGAGTAGCCAGAGGAGGGCAGATGTACCCTACCTTGAAGACCTGGGTGTTTGAACTGGCTGCTACAGAGCTCCTATATGACATACAGCAAATTACTAAGGCAGGTTAAAAGCTCTTATTTTTCCTTATTTTCTGTCTTGAAATCTTCACTTGCAGGCAGCTAGTGCTCACAGCTTTCTGCCAAGACAGAGCTTTAGTCACCCAGTGACCATCATTCCCCATTTCCCCTGTGCTTCTTGCACATTTTTGCCCCACTTTCTGTCCTCAGTTCCTGTCTTCTTAAAAATATCCCTATTCCAGACTCCTGTTCTTCCAGCCTGATTAACTGCCCTTCAATGCCCAGGTCCCATTTCCTTCCCTGTAATTCTCTCTCCAGTCCCTCCAGTTTCCCTCCTTCTTTGTCTTCTCTTGTTTTCCCTCTCTTCTCTCAGACCAGCAGCTTCCTCAGCCACAATGCCTGGATACCCAGCAGGGACTTGCAGTTACATCAGCACAGCTGCAGGCTTGGGACCTTGTCCAAACCTGGCCCTGCCAGCAAGCATTCTACTAAAAACTATAAACAAATGAAATTATTTCATGCTGAATGGGAATACTGAAAATGACTGGTAAAACTTGATTAATATATTAATTAGGTTAAAACTGTCATTTAGGACAACATCACCCAAAAGAATGAAAAATGCTCCTCCTGTCTGGGGCCTCATTTGGTTTTATTGAGGTCGGAATGGTCTGGATAGAGGCTCAGAGAGGAAAAAGTTCCTGGCTACATGAGGAATCACCTACTGGGAAATATATCAAAGGCCTGTGCTTATTATACTTAAGAAGTACCTTTAATCTGACAGTAAACACCATTACTCATGACAATCAGCAGACTATAATATAGCCCAGAATTACATGTATATGAATTATATTAATGAAAACACATATTCATTGAACAGTAACCAACTACACTGTAATGGGAGGAAAACTTTCTGTCTGAATTAACACAGAAATGTTATCTTGAAGTTAAATACACATATATGTTTCACACAGTATATCAGGATATGACTTGATCTGACCTCCTTACTTTCCTGTAAGTGCAGTCCTCCATTTTAAAGCATGTAATGACTCAAAAAATTAGGTTTATCAGCTTCTTAGACTGCACGTGGGCTTAACTCATTTCTCCTTGGCATATAGAAGGGTAAAAATGAATTCATATTGATTACTAGTGAGTCAGCAGTATTGAAAATTCTTGCTGTTATGCAGAGTTAAAGTAAGAACTGAGCAGAAAGATGTACTGGGGGTAGGGAGAGTCTAGCTCCAGCCATAGTTAGGAAAATCCAGCTCCTGCCATTTGTTTCTTTAAAATAAGGAGCAAGAGGCAATTGACCTCCTCTACACAGCAAAAGGCAAAAACATCTTGGTCCACATAGCTTAACCAAATCAGAATCAAAGTGGTTTATTGATTTATTAACAACATGTAGTTAACTAGCAATCAGTGAACCATGACAGCAAGATCAATACTTGCAGTACAACAGTTAAGCACAATATAAGAGGCAAAACAAAATATTAGATGCTTATAAAGGTTAATATGCACCTATGAATTTCTACCAAAATGTCATGCTTTCCAGAAAGTTCTGTTTGCTCCATGGAGAAGGACCTGGGGATCCTGGTAGACAATGAGCTCTCCATGAGCCAGCAATGAATGCCCTTGTGGCCAGGAAGGCAATGGAATCCTGGGCTGCACTGGGAAGAGCATTGCCAGCAGGTCCAGGGAGGTGATCCTGCCCCTCCACTCAGCCCTGGTGAGGCCACATCTGAGCTCTGTGTCCAGTTCTGGGCTCCTCAGCACCACAGAGACATGGAGCTCCTGGAGTGGGTCCCACAGAGGGTAACAAGGATGGTCAGAGAATGGAGCATCTCTAATGAGGAAAGGCTGAGAGAGCTGTGCCTGTTCAGCCTTGAGATGGCTGAGGGGTGACCTCACCAGTGTCTGTCAGTATCTGAAGGGAAGGTGTTGAAAGGATGAAGCCAGGCTCTGCTGGGTGGTGCCAAGCAATAGGACAAGAGGTGAAGGGCAGAAACTGATGCATGGGAAGTTCTACCTGAATATAAGGAAGAACTTCTCTACTGTGCAGGTGACTACTATAAACTGGAACAGATTGTCCAGAGAGGTTGTGGGGTCTCCCTCACTGGAGATACTCAAGAACTGTCTGGACACAACCCTACGCAGTCTGCTCTGGGATGACTCTGCCTGAGAGTGAGGTGGGACCAGATGCCCCACTGTTGTCCCTTTCAAACTTGCCTGTGATTGATTCTGTGATTGATTCTCTGATTGATTCTCTGATTGATTCTCTGATTCTGTTCTAATATCAATAGTCACATTTGTCCTCCCAGCAATGTAGGTTGCATGAACATCCCACCCTAGGAGTGTGGGTTGCACCCTTGCACACCTCTTCTGGAGGAGACCTGGATGTTCTGGGGCTGTGTGCCCCAGTGCTCTCAGCAATTTGTAAGTAGTGCAAATGATCCTGCCAAGTAACCTACACATCCCATCACACTACTAGCTAGATGCAGGCTCCTCACGGTGTCTATATAACCTGAGTAGAGGTTGGAATACTGGTAAGGCACCTTCTGATAGGTTCAGACCAGGGAATTTAATAATTCACACTTATGGAAAGAAAGGAACAGTGTTTGCAGGACAAAACCTCCAAAATAAAATAAACTGAAAAATGCCAGTTTGTTTGCTGTGAGATGAAATAATGAAAATCTGCACTGACATTTTTCATGTCCTGAATTCAAATGACTTTGCATTCTATGCATTTTTTAACATTTGTCATTTAACAAAAGCATTAAGTTTTCAGTCACAGGTTCAAACATGTAGGGATGCCATAAAGTAGCAGTAAATGCATCTGCTTAGAGACAATCTAGATAGGAAAGTTGGGGATGCTGTGAGTTTGACAGTGAATTTACAATGCAATAGTAACTTTCATTAGCAGGCACAAGGAAAGGTGCTGTGTGCCTCCATAAAGTACAATTGCAAGCACACTTCATATCTCAGCTTTACACTGTAAAGAACTTTGTAGTTTCTTAAATCCCACTGACAACATGTGATTTCTTCATATCTTATTTCCTGTGAAGGGGAAGAAAGCAACAGCTGTGATGAGATTTTAATTTAGAAGTACTGGGGAAATGTATGACTGCAAAAGCTCTAGTCTGAACATTACAAGCAAAACCAAATCTGATAGTTTAGAAAAGGACAGAATTTTCTATGACTAAAGCCTACCACAGTATGTAGCTGCTATTAATTTAACTACTGAGCAAAAATATGCAATTTTATGACATCCAGTAGCAGATAAAACTCATACTCAGTTTGATGTTTTCATACTTCTTATTAGCTACCTAGAAACAGGAATAACTGATGTGGTGGCATCCTGCAGAAGAACTTTCTCCCAAAGCAACTGGTGATTACAAATTTTTAAATGAAAACATGAAACTTTTTCTGAGGATGTATCTGAAATACTTAAATCAAAGCACTATTAGTTTACAAAACACTAAAACAATGTATTAAGCAACTGAGTTTGCTTTATTTGCCAAACAAAGTCATGTAAAGACTGCTGCTGACAGACTGACTAGACTTAATGATGATGACTGCTGCTGCTAATAGCAAGTGGAACCATCATCACCATGCACTACATATATAAACTGTGTACAGATGATATATGTCAGAAATTAGAGAACAGATTAGCTTCAATCTGGCACCGCAGTCAACAATGCCCGTGTGCCTTCATCATGAGAAACAATCTTTCATGCATGGCTTCAAGATCAATCTTTAAAAAAGCTGCAGCAAACTGGGGGAAAAAAGAAGTGAAATCAGTGCAGAAGTCTCAGACAACATGCACTTGGTTCAATCTGTGGATTACAGTATAGTTTGCAAAGAATCTATGAATGTTTAATTTATCAGGCAACAAATTGAGTGGTAAAACTGAATTTTCTAGTAAGTGGGGGGAAAAAACTTTAAGCAATCACATGATATGAATTTTGCTGTTCCTGACATAGCTACTAGAAATGAAGAGGTAGATTTCAGAAAGCTTTACTGATATAAGAAATGCAATTCTCAATTTTGAGATTTAATGGGAAGCTGTAGGAGTACAAATAGCTTCAGTTAAAACTGCAGGGCAAAAAAAGGATCCTGTATTATATGAGAAAGAGAGTGATTCAGAAAGAATAACAAAATACAAAGTTCTTACTGGTTAAAATTATAATATTAATATTATTTCAAATATAATTATCATGAATATAAACATAAAGGTAGCCAAAACAGCATAGACCACTCCCAATACCATCTCTCAAGTAACAAAAAGACTCACATTCCTCATCCTGACCATTAGACTCTTGTGAATTCAGGGGTATTAGGAAATTTAGGTATCCTTTAAGATTAAAGAGGATACAGGAATGGTAGTAGTGAATAAATCATTCTGTAGAATTAATCAGAATGACAGGCCTATATATCCCCTTTCCTGAGGAGAAAATCTGTATTTGCTCTATGACTGTGAGGGAAAAGGATTCTGGAAAATCAACTTGACCCACTTTTGAGGCTGTACCATGGCTGTACTCATACATAGGAAAAGTCCATCACTGATTGAAACCTTGGATTACACACTTTGAGTTCTCTGGGAGTATTTGATATGCAGCAATAGGTGTGTGAAGAGGAAAGAAGGGAGCCAGACCCCAAATCCTGAGTAACTGTCCCCAAATCATCTGTCTTGGCATCATAGTAAGGCACAGTAGACAAATCTTTGTGCATAATCTATTTCATAATTTTTGCTCCTCGCTGATCATGCCTAATCATATATCAAATAAGCTCCCAATTTTACTTCATTTCCAAGAGGTCTGTGATTTCCTCAACTCATCCTTAGCTTTTCACCTGTAGGTAGCTATTTTCATTTCATTCACCTATAGATGGTAGAAACTGAGTTTATGTTCAGATTGTCTCTTCATGCTTGCCTCTGGCAGCTCATTTTTCACTTTCTTTGCACTGACATGTAAAAAAACACAAGGGAAATGGAAGTTTTATACCTTCATGAACTGTACAAAATACATGGTGGAGACACAGCCTGTTCTCTGATGCATTGCCAGTTGCCTTCAAGAATGCAATGAAATGAGTTTGCATGTAACAGTGGTGGCCTCTGTTTGCCCACCAAGTTGCTCTATCACTCACCCTTCATCAGCAAGACAGCAAAAGAAAATAAGAAGAAAACCTCATGGATCAAAAAAACCAAGTTGTTTAGTAAAGAAAAGCAAAGAAGAACACAGAAACAAAGGAAAACAAAATTATTCTCTACTTCTACTGTGTAGTGGTTGCATGGCAAGATAAGAGTCTGTCTCCTCCCTGCCTCTGCCTCTCTTAGCTTTTGTTGCTAAGGATGGCATCACAGGGCATGGATTATGGAGAGAACAGTGCCCACTCCTGTTCCTTGGTATAGAGCTCTAGTGAGATACTACTGGAAGTCATTCCTGTTTCTTGGATAAAACAATTGTGGGAGACAATGACTACAGGCAGTGAAGGTTTCCTAAGAGGTATTTATGGAGGTGGTCTTAGAATATCAGGTCCACACAGCATCTGCAGACAACTGCAGGGCTGGTTTATCTGGGGGGATGGAGATGTTTTGGGCTAAACTAGATCCCAAGGGATTCTGCAAGTTTTACCAATATCCAGTCTGTGTAAACCTTAAAGGAATCCTAGACAGTCCCCTGATATCCTCCCTTGGGCTGCAGTTAAGCTTGCATAACCAATTTTGTATTGAGAGAAACATTTCAGAAAGCCTAGATAACTAACATTTTTCTGTGCAGCTTTGTTTTACTGAAAATATTTTGTCATCCTAAAAAAGCAAGGTCTGCAGTTGCTTACTTAAAATTTCTTAATATAAAAGTTTTGTGCAGACTTTCAGCTAGCATTTCAGATAACCAGGGCATATAGGGCACAATGGGCTATTGCACTTTTGAGATCAGCTATCCAGCTGTGTGTTGCATCTCATCCATCTCAAAACTGCAGATGCTCAGACAGATGAAACACCACCAATCACTCCAGTCAACTGAAAAAAAACCAGCAGCTTTTCTATTTTGCACGCTCATCTGAAATTCATATCTCTGCTGAGTTTGTAAACACTACCTGGAAATCAAGCCAAAGGCTTCCCACTAGGAAAAAATCCATTATCAATTAGAAGCTTTTAGTCTACTGGGGCGGTTGATCTTTCAAACTACTATAAAGACACTAAAAATAAATCTTGAGGGAATTAGGTAGTTTTAGAGTGTCTGGAAATTCATCTAATTTAACAGTAGCTAAGACATTTAACAATCACCACATGAGAAAGGAAGTTGGAATAGTATATAGTAATCTGATATGCAAAAAAGAAATTAATTTTGCTTTCACACCTCTTCTTTAGCTCAGAAATTATGATCTGTGCCCTAGGCTATCAGACATCAATGCACATAATTATTCACAAAGGGTTTATGGTTCAAGTGGTAAATCCAGTCATTTGCAAAATGTTGACCCAAGTGAGTCAGCACAGAAAGCTTGATCTTTCAGTGTGATGAAAATGTCATTTTATGGATGTCAAGTCGAAGTTCAAAAGTGACATACAGTGTCACACAGATAAGTAGTTTTGCCGACAGCAATGCCATACTTCATAATACTTGTCTGGCCAATAGTAACTACTATGATGATTAACAAGTCTGATAGAAAATGCACATTTTATCCCATTTTATGTATAATGTCTCTAGAATTAACAATCAAGACAGGCCTTTCTAAGAATTGCATTTAGCTCTCCAACTCTGTTTCATTTATATGTAATGAAGATCTATGGAGATTATTTTTAAACTTAAAGCTATTATTTTCATTATTATTATATTTTTTTTTATGCACGGCTTTCACAAGATTAAAGATAATTTACAGTCACTTCAATTTTTAACCAATGACAAACTGAAACTAAAATGCAGTGTAGAATTATGGCATTAGCGAGGCTGTAGTTGCTAACAAAATTTAAATGAAGGATCATTTTTATAAAAAAACCATTTTTCTTGTGATAACATCATTCCTTCCAATATCTTGTCTTTTTTTCCCTCACATAATTTTATACATAATGGAAAAAGAATTTGAAAAGTAGTATGTAGAGCTTTCTGTACAGTGCAGAAGAACGTAACTGCCATGCCATTATTTTATTTATGATATAGTAATACATAGAAATTACTTTCTTTAATTCTCTGCTTCTGTTTAAAGCAACTGGATAAAGGCGGTCATCCAGTTAGAATGGAAGCTCTCTTGGCCATTTCTGATGCTTCTTGAATCCACACAGAGAAAACAACAAACGTAGGAGTCCAACTAATATATAGGACAGAGTTTTATATTTATTGAAACTTGTTGAATACCTAAGTCTTATGACTCCAAGTAAGTGAAGCTAGTGAAGAGATTTGCATCCAGAAGCCTCTGTCTCATTCTGAGTTTCCACACATGTTAAACACAGACATACAGACCTGTAACCTAATATTTTCTTTTCTGTACACTTTATATAAATGCCTTGAAAAACAATAGAGATAATATCATGTTAATGATACTCTTGCTTTATTTATTATAAATTGCTCTTATGCTGAAGCCCAATAGTTGTGGTTCCTGCTGCACAGGATACCGAATCTTGACATTCAATGTCAGGCACTCCAGTGTATGATATACTTTAAGTGTTGTGAATATTAAAAAAAAATGCACAAATCTTATGTTATTTTGATCAGTTCCCTTATTTGAAGAGTAGAGAAGGAGACTATTCACTGTTTCTGTTTGGAGAGTAGATAAGTAAAAGTCTCTGGGTCTATATGCTCAAGAGGAACCAGTGTAAGAAGATCCAGTGTGAATTCTGACCCCGGTATGACTTTTGGATACATTGGGGTGTGTATGGTCTGGTCCTGCCTTTTCCACAGAGCTTCTCTGTTTGGTTCATCCTAAACACACTGTAGATTATAAATCCAGGTGTGGGACTTCAGGTTGCACTTTGCAAACCATTTAGAGAGAAGGGTTGTTATCATCTCTCTATCCACCATCACAATTTGCAAGCTATCCACACCTAGCAAAGAAAATTTTTCTGTCTCCTTCTTTGCTCTTTTCTCCCAAATATAGTTCTTGTTATTTTTTTGGCCTTTAATCTGTCACACGGAAACAGAAAAACAAAGGGGGGAGAATGGGAGAAAAAAACTAAGCCTATTTGCATCAAGGAAAAACTGAGTTTAGTTCTGATGTGTGTGCTAAAAAAAACCTAAACTTATTTATTCGAGTTACAGAAGTAGACAATTAAATATTGCCAACAGCATCCATCAACTATGTTATCCCTGTGCAAAATTAATGATTTTTAAGAACCATGAAATGTGAACTGCCTATCTCCTCCTCTTCACTCCTAGACTTCTGCCTTCCATACTGACTTCATCTCAATTTCTTTGCCAAAGTTTTCAGTTTCCCGTGCTTGCTTGGAACTACAAACACTTTTTTAGTTACTTCTTCCCAATTTTTGGAGTAAGTATTTTTAATCTCTTGAAGAGTTGCAATGTAGGCAAAGTAAGATCAGCAGAATGCCAATGCTGCTTGGGATTTTTCCCCTGGCCAGCATTCACACTTGGAATAAAGATGTTTTTTCACAAACATCATCTTCTGCAATAAAGATTTTCTGAAATTTTGTTTCCTAATTTGCCATAAATATTTCCACTTATATTTCAGCAATGTCTTTATTTCATTCCTCATTCTATTTTGATATCTTTCAGACATAACCCTAACCCCTTCAGAAAATTTGAAGACATTTATGAGCATGTAAGATATTTAATTTTGTCATAATTTTCTTTCCTCTTCTCACCTCCTCCATGTTCAACCCTTGAGTCCGTATGACTTCCTTCCCACATGTTTGCTTTTTCCATGCCTATGCTATGTGAACCTGTAAAATAAAAATATGTGAAGCAATCCTACAAAATGCTCAGCTAAGTGTAAGACTAAATTAAAGAGCAGGAATTGCAGTGGGGTGCAGACATTGCAACTTACATAACTCTGCAAAGTTTACAGACTCAGATATATCCCTTAGGTACTTTTCAGTCTGTAAATTACATCAGTCCTGCTTCAAACATCCTCTGAAATATTTTCAGAGTACTCCAAAACAGCTGGTTTAGTGTTTCTGAGTGCAATGCACTAAGCTAATGTATTCTTTGGATGTTCCATCTATTACTGAAATTTTCTTACTTAAGTGTATTTTTAATAGAGAAGTAAAAGTGCTCTGGAGAACTCTGCTACACTGTGCTAGACAGTTATTCCACATGACCCCAAAACATTAGTGTCAGTCAGAAATGGTCACAGCACCAGTAGATTTCCAGACCAAGTTCCTTGTTCTTTCACAGTTAAAAATGGGGGGAGTTTTCAGTAATTTATAATAAGCCTATTTTTCCTTCTTTGAAAATTTCAGGAGGAAGCAAATATAAAGCAACACTCATAAGAAGTCTGAAGAAATCCTGTTTTTGTTCAGTGTTATCAGCTTGCTAAAGAATTGTAGGTTAAATTAGAACATGATGCAGTTTCTTTGCATTGAAGATTAGTTTTATCACCTTTTTAAGACATCTTTGCAGCAAAATATATTATTAACTATTTTTCCATCACTGAGGTTGCTAATAGCAATCTTCTGTTTTTCAGCTTATGAAAAGCATCAGTCTCAAGGGAGTTCATTAGCTGGATGCTCTGCTGGGTCTGTCTCCCAGGTTATCTGCCTCTAGCATGAAGCAGCAACAGCAGATGCAGTAGATTTGACCTTGCCTCTCTTATTAATATCTGTAGTACTACAAAAGGCCAAGGCTCAGAGCATATATATCATGAGCTGACTTGTATATCCCTAAAACTGATTCACCATTGTAACATCAAATATTTACCTTACCTACAGCTACAAGTAATTATGATGTTATTTTTTTGGAGCTCAAGCAAGATGGACTAAGAATTTCTGTTAATTGTTAGGCTGTGATAAAAAATATCCCTCAAAGAGATATCATATGTACATGATCTCTCAGTCCTAGGGAAAACTTCAATTGGTGTGAATATATTCAATTGCTGCAAGGAATCACTTCAAATGGATCATCTAGAAATAATTGCCAGCCCAGAAAAATGATTAAAATAACTTAAAATTAAGATTTCTGCTTGCCATGGTTATTTCTATGCAAATATGCTTTATTTTTTCAACCAACATGCAAGCCTTAATTAAAAGCAGACTAAAGTCTTGAGTAGCCAGAAAATGTTAAAATTTATGCAGTAAACGTAATTACTTGAGGCTCAATTGCAAATGAAAGTCATATTTTTTGCTTGCTGTACTTGTTTTCCCTCCCCTTTTCTAATAAAGGAAGACATCATACAATGCACTACTAAATTGTATGCTGAGTGAGGGCTTGAAATTATCAATCTTCTATATAGTGCCTAGATGTAACAACTCAGAGTGGTATGCTATATTGTAAATTTATTCTTACATGAAATACATGTCTGGCAATGTGTGGGTTGGGTGATTCAATCCTCAGAGTATGACATCAAAATTTGTACAAAATTTGCAATAAAAATTGCAATAAAAATAATAAATAAAATTAATGAGCAATGTGTTTGTTGGTGGTATCTACTCAGACATATTAGCTTGGCAGTTTCAGCTCTTCTGAAAGGAGGGCTAATAACCCTAGAACTCTCTAGGATGTCAGTCTGCTCAGTGTACAGGGTGCCCTCTCCCAAAATTATGCATTTCCCATATGTCAGGTAAGGTAGTCCAAGCTCATCAAAATATGGTGTGATAACTGCAAAACCATCTTTGGATGTAGGTTGTCTTTGGACCATAAGAGAAGGGCAATCAGAAGTTTAAGGCTCTTCATGAGTTTTCTCTTTTTAAAGCATTCTGTAAGGCAGAATTAATAAGGATCAGGAAATCATTCAGAGTTCAATAAATTTTATTACTTGCTGTCCATGTTTTTATTTATCTGAAACAATATTTTGGTACATTTGACTTGATTTTGTGAACAATTTCAAACCCCTTGTTTTCAGTAAACTTGCCATTTACTCAAGAAAATATTTCCCTATTTTCCCATTCCTGAGTTACATTAACTTCAAGACAGTGTGATACTACTTAATATTTGAACTGTGAGAAATATGCAAAAACTTTTGGAAAATTCAAGGCATGCACAGTATTTTGAAACAACCTTGCCATGCTCTGACAGGTAACTATTTAACTCAAATCCTGAAGCACTCGGTAAACAAAAGAATTCCAGTACAGTCAGTCTAAAAGTTGTGTTTGTTTGTTGTTTGGGGGTCTTTGGGGGCGCTTTTTTGGTACAGTTCTCCTCATTCTGGAAATAATATAGTTTAATAGTTAATATTTTCTGAATTAGTTGAATGAAGTTATAAAAGGCTAGCTATCTTGTGCTAAAGAACCAGCTACTTCCAGAAAGTAAGCTTTTTTCTGCTTTGTTTCCTTTTTCTTAAGGCTTGGAGATATGGAATGAAGCTTTGTTAGAACCTACTTCAGTGGTTTTCAAAGAGTTCTTGCTCTGGTGGAGCTTCTGAAGTCTCCATTCCTCTTCTTGAGATATTTTTGAATGCATTCAGAAATTATGAAGTATTAAGGAACCACAGAGCCCTCTATTCATTCAGAATAAAACTATACAATAAATTAGAAGTGTTAGTAAGTATGATCTGGCTTTGAGGCCAGCTGCTGTAGAGTGGATTGCATGGAGATACTTAAAAATATTTAATGTACCTTTGGATGTAAACATGTTTAATTAAACAAAAATAACATTAAAATGTTAGATTGGTATAAATGGTAAAGAGTTGGATATAAAAATAAAATTGTAAACTGTAAGTGGAGAAGAGACTACAGGTGACCTCACCCCTGATAAGTCACAGTTGTACTAATTACCAAAGAAGAGGAACAGACTTGCCCTTAATGGGTCCAATGTGACTAACAAAGATTAGTGTGATAAAAGAGGTGGGTTGGCTGGTCAGGGGATCTTGGGGTAAGAGGACCTTGGAGGTAGAGGAGTCCTGAGGAAGAAGGAATGATCCAGAGAGATCCAAAGAAGAACAAAGCCAGGAAGAGAGCTGCTGCAGTAGAAGATCTGCTGTGAGGTCAGTCTGGGTCTGATGGAGTCAGAGCTGCTGCTGGAGCTGCAGTCTCAGCTGAGCTGGTGAAAGCTGTTCAGAGTCTGCAAACCAACACTGGCAGCCACAGCCCAGCAGGAAACAGCCACAGTCAGTCTGCAGCTGGACCCTGCAGTGGGAGCTTGCTGCAGCAGAGTCAGGGTGGCTGAGCTGTAAAGAATAAACCAGGACCCTTTTCATGGTGTTGAATGTCTGTGTCTTGATTAATTTCTACCCCTAATGAGAAGTCTGCTGCAGCAGTAAACAGGCTGATATTTAATTTAGGGAATTTTACTGTTTAGTATTTTGTAATATTCCCTTACTACATGGGATTTCTCACCTTTTCTGTGTGCTCTGCAGTGTGCTGATGGCAAGAATTTGTCAGTGCTTTTAGTTCCCCTATATTGCTATCACCAGACCAGACTGGGAAGTGTGACAAGGATGAGAGACCCTGAATTGTGCTGACTGAAAATATCTAGCTGGTCAGTGTTGAGCAAATGCTTTCTTTCACTCATCCACACAGGCACTGTTGCTGCTGCTCAACATTTCTCCTGGGATTAGAGTTTGTGACAGAGGGACCCTAAGAAAAAACATTTCCTCAGCTGCTGTTTACATTTATGTCTGCATGCAGTGATACAAATACACATCTTCTTAGTATGCTTAATCCTTTATACAAATTCCTGGGACAGGAATGCAAATTTTTCCTAAATTATTTCTCCCCATATTAATACAAAAAATTCTTGAGCAGTGTTGAAACATGTCAAAAATACTTCTTCTTTCCCAGTAGATGTGACATACTTCAATATAAATATTGGAAGCACTGAAGTACTGAGTGAGGGAATAGAGAAGAAAAAGGCATTCAGTAGTAACTTCTACATTGTCACTGCAGCATGCTTACAAGGTTGTTTGTAGGATGAGAAGTAGAAGCTCAGAAAAATTGTAAGAAGTAAAATATGATGCAATTTATGGTGAATGCAGTGTATGCTTTTTATTCTCACATACAACAAAGTGCATGTGGACTTTTATAGCAAGTTATATAAATAAAAAAACCCTATTCCTAGCCAACCAACTGGCATAGGCCATTTTATTCATTAAATTAATGAACAAATGAAATGAATGAAAATTGAAAAAGCTATTTCTTAATATATTAAACATTATAATAAATCTATTGCAAGTATATTGTCCATTATGTAATTCCAACTCATTCAGTCTTGTTGTCTCACTAGTGTAGAAGACAATTTGCAGGGTATTTCCAGATTTAAAGTTAAGAGTTTATCAAGTCCAGGCCTAAACATCTTACACTATGCAATATTTATCTTTGCAATAATACAGAAGGCATAAAATGCTCCTTAATGCATGTCTCTAGATTAGATTATTTTATCTAGGATAAAAACAGAGATAAATGCATGTAAGGAAAAAAGTTTCTATTTAGTTTTATGATCCTTAAATTACTAGGACTAAGGTACACTTTTGTCTTTGCCATTCTTTTCCATACACTGGGTTGTGTAAAATTTCCTCTAATGAATCAGTCTCCAGAGTTGAAATAATTCAAAATAGAAATGGACTGAAATAGTTTAAAAATAGAAAATAAACTAAAGTTTCTGGTTAAGATTCTTTCTGGTATCTGAGTTTATTCCTCTGCCAATTAAATATACAAATAATGCAATGGAACTTTATTGGATAGAGTTTATTTTTCCTTTCCTAAGAAGACATTCCAATCACAAGATTTCAAAGCTGCAACCCATGTTCAACACCTCAGAATAACATATTAATTTTTTTTCCACTATAAAAGTGCCAGTGTTGACTACTCTGTCAAATAGGATATTGAAACTTTGACATTAATAAACTTGTGCTGTGACAGAGAATAAAAAAGTTTTTTGGATAATGTAGGAGAAGAAAAGAGATAAATCTACTATTTATAGAAGGCACATTTCCTCAGCTACTGATGGCTTTTACTGTGGCAGTTGTAGATGGTATGTGGATCAGACAAATTTACTGAGACATGCAGTAAAAGAGCATCAGTGGAATTATTGAAGTGATGAACACTAGGAAATGTCAGGTATAATAAAGAAAGGTGAAAAAACAGACTTATGGATTCTATGCATTCAAAAGCTTGCTTTGATAGAGGAGTGAAAGTTATGTATATATATATATTCCCAAAAGGAGTATATACCCTCAAAGTATTGCAACCACATGATTAATATCTCCTATTCTGTATTTTTCTTTTATATGACAATACCTTCTTATGTGCTTCCCCTCACATGTAGAAGAGATGATGCTTGCATATAATTTCATAACATCTGGAAATCCTCATTTCATTTAGGTATTTATCTAGAAAGGTCTAGTTTATTGCCACAAACACATTTTCAAGGTACCAAATGCATTTCTTATAAAGTTAGGCAAGGTAATGATTGGTAAGAAATTGACCAGACTATTTATTCTGAGTATATGCTATAACAATTATTTAGGTACAGCTGTTTGTTTTTCTTGACATACTCTTTAGTTTGAGTTATATTTCTCTCATGCATGATTTTTAGATCTCAATATATACTCCCTATTTTTGAACTCATTTTAGGATTGCAGCTGAAAGACAAATGTAGTTAACACATTGCAAACACTGAAATGGATCATATTGCTTGTAGATTTCTTTGTTTGCTGGTTCAGAATTTAGATATTACTGGTTATAAGTTACATATCTATTTTTTTTTAGTTATGTGTTGCAATAATGCAAGCAGATATCACACAGCAAGCATCACTTACAAGTTGTGATAAAAGCATCAAGCAGGCTTAAGGGACACATATGGCCCATTGTTAGAACATCCTTTCTTACCTTTGATTCTTATAGTTAATCTCTAGACAGATTATTGAACCAAAGAATTTTGCATTTTTGAATTAGGTAAAAAAGCAGTTTTTGATTAGGAAACAGCACTAGAAGAAACATCATGATAATGGCAGAGGATGTTCCATTTCATAAATAAGCAAGCTAAAAGCATATAACTACCAAAGATGTTAAATAAACATTTCTAAGAATCAGCTCTGCAAAAAGAAGTTTGTTATTTTGAACAAGAATGGAGGACACAGGGTTTCTCTGGGATTATCTAAGATACCCCCAGCAATGATTTCTCCTAGAGCTGCTGAATATTAAAGAAGGGTTGTGCATTATAAATACAAATTATTTAGATATTAAGACAGGTGATAACCTGCTAGGAAATAGGATTGTGAGTTTACAGAAATGGAAGACATCTTTTGGGAAAAGTGGCAAGTATTGTATTAGATATATGTTAATATGATTTTCAGTATATAAATCCTGATTTAAATTATTGTGTTAAACTGAAATCCCTCATAGGTCAATTTAATCTCTTTACCTAAGAAGAAGACAAATTTGAACTGAAAGATGTCCTAAATTCACTTTTCATATGGTAGCTATGATAATCCCAAAATATAGCAGTTTAAAAGCCATCTTTATTACCCTAAAACACAGCATGCTAAAAATATTTGGATTCTGAAAATAAAGACTACAAAAGAGTAGTAAAGTTACTAAAGATCAGCTGAAAGATAAATAATATGTTACAAGGATACATACCTTTTCTAAGAAGCCTGAAAAATCTCTTCAAAATGGGAAAATCATAACACTAATTTAGATGCAAAATCAGAATTAAGCTTTCCTCTTGCCTTGTGCTCCTTGAGAGTACAGGACTAAATATTTATATACCTAGAGGTGATGGAAAACTAGGCCCAGACAGGAATGTTGGCAGCAATTTATGTGTAGCAATGTATTTGAGCTACCTGGGCCACAGCTTATACCAGGGACACCAGCCAAGTCATTTTTAAGTATTCTTATTAAACACTGTGGAATTCATCAAGGCTACTGAAACATAAATTGGGCTGAATAGGAAAAGAAGCAGCTGAAAAACAGAACACCAAAATTGCAAACTGAGATAAAGATGAGCAGTGAAGCACTGGGCTGTAACCAGTCACATTTCCTGAAAGGTGCAGACAGAGCTCGTGGATAAACAGAGGCACCAATCAAGTAATGCATGATTGTGTGGACAGTAGATTGAGAATGTACAAGTAGGGTATAAGGTAAACAATAAACTGGCTTCTGCTTAATCACACTGGGTAGTTGTTCAGAAGTCCTTTGTTCCTGCATTTATGAAGGGTGTGAATTTAAAGGGAAGATTCTAGGTGGTTTTCTCTTGTTTGGCCATGAGGATGAACAAGCCATTCAAGCTCAGGTCTGAGAACTGGTCTGAGCCAAGGCAATGGGCTCTGAGGCTTCCACAGGTGCACACATTTTGCAGGGTGGGGTGCTGGCACACATCAGGTAGAATAGGGTGCTGGCAGCCCAGCACTCTGTCCAGGCAGAGGGCAAAGCCAGACAAAAAGAAATAAGGGTGCCAAGCAATAGGAAGAGGGGACAAATGTGCTAAAATTTAATACTTATACTGAGAAACCACAGTGAAGCTGCTGATCAGTCTCCAGCCAAGAATCAGTTGGAGGGAAGAAGGAACTGGAGGGCAGCATGCTCCTGTGGCAGAGAAATCTCTAAGTAGGAAGTGCTTTCAAAATAGCACTCTTGCATGCTGAACCATTGTGGAGCAATCCCTGCAGATCCCTAGGCACCAAGAGTGAGCTACTGAACTAACCAGAGACATGCTCTGTATTTCAAAAACATCTTATTTGATTACCTTCAAAATTCAACCAGCTTCTGGGAAAACAAAGTCACAATTATGGAGTGACTCGGTTACTCTTATAAAAGAGAAAGATTTTTAGGAACATACAGAGTGAAGCTAATGAGAAATACAGAAAAGGAAGCACAAAATATCAAGCTCAGAACATGAATCACCTTTCAACCCCAACAGCATAATCATTATTATAATTAAATCCTCATAATTTAAGTTATGCTTCACTCAACAGAAAATTTATGACTTATGTTTTAATGGGAATTTTACTGTATTCTGGTAATCTGTTTTGTATAAATTAAGTCTCTAGGGTGAAATAATCATTTTGAAGCACACATTTGTTTGGATTTTCTTTCACACTACAACAGCTCTTATTCTAAAAGTGGCTAAAGCTGCCATAATTTGGGAACAAGGAAATGATTTACTGTCTGTGGTATTAATTAAATAAGAAACACACTGACAACAAGAGACTTATCAAAAAGAAGAAAAAAAAAAAAAAAGGAACACTAATCCCCAGAACTTGCTGCTTATGCTTGAAGAAGAGTCAATTATTTTAGTCTAAATCCCTTTACTATCCAAGCTCAAAAATCTTTTCCCCAACATATACTTGAGTTTCAGCTTGTTTATCTGGTGTGCAGAAAAAACTGCCGTAAGCGTCTCTGGGGTTGTCCATACCTATGAGGAAAAAAAAGTAAAGTTGTCATTGTAGTCCAGTCAGAGCAGGACAGCAAAGAGTACAGTTTGAAGAGACAGTAGAGACAACAGGTTTTCAGTATTCTAGAGTAAATGCTATGTATTTCACCCATTTTTGCCCACTTACAGAGATATATTAATGGGCTGTGCATTTGTGTTCCAAGCTGTTTATCCTCAGTGTGAACTGAGACCTGGAACTTTCAATATACAGACAAATACTACGTTTGCTTTACTTCAAACTCAGTTTTGATAATTATTCATCCTTTCTCAAAAAATTTTGCCCAGCTGTTGCTTGCAACAGGAGGATGCTACCACCTGAAATAAATACCTCTTTGTGCATTTATATTTACATTTTATGTATAAAGAATTTTCTGTGTTCTTTCTTTCCTCTAAATCCTTTATAGCAGATGTTGTCTGAGCAGGTTGTTGTCTGATCAGAAACTGAACCCAGAGTTTCAGAGGCTTCCTGTAAACGTTTATGATCCTTGTGAATTTAGAAAATATGCCATCTTGTAACTAAAAATTTAGCTGAGAGATGGAAAAAAAAAATTAGGGCAGGATTTGGTTGTCCAAATATAGGTGTTCAAGTCATAGAATCACAGAATGTTAGAATTATTTATGTTGCAAAAGATCATCAAGTCCAACTGTAAACCTAACACTGACAAGTTCACCACTAAACCATGTTCCAAGAGCCTCATTTACTCACCTTCTAACAGTGAGATAACACTGCCTGTGGTGTACAAGGTTTGCACAAGGTAGGGATGACAGGGGGTTTGGGTAGCTGTGATTATCTAGGGATGTGGCTAGAGGAGAGGTGGAATAAGGGATGACAGGGAGTTTGGGTAGCTGTGATTATCTAGGGATGTAGCTAGAGGACAGATGGAATATTCCAGGTTGCTGGAATGGCACTGGAGTACTGTATTTGACAAAAATGAGTTGAGTCATTTTACTCTGAGTCTGAATAGGTCCTTGCTTTTCCCCAAGCATCCAGGCCCCTGCCAAGGGTACTACTTGAACTGTACCTTAGTGGATCCCTGTTAGATCAGGTTGCTCATGGTCTGTAGTCACTGCCAGACTTCATTTACACAGCTCTGAAGCTAAGGCAGCTGGCAGCTTGCTAATGGAGCACAACTACAGAAAGAATGTAGGGAAGTTTCAGATTAAAAAAAATCATGTTTGTGCTCACTGAAGAGATTATAGAATGGCAAATAAGACCTCTGGATTCAGAAGTCCTTTGCACTTCCAAAGCATTTAGGCACTTCAGTCTTCTTTTATAACTATTCTCTGAGCAATATTTGTAGGTCGTTTAACAGTGGACCTTGCTCCCACAATTAAGTCATGACTTAAACAAAGTCTTCATTAAAGGTTCAGTCTCATTGTGAACACCTGTACCTGCTAACAGCAGTTAGTTGATGATCAAGGACTTCTAATTTTTTTTTATTTATATACTCTTTGTGGAATTATCTTCTAAGAAGTAATAAAAAAATATAGAAATGGGTATGTCTTTCCAGAAGTTGCCAGTTCCCAACAAATGTCTCTCTGTGACTCTTACATAATCACTGCTGCTCTTATGGAAGACAAAGACAGCATTTCCAGCCCTAGGAAACTGTCTGAAAAGGGGAAATAAATTACCTATGATATTTAAAGAGAAGATTTTCATTTTTAACCTCAAAAATCTACAGCTGTAACATCCTAAGTCAAAAACCAATCAGTTTGCAGGGGAAAAAAACACAAAACCAAAACAACAAACTCAGTTATTCTCTGTAGACACTGCAGAAGGCATTGAGAAATTTGGAGAAGAAAGCAAGAAAGCAAGAAAGCAAGCAAGAAAGAAAGAAAGAAAGAAAGAAAGAAAGAAAGAAAGAAAGAAAGAAAGAAAGAAAGAAAGAAAGAAAGAAAGAAAGAAAGAAAGAAAGAAAGAAAGAAAGAAAGAAAGAAAGAAAGAAAGAAAGAAAGGAGGAACAGGTAAACTAGTACAGGACAGCAAAAGATTTGCCCAAAAGTTTAGTTGGTTCCTCTAATTCTAATTTCCTTCCTTGTGAGTTTTATCCTTCTACATTTTTAAAAATAAAGAAATGCCTGACATTCTGAAGTATATAGCAAGATTATAAAAGCCTATCTAGTAGGGCCACCTGAGAGTAACTACCCAGTTCTTCATCTTTATGACGGAAGCATTTATACTCAGCATCAGTAATACTGAAGATGTAACACCTATCTCTAACAGGAAGAGGAGACATATATCTCTTCTAAGAGTTACTGCCAAATGGAGCATATTGTAGGATTCAGCTGTCACTAAGCCTGCAGGACTTAAGCTTTCTCATAATAAAATCTGCCTGCAAATTCTCTTTAGGCAAGCAAACCAACTTCATCTTTGCTTTCAAATTTTGTGTTCAGTCATTTAAAGTTTCCTTAACTGGATTCTCAAGCCTCTCCACTGTTTGTAAGTATGTTCAGTTTGAAATATGACTTCAGTTAGAGTGTTGCACATCAGGTCATAATTGGTGGCCAAAGGACAGATTTTGACTTCCTTGTTAGTCATGTTAATTGCTTAGGGACATCATTTGTGAAAAATATTGTAAGAGATCCTCAGCTTAGATAAACTGCCTTTGGCTGTCACAGAGTTATGTCTTTTTCTCTCAGTTAAGACTCTAATTTGATTTCAATAGCTCAAGAAGCAGTTAAATTTTTCTACCCTTGTGTACTACTTCTTTTGCGTTTTCCAATTTTAGTTCACTTGGACAGAAAAAGCTATGCTCAATAATTTAGGTTTGTTCTCACATACTGGAAGAAAATCACAGTAATTTTAAGTGCAACTGTATTATTAAACATCAATCCCTGCATTTCCCATTCACAACTAATTACATAACTGGGAGAAACAACGACCCCCAATACATGAGGAGTTGCTGAAGCAAGCATGGCATTTTTCTACAGAGAGGACAACAATACAGGAAGGAACCCCAAAAGTAAGAATAATGCAGAGCATTTGTCTGCAGTTCCATCTCAGTAATGACTTGTATGACATGAAAAAAATTTATTACTTCATAAAATTAAAATAAGTAGTCTCAGAACCTCTTTCTAGAGTTTACTATGTTGTTTTTTATTTAATTATTTATTTATGTAATAGGAAAATGGACCTTTGATAAAAAAACATAGTTCTGTTTACACCAGTACTGCTTACACAGTTGTGTAATGAACAGTTTTTACTAAAAAAAATATAATCTAAATGCTTTTTTTTTTTTTTTTTCCACTAGTCAAGGTATATCTAAAGCTAATCCACTTGACTTTTTTCCCCTCAAGATTGTGGACCAGTGAATTCCTTTGTGCAGGTTAACACCTAGTTGACACACTTTCCAATAATCAGTTCTTCGTGGTAAACAGGATCAGGACATAATTTTTTTTAAACTGGTAAGAAGAATATACAAGTAAATGTAAAAGCCAAAGCCCTTCAAAAGATTAGAAGTTAATTCTTACTCATGTCACTATTGTAAATGCATATGTATAAAGAAAATATGTACCCAGGTTTTTGATGTAAAAATTTTTTAAGCACAAGTTGCCTCTGTTTAAATGTTCTTGTCCAGACTAGAGACTTATTTTATTCTATAAAACTTGGGGTAATAAAATGGGAAATCTGAACATTAATATTCATCAGCTACTTCCTTCTTTTTCAAATGCACTTACTGTGTCTGAGTGTTGACCATATTTCAGCTCATCCAAAAAAACTGTCATCCAAAGGTAGACAAATAACTGCATTAAATGCCTGTTTTATCTGTTATAATAGAGCCTGGTAGGATTACCTCATATATGGATGTTCTGTTGAGATTTTCCAGCATTAAGAAGTGTTCTGTGGAGTACAATTAATTAGATGTAGAATCCAAATGTTCAAAAATTCTCCTGCTGGGGCATCCCAAGGGAAATGCAACTTTGGTGAAGATTGTCCCAGGTGACAATCAGGAGGTTGGGGTGACTGACAGTGATGAAGCAGATCATTTAGGCTTATCCAGCAATCATTCCCAGAACATTCCACAGAAGGTGTAAATTCCTCCCTTTCTTGCCCATTGGTAGATTAGGAATGTCAGAGAAGGTGTCTTTCCACATAGCCCATGCAATATTAGCACGAGAGAGCTTGACAATGATCCTGAAGGTTAAGGGAAAGCTTCCAGCTGCTGAAAGAATTGACCATTCCCAGAAGCTGACCTGAAGACTGTAGAGTTGGTGAGTGAGGGGCTGACAAGGATCAACCTTTTCTAAATGACTATACACCAAAATTCTGAGTTCACACCAAGCAGGGCAGGACAAAGAGGAGCTGCCCACCAGGTGGTTTTGACCCCTGGCTGTAGAGGGGTCAACCATGTCCTTGCAGCCTGGCTTTACCTTGCAGCAAGTCTCTTTCCTGATGAACTTTCCACAAAAGCATGACAAGATACACTAAGAATAAAGGGCTTTTATTGCTGTTTATATAAAATTTATTTCATAGCAAAAGGCTTGATGTGGCATTGAAAAAGAGAGAAAGAGAAATGACATGGAAAAAAAGGACAGAAATATAGTCAAAGTGAAGAATTACCAGAGAAAGAGGTTATGGGGAGTATGTTGAATTGTAATTGCCCAGGGTAAGATGCAAAGGTCTAAGGATTCAGAGCCTACACTTGAGAAAAGCATAAGAACAGCATAATCCTGCCAGGGTCCATGGATGGATGGCAAATGAGGATCTGGCCCAGTATTTTCATACCTATATATCTGTGTCCATCGAATTATTTTGTTTCTACTTTATCTACCTCAAAAACTGCATAAAGAATCCAATATAGTTTAATTTTTTTTCCCTAATATCTTTTTAGTCTTTTTATGTAGACTAATGTGAACATAGCCTTTTTTAGGTGTAGTACTCTGGAACCTCTTTTTATCTTAAACCAGCTGATTAAGTGTAAGTATGCAATGCAACATTTCTATATTCCCCTCTGCTACTAAAAAAGCAGTGTGTTTGACCATTTTATTTCTATTCTTGTTCTGTGTTAGCAATCTTTTTTTTTTTTGTAAAAAAATCCCATCTCTATTCCTTATAGAAGTTTTAAAGTAATTTCACAGCTGAGTGGAACCCTAAACAGAGCTATCTTAGTGTAATGAAGCAGAAAACGATTTCTCCTTAACAAGACTGGTATATAGTGACAAACAGCTCATAAAAATCCCATCTGCCACAAAATACTTTCATTTTAGTCTCTTTCACAACTAAATCCTATGTTTCCTGTTTCTTTTTAAAAGGAAAAGAGGATGTATAAATCCTAACCCATCAAATTGTCCTTTGACAAAAGAGAAAGGGAAAAAAACCCCCAAACACAAAACAATCATCTTATAAAACACTGGCACTAACCATTCCAAACACCACAAAAGTGTAATGTCACTTTTGGATCCATTTATTGTGCACCATTTTCCCCCCTCTTTTTTTATAGTAAAAAAGAAAAGTAAGAACTTGAACTGTAAAGAAAATTTTCTGATGATTTAACAATGACTCCATGTAAAAACAATCTGTTACTGTTTTGTGTTTTAAAAATAGTTCTTTAGAGACTGCAATCAAATAGATGGTAATTAATTACCTGTAACATGATTAGTTGTTATTCTCTTTAGGTATTTGCAATTAGTAGCCTCGTACTGTAGCCTGTTTCCCACTGAAAACAAATTAATACTCACTGACTAAAGCTCTCCATAGTACTTACAGAAATTTTCCATCAGAAAATGCTGTAAAGTCTCCCTGTTTTCTAAACAATCTCATGAACTGCTGCAGTTAACTTGTTAAGATGCTGTTAGAAACACGCTTTGCTGTGAGCATTGCAGCTCTCTGTCAGATGGGAACAGAACCATCTCTTGTGCCAGGTCTTCCCAAAGGGGTTATGTTTTTGTTTTATAAAGACAGCAAATCACCTATCTGTTTGCAACAAGACACACCCAGTGCAATGAAACAAGGAAACCTTTTTGTGATGCTAATGCACAGCTTACTATCCATGACTGTAAGTCCCTGAATAGTGATCAGTCTTATCTGAGATCACATTCATATCTGCTCTTCAACCTTATGGAAGAGAAATAATTGTTTAGCCAGGCCTCCCTATACTTAGACATAAACTTTTGCCGTTTTCTTCAAATCCACTGGTTTCAGCGTGTGTCGGTGATTAATGCATTTTCTGGAATATCATAAATTTATTTAGCCAAATAATCAATTTTTGAACAGCAGCATCACCTTCTCCAGAGGTATAATTTCACACTGGATGTATGTAGACTGATCATTAGACCTCGGTAAGAAAGTCAAGTTACAGGTTTCAAAGCTAACTTCTTATTCTTTTGAGGAAAACTTGGATAGTACTTGAAGTTGGTCAGAGTGCGGCAGAGACAGCCAAGATAAGCCATTGAGACATCTTAAATAAAAGAGGGAAAAATCAACAGCATGTGTTTAATTTGTTGGAAATAGTGCAGAAATTGTTATAATTTGTTTATAACAGCATTGCATTCCAATCTTAGATAAGAAACATCATATTAAAGAAAAGTTGTCAGGTGGCATTCAAAGTATCAAAGTACTTGTTGCAATCTTATTTCAATGAAATCTTATAGCAATGAATATTACCTGGGAAATCTGATGGCATTTAATACTCAAAGACATTTTCCTACTCACTCAACTGACTTTTTTGACAAATGTAATGTACTTTGTTTCAAGGTGTGTAAAAAAGACATACCCAGAAGGATTCTATTTGACGTCCCAACAGCTGTGGAAGTGACAGGATGGCAAGGGCATTGCTGAGGGGGCCTGGAGGTTGTTTAATAAAGTGCCTAAGAGAAACAGAAAGCCCTAGAAGGGCACAACAGAATACTTGATTTCCACAGGCATAAATCTAACCAGTGGCACTGCATTAATGTAGATTCATCATTGTGTAAAACGGCAGAGTCTGGCCTGTGCTTATGATCTTGCTGAACCTGGTTCACTCTTCTTGATGTATTGGGGAGTGGTGAAAGGGGCCCCTGGGCTGTGCTGCAGCCCCATTTTCCCCATCCAGTTCTCACACCCTGCCCTCAATCCTCCAGCACGAAATTCAGCAGCAATTTGACTTGTGTAAAAACAAGAAGAGCACAGGGAGAAAGCGTTTGTCTTGTAACAACACAAATGGCACCCTGAAAACTTGCAAGCAATTTTGAAATTTGAACACTCTGTTGCACTGATTTTTTTGACATTGCTGTCATATATGATTGGACACTCTGTTAAATCTGTATGAGGTTAAAATAAGGTTAAAATTTCTTCCTCTTTCTTGCTGCTCTACCATTTTTTTTCACCTTTTATGGAAGCTTGGATTAGTCTGGCCTAGTAGCAATAGTGGATTATTGCCTGTGCATTCACACACTCCAAATGCAATTGTGCTGGGAGATGAAAAAAGGAAAAAGCATTGCTACTTAGTGAATTCAAAATCAATAATGTGCAACACATTGCTAATAACATCGAGTAACTAATAAAGCCAGCTCCTTGACTTTTATTAAGAGTCTTTTGTGACAGAGTCAAGTGGACTGTAAGAGTTGATGCTGCCTTGTTGCAAAGATCATCAAAAGGCTGAAGGCCATCAATTTTAATTATTTCCAGGAATGGTTTCAGGGCAGCTGTGAGTGTCTAGACAACTGGTAGCATCCTAATTAGCCACAGCTTCCTGACAAAATTATTTTGGCCTTTATATTGAGGATAAGTTTGCATCACAATGCAGGACTGAGTCTCAAATCCAGTTGATGATGTACTGTTTGTGCCCATATTTATATTCCTAGCTGCTAAAATGGGCAATTGAAGAACAAAGTAGATGCTAGGAGTTTAAATGCATCACTGGATCTGGACCTGACCCTACAATGCCTAGTAACTTACAGTGTTTTTTTTGGGCTTTTTTGCTCAGCAAGCTGTGTAAAATGATGTAAATAGCTCAAAAAACATTTTACAAGCTAGCATGGTAAAGAAGAACTGTCTTGGTACCAATGGTATTATGTTCTCGTTTAAATCCAAACAACCTTATGTCATAGTTTTACCAGGACCTCCATAGCTGTTTAACTCAAGAATGGCAAGAACAAAAATAAGTTTTTAATGTAAGAACATTCATCTGAGTCTGTATTTCATCTTTGATGTCTGCTGGCAGCAGAAGCTTAGAGAAAAAGCAAAATATCAGTATAAGCAAAAAAATTACACTTCCATGAATAGAATTTTCTTTCAATATCTGCAAATCAGAACTATGAAATTCTGCAAAGGTTTGTCTTTTATCGCTTGGGATATAATTGGGTTGGATTTTTTCTCCTCAAAGAAATCTGTTTTTTAAGAAAAAAGACCTCTACTCAGATTTTAAGAAGTAATAGGGTTGGGGTTTTTAGTAGCTTAATCTATTCATTTTTTCTTTTTAAGGTTTAGCATTTTCTAAGTTTATACAGATGGTAACTATTGCCACTTTCAGAGAGGTTTGGTTTTTGTTTTGTTTTGGTTTTTTTTGATGTTGTTGTTGTTGGAAAAGGGTCAAAGCCTTGCTTTGTTTTGCTTTCTTTTGCATTCTTCATTTTTCTATTAGATGGCATGATAAAAGACTGGCATCTATCAAGGTCTCCAAACTCTAAAGTGAAAAATAAACCCCTCAAAATCAAAACCAGTCAGTTTCATATGTATCAGGCCTTCTAATTCCATTTGTAGCAGTAAAAGTAATTTATGTTTTTTAAAGCCAGATACAATAAACTTGAACAAGATATACAAGGCAGAAGTGACAGCAGCTGATGAAGATGCTGAGTGTTAAGGATTAGGAGAGCAGTCTCCAGGATATGGAAGGTATTTCCTCCTGGTCACTGCAGTCCAGCCAGGATGTCTCAGCACCTGAGGGTCTCTTCATCCCAGCAGATGAGGCTGCTGCTGGTGCCCTGCCCGTGTACAGGTCCAGCCAGTTGCAGCAGTCAGTATTTCAGAGAGGCTGGAGCACACATGTGCACACTAAGGCAGCTGGCCATGCAGACTGTTGTCTTTAGCAACAAGAAAATGTACCACTGTGAAAACTCCCAGAAAATAGAGATACAGAGGGCCATATCCAGTTACTACCCTCTGGCTGATCAAGATTAGTTTGCTAATGGAAACCAGCCCCATATACATAGTATCCAAATTCCAGAGAGAATTCACTAGAAAATTTCCCAATTCACTCTCCAATTCATACCCACAGTGATAATGGCTTAAATAGCAGCACAATGTCTAATTTTGTGTAATGCCCATGCCCAAACCCTGGGCCCCTCTCCCTGTGTGCAGACCTTCCCCCACTCAGCAACTTGTCCAGTTTGATCTTCTCCTGCAGCCTTATGTATGTACTCATCTCATAGGCAGTCCCACTGTTACAGTTCCCTTAGGTTTTCTCTATTTTGTGCCTAATTTCAATGCCCAGACCCCAGGCTTCCTTGCCATCACTTATCATCAGACCTTGAGTCCTTCCTTTAGAGCAAGTCCAGCTCAAAGTTAGTGAATTACATGCTCAGACCTGAATGAACAGCTTTTATTTCATAACTTTTTCTGATTGCTACCAACCAGCCCTGTTCTACATGCTGGGACCTACTGGAGTTGTGACCTTTATTCCTGTTGCTGGTAGTTAAGAATGCAGGAATCACACATAGAGGAGACTGAGTTACACTGAAAAAAAATAAGAATAGGATTTAGTACCAAAACAAGATAGGCTGTAGCAGAGCTCTAGGTTCAGAGAGAATAGCACCCTGGCCAACTTAAATCTGGCTTACTCATTTTATTCCCACTTCTCCTTATTCTTCCATGTTTGCTCCACCATGATCTGCTCTCATTTTTCCTTTCCACATCCTTGGTGCTTCCCCTAAACACCTCTTAACATGCAAGTGGGTAACTTAATAAATCCTATGTTCTTCCAATCCATTTAGCCTTATTTTAAGGAAATAAAATTTTGAATTCTAATGTCAGATGTCCATGAATAAACATGTTTGAAAGAATAGACTCTCTTAGAATAAGTGGAAACTACATTAATTGACTAGCAATGAAAGCTTTACTTGAATTATCTGTGGGAGACTAAGCACATTTAAATTATTACTAATACTGTGGAGTAATGATCTAACACAGCATTATGCTAAGTTTTTTTGCAGTGTGCTATTATCTTCTACATATGAGACATTCTAAAAAGCCTGTATTCAAACCAACTGCTATAGATAAACAAAAAAATATTGTAAAACTATCATGATACTCATCAAATTAGTGATAAGGGAAATTCAAGCAGCCTACAATTCAGAACAGATGGACTCTCCTCTGCAAAAGGCCAACAGCAAAATGTGAACATGTAGATTTTGTGAACCTTGTCTGTGTATATTCAATCCAAAAGAAAGTTATTCTCTTTGTTAGAATTTCTAATCTCTTTTTTCCAACCCACTGGTTAATGATAAAGATGGTGAGAAGGTTCTTGATGCAAAAATCAAGGTTTGTAAAAGACTCATTTTAAAATGCTCACCTTCATGAGTAATGCATTCTCAATTTTGCATTTACTTTTCTACTAGACATATAAATCCCATAAAAAAATTAAAGCTCTCAGCTGCTGACTACTAATCCTCTCTCCCTTACTTGATATAATGGAATGAGAATTTAAAATTCAGAGGATTATGAACAAATCCAGATACTGAAGGTATGAACGCTGTTCCAGTTGACTTCAGTGGAAGATTCACATGCACAACAAAGGGAAAGATACAGCCTTTATCATTTAAACATTTCTGCTAAAACTCCCTTTTTGGTAATGACATCTTTCTGTATTTCAAGCACTTCGAATTTTCCAGGAAACTTGAGCATAAACAGGATTTAAATCATTCAGTTGCAACTCCACTCCTCTCTTTCTATCACAACATAATAGGATTCAAAATAATTACGAGATTTCTCACTAAACTAATGAATTCAAGAAAAGTACAGGAGTACACCTGTCTACTCCAGTGCCTTCTATCAGTAGCTCAGTGTCGGCTGAATTAAAGCAGAGACTACTGCCAAGCATGCAGGACTCATTTTAGTCAGGTCACTCAAGAAGAACATCTCTTGAATGCTTGACAGCATTGACAAGATTTAGAAGTCATCATACCACTTTGTCTCTTCAGTGACTTGTTGAGATGTTGACATTGTACGTAGCCACACACCATGCACAAGTTTTCACTCTAGACTGAAGTTTGCTAGAGAGACTGGAGTGAGACAGAACTAACACAAGATTTAAACACATCCCAAATTAGATTCTAGTCTCTAACATTTGGAATTTGGTTTATTTTTTGTTTTTCGGTGTCTTGTTTGACTATGTGTCTCAATTTAGGTGACTAAAGAGGAGTTGTATGTACTTCTAAAGGGTGTCTCAGTTTCCATCATGGTCTCTGGAGACCCACCATGATCAATACAGTAAGCAGTTCCCTCAGAATTACTCATCTTGACAAAAAGTGAAAGTTGCAATTCAGTTTTCTATATATAAGCAGTTAGGTTGATTTGAGATATGATACTCACAGTTGGTCATGGGTAAACCTCTCTTGACACCACTGTCTGTATTGTCAGGGGTGTAGGTTCACACCCATTTAGGGTGCCCTGGGATATGAGACCTGCACTCCAAATGCTCTTTCACAGGAACATGTGTCTCTACTAAGTCTATTTACTAGGTGGTATCAAATATTCTTAGGGGTCTTACAGGGCACTAAGTTCCTACATCCAGGCAAACCATTATGCCCTACATCACCTCTGAGCATGCTGAAGTTGAAATAACTAATTCTAATGAAGACAATATGGATATCAAGATTAAGGTGCCTGAATCTCATCCTGAATGCCATTTTAAAGTTCATCTGTGCAGTCACAGATGCTTAATACAATTTAGAAGTCTCTGTAGGGTATCCTGGTGCACCTGCTTATTCTCAGTGGCATGCTTTTTCCTAGACCATGTCTGTGGAGTCTGGAGCATCTCCAGTCACAGTGCATGCCTGACATGTCTAAGTGGAAGTTGGTTATCTGCACCATACTGCAGTAAAACATAACTGATGAGCTTCCATCTTATCTTAGACTTCCACTTTAGGAAAAGAAAAATTGTACTCTGGAAATGCTCCTGGCTTTCACTTAATCACAGGAAACCTGGACAACTAACTTATTAGCTTTTTGAAAGCTAATAAGTTTTTTGAAACCTTCTAGAAAGAAGGTTGTGAACATAAGCAGAGACATCTAGTGCCATTCCAAAAATCCTGAATAACCTGAGATGTGCACAGAGACCTATGAAACATGGGCTCCCTTCTTGCAGCAGCACCTGCAGTCCAGGTGGAGTGTCTCTGGGGTGTCCAGAATTACATTTGCTATCTGGGTTTATTCATTTGAACAGATCCACTGATACTAAGTTATGTATCACACTAAAAGGATCTAGAAAACATTCAGTTTTGTTTGAAACTTGATTACAAGCAAAAAAGGTAAGTTGCTCTGACAGCTGAACCAGAACACCTGTGAGACAACTGCTTCCAAATTTTTAAGTATCTTAAAAAAGTTGTTTTAGAAGCTGGATAAAGTACATATAATTAATGAAAGTTTCCTATTAAAGAGTTAGTTATTTTTTCACCAATTTATTCTGCATTTTAAAATAAATTGACTGAAATTCATCTTACTGCTGCTTTACTTACTATACTTACTATAGTAAGTATGCTTACTGCTGCTGCTTTCTTACTATGTTGAATAACAACTCATAAAATCTATAAAGCAACTCCAAATACACTGATATGGCTGTTTTTTTAGTATAATGCATGACTTGTACATTATATATATGAGAGTGATATTTACATATCAAAAATTGCTATACCGAGTATGGAAGGGCAATACCTCCACAAACAATGTAATATTTGTTAACTAATGACAACATAACTACAATGGTGCTCTAAGTGGAATTAATGAGGGAAAGCTACTGCTTCACAGAATTTCATGCATAACTTTAAATGGGTAATTAGTATTCATGGCTAAACTGTGTCCTTCGACGTGTATTAATAATGTTCTCTGGGACAACGTAGAAAAAATAACTCATAAATATGCCTGCAAGGAGTAAGACACCATAATTAAATCATAATAATTAACATGGATATCAGATTATTTATTTATAATAACTTATCTGTATAACTCACATTCTGAGAGATACAGATGGACATGTTTAAGGGCAATCCAGTTCTGGCTGCACAGGTAGGTCACCTTTATGTTGCTTAATATCTAGTTACCTTATTCATGAAGCTAATTGAATTAATTAAAAATCTGCATGAAATTTTAAAGTGGGATCATACAGGCTTTTATTTCTGTCATGTTGTGTTGCATAGGAGAAGAACAGACAATCCCAGAGGTGAAGACAGCACCCATTAACAAAACACTTTCTGAGCTGAGCAGTCTGGGAAATTAATTGCTGGGTTTTCTGCTCCTCTAGATTCATGTTTGGGTAGGGAAGAACTAGAAAGGGAGAAGGGAAGAAGAGGCATGACCCTGTGTCACTGATAAACATCTGAAGTGTCAACACTGCTTGACAAATTTCCTTCTTTTTGTATACCAAATATCTTTCTACATGCAGCAAGTTAGAGCACATTCGTAAAACAGATGTTCAATCAATATATATTCTAATAAGAATAGAATAATTTTTAAGAATCAAATTTAGAAAAGTGTATATGTGTGTGTGTGTGTGTGTATACACATGCACTTATGCAAAAGAACTCTGTCATTCAAGCAAAGAAGAAAACTTAAAGGTGAAAGATGAGGGGACATTAGAAGACAGTGCAACTAATGCCTAATTTTTAATTTCAGAGAGATTATAATCTGATTAAAGTAGCTCATTATTTCAACTGTAAATTTTCTGCATTGCAGAAGCATAAGTATTTTCTTGCTAACACAAATAGTTATTTGCCCAGAAGTGATCATCAGCACAAAGTTTTTATGAGTAATGTTCAGCTAGTCATAGGCTGGTTTGGATTGAAAGAGACCTTTAAAATAATCCAGTTAAAATCTCCCTGACATGGGAGGGAAGACCTTTCCTTAAACCAGACTGCACAAAGCCTCATCCAGCCTGGCCTCGACCAGGAATGGGGCTTCCACAATTTCCCTGTACAACCTGTTCCTGTACCTCACTGCCCTCACAGTAAGAAATTCCTTTTTACTATCTAATCTAAACATATACTCTTTCAGGAGGTCATCTAGAGGGAAATTCTGAGTACATAAATAATCCTTTTTTCTTATTACTTTTCCATTTAGAATCCAAGCAGGACCCCAAGGATTCTGCCATGGAGTAATGGTACATGCAAATACCATATTTGTCTCCCTATCCTCATATATATCAGCTTATATTTATCCTATATTCTTTATTTTCAGTTTATAACAACAGGCAATCAATGCTGGGGAAAAAGGAAAAAAAAGTGCATTTTTTATTTGGAAATTCTCATTAAAAATCTCTCCAAAACTAGTGACTGTGTCCTTTTTGTTAGGTCCAGGACTTAATCCTCTTTTGAAGTTTCTCAGAGAAATTGATGGGAGCAAAAACTGCAACACATTCCATTTCCCTTTCAGAGGCACATTTGGAAACCTTGAAGGAGGAAAAATGTTATCATTTAACTGGAGTCTGTCTGATCTCTGCCAGCTGAATCCCTGCCACCGACCTATCCTCTTGTATTCAAATATTTTTAAGTAGAATTGAGGCTTAACTCATCTTTGCAAGTAAAATATCTCACAATACTATTTTTAACTCTCTCTTTCCCAGGGAAGATCATGAATGGAGTAAATTTTGCCTAACCAATACCTATTCCAACACATCTTAATTTTCTTTCTTAGTGTTTCAAAAAAGCTATTCAGAGAAGGTAACTGGGCTTTATTTGCCTTTCATGATATTCCAATAAATTCTCAGAAAAAGAAGATTGGAAAATGAAGTTTAGCATTTGTTTCTTGGTGCAAGCTATACTATAAACCATGTCAGATAATTTAAATATGACTTTTACCTGTGTTATTACAAACCAGGATCTTAAGAAATTTGCTCACATAAATGTATGTGCTGGGAAATACAGACTTGGGGATGGAAAAGCTTTAAGGAAGAAATAGTTTTGTATTATGGAAATATGCAAATTGCCAAGTGACTGTGACTTAAAGAAAATCACAATACCATACTCCTGTTATCAATACAAATGTTCCTACTATGAAGAGCAAGTATCTCACCAACCACTATTTAAAATGCCACTGAAATTAACTGAGTTATACACCTGTGAACTGGATCAGGGACAGCTTTCAGTAATGATTTTCTAATAACACATCTCCAGATGGCTTATCATATATAGGGTTTTCTGCTTGGGGGCCTCAAAAGACAAAATAGGCATATGGGGTAATTTTATAGCTAAATGGATCTGTTCCAAATGTAATTCATCTTTAATATATCCAGCAGAAGAAATACCTCTGTATCATCAGCTTTTGGAAAACTATATTTAGACGTTTGTCTCTCAGAATATGTCCTTGAGACATCCAGAGAATTGCATTTGCACAGTTTGTGCTGCAGTAATGTAAATACATCTTATTGCCACTTGTTGAATATTAGCTACATATCCTTACAAGCATTTCCTAGCTCAATTACTGTGTGAATTGCCATGAAATAAGAGTTTTTCAATGACAACAGCACAACACTGTGTGCATATATTATTTTCACTTTTCTCCCTTCCTTTCATTCCTCTGTAGCACTTCTGAGCTACGTGGAGCTTATTTAGACCCTAAAATGAAACCTGCTAATTTATGACAACTTTTACATCAATTTTGAATAATTATAATGATGACCTGCTGTATCAAACAACTGAAATAGTTAATGATGTACTGTGAAACCTCCTTGAAAAGCACAATTCAGGTTTGTTACCAAAGGGAATGTTTGGTTGCAATGGAAGGCAGGTCAGAAGTTGTCAGTGGTATGTATAGCAGGAGGTAAAGAAAATGAAAGAAGGGTCTGAGGAATCAGCATTTTAAAGAGACAGCATGAATCAGATTCTTACAGATCACTTCACTGAGTGATTTTGTGCTTTTCTGACACTGTGCACAGCTGCAACTGTGCTTTGCTGTGTGTGAATTATACATTGCACTGCAGGGAGGGGCAAAGGGGAGGGACACTTTCACAGCTCTCCAATGATTAAGCTCTTTTTTTTTTTCTCTTTAGAGCTCTGAAGGAAGTTCTGCTATGTTGCCCCATTTTGCACTATAAATTAGTTCCCAATAGTAGCATGTTTATAAATAATCATGGGAAAATCAGCATCTACCAACTGCCCCATTGCACAATGGCTTGGAAGCACTGGGGTGCCAGCCCAGACCTAGATGAAAGGATTTTTCACCTTGCCAGGAACGTGTAATTCTCACTGTCAGAAAAAACATCAACTCTGTCTGTTAATGGAAACTTGCATTTATTCAACATCTGTCTCAATGCTGCTTGTTTTACATTAAAACTGGTATTCAGAAGATCAATATGGTAATGATTTATTTTCCTTTACTTCATTAGCAAAAATTTTAAAAACCTGTCATGTTACTACAGTGTAAATGCAGCAGGTGGCTTGTCATATCTGAATTTTGTTTCCATGATGTGGCTGTTTGAACACTATTTTTTCCATAAGATTTCCTTGCTGCTATCCAGAGGAGTGAACTGTGCACAGAAGAGAAATTAAAGTTAGAAACATTTGAGCATAGCAGTTTCTGAAAGACCTGGTATTTTTAAATGGAGGTCCACAGGCTCTTGAGATTTTAAGGACCACCAGGTAATTGGAAAGTTACCACCTAAGAGGAGCCTGTGGAAAGCATGCTCAAGTTTGGTGTACAAGGCTCTGAGCTGCTGCCAGGAAAGCAGGGAAGAACTCAGCACCACTGGTTTCCAGTCCTGTCTCAGAGATTAGATCACCTCTTACCCATGACTGAACTCAGCATAATCCTCTCCAGACTCTTAATTTCAATTTTCCAGGACTTTATAATTTCTTGAATAATCATAAGAATTTGACAAAATGCTGCTGTTTCTTTTTGCTTTTGTCATACTGGCATGCAACCAGGTCCTTTACAAACTACTCCAACAGATCAATCAGAGGTAAGTTCTGGCAGTCACACAGGGTGTTCTGGCACCCACAGCATCTTCTTTTTAAATTTTTTCCCTAGTTTTCTTCAATCACTGTGTGCATATGCACACTTGTTCATAAATTTAGGGAAGCTTAGGTATATCTGTCAGTTTTCTCTTCTTGTCCTGTCTTTATCACATGATGCATGGAGTCAACAGGTACATTTATAAGAAGTTTTCAGAGGAAATATTTTTCCTCTCAATATGAGGAAATTAGAATATTCCAGGTCTTGCCAGATTCTTGCTTATGAGTCAGGATCTCAGGTCAGAATTTCTAACTCAAATTCTTTTCCTTCCAAAAATTATTTTTTTTACACTTGACATCTGATAAAAACTGCAAATTTTTCACTTGTCCATTCTGAAGCAGGATGAAAAAAATGGCACAGTTTCAAAGTTTCCAGCAAAATGTGTGTTCTGTGTTCAGGACAGCTCCATTTAAAACATGATCTTCCCACTGCTGATAATAGAATTTCAAATGTCATCTCCTCAAGTCGTAATTCAGTCACACTTTGTCAATGGCAGTCTTCATTTGAAGGGTGAAGTGATGGGAAATTCTGCAAGCATATTGAAGAGGCATGTGCCCTAAAGTCAGAGGGTTACACTCTAAGATCTGCACTAAATGTTAGCTTGTCTCACACTGGTTGCCTACTATTAACAGTAATACATTGTTAAATTAAAAAAAAAATAATTTGAATAAAATATATGATGGACTGTGTATGTTATAAATGCTATATGTATTCTTCCTGTTGAAGTCAGTGGTGAGAATTTCCACCAATTTTTATGGTGCATGTATTCACGTTCCCAGGAAGAGAATGTCTTACTACAGGCTTTTATGTAAATTTCAAAGTTTCAAACATTATTATTTTTTAGCCTTTTAGACTGTAAGCAAGATCTAGAAACATCATTTTCTATTAACAAAGTTCTGGATTTACTGGAAGAATTACTTTTCTGAACATAATGTGCTTCTCCACACAAGACAAAATTTAAAAAAACCTTATTGAGAGAAACATTTAAAGAAATTCTTCTTTTTCTGTGCAAGAATACCTCTACAATACTTCAGTGTTTTCTTCAAAATTTTCAGGCAAAAATTTCCCCTAAAATTTTTAAAAGCAAATGATTGAGTTTTCAAAATCCACGAGTTTATAACACTTGCTCATTCCAAGAAAGCAGCACAGTGGTGATACTGACTCTATGATAATCACTGGTGTCCCAATGTGGAAGAACATCCAGTCCTACAGAATAGAAGCTCTCAGTAGGCTCTTAAGATCATAGTTACAAATTCTGTTTTAAAATCTGAGTATTCTCAGACTTCTAACATTTATTTTAATTATTTCTTTTATCTTTGCTCTTTTCTACAGAGGTGCACTCCTTTACAGACTTCAGACATAAATCTTCAGAGATGCTGAATTTCTATCATTCACTGCATTCATTTAGAGCTGTGACAATCTGAGTGACTCTTGAAATGTTACAGAAGAAAAACTGACTTGAATTTAGAAAGAGGTGTCTTTGAGACTTCTCTTGGATTCTGAAGAAGCCTGTGATGAACACTGCATTCTTCTAAAACACTTAACCTTTAAGAAGGGGAGGATGCTGACTCCTTCAGGTGGAGTCACCACTACATTACAGAAGCAGACTGTGCTTTTTCTATATAGATATCCTTGGCAAAATAACAATGTACTCTTAAAAAATGTACCCAAATGCATGACAAGTTGTGAGAACAAAAAAAGAAAAAAAAAAAAAAAAGAATTAGATTAGTTTCATATGCAGAGAAGCAGCCACAGCTAAAAAGGCCATTAATCCAAAATTAAATGCAACTGAATAAATAACATTCTTATTCTCTCTTCTTCCAGGAAAAAATAGCTCCTATAATAACCTGTGTCTCTGAGATAAATGAATGCATTGAAGTTCTTAACTGCTCTTTGATGGACTACAAATGGACACTGTGCAGGACAATATTTGAACAGTAATGATTTGTCCTTTCTTCTTCAAGTGTAAGCTGATTGCAAAGGCTTTAGGACCATAGATGAAATAGCTAAGGGGGTCATGAATCTTAATAGCTTCTAAATCAGAGAGATCTGCAACTTACATGCTCTGACTGAAATGTGTATGGAATGTATAAATATTAATAGGCCTGGCAAGGGCTCAGCAGACGAGCTGTCTAAAATTTCACAGTGGGAAGACTGGAGATAGAGGCTGCTGTGTACAAATCAGCTGAGAAGCTCCTACCTGAAAATGAACTGTCAGCATGTGTGTAAATACAGTTTTCCTGGTGTGATATTTAACATTCCAAACTTCTCTGGTGCATAGGCACTATATGCATCCGTGTCAAATGCCACAAGTTTATTTACAATCATGAACATCCACACAAGGTCAAGTGCTTGTGCTGAGGAAAGGAAGGATAATTTGTGCTGTGTGTCTGGAGCTTGTTCTGATGAGTATTCTGTAAATGCTAAGGGAACTTACTAGTATGAATCTTGAGGAAGTTCAAATTACTGTACTTTTACTGAAATTATAGTTTATTTTCAGTGTCATTGCTGGATGCTGATGTGTATGAATTTGCATGAAAGTTGGGAGAATGAGAACAGGGTCTGAAAAATACATGGATAAGGGATATGATTCAGAATCACCCTAGGATCTGTAAGATCTATGTGGGAAGGACAAGGAACTTAAACCAAGCCCACTGCAAATACAAGGGAATTCCTTGATTTCTCAGTTCCTGCTCCCATTTATCCCCTCCCTCTCTCCTCTTTATTTCTAAGAACCCTCCAAACTGCCTCATTCTAAGGACTTGATCATTGCTGTCAGCTGCAGTGGTCCAGCTGCCCTCCCAGCCCAGCTCATGACACCCACAACATCCTGCTCCTGGTTTCCAGGTGACCTGATAGCATCTGACCTTGTCCCTCCATGTGTCCTCTGTGGCTCCTAATGCCTTCTCTGTCCTAGGGATTCTCAGAGCCTTTGCCTTGTATGCAGCATGGACACAACATTCTCACCCCTCCAGTGAACTTAAAGTTCTGTGTTAAAAGCACCAACTAATAATAAGTGAAGGACATTGATTAAATGAATTGAATATGAACTCCTAATTTGTTTTGAACCTGCTTCCCATTAGAAAACAAACCAGAAAAAGCTGCTGTATTTCTCCAAAATTATGTAATTTGGGCAAAACAACATATTCTGGCTGAAAATTTCCATATTGTGTTTCCATCTGCCTAGTTTTAAGCATATTTTTCTATCATCTTTCCTCTCTGTCTAACTTTAAAGCTAAAAGAAGGCAATCTGTCCTATTTACTGTATTATTAGTAGGCCGTTGTGGTAAAAATGAGTTTATCCATGCCCCAATGTACTGGCACAAAATGAGCAAATAACATTATGCCTTACAAAATGCAGATTGCAGCACTTTAACTGTGTGTCTTGAATCAAATACTTTGCATAAGGACACTTTTGATTCTTCAGACAGTTTGTAACACTAATAACAGAGTGATTCAGTAATCTGAAAGTGCTCAGATCACCTCTCTATATAGGCAGTATCTCATAAACACCCCATAAAGCAGGTTTTTCTGTTTGATTAAGTGTGATAAAAACAAACCTCTGTGAGGACTTTCCTTTTTTAAAAGGAAGAGATGGCATTTTCATTATAAAATTTTAAAAAGGAATATAGGACACGTTCTGAGTAAACACCTGAGCTGCCAGTCATCTTTGATTCTTCTCAGGAGAGAGGAAAATCAAAAAATTTACTTTTCTCTGTAAGTTCATGTGCTATCAGGCATTGCTGCGTGCTAAGAAAAATTTTCATAAAATGTGATCATTTCTCTAAGTTGGCAGATGATCCTGAGAAGTATCTTTGAAAGAGCTGTGTGATCAAAAGAGAGAACTGGAGTAGCCAATATGTGTGCTATGTGTTGACATGGCTGCTCTTCAGTGGATACTTCTCAAGGGAATGAAGCTACTACATCATCTTCTTTCTACTGCTCCTTGCCTCTTCAGTCTTCACTTTTGTCATTAGCTTTTCTCATTCATTGTTTATTACATCCAGCTCTCCAAGCCTCCACCTTACTCCTTTCTGTTTTCAGGATGCTTTTCAATTCATACTCCGTTCTGATGGGGTTTATTTTATCCTGCCATCAATTTCCCAGCAGTATTCACAAGTAGAGGACAAAAAGGCCCCACTTTCCCTGTTGCTAACCTGACCCTGTCCAGCTAGGAATAAATGACATTTCCATTGTGGCCATTCTCTCTGAGGTTACCAATAGGTAAAAGATAAAAGGGCAGCTGGTGGCTTCAATCCAAATAGCCAGAAATTCAGACAAAATAGTCAGAAACTATGGTGAGTTATTGAATGAGGGCAGAAGTCATTTAGCCATGAAAAAGTCAAGGGTAAATTGCATCAGAAAATCACTAAATACAAAAGTTTCCAAAAGAAATGGATTTTTTTTCAAGCCACAGGAGGAATCTTATAAAGACAGCTAACAAGGATGCTCCACTAATGAAAAAATAAACAAGAACCTCTCAGGAAATCTTGTAAGCACTGTGAAAGACTTTTTATTACAAATGTGAAAAATTATGAGATGAGGTACAGGGAGGTTATAGAAGAGGGGAACTACTGTCCCCACTTCAGCCTGGATGACATTATGTTCTAAAAGCACAAAGGAAAATTTGCACTCCCAGAAGTCACAGAGGGTGGATACCAGTAGACAGGTTTGATCTTCTTACTATGTTCTGATCCTCATTTTCTGATTGGAAATGTAATGATGATATTCCTTTCATTACACTGTCACTTTGACTGCTAAAATTTTTTAATAACCCAAATCTTGTTTTTCAAATACTTTTGTTTTCTTCATCTCTTTTTTCTTCTTTTTGAAGTTTTTCATTATAGTCATGAAAAATATTTGCATTGCATGCTATTTTTCCCAGCTATTGAGAAAGAAGACCTGTCAAGGGACAACTAATTGCATTTTAAATTAACTCAGAAAGCTAAACACAAGTGTCAGTATGCCTAAGGTTGTTTGTTGTTTAGATTTTTTGTAGCTTTGATGTTTATTTTAAGGTGTATAACTTCCTACTTAAATAGAACTGAAAAAAATATGTTTCTTTAAACCTAAAACTGGTGTTTGTTTGAGTAGATAATAAATTGATTATATATGTGTCATATGGGTTGCTCATAAGCATCATCTTGCATTAACATGTCCAACATTTACCCCCCACAAGACTTCAGTCTTCAAATAGAATAATTTCAATGAGGCAAGGATGCATAGATCCCTTAGTAAAATGAAATTCAAAGAATGGTCAAGCCCATCAAGAAGGGAAAAAATGTGTGCATATTTAAAATATACATATATATTTAAAGTATATTTATATTTTTTAAATATTCTAGTTTTCATTGTTGAAAAATTTAAAATGCTTATTTTGTATTTTGAGAATTCTCTTTTAGCACTTTGTGAGGGATTCACATAATGTTTTTCCTTAGCTTTTAGCAATTTCCTAATGGTAATTGGGGTTAATGTGTTTAGTTCTTGTCCAATGATTTTCTTTATTCTTCTGTGGCATCATAATAATGCCAATTATAATATATAATCCAAGTCACAGCAGAGAGATAGGATTTTCACTTGTTCAAGTGAATAGGTAACAAGAAACTTATTGTGTGTTGTAATAAAGAAAGCTTTTGTGTTGCAAGAAGGGAGATTCAGAATTAAAGATGTGATTTTCCATTTGACCACACAGCACCCCTGCACAAATATACTTTGCTAATCCCCTGTAATCTGAATGAACCTTTTTCCTAACTACCAGAAATCATTACCCAGATAAAAATCTTTGCTACCTTAATTTTATTACCTGCAATGACATTTGTTTAAATGTAAAGCTACGGAATGCAATAATCAAATGTAAAATTAGGCTTGAACTACTCCAAAGGAAACAGTTGAATTTAATTAGAAATCCTTCTGTAGGTAACGTGGATTTGGATAGTGGATAGACTTTCTTTTGAAAACAAAATGTCATACCAGTACTAAGAAAGAGTGTGAAATATAGGAGGTTATATCTCATTTAGTAACTCAGGATGCTTCTGAATGAGAAGCAACAGGAGAATTCAATCCTCTTCACACTAACAATAGTCTGAGTCAACATAACAGAACCACTGGATATTTCTGACACATCCTTTAGAAAGGAAAAAGTTTATCAATTACCTCACTTATCTTGTTTAGAACAACAACATTTCTGTTCTTAAGAATACAAAGCCTGTACATGTGTGCCTTGCTTTCACAGCTGTCCTCACTACTAGAACTACATGAGCTGCAGATGAATGCTAATAACTAAAAGATACAATTATAGCAATCAGGAACAGATTGTACACCAGAAACAGGCCTGAGTCCCAAAAAGTCATCTCCTCTTTACATTTACTTAGATTTAAATCCAATACATGGGAATTAAGTGGCTATTTTTAATTTTTTTTTAATAGTATATCAACTAATGCACCAAGGAACAGACTACTTTTGAAAAAAAACATAAATATGTAGGAAGATTACTTAGAAGTAGCTGCTGACAGTCCACAGAATGTCCTAGGTGCTGTACTGAGGTAGACTAAGCAATATTACCTTACCTGAAAAAAAATTATAATGGCAAGAAAACCGGAATAAACATTAAGAATTCTGTTTCCAGAAATAATTTTTTCAGGTCCATGCCAGGCTTACATTTCTCAATGCTTAGCAGCTTCTTAATAATTAGGAGTTTATTAATGGGAACATTTGCAAAACTTGTTAAATGAAAAGCATCTACAAGACATAACAACCTATGGGAAGATTCGAACAGACTTTGTTTTATTACCCTTTCTCTCTTTTGCAGAGCTAATTGTGGTTGGGATGAGTCTTTTTATCTAAATGAAGGAAAATTTAAAATATCTTTCACCAAAAGTGCTAATTTTTTGGTTAATTTCCTTTTTTTTTTCCGAGCTGCCAGATAGCCTAGGTGACTTTGTTGGCCATCAGAGTGAAAAACTTGTATACTATCTGCACATTAAAATTTTTACTGCTAAATAATGCTAGAAATTGTGATAATTTAGTATTAGGATTTCTGTATCTGAAAGAATAATTACCTGATCTCCAGTGTCAGAACTGAATTTGATGAGTAGATGGAAGCATTGAAGATGTGCTAAAGTTCACTCTGAATTTACAATGACTTTTGTCATTGCATTTGGGGTAAGAGGTGAGTTCCTGAATGTAGGCAAATAGCCTGCAAATGTGAACAGTGTGTGTAATGGAGATGGTACTGAGATCCCTGGATTAAATCAAGCAAGGTAAGGTAGGGACCAGAAATCACACCCTGAAGCTATTATGGGACCAACTAATCTCCACTGGGCTTTTGAGGTCAAATAATATCTCACTGCATGCTGTTCTGGCCATCAAAGTGTCTGCAGGTGTTGTACTTTGTGTTTGGTTTTTTTGTGTCTGGTTCCTTCAGGATCTCTGCTCTTTAAGTTTTGTTTTGTGACTACATCTTCAACTAACAGCAAGCTAAGGGGTATCTTTGGGGAAAGAAGCCTTGTTTTCATGAAGGTGTGGATCAGGAATGTGAGATTTTCTAGTTGTTTATCAAGGAGCTGACAGTCACAAGCCACAGCAAAATCCATCAGATTCACCATGCTTCTGGTTTGAGTATTTCCAGTCCTTGTAAACCCAAATGTATGAAGAAGCAATTAATTGTGATTTGTAGACCAGTTGTTTTGTTTTCTGTAGCAGAGATTATCCACATTGTGCTCAGAGATTAGCCCTCTTTGTCTGATTTAAATTTCCTGGTCATTTGGCTTTCCTCTCTTAAGTGTTGGACATGTCTTTGAATGTATCCCTCTTTCTTTTGCTTCCTGCCTGGGAGAGAGAGTTAATTACCTGCATTCTTTTTTAATCCTTATATTTATCAGATCACCTTTTCTCCAAAATGTTTGTCCTCACAATTTCATCAGACAATATTGTGTTTGAAATTGTCCATATAATCTATAGTGTCACTGATATTTGAAAAAACTTCTGGACCATGTAAGCCTGAGTCTCTCTTAACCAAGCTCTGCTTGGAGCTGAATAATTACAGAAAGTAAAAAAAAAAAAAAAAAAATGTTCAAAGACTAACAATTTTCTGGCTCATGTAAAGGCAATGAATTTAGCCTTCAGAGCACTTTTAAAATCTAAGACCATCTAGATACTGGCAAACATTAAATGGATTTTTCTTTAGAGGATATATTAACAAAAGTCTCAGTGAGTCAGAAATCTTCCTTCTTTTGAGATTCCTAGAGAGTGTTCACCTAAACTTCATTTGCCTGAAAGGTTGTGATAGGAGGTGGGGGAAAGAAGAATCAGGTGTTTTGTTGCCCCAAAATTAAGCTGTGGAAATTTCAATGAAGAAGTTTCCTCATCTTATTTAATAAAAATTGTAAAAAGAAAAGGTAACAATGGAGGAATTAAATTGATTTTCTATAGCATGGAAACTTGGCAAGGGAGTCTGAAGTATTTTTATTTTTTTTATTTTTCAGCTCCATGTTTGTGTAGGTCAAGAAAGTTGTGAGCAAGCAAAGTGCCTTCAGAGAAAGAAAACCTTAAAGAAATAAAATAAAGCACTTTAAAATAGTTGCACCCCACAAAAAAACCAGTGTAAATGTAAATCTACAGCATTGTGTTGGGAAAATAGGGATTGGTTTCTCCAGTATGATGCAGGGTAACTGGTTTATTCAAAATTATGGAGAGGTTCAGATCTTGCAGCTGAGAGCTACAAGAAGTAAACTGGAGATTTAGAATTGCTTTAGCTTGATCTCTTTCCATCTCCAGAATCATTCACTCTGCACCAGCAGGAGAGAGAGGCTGTAACTTTCCTGTGTGAGTTTGTAACTTGGCATCTCTCTGGGATGGGGGATCTCCCTTCCTGAGCAAGTGTATTAACCATGATGAGATTGATTACTGTGAGCCACCTTCTTAGAGCAAAGCTTTTGCTCCCTACCCACAATGATGTTGTAGGTGCCCAGCTTCAGGAGAAGCTACATTAGCCTGTAGATCCCAGATCCTCAGAATGTCTAACCCTCAGTGACACTGATAAGGAAACCATTGAACTGCAGATGCAGTTTGTTTTTCCATTTTCTTCACAAACTTGCTTTGATGTCATTCAGTAAAGTTCTGGGTGAATATCTCATCATCATTACTGAAAACCTGTCCTCAGTATGTCTGAAACATTTGCCTCAAAATTCTGACTTTAATTCCTGGGGTGGATATTCACCCGATGTCTGTGTGCTGCTGAGCACCACAGTGTGTAAATGTCATAGTCTGGAAAACTGTATTAATGACAGGGCATGCAATTTCCAAAATTGGTTTTGGTCTGGAATTTCAAGGACACTGGAGAAGTGTCTTCCAGAATTCAGGGAAAACTGCCAATTGTCTCTGCAAGCACTAGTGCCCTGTATCTTACCTGAGAGGTCTCCTCTTCCTGCGTCCTCCACCTTCACAAACCAGAGAAATCACACAACATTAAACTCTTGTGTAAAATTTACACTCTAAAATACGTAATTTTTTTTCTGCCATTGAACAACATATCCTTAATCCAAACCAATTCAATTTAACACTGCTCAGCTCTGCCTAACCTGACCTAACCTAACTTAACCTAACCTAACCTAACCTAACCTAACCTAACCTAACCTAACCTAACCTAACCTAACCTTCTTGTTTTTTTGCAGCCTGAGGTTTGGGCTTGAATAAAAATCCTTTTGAAGGATTCAATGATTCTGGAATGAAGACATTTCTGATAAAGCTAAAAGCTGAGGCCAGAATATATGCTAAATTCTGCTTGCAGTGCTGTGGCTGAGGGACAACACCAGTCTAAGAAATAATTTCTTAAATCACTGAAATGTGTGTGACTTGAACTCCTTTGTCATTGCTCTTAGAGAAAGATTTAAGATTTATTGACAATTGCCCTAAAAGTTTCCTGGAGGGCCAAAACTTGTCAAAGAAGACAGGACTGAGTTTCAGACTGTGGGCAGATGTTGTGTTCTGTGGGAAGGCTCTTCAAATATTATTCACGTCACTGCAAGACAGTCAAAAAATAAGCCTCAGAGCACATAGTAGTCAATAAACAATAGAATCCAAACCACAGACAAACTCCAGAATGCAAAATAAAGGATTATGGATAATTTAGAAAGTTGAGAAAATGTTTAGAAGGAAAGAACAAATGCAATTGCTGGTTTGATTTAAAATTAGCTCTATGATGAATACAAAACTATGTTTAAGTAATATCGTTAATGTTATTTAAATCAATAAAGACTAGGACATTTTAATTGGGTTCATAATGAAAAAGCTAATGGCCCTTTAACTTCAGTCAGAACTTGCCAAGATAAAATATTTAAGTGTAAACATAAGATTCCTGTCTATGCCTAGGGAGTAAGTGGAACAACTAGAAATTTTCAATCCTATCCAGGAACCACAAACACTACTGCTAACTATTAAGAGGAAAAAGCATCAGCTTTTTCCCCTAATTTTTTGCTAAGCTGGCAGAAATTGTAAAGCTATCAGAGAGGGTTTTTTTTTTATTTCTGAAGCATGCTAGCAATATTTTCAGAAAGTTTTGTAGGGATTAGAGAGTTCTATCTAAAATGAAGCCATGCAGAATTCAAACATTAGTCTGACATCTACCTGGGAAAATTTATGTGGCAGTCATGTAATGGCAAGTACAAAGACAAGCCTAAAAGGACTTGCATGAAATACAAGCAGGCAGGGCTCTATAAGCATATGTGTGCACAGGTTCTCAGTGAAAGATTAAAATACTATTTCAGCGAAAAAGATGAAAAAGGTCATATTTTCCTTAGTTTTATGTTCTGATCTTAGATGACAGTCTTAATTGTATCTAGATAGTCTTGCAAACAAATAATTCTACATTAGCCAAAACAAAGAAGGACTTGAAAATAACTTGAAGTTTCTGCTTGTAGAACGCCTACTTTCAGTAGCAGGCAATACTAAGACTCTCTTTTTGTACTATTTGAAATATTAATGTGTCTAGCTTTTTTTCCTATCTCAACTTTCCATAAATTTAGTTTTTTAACTACCTTTTTGTTTTATGCAAGGTATTAATTACTTCTTTCTGCCATCATCTAATATTCTTTATGTCTTTTCCAATTTTTTTCTCACTTCCATATAGCTTTCCTCTATTTTGCCTAGAAAAGTTATGGAAACCTGTCTTTGTAGTTATTTAGCACATCACCAGGTATGACCCAAAGGAGCCTGCTCTATGTTGTTAAATTTAATTTTGAAACTCTCCTGTGATGATCAGGGGGCTGGACTCAGTGGCCTCTAGGCTTTCTCTGCTAAAGGTTTCCTCAGTTTTTGATGGCCAAGATTGAAGAGACATCAGGAGTGACAGCTCCTCTCAGAGGGTCTGTTGGTGTGATCCTTTCACTGAAATAGAGAACACTAGCCATTATCCACAGCCATGACACAGTGATCGATTTGGACTGCTAGTTTGTATGAAAATTAATTCACATTTACTGGTACATTTGCATTCCTGTAATATTGCTGGATGTTTACAATCAACACATTTTATTGGCAAGTAAGAAAAGGATTTTTTTCAGCATAGTATTGCTTCAGTGTTTGTTCGTGTAGTTTAGAGAAGTTGGCAATGTAACACTGTTTACAGGATGTATTTAAAACTACATAAATTGAGTTTCATTTTATGATGCAGCATAAATATGAATTATGCAACTGGTGGCTCTTCTTAAAAATTCTAATTTAGCATTAGGAAGTTAGCTGTAAATTCTAATTTCCCATCTGCTCACCATGTACCTACCACTTCTGGAGAAGATAAATGGAATTATTTGCCTTACCTAATGCAGAAATAAACTATCATTAAAGAGTCAGACTTATTAGGAAAGATTAGCTAACTCTTTAGAAAAGACTCATAAGTAACTTTTAAGTATCAGTATGATATATACAGAAACATATTAAAAACTGTTTGACACTTTAACTTATGACATGAAGTATCTTGTTTCCACAGCAACACCTAACAACTTACAAGTGTTGAACTTTCATTCTAGTTAGAGAAGGGATGAAAATGGAAAAATTGAAAAACAGAAATTGAAAATAGAAACTGAAACAAAGGCATAAGTTTCATTGAAAAAACACCAGTAAGTCAGAAGGAAGTATATTGAGTAATAAACATGAGTAAGTTAGAAGAAGGAATCTAGATTAAGTAATGAAAACTGCCATTTTTACAAAATTATTTGTAGCAGACAGCAAAATATGTTGGAAAGTTCTGAAAAGGTTTTAACTCAAGATGTCCCTACTTTATAGCATAATAGAGAGCTACAGAGAGCTCCTCATGCAAATTCTTTAAAGTATCAGCACAAACTTTGGCAAAAGCCAGGCTGCCACTATGCTCTGTCTAGTAAATCCCAGGGGCCTCCACTGCTGTGTGGGGAGAACTGTGACAGGACAGAACTAGAGCTGAAAACTAAGGAGCAGGAAGGCAGTAGGGCCGAGTACCATGTAAATGAAATTGGAAGTCTGCAGCCTCCACTGAGCTGCTAAAACCTCTTGCAGACCCTTCCCACTCAAGTTCAATGTTCCACAAGCCTCAATGAGGGGTTTAAAACCTTGACTTGAGGGCTCTCATCAACTCTCCATTGTATTTGTCTTCAGAAATGTGCACAATTTTATTTAATCTGATATGGCTATCTTCCTTGGGTAAAACCCCAAATACACACCTGAGTGCACACAAGAGCACACAACAATATGCAAAGGGTTTTCACTCTGACCAACCCAACCTATCCCATCTGCTTTTGAAAAAATTGCATGACCAATGTAAAACAAACACAGCAACCAGTTTGGTTTTTCTTCCCTAGTGGCCCTGATTTTGTTAGAACACAATATGTTTCATGAAGTTCTCTGCATGACTATTAAAAAAAATCTAGATCTGAGAAGTCAGTGTGATTCCAACCTTACCCCAGGAAATGTAAAACATGGACTTAAACTTGGGGTTCTGTGCCTAGTATCATTGCACAATTTCACACACTGTGTGTGCTGAAAGACTGAGCCTTCCAGCACACACATAACACCAAAGTCTGATGGGACCCAGGAGAAGGAGTTTGTCTATCTCACTCTCCTTATGGGTTACACCTCCAGGACTGGAAGCTGCTGGCAGTGCCAATCTTTAGATCCTAAACTTTTGCCTTGTGTGCTCATTCAATGTGTAGAAGAGCTGAATGAAACCTTCTTCATGGGAATGCTCAACATGGTACTTATTACCTCCTGGGAAAATGTATTAATTTTTGGCCTTATGCTTAATGGCTGAAGAAGTTAATCTCTGTGGGGTGGAAGAAAACATGCTGCATAGATTTATTATTTATTTTGGGTTTTTTTAGACATGTTCCTGACTTGTTACCATATCAGTTACCTCCTGGCTTTTTCCTATTCCATATTGATGCAAGCTTTGGAAAGCCCAAGGAGGATTGTGAGGATTGCTGTCTCCACCCTTTTCTCTCCCATGTTCAAAGCAAAATAAGATACAGCTCTATCTTCAAACAAATGTCAATACAAGCTAGCTAGGTAGAAAACAAGAGCCTACAAAATGGGGGTAGGAAAAAGTGGCAGGTGTTGCACTGTGAAATTTGGAAATATTGCCAGACTCATGACTTCTTAGAGTTCCTAATTTCATTATTATCTTTCAAAAGAATTAATTTTGATAAAGTATTACTTAGATTTAGAAGGCAGAGAAAGGGGAAGAAAGGGAACAAGTTTAATGTAAGAAAAAGGAGAGAATGTGTCCCAGTAGAATCTATGGAAGGCTGTCAGACCTTGGCAAATTTGTCACTAGAACTGTCAGGGATTTTTCAAGCAGAAATCAATTTAATAAGAATATGTCAATTTATTGGACAAGGAATCTTCCCCATGTCTGTTTTTTCTTTTACAGTAGTTCAATGGACCTTAGTTTGAACAATCTAGTAGGGCTCTTGGCAACCTAAGGACATTTGGCTCCAGAGCAGGGGCCAGCAGCTGGTCCTGTCTTTGAGCAGCCAGTTTGTCAGGGCAGTCTTTCTGTTGAGACATCCTGGGTGAGCAGCAATGCTTGAAAGTTCTTGGCAGAGCTTATTTTATTGTTCTCAGCTTTTCTGCTTCACATCACTAAAAGATGGTAGGAAAACTTGGAATGTTAATAAGCTTTGCCTAGTTCTGCAAATTAGTGGGTACAGATGCAAGTCACCAGGGTCCCCTCTTTGAGGACAGTTTCTGGGGACTCCTCCCAAGTGTTACTACAAGGTTTGCATGTCATGACACACGTCAGTGAGACCTGCACATGTAAAATTTCTGATTCTTTGCCAAGTGAAACAAAAAAGCTGACATGTATCATGCTCTATCAAATTGAGTAAAGTTCATGGTTTTCCTTCCTTCTCCTTCATAATTTTGCAGGCTGTCTTTTGCCTGCAAATTCACTGCATCTTATATATACACATTTGTGTGCATGTATACACACACACACACACACACACACACATATATATATATATGATTCAGCTTGATCATCATACAAATAGCTGTTCTGTTTGAAGGCTAAGATAGGTGAAATTAAATTGTTGTGCCATTTGAATAGTCTACTTGCTATTAAAACTAAATTCAATTTCTTGAGAGAAACAGTGCATTTGAATCCAGTGAGATTTTAGCACAATCCGTATTTGCTGGGGAGTGTATTGCTCTCTGTAAATTCACAACATTGAGTATTTCAACGCAGGAATCAACCTTCTTTTTCTATGGGATAAAATATTTCCTTGACCACTAGGGGACAATGTTGCTCTTCACTTCATTCGTTTGCTCTGGTGACAGTGGTAAAGCACTTTACACTATTTTTAGCAAACTTGAGTGTTAAAACTGGTTTCTTTAATACAAAAGAACACTTTGCCTCAGCATCTACAGTACTTCCACAATGCATGCTCTTATTTGAAACAATCAAAATATTTCTATTTTAAAGAGAAATCAGAACCAGGCCTATTACAGTGAAACTCATTTTATTAGTGTACTGTTAAATGTGAGATTATATTAAGTAGCCAATTCTATTTCACAAGAAAAGCAGTTTGCTTTATTTCTCTGTTCTGCTACATTTGGGGTTTTGGGGGGTTTGTTTGTTTATTTCTTTCCTTTCCTTTGGGATAGAAAGGTAAATAGTTTGAAGAGCTTCAAAAGAGGTTAGAAGAGCTCATCAGTAAAGAACAATTAGGATCAATTAATAATGCAGTCTTATGTGTACATGCACTGCATGACCCACCCTCTCTGTGCCCTGCTCTGAGGCTCTAATTTGTTATTGTAGCTCCAACTTGCCCAGTTATTGAAATGCATAGTTTCTAGCATGTGAGAAGCAGGAGAATTTGAAAAGAATACTCAACGATTCTAAGGAAAAAAATAATTAAACCTGAGAAACACAGTAGGAATTTAGAATGATTTTGCTTTAATAAGAAAATTATTAGTCATTTTCGAAATATGTGTAATTATCAAGGCAAGCAGCTTTGCTACAATAGAGAAAAATATGAAATTTCAATAGATAATGCACATCTACCCATGCACGAATTAAAAAGAAAATTGAAAAACCCAAATGGAAATTAGTCCAAAGTATTAACCCTCTTTTTTATTCTGCTACCTTGAATCACCCTTTAGCTATTATGTTTAACATAAAGCACATCTACAGTTTTCAGCTAGCTCAACTGTGCAGAAAGAGGCTATTGAGTGCAACTGAGGCACATAATAACAATTTCAATCATGGAAAATGTTTTATGTGTCATAATTACTGGTTGTTCTATTATTCCTTATGCCAATAATACAATTTGAGCATTTTTTTTCACCATCGCTTTTTAAAAGTTTAGTTGTCAAATATTTACCCGTTTTCCCTGAGTACATTGATGTGCATGCTAATGCAGTTCAGATCTTCAGCAAGTCATTAGGGGTACAGATTCACTCAGCTCATCTTTGAAATGTACCTCATCAGCAGAATTCTTTGTATTTTCTCTGCATTTTCCCTGAGGATTGCTGAGACTTTAAGCAGACAATCTCCACTTAACTGCAGTGGAGGGGACTAGCACATGTTTCAGAGGATGCTCAGATACACAGATGCTCTGAATGCAGATATCCAGTCACCTAAAAGGCATCCAAAATCAATAGAGCTGGCCAAAGTTTTCGAACAAAAGTCTAATTTGCAGCAAATATTAACTTACCCAAGTCAAAGGTAACAAAAGGTTCTGCTGATTTTAGTGATAATATTAATACTTGAATAAAAAACAGGCATTGAAACCCAGGATAACCCTCAACTCAGTTGTTATGTAGGGACACATGAAACAGAAGTACAAGGGCTTGAAATAAAGCAGACACCACAGTGATTAAAGCCAGACCATTGCATAATGTTTGGTAGTACCTCATCTGTGTGTGCTTATCTTTTCTTATCAAAGTCTTTGAGAGCTTTTGCTTCTAGTTGTACTTAGCTATTTTATTGCATGGAGGAAAACCCCACATCATCTTAGCTTTACATGAGGACAATAGAGGCAAGACGAAATAGTTTCTGAAACACAGTCAGAAATTGTGCAACAGAGCTTGAAAATAATGCAGAACACTGAAGTAAATAACCTGCTCTCACATCCACTAATCCAAAAGACAAAAAACTCCCAATATTTTCAAAAAGCTGCCTGATATAATTCAGACAATGGCAACTTATATTCACACATAGAGCCCAGTCCTCTGTGTGAATGGATCTGTGTGATACCATCACCAGTTGAATTCTATTGCTTTGCACTACCTTTGCACAGCACTTTCTGGATCTGACTATAGGATTATTAACATAATAATGGTGTGGTTTTCCTACATAGTAATTCAGAATCACTTGTGGACCGTGAAACTGGTGACAATGTGATTTAGGTTGTTCCTTCAAAAACATCCCTGCCTTCCAGTAGCTGATTTTGCTCTCTATTTATAAAATACTGGTTCCAGAGTCAGCAGCACAAGCAGCTGATCCTTACTTATATTAATGACTACACTGTTTAGTTATAGAAAATGTTTTATTTTATTCTTGAGGAATAAGACACCAATGGTTTAGTGAACAAATAAACCAGAGGGGTTCAGCTTAATGTCATTAGGTAAGGTTAATTTTAAGCTTTTAATCATCTCCTGTTTTAATTATCCCCTGTTTAAAATAAAAGGATCTTTGATGATAGAAAGTGTAATTTGGAAGGAGGAAAGGGTCTTCTGCTCAAACACAAATACCAGTGTGCAGGTTGTAAGACAGGACATTGATCAAATAACTTGAGAAGGAATAATTTTAGAAGCTGATCAACACAAGCCAGTATATTTTAAAAGAAGGAGCAGATAGCAGTCTTGCAGTCTGTATCCTAAGCAGCTGGTGTTTTGGGGCTCAGTCATGAAAGTTTAACACTGGAATTTCAATCATACTATCTGGAAATCTGTGATATAGCAGGGATATCAAATGTGGCAGAAGTTCTGGCAGGTGGAATTCATGGTGCTACAAACTCGGTGACAATCTAAGCAATATTTTTGTGTCTTTTAGAACAGAAATATGCTAATACAACTTTGTGACTGGCAATGAGAAGGAATGTCAATGTGTGGGGCACAGCTCAGTATCATCTATTTAAATCTCATGAGATGCATTCAGAACAGCCTGAAATGCAAGACAATGAAAATTAGTAAGAAACAACATACAAAGGCACAGTCAATTATGTGCAGGATATTAGACTATGGATGATTCTGCCTTATTTGTGTCATCTGCATACAAAAGCAAAATTGCAATGTGCCTCTTCAGAATCTAATATCAGCTGGAGTTACATCCATTCCTGTCTTTTGGTCTTTTCATATCTGTTTTGCCTACTGTAAAAATAACAGAGGACGTAGTTGTTGTTCCCAAATTAAATCATAAATTGACTTCTAGCAAGCTCTGCCTATGAGCTATAGATGACAGCACCAGTTTATTCTGACTGCTGTGAAAGGGATACGGTAGAAAAATCACTAGCTGGCCTATTGCAATTCAGAAATAATCTTCTTAGTCAAGACTCATTCTAGGTCTTTTCTTGAAAAAGGGATGCATATTTTTGGGCTGCTTGCAATTGAAGTACATTGAGAGACAAATAAACTGGCAGTCACTAAATACATTACCCAAATGTGGATGAATGTGCCAGAGTGGAGAGTTTAGTACTGAGGTTTAGAAATAGCTTCTAAACAAAGAAAAACCTAATTTACATGAAAATGTGAATCCAAAGGTTAGTCTCATAAAGATTTGCATTCTGAAAGCAGAAAGTTTCGTTTTGTGCAAGGTCTGAATGATGATCTGAAAACAATACTTGTTGTTGCCTAATCCTAGAAGTGCTTCAATTTACTAGCTGGGTACTTCTTCTGTTTTAAAAAGCAAAAGGCCTTTCAAACTGCCTATCAAAGTGTCTGAAACCAGGTGCTCCAATTCTGAACAACTCAGGTCTGATCATGGTCAAAGTAGGGATAAAATTCATGTCCTCTAAGTTCAGATGTCTTCAATATTCAGACATCTATATCTGTGCAAACCAGTGAAAAGAATGCTTTATAAAGAGACAGATTTTATATTCTCTTCAGAATCAATGGGAAGAAATAGGTATTTCTGCTGCAGTATTCAACTGGTCTGTTTTCAATGTCTATATCAGAAGATGAATCACAGCCTTGATGTGCCCAAGTGGCTGTCTGCACTGAAGACATATAAAATAGATTAGATTAATCTTGCCAAAGTAGGTTTTTTCTCAAGTCCCCTAAGGATTTTGATCTGATAAATGACCTCTCAGTTTATCTTATGCACATCTAAAGAACCAAGGATACCCAAAACATTTTCAGGCATCTGCTTTTTTTGTAATAGCCTAATTGGTTATTTATTTATTCAGAAAGCTGGAAAACAGCCAAAATTGCCCAAACTTCAGCTCTGTGTGGCTTAGTCACCTGTGGGTTCTTCCAAGAAAGTGTACATCTTCATGGTATGAGTAGTGCTGACCAATGGAAACACACTCAGTTCCCATTTTCAAGGAAAGTCTCCATGCAAACAAGAATTTTGACTTCATTTAGGCAAAATTAGCAGAAATCTGTAAAATGTGGTTGGTGTAATTTCAGTGTTGTAGTATCTTTTGTGTTTTCTACACTATGTTGCCAGGCCACTCCCCATTTATTCTGTTTTTTGTTACCAAGGATGGTTGTGTGTTTAATACTAAAAGAATTGCTGGATGAAAGGCAGTCTGTCTGTCCCATGTCCCACCTGTGCTCTCATTTTCCATCTGTCAGATGTGGGATCCATCCCAAAAGCTTCCAAAAGCTACATGTTGTAAGAAGAGGTGGAATTTTTCAAAAGTCTATCTCAAGCTATTAGTATACTTCAACTGTATTTCCAGTGGCTAGGAGGCATCCTGTTTCAGTCTGCTCCCCTCCTGGCCCTGGGAAAAGCAGCCCTTAACAGTAAAAAGGAAACACATGTGGCTTTTTCCTCTGAAGGAATGGATGGGTTAGTTAAAGCTGGTCCTGACTCTGCCCCAGCACTCAGCAGATATTTACATAAAGGCAAAAGTAAAACCAAGAAATTATTTCCTACCTGGCCTTTCCCTCATGTTACCACCTAAAATTCTATTTTTCCTCTCTCACAAGAAAGTACATACTGCTGAAATATTAAAATAAAATAGCTCATTTGTGTGAATAATTGTGAAGATAGTAAGCAAATTATTCAGAGTTATTAATTCAATTTGATCTTTAAATTCACACTGTTTGTACAAGAAGGATAGCTTAGGCACAGTATTTAGCATTTTGTTTTTTATCATTCTCTTCCTAAAGCAATTGAATCTACATACATCATAGAACAGCAAAGAAAGTGATTACATGATTAAAAATGTAAAGATCATCTGTTTAAGGCTAAGACTTTTGATGGAAAGAAGAGGTTTCCATGAGAATTAAAATATACACTAGTTGGAAAAACAAAAGTAACAACAGAACTATAACTAATAATGGCAATCAACACATTTGTCTATGTCAAAGACTTTTTGAAATTACCAAACTAAAAAAACCAAAAAAAATTCTAAAATGCAGTTCCTTAGGAAATATTTAACCATGAAATTCTAGAGAAAATCTGAGTTTGGGAGTGGGGTGTGCATTCTATATGGGAAAGGAGAGCAAAAATTTGTGCATAAATGGTTTTTGAGCTTTCATTTTCCTCCAAAATATGCAAAAATATTTAACGTTGCTAAGTGGAGGTTTTCCCCTTCCCCCCCTCTTTATCATCCTTCCTTCCTTCCTTCCTTCTTTCCTTTTTCTTTCTTTCTTTCTTTCTTTCTTTCTTTCTTTCTTTCTTTCTTTCTTTCTTTCTTTCTTTCTTTCTTTCTTTCTTTCTTTCTTTCTTTCTTTCTTTCTTTCTTTCTTTCTTTCTTTCTTTCTTTCTTTCTTTCTTTCTTTCTTTCTTTCTTTCTTTCTTCTCATTCTTTCTTTCTTTCTTTCTCATTCTTTTGTTCTTTCATTCTTTCTTTTTTCTTCCTTGTTCTTTCATTCTTTTTTTTCTTCTTTTTTCTTTCTTTCTTGTTCTTTCTTTCTTTCTTTCTTTCTTTCTTTCTTTCTTTCTTTCTTTCTTTCTTTCTTTCTTTCTTCTTACTTTCTTTTTTCTTACTTTCTTTCTCATTCTTTCATTCTTTCATTCTTTCTTTTTCTTTCTTCCTCGTTATTTTTTACTTCTTTCTTTTTCTTTCTTTCTTGTTCTTTCATTCTTTCTTTCTTTCCCTTTCTTTCTTATTCTTTCTCTTCCTTGTTCTTTGTTTCTTTCTCTTTCTCTTTCTTTCTTTCTTTCTTTCTTTCTTTCTTTCTTTCTTTCTTTCTTTCTTTCTTTCTTTCTTTCTTTCTTTCTTTCTTTCTTTCTTTCTTTCTTTCTTTCTTTCTTTCTTTCTTTCTTTCTTTCATCTTTCTTCTTTACTATGCCATCTTTATTCCATTTTCACCTTATAAAAAGGCAAAAGTTTAAAAGAAACCAATTTTTTTACTAGAAAATAAATGACCATTTTGTGTAATTTTTTTATTCCAATATATTTATGATAACAACCAATTTCAGTTAATTTATATGTTATTTTTCCTAATACAGTGACATAGACATGACTATCCTGTCCTAATTCAATTCACTGATGGTATCTTTCCATTGCTACCTCACAACTTGTAGCTTAGCTAAGTTTCAAATCCTGAGAAAACATGCATTATTTAGATGTATAATGTATTTGCCCTCTACACTGCAGTGTAAAGTTCATATGACTTATTGCTGAGTGTGTTTCTTTAAGGATATGATTGGTATTCTTGCAGTAACCTCATTTTTTATTGAACACCGGAGTGAATAACTATATTAAACCTGCATGATTTGTTGGCATTAAAGCTAAGGGTGCCTCCAGGCATTGTTAACTTATGCATCATCCTTTACTTAATTTCTCTGTTTTGTTTTAATTTGTAAACTGTCTCTGTTCTGGACTGTACATTTTTCAAGTAGTTTTTCTCCACTGGTATTTTCTTAGTCTCCTGAGTATATGGCTTACTTTATAATAAGTACAGAGGAATAGAGTTTATTAAATTGTAGCAATACTCTTTGCATGTTTCATAAATGTGCATTACATTCCATTTAAATGAGGGGTTTAATTTTGTGTCTCTCACACTTAAAATTGCATTCGTGCTGACTTACTAAATACAAAATTATCAGTCTGCTGGTCAAATTTCCTAATTGTGTCATTTTCTATTTTAATACTCTTGTAGAGAATCAGACCATAATTTAAGTCCATGAATTCTCCCTAGAACACCTGATTTCATTGACTTTTTTTTAGCTCAATCAGTCTATCAGATGTCTTCTCTTTTTTTCATTCATATTGTAGGTGTTGCCAAGGATTTTTCCTTTGCCCATGAGGTCCGACTCCAATTCTAATTTGCAAATGAGAAAATCTAGACAAAGGCTATCAGAGGCTATTTTTATCAGAGCATGGTGATGCTGAAAGTCGGTCTGGATCTGTCCACATGAAAATGTAGACTACATTAGAGGATAGATGTATCTGCCTTCTTGACAAAGACTGAAAATTTCTTGCTAAGGGAGGCAGTAGATCGTAATCAAATCTGAGTGCAGTCAGTACACAGATACCATGTGAAACTCTGGGAGGTCTGGACATCAGTGGAAATTTCACTCTGAGCTCAAATGGTCATTACAGCATACTTAAATGAGTTCTAGAGCTGTTAGAACCTGCACCTTTGGCAGAAGGGTATTGCAGCAAGCATAATTTTAGCAAGCTGGACTCCCTTTCCCTACCTTTTACACCCACAAATGGATGACTGTTGGCAACAGAACTGTCAATCTGTCCAGTCATTTTCTCACTTGGAGTAAATCCTTATAAATTGTCTGGTCTCCACAAAACAACAGGTTTCACTTGCAACCAATGAAAGAAACAAACAAGAAAATAGCATTTGAGTCAGTTGTTAATTTTGGTTTGATTTGTGTTCAGTGAGATCAATTACATGCAGTCATTTGGTACTTGGTATGAGAGGTATCTTATCTTCTCTGGTAAGAGAGAAATGTACCTTTCTGGGAGAAGTAAATGATGTCTTCTCTGATGTCTGTGTTACAGACTGAGCAACTGGATGACAGAATTTCAGAATATTGCCTATCACAAATTTTCTGAGACATTTGATGCAATATCGCCTCATTAGTTTATAACTGGAGACAGAAAGACAGTGAAAAGCAAGTGAAAGAAGCAGGTTTACATTATTAGAAGTCTAGTAGTATTTCATTAGACATAAGAAGGGTATGGATGTCATTTCCTAGAGTAAGTTCCTTCTAGTTTGCAGATATAAAATGTTTGGTTTTCCAGTCACCATATTTTAATCCTGTAATTTTATTTCCTTTCAAGCTTTTAATATGTGTTCTTGTTAAGAACCATTGAAACCCATGAACATCACTAAAAATTAAGCTGGTTGTCTGGTTCTTTGAGTTGATTTTTCAAAACTGTGGCATTTGAGCAGAAGTAATTTACTAGGTGAGGCTGTAATTTTGAACTGAAAATCAGCACATTAAATTCAGCCATGCACAAACATATCAATTAAGCAAATTTTATTCTTCATTGATTGTTTGGTAGGCTGTCCAATCAGTTTAAGAAGGAAAATTTCAAAATTAAGGGAAATTATAAGTGAAGTTGACCAAGACAGATTTAGAACAAAAAGCAGGAGTAAGAACTAGAAGTTTTTATAAGGGGCAATTTCCCCACATCTAACCAAGTAAACAAACAACTAGAAAAAATTATATTCTAGAAGGAGCAAAAGATATAAGCTAGTCTGGCTGAAGATAAAATTTTGATAGAAGAAGCTGAAATTATACAGAAAATTTTGTAGGGTATGAAGAAAATTAAAAGATGTCTTTAAACAAAATTCAGTGCTATGTGCCAGCTACTATATGGAGATAATAAAAGTATTAATGTTTATTTTGTGTTCAGAAAAATAAAGAAAAAATATTCATATCCTAATCATAAGGAATTTGCTCTCCAGTAATAATTTCAGATGATAGTAAACAGCACGTTTTAGAATCACATTTTTTTTTAACATTAGTCCAGCTGACTTGTACCCTGGAGTCTTATTAGAGACAACTGAAACCAGTGGCTTCATAATATAAAGATTTTCAGGATAGAATTTAGTGTGTTAGAAAACTCTGGAAATCTTTTGCTAATATTCATGAGGTAAATGTAATGATTCATATAACTGTAGAGTACTTAATAATTAAAACAAAAATGCAATAAGATAATAGTCTGAGTTAGTAAGAACTGCTGCCTACAATGTAGTAGTTTTCTAAATAAACTTATCTTAGCAAATATTAAATTTTCTGGTAAGGGTACAAGTTGGCTTGTTAAATGTAACCATAATCATAACAGATTTTGTATGTTGTACTGCCTATATTCTGATTAATTAATGCTATATAGCATCAATAAAATGTGTTAAAATTGATTTAAACATGGATGGCTGACACATCTCTGGACATTGTTCTTAATGGGGAACTGTTGTTGGAAATAGAATTTCCAATGAGGTACCTCAGTGATTGACAGCGTGTCTGGGTTTTCATAATTTTTTCTTCATGTGGAAGTAAACATATAAATAAATGCTGAGGGAATTGTAGGATCCTTGAATGGATCTCCTAGGCTTCAAATCAGCTCTCCACAATCCAAGCTACAAAACACCCCTGTTACCTATTTCTGCTCATGTGGCACTTCTTGTCTACTACTCCATCTGCAGTTTTCATCACCATCAAAAGTTTGGGGGTTTTAGTCAAATATCTTTACTGTTTGAAAGCCTGATCACTATTTGTTCCATATGTTAATGGAATCCCAGGCTTTAAATCTTCATACATTTTATTAAGGCCACAGAGTTGTACACCAAAGTTATACTATATGTTTCATAAACACGTATATAAATTTCTTATCTTTAAGCACCTTTATCAAAGCTCGAGGAATAATATCTATAGAACCTTATATTTAATTAAAAATCTGTACCTAGATACATCGATTTAATAACTTTTTAATATGCTCCAAGTTTTTGAAAGTACAATTTATATTTAAATTTAGTATTGCTTAGTTCAATGTCACTGCTTTTTTATCTTCAGTTCACTCTCTAAATAGATGCTATCATGCCTTTTCCAGCTTAGTAACTAAGCCTATATTTTTCATAATAGTTTTAAACAAAAGATAATAATTGCTTGTTTCATCAGGTATGTCTTATTTCCAAATCCACATTCCACTTCTTGAAGTGCAAGCAAATATTGGTGCCAAAATATGCAGTATTACAATCTTTAGACAATTATTATCTTATCAGTGAAAAATAGGAACTTGAGGTTATGTTTCTTTTTGATGTATTGTGCATGTGATTTTGTGAGCATATCCACAAGAGAATCACTCTGTTTATGTTACTTGAGTCCATCTTAAGTCATTCCCCACTGTTTACTTTACTGATGTTTCCCATTTTATCTTCATCTACAAATGAGCTCTTTCCAATTGCAGCTCAGACAGATCATTGCTGCTGCAGCAGGCACACTAACAGCTAATTGACTTCTACTTTGTTTGGGACCTCAGGAGTGAGTTAATTATGCACACCTTAAAGCATCAAGGGAGTGGCTGGTCTGTTTCCATCATTTGGATGAGTAACAAAAGGAGTGGTCTCTACTGCTCTGCAGCTTCCATTTGGAAATTTCCCCTTTACCTTTAGATGCTACTCATCTCCATGCTCTTGATGGGTTTGTGAGAGCAACAGTCTAAGCATGATTCCAAGCTCTCTGCAACTTGCAAGGTTTTGCCTCATACAAGACTTCTGCAATCTTCAATACCATGAGGACAATGTTTTTCTTTTCACAGCAGAAATGAGAGAAGCTGAACTCCTCATCATTCATGTGCAGATCTGAACCGTACCAATTAAAATTCCAAATTTTAAGACTTTTATAATACATTCATACACTTTAAACTAAAATAGCATTCAATCAGGGATGGATTCATGTAGCAGGGAGCAGAGGAACCTTCCTTTCATCACTTCCAGTGTTTAGTGTGAAAATGTTCACATGAGGGAGAAGCACGACTCAGTCATCCACACCCCTGCCTTGCTCAGCACCTCAGAGTGTCAATATGGATAAAAAAGTAATCTTTATTTAAGGTACAGTAAAAATTCTGAGACATTTGCTTAGTATCTGTAAGTGCCTAATTGATTCTGAATTTCCGATTAACTAAAATATTAAACTTCCTGAAAGGATAATACATAAGGCATATTGTCAATAAATGTGCTTCCAGCTAACAGGCAGCAGGCAAGATGTGTATTCCTTGCATTGCTCTTGTTATCCTCTATGTTTTCTTGTTTCAGCAGAAACTTGCAGATATAATCTTTAGGGAAATTTGTGGCAACATAATCAATGTAATAATTAATAGAAGAAGACTTTACAGAGAACTAAGAAATTCTAACTGAAGATAAGTTGCTGATTTTGTTATAATTTTTGAATGACACATTATTTGACAGTAAGTCTATGCAACTAGCCATTACTCTAATTACAGTTTTCAAGTGGTGGGGAAATTCTGATTGCTGGACATGCTTGGAAAACAAGGAATGTATTGCTTTGTCTATAAGGACAGTCTGATTTCCATGCCTCTGTAAAAAGGCTCTGTTGAACTAATTTCAAGGCAAGACTGTAAAACCTGGAGCATTAGGTAGAAAGAGTGTTTTATAAAGAACTGCTGTAAAAGCATGAAACTTATATGTATTTATTCAATCAGAAAAGGCATATAAAAACTTTGGAAAACCAATACTGAGTTTCTCCAGTGAAATGCATTGCTTACCATTACTGCCTCTCTCAGTAACTAGTTAGGATCACACTTTCTGTGAATTCAGTAAATATATTTCTGTCCTAACAGCAGTACAGGTTCACAAGGAATTACAGATTTTGTTTCCAATATATTTTGGGGTTAAAGGAAATAAGAAACCTTGGTGCTCCAGCTGCAGAAAGTAACTTTTCTGACAGCTAGCCAGCCATCTTACCTGCAGGTCAAATTTTAAACTTTTAAAACTGCAAAAAATTTTGGAAAAGACATTTTTACATATAATCTTCTGGTATGATTTATGCCTTGCTTATTTTTTTCCTTTTAAATCAAATGTACGCAAAAATGACACACAAACACTGATTTGAAACTGAATCTGCCATGTGGGTAGAACATGAATAAAATCTACTTCAGAATTGAGTTTTTATGTTTCTTTTATTAGAAAGAAGCTCAGTAACATTTTATTTTCATCTGGGTATGGAACAGGAAACACAAACTAGAAAAGTTTTGTGATAAAGGCAAGCATTTCTCAATGAGTTCTCCATATGCCACTTTCATCTCTCCAGATGCCTTTGTCAGTTTGTGCTGTGCTTTTTACAAGGATACCAAGCTGAATTTTAATGACCCTTAAATCAGCATTGTCTTCAAGAACAAACTAGATGAATGAATAGTGTTTTTTACTCACAAAACGAAGCAAAATATTTTAAATTTCATCTTTTTCTGCTGTGTTAAACTTTGTCACATCTTAGAATAGCATAACAAGCATGATAGATTATACTTTGAACAGGTATCATCCAGCCTCAGTTGAGCTGGTGTACTACCTTCCTCCTTTTCAGCTCCAGCCTCCCTGCCTACACACACATCATATTTTGTCTGTCCTCTGCCAGCATCCTTGGCATGGGAATCTTTTTCATGTTACCCTTTTTTCTTCTTCCACTCACTTCCACATTTCCAATTTCTCTTCAGTTACAGCCACCCATAAGTGACTTTTTCTTTTTCTTCTTTTTCTTTTTCTTTTTCTTTTTCTTTTTCTTTTTCTTTTTCTTTTTCTTTTTCTTTTTCTTTTTCTTTTTCTTTTTCTTTTTCTTTTTCTTTTTCTTTTTCTTTTTCTTTTTCTTTTTCTTTTTCTTTTTCTTTTTCTTTTTCTTTTTCTTTTCCTTTTCCTTTTTCTTTTTCCTTTTTTCCTTTTTCATTTTTCATTTTTTACTTTCTCTTTCTTTGATTTTTCTCTTTATATGTCTTAATGTGGTTTGGTCCCCTTATTTTCCAGCAGCTGCTGCTTTCCTCTGGCTGTCACAGACCCTTCACACACTACCTGCCTTGGATGCTCTGGCACTCTCTGTGTTCTCAGATTCCCCTAAGCTGCTCTCTGCTATTTCCACTCCACTGAAACAACCCTTACCAAGGTCAGCTGTGACCTCTTCTCCCTACAGACCTTCTTTCTACTCTCATCCATCTCAGTCTATTGGCTACATTCAGCAAAACCTATCATTTTCTCTGCCTTAATCCTGCATGGCAATTCAGTCTTGTAGCTCCTCTCTAAACGCCCTTCAACTGTATCTTTCTTAAAATTGCTTCTCTTGCCCTCCCTTCCACTTAATACTGAAGCCTCATGAGGCTCCACTTACATTAATTTTATTTTTCTTTCCCTTTGGTATATTATTCCTGATCCTGGATGATATTATTAAAAAAACCCCATACTCTATCTTCAGCTTTTTGTACTTGAGTTCATGTCAACATATGTATGCATACACATGCTTATGTAACAGATTTTCCAGTGTTGCTCTTACATAGAAAAGTAAGATCTCCCTCTCTCTGTATTCATTCTTCACTCTCATTTATTTTCCCCATTATCATATAGGGCTTCAAAATTCAGAATTATTTCTAGCCCTTGTTATTGTCTTCTAGGTTTTAAACAGGATTTCTTTCATCTTTTCTTGTGTTCCCTAACAAAAGTGTATCTGGGTATCTCAGTGCAGTTAATTCTTACTTAAACTGTCACAATGTCCTTTCACCCCGTGCCTTCATTTAGATTGCTGATGCAACATTTCTGGGGTTGCCAATTTTCATTTTGTCCATTCCTTCCACTTTCCCCTACTTTTCATGTCATATCCTCTTTAGACTTGTTGATATCATGCCACTGTGCATGCTGATTCCAGGTCAACATTTCATAATCTTTGTACAAAGTAACAAAACTGATTGTATATTTTGTTCTCTGTGTCTTCTTTTCCTTGTGAAACTCGACCTCTCTTAAATGATTAGGATGCCTGCACATCCTTATCCCTGTAATGTGCCTCTGGTATACATCTGTTCTTGCAAGAAAAACACAGGAGGGTGTCGGGATTGAACCTTTACAACTTCTCATTGTGAGAAGTGGGCTCTGTAAAATAGCAGCTAAATTAGTACAACTTAGCATTTATACACATTTGATTTCCCTAGGACAGCAGGGGTCTTTTTCCTCAGCCTTGTAAAAAGCCAAGCCTATTGACAGAACTTGATGAATAAAAATAAGACAATAAAATACAAAATGGAATTCAATAGCAACCCCTGGTTTTTCTTAAAGCATACAGTGATAAAGGAAAGGTCTATGTCAGGGCTTTTTTTCCTACTCATGAGAATAGCAGACAGCTTGATTATTTCCTCAGTTAACAGGAGCAATGGAAGGATGTATTTCACTTTGTGTGGGGTGAGAGGAACAGTCAGAATCACTGCTTGGGGATTCATGTTGCAGATTCATGTTTTGTGAGCAAATGTATTTCAGCTGAACTGGAGAGAACAGTAGGGAAAAGAGAGCACTGCAAAACTACTGACAATGAGTAAAGCTGAGTATGCAAATCAGTAAAATTCCCTTTCCTAGTTACATGTAGAGGTATGTGACCCTTTCCTACTATTTTTTTTTCAGATTCCTAAGATTTATTGGTAAACATAGCACGATGGTAGCCATGGGAACACTATTAAAGTTATATCTAGTTTTCCAGGCTAGCAGGACTTTGCAATCCCACAGGATGTTATTCAAAGTATTTTATAGATTTTTGTCCACATTTCAGTGTTGCAAACATATGTACTGTAGCATAATTGGCAGGGGTTATTTTGAGATATCTTAAAGGTTTTCACCAAACTGTTTTCATAATGTAGTTTTTAAGGAAAAGTTGTAATACGACCAGAATACAAGACACTTTATCAAATTTATTCCCTAGGCAATATGTTCCATTTAATTATTTTATTTACATTTCTTTTCTCCAAACTCTTAGAAGTGTGAAATGTCTTACAACTATAAAAGCATATAAGGCCAGGAGTGAGACCAACACAGACATGTTTCTTAGCACAAATCTGCAATCCAGAGCAAAATATGAATAATTTTCCCTCCGAGACTGGTATGTGTCATTGCATGAACTGGCAAACTCAACTTGCCCTGGTAAACCCAGCACACTTGGATTACTTCTTGCTAAGGATACTGAGAAAGGAGAAGCTCTGTGGGGAAAAGCAGGGAGAGGATGCACATATATGCAGATGAGCCATATTCCACTCTCACTCAATCCCAGCTCAGAGTGGTTGTGCAGCAGATGTTATCCAAAATGCAAGTGCTGTGGGATGGAGAAACCAGGGTCTCCTCTCATCCATTGCATTCTGGTTACATACATATTGCCTGGAGATACAATTCCCTCCCCAGTTTGGTCCTCAGTGTAAGAATGAGATATCTTTCAGAGCAATTTGGTTTTATTTCTTTCACATTCGTGTTTATGACATGAATTCAGTGACAACAACAGCTTTTCCTAAAGAAGTTAGCAAGTTCCATCTTAAGCCTTACAATCAACTATTGAAATGGGAACACAAAGCAGTCCCTATCTTATTTTTCAGGGATATTATTGGTGTAAAAACATCACCTATCAACATCTAGCTACATTTCTTATTTCCTGAATCATGAAAAATGAGTGATTTTCATTTTACGCTGTACTAAACTAGGCCACTCTTTCCAGAACACATAATAACAATTAGAAATTGCTTTGTATTTTGTAGGATTGTTATAACAGATGTTGTTGCCTAACAAAGTTACAAAAATTAGGGGTTTAACTGTAAGCATTGTTACCACCTTGGAAATGTCCTTTGATGCTTTTTCTAGCTTTGAAATACAAAACTATAAAAACATTGGAAAGAAAATATCTGTGTGCCAACACTTAGAAGCACCATGAAGAAGTGGTAGTACTGAATACAAGAAAACTTTGTGACCTGTCTTCAGACAAGGACTTTTTATTTCAAGTAGCAGAAACCTTTTCTGATACTCGTTCTGACTCTGTTTTCCTGTGGCTGTCCTGGTTCTTAGAAAACATACAGATAGTGTTTTATAGCTCAGGAAGGAATATGCCACAACAAGTAATGCAGGCATTATCACCCTTATCCAGTAAAGCACACCAGTCAGAAATTCTGAGAGTGGGCTTGAGTGTTTTATAGCACTGGGGGAAAGAGAAAGAAGGATAAACCAAAGTATCCAGTCTGATGTCAGTAAGTCATAGGGAAATAAAAGAGAAGAAAAAAAATAAATTGCTGTGGTAAAATAATTCTAATGAAAATAGTTAGAAGAAATATTATGGTTGTGTCAAGCAGTGAGGAATATTGGAACACAAATGGTTTCAGGCTGAGTAATAGTCACAGCAGAGGGCTTGCTTCAGAAGAAAGGTCTGGAAGCATCCATTTGCTATTGAAGGCTACTACACAGAGTGTAACTCTGAATGCTCTGTAGAAAAAGAAGAGGTGGCTACAAAAAACAATAGTCCTGTAAATAGAGCCTGTCACAGCAGCTTGGTTATTAAGACCCTGGCCAGGTGTGAAGAAACAGAATTGGAGGGACAGAAAGTCAAACCCCACAGTTCAGAGCCATCAGGAGAGGTTAACTCAGGACTGTGTCCATTTGGCATTTGGATATCTCCAAGAATGGAAACTCCACACCCTATGTAGGCAATCAGCTTCTGTCTGATGACTACTCCTATGGTAAGAAATATTTTTCATTTGTTTGAATGAATTTCCTGTATTTCAGGCAGCGTCCATCACCCGTTGTTCTTTTCCTGGTCACCAACAGAGAAGAGTCAGAGGGAGGTGTTTAATTCCCACATAATGTATTTATATGTGGTAAGGCACTCCATGAGACTCCTCCAGGCTGAACAGTTTCAGCTTTGTCGGCCTGTCCTGAAATGACAGATGTCCCAATGATATTCAGCAGCCCAGCCCCATTGCTGAGTTGTGTTCACTTTGTCCACACCTCTCCTGTACTGGGCAGTCTGAGCACTACAGATGTGTCTTACCACTGCTGAGCAGAGGAGCAGCATCACTTCCCTTAGCTTGCTGTCAGTGTTGTACTACAGTTAACATTCTACTTGACTTATAGTTGGATGGCAATTTAAATTCTAGGAAGTTCTTTCTCCTCCTTGGCAGTAACACTGACAACTTCAGAGCACTCAGTAAAAGACTGCTTTTTCTGAAATTTGTAATGGATATTATTTTGACATTGCACAGCATATCTTCTAGGGAGGTGATCATCACTTAGAGCTATTTAAGCTTGTATTGCCTAATTAATAAGTGCAGGTAAAGATTATGGAAACCAATAATCAAGCGCTGCCAGTAATGAGAGAACATTTTAAATCCATTGGCCAATGCCCTGTTATGTCTATAGTATTGATCAAATTTCCATTTTCTGAGCATCTGATAAGCAAGAGCACTTCCCATGATCAAGATAACTAACAATACAGCTTGTGATCTTCATGTCAGGGAGGTTTAAGACAGAGATCCTCTGCACATGACAGGGAGCCAGGAACTGTGGCAACAGCTGGACACTTCTGTTCTCCAACAGCAGATTATCTTAAATAGACTTTAAGAGAGTATTTAACACCTTTTTTCCACCATTGGAAAGACTATCAAGTGTAAATCTTATTTATTCTTTGTGACCCAGGAGCTTTATAAATCCTTTAAATTGCAGTTGTACATTGCTGATATAAAGAAATACAAAAATGTTGGCTTTGTCCCCTATTTTAAATTTGGCATATACTAGAAATATATTTTTCTCTTTTAATTTACTCTTCAGCAGGAAATAATAGAAAAATACAGATTTCAATTAATGATGAATGGTAAGCTTGAATATAAGTTTTGTACTTGAATTGGAAATACTTTTTCTATGCTGTCCCTGACAGACACTATAGCAACCATTATTCCTCATAGTGAACTGGTGATTTACCTTTATGAGACCTGTACCTCAGTAAACATCATTACAGATCACTAGAGAAGCAGCTAACATATTTACATAATCAAAAAGGAAAATAGCATTTTGAGAAGATATCTGCCAAATCACAGCTGCTGCAATAATTAAAAGCAGTGACAACTGATTTGAAATGTTATTTTGAGGAAGCACCTCCCTTTGACCAGTAATGAGTTAACATTATAGCAAAAATAAGCTGACAGTGAGCATAAAGAAAACCTCTTCCTAATGCAGCTCTATGCATCTTTTCTGACTCTTGCCCTTCTAGGTCAATAGTAAATTTAACTGAATATTAATTTACAGTAAATATTGTTTTAAAATTCATAGAAAATATTCATTTTAGCAAGAAGTATATTTGTTGAAAATAAGATGTACACTACCAGCAGCATTTATGTTTCTTTCATTCAATCCTTTTTTATGGAAGTGCAATCCTAAATATAGTAAAATAATGACAGAAAATAAGAAAAATCATTATTCTTTCTGGTTTTCATCTCTTTTGATACCATTTTAGAAGAAATGGGAGCTATCTAAAATCATGTGATGCATTAAGTAGAGAAGTTCAGTAAGAGACAAATCTTTTTAAAGGCATTTCCATAAATAGCAGTGGATGTAAGAAAAGAGGCTTAAAATTTTGAGATATGTTACAACAGGACTGAATATCAATATTTGCTTCCATTGTCTCAGAAGATTGAAATGCTGAAGGTACACTCCATTTCAAGATGAGGATGTCTGAAGAAGGGTGTCTGAATACAGGTTTATTTGTGGGAGCGGGTTCCTTGATCTCTCACTGCAGTCAGTGGAGTTGTAGGGCTAAGAACTTAGGTGCCACATAAAAGGGGCTGTCTGGTGACATCTGAGACTGCTTCACATGTCCCTGACACAGAGAGGGTGGCTGATCTACAGGGGATCTTTGCTTTTGTTGGAGGCCAGATGGGCAAATTCTCAACCTGTGCAGATGACACCAGGCAGCTGAGTGTGGGTGGATGAAGTGAGCTCCCCATCTCTCCAGACTGTAGTGGGAGTTTAGACACCTAGCACATATGGACACCTCTATCTAGATAATTAATCCAGAGCCAAATATCATCCAAAAGGCCAGAGAAAAGCTGTGTGCATAAATTTCCACAAAATAAACACATGTATATTTTCTACCTTTTAAATGCTGCATGTCATGACAAATACAGACATCTCATTTCTGCCCACTCCAGAAGTTAAACAGTTCAATGTCAAATGAAACCAATTCTGTACCATATGATGGAAGATTGTATGATATAAATGCATTTCCAGACTGCCAGGCAAAGCAGAATATCTGTGATTACTGAAAAACAACCTGATTTATGTCTGATGTGCTCTGTGACGCACACTTGCGCAAATTCCATCATAATCAAAGTAAATTTTTAAATCCATTTGCATGTTTAAAATAGTTCACATCTGCCTGTGATCACAGCTCCCAGTATTAGTGGTTTTAGTAACTATATGCAAGTCAACTCACTGAGCACATCTTCAGCTCAAGGCTTATAAGCTTGTATTTTCTATCTACATTGAACATACGCAAGATGCTGTATTAAACTTTACCAGGCTATGATAGTCCTTACACAAGAAATTATTGAAATTGTTTATGTGAAAGAAAATATGTATGCTAAGTCCATAATCCATCTTCATGTCAGGGGTAAATACCAGGTGTGCAAATGATACTCTAAAAAGTCCCAAGCACAACAAACCACACGTTTTGCAAAGCTTTACTGCATTCTGTAAAACCATCAGCATTTCTGGGAATTCAACAGTGAACCTATATACTGATTTCTCAATATACTATTTTTGTATTAAAAAAGATTTGCAAAATTCAGGAATGTTTAACCACATACATTCACCTCTAGAATCTAAACAGATAACATGCAGCTAAAACCTCCATAGAGAGCAGAGTCCCTGCTTACAATCCAAAGTTTCCAGAACAGGAAAGGATGGAGTTTCATAGGGTCAGAAATCCGTCACATATTGGTATCAAATGTTGATTTTCAGGACTGTTATACACATTTAGATGAGTTTGTATTTTCACTAATTGTCTTTTCAATATGCTCGTGTAACATCACAAATGAAATATATGTATCATGTATAGTACAAAGGTAGATATATAGATATATATTTCTATCATTAATAGAGAAAATTAGTAACAGCAGATTACCCTAATGATTTGATGGGGGAAATAAACTTACTGAGATCTTCATGGTCACTTTAAAAATTCAGTCCCAAAACTGCTATAAAAGCTTCTCTTCCTAAGTAAATTATGCACAATTGCTCAGTCCTGTAGAAAGATGACAGCAATCTGTCTGTGCTTTTCAACTGCACTAGCAAAAGGTATAAAATATTCTGCTCTTCCCTGAGAATCTCAGTTTACTGAAAATTCTGATTAACAGAAGAAAACATAGCATCCTACCCAAAACAGAATGATAATGACTGTGATTTTAAAATGTCTACATTGACATTTATTTAATTAAATAAATAATTTTCTGATGTTGCACTGCCGTACACTCCTCCAGAATATTGAGTTCTCCTAGTATATGAAATAGTATCAGTTCCAAGTGTCAAACTGGCATTCAGTTTTCACTTCTCACACCTGCTTTGCAATATAATCTAACTTAGTTGACCTTTCTCTCTTTGATTTACTATATAATTTGGATAATGAGGGTAAAGCCAAGGCAGGTTGGCACAGGTACTTGACTTAGCAACAGCGCAGCAAATTTTGGGTTGAGTTTCAGGTATGCTCTAGGTCAGCTCCTTTATCACAACCTTGGGAAAAAAGCATGACTAACTTTATTCGCTAGTTGTTTAGCAAAAACCAGAAAATATTTTTGCCAGTAATTAGCAGTTTGGATTGCCTGCCAGATGAGAAAATGTATTTTTCATGCCTGAACGGGAAGCGGCTTTGAGCGGTTCAGTGCGTCAATAGCTGTGCTGGTTCCTGTGGCGCTCAGCAGCGCTGTAAATCTGCCTAGGTGAGCTCTCCACACCACCCTGGGCTGCCCCGGGGGTGATGGCCAAACTCATCACCATGGAGACCTGAATGAGAAAATCCTGTGTGTGACACAGGAGCATAGATCAGGGATCAAACCCATCCCTTGAGTTACGATCTGGAGCACTCCTGTCAGTAGCTGGGCTGTCCTGGGTGAGTCAGCTTCCCTCTAAAAACTGTCCTGGCATCCAAGCAGGCACGACTCTGTGGCACTAGCAGCCAAAGGACAGCTAGCAGGGGTTTTGCACATTGACTCGAGGGTCTCTACCCTTACTAAACACAGAGCACATTGCTTTGTTTTTCTTCCAGGAATCCTAGAGTTACTTATTCCCAATAAACAAAAGACAGATTTACTCACCCTGTTTGTGAGACTAATAATTTTCTTCTGGACATGGTTTCTATAGCTTCTTCATAAATACAAGACAAATTTCAAAACCTTAATTTTCTTTTGCTTTTCAGCTCCTTTCTTTCTATGTTAAGTATTTAAAGCCTAGCTTCACTCTGATCAAACTGAGCTGGCATTCCAAGACCGTTCATCTCCTATGGAGGATGCCCTTTTTAAAGAAAAAGAAATTCAGATCTTGAAAAATGAGAATATACTGCTAGCATATAAATTTATTCTGTGGTTGAAAATCTGGGGGAAAACTGTCTTTACAACTTCAGTTGAAACACCTGACATTAATGTGTGTTATATTCACCTGAGAACACAGACACACAAAAATGAGTAAATAAATAGTACTAGTTCCAAGATCTTCATTCTGTCTTCTTTCCCTGAATTTTAAGGCACACCATACACATATATAAAATAACATTCCTAGTTACCAGCTCTTAATTTGCTTTTCTTAACCTGAATTTTAAGGCTGGATTTGGGGAAGAGAGGGAGTTTGCATTTTTCTTGGAGTGCCTGAGGCAATCGTGGGCTGAGGGCATGCAGTGCATATTATTTCCTTTGCTAAGATGAGATTCCATCTCCACAGCTATGCTCAATGTGAATCTGAGTCATATTGATTCAATTAAAAAAGTCACCTTAAAAGCATGAGTATTGCAGCACCTACCTCTGAGAGTCTGAAACATTCCAGACTCCCAGCAGAAGTCCCAGATTCATTATTGAACACTGTAGCTTGAGTACAGCAGTGCAATTTCTGCACTCAGGTTTTCTCATTTGCACTATTATATTCTCAGAATATTAATCCACTTAACTCGACAGGGTAAGCATTTTTTAAAGTAGTGAGATTTGCTGAGACAGTTGATATTCCCTTATCCAATTATTTATTCTTAATAACTTCCAGGGATCTATTCTGATATGAAACACTTAATTTTCAAAACCATTTTAGAAGTGGAGGAAGCAATCTCATGTAGCAGTAGAGTTTTAGTTCAGATCTTGGTAAAGAATTTTCAGAGAAGAAAAGCACTTCTGTCTTCCCACAGCACACAAACCACATTCTTTAATTTTATTTTATGTGTACTGCAATAAATAAATGCATTAAATTATGTGGCCATATTCCTCCTCTATCTCATCACATTATTCCTAGCAAGATGTAGTAACAGTGAGAAAGATCTTGTTATTCTAGGAATTTTTGAGATTTTTTTACAAAATAATAAACTTATCCAACCAAGTTCACTTTGAATCAGATCAAATTTATAAACTCATGTTATTATATCAAACACCTATACTTGGAAAAAAAACAGAGGAAATTTGCCAGAAACTCGTACAATTCAGAAAAATATTAGTGTTCCACAGTTAAAATTAAACCATTCTTTTATTTTAATTCAGTAGGTAGATAATGTTCTTTTTTTCCTTTTACAAAAGTGCAAATAGTTTACACTTTGCTCCATTCTGGAACAAGATTCCTCTCTCTTTACAAGGTTTCTGTGCTATTAAGAATGGAATTAGGTGCCTATTGTTTTGTTTGGATGAATGTAAAAGAACTTGATTCATTGTCTATGTGAAAGAAAAATATATACTCCAGAAATTAAAAATAGAGCTTCTTTTAGGAATAAGGAATAAAGAGCTGGAAGAATTTAAAATTCTTAGAAAGGTCAGAACCTAAAGAAAAATAAATCAATCTCATTCTCCTTGATATCCTACCTACTGGACCCTCAGTCTTTCTGTATCCATCTTCCATCTATTTCTGTAGTGCTGGATCTATTCTTAGTTAAGAATCTCAATTTCTTTGTTGTTCTAGCTTCCAAGATTTATTTAATACTCTCTGAATTGCAGTAACTATGATAAACTAATTAATGTCTATAGACATCTGACTGTTGTTTCCAATTCTTGAATTTATGTCTACATCAGAAACTAAAATTGTCCCATTCTTTGAACCTATGAAAAGTGACATGGGTGACATTATTATCATTATGCTCACACAGCTTTTCAGTATAACAGTGTAGCCTGGGAAAGCTCCAGATCACCATCTCTCCTTTTTGTGTAGTCAGCCAAGGAAAAGTGCAGGGAGCCACTGTCCCTGTGGCCAGAGATGGAGTGCTCAATGTAGCAGAACACAGAGGGCACCACGTACTCCCACTCCACCACTCCCTTACTCTGATGGCCCAGGAAATCAGGGCAAGGCACCAGCAGGACTCTGCACATTTTTCACTCCAACAGCTCTATCTGTTTGGCAGTTTCTTTATTTAATGAAAAGATGTTGGCAATTTATTAGTACGTTCTTCATTTTTCCTGAGAAGATAAGCTCCCTGGACTGCTCCAATGGGATTCTTCACTCAAGGCAGAGTGGTTCAGGCCTCTGAATCAGGGCTACTAAGCAATAAAAGACATTGTCTAAAAAAACTCAGAGGAAATTCAGCTCCGACAAAATACAGATGAATGCAAGTAATTTGGAAGTCAAGCGAGCTTTTGTCTTCTTGTTTTTCTTTTTCATGCATATTTGAAGAACAATATCTTTCAGCTAAATGTGACATCATGATTCAGTAAAAATACAATAAAATTAAAATGTCGACAAACTTGAACTTACTACTATATGGGTACTGTATCTAGCTATGCAGATGATAATTTACTGTTGGTTTATGTGATATTCTAGCTGCAAAAGAATCTGTTTCAACCTATATAAAAATATTAGAAGACAATTCTAGAGCAATGAATTTCTGGGGCATAGTAGAGTCAGAATCTCCTTCCTCGACTTGCTGTTTTTGATGCAGAGAGATGTGTATAAATGGGATTTTCCTTATTTGCTTTAAGTGATGCAGATGTCCATTCACAGAATAGTAATGAAAGATCATTTTCATACTGTTCTCAAGTGCTGATGGAAATTTCAAGTTCATGGATATATTCAATATCTTGTCAAGTATAAGAAAGAAAACAGCAGTGTATTTCTCAGTTTTAAAAGTTTCTTTCATGTCATCTGCTCTAGCACATCTTGTTAATGTACAGAAGGAAGCATTTCCTTGTAATAGAAGGAAGAAAGAGATACTCCAAAGAGACTTTTTGAAGTCACTGTCAAACAGGGAAGCTGCATATTCATACAAAAAAAGCTGCTGTTAACCTGTAAGAGGAAGTCCCACTGGGGCTACTTAATTGTGTAAGGAAGTCAGAAGAATTTTACTACTGTACCTCAAAGTGCAACTGAGAATAAAGGAATGTGACTCACCCACACATCTCTTAATAGAAAAAAATCACATTAAAAATATGCAGTAAGAAATACCAAGTCAGATGCCTTTTTAAAAAGGGATAACTCCATGAAAATTACCAACTCCCTTTAGCTACAGAAGTAATATTATTTCAACCTAATTTCTAAAATTGAAAGAGTAGACTTCCAAATAGGTGAGCCTGGAAGTGAACTGAGTGTTGTCTTCCACTCTCCCTGTGTTTGAATTAAAAAATACAGTTTCATAAAGAACCAAAACCAAAAACAAAACCTAAACAAACAAACAAAAATCCAACCATTTTTCTGCCCTAAAATAACTTTATTTTTGTTGCTCAAAAGGTGCTCTTAGTCAACAACTGCATAAATTACAAGCTGTTATATGAACGTTTTTTAAGAGATTTTAATTTGCTGTCTTTAAAATAAAAGCTCACACTGGCATGAAGGAAGATGCAAAGTAAAATTAAAGGCCATGACAGGTCTTATCAAAATGCGTGTAAATTTTCCATGGTTGTTTTTTTGTTTTTGGTTGGTTGTTTTTTTTTGCTGTTAGAACCACATTCCTTTTTTTCTTTTTTCTTTTTTTTTAATAGACTTTTCTAACTATATGTCTTTACTATTATATTTTTCTGTTTCTGCCCTCCATTATTTTTTTTATTTTCAACTTAAGAGATCAAGAAAGTAAAAAAACCCCAGAGCATCCATATATACAAACACAAATATATATGTGCATATACATACATATATACAAATGTCTATAACAGTATTTTCATTATTTATTAAACACATCAGGAAACAAAAAGCTTTTTCTCTTCTGCATTCTCCATGAGATGCAATTTTTTTCTATTAAAAAAAAAATCAACAATCTGAAAATACAGATTGGATGTAAGAATAAATTTCTCACATTTAATATTGCTGGATATGTATGATTTTTCAATATATTAAGTATCCCCAGTTTAACTTATGGCCCCAGAAATAGAGAACAAACTCAGGGCAGGTGCATCACATGCCAAAAGCCTTTGAGTTTCTGAAAGTTCCAGACAGCTGTCGCATAGCACACAATCCTTGAGTAGACTTCAGATTTAAATATTTTTTCCTTACTAGGAGGCAACTACTGAAAAGGTAGAAAGGAAATTCAGAAGTTCAGTGTATGAAAAGGATGTAACAATCAGCAGTTAGAGGTTACATGGGTTTAGTGGACTGAATGGTACCAGTTTTCTATCTAGACAGAAATGACCAGAACACTATTTGGACTGGAATAGCATTTGATGCTCTTTTTAGTTCCTGAGTGGCCAAACCCATGAAAAAACACTTTGCTTGGAAATTGGTCCTGGGATTGTCTCTTGGAGAAATCACATATTTTATCTCCCATAGGCTGCAAAGATCTATTGCAGTCCTGTATATCCTTAAAAAACTGATCCCAGAGGCATCATAAAGCCACAGTTTTCTGTGGCACAGGAAACTCAGTATTTGTTTCCCTGCATAATAAACCATACTGTCAGGATTTCTGCAGATGTTCCAAGCAAAAACGGTGAGACTCCCCCCCCTTTAGTCTTGGTACAAGGGTCTTCACCCAACTGCTCTGTGCCAATTGATTCTGCACACAAAAGCTCATCAATCAAGTAAGTAGAGGCATTTTGCTCTTCCAAGCACCATCTGTTTGTGCTTGACCAGATCCCACAATCAGAAGCAGCTATGGTCATGCCATCTCATCTAAAAAAGTTGTCACAGTAAATTTGAAAGTCAAGTAGTAGAACAGGGCTGACAAGGTTCCTGGCAAGAAATTGATTTCATGACCCTTGGGGAGAAACAGATTGAGACGTCAGCAGGATGCAAGAGACCTCATGGGAAAAGCCATTGGAGTCTGTAGGAGGTGTCTGCCACTCTGGCTTATCTTGCAGTTCATCATGGTGTGTGAATGCTATAGATAATGTTAATGAAAGTGAACTCATTTATGGAATGGTTGTCTTGATCACAGCTTGGACGGAATGTAAAACTTCATGTGAGTGACAATATTGTGAAATGCAAGGAAAGGTCACTCACAGTTACTTCAGGGAAGGACTAGAATATCCCAGCAGGCTAACTGGAGAGAGAAGAGGAGAAGAAAAAAAAAAAAAAAAAAAAAAAAGCTGATGGATTTGTTTTAACCTTAAGCTCTGATTTTGATAGAATAAAAGAAAACAACTTCTTTTATTTGATATGTAATTAAAGTACGCTGCTTTTTAACATGACTATATTCCATTCCAAGTTCCAGCACAAACAGCATCATGAAGATAGACTGGGAAAAAGCAGGGAACTCATTGGGAGACACTGTGGAAATAAAATGTCTGTCTCTAGAGTGTGACATTTAGCAATGCTCCAAAAGGCTTCCTCACAGTTTCTTCATTGGCCGTATCCTGAATTGCCTTGCTCTCAGCAAATTTCATAACATTTTTTGATTTACCTTGCCAGGCACTGAACACTATGCTTACATCCCTTACAAGACATAATTTTTTCCTCTTCCTTTTTCTCAGCTTACAACCAAAATGTAATGAAAATATCTAGATTCATTTATGCTTGCTTTGGTCACCTGCTGTTTGTGCCCACTCTCTCCCCACAGTGTAACACATTGCTCAGATGTAATTGCAGCCACAGGCTCTGTGACTAAAATGATGAAGATGAGCCCAGGGGATTCACAAGGCTGTTCTCTGAATGTGTTGCAAACCTAAAGCAAGTATCTCTGCTAGAAATCACAACTTTCTCACTGTAATAGCTAATTGTCTCTTACACCCTTTTAGATTGTAGCAAAAGTTTGAAATAGATCCTCAGAGATTATTTTTTCCCTAGCTCTATTTTTTTCTGCTGGATAACTCACATTTTGTTTTATCCTGGTAGATAATATAAAATAAAGCACTGGAAAATTAGCTGACATTCCAAGAGAATATTACATTGAAGGCAAAGGCACTGAAAGAAGGGGTTTTCAGATCTGCCTGAAGACTAATCCCTGAAAGTGACAGTCTTAGGTGTAGGTGGAGTTAAGGCTCAGAATTATAACTCGAATCTGAAATATCCCCAGCACAATCCCACCTCAAAGGAATGTCCATACAATTCTATCTCTAAGCACCTGCAGCTCTGTTTCTGAGCCAAATCCACTTGTCCTGCACTGTGAGGTGGGCAGCTCCTCCTTGAGTCCTATTGTGAGCCCAAAACCTTTGGAGAGGAGCAAGCTAAACACAGAGTAATAGGATGGGTCCCTGTCCTGGGTTGATGTGCCTGCAGTGGTCTTCTTTTCAAAATAACCACTGGAACAGCAATTAAGCAATAAACGTGAGGATGTCATTAAGAATGGTTGGAAGCTTGCTCAGAAATTGGGAGATTTCCACGTTCTGTAGCAGTCCAACCTGTATCTACCATGTTATAGCAGCCTTGTCTGAGGAGGCCAACATGCTCCCCAGTGCCAGAAAGAGCTGTGCCTCCTCACAGACAAGGAAATAAAAATTCTGGAGTAGAATAAATAAATATAAAAAGAGGCAACAGGTGATTCCTTAACTTCTCCCGCTGAGCACATAGTTGGAAGACATGGAGCTCATCTCTGCTTCATCCTCTCAGGATTACTTCTGCATATTTAATGTAATGGTTTTTTGTCTCAAATGCTTATTATTACAATGCAAACAAATCCATACAGACTAATATCTTCTTTTAAAGTTGTGTTCTCTAAAGCCCATCAAACCAATTTCTGTTTATTTCACCAGCTCTAATTAGCCAGTGGGGAATTTCCAGAGCAGGGAAAAGATGCATGAACCTTGTGGTGGAGGGAACCTCTCTTTGCAAGCTTCTCACTGTCTTCTGCAAACTGTTTATCAAGAGGATGACTTTAGTTCCCCAACTAAATGTAGGAAGTTTATGTAGTAATTTCAGTGTTCTGATTAAAAGCAAACTCTTGACTTACTAGGCTTACTGTTTAGTAGTATAATTCTGTTAACAGCTGGCAGAAAATAATAAACATAAAAGTAACAACAATAACAATGGCAATAACAGCAATAATAATAATGGTGAAAAAAAAGCAGATTAATGTAGGAAAAAGAGCACCAAAATCACTGAGAAAAACCTCTATGTCTATGAAACATCTCTTAAAGCCACATTTCAATAGCAGCCCCAGAAAGAGGCATATGGATTGTTATATAGTAGAATTTCTGATAGCATCACCAAAGGTTACAAATGGTCACCATTCAAATATCAAGAGCTTTCAGAGAAGCTCATTCAGTTTATGAGCATTCAGACAACACATAACTATCCACACATACTTCCACATTTCAGTTAATATTCTTCAGACTGAAAGAAAAGAAATGAGTCAAAGAAGTAGGGAATATTTTTTTTGCCTCCCTTGAAACAGAAAACATAAGAGAGAAGTACAGCTTCAGATCAGAGCATTGGCTCTCTACCCTGTAATTAGGTTGTGTGGGAATAAATTAGAGTAAAAGATGATCTGGACCACTGCATCTGAAAAATTTGCAACCTGACTTAGGAACCACACAGAGGCAGCAGACAACATCACTAATATAAACAGGTGTCTTTAAATGGGAGAGATCAACAGATGCAGTGCTATGATTCAATCTGTAGAGAAAATAGACAACTGTCACTATTCCTGAGAAAAAATGGCTTCTTGGTTCTTCAACAGTGTTATTTGTTATGGGAATATCAGGTTCTCCTGTTAGCTTGCTCAGTGTCCATGTCCAGGTGTTAGCAGCAGCAGAGGAGGTCTCTGTGAGGAGAGACCAGGGGCTGTCACACATTGGACAGAACCAGTTCCAGCTGAAGTGCTGATGCTGCTCAAACCTGAGCTCATCTGCAGTGCTGCTGCTGTGTCTGTGGCAGCATCTGTACAAAGATGCTGTACAAAAAAACTCTGCATGGCTACTGAGAGAGAGTTGCTCCCCTGCAGCCCATGGAGGATCAGAATGGAGAAAATAATCACACTGCAGTCCATGGAAGAACCATCAAGGCAGCAGGGTCTGTCAGACCTTGTCATGATTGTTGGCTCCCCTACTCATTGCTCCTGGTCAGGCAGGTCTGTCTGACAGGTTCTGCTCCTGAAAATATTATTTTTTGTTAATAATGAAAAAATTAATAATAAAAATTAAAAATTAAATAATAATTATATTAATGTTCCTCCATTGTGTGGTTTTTTTCTTCCTATTCTGAACCACTGATATTAAATGGGTGATCTACTAATATTTGGACTATTTCACAATGAACTGCAGAATGATAATTTGATTCCTAATTTAAATAGGCATCTGTGTAAGTATATTTTCTCTGAACTGTGAAAGACAATTCACCATAATCTTCCTTAATAATATTTTACATCAAGAAATAGAAGTATGCCATTATTATCTCTCACTAGATCAGTTCCATTTTACTTGATGCAATTTTTCCTGCATAGTTCCTCAGACTGTTTTATCTTACCCTTTAGCTAGAAAGATGTTATTTGCATGCCACTATTAACTTTTCCACACTGAGCTGTTCCTTTAAAATTTCACATTAATTTATTTTTTAAGTTGACCATTGTTAAAAATGATGGTTGTTTAAGAGTAAAAATGTATTAGGACAATGTGGGAATTAGGACATAAAGAAAACCCCAAGATACCCACATCCCTACATGTTTTATTTCTTGCACAGGATTTGGGTACTGAAGGGAGAGCAGAAGTATGTAGCTTCTATATGTGGTTTGTATTTCCTATATGGCATAGAGCAAAGATCTTGAATTCTGTGCTCAAATCATGTTGTTGGAAAATAATGTTAAACTTAATGCTAAACTATAATAATCCCTATTATAGAGCATAAGTATTTCCTAGTGTCACAAGATTACAGATTATTGGTTATTTGGTTAGTTGTTTTTTTCAATGATCACAATCCTTTAATGTTAGATTTTTTTTGAGAAGACTTCTTAGCTAACAGTTGGGTTTCATGTCAGGATGGGTGCAGTAGACACTAAATGAATGGAGAGAACTGTAAAGCCTGTGCTGTTTAGCACAGGTCCTTCTGACTGATTCCAATATAAGGTTGTCTTAGCAATGTGAGCTATCTTATGCTCTGCAAGCAGCTGCAAGGATTTCTCATTTTCTTTTCACATCCTAAAAATCCACCCCCAAATCTCTGAAGTGTTTTTAAAGATTCTGAAACTTATTTTAAAGGCATTTATCCATTGTTCAGAAAAAATGAATTCCAAACACCATCTGATTCAATGTCAGTGTCCCCAGATCAGTGTCCTCAGGAGAATGTCAATCATTAAAATGTAATGTTATTTTCAGTGTAGCTTAATAGCTGTGTATTTACAGAAAATGGATTGGTTTCAAAAGAAAATACAAACTCTCTCTCCCCTCCTCCCCCCTTTTATATTTGGGGATGTGGAAAGCTACACCTCAAGCCCCTGGAATGATCTAGGCACAGTGGGGCTCTTGAATTATAGCTGCATATATCCTTAGCATGTGTCAAAACCACTTGGCTGTGGAGTAACTGCATGGATGGTTTCATAATCTTGGCTTTCCATCCTGGTCTTGATACAGGACCACCCTGCCTGAGTGTTCAAATAGCTGTAGCAATCTCCTACCTGCAGTCATAAATGTCAATAAACCATATCCAGCCCATCATGCACAGCTGAATGACTTCTTGTTCTCACAGCACTCATAACTGGATAGCTAAGAAGCTCAGATAGGCAGATGCCACATTTTAGGTAAACATCTTTTGTACTTTAAAGAATTTCAGTCATAATTCTCAAGACCTCTCAAAACCAGCAATATTAAAAACATAACACCTGTCTCTTAAACATTACCAGAGTCAGCAGAAAAGGATCTGAAAATTTTGTGAACAGCTGTTGAGGCTAAGTCCACTGAAAATTCCAGAGAAAAGTATCAGAAAAGAACACATGTGAAAATACCAAATAAACTAGGAATGCAAGCATATCCTGAAAAACAGGTTGTAGAAAACAATTACCATGAAAACCCCTACAACAGGAAGATATGAAGCACAGTATGTAATTACTAAAGAATAAAATATGTGTCACACAGTCAGTTAAAACTGTTAAAATAAAACTTCTCCTAGAACCACGTAAATCTGAGTACCATACCATACTAGACTACTTCTCATTACAGCCTGTTAAATGTGGGAAAGAACCAGAATGTGGGAATTGAAAACTTCATATAGACATACATCTAAAAAGCAGGGCAGATTATCAGTAAGACCTCAGCCACCTGTTACTAATTATTTTAGCTTCAGGTTCTTAAGTAAACACAGATGCAGCAAAACTAATCACTTGAGAAAAAGTAATGCTCAAGCAGAATGTGGAAAAAACCCCTTATCCATTACACTACCCTTATAGCATCCATCCAGAGAGATAATCGGTTTTGAATGGAACAATTAATGAGGTCTTTTCATACCAAGGGAAATTACACCATAATGAGGTTTAATGTGTTAGAAATGAGGTGGAATTTATTAAAAATAAATAAAAGCCTTATCCAAGGTGAAAGGTAGTACACTGGATTGTTAGGGATGCTGTGTTTGGAAGGGCATTCTCACCATGACTTGTTAGCACACAGGCAAAACAAACAGAATAGTTATCTGGTGGAAAACACACAGGAAAGAAAGCTGACAAAAACATCCTCACCCCAAACTATAGGTTTCAAAAGTAAAAATTGCCTTATAGACCCTAAAATTCTTTAAAACTCTACATGATGCCTCAGGCTTATGCTCCAGCCTCCTGGTAAAAACAAGAGCTTTGTCTCTGTGCATCACTCATTTGAGCTGTGCCACATTTCAGTCACTCCCTGACTAAAATTTTAGTCAAAGAATTTAGTCAACTTAGTGGAAGTCAAAAAATTGTAATCAAGCCAAGTGTGGACACTTTGCCATGAGGCAAGCCATGATATTAACAACGTGTAGGATGTTAATTATGGGCTGTCTCCTTTTCCATGCCATCTCCAAGTGCAACACGAGGTACCACCACCCTCTCAGCAGAGAGGAAATTTTGCTATATCCCCTATTTTGCTACTCCAGAGCCATTCACAACAGTTACTTTGCAGTACATATATCTCATTATGAGTATCAGGTCTTTGTGAAGGGTAAAGAAAAGTCATCATGAAAGAACAAAGTACAGGGATGATCAATGAAAATGCAAGGTTAAGTAAAACCAAACCAAACCCATACAAATGATATTTCAGTACAGACCAGAATAGTAGAATCTCATAATAATGCTCTCAGGGAAATAAAAGAAGACACACGGTCAATGAAATGGATTTGAAATGCTAAAGATCTGAACACACAGTGTCTGAAATCCACTTTTGTGCACAGCAACCAGGAAAGGCTGGATGCTCCAGCAAGCACAGCACAAGTGAGGTTTAGCTGGTGCTGCAGAAGGGTGAATTTCATTCAGAATGGTTTGGGCTTGGGAGCACAGCCAAGACCACCAGTGCATATCTTGATAGAAGAATTTTATTACTTCTCTACTAGTCTTCAGCCTCAGCTACCCAGGAAATGAAGAATGTATAGTCTACTCATTACAACTTTAAAAAAAATGTATTTTAACAGCTTGAAAAAATTCTGCAGTAATTTTAATGCCAGAATTTCTAAATGCAGGGATGAGAGGGAACATCAAAGTTTAATTTCTATTGGTAAACACAAAAATCAAGGACTGTCAATTTTATTTATCTTAAAAGAATGGCTTCAGGAATTAGCATAAAATAATGTTTAAATCTAGATAAAGGCAATTCTTTGCTCTTCTATGATTCTTAACCACTCTCACAAACCAGTTGGGAAATGTAAAAAAGCTTTCATGCAGAAGGAAGACATTGAAATGCAGCTGTTGTTAGGATGGTCTCTGATCATAGCCCCAGCACTGATGTTCCAGAATCTTTGCACTGGGGCCGAGGGAAGAAGAGAAATGAAATCAGCTGAACAAAAATCACAGAGAAAATTATCATAGATAACAATAGCAAAAATCCCTAATTAAAATGTATCCATGGACATCAGAGCTTATACTTACATGTCCTTAATGAGGGACCTGGGATAATTCAGTAAGTAAAAGTCTTCAGTTTCTTAAATGTGTATTTTGGATGGATACACAGATCTGCAAAGGGGAATTTAGAGGAAGATAAATACATTGTGGATGTGCACAATACTTTTTCTTAGGAGTTTTATGGTAAAAACTGATGAAAAGTGTATACAGCCTTAAATTGGGGAGACCTGCAATTAAATTGTGTCAATTCTCTGACTTTATGCCCTACATAGTTAATCTTTTGCCAACTCATAAGGAGTCTAAACTAATTTTTTCTTATCAGAGGAAACTGAAATCAAGTTTGAAATGCTTGGGATACTTAAAAGCCTAAGTAGAAATCTGACAAATATTTATTGAACACAGAATTATCTGTCAGAACTGACTTATTTCATTAAGACTGCAGAGTGAAATAAAAGCATGTCCACATTTTGTTTAGACAGATTTTTATTATGAAGTGTCTTGTGTCTTGCTCTTGCAACATTCAAGCATTGACATAAAGGAAGAAGAAAGCCTGCTGGTAGGAAAAAAAACCCTCCACACTAAAGAATTAAAAACTGTAAAACAAGGCATTAGGTATCATACATAGTAACCCAAAGAAGGGTAAAAATTTTCATCAGTTTTATTTCAGCTCACATGAAAATGCAGAAACTTCCAAAAAATAATTTTTCATACTACATGGCAAAAGCAGAAGGGAGTTATAATTTCTCTCTGCAAATTGATAGACTTTCTACAGAACTTTCCACTTAGCTCAACTAAAGTTCATCTTAAATAGGGATTAAACAGAAAATATTGGAACTCCTTTGAAATGTGAAGCATCAAAAATTAACAAAGCAAATCCAGGGAGCAAACATTCTCTAAGAGAAAAATGTGGAATAGTAGTAATACATCTCTCAGTTATTACAATTGGTTAATGGGGTTTTCTTCCCTGCTGATTTTCCAAATCTTACTTTCTTCTAGATATCAGATGCTAACTTGGTTGATGTCTTCAGAGAATCATGTAGAAATCCAGAGTGACTAAGAAAGAAGGTCTAGCATTAGACAAGACCAGGTATTAGGCTATTTTCTGATTTGTTTTTATCTCTTCTACAATGTCTTCTACATTGCCCTTAAGGGTTTTTTCTTTCTGCAGTAATAGTAAAGCCTGAATGAAATACTGTTGAATAAATACACTTGCAAATAAAAAGACCAAGAGATAGGAAATTAGAAGCTGTCTAGGCTTCATTTAAAAACAAGGAGACTAAAAATAAGTGTGACTGTGCAAAAAAAAAAAACAAACCAACCAAACCAGAAAACCTGTATCAAAACTGGATTCTGAATTCACAACTTTTAAGGTATTTTTACTGCAGGTGAGCACCCTCCATTGTTACTGTTACACAGCTTGTTACAGAATTAATTTTTTCTGCAGTTTTACAAGTAAAAAATCAGCCTTTGTAGATTAGTTAATATTACAGACTGTACTTTCACACAAGTGCAGGAAAAAAAAAAACAGCAGCCATCAATACTGCATGCTTTTGCTAATGAAAAAACAAAGACAGGTGAGTTTGTCCCCTTTATTTAAGTTTTGCTTCTCCTTGGAAAGTTGATACATTTCTTCACTGGGACAGTGCTTTAAAAGTAATTTAAATGAAGAAAAAATATTAAGGCTTCAGAGAAGCACAGTGTGAGAGCAATGTATCAGCAACATCCGACAAAGGGAATTTATGCATCTGCAACAGGTACAGATCTAGGGTAGAGAAGTACATCAGCCTGCAGAACCCGAGATCAAATACTCTCCATTTTCCTTTTACCCTTTTGGGGTCGCTTTTCTGATAAATAATTCACAGACTGCAGTGCAAAGTAGTTTGCATACTGACAAGATTAAAAAGAATGCTTTGTCTGGGTTAAATTTACAATCTGAAACCTTCCTTTAAAATGTCAGGCAGGTAATTAATTTAAGATGGTTTGCGAAGCAGAATCTCTGACCCTGTCAAAATAATTTCATTTCTTGAGGGTGAAGGGGATATTACATTTATCTTTGCAGAGTGTCTGGTTTGTTTTCTTCTTCCCTTCTTTTGCCATTTATTACCTCTTTCATAACATCACACTGAAAGAAAAATTAGTGCAGCAATCTTTCCCTCATTCATTTGTGGCAATAAAGAAAACATTGGCTGCAAATTGCCAAAGAATCAGGAATAGAGTACAAGTCAGACCTCTTGACTTGAACTGAAGATGTGCATTTTCCACAGAGAGAGCTCTCTGGCATGAGTATTCAGAATTCCATTTTGAGCAGCAGTGGGAAATGCAGCAATCCAATAGCATGAAGATTCACTTTTGGCACAGCAGAAAATCATGTCCCACATATGCACAGTAGTGGGCTTCCTTATGAATGAGTGCTTAAATGTGTGACAATCAGCAGGACTTTTACATCTGCTCTTCAAGCCAAGTTTAATGGTATAAAATTTTATTACAATTTCTGTCACCTCAGCTAATCCCTGCAGGCAGCATGAAAGAGACCAAATAATGCACTAACACTATTTGGAGAGTTAATTCTAAGTTTGCATGGCCAGGTGGGAAAAAGAGGGATCAGACAACAGAAAGATGTCTAAAAAGGAAATATATTGACTTTCCTGAATTTTCTCTTTGAAACAGATTGTGATATTGTACTTTAATTGGTTAAAAAAACTGCCATTCCAAGTTGCTAATCCAACACATTAGGATGATCTTGATCTGTTCAAGAGGAGGAGGCCACAGCAAGATTGGTTTCTTCTGAAATCAAAGGAGATTGTAAATCATATATTAATAAATTTCATATATAAATCCTAAGGTATAAAGATAAACTTTATGCAAATTCAAGTTAGATACATTGAATGAATTGAAATTGTTTGGACTGGCTAAACTTTCCAGCTTGATTATTATTTATATTTCATGTAGTTACTGGGAAACACCCATTTTTTTCTCTTCTAGACATTCCCTACATCCAACAAAGTCACAAATTCATCTCTTCTTTCAGTAATAAGTGCAGAAAAATCAAAGTATACTGGAAATTTCTGTGTTGTGTACAGGAAACTTGAACCATACAAAAGTATGAACAAAAGTATGAGTGTGTCCATACTGGAAGGTGACAATTTTCAGTGGCATCTGAGAAGGGACACTGTGACCCCTCAAATGCTGTTTTCTCAGCATTTCAACAATTTTCCTGAATACTCCCTAACAAACATATTGGCTCAGTGGAGCTTCAGAGACTCTTCATTGATGAACAGACCATGTCAGGTTAATAAAGGTAAAATCTGTTTTATTTTTCAAATCCTCTATCTCTATTTTTCAAACAGTGTTAACCCTCAGTTCCCAGAGCTGCTAGTATTTTAGATTGTTATGGCTTTTACTGGCCATCCCCCTGCAAAGCTCTCTTTAGCCATTAACTTGCAGAAAGTAACTCAACCAAGTTTCCATTAGCCCAGATTTTATTCCTGTAGTTGAAAATGTAGTCATTTCCTTCCTGGCCAGACATTATCCATATGGGGAAAGAAAGAAAGAAAGAACAGAGCTGGATGCAAGGCCAGAACATGATATGCTGATGAGAGTTGTTATTTGATTTCAGACAAGTGAAGACAAAAGTATCCAGAGCACCCTTTTTCAGCCTGTTTCATTTGGATCTCCCTTATGACCATACACTGTACATGTAAAATGTGGTCTAAAGGACAAATGTCATATTGCTAACTCCCTAGAAATCAAAATACTTATTGTTCCCTTAAAATGGGTGGAGCTTTGCCTAATGTGTCAGTCTTTCTGGTTCACTACTTGGTACAAAGTGGTTTTTTTTCTTGTCCAATGCTGTTATCAGGTTAACATAAAATAGCTCTCTCAGTCTTCTTTTCTTCAACTTAAAAGATTTTTGAATGAAACAAAGACATGTATTTTTCACTGCACTATCAAAGTAAATATCTATTTTACCACAGAAAAAGGTGTGATTTATCTTAATACTCCTTACTAAACACAGTACTTGGGCACTACCAAATCAGACAGTTATCAATCACCTGTGACTTTTTGGTGTCATATATGATGGATTCAGGCCTTGGTTAAGTGAGATTAAACTCCAGAAAATTATTTTTAAACCGTGAATCCCCATTTTTAGGGGAAACTCTGATAAGAAAGGTTTTAAGAAAATTTTAAAATAACCTTTGTTTAAAGAAAGTGCCTCTCCCCGAAGGTATTCTAAATTAATCTGATGGTCCACTATAAAAAGTTATCATTTCCATTTTAATTAGTGAGAATTACAATAACAGATTAACAGAAATTCACCTTATTCAGTGACAGTCATGAAGGCATTCACTCATTTCTGAGACTGTGAAATTATGTGCCTGTTCCAAATATCTATACTCCACACATGCACCCCTCTGAAGATAACAGAACTGCTTAAATCTCTATTCCAATGGCACAAATGTCTTGCATTAATCAGCTAAATTTGGAAATTGCAGTTTGTAAAATTAGACCTACAAGAGTCCAAGCTTGAACAGTGTGGGTGTTTCCAGAAACAGTAAGCAAGTGATGAAGAAAAAAAGCCTTTTCTATTGTGAATGGCCATATTGAAAGTTAAACTCATTCATGGGCAACTGATGATAACTTATCCAGAAGACAAATGCAGTTAATCAAAGACAAATATTAGTCTATTAATATGTTCTGTGAATAGGGAGAACCTACATAGTCCAGTCTGTAATTATTTACGGAACATTTAATATTTTTGTGTAAAAGCAGGTGAATTATTTGTTATGTCAAAACATCTAGGATAAAATGGAACAGTTTTCCCATGAGTGAAAAGGTAGATACTCTATGAATTTTAATAAGTTGTCAAATATCATGACAACAAATTATGAACAGAATTTTTAGTGTTATAAAAGAACAGTTCCTGAGGGACTGGAAACTTAGAAATTCTATTCACATATGAAAGACAGTAAATGTATTATTACTATTACAAATATATTCTCAAATATTTCATTGTCTTACTTCAGAATTACTTTCCTAAAAGTAGTCCTAAAAATGCCTGAAAACACTTTCTAGCAACTTTGTTGTGATGAACAGTTTTCTTATCATACAATTTCATTTGCAATGCATCCTTTCAATAAAGATCTCCAATAATATATCTTTTCTGCAATGGCAATGGGTTTTGCATCTAGATTTTCAATAAGAACACAATTAAAGAATTAAGGCCTTGTGTTTTTACATGTTTAATGTTATTCAGGAACTTTAAATTAGGTTTTTCTGGAAAACAAAAGAGAAAGGGACTTTTCACAGGTAACTCTGTCTTTGGAGAAGAAATTCCTGCAGAAGTACTCGAGTACACAGGGTTTATCTTTCCTTTTTCTGCCAAAATGCACAGAGAACTGTAAAACAAGAGTTTATTAAGGTGGATAACTACACAGTGGAACATTTTATTGAATTTGAACCTGAGCTGACGTGCTGAGTTTGGCCAGGCTGACGAGCCAGTCCCTTTAGCCAGGAATGCCTTATGTCTGTCCTGTTTTCTGAAGGGCTTTTTTTGTTTATTTTCCTTATTCAATACAACCAGACCATGTAGCATGCTATTCAATATTTATGTGGAAGAGGGGTTCGCTGCCCTTTTAGAATTTCTGTCATTTTACTGGTTACCTAGAATGAATCAATAGGCCAGATCCTTCTCTCTGGTAATGCTGTGTCCAATTTATTATCCACACAGTTCTCACTGGCTTCAGTGTGCTATCCTTTCTACACTGAGACCACATCTGCCTCTAAAAGGACTGCAAGCCTTATCTAAAAGAATGTGGATGCTGTTTCAGCGAATCCCTTATTCTCTATACTTGCACCACTCAATATATCATCTTCCTCAAATTTTAGGAAGGCTTCCATTGATATTGGTGAGTGAAAGCTCTAACACAAATAACAATTACACAGCTGTAAGACAGATGAATTCTCCATTTTATTAAGATAATGCACATGACTTTTTTTTGGAGTTGAGATGACAGACCATAAGTTTAACTGCTGTTTTCCTGGTCTTTTGCTGAGACAAGGTGAGGGTTTACTGGTTTTCATTACAGTGTTTTAAACACTGCAGCTGCTCTCCCACTATGAACTAGGCTGAAATAATTAAATTCTGTCACTGAGACCAATGAATGAGAGTAAATTAGTAACAGTGACCTTCTACTGCAGCTAAATGGATCACTGAATTTGAAGCAAAAATATGCTGTGAAAATGCAAGTGATAAACTTGTATATAGCCTTTTTTAGCTCCCAGCCTCATATGAAATAAGCAATGCAATTCTCTTGGCCATTGAAATTTAGAGGAAACTACAATCCTTGAAAAGTATATTCTGCATCTTAAAGCAATATTGCCAGATTTAAAATGAAAGAGATAGAGATACAAACTGCAAAAAGGCTTTTGGATATGTGAGGAACAAAGCTATTTTGTTAGTTGCATTGATTTGCTAAGAATGTTGTTCTGAGAACAGTCTCCAGAAGGTGTTTCTCTGGGTAGTCACTACATTCTGCCAGCCAATGCAATGACAGAAGTCTCTAGTATTGTGAGTAGGATTAGGTGCAAAAATATCTAAGGAAATCATCAGCAACCACTCAGCTTTGTTCATGCCCTTGCAATGCTGCAGCCATAAAGTTAAATTCTAGCAGCTGATTTCATAGAGTTTTACTGAAAACAGGATATTTCTCTCCTATTAGGGATATCAAATCTCTGATCTTTGCTTCTTTTACTTCCTTTGCTTTTGATTTAAAAAATAAAATCTTCTCAAATGCATTGGAAAATCACATAGAGGAAAATAAAGGTATTCTGTCTAGCACATAAATAGACAATCCACCCTAAAGCAGATTATCTGAAAACCTTCAGCCTCTTGCTATTTGTTCTCTTTATGGGAAGAGAGGTTCTTACACATGACAAAGTTTCAGCTTCCACATGAATATGCTTTTTCCTGTCATTTATTATGCTTGTATTATTATTGCCACCATTGTTGTAACTATTTTCCTTCCTGTCACAGATATGCTCTTCAAATATTCCATCCTTAAGAACTTTAATATTTAGACAGCAGGTGGTGATAACTGACAGCACCCAAGGCTGCAGGTTAAAGATAACAGCCTTTTAGTTATGTCAATAGAATTTGCACTTGTCCTCAGAATCATGGAATACTGGCATATCTATCACTCTCCTGAGCTGTTTGCTTTGGCAAGTGAGCTAGGATGTAATCTCTGTGTGAGGCTTAAGCTGCATATTATTCAGGGTTTATTGTGAGTTTCATGTTTGCATCTTTTCATGGAATTGTGCCACAACTAGAGATCTGTCGTTTAAAAAGCCTGAGGTTTTGCTTTGGGACGCAATAGCTTAAGATTTAACCATCTAGAACACTGCCCTTGTGCAATGCAGACAGTAATTTTCAGTGTATTTTCCACTGCCTGTCAATAATATTTATATAGACAGAGGCATATAGTAGACAGCATAGTCATTCATAGTAGTCACAGTAGTCATTCATAGACTGGCAAAATGAGGCTCACAGAACTTCTCCCAGTGTTCATTATAATTTAAAGTGCCTAGTCTAAAGAGAAGGAAAGCACTTCAGGTGTATGTACATGTGTATGTACACATACCAACACAGCTTGTTTACCCCAAAATCCTGAAATGACAGAGTGCAACTCTGGGAAAGGAACCTGGAAGATCAGGACCCTTTGTGATGTATAACAGGATATTATGGAATGGGAATACAAAAGCAAGGCTATAGTTGTAACTTTAGGATTGTATTAAGCCACCCTGCACCTTCTGTCATCACCTCTCCTGCTGAGTCTGCTCAACAGGTTGGTCTGAAGCAGCTAAGGAATGACTTAGAACTACTATGAAGAAAGACATGCTCTGTTAGAAAGCAAGGAAGAAAGAAAGAACTGGAACAGAAGCTTGGTGCTGACACTGGTACTTTAAATTTAACTTTTCAGAAAGAAAGTTAAAAAATAGAGCTTAGGGATAACAAGGATAGGAGAGGATAAGGCAGACTGGAGGAAAAGCAAATGTCCTTCAAAAATTCCAGGGAGGAGTATCCAGGGAGATACAGGCTGGTCAGCTGTTTCTCAGGCCCTAGAGAGGTGATGGAGCAAATAATCCTGGGACCAGTTTCCAAACACATGGAGGACATGAAGGTATTTGGAAGTAGACAGCATGAATTTATGAACAGAATGAATCTGTGACTTGGCAACCTCCTACAACGATCTGCTTGGAGGAGGAGGAAAGAGGACTGAGTGGTATTTGTCTCAACTTCAGCAAAATTTTAAACAATGTCTTGGGACATCCTCAAGTTTAGGAGTACAGGAATACATATTATATTACTATATATAATATTAATATAGTATATATTGAACACAGTGTATTCAAAACTGGCTGAACTGCCAGGCTCAGATGGTTGTGATCTGAGTACAATGTCTGGTTGGAGGCTGGTTGATTTTTTTTCTTTTCCTGGGATAGAGTGTTGATACTAAGGCCATAATTACTTAACATCTACACTAATTACCTGAATGAGACTCTGTGTTTTAACCTAAGCACATCAGAGCAAGGATAATAATATTCTTGCTGGGCTTTTATTTGCTGTTTTAGCACAAACAAACAAGTTTCAGTTCCCTGGGATATACAGAGATGTGGAAGTCAGGTGTCTGTACCATTCTTTAGACCAATCTCAGAGAGATGTATGGCTCCTAAAGACCTTCAGATATAGGTGTCATGACTGATACATGATTTTCAGCCATCTCCTGCCTTTGTAATCTGAAAGCAGTTCATGGTACACAGGTTTTAATGAGCCATCACATCAGCAGTTAGAGAGGAGCCTATAACTAGAAAAAGGGAGGGATGTAAAACTATCATACTCTGTGGTTTGCCAAACCACAAAGGCAGCTGCTGTTGAAGCAGTAGAAACAATGACATCAAAACCAGCATGTAAGTTATAGTTTCATTTGTTACCCAGCCTTTTCCTTTGCTTTTATAGGTCTTAATCACATGGACTATGTTTTAAAAATAAATGCTTTTCATTTTCAAGCAGTAACACAACATTAAATAAATACTGGCAAGACATGGCACAGCTATTCCCCAGCATGATTTTGTGCAGCTCAGCAAGTAATTTCACCTGCTGAGGGAACTCAGGCAAGCAACCAGCAATCTCATAAGGCCACTAAATCAGTGTAAACAAAGTCTATTTTGACTGGACCAGAGCACAATCTCAAGTTCATAAGCAGAGGAATTTGGAGCTTATACTTCTTAATAGCAAGTTTAATACTAGCTGAGTTTGGCAGAAGCTTTGTCGAGCCATTCTGGCCTTTTGTTTGCCTGTTTGTTTGTTTTACATGAGACACTAAGTGCTTGCAGGAATATTCATTTCCTGAGAAATGCTGAACAAAGTATGTAAGACGTATTTCACAGGAATAATTTATGATTGGTCATTCTTTCTCAGAGGTGCTATCCTGCTTTTCAAACATGTAGCTTGAAAATGGGTAAGGGCTCTTTATATTTCAAAAATAAAATAAAATAAAATAAAATAAAATAAAATAAAATAAAATAAAATAAAATAAAATAAAATAAAATAAATTTTAAAATCCACGAGGCTCCCAAACAGTTTAGATTTCTGCAGTGTGCTCCTGATGTGACTGAGCTGCCCATTTCAATCCCTCTTGTCAGCAGGTCCAGGTACCTACCCAGGTGCTCCTGGGGCTGGCACATCCCACTGTGGAACCAGGCAGGCAGACAAGCAAAGAGCTGCCTTCTGACCACTGATAAACAAATTGGTGGCTCACTATTTTATCTCATTATTGTGCACTGAAAATAGGTATTTCTAGGAACCAGGATAAGTACTGACAAAAGTGTTAAAAAAAAAAAAAAAAAAAAAAAAAAAGAGAGGGGAGGGAATTTATTCAATGTATGTGATTTTTCTGCATAGATATGACATCAGATTTGCAGTACCTGCAATATAAACAGTGAGCTCTGAAGGACCAACCCATGTCCTGCAATAAACTATCAACAGGCTCCAGCAGTCATGTTTTGAAAAACTGGAAAAGACTTCCAGCTAAAAGCTTTTGCTGAACATGCATTTCAAATATTCTCTTGGCTGCACATGGACAAAGGGTTTAGTACATTTCAAGAACACAGTAAATACTTCTTCAACAATCACTAGATGCATTTATTCTAATAGTGGATTTATTTTTGTTTGAGGTGGATCAGGAAAATTGGAACACTAAGTCCAAAGTGAGTAGAAAGGAGAAAGATAATAGAAAGACACAGTAAAGTAATTAATTAATTAATTAATTAAAATGGCTTGGTAGTTTATCATATAAAAATGTTTGCCCTGTTTACATGTGGGGGTGCACATTTGTCCTTTTCATTTATTTTTTCCTTTGTGAATATGGAATGATATCTGTATTTATCATTATGTGGTCTTGTCTTGATTTTCCACTGGATCTGAGCTCTACTTTGTTTTCTGTGATAAAGAGAGGCGGCAAAGAGCTGTTGGCAATTCCATGCTCCATGACCCATGACTGATCAATCTCAGTACATGTTAAAGCAGAGATGGTTCATATCCAATGTGCATTACTGCACTGAGGCTTCTATCACACTCCTGTGACTCTTAAACAGCCACTCTGACCCAGCACATGTTCCTTCTCTTTCTGTGCCCTGGGGGTAAAAAGATGAGATTGAAAAAATTACAGTTTTGGCACATATTTACAATTACAAATTATGATTCACTCCAAAGCTTCTATGCAATGAAATACCCTTCAACAAGGATTTTCAGAGAGTGTAATGCCACTTTAACATGGTGTTAAGTGGGATTACCAGGGCAGAAAATGTGCATGTGCTTACTTTTTGAATAGTTATGTATTTACAGATGACCACACAGACAGAAATTGTCTTTCAGCATTAAAAAGTCCATAGGGCCCACATGGAGTTGAAAACTTTTGATGTTCAACATGAGTAAAATGACATAAAACAGAAAAAAATAAATATACTTCTTGCTGTTGTCCTTTGGCTGGTGCTATTATTTTATGTGTTAGATCATTGGGGCAGCAAAACATAAACTTGTTGATATAGTGCTGAAAAAACCCCAACTGTGTCAATATGTTGACACAGCAAAGCAATATTTCTCAAACCTCTTAATATAGGACTGTGAGTCAAAGTGACAATTGACAAGTGCTCAATAAGAGGTCAAAACCAACCATGCACACAGATTTGTTGAGGGCTTATGTTACCTATTTTTGATAAGTGAAACAATTGGCCTAAGTCATGTCACCTGAGGCTCTTCATATCAGAGGGAAGAGCAGTCATAGAGTTGAAAAAGATTATAATGATTTTTTTTTCCCCTTATGCCCTTCCAGGAGAACTTGCTTCATAGTTTCAAAGGCAAAAGCAATATCAAAAGATAGTTGCTTTGAAAGAGAGGTAAAATCTGTTTGGTTTACTTAGGTTTAAATACATTAATCCAAGAGCTAATATGATTGTGTAAAAAATGCAGTTAGGTCACCCAATTAATTAGTATCTTATCAAGGGCAATAGGAGACAGCTTCTTAAACAGTTTAAATTGACAGTGTAAAACAAAATGAAACACAAAGTTGTTGACTAATTATGCTAAGTGAGTGGCAGGGGAAATAGGCAAAAGGCTTTTAAAATCTCTTATCTCTTAAGAATATTTGAGATGTGGATGCTCGTAAAGAATTCCTTAATTTTCAGCCCATTCATGTTTTCTTTTGCCTAGAAAATAGTTTTCCTTATTTCATTTGAATGCAGCCAAAATCCTCAGAGGATTTCTGATCTCTGATCTGGTTTTTGTGGGAGTTGGGTAGTTGGGTATTTCTCTAGTCTAGAAGTGGGGTTCAGAGAGAAGAGGTCAGTAATGCTGAATTGTGAGAAATTGCCCTAGGAGGTCTGACTGCTGATTGGGAAGAATGGAGGCAGGGAAAAAGGGAGGGAGAGGGAAAGAGGCAGGAAAGGAGGGAGGGAGAGAATAATAGAGGAAAACACCATCTGAACCTCCTAGAAACCTCTCCTCATCCATCCCCAGAGGCCAGTTAAGGAGGGAAATATAAACCCCATTTCCTACACATTATGGCTTAACCCCAGCCAGCAGCCAAGACCCTTGCAGCCACTTGCTTACTCCCCCACCAATTGGAGCAGGGAGAGAATCAGGGAGGTAAAAGCCAGAAAGTTTTGGGTTGAGATAAAGACACTTTAATAGGGAAAGTAAAAGCTGAACACATTCAAGCATAGCAAATCCAGGGGTTAATTTACTGCTTTGCAAGGCAGGCAGGTGTTCAGCCATCTCCAGGAGAGCAGAGCTCCATCACATGCAGTGGTTACAGGGCATGACAAACCCCATCATTCCAAACATCCCCCTTTCTTCTCCTCTCCACACTGTACACACTGAGCATGCTCTCACATGGTCTGGAATCTCTCTGTGGTCAGTCTGGGTCACCTGCCCAGATTTTGTCTCCTCCCAACCCCCCAAGCACCCCCAGTCTCCTCCCCAGTGTGGGTATGGTAGTATGAGAAGCAGGAAAGGCCTTGGCTCTGTGTAAACCCTGCTCAGCAACAACAAAATCACCTCTATATTATCAACCCTGTGTTCAGCACAAATCCAAAATACAGCCTTACACCAGCTACTGCAAAGAAAAGTAACTTACCTTGGCCAAAACCAGCACACTACAAGCACAGAACAGAGAATGTTAACTGCCTGACCATCCTAAATTCACAGTGAGAGTTTACCCCTGCTTTTGCTCTCTGGGCTGAAGGAGCACATCAGCCAAGGTAGGGGCAGGGAGAACCTCCTCCTGCTCTTTCCCTGGCATCAAATGATAAGGAGCAAATGACAAGTTCGTGAACTAAATATTCTTCACCTTGTCTTTCTTCTTAAACTAAGGCTCTTTCTCTCAGTTGCCTTAGAAATAAAGGAAAAATAAAGGATTTTTCTTTGACAAAAATAGCATGAATTATTCTCATTAAAATGTAGAGGAGTGTACCTTGTGTATTCACCATATATGTGGAGTAAGTCACTCCCTGTCTTTAACTTTCTAGTTTTATGTCCTTACTCTAAGAATAACTGTTTTTAAGTGTATTTAGTGTATGATTAAATCTTCACCTCAAAGTTCTCAACAATTTTTTTTTCTATAATAATTTTTTTCAAAAAAAATATATTTTTTATTTCCAAAAACCAATTCAGGTATTGTTGTTTTGTTTCGGCTTAGCCCAACTAAATTAACTAAATTTCTCTATCTAAATTAATGTGGTATTTATTATGTTAAAAATATTCTAGAAATGCAATGGTAATACAGACATGATGTATTTAAAGGAGAAAAATGCTTTTTTATCACTTTCCCATCTTTACCTTGGAGGGCAATAGCATAGCTTACCTCTGGGGACTTCAGACTTGGTAGGGAATGCAAAGTACAGTAATGAAAGGATTTCAGCTATGCAAACTGAGCAGGATCTAATTGAATTACTAACAGATGGGAAATAATTAAATCATTTATTATTCCTTCACAATTAGTTAACTCACAAATATATCTCAGACAATAAAAAGGTTTTATCCAACCTTCTGCTAGGGATTTAAACTTTTTGTCATCTCGTCTTTTCTGGATCTGTTACTTCATGCCTGAGCTTAATCAACAACTAGCTTGTCAACATAAAATGATCATTCTGGTTACTTAAAAAACAAAAATACAAGTACAAGCAAACTGCTTGAGTGTCACACACAGGCATCTACTTTCATCTGACATTTAAAAATGCCTAAGTGATACAACTTAAATGGTTTGTGATCTTATGCAAACTATTATAACACAATGAACACAATTTCCAAATGAGGAAATGGTTTGATATTGGGAGACCATTTCATCCAACTGCACCTATGACTTTTTACTCTGCTTTCTATATTGCCCAAAGGCTCAATTCACCGAAGAATTTGGTCACTGGACTGCTAAAGCAGCAATTTGACCCCATTAGGCAACTAAATGTCTGGTAGACATGACTCAGGCTCTGGATAGCAGTGAGGAACAGGTTGTCATGTCACAGTGGGATGCAAAAGCCAGCACAATAATCCTTCAGAGGTATGGCAATGCCAAGGAAAGACATGTAGTCAAACTGAGGTGTGCTTCCATGACTCAAGCCTGGCTCCCTGACCCAGGGAGGCAGCCTGCCCTGGAGAACAGGTGTAGAACACACAGAGGATCATCACTCTCACCATTTTACCTCCTGGCTTGCAGCAGGAGCTGATCAAGACCTTAAAGCTGAATCTGAGTCAGTGCATTTTCCTCTGATAACAGCCAGAAGCAGCCTTAGTGAGTATGGACTGACAATCTGTTATGGTCCTGATGTTAAAAATTCCAAGTCCAAACTACAGGAGAAAGGATGGTTCCAGTTTTAAAGATAACTGTATGTACAAGGAAATAAAAATGACTGAACATACAGCCAGAGGAGAAAACATGCTGAGCCCAAGAGGCTTACCTGTCTGAATAGACACTGTTAAATATGAAAACATTGAACTTGTCATGTCAAATGATGGTTTTCTTATTAGGGTTTCATGGTAAATATGAAGCCAGAAAGCCTGGTTTCCATCAACTCCTTGAGCCAAAAAAACCCATCATCTCAGAGGCAATATTTTCACAAATTAGCAGATTCCTACTAAACACTCATCCAGAGTCTTCATGGTAATCATGAATTCATATCTTTTCAAAGTGTGAGGAAGAGACTTCCTGGCAACAGTATAATGTTTTCTTATTTCCATTTTCAAAAACTTTGCAAAATTGAAGACAATTAGTACCTTTGGGGAAAAGCAACCCAGGAAAAATTTTGAAAGCATTTTCCTTGATGAGGATCAATATTAATGTGTGTCTTGGTGAATTAATTTTTTTTAAGTTTTAAACAACACTACAAGTACTTCATTCTTTTAAGCACAAAATATAAATTAATTCATACATTTTTAATACTATTTTAATTAATTTTTCAACTCTTTAGACAACATAGCCCCTTTCATAAATTAATAAAAGGTAACTTCAGAGAAAGTTTTCACTTTTAAGAAGAGTTTTAATACTTGTTTTTAACTGTAGCTACAAAGCTGATGATCTTTTTAGAGTTCTTTTAACAGTAATGCTCAAAACAAATTTTTTAGACTGGATCTCAGAATTGAAGCTGTTATAAAATTAGACTCATCTTCTCAATCTGAGCTATAAAGACCCTCTTATAAAATTTCAAATTCTAAAGGGTATCACTGGGAAATGAGAATGCATATAAAATTTCTTCACATTATAAACCATGTTCTTACACCATCAAGCTCCTCAACATCCTAGATTTCATAATTTCTGAGCCTGATCAGTATTCAGATGATCAAACTCTGAGACTCAGAATCTCAAACAAAGAAAACAAAGCAAAACACACGTCCTTCGAACCCTCCACAAGAATAAAACTAAAGGGAAAAAAACATCTCTCAGCCTTTCCTAATAGGAGAGGAGCTTCATCCCTATGTGGCCCTGCTCTGGACTCACTCCAAGTCCATGTCCTTCCTGTGCTGAGCACCCCAGAGCAGGATGCAGAACTCCAGGTATGGAGCAATCACCTGATGCTTTTACAAATCTTTTGATAAACTCCCAGTTCCAATCACATTCTCTATCAGAGTGTTATTGTCCATAAATATCTAAAAAATAATGTGATTTTTTTTTACCCCACAATTATCTAGTAGAGCATGCATGTTTTCTTTGAATGATTTAACCTTATTACTCTTATCTTTTCTCAAATATTAGCATAAAATTGTATTTTTTAACTCACTTATACAGATCACAAACCACTGAGCAATTTTTAAACTTTAGTTGTGATTTTCATGTTGCTTCTAATCTTACAGTTCTGTGTGATTACAGTGCTGGCCATATTGAGGATCAAATCAGTACACTGATGAGTAGTTTTTGTTCTCCCTTCACCCAACATGTTCTCACTAAATAACCACATTCTGTCATGCTTCCAGTGCCACAGAGAGTTTGAAGTACCTCATCAACACATTATCCTCTTCTCTTAAGAGGATGGGAAACCAAACTTTTATGATTTTATTCATGTTGGAAGGCTTTTCTCAGGGGTGAAATTCTGTGCATAGGAAGTGTTTCTGGTCTTGGAAGAGCACTTTGCTGAGAGAAAGTGACAGGTCACACAGCTTGCCTGTCCTAGTAGGATAGATCTTTGTTTATTCAAGGTAGCCAAGAAAATTTGTCTGTGAACAGATGAAGAACTTTAAGATACATATACACCCATGATGAAAGGCTGAGCAGCAGATGTTAAAGCAGAATAACATCAGACTCACCACACTGAAAGGCTGACAGGGCTGCTAATTGCACAGAGGTAATATGACTTTCTGAGGGTCTCAGAAAAGATTTCATAATGTTAGGGGGAAAGAGGAAGAGTGGAAGTCAGATGCCCTAGCAACACAGTGGAATGAAATGTTGAATGTAAGGAGAATAACAATTTTGTCGGTAAAAAATTATTTTTTATTCTACTTGATACAACTGGGGAAATACACATATTCTTTTTAATCCCCATATGTGGTCTGTCATTGGAAGTTTTTTCTTTCTATTCAGATACAACAATTTATTTAATGCCATTTAACCTCTGCCTTCAAACTGTACTTCTGCATTTGAAGTCACCATGCACACAAAAGCTATGAATGATTAATTACAGTGTAACAAAGTGACAAGTATATTGTTTAGATGTCTAGAAAAGGATGTGGATGACTTAAATTAATATCAGTCTTAGTAGGCATATCTTTGAATCCAGATATATGTGGCTTCAGATCTCCTTGCTTCCCAAAATAACAGCAAATCCAGGAAAGGTGAAAAAGGATACTAATTTGTTGCCAAGCTTATAATTCAGCCTGTCAGACATTTCAGTTATTAATAGTGCATTTAAAAGTGAAGTTGTAGACTCGTGAGATGTGATCCATTGGCTAAACAGGAGCCATGACATTTTGCAAAAGCCAAAAAAAGTAATTATGGTGCTAAGAGCTTTTAGACTGGAAGCTGGAAGGCAATAATGGAACTGAAGAAGGATGAACCATTACAGTCTCTATTGTTTACCATTTAAGATTTTGCTTTTATTGGAAAAATTCTTGTTTTAGGACTTTCTTAAAAGCAGGATCAATCCTCCACTCCATTTATCCATAGAACTATAGACATATTTCTTAGATTTCTTTTAATTATGCATTTATAAATGTAAAAATTCTGTGGGGGAAAATCCTGTTTTATTCATCTTCTGTTTCAATACCACCAGGATACAAAATTATCTGTAGAGACACACACCAATGCTATTTCTCAGATGTTTTCACTTCAGTTTAGCAAAAGAAGAAGAAGGAAGCTTTATTGCTACATTTAGGAGTATCCTTGGACAGCATATTCACCGTATTGTGAAATAAATGCCTATGTCATCATTTGATTATTCATTTTACTACAAGGCTGCAGTCATTATTTTGGCAAAGGAAAAAGGAAAATAGAAGATTATCTTTGGTAATAAATAGCTATATAACTCAGCTAGAAGGCAGAGCTTTCATTCTCCCATTCCATACATCATGGCACCCTTGGGGTTTTACTTTATTCAGACAATTTTATTTATGCAAGCAAGATTAACACATCAGCCCTTTGAAGGAATGAGAAGAATTCTTGATTCATCCACGTCCCTTTTACAGGTATTCAGTTCCAAACTGCAGTGTCCAATACATCAAAATTATCATGCCATTGTTTTTCTCACAAAGTAGAAGAATCATGTCTAGAAATGGCTGGGCCTTGTATTTATTTCCCCAGAAAGAAGGAAGTTTTAATTTCTGTCTGTGTGTATGTGATGTAAATTTATTCTGCTCCTCCAGTAGATAAATTTAGGAAGTATTTCAAATTGTTTTTGCAAACATCTTATTCATTATTTCCCATCCAATTCTACAATAACTGTTATGGTAAAAAAATAAAGAATAAAGCTCTGTAATTTTACTAAAAGTTGAAAGTCCAAACCTTTTCTGTTGTGAGTTATAACTGGATAATATATGTTCACTAAAGTAGGGGCAGACTGAAATGTTCTGTGAACACACTCCTATTTTTTTCTTCTCTGAGGCTAAAAAAGAAGAGAACTGAGGTAGGGGGAAATCAGATCTTCAAGAGAGTAGAGGAAATGTTCCCATGCTCAACTTGGGTTAATTTTTTTCCAAATCTCTCTCCTGTCTAAAACTGTCTAAGCAAAGTACAAGAGGCTTCCTTGAATTACAACAGTGTGAAACAAGTTTCTTTGGTAGGGAAGAGAACAGCCCAAAATAATCTGAAATCATTATTAGGACTTCTGAAACTGAGAGCTGCACTCTCAGCAAAGAGTGCACTTCAGAGATGAATCAGCCACCTCTTAGCTAACAGTACTCTGAAAGCTACTCAGAAATTATTAATTTTGTCTTTTCCTCAGATTTCCCAAGTACCATTCTGTACCACACGTGCTTCCCAGTTCTTGTGACTTGGGTGGATGCTGGCATTCCTCAGTACCAATACATTTCCTAAACAAATGAACATGTCCACTCCCTTTACAGGTCACAAACTGTACAAATTTGAATTGTGTTTCCTTGAGGGAGACAAAATGTATGAGATTCCCTTCTTTTTCCTAGTTAATTTAATAAGAATCAAAATCAATATATAACTAGATTTTAAAAATAAATTTGTTGTATACTACCAATAAATGGTACTATCTCTGGTTTCTTGTACCTTGTGTTGGCTGGAGGCAGGAAATAAAAGGAACCTGTGTTGTACAGAAAGCCAAAGTTCTTAATCAATAAGACAGTAAATTTCCATAGCCTCTTGCTATGACAAAAATCAGGTAATCAATTACTTTTTCATAAGCTTGTCCTGTTGTAATGATTAAAATATTCCTGAAAAATTACTGTGTACTGATCAGAAATTGCATAAGGCTTTTTCAAGCAGAAAAGGAGAAATCCTTGTTAAAATAATAAAACTCTATCACACATAGACCAAAAAAAAAGCACATTAGAGCTAATAGGAATGTGTTAATCAAAGAATAACAAAATGAAAGATGATTTTATTCTGCCTTTAACCCATCCTTCTGTATGAGTACTGAATTGTTGTTATAATCTTTCAGTTGGAAGGGGGATTGTCCTATTAATTATGTTTCTAATCCAGAATAAACATGTGATTAAAAATATGGTCTTAGAATTGCCAATTTTGTGAAATGTGATATTCTGTGAAATTGCTCCATTAACCCTTTTGTTTACAGGATACTTCTGCTACTTCATTCAAAACCGACAAAATTTATGGATGTGTCTTAAACTGCAGATAGAAAACTAGAGTTTCCAAACCATAGGTTAAAAGCCAGATTGCCTAAAATATTCCTTTTAAAAAGGACAACATAAGAAAAAAAAAAAAATTTGATTTCAAGAGCTAGATTTGCTTCACAGGATCCACTTAACTGTATTATGTTGGTTTTCAGAAGTGTAATGACTTAAAGAACAAGGCTTAAGGTAATAGCATGCAAAACAGGAAAGATGAGTTGAGAAAGGACTTTGTATTATGGAAGAGAAAGTTGGGGTGGCAGGAAAGGTCAAAAATATGTCAAGAGTCATCACAATAAATTTCTACCAACAAACCAGATAAAGAGCAGATAAAACTCTCCAAAGAAGGTATTAACTCACTCCACAAATACAAAACACACTTTTAGAGTGTTCTGTCACCAGGACTTGCAGGATAAAGAATGCAGTTCAGCTCCTGAAATGTGAAGTCCTTGTGCTGATACAGAAATAGGTGTAAAAAAAGGACTTGGAGAACCTTTTGAATGGACCAACTTTTCTTTCTTTTGTGTAGGTCTGGCCTCACTCATCAATGGTCACCTCCCTTCACATCCAGAGGAAACATCATCTATGTTCTCCCTCAGGCAGATTGCTCATTAATGCTGGCATTTGTGACTTTCTTCCTTTCCCAATGAGGCTTTGACTTGATATTGATAGATAATGATCCCCATAGATGTTAATGGAGATTTAGAATACCAAAATTAACATTTCTTTCCTGATCCTACATAAAGATGATTACATTACATTACATTACATTACATTACATTACATTACATTACATTACATTACATTACATACTTTATGAGAACCATTTAATTTTCACCATCCTTGTTCTGCACTAGAAAAGAAGGTGCCTCATAAAGTTATTTATGGGGTTCATGCCTCATCTCTTCTAACCCTGCTTTTTGCCCTAGAAATCTAATGAACTATTCTCTTTCACCTCATGACACTGAGATGTGATGACATTGGTCCTGGAAGTAGAGAAGGGATTAAAAGTTCACGATCCAGACATTTCAAATTTACACACATTGTCATACATTTGCAGAGTCTGAGAGATGCAGAGCACTGAGTGCAGGTTAGAGTAGTCTCAGAGATCTCAAACAAGAAGTTAAAAGGTGATATTCCTAACCCCTCCCTAGGGCTCACAGCATTATATCCTCTTGGAGATTCTGAGGGATTCTTCTCTTCACTTAACAGCTAATGTATGGCCATCTGCTCTTTTTAGTTTGCTCCATTTGTGTCATGCATAATAGCATCACAGGGGACAGTCGAGTTGCATTCTTGATGAAACTTTCAATTTTCATGTAACCAATTTGAAGAAAGTCCATCACATACTCCCTGAATAAAATTAAATTTAGTGCCTACAAACTTGACTTACAATATTTGCCAAATATTAACAGACCATTCAAATCTATGTCAAATAATATTACCTGGTCTCAGAAATTATGCCAGGATGCAGACAGTACAAAGTGATGAAATTTCAGAGCCAGCAGAAGTACTCTGCTCTCATCTGAGCATTGTAGTCTGGGCTTACACTGGTGCACAAGCACAACTCCCAAGTAAAGCTGAGGTATCTGTGTTCTGGGCTATGCTTGCACAGAACTGGAGAAGAAACTGCCATATGTGTTCTTCATTTAAACTCTAAATCCTGCCAAATAGAATAGAGTTACACAAATCCAGTGTGGACAAAGTCTCTGAACATATGTCTATTTATGAATATATTGTTCACACTGAAGGACCCCATATATTTTACTTTGATTTTCTTTTGCTTTGTCTAAATAATTAATTTTTTCTTCTCACCACTGTGACTTCCTCACATGAACCATTTTATTTCTTCTCAAAATGTTTTTGTATGGAAAAATATATTTTCAGTGCCTTTCTAATTTAATTCTCCAGGTACCACATTCTTTCTAAGTCATTTCCTATGTTCATTCTTTCACAGTCTAAAAGACTTTGCCTGAGCATGTTTTTCATCATTGTTGTTTCTTGTTTTCTTGGCTCAAAGTATTAGATTCTAGGCAGAGCCAACTAGAAATGGTTTGGACAAAAGTTTGGGAGGGAGTGGTAGGACACAGCAAAAAAAGAGTGGACACATTGTATGGAAAATATTTTTTATCTATTCTATGCAGTCTTAAAGACATAAACATGTTACTAGCTAAAAATCACCCCCCTATGAATACATTAATATCCTAAATAAATTAAATTGGTTGAAAGTTGGTTGTATCAACTAACTGCCAAGATTAAGATTTGTGGGAGGTTGCTGTGCCTGAAATTTCAAAGTGGTGAATGGAAATCTGTGAAAATAAGGACTCAACTGCCCCTCTAAGAATTGTTGTCATTTTTTGACTTAGGAGAGTTAAAAGCACCATCTGTAGCAGAAAATCGCTTGCTTATGAGAAAAATGTCCTTCAAAGCTCTGGAGGCCACCCAGAAAAATAACATCTGGAAAACAAAAGTAATTCTCCCATTTAGTTCTAAGCTCATCAGTTTCATCTTTATCTGTACATGACCTTGTTCCTGGGTGAAATACATGAAGTGTGTTGCTTGCCTCCTAGTTTCCTTAATCACAAGCTTCCTCATTAGGCTCTAATGATAAGGACAAAACAAAAAGCAACTTCCATAACCTAGCAGAGATCCTTTGAAGACCATGAGAAGAGTTAGCAAGTGCCTCAGAGACTGCCTGGGGGATGCACAGTCTTCCTTCTTTCTTTGCATTAAGTTTCTCAAACCATTCAGCTGCTGCCTAATATCCTTGGCATCTGCCCTTGGTTTCCAAAGCTGCTGCTGACAAATCTTTGCAATCTTGCCAAGCAGAAGAAAGACAAGGGTGGATATCTAATCTGAGATATACACTAGTGCAATGCTCCAACAGAGATTGAATTTAGGTTGAGCTTCTGATGTGGAGGATGAACATAAACTCAGATTTTGCTTTCTTTCTCCTCACTGAAAGCTCTGAGTTTCTGTTCAATTGTGGTTGTCATGATGCTATTATGACTTTTTCACAGAAGAAGGAAATATAAAATTTCTAGATATTGTAAAGATGAAGGGTAGGGACTGATATGAAAAGCTGTCATAGTTTTTTTCATGAAAAGCAGCAAGATTTAGACTCCCATAAAAAGCTTGTCTCAGAGAAGCCAGCTCACCCCAGGCAAGAGTCTGGGATCCTTCTCTTCATCCACAAATATCACATATCAGAGACAGCTGGCAGCTGTTCAGCACTGGCAGAAGTGCAGAATCAAGCTGGGCATAGACCACACCTATGTAGTATTTTGTCTAAGGAGTCTGCTAGTGCATTTGGTCCTCAAAATCCCTTTAGAAAATGCAGATTGTTAACAGACAAATCTGGCCTTCCTCATGGCCATATACACTCATGGCCTTCCTCATGGCCATGTAAAATTAAACATTGCATATGCTGTTCAGAAGCCTTGAGTAGGACCTTCTAGTAACTTCCAACTTAGTCTTTTTTGTGATGTAACATTATTTTTTCATTATTCCGTTGATGAATATTACATTTCTTGTGCCTAAAATGTGTTTCTCTTCACCAAGAGAAATAAGCATGTGATCAGAAATTTAACTTTTGTCCTCAGGAGGGCTGAGCAGGGAATCCTGTGATGAAGTCATTGGTCCTCTGATTAGTTTTCTCCCCTGCCCTGTAGGGCAGTCATGCTTTAGTAGATGTTGCACTGCTATTCATGCTCCACTTGCACTCTACTCACATTATGATTGAAAAGAATGATCATATGTGAGACTGTATTTTTGTCCTATATGTGTATGAACTGTACCTCACAGACCTCTATTGAACTGAGGATATTTACAAACATCTAGCTTCCAAAAATGCAGTCCAAAATATTTATCCAAGTAACTCACTCTGTGGCTGCTTTCCCCACCCTCACTGTGAATAGATATCTTCTCCAAGCCAAAGGGTGATTTTCACAGCAGCAAGATTAGGATGTAAACCAGATTTACCTAATTGAAGTAAATGGTGATCTGGAGGGTCTTTTTCTGCTTTATTTTTGTCTACTTTTGGATTACCTGAGTGATGATGTTCTTATGAGACTGTGGTGGTGTGACCCTGACTGGAGGCCAGGTACCTACAAAAGCCACTCTATCAGTCCCCTCCTGAACTGAACAGGGGATTAAAAAATAAAATGAAAGGCTCTTAAGAGCAGGGAGAGATCACTCACCAATTACCGTCATGGGCAACACTGCCACAACTTAGGGAACTTACTATCAATTAAAATCACAAAATGAGAAGTAAAAAAATCTTGAAAAATCTTTCCCTACCCCTCCTTCCTTCCCAGCTCTACCTCCTCTCTGGCAGTGGCACAGGAAGACAGGGAATGGGGAATACAGTCAGTTCATGGCATGTTGTTTCTGCCACTACTTCTTCCCCAGGGAGAGGAGTCCCTCCCCTGCTGCTCCATGGGTACCTCCCACAGGAGACAATCCTCCACAATCTTCTCCAGTGTGTGTCCCCTTCCATGGGGTACAGTCGTTCAGGAGCAGGCTGCTCCCATGTGGATCCCCCACAGGGTCACAAGCTCTATCAACAAACCTGCTGCAGTGTGGGCTCCTCTCTCCAAGGGTCCACAGGTCCCTGACGGGACCCTGATCCAGTGCTGGCTTCTCCTGGGTCACAGACTACTTTTGCTCATCCACCTGCTCCAGAGTGGGTCTTTATGATCCTCAGGTCGATCTTGGCACTCCACGGATCTGTGTGGGCTGCAGGGCACAGCTGCCTGGCCATGGTCTGCACCACAGACACAGGCTGCAGGAGAACCTCAGCTCCAGCGCCTGGAGCACCTCCTCATCATTCCCCACTGACCCTGGGGTCTGCACAGTTGTTCTTTCACATGTTCTCACTCCACTCTTTTCTGGCCACAATTACGTATGCACAATAATTTGGGATTGGACTTTTCCCCCCTTTTTAAGCAAATTGTCCAGGTGATGTTACCAAGTGTCACAGGCTTGCACTTGGCCACTGGTGGGTTGTTCTAGGAGTCTCCTGGTACTGTCTGTCAGACATGGGGAGGCTTCTGGCAGCTTCTCACAGAAGCCACTCCTGTCACCCCTCCTCACCTCCCCCCCTCGCCAAAACCCTGCCACACAAACTCAAAACATTAACAGATACTAAGAAACTGACTCTTAATCTCTGTGTTTCACTCAAGACAGAGACAAGTATAGGAAACTGAGGACTAGTTTGTTGTGTTTTTTACAGTAGACTTTAATCCTTTGATATGCCTTCTTTTTTTCTTACTTTTTCTCCTTTTATTTTTTAAGTGACAGTCAGAGCTTAGGTGGGAATGTATTTGAAAAGAGTGCCAGAGCAAAAATAATGAGAAAAACTTTTAGAAAAATTTCTAAGGAAGTGTGTCCTCTTGAATAACACACACTGTCAAACATTCTGCGTCATTTGTGCTTAGTCACTGTGTCCATTACTGTGCCAAGATAAGGCAACTTCTCTGTCATTGCAAAGGAGATTGTTGTTTGGGTGATGACGTACCAACTGCCCACACACTCAGACAATATAAAAATCAAATGTGCTGTGTGATTAAAGCAGGTGATCCTTGAGAATTTCAATTATATGCTACTATTAGACTGAACAGTTGGTAATCTGAAAGCTTAATATTAAAAAAAATGTTATTACCCTAATCTTCTCTGGAAAATGGACCATACTATGAAGTCAGACAGATATGTCGAAACCTATTAAGATGGATTTAATTACAGTTCTTGGTGCCTGGAGTCTCAAATTCAAGGAGGAATCTAGAAAACTAATCGTCATTTAGGGTCATAATACAATTTCACTCTGTTCATAACATCTACCTTATAGCCTCTGTATTGGGGAAATCATTGATATTTCCAAAAACCACATGATTCCTTCACAAAACATTTACTAACTGGCAATATTTCCCAAAAACAATGATTTTTAAGTGGTTTTGCTATTCAAGCCAGTGAGAAGTTACCTGGACAAGGACTGAATTAAAATGGCCAGTTGCCAACATGTTTTCCCAAATAGTGCTGAGTACAGGCAATGTTTTGAGAGAAATCTGACAGATAATAAGAGGTCCCTTTTCAGTTTATGTATGTCTTCCTGGCCGTGTCTGTGTCCAGCAGTATAATGCATCTTGATCACATCCCTGTTGAAATGGGAGGTAAGGCTCTCATTTACCTTAAGGTTACAGAATCACATCCCTAAAGAATTCCAGCTGACAGAACAGCTAAGTCAGAGATCCACTTTAGTCATGACTGCCCCAGGTGTTTATCTGAGTCCCTACTCACAGGGCCTGTAAAATAAAAGGCCAGACACAACATGTCAGACAACAACAAAAATTTGTAATTCTTCAAAAATAGGCTATCTCACACAATTTATGAAATCACAAAGTATTCTCCATATTGGTCTCAGTTTGAGCAAAGTGGCATGGTCTTATCACATTCCCTGCACTCAGCATTAAATGCAGAACTATCTCGATATATATAACAAGAAATGGCTTTGATAGTTTGCTACTACTTGTCTGAAATCAAAGTGTCATGCTCTGAAATTGTCAAAGGGCTTTTCTGAGTCTGCTGAGGGCCTAAGTGCCTTTTTGGCAGAGAAGTTTGAGCAAGTGGGTTCACTTGAACCTCATGAACCTGGAGTTCAACAGGGCCAAGAGCAAAGGGCTGCATGTAAGTCAGGATATCAGTATCAGCACAGGCTGGGATGGACAGATCAGAGCAGCCCTGCTGAGAAGGACTCGGGGGTGCTGCTGGAGGAGGAGCTGGACATGACCCAGCCATGGGCACTCCCAGCACAGAGCCAGACGTGTCCTGGGCTGCAGCCAGAGCAGCAGGGCAGGGAGGGGATTCTGCCCCTCTGCTCTGTGAGACCCCACCTGGAACCCTGCACCCAGGACATGGACCTGCTGCAGCAAGCCCAGAGGAGAGGTGATCAAGGGCTGGAGAGCTCTCCTATGAAGACAGACTGAGCGTTAGGATGGTTCATCCTGACAGCAGGACAAGGGGTAATGGCTTTGAAGTAAAAGAGGTTTTATTTATATTAAATATGAGGAAGGTTGTCTTTTATAGTGAAGGTGGTAAAGGACTGGAACAGAAATGGAAGATGCCTATTCCCTAGAAACATTCAAGGTCAGGCTGGATGGGGCTCTGAGCCTTATCTAGTTGAAGATGTCCCTGCTTATGGCAGGAAATTTGGATTAGAAAATCTTTAAAAGACCCTTCCAATCTATACTATTCTATGATTTTATGATTCTATAATAAAATAACAGAGATAAAATAAATAGCTTAAGAAGTAGTTGCTAGATGAAGGACTCTGGAGAGAAACACATACACATAGCACAGAATTATGAAAACCTGTGAGCAAAAAACAAGACAGAGCTGGGAGATGTCAATTCAGCAAGGTAAAAGATCAGACCAAATGCTGTGGAGACTGACACTTCCCTGCCTGACTAAGGAGTGTCTGATGCCTGGCCATCAGAGATTCATCAGGGGTCTGTCTTACAAGTGCTAAGAATATCAATGATAAGTCTATGAATACAGTCTAGCTATTTGTTGGGTGTGTTAACCACTAAATAAATTTTATGCACTCATGAATTGTGTATGAACCTCTTTGTGAATGTCCACGCAGAGTAAAATATCCAGTAGATCCTGAAAGGTCTCATAGGTTGTAATATTTGTTACTTCCATGAGAATGTTTTAAACATCTGGGAAATCTCAAAAGTCATGAGGTACCAATGGATAGGAAACAAAATCAAGATGCAAATTTCTGTTCTTAACATGAAGGCAAATAGTATTTTTGTCCTAAATCTGTATGAGGTGCCTCTAAATATCCTTAACTGGGGAGTGGCATCCTTACCAGAGAGAATTTTTTTTTTTCTTCACTTAATACTAATTTGATAAGTTGCTAATTAAATAATTTTAATTAAATTTATTAAGTAATTAGCAGGTTGTGCAGGGTCTAGGATGTATGTACCTAGATGGGAGCAATCAGATGCTATCTCATTTTGTCAGTGTTTAAACTGATCAGAGATATGCCAAATTTGACCCAGGAGTCATTTAGAGCCATGTGTCAATCCATAAAACTTTCAGACTGTGAGGAGGAACCCACTGCTTCTTACATCATTCAGTGTAGACATATCCTACATACAACATAAATGCATCTTGTACATCAGAAAATATGGAAATCTGAGATGGTGGCATTTTCTTTTTACCATCTGAGACCCCCCAAAATACCTCTGAACCAAATCAGAAGCCAATCAAGAAAGAACACTTGCACTTTCTTTTCCTATCTACATCAACAGGTACTAACATTGTGTTTGTTGTGAATTTCATATATACCTTTGCCTAATGGCTGAAACTTTGTAATAATTATTTATTTAGAGTCATAGAAATCCACCCCAGAGAAATCTTTTGAGTCAAATAATCAGCCCCATACAAGCCACTAGCTATATGTTCATTAGTTGGATTTCTAAATTCAAAGACATCTATAAATACAGTGTAAAAAGAAAATGTCATGATGCTCTGTGCCACTGAAAGAATAAATAATAAATTGCATCAGATTTTTTTTCTGAACGTTACTTTAGTTTTTCGTGCCCTATTTCATATTAGTATGAAGCAGAACTGAGAGGGAAAAAAAGAAATAAAGTGAACAAAAATTAAGAATTGGTGATATTACTGTTTTGTTTTCTTTGGTATTCAATAATATTATATTTCTGAAATATTTCTTTTTTAAAAGTTCCATTGAAAATTATTATTTTGTCTGGCAGCAATATTGCTTGAAAATCTGTAGTACAAAATAATGATAAAAAAGTATCACTCAATGCTTGTCAGCAGAGCAAACCTCCAAGGCCACATGATGAAGAAGTTATGAAAACATTTCACACTCACACTCATGCCTTTATATAATATGAGTGAAAGAATGGAATTTGAAGTGCTTTTCTTGGTTTCCTTTTCTTGTAACTATTTCCTGTCACTGATAAGAGACAGAAATATCAGTTGTTTGTGACAGTGTAATTTCACCTACAGACATCATATTGTGAATTACTGGAAAAAATACTTTTGTAGCATTTCTCTCTTACATTATTATTGTAATTGACTTCCTATGAAATGAGTTGTGTTATTGCAAAGTGTGTAAGTCTAAGTATGAACATGAAGAAGGTTTTCCTTTTGGTGTGACTGGATGCAGTCTGTTGTTATTAAACCTGTGAATAATTAAATACAAGGCACTATATTAAAATAATATTTAGGTCCTTGACTTAAACTTAAGGAAAAAAACCCCAAAAATAAATGAAGCAATAAAGACATGCACAGACCTTTTCTCAGACCTGATATTATCTATCACTTATTAATGAACTCTCAGAAAAATGGATGACTTATTAAACTTGTATCTGCATTATTTGGATTAGCAGGATGTATTGTAGAAGAGAAGTCTCCATGGACATTCAATTTCTTTTTCCCTGCATATTGTCTTGTTTTAATTTGCTTTGTTTTCATTTTGTTTATCTGAAATGAGGAATCAGGTGGGGGAAAAGACACACACATCTGCTTACACCTGACTGTGTGTGGGTGGTGCTTGTAGACAATCCCACACTGGTACTCAGGCCTTGCTGGTAGCATTGCTACTTCTCAAAGCACTCTGATCTTCTGTATGACCCACCTGATTCCCAAAGGGAGCTCAGATTCCTGCTGCTGGCCTGCACATGAGGTCAACATGGATCTGGAGGACAACATCGAGTCAGACTTTTGGAAGGGTTGAAGATGATGGCGCAAAGTAATCCTGCAAATGATGGACAGGAGTCTGATTACAAACTCCACTGGCTGCAGAAGGCTTAGAAGTGATAAGCACAAATCTCGGACTTCTTTAGGTCGGTATCTTCAGAAATGGGCATCTGCAAATAACAGACCTCTGAATGGTGTTAATTGTAGAAATATTTTGTGTTGGGTCAGTGTGCTGATGGGTAGAAATGGGAGCTCTTGCTTTGTTGAAAAAGAGATCTGTCCTTTGCCTACAACACAGGTACTTATTATAACTTGGTATTTCTACTGATAAGGAAAAGATAAGTTACTGTTTGCACCATGACATCTTGTGAGGACTTCCAGAAGTTATATCCCCTCAAGAGGGATGACATGTTATGATACATTGACAGAAATATCCAAAAACCCACAGTTTTTACACACTTTAGACTCTGACCACATAACTACTTTTTTATTTTTTCCTTCTTCTTGAGTTGTCTCTGCAGAGCTGACAAATGTACAAGTCTGTCTGAACACCTCATCTAGAAAGTAATCCAGACACAAACAACACTATATAGGATGGATGTCTAATCCAAGCTGCTGACTGGAGTTGCAATAAAATACTCACAACCCTCTGCAATTCTGTATGCCTTAAAAATAGCTTGGTTAGCTTTGAGATACTTGCTAAGTATTCCTCAGACTTTTAAGCCTGCAGATCTCTCCAAACAACTTAAAGCCTTCTTAATGTTAGCTTATTTTTTAAAGTCAGCACTTTTTTAGAGTAGTTTGGGTTACTGAAACATCTTTCAGGTCTGCCTTTTCAGCTGCTTGCAATTTCATTATTAGTAAGGTGGGGGTTATTGAAATTATACTTCATTCTCATCTACAGCAAATATAAGGATACTATTTGCCAATCATTATTTTTTTTCCTGATAATAACTGAGATCAGATTTGCAGTTGTCTCAAAATATTTAAGACCTTAGACAAAGTGCAAGCACCTGTCAAAGCTTAATGCTCTCACCAATCAGAAATATCAGCAGTGTTGTCACTTTCCTAGATAAATTCAGGATAGTAAGAAAATATACTCTTAAAGTTGTATAGCTATGCTGTGCAACTCAGCACTGTGTGGCACAGCTGGTAAATGAGTTTAGACATTTCTGTGCATAATAGAAGAAATGTGCAATGGAGTTAATGGAAATCTAAGTTTTCAAAGTATTATTAAATATCTGAAATGCTATCTTAAGCAAGAATTTTGAAGAATTATAGCGTCATCAGTACTTTGCAATGGAGATGAGTAGAGAACGAAGCTATAAAGAGGATTTTGATCCTGTTTTCTCAGCAAATGGGTGAATTACAGAGGTCAGAATTTCAATTCAGTTAGGGTATGCACACAAGACTTGAGAGGTAAGCACTGAACTTCATCCAAATATTTTAAAAAATAAACTTGAAAAACAGTGTTGAAAATCAAATAATTCAAGTTCTCTAGAGATTTCATGGCCAATCTCTTTCTGTTAAACTAAGAGCTTCTCCCCATATATTATCAGGAAGAGGACCAGGAAGTATGAGGATGTGTGAAACTGAAAGTAAACAGGAAGCAAAAGTTTTAATAGAATCATCCCTCTCTTATCTGGCTGGTGAGCCACTATCCCTATTAATGGAAACTGCATCTGATGTGTTCCTGGTGGGATCTTCAGAAGGATCTCCTAGAAATAACAGCATTTACCACCTGGCTATTGCAATAGCTGTGCTTAGACAGCTTGAAACCAATCCTGTTTTCACCACAATATGCTGCCAGGACAGTTGCAAATTGTTGTTTAACCTCAGGTCTTGCAGGTTAGTACAGCTTTGAATGAATTTTCTTACAACTTAGAAATTCTGACACAAAATATTTTTTCCTACAGGATTTCTATTGCCTATTATTATAATTGGGTTACACCCTATTTTAATCTCTTCATATGCTCATCAAAAGTTGGAGGGATTCAGAAAAAAAAACTGAAAAATATCAAAGCAATTGGGGGACTAGCCTTTTGGGATGGAATTGCAAAAATATTTCTTTTCTGTTAATATAAGTTCTGACTGGAAGCTGCTGGAATTTCTGCTGAGTTTTTTAAAGGTATTACTCCATACAGTCTCTCACAAGGCCATATTTTTGAAAAACAAATTATCTGAGGTGAATATCAGGAAGAATTTCATGGACATTGAGTTAGAACTGTGATCTAGCAAAATCTTTACTTGATTTTCTGTACAATCTACATAGTATGTACATCCACCTATACATACATTTAGCACCTGTAAGTTATTCATGTTCTTGATGTATAGTTCTGCTGTAGCACATGATTTTCAAAGTTTCTCCTGGTTTTGCCTCCCATTGTGGAGGGAAGACTCCCTACAATCCCAAAGGAAATCTTGGGATATTGGCTTGATGGTGAAGTGTTAGTGACCTGGAGCTGAGGTTAAATTCTGTCAGTGCAAATGAGATCTTCCTTACATCACACACCAGAGAACAGAAATGCTGTATTTAGGGGCATAGGTGGGGATAGGTAGGTAAGTAGAGAAATAGAATAAACAGGACCACGTGTGTGTATCTCTCCCAACTGAGGTGCCAATTAGAGCTGCCTGAAGAAGGAAGATCTGCAGGGTTCATTTCTGTTCCTAAGAAGAAAGACCAAGGAGGCAGTTTCATGGGGTTTCAACAGAGCATCATGCTGCCCTTTCCCAGCAGAGCTTTAAGGGTCAGCATAACTATCCCTTTATTAGTGACTTAATGTGTGATTTGGCAAAGGGGTGAAAACATTGTTTTCAGTGAAAAAATAAGGTTTTTTGGGAAAATGTTGGCTGAAGAAACATGCAGAGATATGACAAAGGGGACTTGAAGTCTCCTTAAATTTACATAGTGGTAGGGATGTAAAAGAGGTGAGGAAATGAGCAAGAATAAGTCCAAGCCCTCGTTTTTTGACATATAGGACAATTTGACCTCCCTCTCTATCTGGAAGCATATGAAACTATCTACAAGTCCTAACAAAACAACACAGTCAGGTTTAACTTAGGATTTACCATGTGCTAAGCAAAAAAAGTTTGGCTTTTAAATAAGATCATTAAAAAAAAAATCATGTTTAGAGCTTTTTGAAATAAGATGGAGTACTTATTTAATAAACCTGAAAACATACAATGGGCAATATAAAATGCATACAAAATTAAATCAAGCAGGTACATTCATCACTGACAATAGAATAAATGGACCCAAGCACAAAACATTTATTTTAATGACCTAAGGCAGCATAAGGGTAATGACATAAGATAAAGAACACTGTGAAAAGTTTTTGTATTTTTTTCTGTAGCCCGTAGCACAAGGGCAAATAGGAGCTGGTGTGTAGTAGCACTTAACTTGACACCTTTTTGACTGTGATGGAGGACTAGGGTAGGAGAATGGTTATCCTCCTAACAGGTTAATCGCAAATCCATCTATTTTAGGTGGCCAGTCTGATTTTATTTTGTCAGTTTTGGCAGTGTGAAATGTTGTTTTGACTTTAGCTTTTTAGTACTCTCCATTATATGACACAGTTAGTATAAAAAAAATCCAAAATATTGAATTGAAAAGTCATTCTAAATTGTGAAGCATTTAACACAAAAACTGTTAAGACAGGTCACTGTGGTGTGTTTTTAAAATCTTCTTGTAAGCCCAAAGTTTAGCAAAATCAACATACAGCGTATTTTCATGCAGCTCTTTTTTCCAGTCTGAAGTTTTCTACTGAAAATTTTCCAAGTGTCTCTAGATAAGGATCAGCCTATGTGAGAGACTGATCCTCCAGAACTACTATTTTATTTAAAAACACTGCCTCTTAAAATACTATATTTAAATGCCCCAGTAAATTAAATACTGGTCCAGGAAAGGGATTCTACTCTGCATTCGTTCTGCTGTTTTGCTCTCTGTTCACAGGGTACTGAAACACTTATGTAGACTCTGTGCAAAGACAAACTCAAGGAAAGGAAAGCATTGAAAAAGCCTCCAGACAAATAGCTGAACAACAGGAGAGCCTAAAAGCAAGTACTTTCCTGGTATCCCACAATATCCTTCTCTTCAAATTGGAGAGTGAAGGATTTGACTGATGAACTGTTAGGTGAATTGGGAATTGGTTGGATGGTCACATCCAAAGGGCATCAGTGACGAGTGGTGTCCCCCAAGGATATGTGCAGGGACAAGTGTTAATTTATATTTTCATTAATGACAGGGATGAAGTGATCAAGTGCTCCCTCAGCAGGTTTGCAGATGACACTGAGCTGAGTGGTGCAGATGACACATCTGATCACAGGATGCTGTCTAGAAGGGACCTGGACAGGCTTGAGCAGTGGGCCCATGGGAATCTCATGAGGTTTAACAAGGCCAAGTTCAGGGTGCTGCACCTGGATGGGACAAACCCTGTTACCAGCACAGGCTGGGATGGACAGATCAGAGCAGCCCTGCTGAGAAGGACTCGGGGGTGCTGCTGGAGGAGGGGCTGGACATGACCCAGCCATGGGCACTCCCAGCACAGAGCCAGACGTGTCCTGGGCTGCAGCCAGAGCAGCGTGGGCAGCAGGGCAGGGAGGGGATTCTGCCCCTCTGCTCTAGACCCCACTGCAGGGCTGCAGCAGCTCTGGGTCCCTGCAGAGGGGGGACAGGGACCTGCTGCAGCAAGTCAGAGGAGACCACCAAGATGATCAGAGGGATGGAGCACCTCTCCTATGAGGGAAGGCTGAGAGAGCTGGGTTTGTTCAGCCTGAAAAAAATAAGGTTTTGGGGTCACCTAATTGCAGCTTTCCAGTATGTGAAAGGAACTTAAAGGAAAGAAGGGGCAAGACTGTTTATAAGGACATGTAGTGGCAGGACAAGGGGGAGTGGGTTTAAGTTGAAAGAGAGTGGGTTTAGATTAGAAGTCAGGAAAAAAACTCCTTACTGTGAAGTACTGGAATAGGATGCCCAGAGAAGCCATGAATTTTACATCTGTGGTGGTGCTCAAGGCTAAGCTGGGGCTCTGGGCAATCTGATGTAGGCGATGGTGTCCCTGCCCACAGCCAGGGACCATTACATGATCTCCTTTCTATGCAAACCACTCTATGATTTTATTCTTCTGGGATACTAACATCCAGAAACTGAGAGAAATATAAAAACTGAATACATGATAAAGCATTTGTTTAGACTCAAAAAGGCATATTAAAATAATTTTAGCTTTTTTTTTTCCCAATAAACCAGATTTTAGAACTCATATATAATGAATAAATCTAACTCATGTAGCATTATTTATGTTCTGAAAAGACTTAAGGAGCTTAAGAGCCTAAATGTTAATCTCACGGACTGCTTCTCAGATAAGTGGCATTATTTCTAGTGTTCAATTCCCCTGTAAAATGTTAATTTCTTTATTTTTTGCCTCATTGATTGATATATTGCTTCATAGCTTCATAAATTCATAGACTTTCCTAAATCCTATGTAACAGCCACAATCAGTTAAGCTTGAGCTTTAAAAAAAAAAAAAAAAAAACAAACCTGGTGTTACAAAATGTTTTCCTCAGTACAGTTGTAATGAACAAGTATTCAAGAACAAAAATTCTAAATCATCATCAGACTTAAGTTAAAGACTTAAATCATAATTTCCTCTGATGTCTTAGGTTCACAGTGTAGTTTGACTTAGAAAGAATTTTAAAGGTCATCTAAGTCACTCCATCTGACACAAGCAGGGACATCTTTCACTAGATCAGGTTGCTGAAAGCTGCATCCAACCTGCAGTGCTCAAATCTTCTTTGCTCTCAGTTTGTCCCATGATGATCCCCCAGTCTATATTGATGTTGGGGACTGCCCCAACCCAAGTGCAGGATGTGGGACTTGGTCTTGCTAAACTTCATGATGTTTTCAAAGCCCACTACTGGATTTAAGCTCTGATTTGGGGAATTTAATGCATTCTCTGAATGACTATTGTGGAGATAAAGGCATTAATCATTGGTCATGGTCCTGAGCTATTCTGGCAATAGTTCTATACTATAGCTCCTTAGCTGCCTAACTCATATAAATTTAGAGCACTGCCTTTCTGGAAAGAAAACTGGTGCAGGTTTTACAAAACTAAACCTAGTCTCATAGATGAGATCAATTTTGGCCTTGAAATAATGGCCAAATATAACTGCTCAAACCCCAAGCTTAAGCAGAAAATATGCAGAGATAAAAATGTACTCAGAACAGCATAAATAACTTCTTTGACCAACTTTTCTAGCCTATCAGAACTGTGCAAGCCATGTGAGAGAAACTGGAAGCTCCCAAAGGAGAGCTTAGGAAGCTGGAGCTATTTTGGTCTCCATAAATCCTAATTCCCAGTTTCTTCTTTTTACTACAGATTTTATTTTTTCCATACGTGCTAATAAGAAGACTGTCAAGTCTATTCAGCTTGATCAAGTCATTTGCCTTTGTATGTCAATGCCATGCTAGTTTGTTCAGTTATGTATATGATATGTATTTACAAGTACATGTATTGAAAGTGTGAAATCCTCTATTGTATATAGCCTTATTCTGTTTCCTGGGTCTGAGTGGTCAGCAGGTGCTCACTCCTGACTGGTTGGACTGCATGTGACCTTCAGCAAGTGTGCAGGAGGCTCAAAGGCATGTTCAGCTCAACTACAAGAAGCCCTAAGCCCTCTGTCACTGCAACATTCCTTCTACACTCTGTTAATGTAAAATTTAAACACACTGCATGGAGCTCAGCATCTGTCTGAGCACCCAAAGTTTGGAATGCAGTAAGCCAACAGATGCCATATATTCAATAAATACAAAGAAGTATTTCTAAGTGTCAATTCAGGCCACTGAGTAGCAGTCTTTAAGAGTATGCCTGTCTGTGCATGGGGAATCACAGTCAATTATGATCCAGAAAAACATTTTCACAGTGTTCTGCGAATTACACGGGGTTAATCTAGGCTGTTGTGAGAGAGGTGACCCATAAAATAATAGCTATCAGCAGCTGACATCTGGAGGACCTGTTATGAAGCTTTCAGGTTAAATTTAGCAATAATGTGAGCAGGGCTACGTGGCAAGGGTAAAGCAAAGTAACTTCCACTGTAGGAAAATTAGTCTAACACAACTAAGTGAGTGTCCCTGTGGGAAGGGAAAGTGATTGTATTCAACAGCATTTTTAGTATGTTGATTTTACAGATGCACTCACACGCTCACAAGCATCAAGACACATGTTCAACAGCTTGGGCAGGATCACTAGTGCATGCAACACAAGAGAAAAAGAGTCAACTACTACTGTCAAGTACTTAGATTTTGGGTACCTTTTGACTGGCAACTGTGAAATAATCTTCATATTACTGATTTCTAAGGACTTGCCCAAATGCATATGGTCTGTTCTATTGCTAGGAACAGTGTAATTGAAGTAGTTTCTTGGGAGGAATATTTTTGTTACACATGTAGACCTTTTTTGAATCCTTTGTTCTAGAACTTCATCCAGTGTTTACACATTTAATTCATAGCAATCTCATGTCTACTGCAATTCTCTACAAATAACTGTGTAAAAAATATTGATTTATATTGCTGGTCCCATATGAGTATCAAGAAATATACATTTTCTGCCAGAGACAGTATCTAGTGCCTTCTCTGAATTGATCCTGCATGTATTGTCAGTGAGAAACCAAGGCTATAATTGGTGCTTATGGTGTCCCAAAATGTATTTGTCTGAAGTGTAAGCATCCTTTCAGCTACAGCTATTCCCATTGCCCTTGTGAATGACAGGCAGACAGGATGCCCAGAGGACCTAGTTTGCAAAAGCATCAGTGACTTATGGAGTGAGGATAAATGGGCTCTGTGGGCAACTAAGCTCAGCCTGAGCACAGCCTGCTTGTAAAATCTCTACATATAGTTCATGCTGTGCCTTGCCAGGGACCTGGGGAATTCACAGCTCCTTTGGCAGGTAGGTGATATTTTTCTTAAGGCTGTACTCTAGAAGAAGCCTTTCTGTTTCATATCCTCCCCTGTAAAAAGTGATTCTTACTCTACCTTGGACAGACTGCATGTAAAGGTACCACAAATGGAGACAGGGTACCTCTGCTGTAAGTTAGATGTTTAAATGGCCAGATCAGTCATTCCCTGGCAGGGCCTATTTCTTTCCACTGAATAAAAAGGGATTCTAGCATGACTAGTTCCAGCTTAGACATCTATCTTCCTGACATTTAACTTAGGCAAGAGGCTTCTGGGCCAAGGGTGCTAAAAATTCATGATAATGCGTCACAAAAAATAACTAGAAATTTCATCCAAGTTCCAACCAAAGGGTGCATTTTGACCCAGATAATTTCTTTCAGATTTGAGCTGCAGCTTCTGCTTTGTTTGATCAGAGTACAGCATCATCAGAGTACAGAAGGAGGCATTGAACAAATGAAGGAAGTAAGAAAACATTGAATTCCATGTTCATTATTCTCTGAATTGTGAAAACAATATTAATCTTTTTTCCCCATTTTTTTCTTCATCTCTGTTTCTCTCTTCTATATTGTTTCTTATAATAAAACAATGTTTGTGCTTACAAGAAATTCTGTATAGTTTTGAAAAGCAAACCCAAGAAACTAATAATAATGGCATTATTCAGAACAAAACAGTGGTTTGAAAAGTTGATGAGAAAAAGACAAGTAAAGGTTATTTGTACATATAGTATAGATTTTGCAAATCTGCATGCTTTTCGACATGTTATATATGTCAATAGCACAAACTTTGAAAAATATTTGCTTACTGATTGTGTGAGACATAACTTATATTGGAAATATTGTTGGTTTTGACTTATTAAATGGCTGAGGTGAAAATAGAAGGCTGATTGAAGTCAATGTGTTCCTCATTCAGGATTTTCTTACTCTGTAATGCTTATAGCTCTGTACTATGAGAATGAGGAAGCAGCTGTGGAAACAAAATGGGTCACAGAATTTTTTTAACTGGGGACAAGGGAACCTGATGTCTCAATGACACAATGGCACACCAGGCTGCAGGTGGGGAGGAAGCAACATTTTCTTAGACTTTTTTACTTGTGCAGAAAAAGTAGGCATATTGAACTTGTGCAAAGAGAAAGGATTTCTTAATGGAAAAAAAAAATAATCTGAGGAACAAAGACAGAATCTAAGAAAAATATCCTATGATGCTCGGGCAGTGTAAGGTTAATTGAAAGTAATGTTCTGTTAAATCCAATCTTTTCAAAGGCTCAATTTAAGGACCACATTCATGATTTAATATAAAAATAATATTTAAGTAAAGCACTGCCTATTTTTGTCACATATATAAAATTATCTGAAATGTTTACAGAGGTTGGGAAAAAAAAGCTATTTAAACTAGGCAACAATGTTGTCACAGGAAATTGATGCAAACTAGATGGAAACCAATTTTAGCTAAAAATGAAATAGCTCCTATCAATCAAAATAGACAAATTCTAAGGTTGTCTTCTGGGAAAGCAGCAAAAAAAAATCCCAGCCAGTTAATACTTTTTTAAAAGGATTATATGATGTCATTGCCTACGGTAGAGATTAGACTAAGTAACCCAAGAGACCTGTCTGTTGTCTGAGGTTCTTAAATACAATAGTGAATGCATGCTCAGTTCATGGAGCTGCTCTTTTTTGTGAGTGGCACAATATATATTTTCTTTTTTTCTTCTATTTCCAAGGAAAAGTTGAAGGAATAACTTTGGGGAGCCAAATGAAACAGCAACAAGGAAAAAGTCTGGTGTGCTGATATGATGACATATGTGTGTGGTTTCACACAGTAATGTGTAGTTCTGGGTGGTGGAAGGGTCCAGGTTGTCATGTTACGTGTGATGGTATTGATTAAAGATAAGAAGTGGAAAAATGTACTTCAGCATTCATATGTTCAGGATGCTGGCTTCCTGTGGCTATAAAACATCTGAAAGATTTGGCTAGTTCTTGTAGATCTGACATGTTAGGCTGGAGGGAAGTTTTCCACTGGTAATTGAGGGATTCTACCTCTGGACTGCAGTCCCTCTCTTCAAGCCATCTATCACTGTGAGTCACAGACACGACTTCTTACCTCACTTTAAATGCCAGCCTTGTAATCATTTCCCCTGTTCCCTGACAAATGTGCTCTGCCAGTTGTAGATTCCCAGTTGGTTCACCAAGGCTGTGAACCAGGCTGAGGGCACCTGGCTGGGGTCTGTGATGCATTGGCAGGCAAGGGCTCCTCATGGCACACCTGATGTCAAACCCTACAGAGGGCATCCCAAGAGATGCCCTCGATACCTGGGAAAAATTCAGCTGGGTTGAGCTAAGAAAGCTAATCAAAACTCAGTTTTGGAAATAAAATGCCTCCTCCTGTTTTTGTCATCCCCTCAGCAGATGATGCAAATGAGCAGCATCCTCTGAACTGTGAAATCCCTCATTAGCAGTCCCAGATGGCATTATTTGTGTGCACAGTGCTGCTACAGCCTGTGGCCTCAGAGTTAAATTCTGCAGAGCAGGCACATAGTTGGACTGGAGAACATGGAGTGCCCTGACAAAAAGTGTAACAGCTTCTGTCTGAGCACTGGATAATGTATTAATTAATTAATTAACGTAGTTAATTAATAGGACTTGAAAGTTAGTAAAAATCAGTCCTCTAAGAAATAACATAACTCCTGGCAGATGATTTGGGTTTTTTTTAATTGAATAGTGATTAATAACAGAGCAGTATATACACTTCAACCTCAGTTCAAACCACTGCCTTGTAGGATATAAACTACATCAGAAGCATATTTTTAGCTTTCTTGTTTATTATCTTGCTACTTTTGATTGAATTGAAATTGAATTTTTTTAATACTGTCAGCCACTAGAGTGAAAATAATAACAATAATAATAATAAAAACAATAATTCCTAATTTCTATTTTATTATATTGAAAGCTTCACCATCTCTTTTTTCCTCTACAGAGATGAGACATGAGAAACAATTTTAAATTCCATTAAGTATCACAAGTGATTTTTAATCTAAAATTGCTCAGATATATTTCAACTAGTTTGGGATCAAAATTACCAATACATTTAGGTTACAAGCACATATTTATTCTACAAGGTGGACACTATAAGATAATGAAATAATCCTTCACATAGGCTACTGCTGACCTCAGCAGAACAGAATAATTTTTATAAGTTATGTGTGCAAAATTACCCCAGTATTTCAACATAGCTTAAAATCTGTGCAAGAAATACACAAATAATAAAATTTAAAAACTTCAGCAAGTTTTTTTGAATATTATAAGGCTGTCTTTAGAAGAATTTTATTAAGAAAAATATTTTATGCAAATATGGATTTTCATTTACATTTTATTTCATACTTCTTTGTAAGATACAAAACTTTCCCAGTCTTCTTCCTGTGTTGGTTAGGCAATCATGTGGCAGTCCATGTATTTCCCTGTCTAAATGAAAGCATGAATTTAATTATTTAGTTCTCAGCTTGATCAGAAAATGGCTTTGAAAATATAAAAGCTACAAATGCATGCAGGTATATTATATATCCAGTTTTACAAACACAAATATTCTACCAGAGTGTAAATTTGGAATTTTTAAAAATCCTACACTACACATTTCCCCCACTGGAAAGATGATGTTAAAAACAAAATGACAAGATTTTAGACATTTTAATTGTTTACATGTAACTTTTCAAAACGCTGGAGAACTCAGTCACATTATACAGAAATTGGTATAGAAATTATTCATTTTCAAGTAACTAATTATAAATTTACCCTCTTGTAACTTAAACTGGGAAACTAAACCTTCCATGATTTATGTAACTTATGTAAATCTCAATATATGTCACGTTTGAATATTTCATTAAAAAAAATTCTATTAGAATCTAAAAAAACCTGATATAAACCTCATATTTCAAGGTGATTTTTAATCAAGAGATGGAAGAAAAGACTTTGACAGAAAAAATAAATCCGTGTATCAGTTATGTTTCTTACAGACTTACAGTCAGATTTGACCAGCCTAAATTTTTTCTAAGCAAAAAGATGCTACTGTGCTAGGATGTAGACTTTGCTCTCTTGTCTTAAACTTTTATTGTTGCAAGTTTCTAATACTTCTTAGCAGGCAGAAGGCAATTATTTTAATGTACAGTTATTAGACCTAATAAAAGGCCAATAAGAAAGTACAGTGTGATAAATATTTTAGTTCATTATATATTCTGCATAGTATTAAATGCTGCATTATTTATTGGGAAAAAAACCAATTGTTTAAACGAAGTCTAAGAAAATCGCAAGGATATTTGATGTGTTTTATTTTTACATTGTTGCATGAAAATATTCTTGAGTTTCTTTCTGTAAACACGTATCATAAGCATCTGCTTCTGTGAAGTTACAAACTGGTTTAACTCCCAAATGACTGGCAGGGAGACATCTAAAATTTGGGGAATGAGGGAAGTGCTTTCACCCTGGAAACATCAACATGGCTTAACATAGCTGGCTTAGCCAGTCAGAATATCAGTAGCACTAAAATATTTTCAGTTTAAAGAATTCCTAGAGCATCTTGGACCCAAAGTACCCATCAGGATTAAACATTCTGAAGGTGTAGCTACACAAGGTAGCTGACCCCACATGACAATTTGTCCATCCAAATTTTGTTCATCATCCCTTCACCTGTGCTCATGTCCCTTTCTTGCCAGCCTCTTCCTTCTGTTGCACTGACTCCAGTGGATCACTGGGCATTTCTTCACTGGACAAATTCAGCTCATTCATCCTAAAGAAAACTGATCCTTTAATTTTTTAAATTATTTAGGTATCATTGGGGCAGTTTTCTTCTTGGTTACTGAATTGAATTCTATTGTTGAGAACGAGCTGAACTCTTAACTGTTAATTTTAACCCAGGACTCTCCAGACTTGGTGCCAGGAACTTATGGAGGGACACAACACTGATATCATAAATTAGAGCTAACACTCATTATCATATCTTCAGGCATCTGGCCTAAGCTCATCCTACCCTGAAATCTGAGATATTGGGTGAAAGGCTAAACCAGGATGAAACAACCACCTATTTTTCCCTCCTCTTCTGAGTTCTTCTTGCACTCTGAGTAAGTTTGCAGCAATTTAGATACCAAGTTCTGCCCAGCCACCATTCACAGGTGAGCAGGTAAGCTTTGAGCTAAAAACATAAGGCTGAAAAGTGCAGTGACTCAGGTCCAGCTCCTTTTTCTGTACAGTGCTGCTTTTGCAGAGTAGCAATGAGGAAGATGGCTGAAAATACCCACTTGGGCCAGTACAGGTGAGTTCACAAGAACATCAGCAGGCCTCTTTTCTTTAAATATGATCTAAGATTCCTTTCTAAGTAGTAAAATTGCATTCCATCCTTCTGCTCATCAATAAAAAATGCTCATCAATGGAAAATGGGAAACAATTCTTTGGGAAAACACCTGATTTGTCACAAATATCAGGCATTTCATAAAAGAGGCTTTGGAAATTGACTATCAAAAACACAGCAATAAGTATTGCTAGGACTGTGCATTTCATTATTAAGTTCATTTTACAGCACTCAAAGTACCATGTCAATCTATCTATCTATCTATCTATCTATCTATCTATCTATCTATCTATCTATCTATCTATCTATCTATCTATCTATCCATCCACCATGTATACATATATATATATACAAAGGGAACATGGTCATTGTCTAAAGGTGATCTTCAGTCTCAAGGTAACAATAAAACCATCAAGAAAAAAGCAATTAAGTTTTGTTTTAGTCTTGTATTTTGATGAGCACAGATTGGATTTTGGGGAAGTAGGTAGGTTTCAGACTCTCATTACTACCATCCCATTATATGATGCATATTTTGGGATGTTGTATCATGAAGAAATTGCCATTACCTTGAGCAACTCCTTCCCCATCCCTTTTGTACCTGTTGCAAGTGATGTTTTTGGAATCACAGCCACTTCCTGACATAGCCTGGCAAGCAACATCACTTGATGCTAAAGAAATAAACACTGTGATGCTTTCAGGAGGAAGAAGCACATTCCAAATGGTAAAAGATGAGACGTTGTTTTGTTCAGAATATAAAAATCAATATCAACATTGTTTGAATCACAACATCCATAAAGAGATCCCTGCAAAGATCAAAACTGCAGCATGTAACAATCCTAAGAAACATCTAAATACCTGGAGTGAGTAAAATCTACATTCTCATAAAACACAGAGGAAGAAAGATGGGATTCATGTTCTTTAACTGTGTAAGAATTAGGTTCCTTCCCTGAGGTAATTCCTTGAATTCTTTATGATCAGGAGGGAGGGTTGGAATCTGTCCACACTCAAGTTCAATCATTATTAGAATGGATCTCCAACATAGGTGAAATATTTCACACTGTGGAGGCACCTGATCTTCTCACTGCTTTAAAAAAAAAGTCTAGTTGGCTAGTTTAGACCAGATAACTTCCAGGCAACTAAGAGAAGTGGGCTGTGCACAAGTCAAAATACGAGATCAGGGAGACCAAAGTCCTGCAGGAGCAGAACCACGTGCTGTGCCACGTCCAAGATGTTAAGAAACATTCACAGCAGAAATTTTCAAATTTAAAACAAAGGAGTAAAATAAAGAATTGCCAAGTACTCTAAGTTAAGATGTTGTCATAAAAAACAAAGATAGGGTTTGCAGTGCAAAGCCACATAAAGGGTCTAAAATCTCCAAGCTCTAGTATTTCTGAAGCTGTCTTCATTGAGGTTTTTCATCTTCACTGCTGCTACGTGCTTGAGGAATCTCACCAAGAAATTAGGTCAAACTCCTCAATTGCATAATATTGATCAGAGTCACTGGGGACTGAATGTCCAACAGGGGACTTTTTTAACACCAGCAATTACCTTAAGATAATTTTTGATTTGTCTTTCTTTTTCAAGACATTTTCTATGTGGAATGGGACAACACTGCAGTTCTGATTCACAACATGGACATTGGATGAAGAACTGTTTGTCCCAAGTCTGCTTGTAATCAAACAGAACATGAACCTGTACATGAGAACCAAGCAATGAAATCAATGCAGACAGAATCTTCTCAACTAACACTATGTGATTGACTGGCCTTTGTTTCCACAATGTCTTGGAAAATCTGGAAAGTCCGCAGTCAAGTTGTTAAAATCCACAGTCAGTGAACTGAAAAGTGTATGAAAAAAATCAAATTTCTAAAGTGAATCAAGTTTTTAATGGTCTTGAGATTAAAGAACTTCATTTCAGATTCAGATCTTTTTTCATGAGAGATGGTAGGACAAAGGGAAGGCCAGAGGAAAATGCTGAATCTGCAATCTTGTTTAGTGAAAATATTTCCAGACGCGTTCAGAACTTTCTGCAAACTCCCCTGATCCATGGAGTGCTGCACTGAAGACTGCACATCCTTTATCTTAACTGTGTATGCTCCACAGTTGGTAAGAGAATGAATTACTGATGCCCAGCAAATATTCTGCACTGAGTTAATCCTTACTGAACAGAAGAATACAAAGCCAATATCCTGCCTTGAAAGAATCATTAAGTTTCTCTGTGAAAACAGCTAAAGAAATACTATAGATCTTCAGTCAAAACTCAAAATAAAACAACTGATCTATAAGAAGGCATCTGTGAAGATGTTCAGTGTTTTAAACTGAATAAGCAGAGGACAATCTGAGAAAACAGAATGACAAAGTACCCACCTCTCAAACAATGAAGGCCCAGAATTCCAGCAGTGACAAAGGTACAAAAGGACTGCAAAATGTACAAGGCTGTGATAATGCAAGACAAAAACCTTAGAGTTTCAGTACCAAAAGAAAGAGAGTAGTAATTGTGATAAAATACGTTATATTCTGTTGAAATTTACTCTTTGGCTCTAGGGAACATAATTTGTCAGTGTTAGTAAATAAGAAGGATTATGTCCAAAAGAAATAGCTAACAATTTTTCCTCCTAGAGGAAATAGCCCATAGAACCCCAACTTCTGTCTAGTCATGAGTTAAGCAAAACAAAGAGAAGAACCTGAGAATAATTTCAATAAAAATGGATTAATTCTTTTAGTTCTTATGTACATAAAATTAGTAACAATACAGATCTATACATGTGACTATCTTTCCTAAAAGGAAGCTGTTGGTGAATTGGATTTAGAAAACTGCTTGTTTTTCTTCTGTATTGAAAAGGAGGCAACTGGAGTATGAGAAGACAAAGTCCACTTGCTATGAAGATAATGGTTTAAGCAGCAGGACTGTGGCTTTGCCAGACAAATCACTGGAAAACACATTTGAAAAAGCACCAAAAACTGAAAGAACAAAACTGCTATCCCCAGAAAGCTAAATAGCATTTTTCAGTTGTACAAAATATGGCATACTGTTTTATATATTTTTCTGTCGTAAGACAAAAAGAAATTGAGACCATGACAACATTATTTTTGATAGCCCTATATATAAAAGAAACATAACCAAATGAACCTTTGTTACCCAGGGAAAATGTGCATCTGCACTATCAAACTATAGAACAACAACCATTTCATCAAAATTAATCTCTGTATGATCAGCTGAGTCTGGATCATTTTTCCCCTTATGTTTGTATTTTAACTCCTTGCAGTATGGGCACTAAATGCGAGGACGCACAATAATTAACCATTTTTTCCTTTATGTTTGTATTTTAACTCCTTGAAATATGGGCACTAAATGAAAGGATGCACAATAATTAACCACCATAATTGGTACTGTGCCTTCTCTAATTAAAGACAGGAAAGTAGCTCTCTGCATTGCAGCAGTTTTGAATACCAACCCAGTATTTCTCAAAAAGTTTTCCAGGACATTGGATCCACTTAGCAAAGCTTCAATCCAGAATCCTCTGTTTTGGTTATGAGCATACGTGCCACTGGTGCTCTCCAGCACATATTGCTTTCCAGCTTATTTGCAGGAAGGCTTTATAGTCAATAAAGCAATGTTCTTCTCATTACTGTGAGGTTTGTAGGACGCCTGTCCTTGGTAGGATCTCTAACGGGGTAAAGCTGGGGAAAACAGGGCCATCTGTCTTCAACAGTCCTTCTGATGATAGTTCTGGTAAAGTATGCTGTTACCATTAGTGGCCAGCTGGCCTCTTGCATCATTATACATTGCAAATGTTTTACAGCATAACAATATAACATCAAATTACATTTTAAAAAAACATAGCCTGGTTTGAATTGTGAAAGCAGCCTTACAGAGAGGGATTGGATATGATCCTCAGCGCAGCATGTCCAGGTTCATATTTGTTTGTGCAAGCCTTTTAATGCGAGCTCTGAGTTTATTTCCTCATTCCAAAAATGTAATAGTTCATTTCATGCATGAAAAAAAGATACTGATGGAAGAAAATTGTCCAACAGAAGTTCTATTTTGGATTACAATGTAGGAATTACCATTCTCAGAATTTGGCTCTTTGGGCCTTATTTTTGCTTGATGCGACTGTAAATTCTCTGGAGATAAACCTGTATGCAACAAAGGAGAACCAATACTTTGTTGAAGAGACAGAGAAAATAATTGAACTTGTCACATTTAATTTGGAATTTGTTGCATTTATTTTGTAATTGCTGACAGAACAGAAGATGTGTCGTGGTTCCGCAAAAAAAATCCTGACTTGAAAATATATCGCAGTTTTCTTACAATTCAGGAAAATAAATCCTATCTGACACTAAAGAAATGTTAGAATTGCACTGAAATGAGACATGGACTAGGTATTTTAGCGAACCTCAGTTTATGTTCTGTATAGGTGACTGATCAAAAGTTTGTGATCAGTATTACCTGTTAACAGCACATGCTCATTTATGGATACTCAAATAGCTGATCCAGCCTTGAGTGTCCCACACGTGCAGGAGTCATTATGCTGCTGTTTACTTTGGATATCAGAGGCTATTCTCCATTTTAAATAACACTGAATGCCTTGAGGAGCATTGTGTCTGTGTAAAACACTTGTAGGCAAATACATGCAACCACTTTGCTCCCTTGTGATGGATTTTAAAGGCCATTGTTTTTATTTCTTTACAGAAGAGATCATAGTGCAATAGGAACCATCCAAATACTAAAGAAACCCCATTCACAGCCTGTTTCATTTTACATTCTAAATTTTTCAACAATTCAATATGTGAGAATAATGGCAGAAGAAGACAGCTCTTAGAAAAATACTTTGGCTGGGCAGAGTTTTCATTTTGTTATTTGTCCTTTGTTGTTTAAACAACAAAGCTTTTACTCCTAAAGAGAAAAATAAAGGTTTAAATGGCAGAAGGGATACTTCTAACAAGAAAAAAATCACCAGGAAATACTAATCTCAGCTCTTCCTTGAAAAGTCTACAAAACCCTCATTTACAGGGGCACAGAAAAATGCAGTACATTAAGAGTCAGCTGACAAATGAGTACCAAAGTGTTTTGGAAATGTTGTGAAATGATGGTAGGGTATTTTGCTTGTTTTGTGTGCATTAATTTTGTGATTTTTTTTTTTCTTTTAATACTCAATTGAAGTCTGTGTTGTACTAATGAAAATTTTGTACTAGGGTTTCATATTTCTAAGCAGTTGGCTGGTAACCAAACTCATTATGTCATAAATATATATTTAAAAGAAAATTATAATAGAAAACATAAAGAATCTTAATATTTGTCCAACTTGATTCTTTAATGTGTTCATCAAGCTAACGAGAAACACTGAATGCTTTTGGTTGCTGGGGTTGTATACATCCATCTTGAATTTGGAAAGGGCTTATTCTGGAATAAGAGTTTGCTTGCAAACGTTTGTGCTACAAACAAGCTGTAAGCCTAAATAGTTCATGTGCTTGTCAAGTGGAAAAGGTATGCAGTTTGTTTGAGATCTAATTAAAATGTTGTAAATAAATCCAGTGTACCACCAGTAACTCCTAAATTGCTCAGAATACACATCTGCAGGGTGAAACGACTGTGCAATATGCACTGCTGAAGAAATGGGGAAGAAGAGTCTTGGAGAGCTGCTTCTCTTGATGGTAGGAGTGACTTCAGCGCTGCTTTTTGCTAAATTTTGGCTTAGTTACAATGACAGTGTTGAGCTTTAAATGTATAGGTTCCCTTTATACTTGTACCCCTTCATGACATATAAAAGGGACAGAACAGGACATAATGGCTTTCAGCCACCTTTGAACAGTGACATTAGTAAAGTCAATAAAACAAAAATGAAAACAATCCCAAACTAAGTACAATGCAGTGTACTGAAAAAAGTGAAGTAAAAAAAAAAAGTAACAGATTTGCATAATTACCCACTCACTCCAAATAATCTAATTCACAAGCTGAAAATATTATGATGTTATTTTGCAAGAAGTCATATGTCCATCAGAACCCTGTCTTGAAGCATTTATCATTAATACGGACATATTGGTACAATATTAAATGTAATTACACATGTAAGTAGAATCTGAAGAGCTACACTGTCTCAATTTAAGAAGCTGTTCTTTCCAGGAGGCATGGGTCACCCATGAAAATACAGAAATGTAAAATTGTCCGAGTGTTTAAAAAGAAAATGGTCTCTTTTAAAACTGCTTTCACCACTGGGAGACAGCAGGATTTGCACACCCCTCTGTTTATTAGAAAATATTTAAATTTGTTGATTTAATTGAGAGTCAAAACAAGAAGCAAGAGAGGAACAGGTACAAAGAGAATGACAGATGACATAGAGAAACTTCTGTGAAGAAAAGAGAGGAGGAATTAAATCCTGTGATGAACAACAGAAGATACTACTGGAGCCTTAAGGCCAGGAGAGGTATAGAAATCAAGAAGAGGGGTGGGGTTATACATTTTTTCAGGACATGCTATTCCAGAAACAGAAAACAGTTAGGACATGCTAGATGATTTTATGTGTGCTCTGCAAAACTCTGAATTATAATCCTCTGCTCTTTCCTCTCACTTTCCACAGATATATGCACAAATTCTTTGCACTTCAGCTTGCATCTCAAAGCCATTAACAGCCACACATAGTGCATCACTCCAAGGTTCTTGTTCCAAACAAATATGGCAACTTTGCAAGGAAATTCACACACCACTCTTTTCTGCAATGAGTAATGGCACTGTTAAGCTTTGGTATTTCCTTTATGTGACAACTTCAGGCACAGGCACAAATCCAGACCTCTAAACAGTGTGTGGGGAAATTTTGGCCTATGTCTATGCTCTTGGATCAAACAAGCTGAGGAGAACTATCCTGACCTGGTCACAAGCTTTTGGCAGGACTGTTACCATATAGCCTCAATATCTTTAATCTGAAAAGCTGTAGACATCCAAGTGGTCCCCACTGTTCTTAAACCTCAAACTGTGCTCAAAAACCACCTGCTCTAAAACTATGCCAAATTTTCTGCTAACCAGGGTGCTGTAGGGATAGTTTAAGGCCATTACTCAGCCCTAGACCTAGTCTTATTTAGATTAGAGCAGATATGACTTTGAGGCCACTTGGGAAAATGCTGAGACAAATTTTGAAAACAAGGTGTCACAGCATTAAAGTGAATATAAACAGATAAAAGATGAGGCTACTTGTGAGGAAGAAAAGATTTGTACACATTACTTAGTCTGGCTGTTAGCACCACCAGTTTAGATCAATAAAATCTATTCTCTCATTTCATCTGTGGCTAGTCTTACATCTTCCCTTTCCAGAGGGAAAAAAAGAATGCCATCCTTTATAGTACATGTCAATGCTCTGTCCCTAGTCTGGCTTCCTTGGCTTGTAGATGCCTGAAGAGAGATGGCTGCAGTCTTTGGGCACTCTAATACTCCAGTCAGCACTTTCCCATGATATTGTCTGGGTCTCTGGTTCTTCCACAGCCATTTCTTCCTGTCTGCTTCTGGAGGAAGCTCAGGATGTCTATTAATTTTCTTCAGGTATTTTTTTGAAGAAAATCAATTTATTAACTTGTTATTTTTCTTTGTTTGTTTAGTTTTCCAGTTGGATGCAGGCCAGGTTAGGCACTACAATTGTGGGAGGAGTGCAGATCAGTGAAGAACAGGGGAGGGAAGAAAGATTAGGCAGGATGGGAGCTGGGAAATGCTAATAGGATGTCCCCATTTTGGTAGTGGGAAATTGTTAATTCTGTATTATGTCTATGCTGTGTTTTGAAATCACATTTTTTGGTTCAGATAAGAACTGCTAGTCCTTGCCTGTTAGGTTATTCTGCATTTCTAAGGATCCTTTTGAAGATCCCAACACCTTTTTTACATAATACCAAAAGACTTTCAGTGTCTTATGTTAATATAATATGCATAAATCACAATTTTTTTGGGAACAGTTAAACCAGTGTAAATCTAATTTTCACCCTTTACCTGTCTTTATGATAGCATGGATGTCATATCTAATAAATACATGTCTTGTGAGATTATATGTCATTTTCTGTGATAATGTTTCTTCATGGTGAGAACTAAAAATGATATGCAATTTTTTCACCAGTACATGCAAGCAAATGTGCCTGGTCCTGGACAGGAAAATAACAGTCTTATTAAACTTATCTAACCACATAATAATGGATGAGTAATTTTTTTGTCATTTCATTCATGTTCTTTGACAACATTTAACATTTTTTTCTTGTAATTCCTTGCAGACAATAATTAATTTTAAAGGGAATTTTATTTTCCTTACTATGTCTTAATTTGTTTTGTTTTAAATTCTGGGTTTGTTTTTGTTTTAATGGACTCCTCACATTAATACATAGCACCTGTTTTAGGGATTCCTTACCTCATTATATCTCCAATTTAGTCATTTTTACCTGAAGTGGTCCTCTAGAATCGATATATAATTGACAGAGAGAAGTATGTATATCTTTAAATACATTCTTATAACTGTAGCTACATTTGCACTAGCCATATAACAAGTAATCAAAATTTCAGTTATTTTCCAGTTTGTACCCCAGCTAACAATATATGTGTCAGATATTCTTCCAAGTAATTTAATTTCTTTTGCAATTTTGTTTGTTTGGTTTTTTGTTTGTTTTTCAGCTCTGTCCAAAGTCTGAAGATGCTTAGTTTGTGTTTTCTTTCACACCTTCCAGTTTCATAGATGTTGCCTCACTTTGTAGTTTTCTGCTTTCTTTTGTTTACCATTCCTATGATTTTTCTCTTTGGGAAATGAAGATTGTAACACACAATCTGTTCTGATTCTGCTGGCATAGCCTGGCATAGTCTCATAGGGATTTTATACCTTTATTTCATGAGTTTGTAACAGAAATTTTCAGTTGCTGATCCTTATTAATCTAATGTCAGATTCCACAAGACTATTCAGAATGTACATTTGACTTTACAGACCTAAGTATGTTATAAATGTACTCAGAGTTGCTTCATCAATTTGGTTTTTTTTACACAAAGCAAAAACTTTCACAAGTTCACTGTGTAAGTGTACTTTGGATATTATGCCATATAGAGCCACCCTAGATAGCTTCTTATTATGCTTTAATGTTAAAGTCTAGAGTCTCTACATCATCAAAATTGAAATAAAAATGTCCTGGCAGCATTCACGTTCATAAAGAGACAGAACTCTATTTTGAATATCTTCCAGTTTTGTAGCCCAGGCCAGCATCCACCTGAGGGGGTCACTACCCCCCTTTTTCTTTGCAACAAAAAATAATTGCAACTTGAATGTTCTGCTTGACTTTGATGAAGGTTAGATTTTTGAGCAAAGCTACAAATAACAATAGTTTTTTCAATTAACAGCACATATTGTCTCTCCTACCTGCTCCTGTTTACTTGATCATTCAGTTGTTTTCAGTTTTTGGATGCCATGAGAGGAGTGACCCCTCAAAGGGCCCAGTTGCACACAGGGTATCATAATGTGCAGTAAACTAAATATGTTCTCTCAATTTGTGTCCTTTCTGTGCTACACTGTCCCTGCCTGCTGTGCTGTCCTTGGAATGCAATGGGAAATTAACTCTTGATAGTGCAGGGTGGCAGAAATCAATAACAGAATTATATCAGCACCTAGGATGGGCTGCTAAACCCTGGCATTCCCAGCAACATCTTAATGCATCCATGATGAATGCTGAACTCTGCAAAAAGAGAGGTGTCTCTCATTAACTGCCCTGGTTCTGGCTGGTGTGTTCCAGAATGGCTGAGATATTGGAAAAGTACTGAAATGCATCACCTGCTGATTTCTAGCTTTTACAAGCACTTTCCTGATTATGCAAGCAAATTTTAGCTCACCAAGAATACAAGCCTTTGCTTTCTTACTACACTGAAATTTATCAGATCAAGCTTCTAGAAATAAACAGTTTGGAGTACATTTTTCTGTTGCTTCTGTCACAGGAGATGAAAGTTAAATTAGATTTGCTGTGTTTTACATCAATTTACTAAGTAATCTGATTAAAGCCTCTGAGTCTTCTCACTATGATATTTAATGACTTGCCCTGGGAAGAATGCAATACTGTCTAAAAAATGTGATTAGGACTTCTGGTCCTTCCTGGCATCAAAATCCTTGAGGTGCATGAATAAAGATGAAATTTAGTGATATAGTTAATAGAAAATAATTAAATTATTTGATACTTCTGTCTTACTGTAGCTATAGAGATATACAGAACTTAGCAGATCAGGATGCTTTCAAGATCTAAATGTAATGCAGTGGGCCAAATTCTCTCCTGGCAAGAATCCTTTGAGCCAGATCTCAGACCCTTCCCCAGTAATTTTGTGCCATAAAAAAAAATCCACAAATCATTTTAACAGATCTAGGAGTACTTCAAACTACTGCCAAGATGGCAAAAGTAGATTGCAGTTTCTTATGGAAATGTTTTTTTAACTGGAAAACAGGAAAGAACTGAAGTCTAAACTGTGTGAAGAAGGAATTGCTTTGGAAAAGTACCTTCAATATATTATATTATCTGATGAGTATAGACATTGCACAGCTTTAATAATATATTTTTGAGCTTCTCTTTTCTTCAAGGAAATCAAATCAGGCACATTTTCTCTGTTGCTGGTTTCCTTGAGGATTCCAGTTAGTTATTCAATACATTAATTTATTTGTTTATCTGAGAACCACCTTAAGGAAGGTGTAGTAAAAGTAAAATGTTAGAGAGCCTGCAATAGCCTTGTTTCTTAACCTGTTAAACATCTGTGGTAGGAAGGCAAAAAGAGAGGCTCTCTTCTCCCATTCCCCCATCCCTTCTCTACCTTCTGTTCCTACACCCAGCTCCATGTCACTGATAGCATGCTGATTCAGTATTCATTATAATTCAGTTTCTAGGGGAAAACCACAAGAGAACAAGCAGAAACACCAGGGAATGTCCCCAGGCAGACAAGAAGCCACTTTGTCACCCTGACTTCTACAGCTGCCAGGTGCTGAGGACTTCTTCATGTGACACATCCTGTAAAAGAAAAAGATATGAGCTACTTTACTGTGGTCAGGCAATGGTGAGAATTCCCCAGGAAAAGTGTAAGACTGATGCCACTTCATACTACAGTATCAATTTTCTATTGCTTTCTCTGAATCCTGTCATGATGAAGGGAACCCTACAGAGTTGTAGTCAATCTTTTAGTTTTCTCTCCTATTATCTTTCTTCCTCCTAATCTGATTACCATGAGGCACCCTGAAAAAAATTTCTAATGACTCAGTCTTCCCTTCTGACTCGCTCCTGCCAAGTTAGTTAGTGGGGAAGAGGTAGGAGATGAGAGGAGCCAACATTCCCATGCCTGTGGCCCCGTGGCACTGGGGCCAGCCCTGGCAGGAGCTCTGCTGGCCACTGAGACCTGCACTTGCACACACACCTTCCACAGAGCTGCCAAAATGCTGCAATGCAGAGCCAGCATCCCGGGGAGAAGGCAGGGACTCATCTCAATTATTCTCACCAAATACCCAAGATGTTTCACTGCAGTAAATCAACTCTGATTACCACCAGGTGGATTTCAGATGGAGATGTGCTCAGCTTTCTGTCAGCATATCCACCCAAGGCAACCTTGCCAGAAACTTCCATCTTCTGGGAAGCCTTCCAGGCACACAGCCAAGGTCCCTTTGGCTCTGGCTTCCAGATTCTCCTGCTCTCCAATTCCCCAGACATTAAGGCTCCTGCACCGCCCACTTGGAAAGCTTCTAGGGACTCACAGCCCCGTTGGTGGGCTGCCAGGCAGATGAAATTACTAAATATGGCTGGAATTGGTAATCTTAGAGGTCTTTTCCAGCCTTAATGATTCTACGACCCTCTGATCGCAGTTTGCACATTTGAGGGTTTTTTTTCCTTCTCCCCTCGATGTTCTTGATTGAATTTCAATTAAAATATAGTTCCAAGGATTTGCAGATTGTCGGTTTCTGCAAAGATTAAATTAAAAGCTTAGTTTTAGGATGGCACTTCAAGGTGCACATTAGGTTAGCTGCTGATTATTTTGGCAGACGGAATGATGTGAAATCCCCAGCATTTTCCAGGGGAAAGTAATGCTGTAGAAAGACTAGAAAAACAGCCAAGAAAAACAGAGAGAACGAGAGACAGAAGTATGAGGTGTTAGAATAGAGAGGAAAAATTCAAGGTGGAATTTTTTTTTAAACCATACTATGAACTACAAATCTTTGGGGTTGTTTTCTTTTCTTTTTCTACTATAAAACTTGTTTTTTTTCTTCTGGTAGAAAAAGAAAGTTTAAAAAGAAATTAGATATCTTTAAGACAGGTTTGCAAAAGTTTTATATTGAATCAGTTCTAATTAATGTCCCAGGGTGAGTCTGATTGAGACAATAAAGTCTGAATAATAAAAATTTAAAATTTAGAAGTAAAACTGCTACTCAAAGACAATGGACTTGGTTGCTGTATTTTGTCTGCTGCTGGGAGAGATACAACAGTAGATCCACTCTATTTTAGCATGTTGAGTTTATGTCCTGCCTCCTGGATTGGAACAGAGGAGAGAATCCTGACTTCTGATAATTTTGATTTTGCTCACATAAATGAATCAAAGGGAAGAAAAGTCATTTAAACAGAGACTTTATTTGTGCTTGAAAACAAAGGTGTGAAAAATGAGGCAATGTTTTAAAAATCTGTCTTTGTGCAGTCTGGAGGCCAAATTAAAAACTGATTTACATTCTCTCTTAACCTTGTCTCGGGAAATCACTTTTAATTTGTGCAACTCTTTTTTTCTCTCTGAACAATTCCAAGTGCTGTCTCTGTGATGTCAACACAATCCCAGTTCTTCAGATGCAGAGTTCCAGGCAGAAAGAAGCAGATTCAAAACAAGCAGGGAAAATAGACTTAGAGCTTCATACGTCAAAAATCAAGGTAGAATAGGATGGAAGGGTCAACAGATGCAAGTACAAACTATCTCTTTTCCTTTTGAATAACTTGTAAATGTTTTTATTAATTTTTTCCCCCCTGGTATGTGCTCTCTAAATACTTTCAAAGTGTCTAATTCTCAGTACACACAGTTGAGCATTTCATTCCTAGTAGTGCAAAATAAGAAATTAATATAGTCAGTTCATTTTAAGGTATTTGCAGCTCTTTGATATACATTTGGAAGTCTGAAAGTTGTCCAGATCCTGAGTTCAACTATTTAAAGGAAGTTTCATTGATTTCAGCAGAGCTGCACACATTTACACCAAATGAAGATTTGACCTATACTTCCTAATAGGTTCTCTGAAAAACACTGCAAAGGAAGGTCTGGATTTCTCAAAGTAACTGTTCCCTTTTCTTGGCTTAATATTGCACACATGTTTTCTCACTTAAACTTTGCCTCATTTGGCTTTGGGTTTTTATGTAGCCTTTGAAACTATTTCTAATGGAAAAATGCAGCTGTTAGCAAGATTTCCTAAAATGTGCATGGAACTAATTTTCCAGGCATTTCTCTCAAGGGCTCTGAGAAGTCTCAGAGTATCTACAGAAGACATTTGGCCAAAAGGATTTTTAATGTAACTATATGAAGAAAGAAAATGAAAGACTAGACAGAAAGCATCCACTCGTAAGGATAAGAAGAAAAAATTGCCATTTAGTAGTTTAAGTACTTGAAACTTGAACTCTTGAAACTCTTTCAATAGTAATATTATTTTGTAGAAAGTCAGTGAATTTTTAGTGTGAATTTAAACAATCAGACATAAAAGAATACAATAGTGTGAAGACATCTAGAATTCTAAAAATATCTTCACCATGGAGTCTGATTTTGTACATTGTCTCTGCATCATATTTTCAAAGGCACAAATGGCCAAGACTATACATTCATCAATATGACTCATTAAGATTAAACAAGCATAACATGAAGTGCCATCTTCTCAGCCTGGATGGCAGGACAAGGAAGGGGGAGGCACAGAAGTTGGTGGGGAAGAAGAGGTTCTCAGGAGCAGAGGAAGCAAAATTCAGCTCACATATCCTTTCTGACAGTTTCTTCTCTGAGAGACCAATGCTACAAATTCACCTATGCCTATCTCCACACAAGTTGCAATATGAACCTTAGTTATCAGAGATTTAGTTAAATAACCAAGTTATTAGGGAAAACACATGAAATTTTTAAACAATCCCACTGGAAAAAAACATGGAGAATCATCATTTAATTTCTTTATAAATCTCACTAGTAGAATATATTTTAGATACTGTCTACTGGTCCCTGTAACTGAAAAATACATAATGGATTATAATATGCTTATCCTTATAACAACACAGAAAGGAAAGTGTTATAATTCCCATTTTACCAATGAGTAATTGAGGGCATATTTTAATGTTAGTGGAAAACTGATTTTGCTATTGCTGGCAAAAATGGTGATGCCATTTCACCTTCTGCACCAGTTTGCTATTTCTGCCTCTTTTACACACATCTTAGTGTATAAATCACTTATGCAGCTAAAGCCACAAGAAGCTTACCCAGCAAGGCAGGAAGACTGAAGAAATTATCCTTTCAGCATCATCCTGTCAGTACATCAATGCAACACCTCCCTAAATGCACCTCATCCACTGCCAAGAAACTATTTCAAAATTAAGGAGCCAATTTCAGCTTGTCTCAAAAGGAATGGGACATTTGTGACAGAGCAAAAAATTAAACTTGAGCTCTCACCTCCCATGCCACCTTTCTAATGACTTGATGTATCTTCCTCCTTTAGGAAAGATGTGATTGGTCTAAAGGGAAGACAAAACATGACCATGAAAATCAGAATTATAAAGGTTAATATACTTTGTTGCAAGTAAGAATTCCACTTGTCTCAGGACTTAGACTGAGATCAGAGTTCCACAATACTGGTACTCAAATAAATGAAACCATTTGATGGATTTCATACCTTTCCTGCCTCTGGTAGGCTCCATTCAATAACTCTTCAACATTGTTTTACCAGTTCAACATTTGAGGGGTCAAGAAGCAAATAAAACCCATGGAATGATGCAGGTTAAAAAAAGACCCTTTTTTTATTATTATTATTTTGGAGGTCAGGAAATGTTAGTTTTCAATTACTGCATTTACTGCATAGTCCATGGTCATCTGTGTCAGAATAACCTGAAGGGAGAGAGGAGCACTGACCAGGTTGGGAGGTGGAAGGCAGTGGGATGGAAACTGCATAAGCCATATTTCCATTTAAGCCAGAATATTATCAAATGATGGCATCATACCCTTTATGCCAGAGCATTTTTGGACTATTTTAGCTGCATGAAAGCCTAAATATCAGCACAAGGTTAAATGTACAGTATGTGCAAGTGCATATAGTAAAAAATGTGAAAGATTTTTAGCACTAATGGCTATTTCCTGAATATAAAAGCAAAATGTTGGGAGAATGCCTAAGACAGTATTGAACAATAAAAACTACATAATCAGGTAACATTGTAGACAGAGTAAAAAAGTATTTGTGGTGGCTGTGGGCTAGCACTTGCTTCCTAGTAATATATTTACCATTCTCAATATAGTCTTTCTAAATGACAGCACCTGCCCAGCTCCCTAGAAACAGCAAAGTCATAACATGCCAATGGTTTTGGAGCATATAGAGAGAATGCAGGTATTTAAAGTATAAGTTAGTATTATCCATGTTTATGAGGAAAAGTGTAGTAATTTTAAAATTAGTTAAAGATATATTACTGTTACAAAGGAATGATCCAAGGTTATGGAAGTGAAATCAATTAAAACATATTAGAGCACAAGCAATCACATTCAGTGGTAATTCATACTTTTCTGTCTGAACAATGAAAAGTTTCAAGAAACTCTATTTAGTGAATGCTTGGCATATACTTTTATATGCTTAGCACAATATTAAGCAAAAGAAAGCACCCATTCAAGGACTCCTTCATTCCATAAAACAGGGGTTAGAAACATTTCATGGCTATGTCAGGTCTGGAAATGAAGACAACCTCATGATATCCCCAAAAGCAACATAAGAGTGTATTTTTTTCTGCATTGAGACAGCAGTGATAAGACATCTTTTCATCTCATATCCATGATTTTTCATCCTGCTCTCAAATTCTTGTTGGTTGCCTTGCTATAAGAAATGTATTTATTTTAGGTGTAGAGATTTAGCTTGTGTTCACTGCACAAAGATCTGCAGTGGCCTAAGATGTCATTGCTGTCCAGCAGTTTGTTACTGCTCCACTGGCTGCCACTGCCCCATTAAAAAAGCCCTGAGAGGGAAGGCACACCTCTAGTGCTTAGGTTAATGGTTGGACACAAGGCTCATTCTTCTGATCCTTTTCTGCTTAAAACTTAATCCTGCCTCTTTGCAATTTAATAAATATCCTATTCATGAAAAGGCAGAGCATAAGGACATTTTAATGTTGTCAAATGAAAATAAAATCATCATGATTCTGAAGTAAATTACTTGGAAACAATTTTTTTTGCTTTGGTTGCACTATACAAAAGATTATTTATAAAATGAGTCAAGGTTATTTATGGAAGGTCTGAGAGGAAGCAGGCCTTCAGATCAGGAAAATATGTCATTTGGAAAAACATTATATTTATAGATATGTGTTCTTCTTGTTAGAGCAAATGTAGAGACAGAAATGGCAGTGCTCCTGATTTGACTGTTTAAAACTTACACGAGTGTAAGTGTTTTGTCCATGGGGAAATAAATGATACACTCCCTGATTAGTTTTCACAAGGAGTTTGAAACAGATGGGTTCTAATTGCATAGTTTTTAACAGGTTAGAGTAATAGAAAAGTGGATTAGTGAATGCTTTATATGAAAGCAAAGACCTTTTTTGAGAGTCAGAACAAAGAATTAGGTATTGATATGGGATTACTACGACAGGAATAATGTATCAGTAATGGAAGACTTTGAAAACATTGCATGGGAATATGGGACACGTGGATGTATTCTGCAAATCTCCTTTATCTGCTGATAGTTTATCTGGAAAATAATTCCTCAGTCCTATATGATCTCTAACTTGTTATTTACTTTCCCCATGTGTGGGAGGACAGATTGTAAGACAACAGAGATAGTGCTGAAGGCAATCTCCCCCCTGAGAAATTGCAGCTGTACTAATTACCAAAGAGCAGGAACAGCCTTGCCCCTCAATAAGTCACAGCTATGTCCAATGAGGATGGGTGTTATCAAAGAGTGGGTTAGCTGGCTGAGGCTTGGTTGGAGCCTGCTGGCTGTGCTGTGAGGAGGAAGGGTCAGGCAGAAAGGGCAAGGGGCAAGAAGGAGTTGGACAGTCCTGCAGAAGGAAGAAGAAGAGTCAGTGTTGAGTGGAGCTGCCTGTGGGAAGTTCATAGAGAGAAATGTATGAAAGTTTTTGAGATAAGGAACTGACACTTTTGTCAGTCACAAGTCCACTGTTGATTGGTGCTCCATGTGAGGAGCAGGTGACAATACCCATGTCCTATTTTTTTCTTATTGTCTTATGTTTGGGGTTTTTTTAGTGGTATAGTTTAGAAAGTTGCAATATAGATGAAACTACCTGAATTAGTAATTTATGAATCCTTTATAATGAAAGGAATAAAAATAGACTCTTACAGCAGATGAGTTATTTGGCACGTATGTCAGATGCCCACTTTGAAATAAGATGGATCCTATGAGATGCAGGTGTCTGCCTTTGGGCAGATCAGTCCTACTCACTACCTCCAGGTGTTGACTTCAGCTTTCCTTAAGCATGCACCAAAGTAGTTTATTAATTCAGTTCAACATCAAGGGAAAAAGCAAAAGGAAATTATATAATGAGCAGATAAGGAAGTGAGTGAAAGCACTAAAAAAATTTTAGAGAAAGATAAAAGCCAACGGAATTATGTGCATATTAAAATATGCACAATGCAAGACAAAAAATCCCAGCAGTTCATGACCTCAGAAACTCAGAGCTGGCAGCCACAAAGATACCTTTTTTTGGCTAGGTGCCATAATGCTTGCCTTATAGGTTCCTATTTCTTAGATTTGAATAGAAAAAAATATCCTAATGTAATTAAAATCTAATAGCTCAAGGCACTTATGCTTTCTGTCATCTTGCATCAAATGGGAAGAATTTGGACAGGTTGAACAAAACTACAGATCAACAAGATAAAAAATGCTCAGCATTCCAATGTACCAAAAGACCACATTTTCTAAAGAGCCTATAGACACAGATATGGATGCAAGAAGGTTTCTTCATCTGTTTTGAATCCACACCCTTAGTCTTCTCCTCAGAAAAGGTGTCTGATTATTCTCATCTTATTAAGACCAATCTAATTACCTTATAAAGTCAATGAAAATATAAAAGGTAATGCTGGTATCTATGGAACACGTAGGAACTTGGTCTCTCTCACTATGATTCTTTTTTTTAAACCAATGAGTATGTACAATGACAGAATTTGCTAGGAGCAGAGACAAGAGTGCTGGTTTCTTCCTTTCTGTATGAAAGCACCAAAATATTGAATGACAGATTTAGACTTCCTTCTTCAAAATCCATTTCTCCTTGCTATGAGTATTAAATTTCCCTCTACTCAGAGTTGTAATGGGATAGAAGGTAGAGGACTGAAACTTCTGAGTAAGTTCTGTTCCTAGATGCCTTTTTCTAGTCAATGCTCTAACTAGATTATTATTATTATTTTAAAAAATGTTTATTCTTCTTAACTCCTCATTTAATAGAGGCACACAATCTGTGATCCAAGTCTTCCAAGCTCCTCTCCCAGTCAAAAGAGACAGGAAGCATCACAAGACATATTGTCCTCTAGATTAGAATAGTTCTCACTACACATTAATGTTGCTAAATTTGCTGTCTCAGACACAAAATGCCTTAGAAAGGAAGGCTAAAAATGGACCCACCCATATCTCAGCTTGGATGTGAAAATCCTTATTTTCAGATCTTTTTTCTTTTTTTTTTTTTTTTTTGGATCTAACCCTCTCAAAATGTCTCAGTAGAGACTTGGTTTCAGGAAAATTTCAGATGAACTTTCCTATACCCTCTCTATTTCCTCCACAATAAAGAGTACTACCCATCCTCCTAAGGAATTGGTAGCATATGTTTCTCACCTTTTCTTCCTACCTTAAGATTGTAGCTGTTTGTTACCCATGAACAATCTTTTAGGCAGGAGAGGTAACAGCAGTTTTCTGACAATACTTTCTGCTGATTTGAAAAGTCCATATAGAAGAAAATGTTACTCTAATTTCCTTACAGCTCTCTGCATGTGGCACTATTCTGAGCATATTGTAGCTGATGCATATTTGCAGACACAAAAAGCTATGAACATGTAGGTCTTTCAGTTTGGTGTGTTCCTGTTTCATAAAGCTTTTTACAAAGCTGTTCACAGCTCTCCAGCCATGCACTGGGTTCCCTTGAAGGAGAATTGGAAGAATCTATCTTCTTTTTTAATGCCTGTCTAGAATTAAAACAAATTGGTGAACATTGAATGTTTTATTTTACATTTTAAATTTAAACTGAGTCATACGTTAACCACATTTCCACACCTGGGATTTGTTTATCTTGGATTTAGTTTATATATTTAATAAGTGTTATAGCAAATGTGCTAAGGAAATACTTTCCAGTTTTACTATTTTTATGTTGTTATACTGAACTTAGTTTCAATTTTTGTTTTGAAGTCAGTTTTATTTTCTTAAAAAGTTTATTTGAAAAGAAAAACTTCAATTTCAGTTTTGTGCTCTCTTCCCCTTCAAGTTACCTCCTGCCCCCACTTTCTTTTAAGTCTGGTGGTAATGAATGAATTCACAGGCAGGTGAGCACAGAAGGTTACCAGATCCCAAGGTTTATTTTTAATGTGGCTGGAATGGTGTTCCTTACTCTCTCTTCATGCCAAGCTGGGTGAAAGTGTTGGAGTGATCTCATCCACAGAAAGGTGTGCCTGCAAACTCCCTTTTGCAGGTGCAGCAATAGAAATCCACCCCATGCAGTAACTGAAACCCTCATGTTTGCACAGTGTATTGCAGTCCTGCTTCTGCTCTTTGGGGGAGTGCTGGAGTTGGCTCAAAACCAATGTCAAGTTATTATTATTACTTTTTAAGTTCAGAGACAGCCTGAAAATTCTGGGATCTTGATTCAGTGTTTCATTTGATATTGCACAGAGGTTCCACGAGGATAAAAAACTTTCTCTTCTGAGTGACAGTCTAATTTCTTCTTTATTTTTATGAAGTTTATAATAATGTAGTTCACGTCTGTGACATTTTAGGCGTACTCATGATGAAGCCATTAAGAAAATTGTGACCAATGTAATTTAAAATGCACCAAATACCTCCTCTAGGAAGTGCTTGCTACTTACAGATCCTTCTCAGATGAAAATTATATGTTCCTTACTTTAATCTTGTCTTGTATAGTTAAACTCTGTTAATGATATTAAATATTTCTTGTACACCATAGGTATTTACAATCAGCAATTACAGAGAGCCTTTTATCTGATGTATTAAAGTGCTATATCTGACATAAGTTAGCGTACAGCTGTTAGGACTCTATAGGTAATGGGAAATTTTCATGAAACTATTTATACCTCTGTTGGAAATAGTATATCCCATTTGTACAGCACATTTTGCAAACATCAAGGCAAGCAAAGTTCTACCTGAATAAAGTGAATGGCAACAGAAATTAGTTGGTAGTTTAGAGGCAAAACTCATTTCAAGTGGAGACCATACTGAGGCCTGGCTCAGTAATCCTCGTGCAAAAGGAGAAGCTGGGAAGTCACAATCACTGCACAGCAAACTGCACACAGCTTTTGCTCTTCAAGAGGACCAAATGTGCTCATGTATGGCTGGGGACAGTGAGAGGACACACTGCTGGGGATCAAATTGCTTACTTTTAACATAATGGAAGCACAGCCTTGTGTCTCAGAATGACTCCAAGCAGCTGATGGTACATTGGCTGCTATTCTCCCTGTGCCTTGGGGTCACTGCCCACCTCACCTGGCAGGGAGAAGTCAAAAAGAGTATCTGCTAATTGAAACTTGCTCCTACAAACAGTATGGATGGAATTGTCCCAGTCCCCCACTGAGAACTTGGGCATGAACTGAGAACTTGCCAAAGGAGCATGGATTCATTACTCACTTCCACAAAGCCTGTATCAGTGCAAAGCCCTTGCCACTTACTGAACCTTGTCCAAACTGATGTGGTCATGCACACAGACACATGTAGCATGAGATGGTTTACTTTCTAATTCATGAAGGCAGTACACATACTCTTCCCATTCATCCAGAATATAAATCAGGTTGGGAAACTTCCTTTCCACTTTTACCATCAGTCATGTACATATCTGTTCCTGGTGTCTTTGGAGAGTTCTCTGGCAAAAAATCAAGAGCAGAGCTGGAAGAGCCAAGTGGAGAAGCCAGAATCAATACCCAGGAGAGGCACAAACTTCAAAACCCAGAAAAGCAGATTTATGTCTCTATAATCAAAGCTTCACTGTGCTTGCTAGCAATCTCTCTTTCTCTAATCTCCAGAAAAAGTTTTCCCATTGGATTCCATTTCTGGATGCCAAATCACTCTACCACCCCAGAACTGTAACTCTGAGAAACAATAAAGCCCTTAACTAGTAGCACAGAGCCCAAAAGGTCAAAAGAGAATTGATATTAGTTTAACTTCAATTTTTATGCTCTTGCCTAAGGATAAAGGCAATAGGATTTTGGTAGAAAGCCAAAACTCAAATCTGCAGGCAAGCTGCAGGGACAAAAGCCCTCAGCAAATAATGCATTTTAAAATGTAAAATAATATGAATAATAGCACAGGAATTTCTGTGTGCCCTGTTTACAGGAACAGGTAGGAGGGAATTAATCAAAGGCTATTGTGATCAACTGCTCTTCAATAAAACATTGACCATGCACTTGCCTACTTGCCCACCTACCTCTTCAATGAGAAGCTGCATGCTGGGAAGGGGGAGAAGAGGAGGAGGGAGAGGAAGTGGGTGCAAAAATTATGTGATGGAAAATTGTTTGTGCATGGAATGTGGAGGCCAGAACAGCTGCAAGATGAGCAGAGTATCACCCCAGCACTACAGGGAGATTTATGAGACTTTTAAGCACAGCTTTGCTCCAGGCCCTTAATTAAGACACAGATCTGTCTGAAAGTAGAACTAAAAAAAAAAGTAGAAAGTAGAAAGTAGAACTAAAATCTAATTAAACTTTGCATTTGAAAGGATTTTACATTAAAAGCACTGAGAAACTGCAAGTGCAATTTTATGTATTGCCCTTGCAGCAGACAGAGCAAGTACTTGGTAAAGTGATCCAGACTGTTTTCTTTGGGTCATGCTACACAAGATTCCTGAAGGTCCCTCAGTATGTCTGTATTTTTTAAATGGGTGAAGGATGATTCATCTAATCTTTGGTTTCAAACATGGCTCCTTATACCAACCTACTCCCTGTCATGATTTGTTTTACTTAACCTATCTGAAATCTCACTGTCTACCTTACTTTTGTTGGGGTTCTCTTTACAGTCAATGAAAATAAGCATGGCTGTAGGACAGTTCATTCCACCTATATCAGGTACCTATTGGGAGAACAGGAATCTTGCTATGAAGGTTTCAATCTTCTATTCCCTGCAGAATAAGTTTGTGACATCTGTTCTTAATTTGGTATTGCCTTTCTGATTATTAAGGTTAGTTAAGTTGAACCCTCAGGTATGAATTAAGCACATTCATATATTGGGATAATATATAGATATACACCATAATAAACAAGATTTGACATTTTAAAAGTAAAAATTTTAATCAGTATCTTATTCCAGAGACAGATTACTCCATACTTAGATTCCACTTCAATCCAGAAGAACCTCTGCCAATTCAGTCGAAGAGCTGGTCCTTAAGTTGTGAAGATTTGTATTAAAAAAAAAAAAAAAAGGAGATCTAGGTAGTAAGATGGATGGTGGGTGTTGGAACAAAAGTCTAAAAGAAAAGCAGAGAGAAAAATAAGCATCTCTGTATATTGATATATACCTGTGATTTTTGGTAATGAGTAGGTTTTAAATATATAGGATGATGCAGAAGGGAGGGAAGCAGCTGGATTTCTGCTGCCCTAAGATGCTAAAGGCATGGCAATGAAGTGCAGCTTATTTTAGGAAAATGAAAATGCACATGGCACTGCAAGACCCAGCTGTTCTCTTGGGCCTTCTGGACACTGTTGTTTAGATGACATAAATAATTTCAGTCATCTAATATAACTTATGCAAATAGTGATCTGAATTTGCATCATTTAAAAAAAAGGCTACATACCCTAGCACCTAAGAGAGAAACAAATCACTTTTGTCCTTATCTCGTTAGAGGGCAAAACAAGGAAGGCCTGAGGAGAAGACAACCTGAATACTGTCAATCAATATTGTTTTCATTTAAATAAGAGATGAAAGAAAGGGAGATCTTTTAGTCCTTGCAGCTGCTTTTAAGGTTGCTAGATCGGTTGCATGTCTAAAAATAAGTAAAAAGGAAATTTCAAAAGGAGATAATAGCAGAATATGATCTTACTCCGATTCCACAGACAGGCACAGATAATAATATGAAATGATAATATGAAATAATAATATGAAATAATAATTCTCTAAAAATACTAGAATATCTATTTTTCAATGTAAACCTGTACCCAAACTAATTTTTCAAGCTCCTGTGGAAACATATACAGTCATTATCACAGAACATTTTCCATCTGAGGATAATTTTATTTGTAATTGTGAAGTGCTTCTTGGTATTAGTTATTTGTTTGGAGCATTGTACTTTCTGCAATAATAATAAAAAAAAAATCCAGCCAAGGAAAAAGCATTTTAATTACATTAAATGTATGCACTGATCATGGTGGTGAGACTCCCATTAGGACAGGTGAATTAATCTGCCTGTGTTTACACACCTGTAAGATGGATGCCCAATTTAAGGTACTTGTTTAGTCTCTCCCATTGCTCCATTGGAGTTCTCTTACTCACCCATTCCCACTCTGTCCCTCTCTGTTGACTTTGTACTGGCTCTGTTGTCTGTGGAAATAACTAATTCAAAACTAGATATTTAACTTACAGGCAGCTAAGATACCTGTATTGTGTTTCTGGGTCTGTGCTTTTCTCTAGCCAACTGTAGACAAACAGCCTCAGAAATGCCATCAATAAATAAGGACAAACATATTATAATTTTCATATTCCCTTTCATGACTTTGCAGCTTTCTTTCTCCTCTGCATTTTTAAATTCTCCTAAATACACTGCAGAGAACATAAAAGTCAGTGTTTTATTTTTTAAAGTAATATCATTATTTAGAAGTGCTATAAGAAAAGAAGTTTTTTTTCCTGGTATCTTTCAGGAAATCTTGTTGCGTTGCTTTATTTTATAACAGAATCAAGAAATGTCAGGCATTTTAATAAAATGTGCCTGCCAAAAATACTATCATTTTTCTTTTTAAAAGTAGGTATTTCTTTGCATTGTTTACTAAATTTCTGATAAGAAATTGATGGATTGTTCTGCCCTATAAAAAAAATGCAGTGATGAGTTTGAGAGTCATACATCCTCCCAAAATGTGTGGGCTTTACTAAAACAGATATCTTTCATCAAGAGGACATTTTTTAAATTCCAATCAGATCTATCTATAAACAAGTGGACAGGAAATGTGCTTTATCCAAATGGAATTTGACAAGGAAAAAAGAGCTTTGGGGCTGAAGGCAGCAACTAAAAGTATGGATGATTTTAATTAAATTGCCAAAAGTAAGAAGCTTGTGTATCTTTAGATAAGTCCCTAGATCAGATCCATAACTGCAGTCAGTTGGTATTCCATGAAATAGCAAAATTCAAAATTTTGACTTAAAAGATCCCTGGTGATTTAGGCACTTTTGGAAATGCTTGGAAAGTGGGATGCTATCATGTGCTAACATCCTGCCATTAGTTTAGACAGACTAAAACGTTGCAGTAGCAAAGCACAAATTTCAGCACATGAAAAAATCTAAATACTTGTCCTAGCTCTGGAGAGTGTGTTTTCTAATTATGAGCTCATGTAAAACTGTGTTGTCCCAGCTCAACTCCTCTTGCTCTCTGGCCTAATTAAATGAAACTTTCACTAAACAGCAACACACCTTCATGGTAAATATATCCCACATCTTCAGCCTTGGGGAAATATTTCTTTTCTGTGCATCTGAGAGTCCTGGTGTGGTCAGAGAGCCTGAAAGTGCTGACAGCAGTGGGGCTGGGGCTTTCAGCAGGGCTATGATAAGGGAAAGGTCTGGACTCCACAAGCTGGAGGACATCATAGATAATACCTGCCCTTCCCCTCTGTCCTTTTGGCTTAATGCTAATTCAGATTACATCTTTCAATGCTAATGCAGAAGCACAGGGTGTGGTTTTGATAATATCTGATAGTATCTGCCTTCCCTTGCTTTATTGCCCTTATGTTTACTGCCTTCCTCTTGGAACACACGTCCCTTCTACCCAGGAGGACCATTGGATCATCAGCACCTCGTTCCCATTCTTCAGCTGAAGCACCCCTGGCTGGGATCTTCATTCTGCAAGATGCATCCCATGCCTCCAGTGGGTTCAGCTCTCCCCATCACCATCATGGCCAGGACACAAAGGCCTCTGGAAGGGATCATGCACTTTGGGGGTGTAGCAAGCTGAACACAAGCTGATCTGTGGGTCTCATTAAATATTCCCTTTAGAAAGTGCTCATGTAAATCAGGAAGTGGTAGCAGCAGTCTGAATGGAATAAAGTATATGAAACTGCTTTTATGGTTTTGGGTAAATGTCTCTGCATATTAGCTCATTTCAGGAATGTCTTTCCTTGCTGTTTACCTCAGACTTACCACAGGGTCCAAGTATTCACACAGGCAGATACAGGGGCCATTTGATACCCAAACTTATCACACATGGTTACCTGTTCATTTTCCATGTCTTTAGCATAGCACTATGATGGAAATTTTTCTTGTTTCACATGTTTAATATTTATGTTGGATAGCTGCAAGATATAATGAAAATTCATTTTCACAGCTGGTTTGAACCTGTTTATTTCTGCTTTTCTGAAAGGCAAGAATAGAGGGAGATATCTCACACAGAGATGTAAAAGAGGAGGGCAAACAGAGAGAACTAATGGAAATGTTCTGGAGATAAAAACAATATGAGAGAAAAGAATGATTTTTCCTTTTATCTGAAATAAGACCTACCTAAGGCATGCTCATTTATTTATCTAATGGCAGGGTAGGTCCCTTGAGACTTCTCCGTTTTATGTCACAGTGCAAGACTACAAGGATCTGCCAGCTTCATTAGAACTCATCAATTAGCTTCAAAAGCTTTAAATCAACCCCTGTTCTTTTTATTGGCTTTATTTCTCCATCGGACTTGTGTAAAGAAGCCTCCTGCCAGCAGGGGGTGGATCTGGTCTGGAAACAGGGAAAAAACAGAAATGCATCTTAAAGCACCAGGCAGCACCCTGGTTTAATTGCTACATTTATTTATAACAGCATAATAGGGAAAGTGCCAAGACATTATCTAATACATGGATGATGCTGCAACAGCTTTTCATCTTAGTCTGGGAACCATTAGAACGTTTTGCTGCATAAATAACACAGTGAATTAAGTCCTTCTTCTTGTATCAGCACCATATGTTAATAGCAAACATATTTATAATGTTTATTTGAATAGCTTCAAAAGGGGATATTACAACAGATCAGTTGAACTGTAAACACTATTAAAACACTTTTTAAACTTTGTTGCTAATGCCTCTTAGTAGATGGAGAAAAGTACTGGGTAGGAATTTCAAAATTGCTGGGAAAAACATGAGATTTCCACACATGAATTTCTGAGTACATTTATTAGCTATGCTAATTCACTGGTCTCAGTTACTGGGAGACTTGCAGCACTATCTGAGATGAATAACAGCAAAAATTGGGTTGTGTAATTAGTCTGTGGTCTTCCATCAGTAAAAACTTCTATTACAGGGAGCTGCAGTGCTGACATTTATAAGTTTCTGGGTGATGTATTAGAGTTACCATAAATACAGCTGATAGTTGCAGTTGCTGTGGCCACAAATTAGGCTAGTAAATCAAAGAACTCACATGGTGCTTTTTTTTTCTTTTCAAAGAAAGATGCAAATTAGCACATTTTTCTATGCAATTCACAAAACTTGTATCACCAAAAAATGTCAGTGAGTTCATTCCAAGGGACACTCAGGGTTTTCTTCATTCTCCTTTGTTTTTTAACAGTACTGCCATCAGCATTTTTTTCCATTTTACAAAGACACTCACCATTCATTTGTGAAAGCAGTGCCAAACAGCAGGTCATCTGCTTTTTCTCTGTGTGTGCTGTTTCCTTTAAATGCATTCTTGAGTGAACCCTGGTAGCTGTAAAGACAGTGATGGGACTACTCAGTGGGAGAAAATATTTAGCCTTCTGCAACACAAGGAGATGCTGATTTTTTTTTTTTTTGTATCTGTATCCAACCAGGTTAGTAAGCAGAAAACCTTACAAAGCACAATGGAAATGGTTTCAAAGATTTCCACAACAAATTAAAAATTAATGCCAGAAGTTCAAGCATCCTGAGTTAGTCCCTTAAAATTAAAAATCAGTGATGCCAAAATTTTGATTGAATGCAAAGAAACAAAATATTACACTGGCAGGGATTCACTTGCTTAACATGGTCATCTAGTGTCATTTAAAATGTGCAAAGGTGTGTCAGTTGTCTGTGGCCAGGATGTATCATATAGTACCTATGCAGGAGTCTTGTCTACAAAATCAGACAGAAGATGGACAGCATCCAGTGGTGCATCTGAAATGATGTTACACTCCTATGGATTGGCAAATGAATCCTATCCACACTGAGAAAATCCCCAGTGGCCAGTAAGCAAATTTAAATGTTTCTGTACGTTCAACAATTTCTTTCTGTTTCTGCTCCAGAGACTTGCCTACCTCCTTGCCTTTTTGCTGAAGTTTCAGTCAGTCTGAGAAACTGAGTTCTTTCTGAATAGTAAAAATCTCCCCATGTATATGTGACTTGTCCCATTTTTTGAATGAGGACTATTTCTACTACAGAACTCCAGTATCAACTTTGTAAAGGAGTCCAGGAATGTAAAGGAGCCCAGTTATGGACCAAGCACTGGCTTGTTTGTAGAAGTGGCATCAGTAAACAATGAATCTCACCAAGCCTCACAAAAGTTACATATGTGAAGCTCCTTGAAACTGTTGAGCCTTTCCAATCCTCTGCAGTGAAGTTTGTGTACTAAAATGGACAGCCAGCACTGAAATACTTCATCTGGACTTGGCAATTTTGAGCACAGTTGCACAAGTACAATACTTTCCAGCCAAATCCTTGAAATTTCATGATCTAGATATAGATGCTGACTAGCTATTTCAGCACGTGTGGATGGATCTAGGGCACTGTGCTGCATGGATCTGACTCAGTATCAGTAATATGTCTTGAGGAGCCAAACTTTTAAGTCAGGAGAAACGCAGAGTAGCAGAGTAGACATTTTGACATGTTATAATTAAACACAGTCTGAAGAGCATTAAAAGAATATATTATTGGTAAATCCACTTACAGAATCCAGGGGCAGACGTTACAAAATACCAAAATACATACAACCCTAATTTCTTTTTCTTCAGGTATAAGTCTTGCAGTGTGGTATATAATTACATCCAAACCTGTCAGAGAGCATGAACTATTTCATTGCACAGGACAGCACACATTCTGAATAAGAGCACTATACACCTACTTGTGCAGTAAGCACTTTCTCTCAAAGACTGGAAAAGAAAGAGCAGGGTAAGGTTTTGTTTCAGTCTATCAGTTTCCAACATTCCCAGGCTGTAGATTTTTAACATCTTATATGAGTTATAAAGGTGGGATGAAAATGAAGGTAATCACCTGCTGTAAACTGGTAAGGGCTAATCAATCCTTGTATCTCGCCTCCTAACAATCTCAGTATTGTCCTGTATGTGTATTCTCCTTTAATACCTGTAAAATGCCAGCTGTGTGATCTTTGTCAATGGTAGTTTAAATTTTGTTGAATTCTTTCCTTGGCAGCCTAGTTTCAGCATGTGACAAGACAAGCTAATTCATGATATTGTGATTACCATTGCAATTCATGTGGACTTTAACCGTATATTTCTCTTTTTGCAAATGGTTTGCTGCTTTAAGAATGGTTCATGTCTTGTATCTATAAACTAACAGTAGAACAGTTCTGAATATGCAAATGACACCAAGCTGTGTGGTGCAGCTGCTTCACTTGAAGGAAGGGATGACATCCAGAAGGACACAGATGAATTTGGGTCCATCTGAACCTCCTGAAGAACAACAAGGCCAAGCACAAGGCTCTGCACCTGGGCCAGGGCAATCCTCAGTATCAATACAGACTGGAAGATGGACTCATTTAGAGCCCTGTGAAGAAGGACTTGGGCATGGTGGATGACAAAATGGCCATGACCCAGCAATGTGCATTCATAGCCCAGAAAGCAAACTATATCCTGCTACATCCAAAGGAGTGTGAGCAGGTTGAGGAAGGTGATTATCTACCTCCCCACCTGGAGTGCTGTGTCCAGCTTGGATGCCTGGAGATCTCCTGAAGGAGATCACAAAGATGCTCAGAAGCCTGGGACACCTCTCCTATGAAAAAAGCTGACAGAGTTGGGGTTGTTCAGCTTAGAGAAGACTCCAGGGAGATCTCAGAGCAGCCTTACAGTACCTAAAGAGTGCCTACAAGAAAAACAGTGATATTTCTTTTTTACCAAGGCCTGAAGTGACAAAGAGTAATTGGTTTAAAAGTGTAAGGATTCAGATTAGACACTGGGGAGAAATTCTTCACTGTGAGGGTGGTGAGATACTGGAACAGGTTGCCAAAAGAACCTATGGATGCCTCACCCCTGGAAATGTCCAAGAGCAGGCTGGATGGAGCTTTGAGCAGCCTGGCCTTGTAGGGGGTGCCCCTGCCCATGGCAGAGTTGTCAGATCACCATGAAAGGCACCTACAACCCAAATCATTCTGATTCCATGAGTGTAGCAATGGCTAAATGAGCCCCTGATTTCTGACACTCCTTTCCACTTCCTCTTAGAGCAGCAGGAATGTATTTGCAAGCATCATCCTTGCTGCAGGAAGGTGCTCCAACCAAACCACAGTAATATATTCATATTGGTTCACAATCCATGAGTCCACAGACTGAGTCCTCTGCTTCTGAGCTGCTCTATTTACTTGTGACATCTACCTGAGAATTTTGTATTCTCTGCACTCTTGGAACATTGTAAAGATCAGGGGTGTGTATGAAGTGTGTGGGGGTGGGGGTCATTTCCTGAATTTGTCTCTTCCCACACACTCTTGGACAGAAAAGAACATATGTTGTGACTACAATGGGATTATTTACTGAGCTTGGCAGGATCAAATTGCTGTTTTGAAATAATCTTTCCTGTATTAGACATGCTAACATCCAGGAAGGAAGAAATAGCCCATATGAGTACTCAGATCATCCTCCAAGATGCAGGAGTGGCACCAGTTTTGAATTTTGTTATTTTCTCCATTCCTAAAACGTCTCATGACTTTTGGTCTGATTACCAGAATCAAGTTCAAGAACTTTGGGGAAGGCCACAGGGTACATAGCCAATCTCTACAATGGCAGAGTTTATGCCAAATATAGTTCTTAAATATGATATTATTTAAATATTTTTTCATTATATTGTTTGAAGTGGAGCCACTCAGTCTGCCTTGTGCAGTCTGCCAATTTTTAATCATGAACTGAAATTTGAAATGCTTATTTTATTAGGGCAAAAATGCCAACATTAAAAACGTTATTATTAATTTTAAAATAATGTTTTAGTTATTCTGCCTCCAAAATGTAGTCAGATTTTCTTTTCACAAATATAGAAATGAATGTAATTTATTTATTTTCTTGCTTCTCTAAGAACATAAGAAGTAGGTTTTTGTAACAAATTCTTTACATTATTATAGACAATGTATCCTGCAGACACATTATACCCACAAACATGATGGATATATGGGCTATTTGGCCCTAACTAACCCATTATGTCAAAACATTTAACAGCTCTTTGTTTGTGTTCTTCGGTTTAGTGGAAGTTCCACCTGGTAAATTCTTTGCTATGCAAATATATTCCATTGCACACATTTCTAACATTGCTCTTTAAAAGGATTCTTTTTACCAGTGCATTTTTATATTTAATGATTGTCAAGCTATCAAATGTTCAAGTCTCAGAATGACCTCGTTACTTAACTTTGGCTTCACTCTGCTTCCATATTTGAGGTTGGAACAAAAGACAATTGAGTAAAGAGCTCAGCTCACTATATTATGGGTTGCCTTGACCTTGAAAGCCCTGTATTTCCCTTTCATGCCCACCACCTACACTTTTCATGCAGACTGCTTTACCCACTCAGCTTGTAGTTTGCTCAGTAAGGTACTTGACTAGGTCTATCTCATTATCACATCTTCTATCACATTCAGATCTACTGCTGTGACTCTACAGATCACATTTTTCAGTAAAGCTGTAATGATCCTGGCAATTATATGGTAGGTATATGGCATATTCATTCAAACATATTCAGTATTTCAAGAATCCTCACAGAATTTGCTAGTGCCTGAAAATCATCACTTATCTAATGACACAAAGTGTATCCTTGCCTTATAAACACTTTGAGTTTTGGCTTGCCGTGAGAATTTTTCACTCAGGACTAAATGCAACCCATAACCTCAGTTTATTGCTATTCTTAACTCAGGATATGCCCTATATTTCTCGTTCATGCCCACCACCTGCACTTTCCCTGTCTGGACTAGCTTACAGCTTGGTGACAGGGGCATTGCCTGGGGATAAAGCCAGGGAAATTTATCTGAAAGAGAGCTGAATTCAGATGTCCAGCATGGAGTAACAGTAGCATTCAGTGTCAAAGGTGTGCAGCTCCTTGTATTTCAGGACAGACCATCCCTTTGTGTTCCATAAAATCTGCTTCAGAAAGTATAAGCCCACTTCAAATGATTGTCACTGGCAAGAAAAAAAAAGAAAAGAAATAGAAAAAGAAAAAAGGAAAAAAAGAAAAAACCTTGTCCTGAATTCTGAGTGAAGACACAGATCTGTGTCTTCAGTAAAATAGTTCTTACTGGCTAAGTCCAAACAAGCCTTTCTTTTGGGTGGAGGTTTTCTGGTTCTTTGAAGTGTTTGATTTCCTCCTATCAGGTATGCACGTTATCAAGGTACTTAAACTATTTTAATTGCCTTGACAGGCCCCCTGCATTTAAGGCTTTGCAACATTTTTGCACAGAGAACAAAACCTCAGGGTAAAGTACCGACATCAGTGAAAATTTTACAATTACTAATATTGTTTGGAAATCTAACCCACTGAATATATCTGCTATAGAGCTATGTGGGACCTGAGGGGCAAAATTACTTCCAAAGTGTGTATAGTTTATACAGCTTGCAATAAATGTCATTCACAATTATAATTCCACTTTTATCAAACAGACAAAAATAATTTGTCCAAAATATTTTAAGGGCCTTTGCATGAATTTCTCATCTTCTCATGTCTATTATCATACTCTTGACAACCAAGTTACAAGATAGTTAGGCAGACATAGAAATTAAATTAGATATTAAGAAGATAATTTAGAAGTCCAATCACAATTTCCTTTTGAGGGGGAAATTAAACATAAACCTGCTGAACTCACAGGTTTTGATTGATTAGAAAAAACCTCCCCCAGAATAAATATCTTTGCACGTTTGATCCAATTGCTGGTAATTGAATATTCTTTTTTCATAAAGAACTTTTTTTCATGAATTATGAATGCTCAGCATTCCTGAGTTGTGCTATAGGCAGTTCATGCTCAGGCAGTAAACTGAGCTGCTAGTACCCATTGCCAGTATGCCTTGTTCCATTTCTGCTGCCTCCTACCCTGGGAACCCAAAGATTCATCCTTTACATACACAAGCTCATGGGTTCTGATAGAATTTACCCACAAATGCTGACAGAGTAGAAGTGCTGTTGGCCATCAGTTTGACATTAGAGCCACAACTCAAGTCAGGCAGTAAGAATGACACCCAAACAGACCTCAGTATACATGGGCAAGGGAAGAGAAGATGCAAAAAGCTATGAGCATATTTCCCCCACTTGTTAGGGAGAAATCTAAAGCCCAGTGCTTTGGTGACTATTTTCAACCATATGTTCTACTAAGCATCTTCTCTCTCAAGCACCATCCAAACCAAGTATTCTGTCAAACAGCTTCTAACTTTATTTCTCTACAGCACAGCCTCTTCCACTATTTTGGTTTAAAGTGCAGGCAGGTACAGCACAGACCAAGCCCTGGAGATGTGCAGAGGTCAGTCTGGGATGGGCAGAACAGGTCTTGGGCCATGGCTGGGTGAAGGCAGAGCCCAGTAGAGGGATCAGGGTCATTCAGGGCTGGCTGTGCACAAAATGCTTGAAATTAAACGTCGTGTCTAGTAAATGATCTCACAAGTAAAGCACCAGAAACACACACACACTTCCACACCTCTAAAAAGCTGAGGTCAGGATCTATAAAGGCACACTCAGCACAACAGCAGTGCTATCCCAGGACTTGTAAACATTGTGCAGTGCTGCAGTGACGCTGGAGCAAACTGGGCTCTGCTGAACAAAACTAAGGAGAGTCAGTCCTTCCTGCTGGTGGGTGCTGGGAAACCCAGCACTTGTCAGAGCCCTGCCCTGACTGAGATCTCTTCCTCTGCTGCTGCCTCTGCAGATGCAGTAAATCATTTTCTCCAGCTACTGTTTGTGAGAATGAAGCCGAGGGAAAACTAAGTTGTTATGGGGTGACAATTCCTGACAAAGATGAGTTATAGTAGAATAAAAAGCTGGTTCCTGTGTAATTCTGTACAGTGATGGATATTCTGAGCTAGGTTGTGTTTAAGAGCTGAAGGGAAAGAAAGCAGTTATTGTTTCTTCACCTTATTTCCTCCTCTTTTGAAAGTCCCTCCAAACTAAAATTCATGTATAACATGCATGAGGTATGTAGAGCACTGTGCTACATTGTACTGTACAGAAAATTTTACTTTACATGCATATCTGTTCCACTAGTATTTGTTGAACTGGTTTTTCTACATTAGCATTTTCTATTTTCAGACTTATTTCAAGCTCCAAATATCTATGTAAGGATCAAAAAAAGGATTTGCACATATTAATACATTATGTTTGTGTTAGTAGAGGGATTCTAGATACCCCAAACAACAGCACACCTACCTTTATCACACATTTAAGAGTGGGCTGAAAGTCCCTTTTTGCTTTACTGTAAACTTATAAAATGCAGTTGAATCTTAGTTACTTGAAATTCAATGATGCAAAATCATTCCTTATTTGAAACATATTCTTGTTGCCTGAATACAGCATAGATCTACTAAATCCTTCTTTACCTGAGGGTATGAAAATAGATTTAATTCTAAATCTACCATAAGGGAAACCTAGTCAAACTTGGACTATCAGTCATAAAAATACCTAATTAGGTTTTTCCCTAACCCTCTGAAGCAAAGTCATGGGACTTTCTTAGGCTAAATCCATACTGTCTCTCTCACCCACCCACTGTTTGATATGCTATTTGAAAAACTAATTGCTCATATTTTAAAACTTCTTTCTGGATGGTTATTTTTGGTGCCACCCACTTTACTTTACACTTAACATCAAGATGTGGAAGTGGACTTAAAAATTTATTCAGCAGGGAGTGAAAAATGTGAGGAAAACTCTTCTAGAGACTTCAGTTTCTTAAAGTAATTTACCTGTCCTTGAACAAACTGACTGTAAACCCTCACTTGGAAATTACATTACACAGATAAATTACCTTACATCACATGCACCCAGGCTTTTTCTCTGGTATATGTTTGTGTATTGGTTTTTCTTTTTTAATAAAATCCATCACATCTACCTGATTTCAGTAAATTGTAATAACTCACCTGTGCTGTGAAAGAGATGTAAGGACACACAGAGAAAAAAATGATCAGGCAGCTTTTTAAGCTACATGCTGGCTCACTTAATTACTATTGGTACAAAGAAAAGCATGTTAGTTTGTCACAAAAATCACAACTTTCTCAAGAAGGGTATTTTATGCTCTTTTATGGGCCTTAAGGGAAAAAAGTGCCACAGTAAGGGCCACAGTAACAATGTTACCCAAAAACAACTGCCAAAATTTGGTATGCAAAAATGGATTTGAATTTTGTAGCGCAAGACTAGTTCCCATATTAAATATTATTTAATAATATTTAAATAAGTATTATTTATGTTTGGGACTGTTTTGATTTTTTCCTACTCATTTCCTGTGTTGTGAACTTGTTCCATGTCAGAACTCGTTTAGCACAACTTCCTTAGCAAGAGCAGCTAAATTTGCTGAAACTTTGGACTGCTGGGTGTAACTTTCATCTAGTCAGGTAAAAGTAGCACCCAGAGGCAGCTCAAGCCAGAAAATAAAAAAGCCACAGAGCAGAGAGGAAATGGCTCATCTAGGGACAGTGACAACAGGCAGATCCCAAACCACAATATTACAACTGGTCTGAAGGGTCACAGGACAGGTAGGGAATTCAGGTTATAATGGTGGAATTGCCCAGGGCTTTCTTTGTTCAAAGCTGCAGTGTTATTAGTAAAAATAACTTTATAGAAGAATCTCTTTTTGGTTTATTAATTCAGCAGAAACTCAGAGCTGAACCCTGTTAGGGTGGCAGGCATGTGTAATTTCCATAACATCTGTAAGCTGGCCATTGATTTTCTTTGCTATATTGCCTGAATTTTAAAGCTCATCAAGTTCATTTCTAGCTTTCCAACTTACTTGAATTGAAACCTTCCTAAATGCAAAACTGTGGAGTCAATGAAAAAAAGAAGTGGATGGATTTGTGTACTCCATTTTAATTTTTTTTTAATTTCACTTTCTTGATATTCTGATGGAAATTCCATCTCTTGGGGATTTGCCTCATAAATATTAGAAAAATAATATAGCTTTTTTTCCCCTCAAGCTCTCAGGAAATTGGATCAGCAATCCTCAAATAGTTAATAACTTTTTGATATCTCTTTCAATCATTTTTTAAAATCCTCACTTGTCACTGACAGCTTTGCAACTCCTGTCAAAAAGGCAGACTTGACTAACAATTTTTTTTTACTCTTTATACAAAGATAATTTTTTCTTTATATTTTTTCTCAGTCCATGTTGAGAAAACTTCCAACTGATGGGTAGAGAAATCCTAGAGATGATTATTTGATTACTTCTTAACCTCTAGCAAAATGTCTTTACAGGTTTTATATTTGTATCATCAGTAAGATTGTTTTGAAAATATGGAATGAGTAGCATGACAAAAACTCGTGAAACAGAGATTTTTGCATCCCAAAGTGCCTAAATTGCTTAGTCAATGAAAAGCCATGGGCAGCAAAATGAACAGTATCATTCTTACTGTATTAAAGAATTATTTTAATATTTTGTTTTCATCTTTAAAATAGTGACCTAGAAAAAAAAAATTTAAATTAACTAGTTAATGGGGGAAATCAGGCACACTGAATTTAATTGATTTAATTGGTTTCAAATGTATTTATTTTTATTTGATGACTCATGCTTTAGAGGTGTTTATAAGACAGAAAAGCAGACCCATGCAAGTCTATAATTTTCAGAGGGTTAAGTGTAGATGACATGGACTCTACATGGATTTGAGAAACTCATCAATGTTTTCCCCTTGCATCCAGAATCACTATAGGGCCAATCATTATATTGCAGGTGGACAGATTGGTCTTTTCTTTCTCTGTAGCCAGTAACATTTTCAACTATTTTCCCTGTTATGTTTTCTCTCACAGCAGTGACCTAGTACAGAGTTTACATCATCAGTTCCCTCTTTAAGACTTGTATTTGAAAATTTTGATATGGTGCTGTTTCTAAATGTCTGCAAATGCAGGGCCCTGATGGCATAAATTTCAAGTCTAAAATTTTAATTTATGTGATTTTAGAGGTTATTGAGTACTGCAGAAAGGAAAATGTTGAAGATCATTCTTTAGGGGGTCAAATAAACAGCCAACTAAACTGCAGAAAATACAAATTAATCCAGGGTTTGATAATGTTATCTTGCCAAAAGTGAATTTTCAGAGATTTTTTTTTTCTCCTGGGAAAGAAAGAAAGGAGAGAAAAAACAAAGCAAGGAAGATAAAGATAGCATTATTAGTAGTAGCATTATGGCCACTCTAAGTGGTCATGGCGAAAGAATAGAGCCCAGATTTATAATTTATAGGAACCAGAAAGGTGGGATTGTAAAGGGCATTTGAGGTTGCCCATGGTGAGAGGAAAACTTGAGAAAGAATCAAAGTAGAAAAAAAACCATACAGAGATGACAAAACCATGACAAACAATATAAAACTGTATGCATGGTCTTTGGAAATTAGTTGGTGGCTGTTATCAAGTCCAGAACTAAACAAGTGGTAGCAATGGACTTGTGAAGAAGGTATAAAACACTGAGCTTAGGCACTTTATGTGTGGTGAATCAGAAGAATTTAGTACAGTCAGAATGTGGGAATGCCCAACTCAATTACTGGTTTGAATAAACCTAGTACAACTGCTAGGAATTGCAGGATTGCTGCCATAATCACAGGTTTCACCATCAGAATTACAGTCTAGAAACTGCTTCTCCAAATTAGTCCTGCATTTATGTGGTCATGTTTGTTTTGGCATGGCAATATGCAAGCAGTGTACTATACATTGCTTCCTTTAAGTCTCTTAAACAAATGCATTATTTGTGGCTTTTCTGAAATATTATTCTAGTTGAGTTCAATTCTTTGTTAATCTGCACATTTCTTTATTAGAAGCATTTCTATCTCTGTAATTTATCCATGCATTAATTGTGCTAATGAGTTGTAAAAGACAAAGAAATTCTCAGATATTAGATTTATTAATATTTTCATAGCTCCTGTATTTCATATTGATATTCTCAGAAGGTTAAATTGTTGCAGTTTAAAATTCTTACTATATTAAATAATATTTCTTGTTGTTTCATTGTAACTGGCAATAAAAGAGGCATTACCCATTCTACTTACAGCTAATGGGCAAAAAAAAATTTAAATACATATGTTTAGGTCACAATCTGGAGTTCATCTTTAGTCTAAGTCTAATCTGCAGTTAATAAATGATTGTTCAGTTTCAACTAGAAATGTAATGTATGTATTCAAAACATGCTAATGTGTTCTTATTTTGTTGATTGTATTTTTTCTTTTTTTAGCATCTAACCTGCATGTAACAGCTTATTTCCAAGTAGAATAGCTCTCATTTGTTCTGCTTTTCCATATCTCCAAATTTTCTCCTGCCTTCTTCTGCTGAATTGACCCCCACAGAAGCCAGGGGAGAAGCAGAAATAGCTCAATTCTAACAGATGAAATTCAATAAGAGAACAAGGTAGGTGATAGCATTCAGTCAAGGTTTGACCAGTTTTGCTTCAGCTGCAGTGTGAAAGCATGGCCAGACTGCTCTCCCTGTCCTCTTCTTCCTGATTTCATAGTGAATATTCCTCAGGATCTTCTTCGCCAATAATACAATATTTTTTAAACTTGGATCTATATGGGCAAGGCATCATTTTGTCAGGAAAGATCTGGTAAAGGAAGTCTGGTTAGTTTGTGCCTCAGCAGCCCAGGACTTTGGGTAAGGTTTTCAAGAGCATTCATATATTCATGAACTATGACTTAAGCACTACAAAAGTTATGAATCTTAAGAGGTGACCAAAAGGGTCTTTAAGCTATTATGGCTATTTTCAATAACTCTAGAAATATTGGAATTGTTTCAGAAACTGGAAGAAATTTAATGCTGCATCAGTATTTAAATGGGATAAGCAGAATGAACTGCCTGATTATATTCTATCAGGATGACCTTGACCCTACACAAAATAGTAGAGCAGACACATTATATCAAAAAATAATAAAATACTATGAATGTCATTCAAATTAGTCTTCTGCTAAACAGGTTCTCCCAAGGATACATGACTTTTTCTTTAATGAGATTAAAAGTTGAGTTGACAAAGAAAGGAATATCTGTGCATGTAGGTAAAGCTCAGTTAAAACCTTGGGTATCAAGGACAATTTGATTAAAAGTCTAAAATGCTACAAATTTAACACAGTGAACACTATATATATTATCCATTAACTAAGTTACAGACGTCAGAGAAATCATCATCAAGCAGGTGTGCTTTTACTGTGGTCCCATAGGCAATGCTTTCATAATATTCTTTATGAGTTTTTATCAGTGACCTGGAAGATAACATAAGAATATCGTTAAGAAAGTTTGCAGCTACCAGGAAGAATTAGAGTCTGGCAAATAATAAAGAGGAAATGTTATTGACAAAGGGCAGTCTTGATTGCCTGACAAGCTCTAAGTTTGCAAACAGTGTTGCAAACAGCTTGCAAACAGTGTTTTGATTTGAACAAGCAGAGAGGGAGAGAGAGAGGGAGACTAAAGAAGAAAGGACATGAATGATATCAACAGAAGAGATTACAACATGTGAAAGTGTAATTCTGGGAAGAACCATTGAGATGGTTATAGTCTAAATTGATCTGAGCTTCACATGAAAGTCTCTGTTTTGAAAGGCTAACAAGAACCTTGAATTTAGTAAAAAGGGGTTACCAAGCAAGTGTAAAGAATAAATAACATGTATGTATTTCTCCCAAAGGAAACTACTAGAATACTCAAGTAAATTCCTTTGCTTGCAGTAGAAGAGCATTGATATCTGGAAAGAGTTCAGAGAAGATTTATGTGAATAATTAGATTATAAGAAAACATGACTCATAGTAAAAAAATTCAGGCATTTTATCTGTCAAAGTTATGAGGTGATCTTGGCCTGCTTAGACCTATGTCAGGAAAAAAAATCATAAAAAGTTGTTCTAAAGGTCATGATTTAGCTCCAGTAATATCTAAGTCTGGCTAGCCTGATGTCCTGTGTCACAGGTTGAGGTAGTTGACCACACTGGTCCATTTTTGAACATGTAACCTATGAGTCATGCAATACTACTTATTTCAAACCAAACAGCATTATAAATTGAATTTGAATAAATTTGAAATAAGGTTATAGATGGTTACAATTTTGAGGCTTTTGTAAGAGATCATATTTTAAAAGGTTTGTCTTGACTGGAGAGGACCTACCAAGCAGGATGAAAAGTGAAAGATTTTTTTTAGGCTATAAGAATAAGGAGGCTTAGTTATGGATGCATACTTAAAAAAAGAAGTATATATATACATTCATATATATATATATATATATATATATATAAAGATATATATAAAGACTAATTATTAGGAAGCAGAATAGCTATGAAAAAGATAGTGTTCTTTTCTAATTCTTATTCAAACTGACTTTTTTTTTCCCAGTTATTTCCAACTCTTAATTCTTAGAAATAATAAGGAATGAGGAAAACAGTCCAGTTAGAATATGAAATAAACCACCTCTGTCCCAGAATCCAATGAAATGGGGATGACTATGTGAAAAATGAAATCAGGGCAGATTATCACGAAGTTTAAAGAGAACAAATAATTCATATTCTTAGCTCTGCTCTGAAAAAATTTAATAAAAATAACAGTCTCAGCTGCTGCCTGAACTACAAGCTCAGCTTAATATAGGTGCAGAGACAGCTTCAGAGAAAAATGTAGCACATCTGCAACAACAGGCAAATGGTTAGTCAATTATTGAGCCAAAGAGGATACTTATTGATTTTCAAAATATTTCAGTGCACAAATGGGAACACAGGAGGAAGGAGGATATCACCTTCAACTCTTGCTCAGTTATAGGATGTTTTTTAATAACTTGCCTGTCTTAGGGTCTTTGCTTTATGATTAGAAAAGCTGAATTCAGTTGTTTCAACCTTCTGACCTGCATGGGTGGAGAGCCAGTCAGAGATGTCTGCAGAAGGAAGTGACATACCCATGAAGAGCTGCTGATGAATCTGGGCTCTTGTTTAGATAGGAAGAGGCAAAAGGAAGAAATAGCTGATAAACATTCAGACTTTTGAATGTCTTATCCAAGCCTCTCTGGTCTGGAAGCAAGACTGGAAATAACTCAAATAGGATTTCTTGAAATATTTCCAGAAGCACTTGGTTTTGGCTGGGTCAGTAGTACAGCAAGAATAGACTTCCTGGGATATTTTGGCATTGCTGTTTCACATTTCAGATACAAGCAGAACATCTGAGTCCTCTCCTCTCCTCTCCTCTCCTCTCCTCTCCTCTCCTCTCCTCTCCTCTCCTCTCCTCTCCTCTCCTCTCCTCTCCTCTCCTCTCCTCTCCTCTCCTCTCCTCTCCTCTCCTCTCCTCTCCTCTCCTCTCCTCTCCTCTCCTCTCCTCTCCTCTCCTCCTCCTCTCCTCTCCTCTCCTCTCCTCTCTCCTCCTCTCCTCTCCTCTCCTCCTCCTCTCCTCTCCTCTCCTCTCCTCTCCATCCTCCTCTCCTCTCCTCTCCTCTCCTCTCCTCTCCTCTCCTCTCCTCTCCTCTCCTCTCCTCTCCTCTCCTCTCCTCATCCCTCTTTTTCTCTCCCTGCCCACTCTTCTAACTTTTCCAAACAGTTCAGGCTGTGGTTGAGCTAGAGATTAGGACAAAAGCTTTGCTTTGGTTGAAACAGGGTCACCAAATTACCTACATTCTTTGCCAAAGAAATCTGCTACACACTCAAGTCCACAACTCTAAAAGCAAATAGTAACATTTGGAACTGAAAGAAAATGGGAAGCTAATGAATATTATAATTCAGGAAAATATATTTCTCATTCTCCTTAAAACTATTGTGTATACAGAATCTCCAGTGTGTACACAAGAGGCAGATCCCATCCCCAGCTATGCACACACTGTTCCCACTGAAGCACGGAAGCCACACACATGCATCTGGGGGCAAAATTGGGACCCAACAGCTGGACCTTTTAGCTTAGCCACATTAATTACAGAGCTCAGTGACCACTGCATGCCACTGCATCTTGGACCACACTGAGCAGATCAGCCTTGTAATGTCATTTTCAGCTCGTGGATGGCAGACAGTGATGTCTGAGGGAGGAGAAACACACTTTTGAACACCTGTCCATTCTCTCCTTGCACACCAGCACTGGTAGCCATCCTCCTTCGCCAAGGACTCACTGTTGTATCATGGCCACACACAAAGCCTGCCTGGCAGACAAAGAACTCATAAACCAAACCCTGTAATCTACTTTGCTGGCAGCACTCAGTGCTATGGATACAATTGGGATGGTGGTGTTGCTGACTTGGCAAGAGTTTCTTGAGCTGCTTCTGTTAATATTTCAAGATTTGGCTGCCACCAGGCCTTCCCAGCTGCCTTCTTTCACTGGCTGAGTTCAAAGGCTCCAAGTGAATGGAGTGTATACACACTGGTTCAACTTTGTTCCGCCGTGTGTATACACACACACAATTAGCTGCATTTATTGAGTTGAAAGTGGTCTGTCATTGACACTGAAGAAAATGAAAATAAATTTTTAACTTGTGATAATAAAAAAAAAATCATTAAACTGATTAAAAAGATAAGTGATATTATTTAATATTGGGCAAAAAGAATGTAGTATAAAATGCAAGACTTAAAATTAGTATAATAGGAAGTGTTCTGTATTTCTGGATGTTGTATGAGGCCTTAGAAATTTTCACCTGAAAAAACATAATGTGCTTATTTTACCAAGAAGAGAATCTGACATTGTACAGTGGATTCTAGCCTCACCATTGATGTCTTTGGCAAAAAATGTGCATGAAACCCTAGTGGAATTACGGCAGGTAGGATTTTGCTCCTTGTGATTCATTAACAGTTTGTTTACCTCTTCCTTTGTTTTATTGGGCAACAACAACAAAAATGTTCATTTTTTGAGGATGTCCCCTGCTTAGAAATAGAAAAGATTAAAATTGTTCTTCCCCAGGAACTTGTACCACTGCACAGCATTGGAAGAGTTACTTTCTAACAGTGCATCATCAATTTTGCTTTGTTTGCCCAATGTTGAATACACTTTTGAAAAGTGGAGGACAAGGTGAAAGTGCTTTCAGAATAAATAATTAGCTTGGCTCTTTTTTTTTTTTTTTTTTTTTTTTATTTATTTATTTAAGAGTCAATTCAAAGACAAAACAACTTATTACATTTTACCAACTGGAAATTCCATCCTACAAAGTCAGAAGGCTATCAGCATCAAGCATTGCTGTCACAAAAGCACATAACATCAAGAGACATCAGAATCTAATAACTGTTTTGGGGGGATAGTTAATTCAATTGTGCACTAGTTGATTTTGATTTTTTTTTCTCTGAAACTATTTTACATACATTTAGATTCTAATATTTTTTTGACTGCATCAGAGATTTGAAATGTTTTTGATTTACTGATATAAGAAATAGCCAGATTCCACTAGAGCATATTCTGTGTCCTCAGGTTGAAAATCTTGCTGTATTTTGTAAATTAAAAGTAAATTATAGTCTTACAATGTGTTATGAAATTAAAAAAACCACATACAAAACCAGTTGTATTTCTTTAAGGAATGATGCTGTGGTTTTCACAGCAAGGAACAATTCCCAGTGCAATTAAAGTAACAAAGAAAATAATAAAAGAATGGTGGATGGCTATAAAGTACTGGCAGCTGAGGTATTTCCATTTGCTTGATGTAGACCTCTCATTCCAGATGCTGGCTGAGTCCTCACCCTCAGTCTGATCCTTTATGAGTGTGATTCATTAATTCACTTCTCTTCTCTACACTGTTAATGGAATTGTCCTCTCTTGAACCAGTCTTTGTGTAACCAAGGTTCTCTATTTTCTTTTGCTCTCTTTAAATGGTATTCAGCCAGTGATGAGTACACCTAGATTCTCCATCTCTCCACACCTCCTCTACTGTTGTTTACAAAAGGTATTGGTACTTGCTGTTTTGAAAAGACTGTAAAAAGAAAAAAAGAGGAAAAATGGAACAGAATCTACTGACCAAATAGATTTCCTAAATCACCTTCATTTTGGTGATTAAATATATTATAAATATAATATAGATTCTTAATAGATATCATATATAATTATAAATATAATACAGATTTTCTTAAATAATGTTTCTTTTAAAGATGCTTTTCTTGTGTATATCACAGCACTGATTAACTAAGTGCACATTCCTCAAAATTATAATTTTCATGATATGGGAACCTTTGTTCTGAGGCTGTAATCTTTAGTATTAAAAACCTGGTAATTAAGTAATGTTTGGTCCCTGATATAGTTCTGAAAAAAAAATAAAATTAGTTTCTCATATTTTAGTAAAGCATTTATAAATATTTTAATGATAGCTTGGCTTTCTATCAAGGAAATTATATTTTGAAATAATATACACAGATATACTAAATGTACACAGAAATACTGAGAAAATTAATTTTAAAAATAACTTCATCAAGCTTTTCAATTTTGGTAGAAGAAGTCAGAGTAAAAAGAGCAAAATATTTATAGTTAAATTCTTTTTCTTGTCTTTTTTCCTGTCTTTTCGCCATGAAGTATATTTCTGATGCAGCAATTTCACATGTATAAAAACATTTTCTGCTATAATTTGGACAAGTCTGGTGAAGACATGGCTATGTGTGAAGAGGACAAAGCCATGTAGAAATATCCAATTTTAAATGAACTACCATAGAGTCTTGGTTCAGAAGAGTTTCTTTAGTGAGATCAAACACTTTGGGAAAAAACACATATTCCTGTTTTCCAGTAACATTTTAGCTCATTTAGGGCTGGTTCTTATAGCTTAGTTATGCACTGCCTACTCTGAGTTTATATTTAGTGAGTTTAATGCTTCAATGGACAACTCTTGTAGGATAATGTCTTATGGCTCAGTCCAAGCCTGCTCTGATGGGTTTCAGTTCAGAATGTGAGAAGTTTGGACTGTGTCAAATACCTTGATGCAGATGACAGCACATGGCACTTTTAATAGCACAAAAGGGAGGGCACTACCTGTCCTGCAACCTGGTCAAGAAACTGCAGGGGCAGATGGCCAAGAGATTGGCTATGCTGACTCTCTGGGCTAATCTCAGTCCCCAGCAGTGATAGGTTCATATCACACATACAGTTTTATTATTCCTCTACCTCAGCTGCTCCCTTTAACTAGGATTCTGCAGCTAGACAGGCACAGGGATTTTCAGTTCAAGATTTTTCATATCATTATTTAAAGCAAGTGAATTTTAATTCAGCTACTTCAGAAGCAACCCCTTGATATTTTTGAGCTGTTCAAATTTCTCACCACCTGCTGGGTCACAAATGTAAGTCTCTATCTAAGATACATCCACAAGGGTACATAGGTATATTAACTATTAATTTTTACTTCATAAGGAAATGGTAATTTTTTCTTTTAAGTATCTGTTGTGTGTATCATGCTAACTTTATTCTTAATCTTTATCCATCCACATGAATAAATATTTGATGACCGTACTCAAGTATATGATTAAATCTCATATTTGTATTGAAGCATACTGATCAACATTTGATTCTCAATCACTGCAGAATTATTAAGGATCCTGAATACACAGCATATGCATTTCTTATCATGAAAGGATACTATCCACTATCATCAGGCATGCCATGCTTTGGATCACAACTCTATCTCAATATCAAAAAACAGTGCAAGACTTCAAATTCTATAAAATTGTAAATGGCATTAATCTCAACAAACTGCAGAAGGCAGGCACATTTGGGTTACTCAGCTAGATTCTTTTTATTGGAGGGTAAATGGCATTACCAAACCTTACATCTATGATGATATTTTAGGTCTGTTAATCAGGGTGGGATGAGCTGCCTCCTAGGAATAGCTGTTTCTCCTAGCAGTCTGAAAAAGGAGACTGGATTACCATTATATATAGATTTCTGCAACACAGATACCTATACTAGAGATATTTTGAAAACTATGTGACTGCAAAGGCACCTTCTGAAACACAGCCAGAAAGAGCTATACTGGGGGGGCTCTTAGGTACATTAGATAGTTAACTTTAATAATCTATTTACCCTGTGATTTACCTCAATTTGCCCAACCTACCTCCTGGCCATATTTTTTCCCTATAATAATGCAAATCATATATTCCTCTTTCCTCACATCATTAAAAAGAAAAAAAAAAAAGAAACTAAAAAAAATATGCAGTTGTATTTCCATATGCAAGAACTAAACAGAAGAAACTAAATACAATGAATTCTGTGTAGCAGACATGTTCTGTTAACATATGTAGGATAAATAGAAAGATACACAGATGAATAGATGAATGAACTTGTATCCATTACCCTTCTCTGGTTGTAATATGTTGCTAGCATAGCATTAACTTGTGATAAGAATGTCTGCTGCTCCAAGTAGATAGGAGTTGAAAAGGAAAATAAATTCACTTGATTTGCATTCTCAAGGCCAATTGCCAGCCCAAAATGCATTTTGCCTGTAGCCAATGGTATGTTAATTCAACAGAAACTTAGTCCAAAGACCTTTGCCTGTATCTTTTCCCAGCTGCACAGCTAAATCATTCAAAACAAAATAAATAGGAGAATAGATCATAAAGGAATTACAGTCCCAAAGGTAGTTGACTGAAGCTCAGATGCTCTTGGCAGCATGACAAATGATGTGCATATGATCAACAAAAAGCATGGAAAAGATGCAAAGGATCATGACATATTTTGCTATTGTTTGTTTTTCTTCTATTTTGTTCATTATGTACAAAATTAGAGGTAGAAGCCACAGCCAGAAATCTGTAGCACGACACAAAGTAAAACAGAATGCCTACCCAAATAGCTGGATTAAATAAACTGGGAGCAACACCAGGAGCAGCAACAACACAGAAGAAAGTCTGAGTCAGCAGAGAAAAAAACCCAGACCCAACAAACAAACAAAAAAACAAAATCAAGAAAACCCTAACCTTTGTACCTTTTCAGTGATGCAAAGTTTGAGAAAATCATAATAAAACAAAAAGTATATTATTATGAATCTTTAATTCTCACATCTGCTTCAATAAATACTCCTGTCAGAAATCTCTGGGGGAATACTGCACCTTCCCTGGGGATCTCCAGTTCCTACCTTCACTTGACAGCTGACACCTTTGTGTCATCATCATCACTACCTGCTGGACACAATGAAGTTCTTGGGCAAAAGGAAATTTCTTCCTCAACAACGAACCTGATATGAATCCTATAAAATTCCTCTCTTCATTTACAGTAAAGGTACATATATAAGTGGAAAAAATATAAAACATCAGAGCTCCTGGCAAAAAAATATTAGTTTGTTAAAAGACATTCTATGTCAAAGAAAATTTTAAACAAAAATATTCCACCTGCTCCAATTTACTGTTTTCATGTTCATTTAAATAATTTTGTGCTCTTTAAATTCACCCAGCCTTTTCCATAGGCTGTGCAGGATTTATTAAGTACAGGAGCCTCATGCAAATTTGTCTGTTTCAGTAAGATTTTGTATTTCAGTTCCTAGACACTATCTTGGCGGGTTTACTTGTGAGACAACATCCCCAAAAGCTTCATTTTGCACAAGTGAATTAATAAAAAACACAAACAATATTTTGCCTTGCTCTTCTGAATCCCTGACTTGGAACAGCTTCCAAAGTCATTATTCAGGTGATCCTGTGGAATAGACATCAGGGTCTATTCCTGATGAATAGATCAAGAACTTCAACTACCTTTCACTATCTACCCTTCCATTTTGTGTTCTGAGATTCTGTCTTTATTTCAAAGCTTCCCTGTGAGAGCAATATGGCAGATTAAATACAGACTGAAAACGGTGCAATCATGTTTTTGGGTTTTTTTTCCTTCCTTTTACATTTTTAAAGATTGGGTTTTACCCATTTTTGTGTTCTTCATTCCCTCAGCTAAACTAGATACCTCTGAAATTTTATGTTCCACTCTGAATTTAAACCCAGTCTGGACATACGTCTATATATCTATATATCTATGTATCTATATATTTATATTTCTATATATCTATGTTATCTATCTCCCTCTATATATGTGAATATTCATATATATAATAGGTTTGTTGGCTCTTTCTACATGACCTTGGACAAATCAGTTTGCAGTTGTCTGATTCAGTTTCCTCACCTGCATATTTCTCCTTTCTCTGATGCATTGATATCACAAGCTGAAATTACATATTTGCCCATAGACCTATCACAGGAGTTTAGGAAGCAAACAGAATGGATGAGAGACTGAATCCCTGTGAAAATCCCTTAAAATAACTTTGATGGCTATTCCAGTTTAGGAAAGGTTACACTGATAGTGCTTATGGCATCCCCGCTGTGCATGTAAGGAGAGAAAATTGCTCTCTGGAACTGACAAAACCAAAAGCTATAGATTCACTACATAAACAGATAAAATGTCAAAACATGCTTCTCCTTTCTCTGTGTTGGTTGCATTTGCAGATTTTGTTTATCAGCTCAGCACACTCTACACACACACATGGAAAATTCATGTGACTGTTAAAGACTTAGAGGTTAAAACCATAAATAAGCTATAGTCCATCAATAGGTATAATGTGCCCCATCTTTTTCTTTTATCAGCCAAGTATGAAACACAGGCACAGACATTGAACACTGGTTTAATTGAATCACAGTTGCTTAAGTGCTCTCAGGAGGTGATAAATTAAAAAGTGTTTTATCGATGAAAGAAATTGGGTTTTGCAAGTTGAAGAAGCAATATGGCATGAATCTAGTAATAAATTGTTGGTTATCTACTAACACCAAATTGCTACCAATAAAAATTATCTGTGAGCTTTTTAACAAGGAAGGAACAATAAACAGAAGATTCCAGCCCACACATTACTTTGTTTTCCTCTTTTTGGTCAAATTAATGTCAAGCTAAATGGAGAGCTGATCAAATTATTTCTGGAAGGCAATTATTTTGGTTAATCTGATTTTTTTTTCCCTGAATAAATGTTCCCCAAGGAATGCTGATTAGATGATTTTATGGCTGTTTTCCAAATTTTGAAACTATTCTGACCTTTCCTGCAAATTTCTTTTTCTGAAAAGTTCTTAATAATTTTTAAAATAGTTTGCTTTCCCAATTCATATTCTACTGGTTATATAAAGTCCCCAAATAGGGCTTAACTGCAAAAATCTTTTTTATATTTTAATACAAGTTTTTGTTTTATTTCCTCAGAAGTTACTAGGTAAAATGCTGACTTATCTAAACCTACTTGATTTTAGCAAGGACAAGAAGCCATATTGAATGTTTCAGAAGTAACTAAAAATACAATGGAATAAAACAGAAAAGACATTTAAAAATAATGCTATCAGGTAAATATTTAAAATATTCCCCAATTATGATCCCTGCCTTTTCCTCATGTATTGTCTTTCACTGGGACCAAACCAAATTTCTTTATAGTAATTTGAATACAGCAATATGTTTTGGATTTGTGACTGGAACAGTGTTGGTAACACATTGATGATTTAGCTATTGCTGAGCAGTGCTTTCACAACACCTTGGCCTTTTCTGCATCAGTTCTGGGAATCCACAAGGCACTGGGAGGGGCCAAAGCTGGGACAGCCTCCCTTTTTTCCCATCTCAAGATTTTTCACAATCCTCCCCTTCTCTCATTTCACATGTCTTCACTATGGAAACAAAGTTCATAGCTACAGCTTTATTCAAAATCATTTGTAATCATACTTTCTTCAGAGGCCTCTTGAATAAGTGGAAACACAAACACCCTAAATAACTCCAAATAGATAGATGCTTAAAGGTATTCCTCTTTCTTCCTTGCTGCACATGGAGACTGATGATGTAATAGCTGCTAAAGGTGATCAGGCTGGGAATTCATGCAGTCAAAGACCTAAAATGCACTTTCAAGATGCCAGTAATGGTTTTACATCACAGAGTGATCAGAGCCATCTACTTGAGGTACCAATACTGGCTCTAGATCAAATGACACAGTGTGGCTTGTGTGCACACTTCTCTGGACAAGTTCTGCTATGAAACCTTGGCAAAGCTCTCCCAAACAGCCTGGGTCACCTCCAGGCTCAATTTGGCACCCCTGTGAAATCATTAGACCTCCCTCCCTCCCTCCTTCACTCCCTCCTTCAATCCCTCCCTCCCTCCCTCCCTTCCTTCCCCCTTTTTTTCCAACACATGATGTCAGGACTGTCACAGCCTATAAAAGTTTTGGAAGCCCTGATTTGAAGGCATGTGAGTGGGCTCTGCAAGGGGACCGCTGGGAACAGTTTCAAACACAGCTGTCCCCAAAAGCACATCTGGATTTAATCACAGAAGGATCTGGATGAGTCACTCCAAAAAAAAAAAAAAAGATAAGACCTGAAGAGGGAAACAGAGATGTTAAGACAATAAAGATATTCCCATCTTTCTGCAGGGTCCCCATCAGGAAATTTCATTTTGCTGTGCAAGTTTATGGATACAAAGAGAGAATATTTCTGATATAGGAAAGACAGTTCTTTGATGTATCATAATATTAGATATTTCTGACTCATCAAGCAAAATGGTAAAGACATTTGGATATTTCTGAAAACATGAAGATATTTTTTTTTAAGTCCCTTGAAATTTCACTAAAGGAAAATAAAATTGAAAGATTCAAGTCTAGAAAAAAGAAAATAAAACAAAATAAATTTTTTTAGTCTACAGCTATTTCAGAAGGTCAAATTTTTTTTCAGGATTTTCTAAACATGGAACAATATTATTGTTGGAAAAAATTTGTTAATCTCTTTTTCTATTCTGTATATTAAGAAACACTATATCTTTTATTTCTTTATCTTGCTGGTAGTATAAAGTTATAAAAGTTTTATAGCACCATAATATAATTCTCCCATTCAACTTACAAAATAAATATCTATCTGGTGGATCATTTTATAATAAAACAGTAAATTAAATACCATACTGCTTCATGTTTTACAGCCTCACCTCTCAGGAGTCAGAATAAGACTCTATGTATTAGGTCTTTGGGGAGCGTGTGCTAAAAATTGTGCCTGTTTTCACATTTGTGTTCTTAAACAAAGTCTTTACAGTTCCACCCAGCTTAATAATGAAATCCTAGCTGTTAGAAGCTCATACACAAATAGACTTCTGAATGGGTGTTAGTGATGAAGTAGCTTCTCCATCATGTGATCAGAGCAACACAAAGCACAAGCCCAGGAGTGACTCTTGCCAACCAAGATGTTTCCCCAGGTCTGTGCCACAAGTACATTTTCCTGCCATTACAGAAACACAGACACTTCCAAAGGGCTGCCTAGGCCATGGGCTGAGCCAGACTCTGCCAGCCATGGGTGAGTATGGTACACTTAAAGCACTCTTGCCAAGCCTTTCAGGAATGATAGGATGCATTTAAACAGTAAAAGATTTACATTTTCTCTTTTAATTTGTATATTTTCTTATATTTTAGATGATTTTATGCTCAGCTGGTGAGGACTTTGAATAACCTCTTCCATTAAGGAAGTATTAATGTAGGACTTCTCTGTTGTGAGAAAATTAATTCCCTTTGGATAATGTTGGCTGCATGAAAGTGCAAAACCCTTTAGCAAGTACACAAAATCAAAAGTCAAACCAAAGCCAAATTTAGAAGTGAGCACATTTTGAGTTAGTGCAGATTCATCTTGCAGCTGCAGAGCAAAGTCACCTGTCTGATTTGTGAAACCATGAGGAGTGTGAAGAATCACAGGAAGAAAAGAAGCACTGGGTACCCAAAGCTGGTCTTGAGGGGTGAAATAATTTGGAACTGAGGAACACTGCAGGCAACTGTGAGGGTCTCTCTGCTTCCCAAAGGAATGACCCTTTCAAAGAATAACCTGCTTTTCCTGCTTGGCCTTTGCCCCATGTCAGGAGAGACAGAAACAGAGACATTTCAGAAATGCCTAAGCATAGCAGCATGGTAGCCATTCCCACAGGAAGCTTATAATTAAGCAATTATAAACTCAGAGGAAAGGCCATATTTCCTTCATGGTGCATCTCAGTTGAAAGCAAAACAGAGATAAGCAAAGAAACCAAGACCACTAAGTTTTGGAGGGAGCCACAACAATGTTGAACATGTGAGCAGTCTGAATGTGACTTCATTTGCTTAGCTAGTTGAGTTGGTTTCCTGAGCTCAGAAAAGTTGAAGATTTGATTTTTTTTCTTTCACTACCTTTTGTATATTAAATTTCAGGTTTAAACCTAGAATGATTAATTGGTAGTGTAGTTAAAATTACTCAAGTGCTTTAAATGACTAATATTCATTGTGATTAGATTGGAGATCAGAGCCACTAAAGTGTCAGAATATGTTCTTGCTTTTCATTAAAATTCACGTTTCTGAGAAGTGACACATTTTGAATTTTGATCAAATTGATTTATTTCCATTAGTTGTAAGTGCCAATTAATTGCTTGCTACATTAATGAGAGATTAGTTCATTTTAGTAGAAAGATCCAAACCTGGTGTTCCCTTTTACTGTCACCAGCCCCTTCAGTGATCCTATTATTGACTGCTAGAACACTAATAAAATCCTAATTTAAATAGGAATATTACCATTGACTTCAAACATGGCCAACTTGCACCTAGTGTAACTCACTCTGTTTTAGAACAAGACAGAACCTTCTTGTGCTTCTGCTCAACAGAAATTGATTTCTTCCTTCCTGGAGCTACATTAGTCAACATTTAAGTCAGTTTTGAATAAAGCTAATTTTTCAGATGATTGCCATTGTTGATTTAAAGTGATTATTCATTTGATTTATAAATTTAAAGGAAAGAGATGCCCAAAATGGTAAGGAAAAGATGTGTGATATTCAAAGGAAAGTACAGAAATTTGGCTTCTCTAGACCAGGAAGGCAGAGAAGGAATATGCTTGGTCTTTATGAAGAATCTACACATTGGATACTTTTCTGTCCACTTTCAGCAACAGAAAGCTGTTATTCCAAAGAGCAAATATCTGTCCTGGGTAAATTTGGGCTGATAATCAGAGAGACTCCTACATTTGTGAAAAAGCAGGTTTTAGCAGACATTTCTAAGTGGATTGAAGGAGGAAACACAGGTGACTTTTACAAAGGAAAACTTTCTGTAATTATTTTCTAGTCATAGTATTGTCAAAATAGACTCACCTTCGTTCCTATGATAAGCATTTAAAGTCAGCAGAAAAGGATATCATGTTAATGATCTCAGCTTCATCATCAGCTACAACAAATTATCATTAAATATCTGGGAGATTCTAGTTTGCATCTTCTATGAACTTGTCTGGGGCTTTCTAAAGTCAGCTGAACTGTACCCTTTTTTCTCATTTCTAGTGAATAACAGAGATTGTTATAGCACAAGATTTACTGACCTATCCCTATCTGACCAGAAGTGGAGCTTTTAATTTGATCTGTTTTCTGAGGTTGTCAGCAGAGTTGTGGGCAGCCTTGAACAGCAGTGCAGCTCCTTCTCAGATGGGTTTCCAAGACACGGGGAGAAGCATTTCCTGAGATGCTTATCACATATCCCCTGAGGAAACCAACACAGCTACCAGAGGCTACAGGCCCAGCCTTCCATCAGCTAAAAGGAATCAGGAAGAACCCAAGCCCTAACTACCACCTGTATCTGCTTGTAGGAGATAAAACTTCCTTTGAAGGCTGCCTGTACAGAAAGGGCATTTCATGGTGCACCTGAAGATGTGAGTTATTTTTCAGGTGTGTGGTTCAAGTGCTGCTAATACAAGACAGTGGAAGTATTTTTGTAGTGATCTCTGGCAGAAGAGATATTTAATTTTTTCCAGAATAGCTCATACTGTGAAGAGCACATCCTCTTTGTGGCAAGTGTTCAATTTTCTCCTTCCTCCCAACCCAACCAGCCTACAGACACAGCTGTCAGGATGAGCCAGTCAGACCCTTTCTGCTGGTTTGTTTGGACTTGCTCAGAGTTTTTAGGCTTTCCTCCCAGTCCATGCATATCTCTAGGGTCCCCTCCTTATATCCCTCCATTCCACACTTCTCCCTAGTCACACTCTTTTCCTGCCTTTGCTCCTCTCCACATCTATTGATTCCTTCCACCTTAAGTTCCTCATAAAACCATACAAACTATCTCACTACACCATAGCACCATGCCCTTGTTTTAGCTCTTGCCTTCTCTGTGAGAGCTTGAGGTCCAAGGCAGCAGTGTCACCAAGAGGGAGCCAGTCTTGTGTGTCTTCTCATCACTGACATAAAAGGACCAGGAAGCAGTAACAAGGGACCACCACTCTATCACTTAAGGGAAATTACATTATTTTGGGCCACCTTTTGGATCAACTGCTTTTAAATTACACAGGCCCTAGAAGTATGCTACTTTGCAACTGGCAGGGTAATAATAAATTTTAAAAGTAATCAGCCAATTTGGAAGTCTGTTTTCCATAAAATCAAATACTTTCATGAATTTTGGTTTAAACATGCTCTTTTTTGGGAAATGCTGGTATAAACACTAATAATCATAAACCAGAAAATAAATAGGATACTCACTGGCTAGTCTTCCAAGTAAGCTATCTGATTCGTTCCACAAATTTTAAATTCTAATAATCCTTGTCTGTTAAAAATTGTGCTGCATTTACTGGTGGATTGTATTTAAAATATAAGAAGTGAGAACACCTTATACCTACTACATTACTAGATTTAGAAAACTGCTTCTTTCCAAGCAGCTGAAGACAGATAATTCATTAAGACTTTGACAAGGGTGAATACTCATGTTTACATTTTAAAACACATGATTTTAGAATCTCTAACTATGAGAATAAATATTCTTTTAACGCTAGTTTTGTGTGCAGCTTGATGTTCATCACTTATCTATGCTCTACAAATATTATTATGTATTGTAAAGTTTGATCACGTTTCTGTAATGATGATTAAAATAATAGCTAAGAAAGAAGCTTCTAGAGAGAGCTTATTATTTAGTTTTTTTAAGCAAATATATTTCTTACCATTCATTGTAAGAAGAGGTGATATTTCTAAAATCAGTGTTCCCAGAATTTTTGTGTGGCTTTCCTCCCAGGGTAGCTTAGCAGAAACAGCCCACCAAACTCTAAGATTCCTTCAAGTGTTTTGGTCTTAGCTATTGTGCAACAATTTCTGAGTAGTCTTATGTATTCAAAAGAAAAAGACAGAAAATTTTTATTTTTGGGGAAAGGATAGTCCAGATCCTTGCTCAGCTTGTGTTCAGGTGAAAAGCAAGTTCTCACCAGGGAGGCAGAATGATAGGCACAGCCAGGAAGGCCAATGGGGGCTGCCTTGTAAGCATCGACCATTCAGTAGGATTAATTGTATTCCTAAACATGTCCAAACACCTTGCCTCTTGGAACTCATCACACAAGGAAACAGGAAAACAAAAGGTCTTGGGACAACATATTCCCACCCCTGCCCAGTGCTGTGAACTACCAGCACAGCATTCTAGCTCACTGCTGAATTCTCTTGAAGATGAGGAGCAGGTTGGCTCAGCCCTCTCAGAAACAAAAACTCGTGGTGGGTACCTGAAATAGCTCTTTTATCATTACCTGAGGGGCTGCTGTGAAGCTTGTCATGGTTTACCAGGCCCAGCTTCTACCTTCAGCTGCCACAGCCTCCTTGCTCCAATTTGCACTCTCTCTCCAAAACTTTGTTAGCAAGATCATTTTGAGTTTAATGAGAGTATTTCTTTTTCTAATTTGCTTAAAGTAGCTGAATTAAATAATGGAAGTGGTGGACCACCTAGAGGACTGCCCAGAAAGAGTAAGTACAGGCCACCTCTACATCCCACCCTCTCCACACACACGTGCACACAAACACACACACACAACTGCATACATTATTTGTGACTATCTTTCCACCTGTGCTGACATAGATGAGAATTTACAACTGCTTCGAAAAAGTTACAAGCAGTACCTCAGAAATTCCACATTTTACTGAGCTGCATCATTATGGCACATTTGTCAGGCAGCCAAATGCTATGTCAGTCCTGCAACTGATTTACAGCAACATCTGTAAGAATATTTGAGGAGAGGAGGAAACTAATGTCCACTTTCAATTCCAGTGTTCCAAAGAAACTAATGGTCATAGGGCATTCACAAAGAGAAAACACAGAAATAAACAGCATGTTTGAAAGGTTATGTGCTCAATGTTACAAAAAAGAAGGGCAAAAAATAACATATAAATGCAATATTTTTCAGACAAGAAAATAACCGCAGCCTTTTCAGGCATGTCTCAACTTAGCCATATAAAACACCTGGCCTTAAAAAAAGCAGACCCCCAATTTTTTTCTTTCCTGACAAATATATGAAGCTTGAGCAGAAAGCCCACATAAACCTAAAACTCCTTTGTGAAAGACCTCATAAAAAAAAAAAAAAAGGATGAAAAATCCCACCAAGCTTATAAAATAGTTACTTTGTAATTGCTATGAACAATATGAGCAAATTCCTGTTTTTCCATTTAAGAATGTGTGAGGAGAAAAGAGGTCCAACAGTACTGAACAGCTGTAAAGCTTTGGGTGAAGGAAAGAGGTAAGAATGTCTTTCCCAGATCCCTCTCCTCAGCCTCTGCACCTGATCAATGACCAGACATTACAGACTCAAAGATGCTTCCCCAGCTGCCTTGTCTAGATAACTATCAGATGCAGGCTTTTATTTGCACTGCAGTTTAACAGAAGAGATCATTTGGGCATTGCTTGCACAGCTCCTGGATCCGAGGTGCTGTTTGAGATCTGCTGGGTGCAGACACCCCCAGCCACCAGCACACACAGCAGTGCTGAGAGGCTCAGGGCTCGCCAGAATCCACCTTGGGACAAGCCTCCTACAGCTCCCAAAGCACACAGGGAGCGGGACATTCCTAATCACACAGAAAAATATCAAGCCTGACTCTTTACGATTATAAAAACTTGTTGAGCCAGTACTTTCAAGAAGAAATCAAGGAGAGAAACATGTTCTGGTAGGGAGAATCAATCCACAAGGACCTGCCAAACTCAGATCAAATGGATTAGGGAAGAGGGATGTGCAGCAGGGAACAGTTTTGCACACTCCAGCTGTGTGCCTGGTCTGTGTTGCCTTGATAAGCCAAAGGGCACTTTATATTCCAGATCTGAATGGAAAAGGCAGAATTCAAAAACAAAAATGAAAATAATTTTGAGACAAGTAATTTCAAAGTGAAAAATCAAAAAATTTATATTTTTTCACACTTTTTCATATTCTGATTTAAGTTCAGTGACTCAGTGTCACAGAGCTGCTTTTTTATTTCATCTTCTCTTTTGTTTCTTTTTTTTTTTCTTAAAAAATCCCATACTTTGAATGTAAATACTGTTTCAGGCCAAACTGCTAGAGTGTGCTGGTAGGTGAAATAACACAGTTGTTATAAGCTACAGAACAATAAACAAACAAGTTTTTAAAATAAGGCAGTTTATGTTAAAGGCCAATTCTATTCATTAAGTTAATGCAGCTTTCTGATTAGTCATATTTTCCATCATCACTGCCATTTTACTACTTTACCTACCGTGTGGTCACATTTACGTGAAATTTAATTCATTCTAAGAACATTTTTACACGTGGGTTTTTGTGCCCTTGCCAAAGTCTGAGAGCAGATTAACTTTCCCCTGCTAACAGCAAATACCTACGAGGCTGCTGCAAGCACCCCTGACACTTCCCATTCTTTAGCTTACATGGAAGGCTGTGTAAGCTAATTACAATGGAGGCTGTGTTTCCCCTTTCCTGAGGGAAGGTTAATAGAGAAAGAACTTTACACTAATAAAGAATCTGATCACTCTGTGGCAGAGGCCAGGCTACAGGCAGCTGGCTGCTGTAGCACTGCTGCTTTCTTAATGCTGCTGGTGTACAGACCCACAGCAGGTAGCAGTACAAATAGAGTTTATTTTAAGCCAGGAGAGTGGCTAGTTTCAGTTATTGTTGGCTTAATTATATATGTTAATTAATATATTAATTATATATGTCTCCTACCACTTACTCAAACAGCAGCTTCTTCATTGCTGTGCTAGTCAGCCACAGCTATTAAAAAACATAGAACAAAAGACTCATTTGGAGATGTGTTAAAAATTACACAGTACCAGTGAATCAAGTATATTTTCTTGTGTGAGCTCTCTGGTTAGACAACAGACTGCACAATTCTTCTGCATGCACAGAAGGCACATCATGAGGGACCTCCAAATGAAGTACCAAGTCTTTCTACTTACATTTTAGAGCCTAGAATCACAATGACATTGAGAAGCAGTTCCAAAAACTCCAACGTACATTGTCCTGCAGGAAATGCACTCCTTCCACATTCAAGGGCTAACAAAGTGGCAGCTTTAACTCCTTGATAAACCTATAGAATTATGAGGAGTAAATGTTAAAACTTGAACAAGTTACTCCCTTGGAACATGGGAACTATTCAAAACCCCTCCATGGAGGGGAACTACAGCCCTCCTCCCCTGAATTCCCTTTAAGGTACCTCTGTAGCTCTGCCTTATAGTAGCTCTGATTACACCCCTAACATTTAGCACGCCAGCCCAGCACAGAACTAGATATGTCTGTCTAGTGCTAGCACATCCATGAAAATCAGGATGAAATTAGTCCACCACTTGTGGATGAACAGAGGCTGAATGGAGCCCTGAATTCTCCATGTCACAGCAAAACAAAATGCAAGCATATTGCAAACAACCAAAGGACATCAATGTCTATTCCTGCATGGCAGTACTTTTTCAGTACTAAAATAAGTAAGCTGAACATCAGGAATAGTACCAAAGGTCGCTTCTTCTGGATAGGAACTGGATAGGAACTAATGGTTTTGCATCATTTTGCCATAAAAGAATCTGAAGCCTCACTGTCCAAAAAGGTGTTATTTCACACACTCTGTAATCAATACCTGAATTTTGATAATCCAGCAGCAGACCCAAATCATAACCTTCTGCATGCTCATCTACAAAGGAATTGCTGAAAATCAAGTAGGTCTCATATTGCTATGGCAAATGAAAGTGTCTTTAGATACTGTTGCATATCAGTCTTTCAAAATAGAGGGTACAAACTACCAAAGCCTGTTTTATATCCAGGGGGTCTTACTACCTCTGTCAAGTAAGTTAGATCTTCATTTCCAATGCCATATTTGAAATTCATATGCCTTAAAAAACAGGTCACCATTAATTTCAGAACAGAGTACTTACATGTACTCAGACTGCCAACTCCTGCACTGAAATTGCTGTTAAACAGCCCAGGCCAACAGCCAAACTGAACAGAACACCAATGCCCTTGTTGATGGCTGAGGTCCAGGGATCATGCAGAAGTGCTATTCAGTAGTCCCTAATCTAGAGAAATTTATGGTTCTGTTTTCTGTTGTGTGGGGAAAAAAAAATTCTGAAGTCACAAAGTCTAAATTTGTTTTACAAGCAGTGAATTTAGAATTGCTACTGACTTCACCCTCGGGTCCTGCTGTCCCATGGCATTCTTGAGTCACATCAATCACACACATTCTGACACAGTGGACCCCACAGACCACATGACTCTGGGAAACTATGCACTGCACCAGCAATATTCAGTCTTGAACCCAAACACAGAAAAACAAACAGATCTTGTTTCTTGTCTACCAGAAAAGGAGATTTTAGATGCAGTTAAGAGGTATCTCTCCAGATGATGTGCCCTTTGGTGCATTGCTGCTTTTGGCACTTGAAAGCATAGAGGGTGAGTGGAATTAAATAAACAAAAAGCATTGTAAAGTTTGTAAAGTACAGAAATGCTCTTTATTACGATTTTAACACTGTACTATAAATATTTTATTCCTGTCTCCTGAATTATGCATTTTCTGCACACTTGATACCAAGTTCTTCCTAAAGCTCTGGCTAGCCTCTCTCCAACACTCCCGTCCTCTCTTCCAGCACACAACTGCTGCTGACTCACTGCCTGCAATTGCACTGTGCTCTGTAAACTGAGTCCATTTGTCCCAGCCTGTCACCACAGTAACAGGGCAAGCAGAGAAACTGCAAACTGAGGAGTGTAGGTTACCAGAGAGGGTCCCCTAAGGACATGGGAACAGCATTAAGCTATGAGAAAAAATGCAGAACGGGAAACAGGAGAGGCCACCTGTGCCTTTTGATAAGAAGTCGGTGTGTACATCTATTTCAGGGGAACAACTGACCCTTTAATACTTAAGCACAACAAAGGAGAAGCACCTTTTGCCACATATTAGTGAGCCAGGATGTTGCTTTTATTCCATCCTGTAAAATTTCCCTGAAATATAAAACAAAAAAGTTCTTAATTGAAGTAAAATGGTATGTACACAAACTGCATCTTCTTATACATTTATTTTTACCTTTACTAAACAGGCTGAGGTTCCCTCTCTATTTTCTTAATGAGATAACTTCACAACACTTGTAAACTAGCATCCAACCGGTCAAGACACATTCTCTATGACAAAATATACTAAGTGAGCAAAAAGAAGACTTCACTGAGAAAATGTAATTCTGAGATGTGTCATATCCACAACAAGAAATCTTGCAAGTAGCTAACAAAATTTCTGCTTATATTCAAGAAAGAACACAATCCCCAATTATAGTCCTGGTTTGTAAGGCTGGCAGAACACAAATGTTTGCAGTGCAAAGCTAAGTCTTAGTTTTAAGCTTCTTTGAAGCGGCTCAAGGAATAATGCTTAAGTGTTCAAGAGATGCCCGAAACTGAAGAAATGTTTGGTGACACTAATGAGCCCTCAGTTGGAGAATGCTTTGCACCTAACTCTTTGCCATTTTTCAAGATCCTCTTAAGAATTCTAAATTAAAGCATTTGCTGCTGAAATACAGTAGCACTCCATAAGGTTGTGACTGAAATTATAACACTCTTCAGTACTCATGTATCCCTAGTGTCATCTCCTACACACCATTTAGGTTACTCACTTAGGAAATGCTTACAACAGAGAGATTGTGGTAAATGAGTAACTCAATTTATCTAAAACTATTTAGGGCTTGCAGAAACTATACCTCAGCAATTGCTTGTGTGAGTTCAACAGACAAAACGTTTTGTTGTGTAAAGCATTAAGTGGATACTGCCCCTAAAGAACATTCTACAAGTTTAAAGTGAGCCCATGGCAAGATTCCAGCTGCTGCTGGTCAGAAAACTGCAAAATGTCTGTTTTGCCATTCAGCAACACAACACTTGTTTCTCATTCTAATTCTTGAGATGCAGTGTAAGCTTTACTCAGGGTTGGCTGCAATTTATTTCCCCTTCACATCAAGTTACAATTTAGCTTTCAGCTGCGTAAATACCCAACTACCGACTCAATAACTTTTGCACCTTAAAGGGGAGAAGAGGGGGAAAAAAAGGAAAGAAAGAGAAGGCAAGCAAACTTCCAAGCCTTTAAAACAGGTGTTTAGTTACATCATTGATTTAAAAAGAACTACTAAGATACTGAAACTATCTTGCACTTTACAGATAGCCACTGTATTTAAGCACAATTCACTTATAAAACACAAAAGCTATCAGAAAAGAGGACTTGGGAGCTTTCATTTCCATTTCTGGACATTTAAGGCATCAACTAAATTTTAAGTCATTCCTATGTCTAGATTGCTAAATTCAACTTGATGAAAAGCATTTAAAATTCAGTCATTGACCCGGAACATTTATTTAGGTACAGACATCCATGCCTTTGGAAGATCAGTATCTAAGTGGGGGAGATGAAAAAGGAATGACATTGTGACTGTTCTCAGCCTTCACCCACTACAGAATTTAAAACTTGTTTTTCACCATGGACCTTTAGCATCGAGTTCTTAAGGATAAGCACTAAATTTGGAGTTACTGTTTTTAACTTCAGTATTTTTTAATATGTCAAAAAAACAATATCTGGTTATAAACAGGAGCTATCACAAGCCCCAGCTCCCCTCTCCCTAAAAACAGTCACTAGAAAGGGGGGTTTGGAGGGATTAAAAGGAGATATTGAGTGAATCAAATTTTAGGCTCCTTGCCTTATTGACCTACAGGCTTGTGCTTAACTGAGGAAAAATTAATCTCTTTCAAATGCACTTAATTATAATCAAATACCCATACCAATGTCTGTCACCACACCAGCACATCTGGCAGCAATGAAGACAAATTAACAATAAGTCAAAAAATCTGGCAATATGATCAACTAAAGCACGCAAAATCCATTCTGTACGCTCAGACCACCAGTGACTAAGGATGGATTAACTTCCTGTCTCTAATACTGGTGCTTAAATTAAAGGGAAATTGCATTGCAATCTGGGTACCAGGTTTCTGGCTGCAGACAACTAAAAGCCCTTGGTTCAGCTACACCAGGCAACAAAATCTTTGCTCTCGCTTTAGCCCTGATGCCTGTGATGGTCTATTCCAACAGCTGCTTTTAATTTAGTTTAAAAGAAGCCATTTGGCAACCATGTAAGTTTGCACCTTCAAAGCAGGCAGATTTGAAAAGCCAATGTCCTGTAGAATTAACTATTTTGAAGTCACACTGTTTTAGTGCAGTTATGACAACAGGATTCACAGCTTTTTAAACAACAGGCATCTGTACATGGAAACACAAAATAAAGACCATTTTCACTCAATTTTAACTACTGTTTTATAGTAAGCAATCCTCTGTCTTTGTATAGTGTAAGATACTGGGTTCATTACTACAAATATAATCCAGCAAGATCTACAATTGCTCAACTTGACTGAGCAACTAAATAAAGCACAGATCTCATCTCTAACCAGAGAAGGACAGCCAAGTAAGGAACAGAAGCATGAATTAAACCAAAGAAAACATTATCTTGTTCTTGGATTACCTCTTCATGTTGAGCAGGGAGTGGTTGCAGAAGCAAAAAAGAGGGAGAAAGGGTATGGGAAAGCAAAGACTCAGGCACGTACTGCATATTTGGCAAACACTTGACACTAATCCACTCAGAGGAGACCTAGGTTACCAGGCAGATATATCCAGTGCCTTGTTTTCTTCTTTTACTAAATAGCTTGATATGAATTTGTGCATATCCCTCCACCAGATTGCAGGCACATAACAAAGGCACAGGCAAACTGCTGGTACCACAACCTCATGAGCATGTAACCTGAGGGCATGTGTGTGCACATCTGATGGGGAATTCACAAACTGGAGGAGTTACAGCCTTGCTTTGGTTCAAATAGCCACAACCCACCTTCCAGGTAGCCGTGGCAGGACCACACTCACTCCTTGAAGATGAGCATATTTTACACAGTGAATTTAAAGATACAAGTTTAAGTCAAATAAAGGTGCAAACGTGCATCAGAAAGCACCTACATTTGCAACACTCTCTACAAACTTAATTCACACTTTTCATTCTTCATACACTAATGTGGGTCACAGACCACATGGCAGCATATTTTATTAAAGTAATGTGCAAATAAGATGCATGATACCTGCAAACAGCATGGAGTTTCCATTTGTAAAAAGGTACAAGTAACAGTACAAAATTAGAATGCTTACTACTCATTTCAAGAAAATGAAGTCTGACATAGAAATACATACGTTGTATTATTTACACCATTAATTTACAAAACATATTATTTGCATAAAAAAGGCTATAAAATAATTACAAATATAGTTTTTAATAAGGATTTTTTCCCCTGCATAACCAATGTAGACCATCTTGGAAATTATGCTTTATTGGAAAAAAAAAATTTTTTTTCTTCTGATTTCAGAGCATCATGTGGTTTCTTTCTTCCCTTCGTCTCCTTATTCCCTTTTTAAATAAAGTTTCATATTGAGGTAGTAGTATGTCAAATTATTTCTTTGGTTCCAGAAATCATTAAGTCCAAAAGGAGCTATGTATCCGAATCACAGGATTGGAAAGTAGAAGTCCTAAAGTTTTCTTCAAATGACTGTTTGCAAGTATAAAAGCTGTTTTCTCCTCTAGAAACTGTCCTTTCCTTTCCGTCTTCATCTGCCTCTGCATCAAAGTCCAGTGAGACATGATGATTATTATGGGAGGTTTTTGGTTGGCAACTTGCTGGCTGTCTACAGCTTGAAAGAGAATCCAGCTGAGGCCTCCATAAAGGCTTTCCAAATGTTCCTGAAAGACAGTAAAAGAGTGAGCACAGAAATACTGATGCTAAAAGCTTTGTGTCTCATCCTGGTGTACCTAAGTGACACTGAAATGCAAGCCAAAGATTGACAAAGTTCTCCAAAGTGAGATTTTACTTAAATGTTGCTTTTCCATTTAAAAACAAATATCCATGTGATGACAAGCATAAGGCAAGATTCTGCTACCAGAGACATTAAAAACATTTCCCAGGAGTTGTATAGCCACACACAACTGCTGCTGAGAGGGGAGGTAGCAACACAAACCAAGCTGTAAATGTGTCACAAGACACTTTCTGATGCAAAAGTCACTCCCTGTTTTGTTCTTCAATAAATGAATGACACGTGCAATCATCCATGCAGTTCAGAAAAAATAAAACAGGAGTTTAAAAAAAACATAACCCCACAATCTCTATCATGTTGTAAACACTGTCCCACAGTGCAATCTCAATGCTAATGCAATATTTTTCTGGCTAGCATCTTTAATAAAGATGGGAGATCCACAAAGATGCTCCATTCGCCACTGATCATCCAGGCACTTGTGGGCAAAGAGAACAGTAGCAACCCAAAGAGAATTACACATCTCAGTTCAATTGTTATTAATAATTATCTGAATTTACTAGTCAGAAAACAATCAGTGTGGGTCACTCTTTACCACTGCGAAGCTGTTATTATCAACACCTCTACAAGAAGGGCCACCTTTTTTCACTGAACAAAGCTACAGACACCCTAAGTCATAGAGTCTGTAAGGACTTGTTTTCAGAGGACAGTGTGCCACAAGGCTAACTTTGAAGAACTCAAGTTTTTATTAATAATTTACCACTACATCTTTTAATAAATTTTGAACCCAAATGCAACACTTCTGTTTTTGTTTAGTTATTAAAAGTAAGGATTTCAAGCAAAACTGTGATCTGAGAAATTACAAAAATGTAATTGGACAAAATCCCTATTTCCATCAATGATTTGTAGAGCAGTTTTGACCTAACGCAATATAAAAAGATGTTCCTCACCAAAAGCACCAAAGCTACAAATGAATTGTCTTAAAAACAAAAATCCAAGCTATGAACTTTCTAGCTAGTGCATCAACTGTGATGCTAATGCCAACTGTCTTCTCCACTGTGACTGCACAGGCAATTTGATGACTGTGCTGAAGAAGCGAATTCCCAACTAAAGACAAGAAATCTACCACACCATCTTCCACAGCCACCACCTCTAAGATCTAGCCATAGGCTCTTTGAGAGAAGGGTGCTAATGATTATGAAGCATCTAAGGCAATAACAATACAGCCTAAGTGGGGTAGTACGCTCAGAGAACTGCTGAAAGAAGTAACTCTGCATAGATTTTTAGGGCAGGACTATGTGCCCTTGAGGTGACATTAACTCCTGGATACACAAATGTACAGTTGGATTGCCTTCTGCAGGAGACTGCTAAAGCCCTATCTGCACAGTCCCACCACAGTAATAGTGGCAGGCAGCCAGGAGGCCAGTCGTGTGCAGTCCCAGGGTCTCTGCCAGATGTCCTGGCATCTGCAACACTTTACAGTTCAAACATCTGGCTTTTGAAGGGGGAAAACTTCAGAGCTTGTGCCTCACTCCCCACCCCCTGAGAACAAAGAGCCCAGTGATGCACATTCCCCTAGGTCCCCTTCAGAGCCAGCAGACCCAGATCTCAATCAGCCAGTGCTGACACACCAGCCAGGAGACAATCCATGGTACCAAGGCTGCTCTTGGCGCTAAGATATCACAAGGATGAAAGCAGTATGTGGTTTTATATGCATTTTAAACCAAGCAACCAAACCAACATCCAAAATTTAATGAGCTTCAAGGATAAAGCAATGCTTTTCTCCTTCCCCCACCTCTCCCTGCAGCCTGGATTTAAATTGCAAACCCTAAACTAAACTTTGGGAATTCTTTTGTGGTGCATATCATGAGAAAATGGCAAAGGAGGGTATTTTTACATAGTGCCTTATTTTGAAGGGTAAATAATTCTGGCTGTGTTATACAATATATATGCATACAGGTTCAAGTCTCCCCACCTGAGCTCTCCTTACATACCTTCTGCCTGTCAGGCAAAACTTCTGGTATGCCTGAGGTTTGTTGAAGTATATTTAAGTTATGTATGCTAACATTTACAAAAAATCTGCCAGTCATATTACGACAGAAGAAAAGAATTGCATCACTGATGAGATTTTTATGTAAGTGTGAGCTACTAAGGTCTAGTAATCTAATTATTCTCATTAGATAGTTTTACTATAATCCCTTTTCTGCTCCTCAGCTTCAAACATTTGGGAAAGAAAAAACTGAGAAATCAGTTTTGCTTAGTGTTGTAGGTAGGAAACAAGACAGCAAAGAAAATAGCAGCTTGAATAAAAATACAATAGCTAGAACATACCCATGAAAGTGCTGTTACTTATAATAGATGAGGGTTCCAAACCTCTGTTGAAATCAAATGTGTCTGAGTTGAGACTTTTGCTTTTCAGTCCAGTTCCTTCATTTTGAGTATAAATAGAGTTCATCAATCTGCTACTTGTAGCCTGTGTCCCAATAATGCCAACACACTGGTCAAAGGGATCTTCCTGTGGAGGTGAGTATTGATAACATTCTTTTTTCTTTAAATATCCAGACTCATAAGAGCCCAAGCCTGCTGTTCTGTGGTCAGGGCTGCAATCTAAACGACATGACAATTTGATTTTATATAGATTCACTGTAACAAAGATTGAGTTAGGACTAAAACCACCCCACACCAACTTACTTGTACTGTATGCTTCAAATGTGTCAGAACTGTAAGCATTGCCTTTTAAATACAAAGTCCCCGAAGTCCCCAGATAGTGGCACAGGAATGGATCTGCAACACCCTCAAAGTCTGTTTCACTGCTGTTATCAAGATGGCAAATACCTTAAAAATAAAATATGTGCAGGTACATGGACTTTTCTGAATCTTCAGCTTAGAGTTTCTAGTTTCTTGATTAAGTTTTAAGAACCCCACATGTTCAACTACATTTCACAGTGTAGCTTAGAGTTTGCTTACGTTTAACCTAACCTTTGGATGGGAATTCCAATTCCACAACTGTTCAATTAATTAGCTTGACAGGGAACGTATCACTTCATTGTACAATCCCTGAACAACAAAACCAAACCAATCACATGGACCAGAACCAGGGACTTCCTTCTTCCAAAGCGCAGGAGACAAATTCATGATCTGACAGCCACCTTTCAAAGCAGTGTGTCAATGTCAAAGTCCTGGCTGGAAGAATTTGAGGGAGTCACTGGCTGCTAAACAGCTATAACGATTTTCAGTTCAATTGCTCCTGAAAGCTTTGCACACAGTCTCTGGTTCTTGATCCACACAGAGGCTGCTCCTCTCACTACCCTACAACTGAAAAAACTCTCTCATCATCACTCTGTTCCCACCTGTCCCAGCTCATGATTGTATCTCAACCTCAAGCCCTTTCCCAGAAAGGTGACTTTTCCTCCCTAGAGCAGGTATGTACAGGATTCTTCGGGGCCACATGTATAAACGTCAAGTACTGCAGCTTTTAACATGCAGTCACCTTAAATCCTTTATTGACTCTGACTGTAATGGTTCTTTTAACCAGCAAGTTTAAACACTTACACTTAAGTTCCACTGGTATTACCACACATGCCTATACTCTACTAAAAGCATCCTTTTCAAGCTGTAAGAGAGGAAGACATGCTGTGCTAGTTTCTTTAAGACACTGTTTGTTTCGCTCATGTCCTCATCAGTTTAAATTTACCCCTGAGACTAGAGGAAAACTTTCTGATTTAATAAACATTATAATGACATTTGGATTAACAGAACCAAGTTCCAGTTATTATAATGTTGAAAAAATCCCAAGCAATAGATTTCACATCCTCTATTAAATTTCTAAAAACGCTTCTTTAGTGTTATTTCTATTGGTCAGAAAGACTACAGTCAAACTGCAGCTCCCCAAGCCACATGAAAAATCTGCTTAGCATTTTCTACCTACCATTACTGTCCCTCTGCTGCAGGAAATACCCTCCTACAGAAGATGAGAGGAACTGATGGTGACTACCACTTTCAGATGAGCCATATCCATCTTGCCTTTCAGCCAGTGTCCCCTGGGATGACAGGTAACTTGGAATGTCAGCAGGCAAATTTGTTTCATCTGTTGGGAAGCAAAAAGCCATCAGCATACTTCAGTTTGTAGAAACATTTTTAAACTTGTCAGCAAGCAGTGAGAGTAACAAAAAATTCACCTTTCTGCTTCTGAGTCAAAGCACACAAATGTTCCTACAATAAAGTGACTGCAAAGTAACCACAAACATTTTTTTTCCTTTCCAAGGTAAACCTTCAGTTTACACACCTGTATTTGTGATGCTGCAATCTTCATTTCTCCTTCTGGTGTGGTAGATGATGACCACCCACACCAAGGAAGTGCCCACCACACAGCAAACCACAGCTATGATCACAATGCCAACTGTGGCCCATCCATCATCATCAAGTGATGGGGCAATGTTTTGAGGAGAGTCACAGGTGGGAGTAGGAATTACATGAAGACGGATGTTGCCTCGTTCAGTTCCAAGTGTATTAGACATTTCACAAGTGTATTTCCCAGCATCTTCGACATCTGTATCCACAATAATTAGTAACTGATTGCCTGCAGCAAAGAAGTGTCTTTCTGTTACCACGAGAGGGCTGTCATCCTTAGTCCAGTTCAGTCGGGGTGGAGGGCTACCACCAGCAATGCACTGCAAGACTGCAGTTTCACCTTTTGTCACAGTTCGATCCAGCAAAGGCCGCAAAAATGATGGTGTTTCTGAAATGAAAGCACAAGTCTTACATTCTAAATGATCTTGCAAGAGTAAGAAGTGTTTCTTTCCTTCACAGCTCAACAGGAAAAACTAAATTAAATTCATCAGTAAGGACTAATAAAGCTTACTCTCATTCTAAGAAGAAACTCAAGAATTCGTACTTAGAGCCTACAACTTACTTGTCAATTGATCTGGATTTACATGCTTGATTACCTTACAAGGTAAAAATGCCAAATTATACATGCTTAAGGTTGCAGAGAACTACAATAAGCAGTTAACAAAATGCCAAGAAATCAGAAGTTAAACAAATCTACTGTCTCTAAATGAAAACAGAAGCCCCTTCCTCCCTCCATCTCGTGTGCCAGATCTGTATACACTGAGAAACGTAACTTTCATTATTTTGAATCATAATATTGATTGTGTTGTTAAGGTTTGGCAATATTTACCTAGTACTGTTAATGTTGCGTTAGCTGAAATGCTTCCTGCAGTGTTTTGAGCTGTACAGCTGTAAACACCCGTGTCCTCAATCTTTACATCAACAATAAAGAACACATCATCTTCAGGCATGACATGCATGCGCCTCTTGCGCGCTGCAGGGAAATCTGTTCCACCATCTTTCTGCCAAGCAATCTGTGGGATAGGATGCCCAACTGCAGCGCATTCCAAACGTGCCATTGCCCCAGCTCGAATGGTTAAGTCCATGGGGATCTTTGTAAATGAAGGCAGCACTAAAAAAAAGTGGGTGATACCAAAAATCAACACATGAAACATATTTTTCCTTTTTTGTACAGCATTTTCTTGAACATCCTTCAAGGGCATAAAAACCACCAGAGAAATATACAACCTAAATTGATCAGTTGCCAGCAGAAAGGGAGTAAACTGTGAAGTGTGTGAGACCACCTGGATCAAAATCTCATTTTTGCTAACAGCCTTCTAACATGACCTTTCCATAGCATCTTGAAACAGAGTACATGCTTACCTCCTGTCAGAAAAAGTTAATATTTTTCCATCTTGTAACATTGATTTTTCCAGATTTACTATGAATTGGGTATGTTATTTGGTTTTTTCCTATACTATGCTTCAGCACACTGGGTCCACAGGTAAACTGAATGGTGACCTTGGAAATAGATGAACTTTTAAGAAATAATCTCATATTATGGATCTTCTAAAATATGCAGAATAATGGAAAATCTATGATTACCTATCTTAATGAAAATAGTTCTAATTCACAAGCAAAGCATAACATACTTACTGTTTACTGTAAGTTTGGCTTTGACGGAGTAGGATGAACCAAAATGGTTTGAAATAACACACTGGTATTTCCCTTCATTGCTGAATTCAACATTGCGCAGTCGAAGGATGGTGGTGTACTCCATCACCTCTCCACCCTGGGCCCGGAGATGTGCATAATTCTCCATTTCAGCATCTTGCAGTAATTCGTTGTCTTTCTTCCATGCAAAAGTCATTGGAGAATCACTGCTGCTGGCTGCTGAACACACAAAACTCAAATTGGAGCCTTTAATTGCTGACTGGGTTTCTGGCTGGACAGTGATCTGCGGTTTAGGAAAATCATCTGCACATACGAAAAGAAAAAAAAAATATATGTGATGCCTGAGGACTCTTTCCATAGAGTTAGTAAGCCTTGTTTTATAGGTTTAGAGAAGAGCCAGATAAGTATTTATTAAATGGATCCACAATGCTTTTGTTTTAAATTTTGTTAGCCTTAGTGCATTTAAAGATACTGCATTTATGAGTTTATTGTGCCATCCTGAGTTATAAGTCATCTCTTACTGAAGAGAAAGCACATTTAAAAGCAGACTATGTGCATAGTTTCTTCAATAGCAGCACTGAAGATGGAAGAACTACCCCCTGACATCCATAGGAAGTATTCTGAACATCAATCACGAAGCCTACCTCTCATCTTTACAACACCTCAGGCTGCTGTGAGTTCTTTATTGAAAGCATAGTTCTTGTGCTATCAGAAACTGCAAGTTACAGTTGAGGCTTTTACCCAAACCCCCACAAAAAAAAAAAAAAATACAAAAGTCAATGTTCCAGTGATCTGCATTTGTTTGGGCCAAAGGGAATGGAAGGTCCCTTAAGCAGGGCAAATCACTGAATTTCAAGAATTCCTGGAGGTCCCTTTACTATAGGAAAGTTACCTTCAAAGTGCCATTTGCGCCAAGCATCTGTGAGTTTACAGAATTAGCTGCCTTCTGAATTATTCATTCAATTGTGCATATGTGGCATGGGCAAAAAAAGTGGGCAAGTAGATGGCTGGATTCACAAAAGCTTTAGTATATTCCCAACTTTCAAGATATGTCCAATCTCCAGACAAACTTCACAGAACAGCAGGGAAAGCCCTGTGCCCCAAAAATTTCTCCCTGCAGACCCTGCTGTTTTTCCTAGCCCTCTGTCTTATTTAATAAATCTCAAATGATTGGGAACAACTATGGGGTCAAAGTGTTATTTCTTTGAAGGACCTCCGCTCTGTTACAAAAAAAAAATGAGTGCAGATAGCATAACCTTGAACTGTCTGCAAAACTCCTGCAGGTATGAAGCTGTGCTCCAGTGCAGGGCAACATGGATCTGGGACTCTAAGCATGGGCTTTAAGAACCTCCCAGGCCATTTTCTTTTCATGCTTCAGACCCATGACTAACCATTTTCAAATTTAGTTAATACATTCACTGACTTTGCACAGGAATAACTAAGTAAAACACTCTAAGTGCTTAAATTAGCCTTGTGAAAGGATGGGAGAACATACTTCAATCTTAATTATCTGACAGAAAGGGATGATAAAAAGGTCACTCAAACAAGCATACAGTACAGAATACAGAACACACTACAATAAGACTAGCATTATGTTTTGTCAGAATGATAATAGGAGAGTATATTTGAATGAATGTATCATGAAGACATCCATATACATATACAACCTTTAATTTCAGACAACAGTCAACACTTAAAAATCCTATAAAACAAAAGTAAAAGCAGCCATTGTAAACTTGTAAGGCAAGGTGTATATACCTGAAAGCCTAGTGATGGCACACTTTAAAGATATTACTGAAACACTCAATGATTCTATTAGGAGATTTTAGTTATTTCTGCATGGCAATTGTGTTAAGTATCAAGCACAACAACTGACTCTGTACATTTCTTTTTGCTAATACATCTTATACCCTTTAAAATTAATTACTTAAAAATAGCATTCAGCAGCCAAAAAAAGATCACAATTCCCTAATTTAACAAATGGAAGATATATATTTAAATCCCCAGTTTAATTTTTTGACAGAATGCATTAAGCATAAATTAGGATGTCTACTTCATATCTACTCCTCTAGGCACTGAGTAATCTGTAATTCCTTGCTTTATGTCAACTTCTCCTTCTCAGTAGTAGCTAGGATCTGCTTTTTATTTAATTTATTAAATATTTGACTGCTAACAGGAAGGGAAATAACAACATTTTGGTACGTTGTTTTATATTCTGGACCTGCTTTCCCACTGAAAAAGGGTATGAATAGTAACAGTAAAAATTAACCAGTTATATTTGCTATGAAAAGAAGTTCTGGAGAAGACACCTTTCTGTCTTCAAAGAATATAAAGTTTGGGTTTTCTTTAGTAAGAAAAATACATGAAATGCAGTTATCTTTTAAATTTCCTGATATTTTCAAAGTTCCCACTTTATGTAGCACAGTAATTAAACACACATCCTTATTCTGAATGCTTAGCTTCACTTTGCTTTAATTGAGAACAGAACATAACAGGTGTTCATGAATGCTGCTAAACACATAAAGAAAAATTTCATTTTTAAGGCTTATACTATCAACCTCAAACTCTCAGATCCAAATTGAAAGTATTTTACTAGCATTTACTATCTGGCAAACTGAAATAAAAAATACCAGTATCATAACGGTGGCAATCAGGTATTTTTTGAACACAGCTTCTACAAAGGAAGTAATTTACATACTCCAAATAATTTTAAAAGCAGACAACAAGCACACACAAAATACATCAGAGCTGAGCCACAATGTTTCTTTTACCCTCAAATTTTATCAGCCCTTCAATAACCTCAAGACTAATGGACTATGAAAAAAATTTATAAATAACCAAACCCAAAAACTACACCTTAATTTTGCCAAAATGTCTCATTTAAAAATGAGAGTTATCAAAACAGTATCTTTTAAATATAGAGACACATACATTTACCCCCACAAACTACTGAGCTTCAACTTGCATGCTATGATATGTTCTGTGTTAGAAAACTGCACTTGAAACAAAATCACTCTGTCTTACACAAAGCCACAAGCTTTGAGCATCTACATCACAGTTTGGGAATGGAAGAAAATGTTAGTAATATCACATCCTCTCCATTTTGTTATAAAATCACAATATATCAAGGAACCACAAAAAAAACCAAGCAAAAAGCAAAATTTGTTTTATGGAGTGAGAAATAGATGCTACACTCACCACAGACAAACCCATCCAGGCTGACAGCAAAAATACTTTTCCCTTTTAGCAGCTGAGGATGGGCACAACTGGCATTTACAAAGCTCTGAAAGTTGTTCTCTGACATCCACTGTGGTAGCCATTTTAACTGGCAGTCACACAAGAGACTTGATGTGTTGAAGTGCCTAAGAAAAAGCAATTAAAATCAAAGCCTGTTTGTTTTTTTCTGTTTGTAATACAGATCTGTCTGTATAAGCATACTTTTGTAACAAAACTAGGGTTTTTGGTTAAACACACATATAGCAAGAGAAAGATGGCAAAATTGTTCAGCTTAAATCCCCTCCTTTGCCCAGGTGATGCTTCACATGATGTCCCCCAGGACGGGGATGGCCCTCCTGGCTGTCAGGGCACTGCTGACTTAAATTAAACTTGCCATCAACCAGGACACCAGGTCCCTTCCCACAGTTCGGCTTCTCAGCATCTCATTCCCCAGGCTGGACATACACCCTGGGCTGCCCTACCCAGGTGCAGAAGCCAGCACTTTCTCTTGTTGAAGTTCATACAGAGGCTGATTGCCCAGCCCTCTCACTTGTTGAGGTCTCTCTGCAGGGCCTCCCTGCCTTTGAGGGAGATAGCAGCTCCTCCCAGGTTTGCACTGTCTGTGAACTTGCTCAGAGTCCCTTCCAGTCCTGCATCCAAGTCATTTACAAAGAGCACAGGGGTGAGGATGGAACCCTGCTGAACCCCACTAGTGACAGGTTGCCAATTTGATGTCATCCTATTCAGTATAACCCTCTGCACCCAACTCATGAGCCAGAGTTGCTCTGCACTGATCAACAGAAAAGAAGTGTGATAGGACAAAAACCCACCCTCACTACAATACATTTTTTGCAGTGACCGCTTCCTGACTTCTCTGAAGATCTGTCTCTCTGCTACTACAGGAGAGAAGGACCCAATTACAAGCACTGACAACCAGGTCTTTACAAAAGAATTACAGCACTTCACTGGTCCAGCAAGCTTTAGCTCAGTGACAGCACTGCTGATCTTAGAGCACATTACATCAAAGTCTCCCTTATCTAAAACATGTTAGAGATCACCCAATTTAAAATAAGGACTTTAGAGACAACAAATGTAGCAGAAAATGAATGTATCCTATCCTACTCTCTCTCACTTAAATACAACCATCATATAACCAAAAAAAAAAAACAAACCAGAACACTGATGTAAGTTTTTTATGTTACCTCAGAGAGATTACAGCAGGGTTTATCACTGCATCAGGCAATGTCCCACTAGGCTTTTTTTTATACATTTATCAGGATACATTTATACTTAATAGAGATCATGTCTTTTGATAGAAACTTACAATTCTTTCAGTTTCTTCATTTGTGAAAATGCATTTCCTTGCACTGACATAATTGCATTGTTACTTAGATCTCTAGGAAGAAAAAAGAAAAATGGGATTAGAAGAAAAACAATCACTTATTAAATTGAATGGATTTAAAACTCAAGCAACAGCTTGCTATTTTAGTGATACACAAAGGACTCTCAAGCTCAAAAGTGAGACACAAATAAGGGAGTTTCATGGCATGCTTAATATGCAATAACTTCTCCATCAATTCCAAAATTTCCACTTAGCATAACTCCAAAACTGAAAAATCTTCTGAAGATAACAGTAGCAACCATGGTAAGTGTATTTCACCCCAAGTCATAAGTAAAGCTTGTTAGTCCTACTTTAAATTCAGTTAGTAGCAAAATTCTTTTTTTTCCCAGTTTTCAGTTAAATGTGAATTTCTACTACTTACAAGTGTTCAAGTGCATCCAAACCAGAAAAGGCTTTCTTTGTAATGGATCTGATCCTGTTTCCTTGGAGTATTCTGAAAAATTTAAATGCATGATAAAAACAAAATGCAATTAAATGGGAGTATTTTTGAGCTGAACAATTGCATTTATTTTTGAACTGTGACTAGTATGCACCACACACCCATCTCCAATGCAAGAAAATGTATCACATCAAAAAGATACTCATTTATTCCCCTTGAATAAATATCTAGATTTTACAATTACTTTAGAAGACATTTAAAGTGTACAGCTAAGTGACATGGATTATTCTAAATGTACAACTACATACATCTTTTCATTTCAAAAATCTGTATTTGAAAATTTCAATGAAATGGAGCCACTTCGAGTGGATGGTGTTTTGCCTTAGTGAAGACTAAGCTTGTCACTATGCCTTTGTCAAATGATACACTTATTATTTCATAGTATGGGAAAACCTCATTCTTTGATAATATGTCCATAAATATTAATAATATTTAAAATATTTTAAGATTAGTTGACTTGGAAAATCTTGCATTTCTTTTATTGAAAAGGAACATGTTATAGAGAACGAAGTGGTAAGGGAGAAAAATTATCTCTGCTATGGAAAACTTAATATCCTTAAGTGCTGGGATTACCCCTTGAAAGACACATAATAAGCTAATTTTTTCAAGGCATGATGAGATACAAATATTATAGCAATACTCACAGCTTCCTAAGTTTATCTAGGCCAGAGAAAGCACCATTCATATCTTCAATAGCCCATGATATTTCATTGTTTTTCAGATCCCTATTTAAGAGGGGAGAAGAAATCAAACCACTAAAGATATTAAAAAAACAAGGCACACACTTCTTCAACAGGACGTACTACTTAAAAAAACATTCTAAAACAGCTTTCTGCAAGGATGGATTTTTATTCAGTTGTTTTTCTTGAGTTTTTTAGAGAAGTTTTTCCTGATTAACTTTATAATTTCAAATTTTACTGAAAGACTTTGAAGACTATTAGTATTTCTCCTACCGATAATTAAAAAGATTAGAAACTCAATGATTTTTGGAATTGTGAGCAAACTAACCCACACAGCCTCCCCAAGGTATTTAGATACAGGACTATCTCAAGAGAACGTGCATGGCAGGAATGGAAAGGACCAACTGTCATCCCTTTGAAATGAAACACCTCACGTCTTTTTAAATCCGTAACAGTAACACCTAGATAATAATTTTAACATCCCGAAACACTCACTTCATTATCTGTGAAGCATAAAGAGATTAGAGATTTGTGTACAGAATGGTGTGTCAGCAAAATATCTACCAGGTAGGGCTATAGGAAAAAGAAAAATCTAGGAGAGAAAGCATAATACTTAATACCTAAACACCTTGCAATTCTCTAACTTCCTCTCTTTATGATCTCCAACTCTCTATAATCTTAAGAAACATAGTGTACACTCCTCTAATTTGCATCTTTCCTAGATGCCCTAAGTGTATGTGAGAAAACCCCTGAAAATAGGGCCTAGAGGGAAAGGCAATCCTTTTGCTCATATGGCTGACAGATGGGTCAGTGGTATGCAATGGGAAGGTTTTAATGAAGAGGAATGTATTTAGATTCGTTTACTTTGTTGTTTCCCTTCCTTTAAGAAATGCTATTTCAAAACATGTTTTAATACTTAAAGCAGTTGTCCAGTCACGACAATGAGTTTTCTTATTCCTGTTACGAGGGAAAATTATGCAGTTAAGACACAACTAACATCTACATCCCTAAAACTGCATGTAGCAGTGCCCCTGCTTGCTGCCTTCAAGCAGAGCTGTACCTCTCCTACAATAATGCTACTGGAAGTTTGTATCACAATTACCACCATCCATTGTGCACAGCCTTAACAAAAGAGGAATTCCTCCCTTTCTCTCAGGATTTTTCTTAAGGTTTTCAACCTTACAAATTGAGTTTGTCAACTTACAAAATCTGTAGACTGGAAAGTCCCTTGAAGGCACAATCAGCAATGTAATTTACTTTGTTGTTTCCTATGTACAGTCCAACCAGCACGCTTAAACCAATGAAGCTTGAATCATCTAACCTTGCTAATTGATTGAATGTCAAATCTCTGCAAATTTAAGGAGAGAAAAAAGCATTTTAATGTTCATGCTGAAGTGCTTATTTAACTTAGTTCAACTCACACGAATTTTCAGGGGGGAGCACAATTTTTCCCCTTGTGATTACCACAGAACCCACTACACCACTTCTGACCACACAGCATTTTGCATTGTTTCCAACTCACTAATTACTGCAGAATTAGTTTCTCTCATTTGAAAATGACTGTGTTATGGTTTTAGTACAACTGCTAGAGTGAAATGCAGCAATCACTGTTAACTTCAAATTCATTCAACAAAATATAACTGTTTTATACAGCAAAGCTGTTGTCACCTTGGAAACTTTGCTAGGAAAAATTCACAGATCAGTGCTAAGAAGCTCATGCTTTGGCATGTACCCGACTTTTGAAACTGGAAGAGAATAAAGGTACTCACAGCTCACTGAGTTTTTGGCAAAATTCCCAGGCATCAGGACTGATCCTACTGATGGCATTTTGACTGAGATGTAGTTGCTGCAGCATCAGTAAGCCATAGAGCCAGCCTTTGGTTACCTCTGTTAAGTTGTTATGGTCCAGCTGCCTACAAATACCCATGAACAGAAAAAGATATAAGATCCAAAAACTCAGCAGCATGCATACCATGCCACAGGTCCACATCTGGCCTCACAACACTGCCTAGATAGCTGGAGTCTCTATTTAAATCTCCAATTGTATGCATGCATTTAAAATGTGCTGCTCGACACATTCGCTACTGACTGCTTTTCAGACCACAACAAAACAATTTAATTCAAAAATTAAATTAAATTATATTTTAATTTTTACCATGCAATGCTATTAATTTTGTGCAAATCTACCTCATATGTTATCAGCAGAACCTAACAGCAAATGCTTGATACTTACAAGACTTCCATGTTGGTCAAACCCCAGAAAGCACCATCCATGAGCCTCGTAATTCCATTTCTCTGCAGCTTCAATGATTTTAAAGCAGGAAGTCCTTGGAAAGTGAGCCCATCTATTTTTCTGATTTTGTTGCGATTCAGCTCCCTGCATCAATAGAATTTATGGTTACAGCACAGTAATTTTACCTACATGCCAACAACCTTTCTTCCCTCTCTGGAGTCAACTTTATTTTTCTGGCACATGAAACAAAGACAAGAAGTAATAAAAATCAAATGCTTTACTGTAACACATTATGTTCAACCATGTTAATAATGTTCTCCCTTTCTGATACTGAGGATAAGTACCTGGCAGTTCCTTGATTTTCAGACTTAAAGAATCCCTGTAGACCTAGAATGTTATGGTTAATCCCGTTTCCAAATTTAAAATTGAAAGTGGTGTTTACCACTTAAGGTTGGTTTGTAATGGCAATCAATAAACAGTCATGAAAAAGTTAAAATTTTAATTGGGATAACTAGACAAAATTGAATATCCTGGGTGATCTCTTTCTGTTTCTGTAGCCAAGCACTCATTACATCTCTCCCTCCTCCACAATCAGCTACACGTTTCCCTCTTTCTTAAGTGGTCTTGGCACTTGCCCTTCTGACACTTCTACACTCACCCTGTGCAGGTCAGAAACTGGGAGCAGTATGTATCCTGTGAGGGAGATGTAGGGCATAACTACCTGGAGGGCAAGATGCAGTGACAGGATTAGACAACACCACTAGAAGGTAGTGATCATCTGCCCCTTCAAGGAAGTCTTAGGTCTACCAAATTAGGAAAAATCTCTCCTTTCAAAACTTATTTCTTTGTGCAAAGTGAAGATCTAAATAATCCATTCCCTATAGTTATAACATCATTATTTTTCAGAGACATAGCCCTGTAAGAATTCACCTATCCTTTGTGGCACTGACACAAAATCTACCTGATAACAGACCTGAGGGAGAACCCTACTTTTCATCCTGTATTTAAATATGAATAAAAAGTGAAGAATATTCAGTAATATTCTTTTTAGTTCTTCCTCCTTCTCAGAATACCTTCATGTAATAACACAAATTTTTGGCCTTCCTTGCAGATAAGCTACCTAACATAACTCGGTCAGCATATTGACTATGAACAAATGAAACATTTTTAGGCAAGAATAGAACCAACATGCAAAATTTAACGTGAATCAGAAGACCAGAAAGTCTACCAAGATCATTATCAAATCCTAAGTTTTGCAGGACTGTTCTCACTCTCTTCTCCTGAGGTCCGAGTTAAACTGTTCCAGCACTAGTATACAGAAGAAACACAATCCCTCTCTCCAGAAGCATCAAGTGCCCTGGTCCTTCAGTGTTCTTATAGCCTATCACTTTTAAGGCTAACCTAAGAGATTTTGTCATTTTTAACTCCTGATTATCTGATGTGTAAAGTAATGATCCAGGATCTGACAAAATGCAACCCCTTCTCTTGTCCATTTTCTGCACTTTCTAAGTTTTCCAATTATAAAAACCCCCACAGTCTCTTTCATATAACTTTATCATTTATTCAGTAAAACATTTATGGACAGGACTGTATCAGTCAAGCTGAAAGTCTATTTATTCAAGCATATTGCTTATTGTCATGCCATCTGAAAGCAAATTAATTTCCTTCATTTCACTGTGAAAGCACAAAGTAAATGACTGCTGCAGTGAACTATGTAAAGCTTACTTACTATTTTCCTGATGCATTTTTACAGAAATACTGCTACTACCCCTTTTCCAGCCTATTTTTTTTTAGCTTTTAATAGGCAAACAAAATTTTAAACACAAAGACTGTTCACATCTCACCAACATATAAGACTAGTTTTGTTCAGTACAACGCTGCAGTTAGTAAGGGCTGTAGTAATGTTTTCTCTGTCTGTCTCACTCTGCCTCTGGTTAAATTAAAGGCTAAAGTTCAAGCACTGCCAGTGCTTTGGAAAATCTGAAAACAATTAGTCAATTGTAGGTTACACTTACAGGTGCTGCAGATGGGACAGTTTAAACATCTTTTGAGGAATTGCTGAAATTTTGTTCCTGTTCAGTTTCAATACTTGAAGTGTGGTAGACAAATTGTCAAAGGTACCAGGCTCCATAGAGGTTATTCGATTACTGTTAATATACCTGTTGAAACAATGTCTTGAAGGTTAAATTTACAGTTATTTAATAAATTCTTAACACCAACTAGTGAAACACAAACCTCCTGTGGTGCTTAGTCATTTATAAATGGAATTTTTTCATAATAATTAGAGCTCCTGACAGCTTATTCTATAGTCAAACAGTATTTCACCACCACCATTTCACTCTACTCTGCCAGAGTGTGATAATGGAAGAAAATATGTGGCAATCCTGCTACTTTTTTTGTCAGCCAGTATACATGCATTGCAATATTCCTGAATAAGAATTAAAGTGTATTCACAAGAAGTCTGTCAAATTTTTTTTATATAAAATATAAATACAAACTAGCCTATCCATGGGGAACTTAAATTCCTTTTATCACCTAATTATTTCTCAAGAGACACATTTGTTTCATCTCAAGATAATGGCCTTCCATTTTTTTTGATGAATTAAAACATCTCATCCTAACAACTCATATGTTCAAGTTAGCAGCTTATGTTAAACTAGACAGGTGAAAGTAGGAATACTTAATGTCATTCCAATTAAAAGAATGTAGTATTAAGCTACTAAATCTTAATGAACTGCTGCCAATCTAAATTATCCAAGAAGATTTTTGAAAGTAACCAGGAAAAAAAAAAAAAAAAGTAGTAATTTTTACTTACAGATACTTGAGTTGCAATGATGGAAATGATGAAATTTTTAGCTCTGATATATTGTTGTTGCTCAAGTCCAAAGTTTCTAGCCTCTGAAATGGCTTCAAATGTTCAGATAAAATGTTGGCAATCTTGTTACTTGTTCTGAAATTTAAGGGCAGTAGGCAAAAGACTGTCATTTCCAGAGTAAACACACCTTAACTACACAACTGGCAAATGTTTGTTTTTAATTCCTCTACTTGAAAATAATTCTGAGTTACAGAAAAGTAATAAAGTATGTTGTCTATGCATAACATTAATCCGAAATCACAAACTGGAATAGTCTAAATAAATTTTCATTAATAGTTTTTAAAATATAATTCCAGGAAACTATGAAAAAAATGCAATATAATGAAATTACTGCAATTCGTGGTTTTAAAAAGAGATTCAAAACTCTATAATCACCTATTTCTGAACAGTAGAAATATCTGGTACTTGCATGGAACAGTATGTCACAGTATTGCAATGAAATAAGGTTAGAGCTGTTTTCTCTTTTAAGCAAATTAATATCATAGTAGCTAAACACAGTTTTTGGGGTTTTTTGAAAATTCCCCTGGCATGGAAGTCCAACTGAATTTCCAGAAAAAAAGCACTGAGCTAGATTATAAAATATGGTTGACAGTGCAGCGTCCTGATCTTTAACTGTGGAATTAGACCTAGTATTCCAACCTACAGATTTTTCCAATGAGTTGGCAAAGAACAAAAATTCTGCATATTAGAGGTCATTACAGGAGTTTTGAACTTCATGCCTGCCCAATCTTCAGCTCAGCATCACACTTAATTCCACAACAAAAAGCATGCAACAATCTGAGCATGCAGGTATTGTAGTCTGCCTTAAGGAACACCCCTTCCTTTACTTTCACATATAAATTTTTTCCAGTACCCTATTTCATGTTCATACCCAGCAACCTACCAGTTTTTCCATCTCAGCTGCATAATGTACAGAATCACACACATATCAGCAACATTGTTGCTGAGGGCTACTGGTACGTAGGTGAAAGTAGATCATGACCAATTAAACAAAGGTAACCTGAAATGATTCTTGTTACCTTGTAAGTTCAAGTCAGTGGTACATTCTATACCTTGTCTGATATTTACCAAAATTTAAGAGCTTTCTCCAGATCCTAGAGACTGCAGGCAAATGCAATTTTAGTAAAACTATCAACAAGAATATGAATTCTGGAGAGTGTTTACTGGAAATACTTGCTCTGGATCAAACAGCAAGCCACACATTAGGGTAGCATGGACAACTCTCCTGTATTCAAGGGGTATGGGGGAACTACCACTCAAGACAAAAAGTCCTAACTCAAACTGAACCAGAAGTGAGATTAATGAGCTTTCTGACCACATATGGGAATGGGTAAGTGATCCTCCAATGCTGAGCTTGTATCACATTTCATTCCTTAGGCTGTCTGGTAGAGGTACACTGCATTTTTTAACTCTTAGCTGAAAGTATTTATAATAAATGGAAACAAATTACTTTAATAAAAAACAACAAACACCACCACCATGTGTCAGTTCCACCAGCCAAATAAGAATGTGAGTTAGATAACAGGTCACAGAGCCTTGCCTTTATGCATTAGTTTGTTTACAAGGTAATTACTAACAAGGTATTAAAACTGCCAATTACTTGAGTGATGAATAAAATTTTCCTTGCAGTAAAAGTGTGCTCCAGCAGAAGCCAGCAATTTCCTGAACTGCACGCCTCCTAAATTGCAGTGTGAAAGTGTTCAGTTATAAGACGGCTTGCACAGTACTGTCTTTGTGTCAGCACTGCTCCATAAAACAGAAATTCCTTACAACTGGCAGGATAATAGCCCCTGTATTACAAACTTTAGTTGGACCTAATGGAACCGAATAAAACCCTTATACTTTCTTCAGAGTAGCACTTAAACCAACTGGCAAATTACCTGACACAGACCAGGTTACAACAAAAACAACCAAACAAAAAACCCGCAGTTTGTTTGTTTCAGGAACATTTTTATTTTTTGGAGATGGTAAGGCCATATTGAGGACTAATGAGCAACTTCTTTTGCTTACTGACACTGCACTACATATCATAGTCCTAGTCCATCTCACAATCAAAATCAAACCAGCCCTTACTGCACCTTCCTGCTTAATCATATTAATAATATAAGTGACTCAGTTGCAAAATAGCTGAACGGTTCACTCGCTATTGCTCCAACAACCTTGTCCAGTTTCTCTTCAAAAGAATATAATTATATTAATTCACACCTGAATGATTATTCAGCATTGAAGATATCAAAACATTTCTACTTTAAGACCCAACTTTATTTAATATGAGAAAGTTTAACTTGAATTTGATTTTTCTTCATAATCATCACTTAAACAAATTGCAAAAAACGATGTATCATCCTCCTTGTAACTGCCAAATCACCATCAAAATTAGTCAAGACGGACAAACCTAATTGTCAAGATACAACCAAAGAGACGCATGTGGACACAATGACATGAAAGTTTTTTCACTGAAAGGAGGATGGGGATAATGAAACCCAGAAGAAAATCTTTCTTGTGAGATGTCACTATTGCTGTGTTCAGACAAAAGGAGATGCATGCATCCCATTGGTTCCTTTTCACAGACCTTCAAGTAGAGATGAGAGAAACAGAGATCCTCTGCAACAACAAAACTAGCACATCAAGTTCTGCCAGAAAAGTACCTACAGCAATTTGGTAACTATTTTTTCATTTGGAAGGAACAGCAACATGCTACAGCTTCCTTACAACTTCTCCTTTTACAGCTAAAGCAGCAGGAGCACCAAGGAATGCAGATAAACCCACCAAAAATATCTACATGACTTTGAATGTGCCTTTTGCAATTTAAGTGCCTACCCTGACTTGCAGCAAAAACCTCCACAAACCAATGATGATGAGCGCATACAACCTGATTAAATTACTTTTACATAAGCCTGTGTGAATACCAGGTTAAGAGAGAATACCAGTTTTTCATTACTGGCATGGAAAACCTTAGCTTTCTCTCTCAACATTCATGACTTTAAATGCATCAGGAAGCCAGAAATCTCCTAACAGCCCTCTCAATCCTGATCTTAAAACTCATTCTATATAACCAGTTACCAAATATCTGACATAATGACTTGTACTTTCCTTACTCTGGGCAAATACAAAGCAGGTCAGAAACTTCTATATTCCTTTTGTTTGGCATCAAGTTAACACCTTTCAGATATAAATGCTGAAACATCCCCCTCCTCTCAGTTTTTAAAGATCTGAGAGAGTCACACTGTCTCTCAATAAAGAGCCTCAGTATAAAGTGTTTTCTACCTGAGAAAAATATCCATGTAAGCTTCATGGTTCTGATGAGCTGTAACACATTAATGTGGAAAATCCAAACCAGGAACAGATTAGGACCTGAAGTCCTATCTTTTGTTTCTCTTAGACATCTCACCACAAAAAAAACCCCACTCCTGCACTTCTTCCAGCTATATCCAGATCTCCAGATCCAACTTCTTAGTTGGATCTCCCTCTACTATCCCGACTAGGAGTTTGTGTAGGAGCCTGCAGGTAGAGAAACCTGGTAAAATAAAAGTTGCCCAGAAAAACAACTTTGGAGAAGAGCACATGCACCCAGTTTTATGTAAATGTTAGATGTAAAGTAACTATCTTAACACATGTGTATATCTGGACTAATACACTACCTCATGTCACTCAATTAAGCCTTGAGAGGCAGAATAATCTGAATCACAAACAAGCAAATTAAACCAGAGTGGAATCTCCTGCTGGAAAACAAGAGAATATGTAAAGAGGGAAAAAAAAAAAAAGCCTTCTGCTAGGACTTAGATGTATCTTTATGACCAGTGTTGAGGCCGACACATGGAAATTCTTGGATGCCTAGTCTGACGTGATTAGAGCTCTTCTGGAGGCAGCCCTATCAGAGTACTTGCAAAATCAATGTGACTGTCCACATCTGAGCATGGCCTGGGTGGTCTCCATACCATGCTACAACAACTCACAACCTCCTTTTAATTTTTTCTGTGTTTTTCACCTGTTTTCCCATCCCTCACTAGTTGACATCATATTTACACAGCTGGCATATTCTTTCTTGTACTCTCCCACCTCCCCTCCCAAATTCCTTTGGGAGCAATGATGTAAACATACTGTGTGGAAGAAAACTGAAGCCAAATGAAAAAAACAAACTATACTAAATACAAAGGATCAAGACTGTAATTGGAAGTGCTGGAAGATATGTATCTTGTGGCTTTTAGGAAAAATCTGGACAACTCTAAGGAACTCTTATGAGAAGAGCCTCAGTAACTACTACTTCAAGAAGAGCAAAAATGTTATTTTTTTCTTCAATTTCTCCATGGTTGAATACTGAGCCATATTGTAATGAATAATTACATCATTTAAATACTGAAATTGCAATTTTAAGCTCAACACCACCCTTACAAAAGAAGCAGCCTCTGATATGAATGGGACTACATGCTCTTCTCACCATTAAGACACCCAACTGGACTGAATTAAGAAAGTCTGGGGTTTTTTTAATATTTGCAACTGTTAGTCATAGAAATATTACAAGTGAAACTGTTTTTCTCCAAAAGTCAGCTGAAATAGAGCCCAGATTCTGGCTCACTTCCAGTTCTACTGGTAGGTTTACAAGTCTGATGCCTCTTTCACACACGAGCTTCTTGCCTTCCTTGCGGCAAGTAGTTGTTCTTTGAAGGTCTCCTTCATTCCAGGATCCATGCCTCTCATTCCTCCTTCAAGCCAGATGTCAGAAAGACTCTGCTTTTATATTTTGTGTTTTTTATGCTATACAGGCATAACACAGAAAATGAAAACTCAGAACTCTGTAGGCTACTGATACCCTGTCCAAAACCTGAAACCAAAGGTTTATTGATTCTCAAATCAAACATAAACTGGGAAAGGGGAAAGATGTAGCCTGAAACAACTCTGTGATCAGACATGTTTTTATCATCAAAAAGAAGAAAGAGACAAATCCAAACTTTCAAACACATGATACTTTCATAACAACTCTCTTCTGATTCCAGTCATAGTACCAATATGCAACTAATTAAGTTTTCCTTCCAAAATCTCTTCTTAATACCCTAATGTCTGCTTCCAATTCAGTTTTCTGTCTTTTCCAAAATAATCACAAGTTACTTAACATGTGATAGGCAAGTGAATGTGTAAGTTCATCCCTTTATTTTAATAACTATGAACAAAAGCAATGCAAACATAACTATTTTTTCAAGAGCTGACAACAGGAATAATAGCCCATTGCACACTTGGTGAACTATGTGACAGATAGTTAATACTAAAATCATGAAAAATTTTAAATATGACCTAGATAACACCAGCATAGTGCCCTCCAGTATTATAAATCATCTTTCTAATGTAATGTATAGAGTTCCCAATTAAAGCATCTATTCTTTATTGTTGCAAAGCAACTCTCCCTTTTAGAAGGTGCAGACCAGCCTAGGCAGTTTAGACTGCACATCCTTCTAGACGTACCCCTAACTTCAATCATCAATGCAAGGTGAAAAATGTTGTCCCATCCACTTCTTCACTCAAGGCACAAGTGATTTCATTGCTCTATTGTAATCACCACCACCAATTCACTAAAACATAATTCAAACGCTTATACCTGACCTCTCAGTTTCATTCTCACCTTTTTCATCTTCTGTATCATATGCCCTACTCCTCCGTAAAATTCCTACCACTCTTCAATTCTGTCATATCAGAACAGTGTTCTCTATTTTTGTAGTCCATTACAATCCTTTTTAATTCACCTTTTCTTTCACCACTATGATCAGAAAATCATGACAGATTTATCCACTGCAAATAGTTCATAAAATTTGCATTCTTTTCCATTCTCATTGCAAAAGCATTAATCTAGGCTCTCACTCCTTATATTTTTAATACAACAAACTCTGGGTTTCTATGTACTTCTTCTCCTTCCCATCATTCAGCCCAAATTGGTGCCATAAAAATAGAGTTTCCATGTCTGTTAAATCTGACTAAGTCAGATTCCTTTTCAAATTCTTTCATTTACTTCCTCTTAAGTCTCCACAGCAAATGTCCAAGACTGCAAGAATTAATTCCAGTAAGTTCCTCACTCTAGCTTTTTGCTCACAACTCCAGACCAAGTCACACATGGTTTACCACCTCTCAGTGTTGGGACATTCTCCAAGTAGCCTTATGCCCAAAGCCCAGTCTGGCATTCCTCTATCCTTTCTCTCAATCCTTCAAAACAAACTCTTCCAGGCAGCATCCAAATCTTAATCCTTCCCATAATAAAGTGGTAGCTGAAGAGATGACAAAGATGTAAAATATTTGACCAATGCTTTTTTCATATGGGGATCCAGACTCCAGTGTAAGTATGCTAGCTTTATAAACAAACAATACCACTTTCTCTGGCAAGCACAGCTGGGAAAGGCATCCACTCCTACTGAATGTAAGCTTTCATTTTCCAGAGTTTCATCTAAACATCTTTCTTGTGACTGCAGCTTTCTAACTGCATACCGAGACTGTGTTCTCCTGGATTTTATACACAGCTTTCGCTCCCAGACCACTGTGAGATGACAAAGAGGCAAACTTCACATACCTACCCTTCTTGTCTTTCCTTCACAGGGGCTTATGTTACTGCCACAAAGTGCAAATCATCACTCTTATTTCCAAGCTGTCAGCTGGGAAAAATTCGTGATTTGAGCATTTGCTTCAATTAGTTGAATTTTATTTCTCAATATGACTATCTGAAGCCTGATCTGGGATGCCCATTATCATATAACATACATAAATACACTTATCCACAATTTAAACAGAAAGGGACACATAATACTAAAAAAAAACAAAACAAAACAAAAAATTCCTCTCAGTAGTAGAAGGGATTAATTGCCACTTTTCTTCAGTAACTACGTTTCTGCATAAAGTAAGATAAGGAATCAGGCTAATCTTGTAGTGGCTGATCAGAAAGCTAAACTTAAAGTCGAAATAGTTTTTCTTACTATGAAAACTTGTGACCTGTACAGTCACCTAGGACTGGCTACTTTACAGTTTTTTTTGTCCTGCTTTTGTCTCCTGACCTTTTCTGTTACTTCTTGTTCATTTACCATTTTAAACATCCCGGATACAAGACACATCTTCAAAGACAGCTTATTTAAATTTAGCACATATTGACAGAAAGCCATTACAAACCAAAGGCTGTAGAAAACCATCAGAGAAGTAACTCTTGGACTCTGTTCATCATCTAACAAACACATGGTCACATTTCAAAAAACTGCTTCAATTTTGGCAGCACTTTGAACTATCTCAGAACTTAAAAGTGAACGGTCTCTGCCTTAAAGGCTTCCTGTACAGACAGAGTTGGAGGATTCCCCCAGCACAGCAGCAAAAAACCGCTACCATGTCATATTTTCACTGTGTCTCTTATATACAGAAGATTTCACATTCTAAAACAAAAACAAAAAAAACAAAAAAAAAAAAGCAGGAACCTAATATAAAACATACATTAATGTAAGACTTGAAAAACATTCCTGAACTGTGAATCATTCATACACCCTTTAACTTCCACACCATGACTTTTGCACTTTCCTCTCTGGTTTTACTAAGACCAAATATTTGTTTGCGTTCTAGACTAGCATCACTCCTTACAATACAACAATTTGAATCACCTATGCCATATGCTTAGTGCCTTTAAATAAAACATCTCCTATTCAATAAAATGTAAATTTACCAGTTTATTTAAAACACTCAGTTCTTTAAAACTAGTCTAATGTTAGATTTTCACTATATGCACTTGGGCATGTATAGCTTTTCTAGTCCCTACTGACTGCAACTGAATTACTATGGAACATAACCTGGATGTGGACAATGAGAAACATGGAAGTTTCAAAATTAGTTCTACACATCTGTTTTGATAAGAACAATAAATTCTAGTTGGAGAAGCAGAATAGTACTCAAAGCTGTTCTGTCTCATCATAGTCACTGCAACTTTCCATTTTCCTCAGTACTCAAATGTACTGATGATGTTGGGTAGTGTCTACAACTACGTATTTTTTTTTAATTCTGCAAGTAAAATTAAAATAGCATGGGTTTCTTATTTAAACTGTATATCCTTAAACAAAATCTTATATAACTTTGCTGAATTTGCAATGTCTCTTCCTTACAAATTACTAGTAACATTGAAAGTAGTTAACATTTTTGGAAGAATTTTAAAGTAAAAATCCCACACAAATAGTAGTCGGTAGTTAAACATTTCTAGACAAGGCTATTGTACTTACACTACTTGGTTTCAATCTATTTCTGGATTTTTACCCTAGGTCCACAACTACAACTGCAACAGACCTAAAAGGTAATATTGGTTTTCTTCCCATGTGTCAAGATCACTGGTTCAGGCAGACTTTTAGGATAAATAGGACAGAACAGGTACATCTTGGATAAACAATGCCATTAGAATGGAAACAATATTCAGAACTTTCATGTGCTCTCCTGGAATGAGGGCATGTTGGGGGTTGAGTGTTATTAGTGCCCATTTTTGTACCTGACACAAAAAGCAATCCACCTATCTTGGGAAAATAAAAAGTAAATTGTTTTTTCTCCATGGAACAAAGAATTTTCTACTACAGCACTTTAAAGCAATTCTCCATTAATTTCACTGGTTTTACATTTACTTCAGGAACACAAAGTAGGAAACTTCTAGAGACAGACAAATACACCTACATTAACATGTGTGGTGTCTGCACATTATATACCTGTGGTAAGCAGCTGTTAAATCCAATACTCTCCTCAAAAAGGAGAGCTGCTAGCACAGGGGGGACCTGACCTCCTGGCTAGAGCTATTGTGGTAACAACCTCTGGCAAATACCTAAATTTCCCTCTTCCTACCTTAACATACTGCTCTCTTCATGCCTTTTCTCATAGAAGGTATATAAAAGGGCTTGGTGACTGTGCAAAAAGAACACCCTGAAATTTAATTTTCAGAGACTTGACCTAAGCCTTCTGACCAGATACAACCCAAACTACCACCCATGTAGCTTACAGTAGTATCCAGATTCCCAGGAGGCTCACAAGCTCTCCTATGACCTGTAACAAGATACATACTTATCACACGAATAAAATCATAGATAATCTCCATCCATGTAATAACAGTGTGCCTGAATATCCTGGTATACTCACTCCTTCACACTGACATATCTCCCAGGGCGGTGGTGAGGGGGTGTGCCTGATACTTTTCATTCCAAAGATGCTCAACCCTCAACTGGCATCAGTAAAAACAGAATGTTAGCACTGTTGTTTCATGTTACAGACAGACTGAGACCATAGATTGTGAACATCTCCTGCTCTGGGTATGTTTATCCTGAATAATTCATTAGTATGTAAATATCTTATTTAGATAAAGTATCAACTAGATAGCTAGAAATGAGGTAGCTCCAGAAATGGAAACTGGACTAACATGATAATCCACCCATGCTTGTTTATATTCTTCAAAGAATTCAGACATACACGGCTGTGTGGGGATACCTGCACTATTATGGAGACATCCAGCAGTGTCATTTCTTCTGTAGCATAAGAAAATTCTTGCAGAACAGGTAAAATTCTAAGGCTTCCCACCTCAATGAGAATTCTTAACAAGTGAAAGGAAAAATCTTGTAACAGAGCTTCTTCAATAATTAAGATATTGGCAAGAAAAGAGGGTATCACTTCTAAAGCATTCCTTGAAGATTCTTTGGAAAAAAACAGCTGACTTCTCAACTGACAGTAATGAACCAACATATATATATATATATATGTATGTATCTCATAAGAAATGTAATCAAATCAAGTTCACAAGGCTATCACCACCCTCTTTTTGACTATTATTTGAAAATCAAAACAAAGACTCAGCATGGAAACAGTGGTTTGCTTTGGAAAGGCTCCACAACCTCCTTTTCACACAAGTTTAAAATCCTGGAGAAAGTCATCAGATGTTTCTCTGAAGAGTGGCTCTAAAACCTATATTCTAATTGCTCCATATGTGTTCTCTTTGCATGACTTAAGATATATTAAGTCAGTTTGATTCAATCCCTTCAAACAACATCCACAGAAAAACCAAATGCACGTATTTTTTTACTTCTAAAAAAGAAGTATCATTAGATTATTTGTCCATTTATGCTACCAAAATACTATATATACTTTTATGCCAAACAGGTATATGCTATATTTCTCTTTATTTATACTATTTTCTATAAAATTAAATTTAATATTTTTACCTAAATAACATTCAGCCTGTAAGAACAGGAGGCTCAGGGGAGACCTTGTCACTCTCAAAACTACCTGGAAGGAGGTGGGGGTCGGGCTCTTCTCTGAAGCAATAGGAAAAAGAAAATAGCCTCAAGTTGTGCCACGGAAAGTTTAGACTGATAATTTCATCATGGTAGAGGTTGTGAAGCATTGTAACAGGCAATGGGAAGGGATTAGGCCACCATCTCTGGAAGCATTTACAAGATGTGTGTTATGTGGCTTCTATGGCGCAGTTTAGTGGTGGCCTGGACAGTGCTGAGTTAATGGTAGGACTTGATTATATTAAAGGTCTTTTTCAACTTAAACCATTCTATGATTCTACTCTATGTTTTAAAGAAAAGCTGAGCAAAAGATGTTTTATTTTTGAACAATACAATGCCACTCTAAATTTATGTTCGATCATCATCTATTTTCATATAGAACAATTATCTTAACTACTGGAAATTTGAAGTTAGCACAAAACATTAAAATAATTATTTCTGCCATATTAAACTCCAGGACCCTCTGCTGTAGTAGTAGAATAGGTATTAAGTCTCAGCTGTAGCACAGTTACATTCAGTAATCTCCTTATTCACACATAGAATTAGAATGAAAACAAGCTAACACCCAACCAGAGCAACTTTAACTGCATTAGTAGTGTGATAAAAGCTTTTAAAAAATACTTTTTTTTTTTATTTCAAGTGTTAGCATATACAGTGCATAGCACAGATCTAACAAAGAATTTTCCATGTTTGTCCACCTGAGTAAATGCCCCAAGTCAGGGACCTAAGGATATGAAACAAACAGTTCAACAGTGACTGATAATCATTTATCCTCTCAAAGGAATACCAAAACTTTTGTACAGCTGTACAAGAATGATTTTAGGTTCCTCTAAACTTGTTGAGTTTCCATGAGTAGGAGAAATGTTAGGAATTCAGAAGTAAAGCAAGATGATATAAACCACTTTATTATGCTAATATTTCTAGCCTTGTGTTAAAAAGGACCTTAGCAAGCTGGTAGCATATATATATATATATATATGTATGATAAATATAATCTTTAGATCAATTCGATCCTTCAACTACAGAATGCCAGTGTAAAAGTAATGCCAATGCTACTGCAAAATAAAAGATGTGCTTAAATTCAACAGTTATTTTTCAGACACCATCTGCTTTTTCTTTCATTCTTTTCTGATTTTGATCTGTAAGAAACCACATCGGTATCAAATGTCACTCAGTTCTTATTCAAACAGAGCAGCCCAGACACAGCGGCTGCACCAGCTGACTTGGCTGACCTAGGCCTAGAGTAAAAACAAACCCCTATAAATCACCAGATGTAAGCAATTGAATAGTGATCAATTTAATTAACTGAACAGCTTTGCTAAGTTTATTGTATTGTTTTAACCCTTCAGGATTCTTCAAGAAAGGTAACTTGCAATTTGTATTCAAGGACAGCATTTGGCCAGAGGGCTACATATTAACAGCTTCAGACACTTTAGATTCTCATTGACAAAATGCAAATCCCACACATGAAAACCAGGTATTTTCTTTTTTTTCTAACTGACAGTATGATTTCTACACCTTCCTTCAATGGTTTATTGAAACTAAATCACAGGAAAAAATTCAACTAATTTATCATTGAAACATCAGGAATAAGATTTCCTTTAAAATCAACTTTTTTTGGGCCCTCAATGGCTTTTACAAGTTTATACTCAGATTACAAATGAACACCAAGTAACCTACTCATTTCTTTCATGAACATGGACACAATCATCTGTCACAATTTTATGTATTAACTGCACTCATAAAAAGATGCACCACACATTAAAATGGACTCAAAATTTTTTTCAAGACATTGGCAAAACTTTTTCTAACCTAGATAATTGTTCTGAAGCTGCATCCCAAGAGGATTTCCCTGTATGGGCCAGTGAAATTAATGGAATTCTGCCTTAACACATAAGGATTTCAGCCAAGATCCATAATGACAGAGTATAAGCCTTGTTTTAAAGACAGCACTGTACAAGTTTGTGTAACATTTATGGATGCTTGTACAGTGCCTAGCACAACAGGACTAAGGCTTCTGGGCACTACCACAACATAAATTAATTCTAATGCAGTCTTTGTACCTGGGAAGCACAAAAACTACAAGGATTATGCTCAATTATATACATTTTAAAAAACTACTAAATAATAGGACATAATCAACTTCCTAACCACAAGCAGCTCTATTTCCAATTATTTTACTTTAATCTCTGTAATGCACACATTTCCATGAGCCCTGTAGAGTTGCTTCCACTAACCAGGGACAAAAGTAACATCTACTTACAAAGATAGAAGAGTTATATTTGCCGAGACTGGTCCCAGATCTGGAATGATCTCCAGTTCATTGTTGTTCAACTTCCTATTAATATTACAAAAGGGAGAGTTAGCTTTGATGTTAATCAGAAGTACATACACTGGATTTGCTAAACTGCTGAACTGTGTCACCTCAAAATTAAAAAATAATTCCAGTTACCCTTAATGTAGAATATCAGAACAGCATCTCTGTTGTTCAAGCAACCAACTTGAACAAATAACTACACAATTAGCATGCACAAACATGGGTTGGGTATTTTTGGTTGGGGTTTATGTTTTGGTATGGTTTTTAATTAAGACAAATTAACTTACACTTCCTGAAGACTATGAAGGTGATCCAAGATACCAGTCTTGATTGAAGATAATTTGTTGTGACTTAAGTCCCTACGAGGTTACAAAAATAAACACCCTGTCAGTTTTGCCATACAATATCAGGTAAAGCAGTACAATTTCTATCCAAATTACGTTCTTATTTGTTTCCAAGTACATAAAAAGATTTTTTATAGTAGTAAAATTGTAATAGAAACTCATTTGCTTATACAAGGTGTAAATATACAGATACAAATGCAAATATCTTAATCACTGCTAGAGGTGTCAAAGAAATTCTGACTATCTCTGAACAGAACTATTCATTGGAATGTGCATAGGACCCGCAGAAAACATCTTAAGATTTTGACTTAGATACACCAACAACCTCTCTCCCACATTTCCTCACAACAAAAGATTTGGCTACAACAACATCTTGGTTACTTCAATAAGGAAAATTAAAAAAACAACAGTCATTCCTTGGGTAATCACAATATTTCACTCTTCTCACCCATGTCTCAAAAGCAATGAATAGCTCACAAATACACAATGAGGACTGCCCATAAATCACAATTGTATTTCCATGCTTTCACAAAATTCAGGACACCATTCCCATATAACCAAATTTAATGGAGATCTTAAGAAATAGCAGAAGAAAACAGACATGGCAAGGGCTAATTCTGAGTTTTAAGATGTCTGTGTACTACTGATATTAATACCCTACCTAATTACACTTGAAGAAGTACCTCTAACACTTAGCTTGTGCCATGCTGTATCCCCAGTATATATTGATGCAGTTTTTAAGCAATTGTTAGCACCTTTGTAGAGTTTGCTACGAAACAAGCAAGGTACTAAAAATGCAAATCTTCTTCTTGACCACAGGGAATACTTTTCCTTACAGTGCCATCCATCTTTACCCTCTCAAACACTTGACTCCATGCAAGAGTCCTAAGAAATTTTTGCTGTAGCATCAGAAGTACTGAAAATGTAACAGAAATAAGAGTGACTGTAAAGTAAAAGACAGAAAAGCTAACTGCTTTTGGAACTGGAACTCAAACCTGCACATCTCTAAATGGCTGCACAAGTGGTACAGATTCACAACTCATCTTATAATCATTACTAGATCTATTGAAAGCCTCCCCCTTCTCACTCACCCACCAAAACGAGCACTTTTCTATTTACCTACTACATATTATCACCATCTCACCAGCATCAATCCAGCCATCTGCAAGTATTTGTTCCAAGCTAGAACACAGCATTTATCCAAGCCAGCTAACAAAACCAACATTATTTTTAATGAGTCCTTAAATTCACTCCAGTGAGTGTTTGTAATGCAGATATATAAAAAAATTATTCAGCATACCTCAACTGTGAGCAGCTGCAGCATCAGGTAAACGGTGCTTTAAAAAGCACCCTTTTGGAAAAAAATTGCTCACATTCCATGATACTTTTCCCCATGCTAATTAAGCACTGAAGAGTCATCCACAATACCTGGGGTCCTCATCAAGACACACAGGCATGAAGTGTTATTTCAAGTTGAATCTATGAGGAAACGACATGATTCCTCACTTTTTCTAGGTAAGATGACTCAGTACAGTCATCCATGCTGAGGATGCCAAACACAGGCCTGACTGCCATGGACGTTCTATTCTCCATCCACAGTTCCAGAAGTGAAGAAAGCTGATGAAAAGCATATCCCTGCTGCACACAGACCAGAATTGGCTCAAATGAAGCCAAATTCAGGGTCTGTGCTAGGCATTCTGCTCTGTGACTAAGCCCTGAAAATTCAGGGTTTCCCTGGACCCATGACTCCACATCCTCAGACACAGGTGTAATGTTGCAACCCAACCAGGCACCTAGGTTTCCTTAGCAGAACATGTGAGTAGTAGAACTGTTTTAGATTCTCCCAAGTGATTTGGTCAATATTGCTAGGACAGTTTCACTGCCACTTTTGTCCCTTCATGCTGTTGGCAGTTAAAAAAGCCCCCAGTACCTATAAAAATAAAGTATAAAAAATAATCCCAGGCACATATGGGTACTATGAGGGGTATCACCAGTACTCAGCTGTAAGGTGTGCTCTGAGCCAGCCTACTGGAGCAGGCCCAGTGGGTGGCTGAACTGCAGCACCAGTCAGGCTCAGGGCCACAGGCAGGGAAAGAGATGTGCTGTGTTTCCCAAGCCAGGGCTGCACAGGAGAGTGCACATAGAGAGGTGCAGGTGTAAATGGCATTTTCCAGAACAAAATACAGGGGCTGAGGGCCTGAGGAGAGCCACCTACAGGAGGGAAACACACTCTACTTAGGTGGCGACAAAGGGGATTTTGAGAGATTCAACTCTGGCCTCAAGGACCTAATACACATACATACATACATACATATATATATACACACACACACATATATACATATGCCTTCTTTCAGATGTCCAAATCCCTACAGATTTGCCTCTTGACAATGGAAAACCAATATAGAGTCAATATTTTCAAAAGCCTACTAATTTTAGTTTCACTATTGTGATTTTTAGTTCTCCTGCATATTAGGTTAACTACACTAAATTTGGAGGACTGCATCTTTCACTGCTTAAAAATCTTAAAAAACATTCCCCAGGCCATATACTGGAAAAAAATCCCTTTGTTTAACATCTGAAGGCATTAGCTTCACAGATTTGAAATTCTCACACTGCATTCTTAACTGTAAACACCGAAAAATTATACTGCTACAAAAATCTAGACAGCAATCTAACTTGGTCCTTAAAGGCACAGACAGTTTTTGCCCTTAAACTTAATTCAATATTTGGCTTTAGTCTGAAGGGACTGTAAGAACTATGCAAATAAACAGCCAAAATTCAGTTAAGTTATGGCTGTTAGTGCCTAACACGTTACTGCTGTTCACACTTAAGACAAGACTTAGGAATCAGTAATTGTTTCAGCGAAGAGTTTTCAACATTAGTGCTAAAAACCTGCATTTTTTCATTTCACCTAAAAACTCTGCAAAAGGTTTATTTAAGACGTTTTTGCTTAAAGGACCTACCAGACAGTAACAGACGTGAGTAGATTTGTTCTGCTGGAGTTATAACATGTTTAGAAAAAAAAAAAAAAAAAAATCTGGCAGAGTCCTTAAACTATAAAAATTCTGCAATTACAACCACTGCTGTGCATGATCACCACACTGGAGCCAGACACTTTCACTCATAGCTCAAGCTCACATCCATCTGGAGTCTATCAAGGCAACCGTGAGCGTAACTAACACTGGGTTTCAAACTACTTTTTTTTGTGTTTGTTTTTTAACACTAAAGATACATTCACATTTTCTAACTAGCACCTACTTTAAAAAATACATACATAGAAATTTCTTATGCCTGGTTTACTTACAGCAGGCTGCCCAACACAAGATGGAAAAAAAATCCTAAATCAAAAAACCAACAAAAAATGCCCAACCCTCAGACAATACTGAATTGCCTGTTTCATACAATATGTATGGTTGTCTACCAATAGTTGCATAAAATACATACTATAAATATTTTATTAAACATTACTTAAGTACTATCAGCATAGAAAACTTCAAAATTCAGGAAAAAAAGCCTTCCAAGTTACATTTTAAGTTCAATCAGAATGGTTGGAAATGAACTAAGAGTTAAAATATTTGCCTTTTACTAATAATCTAAGTGAAGCTTAAGACTGTAGAAGTTTCTCAAAGCACGGGATTGACACAATTTTTTTAAATACCAAAATCTATCATCCCAGTTGCAAAGCTACAAGTTTATTTCACTACAATCCATTTCTCAACATATCTAAAACAAGTATGGAGAAAAAGTTGGAAAATTAAATTTTATTTCTCCTTCATAGAAATGGAACTGACATTGTTCAAACATTATTACTCTGTGTTTTCCATTTCCAAATTTTCCTTGTATGTTAAAACCAAATTGCAAGGGAGGAGAAAATTCCCTCTGTGATTACCTTTGCTACTAGAATTTCAAAAGTCATAGAACAGAACACACTCTGAAATGTCAGAAACCAGAAACATATTAAGAAATCCTTTACAGCAATAGTAAGCATATATACCTGTTCTTCACCTCACCTATTTCTAATAGAATTGATTGCACATTTAAGTAGAATTGCCTCTACTTGAGAAAGCATGCCATAGTTTTACCCTTTGAGAACCTGTTCTATGAAAGAAACTATTTCCCATGTTCCATTATGTTTGTATGACCATCTTTTGTAACTCGCAAGTCTCAGCATTAGCTGAAACTTATCTCTGAACAATAATGTGTGATTAAAAACTGAAAGGAAGCCTAATGCATAGAGGGAGAAGGCAAGTGCTTTTTCACACATTTTCTAGATACAACTTTTAGACTCTAACTTAATTTACAACACTTAGTTACAATTATCATCTTCTTCCTTAGAGAACTCAAGAAACCTGAGCCCCAAGTCAAATTTTAAAATGCAAATCCAGCAACAGTTCCTTAATCAGTCCCACTGGGGCCTATAGAGCTGCTAATTCAGCAGAAATCAGCAGAGCTGAAAAACAAAAAGCCAGGCTGTAACTGTTTTAAGACACTGATCCAAAGTGACTCATAAATCAGCTTGCTATGTTCAAGCTTTAGTCTGGAAAATATTGAAAAACAGCTGTGAAAACTATACAGCTTTTTTTTCTGGCAATTCTGGTAGAGAACTAGAGGATTTATAAAATGTAAATACTAGAGATGTAATACAAACACAAGTGAAAACCATTTTTCAGACTTTCCCTCCTGCCCCACCGACAGTTCCAGCATTCCTGAGTGAACCTGGCAAAGGGTACTGCAGTGCCAGTGGGAGTTTGCACACATGGAGAACGCTGGCCAATGCTCACACTCTTCCTCCACCTCGAGCCCTAATGCCACATTTTTACAATATCAGGATACACATCCTGGAACTAAATGGAAATCCAACTTCAAAACTATCTGTACACAAAGCCATTATAAATGTTTATCAGTTTTCAGCAGATTGTTATCTCTCATGAAGACAAGGTAATAGAAGAAGCTATTTTTTACTCAAATCACAGTGAAATAGGCAATTATAGGCTGTTTACACTTCACTTTGTGAAGCCGCTTCCATACAAAGCGGAAGACTCACACCTGCCACCAGGAACAAGTCAGGTTCATTTTTCTTCCCCCCTCTTTTCCACTCTAAGGTCACTCTCATTTTATTTCAGCATGGAATCTGAACAAAAGAAGGCATGAAAGAATGCAGCAGGAGTTTCAAAAACCTGCTCTCCAGATGGGCGACTACAGATGGGCAAAGGAAGGTGTAAAGCCAAAAACGGGCCTAGACCTCCTCAGTCAGAAGAGCCTTCACTCTCCTGCTTGGGGGTCTTGCCTGAGTGTTGAGAAAGTGGTAAAAAAAACCTGTTGTTTTCTCAAGAGGACTGGAAAGCCTGTAATTAAACTACGAGCCTTTGCTTATACCCACTACAGAGTTTCGTGGAAAACATGGCAGGCATACAGCCATAAAATTCATAAACAGTCCTTTACAATTTGTAAAGTACAGTTTGTTGCAACAATAATCCAGTCAAACCTTTTTTGTGTATATAAAGCTGAACGCATTTATTATCAGATTGCACAGCCCCAGGTCCAGGTACTGGGGTAGCTGGAGGTAACAGACAATGCCACACTCTTCCCTGTTATTAAGAGTGGAAGGAAAAAAGGAGCTGGGTACTTCTAAGGCATTTGTCACAAACAAAAGAAATATTTACACAAAAGGAGGCAGACCACATGGTTTGGTGACACCTACAAAGATGTACTTCTGTGAGTTTAAAAGCAAGTGACACAGCTGTCCAATGAGTAATCACAGCAGGGTTTCTTACAACAGACCAAAGCTTATTTATACAAGCGGAACTTATTTTCTCACACTTTTAAAGGAATGTGAACTTACATAAGGGCAATTTACACTACCAAGGGAATTCTAATTAGAAAAATGCCCCTTGTGCTAACAAAAAAAAAAAAAAAAACCTGCAATGTGTTTTATTGTCTCTTGGGAGTGTAAGTGGAAAAGACAAATTTGGATTACTGCTAATGAAAAATGCTTTTTAAAGCAACTCTAAAAAAAGTTCTGTGATTTTCCCCTGGTGTTTTTATTTACCGCGTCTGAATTTCAACAGCACTGATGTATGCCGAGAAACTAAACTATAAAGCTTACCTTATATCCAAAATACTTAGGTTTTTGTCAAAAAAACTTACGTGGATATATAATGAAACAGTTAAAAAATTAGAGGGATGAAATATAATAGAAAGCAAAACCAGTTGTTGAATGTAAAGCAGATCCAGCAGTAAATCAGTATGTTTCAGTCAAATAATCAAGTAAGTTTAAAAAAAACAAAACAAAACAAAAAAAAAAGTTTCTTTTCCCTCACACTTTCCTATACCAGTCCTGGAAATATGCAACTCCCAGAGCCATGCCTGTGTTCAGTTCCATATGGTGTCAATACAGCCATCCACATTCATGAGTAAAGCAGCATGACCTCCAGACGAGGCAATTGAACAGAATTAGCCACAACTAATTGAAAGTCTTCCTGTTTACTTTAAAGCCCTTATCTCGATCTACTTTGAAAATGTAACAGAAAATTAATACGACTAATACAGAAGATCTTGCAGTGACAAGCGATTAAAAACAAATGTGAGAAGTCCCTCGGCCATTTTCAAGCTTTTAGAAGGCTGACCTAATTTATGCTTTTGCTATAAAAGTTTGTCACTGAAAGTAACTTTTCCCCAGGTAGCACTAGGGGATTCGCGCTGCCCTGAGCTCGGCCCCTGAGCGGGCCCGCACCATCGCCAGCGCAGAAACTACCCAGTTAGAAAAGAAGGCTATACGAAGGAAACCGAACAGCGTTAACGTGATGATTACTGCACGTCGTCCAAGAAAGTTCACAAAACTTTTTCCTCGTCCTCTCCGACACTGAGCAGCACTCCCGGGCCCATTTCAGCGGGGCGCTTATCGCCACCAGCGTTCGGCCGCAGCCCGCCCCGAGGGACGCGATCCCGCTGCGGCCGCCGGCGCCCTCGCCGCGCCCGCTGACAGCTCGGCCGCGGCCCCAGCGCTGCCCGCACCCGCACCTCGCTATCGCCACCACAGCCGCGCTCCCCTCAGACCCGCCCGCCCGCGGCCCCGCGAGTAGAAGATGGCGGGCGGACACGGGCCGGTGCCCCTGGCCCGCCACGGTGCCCACCGCCCCGATACTCACAGCTGCACCGCGCCCCGGGGCAGCCGCTCGGGCAGCCGGCTCAACTCCAGGCGGCTGCAGGCGACGAGGTGCCCGGCGCAGCGGCAGGGCGCGGGGCAGCGGGCGGCGGCGGGGCGGCCCAGCAGCAGCGGCAGCAGGAGCAGCGCCGGGAGGACGGCGGGCGCCGTGCGGGGCCGGCGGAGCATGGCGGGCTCGGAGCCGCTGCCCGCGCTCCCGTCCCCGGCGTTTCCCCCACTGACGGAGCCGAGCGCGGCACGACCTCCTGCTTCTCAGCGCGGGTGGCGGCTGCCGCTCATGCCCCGGGGCAGCCGCTAAGGGGGGACGGCGATTGGAGATGGGGGGGTGTAGAAAAAAGTAAAGACAAGAAAGCGGGAGGGGACCGCAGCGCCGCCACCGCCGCCAGCCACTCCGCAAACTTTCCGCCACCTCAGCCCGCCTCCGCGCGGCCGGGGGAGCCCGAGCACGGCCCGCCCCGCCGCAGCCCCCTCCCCTGCCATGTGACAGCCGGGCCGGGCCCCGCGGGGCCGGCATCGTGCCCCGCTGCTGCCGGGCCTCGACGGTGGCAGCCCCGGGCCCCCGCCCCGCCCCGGGCCGCGGCACATGGCCGGCCTCGCTGCTGTGGGGTTCTGCTGCCGGCCTCGGCCTCTCCGTGGGCGGGCGGGCAGCGGGCCCCGTGCGCCCCGAGCGCCACCCGGCAGGCGCGGGCCAAGGTGAGAGGGCACGGGCACCGCGGCCCTGCCCGCGCGGGGCTTGCCTCTGCCACCACACCAGGCAGCGTGTGTCGTGGTAATCCAGAAGCTGCTCCAGAGGCCCCAAGGGCTTCCCAGCCCAGCCTGGGGTCACTGGCATGTAAAAGGTGAGCTGAGGTTAACTCCTGCCTTCCGGGTCCTACACGGCTAGTCCAGACACCGTAATTAAACCCATTATGTTCCCCACAGGATCCCGGCTCCAAAGGTTCAGGGAGGTGGGCAGAACGTACAGATTCCACATCTCTGAGGTAATCGATGTAATTTAAGTAAATACCTATTGTTCAAGTTCCATATGTAAGCCTGGACCCTGCAACGGATTCAATTACTGAAGGCTTCACACTCCCCTAATCTGCAGCAGCAGCCATCGAATTGCACATGAATCTGCTTTCCCTCCCACCTTTGTATGTACACCTGAGACATGGCAGACATCTTACACACTGGGAACCTGCAGCCTCCAGAAGTTTGACAGCTCTAGTATCAAGATTTGTAAGGCTGAAACTTTGTCCCGGTTTTTATTGTTTCCATGTGTATCTCATGATACGGGGATTTTTGCAAAAGAAGCAAAACTACATTTTTAGGCAGGAGTCATGAGTTTGCAAGCCAGACTGACAAGTCTTAAGTAACTGCAAACATTCGTGTGCCACTATGAACATGACTGTTTTAGACGTATGGGGTGTGCAGAGCTGTGCAATGTTTTGTCGGCTTGTGCTCCATTGATCACTGCTGTTCCTTAAAGAAGTTACCGTGGGGAAACAAATGCTGCATGCAAAAGCAAGCAAACAAGCAAAGGAACAAAATATAGCATAGACATTACTTGTAAGTCTTTGCAAGTTACTGCTTTTTATTTCAAGTGAATGAAGACTGTCCTGGTACCATTGGCATTCAGTATTGCAGTTCCTTTTCCAGTCTTCCTTTGGAAAACATTAGGGTGACATTAGCTCAACAAAGTCTGTGAAACACTGAGCTGTTCTAAACAGCAGGACAGTGCTAATTTTGGATGTCTGAAGCTATCCATCATTATTCTGTACCTGCATCTATGGAAGTCAGTGGGAAAGTTCCAGCATTTGTTCTGTCCAATTGTTTCACTCCATACCACCCAGATACAGAGACACTTGAACATGCTGTGTTTATATATGTTTATATATATAAGTTATACTTGCTAATTTTGCAAAGTAATTAAAATTTCAAGAGAAGGACCTTTATGTTGTTCCAGGTAGTTACTGAACAATCTACAAAAATTAAAATAGATTAAAAATAACTAAGTTTTGTATTATATTTCCCAGAGTGCACAGCAAAGGGCCTCACTTGTCTGGGAAAAGTGAGCTTCTCTTATCTTGAGTGTTGGTAAGGGTGGTGATTCACTAGTGGTTAAACTGTCAGTTTTAACATCCAAGGAAAAGAAAAATTAGAAACAAAACATTTTGAATTTAATTTATCATAGCAGTCAATAATATATATATGGTGCATATGTGAACCATGGAACAAGAGGGAATCTGAGAAACAAAAGCAGGGGGGGGAAAAAATGAAAAGGGCAGGAACTTTTGGTTTTGTAATTTTGAAAACTACTCATGCAGTCAGGGAATACTGTGTCCTTAGAAAAACCTAATGCATATTTAGTGCTAGTAATATATGAAGCTGTTTTAAGTTAAGCAAGGTAAATCAATTCAGAAAATTAGTTCATTCACCTTTGCAGCTTCTTTTCTCAAAATAATCAATATTATGAATCCTACAATGCTTATATATACACTTATATGTATGTGTACTTGAAAGTCCGTGACAGAAAGTCTTTCTTCCCACAGGGAGATTTGCTGTCTTCAGAAGTGTCAGGGACTGATGCTCCACCTCATATGAGCCCTGCAAGCTCTGGCAACCCTCAGTTCCAGGGGTCTCTTCATCATTGGTTTTGAGTTGAGTGTGCACTGTGATTGTACATAAGCAAATAAAAGCCCCTCCTTCACAAGTTTGGCTGGACTATATCTTTTAAGCTTAAATGTAAGTTTATATCAAAATAAGAGGTCTCCCATTCATCTACTGTTATCTCCACATGTAGCAAGGAACTTCTGGTGACCATTCTTTGGCATTGGCATTAGTGTAACTGTGGATTCACCAGGATTAGGGGATTGATTTGGCTGAAACCCCTTAAAAATTATACCCCACACACTCCTTAATTCTGAGTTGGAATAATTTTCTTATCCAGTTTTCCATTAGCTGCACAAGGAAGACTTTACTCATGGTTATGCAAAGGCAGGTCCTCTCCATGACAGCCTGAATACAGGTCAGCCTGAGGCAGTGATGTTGAGGAGGGTGAAGCATGGAGAGAAAGATTCTTGTAAAACTAGACCCTCAAGCTCTCTCTTTGCCTCACGAATTTAGTTTTCTCCACAACACTATCAGGCATAGTCCTATGAATGAGTTGGGAGTGGAGAACAGGGGATTGTGTAGTGAGATACAGCCCACTGTTTTGGATGTTTTGGCTTGATTCTATTGGTATTATTTTCAGGCTCTTATTACTTTAAATCAGATAAACTCAGGTTTACAGATTCAAGTCCAAACATATGTTGTTTAAAATATGTATTCACCTCAGGCAAAAGACACACCCAGAAGCTAAGTATGATTTTTTTTGCATATCATTAATGCACTAAAATCAGGCACTGCTTTCAAATAATGTACTTCCAGAAAAGGTCAACCCTAAATCAGAATGGGTTTAGCAGATTATTAAAAATAATTTACCTATTGCTCAATTAAGCAAAACTAAGTTAAGGTGCTGTACATTTTCTGTTCTGAATTGAAATTAGAACATCTGTTATAACATTAGTAGGAGTTCAATTAATCTAATTACAGGTTTTTTGTTCATTTTTCAAAGGAATCTCGAGTCATTACATCAGACAATTACATATAGTTGTACATAGTTATGTTTAGTTAGCTCTGCAGATTAATATAAGAAGGTCGAAAGGACTGAACAGTTACATCTACTAAATACTAAATTATTTTGTCTTCTAAGGCCACCTCAGGATTAAGTGCCTTCCCATGCACTCCTGGATCACCTTGGAATCCAAATCGGTGTCTGGTATTCATTTCAGATTTTCTACTTTTCATGGGTAAGTGAAGTGATTTGGGTAGGGTTCAGCAGCAAAAAGCAGAAGCAAGGCAGGACAGCATTGCTTATACTCAGGCACATCTCACTTCTGACAGAGTGAGATAGAAACCAATGGCCCATCCATTTACTTTCCTCTCAGTAAATAACCCTGTAGGAGCATTGGCAGAATTAATGTCCTGTCTATTTATTCCTAAACTTTCACAGTTCAGTTTTATTTATTGTGAAAGAAGGTGTTTAGAGCTAATTGAGAGAAGGAAATTAAGAGTCCATGCTCTCAAGATTATTACTGCCTGTTGGAGATTCACCAGTTTAATCCATTAAAAAGAATAATCTTAAGGCTAACAAAGCTTTTTTTCTAAAACCACAGCTGGAAGGAGAGATGAACCTGTGAGACCCATCCTGCTTATAAAACAAAAGTGGAGCAGGACATGCTTTTTGTGGAGGCTGCTTGCCTATGTGAAATGCCTTGCAATAAGGAAGAGAAAGTTTTGTCTCAGGCATCTGTCTGGAAGTTACTAGAGTCCTACAAAAACCTCTGTATTGTATGCAGAAGAGCCTTTTCACTTCTCTGTGTGTAAACAATAATCACCTCCAATATTCATGGAGTATTTTTCATGGAAATTACTCTCAATGATGAACTTTTCCACCTTCCTTTGCTTCTGCCATTTGGTATAGCAATTGATACTACTTTTTAGATTGTAGTTGCACTAAGACTTCATGACCATTTATTGCACACCCTGTGATTAACCACTGCAATTTCATTTCCATTTGAGGAAAATAATAAAATATTCTTAAATAATTTCCTAGTAATTGTGAATCTCCTTCTAGTGTGTCATAACTCCACGGTGAATATTCCAAGGTGCATACAGAAATTTATTTTTGGTAGTAATTATAATTGACTTTATGTGATCCAACAGTGAAACCATGAAAACCAAATTATGCATAATTTGAATGCACTGATTACAACCAGAAAAACCATATGAACTCTGAAAACTTTCCCTAGGGCAGAAAATGTTCAGCTTTTATAGAATTCATCCAAACAGTGAGTGTTTGCCTTCATTACAAATAAACTTAAAACATCCTAAGGCAATCCACATTAGTGACGATTGTTAATGTCTTCAAGTCATGTCCTGTATAGGGCTAAGTAGGAAGTTAAGTGCTTGATTGGAAGGACAATTAAACAATCAACAGCTACAATGATGTAACTTCAAAGAGGAAAAAATAAGACATAGTTTTATGTCATTATGGAACACTCAAGTTGAAATGTTGTCAATTTGAATAAAAAATAAGTAGATGTAATTTCAGTATGGTGCTACTGTAATAAAACACCTGCCAGGTCTGTTCTACCTGTTGTTTTAGTTTATGGAGGGTTTTTAAATAATCTTTAAAATAAGTAAACATTTTGTGGTAAGAAAGATCAAGACGTGGTCTAAAGGAGAATCTGAAAGAGTGCTCTGTTGAATCTAGCAGTGGCTCTTCCCTGCTCTCTTTCCTTGAGGTGGGGGATTATGGTACCTAAAGCTCAAACACAAGTTCCTTTCTGCAGTGGTGAGGGAAGTTTTTGCCACAGGGCAAAGGGCTTGAAGGCTGTTTCTGCTTAAATAGCCACAGGCCGATTTGTAAGATTTTATCAGTATTTTGCAGACCCGATGTTGAGTATTCACTACCTTTAGGTGTGTAACTCCTTGAAGTCAACTGCTTAAAGACTCTCACAGTGAGAAATCAATGGGAGTTAGGCCCTAAATCTTTGAAGAATTTATCTCTGATTGTCTGTTCTAGGGGGAGAATGAGCTGCAGCTGGGACTCATCTTGTGTAATTTTAGCAATTTGGAAGTTTGGTATCTCTTCTAAAGCATTTGTATTGGCTTCTTCTGTAGTCAGTGGAAAAAGACAAATCCAGGAAGTGATTACTACCTTTCTAAAATAGACAATCAAAGAATTTAGAATCAATCAGTCTCTGGAGATTTTCTCCTTTTACCTAAAAAGAGCTGTATGACTAGTTTAGTCTAGACCATGTTTTTTCAGATGATTCTCAATGTCTGCCTTCAAATATACACATTAAGCTAAATAGAATAATATGGGAGCATATTTCTCAAATTTCTTTCTGTAATGGAGATCTGTATTGGTTTTGCATGGCCTGTTTTTGGTAGTGGCTTCTAGAAGCTTCTTCCAGCATAAACAGTCCCTGATGGCCTAAAAATGGACATGCCACTGGCCATGGCTGGGCCAATCAGAAATGCTGATAATGCCTCTGTGCTAGCATATTTAAGAAGAAAGATAAAAAAAGTATATTTCAGCCAGAGAAGAGCGGAGTGATAATATGTGTGAGGAACAACTCTGCAGGCACCAAGGTCAGTGAAGAAGGAGAGGGAGGAGGTGCTCCAGGTGCTGGAGCTGAGATTCCCCTGCAGCCCTGGTGATAATCATGGTGAAACAACTGTGCCCCTCCAGCCCATGGAGGACCATGGAGGTGCAGAGATCCACCTGCAGCCTATAGAGGACCCCCACACCAGAGCAGGTGGATGCCCAAGAGGAGGCTGTGAACCTGTGGGAGGCCTGTGGAGAGAAGAGCCCTGCTCCCATGCTGGAGCAGCCTGTCTTTGGAGGACTGCACCCCATGGAAGAATGACCCATGCTGCAGCAGTTTTAGGAGAACTGTTGCCTGTAGGATGGACTCACGTTGCTGCCTTAGGGAGCTGTTGTTTGTGAGTTGGACTCACATTGGAGAAGTTAATGGAGAAATGTCTCCCATGGGATGGACCCCATGGTGCAGCCAGGGAATGAGTTCTTCCCCTGAGCAGTGGGAAAAGCCTCAGGTAGAGAACTGACCACAACTCCATTCCCTGCCTCCTTGAGCCACTGGAGTAGGAGGTAGAGCTACAAAGAGGAAGGGGTAGGGGAAAGGCAGTTTTCAGGGTTTATTTTACTTCTCATTATTCTGCTCTGATTTTGTTAGTAATAAATTTACCTCCTATCTCTACATTGAGCCTGTTTTGCCCGTGTTGGTATTTGGTGAGTGATCTTTCCCAGTAGTTATTTCAACCCATGAACCCTTTGTTATATTTTTTCTCCTCTGTCCAGCTATAGAGTGGAGTGAGTGGCTTTGGTGGGTGCCTGGCATCTGGCCAGCATCAACCCATGACAGTTACCTTAAATGTCATTGTAACAATAGTAAGAAAAATTTGTCACAAATATGAATTGTAGTTTTAAATTTTATTATAACCCTGTTATAGTTTACTTTGTTTCCTGCTGATTTAACAAGTTCTACTATGGATTTATTAACAGGTTAAATCTTACAAGACTTAGTAGACCAAATGGGGAAGTGCTATGCATAAGTGAAGTATCATGTACAAATATAAAATTAGGACCATATGGAAGAATGATCTAGTAGTGCATCACAAACTAAATAAGTATGTGTCAACAACAACAATATATGAAGCATTTTGGAGTATATCACCTGGAGTTTTCTATGCAAAAGAAAGAAATAGTGTTCTGGTGAGGGCTGGGATGAAGTATTATGTCCCACTTGGAAGTCACATATTAAAGGAGAGGAATGGAGTATGCTGCCAAAAGCAGGTAGTGAAGTCATGAATATAGAGTTTCCAGCTCTCACAAAATGAATACCCAGTGTTGCAGTGCAGCAAGTAGCACTTCAGATTTTGCACAAAACTATCCCATTGCCATCAATGGGAAACCAGTGAGTCATAACACAATGTAGTGTCATCTGGACTTGCTACCCCCCTTCTGCTGTCTGCTGCCTCTTGCTTTCCCAATTATTATATGCAACAAAATAAGCAAGCACTGTCCTGGTAAGAAGTTGGCCAAACACACACTGCACCAGTTCCACAGCTGTTCAAGTGGTTACTTGAAATGTTTGCCAATAAAGTCTGACTTTCCAAGCCGGAGCATCAAAGAGCAGGCTGGATCTGACAGCAGCACGCAGCCTGCAGATCTGAATGGGCTGGGTGCCAGCAACATCCCAGCAGGAGTTGCAACCAACACCAGCCCTGTACACCAGCTGGCCAGATTGGTGAACAATGGTCTGCCACACACTCTTTGCTTTGATCTTGTTAATATGGAATCAGGAGAAACTGCAAGGGATCCTGGTATTAATCCTTTTGGGGAGCCGTATATATAAGCAAAAGTTCTTGTGGCCTCTTGTACATCTCTGATGTTCAGGCAATATAGTTTGGGAATTCTCTGCTATGAAGATGTCACCTTCCAAATACCCTGTTAGCTGCCAGTGAACGCTGAGAAGCTGAGGTTGGTCTGCTTCCTAATGGTCATGGCACTTCTTTTGATCCTAAGTAATTATCATATGAGTTTTCTGCTAGGGTAAGCTAACATAACCCTCAGCACACATTTTCCTAATCTTGTCAGTTGTGAAGTTTTTCCTTTGTTGTTTTCCCTGTTTGAAGCCTAGTCATCTCCTCTCACTAATTTCTCCCTTTCGCTAGCCTCTCGACACTCTTCAATCTATCAAACAAAACACTTAGCATGTCAGAGAGTTGCGTCTGTTGGTTTTTCAAATACTTTCCTGGTAGTGTGCTGTAATCTCCAAGGAGGAGCTTCTGATTCAGGGACTCTCCTTGCACTTGAGTTCTCAATTGCTGTTCTGTTTGTGGAAAGGAAATACATAGGATATAAGGGTGCAGTGCTTTAGCACTGCTGCAAGACAAGAGTTTAGCGCAGAGTTCTCCTTGGATGGTACTGACCTCAGCATTAGAAAAAGCAATCTTCTAGAAAGATATCAACAGCACTGTCAGCATCCTACCATGTCTGAGGCATGAGGACCTGAGGATGAGAAGGCATGGTGCCACAGTGTGGGATATTATGTACCTTGGCACACATGTGCAGTGTCAATGACAAAGCAGTATTATCACACGCGTGGTCAGGCTGGTCACAAGTCTGGCAGTGGTGATTAAGAAACCATGGCTTTCACTGAATTGCAGACACTCAATAATTGAGTTATCCTCTGAGTGACTTATAATCAGCAAAGTCTCCATAATGTTGGCTAAGCTACTGCTGCAGTATAAATTCCCCAATTTTGTGGGGGGATTAAAAGAAAGAAGCTATAAACTAAAGTAAACAGGAAGAGGTTTGCTGATCATTTTAAACCTTGGGAAAATTGCATCTTGTTTTAATCATAATGAAAAAAAAATTCCACCACTAATACATCATACTGGCACAGTAATATTTTTTGTTCTGATTTTTTGTTAGAAAAACAAAATTCTAATGATAAACACAAAATTACTTTTTTTAGAATTTTGATAAAATCATACATGCTCTTACTAAGTACCACATGTGAGTAATATTTCAATTATTCCACTGATGTCACTGAGTGGGAATTAAAAGTGCTGAAATTTTCAGTGATGGGTATTTCACTGCAGCTGTGAGCAATGTGTTCCTCAGAGACTATTTCTCCTGGGGCAATGTTAAACCCTTGGACTTGCATCTTATTAGTAAAATAATACTGTTTAAAAATAGGATCAAAAGAGATCTAGCCAAGAAACTTAGCCTTGTGTATGTTTTGGTATATAAATTAATAAAATAAATCATAAATAAAAGTTCCATTTACACATATATATGTATGCATGTCATAAAAAAAAACTCATAAAGTATGGTAAAGTAAAATCAACAAGAAGAGAGCATTCAAAGTTAAAACTAAATGTGATTACCTAAAAAATGTTGACAGCTAAATATAAAGCAGTAGAATTTTGTTAAAAATTTATAGCTGCCTGACTTCTCTTGCATTTTAAATCTCTTGAACTTATTCTACTGCTTTCCAAATACTTAATTCTCTAATTTTCTTAAACAGATAAAATTAAAATTAAGTGTATAATTAATTATAAAATATGTAAAAGTAGTTCACACAAATGAATAATTCTACCAGAGAAGCTGCTTTGCAAATGCAAACAATCCTTTGTTGCCATCTTTATTTAGGAGCATACACTGATCTCCAGAGCTGAAATGGACTATTGAAAAATGTCGTTTATTCAAAGAGAACTCTAGCACATATTAAGGAAGGAGGTTTGGACACAGAACTGTAAACCCAGTAAGATGGATGGTGAGACTCCTTTCTGACCAGTTCACCTTCATGAACTAGACTTGAGTGTAAGACCTGTAACAAAGCAGACCTGAATACAGGGAATGGGGAAAATCATTATAGCTGCAAGCATTCTGAAGGTGTTTCCTTAAGCTGTCTCTAGCACTTCTCCCTCAGCAGAGCAGGTGTGCCTGAATAGCCTTTTGCCTGTGGCCTGAGGACCTTTGCATACCTAGAGACAGTGTTCAAGTGGGCAGGCTGAGGTGGTGGAGAGCAAACAGAATCCCTGTGAATGGTTCCCCACTCCATTTTCTCAAGCAACCGTGGCTTCAGATTTTCCCATCCAGAGCACTGCCTGCTCAGACCTGCCCTAACCACCCTTTCCACAGTGTGAGCACAGCTGCTTGTGGTGCCTTAGGTGAAGCCAGATCATGACTTTTTTTGTCAGAATTATTTTTAACCTGTCTCTGTTCGTTTGTTTGGTTTGTCGTTCCGCCCCACAGATGATGCCAGCTGCCATAGTGTGAGCCAGTGGCAAGGCATTAGGGGTCCTAGGTGCACCTTAAATGGTTGTTACCTCTGGAAAGAGCATGTCAAATACATTGTGCTCTAAGGAGCACCATTTAATGTGGTGGCAAATCCAGTCATTGTGCACCAAGTCTGAGTCTAGAAACATAACAGTCCCTTGAACTTAAAAAACCTCACTTTGCCTCTTCAAATTAATTAAATATTTTTTCCCATAGACATCTTTGATCTTGAAGCTTTGCTGTCTCAAATGTTGTCTCCCCTGGTTTTGCTTTATGCAAGATCAGAATGGATCTATCTGTAGCTCAAAAAAAAGCTAGTGTAAGATCCTAAAGACAGCATTAAAAATCTTACTGTCTGGCAGAATGCAGTTGTGTATTCAAACCTGATCTATCTGCAATGTGCACTTCTCTTTACTCCAGTAATGCACAGGTGTGGTATTAATGATCATGGAACCCACAGTACAAGAAAAACAAGCTCATTTTCATAAGCCTGGCAGACATTCATAATGCCAGTAAGTAATGTGTACGGGCTCAAAATTTGAAAAATAGTTGAAATCAAACCTGACAGCATGCATTAGGGCTTGTACTTTAAGTTCTTCAATTTCTAGTGCTGTCTAAAACTTGTCTAAAGCCACGAAGTTTGCATGCATGCTACAGTTCTTTAATGCACATTTTTGTCCTGATTTCTTGAGTTGAATGCTCAGACACCCATTTGCATATTGCACTTGTAAATTCATATATACACATAAATATATTTTTTATGTACTTTAGCTTTCCATGCACATGATATTTAACTTCATGTACGGCATGTGTTTTTGTCACAAGTACAGTAGGTTCCAAGCACAGCTAGTGCAGCTTTAACTGAGACTTTGTCAGCCTCAGGCTCAACAGCCTGGCAGGAAAACCTGCAAATCCTGCTGCACCCCACGGATTTCTGTGATTTGCAGTGTTGATGGAAACATCCTCCTTGCTGAGGCGTTAGAAGTTCCCAGATGAGAAACCTTTGCTTCACTCTTCCAAACTCACCAAATTGTTATACAACTGCAACTTTGAGTCTCTTTGATGCTACACTTGGAATATGTATTATTGCCACACATACAGTTAAAAAAATAAACCAAAAAACAAAAACAAAAAACAAAACAAAAAAACCCCCAAAAAAACCACAAAACAAAACAAAAAAACCCAAACAAACTGTCAAGTAAAGAGGGTAACATGCAGCTAGTGGGTGTTTTATTACATGGTTTGAAAAAGGCTGGTATTTCTCCACATGAAAGAAAAGGCTAGGCTTTTCTCATCATCAGAAAGATGCTGTTCTGTCTTCCAGTTAATGGTGTTATCTCATTTTGTCTACCAGTGACCTTAACACATTCTTACAGCTGCTATGGATTTGGTGAATTATTTTGGAAACAAATTTGGTACATTCTGGCAAACTAAATAGAGTGCTCAATAGACTGTATCACTAAATCTGATGTGGTGGTTTGGGGTTTTTGTTTTATTTTGCTGGGGGTTTTTTGGGGTTTTTTTTTTGTTCATTTGTATGTTTTGTTTTCCCTGACTGATCTATCACATATTAAATTTTCAGCTGTCAAGACCTACACATGGTCTGGAGAGACACTTCTAAAAAATATCCTGTGGGGTCACAGAATTGGAATATCCTCAATTGGAAAGGACCCACAAGGATTGTCAAAGTCCAGGTCCTGATACCAAGGCTTGTCTTCTTTGTTTTAATTTGTGGCCTTAAAGAAGGGGTAAAAAAAGTGGTTTGTATATATTTATAATCAGTAAAGACTGTAAACACAACAAAAGACAGAAAAGAAGATGCAACTTCTAGATACTAGAAATAGAGACATGAAATGTAGGCCTCATTCTGCAAACAATTATAGAGCTATTTTTAAGAGTGTGAGGGTCTTTTAATTCCAGCAGTCTACTGCTGTATCTAAAGTCACAAAAGACTGAACACAGTGTTTTCTGGAGTTAATTTGTACAATATGTTAAATCCATATGAATAGTGAAGTGTACTTTGAAAATCAGATTGCAATAAAGGAGACTACTTAGAATGCAAGGAAATTCAGACAAAAGTAGGTATACAAGTGACAGATCAGGAAAGTGCCCTGCTTTAGCTAACCATGCAGCACAGGGGAAAGATTGGAATCTGTTTCACCCAAGGGGACATTTGACACTTTCATTAAGTTCATGTGAAGACGTGGGTGTGACAAGCCTCTTAAGAAGCTTTGCAAATTATGTTTGCTTTTAAGAAAGAGGCAGAGCACTCCTATATTTAATTGAATAATAATTCCAACTGGGCTTTTATAAGGTATTTATCTGCTATTTATTTGCTTTTGGGACTGGGAGATCATAGGAAGCTTTCAAGAGGCCAGTCAGAATAAATAGGTAGGCAATAAAGGTGTTACCAAGCACTTTTTCCTTTCTGAAAAGAATTCTGTTTGTGCAACTAAACACATTTCAGTTTTGATTTTACAATTTCACTATTTAGAAGCTGATTAATCAGCATATTAAATGGCACTAATCCTTTCAGAAAGTGCCATAGTAATTACTTTTTAAGAACATTGCTGTTACATTCAAGTCCATTTATTCCTCTGAGCTCAGCACAGCAAAAAGCTTTTTGTATAGCAAAATGCTTTCACCTTTTCATGTTAGCTGAAATAGGAAATAAAGATGAGTTTTAACAAAACAAATGAGACCTGTTGTGAAGACTCAAGATGTTTATTCCCTAAGAAAGGGGGGGGAAAACCTTTTAACGCTTTTTAGATGTTTTTTCATTTTAAAATTAATTTAGTATAACTACAAAACATTGCAAGGAAATAGAATAAGGAAATTAGACCCATAAATTTTTTTAAGTCAATGGGATGATTGTCACTGTTCGGATTTTTAAAAGCAGTCAACTTCAATTTTTTTTTTTTTTTTTTTTTTTTTTTTTAAGGATTATAGCAAAATATAGTTAAAATAACTTCATTTGCATACCTAAAGAAGCATGGTAAAACCAACTGCACTTGAGGACGGTAGATTTAAAGAAAACCTCTACTAAGAGTTATTGAGAGAAAAGGTTATTATGAAGAACAATAGTATCTCTGGTTGTGCTGGTGGGAAAATGCCAAGGAATAAAATAACCAAGTGTTTCACTTTCTACCACTGTACTTCTAAATGGAAAGGACTTTATTTAGGGGAACAAGGTTTTGCATTTAAGTAATGGAAAAAGAGAGCACACAAACTTATAAGAGTAAGTCTTATAAGTCTTATAATGAGTATCACTTATACGAAAAAGCCCACAAACAAACCCACAACCACCCACTCCAAATATAAAACAAAGCAAAAACCCCCACCTGACCAACCAACCAACCAACCAACCAACCAGAAAACCAAAACCCACAATTCAAATGCAGCAATTGATAGCAGTCAGGAACTTGCAGTGCTGCAGTTCTAACTAGTTTGATTCCTTGGTTTGTGACCAAATATCCTATCCATTAGACAGTGGACAATGCCTGTGAAACGAATGGAAAACAGATCATAAACCAACTCCTGTGCTTGCACTATGAACTGTGAATAGGCAGATGCCTGTTTGCTTCATGCAGGTTTTGGGACTGCACAGACTTCTGAAAGGATGGAATTAATGGAAGGGCTATGGCTTTATAGTCTGATTTCAAAGGAACTTATCCAAACTGGAAAAGACATGTCTTGCTTTCTTAAAGAAATCTGTTCACACCTTAGGAAGTAACTAATGAACAGTTGCAGGTCATATCCCTTGATTTGAATTGTATACACAGGTTCCTTTAGTAACTATTTTGTGTTTTCTGTGAAAGCCTTCTTGACCTGTTGGAGCCAGAATTTAACAGTGCACAGATGTTCCAGGAATGTATCTTCTCCCTCCACATCATCATGTGTGCTGGTCTTGTCTATGTGATTCTTTGGGTTCTATTTAATGTAATTTCTTGATTCCTCATGATGTTTTTTGCTATTATGTGATGTTTGCAAATCTTGCAGAAAAATCAGAAGCACTGGATGTCACTGACCAATGACACTCTTGTTAAGCTCAGATCCTGGCATATACATGACATAACTGCATATGACAAGGTCACCGACAACTCCTCATGGCCTGCCTTGCTTGCTGCAATCTGCCCTGCAGTGTCACCCATGCACTTTGTTCCAATACAGTTTAGGTTTTGCATTCTTAATTAAAAGTACTTCTTGAGAGCTGTACTCAGATCTGCTGACCTGAGTACATGGGCTTTGGATCATTATCATCCCCTATATTTTACTGCTTTTTTTTGCTCTGTCATTCTCCTGCTAGTGTGAAACAAAAACATTGTTCTTTGATGCATTCTTTTCTGAGGTCTTTTTCACTATATGCTTGGAAACTGCTGTGACACTCTAGGATGTCTTGCAATTCTGTCTTCATTGCTTACAAAGCACCGATTAGATGATAATTTGTGCTTAAGTTCCCCATTGACACTGACTGATTTGTGTTCTACCGTGGGGCATGGAGGCCTGTTGTCTCAGCAAGTCAGGTTTGTTACACATCTTTCAAAGATCAAAAAGAGTCTCTGCCTGAATTTGTAAGCAAGAATCAGTGCACACAAGCAGAAATGATGATATGGGAAGTGTAAAAAAGAAATAAGAAACTCTTGGTCAGAGCGCTGTTAGTTCACAGCACAACCAGAGTAAACAGTTGATAGTCTTTATAAGCAATACAGTCATTTTTGCCTATGACCTCAGTTTTGCCCTCCATTCAGTGCACTTCAAAGAAAATGGAGTATTAATCTGCTACTAATTGCAGTAATTACTACTAATTACTAGTTACAGGAATTGTAATTCCTGTAATTTTTAATAATTAAAATATATATATTACATATCTCCTAGTTCTGTTGACTGCTGAACTAGGAATAATTTTTCATAAATCTGTGTATACTACTGATTTAGCATTTCTGCTGGTGATGGGCCTGAGTTTATTTCAACCATATGATGCAAGCTTTTGTGCCAGCTTCCAAATCCTCTGGAGCTACTGCTTTATCCTGCCTTTTTAAACAAAACTCCATCTTATGGCTTTATCCATAACAGGGACTAATTTTCTGAGGTGTTTTCCCTGAGATAGGGCTGCCTCTGGAGTATGAACACTCGGCCGTTCTCAGCTCTCTCACAGGATAAAGTGTTTTATTTTGCAGATATGTTCTGCTTTATAGAGCTGTGAGGGTGCTTGTCTCCGGAAGGCATGCTTTGATGTGTATCTGTGTCATTAGTAATGCTGTCAGTTCATTCTTCCTTATCCTTGCAGTAGCACCTCAGTAAGGTGAATTGCTGCATGTGGTGGTTTCCTTGTGATGGTTAATGATGATGAGACCATGCATCCCAGTAATTCATCCCTTTCCAGAGAACATGAACTTGGGTTTTCATGCAGTGCTACTACTGCTCCAGAAAGTGCAATTCTAGCTGCCCTGTACATTTGGAACATTATCTGTCTCAGCAAACATCTAAAATGATATGATATTTTCTGAAAATCATCTAAAAATCATAAAGATATAAAAATCCTGGATCATGTCTATCAGTGATCTCATCACTGAATGCATTGCTGCTTTCTAAGTTCTTAATATGACATTAAGATATAATGGAGTTCCAGTTTGCATACTTTTAATATAGGTAATTTTTCCCTGTCTTTGTTTTGCATTCCACAATATGGAATTGTACCATCCTAGCCAAGACATTTGTTCTGTCTGTCTTGCATTTCTTTATCCTTGTTTATTCTCTAGGAATAACTTCACATTGGAATTTGAGGAAAGGAAGTTGGGTCCTTGATTGAAAAAAATCTGTTATTTTCTTAGATAGACTAAGAAATTATCTCATTTCAAACCAGTCATATATGTTAATGTCATTACTTCCAGATGGGTCCATACTACTTTATTCTTACATAAATGATGTATTTATAACAAATATTTGATGATCTTCTAGAATATTAACTTATTCTGACAGAAAGTCAGGAATACCAAATACAGTGAAACTTTTGAATCATGGAGTAAAATATTTTCTAGTTGCTAGAAAGCAACAGAAGTGCCATTACAGAGGTATTTGAAACTGTCACATACAGCAGTAACATTTCTATTTTCCATATGGGATATGCTTCTAGGACTTTATTCTCTCAGGTGTTAGCTGTGGTTTCCAGATGGAACTTATTTTTCATTTATTATAATAATGATAATGACAATAATAATAATAATAATAATTTTCTGATTGTGTTGTTTCACTTAATGTAAAATTACTTATTCCAGAGAAGAAAATATGTCTTTTTTGCTCTGTGGGAAATATAACAGTTCACATTTTTTTTAAGTTTGGAAACACTGAACTGTTACTTGAACTTCTTTAATAAAGGAGAATTTCTGATATTGGCAGGGAATAACTCTGTGAAAATGTCTTTCTCTCTGCAGTAGGGATTTAAATTGCCCGAGATACTCAACACTTTGAAAGTATCATTAGCATTTCACTTTTCAGATTTCCATTTGTGTGAATATGAGAAAATGAAGGAATGCCTTTTTCTGGTTGGTTCCTTTACAGAATTTCAGTGCCTCTTTTCTTCATCTTGTTCTTTTAGTTCTGTTTGCCCTTGTAACTTAAAACCAAAAGGGAAGTGAATAGTTTGAAAGAAAGATATTTGCTTAACAGCTAGTGGCTCCAGCTAAAAATTCTGCAGTGTCCCATTGCTCTCACATGCTGAGTGAGGCAGCCAGAGGGTTGATTGCAAAGCTTATAAAGAATTGTGTATTTCTTACTTTAAACAGATACTTTTTTGAGATTTCTGTGATGATTTTGCCTTATTCTACGTTTTTCTAAGAAAATGCAGTTTAGAGGATTGAGCTGTCATTCATGCCATATTTTTGCCTGCCAGGTCATTAAGGATTAGGGTTGTTCTATGCGATGATCTTTGTGGGTCACTTCTAATTCAGATATTCCCTGATCATCTCCTATCATTTGGACCTACTCTGTTTTAACCAAGACATGGATATTCAGTCCATAGAATCAGAGCAGAGGTGGTCCAAAGTGAATTTTTGAAGCACAAACAGCATCAATTTTCTTCTATGTATCTACAACAATTGTGTAGTGTGAATGTAAGCTGCAGTTTTTTCTTTACTAAATGACTGTAAAAATATCCTTTTGGAGCTCAATTTGTGGCTAAATCAAGTCAATTTATAAGCACTTTTTAATATGGTTCTGCTGTTTTCATTCTACCTAGTATCAGACAAGCCAGTTGAAGTTAAACTGTCAGTATTAAGGTATTTTCCCATTTTCAATCACTCCACTCAGTTGCTATAGGAAGAGGGGATATCTTAATGTAGTCCAATTAAAAATATTTTAACCAGTTTATTTTTTCTAAATTATTTTTATGGTAATAAATTTCGGGTCCATTTATTATTGCTACCATAACAGAATAAATGTGAGTTATTCTAATGTCAACAGTCTTCAGAGATGTGGAAGAGACTTTATTACCATAAAAAGTCTGAGATTTATATTTTTTTTAATCCAAAAGAGACCTCAGGGGGTTTTAGAGCAGATTTTTTACTGTTTGAAGTGTCTGATTTGAGTGTGATTCAAATCTACACACTGAAAGTAGAAGACTAGCTTTGTTACAGTAAATATAACATCTTCAAAAAGTTATTCAAGTTAGTTACTCAAGTTAGCCTCCATTCTCATACAGGGTACATCCCCATGCGGTGTGAAATTCCCCACCCCAGGGGAGGGAGGTAGCTGGGTGTTCACACCTATACCTGAACATATATTAACCCATTGGACTTTGTGTTTCCTGGGCTTCCCCCACCCCCGATGGACCGAGGCTGCGACCCTCACTTTGACCAGCAGACATCAGAAATGCAACAACCAGCTCTTGCTGCTGGACCCATGGGTGGGGAATATTTACCTTTCTACTCTTGTCCTTTCTTTTTCTTTCCTCCTTTTCCTTTAAACATTTTCTGAAGTGTTATTTTTATGCTTTTATATTTTTGCACTTCTCACCAAAATGGCTTCATTTAAAAATTTGTCTAGGATCTTATTCTACCTTAATGTTTTAAAGTTTGCAAGTAAAAGTTCTTTACTAAACCTCCTAAGAATTTTGTTTCTCCTGTGCACCACCCAGAGTGAAGCAAACAATCCTTCCCCAAACTCACTGAGCAGAATGGGGCATAACAATGTGGTAACTTCAGCATATATGATCATTTCCATACAACAGCACTGTACAGGTTTTCAGGTGCAAGTTTGTGTTGATTCTGCACATTCCAATAGAGGAAAAGAGTTGTCTAGAGCAAAATCTGGTTCTTTGCCTCTGTAGTAATATCAGAATGGCTCGTGTTTATAAACTATTGTTCTGAAAAGTCTGTTGCTATAAAGATTAAGTCACATGCAGTGTGAATAATTTTCTGCACATACTGAACTGTCCCATGGGCTGGTTAAAGAAAACTGGTCAGCAACTCAAGGAACATGTTATTTTGATATAGAAGGTTCAGTGGTAGAACAGGTAGAGAAAGAGGTAAATAGGTATCAAATAGATTTATTTAATCATAGGGTTTTTACATTTCTCCTGATTAAAATGGGGAGAGTTAGCCATCAGCCTTGAAAAGTAGTTGGAATACAGAACCATAAAGAATGTAAGGAAAAATGATAGAAAGAAATTATTCTCTCTTCTGAAATCTTAATCTATTTCTCTATTATATTCCAGTTTTCCTTGCTTATTTTTGACTCTGGGATAAGTTCACTTGACTGAATATCTCTCGAATCTGTGTTTTCCTCACTGACATAATGAGAGGTCAGAAATATTGGAGATGAAATTCATCACTCACTTGCCCAGTCATTTATGTGGCAATCTCACCACGTTGTGTGGTAACAGGAAAACAAACAGGCTCCTCTCTAGGTAAAAACATATGTTCAATTAAGTTTGTGTTTCAAAATAAATGGTGTGTAAATCTTTTTATAGCTTCTTTATTTAATATGGGTTTAGTTAGTTAATAGCTTCAATAGTGAAAAAAGACCTCAATGTATGTAGCAAAACTGGCTAGTGTGAAGTCATATGTACTTTTGAAAAGCAGCTTTGGAAATATGAAGTGTATCATGTGGCATAATTTTCTCTGAAAATGAAAATCTTAAAAAACTCCAAAGCATAATAATTCCATCTCCCTGAATAAAATAGGCTTATTCTTTAACTCTGAACATCCTTTATTTGATATAACCCTAAGGAATGGTCTGTGGAGCTAGTCCTATATTCTTCATCTCAGGAGCAGTGCAGTTGTGATGAGGTACAGTCACCTCTGTCATTGAAACTATAAGGATCCTGCATTGAGAACCAGAGTAAAGAACTTGAACCATTGGAAAAAATGCTGAAAAGGTAAAATAAGGAAACCTCTCCTTATATTCTCAAGTGGCTTTCTATCTTAATTTCTAGTCTGTAATCTACCATATTTCTCCTGCATTTGCCTTTCCCAAAATCTATCTCCTGATGTCAGCATGACCCTATCATCCTGCATGCCATTACTATGCTTCTTTATTTACCTGCTAGGAAGAAAATAACATTATGGTTAGCTTCTGAATGGTAGACCCTCTTAAGGCATCCTCTGTATGCATTTCATTCTGGATGATGCTTGTGGGCTCCTCTGCATTCCTTTTGCTTTCAGCTGCTGTACTGTTTTCTTTCAGAATTTTGAAAGATAATGTCTGATTGCAGCCCTTTTCACTTGGGTGAATGATTTTAGCTCATGGAGTTTCCCAGTTATTCCAATGTAAGAGAAACACTGAAGTCACAAATTCTTCAAGACCCAATTTGAAGATAATGGGACAAGAAGTGAGAGTAAACCAAACTGGGTTTATCCTGACTCTCAACTAGACTGAAAGATCATTCACTTTATCAAATGGTTTTTCACATCAAGCAGTTCTTATTACAACAGGTACGGAAGTACCTGGACTTCTAAATTTTTTCCACTTGTCAAAGACCTTACTGACAATAATGAAAGTGAGTATCTGAACTGTCATGATTACTTCTTTTCCTTTCAGACCCTTAACATTTTGAAAATCTGAATTCAGATATTCCAGTAAAGCATGTTTATCTACTTGCTTATTAGCTTATATTCTTGTAAACTGGCAAAAATATTTTAAATATTATTTGCAGCATTTTGAAGTAAAATAAGATGTGTAAAGTGTTGTTTCAACTTTCAGCGTTTTCAGTGTTTGGAATTATTTTCAGGACCAATAAGGAATATATAGAGGTATGAGATGGAGGTATATGGCTACCCCAGATATATATATGCACCTAAACTCCATGTCAAATATTCTGAGTACCTGGACAATATTGAAAAGACTCTCTTGTTCTTTGTACTACTATAGATTTACATTTCTTTCCTATGTAATGCAACAATGGTATTTTAGAAGAAGAACAATCACAGATTCACTCATATTCAAAATAAACATGAAATATGAACTGACAAAATCTGTTAAACAGATGATAAAATAATTATATATTTTACTTAAATACTGTCACTCTATGTATTAGACTTCTGTGGAAACATTAATTACAGTGCTAAACCTCTCCTGACAGGCACAATGTAACAAGTCTTCAAATAATAAAACACTCCTAATTTCATCTCAACCCATTTTCTATTAGCAAATGCATGAGTGTGCCTCCAGAAGTACACAATCTCATCTACATGGAGACCTAAATATTTAAAATTAGGACCACTACTGAGGGAGGGGCAGAGGGTTTAGTACAGAGGGATTTGATCTACAGCTGCTGTTTAATACCAGCCAACTTAAATCTCATGCCAAATATTTCTGGTGTTTGTTTTCTTTTGTGAAGAAGCAGATGATTGTCCAGATGATATCCAGATGATTAAAAGGAAGCTGAATCTGTATCCTATCAAAGTTCCTCTGAAGCTCATCCATAATTTTTCCTTTCTCCCACTGTACATACTTTCATGTGCAAAAAGCTTCAGACAAACCAGAGGCTATTGATTAAACAAAAAGTATACAGTAGTGTACCGAAACTAAATTCCTACAATAAATTACTATGTGATCAATATCCAATATATTAAATATCTTCCTTGCAATTATCCTGTGTCCTATCCTGATTCATAAATTACCCCAGAAACAGCAGCTGATATAAAAACCTTTGTGGTCTAGGCCAACTTGTGTAATATTTCCACATGAACTAAATAGTAGCATATTCCTAGTAAATTTGCTTGTCAGTGACTATTTTTAAAGATTCAAACTTCCAGATCTTGTTATGTCAAAGACAAGATTTCTGCTGTTGTGAACAGATTTTTTAAAAATAATTTGAATGGGTTTTTGGTATTAATTTATCATATTAGAATACCCTTTGCATATCTTTTGTGCAGGATAAACACATCATTTATATTTTTACTTTATGTTGTAGCAATTTCTCTTTTAGAGGTCTCTGTAATTTACAAGACACAATTTTTTCCAAGTTTATTCTCCTTCAGTATGAATAATTGCACTATGCTGTCTTTACTGAAGTGGGGAATTTTAGAGCATAGTTCATCTCCCCTGTTTTAGACAGTTACTTTAGGATGGGATGAATCACTCTTTAGATTCTATTGATCATATACACAAGATTTCAAATTATTATAAAGAGACACAGTTCAATATAATCAAATAGTTTATTCTAATGCACATTGCATCCTGTCTTCTATCACCTGACGTCACAGGAGAGGGAATATATAGAGTTTTTCCTCAAAGAATTTGATTAGCAATCTCTCATATAGATAAAGGCTAAGGTGTCTCATTAATGTGTACAACTATCTGAAGGAAAGGTACAAAGGAGAAGGATTCTATCTCTTTTCAGTGGTGTTGAGTGATAGGACCAGAGGCAACAGTCACAAACTGAAACTCAGAAGGACCCCTCTGAACTTCATCACTTTTTACTGTGAGGGTGGCAGAGCACTGGCAGAAGCTGCCCAGGGAAGTTGTATAAAACCAGCTGTAGGCAGCCCTGCTTGACCAGAAGTGTTGGACCAAGTGACCTTCATAGGTCACTTCCAACCTCAACCATTTTGTCATATTACATCTACATTCTATTAATTATACTTACATAAGGATGTTATTGATTGCAGACTATTTAAATATTATGTAGGATCTTTGAGGGTGGAATTTTGCTTTACAGAAAGATCTCTTATTTTCCTTCTGCTCTTACGAAAGGGGAGCAGCACACTTCCTCTTTCATGATCACTGATGGTTTGGTTCACTTCAGTGAGTTGTCTGACTCTTAAATGAACTGGGTTCAGCTTTCTGGATCATCAGCATGCTAAACCCACACAGAGAAAAAAATATTTTTTCTTTTTTTTAGCTTCTTAGGTCTGCTCACATGCATCAGATGCATCAGTGGTATAAGGGAATTCAGTCAATAGCAAAAAGTAGTTTCCCTTCCCTTTTGTTCTCTGCCATATCAGACTTCACCCTAAGAAAAGGAACAGATTAAGGAACAACTATTTAATTTTTCTACTTATTCAACTAGATTCTGTGGTCTAGAGTGCTGATGGCAGCATATGCATCAACAATTTACTGTACCCACTTGCAAAAGAGCTTGATCTGGGCAGTACTGTCTCGGCTTAACGTCTCAATCTGGACTACCTACTCCAAATCTCAGCTCAGCTTGTCCGGAATCTTCTTAAAAAACTTTTGTGAACTTCATTCACTACCTTTTCTAAAAATAAAGTGTCTGGTTTTGCATGCTTTCAGAACGAAACAATGAAATTCAATGGCTCTCAATGGCTGTGATTTTGTTTTGCTCAGACCTCCTGGGTGCCTGAGGATGTGTAAGGGGGAGCTGGGGCTGATGCAGGGAGTCACACAGAGCAGAGCAATGAACAACCCAATGAACTAAACAGGCAGCTCAATCTTGCAAAGAGAAACTGCAACTTCACAGGCAATTTAGCTGGTACAATTTATTCTAATTTATTACAGTAAACTACATATTAGCAAATGTTAACAGATCAGGGCAGATTTATGTCAGGGAAGGGTTCTGTCCTAATGAATGGCCCCCTCATTAGCATTGCCTGGGGCAGCACATGCTCTCTCTGGCCTCTCCTTACCACATCTTCCCATTACCATCACAGCAGAAATAAGCCTTTGGCATCCCTGACCGGGAGGAAACTTTTTTAGGAGGTAAAGAAGGGAACTGGCAGATGGCTGTTTGTATGAACTACAGCTCTGGTTCTTTTTATTGGGGCATTTACTTGAAGAAGCACAGGAATTACTGGGTGCTGAGCACCTATCAAAATCCATATTCCAGTCGTGGTTACTGCTATAGTGGTTGTAGTTTGTACATGTTTGCATTCGTGCTAACTGACTGTGACTATCAACTTTCCTACTTTTTTTTTTTTTTTTTTTCCTCTGTGTACAAAATAGGATTCCTAACATCTGGCACAACAAAAGATTTTTTTTTTCACTGTCATGCATTTGTTTTTCATTAGTGCATATAAAGTATTTGCATTTTCAGCATTATAGTGTCTGGCTTAAAGAGGAAGAAATATTCTGTAGTTTTTGCTAATTAACTACTATAAAGCATTTGAGATCTTGGATTGGCAGGTGCTGTCAAAGCATAAAATATGATCAACATACCTTAATCAATGAAAAACCAAGAGTATCACAATTCAGAGAGCAAACAAACCTAATTGCTTATTCTTCATTCTGCTGCAGCCTGTAAGTGCAGACTCAAAATTAATGTAGTATGCTTTAGCCACCCAGCTAAAACCCACAAAAATCCATATAAAATAGCTTCCAAATTCCTCAATGCCAGATTGTGCTAGTTTAAGAAAACTCTTTCTGTGATACCTTTTCTTCTTTTAAATGCTTGGTTTTTTATTAAATACCAATTAAATAGCAATTTGAAAGTATTGGAATGATATTTTCACACAAACAAAGGGAAAAGACAGGAATGCAAGGCTTTAAACAGTTGAAATGTTGGTATTTCCAGTTTGGAAAATCTTGAATTATCTAAAAAATTGTTGAGATTTGCTTTGCAATTTTCTTGTTAAAATCATAACTAGACAATTAATTACTATTCCTTTGTACTCCACTAAGTCTCTCAGGTTGGATAAAACTTTGTGAGGGTATGTTTTTTCCCTATACATAAATTAATATATTTTAGCACCAGAAGGGATTGTTCATCTGACCTCATACATAACAAAGGCATCTCGTTTGCTGTATATTAATTACTGCTTCAAGTCTGATTCAACTGCAGCATACCACAAAGAAATCTTCCCCTTCAGACCTTATCCCCCTCTTTATATGTCAATGAGCTCTATTGTTCTTTTTTTGCAGCCATCACTTCGGGAAGTCTAACTTGCCAGGGGCTCAGGTCCAGTCAAGTGTCCTCCTTTTTGCTCCCCTTCTCCAGTCCTGAGAGAGCAGCCAGTTAGTCTTCCTGATTAAGTACATGATTTAACTTTTGATCATGACAAAAGTCATATCATTACCTAAGCAAGTGACATAAAACAATGCCAGCAAAGCAGCTTTTTTGGTTTTTTTCACCCTCACAAAAGTGCTAAAGGCAAATTGTAGTGATATCTGAGTTGCTTTCTTTTCCTCATTTAATTAGTTCATTAAAATATATATGCAAATTAGGGTCAAAGATTGTCCCTGTAGGACTTTACTCAAAAATTACTCCATGTTTATAGCTGCATTTCAAGAGTTACTGGTTTCTAATCTGTGCTGTGTGCTCTACTGTCTTTACAGCATTCTAGTTTACTGTTTATAACATTGTGTGGTGTCCTGTCAAATAAAATGTGATTTATTTACATTGTTACCTTTATCAAATCCGTAATTTCACTTGCTATTAAATACTTAATTGCTGTTGTAGACAAATTGCCTCTTGGCATTGTTTTCTTTAGAGAAGGGAAAGCAGAGGTGACAGGCTGGAGCTGTGACAAGGCAAGAACGTGGGAGAGACACAGAGAGAAGGATGTGACTGAGTGCAGTGTGGGCAATGAATGGCTAAAACAGGACCAGCTTAAGCAGAGCTCCAGTTAACAGTGTGACTCCTGGGAAGCACAACAGAGGAAGCACTGTGGTCCTGGTAGGATTGTGGAGGCAGTAACTCCAGCTGGCAGTCAGGGCTGAGCACCTCAGACACTGGTGTATGTGGGATATGTGAGTAATTCCTGTGAATATAGAGGAGATGTCTATGTGATTCCTCATCTTTTTCTCCTGTGTTCAGTCTGGCCTCCTCTAAGGAGGAATGTATTACACAAGAGTAATAAGATTTCTCCCTTTTCTTATTTCCTGTACATAATCACCATGTATCATGAGGTGGGATTATATAGTTAGTTATTTTCTACATGTACAGGTTATTCAGATAATAGATTCAATTTGTGCTCTTGGAACAGCAGATGTATTAGTTTCTCCAGTAAGACATTCCTTCCTCCTCCTGCATAAAAAAAACATAAGAAATCAGGAATGACAGTTACATTGTATTCCAATCAACATCTCTAATTTAATGAATTTTTGATAATAGTCTCAATAAGAGTCTGCTGCTTTGTTGAAAATTACATCTTGCAAAATCCCTACTAAGAGCAACTAAACAGAGATGATCCACACAAATACTTTCATTAAGTGGAAACTCTGATATAAATCTTTTGTATTTAACCACTAACCTCAAATGAATACACCACACTGGAAAAAAAAATCTATTTTCTTTGAGTGGGTTACTTCAACTGGCTTCAGTAATACCTCCAATATATGTACTTTGCTCAACAAATATATGTACTTTATCAACAAGAAACTTTTAGCAGAGTTTTTGGTTTGTTGTTTTTTTTCTTTTTTCTGTGTATACAAGGGTGATCAGAAGCCAAAGCAGCAGGGCATTTAAGTTTGTTTCACTTTGATTTGCTTCATCTAGAAGGGAACATATCCAGTAGTGTGCCTGTCACAGTTGTGCACATTAAAAACTAGTACTGGAGTAATGCACTGGCCTCTCTAATAAGAAGAGATGTTCTAGGATGTATTTGGGAGAGAGAGAGAGGACAAAAAAGATGAGGGAAATGAGATACTGTCCTATGACAGTGGGAAGCCTGATGAGAAAATAAAGAGATTTTCGTAACAAATGGACTAAGGCTCCAAAGCATTTTAAAAAAAAGACAGCTACAAAGAACAAGGAAAAACACATTCATTCTAACAGCATGCAGTCGATATTTAAAGGTTTATAATTCTGAAAAGGTAGCTGTGAGGGTTTTTTGTTATTTTTCCATCCAACTCCTTTTTTTAAAAGAAGGAAGATTATATTGTTGTTCCAATTTAGGTGAAATAGGAGTTTTCACCACATGTATATACAAATGTGAAGTCATGAGGTATTTCACAGGATGCCCTCCAAGTGGTAGCTCCTGTGGGCAAATGCCTGGGCTGCTATTCTGAGAACACGCTCAGAGTCAGCATGTGGTTTGTCCAGTACCAGACATGCTGGGACAGGCAGTCATGATAGTCTCACATGCCAAGACCCATTCCTGGACCTTCTCTGTCTATAGGCAGTGGCCATGAGTGTGTGCACCAGGTGTATGCGCACTGAGTGCACATATTCATGAAAGATATTCCTGGCATCCTTAAGCTCCTGCAGGTTTTATAAATAATTTCTGTTTTGCTTACACTCTGTTGTATTTCCTTTCCATTCTCGTGGTGGGTAAATAAAATTTTGCTCCCATGATAACTCTTACAGAGCCTCTGCTTTACCAGGTGACTCAGCAGCTCAAATAGGATATGGATTAGTTATGTGCAAACAATCACATCTATGCTGAATTACCCAGAGCACACAACAAACAAAGTGTGTTGACATTTTGCTTCTATCTGGACTTTCTGGCAGTTGCAGGTGCTGCAAAATGCTGCCTGATGTGGCACAAAGTTAGAGTGGAGGGACAAACAATACCCAATTCTGCATAAAGCCTGACTGCATAACAAGAACCCCAGCTTTGGTTTGGTTTTAACAGATTTGCAGTAGATTGAGTTCAGGCTATGTTAGAGGGCTTTTTTTATTCTGTAGACAAGGTATTTTTAGAATGTGGTACTAAAGTCTCTAATCTGGATTTACTGTATTGTCAAACAACAACTTTAATGGGATGAAGGGTTGTGGCAGAAATGTATTCCAAATCAAGAGTAAAGCCACTTGGAAAATACAATTCTCTTATTGGTTTGTCTGGGTAGACAAATGACTCTTAAGAGTTAGCTGAAAGAGGAGGAAATTGTTGACTCTGACTTTCTGATTCAAAAAGCAGAAAACTATGTATTCAGCATTATTTAAAGCTATGTGCTTTTAATATAAGCTGTTCACAAACATATCCCAACTATGACTTTATGCCTACAAATCAGAGTGTGTGGCATATTCTGCTTCCTTGAATTAACCTCTGCATTGGTGGGCAATATATGGAAAATGGCACTGAGAGTTCATGCCATTTGGCTTAATCATCTCCCTCTCTATCTCTCATAAAATGAAAATTTGGCAAACTACTTAATGTTAATTGCCATGAATATTACAATTAATATTAATTATTATATTACATATATGATATAGATATAGTATATAGGTATATGATATATATTAATGATATATATTATCTGATCTTTATTTTAATTCTCTAAAATATCAGTGTTTGATATTTTTAAATATATTGCTGTGCATGATATACTCTTTAAAAGAGTATCTCTGTTGAAGAAAATCAGCAGTTATTTATAAATGAGGCACCAAAGCTCTTAATTGTTTTGGATCCGAAGTGTAGAATGGAATCCAAAAGTTTCAGTTAATTTCCCCTGACAGGCCTGGGGAAACAGATCCTTATACTGTGCAGAGACCTGCTCAGGGTCACTAGAGAAGTCAGACATACATATTGAGCTGACATACACCAAGGTGCTCAATGAATGTCTGCCAAAAAATGCTTCTGTCTATTTGAGATCTGCCACTAGCTCCCCTTCCTCCTGCAGCAGAAACTTGAAACCATTCCCTAAAGTAATTGAGCAGGATTCAGCCTTTCTTCTGAAAGTTATTGACTGGACAAGCACCTTTTAACATAAAAGCCTGGGGATTATAGCAGTTGCAAAGGAAGCACTTAATTAATTTAGCTTCTCACCCTGAAAGAATTCATATGCATATCTGCCACCTCCCTCTGAGGGCAATGTGATCCCCCAAGCCACACACTGACAGAGGATGAAGGGCAGAGCAGCAAGAAGACACACAAAGTGCACACAGACCCTTCTTGTGGAGCTGGAGCATGCAATTTCACAAGTCAGTGAGCCATACATACCTGGCTTTAGAGTCTGGTGGTTAGTCAGTCATATGGAAAGAGGTATCCTGGGTTTTGACTCATCTACTTTATACTAAATAACAAGATTTAGACTGTCTGTATGAGGATTAGTGCATCCACCTGTCTCTCCCCACTTTGCAGCCACAGTGCAATTGCAATATTCACAGCTTAGTTCCAGCACCAATGCTGCAGCTTCATTTCAGCTGCAGGAATATGCCTGCTGCACAGAGTCCTGCATCAACAGAGGACCTAAACTTATGCTTCCCTGGGCTGCAGCTAAACTTATGTTTCCCTAGACCTTCAAGGATCTACCTGCAAAAGAGTTTCACCTAGAGTATCACTTTTGCTCTGTCCTGGGATCAAGGATGCTCATCTTGTGAATGTCATCCTTCAAGGACTCACCTGACTTCTACAGAGGATGCTTCTGCAGCAGGTTCTGAGATACAGAATCTTGGATTTACATGCTGTCACCAAATATTTTATGCACTTGAATCCAGATTTAAAAACAGTTTCTATGAAATTCAGTGCTAATATTTGGTGTAGGATTATTCATATTTATATTAAATAGAAAATATAAAAGCAGGTAAGAGGATTCTGTCTATTTTTTTTGGCCATTTACATAGCACAGAAGATACCTGTGACACAGTGCAAAAAAAATCAGAGTTATGCTTGGTGCTCCCCCTGTAAGGAGAAGTCTAAGGTGGACAGATATCATATAGATATATGATATGGCTGCAGTCAGACATGATAGGTAAAACAAAAGAAATGGGATTCTGATTACATTGCTTTTTAAGGATTAATCAAACCTTTGTCACTTTTAAAAGCATCCTGCCCATATTTCAAGCATGTGGGCACTACCAAATTCAGAATTTTTTTTTTTTTTTTTTTTTTTTTTACCTTTTAGAATTATTATTGTAATGGTCCCAGTTGTTTCATGACATGCTTATTGATCACAGTTTTGCATAAGCAGAGTCTTATGCAATCTTATGACTCAGAAGTATGAGTGATTTGTCTGTGTGTAAACCCTGCCTACGGTTTATCTGTTCTAATCTCACTTTGGTCATAACTTATGTTGTGGAGCTGCTTTCATTATTTAAGTTTGATTACTGATCTCACTTAAAATGGAGCTCTGCCACTGAATTCAATGGAGATAACTTAAGCCTTTATCTATTTCATCTCCTGTTTCTGTATTACCAAGGCAAGATGAAAATTTATTTTGCTGGATGCTGAAAGAGTGGTTAGGTCAGAACACATATATTGTGCAGCTGAATCTTGAAATGTGTTGGAGTTTTATATTAAACTGTCCCTGTCTAGTGATCACAAGTGGCACTGGGAGTCAGGGACAGAAGCCCAGCCCTGCCCCTCCAAACTGAGGGTCCAGCTTCAAACATGGGCTGCAGCAGGGACACCTCCAATCTGCTCTTCTTCCAGCCTTGTCACTCCTGTTGCACATCCCAGGGGATGTGATCTTCTCCACGTTACCCTGGTGCTTGGTACCTTGCCACTGGCGTGCTGGAGATGCGCTTTACTCCCTTGGGATCATTTTATCAGAAATAATTTTCAGTTCTCTCACTTCCTGAGAGAACTCCCTGGTTCTAGCAGCTGAGCAATTATGTACCCTATGCTACCACAGGATCAGATGTGGTTTATTGTAGTCCTGGCCACAATTAACATTGGAGCTTCTCTGGGGACTTTCAACTGACTTCAAGTACCAATACAACTCACCTATTAAATGAGAGCAACTGGGGAAAGATAAGCATCCATTTTTTCACTTCCAAGTATTTGTGGAAGACTAAAGGTAAATGCCTCAGAAGTTTTTAAGCTAAAAGGGCATCACCTAATGAATTTATGTAGTTTACAGGGACAACCCTGAAAATTAGGACAGACTGTGCTTTTCTCTGAGACTGTGGCAAGATTTGGACATCCATTTCACATTTTAGATGAAACATGTTCTGAGCAAATATGTCTAAGGGAAGCAGTAGAAAAAAATAACAGTATTCTATTTTTCCTTCAAGATTTATGAATGTATGTTATCTGTGATATTATGATATCTTAATATTCTTACTTCCAATTTCTGGTAGGCTTTACATCTTTGTATATCTGTGGATTTACAAAATGGCTTCCTCAAAAAAGAGCAGATAGTAAACCTTTAAGTGCTTCTAGAATATCTATATTGATTAGTGATAACATGTTTTAGATTGAAATCTTGGAAACCTGGAAGCTTCAAGCACTATTATATTGAGATGTATGCTAGAATATCAGCAAATGTAAATGTAAATGTAAATGCAAATAAAAACCAAAACAAACAAAACCAAGCAAATAAAAACATACACACAACCCCCCAAACCTAAAAGAACAAAACCCTCACAAAACTCAACCCAACCCCCCCCCCCAAAAAAGAAGTTCTCTTTTCAACACTGTTCTGTGTAATATTCCCAGATCACTGGAGTGAGAGTTTAATGCAAATTCCTCAGACAGGTAAACAAGCCTGGGAAAACACCACCCTCTGGGAAAGATGCCCTGATTCATGAAGCCAGATAAACACAGAAATTTTTTAATGAGATGGGCGGGAGACAGGATCCCAGCCTGAAGCAGAAGGAGAGGACAGGCAAAGAGAATAGAGCAGTTTAATGAATTTGTGTTTACAGCTCCTGACACATAGTAAACTGAAGATATGTGCAATTGGCTCTCTCATGGCTTGTTTTCCTGTGTCTCTTTGTTCTAAAATTAGAGATTCTCTCCAGCATGAAAGCTGTATGGTGGCCAATCCACTATGTCAAGGTCCCTGGGAGAGAACAGAAGTAATTCTACTGAACTTGGTCAGAAATACTAGATGATGAACACCGACAGGGAAAATCTGGTCTGAACAGAAGCAGCCATTTTACCATGCAGCAGTGGAGGGGAGAGGATACCAAGAGCCACAATTTAACAGCTGCAGTAAGAACTGGTAGAAGTGTTGATCTGTCCTCTGATACAAGTCCACTCTTTCTGTTTGCCCTTGTGTAATTCATATAGCTTTTGAATATCTGCTAGCTTATGTAATATATAGAATTCACAGTGTGGCCTATCAGAAGGAATAATATTTGAAAAATTCTATTTTGAATTCTCCATTAGTTTTGCTAAATGAGAGTTACTGTCTTAGCTGAGCATTCCTCAGTGTCTTCTAAACCACCATACCTTTGTGTAATATGTATGATTAAGTACTTTGTAAACAGCTTTATGTTTAATAAAATGCTACAAAGAAGGAGTTTTGATGGATTAAGTTTCTCTTCTAGGATCATAAAGTATTTTTCTACCTAGTTTGAAATACATTTTGTTTCCTATGATGCATTCAATTGAAGTATTGCTATCTCTGTAGAGAAGTACTGTGAAGTTATAAGGTAGTGGCTGCATTCATTATCCAGTAATATCAGCTGCTGCCATCCAATTCATGTGGCCTTTACAATTTTGCCTAATTCTCTCTCTTATGTGAAAGACCTAAGTAAAGTCCATTGAATTTATAGGCATGGATCAGTATAGTATAGTGGTATTAAATCCTTATCATGTGAATATAAATTAAGTTACAGGGACCATTGTGTTCAGCCAATCCCCTTTTTTTTTTTTTTTTTTTTTTTTTTTTTTAATAGGAAATGAAAGACTTTACAGAATTTTCCAAAATCCTTACAAAGTTTCTTCTGTGAACTCAAAGGATCAGCTCCTTCAACATCACTCATGAAGTCCTTATAGCAATACCTTGGTTAAGAGACACTAATTAACCAACCAACCCTTACTGGTTTCAGCTGAATAAGATGTTGCTGTGTGTGGTGCTTTACTGGTTGGACCTGAGGTTCCAGAGTTCAAAAATAAGCCTTGCATAGCAGCAGTGGCCTCATGCAGTGCTAGGAAAAGTTCAGTCTGTGTGTGGATACTCAGTCAAAGAGCTTGGATAGAAGGGGCTGTGCTGAGATTTTTCTCCACATCTGTCAACATGGAAGGTAGTAGCTTGTCCTAAGGGGCAAGAAGCTATCACTCAAATTATAGAAAAGGAAGTTACATTTAACAGGGTTGCTCTTTATTATTTAGTCTTGGTTAGGTAGGTAGTGAAACAGAGGTTATTTAGTACAAGCTGTTCAAGTCTGATTCCTGTAGCATAAAGCTTGCATGGAAGTTCTGTGGTCTCCTCACCTATGCAGGCTTGATGAGAATCCCCATCCATATGGGGTGGCCTCTTCACAGATTTGGTAAATGTTTTGGCAGGACTTAAGCACTAATTCCAGTAAACTTCCTGTTTAAACATTACTCTTGGGTTAATAAGAGCAGTGTACAGAGTGTGCTTGGGTGCTTGGTGGGGTAATCAGCTCAGTAACCAGTGGCAAAGCTCCCAGATAAGAAAAAGAGCAATGCTAATTTTTTGTGGGAAAGCATCATGTTGCTTGAGACACACTGTAGTTCTGCCCACACTTAGTAATAAGAAAGCAATGTAGTAAAATGTTATGATAATAGGTTCCCAGAACTAGCAATGAAGTATAAACACCTGCATTTTCCACTGCCCTGCCTTTTAATCAATTGTCAAAAAGCCAGTCCCTTCCTAATGAGTTAACAATGTTTGAACCCACAACAATCAATGAGAATTTTGTCTCTGACTTGTAAAAGGTTCCAGGGAGAGCCGTCTCTATTCAGTTGTTTAAAATACTGTGGACATTCATGTGATAAAAATGTTAAAGGGAGAATTAGGCATTGGAATTGCTAGAAGTATTCCAGCTGCCTTCAGTGGAAAGAAATTTATCTGAATGTGTCCTGGAAAAGAAGTTAAAAAAATGTTCAAACTTGAGATATTTCTTGTGATTTCAAAGTTTTGTTTTATTAAGGAAATAATTCTTTATGTAATTCCCAAAGAAGCTCAGATATTTGGCTTGATAGCTTGATATAATTAGGCATATAATGTTAGAACAACCAGTAGTGGTTCAGGGTGAAGCACACTGTCTGTCCCTGGGGAAATCAGTTCATGCCTTGGGAAAAGGCATCATGCAAGATACTTCACCTGCCTGTTTTTTCCAGCTTTCTGAAATCCACAGACTTCCTGAAACACATCTGTATCTTTGTAATTTAGGGCCATGAATGAATTATTTTACTATAATATTTGCTGCTTTTTAGCCAGTTCATATTTTGGCTTCTCTACTATTCTTTATAATGAATTCTGTGACTTAAGTAGTTACACACTGTGCATGCACAGATCTTTCTTTTTCCTTGCACACAGGTGCTTGATAACTTCATTTGTTGCCCCTTATTTTTGTCTATAAATGCCTGAATAACTACATTGTCTTCATCTTCACTGACTTACAATTTTCACCAGTGGCTTCTAGCATAATCCATTGAGTCTCCTCTCTTCCAAATTTACAAGTTCTAGTCAACTTAACTTGTGCTGATATGGAAGGAAATCCGTACATTTGTTTATAATTGTTGCCTTTTTACCTATTCTTATGTCACTATATCCTTTTGACACAAATAAGGAAATAAAAATGGCAATGTGTCAAATTTATAATAATCACATAATAATTTTGCTCTTTTCCTTTGTTCTAAGACTTTCACTATTTACCTTTGTAACCAGTACTGAGCATTGAACGATTTTTACAAACTTATTCACTAACTCCAAGATCACTTTCTATAGTAATATTAGTTTTCAGCCCACCAGTATATAGATCACATTAGAACTGGTTTTGCTTATGATCCTGCATTTGTAAGCATTACATTTCCCCTGACAGTTCATTACTCAGCCAGCAAATATTATGAATATTCATTTTTAAAACCTTGAATTGACAGGAACTGTAAAATCATCTTCCTTTTCTAAATAATTTATTATTATATTGAACAATGCAAGCCTCAGCACAGATCCTGGGCATCTCATTTTCTTGTAAAATCAGCTATTTTTTTCTACTCTTTTCTTGTATACTTGGATCAGATCTGAATTTCTTGATGGGATCTGCCATGCTATGATTCCAGCTTTTTTTCTTGGAAATGACTGCTGTAAAAGGTTTTAAAATCTACACTCACCACATAACCTGTATTTCCCATGTCTGCCTGCTCTTGAGAACCTTTCAAAACCACTGTCAAATTTGTGAGGTACAACTCTCTTCTTCAATAATACAGTCCATTCTTCCTTACTAAAAAATACTTATCACTTTTTGATTGATGACTGGAAATTTTATGAAGGCTTCTACTAGTTTTCCCAATATGAATGCAAGAATTCATAGTCTGAAGTTCTTCAATCATTTTTGGAAGGTTTTAAAAAATCCTTGTCACAATGAATACTTCTCATTGCTCTGTTGTTGAGATCATGTCCCATTTGATAAAGAAATTCCAATTCCCTTTCTAAAACACAGACCTGTCATTAATTGTGCTGTAGGTAAAAAAAGGATGCAGATGTCTAGGTCTCCTCTGAGTAGTAAAAATCAATCACAAAATTCTGCTTTACTTAGTTCCCTTGTCCCCCTGAGCAGCCTCTGAGCAGCTTTTCCTTCACAGAAGAACCAAGCAGGTATTAATAATGCAGTTAGTCATTACAGTCACATCCTTGCAAGCTGAGAACACACCTGAATCAGTGACTTCACCTCTGTTTACTTCAGTGGACAGGAATTAAGGACTTACTTAATTGTACTGGGAGTTGGATAACTGCTTACTCACAGAATGTGCTAAGAAGGATTGAAGTTACACCTTCAGGCAGGAAAGATTTTTATTTGTTGCATTTATTGCCACTGATTTCTGTTTCATCTCTGAGTAAGACCTGGAGAGGTTTGGTTCAGTGATTCTCAGGAAAACCAAACCAATCTCAAGATCACAGTGTTAGGCTTAGTCTTTGCATTTACAGGACCTGAACCCTTGGGCATCTCTGTCCAAAATTTCTATATATGTCTACAGCTTGGTTTATTTTTTGGGTTTTTTGGGTTTTTTTGTGGTTGTGTTTTTATATTTGACTGCTCCCCCTTCACATTGTTTTGATTTTAGAAAGCACTAGTCCCTGTGACCAGTAATCTTCTGCTTTATTGAAGTGTGTATTTCCCATCAGCTTCTTAGGAAAATTTAACTTCATAAGTAGATTTCTCTGGCCAAAACAGCTCTGAAAGTCTGACAGTGTAGAGCACTGCCATCAGGAAAACAGGGTTTGGAACTGAAAAAGCTTTTCTGGGCTGATGGAAACTTGGCACACTGTATGATAACTTAATGAATGCTGGTGGAAAACAGACCCTAAAACTCCTGGCAGTAGAAAGGAAGCCAGGACTGGAGGTTTAGTAAACAAGCTGCTCATGCACAGCCCTTAGAGGGTGGGACTGCTGTTGGTCACTGCAGCTTCAAGTGCTGGCTGTTAATGGGCAAAGGACTTAGGCAGAGAGGAGCTGCACCAGCAAGGTCTCCCAGATGTCTCCTCACTCCCACCCTCCCTGAAACCAGCTGCCAGAGGATGCCTGTCATACCAGCACTGTCCTATGAGGTGGTCAGACCGTGCTTTAGGCTGTTTTATTATTGATGTACAAAACAGCTGCAGGTATCTGAGTGGCTGTTGTGTTTGCACAGTCTAAAATATACAGCCTCTAAGGGCCTCCTTGGCTGTCACTTAACTGCAGAGGTTGATTATTACAAGAACTGAAGTTTTTATCAGTTAAATTTCTTCCATGTCTAAGTTTGCAACTGCTCATACATTGGAGTTGCCAAAACATCATCATGTGACAGCCTTTAGCTTAGGTTTCAAACATATTTGAGGTATATATAAATCAGACATCGTTCTGCCTGGCTGACTGGCAGGCCCTAAACCAGCCAGCAGACTCAGATCGAATCTTAATTTCTGCTCTTCATTTAAAGTGAGACCAGATGACATAATGCCCCTTTTACTTTTGTGGTTACAGCATTGCAGCATTATCCTGTAGTTAATTTCCTTCTCTGCTTGAGTGCTTATCTCAGCAAGTGGATGATGAGGTGCTCATTCTGACAGAGAGCTGTGTCAAACTACTGCTGTCTGGGGTGTGTTTTGAGAGAAGGAAGGGGCTTGTGCTTAAATTAAACAGGGAATGTTCACTGGGGAGGTGGCAAGAGCCTGGACTCTTCACATTTCCTGTCCTGGGTGAACAAGGTCTAGATGACAGGAATTTCACTGGATGATGGTAAGGGTTTTTGTGTATTGATTTAGATTTCACTGCAGAGGAAAGACAAGTCACCATGCTCTGAAATTCTTAGTAATGTGTAAAGTGGACATCCAAAACATGCAGATGCACATTTCCCATGCAGGGAAAAAAACCTCTGTCTCCCAGTCTGAGGCGAGAGATTTCATCAATACACTGTAGAATATGAAAGGGGCAATGACACTCCTCCTCCTGTGTTTTTGAGAAAGGGGTTGTTTAGGGACCTGCAATCAAGGACTTTCTGCTGGTTCCAGGGGTGCCAGATCTGGCTCACAGCAGCTGCTCATCCCTACCTTCTCCAGGCTGTCAGCACAAACACACTTATTTGCTTCAGGCACAACAGAAGAGATGCAGATTGTTGGCATCAACTTGGTTGAATTTCCTTGGGGTGAAGTAGGGAGTTGCCCCACAGACTGAGTCAGTCACAGGTGGCTTGGGGCAGGAATCTCCATCTGAGGAAAAGAGAAAACATCTCTCCTGCCCTAATTTTAGGGGAGAATTCAATATTAAAAATACCTTAGGTAGGAAGTTTTTCCATTGACTTCAGAACTCCACATTGAAATCTCTGGCAACATGGGTTTAAAGGCTCTGGATACACTTAAATCCCTCTTTGGAACAGTCCACTACCTAATCAAGTTTTTCTCCAAGTAAGCTCTATTTCTCTTGGAATCCAGGTCTGGTCTCCTTGAAACCATTGCCAAAATGCCCCTCAGTGTGGCAGGAGAAAGACCAGGAAATGCAGTCTGTCACCTCCACTATGCAGAATGCCTACAGGCAGGTTGAGAACATCCCTGTCCCCAGCAGCCTCTGCTATTCCCAGATTCTGGCTTCCTCCTCAAACCTCTCCTCTCCTTCCTGTTTCTTCTTGAGCAGGTTTTCTTGTCACCTCCTTTTTAACCAGATCTGGACTTTGGCTGATGCTGCATGAGGCTTTTTTTCTGCCAATTTAGAAGTTCCAGCAAACTCTGCCAGGGCCAGGGGAGCCTTGGGAAGGGAGAATGAAGGAATTGGGATGGGTTGGTGTGTATCAGGTGTGCATCAGCCAGTCTTGATCCACTGTCAGAACTGCTTGTGCAATTCTCCTTAACCAGTTCAGCCACAGGGACATCAGTTTCAACAGGTGAAGTGCCAAAATCCTTGATCTTTTTGACCAAACAGGTTAGAATTGAAGTTACATTAGCACTTTATCTTGGTGGATCTGATTGGTCTAATGGAATGAGAAGATGGAGCTTGGGGTAAAATGAGCAATAGGTGTCTATAAAATTACACCCAGTCTTTGTGTCCCAGCAAGGTCATTGCTGAGATGAGACTGAATCTCACTAATACTTTCAGAAGAAGGGATCATCCTGGACTAAATTCTAAGGGTGCATTTTTGGGTTTGTAATTTCCAGGTTAAAGACTTCTTGATAAAAAACTTTGAGTATGTTTACTGATATATGTGTCTTTTTCACAGATAAAACAACTTTTCCAGATTCCTAGGCATTTCAGTTTTCATATATTTTTTCTCTACTTTGTCCTGAGAGGGAAAACTTTACTGATATGAATTGTATAAAGGTCTGAGGGAGAGAGAAAAAAGAAAATTATTCACACAATTTTATTATGGATGCCAACAATAGGAAAGTAGAAGTGGAGTTTTTTATGTGGTCTTATAGAGTCACAAGTTGTGATTTTCCCAGATAGTAAAATTAGCATCTATATTGCTAGGACAAAGCTCCAGATTATCTCTGTTAAGAAGACAAAGGGAGAAGTAAATAGGAGCTTTAAATATGGGTTTGCATATTTCCTTTCAGACTTGAGTCATCAAAAGAAAGGTAAATTTAATTTCATTTGGGAGGTTAGACCAATTACTGTGTGTCAGAAGAGAGTGCTAATGCCTGCCTTAGACTTGGGTTTCATTTGACTGGAAAGTCACTACACAATGATGTGAACAGAGTTTTAAGTCATTTAATGTCTTTTGTATGCTGAATAAGCAGAAGTTGGCAAAAAGACAGCTTCCCTCTTCATAGCAGCAGCAGAAATAAAAATATATTTATCACATCAATGGGGTTAATTTCTTAAAAGATTTAAACAAGGCAGTTCTGGTAAGGTACAGATAGCATTAATTCCCAAATTAAAGAAATAATCTTACTGGTAAATCCATGACATTTTTTTTTTAACTTGATAATTTTTAAACATTAGTTGGATGAAGTTTGTTTAAATTGAGTGCAAGTTTTATAGTATTATACATCAAATATATTGTAGCTTAAAATATATATTACTTATGAATATCACAGTGTGGTTCAATTTGGGTTTTGCCTTGCATTTGTGTAAGAAACAATTGAAATATCTTGTATTTTTATCTGTAACTTTATACTTAATACTCCAGTAAGGATCAAGCAGGCTACAAATAGTCTTTTATTCCAATGGTTTACAATATTATTTTTGCAGAGACAAATTTGTATTCCAATAATCATCATCATCATTAAATCATAAGCCTCTGACATGCAATATTGCTAATCTGCTGTATCCCTTAGTTTGCCACAGTTCATTGGCACTAATTATTGATATTGATGACTTTATTTTTTCTAGGCATTAAGTGAGCAATTAATCAAGAGAACAACAAAGACTAGAATAGAAAGATAGAACATCCAGGTCAGTAACTCATTTTGTGTCTCACACCTAAAAATGTTCTGGAGCACACAAAAGCCATGAGCTGATTTGATACATGGACATGCCAGCATGGGTTACAGTGGGAGTGTCAGTGTGCACAAGGGTGCTGTGAACCCAAACTCTCACCTTATTATGTATTCTAGTAATAAAAGACTTGATGGCAAAGACATAAGGAATTTAAAAAGAAAAAAAAATGACCTTTTAATCAATAATAGATTGTTTCCAAATACATTTTTATCTAATACATTTCCAAATACATTTACAGATTTTCAAACCAGTATGCAGAGACTAAGAAATACTCCACCCTCTAAAGTGCAGACAAGTACTAGGAGGGACTTTCAGAACTAACTTGGGCCCAGACTTCCCAGCATTTTTACATCAGACAATGCTCTTGAAATTAGTTCAGGCCCTTTTTAAAAGTAGGAGCCAAGATTGTGTGAGGTGTCCAGGCTCATGATAGGGTCAGTGGAGAGTATTAGCCTGACCACAGAAATCTCTCTTTCCATTGGCTGTAAAATGCTCCATATGCATTTTTAGTATCCAATTACTGGAGCAAACTGATGGGAAAAGGGTTTAGCACTGAAAATCCAGTTATGTATGCTCACCCCATACTTTTCAATTGCTAAATCCAAATCTAAGTCCACGTCTAAAAAAGTGCTGCTGGTTTTATAACTGAAAAGTTTGTGACTAAAAATGCTGTTCTTCTAATAAGACCACCAAGAATAAGAATTAAATTGGAATTCTTTCAACAGCTTCTTTGCACAAAAAAACAACCACACTTTGCCTTAGTTTACATAACTGGCAATCAGATGAAACAATCCTGAAATGAAGGAATCATATTTTGTTGATATTTGAGATAAAAGGATGAATACCTGGCATGGTATTTTGATCCTGATTATTATTAATCTGCCTTGCTGGTATACTGGACTAGCCAGTAGCCAAGTCACTTCACAAAATCATAAAATCCAACCCCTGATCTAATTTTTAGCCTATATTTTATGTTTTTGCCATTTTATATCTATAAACATTCATAAAACCCAAAGCCTAAAGTTATCAGTATTCCCCATTATGAGCTAAAGTAAAACTTTTAACAGCTCAGTGAGAGCATTAGTGAAATTTAGGCTTGAGCTCACTTTCTGCTTTTTCAGTTCTTTCTTTCATGGTTTTTGATCATCTTCTATTACTGTGACATCAGTTTGAGTTTTTAAAAAGTAAATGCAGACCACTAGGTAAGACAGGGGATGTCCTTTTTTGGCATTTTGCCACATTAACAATGCCTTTCTTAATGTAATTGCATATCCAGTTTACTGCATGTCATGATTTCTTCAATGTGCTTTTACTTTTCTAAATTCTCTGTGCTAAAGAACACAAGCAATGCTTGAGATGGGTTTTATTCCTTTTCAGGTCATGCCAGCATAGCAGTAGCCAGGCCAAGGATGGTGAATTGCAATTATTCTCTAATCAGATTTTCCCCACTAGTAAGTTGTCACTTAGGAATTTGGCTGCTTTATTGTTTTTTATCTTTTCAGAAGAAATTAGAGTTACTGAAAACATATCGCTTCCCAAAGGATGTGTTCTGCCCTTGGATGAATGTGAATGTGTGTAGCTATCAGTAGATTTTTTTTCTGCAAGAAGCTTTAAATTTTGCCTAATCATTTTAACAAAAGCAGAATGTCTTGTTTTGCTTTCTGTAGTATTATCAGGGCTGTGCAAAAAAAAAAAAAAAAAAAAATTCAAACAAAAAAAACCAAAACACCAAAAAAAAAAAAGAAGCCCAAACCCAAGAAACCCCAACACCAATTCTGAAAATCCTTATTTCATTTGAACCTAAAAGCATTACTTTCTCTAGCTCTGTGTCTGACTTGAGACCCTTTAGCTTGGATCATTTCAGAAAGCCTAATTCTCCTTGGAGAAAAAAAGAAAAAGGTGAGCTGTTCCACCTACTAAATGGATTGCTTTTGGAAAAACAAAAACCAAAACAAACAAACAAACAAAAACCTTAAGTAAATATGTACGAGTTAGGAGATTAAAAAACCCAGAGATTTTAGTATTCTTATTAATTTGATTCCAGGTTTCAGATAGCTCCCAAGGCCTGTGTGATGTAAAAACAGTGGTGGGGCAGTATTTCAAAAGCAGAATGTGACATTCTGTAGTCATGAGTATCATTTATATTTTTAGTTATGTATCTGTAACTCAACTGCTTGCTACTTTAATCTCTGTTGTTATTTCTTTTTTTTAACATACTCTGACTTTTATTTTTTTTTTTTAATTTTAGTTTCCTTGCTGTAAGGAATGACTACACTCATACCTTTTTTCCCTTCTTTGCCTTCTCTGTGTATTTATAATTAGGGAGCTCATTGAAGAGCCTGTCTTTCCTTATAAAAGTAATGGGTTAAATTCAGCTTTTGGAACTCTAGGGCAGCACCTCACAGGGACAGCACTGGTTATATCTGGACCACATGTGCTTTTCCACAGTTTGCTGTTCCCAGTGCCCACCATGTCCTCTGTAAAATGATCCCTGTTGTCTAAAAGTCCCTTTATAACCTGCTGAAACTAACCTAGCTCTTCCTGATTGACGTGGGGTGAAAATCAGGGATAGGTTTGACAAATACTCCATTTCTGCATTTGGAGAATAAGATAAATTATATGTGATTTCCAAATAATTATTACTATATTTTTAATTTCCAACTGTGTCTGGGTACATTATTAAATAGGTTCTATTATAGCCTTTTGTCTGTAAACTAAGAGTCTTTCACCTAATATGGATCCTTTTGATCATTTAAAGTCATACTTACAATCTGCTTGTGCTGCTTTCTGATAATCCAGAGAAACCATAAACATTTTCAGAAATTGCAATAAAATTATTCTTTCTAATGATAGTTTCCTAAAAAAAAGAGAGTGAAGACCATTTTATTCTAGGTATGTTTTCTTAATTCTGAAATAAGCAGTTAGACATCTGGCATGGTAAATAATACACTCAATGCTAGATAATTTTCAAGCAATCAAAATGTTTAGAGGATCATTTAATGTGATCTTGTCAAAATAACCACTTGTTTTATTGAGATTGTAAGTTTGGTGGAAATGAGTGTTACACTGTACTAGACTTCTGTAATACATTGCTTGATATCACATAGTGCTATCAGTCAAAAACTTAAATGATGAAAGATAAATGCAAGGTATAAGGAATGGATTAAAACATTATGTGCAATATGAATCTGTTCTTTGTCAGTCAGTCCTGAGGAAAGATCCTTCAGGAGCCACAGCTTAGTCTTAGGTGAGTAATTTCCTACTATGTGCTTACCTGGGTGTTTATTCATCTGTGCACTGTGAGCTCAGGCAAAATGTTATGGTGTAGTCCAGTGGATGCAAGCTAAAGCCAAGAAAAATCAATGGACACAATAGTTAGGAATAAAGACAAATAGTCACTGGAACCAGTTTCCTAAGTCCTCTGTGGACATCTCTTCAACCAGTGTTTTAAAATAAACACTTGCTATATTTCTAAAATAATGTAGCATTTCAGCTGAATCATGTAACTGGAACCATTAGTTCAAAGTCCAAAGAGCAGAAACAAAGACACATCCTATTAATCTTCTGGTCACAGTTTTTCCACCAGTGGTATTAGACTGCATTCTGTGCTTGTGTCAGTTTCCCAGTTTGTTTGAAACATCTACTATTTTTAAATAACACCTTCTATATATACCTTTTTATTTTCCGTAAAGCATTCTTTATTTTGTTTAATTTTAAAATATTTAGCCATTCTCAAGAGAAGGCATTGGAAAAGTAATATTTTCTGGAGTATAAATGTTTCTGGAATTATTAATTATCATAGATGCTGAAAAAAGTTGAGTACAGAAAATACATTGATGACAAAGACTGAGTGCTGGGTTCAACTTTGCTATGTATTGAATGTTGCCAATATTACTTTGTAAGGCAGCATTTCCCCCCCTGTTGGCACCTGGAAGCAAAATAGATTTTGTTGCACTTTGCTGCTTTTTATAGTAGAGGATGGCTGTTGATACTTGCTTTAAAAAGTAAATACTGCTGAAATTAATGGCAAGATTTCCAAGACCAAGAGAGACATGGAACAAAGGCTGCCACAAAATCATTTCTCTATGAAAATGCCCATTGAACCACTGACCACAATAATGAACAATATATTAGTAGATTCACATTGAGTTCACATTGAATTCGTGTCTGCTTAGAAATAAAAGTGACAGTCCTCAGGAAAGTCCATCAATTTCCTGCAAAAACATTTTAAATATAATAATGTTGAAAAATAATATTGTAGTCATTTATGAAATGTGCAAACTTTTGCTGATGGATTACACAATTCAAAAGCAGGAATTTGCTTTCTTTAGAAAATTCAAACCCAGAAATTATTTCAAACAATCAGAGACAAACCATAATAACAGAACATGAAAAACATGCTAAGGTTTCAAAAATCAAGACACAGATAGTCAAGTATATCTATTAATGATGGCTCCTTGTGAATATTCATTATTAAATAGTTTTAAATGTTTTTACAGTGTACTGTACTGTGCATAGAAATTTGTGTTTTCTAGAAGTAATTTAAAATGAGTAAAATAAAGCCCTGAAAAGCTGTTTACTGAGTAATGCCATGCTAATTTTAAAATTGGATATCTTAACAATGCCATTAGAGTATACACATGTAGTTAGGGCATTTGGCATATGGGCATTTGTGTTATCATGTGCAATTATGAATTGAATAGTCTTGGGAAATTGTGCTAATGTCTCAACCCTGCTCATGCACTGCGCAAACAGTGGTGTGCAATGGGCAACTTGGGGACACACTGTGGCTTCTTCTCATACAGTATATAGCAATCATTCACAATCCAGAGTTAAATTTGCATTACTTAGGGTTACTTGACTTGTCCAGACAGCACTTAAGTTATTGTACACATTTCTATACAGTAATCTTGTTATCATTCATGTTACCTGTCTTCAGCTTTGTACATAAGCCCCTCTTAAAAATAGTCTAATCAGTGGCAATATAAATATCAAGGCATTTATCAGCATTTGCTGAAAAATTAGCACCCACACTAACTCTGAAAATATAATAAATGAAGATATCTTTAGACCTACCTGAGAACCAAAATATTATCCTGCTCGACTAGATCACATAAAATTAGAGAAGGCTGGTGGCTGTCCAACAGTGGCTGAAGCACCAGGTTTAGACAGTGCAGTAGCTTCAAAAGAGCAGATCAAGGCTGACCTGTGGCTGTGGCACCAGGAGGCATCTGTGCACATGATGACTTGCCTAGGAATGAGCTGGCCTCTGAATGAACTGTCTCCTGCCTGAATACACAGGGCACGTAAGTGCTCTCTGCTTTCTTCTGCAACATTTGATGCCTATTACTGTTCAGCACAAAAAAAAGACATTTTTTGATGCATGCATAAGGCATTAGTCTAAATGATTATCAGCATATTTGCTTAATGCATCCCTTAACTTTTGACCAGGAAAAGAAGTGGTATCAGCACCTGTGGTTCATTGACCAAAGACTGGGAAGAACTGTACTTGGCTCTCAAGAGACCATATTGCATTTTTTATTGATTGCAGGAAAAGCAGTTCTCCTGAAAGTAATTTAATACCATACAATTGTTTCTACTCACTGCTCACTCTTTATCAATTTTGCTGTTAATTAGAAGATCACATTTTTTAAAAGATATAATATCACTTCCAGTTACAGTTATGAACTTCACCCAGGGGCTGTCATTTCCTGTGTTCATCTCAAACCAGGCATGGACAGTTAAGCTAATGTCATTTTCTATGCTCATAAGAGCAGAAAAAAAAAAAAAAATTCTGTTGGTGTAGCATGCTCCTCTTTTAAGTGTCCCATTCTTCAGTTTGGGGATCCCGAATGAAATACTTTAGTATATATGTCAAAAGAGGAGAGTGAATATTTGCTCCAGAAGAGTTGTCATTCAGGATGGCAGCACAGCACAGAACTCTGCCTGACATTGAACTGTTCTTTCTGAGATAATCCTCACATGCTGTAAGCAACCACCCTGAATGTAGAGTGTTTCCACAGTCTCTCATGAATTTCTAATTGGTAACTAATGATGGATTGTTACCTGCACATAATGAAGTTATTTTCCACAGGGTTATGGTCTGAACAGACATCTGGTAATGTGCATAAGTGAAAGAGAGTCATCAAAATTAGAGTGTTAGGTTATAGGACTCTTTGAGGTAAACAAATTTCTTTTCCTAAAGATAGTTTTGTTTGAATTAAATTTTGAACAAACAACAAAATCATTCCATTGGTAACAAGCGTTTTGGGACATGGCTCTTGTTTACACTATGTGTAAGCAATGCAAATTTTCTATAAAGGAAATGAATATTCTATTTCCATCCACTTTACATCAGCTTTATACTGCCAGACTGGTATAAAGGGAACTTTGGAAATTCTTGAAGAAATTTCTGAAGATCTTAAGGGAAAATACACTATATTCATATTATTTTTCATAAGATAGGAAGCCAAATTTAACAGGCATTATCTTTAATAATTTCTTCCTCAAGGTAAAATATAGGAAATACAACAGAAACAAATATCAAATCAAGATAAATTTGGAATCAAAATGTCACCCAAGCAGTTAGTCAAGAAAGTTGTTTTAAACCTCAACGTGAAAGTGTGTTTTTTTTTGTTTTAAATGGCTATCTAAAAAGAACAGGCAACTAAATGTAGAAGGTATGTGTCACATCTCTGGGGTGATGTGGTAATATGTTTGAATGATCACAGGTCATGCACCTGAAGGCATTTTATCTTAGTGTATGATTTCATTCTTCTATTTCTACTGGATTGAGGCATATAATTTCTTTTAGAAGGGCGTCACTAGTAAATTAAAATGTGTTAAAACACATTTCTCCTTTCTCTTCCAATGAAAATGAGAATAGAATAAGTTTACCCTCTAAAAAAACAATATAACTACTGAATCAGTCAAATATGGTTTATATGGTAAGCTAAACAAAAAAAACCCCAAAAAACCGGAATGTTTTTTGAAACTTGTTGGATTGTTTTAAAAGAAAATTTAAAGACATCTTTAGAAACCAAACATTTTATTTTATTTCAAATGTCATTGCTGCAAAGTTTAGGTGCATTAATATAACATCCCCATGCCCATTAGAATGTGTCTGTTGTTTCTTCCCTGAAAAATCTGTAAATCATCAAATATAGCACAATACCACAAATTCAGAATTAGGAAGTACAGTATGGGAGATAACATACTTTGAGGTGCAAGATAAAACCAAGATGCTTTCCACAGACGAAAATTTAAAAAATTTTTATCTTTTTTGAGGTATCTGTCAGGCAAAAGATAAATTCCAATTTTGGTTACTACATTGCACTTAGCTAACATGTACTAGGGGGTTTTTAAATTAATTATCTATCTTTCTCTTATTGGTATGTGCTATTTTAAACAATTATTTAATATTTTATGGGTTTTTATGCCCACCTGGGGTGACAGCATTTTATCAATATATGAAGTGTTTTATATGTGAGCTGTGAATTGGTTATTTTACAGTCCTTGAGGACAAAATGTGTACAAGTATAGGTTACACATAAGCTATTGTATGAAAATAAGGTAATACTTACCGTGGTTAAAAGAAATGTAGAACCTAGGATCCTGTAACAATTTGCATAGATTACTAGTAGGTCTTCTAGCACCAACATTTTTGAAGTATTTGCATGTTTAAAACACTTCCTCCTATTCCCATAACCTCCCATTATTTTGTTGCTGTAACTGTGCAATGCTGGATAAAACCCAACCCCAAACAACCAGCTTCTGAATTATGGAACTTAATTTTCAACTACAATCATGTCAGGTCATGTCAGATGGTGTAGAGATAACTCTTTTTCTGTTTTATGTTAGGTGTTAGGTTAATATATACATATATATGTGTATACATATATATATATATATATATATGAAGCATGTAGCTATATATCTATATTCTCCACAGTTTAATGAATTTGTAATCATCTTGTAGTACCCAGCAACATATGTGGATAGCCTGTGAATGCACAGTATCAAATAATTAGAGAAGTCCAGTGAAACTGAAAAACTTGGAAATTATCCCACCAAAACTAAGTGCTCCAGTTCTAGCCCGGTTTAAAATAAAACAAAAATCTCTTTGTATATATGATTCTTAATCAGAAAAGAGTGAAATGAGATATCTGAACATGAGATTAAAATTAATGCCTCACCTTGTATACCCATACACAGCTAACATGACCTAACATGTTAGAAAATAATTAATGTGGTTTGGTAAGTAATTTTGCAAGAGCACATATCTGGATTTTCAGATGCTCACTTTGTGCTTTACTTGGCTCAAACTACTCTACTTTAAAGTCTTGTGCCATGATGGAATGATAATTGGGTGTTGATGAAAAACATCTATCATCATTGTATTGTGATTTGAATTATATTTGTTCTAAAGTTGAGCAGTAAGATGTGAAATAAACCGTATGGGTTTGGTGATTGCACTTTAAAAGCTCCTTCCTTTCCAGTCCAACTGTGAATTATCCTTTAAATCAATAGAGTTTACTGAAACTCTAGGATTACCTGAAGAGTTTTGAAGAGTTTGTCAGTAAGAAAAAAGTATCCTGACTATTTTCTATTACATATATCTTTGTATTCCATATTCTCCCTAATATTTCTGAGCTCTTAACGTGGACAATTTTTCACCATTCCTGCTGGGATAAGCCAGGCTGATTTTTAAGTTTTGTTTAACAAGTCATTCAGTGGAATAATTTTCTAATCAGTCATTTAAATGATTCATGTGCAAAGAAATTAAAAATAACACTGCACTAAGTTTCATTTATCTTAGCTTTATTTACACCAGTTACTTTAGATCATTGGAAGGAAATTAATATTTGCCCATGGTTGAAGACAAGTATATAATTACAAAAATTACTTTATATGTGAAGCTGTTTTGATTGTTACTTCCATAATAATGAACCATTAGCAACACAAGTGGTTTGTTAATCACAAGGACAGAGCTGAGGTTTGTCAGAATTATTCTGATGACTCAAAAAGTCCAGAAAAAACATGAGTCTTACAAACAATGGCTACCAATAATGTAATTAATATTCCTTGCAGCTCTCAGGACATTGTATGCCTTCAGAAAGGAATACAGACAATGCTATAGCATACTCAATCCTTGAAGATGCATTTCAGCTGACTGGCCCTTCTGCTTTTTGTATCATCTGATGCTGAGACTACAAGGAAAACAGACTAGAAAATCATTAAAAAAATGTGTTCTCTGCTTAATATTTGTAGGTATCAAAGAAGGAAACTAATATGAAGGACTTTTTTTCACCCCAGTGCACAGAGACAGAACAGTGGCATTTTCTGTTACTGCTTTTTCACATCCAGCATGTCAAATCTTCTGAGGCTCTTAGTGCTAAATAGCAAGTGATCAATTTCTGACATTAGGGTGGGATTTCATAGTTCAATAAGGTCATATATGTATATATATATATGATTATTTCACACACACGTTTGTGTGTGTCAGAGGGCACACGAAGGTTCAGAGCTGAAGGAATTTGTTTCGCGGAGGAGTTAAGTGTGAAGAGGAGGGATTATCACCTTAGGCTTTTGTTCCTTTTGATTCTACACCGTAGAAACTAGGCTGCTGTGTGAGAATGAGTCAGAAGATTTATGACTAGTGAGCTTGGTTAATCAAGACCAAATGCAGGAGAGCTCAGTAATGCAGCAAATGAGCTGGAGAAGTGTGTTGCGACTGATACAACACAAATATATTTGAAGATATCAAGGGAGGAATGAACAGTAACAGTTACACAAGGGGAATCTTCCGCATTTCACTCTTTGCTGCAAAATATGTGGGATCTTCATTTCCCCTTTTTCTTGCCCTTGTCATCCATCTTCCCTTGTTCTCAGTAAAACACTTCTCTTTAACTTCCTTCTCTTTGATGAGAGCGTCCTTGTTTTTCCACTCTGGAAGTATGATCAACATGCCTGGGAATGCGTGGTGCAGACTGTTGGCTTCAGACCTTCACTTATTTTGGCTACAGAAACTACTGTTAATTGTTACATTCCTCTGCCTCTTTCCTCATGAACACAAACTGCTTTGAGAATTATGAAATTAATTAATAATGCCACAAGATTTCTGCCTAATTTTGTATTATTAAGGGTTTAGACTAATTTCAGCTTCGGCCAGAAGCTGGAGTTATATGTCTTTTAATTCAGAGCTTTTAGCTTTCAGCTTTTAAAAAGCAAGAATTACCTGCTTTTTTTTTTTGGGGGGGGGGGAACACACCTCAAACAACAATAAACAAACAAACAAAACCCCTACAAAAATCCCAAGCAACAAACCATCAAAAGAACCCCCACATTTCACCCTTGTAGAATGTTGTCAAGTTTTGCTTTCCTGGACAAGTAGATTAAAATGCTCAGCTTCTAGTTTGTGTGTTACTTCAGTTTTCTGCAATAGTCTCCATCCTTTGCTGCATGCACGAGGCTGTGCACAGTGCCATGTTCTCAGTCCTGTAGAAATTCATCAAATGTTGAATGTGCAGCAAAGTTCTGTCCACTGCCAACAAGAAGTGCCTAAGACCCTCAGAATGATTTAGGCTAACAGGCAGTTCTCAATTGCTTCAGACCAGCTCTTCAGAAGAGCTAATTTTTTTGCATAACTTTAACTAAAAACAAGATTTTGAACAGTCATGAGAAACAACAGACTCTGATTGACCAGACATTCAAAGATACCAGCCAAGAGCTAAACTTTTCATATAATGGTCATTTAATCTGAATCTAAGACTCAGAGATTTAAGACTCTAAGCATATGAGTATCTGCCTTGAGGTTTCTAAGTAAGAATATATCTAAGTAACAATATATGACTCTAATTTTCTTAAATAAGTCAATCTCCAAGTTTTTTTCTGGCTAGATAAGGAAATCTTTTTGTTAAGACTAAGGCTTAGCCTGAGTTTGAATACTAGGCTTTCTTCCATGTATTGGCATGAACTTGAAGTTTTAACTTGAAAATAATTTATTAACCATTCTCTAGAGGCATAAGTGTATAGTTCCTATGCCTAGGCATGCTAAACCCTGGCAATTCTGGTTTTATTTATCTGGACTGGGTTTTACTGTATTCCTTTAGGTCATATTATCCTGCTTGGATATTGCATGTAGTTTGTTTTTTCAAGTGATATATTAAACTGAGCTAGCAGAGACATGCTGTTATTTCCTTCATATGGAAGAGGAATGTAGGGAGACCCAACCAAACTCACCCACTGTGGTTTGCTGCAGTGACATTACAGATCAAGGTAGTGACCTCTAGAAGAGTTGGTTCTGTTTTAAACAGTAATCATTATGCCATTATTTTATATAATTTCAATGCTATAAATAGTAAGAGATTAATCACCTTATATTATTCCAAAGCATAATTAAAAAAGGATTTGAGGATAGAAATTCAGTCCAAAAAAAATGGTTCTGAAATACCATTCAGGTTTTTAATAAATTCTGCTGTTTTTGCAAAGTCTGAGCAAATGACATCTCTGTATTTTTCAAAATATAATAAACCAAATTAAGATATACACAAATTTTCCCCATATCGTCTCAACCAATCTTCATTTTCTCAAAAAATGAAAAAATAACATCAGAGTGAAAAGCTGAAAAAGCAAGAGGATGGGGGCAAGGGAAAGAAGACTGTTCAAGAAACATTTGTTTCTGTGTATTCAAGCCTGCATTAAGTGCTTGGTCTGTCTACCTATCTGTAAAAACAGTCAAAATGCCCCAAGGTATTAAACCCAATGTGTCAGCAAATACTAGGAGTCAGGTGTTTAGAGCTCTGGGTGTGTGGATGCCTGAGATTTTGCCAGGCACCAATGAATACTTTCATCAGTGCATGTTTCATAATGTGATAAAATATACTGTAAAAGAACAATGGTGGAAGCAACAAAATAAATAGACTCAGCTTCAATCTGATGTAATTCTTATTAGCAGCAAAGTGATCTCAAGGTGTGTTTCTTTTCACCCTGAATGCTTCAGTCTGCATAAGCTTTGGGCATGTATCTCATAGTTGGGTTTTGAGAATTTAATCAGAGGGTGGCCATAAGCAGTTTTCATATTTCCATTTTAAGTATGCAAGAAAATCTTTCCATCCAGCCAGCACTTCTGCTCATAGTTATTCATTATCTCCAGCCTCCAAATTAGTCTTTACTACCTCAGATTCTTTGGAGTTTATTGCTCTTGCTCTCCATACACATATTATTTGCAAGGGTTCTGAGATCATCTTTCTCAGCTTCCTCTCTCATCTGTAGAGACCAGCTGCCTGCAATCAACTGACAATGCCTGGGGCTACTGTGAGCACCGTGGAAGGAATGGGGGAGCTTTCAGAGCAAGTGTCAAGAAAACTTTCAACAGCTAATGTGTGAATGAAGTTTTAGAGAAGTTAGGTGTAAACCACTGTCATTGTAAAGGGATTTTTACCCTCTCTGAGATAAAAATCACTGTATGTTTCCCTTCATGTTGTAGTCTTTCCTTTGTGTCTCCTACTAACTGACATCATAAAAAGGAAATAAAAAAATACACCTATCTCAATAAACTATACATTTTCCCAAATATCAGGATAAAGGCTATTGAACAGAAAATGAAAATGGATATAACAGCTAAACAAAAGGTAGGCTGAAAGAGAGAATCATTGAGAAGCAACATTAATCAGATTATTTATATTAGACTATGTAAGGCCAACTGAACTTTTTAGGATTGCAGCATTGCAGGTTAAATGGTACTAGAGTATGAATCAGTATGTCCAGTCTGCTGAAAAGATTGATTCTAAAACTTTGCACAGATTTTTTTGTGAAACAATTTTTGTAGTGTAGGGAGCTTTTGTGCATGGACACTCTCTTGCTCATTTAAAAGTAAAATGTTGGTTCAGTTTATGTGTTCAAAGGGTAGTTGACACAGACATATCCTCACCTGCCAAATATGCTACATCAGTGTTCCTGCTGGAAAAGGTGTGGAATTGGCAACCAAGAGCAGTAAAACCTTAAACCACAGAAAGCAGATTGACCCATGATTGCCTCTCAAAGCCCTAACACATCTGAAGAATTGCAGTGGAAATAACTATAGCCCAGCACAGATAGCACACAGAGCTCAATTCCTGTGTGTGGTCTTTGGCCAAAATTGTGTCAGCTCGAGGCTGGAAGCAACTGTGAGTACCTTAGTGGGCAAGGGAAGAGCTAAGGATGCCACCTGTCTAGGCTACTGTAAGGTCTGTGACATGATCCCCAATAATATAGTTCTCTCTAAATTGGAGAGATATGGATTTGATGGACTCTTTGGTGGGTAAGGAATGGGCTGAATGGTCATGACTCAATATCCAGATGGAAATCAGTGCTGAGTCCCTGGGGGTCTTTACTGGGACCATTACTGTTCAATTAATCTTCATCACTGGAGCTCTTTGAAGACAGACTGCCTTTCACTTCCTGCTCAGGATGTTTTAGGGCTAGTACATCCCAAAGGCTGGATCAATACATAAATGTTGAGAAAGGTGTAAATATTCTATGTGTCTTTGTTACATGATGGTTAATTATTTAATGTTTTTATCCTTTTTTTTTTTTTTTTCCTTGGTGTCTGTAATTGTCCTTTGACAGTGATAACACAAGCAGGAAAAATAAAATAAAAATAATTAGCACAGCCAGTGCATATGCAATTTTCCTAAAGTTTATTTTAAGGGCTTTGCTAAAGTCCAAAAAAAACCCAGACTTAAATAATTCTGGGTTCCCATGGAAAACTCAATCTCTTCCCACTAGTGGGTGAAAAGTTTTGAGGACACAACTATTCAGAAATCAGAATCAGATAATAACATGATGCTTATGTAATACAATGTTTACATTTGGAGTCATTCACAGAATAAGGGGAAACCATTCACACTATCACATGTACTGTTTCTTTGATCCAACATTGCATTTACCTGTAGTATAGTGGGTAGATTTGCAGTCCTACATGATTTTGACATCCTGTACTTTCAAATGAAAGAGGACCATTGTGTCCTTTAGTTTTAGCTTCTGTATAACACAGAACAGAATCTCCCACCATATAATTTACTTCATATTGCAGATAATCTTTTTTGATGCCCACTATTTGAGAATATCATTGAAACCAGATTTTAGGGATTGATATGACAGACAGGATAATACCCCATACTGCACTGTATTTTACTGGTGATCTATCAACCTTGTTTTTAAATATGTTCAGTAATGAGTAAGGCTTCACAGTTACAACACTTTCTCTTAATGTGTTGTCATTGCTTTGTGTAAATACAAGCCAGGCTAGCATCTTCCTCAATTACAGACCATGCACATTCCATGTCATCATTCGTACATAATCCCGTGTGCTTCTTGTTATTTTTTTCCTAGTTCAATAATCTTTAGGGAGAAATATTTTCAACCACTTAAATATCTTAAAAATAATAATGATGAGTCATGCCTAAGTAAACTAACAGATGCTCCAGTATACCTTGGGGTGAGTACATCAGTCAGAATATTCATTATCACATAATATGCTACCACATTATTTTCATCTGCTCCTGTGGTGCATTCCCAGGAAACCTAGGCAACATTACATTCTACCAGAAGATCACTGGGTTCAAAGCCCATTCATCAAATCTTCACAATCCATTTTTGAAGAGATGAAACATACATAAACATTTCTAAAATAAGCAAAGCCAAACAGCATAGGCTGTGTATGAAATACACTTTAGCACAATTTTACAATAATTTTCTCTATTAGCACAAAAAGGATCTTACTATGGCAAATCCAGAGGATAATTTTTGAAAAATAACCTATGAAAAAATGTGAAGATATTCAGGATGAGTGTGTATTCAAAATATTTGAGATAATAATTCTTTCTGTGAAATTCAAGTAAAATATGGCACTAAATAAACTTCATGGTTTTACCTTCTTTTCCCTCATTGCAGTTCTCTTTCTATTTCTGAATCTCAAGACTAAAATACCTGTTTAATAGGTATTTATGTAGTTTCTGTGTGGTCAAGCATGAAGTTCAGCAAAGAGGAGTGCAAGGTCCTGCACTTGGGATGTGACAATCCTAGACACACCTACAGGGCTGTGTGAGAGCAGCCCTGTGGAGAAGGACCTGGGAATGATGAAAAACTCAGCATGAGCTGGCAGTGTGTGCTGGCAGCCCAGAAGGCAAACCAAATCCTGGGCTGCATCAAAAGGACCGTGGCCAGCAGGTGGAAGGTGCAATTCTCCCCCTCTCTTCTGCTCTCCTGGCACCCCACCTGTAGCTCTGCATCCAGCTCTGGTACCCCCAGCATTAGAAAACATGGAACTGTGGGGGTGATCCAGAGCAGGGCCCAGGTTGGTGACGGGGCTGGAGCAGCTCCCCTGCAGAAACAGGCTGAGAAAGTTGGGACTGCTCAGCCTGGAGAAGAGAAGGCTGCATGGAAACCTCAGCAACATTCCAGTGTCTGAAGGGCCTACATGGAAGCCAGACAGAGACTCCTCATTGGGAATTGCAGTGATAGGACAAGGAGAAATGGGTTCAAACTGCAACAGGGCAAATTTAGGCTAGATATGCAGAAGAAATATTTTACTGTGAGGGTGGTGAGGCACTGGGACAGTTGCCCAGAGGAATTGCAGATGCCCCATCTCTGGAAATGTTCCAAGACCAAGTTTTACACAGCCTTGAGCAGCCTAGGCTAGTGGAGGTGTCCCATAGAGGTCAGTGGGACTAAACATTCTTTAAGGCCCATTAATCTATGATTTTATGATTCTATGTACAAATAGGCTCTTGTACATACTCGGTGGCAAATTCTGCTTCCATACTGATATCTTTGAAGTTATGCTAGATTTATACAAATATGATCAAGAATCAGTAGTTATACATCACTCTATACTACGAATGGTAATATTCATTTGTATTCAAATTATTTTGCTGCAAAGGTCATGCAGGACTTTTTTGGTTATCAAAAAGGTGATAATATTTTTCATGGAAAGCTTTGTAGGTGCAAAAGTGGAAAGAGAAATAATGAGGAGGGAGATAAAATTATGATTACAGATAATTATGCATAATTTAAGTGGGTGTCCTTCGGCCAAAAGCTTTTCTTAGTATCCAAATGCAAGACAGTGTAGCTGGAAACCAAGAGTAAAGGTGAGCATAAGAGAACAGAAAACTCTATCTTGGAAAGCAATGAAGCATATAAGATTTGAACATTCAGATTAATAACTTTTAAAATTAATAACTTTTGGTATGAGAAAATTATGAATGAAAGACTATGGCAAAAAGAATCCATGTGAATCTTAGTTATTTAAGAGATAACCAAGAGACAAGATGGAAAAATACAAGCAATATTACTTCTATAAATAGAACTGTTATACTAGATTAGCACATCAGTGCTATCATCTACACTTGAAAAGAATGTAGATATATTAAAAATTTCAATCAATCCTGAACTTAAGAGTATAAAGCTTATAATATAAGCTAAAAGGAGCTCAGTTTCTGTGAATTTCTTTCTTCATAGAAGACAGCCCCTGTGCTCAGGTGATACTGAGGAAAACATTGATACTGAATGGGAAGAAAAATGTTAAAAATTCTAGTGAATGTATCTCAAATCAAGCAAACTGAACAATAAAGGAAGGTGCTTTCATAATAACAGTTAAATGCAGAAACACCTGCAGAAAGGCAGCATATGCAGGATCACTTAGAACTGTCAGAACCAGATTTTAGTTCTTTCTTAAGGAAAAGAAGTCAAACTCCTGGAAGAAAATCTATGAGTGAGGAAATCATAAATGGCAGATGAGTCATATGGTCACAACTGTTTCCTTGATGTTGACATTTTATTCTTCATTTTGGCGAGGTCTTCTCTATTTTCCATTCCTCTAGGAAAAAGAGAACATACTTTACAATATTTGCATACAATACATTTTGCATTGGACTCAGAAAATACATGGCAATGACTAGAATCAAACACAACATGCCTGATTATTTCAGGCATTTATATGCAAGAGCAAATTAGTCACTTTTAACTTCACTTTACAAGTGGCAGATGTATTTTTCAATTTCTTTGCTTGGCTAGATCTTGGTTTGTAGCTGCAGTAAAAGGAGAATTCACACTGTAAATGGACAGTTCAATACAGGTCAGGTTAAAATTCAAAAAAGGTACAAAAAGTCTTAATTGTATGACCAGGGCTGGTCATCCATATGCCAGGGTTCAAACTGCTTAGATCAAAAATACATTCCCTTTTCTGCAGACCAGACTGGACTAGGTTTTTTATCATTGTTTCATTGGTTTGTGTTTGATGGGTTTCCTCATCATGGGTTATGATTCATCTCTTTCAGGTTGGAATATGTGATCTAAATGTCTTAACTGCTTTTAAATCTTACAGCCTAGGAAAGCCTTTAGCAGTTATTTGTGTAGTTTTTCTTATAAAGTCCTCTCTTGTCTGTACTTATGTCATACTTGATCTTTCTGGTACAAGAAAAGAAAAATATAATACACTGCATGTAAAACCTCAGAAAATATAGGTAACGTAGAGAATTTCAAAGAATTTGTTTCACTTAATCTTTAGAACACAGACTGAAACTTACTAGCCATCCTGCTTTCACATTATGTTGTCCCCATACAGCATATGCATTATAAAATTTCTACAATGCAACAGTAAAATAAAATATTTTTACATTTGTCTCATTTGTTACTTAGACTTAGTTTCATATTTATATTAAATTTAGATGACAAATATGCTTTATTGTAATTTATTATAATTAATATCTGTTACTGTAATTTCTTCTACAGCATGAAATTACAATAACACATCTTAAATAAATAATCAAAAATATTCAAAAGAAGACACTTTAAGGGTCTAAACCACTTCCTATTCCAAGGCCAAAGGAACAGGATTCATCCTCTTACAAGTAGGAGTTTCTACACTGTGTTATGTTTGCTCATATTTACTGAACACTTTCCCCAATACCAAACACTTTATGTAAATAAGATTGGACAATGTGAGAAAAATAGAAGTGAAATATAAAATATAGTGAATAGAAGTCTTGGTGATGTTTCATATAATTTAAATAATAATAAAAAGCACTGATTAAAATATACATGGTGTTTCTTGAGTTTTTGGGGGGTCTACAGAAAGTATTATGTAGTTCCCACCTCAATGACACATAAAATACTGGTTAAAAATGTATTAATTGTATGCGTCTCTCTAAGCAAAATGTGGAACTATCCACTCAACAGATATTAAAATAAAATTAATTTATTTCCTTTTATTGCTGCAAGGGTGTAAGTATCTATATTGGATAGAGAGAATATTAATATATTTTCCAAACCACATATAAATATAAATCATGCCAGTTACATATTTTCCCATTGAGTTTATAACTTCTTTTAGTGCTGTAGGCACCTCTTTTAAGAAAGCAGATGTGTTACAACCGCACATGGCCATAAAGGGTCCTAGTTAAATGTGCTTCCTTGAGTGATTATTTTATTTTTAACAATTTTTGTAACCAAAACTTATCAAAAAGTAAAAAAAAAAAAAGTCAAATATTTTTCTTTCATATCATTTTAGAGCTACATAAAAGAAATATTTTATTTTAAAGTTGAAATATTTGCATAATTACAGCAAAAACATTATTTTTCAATCTTGGTGTTTTCTGAAATGTCCAAGTCATTAAAACCTGTCATGTGAGTGATTGCAGAACATGTAACAGCCAAGATGAGACTTACAGCACTATTCTATAACACTCAGGTACTTTATTTTGAATGCACTTTATTATTTTCAATTCTTTCCACAGCAGCAAGGAATGGAAGATATCAGCATGGGAGACTTTGTGTAGCATGAAATACTGGCAATATATTGATGAGTCCAAACGTTCAATTTGCTGTAGCCAGGGTGAATTTAATTTGGTGGACTACATTCAATTTATGCATTATTACATTGTTCCTTTCCTTATAGATAATAAAGCTGTCTTTATTTGTTTTTTAAGAAATACTTCAGATCCATAAAAACATAACAGTTTCTTCTGTTCTTTATTTGCATTGAGATCCCTTTACAGTTCCCTGGCTATAAATGTCACCTTTAGCCCACACTGCCAAAATTCTTTAATGGAATTTTGGAGGTAAGTGAGGATAGGCCCCACTTTGCTAAACACAGAGAAAGAACATAAAATGATGGTGAACCATTGACTTTGTTTCTCCACTTACTGACATGTACAGTCTAAATGAGCATGCAGACTATCAAAAGTGGTGGGATTTACAACCTAGGAAAAAAGAAGAATGTATAATGAGATAGAAATTAAAGGCAATTTGCACCTTTCCTACCCCTCACTCTAGTTTTTTTCCTCTTACCATCTTTTTTTTTTTAGCCTGCAGACTGCACCGTCAAATGCAAAGATTTATACATTTTTATTCTGATACCCACTTGCATATTAACCTTTTGATGGAGACCACACTTTTAAAGCTTTTTTTCCCTTCCTTCCTTCCTTCCTTCCCCCTCTTCTGAACAACACTGGCAGCAGCAGTATCACAGGACACGTCTTCCCTCACTGCCCTGTCTCAATGCCATTCAGGGATTACTTAATCTCCTAGTAGAGATGGGACCATATGAGGCTCTTACTCTAATCAGGAAGAGTTAATGGTTCCCTGCAGGACTATATAACTCTTCTTTACTTATATCAGACATAGTTTGATTCTAGTTATACCCTGGCATTGCAGCTTTGGACAAGACATTCATTATTGTCTTTTTGCTTATTGTTTGTTGAGCGGGATTATGCAAAAATGGAGTGTGGAGTGGAAAGGGGATTTGAAATGCACTTTTTAACTTGTACTTTACAGAAATTCTGAGAAATCACAGAGGACTATTCTGAATTAGCTTTCTTATTGAAATCTGCAGTTTGTTATACTGAGAAGGGGTTCTGAAGAGCAAATAAAGTCTGGGTGTAATGACTTAGTGTTTACAGAGTATAACTGCTACAAGACTGATTGCTTGATACATTACTTCTTTCATTGTGAGCCGCAAAACAGGTAGAGGCATGGCAGACTAATTTGGTTTATATATTCAGCTGTAAGGCTAGACACTGCATCATTCTTTTCATAAAGCAGGGGCTGGAGGCATGTGGGGCCTGTAGCCATGACGACAATAAAACAGCTCCAAGCCTGAGTGTAAGTAAGAAACTCAGCCTTGTCTCCAGCCCTTCCTGCTCAGGACTCTGGAGAGGGGGCTGGGTGCTCATGAATGATCTATTGAGCAGAGCTACAGTGCTGGAAAGCATGCCTACAACGAGCCTTTTAGCAGAATTTCCCACTGTTAGACTAGCACGAGCTAGTGGTGACATCAGCTTGAGCATGCAAAAAGTCTTGGCAGCTGCTCTGCTTCACCACATGGATTTATTGCTGTATAGTAAACACTGGCCATAAAAAGACAAACAGCTTGTCTGCATTAGAACTCCCATTGTTGCCAGCACTGATGGAGCTGCAGGAAGAGTGGTGAACACCTAGGACTCCAGCTGGAAGCAATATAGTTTGCAAATACCCAAAAGTTCCTGAAGATGAGACACAAAGTGCCTAAGCTGAAATTTTATTGGCATGAATGGGCAATATGAAAGCAATATAGGAACTTCTGATGTGTTACATGTTAAAAATGGATTATCTGCACACCTTCCATGAAATAAGCACTGGTGATAAAAGAAAATATCAATTTCAGATGGATCTGTTTTCAGATCATAGCTCTTTGATGCTGGTGGCATGTAGTGCATCTTGTTGCAGTCCATGAAGACCTTGCTAATCCCATGGTGCTAACAGGACCTGCTCTTTTCATATACTGCTTAGCATCAAAAAACAGTTGGAAATGCATGAAACAGTATAGGATTGACAAGTGACAGTAATTGACAAGTGAATGGGCAGAAACTCAGGGCAGCTAATACAACAATTTTACCCATCATACTTTATTTCAAATGAGAATTTCTACAAATCTTACATGAAATCACTCCAATTCTTTCTACTTTCCTTCTTCCACAAAGATGACAACCATCTTGATATTTTATACATCTGGTTTTCTGTCTGTCTCTTTTGAATCACAAGAGGTCTTACACCATTAAGTTTGCACTGTGCAAACTGGTCTTGCTGGTAAGTATGATTACACCAGAGCCTCTTTTCAAGACGGTCTCAAGGCTATAAAAATCAAATGAGCAAGGTTTATTATATTCCTGATGACAACTGAAGATTAATTTAGCAATGGAGTTAGTTAATGAGACCTGTGATCACCTTCATCTGGACTGGTGTCTGTAATGACTGGGAAGAATACTGAAAAGGAAGAACTGTAATTAGAGGCTCTCATTGCAGTGTTTTAACTCTGAGTCTGTTAATTAGTTTTGTTTTCATCTGATTTTGCAGCAACAGTCCTTTCTGATTTTAGATATGAGAAATTGCAACACTTTAATTTTGATTTTGCCAGTGTTGGAGTCGTCACTGGATAAACTGGATATTGAGCAAGAAACAATTTTGAGTAACTGTAGATGTCAGTGGCTCATCCTTCGTGTCTCCCTCATTTAGATGATGGGGTCCCAGCAGATTGCAAAGGTCAGGCCTGGTTTCCAGTAGGAATTCTTGGGCTCTCATGAAGATAGGAAATATAGTACAGTACATATATTTTACATATAGTAAAATTCAAAGCACTAAGAAAGCAATAATGGAAAAATATGTTATTTCTGTTCATTCACTGGTAGTATCTTAATTAAATTTAGATTAACATGCTAGCAAATACAGGAAAATATTATTCAGGAATTTATCTGGTTCATTAAGAAAGAATTTTAAATACATTGATGCTGGTTTTCTTACAAAATTTTGTAAGAAAAAAATTCCTTTGTATTAAATCAACATTTTGCATGTTTTTATTAGATGTCTTATGAAAGAATTTTTCAATACATGCAGAAGGAGGTGTGTGTGTGTGTGTGTGTGTGTGTGTGTACATTTCCATGTGTATCCATCTATTTATTACAGGTTGAGAATGTTACAATCTGTAAAAAGATTAATGTATTTTGGTACTCTTCACAGACTTCTAGAATAAAGAATAATGCAAAGAAAATTTAGTGATAGCACAGCAAAACTAGTACTCAATTTGCAGATTAAAAATTACTTTAATCATTATTTGCATATCATGAATGTGTTATAATATATGTATTTTACCAAAAATACTGAATTTGAAATTGATCCTTTTTTCTTTCTTAGCAGAAGATAAAATAAAAGGATATTTTTTCTACAGTGTCATCCTTCAGGGACTTTAGAATGGTTTGCAATCATTAATTTGGTTTCAGAACAATACTCTGATGTAATGTTTTTGGTGGGTAAAATGAGGATCAGAGTAAGTGTTTTGTCATAGTCACAAGACTTGATTTTCAATTTTTCTACTGACAAAAAAGAATATTTTTACCACAGGATAACTACAGGCAGGAGAAGCAGAGTAAACACCTGTAGGCTTCAAATGCAAAATTTGCCTCGGGCAAAGCAGAATATGTATAAACTTTCTTAGGTATCTGACAGTGGAAACTACAATGTCTTTACTTATGCTAAGACTTTTAAAAGCCATCAAGTGCCATGGACATTTTTGTAGTAGTCCTGTCTTCCTTCTAACTCAAGGCACCGAGGGCTTGTTTTCACATAAGTCTGGCAGAAGGAGGAAAATTTAGGTGTATGCCCAGAATGCCTTGCTTTCAAGCTGTATCCATTTTCATTTAGCTCTGCAGAAATTTATGACCTTACATACAAATACTGGTCTTTTTACTGGTCCATGACTATCAAGGGCAGTAAAGGAAAATAAAATATACACTGATCTTTGCAAAGTGCCAACTCAAATTATTATGTGGTTATTGTGCATTTAACAATGGAGCTCCCTGGTGATGTTGCCTAGAGTGAGAACTTTGATCAGATATGGATAGTTCCTATGAAATCTTTCTTTCAAAGGACTGGTCATAATGCAACACAGGATTTTGTAATTAATGGACACATGCTCCTCAGATATGCTCCACAAGTGGCATTTACTTGTGAATATTTATTTAGTCACTTTCAAAAGGCTTTGCAGTTTATTATTTGCCTTCCTTTATGTCCCCTTAAAGACTTTATGTAACTCACCATCCTTCTTGCTTCTTTTTATTACTCTGCTGTGTTCCTATTATTATTGCTGTTGTAAAATACTTTAGCTTTCTACATTGACTACCTTTATTCACATTCTTATTCAGTCACGATCTGGTTGTGGAGGGGTAGGTGAAAAAGTGATGAGAGTTTGGTTTACCCTTAGTCTTTATTATTGGAAAGCCACAAGGAAATAAAGCTTTGATGTACTTAGAGAGCTAATCCTGGTGATTATGTGGAGATATGTGCAGTGGGAACTAGAGGGATATACTTCTTTAATCTCTTGGTGTTGAATGCTTAATCCAGTGAAGATTCTTGGCAAGAAGATTTAAGAAAGAACAAGTTAATTAAACTATTCACAGGTATTGTTTTCTGGAAAGCAAATTTGATAGCTTTCTAATGAAGCATCTGAGATTTTTGTTTTTGTAAAAGGGCACTTAAATAATATAATTGAATCAGTGTATTATGAAACATTGTTTTTATGTTTTCAACACCCAAAGATCCAGATTCACGTTGCAGAAAGTGTACTTTGATATGGGTGGATGGTTTTAGCATATAAGGTGGTTATAGCAGTGCAGTGATTTCATTTCACTTTATTCAGTTTTAGCCCAAATTTGTTATTTTTAATGCAACTGAATATGATGAGCTATACAAACAGCATATAAGTAACTTCAGATTTGTCCAAGTAATTAACACTGAAACCTCAGTGCTGATCACTGGCAGTGTATCTGCATATTTTCATAAACAACTCTTCAGTTATTATCTCAGGGAGGTAAAATTGTGCCATGCATATCTTAGGAAAGAGCATCATCCTGATTATCTGTGTCTGATTTTTTTCAGAGAGATTGGTCTTAGGGTCAGCACATGCTAACCTGCTATGTACAGCAGCTGTGAATATTGCATGCTTTGATACCTGGGACAGAAATCACCCCCTGGGTGTGTGCACACACTGAGGATCCTGGGGTACCCACTTGGAGCAGACAATGCTAACACCAGCTTCTCCCTGGTATAAAACAGGCTTTGAGATCTCTATTATCAGTGTGGCTTTTCTTCACAGCAACACTTGTATATAAGATTAAATAATTTAGTCAAACTTCTTAACATTACATACCTTCCTTTAATACATGATGATCCACTTAGTTTGAACAAAGAGAATGTAAGAATATAGGTTTCTCCTTCTCAGTGACATTTTAAAAGTATTCAGTGTTTCATTAAAGATGCACCAAATATAAAAAGACATTTCTTACAAGTTGAATTTATTCAGCTTAGTCAGAAGTGGCAGCTGTTAGGAGTATATATGCTCTTTATCAAAAGGGGAGAACAAAATCTGTATCTGGTAAAGGGATAGTAGTGAAATTCTGTCTCAAACCCAGAATTAATATGTAGTTTTGCTCTTTGATAATTTACAGCGATGACATGTTGATTCTACACTGAATCAACTACTTGAATCAACACTGTATATTTTAAGTTGACAAATATGTTAGATGAAGTTCCTATACATGCACAGAACTGGATGAAGTGAACAAACATTATAGACCAGAAGAAGGCTCAGGCTTGCAGACACCATGTTTTGTTTTTTGTTTGGTTAGATTTTTTCATTTGATAGGGTTCTGTCGTAGGCAGGTCATACATTAAGACTTATAAATTGTGCCTAAGCAATTATCTACCCATATATATATTTTTTATCCATCTAATGAAGTATTTTGGGTTTTATTCTTCCAAAATTAAATTTATTATTTTAAAGAGGTCATAAATTACAGAAAAAGACATTACACAATCTTGTATATAGCTGTGCCAAACTCCTGTCTATCATCTTCCCTAGCATTTATGAGGGCGAGAAGCATGTATTTTTGATATAGTAGATCCTGGGCTTCTGTGTTGTTGAGGTGTTTATGAAAATGAACTGTTTACAGCCAGTCCAACTTTTAAGATTAACAATCATAAGAGTTCCTGAAGCTGTAGTAGCCGAAGAACATATATATGGACATATATATTTATAGCAAAAATATGAAGATGATAGATTTGTACAACATAATGTGAACATTTTAGTGTAAAATTAGCATTCTATTTAGCAATTTCAAGGAGTTATATTAATCATAAAAGACATTAATATAAAATTAAATATTATTTATCAATTGAGGGATATTATATTCCAGTTATATTCCTATTTAAACTTAAATCCAGGAACAGATTCACAGCTTTGGTGAATATAAAAAAACCCCTTTGTTCTGTTTCATTTCTTATTGTTATCAAGTCTTGTGCTTGAAGAACACAAGGAATAATTAACTGATGGAAGTCATTGTCACAGATTACTATTTAAGAGTTTCACTTGAACATGAGTTCAATGAGTTAGACAAACATTCAGGATGGATTTGCAAGCTTACAAAGAAGTTTGATTCAGATATTGACTGTAGTTCAGTCAGTCTCAAAACTGCTAATTGCCAGATGCTGATAGGAAGGGATCACAGTATAAGCAGAATGTGCCTCTTTATGTACTGATTCTCAAGCTCATTTGCTATCTGCTTCTGGAGGCAAGACATGCACCTAGGCTACTATTAAATGTTTAGTACAAAATAACCAACAAAACTTTTCCTTGGAAGAGAGACTTGAAAAAGAAGAAGAAACTACCAAAGCTATTTTGCTCTTCTCATTTTAACATAAAAAATATGAGATTATGAGAAGGCCATTCCTCTACTAACTATTAAAGAAGACTGAATAACTTATACTGAGACTGCAACCTGATCTAAATGATTCTCCATTTGTCTATTCAAATTGAAACTTAAATTCCACAAAGCAAAAACATAGCAAATTTCTTATGGTAAGTAGATGGTTATATAATAAAGATACGAATGAAGACTTTTAGGGAGTGTGTGAATGATCGAAGTGCAGGATAGCCTCCCATAATGACAAGGAGGACTGTGTTAAATAGACTCCTTCCAAGTAAATGAACCTCTATATCCTATTACAGATTTGCTTGCCTGTTCCAGTGAAATGCTTGGCAGTTTTGGCTGTCACAGTCCTGGCTGCCTGCTGCTGGGGCTGCACTCTGCTTCAGCCTCTCCCCTGTTATTTGGCTCTGAAGTGGAAGAGCAGTGTTTTGGGAGAGCTTAGCTCCACCTGCCTCCTCCTTCCTTCACAGACCAAATTCTTCCCAGGTGTTGTGCAGACAGAACTTCTTCAGCTTGTTTGTTTTGTCAAAGATTAAAACAAGAAACTGAGAAAAGTTGAATGATTAGGTATCAATCTAAAGCTATTTTTTCCCTCACTCAAGTCTAGGCAATAGACTTTCTCTTATGTTTTTATTTGTTTGCCTTTCAAAAATTCAATTTAATCCCATAACCTCATATGGAAATGAAAGTTCTAAATGCAGTATATTTTCTTCCTCAAAGTACTGATTGCTTTGGCTTGCATGTTGCACTTTGGGTTCATACCTTGGTCTGGTATCAATATTTTCAAAAGCTTATTTGTAGCAACTTAGACTTTGTTTTCTTTCCTGCAGCTAATATTCCCTGTGTGACCTTGGTGTGTCACTTAAGATCCAATTTTTGGCTTTGAAATTAGGGGTGACACCTTCTGTGATCCTTTTGTTTTCATTTTCTTCACTACACTACACAGAGAGGTTCCCTTGTGCATCCTCATCCTTAGTCACTCATCTTCCAGACAGAAAAGATTATTAATCTTGTCCAGGCTGGAAAGAAGGAAGTGAGAGACTGTGAGTGTAATGTCACTTCAAATGTTGGTAGATGCTCAGATAGAACTGTTATGTTTAGGCCATGGGAGTATGTAAAGAATACTTTAGTAGCAGATTAAAGGAAGGGCATTTTCTGTTTTCTGTCCTTGTAGGTTAAGCAGGTATCTTTATGAAAGGTAGAGTCAAAACCAATATTATTAAGCTATTAAAAACCATAATTTTTGACTGATGAAGTTCCTTCACTCAAATTTCAGGTTATGTTCATCAGAAGAATGACATAGCAATGAAGTAAAACCAAGAAATTGAAAATGTTTCCAAAGAACTTTGCTGTAATAGTCAGCTTTATCTGAATGGAAAGGATATTGCACACCTCTAATGCATCTTACAAATATGATTCATGGCACTGTCCTCCTCTAGTTTATACCAGTCCTGCACCTTTCAATCCAGTGGAAGTTACTCCATTTGAACAGGAATGTGATCTAATTCTAATGAGGAATGTGCTTACTAATTTTCTTGGAGAATAAAAATATATTTGGAGAAGGTCCTCAAAACTCAACTTGAAAATTTGGACAGGAGACTCTGCCAAGTAGTTTGCATTGTATGTAGTATAGAGGTCAGTTTCTGGATATTACAGAGGATGTTTTCTACCAAGTTTAAAGTCTCAATTTAAGAAAACACACTGCATCACTGAGGAAGGAAATGAATAATAAGAATACATTAAGAATACACCTGGCAAAAAAAAAAAAAAAAATCAACATTTTCTATCAATTCCCCCCTTTTTTTTTTCTAAAGAATAATAATAATAATAAAAAAAAAGTAAGGATATTTCCAGAATTTTTGCAGGAAAGCAGTACATAGAAATATTGGCCACTCACTGGCACTGCAGTAAATGTGCATGCTAATTTATATCAGACTCCCCTTCTCAAGAAGTCTTCAGATCAGGCCATGGTTTACCATGATTCTCTTCCCACATACATGATTAATTTTTCTTTTCTGGAGAATAGAAGGAAAAGACCGTGTGGATAAAGGTCTTCCCCTGACACAAATCATGTATTTGACTGGACCTGAGAACCAAGAAGGCTTCACAGTTTTTCTCATCTTAGGTCTTGTAGGTGTGTGTCTCACAGGCCATAGGATCAGCTGTTCCTGTTTGCTGCTCTTTGATTGAATTCCACTTTTATCTCTGACACATTTATTGCTGAGACTGGCAGTAAAATATAATTACCTTCACTCAGGTTGTGAAAGTGAGCTCTTCATCTGAATTACAACAAACTCTACAGCAAATTTCTAGCTTTGAAGTCTGTTGAATCCAAATGCATTCTTACTCTTTGAGTCATTTGTATTTGTGTTCCATCTATACCAACAGATTTTTTTAACATAGGTACAAAAAATACACCTTTAATGATATAAAAATTCTTCTTCTGCCTTGAAGGAACCCCCATTTTGAAAATAGATACAGAAGTTTACTTCCTTGCTTTGCTTTCTCCCTGTTTTTTCCATGCTATATTGAAAAGAGATTTCAGTTAATCCACCATTTACATGAAATGCTCACGTCTAAATGTCAGTGTGTGTCACATACAAAATATCTGTGTGAAATGATACCTTGATTTATGCTAAGACAAACCCATGGTTTCATGTTTTCTTAAATCTGTGAGTGTATTCCACTCTAAATTCTGGAGCCAAAATTTCAGGTAGAGATGTTGCTGTGGAGAATAAGGTCATGGAACAAAGCCAGAGAAGATCCTCTCGTTCTTTTCAGGGCTTTTAGTCTAGATGTCCTTTATAAGGTCCCTTCCAACTCAGATAATGCTATGATTCTATGAATGTACAAATCAGCCAAAATCAGGTTTTTTTGGGCTATCAGAGAATAACTCCCATTGAGGACTTTGCCATCTGGCAAAAATGTAGAATGTACTTATTTTTTTTTCTTGTTTGTTTTGTTTTGTTTGTTTTTTTTTTATTTACTGCTGATTTACAATAATTTTGCCATAGGACAAATGTAATTTTCTCCTTTACTACCTAAAGTATATAAAGGATGAGATTAGTAACTATAGTAACTATGTGATGACCAGAAACAGTCTCTTTCTCTTGCATTGCCATGTATACCTGTGTCAAAGGGTAGCTGCTAAAAGTTCAAAGTCAAAGTGTCCACTGGTTACAAGTGGCATTGCTCAGTAGTTGATCTGATACCATAGGATCTCCTTAGGAACCTCACAACTTCTGTGATTCTATGGTTCTAAACCTGGGCAATGTTGCCACCTGAAAAGCCAGTCCCACCTGCTCCTTTATGTGCACAGTAGAAACTGTTAACCTCAGTTCTGAGATTAGAGTGCTTACACAGCTTCCCAGTCACAATTCAGATTGAAGGAGGACAAGAAAGGGTCAGCATAGTCAGCTACAGGGACAAGACTTCCCTTCATGTCATCAGAATGGATTTAAGTTTGACTACACTGTCTTGGCTACAAGCACACTTGCTAGAGCACCTAGACTAAGGCTAGACTTAACACTTATGGTGGTTAGAGTCTACTGTACTGAGCTGCCTCCATTCACGGGATGAATGAACACCTCTCCAAGATCATGGTGCAGTTGTCAAATAACTGGTGTCCCTTTTCTTCCCTCTGCTATTTTGGTAGTAACCTCCAAGAAGTAAGTAATGAGTTTTCTTGGATTGCCATTTCTAAAATTCCATTCAGTAAAGTTAAACAAATGTGTCTCTGTAAACAGATGACTAAACCAAAACACATTTTCTAAAGATAATTTAGACTTGAAGTGTAACCAAGGAATAAAGAGCAGAGATTTCTCTCCATACTCCGGACTGGAGACAGACAGGGAAAAAAACTTGCCATCAGAGACCTATCACTCAATAAACCAGGAAAAGATCTGACTTCAGGCCTGACAAGTAGGGTATTACAAATGGAATTGTTCTGTACTGATGGCTGCAGTGAGGACTGGCAGACACTGACAGCAGTAAATGCCAGGCGTTCATATTATTACTTGTGGGATGAAACACTGACTGCTTAACAAAATTAGCAGGACTGTTCCAAAACTACTTCCAAGAGCTCAATATCTGACCATACACTGAATGCTGGGACCACACATGAACATGTTGCTCTGCTGTCTCAAAGTGACAAGACAAAATTACATTGGAATCATCACCCAACTAATAAATCTTACTGTCAGCCGGGTCTTGTTGGTGGCTATTTTTGGTTTTTGTTTGTTTTACTCCTAGCATGCTGTCTTGGATAACTGCATTAAGATGACAATATTATTTTTGTCTTTAAAAAGTGTTTTTGTTCTCCCATGTGACTGTGAACAGTGGGCATATGTGGAGACTGGAGGAAGGAATAAAGTATATTGGTTTTGTCACACTGGTCATTTATCATTGATGACTTAAGCATATTTGCTCCCTCTATACTATGTGTACATCCACTGCCTTGAAATCTCTTAAATATAGGAGGGAAGCTCTGTTTATGAAATGAGGAGAAGAAAAGAGAAACATTGTCAGGATCTTTGGCATTGTTTATTATCTCTGATAAACCACATTTGGTATTTTAGTTATGAGATTTTGTCCATCCGGCAAATTCACCATGAGTGCAGCTGCATCTGGAGAATATTGAAGAAATTTTGTTTATTATAAGAAATTTTTGTGGAGCTGGAATAAGCTGTAGTGGTGCAAAACATAACTCAGAGCAGCTTTGTCTAACTCTGCTAGAGGCTGGCAGTGATACAGCTGTTCTGGTGGAGAGCAAGCAAAGGCTGAAGTCACAGGAAATCCACAAGGCAGTTCAAGTCCTTGCCTGAGACACTGTAAATGACAAGTGTTTTGCAAAGACTGGTCCAGTAGACAGAGAAAACAGCTACACAATGGTAACATGATGTTGTGTTTCTTGATCTATTTTTCATATAAATTTTTCATAAGACAGAAAAAGAGCCTTCAGATTAACACACATTCGTAAGGTGTGTTTGTTTTAAATGAACCTTTCTCGAGAGAATTCTCCATACTGCCTCCTTAAAAAAAAAAAAAAAAAACAAACCCAAAAAAAACCAAAAAAAAAAAAAAAACCAAAAACTTGGAAAGAAAGGGAAACATCTCTGTGTGTCTCAGAGTAAACATTCCCTGCTGGGCTCCTGGCAGGCACTGAGCCCACCCCCTCAGAAAGAAATAAGATCCTGAAGCAAACTAGGTAAAGGGAAAAAAAAAAACCAAAACAGCAAAACTAAAAAGTCCAACCTAAAAAGCAGCTGTTAAAATATTTGGGCTTTTTCCCTCATCCTAGTGATACACATGTGATCATTTCAGTTGTTTGGCTCATGTCCTGGAAGGTTCAGACCCTCTGTGAGGGAATGTTAAAGAGAATAACATGGAGCATTCCCATCTTGTTCTTCTCACCACTGTCCTCTTCATCACTGCCTTCCTCTCCACATTCTTGGAGGACAGTCATAAGATTTATTGCATAATTTTTTGTGGCTGTTAACCAAGTGTGCAGTTACAGCTTGGTTTAATTAAGAAATCAGAGTGATTCTTTTATGTAAGTCACATCAGTTTTTGATTCTGAATCTCGTAAAGTTCTAACCTTTCTGAAAAGTCAGCATTGTATCTATGGGTTTAAAAAAATCACTTTCTTAAATGTTTCTGCGTGCCTGAAAATGCCATGGCTCCTTTACTAGGTAAATTGTCAGAAAAACCTTTGTTTGAATATAGCCTTTGGTGAAATCCATTGTTTTGCAGCAGTGTTTTCAAATAGGATTCATAAATACAGTCTGAGCTCTCAATTGTTTGAAGCATAGCCATGCTGGAAAAGGAACAATGAGTGATTTGACATTCCTTTCTTTGCCTGTCATCATTATTAATATGAATAGGAATTACATGAAAATCATGTATTTGCAGAGAACATCAGAGGACAAGGATATGCTGGCTCAGAATTGTGAATTTTTATAAAATTATCTGAATTACTGACTTTACTAAAGGGGAGGAGCCTTATAATGCTTATCAATTTATTTCTTTTTCTTGGTAATTGGACTGCCTTCAAGTCTGTATTATTAGCTACAGCTCTCAGAACACCACATCTCTGTGACCACAGCACAGCTGCTCAGTGCCTCACTCTCTTATTACTTTAGACTGTCAATCTCCAGGTTTACTCCAGGTCCAGCCACCCTTCTCCTTTTCTCTAAAGGGATCCTCATCCCTACATGGAATATTTTAAATCTATTTGTATTATTTTATAACGATTCCTGATCTTTCTTTGACTCAATATCAACAGAAATAATGCAAAATTTGACTAATATTCTTCAAAGAACATTTTTAGATATTAAATTAAAAAATCAGTTATTCCTAAGTAGTACAGCATTTCATCCCTGATCAAGGTTTTCATACCCTTGAATACACAAATTGTTCAAAGAATTCTTTAACCTATGGAGAAGGTTAAAATCTTCAAAAATCTGTCAAAATCTATATTTCTCAAGTAAAATAAGGAATATACAATGGGCAGGGGGCAAAGTCTTCATTGGTCAAGGACAGGAGATCCCTCTGCCAAAGAACAATGCTAAAGTGTGCAGGAACTGTATTTTTTCCAGGATTGGCCCAAAGCTCAGAAATTAATTCCTGCAGGGACTTAGGATCATCACAGGCTGCATTGCCTTCTAGTGTGCAAAACCTAAATCTTTGGGTCCCCTAACTTATAAAAGCATAGCAACACAAAATGCTTTATATTAAAAGAAAACAATAAAAATCCCAATAATGCCAGACACAAACATATAAAAACCCTACTGAAACAAAGTCTTTACTGTGGTCTGCTTTTCTTCTTTTGAGACTGGTGAAAGGTCAAATAGTGTGGCAAAAACTGGCAGTCACACAAATTACTTCTAATAAAAAAATAAAATTGGCCAATTGTCTGTCCCTTAATATGAGTGCCATGTCTGTCATGCTTGCTGTTAAATATCTCTCCTCTCCTGTCTTAGCTCCTACTAACTTTTGAAGAGGGCCCTGTCCTCTGTGATCCCTTAAACTATGTCTGGGATAATGCCCAAAGGCTGAGAATATGCAAGGAAGCATGTCAACACATATAAAATGGGCATTCATAGGCCAATGCCCCACCTCTATGTAATTTTTTGGTGTAGATGTAGTGTAGAGCAAGAGCCAATGTAGTCTATTAGAAAACAAGGTGCAGCAGAAATGAGAAAAAATGGCAGACTTGGATAAAAAGAGCAAGATCAGCAGAGTTAAAGCATATTACTGAGGTAGAAATTCAGATCTAGGTGTTTAATATCACACTGCAGGCAAAACAGCATTATCTGCATCACCTGGAGGTGGGATGCCAGCATAATGAAGCACTGCTTATTAAACCTTTTTGAAGGAGAGTTGGAAAGAATGCTATCCCTCTACATCTGTCCAGGGAAATACTCCAAAAAGTTACAGGCTGCATGAAGAGTCCTACTTTTCTCCCTAGCACAATGCAGAATCATACTTTTCTTCACCCTGGACACTCTATTCACTCCTCACTGCCTACACAGCCTTTCCATGTACACCTGCTTTTGAGGTTGTTCTAGCAGTAAGTGCCTGTGAGACCAGGATTGCAGAAGGCAGCAGCTCCTAAGACCAGGAATGTAGCAGGACTGTTATTGTTTCAAAAGCAAGTTTCTCAAAACTGTGAAGCTGGCCTTTTACTGGGTGTAGGATTTGCAATGATACCTTCCATTATTTTCTTGGGATCACTAGAACTGAATTATGGGGAACCAGCATTGTAGAAATGAAAAATGGTAGTGAATCACTAGGAAATATTCATAAAGCAGCATTATCTCCTGAGTTCTGGCAAAAATCTTGCCCTAACATAGCTGTTAGAGTAGTCTGGAAAGCAAGAACCACCTTCTATAATTGAAGTTCCATCAGCTTCGGAATTGAAGTACTCCTTCAATCTCTGATAGCCAAATGTCAATCCAAAAATTGCATTAACCAAACTCCCTATCATTGCATTTCTTCCTTCTGCAATGTTTGCATGCAAATGTAACATTTTTGCTGAACACGAATTTACTGAGCAAGATAAGGAGGCACAAATGTTTTTTTATTACTGGAATTGCAGGATGGGTATAGGTACCTTCTAGTCATGAGGCAGTGTTGATTTAAAGCAGCTGTGCTGTTCCATCCCTCCCACTTGAAGATCTGGTTTGTCCCTGCTCCTCAGCCTCAGCTGCATTTTGCAGAGGCAGCCACAAAGCTTTTCATCACTTCTAAACAATTATTTGTTATCTTTCTTTCCTTAACTGAACTTCTGTGTGAGTTGGGTCCATGTGATTTCATTATTTTGTAGTGAAACACGAAAATTTGTCCTTACAGGTGGCAACAATAAAATAACCTCATCATTGTTTCTTTTGTGTCAGAAAAACTAAACAGTTTTGACTGGGACGTTTTTTACACAATTTGTTAATGTCTGGTTGCAAACCAGTTGGTTTATAATTTTATTCTAGAATGTTTCCTTCCCTTCCCCCTCATTTTTGCTAAAGTAATCTGTATTTTCCAGCAGCAACAGGGAAACTGTGCCCTGAAGCAATCCTATAAACACTTGCAAAAAGCATAATTTTTCACAGTCATATATTCATAAGGCAGAAACTGGGTAGCTTCATGCAGCAATAGGGAAGGCTGCAGACAGGCTGTCTGGTGGATTGTGCACTAGGCTGGGCTCCAGGAATGCTTGAATCCCAGTGCTGGCTGAATCCACCAGCTTGCTGTGTGGTCTAGGGCCTGAGCAAGCCACAGCTCTGTCTCACAAGTTGCCCGTGTAAAAGGAGGATAATAATATTTGCCTGTTTCACAGGAGTCAACACCCCTGTGGTAATGTTTTTGCAGGACTCTGAAAAGCTAAAGAATTGCCAAAGTGTTAAAGCCTCTACCAAGCAAGGCATTTGTCCCTGCATTTAGAATTAAACTTACTTTAGTGAGCAAAACCATTTCAAACATTTGCAGAGCTTTACATTGTTGGATATTCAGTGATGCTTTCAATTTATATGAGTCAAATTAGAAATAATTTTTAAAAAGAGGACCAAAGCAGTGGTTTTGCACTTTCTGTGCACTTCAGTGGACTTGCTTATCCCTTTGTCATATGCTCTCTACTTTAGATTGTACACTCTAGATTCCCAGATCCACTAGTGATTTTAGACAAGTGAAATCTACTGAACTCATACTGTTTATGTTTGCTCATCTGACATTTATGCAGTAAATCTTTTTAGTAAAGCTAAACTAGCTGACATTACAAGATAGCAGAATAAAATCAGGATAATCTAGGATAAAATTGTTGTAGTCAAGGGCAATATTAATTCTGTCCTCTTGAGCTATCAAAGCACTAAACCTTCGAGAGGAGAGGAGAGGAGAGGAGAGGAGAGGAGAGGAGAGGAGAGGAGAGGAGAGGAGAGGAGAGGAGAGGAGAGGAGAGGAGAGGAGAGGAGAGGAGAGGAGAGGAGAGGAGAGGAGAGGAGAGGAGAGGAGAGGAGAGGAGAGGAGAGGAGAGGAGAGGAGAGGAGAGGAGAGGAGAGGAGAGGAGAGGAGAGGAGAGGAGAGGAGAGGAGAGGAGAGGAGAGGAGAGGAGAGGAGAGGAGAGGAGAGGAGAGGAGAGGAGAGGAGAGGAGAGGAGAGGAGAGGAGAGGAGAGGAGAGGAGAGGAGAGGAGAGGAGAGGAGAGGAGAGGAGAGGAGAGGAGAGGAGAGGAGAGGAGCTAATTTTAATTCTTTTAAATAGAAAATCCCCCTCCCCTCCTCTCCACGGTGCAGCTCCATGAGTGGATGAATCCATTTGTGAGTTGCCATTGAATTTCAAGAGCCATTTTGGTTAACATGACAAATGTTTCAAAAATCATGAAGCATTCTGTTTAAATGTTTCCGTTATGCCATTTTAAAGCACTTTCTGTGATTCAAGAGCAGTAATTAGTGCTAAGAAGAAATGCCCAACATCTTTAATATAAAAGCAGCATCTGCCTCTGTGAGTCCTTTCACTGTTTCAATCCAATGGAACCTTTATTCTTAGGACTTTTCTCTAGTGCAAATAATCTTAGTAATGCAAAAGAAAAATAAATTTAGCTTAATTCAGATTAAGCTTGGCCAGCCTGTCAGTTCAACTGCCTTACAGAACAGTCTGGTGAACACATTGCACTGGCTCTGGCATGCCATGGCAGTACACATTGGGAGCACAGGAGAGATGAATGACTGAAAAATAAGAGAAAGAGAAATATTGCCTTTTTTTAGGGATCAGTAAGTATGTACTTAGATTCATTTAGATACTTAAGATATTTAGAGTCTTAATAGGGCTACGACCAGCTATGTAGGCATTTTCCAAGTTGCAGGCTGAGTAGCAAGCAGGTCATAACTCCTTTAGCCTGGATAAAGGTGCAGTTATGTGTGTTGAGATCAGTCAGTTGAGGGAGCCCCTCTTCTGACTGCACACATACTGAGTCCAGTGTGAGGGAGGGGCAGAAACTCACTGTCCTGGGTGAGAAAGGATGAAAGCTCCATATTTTTTTCACAAATATCAGTCAGCTCTGATTCAGCATAACCTGAAGTCATCCTCTAAGAAGCACCTCAGTGGGGAAGAAGAAAAAAGTCTTTAATTGAACACATCCCAAAGAGAGGCCTAAGATTCAGAAAACTAAGGAATCACTAGTGTTTTTATATGAGGATGTAAATATCTTGTGACAATCAAGATTCTCAGTCATTCAGGCTGAAGAAGCGAGCTACTGAGGGCAAAAGAAAGTTTGAAACCTAATCTAAATGCTAATTGAAACTAGTTTGTTTGTTTCCTTTTTGCACACCTGTATCTTTTGATGCTTTGCTTTCTCTAGCATATTTCATCTTAGCAAATAGACACTTTTGTCTTTATGGTGGTTGAGTTCAGAATGGTTTCAAGGTAACTGCATAATGTCGAGATCTCCCATTTCTTGGAAAGAGCCAGTCCCTAAACTTCACTGTGTTTTACAGTGTTTTTTCTCCCTATTCCACCAACTCTATTTTGTTGTGAAACAGTGCAATACAGCACCAGGCTGTGCAGCAGCACCAGCCAAGAATGCTCTCTTTGCTTGCAATGATGTGCCATGCAATATGTCTGAACCCCAAAGATTCCTGAAAATTACTATCACAGCTCTTTCACTGCCATGTCCATGGGCAGGGGAGCTGCTTTTCCCAAAGCTCTGGTACACAATTGTTTATGTCATATTGCCTTAGAATCATAGAATCTTTTAGGTTGGCAAAGACACTTAAGGGTATCCAATCTATGGACACCCAGGGAGACATACTGCAATTACCATATTAGAGTATTATCTACAGGAAGGGAGTTAGAACACATAACTTTTGTTATTTGATATTTAATAATATTGCATACATATACAAGATTATATTTAATATAATGATATATTAATGTATATCATTTAACTGCAACTCATATAAGACATATTGAATTATTAGAATAATACAATCATGTGTTGGAAGAGACATTAAATATCATCTACTTCCAATGCTCCTGCCATGAGCAAGGATACTCTCCACTAGACCAGGTTGCTTAAAAGCCCATCCAACCTTGAAAACTTCCAAGTGCCAAGTGTAGACAATGTGAAGCTGAATTTTTGATCACAATTTTTTTACCTTTTATGACCAGTGGTGATGCTGAACAAGAGCACAGAGCTATAGAAAAGAGATTCTCATGAATATGTAAATATCCACCTTCTTCAGGGAAAGGATATTTTAAAATTTAAAACCTAATATCTTTATTTCTTTTTGAACATATCTTACAAAATAATATAAACTGTATTATATTCTTAAACTTCTGACATCACAAATCAGTTTCTCTATTTTTATGTCCAGATTTATTATATGTTATTGGTATAGCAAACATAAGGAAGCAATCCAAATTTGTCATCCTTAAATTATGGGAATGAGGACATCACTTTTTGAGCACCTTCCTAAAACATCCTTTAAAAATTCCAGAAGTCTCACTCTAATCTGCTTGACAGAATAGAACACACAGAGGTAGAAGAAGGGGATTAAATGAAAATTGTTTGAGAATAATGAGGGAGTGATGAATATGATTTCTAGGTACCATTTCCACCCATGATTTGTTAGTCCTGCAATTTTGTTTGAATTGCAAAATTTGCATTTTGCATTGAAATTTATTCAAAGTCTCACATTTTTACAAGGAGATACTGATTAGCTGAATGACTTGGTACCACAAATCTTACACTATGTCTGGCATAGGCTCTTTCACTAGCTTCTAGTTCTATAATTTTCTCATTGGTAAAAATTGTGTTGCTTTTCTTTGGACGAGATTGTGGAGCCTGGAGATGGAAAAATTATATCAGCTGCAAAACCACCCCATTTAGACCCATCTGTTTTTCCTGTTCACAGCGCAGAAATCTTAGACATTCTTTCCCATATGTTGTCCTTTTGCACTGTAATAGCTCCACAACAAGATTTGCTATTGCTTTCGTCAGAAAAAAAAAAAAAAAAATTCTAAAAGGTCCTTAAGATCAAGAAGTAGTTTCAAATATGTGGCCTGTATTTGACATTTCTGCATTTTTTCTAGATATATTTTCCCTGTTTATATTCTAAGAAATGGCTTGCCTCACTGCTATTTAGAGCAAGCAGAGATTTGCAGACTATTCTTGAAATAGACAGACAGGAAATTGGGCTAGATTTACAGTATGCTGAACTCTGTGAACCACCAAACCTGCAATAACATGAGCTAATTTCTGCTAACTCTGCTCCTGCCCTTTAATGTTCTAGCTGCACTTGGAGGACTGGAGTGGCAGAAAACCCATCATGTACACCTACACAATCATTATTGCTTTCTCTCTCTTAGACAATAATCTTGCAAGGAATAAATTCACAGGAATTTTTTTGTGCCATCAAATAGTCATGTTATATCCTACATACATTGTGTGCTCTCAGCTGAGGGCCTGTATAGAGCACTATGTCCTGCTGCTAAAGCACTTTCAAAATAATGCAGTAATTAGCAAGACAGCTGGACACATGCAGAAGGTTTACAAAGGTTTTACACCATTAAAAATAATTTAAAGGCTGTAATATGATTTTGACTTGGTTAGATTAGAACCTTTTTACTTTACCTAATTTTGTTACTCCCAAGTTGAAAAGAATACTTTGAATTGTTCTACCTGTTCTTTCCTGAGTAACTGAAGTAGGGCTTTTCAAAGGAGAGGAAGTGAAATACACTGAATCTTTGCCATCATATTTGACTGGCTACTGGGCTGGAAAAAGAACACCACCCCACTAATGCAGATTAGCCATGAGATACATCTGTCTTCTGTTTGTGCAATTCTTCTTATATGTAGTAGAACAATATTGCACTTATTTGCTCTTTATTCTTGAACCATCTTTGGAGCAAGGCAGATTTTGAGTTTCTTTTATTTTCTTCTACTTCCTTGTACTACAAGTACAGTCTGTCACTAAAACTCACTTTCTTCTCTGCAAACCACTAAAATCAATTGCCCTTCTGCTGTGGAAACAGGCTGCTTATTTAATGCTGCCTGACTTTATTGTTTTATAAAACTTTGATTTGCCCATCTTCAGTTCTCTGAGTGTCTGCAGGAAATGTAAGGATCAGCAGTATTGCAACTAGCCAGTAACAGTGGGCACAGGTAATGCCAGCAGGTCTGCAAGGAACTGCAAGCAAGAGCACTCACCTCTGATAATTACCATGGAGAAAGGAGGAGCCCTGACTTTACAATGATGAGAATCTTGTAAATTACTTTACAAGAGAGTTGCCTGTGTCTCATGAATGATGTTTTCTTCTGATAACTGAGAAATTATAATTATTTCTAAAGCAGGAGTTTATGTCAACAAACTCACTTTAAGTGAATAAATAATGGTAGTAATAAATAAATAAATTTCCCAATCACACTGTGATCTCACATTGTTTGTTACTTCCTTAGCTAAATTGGATACTATCGTTGTCTATAAAAAATAATTTCAATAGCAGTGATTCATTTAATGAAGAAATGAAAATTGAAATTGGGCTAAATTGCTTTTTCTGTATCAAAAAGAAAAGGATTTTCTGTATGCAAATTAAAAAATCAACATTGAGTAGCAATGTCATGACATAGAACATCAGTAAGAGAAAAATCAGTTGAAAATTTTATGAGTAGATTACAGATAAATCATGAGTTGAGGATTGTTTAAACAGATGGTTTGCAAGTTAGCTTCCAATAAGGCACATAGCATTCACAGAAAGTCTAATCAAATAAATTATTACATTATACCAAAGGTGGATTCACTGGTAGATCTATCTACTAAAGTTACTCAAGAATTTTTGCCATTAAAAGATGAAGCAATGTGTTGAAAGAAGACAAAATGATTAAAGTAACAGAGAGCTGATTTATTTCAATTTAAAAGGACAAAAAATCTGTCAGGACTGATAAAATATTTTCTTCTTTAGTGAGAAATTGAAAGCTGTGGCTTAGATTCTGCTCAGTATAAGTGCTCTGTGGGTGTTTATTTTTCTAATTATGATTCATTATCAATAAAGGAATGAGTAGAAAAACAAGTGAAAGACTTTCTGATTTAAGATACGGACAGGAATTACATGCTCTTTGAAAATCCTTCAGGAGAGGATTAGGACTAGAGTAGAAGATGACTGGAAATCCACCCATTTACCATGAGTGTTTGCTCAAAAACCCCTAAACCTCCCACCATTTTTAGGAATAGTTTAACATTTTTAAATTATTATTATTAGCTCAACAGATAAGAAAACCAAATTTTGGCCATATTATTTCAGAAATAGGAGCAATTGCACTGACAGGGTCAGCAAACATGTCCTGCATTTTGCACATGGCTTTGTTTTCTCTCATGTCCTGATGTCTTTCAGCAGTTATTCAGTTTTCATGAGAACCAGTGTCTCCTAGGTCTGTCACCCAGAGCGGTGCTCACAGCACACGGTTGCCTGTTACACACCAGGCTGACAGAGCTGCTGCAGTGCAGAAAGCCAGAGCTGCGCCTTGTCTTGCCCTGCCCTGCCTTGCCTTGCCTTGCTTTTCTTTGCCTTGCTTTGTTTTGCCTTGCCTTGCCTTGCCCTGCTTAGCTTTGTTTTGCCTTGCCTTGCCCCACCTTGCTTTGTTTTGCCTTGCCTTGCCTTGCCTTGCCCCGCCTTGCCTTGCCCTGCTTTGCCTTGCCCCGCCTTGCCTTGCCTTGCCCCACCTTGCCTTGCCTTGCCCCACCTTGCCTTGCCTTGCCCCGCCTTGCCTTGCCTTGCCCCACCTTGCCTTGCCTTGCCCGCCTTGCCTTGCCTTGCCCTGCCTTGCCTTGCCTCGCCTTGCCTCGCCTTGCCTTGCCTCGCCTTGCCTTGCCTTGCCTTGCCTTTTCCTTCTCTTCCTTCCTTTTATGTGTAGGTATGTATCAGAGCAGACTCAAGTGGAACTGTTCTGTCAAAGGAAGTGTGGAATTTTGTTCTTACTCAGTTAAGTATTTACCAAAGAAGTCAGTGAGCATTCTCACTGTCTGGGCAGGATGATGAGATGGTTATAATGGTTTCTGAAATTCCTGTTCAAGATGCCAATCTTAATGACCTGCCATAGTCTTTTATATTCTTAAAATTTTCCCTCTTTTCTCAAAGTCCTGAGAAAAATGCACAGTTTTAATTTTACAAGCAATTTTGCTAGATCTCATAGAAGTTTGTTTATTATGTTTATTTTTATGCTATATTTTTGTGTTTATTATTATGTTTATTATGTTATATTTATAATATGCTACTCTGTTATTTAAATACTGTTTTGTTCTCATTTCTGTATGGCTGCTGCACAATGAAATTTTAATTCCTTTGACAGTTTAGTCTTTATTATTGCAAACACAGCTGACTTTTTAAATTTTATCCCAGTTTGCCCTTTAAATGTATTTAACACATATTTTAATGTCATACAGAAATGTGCTTAGATTGCCTGTGGTTTTCCTCGTCTATCAATGAAATGCTATTTAAATATATTTAAATTAGTTTAAATGCACACACATGTTCCCTGGATGGGTAGTTTCAGAACTCTCTTGTTTAACAATACTGATATATTTTATAGCTACATGTTCTTAATTTTTGTTGCAAAAAGGTGTGCTTCTTAATTAAAATACGTGAAATACAGACATCATATATTTATGATAAATTCAGAAGAAACAAGTCAGGAAAAAATCTTTAATAGAACATCTCAGTGAACAGAGTTAAAAAAGTTTAATATTTAGAGTCCATTCTCAATAACAATTTAAATCTAGACTGTATAAGATGAGTCAGAATAACACAGAAAAAATCCTTGAGTCTGATCTCTGCATTAGTCAAGATCTGTGATTATGTTGGAGTTTTAACCCCTGATGTTACAGTTTTGCTATAGGGAATCTATTCTGCTATATGCTTGATACAATAGTGTTGGAAGCTCCTCTACTAATGGATGTGAGAAGAAAGGGCAAAGAAAACAATAATAGTAATACTACTAACAACAACAGACACAATAATCATAATAATAATAGCAGATAAAGATTCTTCTTGAGGAAGTCCTGATGCAATTGGAGAACATCAGTACAAGATATTCTTCCTGAATGTTTGCTGTCTTTACAGAGAGAGCAAGGTTCAGAACTCTTTTATTTCTCACTGGTGATGCATTATTTTCTTGCATGCTGTGTTTTGCAACCTTTGAAGCCAGAAGACAAATCTCTGAATCATGAATAATGTATACAGATTTTTATAATGTTTAAGAGCAACTTACCTCCACTGACAACTGGGCATGTTGCAGGTGGATGATAATTTTAAAGCCATAAAATTTACATAATTACCAGTTATAGGGCTGTAGTAGTAAATATTGCAGTTTTTGCTTCTGCAATTAGAAGTGTAAAAAACCCTGTTTAAAAAAAAAAAATCTGTGATTATCACAGTTAATTAATTTATGTGAAAGACAGAAAAATAACCAAAGCTGATTTGTGTCTCAGAGAATTTGCAAATCTATTCTATATGCACTGCAAAATTACAGTGGCAATGATACACAAAAGCTTGACAGATGCAACCACAATACGGTTCTTATTTTGAGGTAGAGCAATACACCTCAGACTGAAGGAGTGACATCAATGAGAATATAACAAATATTTACTGTGAGTAGTATTTTAACATCACTTCTTTGTCAGAAAATGAAAAGGCTGTAATTATTTGTGTATATGAGTGTGTGCTTAACCATTCTTTTGCTCTATTTAATATTTCCCCTTCATTATTTTGACTGTCCAAAGAGTAAAAATATCTATTAATAAGAACGCATTCAGCAATTATTTTTTTTCTAAGCCAAAACTCCATAACTTGAACAGTATCTTGTCTCCTCAGAGAAAGGTTTGGAAGTTTTCAAAGAAAGCACCTGTGTCCTAGAAAAGGTTCATTCATTAGTGCCAAGAGGAAAACAACCCTGCTTTCTCATACCCTGCAATCTTAGTAGGTATCTAGCTGCCAAAAAACAGCATGTAGAAGATATAATGAAATGTGGATGATCTAGGGCAAAAAAAGTTGTAATTAGGAGAAATTATGGTGTTTGCAAATTGCAAAGCTTAGGAAAGTTGTAGCTTCAACTACAACTCTGCCTGCTTTATTATTTAAACAGTATCCAGCCAAAATCCATTTTTTGACATATACCATCTGCAGGTAGGACAGGATAGCATAAGAAGAACCCTGTGAAAGGCTCCCTGTTGACTTTGATTTCTTTCTCTTCTCAGATCTTTGTCTCTGTGTAGCTCCAATTGAAGCAGGAAGTCCTTCTTTCATTGCCCTGACATAGAGAGAGCAGAGGAACTATATGAAGTTTAACTGTGCAGAGAGGAGAGTCAACTGAAGTTTACAATGTGTTTTATTTAATTTTAAACCAATCAATTATCTATTAGAAAACACTCTATATTCACAAACAAGATAGCAGTCTCTCAGGTTGAGTTTCTATTGTACCCAGGGCAGCTTACAGAATTTCAGAATTTTCACCACACTTTTAGAACACCTTTAATTTTCACAGTGGTTTTTAAAATCTCACAAACTTTACAAAAGATTTGCAACTTTTGCAACTAATCTCAAAGTTCTTTGGTGATAAATCCTGCAAGGTCAGTTCATCTGCTCCTCGAGGTGCTCAGTGCCTTGTCTGTTACAGTTGACTGATACTGTCCACCACAGTCCCATTGCTCTCACAAAGTCTGCTGCAGGCATCACTACCCAGGAACACCTACTCTGGGATGTCTGGAGAGTGAAAATTTTATATATAAGGAAGAAAGAATGATTTATAGTAAGTCATGCTCTAAAAGGCAGTAAATATACAAATACATATATTATATATATATATATATAATATAGGGGAATACAATCTGGGGAAACACACTAAGTAGGAAGGAATCAAAGGAAAATGATTAAAATAATATATGCATCAAATATTTACCCCTTACAGAGGTAAAATATTACATTTTATTTCATTACATTTTCAGAGTCCTAGGCTTTTTTGGATCTATAACTATTTCCAAATATCTAGAGGTTTTGAAATTTATCAAAATATTGTATTAAATATTAGTTAGGATAAGACTTCAATAAGGTCCACTAGGTAAAAAAATTAACATCACTTATTTTTATTACTTACATTAATCTCTAAGATTTACTACTGCTTTGTTCATTTCTAGTGTGAAATTGATAAGTCTGATTCAATTTGATAAAGGAGCAGGAGGATCAGAGATAATGAAAATGAAATAAAGGATACACGAGCCTCTTTTATTGTATTAAATAATAATTATTTCAACCACATTAAATTGAATATGTCATTAACCTTGCATGTTTTTTGGTACATCAATTAAAAGCTAAATGACATGCTTTATGGAAAAGAAAAGCAAAACAGAGATCAAAGGAAGAAAGGTATATGTTCAGTGAAAAACTAAGTGTAAATTTCTTGCCAGAAGACTGAGAGGAAAAAATCTGTCCTCACTCCCATTAAGAGAAAATGGAACTTCTTTAGCATAAACTGCCTTGCAAATCTTCATAATCTGTTGATCTCAGATTTTGAAGATGCCTATGTATTCTCATGCTGGTTTGATGAGAGGGATTGTTCTTATTCTTTGGTGAAAAGCTCATTTATGCAGTGATAAAAGTGTACTATTTTATTTCTGTCAGTAGGGGTTAAAACATGGCTAAGCAAATAGATTGCAATCTGTGGGACATGTCCTGGTTTCAGCTACCATAGAGTTAATTTCTGCTCTGTAGCTGTTACAGTGCTGTTCTTTTGGATTTGGAATGAGGATGGTGTTGGTAACTTATTGTAGCTCTGATTTTTTTGGTAAGTCATGTTCATCTTAATTCAACAAATTTTTTTTTGTTGTCTCATGTTCTTCCAGTGAGGAGGTACATGAAGGAAACTGGGAGAGAGCATAGCTGGGGCAGGTGACCTCAACTGGAAATTCCACATCATAGAATGCCATGCCCAGTATATAAACTGAGGAGTTACCTGGCTTTGGGAAGGGGGTTTTGGCATTGGTCAGTGGGTAGTGAGCAGTTGCATGGGGCATCACTTGGGTTTTTTTTTCATTTTTATTACAATTATATAATTATATTTTGCCATAATTACTGCACTGTTCTTAGCATACAAGTTTTACTTTGATTCCCTTCCCCATTCCACTGTGGTGGGGACTGGGAGGAGAGAGGGGGATTGAGTGAGTGGCTGTGTGGTGCTTAGTTTCCAATTGGATTTAAACCATATTCTTAATGAAGGACAGGAGCAAAGTTAAACAGGGTATTGTCAAACTACAAAACTTTATTTGTTTATTTATTTGTTTGTTTGTTTGTTTATGTGTTTCCTCCTGCTTGAAACTATATTTTCTTTTCTCTCTACAGATTTCTTCATTTTTGACAAGCATTGGGGTACTTTGAACCATTGTGTAACACAAACCAGAAGTGACTGAAGGGGATCATAACCATCAGCTCTGAGTTTACACAAACTTTACATTCATTCTTTTATGAAATCTGATGACTGAAACAAGAACAGCCTCCACCCCAAACACAGATACTTATCAAGAGGTGAGATAATTCATAATCCAAAATTTTATTGGTAGTTTGTAAGTACTTGGAAAAGAAACATCAGATATTTGAGTAAAGCCACAAGAGGAGCAGCAAAGATGAAAACAAAGATCCAGTGGGTGTATATGACAGAGAAAGGTCTGAACAGAGACCTTTGCAGTTGCTTTGTTTTGAGAGAAATTATAACATAAATAAAGAGTGAGAGTAAAACATTTAGAATATACCAAGAGCATACTGCTAGAAAGGATGGCTTTTTTCCAACTGTTAGCCCTTGGTGATAAATATACTCCTATTTGATTTTCATCTCTATTAAGAAGACATGACTTTTATGGGAAAAAAAATAGTTCCTTTTATAGTGTAAAACCTCTCAAGTGTCTAATTTGCTTGAAGAGCAAATAGGTTTACAACCTAACAGATGGTGAGATTTGAGGAGAATCTGCATACCAAAAATGTACCGATCTAAGTGGCCATATAGTAACATTGTACAAATACACCACTCCAAGGTGGTCTATTTGGTTTTCATGGTTTTCATGGATGGTTTGACTACAGCAACAACTAGTTACTTCAACTACTTCAACTAGTAATCTTAAATTGGTCTGAGTGGTTCATACAGGTATTTTTAATAAAGTTAAAAATTATTAAAGCTAAATTGATATAGAGTCTGATCTGATTGCTAGCCAGTATCAGCTGCACCCTTTGACTGTAGAAGACAATAGAGCAATGAACACAGACATAGCTGTCTAGGCTGAATCATATGAATGAGATACATGAATGAAGTCACTCAGTGACTTGTCTGGAAGGAATGCTGTTTCCTTCTACTGAAAATGAAGTCCCTTTCTGCTTAGATACTGAGGAAGTGTTACATATATGCTTAAGGTGATAAGGTGTAGTGTCTAAGGCACCCAGTGAACACATGTGCTGTGCAAGGGAATAGAGTCATCAGCCTGACCAATATGGCTTTGGAAAAGACACAGGATCCTTGTGGTACTACATTACAACCTTCTGAGTTAATCGATTAGAGCTTTTCTTTGTTTACATGTATATATGTACGTATTTATAAACGAGCACAGGCAAGAGGAACCTTCTTAATATTCCCTCTCCTTTCCTTTGCACCATGCTGCAGCAGTGAAGCTGAAGTGAAAGTATGAGGTTATTTAATGTTTTTGTAGAATGAAAATACTTCACCTGTCCTGCTTCTCTTCTTAGCCTGCCTCTTTCCATTCTCTGATGGGCCATGTTTATGGAATGTACTCATGAGAGTGTGCATTTAACTGCAATACTTTTGTTCTAGGATTGCACCAAGTAAGGAATAAAGCTTTATGAGTCCACAATATTAAATCTCAAATTATGAACTAAAGTTGAAAGTACAATGCAGGGCAATTTGGAAGAGAAGGAAGGGGAGAAGAGGGACTGTCTTTAAGGTCAGCTCTAACCCAAACCATTCTGTGATTCCATGAAAGCAAACATGAAGACATGCAGAAGAGAAGCTTCTTTCCTTCCTTTCTGCATGGGTGGTGGCTCTGCACTGAATTATGTGTTGGTGCCACATCCTTATGCCAAGATGCATGATACAGGTATGCTCATGTCAATAACAGAAGAGCAGAGATACACCCTGACACACCTATAATTCTGTTCCCTTTTCCAGTTTTGGTATTTTTCAATGGTAGAGGAGCAAGTGAGAAGCTGGGGCACCATTTACCACTGAGGAGTGTGTGACTGGCAACTGTACAGGAGTTGTGCAGAGATTGAAGGTGGGGTGGTGATGGAAGATCAGGCCCTGCTAGCTTGATCTTTTTTCCTCCCTGGTAACACTTGTGACAAAAGGACTGATTGGCATACTTAGCTGGTATGTGGGAATTCTGTCTTTACATTTAATATGAAAGTTAAAAAGCAAATCCCCAAGCCAATGCTCCTCCTCAGTATTCTGAGTGCTGGTATTCTGAGCTCATTTGCTTTTTGTCCATGCTCTCCTATTCTGCATCATGTACTGCATTTGCTAGCTGTTTAAAACACACAGGGGAGATAACAAACATTCTTTAAAATCCATGCTCTGGATTTGACCTCTGTTTCAGGTGGATCTGAGTGCTGATCTCCCACCCTCTAGGTGGTTATTCTAACCACTGCACTCTGTGGTATAGGACTAGCAGCAGTATTGTGAATCTATTTCCTTCATTCTTATCAAATATCTTGCCCAAACCAAGATATTTCTGCAGTGCTGAAGAATAATTTCAAAATTAAACCATTGCTTTGAAAATTACTATTTTCCACCACTTCAGTATAATTTCTAGTCCCTCAAAACCCTTCTCATTTCTTCTTTTGTTTCACAAATAGATAATTTTGTAAAGACATTTCACTCAGCTGTACTAATGCGGGATCTAATGCTAGCCCATTTTTGGAGTCAAAATGAGTTAAGCTATTGCTTTGATAAATCTAATAAAGATCTAATAAAGTTAGAATTTGCACAGCACATTTTTGCTGAAATCAAGCACTCCATGCTGATTCTCCAATGTCTGAATAAAAAAATTCCAGCCACAAAGATTATCACAAAGCACTGATCTCATTTATGGAACTTTGACACCAGGTAGTTTGCTTTGGGACAAACAAGATCAATGTCTTAACCTGGACTGAACTTAGCTTATTCTTTTCTAGAGGAAGATAAAATATATATCACAGATATCCTTCTCTGTAGAAATATATTTGGAGATTGCTTTTCCTATTGCTAGGATCAGGAAATGTAATTTTTTCTTTGTTTGTTTATTTGTTTGTTTGCTTTTGTTGTTTGTTTTTTTTGTTTTGTTTTCCCAAAGCTATTAGGTTCTAAAAATATATTTATTTTGGTAAAATAAAGCAAAGATTTAAATGAAGTTTTAAATTTATTTGGCTTTTTTATTTGAAATCTTAAGTATCAACAAGGTTGGAAAACTGCTTTATGTGCCTTGCTGAGTTAATCTGAACCAAAATTGATTTGTGAAGAGATCGATGATTTTGAATTATATTAACATAAATCATCATGGAGCATATTTAAATTCAAAACCTAGGGAACATAACCACTGCTGCCTAATTTTCACTACTTCTTAAATCTAACACTCAAAAGTAAAAGCACAAAAATAGAAGTCAGAGAAAACTAAAAGGAAAAAAGGAGAAAAATGATGCAGTTAAGCATACAGACCAAAACCAATCACTTTGTTGATTTTTTTTGAGCAAACAAAGGTGTCTGTAACTTATCTCCTTAAAATAAAACATCACTCTCTGACTGATATGGATGAAAAAAGGAATTCCAGACAATTACCAATGTTGTACTAAACCTTTTTCCCTATTTCAAAGTACACCTCATGAAATAGAATTGTATCATCAGAATGGGGGATAATAATTATCAAGTTTTTCCATTTGCCATGGACAGGGACACATTCCACCAGACCAGGTTGGTCAAAGTCTCATCCAACCTGGTCTTGAACATTCCTGGGGTGAAGCATCCATGGGCAACTTGTTCTGGTCCATCATTGTCTTCACCATAAAACATTTCTTCCTTAAATCCAATCTAACCCTACCATCTTTCAGCTGAAAATTATTATCCCTTGTCTTGTCCCTATAGTCTTGGTAAAAAGTCTCTCAAAAGTATTGACTTAACATAGTTGTTAATATGGACTTCAGCCCAAATAAATCAGATTAAACTGCAACACATTTGAAATAATGTATTAGGAAGCTGCAAAGAACAGTTGTAAGAATAGTTTCTCCTTCTTGTAGAACACATATATCCCAACTCAGAAGTATTTCTGTATCAGCCTAGACTTCTTAGTCCTCTGAGCAGCAGAAAACAATCCCAGGATGCAGATTTCACAAATGATGTATTTTTTAGGTAAATTTGATCTTTAGAAGGATCAGTAATTTATGCCTTTATCAAGGCATAAATCACTAGTGGTAAGTTTCATTTACCACAACAATAACAAAAGTTGTGACTATACTTCAAGTCTTTCTAATTTTTTCCTCCAAGATGCTTTCTACTGTGACAAGAATCATTCAGCTGGTGTTGTTTCATTTGAAAAGGACTTGTCATACACCACAGATGAAAGTTCAACTTTTGTACCATGGACCTGCCATTTATATAAAATCAGTATCTAGATGCTGTCAGTTGCTTTTCTCTGTTATTAGCTGAGACTTAACCAGTTGCTTAAAGGTGAATAAAATACTGATATATGGGAGCTTTGTGCTGGTACATGCAGTAGTGTAAATCTAACTGTATTTAATATCAGGTAGAAAGTCTCCAAATTCAAGTCACTGAGGTCTTTTCTGTATTCTGTGCTAAAAATGAAAAAAGGAATAGCTGAGATAAGGCCTAAAGTCAGAGAAGCAGGATACATTTCTTCCAGAAAGGCAAGATATTGTAATTCAGCTCGCCTTGACAAAGCCATTCAGTGGCATTCCCCTTCATTGAGACAGGAAAACATCAAAAATTACCCAATTGAATTTAAAATTATATTCAATGTAGCTATTTGTGCAGCCAAAGTAAACTAGTGAAATGATGTTCAAAATGGAAGGGTAACTGGAAATATTTAACTCCTTGAGAGAATCTATATCACAAATTTCAAGCAATTCTCTGAACTCACTCTAGTTGCTGAAGAGCACACTGCATGCTGAGTGTTACTGCATTGATCAGTGCTTAAAATCCTGACCTTAGCAAGGTTTAGATTAGCTTAGTAGAAACAGAAGTCAATACAAATGTCTTTGTCTCCACTTGAAAGCCCATATATATTCAAAAGGAAAATAATAGTACTGATTCTACTCGATATTAGATTAATTTTCTTGTCTAAACGAAAAGTATTAGGACTCTGCATCACTGAGATGAAAAAGAAGATGAATTAGAGATGAGCTGCATGTTGGTAAGCTTCTGGAGTGTGAATTTCCAGGATCAGTAGAAGTGAAATGGATGTGACAGGAGGACAGGTGCAAAAAGTATCTCCAATTGCAGGAACAAGCCTGCATGTTCAGGTACACGACAACGAGATAAAAACTGACTAAATATACCAATTAAATGTTTTGGAAACGCAAATTTCCTTTGTATAATACATACATACATACATACATATATATATACACACACACACTAGAAATATCAATACAGATGTAGAATAAAATGTAAGGAAGACCAATTTTACAATGCCTTTTTCAACCATGAACATTAAAATGTGTTAAGACATGGGTTATGCATGCACATCACAGTAAAACAAAGTGTCAGCAGCTATATGGACATATTATAAGCACACAACCACTTGGAAGCTTTGTAATAAAAATTAACTTCATGTTTTTGAAGGGTTTGCTTAATTCCCATAATGGTGTCCTGGTTTCAGCCAAGGACAGGGTTATTTTTTTGCAGTAACCATAAGGGGTTGGAGCCTGGAACCATGTGAGAGTGTCTATCCTACACTGTGTTATTCTACACCATAACTACTTAAGAGGAGGAATTTCAGAAGTATTGTAGGATGGAGATTTTAAAAGTATCAGGCTTTCAAGGACCACAGCAGAGGTCACTGCAGACAAATGAATAAGTGCTGTTGGAATCTGGAGCTGAGTTTGAATTTACAGGAGGTGAGTATTGTAATATACACAGGATATGGCTGGTCTCACTTTGTTGAGTATCAGAATGGTTCAGCACAACTGTTCCTTAAACTGGCATAAGCATTCTTATTACAGCCTAACACTACTTCTTTGGTAATTAAAAATATTTTCATTATAAAAGAAAACTAGACTGATGAACTGATCTGGCAAAAGAAGGGAAAGGAATGATGTAAATGAAGGAAAAGAAATAAAAGGAAGAGAAGGAGACAGAGGGGTGGAAAGAAGGTTCAAAAAAAGAAATAAATAAGAAAAAAAAAAAAGGAAAGAGAAAAGCAAGGGAAAGGAAAAAAGAGAAATGCAAGATTGCTGAAAAGATTAATTTTCAGCAGGTTTCCAGGTTCAGTTCAGCACTCCCACAGCTGTGCCAGCACACTTCAAGGAGCAATTCAAGGGCAGAAATAACTAACTGGAGTGTGAAAAGAGGAGTGTGCTAACACCATACTGCTGCTGAGAGATGCAAATGAGATCCAGTGTCAGGCTCAGCAATTTCCAACAAGGAGCAGTGCTGCCTTGCTTTACTTGGGCCTGCAGAGTGACCCCAGCAAACAACTGGCACTGACAGCTTCCCTGGCAGCTGGCTGATCATTTTGAAAACATTGCTGCACTTGAACAGAGGCACTTAAAGAAGGAGATGAGCTCTGAAGTACTTCTGAAGATCCACGTCTCTGTGATTTTGGTGTGCCCAAGCATAGAGGTGACAACTTTCAGTGCTGCACACAGAGCTGCAGAGCTGCACTGCTCTGAGCAGACCAGTGTCACAGCACAGCAAGGCTCCTGGCACCAGCTGGAGCTAGAAATATTTCAGCACACTGTTCATGGTTTGTTTACTGATAAAACACCTCTGTATGCAATGCAATATGCAATGATATAGGCAAATCTTGAATTTATAAATTCACACCATTCCCCCAATAAATCAGCTATCACTGCAAAAATGCAGCTTTGCTGATGCAGAGATGTCTGTGTTGGGGCTTTTCTCAGCAAAGCTTTTGGCCAGGAGTGGGCACATCTCTGCTTGCTTTGCATCTTAGCCAAAGCAGCAGCAGTCTAAGCACACAGCTTAGGCACAGTTATATTGTAGTGTAATTGATTTTCACTTGTATTGAAGGTCCTAAAAATGCATTTCCCCAACTGATTTTGGGCAGTGCTTAGCCCAGGGTTGTGAGAAAAATATGTTATTTGGGATTTACATTGCCAGAAATGTTAACTGTCCTCAAGTAAACTCACTGGAGACGGAACAAGTCTGGATTTCACCAGGGGAGAAGAGGGAAGAGGCACTTGAGAAAAGTTGCTGTTAGAGATGAAGAATATTTCATCAGTATACCTTTTATCAGTATAACAGCACAGGAATTATAACATTCTAACAGTGGGAAACAAGACATCAGATAATTTACCAGTATTGCAACAGCAGCACACATTTTACATGCAAACTGGGTTTAAGCCACTCAAATGCTTGCATTTAAATACGTGTGGGTACACAAAATGTGATTTTTCTTCAGTTTCTAGATGAGCAGGAAGAGATCATGAGTGGTAATTATGATCTTTTAAGTACTTTTTTCTAATTGAATCTGTGAAACTATGTACATATGCATATGTGCTTGTGTGAAGAGGTGTGGTATATTCCAGTAGGCACCCAAAGGAAACCAGGGGGCTTTTGCTGGGACTTTTTGCTGTGCTAGTGACCAGGGAGCCACAGCCACAGCATGCATGACAGGTCAAAATGAGGCTGCTCTTTCCCAAATGTATCTGGTGCAAAGCAAAACCAGACTAAATCCCTCAAAAAACATGGCCACTGAGGTGAGCATGTCTGCCACAGCATGAGTAGAGGCAGCTTCCCTGGAATAAACTTTGCTTTCTTAAAATTTTCTTTTTCTATCCTGACTCTAGGTTTGCCTCCAGGCATCTTTTGGCTTCCTGATGGAGAGACATTAAAAAAGCCTTGGAATCTGCTGAGGTTTCTGCTGGCTCTCCAGATGTGTCTCCTCAGGAGGCCTTTTGTCTGCACAGGTACTGCATTGTTGAGCTTCTGAGCCTCTTTGCTCTTCCTCAACACTCAGAAAAATCTCCTTCCCATGCCAAAGACTTGCATAGCTTGTCAGCCAAAGCTACATCATCAAATGGTTCCCCCTCCAAGTAGCTTTTCTTACAGCACAGGACTGTGTATGGAGTGGTGGGTCCAATGTTAGGACTTCATTTTTTTTTTTTTTTTTTTTTTTTTTTTTGTTCAGTTTAGTATGGTAACATGAGCATTGTTCAGATGTCTATTAAGGTATTGCAGAATCCTGCTGCCATGTGGTGCCACATTTATTTAGAAACACATTCATTTAAGCTCTTTGGAATGTTTGTCTGTTTTTAAATACCTTCAGAGAAATCAATCAATCAATTAATTTTTTATCCAATATATAAATTTAATGTGTTGGTCCTTACCTTTGTAGCCCAATTTTGATTTTGATTTTTGATTTTATGTCTATAAGATAAAATTAAGAAAAAAAATTAATACATATATCTTCAACTTTGTATTTATCCATAAATTTCCAAAACATTTGACATAGCACATGGCAGGAAGAAGCCACAATTTTTTTATTGCTCAGGACATAAAGGAGTGCAGGAGTTAAACTTAGGTACTCAGCTCAGAATCTGCAATATTCCTGTCATTCTCAAAAACACAGAAATACCTTACAGACTTCCACAGTCTCTTTCAGTTCTTCAAATAGTTTCTACCATGAGGTTTTTCTTAATATCTGATCTGTCACATAAACCTCTCTACTGTATTTTTTATCTGTGAATTCTGTTACTCTTTGCTGATTCTTTCATTCCTTCTTCCAGTTCAGAACTGAGTAATGGATGTAATATTTCTTCCCAGCTCTCTACAGCCTTTCACTCAGAAGAAAGACAAGCCTATAGGCAACTGCAATCATAGTTATGTGATTAAAGAATTTGCCCAAGGGGAAGAAAATAGGACTCAGCTTCTTGCATTATCACCAGTCCTGCAGTGCTGATGGTGAGCTATGCAGGCCTACAGCCAAAGAGGGTTTAGGGTCTCATTAAAAGCTTCTTGTTCTACTCAGCTACAAGTCTAACCTCTCTCCTGCATTCCCCCTTTCATGCTGGCAAGTTTGCTGAGAGAATGCCTTTGAAGTTGAGGTACATAGTGGAAATGAGCAGGGGAACCAAGCTTGCTGCAGTTGATGAGACTTAAAATTTTGAGACAGAAGCCAAGCTGTTGTCAGTCATGTCAACAGTGATTTTCTCTTAAGGCTTTGCAGACCTAAAATTCAGGCATCTGAGGAAATGCAGGAATGAGAAATGAGGTGCTGATAGAGTCTGGGCACCTCCAAAGATTAAGCAGGAGCTTTCAAGAACTCAGTTTTAGGTTCTTAAATTCCAAGTCTCACTTAAGAATATCATCGCCTTTCTTGACCCAGGCCTTGTGATAGCTGTGTTTATGTGGCTGCCTGTTTGGAAAGGGATTTGTGAATATCTACACTCCCAAGTATCTGTTAAGTGAGATAATAGCACTTGAATATTTCATGTGGTCTGAAGCTGAATATTATCACAGAAGCTGAGGAAAGCTGGGATATTCCTTTTTTTCTGAAATGCATGTTGAAATGAAAAAAATGCTTCAGACTTCATTCATAATAGTTTTATTTCATTATTTGATTAAACAGTGTAAACTGTAGACTTACCATACAAGCAGAGGAAATAAGGCTAAAGTACAGAATCCATAGCTCTGTGGACATAAGGTTCTCAGTTGGAAAAACAGGTTGTATGTAGAGGTTAGAATTTCGGGAACAGACATCATTTGAAGAAAATTGTTTCAAGATTGTATTTCTAGATGTAGTCTCTTTAATGTTGCCATGACTCATTCTGCAAACATTTGGCATGCATTTTGCATTACATATGCTGAAATATATGACTTTTAAAAATGAGGAGCTCAGGTATTGCAAAAGGATAAGTTCCAATAAAACACTGAGGAACATGAGTTTTTATGAAAAAAAAAGGTATTTTTTTTTATTGCTAATCTGTAAAACTGAGTTCAAAATTTTTTAACATGCCTTTATTAAATGTCTGGCTCTTCCATCCTGGAAATACTACAATCTCCATCATGCTGACCTCTTCACAATCCTGTGTGTGGTCCTAACTAAAAACCCATCAGAAAAAAAACCCCAAACAGCTGGGGAGAAAGAGCAACTCATGCAGTTTCCATTCTCAGAAACTGGTTAGACTGTTACCTAGAAAAGACAGTACTCAGATCTCATTAAATATTTTTATATGTTATACAAAAATAGTATTTCCTGAAATTCTCTAAAATATTTCTTGAAGGATGTACATATATCCTCTTAAATATAATAAAAAAGGGTTTTTATACACCAAACTATTTGTGTTCCTAAACTGCTGTTTACAACTTTTATGAACCTTCAAGTGACTTTTTGGCTTTTAGACAGATTTTCTGTAGTTTGTTCTAAAAAAAAAAAAAAAAATCTAGTTTTGTAGGTAGAAATGTCTTAAAAATACTGTGACATTCTAGGAAGGAGCAAATAAGCAAAAGTTACCAGTGGACTTCAATTATTTAACCATTGTTTTGCATCAAACTCTCTGTTGGTTTTATAATTTAGTTTTTGTTGCCTATTGATGGGGTGATGATAATGATTTCTTTTTATGGGAATACTCAACTGGTTAAAATGCAAGCAAGGATAAGACTGGTTCAAGTCTCCATCTCATTAGAAATTTTGGTTTAGTCCTTTTACTTCTAAAGGATCACCAAAAAAAGAGCCAGCATGGCCAAGCAGAAGAGGAAATAAAGAAAATTGAAGTTACAGAAAAATGTGTAGGATATTTTCCACAATTATTGTAAAAGAAAACTAGACCTTATAAGTCTCTCTTTTAAAATATACCAGAGAAATAAATAGAGAACATCCACTTTGTAGCTGTATTTTCACAAATGCTTATTTCTAGGTACATTATCATATTCTCTTTAAAACCTTAGAGTGCAAAGTCATTCAAAGGTCTCAAATTCTGATAAAATAGTAGATAATGCAGACACATTATAGTCCACTATAATGCAAAAAGAAAAATTATTCCTATCAGTATAATAAAGAAGCACAAAGTTGAATTATTTAAGAGCAAGATCTGAAAATCATGGTGGATCATAAGTCTCTGAAATACATCAACTCAATTGTGATTCAGAAAAGCAAGCAAATTATTGAAAAACAGTGAGATAATATGGGAAATTACTGTATTGCTAAACATTTTGATCTGAAATCTTCAAGCTGAGATTAGATGTGAGTAGCTAATATTTTTAGAAATGCTTTTGTTTATTAAATAATAAATTCAATAATAAATCCAAGTTTTAGAACAAGGTAATGTTTTCAAAACTGCAGTTACACACATTGAAGTAAAAAAATGAAACAAAAAGGAAAGCAAAAGATTTTGGCAGGTTTCTCAGACTGTAGGTTGATAAAAGCTGTAAATGAGCCTGGTGCAGTGCTGAATGAGGAGTGCTTTGTGCTGGCTGTTCTGGACTAGACACTCCCTCCCCTTCTCTGGGCACCCCTGAGCCCCTGTACAGCAGAGGGCAGGATTAAATAGCATCTTCTGCAATGGTGGTTCAACTCAGGTTATTTTAAATTTAAGCCCAACTTAGGCATTTCTTCAGATACTTTCTGTACTTTGTTTTTTGCTTTTAAATTGGTACCATTTTAAGAAGAAGTCTAATTTCTCTTTTAGGAGCAGCACTCTGCATAGAAAATATTAAATTTCTTAATCTTACAGGGTGTTTTTGCACACTACAAGATTAGCAAAAGGGTAGGGGTAAGGCTCCTGTAGACAGTAATTCTGAGTAGGAACTGCTGTCACAAAAAATTCTCTAAAATTCTCTCTGGTGTCTCTAATAGCAAGTGAGAATTTTAATAACATTTACCATATGTGGCCCTGTCTGACAAGACAGTTTTTTGTAGGCTCTGCTGCCTGTCTGAGGTATTGCCTGGTGATTGTCTGCTGGAGAGTTTTCATCCACTGAAATCCTACTTGATCTCCCTAGAATCACACTTAATGGGAAAGACACTGAGCAACAAATCAAAAAGTGATTTCTACATCCAGAGAGGATGTACAGGTGAGTAGATTCATTATGGGTATAACGGTTCAAAGACAAGCTCATAAATTTGTCCAAAATGTCATTGTTCCAAAGGTAACAGAAAAGGAAATGCCAGAACAAACATAATCCTATTCTTATTTCCTTTTGCAGTGTACCCCTGGAAACAAAACAAAAAGAAAGTAAAGAACAATAACTTAAATTTTCTTTTGCCATTTCTTTGCTATATATCCTTAGTAAGAACCAGAGCAGCAAGAGCAAAACTATAAGATTCACCCAGACCTGGGCTCTCCACATGTTATATTCTTATGCTACAACAAATACAATAAAAGGAAAGGAAAATAATTCCTTCTGTTCTTTGACCAAAGCATGACACAGGCCTTCCATTTATGAAGCACTGGGCAAGCCACCCTGTGTGTCATTCCTTTGAAAGGTCATAGGTAATATTCTCCTGCAGATAAATACTGGACATCTTCAAGAACATCTTTCATAGCTTCAAAGTCTGACTAGAAAAATTATGAGATGATTCATCTTCACAGGGATTGCATAGCTTCAACAAAAGTCCTGACTTGGATTGACTGTAATCCTCAAAATTAACAAAATAGGGGTTTTTTTAGCCTTATACCATTTTCCTATTTCCATATTATTTTTTGCTATCCAGTTACACCCTTTCTTTTTTCAGCAAAAAATCCAGGCGGCATTCTGTTGCTTAGCCTGGGCTGAAACACGCTTGCATGTTGCCAGGGCTTTGGAAAGAGCCACACAGTTAGAATGTTGAGTATTTAATAACCCAAAGAAATAAATCCCAAATCATCAATGAGGAGATTTTTTAGGGTTTCTTAGTTTTTTACCTACTCACTCCAGTAGCATGCTATTGCAGCATGACTGCTGAAAACCTCTGGGAAGCAGAGATTTGTAAAATGACACTGAGAATATAGAGCTCCTAGCAGGTATGAAACCCTCTAAGGATAAGTCAAGAGCTTCTTATAGGAGAGAGCCAAGCAACACAATAGGAAGGCATTACCCTTTTCTATTTCAAGGCAGAGGAAAACACTCTTTAACCCAATGATAGAATGAACAAAGAGTGTTTAGATTTAAACAACTGATAATCCTGTTGAGCACTCTTTTTCTGGAGGAGGGTGTGGTAACTTGGTGAAAGCATAATTCAATTGCTATAAGTAATGGAAAATAACTTCTATAAATATGTTTTTTTATTATTTGAGTAAAGTAATTGTTGTGACTAGGGTAAAGTTAAATTTTCATTTATTTCTCTTTTTTTTCCTGTTTAATATTGTTTATTCAGTCACTGTCACAGCTCCACAACTATTTGCTTCATGGTGAAAAATTTTGCCATTTGAAAAAGGAAACTACTTAACATGACGCCAAAATAAGGAAAAGAGAGGATATTCCCACGTAAATTACTGAGCTTAATTTTAGCTGATTAAAATCTTACACGTCTGACTGGCCCCACAGCAGATTTTTTTTTTTCCAAAACATGTTTTTGGAAACAGTGAAACACTGTATTTTGTTGGCAAATAGTTATGAGAATTCAAGCCTTTAATCAAGCTATGCTAAATGCTTCAGTTTATAAATTGTTTATGAGTTAACCAGGACTTTCCACACAAATCTGTTTCACTTCAATAATAGTCTGGAACTTTTCTACACAGTATCCTGTCCAGTACAGTCTTCTACTGTTCAGATCTGGCTACTGTTACAGTCCAGTCAAAATTAGTCTCCCTTACAGAAAAGCTTAAATAATATTACTGAATAATCCAGTGCAGCCAATACATAATAATAATAATAATAATAAAAATAATAATAATAATAATAGTAGTCTCTAAAGCTCTAAAGATCTTCCTTCTTGCTCCTGTTACATACCCTAAGGAAGAAAGGCAGGCACTGACTCACATCTCCCTACCATCCAGCCTGCCTTGGCAAGTCTGGTGGATGCCCTGGTGCAGCTGTTTCCTTCTGCCACCCCAGAGTGAGAAGCTCTAGTTCTGCTCTGAGCCTTGCACAGCTGCAGTTCAGCCATGCCCCTGAGCCCCACCACCATCCAGGGGGATTAATCAGCTGCACTAATGACAGGTCAATCTGTGAGGTCAAAGCGTTTTGTCATGTTGTTAAGTGCGTGGGGTGCACGCTCAGATACTAAATGCCAGCAGAGAGAAAGCACATTGGGTCACCCTCCTGGCAGAAAAGTGGTGAAACAACTAGTGGCAAACCTGTTTGATGAACATTCCTGCCCTCTCGTGGTAAAACTGTGCTAAATTTACTTATTACACTAAGCCACCCTTGCTTGTCAAGCACCAAAAAAACCCCAACCCCCCCCCCCCCAAAGAAAGAAAAAAAACCACAACAAACTAGTAGAAGAAAATTATGAAGTATTTATTCCATCATATTTATTCACATATCTTTCAGTGTCTGAATTTTGGGAGTTCTTTGTATTCCTTCAGCTTTTTCCTGCACCAGATGAGATTCTCAGATATGCTTTAATCTCTAGTTAAAAAAGTTCTTTTATCCAGTTTAGCCAGATATATTTCACGTGGACATAAAAGTGGAGATTATTCCAGTTTTATTGCTATTCAGAGCTCTTATGGTTTTGAGGTTTTTTTTATATTTAAACAATATAGGAAGCCTATCACTAGTGAAAAGAAAGTAAAATCAGGGGAGAAATGTGTTAGGGTTGTAATCATACCATTTTCAAGTTTCTTCCCTTATTGCTTCAAGTAGCAACATAAACTTCATTATGCTGAAACACGATGCACAGTTGTCCTTTATTTCCAAAATAATTTGGTGTCTGTCTGAAAACCAAGGTTACAAGGAATTATTGTGCTTAATAATGTTTTGAAAAAGGCTATTTAGATAGAGAAAATATTGTCTTTTTTGACAGCTCCAAAAATGGATTCTGAAAAAAACCCACTCTTTTTTTATTTGTGAATCTAGATAGTGCCACATCTGCTCTTCAGATGTAGAGCTTACATTGTGTTAGCTCACCTGCAGTCTTGACAAAGGCTGAATCATACCAGTGCTCCATCCCTACTGGCTTGTGTTGTGTGATGCTGTAAAGTAAAATTCAGGTTTAGACAGGGCATAGGAAAACCAAAAATATCAGCTAGATGAATTTACTTGCTATGAAGGTTCTTCTTTCATCTCTTCATAATAAAGGGTTATTTGGAAAAACTTTGCACCTGTATATATTCAAGGGGATATGCAGAAATACAAGAATTAACAAATCAAATGGTAGCACCAGATATAAAGAAAAAAAATACAAAAGTGGATAAGAAGAGCCAACTAGCAACATGTCTATCTTCATTTCACAAAAATCTTTTATTACCTTTTTTCTTTTCTTTTTATGAAAAAGGTAGCAGACTATATAAAACAGAATAATGAGAGCTTTCCTGTTGCAGCCAAGAAAGAAAGGTCTTCAGCTGCCTCGTTGAAAAGGATTGTAAACTTTTCCAAGAAAAAAAAAAAGGTTACAAAAATACTCTGTTTAGCAGAGAATATATGAAAAGAAACACATCAAAGAAAATGAATGCAGAGACAGATGTCATACACATTGCAATGAAGAAGGCAATTTCTTCCAGATTTGTTGCTGTGACTAGTCATACATCTGTAACATGCAAATTTGGCTTCTTTTTTGGAGTGGGATATATTTATACATTTATATCCAAATGCTGATTCATTAATGAAAAATCCAGGGCCAAGGTTTTCAAAACGGACCAATGATTTTGAGATCCCAAGTCCAAGCACTTCAAATGAATTTTATGTTCATTCACTTAAAATTTCCAGGTGGGGACACTGGAAATGAGTGCATGCAAAAGGTATGAGACACTTGACCTATGCACTGGGTTTATGGAAGACAACTCATATCAGCATTACTGATCCTTGAAGTATAAAAATTACTTTGTGAAACATCAATCCCTATGAGACTAATTATTGATGGAAATAATACTTTCTAAATAATACTTTACTGAAATAATATTTTCTTTAACAAGAGCTTAAGTTTCAAGAAGCTTATTTTGATTTGCTATTTCCTGTAACTGGCTTTCATTTAGGATTTTCAGAGTTTGTTTACTACTCAGTATACTAATGTGGGTAATTGTTTTAAAGAAAGACAAAGATTTAAACAGCCTATTACAGGCATAATTTCCTTAAAAGTCATTAAGGTAGTGTGGTGTTCTTAATTTGTTTTATGGTATTGTGCTTTAAAGTATTGCCTGCATCAAACAAATTAAACCTATTAAAAATTGATATTATTACAGTAATGTTATTAATTAATTTAGGTAGTAAATATGTCCTAAAATGATAGATAGAAATCCTTAAATGCTTCTCAGTGCTGGAAATAACATCTGCCATATATTGGTGTAATCTACATTCCTTACTCTTGGGCTGCATCACGATCCACTGCAGGAAAGAATGAACGAGACCTTTGCACTACTGCTTATGAAAATATCTCCCAAAGCAAATTGATTCTGGAAAAAAGGGTTGAAATGAACTGTTTTCCCCTCCTCCCTGTAATGCAAATAGGAGAATCAAGATATTAGTAGATTTCAGATATATTGTACATGTCTCTTGTTTACCTGTAAATAGTATGACAAAAATTTAATGCAAAGTCCTTTTTAGTTGTGGAAAGTATTTTGAGAGGCTGTGGGTTATTTTCTGAGTTAGTTATGGAGTGCCACAAAGTCCCCATAGAAGTTCAGAACATTATTCAGCCCACCTGACTTAAGATGCTAAGTTAAGATGTGCATCAGAAGCCTGCTCACACAAATTTCCCTTAATCTTTGATGGAAAGTAACAGATGCCTCCAGATAGTGATTCAGATGGTGGGCTGAGTTGCCTTTTTTATCTACCCCCCCGACTGAAGGTGAAACCTTTTCTTGTTCTTCACCCACCAGTTTTTCCACTTATTATCATGGTTCCTCTAATACAGATGTTTACTGAGTTTCATTTTATTTAACCTTTCAGACTGTAAATGTATTTTTCGTAGTTGCCAGACCTTTCAAGAGCTGACCATGGATGTGGGGGTTCCTTGGATCACAAGTTGAAAATCATTTCCATATAGGCAGTAGTTACCACAGCAGCAGGGCTTCAACAATGCTAAGCAATTAGCTGTGTATGGGGTGAATCTTGGCTTTTATAAGACTCTATACCCCACAGAATGAAAATATATTTCCAGGCATTTAATGCTTCTATTGAAGAAGAAGATGTAAAATGACAATTTGTTCCCTCCCACAGAATAAGGAAAGATTAACTTGAATTACTTAAAATAAATATATTTATCTTAAAACAGAAGTCATTGAAATGAATCAAGGCTGTCTAATATTTCAGGAATTACAGTCTAACTGCCAGGTCTCAAGAACCAGCAGTGTGCCAAAAATAGACTCTATATAGACACAACAAGGCAAAGAAGACATCACAATTAAGTGGCAAATGTTTGAGCCTTAGGGTCTAAATACTCATTAGAGCAAACAGGCTTGTTAGCTTGCAAATGTGGGAAATGCACACGTTTTGTTCCAGGTGGTGGCTCCTGTGAAGCTCCAGGAGAGCAAGGGAGTATTGCAGTTTCCCCAGCTGCAGTGCTGCTCTGCATTCTCTTGGTAGTGGGGAGGCTGGGAGGAAGGTTTTGTCACAGAAGCTAACAGAAAGTTCAGGGACTTTGATCAAAATTAATACCAAACAAAAATATTTTAGCCATTGGACTATTAAGTGTTCAAGGTGATTCTCTGAAGTTTCTTATCCTGTATTCAAAAGTTCTTGAATAACCTTTTTACAAAATTTTGTATGCTCTAAGGGGAAAACCTCCAAAATTTTAATGAAGGAAACCACTTTACAACAAAATTTTTAGCCAGCTAGCATTGCACGACTCTAGCCCTGCACCTCCCAGCTGCTGCAATCAGAAATTGATGGTTACACTTGCACACGTGAGAAGAGGGCGTGTGTGGGTATTGATGTTAGCCAGCACAGGAGTATAAGAGTCTTCTACAAACACTTAGAAATAATGCTTTAATTTTATTACCTTTGCCTGCATAACTTCCAGCCAATAAAACAGGCTTTTAATAGCTAAGTCTTTCTCTTCAGTTCCTCAGTTAAAACCATACTGACGTCATGGAGACTTATTCTTTGTGGGGAGCTATAGAATACTGCATACTTGGGAGTGGTTTATTAGATTTTATGTAACAAATTCTGCTCAGCTCTGTCACAATGACGTTTGCACTGCTGCACAGATTGCTTTTGTGCCATTTTTTGACCAGAGAACATTGGCCAATATTAAGATTCATACACTGCAGATGCACTTTATTGTACAGACTATTATTTTCAATTTCATTCTAACTTATGCCGTGTCCTCTGTGATCTGCATTTTGATGGGTAGATCAACAAAAATTGAACAACCAAACTAATACATGTTTCTTGTGTCTGTATTTTGCCTGTATCTCTTAGTCTTATTCACAGGGTGCACTTTATCAATAAAATTGAATGGGCACCACACTGCTTGCACAATGGAACTTAACTTTGGAGGCCTCAGGATGGCTGAGACTTTACTGGTCATTGTGATTTCTAGAGCAAAAATATGGGTTTAAGTATAGGTCTAATTGCCTATTCTCTAGATATATATTTTTTTCAGAATAGTTTATAAATTGTTTAGATTTTTTGCTTTTAATAACTTCATTTCCTTTTTGGTTAAAACAATTTTAGTTTAAAACAATAGGTGCTGTTCATGGTCTATGTGAGTAAAACTTGGATGAAGGAACTACTTTCATTAATCTGAATCTGCATTTAGTCAGTATCTTCCTACAAAGTACCACAGTCTCCCCTCCTGATGACTTTTGGCTGTAACAACTATACTAATGTTTTGACTGGGAGTCCAGCCCCTAGCAGAGAAAACAAAGAATCCCAGTTGGGCTTTTATGTGCCTTTACAGGAACACAGCCAAATCAAAATATTTGGTTTTCAGGCCTCTGGTCTTTAAGGAAAATGAAATAAAACAAAAGCAGTTTTCTATGGAATGTACATAGTTTTTGCTAAGCAGAGAAAATTGGTTGGTTCAAAATCCCAATTTTACATTGAAACACTTGCAATATGAATTTTTTAAACAGCTATAAAATATTGTTATAAATATGAATTAACAGAATTTAATCTTTCAGGTTATCTCCGTATGCTTGCACACACACACACAAACACACAGACAGTATGGAAGGACAGTTCCATAGCAGGACTGCAGTATTCATTTTACTTGTTATTTAAAGAAGCAGGAATGAAACAGTGAAGCTATGTTTTCTAATATATAAGCCTCAAACAAATAAAAAAAGTTATTCTCCTGCAAGGTATATTGAGAGCAACATCATTAACATGATAATCCACTGAGAAACTACTTCTTTGGCTTTAATGCAGACACCTGTAAAAGATAACGGAGCTTAGATAAATTTTTAGAGTATTAATTCACCAAATAAATGGGGGTTTTCCAATTGCATAATTTTAAAAGGAAAGACAAGTGTGAGATGGTTATAATATTCCCTATACTGCTTAATGAGACGGAGAATTAGCTTGACTTTGGATGTATCATATCTGGTAGGTGAATGGATTATTAACTTTAATGCAGTAAATGCAATGTTAGTCTCACATTTAATCATGTAAAATCCGAGATAATGGTTGGGAAACTCATGAAATAAAAATCTGTACTTTACAAGTCCATAATAGAAATAGCAGCCTGTGTGTAGTGGATAACGTGGATGGTGAGTAACAGAAGAAGCAACAGATGAGAGGAGAGTGAAGAAATAAAGATGCAATTAAGTAACCATTTCTAATGATATAATCCAGAAAGCAGCTTAAGCAAAGCCATAGGCCACGTGGTTTCTAGTCTTGTCACTGGCTAAGGTTTAAAAACTAAGTGTTTATATTGTGCTGAGTGCAGGGATCATGGCACCAGCCACTGGGTAGGGCACATGTATGCTTGCCTCTACCTGATCCATCAGGCTTGCACAGAGGAGACATCAGTTAGGCCTTTGATTAAAGTAATAGACATAATAAGGGTTTTGCTTTCCAGGCTGAAATAATGTCTCAAGTGCAGCATAGATACAGTCAGATAAACTCCACTCCCACCATGCCATACAGTGCTCCTAAAACTGCACAGGAGATCCATTAGCTGACATGGGCATTGGTCTGGATGGGTCAGCTGTGGGGCTTTTTGGGTGAGAGATCCCTGAGCTTCATCTACACACCTCAGGATCAGATCTCATGCATTTTTCTGTGGAGTCCTTTCAGAATATATGCAGTTTTTGGGGGTGGAAAAAGATGATACTATGGCAGCTTTGCAGAAAAACAGTGAAAATATTTGTCAGTGTGGTAAAAATAATACTGGATTATAATAGTACTTTGTAGTGATCCTCAACAAGCTGAAGAAAAAAAACCCTGCTCTTCTGAGAAGACAATAAGAGAGATTATAAGTATGCAGATCATGTGTTTATTTTCAAATATCCTAGAACAGTAGTCCTGAAAGTCTTCAGGAATCAAAGGTATTGACTTCTACTCATTTTCATGTGGAGACATCTTTAACATCATAAAAAACAGCAGGAGCTGTATGCTGCAGTGAGGGATGGGACTCCTCCTTTCCAGGCAGATGTTTGCTGTTCTCTGCTTTTATATTAATAAATAAAACCTTTCAGAAATTAGTGAAGTAATGGAAAGTCTCAAGATAATGAAGTAACAGCCTACAGATGCATGTACCTGTGATAGACAGAAAACAGGGAGTGAAATAAAGCCAGGTTAGCTCATTACATTTTATGTACTTGGGATCAACAGAGATGATTCAGTGATTCCTTAGATTGCTTTTGTGCTAAGTTAAGGATGGTTTGTTTTGTAAATACTTGCTAAATATCAGATATTTTGTTCTGTGAAAAGGATTTCAAAACAATATTTTTTCTTTGTAAAAGGATGTTTGAAAAATTTAGAGAAACGTGGGTTTTGAGTAGAGTGTTTTGATTAAAATTTCTTTTTATCAGTCTGAAAATGTCAATGCAAATGGTCAACTTCAATTAAGTTTGACACATTTAGGTTTCTAAGCACTATAGGAACTTATGCAGTTACATGCTGAAGTGAGTGGTTTATTTTCATCTAGGTATTTCAAATATCACTCTGTTCTTTTGATGACTTTTTTTTTTCCTAGGCATAATTACAGCTGCATACTGTACATTTCCAAATATGCTAGAGAAGGTTGAATCAACCTAAAAGTTGAATAAATTTTAAGGAGAAGAGTCTAGGGTGAGGTTTTAGCTGAAATGGAAGAGACTGATTCAGGAAGAAAAAGGCTAACCCCAAATCTTTACTGGAAGGTCATATTAATTATAAAGCAAAATATTTTCAAATTTTTTGTGGGTTGTTTGTTTGGGTTTTTTCCCCATTTTAAAATTAAATAAGAGGGTGAGGGGTTTGGTTTGGTTTGGTTTTTGCTATTCTGAGTGTAAAAAACATTCTCAAGAATTTCCCAAGTGGCCAAAATTCATGGGCACATTGCAAGCTACCGTAATAGTTTCCTCTCTGCAAGGGAACATACCAAGCAACAACAGAAATGCAGAAATTTGATGGATCAAATAAATGACACCAGAAAAATCTTAAGAATCTCATGAAAAATATTTTGAAGTATCATTTGAAATAAGAATCAGAGTATCATGACTGTAGGGATCACTCCTAAACAAGGTCATCTATAGCTGACTTATATACTTCTTTTCTGTAGATGCCTCTGATGAGAAAGTCATAGCATTTTATTACCTCTCTCCAAGGTTACAAAGTTCTCATTTGTAGCAATTTTTCTTGTTGACATCTGCCCCTGTTCTACCATGTCAGAAGAAAAACTATTGTGATTACAGAATATTAGAACAAAAGACCATAAAGCATAGCTCTGTTTTGAACCCTTCCTTCCTCCAAATAACACTGTTTTATTCAGCAAATCTCCTTCCTCCATGCATTCTGTAATAGTTGTCTGTGCCAGTAATATAAATAAGCTTTCTCTCCTGCAGAGCCAGCACAGCTAGGAAATACCAAGCTGCAAATTTTGTTTCATCTTGTATGTCATCAACAGACCTATTTAATAGCTTTCATCTGCACACACCTCTGCAATTCTGCTGGGGGAAATAGGTTGATGGTGCCATCCACAGACAGCTTGATGTGGAAGTTAGTGCTGCACAGATGTAGCTAGGACCTCCTTTGCTTTCACAACATTGATAACAAGCACTGATAAGTGATGCAAAAACCACCCTAAAAAAAATCTTGCTGGCTTCTAGGGAATGCAGAGAAAGCAGTCAGGGAAAAAAACAAACAGAACAAAACCAAAAATAAACCAAACATGGACACCCCATTTTATTTCTAAGCTAAGCACATCTGATACAGAAATTCTTGAGAGGTAATGATGGGGTATCCACAATACCAGTAGCACAGCTATTTTTCAGGACAGGACCATTCATATTAAAAAATTAAAAGCTACAGACTAAAGTATTGATTAGTATATATTAGCCTTTTTTTTTTTTTTTTTTTTTTTTTTTTTTTACCACTTGGGAAACACATTTTGTACAAAATTAGAAAATCTAAATTCATATTTATGGAAGATTTGACAACTATATCCAATATGTTAAATGTGACAAAAAATTATAGTTACCTTAATATTATAATAAGAACAGTTTTTTTTCAAAGGCCTTGAAACATTTCATAAGACATCTAAGTGAGAGGCTTGTTTTAGGGTGAATTTTGCTTGAAAATGAGCTATATCATGATTTGTGTGTTCATGGGGGTAACCCGTCTAGAGCCATATAGTAGAGGAAACCAGTTCTTCTAAAATCCTTATGAAAATGTGTTCATTAATTGTCTTAGACACTGTGATCTGGCACTGTCTTACATCTATGCATGTTATAAAATGTGGCCAGAGGATTTGACTTGTCTGAACCTGCCTGTATATGTAGCCTGATCACAAGCTGTGTAGAGTCTGCTCTGCTGCTAATCAATAATTCAAATCTACAAAGACAAATATTTGTTAGAATTCTTAATTGTTACAATTATAGACATTTATATATTAAATGTTAGTAACTTCATTCAGGAAGCAAGTAAATTTTTCTGATAATGAGCACACATGGGTTTGTAAGTAAATTTTAAAGTTAAATTGAAAATATTTTTGTGCATATATAATGAAAGAAAATCTTGATTTTTATTATTGTAGATTTTAATATAATTCAATTTATCAATATGTTCTCACTGTTGCTCAATATTTCAATCTATAGGATGGTTCCTCTATGACTTTTTCATGTATGATACCAGTTCTGCAAGTCAGACTGAATTCATCACGTTATGTATAAACTCAGATCAGATTTGCAGATGTCAGAATTCCCAAAGTATTTCACATAATATGTAATATTCTGCTGCTTTGGTGGAAGCAATATTAAGGTCTTCAATAGATAAAAAAATCTCACTTCCAAATAATTATTATTTTCATTAATTATGTATATCCAGCTATATTCTAGCTCTTGATCGAAAAGTATGATATAAATAGGCTGAAGTTAAAAATTTAGTTGAAATACACTTTTCAATGTTCTTTTACTTATCTCTTTTCCCCTGCCTTCTCTGAAAGAAAGATCTTGTCTGATCTTTCCTTGCCTGCTTTGATTTGTATTACTGTGATCTTTTTATATACTCTGACCTTTTTATTAAGACTTCCTTCAGACTGGATAGCCAGCATGATGTATTATCACTTGTTTCATGTGATATAAGCATTTGTCTCATACCCAGCAAAAGCTGACTTGATGTTTGCACAGGCAGAATTTACAATACCTGCTTCTAAATTCAAAAGTGTTAATTTGGTCTCTCACCAGGTGAGGTAGAACAGTTAAAGTAACTGTACTGGAAGAGCAGAGGTACCAGTGTCCTTGTCTCTCTCTCTGATATCCAAGCCTGGGGAAATCTTCCCTGAAGTCCCAGCTTCTTAAATTCTTTACAGAATTTTCAGAGATTTTAGAGGCTTCCTATGATCCTAGAACCAAGCAAAATACATGAAAACTATGGGTTTTAATTCCGCAGTTTTAAAGAATTTGGTGATCTGAGTCATTATTTTGGGACATTGGTTGGTAGTGATTAATAGAATCCTTCTAGCAACAGTTACAACAGAGATAGAAGTCCAGCAGTACACTCAGGTTTAAAATGAGTCTATATTGAAATAGACATGAAGAAGAACTGGGGCATGAGCGGACAGAAACAACAGCTCTTCCAGACAAAACCAAATGAGTATAAATTAGAAATGTTGCTTAATGTTAGGTATGCCTTCAGCTCCTCAATGTATTTCCAGTGTTGAAACCTGTAACTGCCATCAAAATTCTAGCAGTTCTTAGACACAAATATATCCCACCTTACTGGCAATTATAATCCATACTGCTCAGTTAAGAAAGTGAGTTCATTATATTCCTATGTTTGCTAAAAGTAAGAGATATCTGCAGAAAGAACACATGAAGAAAAGTTGTTGAAGTCAGAGCAGGCCAGTTGAGGCATCCGTTCTGCAGAGCCCTGCATAGCACAGAGTCCTGAGCTCATTGGTTGCCCAAAGTGAAGTCAAAACTGAAGGTCAAAATCCCCCATTTACTGTAGGAAAGTAATGAGAGAGAATATCTAGGATGTAAAACAGTCCTGATACTCAGGGATGATCCCATGAAGCAGAATGTTTTCCAGATGGTGAGGAAGAGACCTAAACAGCTGAGTCGTCATCTCTCATTGATTACAGAAGTCATTAACTTGCAACTTTATGTGTCAGGATAAACAACATGGGATAAACCCAGAATCTCATAGTTGGGTATAGATCATACTCTCACAACATGACTTTTATGTAAACAATCTGCACTTGTAAATATATTTCTATATATCAATTTTATATATCAAAACATTTAAAAGTTACACAGTTGAACATCTCAGTTATGAAATGCAAGTATATAGTAAATATGTGTGTTCAGGATGTGTCTACTTAGAAAAAAAATTGAAGACAGAAGTATCCTATCTCACTTAGCATCTGGCAGTTCAAATATCCATTGGAAAAGACTGTTCTACAAGAATTATTTATTTATATGCATTCTTGCAATATCTCAATCTTCAGTCTGAATCTAGCAAAAGATATTTTTTGCCATTCAAAGACATGTTAAAAATCAGGTTTCCTAGATAAATGATTGTTATAATGTAGTAAAAATGGTGATTTAAAATTATTAAATCAATGTCTTCTCAAAAGGACTTGAATGTGGAATAGCATATCACAGGCAACCAAAAAGAACATCACAGTTAAAATAATTTCTCAAGCCACAAAGTGGAAACAAATGGGGAAATGCTTTTGTTGTCTCTGAATAAAACTGAAGGCAAAGTAAAAGAGTTTGGCAGAGATATTTTATATGATAATGTGAACATGTGTGAGAAACTTCAAGTTCTGAGTTACTAATAATTAGTTTTTATTAAATTGCTTAAACTTCCTTACAATGAAGTTGATTCAAACTTTCTGCATTAAGCCTATTGCTGAGTACAGTCACAATAAAATAGTCATTGAATATTCTACTGTTAGCTTTTGCCTAGTCCTCCTCTTCTCCTAAAAGGAAGCCTGTCTGGAAAAAACTATCAGTGAAATGGTAGGCTATAAAGAGTAACATTAGTAAATTCCATGTAAAGAAAATATTTTAACAGTGAGTGACTGCCAAGAAATTCAGAAAGTGATTCTTAGCAGATGTATTTTTAATTCCTGATTTTGCAAATATATCCAGATGTGATTAAAATAAGTCTATTTATATGAAAAAATAAGCATGTAAACTTATTTTTGTGAGCTAAAGACATTTTTTTGTAAATATTTATATATGCTTGGAAGAACCCAATCCTGCACACAGACTGATTATGAAAAGCAGAACGTTTTAAAACAGCAGTCTAAAATTTACTCTATTGTATCAGTGAGTCTGTGTGAAGTAAAATGTTCCTTACCCAGGAATGCATTGAAGCAGAACCTGAACCTTACCTTTATTATATCTTTATTAGATACACTCACCAGAATGCTCACTAGGAGACCATAGCACCTACATCCCACTGGCCCAGCTGGTTCCTGAGAGAGCTTCTGTTCCTTTCTTCTCCATCTACAGACATTATTCTTGCAGTCCTAAACCACTCTTGTCTTTACTGCACAACATAGTTTCTACTTTTATAAAATCAAGCTTGGGAGCAGCCAGCTCAGTGAAGATAATCTCTCAAACCTGTCTAAGGTGTATCTTTTCTGTTCCTACTAAAATGCTGTTAAAGTACAGTAATTTGCAGTAGTTTGATATATATTTCAAAGCCATAACTTGTGGCCAACATTGTCTCACAATTCAAGATATAATAGACAATCCAGACTTTAGTAGAATGGATTTTTATTACAAATCTTGCTCCTGTGATTTTTTAGGGCTTTTTCCATTTTGGTACTAAATCTATTTTATTCTGTTTGTTATTTTCACAGCACGAGGGGCTGAAGTACCTAGTGAAAACAAAACAATGTTGTGTGTTCATGCAGTCAGGGAAGTTTTGTTTCATACAGACCTGCTACTCTGATGGCCACCTCAATCTAAGTGTAGGCATTTTTCTAAATACTTTAAGAAATAGTACTGCAAGAAACTATAGTGAAAAAATATTGTAGCTAAGGTATTCCAATGCTCTTTCCATGTTGTGTTTTTATGCCAAGAAATTTCCCAAACTTTTAGCTGCCATGGTTATTTCCCACTGTCCCTGACAGAAGATACTATGCACCTAAGATTCCAGAGGCTTTTTGCACCTCTATTTTAAAGACTATAGCATTGTTGAGGTTTTGTTGCAGTCTGATTTTGGTGTGAAACACAAATGGCTGGAAAGTTTTGAGGAAAGTTTGTGTAGAGAAGGACTGAAATGATTCTGCTACATGGGAACAACATCTGTGTTACATGCCGTGTCCATGTTACTATTCTGTGATTCAAACAAGAAGTTTGCTTCCCAGCAGCTGTTGCACCTGCTGTCCCACACTGACACCTAGCTGACTGAGATGCCTGGCTGGGGAGTTTTCCTCCTTTTCTGGCAGACAGGTATTGGAAGGTTACACCTGACCAGAAAAGAAATAACAGAAATAAGTATATCCTATTATAACTAGTTTCATTAAGGAAAAAAAAAATCAGATTAATGCTTTTTCTCATTGGCATGTAATTCTGCCTTAAAAATAGCAAATCCTAGAATCCCTGGGAAGTAGCCTCCATCAGAGCAGCCATTTCTGTGCAGTCCAATAAAAGACAGAAGAGGGGAGCTGGTAATTACTGTTACTCATCACTGCAGAGCTATGGCTTCTGATTCCCACTGCTCTGATAGTCAGAAATATTGTCCTAATTTTTATCCTTATTTTACTCCTGACAATTTTGCATGTTCATTCTTCATTCAAGAATGACCTTTATATTTTAAAGACAATTACATTGCTTATTCATAGAGGAAGTAATCTGTCATAGTTTTCAGTCAACACTCCCCAGAATTCAAGCCTTCCAAACATGCCAAGTTTTCCACTTGATATCTTTCAGGAAATAAAGCTTGTGTTGATGCCAGAGATGCACACAGAGTAGACTCCTCCATGACTGCTGTCCCACATGGCTGAATTCAGTAGCACATTACACTGGTGTGTAGAGCAAGTGGCTGAGAGCAGCAGTGAGCAGCTGAGAGCTTTGCTCAGAAGCTATAGTAGGATCCATGCACGTGGCTGTGCTGCTTCTGGATGCAAGATAGCTTGCGTGAAACTTGCTTGTGTATCTTTCTGCCAAATTTTCTTGTGCTTCAAGTTTCAGAACTACTTTGTGTGAACAGATGAAGACACCTCTTCAGTATCCTCGAATTGTTTTTCATTTCTTGAGTACAGTGAAGGCATATCTTCCCTTGCCCTTATTCTATTAAGCCAAGTGGAAAAAAATGCAACTGTCCAGTTACAGGATAATTAAATTTGTCTTTTCTCTCAGGTAGAAAGTGTCCCCCATACTGTGAAAGCACTGTATTTTTCTGCTTTGTGAGTACATTAGTCCTTCTTGCTTGATGTTGATACCTAAAGCAGTATAAGCAGTGCTCCCATTACTTTTTATTTTAGACATATTGATTAAAGAAGAGATTACTAAATGTCTCTAGATCCTGTAATATTATATATACAGTCTTGTGGATATTGCAGTCTTCCAAGAAAAAGCCATCATAGCAAGCTCATGGCATCATTCCACAAACAAAGGGATTTCTGTTTGGTTTTGTCTTAATGATGCATTTATCTTTAAGGGCTTTCTTTGCCTTTTCACTCTCTGATATTCCAAAGGCAGTATAAACTGTATCTTAACAAGAAAATACATGGATTTATATAACAAAAAAAAAAAAAATTGAAATAATGAATTATATAGATTTTCTATATTCCTGAGATATATGAGGAGAATTATTCTATACATACAATTCAAAATGCTCCATCTATTTTCAGAATGAAGTTAAACATAATGACTTGCAATTCTATAATGGGTTTCAGTTAACTGCAATTGTGCCAGCAGATTAAGTGGCACTCAGTGCTGTTGTTGCACATGAAAAAAAAAAAAAACAAAGATGTAATCAAAGCATCCTTATAAAGATCAACACTGCTCTTCATTGATACCCATTGTTAGGCTGCAAATGATTATTAGACACACTAGTGCTTTCAGAGGTTAAATAATTGAGGGAGTATTAAATCTGGGTCATAGCTAAATTAGTTTTTGGTTAGTGGCTTGCTTTGTGTTGAGGTCTTCTGACTGTAAGCCTAGATATGGATTAACAGGGACCACAAGTCCTTGGCCAAAGAAGAGAAGCTTCTCCTTCCTTCTCCTTCCCCCAAGGCAAAAGAGTGATTAGCTGGAAGCCTTAAGTATCTTCACAACTGCTCATGGGCAGCTGAGGACTTCCACCCCCTTTGCTGCACAGCAGAACAAGTTAAAGTTCCCATCTTTTATGTCAGTTTATGGTCACAGATGTGCTGCTTCAGCTGTCTGTCTCAGTTGGATCACTCACCTCCATGCTTTGCCTCTGCTATCCAAAAAGAAGAACAGTGCAGGGCTGCAATACTTTTAAGTCAGTTTTTTCAAATCTCTCAACTAGGGTCATGATTCTAAAATCAACAACACAATTTTAAACAGGCAAAAAAAGTAATGTTCTAATCTATTTTTATTAATTTAGGGCTAATGTATATTCCATCAGTCTGAGTAGTATCTATGTTTCCATGAATAAATGTGTAATATCTTCAGTTGAATAAATGTTTCCATCTGCTGCCAGTTCTTAACCAATAATTATTTTTTCAACATATATTCATGTATTTTATTTTTAACATTTTCTTGATAAGGCACTACATTCTCTCACAGCTCCATATATAAAACTTAATTTTTAAACATTTAATCCTATTCCAAAATGTTATTTGACTTTTCAAGATTGTTTAAATTATTATCTGCTCCACTCAATTTACTTCACAGATACAGCGAAAAGGAACTCACACTAAAATGTCGAAATAACATGGTTTTGATTTTTTCATTATCATTCTGGATTGGCAGCTATCCATTATAAAGTAGAAATTAATCTTATGTTCTCTTTTGTTATGCAATACTATTGTTATTAGTCCAATTAAACTGAAAAGAGCTCTATAAGAAACCAGAAAACTGCAACTCGATGTGAAACAATACAGAAAACAATTTTCACTTTTTTACCCATTGGTGAGAGCACTCAGGTGGGAGTGAGAGACCTGACATACACAGGTCTCTCAGGAAACATTTCTGTTGTGATCTAACCCCAGGCAGCAACTAAGCACCACACAACCACTTGGTCACTCTCCTCCTTAACCCCCCAGTGAGGAGGAGAATCAAAAAAATACAGTAAATCTTGTGGGTTAAGAACAGTTCAATAATTCTTGAAACAAAATAAAATACAAAAACAATAATAAAGGTAATAGAAATAATAGTTGTAATGAAAATGAGGAAGAGAATAAAACACAAAAGATACAGTGGATGGGTGCACAATCCAGCTGCTCACCACTGGCCATGCCCAGCCTGGCTTTCAGCAGTGATCACCCCTCCCCACCAATTCCTCTCATTTTATATCCTGATCTTGATGTTCTGTGGTATGGAATATCCCTTCTGCCAATCCTGTCTTGTTCATGCTCCCTTGTGGCTTCTTGTGCACAGTCTCACTGGCAGAGCATGGCAAATGAAAAAATCCTTACTTAGGGTAAATGTTACTTAGAAACAACTAAAACATCAATGGTTTATCAACATTATTCTCATAAGAGATCCTAAACACAGAATTGTACCAGTTACTAAAATAAAAATTAATTCTGTCCTGGGAGAGATGGGAACAAGTGCCCTGGAGATTTTTGCCAAGTCTTTCCCATGCCCAGTTTTGCAAGACACCATTGAGTTTTGTGCATTCCTGGGCAAGTTAATATGCAGGATATGTACTACTCATGTAGGTGTGCAGTTCCAGAGATAGGACCAAGAATTCATCCCACTGTTGGTTAGATCATGGTGTCAGAGGAAGGAGGTCTTTGGGCTGAGATTATACCCAGGCAGATAAACACTTCAAATCCATCTCTAATCTAAACCCAGGATAATTGGATAAAATTATGATGAAAAAATTCAGTTTTGTTCTGTAACCTCCTTCCTGACACCTTAACAGCATGTCTATGAAAATTGCCTCCAGGAGTACCTCCTGTAAGAGCCAGAGGACAAAATTCTGTAGAGCATTTCCATGGTCTGAGTTTTCCCTCATTAAGGATTCAGGATTGTATAAAGAAAAAAACCTGATATGTTGATATATAAAATTAGCTCTGGACACCTTAGCAGCACTCATGATTTCCTGTCTTTCCTGAGAGCGGATCCTAAGGCCAGAGAAGCAGCTCTGATTTGTCCAATTTGACTAAACTTTGTGAATTACCCAGAAGATGTAAAATGCTTAATGTGATCATCTGGAAGGGACATTACTGCAGGCATGGACATTGGAGCCTGCAATTAATGGCACCATTGGTGAACAATCGCTTTTCCCCATTCAACTCTGAGTCTCAGACAAAATTAAAAACAAGGCTAGGTTATAGTACTAAAAAACCCAGACGCCAAATGACAGTACATGGCTAACTTCATCCCACCAAGACAATATTTTTATGGAAAGACTGTGGCTGAAGTCATAATGCCCTTTTGGGAACAGTTCTTATCATAAAATCCTGTTGAACTGTGCCTGGCACTGTTTTAAATATGCTGTAACAATACTAAACAGCTAAACCATGACAGCAGGTGTGCTGGTAATTAAGCAATATATCATGTCATTTCTTAGGGCTGTGCTTTGTTTTTTTTATTAGTTTAGTCTGTGAAAACATTGATTTCGTTTTCAGTGTGTGGTTATGTTATAGTTAGCTGTATGTAGCTTTTTGAGATTTTATATATACATTTATATGTAAGTAGTCAATTTTATCAAAATAACCTCTGTGTCATAAGGGTTTTATTTTTCTCATTTGAGTTACTGCATTAGGTCATCTAATCTGACCTCACATGTATCAGAAAGTTCCATTTTACCTGTATTGAACTCCATTAACTACCACTTAACCAAAGTAACTCTTTTCAAAAGGCATTTAGTCTTGATCTGAATATGTGTAAAAATTGTACTTGTCTTCGTATTTTGGTTCAGTAGAAAAATTGTTTTCTGTTAAGAAATAATGCTTTGTTTCTCATTTAAATGTCTTGATTCAGTTTCAACACAGCACTTGTTCTTATACATCGTCCACCATATTAGAAGTTATTTTGGCAATGCATAGTTTCTTTTGATTTATTAATTATGCATGACAGCGAAAAGATTACTTTCTTTAATAATCATATATATATATGAATAGGTGCCTGTGTTTCTAAATATTCCTTTAATAAATATAAATACAATATCTCTTATGGAATGCATTGAGTGTTTTAATGTTGGTCTAAGCAATATTGTGTTGAAGAGATATTGTGCTTTCCTATATGGAAAACATATATCATGGATCATATATAATATGTTTGTAATTTTCTTTTTCTCATTTATCCCCTATTTATTCCTCCTTACCTGTGTTCTTTATTGTCTGTGATTTCATGTTTGAGTCAATTTCATTAATAAAGATGTTGAATTCAATTTGTAGGACAAAGTTAGTGCCAGAAATACCTACAATGAAGCCTTCATATAAAGCTGATGTACTACTGACAATTTCTCTCTGCCAGTTGTTCATTCATTTATGCATGACTGTGATTGTATAGTGTACTCTTTTACAGAGTGTCACACTAGAGGCATACAAAATCTTCCGCCACTTCTCAACTATGTTTATTAGCCATTGTTATTGAAAAAATTATATCTCATCAAAGAATGAAAGCAATTTTCTTTGATAATATCTCTCCTCTTTAAAATTCTATTTATAAGCATTATTAAAATATTTGTTGAGCAGTTATATATAATGTAAAAGGTTGTGTCGATTTTCCTATCATCTCTCCATGGATTCATGAAAAAGCAGATATAACCTGTGGTAAATCTGAACTCACCCCACTGGCAACTCTGTTGTAATTTTAATAGATTTACAATCTTTGGAATTGCCAAGTATTTTTAGGTAATTAAAAATTATCAATGAGTTAAATATTTCTTCAGACAACTGTTTGGGCTTCAAGTAGAAGTACAAGTTATCCGAACTTGATATATAGAGAGTACACACCATTTTCCTGATGATGTCTTAAAATTAAGAAAGTCCATCATTATGTGGTAAGAATATATCATCTTTCTTTTCCAGGTTTAGAAATATATATACATGCATACAATGGATTTTTAAAAACCCTTCCTTAATGGCTAGACTTACATTTTTTTCTCCAGAGCATTATTTCCCTTCATAGACTCATTCAATTTCTAAAGTATAGTACTAGATTTTGTTTGTGTTTTGTGCTTTTGGTGATCACAAGCATGTTTACTGAAAATCATCCTCTATAATTATCAATTATAGTAGAAGAAACTAATTATTTAATAGATGCTTCTCAAACTCCTCCAGCTTTATTTCTTCTCACGCAGAGAGTTTCTGATTCTAAATTGCAAACTACCTGCAAAATGATTTTTATTTTCAGTTTTAGCAGTTAGCTTTGTTGTATAAACAGAAGACAAGTAGTAAATAAAAAGAGCAGAGGTGGAGGAGCAGCCAAGCCAGTCTGTCTCTGGAGGGGCATAAAGGGATGGAGGAGCAGGCTCAGTGTCCCCTGGTCACTGAGTCTGATGGGACCCTGCCACTTTGATGGGTTGTTGGCATCTCAGTCTTTAAGGAGCTTGCCTGGAATAGAAAAAGAGCAGTTTTCTTTCTCACACAGTGAAACTCTTCTAGGATCTTACTCCATGTAAATACATTCACTTGATAGCAAAACATCTTGGCTCTTGCAAATACATCTTGCATATACAAACCTCTCTGTGTTCCTTAGTGGTTAGATTAGTACCTACAGCAAGAAATAATTTCACCTGAGATTTTGTATCTCTTCTGCAAGTCCATTTTATTTCTGTCTATTATGAACTATAATTTTAACTTTAGTTTATATGGTTCCTCAGCCAAACAATTGGATTTTATAGTACACCAGGAATCTGACTACTGAAATGCAAGCTGAAATTTCAACAAAATTCTGTGATTTAAAAAGGGAATATTACTTCTATTCTAATTTTTCACCTGAGATGATTCCTTACTCAAAAAATATTTTCAAACACAGAAAAAAAAACAACTTTAAAATGAAATTATTAGAGACAAAATAGAATACTGCATGCCTCATTTCTGAGTAGTGTGATAGGAAAATGGAAAAATGAGATTTATTTTCTTCACCTTTAATGAGACAAGTAATAGTAGGACAAATGGCAAAATATGAGTAATATTTTCCCAGACCCCACTTCCTTCTGATGAATTATGCTCTATTTTCCTTTAGCAGGCATTGAGTAACTTTTATGTGGAAAATTCAAAGAACTGACAGTAAGGCCTAAGTTATAGCTCAACAAATCATGATGTTTTAAGAAAACTAGCCCTTAAGCACCATTTATTCTGGTGCTAAAGAATTGAGTTAATAATTTAAAAATCAAAATGTGACATTTAAAAACATAAAAAAACCATTGAAAATATTTTTTCTTGTACATTCATTCTCATCAACATCATTATTATCAGCTCCTAGGGAAAAAAAAGAAGTGTGGAAAAAAATGGGTCAGTGAATTTAAAATAACCTCTTGGTTTATAGGCTAACAGGTTAAAAATATGTTGATGGAACTACCACAGCAATGTTATGCAATTGTTAAAAATTTAATTTTTGAGTATTTTTACAGAAATGGTCAAATTTTTCAAAAGGTCTCAATTGCCTTTCCATATTGAATTGGCTATCATTAACACTTATATCTTCTTAACCCAACCTCAGTATAATTTCTATATGGTAACTATTTTTTCTTCCTTACACAGGTAATGTGGATTCCAAAACTGATTTTCCCCTGATCCTGTGAATAGTTATAGCAATACAATATGGAATTACATCAGCAGAGGAAAATGAATGATAGTATTTCCATCTGGACACAAACCTTCTGTATTTCAGCACTTTCCTGCATTAAGACATGCAATATTCTGAACTTGGGTGTTCTTTACCATGTGTGAGACAAGAGCCTCAGACTTTGCTGGTGGCCTGAGACCTACTTTTGTGTAAAACTTGCAGAAATTACCATCAGTGTTTTCAGACACAAAGTTGCTCTCTGGAAAATTTCTAACAGCTGAATGGGCTTCAGCTGCTTCTCACACAATCCACTGGTTCTAACTTTCATTTGAAGTGTCCAAGACATAAGCTTAACAAAATAGAATGTTCCTTTCTTTGACAATGCCATGCTTTGACAGTGAGGCCTAGAGAATAGGAATAAAGAAGTTTACGTAAGATGAACACTGACAATCTGTTTTATTCACCCTTTTTTTTTTTTTTAACTCCCAGATCTCAAGAGAAGAAGTTCACAAATGGCAAAAAAAGACACAATTCCCATTAGATCAATGGTTCAGTGAGTTTCATGGTGTTCATGTCACTGCTACGGTACAGACCACAGACAGCAAGGGCAGAAATTCAGCTTTCCCTGCAGTCTATCTAAATCTGCTTGAATACCTGAACTGTGTATAGAAAATATTAATTTTTATGAAATAGAAGTAGGTATCCTTTTGCTATTCCCCCCCACAATAAGCATTAAATTTAAAGAATAGAAGAGAGAATTCTTCAAGCAAGCTACAATGAACACATTGGGAATTTTTCATGTAAGCTGTCAGTTTCAAATGCTTTAATGTTGTCCACTAGCAGACGGCTGAAATCCCAGTCAGAACTGAATTCCTGAACACATGATGTTGATTATGAAGCATATATATTTGGCCAGATGATTTTAAGCAAGTATAGTCTTGATTTTTTTTGTTTGTTTGTTTTTGTTTTTTGTTTTAAATGAATTACACACGGGATTAAATTCTTTTCAGTTTAATTTTTTTTTTTAAGTCAAAGAGCTCTAGAAGAATTAAGCCATGGGCTTCAAAGGATCACTGCTCAATTTTCATTCAGAACAGAGATCCCAAAAATAAGTAATTCATTTATTAGACCAAGAGAAAATTTCTTTCCATTGCTTTTTGGTTGCCTTTACTAACTAGAAAAGGAAAATTCACAGAGTAGCCTTAAAATCCTATCACCAAGTAAGAATCACCAAGAAAAATACACTGAGGAAAATATCTGCTCTCTTTTCCTTCCTCTCCTGTGTGACTGATTACAGTTTTAATCTTGCTGCCTGGCTGCCACATAGGTTTCAAGTAGCTCTTACAGGGCTGCAATCCAGATTCCTATTTGTGCTGTTGCTATGCTTATCTAATGTAAGGACCAACTTTTTTACACTCCTCCTGCTGTTTCTATTTACCCTGTAATAGGTTAAATGCATCTAAACTCACATGGACCAGACCTACACTGACTTGAAAATTGTGTAAAGCTACAGGAGATATCTATATGTTGCAATTTGTAGTATTTCACTTACTTGCAAGGACTTCTTTGGTTAATAACATGGGATGTCACCTAAAAAATCTGACCAAGAAAACCAATTTTATGGTAGGCTATGAATGATGCCCAGTTCAGACTATGAGCAGTGATTTTCTAAATTGTACTATGTTCCCAAGGGTAATCTAAATTTCCTTTTCTATTTTTATTTTTTTGGTTGGTTTTGTTGTTTACTTTGTTATGTTGGCTCCAAAGTTAAATGCTGTGTCTACATACTCATTTCTACAAAATGGCAGGCTTTGGTACAACTTCCCTTCAGGGATCAATTCACCTGGGGAATATACTTTCTGGAAAAGGGAAAACTCACCCATTTCAGAGCGCAGGGAAATTAAACACAAGAAGCAAATTAGAAGAGCATGGATCAATAATGACACAGGACTTTTGCCTGCCTATAAATATGTGCTAAAGTAATTGAGCTTCACTTCACAATTCTTATGTTTATTTGGATCAATTTTATTTCATAGCTTTTATTCCTTACCTTTTTTGGTACAGAATATAACTCTTTTGTGTTTTCCTCTCATAGTTGGACAGAATTTGTGACATTTCTTCAGAAGCACCACTGGAAAGGCAAGTAATGTATAAGTGTACACAGAAGAGGCTCAGTCAGCCAGGGTACACAACTGTGGACTACAATCTGAATTTTTTTTGTACTGGAATCCATTTTTCAAATTGTTTCATTAGTAGAAGAGAGTCTTTGGCATAAACAATTCTGACTTTTAGATAAGTCTCTATAAAACTAGGTTTATTGACAAAGTAATATCCATCTGAAACTTTCTGGCTGCTAAAAATGATTTATCAGTCAGATCCCCATGTTTTCTTGTTTTCCATTATGTGCTCTCACAATTGCTGTTGATTTTGTTGAGAGAAGTTGAAGTTCCTCTAGGCCTTGCAATATGTTCTATTACCTCTTTGTAACTTTCATTATCTATTAAGAACAACTGTTATAAAAAGGCAAGCATGTAGAAATTATTAGCAAATAGGAATCTCAAGGCATATGTTGCCAATTTAATAATGGCAATACAATATATTAGAGCTCATTTGGGAGCTGTCACAAACAGCTTCACCAGCCCCAAAATAATTCCTAGCAACCTCTACATTTTTCTTACAGAGATATTATTTTGTGACTCAACAAGCATTCAATGTATCAATTATTTCGTGACTCAACAAGGATTCAATATATTAAGATATATTGCTGTAATTAGGGAGGCTATTAAAAAGTAATGGCAGGATAATTTCATACAAGGATAATTTTACCTGGGGGACTGATCATTACTTGATTACATTATGCTGTTGTCTATTCCTTGTGTAACTTATTTACAGCTGATAGTGAAAACAAAGAGCCAATGAATAATTATCTCCCATGAATAGGGGCAGCATAGGGACAATGTCACCCAGAATTATTAACAGCTGTGATGGACAGACAGACATACTTGACTTTCCCAGTACACACAACACTTCTCCTTCCTCTATACTGACCTCTCCATCCTTTCATCTGCTGTACTGGATGGGTGATTAACAAACACCCAGCTGTTCAAAACTTCATCTAGGATTAAATTTACACACAGATAGGACAGTCACAATTCCAGTGGCAACCAGCATATTTTTATTGCAGTTGGAAGGAAGTGAAGAAACTAGGAATGTGGGACAGAATGGTAGCCACCTCTGGATGAAGTTAGTCTGCATCAGCCACTGGGAACTGTAAGGAATAGGAATATCTCTTTTTGGAATATTCATGCTAATGAAAATGGCATTGTCCAGATTTGCTATTTGAACACATTGTCTCCATTTTCTTGGGATCTGATCTTCAAATCAAGATTTTTGTCAATATTTCTAGAGATGATAAATCATACTGAGCCACTTCCAGAAGTAATCAGACAGTTACTTCACAGCAACCCTTCAAATCTGATTTTAATACATAACATAATGAGAGGTGGCCATCTTTCCTAATTTCTTCAATTAGGTTTATTCATTTAGATGTTTGAGAAAATGAAACTGTATGAAGAGTTTAAAACTATGCTAATTAAACTACTAAACTGATACAATCATATAGGTGAACATTTAATAGCTCAAAAGTGTTTATTTTTTTAAACCTCTGCAATGGAGATTGCTCTGAGCTGTAGAGGGTAGGTTGTTCCTGTTTAATTTTATGGATTGCACTGGCTAAGGCTCGATTTATTTGCTGAACTTAATATTGTAAAAAACTTTCACTGCATGTTTGATAACATGGAGTGTCATTTCACTGGCTTGTGTTAATTGCTGTCTAGATTTCAGAAAAAATCTTTCAGCATGGATATGGTTTCCTCATGGGCTATGTATAAAAAACCAGAGGATCCTATTGAATGTAGTTAAGTGGAATTCTAATCATTGCCTTCAGAACTGCTGCCTGTTAATAACAATGGACTCTGCAGCCTTGGTTTTCTTTTTACTTTTGAAATTAACTGTGAAACTGCAGTACTAAACTCCTCCATATCCCAGGAGCTGCAATGGGAGAGGCATCTGCTGTCTAAATTTGCCTTTGGTTTTCTATTTCCCTCCTGCTGCCCTTGTATGTGCAGAGATGATCTAGGGTTGGTTTAGCTATTCCTTGTGAAAATAAACTTGGAAATGTTAAAAAACTATTAAATGGCATGGAGTGAAATAGGTACTTTTAGAGCATAAATTCTCTGGCTCTTTAGGCAAACATTATGGATTGAGATGAATTGCCCTATTAATTGTCCTCTCTAGAGTCTTACTTCTCTTCATGGGATGGGATGGGATGGGATGGGATGGGATGGGATGGGATGGGATGGGATGGGATGGGATGGGATGGGATGGAATTGTAGATCATAATGACTAAATTAAATTTAAAGATATAATCATGGCTCCAATCCAATGTATTTTTTAATACATTTTAACTTCTAAACACCCACACCAGACTCTTTCTTCTTAGTATATGCACACTGTATCTTTCTTTCATCCTCACTGGAATGCTCACATCTCTTGGGATAATCTATTTGTGTTTCTGTATGCTTAAATTCAGACAGTATTTCACCTTAAGTGAAAACCCAACACTGTTGCAAGCTCTCATTAGGACTTTGACTTGATGGGTCTGGAAACAAGACAAAGTTGCAAATGTATGTATTTTAATATTATGGCCTCATTTTATTTTTGTGCCTTGAAATAAATCAAGGACATTGGACATTCTGTCTTACAGAAAAACTATAAGCTATTTCAAATTACTCTTTAGTGAAAAACTTATCACTGAAGAGCTATCTGACTAAGAAGCACTGTCAAGAAATCTGTGGAAAGGAAAATTTCATTATATTATAATCTGGGGAAAAGAGTAATACCTTTTTTGCAGATGATGTGCAAATTTTTTCTCTGACAGATGGTATGCACATTCAGTCTATAATTACATGGTCACTTAGATGCAACACAAGTTTCTGATCCCACCTGTTCCCTCTTTATTCCTTTTCCCTTGTACTAGGTTTTGTGCTGGCTAAGGACGGAACTGTATCTAGATGAAAACTAACTCTAAAAAATACATTTTCTTTTCAGATGGATCAGTACACTAGCTTATTGTTCAGAGGTCTGAGCTGGCTAAAAGAGGACAGAACAATGAGTGTTGAGAGCAAGGCCATAGTGACATTTCCAAGCTGTTTTCCAGCTGTTTGTCCCTGGGCCTGTACTATGCCTGGAGTTATTTCTCACAGATTCAGGACTTGTGTCTCTTGTTGAACTTCATAAAATTCCTGATACTCAATTCTCCAACCTGTCCAGGTCCCTCTGAATGACAGCACACCCATCTGGTGCAGCAATCTCTCTTTCCAGTTTTGTATCATCTGCAAGCTGCCTGAGGGTCTACACTGTCCCACCATCCTCATAGTTAATGAACAGGTTATAATATTGGCCACCTGTAGCAACCTCTAGGATGCCTCACTAGTGCCTTGTCTGCATCTGGACTTAGTGCTACTGATCTGTTCTGTTTGGGACCAGCTGCTCAGGTGTGTCCAATCCACCCCACTGTCCACTCACCTAACCCATATCAGCATCTACAAGAGAAGTTCAAGCCTTCCATCTACATGTGGTATAACTGGATGCCCTGCAATTCCCTTCAGCCTGCAAAGAGGTTATTAATATTATTAACACATTTAACTTTATAAAAATTTTAAAAAATTATTTTTATTTTTAAAAATTTACCTCCAAGTGAGACCATGCCTAGCTGGTAATATAGATTCCAGAAGCAGCAGGTTTTTAATGGTCCTTTTTGCTTTTCTTTCACTGCAGTGCACATGGCATCTGATTCATTTCCTGTTGGTAACATTGAAGGGATCTCTGCTGGCTGAGAGGGTTCAAGGCTGCTCTTTGGTGCTGCATTGCCTGCAAATATTCAGCTATATCCACAGGCTCCACTGTTTCTGGAAACCGAGTAAAATATTAAAGCAAAGAAATACAAACAATCCTTGTCTTGTATTATCCCTTGCCAATCTATCTTAGGGCAGAAAAAGTATTTTTAGAAGAATGTATCAAACAAAATAATTTGTGAACTTTTTTTTTCTTTTTACCCTTTAGAGAATGCAGACTGCATTACAAACAGCAAGAGATTTTATAAGCTTCAGCTTTGCTCATGGTAGAAGAATACAAAATGTTGACAGTTAGAAAGTGGCTCTTGTTATCAAAGCTGTTCCTGCTTACTGGATTTATAAATGACTGAATCCAGATGGATTTTTATCTTGGCTTTCATCCTGATTCTATTTCATTTGGACATCACAAAAGTAACAGCAAGCTAAAGAGACTTACATGGTTACCAGAGGAAAAGGTTGTATTTTACTGTATTGACTAAAAATAGATATTATTGTCTGAACTGTATACATCAGTGAGTCTTATCCCTATGTTTCAGAAAAAAACCATAACTGTCAGTAATAGTAACAAGACTTGTCCTTGGCTGCAATGTGATTTTTTATTTCCTTTCTCCAAATAGCTCTTCTCAAAGTAATGTAGGCAACTTGTTTTCTAATTTTCATTAAATGATGTTTTGTATATAATATTATAGAATAGCACCAGTCTGTATTTAATGTTACAGAAAATGTAATTATCACTGTCCTGAATTTTCAGTCTAAAGTTCTAGAAAAAATGTTGACCTGGATAATCTTCTCCAGCAGAACTCTCCTTAGCAAGAGATCTCACCAACAAACCAACAATAATCACTTTTAGAACTGAAAACATTTGGACAGTTCATCAGGGCAGGCTAAACAAAAAAGTATGCTAAGAGCAAATCTTCTAACCTGGATAAGATACAGACAAATGAGCCCTTTGTTTAAAAGGAATCTCTGAATCTGTATTTGCAGAGGAATAATGAGCCATTATTTTCCTATAGTTGTTGACATTAATAAAATTTTTGTCTAGAAGGAGGGGATAGACAAGTGACAGTAAATGTTGTTCACAGATATTTATTATGTATTAATTGAGCTATGTGTGGGCTAAGTTATTCATGCTTGCATAACCATAAAGTGATCATTAGGAACATAATCCCATTATCTCCACTACATATTACGTTTTGTTTCATTTGAATCTGGTTTGCATGTTTACAACTCCAGTGTAAGCACTTTAATTTCAATTCCATTATCCTTATTTTCAGATGAAAGATGTGTGGTGACTTTCATTTGAAATATTATGGTCTCAGCTTTATCTTTTTTCAGTCACAGATCCTAGGAATAAAAACCAAAGAATCTTTTAGGTTGGAAAAGACCTCTTTAGTCATCGAGTTCTACCTTTGACTGATCACCACCCTGCCAATTAAACCATAGCACTAAGTGTCACATCCAGCTGTTTCTTGACTTCCTTGAGGAACTGTGGCTGCACCACTTCTGAGCTGTCCATTCCAATGGTTTCCTTGCAGGAGCACAGACACATTTTGGCATTTAACAGGGAGTGTCACATTTGAATTAAACTTTATAATTTTAAGTTTGGCACCATAAGAACCAGGCATGCCAAAAAACTGTACCCCCAAGTCAGATGACCAGAGGCACTTGGCATTCCAACTTCCTGATAAGTATCCACAGGCTTCAAAAACAGTTTAAATTAGGAAAGATAGATTTTCTAGAAACAAAAGAAATTAAACTATTTTCTTAGTGAGTTTTCATTTGTAAAAATATCTTAATTTATTCTCATATGCTTTTAGATTTCATTATTCTTGTGCAGATTATACTGATGTTTACAAATGCCATTCAGATGAATAACTATTAGCACAAAAAGAATAGTCATGGGATGTTGGTGTTATTTATTATGAATTAAAATAGAAATTAAATTGGTTATTTGTTAATTCACATTTGCTCCCCTGGTGCACATCATACCAAACAGCAACTGTTTCTCACACAGTTTTTCTACTTGGGAAAAATCTATGGCAGAAAATACCTAGTCTTTTCTAAAAAAGTCCTGTCACAAATTATCTAGCACTTCTACCGAGCACAGCTGACACTTCTATAGTTTGATAAACCTTTAATCATATTTATGAATTATTTTTATGTCATCAATGATACTCTCATTATGTCATCTCAGCAATGAAATATTTGTGCATTTTAAAATTACACAAAAATAACTTGGCAAGTGAAAAATTAAAATACTCCAAAATCTTTAGATCTGAGGCAATGAAATATATAGAACTAACTGTTCTGCATAAAGTCATGAGACATGCAAGATCAGCATGCAGAGATCTTTTATCAAGTACCTGGTCATTTATAAAGCACCTTTCTTTTGTGTGCAATCATAGGTCTTTCACTGAGCAGTCATTTCTCCTTCCGAAAATGACTTGAAGCTTAAGAGCACACTCACTCCCCTAAACTCATCAGAGATATTTACAATGCTGGTGATGCTTTTCACTCCAAGAAATCTCCCTGTACAGGAATTCCTGGTAACATAGCCAGGCTTTCCACCTTCTCTGTTTCCGAGTGAGGATGGATTTTTAGTGTGTGGGTACGGACATTGATTTACATGGATACTGATTCATATGGTATTTATTTTTATAGACATCCCACAATCACACTCATGGCAGCCTACAGTCATGACAGTATGCACTCCCAGGAAAAAAATCTAAAAATTGTCAAAAGTAATTTTTCTTCCTATCATGTGAAAATAAAAAGTAATTGTACAAAATTTCTTGCAATTTATATTAATTATGAATTACTACTTTTGTTCCTTCAGGAATTCAGTAACTTACATGAAAACTGGATATCCCACCATTAACTAAGAAATGCACTGAAAGAACTTTAAAAAATATTGATTGTCTGATGTTGTGCTTAGGGAAGCCCAACTGGAAGAAAGGTTGTCAGCACAGTAACTACTGAACTAAAGCATGTCTATGGAATCTACTGGACAGTCTCACCTAGAGCTCAGAAAATATTAATATTAAATTATTTTCTATAGAAAGATCCATAATACAAAATTTTTTCTTGGAAGATTTACATCTAAAAGACATTCAACCTTTTTCCCAAAACCAAGTTCACTGGGCTGTACTGGAAATAGATATCAGAAATATTTATGTCTGTGTACAAAAATTTCCCAACCCCCATCTTGTGAACCAAAATAAACTTTCCAGCAAAAACAAACAAAAGAAGACACCTTTTTCTGGGTGCCAAGTTGCATCACTTGCTTCTCTGGATATAGGGAATTATTTAAACAACCACACAGGTCTTCCAGAATTTTTTTATCTTCTCCATTGGCTAATATACCTTGGGGACTGATTTCTTCTGTTGAAGCTACGTGATGAATTTTGGCAATGCAGTGTTTTTCCTGTGATTCTCTCCATACAAGCACATTCCAGCCACAAAGATTTTTGTACAAAGATTGCTGTTGGCACTGTTGCTCAAAGCAGGGAAGAGGGGAGACTGCCACTCTCCATAAATTACACCATGAAAAAAGACTTTCAGCCCAGCTATAAACAGGCAATTACAGGAGGTTATGCATTGCCATCCTCAGGCAACCAGTGACACTAGGAGAATGAGTCTGTAATGAGTAACACATACTGAAAAGTGTTTTGGTTTTTATAAAATATTTTAACCATAAATTGTCTTCTGATTAAAAAAAAAAAGTGTACAGAATTTAATGTTGAGCAAGTATGTGCATGACGCTTGTTATTATCAAGTGTTCTTATCAGGAGAAAAGTTCTTTAACTGAGTAGCAAGATATCATTGTTCCTATTTAGCAAAATATTCAGCATAAAAAAAATACATGGGATCCTGCCTTTCCCAGAAGGTAGGGATAAACTCTTTTAGTTTAGAGTTCTCAACACATTGAGAGTCTTCTCCTTCACTTTGCTCCTCAATGTTTATTCTCACATAGGCACTCTGCCACAAATACGTAAATCATAAACTCCCCCTTATACAGTCTTGCATTCATTATTCCTGGAAAAATGTATAATTCTTCTCTCTTTCCCCCCCCAAATTCTTCATTAAAAGGACATTTCTGAGGGATGTTCACTGGCACAGGAATTTGAAGCTCAATCTTCATTTTTTTCTTTTGAGATATATGGTGCAGCATAGACAACCTTACTTAAATTCTCTTAAAGAGGGTACTTGCATGTCCCACCATCAAGGATAAATAAGACACTGGCTATCCAGAGATCCCAGAGATCAAAATCAATCTTAAAATGGATGGGATGTAACTTGAGTGTTAAATGAATATAGCCCTGGGTATGCTATACAGGAAGATTGTTAAACCTTTATCTTTCCTTACTTTTATTACTAAGTTCTATTAAGAAGTTACTTCTGAAGCCAAAGACAGGAATGGATGGCTGATCCTTTCCTTGTTTTTATAAACATAGACTCATAGAATCACTGAATGGCTTGGGTTGGAGGAAACCTTAAAGATCACTGAGTTCCAATCCTGCTGTGGACAGAGATGTCATTCCCTAGGTCAGGTTACTCCAGGCCCCATCTAACATGGGGCTGCCAGAGGAATCCACAGCTTCCCTAGTCAGCCTGTTCCAGGGCTTCATCACCCACTGAGTAAAAATTTCCTTTCTGAACATCTAATCTGAATCTATCTTCTTTCAGTTTAAAACCATTTGCCCTTTGTCCTGTCATTATCTGCCCACATGAAAAGTACCTTTCACTTCTTAAAAAGAGAGGGAGAGAGAGATGAAGTGATTATCATAGTTCTGTGCTTTAATTACAGAGCAACCTTTGCCTGATGATGCTACTATCCTAATTAAGTACCATTATGCTACCCTTGGGACCTTTCTGATTAAGCCCCAATTATGTGGAGTATTTATGACGATGGTAAAAGCCATCCCATTTTCTAACTGTTGCAGCACATGGTAATGATGTAAACATCTCTCCTGGGACCAAAGGATGCAAACAGTTAGATGGTGCTTTTAGAGACCCAGCAATAATTTCCAAAGCTGGAAAGATTTCTGAAACATCAAGAAACATTCTAAATTGTATTTAGGGTAATCTAAGGCTTTTTAAAAATACTGGAAGAGTGGATATGCAGTCAATAATGGATTTTGAAAACCTAAATCCCATATTTTCATTCACCTTTCTTAGACTTCAGTGGCAGATATCATTGTTCTTCAAACACCTTCTTCAATGCTGGAGTTTAGTCATGCACAATATATTTCTCTTATCAGTATATTTGTCAGATTTTTGCCTAGTCTTTTGACTCTGTCTTATATGACTGATCTGTTGCCTCAGAGTTCTTACTCTGAACAACATATATAACAATTCTTAGAGAAAGGCACATGAAGGCATAAATGTTGCATAATGCTGACTGGATCAGGGAAGAAATGTCTCTATTCTGATTAAAGAAGATGCATTTAGCCAACAGACACATACTGATTCTTCTAAACTTCATTTGAGTATAAGCAGCCACTAGTTTGAAACAATAAAAAGACCTTTAAAAGTTTCCTTCTTCAGAAAGTAGAACAATGGGACAATAACAGAAATTTTGGACAGATGTGAGTTCTCCTTTTTTGTGTCTTTGTCTATTTAAAAGGTTCAAGGTAGAACACTTGCCATGGTGATCTTCTTCACTGCCTTGGACTTTGACAAATGTAAAAATAAGCTTGTCAAGATAATATTAAAACCCATTGCCCATGGATATAAACATGCAATAAATTTTAAACCTGAAGAAAAATTAGAGTGTAATATTGTCAAAGGAGCAGCTAGATAATTTCCCCTTTGTTCAGTTCCCAAATGTAAAATTGAGTTGTTTTCTAAAGCAAAGGAGTAATATAAATTAAAATATGATGAAGGTCAGAAAGGCTAAATGACCATAATTGCAAAAGAACCATTTGCATGGAAAAAAGAAATGGGATCAATCCTTAATCTTTAAAATAGTGAGGGCAGGCATTAACATATTCTGAAAATCTAGCCAAACTGTAAAATAGGTTCTTTAAACTGCCCTGAATGAACTTGCTTTATACTTTATGAATTAAGTTTTTCAGTAGCCCAACACTTATAGAGAAACTAAAAGGCATTCCACATATTTGCCTAAATTATTCCTTTGATAGTGAGGCGTTTTTTTTCTCCAAATCACACCTGTTCATAATAAATAAATGTTCTTCATTGTCAGAATATGGGTTGTTCAGCAAGTTGTGTGGACCTGTGAGATGAATGCCTTACTCTACTGTTTATGGTATCCCTCTTTGCTTTACACAGATATGTGCATCTTAAGTGATACATATGTGTACATTAACATGATGTTGAAAATGTCGTCTCCTGATTCCCTCTATCTGCTGGAAGACCAATGTAGTACTATGATAATGCACAAGAGGATGAAGTTAAAGCTAAGATTTTTTAAAAATATAAACAAATGCCTTACCTTAGGAGGTAGTGGTTTTATTTCTAACTTGCTCTTCTTGACAGTGCCTCTCTGTTTCAATCACACATAGCAATTTAATTATGCAGGCCTTCAAAATAGCACTAATACCTCTAAGCATGGAGGCAAAAAATGTCAAATACTGGATTCAAGTTGGAAAGAAGCTATTTAGTCATTGAGAAATGCATCTTGAAATCAAACAAGGAATCAATAGCTATTTTTTTGGCTGAAACAGAAATGACAAACTATGAAAAAAATTTTCATGAAGTGTAAATAAACTTCAAACTCAGCACCGTCAGGAAAGTCTTTAGCATGGTGAAAACCTAGCTCAGTCTTCCAATGACTTAGCAGAGGAACCAGAAAATCACAAACTGGGGCTCAGCTCCAAAGTAGGGTGAGCAGTGGGACTGCATCATGAGAGAAGCACAGGCATGGTCCCCTCTGCCCACAGGGAGACTGAACAACATAGCCAGACACACAACTGGCTTTGAAGCTATTACATGGGGTTACCAAACACTGAAATATATCTTATGTATCTTATGTGTATGCCAAGTATAAAACATTCCATTTTCCCACTGTGTTTTCAGTCCTTTTTCTGCCCTTCACAAAGAGATCTGGAGATGCTGGCTGGCTTCAGGCTGAATGCAAGCCAGCACTGGCAGCCCCCTCCCATCCCTTCTCCTCTTATCCTAGGAACAGCTTGCAAATTAGACTGAGAACTATACTAGCAAGTATGTGCATTTTTTCCTGTGTCTACCTTTTCTGGGTCCTGAGATGCAATCAGCAAAATTAAAGCAAGTGTTTGAAAAGGCTAAGAAACACCAGTCTGCCCTACAAGTTGATTTGTTGCATCTTTTCCACCACAGTATGTGAAAATATGTCCTTTTTAAAAAAAGAAAAGTAATTATTTTTGTCATCAGTTTGGTACTGGCATCTGCCACCCCAACAGCTGTCACTCTTATCTAATTGGCCATCTTGGAACAGGAGAGGAAGTTCTATTAAAGAAAACTTGCAGAGCGATATTATGAAGTGAGTCCAATATTCCATTTAATTAGCCCAAAGTGATAGTTTTAAAAACATTTTGCATCTGTCTATTAGGGGCAAAAAAACTAGTTTCATAAGCAATCAGTTTCAGGATGAGTAATTCTGGCATAAAAACTGAAGTTCTACTGATGACTCAAAGAAATCATTCTCTTTGAAAACAATCCTGTTCATAATGAAAATAAGTTTATTTGGATTTTTCCTCCTTCATATTTATGGGTATAATCAGGAAAATAAGATATTAATTGGATGAGAAATTAAATATTGTATGATTTGTTGCTTAGTCCTATTAGGTCCAGAAGTTGAAGTTGCTTGTCATGTCGGCCAAGAGAAATGCAGATCTTACTAGCAAGTGTGCTACAGTTGTTTTTAAAAGCTGGAGTTAGTGATTTTAATTTCCTGCCTCCTTGCTCTTTGTGCCTGTGAACTACTTTCCTAATATATTTTATGGCACAGTGTTAAACTCTGTGTGGCTGTGGATTCAGGCAGTTAGGACAGAAACAGTGAAATAAAATCAGGCTGTTTGAATGGACACAGGATGAATATGAAATTTAGGTGAAAAGGGACAGGTTTGAATGTGTCCTATTAAGAAATGGCAATATCTCTGGTTAGCACAAGGTTGTGCTGTGACTAAGAGATAATTAATCACATAATTTAGGGCCTTTACTTTTGCATATACAAATCTACACCTGGTAATAACTGCATACAAGTACCTTTACACTTGCACATAAGTACTTTTATTTGATGATAGCGTGATAGATCAGGGTAAATATTTATTCAAATAAGTGCACCTCAAAATCAAACAACTTGAAGCTTTGTCACTTGAAATTTTTATTGAACTGGGTAATATTGCAATGCAGACACAAAAATGGTGCCTCATAGTTAGGATCACATTGAAGCCTCTTACAGAAAAAATGTTGGCATGTAGGAGCTCCAGTATTTTAACCCAGAATGGCAAACTTCAAGTGGCTGTATAAGTGTGAAAAAATTCTTTTTTCCAGCAGTAGCTTAGGGAAGGAAAATTACCCTCAGTATGAAACCCTGCATATGACAGCCAAGCAAAGTGAAGAGCATTCAGGGACTTTACCAGCCACCAGAATCTGAAAGTCTATTCAACTAACTGTGAGACTGATCCCTGACTTGCATTGGGCTCAGGCCAAGTAACATTCTTCCAGTCAAAACTGGGCAGGATTCAGCACTCATGAGGTCTCAGGTAACATTCTCAAAAGGAAATTTTGCCACCCCCACTTTGGAAACTCTGGCTTGCATTACATAGCTTTTATTATTTGAAATGCTCTTTGAGCTCACGATATTCCTAGACATGTTTCATATATTAAGATAAAAGCATGGAGAGAAAATTCAGAACATTTGAAAATTGATTTGCAGAAATAAGAGAAACAAAAAGAAGAAATGGCAGAAGCTATTGCAGCTTCCCTGTCTGGGGTGATCTGTAGCTTTTTCCAGGCTAGCTGATGCTGTATAGTCTGGTTAGTTTTGTCCAGAACTTAGGTTGAAACCTCTTATTCTTGATTCCATAATTTTCACTTCTGATGCTTCATCAGGTTGTGTACCTCAAAACCATTCAAAAATTACACCTAAATAAATGCTGCTTTCTCCTAAAATATGTACTTTGTAACCCTGTTATTTCATCCACAAGGTTTAGCAGTCAGCTTCAAGGGTAGATTTATAGATTTGGCTTTAATATTTTCCAAAACATTTTGAATACTGCTCTTTTAGAACTAATTTCTCTGCCAATGACAGGTCACAGGAGAGACCTAGTTGCCAGAGAAGGCCTGGATTAAATGAAGGGCACTGACCAAAGGTAAAATTTTTGCTCTGAACTCACCTCTCCTCTTAGTTTTTCAACATTTGTTGCTGGTTACATGCAAAAAATATTTTGTTTTTCCAGGGTCTTGCTTTTAGGTTATGATGTTGATTGGTTGATTGATTGATGTGTATTTTAGGAGAAAGAGATTGCTTCATACTGGTGAGACAGGAGCAGACTTTCATATATGCATACTGTGTGTACTTTGGTACTACTGATAATGTTGCAACCTCCCAAGGAATTAACCTATGTTTATTTACAACAGTGTAAAAGAGTTCTATTTGTGTTGTTGGATTTTCACAGCGTATTTTGCTGTGGTTTAGGTAGGATTAGTACTGTTACTGTTAATATTGCTATTTTAGTGGTTCTTGTCATTGTTATTATAGGATTGTTCTCCTTTTTATTTCTAAATTAAGTACTCTTTGGAGGAAAAGTGTGAATTTTTTGTTCTTTATTTGTATTAATTGAAGTCCTGAATACCATTTCTTTGAAGTTTGAAGGAAAAGTCAGGCCACCTTTCTATCTATAGTTTAGGTCAGAAGAGTTGTATTTGAAATTTTTTTAAAAACCACATTTTTTTTTGGTGTTAACACAGGGACATGATCACTAAACATGAAGTAGAACTCAATTTGCATATTTATTAATATGCACTATGTTGCATGAGCCTGAGTGAGGCTGTTCTGTAATCTTTTAAGGGCAATACTTCCAGATTTCCTTCAGCACAAACTGTCTCTTACTGTAGTGATGAAAATACACAAATCTATTTCTGTACAGAGGCATTTTCTTTCATAAACTACATAATCATATGAAGAATTACTTGGGGAAAAAAAGGGAAAGGAAGAATATGTATTTCTACATGGAGTACAAAATTTACGTAAGTTATCTTGCTAACAAAGGCAAAGAAAATAATACAGATTTGAAGAGAAAAAAGAGAAGTAGTAATGTAGCCCTATGTTTACTGCCAACTGTACTGACCGTGGAAGTTCATGTTACAGAGTCTGTTCTGCAGATCTTCAATCTTTAGACAAGCACAGAGTTCCACACCCAAGGTGCTGTAGTCTTTTGAGCCATAAAAATATTACCCTTTTAAAAAATGCAGAAGGGAAACTGAGCACAAATTATATTATTTTTCTTTTTCTGCTTTTAAATAAGATGCTTTTACAAGATGATGAGTGCCTCAAATATTTAGCAAGGGAAATATCAATGTACTTTTCCACTAAGCCGGAATAAACAGGTTTATAAACTTATATCATGTACCAGGCTGGAATTCTTCTGTCTCAAGGATGTTGCAACTTGCATACTTAGACTTCATTTCACTGGCAAATTCCTTTTTTAATATCAAGTAAATTTGGAGTCACCACCCAAAATCCTGCCTGGGGAAAATGAATTAAAATTATCTGAATCAGTTTGTGCAATTCCAATAGTCAATAACAAAGGGGAATTAAATGTTTTCTTGGGACTATGTTTCTTTCTGCTTATAGTTTCCCTGACAGTCAAGAGAAGAAATTCAAATAACCTTATGAGGTACCATCCACATTCTGGAATGCTTTTTCATTTCACATAGCAAAACATGACAACAGAAGCTTTTAAGTGACGACATTACTTTGAGGTTCAAGTCACAGAGTTTCCTCTTTTTTCCATTCTCTGTCTTGCTGTCTTACTAAAAATTAAGGCAAAAAAATGTTGAAAAACTATTTTAATTGATTTAGCCATATCAACTTCTTCTTTAAAGGAACCTTGGACTGGGTGGAAGGCCTGTTTGTATGATTTCAATTTTTTTATCCTTGAATAAATTGAAAGATAAATTACATGACAACATGATCTAAGTAAACCAAGTAGGTAGATGTGAATTCTACCTAAATTACCACAGACACAGAACAATGGGAAACTTCATGAGAAACACAAACCTTGTGTCTATCCAGTGTCTGTGTTATCTGTATCACATATGACTCATGCCAGAATCAGATCACAGCATGATTGTTTCACGCTAAAGTTTTGTGAAAGATACTTAATCTGTGTGAAGGCAGAAGCTGTAAAGCAGGAAGTAATTCACCACATTAAGAAAATATTCCTGTACTCCACCCCATGATATTAAATTCTTACCAAAGTTCAAAACACCTTACAAAAGTTAATGACATAGCTAATAGTTATATTCAATTATTTCCCCCAAAACACAAATATTCTCCTCTTTCAATGTCTCAGTATGACTAGGACTGTGTCACTGACCCAATGAAAATTTTCTTATCAGAAGGCTTTGAAACTTGCTCAGAAAAAAAAAAGAAAAAAGACTTAAGCAAGAAAGTTTTGTAACAGAAAGAGTTTTGTAACAAGCCCTAATGTTTTACAAGGTCAAGTTCTATCACACTGATAATGAAAACACTCTTGTAGAGCATGTGTTCCCAAAAACCAACTGAAAACCTGTCTAGTCTATGGAATATGGATCTAGTGCATATTATAATTGAAGCAACCATCTGCATCTTTGCTCAGCTGTGTTTTCCTCTTTGTTTTTCATGTATTGGTTAATAAAAATCATGTATCAATAAACTAAAGCTGATATTCAAAAGATTCAGCACTCCAGTTCACAATGTAAAGGAGGAATGCTTACCCTCTATGTCCTGGTTAATTCAGATCAGCCTATGCAACAGAAATACTGGCATGACTTGGACCTCATCTAAATACCCATTAATAGTCCTCAAAGATGTACACAGGTTTTTCAGGAGAAATAGGACAAATAATTCCTAGTCAACCATAAGAAAAAGGGTGTTACCTCTCTCTTGTCTAAAGTGAGTTTTACAGAACTCATTCAAATGCTGTATAACTCCTCTAGCACTTTGCTTTCTCTTGATCCACCTTCTCAGTTTCATTTAAGTTAGAGGCGGTAGTGAATCAAATTGGAACAAATTAGGACTGACAAACATGTATTTTTTTTTTCCAACAGTAACTGAAATGAAACTCAGTAAGAGTAACAAAAAGTCTCCTAGCACCAAATTAAAAAGTTAGCTACATCTCTGGAAAAAAGAGAATCTCACAGACCTACACTTAGGAATGGCTTGTGTTCTGACATTACTACTAACTGTCCAATGTGTTTCTGGATCACACTTAAAAATAGAAAAATTCAGAATCAAAACTAAATTATTTTCTGATGATGATTAAAAGTAGGCTTAAATATCTCTAGCAGTTTCCCAACCAGTAAAAATATTAAGAAATAATTTGATTAGATTTGAATAAATTCTGAGAAGTCTAGAAGAATTGCCTTGATGCACATATCTACTGTCCCTCTAAACAGAAAAGATGAATGAAAAATAAAATATCTGTCCATATACTATCCACATGAAAAGTCAGGTTTTTTTGCTCTGAGAAGTTTCCCTGCTTATGACACCATTATCCAGGCTGTCTGAATAAATTCAGCAAAGCATTATTTCTGCTGTTATTCAGCAAGGAGGTGCAGAGTTGCCTTTTATTAATCATGTGATTGTTTTAGAAAAACACTTTTAGAAATCTGTTGGTGTTTACCATCTGAAGGTCAAGCACAACAAAAGTTTGGTACCATAAAGGACAGTAGGGCTCTCTGTGGTTGAGCTTTTGCTAAAATGTCTGCATTGTTTAACTGTGAGTACAGAACACACACACAAAAAAATCAGTCTAGTGATTTTTATTGTTTTAAAAACAGCTAGAGAAGAAATATAAATAAAAACAGAGCAACCAGCTTTTCACTAATTACATGATTTGAGAAATCTTCAAGTCCATTAGTTCATTGTCTCTTCTGCCATATAACACCTGTGGAAGATAATTACAGGCAGGACCACAAAGGAAGACTTCCAAACAAAGGAATACTTTATTTTCATTGGTTTGCTGAAGGAAGATCATGTCAGAACAAGCATTTGTCTGATGGATCTACAATGCTGTACTGAACATGAGAAATGTGTGCTTTTAGTCTGCATATTTTAGCTGTCTGTTTGGGATGAAAAGAAGTTTATGTAATCCCAGTTTGCTCTATTGCCTAGGAAGAAAACCCAGGGTGCCTAGGTTAGTCTTGCAGTTAAACTGCAAACAGTACACCAAGATCAAGGACCCATTGATTAAACAAGCAATATACAAAATATGATTTCAAGAACCACGTGCTTAAAGTCTTAAAATGTTCCTTTCCAGTCTCTTACTGCAGTACTCTAAGATACCGTTCTACTAATTAGAGATGAAAACCATCTAAAGATGATGGAAATTTATTCTGCTTGTTCACCTGAAAACTGATATTTTAAACTTTAAATTTAGCAATTTTTCACATTTCCATTTCTTCTGTATTGAATATCAATTTTTTTTTTTAAAACTAAAAAGATTTGGGTGTCAAGGTTTAGCACTGAAGAATCTGTGTTTTTCTATCATATTTCATAATCTACTTCATCAAAATCCCATCGTTGTATTCCACCTTACTGTCAAAATTAGGAATCATAAGGTTACTCCTTATCTGAAATTTAGTCATGATTATTGGAAACAAGAAAAATTCAAAACTGGAAAATGTGTAATAACAGACCCATACAAAATTGATATATCATGTTGAAATGTACATGCTACTAGCATTTGTATCTCCACAAAATAAAAATATGACAGATTTGTATTTTATTCAAAGGATTTTGTGTTTAGTATTCAAAATGAGTTGTTTTTTACAAAGTAAAATATTTCACTTTGCGTCTTAATTAGCTTTCCCTAAAAATTAGCATTTTAGCATTTTAAATCTTTGAAATTATGCACATTTTCTTATGTTTCATATCTCAGAGTTAAATTCTGCTTAGCAAACTTTACTTTTATATGCTGTGGAAATGCAAGAAAAGGAGGGAAATTCTAAATGCTTTCTTTGCTATTTGTTGACAATAAAATATTAATTTTAATGCCATTAAAATCATGATTGTCTGTCAAAGGTGTATTTCTCAGTGACAACGGGAATTAGTCAAGTGATTAGTACTTTGTGCTTCTGCCCCTGTTGTTCTTTTCCTAAAATGTTGTTCTCATCCCAGGTGGTTATTACTTGTTAGGTGCATGAAATACTCTTTTATTCCATAAACTTTCAACACACAGTTTGAGACCTGAAGGAACCCGTGATTAATCATTGGATCATTCCATTACTGACAGTAAGTTATAAACTACATAAAAGGCACTCACCTCCATTGTTTGTGAGACCCAGATTCCTCTAGGGAAGCAGCACATTTCACAATAAGACAACCATCATATACAGCAAAAATACTACTCCCTATTCAAATGCAAAATTCACTCAATTGCATCATACTACCTTACATAACAGTTCTGCTTGCTAGCAAGAAGAAAGAAAGATAAGGGAAATAAAAGATATAGAAACCTTTCTGATCAAGTTCATTCATTAAAACTCTAATTCTTCTTTTGGACTAACTTACACAGTTTCCACTGACTCTATTGAAAGTGAAATATCCTAGTTAGAGGATTGGTTGGGATTTAGCCCAAACATACACAATTCTATTCTCAGCATAATGAGAATGACATCCATAGAAATACTTTGACATTATACAAAGATGAGATCAGATCTTGCATCTTTGATCTTTGAATCTAAGGATGAATATTTCCACCAAGCTAGGTAGAAAGAAATGTTTGGTTATGATACTTCATTTAACTATAAATGTGTGTATTGATTAAAGGTGAGCCAATTCTGAAACATCTCCAAAGACTGTAACAGAATAGTTTAGATAAGAGTGTTCTTTCTTTAATTCACTTCAATATCTTAATATCTTTTTCTGCCGTAGAAGCAGGTTTGTGCACTATGCATGTAGCCTCCCAATAACTGAGTTCAATGTTCCATTACTTTAAGGTTTAATTTATTTCCTAATTAGAGGTAACTGCCTTGAATTAAACCTTGGTAACATCTTACTGAACAGTTGCAGAAGAAGAGTGGATTTAATTTGTATTTGCATTGGGCCACAGCTCAAATTATTTGATATGATTAAAAGTGTAAAAGTACTAAATTAATGTGGAAGAAAACAAGTAATAATTTTAAAGCACTTACTAACCAATACATACTCCACTGGAGAAGAGAACAGCATAGAGTGTTTCTTACTTTTTATTTCACTTGAATTTTCATGCAAATTTAGTTTTGATTGTTACATGGGTAACAATTAAAAATAAAATAACTGGGTGGGAAAAATTCACTTAGTGTGCTTAGCTGTTTCAGGTCACACCAGAGATGCACACACACACACACACACACACGCACAAATGTTGGTACCAAATGTATGAGTAGAAGACAACTAGAAAGGACTGTACATTGTTTTTAAGGCCTCTGAATTCACTCCCTCATGAGCTCATCAGTCCAGGAAACAGCACACCCCTACTGACAACAAGGGGGAAAAAAATCAAAAAGCTGACTAATTCACTAATCTTTTGGGATTTCTATGTTATTACACATCCCTACAAACACAGCTGAAAATTTAATTTGGAACAGAGGGACATGGCAGGGTATTTCTGACTAAAATTTCTGCTTAAGCTACCAGCCTAGTCTCACTGTGCTGAGGTCACTGAGCTATTGCCATCCTGCAGTATTGCTTTGCTGGAGGTTTTGAAGTATTGGCAAAAGGAGTGAACTGAGGCAGGCAGGAGATTGGTGCTGGCTCAATTAATTGAAGCATCCAGAATTGATGAGTGCTGTCAAGATCTCACTATGAGCATGGCTACCAGAGGAGCCTAACGAAGTAACTGGAAGAGATCAAGGTTATTACAGGAGCTGAGGGAAATGGCTGAAAGCAACAAAAAGCAAAGGGACAGCACAGTGTAAGAAAGTAGAACAATACTTGTAAATCAAATTATACATTCAGGAGTCAGTAAGATGATGGTGGAACTGAAACACTGCACAATAAATATCAGTTTCTACTTATCAATTGTCCTGGTTTGAAAGGACAGGTGTCTGCCAGTAGGGGCAGAAGTTTCCCCTTTTGGAATAGAGACTTTGGTTCCACTCCCCTCCCCCAAGTATTACGATTGTTTGAATCAAGGACTCTGAGGCAGAGATAAGGGGGGGGGAGGGAATAACAGCTCTTTTACTAATATATCTAACTATACAAACAGAAAACAATAACAGTTAAAATTGCTAACAGAACGAAATAGGTAACTCGGTGTCAGTCCCTTTAGATGCAAGCACGCTGTCTCTGTGCTTAGTCCAGAGCCCGGATTTGCCAGAGGGCAGACGGGAACGAAGGCAGGAGGGAGGGGGGAGGGGCAGCAGCGGCCACGCCGGTCTCGGGCGGGAACGGGCTCACCCTCACCGAGGGCGGCGGCTCCTCGCTCACCGTGTGTGTCCGGGGGATCAGCTGTGTCCGCAGAGGCAGGAGGCTGGAACGGGGCAGATGCAGGGCAGGTGATCGCAGAGGGTCTGGCTCTGCTGTGCTCGGCCGCGTGGCTGAACGATCCCAGGCGTCCTCCTCCCGGCTCGCCAGAAACGCGAGTGCCCTCCCGGAAGCCTCAGAGGCCCCTCCGGGGCCGTCCCCACCCACCCCCTTTGTCTGGACCCATCAGGGACCCTGGGTGTAACCCGGCCAGCTCCATTGGCATGATAATGGGAAAAATTCTTACAATTGACACAGTAACAGAAAAACACTCAACCCCGAACATCAATGAACAAGGTTTCACATGAGAAGCTAATATTAACTTGTTTAGTACTATGATATGATGATCCTTACCTTTCACATATACTTGATGACAGATCCTGGATGAATTTCCAAAACAGAAAAAACAAAACCTAAACCAAAACAGAACAAAAAAAAACCAAAACAACAACAACAACAACAAATTATTACATTTTGGTTTCCTTTTTCCAAATATACCATGCTGAATGTATTTTTCAAGTGTTATAAGTAGCTGTAATCTCACTGCAGAATGTGCTTGGCTGAATGAAAACATAGTAATGGATATTTTACAAAAATAATTAAAAAGAAAATATTGGCAACATGTAGCAATACACCAGAGGGAGGGGAAAGGGCTAAAGCACACAGAATGAAAGGGAGAGAGAGAGACTGAAGATGTTTTACCAAGCAGTCTAATCCTTTGGATAACTACAGAAATAAAAACCTGTTAGCAGGTTCCATGGAAGTCTGAAGATTGATTATGTGTCCTGCTTCCTCTGTGCTTCCTGTGCTGAGAATGTCTTTTTAAACTGCTGATTTCACAATCCACGAAAGGGCTGACGAAAGAGGTATTGGCTGTAATCTAGATATAAGATTGAAAGGTTCAGAAACCACCTTGAGGACATGATAAATATTTCTGTTTCTCCCAGCACTTCAAAGAAATGTAGTCACTGAAGATGTGAACTCCTTGATTGATAACAGGTAGTTCACATTGCTTAAGCCTTCACTTTACAGTTGAAACAAAGAGACATAAAACTAGAAGTCCTGGAATAAGAATGATCAAGTCAACCAAGCCAATGAATTTTCTAAAAATACATGTATTTGCCCATTTCAGTAGACATCTCACTCAGTGGAACTTAGTGTAGTACCCATATGAACAATCCTTCCCAAATTTTTGTGAAGGAAACACAACCATGACATCTACTAGATAAGGACCTGGCATTAAATTTTTTCTTGAGTTGCTTGACTCAAGTTTTTAATGAAATAGCTTCCTTCCATTACTCTTTCCAGATACTGCTTAAACTCATAATAACATTTAGATTTGTATGTTGCTTCTGTTTGTTGGCTTGGTTGGTTTGGGGTATTTTCTTATTTTGTTTTGTATTTCCTGGATTGAGATTATTTGTCACTTTACCAAAATATTTGCTGAATCAATCTCCTTCTTTTATTAGACCCTGTGGTCATTGTTTAGATATTATTGGAATTATCCTTTATATCAACTCTTTGATCTCTCTGGCTAGATTGTGTAATGTGTCAAGGAAGAGAAAAAAAATGTTCAGTATTGGCCAAAGAATTGTAAAGAAAACTAGAGTCTTTCAAAAGTATAATAATATAACACTCTGTAACACAGTACCAAAACACAATTCTCTGCTATCCAATATATTACTGTTATGTTGCTAAATTCTTATCTAACTTAGAAAAAAGTTGTCTAGTATCCTGAAATTTATTGTGGGTGGACATCTACATTTTACATGTTTTAAAATCTTCTCAAAAAACCCTTAATATCAGGAAATAAGGATTTTCTTCCTCCAAAATGTGGTCATATTTAACTTTCAAATTGAAAGATTTAACAGGACTGCTGATTTTTTAACCCTAAGGAAAAGTGACATAAGATATTCATTGTAAGCATCACGTCCTCAAAAAATTTGCATATTCAGTATGCAATTAAAAAAATCTGGAAATGTATAGCTGCAAGGAATATTATGAATTGCAACTTTTCTGCTAGAAACTTGTATGCAGCCATTCCTGAAAAACTAAGCATGACTTCTTACATGAAACATGCATAGCACTTCCATTGCTTGAATCTGTTTACACAAGAATTGAGGCCATCCTCCTTCTTTTATGGCCACTCTTAAGCAATTTCAATGATAACGCCACAGTTTTTAACTTTGGTCTAAAGATTCACTGTGACCTGTTACAAGTTTTCTACTGACTTCCCCAGGAAAACAGCAGGGGGAAAAAATATTACAAATTCAGTAGATATCAATAATATTAATAAGCACTGTTCAAATAGTTTCAAAGAACTATATGGACTTGTAATTGCATAAAAAATATTGATCCCACATGACTGTGATCTTTAATCTGAGAATTCTGAAATACTTGAGGCAAAAGGAAGGAATTTAAAATGCCATGAATAACATTTAAGCTATACTGTTGTATGTGATACACACTGAGCAGCTATAGATGTTGTGAGGATATATGAGGGCTTGGAGGAAAAGAGCAAACTCATAAACAGTGCATTACAACAGACCTTCTGTGACTTTATAAAGACAGATTACTAGTAAAGCACCAGTTTTGCAAACTGAGCACTTCAAGAGAACTGAACCTGAAAAATAGATGAAGGTGTCTATAGCTTAAGCAAGAAATTAACAGTTTCTATGCAGTGTGATGAGTAGTGTGTGAAATCATTTCCCTCTGAGTTATGAGGAAGGTGAATTAGGAATGCAAAATATGTAGGAGAATAATATTTTAAAAAAACAAACAAACCCGAGAGTTTTATAATGGTGCAGTGTTAGCCTTTAAATGATTCATTAGTTGCATAGGAAAATGTTCTGACTTTATTCCTATATGCTGCTTATAAGCATATTTCTATATGCCCTATGTAAGGAGCCAGAGCAGCAGCACTCAGGAGAGATTACAGCTTGGCTTTTGTCACTCTGGGTGATTTTCTTTCTGTAGGACCACAAGAATAGGAACAGAACCAATATACTGGAAGAATTTTGCCATTGACTGGAACAGCTAAGACCAGCTACTTGGTCAAGGTCTAGTTGCTGTTCACTGCTTCTGTGGGGAAAAAAAAAGATGAAGAAGAGGGTATGAAATGGAGGAGATGGTATTTGTACAAATAATTTACGTGGGAGTAGGTGAAAGCTGGAAGTAGGCATGTGCTGTAGGCAGGAGGGAGGAGCAGGGAGCTGTCGCCTCGAGCTGAGACAGCACAAGGTCTCTGAAGGGTAATCAGAGAGTGTGGGTGAGTCTGGCAAGCAGCAGCAGTCACAGAGGCAGAACGCTTTGCAATGCTTTACCAGGCCAGAGACTTCACTAGAAACATTCAGCTTTGTTCAGTGTTGGCAACTTGTCTGTCCTCATGTTTTATGAGGCCAGAATGAGAACAGCAGCATTGGCCACTGCAAGCAACTTAGGGGATCAGACTAGTGACACAGAAGCACAGAATTCCTAGAATTGTCCCAGGTCTATGACCACAATTAATTCTTAATGGTGAAAGCCCTGAAAAGATAGAAAATACGGGTTGCTTGAGAAGGTTGCAATTTGCAGGGAAGTGACTGTAAGTTGATGCCAAGTGCCCACAAACAACATCTATCAACATTACATTTAAAACAGTTCTGTGATATGCAGGTTTGTTATTTGGACAGGCAACCTGACAGCAGAGATTGATGCACCTATCAGAGAAGAATAAGAATATAAATCTCTGTCTTATCGAAAGGAGAATGTAGGGAGCAGATAGGGCTGATGTGGTAGACGTAATCTATTTAGGTTTCTAAGAGACAGTTGACATTGCATGGGAGAATAGAATAATATATCTTCAGGTTAGCATGTAAAGCACAGAAGACTTTTCCTTCCAGGCTTCTCAAGCTGCAAAGTAGCACACTGATTCCCAAGTGCAGAACATAGTTTTTCACTCATTTTCCTCTCAGCCTTTTTTTGTTTTTCTACTCCTTGTATTATCTAGAAAGCTCTTCTAGAAAACCTCTTTCTATACATATTCCACTTTTTCCCCCTTTGTACTATGTTTATCTTTTCTGTTTCCTTTTATTTATCCTTAAAATAACAGTGCATCTTGACTCAGCTAGACCGATTGGTGTCTTAGCATCCTGAGAGTACCAAGTAAAGAATGGGGATGAGCCACCATCACTTGAGGCCTTGGGAACTACAAAATTCCCACAGAATATTCCCAAATGAAAGATGACTTCTCTAGGGACTTTCTTGAGACTTATCAATGATCAGCAATAGAGATTTTATACAAGTACTGAATAAGCTACTTAAGAGAAAATTGGATTCTAGAACTCTTACAAATAACAGTTCATAAAATATGCAGACACAATGAGAACATGAAAACATTAGTATCACTAACAAAGGTTCAGTCCTCTAAACTGTCCCTAAGTAGGGCCCTTTCCTGGACTTAGTCCAGTTCTCAAAGTCCTCTTTGCACAAGTGATTCCAAAATGGGATGCAGAATAGATGTGATATCACAAATGCTGAGCAGAGGGGAACAGTAATTTTGACTGACATTCTGGTAGGCTGTGACTAGTGCAGTTCAATGCATAGTAGCTTTCTTCTGCATTACAAACTGAATGAGTAAGAATATTTTTAGATTTTATGTTTACAGTATATTTTGATTTCAGGTTAGGAATATCAATATATAAAATTTGCAATATTTACTGCCTGTAATACCCAGAGTTCCTACTTAGAAAAAAATTTCACTAGAAAATGCATAAGCCAGCATTGTTTTGAAAAAAATGTAATAAAAAAAAATACCCAGATGTGATTGTATATTATTTTTTCTATCAGATAACACTTTTAAGCAATTAACGCAAGTATGAAATATATCTTAAGAATTTTCTCAGTGCATCAAACCTGCCCTTTAAAAAAATGGTAACAGTTGCATGAGATAAAATTCATATGTTTGGCCTTTCTTCTGGTCTCTGCCAAATGTAGTCAGGAATTTTAGATAACAAATTGATCTTTGGGGTCTTCTGACACAATATAACAATGGCACAATAAATAACCATCAGCATCAACAGGTGTATTGCTAATTATAGCCACAGTGACCTATTCACACCTACACAGCAGGGCTGTTCAGGCTGCATTTGTGTCCTGATTTATGGAACTGCAAATTTACATGTGCATGGCATGGGAAATCAATTATCAAATAAAAGGATATGTTTACACAGGTGAGAAGAAAGGAAGAAATTCCATTTGAGACTGAAAAATATGATCTAATTGTGCTGTCCTTCAGAATTAATGCAATTTTATAATCTAAAGACAAGATTCAACTTTGGTCAGTACTGTTGTGTAGAAATTTTTCCTACCATGTGTATTACATGGAAATGAAAACAGAAATGTTGCTATAAGTGAATAATGTAAACAAAAGCAGCACACAAATTATATTGAGCCAGAACCACGGGTGTTGACTTCACTGATCATAGCACTTGACAAAGATGAATTTAGAATTTGAACCTAAGTCTACCCTGTTAAACAAAACAAGACCAAGGCACAGATGGATTTAGTGACAGGAAACAATCTATGGTATTAATTGTAAGGAAGCTCACAGACATTGTTTTACCCTAGCTTCCTCATATTTTTCCAGAACAATACTCCATACATTTGGGGAAAATGTGCCAGTGGCTGTTCTTAATATTGTTCCTAATAATACTTTCTCCTCCCAATATTGCAATTAAATGAAAGTGATCTGATTGCAAATATACCTCTGTGTTGTGACTTTATTATTACTTTCTTAATAATAATTAATTATTAATTATTAATTTCTTAACAATAAGAATAAAGTAAACTGCAAACAGAGTTTACTGCCCATCAGCCTTAGATGGGACTATGGATTTAATGTCACTCTCCTGGTTTTTGGCTGGCTTTTGGCCTCAGTTAAAGTCACAGAATTGAAGAAAAGTACACCTTTTTCCATTTTTCCCCCATAATCTCTCTACCACTGGAATTCAGTACATTTTATTTTATCCCCATGAGAATGACACGAAAAATCTTTCTTATCTGTATGGTTCATCTAGGCTGAGAGGAATAAATGGTCCTAAATTTCTGGATGCAACAGAATGCAATATTTGCAACACTCACCTCAGTAAACTGAAGAGGTCTGAGTCTGGATTGCCACACCTGAAATGCTCAGTTCTAATGTATGAGCATTGTAACTATTACCTACATGACAGTCTTTGACCACTGTTCATGCAGTTATGCATGTTTGCTGACAATAAAGGCCTTAGTTTTGTTATATAGAGGGAAGTATAAAATTAATACAGTAAAATCCCACTCTATTTTTTTGATTGTATATAAAAAAAATCAGATTATATTTCCTGACTGAAGCCAGCCATTCTGTATTGGTAAGGAGTGTTTTTATCTTTGGAAAATTTGATCTCCCATCCTAAACCTCAGGAACTCCTTTGGACAAAGTACTGGGGTTTGTCACCTAATCTTCAGTAAGTGGAAAAAATCATCCCTAAAGCAACAGCAAAACAACTTTGACTGCTGCCCAATAATTAAAAAAAAAAAAAAAAAAAAAAAAAAAGAGACAATTTCTGCATATATAAAAAAAAGAAAAAACCCAGCTTATTTTTCCTCGCTGATTAATTATATCCTTAGTCCTGAGAAAAACAGAAAAAAATGGTCTTCTATTCACAAGGTGGAAAATCATTCAACAGAGCAGTGAAAATAAAAGATTTGAACCCTACAGCTACTGCTATCATGAACTTCACGTGCAGCCTTGACTAAGTCAGTTATTGTCCTCACATCTTCAGTTACTCAGCTGACAAATGAGCAAATCCTAATGCACTGAGTGCTGCAAAAAATAGTTATTACCTTTTGAAAAGCACTCTCTAAGGGTCTGGTGTAGTATAAATGACAGATAGTTATTTTAGACAAGAAAGCAACAGATATGATCATTTTGTTTCAAGGATTTTCTGAAGGAAAACAGAATTGTTGTCAGTGTAAGCTATTTTCTAAAATAGCAGCAGTACAGAGGTGGAAGCCTCTCTATTGTAGGTGAATACAGTAGATGTAAGGCAGCTACTTTTAACTTGACACATTAAGAAGCTGAAGTGGTTCTATGAGATAGCTGAGGGAATGTGCTGACATTCATAGTGCACCTCAGGTTTATACTATCATTATTCTACGTGCCATGAAACATACACACAGACACCCTACTATGTGACAGCACATATAAATTCTTACCAAAAGCTTTGTGGAAAAATTTATAAAAGTTTATTCTTAACATTAATATACTAGCATGCACTTCCCTGTGGTGTGATGAAAGGTATTTCCCAGTGAATACATCTCAACACAGATCACATGGACTGAAAAGAGATTTTGGAATTCTCTGTAATGGTCTCACAGTGAAAGGATCAATTTCTTCCAAGCCTGGCATAATCAACCTTAGATGCATTAGAAACTGCTAATTAAATCAATCTTCACTTCTGAATGCCACTCAGAAAAAAAAAGAATGAAAAAATGAGATTAATTTCTGGTGTGTATATTTTCAATAAAAAGGTATGAGTAGAATGAACGATAGAGTTATGTGATATGCTGCTTTTTATTATTTTATACAAAATTTTAAGCTGTTCAGAATTCCCCTTCTCTCTCCAAAACTGTGGTAGAGAATTTGATTTGGATCCAGAGCTGGACGAGGGAACTGACAATTAGTGGAGAACATAACAGTGACACGGTTCCCCTCTCTTGCTCATTGCTCTCCTTGCAGTGCTAAGGACGCAGAACTCATGGCTGTATAGCAGGCTGGAGACCACAGTTTCACATTTCAACCAAATCTCATATTCTAAAGGGGAAGTCTAGCATTTCAGATTCTTTTTCCTAATTATCACAAAAGCATGATTTTTTTTAATTATCAGTGAAAAAAGCACTTCCCTCTCTCCCCCAAAGAATGAACTTGGACTTGTGAAAATCTCGCATGTCAACAAAAGCAATTTTCTAATGTTAAATGTCAGGTAAATGAAATATAATTTCATTTATATACTATGAAACAAAATAATTTAAATATCAAATAAAATTCAGAACCACCTAAATGTGAAAAAGGACTAGAAAAAATATGTTTAAAATATTACCACTGTAGGAAAATTGAGGTAATCAGGTAATTTCTTTTCCCCCAGATAAATCTTATCCTATTACATTAATGTTTTATTCCAGGTGTGATGAAACTGTAATTTCCAACAGGATATCATTGTGTAACTTCTTGCTACAATCACAACCTTTCCCATGACAATTCATCAATGAAGTATCTGCTGGTGTTGTTATACATGCCTGAGAATACTAAATGAGAGTGATTTATGAAGTGTACAAATCTTTCCCTATTTTCTGGGTTTGGATAAACTGAGAAGTGTCCAGAGTTCTTAGCAACAATTTCAAAGGCTTAGAACCTTACTAACACAGAACAGCAACTTAACAGCAAAATAAACATTGTTTTCTCAAAATATTTCCTGTGTTAAAGGCAAGTGGACATTTCTGTCTCTAGTTGGTCAATTGATCAATTCTGAATAAATCTGGAATCACTGAAAAGGTAATTGTGTTTGACTCAAATGTAGTGATTTTTGAAATACGATCATCTAGTGTCATAAAGATGTAAATTATCAAACAAAACAATTGTCCGTCTTATTTTTAAAGATAATTTAATTAGCACTTGATTTTTTTTGATGTCTGTTATTCATGTGAACTATATTTATACTCATCTGTATTTGTCTTGTCTGGAAGTACCACCAGTAACAGCTGTTATAGAAGCTGATCACAAAAATAATGAGAGATCTTCATCAATATAATTCTGAGAATTTTTAATATCTTTTCTGATTTAATAAATTTGGAAGTTAATAACCTTTTTTTCCTTTTATTTATTTTTCTTTCTTTACTTTTTCCTGCTTCATTTTTGTTCTATTTTTCTATTGAAATAGAGACTATACAAACTATCTTCAGTAGTTTGTAGCTCTGAAGGATTCACATTATAAAGTACCACTGCCTGGAATTAATTCATCTAACATCAGGCTGCAATTGGAGTATCTAAATTACCCAGACAAGTCTTTGAGGTTTTACATATGAGTCTCTGCTAGGGAAAGACAGGTATTTCTGTCTTTCTGAGATTTCTGAGCCAACCCTTACATGCAGTGAGTCATCTTATGCATACTTGTGCTGCATTGATTCCACAATGAACCAAAGACAAGTGTGTTCTTATTTCAGGCACCTCAGGTAGTTCTCTGAAGTTAAATGAGGTAAATCTAGATTCAAGTCACTGCAAGAAATACCTGTGAAAATATAATTCTTCATTCTTAAGAGAGAGTATCATCTTTGGAAGTCAAAACTGATGGCAGATACACTGGGAAGACCCATATGTTTCATCATATAGTAGAGAAAAGCAGATGGCATTTATTAACATGCTATAATAAGTTTGAGAAGCCCCAGGCAAATTGACAAAGCAAAAAACAAGACACGAAGTTACAAGCGATACACCAGTTCAGCTCAGAGGGAGAAAGGTGCTACAGGGATAAATACTGTTAAAAAATGAGAGGGTTAAAATTTGTCTGTGATGGGGAGCAAACAAAAAATCCAGTAGATTTAGGAATAAGAGACATAAGTGCATTTTTAGCATCTTAGGACAGTGTTGCAATCAAAGTCAGTGAATCTGCTGGTCAGGTGTAGGAGGGAAATAAGCATGGGAGCTATATAATGAATAAAATAATATTAATAGAATATTTAATTTCTCTGAGGGAAATGTGAAGAAATAATATATTTCTTCAATAGTATGCCTGCTCATACACTCTGATGGACACCAAACTTGGTCCTGGTTTTTTAGAGAGGAGATTTTGGAATCATTGTGGATCGTTTATCTTCTCATCATTAAACAGAGTTTACCAACACACATCTGGTGCTGAAATGAGGGTTAGAGATATAGAAAATTAGACAAAATTTACAATTCATTTTTAAGAAAATCCACATCTTGAATGCTTTATGGATTATTTTGATCACATCTGTATCAAGGAAATATACCAGAACCAAGAACAACACAGAGAAGGAAGAAAAGGATGACCAAAGGTATGAAACCACTTCTGTACAATAATTGAATAGATTAGGACTTAAGAGCTGGAGAACTGATAAAACAGGAGTGTTTTGAAAGATATAAAAAAAATCATTAATGCCTTTCCAAGAGAGGAAGAACTGAGAAATTCTCAATATTAAATTCAGTATTATTAAATTCAAAGAATATAGTGATGTCCAATTGTAAAAGGCTCTTTAAAAGTGAAATGCATTAAAAATTATTGGATTGTAAGTACTTAGAGTAGACCTGAAGATGACTGTAGCCCTTATCACTATCTAACACTCAAATTATCACTGAATGTGCAGAGAGAAGTGCACTTTTCTTACTCTTGCTCTGTTTTCAAGCACCCACTACTGGATGCTCTCATGTGATATCCAAGAGTAGTGAGAGCTGCAGTCTGACTAAAGAGGAGTGTGGAGAGAGAGAAAGAAGCTCTGCAGTCAGGTAGACACACATAGTGTGTCTATCACATACATGGTATGTGATGTCCTAATTCCAAGCTTTAAGCAACACAAGAGTTACATAAACTCACCTTTTTAATTTCTGTGAGTACAAATTCTGTGATGCAAATCAAAGAAACAAAATTCAACCTTGTCCTTACTCCTGAAAAATGCTTTCTAAAAATCACTTAACAAATCTTTGTGATAAAACTGGTGGCTCCTCCAATGCATCCTGAAATCCACACATTTGAGCCAAGTACTTAAAGGCAGTATTTAAAAAAATGGAGACCAATATAAACTTGAACATAGATGCCAGTGAGCACATAGGAGCAACCAACAGTAACCAAAGAGAAAAGCTCGAAAACCTCATGAGATTTTTCAAATCATAGCACTGCATTGGTCTATATCTAGTTGGGAGTAAAGTAGTTGACTGTAAATAAGTGGTCATGGTCCTATCACTGTTTCCCCTGAGAAATTTTATTTGTATAAGAAAGACATAAAAGGAGACTGTAGTGAGATATAGGTCAGTCTCTCCTGTGGTGTGAAGTGAAAGGACGAGAGGAAATGTCCTTAAATTACACCAGGGGAGGTTCAGATTAGATAGTATAAAACTTTATTTTCATTGAGAGTTTAGGCATTGGAAAAAGTTACTCAGGGAGGTAGTGGAGTCACCATCTCTGGCAATGTTCAGTAGGCATCTGGAGGTGAATATGGTTTAGGGGTGATTGTGGTGGTGCTGGGTTTATGACTGGGCTAAGATGATCTCTTCCACTGTTGATAATTCTGTGATATTGTGATCCTGTGAATAAAAAAGACCAAGAAAGGCAGGCAAATAATATGAAGAGAAGATATATGAAATCTCTTGTCATAATACATAAAAAGTAAGATCCAGTCTTGCAGCAGGTCACACGCAGACTGACCACACCAATGCAGCCAAACTACCTTCCCCTATTTGCAAAATCAAACTTTAACATTTTATCATCTCCATCACACACCACACCTAACTGTGGAAAGGCTTGTTTGCCCTAAAGACAACAATGAAATATGAGTATTGTATTCTCAGTTCAGCTGATGTTCTCTTTAATGATAAAACAATTAAATATGGCACCTTGTTTTTATTATAATAGCAATAGAAATCTATAGAGATTTAAAGCACTATGATAAACACTGATTTATTTTGAACCTATGGTTTGGGGTCTCTTTCCAGCAAAACAATACCAAGCAAGCCAGGACACAATTTCTTGAAATTGTTTGAAGAATATATTTCCAATATACTGCATGCATGCTTCTCTATGCATGCAGTACATTTTTATCTCATGAACTATCTAAATGAAGAAAAAATCAAAATGAGGGCAGCTTTCCTTTTAAAATGCTAGCAAGAAACCCATTTAATAACAGTTCTTCCTTTAGGTAGTGTCCTTTGGGCAGAGCCTCAGACAAAGCTTTCAAAGGCATTGTTTTCTGAAACTGAGTTAGTTGTGAAATATGATCCAATTCAAACTTACTTTTGACCAAAGGAAAACAACTAATAGATTACTTTTTTAAAACTCTACATTTCATGTAAAACATAATTTGAAATAGGTAGAGGGGTCAAATCACTACAATAAAGGATGGACAGAATTATGAGGCATTTTAGCACCCTCCTACATCTGAACAGTTTTATTACTTTTCTCTTAAAACTTATGTTAAATTATATTAATAATCTGCTAGGTACAATTCCCTCAGGAAAAATGAATACAAATTAAAAAATGCAAGTAATGAATACAAATTCTAACAGTTCTGAATTATTAGGATTGTTCTGTCAAATCTAAAATTCTAATAATCTTTTCAGTAAAAGAATCAAAACAATTTCAGCTATTTAGAAGATTAATCATAATAATAAAGATATATTTTATAAAATGCTGCCATTCCAGTTAACAAATCAAAGCTTTCTGGATTTAGTCAAAGACCTCTTTTTGTACTTTTAAAGTACCCATTTTTGCAATTCATGTCACTGCATAGTGAACATCATTGCTGAAGAGCAGATTTTTTTAATTCCTATGGAATCAGTAAATTGTTTGTTAACACAGCAATATTTCCATAAAATAAAAGCAGATACAGATGCTTAGTTATCCATATAGCACCAAAAAGCAATCTGAATTCATATCCACTCACAGAATCAAAGTTGCAGAGTGAACTAGAGCTAGGACACTAATTTATTTCAACTTGTATGGGCTGCACTGGGTGGGGGAGCTTTGCCTGCATATAAGTGAGGTTGTTAAGTCACAAGGTCTCCACGTTTTCGACCTTTGTGGATTGCCATTCCCCTCTTTCAGGATACCCCAGAGAAACCAATATTAAGTAGCATACTAATTTTGTATGGTTCCTGCAGAAGACAAATTGTGGCAGGACTGAAATGCCTGCAGCTCTCATGTTTGAAGGAAGGAGATAAGGGACACCTGGTTACCAGTGCTTTGTTTCTGTCTTGCTTCTGGATTCAAATCACCCATGGAGGAATAATCCTTGCTCCTCTAACAATGACTTCTCTGTAATCATACCAGTTTCAAAGCTCCAGAAATTGTCTGTCCTGCGACCATTTGAAAATGCAGCTCTAAATTCTGCCTGTATCTTTTTCTCTATGCAATCTGTACAATCAGAAAAAAGCCTTTATTTTTGAATCACAAATTAACTATGAAGGCAGGGAGTTATGAAGAAACCTGCACTATATTACCATATATCCCCTGAAGGGCAATTAAAAAAATAAATCTTATTGCTGATACCTTTATAAGTGCTTTTTAAAATTAAAAGCATGTTTTATGAAGGTATTTTTAAAATTTATACATTATGAGTTTTAATTATTTTGAAAACATTCTCTACTGCTTGGCCGAACTCAAATGAAGATATGGTTGCACATAATTTGGTGTTAATTGAAATAATTTGTAAATACCAAATAAGGTTACCAAAGTATCAATCAGGCATGATTCCACTTCATGTAGAGACCTTGAAATAATCTATTTGATAGAAAAAATCCAAAAGTAGTGACATAAATTATTCACCCCAAGTAATACAGCCAGTAATTCAAAGAATACAGTAAAGAGAAGTTTGCATATTGCACAAAGGGATCATTTAAAATCCTTTATCACTTTGTTCACCTCTCCTGCCCTTCTTCATCTTCTTTGCAATTCCAATAAGGCTGCAACATCACTGCCACACAAAAAGCATTAGTGATTCTATTTAAAAGGTGCCAACCTTGTTGATTGTCTGCCTACCCCATTGTCAGTATAGAAACATGCTTTGTTAATATTCTGGAAGGGATATGGGAATTATTTTGGTAATTTAGTTCTTTTTCCCAAGTCTGTACTTCTAAACAAGACCAAACTATTGCAGAGGTCATACAGTATCATAATAATTTTCATTTTCTGAATAAGCAGACTATTATTAATTTGGACTTCTATGAAGGTTTCCAATTTTGAGTCATCATCACAACTTACTATGGAGCAGTAAAAAAAATCAATCAATCAGCCAAATTACCAAAGCAAAATAACCCCTAAACTTGCTTGGTTTGAAGCATAATGTTTCATTCCCTGTTCTTAGGATGACACTGAGATACACACACATCTTTCAGGCTACCTCCATTGCATTTTTTTTGTTTCATTTATGCACAGACAGCACCTCTATGCCATGGGCCCTACATCTGGTACCAGTGCTTCAGTCCAGCTCTTCCCTGCTCACCTCCTTTCTGTCAAGACAGGACCGGGTGTCTGCAAGGTTTCTGGGTTAAACTTAACTTCTAAGAAGAGGGAGTACTTGGAACTGCAACTGAGTCCCTATTGCTCATCCTGCCCCAGCCTGTTCTGTTCACTTACAGTGCAATTTCCCACACCAAATACCTTAATAGTTTATGTATTATCTTAAGGGAAAGGGCTTTAAGTTTTCAGAAATTATACTCAAATCCTTTCAGCTGAATGTAATTTGTGGAAATAAGAATGGGAAAGAGGGTGATAGATTACATGTATGCTCTTGCTTCTGTTTTACCACCCTGAAAAAAGTGGTTAGTCTCCATTTTGTCAACAGAAACACAATTTGTCAAGGGTTATATAACTCAGATCTCATAATTTCCAGTGCTGGGTAAGATCTGTGTCTTACCTTTCCAGATGATTAATGTCTTCAGTTTGCTGTACTTGGTCTCTTTAGTACATGAGAAGAAGAAACTACACAAGAGTGGTTATTTCTGTGCTTTTTCACAGCCCAATAAATCCTGGAAGGTATTAAAAATCAGGCAGAATTACACAGAATGATATCTGAAGAGTTTCTGAGATGTTCAAGTGGTCGAACCATATCATCAGGTTACAAAATGGTTCACAAAGTGTATGGTAGGTCACCATCTCATGAAGAACTTGGTATTACCTTTATTTATAAGAAAGTGAAAGGAGAGAACACCAGAAGATTTCCAGTGTGGACTGAATCTGAGAAAATTTATTGTGATCTCTATATCTATGCTCATAATTCAACAAAGATCTTCTTGGGTCTATCTTCCAGTTATAGAGCATACTAAATGAGGATTTTAAAAATGAAATGAAAATTCCCCCCAGTGACACATTCTTGCTCTTTTAGGAAACTCAGTTGTTATCTGAAAATGTAAAGACTCCACTGTTACAGAGCAGGGCTGCTTGTGCCTGGTGATTCACCACCTCTCTGCTGCAGAGCACAGCAATCAGTCTGTCTTTGGGCTTCACTGCACCTCTAACATTAGCAGCTGCACGTTTGCACATTTGCTCATAGTACCTCTTTGTGCTGCCAGCAACCCCTTGCTCTATTTTCTTTGCTTGACACTTGCAGTTGACTCTTGTGAGAGGGAAGGAACTGAAAGCCTTGGCATTTGGTGTGTGCAACAAGGCAATAGCTGATGAAGTACAATTACTCATACTGTGAGCAAATCCCAGTTATATTGTGTGGGTGGATGGTTTGCAAGGATAGTGTAGAAGGCAATTTTCCTCAATGAGTTACAGCTGTATTACAGAGGAGTGGAAACAGCCTTGCCTGTCCAGTGAGGATGGGTGTTATAAAAGAGTAGGTTGGCTGGTCATTGGTGAGTTGGGGTCTTCTGCAGTTTGAGATAGAGTTGGCTGGCTGTGACGTGGAAGAAGGAATGAGGGACAGACAAGGTAGGAAGATGCTGTGTGAGGGACAGTCAGGGTTAGGTGGCCAGGTAAGGGACAGCCTGGGGTTAGCCATCATGCAGAAGGAAGAAGGAAACTTACAGAGAAAAGGAGTCAGAGCTGTGCGGAACTGCCTGAGAGGAGGCATGGAAAGTTTTTAATAAAGGACTGGTGATGGTGCTAGTTGTGTGTGTCTTGATATAATTACTACAGCATTGGTGTGAGGAATGCTTTCAGGACTCTCACTCATAGTACTGTCTTAATGCTTTCTGAATGAAGCTGGATCCTGAGAAGATATCCATGTACAACCATGCTGTGAATGCTTACAGGACCTTACTGAGGAACAAGCCTAATAAAGTTACAGACTCACTGGCAAGCAATACAGACAACTCTGGTAATTAAAATAAATGACATTGTGTCTGAGATTAGAAAGCACATATACTAGCTTTTGCTTTCAGCTGCTATATTGAATTCTTGACAGACATAAGGAAATAGTTGTTATAGACTGCCATAACTTAAAAAAAAATCAGTAATGTTAATAATTTGATTTTCATTAAGTTATAATTAATTGTTATACATGCTATTTTGGAAGAAAAAGTTTTCATAATTATTTCCAAACCAACTTCATACAAAGTCCACTTTATCTCATTTTTGTCTGCCAATTAAAAATATATTAGTACAGTTTTGCTTGTTAGATTTCACACACTAGATGAAAGAGGATGAAGACAGCATTCAAGATGAGCTGGACATCTATGGGGTAAAACCCTGGCAAGGTGGAAAGCAAATCCATCTGTAAATGACATTCTCTTGGTCTTCTTATGTCATAGTTTAACTTGGGAAGAAAATTGACTGTACCCCAGCTGAAACCAGGCCATCATGAGCAAAGAAACACTTAATTTCTCTTTGTCTGCAAACCTATTGTGAAAACACACAGATTAAATGTCCAGGGTCTGCAATGCCATAGTTTGTGAGTGAATCTGCAACATCACAGTAGTTCAGTAAGGCTTCCATCAAACTCAAGGTCCACATGGCACCTTTTTGCCTGGGTGTCAGGCAGCTCTATGGCTATGTAATTCTGAGTTTACTCCTTAGCCAATGTTTTTCTCTGCTGAACAAGTGAGGATATTCTTTCAGGGAAGTAAAAAGGAGCTTTATTGTCCTACAACAAAATTTTGCTGTTCCAAATGTACCCTATAAAATCAGAATGCATGGAATATTTTGATACTTTTCTAATAAATAATATTTATTGCAATATTTTATTGAAAATAGTAGGAGGTTTTGTTTTCTCTGTAGTCAAGCATACATTTAGATCTCTGTGCTCACATTAAATGACATGTAAATGGAAATAACTGTGTGTGTTAATTCCCACCTTAACTCCATTTTTCACTTCTGTGCTAAGTAATCTGTATTTCCTATGACTGCAGAGTATAGAACTCACAGCAAGACCTTGAGAGGTCAATCTAGTTCAACTGCTTGCCAACAGGAGGAGCAAAAGTGTTCAAACCACTCTTGAAAGAACCTTGCTAACCTATTTTTAAGAAACAAGATGGGAAAGCCCTCCACAGATATGCTCCCCATGGATGTTAACTATGCTCCTCCCTGAGAACCCTATTCCAGTTTTTAATTATTGTCATAGCATAGGCTGTTCTTTTCCTGATATCTAGCACAAATCTAACCTATAATGATTTCTGATTATTAATTTTCTTTTTGAAACAACCTTTTGCATTTTGAAGACCTATTTCACCTCTTAGTTTTCTATTATTTGAATAAACATTGTGTATTTTTTTATTTTTTCAGGTTTGCAAGAGACATGAGGTGACACACACAACATGCAGAAGGCTGAACCTCGCAGAACTTCCAGCATCTTCAGTTTTTGTTTTCTTTTTCTTGCAAGCATTTTGGAAATAGACTTATGTCTATTATTCAGTAGTAAAGGCATGGTAAAAAAATTGTCACAGTGCACTGTTGTTCAATGATAAAATGTTACTTCCTTGTATTTCTGTCTTTCAGCTACTTTACTGAAAGGAACAATATTATTGTGTCTCAGTATTCATCATCCATCTGGAAATCGAGACACTAAGAATTCACTAAATTAGGTTAGACAACTGATAAAGAATTTTTAATATTCTAAACTAGATTTTAGTGTTATTTTTCATTAATTTTTTCTATTTCATGTACATCAATGCAAAATATATCAGTCACTACAAAATCCTACTTCTTTGCGTTTTTGAGTGAGCACCTGCTGACAGGTGAATCTTTACAATCAAAGAATAAATGCAAATAAATGCATAAGGAAGCACTAGGTATTATGTTATAGTTGTCTTGTGGGAAAAATATATCATGCTCTAAAAGTAACTCAGGAATCTTTTAGAATTAATTAATATTTTAAAATTTATTTATTTTTTCTCTGTGTAGTCTTTTATCCTGGTTACTTTCCCGCTGCTAGTAGATATTCTCCAGCTGTGCATGAGGAGTCTGGCTGCATTTAACCTACCAAGCAATGCATGATCTTATCCTAATGAAAAACTACCACTACCCATCTTCAAAATAGCAACTGACTACATATGCAGAGGGTGTAGTGCATGGCTCCTTTTTTGGAGTTTGAATTTTTTTTTAGCATTTGACATTTTGCAATTTAAAAATTATGTATTTTTTCAACCCCTTCATCTAGGGTCTCTTGTCCACATGATGTGCAGATGCAACAGTGCCTAAACCCCTCATACAAGCATTTAACATGGGTGGATTGAATTCACTCTTCAGAAGAGAATCTCTGTATTCAGCAGATATAAAGATGCTCTCATACCTCTGTTCTTCATTGTCTTTGCTCCTCTATTGTCTTTTCCCCCCATCTCTGAGATTTACCATACTCAGAAGAGGTACCTCCACCAATGAATGAAGCAGACTAGACTAGGATTAAGACTCCTTAAATGTATTTCAGTGGATATTTTTATTGTACTTTTGATTCTACAAAAAATCTCACATCATGCTATTTCTGCTTTATTTCAATGATACAAAAATTGAAACTCCATTTTAAAATTAATTACTTGTGCAATGAAAATGGATGATTCCACTTCATGGCTAAACATTGTAGATCCCCTTTTCACTCTTGAAACTCCTTAAACTTCTTATACTAAGCTCTGTAACATTAAATGCTCAATAAGGTAAATGTTGGTTGATAATTTCTATGTCACTCATAATTCAATAATGTTCCTGTTCAGATTATAACACAAAATGAAAATGTTTCTGGCAGAATATTCAACTGCAAAGAAGGCAGAGGACATAAATAAGAAAGGAAGCTAAGTAAACAAAAGACTTCTTTCTTGTCACAAAAACTCAGGTAATTGTATTTTTACTGTGAGGCAAACTTCTGACTGAATCTGGATGTGAAGGTTAGTGTCTAAGGCAGCTTTAAGATCTACCATACCCCAAACCCTCTGTACTTTCCATCATGCTCTTCTGAAGAAAATGGTTGTTTCTTCTGCAGGGACACAGCCTATGGGTTTCCCTTGAGCAGCTCCAGGATTTTTTTTTTTAATTAGCTATTTAATTCCTTTTTTGTTCCCATCCCTTTTCTACCCTCTAAAAAGGTACAAACAAGAAATTTGAAGCAGAGTATGTTCCTTAACCATGTCTTAGATTCTTTACTACAATTTAAAGAACATGTCAATTATACAAACATAAATTATATCAAACTGGACATGTTTTCTAAGTATGTAGAAAAGATATTGGGTATAGACACTCAGCAGTTAAAGGTGAGTAGCTGGGGTTGATTGACTGAAGAATCTCAAGTATGGTGACTTTGCTTTGTTGCAAGGGAAGCATCCCGAATTTCTAAGCTAGGACCTGCAAAGCTAAACTTACTGCTTGACTTACCTTCCTCAGTCTTATAGCAGTTGAAAAAGAGTGGACAGAAATTTTTGCAGACTAAGTGAGAAAATTAACTTGCTCTCACAAGCAAATTCAATTGCAGACCACTAAAAATTAATATGGCAATGTTAAAATGTGCAGTTATGAGGCTTTTGGGAAGAAGCGTCTCTTATGAATTCTAACTGAGCATGGTAGGACTAGAAAGTGAGCCACCAAGCTCTGAGAAATACTAGACATGGCACAAACACTGCTCAGAGAACAAGAAAATTTCACAGTCAATCAATGAGACACATTGGGTGGGATCTTTGACTTTAGCACAGGTTGTTCTTGTCATTTTCTCCCCTATAAAGCACCTCAGTCTGCCAGCTGCTGTTCCAGAAGTCTTAAGGTGGATTATACTTATTATATCAGTTTCCTTTGTGCACACATCTTGGATATCACAAGTTGTATAAGATGACATAATAAATCTCTTCTGACTCATTTCTAGCAAATATAGCTCATCTTGCACTAGGGACTTGGATGATAGTTTTGACCATGGATGTTCACTGACAGACATGATATTCTATTAAGGCCTTACAAGCTATGTTTCCAGATGGCTTGTTTCTATCATAGTATCAGCCTCAGTGATTCTGCTCCTGAAATGAACACACAAATTATATAAAAATGAAACATTCACAACAGCACAACTCCCAGGATTAATCACTTTCGTCCTCTTCTAGGAGTTAGTTCTCCTTACAAAAACACCACCTGTGGAAGTGACTTTCCCTAATCTTTCTGAATATCCCAGTAAACCAACTTGATGCTTTCTCAACATTTAGCTAAATTTTTTGTCAGCTGGAACTGAACATTATCCAATTTTTTCCATAACTAAATAAGATTTCCTTTGCAGTTGCAGCAGTTTTTGCCTCAGGAAGAGCTCTGAAGTACCACAGGGATGGCAGCTGCCTCATATAACTAACTGGTTAGGTTTTAAGCAAGGGAATTATTATTCTGTTTCCAGAAGTTATGCCTGTTAATATGACTCTTGCTGACAATATTCTTTAAGTAAGGTGGTTAATGGCTGCTGACAATCTGTATGGACCAGATTAAAAACTATTACTATTTTTAATAAACAAACTAGCAGCAGGAAACCCACAGAGACCATCTAAATAGTATCTGTTGACTGGCAGAGACAATCAGTCCTAATCTCACTTTTATTTGTCAGCAATCACTTTGGCTTCTTTGGCACTTTTCTCTGTAGCCTCAAGTGCAAACTGAACTTTGAAAAGAACAAAATGCTAGATGAAGTTAGGAAGATTGCCCAGGACTCCTTTAGTTCTGTGAAACAATTTTCATGCAGCAGTCTGAAACTTGGCTTCTGTCTGACAACAGTTTTGAGTTATGTCAGGAGGGACAATGGAAATTTCCCCCTCCTTACCCCCCACAAGTCCAAGGTGACTTTGTGACTGTTACTATAATTTTAATCTGCAGATCAGGTGCTCCAAACATACAGAAAACCTGTAAAACATATATATATACATATACATACATATATATACATATATGTAACATAGAAAAATATATATGTAACCAAGAATAACAGATTAGGAAATTAAAACCTAGTCAGGTGGAGTTGAAGGAATTGAAAGGGAGTCTTTGCTGTTGCACTCTTTCTTGGCAAATAATTGCATAAAATAATGATGAAAAATGCATGAGATGCGTCAAGGAGTTTCTCACCACCCACTGCACTAGTTCATTTAAAATGTTTCCCCTCACTTGGGAAAAGCTGAAATTGCAGCCATGGTTATTAATAGCTCCAAATGGGATCTGAAGTAATTTGTCACTGGCAGGTGTTTGAAGTCCACAGCAACTTTTTTTCCTCCTCCTATGCTTTGAGTAAATGAGATGAAATTCACGTGTCATCCTCCATTTCAAGAACTGAAGAACTGCCACTCATCTACCTCTAAGGGCAGAAGACATAGAAGATAATTAAGCACAATAAAGCAGTATGGAATGCAAAGATCACAGTAAAATTCTTCCAAAAGCACAGCAGAAAAATGCATAGTGTCACTTGTGAAAGCATCTGCTCAGTGGATCACACAGCACCTGGGCTCTTGGTGGTGCAATACATTTTTGGTTTTATTTATTTTAATACAACTGCTCATATTATAACATTGTCATCATATCTATATTAAGTACCTTTGTGTCCAAAAAAAGGCTAACTGGTAAATCAAGAGAACAGTAAAGACCAGATTTAGCAGTTGGGTGTAAATCAGAACATAGGAGAATAGGTGGATAAGAATGATTATAATGATAATTGATATGAAGAGACAAACTGAACAGCAGAACTAGGAAGTCTGTCATCCTCTGCTGGCTTTTATGACCAGATTCCATGTATTTTCCTGCTGTGTTGTCCATAAGCAGTAACATTCATAACCATTATGTGCTATCAAAGCCACTCTTAGTATTAGAGTGAATGATTCCCTTCTGTACCATTTTCCTATTAAAAATGAGCTACAAACTACAACAAACCAAATGCAGTAAATTTCCTGCAAAACATATGCCACCTTCCAAGTCATGCAAAGATTTAGCTGTGTAATGTTGGTGGCTGCATACTGAATAAAGTTCCCCAGGAATTAGTTCATGAATATATGAGACATGACCCTGTATTTATTACTTTAATACATCCTTTGCCTTGTAGTAAGAGAATTTTCACTATTCAGAATCATATTATGAAATAGTGATGCTTTGTTTCATTGAAACATTTCTTAATGCTCATTCAGAGCTATCAAATAGCTATCAACATACTATGTATTAATTGGTACTCATGTAACAGCCTGTATTTTATGTCTGCAATTTTATAAGGTAACTTTCCAGATTCACTGCAATAAAATGAAATATAATTCTGGCTCAAGAATTCAGAGTTTATGAAACCTTTACTTCAATCTACAGATGTTTCATCTGCCTTTAAAACTACTTGGGTCATTATATTATTATTTATTTCTATTAATAATCATCTTGCCCAACAGACATTATTTTATGGGTATAAAAAAACTTTGGTAGGGGTTTGAGCCATTATAATAATGTTTTATCCTAAAATATTCTGATTGCATGCATGTTTTCTCTACTTTTTCTTGCTATTGGTGCTGTTGTATTGGTGTATTTTGTTTTGCTCTTGCAGACTAACCTTGTTTAAAATTTGCATTTATTATTTTAAAGTACTAATTTACTTAATGAGAGCAAGAGAGTGCCAAAAATACTATGGAAGAAATTAAGAAATGCTCATTAATTACTAAGACATGTTAGCAGTGACAAACAGCTTTTATTCAGTGAAGGCTTAGGTCAACAAACCTGAGAGGAAAGAACCCTGTGATCATACAATGCACAATAGACACTGCAGGAAATTTAGAAAGAGAAAATCATTTGAAGGCACTGGGTCTGTATATAAGCCTGGTTCCTACCACAGAGATGCATCTCTAGACATTAAAGATGAGAAGCCTAAGTTAATTGATATAGTTAAGTAGTGCAGTTGCATTTCTCAATTTTTCATTTGGTATTGACAGAAAAATCAAACCAGTAAATCTTCATACTACATCTTGTCAAACATCTAGATAGTAAATTTTTATGTCAATGTTTCTTCTTCCCTGGTACATTCTTTCTTAAAAACATACATGAAGGAAGAAAGTTCTGATGCTTTCAAAACCTTCTATTTTCCCATTTTTACTATAAAAAAATTATTTTTCTTTGTTTCACTGTTTCAGTGGATCCAAATTTTTTAAAATTTTTCTCACAAAAATATTTTTGTATTTTAGATTTTCTGCATATACCACACATACGCATACCCCCAATTAGATCTCATTCAGAATGAGAAAGACATAAAGCCCCAAAGTCTTTCTGAAATGCAACATTTTGTTCCCAGTTTTGTCTATATACCATATGACAGATGCAAATAATGTTTAATATATACCAGAATGGTTCTGTCACAAGATGGGATATTCAAGCCTCAAGCCTGTTCTGCTTACAGCTAATAGAATCACACTGTGTTCTAGAATAGTCAGAACAAGGTTACAGTGAAAAAAGGGATATATTAATTTAAATATTTTTTCCTAAAGTTATGTGATCGAGACGGGAACACTGTGCTTTCAGTTAGGTTTTATTTGTAAGGGATCTCAGACAGGTCTCTGTGGAGGGTCTCTGCTTGTGCACACTTGAGTGTTACTAAGCAGGTGCTCATAATTCAGAATACATGTGCTGCTAGACAGACCAGAGTGTCCCTTCAATGAAAAGAAAGCCATGGCCCCAGCACCGTCATGAGCTTTCCTTTTGCTGGCAGGAGAGACAACTCAACACTTTGTGAATTTAATTCCTACTAAGATTTAAAGGAATTGTCACATTTTCCTTTGAGAGTATACTCAGTTCCCATTAACCAAGTCATTGGAAATTGGCATTACTCATTTTTAAAGAGCTATTTATCTTCTGCAGCCAGGATTATTTGGTTGGATTCAAACTTCACAGTGTATCTATTTCAGACTTCACCTTGCTTGAGATCACTACTGTATGCATACTTCTGCTGTCCTGTTTCTAATGACTACCCAGTGACAAGGAAAGTTAAACTTCCTGGTGAAACTGAAGTGCTTTTAAGAACTTTTCATTTTGCATCAAACAGTCCTAATTCTACTATTAGAAGCTTTAACCTGCTCTCTTCCCAGGTTCTTGCTGAATTGTGAGGTGATTTACATTTTTATTTCTCGTGTTCATGCCTCTAAATGCATGAATATCTCTTTGTTTAGTCCAATGCTCTTTGCTTCACCATCACCTCCATAATGGCTGTATCACACGGAAAGAGGAGACCTCCTCAACCCTTAGGGTGGGGAATTTTACTCGATTCCTAGTGTTTAATTTGTCTGTAAGCATCCTAGGAAAGTCAGGACCCTTGTGCCCACTAAACTATCAACATCCTAATAGGAACATCCTTCACTAACCAGTCCTGCTGGATAGGTGTGTGGGTGTGTGGAGAATCATTGTGGACTAGGTTTCAAGCCATGCCAACAGCATTCCGTCTGGGGGCAGCATGTGTGATTTACCTGATCACTTCTGTACTGTTATAACTTCTGTTAAAATGCTAATATAGCTCTTCAGTCTTCTCGAATTATATCTCTAATTACTGTCCACAGGGTCCCCAGTCATTTTCCACAGACTGAGATAAAGACCCTGGCTCTCATCTAGTTCCATGGGCAGGTACACCTTCCACTATTCCAGGCTGCTCAAAAAGCCACCCAGCCCAGCCTTCAACCCTTCCAGGGATGGGGCATCCACAACTTTTCTGGGCAAACTGTACCCCCTGTCAGCCTCCTTTAGGTGCTGTAAGGTCCCCCTGAAGCCTCCTCTTCTCAAGGTTGAACAACCCAAGCTCTCTCAGCCTGTCTTCATAGAGAGGTGCTCCAGCCCTCTGATCATCTTTGTGGCTTTACTCTGGATTCCTTCCCACAAATCCGTGTCCTTCCTATAACAGGAGCATCTTCTCTCTCTTTTAAGTCAGGTTTATAGCAGCCAATCTGGATTTGCTGCAGCATGACCATCACTGTCTTATCTCCTGAAATTTAGGAGATGAAAAACAGAGGAGGCTTTACAGACTTTACCTCAGATCAATCTGCCAAGTATACACAGATAAATAAACAATAGGAAAGAATTTTCATTTCTGAAACAGGTCTTTTATGACAATCTAATGCATAAAGGGAACAGGGGACTAAAGAGGAATAAAATAAGAGATCCAGGAGACAAAACCGCAAAAAATATGGTGTTTGCCCACAAAACTATCCTTTCTTTATATTGTCCTTGTTTCTCCTTGAGAAGGCAGTTAAGGTTAGTCTATTAGAGTTTATAGACTCCCAGTTCAAAGCAGTTTCAGTATATTTTGTGGTGTGAAAATATTTCTTTTATATCTGTGAACACCCTAAGAAAACATGAAGCTTTACACATCATTTCTTAAATTTAAATTTACCACCTAAGCAGCACTCTATCATGTTTATAATTAAATAGACAGTATTGTTTGAAAAATTCTACAAATTAGTAATAAATTAATTCTATTAATTGTTCTTATTTTTAACCCTTCCCTCAATGAGACATTTAGGCTCCAAATCAAGCTAAAAATTCAGACATTAGAAACAATAGTACATCAGTTGTAGGATGAGTTAATCTAATCTAATCTAACCTAATTTAATCTAATCTAATCCAAATTCAAGGAAAATAATTCATGAATATGGATTTTAAACAGGTGAATCTTATAAATTCATAAAGACCTCTTCATTTTTCTCTTATAAAAATTTTCTAGCAATGAAGTTACTATATAACATGCTGTTGCTTAGCAATTTTTTACTTAAAGAGAATATATATACTTTTTTAGAGCTTAGACCAAATGAAAAGACTGACAATGTGATCAGATTGTAATTACTTAAATTTTATTATTTGGACACAGGATATACAGGTGTTCTTGGAGTCTACTGAGATGTTTTAAAAGATCCAAAAGAGTATTAATGTGCCAGGATGAGATTTCAGAAGTTTGGATTAGTGTATTGATGCTTGCAGCACTATTTGGCACCTTCCTTTGAATGAGGAAAAACTTCCACCGTGTGGTGGGACTATTAAAGGATGCCTAAAGAAAATATTTCTGCTTCCCAGAGTGATTCTGCTGATCATGATGGGACATTGTTGCCCATTCAGACATAACGAGGGAGAAAGAAAACAGCCTGTGGAGGAGGCTGACAGAATACATTTGCCTACTAACCAAAATTTCAATAAAAATGAAATCTGATAAATAAATGCATGAAGATTAACATTTTTTGTCTGTTTTCCCTCTATCTCTTTTAAAACCTGTATTGCTGCTATTCTGTTTAACACTGCCAATTTGCAGTTCCCCCAGTATAGGAAATTAGATTTTAGAAGGCTGTTCCTGGATCGAAACACTTGCTGCTTCATCTGCTTACTCATCCTCTTCCATTTTAAATTTTCTCCCTCCATACACACACTCTCACAACCCCCTGTCTAAGTTCAATAATGTTATCATTAGCAGGGAGGGGAAAAAGATGGGGAAAACGGAGTAATTGCCATCCTTTATTAAATTATGCAGCATTAATTAGTTGACTAGGTAGTTCAGGGATTGCATCTGCTCATATCAGAATGGTGATTTTCAGTTCAAGATAGCATCTGTTTCATAGCTTTGGAGCAACAACAACAAAAATTAAGAGTGTATGGATTATGCCACAAAAAGAGAGGTGCTGAATTCATCTGTCTCCTTGCCACTTGCATGTCAGAAATAAAGAGCAGACATCACCTGCCACAATTTCTGCAAGACCACAGAGGCTAAAATAAATTTTTCAATTGAGTTTGATAGCAAATGTAATATTTCTCATACATTTTAAAGGCAGGGGAAATTAATTTGTTTTCTAAAGACTGTTTGTTTCACATTTTGTGATGTACAAGCTTATTTTGCTTCTTCTAATAGAGATAAAGATGGCTTTGACTGATCCTAGTATCAATTTGCAATCCATCAAAACACAGACCACTTTTATTTCTGCTGGAAATAAATTGAAGTATATTCCTTCCTGACCTAGGAAGCATAGAATCCTTGTATAATAAAAAAAAACACCATGGATTTCCTTTTGGTCTTGTAGTTTCTAGGCCTGAATCTACAATTGGACATAATTGCTTCAAATGTGGCAAAGACCTGGAAATGAATCCTTTTGCTTTGGTTTTACAATTTCAACAATTAACTGGTACAACATTAGGTGTTTGAGTAGATGAGAGATCTCCTGATGTATTAAAAACACAAGGGTTTCTTTTCTTCTAAAATGCCAACATGGGAAAATGCCTTTAAGTCCCAAAGGGATTCTTAAATCCAGATTTTATTTAAATAAAAAAGGAAAACTGAAGTACTTTCAGCAATATTGTATCATTTTTTTCAGAATCTTGTTAACAGAATCTTGTTAACTAATACTACATAATTTGTAGTTCACAAAAACTCTAATGTATGCACTATAGCTATGCATATATATGGAACACGTATATATATTTAAAAGACAAGTTGAATAATAGAACATACTAATATATGCTTATTGTATAATAATATAATGGACAATTATGAGGAAGAGAGTGAAGAAACCAGAAGCAGAATGTGCATCTTCCCCACAGTTGACCTAAAGTACTGCCCTCTCAAGTCACCAAACTTTCCAGGAACGGCTCCTGCTCTCCAGGCATGAGAGGTGACAAGACTATCTGGTTACCTAAGGAAAACATTCTTTTTCCTGGTTTATTCTGATGCCTTTTAAAAGATAGGCTATGAGCTTGCAGCTGCTCGACATTCGTTCTTAGGTAGATAATTTTTAAAAATTGCAAAATACTCTCTCTTCAGATTTTGGTTTTCTAATGTCAGCAGAGGGATGCACAGTGGACAAAAGATTGAATACAGTCTCCCCTCTAAACAGTTGAGCAAGTTGAGAAATTGTTCTAGCAACTAAGATAGTAGAACATGTTTTGCTGTGCTTTGAAAAGTTTGTTCTTGTAAACAATTAAAAATTAACCCATAACTTCCTTTCTTTCTAAAGACTTTGAATATTTTAGATCCACAAGCTGCTTTAATGTTTTCTCAGCCTCCTCCCTGGCCATCCACTGCCTCTAAAGAGAAATTTTAAATATAGAATACACCTTATAGGTTTTGATAGTCCAGCTTGAGCTTCTTTCTTTCAGACAGTTTCTTTCACAGAAACAAAACCTCTAAGAAAATCTCCCAGCACTTCAGCTTCAAGGCACACACAAATCCTCATTATTGTTTGAGGCCCCATCACCCCTCACACAACCCCTATTAAGGAATTTGAATGCTGCCTCTGGCTTTTCCTTTTACATGCTAGTCAGCTTTCCATTTAGCCAGGAAAAATAAAAGGAGTGAGAAATATGCAGAAATTCTCTAAGTTGTTTGCATTCCCCTGAAATATTTCTTTAGCTGAAGGGGATCAAATCAATGAAATATAATGAAACCATATGCTCATTATTTCAAAATAGAGCAGCTGCTTCAGGGAGTATTGAGAAGATTTATTAATTCTACCAGCACTGCTCATTAAATCTAGGTATCTACATACCTGTCTTCCTCAACAAAACTCCTCAGTAGAAAAATCACCCCTGTGGAGTTCAAACTGATGTTCATCTTGGCATTCTTCCCTGTATCCTTCCAGGGCAGAGAAGACAATATGCTGAGCTGATGCTGCTGGAGAAGTAGAAAAATAACCTATGTGGAAAAAGCTTTCTAGCGTGGGTACAGTTTGGAAGTCCTGTAAGAGAGATGTGTGCTGGCAAAGACTGATTTTGCCTGCTATGGACCATATGTGCATTTAATTGAGTTTGCAAGTTTCCAGGCAGAATGCCAAATGGACATTCTACCATCTGATAAGAGTGATGAAGTCTTCCCCCTCTTGTTCTCTCACAAGCTTTGGGTTCATATAGACTTTGAAAAGTAGAAAAAAAAATCTGTCCTCTGAGACTGATGCTGGGATATGCACAAGTCATCAGAAAAAAATATGTTACAGAAGTCCAAAATATCTGATTTACTTAGAGGTTTTAACTTCAACTTTAATACTGAATCTTGAATAAAAAATATAAATTAGCATGTATACCCCTCCAGCAGTACTGTCTTAGTCAAAATTGCCCTCATGGTTTTCTCTTATAAGAACAGGGAAGTAAATGAAGTGGCTTACTTCCAGTTATAACTCCTGTCCAGGAGATGGAATAGACTTGGAGAAAGAGAATTAAGTAAGAGATACTGCAAAACCAAAGTTGGAGGGTCTGTGTTTGCACAGATGTTGCCAGCTGTTTTCTAAATCTTAATATGGCCCAGGAACACCTCTTTCCAGCAGCACATCATGTCTGCACTGTTGAACACAGAGGTCAGCAGCCAGCTGCAGAGCTGGATGCCTGGTTGTCTCTGTCTGCAGTTACTGCCTTGGTGCTTGGCTCCTTGTGGAGTTTGCCAGAGCCTGGCAGTGTGAATTACCCTCGTGGTGGATCCCCCTCTGGTCAGTGCAGACCTGCTGAACCTCCTGACAACATCTGAAGAGCTAATCAATCTCATGAAGACTATTTAAAATTCTTCATGACTAAAACAGCAAATTCCCCATAAGGGAAGTGGCATAATATCTTCCAGGAGACAAAACCATACAATTCTGCAACAAACTTGACTTGAGGGTTTAATTATTCACAATAAAGATAATACAAGTACTGATGTTTTTTGTGCAGTGATAGTCACATTCTCAACATTTAGGTGGTTGTTATAAAAACTTTTCCAGGCAGGGTAACTCAAGAATTCTCAGATGAAGTGGGAGGTGATCACCATGCTAGGAGTTTTCAGTTTCCATTCAGTCTTCCAGGAGAGGTCTTCATTCATAAGGTGCAAATTTGGCTATTTGGATGGCTATAAAGTCTGAAGTTTGCTGAAAATAATATATCTCATTGACAGATAGGATTTCAACAGTAATCAAAATTTCCTGACAATTCTAGAAATGAAACAGTAGTAAGAGATATTACACCCAGACTATAAGGCAGTCTGAAGAAACGAGTGAACAGCAAGCCATGAACATGACCAGAGCTTAGATTTTACAAAATACATATTTCAAATCTCAGGGAAAAGAGAAAATAAAGAGCTGATCAATACGCCATACCAAGCACCAAAGACAAACACAAAGCTGTATCATCCTGAAGTTTTTGCTGTCCTGAAGTTGTGTGTCCCTGCAAACCTCTTCTAATATTCTAGTTTGATTCTGTCACCCAACAAAAGAACTGTACAAGAGAGTATTGAAGTGGAGAATTTGCTCCTTGACTGCTTTCATATTTTCTCCAGTGCTTTCCCAAAGCATCTTTGCTGTCTCTATTATAACAATAATAAGCACCATTGCAATAAATGGCTTTGCAGCTACAAAGATAATTTCAGGAAAACAAAAATATCTAAAATAGTGCAAAAAATTTTACCTTGTCTTTTTATTAGGTCATCATTAGGTATTTTTTTTCCACCACATCACAAGGGAGTCATAACTTTAAAAAAAGGGACAGACCTGTGTTTGTAGTGAGCATGAGTAAAATTTAATGGGGTTATATAAAGAAAAATGCACTTCTGAGGAGAAACAGTAGTGGGACTACATTTCATTAAGCTCTTCTCACCAGGCATTAATTAGCCTCTGGCAGCTATATGGGGGACACAAATGCAGTTGTGCTTTCTTGCTTTTTAAATAAAACAAATTTGTTATCTTTTGCACAGGCATTTCTACTAAGTTCAGCTTCTATAGCACTGCCTGGGATGGTTGAAAAGCTTATGAACCTTTATATAGCTGTGATTAAATGTAATTTTCACTATAAGTGATGTTCAAATAGATTTCTGCTCTTAAAGAAGAAAAATGCATCTTGTTCTCCTCTAATTTTTATGACAGAAATAAACTGCAGTACAATTTCAATTGAGGTCAGTCTTTGACACAGGCTTGTGATAGTTTTTCCTATTAATTAGCACAGTAACTGGGAAATTGTAATGAATAGCCCAACTGGTATTTAAAGGGCAAAGGGAAAAAAATAAAAAAACCTGCAACATATTTTTCACATCATCTGCTCAAAAAAAAAACCAAAACAAAAAACCAGGAAATTCTGGTCTGAGTCAAATTATTTATAATTTCAATGGAATACAGAAAATGGTGTCTTTTGCTCCAAAAAGAGGACACAAAATGCTTCATGTGGCTGGATTGTTTACAGATAAACCCAAAATCTTAGTCTGGCATGAACCCTCTTAGCAATTGTCATTGGGAAAAAAAACAAAAAAAAAGCAAACGGATTTTTTAAAATATTTCTTTGTTATCTCTCCTGTGGACTGCACTTGTGCAGGTATTTCTCTGAAGTTTTTGATTGACAGTAGTAGCAGCTGTGAGCCAGAAGATGCATGAAGGAAAAAGGGTTTGAGAATGCATCAGGAGATTTCAAGAACCACAGCTATTTTTCATACTGATTATTCAACACAGTGAATATTTAGGTGCTTTTTGGTCACCATCAATACATATTTGAAATGCCTTCAATGAAGAAAAAATGTGCATTACTCAGTGGACGAGCAGATTTTATGCTGTTTAGCTCAGAAAAGTAAAGATATCACAGAAATATAAAGGTAACATTCTGCTATAAAAAACATACTGGATCTCATTTCAGCTCATGTTTAAGGAAATCATTGGCCATGTTGCCATTCCTTAGTTAATTTCAAACACATACTGTGAATACCTACATATCAAAAGTTTCTAATTAATTTTTCTAAGTAAATATCCTTTAATTTTTCATTCTTGGAGGGAGTTCATTTTTAGCAGGCTTCATTTCCTTAGTTGTTCTTTTATTTCTATAGAACATTTTTCCTGTGTTTTGAAGAAAAATACAAGTTTAAATCCCTACAAAATTTACCATTGCTAGAAAAGATTCAGCCATTGAGAGCAGGCAAAAATAACAATTATTAGGGATTGCAGTTTTAAAAAAAAGTCCTGCTGATAGAAATCTAATAACAAAACTTTATGACTTTATGCTGAAATTTGCTTTCTAGGGGAGACCCCTTTGGAGGTTTCCTCCCAAAATTTGCCCTAAAACAGGACACAGTTATAAATTAGGGTCTTTTGAGACCACATTGACTTTGCATATAAATGTTTAGAAGCACCACTGAAACCTTAGACTATTGAGAAAGAATAGGATACAAACAAGATCAGTGAAAACTTAGTGAGTGAGATTCGTAAATTGTTGAAAATACTTTAAGGTATTGTTATTTGTCCAAAATGTTTCCTTTTCTTCCTTCTACTTCATCATAACACAGAAGTGTTGTGATTAAATAGAAGGAGAAGAGGAAATATTTTGAACAAATAACATCACCTTGGATCATCCAATGTGAAAGTTAGCTAGTGTAATTTTTCTTGAGAATATTGAATGATTCTTGAAAATACCTATTCCCACCCCTCCCTCCTTCCCAGGCTCTGCCTTCTCCTTCCAGAGAAGGGGTTGGAGGTTGTCTCAGTCAACTGGTGTGAAAGACCTTTCCAACACTATACATCATTTCTAAAAGGGTTTCATTGAGAAAAATATACATTGAAAATAAATGGAGTCTCAGAAAATACAGATGATGTGAACTAGAATGTGTCCTGAAAAATTCTTTCATTATATATACATATTCACAAAACTACATTATCTTTCAAAGCTGTAAGTGTTTTGGACATTGAATTTATGAAATGAATGTGTCAGTGGTATAGAACAAGGAACGAATCAATAAAGAAGAAAAATAAGAAAGCTTCAATTATTATCAAACTTCTAACTGCTTTTAGATTTCAGCTGTTGACTCCCTTTGAAGACCTGATTGTGTTTTAGGCCATTTCTTTTGTGAAATATTATATAATCATAGTACATAATGATGTGAAAATTGGGAAAATAAGTGATGCAGAAGTGAAGGCATTCATTTCTGCTATTTCACTGGTCTTTCTCTATTGCAATGAAAATGTTAGACAGCTTTAACAATGTTTCCATGGCCTATTCATAACTTAGAAACAACATTTGTTTAGGAGTTTATAGATATTTTTAAAATGCATACTTCTAATTTTATACTAGAAGTTGAAGAGCAAAGGAACATATGGTCAGGAGTTTTATGAGTCTTTATGATGCTAACTCTTAAAATTGCATGCAGAATTAAATTGTGCATAGAAAAACTTACTAAACAGTTAAAATGCGCAGGCAAAGTGTATCTGTAATGTCCCTTGATATACAACAGAATGGCAAAAAAGAAACTATAAGCCAGCCTTTAAGTTGCTTATAGATTTTCAGAGGCAATCTTGATTCAAATGACATTGAAAAATCAACTAGCTACTAGTGGTCCTACCACCATTGCATTAACTTTGAGATTCTTTGGTTTTTGGTTGGTTTTTTTTTTGGTTTTTTTTTTTTTGGTTTTGTTTTGTTTTCTTTTATTTTTGTATTTTTGGTGGGTTTTTTTGGTTTTTTTTTTTTTTTTGGTTTTTTTTTTGACTAGGGAACTCAAATTGTCAGAGCAATGGATTACATCAAGATCCGAGAAGTCTGTGTACTGCTACAGACTGTCTGTGATCTTGGCCAAATAGTTTGAATTTTTTCCCTATTAAACAAGAAAACAGTACCTTCTTACTGCAGAATGATGCTGTGAGCTGATTTTACTGTACTGTAGTGAGGGATAACATTGATTCTTTACTGGCAAAAAATGTTTTATTGGAGAATGTTAATTCTGGAGGACATATTTCTTCAAGAATGTTACATAGAAAATATTTATAGATTTTTGCTCATACAGGCTGCATTTGCTACAACATTATCACCACTTTATTCTGATTATTATTTCTGTCAACTCAGTTTCTACTATGACCAGTTGTCAATTTTAAGAGAAAATCATCCCCTGTTGATTGGCTGCACAGTTTGGAATCAATACTTCTGTTTAAAAGGTGTTGTGACCTTTTATCTGTCTGCAGTGAATGCATTTTTTGTTTATGTGCTGTGATTTGTTGCTGAAGAAGACAATTGTTAACAGTAAGTATCATTTAAACAATACTTAATTGAATGAAAACCAAATTAATTTTCATCCTAAGGGCTAAAGTAGTTATAGTCTGGTTTCCTTTTGAGTCTTTTTATGGTGAGAAGGAGAATGAAGAGGGCTGAATTTTGGTAATGAATATTTACACAGCTAGAAAAATGGTCTGTATTGAAGGGAACCAGAAGCTGTAAAGCAACAATACTGTTGCTATATAGTAACAAATGCTATTAGAACTAATAAGTTAGAATAGCTGCAGTCATTTTGAAGCAGTAAAACTACTTATAAACAGGGCATCTAGCCTTCAAATCCACATTTTATTTCAGCTCATAAGTGTTTCTTCTTAGACCAGTTATTTCCTTTTGTAAAACTGACACAAGCAGTGCCATAACCTAATTCCTTCCCTTGATTGTTTTTCTGTTTTTTCATGATCTCTTCTTCCTTCCATATCTTTGCATCATCATCACTCACATCAGCTGGCTGCTTCCCTGGCACAACTCCTGGAACACATCCTTTGGATGTCAGCATCTCTCAGCAGCTTTATGAAAAAATAAACTGACTGGGGTTTTTTTTTCACCTTTTTTTTCTAATTTCACTACAGTATGCAATAGAGCAAAAAGATAAACAGCCATTTATATATACCTTTCAGATATAGAATTTTAACCATGATCTTTTGCATTGAGAAAAATCTTATTAAGGCAAAAAAAATTGTGTGAATTTTATTAGAAAAATATTTCCAAAGCAAGGTTCAAGGCAGACCACAGCAGAGGATTTACTAGGGATTGATTACCTTTTACTGTTGTTTAAATGAATGTTACAGTTTACATAAAACAACTGTGACACAACTCACAATCATTGTCTTCTTATAGGATGGAATAATGAGATATGAAGTCATACTAAAAAATATTAAAAATGTAAAAATAGATTTTCCTAATGTGTTAATTTTTAAAGTATCACTGAATATAGCTGACTAAAACCTATTGCACTTAATTCATTGAATTGACAAACTTTTCTTGCATGGATTGAGGAACAGTGAATCAAACACTGCATGAATTGAACAGTCAGGCAATTTACCACAGGATGATCACAGAATAAAAGACCAAATAAAACCTTGCTTTAAAAAACTAATAACTTGAGAGAAAAATTCAAGAATATTTAAATTTCCATATTCTTCAAACTCAAGAATGATCTTGTCCAGGTGCAACAAACCAATCAGCCAAATTATTATTAGACTGATGAAGGCATGGATGTCATCACCATTTTCATGTCTATTTTCACATGGATTCTGCACCACAGGGAAGAAATCACAATGTGTGTACAGTATGGAGAACAGACAATGGGCAAGAGCAAAGGCTGTATTGAATGTATCTGATCAGTGAAAGGTGGTGACAACACTTGCACAGACAGCAGTGTCTCACAGAATATTGCCCTGTCCTGGTCTTCTGATTCCTTCAGTCAGGGAATATTTTGGCAGGCACAGAATCTGTCTTCCAGCCCATCTATCTAGAATTCCTTCCCAAGCAGAGAGTGAGGAAGAAGGGCAAGAGTGGAGAGCAGTTGTGAAGGTCGTGTTCAGTCCTGGACCAGAGCCACAGTTTAGGTATGTTCCTATATCTGACTGTGAGATATTGCTAGATCTAAAATAAAGGTAGAAGATGCTAAGGTGTTTTATGGAAAGGGAAAAAATAAACTATTCTGAGGAGAGAAAGTCAAACTACTTAGTTTCACTTTCTGTCATAAATAATTTGCATTAATTAATGCAGAAAATATACTTCTGATTTTATAAACAAAGCACCATTTCCTGTGGTTCAGTTAGCTTTGTATCGTGATAGGGAAAAGGGACTGTGCTGAATTTTATCTGTTTCTCTATCTGTTATGCATAAAGAAAAAAACGAAACAAACAACTGAGTTACCTGCAATTGCAAAAGTTGCCTGAGAGCTGGAGCTGTTGAGGGAGAGCCAAAGGATGGTAAAGTGAAAAACCAAAAGAGTTGAAGAGGAGATTGAAACAGGTTGTTTAGCGTGGTCCGTTCTTCTGTCTTTTTCAGGAAGAAAATTGTCAGCATAAATCACATTCTTGGGCTTCCTTGAGTTGTTTACATAATTCAAATGTATTGGAAAGATAGTAAATTAAAACATGAGAATATGTTCTAGCTTAATTTTATCCAGAAAAAGTTTAGGTTTTTAAAACAAAAAACAGCTTGGAAATTAAAGAAACACATGGTAAAGTCATCATCATCATAAATACAGAATTCAGAGATTAATTTAAAAGGTGTACTGGCTTTTGGTTCTGAAACAAAATTTTACTGGAGATCCAACACTGGACTCTTGCCAGGACCTTTCTAAAAGCAAGTGCTACATGGTCCATGTTGTGCTAACAATTAAAGCTTAGTCATAAATAAATAAATAAATAAATATTTTTTCACAGTAAGACAATAACATGAGCTTAAATTGATTAAGGACATTTCATTTCAAAATTCTGAAGATTGGAAAAGGCCTAGAAAAAGGAACTAGGATTTTTTTTTTTTTCACCAGTGACAATGACTAATAAATGAGATGGATCCTTGTGGCCCCTTAAGAATCCTTAAAAAAAAAGTTTAAATATTTTTTAAAAATTTCCTGTGCAATAAATTATGAACCCTGATATAAGTTTTCCATATTAAGCATAGTTCATCAAAGAAGGGCTTACACTGACTGGTAATATGGCTTACCCTAAAACTTCTAAAGGTCTTCTGTGAACTTTAGCCCTGAACCCATGGAATGGATTCATTCACAAAACTAGATATACAGACTGTTTGTCATCTATTTTGCGACTGATAAGGAGGTGAAACACACTCAGTATTTTCTGGGCTGGCAACAGGAAGTTGGAATAGGACAGAGTCTGATCATAATCAGACAGCAAAATATTAGCATTGAAGAAGTAGCATCTGCCTCTGTTTTAGTATGTTGAACGTTATTGTCTCGCCATTAGGCTTGATAAATTCTTGTTGGTTACTTTAGCTAGGAGGTGGATATATCCAGAAATCAGGAGAAAACAAATGGCCAATAGCTCAAATAAGGTGTCCAAAAACCAAATTATTATTGCATCAAAGGACCATATTTCCATGTATCTGGAGTGGAGCCCAGTTGAAAGCAAACAGAAGCAGAGTAATTCTGCAGTGAATGACTCATTGGCACAGAAAGAACCTACCAAACATTTGTCAAACTGATGCTGAGAAGAGGAAATTAAAAGAGAAAGGCAAGCAGAAGAGATACACTTGTAGAGACACTGAAATAATTTGTGAGAATATTCTACCTTAGTAACAGGAGCAATGAGACCTATATCTGATGAGTTAAATTACCTGTGCTTTGCTTTCTGAGTTGCTGCTTTTACACACCAGCTTGTTAGGGCCATGGATAGACTTGTCTGTGGATAGGGCCCATGATAGCACTAAGCTTGACTTGTATTCAAGGGCAAGAATTTGTGCCATATTTCCAGGTGGGAGCCAAGAGCCAAGGTGATGAAAAACGTGGCAGGTGTGCCTTTCTGCATTAATTGTTGCACAGCTGTTAAAGTTTGATGGAAAACAGGTTCTATAGTATTTGCCATTTTAAAATTGACCAGATGAAACAGGAGGAAATCCTAAACTTTTGCTTCACCACCCATACCATACCTACCACATCTACACCTTTCTTTCTCTATGAGAGAGAAATGCTCTTACAAACTTACTTGAAGGATGATGATTCCTTTGTAAAAATAAAGTTTGTATCTCTCAGAATCTATTAAATAGAAATTGTTTTGTTTTGTAGTATTAGTTTTTTAGGAGAACTTAAAAAATGTGGACTCCATTTTTACATGCATCGAGCCTATGTCAAAGATCATACAAGGAGATTAATAAAAGCTGCAGTCAAAGGCAGGGTGAGTACTCTCTGTGAGTATGGAGAATACTGCTGTCAGACCCTAGCTATCAAAAATAAATAAAGAAACACAGGCTTTGTTAGATCTAAAAAGTCTGAGTGGATATAATTCTGTAAATATGCTGTGGAATAGCTCTCTGTGGACACAATGATACAGTTAAAAATTCTGTTCCCTTTTTAGACTAAATGAGAGGGTGGTTTTCTTTTTTTTTTTCTCTTTTTTGAGAACTGGTTACAGCTGTTTTCACCATCATCCTGTCCTTGTGTGCCTGTTTGAAAGTTAATTAAGACTTTCATTCTGAAGTATTTACATTGCCAATATCCTTGAATATGATTGTACAGTCATCTTGCATAGTTTATCTCTTTTTTTATGCTAGAAATACTTAGAATAAATTAACTATTGTTAAGGATGACTACAATCATGACAAATGAGCCAGCCAAATGATCCTTCCTACTATACCTTGCAAATTAAATATAATATGTAGAATTATACTATAATAGAAACAAGAGCTATATTCACATGCAAAAGTAAAAATGGTATTATGATCTGGTTAATGTCTTTACAGTAGACATTCTAATAATAAATAACTTAATTTGAACAATTGGAATAATTGAGAGTATGAACACTGGGATGTAAAAAATGTGTTTGTAACAAACAAGTATTAGTTTCCAGTGAGATAAACTATATGAAATAGACATGAGTTAAGATCCAAGTCTGAGCAGTTTCAAATGCTTGCACTCACTTCCAACTATAAAGTCTTACACAGAAGACACTCAGCTAGCAAGTCAATACAGTTTTCAAGTGGAGAGCAATAAAAAGTAGAATGTGTTGCTATTTACTTCAGAAATCACCATTCTGTGACTTGATGTATGCATACATATGTATATTACACAAAGAGAGCCACATTCAGATGTCTAGCATTGTCATTATCCAAAATAAGAAAACAAGATACATGTTCCAAATCTGAATTTTTAATGCTTTTAAAAGATTCAAGATAAAGTATAGGTGTCTATTTTTTTTATTTGGACACTAATCAATTTTATATATATTTTAGCTGTCTTAAAGGTTCAGAATTAAGTATATGTATAATTTTATTCCTTTGGACACAAAGATACTTTATATTATTTTTTAGCTCTCTGGAAGAAGTCATACAATGAAGCCAATCCCTCAGCAAAGTGAAAGGTAGATATGAGTGCTTTTCAGCCATCAAAATTCATGCTATTGTCCAGGAGCTTAACTTGTAAAACAGTTCCTCGAAGAAAATAAATACTTTCATCACCAATAATTCCTATAGATTTTTTTCCTCTGTCTTCTTACTTGCAAGGGGAAATTCTACATCAGATTTTGCTACCCAAATTTGTCCTAGTATGAAGTAACTTCATACTGCAGGTCTAATAGCTGTCCCCCAGAGAAAACTTGTTTTCAAAATGCTACATATGTTTTCAAAGATGTCTTTGTTCTTGTGGCCAGAAAGATGAAAGTGGGGACCTAGCAGCATGCAATCATCTAGTAGCTGTCAGTGAGCACAGCTCGACAAGAAAGTCAAAGACAAGTCACTGACCCTCATTGTCTCCCTCAAATACATGGAAAAAATTCTCATTATTTTGCAGCACCCTCCTGGGGTAAAAGTGTAGCCTTTCATCAAGGGCAGTGGGGTCTCACATTTGCAGCCCAATTTTTAGTTGGTGAGAGTTAGACTTTGCCTTCCGCAGGTTTTACAGCAATGCTTGTTGTCTCTTGGTTGCTTGGTGGTGGTGTTCATTCCCTCCTCCATCTCCTGTCATGGTGTGCAGCCTTGGAAAGACTGGTACATAGGGAAAAGTGCAGAATGAGGAGAATTGTGATTTTTAGCCTCATGTGTTTCCTGTTTTGGGATATGGTAATATTTTTCAGTATTTTTTTTATACATGTAGCTCTGAACCAGTCTGACCAGTGAAATTCAGCATTTTCTCTTTGCTTTCAACAAAAGCCCCTCTTCCACAGGTAATTTCCATTCAAGCAGGGCAATTCACAATGAGGTCAAAAGATGAATGTGAATTCAGGTAGTCTGGCCAAATGCATATCTGTCCACCTGTGCATTTTTCAAAAGCAGATTGCGACAGGACAAGAGGAAATAGTTTCAAGCTAAAAGAGAAAAGATTAAGATTAAATGTAAGGAAAAAATCTTTACTGTAAGGGTGGTGAGGCCATGGAACAGGTTATACAGAGAAGTTGAGGATGATATTTAAGGTCATTTCCATCTGAGATGATTCTATGATTCTATGTCAAAGTGAATAAGGCATGCACTGGGAGCAGATACTAGATGAAAGCTCACTAGCCAAAACTGCTGAGAACCCCAAATGGCTGGACAATTTGTTGATAATTTCCTGAATAATTCAAAGTCCTGCATGTGAAAATAAAGTCTTTCATGGGCCTGTGACACCTTCAAGGCTAAGAAGAAGTTGACCACCATTTTTCATTCCTGTGGTTTTTATTCTAGGGACATGGTCTTAGTTAAGACTGCTTTAGCAACTAAACAGTGTCCAAAAGTTTATTAAAAGCTACTAGAACTGTCAGAAAACAAGGACAAAATAAAGAGTACTGGTCCAACAAGAGACATATTTACAGTTTGCACTGACCTCATATGTATGTAGGTTTAAAAATATTCAAGTTATTATAGCAGTGTAAAGCTGTACTCAAGCAGGTTGACCTCACTGTAGTTCTCAAGGTGAAACAAAAAATGAAATTGCCAACAAACATATTAGAGTTAGTGATTAAGTGACTCTTTATACACACTTGGGAACACTGGGAGAGACAGTTCTGATGGGAAAGACATGATTACTTCTGATTACTCTGCACTGTCCCATTACAGAAGTCTGATACCAGATTTCAGTGGAAAAAAACAATCACCATAAATATGTGAAGTGTCTATCATGCAACCATCATAAGTATCCATGGTTACTGAATGAAACTGAATTACATATAAAAAAAGTTACACATGGGATGTCCCTTCGAAACTTCCTTCATTTATGTTATAGATGTAAGAGTCTTCAGAGCTCAGACATTTAAAAGGAAGATCTATTGTAAGGAAAAAAAAATATCCCTGTATGAGGCTTTTAAAAATTAAATTAATTGCATTTTATCATGTTTTAAAATACCAAAACATACAGCACACTGTTTATCACAATGGGCTAATAAATTTGATAACAGGACAGGTAAGGAGAAGGTCTCTTTTCTTGCTATCTTTACTGTTGGGATTTAGAAAAGATGGTCTTCAAATTATAAGTGAAATTAATAACCCCAGAGAATTATTCCTTCTGCATTTCAATCCTGTTGTATTTCTGTACTCATAGGTAGTCATACTGCCTGCATAGGTTGAAAATGCATGGGTATGTACATGCAGTCAGTTCATAGAATTGGGGAGTAATATTTTGTAAAGCACTATGATATGTTGGGACATTAAAAGGGATCATTAGGAGAAATAAATATTTGAGAATTGAAAAGTATGTCCAGATTTCTGGCACTCATAAATAAGAAAAAGACAAGAATGTGAGACAATGAATTTCACAACTACAGTCTGTGCAACTATCATTTAGCAAACATTCATTACCATTATTAATAACGTGACATAAATGGGAAACAGCAGACTTAATCCATATACTTGGCAGATAAATGAAACAGCAGATGGCACTTTAAGTGGGATGGGGGGAATACCCAGCAGACACCGATACTGCCTGGCCATAGATGTGGAATTTATATAAATAAGTGAGACAAAATCTGGACTTGGTAAAGGCTTCACATGTATACACTTGTGTACAATTATTTCTGTGTCTGCTAGGCAGATCGTAATTCTGGCTATGACATTCTTTTCCACTCATCTGGGAAATGTTCCAGCCATGTTCAAACTGGAGCTGTGGCAACACAGCCACATAAAATCCTGCTCGGAAATAGATTACTGTAGAAGATTTCCACGGGTCCTGCCTAAATGTGTGCTCCCTGTGATGGCAAGGAACAACGTAGTCCTTGCTTGCATCTTAAAGTAAACAATATATATCTGAAATACATCACATTAAACCAATATGACTTCCTATGTGGTACAAGTGCTATATTGTTCCTAATTTTTTTCATTTTTTCAGAGCACTTTGCTAATGGACACAGGTGTACTTTGCAGTCATCTGTAAGCTGTCACCACACAATGCAACCCATATAACACTAAATTTATTCTACCTCTAAGACCTTTTTTTACTCTATGTCATTTAAGAGAAAGTGGAAAATCTAGAAACTTATGTGATTTTGAAAGCATTTTGAAAACAAGTTTTATTTGGGGGGCTTTTATTAGACCCTCAGTGTGAGGTTCCTTTATACTAGGACAAATATGGGTAGCAAATTCTGATGTAGTGTGGGAGTCCAGGGTTTTTCCCTGGCTCCTTTGGGGGTGCAAAAACCCCCCTGGCAGACCCCTCAAAGACCCCTGAGTGCTGCCCAGGAGCTGCAGGGGCTGGATTTGGCTCCTTGGGAGAACCTGCCCACATTGAGAGAAGAGACGCAGAAAATAATGATGAGTAGAGTGTAAATTAGAATGTTAGAACGTAGATAAATAGGTTTTCTTGAATGTTTATGATAAGGGACACGTGGCCAAGATGGAGAATTTGGGGGGTGGACACCTTTTCCTCCTTCTTCTCCCTGTCATCCATGTTGGGTGACACGTTGGCACTCTTGGATTGGATGGGGTCAGGGCTGGACCATTTAATAAAATTGTATTGTATTGGTAAAATTTTGTAAACATGTACTACGTAGTACAAACTATATAAGATAAGCCCTGCCTTCACCAGGCAGATTCCACCATGGGTGCCAGGCTGAGTAGACCGCTGCTGGCCAGGCAAAAAGTCCCAGAGATAAGAAATAATAAACAATCCTTGGGAAAAGAGAAAACCGTCTCCGGCAGTCTCTCTTCGGCTGCTTTGGGGAAAACCAGGGTTTGAACCACCTTCGTGCCCCTCTGGGGTGATCCCAGGGCAAAGGAGAAACCCCAGACTGGGACAATGTAGGATTTCCCCTTGCTAGGAAGAAGACAGAAAAAAAAATCCACAGGCATTATTGGTGATGAAAGTATTTATTCTCTTCAAGGAATCATTTTATAAGTTAACCTCCTGGACAATAGCATGACTTTTGATGGTTGAAAAGCAGTCATTTCTACCTTTCACTCTGCTGAGGGATGTTCCTCTCTGTTAATTCTTCTTCACCATTACAGTGTCCTTCAGGAGGGCAAGCAAGAAGCCAAATATATTTATATTTTAAATCCCTCTATGAACTCCTTCCCTCTACTTTTCTGAATGTGATCCATTGTAAGAAGAAGCAGAGTGAAAGCAGTTTAACTCACTAAGAGTTACAGATCCTTACTTGGCACACAAGTCATGATGTGTGTAAACAATGCCAAAAGACCAGTGTTCAGAATGAAAATAAACCTGAATAATGGCCCTGATTATTTCATCTTTATAGACAAGAAGTAGGCATGTACAGTTCTCATTTTCCTCTGGTATTGTTAGGCTTTGGGAAAAATTTCTCTAAGAACAATGCACAATTCTTAACATTTTCATGGCTTTGTGTGAAATAATATTGCAAAGAAAAGAGAAGCTGTAGGACAATGACAAGAGCTTAAGCCTGGAAATTATACAACTGATTCACAGACTTTCTCAATGGATAACTGTGCAGTGCAGTATTTAATATTCAGGTTCATTTACCACATAGAATTATTTTAGTATTTTATATGCAACAGATTATATTTTATCTGTTTTGCTTAATGCTACACAAGAAAAATATACCTCTCCATCCACTTCTCGTGGCAGCTTTCAGGGCACGTAATGGTGGGAAGATGAAATACTCCTAGGCAGTATACTGAATGGCTCAAAAAGAGACGTCTAAGGAAATAGAATAAGCTAAAATATTAGTTGTTGAACAGTCACAAAATATACTAGACTGAAAATAAACTACTTCTGACACAGAAATTTCTGCTGATGTTGTATCCAATGCAGATGTCAAATTACTAAAACTGTCAGGAAGGCTAAGAAACTTCACTAATCTCAAATGTTTTGGAAAGATACTGTGTATTGTAAGATATTTAAATTTATTTTAAAATAATCAGCCTTGTTAAAAGATTTATCTTGAATGACCCAATCATTATGTAGAATTAAAACAACAGTTAGTGGCATTGAAAACATGTAAAATGTGTCAGGTTCAATTGCTGAACAGAAAAGGAAGGTGAAAACTTTTGCCATTAGAATACATACCTCTATCAAAGGGAGTTATAATGTTTTGGACAGCAGGTATGGGCAGAGGTAAATTAGTCTGATTAATAGATCCTTCATGGAAGAAGTGCTGCATTGAAAGTACTGTGACAGATAAACCATGAATTCTCTATTACTGTATAATATCCACCACAAAAGTTCATGTGTCCATGTTCATCACAAGGATCATTATTACATGTGGGACTTTGAGAAAAATATTTCATTGACCAGTCAGGATGATGGAAAAATCTGTCAATTATGAAGCTACATTCTTCAAAATGTATGTAACAATAGTGTGCAGTAGGCAAGATATAGAACAAGCCAACATTTTACTTTTTAAAAATATTTAAGATTCAGCCACAAAACTGCTAAATTTCCTGGTGTTACACCTAGCATAGTGTAAGTGACTTCTGACAAATATTTCCTCAAATGCACCAATAGTACACCAAGTACACCTAGAATTATTAAGAGCACAAAGCTAGACCTACACTCTTGGAAACCTTTCCATTATCTTCCTCAATTACTAGTATTGAGAAACTGCTTCAAATTCCTCCTTAATTACACTTTTACAAGGAGTCCAGTATAGCATAACACCTACTGCAAGAAAGCATATATTTTCATTTTGAATGTCACAATAAACCCCCCAAACCTAAACTGGAATAAGAAAACCAAGGGCAATACTTTACGACTTTTTTTTCCATCCAATTCCTCTTCTTTTATATTTCAGATTATTTTCCACTGCTCTAAGTTCTTTAAAAAAATCTAAAATTTTCATTCTTTTCCCTGCTTTTTTGAGTTAAAGTGAAAATACTTATTAAGAGCAACCCCATATAGGAATGAATGGTTTTCACTATTAAATTTACACAGAGGTGGCTGAACAAGCAGAAAATGTTTTCACAAATTGAAATGGTTGATGCATTTTAAGGTTTCTGGAATTTACCAAGTATCAATAATGTATTACTATCTATTGTCTGGAGGTGTTTGGTTACAGGAAAACAAGTATATTATACCTTAAATAATTTGGGTGAAATAAATTGACATTTACCATTTTATGTAGTTCCCAAAAAATTGACTAGTGAAAAAAGCAATGTTTGAATGTACCTAGCTCAGAAGACATAGACCTATTACTTTTGTTTAATGGCTGATTCAGTTTCACAGTGAAAAAATCCTGAAGTCTTGTCCTTTATTATGCATTGCTATATTGAAGAAACTGCCTCCCCCTAGAATTTTTGTCAGCCCTAAAGTCCACTAGATTTAAATACCTGGGTCAATGAGATTAAATCCAAGATTATGCCACTTCTGAAATGAAAAAGCGTTGAAAGAAATATTGGAGACAATAATGGCATTCCTGAAAAGTCTCCCTTCTCATTCTGTGTAGGATGTTTGCATAAATTCAGCAAAAGACTACAATTACCTGGACTGCTCTAATGATGCTTATATGTACCACAGACTATATAAAAAACAGTGTTTCTTAAAGGAATGAGTATTCCAGCTTTATATATGAAAAATGGTTATGCATGTTACCTGTCTTCACTAAACTTAATAAGGAAAAAGATACTGCTAACATGAAAACAAGACTAAACTAAAAGTTTTTCTTAATGGTCACAGCCATGTGGTATAAAACAAAGAATAGAAGAACAGTTTTGCTATATCCTTCAAATAACACAAATATTCAAATCATTAGTACTCGGAACTTTGAATTTTGAGACCATTCCCTTTGCATTCTGCAGGTCTCTGGAATTAAAGCTTACTCAGCTCTCTCAATTAAGATTCAGCCTGCATAAAATTTTATTTCTACAGCATAGTTACTTGTTATCTAATGTCTGCATTTGAGACAAAAAATTCAACAACCTGTTTTGAAAAGCCTGACCAAGTGAAGGTCACAACTTTCCCACTTTCTGCAGTGGATTCATGATCTCATCTATAATGGAGGAAAAATTTTATCTGTATCAAACTTCTGGAAGAGACTGTCACAGAGCATTTACAGAATATCAGAAAATGTGTTTCTGGGTAATAAAAATTAAGAGCATCATGGCACCACTCATTTGAATCATTATTTAAACATGTATGGAATATACAAGCTTCTTGCAAAAAAAAAAAAAAGTTTTGGAAAGAGAAAATTTTATATTGGATCATTTCAGTGGAATTCTTTAATGGGGCATTTTGACATTGCAATTTAATCAGAAATAAAAAGATAAAAAACCTGGACACCTGAAACTAGTGCAACAAATGCCATCATTTGTTATATAAGTGAGTCATCTTTTTCTAATGCAAAGTTGCAGACTGATATAACTGTGTTTTTCACGTTTGTGTACAAGGCCAGGCATACTTCAACACTAATCACACTCCTCTGGAAAGTATCTCAAGAATATGTGAAATGAATCTGTAGAACACCATGTGTAATGGGACTGGACAAGCTAAACCTTTAAACCTTTAAAAAAAAATTTAGAGACTGCAAAGAACTGAGACAAGAAATATTTAATGTTGACATAACCTAATGTTTAGTCTTTAAGTTAAGAGAGGTCCCATACTCTTTGAGACACATCTGAAATAAACCTCTTGACTTCACCACTGCTGACCATTGTTTGCTTAACCATAGCATATTATTCATGTGCAGTTTGTACATGAGTTATATAATTTGGAAAAGGACTGTGAAAAGATGCTATATAAATGCTTTGTGTTTATTTTGATTATCACTGTAGCTAATATCCATTGCACAATTATGATAAATCAAATGCCTTTTCAGCCTCAAACAATGCATAATGAAATTACATATGTTTTTTATTTGTAAAATTTTGACTTGGTTGATTAAAAAATTGCAAAGCATATGCGTAAATATAAAATAAATTTTCCTTTATAAGACATTGCAAAATTTGAAGAGAGTCAAGCTGTACTTCAATAACCATCCCAGCTTTCACATGAAAGTTGCATCACTGGCTCCTGGATAAAAGATTGATTCCCAAACATTGAAAATATAATGTGTGTATTCAGGTAGAAACTATATTTGTGCTTAATATGTATTTATTTCTTTTCCTTTCTCTGACTTTTCATGTCCTTTTCAGCTGCTGAATCAATACATCAAGATATATTTTTAAAAAAGACCCAAGAAGAGTGCATTTCCATCAATAAGGCATTGCTTGTGAGAATTTTCATGGGTGATCTGTGTCATACAAATTAATAAAATAAACATTATCTTTTTTATGTCCAGAGTCAGGCTTAAAAGAAATTCAAGTCCCATAAGAATATAATCACAGTGGAAACTATGCTGGAATTTAAATTACTAAACCTTCAAAATTTTTCCTGATACAATATTTTAAAATATTGTAGTAAACATTTTTTAGATACCATGACACTGTCTTATTAGCTGTTTTATGAAAGATAACTAAGATTTTTCTTTTTCTCATCTCTTTTTAGGTTGCACTTAATGAACCAACATCATCACATTATGGGTATCCAGGGAACATAATTCTGGACCAGAAACATTGCAATGTCTTAAGCGAAAATAAATGTTATTTGACTTGACAACAAAGAGATTGGTTTCAGCTGATTTAAATCAGAAGGAAAGTTTTAACATTTTCACCTAAACCCTGGGGATCTAAAGTTCATGGAATCATTGGATTCATACAAGGTTATTCCATAGATCTGGATCTTCAACCATGTAAAGACACACTTTTCCTTTTTTTCCCTCCTAACATTCCACTGTAGTTGAGCCTAATTTGTGTAGTAATAATCTTTGTGTATAACTGCAGGGAGAACACAGAATTAACAGTTTGGTGACTATAAAAGGGTTTTACTCAATTTTTATTACTTTATATTCAAGCAGCACACTGGTTGGTTGAGAGATCTTTAACTAAGAGTGAACTGTACCTAAATACATTGTAGTGAGACAAAATCCAGAACCACTTTGTTTAGACAGTCTTGGTGACAGCAAATTAGTGCTGAAGTTATACTGCTACTGTGCTCTCAAGGGACTGATTCTACTAAGCATTTTTTGTAGAAATTTTAAATCAACACAGTTGAAACCTATGTCTTTGACAGGAATATAGTTAATACCATATGGAGATGATTTATTATGAACTCCATAATACTTGAACAAGTATCATGACACAAAAAACCCTGTTAAATAAAGTCTTTTTTGGAGTGCCAATTTAGTTGTGCAGTACATTTCATCAGTTGAGATAAATCACAGAAATGACATGTTTTTCACTTAGAAAATTATTAAAAACACTTGAATATAGGATAGGAAGAATGACTTTCTAAGTCAAATGATATGAACATTCAAAAATGATAAACCCAGCTGAAAGGTAAGTCTTGGATGACTTCTATTTGTTTGGAAAAGGGGAGTATCAAAGTGAAGATGATGGTATAGGCAACTCTCCAAAAAATTTATTTAAAAATATATATGTTCTTGAAAATTTAGTGTGAAAAATTGTTTTATTTTTGCAAATTAAAGGTCAATTAAGTTAAATAAATTACTCTGTTTATAATCAAAATATTTATCAAAAAAAGCTATGTAAGTTATGAGTGGCTTTTTTTCTGTTAAAAAATAGCATTCTAAGTCCACATGGTTTTATCCAGAGGACTACTTATTTTTCTAGTCCTCATTTTTGGCAAGATTAGATGCTCTCATTTGATTTTGTCCCTAGCTAAGGGTCATTTCTGGTTCAGCCTACACAGTATCATTCCAATATCCCATTGGAAATGGGAATTAAATTAGAGGTAATAAGGTGGGATACAGAGGAATGCTGAGTCAGACATTTCTTCTGATGTTAAATAATTATTACACTTTGTATTCTTCCCTTACCAATGGATACAGCTCAACACTGTTGTTCATCTTATTTTCACCATATTAGCCTAAAAAACCCACTGCTCCCATTCTGGGATTTTTCTGCTTTGGCTGTGGATTTGCTGTCATTTGTTAAAAACCTAATTTATTTCAAAACCTATGGGACAGATTATTTATTTCTTTTTTTCAAATGTCTTTCAGGCCTTGAGTCATTTTGTTGACTCAGCCTCTGTCATGGCTTCTGAGTCTGTGGCCAAAAGTTCATAGCCTTCAGGCTGTTAGCTGCATTTCAGTGCCAAAAAAGGGCAGTCTGATTCAGAGAGGGCATAAGGAGAAAGGAGAGCAAAAATTAATGCCAAGGGTAGAAAAGACCTGAAAGGATGGATTAAATCAGTGCCAAAATGTTGACAGTGCCAGTGCACTGTGAGGACAGGAGTGGTGGAGACTGCCTATGAGCCAGGCAGGGTGAACATCAGCAGCCAGGGCCAGTTCCATGATCTCCAGGACCTCAGCCAGAAAGGTCCTGCCCTGTCTGCCCCCAACTGGGGACATTATCCCAGGACTGTTTTTGTAACGTAGACCTGACAATTTGGTCGGGTTTTTTTTTCCTTTTACAAGAAACTGAAACAATTGGAAATGCTCGCAAAGGACCTTTTCAAAGTTAAAAGATTTGACAGTAAGATAAGTTTAATTTCAAAATGTCAGTCTCCTAAAAAGTTAAATTTAAGGTGATTTGCATTCCCTGTACAGGCCCTGATACAGGCACCTCGTAAAATTACTTTATTGTTCTGGTTCATTGTCCTATAATAAGGATTTCTGACCAAGTTGCCAACCTGGAGAGAATGTCTTAGACTACAGAGGAGCTTTAAGTCTCACCTTAAGTAGACTGCAAACTCTAAGGTAGTTAGATAAATCCCTTCTCCCAGGACAGAACTGGCCATTATCAGTTTATAGTGGTTGGACTCTCTGGGCACAGGTGTAGCTCTCCTCTATTCCCAAGCAGTTGATCTAAAATATCTAGTTTATCAGAGAGATAAACTGGGTGGGTCTCTTTAAGGAAGTGTCAGCAAATATGAACAAAGAGCTTTATGGGATACAAATCCCTTTTTGGCACAGGGCACTCTGATCAAGCCCAGTTTTCAAAGCAATTAGGATATTTGAAACTATGAGCCATAAATTCTTCCCTTTACTGTGATGTAATTTATCCAGGAGGGAAAAAAAAACCCCTCAGAATACTGAGGAAAAAAGTATAAATCATACTTAAGGGTGAAATTCCAAGAATTAAAAAATAATTGCAGCCTTCAATTATCATTTCTTCAAAGAAATAACAAACTTCATATCTATAATAAATAGCAAATAAGCCTATCTTGTATAAACATGACCTCTGGGTAGCTTACCTGAAATCCTGAACTAAACTCATTAGGAGAGTTAAGTTTTGAAAATGATGAAATATATAAGCCTCATTCAAGCAAAATGGCAAACTTTGCTCTAGAAAATAATAATGAGATTACTTCTAACCATGTGTGTAATTCCAGTTGAATGATATTCTTCATGTTCCTGATGAAATTATGAATGTGGTAAGTTAAGGACATGCCTAAATGCTGAGAGGTGCCACAGAATTCAGTATATTCCTGAAATGGAGTATGAGATGCAGTGAAGATCATCTTTGGCTTGAAATTTTACAGAGAAGTTAGTTATAGCTAAACTGATTAGATTATATGTTCAAACAGATAAAACTCAATTTTCAGGCTAAAAGGGCAAGTTTTAATCACTTCTTGACCTATTCTTATGTCTCCCACCACCATACTTATTCTCTAAGTCCTTTAGAACATTGAAACCACCATAATATGTCTGAAGCATCCCACAGAATTTGTTGTTTTCTGTAAAGAAAAAAGAAAAATTGGTTAGACTTTAAATTATTTGAGATGGAATAATGTCTTCAAATATGGTTATAAGACCTTGATACTGGTTTAACCTTCAGTACTAATTAGAAATATTACTCTAAGTAGCTCTACCTCCCTGTCCACAATTATGAAGCTGATGTTCATTTGAAATAATTTATCAGCCAATAGGTGGCACTGAAAGTATTTAACATTTATCTAAATATTTTTTATTTCTTTTAGGATAATTCAAGTTTCCCTCAAATAAATGGTATGGTTCTGCTCACAAATTAAAAGCTGAGTCACATATTGAATTTTCTTATTAAAGATATTTTAAATAGTTGGAGAACTGTTGAGAATTTAAACAGTTCCCTGAAAATATGAACAAGTGCATCCTAGTACTTGTATCCCTTTTAAAACCCAATCTAAAACAGGAGCTCCTTTTGAGATTATGGAACCATTGACATTCCAGGGAGTATCTAACAATGAAGTTTAAACTAAAAATATCTGGGAAAATGTGGTGTTTCAGAAACTGGTTCATATTGCAGTTTTTGCATGCTGTATGTTAATTTATTTTCTTTTCCCAGCTGCTTTCATTCTTGTAAACCTGTAAGGAAAGAAGGAGAGTTTTGTAGTAAATATATAGTAATGTTTTGTAACTAGCATTCACCTAAATTAGGACAAATTTTAAAAGAAACTTCTTCATTCTCTGTGGTAAACAAGTTCACAAACTATTCTACAAATACAGATAATGAGACATTTTAGATCAGATTTCTATGTGCCATAAGATATTCATAAAGAAACAACCTAGCTATGTTAAGTTTTAATTTAAATATATTTTTTTGAGCAAATGTGATTCAGAAGATTTGTTAAGTATCAGTGTTTTGGTTTATACTGAGTGTAATTCAGTTGATTTCCATGCATTGTTTCATACCTGCATATTACAGTTCCTCCAAGGTTTTACTGAAAGTTATGCCAGGATGGTGAAATAAGAGTGACCTGATCTGAAAAAATATAATATTGTGATAGAATAGAGAACCTAACTCTTCCACTTTCAGACTACCTCTCTACCACCTTTGTATAGAAATCTAACTTCAGAACAAATGTAGGTCACATAGGTTTCAGCTATGCCAAATAAAAATGTGACAAGATTCATTGTACTGTCATCAACCACAGTGTTAGAGAGGACAAGTGAATAGCAGTAAAATAGAAATACACCCAAAACTGGGTAGTGTATAGAGAGAAACAGATTCACTTAGCTGTACTAATGCATCTTAATTACAAGGAACTAAAAGCTTTGAGTGTGTTCCTGCCTTCATCATTTCCTGCCAGCAGGAAAATTAAAGTGCCTTCAGATTGCAAAGCAGTAGAAAACAATAATTTAATGCTATAGCACCAGAGCTCAGCAAGGTATAAGACTCTCTAGCTTCACCTGAATAGGTTCTGAAGACTTATGATGTTGCAATTGGAGATGAGAATTAATGTATCATATCAGAAAGTAATTCAAATTAAAACCCAAGCCATTAATTTAAAATAAGGTATTGTTTTCTCTGTTGAGGGAGCAAAGCAAGGAACTACATAAATCAAGGAAGACCAAGCAAAGACATAGTCTTTATTAGCAATACAACTGAAAATGTCATCCTTCTGAGATTACTGGGAATATGAGTGGGTATGACAAAAAGAAAGACCAATATTCTAGCTGTAGATATCTTGTCCAGTTAATTCCTTTTAAACAATTTATATAAACTAATAGCAAACAGAGGACCATTACAGTGTAAGCAAGGGGAGAAGTAGGAATAAAAGAATTCCTAAATATTCTGGGAAAGAAAAACATTGAATTTTATTGCCATACATATTTATGAACACCTGCATAACCATAGCCTGGTCACAAAAGTAAAACTAAGCTTAAAAATTGAATGTCTTTAAAATACCATATTTTTAAATTAAAAATTTGTCACTAATTTAAAGATACATAGACAAAAAAATCTACAAAATAAATTAAACATTTTAGACTGCCTTCAGATAAGTAGTCTGCTATTGTTTATTTTATATTTTGCAAAACATTTGTGGATCAAATATTATGAGAAGCTTATGTATTTCCAGTCACTTTATTATGTAACTATTTGCAAACAGATATTTGAATAGAATTTAAATAGAACATCAAAAAGTGAGAAAAGGCCAATTCCAAAAATATCAGTCTCAAGACTATGAAATAAGTGGGATACAGTATTTCACAGGAGTGTGTTCACAAGTGTATCCAAAGTCCTGAGCCCTCCATGAAACCCCACAAATTAAAAAGCAAGTCCTGTATTTGAATTAGCTGAAGGGGGATTTTATTTGTTTGTTTCTTTGCTATTGTAACCTGCCAGGACTCCTCAAAATGGGATGACCATGCTTATATAGTGAACAACTAAGGAGAGCTATTGAAAGTGTCCAAATAATTGCCCAAGGTGAGATTTCACCTTTTGCTTCAGTGCATACACTTTCTAATTAGTAATGGAAAAATTCAAAGCAAGATGAGAATGACTTGAAATGCAGATAAATAACAGGGAACAAATCAGTTGTTCACAGAAAGGGAGACAAAATCAGCAGGTAGGAAGGCCAATGCACCCTAAACTAAGTCTTTATTTTTACAGAATCAGCAATCATTTGGGAAATAGGAGAATGCCCAAGACTACAGTTCTTCACTGCCTGTCACTGTTCTATTAGTCTCCAGGCACACTGAGAAGTCTATGGCAGACACCAGTTGCCTTATCTTCCTGTCTCCATTATTTTCACCTTCTCTTCACTGGCCTTCTCTTGACATTCCTCTGCAATGACAGTGTTTAACTCTGCAGAGCAGGGCCTGTGACATCTCAATTGAAAAATGAATACTGCAACTGTTGGGTAGTAGAAAGTTTTGGAAGGAGAAAGGATCAGAACAACCATCTGTGAATGGCACCGAACAAATGGAAAAAAGAGATCCCACATAAGTCCAGATTTAACAGAAAAAACAAGTGAAGAATGAAAGAATAATAATTCTCCTACTTTGAAAAAAAACCAAACCATCAAACCTGCAGAAAAACTAGGAAAAGTCCTTGTTCTATAAAATGCAAATTATTATAAAATTATTAACTTGAGTATATTTTACCTTTGGATTATAAAGCTCCACACTATTTCTCAGTTTCACAATGATCATAAAATTCAAGAGTTGCAAAATTAAGGCCTGGCAAGTTGGGAAATGTCAGAGTCAGTCCCTACTAGAAGTACATTCCAACATGCTTATCCATGTAATGACCCCATTTAGGACAAGGCACCTCCAAGGGATTCCATTTTTCAGTGTATTGTTTCTAGCTCTTGGCTCAAAGTGGACAAGCAACTAGGCAACCAGCTAATGAGCAAGTCAAGACTTAAGTTCACTGTTTGCAATTTTGTCTGTGAAATTTTCAGGAAGTCAGAAGGGTGCTTTGAAGATCTCGTGGATCTCTGTGGGCCTCAGCACAAGCCAAGACTTGTTCTTGATTAGGTGTCTAGATACCCACAGGGATCACAAGTAAAAAAAACATGGTTTCATTGACTTGTCTAAAATCACACTATAGTTCTAAGGCAATCACCATGAAATACTTTTCCTGTGCCCTGGCTTGCCAGTACATATATTCGAAGTTTAGTAATCATTCTGTATGTTAGAGTTCAGAATCATCCTAATGAATCACCAGGTTTACTGGAACACTGAATGAAAGAAAGATCCCAGAAAAAAAAAAAAAAAACCAAACAACACTATAAGCACACAAAACAAAATATACTCCTAATATGTATGTATTTGGTTAAGGCTGCAAAGAAATATAAACCCTATCCTTCCCTAAATATTCTGTACTTGACTGTGCTATCTTCGTGATGAATGTTTTCTGATTTAAAAAAAAAAACTAAACAAAACTCAAAGAATCATTAGACATACTCCTGATGTTCAAGAGCACTGAAGAAATGATTGGCAACTCATCCATGACACAGCCTTTGCTCTTGGACATAATACACACTTCATAGAACATATCACTGACTTTCATCCAGCATATTGATCTGCCCTACAGATTCAATTTATGCCAGTAGGTTTTACAGATACTTGCTGGTAAATGGCACACTCAAAATGCAGCCCTGCTCTGGTGCCAAATGTCAAGTAACTTTTCCCATATTGAGTTACTAAAGCTTGACAGCAACACCACTGCAATTCCTTTGCTTGTTTTTAACTTGAAAGGAAAATGCAGTTTTCTTTAGCCTTGTACTAGAAAATGGCCAAGTACTGTTTTACTGGTGATTTCCACTGAAATTTAGGCTAAGACGAGACTCTCAGATGGAAGGCTTTATTCTAAATGCTTAGAAACTGGCAAAGTTCTGAGAAATTTAACACAAGCTATTGAAATGTTTGTGAAATTTAACTTCACAAAACATTTCAAGGCTATTTTGTGTCCAAATTAAAATTTTAATGCACAAAAATAATTTAGAAATACACTTTTCATTTCATTCATCAGCAGCTTTTTTTTCAGTGGGAAAGCGGGTTCTTCATGCACATTTGTAGCAAAATCCAGAATTTCCACACTACTGTTGGTCCATAGGAACAAGTAAACCTCTTTCTAGCCAGTCCATGAAGAAACTGACACATAGCAACAACCATTATAAATAATAGACTAATTTCAAAGTGTAATATTACATCAATATTCACACTTTTTGAATATTGATGTAAATTGGTTTAAATTGACCAGATGCTCTGAAGATGGCATAGACAGGTGCAAATTATTTTTCTCCTGTTAGCAAATCCCATTAGTCTTTAGGGGTGATGCACTATAAGGGAAAGCAGCTGTTTATTCCCCTTAGGGACTGCAGAGAAGGCACCTCTAAAGCCCCCATGGAATTTCATAGGAGTGCTAAAAATGCAGAATAAGCTTGGAATCAGATCTTTAATCAACACTTTATCATGAATGACTACACTTTTTACTATCCATTTCTCAATATAACAATGCTGTTACAGGATTATCCATGCTCTGTTCCCACTCTGAGTCCTGTGATTAGATCTACAACAGAAACTAAAAGAGGCTGGGGTAAATTTCTAACCCTGAAGTCACACATGCCACTATGCTGTAGTTCATGTTCATCTGCTTAAACACTCTCCTTTCACAAGGAGAGAGAAGCAAATCTACCAAATTTCTGAAATATTTCTATTTCATTCATAATCTTACCAGTTAGTCATTGTGCTAACAAACAAGTTATACATGAAGTCACACATTACTGCTTGATTCTACAAGGCAATTCTGTTTTATTTAGTGCTGTGAGCAAAGCCTTTTAAGCACAGTGAAGATTTCCTCTTGAAGTCGTGACTACTTATCTTTTCTGATTAGCATCTGCATGTCCCTCAGAAGGGCTCATTGCCTTTCTTTATGAATCAGTGAGTAGCTTTCCAAAACATACATCTCCTTTTTACTTGATTCTACACAAGACCTTTCTTAAAAATCTTTTTTCTAGTTGGACTTTAGTGTCAACTATAAATCCAGAATAAAAATACAGTTGTAGTATGAGTAGTGATGCAATGTAGATATTTTATGCTAATTTTGCAATACTCTTATAATAAAGTAAGGTTTGCACTGTATGTAGTGTATGTGGATAGCTGGAGTTTTAAACAGTTATATATAAGACATTGCATGGGCCAGGGAAAAGAATAAGAGTATGGGGTCAAGAGCAAGAAACAAGATCAGGATCAACTGAGCAAAGGAATCTCTGGGTTTTTATCCAGCTCCTGCTGTGTCTCCCATTGCCTGGTCACCTGGTCAGGCCACAGGCTGCTGGTCCCTTTTTTATGCAAAAATAATTTTTTAATGAATTCATGGCCTCTTGTCTCAGGCCCCCAGATCTCAACCAGCAGCTCAAAATGCAGCTGCATCCTGAGATACCTGCACTGAGAGCATCACACACCAGCAGAGAGCAATAAGGTCTGCTCTGAGCCTTCTCCAGAATAAAGAACCACAGTTTCCTCAGCAACATAAAAAAAAAGTATTTTGGACATTAATTTCTAGGCTATTGTGCTGGTTTTAGCTGTGATAGAACTACTTTTTCTCACAGTAGCTGGTATGGGGCTGTCTTGGATTTGTGCTGGAAAATGTGGATGACACAGATGCTTTGGATTGCTGAGCAGCAATACACAGAGTCAAGGCTTTCCTGTCTCTCACTCCACCACAGAGTGGGCTGGGAGTCCACAAGAAGCTGGGACACAGACAGGACAGCTACCCCCAGCTGACCCCAGGGTTATCCCACAATATGTGGTTTCATGATCAGCATATGAAACTGGGGAAAGAAGGAGGAAGGAGGCAATGTTCAGAGCAATGGCCTTTGTTATTCCAGCTAACTGTTATGCATGATGGACTCCTGCTTCCCCAACAAGCACTTGCCTGCTTATGGGAAGTGGTGGAAAAATTCCTTGTTTTGCTCTGCTTGTGTTCGTGTCTTTTGCTTTACCTATTAAGCAGCCTTTATCTCAACCCACGAGTTTTCTCACTTTTACTGCTCTAATTCTTTCCCCCTTCTGAGCAGCTGTTGGTGCTTAGTTTCTGGCTGAGGTTAAATCACAACAGTCAGTTTTAATCCTATTTTGTACACAGGGTTTGTTAGATATGTTCTTTTGATTCTTTTCTGAAAATCCATGAATGCCTCATACAGTAAATGATCAATTACTCTTTTCTTCTTTTTACCTCTACTCTTGCCTGCTCGTGGCAAAAATACTTCTTAATTTTCCCTTTGAAAGCAAGGCTGTCCTTAATCATTAGTAAATGCATGCAACTTCTTGCTTATAGAGGTCTGTACATTGTCTGAAGGCTTGCATACAACATGCACACAGGGAAATCAGCTTCCAACAATAATCTTGCCATTTGCATCAGATTGCTAAGGCTTTTGAAGCTTTCCAATTTGCATGACTTAGTGGAAATAGGGCATAAATCAGCTCTTGGAGTTCGTGTTGCTGTTCCAGAGTGTTATGGGAACAGCAGCTTCTCTTCTGCATTCCATTAAAAAAAAAAAAAAAGAAAAAAAAAAAAAAAAAAAAAAAAAAAAAAAAAAAAAAAAAAAAAAAGGCCAGCTCAGTAAATAAAGGAGAATATGACTGTATTTGCAAACCATTACAAATACACAGGGTAGATTCACCCTCCCACCTTGCTCAGTATGTCTCTGATATTCAGACAAAATCAAATGTAAACAGCCACTACCACAGTAGACATTCAGCTTCGTGAATGCTCTATTTACAGGGCAAAGAAATGGGCCAGGCTTTACAGGAGTTTTAGAGAGAAACACAAATTGCCAGAACTGGCAGTGTAAATTGAAATAGCAGGAGGCAATGCTATGAGAATAAATACTGGAAGAACAACTAGGAAACTAGATGCAGGCAACTAATTTTAAATCCTTTCTCCTCTGCAAATATAAAAGCCTGGAGTCACCCATCTCTAATGTTCATAAGTTAAACCTTCCCAGTTACTTGATACAGGTGCCACTGGAAATGCACTGTGAAAAATCAGGTGATTCAGAAAGTAAATGTGAGAAATGATGAAAAATGTTTTGAGATAGACATGTTTTTAGCAGGTCAAATGTCAATGCTAGTAACTGCTTTTATCACAGTAATCTAGTGAAGTTTGAAGTACCCAATCCCTCTAAAAGCTACCATCTCTGGGATATTCAGAGATTCCTTTCTGAGACACTACTATCATGTCATTCCCTGGGCTGTGTGATCTGTTGCAGTGGGTTGAATGAAATTAACAGGGAAGGAGGGTGAATAAAATGCTTTACACAATGCTACCTGCCATACTAAAGATGCTGCAATAATGTAATGCTTTCATTCCACAGTAATCAAAGCACCTTTTAGTTTCATACCCAACAGATTGCAAAGATTCATGTAACTATAATTTTGTTCAAATGTATTCAACATCCCTATCCCAAAAATTAGGTTCTCTGAATTCATGTACAGCAAGAATGTCAAACAGGACTCTACTCATATGGGAAGAATCCTTTGTGAATCACTGGAATTTCTAATTGTAATGGCTTAATGGCTTTTCTATCATTCTTGTAAGTAAAACTGATTGTAAGTAAAATAAAATGCAAAATAAAACAAAGACATTCAGAAATACCTGTAGCTCCCCCTCCCTAAACAGATAAGCTTTCTGCTGCCCTGGAATCCAGTATAATCATTCATAAGCAGTCATTACAAAGATGCATCTTACTGTCTGAAAGCATTTCACTGACATCTGCTAATACCACCCTCCTCTAATACATATCAGGTATGTTTTATACTGGATGAGATCCCCATAGGTGAAGTCTTTCACCTGAGATCCTTCCACCTGAGATGCAATCCCCCATTAGAGAGTGAAATTCAGATATAAATACAGAATGTTCAAACCAACTTTAATTATAAAATGAAAAAATGTGGAAAGAAAAATCATGCTTCAATAGCTATTGCTATTTCTGTTTGAAAGCTTGGGGGGAAAGTGGAAGGCAAAGGGAAAAAATAAACAGTTTTTAAATAAAAGTCTTATTCACTAGGTGACAACTAAAAGTTGCATGCTACCTTTCTTGTGTTTAAGGAGAAGAACACAGTTTTATAAACTAATCCAGTCATATGATCTGACATGCAGTAGAATCATATGATTGGAAAGATTTGATTATATACATAGCAAATGAGATAAACCACAGCAGAAAGGCAAGAAAAAAATCCAAACCATCTCTCCTTTAAAAATTCATCATTTATAACTAATGAACTAATAGCCTCCTACCCATAATAAGCAGGCAAAACAATGATGAAGGAAGAGAGGAAGATGACAAGAATCAGAAACAGTAAGAAATGTCTGAATAAAAGATTTTCAACCAGAAGGAAGAAAAGTGTCTTTAGATAGGACACCATCCAGCCCCTCAGAGAATCCAGAGCTGCCCAGTGTGAAAGCTTTTGTATAAAACTGGTGTACACATTCCTGAGCAAAGAGAAGTGCCTATAGCAGTATGCCATAAGTGCTGTCAGACAGCATGAATGGGAGCACTTCAGCAGTGACACTCAGGGACTGCATTCACGAGGGAAAAGCTACAGCTGAAAGCAAATTACAATTTGAAGGCATGCCCACTTGCTCCCTTGGCTCCAGCTCCATGATCCAAGCTGTGAGGGAGGATTGAAATTAAATAGAAGGCCCACAAGCCAAAGGTACAAATGCTTCATTAGTTTTTCAGACGAACCCAAGTCTCATACTAATCTCAAACACTTTCTGAAAGAGAAAGGATCTTGAACTGGCTAGGGAATTAAGAATTACAATGATGTGGGGTTTTTTGAAGCCTGCACTTATTACCCACAAAAAGGATGCATAATCAAGGTCAGTAAACTAAAGTGCTGGGCGAAAGAGTCAGTGCACTGCAAAAAGTAATACAACTTTAAACAGAAATCTGCCATGAAGACAAACACCTACCAGAGATATCTAGCACACAGAGAAGCTGCATAAGCAGCCAGCTCTTCCAACGAATGGAATTTTCTTTTTCCCACCTACAGTGCCTTCCATAAATAACTTCCTCGTGATGTTAAAGCTGCCATGGAGCTGCACACTGGGAAGCTCTGCCAGAAGAAAGGATATTTTGAGCTAATTCTGTAAGCTTTTAGTGTTATTGCTCTGTTTTAACACTGGCATTTGATATATGCCTTTTCCTTTTGACCTTCAGACTGGCCAAATGGGTGTCAGGGCTCAGCAGCAGCTGGCTGCTCCCTCAGGGCTGAGAAGCCACGAGTGACAGTGCCCCCATCACTCTGCTCTGTGCTAGGGTGCTAATAGGGTCTTCAGGCAGTCACAGACAAAGCAAGAGATGAGCTAGGAAGCTCTAGGGCTGGAGTCTGTATAGGGGATCCACCCAGGGAGAAGGTCAAGAAGGTCTTAATGCAGGCACAGCTGTGTCATACCTTAAATCAGGATTGGAGCCTGAGCTTAAATGAGAGTTCTGGGCAGGGTGTGGGTGAAGGGCCCTAGCTGAGGGTGGGTTGGGCATCTTAATGCTCTCAGAGGGCTGACAGCACCTATAGAAGCTTAATAATAGCTTGCCAGAGGAAACAAAGATTCCTGGTATATTTGAATTTATTACAGCTTCAGATCAGCCAGTGCAGGCATCAGATCTGAGGGGCAGCTTATTGTGCTCAGTCCTCTCACACTTTCAGAGTGCTTCTAGACCATATGTTCTTTCATAGCTTCTGCAGTGAGTCATGGGCTCAGCAGTGGGATCATATAACCTAAATGTAAATTAAAGTTATGGACTCACTAAATGAAAAGTCAGATTTTTCCATTTAGCAATTTTCACCGTCAGGAAAGTAGGAGTGGGATTGCACAGATGCTAGAACTAGAAAAAATAAAAGGGTACTTGTCTCTTCACAGGCTGTCTGTGGTACACCCTGCTTCTCCAGCCTGCAAGAGAGATGGAGGAGGAAGTCTAAGCATTGACCTAAAAGAGGAGAGAGGATACAAATCTTAGGCTTGTTGAGGAAAAATGGGAACAAATAAATGGATGATAGAGCAGATTGTGGTACAGATCTTGTGGAGACTGAAAAACATCCCAAGTGAAATAAAGAAAACAAGGAGCAAATGACTGGCAATTAGCAGGGCTTCAGGGAATGGAGCTGCTGAGCAGAGAAGAGTACATTTGGTAATGAAACAGAAAAAAATAATATAAGTGCTGTCAAATTAGGTTCATTAGAACTGGACCAAAAATTAAGGATTAGACTAAGCAGTCAAACTGGGCAGCCTCCAGGGGAAAGTAATGCTGTTAAGTGCTAATATCTCTAACTCTGTTAATGTCTCTGACTAAGCACTGGCCCTGAAGGGATGGTATGCCCCACTGCTCACTCCAAGTTCTCATTTTGCCTAGTACATATTCAAGACAAGACCCTGTCACACACCAGACACATCTTGGTTCCCCTGACAGAGAAGGCAGCCAGAGGACACACAGCTCTCTGTGGTCTTCACAGATCCAGGAGCCAGCCCTGAACATGCAGGTACTAAAACTCCCAATTTCTAAGGCAAACCTCTGTTATTTATCAAGCAAGCTTCAAATATTTCTTTAAGATCTGAGAAGGAAGAGGAAAGGTCTGCAGCTGTCCTTGTGTCCAAATCCTTGGCTCTCCTTGTGTACAGAAGCCAAACCAGTTTTACAAGAATGTTCCAGAGGTGTTGCCTTGCAACACTAAGTTACACATTACTTGCCCTTCAACAAACCTTTACAAAGAGACACTGCACACTACTACATATTTGCTCTGTGTCTTGCACCTGTTGACACTTCCTCTGGTCCTTTTTGCTCTCTAGCTTTTTTCCTTTTTAGAAGACAGGCACATAGGATCCTTCTCTTTCCTGTCTTCTCTTAGTGAAGGCTCTGAAAATATTTTCCATTCTTAATACAGTTGCTTTTGCTTTTCAAGCACCTCCCCAGATTAAGACAAAATTCATCAAAAATTCCTATTCTTTTGCCTCTATTCTTATGTTTTATTTGAATTTCAATAGTATACACACAAACCCAGTTCTATGGTGTTAACAGAATTTATATATTGGGCCTGTCTCTCCTATCTTTATTCCCCCTCCCTATAAATGCCTATATGTCTGTTCTGCACCCCCTACCCAATCTTTTATAGTATTTACAACAGCATACAGTAGTGTTACTTTTGGCTAAAGAATTTAATAATCTTATTTCTGATTTCACTTGAACACTGGAACAGGTGAAAGGATCAGATTCAAGGATACTAGTCTGTAATTTAACCACAATTTAGCTGACCTAAGTCTGTGTTTAACATTTGTGTTTCTGGCATTACCATATGTAGAAAATTACAACCAGAAATCAACACAGAATAAAATCTGTTGTTCTTAAGCACAGTACAGTCTGTCTCAGAAAGATCTGCTTCAAAGTTGTTATAAAGCCAAGATATTAATAACCATCACTGTTTTTGGCAGTTTGATTTTGTGTTGTGGCTTCTGCAGTGACAGACCATATCCTCTGAGAGAGGACTGTCACACCTTGTGAAGCATTTTATCTGAACAGGCTCACCTAGCTCAAGTATCACACCTTCATGTCTTCCTACTTGATTTCTGTCCCAAGCTTGAAACAAACTTCCTGTTCCCACAAAGTCTTTACCTCCTCCTCTCTGCTTGTAAATCATACAACTGAAAACTCAGAAGCCTTTTTTAACTTCTTTTGTAGTCATCTTTCAAAACTCATGAACCTTCTCTATTAAAACTGGATTCCCTCAGAAAAAAAAAAAAGCAACATACATCCTTCTTTGCATGCAGTAAAGCTAGAGATCCTTTTCCTGCTTTTGCACAACACTGCTCAGTCAGTCCATGGTTTGGAAACATGCTCACATCTCAAATGATCCTTCTGCCTTTGTGCAAGTGTGCCCTGAGGCCCTGCTTGCATGCATCAGCTGACACTTGTCTGGCACTCACTGTGCTTGAATGTCAGGACAGTTTTCTTCTGCTGGAATTGTGTAAGAATGTCAAACTCCTTGTTTTGATGATATCTCTTCCCTGTTCTGAACTCTTACTTCTAACAAGAGGCCCTTAATAAAGCAACTGAATAGGCAAAACATAACTTCCCACAAATTTTTGGACATGATTTTCTTCTATAGAAGGAATCACTTCTACCCTACTGACACATCCCATCAGACACTTATTTTCAAAGAAAAAAAATCTCAGTCAGTACAAAATATTCAACATATATATTTTTTTTTGCCACAAAATCTCTTATTCAGTACCTAGGGGGTGATTTTTTTAACCACAGATGGACCAATTCTTTGTGACCATCTTCTCCCAGCAAAATATAGCTACCAAACTTCATAGAATACTAGATGGACCTATCAAAAGTATCATTGAGAGAGCTCCTTTGATCTTGGCAGGACTATTTTTATTGCATGTATTCCAGGGAAATTACATTCTGTCCCTTGTTTAATCTGCTGAAACATTACCTCTTCTGTTAACGATGTCTTAGAAAGATATTTTTGTATCTCTAAGGATTTTTTCCTGTAGTATAGCAGCTTTTTAAAACACATGCAAAATCCAAACCAAAACACACTCCCTAAAATCACAACCAAAACACATGTGCCTGATCCATTGGCCTCAGTATTTCAAATTCCCATACACTTATGAAAAGCATCTTATCAATACCTGATTTATCTTCACATCTGGCTAAAATCACCCATAGTAGGAATTAATCCCCAGGTTCCCAGTCTGAATCTTTGAATGTTGATCAAGACCAGGATTACTCTCCATATTACTTATTGTGTCTACAGAGAGAACAAGAGGTTGCTTTCCAGGGTCTATATATGCTAGATATAATGTTCAATTTTGGAGATGTATCTTCTTGAGTAGCCTCTGCCTGTGAAGTTGTTTTCTCCTGCTGCTGCTCCTTTCATGCAGAAGAGGAGCATTTCACTACCTTGTAGATAAGTGTGGGTTCCACTAAACTCTTGGCAATGGTGCTGTGCAGGGCCAGGAGGTGGACTCAATGATCCTTGTTGGTCCCTTCAACTCAGCTTATTCTGTGGTTCTGTGAGAACTTAAGTACTTCTCAGCTGGCACTCCAGTTTAATAATAAATAAACTCATATTTAATAGGCAGAATTAGAATCATGTAACTCCCAGCTGAGTATCCAAATAAAACACTACAGTCTCACTTTCTCTTCTCTTTCCTCTTCTATTTCCACAGAAATAATGGGAATAGCTCAATTGTAAGAAAAGTGTTGAAGAGCCTATTCACCCAGGAAATCTTAGATTCTGTTATGAAGGTCATACCTCTGTGCTTCATCTCATATGAGCATCAATAATTGTTTCCTTAGATGAACTAAACACCAAGAGAATCGAAACATTGGACATTTCCTATTATTTCCTACTCCTATTTCCTATTTTCTTTAACTCCTGAAAACAGGATGTAGCTACCTTGTTTAAGACTGGGCCCTTTTCTGAGAAGGCTGAATGTTCTGTGTTTGACAGAGAAAAAAGCAAAATAAAAGAAAATTCAAAGTGTGTCCAAAGGAAAATTGATTTCTGATTTCATTGCTTCCAGCAGGTAAATTCCAGTTCTGCTGTATGCCTTCTGCTAACTCTGCAGTTTTTGAGGCTGTATTTAATGATAAGAATAGCAGGGAAAAAGTAATCTAACCCATATAAATGTAAAAATCTTTCTCACACATTAATTCCATGAACAGTTGGGGTTAAAAAACAATCAATAAAACAAACAAAAATGCCAATAAGCCTGTACCATGATGAAGATGGGACAGGCAGTCTAAGACCAGGGAATATACAACATCAGACCCCACTCTCAGTAAGCCAAATGCTTTTTGCAGATGTGTTTCACCCTCCCTTTACTTAATATGGAATTTAAATTATTGCTTAATCATTACATCAATATATACTGGAGCCTTTGCACAGCATGCTGTTTTTATTGGGATGGCAGAAAACTAGATAGCAATTTATCATTAAACACTATCTTAAAATCCACAAATATTCTAAATAAGGTTAAACAGATAAACAGAAATGACATTCATCAAATTTTGAGTGACCAGTCTTACCATCTTCAAAACATTCTCTTCTGTAATTGTCAGTCTGTAATAGTAAGTAGACATGTCTGGAATCTTTCAATGAATTTGGAATATAAACAAAGCTATTTTAAGCACCAAAAGATAAATAAAATTATTGTGGGCTGTCTTAGATGTTTAAGATGCCTGTTACTTCTTTGATTTAGTTAAAATACAAGTAAAGTTACCTTGAAGAATGCTGCAGAGGAAAGAAGCACAGTAAGCTGTCCTGAGTTAACAGAGATACTGAATCTAAAAGTTTTACATGTCAATATTTAATTTTGGATAAAACCTACTTGTCTAATTCTTTTCACTTTCATGACATAGTCTTGGTTTTTCTTCCACTACCACTTCTCTTTCTGGCATCTTCTCTTGCATCTCCACTTCTGGCATTCCATATTTGCTGCAGCAGACCCCAGGAGATTAATTTACATTGTAGCCATCAACATCCCTCGAAAGGAGCATTATAATGGTGCCAATGTATTAGACACCATTAATCTTCTCTCTGCTGATCAGGATAGGACCCAAGGGAATGGCTTGAAGCTGCTTTGGGTAGAGAGGTGGGCATGGGAGGGGCAGTTAGGTTAGACATTAGGAAAAGGTTCTTTGCCCAGAGGGTGGCTGGGCACCCAAACAGGCTCCCCAGGGAAGAGGTTACAGCACTAAGGCTGCCAGAGTTCAAGAAAACATATGGACAACACTCTGAGGCAGATGCTATGATTCTTAGGGTGGTCCTGTGCAGGGCCAGGAGTCCAAATTTTATGATACTAGTGGGCATTCCATGGATATTCCATGATTCTATGGATGACTTATCCATAACTCCCCTCACTAGGCTAGAATAGCTGGAAACAGCTAGAAAATGTGCCTAAATTAGTATACATGCATAATCTGCTATGTAGACAAGGAATTAGAATCTGGAATATGTTGGGGTCTGGTTATTTTTCAGAGCACAAAAAGCAGTGTGCAAGAAAAGTCAGTAGGGCCCATGTTTCTGTTTTCCTCTCACAGCAGCTTACACAAATGAGAAATAGTTGCTGTCATATATGAGAAAAGAGTGGTAGTAAGGGTAAGAGTGGGGGATCCTAAGATATATTCCATTAAAAAAACTATGTATTGCTTTGAAAAAGAGGGTGGCCAGTTCATATTCATTATAGTTAATTTTCTGAAAATGAGTGATCACTGACAAGATGGTATTTTAAAAAGATTTTTGCCTTTTACACATCTGTTGCCTGAACAGGCTGACTTCCCCAATGTGAAGAGGCTGACTGAACTACAGTCTGCAGTGCATATAAGCTCAGTTTCACTATGGTGTAGCACATCTTGATTAAGAGTTTGCTCTAATGTAGGTAAGTGCTAAAACATAGATCCCTGACTTTGTCAAGTCCTTCATTTCCTGAAAGGGCTTTTCAGAAGAAAGCCTTCATTGTTCAAAACAGATAAATGAGATTCACCACATAGGCTGGGCTTTCTATTCACCTCTTTAATGCACTGCTGGCTCCACTTTATTTTGGTTATTTGATTCTGATCACACATGATGCACAACCAGACCAAATGGATCACCTAATCTTTGATAACCTCTAGAAATAACTCCCACACTACACAAGGCAAAGCTAATTCAAAGGAGCAACTTGCACATTCTCTCAGCATTCACGCTTTCCCTGGAGGTGCCAGCAATAAGTCTCAGTTTGCTGAGACTAACTGTCTTTATAGCACTCTTGATTATTTACAAATCCCTGTACAACCATGATCCATTTTATTTTCACAGCTGTTATCACCCTATTGTCCATGATGATACACTCAATTCTGAACACTGCTAGTCTGTGGGTAATCGTGAAAAGTAATCTAAGGTCAGTAGGTGCCTAAATTTTAGTTTCTGCTTTTTCTTCCATGATTTAAGACCTTTAGGACTCTTTCTTTGACAAGAATAATAGATAATACTTGTCATCGTTAAAAGATTTTTAAGTTCCACTAATAAATGTTTAATTGAGCAGTTTTCTTTTGTTTTTTATTTTTATTTTTCTTGTTCTTGTTCTTGTATTATGTTCTTATTCCTTAGGTGCTATTTTAATACAGATACAGCATAAACAAAGATCTTAATGGGAAAAAAGTGAATATTTTTAATCAGTTGTTTACATAATTTAGAACCTGTGACAGAAATGCTTTATAAAATGTATGATGTCAAAACCCACTTTTTTCTGCTCATACTTTCTAATGGTTAGGAAAATTATTTATTAATGACTTCATAGTAAGTCATATCTGTTGTATACTTTAACGAAGCTTAAGCACTGGCTTGACTTTCTAAATGGAACAACAACTAAAGATAATATAAGCAATATGAATTCAAAGATTATTTACTCTGATAGGAAACTTTGAACATATCCACATTATCTAAAAATAAACAGAACAGATTTTTCTTTATTGTCAACACTGGAGAATGCCATTAAGGATTTATTTCAGATTTAAAGAAAGTAAAGAACAAATAAACCTTCAAGCCCAACATGCAACACAAAGTATAAGTACAAAATATCCATCCACATTAGCAATGGATACTGTGAACTCAGGAGTTTTTAGAGGGTGTATATTGTTCTGAGTGTATTTCTGCTACACCCAGAATTTATACGAGAGGTACTGCTGCAAACAAGAAAAATAGAAATTATTTTTTATATTTTGGGTAAAGGACATTTGATGAGTAGCCATTCTTTAAGACAAAAAAAAAAAAAAAATCTCAGGAATAATCTGTCATCCATTTCTTGTGAGTGGGTAAGATGTTATTTAAATACTGATAATAATGTCCTACTAAAAAATAAATTATAGTATGGTAAGGATAGTTTATGTGAGAAAGGATAAACACAGTGAAAACTTTATTTCAAAGACATAAGCTGTTGAGGATGCAAACTTCATGAGTTCATTTGAGACAGTGGTCTTCATCCTGTGGTATGCAGATTTATCCAGATCTGAAATCATGACACAATGCAGAAATCCTGAGTGCCCCCCATGACCAGAAGCTGATAATAGTCTTTCTGTGTAGCAGCATTGCAATCACACAGTCAAACACCCAAAACACCAATCTAGCCCTACAATCACCTCCCTAACCAGAGATATAGAAATATTGTTTCCACATGCAGTCTCTGTCTTGCAGTAACAAAGGCAGTATTGAAACATCTGATATTGGTGGATTTTATTACTTTCTCAGAGTCACACTGCTATCCACCATGCACTTCTAAAACTCTATTGAGACAAAATGTTATTCAGAGGGTTACTGGTTAAGAGCTAGAACTTTGAATGTTTTGTGTGAAATCAAATTAATCTTTAAACATCTGTGGATTTTGTTTATTCCTTTGATTTTCCCTTTTTTTCCTCCTTCTTACAGCCAAAATTTTTATCAGCTAGAGCCATTCTCAACTATTTATCTTTCTAATTTATTACTTATTGTGAATTATAGTTGTGCATTTTAGTAGCTGTCCCTGTAGGTAAAAACTGAAGATTTATTTGTAATTATCCTGCAGCATGAAAACACCTACCTTGTATCTTATGATCCAAATTGTGTGGCAATCTGCCATTTCATTTTCATAATGTTATAAAGTTTGAAAACTTAAGCAAATTCATAGTTGCATTTTATTTTTTAAACAGTTGCTTTTAGTTTTTTAGGGTTTGGTTTTTTTACTATGGAGTCTCTTTTCAAGGTAAAAAATAGAGCATTATTTTGGTAAGAAAAATGAACAAGGAACTGATTTGATTTAATGCTTAGAAATTTTTTCCTAAAGGAAACCTTACATAACAGTTTGAACAGTGAAATGTTTCTAAAGATACTCCTTTTTGATGAATCATGTGTTTGTGACTTTCCTTGGATATATTTATTCATGGCTTCCTACTGCCTTTTATCACCTCATCAGTAATCATCTCTTGTACAATGTCATTGCATGACTGTAGCTGCTCCAAAAATGAATGATGCATTTTCTCTAACATTTATTCTGGTTTTGCTTCCACAGGCTGTACTGGATCCTTGATGAGTTATCATAGTCTCTTTTCACATTTTGCTGGGTGACTGGTGGTTTGGCAGTATTTTTCTCTCCCAGGTCCCAGACTTCTAGGACAAACAGGGAACAAAGCTATTCACTTTTCCTACACAAAACAATGCCACAGACATATCCTAGTTCAAAAGAAATCCATTAAACTATATTTTACTTTTGGGTTAAACTGTCTGCTGAAATTCTTGCAGATTCTGTTCTTGATCCTGTTCCCTCTGGTATTCACAATGTCTCTGTTTCCTACTGCTCAGTCCCAGGACACCTATAATCACTGCCAGCAGCAAGCACTACAGAGAAACCCTTTTTGTCTGTCATCTACTTCGGATCCCAGCTCCAGGGCTTAAATCAAGAAAATATCTTCTGACCTTACCTCATTTTTCTTACTGAATCCCATGCATTCTTTTTACTTTGCTCTATTCCACAGACTTTTTTCATGACCTCAAGAATTTACAGCAGCTCCTAACAGCTACATAATCCCCCTTCCCTGTTTCTCCACACTTTGTGTAAAACATTTCTTGGCAGCTTACCTTGGCATGCAGTAAAATCGTGTTTGTTTGGATCTGAATCGTGTGGTACATAACAAATGTCTGACAAAAATGTCTTTTACCAGGATCTAAAATATCAGTACAGTCATGCTCTTTTGCAGAATGTTTAATCCAGTGACTTTCAGATATCTGGAAGCCAGGAAACAAGGAGTTGATGCATATGTAACTTAAACTTGTGAATATCTAGAAAAAGAATGCTAAAATATGAGAGTGAGATATTGACTGTATTCTTCCTCCCATGCTGGCAAAAATCCACATGAATTTCAACTGGATTCACTGTGCTAAGTGCAGTGATATTGAATGGTGAAGGGATTAGTTAGAGAAGCTTGGCAGTGTAAAGAGATCTGGTTCTGAGCCTGTACTGGCTTTATTCAAGGAAAGAGATATGTATGTGTGTCTTAATCCAGTATCCATGCAAAAAAAAAAAAAAAAAAAAAAAATCAAGCCATCTCTTGACATAGATACTTCATAGACATATGCTGTGAGAGTAAAAATCCTGCAGAAAAATCAACTTAATTTATGGAAATATATAAAGGGATTGTAGAACATTGTCATTTGGGGTTACTTCCTAGTCATAACCCACTGTTAACAGCTGCTGGGGACATCTTCAGCCCACTGTAGTTCATTTAGCTGCATTCTTGCATTTGAAAAGGTAAAAAAAAACCCATTAGATATCATTTTGTTTGTTCTCAAATCAACCTTGTTGGCTAAGAATACAGGTGAGTCTGTATAACTGTGGTCTTCTAAAGACATTGTTCAAATGTGGCGGATTAATAGCTCCATGTTCTACAATTTGGAATTTTCTGATTTTAAAATGTTACAATTCACTGACCCTAATTCTTCGGTAGGGCACAAATACATGGGCAACCTTAACTCAAATTTAATGAAACACTTTCTTTTCTCAGAGAATGTCTGCATTGAATTGAGAGTCTTTCTAAAAGACAAACTTGACACCTATTAATAATAATTGAAGTTGGTTTGGTAACATGTTTTGGTAACTGTTGCCATTCTTTCTACCATTCAGGAAAATCTTTCCATTAGGAAATCTCACCCCAAATTTACAATGGAAATAGATTGTTGTTTTAACTTTATGAAGAAAGAAAGATGGGTCAGACAGCTGTTAAAACCTATGAGCAGAACTGTAATAGATGTCAGATTTCTAGTCATTACCCAATACTCTTATTGATAAATTTCATAATGATTTATGCTCTTCTTAGTATTGCATCTGCATGCTTAAAGGGTTCTGGCCTGACAAACCCTTGAAACTTCTATTACTCTGGTCGTGCAAATCCACATGCAACCTTTGGCCAGTTTGTCTTTCATTCCTATCTTGAAAACTCAGTCTCTTGTACTATGTTGAGGATGCTTCTAATCTTTTTAATAACAACTGTATTATCAAGCAAACAAGAGATTAGTCTTCAAAACCTTGGACCAAAATTAATCCAACATTCATACTTATGAAATTCAGCCTGGACCAAAACATAGTCTGTAAATGATGCAAACTGTGCTCACACAAACTGACCATTGCAACGACTTTCACACCATTTCTGGAAATTAATCACATTTTCCCTGTTTAACACAGAAATCTCTGTATGAGAAGCCCAAAGCAACATGATGTAATTTTTTTAGATGCATTTCAAAAGCTTGCAAGTTTAGCTTTTTTATTCCCCAGGTTTTTAAAAGCAGAATATTCAACTGTGAATAAGAAACTGCCAAGTCATAAACTTGGATGACATTTCCCATCAATTTATAAAGCTGAATTACAATGGCAGAGGTGCCATCAATATTTGACTGCTGCTAATCCAAGTTCTACTAACCAGGATCAAGGAACTTATTTCAGTTGGAAGCATGACATTCAAAAAATCAAAACCATTAGTCATGTCCTTCAATTACTACAATACCCACATTTCATACAGTCTTGTTTTCTGGTTTGCTCCCTTGCCTCAGACCAGGCTGTTGATTGTAAATGTTGATTCATGAATGACTGACTACAATACTTTGAGTTTGTTGAAAGAATTTTTCAATTCAAAAAACCCAGCAAAATGTATTTCTCTTACAACCTGCAATCCTGCTAATCCTGATGGCCTTGATCACTGCATAACTCAAATCTTTCCCTGTTGAGCCATTCCTCTAGATACCATCTATAAATGTGCCTGTTTTTTTACAGATACTGCATCTAATCAAGTCCCTGTTGTCTCCAGTACCGTCAACAGGAGACTCACAGTTCACCTCACAGACAGCCTTGAAATTCTCAGTTGAAAGACAGAGAAATTTGTTATTCTGAATCTCGTTACCCAGACTGGAATTTAAATAAAATGATTTATCAAAATATGTTACACTATGATATCTAGATAGAAAAGTCTTGTGGTGTCTATCTGAGCTCTAACATCTTTCTTATACTTTAAAAGGATACTGCAATAATCCAGTCTCAAAATTCAGTGTTGAACTGTTGAACTTTTGCATAAGGACAGAAATTAAGAACAAAAAAAAAGAATTAAAAAATTAATTCTATGACAAAATCTTATATATAATTCTTAATTTTAAACTATATCATAAAAATGCATAGAATGTGAGATGGTATAGAATACTTTGCTACTTGAAAGATGGCCTAGTCTTCACTTATGAGAGATAATAATAACAACAATAACAATTATTTTGATAAAAATTATTTCAACAACAAAATTCCCAATGCATTTGCTTTCACATATCCTATGAAACCCAGTGTTATTGCCAAGAGATGAGGCTGCTTTTACTGAAATGAGAATTTTAGGGGAGTGTACTATGCACTGGCTGACACTGCTAACTAGGTAAATTTCATACTGATCCCCTAGGAAACTGATGATGGAAACAGACACTCCGGCACCACTTTATATTTTCTGTTGCCAGTATAGAAATTCTCATTATCATCAGAGTTACTCTTTCTATTGCTAAGGAATTTCTGTAAGGGAAAAAAAACCCCAACAAGCAACCCACAAACCCAAATAAGCAAACAAACAAAAAAAACCAAAAACCCAACCCCAAACTAAAAAAAACAGAAACAAACCCCACATGAAAGAAAACATCATATGCTAAAACATGTTCCTCTGGAGTCACTTTTTTCTCTCTGTACTTATGCTCTTAATAGAGCATATGGAATTTTGTCAAAAGAATACAGCTTTATGAGCAAAATAAAATGACACTTTTACTACCCCTTCCACTCACCAAGAGACAGGATGCTACAAATGTAGAGGTCTTCCAACTACTCCAGACCATCTCAGTGGAAAACTTATTTAATATTTCCCCTGTAAAATATTTATTCACCTGTGCAAACAAATAATGTTTATCCTGTTAAATGCAAGGTTTTCCTATGAAAGAAAAATCCACCAAACCTTTTTAGAGGAATGGATATATTTCCCTACAAGAGCAGGTAGACACAAAACTCAATGGCCTAGAAATTTTGCAATTCCATGTAATTTCTACAAGAATATGGCATTCACCATCCAGAACTGGAAAACAGAAGAATGACTTTCATGATGGCAAAAGGCTAAATATTCTAGGAGGCACAGTTTTTCCTCTGTGATTATACCTGCATGCTTGAAGTGGTTGCTTGTCTTGTTGGTTTACAGAAATTCTGTTCATCTGCAGTATCTGTTCTAAAATTACATTGATGTCTAATCACTGCAGTTTGATTTTCTTGCTCATTCAAACATATGCTTCCTAGAGTCTCATATGTGGAAGGAACATAAGGATTTCCTTTCCCTTTTGTTTCTATTTCTCTCCTTTGGTCTGCTTCTGAGCTCTACACATACTGATTCCAGGTTACCTAAAAACATACTGCATTCATTTCTTTGACATTCATAGAATGGTGAGATTATGAAAGATTGATGAAAAATATAAAGCTGCATTGCAAAGGGGACCTTGTCACTGTAGCTTAATATTTAAAATAGTAATCTTTTCACTATAAAGAAATGTTCTTATAATCATAAGTTTGTATATTCAGTATTTGTTGATGCAAAAATAATTGCTTACTCTGTTTGCAGCAGTTATAGTATTTCACAATTCAGCTTGGTAGATTTAAACCTGTAAAAAAGTATATATAAATATATGCATGCTTATATATATGTATGAATATGTGTATAACAGAAAAAAAGACCCTGGAACATAAAAGCTAGGTAATACTTGTAAATCACTTTCTGGTTGAAAAAAATGAAAAAATGAAAAAGCATCACTTGGAATGGAAATAGATCTTCTTATAATACGAACTATTTATTCATAGAAATGTCATAATAGACATAACAGTAATACCAGCATGCTAAGAGCAAATTATATTTAGGAGCAAGTCTGACCTTATTTGTCACAGACTCATTTTTCACTTTCAGTTTTGCTAATATTAATTTTCAGAAAAACAGAGGAAAAAGTGTTGAATTGATGTAGTTTATCAAAAGCTGGGGAACTGAATACTTTAAAGACAGCTATTATTTCTTGTTGAAACTACCTGTGTCCAGTTTAGGAAATATGTGACAGAACCAAAGGCTTTTAAAGCAGGCACCATTCTTTTGTAACAGGTACACACACACCCACAAACCCACATCTACACACCACAAGACAATAGGCAGAGCTCTGGACTATGTGTGTTTCAGCTAACTTTCTCTTTAACTCAAGACTAGAGCTGTAAATTTCCTTCTGAAGACAGGCATTGCAAATTATGCTCCTCCCTTGTCTGTCCTTTTCCTTGGAAGGAGAAGAAAACACCTATCAACCAACTTTTGTTCCTGGCCATGCTTGTGGAGCTCATGTATTTCAGGATGTTGGAGAGATAGAGCAATCTGTCAAGGACAGAAAGAAACTATTAGAACTCAATTAAGGGTAACTCAATTCACGTGAGGACCATTGTCTGTTAACATAGAACCTGGGAGAAATCTGTTTTGGTTCAGTCTGTTTTTTCAGTGGGAATGTTAGGGTAATTTGCATGATAGGAAGTTGAAAAATGGTGGACATGCATAGGCAATATGGGTATGAGAAAAGTGCTTGAAAAATAGGTGGGAATGTCAGATATTCAGAGAAAACTTCTAAAAAAAAAAAAAAAAAAAAAGAAAGAAAATAAAGATCCCAAGAAAGGTTTAACTATCCTAAACTTTCAAGATTAAGAAACTCATCATAGGCTATGCCACCCATCCATGTGATGGCCTCTTGACAAAGCATTGAAAATTATGAGTTTGTGGATAATCAGCCTGAAAAGAGATCCTTAGATTAAAGAACATGTCTGATATTTACTGAAAATATGGACACTTTTCAGAACTCACTTGCCCTTTGTACATGCCAGGTGATTGTCGTAACCATCAATATCTCTATGCAGTTGCTTCTCTTCCTATAAATGACTAAATGTTCTTGCTAGAGAGAAGGAAACTAACTCTTGTGGAACTAAAATTCGCCCCTGTGAAGAACAACAGTAAAGGTGAATTCTCTTTTTCAGTTATTATCTATATCTATGTAGAAAATTAATTGCAACAGAACATGTAAAGTCATACCTTTTCTACTTGTACAGTTGTCTCATGTTAGAGACTTGTTCTGTTCAGAGAAGAGGCAATAAGATTTAAAAAACTATTAGCAAATAGAGCATGAACAGGTCTTACCTTGGAAAAGAAAAATATTTCCATAAGGAAAAAATCTGGACTATATGTTATTTCAAAATATTTTGATTGGGTTGAACTTGGTAATAAACTATTTGCTCAGAATGATCTTTTCCTGTTCTGCTGAGTGCCCAAAATTTTAGCTCTCAATCAATGATGGTGCACTAACTTATTGGAAGAGAAAAAGATATTATTCTCTTTTTTTGTTTTCTGTAACTCCAGTGTTGATGTCATAGGTACTGACATAGTACTAATAGTGTCACAAAATACCCCAAAATAACAGCATTCTGTAATAACCTCAAGGCAGAGAAGTTCTGGAAAGAACAATGTTAAATTAAGCAGCCTTCTACTGACAAAACTTATAGCCAAATTTGCTGTGGAAGGCATTTTCTCTCATTAGAAAGTAAAAGTGCAAGACATTTGTTAAGATGAAAAATAATCTTTCCTACTTAATAAAAACCAAGTATAATAGTTGCCATATCAACAGGGACAGACCAAGATGAAATTACTACATATTTAATATTTCTAATTATAACACAAGCATAACTTCTCTTTGATAAAATGCAAATCACAGTACATTTTCCACAGTTCATGCTGGATAGACACAATAATAATGGCCTGGAATAAAATAACTCTCACATTCAGAGCTAAAGAATAAAAGGAATTAATTCATTAGTAGAATTCATTAATTCTACTGAATAATCTTCTGTATCTAAATCTGCACTTAGTTCTGACACCTTTATTTTCCTTCTTTAATATATAAATGTGCTTTCATTGAACCACATCAAACTCCTGCATTTTTAAGTTGGACTTGTGCTACTAAACATAGAAGGTTCAGGTTTGCTACTTTACTGTCTTGAGCAAAAATGTACAAGAAAAGGCTTATTTATGCACCTAATTTCACATCAGCTTCAATGCTAAGCAAAAAATAGCAAGAAGCAAAAACATGTAATAAGAGCACAGGGAGAAAAAAATATTTTTCTGTCTAAGGGTTGCAAGGTGATATTTTTGACTGGCAAACAGCTGACAGTAAAACACCTCACAGTGTTTTCATTAGGAATATGCAAATTGTTAATACAAAAATGTTCCAGAACATTACGCTTGCTAAAGTCAACAACGGTTTTATTAAATCATCCCAAAAACTGACAGGAAGGTTATGCAGCACTGAAGGACAAAGCTTACAATGGGTGAGCAGTACCACGAACAAACTATGCTGGAAATGGATTTCTCAGATAACAGAAAAACTGTCTAAAAATACTGCAGTGTTAGCTGATAAAATCATGTAGAAAATTCCTATTAATATATACAGCCAATATTTTGGCTACTACTGGCTTTGAGACTTAATTACAACTTTGCAAAAAAATTCCTGACAGTCAGATTTAAGCACTCTGCTTTTCTTTAAGGGAAAAGCAGCATGGTCAGCAAGGAAACTGAAAAACTATTGCAGTAACTCATGACCTGTTTGATATTATTAGCATTTCATGTGTTCCCATTCCATTAAAATCATCATGCTCCACCAAAAATCTATTTTCTTGTGCGGTTACTAACTACTCTTGAAGCAGTAGTAGCTTTGCAATAAGTGTACATTGCAGAGAGGTAAGCAGTGCATACAGTGTGCTAACTCCCCTCTCTCCTTGCTAGTGCTTGCACTAGAAGTAGCTTGTTCTATCAGTAGCTCCAACTGATTGTTTTGGGCTTTTTCAGGCTTTTCTTTTATAAACTGCTAACTAGTTGATTTCTCAGTTAAAGGCTTGTATGATAAAATAATGGCCAACAGTCTGTGACAAGTTAGCTATGTCAGAAGTGAAGTGAAAGCTGATCAATCTTCCATCATTATGGAGGATTTCTTCAGGACAGAGTTGTAGGCTAAAGAGGAGAAATACATGGGGCAGAAATACTAGTAGCACATTACTGTACCTGAGACAGACACTCCAAGCCATCTTTAGGATTGATGGATGAAGCTAGACACCTCAAGGGCAGCACATTGGAGCAATTTTGGATCAGTATATTAAGCTGAGCTGAAACTTTCCTGTAGCATCTATTTTTCCCTGTTGATTAGATGCCACAGCTAAGGTGGATAGCTAAGACTAAATTTAGTGTCTGATTTTCAAACACTTTCTTAGAAAAAATACATACAATTCTAAAGAGCATCCTGGAATACACTGTCCTCTTGATAAATACATGCCAGGCATATGCTCTGGAAATTATATATCTGAAGGGAAAGCAATCAGAAACACAAAAAAACCTTAATTTTATTTTCCAGAAAGATCAAGGCTATTTTAGAATTTAGTTGTCTTAATGAAGAAACAAACAAAATCTTTGCCTTAGAGTTTTGAAGTAAAGATGGCCATTCCTTTATTTACTAAGAGACACCCATTTAAATGCTTTCCTTGATTATGACCATAAACTATAAAAAAATATGATGTGTGATAGACTGTTCAGCTGATTTACTAATGAAAAAATTCCACAAGAATACAGGCACATCAACAGGAAAAATGCCAGTTATTTTGCCACAACTACTTGAAAATTAGGCATGAAGCATTTATGTCATCATGGAAAATATCTGCATTCAGATATTCATTCCCAGTAACTTGGAAATATGGCACTTAATTAAATAAACCACAGCTACTGCATAACTAGGCTTATTTACACAATTATACATAATACAAATTTCATGTAGTTTTTTTGAAAAATGGAATTTCTGCTCTTAAATGCAGGATGAGACCAGTTTTAATTTCTACTCTAAATCACACTGAGGAGGACAATGTTGAATGTGACTCTCTGCCTCGCTGAGAAACACCTCTGATGTTGATCTCTCTTTTTTATCCCTCTCTCACAAAAATGATTCACACTTGTCTTGATGAGGGATTCACAGGCTCACAAGCACCTTGAATCAATCTGTTGTATTAAGTGCATTCTTTCCTTGGTAAAGAGGATTAATGCAAAGCAAATGTTGACACCAGAATTTACAGCAACCCTTTCCAGTCCTTGTCAATGCATTTTGGCCTTCTTGCTTCATCCACCATCATATTTGTAAACCTCATCCAAACATGTTCACTGCCTTTTTAAGATGCAAGGACAGAGAAAAATTTTCCCAGTTTCACTGTCAAATAATACTATCTGTAGAAAGTGCCTGATTGCAGCACAGGCCTGTTTCTCTTGCTATCTGAAAATATCACATCAGCCCAATAAAAAATGAGAAAGAGAACTCGGGCAGCAAGTTGTCTAGTTCCAAGATGGATTTCTTTCAAATAAGGAAAAAAAAGGTGGTTTTATAGCACATAGGGCCAATATTTGTCACTGTTGAATGAGGTAAAGAACTGTAGACAGTTGAGGAAATTAATCTAGTTTCCTCCAGATTTAGACTCTCCAGGACAGCAATTCACAAAACAGTAGCAGGCAGAATCTGGACAAAATCCATGCTCTTGATAAATTCCTTGACTGGGTGGCTAAGGCTGATCATCATCCTCTCATCTATGCAGATCAGAGATCTTTTAAAGCAAGACAGTTTAAAACCCTTTTAATACAGTATATACACACTCTACTTAAGTTTATTGGGATTTGTGCTTGTAACTAGCCACTGGAAGATGCAGTACAGCATCTTTTCTCCTAGTCATGAAGGAGATGGGGAGATTTCTCAGGCTCATCAGATTGAGATTGCAGCCCTTTGGGCTTTCTTCTGAAAGAGAAGTCCTTATGGTACAAAGCCCTTATGATAGATTTGTTCTCAGATCTTCATCTTTAGATGGTAATGCAGAGCATAGAACTGTCATTCAGGCTTTTCCCACTGTCATCTTTGCTAGTAAATAATGCACTTGATTCAGTACCTTTGCAGCTTTATAGGTTGTCAGTGCTCTAAAAAATAATAGGTTAGTGCTCCTTCCAGAAGTAAGAGAGAGTTATAGTGGGGGGATCATCAAAGGAATCAAATATTTTGCAGTTATATCTTATCTCTCCTTCCCAACTTGGGATCTTGATTTCTCAGCAAACATACCTTACAGATTTGTTTATCCCCTTGAAAAATTAGAAATAATATTTCTCATAGAGACACTGTAAGGCCATGTCCATGAGATTCTAAAATCAGCAGGCTGATGATTTACTTTTCAATGACAAAAGGCTTGATCAGCTCTTCTACACTTCAGGCCATTATTCAGTGAAGTACCTCTCACTCTAAGTCTCAAAAATTGTACTGGAATTGAAAGGTAAAAGCACTGCATGAAGAATGACCTGCCAGTTCAGCCCTTCACAGATTTACATTCCTACTGCAGTCAATGTACTTTGTTGAGGATGCAGTCACAGCATCAAATTTGTCCTATTGACATAAATAGTATAAGTGTGTAACTGATGATCACCTACAATGTTTTAAAAAGTGATTGAACTTTCCTCTAAATAAATACTTCACAAAAGTATCTGCATGGAGTGTTGTGAGGAAAATTATAATAAAACAGATTTTTTTCAAGAAGCAGAAACAGTGTCCTGTATTTTAAAAACTCTATTACAACTGAACTGTAACATAATTGCAATTAATTGAAATTAATACAATTTGAATTTTTTTCTTTATGTATAATATCTTTTGTTTCAGAAACCTGCCAACTGAAAAATCTCTTGTATCTGTTGCCCTTAAAAAATTACTACAGTAATTTTCAGACAAAGACTTACAAATAATACTAATGGTAGGAATTTGAGTAAATTAAAAAGCTACAAAATTATAATTTAGAATTGATAATATAAAAATCTATAAAGAATGAAATGAACTTCCATATTTGTGTTTATATTTTGAATATATTTCTCATTTTATTGTACTTTATAGACATACTGTCTCAAAATGCTTAAAAGGATGATGTCCACTTAAATAATTTTTAAGAGAAACAGATTCAGATACCAGGGCTGTCCAAAGATGTATCAGTTCCTTTTTAAAATTCAAGAAGCCATCCTGTTTTACTGACATTTCTCTAGACTATTTATTACTTGGAACTGCTATTTAAAACAAATACCTGAAAAAATGTGATACCATAGGAATGATGTCAGTAGTCCTTCCAAAGATGTATCGTGGGCCTGGGATGAAGGTGTCATTGCAATCTGTTGCATTTATGAAAGTTCTGTTTAAAGCTCCTCTTTACTGACTTCTGTAGTTGTGAGTTTATAACACATTCATAGTTCTTTCTTTGCATGTCTGTGATCTGGTTTTCTCACTTATTTTCCATTTCTGCTCTGGTGTCTCTGCAGCATTTCCATTCTAAAAAAATCCGATAAATGTGTATATGTAGTAGAGGGTAAAAGAATAGTTTACTTCAGCTGTGAAGGGGAGAACCAAGCCTTTTGTACTACCTTTGCCCAGTCCTTGTTATTGAAACCAACATGAAGTTATCTGCTTCTATCTCCTTACCTACTCATGTTTGAACATTTTTTGGGTTAGGGGAAAATGACCCCAGCAGTAAAACCTTATCTCATCTGTCTATGTCTACACTGCTGAATAAACTAGGACTAGAGAGCAAGCTCAAACCCCAAACTCAACCATTCATACTGCTTAATAATTTACATACTCTCTGGCATGGTTTTCACATGTGTCCTCTAACTCTTTGAATGCAGCTCACTATATAAATATGTTGCAGAAAATTATGTCTTTTCCTTCAGCTCCAACAAGCTTAAATCCACAGCTTTCAAACCTCAAGCAAACTGCCTCCCAATAAAACTATAGTTAAGCATGGGGCTGACAGTGGTATCCAAAGCACTCACCTAGAAATGTTAGTTTTGGATCGGCTTCATAGAGTGTGAATAATGTTGTTGGCATTATTATTTTGTTTTAATCCCACAATAAATGTGCATAAATTATCTAGGATTAAATTTATGTATATTGCCTTCCACCAGGATGCCCCAACCTCTAAGCAGTGCAACAAGTAAATGCACCCCAGTAATCACATTTTTCCAGGCAGTGGTTTCTCTTGCCAGTTCATGAGACTGCCCAACAAGCAGTTTCTAGATTGGATCTTTCAGGAAACAGTCATTAAAACATAATGGAATTCAAATTTAGAGAAGGCAGTGTTTTTCAAGAAAACCTAATTCTGCAATCATGTAAATTACTACAAAGCTTTAGACAGGAAAAGAAGGGTTCATTACATACAGACATCTCCAGATTCAGAATAGCAGAAGAGTATGTGTCCTCTGAAACATTTTGCTCAGTTTCTGCTATGGAAAGCATAGAACTGAAAATTCAATCTATATGCATCACAGAAAGCCAATTTTAAAGGTCTTGGCAAAAGACATTGCTCCATAAAAATAATACAAAGGCTACTATCTGAATTGGAATAGCTGTAGGGAGTAGGTAACTAAGTGCTGAAGGAGTTAAGAATTATATTCTAGGTTTGTATAGGAAGCTGAAAGGGAAAAAAAACCTGCAGGGAGAGGATCTGCCTAGCCTCTGCAAATGGAGCCAAAGATTATCAGTTTTGGAGAGAATAACTACTTGTCTTTTGGCAAAATTCTCATGGTGTGTTTCAAAAATAGTTCTCTGCATCTCAAGACTGCTGTTAAATCAATGATTGCCTACTGTTGTGAATGGCCTCAATTAAGAACCAGGATAAACTCCATATATTGATGAAAATGCTTGTGTTAATACACTTATTAATGGACAGCTTTATCTAGTTACACAGTGCAGTGAAATAAAACATTTCACTCATAAATTTACATTATTAATTCCTTGAATGAATAAGTTTTTTCTTGAGTCAAGGCAACTAATCGGTCAATAATTAGAGGGAGCAACTTGAACCTTGAATAAAAAATAGGACATATATTAAAAAAGCTAATTTAGAACTTAATTTTAAAGCAGTGTCAGAATAAGGTAAAGATAAATATGTGAGTAAGGAGAGCAAACCTTGGATGGGGCAATTTTGGTAGAGAGAGATCATAACACTAAGCAGATAAGAGAAGCTCTAAAATGCATCCATTTGGAGTGAAGAGCTTTGGGAATAAAATATTGAGGAAGTATGGGAAGTAAAATTTATTTTAATGCAGATGTCCAAATCTTAAAAATGATTGAAACAACATAGTCAGAAATAGCAGAAAATTGAACTTAATTGCCAAGAATGTCCTTTGAAATCATCTTTCTGAGACTTACAGAAAGAAACCTCTGATAGCACTGTGAATGCACACTTCCTCTCCAGGAAATTTCAGGTTCTCAGTAAGACAAGGTTCTCTTTGACTTCTCTTTATGTTATCTCTGACTTCCCTAGAAACTTCAAAACTGCATAAACTAGAGTAACTTTAGTTTAAACAAATATAATTTACATCATTCATGTCCCTTCTTTCAAAAACAAGTTTATATAGCACTAATAGGATAAAATGGCCTCATTTCCTCTTACTAATTTGGACTTAATTTAGGCTCTAATCTCATCCACAAACTAAAACTATCAGATTATGAAAACTCATTCTTAATTTTCTGTGTGTAAAGGTGGGATAGAGAGAAAGAAGACTTTTGTATTAAGGAGGCAATAACATGGCAGGAAATAGGATCTGATTAATTCTGTTTGAAGTCCCTTTCTTCAGTCTACAAAATACTGAGATACATGACAAAGGAAACAAAATCCATCCAAATATAGTCAAGAGAGTCACTAACCCCATAAGCAGAGGAATAGAGGGAGTTATTGCTGTATTTGCAAATCTCCCTTTTTCATACTAAATTTGCAATGCATCAGTATCTTCTTTATTTTTTTCCCTGAATCTGCATTTAAGCTTTTCAATTCTTAAAGACAAATGTTTTTATTCTGTAAATCCAACACCTGATGCATTTGACAAACTAGAAATAGTTCTTTTCTCCTTTTTTGCAACTGCAGTAATTTAGTAACATGATGCAAAATGAAACATACTCCATATCAAACACCCTTTTTGTGCCAAGTGTTCCCAATGGTATTTCTTATTTCTGTTCCATCTTCATCCACTGAAGGACTGTAGCTAAGGCTGATGTGAGATGAGGGGACATGAGGAGAGATGATGATGATGATGATAATTTGACAAAGCATATTCTCCCACAAAATGCATTTTCAGTGCCTTCAGAATGATGTGAGCTCAAGCCAAATGTGCTCATTACCAGGATTTTCAAAATTTCATTACATAAATGCAAATGTATCATTATGTCTGTTCAATCTATTGCTCCTGACATTCATAAAAAATGTGGCATTCCATGAGTCAATTCCCAGCTTCCTGGGACACATCCTAGGTTAGTATCCTTGCTTCAGAGTCAAAGCAGAAATGAGACAGCATTTTTAGCTTTAACTCTGTTGTATTTCATTAGTAGTTTTAAATCCAGTGGTTCTTGAAATGTTTTCTGAACCCCATATTATCAAGCTATCACTGACTCAGTGATGTCTCACATAAAATGAAGTATCCCCAACATGTGGCTATCCTATTCATAAATTTCCCAGCCTTCACATGCTCCACATCCCACTTGTTCTTGCCTGAACTCAGGTTTGTTCTCTTTCTGGCTGGGAGTAGGAATCTGAAACAGTTTATTTCATGATTTAAATTATTAATTTCTCCTGAGGTTATAGATATTCTGACAATAATGCAGAAAAGAGAGGAGATGAGGCTTCTCTTAATTCTGGTAGAATTGTTCTCTTTTCAAAGCCATTCACAACTTGGCATTTAGGATTAGAGAAGTTTAAGATTTAGTTCCCATAAGCTGAGCTGAAAACTAAACCTAAGGTGCACAGTGCAAAAGGATGTTATAACACCCAAACAGAAAGGAAGATTTGGCTTTCTCCAGCAGCTTTGTCTGGATCTGGTCCATCTTATTCTTTGCTTATTTTACCTGTGCTTCAAGAAAATTGTTAATACAAGGCCACAAAACAATTTAGTCTCACACTAAGTGATTTTTTTTTTTCATCATTCTGGGAACTAAAGTGAAAAATAAAACCCCTACCACAAAACACTTGTTTTTCAGAACAAAAATTATTTCTATTGCTTAATTTGGAAGCTAAATTAAAAAATCAATTCTTTTCACAGCCATAACATATAATCAGTCTCATTGACATAAATGCACTAAAGTACACAAATTAATTGAAAACTGTATTCCTCTGTTATTGCTGAGATCTGTCACAAGTAATTTTGGAATTACTTATTGATCTTTCATTATTAAGATTTAGAAAAGCTTACATTTGCTGATCTGAACATTTCTGAGTTCATTCACAAAAAAAAACCCCAATTACTATACTCCTATTAAAATGAAATATTTAGAAAAACACTAACAAAATTACCCAAATATTATGCCAATATAGGAAGAGATATTCTCCTCAGAAGCTTTGGTATTTAGTTTTTTGAGTTTCTTTTTTGGAGGGTGAGCTGTTTGTTTGGGTGGTTTCTTTTCAATGTTTTTAAGCCGCACTATCTTCACCTCTTTTCTTTTCAGAACACTGACAGAAATACCAAATAAACACACACCCCTATGATAAAAAGTTAACTGTATAGTCATATATGCGTAACAAAATGAGAGTGTTGATTTACAAACAAGTAATCAGTCTCATTGTGTTCACTCAAAACATGCCTATAATTTTCTGACTTTCTCTCCTTCAAAAATTCTCACTGAGAAATGAATGGAAATTGAATTCATTATATATACATCCAATTTGCTCTCCTTTGAGTGTCAGTGCCTTATTTTATCAGAGAATTCTAAATGCTCCATAGCAGTACAAAGACTGGTTGCCAGGGTTTTTTAATGAATATTAGTTCTTATACTGTATTTTTGTAACTCTGGTTAGTTAATTTTTTATGAAGTCTATAAGAAACAGAGAATATAGATGTTGTATGTGGGAGAAAACCCCACTGAACACCAGTGTTTCCTATCAAAGCGGAAAATTTTAGAATCACTTATTGATCTTTCATTATCAAGATTTAGAAAAACACTCATTTGGTAATCTGAACACTTCTGAGTTCATTCACAATAACAATAATGGACATTGAATATTGAACACATATGTCTGAACACACTCAGCAAAGAGATGTTGCACATATCAAAAAAAAAAAATCTTCTCCATGGATATCCCAGCTCAGCAGCCAGCTGAGGGCAGGTCTGTGGCAGCTGCATTGCTGGCCTGGGGTCATTAGCCACAGCTTTGGGCTTGCCAATGAATAAAACACTCCTGCTCCTGCAAACTCTATGGCAGCTCACACCATCTGTAAGAAGATTCTTTATATTTTTATATGTTACACAAAATACAAGTACAGCAAAACTGTGCTATTTTTTAGCTTCTATTGGAAATTGTATCCACAGGACCCTCTCAAAGCACACTTTTCAACTGGAGCACATTAGCAACTCTGGAATATTTAACCTCCAGTTAAGTGAGCTGACCAACAAAGTTTTGTCTTTATATTTAGCTGCATGCACTGGTGGCCAGGTGGGACCAGGCTGAAATTTCTCTCATTGCATCTAAAATAAAATCAGGGAAGATATTGCAATCCTCATCTTTTCCTTTTTTTGTCACTGTTCAATGTTGAAAACTGTAGGAAAAAGTCTATTACCCTGGACATTCATAATTTAGCATGCATAACATGGCTTTTTGGTTTTATTTTCTTCAGTTTAACTAATAATGTGTTTGTCTAGTGCAGAAGTATTACTCAAAATTTGAAGTATGTAGTAAGTTATTGTACTATAGAGTGGATATAATGAACTCTTGAGTACTCAAAAGTCAGCTAAAGGCAGTATACCTGTTTTGAGTCCACTTTTTTGCATGAAAAAGGATGGCAATATGAAAAAGAGGGAAAAGTCAGAAAAAAAGAAATTTCATTTACCTTTTGATTTTAAAACTGTTGCTGTTTATGCTTGTACTAACACAGTGGCCTGTCTTTATAGTCAATAGAGACAAATGGGTAGATCCAGAACACAGTTCCACTGACCCATTTTAGGCTCAAAATTAACTGTGTCCTTCAAATACCTGCCACTAACCACTGAGAATAAGCCAAGATGCTTAGCTCCAGTGTAGCTAGTACTTTGCAAGTTTAATTTGGTTTTATGAATCTTATGTAGAGTAAGTGAAATTCAAAATGCCACTGGCAAAGGCTCCTCCCCATGAAGGGAGTCTTTAATATGGAATGTTTGTGACCTTCCCAACCTTTCCTATGACCTTGCTGCACACACAGAACACTATAAGCCCTATAGGAGGGGCTGCTGTATTTCACTGTGTCTGTCACCATAACTCTTCACTGTTTCAAAGATAAAGGATAGGAACAGTAGCTTACAATCAGAGATGACAGGTCCTCTTAGCCATTCCTTTGCCCTCAGCCAAGAGCAGGAATATTTTCCTTCAGATTTGTCAAATTATACTTTTCCATGAAAATAGTTAAATGATATTACAAACTATTACAGGGAAAAAACCCAACCATAACAGGAAACCTAACTCTGTGATGCTCAGCTACCCCAGATTTGAAAATAGATGGGCTCTAGAGAATAAAAATCCTGACAAAGCTGTATTCAAATGCTTTGGCCATTCTAACTGCAGCAGTGGTAAAATGTTCCTACATTCCTTCTTATGGCCATGACAATTTTATATAAAACCTACACCCATTATTCCAGTGATTTGTAAGGGACAGAAATATCTGTAGATCTAGATGGTTAATGTGCAGGCTAATGGGAGCTACAGGGTAATAGTCTGCCCTTAATTTGCTGACTTCTTTCAAAGATCCAGCTCTCTGTGCAGCCTATTAATCTACTAATGAGTCAAACCATTTCTAAAGTATACAGGCATCAATTCCAGCATTGCAAGAATTTCTTTGCATCTCACTGGTTTTCTTCAATGTCAAAGCACTATCCACAGCATCAAGCTAGTCCATTTTAAGAAGTGCTTTCAGAAAGGATGTCCTTATCAGGTAAGATTTTTTATTTAACAGGAAAAAACCCCAAAAACATAGTACACAGCACAGATGAACTAAAATTTAATGAAAAAAATATCTATTGACATTTAAAAAACCCCCAAACAATTTGTTTCATATCCAATACCACACCACATTTCTACAGAATATTTTCATACTGGAAAATTGAAAATGTTTAGAGGAGTGGTTCTGGCATCATTTGTTTCCATAGCTAACCCTGAGTACTACCTACACAGAGTAACAGGGAGGGTTGCAGACAGCTATGGGTACTCTGCATAGATAGATATTTTTGAATTGCATTTCTTTTCCTCCTGTTTGAACTATTTAATTGCCTGCTTTTTAATTGACATATCTTTGTGTCAGGGTCTGCAACGATCCTGTAAAACAATAATATCCTTTATAAATAGAATGGGAAAAATAATTTTTTCAGCCAGCAGAGATAAGACAGCTTATACATTACATCTGAAAAATGTACTTTTCAGAGAGAAATGGGACTTTTATAAATAGATTTTGTTTCTTGAAAGAACAATTAAAGTACACAAGACACAGCAGAGTATCCTAACTAGCCCACATGAAGAGTGGGTTAGTTAGGATACTAAAAATAGTATAGTTGGGATAACAGATTCTAATTCCCATTCAGAGAAGGAAAACCAGGATTACCTTTGCATAAACTGCAATGTGCCTGTGAGGTCACAGCCTCAATTTAATGGCCTCACATCTAAAAATACAATTACTGGGTATACAATTTATTTGAGAGCAAATATTGTTTATGATGTGCCCCGTAAAAACAGATTTTTATAACTAAATACATCTTAAAATCTAATATTTTTAAAATACTTTGGCTATGATAATTTATATTTGAGGAGTTGCAGAAGGAACTTCAAGGACTTTGTTTCTGACTAGATGTTCTAGTTATTTTCTGGGTCTGTAAGGCTCTTATATAGCTTGTTCATTCTATATTAGTGCAGCTAATATCAGAGATTTAAGTCCTCCTCCTTTTGGCCTCGTCTTCATCTATTCAGGCATTCTGGCTGGCTGCCACTGCTCTGCAGCTGTCTGGGCTCTGTCTCTGTTGCTGGGGCAGTAGCCACACTCTGTAACCTTAGTTTGACCATAACTTGAACTGTGTCCTTTGCTATTGCTTTCTGATCTTATTTTATGCTTGGATTCCAACCTGTTCCATAGTATATTAGTTGGGGATCTTCAGATTAACCCAGTGCTCTAAAAACCCCTGTGGTGTCAGTGCTGTGAGAAGCAAAAATCTCCAGGATAAGGGATGAATGACTTTCCACAGTAGACAGAACCACTACAAAGGAAATTAAAAACTCTGTTTAAAGCAAAGTATTTTATTCATGTGGAACTGTAAAGTAAGACATATTGACATAAAATTCAGAATAACCTACTGCATCAATAAATGCAGTGTCAGATTATTTCAGGTTACCAACTCAAATAATCCTGTTAATATCTTAAATGCATTGAATAAGTCTGAGAGATCCAAGAGGTACATGGATACACATTTTCAGAAAAAAGGCACAGAAATGTTTTCAAGACTACTTTACCTGGCCAGTAGCTTCAAGTACGTTGTATTGATGTGCATGAATCAAAGCAAATGATAAGTGAAGATCCAACAATTTTATGGAATCCTGATTTGTCTTTGGGAGAAACTCAAGAAAGTCTTTTCATTACTTTTGTCAGGAATTAGTGATTAAAATATATTTTAAATGTGTTTTTCCAGTTTCAGGGAATTTTATTCTGTAGAGAACTGCAAGACAGAAACTGACAGTACATTTCTCATGATTCCATAATTTTTATCTGTGTTCAGATGCAGCTTAGAGAAGAACTGAGTTCCCTCTGAAACACATGCAAAGCAGTTTGTCAGCAAACAAGGCATCAAGAAGGGTCCAAAAATTGCATTGACTCTGTTGTCTAGAACAAGAGTTTACACATATAGTTTGCACCTGAGCCCTTCCATATAGACAGATGTCTAAGATGTCTTGATCCGCCCCCAAGTCTCACCCTAGACCAAAATAAATTGTTTCAGAATTCAAGCAATTTGACAAGAAGTAGATATTTGACTACCAATTCAAATTTGTGCATCCAAAGACAATACTGACAATGAGAAAATGACTGACAAGAAATTTAAATGGGGAAAAGAAACCTATTAATACTGATTTTGTGGAATGAAGAAAACAAACACTGTGATCCTGGGGCATTAGCAGAAGCTCCATCAGGCCTTGTTGTTAAAGAACAAGAAAGACACCAAAAAGTAAGAGGAAATATGTGAACACCTGCAAACACATTACCATGCTACATATTTGTTGAGTCTGGATCAGCAATCTGAGACCTTCCCCAAATATTGATTATATGATTATATATGATATAATATTATATTATATGATTAATATATCATATTATATATGATTTCTACTTCCTCATACTACACTTTAAAACCACACACATAAATATTGTGTGTTTTCTTCTTCAAAAGTCTTCTGATGTTGATTTGTGTGTTAGAAGAACAGCTTGTTTGGTATGTGCCCCCAAAATGTTGACATACATTTTTGACCTATTTAGTAAAGAAAGTAAATACATTATACACTGAAGATTTTTACAGTTTTGGAGCATGCCAAGCACTAGTATTCTAACCATAGTTCTATTTCTAAGGCTTTACGAACTTTGTAAAAATATGATTATGCCAGAAGTGAGTTACAAAGTAAACTAGGATTTTAATAAGAATACATAATAACATGAAGTGAAAGCTCCTCATATATGATTTTGATCATATACTCCAGTGCTTTCATCACAATGAATAACAAGTGAAGTACTGAAGACTGTTTTAATGTACTCATGGTATTCAAGAAGTTCATTATGCTCTGTGAAACTGTTCAGGAGTTGGACTGCCATGTTGCCTTGAGTGAAGAATATGATCCCATCAGGGTGCTTAAGGCCCAGCTTTGATGCTTAACATTTTTGCAAACTCATCTACTCTCAAGAGCCTTATTCAGAGCATTATAGCTACAGAATTGTTCACATGCAGTTCCTAAGGCAGCCCAGCTCTCAAAAAAGGAGGGATTTAGGTGCCTCCATGATGAAATTCAGAGCCCATAAGGGCTTTTACTTTCTCTTGGTGGTAAAGCAAATAGCTTTGGGAACACTCAGGCATGATGTCTGAACATTTAATCTAAGACATGTGCCTATATAGAACAGACACCTTCATTCCCTGAGACTGAGAGAATTGAGTTAATATTTGAGAACAACCAGATAATGAAGTTTGTCCCCCTTCAAGCACAATTAGCAAACTTGACCATAACAAGTTTCTAAGACCTTCCTCTGTTCAGACCTCCTACAGTAGCACCTAAATTTCAGAGAGTTATATAGTGTGAACATGAGCTGAACTATTTATTCTTCACTTTTTCTGTTGAATCTGGAGCACAGCACAGAAAAAGACTGAAATACTCAAAGGATTCATAAGAGAGAAAAAAAGTTAAATAGATCTGTTTCTAACCTAATTATAAGGCTGCTTGCCTCTGAGTGATGTTTTCTTACTTCTAGCTCTGCATATTATTCTAAGTATTATTTGCACTGCTTACACTGCAAAGTTGTCAACATCTTTTAAGTTTATAATTATTGATATATTAGATTCTCATTTAATAAATATTTAGGCAGATTCTGGAATTGTATCTAAAAAGCAATTTTTTTTTTGCTATTACTTTTCATCTTCATTTAGAAGAAAAAAAATGTATAAGTCAGAGAGAAAATTCTCCTGCTACCTAAGAAGTTTTGTAATGAAGTTAGGCATATCTTAAAACATAATGGTAATTTACAATTGTACAGTTTCATCTAAACTGAGACTGATATAAAAAATGGCTCTAGACTGACCAAAGTATATTGCTAGAATTATAATGGAAAGATGAATCAGGCCTCAAAACAACAATGATAACTTGAAACTTTTCATGCATTTGTAAGCTTTAAAAATTTGCCGTTTATTTTTCTTTGTTTTAGCAGTCACAGAATGAGATATGACAGAGAAACAACCTTAAAAGTCAATACATAGAAGCAGGATTTACATATGTGCACAACTAATTCATGTCCAGTATCATAGTAAATCAAATATTAGAACAATACATTAAAAAAATCCCCGAATCAGCAGCCACTTTTTAAGACTTTGAGACTGTTTAAATGAATCCCATTATTTCTGCAACCAGCAACAGGGACATATGCAAATTTTTTTTGTTAATGGATTTTGTGAATTTTGTGAATTTAATATGTTGCTTTCCTAGCTACTGTACTGTAGCAACTCATAGTGTAACTGCTACTGTAATTGTAGCAACTAATACTTTAAAAAAAAATTTCGATGCATGTGTTTTGCTCTATGTTTTTTCAGTATAAATGGACAGAATTTTTTAGACAGAATTCTTGAAGACAGATTTTTAAAAGCATCTTTCAAAGTAAGTTGAGCAGCAAAAGTAATTTTGTTGCTTTTGTTGTTTGTTTGTTTTTGTTGTTGTTGTTTTTTTGGTTGTTGTTGTTTTTTTGTTTGTTTGTCTTGTCCAGCTCCACAAGAATTAATATTTTCTGTGATCCACCTGAGTGGTTTAACAAAATAGACAGTTGTCAGTGGATCAATTCAAGAACTTTTCTGGTGAAAAGATGCCACTTTCTTTTGAAAAAGGCCAAAATCTTATTTCCTGTGCTCACTCTCACAAAAATATCTCATACTCTCTCCCTATAACCAATACAGTTCTACAAGAGATCAGAACCCAGCAAGAGGAGTTACCAAAAGGTATCAGTTTCCTTGTATTTTCACACAAGATTTCACACTTTCTGTAGTCAGAAATTTGAGAATCATGAGAGTGACTGAAAAGATGTTTTTTAGGACCCTTTTAAAATGCAGCTACCAAGATCAACACCTTCTTTTACTCATAGACATTGGCCTTTTCCTTCCTCTCTCTGTGCTCATGGTAAAGAAAACAGAAATAGTTCTATTATCTTAATATAAACATAAATTACACAAAAAAAGAAATCACTTGCCCCTCAGACAGTCATGGGCAGTGTGGCAGGTATACTGTTGGTTTCATGGCAGTAGAAACAAAGTAGCACGGAGATAAAAAGTGTGTGTAACTAGTTTTCTATTTTGGCAACTGTAATTTAACAAAGGGCCATATTGCTCCTGGGATTTTGGTTGCCTGTCTTTAGATAGTAAAATCCTTCTTTACTCTGTTGTATAACTGAATATACCAAACTGCCTTAACAACAACAACTTAAATATTACTTCAGAATATTCAAAATATTACTTCATAATGTTAATATTATATATTAATATTACAGGCATGAACTGCCACTGTATTTTCAGTGATATTAGACAAAACACTGATCTAGGAGTTGAATTCAGCAGTGACCTACCTGAGTTACCTCCCTTCTAGAAGAGAGGCTTAATATCTCTTCCAGCTTTCCAGATTGCTTTTCAATTATCTATTTATCTTGTACAGTTCTGACTGCTTCAGCTGATAACTGCCATCTGCCTCAAATTCTCTGTGATGCCTGATAGAGATCTTTCAAAGCTGAGTCTGTTCCTGTAGTTACAATGTGCTGTGTTCTGTGTCACCGTGAGCTGCAAAAGAAAACAATTTGATTTGGCCTAGAATGGACACAGTTGATGGTTACAGAGAAAACTAACCTCAAGGGAAAGACAGGCTTTGGCTATATATTATCATAGAATTCTACATTCTCATTATATTTCTATATAAAACTTGAAGTACATATATAATTCTCTCGCTAGCAGGACAAGGATTAACTTTTATGCTAGTGCCAGAGCTATCTGTGTGTATGGATGAAGGTGCAGTGAGACACAGACTGACAATCATTAGCTGTTGGTGTCAAGCTTACAGAAGGTGGCCTAGATGATTTGCCAATACAATATCCTGTGTATCACTTGGAGATGAGAAGAATGCACACACGACACCAGGCTGCTTATGGATGTGAGAGAAGTTCAAGGTGTGTATTTATGGAAACGAAATCAGTGCAGAAAAAATAGAACATAATCAGAATGTAATCCAACGTAGGCCAGAATGACACATGATCGTAAATGTGCACCCTTTAAATTCAGACTCTGTGACAAGAAGACACAATTTGTAATGTAGCAAAGCAGTTCTAAGCTTAGAAGAGGACCTGTAAAAATCTGGATTCAGCTAAAAGTGCATGACAAGGGTATGTGGGGGAAAAGGGACTATTCCAGTAGGAGACTTACCCAAACAGTTAGTGGAGAGACTTACACAAAGCACCATCAGGTGTTCAACATTTGCAGCATTTTCTTTTTCTCTAGTGAAAAAATGGTACTTACAAACCTTTTATGTTAATATCACTAAAGTACTCAAGGTGCTATAACTGAAACAGGATAGTGTTTAACATGCAACCTCACAAAAATCTATCAACTGGACAAAAAATTAACAACCAGAGATTCGGCTCTTTTCATACACATATGATAGATAAGTTGATTTAATTTCTTTTTAACAAATAGTTCACTGAAAAATACAGAATACCACACTCCCATACACAGACTCACACACATGCACACAGAGCTCTGAAACTGTAAGTTTCTTAAAATTCACTCAGAAATTATTAATTGTTATCACTCTATTTTTAATTTGAACAATGGGCTTCCTAGAGCAATGGTACACTAAGACTGGAAAGATGCAGAATGACAACAGGATTTTTTTCAATCTGAAACTGAGAACCAAATTATTTCAGGCCCTTCATTCTACAAACATTCACAGAGGAGTGCAATCACTTAAAAACATAATATAATTGTAATCAAAATCCAAGTAAAAAATTAATTAATACATCAACTTCTAGTCTGAGGGCTCATGGTAATTTTTGTGACTTTAAGCAGTTGCAGGCACTTAACACCCTGCATCTGAATGTGTGTCAACTATAGGCCAGAATCCCACAATGTTATACCTGCAGCTAGTTTATATTCTGACTCTGCCTTGGACTAGAAAACACCAAATGCAATGGAGCACACAGCAGGTCAATTAAGATTACCTTTCCTACAGAAAGTATTCTGAAAAGAAATACTGAAAGAAACTGCATGAGGCACACACATAAATATATATATATATATATATATATATATATATATATATCAGACGTATATGCCTGTAATAGCCAACATATGATAATGTAGTCTGAAATTTCTATATAGATTTTAATATATGAAGTATAATATAAATATAAATTTATTAGCACAGAATACATCAGCTTGAACTGTTTGCAGAACTGTGTCATATACAGCATGCAACATGTACTATGTCATGCAGGAAATACTGTGTTTGCGATATACCTTACAACATATAAGTGTAAAATTATAAATTTTACACTATGTAGAATTTATTGTGTATAATATAGTATACATTTATAAATTAAAAATATATATTTATATGTACATAAATATATATTTATTTTAATTAGGGGATATCAGTGGAGAAAATAGAGCTATGCAATAAAAACCAGGAATCATTTCTATCTTCATGTATTTATTTTTCATCTCTCTTTGAAAATTACTTCCCTAAAATTATATAAAACAGCATGTAAACTTTACTATTTCACTGTAAAGGGCAATGTAGACATGCTTTGCATTTTACAGGAACTGTCTGAGATCTTATATGGCCTACAGCTTTCTTCAAGGCATAAAAAGTGTTTGAATAGGGAAGACAGCTTTAGACTGCTGTAGTGCCAAGTATACAACTTTGATTTCAGCACTGGCAGTTTTTTTCTACAGAAGATTTTATATTGAATTTCATCCTACTTTCAACATTTTTAACCCTGTAATTGCAGGCCTGCCTGGAAGAGTTTGACCATGGGTGTCAGTGTCCAAGTTTTCTTTGCTTGCATGCCCAAGAGTCAGGGCTCAGTGTCTGTTCTCCCCTCCAACAGGCTCAATGGGCTCCTCATGGGTCCTTGGTCTTCCAGTGCCTGTAGTGCAACCTGCTGCAGGACAGACACTGTGAGGGTGCTGGGCACAGGCTCCTTTGACATACTTGCACAAGAGATGACCGATATTGCTACCTAAATTAATGCAACTGTGACTTCCACTAGCTGCCCTGGCAGGCATCATGCTTGCTCCTAAAAATGCCCCTGGACTCAGATATATAACTCAAGTACTATTTAGTTTATGCAATGACTCCATGCTGCTCAGTTTGTCTCAGGAAGAACAGTGTTTGCCGTCTCTACCAGTGAACTACTTACTGTTCCTTACTGCCAGAATCTGCCCAGAGACTGTAGAGACCTGGCTGCTTTACAAACATGTGACAAAGTATTCCCTCCTGAATCTGGAAGACTTGCCCTGGAAATGGATGATACGTAAATAATAACAACAGCATTCTAAAGAAGAATAAAGAATAACAATGCTAAATTGTTACATTACTGATATTTCCAGGTCTGTGTCTTCTGATGGTTTAAAACATAGAAAAGTTCCTAACACTTTTCACATAAAAGCAAATCAATTTATAAGAAAAGGAGACAAAGAAACCTGATTTCTATTAATTTTTGCTTCACACAGAAGTTCTCTGTGAATGGATTCTTTCATGTAATAGGTTTTGCCATTCAGCCTCCTGGTTTTTTGAGGGGTGACATGCTCCTTTCCAAATTATTTTGAAACTTTTTTGAAAGCGGCCAATTCTAGCTAAGGGATTCAAATGTTATTAATGGAAAATAAACAGATAAAAATAAACTGTACAACTTCAAGTCTTTCCTTCATTTACTAGCAGCTCAGGAAACTAGAATATTCCCAACTGCAGCCCAAGTTCTCCTCCTCTACGTATAAGCAATCTCAGTTCCTAACATGCCTGTAATGATCCTGTTCATAAAGCTCTAACAAAGTGCTTGCAAGCAAGTTTCTTTTTTTGTTTGTTTGTTTGTTTGTTTGTTTCTGTTTTAATATTAACATTTCCTTTTGTACATTTCACAACACAGTGTCAACAACTGTAATTACTCCAGTTTCCTCACAATACTTAAGTATTGCATATAACGCACAACCTTTAGATGAGAATAGGTATTATGGTAAAGGCTTTAATTATGCAATTATATGATTATGTTTATCTCTTTCTTTACAGGATTGTAGCCTTAATGACAGGATTTCTGGATAATTTAGCAGTAGCTTTCATAAATATGTTCATCATATGTACAAAACACTTCTCATAACTTTTTTTTCTTAAGGAAACAAAAAAGCGGCAAATGCTGAGGTGATCGAGATTTTCGTCAGTAACTCGATGCTGACTGGCCGAATTTCAGTTCCCGTTTCGGAAGATGAAGGCCCTGCGTTGAGCACAAAACGAATTCGGTTAATCTTCTTTTTATTTTTCCCCCAACACGAGGAAACCGATACACTGTTTTTTAGACTTTAGGTGGACCAGAGAGCGCAAACTCCCTTTAATGTGAAATACTTGACGCCCTCAGCGCAGAAGAGGAGCAGGTCGGGGTGGCACGGGCGGATGGACGCGCGGGGTCAGGAGTGAGGTTCCCTCCTGCCTCCGGCCCCAGCTCCGCCCGAGGGGCTCCGGGTGCGGCGGGGAGCGCTCACTCCCGGCCCGGGGGCGCGGGGCCCGGCGCTGCCCGCCCGCCCCAGCCCTGCACATCCCGCGCTGTCCCCCCTCCCGCGCTGGCTCCATCCCTTCTCCCGGGCCGGGCGCCGCGCCCCCGCCAGCCCGCGGAGCCGGGTTGGGCAGCCCGGGAGGCGTCTCCTCCGCAGCCCCCGCCCCCCCGCCTCGGCCGCTCCCCGGCAGCACCCCCGGGACAGCAGCACCCGGGCCTCCCTCCCTGCCGCCCGGCCCGGGCTCTCCCGCCGCTGCTCCGCTGCAGAGGACACCTCATGGAAAATAAATAAATTAATTCCCCCACTCACCCCCGCGGCTGGGAGAGGAGCCGGCGGCGGCCGCGGGATTAGATCCAGTCCGAGCTAGAGACCAGGTAATGTAACCTACCCGCCAGGAGGGAGGAGGAGGAGGACGAGCAGCGAGGCCGCTGAGGCTGTCCCCACCGGGGAGGGCTCCGGGGGACGGAGAAGCGGCTGCCGCAGCCGGGGCGCGCCGGCGTGGCCCCGGCGGGCTGCGTGCGAGCGGCTGCCCCCGCGCAGTGCGCGCCTCCCTGTCAGTCACACACACACACGAGCCGCCGCCCACGCAGGGATGGATGCATGGATGGAATGATTGAAGGATGGATGGACGGACGGACGGACGGACGGACAGACGCCGCGTGGGACGCAGCTGTCGTCCCCCGGTCCCAAGGCAGCCAGCGCAGGCAGACGCCGCACGGCCGCCGTGCCCCGCTGCCACGCGGGCGGGCGGCTCTGACAGCGGGGCAGGGAGGGAGGCGGGCGGCGGGGCCGGGCCGAGGCTGCGGCTCTGGGGGGAGCGAGGCGCGATCCCGCCCCCGCGCCGCTGCGCGCATCCCCGCGGGGCGGCGAGCCTGCCTGCGAGCCGAGGCAGCGCTCAGCCCGAGCAGTGCTGAGCCGCACGCAGCGCTCAGCCCGAGCAGTGCTCAGCCCCAGGCAGCGCTCAACCCCAGGCAGTGCTGAGCCTAGGCAGCGCTCAACCCGCGGAGCGCTCAGCCCCAGGCAGCGCTCAACCCGCGGAGCGCTCAGCCCGAGCGGAGCCGCGGACCTCGCCCGGGGAGCTCTGATGGGGACCGGGGGCAGGGAGCACGGAACACGGACCGTGCCGCCGCGCTCGCCGTCATCAGACGGGCCTGCAAGGAGCTCTGTGCTCTAGTGACCTTGGAGAAGGTGGATCTGGAGGGAGCCACAATTGCTCCATGCCAGCTGCAGTTCTGTGCTCTGGGCTGCTCCGAGTCCCACAGCTCTTGCGTTGTTATCTCGAAACGCTGCTGGCTTTAGTTAATGGTTGTGTACAGAGGTCCTGGGGTAAGTAGTACCAGAGCCACGAAAATAGTCCTCCATCATTCTCTTTGCTTGACCTCTGCTAACACACAGTCCTTGAAGGGAAAGATCTGAAGACTCTTCCTGGCAAGGAGCAATTGTACAGGGCTCATCGCTGTTGATGTGGCCCCTAAAGGGCAGTAAATCTTAGGAGAGAGTAAGAAGTTGCCCTGTTCTTGTTTCAGAGACCAAAGTGACCCCTGGTACTCTTGGGAAAGCACATTACCTTTCAGTCCTGCAGGGTCACTGAGCTGACACAAGTTCTCCACTGCTTTTCCAGTGAGGTCGATAGGAAAACAAAACAAAGCAGGAAGACATTTGCAGGTACCAGGATTTTCTAGTGCCAGCCTGTGCTTTTGGTAAAGGAGTCTTACTGAAATTGTTTTTGAAAACTCTTTCGGGAAAAAGAGAGAAACTAAAGAAAGCTGGTGCCTCATGAAGGTGTCCATTCTTGTTTTGTTGATCTGCATGATAATTGCTCATGTTTCCGTAGTGGCTCCCATCTGTGGTTCTCAAGTTACTGATCAAATAGTAATGAAAAGGTGTTTGCAGCTTCCATTGCAGAAATGGGGCCATAAACATAATCACACACCATCTGAGCCAACAACTCAAGAGACTTAGCTCTGTCTAGATGAATCATGACAGAAAAGTTATTTATTGAGGCAGAGGGATGTACACATATTTAAAAGGAGGAAACTGACAAATAATTCAGTAAAAGTGATATATACTTTCATGTACTAGTATTAAATATGGGAATAATACATAAGTGATTCCCTTTTTATTTTTAAATCAGCTCTCTCCTCTCTCCTTGCATTATTGTCCGCTAACTTTGAATAGTGTACTTGAGCCTGAGTGTTGAACTCCTACATGGGAGAATACATTTATACTCCAGATGTTTCTATTATTTGTGCAATTTGTTACAGAAATGTAACTCCAGGTATCTGTAAGGGCCCAGCTAGCTTAGTTTGCAGCATAGTGTTTACAGTGTAAGTGGCTTCAAAGCAAAACAGCTGATCATTTTGAATAGGCAGAGGGGTGGCTGGATGTTATGGTTTTTATTTTGTTGCAGCTTTCAATAATTTTGTAGCATAGAAAACCTGATTTTATTAATATGATGTAGATGTGGAATAGCCTAAATATGAAGTGTGGTCTCCGTGGAAGGTCTTTATGGATGATGGAAAACCAAATTCACGCATTTTATAGATAGGAAAACTCTTTAGATTGGGTAGTGATACACTGCTCTGAACGGGTATTTTACACATAAAGGGGGATATTACAAAAGAAAATGCCAAAAAACCCCAGAGTACAGTTGAATATTGTGGCCCTGCAGCTGCAGTAAGGAGTGAATGAACGCCTTTTCAGCAATTTTCATTGTAAATAAATGCATTGTTAATAGTATTCAAAATTTTTCCTTCCACCTCTTTAACCTGATTTAATCTGTCATTTCTCTGTAGAGTATATTGTATTTAAGCTCACTCAGCTCTTGCTATGGCAGAATTCTTATTGTAGAAGTTTTCTCAGGGCAAGAGATATTTGGGCAGCCTAAATTTACGGACAGGCAAGTTAAGGGAGAGAGAAAAACATTTATTGAATCACAAGCTGGTGTTTTTTAAAAATGTTTTTCTTTCATTAGTCTTCTTTCTTGGATATGGTTCACTACATAATACTTCTATTTATTGATTTTTTTTTTCCTGGTACTCAGTGTTTTTCTTTTTTCTTCATTTTAGAAAAAAATCCTCCATGGTGTCCTTTGTTTCTTAAGTAAATTATATCCTCTTTTTTGAAATGAGAAGGTGGCTTTATTTCCAGTTAATATGGTCATTGGACCCATTTGATTTCAAGGAAAGAGGCTATGACTTACCTGATTTTATTTCCCGTTACAGAATCACATGATGATTTGAAGAGTTGCATTTTTTCTTGAGAAGAAATTTGCTTTAGCAAGGATGTTGTCTGAATATAATTCTCAATTAAATTGTATCCCTTAACACCATTTGCCAGAATTTTAGCTGTCAATTTTCTTGTGTGAGAATCAAGAAGAAGGTTCTTGGACCATGCTAATAATCTGTGTTAAACCTTGTTTATGTTTCAAGGTTGGTATAATTGCAAAAATGTAATTATCTTTTGAGTTTTATTAAAATGTTAGGTCATAGCTATAAATCATTGATAGAGAATGTTATCAGTTTCTGTGTCTGTTTGTGTAATATATATATGGCATAATGTTTGCACAGCACCAAGGAGGAGGCTAGATAGGAAAATATGATGTCATTGACCAACTGTTTTATGTGTCAAATGAGGAACTGGCTGAGTCCCACATACACATCTCAGTCCAGACCTGCATTCCTTCACTTGCATGTATTTGTGATCTATTGGGCCAACTTCTCTAATTTTATTGGGAATCTCAAAGTTTGAAGAAAAGTTTTCAGTATTCAAACAAAAGTAATTTGGCCACAGGAGTAAGGAGACAATATTCTATGACTTAAGGAGTTGAAGGTGTTGGACAAACTGACTGTGGACCTCTATTTGGCTTTACAATCTATCCAGTATTTTTTATATTTCTCGTTCTTATTGTCAAGCAATCAAAATCTTGTTAAACTCTTATTGAAGAGCAAAGGGTTATTTAACTAAGTCACAGTAGCTGGTGAACTAGAAAGAGTCACAGTCTTCATTGCTCTGTTTTTATCTTTGCAATCTTAAGGCTTTTAATTCATAGTATTTTTTGGGGAGAGATGGGGGTGATGGTAGTGAGGAGGAAGATTCATCATCATTAGCTCATTTTGTAGATCTTAGTTTTTGTGTATGTGTTGTCCTTAAGTAGTTCCTTTATTCATATGTTTTCAAGGTCAAGTTTCCAGTTCCATGCTAATATTTTTTTTATTTTTGAGAACACAGTGCTTTTCTGTCTTATGACACTTATATATGAAGAGCTTGGTATAAATGAATGGGTTTCCATGAAGAGCAAATAAAAATGTAAAAGCATTTCCAAAAAGATATGAGGATGACTAGGCCACTTTAAAAGGTTCCCAAAGATGAAGGAGGAAAATAATGGAAAATAATTGGGCCTTATCACAATATACTCTTTTCCTTCATAGCTGTAAGACCTAAGAAATGGAATGAATGTTAATTCATGAAGGCAGGAAGCACTAGAGAACAAAAACGGGTTCTTTTTATTATTTTTTTCAGTGCTAATGCTTTTTCTTTCAACTTGGTGTCATGATTATTGAATGTTATCTTTTCAATGTATTTCATTTCCACCCAACAAGAAAGCATGCTTTGAATATAGTGTAAATCATATAAAGTTGGTTATGAACTTTAGACTGTAGGAAACTTGTACTTTTAAGTCATCTGTCAAAAAAACACAGAATGCCCAAATATTGTAGCAGTTGGAATATTTAAGAATAGGTGGATTTGGCATTGAAATGTTACTATAAAGGATAAAGACAGTATCAAACTCCACAAACACAGTCAAAGCATGAAACTGCAGACTGAAGTTGCCCAAACATGCAAGATTGTTTAAAAAAAATGCTTGTTTTCTTTCAACATGATTATCTGTATCCCCTAAAAGAACACTTTCCAGTTGTTTTGACAGCAAGATTCCTGGTTATTTCACTTTTATCTTTCTTTAAGGTTTTCCAGTGGAAGACTCGTGTAGGTGATGATCAAGGTTCAGAAAGCCTGTTGCACAGAAGATGACTCAGAATGACTGTATTTCATAGCTTTTCTTATTTATATATTTTAAAAGTACTGTTCCTTCAGAGGAGCTCATCTTCCCATATCTTCAAACAGACTCTTGCTGTAGCTTCAGGCATGGTCATTGTCTAGTACCCTCCCATCTTGTAGCTTCAGGATTGGCAAAGTGTTGGCAACATTCCCAAGTTTGGCACCTAGGGAAAGCACTGCAACAAAGAGTTGTAATGGTGTTCAAAATGTCCTTGGTGTCAAAGAACTTCAGCACTTTCAAAACTTTCTGTCACTGCAGTGATGGTAATGACAGCTAGACCTCTTTCCTGTGGTCTACAGTTTTTATCAGAATCAGTAAAATCAGTCACAAGACAGCAGTACATCCTCCCAAAAGATAAAAATTACTTACCCGTAGAAAAATATTAATTAATGTTTTAACATTCATACTTGCCACTCAGCACTTCAACACTTGGTGTCTATGGTACAAACAAAAAGGAGACAAAATAGATGAAATCCCAGTTTGCCTGTCATGTGAGTTTTAACCTCATAGTGTCACCTTCGGAGCTTTACTTTTCAGTTTGTGTGTTCTGAAATCAAGAAATACTGAAAACAAGTATTTATTTTAAAATACTAAAAACATGTGATTAAAGAAACCAAAAAGAATGGTGAAAGCATATATGTAAAATGCATATTTGATTTTTCTTAGCATAGCTAGTTTCTACTGCAACGTATTTGGTCAGTATTTCAGACACAGAAATGAGCATATGCTCACTTAGCATATGCTTTTCTAATTAATTGTATTAGAGGGTTTTTCTTACCATTGGAAATTAGGTTCTGTGTGGTATTCTTTTCAAATCTCTGGGATAGCAATATAAATACTTGGTGGTGAGGATGAGAAGTTTTGAAATGATACAAGGCTGTGTTCAAATTATCAGCTTTAACATTTTGGCTTCTGAGAGACACAGCTGCTTTTCTTTGCTGACCTTATTGAGAGATGGAAATTGGAACCTAAAAATATGGGATATTTCAACAGTTACTCATGCTATTGAATTAAAATGCCATAGGACTTGTCATTACTAGTTTGAGCTCCTATAGTTTGCATTTTTTATATGGCCCTCAGGGCAGGTTCACAAAAGAAGCCAAGAAAAGAACAACTTAATGATGCAAATAAACTCCCCTTGGCAATGTAAGTGTCTGATTTCTTAACAATTGGAATTTTATGTGCTAAATTCCTTCATAATTCAGCCTTTGCTGAGTATACTTTCCACTGAACAGGTCTTTTCTGGAATGCAATTGCTTTTACATGCTCTGCTGGGGATGGATTTGGGTCTGAATCTGGATAGTGGACTCTGTTCTCAGCAGTGTCTCCTCCTGATGGTGGAAATGAAAGTTATTGAGATATATATTGCCAACTAGAATTGAAGACTGGTTTCAAAGACAAAAGAAAGTGTGCCTAGAACAAAAATTGAAACAGATTGAGCAAGGGGATTGCATCTGGCTGCAGGTGGAGAGAGCTGAATAGACTGAAGGAAATCACAGCTGGAAGCTGGAGGCAGCAGTGGGCCCATCATCCTATTACCAGCCCCTTTGGAGAATGTACATCTTTATAATAATTTGTACATAGTACTAAACTAAAGGATTCCTTTCTGCCCTGAGGAATTTGTAAGAGCTCTACTCATTTTATCACACAGGCATCCTAAGTCCTTATGTTCCATTAGGCAGCCTCTTCCCTTCTTCTCACCAACACTACAAAAGACCAATCAGGGGACTCAATAGCACATGATTAGAAACCACAACAACATATTTTAGCAAGGCATGAAAAAAGCTTTTGTATTTTTTGACCTCTGGGTTATATATATAAAGAAAATAGGTAGAAAAGAATATGCCATAATAGCCTGTATTTACAAAGCATGAAGTATGCTTTATATTTGTGAAGAATAGGATAAAAAGACAACCTGTTTCCTTTTTCTTGTGCAGATATAATTATGTTGGCTAGAGGCATAAAGTAGGGTTTTTTTCTCATGTTTTTCTAATATAGTTATTCAAAAAGATGTTTTGTTGTAGTTATGCTGGATTAAGGGGTACATTATTTCAATTTATTTTATTTCCTCATTCATACATAACAACACAAAAACATTATGACTGCCTTGCATCGCCTGTCATCTGTTTCAGTGTTAGCATTATGAAAATAATGAAAGTTGGTTTTAAGCTAATGAACATAAGGGCCAAGCTCACACGAGGTGGAAAAATCCAGAAAGGGCATTTTAAAGTTACACCTAAAAGCACTGGGGTGGCTTCTCTCAGTCAGTCTGTCCGTGTTGCTTGACTGGTGTTTCTTCTCTGTGACTCCAGGTCCATGCTTGAGCTCCCTTCTTCTGGTGTAGTTCTACTGGACTATAAGGGATTACTCATGGTTTACACTCAGTAATGGCTGAAGAGACTCTGACTGCTTCTTAAGACTCCTTTATTTAGTCTTTAATTGCTTCCTTTGACTTGCCTGATTAGGTTAGATGGAAGTTATTTCTCATAATGATTACCAAATGATGTCTATTTTCAAATAAGTACCTTAATATATCCATCCATCTGCCATTCCTGTTTTTATTTTGGTGAGAATTTTGTGCTTCTCCCCATTTAGTAGAATGAAAATCAAGATACAGTAGCAAGTTAGTATTCTACTCTTCTCATCCTACTAACATACTGGGTTTTCCACACTAAAACTTGAAACTGCCAGCAGAAGTTGTCACTTATAGGACACCTTTCATATTGATAGAGATGATGCTCCTCCACAGTTACCAGTACTGATGTTTTACCATGTTATTTTTAATTTAGAGTTACAAATGTTTACATTCTTTTTCCTTGTGGTTTTTAATTCTGCCTTTCAAGTGTCATTATCAGGTTACTGAAAAAGTGTAGCCTTAGAAGAATGATACATTAGAAGGTGAAAACAGGGTAGATGGGAGAACACATTATCCTGAGGAAATAGTGTTTTGAGGTGTTTCACAGGGGAAAATATCTTCAGCCTAGCAGAAGTGGAATGACATATTATGTTTTCAGTCAGAGCAGGTTTTAGTTGTCTTCTGATTTTTTAATTTTTTTTGAGAAAGGAATAGAGAGAATATTGGTCTTTGCTTTTATGATTTCTTAATTCTAATTGTAAGCCATAGGAAGGTTTTTGTTGTTGATGAATAGTATCATAATAGGTCCTGTCCTTTCCACAATTAAAATAGATTTGTCTTTTGAGTGTAATAGCATAGACAGGTGTTAATGAAACAAGATGTAGTAGCTAAGTTGGATAATGAGCTTGCAGTTCTGGATGCACTTCAGCATGGCTGAAATATTGTATATGTGAAATAGTGACTTAAATTCTACTGTTTTCAGTGAAAATGGATTTTATCTATGAGGCCATGATTTTTTTTTCCTTGTATGTATTTCCTGAAAAAATAGCAAAGCTATAATAATTGTCATATCCAAGCTTACTTTTGAATTATTATGCTTAAATTGATAGTTTAATTGCACTAAATAATATGTTTTCTTAAGTATCCAGGATATGTTTTTAACTTTAATAAGATAGTTACAAATTTCTTTCTTTTTTTTTTTTCCTTCTCTCCCATTTACCAGTTTTATCCCAGATGTATAAATACTACAATTTTTTAATGCAGAACTGTACTCAAGTGATACGTAAATTAGGCTCTCTAATTTCTGTGTGAGTGGATCCTGAGTAAGTAGGTTGTTATCTCCTAATAACTGAAGCTTAAATCCTACTTTTAAATCAATCCCCTCTACTAACGAACATGTACTGGGTGAAAACAGAAGTTATAACTATATGTTGAACACCCTGAACTGTAAGTACTTTGAACAGCAGTTGCAGCAGTTTTTAATGCAGAGAATTTTGCATTCTCATGTAGTCTGAAGGAAGTATTTACTTCTCAATATGGTAGCTGAATATACATAAATGAGTAGATAGTTTTCCAATAGTAATAATTGTATGTATATATACAAATACACATCACATTGTGGTGTGATAATACAAAGAAATATGCAACATGGTGCATACTAGGAGGTGAAGTGGGGAAATGAAGAAAGCCCTGGAAGGGTGCAATTATATTGCTTAGGAAAGTTCTAGTGCTGCAGTATGGTATTTACAGCCTGTACTAAGCAGCCATGAATATCATATATACATGTGTATGTTTTTTCCACATGGTCCTTTTGATTTCTGTGGAACAGTTCTATGACCAGGTGCATGGAAGGAGTAGTGGGTACTGATGGGTGATATTGGCAGTACAGGAGTGTGAGGAGATGCAGAATTTGGACCAGCTATGAAAACAACAGAATGAAGTGCTTGGGGAGATATTTCAGTGCCAATACTTTGACTTTGGCTTTGGCATGTGAACTGTCAGAACTGAATGGATGAATCTTTAGTCAGCATTTAATAGTAAGTTTAGCTTTTAATTTTAGCATGGAGGACTTCTGTAATCAAGGAAATTTTTACTCATCCAACCAAAGCAGAGCAAGTTCTGTTTTCCTGTGCCAAGAGGCTAAGAGGCTAAGGCTGTTTGCTTCATAGCTGTTCTCACTGCTCCAAAGGGGAGTCTGAACTGTTTGGTCAATCCCTGCTGCGTTCATTAACTTGGTGTGTTTGTTTCTGTTTCTCCATTGAGAAGGGAATGGTTTGTGTTTGTGTTCCTAAAAGTTTGGACCTGGTTTATTTAACCAAACCCTGCTGAGCACAGAACCTTTTATATTTGGTTGAACTCATGCTCCCAGGCACATTTTATTCTCCTGTGATTTTGACAGAGGGAATCCCTATTTCTTTCTTTGTTTGGTAAAACTGCTTATCTGGGCCCTGCTGAGGATAGAAATGGGCTGCCTACTTTCTGATGCAAGCAGGAACCATGAGAGGCTCTTGTCCTAAAGAGAGAAAAGCCAAGATGGTTTCTAATTTTTTTTTTTTCTTTCAGAGAACTGATAATATCCAAAGGATTAGTGATTCCTTAAGCAGGAGTAGGAAGACTAGTGACAAGCAGTGGAAAGACACAAGATCTTGAAGGTAGAGGAAGATGGAAGGAAGGGACATGATATAAACTATCAGACTACTGGGCTTTAATTCCTGGGCAGTCCAGGAAGACACTGCTCTGCTTTTGAGGAAAGCCATGGCTGCATGAGCTACCTAAAAAGCCCACTGTGCCTCAAAGTGGAGGCTGTTGAAGCACTGCCTTTAATTTCAATCCTAAAATGCAGCAGCATAAGTAGAATAGATGGAGCAGTTCTGCTGCAGACATTGGGCTGCCCTTTGGGAGGTGGTTTGTGTTACTGCTAAATAGCCTGCTGCTGTAGAACTAGAGTGAAACTGTGCACCATCTTTCACCTCTGGAAGTCAAAAATGTTGTATTTATCTCAAATACACCTACTCAAGGTGGCTTGGAAGAAACTAATTAGTCTAGAGTGCAAAAAAGAAAAGTCAGCTGTAAGGGAAAGGTGCTCTGTTGTTGCAGTGTTCAGGCCTGCTGGGAGTTGCATAAAATGTTTCTGTCTTCTGAGCAACCTCAGTTTGCAGGATTTGTGTGGATTTTTACCTGTAAAACCTCCCCCCCTGCTTTAGCTTTGTAGATGCTACAGTCAAGAGCTGATCTTGCAGGGGTGAAAACTTCTGCCAGCATAGCTGCCCTTCAAGGCAAGGTAGAAATGCATTATACTACACCCTTTAATCAGTTTGTGCCGTATCTTCTTCTTGTCTTTAAATAAAATTACTTTGTCAATTGATGAATATCTTTATTACTATGCTTATCCATTTAAGTAATACATACCCAAGTACAACTGTCATTTTCCCACTATAACATATACCTACACTTACCTGTCTTAAATGCCTCTCTTAATCATGGTCCAAATCCAGATGAAAATCTGAGTGAACCTCCAACAAGTATAGTACATATTTAGCAACTTACATATCTGTGCATAAATCAAAAACTTTCAATCTGGAGAATATCTTGAATTTTTTTACAGGTGAGAAACAAGTATTTTTTGCTTAACATTATAATTGTGCGTGACAAAGATTGCTAAGCTAAAAGTAAGAGGTACAGGCTTTCAGAAGATGTAGACCATTAAAAATTAAGATGCTAATAAAGGCAATAATACTATTGCATTCAAGCTCATTATCCTTTTCACTTGTACTTTGTCATGTCCCCACAGCATCCTCTCCCCTCTGAAAAACACCCTTTAGTTTCTAATACTCAGTCTCATGTACACTCAGTTCCACTGAATTAGCCTCACAAACACTATCTGATCTGACTAGAAAAAGATTTTATACCATTAAAAATATACTTGCCCACAAATAATTTGTAAAACACAAAGAAATGGACTTCATATAAGCATATAAAATAATCTGAGCAAAAGAGTAAAATTACCTGAATATATTAATTACTTGAACTTATTTGGTCTTCATGAGCTACTGCAGTGTTTTGGAAAGTGGGAATGTTAGTGGCTAAGTTTATACTTCTTTTTTTAAGGCAGAAAGTGATATTCAAATAACCACAGATAAGCTCTGCCCTGAGAGAGTAGCCTTAAAAGTTACTTCTGAAGTATTGCATTTTTATTTTGTGTAAGATTATCTATGCATTTATACAGATACATTTAAATACAAGATAGTGAGGACAACTGAAGGGAAATCAAAGAACCAGGGGAAACCTAAAATACCAGTTCAGTGATTAGGAAGGTGTAAGTAATTTCTGGAGTAGTTTTTCCTTACCTTGGACTTTGTATGCTGGCATGTTTTTGAGTTCCTAGGGCTGTTTAGGCAAGCTGGGTGAAGCTGAGGGATTAGGGAGGAAGAGTGGAGGGAGGGCAGTGGGCAATCTGTGGAGCAGTTTGAAGCAGTGTCTGCAGACTGGAAAGGGCTGGTGGGGGAGCATGTTTTCATTGCAGTACCATTGCAATGAGTGTTAATGTACCACTTGGTGAGAAGGAAGCCTCTGATATTTCTCCTTAACCTCTGTGTTTGTGACTTGTGCACAGATGTTTTTTAACCCATCAGTGTGTCTGGCTCATTCTAAAGGGTGGTGTAGAAGAGGTAAGAGTTACTGCTGTGTTGGCAGATGACAAAATCTATGTTTCCTGTTGCCCAGCTTTAGCAGGTCTTGTCCTGCTTTTCTTCATTCATGGTTCCTGATGGTATTCTCCACTCACTCCTTCATATCCTTTGAGTCTACCCACTGGTAAAGAATGCTTACACAGAAACAGACAAGAAGCAACCCAAAAGCTGGGATGTTGGACAATGTGACGTGCATCATACCTTTCAGATTTGTATTTCCTTCATACCTAACACACTCAAACTTGTGTACTGGCACACCCTAAGGCATGTGTAATTACTCAAACTCTTGTGTATCTGCAGTTATCTAAGCCAACAAAACTATAGGTTGGATTATAATACTTACCAAATAATTCACAGAGAGTAGTTTTAAAATTAAGGTTGCCTTTTTTTTTTATTTTTAATTTGTTCTGCAAAGGAATATGCTGTGGAATTCTTGAGTTTATTTGAAAAGATTTGGCAGTATCTTGTGCAAAAAGTTACTGGTATTTTTGTTAATTTTTGAACAGCCCCTGGTGCATATTTGGTATCTACATCATCAGAGACAGACCTAGCTACTTTGTTGCCTGAATCAAATCTATTCTGCTCCTTCTGTTTCACATTTGGAAGAAATTGTGTTCAATACCAGGGACTTTTACAGAACTGTAGAATGCCACATATTGAGATAGTAGGAAATACAATCTCAAAAATTTTCACAAAAATAGGAGATAAAGTATGTATGCATTATAAAATTTGATGTCTTGTTAGCAGTTTAATCAGTGCAATCACGAATTGGCTCTAAAAATGATTTAAAAATGATTGGCCTCCAATCCTGCAGATCTGGGCAAGTGTCCAGCCTTTACATAAGGTAAGCTGTCCTCTATGTTGTTCTGTAAGGCATTGAACATTGTTTCAAGTTTTGAGTGGTTTAACCAGTGACTTAATCGAGTAAATTGTCAATTAAAATTGCACATATGAAAGTTGTCACTATTTTGTTTATCATGCCATGATTTTCTTTCCTATACTTTTTTGCATAAGACTTGACTTGAAGATTTACTTTCAAAAAATACTGTTGTCTGTGGTATGCAAAGCATAAGATTGTCTGCACCTTCATAAATTTTTTTCTATGAAGCCATGACAACCACAAAAATGTTTGTGATGCAACAGTCCTGAGTTGCACATTTTACAAACACAGAGACAGAATATGGGCCTTACAGCACATGCTTTTCAGAGGTGCAATACTGAGCTAAACTGGACATATTTTTCTCAACAGTACAGAAAAGATTGCAGAATTTCAGATTTCAACATCATGCTGTTAAGCTGTGGATCAGTTTCAAAGGAGATGAAAAGAACATTTTTAGAATCTAGAGCATACATATTTCACTTCCTTATTTTGTAAGAGCTAAATAAGCCAACAGGATAACCCTTGTCCTACCTCCTCCAAAATACTTAAGATTTAAAAATACTGTACTTACTGGAAGAAGGGACTGGGTTATTACTTTCAGTCCACAGCAATACCAGAAACTGTTTTGCAACTTTATATATAGGTCTATATTCATCCAAACACAGACTTCAGTAGCATATGCATCTATAATTGAACAACTTTCCAAATGTACTTTAAATAATGGAGAGATATAGTCACTTGTAGGCCACATACCATTTTGTTGTAGCTTACGTGTCTAAAACAGGTCAGGGAGAGATGCCCCAGAACTTAATGGTAGCACTCAAATAGAGTGCTGTACTGCTGTTATATGCAGCAAAGATTATTTCTTTTCAAGTGTCTATTACTAAAACAAAGTAGCGAAGCAGATGTTAGTGTGTAGAATACCTGAGATGAAGTTTCACATCAGCAGCCAGACTAAATGATTATGGTGAGTTTACTTCAATTTTAACAGTTAAATCTTATGATCCCAAAATACATTCTCCTTTTGGTGTCTGGCTGTCTTCCAGGCAGGAATAGTTACATTTAATATCTGTGAAGGGACAGCAAGGTGCAATAACTCAGCCAGCTCTAGGCACCCTTCTCAGAGGAGATCTTGAATATCTGAATTCATATTATATGTAAAACTCCACTGCCATTGCTATCCACAAAATACACTGCTGGATACAGTCTCACATGGTGAGTTGAGTAATAGCCCTCTTGGTATTGTTTCTATATAGTCAACAGTCCATGACTGTATTAACTTTTGTTTTTGTCAAGCTCAAGCTGACAGTGCACTGCAGGTTAGCTGTCTACCACTGGCCTGCCCATGCCAATTAGCTGTGTCACTTGGAAATGCACTTCAGTGTTAGCTCTGCCCTTCTACCTCATGCTCAGTTCCCTGAATTTAAAAAGCTCAGCCACAGGGTAGGCACAGGTTTTATTCCTCGTTGCTCTCTGGAGTCAGTGGTGGTCCCCCAAGGGAATGCTGAGTGGGTGCTGTGCTGTGCTTGCTCCTGTGGCAGCATCCCTAGAGACTCTGCAGTGGTACCTGCTGTTAGCCCATCTCGCTGCGGCTGTTTCTCACGGGTACACAGATCTTGGGGCCAGCAGTGATTTTCTCTTCCCCTGCCCGGGCTGGGGATCCTGTGGAAGGAAGGGCCTGCCACCGAAGGGCTCAGTCGGGAGAGCAGCTCTGCTGACACAGCGAGAGGCTATACCCGGGGCTAAACACAAGTTGTCAAAATGTAACAGAAGGTGTCCAGCATTAACAATGTCTCTCTTCCTTCTTCGCTCCAATTATAGGAAATGTGGTATTGTTGTCACTGCAGGGTCTTTGTCAGCGTTCAGCAACCCATGTTTACCTTCTTTGTTGTCCTCTTCTTGTGCTCCTGTGTCAGCAAATATATTCCCTTCCTGCTGTTGTGCTCAGTGCTGATATGAACATCCCTTGCAAGTATCCTCCTCACAGTTTGGCATTAGAGGCTCACCTATCACTGCCTTATATTGTCTCCAGTATGTTTCATTCTTCCCGAAATAACTGTTTCAGATTAAAATTAAAGTCTTAGACAATACAGAGATCAATTAAATGATAATATTTTCTCATGATTAGGCTGGTTTTTTTGGTTTTTTTTTTTTTGTTTTTTTTTAAGCAAGTCTCCTATTGGGTTAGCTTCCAGTAATTCTAGGCCTTGTTTTACTTTTCACATGAAATTGCCACACATCCTAGAAATGCAGATCATCATTAGGATCATTATTTTCAGATAAATTAAGAAATTTATTCTGAGAGTTGCTTTCTTTCCTGTGAACATTCAAAGTGGTTGTCAGGGAAAATAACAGCAGTTTGCCCATAAAATCTGTCCCAGAGATGGTCAGAAATTCCCAAACAAAGCACTTCTAAGAACTTTGAGGCTTTGATATCAGTTGCTTAGTAAATATCTAGCACAAGAGAAAGTTTTAAATTTTTTTTTCCCAGCCTGAGTCATCACAATGTTTTTCTGTTTCTTTTGGCCAGGCAGTTTCATCCTTTCCAGCATTTTTTTGGGTCAAAGCAAGTATGGTGTGTGAGACTGATAAAAAAAAGCAGTTGTGAGGACATACACACCTTGTTGCCTGGTTTTCCAGAAATAGTTAAGAACATTTTTGCATTTAAAAAGAAAAGGCTTTTGATGTGAACTTTGAAAAGCAATTTGCTCAGAGGTTTTGAGTGAAGGTATGATCTGGTCTTAGGTATAACCTATCTTGTAATATATTTATTCTATCATCAGTTCTGCAGATGATTCCATTTTTTTCCTATACAAATATAATGAGTTTTTTTAAGAATTTCAAATATAGTGAAAATAATTTTTGGAGCTCTACAGCAAATTCTGCATTATCTCCAGCAAAATACAGCTTTTTAAATATTGTCATGGCTAATATACTTATTAATACAGTTTCTAATTACTCTGTAAAGCCTTATGCAGTATTTTATGCTTTCATTGTTAATTGAGCAGTCTAAAAACATCTAAGTTAATTGCACACTTACTGTTAATCGCTGGACAATTTTGTCCAAATGAGAAAAAATTGGACTTTTGCAACACGATAGTTGCATTAAGTGCCTCTAATTTTCCTTTTAAGCTTTCACTGATGATCTTTAGAGCATTTTTATTACACTTTTTATTCATTTAACAAAATAATATTAATGTTGATCTTAACTTAGTGTATGTTATAAAAGGCAGTTTCCCAGCCAGTCCCACCATATATGCTGAACTCTAGAGCATTAGACACAAACTATGTTCAGGTGTCCCCAGACATTAGCATTCATTTTAAAGGCTGTATATAGCATCTCAATAGAATTTTGAAACTGAACAGAGGATGTTAAGAAAAAATCCTACATGTCAGACAAAGAAGCTGTGAAGGAAACCCTGAACAGGTGAGGGAATGTTAATAAACCAAGGATGTCCTTCTGTGGGATTGTGTTCTGAATGTTGAGCTTCACTATAATCTCTTGTGCCTCAGTAATTTGAGATGCTTGTTGGTTTGGCAATTGGTCACACAAAATAAACTGTCCCAACATCATGTGTGATAATCAGCCAATCAGGTCTCCAGAGAGTCTTTAAATGTTCAAACTGAACAAAGGCTCTGTGTCTCTCAAGTTCCGATTATTGTCTTGGACAGCAGCTCTCTGCCAGGTAATGTGCTGTTTTTCTATTTCCTTTTAGCTTTATTTAGTGGCAATAGGCAGCTTCAGATTACTGTGGTAATCCATGCAAAACTAATTGACTAATTAAATGCAAGACAAGTCAGTGCACCAGCACTTGTTGCACAATATTTGCTGTTGGCTTTTTAATGATTATCTAACAGGGATTGACAAAATAGTGTGAAGCACTTCAAGAAAGAAATATTCTTTTACTCTGTCTGGTCCTGTAAAGTTATAGCAAGGATTAACAACTGAATGGTGACAATTCCCAATCTAACCAAACCCTGTGGATTTGATGGACATATTTTGTTCATATAGGTTGCCAAAATTTCTGAGAAAATGAAGACTTCAAAGATGAGTCTTCTAAAGAGAAAGTTAAAAGAAGGAGAAGAATTAGTAGCCCAGGTCAGATAGGAAGAATTTATGCCATGTGTTTTGAAGTAACACCTAATTTATCAATGCAACATCAATTTTATTTACGAGACAAGTCTTCATGATAAACATCTTATTTTCATATGGATTTGGGAAGGAAGCAATAAGGTAATCCTCCTGCATGAAACCTAGTGTTGGAATGAAGGTTATTCATCCTCACTGAGCACTTACACAGACAGTTCTGCAACACCAGAGATTTTTAAAATAAAGGTTGAGGGGTTGCTTTAGAGAAAACAACATAAGAATGTATTTTACTGACACAAGTAATTAATTTCAGTCTTTTACAATGTCAGAACTCAGTATCCTATGCCTCATTTCAGATATAGGCACTTAAAAATTATTAGATTCCTTAGAATCAAGTGCAAAAGTAATTTCCAATTCATTTTTATTTCATTATAACAACCTCTCTAAAATCTCCAGCCAACCTAAACAGTTTTGCAAATAGTCCACAAACAGTTTTAGAATGGCTGATTATACATATTCTGAAGAAAAGTTTGCTGAGTTTATTTGATGGAGATAACCTGGTGATTTTTAGGGCTGTTTTTGTCATCTCTGTTATCAAAGCTTAAAGGTCTAAATGTTTGTTTACTGAGCTCGAAACTGAGTTTAAAGCTGTCTTTGATTTCACCAGAGCAGGCTGGTGGCTTAGAGGCCAGAGTTTTTGCTGTCATCTTCACAACTATTCTGACGTCAGAAGCTTGTAGGGGCTTATCACACACTAAGGTTGTGGGCTCAAGTGGGGCAAATTTAAAAAAAAGCATGACCAAACTCCTCTATGGAGTCCCAATGGATGCTTTATACCTTTCTTTAAATTTTTTCCTTTTTGTTTGCTTATTATATGATTCTCAATAGGTCTACATGAAATATTATTCATAAATTATTTCTAAAAATAAAATAGTTGGGAGATTGAAAAAGAAGTAATATTTAATTTTTCACTAGTGGCTGAGATTTAAGTGTTTATTCTTAAAGTCCCACTCTCATGTAGAACTGATGGTACTGTAGCTCTCCAACACTAAAAATATTGCCTTGACTGTTAGCAAAACCAGGAGATGACAGAAAAGTATTCCCACAGGGTGATGGGAGAGAGGTCCCCAAGTCCTTACATAAAAGAGTCATGCTCGAACAATGACTTTTCATGATGCTGCATCCAATCTCAGTGAAGTTTCAATATGAAGAAAATTTCTTTTGCTTTAACTTACTTCCTAAAAACCTGGAGTTTTTCCAGATTTTCACACAAAATTTGCTTATCAGTATGACTGTGTGTCTCCTTAAAAAGCTACAAGAAGGAAAGAAATTGAGTGGTGGGGGGGGGGGGGGGGGGGGGGGGGGGAAATCCAAATCAGCCTGTCTCTTCTCCCCAAAGTCCCAGGGAAAGGGGTGCACTGTGTTTGACCCATGGAGGAAAGCAGGAAAGATGTATGTGAAGTGTATTTACAGACATTATAAAGCAATCACTGCTTGATGTTTAAACATTGCTTTATGGCTTTTCCACTGAGATATTCCATTAGTATGGGATGATAATGAGTCATGGTTGTACTTCACTGAGGGCTCTTGCCATGACTGCATACTTTTCTGATTTTTTTTTTTTGCACATGGAAACAAGGGAGAGAAATTATTTGAAGAACAGAACCAGAATAGAAGCTGTGAAATTACAATGCTGCTTAGAAATGGACAAACTTTTCAACACAGTTTTATTTTGTTTAATCAATATTATTTTATTCAAGCTAGAAGTGCAGCTTTAAATATAGTCTTGAGGAGAATGCGGAAGAATTCTTCTAAAAATGTTCCTGGGCAATGCATATGTGTTGACAAAAGTGTGTGTATGCAGGAGTTAATATTTTTTTTTCTTCTTCTGTAGACATAACTTGTCTACAGCAACTAATTTGAGAAAGAGTATTTTCATTTAAAGAGAGGGATTGAGACAAGACAAGTGCTTCTTTAGTGGTAAGGATCTCAACAGCTCTACAGCATCTCAGTTCAACTGGAAATGTTTGTCCCAGATCCAACTCCTACACACTCTGTGTAAATCTTGAGAGCAGGGAGAATTGCCATCTGGTGATTCACAACAATTCAAAACTGATGGAATCAACTTCTAGGAGATGACAAATGGAAATGGTCTTCAACCTCAGATAGAATTGCCATCTGTGATGTTTGTTTCCTAAGATCCTTAAAACTGACAAAACACTCCATCTTCAGATATCCATTAAATTTTTTATTCTTTCATTATTCTGCGGCAAATTGATATTATATGTTTAACAACAGTAGATCATAACTAATGCATTATAGTTATCACAAAAATGTCAGTGTATATGATGTCTGCTGATACAAAAGCTATATATACTATATGCACCAATTATACAAATTATGGAAATTATGCATATACAGTTATATTTGTCCCTTTACGTTAGATTTTGAACTCTGATACATGATTTGTCATTTACATTAATACTTTAGCTCATGGGTGTGAAACAACAATAATATCTGATGTGTGAAGAAACTAGAGAAAATAAGAGGTTAGAATAATTCTAACTCAATAATTTTTAAATATTTGACAGTTGATAAGCTGTTGGTGCTCTGTAGGTCTCCAATTTAAGAGCAGAGAGACTATAAAAAAGGAAAAGGGGTTGGCTCTGAGGTTACAGAAAAAGAGAAAACATTAAACTAGCAGCATTTCATTCAGCAAGTTCATCTTATTTTTCTGAGAAGAACTATATCATATTAATGTTCTGGTTTGTGGTGAGGATGCATTAGTGACATAGGGTGAGGTAAACTCAATTCTAACTTAAGGTTCATATTTGTAAACATTTAGGTTGAATAATAATTTAATTTGTGTGAGTACTCAGAAATCCAGGTGGATTTTTCTTGTAGAGCATATTATGCAAAGTTATGGGTCTTTTTCATCAAAACTCTCTTTTCTAAAGCTCATCAGGGTGAAATATATTGCTGTGGGATCTAGCAAAAATATGCTCAAGTACTAAAATGCTGTGTGTACGTATTCACAAGAATTGTTCCCTTAGTTTGAATACTGAAATACTTATTGATAATGAGGAAGAAACTGCAGAACATTGATTCTTGTTCTTAGGCAGATATTCTTTGAAGTCGGGAGGCATTTCAAAATGTCAGACCGTATATGTATTTCTGTGAACTGATCTTTCAGTTTAAAAGAAGGGAAATGCATAATGCAAAAATGGTATTTAATGAATATTAGACCATATCAATTTTTCTAATTTGTAATTTGTGTGCTTGAAAAGCATTTACTACAGAGCTGTGTTTGCACATCACTGTTAATATAATTTTTACTTGAAGCCTTTTGAAAAGAGGAAAGGAAAAATTATCCTATTGATCACTTATGTATATGTATAGAATTGTAAAGTCAATGTTTGCATAGAAATTCTGATCATCTGCAGAGTAAGAGCTCAAGGTGTCTTGTTGTACCCTGTGAAGTTGTATCACTCTTTATACACAGTGCCAAAGTTGACAATGCAGAAAAGTAATACTTCTCAGCCAAATCCTATTTCATAATCCCCTTTAACCTGATTTTCCATTAATTTATATTAGTGTCCTGCAATTTAACCCCTGGTGTGAATCAATCACTACAAATTAATACTGTCTTTTATGGAATAGATAACCTTATCCACAACAATATCTCTATTTTTAGGTGATGAGATGATAATTCTTTACATTGACACACAATGACTAGTTGGGTCAGGGTGGGTTTGCATAGTGGAATGAGCTCCCTACAGTTGTTTCCAGGCACCTTGATAATGAGAAGTGGCATGAATGTTCCACTTATTCATTTCTTTCCACTCAGAAGGTCAGAAAGAACTGGCATCTTAATTTCTGTTTCTCTAAGTTTTCAAATTAGTTTTAGTTTTTTGTTTTCAAGTAATATTTAACTTGAAGTATGAAAATAACCAAATTAAATTCTTGGTGTTGATACAAAGTTAAGAGAATGAATAAAAGATAAATCAATTACCTTGTAAATTGCAATAACAAATGTCTAATTTTTATGCAGCTTAACTATTTTAGGAGTTAATTGGTGGTCAAAGCTAATGTTACCCTAAAGCAGAATAAGCAAGAGCAATAATCCTTGTGGTGACTGCAACTGATGATGACCTTTTTGCATCTGTAGTGTTATTGGAAAATTATATTATTTTCTTCTTCAAGAGCAAAAAATTTTAAACTGTCAGCAGTTATGTCAAGTTCTGCTCATAAAACCTTTCACCTTAAAGAATCAAAAAGAATTGAAAGAACTGACTAATTAATTCTCAACACAAACAAGGAGTTGATAGACAATTTAAGAGGTTCTTTGAATTGTAGGACTTGACTGTGGCTTAAAGCCAGCCCTCCTTTGGAAGACCAGTGCTGCATTAGAATCAGAATTCCTTCTGGACAGCATGTGCTGCAACAGGAAGTCTACCAACCTGTGAGATGGAACAGCATATTCCCATCTGTTGCTGGCCAGCTGTCCTGTACATGAGATCAGCCTGACAGCAGTAGTTGTGCTCTTGAGCCATCATGCAGCTGAGCTGCAAACATGAATCACAAGGGGTAGGTGCACTACACAGTCACTTTCCTGTCTAAAATTCAGTCCTTGGGAACGTTGGGCTTTCTAGTTTTGACCCAGAAAAATGTTTAGTGTGTGTTTGTGATACGGAAATTGAGGAGTCTTTTCCTAGAGAGAAGAATAAAGGCCTTGTTAGGACTTGATAATGAGATTGTTTTTTGAGGTTTATTATGGGGAATATTGTTGGAAGAAATCAGTGCTTTTTTGGTAACAACTCATTTACAATACTTGGTAGTTAACCAACTGTTCTGTATTTCATCAAATATGCCATTGCCCTGTCCCTAATGATGATTAAAGAATTTGCCTTATCATTTATTTGAGTAGGCCATCATCCTTTTATTGTGAGAAGTAGCACATAGTTGTCACCTACTGTACTTCTCTGCATCACTGTGCTTTTACTATGTCACAGACAGAGAACAGCAAGAATATGTGATTGATGTCATTACATCATGTTTAGATTGAGTGTGAGGAGCCTTTTCATGTATTTCACTTTATTCTGGGTATCTATTTGTGGTGGCTGTATCAAGTGTTAATTCATTTTCCCACCCTCCCTCACTGCTGTCAGATTTATTAAAGCTGAAGCACTTTCCCTGGTTGACAGTAAATGCCAGGTATTTGTGAAAGAAGAGTATGATAGAAATTGATATTGCAAAAAAATGATACTCATTAGATAACATAGTGGGCTTAGCTTGTGTGTTTGCTTTGCAGCCTGAACTTCCTTGGGAAGGCAGAGATGGAGAAGTGCTGGTGCAGCCTGGTTAACAGGGTTTGTGGTAGAAGGGAAGCCCCTGGCAGGTTGTGCCTGCAGCCAGCACTTCCAGAACTCGGGAGGTAACTCTTGTCTCTGCTGCTGGCTAGCCCTTGCCTGAAGGCATCTGAATTTGGGCACCAGAAAAACTTAATCTGAAATGCAAAGGGCAGGTTCATATAACTTCAGCCTGAGGTCATTGTAACTTCAGCTGAACACCTGATGGTGGTGTGCAACTCAAGCAGCATGTGCTGAGAATGTATTACATTGAGAGGAAGAGAAAAAAAAAAAAAAGGCAAAACTAGGACAGCTGATCTGGGAAAAAAAATCTTTTTGAGACCCTTAGGATTGGCTCTTTTGGATAAAGGGAATGACACATGCTTGAAACATGCAGTTGAAAGGCAAAAGAACTGAGGAGGTAACTGGTATGAATGACGTGAAATGTATCATGAAGAATGCTCCATGAGAAGCAGACAGAAATCTCTTCCTGTTGGTGTTTTCTGGATTAGGACAAAGGAATGGGACTACAAGATAAAAAAATCAGCTGTTTTGGGGCACCATTAGCCAAGTTTAGATACTTAAATGCAGAAATCCTTAAGAGGCAAGAGGGAAAGCCATCACCCTTCTCCCTGTTACTAAATTCACTCATCTTAAGGTTAAAAGTTAACTTCAAAAAACTTATTATTTCAGACAAAATGACACCTTGTGCAAATCAGAAGAATGAGCATAGTATGAGGAAGAAGTAATTTTTTGTTTCATGCACCTTCATGCCTACCAAAGAGGAACTTTAAGATACTAAGTTGAGAAATAAAGAAAAGTAGAAAAGAGAGAAGAAATCCCACTTCATGGAATTGTAAATCTTTAAAGAGTATTTTAAACAAACATGACATTACAGGCACTTTAAATCACTAATCACAAGTAGGCCATTACTGTACTAAAATAGGGATATAGTAGATAGTAGATAATAGATATTTTGGGCTGTCTGGGCTTTTGGGCATCTACTTTTGTATGTTAAAGGGTTTGAACTCTTTCTTTCTTTCTTTCTTTCTTTCTTTCTTTCTTTCTTTCTTTCTTTCTTTCTTTCTTTCTTTCTTTCTTTCTTTCTTTCTTTCTTTCTTTCTTTCTTTCTTTCTTTCTTTCTTTCTTTCTTTCTTTCTTTCTCTTTTCAGAGAGTAGGAATTGAATTTTAGTATCACTGCAATGCATAAAATTATTGATATGTCCTCAATTTTAAATTGAGGTAAATTTTTCATTTTAAAATGAGTAATTTTTAACATGAAAATAAGGGAAGAGGTGAACAGGAATGTAATTCTGTAGACGAGAAATTTTTGCTTTAGCAATGAATGATCTTCATGTATTAATAGGAAACCTAGTTTGTATCAATCAATATGAAACATGCCATTGGAAAAAACAATAGATTTTTTTGTTTAATATTTTATATCTGACTTATGAGGAAGACATTCTATCATGTATGAAAATATTAATTACAGTCTATAAAAAAGGTGTTGTGGGATGCATTGCATCCTTCACATAAAACACATTGTTTTCTGTCCCTCAGTAAGTATTTTATTTGTTAAAAATTATCCCATGATATTAATCTTTGAGTTGGCAACAATGATGTACATCAGCAGTATATACTAACATCTGGCCACAGTGCAGCAGAATTAGTCGTGTGATAGCAGTAAGAGAAGATAATGGCATGCAAATATACATAATTTTAGGCTCAAGCGCCCAGTATTCTTGTGTAACACTGATTAAACAGACTGACAATGCAGAAACATTTTGTGTTTGGGAAAATATCATTAGTTCCAAAATAAAAGTTACTGTAATTTAAACAGTTGATGCAAACTGAGGAAAATAGTGCTGCTAGCCCTGTGTGCAATCAAATCATGCTGCAAGGCTCATGATTTGGCAGGTATTGTAGGATTGAAATGGAAGATTTGAGGAGAAATTGCAAGTCCTTCCCAAATAGAAGCATTATACATACAGTGAAACAGAACAATGACAGAAATGCAGATTCATTAGTTATTGCATTGAGACACCAAATCACTTCTAAAACCTGGGTTAACAGTTGATATCTATTCCTGGGGAACATTTCATTTCTATCAGGTTGCTGAAGGGCAATTTTGACTTAAATTTGCAGATAAGTAGATATGTATTAATTTCCTTATGTTACATGGGAAATTTAGTGTTTTAGCTACATATTAAGTCCTCATCCTTCTTTCCCTGCTACCCATAATATTTAAGAAGTTGAAAATATTTTTCCTTGTAAATAACTGTCCTTATGTCTGTATCCTGATGGCCACATGTAATGGGGCATCAGACAAAAACATTACTGATGAATCTGAGAGTAATCTTAAACTAATGAGCTAGATCTTGGTTTGTGAGATACCTCATTCTAAAATCTCAAAATGGCAATGTAGAATCTCAAAAATTCAAGAGAAGCATTCTTTCACACAAAGGCTAACTTCCACTATTTCCTTATTTCTTATGAGGGCAGTATCTGAACTTGTTTTGAAAGCACTGCCTGTTTATTTTTTCATGGTGAGTACTATAATTTCTGAAGTATGTTTGACTCTATAATGAACAGGAAAGAGGATTTTTCTTAACCTGTAGCCTGATTTAGAAGTGCCTGGTTACTGGCATTTAGCCACTTGTTGATCTTTTCTTTTGTTGTACAGTATGAAAAGTACAAATGTGATTCTGCCTGCTCAGAACTGAAAAGGTATGTTGAACATTAGAAGTGCTAGGTTTCTATAGACACTATGTCTGGGAGAAGATGTCAGGAAGAAGTTTTGACATCATTACAAGTTGTAAAAGTTATTTACATTGTATTAATATTGCCACAAATCTACCAGTTGTTACATCAGCACATTTCCTTAAAAATTTTTGGTACTTATTTTAATCTTTTTATCTGCTGTTCTTTATTGATTTATTTTCACCTTGATTTCTCTTCCATCAAATTTCCACATCTCTATATTAAAAATCAGAATGCTTTACTGGTTTACACAGGTATTAAGAAAAAATTATCATGGAAGTCTCAAAGGCACATAAACTTTTTCAGGTTTTGATCATCCTAACACATTTATGAATAGAGAACCAACTTTTTTTTTCTTTCCTGTGCTCTGTAAGTGAGGATGAAGTCCATTAAGGATAATGGACTGATGTTATAATTATATAATAACCAAATGTCACTATATTCTTTGAGCCTCAAGCTTGCTTTACAAATTTGTCATTTCAGCATTTAACATTATGTGCATACCTATAGTGCTGATAAAAGTAATTTCATTACAGAATTATTGTAATATACAGAATAACAAGCAGACATGAAAGAAATTCAAAGAATAGCAGCAAGCCCAGCTTCAGAGAAGCAATTACTTTCTGTGACTTTCCTTTCAACTTTTGTCACGTGTGGTTTTTACAAGGTTTCTTTTATTACCCTATACAGTTGCCATAACAGCATCTCTGTTGTTGGAAACCTCAGGCTGTATTTGTCACAGGCATGCCATGCAAGTAGGAAAATTGTACTTAAGCCATGCTGTAGTACAGCATGCCTTGGTTCATTTGTCTGGATTCAGGCAACTTTTCCTGTTAGTGTAAGATTTACTTCCGTGTCATTTTTGGTAGATCATTAATTACTCTTGTCAGGTAGCAGCAAACAGTTTTGTAGTTCAGGTCCTGCAATAGGTTGTGTAGGATGTAGAGTTATTTCTGAGCTTATGTGGAACACAACTAAAATAAATCTGGTTTTGATATGCTTTTATGCCTTTTAACATAATTGTCAATATTTCTCTGTCTGGTTTATTTGCCTTGTTTCTCCTGCTTGAGAAAATACTACATACCATGTGTTATACGCTTAAATTGGTTTTGGTACATACAAACCAGTGTGTTGGATATTAAGTACTGATCCTATTCTTCATTTGCATTAGTGAGATGAAGTTTCTTGCATATTCTTAAAATGGAAATTTCAGTTTTGAAATTGGAAGGTAACATGAGCATCATTGCTACTTAATGATTTCTGATTTAAGAGATAATTTTGAAATACTTGGTCAGTGTCTTGCATAAATTAAATCATATTTCTATTGCCTTATATCCTAATTATACCATGTTACTTTGCAGAATGTGTTTTCTACAGTTTCTGAAAATCAGTCTTTTCTTTGGCATGACATGAGTTGAACACTCAGAAATTGAGATTCATTAAATAACTGGTCAATTAAAAAAATAATTTCTGAGTCCTCATTGAAAGCTGAACAGTTGTAAGATTTTTTTTTTTTTTTTCCTAGAGAAGCTTCTTTTAACGTTTGCATGCACAGATGAGACAGACGTGCATCCAATAGAGAATGAATCTGGAGAATTATTTCAACAGGTTTTAAAATAATATTGATTTTGTTTGTTTGCCTATTTCAATTAATATTTTTTTTCAACTACTTTGGCATCAACATTTATGTTTTGTATAAGTTTTGTCTCAGACATGTTGGCAAAAAATCAAATCCAAAGCCCAAGTTTCATATAGATTTAATTGCTGGAAACTTCTATTAAAATATTCTGTGAAAAGTTTTACATAATTTTGTTTCAATAATAAAGACTGGTTGGTGTCCTACCCTCTTTTCCCCCCTCCCCTATGTGTAAGACTTCTGAAATTGAGAGAAGGAAAAAAAGTTTGTGGTAGATATTTCTCTCATCTGGCCCTAGTTATTAACTCCTTTTTATATTCCTCCCTAATTTGGTTCAGGATCTGATTGTTCAAGGTAAAAACCAATTTTCTTCATTGTAGCAGATCTGTGGCTGTGCTCATTCCACTCTGTTGGCCAATGGTGTCTTTGGACATGCCCATGCATCTGTATTTCTTGCAGGAAATAATGAGTCTGATAATTGTAAAGAAGGAACTGAGTACATGCTGGATACCAGGAAACAATCTAAAGAGTAAGAAAACAGTTACCGAGAATAAAATTTACCTAAATCTAGTGTTTAATCACACCGCTTGATGAAGAAAGTATCAGCTATTAAACATCCCTGAAATTCTGTGTTGATAAATTCTTTCAGATAAAACCCAGCAGTTTTTCCCAGTTGGCTGTATTGTTTCCTATATCTGTTGAATGATTTCACAGTTGAAAGCTTTCTGGCATGGCAGTTCTTCTCCAGTAATGGCATGTTGTTCTGTACCGGTCAGCTGAGGTGAGAATGGCCATTGGAAAAATGCTTCAGGGTGTCAACAAGCCACAAATAGTTTTCTAAAATACCTGTGACTGTGCCATAGCATACAAAGAAAGATGCCTTTAATTTTATGTGAAAGTACAGGATTTATGCCTGGCTTTGCTAGAAAAGGGCAGAAAGAAAAAGGCAGCAGATCACCACAGAGAGATGCAAACTGTGCTGGGAGGGGAGAGTTGAGTGCTTCTTTTCTAAGAAGTGCATAAGGTTATACATGTTACTGAGCCTGCCCACATTTTCTTGCATAATCCTTTCCACCTCCTTGCATGACTTAACTCAGAATATAGTACAGGCAGGGTCAATGAGGGTGAACCAAAAGCTCTGGTCATGAGACTAAAAGGTGACCTTGTTAGACTGTGATGCCAAATCTCAGCTGAGGCCTCTTGAGATCCTTGAGTTGTGAGCACAAATACTAAAATATTGGAGAAATAAGAGACTGTTTAAATAAGATCAATGCGATGAAGAAATCAAGCCCTCAAAAAATGTTACTCATGCAATGCTAATCCCTCAGAATGCTTTCCTGATTTGTTTATGGCAAAATTTTGTTTCTTTTTTTATGAGTGAATTCTACTTTGGCATTGCAAAATGCTAATCTGCTCCTTTTCTGTGCATGTCTTTTAAAGAAGGACTTGCTCATGCTGCAAAATGCAAACAGGCAATAACTTGATTAGTGCTGAATATGTGGACTTTGCATGTATAGTTCCAGCTAAGTGATGTGTAACACCAAAGCCAGCTTTAATTTCATTTTTTCCAGTAAATCAGTACATATCAGGATGAACACTGGACTTTTTTTACAGATTGCTTCTTTCATTTGCAAAAAATAAAAAGAAAATATTCTTGCTGCATTTGTATTCCAGATTTTCAAAATTGAAATGTCATATTTTTCCAGTAGAGCAACTTGAATATTGGATTTCCACTTGGCCCACTGAAGATGGAATCTGTTGTATCCAGAATAATCAAAAATATTTATTTCTTTGCCTAGGAAAAATAATGTGGATGAACTGTAGAGGGACTGTTGCTAGCATGCAGTCAACAAATTAGCACTGCTACTAGGCTTCATTCACTTGCAATTAAAAATGTGATTGGCACTGAAATGCCAAGTTTTTACTGAAGACAAATGAGAATATTTTTTTCAGAGACTGGAGTATTAGCTTTAATTTGTAATGGTTTCGCATATCACTAAAACTTCTCATCTGAAATGTTGGCTTTAATGATTTTTTTCTCTTTTCAGCTAAAACCAGACTTGCTCACCCTGCAAAGTATATATATCTATAAATCTTGAATGACTGTACTAGACCAAATAAGAAAATCACATTAAAATAATAGAAGTTTTACTTTTTTTTTTTTTTAGGGAGGGAAACTTTTTTAGACTTTTTTTTTTTTTTTTAATTTTATCTTATTTGATTTTGGAAGAGAGAAAAGTTTCTGAAATGGCCTTTGCTCCATTAAGGTAAAGTGATTTGCATAAACAAAGCACTGATGGTTTTTCACAAATAAGGGAAAATAAATACATCACAAAAATTATGATATTTGGGATTCCCCACTACCACTCTCATTTCAGAAAGTTTTATGCAGAACCTAATTTCTTTTATGTTGCCCTGGATCAAGAGAAACTTAATGATCTCACAGTATTTTGAACACACAGATTCCCCTGCCTATCTGCAGACAGCCTGCCTGTTGTTTTTTAATTGTTGACACCACTTTGGTGGCAGTGCTACAGTGATAAATGCTTTAAAAATGCAGATAGGCTAAGTAAGTTGTGGCAGTGATCTGTGCAAAAGGCAGCTTCAAAGGGCAGAAATAATCCAAGGTTAGAGACCTTTCATTGAGTAGAATACATAGGCTCCCACTAAAAACTGAATGAGGAAAATAGAAGCTTATGGACAGTTTATTCTACAACAGCTCCCCCTCATTGCTGAATTCCCATAAAGGCCAGAAAATGATAACAACACCAGTTATATATCTATATTTGTAACTTATATATTTATCTATATCTGTATCTATATCTATAGCTATAGCTATATCTATATCTAATCTATATCCATATCATCTATATATAATCTATATAATCTATCTATCTATCTATCTATCTATCTATCTATCTATCTATCTATCTATCTATCTATCTACATACACACATTCATACATAGATACATATATAGGGGCACTTAAACTGTAACTGTGAGGTTTTCATAGTTGGAGAAAATGGTCTTGTTTGCTGTTTGCATTGGAGACCATATTTGACCAGGTCTCATTTAATTCACTACACTACAGTAAAGTTTGATACAGAAAGGACTATAAGTTTCACATGTTAGCTTAGTATGTGATAATAAAAATAACCATGTATATAAAGTCTGGCAATTAAAACCTCAAAGAGCTGCTGTATGATAGTAAGGGCCCATAAATTTCTTTTCCTAGTTGACTTACAGGGCTAAAGTTGTGCTTCTAAAATGGTCAGAAATGCCCCAACTTTTATTATGATGGATTTGTACTCCCATTTGGTATATTAAGTAAACAGCATGAGGTAATTTTTTAATTTTCTACATTTTAGAGATTACCTGTTAAATGGCGTGTCACACTGTTGGTTTATTTTAAGTGATGTGGGTAGTTCTTTTTTTAGGCACTTGGATAATAACTCCATGTTTTCTAAGCTGGGTACATTAGCCTATGTATAAAATAAACATTGTAATTCAGAAAGGCTGCATATTTTTCACTTTCAGCTACTCAGCATTGATATCCAGATAAAACAAAAATCTACGACCAATTATTCTATTTAAATTTATCTGTATGCACATTCTTCTGTGAAGTGTAATATCCCAGAATGGAGATAATAATTCTATTTTGGATAATGCTTTGTTAATAAAATATATCTTTCTTTGTGATTGATAGGGATAAAGACCCCATTTTGAATTGTTAGGGAGCCATTTTATGTCAGACCCATGATGCAAATATGCCCTAGAGCCATCTTTGCTGTGCTTAAATAGACACTTTATTTCAAGTGCTTTATTAGCAATTATCAATGATTTTGAAGTTACTTAGCAGCACATGGCAGGGTGATAGTAAATTATTTCACATCAGAGCATGTATGTGGGATATATTAAACTAAATAAACCATCACTTTCCTCTGTTGACAGACAAAAAAATTCTTTGAAGTAAGGTGTAGCTGTGCATAGGTTCTTCATAAAGACTTATTCACATATTGGTTATGTGAACTATGAAATGGTCAATTATTTTTTCATTACGTGATTATGAGGGAGGCCTGAGTACAACCTTTTTGTTTAGCTTATGTCGACATCATTACTATGGCTCAGAAATTTTGACAACTCGGAGTGATTTTTGATATTCTATAATCATTTCTGACAAAGGATATTGTCCTGTTTTGCTGTCTTAGGTTTTAAGAGAAAGATGCTGTTTGTAATGATTTTCTTTCAAACTGTGTTAACTTGTATGTTTTTATTATAATCACAAAAAAACCCCCCAAACACTAAATAATTCCACAGTATCTGCAATAACATATTTTCCAATGAACTTTGGAGGCATTCCTCATGCAGAAGCTAAAATACAGAATATTTCAGTGAATACTATGAAAGTTTTTAAGAGGGTGAGTGTGAATGACTCAAGGCTCAGACAATGGACAGAACAGCCTTTTCCAAATGTTAGGAGCAACCCATAGCAATGAAAAATGCAGAAAGATGGGGTGTATTCTACTGGATGATTTTGTTTCTTGACATTTTAAGGAAGCAGGATAAACCAGGGCATTTATAAAAGAAAAAATTATAATGGGTGATTCTACCACTGGTCTGAAGTACATCTGATGAGCATTAAGTAATGCTCATAAAAAAAAAAAAAAAAGCAATTAAGTAATCAATCACTCAGTCTTAATCTTAACCTTAAATCTACTGAAGTATTGCGTTAGCTTTACACGTGATTTTTGTCCTACGTGCCTCAAAGAAGGTGTTTGTTTTATGTTTGTTTTTTTCCCTGCATCACAGAAGCCATGCAACTTTATATGGCAGGAGTTCCCATTTGTTTGGATTTGTATTTATGTTTTCTTGCAGTGCTTCTGGTCACAGTTTTGGTCAAGTATTCTTATTAAGAACTATATAACTATATAAAGCTCTGTGTTTGGCTTTTCTAATAGTACTCAATTCAATATAACGGAATAAATATTCTAAGTGCAGAGTTTCATTCTGTTTATTTTATATCTAAGAGCAATTCAATTATTAGACTACCTGTTCTAAACCTGTTTTTTGTGGGACAGCCTTCCAGATCAGAATTAATTGTCAAATGCAAATGAAGTTCAAGGGAGCTTTTTTTAAAAAAAAAACTTCAGTGAGCACTCATGGTTTATTTTGCAGGAGGTAGATGCATACATATCCACTTGGTAGAAACCAACACCTACCTGCATGTTCAAATGTGGGATGTGAAAAGTATTCAAAGTTTGCATCATTCAAAATCAGATTGTTGCATTATGTTATTGCTTTTCTGCTCTGTTATTGTCCTGATGTGTAAGGTATGGGTTCCCCACTCTGTCTTTTCTAGAAATATTAAAGAAGGAGTCTGTATTTAAAAAAAAAAAAAAATCACTTATATTCAGAATTTGTACATCATCTTTGCATATCTATTTTTTTTTTCCTTTTAATGGTTGTAAAAAAAAATCCATGAACTGGCATATTAAAATAATAATCTTATTTAGGGATGGTGCTAGAAAAAGGCTATGATTTTCTTTTGATTGGTGGAAATTAAACAGTACTTTATGTTAATCTACCATTTAAAATATTCTCAGCTGTAATGGGTAGTAATAATAGCTGTTTGTTATGTGTATGAACTGGAAATGTATTCAAGACTATAGCTAACCCTACACAGCAGGTTTAGATCTTATGCAGAGCAGGTAGAAGCTAAAGCCATTATGTCTCATGCGTTCCACCTCAAAATCCTGTTTTGTTTTGCAGAGGGTTTATAGATTTACTCACATATTGAAGATGAAAACAACACATTTACTTCATCTTTTTGCTCTCTGATATTTGCTCTGGAAATCTGAACAGGTACATTCTGTTACTGTCCTTTTTAACTTCCTAAAAATTCAAGATTTGTCAGTGCTGCATCTTTTAACAGTCAGTTTTATTATGCAGGAGCCAATCACAATTTTTGCTACAAAGGCCAAATAAAAAACTCTGTGCATTGAAATTTCATTCCATAGGTACTATCATCTACATACCTTGTACCATTTCCTGAGATACACAATCACAAGCCCCCAGCTTACATATGTTCTTCCATGATATGCTTCTTTCATCATGTAAAGGGTACAATAAATGCATGTGGCATTTTACAGGCATGTTTTTTTGAATTGTATTAGGGAAAAAGGAAAGAAACAAACCATGATTTTCTATACATAAAAGCCACTTGTCTGGAGTTCATTAGGGCAGAATTAGTTTTACCCAGTGTTTCTTTTTACATATAAACATTTTGTTCACTGATGAATTTTACAATGCTTCACTCCAAGGGAAGAAAAGAAAAAGGACAAACTCAAATTCCTTGTTCAATATTCCAATTGCAAAATATAATGAAAATGAAATAATCATGTTAGGGTTTAATAGAAAATAGTTTTTATGCTTGAATCAGATTGCAGCAAGAAAAACTTCTCCTCAGGAACATGTCACAGTGTACCTAGTAATATTTTCAGAGATGAGAGAAATATTGAAAAGTGTGTTTGGAGAAGAATCTGAAAAGAAACCATATTGTAATTAAACTGAGTCATCCCAGGAGGTGGTGGTTGTTTCATCTGCAGCTATTGACTGAGAAAGAATCTAGCTAAATAAAACTTGAATGGAGTTCAAATCCATTTACTTCCCTTTGAAGGCAGTCAGGCTGTATGTGAAAGTTTATGTATAGGAAAGTCTGTGCATATCTATGCATAGGTAGGTAATAGTTTAAGACTTCAGTGAAAAGAAGTAAAAGATATGTTTTTAAAGGCTTTAGAAGAACACACAAACTCTAGAGTTGTTTTGTACACAAAGAAGAATATTACTGTCTTGAAGAGTGCAAGTGGTCTTCAGGGGACTATAATTCTCAGGCTCTGAATCCCAGAATTCTTTTGGTTTTCAAGGAAAAACCTTGAGGTTTACACAACTTGACTAGCTCTTTTTTGTCTTGTTATCAAGACAAAATGAATAGGTGTGCAGAGTGCGCTGTACATGTTTCTATGTATTAGAAACAATTTTGCATATAGAAAGTGTGTCTAAACTCTTATGAGTGCATGGGCCTTCAGCAGATCTCAGGATAAACCAAATGTGTATATACATCTGCTTTTTACAAGGAACAACACGACTCAGTGTTTTGCCTCTGAACTGATTAAACTTCTGTCCTGAAAGGGACAAGACTAATTTCTTAGATTGATGAGATTGTTGCCCTACACTGGATATGGTTTACTCTTGATTTATTAAGCTTCCTGGTAAATATGACTTAACTAGTCCCTTCTGTGAATATTTTTCTTGTGCCCTTTTGCTAATTGCAAGATGCAAATGCCACAGAGATCTTTGTATTTCTTTTCTCATTTGCTACATATTTTTGTAAACTCTACTAGTGTTTCTATGTAGCTATTATAGTCAAATTTTGAGGATCTGAAATTTATTGTTCTAGATTCTAAATAATAAGGGGTATTATGTTATCTCAGTTTGCAGAAAAATAATCTGAAGTGTAAAGCTTTTCTTGCGATGATGCAGAAATTTAAAAGCTGATGCTTGTGAGTCTGTTTACATAAGTATGGCTTTGGCAAAGAGGGGTTATGTAGAGCAAAGCACTTTGGTATGTGGGAAAAGTGTCACAGCTAAGAGTCCAGCACACCTCAACAAAAATGAATCTTGTAGAGGATTTATCAGGTTTCTTTTGTGCAATGAATCACTGCTACCCCATATTCTCTGTCAAGCAAAATGAGAAATTTGCCAGCTAAAACACAGCTAATGCTTAAGCAAGTTAATATCCTGTAGCTAACAGACTATTGCACTTCAGGGCTTCAGCTTTCAGGTCTACCTTTGGGTCTGCAACCCAGGCAGTTGCCTATTTGGATTGTCCATACTAAGAAAAAGAGTTCCTCTTGCCTTAATGTTTGAAAGGAGCATGAGGCTGAGATTGCTGGCAAGTTCTAGTCAAAAGGTTTATGTTCCAGAAGGCTTATGTTTCTCATTGTAAAGGAATTGGAATATAGATGGTATTAACCCAAATCCATAGTGCTGGAATTAAATGGAAAATCTATAATAGGAGATTCAAATATGGAAGATATGACCAAAAAATTGGGACAAAATTGATTCTTCAGAAATTCTTGATATCAGCATGAGAAAGGAGATCCTTTTATTTTATTTTATCTTTTTACGAAAGATCTGAAACTTCTCATAAATTCTTCAGTGGTTGGTCATCTCTTTGAGTGTATTGGCAAGCACCCAACAACTTTTCAGTGCCACTGTGCCAGAGCAGAACCACGGGCTTCATGTGTATATTCTGGGTATTCCATTAGGAATACCCAGGTAGTGACAGAATAAAAAAGTTACAAATGATGCATGTATAAACAATATGATTTACATAAAACCCTTGATAGATTCTAAAGCTTGTTAAGCTTGCTGGAAATTGGTTGATGTTTGTTTTTGCTGTTGCATTGTAGAACTGTTCTCTAAGAGGTACAGCAATGTGTTGTACTCTGGGTGTTGCACACTTTCTACGTTAGGAAAAAGTGTCTCTGTAATAATCAAGAGAGGTTTTTTGATCTCCCCATGCTCAGTTTCTTACAATGGGTGGAGGAGTACATGTCAGAATTTGATTAAACCATCTTGGTCTTTAAAGTTGTTTTGTATATATACCACAGGTCATCTCATTAACACTTGGACAAAGTACATAGTAAGTTTGTAATTAAACATCCTCTTCCTTCCCATGGAAATCAAATACAATCACAAATTCTTCCTTCCCTGTATTTGTTTATGTTAGAGCATTGCCACTGCCTAAATTATGTTAGCTTTGGTACATACTTCAAATGAATTTTTTTATCATTATGTTCCAGACTGGACGAATAAACATCATACGTGTACTTATTTTATGTAGCACCATGCCATGATACTCAAACAAGGCTAAGTTCCCTCAATGGGATACTGAGCTAGCACAGCTCTTCTGCTTCTATTTGTCATGTCTAGTCATCAGGAGATGGCAAGTGTGTCTGTGAAGTACTTCACTGTCCCATGTAAATGTATGCCTCCTTTGTTTAGCTATTTGCTCAAAATTGTGGGTTATTAGATAGGAATAGAGTTTCTTTTATGATTTCTCTCCAGCATAAATAGCAGCAAAAGAAAGACAGAAAATTGAGTGGAATGGACATGGCTGGTGACTTTAATGTTGGGTGGTTAGACAAGTTAAATTCCCCTGCACAGTCCTCAAGGTGTTATTAACATCTGATTTCTGCAGAAGGGGCAAGTGCATCTTCAGGGATAGCCCCTGGATGGTCCCAAGCACAAGCACTGTGCTAACACACCTGGCATGATACTGTGTGATTACGTGTTGGCCAGGAACTGGAAACTGTTGGAGAGGGGAGCATACTTTGCTGTCACATTTTGCTTTTTTTAGAGCCATGGCTATCACTGGTTATGAGATAAAAGTTAATGAAAATTGGTGCCTCCAGCTAGGAAAAAATCTCTGTTAGATGTCTCTGTGAAAATAATGTTGAAATTCTATAACTCTTCCACTTTGTTTGGCAAAGTCACACTGATTTAGTTCTAAAACTGATTTTTTTATAAATGCATAAAAAAATTTCACCTCTTCTGTTAGTGGGAAAGAATTTTCTTTCTTTCTTTCTTTCTTTCTTTCTTTCTTTCTTTCTTTCTTTCTTTCTTTCTTTCTTTCTTTCTTTCTTTCTTTCTTTCTTTCTTTCTTTCTTTCTTTCTTTCTTTCTTTCTTTCTTTCTTTCTTTCTTTCTTTCTTTCTTTCTTTCTCTTTCTCTTTCTCTCTTTCTCTCTTTCTCTTTCTCTCTTTCTTTCTCTCTGTCTTTCTTTCTCTCTCTTTTTTTTCTTTCATTCTCTCTCTCTCTCTCTCTCTCTCTTTCTCCCAGTTCACACTTCTAAAAGACTATGTCATCAGAAGCATTCCTAAGTTTGTCCATTTTATTAGTAATAGAGAAAAATTTCTTAAACTAGTAATAATTTCCACATTGGCAGGAATAAATGAAATGTGAAGCCTGTATAAAAATTCTACAGTCTGGAGTTGTTTTCCAGCCTTGGCCTGCTGCATATTCCCTGTCATATGCTCTTAGGAACAGAATCCAGATCAGTTTACTTGCTATTACATAATCTAAGTAGTTGTCACTAAGACTTAAGCCTTAGTAACTATTTTCACCCATGGGAGTCATGTGTTGTGCGAGAATAGAAGAAAAATACTTTCCCAGTATGGGACAGATGTTTCTTTTAGGCCAGGATTAAAAAGAGTGGTAGGACAGGTACAAAAAATACACTGGGCCATAATACTGGAGCAGAGAAGACAGCCAAGGGCTGGATTCTGATGACAAGAGCCCAGAGTAACTTCTATAAAGCTTACAGAGATTAATCTCAGAAGAATTTCAATTGGAATCTATTGCATCTTCCTTATTTCAAATGCTCAGCTGTTAGATAAATATTTAGGTGAATATTATCTTCAGCAATAAATTAATTAAATATTGCCACTTCCAAATTACATGTTTATATAAAAAGATACGAATTTGGATTTTGGAAATATTAAGTAGTGGTACAGCCTAATAGGCTAGCTTTTCCCATAATTGACATTTTTTCCTGCAGCTTAGTATTGAAAGAAGGGTATTAAAATGAATATCTGTTACTATTGATAATAGAAATTCTGCTGCTTTAGAAATATTATGTTATTTATTTTCTTAGAAATGTTCAGCAGCTGTGCAGATAACTCCATTTTCACTGACTTAAAACCTTGGTTCTTCCATTTATAAAATATTACAATTGCATGAACCTACAAGTCCTCGTTTCCAAACATCAGAATTCATCAGATATATATCAAACATATGGCTCCAAATTGACATGAATTCTGTTATTCTGGGAAGTCTTCTTTTTAAAACATTTATTCAATGTGAGATTTGGAGAAGATGACTGTGGTGATGTAGTTTAAAGTGTGGTGTTACCAAAAATAGTTCAATATTGCTCCAAAAAGAGTTAAAAATATCAATCATCTGTAAGTTGTCACTCTGGTAACCACCATACTTAAATATGAGGGATTAGTGCTAGAATTTAAGAGATCGTATGAGTGGTTAGAAATTAATTAAAAATTTTATCAATACTCTTGCAGTGTAGGGAGCTAAGACTTTTACTTACAAAGGGTTAAGGTGAGTTTATTAAAACTAGTTCTTTAATGGCAGGACAAATTTTTGGTTTGGGTCTTTTTGAAACATTGATTAGTTTGGTGGTTTATTTTTTCAGCTCAACAGAATTTGTCATCAACTATAATCAACTTTTTGTTAAATCTGTTCAATTATTCAGACTGGATCGCTGGCATTTTCAATTTAGCCATCAACTGTTCATTTTAGTGCACTTCGGCTTGAGTGGAGTGACAACCTCTTTAGGTTAGATATTCTATTAGCTGTCTTTTTGAAGTAATTAAAACAGAATTGCAATCACTTTGGTTGGAATTCATTTCACTTAACTCTAGTCATATTGGCATTTAGTCATCCAGAGTAAGCCAGTGAAATAGGTTTCCCTTAAAAACAGTAAAAAAAGATAATAACAGAAGACATGATGAATAGAAGCCCAGCTTATGACTATGATTTGGATACAGATAATGGATTCCCATGAGATTGTGGCAGCACAACATATGAAATTTCAAATAAATAAACAACTAGAAAACTAAAATGGGGAAAAATAATATTAATTATAAATACTGAATTAATATTAGTTTTGGCAGATTATGTTTGTTATCTCACTACTGGCTTAGCAATGCTCCAAATCTGATATCAATGATGTAACAATTCCAATATATTTGCAATGTAATTTTCTCAGATGGAGGTTCCAGTACTGTAAAAACCTCACTTAACTGACTTAGTAATAAGTATTGGCCATAGTGCAAATGAAATTTTAATTACACTAACAGTGTAATTTATATGTTTTTGCTTTTTTATAGGGGAGTATCTTTCAGGACTCACATGTGTGTCAGTAATTCTATATTGAGTCTTCCTAGAAGAAGAATGGCATTACATGATATGCATTTATTCTTGGTCAAGGTGGATTAGACCTTCAAATGCACTCTGCAGTGGTGCAGCCTCAGCTTGAATATGTGTGCATTTGAATATGTGTGCAGTTGAATATGTGTGCAGTTGAAAACTGCATGCAGTTTTGGCCACCACAATATAAAAAAGACATAAAACTATTAGAGAGTGTCCAGAGGAGTGTAACAAAGATGGTGAAAGGCCTTGAGAGGAAGCTGTGTGAGGAGTGGCTGAGGTCACTTGGTGTGTTCAGCCTGGAGAGCAGGAGACTGAGGGGAGACCCCTGTGCTCTGCAACTTCCTCGTGAGGAAGAGGCAGGCACTGATCTCCTCTCTGTGGTGACCTGTGACAGACAGAGAGATTGGCCTGAAGCTGTGTCAGGGGATGTTTGGGTTGGATATTAGGAAAAGGCTTTTTACCCAGAGGGTGTTTGGCACTGGAATAAGGAAGTGGTCACAGCACCAGCCTGACAGAGTTCAAGTGTTTGGGCAATACTCCCAGGTGTGTGGTGTGATTCTTGGGGTGTCCTGTGCAGGGGTGAGAGTTGGATTTGATGATCCTTGTGGATCCTTTCCAACTCAGCATGTTCTTTTATTCTGGGAATATTCCCACAGCCATCAGGAGCTCAGATCTGCAATCATCCTTGTATAGCTCAGCAAAAAGTTTTTGCTGTAACATCCAATTATCTGCCCAGTTGATGCTGTTCCTAAGAATCATTCCATTGAAATGATAGACCCTAAGAAAGAAAGTTATAGGGATTGCTCTTTTAGTTTTATCTTACAGCATGAGTCTTTCCCTCTTTTCTGCTTCCCTTCACAGAGCCTGCCTCTGCCAACCTCCTAGACAGTTGGAACAATGATATGCATACATCTGCCTTGGATGTGTGAGGGGCTCTTGCTTTCCCACACTGCTTCAAGCATTTGCTTTGTTACTGCTTCAAGGGGATGACAAGTACACCACAATAATGATTCTTAGCTGCAAATAATTCCATTTTTTTTCATAGATATGAATATTTAGAGCCAGTTCCTTCATCTGCTCTTCAAGAAAAAAGAAAAAGTTTTGTTTCTCAATAAGCTAGTGATTTATATTTAAAATACCTGTAGGTATATTTTTAAGAATGAAGTGAAATAGGCTTTAAATTACAGTGGTGATTTTGGGATTATTTTTGTTTAGATTTTTAGCAAGGGTAGCAAATTTTAACATTAGCCCTTTAAATACAATTTAATGTAATATATTATATGTAAGTTTATATTTTTGTCACATAGGGGTCTGGAAAGCACTTACAGACATGACCCTTAGATTCAAGCCTGTAGGAGAACAGGTTTCTAAAATGCTCTCTAGCCTGGACACTTTTTAAGTACTTTTGGTCTCACACAGGGTATATTTGTCCTGAAGATTAGACCCTAGTGGAAAAAAGGCAGTGAAGTCTGACTCTGAGTGCATCTTTCATCTATCTGGGTTTTATTTATCACATACTCCTTAGTCTCTAAATACAGACAAATAGGAGACTATTTTCCCATTTCAGGACAATTAGCCTGTTTTTAAGGCTAGGTACCAGAGCTCCTTAGGAACTACTTGCCTCTGAGTAGTTAGAGCTAAAAGCAGAGAACAGACTCTTTTGCTACCTTACAGTCTTTTCACGTCTTCCCTTTCTCCAGAAAAAAAAAAAAAAAAATCTCAAGTGGGAGCAAAGCCTTCTCACAAAACTAACAAGATATGTTTTTCTTCAAAGGTTCAAAGTAGTTCCCAAGATTATGTCAATAACTTATAGAAGTTGGTGAGGCAATACCATTTGATGAGATGGTACCTGCTATTCTACCATCCTGCTTAGAACTCATTAAAAAGCAGTTAATGAAAATTGAAAAACTTGCAGCATTAAGCAAGGATCTTTGATAAGAATATAATTATTATTTAACTCATTGTGTTCTAATGCTACTGCAAAGTAATTTATTTCAAATAGGGCAGTGTGATTAACATGTGTTAAGTTGGAGCAGCAGAATATTCAAACCTATAAAGCAAATGTACCCCACCTGAGCTCCTAATTCTAGTATTCATTGGTACAAATAATCTGCATTTGCTACTTAATGGGATTCTAAAATACATATATATTTAAAAATCTCAGTCATAACTCACATCTCGTTTGGACATTAGTCCATTTGCCAGCTCTGACATTGATCTGGGACAAGACTTAGGTTACTCATTCTGTTATCACATTTGTTTCCCATGTCTAAAATGTAAATGTGGATTATACTTCTCAGTCACCTCACAGGGATGTTATAAGACTGATTTTATTTAAATTTGCAAAGCTTTTTGTTGTTCTTGGCTTACTGTCTGGAACTGGAGGGCAGTACTCAAATGTGAAGTATTTCTACTATCCTACAGCAGCTGGGGACAGATTTTTCACATGCCAGTTCTTTGAGTCTGGGACATGTGGCTGCTGAGTCAAGTGGTGATGGGGCACACTGAGGACAAGACAGACAAAATGCAAGCAGGAAAGCAAACAGTTGCTTTAATATTGCAGAAAAAAACCCAAAACTAAAACTCTCAGTAAAATCACAGTCTTAGTAAACAAGAGTATAATATAAACCCTTCTCAGAAAGGTCTTTGACAAGCTGTTGTATTGATAGCTGATTCTGGCAGCTGGCAACTGCAGAATATTAATGAAGCATTGGTAGGAACACGAGCAGTTTGAACAGGCTGATTATAACTGACTGAAGTCTACAATGCATTATATAAAGATACATTATTTGTTTGTAGCATTTGCTCTTAGTTTGACCTTGTTGCTTGCTTGCTACTTTTTTTCCTTTTTTTCTTTCTCTGTTTTTTCCTTCCTTTCATGTCTAGCCTTTCTCCCTCCCTTCCTTCCTTCCTTCCTTTCTTCCTTCCTTCCTTCTTTTTTTTTTCTTTTGTTCACTAGTTCTCATATGCCTAATTAAGTTCAAATGTGCTGAAAACTTCAATAAAAATGTTTCTTATCAGATGTTATAAAAGTGTCCTCTTGTTTCTCTCCTATTATTTGTTAGCAGACACATGCAGCTCCTGTTACAGTAAGCTGGGTTCTTGTTCACTGCTTACATAAATGGGATTTATACAGGAGAACTAGAAGGAGCTTAGGAGAAAATCCTTGTGCACATCTGACTCAGGGTATGTAAAGGCTGAGGAATCTCTATGTATTTGACAGCAAGAAGTGAAGTTGATGGCTTCACTCCAGTCACCATTCCCCTGCTGCTTCCCTGGGAGGGGGCAGGCAGTGTTCCTCACCCACTGCTTGCCTATAAAGGCATAGGTACGAGCTGTGCTCTCTTGCTAGCTCTAAGCACATGATGGAATTCATATGACTGATTAAAAACACTGGTGATCTTTATTTACTCAAGTGCTGTTTCATTTTTTTTCTTATTTTGATCTGGTACTTTGCTTGTTTTTATGATTTCTACCATATTTCTTTTCATTCTTTGCAGCCTGCAATAACCTATAAGCATTCTGAAAATGAATTTTGATTTTCACTGCTTCATTCCTTTATCTTTTTCTTCTTCCTTTATCAACACTTGTTTCTACTAATGTAAAATCCTGTGGTTTTTTGTTGCTGATGGATATTGCACTTGTCATAATACTACCTATATTACTCAAATCTTACTAGTCAGGCTTAGGTTAGAGCTGGGTTTATGAATGGATTAGACTTCTTTAGGAGGGATTGTGTTTTCAGGGATTGTGGCAGGACATTAAGTGCATATTTTACAGGAGAATACTGCTTTAGCTCCTGACCACGTATGGAATGAGATGTTGGATTTAATGTTTGTGAGAAAATGAATATATTTATGTATTTGTTATTTTTTTCCTCGCCACCTTTTATTGACTGGAGCTAATACTGTCTATGATGATCATAAAGGAATATCAGGGAAGCTATTCTTAGCTCTACTTTGTGGGATAAACAGGAGGTGTGAGATACTATGATCCAGTCTCTTCTTCGTGACAGGGTAATGCCCACTGTAGGTTGGCAGACAGGACCATGCAGTGGCCTTTGAATTAATTTGCCTCCAGACTAAAGCACAGGAGAAGCCAATGCCCCTTGGGTGTCTCATTAATGCTCCTGTAATTTAATTGAGCTTTTAAAGGGAGGAAAGCACTGAACTGTCAGAGCCTGTTCTACCCTAAAGGGGTGGATATAGTGGGATCTCTCCAAACCATTCCTTAGTGACATTCAGGAACCCTCAGCATTCTTTTGACTAATGTGGTGGCTGTGATTTTTCAAAGTGCTTTTGTATTATTTTTAGGAAAAGGAGTGCTTCCTCAGTAAATTGATAAGCCATTTTTATGTGAAGAGCAATGTGTTGATGTTGTTTGCCATTAGACAAATTTATAATAGCGATAGAAGTGTTGTCATGTGAATATTAAATATGAAAACAAATATGCTTAAGCTTTTGAAGTGTAAGAAAACAATAGTTAACCTTTTTTCATTAAACAACCAAAAGTTTTCTCAGATGAGCAGAAAAACAGCTTTTCTGTGATAGATGGCAAATCCTTGTTCTTTACTTCCACTTAACTCACAGATAAGGAATTCTGCTTTTTATGGCAAATTTGAAGTTTTATGCTCCTGGACATGCAGTTGATAATTTTTATTTGTGCTCTAAGTTACAGTGGGCTCTTTCTGAGATACTTTTCCTTCTATTGGGTCTTTATTAACAAAAACAAAGTTAAGTCTCACCAAGCAGAATTGTTTCTGTTTGTCCAATTTGTCCTAGTGGCAGGCCCAGGTTTTCCTCTCTGACTTTTCTCAGTAAACCAACATTAAACTGAGACTGCGATAAGTAGAAACAAAGTACATACCAAGGGTTCATTCTGGACGTGTGTATAACAAGATTTCTATGTTCTGTGTACAGAGCAAGAGATACCAATTGCTGCCAGCAGGAAATCTCATTTATATGGTGTAGAAGCCAAACTACCTGGGCTTTAAAAATTTTGCCTAAACATCTGATGTTTTAGTCATTGCTTTAGCTTCTCCAGAGGTGTGCCACCTACATGAGATTGCAGCTGATGTCTATAATCAGCTTCAGTGGGCTGGAGAATCAGAAGTTCTGGATTTCTATCACAGGGCTAGCCAAGTAATAGGTAATCTTAAAAAACAACATTTTGCTTGTTTTGTGGCATATATTGCACGCAGTGCTACATTAAATGTACTCCAGGCACTATCCCAAGAGATAAGTATAAGCTGACACAGTTGATTTTTTTTTAGTTTTTGTTAAGGTAATTATCTCACTCCCACTGCTAATACTGTGAGAAATTGGAATATGCTGTAAGTGGCACAGAAGAAATCATGTAGGGACTTGCTGGTAATCATAAGTGTTGCAGCAACCTACTCACTGTTATCATCCACAGTTTTCAATACCAGTATGGCAGGAGACCAATCAAGAGTAATAAGTTGCCTAAATGCCCAAGAAAGAAACAGGGAGCAAAGAAGAGTTTGCAGTTCATACTGTCTCTGTAGGCTGGATTACACAGAAAAAAACACAGGGGACTCCAGTTCCGTGTTTAATAACAGTGGGATTTGTTAGTGGAAAAAATCTCAGAAATAAAAAATGGATTTTCACTGCTGTGTATTTTCTAAAAAGGCAATGCAGAATGTAAACAAATTTAAGGTTTAGATATGAGGATATTAACAATATGAAATTTATTTCAGGCCTTAGAAATTTTATGTGGATTTGAGCTGCCCAATGTGTTGGCTACACCTCTTGGAATCTCTGTAAAGTATTGTTGTGGTGACAGCTCTTACGGTCAAATCTAAATTATAAAAGAGCTGTGGAAAGGTTCCTAATGACTTCTAATATGTGGAAACAGTAAAATTAGTACCATCAAGCTCCACCTTGTTCCTGCAAGTAATATCAACATCAAAATACAAAAATCTTAAGAGTCAAGTATGGAATTTTAATACTGTGTATTTATTTTATGGATACACAGGGAATTTTATATCTCTGCTTAGATCTCTGCTTTCCAGATGTTCTCAGTTTGTTCCTCTCTGTTGTTGGTGTTGATTTTGCTGCAGTACCAATAAATCTCACACTTATTTATAGCATTTAGTTATAATCTAGGTGTAGCATTTTTTCATTGTTTCTTCTCCACACTGTAGATGGTAGAGCTACATAAATTAACCCACAAAAACTAGTCACTTTGCAATAAGTGACTAATTGCAAATACAACTTCAGAGACTAAGATCAGTGATTTTTAATAGTTGCCACGTACTGACTCGTCTATTGGAAATACTCTTGCCACAATTTTTTTTTGCAGAGCAGCTTTTGCTTCTGAAAACAAGTACTCTTGTTCTGTGGTCCCATGGAAGCTGGAAATTGTTCTTTCCTCTGAGGGTTTTTTGTCATCCCTGCAGATGACTATTAAATAATGTAGTTTGATTAGGAAAAAAAGGAGAAAAAGACATTGACATCCTGTTTCTTTTCTTGTTTTTCAGTCTAGTTGGAGAAGAGACAGAGACCAAAACAATGCCACCTGCAACTGGAGCACCAGATTATCCACCTCCTGATGGAGGCTGGGGATGGGTTGTTGTCTTTGGGGCTTTTATCTCCATTGGATTTTCCTATGCCTTCCCCAAAGCCATCACAGTGTTCTTCAAAGAAATACAAGAGATCTTCCACACATCATATAGTGAGATAGCTTGGATATCATCAATAATGTTGGCTGTCATGTATGCAGGAGGTAAGACATTAGTGAAATTAGTAAATAGTATTGCTTGTTTGTTTGTTTGGTTGGTTGGTTGGTATTTTATGGTCCTAAAGCATTTTTTTTTCTTTTAGAGCCTTGTTTTTGTTTCTCTACCTAAGATGTAGATAATTTAATTAAAAAAGATTTTGCAGTCTTTCCCTAAATTTGTGAGAGTATAATTTCCCAACAAATCAATACCCAAATAATTTATTTTGTGTCTGGCAGTACATTTGGTCAGTTTCTGTTGCCTGGTGATATCTCTCAATAAATCCAATGATGAAGCTTAATCACAGAAAATTATGGTAATGAAGGTTCATTCGTGAGCCACAGGTATTCCTCTGTAGACAAGTGGTTTATATTTGGTCCTTATTTGTCCTAAAATCCTATTTTCCATTCAGACTATGAGTAATGTTTCAAACATGCTATATGTATGACAGCTAGGATGCGGACAATCTTATTCTTGGGACTGAACAGTGAATATAAATTCTCTGATACCTTTTTGCTTGTAAGCAAGCAAGTAAAGTACAAGACAGATGTAAAAGGATTTTAAAGTATAAAGCTATGTTTAAGAACTAAGTGTCAAATCTGCTTTGACAGGCTTTATGTCTATCAGTCCCAAAGGCTAACTTGTTAAATTCTGCATGGTTTCTTCATTTTTGTCAGATTTTTTTTCTCTTTTAACTATTGGTGAGAACTAGATGCTGCTTAGGAAAAACACTTAGTTCAAAGGTGTGAATGCAGACAATAGATTTGGTATTTCCCTTTCTTTTAATGTTAAGAGGTAGCAGAAGTACCTGGAGCATCTGACTATTTGTACTGATGGAGCAATTAAATGCATACATTTATAAATGTGTGTTTATGTACGTATGTGTGAATGTATACACATAGAGACTGCAAACATTGTACTGATAGCATACTGATACTGAAACTCTTTAATCACTGAAAAGTATCACTCCAGTATTTTTCAGAAATGGTATTTGAGTCATAGCAAAGTCCAGTGATGCCAGGTTCAACAAATGATCTATTAACGGATGAATGAAGTCTCATTTTCAGCCTGGTAGTTTTTTTTATGTCTTATTTCAGTCTCCCTAATCTCTGACACATGAATGGCCCTACCTTACTTAGCAGTCAGGGAAGTAAGGAGTATGTCTGCAAAGAGGATCAGGCTATCTGGATTACTCTCTCCAACTACTTCATTTTCTCCTCTGACTACAATAATGAAGCTGGAGTCATCATAGCATTAGGTTTAACACCTCAGGTAAATACTTTTCTGTTGATGGGATAGAAAAATGGATCTTTTTTCAAATTCTGTCAACCACAGAGACCTTATGAAGATATCTTGATAAATGGTATCAATACCAACAAAAACATGCTATTCAGATATTTTGATACTATTTTTATTCATATACTAATCAGAGGTTATTCACATGCTGGTGGAGAAATATAAAAGATTTTATAGGACCAGCGACAGCAGTCAAATGAATTCACCAAAATTCACCAGATGAAGAAATGACTTGTAGTTTATTACTCCCACAAGAGTGGAGTAAAAGAGGGCATGTCTTATCATATTCAAATCCCCCGGTGTAGCACTTTCTTAAGGGTGCATCAGCACGTGCACTGTGGAGAATTACTGTGACGGCCTCTGAACAGGTGCTGAAGCAATCTGGAGCATGGGAGGAACCAGATGTTGAAAAGCTGGATTTTTCTTCTTTCTGTATGCTGTGACTTGCTGACCCTGTGCTCCTTTAACAATGTAAAGCAGGTTTGTTCTATAGTGCAGGTGCTGCTATGGTGTGTTCTCTGCATAGCATTTAATTTATGCCACTTCTCTCAGGTCAAAGTTCACCCAGGTTTTATTAACAGTGCACATGCAAATCTCAGGGTGTTCAGCTGTGATCATTTTTATCTGTGAGGTCAAATGTGCACAACTTTTCCTGTTAAATACGAAGGATTCAGTATTTCTGCCTTTTCTCTAATACTTCTCTGACTGATTACCAGTTACCAATTCCACTTGCATATTGACATTAAAATACAAAATTGTTTGCTGTTCATTCTACTCACACCTACCCCATTTACTACGAATATTATCAGCACAGGAACAGTAAGCAGAGTTGTTTGGATATCTTGTTACAGACTCGTGATTTAAAAATGCTGAGAATGACAACCCTGCCTGATATAAACACTCTTTGAAGCCAAAGCTTTTCTAGGACCACTTCCTAAAAACTAGGCCATTTAGACAATCACTGGCAGAGTATGAAATAGCAATCCGGAAAAACATTTCTGAAGGAAATCACTGCATTGTTTTTAGTGTCTGAAGGTGGTTTGATTCCTCCTTCACATTTGATGTGCTATAATGTGAAATACATGTTCAGGCCACAAGTCCAAGGTGCATTGTTTACTATGAAGTGTGATACGTACACCTGCAATAAACACTGTTCATCATGCTCCTAATTAAGGTAACCTGAAAACATCTCAGATCTGTCATCCTCATTACAGCTTAGCATTCAACCTATTAATCATCACAGTGGGGTCAGTGAATAAGTTAGACTCTGTGCAGACACTTTTTGATTTGGAGGCTGCAGCCTCTTGCAGTAATTAGCTGGCATCTGTGTTTCAGCAACAAGGTATTAACTTACCTTTCAAGCCTCAGAAAAAAGCTCCAGTAAGGAGCTAAAAGAATGTTAATTATATTTATCACTTACTTCATACTTAGAATAAATGGCATTAAATTATAGCAGACCATCTGGCAATCCATATGGTCTTCTGCAGTCCTGGTTAATTCCAGCAAATAGGTCAAGCACAGCATTCACCCTGTTAGAAAAGCACCAGGCAGAGGTGACAAATCTGATAAATCATATCAATATGAAATTCCTTTTCTTTCTCAGTCTGGCACAATATGCAGTTTCATAACATATTCTGTTGTATTTTAGGGGGTTGGTTTGTTTGTTTTCTTAAGCTCTGTCTTCCTTCTTCACCACCCCCCAACCTTTTGATGTTTGTTAGAGTTTACTAAAAAGGCATCCCAAAAAGCATGATCCAGTGATGTGATTAAGGTTACTAGTATTGCACAGCATCTACTGTTCAGGCCATGCTTGATAAAAGCATCCTCTGGAGAAGAGCAGTCGTTCAGTCTCCATGGTAACTCCTTCTTCTGCCTCTCTTGAGCAGACACTGTCAATTGCATTAAATTAAGGGTGATGGGTTTGTGATGGATTCCTACACCCAAGGGACTGAGACTGGGACCACCAGACTTCTGTTACTGGAGGACAGAAGCTGGGATAAAATAGAATTGAGTTATCCTGACAGCACAATCTGTGTTCCTGTGTTTATGAACAGATACTGGTATGAAATGCATGTTCATGTATGTATTCTTATGTATATAAAATATATAAGTATCCATATACTTAAAGTCATATTTCTGCTCAACACACAAATTAAGGAATAGAAGAAAAGGTCAAATACCTTTGACCTCAAGTTCTCTCAGTTCATTCTTCTCTTTTTCAAAACTTTACCTCTCCCTTTGTGCAGCATTATCAGCCAAAGGTGATTAAGGAGCTTCTTATCAGAGTTCGATCTGTTTCCAGCAAAAATGTTTTCATTGCTTTCAGAGTGGGTTTGATAGGAGCCATGGTGGCAGCTATGAAAGCCATGTGACAGGTCTGGTGATTTCAGACAGAGCTGACCTTGAGTTTTAGATTTCCTCAGGGAAAAAACAGTTTGTTTGCTCTCTGGTCCTAAACTCTTTTTCTGTCATTTTTCCAAGGGCAGTTTCAGTGTGTGGTTTCTGTTTCTTTTGTTTGTTTTCTCAAAAAGAACTTTTTGAGTATAACATTGGGTTATGAAGATTAGCTTGAGAGCTGATAAATCCTTCAAGCCATACCCAGCTGTGAAATGTAGGACAGTCTTGCTGGTCTGAAGTTCAGAAAACATAAAAGGTTCATTTAAATTCTGCATAATATTACTGAGTAAATAGTTTACAACACATCTTTAGACTGCTTTTGAAGAAAGATGCTATATAAATGTAAGGAGTGGCCATTACAATTTTTCAAAACATGCTTGTACTTTGAAAATGTAGCATTTAATATCTTCCTTCCTCTTCTGTATTGATTAAGATATTCAAGTCAGAAGTCAAGTTTTTCCATACAGTAGCAAACCCTTGAAGGATTTTTCATGTGACAGCACAAAAGCAACCTATAGACAAGTCCTCATTTTGACTTTGTCTGATATTAATTTGGAAAATAATGTATCATATGGTATGTTCAAAATATTTGTGATTTTATCTCAGTGGGTGTTTTGGTGATATTGCTGTGAAGATGAAATGGCGTGCACAGTGGAGATGACAGTTGTGAAACCCATGTAACACAAACAACAGATGGTTATGGATTTTTACTTTTGGGCAGGATCTGGGTTCCTACACTTTTCTTCCTCCCTGATAACATTTTCTAATTTTGGTTTTACAAATACTGGCACAAGGAATTTAGTGGCCATCCATATGGAGATTGAGAATCTTTCTTGAATTGACCTCTCTCTTTTGTCGTCAGGGACAAGTGTTTTTCCCCATCAGAATATGCAAAGTGTTGAATTTTAATAACCTCATTTAGAGTGTCCTTAAAAGCAGAACTTACTAAGTTTCTGAGTGCCTCATGGGAATACTTCACGTTTAGCTTAAGATATATGTAAAACATCTATGTCAAGTTAATTTGAGACTCACAGATTAAGGGAAAGGAGTTGTAATGAGGTTTCACAAAACAGAGCATTTTGACTCTTATTTAGCAAATGGACATAAGAGTAACAAAATATTATAAATATACATTAGTTGAGTTCTTAAAAAACAAGACCTGAATGCTAAAGCCTGGGAAGGGTAACACAGCCAGGTCTTGTATTTCTTGGAAGGCTTTGAGTTTTAGTAAAACTGGATGTTTAGGCTAGTGTTCTGCAGTAGCAATAGATGTTTAAAACCAGATATTTTAAACAGAGATGTCTTCCTAGATGTTTGGAAAACACTCTAAAATGGTCACAAGAAGAAAGGTGGAAAAAAAGCATATATGTTGAAGATGGTTTTATACATTTACTTTTCAAACAGGTTTGTCACCCTGTGTATAGGAACAAGCTTCTTTTTCTCTCTGCAACTTGTTACATTTTGCTGGACAAATAAGATCTAATTGCTAAATATTCAGTGCCTTTTGAGGATCCAATTTTGTCAAGTTTTCATGAAAAAGAGGTTTTGCTGAGATCCAAATACACTCAGGAAGTCAGTCTCAAAGCTAAGGACATACTTCCACTGAGAGAAATATGGAGTTTTTTGCCTTTTATTGTATGCTTGTGTTAATTTTGAGTAATTGTCAGAAAGACATTACATGATACAGAGTTCCCATTGTGTTTCTGCAAACCTCTTCTGATGTTCCAGCCATAGGCTATTGGTCATGGTTTGATAATACAATCACCTGGAACGTGCTTTTGAGGTAGTGCTGGGTTAATTATTGTGATTGGTGATCTTAGAGGTCTTTTCCAACCTTAACAATTCCATGATTCTGTAGAAATATTTGTGGTAACTTAAATTTAATTAACTTGAGCCCTTTACTGCAACAGATCTGTCTTATTTACATACAAGTAGGCAATGCAGATTACATAATGAACATTAATTAATAACTGCCTTTGTAAGACTTTGTATTTGTCTTGGTCTTAATTTGGTTTTATAGACAGGGATTTAAATACGTGAATCAATATTGCAAGCTTTTTTTTTTTTTGGTAAAAAAGTATTTATTTTATTTCCACAGTTTCGGTTAATAGGTCAAAGTCTAACAATAATAAATAACACGCATCATTTTCTAAGGGGCTAAAATTTTTGTTTTGTTTAAGAAAGGTATCAAGGGACAAACTGAGGTCTTTGATATGTTCATTTAGCTTGTAAAACTTTGACGAAGGAATGCTTATTTTGTGAGTACTGCAAATGTTGGATTAGTTCCCATGTAGTTTTTCAGTGGATCATACAATAGTTGTGTTCGTGATGTGTGTTGGGTAATTCAAAGGTAATGAAACAATGGTCTAGCACAACTGGGAAGCATGAGACATTTATACAGATACCAGAGAAGAACTGTGGGGAAGGAAAAGTCTGTGTATACCATTGTAGTCATCCAACACTTCAAATGAAATAATAAACCCAGCACTTTACAAAGAACTTATTATAGAATTTTACTGGTCCATTGTTTTGGAATGTCTAAGAACTATTCCCGTGTTTATTTTGGAGAATATATTCAAGGAAAACAAAGTTATACTGATATGTTTAGAAGATATTCTAAGCCAGTATCAAATGGCAGCAGCTGAGATGTACTGTGATTCCTAAAGGTACAGAGTTCTGCAGTCATTAACAGAGGTGAGTGTGCCAGGAACGTAGTGACAGGTTTATGGAGAAGCCAGAGGAGCAACAGAAATAAAAAAAATATGATGGTTTAGAATGTATTTAATGATGATATTAGGCACTCTAAATTGATTTGATGGTTTTGAAGATTTTTCAAAGACCACATGGCACATTTGTCTAAATGTATAAACCATATGAACTCCATTTCAGGAGTCAGAACATTTTCATCTAATAGTGATACTCTATTGAGATTCTGTATGTCAAAGAACACAAACAAATACAGCTTTAGTAGGTAATACATGTTTTGTGGGTGCATACAATCCAAAGAAAATCTTAGCTTTCTTTTCTAGAAATTTTGGCAGGTACTTTTTAATTGTCAAGACACAGTTAAATATTGGCATTGCAATTCTACCTGATTGTTTGGGGGAGTATATACTGGATGACATGACATCCAAATGAAAGAATGGGATTAAAACAGGAACCCTATTGTGAAACAAGGTGTTGATTTCCTCATATAATTCCAGCACATCTTTTGACAGTTTGTCACTGATGATGGAAATGTGCACCTGTCTGGTTTTCTATGTGTAATGCTTTGAAACGTTTGCCATTAAAAACTTTAAGAAAACTTTGAAAAAAGTAATGGTATCCTTCCAGCTTTTTAGCAATAGTAGGTGGAGATAATATGAACAGGATTCATGTGTTGAGTCTTCCTCAGCATAAATGAGGCCAGTTGACTAGACATCTGTTGTCAGTCGATAAAGATGGGAATTTCTAATTCATTCTTTCTGAAACTAATGTCCAAAACACATTAAATATAAAGACTTCTTTGGCTTTTGAGTGCTAAAAGAATCTAGAGGTAAAGTTCAAATTTTGCACATCTGAGTTGATGCCACCCTACATGATTGTTGCCCTACACTAATATGTTATATTTTGCTACCTAGAGATCTTGAAATCAAAGAACATTCTTATTAGAGATACACACCTATTATTAAGAATTTTGAGCTTGTTGTGTTTAAGGTCTGATTTTCTTCTTTAACCTTCTTGTGTGTTCAATGGGTTGTAATTCTCCCAAGTTACAGTGACACTGGACTCAATTGCATTAGTTTTAATGCTATTAAAAATATCTGGTAATTTTAACAGTACATTTGAGCTTGTAGATCTCTTACCTTGCAATGACTTTCCTCATACATATAATTTCCTTTCTTTCATAACCAGATAAGAAAAAAACACAACTGACTTGTCTAATAATTGGCCAAGTTTACATTCTTCTGTAGCTGATTATAAGCTGATAGAAATCTGTGGATCTGTTATATTTTCTTATCTTCTGTGAATGATTTAAAAGTTAAATACAGTTCGGTCTCTTTGTAACAAGATCCCCAAACACTTCTCTTATCAGTATCAGCTGGCAGCACCAATTTTGTCTTGATGCAAACCTTACTCATATTGCTCTCCTATGGAATAATCCTTTGCTCTTCCTGGAACAGACTTATTTGACTGAAATTTTTAGTTCTTTTACAAGGATGAGTTTTTCTGTTCTACATGCAATGCTTACAGATTTGCAGGATTTCCCAAGAACCTTGCACCAGCTTTCAAGATTGGGCTGTCACAAGAGAAGGCAGCAGATGTCCTATTTGGCCTTCCCTAGAAGGTGGAGTAATCTTACATCCTTGGAAGTAAAATTTCACTCAGAAAAGCTGCTAGAGCAGTGCTGGTCTAAATTATTTAAATTATTGGCGTATACCAAACTTGCAGAATTAATCTCTCTGTATTGTGACATTGCTAAGCTTTAAGTATCATCATAAAGTGATGCTATTACTTGCCTCATCAGAATAGTTGTAATTTTCAGACCAGCAAGTAAATAAACAAAGTGCAGGGAGTTTTACTTCTGGATATTTAGCTTAAAGACTGTCTTTAGAGGAGGTATACAATCCATAAGAAACCAAAACTCCAGAATGGTTACCATGAAACCATTTAATTAAGGAACATAAAGGTTTAAAGCTGGAGAGAAGGAACATTTTCATTGATGATGATACTCTCTTATCAGAGACATCTAAAATAACTGCCTGGGGCTCCATTGCAAGTATAGCCATTGGTGCTTATTCTGCAAGAAATGCTTAATTTTAAATACCTTAGTGATCTCATAAAGTTCAAAGTTAAAGTAATTTCTTTTCACCTATCTAAAGTCAACGTATAAGCATGTTTATATATTTATGCAAATATGTTCATCCTTAGGTGTGTTTGCTACATCAAGATTTCTTGACAGTGTGCCTTCAATGACTTAAGTGATTCCAGAGGCATTCATTAGAATCTCATTTTTATTTATATTCACCTTAAAAAGACATGATCCATTAATGATTCATATCTTTTCCTCAAATAAAATATAAATAAAATATAGAATACTAGCTTTGAAGATTTATAGGATTTGAGCAAAGCTGATGGTATTCACTTTACTGAAGTAATCAGTGGATAAAACTTCTGACTTATTTGTTAACAAGCTTATCTCTGCTTCATAAATGGAAAAAAAAAACCTAAGGACACAGTACAATTTGACCTTAAGCATGAATCTCCTAACTTCAATTTTAATTTATTTAAATTAATGGATTCCATAGAGTTCCAGTGATGCAAAGTTCTCTGAGAAGTCAAGGATCAGTGTGACTGTAAGGATTATTCATTGGAGCAACAGAGGGTGACAAAACACTTCCAGGTAGTGACCTGAAAATGCATGATTCTCACATGGAAAGAGAATGTAGTCAACATTGGAGGTGATTCTAAGGGGCTCATGCCCCCTTACATGAACAATGCCTCGGAGGACAACACAGAATGAGATGTGACAGTTCATCTCAGAGAGCTTCAGTGTGTGTTAGGTGACTGCATATACAGTAATAAACAACACATTGGGCTTATACTCAAATAAGAAACTGTAGAGTTGCAAGTTTCCTAAGACTGTTTGGTAATGAAATGCAATATGATACCCAATAACCCTGAAAAAAATGTTTGTAATTATTTTGAGCTAAGAGGAAGAATTAGTTAATGGTAATGCCACACAGTTATATTTTCAATTTGTTTATTTGTATGGCAGAGCACATTAGAGATATTTCTGAGTGAGCTTTTTGAAGACTTTTAATTTAACTAAAAATTCTGAGGATGAAAATTTTTATTTCAGCTTGGGAATAAAATTGATGTTAAAGCATAAATTTGATTAATGCAATGCTTGTTTAATTTTCTGTATTGTTCCTTAAAAATCAACTAACATGCCACATAATCTATGTGAGAGTGATTCTCTTGTCTTTTACACAGCACCATAGTTTATACCTGTGGAAAGAGTGTGCAAGGTTGCATTTGCCATTGTGATTTAGAAGCTCTTCATATTTACTTACTCAAATGTAAACAGTAAGCTGAGTGCTAAGCACTTGACCCTATGCTCAGAGAACCAGAGCTGAAGTGGCAAATGGGGTTAAGAAAAGAACAAACTTGTATTATGGAATTTCTTCCAGATTATTTCACCCGATGTTATAAAAAAATTACCTGACAAGGTGTTCAGATGTACACATTGCCTAGATCAGTCAAAGTTCTGACCAATTGCTTTCCAGTAAGATGTATTAAAACTTACTAAAGAAACATAATTCCTCCTGTAGGAAGAAAATATTACTTTCCCCAGTTACCTCAGTAATATTCTCCTCACAGGCACACATGGTAAATCTTTGCAGAAGTAGGTATATTTCATTGGATTATTTTAATGTGTTCTTGCTGAAGAAAGTCAACATAATTCTTTAGTTGAACGGTGATTCCAGAAATGCATGATGCTTAGGCAGTATCTGTAATACAAATCATGAAAAGCCTGTATTTTAATGGGCACTAATTTATTTTGAATTTATGATGCATCACAGTCATTAGAAGGAAGCTGCTTCACATTACTAGATGGAGAATATGGTTTCTGCCAGTGGCAGGTTGTTTTATTTCTTCACAGCAGCTAAAAAACCCCTCGTTCAAAAGCCACACAAATACTATCTGCAAGTGCAAAAAGATGGAACTAGGTCACCAAGCCCCTTCATGTTGCTTTTTGAAGCAGAGCTCAGATACTCCTTATTCATGTAAACAGATCTCATCTAGACTTTTCTACCCACACACTTTCAGAAAATCTTGTCTATGGAGGGGCTCTTTGCTGCTACAAGAGAAAGGACTGTGTAGAGAATGTTATGAATGTTTTTTCCTCTCTAGTCCAGCCAAAAGGCAAATGCCAAAATGGCCTTTGTCCAACTCCCTCATAATATATGTCTTTTCCACTGTCCAAGCCACAGGCTTTTCTATTAATTTTTAATGACTCTTTCACTCCTAACTTGGTCATAATTTATGCTAATTTTGATTGAGCCACCAAATAAAGGGCATGTCGCTCTTCACAGAGAACAGTTTAAAAATTTGAAAGTGCATCAAGTAAAGCTCTTTCTAAAATAAATGGAAACCTAAAAGTGACAGTTCAATGGCAAATTCAGCTCTGATGAGAAAACATATGTGAGGTGAGTATGGGAATATGCAAAGATAAACTGACATGTACTCAGATGTGAAAAGTTAAAAAATGTATCTGATTTTTCCTTCAATTTCTTTGGATGGAGTTATTTTGAGACATATATTTGACTGTAAAAGACTAGAGAAATGCAGGAAAAATAGAACAAGAAGATATTAGAAACCACACAAATTATTGAATATTCAGTAAATATTTCACTGAATATTGTTTTTAGAAAGCAGTTAAACATGGGCTCTTTAAATTTAAGCAAATTGGAAATCATAGGCTCATAGTTGACCCTAGGTTGGGTTGGGACACTTTCAGAATTTTGTACATGTTGACTGAGTTGCCCTCAAAATTTCCACTATTTCCAGTGCAGTAAAGGCTACTAATTTGAGCACAGTTGCAATGAAAATGCATTGAAAAAATGAAAGACATCATATAAATCTCATTACTGTTTTTAATCGAGTTATTTTGATAACATTTGGCTGCACATTATTCTGATTTTAATTTTTGTTTCCGTCATGTTTCTAGGCATTTAACAGTTTATATTTGCTTTAGTCTTTTTGACTAGGAAGACAAATAGTGTTTTTATTACTTTGCATATCACTCTATAATTTAACAGATTTTTCTCAATATAAACATGTGTTATTTTTTCAGTTGTCTGAAAACAGGGAAAAAAACAAAGCAAAAACCTCAAGAAAGAGACTCAGTTTTAATTGGCAACTGAATATATTTTGAAAAATAGTGGGAAAAATGTAAATTCTCTGTCATATGATCCCATTAATACACTACCACTGTCTACATTTACATTCTTAATAAGTTCCAAAAGCTAATGAGGATCCTTAGTTCCCATTTTATATCTTTAACACACAGATAAATTCCTTTCCCTCTTCTGTTTTTTTTTGTCCTTTATTTTCCCTTCACTATTCCCTTTTCCCTTTTCCCTCCCTGTTCCCATGCCCTCAGCACATTGGAAGCTACATATTTGAATTTATTTAAAATATTACTAAATATAATACTTTATTATAATATCAAATTATTTAGAAATTATATAATTATGGTTTGTAAAAGAGTTTGGGAAATTGACACAGGCTTCTAAATTTTAGCACTGAAAGAAACCATATGTATTTTTCTGCATATTAGTAAAAAATTTCTAATGAAAATTATAAAATAATGCTTTAGGGTTTTGGGTTTTTTCTATAAAATAGAGTTTAAGCCTGGTGATACTGATGTGTTAAGTGCATTTGGAAATAATCTTACAAGGTTATTGACAATGACCTAAATATGAGGACTCCTCTGGACACTTCCAAGTTATAAATACATACATCCAGATTTATACTTCTCATCACATTTATTCTAGATGAGATTTAATGATCCACTCATGATCCATAATTCACAGTAAGTGGTCCACAGAAACATCCTAGGTAATAGATTCAGTATTTTCAATTTGAAGTTTAATTATACAGTGCAAAACTGAGTAGAGAAAGGAATATGATAAAGGAGCAACTGAGAAGAAACAAGTGTCTTGTGTTTTCTCTGAAATTACATATTATTGCTTGTAACAGTATATAAGAAATTATTTCCAAGTTTAGTTAGTTATAATATCATTATGAAATAAACTGTAGGATGGGGTGCATGGGATATTGTATGAACTTTGATATGATGGGCAAATTGTGGAAGACAGAGAAATGACAATATTAACTTTAACCAAAGTTGCTGAATTTTTCAGTGTGAATGCACTATCTGAAAAACGTACTGGTTTGAGTTGGAGAGAATATGCCCTGCATTCCTGAGAACTACTCAATAGTGTGGGTTATTGTATTTATTATGACTTTTTACTCACTAAAATTCTTCTAGGCAGAATTGGCAAACTACTAGTCTTCTTCCAGGTAAAGTAGCCAGGGATTTTTTAAGTAGGGGTATAAAAATAATGAATGATAATAGGGAATAATAAATAGAAAGTGCTGAGTAATGAGCATTTACAAATATTGTGTTCACATGTGCATACACACAGATTTTTAGAAAAGACAGCTATTCCTTAAAGAAGAAGAAAGAAAGAAAAAAAAGAAAACCTTTGTAACTATCCAATAACATGGTTTGGGAAAAATGTTTATGAAGAATTAAAATAAATATTTACATAAACACTTAAGTTTCATTATTTTGTCTTTTCTGCTTTTTATTTTTTGATTCTTTTTCAAAGAGTTCCCAACAGTTATCTCTTAGATTATCTACATATATCTTATTTTCAAGTTGCTATAATTGTAATTTTTACAATGGTATAGTGCTTTGTTTTTTTTCTAGTTGTATGATCTGCCGAAAATTTACTAACAACAGAATATACAGAACTTGTTTGTCAATCTGGTTCACAGTTAGCAAACTGTAAAGACAAATTTCATAGCTAAAAATTGTAACCTGCTTTGGGAAGGCACCAAGTACTAAACACTAAATCTTCAATTAGAAATTTTTGAGTTCTTTGAAAGTGAGAGAGTGAGTTCAGAAGGTTTCAGATGAAAAATACTTATAAATGGGACAAGTATGTTCTATTATCCCTGGAAAAAAACAACCCATTTTTCTCTCTGAATCCATCATTTAGATGAGGGAAAGCATTGGGGTTTTTTTTTTTTTTTGTTTTGTGTTTGTGTATATGTAGTCTCCATGTCTGGGCATATGAGTTTTTTAATACCATTATTTTTGAGACAGAAAAACTATTAAATAGAAAACTATTAGATAGAAATACTGGTTAGTTATAAATAAATCTCTAGTTTCTGATTAGTACTAATTTCCCTTTGCTTCCTCAAAGTTGACCTATTAGGATTTATTTTAAATACTCAGAAATGGGATTCTTGCAGTTCATGTGCTGAACACAGCCATTACCAAATTGAACTTAGCCTTTCATTTCAACCATCTACAGAGACAGAAGGATAACACTCCAAAGATGATACTTCTAAAAAAAAAACCCACTACACATTTTTATGAGAACATTTGAGTTATGCCTCATGAAATACCTTAGAAAAATGCCTCCTGAAATTCCAAATGAATCCCTGAAAGAAATGGAAATTTATTATTACCTTGTATAGTTTATAATTGTGTTTACTAAAATTTATATATTAGTGTTATTATGTTTACTGCATTTCCAGGGGGAATAGTGAATAAGTCCTTGTTTGTTTTTTCATTTAAAGGACAAGTAGCTTTTTATGGCACAGGTTCATTGTGCATTTAACAGTAAAATTATTTAAGTGAAATCCCCAACACATTTTTTGAGTCAGAAAAGCAGTTTTAAATTTAGATTAATGCCAGCCTACGACATACTGACATACATGACATATGACATACATACAGGACTTAATTGCTGTTAAGTACTTAGCTTTAAAAGTCATTGTCTTCTCTTCTGCAGAAAGCTTTCAATAGTGCCTTTTCCCCAGTGCCTTCATTATTTGCCACTGAATTTTCTAATATAAATGTTGATTCACTGCATGATCAAGTTACAAGCTGGTTGCTCTGGTTTTCTGTGAAGAAATGAACTTTTTTCTGAGAAGATTTTTTGCAATGCACTGATGCTATTTCCCTTTACAGGGGCATGCAGACCGTTGGAAAAATATGTGCTTGGTGTTACAGGGTCTCTGTTTTAAATACTCTGTTTAAAAGCTCTCTTAGAGGTGCTTGTATTCCACCTCATCATTAGCTTGTTACCTCTGTTCTTCTTTATTGTTTCTTACCTTTTTCTAAGTTGAAAGACTAGTTTTTGAAAATATCTATGCATGGGCTTCACTCTGTTCAGTGATACTGAAGGTAACAGGAAACCATATATAAGGAAAATTTTAAAAAATGCTAAAATATTTTTCTGCATTTTAATTATTTTCATAAAAAAGATGTCAATGGGAAATTTGGGCCAGAGCTAGCATATATGTTTCTGGAATCTGCTGAGTGTTCAGTAGCTCATAGAATTACACTCATTCCTTATTAAATATGATAAAGTTTCATATTACTCATTTCAAAACAAATGTCCTCATATATCTTAAAGTGTTCTGCATTTTGATCGTGTTTTAGCCTTTCATGAAAAAAAATCTGCAGCAAAGCATGCAAAACATAATTAATATAATGCATTGATATGCATCCATGTAAATAATAATTATCATGGCTACTCCTTGATTAAAAACTGGGCATTTTTCCAACTTTTTAAAATTCATAAATATAGAGCAATTTGCTAACTTGAAGGCATTACCTAAATTACATGGTCCATAACTCCATGCACATTTGCCTCCTAACAAACAAGAAATAAAACCTGAAAGCCAAACAAGAGCTTTAATCAAAATATGTAAAGCCCTTGATTCGTGTCTGTGATGTATCACTAGAAAACCACAAAATACCAAAGCAGATCAAGGATCTGTAATTTCTCCATAAATCAATACTTAGAACAAGTACCAGCACTGTTGATCGCTCATTTTGGTTTTCCTGAACATTTCAGGAAAAAGCAGCTTATATTTGCAATCACAAAACGTGTTTCTCACTTGAGCACTCCAAAACTTGCAGGTGTAAACTTTTTGGGAGGAGAAACCATGAGGAAGCAGCTAGAGTTGAGCACTCTTCCATCAGTCATACTCCTGTGTGTTACCACACACACAGTTACTGCATTCCTTATAAACCTCCCAAGGAATAGATGAAGGTCAAATTAGTGTTCATTGGAGATCAAAAGATAAAAACTTGATGGAATACAAGGCTCGTTCAGGACACCAGTGAGAATGTGAGCATTCAGAGTAATGACACTGAGGAAATGTAGCTAAGAGCAGGGGAAGTGGAGAGCAAACTGTGATGGATGGTTGAGCAGCTGGCTGTGTCCTCCCAGGCAGGCTGAGCTTTGAGCTGCTGAGCTCTCCTAACTCATCGTCTAACAACCCTAACTCGATGTTACGTTTTTCTGTTTGGTGGTATTTAGTGCAAGAGAATTTTTTTTCTCATTGCTTTCTGTCAAGGTTGTGGTGTTATCTGGGTTTATGGAATCAGTGCAGCCACTTGTAAATGTTATATGAAATGGAAAAAAAAATGCTGCAAAATGCATAGAGGAACTATGGAGAAAACTTTCCAATGATTCTTGAGCTGATTTATTTCATTGCTGTTACACAAACACATAGAATATGTCAGAAATGCAGGTTAGCATTCCCAGAAACATGATACAAAATATAAATATAAAAATAATACAAAAATAGTTCTTTACTTTTTAATATTTTTCTTTTTCTGTCTAAAGCCTGTCCAAGAGTACTAAAATAATTTAGCCAAAGGTTTTTGAACAAAAGACTGTCACAGAGTGCATAATACTTTGACTTCATCCTGCCTGACAAAAAAGAGCATATTTGGAAGGTGTTTTCCAAGTTAGTGAACAGATTTTAAACATTTTGTGTTGCTTTTTCTCTGAGTACCAGAGATATTATTCCATTAGCAGTACTAAGTACTTGCTTAAAGCCTTTGTGATTGAATGAGTTTTTGTTAGTGGACTTCATATTTTATTTAAAAAAAAAAAAAAAAAAAGGAAGAATAAAATGTTGCACTGATCTTGGCAAATAGTTTATACTAATATTAATTCTAAAGCTGCTTGGGCTTTTCCAGCCTTGAAGAAAGCAGAAATAAAAGATAAACCTTGACTGGAAAGACAGCTGCATTGACTCTGTAGAGCAGATGGCTGAAAATGTGTTTAAACCACTTGACAGAATGCAATCTACAATGTAACATTAGTGCAATTTGAAATATTATTACATTCATTTTCAACTTGTTTTAGCAATTCACTTCATTTAAATAAATGCCATATTGTTCAGACTGAGTCATTTCATGTTGCTTTGGGTCGATGACACTATGAACACAGCAATGATATTGTCAATATATGTTAAAAAAAATTCATTTTTATCAGGAAAGTTTATCTCTAGTTCCATACTAAAATCAATGGTGGTAGCAAAATAAAAAACATAAATGCACTGGCAGTATGCAAAACAAATTGCAGAGTGATCTCTAATTATATCACTGTATTACAGGAATGAGAAATCATACTAAGACAAATATTAGCTATGCTTAGGTGCATGGAGAACAGGGAGGTGATTCAGGACAGCCAGCAGGGCTGCAGAAAAGGCAGCCTGACCAACCTATTGGCCTGCTATGATGGAGTGACTGTATCAGTGGACAGGGGAAAGTTTACAGATGTCACCTCTCAGGATTTCTGTAAATCCTTTGACCAGATCACCCACATCCTTGTCTCTGAATTGGAGAGAGATGGACTTGATGAGTGGACTCATAGCTGGATAAGGAATTGGTTGGACAGCCACATCCAGAGGGTAGTGGTCAATGGCTCAGAGTCCTGATGGACATCTGTAACACATGCTGTCAGGAGTCTGCACTGGGACCTTATTTATAATTATAATAAATTATAATATGTAATATCTTTATTCTTGACAGGGATGAAGTGATCAAGTGCTCCCTCAGCAGGTTTGCAGATGACACTGAGCTGAGTGGTGCAGATGACACATCTGATCACAGGATGCTGTCTAGAAGGGACCTGAACAGGCTTGAGCAGTGGGCCCATGGGAATCTCATGAGATTTAACAAGCCAAGTTCAGGGTGCTGCACCTGGATGGGGCAAACCCTGTTACCAGCACAGGCTGGGATGGACAGATCAGAGCAGCCCTGCTGAGAAGAACTCGGGGGTGCTGCTGGAGGAGGGGCTGGACATGACCCAGCCATGGGCACTCCCAGCACAGAGCCAGACGTGTCCTGGGCTGCAGCCAGAGCAGCGTGGGCAGCAGGGCAGGGAGGGGATTCTGCCCCTCTGCTCAGCATTCATAACTTCTCTGTGCACAAGTGCATGTAAATTCTCTTTTGAGCCATTGAAGTAGAACTTAGGTGTCACAGTATATAGACTTTGTATGGAACATCATAAACAGCTCCAAAATGCATGATCCCATCTTTGCTCACACAGCTGAAATGACTTTTACCACTTTTCCCTTGACACAATGACAAACAATGTGAAAAGCATTTATTTTTTCTTGTCTTATAAAGCACAGCTCTTCCTGAAAATGTTTTTCTGCGGTGCTGGTTACAGTTGTTGTCTTACACCTTTTCACAGCCTGGTCCTTTGCCTGAAACAGAAAGATATAAAATAAAAGTACAGCTGTGAGACTGTTAGCATATTAGGGTAATGGTCTTAAATTTGGTTTAGGGAGTATATAATCTTTTGTGGCTGATGGTTTGTGGGTGTTAAGGGAGAGACCACAATAAATATTCTTGTGGGTCTTCTTACTTAACATCTGTTATGCAGTTACTTCAGGCTTCAAGAAGGTAGATTCAGAGATCCAGCCATCCTCTAGTGCATTAACATACATTAATGTATAGCAAGGTTTTGGTAGTGGAATGTTATTTAAACAGCTTAGTCTTCCTTCGTCTGGAAAGAAGGAATACACAAAGAATATAGACCTGTGCTGGCATGTGAGCATTGCTTAAATAATTGTAAATGTTAGATATGACATAAAATTTGTGCAAGGCTATAAAACATATGATGGCAGGCAAATAGCTGGAATTTATGTAGAATCATCTATGTTAAGGTATAAATATGCATTATTTTATGAGGCTTCATAACTAAGTGTATGCACAGATGTCAGAATAAAATGTTTAACTAATTTATCACACTGGAAGTATTTGTAGATAATTTAGGGAGCTTAAACTAACTTTATGGCTTGTAGAAGAATTAATATTTCCAACATGTGCAAATTTTAAATCAAAATACTGGAATATACATAAAGAAACCTCAAATTAACCAGAACTGTGGAAGTAAGTACACATCATTAACCTAAAGAAAACATCTCAAAGAGAGTATTATGTTTAAAGGTTTTTTAAATTCATCATACATTTCAGATTTATGCCATTTGAGAATATAGTCAGGCTCAGACGACCTACCTAAATTAAGATATTCCATATTTGAGCTCAGCTGTTAGGTCTTGCAGGTGAAGCTAACATTAGGTGCTTTGATCTGGAAAGCTGCAACTTAAAGTCCTGGTCTAACTGCCACAGTGAAGATCTGCAGAGATGCAGTTTTTCTGTTCCTAGTGAGGAACTTTCTGTTAACAAATGCTAAACAAATTTTTCATTTTCGATTTTGCAAATATTTCCATCTCATCACAGAAGGAAGAACTGGGAAATTATTTTTTTTTTAATTTAAAATAATTGTTTTGATATGTCTTAAGTGAATACTGTTACTGTGCTTAGTAATAAAAACAGTTAGATTTTTTTACTTGTCTTAGATTTATTTATTTTCATACCTATAGCTATTATTTGATACTGGGATGAAACTTTTTTCTTTAAGAGATTTCCAGTTAAAAGGGTCTTTTCTTTTCACTCAGATAAATTATTTCTGTTGTTTATATATTGCAAAAAGGCTTGCTTTCTAACTCAGACATGAGCCTAACCACTGATTTTCCAGGCATAGCTCTATAAATAAAAAAAAGTGTTCCATGTTTCAGTGCTTTCTTCATATGGTCTCAAAGGGGAAAGCCCAGCTTGTCACAGTTCTGCTTAGTGGTTCCCCTCAAATGGATCTAAAGAAATGCTAGTTATGTCATCATATAAGCTGTTAGTTAAAGGTTTTAGTGCTTCATGAGTGTTCTAAAGTCTTTTAATAAATCCCTGGCTGTTGTGTATTTGGGTGTCCATTCCATGCTGTGAGTGTTTTAGTCTGTTGGCTTTGGTATATAGTTATGCTTAAGACTACTTGGGACTCAAGTAATTTAATGAATACACAAACTAAGATCCAAATAAGACTCAAATCTTTGCTTTCCAGTCAAGTTAATTTCAGGTTGTTCTCTGTATTCATGAGCTATTAGAAAAGAGGCAGGCACAGGGCAACTCTACTGCAGAAGCTTATTTCCATAAGGAATTAAGGTAAAAATTGATAATTTGCCATATTATCAAGACTTCTGTTGTGTTTATGCAAATAGTAATTAACATTTGCAGTCTATCAATAATAATACTCTAATGCATTTAAGGTAATTCAAATAGTGGAGTCTAAAAAGTAATTTTGCCTATGAAAGCACACTTTTAAATTTTATTAGATTTGGTTTTTCATTGCATGAAATTTCTGGCATTTATTCCTTTAGATATTTATAAAAACAGACTTAAAACTATTATCAGTATTGTGAATAACTTGCAGTGAATTCAGATTCAAATCAAAGTAAATTCCACTTTGTTCTAGGTGCCTGCTCTATCTTAAGTTTGAAATGCATTGGTTTTTATGCCATTGGGTTTTTGGGTCCTTTGTTTTTATTTTTTAAAATTTTTGTATTGGATAATTTGAGTTATTGCAAAACCAAGACTGTTTGTAGTGGTTTGGGCCAAATACAGTGCAATCAGATGCTGTGCAGGTTTACCTAAAGAGTTTGACAACCTCTTAATCTTGATATGTAGCACACCATCTATTCTAGCCATGGCTGTTCAAAAACATATAATGTATGTCATGCTAAATTGCAGGCTGGATGTTTAGTTAGTGTAGATGTAATTATACCATAAACTGAATTGCAGTTGGAACTGAAGAATGGACCTGTGGCAATATATTAAAATTTTATAAGTTTTTATTCTAAACCACATTTTAGATTTTTCCGGACAGCCTATAGTTATGTTACTGCCCATTAACACTCCCCTCTTGATGAGGTAAGGGAAAGCAATCTCGGGGGCCTGAGATTTATATTCTGATTAGACAATCTGATTTTTAATCTGATATATGTGATTCTAAGTAGGGATGCATGACATGCTGCAGTATTAGGTAGTTTTAATCTACTTGTTTGTAGGTTCTTCCTGCTCTGTGGAGTTTTGATACCTCTCAAATACTTGAAATACTTCAGTCCTTGCACTTTCAAAACATACATTGACCAGTCTTGGCATTGATTGTTTGTGAACTGTAACAATCCCTCTAGCTTGTCTGATGTCTTTAATCTTTTTATCCATCTCCATAAGTAATCAGTGTTTATATTGTGATGGAGGCAGTATATCCACATCCAGTCTCATATGTTCAAACTCACAGAGTGCAGTGTTTGTAGATAGATTGGTATACAAACAGTTTAACATTTTCCAGGATGGAGGAGGAAAGCATTCCTACACATTGTAAATGCAATGATAGAGTTACCTGTTACCTGAAATTGCATTTTCTCTCTACCCACAGGTCCCATAAGCAGCATTTTGGTGAATAAGTATGGTAGCCGGCCTGTGATGATAGCAGGGGGTATCCTGTGCTCTTTTGGAATGATTGCATCCTCTTTCTGCAATAGTGTCCTTGAACTCTATATATGCATCGGTGTGGTTGGAGGTAAGAGCCCTGTCTAAAGGTTATGTTATATCAAACTATTTCTAATATTCTTCTACAAATGAGCCTCACTGATCAAGAATCTCTGCGTACAGATGCAATCCAAGAAGGTAGTAAGATCAGTTAATTTCAGCTACCTGAACTATCTAATCCTTTAAATTAACTGTTACGATTTTAAATTATTTCTTCGGACATTTCAGAAGCAATACAGCATTCAACAAGTGCTGTATGTATGTAATTTTCCACATTGCACTGTAATTATGGTATAAAAATTGATTGGCTCATGACAGCACTTGCTACAGTCATTTGTGTGCAATTTCACATTTGTTGTTTTAGCTTTCACTCATGTTGCACTGCAAACAGGGTGGCAGAGACTAGCCAAATTCTAGTAGAATTGTGAAAGCTTGTGCTAGCTTTTTTGTAGGTTTGTACATGCACATACTCCCGCAGAAAAGTATAACAACTTTAGTTCAATAGTTTTTCTGTTTAAAACCTCCCAAATAAAATTATTCTGATTCATCTGTCAAAGGTGTAAATATTACCAAAAGCAATGAATTAAGGTTATTGTAATGCCAGATTAAATTAAAGAATTTCCTTAATAAATGTTTGGGTTTTTTTTAAAACTCCCCTCTCCAAATAATGAGAGGTGAAATATTGCCAGACAATAAGTGAATGAGATACTACTTGTATATTCAGGCTCATCTTCCTCTATATTGGGACTAAAGGAGTTTTTTATTCAGTGATTAATCCTTAAAACTCTTATTTCAGTAGGCACCTAAACTTGGTGCCTACTGGAAGAGTAAAGTCAGAGTCCAGGCTTATCAAGGAGGAAAGCTTTTCTCCTGTACCATAAAGCAGAAGCATATTAGAGTTTTTGTCTTAGATGTCTTTATACAGAGAGAAGGCCTAGAAGTTCAGCTTTAGGTTCAGTTTATGCACTTAGCTGATGTGGGTAGGTGGTCTGCTCCCATGTATATGCTTTACAATTCCTTTATTGTGACCTGGGGAAGGAAAGCTGAATGTGCTGGAAAAATAATTTGTCATTTTATGCTTCAGTTTTGCAGACGAGTTGGATCTTAATTAAGGTTGGAAATAAGAAATTGGGAGATTTATGCATTTAAATTAACCCTACATTCATTGTAGCTGAGGTGACATTTAATAACTTTTGTTAAATGAGCCAAGGGAGAATTGTATTATAGTTTAGCAAATATGAAAATGGTGAGTCAAGGCACTGATACCATCATTCTTCTGTATGTGATTCCCCTGTCTCTAGCATTGCTGAAACACAAAAAGGAGATTTGGCTTTCAATGCAGTGTTACAGGGGAAAATAACCAAATGCCACCATGACACACTCTTGTTATTAATGCTCATAGACAGCAATGAAGCTGCATTTCATTCTCTGATGCTAGTTGGTTTCTATATTGAGAATTACTGGATGGGATACTGATAACTTAAAAAATAGCTTGAAAGAGCTGCAATGTGATTTTTCACTGCATGACCTGCAATAATATATATTGTCTTTTATGTGTTGTTTAGGTCTGGGTTTAGCATTCAACTTACAGCCTGCCTTGACCATGATTGGCAAGTATTTCTATAAGAAGCGTCCCATAGCCAATGGATTGGCAATGGCTGGAAGTCCAGTGTTTCTGAGCACATTGGCACCTCTCAATCAATTCCTCTTTAATGCTTTTGGCTGGAAAGGAAGCTTTCTTATTCTGGGAGGACTTCTTTTGAACTGCTGTGTGGCTGGGTCGCTTATGAGACCTGTTGGACCAAAAAGAGTCCCTCCTGTGAAAAAAGATGTTGAAAAAGGCACAGGAGATTCTTCCTTGCACAAAAACAACAAGAAGTCTTGTTGGCAAACTATGAATAAGTATCTGGATCTGTCCCTCTTCAAACACAGAGGGTTTCTGATATATTTGTCAGGAAATGTCATTATGTTTATTGGTTTCTTTGCTCCAATAGTATTCTTGGCTCCTTATGCCAAGCACAAGGGAATTGATGAATATTCTGCTGCTTTTTTGCTCTCTATCTTAGCCTTTGTAGACATGTTTGCTAGGCCTTCCATGGGACTTGTTGCAAACTCCAGGTTTATCCGGCCAAAGATTCAGTATTTTTTTAGTTTTGCTGTCTTGTATAATGGCGTCTGTCATATCTTGTGCCCTCTGGCAAAAAATTACACTGGCTTGGTGATATATGCTGTATTTTTTGGGTTTGCATTTGGAATGGTTAGCAGTGTTCTTTTTGAGACATTGATGGACCTTGTTGGAGCTGCCAGATTTTCCAGCGCGGTGGGACTCGTCACCATTGTGGAATGTTGCCCTGTGCTCATAGGCCCTCCCCTAGGAGGTAAGAATCTGTTCCTTTCCATTTTTGTCAGACATTACAGCATAATCTTGCAATGTAACATTGAATTAATATAAACATTGTTCTTTATGTTATTTAATGGTTTTACTGTGACTAGAAATGTACTGTAAACAGTCTAGTAAAAAATAACCTCACCAGTTACTTTTCTCCAACCTAGGGGCAGCTTGAAGAGTGGTCACTTACACTTGCTTAAATAAGTTAAATTTATCTAAACAGAGATAATTGGCAATTCCAGAGGGGAAAAACTAATAACAAAGTGTCAGAAGGAGCAGAGGCCTGCTCAGCATGTTAGGCAGGGTGCACACATGGTGGGATTCCATCAGGGTGCTGTGGAGCATTGACTCTGATTTCACACCCCAGCTCTGCTCACAGCCAGTCCCCTAGCCTGTTTCTATAGCCAATAGATGTGGACAAGGCAATTCAGAGGTTGAACTGACTGAAAGATGTCAGTGTCACCAACTTCTCTTTACAGGTGTCAGGGGAGCTTAAAGGGAGCCTAGGTGTATCACAGACTATACTCCTAACACTTGAGCTTCTAGCAGCAAAAATGAAGAGTATTTTCAGAAAGTATTTTCACTTTGCAAGCTTTTTTTGTCAGTATTCAGTAATGCTGATAGTAAGCTTTATATTATTGAGATTTCTGATGATATAAGAGATTAAAAAACTAGATGCTTTAATTTTATTGAGAAGCATTGACGTGTACTTGGTGTGTGTGTTTCAGTATAAGCCAAACAATACGAGAACATAAAGACAGTGAGAGTCTTATCAATGTATACTGTACCCACATTAGCACTGCCCCAGAAGTCAGTAAGATTATGTGTGCCTAAAAGCATTTATATACACCAAAGTACTTCAGATTGCTGTCAGTATTTCTATGAAAATAGCATTGCTGTGTGCAATTCTGAATGTGCCAAAACAATTCCGCTCACTTCAGTAAAATAATATTTACACAAGTAAATTTTTAATACTTCTAGAGGCATTCCATATATTTCTCATCATTTAACATACAAATCCACTTTGGCAAACATAGAGCAAAATATATCCTCACACAGACTCTTTCTATGCCACCTAGTGGGGGTTCTGAGCCTGTAACCATTGGAGTCCAGCCTTTTAAGTTAGGTTCTGAAATCAGTATCAACTAAAAAATATTAAATCTCATATTTATGGAGCAGTAGCTTCATAAGTAGTTATTCATTTTTCAGTATATTAACTTTTCAGGAGTTTTGTAAAGCATTTTTTTGTGCTATAACACTGTGAATAATTGATTTAACTTGTTAAACAGAGGCAACAAAAGGGATAAACATGGAAAAGCTAAGCTCAGTAGTTCATATGTTTTAAAATAGCATGCTGAAGCATGGCTAATTCAGAATTTTGCTTTTAAATATATATTTTAATGAGACTGCTCATTGATAAAAATCAGCAAATTGCACTATTTACTATTTAATTTATTTCACTATTTAATAGGTGAGTTGTACACTTGCAGTGCTAATTTGAATTTGTCCTAATACTAGGTTTGTAAAAAAAAAAGTCTTGAATTATTTCATGGCTAGTAAATGTATCAGGTGAATAGGCTTGCATTATGTTTTCAACCCAGCAAGAGCATCAAAATACATACTAAATTGAAGTGTTCAGGTTGCCTTGTGAGTTTCAATTATAGTGCAGGAAAGTTCAGAGCTAAATACTTGGATACATAGAAATGTTAATTTGGGAGTTGGGAAATTTAGAAGGAATGTCTCATAAATTGGAAGAATTGTTATGTTTCACTCTCCTTGTCATAAAGAAATTTAAACTCAGAGGTCTCAATGTAAGTTTTAGATACAGGGCTCAAAGTTTACACCTCAGCAATTGATCGTGATGGCTGAAGGGAGAAGCCTTTCTATCTCTTTCCAGTCACAGGAAAATAAATGTGAAAAGCAGGCAGCTGATACACAGAGACAGCAGCCTAAAAAGGCACACACCTCTTCATTCTATTGTCTTTATACAGCCTCAGTGAGTGTCAGACTGTCACTCCAAACAATAGGAAACACAATTAGGAGGTGAATAAAATAATACAGCAATGGAAGAATGAAAATAAAAGAGCTGAAAAACTGTCATTATTCATTAAGCTTTACTTTGTTCTTCAAAATTTTTTTATTGTCAGTGTCTTCAATGATAATTGCTATCTTGACTAATATAGGGTTTTTTAAGAGTTCCACTGTCTATGTTAAACAACTGTACATGTTGAAAATGCATTTCTGCTCCAGCTTCAAAACTGAAAAATATATAGATATTTCTCCAAGGGAAACATGTGGATTATATTTGGTATCCTAGTCTAAATTCTTTTTTTCTCTCCTCTTGTGTTTTTATTTCAGGTTGGTTAGTAGATGTTACTGGTGAATATCAGTACATGTATTTTGTCTGCGGGGTGATTGTGACTGTGGCCAGTATCTGGTTGTTCATTGGCAATGCCATCAACTACAGGCTTTTGGCAAAAGAAAAGAAGTTAGAAGAGGAGAAGCAGAAAGCACAGAAGAATGCTGACCCAAAGGAAGCAGAACCATTAACAAACAATGAGAATGAAGATGCTTCCAGCAGAGCTGATAAAGCTTTTGAAGATACATCAGAAAGAGAAACCAATATTTAATCTGAAATATAGCTCAGAAGGCAACATTTATGACTTCCATTAGGAATATGTCTTCAAGACACAGGCCAGGTTTTGTGGTAATAATGATCAGTCACAGTATTGGATGGGAACAGATTTTTGCCCTATGGTAAGACTCTAAGCTAAATTACTACCTGTGGTTTATTTGTTTCAGCAATACAAAATTACAATTACAGAGGCAGTGACTCTATGCAAATGAGTCTATTGAGTTTTGACTCTGGACAATCAAGAGTCAGATAAAGCAGGCTATAAAGCCTCCAAATGACAAATAGTTTTGTTTCAGAGGTATATCTAATGCAAAATCATCTCCTATCTTATTTGGGAAGTTACATGCATTCATCTTTGCGATGCAGTCTATTGAAATAATCTGCCCAAATTCTACTTGCCACTAATATTAAAGAGAACAGAAATATTTGTTTCAAAAGAGACATAATACCTGACTGAAGCACACTGAAACATCCTTCTCCTTTGTACGCCCACTAGATAAAAAATACAGCTGCATAAGCATTTATGGTTGCAAAAGTGTAGGAGACAATAATTGGTGAACACACATCTAAAACACAATAAAAAGCTGACTTATTATATATTCCAGAAGTAGTTACCTCCAGTGATAGCTGATTACATAGTACTTCAACATATACATTTGAATTCCAAATACATTCACACCTTGCTAATTCAAACTAAAAATCTGCCTGTACATAAAAGGCTTAAACCCAAGATAAACATTTCTAACAAGAATGGAAACCTAAGATAAACATTTCTAACAAGAATGGCAATCAGTTTGTTTGACTATGTCTTCCTGTGCAGCTGAAGGATCTGGGTCAGACTCTGAAGCCATTTTCCTAAAGGGACTAGATTCATAATCTGCTGATGTTAAAAGGATACTAACCCTTGGCTTTTGTGGCCTTAATGAGTTTCATGACAATGACTTCAAAGTAGATGCTTGGCTTTATTTACAAGTCGTTAGCTGTCTGATGGTTTCCCCAGAGGAGATTTAAGATCTAACTTCAGATCTTGGCAGATGAGTATCTTCATACCAGTTCCCACTTCCCTTTCCCAGGAATTTAGTGAAAAGCTACTTCTTTTTTTTTATTTGTAATGCTGCTTTTAGAAAAAATGCTGCAAGGCACCTTGACAATGCCAGTCTGGAAGCTTTGTATTGACACATCAGTTTTATGCAGGATGTTTAGTCTTGTGTCTACAATTTCATGCAGACTGTCATATAAATTAAAATGTACACAATTGTTCCTCTTCCTTTAGACAAAAGAAAGCATAAATCAACAATTTTACTTTACAGAAATAATTTAATATTGCATTTGTAAGTTAAAAGTGCAAGTATCTGAAGGTAACATGTGAAATTATTTCTGTTCTATTTCTAGGTAAGGAAAGGTGCTATTCATTTTGGAGGGATGCTTATTAATGCCTCAAAAATTGTGAAAATTAAGGGTCTGATTCATAAAACATTTATGCACTGTTTATGCAGGATACACCTACACTCAATTCCAAGAAAAGAAAATTATTCATTTTAGTCCTCTTCTACAACTCAAAAAGTTAGAAATATATTGGACAGATATCTAACTGTAATAAACACACTTTGAAGTGCCAATAACAAAATTAAAAAATCAGTAGTAAAATCTAGTAGATCTGAGAGGGCTTTTAAGAAAGTTATTTCTTACTGTTATTATGTTCAATATTATTTTAATTTTTCTTCTAAAAATGTTGATAGTGCTTGCGTCTCTTTTGCTGGTTTGCCATTTTATAAAGTTCCACAGTAGTGCTGAATTTTTTAATTTTCTCATCACTGTTTAGGGAGAAACATCATGAATCTACTCTCAGCATGGTACGGAATTTAATACCTAATTTTACCTAGTTATAGTCAGGAAAACCAAACTTCTCCAACAAATCCTGTAAATTTTTAAGAGCATCAGAAACAAAATATATGCATTTCAGAGTTTTTGGGAGAAAATGCAGGCTACATGTTCAGATTTGAGCCGTGTACTGTGTACTGTATAAAGGGGAATGTTTCAGTCCCAGTAAAATTACAGTTCCTCTCCCAAACTCCAGAGAGGAAGTAAAACATTGCACCTCCCTCTGAACCTTAACCTTGCCAGCACCCCATGACACGAAAATATTGCTCTCTTTTTGGCTATATAAACATACTGAGTGAATTCCAGGATCTGTGGAAACCATAGCCAGAAAGTGATGAGTTTCATAGACTCTAAGCTTTCACACAGTGAGGATTATCAGTTATAAATACTGGATTGTCAAAGATGAACTGAAATTTTAGTTGAAGACTAGTCATCAGGAATATCACTTTGTTCTTGACAGCCACTGATAGAAAGGCAGAGATTATTTGAAAATAGATTAATACAGGAGGTAAACCAAAATGTCTGAGGTAAAATTGTAGGTGCTTATTATCTCTTTGCAAAAAAGCAACATGATTAAGAATACAGGGTAGAAGACAGGAAGTGTCAGCTTTTGACTGAAGGCTGTTAAAAGTTGCTGTTGAGTAAATAAAGGATGCAGAAAAATTATTTTAAAAAGTCTCTCAGGAAATATGCAGGCCACTTGCCTATTCTATGCAGGTTCTCAGAATACAAAACAACATGGCATAGGAAATAAGGGAAAAACAAAGTTCCTCGAGCCATAGACACAGCTGACCACCAGTAGCAAAACTTATGTTACTATCTCAGAGGAAATAAAAATTTCTATTAACACTCCACAGAGATGCTACCCTTTCATTTCTGGTCAATTATTTTAAAAGATTATAGGAGTGCAAGAACTTCTTTAACACCACTCACCATTGTGCAGTTTTTAATCCCATAAGGCAAAATGATGTGGCAGGTAACTAGAGCAATATAAAGCAGGAAGAGTCAAGTTAAGCATTTCCTTACACCTCTTCCATTACTCTTTCTCTTAATAATAGCAACAAAATAAAACCTAACAGCATACTCTTGATACTACTGAATATTAAAGAAGTTAAAACTCAGAGATGAGTGAAGAAAATTGGTATCTATGCAAAAACTGCCTCAAATTAAAAACCTGTGTCTTCCAAATAACAGGTCCTAAAGGGGCAATTGCCTAGTATAGGTAGCTCTTATTTCTAAAAGTAATGGTAATAATAAATTGCCTTGAATCAACTTTATTCTGAGAATCAGAGTAGCAAAATGAGTATAGCTTGCCTTCAAACTCCTAAATGTCACTCTTACTTGCACTGACCTCTAATTTGTACTGTAAATCATTTCATCATTGCATTTCTACTTTTGAGATTAGACCTGGGTATATATGTAATCTCTCTAAATTGCTCTAGTTTCTCTTAATTACCTCACCCTCAGTTTGAACCTGAAGGGTCAAGACTAAGACATTCCCCTGATCAGTGATGAAGAAATGTACTCAAACTTCCTAGCACATCTCTTATGAGCTCCAAGAATCTGTAGACTCAGACAGTGCAATCAAATCCTTAATTGGTTTTATACTCATTTGTACTCATTTGTACTTAATTCTTTTAATTTCTCTGCCACTGTATTGCTAAGCCTGATTACCCTTTTTCTCTTATAGAAAAAAAATAATGCCAAAATTTTAAAACTAGTAGGAATGCAGATAGCATCAATATTTACCCCAATTTTATATCACAGTTAAAGTTGTTTAAAGTACACATCCAGATACTTCTATCTCTTTAGGGTTTTTTTATGTCATACACTCTATTAGCTGGAGAATTCTCCTGTATTGCCCTTTCCAACTCCAGACAAAGTCTCCTTACTAATAATTCTCAGTACTATTTCAGGAACATATCAAAATTTCATCCATCCATCTCTCCTCATTGAACTGTGGTTGCAATTGTTGTTAGTTCTGTATTTCCAAGGAGTTCAGAAAAGCATCTTTTTATATGAAAGACGACAATGCTTTTATTTCAGGAGTGTGTTTTGTGAACTATTTTGACAGAGCTACAGAAAATCTTACTTTATCTTAAAATAGATTTTTTTAAGTGACACTGTTCTTATTGAGAGGAAGTTCAGCTTTACTTACTGCTGAAGAGAAAGGCAGAAATTTCACTGACACTCATTCAAAATTCATATTATTTTAAATGGTTTTTGCATATCAGCATCCGTGTGTTTAAAAAGCACTTGGCAATGTGTACCTGATTGTTCATCCCAGAGGATTCTCGTTCCTTTTAAGCATTCCCCAGCTCTACCACTCCATACTTTATTTTGATCTAACACAAAAAATTTGGGCTGGGTAAGTAGTGACTTATCTTTAATTCTTTCTTGTTGTTTTTCCTGTAATGACACATTTGCCATGTTGCCAAATGCAACATTTTTCACTTGCTTCTTTCATGTCTGGTTGTGAATATTAGTGGAAAGATATTACTGGTTGCAAATAACACATGCAGCCAGATTTCGGACTGCTATCACGATTTCACTAAACAAAGCCAGTCATCACTTTTATAGATGAACATGCTATAAATGACACTGACAATTTTGCCTATAACAAAATTGAACCAGGCAATTTTTGTTAGTTTCTCTATAGATGACTATTTTTCTACTCACAGAGAGGAATTTAAAGGGAATTTTAAAATAATTATTTTCACAGATGGCTTACCAGTTTTAACAAGGCTGTTTGGATTTCTTTGGGGGTGGGTGCACTTCTGATATTTGTGCAAATATATATATAATGAAAGTGCTTGCATGGACTATCACATTTTTATCAGAATTTACATAAGCATTGCTCTGTAATTTCAACATGATTTGCATGTTGTAGTTTTGCATTTCAAATTTTTCTTATCATCTACCTCTCAGTTGAAGTTTGGAGACTTGCACAACCCTGAAAGAATAGAGTTAAAAAAATGCATGATGGTAAAACCTTTGCAGACTATTAGAAACTCTCCCAAATATTTAAAGCTGCTTACACTTCTGTTTTCAAGACAGTGCATATCTATGACCACATCTTTGTATTAGTTGGCATATCTTTATTCTTAACCTATGCCTTTGAAGTTTTTGCATCACTGATCTGGTATGAAAACTCAACGTCTCATTTAGATATCCAAAGTCTATTAAGTGTATTGATCTTTCTGTGAGATACTGGCCCGCTGTTTTTTTTTTTTGTTTTCTTACAATTTCTGAGTTAGGGAAATTAACAAAGTTTATATATCCAAACACTTTTAAAAATTATAACAGAACATTTTGCATCCCCCTCAAAAAATTGTGTTTCTGATTTAGAAATAATAGCAAATTTTAGCATGCTTTTCCTTTCATGGGGCAGTTGAAGGAAGTAATCACAAAATATTAGATTGGGGCCAAGGAATGATGGTTATTGTTCATATGCTCTTTGCAAAACCAGAGATGATTGTTCCTTCGAAGATATTCTTCAAACCATTCTTGCCTTCTAGGACCTAGTACAAAATCCACTAAAGCCAACATATAGATACCAATCAAAGAGCTTTATCAAACATTGGAGGTGGCTTTAGTGGAAAATTCAGCCTTATTTTCTCCATTCCAAATCTCAGGACTGTCAGATATAACACAGCAAACGCAGGATTTGTTACAACTGGCAAATTTGCTATGCCTGCATAATATTCCTAATGAATCAGTCCCTAAATTAACGCACAATATGTATTGTTTTAATAGTCTCTGTAAATAAATTTTAAAAAATCCCACCATACACCCTGAATGTAGATTATAAAATACAGATTATATATTTAAATAAATATCCAAACAAGTCTGTTAATCCCAATGAAATTAACTATTTACTTTCAAGCCTTCTTTGAGCAGTTTATAACCTTCATTTTTTTTTTTGAATTTCCAGAGAAAATGGTTTATGTCTTCTGTGAATGTATATATGGACATATATAAGGGAATATATATGCTGATGTGGTATGTGTGTATATATGTATTCCCCTATATACAAAACTCTAATTTATATATATTATATATATTTATGTATATATAAAATATATATAATGTTTTAGAGTAAGTTGCATTTTGTGCCTGATAAATGAAGCATAATTGTAAGCAAATAAAAAACTTTCACAAATGGCAGAAAAATTTGAAGTTTTTCTGTAAGAGCATATGTTATTTTTCAGTTTCTGCTGGATTTATTTATAGTAGAAATTCATTCAAAACTCTGCAGTATTACATAACACTGGTTTCTAGCCATGACTCAGTTCAAAGCAGCCTAAGATCACTGAGAACGTTCATTGAGTTAGATGACAAAACCTACATTGTTGGTGAACTTGTTGGTGGGGTGTCACTGTTGTGGAAATATTAACTAAATGATCTCTGAACAGACTGCAACCAATATACTGGGTTTTCATCTAATGTGATTTGCACAAACAGTTCATACAAAGTATTGGTGGACATGACATCCTTGTAACAAGTATGGAAAGTGAGAATACTCAAGCGCCTGCAAACAATATTCCTGTTAGATTAACATTGGAAATTCTCCAGAACAATAGTCACTAAAAACATTGACAATGTATCATACCTTTTGCAGGTTTTGGTGGTTTTAATTTGTCTGCAAATAGGCAATCCCTTTGAAAAGTCTACAATTGGGTCACATTCATTAAAAAAGTTCTACCTTAAAATTGCTGGGAGATTTTTCAGAGTGGTACATACATCACTTACATAAATTCCTTTCCTTGAAGAGTGATACACCTGCATTTTCCTCTTATAACCTACTTGGAAGATTCACCCTATCTGCAGTTTATCAACAGAACCCAGTATTGCTATGCAATAATTAAACATGCAGTAACCATTGTTGTTGACTAATAAAATTGTTTCTTCCTTTCTATATTTTGCAATACTGTATGGTTTTTACTTGAATATATTGGCTAGTTTGGTTTTTTTTACAATCATTTGTTAGCTAGAGGTGCTATTTATGTTCCAAAGAGATATGAGTGAATGATAACATTCTCTTTATAGATGCCAAATCCTTTTTTTGACCTGACAAAATTCATTGTTCATAATGTATATTAACCCTGTAAAATGCTTATGCATTGCATTAAATTGTATTTAAATGCATTTTTGTTCATTAACTTCTATTCCAGGCTTGTACTACAGTGTAATATGTCAAGTTTGTCCACATATATTTATGAGAAATTACAATGAAAATTGTGTATAATAAGCAATTGGGAGAAAGGAAGAAAAATTAAAATAAAATTTCCATGTAAAGTTTCTGAAAGGATGTAAATTCTGTTTTCCGAGGCTTCTTAATATTATTTATACCTTCAGAGTGTGCAAATATGCATATATATTTAGATTGATTCAGTATTCAATTGTAGCAAAGATCTCGAAATCACTTCTCGTTGCATACAGAAACAGAACTTCAAGATTTCTTGTGGAGAAAAGGTACTACTAGCAGCAGAACATTGTACCAACCCCTTGCTATCCCTAATTTCACCATAGTTAGGATTTATTCTCATACATAACTCAAATACCATCTGGATACTAGGGATTTTTTTTTTTTTTTTTTTTGCCATTACTTGGACTGGGATGTGCTCCTATACTCCATGTGCATGGAATGTTATTCCTTAACCACCAATATTCATTTGGCTACAGAGGAGGAATTTATCAGTGTCTTGTAACAGTGTATGTAGATAAGTCTTACTTTGTATCCTCTGAATGTTATCTGTTCCTATGTTTTTTGTCACTTGGCTTCAGTCTGTGATTGCTTGCCCCAGTTAAATTGTTGTTTATTTACAGAATGTGATTGGATAATTAAAATTAAGGTATTATGGGGTGTGTTATGACAGTATTAAGATGCACCTTTGCATACTATCTACACATATTTTATACAGATGCACAGTAAGCTGCTGAGAAACAAAGATGTAAAAGATTAGCTATTGCATAAGAAGGAAATAACTTTATCAGAGCAAATGGTTTTATATTTCCAATTACTAAAATCTATTTTCAAAGAATTGTACTTATAATCTTCATGATTTTTATTCAGCTACCAAAATATATTTAGATTTTGTTTAGTTTATGGATCCTTGTAGTATTTGCATATATGACTGTTTCAACATTCATGAAAATCCATTTTCAGGTGTTGATCAAGCAAAATAACAATAAAAAAAAAAAAGTTTAAAATATCCAGTCATAAAGATATAAAGGTAATTATGAACAAGAAGAATTAACAAGACAGGGTATTTAACCCTGCTCAGAGACATGGCTGATATCACTTTCATGCCTAAAGATATGTTGCCTCACTGAATCAAAATACATGACTGAAATACATTGATGAGAAATAGATACTGATTTCAGAAAATCATCCCTTTTACTGAGGTTTTGCATTTTGATAGTGTAGTGGCAAGATAAATGGAGACCTCAGTCTGTAGTTCGTCTCTAATATCAGCTGTTGCTGTTTTCCAACAAATATTGTTTTATTCCAGTAATGAGCCCTTTAACTCTGCTGGTTATTCCAAGTCAAGTAAACAGATTGCATTTGCCATTGCAATTCAACATTAATAGATTCCACAGTTTTATTCCTCTGATCAGGACTTTAACAACAAGATCATTCATTAAGTTGTAGTCTATAACATGCAGCAAACCCTGAATTTGTGTGGGATGTGATGTGCCAGCAGGTTCCCTGAAAGTCTATGGGACTTGATGGGATTGATCTGAGAATACTCCAAGTGCTGACTGATGTCTTTGCCAGACCTCTATCAATTGTTTTTCAATGGTCTTGGGAATCTGAAGAGGAGCCAGTTGACTGGAAGCTGGCAAACATCTACATTTGCCATAGCACATTAGTTTTTGCTTCATCTTCTTGCTTTACAGATAAAACTGTGCCCTAGAGATCAGAGGCACCAGCTTGTATTTTAAATATAAAGTCTGACTCATAAGTCAAAGAAAATTATATTATATATTTAGTGCATTAACAAGCAAATTATATATATAGTGCATCACATAATTGGTGATTGTGATTCACTGGTTGAATAAGTACTTCTTACTGACTTCTAATTACCCTGTGCCCGGTGACATCAAACTGTAAGTCTGTCTTAGTTACAATATATCAACTCATTGAAACTCCTTACAGGATCCTATTGTATAACATGATGATGTTCTCACCTCAAAACTTATATGTGAGAATATGATTCAATTCTTTTTTTTTGACTAGCATGAGACCTCAGTCTTGGTGGCTTTTCTGTACAAAGGAACTCTTGACCTATCCAAAGTTTCACTGTTCTCACAAGAAAGATGATACACCTAGACAAAATCCAGAAACACTGAGTCAGATTGATATTTTAAGGACACTTTTTTATCAATTAGCACTAATGGATCTTAAAATATCCAGAACTGTGGTGTCTTGAATTCAGTTTAAAATTTTATAATCACAGTATTCATGTATTATTTGAAAATTACTTCCAATCAATATTTTACATTAATACATGAGAATTTAAAGTAATTTGTCAAAACTAATACTCAGATTATTTTCTTTTCTGAGATTTTGTCAAAATTTAGAATAAAAGTGTCTGGAAGTTAATTAAGTTATGTTCCTTCTCCTAACTTTCTCACCAATACCAATTATGCAAATGTGAGAGACTGAAAATGATTAATTGTTTAAACATTGTTAAGATCATTGAAGTACTTTTGCTCACTGTAGCCACTACTGACCACTGAAGGCTACCCCTCCCCAAACATTCCTCCTGACAGGAATTTGGACTCTGTTGGGAAGTTGAGATAAGATAAAGGTGGTACTTTTGTCCAAATATCTCAGGTCTAAGGAGGAGGGAACAAGGCTGAGGGAGAAGAATGAATGCACAAGGGAAGCCAAACTCAGCAGCTGTGCTGAAAATCATCTCTGGATGGGTTCCTGTGGGGGAGGCCACAGCCCACAGGCTCACCTGCTGAGGCAGCATCACACACACTCCTCCTGTGCTGAGGGAGAGGAGGAGAGGTTTTGGTGTGACAGGAGGAGTGAACACCCACACACAAACTCTCCCAGTGAAAAATCTCCCAACAACAACAGTAAGTAACGTTAAAAACAAACAAACAAACAAAACCACAAAACAAACACACAAGAAACCCCACTTCATTACTTCTTTTCGAAGAGTTTGGACCTTATATGATAAAAAAGCACCTATGAGAAATTTCTTGGAAATTGTGAAGTCTCCATAAAGAAAAAATGAATCAAAATGCATGCCTGGAGGAGATAGGGCTCAGCATTTGCAGATATCATCCTAAAATTCTGCACATATTATTTCAATTTAAGATCTAACTACATTTTATTACCTGGAAATTGTCCATTTTAATTTAAGTGCTTTTAAGAGTAATAACTAAGCAAGGATTTATTTTGTTTCATTAAAAACATCTATGAATTTTCTTTCTTTTATATGTTTCTCTTTTTTTCAAAATTTAATTATAGTTTTTTTCCCCTGGAAATTGTGTAAACATAGTTAATCAAGCAATATATATTTATATATATATAAAAACTGTGACAGCTGAATAGTTTTTGTGGCTCATATATCAACAATATAGAGTTCAAGTCAATTCTTACAGCTGTTCTACTTCCCCTTCATATCATTTCCATAAGCTGGAAATATGTGCAGACTATTTGAACACTTTAATGTCTATGAAGTTGGAATGGAAAATTTGCTAATGCTGCTGTACTTGTTTCTTAATTTAAGACAAGCAGAAGTTCATCAGCACAATCTGGTTCAGTTTTATTGTCCTCATCACAGTTCATGAAGACCTAAAACCTACACGAGCATTTAATTAAACTTTTATATGGCATTAAATTCTCAGCACAAAATCCATGTGAAATATTTAGGAAAATGTATTATGCAAGCATAGTAAAACTCTCAAAGCTTTCTTTTATAATAAGTTTTAGCTGAATGCTAAAAGAAATTTCATCTTAGATAATATAGTTCAGATATCCCTAATTTATTTGTGCTTGTATTTTCCAGAAAATAAATACATTCAGAAATGGTTCTGTAGAACCCTAAAGCCATAGCTAGGTACCAGAAGAAATGGCAGCATTTTTTGATATATCATACATGTGTCAGTTTTCACGTACGAAGAGTTTATTTTGGAGGAACAGTGATTCATTTTGCCAACCATCATAATATGCTTTGATTAATAACTGCAATTCCAGTTTGGCCTGAATGATAAATGAATAGCAGTTAGGCACTATAATTTTTCAGTTCAATCACTGAACTGAATAATTGGGGGAAAATGGTTGAGGATGAAATGAAGAGTTTTTTTTTTTTCCCTTCACAGAAAAAGGGCTTATTTGCCTTAATTACAAAACAAAGCTTTTCAATTCCATTTTGAACCTTCTAAATTGACATTAAAAGGAAAATTTGATTCAATTTATGAAACAACAGAGTTTAACAATGATCACATTATTCATCAGACATATTGAGAGACAGATTCTGTTCTGCCTGACATGAATGACCCCATGATTCCCTCTCCTAAAGCTGCTGAGGATTCAGGACTGAGTTTCTCTACTGCTCATATATTTTGCTGCCACAGAAGTAAGCCATCTTTTGTTCCAGTTTGCATAGTGACACTGTACTATCTGGACTATATGTCTTCCAAAATCAAATATTTTATATCAAGTGAAAGAACACTAGTAAAAGTAGTTGCTAGTACCTGCATACCAAAAATCCCCTGTGGAATAGTGTTTCACAGCAGATGCATTGGTTTGAAAAGTCACAATACCCACAGCGTTTGAAAGACTGAAAAAAAAGAAAAAAAGTAGATTAGCATTACTAATCTATTTATTTTTACTCAGCTGACATCCACAGCAAATATTAAAATAATAAATAATAATAAATATTGCTGTCTGGCATTAATAAAATCCATTTGCTCTATATTTACATTGACATTGGATTTATTATATTTGTTTGAGGTGCAATTTCATGAAGGACCCACAAGCACCAAGTCCAGCTCATTGAGTTCCAGCCCTGGAAAGACATCCCACACTGTGTGCCTGAGAGTGTTGTCCAAATGATCCTTGAGCTCTGTCAGGCTCTGTCAGTGCTATGACCACTTCTCTGGGGAGCCTGTTGCAGTGCCCAGCCACCCTTTGGGTAAAGAATCTTCTTTTAATATCCAGCCTAAACATCCCCTGACACAACTTCAGGCCGTTTCCCTAGGTCCTGCCACTGGTCACCACAGAGAAGGGATCAGAGCCTGTCCCTACTCTGCCCCTCACAAGAAAGTTGCAGAGTTCAATGAGCTCTCTCCTCAGTCTCCTCCAGGCTGCACAGACCAAGTGACCTCAGCCCCTACTCCAGGCTTTCTGCCCACACACTTCACCATCTTTGTTGCCCTTCTTTGGGCACTCTCCAATAGCTTTATATCCTTATATTGCAGCATCCACACTGCTCACAGTACTCAAGGTGAGGCAGCAGCAGTGCAGAGCACAGCAGGACTTGCCCAGATGGGGATGCTGTGCCTGATGTGCTCTCCTGGCAGCCAGACCACACTGCTAATTGAAAATGTCTGCCTCACAGAACTAGATACTTTTCTTCCCATCCACAAACCCAGAGGCATAAAAGTTTGGTCTGCATACAAAAGGTTACTGAAAATGAGAAGTTGCCTCAAAGTAGCAATTATTTTCTAAGAAAGTTAATTTTTCTGGCACTGTTAGTCCCACAAGTAGCAGTGTCATTAAATGATCTTAATTCTGGCTTCCACTCAAATTTATTAAAGATTTTTCTCTTTAAATTAATCAAGGGAAATATATTAAACCTCATTCTTAAGTTCTGTCTTTGTAACAGCAGCAGCAGCAGTAGCAACCCGAAGATTCAGTGGCAAAGGGTTGCAAGCAGGCTGTTAGAAGTATGTAGTCCTAGGTATTGAAAATGTGACATACTTAATTGTCTTAAGAATGACACTCACAGAGTTTGCAACCAGAGAATTGTTTTAAGTGTTTCAGTTGGTGTAGGACATTATCAACAACCATGAAACACCCTGAAGCCATTTCCAACCCCTTTTTGAGTATCTGTTAATAACTTACTCCCACATCTGTGTCCTCAGGCTCAGCCATGCGCTTTCTGTTTATCGAAGCAGTGGTCACTGAGAGGCCTCCATAATAACCTTTCTCTCACCTTCCCTGGAGAGCTGACAAGAGAGCTGGCTGTAGAGCCTGAAGTGGGAATTGCTGGCCTCGCACTTTTTGCACATTCTCCAGAATGCAGCTAAGCATCCACAATATCCTGCTAAGGAATGCTTTGCTTCAGTGCTGCAAGGTGCTCGGGTCAGGGGCTCTTTTCACTGGGATACAGCAAGAAGTATCTGTTTTAAACACAGTCCAGACTCTTCCTCACTCTGCCTCAAACCCTGCAGATCACAAAAAGGGATGATCACAAAACTTTCAGGCTAAATAGTTTGTATGGTTCTTTCTTTTGTGTCTGTAAGCTTAAGTGTGGATAAACAATAGACAGGGAAAGGGTAAAAGTTTTAATTTGGGGAATTCTCTTTCTGATATGTTTTACCAAAAACATGAAAAAACTAACATGAATCATTCAAAGGTCTTTGTGAATAGATTCTTGCATATCAGGGTGCCTGTACCTAGGAGGGTTTCTCTGCTAAGAAAGAAGTTGGTGTCTTTATGGAAAAATACATTCTTGGTCAAAACTTTTTTGACCAACACATGTGACTGGGAAAATTCTTAGTAATCACATGCTGGAAGTACTTTAGTCTGGGTGGAAGGAACAAAACACAAGTTTCAACTAACAAGATTACAGATTAACATCTCCATAGATCTCTCTTCCACTCCTGAAATACTTTATTTTATACAGGCTTTAGGGGAAAGCTCATAATTTAGAAAATTGTCCTATTGAATAGAGTCACGGTATAAATAAAAATAAATTAAATGTGAGATAATTTAAATTTATCTCACATCTGTACTATATTGTATTATTCAGTATATAATGAATTATTATGGGGAATTTCCAAGTAGCTTTCTAGATCGATTTTTCTACCTTTCTAAGTATACAAGAAGTCATGGCTAGAGACCTCAGTAAAGAAAGATGAAACCTATGAAGATCAGTGATTACTAGTATTTTTTTGTTCTCAGAACACATATTGTTTTCCATGTCAGCTTTTAGCAGTTGAAGTACCACTTCCCCTGTTACAGAATTGCAGGCAATAAGTTCTCAGTGTGAAATTGCTAGCATCCCTGAAGAAGGGGTACAACACAGCTGCTCACTTTCTCACACCTCTGGCCTGAAAAGAGCTTCATGGCTCAGAAAAATTCAGATAAATTTAAAGGTATTTCTCTGTTCATCTCTTTGTTTGCAGGTTTTTTAGGTGGGGTTTATTACTGTAGGAAAACAAGTGTCTGAATCATCTGGTTACCCCTACATTGAATCAGTTGGTTTACACTATGCAGTGTTGTGGACCTGCAGAGATTGTGGAGCACAAGGAAGGTCCATACACAGTCCTACTCCCTGGAGCTCTCCTAGCTGCTATGCTGACTCATAGACAACACTGTTTTTGTTGGCAGTAATTGAAAAAAGACCATATGCTGTTGAAATTATGTTCTTTTTCCATCTTTTCCTCCATTTCACAAGATAGGGCATGCTCTTTCATAGTTCCTAGTCTCCAGACAAAATGCAACAAAGCAGAAAATGTCTGCTTTCCCATTAATATGTCTGTAATAGCTAAGCTAAAAGCAGGTAAGTGGAATCTAGAAGCTGGTCTTTACCTGGCTCACTCTTCTCTCATATTTTTCTTTAACAGGGACTTTCTAAATGCACTATTGCATCTCTCAAAATGGTCTCTAGCTAAAAATATGTGTGGCTGCTGATGAGTAGTGTTCTTACTGAAATATGGTGTTTTGCTACTGCATGAGATGTTATTATGTATTATGTTGTAGTCACTCAGTGAAATATTTATGCCACAGTAGCCATTTGCTTCAAGGCAGAGAAACAGATTACCTAAAATAAACAAATTAGCTCTGCTTGAGGATCATCCACACCATCTCTCTTCTGCTATCCTTAAGCCTAACTGATCTACATCAACAAGCAAATAGCTCTTTAAACCACATTATTTTTCCTATTTGCATCTTCCTGAAAGGGTGTGTTTGTGAGGAATATGGGCTGATGAGCAGCACTCCAAACTAGCTTGGTTAGTAAGACTCTTAGGTGAGCAGAGAAAATGGGGAGGTCCTCTAGAGCCATGTGCTGTAGTTGCTTCAGCTTTTCCAACCCACATGTGCTTGTGACACAATAATAAATGTGTTGCCTGTTGGAATACTGCAATGAAATGGTGGTGTCCTCTCAGGGTTAGATAACAGATTGTTCTACAAAGCCCTGATTTCAAAAGTATAAATAAAAGGAAGAAGGGAGGAAGGAAACAATGAGTGCAGTCCACAGAGGACATGATCAGCTCTGTTTCTTAGTTAATATCTGATTTATAAAGTGCAAAGTATAGTAGTCTGGTTCAGTCAACAATAATGTTTCTGAAATATTTTATGAACTAATGGAGGTCACAGTTAGCCTCCTGCCTTTAGTTTCAATACATGACAGAGACTTGAAGGTTAAATGCAGAGTTTATGCCTGCTGTGAGGCAATTCTGGATGTCACTTTTTATTTACAAGTGATTTACATTACATTAGAGAAGAGTTGAAACAGATAGACCTTTAAGAAGACACTTTGTGACCTTCTACAGTTAACCTTTTAATACAGAACAGGAATGAACATGCCTATTGTGATGTTCATCCAAAGCATTGAATTTCCTGAATTTCTGAATACATATAGAAACTGAGAGTCTTCTTGAAACTCTGGAAGTTTCAGAGTTGTTCAACAGTTTTTTTGCTTGATTGCAACCTGATTAAAAGAAGTTGGTATGTCTCAGCTTGAGATGTTAGGAGTAGCTTTGAACCTACTAGCCATATATTTCTTTGGGTAAATCTTACCACTGAAATCTATCAGCTGTTATGTAGGTAACTGGAAACTGACTGTGACTCCAGAGAATTGCAATTCTTAAATTAGTGTCCAGGAATATCATGTATATATGTAATAAATACAAACAGCAAAAAAAAAAAAAAAATTAATTTGCTTCAGAAAGCAAATACTTAACAGAACTATTTTCCTGATCTCTTTACATTTAAAGAAAATATGGTTGCAAAAAGAGTCAGTCAACTCATCACTAACACAAAAAAACTCTCATTCCCTATCAAATAATTTAAAATCTCCATTCTGAATATAGCTTTTATCTCTTCACTTTCATTTTCCCTTGCATGTATGTGCAAAGTTCCATAAGAATCTGCTATACTAAACTTATCCTTTCTATGGAGCTCTCCAGGTAATGTTCAGCTGTATTTCCATTTGATTCCCTTCAATTTTATAATATTAATCATTAAAAAAGTTTCATATTTCAACTTCTAAAGCTTTTATGCTCACAGGGAACAATCCTCATTTAATTCAGGCAGTTTTTCTATATTCATAATTAACTGTCTATTTTATATTTCATCTACTTAAGTTCTTCCGTGAGGAAGATTATTTAAAAAAGAACATATATGAAAGTGTCAGAAACTTCATCTGCTTGCACAGCTCAGTAAATGAGATCTATCTTTATGATCTGAGTCATCAAGAGAATCTTCTCAGAAGATTAAAGAAATGGCCCTGAAATGTTCTGGCAATCAAAGTTGTGTAAAGTCAAAAAGCATACTTGCTGCTCTGTTCATGAAATTCATACTTTCACAAAAGAAATGAAAGGCATCTTTGGCCTTCTCAAACTTCAAAACTGCAGCTTAGAAATGAGTTCAGGAAAATAGAAATTTAGTTTTAAATCTTTAAAGAGTGATAAAATCTTGAGACTCTACATCTTTTAACGTAGTTTCAAGAAGCGCACTGAAGTACCAAAAATTGTATGCATTTTTAAAAAACCCCAAAAACTCATCAAAGACCAGGTTAATGGGCTGAAGTGACTCTTTATGTAAGGATCTGAGAATTTACAATTTTATTTCTATCTACAAATTTCTAACCCTCTCTGTTAACCTGGTCTTCTGGTGTGCTACCCACAGCATTGCAGTAAATCCCTGTGCAAAGGAAGGAATCATCTATTTATTTCCACAGCACTATGGGACATCTTATAGTCATGACTTTCATTCAGTAAGAGTTTCTTTCCACTCCAGAGGCAAAGAAGTTTTCATGAAGTTTCTTGGTTTATTTCTGAAAGATGTTTGTATTCAGCATAAGTATTTGTATTCAACACTATGAGGAGAAAAAATTGCTGACAGAATGCAAGAAATAGTTAAGATTACCTTCTCAGAATTAAATGAGATTTGACTGCTATATAAAGAAGCTATAACAACTGATACTTGACCATTTGAGGAACTCACTGCTTAAGTCATACTTCATATAAAGCATCACAAGCCTGGTGTTAAGAGTGTCAATTTGTCACAAATTATTTGGGAAAAAATGAGAGGATTTGATGTGTCACATGCCTAAACTGTGAAAGTGATTGAATATATACAGAAAAGATGAATGCATTTTTTATGTAAAAATAGATCCAAGTAAAACTGTATTCATAGCTTGATTAAGTAATGGCATTTGAGAACTCAGATCTTCCTCTGATGTAAATCAACACTATTACTATATTTCTACACAGCACAAGCACTGTATTTATTTTTAAATTGTTTTTTTTGTACATAATAATTCCACCCAGCTAGCAAGAAAAAGAGCAAAGTTTATAGCACAGTTCATGAAGTTTGAAGAAGTCATAGTGGAAAGCATTCCAAGAAAATAAATGGAGCTCCTAATCCCCATGAGCTCAGTAACTAAACTGAGCATTTTCACATTTCTAGTGAAAATGTATTGGCTACATGGTAGATCTGACGTCTAAAAACTAATAGTTATTTATGGATGTATTCTGCAACTGAACTAATTTTACACTATTTGGAAATACTTCTCTACTAGTATACTGCTTGTATTTGATACCTCAGCCATAGAACACATCAAGTCACTAGTCTCTTTGTTGTCATAAATCCTAGAAGAGGATTTCTGCTGTCCTCAGAGCTCTAAGTAACTTAATTTTCAAGATGCCTGTCTCTTCCTGAACACTATGACTGGAATATTTGTCTCTGTCCCTATTCTTCTCTGTATTCTCCCTCTCCCTCTCCTTCTCCCTCTGCCTCTCCCTTTCCTTCACCCTAACTCATTTTCTTCCAGCAAAATTTAATTTTTCTTCACAGTGTCCAGATTTCATTTAAAAAGTACAAAAATTGTTTTTTGATTCATCAACAACAAAAAAAAAAAAAATCAGCAAATTTATAAAAATAAAAAGTCTTTTAAGACCTATTCATTAATCAAGCAGTAAAATTCAGTATTGTAAACCCAATTTACCCCTGGGGTAGGGCTAGGTCAGGGTGAGGTTCACAAACTTATTTTTCACAGAACCCTGACCCTAATGATGTTTTACAAAGAACATTCATCCTGAACTCTTTTTTCTCCCTTCAGGAACTGTCTAATGGATTTCATAGTACAGTGATCACCAGAATGAATGTGATTACATAAATTTGGTCTAGTAGTATTTTCCCTATGATGTTAGCAACAATGGAAATGATGTAGTAACCTTCACATTGCTCCATATTTATTGAAAATCATCATGTTTCAGTTCTTAGTTTTTTCTTGACCTTAACTAGATTCAATACTTCTTTTCAACAGGTCAAGATGAAAATATTATATATTATATTATATATTATATATTATATATTATATATTATATATTATATATTATATATTATATATTATATATTATATATTATATATTATAAGATCTGATTTATTTCTGTTAAAATATTAAACTGAAATTCTACTATTTTTTAGCAAGCTTAGTATTGTCCATGACTATCAGGGAAAGGGCTGGCTGTAGATTCCTTATCTTATTACAAATACCATGATATGTAAATTTAAATTACAGAAATGAAAAGTTCTGAAAAAAATAAATCCAGCTAGAATTCATTCATTACTCTTATGTTGTAAGAGAAAAATATGTACATTTTCTGACTATGTTGCTAGCTCTATCTTAGATAAACAATACATTGTTTGCAGAGAAAATTTCTGTTGATAAAGCCAATTAAAGCAATCACAGTTAGGAACATTTAGACCTGGACTTTGAGCTGACACTCCACTTCACTGACTTTGTCCTCTTTTTTAAAACTGAGCAACAGATGACACAGCTCAACAATCAGCCCACATATTCCAGCTAGACTAGGGTAGCTAATAAAGTTCCTAACATTTTTTAAAACTAAAGTAGCTGCAAGTGAACTAATACAGTGATGATATAGGGACAAAACCATTAGCACAGCTATCCAAGGGTCAACAAATGAGAACTGCTGCATCCTGTGTGCTTTGAAACTAATCTGCCTAATTGGCTCCTTGAGTCTCACTTCAAAGATGCACTTTTATTTTCTGATAAAAGAGATGCAATTACTACGTGCAAGATTGGGTCAGCCTTGATGAGGAACAGAAAGAAAACCAAAATGGCTTGCCACCCCATCCAGTCTCTTTATCACTAAAGAAATGACCAAAATCTGTGTGACCTTTACAATCTTTTTCAGTTTGCAAATATTCCTCCTCTCCCAGTCATGTTGGTATGCTTTCCTCTCGCTTCTTTATTTCTTTATTTTTGAAGTTCATTTTTTAAAACTCTACAAGTATGTGGTGGTTTTTACTACAATATCTCAGATGTGAAAGAGAAGTAGTGATAATTGTTGTTTCCTCCTGGTCATTGTTAAGAATCAGATTCTGCTGAACCAAGTATGAGAGAATAATCAAATAAATCTAAAACAATACAGGAGTTGACTCTTATACACATCTTCAAATCGGATTTAAGATCTTTAAGTTTATAGTTGCATGGTTTTCTTCTAGTTGCCAATTTTCTTCTCATTTTATTCTTATGCATCTTCTGCTACAAAATTCTTTCTAGGTCCTCTATCTCACTGAAAGCATTTTCTCAGCAGTAAGTAATGTTTTATAGGATATTAAGATATTATCGTTATTTGTTGTTTGTGTTTTCTTTTCTTTTTTGAATGGAACATCACAAGAGATAAATCACAGAATTCACTACAGCCACTTTTACAAATTCTAAAGAAATTAAAATCCTTGTGTTTTAACTTGTTCCTAATTCTTTCTCACTTGTCACTGGCACATATGAATGACTTCAGTGTAGACAAGGGTTGAGGGGTTAGAGAAAATGGAACAAGGGTAACTGCCATCCATGTACTGAACTCAAATCTCTACATTAACAGTGGAAAAGTGTTCCCCATCATTGGTCTTTGCATCTCCCCTCATAATTTATCCAATTCAAAACAAAAATATAAGTAATAAATTAATCCTTGTATCTGCTAAGGGAATATGTGCTTACAAAGTACAATTTGTTTTCCTTTAATAATCAGAAAGAATTAAATCTGAAATTATTACAGAACAACATGTGAATGAACTATACTGTCTATTTTTAAAGAAACAAGTATTTCTAAATAACCTCTTGAGAGATGATCTTTGTTTATGATTAGAACGAACAAGGGAACATTATCTTGGATGTTGTTCTCAAAAAAATTCTAAACAACGTCTCCAACACAAAAATAATTACAATAAAAATGCCTTTTATTAGCTAGTTATTAAATAAAAGATCAACCAACTCAGATGCAATGAGGTTATTGCTGTCATTTTAGTAAACTATAATTATGCAGAAATGGCTCTTGCTTTATGCTTCATCTTCTCTCACCTATTTGCTCAATCTTAAGTCTATAACTATATTTCAAAATTGCTTTTCCTTTTACTTCTTTTGTGATATTTTTAACTGTTCTTTTCTCTCTTCTTAATAATTATTGTTGACTTTAATGAGCCCCTAAAACTTTTAATCACTGTAATGATGTATACATATATAATGGAATCTGAATGCTTTTGCTTTTAAGTGCTAATAAGAACATCAAACATTTTAAGGATATATCATGGCATACAGGTATGAAGCACATATATGCCAGAATTAAAAAGTTTATTTAAAAAAAAATATCTGGCTAAAAACCTGTAAATACCTATTCTTATTGGACACTTCAAGGAAGGGGCTAACGTAAAATAAAGGCTAAAAATAATGTGAGTATTTCTACAAGCACTATTTTCTTTCTCAGCAGGGTTCCACATACACTTTAAAATATGAAATCTTGATTTATTTTGAGAAATGCAATCTCACTAGTTGTGTTTGATGGGATTGAGAAAATTACTTTGAAGATAGGAAAGAATATTACATTTATAAACAGTTTTTTGTCATATAACTAATCTAAGAAGACTTTGTGTGAAGGGTAAAGCACAGATATATCTGTACTTGTTAGCCAAATTAATTTGTGGAGTGATAATGAGATCTTAAATCTGTGCAAAAAGAGAGTTCTAAACCTTTACAGATTCACCTATAATTGTATCTCCCTCAGTTTGGAGGAGTGGAAGGAGAATGCATGTTTAATGCCACCATTCCTTGAGTGCTTCTGCAGACCCTGCTTATGTTAATCTCATGGAGTGCTGAAGGACCCATTTTTTGGCCAAGAGATAGCACAGAAATGCCATGATGGGCAGATCCCAATGCCTCAGTCAGAAGCAGGAACTCTTGCCCTGCCTTCAGGACTTTTTTCCCATTTTGAGAGAATATTAGCAAATTCTATCACATGAGTAGGACCTCATTTTTGTGCTATGGAGTGTCTGCAGAGTCTTCTGACTTGCATTTGTAACAGATAGTGCTACAATGAAAAATAAATTCCTTTCATAGGTGTAAAATATTTATTTTTGTGCCCTGCAGCCATATTACTGTGTATTGTGATCCTGTCAAGTCTTGTAATTAATGTGTGAATGAATGGAAAGGTGAAGGCATTCAGTCTGGAGACTATCAAGGAATATATGCATGATCCAGGAATTAGTACTGGCAGTTATTAAACAACACTATTCCTTTGGGTCAAAGTGTGAAATTATCTCCACTTGGTGGTGAATGAAATGGAAAAAGAAAATATTTTTTTCCAAATAGTAAAGGGTAATAACTTGAGCAACATATCAGTTAAGGTAGTACCATTTTTTTTTTTCTACTGTGTTTGTCCCGTACATTTAAGCAGAGATAGTTACATGTTAGAAGAATGTCCTGCAAATATCTTTTTAGACAAGATCCAATTAAATGTTTTGGTGCCTTCAAATTAAACAGGCAGTTACCATGCTTTTAAACTATTCCTTGTTTGCAGAGTTGTGATCAGACTCTGAGCTACTCATCAGGCTACTGAGCAATACTCTGTACTGTAAGTCAAGTTTTAAAACTACTGCTTAGAAACTGGACCCTGAAATTCAGAGGATTGCTACTTGGAATATATCTGTTGGTCTTTTTGTTTGATTGTTTGGCTTTTGTTGTTGTTGTTGTTGTTGGGGTTTTGTGGAGTTTGTTTTTGCTTGGTTTTTTGGGGTTGTTTTGTTTGATGGCAATGGTACAATACGTTTGGGGGTTTGCTTATACTTTTCTTGTTACCTAAAGGGTTGTTAATGAAAGTGATACTCTGGTTCAGCATTCTATGGGAAACTAGAATTCAAAGCTCTGCATGCTAAGAAAGTTCCTTAGCTTCCATGAGAAAGATTGCCTAGTGTCTAAGAATGTTTTATCTTTCTCCTGTGTAATTGCTGAGATTCTGGATCCTTGTCCTGCAGGAAATAGATGAGAAAATAATTCTATGGGTTTATATTAAACCTTCCCTTCCAAAAGACCTCTTAGACTTTGGTTTGCCACTATTTTGTTGCTGTTGTTGCTGCTGCTTCTGTTGCTTCATTCAACAGCAATATAATTCAAACTGAAGAAGGGCTTGAGGACTTGTGCTTAGTAACATTGAAGACAGTAATCTAACAATTAAACCATAGATTTTCATACTATTTCCTAAGGAAGAGGCTATTCAGCCTACTAAACCTTTTTCTTTAAGAAATAGATAAAATAGAGAAATATAATTTTAGAACTTTCTATTTCCCTCCAAAGTTGAGAAATATATACTTAAAACTCTGAGAGTTCAATGACTATGGTGTTTAGACTGGGTGGTGTCAACAACCTGTGACTTGCACTCAGGAGTGCCTAATTCCTGTCAGTATCAATAGACATGAGGAAAAGGTGTCAGTGTACAACTCAAGTGACCTTTGGGTTATTCCTATAGTCTTTAGAATTCACTTATGCTTAGGCAAAAGTAAATTTCAATGTCCAGGTGCATGCACCAGAATCAGGTGTGCAGAAATCAGAGGAACTCTCATATGAAAAACTATCTGCAAAAAACCTTGACATGTAAGAAGAAGCTGTATACAGTTTCATTTTAGAGGTAACTTTGGACTTTTGCAAGTCACCTAATAAATAATTTTGTTCTTTTTCTATAAAGATTAATATTGTGTACATAGTATATGTAAACATAGTATAACTACAGGATCATCCTTTCTTTTTTATTTTTATTTGTTTGTTTAAGATAATGACCTAGTATTGGATGCAAGAATTCCAATTCACCTTCTTGAAAGTTGCTCTTTAAAGCTGAAAGCAAAACAAAACAAATTCTGAAATTTTTATCCTAGCAAGTATAGTTATATTATGCAGAAAACTGTAGTCAATACTACCTTATTAGTGCTCGTGTATCAAAAATTATGATTAATATAATAGAAAAAAATTTGTCTTTATTGCTAAATATTTATATAGAATTCATCCTGCATTTATTCATTAGTTCAACTGAACATCACAAACGGTAAAGTGTAGGTAGTCAAGATCAGTGATGAAAATTAAATAATTTTTTGTTATTTTGACAGGCTTCTGAAAAAAAAATATGTGTAATCAAAATTATTATTAGGCCACAGCATAAAAATTATTTTGATGATCAGATTTTGGTTTTGCTTTGTTGGACCTTAGAGCCTAGCAGTTTTATTCAGAATATATTACAATATAAACTTTATAGATTACTAAGCAAGGAAAGAAAGAATTTTTACCAAGGTAAAAATAGCTCATGAAAACTAACAGTGTTCAAATTGACATCAACTATTAAGAAGTTAATTCCTCAAGGTTTTTCACTGATGCCTGATAGAAATCCAATCTTTTTTTTTAATCAAAGTAATCCATAATTTTAATAAACCCTAGAAATGACACATAATTTTTTCTACTAAATACCAGCTGTCTGCTCCTGGCTAGGGCAGTGTATTCTGATTTGGTTTATCTGAATGTAGTCCTTAGATAGGCTAAATCTACCTCAAGAGTTTCTGCATTACCAAATAAGTATTCTTAAACAGTTGGAAATCACTCAGAGGGCAAAACAATAAAACAGCACTAATCACCATTTATGATTGTGTCACATAGACTCAAATCTGAAATACAAAATTCCTTATTTTAGTAATTTCTGTGTCATTGAGTAGTATTACCACAGATGGGTCAAGGTGTATGTCAAGAACATGAGTCATGCACACAGTGTGTGCCAGCTGCTCAATGATTCAACAGTGTTCTAACTCCATTGAGTTACTCCATTGAATAAACTCTATTTTTACTCTAAGAGACTGTATATTTATAGTCAGAAATATATTCTTCAAGTCCAGGCATGTGGAATGTGAGGGACTAATGGCACTATTATTCAATACTTCTCAATCTCTGAAAGCCTTTGTTTACATGCTGTCTTTGTTTACACAGGAAAAGAGGAGAGATAAGTGTTTGCAACTTAATCATTTCCCACAGCCACATCAAAAGACTCTGAGAAAATATTCATGAATGTTAGCCTTTTACTGTGTGTCCCAAAGATGAATCTCATGCCAGTTCCTGAAACAGACTCTTGTGGTTATCTTCAGCAATGCTTGCACTGTTGCAAATGTGCATTGTCAAACTTGTCAAAATTTTATTTTAATTCCAGTTTAAAACCACTGATGTTAGAAGCTACAATAGTAAAATAGTACGTCTTTCTTTTCCCTGCAACCTCTTCATTAAAAACCAGAATTTTCATGGTTAAATATGATTAAATTAATGGCTTAATTAATTGTTGTAGAATTCAAGAGTTATAGATTATGCCAAAGGTAAAGGTTCCTGAAAGTTGCTGCACTGGAGTTGAAACAAAGTTATTTTATTGAAAAATTATAATTTGACATGTCTCTGAAGTTTATAGGAATGAAATCATCTTGAAAACCTCCTAGGAGTTGAAGAAGAAAATTGCATTTAGTGTAATAGGGAACGTTTGTGATTTTCTAATGCAAAGCAATGTGTTCTGTATGCTTGCTATCAAGAAACTTGTTCAACCTTCTCCTACCTTTGGGATGACACTTCTGATGACTTTTAAAATGAGAGAAGGTGGCTCTCTAGGAGAAAATGGAAATATTTGTATGCATACAATGGAAGTCTACTATCTGTTGTGAAGTTTTTCTGGGAAATTAATTAGAAATTTTCTTCTGTAGACATTAATCTGTCACAATTACAGAAAACATTTTGATTTTGATCAAATTGCATTTATATGGAATTGTGCAATCAGCAGGTAAGTATAAAAAAGAAAAGAACTAAGATTATGTATTTTTAAGCAATTTTTCTCTCCCACGGATTTAGTGGGATTTTTAAATTTAATACACCACACTTTAGGGTGGGGTGAAATGAGCATATTTTGCTATGGAGTTCTCTTGCATGTAAATCAAATGTTTTGTAAATCCATGGAGATATGATTTTGACTGTCATACAAATCTTATGTCTAACATTGTTCCTGAAAACAATTTATGAAAAAATACCTCAGATTTACATTTGAGTGTTGATAAGGTCTCTTTGTAAAAAAAAAAAATGTTTATTTGCACAATAAATGTGGTTGGTTTTCTGAAACTATGAATGGCAGGTCCTTTTAATAAAATATACTGTACTGAAGTTTGTTTCTCCTTTAAAGTCTTACCCAGGAATAGAACTGCTAAGAGACCTGTCCTTCAAATTGTGTTAGCAAGAATAAAGCACATGCTCTGTTGCATTTATCATCTTGCTGGTTTTGATTTTGATTTTTTAGGGTTTTTTGTGGATTCCCTCACATTTTTAACACTGAGGCAATAATTAAAATGTAATTTTAATGTATTAATATAATGTAATAAAAATGTACTAATATTTTCATGTTAATTTTTTACTGGCCCCCTCAAAATCTTCTGGACTTTAACACCTATTAATTTCATAGCAAAACTAAGGTTAAAGATCTAGAAAAAATAAGGGCATTTTTTTTCATTTAGCACCAAAGGGGGGAAAGTCACCTCTGAGTTGATCTGACAGATTTAAACACCTGAAAACAAGAGTCTTCTTAAATTTTGAGTGCTTACAATTCCAAACCTGACTAATATTTAAGAGAGAGTTATGAGAAGAGTTTCCACCCTTAATGTTTGATAAATGTAAAATAAATCATGCAAAATAAAAATATTGCCACAATAAACTGGTGGCTGAGGAAGTTTAGCATATTGTATCCATGTACTAATAGGGCTATAAATAAAAAGCAATTTATTTTTTGACCTTTTCTATTAATTTATCATTAAAATATTTTTCTCTGATAAAATTATCCAAAATTCCTAGATATGTTTCTGTTAGCTTATTTTTCAGGTTCTTGATTTAGATTTTTATGGGTTTTTTTATTCTTTTTCTTTCTTTCTTTTTCTCTTTCTTTCTTTCTTTCTTTCTTTCTTTCTTTCTTTCTTTCTTTCTTTCTTTCTTTCTTTCTTTCTTTCTTTCTTTCTTTCTTTCTTTCTTTCTTTCTTTCTTTCTTTCTTTCTTTCTTTCTTTCTTTCTTTCTTTCTTTCTTTCTTTCTTTCTTTCTTTCTTTCTTTCTTTCTTTCTTTCTTTCTTTCTCTTTCCTTCTTTCCTTCTTTGTTTCCTTCTTTCTTATTCTTTTCTTTCTTTCTTTTAGGTCAGAACTTTTTTTTCCAGTCTCCCCTTCTCATTTCATTAGTATTTTAGTTATTCAAAATCAGTGTTCTACACCCAGCAGAAGCTTTGTGACACTCATCACACGATCTTCTTCGTCTTTCTTGTGGTTGTAACTATTTCAGCACCTTCTCTGTCTTCCTACCTTGGATAGTTATGTATGTGTGTTTTCATACACATGCTCTCGTGGTCTATGTTAGTAACAGCAAAGATTGACTAAAAGCCCCAGGATATGTATTCATTACTACAGAATAAAAAGAAAGTTTTGCTTTTTAGTTCATTTTCTGGCAGATGCCTGAACAGGTTATTTCTGGACATACATAGCATCTTAACTTCATGGCTGCATCTAACTTTGATTTAACAGATAGAAAAGATGTTTGCCTGAAGATATCTAAGAGGACAATAGAAAAGACAGTATTTCTTTGCCCTTTTGTGCCTACAGTGATGTGCATCACTTCTCTAAAAATAAACTATAAGGGTAGTCATTCTGACTTGAAAACTTTGTTTTAAAAGTTAAAAATATTGTTTTTTAAACTTACTATTTGGGAAATAAGTGACTTGTCTTCAGAAGACAAGATGCTAATGAGAACACAGGAGGACAGTATGATAAAATATTCAACAGCCTTCATATTATTGGAAGGGTGTTGCACAAGTCAGAAATAGTGTTATTCTGTTTCTATGATTCCTTTTTTCTTCCTAGTTTTGTACTTCCTGAGAAGAGAACTGTTTGTACTATTTCTCCTTTGCATCAGCTCTTTGGCTGGATTACTCAGGAACCCTGTTTGCTTGTGTCAGCACTAGTGCAGTTATACAGAGTTAATGTTGGGCAATGTCCAGTCTTTCAAATTGTCTTATTATTCACCTACATAGTGGACTCTTTGTTTGATGAACAAATGCTCTCCAGCAAAAGACCTTGTGTAAAAAGGATACTCATATTCCTCTCCCTTACGCATTTTAATTGATTGTTCAGTGCATTGGAAAACTAACTTCCTTGTCTTGTTGTAACTCTTGATTCAGACCACCCGAGGCAGGTTATAGGAGGGACCAAAACCAGTGTTTGCACTATACTGTGTACAAATTGCTAATAATTCTTTTTCCTGTGAGCAAACAAAAATACAATGCCAGGGATAAATATCAATCTCAGAATTGCAGGTAAATTAAAATAGAAGGTATTATCCAATATTTATGTAATTCTCACAGTATCCTTACAGCTTTTTACACTTCACAAACCTTATAAAGAAAAGCATTGAGTACTTGGTTCAGCAAAAGTTGTTAGGATAAATTTGGTTTATTTTTATATTTTTTTTCCTTCTCAATTTATAATTTTGTTGCCACCAGAAATTTAATGCCTGTTTTTCTGTCCCTCACATCAAGACAGCACCAGCTTCTGCTTCTCCTTAATTGACGGAACAATTATATCTACGAAATAATCAAATTTCCCTTGAATCAACAAGTTTCTCAGTTTGCTTGCTGCATGAATGAATAAGAATTTAAGGATTCCAGGCAAATCATTCCATTCAACAGTGGAGTCGAACACTTTACACGGCTTCGTCTCTTGCCACAAGAGTTTTTTGTTGTGGGGATTATTTTTTAAATTCTTTTCAACTTTTTTTTTTAATTATGGAAACTTTAAAGGTTGGGAGGCAGGAGGGACTATTTACTATCTGAAATAGAGGGGCCCTGCAAGAATTCTAATAGTTCCACCCATCATTGTTAACTGGAGTTTTGAGACCTAGTATTTTGAGACAGTGAAAACTGACTAATGTACTGACATTCAAAGTTGCACCCTCAGTCAAGTATTAGAACTTTGTGAAATAAAATATACATTTCTAACATCCCTTTCTCAGTTTCCAAAACACATATGGATTTCAAGTCTTTAGCATCATGTGATTAATTCTTGAGGTTCTACTTCTGTTATCCTAATGATTTAGACAGAGCTTGAGATGGTTAAAGTTCCCCAGAAGGATCTTGAATGAATACCAGCCTGCAGTCTAATAATGAAAAAAAAGAAAAAAACTGCATAAAAATAGACACTAAAATCACTCATCCTGTGGAAAGCTGACTGTTGCTTATTAGTATTATGAATTAAAAGTCTAATGGAGTTTTTTTGCTCCTCATAAGCTTGTCTGTCGCATCAAATACAGTAATTTTGTTTTTTAAATTATTGTCAAGGTGGCTGTGTGCCATTAAGAGAAAGGAAAATATAATCTGTGCCCCTATATACTAATTAAACCAGATGGATGCTTTTTCTAGAAGATATAATCAGATATAATCAAATATTAATCACTGGGGAAGCTACAACTCCCTGGAATTACTTTCTTTTGGAGTCAGTCCACACAATTTGTGTTGAATACACCAAAAATCAAAAGGACATGAATGAAAAAAAAAAAAATTTAATGATTTTGGAACTAATGACATACCTGGAATGTATTACCTCAGGAGATATAGATGCTGCTACTGGATCTGACCTAATTTCAGCAATGTGAGGCTCAGTACTCTAGCATCCAGCAGGATCCTCAAAGAGTGACTTAGTGCTCTTGCAGGCTTAGCATGGAGCAGTTACAAGAAGACAATGAAAAAGAGTTGGCAGAGAACATGTCTAAGGCAATCTCTGATGCTTTGGCAGTTGAATAAAGGCTGCTCATTAGAAATCTCTTAGCTGGGTGTCTGTGCAGGCGCAAACATCGAAGAGAAAAATAACTTTGAGTATTTGAAAAAACCCAGAGAAACTGGTATTAATAAGGGTAATGTGGAAGCAATGGATCAGAAATAATTCAAAGCCTCAGTATTGTCCAGTTACAGTATTATCCAGTTATGGGTAAGACTGTGACAATCTGCCTTTTCCCTGTCAAAGGCATTTCTGCAAGCTCTGTAAGATTTATGGGGCAAAAAAAAACTCATAAGGAAGACTGTGTTGAACTGTATCCCAGTGGCCTGAGGACTTCCTATATTCTAGTCTGTTAGAAACCTATACACTTACTGTATTAAAGAAAAATAGGTGTATGCTACCCTGGACACAGGGATAAGAATTGCATTGAATTACATTATTCATTATGTTGGCTCCTCTGGTTGACACAGACTTGAATGAAGTCACAATGATTGTGAAATCCTGGACAAATGTTCTTTAGAATGAGCTCAATCCCTTTTCAGGGTCTTCAGCTGGGTGAAAACATAATCACTGCTTGTATATATATCTTCCAATCTATCTTAGTGGCTAGATGGTTATATGGAGTATTTGTGAGCAAGTGTGCAGAGAAGTTTTTGATTCAGAATTGGAATTGGTATTTTATTTATGATGCTACGAGGGTTGGAGAGTATATTGCCTGAATTTATCTCAAATTATACTGATTTTGTGTGGGAGTCCAGAGATTCCTCTTTAACATTGTACCTCTTCTGAAGCTCGGTCTTCTGGGGGTCTGTACCTGCCTTTGCATGCTACAAGGACCCACCAGGGTCAGTGCCAAATGTCAGGGTCCAGGGGTCCGCGCTCACCTTGTGGGCTGCGGCGGACCCAGGGACGCCAAATGTCATTGCCCACCCAGGGATGCCAAATGTCATTGCCTATCCAGGGGTGCCAACTGTCCTTGCCCACCCAGGGACGCCAAATGTCATTGCCTACCCAGGGATGCCAAATGTCTCTGCCCGAGGTGTCTCCTTAGACCTGAGATCACCTCTGCAGGACATGCAGGTGGTCTGGAATCCAGCTCTTTCCTATGCCCACTGATGAGAGACTGCAGGAGGCTGTTCTTAGAGGTTTTCATGGCTGTTTATTGTTTCTTATCTCAGGAATGCTTTGTCCAGCAAACAGCAGTCTGCTCGCCAGACGTCCAAGGCAGAATCTGCCTGAGAAAGGCAGAGCTTATCTTTTATATGCTAAATTACATACTCGGTATTTACAAACAACTCCCAATACAATATAACCTTGTAACATGGTCCAACTCTGTCCCCATCCAATCTAAAAGTGCCAGCATGTCACCCAGCATGGATGACACAGAGAAGAAGGAGGAAGAGGTATCCACACCCCAAATTCTCCATCTGGGCCACATGTCCCTTATCACGAACATTCTGGAAATCTAATTCTACATTCTAACAGTCTAATTTACACTCTATTTATTTTTGCAGCTTGCATTTCTTCTCTCAGTGTTGGTAAATTTTTCCAAGGAACAAATCCAGCCCCTGAGACACATGGGTCTCATTCGAGGGTCTTAGGGGACCCGGTCAGGGGGGTCTTAAACCTCCCAGGGAAGCCAGAGGAATACTCTGGACCCGCACAATTTTGGATTGTCTCAATTTTATCCTTAGGTTACTTCAAACTCTAATATGGAAAATTCTGTAGTGTGCTTATTGACTGTTTATAGTGTTGGCTACTGAATTCTGTGTTAATCTTACCTTAATCTTCTGGTCTTCACTTTAATACAAATAATAAAAATATTATAACTTGAGTATTTGAACTGCATACCATTTCCTGTCTTCTCCTCTCTCAGGCCTGAAAGTTCACAGGAAAAAATTCAACACCACAACGGCTTCAACTCCGAGATATGCTGTTAACTTCTATTAGCTAAACAGAATGACTGAGCTGGCCTTGTGATTTAATCTGTGTCACAGAGGCAAACACTAACATATCATTCATAATAAGCTACTCTCCATGGGTCAGAGAGCTACAGGTAAAGCTGGAAGGTTTCACATGTATGAGTAGTCCCTGTCTTCTCTTTTTCTGACATTATTAACTTGGGTCTTACACCTTGAGCTTTACAGGTGCTGGTAATATGGCCTTGCAGATGTAAGTTTTTTCAAATGAGCAAAACTGGAGTTTCATGCTACATGAGTAATTAGTACAAGCAAATTTTGTTTCATAGCAACCTAGATCTGATGATGAACACCTGCCAGCCCAGATGGTTTGGGGAGGAATTTTCTAGTTTAATAGAATAAAGTACTGATGCTGAGCTGCTTCGAACTATTATTCAGTAGGAATTTTGGAAGAAGTCTGAGAAGTGACTATGGTGAAATCTTAACAAATAAAAATCTCCAAAATTGTCACGCTCAATTGTCATCACTTGTCAAGGTATGACTTTTAAATAATGCATGGCTGTTACATCTTATTCTGTCTATGTGTGCTAAAAATATTATTGAACAGGCATAAACTTGGGAATACTACAAAACCAATGAGATCTGCAAAGCTACAATATTTGTTTTCTTACTAAAAGATTTTCTGGTATTAATTTCAGTCTCTCTTTCTACATATATAAAAGCTGTATGTATTAACTTTTAGAGTAGATTATTATAGGAGATTTTTGTGAAATATCAAAAATTTCAAACATATAAACTCTTAAATATGGATTGACTGAAATTTCATAACTTATGGCAATAGTTCAGAATAGGTATGTGGAAAACTCCAAAATATATCTGTGTGCTAGACATATTGTTGCAGCAACCTCATAATTTGCAGTTGAACTTCTGATCTCACTAATATAAAATATATCAATATTACAGCCACCAAACATGGGTAAACTTAAACATTTCAATGATTTTTTTGTTATTTAGAAATTTTAAAAGGAGATGAACTTATCTGAAGCTCTAACATCAATTTTTTTTATTAAACTTTGAAGAGATTATGAAATCTCTGGGAAGACAACAATATTATTAGTTTCAATGAAAACTATATCATAGTTCCTTCTGCATTTTAAAATCAAGCACCAAATTAACAGATTGACTTTTCATTTGCTACATATTTGGTTTCAGCTTTATTACTATACCTAAAAAACTGAATACTTAGTAGCATTTATAGGAAGGAATTCCTCATGGAAAGTTTGTGTACTATGTATTTTGTCTTGTATGTATTTATAAGTTAACAAGTTAATATTGCTGCTTAATTTTAGAGATGATGAGGCAGACTGATGATAAAAATGTTCAGTTAAAAAACCCAACTTTTTAAAATTATTGTACCACTTTCCTGTGTATCTTCCCTACTTTTTGTAAAACCATTCAGTATGAAGCTCAAAGAACTTATTAAAAAAGACTGGTCTAGGTTTAAGTCCCAGAAACTATTTTGGCAGGCACTACATATGCTAATATATTCCCCAACTGGAATTTATCAGTTCTAGGGTTCCATGAGTCAGAAAAGAAAAAGAAAGTTTCAGGTTTGTTTCAAATATTTGACTTAACAGTATTAACAGCAGAGACATGTTTTTTCTAGTAATCTAAAAAGAAATCCTCGAGAAAATATGTAAGGTGCACAAATGCATATACATCTATTTCAATTCCCTTTCCCTGGTGGAATCAACTCTTAGTTATATGACAGAACCAAGATGAGGGTATTTCACCAGTTGCTTATCATTCACTGAAGATCTAGAGTATAATTTAATCTCTTAACACATTCCAGAGTTATACTTGCTTAGAACCCTCAGATGAGAGAGGAAAAAACAGATCATGTCATTGACTACTTAGGACTGGAAGAACAGCATCTTTGTATTATAGAGCAAACTCATTATTTCCTCCCAAATACTAGCAAACCACAAGGCAAAAGAAAGAGCTACACTGACAAAAAAAGTGTATAGGGGAAGCTGGGATATGTCAGGCAGCAAGAATAGCTCAAAGCATTTTTACCACAACATACAATGTATATTTTGGTTAAACTGAAGAAAAGCTAATTAACTCATCAGCTTTTTAAACTACCATACCACAATTTATGCCACAGGAATTTGCTTAGGAATTTTTCCCTCCACTTTTTAGCTTTTGCTCTTATTTTTCTTCACAGGAGAGAGAAAGAATAGAACTGCATTATTTAAATTTTTTTTTTTTCTCTGTTTTCACAAAAATACCAAGTGTGATCCTATGATACAAAAGTGGTAAGTATGAATTCAAATCCCTATGATACAACATCTGAGGCACAACTTTTCTCATTAATGAAAAAGTCAAGAAATCTGATTGTTCTATAATGCGCATTCTGATTCTTTCTTAAAATAAGATAAGTTTAGAAACTACTGCATGTAACTGCTTACTAATCATGTTGAGAGCAACCTCACAATAGTGAGCAAATTACAAAATGGTCATTAAGTCAATTTAGTAGCATCAGATAAAGAAATGTATTGAGGCTTCAAGATTAAAGGCTGGATTAAAGCTGAAATAGCATTGTACTTGTACAGATCCTGAACAGGAGCTGGCAGGAAGGTCTGATTTCCCACTTCCACACAGAATGTCTTGCTACATACTACCTACCTCATTCTTAGAATTTGATGACAAAGTTTTCTCAGGTTTTGTTTAAATTTTGTTCTGAAGCATAAAAGACAATTAAAACATAAAAGACATTAAAACTAAGCCTGACAGACATTTCAGAAGGTATGTAATGAAAAGAGCATGAACTGTCATCCAAGGGTATCTTCAAACCAAAGTCCTTGGAAAACAAACAAAAAATCCTCCAACATTAGATATGCATGTAACTGCATGGGAGGGTGCGAATATATGCACAAACATTTAACATACAATAAAAGAAAATTAAGATTAGGGGAAGAATATTTGGGATGAACCAGTTTATTTTGAATGTCAGATGGCATTGTTTAGGCAGATAATGTGACTGCTTGCTGATATTTCTGAGCAGATCTCCATACTTAATCTATTTTCAAGTTCTCTATCAGGTTAAAAATTGAGGAAGAATGTGAATTTTCTTCTGAGAGGAATGGATTGGCACATGAAATCTTTTATAGCTGCATATGGGAATTCTTGTATAAATTACTAATATATGTCACTAGCAAATATGTGTGTGAAAATTGCAAGAGTCAGGTCGTTGTCACTTAAAGGTCATGACCCTTCACTTCAGTATAGCAGAGTTTAGAAATATCCATCCTTCGGATGGTGTATAGACACCACTGTAATCCTGACTTGGAACATAAGAATCAGGAATTATTCTTCAGGAAATAGACTGTCATGAATGAATTTGGGTAAATCCACAGTTTTTTGTGTTGTACTGTAATTTTTAAAGTATGTTTTTCTTTTCTTCTTGACTCTAACATGTGTGAACATTTTTGTTTTCTATTCATCTCAGCAGTTTCTCAGTACTTCTATCTGCTCCCCATTCCAAGAACTGACAGCTGCCTCAGCTGATCATGAGATCTTCTTGCAACTTCTCTTCAGAAATTGTTCCTCTTTTATTGCAGTGCCATGATATATTCAAATGCCTACTCTCTCAGATAAAGGGAGAAAACAAATGAAATTAAAAAAACAAACACCTGAGTGCTTTCAGAGATACATTTAATTTCTACAGTCCTGTCTGGTCTGCTTGGGAATTGTTAATGTTATAAATAGAGGCAGCCAGGCAATTTGAAATAGTAGATGAATTGCACTCTGGTAAACTGCACGAGATGTAAAGGTATGCTTCCACTGTCCTTATGGGTAAATGATGAACCATTGACCTAAATTGTCCAGAACAGAATGATTTGCAGCAGCTGTAAGAATTCATATTGATGAGTCAGTCTCAGAACCACTGAAACCATTTCATTCCTTATCCAGTTCTTTTCTTTTTAAAAGTAGTTCTTTTGTAAACTTGGAGTGTGAATTCCAAAAGGTTGTATCCGAAATTTTATTTAATGCTTTCTGAGTATATGTTCCATTCTTCAGTTAAGCAGCAATACAATAAACATGAAAACTAAGGCTGATTTCTGTTTCAATCGGCACTCTTATCTTCTCTCCCATGAGGGTCATAGAAGAAAATTTGGTTTAACAGGGGAAATGGGTCTGTGCTCAGGGAGGTAATAAAAATTCCTCCTGACCCCCACATCACTACCCAGGTGCTGCTTCAGAATAGGTACTGAGAGCCTGGGTCTAGAGGGTCAGCCAGATGGCGTAGAAGAAAAAGATCTGCCCAGTGGGCCTCCCAATTATGCTTCACCTGTCTGACAGATCACCACCTCTAAGATTAAAAAGAAAAGAAGGGTAGGGTAGTTGTGGTGGGTGACAGAGGGCCTCATAAAATGAATGTCGACAGGATCTATCCCAGAGGGAGTTCTGCTGCCTTGCTGGGAGCCAGGTACGGGATTCACTGAGAGGCTTCCTGGGCTGATCCAGCCCTCTGATTATCACCCACTGCCAATATTCCAGGCTGGCAGTGATGAGATTGAAAAGAGGAGTGACAGGGCAATTAAAAAAGACTTTAGGGCACTGGGTCAAGAGTTAACAGGGCAGGAGCACAGGTAATGTTCTACTCAGTCCCTTTGGTGGCAGAGAAAAATGATGAAAGGAGTAAGAGCCCACATTATCAACAAGTGGCTCAAGGGTTGGTGTCATCAGCAGAATTTTGGGTTCTTTGATCATGGGGCAACATTTTTGGCACCTGGCCTGCTGGAACTGGATTGGTTCCATTTCTCTGTTAAGAGCAGAAGAATTTTAGCTCATGAACTGGCAGAACTCATTGAGAGGGCTTTAAACTAGGGTTTGAAGGGAGAAGAGGATGCAGGTGGGGTCTCTGGAAGCAGGCCCAAGGGTGGTAAGCCTGAGCTAGGGGTGAAATCAGTGGTGCAGCTGAGGTGCCTGTATACCAATACACACAGCATGGGCAATGAACAAAAAGAGCTGGAAGCCATGGTGCAACACCAAAGCCATGATGCAGTTGCCATCACAGAAATGTGGTGGGATGACTCACAGAGCTGGAGCACTGCACTGGATGGCTACAAGCTCTTCAGAAGAGACAGGAAATGAGGAAGAGGTGGAGGGGTGGCCTTTATGTTAGGAAGGCTTTTGATGCCATGGCTATTGAAACTGATAAAGTCGAGTGCCTGGGTAAGAATTAAGGGGAAGGCCAACAAGGCTGACATCCTACTGGGAGTCTGTTACTGGCCACGAGGAAGCAGACATGGACGTTATTCCATAAGCAGCTGGAGAATGTTTTCAGGATCACCAGCCCCTGTTCTTGTAGGTGACTTTAACCTACCAGTCATCTGCTGGGAACTTAATACAGCAGAAAAAAGGCTGTCCAGGAAATGTTTAGAGTGTGTGGAGGACAACATTTCGTTGCAGCTGGTGAATGAGCCCACCAGGGGAGAGACTATGTTAAATCTGTTGTTTGCAAATGTGGATGGGCTGGTGGGAGATGTGATGGTTGGAGGCTGCTTGGGGCACAGTGATCATGAAATTATAGAGCTCTTGGTATTTGGTGAAATCAGGAGGAACATCAATAAGACTTTTACATTGGACTTACAGAGGACAGATTTTGGCTTATTTGGGAGACTTATTCAGCGAATTCCTTCAGAAGCAGCCCTTAAAAACAAAGGAGTTCAGGAAAGGTGGGAGTGCTTCAAAACAGTGATCTGGAGGGCACAGGAACAGACTGACCCGGTGTGCTGAAAGATGAGTCAGTGAGGCAAACGTCCAACCTGGAGGGCAACAAGGTTTTGAGGGAACTTAGGAATAAAAAGAAGATGTATCATCTTGGGAAAGAGGGTCAAGTTCTCAGGAAGTATTTAGGGGGGTTACTAGGGAATTCAGGAAAAAAATTAGAGACCAAAGCTCAGTTAAAACTTAATTTGTAAACTTTTGTAAAGTATACTAAAAATGTTTTTACAAATATATTAATGGTAAAAGGAAGGCGAAGTCCAGCCTTTGTTCTTTATTGGATGGGGGAGAGAACTTAGTAACTGCAGATAAGGAGAAGGCAGAAGTGCTTAACACCTTTGCCTCAATCTTTAGTGGGAAGACAGCTTGTCCTCAGGACAATTGTCCTCCTGGGGTGGTAGATGGTGTCAGGGAGCAGAATGGTCCCCCTGTTATCCAGGAAGAGGCAATCAGAGAACTGCTGTGCCACTTGGATGTTCATAAATCCATGGGACCAGATGGGATCCATTCCAGGGTGGTGAGGAAACTGGCAGATGAGCTTGCAAAGCCTCTCTCCATCATTTACCAGCCATCCTGGCTCACTGGGGAGGTTCCAGATGATTGGAATTTGGCCGATGTGACACCCATTCACAAAAAGGATGGGAAGGAGGATCCTGGTAACTATAGGCCAGTTAGCCTGACCTCAGGGCCCAGTAAGGTAATGGAACAGTTTATAGAGTGCCATCACACAGCACTTACAGAATGGCCAGGGCATCAGATCCAGCCAGGGTGGGTTTAGGAGGGGAAAGTCAGGTTTGCCCAACCTGGTCTCCTTTTATGACCAAGTGACCTGCCTGTTGGACACAGGAAAGGCTGTGGATGTTGTCTATTTGGATTTCAGCAGGGCCTTTGACACTGTCTCCCACAGCACTCTCATGGAGAAGCTGCAGCCCATGGCTTGGACAGGAGCACTCTGTGCTGGGTTAGGAACTGGCTGGATGGCTGAGCCCAGAGATTGGTGAATGGTGCTGCATCCAGATGGGGCTCAGACACCAGTGGTGTCCCCCAGGGGTCTGTGTTGGGGCCTGTTCTGTTCAATATTTTACTGTTGATGTGGATAAGAGTCTTGAATCTTTCATCAGTAAATTTGCAGATGACACTAAGCTGGGAGTGTGTGTTGATGTGTTGGAAGGTAGGAAGGCTCTGCAGAGACACCTGGAACAGTTGGATGGATGGGCAGAGTCCAACAGGATGAAGTTTAACAAGTCCTGCATTTTGGCCACAATAACTCCCTGCAGTGTTACAGGCTGGGGATGGTGTGGCTGGACGGTGCCCAGGCAGGAAGGGACCTGGGGGTGGTGGTCAGCAGCTGACTGGACATGAGCCAGCAGTGTGCCCTGGTGGCCAAGAAAACCAATGGCCCCTGGTCTGTGTCAGGAATGGTGTGGCCAGCAGGAGCAGGGAGGTCATTCTTCCCCTGTACTCAGCACTGGTGAGGCCACACCTTGAGTGCTGTGCCCAGTTCTGTCCCCTCAGTTTAGGAAGGACATTGAGATACTTGAGCTTGTCCAGAGGAGGCAACAAGGCTGGAGAGGGGCTTGGAACACAAACCCTGTGAGGAAAGGCTGAGGGAGCTGGGGTTGTTCAGCCTGCAGAAAAGGAAACTCAGGGGTGACCTCATCACTCTTTACAACTCCCTGAAAGGTGTCTGTAGGCAGGTGGGGTTGGTCTCTTTCTCCAGGCAGCAACTGACAGAACGAGAGGACACAGTCTCAAGCTGTGCAAAGAGAAATATAGGTTGGATATCAGGAAAAAGTTTTTTATGGAAAGGGTGATAAAGTACTGGAATTACCTGCCTGGGGAACTGGTGGAGTCAGCATCCCTCAATGTGTTTTAAAAAAGACTGGATGTGGCACATGGTGCCATGTTTTTGTTGAGGTGCTAGGGCATGGGTTGGACTTTATAATCTTGAAAGTCTCTTCCAACCTAGTGATCTCATGATTCTGTGATTCTGTAATCGACCCAGTGAGAGCAGAACTTAATTATTGGATAGACACACTCATAGCAACGAGTTCATCATAAATGCATTCACTACTTCATTCTTCTAGTCTGCTGTGAAGATATGAAAGCTTTCTGAAACTCTGTTAACATATGAATGGAGCAATAACTTTGATGAGGAGTAGAGAATGAAATTTTATGGATATGTTGTCTGACTCTGTAAATGAGGGCAACAAATCAAATAGAACAAAATAAAAATGATATAAATTAAAATTCACTAGTTGTTCCAATTATTGTTTGTTTGTTTGTGTTTTTGCCTAATGTACCAGTCCCTTCTGAGAGACAGAATCGGAGTTACTTTTTAAAGGATTCAAATTAAAATATAAATTACAAGCACTCTCTCTGAATCTTGATTGAATGTGGCTGACAGCAAGAGGTGTCAGGAAACTGTCACAGGAAGGTTACAAGGAATTGCTCTGAAAATCAAGAATGCTGATTGGGTGAAATTCAAAGGCATTGAAATTGTAATTTGAAGGACAAAGTCTGCATTTAATCTCACATGCATATCTATGCTCTGAGTTTCTTTGTTCTGTAACCAAATAAAAATGCCGTGAAAGTATTGACTTGGCAGGACTTCCAGTGCTCCCATTACTGGTAGAACTGGAAATCTAAAGTTACTTGAGATTTTATTTCTTGTAAGATTTTATCAGGGGGGAAAAAAATTCTGACAACTGTTGAAACCTTTCAGCTGATATTCTGTAGCCACAAAGTAATGAAAGGATAAAATCTTCTTTCTCTCCTTCCTCTTCACACTTTCTGAATATGAGGGTGGTACTGAATGACTATGTCTGTGATGTATAGATTTCTAAATGGTATTCTTGGATTAATATCTGTATATCACTTGTAAATATGCAAGCATAGTCTAGGTCCCCCCCATAAAGCAATGTCAGAGCTCCTCAAAAGGGGTGGGCAGAAGTGCCTTGGCTTTTTGGATTCAATCTTGTATTCATGGTAGAGGTACAAGTGAAATTTTTCTTCTTCATTCTCACTGATTACAGATGGATGCATAGTGCAGTCTCAGGACATCTGTCTAAGCTTGTAACTCCAAGTCTAATGATATCTGTTGGCTTAGAGGCTCTTCAATGATTTATTTTGGTCCTGCTTCAATGTGACTGCTTAACAAAGTTTGGATATGAGAAATCTTACAAGGTAGCAGGATGCACAGTTTTTTCAGTGGACTATATTCAAACTCAGTGTAGGCTGTACAGATTAATTAATCATATTTGTTCTAGACCAGAGCTCCTAGGCATACTCAGGCTTATACATTACCTACAAGAAACAAGTTTTGAAATGTAACATTAAAAATCCATTGGCAGCAGCAAATGACTCTGCCCATCATGCTGTTTTGCAAACTTTTTGCTATAAGTACAAAGAGTGCTTAAAACATTAATGGGGAGTCCAGAAGTCCTGCAGCCAAGGAAAAAAAATTGAATATTACCATATTTTTAACAGTAAATATACAGGAGGACAGAAACCAGTTTGCAAACACAAACCCACCATTCAGACTTCACATATGAAATAATCTAAACATTCACTTACTGATTTGATTTCCAGTCACCATTCGTAAGTCAATACTATTTAAGAAAATATATTTCTTCCATCCTAAATCATGTCCAAAGTATTTATACATTAACAGTGTATGTGCAACTATTCTACAGGAACTAAAGCCAAATTCCAAACTCTGCTATTCAGCCAGCAAACAAATCATGATGCAGAAGCTGCCCACATAAAATCCATAATTAAAAAAGGTTAGTAATCAAAACTTTCCATTCTGTGCTCATTATTGACATGAAAGAAACAGAAACCTGCAACAATTAGCTAAGAATAAATTTGACCTTGAATGAGTTGAAGTTAGCACTTTTACATCCTTTTCTCCCATATAATCACAGGAGAGACAGCATTCCTTTACTTGATTCTTCTCACAGTATTGTCTCCTACTTCTTCATCTTGCAATTAAATTAAATGCACTTAAAGATTTTTTTATTCTACCCTGACATGTCCATTATTTCCTCAAATATTGACAAAACTACTTTCAAACTTCCTAAGAAAAAAATATAAAATGTGTTGTCTTTTTAATTGAAACATGTAGTTGATAATGCAGTATGATTGTAAATGAAAAATTACTGAAGGATAGAATATTACATTATTATTTTTAATAATAAAAAAATAGTGAAAAAATAGTTTTAAAAAATAGTGAAAACAGCTAGTAAAAGAAATCATAATATTATTCAGAAAATCAGTTTCTAGGCACTTGAATACTGTTTTATTACACATTTAATTGTTTTATTTTTTATTTTGAGTACGTTTTCCTCTGCATCTTTTCTGCCTCCTTCTAGCATAGTTCTAGAAGGTATCTTTGAAATTTAATGAAAATCAAAATTAAAATATCACAACTACTTCCATTTCAAATATTTATTATAACAGACTTTCTGAATTATCCAGATATATATCTCATAAGCACTTCTTGGATAAGCAGTTCCAAGCTTTGCTTTTCTATGAAGTGTTGGGGACCATCACTATTGAAACAATAAAAGATAAAGTGAAAAGAGCATGTCAATAGCAAACCTTGCTGAGTCCTAATGCAGGTTTGTCTTGAACTGTAGAAATTACAGTATTCCAGATCTACTCTTATAAAACAATTAAAATACTAGTACAACTTTAGAATTTGGAGATAGAGCATATTGGGGACATTAGGGCACTAGGAAAGATGATTACAAATGCAAAGTAGAGTTTTCAGTCTGTAAATAAATACATGTGGCATAATAAATCAAATTAAAATTCTAGTAATTCAAGGCCACTGAGGTCAAGTCAGGACAAGGTTAGGATGAGATGCAGCAATTTACTAACAGATTAGTTATGACAAGGCAGAGCTAGGAAAGCAGTCTCTAGGTCAGGATCTGCAGGTCTATAACCAGGTTATAACTGAGCTGGAGTCTACATTTCTGGTATGCCCCAGGCTGAGGTTAAATAGAGTTCCTGGGATGACTGGTGTGGGTGGGGGGCTTCAGGTGAGTCTGGTCAGGGCCCTGAGAGAAATACTGGTGAAAAAAACCCTTCAGGTTATTAAATTATTTTATGGTGGAGATATATTTAGAGAGGGAGTTGTATGAGAAGCGAAACTGGATAAAACACTGGAGTAGAACAGAGAAAAAACCTGGGTGACAATGTTTTTTTTGTCCTGCTGGACAGGTCTGAGATGATTCAGAAGATTATTAAAACAGCAGTAGAGAGATGTCAAACTTCATTTGGTCTTTCCTTACAAGGAAGAGTTAGGCTGTTCTTCTAGCTGGGAAAAAAATGACGCAAAAATATAAGCAGAAATGTAATTCGTATACTGTCCAAGAATATATCTTTGTAAAAAATTAGTAAAAGTTGCTTTTTCCTCACCTTTTATATCTGGAAGATAGTGCAGTGGTAAATGCCTTCCTCAGGAATGTATAGTCTAGCTATTAACTTTCAAGAGGTAATACTGATAGGACAGGGACACAGCTGAAATGAAATTATACGGTACATACAAAACCAACACTGTTAAAGAATTTACCAAAATAAATTAAGAAAATCTTAGAAAGATAGAGATGCCAATATTTAGCCTGTTTGATAATTCCTGGTACTTTTTTCCAAAAGTTTGAAGAGACAGTGGGACCAGCCCTCTGGGAGACCCTCCTTTAAAGGGCAGCAAATCCAGAATTGCTGCTGGCATTTTCATCTGGTTTGTGCTGTCCATATTCTACCAGCATATCTTTCTTCTGTAGAACAAAGTAATACAAGTTTTTGTCAAAACCAGATATAGCTGTGATGTTAGAATACTATTCCAATCAGGCTGTAGTAGTATTTTATAGCTAGAAACTTCAAAGTGTTGAAAGAATAGTAGGGAGTTAGAAATATACCAGCTTAAAATAGTGTTTTCAAGTGCATATTTCAACTCTAAATTCTTTCAAGGTATTTTCAAATAAAAGCAACTTATTGTGCCAAATTTTATAGCAGAGTTGTTCCATTTTCTTACTCACTCGCTTCAGTCCTGATGATAGGCTCTCCCTGACAGGATTTTAATTAGTTTCCATATGTGAACTTTTTGTACCATGTGTCTCTGAAATTTTCTTTGTGTATGGAAAAAAACACTACAATTTGAGCAATTACAATTATTTGCCTGCATCAATTCTAACATTCCAAAAACAGATGCTTTGACAGTTTTATTATTCTTTGTGTAGGGATATGGTTGATATATAAATATAGATAAATATAAATCTGTTATTTATATTTAACAATTAAAACTTAGTTGTACATATTTACATATATGAAAACAATACAATATACGAATTTTTTTACATATATGACAAATGCACGTATATATGTTTTTATATATATATTTACTGTTGTCATTCCACATTGTTTGGGTAGACACTTTGCTTCCTGAGTAACTGCACTAGAAGAAGAAACAAAGATAGACAGGAGGTCAACTGAAGGATTTTCAGCTGTTAAACTCAATTACAAGCAATGACTGAAATGAATTTTAAAATGCCTTTCCTTGAAGGGTGAATGTACTCTACTCTCCAATATCTGATATGACAATGCTTGCAGGCACTTTCTGAGATGAAATAAACTCTGCTTATTATTTTATTTGTTCAGGGAGGTGTAGGGTTTGCATTGTTTTGGAGGTTTTTTTTGCATCAGTTTCCTTCAGTTTTCATGGGAGCACTGTAAAACCACTGTCGAGTGTACCATAATTTCCTGTATTCCCAAGAAGAGCCATTAATCTGACAGAAGCAATTAATTTACAATACACAAAGCATAAAAAATGTTTTATTCAGTTGCAACAATTTAAAACAGCAAAATGAAATGTCAGAGGACAATTTGGTGTAAATTACAGGGGAGAAAGCTTAGCTCCTATTTGCAAGAGAAAATGATTGATGACTATTTTTAAACCCACAAAATTCAAAGAAAAGAAAGATATTTTCACTTTCAGATCCTTTCTTTATTCATTGTATAGTTGCAGTCGTGTTTCCAGTTGTATTATTGTATCTGCTTTGCAGAATTTTTAGATTTATAGACTTATTTTTATGTAATCTGACTGAAAATATTTGCATCTCACTACTGAATCTATAATTAAATGTTTTGAGAATAATTTCTAAAAGTGGTGTTTACTACCTACAATTAAAATCAAATGTATTGTCGGTAAGGATTGGTTTTTTTTACCTGATTCACAAAATAGTATTCTCTTCTCTCAGGGATTTTCTACTTGCAACAAAAAGAATTTTCAAACTTAGAACACGGTACAGAAAAGCACTTATGCACATGTCTAAATTAGTCACAAATCACAATAGCATTAATGCATTCATACATTTTACCCTGGAAGCAACAATTAGATCACCTAGCCTAGTACTTTGTATGAAGGAACTGGAAAACTGAATACACATTCTTCCTTTAATAACAACTTTAAGTTGTCTTTGACTAAAAACAGATATTCCAGAAATCTGATCTTGACTTCATAACTTCAGGTTATGGTGTATTCATCAGTTGAGTGTTTTTACCTATAAATACTGCACGAAGGTAATCTTTGATTTGTGGGTCTTATTTATATATATTAAAAATTAAGAACATATTTTCTCAGAAAGAAAATATTTTTGCATATCAAATCTTGCACATGGGCATTGCTGAGGGATCTTGATTATGCTAATATTCAACTTTGTTCTTGTTCCTGCAGATGGCAAAAAATCCTACTCATGTATGTGCAAAAAGGATCATAAACTATAGTGATTTCAGGAAAATACTAATTTTATGAGGCAGACTTAACCAAAACAATAGCACTCCACTTTGTAAAATTAACATAATTCTGATGGAGGTTTTTCCATCATTCTTAAGTACCATGAAGATTTTAAAATGCATCTTATGATTTTTCCTGGTCTGTCTTATGAATTTAATTCTTCAGTTCTGAGAAGATATATTAGGTTTTCAGGACCATGTCAAATAAGCAGCTCTTTCATACATGTAACACTAGATCATATAATTATGGAATGAGATTTCAGATATGAGAAACTGCATATATTTTATATGCATGCTAGGGAACAATTTTATGGGTTTGGCTGTGGGTTTGGGTTTGTGATGGGGGCAGGCATGGGGGGGGTTTGTTTGGTTTTTTTCCCCCTGCAAGAGAAGGAAAAGAAGTTTGACAAGAACACCAGCGTTCTGGTCGTTTTCCAAGTAAGTTTGACAAGTCTTTTTTAACAGATGTCAGCCTTGCCCTCAGTCTGTTGAAATTTTCTGTCAAATCTTATCATTAGTTTTAACAGCAGTGGTTAAAAGGTCTTAATAAGAGTGATTTTACCCCTGTGGTCATGCAATTTGGTGACAATAAAAAGGGCAAAACTCAGTACATGGCTGACAAGCTTGCCTGGGAACCCCAGGATGCAGGTTTATTCTTTACTGCCCTATTCTCTTTTAGGGTTTGGCTTTTTTTTGTTGGCTTTTTTTTTCACTTTTGCTATTATGATCGCAAAATTCTTATGCTCTCTTCATTAGCTTTTGGGGAATATGGCTGAGAAGAAAAATATTACCTCAGAGATTCTCTGAAGCCACAAACTGGAGAGTCTTCAAACTGCCAGAGTATCCCACTTGCCTCACTGAAGGAGTTTCAAAAGCATGGAGAGCTTTGGTTTTAGTTTGCAACCACACATAACACAAGATGAGGGAAGGTAAGAATTAATCTCTGGAGTTTTGTCTTTATTATTTGCAAAACTCAGGATAGGAAACAAAGGTGCAGTAATTAGTATGAGATAAAACAAAGCAAATGAGCCCTCATTAGAATCAAACCCGAACATCTACCTCCCTATTTGTCCATATACCCAGATGGAAGCCAACTCATTCCCTCCATTGCCTAGATCATGGGTTGATGGTTACTCTGTTCTCTAAACAAATATTTGAGGTAGTAAATTGCTTCTGTTTCTACCCTCAATATTTGGGTGTGAGGAGAGGGATTTGAGGATGGAGTTTACCATTTCAAGGTTGTTTCTTTTCCTAAAGGAGGCGTTCTGGATCTTCTAGACAAGCCTATGAGATGTTCCTCCCCCCCCACCTTTTGTAAAGATCTGTTTATTTAACCTAACAAAAATGTATCATCAGCAAAACTACTAGAAAAAAAACCTTAATTATTTCAAGTATGAAATTCTCTTTTCCACTTTATTCTATAAACTCCACCGTGATCCAAAATGATGATTTCTGTTTTCAAAATGTTACTTAAGCAGCCATCTTCTTACCACTCTTTTTCCTCTTTCCATTTAATTAATCAATTATTGCTTGTACTGCTGTAGCTGCTAGTGGGGATCTAAGGAGAAAGACAATATGTCAAAATGGTGAAAAAGTCCCCTACAAACCAACCAAAAATAACCCCTACCAACCAATCAAAAAACCTACCCCAAACTGCCACCCCAAACAGTGGCATTGCCCCACCAGTTTCATACAGTGATGAGTTTCCTCACACAGCAAAATTCCTCAAGCAATTCTCCCACTGCTTCATTTTCACATTCTTCCACAAGAACAGCATGAGATGGCCTGGAAACAGAAACTGCATTCTTCGTGTGGATACACTTTAGGATGAATAGAAAGGACCACAACACCACAAGAGCCTGTAGCTGTTGAACTAAAGTTCTTCAGATAACTTCTGTTTCCTAGTATAGCAGGAGAAAAACAGCTTCATTTTATGACAGTTTTGAAAGTAATGGCCTCCAGTTCAAGAGGATTACTAAGCACTGGGATAAAATAGTAAAGCATAAACTGCTAGGAAGAGCACTGATAATACAGTCTATTGGGCAATGTCTACTGAAAAGAATTGTCCCTTATTTATTTCAGTGCAGAAACAAAATGTTGGCAGGCAGGAATTATGGGGTTTGCATTCAATACAACAATAGACACCTTAAGCTGAGTCCTCAAAGCTGGATGAGCACTCCAATTGTGATTTCAACAAAATTTCTGTATAGCAGCTATAAATAACCTTCAAATGAAAAATACAGAGCTAGACTTTTCAGAAATGATTAGCAATATATTTTTTAATGAGAATCAGATAATAGATAGTGCATTTTGCCAAATAATTTAGGAAATTGTTTTGCTCCCAAATTCTGATTGGTCCGTGCAAGTCCATCCTGAAAATTCATATATAATTTATTTCTCTTTGGAAATTAATTGTTTGCATCCCTTTGAGACAAAGCCCAGATGCACGCTGTGGCACAGCATGCTTCTGGGACCACAAACTGTTCATGGTGTAATTAGAGAAAGAGGGAGCTACTTAACCATTCCTCATCTAGGATTATTCACAAGGACCTTTGAGAACCTTCACTCCCTCCATGGCTGAGGTCTGGTATGATACTGTGACTGTAGCAGCATTCATGTGGACAGCAACGCAATCCCACCATCATTTCAGGAATTTCAAACTTCAGTATTCTAAATGACTGCTAATTATCTTTTAGGGCCACATAAGTCTCATGGAAAACCCAGAAGACATGCAGTCAGAGCACTGTGAATGTGGGCACATTTGACCTGCTTCAGAAGTGAAGACCACAGAAGAACAAGCATTGGTTTTCTCCTTCTTCTTGGCCTGGGGTCACTCCCATCAGTGTAGGATTTTTCAGATTAACTGTTATTTATGCACAGTCTAAATAATCCTTTAAAATGTCCAAGGCAGATAAACCAAGTCATTTAAACATATGTGTAAAAACTATATTTTTAAACCTTCCTGGGGTATTATGCTCTGTTAGAGAGAACGTTGAGGAATTGATAAGCAAAACATGAAGTAGGAGGTCAAATTAAACCCACAGCAAGTCTGCTGTGCATCTTCCACTGTGACTGATAGCAGATAAGTGAAAGATGATCCATATTTGACTGAACAGGATAAGGAATAAAGAGAAACTGCCTAAGCTGTGTTGTGGCTTAAAAAGGGATCGCCTCACCAAATATTTCCCTTCTAGAGCAGGATAGGCATTGAATTTTACCTCTTAGTAAATCTCAGCTGGAGGATGCATCTGGACATTGCATTTAATAACCACTACAGGCATATCTCTGCCCACTTCTTTAATCCATTTGTACTCTTATATACATCTGTTCTCTTAGCACATGACTAAAAGATCAAGACATAAATAGTAATTAGACAAGTGCAAAAATATTAGCAATGATATCATCTCTCCATTCAATGCTGATATTACAACTTTTGAAAACTTATACAAAGGGAGATGGCAGCTAATAGGTTTTCCAAACTAATGCATAGCTGTAAAACAAAGTTATTAGTCTATAAAAATGGAAGATCTCATAGGAGTGAAATCACATTGCTTAGAATTTACAATATTTACAAACACTTCTTGTCTGCATGTACCAGTAAATTACAAATTACTAAAATTCCATGAGTACATCAAAAACAAATTATTTTAGAACACAGTGAGGCAATTTTTTTTTTTTTATTTTCAGTGCTTTGCACTTAATTTTTTAACTTGAAGTTATTAATTTTATCATAAGGAAATTAAGTAAGCTGCACTGCACAGTACTGTAATGTAATATCCATGTTTAGTGACAGAAAATTAGTGAAGGTGTGAACCAGATTTTCAGGCAAGAGCTCACACATAAAAACTAATTGATAACATTTACTGAGGAGAAATACCTAATGTAATCTCTTGGCTTCATTCCAGGGTGGTCTTTCATTTATACAGTTCACCTTTTTGCAAAACTCTCCCAGGAGGGCAGATCATTGTTCTTGTAGCTGGTGGAGATATATTTAATGTAAGCAGGAAGTATAGTGTGCTAAATAAGCACAAAGGATACTTCTCCACAGCTGACTACTGGAAAATGACAGCACCTGATGGGAAGTTAGAAACTGCCAGCCTGAAGCAATATGTTGGAAGATGGAATTCAGACACCCAAGGCTTGAGACTGTCATCATGCAATGTGTCAAGCTAATAAAACAGAACCAGTCTTGGCAGGCAATGAAGGTGGCAGCTCCAGGAACATCCTCAGGGGACACCACAACTGTGGAGAAGTCACCATGTGCACAAATGGTGAATCTTTCAAATCCATCTTTAAGTCAGAATTACTTTGTTTTATGTGGTTGCTCTTCATCTAATTTGAGGGTGTAGTAAAGAGATACTCACCACTTCTGGGGCTCTTAGACATGCTGCCATAGTCTAAATACTTAGATTATCATTAGCTATCCCTTCATGTAAGAATCACCTGAGTGCCCCAGGAACAGGATTTGTAGGTCTCAAAATAATGTAACAAGGAATTTATAAATTCTCCTTTGTTAAACTCTTCACTTAAGACTTAGACTTTTAAACCTTTCTGAAGTACTATAACACTTTCATATCTGTACTTTATAATCTGTATGCTGCTGCTCCTGTAAACTAGCATAAAAATTATGAGTAAAGATAAAATTTAGTATAAGATATTAATTTCACCAAGTGGTAGCAAATAGAGATAAAAGAATATGCATGCCATCAAAAAAGAATTCAACTGTGTAAGGCTATCTGTAGTAAGGTGACCAGTTTATATGAACCAATTTACTGAGAGGGTACACATATTTATTCTATTTTATTTATTTTCCATGTGTGCTTATTTGGAAAATTGCACAAGAATAGGTTAATTAAATCACAAAAGTAATAGTGAAATACATGCCAGAAAATTAAACGCAATAAAAATACATTACTTTTAAAATGTTTTGCAAATTTAAGTCCAAATGGCTTAACTTACTCTGACATCCCTTGTCCTGGTACATCTAATTCTGGTTTATGGCATTGCCAAGGGCCCTACAACATGACATCAAGAAACATTTCTTTCAATGAAAACTAACCAATAGTAATCAAGTACAAAATTAGGCAGGATAACTTAGTATTATCTCCTACTAAAACATTTCTATAAATATTTCATAATTAATAAACATATTTTCACCTGTGTTACATGTAATTAATGATATGGCAATAGAAAGTAGCATTGTTTTAACTTAAAAAAAAAAATTAAAATTTTCCCCTAAGATTTGCCACTATATAAGATAGTCATAAAAGTTGCTCTTAGTAAATTGGAACCTTTGAATGAAAACATCGGTATATTTAATTATAAAAGAGGTCCAGCAAAACACTTTCTGTCAAGATGCTCACTTGCTTATAGATTTTATTTATTTACTGCTGAGATACCTACTGTCTGCTGCCAAACCATGTATTTACTTCAATCTGTTATCTTGAATAAAAAGTAAAAAATTGTCAATGCCAAGGTACCTATGAAGACTCCTTGGAAATGCTGTTTCCTAGTTCATACAGTGGCAACAAAATGAGTTTTATAATGGAATTAGGTGGATGAGTTACATTATTTGGAATATGAGACATTTAAAAATAACTATGGAGCTCAATGTTTAGTTATATATCATTTTTCCAATAAAACTTATGAAAGGACATTAATTTTTTTATTGAAGATTGTTCAAGCAGACTTTGTTTGCATTCATTATTACTATTATTTTATTTTGCAGTAACAAAAAAGTCACATGACATTGAAGCTGTATTGGCAACGGTCTGAAAATTGATTGAAAGATAGTTTCACAATATTTATGATTTTGTCTGCTACCCATGCTGATAACTATGCTTAGCTGAGATCCTGTTTGGGATATTTTGCATTATTTTTAAGCATTTTCAGAATTTAAGTAAAAGCAGAAGTTGTATGTTTCAAGGAAAAGGAAAACAGAATCACAGAATATGCTGAGTTGAAAGGGACCCACATGGATCCCTGCACCACACCACCCCAAGAATCACACCATGTGCCTGAGAGCATTGCAAAACATCTCTTGAAGTCTGTCAGACTTGGTGCTGTGGTCACTCCCCTGGGGAACCTATTCCAGTGCTCAACCCTCCTCTTGGTAAAGAACCTTTTTCTAAATAAAATATATTACTTCTTATGATGAAAAGTTTTGGTATGGAGGTTTGTGGATGGCATTTTCAGATGTCTCTGAGGCTTCTTTTGAACTTTGGCCTTGCCCTTAGGTAAGGTAATTACCAAAGGTTTAGCTATATAAGACTATCTGTTCAAACAATTGGAATCTATTGTGTTCCCACATCTAGGGCAAACTTAAAAATTCATAAGTGTGGAGTAGATCTGGTACTAACACAAGGGAAATCACAAGTGCTATATTCTTCTCATATAGGAAACTAAAATGATTAGGAATCTGAAAGCCCGTACTAAAAACTTGTCAGGGGAATAAGGTCACAATCAGATCAGATATATCAGCTGTAGGAAATTAAATAAATTAATTGTATTAGGAAATCTATAATGTGTTTTGCAGACAGTAAAGAATTTTATTGACAGGTGTATTAGGAAATGTATAATATGTTTTGAAGACTGTAAAGTTATAGTAACAGGTATATTTAAATTGAGAGAACATAACAAAATAGAAGTTAATAGGATTTTCAGATTTACATTTGATGGGGATTTTTTTCTGAAAAATATTTTAATATGTTTCAACTGAAGCAGGATTTTCCAGTAAAATGGAGTTAATGCCAGCAAGTCCTTCAATTGTTTAATAACCTGTGACAAGTCTTCAGCACACACAGTATTTTAATTAGACATCATAGTAGCATGGAAATTGATCTTCTCTTGTTGACAAGTGCCAGTTAGTTTAAGGTGAAGTCCCAGCATTATTTCAGCTGGATGGGAGTAGAATTAGAGCATCAGCTCAACTCTGGCCATGAACTGTTTGTGTGCTATTACTGAAGCTAATGTTTCCTTTCTCAAGCATGTACTTATGAGGATGAATGGGTGAACATCAGTAACTATTCACTGAGATCTTGCTTAGTAGAACTGAATATTAAATAAATGTACGGACTTCTATTTTCTAGGTCAAACTAATAGTCATTGAGCTATATGTGATTTAGCTTCTGCAGGTGCTGAATTGCTCCTCTGCTGTCATAACAGGCAGGGGATAAAACATGCCTCAACATCCCCTTTGATATGTCCTCAGTGCATAATAGGATTAAGCTTGTTGTCATTTAAAAACCTGAAACTGCATCTGCCTCATATATAATGTTTTGTAAATAATAGTGCTACTGAAGTTGAAACAAGGGCTGGTATGCAGAAATTTAAATAAGTCTGACAGCTACAATGGTGCCACAGAAACTGAGCAGGCAGTGGCTTAGCACAAGCTGCGGCATTTCGTGTTGGGTATTTATCTTTGCTGGTGGAAAGGACAAAATCAGCATCACTCTGCTGTCCCTCACTTGTGTTCTATTGCAGGATACAGAAAACCCCACCAACACCATCCACATCAAAGAATACTATCCATTTGTGGGTTTAGGTTTGCTTTCCTTCCTATTATTATCTTTATGCATTTAAAGGGCAAAAGGACTTGCCTTAAATGTCTAGTTTGGTATATATGATTTTAGTAATGCCACCATGTACCTTTTCCACAATTCTCTAGTGGATAAAGTATCTGAAGGTCTTTTCTGTGCAAAGATTCAACCCTCTCACTTCCCAAGAATATTTCATGCTAACAACCTACAAAATACAATACTTTTGTAGAGCTCCAGAGGCTGCACTATTTATCAGTGAGTGTGTGGAAAGCCATTTTAAGTTGCAGTGCTTACTTGCAACTGCCAAAAAAAAACTTTGCTTGTGCTCACCAGTGTTTCCTACACAATATGTGGTCAAATACAGCTAAGGTGCACTTGACATCAGGAAGTTGAAAATTACTCCTGGGACCACCTTTTTTAAGTTACAGTAAAAGAACTTGAACATCATAATAGAACGAAGAAGCATTCTGATATTTGACTGGAGAGAGAAAATAGTTTCTAATATTATTATGTATTATGTCCTCATTGTTGTATGAAAGTAGATAAACATGAAAAAAGTACAATAGCCATACTTCAAAAAACGGGCTGGTCAAGGACTGTGGGTCGGTCACCAACAGATAATGTGTTTTCTGGGTAAATTAAAACATTTGTGCTTATAACTATGTTAGGAAATAATAGAAATATTTCCCAAAACACCTTCATGCTTCTATATAACTTTCAGTTAGAAATGAAAGTAGTGCAAGCAAAATAAAAACATCCAAACGGATGTTGGAAGGCCCTTTTCAAGATTTTTATAGGTCATTTTAATTCAAGGTAAATTTAGCTCAGACCTTTTACAATTGCTAACAGGAAATGCATTCTCAAGAGAGAATGTTCCAGAGCAGATGTGCTTTTGTCTGGGTGGAGATTTGTTTTTATCTTGAAATGGTCGTCCATCCTTAAAATATCTCTAAGAAATTTACATAATTCTCTAAATTCTATTCTTGCCTATTATTCATCCATAAGGACACTGAATATATGCCTGTGTTAATATCATAATTCAGTCCTGGGAAAAATAATCTTATTTTCCCAAATGGATTAAAAAGAATAAGAAGATAATCACTGGTTTCAGAAAATTTTTCTGACTTGTTTCTCTTCCAACAGTGTTTTAAATTTGTTTTGAGAATGAGCTTTACAGATTTTGTTTGTTTTTTTAATTGCTATTGCTAAAGATTTTTTTTTTTTTACATTTAAGAGACAATTTCAATGTAAGACAAAACACTACTGTCACAGAACGTTTGCTTATTTACTAAGTGTAATATGCCTGGCTGTTAGAAGTCAAAAAGCTTCCACTTTTAAAAAAATCTTTCTCATTGTTACCCCATTAGAAATCCTGGAAAGAAGAGTGTATTTTACCAGCTCTTCCTAATGAAGAATATTTTGTGATTATTTACATTATTCATACACAAGCACAAACATTTTACAGACTGTTTTCGAAGTTTGTTATTTTCCTCTGCCAGTGGACCTGGCATGCATATAGAGTACCCTGATTTACCAAAAACAACTACAGCTGCAAATAACAAAGGAAGATGTATAGAGAAGTAGTAGGAAGAACCCTTTTTGAACCCAGAGTAGGAGAAATATATACAGAATAGTTGTTGTTAGTACATGAGTTTTTAATGGTTGACCCTGTCATGCTTCTCCAGTAATCCAGCTACCCCTCATTAGACACTTTCAGGTATAAACCCAAAGGAATTGGAAGTTCATATATGCATTTAAATTCAATACCAACTCCATTAAAATATGTACATACTTAACTGTTATAAGTGGACATAAATTTCAGTTGACTTAAATAAGAAATTAAGATTTTAAAAGAAGGTTGGAAGCTTTTGTGGCTCTGGCTCCAAGGAAGAGAATGTAAGGGGATGCACAATATGTGCACAACATTAAATATTCAGCTGCAATCTAACAGGAAACGTTTATCTTCCAAAGTTTAGAAAAAGTAAGCACTCCTTACTAGTGCTTTTATGTTCAATAGCCTGACCAAGGACATAAGTTGCTGCTTTTTTTTTTTTCTAATTTCCTTAGGACAGTTGATGATATTGAGCATATCCCAGAAACCTGCACAGAAGAGTTTACATCACTTACAAGGTCAGCTACTCTTAATTTATAGGGAAAACTTTGTGTAATAATTCTGGTTGGAGTGGTTTTTTTTCCAACAACTTAGAGTCAGTACCTAGGCATCATGTAACATTATTGACTTATAAAACAAAGCAATAAGAATTTCTTAAAAGAAAAAATCTTAATGTAATGTATTTTTAATTTAATCTACAAATAATTCTTTTTAAAATTATCTGTTCAGAGACTCTGAAGAGTAGAGGACTAATTTTTCATTGTCTCCAGTGAGATGATCTATCTGAAGAGTGCTGATTAAGATTCTTTCAAAGACCTCTACTTGCTTCAATGAGAATCGTGATTCGTTTTTGATATGGCAGCTGCTTGTGAGTATTTATATTTCTTCCCACTTCAGCTGTATGGTACTGGAGGTTTTACACTTGCATTCAGGCGTGACTTAAATGCCATTTTTCTTAGATCTTGGAAAAATTTGGAGACTTAATCTAGAGCGATTTGAGTGAATTTTTTTTTCAGTGAATAATTTATTCAGACAATGTTTTTCCTTAATTTCTCTGTGAATAATGATTTTGGGAATACATTTGCTTTCTCTCACTGTTCAAATAATTATTTTTGCAAAAAGATAGAATCCCATGCTTTTCTTCTTCAACACACAAAGTTGTTATCCACTGGTTGAGATGTTACTTTTGCTTTATGATTTAGACCATTGATCCCCAAGAGATTAAGTGTGTCTATGACAAAAGTACTCATTGAATGCAGAAATAGATGCTAAAAAGGTGAGACTTCCATTAAGTCACATTTAAATCTTGTGTAGGCCTAGTAGACACCCAATATGTCTACCAAATTACATGGCCAATTAACTTTCCTTATAGTTTAGGCACTGATAGTTGGTCGTGAGAATAGCTGTGACCACCATAAGCAATGGACCCCGAAGTCATGGGCTTAATTAGCAACACAATGGGATTTTTTTGACATTTTGCAAGGATGGTGCATAGATTAAGAGAAGTATATAGGCATATGATATTAAAGGATGTGAAGCTGAGGTGATGGATAGTGAGGAAGTATTGGATAGGATGGAACCTGACCACAATGTAAATTACATAGAATAAGGGATGAAGAATGGGCTGGTTTGGCCTGGGATAGATTTAATTCTCTCCATGCAACCTTGTATGGGGATATATTTTGGGATTGTGATGAAATCAGTTAATATAGAAATGTTTTTGTTACTGCTGAGCAGAGCTTGCCCAAAGTCAAGGCTTTTTCTGCCTCTCACTTTTCTACCACTCCACCAGTGAGGAGGTTGGAGCTGTACAAGAAATTGATCCAAGTGACACAAGTAGTATCCCAGACCATATGTCAAGCTCAGCATACCAAGATGCAGAAGAAATGGCATTGGAGATGGCATTTGTCTTCCCAAGTCACCATTATGAGAAATCATCTGATTTCCTGGGAATGGCTGAACACCTGATGCCTATGCAAAGTGAATTAACTCTTTCTTTTGTTTTGTTTGTACGCAAAGCTTTTGTTTTTTCTATTAATCTGTCTTTATGTCAACCCCATTATTTATTTTTCTTCTTTTACTTTTCTTATTCTCTCACCCATCCCACTGGGGCTGAGTAAGCAAGTGGCTGAGTGGTTCTTTGTTGCTAGATGGAGTTAAACTCTGACAATAACAAAGAACTGAAACAGGAAGAGGAAAGAAACAAAATACATGAACACCTGTTTTAGAAATCTAATTTTTCTTAAAATGTTGTCCAGCATTATGAATCTCAGGTTTCTCATGCAATATGTCTGTAAAGCAGTTTATCTATTCAGTCCATATACAAGAAGGTGCTTTAAGAAAGAAGAAATCAAGCCAAGTCTTAAAAAGGTGGTGGTATATTGTAGTGGGAACATACAGCTTTGTGAGATTATTATTTCCTCCTGCCTTGCCTGACAAAAGAAGAGGGATGGTGCTTCCTTTTACTCAGAAGTCTGGATCACTGATTCAGGATATTAGAGGTGTAAATACTTTTTCTACCTGTGATCAACCAAACTTATAAATAATTGCTGGAGCAGAGGTGTTTGGGATATGACCTTCTTCGCATTTTTTACTAATTTTTTGTTTTCCTCCTCTTTTACAGCCTAACTCCATCTCTCCTAAACCAGCTGTCAGTGAATCAATTTCAAATGTTTCTAGGAACATCTTTCATTTGTAAATATACTTCTAGTCATGTTGCATTAGTTCCCTGTAAATACTGTTTCTGATAACAAAATCACTTACCTGACTACACATGAAAAAAAACCCCTTAATAAAGAGACCATTCTTACTCTAGTGATGAACTTCAGGATTCCCCAGGGGAATATGATGTCAGAATGAACAAAGCACACCACTTTTATGCTGCTAAAATACAATAGCTGAAAACCACTGCTGCTGTATGTGGCACACAGATGCTAAAAGCAACACTTCAGGAGATAAGCATGGTGAGATGTTGTTTGGATAATGCAACAGTGCATTCCAAGATTGGCATCCACAATTAATTCAGCACCAGTGGTTGTCTAGACAAGTGTCATCATGTTTTATTTACCTCATCCAACACCACTTCTCTTTCTGAGAAGCTTCTTATTTCACAGTTCACAGTTAGGCTGATTCTTTGTACTGTTCAACATGAGCAGCAGGATTCTGCCCCCCACTGAGACACTTGTTTCACCCAGTGAGAAGGTGCATGTATTACTGAGAAAACGGCGTGATCTGGCCCATGCATTTTAAAGATTTTCTTTCACAATGCTGTTTTATATTCATATTCTTTTGACCTTTTAGGATTAGCATTGCCTTTGAAGGAAGAGAGGAGAGAATCTAGTGCATTTTAACAAAAAAAAAAAATCACATTCACTGCTGTTTTTTATACCCAGATTCTCAAGTTTTACAATTTCTTTTAAAAGTTTCTCTTTTCTGCCTCTGTTTCGAAGTGATGAACATGGTTTCTTTTTGTTCTTTGCCTCTCACACACAATTAATCCTTTTTCTTGTCCACATTCAAATTAAAACAGGTACAGCGCTGTTGACCACTTTTATAAATACCTTGGCTGATCTTGAGTTCTTATATTCTCGTCTTCATTGTTTACTAATTGTTCAAAGCATTGTAGAGTCCAAAATTTGTGTTGAATAACAAGCCAAGCGTGTTATTTGCCATTACCTGGAAGAGACAGATAGATAGAAGAGAGAGTATAAGGAAATTAGTCACATATATAATTTTTTTTTTTTCATGTCGTAAGAATTCAGCAACAGAATTCAAATGAACTAGGTTACACCAAGAAATGCAGATCAAGGTTAGTTTGTGAGTTACAGTGAAAGATGTAAAATACAACAGAGATAAGAAAAACATTGGCATACATTTATAAATATAATCTTAAAATTGCAATAAAGTCTCTATACTGTATGATTATCCTAAGGCAAGTTTCTTTAAGAAGGGACAATTTTAAGAATTTTTTATCCCTTCTTCTATGTACTGCAAAGATTAAACATAGACTTTGATTAAGAAATGGCAAATGAGCATTCAAAACAAATCTGAAATACTGTGCCTGTTTTTCCCCATAGCAATTAATGCATTCAATGCATAAGAATATATCAAATGATTGGTATGCATGACAGAAATCAGACAGAAGGATCTATGTCCTATTATAGATGTTAATAAAATGTGCAAGACATGAACCAGATTCAGCTAGGCCAAAATATTATCTCTAATGGCATGTAAGCATCGACTGTATGTTGCATTTTAAAAGTTAGGAAGACTGCTTCGCAGAGATTCTCGATTTGCTGGTATTCCTGCTACCATCCCCTGATGATTATTTCTTTACATGACAGAGATGGAGGGTTTCTTTCCAATTCTACTGAGCCTTGTACCTCAAAATGTGTCTGCAGATGTGCATCCACATGTGCATGCTTATGTATGGCTGCACCTGTGGAAGTTCAAGGATGTAACAGACAGGTTACAATCTTTTCCACCGTTTTTACTTTTAGCTCTTCTGATATGTAGATCATGGTTTGGATTTTCAGAAACCATTACACAGGACCTCCCTTAGGTATGGCACACTTCTTAAGACTTAAATGAAGGATTAACATCAAGACACCTTGAAAAAAATCCTTCATTAAGATGAAAGGCATTTAAAACCAGAAGGATTATTCTACTGTCAAATGCAACCTGTGATTTCCATGGAAATCTACTTTTAATTTCTCAATCAATTGACCAAGATTGAGCCCTAACTGGTGCTATAAAACCTGTTTCCCTTACTACTTACTGGATTTTCAAATACACTTTTCTTGCTTTCTTGCATAGTTCTTACCCACCTTCTCTAAAATTTCTTCAAAGCTACCAGGTGCCTGCCTTTGATCTGATGTCTATCGTCTTGATGACTGTTAGATGGATAGAAGATTGTCTAAAAAACTAGGTCTCTTTCTTGTGAGAATTCATATTTCCTGAATACAAGCACCAGTTTCATTGAACTTCACTCTAAAACAAAAGTGGAAAACTTCTGAGAAAAAAACCTGGAAATACGGTGTTGCCTAACTGCAGTGTGCTGCTGCTCAAAAAATTAACCTTTTGTTCTTCAGCAGTCTGTGGCTTTGGGAGACTCCTCGGGTGAGTTCATGCAGGGCTAAGGATCCAACACTTCTTGGAGTGGCTTACCTGTAAAAATTATGAGGCTCAAGGACTTAAAGCCCCAGGTCCCAGCCCTGCTGCCAGCACACTAGGAGTCCATAAGGGAGGAGTTTGGGGGAGGTGACCTTGTTCCAGTGACAAACATTGTGGTCTCAACGACACTTGCTAAGGTTTGGTTTTGTGGGAAATTTTCTAATATGGTTTAGCCCCCTAACAGTATGCTAACAAGTACTGTTTTATCATATCCTTTGTGGTTTTCTGAAGAAATCAATTAATCTTTTCTTTACCAATTTTCAGTTTCCAATCTTTTAAAGACAGGCACCCTCATTGTCTTATTCATACTTCTTTGAACCTTCCATTTGTAGATCATGATTTAACTCTTTTTCTTTTCAGTACACTGGTAACTTACAGAGGAGAAAAAAAATCATACAACACATGAGAGTATTCCTCCTAAAATATTATGGCAGAAAGTATGTCTTATCCTTTAATTATATTCTAACTAAAAAAAAATTTCCACAGGTCTATCTTAGCCATATGTGCTTATTGCAAGATGAGATAAGAAGGACTTTATTCCACAATTTCCCATTGCATGATCTGATGAAAGAAGTGGCAGTTTTCTTCCAGAGACAAAGTAATCATCTTTTCACTAGCACACATGAAAAATATAATCTGTCACAGGGCAAATAATCTACCACTGTGTTCTTTTCCACTTGCCTCTTAGCAGACAATAAAGTTAAACTTGAAGGGGAAACTTTTACCTGGCTGCATACCTTTGCTTGATACTCATGACAGCTTTCCAGAGCTACAATAGCTTTGAACAAATAGATACAGTCTCTTTTAGCTCATACATTTTCAATGGAATTGGAAGGTAATTTCTGCTTATGAAGCTACCTGCAGCTATATGAAGTTATACTATTAGTTACATGTGACTATGCACAGAAGGGCTGGCTTCAACCTTCTGTCCCACGAGGGATCAGTAACTGAGACATATTTACATATTTACCTGGAAAGCAAAATACCTAATTTTTGCACTATTTCTTATAAAATATTGGGTGAATATATGAAATATAAGCTCTGTACTTCACATATTGTTTTTCATCCATAGGAAAGTTATTCATCAGAAAAAAACCAACTTTTTTTCTTTTTCCTGCAGCATAGAAATTGACAAAACCAGTGCTGAGATATAAGCCTCTTTGAAGAGGACTTTGTAGTTAAAAAGATGCTAATCCTTTGACTATAGGTTCCCTGTGAGGCACAGTTTATCTGTGGTGGCAATGCTAGAAACTACATGCAGTTATCAGTGGGTGACATGAATCACATTCATAGTAATTGTGAAATACTATGCTAAGTAAGATATTTTTTGAATAACAATAGGCAGTTAGTGTACTTAAGATCTATTTGCTTGTTTTTCCTATTTAATTACTTGTGAAACTGAATAAATTTTGGAAATGCTATTGTGATTAATGCTCAGAGCTGTCAGAGGAAAATAGACCCTGATTGTGCTAATTGCTCTACTGATTGGTCTTAAAAGAGTGACACTGCTTTAAAATATTTATCATTGAGATGATAGGGTGAAGATAGTGAGGAAAGGAGGAAAGAAAACCTGTTGCTAATTATATTTAAACCATTCATCTAAAATAAGGATGTAAATAGGCTTTGTAAATAGTAACTCTGTTCTTTAAGATGCATTGAGATTTTTTAACCGTATAAAAATCTTCCTGAAAGATAACTGGACATCAAGCATATATATACAATGTTGAAGTGGAAAATAATTCACTTCTGCTGTACTTCTAGATAATTCCCTCTTTTCTTCCTTTTTGTGGGTGCATCCCAAATTTCATCTATTCCAGACTGCCTGTGTTCAGAAATTCATTTCACAGAGCCATGGGAAAAAGTGAGTTGAAAAGCTGTGATGATCCGATATGTTCCTGGGTTAAAGGATTCCTACAAATGGATCCCAAATCTGCAATGACATAACTGTATTCTGTGCACACATACAAGAATCAAGTGGTGAAAGTGAAATAATTAAAAGTGAAATAATTAATACTTTCACTGTAATCACTCCCCAAGTCAAACACTACTTAATAAAAACATGCTACTCTTTCTGACTCAATCAATGAACCTAAAAGAAACTCAAGTGATCTATTTCAAACCTGTATTATTAGCATACAACAATCATTCTTTTGTTCTGTTGCACACATGGGCTCAGTCAAAGTGCAAATGCAAACTTAAGACATTGAAGAAAAGGCTGATGAACACAAGAATTCCAGTTCTTTACAAAAACATATCTTGGTGGTGGACAAGTTCTCAGCCACTCTATCTTCAATTTAAAAAAACAAAACTGTAGAGAAAATCTACCAATTCCTGCTAGGAATTATGAACATATCTCACTTTCCTCAAAGGCAGTTGGTAAAATCAGTTAAGCTACATTAATTGTTTTTTGGGGGGATGTGAGGAAATTACACCTCTGTTCCACAGACACACAGAGGTCTGACTCATCTCCTCTGAAGGAAATCTGACCTAAGGATTACAGATTCTGCTCTATCTTCTTACACTACAGTTAACTGAATGATCTGTATTTCTACTGAAGCTGTATGACATGCTCACAATGTGTTCTATGTACCACAAAAATAAAGCTTACCTCTCTTAGAATATATTGCTGCCTATTCTGCCAAATACCATCTTTGATTTTCTAGCATGCAGCTCCACAGGCAAATATCAATAATGGGCATATCATGTTCATTAATGTCTGTCTCACTCAGTTTACTACTTGTAACAATGAAATTTGGTTCCCACTGTTTTCAGAAGTTAGAAACATCCACCTACAAATTTTAACAAAGCCAACAGCCAATTCCCAGCTTTAATTATGTACATTATATAAACAGGTTATTTTTTTCATCTTCAAGTTTTCTTATAAACTAGAATAGTTAAATGATGGGATAAGATGAATATTTGCAGTAAAATGGACATAGTATGATAATGAAAATGTATCAATTAGCAAAATATTAAATAGATCACAGATGTCAATGAGATGAAGTTCATCTTTTCTAAAACCGAATCATAATTTTAAACTTCTTGGGTCTATTATTAGGTAAAGGTGAGACAAACTTTGTGTGTACCTTTGTCCAAATTCTAAATGATGTTCTTACTCATGAATCACTTATTCTGTGTAATCGAATTTCACTGAGATGACAGTCTACACACAGAAGGAAGACGCCTTTCTTTCTCTTCATATAATTTTGAATATATATTTTCAGCACATTTATTTCAGTGATGCATCTACTGTTCAAGGTTTCTCAGAGATTCTAAAATATTTCTGTGCTTGGAGAATACTATTGTATTGAAGTTGGTTGTTATTAAACTATATGGTAAGAGCTGGCTTACATTTATTAGAACTAAATATTTCACGGCAAAGATTTTAATTCCTCTGAAGTGAAAGCTGTACTGGAGACAAAAATTCCTTTTGAGATTTGGAAAGAAAACTTGCATAATTAGTTGATTGCAAAATATCTATTCATTTGTCAGAATGAAAGAGACAAATCATCCGTGAAACAAAAATATATGTTTCCAGGAAAAATGAAGCATATTTTACTTATTTTCCAAGCTATTTTTATTTTACTTTCCTTAATTCACCTAGATGAGGAGAGAATCTTGTATTTTGAAGATTCATCAGTGGTACCTAACCTGCATTTGACTTGTAAGAGTTTCAAATAATTGAAAAGGCATTTCACAGATACCTGTGAACCTTGCAGTCAATAGCTTCCTGAGCAAAACCCTACCAGATAATTGATTGCTCATTTTAAGCTACCATTCTCTGGAGCTGAAAGGAGAATCACTGTAGGATTCTTATAATTATAAAATATACTACAAACTATGAAAAATAGCACTGAGTAAAATAGAGGCTTTAAGAAGAAAAAAAATAAACATCATCCTTCATATATTTATGATCCATGATGAATTTGCAAATGTCAGTTAATAATTATTTCATTTGCTTTGTATCAAACTATAGATTTAGTTGTTCTTTTAAAGAAAATAGCTAGACTCTGATTTTGAATTATAATGAGTTTTCTTTCCAAATCTAAAAAAAAGTTACCCCTAAAAGCCCAAAAGGATTGTTGCTGCCAATGTTCAGCTGATATTAAGCTGCACAGCACTTAGAGTCAGTGGGCATTTGCATTTTGACAGTAAAATGTCCTCAGGGAAGTAAACCTCTGTTTCCAAATATGCATATCCATGCTCTCTAAATTTGATACTTATTAGTGAGAAAGGCCTTGGGCATTGTGAATAAGTATATGTGCATTGAAATCCACTGTGCTTATGATGACAGTCCTATTACACTAGCAAAGTAAAAATTTGCATTTTCAAGCAAGCTACTCATGCAAGGACCAAGTTATGCAGCACAGTGGATTAAATCTATCTGGACTATATCCTTTTTAAACTGGGGCCTATCCCCAAGGCTGGGACTAACATTGCCACAAATGCAGTGTATCCAGACATCTTACTCTCACCAACTTATAGAGAGTTTTAATGTAAGTATGTAGAGCAAAATGTTTAATTCCAGATAGGAGCACAAAGGTGGAATGGGAAATATTTGTGTTGTGTTGCTTCAGAACAGCTAATGAAATAGCAACTGAAATAACAGTAAAAAAAAATTGTTTCAAGTGCCCTCAGATTTCAAAATAATGTTATTGGAGGTATTCTGATTAAATAGTTAATTAAATGAGTTAAATATTACAGGATTTTTTCAGAAGAGCCAGTGGACATCCAATGCTGAAAGACACTTATGAAGCAGCAACACTGCATAACTGGAAGCTTCACCCCAGCTGTATCTGAATTAGCGAGCTGGCTAAACCCTCTTTTTCAGCTCCAAAGGTGTCTGACACATTGATCTCTTCTGACTGCCTGTCTGAAATGCTCAGAAATACCAGTGGCTACCATTTCAACAACTTTTTGCTAATCCAGCCTACGGTGCTAAATTCTACAGAATAAATTTTTCATTGATATTATTGCAAGTCAATGAAAAGACTGGAGGATAGTCCTTCTGAAGAACATGGAAAGAGGTTTAAATCTTTCCCTGTTTTTATATTCTCTTGAGAAAATTAGTCTACTAAACTAAAAAAAAAATCACAACTAAGATTAAATAGTTGATATTCTCAAGAGTACATATTTTACTTTATTTTTCCCCCAACAATAAGTTGTGATATGAATTTTATTTTCTACCTTCAGAGCACTTAGGGTGATTTATTTAGTGAAGTTAAACTGTGAATCTTGCTTAAACACATTTTGAAGCCTCAGTCTCCATAGTTTGCACCGAATAGGTGACTTTTGTTAAGAAACAAAGAGCTAATATTAGCATCCCCTTGAAAGATTGCAAACCACTGAGACATCATTATCATAGCAAAAATGTTTCAAGAGTAAACATAAATAATGCAAAAAGCATTGATCAAAATTAGATCTAATTTCAGCAAAGGATAGCTTAAAAACAACAGATAAAGGTTCATTATTAAACTTACATATTTCTATTATCTTGCTGAACATTTTACTAAGGCCCATCTCTACACAGCCTGTTCTTGCATCTTCAGCATTCTTACATTCTTCAATTCTGGGATTTGCATTCACACAGCTTTTGAGAGTTTGCTACCTTCTCTATTTCCCACAGCTTAAAATATGTTCAAGTAAAAAATACAGGATTTTCTTTCACTACATTTTATCCTACCTCACCTGAGGATCTGAAGATATCCCTTAGCATTTTAACAGTAGATATGAAAGTGTGTTACAGAGGAGGTTAGTATTGTTTCTATAGTCATAGATCAGAGCTTGAAAGGCCATCCAGCTGAGTCTGCACATCCAAGGCAGAATCAGCTATAACTAACCCACCCAAGACACATATTCATCTCACCTGTTCTAAAATATCTTCAGTGATGGAGAGTCCATACCTTCCCAGACAACCTACTCAATTGCAGATCTGTCTTCAAAGCTGCCATTCTTTTTAACTGCCTCCCACAGACTTTTTTGATGAACTCCAAGTCCATTACTGCTTACTCTGTCCCCAGGCTAAAAAAAAAAAAAAAAAAAAAAAAAAAAAAAGTCACATTATTAACTAAATTGGAATAATATATAGTTCATTTGCTTGTTTGCTTTAAGGCTGTGCTGGAAAGGAGAAATCTGTTGGAGATCTGATCCTATCTGTTGCTATGCACTAGGTTCAAATGCAGGTCAGTCCCTTTTGTTTCACTTTAGGTACTGAGGAAAGAAAATACTAATAATTTCCTTTGATGGGACATAAAACTGAAAAATATATTGTGCCCATGGAACGCCTATTAAATATTCCTTTTAAACCATTAAGAGAAAATTAATTCAAATAATTAGGACTCAATTGGAATTTCATCTAAACAACTATAAAGATAAAACAAAGAGAGGAGCCTAGGGCTCAAAATCAGGAAGTGGTCAGGTTCAGTAAGATCAATTCAAAATTACATCAATCCTGTCTAGCTGGTAATTTCATTGGCTGGATCTCCTCCTTTCCCAGGTGATTAAGATTATAATAAATACATAATCAACTATTATGAAGTGAGATACATTGTTTAATTACATTATAATGAAGATCTAATTAGGTTTATCTGAGAAGGAACACATTTTGTTCTTTTGTTTTCTTCTTGAAGTTTGAAACCATGTTTTGCTCCACCAACATTTCAAAAGCTTTTCATTTTAGTCAGAAGTAAAGGAACTTGTCTTTTTTTTTGCTTGAAAGCTGAGCTTTTCATGATTCTAAGACCTAGCCCTGTATGAGACATACAGTAATAATTCCATAAGCAGCCACCTTGATTTCTTAGAGCTCAAAGTCATTAAGCTCTAGAAAGTGAGAGGTCACAATGCAAAAGAAACACATGAAAACACAAAGGAATGTTGATATAAAACTACCCCAAATAACTCACAAATAAGGAAATAAGTTTGAATTTATCTTTTCCATTCATGATACAAAATTTTTGTGCGTTTATATTCAAAACATTCAAATAATCTGCAATTTATTAGATTCTAAAAACCATGTTCTTGTAAGATTAATTGTTCATTATATAAACACTGCCTTCTATAGGTAGCACATTTTAGAAATCAATTACAACAAATGGATTTTTACAGTGAGTTTCAATTTGACAGATTACTTTTGATCATCTGCACAAAAGGAATTCGCTGAAGTACACTGAATTATGCAAAATGCCTCTTAATTTTGTAGCTAAGATTGCATTTAAATCCTTGGAGATAAACAGATTTCTTTGTTTACTAGCAAATATTCAGATTTATGCATTTAGATAGAACCCCAGGTTTCCCCACCCCTTGAAACAATTCTGAATCATCAATTTGTAGCTGCTTTAGCCTCTTAAGTCCAAAGTTGGAAGTTCATTGAACAGAATTGTATTTTTCAGGCAGAACTTGAATTTATTTTCAAAAGATAAACTCCCTAAATTTACTTGCAGATTAGTAATCATGGCAGTTAACAAATTATAATTATTACATATCAGTTAATAATTAGTATTCAGTTTGCACTGCAGGTAGGTCAGTGGCATTCAGTGATACTATTAAATGGTTGACATTAATCACCTGGAATTCTTATTTCCACACAATAATGATAGCATTTTTCCCTCTAAGTCAAGGGATATTGAAGTTTAGTGATAGGAACTTGTATTTGTGAAATGGAAGAAAATTAAAAGATACCAGTCTGAGAATCACAATAGGCAACTGTGCTGCTGTTCAAGATCAGAACTAAACACCCATAAGTGTTTATAGTTACCAGTGACAGAAGGATAAAGTCAGCGCTTTTCATGCTTGATTTTTTTTATTTAGACCATTTGGATGTGTTTCAAGCTGTTACTTGCAGAACCTCAGCATAATATACCTTCAGATCACTTCTCAATAACACTCCCACCTTTGGCTGACTCATTAAATTAATTTTGTATCATATTAATTACACATTTAAGCAATGAAAAGTTTTTATTTCAAAGGGTCATGATTTTCCATTTCAAGATGAGTGAAAGTTGTGAGAATTAATGGAAATTTAGCAAGACTTGATAAAATGCATTCATGATTTGCCAATGTTGCCTTTATATTGAAAGCAAAAGAATTACATGGTTGAGTCTTTTTAGAATCAAAGTAATAAGTTACTAATCTTTGAAACAAGCCTTAGAGAAAAAAAAAAAAAAAAGCTATGCTGTGATTTTCTATTTAGTAACTAAAGAGTTTAATTTTCTTATTTTTCTTTCCACTTTCCACTTCATTTTTTACTTGAGGCTTCTCATATTCTAAACAAAAGGTGGTAAGTGCAATTTCCATCTGTGAGTTGTAGCTCATGAAAGGTCAAAGAACTTACTCAGACTATCAGTTACTCATGATCAGACTTAATAAGAGGGAAAACAAAAAAGGAAACTCCCAAATTATCGTGATTTTTATTTTAAGTTTTCAATTGTGATACAATATGTAGATGAAGAACAATGTTATTAGCATAAGTTATTAAATGATTCTCTATTACTGCACTCTTCTTTGGGCAGGTAAAAGGTTCACATGTACAGAAAGGGCTGGGATTTTCTGGGATCATCAACTTGTTTTGAAACCTGAACACACTCAAATATCAGAGAGGGAGATATCTGGCAACTGTCAATGTCACATACAGGGCACAGTTTATCAATGTTATGCTCATGCAGCATGGAAAAAAATTTCCTATTCTTCTACCATCAGCCTTTGCTGAGCCTTGCAGTTTTTGCAAAATATTAAACACCCAGTTTGGGCACAGGTAATAATAAAAATAGTTTTAAAATAATAAGACATGTGTATGCATATATGCCTCTCATCAAGATTATAAGCTTATGAATCTATAAAGTTTAAACATTTAAATAGGAAAAAAACTTATTAAGCCTTCCAATATTGTTCCTATTTCTAATTTAAACAAGCAATTTGCTTATATATTTTCTTGTCACACCTAAATAACTCATCTTCATGTGGAGTCATCCTCCCTCCTCTCAGTTTCAGTTACACATTTAATTTTTCATGGCAACTGTAAGAAATCTTCAGGGAGAAGAGAATTCTTCCTCTCTTGCAATCAGTTTATTTTTGTTTTGGACAGGTTTCTCTTACTTGATGTTGACAACTGTTTTATTTTTTTTCCGATGCCATTTTTTGGTTGCAATCTATATAAACTATTTTTAAAAATGCAACCTGCTGTATGCTCAAAATAAACACTGAAAACTTGTTAATGAATTCTGAGCCTGGATTTTGCATGAACTGAGTTCACTCTATGCATTTTTTATTTAAATTTTTATTCCTAATCACCTGCTAAAATGACTGGAAAAGACATCTTGGGTCATCTATTTCAATCTCTTTTCACATGACAGATTTTTTTTTCACTGCTAGTCTGTCTTCTGGAGGTGTGTATGTGGGTGAACACATAAACACATATAATATATACACATATATAAATACTTTTTGAATTTAAAGTAGTCCTCTAATAACTTTCTCTCTGGGCATTATTTAATTGCCAGTTTTTTCTTAATGCTAAAAATAAATAATAGAATCATATGTAGGTATCTTTTTTTTTATCCATTCCAAGTCCAGTTATACTCCTCCTGCACTGTATACATACCACCTCTCACCTTTAAAAAATGATGCTAAAACAGGATTCTAAGATATAGAATGAAACTCTATCTTCTCTTACATACAGAAACATGACTTTCCTTTCCTTTCCTTCCTCCTCAGCTCCATAAACTACTGTCCTTTAATCACCTAACAGGGAAAACTTGTGACCTAGCTGAGATCAATGTGGTCATGAGACTGCTGAGTTACTCTGAACAATCAGTCCCTATCCTCAGTTTGCAAAGGTGAATGAGGGAGGCCTCCTGACAAAAATGGTTGTTGCAAATTCATGAATAAATACATCCATGAATGCCTTTGGTAGAAAACCAGAGTAAGTTAGGAAGAGGTTTGTAAGGTTTCCCATTATCAGGAATGACCAAAATTCTTATTACAGGTTATATTATAGGCTTGGCAGGTCCTAAGGGCATTTTAACAGGCACTAGATATCTTATAGAGAATATGATTGTGGGTGGGCATTCAGCTGCCTGGGACTCTGATTTCATCTCCCCATATTTCTAAACATTTCAAATGTTAATGACTGCAAGTAATAAAACTACTTAGCAAGTGTAATTTTCATGTACTGTCTTGGACGAGGACAGTAACCTGTTCTATTAATCCTTTACTAAAATGCAAGTTTTTCCCAGCTATAGGATAAAGCAGTTTCAGAAAAGATAATATTATTAAAAGAATTCTCTTCTAATAATTGCACTACTCACAGACTACCTGACTCAATGAGATCACTACTCACAGTTCAGGAGATTTAATTCTCTTGCATTTTCAGTCCTTTTTCTGAGCCTTTTATAAGCTGTGAACTCTATTTAAAAAGGATCCATTCCATAAATTATGCAAATAGAGGATATCATAAAGGAGGTAACTTAAAATTGTACTGCAAACTGTAATATAGGGATTTTGTAACTAGAGAAATTTTTATTTGTAAGTTAAATACTCCAGTCATATATTGTTTGAAGCATAACATTTTTTTTCTTTTAAAATGAAATATTAGAAATATGAAAATTACACTCCTAATAATCCTACTATTCTCTATCAGGATAATACAGTAGTCAAGATTGATTATTTAACTCCAAAAGCAATTCATTATTTAATCTAACACATGTCAACTTTGAGATGCTTTCGTTGGTTTGTTGCTCAACATCAAGCTTGAAGGCAAAGATATCCCCTGAAATCCCAGAATCAGAGGGCCACAGAAAGGCTGTAGTTGGAGGATGCCTTCTGGGGACCAGCTGATTCAACACCCTGCTTAAGCAGGGACAGCCAGAGCTCCTTGCCCAGGACCATTCTGGACAATCTGTTCCAGGGAGCAGTAAAGATGTTTTTCCTCAAGTTCAGCAGATGCCTCTGTCTTCCAAGTGAGACTCATTTTCTCTATTACTGTCACTGGACACCACTGAAAGAGTCTGGCTTCCTCTTTAAACTCTCCCTTCAGGTGTTTGTACACATCCTTGAGATCCCATAGATCATCAACTCTCTCAGTCTTTCCTTAGATTGAAGATATTCCCGTCCCTTAATCTTTTTAGTGGCCCTTTTTTGGGTCTACTGGAGTTGGTCCATACCTCTCACTCAAGGACTGGACTCAGTGTCTCAATAATGCTTAGCAGAGGATCACCTCCCTTGACATGTTGGCAATGCTATTTTTAATGCAAAATTAAATTCCTTCATTGTTGCATAACAAAAGAAAAATAATTCAGATCATGAAAGGCACTCTCAGAGGACTTTGATTCATGTGTAAGGTTTGTTTAAATAAGAAAATAATATTTAATCAAACATAAATATGATGTTTTTCTTTTTTTCACTTATTTTCATTTATGAACATGATGATTTAAGCATAGAGTTTTGGATAAGTATAGAACTTCTGGTGATGAAAAACACTTTTTATGTATTATGAAAAAAAGTCTAGCACAAACCATGACTTCGAGCACTAAATCACCTATTTCAGATAATAAAGAAATGCTGATATATGAAAGTAATATATTAATTTCCATGTCCAACAAAATGTATTGCCTAACAGTTGCAAATGTATTGTGCTTACTACTACACAATTTTCCCTTTTCCTTCCAATCTCCTCCACCTCTGCAGGTGATTTAGTTTGCAATTATTCTCTTAGCTCTTGTGTTGGTTTCTTTGGAACACGGGCAGAAAAAACCTTCTCAGCAGCAGTTGATCAAGTTTTACTGGAAAAAAAAAGTGAAAATATTGAAAAAAATGTGACTGCATACTGTTGTTCCTTGCAACTGCAAACTGCATACTGTTGCTCCTTGCATACACTTGGTGTTCTTTCTGGTTTTGTGCAAAATTATTTAAGCTTAAAAATTCAGCACGCAAATCCAAGCTAAAATTATTAAATGTAATTTTTAAAGATTATATTCTTTAAGCAATTGTACAGAGAATGAAACTTTATTTTGTGATGATTTCTTACCCTTCACAACATTTTTCTTCATCAAAGTGATAAAATATCTTTTAGAAAGTATTCAAAATAAAGGATCTCTTTATTTTTTAATTATTTAAAATTATTTTAAATTAAATTTTATTTAATTTGCATTTTTTAATACAAAAAAAATGCCTTCAGTTTGGAGAGAATAAAAAAAATAAATAAAGTAATGACCTCTGATGAGAAATAAATTCACACACTTGTCAATCTCTTAATTAATGCATTGGTTGAGGATAGAGGAGATGCAAATTCAGGTATCTGATCTTGGATTAGAAGACTTTGATATAAGAAATTCTTCAGCTCAGAAAAAGTGACATCAGAGTAGCTCAATACTCAGGATGAATGTTTGGGTCCTCTGTCAAATAAAACATGGCCATTTCTTTCTTATAATTCAATTGAAATTTCTAAAATTCAATAACATCCTTCAAAGACTGGAATTTTGACTTGATTACAAATGCTCTGATGGGTTTTTTCTTCCTTTTAGATTGTGCTTGTGCTATTCTTACTCTTATAAGAACATAGATCAATTCCTCTCAGAATACTATGGAAGAACACCTCTCTCTGATAGCCACAGTCATGTTAATTTCTGAGTGAACAAAAGGAGGATTTATTGGAGTTTTACAGAATATAGAAAAAGAAAACAAAAAATTAAGAATCTGAATTGTTTCCTTGAATAGGGCAGAAACTTCTCTAATGCAGCCTAACACATTGTGTAGCTAAACCTTTGTCCGATTAAGCTCAAAGTTTTAGTGACAGTAATTGGATGAGTAGAAATGTGAGTGAAATTAAACTCTTCCTTTCCAGCACCTTCCATCTCTCCACACAATGATAAAGGACAAGCTACAAATCTGGAACTGTAATTCATTACTTTTTCTTCCTCAAGCATTGAGCTTTTGCTTACTAATTGTGTTATAATTTTTGGGATATTCCCCCACCCCATCCCCATCCCACCTTATTCCTAACATTAAGATATTATCAAACTAGAGAATACTGTGGATATTTTCAGGAAATTCTATCAAGTGAAATCTAGAAGAGCAAATTGTGAATGAATTGAAGACAAATGTGAAAGATCTATATATATAAGAGACTCTTGGGTAAAACATGGACCAGATAAGGTCCTGAGGTCCCTTTCAACTATAAAACTTTGTAAGAAAATTAAGTATGTTACTGATTCTTTCTTACTTTTCATTTTTTTTCGATATGAGCAAAACAATACCTTCTCAGCCAAATATGAAAACCTGAACTGTTTGAAAACAAAAGCATAGAATTTCAACCTTTTAACACAGAAAATTAGATATCTTGCTGATATATTATTTATTCTTTTTTATGCTGGGTAAGGCCTGCTGGGCTGATGAGTAAGTGAACTTTTATGTACCTCAGTAACCTGTCTGTTTGATAACAACCTTGTCAATGCCTTTCATTGAGTATTTGCACATCCAAAAGCTGTCCTCAGTTCTATTTGCCAGTACTCAGTCCAAATGAAATCATTCGATATCATCAAAGAGAAATTAATTTCTTACCTTTACTCATACCAAAACATAGTTACAGGCCCAGTATTGCAAAATAATAGTCAGTGGTGATGCTGTGATAGATAACCTGTAAGTGTTCAGGCAGAAGAATGCTTTGCAAACTGCTGGAAAGGTTACTTTTCTAGCTGCTTATTAACATACTGCCAGATGCCCTCACTATGAACCATCATTCACCTGAACTTCTCAACAGAGCTACTCATGTCAAAATTATGGTGAAATTGAGATAGGCTAAGCAAATGGGTTTAAATACAAGATTTTCATAAGACTTCAGAACACTGAAGCTGTCTTGGCAGAAGCAAAGCTGGCATTTCAGAGTGATAGTAAATTCTTCCTGGAAGTCAAGATGGACAGAGGCAGGGATCAGCAAATAGATACGTCCATAAGATAATGCAGAACTAGAAAAGGATGTGTGTTCAAAGTGTAATGGTGCACCATCCTAATGCAACAGTGGGTTTCTTTCCCTTTTTGTTCACCCTTAGGTTCTCCAAGATTGTACTTTGTCTTCACTAACTCACTGTGTACAGACAGCCATAGTCAGTGACTTTGAGACAAATGCTTTAATTCTGGTTAATCTATGGTTCATGTTAGATTTATATACTCTCAGATGATCTGAGAGGCTTAGGCAGATTCTTGATTGTATGAGTGTAGAATTAACAGGCCACAAAGTCTTTTACTTGAGATTATCCTTATACACTGGCTAGTTACTGACGGTTGCAGGAATCTGTGTGTGATGTCTTCTTGTAGTAATATTCCACTGATTTTTGTGCCATGATCCTGAACTAGGAAAGATAGTTTATACCAAGTGAGCTCTTCACTAAGGTGCTATTATTTCATCTTGCAGGAAAATGCCAGGTTTAAACATTTCTGGACTACAATTTATTTCTTCCAGAGTCTAATTCAGAGGGGGTCATGTCTCTGAATCCATTAACACTGGCAGGATGGGGAGATGGAAGAGAAGGACATTATCCAGATCTTGCATGATTAACAGGAGCTTATGTTAACAGAAATACTTTCACTAGCTGGAGTGACCTATCTTGGGACATTGCAAATTCAAAAAGAGGTAGCTCTTCTCCATCTAGTTTTTCTTTCACTGAGTCCTGTCTCTACAGTCCTTGCTCAATTCACCTTGATGTTTTGCTGAAGCTTTTGTAACTTCATTTCAGAAGCTCAGCAAAAATGCTTACAAAACTGTAAACCAACTGTAGCTTATCAGCATTTTGCCAGGCTGATAAATAGAATTGGCTCAGCAAGGTGTCCTCAAATCCATGTAGCACAAGGGAGGGGAGGATTCAGACAAGAGCAAGGAAATGAACAGTGAAATTGTCACTTTTGCTGGTAGAAAGCTACTTGGGCATCTCTGCTGCTCAGAGAAGTGTACCAGAAGACTTAAAAAAGGTGGCACTGCTCCTTATCATCTGGGAGATTGTCCAATTTCTATTAAATTAAGTTTTCATACTTGTCTTTATTATGCCTGGATCAGATGTTGTATAAACAGACTGGTAAGTCACTACTAGAAGCTTACTAACAAGTAAACCAACTCTGTTGTTTGATATGGGTGTATATTATTCAAGAACTGTAAAGAGTTAGGAATCAAATACACACCCTAAATTTATAAAGCACTTTTTATGTACCTGTTTTTTCCACAAAGAACAAAAGCTAGCAATTTCCAGGAGCATGAAATCAGATAAGGAAGGCAAGACACTGGCATGTCTTAGTAGGGATCTGATGGTCAAACTAAAGGGAAAAAGCAAATACAAAGACAGTTGAACCTGGGATGGTGATCTAGGACAAGAACAGAGATGAAGGACAGCTGTGTAGGGATGGGATGAGGAAGACCATAGCAAAGATGGAATTGAATCTTGTAAGGGACACAAAAAATAGTAAGGGTTTCTAGTATTTTAACCAGAAAAGAAAGGTCAAAGAAGGTGCAACTGCCTCATGAAGAATGCTGTGAAACTGGTAACAACAGAATAGGATTAGGGTGATATACTCAACTCAATTGTTTGCCTCAATTTTCAGTATCAGGCTCTCTTCCCATGTGTTTCAAATGGGTGCCAAGGAGGAGGAGCAGAGAGCTTCCCACAATAAGTAAAGATCAGGTTCATGACCACCTGAGGAACCTGAATGTTCATAAATCTGTGGGACTTCATGAGACGCATCCTAGAATCCTGGGGGAATAGGCTGATGTGGTTGCCAAACCATTCTCTGTGATATTGGAAATGACATGACAGTCAGGTGAAGTCCCAGGTAACTAGAACAAGAGAAATATTGTACCTATCTTTAAACAGGGTAGAAAGGAGGATGCTGGGAACTACCAACCTGTAAGCCTCATCTCTGTCCCCAGGAAGATCATGGAACAGTTCCTTGTAGAAGCTGTGCTAAGGCACATGGAAGGCAGGGGGGTAGTTTGGGACAACCAGTACAGTTTCACCAAGATAGAGCCCTGTCTGAACAATCTTCTAGGATGGAGTCACTACCTCAGTGGACAAGTGAAAGGGCCAAGTTGCATTTATCTAAACTTCTGTTAAGCCTTTGACATGGTCCCCTACAAAATCCCTCTCTCTAGACTGGAGAGAGATGGATTAATAGGTGGACTCATAGATGGAAAGTGATCAGAAGGTGGTATCCAGAGGCTAGTGGTAATTTCTGAGTCCTGATGCACACCAGTGCCAAGTGTCCCTCAAGGATCCATATTGGACCAGTATTATTTAATATGTTCATTAATGACATAGATGAGAGCATTGAGCTCACCCTCAGTAAGTTTGCAGATGACACTGAGCTGAGTGGTGCAGCTGACAGCCAAGGGATCAGACCCAGCTGGCATGGGCTGCAGCCAGTGGGTCCTGACTGACCAACCTGATCTCCTTTCATGACTGGGTGACCTGCCTAGTGAATGAGGCAAAGGCTGTGGATGCTGCTTATTTGGACTTCAGCAAAGCCTTTGACACTGTCTCCTGCATCACACTCTTAGAAAAGCTGGCAGACCACAACTTGGACAAGGTCATTCTTTGCTAGGTTAAGAACTGCTGGATGGCCAGGCCCAGAGTGTGGGCGTGAATGATGTTGGTGAATGGTGATATGGCATCTAGTCCTTGGAGAAAAATACTTTTTCTTAAACAAAAAGATCTTCTGCTATACTCTTGCTCCTAAAACTTTCCCTAGTAAAATGTACTTGGCCCTTATCTTGATTATGCTATAATGTAATTTGTATTCATCCAAATTTGACATTTATTATTGAAGCTGGCAGCTATTGCAATTCAAAAATCATTTAGGCTAATAATTTTGAATGTGATATTTCCTGTGTTTAATGTATGAAAATTCTATTATTCAGCAATTTGGTGTGTTTTCCAGTAATAGTTACTTTAGAAGTTATTTTAGTGTTATTAAATGTTATTATGTATTTTAGAACTGTTGCTAATTTAATCCTATAAATAATTTAAGGAGTCATTGCAAATAAAATTTTACATATCTAAAATATGGAGATTGAAGCTAGTAATTCAGTCTTTATTCAGTTACCTATCAGATTCTGTTTCCATTTGCTTGTGCAGCTGTTCTTTCTGTTCTTTCTGTTCCTGCTGTACTATATATTTCTGTATGTACTTGTTCAAAGACTACGACTGGTAGTTTTGAGTGCCTCTCTGTATGCATTTAGTATGAACTAAATTATGAAGTAAAACAATATTTTCAGTACCTGAAACCCCCTGGCACTGTTAAGATGATCTCTAAAGAATAGTACTGAATGCCTTTCCTGCCCAAGGAAATGCATATTTCTCTTGAGTTCATACCATCTAACGCTAATGAGGTATGACAATGAAAAATGAGAATGTCTTTGTTCTGATGGGAACTCTCTTCATCTTTTAACCTCACTGTAGTTCCATATTGAAAAATTTGAAGCAATCCCAGTCTTGTGGCACAAGTTTTTCCTTCTTTCTAACTAGAAAAATTCCTTTTTCTTCCACTAAGATAAACCTCGTAATTCCTTATAAAATTGATCACACTTTTTTCCTCAGGTTATTGTAGATTTACAGAATTGATTAGGTTGGAAAAGACCTCTAAGGTCATTGAGTCCAACAGTAACACAGCGCTATCAAGTCCACCACTAAGCCATGGGCCTGATTGACCCATTTCTTCAAATACCCCCAGGGACAGCAACTCAACCACTGCTGGGCAGCCTGTTCCAATGCTTGACAGGCCTTTCCTGATGCAATCTGAGGACATTTCCTCTTGTCCTGACATTGCTGGGTAGAAGAGACTGACTCCCACTTTACTGGTACCTCCTGTAAGGTAGTTGTAGAGAGTGATAAAGTCTCCCCCCCAACATCTTTTTCTCCAGGCTAAAGAACCCCAGTTCCCTCAGCCACTCCTCAGCAGACTTGTGCTCCAGCTCCTTTCCCATCTCTGTTGCCCTCCTCTGGACACACTCCAGCACCTCATTGCCCTTGTTGTAGTGAGGCACCCAGAACTGAACACAGGATTTGTGGTGTGGCCTCACCAGTGCCAAGTACAGCAGGATGATAACTGCCATGGTCCTGCTGGCCCCTCTATTTTTTATACAAGTCAGGATCCCATTTGGCTTCTTGGCTACTGGGCACATACAAGCTCATTTTTAGACATGGTCAGGAATTTTTCTGACAGGGTGATTTCCCATCACTTTATCCCGAACCTGTAGCACAACATGAGTTTGTAGTGACCCAAGAGCAGGACCTGATATTTGGCCTTGGTGAAGTTCACATGATTCATCCAATCAATCCAGTCTGTCAACAGTCCTACACAGCTTGGTGTCATCTGCATATTGAAATTATTCTCATAGAAAATAAAGTAGGGACAACTTTTCAGTAGGCAATTACATTACATCAGCTTTCTAAAGGTAGAATGGAATTGTTCTGAAATGCAACAGTACTAAGAGCTCAGGAAATGTGATGCAATTAGAAAGGCAGCAAGTGGGATTTTGTACAGCCATACTGAAAATTATGGGAATTTTCACGTAGAAATCAGAATAACTCTTGTGAAAATAACAGTTTAACTTACAGCTTCACTGCAGATGTAAAATAGCAGAAGTTTTACATAAATGGTAAATATGTTTTACATCTTGAATATAATACAAATATCTGTGTAAAAGCAGATTCATTGCATCTGAAATTGTACATTCACATACACATAAATATCTACATATACCTAAAATGTGTCTCTACATCTTTGTGTGTGCATCTCTGCATGCTTGTTGTATATATGTATTGATTGTCTTTAGACTACTATGCTGCAAATAAATGCACAAGGATTGAAAATGTCCATTTGAAGCTTGAAAATGCACCAGCAGATTAAGAGCAAGAAAGCTAAAAGTGTTTCTTTCTGTGGCAATAATGAAGCTGATACAGCTGTGTCAATACATATGATGCAATTCTATTATATTTTATGTATCTGGGTAGATTTACAGACCAATATTTAAGATTAGCACATGAACTTAGTATGATTACATTTTTGTACTATTATATCCTGCATGGATAAAATCATAAGCATTGGCATAAAATAACATCCCTAGTTTTACAAAAATTATTTGACTATGATTATCTTCTGTATAAAAAATACTGTCTAGCCAGACCTGTCTGGCAGTGAATAATTCTTGCAAAATACATAACATTATTTACTCAGATAAGAGTGCTTAGATATTTTCAATTGAACTGCATGCTGGCTGAAGAAATATAAACAAAAGCTAATGAGCAATGACAAAATGTGAGTATGCTGAAAGGCTTTTGCTGGAATAAATAAAGTCTATGTGATGTGTCTTCTTTTTTTCCAGTCTTTAATGATCTAAAATAACAAAGAGCATATTCATGGAATACACTGATAATCAGTCTGATATTATCTGCAAAGGAATATTGAATGCAGCTGAAAAAGAGATAAAATAAAGGCATATGATGTTAGAAACATAATAGTAAGCATTAATATGAAATCAGAAATAAAAATCATACATGTTAGCATACATATAGCACAATTGAAATAATGCTGAAGTAGGTTTCATCTGGATACTGCTAAATGGTATTGAGGGTAAAGAAATGTGATACCAGTCACTCAGACAAAGCTTTTAGGCAAAGAGATATGCTTTCCACATGGGAGAGAAAGAACAGCAAAAGAGAAACATACTGATGTTTAACCTATATCCATGGTATCACCTCAGAAACCATTGGTTCAGTGTGAGTCTGCAAATGCAGAATTAAACACTGCACAATATGTGTTGATTTTTTTCAACAACAACACAGAGCTGTTTGTTGGTACAGCTGCTTTTTGACTGCTGCATTATTTAGATGATGAGCTCTTCAGATCAGGGTCATGCTTTTGCAGAAGCTTTAGAGTGCTGCAAGGCTCCAAGACTGTCCTACCATCACCACTGGGGTTAATAATTACGTTTCAATGTGATTTCTTGCTCACACATCACAGTTCTACCTAATGATACTATTGACACTACAAGGGCCTATAAAATAAACCTGAAATTGATTTTGGCATACTTAATATTTTTAAAATTCCGTTGAATTTAGCTCTAAATATTTGGGTGTTCTGATATTTTTACTTGGTCTGTTACAAAATCCTTTTTATTTTTTAGCAAATTAGTAAACATTTTTGATGCAAATCAGTTTCTGAGTATTCAGAATCTGTCCCTGTTTGACGTTTTATTTAAATCAGACCCTTTTAAAATTTAAAGTTTAGTGGATAAAATAGAGGGAAAAACTGCTGGATGCTATAAGATAGCCACCAGCAGGACAATTATTTAGGCCATGGGAAAAAGAGTTTCATGTTAAATTTGCTAAATTTGGAGTTGGAGATATTTATTCTGCATGTGCATCTCTTTACCTGACTATTCTGAAATGAAAATCTTTCTTGCTAGACATCTTCATGATTCCACAAATAGGAGAGTACCTATGCCTAAAGGGTAGTAAAAAGGGTACCCTGCCAGGCTAAAGGTGAACCAGATCAAGACTTCACAAAATTCTTTGCTCATATTTGACTCCTGCACATCCATTCTGGTTTCATTCATTTTTTGGCTTCCCCACAGCTGCTTCCCTGTAGTATTATAGGCACATATAAACATTATGGATAACCTGGGACATCCAAACTGCTCTTTGATGCTTAATTTTAGACAGCTGACATCTTTCCTTAAAAATCTGAATAGCAGCCTGATCACTGTGCTAGTCTTTTCTAATATAACACTAATTTGGACTGTCAGAACTGTCTCTTAGAAATATTTGAATCTTTTTTACTTAAGCTTCAGTGAAACTTGATGAATTGTTACCCAGATATACACTCAAATAATTAATTAGTGTAAAGAAACAAAGCTAAAAATTTCCTTTGCACAGAGTTCCAGTGGATCCAGCAAAAGAAATAAACTGATTTTTTTTCTCAGCTTCTTTTTTTCTTCTCAGCTTTTATTTACTGAGACACCTGCAAAAAGGAAAAAAAAATACACTGTAATTTAACAGGTGACATTTAAGAGATACTGCAACAGTCTAGCAAACATTCAAGTGTTTCAGCTCTTTTATTTCCTACTGTAAGGCTAGAATGTCAGAGATCTTCTCTGATGAAAAGGGTTGACAGAAAATCTTATGATTATAGTAGATGAGACTTCACAAATGTTAAACATATTTTTCCCAATAGCCCAGACTTCTTCTTTTTTACTATTCCCCTATATAAATGCTGTTTAAACAGGTTAAAACAAAATAGTGGTCACAATCCAGACCACAGCAAAGAGCACACGTGCCTGTAGCATTAGGCATATGGGAATGACATATAGGCTTCTAAATATTTTCATGTATAGTTGTGACCACATTGAAACACTACCTCCAGATTTAAACTATTTCTTTGTACACATCTCAGGGGGGTCCTTTTTCTCAATAAAATAATAGTATTTCATTTTTTAATCTGATATTTGGGGAAATATCTGAGTGATTTATTCCGAGCTCCCCAGAGCATGCACAGTGTCCTGGTAGGGGGCAAGACAGAGTGTCTGCAGCAGCCAGATCTGCTGGGGAAAAAACTAAGTTCACATGTCCATGAAGTAAAAATATCCTGAAAATAAAATGAAAACAAGCATATGACAAAACAGAATGAATATCTGGCTACAGTACTCTAACAGGACTAATGACCTTTTCCACTGAGTGACATCCAACAAGTACTTTTTCTTTTTTTTTTTTTTTTTAAACTTTTTTATTTCTATGGAACAGGGATTACTTTGAGACCTATGAACATAAGTAATGATAAAGACATGTTAAGTTCTATTGAAATAAATAGAAATGTCATCTTGAAAATACAGGAAATTATCTTCCTCCTGTTCTGCCTCATAGTTCAAGAAAAACATTTGTACATGGTACCCCAAGAACAGTTTTGATCGACTAGATAACTTAATACAAGTACTGAGATTTGAAAAAAGATATTGAAAAGTTTGAGAGGATGGAATTACTTATTTGGAAAAGATTAACCAAGGATAAGATAATAACCTTCCATTATGTAAAATGTTGCTAAAAAAGAAAGTGTTCCATGATCTAACCTTGAGCTCAAGTATGGCTAAGTAAGAAGTGGAGATGAAAAACATAAAATAAAAATAAAAATAATAATTCTAGTACATTTCTAGGAAAGTTTCAAACTTCAAAACTTGTCATAAAAGAGGAATAGAGGCAATATTGCACACCACAGACTGATTGAATTACAGCTGTTGCTCAAGATTTTATCATCCCTCATACGGATATCAGTTATCAAGCCATCACCTTCTAGGAATGGGTTTATAGCTTCCTCAACCCCAATCTAAATCCTGCATTATAGATCCCAGGGTAACAAATATTGTTATGTCACCAAATCTAGCCTGGGATCTCTGTTTGAAAATATTTTATAAAAATGGCTTTAAAACAGCTTCATCAAATCAAGGCATTATAAATTTTTCCATTCAATTGTCCAAAGCATGCTCCTGTCAGGTTCTTCTGATTCATCCCAGATGGCCTGCCTTACCCCAGAGAACCCATGGGCCATTCTTCAAACAGATCACTCTTTTAAGTCTTGACTAACCAGCTTGTCTCTGAGACTGGGCCATAAAACAGAACTGCACAGACTTCCATTGATAGTATCCCTATGATAGAAAAAAAGGCCTTTCTTAGGTTTGGCAGAACACAGAATTTTTTAAAGCTTTCTTGAGGGAGATGAAAGTGTGACAAGAGTCCAGAGACACCAGTATTGAAAGTAACAAGCACCCCTGAATAAATGGCTTTGATGGAACAATTTCCAGGACAAATATTTTTATTGATGAGTTATCAAGTCTCCTGAGACGTCCTACACAACTATACATCTGGCAATGTTGTCTTTGGGGATGCTTCTGACTGGATTATTATTTTAATTTTCTTCTTCAATCTAAGTGCTTTCATATGCCTTTAGCATAAATGATATAAAAGCAGGTGGTCAGCAACATGAGATGCAGGTAGAATCAAATACAATATTCATAAAATAAAATTCAGGTATTTTTAAGTTTATGATATCTATCAAAGAAGTTGATTCTATTTTAATAGTTTTGGATTTTTTTCATTACTTCCTTCTTAAATAAAGCAGAAATAAACTTAAATCTTTGAGATCTGCACAGACCACAAGATGTCAACAGTTTAGTTTTGGCAAGGAAAAGAAATAATAATCCCAGGAACATTTGAGACTGAGAATACTTGTCAATGCTGCCAGTGGAAGAAAGCCAAGACAAAGGAATTTTAAGATCAGAAACAACTGGAAATCAAGGATGAGACAGGAGGGTTATGATGCAGAGTTTGAGGAGATGATGAGTAAGAGGAATAAAATGCATTAAATGAAATGCAGCCATCAGGTAAGAAAGAGAAAAAAATATACTTTTATTTTCTTTGAGGTAGTTTATAATTTCTCTTTAGATTCTTATAACCTCCTGAGGACATTGCAGTGCCTGCATACCACAAAGAGATCATCTGGAAAGAAAATTTGTAATATGGCATCTCCACTTTATATTTTCATAACAACAAATGGAGTTTATAAATTTGAATAAAAGATGCGATTATATAAATTATGTAAATTATATAGAATTTCTACAAAGGTCCATTTTGTTCAAATCCTTAAATGTTTTTTGTCTTTAAATTACAGCATGGTTTAAATTAAGCAGAAAAACTTTCTCTTTAATACCATATGAGAATGTAATAGACTTTTAGAAAACTTCCCAGTCTTGATTTCAAGATGCCAAGAGATGAGAAAATCTGTCACTAGCATTGATAGATTTTATTCTATAATTGATGAAAATACATAACTTATTTCCAGTGTGAATATCTAGTTTCAATTTCTGAGTACTGGTTCTTGGTACTATATCTTGCACGAGATAAAAGATCTCTGTACAACTTAATGTTTTTTTGGGTTTTTTTTCTGTGAAGATACTTACATACTGCAATCAAATCACCTTACAATCTTCTTTTTTATATGTTCTGTATTTCACTTTATGGTACTTTCTCCAGTGCTTTCATCATTTTTGCCAATCTTTTTTCATGAACTTTCCCTAACTTTTATCCTTCTTCTAAAATATCTAAAAACCATAATTACAGAGAATATATGATAATACTCCCTGCAATGGTGAAATCAACTCTGTGCTCTAATTAAGTTTTCTCTTCCTTCTCCAAGAATAAAATTACTTCTTGCTGCTACAGCATTTTTCTGAATGCTGGTTATCTTGCTGCTAGGTCTCTTAGGTCTTTTGCACCTCTTCATTTTGGGGAAAAAATCTTTTTCTGCCAACTCCAATATTAAAATAACTTTCTATCTGGCTGCATTAGAAATAGTCCATTCGAATATAAATGGTTTATCAAACTATCCAGATTATTTTATGACATCTACATTCTCATTATTATTTACCATTGGGAAAAATACTTTGCCTTCCACATGTTTTATTGCTGGTGATTGCATAATTAGTTTTCTATTATGTGTCATTGTATAGTGTCCTGGCCCCTGTGAAAGCCACTTCTTCTGTATAATAACAACTAACCACTCAGAGCTCATTTTTAAGTCTGTTAACCGGTTCTTGATCCATTCAGCATATTATATTTTATGATACCATACTGTGTCTATTAAGTATATTTATTAAACAGTGAAAATTAATAGCCTGGAATCTTCTTAAAAGTGCTTTCAGCTTCAGATTGTTTCAGCTTTCTTTCAGCAATGACTGGTCTCTTCATTAAGGAGACATCAGAAATCATGCTTCTGTACAGTTCTTCTGCACTAGAAGGTAATCTATCATTACAAATCCATTATAACTTGCTTTCAGCAAACAAGGTTGACTCTAACAGCATAGAACACAATTGATATTCAGGCTATCCTGCTTTTTCCCCTTCTGAGATTAAAAGAACTGCTAATAAAATATTCTATCAAAGATTTTTTCCAACATCTAGAAAATCTGGAACTGTCTCTGCATTCTGATGTAATATTTCCTTTATCAGTTTCAAGAAATCATTGACAGCAATTTTTAAAACTGCCTTACAATTCTTATCAGTCTTGCAAATACTATTTCATATGGAGGAAGACAATATACAATGATTAATGTACCAGAGAGCTCCTTTGTCTCTCAGAAACAAGGATACATTGAAGGGAGTCTGCCCACATCTTCGAGTTCTGGATTGATTAGACTTTTTCAAGTGGTAGTGTGCAGCATAGAAAATATCCATACAAGCTGTAAAAAATGCATCACCCTTCAAATTTGTGGATGAAAGAAACATTAAGAAAAAAAGAGACTGAACAGAAAACTGAAAATATATGCTTATGTCTAAATGTAGAAGTAATAATTTAAAACATCTTTTAAGAATATTCTAGTTGCAGTCATCACCATTCACAATTTTTAAGACCACCATTGTATTTGTTGGTACTGGCTTATTTGGAGGCTGCAATCTGTTTCTTTTATAGAAGCTGTCTGTCATATTTGTTCTTTGTTAATCTAGTTATATTATTTGGGGGATTTTGTTTAACTCTTGCTATAACTGCATATAAAGTACAAAAAATAAGAAAACAATGATTTTTTCTATGGGCAGTTAGAAGGACTTGCAACGGTGGTGTTGTTTTGCACCACTTAATTAGTGGTTTGTCTGGAGTTTCTTCTGTCTTCACTTAGAGGCAGGATTAAAAAATACACAAAGGAAATATATTTTCTCGTGTTCAGACTTGGTTGCTTATTAAATCTTATCAAAAGTATGGAAAGTTCAGCAACAGTTCTAGACACCAGCGACAAGTGAGCACAATGGAGCAAGATCCAGTCAGCTACAAGGTCTCTTAAAGCTAAACAGTCCAATAGAGGATTGACATCTATATTACTTATACTTTTAACCCAATAATCAAACTCTTGTGACCCACAGTTGCTGCACTAAGTGTCCAGACAGAAACTACTGCCTGAAATCATGAAGAGGGAAGAAGATGAGCACCTAAAGAGACACCCCCCAAAATTCTCCATCTTGTCCCATATCTATCACTATATTATAAAACCCTCAAATTTAAAATCCTTCACCATATGAAATCACACACTTCTATTTAACTACACACACATGATTTTAACTTCGTCACTCAAATTTGGAAGCCTTCCCCAAGGCCTCAGGTCAAAAGCAGTGTTCTCCAGGGGTCAGTGCAAGAAAGCACAGAAAGCTCAAAACCATCAGGTTTCTGGTATCCAACAGTCCTACTCTCAGCAACAAAACTGTGCTATTTCTAAGGATTCATGGAAGTCACTGAATATGCCATTTCCAATAGAGAAAGAGAGGCAGTTTCAATGAGTTTCTATTATAATGCATCTAGTAGCTGCTTTTTGCTTTGGCACTCCAATATTTTTTTACCAAAAATTATTTAAAGAACCTTCCTTCTGGAATACAGTAAGACATCTATTAGTTCAAAATGCTTAGATTTTCAGGGAAGTGATTTTTTTCATAGCAACAATTCACCTGAAGTAAAATATGTTAACCTTTCTACCCATCTCTTCTTTGTCTTCATAAGCTTGAGGAAAATGTTGCCCTGAATATTTAAAGCAGCTAGTTTACTGTGGGCTCATTCCTGCTCACCTCTAAACAAGAGATATGCTCCTAGAAGTTCAGAAATATTATGAGCACTAAATTGTAGCAGCAGTTGTAAAAAAATAAATTGGGGTTAGTACCCTGTTGTTCTCCCATCGTTTCCTGTGAAGATGTTTAGAGACTGAAAACTAATGGAGAGAGACTGTAAAAGTGAAGTGTTTCAAAGTAAGGTGAAGAAGTTTAAATTAATCTTTATTTTCAGAATGCTTTCTACCTAGGCTCAGGCTATCCCCTCTGTGTGTTTAATGCCATCATTACAAATATTCTTCCCCCTTGACTGAATAATGAACTGCTTTTCTGGTCCTAGAATAACAGCTTATGATTTTTACTTACTACTTGATTCCACTGCAGATGATGTAGATGATGTAGTAGCTTTTATGAAAGAGTTTTTCATTCTATGTTTTTTCCTTCTTTTCTGTTTTAGAAAAACTCTAAGTAAAGAAATATGTTCACAAGAGATATTCCTCTTCTCAACATTATGGAAAAATCAGACACAGTTCTTTAGTGTGAAAATTTACTTGTGAGAATTTTTTACTCCATATGAAGAAAACATTAAAATGTTTTCCACCTCAAGTACATTCTGGTCAGAGATGTATAATGGAGATTCAGTGGACATGAGGGCATAAACTTCTCAATGCCTCATCATACAGCTGCACCTCTTTTTCACCATGAGATCTCTTGGGGGATTTCAGATATGCAGTAAATCCATAACTGATTGTGGATGATCTTCTATTGAAAGCAAACACACTACTATTTCTGAGACACTTTAAACATTAATTGTAGGATTTGAAAAATACTTTGCATCCATTTTCACATTAAAAACTAAATCTCTACTTTTTGAGGTTTATTTCATGTTACAAGATGATATCTGACTAGCTATTTGCAATGCAATTAACAGCTTGAAATTAAAATTTCCATTTCACTCCCTGCATAAGCAAGAGAGCAAACAAAATTTGTTTGCTTGTTCATTTTGGTAGAACTTACCATCAAAAAGTTTGCATGATGAATTTACCCTTTCTCGAAAATAAAAAAAAATTAAATTTACAAATAATAGTACCCTCAATACAAACTCTGGAACATAGAGGGCACTGTTACATTAATGAAAATAATATTTTATTAACAGGACTATTTAGAATTTCTTTTAATGTTAGGAACTAAAGCACCATTATGGTATAGGATAGTGATAGTCATGATGTAACTGTTACTGTCTCCAAAAAGGCAGCTCATACAAAATGTAAATGGAATCACATAAGCAGTGTATTTATCCAGAATGACTTAAAAAATAAAAATCTATATATAGAGATGACTTTTATTTATTTCTTTAAGTAAGTTTTGCATTTTAGACTCATAAATTCTGCTTTAAAATAACCTCATAGTATCCTAACTTGCAGAGATGCAACCCTTATCTTCCTAACACATTTCAGAAAGGATATTTACCACATCACAAAGTATCTTATACACTAAGGAGAACCATAATCACCATTTTACAGGTAGAGAAATGGAGTAATTTTGCTTTTTTTCAACTGGCTTAATGAGGAAGAAGTCTACTTAGCAGTAGACTTAGCAGTGCCATAGTTCTTCTTTCCTGTCATTCCATCCTTCCCCTACTGCCCACAGGCAACAGCAGTACTTGAAGAGGAGGAGCTTTATGCAGACTGTTTTCCTGGGCAGCCGTGCTTTATTCTGTGCTCTGGAAGACTATGCAATTAAGAAGAGCAATTGTAGGTCAGAAGACAGAAGTCAGGCACCACTAGCTAGAAAGTTATTTTGAATTACTCTAATAATTTAGGCCATGGCATAAAGACATGTTTTCAGAATAATTTATATATTTCAAATCTGCACTGCACGAAGATCTTTTCAAACATAAAAAACTGTAAGACATTCTACCTTAACTATGTCACAAGTTTAAAACTGAGTATTGTCAGATCTTCTGGACAAAACATGAAAGGAATATTTCTCAAACAATAATTTATCTCTAATTCTAGTTTTAAAACATCCATGAAAGTATTTGAAGGAGTCAAATGTGTCTGGCATAGAGAGAGTTATGTGCCTGAGAACTAATTATCTGTGTTACAAACTGGGGAGGCATGAGGAAATATTCTTCAGGGATTTTGAAGAATTATACATTGAAACTGGCAGGCCTTTGAAAAATGCAGATTTTTTTATTACATAAATAGAAGCTGCAGAGACTTCTTGGCATAAACTCAGCATACTTACATTGTACAACCTGCAATTTAAAGTTTTGTTAGAAACACCCTACCCCAAATTTGCCATTAAACATGCCAATTGATGGAGACAAAGACCCACAGACTATGTATGAACTGTATCATAAATTAGTTTCTTTTTCACTTAGAGTTATCTGTTTAAATAGACAAGGAAAATGATAGTTGAAAGGCTTATGAGTTAAGTGGTCCTAAATACTTTTTTTTTTTTCTGAGCTTGAGTCATATTAAGGGAGCAGACTTTTTTCTTTAAGGTAGCCTGTCATAGCTGATACATCTTCTGGGACAGTCCCTGTGACTCCTGTGTTCTATTCTGCTCCTGGCAAGTCGTAATAATGTCACATTCAGAAAATCTCAACTCTAGCACCACAATTATCACTGTTTTTCTTTTCCAGTTCAATTCACAGCTCTCTTAACCCAACCAGTTCCAAAACACTGCGTGCAGCAGTCTTCTCTTTCCTTTCACATTGAACAAGCTCCTTTCCCGTTAGCAGATTTTAACAAGAAAAAAACAATGTGCTTTGAGGAATATTAATCATAAATAAGCATGATGAAAGACTAGATCTGCAATTTCAAGGTGTGGAAAAAGGAACCTTCTTATTGTAGGAGTCTATGGCTGAGAGGCAGATGATGTACAACTAGCAGGATCATGTTGAACCTTCTGTGCTCCTGATTGGGTTGGTTTATAGGGACTTGCCTGGGAAAAAGATTTTGTAAAAACGGAGACATCCCAAAAGAAACTAAAGGATGCAAACAGACACAGTCATGAGCAATATATGAAGAGCAGTATCTTTCTAGATACATTTTTATTGAATGAGGGTCATATGTAACTTTAAGAATAAAAAAATATGGGACAAGTTTTTATTGAAGAAGTGCTCCCCCTTTTTGCCTAGAACTACAGACTTTTGAGGTCCTTAAGGATCTAATGCCTTTTTCCTCCCACAAAATCTGCCATCTCTGTATTTCTGACTTCCTCAGTTTCTTTGACAAGCACTAAGTACCATAGGCAGCTTTTCAATTCACATTTTCTGAAAATTGAATATGAAAAAGACATTAAGAAAATACCAACTATTACTATATTATTCATTTTAAGACAAAGTGAGACTGGAAAATGGTTTCATACCTTTCAGTTCACAGAAATACCTATCTAAATTCTTGAAGACTGAAATACTACTCATTTTACCTATTTTCTTTCCCAGAACACAATTAGTTTCGAAAGCAAAAGAAACAGAGATTTTCTGTCCAACTAGTTATTTACTTTGAAATTTTTCTGAGCATTAATTAGTGCTTCTGTCAAAATAAGAATTTTTGCCATTCTGAGAACGTGCAAACCTCCCACACACATCCTATTGCCCCAGTTCCCAGAAGATCTGGATTTGTAAAATACAATAAGGTGGTTTTGAAAAGGAATTGAATCACACAGGTTTTTTTGCTATGTCATTTGTATGACATAGATTTTGGGATTTATTCTCTCTTTTTTTTTCCTCTACAGGCACATTCTCCAAACTAGACTAGTGAATATTGACAGCAAAAGTTTGACAAAATAATTTTTTTTATACTTTTTCTTCTGACACTTGCAGACACATACTTGCAGTAGTAAAACTTCTGCAAGAGTGAACATGTACAGACATTTTGTTTTATAATGGAATGATCATAGAATCATTGAATAGTTTGGGTTGGAAGGGACATTAAAGGTCATCTAATTCCAGCCCTGCAGCCATGGGCAGGGACATGTTTCTCTTCCCTAAAGCAGGTTGCCCAAAGCCCCATCCAACCTGGCTTTAAACATTTCTGAGTATGGGCCATCCATTACTTCTCTGGGCAACTCCTTCCAGTATCTCACTATTTTCATAGTGAACAATTTCTCCCTAATATCTAATCTTATTGTTTAAAACTATAAACCCTCATTCTATTACTAGAAGCCTTGGTAAAATGTCCCTCTCCAGTTCCCTTTTAGACCCTCTTCAGGTATTGGAAAGTGCTCTAAGGTGTCCCTGGAACCTTTTTTCCTCCAGGCTGAATAACCCAAAATCTTTCAGCCTGTCTTCACAGGTGTTCCAGCCCTCTGATCATCTTTGTGGCCCTCCTCTGGGCTCAGTACAACAGGTTCACAACTTTCTTGTGCTGGTGGTCACAGAGATGAACACAATGATCCAGAAGGGATCTCATTAATAGAGAGTTAGAAAACACGTCCCTCAATCTGCCAGTCAAGATTCTTTTGATGTAACCTAGAATACATTTGTGTTTCCAGGCTGCAAGTATATGCTGCCAAGTTGTTTTGAGCTTCTCATCAACCAACATCCCTATGTCTTTCTCCTCAGTGCTGATCTCAACCCTCTCTTCAGCCAGTTTGTAGTTTTGGTTTGGACTCACATATAGATAGGACTGTATACTTGACCTTGTTGAACTTCAAACTTGTTTGAGGGGACACTAGGGGACACTAGTCCAACTGTCCAAGTTGCCAACAAATATGTTGAATGGTATAAATCCCAATACTGATCCCTGAGGATTGTCACTAGTCACTGCTCTTCACTTGGACATTGAGCCATTGACTAACACTGTAATCCCAATACAGAAATTCATCAGACAAAATTTACCCTTAATGAAGCCATACTGGCTCACATCAATGACCTCAGTATTTTCCATGTACCTTAGCATGACTTCCATAATAAACACTTCAAAAGTATAGAATGATCACTAAATGAAACACACAAATTTCCAAATTCTCCTATAGAAGCCTTCAAAGACATCAAAACAATATAAAGCACGGAACTGGAGAAAGATAGCCCAGAGCTGACCAAAGCATCCATCTTTAGTACACATTTAATTAATTTCTTAAAGAGTTTTAACAATCTGTAATATCAATTAAAGAAATTGCAAGATATTTTTGCATAAAGAATTGAAAAATTCCTTGCTGCTTGATTTGTATTTCTACTGCTACTGAACCCTGAATTTTGCTGATAGTTTTTATTCTGTATTTCCTTCATCCACCCAACTTCATGTTGATATGACTGCTCTCTCTTAGAAGAGCTAGCACAGCTTGTGGTAGACAGAACTGTTTCCACAAAGGTGCCCTGAAGAGCTGTGCAGTAACAATTTTGCATGACAAAATTGTGGTGCTTAATCTGAACGCCTGAATATCATGAAACGGAGAGAAAAATGTCAGACCCGTCCTCTAGTGTGTGCCCTCTCACAAGTGGGCAATAGGAGAGACTGTCTCTGCCCTGCTACTGGACAGTGCCCTCACCCAAAAATGGAGGACAGCTCAGCACAGCATAAACATGAAGGGAGGCAAGAATATATAGAAAATGCTACAAAGAGAGTTTCAGATTAAGTATGACTGTTTTCAGAAAGGAGGAAAACATGAAATTTTTTATGTTGTTATTTCATCCACTGGTTTAGTGAGAAATAGATTTCCATTTTTAACATGTTCTTCTGACTTTGGGAGATGTGTTTCTCCTTAGAAATACTCCTCTTTCTTTTCCCATCACCTCTAACTTTAAAAGCTTTCCTTTGTCCTTTTATCATTTAAAAAAATTAAAGTAGAAATAGCTAAAAAGAAGTAGAAGAAATGCATTTTTCTTGTGCTGACACCACTTCTACCACTTTTACAGTGAAGAAATGAGATATATTGATTTTTTTTTTTTTTTTCATATTTGGATAAGCTCTGATCATAATTAGTGTTAACTTTCTTCAGATACAAAGACAGTCATCCAACACTATTGCTACTCTTCTCTGTGATCCCAGCTCAAATCACACTATAGAATGGAGAATACCAGGTTCTCCATTAGGCACCCATGGATTCTCTTCACTCTGGATGATGCAATTTCCAGCTCCATGATAAAATTTTCATTGCCCTGGTATCTCCTTTTCCATCCTTTCTTAAGCCACAACTATTCCTTGCTGAAAACATGTCTGAATCTCCTATTTTCTCTAATTTGTCCGTTTTCCTCTGACCTTTCTTTTCACTGGCAAATTGAGTTTTCTTTTTGTATTACCTCATAGACTTCAGGAAGGGTGAGTTCTAGGAAGCATGAGCTTAGCTATTGAATTTTTTTGATGCAATACTTCTCTTACAGCCACAACTTCCTGACTAACTATGTATTCCCAAGGTGCCTCTATTACCTGTGCTCACATGGCACACACACCAGCCTCAGTAACCATTGGAATTAAATACTTCTGTCCCAAAAAGCCACAGTTGGAATGTAGTGATCTAACAGGTGCATAGTTTTTGAGATTTTAGTTTTAGGTATGTTCAATATAGTGCTTGCATCCAAAACTAAGCTGGTCACTGAATTACATGGGATTGTGCCTGGATTATTTTAAATTGTAGAATAATGAGTATAGAGTAAATCACAAAAGCATGTCCCATCTGAATTTGCAGATCATTAGAGAAATGTAGAGGATTGCAAATTTGGAGCACGATGTCCAGCCTTTGGCTGGATATTAATAGGTACTGTGGTTTGCAAAGTTTTGAGAATTTTGACTGAGGACTTGGGGATTAGGATTTCCACATGTTTTGGTCACAGGGTGGTTTTATAGGAATTCACATTTGGTGAATGTGCATGTGAATACAAATGTTGAATAATAAATTTACAAGAGCTTGAAAAAATGAAATTTATGAAACATCCTAGCAGTTAAAAACACACTGTTTTTTGAATCTACAGAAGCTTTTGATCCTATTGAGAGCTGTATTAAAGTTAATATAGGAATTTTTCTGTATTTCACTGAACACTTGTTCCATTGCAAACTTACTTTCAAAGATATTACAGTTTTCTACCTTCAGATATTAAAGGGACAGTTTAAAGAGTTTTGTGTAATGACATTTTAAATTCAACACAAGTTGCAGAAGTCTGCTAGTTCAAGTTTATTTACAGTTTTAACCCATTCCCAGTTTTTTGTCTTTTTTTATGTCTTGTATATATTAAGTTTGGCAGTGACAACTCTGCAAATATATAAGTATACATACATGTATCTCTAAAACAAAAAAGACACATGAATAGTTTGCTTTATGGTCATTTTCTTTTCAGTCTTACAAAGAAAGCTGTAATTTCCCATTCTCAAGTGTCAACCAAATTTTCACAAATGTGAGGAAACAATGGTTGTGAAAATGTTAGACAAGTGAGTAATGGGACAATTAGATCATGACAGACTTTCTCTCTAAAACACATAAACTAATCACAGTCTTCACACTGATACTCAAATACAGATCTGAGACAAGGGACTGATATAAAAAACTCTTCACACATGCCAGCATACTCTTTAATACTTAAAGAGTATTAAATAGCTCTTCACACATGATGGCATAATATTTTAGAAGTTTGATATATTTTAGAATCATTGCCTTTGTGTCCAATTCAACAGAGAGAAGGAAGAAAAACAATTACCTCAATTTTAGCCATGACAAATGCAAGCAGCACTTCAGAAGGTTGATTATAACCCCATTGATTGCATGAGTGTTGATGGGATCTGTACTCTGTTGTGTGAGACTGAAACAGATAATAAGAAATCAGTAGTTTCACTTCTTAAATTTTTAAACATCATAATGCATCTGGAGAGGATTTACATGTGAAAGAGGGAAACCTAAAATTGTATGTGAGAATGTCTTAGATGCACTGACCAGAGAAATAATTTTAGAAATGAAAAAGTAACTTAAATTTTGCATGCCATTTGTTTTGTGAATGCTCCTTCTCTTTAGGAAAGTTTACGGTTACTGGCTGTGTATACAAATTGCTGAAATATTTTCCTCTGAAATCTTGTTACCTCTACCAAAATTATCCCCACTACTAAAATTATCCAAAAGGCCAGATGAAAGTATGTTGTGTTCTTGATTTTTGAAGCAGGCAGCTGTTACACCCCTGGAAATAGTGTCTTACTCTCTGCCCTGACCTTATGCTGTCAGGATCAGGTCATGGGGAAATAACACCATGGAGGTTACCTGCTCCCAAGTCTTTGTTTCCAGGACCCATATCTTTATTTTCCACCTCCTGCAACATATTCAGAGCATAGATAGGTGGAACATTTTGGTAAAGAAGCCAAAAACTGTCTGCTGCATAAACTAAAGGGTTTTTATTTCACACAGCCTCTGGTGCTGCAATCTCGTAGCAGGCTTCCAAGGCTATGCATAGAGCCTCTGATCAAAAGAAACATCTTCCTAAATATCAGCCTAGTAATCTTGATTGACTCCTATATTTTGGAATACACAATTTTCTGAATATTTTATGTGTCAAATGTGTTTGTTTTAAAGACTTGAATAAATGTTTTAACAAAATATGTATTTCAGTTATTTGCAGCAACAAGTAGTTTTTTTAAAGGCAAAGAAACTTAATTTTTGTTATGGGTTTTTATTTTCTCTTTAATAACTGAAAATGAAACAATTGTGGTTATTGATTTGCATTACAGTTTTATCTAGTGCATATAGTGGTTTTATCTGTTTTACTTTTTGTGTTTTTCTTGCAATGCAAATCAACCTTTTGATATAACTATTTTCATATCTTTGGATAAATAGTGTTTTTGTGTCTTGTATATGTCAATTGTATGTACAGGAACAGTCCATTCAATTTCAATGTAAATATGAGTTTCTAGCTATGATAACATTATATTGTGGTTGAGTTGTTCATTGTAATCAGAAGAATAGAATACCTCAGAAAAAAAGGTGAAAAGAGCAAGACTTTTATTCAAGTGCCTTTTTATTATAAATGGGTTCTTTTAAAGCAACTTCTTCCTCTCTCTTTCTTACTCCGATGGCAGAAATGTACTTGAGTACAATTTAGCATTTTAAACACTCTGTGAATTTTCTTTCATTTCTACAGTGCTGTTCTCCCAAATAGCACACACTTGAAACTTCTCTGTCCATTGGTACATTGCAAAAACTAAGAAACTGTAGAATTTTGTAAAAATGAGAAGATCCAATTCAGATTTTACAATGTCTTCCCAGATCATGACACTTCTCTACCACCAAGTCTTTATTCTGGATGAGAATTTATCACTGAGATGGCAAGATTCACAAAGGGTGTCATAAAATCTTTTACTGCCAACAAGGAGAGGAATATTAGAAAGTGGAGGGTAGTATAAAACAAATTGTCTTTTCTGAGCAGTTTCTGTATGCAAATTTTTCTGTACCATAGCTTGATTTGCTCTTTGGTAGCAATGGAATATAAATCCTTAGAAACAATGTGAAATACATTAGGGTTTTCATTTCAAGTTATGTGAGTTTATTTCACTACAAGTGGATTCTTTTCAGACAATTTCCTCCACATTCATGCCATGGTGTGATTCACAGTGTCTTCATGTTTCTTTTAATAAGTTGAAGAGATAAAAGAAAACTTATTTATTTATTTATTTATTTTCTCCATGAAGGAGGACTGTACTAGACTAAAGTGCTGTAGAAACCAGGTGAAGAGTTATGATTCCAAGCAGTGAAGCCTAAAACAGCTTATTGTGCTTTTGATAGATGAGATTAATTTGATATCTCTTTTTTGGATGTCCTTCAGATGTTTTCTTAGTATGAAAGAAAACACAGACAATACAATATATAAAAATCGCAGATAGAGAGTACTGATAAGGGTTAAACTAAATCTTGATCACTCACTCCCTATTTTAATGCATTTCTCACCAAGAAACATCTCAGAGTTTGAATCGTTCCTTTTGCTGTTTCTTCCAGAACCTCTCCCAGTAATCATCACTGAGGCCCATCTGCCCACAGATTCACAGAATTATTTAGGCTGGAAAAGAGCTATAAAATCATCTTTTCAACAGTTAACCTACAGCTCAGGATGACAGTATTATTCTCTGATGCTGAGTCTGGCAGGTACACAAGGAGTTTTTAACATTTTCCTTTTCCTTCTTTTCTTCCACATCAGCTCTGCGACACCTATCATACTTCATAGTGAAGTAAAGCTTTAAGGCATCATAAAAATTAGAGACATCTTTACATCATGGCCATGCCTTGTTTTGGCAAAAACTGTTATTCAGATATCTACTCTGGTAAAATAATTCTTAGAATAGTGTCCTGGTTCCAGTCAAGGTAGGGTTAGAGAGTTACTGTGTACCACTGCATTTCCTTGCTGGGCAACAGGGAGAAGGGATTCTCCTCTGAGGAGAGAGGGTTTCTTCCAGTTGAGAAAATATGATGGAGTGTCTTTTATCAGGGATGTATTTCCTTATGAATAGTTTATTTTCTCATACCTTTTGTTTTTTTTTTTTTTCCTGTTATTGCTTATTTTCTTATGTCGTTGTTTCCAGTAATTTTTTCTTATCTCAACCAGAGATCTTTGCCTTTTGTGCCTCCAATTCTCGACGTCATCCCCCTACAGGAGGAAAGTGGAGGGGAAGAGGGAGCAGTGTGTGGTTTTGGAGAAACTCAGTAGGGGCACTGAATTGGGGAATACCATTCCTAAAATGAAAAATACTATGAAAAATAGGGTAATATATTAATATCTTGAGCTTAAAACATGTAGCTTGCTCAAACTGGTCTCCTGCCAGGTTTATATTAGGTGTAGATATGTTTTAGTATTTCCAGAGCTTAAAATCTATGACACATTTGACCTGTAGGAAACAGTGAGTGTCCCTCCCACAGTTAAAAACTGCAAAAATAAAGCATGATTCCAGAAGATATATCTTCCATTGAATGCCTGTTATCTGCTTTGGGAAAATCAGCTAGACAGTAGGAATCTAAATGAAAACAGAAGGAAAATTCTAAAATGCAGAATATGTAACACAGCTCTGTGGTAAGAACCATGAAGATGTGTAACTCATCAAAAGGATGACTGCATTCAGCCAGGACACAGGGTTTCTTCTTCCAGCTGCCATTTGAAGCTGTTGACTGCAATCAAATAGGAGAAATCTGTTTCTTTGGCTTGCATTCCAAATCAGGCACTGCACTGTCTTGCATTGAAAAATAACCAGGAGCTGGAATTTGGCCCCAGCAAGTCTGCATTTCTTGCAGCTGTTCACAGATTAACTAGATGGAAGAATGAGAATTTTCCAATAAAGCAGGAATAAGTCCCTGTCCCCCTTCCACTCCCTGACTTCCCATTAGGTCCTGTTCCTGACCAGCAATGAAAGTATCCTCTTGTGAAAATCAAGCATTTTTTTCGGTTCTTCAAAGCATGAATTTTACTTTCCTCATTCCTAAGAGTTTTGAATAGTGCTTCCTGAAAATTAAAAATTAAAAACTAAATAAGTGATCCTGAATATTTTTATCCATTGATGCAAGCCAGAATCTTCTTCATTATGGTCCTCAATAGATTACTGGCAGTGACATTTTCAGATTTTTGTAACAAGTTTCATCACATTTGTTTTTCAGATGTAATCAATGGAATCAAAAATCTGTTGAAAAGGTGTCTGGTACAGGCAATAGTAGCCATATGATACACAAAATTTAAGAGGTCTCATTGGTCTATCTCTATACTCAAATTCAGAAGTTTCTTCAGTGGTTGCTTCCAAACTCATAATGTAACTTTAGGACAGGGCACCAGATCTGCAGTCACAGGGTGCACCTTCTGTAGGCTAAGAAAACTATGTTCATATTTAAGGCAATATTTTTTTATTAGGCTGGTGAAAAAATAGTTAAACTATTAAAAAATCACTTGATTTACAATAGCATTAATCAAATTAGATCATTATTTCAAGAAAAAAGTAGTTTTAATTAAATATTTAATGTTGATATACACAAACTTTCTATAAATCTAATTCTTTCCTGGGGGGATACTCACACTTCCAATATTTCTGTGGGTTCTTTGGCTGATGGGACTAGTCTTCCAAGAAGCAGGTGGCATAGATTTGAGCCATCAACATCCAAAAACAGTCCACTGTCCAATTGTCTAACAGAACCATGACACTGTTATGTTCCTTTTATCCATGCTGGGTTGTGTCACCTCCAAATGGATTGTGTCTCCTCCATGTTGAAGCAGTACAAGAAACTGGAAAGGCCTTGACTCTGTATAAGCACTATCCAACAACAATGAAAACATCTCTGTATCATCAACAGGTTTTTTAGCAAAACCAAGGCAGACCCTCATTCTGTGAAGAAAATTAACTCTACCACAGGCAAAACTGGCACAGGAGTAAATCACCTAATGAACAGTTGTCTTCTCACCATGACCAGTTCCCACTTTTGGAAAGGGGGTAGCTCTGCCTCTCTCCTGGCTTGGCTCAAATAGAGCACTGTTACTTAGGAAACTTTTTGTTTCATTATTAAGTGCAAGCTATAGAGTGAAATTTGGCAATGCAACAGGAAAAATATCAGAGAAATTGCAACACAGGATCTTAACTAAGCTGGAGATTGATAATTTGAAGTCAATTGCTTCATAAGTTCCGTTCAGTAATAAAATACATAAAAATCAATGTAAAATTCCAGATTGAAAGATTTTCTGTAGTTTACTACCACCTTCAATTGTCATTACATCAACCAAGAGCGGTAACCAAAAATTTTTTCCTATTCCTCAGAAAAAATAGAAATCAAAGTTAATATTCCCTCATGCATTTGCTTTTATACGTGTCTACATAGGCAATAAAGCTGGTTATACACTACATTCAATTAAAAAGCTGTGCAATAACAGGCCAAGCAAAGAACTAGAAGAGAACAACAAGCCAAGCCCATAACTTAAAATACCTACACCCAGAACACACTTTTGACTAAATTTCTAGTAGCAGCATACCAGTCCAAAGTAGTATTTGGTACTTAAAGGTATCTGAAAGGAGACAACACTAGCAGTAGGTTCTAAACACATTTCTTTTCCTTGTCTTCCAGTGTCCTATGTTTATCTCCAGTTAATGTTTCACTGGGTTTCATGGTTTGCAGGGACTCCTTATCCATTGACATTTATGTTGTGATATTCAGTTTAGGAGCAATCACACTGAAATTGGTACAGGCTTTTGAAACTCTGGTAATTTCCCAAAAACAGCAATCAGCAATCAAAAAACAGAAAAAAAATAAAAGGAAAACTTAGTGGATACTAGCATACCTCACCTCTCTTTAAAGTAGTACTTTAGCACTGGAAATAGGAAAATGAAAGCATAACTTTAAGCTATTATGTTAGTAGAAAAGGCATAAAAAGAAACAAATTTTGTTCTGTAAAAAACCAGACCTGAATATTAAAGGAAAGAGCAGTCATTCACCTAGGGCTTTTCTGGGCTACTGGCCTCACATGATCCTACCTTTAAGAAACAACTACTTCCTGGAAATGCTGGAAAATTTATTGCAAATATTTGTTCTGGTTTTAGCACTGTTTTTCCATCCCTAAATTGATGAATAATTATCTTTTGTCTCTCTGCAATCCTATTTAGTCCTTGAATGATTAAATGTGGTGTGGAAAAAATGGGAAAAATGGAAGCCAGTTATACACCTGCAAATTTGTTGCACATTGCATTTCCTCACATGCTCATATACTGCCTATACATAAGCTTCCTGGAAAAGAGGTGAGTAGTGAGGTGATAAAGTTTTCTGGGAGCAATAAATTATTCAGGGTAGTAAAAGCAAAATCTGGTAGTGAAAAGTTGCATAAGTTTACAATACTGAAAGAGCAATAAAAGATGATATTCAGTGGTGATAAATGTAGAATAATGATCAGATGGAATAACATCTATGTACATAAACAAAGAAAGAACCTAAATAACTTATTACCATTCAGGAAAGTGATTCCAGACTCATTGTAGACAATTCTAACAAAATATCAGACTCATAATATGAAGTGCTCAAAAAACCTGAATATAGCGTTTTAAATAAATAGGAAATTAATAAACAGCAGTTTAAGAGCATATTTAGAGAAATGGGTAAACACTTTGAGTTCTGTTTCTCCTTTTAGACTCAATAGAATATACAAAAAAAGACTATGGTATAAAGAATAATAGAACTTATGGAGTAGGGGGTTTTGTGGAAGCAGAATTTCTATAGATAGAAAAAGAGGAAACTGGAATTTGTCAATAAAGTCTTGAGTGAATTGGAAGATGTGCCTAAGTACATCAAAAGAACTTCCTAGGAACTAGATACTAAAGAAAAAAAAAAAGCAGTACTTTTTGCACAAATCTGCTGAATTGTGAGACTTGTTGCTATTGGATGCCATAATGGCAGAAATACAAAAATACAAATAGGTTCATAAAACAAATCTATGAAAGAAGAATGCATCCAAGCAATCTATTATGCAGTGATGTCCTCTAAGTGAGTTTATTTTAACTATTGATTTTTACCAGCTGATGTCTGCATGGTCCTTTATGAGTAAGGTTTTCATTTTCCTTACTGGTGGAAGGCTTAGAACTCTTCCACTGATGAGCTGAAAAATTCACAAGTGTGGTTTCAGAGAGATTAGAAGAACATTTTCTTCATAGGTTCTAACCACGTTAGGTTTGAAATTAAAGTGCAAAACAAGAATTTGGGTTTTTTTTTTAATTCCATAAGACATTAGCAAATGCCTATTTGGACAGATAACCAAGGAGAAAAATTAATACCTATGGTTGCTGAGGAGCACAGTGCAGGTATCTAGCTTGAGCTGTTATCTGGTTATTCAGTTATTTTAAGGATCTGGACATCTGAGACTCAGCCATAGGAGTGGAGCTGGGGTCAAACTGATAAGGACACCCAATCTGAATGTACAAGTGTGGTGCATGTAGCCATGGAGGGGCTTTGGTCCCAGCTCAGAGGGTGAGGGGTGTGACTGCCAGAGTGGCTCCTGGATGGCTGAAGAGGGAAGTTTCCTTAACCAGGTAACTTACAATGTGGAACTGTGGAAATTTTAGAGTATATTTTAAAATTGAATATTTAATTATTTATTTTTTAGATATATATTTCTTTCTTTTTTTTTTTTTTTTTTCCCAATGTGCAATTAATCGATTAGGATGGTTAAGAATATTTGGAATACTTTGGTACCAAAAACTTGTGTTGCTGATTTAAGGTTGGGCAATATAAATGTCTAGCTAACAACACTGCACAATGTATTTCTAAACAAATATACTATTAAAAGTAAATATATTATTTTTGAAAAAATTGCAATGACCTTAACTAGCAATGAAAATTAAGACTTTAAAGTGTCAATTTCAAATTAAGACCTAATTTAGGTTTGAAATGTTTTCCAGCATTCAAAGCCATTATTTTTATTGCTGCTGGGAGAGTCAAAAGGGAAGCCAAATATCTAGAGATAATAGTGAAAGCTGTGCAGTAGGGAAACACCTTTTTTTTCTTTTTCTATTAACAAATACTGACAAAAGAAAGACAAACAAAGGGCAGGGAAGTACTGTGAAGGACTGGGAAATTTAGTCTTTAGAAATGGAGCATAGAGACTGTTGATTGAAAATTACTGCAACTGGAAACAAGATGATGACTTTTTTGGTCTATGACATCATGAAGTGTATTTCAGCTTACCAGAGCAGTATTTTTGTAGCAGGAGGTAAAACGTGTGTGGTACATGCCCTGATAATTGCATGTAGGCATGTGAAAATACAAAGTCAACTGGAACAATGCTGGAAGAGTGTGCAGTATGAAGTCCCATCCAGAGTGCCTTTGAGAGCAGTTCTGGATTGAACTAACCGAGAATGAGCTCCTTTGTAGAATACTAAGAAGTGAAACAGCAGCTGTGCAGATAAAGAACTTGAATGGTTTAAAAGAAGAGGGTCAGCACAGAAATGAGGAAGATCACACAGTACAGCCACACTGGTGGACTTGGTCCAGTTCTTTCCATAAAGAAAGGCTCATGTTTTCTGATCTGTAAATCCACCATGAAGAAATACCATTGGAATAGTTGTAAAGAACTGCTATGGAAATAATTGAGTGATGGTTTCTAACCTTACACATCTTCAATGTTGTATTCATATACCCAGGTTTTTTCAACTGTCCCTGCCCATCTATTACAAAAAGGAGACCAGCATGTGGTGTATCTGTTCTTGAGTGAGAAAACATGGCTGCCTTCAACTGGTCCAAAGGGCAAGGCATAGTAATTAGTAATTAGTAATTACTAATTACTAATTAGTAATGAATGTTTACTGCAATATATAAAATGCAAATACACAAAATTTCTTTATTTCTCATTAAAATCTGTTTCAATGTGAAAGCAACAAATACGATTGTGTATTTTTTTGTAGCCATAAGCCTGAAGCAGCACATGAAAACTGATCTTAAATAATTTGACCTTATTTTCTGGCAGAAATCCTTAGTGTGAAATTGACAGAAAAAAATGTAATAGTTATTTGTATATGAATTTTAGGCACATTGCAACTTATGTGTTTAAACTCTGCCTTTTCTTGCAAAAGTTAAATTCTTTAAAATATAATGCACTACTCACTCATCCTTAGCCTTCAGTTAAGGGAAATTCACATTATTATATTTCTACAAAAATAAAATAGTTATGAATCTACTAGGCTGTTGTAAAGTGAGACAACTTGTTTGAGAAGAAATGGTATTTTTTATAAGTGTGTATAATAAACCTTGTAAACAGATGGTTTCTTAATTCCTCTATAGTGCTATCTAATCTTACTCATACTTTATTATATTTAGATTCCTTTATGTTGTTCATCACCATGGCGCTTCAGTGATTTCATCTGTCCCATTTTCTGTAATATAAGTGCTCGCATTTACCACATAGCAATTGATAGCACAGCTTCACTGGAAGAGAGATGAGGATTTTTAAGACATGACAGTAAAAGCCATGGCAAAATAAAAGGACCCATTTTACAAAGCCCAGACTATAAGTGATTAGTAGTATGAAGGATTTGTATAAATGTACATTTTTCAACAGTACATAAATGAATCAAAGACTAACTTGTACTGTGTAGTGCAAAACTTGTCCATCACAGAACCCTTACATCACTATCTTCAGGCCATCTTTCTCTCTTATACTTTCTGCACAGCAGCATTAATGGATCATTAAAGATGTTTCTTGCTTTCTTCTGCTCCTGATTATGATTGAAATGGCCAATATTCCTGATGTCATTTGTGTGGAAAAGAACTGTGTTTCCCTGTGGAGTTCCAAGGAGCCAAATCCTGGTATAGTGTCACTGTCTGACATAGGTTTGCCAATTTTAATATATTTAATTTCTTTTAGAGACAGAACCCAGGAGTAGAGACAAGGCAGGCTCAAAACTTTTAGAAAAAAATTATTAATAACACAAAAAATTTTAAAATAAGATTTATAGATGATTCCCTCCTCCCTTCATTCCACATTTCTTACCAACAACATACAAAGAACACTTCAGTCAGTTATCCACCCAAATAATCAGTTCAGTTCACTTAAGAGAGAAAAGTTCCTTTTTTTCTGGTTTAGGCTTAGGGGGTGTGAAAACACAAGATTAAGGGTTCTTGTAAGTTATGTTTAAGATAACTTTGGTCACTCTTGAAAACTAGTTCCACTGTATTATATGAATTAATTTTAGTAACCTGACTTTGGATCTCAGAGATTTTTGATTTTTAAGATTATTTGGGAAAAAAATAGAGTTAGAAAAGAAGTATTGATTGCAGCTTTCTGATTCAAATCTTCTGGCACTTGAGTGGGACATTTATGAGCAGTCTGGATGTAAATCAAAGCAATCAAAGGAAATCTCTGAATTTTCTAACTCCAGGACTTCACAAAGCTGGTGTTTTAAAGTAGTTCCTGTGGTCCATCATACCAAATGGAGTGGTAGCACCAATGCTATTAACATTAGAATGTACTTCTAAAGCACCTTCAGAATGCATGCACTTACAGATAGAATAAATTTTCATGAGTTGGAATGAGTAAACACAAATTTCAATTTTTTTGGGGGGTGCTTTAATGAGGGTCTTTAAACCTTCTTTTATCATCCCACTTTCAACCAGAAAGAGGTCATGGAGTTAGACATTCTAAACAATTTCTTGTTCAGTTCTACCTTCTCTTTCCCTTTTTTGCTGCAGAATATTTGTATTTGTTTTATAGCTAACAAATATGGTGGGTGGTCTGCAAGTCTGTACAAACCTATAAAAACAAGGACACTTTTTAGAGCCATCTGATATAACTGTGTTCCTGATTTTGTGACAGCCTTGGTTGAGAAAGTGGAAGAAATTCAAGAAATCCAAAAATTACAGAGAATAAGTAGAATCAGAGACAAACCGTAAAATGCCACGAGTAAAGCCCTTGTTCATAAAATGCTGACCAGCTGGGAAAGTCTTAGCAGCATAAAGAAATTATTTGCACTGTTCAGTGAAGTTGGGAGTGATGAATCCCAGGCATGTACTGAATGAAGTCAGTGTACACTCATCATCTCTAATTAGAGAAAGAAATCTGTAAACATGCATTCAAAAATTCTACTTTCGTGCTAATTATCTATTGCTTTCTGTACCACAGGCTTCTTTAATGTTCTCAGAGATGCTATAGAATGTTGCTAAAATTTAAGGCTGCCCACTCAAGATTAGTCAAACCGAGCACTTAATATCTGCTAATAATTCAAACATAATTTCAAAATTGAAGCGTGTTGTGGGTCAAGGTTGGAGAAGAAAATTTAAAGAATATGAAAAAATATGAATTGTAAGTTCATAGGAGTCAACAATCTCAAAACTCAAAACAGAATTCAAACTCCTAGGGACTGCTTTTTCCACTGGTCATAAAATCACACTGCTTGTCTTGGGTTATGTTGAGGAATAACTCTTAGCAAAGAGCAGATTACAAAAAAATAAATGGTGAATATCCATGCTAATGAGTTGGTAACATAACCATCATATTGCAAAAATCTTTTACAGTTTCCCCTGCTTATTAGCTCAAAGAGAAAAACCACCTTACTGAGCTTTAAGCATTTAAGACTTCCAGATTAAAACAGACATTTTGTGCATTTCTGAAAATACTTGGGCTGAAGGGAGACTTAATATCACATCCACAAGCTCTAATACAATCAGACAAATAGTTCTTCCATAGTACACATACATTTTCCCTTCCTGTGAAAACTCACATACCAATTATTAGTTATTTTCTGAATAATTGTGATTAGAGAGTTTTTACTTCTTTACATGCCTTCACTGCAACAACAGAAACAATCAGCAAGAAAAGCTGTAGAGGCCCCAAATCTTCTCTGCAGACAATACTCAGTATATGGGGATTGCACAATGAGAGTATTGCTAGAAGAATATTTTAATGATACAGGAAAGAGCCATGCTGTGGATCTATGCAAGGCAAATAATTCTGTTTTATCTGATACAGTTGTTTCTGTCCTGTTATTTTTCTGTAGGACACTGCATTTACTTTGCTTTTTAACCATTGTACTGGCATCTGAAATTTATCAAAGAGCATTATGTAGCTTACTATGACATATATGGTTGCCATAAGACTAAGTTTTCTTTGGGTGATTTTGCACTAAATATCTTACTTGCCCCATGTGTTCCTGTATCTTTCCAGTCCCACAGTTGTTTAATTTTTAGGTTTGCTTTCATTCTCTCAAAGCAAATTTTAGGCACAAAAATAATATGCCTTTAGAAGAGTGGTAAGCCAAGGAGACTGACTACATGTAAAGAAAACACAGAAAATTATGCTAGAATATGAAATATTCTAGAATTTGTGAATATAGAATTCATAAATTGCATACTTCTATGTGCTAGAAAAGCCACATTAGGTACCTCACACAAAATACAAGATGTAAAGATTTTTTTAATTACAGCAGCATCTGTTAGGATGTCTAAAGCAATTTCTAGTGAAAACTATGATTAATTTGAGGTGTATGTGGTTATACTTGCATTTTCATAAAGCTGGAACTCTGGTGTTTCACATTAGTATGCATACAATCTCAATATTTAGATTATTTAGATGTGCGTGACTTAAGTACTGCATGGAAAAAATTGTGTTACCCAGTCAGGGTTCAAGTGTGGTGACTATCTTCAATTTTAATTATTCATTGTTATAGATATTTCTAAAAAGAAATATGAAAGACCCCTTTTTATTTTTTTTTTATTTTATTTTTTTTTAAGATGCTAGTTTTCATTATCTCAGTCTACAGCCCTTCAGAGTACATTTCACCTTTATACTTAGATAATAGGGAGGCTCCACAGAAGACAATTTTTTTTTTTCTTGGGCAGTATAAAAACTTTTTTACTTTATAATTCTGTAGACTATTCCTTTCAGCTGTGTCAGTTTTTTCTTCTTCCTTATAGAGATATATGATTATTATTCCAAGTAAAACCAGACAAGTCTGCTTATCTATATTTTATTTCTCAATACCCTTTTCCCACCATCTTAATGGCAAATAGATCCTAGTCACCACTTTCATTTGCTCTTCAAGAAGACAAAACTGACTTGATTTAGCAGGCTTTTTTAACATTTAAGGAGAGGGATGCAAAATATTGTTTCAAAAGTGTTTGCATACATAACCATTATCACAATTTAGTATTGTCTTGCTATATCCCTCCAAATGAAACTGGCTTGAAGGCTTTAAGGTTGTCTACAAAAGTGCTGAGGATGAACTTGTTGCTGAGTAACTGAAACAGTGTTGTGTACAGGGAAAAACTAATTTTGTGACTGTTGAAAAAAAATTATAGGTAGAAGAGTTTTCCACTGAACATCTAGGAAGGCTCTTTGAATTGCAATAATTGAATGACACAATGCCTGTAATTTGCCAAGACTTACAGTTTAGTAGTGAAAGTCAAAATACAACATTGGTACTCAGCACATGATATAAATTTTTGTGAAACAAGGAGAATATATGGGTCCTACTGGCTAATTTTTGTTGTTTTGCCAGATCCAGCAAATTTCTTACTTGTATGTCAGAATGTCAAAAATATCAGATTCTCTTACTAAACACACAGTTCTATTTGCAGTAATAAAGACTTTTAGCGTATTTCATGTTTACTATTATCTTGGACTGCCTGTTAAATACCTATGGGGGAAAAATCCTCTTTTTTGGTGTCAAGTACATGGAGAGAAACCTACAGTTAGATTTTTCATGATACATTTTAGGACTGTCTGTCTCCAAGCCTAGTTAATGTGGCTCTGCAGGAACAAATGTCAGCAAATTAATAAAAGAATCAAATTATTATTAGTATTTTGTTGCTGTTTTTGTTGTTGTTGTTGCTGTTATTACTGTTTATATAATTATTGTTATTACTTTTATTGTTGAAGTTTTTTTTCTGACCTGGAACTATCTCACATAAACAGAAGAGTTCAACTTTGTCTTTTCAAATGTACCACCGGTTCTCCTTGAGTACTTAACACAAAATGAAAGGGGATTCATTGTCCCTTACATTATGCATCTAAAATACAATTTAAGTCTTCTGTCTTAGTCAATAACAGGTGACTTCTCTGAGGGAAATTTGTTCATTGTAAGACATATATAGGATATAAATTTTCCATCTATTCAGATCACTGAGGAAATGTAGTTGATTTGCTTAACTGAAGCTAAGATTTAAATTGTTAAAGGCAGATGAGTTGTACTAAGTATAACCAAATTATTTAATGTTTATGCAGAGAGCTACAGACAAATCCACCAGTGCTGTTCTTTAGAATACTTGCCTTTAACCAGAAAGATCCACAATGTGCAAAAGGTGATCTGGGCTCTATAACTATTGCTATAATACTGAGGTTATGGGTTCGAGCTTAATATGGAGTATTCACCTAAGAGCTGGATTTTGGTCTGCTTCCAACTCTGAATAAACTGTGAAATAACAATGAAAATGGGGAGTAGGGTTATGGGGTGGTGTTTCTAACTCTGTACCATTATCAAATTTCAGAGTAATGACTCTTCTATTGATTGAGAGGGCCATGAGAAAAAAATTATGGAAACTTAATGAAGAATAATGTCATATGAAAGCAGAAAAATTCCAGTTTGAAGCTTTTGATTTCTATATGCCACAAATAAACACATATCTAGGGATTTAATTTAAGTTGTGAATTTTAATCTCTATATGTAATGCTTTTTTCCCTGTCTACTTTTAAATAGATTTAAAGTAAACATCAGATCTTTAAGATTTTTTTCTCATGACTCCTCAACAGGGTGAATATTTTTAGGTATTTTAGGTATATTATTTTCAAAATCAAATACCTTTCTGGTGGAAGAAAAATCATAAATTGCACTTCCTTTCTGTTGATTTTGAAGATTGTGAACCTAATATCTGATCCAATAAAGCAGCATAATCTAGTGATGGTAGCTAACCTTTATACTGTAGAACTTCAATATAATTAATTGGAAATAAATTTGTACTATTTCTACATTCATTCATGTAGAAATAAAAATATTACCTTATCTGTTAAAGAAACCCTCAATAACCTATCCATTCTCCAGACTGAAAACCCATCAGTCTTCTAAACTGAACTAAACAAAGCTTTATATATGGATTTGTTTTCCCTTATGCACCTTGAACAATATATACACATTGTGTATGTGCTTTTTACCTATCATTAAGAAGCACAGACATCTCTCAAAGTAAGCAAGCTAATATTAAAAATCTTCCTTCTCATGTTTAAGTGCTTCATTAGATCAATGCCAGTGGTCTAGATTATCTTTGCAGAAGCTTTTTCCACTGAGAGCAAAAGTCTACAGCTGGAATGGGAATGTGTCCCAATGATCTTATACCTGTTATGAAAACTGATGTTTATTTAATACAGCTAAAAAAATACAAAAAAGAATGGAAAACAACAGGTAAACAGAAGTAATCATAGTGAAATAATTTTTCTTAAACTTCTCAGGATATCTTATAAACCACCTTCAAACTCTCTCAGCATGCATTCAGCTTTAAAATGGCTGAAAGAAAGGTTGGAGATTGCATTATAGCTGCTCTGATCATCACCTTTATAAACATTTCATTTTTATTCTCCTGTAAGAATAAGAAAATGAATAAAGAAAAGATTTATGTCATTGAATGTCATAGCTGATTACCTCTAGAAATGAGAAGAATGCAATTTTTATGACTTTATTTAAAGCTGAGCTATTTTTCATAAGTAAATACAGCCAGGACAGACAGCTTTAATTTTTAAGAATGCATGGAATGCTGTGGTGTAAATTTTTAAATGATGATTTTTTTTTTTTTTTTTTTTAGATTCAGTGTTTTTCTAAATAAAACATTCACCACAACTCTAGTATGCATAATATTTCTGTTGCAATTTGTAATGATATTAAGACAATAATTTTTCTTAGTAAAATGCAGGCACCATGAACCATTCATTGATAATTTACTTCCAGGGATGACTTATGGTTACAAGAAAAGGACTTCTTTTTCCATCCAGTGGAAAAAAGTTTCATGGTGAATTAGGCATGTGAAGAATGTGGAAAAGTCAATGAAATTAGAGGATCACTGGAGTTAAACTGATATGTAACAGTTTTGTGTCTGGCATTCATTTTGATCCTTATTTTTGTAGAATAGCTGTAAATAGTCAGGTTTATGTTATGCAAACTCCCTCTGCATGGGAAATATAGGTAATGATTCCAAAGATCTATCTATCAAATATCTATCAAATAGATATCAACTCCCAGCTAGAATACTACCTGATTAATTACTTCTTTTTGAATCCATTTTTGAATGTATTGAAAGAAAGTTCTACTCTGAGAGCGAAGTGCATAATGCTGTGTTCAGGTTCAGAATCTTAGACATCGTGTACCCAGGTATAGTGAACACCCAAGAACAAAAACATATCATTTTTATTGCTGATTTAGTTAGCATTAAAATATTCACAGCAAAACAGCGACCAGAGGAGATATATTCTAGGAGTAAGCATAGACAAGTATAGTCATTTGTTTAACAGAAATTCTGATATGTTGTAAAATAATTAAGGTTGATTCCACTGTCACATCTCATTCCCAACAACACACAGATGCCTTCATTTTCTAGTGTATCTTTGAAACCTCATTAGGAGATTCTTTGCTTCCTGTACTCACTACATTTTCTGGACAGGAAGCAAGAAAATTCCACTCTCACCTACCACTGAGCAAAAAAAGATGGACAAAGCAGAAAACAGAGATAATAATATCACAAGGTTTAATATGACAGATATCTACACTGCAAATATGCAGAATTTAAAGAAAGCTAGTGTCAAAGTCCATAGTACTTAAAAATGCAATGGACCTCTGAGATAAGGCATGCTTGATTTTATCTTAATTATTTTAATTTTAATTTAAATATTTTAAATAATTTAAATAATTTTAACTAGTTTTTCAGGAACATGTGGAGATTTGAATTACTTTGAGCATGCTTGCTTTGAACAGTGAATACAGGAGCCATTCCAGGCTCCATTCCAGTACCTACCTTGGAGAAAGTCATGTCAGTATCTGTAATCTTGGAAACTACAAGCAGATTGCACATTGCTGTACCATATTCTTCTTCTTAATGCTTGTGGTTGGAAAGTTCATCCATCCATGAAGACAGATACCTGACTTGGCCAGTGTCTTGTTCTTTTCCTTTAAAATGCACACACCTAAAAAATCTGAGAGTTTTCAGGTACACCAAAATTTTACTTGACCAAAAACTGAGAAAATTACATATTAGAAGTAAAATATTAAAATACTTATAAATTAAATTCCCCCTTGTATCCTGTCAGAATGGCCTCATTTGAATTTGTATCTTAATCATGAGTTTTGAGTAGTTTGTTAGGTTACAGTCAAGAGAAGGCTGTGAGTAAACCTAACTCCAGTACCTGAAGGGAGCCTTCAAGATGTAAGATGTACTTCAACAAGTAAGATGGACAGAAAGTTTTTACAAAGGTATGTAGAGGAATGGCTTCAAAGTGAAAGATATGAGGTTTAAATGTTAGGAAGAAATTCTTACTGTGGGGAATGTGAGGCACTGGAACAGGTTGCCCAGAGAAGTTGTAGATGTCCCATCCCTGGGAGTGTAAAAGGCCAGGCTGGATGGGATTCTGAACAACCTGCTCTAGAAGGTGTCTATGCCCAGGGCAGGGCAGCTGGAAGCAGATGATCTTTGAGGTCCCTTTCTAACCCACACCATTCAATGATTCTATGATTCAGCAAAGCAATCAGTAAGCAAACTTTCCTTTCAGCCTGCCTTTCCTGACCTGAGCATCAGAGTGCTCCTTTAGAGCACATCTTTCTGTCCTCCCCCCTGTAGGTAAAACACATTGTTTAAAAAATTTGAATATGTAACTGAAAAAGTTTTCTTGGGTAAATTGCTGGGTTTTCCTCATATCTCCTGGTAATAGTAAAGATTCAGAAATAGCGATATCTTGATTTTTTTTCTTTCACAAGAATTCATCTAATCTAAACAGCAACTCCACAGAGAAATAAAATGTCCTTCAATATTAAATAGAATACATTTGATATGAAATGACTTGTCCATCACACAAGCCCTTATTTCACAAATTCCAGTGGACAGAAATAACTTAAACATTCATATTTCTCACTCAAATACCAGCTATTTATAAATATAACTCATTGAGACAGAAATATAGGCATTGAATAAGGAAATGGTTTCTTATTTTTAGACATCACCCTGTATTCTTGCTAAAGCCTGAGACTTCATTTACCTTAATTGGATATGATGTTTCTGGCTACTAATATTCTGAACATGCTGGTAGCTTCAGCATAATCTGTCATGCCTTGCTATTGACTTAAGAACAGAACTGATATGGTTGGTGAGGATTGAGGCAATGATGAGCATAAAGATTCAAATTACCTGCTAACATTAAAAAAACCCACAGGTGCCAGGTGTAAGTTTAACATCCTAAAAATTTTGTGTGATGGAACAAGGTCAGCTGAAAAATTTGCCCCTTGAGGAATCTTCTCTTCACTGACTCCTATATTCCCAGATTTATAATGAGCACTGAATTCCTATCAACTCAATTACTAAGGAATATTAATTCCATATTACAAGTTTATCATGGGAAAACAACCTGGGGATTAAACTCCTGTGGGAAAAAAACAAACAAAAAACCCAAAACAAAAAAACAGTGTATTAATTCCCTGACTGTAAAGCTGCAGTTTTATTAGGCATTAGTAAATTTGAGAGCTCTTTAACAGGGGTAGAAATACCTATGAGGGATTCTGTCAGGCTATGTGGCAATGATATTTCAATGGTTAAAATTTTAGCATACATATATTCCTAGATGAAATCACAAGGTATTTGTTCATTTGTTTCTGTGAAAAAGTGCTGATATTTCTGTACAGTTCTATACTAATACTCTTGATGACTTCCTGTAATATTAACCAACAATAGAAATAATAGAAATCAATGCTCCTTTGAAATATTGCCATGCAATACCAAAAATAAGCATGAAAAAAGCCAATCTACACAGTGCATCTCTAAATGCTTTTCAGAATTATGTTAGCATGGTAGAGTAACAGATTTTTTTCTCTGTAGGCAGCCAAGGCTCCACATTTTATATGGTGGGTTTGGTGGTAACTGATATGTTCTCTTAATGTTTCTATTAAAGTATTAAGAGTGGATTCAGATCACAGACACTGGTGAACATCTGGTACAACCTCACAGGGGATCTTTGGAGTAATTCTAATTTATATTGGTGTCACCTGGTGTCACATTGATAAAAATTTGATCTTATAGTCCTCCTCTACTCCCCAAGTTGTTTGAGCTTGCAGCATTGTGACTAGCATTAAATTTTATGCTGATATTCATTTTTTCTCAAATTCTGACGTCTCAGCAAAACTTTGACTTTGTAAGGACACATGGGAAAGTTTTATTTAGCTAAGAAAAAAAACAATACTCTGGAAAAACCTTATGCATTATGTGTAAATAATAATACAAGTGTCTTTCTGGTGTAGTTGTATAGTATAACTTTTAATAAACATAGCTCATGTTAGTAGACTGTAGTCAGTCCTGTTAATGGACAGGGTCAGTAAAATGAAGCCATGTTGTGTTGAAAGACAGAAAAATCTCAGAAAGCACGCTCAACAATAAAGTAGTTGATTAGGTAAATAAACAAGAATAAAAATATCCAGTCTACTAGAAATATGAGTTATCTGATGTATTTGAACATTTTATCTCTTCAGTTAGTACTTTATTTCTAGATTTTTGGATGTAGGCTACACTCTTCTGCATATTATGGAAAGGTTCCATCAGCCACACTTGTGATTAATATTTTATGTTGATAACACAGGCAGATTCCTCTTTCTTCTCTGGAAGATTAAGGCTAAAAGTCTCTGTGACTGAGCAATAAAGGCCTACAATGGAAGAAGTCTTGGAGGAAATGGGTATAGGAGGTGTATTCATCAAGCTGAGTTTCAAGGTAGAAAAGCACAAGAAGAGATCAGAACTGTTGCAGGAAAAGTTGGACTTAGCTCAAAACAAACAAACTACAGATTGGTCTTTGTTTTAGATAATTGGCTTTATTAGTTTATTGTAAGCTTTATTAGTTGATTGGATCAACAATTATTAAGAGCTGAGTGTATCAGTTGTACAAATGGTTTTTCCGGTGTTAACCAAGAGGTGTGAATGTCTTCTTGGATTAGCATGAGACAGTCAGAGAATCACAGAATGAGTTGGAAGGGACCCACAAGGACCACTGAGTCCATCTTCCAGCCCTGCACAGCCCCATCCCCAAGACAAGAACATGTAAGCCCAACCCTGCATAAAAGAAAATCAACCAACCCATGGAATGAACTTTGAAAGAGAGCAATGGGCTTGAGCTGGCTTCAACCCATGTATTTCTTCTTGGTGGCATGGACATCCAATGTCATGGCAATGAACATAATGAGACCATTAACAGGAATCATATTTTTACCATGTCTATTGCATTTACTGTCTTCATTGTGATTTCAGTACTCTGATATATCTCGCAAATAAGTCAGAATCCCATGTAATATCAAATATATACATGTAAGTGAACTTTTTTTGTTAAACATTAAACTCTCTCCATGTGGAATATCAAAAGTGAACCTTGTCAAATAGTATTGTACTCTGTCTGCTGACAGAAATGTGAGAATTTTCTAATCATTTTTATGTTCCATCTTATATTCAACAATATGATTAGAAAAGCATTTTGAATGATAGATTATCTCCTCTACTCACCTAATGTCCTCTCAAGAGAGTTTCTAAATAATGGGTGAACAGGAAATGTAACTTGTTACAACTGTTCAGATTCAGCAAGTAAAGCAAAGGATAAGGGCTTTTTGCTAAAATCAACAGTGCAACCCTGAGTTTTGTAAATTTGATAAAAAGGTCTTGCTGAGCTTACAGCTCTGTCAGAATGCAAATATTTTTCCATGGAAGTATAGTATCTTTTGACACTTTCAATGTGGGTTTTTTTGCTATCTGCATCACTTTTTAAATGATTAACTGATTAATCCACTTAACATTGCAGGGATTTAGTTTGGACCTCACTGTTAATTCTTGCAGGTTCTCTGCAAATTTTGCATTATTACATGTTTATAGTTACATATAAAGATATAACTGCAAGTTATGCATAAAAGTATTTTCAGCGATTTTTAAATCAGCTAATTCAGCTTTTTTTTTTTCTTTTTTTTTTTTTTTTCAAATTTTGGTATTGAGTTTTGCATTCTGCTTTGAAAAAAAGGCCAAAAGTTGATGCCTCATAAAGAAGTAGAACAGATATCTGCAACACTTTCCCTTTCCTGGCCTCTAAGTTTTCCAACTATATCCATCTCACTGGGTTTTATGAGCTTGTTAACCTTTCTCTACTTCCTCACCCCATTTTCCTTCTGGTCATGCAACAAGTAGGAACTGTGTCTCCAGTTTAGATTCTAGCTGGTGCTATCTTTCACACTTGCAAGATTTCACTCTAAATGTGTTGAATGTCTCCCTGTGTGATTCCAGAGCATCACAGTGATGTGGGGTGTGCTTTTTCTTGCTCTCTTCTCTTCCTCTTGCTGTCCATTCAACCATGTTTTTTCATCAAAATCTGGTTTCAGTGATGAGTTGGAGGTGGGCTAACCCTCATGCCAAAGGGTTCTCTGTCTCATAAAGCACTGATGGCACAATCCCACAGCTCACAGTACAAAAGTTAACCTTCCAGTTTTCAAAATAGCAAAGAGTAGCAAGTGACATTAGTCTTGCTCAAAACCTGCTATTTCTGGAAATATGTGATCTATTTCCAGAAGCTCAAAGAAGAGCAACTCCTGAGTTTGTGACAGAGAATCCTCTCAGTTGTCCTGATCTCATTTTCTTTTTTTTTTCCTTTTAAATGCCACAAACTGCTGCTAAATGAAAATGCTTTCTTCTCTCCTTTCCTCTTGGTTTTCTTGGTGGACCAGCTTGTGTTCTCCATATTTTAGCTTTCCTGATATCCAGCTTGCAGCTCAAGGTTTCTTGTATGATTTCATGTTGCTTCACCTCTACACAGCAATCAATTTTTCATAAAACTATTGCACACTTCCCAGTCAGGATTAAATAATCAAAGCTTCATTTATTCCTGGCAGATCATGTTGATTATCATAAAACAAAACCAAGAAAAAAGTTTCGGTTTTTTGTTTTTGTTTTTTTTTTCTCAAATGTCATACTCTTAATGAAATCTTTTAATGAAATGAGCTTTAGAAACTACCCTGCAATAAATCAGTGCATATATCTGTGATGTCACTTGCTTGGTACAAAGGAGATGAAACAAAATGGTGTTTGGAGTTCTCATTTACGTACATTAATCTGTTTTTTTTTTCTATTCCTTTTCAGAAAGTGCTTGATTTATATTTAAGCAGTTTGTAGCCTGCTACAGTGACATGCCATATTTCTCATACAATAGGGTGCATAATGTATTCTTTGACAGTATGTTTACTGTAATCTATGAGGAAATACTATTTATTCATACAGCCATTTATAAGAAAGTCTGCCATTTCTGAAATAAAAGCTAATGATAAATAATGTCACTTATGCACATGCACCCAAAATTAAATACTAGTCCCTGTAATTTCAAGAAGGTCAAGGTACCTCAGCTATACTACCATTTAGCATAAAATTACCTCTTTAGAAGGTAAAGGATCCCTGCCTATTTTCACTTAAAAGTTAAACTGTTACATTCTTGTATTTAACAAAACAGTAAACTGACAGAGAAAAAAGAAGAAATTTATAGAATTGTTCATTCCAGTGATCACAGTTTTGATGGGCTATGTGGGCTGTAAGACAAAGCCCTTTTAGGAAGCCAAATTATATTAATTTATATGTTTCCTTTAATCACCTGTCATTAAGAAAATCACTGTTTTAAGACATCACACTGATTAATATGAGAAATACTAATCAAATTTATATGAATTCCAGAAAATGCAACATTATTTGAGCTTTCTTATCTGAAATATTATTAAATTTTATTCTTTAAAATAATACATTTTTCCCTAAATTTTTACCTGCCTGCAGTGGGGATTTATGATGTTGGGTAAAATTTATCTCTTTAAAAGAAAGCCTAAATTATGAAGTAAACAAGATCTGAGCCAGATGCTTAAATTTGTCCTTATAGTCAATAAGGAAATAAGGGTAATTTCAGCACAAAACACTTTCAGTCTTATCACTCTTTACATCTGCTGGAAAGTAGGTTGCAGCAAGGTGGATGGATGTCAGTCTCTTTTCCAAATTACATGTAATAGCACAAGAGGAAATTACCTCAGTGGCACCAGGGGAAGTTTAGATTTGATAGGAAAAGTTTCTTCATAAAAAAAGGTTGACCTCACCAAGGGGTCAGAGAAAAATTTCTTTCAGAAGTGATGGACTAATGTTTACTGATTATTTTAAAAAAATGAAGTTCTACAGTCAAAAATTTAAACTATATATTAAATTGTGTTTATTTCAGCACAGAGATAGAAAATTCCAGTGTATAGAAAAATAGCAAGAATCCAAATAATAGAACAGTAATTAAATTAGCATAGAACACAGTTTACTTCAAAGAGGAATATAATAAACTTAGTCCAAAAAGGTTTTCAATTTGCAAATAATTGCTTTGAATAGGCAGATTTCATACTTCTACCAATGCTTTCTTAATAAGTCAAGAATTAAATAAAATACAAGCCTTTATAGATTTTTTTTTTCCTTTTAAACTATTAAATATATTGCAAAACTACTCTGTTCTCTGTTAAAAAATATTTCTAGTGAGAGGTGCTTTTCAAAATGTCCAAATGGATTTCTTTCAGGATTAGTAGAAGAAGTTATTTTTGGCATCTTTGTTAAGAGTCTTTATTCCTCGTCTACTCTGTGAACTTTCTCTGTAACAGCATATTCACTAACAAGTGTGTTTTATCAATAGATTGAACTGGAAACTCTTCAAAGAAATTAGAATATGCTCTTGTTGACAGAGTATGATGTTAAAAGGTAACATAGTGCCATTTTTGTCATAAAGATACAGTCCTATCCCATCACAATGGTGAGATCTATAATTTCTATATAAATTTATTTTCTCTGTCAGAAAGAAAGAGTGTGGTGACAACTATAATATACAGACAGGTTTGTTATTACCTAATGTTTGTTATCCAAGCCCCTTGTTCTCAGTGAAGAGAGGCTTATCTGGAAGGCAATTCATGCCATCCTAAGAAAAGATGGAAGGAGCAATGATCTCTCAGGAGGGTGCCTGCCAATCTGCATTTATGAAAGAGAACCAGTAGCTCTAGGTGCTTAGCCCTGAATGATTAAATAAATATTGCAAATACAAAATCTGAATGGATGATTCTTTCTTACCTCAAAAGTAGCAAAATATTTTTCTATCTTTTTAGATCCTTTTTTTTTTTGTTTGTTTCCTTTTCTACTTTTCATCAACTGTTCAGCACTGACTCTTCCTTGTTGATGCACATTCCAGGTACACTCCAGAAAGTAAACCATGTTCTTGACTGCATTAAAATCTTTGGGCAGGAGTTCAAGGAAGGTGATTCTGCCCCTCTGCTCTCATGACACCCCACCTGGAGCACTGCATCCAGCTCTGGGGCCCTCATGAAAAGAAGGAAAAGGACTTGTTCGAGCAAGGCTAGAGGAGGGCCACAAAAAAAATTAGGGGGCTGGAATATCTAGTGCAAAGAAAGGCTGAAAGAGTTGGGAAGAATAATAGCAAATCTTATTACGGCCTTTCAACACTTAAAGATGCTTTTATAAAGTTCATTTCTGACAAGACAAGAGGCAATGATTTTATACTGAAAGAGGGTGAATTTTAACTTCAACAATGGAAGGAATTTTTTACAGTGAAGGGGGTGTTACACTGCAACAGGTGGCTCAGAGGTGCTGTGGATGCCTTGTCATTGGCAGTGTTCTATGGATGCCTTGTCATTGGCAGTGTTCAAGCTCATGGGGGATGGGGTTTTAGCAAATTGACCTAGGCAACAGCAGAGATGCTTTCACTAGATGATACTTGAATGATCCCTGAAATCCAAAACATTCTGTGATTCTGTGATTCTTTGAGTGTGTGTCAGTGTCCCTGAAGATATTTAAAAGACATATAGATGTGGCACTTACGGACATGGTTTAGTGGTGGACTTAGAAGTGCTGGGTTAATATTTGGACTCAATATATCCAACATAAATTATTTATGATTCTGTATTTCTGTGGTTATCCATTCCAGCTTTACTTCAGTTTACTTTCCAGGAAACTCTTTTTTTTAGACAATATTCATTTGCAGAGAGTCTAGGGAAACAGTGAAATAGTAACCTTGGGAAACATTATTTTCTCTTTCAGTGTTTCTCTTTCACATTGCTGTGTTCAGCCACAGGGGCTGACAGTCTCTCCCTTTTGCTTGTGTATGTTCATTTTGGTCTGTGTTAGTTTTCCCTTGAAGAACAAAAACAATCTGACTTGAGGGTCTAAATGTTTTTAAAAGGGTAGATGCATTAAATTAAGTAGGAAAAAAACCCTTCTAATTTTCCCATTTCCAAATATTGAGTCTCATCTTGGCTGAGAGTTATGTATCCCTCCTAACTTATATCCATGTATTTATAAAGCATCTTTCATATAAAATGGTGGTTTGTTTCCCTTAAATATAAATTGTCCTTTGCCTCACATGCAAAAATCTGCTTAGCATAGGTTCTGACTCAGAAGGTATCCTTTTAAAACTGACCTTTAATATGCAGGATACAAGTTTGATTTCCGGCTCTAAGTCAGAATATTAAAATATGTGCAAATCTACAGCTTAATTGTACTAAAATGTTACCATATAGTTTATGCTTCCATAGTATTTTACATAAACTTACTCCTATTGATGGAAAAATTAGTTAAATTAGACAGTGTACACTGTTTCTTTAAACTATTTTTTGAGAGAAACATAAACATTTCAGGTGTTTAGTTGTCTGGTGTTTTTTTAATGATCTTTCACACACCAAAACAGAGAACATGTTCCTTTTGCCCCATAATTTCCATTATAAGTAATTTATTTCTTAGCATATTCTTAGAAACACTCAAAGCTTTCATCATATTGGCCAACATATTTAACATAAGAATGTTAGAGGTACAAATGTCACATTGTTTTTTCTTTCTTTATTTTGAGAAGAGTTTTATTGAAACTTGTCAACAACTTACACAGGATATATTGCTGCCAATTATCCATAAACATATTATTAAATGCATATGTTGCCACTGAATGTTTATAAGCTATTAACTGAACTTCTTCTCTGCAACTGTTAGTGAATTAAATAGGAGACAAAGAATCAAGGGTAATTTTTTTTTTAAGAAACAGAAAAAAAAAAAAGAGTGCAAATATGTGGCAAAATCTAATTCTCATTCAACCATGAAATGTCCATCAGAAAATGTTATTTCTTTATATGAACTCTCTTATAGTTCCAGGAAAAATTGAATAAACCTAATTCTGTAGGTCACAGTACACAGGCATTTCTCCATTTGCCATGCATTGCCTTACTCATTTGATTGCCTTCACTGTCCTGTTTTCCAAGATATATTTACCATAATATTTATTTTTAAATTCATTCTTTTACAAGTTTTTTGACCAGGTCTTATATTTGCCCTGAAAACTTTTCTTCCGCTTTTCTTATCCTGTTTTTGTGTTCTTTGCTGCTATGGGCTCTATATAAAGTTGTGATTTACCTCCCTTTCATGATGAACTCATACATCTTCTTTTGAAAGGACAACATTAACAAAACATAGGCTCCAAGATTGCTAGATCAGTGCATTTGAGTGTCACCAGTGATGGTGACTTGCAGTGAGCATTAGTAAGTTATTAATTGCAAGCTGCTTCAGGTCACTGATGTGTTGTTCAATTTTCTACATCACCAGGACTTATCCTGCATTCATCTTTGTGGCTTTTTGACTGTGAATATGTAACAAAAAGTTCGACTTTTCTGAAGGTAGTAGAATTAATTATTATGAAAGTTTTACTTGCAGATTGAAGTAGTTTATTCTCTCTAGTGATAAATATAGGGATGTTTACTGCCTTAACCAGCAGCTAAAGGCAATGTGTTTGGATCATAGATTTGGTACTTAAAATCTGTAAAAGTCCCATCTCATGAATTGAAATTCTTGGCATATCTCCCCCCATGACTGCAACACAGAACATACTGAAACAAAGCCATGGTTGCCACTCACTGTCCCTGCAAGTGACAATGTTCTGCTCATAGCATGTTAGCAGCTAAACTGCACTTTTTCTCATGCTAAACTTCAAAGCTCCTTGCATTCACTGAAATGTTTTTATCTATTAGAGGGATAATTCCGCATTCTGCACATGTTCTTGGAAATATTCCCCTGATCACATTAATCCTGGGGTGCCCTAATTGTTTCAAGAAGTCTCCTCTGAACACAACAAATCGGCAAAAGTCACTGAAGTCTTCATTATTATTATTTTCCTTCCAAATCAATGATAATGCCAAAACAAACCAGCCAAACAAACAAATAAATCCCTCCCTTTGCTGTACATACAAATTGAGCTTTATGTGAAAGAGTATTATGTGGCATATGCTGCATGGGCAGACTCTTAATGTCAATATTGAATGCTACCTGTATATTGAACATTATAAACCACAAGCATTTCAGTCAAACAGCTGTACTATTTCTCTTGTCCTTTGACATGTTTTTTCCTTGTTTTCCAAAGTAATTGAAAGGTTTTTGCTTTCACTGCCTTTTCTTGACAGAGATGCCACAAGGTATCTATACATCTCAAAGGCTAACACAAAATCAATCTGCGTGATTATGCAATTTAACTGCATTTGCAGTGCTAATTTATCTTCTAGCATCTGTAAATTACTTTATTATAAAAAATTCAAAAGCTTAGCTGAAAGCCAAATTAGACCTGGTAGCAACGCAAAAACATTACCAACAAGGGAAATCTCTAAAAGCAACAGCAGACAACAAAACAAGTGATGTGCAGAAAGATATACAATGTGATATAAATTCATTAAGTGCTGATTACTGTTGTTTTATTTGAGATCTGAGTAAAAGTATATTGCTAGAAGGCTTTGCCCAGTTGCTCTACAAGGAGCCACTTTGCCATTTCTTATTAACCCTTGGTATCTGGATATTTTATAGTTTTGTTTAATTATTATTATTTAATTATTACATTTCCAAATAAAAATGGGAGGGGGGTGTATAATTGGAAATTTGATAAATGAAGACAAAAATTGTCCTTCAGTTGGGTAAAGCTAATAGCTGAAAGTCTTTCCTCTAGTTACAAAATGATAGGCAGTGAATTCAGTGTTAAATATTCATGCATGATGAAAAAGCAACCTATGAATTCAAGGTTAAACACTTATGTAAAAGAGCAGCACGTAAAAAAAATGGAAACTTAGAAGGAAGCTAATGACCTTTAAACATCAAAGGCAGAATTCCTATCCATTAGGAGGTCAGTGTGCTAATGTAGCATAAAACTGCACTGGCATGTTTTCTGGTGTCACATCTGATACTGAAGGAAGCCCTGTTCTCACTGAAAAAAAAGAAAAAAAAAGATTTCTTGCAAAAGGGCTAAAGATTTAAAAACTTCTCTCTTTTTCCTTTACAAATACTACTTGAGTTTCACTTTTGCAGTTCTCAAAGAATTTGACATAAGACTTGACATTCCTATCAAGCAGAAAGTCTGGCAAAGGCAAATCTACTTAATATTTGAATATCAAGCAGATAGTAAATGTAAGGGCTTGAGACAATAAAGACACACAGAAGTAACCTTGTGCTCCCACATATTCTTTTTACCATGTTCTCCACCCCACACACCATAAATAAAATATCTCTTAATTGAGCTCCAGAATGGAAAGCTTCTTCTGCAGACTGTATGTTAATCATTGTGGAGGCAAATCTAGGACAAACACTTTCTAGTCAATCTGACACTGATGAAAGATTTTGACTGAAAATTCAAAATATGTCTGTCATACTTCTTAAAAGATTATTTTATATGCATTATTTCTGGATGACTTCAAAGTGAAATTTTGTCTCTAGTAATCATATATGACATTCACTAAGAGAAAGGTTAGCAAAAAAAAAAAAAAAAGGAAAAAAAATTCTACTATAAAAATATAGTATGTATATACAATGTGTTTCATCTGAATGAAGAAGAAAACCAGTCATTTACAAACCAACTGCAATCTTAAAATAATATTATATCATGATACTCTGCCTTTTAAGACTCCTAATAAAACATATATGTTGATGAGTAAATAAAGTATTGTGTGTAGATCATAAAAAAAAGCCAACATGTCCTAGATTATCATAAAACCATAGAATGCTTTGCACTGGAGGGGACTCTTTGAAGGCAAACTAGTCCAAACTCCCTGCAATAAACAGAGACTTCTTCAACCAGATCAGGTTGCTGAGGCCCTGTCCAACCTGACCTTCAGGGTGTCTCTAGAGGGCAGCTATCACCCCTCTGGGCAGCCTGTGCCAGGGTTTTGCCACTCCCATATATCCAATCTAAATTCACTCTCCTTCAGTTTAAACCATTGCCCCTTATCCTGTCGCTACAGCCCTTTGTAAACAGTCTCCAGCTCTCTCATAGCTCCTGTTAGGCACTGGAAGGGGCTCTAAAGTGTGTCTGGAACCTTGTCTTCTCCAGGCTGAACAACTTCACCTCTCTCAGCCTGTCCTCAGAGGAGAGAGAGCCTCTGATCATCTTTGTGGCCCTTCTCTGCTCCAACAGCACCATTCCTTATGCTGGGGCCCCAGAGCTGGATGCAGCACTCCAGGTGTTTTCTCAGGAGAGTGGAATAGACAGGGAGAATCACCTCCCCTGACTGTGTCCAAACTGCTTTTGATGAAGAGTATCGCTTTTCATTCTTAGCTATAAATTCTCAAATGAAATTTGGCTGATTTGCCTTCATCTCTACAGGACACCTGTACTGCTTAGCCAAGTGAGTCCATTCCCAAATACTAATTGCAGCAACTGCCTGCCTGCATAGCCTATACAGCCAAGAGACAGATATACTGATGGGGCTCCTTTGTCTTGTCTTTTCTATGGATCACATTTTATGAACATCAAGCAAACAAATCCTTTCTAAATGCAGGTGAAGGAAGCTTGAGGATAAAAATTTTTGAGACAGTTTTCAATTCTTGCCAATCACGTAAGAAATATAAGATTTATTTTTAGTCACCCAAAGTTTGGTAAATAAGAGCACAGCTATTCTTTAGACTACTTTGCTTATTGATTATAGATGCTTATAATCTATTAGTTGGTGTGTCCCTCCTGTAGATGCATGAGATGATAGACTCTGCATATTTCACTCCATGCTAGTCTACAGAACAAGCTTCATAAGGCTTCAAAATATTTTTTACTGAAATAGTGTAGAAATGAAAAAGAGCAGATACCTTTGTATAAACAATATATCAAGAAAACCCCAGCAGACTGTGCTCTGTCTGAACTTGTAATTGTGTGATTTTACTCATAGTAAAGTGTAGATTACCTTTATGCAAATTGAAACCACAAAAAATCCCAGAGATTAAGCCCTGCCCACAACATACCCTAAAAAAAAAAAGAATAGTGTCAGTTGTTATTAAAAAGATATGATCCTTAAAAAGATATGATCCTTAGATGGAAGTAGAAGCTTTACACATTGAGAGAGGAAATCAGAAAGCTAAGATTGAAAAAATACAGAGAAATATCAGCTAGACAGAGTAGAGAGAAGTATCCAGCAGAGTGTAAAGACAGAGGGAGATACAGAACAATACAGGAGGTATAATACTGAGAGAAGAGCAACTCTAAGAAAGTAGTTATTATGGGAGCCCAGAAAAAGAAATAAAACTGAAAAAATGAAATACTTTGTTGCCACTGTGGATACACAAATACAGTGAGGGAAGAGAAATGGAAAATAAGAAAGATGGAGAAAGGAAAGTACAGGAAACAGTACAGTGAGAATAGCGGTGTAGGTTTTTTAAAAGGCGTTTTTGGATTGTGGTTTTTGATACTCTTTTTACCCCAAAGAAACATCACAACTACATGGAAGGGGATAGTGCAGTACCTTATATTTAGGGGATTTAGGGGTGAACCATAAATATAAACCATAGTAGAAAAATGGTAGGCTAGCCAAAGTAACAAGGAAATTCAGAGTGTTTGTGCTTTTAAAGCAGATTTTTTTTCAGCAGGCAAATCTTAAAGTACAACTTATATAAATCTCAATTTCTCTTTCTATGAACTGTCCTGTGTGCTTTTCTATGGAAGTGTTATACATTCACCTTGGAAGATATAAGTCCCTATGACATTTCCTTCTTCAACAAAGAAAACATTCAGCACAGCAAGAATCTTTTAACAGAAGGACTTCCCTAGGAGCAGAGGTCTTTTCACACATCCTCCACTGCTCTACAGTCTCCAGTAGGGAAAGCAAAGGGTTATAAAACCCTTGAAAAACAGGGTAATAAGAGATTTTTTTTTCCTTTTCTCAGATACAGGCCTTTATTATTTGGATTTTGCTCCAATGTCTTGTATAGTCAATCCTGCTTCACTTTTCTTCTTTCCTCAGAACAAGCTTCTCTTCCCTCACATTCTACATCTTTATCATGGGTTGTTTTTTGGTTTTGCTTGATGTTACTGTTGTTTGGGCTTGGTTTTGTTGTCTGCACCATGCTTATCTCTCATAGCACAAATGTGAAAAAAAGAAAAGGGAAAAGATAAAGATGAACAAATGACATGTAACAATACTCCCAGTTAGATCAGGTGTTAGATCTGGAACCAGAGCATCAAAGCATAGCTGGTTAAGCTAATGGCCCACTACCAGCATCAGAATTGTCATAAATCTCTGCCAGACAACAGGAGGCAGCAGAACCCTGTTTTGTCACAAATTCCAAGAATCTTTTCTGAGATTCTTTTCATTGCTATCCTTTTATCTTCTCAAGATAGGTGCAATTTAGTTTTGAGGTACCAATACACAAGTCTGTAACAATTATACTTATATTTATATTATTAAAGGTAGTAAACCAGAGAGCACTCTCTAGCTCTGAGAACAAATGTCATTTCACATCTCACATCCAGATAGCTAAATCTCTGGAACTACAGTGCCTTCAGACTGACTTTTAGAATTGGTTTGGGCAGTGTTGTCCCCTGAACTGTGCCCAGCAATGATCTGTGCAAACATCTGTGTTACCAAGGTAGCAATGACTGTGGAATTGTCTCTTCCCATTCTCTTGTGCATGTTAATTTACTTGTACAGGCATTGCCAATAAAGGATTTAAGTACTACTATAATGCAACCAGTAAAATGAAACTGGCAGATTTATTACTGTTATATTAATATCTTTGGGTGAATTTGTACATATTTCTTTTAAATTCCAATCAACAATAAAAATCAGAAAAAAATAAAGTAACTTCTTTTTCCTATTCTGGAGAATAATCTTAATAGAACAAAATCTTTCATTGTTTTTATTTGTCACAGATTAAAAGATTTGCAAATGGAAATACTGGCTTGGATATTATCTGTAAGATAGATATAGGTCTCTGTAAACATGTTACAGCAATAAAAATTGGAAGGAGATTGGATTGTATATGAAAAATGCACACTTAAGAATTTCTACCTTTAAGGCTCAAGCTGAAGTATATCTGAGCTGTACAAAAGAATGCAGATACAAAAGCATTTTTAGGAAGAAACTGCAGTGTCTCCCAGGCCTGTCTTTAACTCAGGGTTGGTTCTTTCACAGTCCAAAATAGGTCACTGAAGCAGCCCTGGGCACATTGCTCGATCTGAGCAATTTCAGAACACCATTGTGGGACCTCAAGGGTAATTTTTCATGTATTGTTTGCACAGACCCTTTTCTATTTTACTTTGCCACATTGACACTATTTTCTCTTTCCTCCTACTGAAATTCTTGTTTGTTTCTTATATAGATGTAAAGGGGAATGAACATCCTGCAAAAGGGTTATTTCTAGTGATCTCAGCATTTTAAGGGAGGACTAAAGGAATGTGGTATTCCACTTTAAAAAATATCCTAAATAATTTGAAACTATTTCTTGATACTATTAACAATGGCAGAAGGATTTTATGTATGCAAAACCACAGACTTCAATGAAAAGTGCACTGCCATTGTCTGTCTTCCTGTCAAATTACTCAGCAATCTGCTCTATTTCTCAGACATTTTTTAAGGTAGACCAGTCAAAAATCTTACACAGATACACATTTATGCATCCATAGTAGGAAAGAGGCCAAACAATTCCTTTAATTCTGAAGATAAAAGTGTCAACAGCCCAATTTTAAGGTTGTTTATCTAGCATGGATTTTCAGCAAAAGATTAAATCTAATAGGGGAATGGGGAGCCAATAAGATTTTCTCTTTCTGGTAACAAATGCTACAGTCAAAGAAAGTTCAAAATGCAACCTCTTTTGCACAAAACTAAGAAATGCAAGGATTTCCCTTCCTCCAAACACAGATATAAACTTCAGGAATTCAGACTTACCCTCCTGAATTTGCTCTTTTTCATCTTGAAAGACATCTGCAAATTTCTTGTGAATGAATGTCTGCAAATTCTTTGAGCAGTAGCTCAGCATGTAGAAAATTTCAGGAAATAAGTGGAAGTATTTTGGGTTTTTTGGCTATGGATAAAAAAAAAAAAAAAAATCCCTGGACATGAAGATGATTTAATTGTGTTCTGGGAAAAAATCAAGGCTCACTCTCTTTCTCGCTCTCTCTCTCTGTCTCTCTCTCTAGCACCAATGACAAAATACAGAAATCATTTAGAGGCTACCTAGGACCTCTCTTTCTGACAAACATTTTTAATAAAGAAGAGCTTTCTGAAACTTAAAAGGGGAATATAAATCATATGAGAAAACCAGGAACAGAGTTTTAAAAGACTGATACTTTTTTTCCTAGTTATCTAAATTTCATTTTCAAAATATGTATTTATGATTTAGGCTGCTTCAGTTTATCCTGTTACCTGTACTTCAGGGATGAGAGAAAGCTGTGAGTTTTGAATAATGGTGTGGGTCTGCTGACTGTTTGAGACAATGTCAACCCAGTTCAGGGAAGGAATTCTCTCAGAATGGCATTTGCTCCCACTGCTGCTTTCTAACACAGCCCTCAGAGGATGTCACTTTAAATTGGAAAAGAAAATAACACTGCATGAAAATGTGGGCTGTGCTATGAGGTAGAGAGGGTTTCACAGCAGCCAGGAATTTCTTTCCCTGTGTTGTGGCTCTATGGAATACTGCTTCAAAGTTCTTGTATTAGAATCAGAATTGGAAATAGACTCTGTATGTCCTCATTTGGATTTAGAAAATGATACATCTGAAGGAGCAATAAAACTCTGGCATGACCTGCAGAGCCTGAGGCATTCTAAAACTTTTCCATTTGCCTTGATTAAGAATAATATCTTATACTTTGTAGGCTGGTTAAAGTCATCTGAAAAAAATAATTCCAAAGTGATGAATAAAGGCTATTCAGAACAATTGAAAATATATCAGGGAATTATCAGGACAGAAGATCTTTGATTCAAAAAAACCCACCCTTTATACTATTAAATTAAAATTTGAAATTTGAATGCTAATATTTTTTAGACTTCTACTAAAGGTAAAATCTTTATAGTGAGGAAGAAAGAGGTATAATCCAAACAATTGACTAAAAATTTTCTGAAAATGAAATTGTGTTGATTCTTCACATATCACAGGTCATACCCAGTTTCAATTAAGCAATTTTTCATTTATATTGTTATTATAGTCAGTATATTTGTAAAGCCAAACAAAGAATTTTCATTTTAGACATACCATGATGATCATCAGTTCCATCTAAAAAACTTTGAGTTGAAGTCCAGGATCAATGTTGAGGGATTTATCTAATAGTAAGTCTTGCATTTTCAGGATTTTACAATTAAAACAATTTTTTTTGCCTGTATATTCATTAAGAATGTTTTTGTGATTTTATTTGTTTTCTTTAGGTTTGGGTTTTTTTGTTTGTTTCATTTTTTTTCTGATATAACAGATTAAAGTACCAAACCCAGAAACTTTTACCATTACCTCCCTCTCAGCAGATTTAATTTAAATCCAGAATACCATCAGAGGGTCAAGCTAACCTAATCATCCCTATGTGGACTTTTCAGGATGAATGCATGTACACAGAATTTCTTTCACAGTTTAATAATTTCATGTCTAAACCATATTTTATAGCTTCAGGTGGAATTAAGTTTTTTATTTTTCCAGGCAAATGTACCTAACTGCACGGTGCTGATTGTGGCTGTTGCTGGGACACCTGCTGCACTATTTCTTTGTAATAAACAGTGATTTTATTTGTCTAAAATAATGCAACAGGTTTTCTTTCCAAGGTAATTGTCTTTACCACAAAATCTCCTGAGCCAGTTTTTACAACAGAAAGGGAGAAATACACTCCACATATTTCCAAAAAGTAAAGGAAATATTCAGCAAGGCCAGGGAGGGAAGATCTGCTTTATGTGTATTTCTGTGTTTACTCAGGCTCATTTGTTCTGTTTTATATCAATTCTGTGGTGGATTCCTGGTGTAAAAGGATTTGTAGATGCTTCAACTGTATTTGTGCAAATACTGCTATCCCAATCTAATCCTTGGAGGTAATACTGAAATGATACAATACCTCTTATCAAATATCACTGGGAGAGAGCAAATCTCAAAATCCCAAGGCAGAACTGATTATAAATATTTTATAAGATAGATGTCTAATGGGCAGATATTTGAAGTGAGAAAGAGGCCTTTATTTTCTCTTCTCATCTCTCTTCTATTCTTTTCTCTTCTCTCTTTTCTCTTTTTTTTTTCTTTTTAATTTTTCCTCTACAGCCCAATATAAGTAATGAAGAATCAGCATGAGACCATTCGGGCTTGAAAATTTCCCTCACCAGTCAGATTATATATAAACCAATAGAATAAGTATGCTATTGTCTTCTCACTTATTTAAACATTTTGACAAAATTTCTCCTTTACACTTTTCAAAATCTTATATCTTTATAAATAACCTAAACCTAGTACTAGGGTTTTAAGAACAATATGGGTATAATAAGCAAATAAAAAACAAACAAACAAAAACAAAAAACATGATTTGATACTGAGAAAAAATTATTTCATCCCTTCTTTCCTCTGCAAAAAATAGTATTGTTCTTACTAAAGAAAATTAAGGATTCTTACTAAAGAAAATTAAGGATTCCTAGAGGAAGGGAGCACAGCATGAGAAACATACATTGCATATATGATTTATTGACAGTTCATTAGCATGTGTTTATGAGTTCAGAAATTATGCATTAATTCCAAATTCTCAGGTTTTTTTATTTATAGTATAAAAATATGTGGACATAATAAGGCTATTGTCATTTAAGTAATGTATTAGTAATTTTGCTGGAGATAGTTGGTATTGACATATGATTTAACAGATGTGTTGAATGTTGTTGTTTGTCCAGCATATGGTACTCTAGCAGATAAGCTATATAACACTGGGAGCTACTAAAGGGATTTTGCTTTGAGCATTGTTGCATTTGCACTGCATTGAGCAATTTGTCATTCTTCAGTCTGGGCTGTGGTTCAGGAAGATATTTGGTTTCTGTCTGAAAGAAACTTCCACATTAACAGTTTGTTGAGAGGCAAATGTCTGGCAGATGATATTAAAGAACACATTATTATTTGAGAAAATCAGGTAAATCTTTGGTGCCTTTCCCCTGTTATGACTTTGTGAGAATGTCTTGTATTTTATTTACTTCATTCTGTAATAGACAGTTCAAAAATACAACCTAAATAAAAGACAAAAACATAAATTTCACCTCAAATTTAGTTTTCCTTTTTGACATGCAGGCAGTACCTCTCCTACAACAAAGATAATCAACACAGGAAAAGATAAAATATTATGTGCTCAGGAAATCATGTGACTGAGCCATAAATGTAATTTTATATCATACAACATAAGATACACTCCTAGAATTACTAAGTAGAATAAAAATCTTTTACTGTGAAAAAAAATTAACTTTAAAAATTTTTTGTAAACATTCTGGTTAGTAAAAGAAAACTTTAGAACTTAAATTTTGCTAGCAGTTTCACTTTGCTTTCTTTATTGAACAGAATTTGCTATTTTCAGTGCACTGAAGAAAGTCTGCTAGTGAAAGAGAAGGCGACATTGAAATTCTTCAGCAACATTTTCTGTTAAACTTCATTAAGGTGGATGAAATGGGATCAATTTCAGAAGAGTGATGGGGCAGTAATGAAGAGAGGCCCAGTGCTACTGAGAGCAACACACAGCTGATGTTTTTATTCTGAGACCTCTTCCATGAGAACATTCTTACTCCTTAGAAGCTGTTCTCTGTGTAATTATCACCTTCACTGCTAAGGACAAACTGCACATCATTTAATCACTCCATCAACAAAATCCTTGTCTATGACATCCAAAAGCAGACAAGAAGGTGTTACTGAAAGAGAAAAGACCATAGGAGAATTTTTTAATATTGTAAACCAGGGAATCAAAGTTTTTCCATTTTCTCTAAGATAACATGATAATCAACCATAATGGAGAAGGCAGAAAATGTTGTTCAACCTTTTTTTGTGTAAGATTTTGCAGAATACATATTGCATTCAACATGGAGTTTCTCAGATAAGATTCCAAAATTTATGTTCTATTAAGTCATTAGATAATATAGCTCACTCAATTGCTGTTTATGGTTTGCAAGGCAGAGTGGTACATTGTGGCTCATGATCTGAATCAGGTAGTGAAAAAACAGGCTGACTCTGTGAACTTAGCCATAATTCCCCTACCAGCCTTTTCTTCCTCTGCTCAATTTAATTCTGTTTGAGATAAGGAAATATTACTATTTCCTAGTGTGTCTTGAGCTTGAAGCCTTTCTGGAAGTAATTTCTGCCCTGTATGAATATACTTACTGTTTCTAAAGTATTGTAATGTTGAATAGTTAAACCACAGCACAGCAGTCTATTTCTGCAACATGACCAGCACTTGGAAATAGAAATATCAATATCAGTCTTGTAATAAACCATGCTATATGGTTATTCTTTCAAAACTCATAAACACCTTCTAAAACACTTCCTACACAAGTATTACTCAAATACTTCCTCTGTGGTAGCTTTCATGAAAACTGTAGCAATATTCTTCAGAACGTGATCAATATCAAAAGTCCTGATCCTAAAAGCAGCATGCAATGATTTTAACACAGCTGAATATGGTATCTGTTCTAGGTCTTCTAGTCTTGCCTTGCAGTCTTCAGAATAGGATCCATGCAGAGCTTCCCTGAATCAATTCTACCATCCAGAAGGCAATGATTTATGTTACTAAGGCAGGTAGACACAAGCTATCAACCCTCTTACAGCAAATCTCACTGCTGAGTCAGTAATTGTCACAAACTCAAAATATTTCACAGGAAGGCTTCAGAGCCAGGAGCAGAAAATCAGATGTACTAGCCTGGATTAATTTAGAGTATAAGAGATTTCCAAAAGGTAATGAAAATGTGCATTAAATGAGTCCAAAGTACATTTTTTAAAACTATTTTTTCTTTTGCTTTTATAATATACTGAGTATTAAAAACATGCTTTTCTATAGTGACATTTAAGATCATTTGCTGAAATAACCGAGCATCTAGTCTCTAAAATTAAGTTTTTAAATGGTGCAAAATAGATCCAATAAACTTCAAAAAAGCTTTTCCAGGGGCCAGAATATTACCCTTCATATATGGTGGTTTTGAGAACCAGTTTACTTTGACTTGCAAGTGGTCTTCAACTAACGAGCTATTGGAAAAGTTATTTCCAGAGTCTTAGAAGCATTATACACTTACATTCTAAAAATTAATAATGAAATAACTCATTTAATAGGACAATGAAACTGAGGGAAGACGAGAAGAAACAAATAATATGCCTTTTCCTGATAATCTGTTCACCCCAGCAAAGGAAGTTTCAGTCTCATTGGGGTGGGGGGCGTTAAAAAGAATAAGTGTATTTTGACATTTTCCATTTATATTTCCATTTATATTTTTTTCTGTATCTTCAAATATTTAGCTTCTGTTCCCCTAATGTGAAAAAATCCCTTTTCTTTCAGCCTGGTAATTAAAGTACAGTAATATTTTAGATGGTAAAAGCATGAAGACACATGTAAATATTTCAGAGATTATTTTTTTCCTTCATTTTATTCAAAGATGGAAATAAGAATACCTAGTAAGCTTGCAAAGATACAATGATTATGGAACAGCATGGCTGTGGTAGACAGATTCAAATTAAAGGTCACTGCCAAAAGAACAGTCATCTTGAATTTGATCAAACACAGCAGAAAATACGTGTCAGAGAGCCTAGAAAGTCTATTGGGGCTAAATCACATTCAGATGGTTGGATCAGATGGCTGTTCATTTAAGGTACATAATGCATATGCATTAGGGAAGTGGGATGGTTGATACTTTTGCAGAGAAATGTGTGTAATTTTCCTACTGAATATCATAACAGTAAATAAATAAAATCTGCTTCCCCCCACCACTATTTACATTTGTTTCAAATGCACTTCCTTTATGTGAGCTTGCCTGAAATATCTTAATTCCTTGTTTATTGGAGCTTCCCTCTCCTTCCTTCTCACAACTGCTAAGGCAGTATCTGCTCATTGTTGAATTTATAATTTTTAATCTCTGCAAATTTTTTGTTTACTTGTTTGTTTGCTTCTGTATCTTTATATTCAGGGAATATCTCATTGAATTTGGCCAGTTTAATTTGCTATAGGAATACATGAGCAGAAAGCATGACCAAGTCCTTTTCTCTAACATTCCAGCCAACAAAATAAAAGAAACAGAACCAGTACCAGAAAAATAAAAGAATACTTAAATCTCATATCAGAAATCCTTCAGAACACCACATTAAATCCAAGCTCTGTGAGAAAATATCAACATGTGCCTAGGTAACAATAGTACACCACAGGAAGGCAGCAGGATACTTTAAGGCCATGCTGATGTCCAGTTTTGGCAGAATGACAACTGAGGTTACCCAAGGAACTGGCCAGACTGGAGAGAATAACTGAAAAAATTCCCCCGATTTTTCCCAAAGGATGAAAGCCAGAAAAGAATCAGTCCTACTTAATTGAAAACTGAAATATGTAGTCCTGAAAGATGTTACATGGAAAGTCATATGCTCAAGAAGAAATTCTGCTTTTGATATTTCACTTATGAAGACATAAAATGGATTGAAAAAAAATTTTCAATTATTATTAAAATCTCTTGCAGCCCAAATCAAAACTCAAACACAGAAAACAATCAACACATCAGCACAGCAGAAGGAAAACACGAGTTGATGACACAATGGGAATGTCAATGAGAACCTTTCATCCATAAAGAAATATCAAATGCAAAACTTCTCACACCATAACAATTAAAGAGACCAAATTAAACCAGGAAAAGTGGTATTTTCATGATTAAACACTCAGATATTTTTCTCAACAAATAAATTAAAGAATGTTTTTAATAACTAATATAATTTTCGTTATATATTTAGAAATATTCTAGAAGTTATTAGTGTATTGCAACTACAAGAAGGATAGAATTTCTTAAGTTCATTTCACACTTCATCTCTAAAACTCAATGACCAAGTAGAAAAAGTGGATATAGATGTTAAGGTTTATTGACAAACTGCAAGAAAGATATTTGCTGCAAGACCAACTGCTGATGTTTACTGTAGTCCTCTGAAAGACATTTCAAATCAAGGCAAGTCTCTCAAATTCTAACTTGTGGAACATCCATTAAATTATAAATTCAGGGTTACATTATTTGCATCATTGATGTTTTTTGATAATGTTATGTTCATGCTGCCCAGACATTCATGACTATTAGGAGGTCCACAGAATCACTTAGGTTGCAAAAGATCCTTAAGATTATAAAGCCCAACTGTAAATCTAATACGGCCAAAACCTGGATTATTTGCATTGTTCCCTCATTATCTGGGGAAATATAAATAAAGATGCATTTCATACAAGAGATTTTTGAGTATTAGCCAGACTGTATGAATAATTATGGTGCTCATTTATCCTCAATCAGGAAATATTAATAAGAAGTAAACAGAACCACAAATTTTTGTTTTCTTCTGCTTTTTCTTCTTCCTATGTTTGAAAATGCTGTTTGTTTTAACTGTTTTAAGGTACCTTGCCTTGTGAGGTTACTTCTACCACAATATCTTTCCTGTTTATCTAAGATATACAATGAAATGTCAGTTGTTGCAAACATAGACAGAACAGAGGGGTGATAAGCTCTCAAAGCTGTAGAAGTACAAATCTTCAGGTGGAGGAGGTCTATTCATAAAATTGCACCAGAGAGAACCTGAGGTAAAAGATGGCTGGCAGCACTCTCATTCCTGTTGTGTTCTCACATGGGAAACTGTTCTCTGCAGCCTAAATTACTGGGAAAATGTGTATCTACAGGAAAAATGAGTGTGTGTGTGTGTGTGTGTGTGTGTGTGTGTGTGTATGTGATAAGGGACTTCAAATTTCAAGACTAGTAGTATTGGTTAGTGATTTTAACTAGCAAAGTTACAAATAGAAGTTTTAATGTGTGATTTATTACAAGTAACTTCTCTGTCTACTGTACCACTATGAAATGTCCTCTCCCTCTGGTTATCTCTCTCTTTAGGCATGAGTTGTCTAGACTTGTGAGGAGGGAGGGGAACATTAATGGTTTTAATCAGACATCCAGTGAAGCAGCACAGAAGAGGAAATGATTATATTTTTTAACTGAATGCACTGGTAGCAATGCACCCAAAAGCCCAAAATTAGCTTTATTTTTCAATGTTTCTAGAGGAGCAGAATGCAGGATCCGTGGCATATGTATTAACAGCACCAATTATCCATATGACTGCTGCTCTTCTCGAGCCCTCTATATTTCAGAAGATACATTTTCTATCTTTATGCTTTGTGCTCAGAGTGTGAAATTCAATAAAATAAACCAGGACAGTGTCACCGATACTGTGGGGTTTTTTACTGCTTCCTATAGGGTCCATTAGACTAATTAATTCCTGTGATACAACCATATATATTCTGCAAGTGATTCCTGGAAGCATGTGGGCAAGAGCAGGTTTCACAGTTTTTGTTGTTCTTCAACAGCATATTTATAGTTTCCCCACCCATTTCCCTTAATTCTCTCCACAAGAAGAAGTAATTCTTGCTCAGACATCTTTGTACTCTTACTCCCTTTCCCCACAGATGCTGGCTGAGTTGCATTGACAATAATTTTGTAATGTGTTGCTGATGTTTTTTCTTCTCTCAAACAAGTGCAAGCACATTATATTTCATCACCTTTTTACATGTCCCTAGAGTCAATAAATAATGGAGATTTTATTTTTAAAAAAAAAATCAATATTTTAATTAAGGAAATGCATGCCAAGCATGTTTTGATTCAGAGGGAATTGGACCTTGGATTTTAATCCCCCGCCAGGGGCGGAGTAAAACCAGAGCCCAGCCAATCAGCACAGGGGGGCGGGGAAAGGACTGAACCACAGGACAGGGTACAGGGGAAGCCAGGGAGATACCATTCTCACTGCTACACAGACCAGGTATATGAAATAGAACATCTCCCCATTTTTTGTTTAAAACAAGGCTAAAGGAAAACATCGGTTCATTTTGATTCGAAATGTGAATTTGCCCACCACTTGCAGTTTGCAGGAAAATTAGACTGTTTTTTGTTTGTCAACTCGATGTGGTTGACTACTGAGGTAGAAGAAATGAGACCATTAACAGCTTTGAAAATTAAGCTAGGAAGATCCCGAATGCTACAATTATAAGGAAAGGAATAATAAAGAATAACAAAATTGTTTTAACTATAGAAGTCCACCATCCTGTTGGTCCCCAGCCTTTGAAGGGTTCATTTACCCAATCTTCTGATTCTTGCTCCACTTCTCCGATCAGGCTATTTATGTTTGGGAGGGCAGCGTGGACATAGGAGGATGCTGCTGAGAGGCAATCCATGCAGCTGCCAAACTGTTCAGTGGGAACAAGAAGACAAGTTGGAAGGGGTTTTTCACGGGGTTGAGCAGAGGGTAGGTTTTCTCTAAAAGGAAAAACAAATATTTTAAAACATGTTAACAGTCTCTGTCTGCTGGAATGCATTCCTTTATGAAGATTTCTTCTCCTCCTTCCGGCGGCATCTTCTTTTTGAAGGAATGGTCACTTGCTTCTCATCCCTTTCTCCTGGAGCTGGATTTTTTGGAACAAAAGGTTGTTGTGAGAGACTCATTCAAAGAATCACTGTCAAAGGTATTAGCAAAAGTGGTTTTAACTTGAAAATTTTCAAGTGCCATTTAACAAAGCTCCGTGGCAAGGTTTGCTCTATTACTTACTGCATGGAAAAACACACAAAGGAAAATTGACTTTGAATCAAGGTAGAATGAATTACATAGAGACTGAAGACATAAAAAGTGTAAGGGTGACTCTCCCATTGAGTCATGACATCCACACAGGATTCCCCTGCTGTCTAAATTCCTGATGTTGCTGCTATATTTCGGGAAAAGAAGCAATTGGCTTGTGATCAAAATGTATGTGGTGGAAAAGGTATTTGTGAGACTCCTTGTTCCCACAACTTTCTTTGGTCCTTGACAAGTGACTCTTGGAAAAACTGTGGGTCACTGTTCCTTTGGGGGTTGCCTAGAGGAGGAACAGCAGGGAGCTACAGCCCAGGCCTTTTCCCTCTTTGGAAACTGTGCCAAGGTCAGGGCTAGTTTGTTTAAAGTGTCAAGTGCATCCACCACGATGACCAACTTCTAAATTTTAGAAGAACTTATATGAAAAGTTTAGTTCAGTATACGTTTTTGAAAGCAAACACAACATGTTCACCCTAATCTCAAAATTTGATCTTTCTGTTTTTAGCATACAAATGTAACTAACCACCAATTTGTTATAAAAAAACCCCAGATTGCTATAAAACCAAATTTATTTAGTTGTGTTATAGAACAGTGGAGATGTATCTAAATTGTCAAGCATGTTTAACATTGTTTAATTGGTATAAAATTATTAAAAATTAAAAAGAAATGTTCATTTAAGAGCAATGAAATCCTTATTTAGTATGTTTAATTTAATATGTCATGAAAAATTGTTTGCTAGGAGAATTCTTTTGAGAATTACTATCATATTCTTTTTATTATCCTGAGGCAGTTAGAGTTAGTTAAAATTTCATTATAGGAATACTATATATCAAATAATTTTTACATGATGCTCCACAATGCGATACATACTCTAGTCTAATCAATTACATATTTGATTTTTTAAACAAATTGTATTTAGCAGATAAAAAAGTTTGGAGAACCCATTTTAAGCTGATTATCCAATAAATGCAAAGAATCTCTTCCTTAGTTCCATCTTAATTGGAGGAAACTAAAAGCTATAGTTCATAAGAAAATTTTCATGCACCATTACTTATTTTCAATTTTAGACATATGGCTATTTTGCAACATTTGAACAGTAGCAATGGATAAATATTACCTTGGTTTCTAAACTGCCCCTCATTTTTATATACACTTCAATAACATTCTCAATTAAATATTCCTATTACCATTGCCCATAATGAAATTTTGTTATATCAAATATATTTGGGTTTTTTATACTAAGATTGTATCTGGATAGACTTAATTGCTTTTGTTCCATCAGCTTTGTTTAGAAAGTTTTCTAGGACAAAGCAATATTGTTTGGATGAATCTTTCCAAGCAGTTCTTTCAACAATGGAACACTTTTTCAGCTAGTTCACTTAAGTGCAATTAAAAAGCTCTCTCTGAGAAATGAGCTTAAATTATGTGAATATGATTATGGTTACAGCTAAGTAAAAAATAATTATAATCATTAAATTATGTAGAATCTCCCTTACCTGCTCACAGCAGGTAATACCTGGCTCAAGTTTCTCTGCTTGCAAATATGTAAGAGTAGTAATACTTCCAAAGTGATAATATATCTGCTGCAGCAGTACATGTTTCTGCTGTCTCTGGCTCCTAAAATTTGCACAGTTTTTCTCGGCTGAGCTTGATCAGGCAGCTGCAAAAGCAAGAATGTCAGTGCTTCAATTCCCATTCTTATAATTTGTAGTATGTTGGAAACTTGGTTACTTGAATCTTCTGATCCCTCAGAGTCATGAAGCAGGAGAATGCCATGCAGATGTCTCTGCTAAGGTTACTTAGACCAGATTTTCTTGGGTTGAAGACAATTTAAAAGCCTGGTTTGAATCCTAGGTGGTATGTAAACTTGCATGTCGTTATCACTTCTTCATTGTTTAAAATCTGATAATACATAAATTACAAATGGCTTCCAGAATGTGGGTTCTGACATTGTACATAGCAGTCATTTCCAAAGGCTAGAGTGATAGGTTTACAGTCTTGAGAAAAGTAGCATTTCAGAAGCAGATTTGCATTTGAAATTTTGTAATAATTACCATCAAAATTTTTCAGGTTGTTTGTCTTATTTTTGTTTTCCCTCCTCAAAAGGACCCTGTGAAACCCAGGCACTTAACTCTCAGCACTAGGTTGTGCCAGAGAGAGGAAAAGTCATAAACAGCAAAATGCAAAACCTGCACACTTAAAACTTCCCTTCTACCTAATCCAGAAAAATAGAGACCAAAAAAACCTTAAAAGTTGACAATTTTAGATTCAAATTTATACAGGTTGTGTATATCTATACACATATATTTTTAATACACACACACATATATATATGTATACCTATATATGCACAATTACAAATGCATATCTTAAGAGTTATGCCTTCCTTTCATAGATTCACAATACTTTCTTTTAATTTAGGATTTGGACAGTCCCAGTATTGTACTTCTATCTTGCACAATCCTTTCCCTTTGTAAAGTGTACTGAATCTATTCATGACATTTAAGATAGATGAAAGCTCTCTGAAAGATGTTCATATTACCTGGCCTTCTGAGGGTCTGATTACTTTGCTATTGGACATCAATGCATTTCTTTCAAGTTTGCTGACATCTCATTAATCGTGAGTAAATTCATGCCAGGTCCTTGCAAGAATTGTAATTGATACCCAGTGGCATCCAACCAGACTCTTAAATTGTTCATCAATAAAGTAACATGTAAATTCTGTCCTTGAGGAGCAATGGATCTACTTTCTTTGAAACCCCATCAGAGAATCCAAGAAAGCATAGAAAAAAAAGGAACAGATGGAAAGCTGGATAATATGAGCTAAATAAGAGCACAGTGCTAAACTGTAATACAGCTGTAACATATGAATCTCCAACCATGAATTAGCTTCAAGAAGCAATTCCCTTGAACTTTGTCATTAGGAGAGCTCAGCTCTGAAAAGCAAAAGCAAGTGAGAGGAAGGGCTCTGGTACATTTACTGTTGCATTGCTTTCCACATTATTTTTTTACTTTTATACTGATATCACATATATACATTACCTGTTTAATTCTTGTTTGCAGCTTAAAATTCTGTAATACAAAGATAAATCTTTGGAATTAAGATAACACCTATTTTTCATATTTTCTTGTTTAAGCAAAGTGTATCTTTTAACGCTGTATGGATTCATTCATACAAAAAAAAACTCAACCATAATTTCTAAGATATAATTACAACAGCGTGCCACACACCTGATTTAAAGAAGAAAAAATGTATTGTATTTTGAGAAATCAGAATGCAAATGCAATTTATTTTCTGCATCCTTTTTTAAAAAAGAAAAAATATATGCCACAATATGAATTATTATATTTTAGAAGTAATTAACTGCTTCTAAAACAAAGAAGGTAAAAATTTATATAATTTATATAATATGGATGTTTTGGAAACTAGATTTTTGATAAATAATTTAATTTCTGTCTATTAAAATATTATGTTGACTGAAATAACCATAAATACTAATATTTTAATTATAAAAACTTTACCTGATTGAAATGGATAATTAATGTAGAGTTTACAAAAGATGGTTTACAAAGTATGGTTCTAGTGAGTTGGACAGCTATGATTTTAAAGACTTTAAATTAACATCTCTTTTTAAATTAACTTTTTTCTACTGAAGCATCTGAGAAGTGCTGAATAAAATACACTATACTTCAAAACCACAGCATTCTTGGGATTCCTTTTAAAGAACTATACTCTACCTGTCTAAGAGGAAATACCCAGCCTGTGACCAGATATTTTTTCCTTTTCATTTTCTTATTGTGAAGTCATCATGAGAGAGGGTTAGTATCAAAAATAACAGTACTCTTTGTCCTTGCAAAATGAGCTCTTGCTGCAGGTTGCTGATGCTTTTGGATTATATACTCAATTTAAATGCATCACTGATACAAATGAAATGAAGAATCTTTGATACTTTTCTTTATATATTTCTTCAGTCAAAGCCATGATCTTGGAATCTGATTAAATTAGGTTTTCCTAGTCTCAGAAAATTAATTATTAGGCTTTTTAGGCAGCTATGGAATTAAATAGTTCACATACCATCTAAACAGACTGAAAATATCTCCCCCTTGTAAGTGGCAGACATTGGTACAGTTTTTGCTGTTCATATCCTCATACTCCTTTCAAACACACACAGTAAAACTCAGAGAATCAGTACAAATGAGAAAGTGATTGGCAGGGCAACATTGTTGTGGGAAAGGACCTGGAGATTACAGGAATGCAGGCTGAATTTGTATTCAACAATGCACTAGCACAGCATACAAGCAAAACCTCACACTGAGCTACAACAGAGCTAGCATGACTGGCAGATGCAGTGAGGTTATTATTTCTCTCTGCTCAGACCTAGTAAGGCTGAGTATTGAATGCTGAGCCCAGTTTTGAATCCTCAGAGGTCTGCTATTCTGGATGGGGCATGTGATTTATGGGAAGGGGTTAAGGTATTATGAGGTTTATTAGTTCAGGAGTGCAGTCAGTGTCTAATTCATGATTCAATAGCAGCCTATGGTTACCTGATGGCTGCTCCAGGACTGAGGCAGACAGACTCTTCTCAGCTTTTATCTAGACAAAGCCATAGCTCACTGGTTTAGAACTGGAGGCTGTCCTGCACAGATCAGGAGGGTGGACTAGGTAGTCTCCAGTGTCTTACTGAGATCTTACTATGCCAGAAATACCCTCAAGCATCCCAGAAATCTCTTAGTCTGATTCAGCCTCATTGATTATTTTGGATCCCAAAAACACAGTCATAGAAAACTCCCTCAAATCAGAGTCCCCAAAGAAATCAACTCTGGGAGACACTTTGTTGTTGCCTGATAAATTCCACTGTAGAAAATATTGATTCACTATACGTGTAGTCATGACATTATTTGATGTCTTCAGTTATCACTGACCCATTTGAAGTGTCCAACCCTCTTCATTATTTGGTGTCCCACCATCTGCCCCTTGATGTTGACATGCATAGGGAGTAACAATTCCTCTGATGTTGATGATTTTATGGTGAAAATTCCTAAAGATATGTCACATATCACATAGTTCCTGTCTTTTTTCTTCTTTACTGTTTAAAACACCAAAACTATTTATTTCAGGATAAGTTTTATGTACTGAAGTCTGGCATACAGATCTACATCACAATGTACCAGAGAAAATATTTATTCCATGTCCTAGAATCCCGTGTCTCACTGCTCTAGTTCCTATTCTCATTAAAAATAAGGTGAAAAAAAATTGAGTGTATGACATCAGCTAGATTAAATGGGATTAATGACTTTATTTCCACAAACTCTTGGATAACCTGCCAAGAAAAAATTCTCATCTAAAGGCAGTGGCATTATCATTGCGTTGCTCAATTTTGGCTCATGATCAATAGAATAATTTTTAGACATAACTGGACTAATACTTCCACTTAGTCTAGATGCTTTTCTACTTAGATTATTCCTGAAAATACCACTAATGGGCTTTTACAAAGATTTATGCAGACATAATCCTTTCTATGAAGAGCATTATTTCCTGTGCAAAATTGTCGTTCACATCTAGCTAAGGCTGGAAAATTACAAAGAACTTCATATAATGTTACATTTGGAAAATGCTCTAAGTGTACCACATTTGAAACTATGTGGGGCTCTTCTATGTAAGGTAACAGGAATCTCTGCTAAATTCTTCTGAACAATGGAAACAGTGACCTATAGCAAAAAATATCCCACCACAGAAAGTGTCTGTCAGAAATTCTGTGATTGATGGCACAATATTCTTTGGGAATAAGGAGATAAGGATTTGGTATTTAGAAAGCTTTGTATTTTAATTAGGAAGTCAAGATTTTAAAACTATTCCATATAATGAATAGCACAGCATTCCTCATCACTCTGGGTCTGGTTGTCAATGTTGGGTTAAACAATAAAAGAGGACTGGAGAGCTCCTATCATCTGAAAAGCACAAAGACAATTAAAGCCATACTTTATTCTCACTGATCTAGCACACAAAGTTATAAATTTACATGTTTATATGATTCAAAAAACACATATTGAGAAATGGAACTTGTCTACCCTAGCAAATGAAAATATTTCTTACGCAACAGAATATTGATTAGGGTTAAGTGCTTACATAGTCATTGACAGCTTCTTTTGTGTTCCAGAAAAAAGCCACTAGCAATTTTAAAGTTATTGAACAGTCAATAAATCTGTATTAAAAATATTAATACAGATCTCCTGCTCAGGTTTTGAAGGACAGAAAACTCTATCACAACTACTTGAATATGAAAAACATTACAGGGAGAGTTTCAAATGAAAGGTTGCACACATCATCACACGACAAACCCCTTTGATGATAGCAATATCTAATATGAAGATCTTGGATCAAACTGTACATCTATCCTCATAGCTGTTAGCTAACATTGGAAAGAATCTTTATAAAATAAAGCAGACGTGATTTCTATTTGCTTTTGAGAAATATTTTTTTTCTGCTAACATTCAGCTGCAGCAAAAAGAGAGAACAGAATAACCATCAGAATACAATAGATCCTGTTTCCAAGATCACAACCAGCAGTAAACACAGATATTGAACCATTCTTGCAAATTCATAAGCACAAAAGACTTTTAAGTTGATCAGTATACAGCAGGTTTCATAGTGAGTTGAATGGTATATGTTGTTATATTTAGGGCTGGTATCATGAGATAATAGTATGGAGAAAAACATACTCTAGTAGCAAATGTCAGCAAATATGTTGTTCCTGACAAGCAGCTGAACAGGGGAGGGCTCTTGTTCTTCCATGGTTCTCTCACAATGTGTGTCTGCAACCAATGTGGCCTTTTGAATCTCTGTGGTTTCATACCAAGTGAACAAGAGAAATTTGTATGCAACCTTGGAAATACATATCATTTAAAAAATAATATTGAACTGCAATTCTTGATACATTTGATATATTTCCTCATCTTTTTTTGACTTTGTTCCTTGCATTCAACATTTTGCTGTTTTTCCATTTTGAAATTATATGTGGATGCAGAAATTTTTCCTTCCCTTCTTTTTCTTTTCATTTTCCCTTCATCTCAGAAACTTTAAAAAGATGCAGCTATCTATATACAATAAATAGGCAGATCTAACTAGATTATGTGTTCTGAAAGCCGGAGTCAGTAAAAATAAAGCTGAAATAAATGTAAATATTATGCTTGATAGTTGTTTGTTGTACAAGCTGTTCCAAATCTGAGCGAAACATGGAGAAATTGCACCTAACTGGCTGAGATTACTTCTGTAATTTATTCTTACACTTCTTCAGCCACAGGCATCAGTGGAGATTTGGGTGTGAAAAACTGCTCAGCTATGAAAATATTGCACGTTTTTGAAGGGAACATATGACACTGAAATATATATCAGCTAAAAAAGTAAAAACTTAATTAAAAGTACTCTTACTAAATAGATTTTTTTCCTGCTTTTATAAAAACAAGCAAACAAAAGCTGAAGTGTTTGTATTTAATAAATATTTTTCTTTTCAAAATAATTCCAGAGATGATCAGTTTGAAATTGAAATTTTTATGATTTCTTTTAAAAGGCAGTGGTGTCAAAATGCACAGCTGAGAGATTTCTTTGCACCATTGCACTCTACCTGCAGGAAACATCTTGATGTGAAGTAGTAATAGCTAGATTATTTTTTTTCCATGGAAATCCATGTCAATAAAGTTTCTCATAGTTCCACAGATCAATATTATCTTAGAAGCAGAAGTAGTGCACAGTAAACTGATGGGAAGATAATTTTATCATATGGGAATCAAATTTTCAGAAATAATTATAGATTTCAAGGATCTTCTTTTTTAAGTTTACATGTTGCTCCAAAGATTTATTTAAGGCCTGATTCAGGTTTTTGCAATTAATTAATACACTGCATGCAGTATTCAGTAGTTTTATTTACAGTAATAACTGCATAAATATAACACGTGTGGCATGATGCATTCTCATGGTATGAGAAGAGCCTGGCTCCATCCTTTCAACACCTTCCCTTCAGATACTGACAGACACTGGTGAGGTCACCCCTCAGCCATCTCAAGGCTGAACAGGCACAGCTCTCTCAGCCTTTCCTCATTAGAGATGCTCCATTCTCTGACCATCCTTGTTACCCTCTGTGGGACCCACTCCAGGAGCTCCATGTCTCTGTGGTGCTGAGGAGCCCAGAACTGGACACAGAGCTCAGATGTGGCCTCACCAGGGCTGAGTGGAGGGGCAGGATCACCTCCCTGGACCTGCTGGCAATGCTCTTCCCAGTGCAGCCCAGGATTCCATTGCCTTCCTGGCCACAAGGGCACTGCTGGCTCATGCAGAGCCTGCTGTCCACCAGGATCCCCAGGTCCTTCTCCACAGAGCTGCTTCCCAGCAGGTGAGGTTATTTTTCCCCAGGTGCAGGATTCTGTATTTGCCTTTGCTGAATTTCAGACTGTTCCTCTCTGCCCATCTCTCCAACCTGTTAAGTCCTTCTGCAGAGCTGCACAGACCTGTGGGGGTATTGATCACTCTTTCCTGGTTTGTGTCATCAGTGAAATTACTACTCTTCTTTCATCTATCCATCCACTTTTTCCTATTTTATAAGGCAATCACATTAGCTAAGCACACTTTCCCCTTCACAAACATATATGTAATAATACCTATATATTTACTTTATGTATGCTTAGAAATACATACATAAATTTATATCCATATGAATTGCATGTAAATTATTGAATCTTGCCAAGTATGCTAGTTAGTTTTAGTTAATTAGTTTTAGGAATAGATATTGTTTCTACTTTTCAAGATGATCCTGAAGTGGAAAGCAGAATATTACGTATTTGACCCACAAGAAAAAAATGCCAAAGCAAGTGAAATGCAACACTATATAACTGCAGAAATATTAGTTATGATGATTATACTCAAATGCAGGAAAAAGTGGTGTTAAATAAGGTGATGGGAATAAAACAATTAAATTACTTTCTACTTAAAGAAATCTAAGAATTAATAATAAAAAAAACCAAAAAAATGTCATCCAATAGGAAGCCTTAGTATTTAAAATTAATTAGCTTCATTTTTTCACCTGCTTATCTTATAAACATGAATAGGTCACATATTAACATTACTGAAAAGGTGTCTGACTTGGTTACTTTAAGAAATAAAAAACACAAAAGAAAATAATAGAGTGCAGGATTTTATTCCATAGGGAAAAAATTCAATAAATAATTCAGGCCTTAAGAAGAAATTGCTGACAAAGAAAAATTTCTGTATTTGATCAGTCTTTGATGAAGACCAAGAGCAATTCAGAAGACCATTTCTAATCATCAGACATTTTAAGACATGCTTAATATTTCTATCAATAACTAATATGGCATGACTTTAAAAAAAAATTATAACTCAGCAGAGATACTCATAAAAAGCAACAATCTAGACAAAATTGAATGCCATTAATGGATTATATTTGTTTATTTGTTTATGTATTTATCTATTTTGGAGACTAATCTTTAAACAGAGCACTCATAATAACCTAGCTTCATATTTTAATTTTCTCAAACTGTTTAGAAATTTCATCATATATTTGTTATACAGATATGGAATTCCATTTTATATATTTGTGAAGATGGATCTTATTAAAAGTTAAATGAACAAATTTTATACTGAAAAGAGGACATCAGAACTGATGCTCATAATCAATTGTTATAACACCAACACAGAAAACCTCAAAAAGATGGAATTCAATTGATCATTAATATTATAAAGCCCAAATTGTGTTTAATTCTGATGTGCAAGAACTGAATTTTTCTGTTGTTTCTTACATGCTTCATAGAATAGAATAAAGTATGCAAGTATCCATTACTAAATTACAACTTTAATGTTTCGATGCAATGGTCAGATAGGCCAATGCATTAATATTTCCTGTTGTATTAATGCATTAATATTTTAAGTCTGTCACATTCATTATTAAATGAAATATTAAATTGCCAAGAATCAATATGAGAATCAAGTTTATGCTGTGCTTAGATTATTAAGAAATAATAAAATATTTAGAGATCTTTATTGTGTGCAATCTGCAAGATGATTGTTAGGAAATTACACAATCAAATCCCATCCTACATTTTATATATAACATAAAAAGTAAGTTTGAGAACATTATTAGGCTCTCAAATCTAACTCAAGAAACTCTGAAAATGCAGGATTAAGGTTGATGGAATTAAGATTGTTTTTAATTCTGATATTCCTCCTTGGAAAACAAAATGTTGTTTTTTTTCCCAAAGCTGAATCAATGAGTTAACAACACCACTTGAAATAATGAATGGCTATTGAATATGTTCTTTTTTTCTTGCTGAGCACATGGTTCTGTGTTGTATTTATTGCATACCATGCAAATCCTTTCTTCAAGAAAAGAATATGAATATTCTTGTAGCCACAGGGTTTTCAACACTGTAATATCTGAATTCTCCATAGGCAGTTATAAGTTTATTTCAGCAATATAGCTGTGAGTTAAAGTTACATGAGAAGTTTCTTCAGTATAAGAATATCCAGTTTCATCTCCCCACACAGCAGATCATATTGTTGGTCCCCATCTGCCAAAACATATTTGATTAACATTGAGCTTGATGACAACAGTGGGTGTAAAGTAGTTCCACTGTCTGATTGAGACTGATACTTTACACAGGCATGCCTTTGCAAAAGTTCTTGAAGCCACAGATAACATGATCTTTATAGCATTTAATAAGATCTCTAAATTCTATGTCAACATTCATGTGCTTTGGTGTAACTCCCTCAATGTAAATATATTTGCTCTACCATCTCTCCATCAAATGTTTTATAAATCTTTCAGTTTGGCAGTTTGGCATCTGCAACATTGTATGAATGAAAAATTCAAGAGATACTGAAAATATATGCTGAGGTAATTTCTGCTATGATGTATTCCTCAGAGCAGATATCCCACCTACCCACCAACCTGCACTGTTGTATTGCTGTGCAGAACACAAGATTAAGCAAGAACAAGTAGGGCTGTTGTACTAATACTCAATATACAGTCTTAGAATCACAGAATCATGGCTGGAAAAGATCTCTGGAAAAGACTATATACCAAATATATAAGACCAAATACCACCATACCTGTCACGTTAAAGGTTTGTGGATGACTCCTTGTTCTGGAGACAAGGTACTATTTCCTCAGAAGTGCTAAAGTATTAGCATCAAAAAGTGTTATAAAAGTATTTCCTTTGTACTTATTAGTAGATAGGTGGCTTCACAGCCAAGACTCCATGTGTTCAGTGCAAAACCTGATTTGCTGTCAGAGCAAGTCAGTACTTCAGGTGTCAGATTTTATTTTGTTGCCTCGTCACTGTCCACATTGTGTGCACCAAAGATTGTTCCTGGGATTTCCTTGGAATACCTGAAAGTCTTACTAAGATGAAAACCTATGAGCAGTCCAGTGCTCACATCACCCAGCAATACAGATCTGTCACCTGCTCCAGCTCCCCAAATCTTGAGCAGAGCAGAAGGATCATATGGAGCCACTCTGCATTCAGCACAAGCTCTAAGCATCACAGTCTGTCTAATGGGAGATGGCAAGGTAATGTCACAGTGAGGGAATGCAACACAGGTTTGCTGAAGCACATGAGAACTGCAGAGACTAAAGACAGAAATAATAAATCAAGTGCTTCAGTTATGCATATAAAGATGAATGGTAAGAACTCAGTCATTGTTCTTTTTTCTATGTAAAATTTCATTTAAATTAATATGGTTCCATCCTTTTGGTCTGTTTTGTTTTTCCTTTTGACTGATTTGAATTTTCTGGTGGGTTTTAGAATAATTGTTTCAAATTGTTAAGCATACTAGAAACATATTTCACCTTTTATTTCTCAGATATGGAACAATCAGTCTTCATAACACCTGGTTCATGAAGGAAATATTTTCTGAAGGTCTCTTTGCTAATAACTCTTAATCTATACTTTTATTGTGTGTTTCCTACTGTGCCCAGAGAATACTGTTTTGGAAGTCTTTGTAAGGAAGCAAAAACTCTATTACCAGTTTTTTGTAACCACAGCAACATCAAGTTTCCTTTGCTAACCACTCAGGTCAAAGGCCACATCTACCTCCTAACTAAAAGCATTTTTTCCCCCTTCCTTTTGTTCTTTTTGATACTTCTCAGAAAGCCCATGTGGTAGTTTTAGGAGTGTGAAGTGTCAGGTTGGAAAGTTGTGAACTTACTCCCTGGTGAAATTAAAGCCAAGATTCAGCTGTGTGAATTCTTGTATTTTCCAGTTTTAGAAATGTAGCTACCCTTACCTTGAGCTTTTTTGCTTTCCTACACTTTCATGCTGTTAGCATTTTAAAAGATACTTTGCAGTAGTTCAGAGCTTAAAATTTAATGTATGATTAAGACTGCTGCAGTCTTGCAGCTAATGGTCAGAGTATTCACAGTACATGAAGTGATGGAAAAAAATGTCCATCAGCATAACACAAAAGGAATTCTGTAAAGAAGTACATGCTCTTAGTATGTTTTTTCTAAGACTGTGTGAACTTCTCCAAAGTCTAGGTGACACAGATTAATACTGAACACATTTTCACTTGCTTCACCTAAGTTGAACGTAACCTTATAAACTCTGATTGAGACCATTAAACTCCAGAAGACTATAAAGATCTGATTAATGCAAAAATATGCCCTGTCTCTATAGCAATCCTGTTTATGGAGTCCTGCATAGTAAACTGAAATGGGTAAGGCTTAGTAGATGAGGGAAAGCCTGTGGGTGCTGTCTGCCTAGATTTTTGTCAAGCCTCAGTGGGAAAGGACCTTGGGTCAACAGGCAGCTGTGCCCAGGTGGTCAAAAGGACAGTGGTATCTGTCTTTAATCAGAAATATTGAGGCCAGCAGGACCAGGGTAGTGAATGTCCCCCTCAACTTGAATCTCTGGGTTCAATTTAGGGTCTCTCATTATAAGGGCATTTTGGTGCTGGAGCAACAAGGCTGGTGAAGGTTCTGGAGCACAAGTCCTGTGAGGAGCAGCTGAGGGAACTAGGGTTGTTTAGCTTGGAAAAGGAGGCTCAGGGGAGACCTTATCACTCTCTACAGCTGCATGAAAGATGGTTGGGGTGAGGTTGAGGTTGGCTTCTTTTTCTAGGAAAGCACTGACAGAATGAGGAAATTACGTAAGTTTGGACCAGGATAGTTTTCAGTAGGATATTATGAAAAATTTCTCCTTGTGAAAAGGATTATCAAGCATTGGAACAATCTACTCCTGAAAGTGATGGATTCACCACCCGGAAGTGTTCATAAAACATGTAGATGTGACATTTGTGGACATGGTCTAGTGGCGAACACAGTGGGACTAGGTTGGATTTGAGAGTCCACTCTGCTTCTTTCAGCAAGATCTGTAACACTTAACAATGCTTCTTTTTTGTGGGATGACACAGAGAGTGTTTCCTTTCCCATAGGACCTGACCACTCCTAGCACAGGCCTGGGACTGGGACAATGGCTACTTTTCCTGACTGAGATATTGAAGATTTGCTGCCCACCATCATACCTCTGTGATCTTTCATGTTTATGTAGAAGACCCTTTAACCATGTGACATAACAGGATTAATTTCACATTATTTACTCTTTATGGATGGAAATTAAAAAGATGGAAAATGTAAAGTGAGTGCTACATATAAGTGCTTTGGAGTAGGCTGCATATCATCTAAATCTGATCTAGTCATTCAGGTTAGTCACTTTCTGCCTGAACACTATGGAAGAATAGGAACTCTGTCCAAACCAAACTCACCTGCAAGGCCAAGACAGCCAAGAACCCATCTCTATGCCACTTAACATAGATCTGTTCTAAAGACAAGTCTGTGAATCACTACTCCACACTAGTATAATTTTGTTCATTTAAAAACACAAATCTTTACAAGTTATTATTTAAGGGAATATTTTTCCCTTTGTTTTGCTCAAGTTCCTTGTTCTGTACTAGCAGGCTTCAAAGGAGAAGTCAAATCCACACAACAAAGAAAACTGTCAGGAAAGACACTGCATACATTAGAACTTGTCATATACTTGAGAACTGTCCAGAGGTATATAAATTAGATGCCAATGAAAGTGCCTCTTTCACCAATATTTCACTACTGTATAACTCTGCTTTATTGCACAAGAATACACCATTCTACAACAGGAGCAACACAGTAGGGAATTTATTCAAGGATGGATGAGTTTTAAGAAAACTTATGGAAATATGATAGCAATAAATGTTGTTAACTTTTTCCCTTGCCTTTTGTTTAAAGTTAAGGGATATATCAAAAGATGAGGCACAAACCGATTTTTTTATGGCTGATATTATGCCTTCTAAAATATATTATCCTGGAAACATAATAATTGATTTTGCCATTATTTTATGTACAAAACTATATTCAGTTTTGTTGTGCTATTGAACAACATTGCTCTTTTTTCATTGACATCTGAGCATCTGTAGAGTGCTCACTTGTTAAATAAAAGAAGTGAAAGGCAAACATTGCATAAAACATTCTGAAAATGATAGGAGATTTTTTTTAAAATCAAGTCTTGAAATTGCACTGACTATTCAAATAATGATAAGAACTTGCTTACTTTTATTTAAATTTATTCAGAGATTTTAAGATTTGACTTCACGTTCAATAGCAGCCCAACAAATTATTTACCCTGCAGTCCTATTTGAAACAAATTATTCCACTTTGTCTCACAACTAACATCAGGAAGAGCAGATGGACCAGCTTTGGGATGATGGAGGTGTTAGTGAACTGAAAGGTAATTAAGGAAATGCACTGGTTAAAGAAATCTGTGCAAATCAGGAATCATTCTGTCCTAAAGTGAAAGTCAAATTATTGTCTATCGGATAAAAATATATATATTAAATATATAATAATCAGAGCATGTATGCTATAATGGTCTTTTTCTTCCTACTCTTGATTTTATGCAGTAATCATTGAAAGTGTGAATAATAAATTCACCTTCAGTGTAAGTTCCACATAGTACAGTGTAAAAGACTAAAATATCAAAAGAAGTCTCTAGTTTTCTTCAAAGCACAGTTTGTTCCTGCCTATCTACCACCATCTGTAGATGGCAACTGACTGAAGGTCCAGTTATCTGTCCTGCAGCATTAATTATGATCCTTAGAGGCGTGTGTGCCAGGTTTAAATGTTGATTTCAGTTTTAAAGCTGTTTCTTCATCTGCATGGTTAATGTCACAGCTTTGCAGACATTAATGCAAATTCTGCTGACATCCAAGTGCACCTGGAATGGGTTGCACTCAGACTTACCAAAAGTGAATGCTCTAATTGAAACTGGCTAATTAATCTTAGTCTGAACTCAGTGGGAGACCACCACTTGCAAAGAGTAATTTTTCCAGCTATTTTGGATGAACCAGCTTTCTAAAGTGGGGATTTTTTTATTTGCCATTCTCTCCTTTGTCTCTGTTCATCTGACCCCCAGCAGTTTTCTCACATGGACCAGTGAGCAATGGACCATGGCAAATGGTCTCTCTGGACACACTAGGTCTTCCATCTCCCAGAATTTTGCCATAATGATCCACCTCTATTGTTGCATGTCTTGTACAACTGATTATGAATCTGGATATACTTTTAGTTTTTAATATTACTTTATCCATACCCATGCAAACATTAGCAACAGTAGCAATTAGTAGAAAAAAAAAATGTTTATTTCATGCTCTATGTCTTTAAAGATTGTATGCACATATTCCTAGTTCTGTGCATCTTCCTACTTGCAATAGTAGGTGGTGTTTGAGTAGAGGTGTTTGAGAACATTTTACAGATTTTTGATGGGCTAAAGACATCCTGCTTTTTAGTCTATTTTCTGTCAGATTGTCAATCACACTCCCAGCTTCTTCATTATGTCACTTGCACAGCTCCATTAATTAGATTTTGTATTTTTCCAGCTTTCATATCACTGCTTTAGCTTACACTTATCTCTTCCTGCCAGCTACAGAGGGAGCTGGATGACTGCTTCAAACTAGATACTTAGCTTCTAAGCAGCTAAACTTGGAAGATACTTCACACTCCTAATACTTTCAGTTCCCAAACAGAGACTCTAAGGAAGGATTGAGTTTTGGAAAAGAGGGAGCCTCCATCTTCTTAATATGAGGCCAAGTTAAATTAAACTCTCAGAAGATCAAGTATTCAGTCACCAAATGTTTTTTGACAGCATTGATTAATGAAATATAGATTCAAAGAGATTCTTTGCCCATAAAAGAGAGTACTTTTTAGTCAAGGCTATCTTTAAATCTGAGACAAAATTTCAACATGCTTGTTGTAAGGTGACATGATCTGCAATTTACTTTGCCAATAGAAACACTTCCCTCTCCCCAAAGTGGCTGAAACCTTATGAAACCATTGTTAGTTTAGAGGCATGTTTATATAAGTCAGGGAAAGCAGAGAGTTTGAAACACAAGGCTGTGTTGTCAGGATATTAGCTGCTACTCTCAGTTATGTTAGAGGATTAATCGTATCCTCTACAAAGGTCAATGTAGCAGGAAAAGATTGCAAAGAAACTGCTTTAGAGATGGCTATCTCCTGGATAAATTAACTGGTGCTTTATCTTGATTGTGGTATTCTATATTCCAAAGAAGTTTAAGCAGGTGAATACCACATCCAATAAATACAGATTACTCAGCTTTCATTGGAAACTGATCTTCTCCATGAGGGAAATCTATGATAGACTTGTTCCTTAAACACAATGAAAAAGTTTCACTTCACAGTGCAGACAATTGGGGCCTAAGTCTGGTACTTCATCAAACTGGACAATTTGTGCAGTGAAACAACTCATACTTCTAAAGCACTGATTATGCTCTCCTCTTTTTAGTTGAAATAAATTTTTGATTCACTCTTGTTTGGTCTGGTTTCTTTCCTTAAAAAAAAAACCATGGTCAGAATTATGCTTTCTAAATCCTATTTAACTAAATCCAGAAAGAGAAGGGAATTAATCTCTAAAAGGAATGTACAAGGTTTTCTTGTTCAAGTGCTTTGGCACAATCATGACAGGACATGAATTCCTGCATGGAGTAATACTCATATTGTGAAGAATTACGTGTGAGGCATTGGTGGGGTTTTTTATTGTTGCTGCTGTTCACGTGGGGTTGGTTTGTTATGTTGTTTAGGTTTTTTATTTCTCTTCTATAGAATATTACTTGTCAAATTCAAGTTTTGAACAAGATGTTTTTAACCACCAAGACTGGTCATAGTGTACTATCAGCAGTTATTGTTGCTATCATTGCTGAGAATGAAAGTTGAAGAAAGAAGGAACTATAACCCTCTCACAAATACTGCTACAAGGTAAAAACAGCAATCACACTTGAACACAGGGTGACTGTAAAATCCAATTCTAAGCATGTCATTGTGACTTTTGGACAAGAAATGTGCTGTATACATCAAAAGGAAGATAGGATGCCTTCCTAGGCAGCAGGACAGAAACCACCATAAAAACCAGTTCTGGCAGATAGAGGAAAACAAGCTCTTCTCTGCTACTGTGTCTCTGAACCATATTGAAGAAGAGTAGAACAGCAATACTGATCTTTTTTTTCCTCAATTTGTGACTTCTTAAAGCATACTGGGTTAGCAAGCCATACACTTCTCATTGAAGGTCTATTAACTTTTACTCACAAAGCAATTGAGATCATTAATATCAAAGTTCTTGGGGAAAAAAGTCTGTCTTGGATTATGGCTGTATTAATAAAGAATTTAGTTTCAAATTGCTCCAAAGCAAAAAAGCAGAGCTTAGTAAACCAGCTCCCTAAACCAACTTTTTTCATTGACAATCTCAAAGAAAAAGGTTTATTATTACTTCAAGGGGCATTCCAAAAGATCAAAGAAAATTGTACATATCAGAAGGGATATATTTGAGAGGGTAGGATTTAGAACTCAAAACTATGTTAAGAAATCAAATAACAAAAATCAGTCAGTTCTACTCCAAATCCATGACAACAGTGAGGCACAGTAATGAATACAGATTGATGCCTCAGTATGTCCTCAGAAAAAAATGGTTTATGCCTCTGGAGCCTGAAGCTGAGTCAAAATTCTTAGAAAACATTGAGGTTACATCTTAGAAAACTGAGAGGTTAAGGGAATGATATCAAAAGCAAGATGAAAATATCCAAGAAATAGATGAAAGCTGAGGAATCTAAACACCCATGTAAGAATAACATATTCCCACGGTGTAGCAAAAAAACCCCAAAAAACAAAAAAAAAACACCCAAAACCCTCAAAAGATCTACAGACAGAAAAAGCTCTCTAAGACCAATAAAAACATTAAAAAACCCTCATAATGATGAAAGATTAGTAAAAGCTTGAAGACCACAGAATAATTGATTTTTTAGAGAAAATTTCATTACAATATGATAAAACACTAATTACGCTGCATGAATTAAAGAAAGTAAAAAAAAAAAAAAATTCCATTAAAATTTGGGAAAGGAGACTTTCAAAGAACCTGAAGACTTGGAGATCTTGTAATAAAGACAGGTATAAAATCTTCATGTGATCTTACCAGAGAAACCTCATAATAAAACAATTAAGGGAAAAAGATGAGGCCATTAGCAATTATCTAGCTATTGGCTGGTCATATTTCCCAGTGTTTCCCAATTCTTTGAGAGAATTCAAATGGGTGAGATATTCATATCAATTTGTATTCACCTAGGTGTTGGTTCTGATTGGATTTATGCAGTTTTGTTCTCTTGCCCTTTCAGGAAAGGGAATTAAATCTTGTGATTTCAGTGAGGATTATTTGGGCAAGCTTTGGTCCATTTTCCTGCATTTGCTGTCATCCTGTTCACTTTTGGTATTTACACTTGGTTTTGGAATTTTCTCTTTTTTGTTTTAGCCTTTCAATTCCTTAGAATCTCTTTCCCACTCTCTGTTTATCTTTCCTACATGATGTCAGGATTTTGATTGGAATAAATTTGCAAATTTTGGTCCTTTTCAGTGCCCCTTATTTCATCTTGGTCCATTTGATTGTAGTCTTTTCTTTTGATTTCAAGATTTCATTCTCTTTTCTGAAAAGTGTTTTTTTCTTTTAAATTCTAATTTAATATCTATAAATACTGCAGAAAACAGACCAGTGTTACCTGAATTGATTTGCTGAGCCTTACTCATATTTTTTTTGTTTACTTGTTTTGTTTTTGGTTTTTGTTTTTGTTTTTTTTTTTTTTTTTACCTCAGAAGTATGGGTCCTTTAGAGCTGCACATCAACAAGAGAAATAAAGCAGTTTCTATCAGAGTGAAAATGTTATTGTCTTTAAGTGCCTTCCTGTAGAACTATAATAGCAAGTGAACTCCAACTTCTTCGCTATTGATCTTTGTGAATGAAATGTATGCCAAAAATGCTCTTTAAGTGTTCTATCAGACCATGTTATTCTGAGGTTGTGTGTCAATGACCCAGACATCTACATACTCAAACATTGCAGAAGGTCTGCAGCAGGTACATATATCAGTGCATATGTTGCCATATGAAAACTGTCTAAAAGCTCATGCCCTTGATTTTAACAATTAAAAAAAAATCAACAAGGAAGATATCAATGTGATAAATTAGATAGACAGTGTTTTTGAAGAAGACAGCTAAATTCTACCAAATGCTATTTGCCTGAAGCTTACCCTTGGTCTTTCACTAAATCAAGCTCCAAGTGAATCAGAAAGGGTGTTTTCCAGACCCTATACAGCATGGGGGTGTTCAAGATTATCAAGAAATTTGGCAAAAAATCTGGCCAAAGGGATTTAAAATTGATCTCCAGTCTCAGAACAATATATTTTTCAAAGCACAATTAATTTAATTGGTTTTTTTTTTCTGGATTTCAAACAGGTTATTGTGACAAGATCTGACTATTTTTGTTTGTGTGAATACAAATCTGATAGTTGGAAAGGGCCTTATTGTCTAAGAATACAACATCCTGTTTCACATTTCATAGAATAATCTGAGTTGGAAGGGACACAGAAGGATCTTCAAGTCCAACTCTTAAGTGAATGGCCCATAGAGGGATTGAACCCATGACTTTGGTGTTATTAGCATCATGCTCTGATCAAATTAGTTCACCTCAGGGTCACTTGATGAGACTTGTGATACTTGACAGGCTATGAAGCCCTGGAGTTCAGGAATGAGCAGAGAACTATATTTTCAAGATAATTACAGTGAGTTAAAAAATATAGTTGCATATTGTGGAAGCTCTGTAGGACCTGTCCTCTTCTTTTACTTTGTTACATTGATTTGAAGTGTGACAGAGATAATACTAGTTCAGACATAAAATATATGAATTCTTTTGATCAGTCTACATTGTAGTGACTAAAGTTTCCATCTTAACTGTGGCATTTTCCTTTAAATATTAGGTAAAGAAGAAATAAACCATCAGTTATAACATCTCGAGTCAAGTGATCTAATAAAAAGTCTTCCACAGATTTCTGATCAGAAACCTAATGTGCATAAAATATATGATTTATGTCTGAAAATGTATGGTCTTTCCAAGAGAAAAAAAAAGCTGTTTCTTGAGCTGAACAGTGGAGATTAAATGATACTTTTATATGATAAAAATGATGCTCTACTCCTATGAAACAACATGCAGGATTGAATTGTAAAATTCTTGATGAGGCCAGACACATTTTTATTCTTAAAGTTATATGTGATTAAGTATGAAAAATGAAATTTTTCCAGGATAATAGATATCTATTTTTCTTATTCCACTCCAATATATATGGGTTTGCCTCTCATGGAGTTCTCCTATCGATACGTAATTACATCTTGTTTAAGCATGACAGGCAATGTAATTACAAAACTATCATGACCACTAACTTCATTTTCCTGTCCTTTACTTCTTGTGGTTTTTACTACTTAAAGCTTAATTCCTTTTTTTAATTTATTTTTTAATTTTAGTTAATTTAAAAATCCTTCCTTTAAATTGTTTAGATTTTCTCAACAAGACTGGTAATAATACTGTTCATTTTTTATTCCCTCTGTGTTTTTCTTGTATATATAATACCTGCACTTATGTATTTTTCCTCTTCAAGAAATACCTAATGCTAAATTTTGTAGGATAGTTTGCATTTACCATCTTCATTTAAAATGTGGGGAAAAGCTCCAACAAATCAAACTGTGTGCATGGCTTGAGAGAGAGATAGAGCCTCCTACTGACATAACATCTAACAGGCCAGACAAAAAGAATGAACCCTTTCAAAGGAGCCTGATGCAGCAGACATTAAGGGGACACAGCCTGTTGAGATGCAGGCCCAGGCTCTTGTGTCTGTTGTGTTTCAGGAGTGCAATCTTGGTTTTCCAGACACAGCTTGAGCAGAGTGCACATCTCCACGGGATTACTCACTGCTCCGTGCAGCCATGCCACTGCTGTCACCTGGGCAGCAGAAGAGGAATACACACTCAAGCTTTTTGCTCAGAGAGTAAGAAACTACTTGAATTCTCTTTTCCCCTCTTGGATTTGTTGTGGTGTTCTTATTCTTGTCCTCAGCAGTGCTTTGTGATTATTTCATATTTTCAAAATTTTTCATAACCAGAGAAGCTAAAGATAAAAAGCTATTTTTTAAATAATCACTAAAGCTGTTTCTGTTAAGAACTAATTTAGACAGGAATGATCAGAATACCTTCTAAAAGAGGAATTGTTATTCCAATGAACTAATTTAATCTGAAATTTGTATTTTTTGTGCTGATGTCTTCTAGCAAATCTTGAATGCACTATCTGAATTTAAATTTCCTCATGTTAATCTGAACATAGAATTTTTTACTACTTACTTCTTATCATTCTTCTGCATTGATACACTAATATCTGAAAGACTGCAATACAGTGTGGTATTTCTGCTTAAAATCTTAAGACAAATATAAATAATTCTTTGGTTTATGATCAGGGACAATCTGAACATAGATGTGTTGCAGGTATTCTTAAATGGAACAAATGAGAAGCCACTCCAGACAGAGTGATATTAAAAGAATCAGGTGAAATACAATATGTCAGAAGTTTACTGTGAAAACACCACATGCATTTTTCATATTCCAAAAGCAATATAGCATCCAGATCTTGTTTGAAGTGAGAATAGCACCAGTATCCCTGTTGAGAATATATTGAAAAACAGTTTATAGAAGCCTATCAAAAATAAAAGCTAATATATTGAATCAAGCAGAAGAAGCTAATTTGGAAAGTAATATTTTGTTCTCCATCTGTTATTTCAATAATTAAATAATCAAAGTGCCTATACAAAAGCTCATACCATGTAATTAAGCTGCTACTTTGAGTAATGTGATCATGGAAAATTTTCTGGCATTGCCACATTAAGCAAACAGTACCCTTGCTTGCACTGTGAAATTCTACAGCTGAGTTTGGGCTTTGGTGACCTGGGGAGCAGCCAGGGCTCTGAGTAGCTGCCAGGGTTGCAGGGTGTAGGCTGGAAAGAGGAGTGGAGACCAAGGCACCAGATTGTTTGGGTGAGGGTTTTGTCCTTCCCCACTGAAGCTGTATCTGATGCATTTATAAACACTTATGTCATCAGTTGTGTCAGCTCTTTTCCAGCTTAATGATCATCATTTATATAAAGTGTGGCTTCTCAAACAGAAATAAGTAAAAATCTTAAAAACAACTTCCCTCTTTTGTGTCACCTGTGGGCAGAGTGTGGCTGAATTAAAATCCACTGCTCTCCTTTGAAAACACCCATACTTTATGGAAAGAAATCCTATCTGTCTGAAACCACCAAAGGAAGAATTTACTTCATCGCTATTAATCATGTCATGTAGCAATAACTTTATTTATCTTGGGAGGTTGAGATATTCCAGGACATTTATTCAGATTCTATGGCCTCTGACTGACTGATATCTTGCATTATATCCAAAGTTACTTTATTCATAGGGAACAAGATGACTTGTGTTGAATTTCACTCTTTAACATCGCCATTTTTCATTACAGATTTTGTCAAGTTTCATTAAAGATACTCAACATCTCTTCTCAATAACCAACTTTGAGGTCTGACCATAGTGTTCATAAAAAAAGAAAAAAAGGTATTCAATTAGCTTTGGCATTATTTGCATTTGGGGAGGTTTAGCTTAAGCTGGACTTTCAGTATTACAACTAAAAAATTTAAAATGTTTTTTGAAACACTGTTCTGTCTAAATTAACTTTTCTGGGAAACTTTTACTCAAAGAGTTTACAATGTTTTAAAATTAATTCACGAATATTTGCAACAGGATATTTTTATCAGGAGTATATCTTCTGTCTTTCTGAAACAGTCTGTAGTTCTGAAAACATGCAGCTTCAAAGGAGAGAGACCGGGCAGAAACTTTAAAGGGGATTTCCAAGCCCAGCTATTCTATGAACTTTCTGTTGCTTTCCTGCAATTGCATTTCTACAGTTCTCTTGGTTTGGACCCACAATCAGGTCACTGAACTGAAAGAAAGTAATTTTTTTACCCTGCATTGTTTCATTTGTCAGTGCACAACCAATGTGAGATAAAGGGATGATCAATTTGAATGGAGTCAGGAGAAAGACCAGAGGATAAACACATTGCAACACTGTTGAAAAGTAGAATTTGAGACTAAGTTGGAGGCAAAAGGAAAAGGGAGATTATGGGCAGGATGCTGGGTCAGACTGTCAGGGAGGAAAAACTAGTCTAGGTCTGTCTGCATTTTGAAACTAACACTCTAAGGCTGACTTTAAGCTTTAAAATATTCTGAAAGCAATTTCAACATTAATAGAGTAAATTACTTAGTTTCCTTTTATGCATCAAATTTTCAATTCTTCTTACATCGAGCCATATTCTAATAGATTTTGCAGTCTTGAAATCTGTTTGCTCTTACCTTCCCTTGTTTATGATTTCTTTTCTCAATTAAGGGACAAAGTAAAACCATGATAAAGTGGGTGATTAGCAAAAGTGGGTTGTGTCAACTTTAGGTGCTTCTCTTCCCTTTTCTTTAAAAGGAGCTTAAATTACATATTGAGATCATATGCTTAACACACTGATGGCTAAATGAGATTAATTCCATCCCTATTATTGTTGCACTGTGCAGATCTGCTAAGTTTTGTAGGTGTAGTGAGAGCTGGACCACAGAGGACAAGCTGATGCCAGAGGTTCCTTTCAGGATATTGCACAATAACCTCCATTCCCTCCTGGCTGACCTAGATAACAAGTTTTCCATGCCACTCTATTAAGTGATCAGACTTAATATCCGTGACATCACAGCACTACAAAGCAACATGGAGCCTCAAAATCAAGAAGCAGGTACTCCTCTTCTGTGTAGCTGTAGTCACTGAGGCAAATGAAGCCATGCTGCTTTGCACCCTTTTCAGGATGCTGGTATTGCTTTTTGTGATTTCTTCATGGGTTGAAGCAAGTCTTATTCCCTTGGTACATGCATTCAGTGTCTATAATGTACATATTTAACAAAAGGTAAAAAGTTAGATCCCAGCCAGACATGTGTGTGGTTAGCCAGTAATTTTTACTCTTCCTTTTTATTCTGTTCGGAGCTGTGATGCCTGTGTGATAGATGAACTTGACAGGAACAACCCTTTATGATACTCTAAAAGCAGACATAAGTACAACAATCCAAACCACATCCACTATTAATAATTGATGTCCATTCAGCATTGGCAAGCATTGATTATAGGCTTAAATGGAATTCTTTTGCAATATTGATTTGGATGCTTTTTACTTGAGACTGAAAGCTGAATGTACTTAGTGGAAGCTGATGACATTCCTTAAAAATTAAGCAGTCATTAAGTTTTGGGGATTCACTACTCCACTATCTTGTTTTTGTGGGATATATTTTATGTCCTAGGGAAAATATAAAAAAATATGTTAAACCTTGTAAGATTTTAAAACAGACTAAGATAAAAAAAGTCACGAACTTGCAATTGGTTTTGAAATTCTTTTTGCATTATGTTGGAAAAGATGATTTGCTGAAGAGCTATCTTAAAAAAAACAAGGGAAATTAAAGGATTTAAGGTGAGGGGAAAGGAGATAAGGAATATTACTTAGTAGGAAAGGCATTGTGGCAACAGGTTTTTTCTTTAAGGAATATTACTTAGTAGGAAAGGCATTGTGGCAACAGGTTTTTTCTTGGTTCTTCTGCTCTATACCAGTTTCACAGCAGTTTGGAATCTTTGGCTGAAAAATGAAGTTGCAAATTTGTGTGAAGAGAGGGAAACAACTTTGGTGGGTGAAGCACTTAAGTAATTGTTACTATAATATTAGAGGATAGTGTGGGACTGGAGATGAATTGTAGGTTTTGGAGATGATTCCATTTCCACTAAATGTCTGAAATAGAAGCACTGATTTCAGTTGCCATTAAGCAGTTATTCAAGAAATCTCTCTTTTTTTAGTGCTAGTTTCAGTAGCATCACTGAGCTTTCTTTAACAATGAACTCTACTTCCACATCTAAAGTAATGTTGAAAAATGTCAATGAGATCTAAGTGCAGACTAATCTTATTGTTGACTTGAAACTTGTTAGTAGGAAAATTATTATTGCTGAACATAATTTGACTTGATGCTGCATTTGTAACTGAATGTCTTTTTCAAAGGTATCTAAAAAGGTTGAAAAAAATGCACACAAATATTTCAGTTGTTAAAATAAGAAGTGAAATCAACCAAAGTACTTTTGCCATCATAATCATTAAATCATCCTTTACTCTGTCAAATGAGGTTTTTAAAAATAATCTTGGAAAAAAGTGTGCATCTTCTCTATTGGCTAATACATATTGATAAACTGTACAAAAATTGAAAAAACTATATGGATACTTTATTTTAAGGACGACATAGATAAAACTGTAGTAATAATATAAGAAAAACCAAAACAAAACCTCACAAGAGGGGCAAAAATATTTCAACATGCAACATCTGTCCAAAAGCAGGAAGGAGAAATGTTGAGAGGAGAGAAAGTCACCATCCTCTTTAATTCAGCTATGTAGCCCAGCCTTTTGTTGTAAAGAGTTTTTCCTAATCTTTTAATCTTTAGTTGTGAATATTACCACTATATGAAAATTTTCACCAAATGTGAGTGAGATAAATGAGAAGTGTAGCACACTGAAAATTTGGTTGGGTAAAAGAGTAAGGAGTGATTGCCTTTGACATAGAAGAAAATGTCTCTCTTCAGTTAAATACATAAAAATATTTGAAGGGTTTAGCTGGTCTGAATAGTGTAGTCTTTGCCAGTGTAGGGCCTGTGTGACTTCTAATGAACTTGCAAGAGGGTAAGGGACAAAAATAATTTGCACTGATTTTACATCCATGAAATGAATAAACTGCCATATTTGTACTGTAAGATACTTCCAAATGAACATACATGTCAGATATGACTTCCAATAACAAAGAAGTTTGAGTCTATTATTCTATTTGCTTTCTACACGCTTTGATTACATCATTTTGCCAGAAAAGGATGATGAAAATAACAGAAACATCTTTTGCTTCATAACTCTTTGACTTAAAATATAAAAAATGTTAACTCCATGCCTGAGAATTTCCCTAAGAGCCCTGGTATGACAGGCAAATGTCAAACTCAGCAAAATTAATGTATACTAATCAAATCTCATCTAACTGAAACCTAATCTGACAAGCAACTCTACAGTTATTAGTGGTTCACTTCTATAAAATGGTTCCAAGTAGGGTCCTAAATCTCAAATATATACTAAATACAACTGATGCTGAATGAATAAAAATTTCCACAAATATGCTCATAAGTCTAAGTGACCCTTTTTTTCTCCCCTGAAATTTTGTAGAAGAGATTCCTAGCTCCCATGTGATGCAGCCAGCTAGAATAGAGAGTATAATATTTTACTATAAAAGTATTTAAGGCATTTAAAGCCCACACCAGTTTTCAGTTTTGCTGAGAATGTAACTTGTCTGTAAATAGTCCAGAGTTGGATGAGGGGGGGTTATGTTTGGAAGGTTTTGGTGGTGAGTTTTTTTTTTAATAAAAGCCTGCCACTGAAATCTCTGATATGAGAAGAAGTGACATTTATTTGTGGTTTATATTTATATAACAAGTAGGTCAAGGTGATTAAGATTCCTCATATAAAAAGTGTCTCTTAAAGACCAGAACTGCTTCTCTTGTTCTTTTAGTGACTACACTTAAAAAATGCACAAAATGATGCTGAAGGTCAAAAACCTGAGGGTCTGACCAACCCTGAGTTTAATTGCTGATCACTTCTGTCTGTTTTGTTTTCACATGGCTGGATGATGAAGGTTTTCAGTAAAATGAGATTAACAAATGTTTAGGTAATAGAACTGATCTGATCTTTCTTTTCCACCACCTGTGCTCTGTAAGATTTAAAACCCAGTAACTGTATGTTCATTATTGGCTCATATGAGACAGGAGTCTGATTCATAGTAAGGTTAAAAATCTCCCATACTTCAAACTGAAATGAATTGGGAGTATTCTTTTTGATCATACAGTGCTTCTCAGAGACTAATTGCTCTATGCAAGTACCCACACTTACCAGATAAACCTCCTGATAAGTCTGGGTTCATTCACTTGGAGCCTTAATCCTTCATTTAAAATAGAAATAACATTTTCACCTTTCTCTGTGCAAGGTTAAAGCATTTTGTGCATAATGATATGGTTGCTCTAAAAGAAATCACTGAAAATTCACAATAAGAAATAATAATTCCCAGAAGTCCTAGCCTTGCTGTTCATATCTATAACTATCACTTTTCTCAATAAAGCAGTTATATCATAGATTAATGGATTAAATTTGAAATTGCATTAATAATTGTTTTCAAAAAAAAAGGGAATATTTTAATAAATAATTATATCCACAATTATATTTTTCCACTTATTTTGATACAAAATATTTATTTCTCAGCAAGTGCCTAGAATGTAGAATGATATTAATTTGTTCTTTTTTGTGATTACAGTAAAATATCTGTGCTGCAATGCAGTCTTTTGGTCTCAATTGATAATGGAAAATATAATTCTGATAAATATATATATATTAGGAAAGCAAGAAAGATCCTAAATAATGTAGCTGGTGAGCAAGACAGGGAAGAGCACTAAGAGCAAAAAGGAGAGGAATATCCTTATATGGATGGGATCTACAAGGACCATCAATTCCGACTCCTGGCTCTGATTGTTGATAATTAAGAATTTGATATCACTCCTTTTAAAATGCATAATCTTTTTATTTTTTTTTTTAATTTAAACACACAGCAAAAGCACTTAACATATTATTACATGATTCTGTGATTCTTCATCTGAAAAAAGGAATGCTACTTCATAATTTGGACTTTGGGACTTCTACCTAAGAGCTCTAAATATACTTAATGGAGTTATTGTAGACATCAATTCTAATTAATTTCCCTTCTGAAGTTTTAAATGTCTACATGTTCAAGAAATGCTGAGTCTACGTGGCTATAAAAGAGAATATAAACTTTAGTTCCCATTACTTTCATGGACAGTGATTTGAAGTAGGCACATATAAGAGGAAGCATATAAAAGAGGATGTGTGTAGTGTATACAACTTACTTTCTTTTCAGCCTTCACCCTGGACCAAGGGGTCTTGGAGGGTGACAGAATGGACAGTAGACTGGTCCTCACTTACTGAGCAGAGTTGAGATGGCACAAACAGTGTCACAGCCTTCATATCATGAGATTATGAACAAACCCAGTTCCTCTTATAACCTTAGGCTCCTTGCAAGCTGTAGTGTCACCAGCTGTACCTAGCCCTGAGGCACAACTCTCTCTTAATCATTTCAATGCAGTTTGCTTAGAATATTGAAAATAGCACTCATAAAATCCCGAATCCTTGTTTGCAGAGACCACTGGGTAGTTGAGAAAAGAAATAGGGTTCTCTATCTCTCTGTTGTAGGCTTCTGAAGGATTGATTTCCTAAAGGACATTTCCATGTAAATGCTAATGTACTCAAATTTGGCCTATGGTGCCCATAGGCTACAAATGAAGCAAACTAGAGAAAATTGCTTATAAGGAGTTCCTCTTCCACTTCCTTGCCCTGTTCCTTTCTTTGCCTTGAAAGATTGATTATGCAGTTTGAACTCAGAAGTCTCAACTTAGCTGTGCTTAGCCTAATACAACATTTATGCACATTGTAATCTTTCAACTTGCCTCCTCCTTCAACACTTCAGAAATGACCTTGAATGACCATGCTGTTTCACAAGGAAACCTCATCTGCTCACACACATGCACTGTCAATATATGTTTATGAAAATATGTAAAGTTTATAAAGTGAAAGTAACATAAGCAAAGTTTTTTTTCTAGTTTTATGGAAGAGTCTGTGGTATGTCTCTATGGTGCAGATTATTTATGCTTGTTATTTTCTGCTGAATGTGTCTAATTTTCAGTCTGGAATCCACATAAAATGATTCTGATTTTGAGTTAATATACTCAAGTAGTCCTTTAGGGTCATATGTGATCAAAGGAAGTGGAAATGGAGGCCTGTGTAGGGAACATAAAGGTTCACCAGATTGCATACTACTGCTTTACCAATCAACATTTTTGAATGAGTTTATTATTGTTCCAATTTTCATAGTCTTTGCATGTTCAGAACCTCCAATTCATATTGGACAGAGAAACACAGACTTGTCTTCATCCATCTATATAGCGATATGTTACATTTTTATGGAAAGAGTTATTTCAACATAAGAAGTACTGCTATCCAAATAGATCAGCTTGCAGTTTTGTATTTCCAATGACAATTAGTCCAATGGCAATTGCTCTTAACTTTGACAATGACAGTGGTGTCCATGATGGCTTGCATAGGTGACATTTCATCACAAAAAGTCTGATTTTTTTAAAATTAGAAGGTAGCTAAATGGAACAAATCCTTACACCATATGTCCACAAAAAAAGGATTTTACCAAGATACAGGGCTACTAACCAATGAGGATTAATATTATAGTACCTAATACCAGCAGTTATCCACAATATAAACACATCAAAAAATTACTCAGAAAGGTGAAACCTAAAATTTCACTACTATTAGGTGACTTCAAGCAACCCTGGTTGAGATTCCATCAAACCTGTGTAAATTATAACAAAAATATGAGATGTTTCTACTGAGAATTGCAACATTCCTTAGGAAGGAAATTGTATTATCTCCATGAGATGACTTTTGCTATTTTTTTCAAACTGATATCCTAACTGAATTTTCACGGAGTTTTGGAAGAAACCCTGGTCAGGGTGCTGCTTGTGCCTCATAATATTGTTCAAACTCAACATTATTTTCATGCAAATTTAGTTCAATAAGAAGAACTGATTAACCTTTTCAGACTTCACGAGTTTTCATTAAATTGCTAAACTAATAATTGCATCTGCATCATATTGGACTTTAGGGTAAAGTTAGCTGTCGAAGGACCTTGACCCTAGGTCTCATCTGTTTTTCGATTCCATTTTAATGAACACATTCAAACATCATTCCTTAATTACATCACACATCAATGAATCTTGCATTTTGATTAGGTAATAATTCTATGTGATTCTCTGGATCACTTGAGAATACGCCCGTGAAACATCTAAACCATGCTAATGAGTTCCAAGAAGGGCATATGTATGTATGCTTTAGACGTATTAACATTTGTTTCCTATCTAGCCAGAGGTGTTTGTATTTCATTTTATAATAATGTAAGCATTTCTGTATGTTTTATACTTCTCAAATACTATTTCATCTTTCTCACTGAAACAGTGATCATAGTACAGCTGCTAGTCAGAAGAAATTTTGTGAGGGGATAGGGAGACATTGAGTTCATATGTCTCAGGGGTTTTTAAATTTTTTTCTTTTTTATTTAGGGAAAAATGCACTCAAGAAACTTCAGCAGTTCTCATGTTACCTTGTCATTAGCAGAGGGGCTATTCTTTTTTTCCCCAGCACTAAACCATTGTATTTCCTGAAAAATATGTTGTTCTTGGAACTTCTGCTCTTCAAGTTGTCCTGCGTACTACCCAAAATTTTATTTTTTGTACAAATAGTTTACAGAAGGACTCTTGTAAAGTTTTGTTTGTTTGTTTGTTTGTTTGTTTGTTTTTAATGAAAGTAAAATAAATGAAAACAGTGAAATACTTCATAAGTTTGGATTTCTCCATCATAGAAAATGTCACAGCTTTGGACAAATGGACTAAACTTAAGTTTCAAACAATGCTAACTGGGCATGAAATACAGATGCTGGGCCACACAACCAGTATGGATTACATTTATAAAGGCCACATGCAGGTGCAGCTTAGGAATTGAAGATTTCTCATAAAAATCAAAGCAGTCAATATTATTTCACATAAGCTTAAAAAAGCTGTGAGGCCTCAAGAAGAAAATAAAATAAAACCTTGTAAATTTTGTACCATAGATGTGTTCTGCTGAGAACAAATATTTCTGGCCAGGAAAGAAATGCACTTGTAGTTTCAGGAAGATAAATTGATTTGTCACAATTTAGATATTTCATAGACATTTATCTCTATCAAATAATGCTATTAATTTTCCTCCTTTAAATCAGACATTTTATCATTCTACATTGGCAATTACAGTTTCAAACTTTGAAACATTTTATTTTCTGTCACAGAGAGGGGTGGTTAATTTTTTTAGCAGACCTTGTTTACACCCATAATGTACCTTTTTTGTGCAGTGTATCTTCAGGCTATCATTGTACCTTGGAGGATGTCAAGCTCTGTAATTAGAGAATCTCGTAACTGAAGAGCTCTAATGGCAGTCACTGCAACTGTCAGCAGTTTCTCACTTTTCACATGAGGACACTGTTTGCTAATTGGATTAAGCCTGTTCAGGCTGTAATCTCTGCAAGCAGTAGTTAAGGAAAGTACTGTGATGCCACACCTGGTTTGTGGGCTGGAAGGTGATGAGCACTGCTAATAAAATCTAATTTAAAGTACAACCCATGCACATAATTAACTATGCCTTATTGCCTTGATTAAAAATCTGCTTATCATTGATAATGGCTCAACTAAAACACGATGTAATATTTTAAGGTAGAGTAGGCACTTATATTACTTGAATAAGATACTGTTTAAATGTGCTGAGTGGGTTTCTTTTATGTGGCATTGCTGCTTCTTGTGACAAAACAGGCAACTAATGTTTTCAGCTTTGCAAGTTGGCATTTTTTCTAAAGTGGAAAAATTGAACAGAGGCAGAGATATTTCTCTAATAAAACCTAGTCTACCTCTTACATCTCTCATTCTCAGAGCAGTACCACCAAATTCCATGGGAGATCTGCTCTAGAAATCTAAAACTGACAGCACTTGGCACAGAAAGTTTTTCTTTTTCTTGGATTATCCCATTGTGAATGTTTGATATTTCTCAATTTCTGTTGATTTTACAGTTTCCTGTTTCAATCCTTTTTTCCCCTTGAACAAATGTTGATAAGTAGATACAACTGAATCAATAACATTTGTGCAAGGGGAAAGAACACCCTCTGGTCATGGTAACTGTTGTTTGAGTCATCATTAGAATTTAACTCCACCCTCACTGAGCATGAAGGGAAATATAACATAAATAAGGTTTATGATAGTTCAACTACCAAGAACAAGTTTTCTGCGAGCTGTACACCCTCTGGCATAACATATAGCTACACTGTTGGGTGATTTTTTGAATCTTTATAGTTCCTAATAAGACATGGATTCAAGGCTTATGTTCAATAGTACTGCAAGGGAGGATAATAAAGAACTGATGACTTTGCAGAGGTTTGGAAATTCAATCTAAAGAAAATTCAATCTAAGGAACATCGACCTGACAAGGATAAAGAAAAGGAAACAGATGATGGAGCCTAAAACTGTAAAAGTAATTTTGGTACATTGTGCAATAGGAGTAGTAGGAGGATTTCAAGATGGGTTGAGAGGTTATGGACAGCAAGAGAATAGCTTATCTTTGTTTGTAACCAACATTGTAATGGCTGAATTCTTGAGGGTCCAATAGAAGAGCTAAAGAGCTAAGAGATAAATACCTTCCCTTTCCAAACACTTATAAGAAAAGAAAAAGTGGTTTTCATCTTGACTCCGGTTTTGCTTGTTTTATGCCATCCAAAATATTTTCAAAGAATATAATTTAAAATCCTACTGCATATTTTCCATAATCCATCTACATAGTGTTGGAATAAAACCAGATCAGCTGGGGCTGACTGGCCATCAATGGTTGAAGAAGCTGAAGGTAAAAGAGGCCTCTGCTCAAGACCTTGAGAGCCACTCTGAGGAGCTCATCAGCAGTGTTTCAGTAAAGTGGCTCAGAAAACTCATGAGGCTCTGAAAAGGCCTTGTCTGGCTGTCTAAAAAAGTAAAATAAAAGCTATTTTCTACTGCATTGCAAAGAAGTTGCTTTCTGACAAATATAGAAAAAAATGTGATGTAGAAAGGAAATGCAGAACTGACTCTTGGACTAGTGTGCACTGAACATGGACCTTAACAATGTGTATGTGATAGAGACTGTAGATGTAACATGTTTTAGTGATCTGTCTTTACAATGCATTTTCACTTTCTGGAAAATTATGAATGTGTTTAAATTAATATGGTTAAGCCTCATAGGTGTACATTGCCTTGTGATCTCCCGTATTTGTGAAATGCAAGAGCAGTCTGTGGGATAGCTTATACCCAGGCTGACAAATATCCATTCAAACAGTCCCTAAACACAGCTTGGGAGTAATGTACAATAGGGATTTGCGTTCAATTACTGTGCTTCAGCTAATAAGATAGTTTAACACTGGGGACACTGACCATTCTGTGAAACCTGACCTCAGACACTGAGATTCATTCCAGGCATGATCAATTTTGCTGCTGCACTTACAAACCCTGTATAGTATCTGGCTGAGATGGAGTAAATTTTCCCCATAGTACCCCTCACAGTGCTTTGTTTTGGGAGGAAGAAAGATGTTTATAATTAGTGCTTTGTCCTATGTTCCCCACCACCATCAGCAGGCAGAAGGTGGGCAAAGTTTTAGGGGAGCCAGGACAACTGGCCCAAACTGACCAGAGGTATCATATACGTTTGCTCAGCTATGAAAGCAAGAGAAGGAAGTGGGGGTCATTTATTGTTGTACAGTTTGTCATCCAGGACAACCATTATCTGTATTGAAGCCCTAATTCCGGGGAAGTGGCTGGATGTGGCCTGCTGAAAGGAAGTAGAGAATTTATCTTTTGTTTTCATTTGCTTCTGTGTGAGGCCTTTGCTTTTCCAAAGCTTTGCTTTTGCATTTCTCCTGACCCATTAAGCTTTTCTGTCTTATTTTCTTCCCTTTCCATTCTGAGGAGGAGTAGAGTGTCTGAGTGGTTTAGTGCACACCTGGTGTCTAGCCAAGATCAACCCACCAAAATCCACATCTTCTTAATAATCAAAATCATGTATCCTCAATCATAAATCTCTGTTTAGAACTTTGCAGTTGAACTCTAAAGGACCACTAGGATGATTGCCTTTCAGTAGTCTTTCTGAAGGTATTGCCATGTATTGTTAGAATTCCATATATATTATGATCTCATATATGATCCACATAGTGTGCCAGCTAAATTGTCTGCGACGTCTCTAATATTTTGTTTTAAGTGCTAACATTTCCTTCTGCAATGCTCATCCCTACACTGACTGAGTAGGTTCTGCCCCTCTGAACTTTTGACTTTAGTATTTTCTGATGACACTGACTTGTGATTCCTCACAAACCATTTTTTCTTTGCTCATTTTGTTCCACAAAATGACAGAATGGCCCCTTAAAGCCTTGGACTAAATCCTTTTGATAACTCAGCTCTTGCAAGTGCTTTGTCTATAGACCATGACTTTTAATTTGTGAAGTACTGTGGAGGCAGCAGTTTTACAGGTACTTGTCAATCTATTTTACTATATTCCTTGCCCTTGCTATTTTTTGTTTCCCTCTGGCTGTATTATCATTTTCATTTTATTTTCTATTTAACCCACAATGTTTTCTCTCCTCTATCAGGAAATAGGAAATTTTGCAGGTTAAACTTAGCATATTAAATCCCTTCATGTTCCATTATTGTAAATCATGAATAGTATTAGACAGTGAAACTGCTTAATTACATTGCAATTTTATCACTGCAATAGCAGACCCTCTAGTGTCAGACTACTAAAGAGTCTATAGAGGAGAAGAGTCCTTAGATCATTTTATATGATGAAGCATGATGTGCTTTGGATGTTCAGTTAGGCTTTCCTTAATCTACTGAGATGTGTGCTTTACATGGACTTCAAATTAGATCAAATTATATTATATTATTCAAATTATAAACCTATATGCAAATATTTACATTGTCCAATGTCCCTTTGCTGTAAAAGTGTCTGGTAAAATAATCTGCATTTAAAAGACCACCAGTTCATGATATTCTCAGTAACCATATAATATTTTCCTCTTCACACTTGAGAAGACTTGGAGTACTCCTACATCACAAGGAAAGACCTAAAAGAGATGTTCTATGATTACTTTAATTTTAGTTTATGGGAGTTCTTTTTTTTTTTTTTGAGGGGGGCACCCCACAGATTCCTGAAATTTAGCTTAGATGAAAGTACTTAAAATTCAATTTAGATAAATAAAAACCTTTACCAGACACATGAGGACTGTGTTTTCGTATGGTATTTTAAGCAGAGAGAGAATAAACTTGTAAAAGTAGCTGTAGGAAATCCAAAATTACTTGCAATTTATGTTTCAATAGCAAAATAGCTCCTGCAGAAAGAGTGACTGAATTTTTTAAATTGTCTGTGAAGTGTTTTGACACTTTCTGAAAAGAAAAGGGTTTGTGTTGAAATTATAGTTTTGTTATTTCATCATGACTGAAATACTTTCTGTTGATACATAGATTTATTTTCTTTTCTGCTTTTACGAAGGAGAAAACCCTTTAATAATTTATTTTCAGTTAAAGGGAAAATTTGAACAAGAAAATCATAATCTCTTTATCAACCAATTTTAATAAGTCAGAAAATAATGCTGATATACTAAGTAATGCAAAGTTAGTCTTTTTAAAAAATTAATGCTACTGAAGGGGAAAGTCTATCATTATACTTTCTGATACTCTCTGCTTATAGTTGTATGCATATTAAGTACAAAAAGATAGAATAAAGAAAAAAGGCAATCTTTTAATAAGTCAGAAGAGTTTTTAATGCTATCGGTAACTTCCTCAAACATTTAAATTGTATCCTCATTTCTTCTATAGAAATAAGAGCCCCCAGAACATTTACAATTAAGAAATACAATCCCATTGAAAATTATGGAAAATGTCCTCTTAATGCTTCATAGCCAGCAGGATAGGGCTCCAAGAGTTTATAAAATCTTTAGAAACTCTGGATGTTGAGGAGTAGTTCATACATTTCTGATTACAGTGTTTAGTTTTGCCAAGTGTTTGATAAGACATTTTACAAATATTTGTCTTAGATTCTAGGTTTGCTGACATATCACAGTAACTGGTCATACAAGATGAGGAAATGGAACTAGATCCCAAAGAGTTAGGAATTCACCTGCAAAATGGCAAGTAGGACCTCACATTTTATCTCCAGAATGCATATAATTTAAATTTTTTACTATTGTAATAAAACTTACAAAAAATTAACAGTGAAATAAAAGCCCCCACAAAACAAAATTTAGACTGGAAAAAGCAAAAATGTATTTTGTAACAAACTGCTGGAGTTTTCAACAGGCAAATAGAAATTTCATTAGTGAAAGAAAGAAGACCCATACTCTGATATTTTTCTATCTGAATCAAGGAGACATCAAGGAAAATACTGACAATACAGTCCCCACCAAAAATCATTAGCTCTTTTCAGATACAGACTTCATGGATGCTTATAAAATGTTAAGTGAGTAGTTCTAAATATCTCGTTATATGCAGTTCTTTCTCCTTTTATTTCTGACAGTACTCTTCTTTATACATTGTACTAATTTTTACTTTATCTATTTATTTATAGAATTTATTTGAATTAGCTTTTAATGTTACTTCTCAAAAGAATTGCCAGAGGAGCATTTGGGATTTTAAAGTAAATTTTTTGAAAGTGTGCTCTTCAGACCCAGAAATTTTTATTTCCTCTCATAGTGATTTTTCAAAAGTCTCAGAAATTTTACATATCTGAAAATCAAGAAGAAAGGCTGAAAAAGGCTGGATTTTCACCTTAGCCCTCTCCTCCTTTCCTCCTGTCCTTCAACTAGCTATCCTGAGAAATTTGTAACAGAATCAAATTCTAGTTTAACTTTGCAGTAACCCAGCTAGTTCTTTAACTCCAGTGAAACAGTAAAGTTTTTTTTCCTGGAAAACAATACTGGGAGTAAAGACATCTCTCTTTTGGACCAGCGACATCTCTCCCTTTCTCCTCCTCTCTCTCACAGCCTTGAGGAAAAATCTGCAGAGGACAAATCCTTTCCTTAGCACCTGCACAATGCAACCTGGTGAGCACCAGGTAAGGTGAAATACAATGGAGTGGGAAGATTCCCTGAGAATAAATTGAATGGTATTTCTGTTTCTCTCTTTCTGCCTCTGCACGTTTGATAACATAATAATATATTTTCATAGTATTTTAAATGCTTTAATTGGAAGGAAATGTTCCTAAGGCAATGTTATAAACAGATTCTTTACCTCATAAAGATTTTGTACTTTTCTCATGAAAAACAAGATCTTTCATAGAAACAACAACTGAAATTATTAATTAGTCTCATTTTAATTAAATTATAATTCTCATTTAACAGTGATTGAATTGAAATAGTCAGATAAATTAAGATAACAACATTAGCCTAATTAAATTAGGTGTGGTATTGTTTCTTATTACCACTGTGAATCACTGACACAATGGAACTAGAAATTTCCTTGCTTTATCATTCATTCATTTATTTATGCTTGTAGATGTACTTTATTGTTAACAGAAAACAATTAACAGACTTATATCTTCTTATGTTTTAAAATATATCCTTCATTTGAATTTAAAAATATTTTTGTACCAGAAAATAATTATGTAAGGAAGCTACTTGACATTTTCAATTTTAAATCCAGGACTTCTACATTTTTGTCAAGATACTATTAAAAAATTAGTATTATGCATATTTTCAAAAAAATATATAACTATTTTAGTCCTAAGTTGTGTTCCTTTAGATCTCTGTTACTCTGGTTCCATTAAATAATCTAGTTTCAAATAAATTTCCCATTCTAAAGTTCCACTTTGGAAAAACGACCGTTAAGTGTTTTTTATTATTCTGCTGTTCTTCTTGACAGCAGGAATGCAGCACTTTTCTTCAATTTCACATTTTACAGAAAAGTTCTTGTCAGAGGCTACAGCTGAACAAATAGCATAAGTTTGTTTACATAAGTCCATGAAGTCCAAATTTTGCTGATAAAAGAGACAAATGGCAAAATAGTTTAACTATAAAAGAGAGGTAAAGGAGCCAAAGAATTACATCCTTATTCACCAGTATTCTATACAAGGATGAGACAAATTTTTAAATATCAAGCCCAAATTTAAATTATTTTCTTTTTATCAGTAATAAAGTGCCTTTAAGAAAAGTGCATAAGGCTTTTACAGCTACAAGCTAACAAGAAAACAGAGATAGCATATTTTAGAAAGAAAAGCAATTTGGAATAAATATTCAAAGCAGCAATAGTCATGCAGGAAAAAAAAAAAAAAAAAAAAAGGAGCTTTTCTTCAGTGAGAAGGTAAGGGTTATAAAAACACTGCACTGCCTGTGTGTGTGATAAAATAGTTCTAATATGGGCAGTTTGGAGGATTTGACCAAAAGTCCAAAACATTATTTATTTTCTCATTATTGCAAAGTCAGATGCTTGGAAGACATTTTTAAGGTAAATAAGCAATTATCAAACCTCTTCTAGCAACAATGAGAACAGGGAAAAAAACCCCACTTTTTCCACGTTCTTTATTTAGTAAATTCAGTGGAGAAACAAATTACTAGCATAAATTAGTGAAATGTTGGCAAAATAGTGAAGATCTCTTACAATGGGAAGAGATTTCCTACTAAGCAATCATTAATACTTATTGGTCCAAGTTTTTGTGCTATCAACAACTGAAGAATAAACTGTAGTTTTAAGTATGTTTTTAAAAGTCAATAAATAAATGAATCAATTACAAAGTAAACTTTATTTAAAAGCAACAAGCTCTCTTGCTCACTCACTCTAATTTCATTTCTAGAAAATAAATTAATTGAAACTAGAACCTAATTTCATTTCCTACACAAGTATTTATTTTGCATTCGAAAGCTTGTACCAAGCATTTATTTGCTGCTAAAAATAGGTTTATTTAAAAACAAAAAACAAAAAACAAACAAATCAAATATAAAAAAACCCTCGCCAGTTTCAGGATTTGTAAATTGATAGCCAAATGCTAAGCAAAGTAGTGTAACACATGTTAAACAGGACTCCTAACCAAAAAGCAAAAAGAAAGAAAAAAAAAAAGAAATCTTAGAAAGCAGATCCCTTTCTGAAGGGAATATTTCTTTCATCAGCTTTAAAAACACTTAGAGTTATTAATATGCAATTATTAATTGCACTAATTATTATCAAAAGATGCAAACCTAGAATTAATTACCACTTAAATATTTGATCTTACCTACCTTGATGGCTTTAAAATACGTAGTGGAAATATTTCCTTTAGGTGTAGTCCACCTCTTTAGAAGCTGTTTTCAGTTTTTTGTTTCATAATTGCCTAGGATTTTTTAAAAGAACGAGTGAAAGAGTTTCAGTAATGATGACATAAATATTATCTCACTTTAGGCATGCATTTTTATATGTAACAGCATAAATATTCTTCAATATTTTTAAGAGATAGATCCATATTAACATTCTCCTGAGCACAACTGAACTGATAAATTAAGGGAACGTGTGTATGCATTAATCCCACGACTAGATAAAGGAAAACTTCAGAAATATAACTTAATTCATATCTTAAAATTCTGAAACATATGGAAGTCTAATTTTTGTACCAATTTTTTTATTTATCCTAGTGATTTTATCTATCTAGATTCTGTCTAGAAACACCTACTGGCCTTGTGGAAGGACACATTATATGAACCAGAAAACTTGCTTAAATAGGCCACTGGCTGGTGTTGTAGAGTTGGCCCTGGTTTTTACAGTTATAAACAACAATAATGCAATACTGAACTATATTTATATTTTGAAGATGTCACTGAATGCACTGTCTTGGAGTAATACATAATGGGAAAGCAAGGCATAAAAAAATACATATATTTAGTGCATGTATGTCTTTCTATCATTTATTTATTGGGTAGCACAAGTATCCTTACATAATCCTTTTTCCCACCAACTTTGTTTAGTGTCCTGTATATCTACTGAGAATCAGGATGACTGGACATCTTGCTACTAATACTAAATAGTCTACTGCATAGATTATACTGCTATGGTTAAAACAAAAGCCCTGGAGTCTATGAAGCCCTATATTTTATTCCAGATTCCTGAAATAATGCTGACTTGACTAGAAAACAGTTATGCAAAGAAGCTTGAAAAACATGTGTCTCTATGTAAGTAGATCAAAGGAGCAGAAGTAGAAATCTGAAGCAATCATATTTATTGAGTTTATCAAATTATTTTTTTCTCTCTGAATGTGTTTCTGCAGCAAGCAAGGAAGCTATGAAAGTATAGAGAAGAAGACAAAAAATCAGAGAGCTAAAGGGTAAAAAATCCATATTTATATATTTTTATTCCTGTTATAGGTAGTTGAAAAGAATGTCTTTCAGCAAAAAGATTCCAGTGGTGTGAAGAGGTAAGTTTTGACTTACAAAGTAGGCAAAGGTTGTCATAATTTTATCAACAGATAAATGGAGGGCATGTCAGCTTTCTGAAAATAGACTTCATCCTGAGCATAATAAGTGGTAGGGGGCAAGTTCAGCAGGTGAGCAGCCAAATAAATATGGAAGATAAGCACTGTAAATACAGACTACAGAGCACGTGCCTGAAGACATAACACCTTGTTCCATGATCATCTTCCATTATGCAAAATAAATGAAGTTCTGTATGGGTGATCCTGTGATGCAAAGGACCTCTGCTGGAAGTAGTACTGTTGACTAAGAAGGACGTATCCTTTTCTGTAAACCAAAATTAAATCACCATCTCTACATGGGTTTAAATTAGGCTCCGTAGCCTATTATATAAAAATCAATTATTCTTATGGATAAGGTAGGATTAGTGTGGTCCCATGGACTATTGATCCATGATTAAAACATTGCAATTGACCATCACCTATATTTTCACTGATCTTTCTAAGATCACCTTGTCCCCGTTGCTGTCTTACTTCAATTCACAAGTACTACAGACCAAATTCTGTATGCAATGAACTGGCTGAGCTCTCTGATGGAGTCCCTGGGCCAGTCTATCCATTGCCCTGCAAAATATTGCACTGCTCTGCTGCTCTATTTTCTCATGTTGCCCACTTACAGAGGCCTTGCTGCCATGTGAACAGAGATTTTAGGCAAACCACCTGAGCAAGCCAGGCATGCAGACCTGATGAATACCCACAGGGCTTTACCAAGAACGGTCTTCATATAACCATATATCCTGTGCTTGAATCTGTGCAGCATTTCTTTGCAGTTATGCCTCTTTTAGAGGGCTGAATCATTTCTGCTGCTCTTTGCCATCACCTCCTACCCACAGCTTCACTCCAGGATACCTGAATGCCCTTTATATACCAACTTAAGGACAGACAGCATGGTGCTGCAACCTGTTGTGTCTAGTCATCTGCTCTGACAAAAAGTAGCTACTACAGAACGGGAAGCATACAATATTTTCTATTTTGAAGCTGTTCTTTGGCCATCAGGAGTTCAGATACTGATTAGAGGGCACTCGTCATCTGGGACAACTTTCAATGGAAACATTCCTCAAATGAGGGAAAGATTTTTAGTTATGTCTATTACAGCTGCCTCCATATTTATCCATATTGCCAAGGTTATCAGTGATGTCATGAGGATTTTTTTGCCTTTTTTTTTTTTTTTTTAACTCTTGCATTCTCAGAATTCTTAGCATACATTTAATTTTTCAAACCTGATATTTTAGCGTAGTCCTGGTATTCTGCTAGGCAAGAAGACCAAACATTCTAGAGGCCTCACAGTTGGAGGCCAGAAAGCCTTGTGGTTTATCTTGAAAAACCAAGGGTCTCTCTGGACATATTTTGTATGTAATATGTATTTTGTAAACTAGAATTAAGCCCCATCTGGGGATAATGCTTTAGAATGGGGGGACATCATGACATTCATTTAAGCTTCTTATTGAGCATCTTTGTTAAATTTGCCAATGTGCAAGGTTTATGAAATTGTTTATGTGGTATACCAGGTAGGTGCATTTTGGTGCACTTTGTCCACCTTGACAAATTGTTGCACCTAAGGATCCTTATTACATACCAAAACAAAAACCCTTTTACCCCTTAACCGTGTCTGGGTCATAATTCTAGGGCCAGGAAAAAGGCATCAGCACTAATAGCTACCTCATAATTGTCTTCTCCTGGCAGTCCTCTGTTCTTAACACTCCTCAGAAATTAACCCATGGAAAATTGACATGTTTGAAAAATATAATCCTGATAAATGTCCTGGTTTTTTCCAGAGTTATAAACAGTGACCAAAGTTGAACTTATGTTAAGCAAATAGCTTTTTGTCCCTTACTTACATATACAAGTCATACAGCCAATGAAAAACAACTCACACAGAACAAGAATGCTGATTTCATATCTTAGCTACAAAAATTATCATAAATGGGCTTTCTTACAGTAACTTTAAAAACAACTTTTCTTAGAGTAACTTGAAAAACAATGCCTTATTTTTCAACAGAAAATGAGAGGCTCATTGGCTTCTAAAGACTAATAAAACAGTACTCAACATACAGCAATATTATTCATGGAGTTGCAAATTCAAAAATAATTTCTATTGAATTTTCATGATAACAGCATTTAAAAAGAAAACAACAAAGCCAAAAGCTAATGGAAGTACAGACGTCAGACTGAAAAGGTAGATTCAAAATTAGCTTATTTATCTCCTTTTTTAAAGAAGTAAAAGCATACAAACATTAAAGTTATGTGTTTTCATGATAAAAAAACATGCCTAATTGCTAGGTAAAAAAGATGCACAGAGGATCAGGGCTATTATTACAAATATTGCAAGTCAGCATCACTATTGAGGTCTAGTCTCAGAGTTGCTCAAGGTAATAAACATTCAAATCACTTTGTTTCATAAATGAGTTCTTAAACTCAGCAAATTTTAAGATGGAAAGACAGAACTACTCCATGGAAAATGTCAATTACTGTTCAGGGAATCTGATAAATGAGTCTGAAATGTGAAATAGATGAAATTGCCATGAAAAAAAAGTGTAGCAAAAACTGATGAAAAAATAGAATAGAGTAGGCAGCCTTCTCTGTCAGGAAGACTCTCTCCTTACCATTGATAGCTTGTAGGTGATAGGAGAACATCGCCCTGGAATATACTGACCATGTGAATTTGATATCTTCTAACACTGATGGAGCTGGAGATGCTTAACTGACAAGTATAAATATGAATTTAGAAGTCTTAGAGTCAAAACTCTCAATCATGATGATCAGAACTGTCAGATACTTTTACCATTTACTTCCCAAGTAAAATATATAATGCCATAAATGTGAGCTTTCTGCTGCTTCAGTTTTTTTCAGGCCAGAGCTTATTTCTGTCTTTCTATTTTTCTTTAAATTGTAAACAGTATTTCTTTAAGGAAGTGGAACTGAAGTGTTTTGGAGACAACAACATCCACAATAATATCCAAAGCCTAACTTCAATTTCTCTTGACTGGCTTTTTGACCAATTCCCATTAACCATCACCTCTTAATAATAGTTTTCATAATCCTTAAACACCAATTAAGCTTTTCTTTTCTTATTGTAGTTGCTGGTGAGTAGAAAAAAAGGTCAAAACAGGATGCTGTTAAAGATTTTACACTCTATATACTTAATTATATTAATTTTTATCATTATTAGACTGTTTAAAAATAATGCATTTTGGCATTAATAGAATGACAGCTGTTTGCTCTGGTGACTGCTTAAAAATCAAAATCACATTTATCTCTTTATAATATGAGGCAGCTGATCTATATAACATCTTTGCCTATATAAGTTTATAGACTCCATCAAAACTTGTTTTTCATTGTGCTTATTATTTCCTATCTCATGTGCTAAAATTAACATTAATGCTAATCTCTGAGCTTCAGAGAAAATTATCAAGCCTTTGTGAGTAATAACAGCTCAGGCATTAGTAATAATCAGCTCCTTCTTAGTAGGTATTCTGGATACTGTTAATGAATTCAAATATTGATAGTCTACATTATATCTGATATCTTAAAAACGCTCTGTGTATTTAATATATATAATATTATGAAACCTTCATTATAAAAGGAGTGACCTAAAAATAAGAAATGTATCAAAAAATTAAAATGCATGCATATTGTGTATTAACATGCTAATATATTCCTATGTATGTTACTGGATTGAGGCAACAGGACTCGGTGTTTTCAAAACTTTGTGAATTTCTGAACAGTTATTTTTACAGGTGTTTTAGTTTTTTGGTGTTTTGTTTTGTTTTCTTTTTCACTAGGTATCACGTATGTGTGTTACATGTTTTTAAATCACAAGTCATTTGTGAGCCAACAAATAGACACGCTGGTGTTATCCTATAGAAAAGGCACAGTACAGTCTGTCTGAATCAAGATTCACAATGGCAGAGTGTTGGACTAATATGTATTGTGTTGCAGTCTCATGCTGAACTCCCCACAAAAAAGAAAAACAATCATCAGGACAGGAAGGGCTGTGGAAGTACAGACATTACTAAAGTTACTGAAAAGCAAAATCTTTTTATATGATTTCTAATTAAAAATATTCTGAAATCAGCAAAAGAGGTTCTTGATCACAGTTTAGGTCTGCATCCCGACTACCCCACAGTAACTGTATGAAAGAGGTATTTTTCTCATTCTTCCTCTGCATATTTCCTCTGAAAGCTTCAAACACACACATAATTTGGGGAAATGAGCTCTACTGTTATTCATTTACCAGACTTTAAGATCATATAGGCATTAGGTTTTCACTTTAAAAAGTTTTTTTTTTTTTTTCTTTACACTGTGATGTGCGGTATATTAAGGCTATTAGGAAGTTTATTAGTCTACCATAACATTTTACAGCATAACAAATTAAATGTATTCTTCAAAGCTTTGCCTAATTTTTTGTAATGAACCACATAACTCCCGCAATAATGCTGAATGAATTAATAATGGTTGAACATTTAAAATAGTAAGAAATAATAAATTTTAAACCTTAATTATTCATTATGTATCAATTCTAATAATACTGGCAATGTATTCAGCAGACATCCCTGTAGTTGTGATAGGTCTCAGTAGTCTGCTTGCCACATAATTTGATATGCATTTTCCTTGTCTTGGTTGTTATGAAAAGCATTATTTTAAAAACTATTCTTGTAATATTTTCAAGACTGCTTTTCAAACAATGTTAAAGTGTGTTTCTCAACTGTACAAGGAGTTTAGTAGCCAACACTTAATATACACCTGGAGTCCTAAAGAGATTTTTGCTGTAGGTTATTGCCATTAGGTCTACCAATTCTTGACTTCAATGTCAAACCAGGGACAGCAATTGCAGATTAGTTTAGCTGCCAGAAACACTATTTTCATTCAGAAGATAAACTCCAACTGACTTCAGAGGAGCAAGTTCAAGACCTTTGTGGGCAAAAAAAACCCACCCATGAATACGAAACTCTCTGATATAAAAGATTAGCACATTTCTTCCTTGGCAAGAGAAGTAAGTACTTACCCAAAAACTGCATGCTTAAAAAACCTTTTCTTGTTTAAATATCTATCTACAGCCCTCAACTACACTAGCAGTATCTTAAAGAAGTGTGTAAGCAATGAAGGTCACTCAAGTGTTAAAGAATAACTGCATCATGACTTGATTTACAAATCCTTCATGTTGGTGTTCTCAGAATATCATTGTTACTGGATGTAGTCAACAATCTTATTTATCTAAAAATCAGGAGTGGATTGAAGAACAGTTATAGGAATCTTGGTAATTAAAAAGTTCAATATGGCCACACCTTAGTTTCTTCCTGTATGAATTTGCCAGTGTTCCATATTGGTCATGTGAACATTGGATAACAAAAATTCAGCAGAATACATATGATTTACAAATGTGCCAAAGCAGGAATTACTGAATCAGAAATTACCAAAAAGGATTCACTGAGGATGAAGAAGGATTACTGGGAAAGGTGCAATTCTCTGTGCTCTCCTGATGGTAAATATATCTAAAGAAATAATGGCAGCATTTTCAAAACAGAAGTCAGAATGATTGCAAAATTAATCACAAACCTTTAATTTTCTTCATTGAGTCACTCAGTGTTTTAACAGAATAAATAATTTACTGGACTTTTACCCAGGACACTGGGTAGAAAACTTATTTTTGAGAGGAAAACATCATGTACATTTATTCATTTGTCACATGATTACAGTAATTGAGAAGGTTTAAATTAAGGGTTAACTGATTAACTCATATAGCATCCAGTCCAAGAAGACTGTGTTAAACTGAATTATTGACAGCAACAGGCATCTCTTTTTCTCTCTGTGAATCTGAAAGATTTCAGTAATTCCTGTTAGAGATCTGATCTTTCACTTATATTGGATGGAAATAAACCAGCAAATAAATTCCATGCTTTCTGAAAAACTTAATCAGTTTGTACTCTGTATTGTATTTGTATTGTGCAAATACCTATGTATCATCCATGTAGTATATGCATACCCAGTACACATGGAATTTAAACAGTGCTATATAAAGTGATGGTTTCAATGTGTTCAAATTTTTTATATGAATGGTTTGTGCCATGTAATTAACAGTGGAAAAAGTAAGAATGTACAGTGCTGAAAAGATCAAGGAAAATAATTGTTAGAAATGTAGTTGAAAGAAACTACAACACCAGTAAAGATTTCATATGATTTTGAAAAATGAGAAATCATTCAATCACTGGAAGATGTGCATATTAGCATATGAAAATATAGAACTTCTACAAATAGTGAATTGAAAATCTAAACTCTATTTTCTTCTTAAAAAAGGAATCCTTGGGAGTGAATGTTTTAATTTCTTGAATAGACAGATAAATATTTACAATATTCTGTACTGAGTCTACTATTAGAAAAATCTCCTAGACTCTGCACACATATTGCTCACATATGGCTCTTAACATCCCAACAGATTTTTTGTCTGCTGTAAAATGTTTTCTTGGCCTAGGCCTGTGAACTCAACTCATATGTGAACAGAAAGAGCTTTGAAAAGTTCTATCCAAATAACAATTTAGACAGTCATAATATACAGAAATAAACCAAAAACCAACACCTTTGTAGGAAAACAAGTTCACATCTGATATTATATTACTATAGAGCTATAAAAGTCTCTTTTAATGAGAATATTCACATAGATATTTTAAAAAGAAAGTAAATTATGATTGCAGTGAAATGGAAACAATCAATGACTTTTGGTTTCTCATAATTCTCAGTGTCTACCTCTTGGCTTGACAGTTCACAAGTGGCAGTAGCTCATTCACCAGCATTTTTTCCCAGGCACAATCATAATAAAGACCACCCATTATTCAACAAAAGGAAACTTTGTGCTTCCAAATTCTTGTCTCTCTTGGATGGGCAATCCCATGTTGATATCTCATGTGATGCCTCCAGAGATCTTAAGGCTTGCAGCATCAGAGCCACTGCTGACTTCAGGTCCTGACACCAGAGCTTGGATTCAACAGTGTCACATAAAATCTGATCTCTGTCCTTTTGTGAAGATATACACTTGCATGTATTTTCAGAGAATTCCTCTGGCTGATAAACAGTTAAGAGCTGAAGTTAAGATTTAGAGAGTGATTATTGGTACATCAAACACTTGTTAAATGAGATTTCTCTGTACTTCACTGCATGCCCGTGAATAATTTGTTAAATCCGATAGGTCAAACATACAAAGCAAAGTAACTTGTGTAAATTTGCAATTCTGGATCTACAGATTTATAAACATCATAAAATGGTGTTAAAATACCCTATTGAGTTATTGTAGCTCATACTACAAAGGCTACAATAAAAAGCTATAATTAAATTGTCTGAACAATAATAATATTTGTGGCCTCATTACTTAACTATCAAAAGTTCTATGCTTCACATAGCAAAGACCTTTGTAAGCTAAATTAATTCACAGAATTTAAAGTACATGATTGAGTGACGGCTGACCACATCTGCTACTGAAAAACTCATCTTTTCCAAACTACTGTTGGTTAATTTCAATGTCATATAAGACAAGGAGTGTTTTTTTCTATAAATAGAGTGACAACCAGAATATTTTCTTACATTTTGTTGCTCACATTCCACATATATTTATGTACAAAGATATGTATATATATCCACATGCATATATACATGCAGTATATGTTCAGTGTGAGTATATGTGCATTAATAAACACAGGTTCATTTTTGTATACCTGAAGTCTTCAAGATTCTCTGCAGATGAAAGATCTTAGTTTATTACCATTGTTTCCTCTGACTGGCATGGTGAAATTTATTCTCACACTGTGTGTGTGTGACTAATGATGCAATTCACTTCCTTATTAGTCTTATAGACAACAAGAATAGGTTTTAATTTTGACTGTTATATTTTTTCACAAAGGCAAGAGCTGGATGTTAAGAGTTCTGGTATACATCTTCTATTTCTGTAAAGTGGACTACAGAACTTGATGAGGAAATTTATTCAGGTTTGGCTTTGCATGATGGCATTCAAAGCTTGTCAGATGAAGTGATCTGGTGAATAAAAGCCATACATACAAGTTAAACATATATCAGAACAATTCACATTGTCTAATTCAAGCACTCAGGATGGAAAACTAATATATGGAAGACCAGGTCCACAAAAGTATAATTCACTTCATAAAATACCCCCAAAACCTGCCAGTTGCCAAACATGCATGGTCTTGATTGTCCCTTTCAGAAAACAGAGATTTTGGGGCATCTCTGAGGTCTGGATTCCCCACGAAATACTTTAAAATGGTGTGGTCTACAGCTAAATGTTTCTTGTTTTATATTCTTGCTATCAGAGAAAAAGTTAGCGTAGGTGCTAAAAAGTTGCTAGGAAAAAAAATAATTGAGAATGTTTTAATAATGTCCTGAAGATTCCCTGATGTGTCTGAATATACTGTACAATTAAAACAAAGGTCTTTTTGCTGTTAGAAAGGAAATTGGCAACTGTCCCATGTATGTCATTGAATCTCTATTCCTTTATGTTCTCACAATAGCATGGAGTCAGATTTTGCATTTGAGCCACAATCACTTACAGCACATGTTCAGAACAAAGCAGAGTTTAAAACACGTTTAAGAGGGCGTGTAGAGGAAGGGATAAGACACAGGGATCTAGGTGTTTTTCTTACTACACAACCTTTTTTTTTTGGTAGAAAATGTAATTAAAGTCTGTGGACAAATCATTCAGGACACACATCAGTCCTTTAGAAAAATTAGTGAGGGAGTAATGACTAAGGTCCTTTTGGACATATGATATTTGAGTAGCTGTTTGGGTATTTGATACTGAGATGTACAATTTAAAGGAAGGACATAAAACCGGACCTGTGTATTTGCTACTGTGGGTGACCTAGTTTTCCTCATCTTCTAATTCTACACCTCCAGTGCAATAACACTGTCAACCATAGAAGCCAAGCTCTCAACCATGCACCACATCCATTGGAACCCAGATGCACCAGAATGTCTTGCCATCCACAGAAGAAAAATATCCCTGACACAACTTTGATTTATGTATGGTAATTAGTTTGTATTTAAGTATGGAAAGTTTCAGCAGCAATGTTTGTGTGAATGTACAAATACAATTTGTAAGACTGATCTGGAAAATGTGTCATGCAGGGAAAGCAGGGAGTTAAAATTCTTGTTCTAACTAAATTGACAGCTTGGCCATGTATGCCTCTCAGAAAATGATATGATAAACAATTCATTCACTCTCACAAAGCAGTTGCTGTGAAGACCTGTGATGATCTGACCTTGCTTGACTAAAGTGTACAGAAAAATCCATGAAAGCCACTTTATACAGTCCAGGAAGTTTCATAAAAGAAAGAAGCTATGTTTTTACTTATAAAAATATAAAATTCTGTATTCAATGCTTTCAAATTCTAATTGGCAGATTTATGTGGCGTTATTTTAAAAATTAGATAAAATTATATATAAATATGTATATGCGACTCCCTTTTGCATATCACATAGAATCCGATTAAATTTGTCTGTTTTCTTTACACTCTGTATGGAAACTTTTGAACAGAACCTAAATGAATCATCTTTAGGAAGTGCAAAATGATGTCTGACAGCTTTAAAAATTACTGTTACTGGCTAGTAGTCAAAACTTTATTCTATTTAATCTTAAACTTCTGTTTTATGCAAAGCTTTTAATGAAATATTTACCTGTACTACTTCAGCACATATATTCTTTCAAGCCATATAGTTTTTATCTTCTGTATATTTCCAAATTAAAAATATGGAAATTGACACGAGGTAGATCACAATCTGGCTTTCCTCTGTGGGAGGCCTGATATTGCATCAGAGTAGCTGCAATTCATGTGCACTTTTTCTTATTGCAGATGGACTCCTATCACATGAATGCCATTTGACAAGTGCATCTTCTGCTTGTCTTGAACAGGTTGAACATTTAGTCTACATTCTGCTCAGCAGACTCCCATCAACATCTTGCAGATCTCTGTAACTATCCTTGCACAATGCAAAGACTTCCAAATATAGCAATGATTATATGAGCATAACAATGATTTCCACTTGTTTTAAATCTGCTTTAAAGTAGAGACATGTGAAAGGAAATCCAAAAGGACAACTTTTGCAATGTGCAATGCAAACTGCAACTGAAAGTACTCGACTTCTTCAGCAAACACTAAGAAAGTTTTGTTAGCAAATCATGTAGACAAACATTAGGCAGTGAAAAAACCTAGTCACACTGAAGGGCAGTAGAAGCTCAAGAGTAGGTGAAAACAAACTGTCAATGAATAAATGGAGATCAAAGTCATAAGGAGAACAATGTAGAAGGATAAGATAATGAAATAGTTTTCTAAATAGGAATCAATATCTGCTTAGAAGGCAGCATTCATTTAGTGCTTAAAAAATGTTTCATAACATGAATTAGACCCGAAGAGCATAAAATTGTGTCTTAACTAAGCCTCCAAAGAAGTGGAAAATCTTGCAAATTCCAGAAAGCTTTTTGTCTAATTTATAAACAGGTCTTATGAGTTTGCAATAAATAAGACCGTGATCAGTTCTCAGTTTCAATCACAAGTCAACTGTATATTTGTGATGCTTCATAGCCTTCTAGCACTTTTTCCTCCATAATATTTTGTTCAGATGCATAACATGTAACCAAACAAGAAACAAAATATCACACTTCATTCTGAAAGAGGTCTACAGACAACTTTCTACATAATATTATTGAACTCATTACAAGAATTCCCACTGAAAAAATTATACATTTTCAAAGCTATGTAAGTTTGTAGAAATTCTCCTTAAATTAGTAGTTGTTACAGAACCATGTTACACTGTGCCTAGGATGCTGAAAATTTGCAAAACTTTTTCAAAAATTATTTTTAAATATTCATGAAAATTATTGAAATTCATTTCACCTTATTTACAAGATCAGACTGGGCAATTTGGATTACTGTCTTTAGTACAAAAAGCACTTCCTCATAAGGTTTGTAGGTTTCAACACAACATAAATAGACACTACTTCTTTAAAAATAAGGTATAATATTAACAGTAAAACCAAAATCCAAATCCTTATTTGAAAGATATTTATAGAGTTCATATTTTTTACATGTGGAAAGTAGAACCTGCTTCAAATGTGGCTAAACCTGAAGTGTACTAAATGATGACCTATTTTTCCTACTGAGAATATAATGATTACATTTAATGATATAAATAAGAAATTGAAAAAGCCTGTTTTCAAGAATTGTTTTCTAAACAGTATCCAATTAATGATCAGACACGTAGTGTAATAAAATACCATCTAATCAATGCAAATCAAGTATGTACAAATATACATATGGGTTAACAGAAAACACGGCAGAAAAGTTGTTCAAAAAGCACCCCAACTTGAAGGAAAGGCTCTAGATGTTCACAAATATGAAACCAGGCCATTAGGCCATCTTATTAGGGACATAAAAGAAGTGCATCTAAAATAATATGGATTGAGGTAGTTTGGTGTTTTAACTTCATGGGGTTTTGGTACAACTACAGTAGAATCTGATTTAAAAAAAATATTTCTGTAGCAAAGTTAGCCAGAGAAAATCTAAACCTCATTTTCAATCCTATTATTTCATGCAAGAAACTGCCAAGCATGATGTGTCTAATACTGTTAGCTCTACTATACATTGAAATACATAAATGCAAATGAACTGACCAGTCATGAATTGCAAAACAATAGGTAATATATTGCTAAGGGGATGCTTTCCTTGTTATGCTTCCTATGAGAATCTCATTCCTTGGAATGCCATTCAGAATATATGGTATTTACCTAGCAATCTTGCCTTGAAAAGGATATTTTTAAATTCTTGATCATGGAGGTACTTATATGCACAGTAATGGTTCAGTTTTTCCTAAAGTTTTTTTATGCTCCTAACAACCAGAGTGTCAAAGCAACTTGTGCAGTAAGATAAAAAATCTGAATGCAGCATATTTGATTGAAATATCGACATACTAAGAGATTAAATGCACTTTCAAAGACATGAAACGAGTTTTTATTCTTTAGACAATTTGAGCAGGATTCTGATTCCCTGAAAATCATTGTTCCTCCTTTCTCTTGATTTAGTAGCTGATTCTAAAGTTGGATATTAGATACAGCTACAGAGCCTTTGGGGGGAAAATGTGAAAGCAGGTTTGGAACATGGCTAAAGGCATTTTTCTGGAATTTGCTGTAGCCAAAGACAATCAAGACCAAATGTACTTCTACTTCTAGAAATTCTGAAAATTTCACCATGGAAACACTGTGCTATTTTGACAGGGTTCCACAGGTCAAGTGCTCATTGGTGACAATACTGAACCTGCTCAGCCCAAGCAGCCTGGCCCTGACCCCAGTGGCAGCATCAGCAAATTCTGCACCCTGCAACCATGGCACACACTCTGCCCAGAACCCCTATTCCATCTTACTACTTCAGTCTGATTTTCTGTTCACTCCTGCTCCCATCACTTCAGTGCACACAGGACAGAACATCCCATAACAGGATGAACTCCAGTCTGGCCTCATTCATGGTCCCAAAAGGCCCTGGTCTCAGACTGTAGAGCAAGAAAATGAAAACCCTTGCTAAATGCATACATGAAAAATCAGGACTCAAATATTTTAGCAAACATAATAAGAAATTGTAGAAGTTAGTCTAAATTAGATGAAAATAAAGGAAATTACAGGATTCAGTTTAATATTCTGGGTTACACAGGTGCTCACTCACCCTGTTTACAGTGCCTTTAAGGACAGCACGGCTTTAGATATTTACACATTTTTTTCTGCATCAAAGCACTTCCCCTGGGCAGTGCTCAAAAGGAAATAAAAGGAAAACTTATTGTTTATTCTCACTCTGTTACTCTTGGGAGTTTTTTTACTTGTCAAAAGGTTTCATTTTTCTTTTTATATCTTCTGCTGACTAGCGCTTTGCACACCTCTACTTTGCTTTTTGTCTTCTCCCCTCTTCTAACCCACCATAAGCTGCAATTTGCCACTGTCAGAATTTCAAAGACCTTCTGCAGTTTAAAGTAATCGTGAGAGGTTTGACTTTGGCACTGCTGTAGTAATGCTGTTGATCCCTGCCAGATGTTAAAAAATAAATAAATAGTTAGAGCTTGGAGGGAAAAAAAAAAAAAACAAAACAAAAAAACAACCCCAACAAGTTTTTAAAGGTGTTCCACTAAGAATGATACAGATGTCTCTGAGAAACAAAGAAAAATGTCAAATATCAGCTAAGAAAGAAAAAAATAACAAATTGGAACGTCAGCACTTTTAAGCTTTTCCCAAGAATGAAAGCATATGTGAGAAATTGCTTTGAGATCTGATGTCAACCAAATATGCAGAAACTTATGTAGTGGTTGCTCCATTACAACAGCTGTCTATTCTCCTCTTGAACCAGAAATGCATGAGTGACCTTAAATGACCTTCATGTTCTGTTGTTCTGGGCCTGATACCATTTTGACATAGAAAGACAGAGATTTTTCAAGCTTCATATTTGGACCCCAACTTCTTGAAGACAGATAGAAATAAATATCAGAGATCCTGATATTCTACATTTTTTTTCCTTTTGGGAAAGTTTGTCTCTTCATACCAACTTTAAAGTTGCTGTGAGTTTATATACATGCTCAGACTGATGTTGTCTAATAAGTTACTATTCAACAGCTAATGTAGATTAAATGGAGAGATACACATTCTTACAGTTTCAAATAAAAACTAATTTTAGTTAGAAAAGGTATTTTTTGGTAGATACTTATTCTTTTCCTCCTATCAGTTATATCCTTGGATCCTAATTTAAAACCCCTATTTTTTCAAGTTATATAACTATATTATTTTACAATATCTTGTCCTTTTTGTGTCTTACAGTAAGTCTTGATTTATCATAATAACTAAAAACACAAAAGGAGCACTTAATTTCTTCTGCATTATTCCCTTAATCTTTCTTACATCTGTTTCTGTTCCTCACTGCTAACAGGAGGGACATCTAATTCTACCATACAGACTTGAACAATGTCACTTAGTACCTCTTTTCTTAATAATTTTGGCTTTTTTGAAGGTAGGTTTTTAAGAATGGAGATTCTTGCTGTTTGAGGGAAAAGACAATTTTTATTCCTAAGTTTAAAACAGGATATTTTGCTGAGAGGAAAAAAAAAATGGGAGCAGAAAGAAGATCAGGAAATTTAGAGTCTTCCAAAAAGGCACACAGAAATCCTTTTCCTAGAGTCAGTGGCCAGCACACATAATTACATTGATGTTGGTGTAATAGAAGTATGTGTTGTTCTCATCACTGAGAGCTCTGACAGAGCATAACTGACCCCTGAATAGCAGATTATAATCATCTTGATGAATATATTATAAGTGAGTTGATAGTATGCCACATATTTTTTAATTCTCTAGTTCTGCAGTAATCACTCTGGAAATGTTCTTTGTTCTAAAGAAATGCTCCTTTTTCTGAAGTAAGACAACTGAATGTCAAAATGTGTATTTTACTGTGAACTTTCTGGTTTGAGTCTTTGTTGTTGTTGATGTTGTTGCTGCTTATAATAATTTTTTGCATATTTTTGAGGGCTGATTCTCTCTGATAAATTTAGATCTAGAATTTTAAAAAGTTTTTATTCATAATAACTATTTGGTGTATTTTGCATATAGCATAAAAAATGAGAGGAGAGATCTGTATTAAACAGTCTGGGATCCTTTTCCAATGATGCTTCAGCTGCAGCCCAACACACAGGCATTAGTCCTTTATATTATGGGTAAGAAATTAGAGTATTTCAGGTCTGTTGAACACTGTGAATGTTTTACAGTTGATTGGATTAAACTGCTAAAATGCAGGTGGTTTTGTATGCTGAAAAAAATCCAGTATTTAGTGGTCCTCAAATTCTTTCACCTGTGCAGATTTTTCATCTAGTGAATAAAATAACCCACGTCAGTTAACACATGGCCTGTTACTATGCAATGCCATCATGATTATGCTGTTTGGTTTACAAGAGAACACTGCTTTCATTTTTTCATTTTTTCCTTTTTTTTTTTTTTTTTTTTTTTCCTAAGAAAACCATGTTTTAAATAGCTTGGGTAGGCAGCTTTTTAATTAGAAGACTCCCATACTACATAAAGAATAAAACGTGTTTCTAGTAGCAACAGTGATTGTGTGGAATACATTAAAGGAATAAGCTGAGTAAACCAGCATAAATTTTTCGCAGTCAATTCACAAAACTATCAGTAAAGAGATAACCTCTCCAAATATCTTTGGAGAAAACATAAATCTCTAAGAAAACATTCCACAGATAAATTTGTTCTTTTAGGTTTCAGTTTTTACAAAGACAGTCCTGCAGTACTGACCTAATGATCAGCAATATGACAAAAGAAAGCTTCCTTCTTTTCTGGTATTTGAGATGTTAAGATAATTGTTCACAGTCTGTTGCACAGAAATAATTTTAAACATAGTAGCTTTGGTCTTCACAATAACATCAACTTAATATGAAAGAAGATTCTTTAGTCATAAATCTAAGACCAAAGAAAACAGAAGAATAATTATAAAATGGATTCCAGGAGGAAAACAAGTAAGTTTCCACATCCTGCAGTGGGAAGTATGTGACCATGTTGCACAATCATTGAATTAAAAAATGCTGACCACGCAAAATATATTAATTTAAATGGGAGCTTTAATTCTGCTGCACATAATTGCTTGTTTTTCCTAAATCCAGATTCAGATATTTTTTGTTTGCTTTCTCAGTACCTTGACTTGCATTTTCATCTTCAAAACAAGCAAGCACTATTTCTGAACCTGTGTCTGTAGCTGACCACCCAGCTGTCCTTCAGAACAAGAATGCAAAAAGTTGAGCAGTAGAGAAGATTCAATTGGTCAAAGTGCTCTCAGTGCCAGTGTTGGTTTTAGTGGATTCTGGATTTAGGCAGCTTCCAGCTGCTTGTTTTCTCTTAATAACCAACTCCAAGTGATTTCTGCTTTGGAAAGAGGATTTCGTAGAGTTCTGTTGTCCATTTTCACTTTTTTTTTTTTCCTGAAGTTGGCTCTTTGAGATGGGTCACAAATGTTTCTGGACTAAATAAAAAATAGACTTAAAATTATTTGGATTCTCTCCATAGTGTCTTTACTTCTCATACACAGAAAATGCCATAGAAGCATAGAATGGTTTGGACTGGCAAGGATCTAAAAGATCATCTCCTTCTAACCTCCCTGCCATTCTCAGGGACATTTTCCACTGGATGAGATTGCTCAAACCCAAATCAAACACGATCTTGAATTCTTCCAGGGATGGGGCATCCATAGTTTCTCTGGACACTGCCATGACAGTTAAGAGTTTCTTCCTAATATCTGATCTGACAGTATCCTATTACAGTTTAAAACATTCCCTTTGTCCTACCTCTGCATGTGTTTGTAAAACGTCCCTCCCCAGCTTTCTTAGGCCCCCTTTAGGTATTGAAAGTTGTTATAAGGTCTTCCCAGGACCTTGTCTTCTCCAAACTGAACAATCTCACCTCTCTCAGCCTGTCCTCATGGGAGAGGTGGTCCAGATCTCTGACCCACTTTAGGGGCTCTTCTTTTGACCCATTCCAACTGGTCCACTGCTTCTTGTCTTTGGAGCCCCAGAATTGAATGCAGTACTCCAGGTGGGAGGTCACAAAACCAGAACAGATGACAATTACCTTCCTTCACCTTCTGGGCACATTTTTTTTGAGGTTGCCCATGACACAATTGACTTTATAGGCTGCAAGCACACATTGCTGGGTGATGTCAAGATTCTATCCAACATTCCCAAGTCATTATCCTCAGGGCTACTCGCAATAAATCCTACACACCTGGGCATATTAATACTGTGTTCATAAAACTTGGTTATTTGTTAGTAGAAAGAGAGAAGGACAAAAATGTATCATAAGCAAAAGAAACAAAGACTGCCTCAACCATTATCCTTGACCTGTCAGGGAGAGTGAAGACAGCAGAATGAAAAGTTTTTAATTTTGTGAGTTTGTTTATTTCTATTTAGACTTATATTCTTTTTGTTATTAAAATAATGAAATTTCTAAGGTAATTGCATTAGTGCTTGGCTAAAAAAGGAAGTCAACATCACTATTTGAATGAGAAGTAAGGAGATAGAGGGAGAGGCATGAAACTATAAGTCCATACATTTAAAAACTTATTAAATATTCTGTAAGGATAAAAACACTATGAATAGGCTTGAAAGCACTTTTCAGTAGCATTACTTGAGGTGTTATAAAAGCTCATAAATGTATCAGTATCTTTCTTCTAATTTATTCAAGGCATATATAAAATATTTTTTTATAAATATGAAAAGTGACCTATTTATACATTTGTCAAATATTGCTCCATATAATTGGGATAAATATTTCAAAAGGAAAATGCTTTTTTTAACTATTTCACCCAAAACCTAAAAAAAATGCATTCATTACTGTGCAGAGTTATAATATCCAGCAATAATACCAAATATTATTTAGGAGGGAAAAAAGTTAATAGACTGTGTAAAGAACACTTTTGGATTGCTTTAGACATTCTTACCAAATGGCATGGAAATCCAAATCACTTTTCTATAACAAATGCCAGTGTCCAAATAGCACAACTACAAATAAAGTTCATACTTCATTTCTGATAAAATTCAGAGACATTTGCAATAGATTGACTACTCTTGCATTAGTTTGGTCACCAGTGCTCAACTACAGGCAAAAGTTCAAATTATTTTCATTTTTGCTGAATCAATGAAGATCATATACTTAAATTCCTCACAGTATTTGGACCCCGTAGGATTTCGAAATTGCTTTCAACTTTTGCATTGACTCCAAACAGTGCATTCAACATGCATTATTTTACTGACTTCGTTTTGTACGTGCTCTGTATCACCGTGCTCCTGCCACTTAGAGATTTATCTTTTCCATTTTTAACAAAAACTTGAAGTAGCTGTTAATATTCCAAGAGAACTGAGATTTAAACCCAGGAGCTTGCTGCTAGCAAGTTGTGCCTTCAGGAAAAAATGAATTCTCAAGTTGGGCTGTTCAATTATTTCACTCTTGAAAGAACAGTGATTCACTTAAGCTTTTGGGAGTAGATTGTGTGGGAGGGGATTCTAGCTCCATGTCTAAATATGTATTTTGCTTTGCTCCTAGGAAAAAGAACACAATGTGTGATGAACAAATTAGAGTAATTGATCTCATGGAGATCTTTACAAATAAAATACCATTAAAATAATATTTATTTGCATAAATATACAAAACAAATGAATACCTAAAGCAGGATTTTTGCGATAGTATGAAACAGACTATGTTCATCAAAGTAATTAATTTCCATTATTCACCAAAGTCTACTGATCATAAAGAAAGTCCATTTACTGTTTACCACAAGGTTTTATTGGAACCTGTGCATTGGTGAGGGAAGGATTACAGAGATTAGAACCAGACAGAGGAATAGAGAGAACAAAATTTAGCTGGTGGTTTGGGTGTGAATATCTGGAAGATCTTCACCTAATGCATTTGTCACAAGAGTTGGATACGGTCTTACAAACATTTGAAAGCAGTCACTTTTGTCAGATGCAATTGCAGCCAGGGAAGATTATGAATATACTGACTGCCAGGGAGCAGGATGGACATCAGTTTGGTCTACCTGGAAAAGGTCCCCATGGCATGGCCAACCTAGAAAAGGTATAAGGCATGTACTCCTAAGTCTCTGCTGGTGCTTCTTGGTGTTAATTATGATATTGACTTAAAACTGTTCGAGCATCTCTTGTCTTCTTATACTGTACAATTCAAACTATGTCACCACTGTAGCGGGGATTTTGTGTGTGATTTAACACACATAATACGTGCATCTAGTTTATGAATTATGGAATTTACTTATTATTCTAATGAGCAGACTTATCAAGTAAAATAATTTGTATAAAATAATTTGTGCTACATTTTGCATAAGTCTTTCTGTCTTTAAGATATGGTAGGTTTGAACTGTGCTTCAGAGATATGTAGATGGCATTTTCTCTTTCTCATGGAAGAAATATCATTCACACTGTAAGATTCAGGGTATTCTACAGCACTCTGGAATAAAAGACCTGTTCTTGACTTAGCATTGTTAATCTGATTCAGTTAACCAAGTATAAAATTAGTCATGTAGAAAGAATTGGTTGAGTTTCAGGTCCAGTTAGAAGTTCACATTCGATTTATGAATGCCCTGAAATTTTTACTAATGTAAAATTGTATTATGTTGTTTTTACTAATGGATTGGTTTAATTAGATTGACCTAATTGAAGTCTTTTGTGTAACTGACATAACTTTAGTTCAAGTCTAGTCCATAAATAGAAACAGGTAGTGTGGTGTGGATAAAATGAAAACAAATTTGAAGAACTTCTGCTTCATTTGAATTAATTGAAGGCAAAATCTACTTTGTAATACTTAAGTGTACATTAACCACTAGTGGAGACGTTGGAGGGGAAACATCTCTAAAATCAAAATCTTTGTGTAAAATTTTTTTAAGGAAAATACAAGCATTAGTAGCTACAGTTATAATGAAACAATAAGTATAAAGAAATAATGAGGGTAGGAATTTGTAACTTTGTACCCTAGATATTAGATATTACAGGGTACTAGGAACTTACAGGCTTAACAGCATAAAACAGCATAAACCGGGTCCCTTGTTTCACTACCTCTGAATAAAATTTTACCAAAAGCATAATGGTGACATGAGTAATGTGTTTGCTTTTTGAATTTTGTTTAAACTTTTTCCAAATAGAGATGGGAAAGTACTAAAACTCAGAAAAAAAAAAGAATCACTAGGAATGGAATGGAAAGAATTCATTATCAAAAAGATAAACATTTTAAAGGTATTCTGATATTGAAAGGAAGAAAAAGTGTTTAAAAATATAACCAAACCTAAAGCTAGAAATGCATTATTTTATGATTACATGAAAACCAGTTTTCTGAACAGCTTTTCTAGCAGGATGTGGAGATAGTCTTGTTTATATGTGGACACGTGTGAACTTCATAAACTTGCATTTGCTCCCATAACTTTGTTTTATCATGTTCAGAATCCCCAGCCAGTATTCAATGTGTGAGTTGTGACAAACCAACAGAGAGAATAAGGTGTTAAAAATGTTTGGAGTTTGTGTTATGTATGATATGGCTGCTTGTGGCAGATATTTTCCATTCTGTTTAAGACAAGAATCTCCCTCCAGCTGGCACTTGTCAGAGGATCACAGAACTAACTTGTGAATTTGTTGCTTACAAATGACAATTGTGAAGATGTGCATATAATTTTAGTCTTCCTTAGACATGTAGATCATGGTAACTTTTAAAGGATGATAAAAGAACAGATTAAATTTAGCCATGGCAGCTCAAATCCATCTATTTCAATTGTTCTGGAATTCTGTCATGTGCGCAGTCCCCAGAGAGTCATCATGCAGTTCTGCTTTCTCAACAGTTTCATTGCAAAGCTGGGTGAACATCAAGATAGCTCTTGGAAGTGTCATCATAAGGAGGGATGGGGTAGCCCAGCTGAAGGACAAGTGAAAGCAGCAACAACAGACTGGAGAATTCTTTAGACTCTGCTCATGGAAAATATGGAATCATAGAATAGCTTTGGTTGGAAGGGATCTTTAAAGGTGTTTTACTCCAACCTCCTTGCAATGAGCAGGGACATCTTCAGCTAGATAAAGTTGCTTAGAGTCCTGTTTAATGTGACCAAAATTTTTTCTAGGGGTGGTGCCTTTGCCACCTCTCTAGGCAAAGTGTTCCAGACCTCTTTTGCTTGGGATGTAATTTCCAGTAAGAAGTTAATTCCTCACATTAAATAGCCACATCCAAAAATTAGAACATTAGCTAGTAACAGTGATTCAAATGCTGATCTGTTCAAACTCAGAGCAGAGATCTGAATGTCGCCATCAAGTCACTCAGCTAAACTGCTACTTATTCACCATTCTCTCCTGCACTACTTTTAATCAAATCTGTAGTTGTAATAATAACTTTCAAATTAAAAAATCTCTTCACCCTCAACCAGCCTACTAACCCATTTCTTCAATAAATTATCTTTCAAAAACTAAAAGACAAAAGAAAAATAATCCTTTTCCAAAAGAGCTTCTAGAGTCCATCAAAGCCAGAATCTGTGAAAAAAACTGGCTGAATGCTGGAAACAGAGCCTCAAGAGAATCAGCTGTGCTGTTCAAAAGCTTTATATCCTAAAAATTTTACTTTCAAATAGACATTTTTTCTGAAGATTTGATAAGGGATATTTATAGATAATCTGAAAATTAGGGAGAGACTGTCTTATTTTTGGGGGGCTTGTACTACTAAAATGATATCCAATTTTTCTGTGAGTAGAATAGGCAGAATGAATAGACATTGAACATTTATTTTTATTAAAATTTACTTGCCTAACTTTACATGTAATTAACTGAAACAGCAATAAAGAAAACAGTTAATGTGGCCACCTTGAAAGTAGAGTATTTAATATTTAAAAAGAAATTGCAAAGACCAATAGCCTTGAGATCTATGAAACATTTTTGCCCATTAAATAGTACACTAGTGAACACTTACATTATTTTACCATTCAGTGAAGAAATGTTGTGCCAAATTACTCTGTGGAGAATGTTTAGGATTTGCTGCATTAATTCCTGTCCTCCGTGCAGCAACATTTCCATGTGGCACATATTAGAATAAAAAACACACACACAAAAAAAAATTTCTACCATTTAATGCATTTAACTCTGTCACAAACCAATTTTATTTATTTCTGAAACATTACCTTGTGATCTTGAAGATTTATATTAAAATCTTTATAGTAAACTTTTATATTAAAATCTGATCTATGTTTAAAATTTTAAGATAAATGTTTGTGTTATCCAGTTACCTGATTTTTTTTAATATTTGCTAATCAGGGAATTTAATTGGACATACATTTTCCTAAATTCAAGACATAACCATGTGCATAGTAAAGTAGTTAGAGATAATACCTTGACAAATTCAGGTAGACCTGTCTCTTTTGAATTAAAGCTATTATGGTCATTTGCTTTAGCCACTACTGCTGGACTAAGTCTAAAAATACAGCTGTAAGTTTATTAATGGTCGGAAGATTTTTTTATTTTTTCTCCAACTTGGCTGAGAGTCTCATTATTCTTCTGTGTAGAACAAGATGCTGCTTATCAGATACGCACAAAATGTTCTCTTTTCAACATTTTACACTAAAGATTCCTTTGTTACAGTCTACACAAACACTTTCCCCTCTTCTATTATACAGCACACACTTTTGTTATGGAATATTATTTTAATATTTTGTTTAAAGAAGGATTCAGTAGTTGTCTTCTTGGCAGCAATTTAAAATCTTGCTAGTAGAAGAGTCTCCAGACTCTCTACAGATAAAAGATGTAAGAAAGGGAGCTCAGCATTTGTTGTGCATGAAATGCATGATGACAAGCCCTTGGACCCTTAAACTGAGTCTTTTCAAATACAATTTATGTAGTTAATTTTATAATGTAAACTATACTATTTAAAATAGATTTGGAAGGGATTTGCTAGTTATTCTAAGGTTATAACTATCAAAGCAATTTACCAAATTTAACTACTCCAATTATTCTCACGGGCTGCATAAGAGCCATAATTCTTTGAAGAATTGGCAGTGAATGAATCTTGAAATGTAAGACTATTTTTGAAACAGCTGTGATACAAGAAGCATTTGGTCCTGATGATTCAGAGCCAAGCACATCATCAGCCTGCTAAAATCATCCTTGCTTGATGATCAAAGAACATCTAATCTCACAGTTAATCTCACAGTGCTCAATGAATTTCTGTCACATAATAACTGATATATTGAAGTAAGATTATATAAAATAATGCAATATTACGAGGATACAGGAATCATAATAAATCATTTATATGATACAGAGTATAGCATGTGCAACTACCATTTTTACATGTCTGCACAGGAAGTCAGATGAAAAGACAAATCTGTGAGCGCAGGTGATGAAAAATTAAAATCTTGAGGATGTCTGTGTAAATTCAAAACACTGGAGGGGTGAGAGAATGGTATTATATGAGTGATGCATAACAACTTACTGGGATTGGAATTCTTGAGAGACAATGTCATGTGTTAAAAATGTTGAATGTAAATCCCTTATTATGAAACTAAAACATTCTATTTAGTTCTTGTGAGTTCCGTAAGACTGGAAGACCTTTTGAACAATTATTTGTAAAATTAAAATAGGTAAACCTAAGGTAATAAACATTATATATTGAATTAAACTGTATAGAATTTAAGCTAAGAGTACCACAGATTAAATATGCATCCTCATGTATAATGAGAACATCCTTTTACATTAGAAAGTGTCTGTTTTCTTTTCTGTCATTAAGAGAGACTGGAATTTGGAAAGTTTCATGCTGTAAAATAGGCTATCTTTTTTTCCTTTTCTTTCATTTTTTTTTCCCCTAAAAGCAGTATAAAAGTTTACCTTTACATTAACCACAGAAATTTCTTGAACATCTCTTTGCAATGAATTTAGGATACCAAACTGAGTTTAAGGGTGAATATCTTTTACAATGCTCCTACATTAAATATGTACATTAAACCTATTTTAGCATGTATTTGAGACACTTTGTAGTATCTAAGAATTTAACACACAAATTTTGAAGATCAGGCTTTCTGTATGTGTTTATTAATGTGGGAATTATACAGGTGTTTGGCAGGTTTGAAGTGAAAGAAATAGTATTAGAACCACCCCAGAGCAAACTATTCAGACATTATAAATTAGCTGTTATGTTATGCCATAAAATTTGGTTTTTAAATTATTGCTATGATGGCTGTCAGAAGGCCAGGATTTATCTGTTTTAAAGCCTGCTTTAGCTATTAGTATTAAACTCACAATTTAAAGTAATAATAAATTCAGATTTTCAATTGTCAAGTTAACATTTCAGGTGTAAAAACAGGAAAAAAGTTTTCTTACCTTTCTAGTTCATGTTTTGTAAGAAAATAAGAACCATCCTTTCCATACAGTATTATTGAAGTCAAGTGATGTCTGTATTAGTTCTATCCATAGGTTGAAACTGAGTTTGAGCAACACAAACTGCATTTATTTCACCTGTAGACAGCTCTGAAGGAAATTAAGCTTCATGAACTTGTATCCAGAGTCACTCCTTTTATTTTTGTCTGTGTATGTATAAATTTTAAATGTACTTTTATATTTTCCAGCTCATTGAAAATATATCTGATTTGAAACTAGAATTGAAATCACAAATTGAATCACTCAGAATAAGAGAATAGTAAAGAAAAATAGTGAAATTAATTCAAACAAAAGATCTACCTGCTATATATTGTGATTTTCTGTCTATCTAGAGGAAAATAAGTTTTTTGTTCTCCAGCATGTCTTAAAAGTAAGGATTTAGTCAGCAGAGTGATTCAGTTTAATTTTATGTTTGGTCTCACTCAGTTACTGATTTATTCTTTCTTTTTTTTTTCAGTTGTGTCCAGAGTCAGTTTTTCTCTCAGATAATGAGACTACTGGAATATACTAAAACTGCCAATGTGTCTGAGTACATTCATATTGGATAAGCCCAATGTACAAGTCATGAAATTCTAAAACTTAAAGGCCTTCTGTCAAGAAAAAGTCTAATTTCCTCTAGGGAAGGTGAAGTCTGATACATGTCAAAGCCATCTAAAATGCCTGGTTTATGAACACCATTAAAATGTTTGTTTTAAAACTGTTTTTCTATGGATGAAGTCAGCCTACAGTATGTCAGCAGCCCACAGAGCACAGTGCAGCTTCTTTTGTTTCCATCCTCAATTGCATATCAAGCTTGCTGATCAGGCTACATTTGCACTGATGCATCTTTCTATCTTTCTATCTCCCATCTTACTAACCATGGTGTTACCCTTAGCACAGAAGTCACATAAGAGTGGTAAACCACAAGAGTGTAAGGACAAGTCATGAGAAGAGATTGATGCTCACTCTGTGGTGGACATGAGGCTTTTCATGAGGGGCTATCAGTCTCAGAGGGGAAAAATCTGGGAAAAAAATTTCCTTAGAATCATAATTCTATTTTAGGAGTTTGGCATTTAAAATGGAAATAAGTATCTGGTTCTACTTCTCTCATGTACACGAATTCCAAAAGACAGGGAATTTCAGAAGGTAATAGATTATGGAAATGTTGTGCCTTGTTCCAAAACCATGTTTTGTTACATAAAAAATAAATGCAAATACAAAACTATCTATGGCTGAAATTGTTTTAAATTTTGAATATTTCTACTCAGGAAAGAACTCCTTTTGTCACAAAAAAACTATAAAATCTTTACTCTGTGTAAGGTCTTCTCAACACCTTATGTAAGTCATTATACTATGGAATTCCATTTTATCTAAGAATGTAGCAATTGCAGAAATTCTATCAGATGCCAACTTTATCAAAACAAAGATCAAACAATTTTCTCCTAGCATGCAAACACCTCTGAGAATTGCAGAATATTTCTGTTCCACATCAGAAAAATTCACCACTTCCATACAAGTATTAAAATGTGATTTTAAATTCCAAGAGTAACAAATCAAACAAATTCCAAGAGAAAAAAAATTCATACTAACGACTAGCTTTGTGAAGATAGTTGTCACATTGGTTTAGGGATGCTCCTGCATGGAGTCCTACTCTGTCCATCATCCTTGTCTTGCAGGATTTGTGAGTTACCTGAATTACTCTCCCTGTTTTATTTCTCCTTTGTCAGGAAATGCTATCTGGGGCCTGAGAAATGAAATTTAAATGTAGTTTTTAAAACCAGTTGTTGGAGTGAAAGGTTTCAGTTTTAGCAAATTCGTTTTTAAAGAAAAGTTCCTATCCTATTTCTCCTCAGAACAGTGTACTATGTCATATATAGCCAGAAACAAAGGCATGAAATGGTAGGTAAAATATCATGTAGCTAACACTTAGCATTTTGAGATTGTTAATTAGGTGCCTTCCTGCTTTTTGTGTGAGGAATATTTTGCCAATGGTTGCTAATTATTATAGCAATTAGGTTTAATAAGTCGAGAATTTCACAAGCTTAGGTCTTCTGGGTTACACTTTAGCCAATAGGGAAAGGGTGTTAATTAAGGACAAAGAAAAGAAGAATTAAGAAGATTTGATGGGTTTAAGGAAACAGCAATTAAACAAAGTGCTAGAGTGATTTGCATATTTTAATAAGTCAAGAACTCTTGGATGTTCAGGGAAAAAGTTACATTTTCATTAGTCAGTGTGATTTTTCCAAAAGATCTCTTCTCAGATTTTAACACTTTGTCTCCAGGAATATGAGATTAATGTCAGTTTTCAAGTCTTTACTATTAGTGCTTTAAAACTGGTTTTAGACCTCAAAATAGGTAGTATTGGTATAAATACAAGCACTAATGGAGCTTGCTTTTATTTTGAGAGAACCAGTGTATTGTCCTGAGTGCAGTATCTATAAAGAAGAGCCTGCACAGGCTATCCTGCCTGCTTCTGTGACCTGCTGCCAAGTACCAAGAAACTCTATGTCCTGTAAAAAGCAGTTACATAAATATCAGGAGATAAAAACACAATTTATTTTTTTTTTTCCCTTGAAGAAAACAACAGAAAAGATTGGTAGGTAAATTTATCTCCTTCAACAAAGAAAGAGATCACTATACACATCTACAGTCAGTGATGGGACACTATCAAACCTATAGGCCCAGTCTTGGTTCTGGTGTTTTTTAGGCAACAAATGAACAACCCTGTTGTTGGTGTGAGGAGAATTCATCTCGAAATAGCTCTAATTCAATAGGAATAGTTCTGAACAGACTACAAAATACAGTGATGTGGACAAAGAGTGGTTTTATTTAGAACTTAACCACACTATTCCATGAAATAGTGCATTACACCTGGGCATTTTAACTCTTTTAGACTTAGCAGCTTAGGAGAAGGTCTTAAATTAAAAGCACATTGTAAGGAAAACTCAGATAGCATGCTGCACTAATAGTGTTTGTTCAGAACCAACTTTTCATTACTGAAATGTTAAAATATAGAAGATGATCTGAGTGCAATTTGTGCTAGGAGCACCTGTTCCTTAATGACTATGCTATCGTGTTGTAAGTTAACATTCACAGTAGTAAATTTACATGAGCCACGAGGGGTGTAAACTGTTGATTTATTCATCAGTGAGTGAGGAATTGATGTGAGGAGCTGATCATTAGTGTCACAAGAACAACAGTTCTATTGAAACCCACTAAAGCTCAAACATAAATTGCTGAAAATATCTCACAGATGCCAGACTGGTAAGTAGGATGATGTTTCTGCAGAGCTCAATATGAATCCTTTTTTTTTTTGTTTGTTTGGTTTTTTTTTTGGGGGGGGGGTTGGGTGGGGAAGGTTGATCATGTTATTTAATAAAGAGGTGAGCAGGAAATGAGGAGAAGTAAGAGATCAGGAAAGAGAGAAAGTAAGTATGAAGAGGTTTTCTTGTCTATGAATCAGGCAAAAACTTCATAGAATCCTTAAGGCTGGAAAAGAGCTCCAAGATCATTGAGTCCAGATCAGGCACGACCATATCAACTAAACCAGAGCACTCCATGCCATGTCCAGTCATTTCTTGAACACTTCCAGAGCTGGTGACCTCACCACTCTCCATTCCAATGCTTTACAACCCTTCCTGTGAAGAAATCCTTTCTGATGTCCAGCCTGAACCTCCTCTGGTGCACCTCAATGTCATTTCTTTTCCTGTCACTATTTGCCTGGAAGAAGATGCCAGCCCCCACCTTGTTGCAACCTCTTTTCAGGTAGGCAGTACAGTAATTAGACTGTAATATAGACTGTTTATTGAGCAGAAGAGGAAGAATATCTGCCTATGCTCCCCACAATCCCAGTGTCATTTCTACTACCAAAATTAAATAAAAATCTAATTGTATGTGTGGTGCAGGCATAATAACAGAAGAATCCTCATTTTCAGTAATAACACAGGCAGCAAACACCTTACCTTCTACTGTTTAAATTGCCACTTATCATAGAACAGACTTCCATATGAAGTTCTACTATAGCAGCACAATAAGAACAAGCATGACCAAAATAGCACTATACAAACTTAAAAGTTCATTGATTGATAGAAATAATAACACAAAACCAGTGGTAGTCACACAGCCTCAGCCATCTGCTGCTGCAGTTACTACATCTTTCTTTTGTGGGGCTTGGGCACTAGCAAACATAATAAAACATTTGTTCAATTTAGAAATAGGCAGTAACAGTAATATTGCCATAGGCATAATAACAATAAAACTACATTCCATCTCTCCAGTTGCTCTTTAGCTACCAACAAAGTAATTTCTAAGCATGTATTATCATTTCAAAGGTGATAGTCAAAAATTCAGACTCATCTACCCCTCTTAATTTCTGAATCCCACTAAGCATAAATAATGTTGTATAAATAATAATTTACATATAAATTATCACATTTCTGAGGCTGTGAGTGAAAATCTCTTCTGCTGACCTAACTAATAATGTGGGAGATGCTTAATCAAAGAACAACATAAAAGAAATACCAGAGGTCCTTACACAGTAGAAATGGTGTGCATAATAAATGTGCTGCCTAATCAGATAAAATTCAAATATTTATAAATAGAGTTTATGGAAAGGAAATCTCTTCTTCATTTTCACCAAAACATTTTCATTACAGAAGGTAAAAATTATCTCCTTTAAGACCACTTTATAATACCTAATTCCAAGCTTCATTGAATATTGCTTTTATCTTGCATTTTTCTTTCACAGAGTCTCTGTGAATAGTTCATTACACCCTCCTGGAACCACGAATTTGAACACAAATTCCCCAATCTGAGAGAAGCCTTCTGTCATCTAATCTCACTAGTCCTTTTCCATACAAATGTCCCCATCTCCTCACAGGTGAAGCCAAAGTTAAAATTTATTGGTGGTTTGTGGGTTATGAGAATGTCTCTGTACTGAGCATAGCAGTGGAGCATACCCTGGTTGGTGTGACACTTTGACTGAAAAAGAGAAAATACAAACCTTTCTTTCAGAGTTATCCAATTTGCAAATATCCCAAGACGTCTTGGACCAGGTTGATAACTCGTTTAGATGAAATGAATGTTGAAATAAAAACAAATGTAGAAGCAAGATTAAAACAGGAGAGCTGTGGAGCTCTTTGAAAGGGTGGCTTTGAAAACTATCAGGTCTTATTGTTAAGCAATACCATATATATTGCATTTGCAATAATATTACACGTATGTAATAACGATATCTCTGTCATCTCATAAGAAACCAGTGAAATCAGAGTAATTTTTTATTGATGGCAAGGTCACTGGAATGCTATACCCATGCTGTGAATGTAGCCAGGGGAATGCTCTTAGTTAAGAATGAGGGTTACACTTCAGCAAAATATACAGATCAGCATTCACTCTGATCTACCATGATTGTGCAATATACCTGGATCACATCTATCTAAACATGTCTAGATTGTGTTTGATAACACAGTAGCAAATTTTACCTGTGTGATGAATAAATGCCTGTCATACATTGTTTGGAAGATTATTTTACAATTGTCTCTGTTATTGAGTAGACAGAATATGATTATCAGTGACATAGTTGTTAAGTCTACTAGAATTATTTGACAATAATAAATGAGCTTATGACTTCAGGCTGAGGACTCCATGCTTATGACTGCTTTGTGCTTGATATTACACATTGCTGGAGAAATGACCTTTAGAGACCTATGATAATGTCAAATGTCATGTTTCTCCTGTTCTGCAGTGAACAGACTGCACCTAATGAATGTCCTAGATTTCAAATGGGAGCTCAAAAGAGCACATGCATGGGTGGAAATATAACAATGGCAACTGAAGACCTCTTGATAACCCTTGATAGAAAGGTCAAATGCAGAACCACAAAATGCAATGCACTTTTGGTTAGAGGTTCATAGAGAATGAGATTTTTGCTGTGTAAGTGTTACCTCCATAAGAACATTGCATCACATTTAGTGATTTACAGTTCTTTCAAATAAGAATATGTAATTACTGTCAAGAAAGACAATCAATTTCTGCACTTATTATACTTTCATTTTTTTTTTAAATCTACAGGTTCCTTTGGTCATCTGTCTTTTTGATTAAAGCCTTATGGTCATGCTGTGATATCAAAGGCAGACTTGAATTAAGAGATGGATCTTGTGTTTAAAAGAGGATAAAATTCAGGCTCTTTTTCAAAGGATAGGAACTTAGTCAGAAACTTTAGATTAATATATCATTCAAATTTTACTCATCTGAGAAATATCTCTGATCCAGGAGGTGGGACTGCTAAAAAATGACATGAATATGTAACTACAAGGAACAGTTCCAGAGTACAGGAAATATTTAACTCCTGTTGTCTTAAAACTGTGCATTTAACAAACTCAACTGGACTGCTCATCTTTTTTGTTAAATGACATTTGTCAGATAAAATTGGCAGGACTTTGTATTTCAAGAATGGCAGCACAAATAAGAGTATCTGTAAAACATGAAATTACAGTAGGAAGAAGGTAGAAAAGGCACTTTTGCTTTGTCCATTAAGAGATCAAATTTTCACAATGCACATATCCAGTTCCAGTTGTTAAATCTCTCCTCTGAGCTCCCCATCCTTGATGTCCAGAACATGTGATCCTGACAGGATAGAGCTAACAACTTTATTTGTATCTCTTAATTACAAGCATGCCACCTGGAAAAACCCTGTGTGCCCCAAAGTCCCCCAGACCATTTTTTTCTACATCAGTCCATCAAACTCTTATTATCTACAGAATTCATGTTTAGCTCATTTCCTTCCTGAAAACTTTTTTGTGATCTCAAATAGCAAAGTCAGACTGTTTATTTTGTATTTTGTTTTCACAACAAAAATAATTTATATGGCTTGGCATTTTATTGGCCAAGAAAATGTATGTCATCATCAGTGACAAAGCTCCCCTAAGAAGTGACATCAATTAAGTGTCTGATGAGTACAAATACAGAGGTAGAAGGTAAATAAAAGAAATTGACTTTATACAAGAACAGATACATATTTTGTTTATTACAACAAGTAATAAAACAAGTACTTATTTTCCAGCCAGGAAACCTAGGCCTGAGAATGGACTGTGTCACATTTAATTCCCCTAGCCAAAAAATATTATGGTCTCAGTGAATCAAGTTAAACTTTGATCTAAGATTCTTCACTTGAGATAAGCAAAGTCAAGAGAAATGAAAATCCCTAGATTCCATGTGAGATACCCTCCCAGCTCAAGAACCCTCATGAACACAAATCCAGGGGTAAGACTCTCATTTCATTACATATTTATATTGTTAATGCTGATAGAAGAAGAGCCACCAAAACTGATGCAAATACAATGCTAATGATCAATGTCTTTCATATAATAAATGAAGTCTTCAGAGATTACTATTTTTGCAATTTTAAGTTCTTAATTCATGCAGCCCAAACCTGCTTCACCACTTTTAACAGGATTCATGACAGCTAATTACATTTCCATATATTTATTTGTTTATTTATTTATATTGGACATAAAACACTTGAATATGCTGTATTCAGTAGATACATTAAAACCCTCAAGAATCCGACTTTAATATTATTTAATCTCTTCTGACCTCAGGAAGAGCCTGTAAGAATTTTTGCAGCCATTTATCCTAATAATGATTTATTTTTATCTTTATTTTTAAGAATTATGAAATCAGATTTTTGTTTTATATCGATTTTTTGCATCAGTTTTTAATTTTATTTCGACTGCAGTCAAAATCTGCTTCCTATCTTAGAATCATAGATTCACATAATATTCTCAGTTGGAGGGGACCCATTAGGATCATTGAGTTCAATGCACAGAATACCCCAAAGAGTCACACCATGTCCCCAAAAACTTTTTCCTGATTTTGCCAGAAAAGTCTCAAGTCTTCCATCCCTAGAAAATTTAAAAATTTTAATTTTATGTGTGCAAAATGTTGCTGCCAACAACACACCATGTCTCCCAGTGACAGTAGAAAGGGACCAAGAATATGTGTGACTTTACCTACTCATACAAGTAAGAGTCATGTTGAAGGTTAGACACACACCCTTGCTGAGTGGGAACTGATGTGCCTTGATTAACAATTTTTACCTAATTTCCTTTTCCCTTATTTTTGGGCTGAGCTGTTTTCTCTTTCTCATTAGAACAGATTATTTTATGTCCCTTTTCCTCAAGAATCCTATTTGATACAGAGTAGTAAACCTAAATAACAAGAACCTTTTTGCTTTTCTTCAGCCTTAACTCATGGGAGGGAAGCAGGTTGGATGTGCATGAGCTAAGATTTTGAAACTGAGGCAAAGATGCCTGACTCTAATGTTTTAATATTTTTTTTGCAAATATTGTTCAGTGTGGATGATGTGACATCTATCACATCTTTATTAACAATTCCACTGAAATTACCAGTCTAGGGGAAGCACTAACGTTAATGATAGGTGTGATGTCATCTGAAGGTTTTAAAAGAATTACCAATGTTCAATGTAGTTATGGTTTCTGCAACCTATTGACATGGTTCTTAAACTCTGGTTGATATTAAAAATATTTCTCTAAGATTTCCTTGTGAAATTGTGACCTTGAAATCCCACTTTTATGTTTCCATTGAGCTGAGAATTCCAGAGATGTTAATACTATAATATTACCTAGGGATGACAGTAAGGGGGTTTAATTTTGTGAGGCTGTCTTCATAAGGAAGTGCCTTTCTCATGGAACAAACAAACTTTTTCAAATAGAATTGAGTTCAGCTACAGAAGATAAACAAGAAACCAGTATAAAATGAATAAAAAACTTAGAAAGTATAGCAATCATTTAAAAAAAAGTATTTGTGACATTGCAGCTCTGGGAAAGGGCTGCCTAGCAGAATCCACATTCCTGTAGTACATCTAAGAGCTACCATCTGTATTTACTGTTTAGAAGTCTCAGGGTGATTAAAATACCATTTGTGGCCTAATCAAAACTTCCACAAGTTTCTGCAAAGAGAAAACATACCTATATTTTAATAATATTCAGTCAAATATTGCATAAATGTCATGTATTTATAGAGTATATTTAGGGGAATAAAAATATTTCTGAAAGCTTTAGCAAGTCTTCTCCAAGCATAATATAGCTAATTACTGGTCTTTCATAGGAGCATGAATGAAACCTTAGTATATCATAGAAAATATTAAACATTTAATAAATCATCTGCTTAGGATATCAAGCAAAAATTAAAGCTTTTCACAAATTATCAGATATGTATAATCCTATCTAAAGCCTTTTATTCCTAAGAGAGTATATGATAGTTCCTGTAGAAAAGTTACTTCAGTCCTCAATTCCAAGTAACACTAAAGTCATAGTCAATACTAACTAAAGCTGGGTCATGTCTTCTCTTTGGTAATATATGGCCTAGTAGATGATGCCTGCTGTTCTGAATTGATCTAGCACCTTAGCATTGCTGGCAAAACCACAATATCATTGTTTGATAAAGCTTTTAAACATTTCATTGACACCGATGACAGTGGTTCCATAAAGTGTTTTCTGTAAGATGTTGCATGACTAACTGTTTCTTCGGCCACTTTTTTTAAATTGAAGGGGAAAATAATCCAAAACTACACTAAAACAACACCATTTTTTGAGTTTTGAAAAATTACTTCAAAGTTTAAACACACCTGCATAAAATGACTTGTGAAAATTTGCTACTGAGGTAATATTGCATACAGGCTGTGGACATGATCACAGATTGCTTCCCCTACAGAACTGCAGCTTTATTCATCACCCAAGGATAAGAGGTATTGTTGTGGTTTTTTGTAGAGGTTTGTCACAGAAGTTAAAGGACACAATGAGAAGTGGAAGGAGCTAGGGCTACAAGTCTGACATGGAAGTTCAAGGAGGAATCCAGTACATCTGTTGTACAACATCAAGTCATTCAACCTATGGACCAACTTGTGATGCTCATTTTGTCCCTCTAGGATGTGTTGTTCAGCCAGTTCTCAATCCATTTCACCATCCACTCAACTTGTCCACACCTCCCAATTTGCCCATGAGAATGTTGTGTGAGACAAGGTTGAAAGTCTCACTGAAGTCAAGGTGGACAATATCCACTGCTTCCCACTCACCCATCCAGGTAGTGGCTAATTGTAGGAGGCAATTAGGTTTCCCAAAATGTAAAAATTTAAAGGATTTTAGAGAACCAGTTGACATGCTTTAGTCATAGAAATAAAATAAGTACTATTGTAGAGTAAAATGAAACATTGTAAAAAAAATATACAATTTTTGATATCTGCTTATAGAGTAAACACTATTTTTTTCGCATTGGCTTTCAGGAAGAAAAACAAACATTTCTATGTATTAAAATATATGTATAAATATGTATATATTTCTATGCAACAATGTTAGCAAAGGAGAAAGAAACCTCACTGAGATGGGTAAGAAGAAAGATTAGGAAAAAGTACAAGAAAAAGAGAAAGGCCAGTTTTTCTGAAATGTGTTATGATTCTTTATTGACTAGGGGCTTTAATTTTCTCCCATCATGGCAAAGAACATATCTTTCTAATCTGTTAAAAATTTTCTGGTTTTTGTACCATCAGGTAACTTATGAGATGGATTCCTACAAGTTTTAATTCAGATCTAATGAGATCTGACCCAATTATAAACTTACTCATGATAACTCATAAGCTGCATCAAAAGAATGACTTCAGGGAAGCTACATTAGAAGTTATGGAAGTCAAGCTTAGAATTAGAAAATTAAAGGGGGACTTCTTTACCTTCTATGCTTAAAGTTAGAAATAATGGAAAAGAAAAATTGTAAAATTTTGTTATAGGAATGTTGCTTTAGAGTGAGTAATAGACATAAACGACAAAAGACTGAATTAGTCGCAGCTCTGCTACTGCATTTTAGAGAAGCATTTTAGTATTAATGAAAGTGTTTGCAAAGGGGAAATGTTGAGTTATAGTGCTGAATTTAGTGCATTAAAATGCATAGTTGTGATTTATCAGTCTGTGTCAAAGATGGTTAGCACTTAAAATTCTTTTGGATTACTGGAAATAAGACAATAAAGAGGTAGAGAATTTAGTTGATCAAGTCAAGTATAACATTATTTATTATAGTGAGATATTCCTTTAAATTCTAGTCTTTCATTCTGCCTTAGTGTTAAAAATATGATAGTAGTGAAGTAAGTTTCTAGTAGAAATGGAAACTTTATTGTTCACTCTACTATATTAATGCTAAGCAAAATTAAGAATAATGCCCTGTTCCAATACTTTAGATCTGTTTGCAATTATTGTTATTTTTCTCATTTAAAAAAGTCACCTTTTCATGAGCTAAACAAGCTAATGAACAAAATTCCTTTTATTTCTATATGTCTCATTTACATTTTAAGCTGTCTGGTTAAGAATTCTCTTTAGAATTCTCTATATAATTATATAATATATAATTTTCTATTCTCTATATATATGCAATATAAATTTTCTGTGTATGAAAGGTGTACAACTAACAATTACAAAGAGAAATTTCTTTATTTATCTGAAAATTAAGTACTACACAGCAGCAGGAAAAGATTTTCACCTTTCCCTTAAATGACTGCCTTTCTCTACTAACAAATGCATGCATTTTGAGATTTAACTTTTTTTACTGTTATAACTGCTGCTTAATCACTGGACATGAAAGAAATAATTCTCTTTGTTAGAGTTCAGATCTAAAGTTTATAAAAACCACAGTGCTGAAAAAACAAAGCAAAAAAGTGTTGTCAAGAGTTGTCTTACACAGAAGACTCTAATGCCTAGTTTTGGTTGGGCTGAGCTGATTATTTGGGGAGTTTGTTTCCTTGGGTTTTAATTTCATTTCATTTTGGAGGAAAAAGCAGTAGTGCTTTGTGGATGACCAAATAAAGTGTTGTTTCTTCATGCAGATTGAGATATTTTTTGTTAAAAAAATGGATTTTTTAAAAAATGTATTCTTTCAAGAAACCCTGAGCAATTAATTAATTATAATTTTAGAAAACTGTGTCATATGATGTCCTGAATTGCTGAACCACCTCTTGATATTTTTCCTTTATGAAAAGCATTTCAAGTGTGATTCTTTTCCTGCTTTGTCAATATAGAGAAGGTTTTTCCTTCTCTCTCACTGGAATTGTCAGCAGTTGTGACTATACATCAAGTAAAATGGACACTACTGATCAGACATGAGAAGATATGGTTACACTGAAAGGGGGTGGAGGGAAACAAGAGCCACAGCTCCATCATTAGCACCAAAGTATGTCACACACACTCACCATCACGTGGGAACTGCTGCCAATGTTTAAAAAATAAATCTGAAGATCATGTTTTCTTCTTGAGCTATATTTTGAGAAAAAAAATATAACAATATTTATCGTTTTTAACAGTAGAGAATTCTTTAGAAAATTTAGATATTTGAGACTATAAAAAAGATAAAAAATAATTTCTGATTTAACACTTCTATTACTTTTTTTTCTACTTCCTTTTTCTATTGGATTTTGTTTTGCAAAGTTCTTTGTATGTTCTTGGGTTTGCCCAGATACAAAAAGGAAAAAAATTATTGAAATCTCAACACTTGTATGTTTGCAAAGCTTTCCTGTTTTGAAGCCTCTCCTTAGTGTCATCTCTCTAATTTTGGGACTTGCACCTGCCCTTGTATATTGTTATGAAATATTAATTAATTAGAAAACTTTTCTGCAAGCAACAAGGTGATGTAGACCTTCATTATCACACATATCAAATCTTCAAGAGGCTGCAATACTTAAAAGCTCACAGTAATCATAATGAAATCAGGTGAATAAAACCTAATGATAGTGCACTTGGTCACCTGTACAGTAGTCTCTAAATAATACAACACAAGATATATCCTGTGGCTGAGATAGAGAATAACTGATGATGGATAGCCTGTGAATGTTGGCTTAATACTCTCATTACTGGGTTGTTACATTATGATACTGGCTCAATTAGTGCCATTAAATTTCACTAATGACATTAAATAAGCAATAAATCTGTTTTCTGTTCCTGAAAATATTGACCAAAAATATTTAAGTAAGTTTGGAACATTTTTATTTTATTCTGTTATATGGCATTGTATTTCACATCTATTTAACTTTAGTATTTTAAATTAATATACCGCTAAAAGATGTGATTGTCTCAAAAAGTCGTGTGTTATGATAGATTCAACTTTGAATATTCATTTTTAATCTTATTGCAGTTTCCTTGGAAATTAAGAAGCTCACACTGTCAGTAAACACAGCAAAGATTATTATTTTAATTGCAATAATTGCTATTACAAACTACTCTGATTTCCTTTCAGAGACATTTATTTTTAAAATAAATATATATCTCTAAAAATGGTATATGTATTTGAAGGATTAAAAAAACTAAACAAAGTAGGTTCACAGCTGTCTCTTTAAAACAAATCCAATATATTATTTGTTGCCTGATAAGTGACAATTAGAAATTTACATTTTAGTTACATTCTGCAGTTTTCAATTTCTTTCACTACTTTCTTACATGTGCCTAGTGAGTGAAGAACTACTAGTGTCAGATTTATATATATCCATGATAATGATAATAACCAAGGAAAATTAGACTATGTTTAGATGAAATATGGACTGCAAAAAGTTTTCCATAGCATAAGAGGAAAAGAAGACTCTAGGTGATATTCTTCACAAAACAAAGGACCCCTTCCAATGAAAAAATAGAATACCAGGAGATATTTCTTGAGACCTAAACAGGAGACTGCAATTCAGATAAGTGAGTCAATTATGTCTGTTTGGGATCTTGTTTGTAAGTGGTAGTATTCATAAAGTCTCATAATTCCAGTACTTGGTCCAGGCATTGTCTGTTTCAGAAGGATAAAGAGGACAGTGTCAATAGAGGCACAAAGATATACCTTTTATTATGAAGTTTAGAGAGTATCATTTAAGAAGCAAGAGAGAAAAATTTTCCACTGAGAAACTTATTTTGTCTAACAACTGAATCATTTTTTGGGGTGTTCTTTGTTAATTATGGAAAACTTAGAACTATAATGTAATTAATTTAGTTACTGAGTTAAGCTGGTGCAATCAATCAGAATTTCTGTACCAAAATCTTCCTTATTGATAGCAGAAAAGCCTTTCTAGACCATAGTGAGTCTAAGTTTTTAGATTTCACTGAACAACAATCTGTCTGTCTTTTGACAAAACTGGGTTGTGATATCTTGCATAATGATAAATTCTGTTGGAATAGACATGAGGGAAATACACACATCATGCATGCTTTTTATTATTTTTGCAAAATATATAGGTGCTGTTTGAGACTAAGCATTTAGACATCAAAAGTCTATAAACATTTCCATTGCAATCTTGACTCCAATGCAAAATGTGAAAGAGAGCAAATTCTTCAATACTGATGATTTTCAGTTGGACCACCACTGGTTGGCTGTTTTAAATTCTAAATTTTATCTTGCTAAGCTTTCTTACTATTCTTGGAATAATATTCACTGCTTTACATAGACACTTGAAGCTTTTTATCCTCCAGAGAACAATAAGTAACTTAAGCAGTCTTCTGGCTCTGAAAGTTTTTTTAAGCTCTTTTTTAAGCTCTTTTGCTTATCAAAAGTGTAAAAGAAAGAATATTTGGGCTGTTTTTTGTGGACAGGCAAAAAGAGGTAAGAAAATTAATCTGATCCTCATATTCTAATCATGGGAGAGTATTCTGCTGGTTGTATTTTATGGTTTCATTATAATTCAGCAGTTTGTAAAGAAAATTACAATATTTGATCCGAATACAACTTTCAATAATCTTCAGGAAGACAAGTTTTACCCTTGGACAGCTTTAACACTATTTCATAAAAACTGAACAAGTATAGCTCTGCTTTGCTATAGTCCTTTAGATGTCAATTTTCCTAAAGTTGCTGTTATCCTAACTTGCTTTAATATCTCTAAGATTTTTTTGTGTGTGTGTGTGTGTGTGTGTGTATTTGATTTAAGTAGTCTTTCTTCTGCCAAGAATACACCTGCCTCCTTAGTGAAGTTCTCTGAACCCAGATTACATTTAGCTGCTTTTTTGGGTGGCATTGTCCTTTGCTAATGATTGGACTGCACAGATAATTTTATCTCACAGGGATAAAACACTATATTTTATCTGTTAAGAGGTCAGAGACCATCACCCCACACTTTACATAAAAGCCTCTGTTTAAAACCATGTCCCAATAAACTCTGATATCTAGTTGATTTCTTTAGCAAACTGAGTACTAAATTCAGGGGGAGTAATGCCAATCTGACTCTTCAGATGGTCTTGGCATTTTATGCATTATATCCTCTGACATGAGTGTCTAGCATAGGCCTTCTGTGAATGACACAGGAAGCTGTTTTCCCTCATCTACTTTTTATCTACTGATGCAGCATGCTCAGTCAGCACAGAGAATGTCATTGTAAAATGCCTTCTTCTCACAGATTTCAGTGGCTGGAATGGCAGCTGCACACTAAAGCAGGCTGAGCAGCTGCATGACCACAAAGTGGGTACTCCATGTGCAGCACATTATAGAGATCTAATCCAAACACTGCATAAAAAAGAATCCTGTAACCCTGTTCAAAAATAAATTCCTGTAACCTATCTTAAAATGCCACATGTGTGCAGTGGGAAAGTCAATATAATGCAACATAGCTGTAGCTTATTAACCCCTCCATATTCCAAGCAGTGATTATCTTTATGAGGTTTAAATGGATGTGCTACAGAGTTGGATTGAATAAAGTGCAAAAACCATTTAGGTTTCAGAATGAGGGCAGGCAACTCAGTAAGTGTTTAAAGATGTTAGATCGTGCAGAAAGAAAATTCGAGAGGCAAAAGCTAAATTAGAACTTAACATGGCCACCTCCATAAAGGATAATAAAAATATTTTTTGAATACATTAATGGCAAAAGGAGGGTCAAGGGAAATGTCCATTCCTTATTGGATGTGGAGGATGTGGACTATAGTTAGTGAAGATGAAGAAAAGGCTGAGGTATTTCCCACCTTCTTTGCCATAGGTTGGACTCGATGATCTTAGAGATCTCTTCCAACCTCATTATTCTGTGATTCTGTGTGATTCTGTAATTGACAACAGTAAAACAGGTCAGCCTAGTGATAACTTACACCCTAGTTAGTAGGCAGGGACAGGGAGCAGAGCCCTGTACCCAGGAGGAAGCTGAGCCACTTAGATGCTCACAAATCTACAGGACTAGATGAGACAGGTCCTACAGTGATGAGGGAGCAGCAATGGAGCTCACCAAGGCACTGTCCATCATTTGTCATCACTCCTGGCTTCCTGGGGAGATCCCAGATGACAGGAAGATGGCCAGTGGGATACCCATCCACAGGAAGGGATGGAAGCAGGATCTGGCAAATTCCATGTCTCCCCTGTGCATCTTTAATTGATAAAATGTCAACACATTGCAAATTTTAGCTCCTGTTTAATTACACCACTAGGACTGTATAAGTGGTATTTGTTTAGACTGGCTCTGCAGATGTTCTGTAGTTTTGCATCTATGTGAACCAAATATTTGCACATAATACCAAGAAAACCACAACTCACAGCTGAAGTGTAAAGAGTAGATTTATTGCATTATCTACCTGAATTTAGGATTCCAGAAAAAACAAAAAGAACCACATATACTGCTAAGTTCATTTTAGCAGTAGCAAAAATAGCAAGTCCTGGGTCCTGTGTTACATATAAGAGGCTTGGAGCACATGCAAGTCTTCACCAGGCTGTGTTTTACAATCTCTGAACTTCTTATCTCTCTTCCCCCCTTACAAAGAAGCCTCACGCCTGTGTGAGGAATGCTTTTATATTTTTTATAACATTCTGTTATCTTGTGAGAGAGCTTCATTTCTTTAGCAGTCAGAAAGCCACCCAAAGAAAACACAAATACATGAATTCTCTCACGCTGAGTATTTTCTAACATCTCTTGGGTGCAAGGTTGTTCTCCGAGCAAAATCAATTCTAAAACCTCCTCACCAGTCTTCCTTTTTTTTTTTTTTTTCTTTCTTCTCCACCTACTTTTTTAATCTGCAAAGCAGAAAAGCAAGTTACAACAATAGAAAAGATAATGGAAAATTTACTTTCCCATGGGTACATTATTGTGCCAATGAGCAGAAGTGCATCTGTGCATTTACCAGAAAGACTGGTAACTGAACACTGCACTTTGTTGAATATGCATCTGCTTAACTAGAAAGAGTGAACTAATCATGCAGAGTCAACCTTAAGTGCCTGAAAATTCCCTAAGAGCTCCGTAAGAAATGCCCTTGATTTTTAACCAACTCCTGGTTGACAGTGAGATGTGCTTTGCACCTTAAGTAAAATGTCAGTAAAGTGCTAATGAGTTACACAATAGGATGAGTGCTGAAGACATGCAAATAGTGACAACACTCTCCCTGTGCCTTGAAAAGTGGTCTATAAAATCTTCTTTCAAATGTATTTTTGTTTAAAGAACAGCTAAGGGAAGAATATTGTATAAAACTACCAGCTAACAGTTTGTGTTGAGAAAAATAGTTGTTAAAAATGGGTAGGTTTTTTTACCAGAAGGATTCCAACACACATTTTCTATATCCTCTTTTTGGTTTTGCTTTTTTTCCTCATGCTGCAATTTGGAGTCATTCTCTAGATCATCCCCTGGTCTGATTCTAGTCCATATAAGCAGAAATTGGGCAAAAAAAACAGTGAAATGTTAAAAAGCAGAAATAGAGGTCTGCAGGACTAGAATAGAGGTCTGCAGGACTAATATATCTTCTTAAGAGCATCTTAGCTCTTTCGCATCATGTAGCTGTGACCCTCCTGATATGGGGCATATTCTGCCAGAGCTGGTTTCTCAGAGCCCCGTCCAAATCTGTCATGCACAGAGAGGAGAAAGAAAAAAAAAAGGTAAATAAAAAGCAGTAGAAATGCAAAAAATAACGACCAAGAAATTATAAAATTTATATTTGAAAGAGTAGCTGTGTTTCCACTCTTTCCCACCCTGTGTGCATTGTCTTTTTGTGCATACAGTTATGCTTATTTTAAATTGCTCCTAAAAGCATGAACAACTTTTGCCAGTCCTATTCACAATTCATGATGGTTTATGTGATGTATTATAAAAACACGTAGCAAGATCCTATTCATGTGCATCCTAATTGATAAGGAAGGTAATGAAAAAGAGGTGCTGGGTAAGATACAAGTCTCAAAGTCAATTCAGATTGAGTCATATACAAACAGAACTCCAGTTCTTTGTGTATCACTTTGTATACATTCTTTATATGTGACTATTTTATATTCAGAAGTGCTCCAAATCATTCAACAAACAGTGTAGATCTCAACACACTGATATGCAAATCTGTCCATCGGGGCAGAATTGTAATGAAAGTTCTCTGTTAAGCTTTCTTGACCAAAATGGATTCATTGACCATCAACAGGGAGTTCTGCCAATTAATTTCATAATGGCTGAAATCCTAAATCACTATAATATTGTTTGTCTTTATATTTTAGTATGCTGGGTACTAATATGCTGGATATAGTTGCCTTACTGTGATTTAATGAAGTTTTCAACAGATGTACTATTAAGACATCTGGCTAATCCTGAAAATTAAGTATCTATTCCCGTATTCCACTGGGCAAAACGTTTAACAAACTTTATTCCAACGTTTATTCCAAATGTTTTCCATTTGTCTTTCACTTGGGAAATTCTCCCTATCTGTGACTCTTATAATTTACTCCCTCCCAGGTCCACAGGAGTCATGTTTCCCATCACTCTCCTGCATGCTGACCATCAATACCATGGAAGAGGTACATAAAATTCTTTTAATATATCTTCTTAAACCTGGATGTCATACTTGAGCATTTCACTCAGAATAGGATGCTCCAAATACAGTATGGAGCAATAATCACCTGCCTTAACCTGCCTTACTATGTTGTAAGCACAGAGCCTGCACAGCTGCTAAATTGTGGAGAAAAATATTCACAAGAAAAACATCATCTCAGTAGAAATTTCCATGCAAAAAGTGCAAGCAGCATCTTATATATTACACATCTATGTTGTCTACATGAACACCTGCTGTGCAGTAGACTATGCTAGCACAGATAATTATATTTCAATTAATCTGGAACTGAATCTCATCCATTACATCAGTGGTATGAAAGGAACATTAAAGAAGTTATAGTCAGTTTTGTATGTCACTTTCATTTATGGCAGACACGTACTTGTGAACAATGAGGGGAAAAGGTACTGAGGGACAAATATCAGGGTGCTTGCTCAGAGCAGAACACTGGACTTTGAATAATTTCCATCATCCAGTTTTGAAGACTAACTGAGAAAATATTTGTATTCATTTCCTCGAAGAATTTTTAGCATATGGAAAATACAGAGTAGTGCTTCTGCCTTGGCCTCATTCACCAGAAACAGATTGAATTTTTTTATTGATTATAATTGCACACAATGCTGCTGTTACAAGAGACATCTCAAATCAGTAGCATCTTAATAAGCAAAGTCCTTATGCAATAAGCAGTATGCTCAAAATGCATGTTTCTCTCTCTTCTCCAGTTTTATAATTCTGATCCAAATCTGTAAAATCTTAATTGATTTAAGCCTCAGCTATTTAGGGACCATTTATCCAAGTAGAGTATTTCAAAGCAGTTGCTTTCATTGAGAAATCAAATTTCCCTCTCTTTTTTTTCCAGCTGCATCATATGATTTCCAGCTGTTCATTTTAAACTGAACTTCAGAATAAACAACTTTGCAGATTTTCTTCCAAATAAATTAAACTACAACAAGAAAACTTTTAATAATGAACCAGAGAACAGAAAGAGTAAAATTTTGATTTTATTTAGCTTTCTTCTCACTGGAGAAACCCAGGCAAAAAAATATCAGTGTTTGAGCATTCACAAGTCTTCCCTCAACTTCAGGATAATCCCATAAGAAACTGGATCTCTTTGTGTCTCCATTTCTGCTCTGGGCATGCATTCAGCTGCCTGAGGCTGTAGTTACATGGGCAGCCAAGCTCTTCTAATGACTTGTGGCTGCCAAGAAAGGAAGCTTTCTTGCATTCTCTCAACGGCTCTTACTGTCCCTCCTTTCTTTAGTTGCTTTTTTCTAAAATAGACAAGTATTGTGACACTGAATTTATCATTTTCCAATAATATCTGCTTGCAAGATGTTCCTCCTTCCTCACATTAAAAGGAAATTGTTAGTCTCTCAGAGGCTGCAAGCCAAGTTTTCACATACAAAGTACTAATGGTGACACTGAGTAGCAAGTTGAGTGTATTTTGTCTTGGACCTTAGTAAGGATAACTCTAAATTATGTCTAGCAAAAATATTCAGAAATAATGTGTGGGCCACATATTTGCTACTTCAAAATACCTGATTTCAGACAAATATTAAACAGATTTTTTTACTGGGGGTATTTGCATTCCAAATATCTTCATTAATCCAAAATTGAACCAATGCTATTTACCTCCTCTACTTTAAGGCAGATCTAGTGGATCTATATTTAATATGATGCAGTCAATACTCTTCACCATTTAACTGTTTTACTGCTTTGTTCTCACATTCTTATAATTAACATGGACTCTGTGTGTCAACAGGACTTGTAATTCTCTCTGGAAAAATTACATTCCTCTGCTGTTCTCATTATCACCTTTTACTTTCACTGTTAAATTAAAAATAAATTGTTTCTTTTTCTTCTTGTTTTCTAACTTACTCATATGTCTACGTATTGACCATACATGTTCCTAGCAGAGGAATGAGAAGAACCAATATGTAAATTTATGGATTTGTTAAGCATGCACTATTTTCTCTCTGAGGTAGTCCCACAGTTTCTCTGAGGCAGTTAAGGCTTGTAAAATTTAAAGCATAGAGTCTACTTAGTGATCATAATTCTCAGTAATTTCAGGCAAATTGAAAACTGTAATTGTAAAGATTTTATTGTTCTTTTAGAGAAGACAGAGATTGCATTTACAGGTCAGTGATTTAGGAGATTTGTAACATTTTTTAATTGAAAAACTTTGGTACTGATTGTACTCAAGCTATCTACAAGTTTAAGGTGGCCAAAAAGTTGTGGATTAAAAAAAGGCCAGGTTGGCTTGGGCTCTGAACAAGTTGTACGGAAAGGTGTCCCATGCCCATGATAAGAAGGTTGGAACCAATTGATCTTCAAGGTCCTTTCAAACCATCTCATTTAATGATTCCATGACTAAGTTAGATTGACAGAAAGTGCAGGGGGATTTAGTACTTCAGAAAGCTCAGACTGTGGCAGAAAGGGATCCTGTTACTTTTTACTTTTTGTGGGATTTTGATCTACTATCTGATGGCAAAATACTTTAATACTGAGTTAAGCCAAATGGTGGATGTCATCCCTATTCCTCTTCTTTATTCTGGTCTACTTTGAATAAAATTCTTGCATAGCCATTGATTAGAGAATGAAATTTATCTGTTAGGAAAATTATAAGACATTCATCTGCCCTGTACTTTTAACCCCTGGCATTGCTCCATCAGATACTCAGACAAGAACAATGATCATTGTAGCATCAGCATCCAACTGCAGATGATGGCCCTGCTTCAACAATCTCAAAATTTAACTCCATAATAGTCACCAGCAGCTGGAGAATGAAGTCCAGTCTTCTCAGAAACTGAAGTAGATAAAATCTCAAAAATATCCCCATGATCATTTTGCTGTTCTACATAACAGAATTACCTTTTAGCCTTTTTTGCACATAGAGAAAATGAAATAAACTTTCAGCAAAGTACAAAAGGTTGTACACATAGGAAAATATTACACAATTCTGAATAACTTCATTCTTTCAAGCTGAATAGAAAACATAGCAAAACAAAAAGCTCCACAAAATCCCCCAATCAAACAAATAAAACCCACATCACAAAACAAGACCCCCAACTCCCTCTGCATTTTAAATTAGGTTATTAGTATCCAAAAGTTTTATTATAAGCCTAATAATTAATGAACTAACTGAAGATATATTCTGACTGGCCTTATTTACTAGAAATAATTCAACTGTTCTAAAAGGTATTGGTGGAAAATAAATTTAATATTCTCTTCTTCCAGTTATACCAGGTTGCTGCGTGTGGACATGCATAGTCACAAAAGGCTTACTCAAATTTTTAATTACTTGATTGATTGCATTCAGAAAGAAACATTTCAGGGAAATATCTACCCTTTTCATGTGCTGGAAATATAGTCAAAATTGAAGCTGTTAGATTTATTAATAACATGTAGCTAACCAGCAGTTAGTGAATTATGCATTCATGAAGGCAAAATGTAATATTTGATACTTAAAACACCTAGACATTTCTAAACCAGCTTCTATAAAAATCACAAGCTATTCACAGAGGCACACATGCACTCCTCTCAGAGTTCACCCCAAAACCACTCTTCTGATGTCTTTGAAAATGAGGATTTCTTCATTTCTGTATCCCTCTGCTGGAGGTGTAGGCTCTAGCCCTATATGTGCTCTTGACAGTCTCTACAAAACAACAAAAACATATTCCAGTAGAAAGCCCCTAGCTCAACTTCAGGCGTGTGCCTCAGAAGTGTGGATTCTATCGTGTGACCCAAACTGTCATTCCTCAAGCTAGATGCATGCACCCGTGGAATCTGATGGAAGGATTCTCAGTAAGGTCAAGATACAGATTGCAATGTCAGTGGGATGATTTCTGACGATGTCAAAACAAGTCCTGACTCTGTTGCTTTTTTTTCTCTTCCCACTATCACAGATTTTTGAGCTTTTCTTGAAGTTCTTCTCAAGCTGATGCTTTTAGCATTAAGCTGTTTATTGTGGCCAGTGGATGTCTTCTTTACCATTGTCAGTTTGGGACAAAGTCCCTCTCAGACAGTTTTGGATGTTCTGTTGACATTCACCTCTGTTTCATCAACTGTTGGCATCCTAGACAGTTTGATAAGGAGAGGCTGAGGAAGCACCCCCACAAACATTGTTAGGAGCACAACATTCTCTCTCCTGTTACTGATTCTTCTCATTTTCCATCATGTGTAAAGTTTGCCTTGCAGTGAAAATAACCACAAGGGATTACACTGTATAATTTGTGAGTTATGTTAAGATTTTAGTGGTCTTCCAAATTCATTAGTTATAAATACTCCCCAGAAAACTGGCTTTCTGGAAGATGGAGAATTCAAAGTAATTGGATTATTTGAAAGTCTCAATTAATGAAGTCAAACTTTAGTATCCCAATTAATGAATGCATGAATTTACATAGACATTAACAATGTTTTTCACATTATCACCATCTCTTTTAAAAATAAGGGCATATACCATACTAGCACACTAGAACTAACCTTGCCCAATAGGGATATCTTTTTCAGCATTAGTCAAAGATTGGACACCATGACCTTGAAGATATCTTCCAACCAAGATATGTATCTTCCAAATGAAGATATTTATCTTCAATTCTGTGATATATATATTGTAAGGAAGCAACCTTTGTAAAATAAATGACCTTTTTTTACAGTTTTGAGCAAGCGAGGGGCATAAACTCTAACAGCATATGAACTGTAAGCATGATTCATGACTCATGATGGGTGAACTCATCAAGAAGTGCTGATAAGTGTCAAGTATTTCTTCTATAAACTCAGTGAATTAATTATTTTCCAATATGATTATCATAGTTTAGGCAAACATTCTTTCACCCTCAAAAGCACATTGAAGATGTATCTTTTCTTATTTAATATTCATGTGAGATCATTCTTGAATAATGCATGCAAGACTGGATACTACTTTTACAGTATTTAAACAGCAGATTACATTTCTTCAAACCAAAGAGCAATAAAATAAAACTTTAGAAAATTCAAAGTATTACTCTTACAGCAGTGGAAATTACAAGAGGAAATAACCTGAGGAAGAAAATGAAAAATGCCATAGACATCACTTTCTCCTTTGTTTACAGTTACAGTATAAGTTTGGGAAAAATAATGATTTTAAGAATTATGCATGTTTGATAATGCCTAGAAGGTGCAGTAAGTTAAAGCACAAGAAATTTGCCTTATGTCAGAAATCTGTTACTAGTACATTAACAATTGATATAGATGAAGACATCTGACAAACATAATATTAGGTTGGACAGTTGTTTGGCAGGTCAAGTGCATGGACAGAGACCTGTAAGTCACAAAATGCTAGCAGGAGGCAGTTACACAATAAGGCAGACAATTTCATAAGAAATTATTTCGCAGGAATACAGACATGTAGGAAGATGAAGCATCTATTCACATCTCTCTTAAAAGGGAGAAATAAAATAAGTGGCAGGAACAAAAAAGAGAAATGAAGAACATAGAAGCAATAGAGTGATAAGTGAGCCCCAAAATCAATAGCAACTGACATACCATTTACTCTGAATTTGACTTCAAATTTTGATCAGAAGCATGAGTGTGGCTTTCATGATGACTCATTCTATCTAAATGGCTGACTCCAAAACTGTGGAATCCTAACCCTAATCTATGGCTTCATGCCATTCCCTCAAGTTCTGTCACTGGTCACCATAGAGGAGAGATCAATGCCTGCCCCTCTGCTCACCTTCCAATCTTAAACCAGTGTCTGAGTCCATACCCTACTTACTAGCTGACATGCAGACTATTTCACAGAGTTGTTGGTACAGAAGACACTTAGAAAAGATCTGCAACTGGAATATAAAAATTCAGCATAATATGCGTAGTTGGAAATTCATTTCTGTGGAGACAAAAGGGTAGAGTGATAGCTGAAGGAAGATGAACATCTGGAAAATATGCATAAACAAAAAAAAGGCCTGAAGTAGATGCAAATTTTAAAAATGTTATTAAGAGCAGAAGAAGTAGATAAAATACATTTTTCTGCAAATAAACAGGTTTAGTTAGATCACTCAAAGCAATAGGAATGTATTTGACAACTGAAACTCTTACTTTCTTTATAGTATAGACTTGTGTCTTTTTGAGTTTTTTATATGTCCTGATGCTGTGTAGAATTTGTCCTCCCTTCATTCTTCCAAATCTCATGTATGTTTGAAATCCTTACTCTTATCATCCACATACCATATTGAAATATGGTTAAATGTGATTTGACTTAAGCTTCAAACCTAACACTCAGCAGTGTGTTGCTCAGTAGTTACTGGCTCATTTGCTCTAAGATATATTTGTTTGAAAATTCAAGTCTGTGAGGAAAGCAAACTTGAACTGTTTGACATTGGTCAATAGGCTACAATTCCCTGAGCATGTTGGCAGTCATCCACAAAATTAGTCACGATATCCTGTTGACCCAGTTTGAATCCTGTGTTGAGATTATACATACTCTATTATTTCGTTTCAGCCTTGGTTTGGGAAATATCATTCCCACTTTATGCAAGTTTTAATTCTGTTTTCACAGCTGTTGACTAGCTGTCTTCCTACTGCTTTTATCTTGAGGATTTTATCATGTTCTAGTCCCTTTTGATGATTTATTTGGCATTAGGAGTAGGTTTACATTTCTTTGCCAATACTGTGTTTTAAGCCTCCTACAAAATCCTCTCAGAGGCCTTCTGAGAACATAGCAGGGAGAATATTGAGAAATTTTAGGAGCACATCAATCCTCCTTCTAATACAATAGTGTTGAGGTTTTTACCCTATGTACTTCAGCATCTATTTTATTCAGGTGTTTTGAATTTTTTTTTTTCCTTACCTGTTTAAGCACCTATTCAGTTAGTCGTGGTATAATTCAACTTCAATTTAAAGCAGCTACAGTGACTAATACCCCATGAAATTTGTGAAGAAGGGACCTATTCTGTCCTTCAGCTTCCTCAGTATCTGTTTCAAATCCAGTGTCAATTAAGTCCTGGAAGGTATACAGGAGATCCTGATTTTTTTTTTTTTTTGATAGGCACAGCTTAATCATTTCACATCTCTACTCCTTTCTGTAATCATGCAGGCAAGTGATTCCACAGCAATCCAATGTTCAAGAATGTTCAAGAACTCCAGCAGATTTGCAATTATTCTCTTCTTCAGAGCTGGTATCTGTAAGTAATTTATACCAACTGTTAATAGGTTACATTGTCAAGAGTGAGATTAACTATTCCAAACTGCTTAGTCTTAAAAAAAAAAAAACCACTGGGAAGGAACAAGCTGTGTAATTCTTTCTATAAGTAATAAAACTGTTGCCTTTTTCCAATGGATTTCTGACATATTTCCCCCTAATATTCCAGGGATGTTAATTTTTTAATTTTTTTAAAAAAAAAAATCTTTTTTATACAATATTTATGTATAAATATTCACAATTGAAATAATCTTGTATTTGTTAGTCAAGAAATTCAAACAATTCCTGTGGTATAAAGATATAAATTAATTCTACTTGGCGTGCACATCATTAAATTCAATAAATATTTTATAAAATGGACTAAATGAAAATTTTTCTGGAAGTTTTATGTGCCTACTTCCAAGTCAGTTAACTTACAGGGGTACTGCAGCTCTAGACAACAATAAAACAGCAGTAAGGTATTTTTGCTGCCTAAAAATACTTCAATGTCACTGAATAAAAATAATGAAGTGATTCAATGAGGCAATTTTTCTACTATCACAGTCAAACCATATCTGATTCAACTCTCACTTTTTTCTTGTAACAGCTATTTGTATAATATTCAGGAGAAAAAAAAGTGAAGGCTAAACATAAATTTTACTGGACTAAGCATGCGTGTAACTGCTTTTCTAAATATGTGTAGACTTAAAATCATATTTATAAATAAGCTGGAGACATCCTTGGCTGTTTCTGAATTGGGACTTTGATAGTAGATTTGCTTACATGAAAATGAAACTTGTACTACAATTTTGTTATTAGGTAGACATAGCTTTCCAGGAAATATAATTTCAACCAGTTCCAATAAGGAAAAACAGCTTCGTTACATAGAAAGGATCACTAGTTTACATAATTAGAGTGTGGGGTAGGTGTTTTCCCTTCATTAACCCAATCTGTAAATCAAATGTGCAGCAGTCACCCTGGATTTTTTAGCAGTTGAGGGTGAAGTGTGTAAAATTTAAAAAGCTTTGTTAATTATTTTAGCAGTGTATCATAAAAGAAACTGTCGGAACACAAAATTTCTGTCCTCACTATTATGTTCTATTGTCAGTATATTTCTGCTTTTCTGCGTTTTCATGGCCAAAGTCACTGATCTTTCTGTCTTGATGATTAATTTCAGATATGTTAAAATATGGTCTGGAATTTTCTGGAATTGAGAAAGTACCTGGACCCATTGAGACAGAGAATTGCTTATATTACAATTGTGTTTCTTGTTGGGAAATCTGTGATGGCACAATTTTCTGTGCTAGCAACACTGATAAAAAGCTAGAATATCTACCAGCAGAGAAGTAACTGAAATAATAAAAATTATCAAAACCTTAATTACAGCAATCTGTTGCTGCTACATTATTTTTCAACTTTACTATAACTGAATATTTAAATGACAAAGTGTGCTTGTGTGTCTGCACGTGTGTGTGTGTCAGTGTGTAAATACCACCTAGTCTGTCTGACACAGAACAGCATTACCCTTACAAGGACAGACGTCATTTATGTGGCACCAAAATTGTTTCTGAGGCTTGTCAGGAGATCTCATATAACCAATGTTATTATTTCTTGGATCAATTTTCAGCAAATGTGACCACTTTCAAATGTATTTCTCAAAATGTTTTTTGGTGTGCATGAATATTTTTTCTCAAGTGTAATTGAAAATAAATATTTTATATAAAAACTTTTTTTAAAAATTGGCATACCTGTAATATTAGGGGGAAATATATCAGAAATACATAGGGAAAATGCAGTAGTTTTTTTACTTATGGAAAGAATTATGGAGTTTGGGCCTTCCCTATGACACTGATATTGTCAAACAAAGATGTCCAAGCAAACAAAGAAACAAACAAATAAGTAAAATTATTATAAAGCACAAAGCTTTACAAATTTTTTAAGTATTGAGTGAATAATGGAAATAACATTTTGATAACTTCATAGACACACCTAAACAGCTTTGTAAGTGTTCACTGTTTCACATAGGTAATCATTGTTATTTTTGTGACATTTGGCTAAATAATTAAATGGCAGTATAAGATGAGTCTTATGATACTAGACCAAGTAAAAAAATTATGCTACTACTATATGTGAGACAATTATTAGAGAAAAACTCTATGTTTGCTAAGTAAGAAGATGAATTAGCAATGATTCTGAATTAAAACTTACCAATAGTACTATTAATTCATCCTGGTTGTTAACAGTCCATAATAATAATTAAAAAAAAAAAAACAGTGAGGAAATCTGTGAAAAATTCAGATTAAAAAAAACCAAGCTCTAAATACTTGCATCTTTATATATAAATTATTCACAAAATATGATTTCAGGCAAGATTAATGGTTAATGTTTAAAATTACTTCTGAAGTTCTACAATTCAATTTTTAGCAAGCCTTGAGAAGTTAGATATCAAGATCTCATCTCTATAAATATGAAATGCCTAAAATCACAGAAGCAAGTTGAAAAGCTGATACATAAATTAATATGAAGTTAAATAAGCAAATAGATGTTGTTTGACAAGCATGAAAAATACCAGCTAACCCTCATTTGTTGTTCATTTGTGTGCCTTATGCCCCATGCTCCACTTTCTTTTTGATAACCCTCCCAAGGTAACAGCCTAATGGTGAGTCAATAGCATGGACATTACACACCCATTGTTTATGGAAAAGCAACAAGTCAAAATGGATTGCATGATGTCTGACATCTGCTATCCTTTCAGTGCAGATACAGATTTTCAAAAAAGCTTCCATCACTTTTTCAAATATAGCTGAAATTGGCCAGCTTGCTTTCAGGAAGAAATGGAAGGAAATGTATGGAAGATATATGGATGGAACCCTTAAACTTGTAAAAAGTTCTGAGACTACCAAAGTTAATTAAAGATATAGGAAGATCTTGGTGACCACTTTTTTTTCTTCAATAAATGGCTCCTTTGTTAAAAAATAATACTTTACAGAGAGATAAAAACAAGTGGAAGGTCATAGTAATGTGATGCCATTGTACCAGTCCATCAGTTGTTTTCCTTAAGCCACGGATGACAAATTTCAATGTGCTAATATTTGATAAATTTTTCTAATAAAACCAATAATATAAATAAAAAACTCTTAAGATTATTACTGTGTCAGGCAAATAATTTGAGTACCTTAACGTATGAATTTGTAAAAGCTTACAAGAGTATTTATCGTTTCTAATATCATCTCAACTCTTCCCTAGGCATTTTATACAATAAAGAAAAAAAATTATTAAACCTATTTCAGTGTTTCTTTGACTACATTGGTCAGATGCAATGATTTAGATTCTGTTGATCAGCCTTGCTTCTCCTGAAGGGCACCTTCTCAGCAAGTGCAGGATAACCTAACTCACTGCCAGCCATAAACTTATTGTAAAACAGGAAAGTTACTTCTCTGATATGTTTACAGCTCTCTTTCCCCCCCAAACTGTGAGTCTGCTGCACCCTTGTTTCTCAAATCTAATCTTACCTACATATGAAGTCAATATCACCCTCCTCACCAGCTCAGAATTCCTATTTGTCACTCTTTTATACTATGGCAAGGTTAGGAGATCCTTTTATTTCCTCTTGAAAATCTTTTTAAGCCCTTGCTGTAAATGGTATATTGTGCAATGCAAAAGGCAGATCTCCAGAGGAAAGATAAAACTTCTCCATTTGGACTTCTAACAAAGAACAGGAGGAAACATTCTCAAAAAAGAAATGTAATCATGAGACAAATCAGTACCAGCTGTAATGAACACCTGAGACTCTTAAATCCTATAGGATGAAAATTACTTTTTTGCTCCTTCACTAAAAATTTGAAAATGGGGCTTTGGAGGGCAGGGGGGTTATTATTTAACTTTAATTTGATTTACACCTGCAGCATACCAATTAACTGAACAATAACTCAAAGCTAGATCATGTTATCTTTTAGACCCTTTCGAGATTTACTAACAGTAGTTTATTGGAGGACAATTTTAATTCTTTTTTGTGTGTAAACACCACAGTTAATTATGAAGCAAGTTTATTAGTCTTCTATTTGGGGTTTAGGTACTTGTTTTCATTGCAAGAAAACTGTAATCCTTTTTAGTGTAGCACTGTGGTTTTTGTTTATTCAGTGTCATAGTCATTGTCTAATGATTCTTTACTTCTTTTTATCTGTTTTTGCTAGTTCTGTCACTGATCCTAAAAGACAATACAAAAAAAATTAAGTGCTACTGCTAAATACAGTTATAAATTGATTTCTTTTTATTCCCTTTTGTTCAGCTTGAATGGAGCTACTCCAAATCTATGAAGTACTGTGAGAAACAGAATTAAGGTTTATCCTTTTATTTTTCTTAAGCTTTGTTGTTAGCCTCCATACTTTTTCCAGCACTGGATTAGAGAAAGAGAAATAACCAAACTGTACAGCTAAAGAAAAACTCCTAAACTCCTTAACTGTTCTGCAACTAGTGATAGCATGCAAAACATGAAAATTGCCATAATTTCTTCCATGTGTTGTAGTTTAACAGGCTTTCATTTGAATCTCTAGAATAAGAAAAAAGCATAATAGAAATTGTGTATAACCTGAAGACAGAACTTGGAGCCAAGAATTTATGGAAAGAAGCAAGATCAGATGCCCTCTAGGGTTTACCCTCATTGCTAAATGAAAAAAGACAGTAAATTAAGTTACTAATCACTTGCTCATCATATGTAGTTGCTACAGCATTTATGAGGCAGCTTAAAAGCTTTGCAGTCCATTCAAGTCCAAGGAATGGAGCTTGACAAGAGAAGAGCAAATAATGTCTAGGTTTGCAGTCTTCCTGCTGGTTCTCCATTTTTCTGTTTAAATTGTGTCCAGCATTTAACTTTTTCAAGTGGATTTTTGTTAAAGGAAGATCAATGAGGGAAGGAAGGTCAGTCAGATAAGAGAGAAGAGAAAATGAAAGGAAGAAGAGTGGAGAATGGCATCAGTGGGAGTGAGACTGAAGGAATGACTCCAGACAGAGTGGTGTGAGCTGGAACAAATAGCTAAGTGATACCAGGAGTGCTCAGTCTCAAAATTATACATAACACGGATGGAGTCAATGCACAAATGTTCCTAGGTCAGCAGTAAGCACCAGGAAGCTGAATTACATTTCCAATATTAAGTTTTTTCTATCTGAGTCTCTCTGATCAGCATGGAAGGGTAGCAGGCAAGGAAAAGTAAGATGTGGCTGCATGAAAACTGCCTTTAAGAATTATTCTCAGGTCTCACTGAGAGTATCCTGTTAGAATAGTTATTTACCTTAAACTTACATAAAATTTAAAACCAACTATACCTTAGGTTTCCTTTTTTTTTTTTTTTTCTTTTTCGTTTTTAAAAATTTTTAATTATATATCCATTTTACCAGGTTTAGAGAGAAGGAAAAGCAAGACAGAAGAATATCTAATACCTGGATCCAGGATTTAGGAGCTAAGGACTTATGACTAAAATTTCAGTTCTCTTGCATTTTATGACAGCTCTTACAGATGAATCCTTTGCTAAAAAGAAAATTGAAGTAACAGACTATCAGGTCTGAAAAGTTAGCCTGGATTCTAACATCCTTACCTTAATTAAAGCAGATACTGCTGAATATGTTAATCTTTGTATGACCAATATGAATCTTGGGCCTAGCAATGGTTATGTCCTAGAAACTTTATGGAATTCTTTTTCCCCTTTTCTCTAGATGATTTTGAGAAGAAACCTCCTATTACTTCTATTGACATGTATCCCTCAAAGGCCTAGCTCAGATCTACATGCCCACACTCAAATGCAAACACTTGGTTTTTATAAATTATTATAAATTATTAAAATTATCATAAATTCAGAGACAGCTCTTGAAAAATGTCTTTGAAAAGAGAATAGTATAGAATAATATGTGTTTATGTTCTAAGCCATACTAGAAAAGAAATACTTTTAAGTATCTTTATTACCTCGATGAGAAAACCTAAAGATTAAAAATATTTTTTTTTAAATTTAAAACAAATAAAATCCTTGCTGTTGTGTCATGTTTCTCACCTTACTTTCATGTAACACCTTGAATAATCTCACTTTCAAACTGTTTCCAATCTGTGGTTTCTTGACCACTTCAGGTAAACTTGATTGTTCTCTTAAACTTGGCCTTTATTAAGTGGCAGCATTACATTGAAGACCATAAAGAGGTTTTGCTGAAGAAGCAAATTCTTCAGACATATAAGATCTATTAGTTTTTTCTGTTTAATTCATATTGGATACTTTTCTGTTACTTCTGTATATCTTATTTAGTGATCCTAAGTAGCACAAAACTCAGTATGGAGGCGAAAATATATAGTTCAGGGTAGTTTCATTTAAAAATTAATCAATCCAGTTTGTACCTTTAATTTTTAATCATTTAATATTGGAGAGATCAAACAAATTTCCTTAGTAAAAGATTTAGTTTAATTTTTGATTTTTTTAAAGTTCATCTGACTTCTAATTTTTTCTCAGACTTTGATCTCATTAAGACATGAAGATTTACTTTTAAATATTGCAAAAATTTTATCAATTTTAAATTCTGTTCTAGAAATAGTTTTGAAACCATGGTTCACTTTATTGATAAAAGAACTAATGAGGAAACAATGAGCAGAAGCTAGGAAATATGTTTAAAAATCAGTGTGCAAAAAGAGCATAAGATACAAACAATGGACATGTGCTTCACAAGTCAGCAGTGTCAACCCAAGCTACTTCTAAACAAGCTCTAAACAAGATAGCAGAAGTAGTTTCAGACCAAGATAAATTTATTCTGTTGACAGTGCATTGAGCATTGCAGGTACACCCAAAAAAAGAGAAAGAAAAGATTACTACAAAATATCAATGAAATTGGCATTGTCACTGTTGAGAAGTTTTTAATTGATAATTTTATTTTTCCATATTTTCTTTTCTTTAAAATATAAATCACTTAGAGAATTTCAACAAATTTGTTTAGTGCAGTGCAAGTATTATTTTTGCTGCTTAGTGAGAAACTGAAAATAATCTAACAATGAAAAATAAGACTTATTTCTATTTATTCACTACTTTCAAAAATTCTCCCAAATAGTAACATTTAATCCAATAGGCATTTAAAAACACAATGAAAAAGCAAGTTAGGAAATTGGGCATTCAATTTATAATGCATTCTTCCATTAAGAAGAATAGACACGTTTAACACTTTACCTAAATAATGTATTTTAGAAGAAACTGTAAGTATATGTAAAATAATGTAAGACTAAAAATAAAAAACTTATTCCTATTTTGTATCTGCATATGACTCATCATAGAATTAGGACCAATAGTATATCTTCTCTCTGTAATTTTATTTTATATATTTATGCTTATATATATATTTTTTTTTTTTTTTTTTTTGTATCTATATCTCTTTTGTAAAAATTCCTTAACATGTAATGTATGTTTTAACATTTGGTAAGCTAAGAATTTTTTTTTTGCTTCTTAAGTCCTACTTTGGTCCCTAAGCCAATAAACCCATGTCTTGAAAGAACACTGTAGAGATTAACTTCCATTGGCTAGACAATAGGCTGGCTGATTCCTTCCCAAGATTGTTTTGTGAATACTCTATTAGGATTGCTTAATAATTACTTAATAATACTTTTTAGATTCTCCAGATCATTACAAGAGGTAAAATTAATATTGTACTGCTTTTATGAACAGCACTTGACTCATTTACACACCATCACAATCATATAGGTAGAGCAGAGACATCACTTAGCAGGTAGATTGTTTTAGAAAAAAAAAAAAATCAGATTTTAAATAAAATTTTCTTAGGAAAACATGAAAATATACAGCTAAAAATATATTTTGAGGCCATATATTGATTTGAGGGCACCTGTTACATCCCAGAGAGATGTTTAAAACCCAGATTGCAAACAAGAATAGCCAGTGTGCTGGGGAAGCCATAAATATAAAATCAATAAGAAACCCTAAGGTTTCCTGGGGAGATAGTCCCATAAGGAGACACATCTGTTCATTTTATATCCAGAAACCTATCCTGGTATAGATATTTTTAAAAGTCTGAGCCTTTTCTTTTAAAATAAAGGTGTGATATGATGTCATCTACTAGCAAATTCATGTCACTTTTCCCCTGAAGAATGCTCTAAGAAATGATAGGCCATTTTTCTCTAGAAATCTTCTTTACCTGGCAGACTGAGATTTTCAAGTATACAAAGGAGAATTCAAGATCCATTAGAAACACGTTGCATATGACTCTATAACCTTGTGGGGTGGGGACTCATCAGGGAAATAGTCAATTATGGGTTTCTTGTCAAGTCTGCTCATCTTTATTCCCCAGAATACTGATTACTAAAAAGCATCAAAGAGCCTCTTGAAGCAAAGAGAGAATTTATGAACACTATAAAAGCTGAATTATAGAATGATGTACATTCTAGGGCTTCTGGCTCCCCATCAATTTCTCCTTTTACCTCTGTCTGTATATTCCTATGAATCACCTAATATTCCCTGTAGAGCAGCAGAGGAAGAAAAAGGGAGTGCTTCTCCTGCTAACCTTAGGCCACAGCACTCACTAAAAGTAAAACAAAAATACCTTCAGGAATGTGTAAATTTTAAACCCCTAACCTGAGATCACTGAACCTGAGTGTAAAAATGCTATAAATCTTAGACATGTTTTTAGTTCATTGTGAGCTATATTGTCAATGTCAGTCAGTTTTTCTCAGGAAATGCATATTAAATTTCCTGTGGAGACTTTGGTTCTTGGCTGCTTCTAGGCATGTGACAGCTGCTGAGCCCTTTAGACTGCAGCAGTTTTGGTGCATTTCAGTGAGAAAGTCACATTAGGCACTAGGGAAGTTTCAGTCAAAAGGGGAGACACCTGCGAGGTTTAAACATCTGCGAGATTAGACTTTTTATTGTCATTTATAGCTTCAGTCTGTAAAATCTGTCTATACCCTTCATTTGATACATGTCTTCATGTCCTTGGGATACACAGATCTAACAATTTACAATTCACTGAAGTAAGGCAAAGAAAAAAACAATGAAACACAATAGAAAAAAAAGCCTTAGAGGTAGAAATGAAAACAAAATAAAAATATTATCTATTTTTTCAAAGCAAAGCAGTATGTTATTTTTATTCCCTGGTTTACTAGAAAGTTATTTTGTTTGCCTAAATTGCTCAATCTCTTTTTTTTTTAGAACAAGCCAGAATTTAGCCTGTTTCTTCTACCTTAGACAAGCAGTCAATTTTAATTAACTCAGTGTGCAGGAGTTTTTGGCATTTGTAGAAACTGGGCACACAGCCAATCCCCAAAACATATCTGATCAGTTTGTCTGGAAAGAAGTAAAGAAAAAGATGTTTGCTTAGAGATCTTGGAATTATAGTCTGAAATCTCAGCAACTGGAACCAAAATTAGTTACACAATCCTGCCTTCTTTACTTGTCAGTGATTCCCTGAAACTGCACAAGTCCAAGGGAGTCTGCTCTAGATACATTGTTCACTATATGGAAATATATATATATGTTTAGTATTCATGTTTCTGATGAGTTCAGTATAAATGGAGCATTTAATGCAATAACAATAATAATAATAACAAAACTATGTTATTTAAATTAACATGTCTTTGTGGGTTCTCAAGCATTTAAAAAGATTCAATAGAATCAGTTTTGAGGGGACAGTTAAAAAGTCATCAGAGATTTTCTTTGATGCATTTTGGACTAGCTCCATGAGATATCATTTTGTTGGTAGGAGATGTATACATCAAATTCTTAAAGTGCCAAGGTTTTTTGTTCTTTTGTTCAATCTGAAATACAGAATCTTTTTTATGTGCAACCTTTCTTCTACTCCTCTTATAAAGCACCATGTATATGAATGGTAAAGCAGCAGGTATGAGAATATAGATAATTTATTTTACAATTGACTAAACCTAGAAATAACAAGGTAACCTTTTAAGATTAGCAGAGAGAGTTTCTCAAGAAAAAAGTATATTTTATCTAACTAATCAAATAGTCACACTTAGCTGGATGCAGTGAATTTTAATCTAAGAAAATAAAAGTTTGTTTTTCTCCTTGAAAAACAGAAATCAGATGAAAATGTTCTGTGTACATAACATTCCTTGCATTATTCAAATTATCCTTAGACAACAAAATGTTACAGTGTTGAAATTCAAAGCAAATATTAAAATTGCCCCTTGACACTATCAAATACAAACTTCAACTGGATTTTTTAAAGCATTAGAAGACCTTAAAAACAAAACCAAAACCAAAACCAAACAAAACAAAAAAACAAAAAAACAAAACAAACAAAAAAAAAAGAAAAAAAACCAAAACCTGTTAAAGATCCAAATGAACTAAACTTTAGACATTATTTTTTGCTACTCAGTGTCAAATCTTGTTCATTAGATGTTAAAACATTTTTATTGATCTCACAACGTTGTTTTTGATAAGGAAAATTTTAATCAAGATATAAATGAAAAGAATGTGAAATTGAAAAGTATTAACCTTTCATGTGAATGCAGCAAATGAAGGCACTCAAAGCCTGTAGCACTAATTATTGTCTTCTGGTTAGAGGGTTTAGAGCAAGAGTCCATTGCAAAGTTGGACCCTCAGTTTATGGCAGCAAATTTACACAGAAACTTCTAGATCCAATTTTTGGCACTTCTGTCTGTGAACATAAGAATGAGAAAATTTTCCTCAGATTGTTTTAATGTCTTTACTTTAAAATGAAGCTGCATTGAAAAATGCGATTTTTGAAATGATATGTACAAACTTTCTTGATCCACAGATGGGGAAAAAAAAGTGGAAGCCTAGATTTTTTTTAATCTTCCCTCCCGGACAAAGGCCTTGTGTTCTGAAAGAACCAGGATTTTGTGATCTTTGTGATCTACTGTGCTGTGGGTTTACAAGATTCACATTCAAGGTAGTGGTAAAAGCTTCATTACTCAAAGCTACCTAGTGGAACTTCTATTCAGTCAGCACTATTCTGAAACCATAATGCCACCAAAACACTATCTTTTTCCATAGATTCTAAATGAAAAATTCTTTTAGTCTGTGTCTAGTGAGGGAAGTAAAATATGCAGTTTGTTTCAAAATATTTAATAAACTTTATTAGAAAACTGTATATCTATGTCTCTTGTTATTTTGTCTTGGCTGACTTAAAACTTGAAGGCAACGTTCAGTTTTGAAATGTGAAAGGGTACTGGTGGCAGCTTTTTGCGAGGTCAAGTAGATTATTAAGGTCACAGAGTATTACTAAAATTGCCAGCAAATTATTTTGGTGCTGTCTGGCACTTATCTCACACACATCTTAACCAGAGCACTGTCAGCATGAACACAGGAATGTCCGTATGTTCATGGGAATTTTTTTCTCTGGTTTCCAGGATATCTTTTCCTATCTCAGCAACATGAGACACTGCAAGTTCTTCAGAGTAAAGTGTCTTTCAGCATGTATATTTTTATCATTCACCACCAGATGATGAATTAGACATAAAGTAGGTTCACAGATCTGGACAGAGATTTATGCCAGGAGATCTGATGTAATTCACAAATATAGCAGCAGAGACTAAAAATCTACAGCATCAAGTAATGTTTTCAGACCACCTCCCAGAATGTACACAGTAAAATTTAAGTTACACTGTTAATTTGTTATTTCCTATGGTTTCTCACATGTTCCTAAGCTGTATTTCCCACTTGACAGAAAAAGATGCACGATATTAAGCTCAGGGTGCAATAGGTCTGTATGACATATGTCTTCACATTCAAAAACCAACAGGATTTTTAAGAGATTAAAAGTAGAAGCATAAAGTAGAAGATAAAGCAAGAGAAATGTACCAGCCTCAGTATTCTACTGGTCTTTCAGGTGCCTGTCTCCATGAAATAATTTTAGAATACAGTCAGCTTCACTATAGACTTTGCTGCCCTTTCCATGTCCATCACAATTATTTACATCATCTGCTATTGCTAAATATTTTGCTACACCAATTATTTGCTGTCACAGGCAACCATCAATTTAAAATAGAAACTACAGCCACTTTTGATAGATGCTCCTCAAGTAACTTTTCTAAGTCAACAAAGGACAACAGTGTGATAGGAAAATAAGTACAACTGCCAAACTGAAATGATGAGTTACTCAGCATAGCTTGGGACATGATCGTCCACATCCATTTTTCTTTAGTTTTGAAACAAGTTTTATAACACTTAATAGCTCAGAATAACATCAAAATATAATCTATGATATGGTTAAAAGTGAGGTGGTGTAGAACACAACGCTCTCTATTAATCTTTGCAAGGCTTTAGAGTGGTTTCCACAGAATCTGTATTAAATTTTTATAGATCTCTTTTTGCTGTTTTTAACTCCATTAAATTCTGTGCAGCTGTTCAAAAACATTCTTCTTTTTCTTCTTATCTCAGCCTTTTCCTATGACAGCTTTGTTGAATTTAAACTTCACAAAACTCTCTTCTCCTGAAAAGAGTCTTCTTGAAAGAGAAAAACAAAATATCCAGAGGCCTATTTTCCATGAAATGTGACAATCCAGCCTCAAAAGAAACATGTTTAGGAAGGAGGAAAATGCAGTCATAAAGATGGGGCATTATCTTTAATAATTTATTGGAGCAATGTTGCACTTTATAGACATAAAGTACATAAAGACCATCTACAAGAGCTGATAAGCAAAGTAGAAATCCATAACTGGTAAATTATTGAATTTCATGCTTCTATGGCTCAGTAAGCAATCATCCAAATGTTCTTGTACTACTCCTAAAGGTGACCATGGACAGTGACTCCTTATATGTGTTTTAATTTATAAACAAAGTTCTTAGTGAGAAAAAAACAAGACATTAAATTCTACATTTTTCACTTTAAGTTTCAGAGAGAAATTAATTCTGAACTGTACTGAGTAGCCACAGAAACAGGACTCTGTTTAATTGCCTGATCTAAATCCAGCCATCTGGAATGAGTTACTGAAACCTGAAATTCTTTTGACAACTTGAGATGGCAAAACTGCTGTTTTGTTTCTTTGTGGCAAAGAAGATTTAGATTCATTGTAAAACAGTGACATGGAGGAGCAAAAAAAGGCTTTCACTATTTATGATTATGTGGAAAAGAAATGCAAAGGGAAGAGGGAAAATGTACTTTTGCCAAAACAGTGTACTCCATTTCTTTTATTCATTAAAATACTCCTCTTTGATTTCAAGTGCAAGCTTGAGGGAACTCATGTTAAAAAAACAGGATTTTTTCGTGTATTTCAAATTCTCTTGAGATGTAGCTTACTATCCCATATACCCAGATCCTCAGGACACCACCAACCAACCCAAATAATCAAAGTGCATGGTTTGCCACACGCACACCAACTATCTGCAAAGACCAAACATAAAATCTGTTTGTATCGAAGAGATTAAACATCTATCTATCTATCTGTCTATCTATCTATCTATCTATCTATCTATCTATATCTATCTAATCCATCCATCCATCCATCCATCCATCCATCCATCCATCTCTGTTTTTGGGAAACAAAAATGTTATTTTAATGCAAAAGGAAACAGATCATTATAGCATTCCAAAAAATCTTTATTCTCCTAGAAATCAGTAATAAATCAGTGAAAAAAACTAGGCTTCTATGCAAAAAAATATCAATTTTATTGTAGAAGTTAAACATAATTTTCAGAAGCTCTGGCTTTCAAATGAAGCCACAAAGACACCCATAGAAAATAAGATTCCTGAAAGATTGTAGTGGATTGACCCTGGTTGACAGACAGCCCTCAAAGTCTCTCCATCATGTCCTCCACAGTTGGACTTCTGAACAAAATGTTCATGAATTTAGCTTTAGGAGCCAACATTTGGTCATTTTACTCAATGGTATATTTTCACCTCCCAATCCTTTTAGGTCTATGTGATTTGATATTCTCATAATTCTTTTGCATTCAAGAGTGGAGTTCAGTCTTCTTTCTTTTAGCTGAGATGTACTGTATATTGCTGGATATCTTGTAAAATTAGCTCTGTGTGTGCTTGGATGCTCAAGAGCAGCTTTCAAATCAAATATAAGCTGATAATGCAGTTCAAAGAGAAGAGCTTCATCCATTAGCATACAGAAATTCATATCCAATAAACATACATTGCATTTATGTTTCTGATATGCACAGATACATTGGTTGCCCTATTTTTGCTTTAATTTATCAAATTATCCATCATCACCAAAACTTTCAATTTGATAGTAAACAGACATTTAATAATGAAAAATGCAAGCAGTTTCTGTGCTCCCATTGAGCTATAAATTTTGCTTCAATCTCTTATTATGGACAAGTAAGCATTGAAAAAATGCTTTACTTTTCACTAACTCATCCTGATGCCAACTTCATCAATTCAAATGGTCTTGCATCTGGTTTTCAACTTGAAGAAATAAAGGTAAAATTAATTTTCATTTAATTTAAAATTTTGATTTTATATTTCAAATAAGAAGAAAAACAAACTGTTGAAATTTTTAATAGAAGGAATAATGGAAAAACAAATTATATGACCAAACTGAGAAAACCCAGAGGAAGTAGCTAAATTGAATAATGGTAGGAACAGTGAACTGAATATAAAACTGTGGTTACTCACAGAGGAAAAAAAATGGTGCACAAAGAGAAAAAGAAAAAAAATCAAATCAAATAAGAAAATAAAAGTCAAGGAAAAAATTGGACATCAGAATGTACAAAAAAAAAATGAACACAAATTTCAAGACACATAGACAAAAAATGAAATAAGGTGGTTTGTGCTTTTCATTTTTATGCTGAACAGTAAACTCTTTGCTGCCATTTTAATTTAATTTGAGACCTACCCTGAAATGTGTGAATTTTCCACTTTCCTTTTTCATACACAGCTAATAACTGACTAGGGATTAAATCTTGACAAAAGCTCCCAATTTTCCATGTAAAGAGCAAAGATGATTTAAAGTGATAAGAAAGAAATGGATCCTCTTGACAGATTATCAAAACTGTGGAAATTTGATAACAATTTTTAATGTTCTGATAAAACTCAGGTAAGCTCAGCACCATTAAATTTTTAAATAAGACCATAGTGACACTGTGAAAATTCACTACATTGGATCAGAGTTTACTTACAAAAGTTAGCTTTTCCCTAGTGTTAAATCAATTAAAAGCCACTCAACTTCCGTTTCATTGCAATGTGTTGTAATCTGTTATCTAGTGCCCCCCATGTGCTATATTATCAGGGACTCTCTACAGTGATTAGCTTCAAAAATTTAATTAAAATGTAATTAATTTTATGCTTTGCTTATTTAGCAGAGTTTTTAGTGAAAATAATCTATTAGATGAGGCTTGAATTTAACCATTTGTTCTAATATCAACAGCTACTATGTGAACTATGTGAACTATGCTCTGGCAGTAACAAGCAGAACCCACATGAACGAACATCCTGTCTATGGGTAGAAGAGAAAACAGGCTGATGGAGTCAGTCATGAAGTTTCCAAAAGTGATTGAAAGTCACAGTCACACAGGCAATTAATTTTTTATTATTTGTGTATACCCTAACCTGCAGTTCCCTGTCATTATAACAGTAATTTCATTGAATCTATTTCTTTTAATGCATACCAGGACCAGCATCACAGGAAGGCCTGGCTGCTCCTTATCTTTTTCCACATGACATGAAGTTAGCCTCCGTGTTCTGTCAAGACACCTTCTGCTGACTCTGATATGGCAGGAATGGAAGTGGCACAGCTAGCATTGAGGACTTTGAGACATTCCAAAAAACTGTGTGAAGGAAGGCTGAACACTTTTGAAAGGACAATTCAGCTGTACACAAGGCACTAGCTGCAAATATTTCCATTCACATTTGTCCCATGTACCTTGAAGCCCCTGAGAGTTCTGTTACTGCATCTCCTTTGTAATTGGGAGGTGAAATGGGACAGTTCATGCTATGTAAGATCAAAATCCCTTTCACCACCTTGGGTGTCTTCCTTGCTAAAGATTAGGCAAGATGAGTCCAGGCCAATGACTTTAAAGCACTTGGGCAAGCCAAAATAGCTCTTCTGTTAAAGATGCACTCAAGGTATTCCCTGACTGTGGCATTTAGATAGACTTTTAAACAAACTGAAAAATTTACTGCCCAGCTCTGAGCTGCATGTTCCTGAGAACCTCTTGTGGATCATCAATTAAATTACATTATACATTTTTAATTAATTTCCTTCTAGCATCTGGATGCACTTTGCAACTCCAATGCAGGAATACATTCTCTCTGGAGAGTTGCCACACTGCTCCATACCATCTGCATACTCACACCCTTTTATTTTATTTCTATGGCAATGTTTTTAAGTCTCCTTGAATGAAAGGCCAGCAAAGTATACTGAAAGTGAAGCTCTCAAATACCTAAGTATTCTGTCCCAGGGTTACTGGGTTATTCTCAGAAGTGGCTGTAACAACTCTAGGATTTATGGATGAAAATACAGCAGAAAAAATCTTCCCAATGTTGTGACTAAGTCTCAGCTATTTTGGTAGAACTGAAAGCATATATAATGTGCACAGTTCCTTTGAGTATAGTATAGAAGGCAAGGTCTGTCAAGAAGCTGCCAATATTTTTAATATTCAAAGCAGTTCTAAATGGCACCCTGCTAAAAAGGTAACTCAGAAGCAAGACTCTGTAAATCCAAAAGCAGTGCAAAGAATTTCATCCAGAGTGGGTTATCACTGCTGAACAAGGGCAAACAGATCTGCCAGTGTGTTCCTACACCTAATCTCTCAGCCATCCCCTCATCTATTCATGTCACATGTCCAAAAATCTCACTCACTCAACCACTATCTTCATCCTTCTCAACCCCATCTGTCACCAGTTATAAGAACCACCTCCTCAATTACTACATGCTTGTCCAACAACAATATTCTTGAAAATAATCTGAATATTGTATGAATTTTTGCCTCACTCAGTTGTATTCCTTCTAGTTAAAGCTCCTTAACTAAAGCAGATTGCATCAACCCTCTTTTTCCCGTTTTCTGCCAAACTCTGGATTTAAGCTGACAGTGCACAAATGCAAGCTGAATGAATTACTATTGTATGGCCAGACTGCCATGAATGGCAAATTGAGACCCTTTGTATCTTCATCAGTAGCATTGGTAAATTTCCAGAATGCATAATTTATTTAAATAAAACCCAACAAAGCAACAAACAAAATCCGCATTTCAGTCATCAGTTCAATTCAGATCTCCAAATTTTAAAGGAATTGTTATTTTGATTGGTAGACATTTTAACAGCTTTCTTTTTCCAGGAAGAAAACCCCTTATAAAGTTTGGAATTTTGAGAAGATATTATAGATATCTTAAAAAAAAATACAAAAATGTGTTATTCAAGATAGTAAAAACAGAACACAAAAACTTTTTCCTTGTGATTCTACAATATGCCATAGGTTCAATTCACTAATAGGGAGTATTAGAAATGTAGTATATTATTCCTTTAATCCTTGATCTACTTATTTCTGGTTTCAATATGCACCCTCAATATTCCTTTTTATCATTTCAATCAGTGGGCAATGTTTTTACAAGACTGATATAGATGCCAAAGTACACTAACACACTTAAAATATAATTAAACATTTCAGATTTAGTAGATGACTGCATTTTTTCACTATATTCTGCCTCTGTTTAAAAATCAAATTAATTATGCATTGAACTCATTTGAAATGCTTAGTTTGAACTTTAGCTTTAGTTTAACTATAATAAGCAGCATTACTATAATAATCAGCAAGTTTAACTATAATGATCAGAGATGATTTTAGTTTAAGGTTGACACTGATTTTTTTACTGCCTCTGCACATGAAAAAGTATTTAGAAACTATTAGTCATGATATATAGTACTCTCAGGAAAAATCATTGTAAATTTAAATACATATTTAAATGATGTTGGTCAGGATCTACTTTTCCTTAGACTGACAAGGTGTCTCATCCTGGTAGTTGTCTGAGTTGATGAGGCATTTAAAAACAGGCATAATTGTAGGTCTAGTATGACTGAAGTCAATGATGCTTTTTGAATGCTTGAAATTAGCCACATGGTGAACTGTCTTAAACAGGATAAAAGTGATTATAGTTATTACATTGTCATTCGCAGATATGAAATCACCTCTGACTGGAATTTTTAAACTGGCCAAATACCTAAAGAGTATGCTGTTTAAAACATATAGACTGGTTGAGAGTGGATATAGATGATCAAATTACTTTTTTCAAATTTTGAGATAAGACAGAGAGAGGTGTGGAAGAAAGGTGATTCTAAATAAGTTAAAATACTGAACTATAATCATTCTAAGGATCAAAAAATATGTATTGCTTTCCAAAAAAGCTTTTAAAATGTGCATAAACCATAAGAACTTTCATATTACAAGTAAACTCTGTATCTATTAATACACACATATATTTCTAAGTATGTACCTTACTCTTTTAGTTGGATATAAACAGATTCTACTACTCTAAAAATATATATATTGTCAGGAAAAAAGGAGGTTGCAAGAAATTGCATCATCCTGCCTTCTAGAAAATGTATTAATTATTTTATTAAAATGTTTTCTGAGATTTTGACACTTGCTATGAATCTACTAGATCCACTGAATCAACACAGGGATATTTATACTAATATAATATAATATACATATTTATAATTTATAGCAGTAAACTCATCCCTTTCCCAAAATTACTCCTAATATGGATATGAAAATAAATTAATGTTTTAAGCATGACTTTCCCATGGAAGTTCTGAAGTTTTCCATTAGGAATCAGTTACATCCAAGTTCATCTCATATGATAGGCATCTCTTCTAAGCAGAGTCTAAATTTACTCAGCTATGTCTATACTAGAAAGTAATTTGTTTCATAAGTGGATGAAAGCATTTGGTGCTTAGGTCCATATGCTTGCACTATATGCATACACCATGGTTTCTTCAGATTGAAATCACTCTGGAGCATATCTCTACAGGCACTTTGAAATGCAATTTCCTGAGAGTTGTATGAATTACATTCTAATTATGCCTATCCATCTCTGTAGAATGTGGAGGAAGTGAAAAACACAACTTTTAAACCCAAAAAATAAGTCCACCTTGAGGTGGTCAAAGTCAGGTGAGAGGGTATGTACATTTTAACTCTCACTGTATTTAATTTAAGAGAAGCTTCATATTCCTTATTTCTGTGTATGTTCTAAAGCCTGATTACATCATTCAAAAGGGTCCTACTGACTCCAGATAGCCCAACATCAACAGCCCAACAGAAACTGTATTCAGCTCAATTTACCCACTGCCAGTGTTCACCCACTATACAGTGTTTATTAACAGATAACATTATAGTGTACTGCAGTTTATAAATGGTAGATTCTCCAGGGGACATTTACTTTATCTCCTACAACAATAGATTAATCCTTAAAAACAAATACTGCTCCTCTCTCTAAAGTTAGTCTTGAATCCTAGACAGACTCTTTAACATTTCTAACACAGTTGATGTTTCTACTGAATTTTACCAGCTGGAATATTTTTTTAAAATACCTCTATTTATGAAATTTAATTGTTGCATAACTTTCAAGTTTATTGAGGACTAACTTCTTAATAATATTTAACTCTGCTTCAGATTATATTATGTCACTGAGAGTTTTTCTCTTCGACTGCCTCTAGTGTAATTAAACTTTCCTGATACTTTGGTAAATCTTTGAGAGTTGAATCAATGGATGCTATCATCTCCTCTACTAAAGTAGATTTGGGCAGTAATGAGATTTTTAAACCTCAATTTAAACCATTAGACTCCTTTTCACTTATTTTTAATGGCTAATATATAACTATTTTTACAAGTCTAGAATGATTAATTGTAGCCTGCATATCTAAATCAGTTTTAAATGAGCTACCTCTCCTAGCTGGACAATAAGATGGACATTATTAAATTTTTTCCATGCCTGTAAAGATTTTTCAGGCTCTACTGAACTTTGTGCTGCTGATGCCAGGCCGTTCCATTTGCTCATGCAAGGAATTCTTAAGGAATTCTTTGCAAATATACTGTGGTTTTTTGACAGTTCTTATTCTAAGGAAATCACCATTTTTTATACATTTTGGGCAATTACATAGAGCCTGTTACAATTGTCATTGGTTCAATTATCATTTGGAAATTTAATGCAGTTGTCATAATCACTGGTTAAACCAATTATTTATTACAGGACTAAAAAGTGATGGTTTGCCATTTCAATTTTTCAATGGTGAGATAAGCATAAAAATGTGTGAATAGATAGCACTACAGAGGTACTCTTGAAAAAAATTTAAATATTTCCTAGCAATTTTTAGTGAGTTTTGAGAGTACAGTATTTAAATTCACTTTACACTCAGGAGTTTTCCAACACTTAGAGTTTTATGTAAGTTTCAATATAAAAGGATATTAAAATCAGTCCCTGTGAAAATCTACTTTTCAGCTCTTTAAAGATCTATAGTCTACAATTCATATTACCTAGGATCTTCAGAGATATCTTAAGGTTGAGTAAATTGATTCAGACAGGATGAAAAGATGTCTACAAGACATAACCAAAACTGTAAAATTATTACTGTCAGGAAGACTCCAAGTCCAATTACTGCAGCTTTTTAAATCTGTTTATGATCAGGCAGTGACAACAGGTATAATATCAAGAGGCTACTCAGAAAGGAAAGCATGCACACTGATGCCTGCACTTGCAATCTCAGAATCTCAATACTGCAATCAAAAAAAAAAAACAAAACAAAACAAAACAAAACAAAACAAAAAAAAAAAAAAAAAAAAAAAAAAAAAAAAAAAAAAAGAAGACAAAAAAGACAAAATTTCCTAGAGTTTTCCTAAAATAAAAAAATTTTGCTTTCCCACAAGCAGTGTCTTGTAGTATCAATAAGTGGACATAGAGCAAAAGGCACAATACATTTCCAAATGAAAAACACTTTATGTCAGGAAATGATACAAGCATTCCCCAGTCTTGGTGTGTGTTTACTGTCACTATGGTATGTTTTTCTTTTTCCACAGAGATGCAATTCCACATGTTGGGTGCCAAGTACTAAGGGGACATTATTCAAACTTTTTTGTTTTGTTTTGTTTTGTTTTTGCTTTTCATGCCAATCAAAATTTTTGACTCAAAGTAACCACTTTTTTGGGTAAAAAAATGTAATTTATACTATTCCACTGTTATATTTTAAAGAAAAAGAGTTGATAGGTTAGGCTTGTTCACTTTCAATTGCTGGGTCTTGGAGAACAAAGAACAATTTGATCACTTGTACATTGTGCTATTATCCCTCTGATACATGGAATGTTTAGAGTTTCAGAAGGCCTTAGTCTAGGTTCATAGCTTCTGTAAATTCAACCTGGTATAAACTTATTTCAGATAGTGATTGTATTGACATTACATGTAAAGATAATAATCGATTTCTCACATGACATGGTATTAGGCAAGTAATGTCCCGTTATAACAATAATCAGACCATTAATTTCTTATGTAAGCTCTCTGAATACAATTTCTTTGGTGTCACATCCTTTTGCACATTACCTTTACTGGCCTCGTTTGACCTGAGAATTTGACTGCCAACTTTCACAGTCTCTGAATCACAAACCATTTGATTCTAACCTGTCTTCCCCGACATTTTAAGCTACAAGAAAAAGGTTCTTTTCTTTTACAAATCTCCTTTGAATTTTGTCTGTCTGCCACTTCAATTCTGTCAGTTATAGCTTGGCCTCTGGAGCTAACTGCATTCTCCACTTTATCTCCACTGAAAATGTCAGCCCAGTGGTGAATATATTAATCAAATCAATTATAAACAATCCCCAATAGATGTGTCCTTGGAATCATGCCTTAAAATGGAAATTTCTGTTTACTGATTAATTGCCATTTGTTTGTTTCATATGTTGCCAATTCCAGGAAACAGGGTTTGTATTTAGGAACCATATCCATAGGGATAGTATGCACCATATTCTTTTTTAATATGAAAAGGGAAATATCAAAAGAAATTATTTTCAACATTATCAATATCTCAGAATAAGTAGGATGTTATAATCAGTGGTGAATTAGATATATATATGTATATATATATGATACAAATTTTAATACATTTCCCCTCGGGATTCTAAAATCAAATAAACCACAAAACTATCATTTATTGCACAGAATGAAGCAGCGAGGCTAGCAAAGTGCAACACAAAAAAAATTGTTTGAACTATAAATGACAGCTCCTGCCAGCATGTTGAAACTGCATTGTTTTTATTACCCTCTTTTTCTCAATATTCATAATTCACAGGTTGAGTAGCAGGTGTCAGATGGATTAGACATACCGATGAAAGAGCAAATGGAGGAAGATTATTTTTTTGTGTCCATGTGATTTTTTTGAAAGGATTCCAGTTTTTTCCGTCTTTAAGAGGAGTCCAGTTTTCAGAGGTCTTTTACAAGAATTAAAACAGAAATATATGTCACTATAGGTGCAAACATTTAAAAGCATAATCAAAAAGCACATGGATAAATGTGAACTGAGTGCATATACTCATTAAGCTCCATAAATCTGCCTTTTTTTTACTGGAAAAAAAAATTTCAAAACAATCTTCTGCAGAATCTTATCATGAGGAATATTTTGCAAAAGTAGCTTGGAAGGTACAATTTTAATTTTTTAGAAAGGATAAGGGCAGGAGGGCAGACCAAAAGGTCACAGAACAAGTAGGCAGTCAAAGACTGTAGAGCTCACTTTATTCTGTCTTTACATCAACCAAGTACTGGCAAAAAAAAAAAAAAAAAAGAATATATGCTTTAAAACAACATTTGCTGCTTTAAACTGAGCATTTACTCTGTTTTAGTTTTAGTGTTAGACCTCCTCCCTCAGGAGTCAATGCCTGGTCCAGTATTTCTCAGTACATTTTCAGCAGTCTGAAGGATACAGTATAGACCATACACTAATGCAATGTTTTGTAGATAAAAGGCTGGGGATAGCAGTTAATTTTTTGAAAATTGTATAATTTAAGAAAGTGGCAAAATCAATCACATGTGACAAAATAAAGGTGAATGGAGAATGGTTTTTGTGAGAAGCAGGGAATATTTCCCTACCACATGTAGTATTGAAATCAAGGATCAGAACATAATAATGAAATTGGGTTCTGGAAGAAGGCATCTTCTCATTACTACTGATTACTTCTTATTAATGCTGATATTGCTTTCTGCATTTGGTTTTGATTGTTTGTTTTGTTGGTTTGTTGTTTTTTTTTTTTTTTAATACAGAGATCAATAGGAATGAGGCTATGAAGCATATATTTGGGAGTTTTTTCTGTAAAGTTGGAAACAGGGGATTTTAGCAATTAATTACACTATGAAATATTACTAAGCACAATTACTCTTACCAAGCACAGGTATAACATGAAACAGATGTTTGCATATATTGATAGCCTGTCATCACTAGCTGCTGACAAGTACAGGATTAGAAAGGGCTTCACACACTTGAAAAAATGGGTCCACATTATCAAAGCCACCAAAGGTGGAAATAATTCTTTGAAGATTATGGTACTAATCAGTCCATTTTGAATGTGTTAAGAAGTTTACATTTAATATTCTGTCCATGAGTATATTCAAGTGCAATAAGTAAAACCTCCAAGCCACCCAAGTAATTCCTTGATATTTTAAACACACTTTCACTTACTTTTAAAAAATGTTCTGTTTCAGCCAAAGTTACACAATAGCATAGTGTTCAACTAATGGAATCAGATGCAGAAGAGCTCAAAATTACAAAATTTGCCCCATTTTTTTCTTTTCCTCTCCTCTTACAAAATACTAAATTTAACAATGTGTGTACTGCTTCATTGCCAGTCTTGGCATGCAGAACCTTTTTAAATAACAATGCTAACATATGTTCAGTACTTCTGAACTGGTTTCCATTGTTAGAGAATCCATTTTAATACCCATCACCCATGAGAGATCGTCATGTTTGGAAATCATTGAGGATAACACCAACTCAGTTGTTCCCTTTTCAAACATGTGCACAATTACATATGAAGATTCGTAAAGGCTTGGGCCTTCCTCCAAGTGGAAAATCATCCAAAGCATCCTAATGCACTGAGAAATTTACAAATTTGCATTCATACAGAAATGCAGGCTTTCACAAGATGAGTGGCCCAAATAGAGAGAAAAGTATTGTTCGGTGACATGTTATTGCTAATTTTTTAAATAACTCTTCTGGGAGCTAGGCCAGTCCCTTTTTCACTCTTGATGAGTGAATAAAGAGAATCACTTGATCAACATTAAGTACCACAAGACTGTAAGAATACAACCTGTAAATTGTTATGAGTTTTGAAATAGGCAGACTAATCTGGTCACCTCTGGAGAGCAGAAAGGACTTTCAATTATAAAGGAAAAAAACCAAGAATGGCCACAAATTCATGACTTGGCATATCTTTGAAGGCTTCTCACTTCTCACTTCAAAAATTTCTTTCTTACAAAAAAATAATGCAATTCTTACTGGATTCACCTTCTGGGATTTTGTTGTACTAGTGTGGGCTATTGGTTTTGGCTTGTCTTTCCATCTTTTCCTGAAGGCACACTGTAACTCCTGTCACCAAAATATTCTCTATGTTAGAAGCCGTGATTCACAGTTATGATTTTAAATATTCCTGGTGTGACTCCCCCACCCCCCAGTATTGCTTACTTACTGAAATCATGTGTAAGAAGGCCTCCTACATGCTGAAGTAGTTTCATATGACCCATGAGAATTTAATAGCACTCTGGGTATATGACAGAAAGCAGATTTTCTGGCTTCTTAGAAATCTGTCCTACATCAAGTAAATAAATAAAATGGAAGCCTCTGAAGTTGGACGCTTCTGTACAGTAAGAGTTACCCATCCCTTACTTGTCTTTGAAAAAACAATTTCTGTATGGCAATCGAACATGTAAGTAATCAAAACACTGCTTTAATTAATCAGATTTCAAAGAATTTTGTCAGGAGCTCAATCCATCAAACACCTACAAAATTTCATTTTCACTTCCCTCAACATTTGGGCAATTTACCTTGCTCTTTCCATGGATATCTTCTATGTCCCTCATGTTATGCCAGATGTGAGCTGTTCTGGAGCAGGGAATTAATGCAATATTTTGAAATGCCACTGAGACAGAAAGGCTCTCCAGTAACTACATTTTTCTTTTTATAGGAAGAAGGGACCACTCTCAGGATGTCTGCTGACTGCAATATCACAGACCAGCCAGCAGAAATACCATATCCTTCATATTTCAGCACCATATGCAGTCTACCCAGATCAGTGTAATGCCCTGGCCCACTCATTTGGTTTAGGGGAAGGTAGTTTGGTACACTCTGGGTGCTGCATAGGAGAAGCAACAAAATTCTCAGGAAGTTATATAGCAAACTTTGATTTGGAAACTTTAGAACATTAAGATAGATTAAGGTATTTAGCGAATTTTAAAACAACATCCAGACAAAGTAAGGACCTTCACAAACTTTAACTTAGCCAATTTTAACTTATTTAGACAAAACAAGGCATTTACTAAGGGTGTGGAGCAGTGGCCATCCCACTCATGCAGGGGGGATGCTCCACTTCCCACCCAGTTACTTTGAGCCAGTCAAAGAATCATCCAGGCTTCTACAACTGGTTTTAATCTAATTTTAGTGCAGCAACTAATGTCCAGTTTTCACAAAGGTACCCATAGAGAAGATGATTGCTACAGTAATTGTGTGAAATCAGAAAGGGAAATACTTATTATAAGATTTTTCTGCAGCTATTTTTAACCACAATATTTATAACTTTATCTTCTCTACTACTAAGTGGCCTATGGCAACGGTAAAATCAGAAAAAGACAGGACCTTACACCATTTGAAACAAAATAATGGTTTTAATACCAGCAATATTTGGGGCCAAAAAAAGTGCCAAAAACATAAATTGTGAGAAACAGAGATGGTAGATATATTTTCTCTCCAAACATGATCTTACTACTTACATCATGAAAATGTTAGCCCCAGAAATCCAAATGAATAATCAAAAATAGCATAGACAGGTTTATCTTCTCACAAACCTTCCATTATTTATGTAATAGGTTAAAAATCATTTTATATTAATGATCTATTTTAAATTATCAAAAAATACCCTTCAAAAATCTCCTCTTATACAATTTAAAGCAAAGAAACCATAGCAGAAAACAAAAACTGTTAACTTTTAAAAGAGAATTGGATATGGGGAGAACAATAGGTGTTAACTATACCTGCTGAAAAAACAACCAGAAGTGGGGATCATCCTGAAGAAGTGCAAACCTTAGTGCCCAAGGCTTGCAAAACACTAATGAAGGTCAAGCCTTTAGTATTCTGCTCATAGCTTACAATAAAATGAATGAGGAAAAAAATTCCAATTTGAAGGGTCGGAGTACTTTGTGTCATTCTTAAAGCTGAAGAGTTTTATATATGGATCTTTAGCTCTCTAATTTTGCAGTCCTTCACAGCACAAGCCTTCAGTGTAGACAATCTTTTTTACAATTTAACCACAGTATCATTAACTCACTGAATTGTAAAATGAGCAAAAAAAATTTTCTACATAAATGCTGTATATATAATGCCTTAGTATTATAAATAACAGCAATATTGTATAAGAAGAGAATGGGCATAGATGTATAGGATGATAAATATTGATAATACATATGGAAATATCATGGGGAAACTTCTAGATTAAAAGAAATACCTTGATGCTTATTTTTCCTCATAAAATACTGTTTACATAATTAGCATGTTGAATTATTCACTAAACTGTGATATTACTTGGTCACAGGTGCAGCAGGTTGCACATAAATTGTAAGTTGCACATCTCCTGTATCTCAAAGCCAATAGCTGAGAAAACTTAATTTTGTTGTCCACTCTCCATTTCATAGCTCATAAGAGAAAGAGGGCGCTGCTGGTTTGAATCAATTATCTCAACTTTCTAGGTTTCCAAAGAGAAAAAAATAGGTCTAGTTAATTCAGGAAAATAATTGTTTTGAGCAGCAAATATAAGATACTCCTTTATAATGGTCAAATTAAAATCAAATGTCAGTCAAGTCTGTGAATTCTTATAAAATAATGAATGACAGTCAGTTTTGAGCAGAGAAATCTTATCAGCATGGTTAATCTTTAACTCATTTTAAAGGTGGCTAAATTATGGGAATTTTAATGAGTCTTTTCCTCTTTCATTCAGACAAACTCTGGCTTCACTCACCATCATCTTTATTTTCCTTATTCCTCATTTTGTGAGACTGATAAAGTGAGGAATTTGTCTGTATTAGAAATTAATGTGCTTCATCAGGATTAAATGTAATTTATAGCCAAGAGCAAGTTGAAAACTAATCACCTCTACTTTTGCCATTGCAAAATTTGTCAACTGTGATATATGCCGAATATATTATTATTTTGGGGCATTTAATTGTTTTTTAAAATTTAATTAATTCCTCAGTGTTATGCTTTTGTTTGGTCTATTCAAACAAATATATTCTTTGTTTTTAACTTCTTACATTGCCTTAAGAGTTACAGCTAGATAAAACCAAAACAAATTGAATATTGTTAATAACAATATTTATGACAGCTTCAGAAATGGAATTGTGTGTCTGTTAATAAAAGCTGGAACTGCACATAAACACAACAAAAACATCTGTTTTACCCAGAGCATAACATTTTAGATGGCTTGGGTTCATCCAAAACTGAATACCAAAATATATAGTAAAAATATTGTTGAAGTTGTGTACCATTATACAAATGAACTATTCTGTTTCTTTTTTTTTTTTTTCATTCAAATGTTAATCGAAAAAAAAAAAAAAAAGAAAGGATTGAGCAATCCTTTTTGAGGATTTTAAGGATTTTAAGACTTTGATGTGTACATTTGCAGTCAAATAATTTTATCTTTTAGCAGTGCATTTCTACCTTAAATCAAAACTACAGAGACTATAGGAAGTTGCACTTGCAGTTCTGGGTTTAAAATAATGGACATCAAACAGCTAAGTACATCTCACTTATTATAAGTATCTAGACTGATTAACAACAGATTTCAAGGCTGGATATGAAAGAATAAAAATGCCACCAGGGAAGGCTTTAATATGGACTGCTATTGGGCATGCTTTATGAATCAATGCTAGAGTTAATATTTGAATAAATTGGAAGGTTTTTTACTCTTTTGTAACCTATTAATACATATTCTTAATTTATGAGGACTATATCATAGCCTAACATCTCCTCCACAGTTCAGCTATGTAACAGCTAATGAAAACCTCTTAAGAAAAATCTTTTAGGCTAAAAACATAGACACGGTGAAAGTAAGAACAAAATAAAATGTTATTCACAATTTCCACACTGCTAAAATTTTCCTGAGATGTTGCTTATACACTACATATTTTTAGAATAATGGCCACTTAGAGATATAATTCATGCACAAAATCACTTCATCTGCAAATATAGTTTCATGGGAGACATCAATGAAGTATTGGACACTTTCAAAATTTTATCTACAGTTTAGTTGCCTGTACTTAAAGAACATGCTTCTGCATGAGTAAGCCAAATTTTTTATTTTTTTCAGTTACAAAACTGACCATCTAATTCAACATTAAAAGCTATTTTTCTGGCTTCTGGCAACAAAGAGAACTCCTGTATTTCATTCCAGCATCTTATAATGGTTTAAAAGAATGGAAATTTATATGTATTCCAGGATTGATGCATGAAAAGATATCCAAGCAACATTAATCTTATCTAAAAATGATGATGTGATAGAAGAAAACACTCCACACATTTTCAAATTACTTTGTTTTTATCTGATATCTAGACTGCTGATCAGTCATATTATTGCATTACAATTATCAGTTATATTATTTTCATACAGAATCTATGCTTTCACACCTATTTCAAACTTTTAAATGCATTTATTCTGCTCCACCATTGAATATTCTGGGGAGGAAAAAAAGCCTATTTATTCAAGGAGTCAAACCCCGTAATATGTTTTATTGCAAATGATTCATTCATGAATCTCTCAGGGAAATTTTTCTTAGTGAGTATTTTATTATTTTAATATAGTAGAATTAAGCTTTCCTTTGTCCAGAACTGAATCAGGCATTTAGGAAAATGTTGTTCCTGACCCAAGGAGCTAATATTAAACAGGATTTACCTGTAGTATTTTTTTGTGAAGGAATAATATAAAAGTACAATTTCACTTTCCTCTCTGATTATTTTTCACCTTTTTCTGAAGTATTGTATCTAGAAGATGGGAATAATAACTATTACTAGAACATCATCAGCTCAGGTCTAATTAATATATGCAGTTATATTCCAATATTGTGTAACCCCTTTGATGCAGTTTTTAAGACTTAGATGTGATATTTCTGTTTTCTTTCAGGCTGTAGCAGATTTTTCTAGTAGGCCACCAATGTGTCTTCCGTGGTTGCACATTTTTAAAAATAGGTTAATTAAGCTCCTCATTGCTGTTAGAGAGCATTGTTCTTTCTGTAGATGCAGATATTCAGGAGGTGCTGATGCCTTGTCACTGGGCTGGTTCTTGCTCCTCTTATCTGAAACACCTGCTTGTTCATATTTAGAAATGCATTCTTGCTTAGCTGTTAGTTTTGGCAACATTCCTACCCACAAGGTAGTATGTTGGTGTGAAGAGGGAGTAAATACCATGGCTGAAAATAGGTTTTGAGGATTGGCTTTCAAGCAAATGAAACTGATACCCCAAATCCTTAGATGATGACAGAGTGGAAAAGCAGTCCAGCTTTCAGTGACACACATGCTATGCAAACAATGTAGGAGGATAGAATAAATTATTATTTATGATTTAAATAAGAATTAAAAAGTTTTTTTAATGCATAAATTGTGAATGTACAAATTTTGCCATGATTTCTTCATTCCTCAGTGATGCACGTAAGAACTCTTTCCAGTCACAGAGAGATGATTCACCACTCAGTGGGTGATAGATGACAGCAGGAGATGGCTGTCAGTAACTTTTTTTCTGTCTGTGTGATCTGGTGAAGAAAAACAACAATCTTTTAACTGTCTGCTTCATATAAGCTCTTCATCACTTGGTCATGACCATTTATTTCAAACACTGAACTGCCAGAGGAAAAGCAAGATCTGAAGAAGAGGACAACAAATTACAGATCCTAATATCTTTCCTGAAGAGATTCTGAAACAGCAAAGATGAAGGAGATAAAGCCAGGTCTATTTGTGGAATTCATGAAAAGCTTAAAGCACTAAAGTATCTCAGTGATTTTAATTAATCTGATTTTCTGTGTATATACCTTTTTAAGGAGCTGGAAAAGGTCTTTCACCACACAATATTTCTGTATGGCAGTGGGAATTTTATCCATAGTTCCACTCTACCATTATCTTAGGATTTACAGTAGATGAGACAAAGAATCAGAGAAAAGCAAATATTTGATATTAAGACATCTCAAGATGTAACAGCCACACGTTTTCAGTCTTCCTGATCACATATCAGGTTAAGTTTTGTTTTGCTTTAATGGGCTTAGAACTAGAAATTAAACTTCATCTGAATATTATTTTCTCTGACTTTACTGATGATTTGGAGTCCCCAAAAGTAATGTAATTTTGCCTTATCTTTGAGCAGCTATATTGCAGGTGAATAATTTGTTGGCCTACTGATGCAGCTCTGTCATGAACAATTTGAAGTGTAATGTTGTCTTTCCACTAGTGTGCTCAGCATCTCTGTAATGGCCTTCTGCTATCCTCCTACTACTTCAGATATGGAAAAGAAGGATTCATTTTAATTCTGCTATAAAGTAAATTTCTCTTCATTATTCCTTATTTAAATACTCACCATGATACCATTGATCACAGGGTTATTTTTTTATTTTGCACAAGATATATCTGTTTTCAGATATTAGAGAATTAAGAAAAATTATTTAATTACCATAAAAGAATGCAAATAAATTTTATCAGGTTTGTGCTGCATTAAGTACAAATTTTACACACTTAAGATTTCCAACAGTATTTATAATTCATTGGCCAAGTTTTTACTTCATGCAAAGCTCATATTGCAAATAAAACATATTTTTAGATTAAAGTACTACTTTTCAGTTTTGAAGGAAAATGGGTTTTTTTTGGTTTTTTTTACATTAAAAACCTTAGAAAAGACCAAATAAGTTTTTTTGGGAGTTACTAATCTTGTCAAACAAATGCTATTTTAAGAAACTTGTTGGTAGAATGCTAATAATGAATGAGAAGTTTGCCTTGCAGTAATGGACAAAATCCAATGCGTTTTTAGGAAATATAAAGACTGATTTCATGGAAAGCCTGCTGTCTTTGCAGGTGTTAGCAGACCTTCCAAAAAGCCTAACTGAATCTGGACTGAAAACTTAGAAACCAAACACATTTGGCAAAATTTGGGAAGGCAATCACTACAGAATAAATAGTAGAATAATCACTCCAAATTAAAAAAAAAAAAAAAATCAAACAAACCAAAGAAAATAAAATAACCTCATGCAAAATCAAATTAAACATTCTAAACATTTTCAGAAATGTGTATAAAGTCTAGAATACATATATACTGGACAACTCAGAACATCTAAATACTATACACACTAGGATTAAAGGTTAAATTAAAAAGCAAACAGAAATACATGCAGGTTATTGTTGCTGTTTTAATTAACTTGGAGTTTCTTAAAATCAATTAAAAGAAAATTATTAAAGACCTCTGGATGTGACAGGCAGCTGGTAACTGTCACCAGAATAATTAATGAATGTTTCCATGAAATTCAATACTTTCAGTTACTTGGGTGAAACTCTGAACTGCTGAAGTCAACAGCTAACTTAAAAACGATAGCACTGCAAGTTTTTTAAGTAATTAAACCAGTTTTATCTTGGATTTTTCCCTCTTGCCCGGATTTCCTGGTGACACCTAGGACAAATTCTTAGGTAGCTTTCCCCAGAGTTATATCCAAGTGTTTCAGTCTGGTATAAGACTTTCTGGTCCCTATAAAGATATGATTTCACTCATCTTCCATTCTCTCCATCAGCAAATCATTGAGGATCTATTTCCTCAACCTGTGCATCTATTTTGTAGAACAAATAGGGCCTTAATACTCTTTTGGTCTAAGTAAGGCATTTGCCCTTTTATTCAAAATAGAAGATCAATGTGGAGGCAAAGTGTCTCAACAAGATGATGGGATGGAAGATGTCTCAGCAATTTGTAAGTGAAAACAAATTGAGGGTGGCAGCTGCAGGAAGCTAGAGGATTGAGCTAGCAGGACTCTCACAAAGTATGGTAAAGGCAAATGGAATGTCTTGTGCCTGGGATGGATTAAGTCCAGTCTCAAATCTTGGGTACCAAATGACTAGGAAATTGCTCCCTAAAAATCTACATGGGAGTCACAGCAGTGAACACTTTGAACAAGTGTCAGCAATGTCTTTTGTTTTGTCATAAGCAATTTAACTGATACAACTTCATTAAAGACAAGAAAGGCTGTGATGGTGGAGGTAGAGCATTCAGAGACCATGAGGGAGTGAGGACCCAGCTGTAACACTGAAACTGGCCATGTTCAAACCAGGGCTGGAAGACACAACTGTGTTTAAATCCATGCAAGCCTCACATATCTTTGTTTATAAGACTTATACCCAAGTTTCTATGAAGGAGATAAACTGCATTCTTAATCATAAGTTAAGTCCTCTATAGTTCATTAAACTATTCCAGAGGGAAAAAGCAAACAAGGAGAATATTGAAAATTTTAACTCCAGAGATCTTCTTCCAGTATTTCTTTGTGAGCTATAAAGATGAAGAAGAAAATTAAAAAATATGTTCCCTGCCTCCTCAATTGCTTGTTAAAAAACAAGAAGAAATGACACTATTCTCTATTCCACAGCACTTCCTGGACAAATTAGGAAAGTTGGGATTCTGTTGGTGCTTGAAAACGTTTCAGAGGGCAGTTGTTGGCTGATTTACCATTGTTCACTGAACTGTAAGGCAGCAGCATTCTTGGCACTGGCTATGTTAGTATAACAAACAGACCCATTTGATGTAGCAGCAGTGAATATTGCATGAGGTTGATCATTAATGGATCTTTTCAGTTCATACTGGCAGAACTGTGACAAAGCTCACATATTTCAGCTAGGTATTAGACATTTCTCATACCACTTGTCCTTCTAATCAGGTTCTTTTAAAAGCCAGAAATTTGAATTTCTGGTTGTATTTTGTAGAGATCCATTTTTTGAGCTAACACATGACAAGCACTGTTTTACTGCAGATTAAATGTACATATTTTATTTTGGTTTTCAGTATATTTTTCCACCTGAAGAAAGAGCAAATGCACTCTAGGGTTCACACTGAAAATGTGAAAATAGAAATATGGAAAAATAGAGCTTGAATTCGTACTTTTATCATGTTCAGAAATTAAATTAAATATATATTATGCTGCAATTCTGATAATCCCATTTCTTTTCATGTTTAATTTTATCCTTTTTTTTTTTTTTAACAGAAAAAAAATTATTAGTGAAATATTTTTAACTATAGCAAGAAAAATAAACTCCATTTTACATCAGGAATGTCAAAATATTTGAGAGGTCTTATTGGTCTAGGTCCAATAGGAAGGTTGAGCTGCATTTGGACATTAGTCTAGTACTCCATTAACTTTCATTAAAAAATTGGAATATAGATTTAAATCTCATTTGTCTAAAGAAGCAGTTGATCCCAGGCTGCAAGAATCACTTTCTTCCTGCAGTACAGAGATACTGAGGCAAAACACAAGGACTTGGCAGCCTTCTTCCTAAGTCATGATGAAATTGAAGGGGATATACTCCTTCTGGATAGGATAGAGTTAATTTTGTACAGAGATGGCTAAACACCTTCTGATGGAAAGCAGTGAATGAATTCTTTATTTTGCTCACATGTGCATTATTTTGCTTTGCCTATATAAGTGTTTTTACCTCTACTCATGAGTTTTCTCACTTCTCTTTCAATTCTCAACGCAACCATTTGGGGGGAAGTGAGCAAGCACTTTTGTGTGGCTTAGCTGTTATTGGAGTTAAGCCACAAAAGAGGTAAAATGATTATCTTGTTTTACATGCCTGGATGCCTCAGTATCATTATCCCACTCTAGGCATTCGAGAATTTTCAGAAAAAACATGGAGGTGGCTTTGTGACTTTGAATCTCCAGCAGAAATTATAGTTGTGTGAAATAAAAGCATTAAAAGCAACCTAAGTCAGATTTCTATCTGCCAAATTTCATTATACATAAAAGAAGTTGAAGCTAAGATGCATCTTTTTCGGGTAATAAAAATACACAGCACTGAGAGAAATGTAGCTAACTTCTCTCACTTGCCGCTTTATGTATTTTGGTCCCATCATTTTGGGTGGGAGCATCTCTTGGGGTGAGAAGGTGCAGCTTCTTCCAACTCCAGCTTCTCACCTTTCTCATACCTGTTCATTATCATGCCACTGCCTCCCCTCAAAAATACCTGCAAACAGTTTGTTTCTGTCACAATTACCAGTTATCCTAGGTAGCTGTATATAATCTTTGCAAATCCCCCTCCAATGACAGCTAATAACCTGGTGTGAAAGGAAGTGTCTTTGCCTGCTACACTTGCCCTCTCCATCACTGTTAGAAACTTTTTCAAAGGCAGCCCTGAAGTGCAAATGTTCTTTGTGAACATTAAAATGTCATTTCAGTGCTTGTCTGGGTATTATTGATTTCATCTAACAAGTAGGTGAAAGACTCCAGGGACCAGTGCTGTGTAATTGCTGCTGTGACAGAGCCAACTAACACCACTCTGGCCAGAAGCTTTTTGATCATAATCAATACTGAGTCTACTTCTCTCACTTAAATTTCCTTCAATAAAATATGGTCATGGATGGCATCAAACTGGAAGGTGATATTATTTCCTCTTTGACAGCCAGACCCCCATATCACCTCATTAGGAGGTTTGAAATTTGAAGTGACATGTGCCTGTTTTCCTTTATATCAGCTGTATTTTTCAGTGAAAACTTCATCTTTTACCCTGCATGTTGCCTGATGTTGTAAATGGATTTAATTTTCAATTTCAGTAAATTCCATAGGTTTCCATTTCCTATTCAGAAACAATGTGAGAATGCAGTAAAACAGTAAAAACAGTAAAAACAATGAGAGTTTTACATACTTTCCACAATAAGTAACAAATGAAGGACTATTTTATTTCTACTCCACCAAGTGGTGATGGACATTAAATATAAATATATATTTGGGGAAGTGGAGTTGCAAGAGGGTGCTCATGAAGCAGTCATTTGTCCTTAGAAATAAGAGAAGGAAGATAATGAGGTCTGCAAACAATTTTTTTTCCAAAACAGAGATTAGAGTAAATGTGATTTTTATGTGAGACAAATTAAACTTTTTTTTTTTCTCAGTAAATATCTGCTAAAATTTTTGTATATATTATTTTTTTTTTCTACAGAATTTCACTTTATGTCTCCTGAGTCAAACTTGAAATTCAGGCAAATATACTTGTTTCCAATTCTATTAGAAGGAATACTATGACCCTGAAAAAGAAATAGTGAAATGAATCCATAACATCTTATCTTTCCACTATCCATCAAAAAGACAAAGACTGAAAAACAACATGGCAGAACTGACCAGACAACTGACCAGAAATTCTGAGTTTTTGATCTAAAGCACTCATGACAAATTGGCTGATGGACCATAACCTTTGTCTCTGGATCAGTCTGGACATATCTAACGCTGAATCCTAAAATTAGGATTAACTTTAACTCACACTCACCTCTCAATGGAGTCAGTAGAGAATGATGAAAATATGTATTGCTGCAGATACCCGTGACTTTTGACTGTCTTGACTGCTCAAGGAGCCTACCTTGACATCTACCCTGTTTCAAACAAGGATGGGTGAACCCAGGCTTTTCCATTGCACCAGTTGCAAATTTGGCAGTGGTGGGGAGGGGTGGTGTCTGTGTTTCAGCTGTGAGAGGATTATGCAAGGTTACAAAACCAAAAGTACCAGTGAATTCGCTCCTTCCTTCACCACAGCTTATTTCTAGAACTAAAGACCATGGAGAAGATCCAAAACCCTCCACATGACCTTCCAGGCTATTTCACAGACTTGAAAAATAACATGCAAAAGACAGGTACATGTTACAGTGTCACATTTAGAAAAACAAAAATGTTCCTTCCTGCTGTATTCCAACACTGTAGGCTATCAAAGTGAGAAGAATATTATGTGACTTCTTTCTTAACTTCTTATTGGCACATAAATCACAAATCATCTTTTTATTTCTTGATTTTTTACTTAGAGATCATTTTGCATTCTTACTGCACATTTCATTACATGGTTGGGCAAGAATTAACACTTTTAAAACCAGAAAGAGAATGACATTTTTTAAAGATTTGATAAACATCCTTCTAAAATAGTGCATCTTTTGTTAGCATTATGAGGATCTGAACAATCAGTCCTTGTCTTTGAATTTGGAACTTCAGTTTTTTTCCTTCTCTGTGTTTTATGACTCAAAGTCTGGAAAATGCTGGGTTTGTATGACTTCAAAAGAAGAAAGTATTTAACCTAGCAATGGGATGTCCCTAATAATCTAATGTCTAATCAAATCAGTTTCATACTGAACTTCTTGAATAGGTGATGGATGCTCCAGCAAACACAGCATCCTACATATGATGCACTTATTTCTGTTTAAAAAGAGCACACAATGAGAAAAGGGAATTTGGGTAATTTCTTTGACAAATTCCAAGAGTCTGTCACACCTATGCATGCACTTCTTTTATGTATAAAATAATGAAACAATTTTAGCACGTCAGGTTTCCAACATCACAGAATCATGGAATATGCTGAGTTGGAAGAAACACACAAGAATCATCAAGTTTAACCCTGCACAGGACCATCTCCTAGAGTCACACCATGTGCCCGAGGGTGGTGTCCAAATGTTTCTTGAATTCTGTCAGTCTTGGTGTTGTCACAACATCCCTAGGGAGCCTCTGCTCAACCCCCATTTGTATAAGAGAATATGATACTGCTGAAAGCAATTCCTAAAATTCAATATCTAAAACTTCAATAAACATCCACAGTGCTTAGAAGGGCCTGGTTGCAATTCTTTTTTTGAATCTGTTCTAGCTTCTGTCTTGACACTCCTTTCCTCAGTATGTTAGTGTGAGAAATAACTGTATTGTCTCCTCTTCCCAAAAAACTCTGGGGAAAGTGGCTCAGAAACTTCAAACTATGTATTGCCTTCTTCTGAACTAACCCATTCAGCAATACAATGTTGCTCATAATTGAGTCCTATTTACTTCATTAATTCCATTGAGGATTGCTGATAATTACACCCCAGTATGATTTCCTCAAAGATATCATACAGACCCTTGATAAACAGCTGAGTAGAAAAATCAGGGGATTAAGTGTAATTATAGCAAAGTGATTTGCTATTAAAATAATTCAATAAAAATTAATTGGATTATCTGTGATCTTCAGCAGCTCCTAGAATTTAAACATTAATTAAATTATCATATGTCTCATTCAAAAATTGAGGGATTGAATATTAGCTATTTTGACACTACCAAGGCAGTAGAAACAAAATACAAAGTATTTGTGCTGTATGCAATGCTCATTTTTACTATTGTACAGAAACAAAGGCCCACTTTAGTACTGCTGAACTTCTTATTTTTCATTTGCATTCTATTTAACTATTGCTCCCTGATGGAAAAATTCATTATAACTGACAAAAGAATTCTTCTTGTTAAATAATTAACAATATAATATTCAATAAAAACAACCTGATTACCTAATTTTGTCTGCAAGTTTTTCAAAATGGAAATATGTGTTGTTTCTTAGTAGAAATTACATTAAGTGTAGAAAAAAATTTCAAAAATTTGGTTGCTTTCCTATATTATTAGACCTCAAATATACTATATATAGAATAGTATTATTTTTAAATGCACCATTCATAGAATGTATGTATTTGTAATTATTTTTCCCCAGTGAAATATTTATTGGAGGAAAGAATAAACACCTTTTTAATGTTAAATTGACTTGGATTCTAGAAGATAAATACTTAATTCAAAAATGTTCCCTTTAAACACAATTTAAAATATTTGTTTTTCAAGGTAAGATAAATTTTAAGCAAAAATACATTTTCCCCTATATGCATTGAAAGATCTTTCTAACAATAATAATATTAATAATAATAATAAAAACATGATTGGATGATTACTTACAACTAAATAATCCAACACAAATTTAAAAAAATCTTAAAGAAATATTTAACTTGGACAAATATTTTGTCTATATCAAGTTGTCTGTATGTGTATGGGTACTGAGTGTTGCACACATCAGGGTCATTCTTTAGGAGTTCATTATAGTTTTGTACTATTCTTTATAGCTACCCTTAAATGCCAAAGTGTGCATGCAGTGGGTCATTCTGAAAGGATCATAACTTCAGAAAATACCATCTGCCTTTCATAAAGACTCAGGATTTTTATATTATGGATGCTGTATATTCCAATGTATAATCAATAAGAGCATGGGTAAAAGGTGATACTGGAGATGACACTGTCTAGCACAATGAGACAGGGCCATTGAGGTACTGTTGGAAAAAAAAAGAATAAAAGACATGACACATTCAAAGCATCATTCAAAATGTACATGGTGTGACCTCTGTATCTGTGAAAGTCTAATGACATAATGAACTGTCTTGGCTGAAACAGTAAATAAAAATTGATGGAAGGTAAGACATAATTGGGAGTGGAGGCAATCTAAATTTTTGGATTATAGCAATCTAAATTTTTGGATTATAGATTTTTCATTGTCTCTGCCTTATTCTGAGCAGAAAATGCTCTATGAGGTGGACTCCTGGTCCACCATTCCTGGAAGTAAGGCTGCTGAATTCAATGGCTTTCAACAGGAGTCAACAGCCTACCACTGAAAATAAATTTTATTAATCTAAAAGAAAACTTACTATATTCAATGCACTTGGGCTTATATTCCAAGCTCCTGTGAAGAGATAGCCCGTCCACGATGAATCTATCAACATTTCCATCTCATCTATTAGGCAGTATTACAAAAATAAGTAAATGCAAAATGTCATTTTAGGTCGTATAATCAATGCAAATATTTAATTTACTTTATCATTAATTCACCTTACTTGATCCATATTTCTTCTTCTGATGTCTCTTTGGCAATTTCAGCACTGTAAGCCCAATGTTCAGAATTCATCATCAGGCTCAAAGAACCACAGTATTGTGCTGAACAAGGTGTGTAGGGCACACCAAGAATGTATGCTAAGTTTCTTAAGCATGATGTGGTGTTCTAACAAGGTTAAACTGCCTAAATTGTTATGAAATTATGTTATGAAATATTTTACAGATTAAACTCTGCATGATCAGTGTTAAGGTACTACAGTATCTTCGCCACACCTTCCTTCAAGTCCATCTACCTCCTTCCAACACTTTGTTATGGGCTCTTGATATCTGATTGTTTCTGACAGGTAACACTGTAAATGTGGAAGTGGAAGTACTCTCTAAATTGAGAACTATCAAAACCTTCATAAAAATAGGTCATATAAAATACAGTCGAGATAACAAACAGTGATTAAAATCAAGTAAGACCTTAATAATAAGAAACAGAGATGATCACATGCAATCAGTTCTGAGAAATGGAGCAGTTAAACTGATTTAAGAATCAATCAAGTTTACTACATAGAAAAAGACATGAGATTTCTCATTGCATGATACATAGAAAGATCATTTTATAGGAGGAGATGTTTCAAACTGAAGTAAAAAAAGGGTTAATTTTCCTACATCATTTATCTTCACTCTTTAGTCACATAATTGAGGGGACATCAATTTGGGCATTTTGTCTAGAGTTGAGTCAAATTTGTCTAATATTTCTAACGTGATCAATAAGATTTCAAAGTTTATACCATACTCACATGGAAGTGCACATAATGAGACCCCCAAACACTCAAAAGCCCAATAAATCAATTTGTCAAGCAGAACTTCTGAGAATGTCACAACAGTCCAACTGAGATTTAAAAAAAATAAAAAAGTAAAAAAAATAAAATAAGATAAGACCACTCAGAGTGTGTCAGAGACCAAAAGTTAGAATTAAGTATTATTTGAAGATTAATTCAGGGATGAACCAAGAATGAAAACAACACACTTGGATAACATTAAATTCTTACAGATGTCAGACATAATTCACCAAAGCAATTCCCAAAAGTAGGTGTAGTTGCATTTTAGACTCATGGAAGTACTTCAGGTTTAACTGAGTTCAACACTTGAAAACTTTTTTTGCTGGCTGTGTTTTGATGTTTATTAAACAAATCTTCAAGTATCATCTCATTCTACTAAATTTGTCATTAGAATCTGATGCAGGACATTTGATATCTAACCAATAATGGTGATCATATGTAAGTTTTAAAACATTTCTTCACTATCCTCTACAATATTCTGTCTATATACTTGGGAGATTAAGACATACAGAAAGATTATACATTTAGCCAGTATCAGAAAGTGATGGTTAACTACATTTTGTGTATTTGTATTAACTACATATTGTGTCCAAGTATGAACACCAGTTCTCAGCTTCCATTTGGAAGTGGTTTTTTTTTGGAAGACTGGAAGTGGTTTCACCAAGAATAAAAAAAATGAACTTTTCTACATTGCTCTGGAATGAAAATATGAATCAATATCACAGTTATAAAAGACATCTGAAAATGGGTTACACTAGAAAACAAGCAAGCAATAATTGGTGATTGTTAATTCCTAACTATACCTTCTTCATGATCAACTTAAAATAATTTGCATTATTTTAATTTATCAAATATCTTGATAATTTAGATAAGATGGCTTTGAGAACTATGATCTTGCTGAGCTTATAGCAATCTTTACAGTTGAGTTATCACCACTTGAAAAATAGCATTATAATGAAACTGCTGACACAACCTTTACTATAGCAATGCTACTGTAAGGAAATTTATAATAGGAATCTGGGATATCTCAGGTACCAACATCTCTTGATGCATTTCTTGGTACCAAAAATGATCAAAAGAGTGACAATTAAGATGTTTATATTATTGGAATAGTTTATCAAAACAATACTGGAAAAAAACAAAGAAGCTATTTAATTTTTAATATCTTTTTGCTATTTCTTTGGGAAATACAAAATTATATAATTTTCTTGTAAAGAAAATAATTGATCTAAGCAATGATGATCCTTGAAGGCTACAGTCTTCATTACCTCTTATTCCCACCAAATGGTTAATAGCCTAACATACCAAAAGGATCTCTAAAAAATAAAAATCAGAGATATATATAGAATTGAATTTTGGCTTAAAAGAAAATAAGTACCAGCGCAAAAAGGAGTAAAATGTTAAACATATGGTGATAACCAAATATCTCAATTACTTCACAGACCAATATTTGGCATTGCAGGATCAGCACTTATGCAAGGTTCATGTTGTACCTGTTGATGAGATCTGAAGATGTGTCCTTACAGGCACGTCCTCATCACAGACACTCAGTCTGAATAACCTGAAAACACTGCTGAACTTCATATAATATCCATATATTATAATAATAAAATTCAACCTCATGGTTTGCTTCTTTGCTTTTGTAACAGATCCCCACAAACTACAATCAAGAAATACTACTGCATTTTCTGCAATGCTTTGATTGCCACATATTCTGTGGTTTTGTATAAGGATACAGCTTTTAATCTAGTTATATTGCATGTTCTGGGTGTGATGTGACAGTGTTTGCCCCATGAAACTGCCAAGTATCAAGTAACTATCATATAATTTATGAACTAAAACTGCATATTTCCATTTCTCATTACATAAACCTTATCAAATTCCTAACCCTGAAGTAGATCCTGAGGGAAAAACAAAACAAGAACTGCATAAAAGATAATTGTATGTAACTAGCATGGTTATTTTTTCCTTTGAAAAATCAATTTATACAAAGTTGAAAGCTATCATATTAGCAAATTATAAACATTCACCATGCCTAGAAGGTAAAAAAAAGAATGACAATGTCGATTACAGGGAAATTATAAATGAAAAAGCAAAAAAATTTTCTCAAAAATTTTTGAGACAAGACACATCATGTGAAATCACAAAACTGGCAAATATAGAGGTAAAGGATCTAAAGTTTTATCCATTGGTATTCTGCCTATTTAAAGATGAAGTTAAAAGCTCAGTAAGCAAAAAAAAGTTTTGTAACTGAAGAAACAAAGTTCAGTAAAAGAGACTTCCACTTGTTTGTCACCTTGATGAATGCTTAGGTTCACATTTGGACAAAACACTGCAGTACATAAGTGTTATATTTGGGCTTTTGCAGTCCCTAGGGACATGTCAATATTCCCAAGCATGAAGAAGGAAAAGACAGAAGCCATCTCTGATCTGGAAATAATTTACAAAATGCTGCTTCATTAGAAACACTCTTGCACTAATAGTTTCTAGAACGGTCATGTGGGGACCCATTCTGTTTCAGCTCAGAGCATGAACAGCTCAAGCTGGCAACCTTCACACCCTGTAGACATGCAGGAAGAGGGTGATTGACCTTGCATGATTTGCTGTTCACAGCTTTTTCCGTAAGATTGGAAGGAGGGATGATATTCTTTGTCCAGAGAAGAGCTGAGTGTCTGATGGTGAGAACAGCTTCAAGAGCACAGACTCTGCTTCCCCCAGAAAGAGAGGACAGAGCCTCTGTAGACTGAAACAGAGTCTGTCAAAGCAGCTCAATTCTATCACCTGTTTCAGGGAAAGGCAATCCATAGAGGGTTTTGTTGTTTTGTTGGTTTTGGGGGTTTTTTTTGGTTTTTTTTTTTTTGGTTTTTTGTGGTTTTTGTTTGTTTGTTTGTTTGTTTTTGAAGGGGGGGGGGGGGTGTGCTGTTTTTGCTTGGTTTATTTATTTATTTGTTTTTAATGTTTTCTCCTGCTCTATGTAAAGGAAAAAACACCTTGAATACAAATAATGAGAACAGCTAAGTAAGCCACTACTGATGGTGGGTTTAGATAAGTAGTTATCCATTTGAAATTATTCTGCTGCTGACATCTGGTTGAAGGATTATCTAAGAGTTCGCCAGGAAAAGTCTTTTATGTCTAGGATTAAGTGATTCTTGGTCTATACCACTACAAACAGAAGCACAACTGCAATCTAATTTCTGAGTCTTTGTCAATAATACAAACCAGTCTATCCTGTCTCACCCTTCTTTAAAAGATTTAAGAATGTAGACAGTAACAGCAGCCTCCTGAGGAACATTTCTAAAGTTGGGTAGATGCTTGACATAATTTGCCTTTTTTTCCGTATTTAGCAAACACTCTCTTGAAACAAAACATCAGCTTTACAAAAGAGGCCCTGACATTTGAAGTGGATTTAGTCAGTATTGCATGTACATTTAAATCTCTTTCTAGTTTTTTGTTTAGTAAGTTTTCATGGACACCGACATGGGCAAGCAGAGAGTAAAGGTCCTGTCAAAGCGAGACTAACTCAAGAGCTTTCTGGCTTTTTTTTTTCTCTCTACCTCCTCAGACAAATTGACCTGAGGCATTGAAATCAGCATTTATTTTGTTTGCAGAGATGGGTCAGAGAAATTCTGTACCAGACTGCCTGAAAGCAAGACTTGGCTCTTCTTGGTATAGTGGAGCTGAATAAAAGGGAAGAGTTAAGTGTCATTGTAGAGCTTCTAGTGCTTTTGTAAGAATTTGATAATTTCCATACCCTAAAAATGCTCAGGGACTGAGAACTTCATGGATGAGGCTGAAAATCACACAGTGTTCTAGCAGTCTCCATTTGAGTTACACTAAAAAGAATGAAAAAAAAGTGATATTCATAACTTATGTGAGCAAACTGGACTGGTTATTCACCATAGGGTGATTTGACAAAAATACATACAGCTTCCATATAGAAAAGGAGACCTAGTAATTATTCCCTCTGAATGTTTGCAGTCTTATCTATAAAAAGGGAATGGAATGACCCAGATTTGAACTGAGACATTTATGTGGTAGCTTTATGTGTCTAACTAGTGGGCATAAATGAAGAAAACTAATGTATGTGTATGTACAAATTAGTATTTTTTTTTCCTCACCACACGGTAAAATTTTAATGATAATTTTATAAGAGAAAAATTATATAAGTAATATATGAGTCCAAAGAGAATTAAGCAGAGCAAAGACTGAATAAAATGCTTTGCAGTATTAGCATTAGGACAACAAATGTAGATATGAATAGAAATATTTAAGATATAGATGATAAATAAGAGGTAAGATTAAAAATTCAATCTTCATTATGCTGCTCCAGACTTTGAGTCAAGAATTTGACTCCCTCTCTGCCTGTCCCTCTTCCTCTTCAATAACTACTATTAATCCACTGAAAACAAATCCAAGAAAGGCATTTAGATCCTGAAAGACATCAGAATCTCATACTTGTGTTTCACAACACAGTGAATGAAATTAAGAGGGGTTTTTTTAAGCCTCCTAATTGGTATAGCTAACCAATATAGCAATACTTATTTTTATTACTAGAGACTGGTGATTCTGTGTTCTTTTTAAATAGTCAGCTGGGAAGGAAAAAAAGGTCTCTTCTATGAAGGTTATGTGGTTCAACTGGAGAAGATCCCTCCTGGAAGAGATGGCTCTTTCCCTGTAAACAATCAAAGCTGAGAACATGCAAGCCAGAATTCTCCAGCGCAGCCTGGACTAAAAGACTCCAAAAAGGGCTGAGAGAAGATAATTTGTCTAACTTACATTAGCAAAAAAATGATTTTTTAAAAATTCAGATGTGATTGCAAAACGGTTGCAACAATTTTCAAGACCTTTTCAAGGATGTGGTAGAACAAGGAATGATTTTTTTCCAAATCTTTACTACCTTATCACAGCATTTCAATTATGTTCATTCATAAGGTTTTTCTCATATAGATTGTGTTAAATTAACTTGTGTTAATTTAAATGTATTCTAAACTCTGACTGCTTTCAGTGTTCTAAGCATGCTATAAAAGGTAGGTATAGTAGCAGCCCGACTGAAAATCCACAGAAAAAATACTTTGGAAGCTTTACAAACAAGATATTTCATATTTTTTGATCTAATGTTGAAGAAGTGTTTGTCAACTAAATCCTGGCAGGACTGGCATAACATCTGGAAAACTGTAAAATGCAACTTCTCAGCTGGTCACACACACTGGGATTGTAAATAATTATGATAATTATATTTTCTTCTTTGAGCTGTGTTCATTTCTGCCTTGGGATTATTAGAACTATCAACAAACAGGGAGAAAAACACCTCCATAAAACATGAAGAAGAGAAATCACACTGCCTGAAGTAGGCTTAACTAATAGCTCTGGTAGAAAAGCAGGGTTAGCTGTACATGCAGAAGTTTGATTGTACTTCAGAAACAAATTTCATTCCAAGTAGAAGTGTTTCAGTGAAATAATAACCAGCATGACTCTGTAGGGTCTTTTCAATGCCTTTGACAAGGTGGCAAGATTGATAACAATTCACTTTAACCTGAAGAAAGTTTCCTGCCTGCAATTCCCTTCAGGCATCTCAGGGGAACTACAGGGCTTCCTTCCATTTAAAGGTGAATCCAGAGGCAGTTCTTTTGGATAAAGATATGAGAAGATTTGATATGAGAAGATATGAGAAGACATGATGGCAATATTTGAGTACCTTTTGAATTCTTTTTTTTTTTCCTGATATAGGGCAAAATATTGTTATGATAAAATCTGTAGCCATTTTTCTCATTTTGAGTACAATTTGTTGATCATCTAATAGCAAATTCCTTTCTTCTAAAACTCAACAGAATCTTTGTCACATTTTATTTCAGAAATATTCTTTTACATGAGCCACAGATAGACACTGTGTCTATGAGTTATGTCTTGTCCCAATCGACACAACCAATTTACAACATTTCTACAACCCAAATTCTGTTTCTAACTCTTCTTTAATTGTGAATCAATTCTTTCTACCAAGACACAGGATTTGACACAAGCTTTATTTCCAATAATATGCCCCTTCCTCATTCCATCTCCTGACCTGACATTGCCATTAGGCTGTCACCTTTTTTCTGCAGTTCCCCTTTTAACTCATCATTCAATGTATTGACACCACCCTTCACCCTTGGAGTCACTTACATATTCCAGGGCCTAAACTTCTGAGTGAGTTACTGCAGTTTAACTTTGTCTGATATGCACTAATTATTCATTTGTACATATTTTGCATGCAGCCATGCGAGCTAAGGCATTTAAGAAGCTGTACTAGTAATGTTGTTTTATCCATTTTCATTGTTAAATTGAGTCATTTTGCTCCCCATTGTTAGGGATTTAAAACTGTATACACATATGTGCATTTGATGTATGATACATTTTTTAGCATAAGAAATAGATCAAGATTTTATCTCTTAGTAGTTAATTTGAATCAAATACATAATAAATTAACATATCTCTTTTGAATGGTCCCCTGTATCTCTACTCCAGACTCCAGTTCAGATTTTGAATCCTTAAGAGCTCATTGCCATTTTCCTTTTGATGACCACAACTAGGATCTAACATTTCTGGTTACAGGATCTGTCTGTTGAACTAGATCTAAAGAAGTAACCATAAAAAATGACATCAGGAATTGTAGAAGCATGAGCTTCTACATAACACAGGATCCCTTTGTTATGGATAGTATGATGATAATTCAGGTTGATCTGGCTTGTTACCTACTATTGTCCATTCCTGTCTGTTGCTTAGAGTTTCCTAATAATACAGACTTATTTGTTATCCTCCCATATCTTTCTGAGAAATTTTGACTTGTAGAAAAATAAAGCCACTCCTTTAAACTCTTCCCACTCCTCTACTCTCATTAACATTGTTGTCCCTTTTGCTTTGTTATTGTAAAGAGGTTCCCTGATGTGTCTCTGACAGGAAATGCAGTGCTGCATTAAATTTTACATTAAATTATTTAATGCATGGCTTCAATATGCTATCTTTATCAAGTGTATCAGAGGTTAAAATATAGAAGAAAAATACAACATACACTGCACTAGATAACTCAAAAGATTTTTCTTTCCATCTGTCTGTGCATACAACCATGATTTATAGTCAAGAAGCCTATGCAAGATAAATAATATCAATTTGAGAAGAGTCAGACTTAAGTAGAAAACCCCATGGTTTCAAATCCTAATATATGAGGTTTGTATCTTTATTTATGAGTAGTATCAAAATAATCATTGAATGCTTTTTCATCTATTTGAATATGTGACATTTCCAAAAACAATTGCACCATTAAGACAATGGAGAATTGCAATATAAATCCCACTTAAGTCTTTCATGACCCTTCTTGCAAGAGTACAAAAAAGCCCTCTTTTCCCTTAAGCAGAAAGAAAGGCCCCAAACCTACTTATACCTATGACATTTCAGCCCTATGATATAGCTTGGAATGCAGGGCAAGGCATTTTTTTCTCTTGTCTCTGAATTTATGGAAAGCAGATTACATTCTGCTTTATGACTCGAGTTACCACTGAACTCATTCATTTAAATTACATTTTAAAACATTGATAATTAAGTCTAATTTTCAATATAGTATGCCTTTTAATTCCAAGTCTATTTGAAAATTATTTAATAGGCCCAATGTTTAGCAAGGTGTGCAATAATTCTCTGTTTTGCTCTTGGGCTATACATGAATTTTTTACATTAATCTCACTAACTACAAAACTCCATTCACATAACTGTATTTACAGGGGAAAAAAGTCCTTAGTACTAATTAAATTTGCCACTCCTTGAGACTATTAATAAACTTGTGACCGACTGTGAGTATCTGATGGCATACATTGGTTTCCAAAAATAACAAACATGTTATGCTTTATGAGATTGGGGTGATGAATAAAATGCCATTATACAAGTCATCCACTGTCATAGTCGGAAGTATTTATGTGAAATATATTGTCTGAAAAATCAATACAAACCTTTTATTATCCCAAGAAGGTCATTAGGTGTCATTACCATCGTTATCAGGAAATAGGGTCAGCATTAGCTTTCCATGTCTGGCAGCAGCTCTTTTGTTAGACACAATTTTTTTTTAAGTGCTATGATTAGGACAGTGTTATAGGCAAAATTTATGAATTTTACACATTTCCCAAGTTTTGCCTGAGCAGATATTCCTGGGGCTGGATTCCAAAAGGCTTTTTTGGTTAACAGGAATAAATCAATGGCATAAATAGAAGAGAAGAAAAAAACCAAGGAAATCTTCATACCTATAATTACCTATAATTATTACTGTGATTTGTATAGACTGGGGATAGAACTGAATACAAAAAATACTAAAAAAATTAAATCTCCCAGTGTTATTCATGAAATAATTCAATTTATTTCCATATTTTAAAGCACCTCAGCAGTTTGTAGTCTTATTTCCAAAGGGAGAACCGTCTCAGGATCTTAACTTGGAGCAAACCTGCAATTAACAGTTTATCTATTGAGTCCATTGAAATGAAGATTTGCCTCTCAATCTTAAGAGGTATAAATTACATCCAAAATTTTACAGAGTATCTTCACATTTCTAGGGCTTTAGGCTTAGCCCATAGCCATACCTTATTAACCCTTTATCTAGGGGCAGGAGCAAAGAGGTGTTACAGAGTGGTCATGGGCATACTAAAGATACTGTGGAATAATTTAGTGATGGAAATAATCGTTGGATATCCTTTGGTACTCGCTCAGATCTTTTTGGTCTGCTATATTTAGAGAGGCACAAGAGGCACATAACTGTGTTGTATTCTCCATATCAATTTTCTCACATTTGCCAACATTAGAGCCTTGCTTATCCAGAGAGCAGAAAATATTTTAAATTAAAAAAAAAGGTCAGAGCAGTGACTGAGTGGCTGAGCAGTGGCTTTGCTACCTGATAGAGTACACATTTTACAGAGAAGCTTACATGAATTAGTAAAGGAAATTATTTTGCAAATTTGTGTTCTTGCCTTCTTGTGTTCCTCAATCCACCTGCTTCTTTTTAGAGGACTTTTATCCCTTGTAGGTAATATCAGAATATACAGTAAAATTGTAATCAGCATATTTCAAGACACAGTTGTTGCACTGTGGCAGAAAGAGCGAAGCTTGTACAAGTCTGTGAGTCGTAGCTGAGCATGAGTGTTAAATCTCAGCACAAGTTGTTTCCTGAAAGATCTTACACTTCTTATTCACCCTTCAGAATGACACTATCTCGCCTCAGAAAGCTTTTTCAAGCTAAAGAGTGTGATGATCTTCAGATTTTAGGTCAGATGTGCTGACATGCCATGGCATGCTGCCTTTTATAAACCCAAAAAACTTCTCAGGTATTTGCCAGCAGATTAACAAGTTACTCAAGTACAGTAACAAGTGTATGTCATCAAAAAAATTCCTTTCCAACCACTAGAGAAATTCATCTAAGAAGCCTGAACTGTCATGGTACTGCATCTTAAATCCCAGTTAATGTTCCGTATCTGAAAAATGAAAAGGGTCCTAGTAGAAATATTCCACACAACCCCATGCCTGTCAATGCACTTAGAAATACAGATTTTCAAATCAATTTATGGGAGTCATAAAATTCTTTCATTTTCTTAGTAAGCACATAGACATGACAAAAGCAATCTATTATTTCAATAACTAGGAAATCTTTTATGAGAAAAATGGGAAATATTCAAGATCCTTTTCATATAGATGTTTTCACATGAAATTATGTAGAACTGTACTTTTCTATTTTTTCTATAACCAAAGTCTTACAACAGGTGTAATTCAGCATTGCATTATGATAGTTCATAGTGCTGCAACATTTTGTAAAGAAGTGTGTGATCTGTGTTCAGTCAGTGTCAAATCAGTATCACATCTGGTCTATCAGAGAAATTCTTCTTTAGAGATATGTATCATTATAATGACAAAGCTCTTATATTCATCTTTAGTGACTAAGATATCCTTGCATGCATTGTGTGTATCCTTAACCAGCCTGCAATATATGAGATAGACTAGGTCCTAGATGTCATTTAATGTAAAATGTGCAGATATTTCTGTGTTTATTTTGTTACAAGTTGTAGAGTCACTTAAAAAAAAAAAAAAAAAAGAAAAAAGAAAAATTGAAATCAGCTAGCAGACTTTGCAACAGAGCAGCAAGGAATTATTAACTTTTTTTCTTCAGACAGGAAATTTATCTGTAAATTAAACTTGATAAGCTGTTTGGCTAAATCTCTTGGGATCATGCAACCCTTCTGGGGAATGTGCAGGATGACTAGACTCCCCACCCAAACACCTGCTGGGTCTATGCAAACCTATGTCTTTTGATGTCCCTTTGAGCTCCAATTTCCTTTCTCAACCTTTCTGCGTGCAGAAATGAAAACCACTCTCAGCTAAGTCTCTCCAAAGTCAAAGAGAATGGTTGAATAATGTGATAACACTGAACTCTTCCTTGTAGATGCATTGATAGAAGCATAAATTTTTTCTAATTTTTAACATAAATGTTGCACATCTTCATATACCAAAGAAGTGACATACACACTGTAAGAAATTTAAATTCTTGTGAATATAATAAAAATATTATCTCCCAAGTTATGTCCAAAACATGAATGAAACATTTTTAATAATAATTCTTCCTCTTAAGATATAACAGTGCTTTAAAGCCATCCTTAACAAAATAAAATTAAACATCAAGTAATTTTTCATATAAAGCAAAACCAGTAATAGAATAATTTTGATAGTTTAGCCAGTGTAAAGCCTTTCCTTTATTACTCTGTCTAGCCACTCATGCCAAAAGAAAAGGGATGTAAACCATTTTTTCCCAGATTGTAGTATTCTTTACATCTAAACAGACAGAAAGTGCACAAACCCTTAATTTGCTTGGCAAAGTAGAAGAGAAAGAAGTATGATTGCAGCATCTGTGAGGGCATTGCTAACAAATTGAGAAAAAAATTGAATGGGCACAGAGATTGCTCTCACTGCAGAGTGACTGATCAAAGCAAGGCTGAGGTCTGCTGGAGGAATGACAATAGGCCCAGTGGATTTGGTATAGATTCCCTGCAAAGACATTTTGGGACTCTTGGCTTTAAACAAAGAATTCCACAAATCCAAACACATCTGCTTTCCTTAGAATTAAGTACCACCAGTAATTAATTGCTTTGTCTCATGGATCCATAAATATTTTCCACAAAAATAGTAATATTTTCAGATGTGCTGCTTTATGGTGCTTATAATGTACCTAATGTGTCGTGTACTATCTCCACAATTTTAATGGGAACACAAGTCAAGAAATGTGAAAAGTAGGTATTCTATTTACTGTATATTTCTGCTTCCAACAAATTGCTATTTCCTGTCTCAGGAAATAATGTTGGCCACCATTTCAATGTGATGTTAAGAAGGTATTTTTCCTTTCATCCTTTCAACATGCATCAACAGGTTTGGTTATTGGTGGAGGTTTTCCCCCTTTTTTAAAGCCTATATTGTACAAAAATCATAAATAATGCTGGTGACTAATAATGAGGCACTTCATAGTGAAGCCTCTGCAAACCAGGAAATTGCACAAACCAGCAGAATTATCTGTCACCACATGATAAAATTTAAGTGTAAGAAGCTTCTTGTCAAGTACAATCGACAGAACAAGTAATAGATTAATCTTTGTAGCAGTAAAAGCAATCTATAAACCACTGCCTTCTCTTACAATTTAAAAGCCTCTCCTTTTAAACACTGTGATGAAGTGCAGTAAAATAAAATAAAAAATGGTAGTGAGAGAACCAATGATGTTTCTTCTTCACTCAGAACACAGTGAACAGTGTTCATAATTTTAGTGTTCACTTCCTGTCAATTTCAATTTAGTTTAATTGATGTTTTTATGAAAAACTAAAATCGACAAAAATAAATCTAGCCACTTTCATGGTTTCTGTAAGCTTGCTATTGTTTCAAAAATCTCTCTTTAATTCTGAGACCTGTAAGAAACAGCAAAAATTACTTGGTAAATTTTCCATTTAGGCTTTTTAAAAGTTACCCTCTTTCTTCTGAAGGGTCTAAAATATATTATCTTCCAATGAAAAGGTGCAAAATATATTGAAATGCAAGTTTAGAAAATAATTTAATTTTTATTATTTAATAAACATCTATTTTTAATTCGTTTCCATTGTTTCCATTCCAAATATAAGCAATGTTTTTCTTCAATTCTTCAGAAGAATAAAATCCCCCAGTATTTTAATAGGCCAAATAGGTCATTTGAAACTCAGAATAATCCATCTTTGATTACTTGCATTACTTCTTTCATTACTACTTATAACATGTAATAAATAAATAAATAAATGAATAAATAAATACAATGTCTATAATATTTTTGTCCCACAATATATATAAAGAATTCTTAAGTAGTCATTTAGTGCCTATTTTTTCAAGGCATCTTTGATATGCACTTTAAAGGACACTGAAATGTCATGTAAGCACTAGAATGTACCTCAGTTCCTTCTTGTTTCATTAATACAATCTTGTTCTATTAATATAATTTTTATTATCTCACAAGGTTGATTGATGATCTTATATTACTTGTTTTATTTGTAGCATTATTCTTTTATACTACTGAAACTTTATGCTGCAAATTTTTGTACTTCTAAGAAAAAGAAGAATCAACATACTTTAATTTACATTCTGCAAATTTGAGTCTTACAGGACACTTTGCAGCCTAATCTGTCCCTTTGCACACAGAATAACTATAAGAAAACCTTGATTTAATATTTTAGGCAAAAAAAACATCTCCTGGCTCTGGCAAAATGCTTGCTTCTAATTGATCTTTGTAAAATGCAGGGAGTTGCCTAATTTAGTTCTTCAGTATTGCAGAATATTGTCATTTTTGAGTAAGTATAAATAATGTATGAATTCAAACTGTTAAAGACAGTGCAATCTGAGGACTTGAGTGCCAGACTTGTATTCCTGGTAACTCTTCACAACTTGCCCATGAATCTGCTGCATGATGTTAAACAAACACTCAAGGAACGTCCCAGAGACAGCTTAGGAAGTTCCAGGTAAAAGGCTGGAATCACAATTGGAACAGAAATAAAATTGAAGAGAACTCTTATCAGAATTTAATTTGAATGTGTCTTATATAGACTACAATGTATGCTTATAAAATGGTACTAGTATGAACATTTGGTAAACTATGTATGCCATTATATTTTAATGCTGAATAGTGAACATTTCTGGGAATATTTAAGGACCTTAACAAATAAGTAGAAATTTCACAATTATGAACAATTGCAGATCATCTGATACTATCCCTTCTATTTGCTTTTATACGACAAGCAAGTTTTATTTAAAAACTTCTCAGACTTCTAAAACCCTCTGAAGATTAATACCCATAATTTTATTTACATGCTAAATTAATTTATTCAAGATTACAATTTTTACAGCAATATTGCTCTACAGTGTTGAACTCTCTCCAACCATTGCTTCCAGTTAGCAGAGAACAATTATATATAGGCTCATTTTTCTATTGCTGCATCATATGAGTTTTCAGTCCCATTTGTGACAGCATTTTGAAATAATCTTCTGAACTTAATTTTGCACACTTTCTGAAGGTTGACTTTCTGAGTTTTTAAGCATTTATTACCTGTCACCTAAAGAGGAGTTCAGGTGAGCTCTTATCAATTCTTCCTGCAAACCCATTGCTGATTTCACCAACATTTGCATGGTAGTTCCTCACCTGGTGGCTAGATTTCCCTTTTGCAAGGCAGCTTTATAGTGACAACATAGTATTATGTTGTCATCCCTCTTTATCATATCCTATTGATGCATCCACAGACACATTTGTTTTTTTGGTTTCCAGATTTTTTTGGTTTAGGGGTATGTTACTTTTTTTGTTTCTTGAACCTATTTGTTCACAGGTACTTCATCTTGAACATTACATTCTTAAATTTTATCTGTTTCACTGATTTTTCTGAGGTATTAGAGCTGCCAACAAATATGTAGACAAAATTGAACATAGCAGTGGAATATCCTACTTGTTTCTTTATAACATCTCCAAAGATGCCCAGAAGACTTCTCAGGCTTTCAGTGTAAAAGTATGTATTTGGTCTCTAAGGGACAGACTGTGATACATGTTTCCTTGTAAGCACTTTTGGAAACAGTGGTTTTATAAGCTAAGTATAATTCTAACAATTCAGAATGCCAGGGAAAAAACAAAACAAAACAAAAAACCAAACCAAACCAAAACAAAAAAAAAACAGAAACAAAACCCAATGAACCAGCAAAAAAAACCCTCAAACCATCACAAAAACAAACCAAACTCACAAAGAAAACCAAAATCAAAACCAAGCCACACATTCCTCACATTTAACTTCCAAGCTCCTAAGAATTCCTAACATTTCCAGTCTGAGACCAATGATAGTTTGTGTTCTTCACAATCTGTGAGCAGCATTCAGAGCTTTAGGAATGCATAGATGTGTCCTAAAATGGAGAAAAGGTTTATATTATGCTACTATATTTTATATACATTTTCTGAGCATCTAAGAAATCACTATAATCTCCATGTAAAACAGGTAGTGTTTGGCATCCAATATACAATATCATTCACCCCTACCAGGAACTATATAGAAAAGAATATCTTCTTTTTTCCATTCCTACTTTCCTATATGGAATAGAGGAATAAACAGCAGGTCCCATTTCCATTTTTAAGTAGTCTTGCAATATTCTCTTAGCCTGTCAAGGTAATAGTTTACCTGATTCCATTTCACATGTTCTCCTATCTGACTTCCTTTTCTGTATTTCATTTCAGGACATTCTAAGGAACATACATTGTTTCCACTATGCTTGAGCATTCTTGTACATAAAGTTCATAATTACAATGAAAGACAGCATAACTACTGCATCTTCACACAAGTTTAAGAAAAGCCTCCCTGTTAAGCATGTTTCTGAATTTCTGCAATCTGACTTCTTTGCTCATTATTTTTAAAAATTCACAAAGCAAGGAGAAAATCATAAGTGCTCTTTGCATTATCACTTAGACATTCTGACTTTCTCAATTCCAAATCCAACATATTCTGTGAATAAACAGCACAATCCAGAGACAAAGTCTTCATCTTTGAGAGTGCTTCCACCCTTTTACATAAACCTTGAATTTCCATCAATGCATGAATGTGAAGTAAACAAAATTTTTTATCAGAATATAAAAAATTAGATAAAACTAACCTGCAGTGACAAACACCAAGAATTTCATAATGGGGATAACCAACTTGAAGTAGACAGGTTCTCATTAATATAAATAAATAAATAAATAATTACTGGCTTGCCATGAGCAGAATTTATTAATGCCCATTGAATCACCTTCCAATTCAAGAAAACCATCTTTACTGGTATTCAGCAAAAATGAGGTTCCTAAATTATTTCAATTATCCTGCAAGAAGCAACAGTTTCTGCCTTGGGATTTATGTGCTATAACAACTGAATTAGGAGAATCAAACTTTTTATGCTTTCCATGTACTTCCTTTCTAAGCTGGACATCAAAACCCCCTTTTAATGTCTGTAAAAATATCCATTAACAAAGTAGAAGGAATTTGAAAAACTGTGAAAACTAAGTCATTAAATTGCTATTCCATATTCCTTATTGAGAAGATGAAAAATGATAGAAAAATGTCAGGAACAAGTTTGAGAAGAAAACAGAGAGGTGAAAGCAATGTTATTTGAATCCTCACTGACATTACTTCCATATTAAAAGATTCCACAAATGAGCTACTGTAGACTACCTAATTATATTCTTATCACATTCCATTGAAACTTAACAAGGCAAGTTCTTGAGTCAATGAAGTCTCAGTGGTTTCCTGGAACACCATATTAAATGAGGTGTATGGAGCTGGCCACAACTAGCAGCAAGAGTAACTTGTGTGGGTGTCAAGGCTCTCCATGGCAACTCTCATTTGGCAATAACAGTGAATAGTGGTTCTGCTCATAGCTTTGTGGCATTCTTTTTATTAAATTAGGTAATTAATTGTGTACCATCACTATTGGAACATACACTGAGAAAGTCCCAAGGGAAAGTAACTACTTGCATAGTGATTATAGTGTTGTTTTTAAGTAAATTTGCAGCCCTGAAGTTTTTGTCATGACTTTTTCTCCAGTTGCTATGGAATCAACTATTTTAAGCTTTGCAACAGAGAAATGATTGTATTTTATGTCACCACAGAGCACAACTACATACACATCAAATCATACCTGCTGAAAAATCTGAATTAGAGCGCAGAGAGTTCCTAAGAAAACCTGACAACTTTCTTAAACAGTAGTGGGAATTGATACATTTTGTGAAAATGGTTTTTCCTGTCAGACTGGGACTTAAGTCATGAAATTGTTTAAGAAAGTGCCAAAAGAGATAAATGCTGAACAATAGACTAGATTTACACTGCATAAGCTGAAGTGGCTATATATAGACAAATGAATTGGCAACTCCTGGGCATACCAGTGGCAGTATGCCTACATGTATGTTCACCACTATAAGCCCTAAAACATACCTTAGAGAACTGTACTTGTTTGCCATTTCTTTTACTGTTTCATTTCTGGAGAGACAGTAAGATAAAAGTCAAAAGTTTAGAAAATCTCACTCTAACAAATAAAGTATTTTCTTTATAGCAGCATGAAAAAATGTGCTTGCCTGCAGTTATCAGAATCAAACCACTCCTTTCAGCATCTAGGAACACTTTAATCAGGAAGATTTTCAGCACAAAGCAACAGCAAGCATGGGAATAGTCCATGTTCTTTCTGACTGTGAACGTTTTTGCTACACTCTTGTCACATCAGCTGGTAAGAGTATTTGGGTTTTTGAGTAAATGGTAGTGCCATATGGGTAACAAGCTTCCAATTTCTCACTATTTGAAATGTTTTCATTCCAGTAAGGGAAGTCTTCTGGAGGCTATCATGAATAGAAACATGGACAGATTAGCCTCTCATATGCATGACCACACTTTGATAGAAGTAGGACAAAGTGTGTGAATCTGAAGTGTGCTGAACAGATTTAAATCTGCATCTACAACATCTAATATCATTAGCGACTTTATTGGTGTAAAAACAAATCACTAAACAAAATGAGAATAAACTTGTGAAAGGACAAAAAAATCCAGAATAGCATAATATATAAACAAGAATAAATTGAAGCTATACCTTCAGACAGTTAAAAATTTTAACAATTTCTCTTTCATCTGTCAAAAGGGAATGTAACCTTACACCCACTGACAACATCATCCCTTTGGTAAGACTTGCAGAAATGCTGCCATAATATCCTACCACTAAGAGTTTTAGGGAAGGAGGCAGCTGAAAATAGATAAATTAAATTTACCTGCCAAAGTGCTGATTTTGTACATGAAAATGTCAAGATCTTGCACTACAGCCAAATGAATTCATAGCAGACTAGTGACATCTAAATTGCCAATTGCAAGTAATTGCAACATATCTTCCTAAGCTTTTTTCTTTTTCTTCTTAAAATAATGAGCACGCACATGATTCGTAAGGATTATAAAATAGCTTAATAGACTGTCTCAAAATTTCTCCTCAAATCGTGTTCTTTATGGAGTGATTTAGTGTGAGTTCTGGATTTGATTAGGTCAGAAAGGGTATTACCACTGGGTTAGATAAAATATGCATAAGTGAGCCCTTTGTTTGCACTACCTCCTTACACCAGACAGACTCTGACAGAATCATTACTCCTTTTGATATTTTCTAATCAGCCTCTGAGCTCTCCAGCAGAGTTTACTGTTTAAAAAAAAAAAAAAAAAAAAAAAGTGGAGAAATGCAAGGTCTGGTGCTTATCTCTGACAGAAAGGTTATCTAGGCAGTGTTTCAGCACTGTCTTTTGCCTCTCTTTATAAAGAGAGGCCTGGAAAGAACAGTTGGCACCACCCCTGAACATGATGAGATAGGCACCTGGCGACTGGAGAAGTCAGATACAATAGAAAATATTTTTCTGCATCTACAAAGAGAAAAAATATTAGCCTGCAAGACTGTGAAAGAGATGTAAATTATAAGAAAATAAAGCAAAACATGGCAAAATACATGTCAGAATGAAGACAGAGTTGCCATATGGGAGCTGCAGTCTTGTTTTATTTTTGAATAATTAGTGAAATGGCCCTTAAGGAATTTCTAGTAAACTTTTAAACGAAAATAATCCCAAACAAATGAACAAGCCAGCCAAACTAAAAACAAACATCAAAAAAAGCCTCATAGTAAGGAATATCCTGAGCAACACTGGCTGAAAAATGATGCAATGATTTGCTTTGGGATTTTTTTCTCCTCCAACCTGACGATCTTTTTTTCCAGCATGTGCAAGTGATATACCAAGGGTCTAAAAAATATTTGAAATGTAATCTAGGAAGTAGAAACTAAAATGCAATATATATCTAGTTAAAAATTCTTACTGAAATGAAACCAATTTTTAAAAAATTGTTTTGCTTTGGTGTTTTTTTTTTTTTGTTTTTGTTTGTTTTTTGGGTTTTTTGTTTTGGTTTTTTTTGGGGGGGGGTTCATTTTTATGACATCCACATCTTAATGATGGTAGAGCTCTGCTGATACTAAGTTCTATGTGAATGATAAAGAGGGGCCTGGGAATATATAAACAGTATTCAAAAAACCAGCAGGGGAGTGGGGCATGTTCCGTGTCTGTGTATGTTTGTGTATGTGTGTAAAATTATTCAGTCACTATTAGTTGCTGGTCAGTTTTTCTACAGATCTTGAACTGCAACTCCTTATTCACCTAACCTGAACATAGTGTAACTATTCCAAATATAAGAATAAAGAATGGTTAATCCAAGTGAATCTGAGGATGGCTTTCCACCATAAAAGCTAGACTGAAACCTAAGAGCAAGAAGCTTTTAAGGAGGTCAAAATGGATCATATGTACTGTCAATAAACTGCTTTTTACTTACCAGCCAGTCTCAGAGGGTGAGAGAGGTGAAAAGGTTTCAGAAAGAAGAAGCATGAATAAATGTATAGGAAAAAAAAAAAAAGAAAAATCAAAACACATGGTGGAGAAATGAAAACAAATCCACAGTTTAAAATAACACCCAAAGAAAACAGACAGCTAGGGGAAAAAAAAAAATCATAAAAACAATATTCAAGAAGAAATTAAAAAAAACTTTCTAAAGGGGAAGATATTTGTATGCTGTTAAAAAAAAAAAAAAATCAGTCCTTTTGAGAAGGTTTTTGTAGCTATGGCATACCAAGTTCACTACCAAATGCTACCCAAACTAGAGATGCAACTAAGCTGAGTTACATATTATTCACACTGGAAAACCACCTATATCTGGGAGCTGTCATGAGAGTCTAAATAAGACAAATAGCCATTATGAAAACACTTATTAAGAAATGGATGTGAAACACTATTGTCTTTTTAAATATTTTAAAGTGTGGCAGGCATACTTCAAGATATGCCATTTCAAATAGTCTCTACATGATTTGCAAATAGCAGCATTGTTGTACATAAATTGACAAAAAAAGTGCATGCAAAAAATGTTTGCATTTGATGTTTGACACATATTTTTTAGATGGGAGAAAAGTATAATGAATGTAAAAAAGAAATAGAGTAAAATGTAAGAAAGTTGCCAAAGTCCAAATATAGAGTGAACTTTCAGAATGCAGATCAGTGACATTTCCAGATTCATGGGACATAGTGAATAAAATATAGCAAAAAATAGCATGTATTTTCTTATACATAAAATAATCTGCCATCTTTCTTCACTTTAATTTTAAAGTTATGGAGTGCACTCTGTCCTAAAGTTCAGAAAATTTGTTTTGTCTAGTTAATGACTGCTATGAGAAATAAAAGACTTTGAAAGTCACAGTCAGCGACCATAAATATTGAAAGGTGTCTGGTAGGCTTCAAATGCTCATGATTATTTGCCTTTTCTTTTGGCCAGGCAATAGTAGCAGTGCTGATGAAAAAAAGCTGGTATATTTGGCTTGTTAGAGAGATTCTGTTTTCTTTGAAATAGGAACTTTCCAGGCACTGGTATTCAAACACCAGCCAACATCTATTAGCAGATAGCACTGTGAAGCTGCAGGCTAGGGAGAATCAGAGTAATGACTCCTATGATTGGCACTGTTAATGATTTTTTCCCTGATTTCTTTTTCTGGCTGGTATTTACTATTTTGCCCTGTCTTCTCTGGCCTTTTGAATGTTACATCAATGAACAAAAAAAAAGTTTGAATTGCAGAACACTACTCTTGATGTGACAAATTTCTCTAAAATTTCTCTATGAATCTGTGGAATTCCTTTTCCTAATAAGCCTGACAGCCACACAGAGAATATATTGCTGTTGGACTAGAGGTAATATATGAAGAAAAAACTCCACAGCAAAGCAAGGAACTTAATTATTTTTTGTTTTGCTTTTAATAAGCAACTACTTAGGTGAAATAAAAAAGTCTAAATATATTAGCACCTCTCTAGCAATGAAGATATACAGTTAGTTTGTGCATGAATGTTACAGAACTCCTTCTGAAATTAATATAGCAATGTATACTAAAAGTGGAGTGTCATTAAAAGTGGCTCCTCAGTTTACCTACTAGCCATGCATAGATGTCCAGTCCAATCTTGTTATCTAAGCAATTTGCAGAGTCAGTAAAGTTAAACACAGAGTCCTGTGTAGGTGTCAAAAGTAGGTGAAGATAAATTAACAGCTAAAGATGCCTCACTTTTTTGAATGACAAAAGCAAAAAATAAATTAAATAGCTGGACCAGATGTCAAATCTTACATAACTAAAGTGAATCCCACACTGAATAACTACATTAAATAGAAAAAATTAAGTTGAAGAATTAGGGGGGTTTTGGCCAAATTTGCTTTCATTTTAATGTGGTTTTTTCCCTCTTCTACTTCCCTTAAAATGTGAAAATAATGATTTTTATTATACTGTGCAACTTATATTTCAACCATTGCTTCTTGTAACAATAATAAGGTTATATAGGGAGTCTGCTTTGAGAATGATGTTTCTTTTTTTACTCAAAAAGTTGGATTTAGCCTTAGCCATGCAAACTCCTTTGTTGCTCACTGATCTTATTGGCACATTAGGCAGAACTTTGCAAAAGCCCAGCATTATAGTTCAGAACTGCAGAGATAAGTCTGGAGTCTTTGAAGATTTAAAGACACTTTAAAAATATGGTCTGGTGACTCCACTCCAGAGCCCACTGGGGTCACTGTAAATTTTTGAATGTATTTCAAAAGCCTCTGGATCACATCACAACCCTCTCATACACATAACTATGCATATTTCAAAAAAAAGTTTCATAATATCACATTTGAAGGAAAATTTAAATTGACCACATTGAGATACTAATGTCCCCAGACTTCCTACTTAAACTGAGAAATGTGAACTCTAACACGTTTCTATACTGAAACTGGCTTTGTTATTGCATGGTAGAAAGAAATGCATGTTTAACATTCTGCAGATGTCTATGCAATGCTTATCTGCAGCCAGAATGAATAATTCTAAAAGGCTGATGTTTGAACACATACTACAGCACAGCAGAATTAAAGGTGAAAGTTCAAGTGCTGCAATTTCAAACTATTGATCAATGGTAATTTTTGGCACCCTTGGGTTAGTGATGCTGGCATATGGCAAGCAAGCAAACCATGAAGGTTAAGTATGAATCATCAGTACAAACATAACTCACCTTCAGTTTTCTTAGATTTAAAAACTTTTGCTGTTTGGTGATCTTTCTCCTGCATGCTTCTGTGCAGTGCAGCAAGGCATATCTTGTAGACCAGGTCCTCTGAGCACATCAAATTAGAGAGAATGTTGAGAAAGGATACTGCTTCTCTGTTCTTACCAATTTGTTGGATAATCCAGAAAAATAATTATTTACATGTTCCTGCTGCACTTTATTACATCAGGGATGGCTCTAATTTTCTCCTATTTATCTTTACACTTTCAAAATTATCATTAAAAAATCCCTTTAACCTACAGGGGTTTTGCTTATTAGAATGGAAATTATAGAAAGAATTATCTGCTTCATAATCTGTTTACTTACCAGACCATGTTTACCTAAGCATAATTTGGTTAATACTCATAGAACAAGGATATTAATTCTGTTATACTGAATGGTACTGCTATGTCATTATTATTCAGCATTGATTTATTCACTAGGATGACATTTAGGAGCACACCTTTCTGTAAATTCCTGTCCTTTTGAACTGCATATAAGATCTAGGTTGGGCTCATTGGTAAGAATTTCAAGCATAATTCTACTGTTTCCAAATATTAGGAGAGAAAAATATTTTGCTTTCTTACAGTACCTCTGTAATGTTATTACAGTTCCTAGTTTTATTCACTTTGTACTCTAATGCCCTCTATATATATATACCAAGACAATTGCTGATCTATATGGAAAACAAAAAAAGGTATACCATTTATTTTGTAATAACATATCCTGTAATAAAATAGTGTCAAAGCTATTAACTGGCCATAAGCTTTGTACTTAATTTACACAGTTCCAGGACTGTGATTTGCCAGACTTTCTCTGCCTGCAACTTTGATTCATTTGGTTTACCTGTGGCTGCAACTTTTCTGAATGAGCAGGTGTCTGTGGCTCATTTGTTTTAGTTTTTTAATCTTTCTATTGTAGAATTGTAGAATCACACTGTAATTTTTATGCACATAGCAGTAGCAAGCAGTTATTTAATGTACAGTGAGGTATTTATGACTCTCATGTGGTATTCTAGTGTAGAGAAATACAGACCTGGATATCAGGAGACTTAAGAAGAGGAGACACAGGGTGTGCACAGAGAAGTGCAGACACACGATGGAAAGAGATGGGCACAGCCTGGCCCCAGAGGCCAAAGAGTCATAAACAACTCAGCCTTGGAGAGTTAAAGAAATGCAGATGTGGAACTGCACAGAACTGCATTTAGTAGTTACAAGCAGAGCACAAGATTGATGTCAAACATACTGGAAGTCACTACTCAAGGAAAATCTGGGTTTAACCTGGAGCTTCAGATTAAGGAAGAAAGAGTAATGTGTGAAAGTGTGCAAGCAAACACACCAAAATGACCCCTAATGAATCCTAGAGTCAGGAAGGAACCTTCAACAAGAGCACCACATTCCACCTGCTGCTGAAAGACTCTGGATGTCAGTGATTCACTTTAAAATCCCACAGCTAGAATTAAACATCCAACCTCACAGCCCAGAGAAGATGGGTGAGCTCATCAAAAAAAGATATAAAAAGTAAATGCATGTATAACAATTTAAAGTACATTTTTAGTGTTTCTTTATTCAATAACACCAGTCTGGACTAAGAATGATTAGATTCTAAATATTTCCATTATACAAATAATAAATTGTTTTCATTCCTTAAATATATATCAGGTGCCTTTTCCAATAGACAAATTAGGGGCATAAAAGTTTGTGGCTAAACAATGCCATGATTAAATCTGAAGATATTATCTTACTACTTATTAACAAGAAAATAATAGGACATGAATACATCAGATATACAATTTGGTTTCTAGGAAGTTAATTTCACCTTAGAAAAATTTCAGTGATGATTTGATAATTTTTTCACTTGTTTTACAATCATCATGTTTTAGAGGAAAGATATACTGTCAAAACATAAACATCCAAATATAATTTGAGAGAAAAAATACCTTTAAACATATATAAAGTAGATTTATTTCAGAGTTGCAAATGAAAATGGGATGTTTTCCTTTTACCTAAACAAGAAACATGTATAGCTTATAATTACAAAGTAACAGAAGTTTAATATGTGTCTAATAGAATTTTCAGCTGCAATTTATATTTCGAATCCCCTCTGAAAGTTTTAGGGCAGTTTTGGGAAGTTGTGTCCTGGTTGTTTTTTAAGGAATTTTATGTGACATCAGCAAAATGCTGTTATTGACTTAATCTGCAAATGAAACCTGGGATAAAAGAACACTGTGAATAGGAAATTATGTTTTTCCTTTATACAGTTACACCAGGAAGTAGAAGAAGGCAGGGGGAAAGGGTGAGAGAAAAGGGGAAAGTAAGTCTTTTTTCAAATAAACAAACAGATGCATCTTATGGATTTTTACTGGATAAAAGTTACACTTTTTCATCTAATGGAGTTACACTTTTTCATTTAATGTGGTAAGCATGGACATCATAAAGTCAAAGCCCAAATATTTTTAATTTTGTAAGAACCAGTGCATTCATCATAATTACATGATTTAAAATCTCTGGTGTCTCATGTGCTGTGCCTTAGTCCTGCTCTTTTCCAATGACAATATTGGGATTTCTCATATGCATACTTTAAGTCTGAATTTCCTTAATTCACAAGCTCAGTTTGAGTATTATCAGAACATGTCTGTGGTGCATTTACCTAACAAATATGAAGACATAGCTTTCGGATGGTACAGCTCTATCTGGAAAAATGAAAAGAAAATACATGATAATAAAATTTAAAAATTTCAAAATATTGAAAATACTTTATCCTTTCCTTTCCAGAATTCCAGATGCACCTAAAATAACTCACTCAGTAACTTTTACCATAGGCATATAGGAGAAGTAAATTGGAAATTATTTTTAATCTCTGTGGAGTTATTAAGGATAATTTTCTCCCAGCTCTTGGGAGAAAGTTCCTAGCAAATTCCTTTTCCTGATTTAACTCTTTTGCCTTTTGAAGGTAGAATTTATTTTCCTTTTCCCTTTCATTAAAATCTTTATCCCTCAGGGATTCAGTATCACAATTTTCCTCTCTGAATGCCACTACTCTATTGTAAAACTCTCAGAGCAGAGAACATGGATTGAGGAAATGTCTATCTCTTCCTACAACATCACAGAAGTGTACAATGAGGATGACATTAAATCCACAAGGATCTTCTGCAAAAAGAGTGCCATGTCCACTGAAAGTTAGAATCACTTACACTTCCTCCCTTCCTCTGTCGTTCACTCACTTAATTCATGCAATGTAGAACAGAATCATCTGTGACAATTAGTTCCACTCTTGGAAGCCTAAAGGTTAGCATACACTGGTAAATTAAAAAAAAAAAAAAAAGAAAAAGAAAAAAAAAGAAAAAAAAAGAAGTTAATTAAATAAAGAAAGAAGATATTAATCCCTACATGTCCCTAGTGTGGATATGTGTTCTAGCTCAAAATTATGCCACTAAGGAAGATGCAGTCAATTATGCGCAAGCAGCAATTTAGGGATCTAGGTAGAAACCTCCTTAACTCATGCAGGTCCATTTCTCCCACTCTACTGGCTTCAGTTTGAGAATTCTTTCATGTCAGGATAACTGCTTGAGGTCCTGCTCACTGCAATGCATAAATCCTTAAATTTTTACAGACAGTGCTATCTGAACAGAATTCTAATTTCTTGAAACACTTTCTCAAAAACCATACAATGCTTTAGCAGAATCATGAGCATAATGGTTAACAGACTGACAAAAGCTAAAAGTAACTGCTCAGACTCAATTCATGAAAGTCTGCTTTCCCATTTTTCTGTGTGAACTTCCCCATAAATACAAATAAATGGATTAAGCACATGAAGAGTTAGCAAAGAGCACAACAATCATTTCATGTAGTGTTGGATGACTGTTGACCCATATGTTTTATTGTAATTCATATAAAACCCCTCCTATTGTCCTGCAGTGAACCTAACAGTTGAGTCAAAGAAACCCGGTTTCCAGTGTTTTATCATCCTTTCACTAGGAAAAAGCCTAAAGCCAGCTCTCTGTCTTCCATCTCTGTCCAAGGCAATCAATAGAGAGAGCACAGCTCGCACTCTTCCTATACATTTGGAAGCCTGTATACAACATAATTGTCAAATTCTTCAGAAATTAAAGCTGACATGCAATAAACACAGACTATAGTCTGGAATATTTTATGTTCAACCCATTCCTGTTTAAAGCATCTTGACAGATTGTGGTTTCAAAGCAAAAAGGTTAAAAAAAAAATGGAGAAAAAGAGGAGGACAGAAAGGAAAGAAAGCAAAACATCAGCATCCCTGTTTTTCTTTCCTGTGAACCAAAAGTTCCCTTAGGAGTACAATAGGAATATTTCTGCCTGCTGTACTTTACAATCATACAAAAACTGAAGGTTTTATAATATAAGGTGACTTCCTAGCCTTAGCTGATGAATGGCTATAATTTTCTATTAGACATCCTGAATCCTCCAACTTGCCACAGCAAGGAAACTCTCTAACTTTGAATTGAAGCTATAATTCTAAAACATAAGAGTTCACTGTGGAAGGGTAACACATTGGTCGTGAATCCTTGGCATTCAAGCACTGTTGAGGGAAAAAAAAATAAACAAACAAAAACCAAATGCTATCTATTTACAGAGAAAAGGATTCTGAGTGAGCTTAGTCATTTAATGCTGAGCACAAAACCCTAACTGGGGTCCAAAAGAAGATTTACAACAGGACAAAGCAGGATGCTGGAATAGGCAGTACCACAAATCTAGATAACTAGATAACTCTAAACAGGTCAGATATAATGACCTATATTAATAACATTGAAATAGGTTTATTTGGTTTAAAACCTATGGAGAAAATTTCCACTCTTTTTCTTCCATAGAAATAGAGGCTGAAATTAAGGGTTCATTGGTTATTAAAGTTATCATCAAACTCTGACTTCTCAGGATGAAAAGGTAGTTAATATTTCATGAATTAAACACTGAAAAGCTCTAGCATCAGCAGAACAAAATAATGTTAAAGAACAATATTATTCCTAAGTGAAACTTGTTTTGGAGATCACAGCGGGACATACAGTTTTAACTTTATAACTAGACTTAGCAAGAATAATGGCAATATTTTGTAAGATGGAAAATAAAGGTGAGGACTAGTGGAGAACTAAAGGTGACAAGTGCAAATGCATAATCAAGATAATCTTGTGAGAGGTGGCATGTATGGTGGGTATAGTTAGGTCACTTGACTGTCTTACTGAAGATCTGAGGATTTTTGCTGGAGCAAGCAGACTAAATGCTCTATGCCTTGAGAGCTGGTGAAGGCCCTGTGGATGTGAAACATGTAGGACAAGTACCAAAATCTTTCAGCGCTTCAGTTCCTACCTCTACAGTAAAAAATGCTGCCTCCTTTACCTCTTGTCAAAGCTGTAAGCACACCTGTGATGAGTGTGTGCCTGAGATTCATGCTCATGCTTGTTGCTGGCTACAAAATAGAATGTGGCAGCCATATCCCTTAGCCTGGTGAGAAACCCCCACAGAGCAGTGGGCTCAGCTCCAGCAGCCAGAAAGGATTGTTCACAGCCAGAGCAGTTGGAGATATTTCCTATAAAATTACATGGAGAATCCCAAGCCACTCATGTCAGGGACAGAGATGCCATCACATGGCTTGAACCAGGATCTCACTATTCATATGTACTAACCTCATACATTTTCCATTAATTGAAGAATCTTGAAATCCACAAGAATGAATAGAGAATAAAACAATCCTGATTTAAGTGGATGTGAGTTATTTTTTCCGACTATTAAGACAATGGCCTTTTTTGACTACTAGCCAGCTGGTCAGCTGTTTATTAATTCACAAATTATATGCCAGCTTCAACTTGGTGAGTAGTGAATGCCCCAAGGTCCTGGCAAGCAACTCACACTTGGCAGACTTTTATACTCATCAAATCCAAATAAGGAAAATGAGAAAACAAACACCAAGCGTGTTTTTTCCCAAGTACAAACCAGGAGACATAAGGTGTTATTATAAATTATGAGCCCTTATACAGCAAGTTCAAAATACAGTTGCAGCTAGAGATATGTGGTTGGACTGGCCTCATTCAGTTTCAGGGCACATAGAAAACCCTACTTTCCTAAGTGTCAATAAATTCATAGCCAATTCTATAAATAAGCACCAAATGGATTTTGTGGAATGGTTTGATTTCCGTTAGATTCCATCTTCAAGTATTAGTGGTCTGACTTCCTTATTTTTAATTCCAGTGAATGGCATCCACTAAGAAATGTAGACTTGTGTGAGTGCTGCACTTTAAATGAAAAATTAACTGAAGGTGAAACCCTACCAGCAGTTTTCAGCTTTTAGGTGACATTCAAAGCTGCATTCCAGCAAGGATCATTTTAACTTCACTGCTGTAACAGGGGCTAAAACTATTTCCTGAAAGTAGCACTACAAAGCATTTAAAATAATAACTTGACCCTTTATCTTCTGTAAATTTGCCAGGATGTAATTGGATTAGCCTAGAAAAAAACTCAGCACTATTCCTGTCTATTGGAAAGATATAGGATTTTAAAAAAGGCTAACAATTCTCAAAGTGGATCAGTGCAATTTCTGCTGCAACCCATAAAGTTTAACAGATGATTTTTTAAGGAAAGAAGAGCATTTAAAATCTACACTGAAGACATGCTAAAAATGAACTTTAACATGGTCTTCTATTAATTACATTTTTAACAAATAGGTCTATTAAATGGAGAAAAGGTATTTACATCACTTTTAATTACTTGCCAACTTCAAAGATGATATGCAGTATGCAATTTAACTTATTATTAAAGAAAACCAGTATATGCAACATTAAGCAGCTTCTCAGTATGTACTGGTTCACATGCAAAAAATTAAAATATGGATTCTGAAACAGCTAAAATTTTGAGTGAAGTACTTTAATGGCTTAACTACTATAACTACAGAAGGTCCTTGCATGCTTTACTGTCAAATTAATTTGTTTGAATATTTAATGTTTGGAAAATCCAGAACAAATAACACCTTCAAGACCCAGACACAGGATTTTCACATCTCCCATTGATTACAATTTGGATAAACCATTTGGATAAAACTGTGGTTCTACACTGAAAGAGGTTCTGCAAAATTATGAATAATACTTTCCCTTTATGTTTCAGGTTGAGCAGAACATGGTTTATCTCTGACCACTCAAGTCTACAAGTAATGCTGTGAAGAGGAACATCTGTAAATAATTCCCTTTCTTTTTTACTGTTTCTGCTACAAACAACATTTTTGGTGCACTTCAGTGATAATGTAGATCCTACACAAATGTGATTCCAGAGTGTTCATATCTTGAGTTCCTGAAATGGGTAATGTTATCATATGGAAAAAAAAATATCAGCAATGCAAAGTTTTCAAATTTTTTTTTTCCCAGGTCAGTCTCCCTGGTTGAAAACAGTTTACATATATCAAAATATATAAAAGCTGAAGAAAGAATGTGGAATTTTTTGATAACTGCATTTATGTACATCTGTATACAAACACATATGGAAATTTGTTGACAGGAACTGTTTTTCTGCTCATGAAGCTTAGGTTTTGCTTCATTTAGGAAAAAAAAGGCTAATTGCTGTGTACAGAATATTTCATTCAGAGGTTGATGCTTCTGAAATGAATTGATGCTTCAGTTATGTATTCCTATCTGTTGAAGTTTGGTGCAGATGACAAGAAACTCAACATTTCCAGTGGCCAGGTAAGAACTGTATAGTCATTTGGGTTTGGAGTTTTGAGTTTTCTTTTGGTGCCTTGGTTAATTTTCATTTTTATGGGATTTTGGGTATTTTAATTGTCACCTCTTTTATATATATTTCTAGGTCTTAGTTTTCCTGTACAGGGTGTATATGTGTTTTATGTAATAACATGAGAGAGTCATAGAATTTTTAATTTTTTTCTTTTTTTTTTTTTTTATCTCTCTCAATACTAAGGTACAATGCATGCCACATATGCCAAAACTGGATGAACTTAACTAGATCAAAACATGAGTCACTGCATTAATAGCTTGCTCCTAGGCATTACAGCAATATCTTGGAAATTTAAATGCATGCAATCAACCCTACCAACAGTCAAAATGTGTTTTCAGTCTAAACTGTGTTACTGTGATACTGCGCAGTCACAGGAGTCTTGAAGACAGATTGGAAATAAGAAATCTGAGAATTGCTTTTCCATATTGTATTAACAAGTCTACAGTAGTCTATATGAAAACCTGTTATGCCCCACCTTTTGTATACAAAAATCAAACCCTGCAATATTTACCTGTGACATTCCACGTTCATGCTGGTGTAACCTGAGAACAATATTTGACCTTTTAAGGAGATAGAGTAGGGCAGATGCTCTTATTTCAGAATAAGTTAAAGTTACCCTAGTAATAGTTGTTTTCATATTTACACATGCTGATTTTTAATCTGCTCTTTGTGCTGTGCCTGCCTTAGACAGAGGCAGTTTTCCCCACAGTGGTGCTCCCTGTGCTTTGTGTGGGTGGCTGGAGGATGCTGGTTGCACACCAGTGCTCTGCCTACACCTGGGCAGTGCCAACTCAGCACCAGCCCTCTCTCCCCAGTGTTCCCCCAGCAGGGAGGTGCTCAAAATCCTGGGAGGGGAAATAACCAGGATAACTGAGCCAAACCGACCAAAGGGATGCTCCACACCATGTGACATCTGCTCAGATATAAAGGGTAAGAGAAAAGAGGAGGAAAGGTGGGTGAATTCATTATTTACAACATTTACCTTCTGGAGTAACCACCTGTGGTACTCCATCACTTGCTGATGGGAAGCACAGAATAAATCTTCTGGTTTTTTCCCTTTGCTTGCACTGACATGACCTTCACTTTTACTTTTGTAAGCTGCCTTGATCTGCAGCTGCAAGGGGTTTTTGTATATTATTTTCTCTCACCCCACCCTGCATCCTGCTGAAAGAAGTGATAGAATGGCTTGGTGGGCACCAGGCATCCAGCCAAGGTCAACCCACCACAGCCCTAAAAATCTGTTGACATTTGATAACAATGAGATCTTCCCAATTGCAAATTCTATCATACAAGCTTTTGAAAACACTACTTCCTGTTAGTGAAAGCAAAGAAACCTGAGAGATATCCAGCTGAGGGTATTTTTACTGTAGTCAGTTCAATGTTTATTTCAGTTCCAATGCAATTTGGATAAAATTCTAAAAGTTCACTGTGGCTGAAATGAAATGAATAATATTTTTATCTTCAAAAAGAAATTTGAAATCTCACTTTCCTAGCTAACAGTAAAAAACCCCACAATTTTATAGAAAAATAAAATTAAATAAAAAAGAAAGTCCAAAAAATCTTTTTGCAAAGAAAATTCCAAAACCAAGTCTAGCAATTTATTTTTGTATCAAAAATACTTTTGTATCATACTCTTGTATGAGTATGTTTTATTCAAGTTGGCAAAAGGATATTGTGAAATCAAATGAATGCTGAATTTCAAGGGTAAAACCTGAATGATAATCATAGGAAATTTCAAGATTTTCTGCATAGATATTCAAAGGCCAGGGGACTGAAAAATGAGACCAAAACAATCTTATGAAAATAAGAAGTTCATGGGGTAAAAAGAGCTCCTTTCTCAGTACTTCATTGGAGGATAATGTACCCAGTAGGAAACCATGTGCATCCCTCATTGCTATGGGTATCTATCAGCAATTTTTCATAAAGACTAAAGAGAATAATGAAATCAATAATGCACAAAAGGATTTTATGTGTATAAATATTATATAATGTTTCTATTGATACACTAGTATCAATTGTATACATTGTTTAATATTTATATTGATACATTAGTGTAATAATAATATTATATTATTTATTTCTTTAAAATTATTTCTTTAACTACTTTACTGGTTGAAACTACTATTACAAGGTTAATTGTTACAGATGATGCTGTCTTCTTAGTTCTGGATTCTCTCTTCCTTTTGTAACAAACTGTTTTGATACATCAAATTGTATCTTACAAATAGTTTTAATAATCTGATCAAAACATATTCCCAATTTAAACTCATGATGGCAAAGTACTTTGCATACATGATCAACTGTATTCCTCATGTTTAGTCAGCTATCATATTTATAAGTATTCACACTCAATGGCTTTGAATATGTTCCAGTTTTCTGCAACAAAGAGAAAAAAATACATGAAAACTTAAAATCTGTAGGATGATAGGAGCAGATTTCTGATAGAATGTTTTTTCTATAAATTAGATACTATATGGTATGACCAAAGTTTGAAATGCTTCTCTTTTTCCACATGATATTGGAGAATATTGGTCTTTACAGTGATGAGGCATTTCCATTTCTTTTTATTATGTGCCTATTTCTTAGTGTTATTCATTTTTCAGTGTAAATTATACTAAACTACATAGCTCCCTGGGTTATACTAGTCATCAGAAATCTAGCCATGAAAAATCCATTTGCAATGCATTGAACTCTGCAGTAGAAATTGTATGCTGTTGTCATGTGCTTTCTCAGCTGCTCTGTTAGCACAATGATAAATTTATTTTAAAGTTTTCATTTGGGTTTTAGCTGTCTTTCCTTTAAATTCAGAAGAGAGTGGACTTTCATCGGACAGGAGAGAGGTACAAACCAACCATGGCCCAGCTTCAGGTGTGCCAATAAATATTAGTGAGACACTGTAACCCACACTGGCCAGCGTTGTCTTACAAGAGTGAACTTGTTAATAGTGGATGGATCAAACAGAGAGCATAAGAAATTCCTATGTGGAATACAGGAAAGGGAAAAAGAAAATGTGTGTAAAAGAGTGAAAGAAAATGCATGAAGTGGGCCTTTTTCACAGTCTTCAATTTGCTTTTTTTTTTTTATCCTAAACTATTACAGCAAACTCCATTTTTAAAAATATCATGGTGCTACATGTGATTACGTGAGTATGTGATTATCCTTTGGAAATATCAGTTGAAAGACAACTCCATGTAGGCCAGCCAATATTGAAATTAAGTTGATGTAAATTTTTGTTTGTTCACATCACAGAATCAGGACACAGTTCAGAATATTTGTTGATCTCTGATCCATGAACAACTAAGAAGAGATAGCAGGCAGCCAGCAAGAGCTGTAAGCTCACACAGACCTGTCACAAGCTTGGATGGTGGCTGTCTGCTATCCATGATGCAGATCAGTGCTGTTTCCTCACTGCTTTTGGGAGAGTGCATTCACTCAAGAGTAACTTAAGAACAAAACTCTGTAGCTTTCCTTTAGAAGTCAGTAGTGTTTCTTGTCTTTTGCACACTATCTTTCCTGGGGTTTTTTTGGTTTTGTTTTGTTTTGTTTTTTTTAAAAAATAAATGATCCTATTACATTAATAGTTTCCATTTACAATCTGAATTTTCATTGTGTCAGTTACCCGATCCCATTTCGATGGTGAAATCTGTGAGCCTCATGGCTATTTTAATGTGGTGTCTTTCATGCCATAATTGATGCTTTCAGAGGAATCTCAAACCCTCAACAGACATCAGCTAAAATGTTAAGAGTGCCTCAAAGTCCCTCTGGTACTATATTTTATAACCATGAAAGAAATGTCATTATTGTAAATTCTCAGCCTTTGTCTGAAAATCTTGTAGCAGTTCCCCTGAGCATCAGTTCAGTTAATTAATTCAAACAATTTCCCCTCTAATCTCTAAAACATTTTCATATTTAAGACAATAAATGGAACACTTAAGGGGCCCATTCGTTGTTGGTCATTAATATGCCATGGAATTAAAGGAATTATTGCTGGCCTTCGGTGACACGAATAATTTTCATGTGGTTTGGACCCATACAAGGTTAAAATTATGACCTCTCAGTGCTCTAAGCAAATGAATATAATGAAATCCTTTGAATAGGACTTGCTACTCCTTTGCCTTTCTTGAAACCTAATTCGATACTTAACCACATGATTTATGCCAATTTTGGAATCATATTATTTAATGATAACTTTAAAATTAGTAATTAATTTAGCAATGGACTGATTACATTTCTCTTGAACCAGTTCATAAGGTTAATGCAATAGGAGTCTGATGGGTCTGGGCACATTGACAGTAATTGGTTATTATGTTACATGTTAAGAAAAGGAGTCAGCAGTCGAGAGCCCCCATGGGATTTACAGGAGACAGAGCTGCATGCCTGCAAACCTCTTTTCCTCCCTTCAAACACTTGTTTTAAATTCATAACAGAATTATTTTTGACCTTCAGGGTGATGTTCCATAAGGCTTAGTTCTAACTAATGTACAATAGCAGATTATAGCTATGCAGCAAAATTTTTCTCCCACAGGAAGATCAACAAAGCCACTACAGTCCTCTTCGTGCCTAAATGTGGAATTTCAGTGCAACTGTCAAAATAGCATGCTGTCACCATGGAAAGATATCAGTTCCCTGCCACTATCTGATGTTCAGATTAAAAAGCTTATACTAAAGTCCAAAATTTACATTAATATATTTTGTCATTATTTAATGGAAAAAAATCTTCTATAACTTTAAATTTTATTATTCTTAATTATAAAAGCCTGAATAGATAACTTGTGACCAATAAGTTGCACTGATTAGCTTCTATCAAACACTAAAATAGAGGACACAGAATGAATGAAGTATTTGTGTGCTTAATATTTTATGAATAGCATACCTATTGATAATTTTGTGACAGCACATAGTTTAACTTATGTTTTCAAGATTACAAAATATTGAGAGAATAATAGATAAACATAATATGGTCAAATCAAATATATTAACCAAGACTCTTTTCATTTAGTTTCCCTTTGAAGCCAAATCATTAGAAAGCTTTTACAGCTTATGAATTGATTTACCACACTCATTGAGATTTTTAAAGGACTCTTTAAAGATATAACAACTTACAAGTATGCATGAAAGCAAACTATGCAGAGTACACATTCATATCTTAATGATTATATGAATCTGGTTTATCACATCTAAACATTTATAGTTCCAAAAAAATTAAGAATTCCACTTCCAAATTTCTGAAATATTCAAGATAAATTGTTCAAGTTATTGCAGTATGGATAAATATTAAAATCCTGGTTCAAAGACTGTGGAAATTAAAAGATATTTCTGAAAAGAGATGACAACAAATACATTGTCATGAAGGACAAGCCTCTAAGAAAAGTCTGCAGTCAGGTCAACAGAAATTAAAGGGGAGTGTATATGAAAATATTGCACGTCATATATCTCAACGTACATCTTCTGAAGGTCATGTTTTCATGAATTAGATTAGGCACTGTCAGTTACTTCTGTTTCTGAGGCATAGCATCAGTCACATTCTGTTAGACAATGTGTTACAAAATGACTTGACATGATGCACTGGAAAACACAGCACTTCAACTGGGAAATTTAGAAATAGTACTTGAGTATTTTCCACTTCTCTGAGTGACCAAACACCTAATAATGACTGCCAGTCCTTACTTAAAGTTCGTCCCAAGTCTTCCAGTGTTGAGAGTACAGGAAATTTGGCCTGATTTTTATTGTCAGAGCTATGAAATTGCTTTGGAACAGTGCTTTTCTGTAAGCCACAGCCACTTCCCATTCTACTAGCATCTAATTGCACCACAAAATGGCAAATATACTTAAGATTAGTGGCTTAGGTATGCATCTGAATTTTTTCCTTTCTCCTTTTCTATTAAAGTTCTTCTGTGACTGAATACGGAGTACTTGTGAACACATGTCAAAGGGGGTAGGGGAATTTTAATTTCCCTGGAATAGAAATTTCATCATAGTTGATGGCAAAAGCCACAGTTCAATTCTTTCAGAAATATCCCCAAGAGGATCTGAACTTCACTGCTTGCTTCTATCATGAGCACCTGGCATGAAATGAACAAATGTAGCATTACTGTGAAACACCGAGGAAAAAAAAAATCGTCTATCTAAAAATTCAAACTAGAATGGGATCACATAGCAATGTAAAGTACATTTCTCAGGCATGTATATAGAAACATAAGCATAAATATAGTATATGACTTGCCTATTCTGAACACTACGTATTACCCAATAAGGAAATGCAAACTAAGAAGTTCTATTATATAACATATATAGTTTTCTTAAACTATACAGACAAATTTTCATATTATTTCTGTCAGAAAGACCACTGAGAAAAATATTTAAGTACTTTAAATAAATTTGCCATTTTAAATAAAATTACACTCATATTTTCACACCTTTTTATTGAGGCCTGACAGCATGACAAGACACTTCTAGCCTCTTGACTTCATGTCTCAAAATACTCGCACCATTAAACAAAAAGAAAACAAATTAAAAGGGCTATCACAAGGAAAAAAGAGGCTTCAATAACCTACCTTAAAGTATGCTATTGCTTTTCCTTAGATCAGGATTTTATTCTAAGTGCATAGATCTCACACTATGCTCCAGAATATTAATACTCTTGTGAAAGTAAATGTATTCTCATCCTCAGATCTTTTAATCCCTACAGTATTACATTTTATTTCCTGACTTATGCCCCATGCTTTTCTGTAAAGGCATTAAGCAGAATTTGCAGTCTCACATAGTATTTGCTGATCCAGAGAGTTGCAGACAAAACATGGCACGAAAAGGAGCTACTGCTTCTTCTCAGCAGTGTTTCCAAGGAATGTGTCATCATTAATTCTCTGAAACTACAGATAACTGATAATAGCAAATATTTTCCTTCCTCTGCCTCTCCTCTTATCTACTGGATGTTAATTTTGGGGATTTCTAAAATTGTAGAATTTCTAAGAGTGGTGTGAATGTTACTGCCCCTGAGTTTCAAATGAAACTGAGTGTAGACAATCTGGGCTAAATACCATTAAAAATATCCAAATGCCCAGACTAATGAGCAGAAGACATTCTTTCAAAGGGAAAGTCAAAATCCCTATTAAAGGATCATTTATTTTGTACTGGAAAACATGCACAAGAATATAGAAACAATTCTGAGTTGGGACAATAGAAAGAGGCACTATTGTATGCTTTCAACTTAAGTACCAATACACCATTGATGGACAAATCCTGTCAAATTTTTTAAAAAATAAATTTAATCTTCATAAATACTCCCAGGATGAATTTGAGGTTATACATATTCATGCTGTAAACTAGAGTAAATAATTTTGGACAAAGTCTAGAAACTAATTTTTTTTTTTCCTGTAGTGAATGAAGAGAGGGTAAACCATCAGTCTTTGTACTCACCAATCCAGTTTCTTTTATTCTGTTTTGTTTGCTGGCTTTAACACTGAGAAGCTTTCTGCAGAATAAGCACTCAGTCATACACAAACCTACTGTATTTCCATGACATTTCAAAATTAACCTTCTGCAAGACACTTGTCTAATTTTAAAGATTGCCAGCTTCTGTTAGGGTTAAATGGAGAAGAGTAAAATTGCATGTTTATTCACCTATGTTGATAACCAACATAATGAGCTCCATAGGGAGATATAACAAACAGCAAACTGAAAGGGATAAGAGAAATAGGAGGAGCATATCCACTGAAGTGCAGCCTTGGCTCGTCAGCAGACATGGGTCAGTCTGGCTAAGTGTTTAACAGAAAGCAGCTATCTGTCCTGCAGCTGCTGAAAGGTTGGGTCAGTAATTCTGCTATAGCATCAGCCAGTAGGCCACAGAGACGGGAAAAAGAGGAAAACACTTGTGAAGAGAAGATCAGTGTCATCAAAGGGATTTTGGCTCTGAAATCACAGTCATTCGCTCTCTTGCCTGTATGACCCCACAGCTGCAGAGCTTTGCTTTCTCCAGCTCCTTTTAAACTGTGCTCCAACAAAGATCTTCTATAGCCAAGTACTCACACGGGTGAGAGATAAGGTCACTTCAAATCTTTTGGCTTGACCCTGTTTGGAGCAGTGGGCTGAAACTGTCTCCTGCTTTCCCAGAGAATCAGACAGCTACTGGGATGCCCAAGATATTCTGTTTCTTTACTGTTAATTTTCTGGATGTTATGTAAAATAAAAGAACAAGTTAATTGAAATGGGAGTGAAGGCAGACTCACGTGTTTATTCTAACCCCCCTTGTCCCTATCACTCTGATTTTTTGAATGACCCAAAAAACTTTATGTTATCTTTCAAGTAGAAATCCAAGCTGTGTTATGAACCTAGCTTGGGATCAAAGGTCAGAATTGTGAATAAAAGCCTGAGATATGTAACTTATTATTGTCTAATTACTAGCTTTGTTTGAAGAAATCCTCTTGTGTGCTTTTATTAGCTCCTGTTGCTTTGCAAGGGAACCCATATTGCTTTTCAGTGAGAGCCCACATTGTGCCTCCTTATTATTACATAGTCAACAGTACCAAAGATTTCTTGCATGATCCAAACAAAAGAGGAAGGAATTATTATTTACAATTCAACAGCTCTGAATGTGCTTTTTCAGGAGAATAGAGAATCAACCTTTGGCCTGAAGTTTTTTTCCCATAAATGTCAACCTCTACTTTCCAACCAATGACATCTTTTTTCTTTTTTTAGTAGCAGTTTAAACATCTTTTTACAGTGAAACTGTTTACTCAATTTATGTGTAAAAAATTGAGTCTTTCCCCTTTAGTAAACATGTGATCTCACTCACGGTCTCCATTTGTGTTTTATCATGTTGGCTATTGTTGAATAATTCCTTTATTTGCTCAGTATTTCTGATAGCAACTAGTGAATACCAAGGTCTAAATGATAAGGAAGAAAGAACACTTATTGTTACTCTTGGAACTTCAGCAACACCCTCTCTTATTATTCTGCATCTTACTGATTAATTTTTGGTATTTCTTCAAGTTTCTGATTTTTATTAAATGTCTGCTTAATGCATAGATTTTGCTGTCACAAAAGAATCTCTGTATATGGGTGCTTTGCACATGGACTACAGTCATTTTTTCAATATCAGAATAATAATATTATTTATTACCATTGCTAGTTTTCTTTACAATACTTCTACTTTCACATGCTTTAGTGTATAAACTCTCTAAGCCCAATGCTTTTTTACCAAATTATCTATATACTCATATTGTGCATTAGATATTATAGATATTATAGATATTATAGATATTATAGATATTATAGATATTATAGATATTATAGATATATAGATTAAATACTGTGCATTAGATTCATGGTTTCTTTTCACTTGCATTGCCTCAAGCACAAAAGGGTCCAGAAATGGTCTTTAATCATATCAGGGATTTTTGTATGAATTCTTCACTCACATTGCAAGTATTTTCTTTCAGACATATAAGGGTTTACTGTGATATCGTTTTGCTGATATACAGAGGGTACTATAATATTCCATTTCCTTAATCTAAGGTTCAAATATCTACCTGCAATTAAGTAACTATTCTTACTTACTCACTTCCCTCATTCTTTCACTTCCTTGCTTTAAAGTTTCAGCTTGTGATCAGCTGTTCTGAATCTACTGCGCACTTTTAAAATTTATTTCACTTTTTTATGGAATAAAATGGGGCTTGTGAATATCAAAGCTAAATTATTGTGTATTTATTTCTTTATTCTTTTTCTATCTCTTTCTTTTACCATTTTATTGCCTTACATCCGTTTCCACCTCTGTATCATTTTATGTAGGGGTTCATTGTATCTCTCTGCTAGCATCCTCGCTTTAGAGCAAAGATTCCTCTTGGGCATCTCTACAACATCATCAGGATTCTTTTGTCTTTGGTGATTACATCTGCCTTTCCAGCTTCTGTATCTTTTCTTACAATGTAGAAAGAATTTTACACTAATTCTATTTTCTTCTGCATCCATAAATAGAAAACACACATACAGTTCTTATGAAACTGTCTTGCATTTTTCAACAGCAAACTTTAATAGCTCCAGTGTTTTACTGCATATTAGAAAGTGAGTAGAATAACAGTTTGGGAAGCTAAAACCTCCTGTTGTTTTAATCTACAACTCACTGTTAGAACATGTAGACATTATTCATGGAGCAAAACTTGAAGGGGACACCTGCTTCTCTGGATGCATATCTTGATGGCAAAATTGTGGGTTGTCATTAAGATAGTCATATCTCACCACACATCTCTGCAAGAGATTCAATTCTCTAATCCCTAACTATAGCATTAAGTAGCTTAGTCCCAGAAGTACATAGAAAAATGAATTTTATACCATCCCACCTACTGGAATATACTATCCTCAGTAAATTCCTCCTGTCATTTCCCATTGACCAACATTTATGGATTTCTCTTCAGGATGCAGTGTTTTGTAAATTCCCCTTTCACAGAAATACCTCCTTCAAGGCACCCCACACGTACTTTTTGCACATTTCAGTAAAGCATCACAATTCTGAGTCTACTCCACAATCACTTTTCCTGATGCACTGGATGGGTTATGCCATAATTTCTATCCAGACACAAACTCTCTTGAAGAAAGCAAAGGTTAAAATTTTCCTTCCTCTACCGAATATTATAAATATGCATGTCAAAGGGTCATATATATTAAAATATTCTCATTATCTGTACTACATAAACCCACTGAATCTGTATAACTCTGAAGCATAATAGTGTGAGTAGTTAAGGAGACAAATTTTGCCCCACTTTATGTTTTCCTTGAGAAAATAAATGATATTACATTTTTCTTTGCCCGAAGGAATTCTGGATAAACCAGAGAAATGAAGAGAAGTATTGAAGAACTTAGTGATAAGAGAATGTGAAATCTTTATTACTTCTGTATTTATTAATATTATTATTGTTATTGATTATTGTTATTATTCATCTACTTATTTATTTTAAATTATTTGACTGAACATGTATATTTCATAATGGTATGGTTCAGTCTTCAAAGAAGCATTTTCTCTTGCTGTTTCCTCTAAGGCTACTCAATTATTCAAGTTAAAATGAGAACAGCTCAAAATATTTCTATAATCTATGTAACTGCAAAAGAGGAGATAACATTGCACTTTCACAAGGATTAACTACCAGTTGTCCAGAAATATTTATTTACTTTTCTTCAGGGAGTCTTTAAAATTGACCCTTCTCTCATAAAACAAAATAATAGACATGAGAAATAAGCTTTATGATGGCATCACAACAATGCATTCAACATTCTGGGAACATATTTTTTCCTCTAATGTAGTAATTCCATCAATTTACTTATTAACAGGGAATAACATCCATTAGTTTTGGAGGAAAAGAGGAAAAGTGGAGGACAAATGATAACTACTGGAGTATGTCTGTACTTGTGAATCAGGCTGGGCAATATACATTTGTAAATATAGTTTTAGATGCAGTTATATTACACATAAAAAGCATCTGATGTATCCGAGAGTATTACTCAAGGCTACATGACAAATGCAGCTCTTGGCAAAGTACTAAATTAAATGCTAAAAGCATGTATAGCATAAGGTAAGATAATTATTATGTATTACATATATAATTAACAAGGTAGGATAATATAAGAGATAATTCTGCTCTGAAATACATGCTGCAATTTAATTTACATGATGATTCATCTTTCAAGAACCTCAATCTTTGCAGCAGCTATATATTAGTGTGTATATAGAGACCCTGACACACTTCCTTTTTGCTCAACTGAAAATAAACATAATATCCTATATATGGCAAGGCAGAACACCAGTGAAGATTGACTTTTAACCTACAATAGTTGCAAGGAAAGCCTGCCATCAATAATGAAACTGTTGTACTGATAATCAAACACTGAAGACCTCTGGATAAGTGGATCTAAAGAGTACACCAAAGTGATTTGAGAGCACAGCATAGTAGTTTTATGGTTTAACCATTCTCTATCTGTGCAATTGCAATACTGTTAAATTTCCTCCACCATCCTGACCAAATTAAACACCAGAAAACCATGGTCAATACCTGTTTTTCTGAGGACCAGGAGCAAGTAACCATTCTGCACTCATTCTTTCCACATTAAAGAACTGTCTCATTCATGACAGATTACTTAAGCCATCAAAATTCTCTAATTTTTTCAGACTTTCTGTCTGAAACAAAGGATTTGGTTGAAGTCCTACTTCATACCATATAGGAAATAAGATTAAAATTTTATTTGTGAAAGTCTAGTGTGGCGACATCAGTTTGTGTATAGCACCAGCACAAAGGCATTAAAATGTGCATAAATTTATTTTTACAAATGCACCAGTTTCAAATTACTGCATTTTTGAAACTATAGGTAGAACAGTTGCCCATTACCTTGCCCTGGCCATTATGGTACTACAGCAGGTCCTGCTCTGTGTCTTCTCCTTTCTGCCCTATCATGATCTGAGATCTGATTTCATTAGAATCCACCAGAAATATTTAGCTTTTATTACATCATTTTTTCCAGAGTCACCTCAATTTCAGAAATTTTCCTCTGTAAAGCTCTCACCAAAAATCTCTGGTAAGGGAACACACCTCATATCAAAGGGCATCTTTCAATTAACTACCATCAGTAAGCTAAGGAAATTCATTCAGAAATGTTTATTTGTACCACAAGGCATAATATCATGGAAATATGTCCCTGAAAAAAATAGATACAGCTCTTACATTATGGAATATATTCTAAGAAGGATCCCTCCAAAATACCAGAAATAATTGCTGACATCATCAAGTACTCAAGTCTAGGCATTGTAGATAATTAATGACTGCAAAAAATCACAAACTTTAGGCAAGAGCACTGAGTTTGTACCAATAAAAAGTATTTCAATTGAAGCTTCACAGAAGAACCTTAAGTAAAATTCTTGGAAGATGTTTTTAAAAACTATTTCTCTATTTAGGTCATAAAGATGGAAATTTAAAATATTTTTTACATTTATCAAAAAAGCTTAAAGGAAGCCAAAGTAATGATTTCCACACCATGTTACTATAAATCTATGGACAAAGGTTTTCATGTAAAAGCTGTCAAAGACTTGTGAATTTACCTGTTGTTTTGTAATTTGGACTAGAGTTACAATTCAGCACTTATATTAATTTTAAGTATTGCTCCAAGTATTTAAATTATTCTCCTTCATAAACTTGGTCTTATAATTGCATGTCATAATTGCATGACAAGGATATTTTGTAGTAAAATAAAAAAGTATATGCTTCTCCTTAAAAAGGACCAGTTACTGCAACTATAAAATGGTAAAACCAATCATAAAACATCCTCTCTGTAATACTTGGGATCTCAGTTCCAGCTGGCAGAAGTGAAACTAAAGGCAATTAACACATCTTAAATGCTGGACCCAAAAACCTTTACCTCTGCAATTATTCACAGAAGTCAATAATGTTAGAAAGTGCTCATCAGAGTACATCAGAGTGAGTAAAGGTTCACAGTCTGCCCTGCATAAGAAGGTGATTGTCCCCTCTTAAGGAATATGAATGACCCATTTAATTAATCCTAGTTGTACCATGAGGAAGTGGTGGTGTTATATACTAGCAAAACATTTATGTTCAGGTCAGGGTCAAGACCCAATAGCTTTGCACTTAATAATACATCTCTCTTCAGATTTTGCTGAGCACAAAAATACCTAGAGATCTGGATTGCTCTAGCTGAGCGGGTATTTCCACCTGGCAAGAAAACAGAGGAATTTTCTGTGCAAAGGTACATCTCCAGCACAAAGTGGCTGAAGTGTGTGATTCCAGCACAGACACCATTCCATTCCAGATTCAGGTGGTAAGAATCCCTCCTCTTCACTAAATTATCCTAGAAGAAATACGAGCCTGATTTCATAATCATAATTCAATTAATTAATGAAAAAATGCTTACTCAGTCTTTTTTAAAATTAATTTTTATGCTAGAATGTGAAGATATTTTCTGCCCCTGAGCTTTCTTGTACATTGCTACTGCAGCTCATTTTTCTAATGCTTTTCTAAATGTAGATTATGCTTCCTGTTAACTTCTGTGATAACAAGAAAAAATAAGAATATATATAGACAAGAGGTGGAGAAAGTGGTATCAGTAGACAAGACTAATATATGCTGGAATGAATCTAATAATTTTCATTCCTCACAATAGTATGAAACACTCAAGGGTATCGTGCTGTCTGTGCTTTAGGACACAGTGAATCAAACAACCTTCAAGCTCACTACTGAAAGAGAAGGCTTACTAAGCTGTCCCAGTCAAGCTGGCACATAAATGTTTCTAGAATGAAAAGAAACTTTTAGTGCAGCAACTATGCTGTGTAGTCTCATGAATCCAGCCAAAATGTAATACAGAAATCATTTACCCAAAGATGGTTCTGTAATTATGGTCTAAAATCTTTCAGAATTTCACAGAATTCAATATATTAAGAAAGTCACAGCATGAAATTGCTTCCTAGAGCAAAACTTATATAAACAAATTCTTTCCTTAAGAATTCCTTTGTTTAAGCCATTTATATTTCTGTCTCCAAAGAGAAAAAATTGCAGAGAATCCAAACCAGCAGTGTTTAAAAATATGAATCCATCTTAGGCACCTGCATTCCCATTGAAATCATTGTGTGGTGTCACAAATGACACAAGCAGCTGTAGAGCTTAATAAAACGAACTTGCTCATTTTGCTCAAATAAAAAGAATGTTCATTCCTAGCCCTCCAAAATTCTCACTCCTAAATTTACGTCTCACTTTGATGGATCTAGTGAGCAAGAAACAAATTAAAGCAATTAAAGAAAAATTACTGAATCCCATTATTTTCTTACACTTACAATTTCCCAAAGAGCCATTTCCCAAATACATATGTATCAGAACTTTCATATATGTCCTGGCAAATCTATCATTTCTTGCACTCCAACAATCATCAAATTACAGAAATGTTGGTTATGAAACCCATGAAAATTCAAACAGGGATTGGTGTACACATAAAAAGTTTTACACTTTAAACACTCCACAGAGGAGCATTTATCTTAAGATTGATATACATTTAATGAAACAAAGGAGATAACCTACCCATACTAACCAAACAAACAAAATAAACCTCAACATTGCCTCAAAAAAGCCAGCAAAATCCCAGTTGGGATAAAGCCTATTATCAGCTGGCAACAATTTTCTAGATGACTGATGGTGTGGTGTCCTGTGTGCCAAAACTCTGTCCCCTACAAATCTAGTCCCTGTGCTAAATGGCTGCTATTGTCAGTTTCTTTCAGCTACTTTCACCATAAGTGAATTTCAGCTGGCAACAAGGAAAAATGTCTATTATTTTATGAAGCTGATGGCATCTTTAGTACAATTGCACGCAGCTGCTGGGGACAAGTGATGCTTCGCCAAGTGCATCCCATGATGTCTTGTTTCCCTCTTTTTGTGCATTGTTTCCATTCTCTCTGCAATAAAAAGAAAAATCAGCAAAGTTGAATAGACAAAACTTGTTCTCATTTTTTGCCTATGGAGCAAGAGGATGAACCCACCACTGAGAAGGGATGGCTGCAGACACAGCTTTCATTAGAAGAGCCTTTTTAGCAAAGAGAATGACAATAAGAGAGAAAAACTTTTTAATACCAAGCCAGGTGAGGAAAGTCAGGAGCTTATGAATTGCAATAGAGTTCACAGGAAACTGTAAGCAGTAGCTGACAGCAGCCATGGCCAGTTTGCTGTCACCTTAGGATATTTCATAAATTAAAAAACTGAAATAATTTGGATGTTAATGTAACCAGGAGAGAGGACTAGCTTTTGAACCTCTGAATAAAGGGAGGCTGCAATAATAACACTGAAGATGGATAGCTACAACAACCTTGGTTAAGTCAGTGTTACCTATAAAACCCTTCATAAAACCACCTTTTCCATTGCAAAATCACTACTGGTTGATTTTCTGGGTTTAGGTTTCCCAGTCTAGTTCTCTGTCAGCTCTCCATCTTTGATTACATCATTTTATACTTTCATTCATTTATGAGGGAATAATATTTTAGTTTTGTACCTAATACTGTCCTCTTAGTAAAAGCAAGCAATAAATTATAAATACTAATGAAAAAAATCCAACTCACATTACTTTAAATTTGCTAGAATAGGTCATGTGCATTCATGTTTTTAAAAGCTGAGAAACTTCAGTGAGTATAGTACAGAATACCAGTACTACAAAATTTTCTCAAGCCTAAAGATGCCTTTTCAAGCCATTATGAGCATGAAAGAAATTTGAAGTTTCTTCCTAATAGAATGCATATCTCCATCTTGTTTCAAATCCATGAAGGACCAATACACCTAGAAGTAGTGGAAAAAATAAAATTTGAAACTAAGAAATTTTTTCAAATTTCTTATTTTCCTACTAAAGTTAACACACGGCCCAAGCTGCAGTACTTGACTTTCCATAATATGCAAATTTCTATCTGACCCAGATTTAAATTTGCAATTTTGTGTATCAAATATTTTAAGAAACATCCCAAAAAAGCATGTGTTTTATACTCATGAGAAGCATGGATTTTGTACTCGGCTCTGTCCAACAAACTCAGTCCCCCAGGATTTAAAACCTCCAACTTTTCTTCTTTTTTTTTTTAAGAAAAATTGAACTAAACATCTTCTTTCAGAAGTTTGTGCTATTTACTTCAGCAAGTGCTGAAATGATTAACGATTATATAAATATTTGTTAGGATATGTGAGTCAATGCAGGCAGCCAGAACAACCGCAAAGCACAGCTGAAATGCAAAGAATAAATTTATTTCCTTACCTCATTAACCAGAGGATCCTGAGGCATTACCTGTGCAGAGACAAAAAAACAGAACTGTCAGGATCAGTACTTTCTCCTCAGGAGCTGTTAGAGTGCTGTGCTTTGGATCCAGAATAATGATGGTATTGATAACACACTGATGCTTTGGTTTCTTGTGTTTATCCTAAATAAAAGACATTTCTCTTGTCCCATATGCTGCCAGTGAGGAAGTTCACAATGGAAACGGGGAGTGGGCACAGCTGGAACAAACTGACCAATGGAATATTCCACACCATAGAAGGCCGTGCTCTGAATCTAAACTGGGGAGAGTTACCCACAAAGGGCAGCTGATCTGGGTTCAGGAAGGGAGGTCTGGCACCTGTCAGTGGGTGGTGAGCAATTGCATTAAGCATCACTGGATTTTTCCCTTTTAATTGCCATTGTTATTATAATTTACCATTATTATTTTATTTTACTTAATTTTCAATCATTAAAATGTTCTTATCTGAGCATACATGTTAGGGTGGAGGGAGCAGCTGCATGGGGCTTCATCTCCAGCTAAGCTTAAAAGAATTACACATATTGCCCTATGTGGAAACTAAAATTGATTGGGCTATACCTCTGTAGAGCAAGCAAGTGGAAGCCTGAAAGTGGGGTTTCCATATCTGTTTTCTTTACCACCAATATTTGTGTATAATCACCCAGGTGTGCGCATGCACACAGAAAAAATCTGATATCATGCAAGTAGATCATTTCACATTTTATTAAACACAGAAGAGGGACATACTAAACAAAATTTTGCAATACAGAGTTTTGGGTTTCTTTGTAGTATGCCAAAAATACAGTCATTTTCATATATTGAATATTTAAAATAAATAAGTGACAAAATTATTTACACACTCTCACTCAGAAAATAGAAACATGATTATGTACAAAATAATGTGGTCTTATATTTGTCTCCCATGTGTTTCCCAAAAGAATGATATTTAATTATTGAATGAACTATCATGTAATTAAGAAAGAAGTCTTGTGATTGTACTTAAGTGTTTTCCTCTTAAAATATTCTATATTAGTTGCTTTGAAGCTGAATTCTGACATTCTTCTTTTGTATAATTTTCAGAAATCTAGTACATTTGTTTCCAAATCTATTTGTCTTTAACCACAGTCTTCACAGTCTGCTAAGGTTTTGTGAAGTTTTAGTCTAAAGACTTATCTATTTCAGGGAAATACAGCAAGAATATGTTGGAAAACAGCTAGCCTAGGAGAAAATTGGTTTTTAGTGTCCATAATTCACAGACAGAAACTGTGTTATGCAGTGACTGCAGGAAAGGCTTACATGGATGTTAAATCATTGTAATAGTTGTACATACAAATGTTCCAAGAGATACAAAAGGTGATGCTTTAAAATACAACTACTTCCTCTTGCAAGTCTCTAGTCTAAACATCTGTCACTGACATCCACATTCACTTTCCTCCATGGAGTTTTAAAATAATCAACAGTCACTACCACCCAGTATAAAAGTGGTGGCTAGCAAAGGCTGACTAGTGCCTCCTAGAATATGGTCAGTATTTTCATGAAAAAGATTTTCTACAACCCTTGTAGATGATCCATTCTCATATTCCTTGATAACTAAGCACCATAACGTTGATGCTCCTTCTATCACTGAATGCCCAGCACCTGGTACAGCTGCCAGAACCACAGTCCAAGGCTCCCAGCCTGGGAGGTGACAGGCTGGAATGGAATTGGTTGGACAAAACCCCCTTCCTCTCCCTTCTCTCAAAGCATTTTGCAGACACATTGCTTTTACCTTTTTCTACAATCTGAACTGGAAATTAATATCCTTTCTGATGGTATTCTACAGGTAGAATCCCACTCTTAAATATGATAGTAATAGCACAAGTGAAATACAAACCCAAACCATCTCTATTCTGTCTTGATTAATTGTTCTCTTTTCAACTTCTCCATGTGGTAAGGACATGTGGTAAGTGCACAAAGACCTTATCTCATGGTTTTTTTCCAGTTAGCATTAATTTCAGGATATTTTTACTTGAGCAGGAAAACAATTTTGCAAAATGTCATGGAAATGACCCTACAAAATAATTTTGTTATTAATAGTGATAATACTATTTTTTTTTTTTTTTAATTTTTTTTAAGAAAATCGTGGCCCTCCAATTCTTTCCAATAGTAGGGAAAAAGAAAATTTGTCCTCAGTACTGACCAGGTATTGATGACAGACATTAGTCTGTGATAATATCTCCAGGGGCATTTACCATTTTATGAAAGTGGATACAGTCACACAGTGGAGTTACAGGATGGATATTGTCATATTAGCAAAACTGCAGCCATCTGCTCCTGGCTCTTCATGTTCCTGTGCCAGCCTAAGTGCCAGATTTGGGGAGCCTGGCTTATACCAGCAGCAGTTTGAGGGGACTTTCTATCAGGGCTTGCTGGGAAACCTGTGCCAGATGCAGTGCCCACTACTCCTGTAGATCTATGCATCCCTTCATATGCACCACAAAGTTCTTTTTTTTTTTTGCATTTAATATTTATATTTTTAAATATTACTTATTTTATTTTAAAGACTTAAATAATACAATAACTACATTCTTCAATGTCCCTTTAGACCAGAGATTTAATTTTTTAATTGAAACAAAGCATCTAATTTTAAAATCTCCCTTAACCCCCTTCTCAGCAAAAAAATCCTTAAATTCCCTAATAAATCACCCACTCTTGCAAAAGCGCCAGACATTGACTGTGGCTTGATTGTTCTTGTTCTCATTTTGGAAGGTTTTTTTTTTCTTCCCTTGCTTAATGGAGGATGGAAGACTTAATTATTTGAATTAAATTTTATATTCAAGCCTGATATAATTTTATCACTGTCACAGAAGCTCTGGCTAATGTTTAAAGGACTCCTTATAGCCTTTATTATGTACTGAATTGTGAAACACATCTCTTTGCACACATCCATCTCCTTTGAAGGAAAGGAATGCTGCAGGCTTTCCTGCTCACAGTTTATTCACTGTAACAAAAATTGGTGGTTTGGCATGTCAATTTATATTTTCTCTGTAGAATGAGAAATAAAAAAATTCACGTTTGTGGTCTGAAACTATGTCATAAGACCGTCTGCTATTTGATAGAAATTTGTTATGCTTGGTCTCATATCTCCCCAACTACTACTTCTTTGGTTCAGAACCCATCCCCAGATCCATGACAAGTAACCTCTAGTTCCAGCACATATTCCTCTTTCAAATAGGGTAACATTGCTAGGAGAAACATTGTTCTTTCAACTACCAACACTCCTGTTTGATTAAAAAGTAGGAAATATTAGACATCATAACAGCCTCTTTGTCATGTTTGAATTTTGTCTCCTCTAGCCTGAAATTCAGAACTCTGCTTTTGACCTCTGCTGCATATCCACTGTCATTACAAACTCTGGATTTGTGGTAGCTCTTATCCACACTTAATCACAGTACCATGATCACCTCATCTGCAGTGACAACTGCTGTATGGAATCCAGGAATGGTTACTCATCACCGAATTTCTCACTGCTGCATTTACTGTTTTATTTCTCCTGGACTGAATGACAAAATGGTTATGCAATATTCAGCTTTAGCTGCTTTATTAAAATGTTGGAGTGCAGCTGCATTATATTAATTTTCCCACCCTGCAGAATCAGGAGGGATTTTTATTCCAGTATTCTGTCACTCCATTCCTCTTCTTTCCTGCTGTGTCTCTTCTCTATATTCACTGATCAGTTTATACATAGTTCATTACTCAATAATTACTTTACACTACTTCCTGAGATTTTTTTCATATATATTAGATATATTTTTAATAAGGAAACAATCGAAGGAAAAAAAAGGATCAGACAACTGACACAGTTAGACAACATTTGAGCTTCAACAGATTTCAAAATAAAATGTACAGTTGTGAAATTTTGTCACAATATTATAATTATTTACAAAGCCATGTTAGTCTTTACTAAAGGGCAAGATGGTTCCAAGAAATAATCTCTACCTGTTATGTGTTCACCAACAGAGTTTGCTGAGCATGTTGCTCCTGATGAGCATCACCCACTGCCATGAGCTGCATCAAGAACACTGAGAGGCATCTATATCCCTAAAGCACCTGATCAGAGCTCCCCTGTGCCAAAGGAGCTGCCAACATTGACAAGAGTTTGTAAGACATGACAAAAATCAGATTTCAGGAAATACATTAACTTACATATTCTAGCTTTGTGTCCAAAAAGATTACAGAAATGTACAGTAGGTCTGTATTTGACTTACAGTCTAATGAACAAATTGACATATTATACATATTGTACTGTTATTTTAAAGAGTTAAGAGGAAAGTTACTACAGATCCACATAGCATTCATTGCTGGAATATAGATTCTCATTAATTAATTTGGGAAAAATCTAAATATTCTGTAGCTAAAATTAGATGGTAAATTTTAGAAAGCTATACTTTTACTTTAAACAGTTGCAACTATTTTTAAAATAGGAGGCAATATTCATTAAACTAGTTATATAAATCAGATATTTTTAAATTCCAAACATTGAAATATTCACATTTCTTTCCCAGTTTTTAATGCCTAATATCATAAGTATCTGAAAAATTACTTTTTGCTTATGTAGATGGCAAGGTCTGTTCCCCGAGGATCTGAAACTGAATTATTCAGTGCTCTCTGACAACACTCAAGACAAATTAAATAAAATCAAAATGAATCCTGATGACTTTCCCCTTATATTCACACTTTAAAATAATAAGTCCTGACAAAAAGGGCATTATCATTTCATATGGCCCAATTAGGGAAACTGAAGGTTTGAGGCCGTATTATTTGCTATGGCAATTTCATATTGAGCTACATTGGAATGATCTGCCAGAAGTCTGGCTATATTCCCAGCCTTAGAATTTATGCACAGGGATTTGGTAGCCTGAAAAGAAAAAATGGACTTTGGTCAGAGGAAAAAAAAAAAAAAAAAAAAAAAAAAAAGGATTTCAGAAATAGTTAATAGCAAAATTGTGGGGGAGAGTTGTCACATTTAGCACACAGAATAATAGGACACACAATGTGCTCTATTTTCTTACAGGTTAGGTTTAGTGACAGATCTCACATAAGGAATCCAGACTTTTCCAAGGTGACAGCCACCAGTAATCACCTGGGATTAAACTAGAAATATTTTTGGTTTACCCGTTTTTGTTCTGATGGTATTTATAATATATTTTTTTAAATCTTTACCTGCACTGGAGCTTTAATCTAGTTCATTATTTATAAAAAAATTCAAATTTTATATGGGATAAATACAAAAGAAGAGTTTAATGTTTCAAATCTTTTCTATAGAAAGATGTCTCTTACTGGCATTAATCAATCAAAACACAGTACTACAAGGCTTTTTCAACAACATACTTGATTTCATAACACTTAATCATATATTTGAATGTAAAGTTTTTGATTGATCTAATGTTTTCTAAATATTTATCAATAAAAAACATAAGGTAAGAGACGTGTAGCTTTCTCTTTTTATTCTTTAGACAATTTGAATGATACTACCAACTGCTTTTTAACAGTTTTTTTATTTTTATTTTTTACAATATTTTTTCCATACCTTTCAATTGTAGATGAAAAAGATTTGAAGATTTGCTCAAGTAACTCTATTTACATATTTTACCATTTGTAGTAAAATGCAACTGTAACTTTAGTTTTAGAGAATTTGCAATGAAGAAGTGAATCTAAACTGGTATTATAAAACCTTATCACAGGAATATCAGAAATTCTCATAAATGTATGTGTAACAAATGAATGCGAAAAGTCAGACAGAAAACCTGAAACCAAGAAGCGCACATGGTGTTGTTTTGGATATTTTATTTAAAAGGGTAAAAGAAATTTTGCCTTTGATAGTGATTAATCTTTTTTTTTTTCTCGCATGTTTATATCTTAAAACCTTCATCTTAGTGAATTCTGACAGCAGATTCTATTATTTTTCACTGATACAGCATCTTCATGATACTAAGTACCATATAAAGCCACTTTCCTTCGTAGAGTCTACAACATGGAAAGGCAAAACAAAAATGAAGAGTGAAAATAAAGGATGAATCACAAAATAACACTAAATTTGCTCCTTTTCATCTCTAACATGTATGATTACAGAGGTTACCATTTTTCCAGAATTCTGAGTCAAATTTCTATGTATCTTCAGCAAACTAATTGTCAGTATGGAACTAAGGTACTCTTAACACTAAACTGCTATCAGCATCAATTAGGATCCCACTAGGCTAATAAGAAATTTGCATTCTGTGATTTATGTTTTGCTCTAGCTAAAATTCTAAAATGGAGAACAGTCACAAATTTCTCTTGATAGAATAAATGTACAGCATTTTATATCTCATACCATAACTTCAATAGTGAGAGGAGTAAAATAAGCTGTTTAGGGAACTGTAGCAACCTGATATGGAGAAACAGTTAAAAGAAACATTTATTTAAGTAGTTTGTGTTAAAATAATAATTAAATTAAATTAAAATTGTACTATAAAGTCAGTTCGAGTTTATAAATAATGTTTCTTTCATTTTTTCTTAACCAAAAATGGTAAATGTTCTAAGCGTATCAAGGTAGAAACTGAGGACTCAAGCTACTCAAAGACAGCTCAATGTTAATAAAATGATATATATGTCCGATGGCACTTTTTATCTTTCCAGGACATATATTAGAAAAAAAATATTTTCCAATGCACATAGAAATCAGGAAAAATTAATTTATAGATTGTTCCTTAGGCTTTCTGAATCTCTATGAAGACAAAAAATAAAAATCATGTTTAATTTCTCCTTCACTATTATGCCTTAGCAGTATAATTCACCATTGGTTTTCTACAGAGTTTTGTGAATATTAACTGCAGCACTAAGAGTTGCACTAGTAATAGCACTAGCAGAAATGCAACCTTCTAGTCCACATACAAAAATTTTAATGGTTTGCACTTTATATACACAATGTCAGATGACTCTTGTGGCTTAAATCTATGTGTATTGTAAAGCCCTATGTCAATTGGTTTGTAGGGAACCAGATCTTCTCCTGGTTGATCATGCTTAATAGGTAAATAATATTACAGCACATCTTCTGTACACATTTAAGAATTCATTTTATTTGTGTTTTAAAATGCACTTCTAATATACTGCTCTGAGAGAACAGTCCCTCCAAGACAGTCCCTCCACCCACCGTGCAACATTGCCTTACTACTAATTAACCACCATTCTGTCTAGTGCAAGCCCTACTGTCAAACCTCATGCTTGAAAAGTAGACACACCTTGCCAAGCCTTGCCTTTTTTAGTCAGTGATGTTCATGCAAAAACATAGCAGTCAACTCTGAATGCCACTATCATTGAACATCACAAACAATTAAATAAATTGATGGGTGAACACCTGTCAGGGTTGATATATTTAAAAAATGTATGGCCAAAGTCTACATAAGACATCTTAAAAACTCTAAAGATCCCCAAAGTAGAAGACACAGGAAAGTGGAGAAGGCTGCTTGGAATACTAATTTAATGAAAAACGTAGACTAAAATTGCTTTAAAATAATCATCTCACAGATTGCCTGTAGCCATCCTCATCATCTTATGAGATCCATAAAGGGCAACCTTTGTTTAATAGCAACATCTGACATTTATTGCTATGCCTCAGATAGACAGTGTCCCTTTCAATTTATGAAGTCATAAGAGAGCCTCTTTTTGGGAAAACAATGTATGGTAACTGGGTTTGTTTTTCAAATATCAAAACAATGTTTCAGTCACATCCAAGTAGCTTCACAGCAACTGTCGAAGGGGACTTGCATGTAATAAAAATACTTTTTGGTATAACATATCTGAATTTGATGAGAATAAAGTAGTCTCTGCAAAATAAATCCAAATGATAAAAGAATGTAATCGAAGTTTTCATAAAGGCAAAACCCAATTGCTGTATTGATTCTAATGGTGCTTTTTAGAGTCAGTTGCATCTAAGCTGGATAGCCTCTCATCAGATAGTTTTTTGCATGGGTTTCCATCAGAGAATTTTTTCAAAGCAATATTTCATCTAGTGTTTCAATAAGATACAAAAAATTCCATTCATTCAAAGGTTATAAGCAGGCTTACAACAGCCTTAAAAGTTGTAAGATTTTATAAAATAGTTACTTTTGCATTTGTATTATTTCTGCATTCTTAGGGGTTATTGAAATATTGTTTTCAATATTTCCAGGGAAGGAATCTTTTCATCAAATTAATTATATTTTAAGATTTTGAAATAGTCTCTTTCTTGCATTATATTATTAAGAACTGGCAATACTGAATGGATAGTAGCACCTGTTGACTGTCCAGCAGGGCATTAAAACTTGCACAGAAATGTTAGCAGACCTGATCTTGATCCTGCCATGAATGTCACACAGGAGGAATGTTAGGCAGACCCAAATGTGAATGTGGTCACCATAGGCCCCACCCTGCCCATCACACCAATTGGTGTTTAACAGCAGTCCTTGTCAAGGGCAGATTCTGCCTTCAGACCCCCCTGCTGCTACAGGCATGGAAGGGGCTCACCCTTCTCAACAAATTGCTCTACATTGTGTTAACAAGTATATTTAATTTTACAAAACAGGAATTTTTGCATTGTCTCTTTCACAGCACCATCCCTTTCACAGCCCACACTTTAGTGTAGGTTTATGTTTATGTACTTGATGCAATTGTACTAGGAATGTGAAGTGTCAAGTATTCCAGCTTAGAACTTTTGTCCTCCATTCTGGTCTTTTAGTAAGGTCTTGAAGAAGAAATCACTGTGAATGAACACTTTTCCACTTAGTTTTGTTTCTCCAGAATTCAGAAAGAAACTGAAATTAGAATGAATCATATTTTAGCAACAATTTCAAATTGTACAATGTTTCAGGCCTAAACAGATTTGGGATATTGTTCCTCAGCAAGATCAGCACTGTAATGGGAATATTGCCTTTAGATAACCTTAACTTTGCTGTGAGCAGAGACAGCTCCAACCTTTGCCCATGCAAGCCTGATAGACACCATCACTGTTTTGACTTCTTTAAGCAATGCACAGAGGTGAGTACAGCAAGAAGTGACTCTGGGAGTTGGGAGATGACTGCATGCAGAAACTGCAAAAATTCACATTGCCACCAAAAGCACAATATAGCTGTGGTATTTAGGTTTACTTTTACATATACTTCACATCAAGGGTTTGCATGCATTTTTGACTAATGTTTTATTCTAATCTGGATGCTTTAAATCAATCAAAAAATAGGTGCAGATAGAATGCTATGTTTTAAACAGAACTAAATTAGGAATGTAACTTCAGCTTAGTGACTTAACTCCCAAAATACAAGTTCAAAACCAGAAAATATCACCTAATTTTACCTCATATTAATAAATTTAGAGAATTTTTTCATGCTTTTCACTTTATAGGAGTTGAAGGCCTCAGAATATACTTAGTCTACTTATTACTTCTGCAGATCACATTTATGGGTATAAGCAACATAGTTGTTATCTTTTGATTTTTCTAGACTCACCATAATCCTTTCTGGCATATATGTGCCAGTATTACCACACTGAATAACCAGCTATCTCAAAACTCCTTTAGGTAAATCTCTATGGTATCTCTATACCTTTCATTGTCACACTGGTTACAGTACAACACCATCCTTCATGCATGGGACAGGCTGCAGGAGCATACCTCAGCAATTTCCTTTTCTTTGCTGTTAATCTTATTTTTCATCCCTTTCATTTGGTTCCATACTTTTTCCTACCTCATCACGCCCTTAACTGACCAACCACCTGAATGAGGCCAAATGTGTTTCTTGGAAATATCTTTCAAATCTCTTCATACTTTCTACCTCTTTCTTCTTTTATCATCTTTCAGCCCCAGATGTATTGCTTTGGAATACAACTTTCTAAAATACCCTGATATCTTTGGTATGTATCCTTAGTATGGCATTCTTTATGGATACTGCAAAAGTATCCACTGTTGGTATCAGATGTGAAAATGGATAACAATTGAAAATAAAAAGCATTGCTGTCAAGCTTTAGTAGGATTCACAGTATATTTACACTGTTATAGCCCAAATCACTTAAAATATGAACCAGACGTTTGGCTTGTTGCTTTTTCTTCTTTTCATTCTTTTTTTTTATCCAGATGCTAACCTGAAGACAGGGAAAAGGCTAAGATATGTGCATGAGTTGTAACAGGCAACAGATGCTAATCTTATACTGTGTGACTGCAACATCATAAGCAATGAGAAAAGATGAAAAAAAAAAAAAAACCCCACAACCAAACAGAAATTTTTGAAATTATCAAGAAATTATATATTAAATTTACATTTAATGTATGGATTACTGTTTAGCTTTTCAGTTAAAATTTAAAAAAAACCACCAGCAGAAGTGTGAATCCAAAACATTACCCTCTCTCCTGTCTAGCATTCACACTTGCACACACCACAGTCCTGGCCAGTCTGGATGCTGGATTCCAGGCATGTGATATTTTAAGGAAAGAAACAGCTCTGTCATTATAGAGTGTTTCCTTCTCTTCTTCCTTGAAAAGGTCAGTAATGACAGGTCGTCCTCCAATTGCATAGTCTATTTCCCCTCTTGACCTTTTCAGAGGCAGAATCCATGCAAAACTTCTGAAATACCATGTAAGCCTGAAGAAAGGGTTAGAGTAGGTTCAGAAGAAAGTGCTGGTTATCAAAGTCTTTCAAGTGAAACATCATTGTGAGACAAAGGCTATTATAAAAACCTTTTCAGGGAAGTTTACTCTTTTAATCCACAATGGATTTTCTTTTAAATGTTTGAGTCATATTCTCAATATGTGTAAATAACCACAGAAACAGTTAGAGAAGCAAGATATATTTCAATTTTCCTATATTTCTTTATTTCTAATTATTTTGCATATGTAGACATTTTTAACATGGTTTTAAAATGAATATTAATGATAGGAGAGGAAGCAAGAACACCTCAACCAGAAGGAAATGGCCTGTCAGCATATGATTTAACTTTTACACAAGCAATGTTAATGATAGAGTAGAAAATAAAAAAAGTATAAATTAAATCTAGGAGGGGAGTTCTGAAGTTACTGTTTAGTATTTTAGATTCTGTCCAAAGCCAAATTTTGGAATTTGTTCAAAGGCAAGTAGTCATCCTGAGAATATTTACAGATAAATAAAAGAGAGAGAACTTATCATTTGCCCTGTTTCTTATAATGTATTCCTTAGTAGAGAAGCCAGAAAAGGATAGATTCAGATGAAAAAGAAAGGAATCAAGATGTAATTTAAGATTGCTACATAGACACAGAAAACCCAACCTGTGTTATTATGCACATCACATGGCTTGTAAAGGCAAACATTCTTTTTTTTCCCCCTCATGTACACAAGAAAAGAACAAGGAGCCTTGATTTCCTGCTTAACTCCTGCCCTTTTTATTAATTACCGAGTGGATTTTTTTTTTCTGGGTGGCAGGCAGGGTAGAGAGGAATATTCCTAATTTGTAAAGGGATAATAGAATTTAAATCAGCTCCAGTGAAGAATATCACCCTCTGCTCAATAATGTCACCTATTTTCGCAAAGGAATCTAGCTATTAGCAACCCAGACAAGATGTCATTTGTCTGATGGACTTTTTTTTTTATAGACTGGAAGGTACATATTTGGCTAACAATATACAGATGAACTTTATAAAAATGGTTGTCTGCTCTCCAGGAGGATAGGCAGGGAAGAAGAGAGGGAGAGGTGACATTGTGAGTAACAGAAGGGTTAGAATGTATGGAGCTCACAGCTGACAATGGCACAGTTGAGAGCCTCCAGATGAAGAATCAATAGGCTAAGAAACAATGCTGATATAATCATGGGAGTTTGCTATAGATCTCCTAGACAGGATAATGACACTGATGAATGATTCTCTGAGGGATGAAGGGATGCTTCCAAGTCAACTGCTCTTGTCCGTATGGGGGACTTCAAGTAGCCAGAAAAATTAACTGAGATCCTCATGGTGCTGGTACAGCCGAGAACAGAAGATTCCTAAGGAACCTGGTTGACAGCTTAATGTAACAAGTCCTAAGGGAGCTGACTTGGAAAGATCCCCACTTTGATCTGCTTGAGGGATCTCATGAGAGAAGTGGAGCTTGGTGGTTATCTTGACCACAATGACCACAAAGCAATCAAGTTTAAAACAAGAAGAGTGCCAGAAAAACTTCCTTTCTGGACATGAGGAAAGCAGACTTCAGGCTGCTCAGGGAACCAGTGAGTAAAAAGATCCTCCAGGAAAATGCTTTTGCACATGGTGGGGCACATCAGTGCTAGTCACTTTTTAAACATCACGTCCCAGGGGCCCAGAAGCAGGCAATTCCCAAATGTCAGAAGTCACACAGGTGAGGCATGAGGCCAGCTTGGATGAACAGGATTCTTGGAAATAAGGAATAAAATAAAGGTGTATGGCCAGTGAAACCAAAGTCAGATGACATGGGAAGAATACAGAGATGCTGCTTGCCACTGTAGGGAGAAAATTAGTGCAGCCAAGGCTCAGCTGGAGTTGAAGCTGGCCAGAATTGCAAAAACAGTTTTTTCAAATATATCAAAGGCAATAGGCAGTTGGCCTGTTACAGAGGACACCTGCCTCTGTAGAATGAGAGTGGTCACCTCACAAAGAGAATTGCCATTCTCGGATCTGTTCTCAGCTCCATAATATCAGAGCTGTTTCTCAACAAGGCATCCTTCCATGAGTCTGAGATACTTACTTTAACTTGAATTTATTTCTTTATATTGACAATAAAAGACTAGTCTAAAAGTTTAAGCTTATAAATTTCAGGTGCCTACATTCAGGTAAATAACTCCCATTGTAATTAATTTTGCTCTTGTTTGAAGTGAGCCAAGGTACCTAGTCAGATGAGATCCTGTCTCATCTCTCTGGAGGGGGATTCACATGAGCAGTGTGCAGTCTGGGCTTGGTTCCTCAGAGAGTGATCTCCAAAAAGGATTGTCAGGTTATTTGGATTCTATATTACATGAATACTAAGAAGCCTTATACATTACAGAGACCTCACAACTTTTTGAAACAGCATGTTTATCCTTCATTTTAGTACAAAAAAAAAACGTACGAGGCAAAGTCTATTTATTTTTGTGTTGTTTTTCATAATTTAGCATAGTTTGTATCATGGACCTTGATAGTCTGAATATAAATAAGCAAACTCACCAGATCTCCACAGACATGTATCATATAAGTGCATACGCATACATTTATAATCTTCCAGTTGTCTCTTCTAAGGAAACAATGCATACAGCCTCAGACTATACTTATTTGCATTCTAGACATTTCTAAAGTATTTTATCTAATTCTTTCTGCAATAAAATACTTTTATATATATTTTTCATGGTTTAGGAATGTTCTTCCCGAATGTAGTGTTCCCACCAAAACTGCACCAGCACTTGCTTCCCACTCCCACCCCATCTGGACACACAAGAGGCAAAGATCATGGGTTGAGACAAAAACAATTTACTGGAAACAGGAAAGATACAAGAAAATGAACAGTAATAGTAACAAAAGTAATAAAAAAACTCTACAAAGAGAGGGAGGTTTACATGCAAAATGCACACCAAGCCAAGTACAGTAAAAAACATGAAAAACAGAGCCTCTGCCTGCCAAGCATTCCCCTGACCAGAAAAGGATCACCCTTTTTTGTCAGAAGCGAGTCCTTTTTCTCCACCCTAGCAATGACCTAAAATGGTATTGAATAGCACATCTTGGCCATGATCCCCCCTCTAAACTTGGCCAAAACCAGGACATTAATATAATACTAATTTATTATATACTTTAATACCTTTCCTGCACTGATATTTCTTCATTTATTCTACTATTGATAGCTATATAATAATTCTCTGCATGTCATTTGTTCAGCTTTGCGACAGATCAGGAGGTAAGGGGATATGGGGATAAATGGCAATACTGAGGCAAAGCAGAAAGTGATAAATTCATCTTACACAGATCTCTTAATCATGGTTAAATATTCAGATCCTCTGCCAGTTTCTCTATATCATTTATCTTATACAGCTCAAAAATTCACCTCACATGCAAGTAGAGAATACTCCAATAATAAATATATTTTGTTTTTCTTTTCGGCACTGATGATATTTTGTGCTACATGAAGAGGTCTGATGAGAAAGAAACAATCCTGAAACCGTTTGTATAGCATAATAAAAAGGTTTTGTTTTCAAGTAACAACTAGAATTTTTAGTCTGCCTTCTTGGCTTTACAGTCCCTGGTATGTTTAGTTTTATCTAGTTAGTGTCAACTGTGCTGTGCTTGCAATCAGAGAGATGGCAGCACACTAGGACTCAGAGCCACTTGGGTGATACAGAGAAAATGTGATACCCTAAAGGCAGTGGCAGTACTGCCACACCACAGTATTCTCCCTTTCTGAAGGGAAACAAAGCATTGTTCCATAGATGCAGAGGATACTGCAGTGGGACTCTGCATCTGTCAGTATTCACTTCTCATTTCATGCTAGAATTAGTTTAGAAAGAAAATAACAAGGCATAAGGCAAGACAGCTCGTTTTACTAGCCTGTACTAGGTGTTATTTTCTTTTTGGTTGTTTGGTAGATAAAACACTAATACTTAAATTCCACAGTGGATTAAAAAAGACAGAGATTATAAGGAATGGGTTATTCCAAAAAGCAGTTTAATAATGAAACATTCATTACTGTTTAAGTCCCATCTCATGGAATAGATTTGACATGTTTTCATAGAATTACAAATAAATCAATGTCATCAGGAAAATGCCACAGAATACTTGCTTTCTGAGATGACAATTTACACTCTTCCCCAAAAAAAAAGATGTTTTCTGACATATTTTATTAAAATAGGTACCACAGTGGAATAAAATGTTCTTAATTAATACAATAAACAGAATACTGGTTTCCCTGTGCAATGCAATCAAAACATGTGGAAAATGCTCATTTGACACCTCATTTTATTTTGAAAGAAATTATTTGCTATTAGAAACATTAGGCAGAAGATTAGAACATTATATAGTGGCTATCAGTCCTTGACAATTTTATATGGCAGGGTGAATGAGGGGATAAAACCTTCCAGGCATATCACCATTATGGAAAATGTGTGCAAAAATTGGACAGACAATTAGAGTTTGCCTTTGCTCTATCTTTGCACACTGTCACACATAGTCATTACTTACAGCTCTCCTCCTGTTTCCACTGTTTCAAAAACTAATTTATATTTAAGTGACACCCTCTTTCCACTTCCCTCTTAGCCACAAAAAAACACTAAATAAAACCTACAAGAGCCAGAAAGGCAAACTTACTGAAAATCAGTTCCAAAGGGAAGTCAAGCTGATAAAGGCTAACCCTCTTCTGTGTCCCAGAACTCTTTATTTCTGATGCATGGAGAAAAAGATACCTTCACAGATTGTCTTATGCTCCTGCCCAGGAGAGGCAGACAGTGTCTCAGAGAAGCAGGAAGCACTTCATCCTCTCACTCACAGTTAAGTTGACAAGGCTTTGGTGAGCAGGGCACCAGGCTGTTTTCTCACTTGCACCCTCTGAATCACAGTCTGAAGGACAATTAATTCTTTCCTTTGCCAGGGTCAGGTAAAAATTCCAAAGGGGAGCCCATACCCTGTGCCAGGCAATGGGACTTCCATATGGATGTCCTACAATTTCAGGGGACCTGGGGAGGGAGAAGTTAATTCTGGAGTGAATTTTCCCATGACTCAATACCAACTACCAATGACCAGATCCCAGAACTGTTCTTCATTCCTTTGGTACCTGCCAAATGGATTCTGTCACTTCCCTCAGCAGCTGGGCAGTATAGAAAAAAAATATAAGGAAAGGCTGCTTGGTCAAGATAAGGACAGAGAGATTTCTTATCAATTACCATCAAAGGAAAAACAGAATTAGTTTATTTTGCTACTAATCAAACCAGAGCAGGATAATTAGAAATAAACCCAAATCTTAAAACACCCTCCCCCCACTACTCTGTTCCTCCTGGGCTCAACTTCACAGAAGTAAATTGTTAAAAAAACATGTCAACATTACTCAAAACTAACCCTTTTCTCTCTTTTTCTTCGGTCTTTCCATCTGTCCTTCAATCTCCACTTCCAAAGAAAAGAAATGGAGATTACAGCAAAGGATTCAGGAGTCTAGCACTTAGGTATAAGGAAAAAAATCAAGTTATAGTAACTTTCCCTCTTATCAATTATATGTTATAATTTAGTTTTTCATCACAGGATCAGATAATATGTGGTTCCCTTACATATGATTTTACAAAAGTAATCATAAAAGATAAACATGTACAATACAAATGTCAGCATTTCTATAACCTAGATATTGGTAGGTAAAATAAATCAACATAATTCTCTTTTATAAGTTCAACATGGGAGAAAATATCTTCCCAATTGAGATGTTCGTGATTGACAGTGTAAAATATTTTGAGTGATCATTTAATAAAATATGCATGTACTTCAAAAGAGTTCTAGCTTCAGAAAATTTAGTTATCTGAGTTTTGTTAATTAAAGGTATATTATAACACTAACTGCCTGGCAGAACTAGAATTAACATGTAAGAAAAATGTGATTGAACAGAGAAAAAAAAGTAGATTGAAGGAAACTTCAGTTCTCACAGGAGAGAGGAAAATGATAACCTGAGGAAAGACTGCAGTTTACTCTGCAAGATGTATAGTATGTCAGTTTATCACTGTAAATCAAGAGAGACTAGAGGGTGGTTTTGTGTAAAAATAACTATTTGCTATTGAAACTTGAGATGGAACTGGAATACTAGTAAAACTATTGATTTATGTTCTGCAGCCTTCACACTGCTAAAAAGATTACTTTTTTTCACTGAGAAAATAATAAACTTCTCTTTAAAAATCATGGAAAGTGAAGGGTTGTGTTCTTTGATTCACCCTTGCAGATAGATATCTATCCTCAAGTTCCCATTCTGCCCAGCCAACTTGGCAGAGTTTCTTCAGCTCAAGATGCCTTTAAAGATAGTTAAGGAATTTGGCAAAGCACATGAACAGCATAGAGACCAAGAGTAGCAGAGTGGACAAGATTCCTAACATAAATTCAGTGATTTTATGTAGATTCCCTCTAAAAGTAATTATATAGTGACCTTTGGGAGTCTTTTACTAAGAATCAGGTATCAAGTTTGTAAAACTATAAGAAAATTATGGGGAAACCTCATGGCAGTGGCACTGCCACAAAAGATTAAACCTGCAGAAATCTCTTTTGCTTCACTTCTAGCTTCAGTATTACCCTCAGAATATGCGGCATAACCAGAACTGAAGGGATTTCCATGACAGTAGCTAAGCATTACATCTCAGAACAAGGTCCCATTTTTAGTTATACTCTCTTATTTCTGCCCCTGAAGGATGCAGAGAAATACTTGTACATGTGGCCTGTATAATTTGTGTTATCTTCTCCTGAGCATTTGAAACCCACAGACTGAAACACTGCCCAATTCATATTAAGTCCTAAAGTTTTCACAACTCAGTGAAGAATGTGTCTGCAAAATAAGGATTCCACACACCATGCTGTCTTAATTTCACTGTGTTAGTTTTGCACAGGGCTAAGAAACATTTTCATCTGGCCCATTTTATATAGTATTTCAAGAGGTAGAAATCTCTAAGAGGATTGAAAGTGTATGAACAATTTTGCAAAATATTCAATTAATATCTACAGAATAGTTTCACTCAAATCAAAAGCCTATTGAAAATTTAGTGCACACTTAAGCACTTTTGCTGAAATGAGACAGAAAATAAGCTTATACCTTGGAGATAAGCTCTGAGACACTTTGATTCCTTAACTAACACATTGGGAGCAGCAGGATATTTAAGAATTGGCAAGCTCATTTAACCTTCTTTTGGAAACAAGAAAAACATACAGCTTACCATTTGTATTGTAAAATTTTTAAAACTAATTTTATCTCTGCACTCAGAAAATTTAAAGCAGTACTGAGAGACCAGTGATTGCACCAGTAATTATTGCTCTATATGTTCAAATACAAATCAGGTGTACTCTGCAGTTTGAGCAAACATAAGATAAGAAGAAATAATATTTGTTAGATAATCTTTAACAGGCATACTAAAAGACTACATATCTTTCCAGGCCTATTGCAAATACACTTATCCTTAGCCTAAACTGTTAATACAAGATGTAGGATTTTAATAAAGCAAGTAGCTGCATATTCCAGTTGATTATGAAAGTGTCTGACCTCAGACAAGAATTTTAAAATAATATTCATATATCAAGATAAAACAGCCATCAGTGTCTCATTGCTCTTTATTTAGGGCTTAGGTTAGTTAATATTTACTCCCTCAATTTATTTGCATGCAAGTTATAAAATAAAATCACAATTTAATGCATTAATGTAGTATCACAATGGGTGGCAAGCAGCTTGTGGAGATTAAATAACATGCTTTGTGCAGCAAGGCTTAGTTTAATTTGTTTGACAGCTGAGTTTTTGTACTTGTAATTGCAGATATTGCAAGTGCAGTTAACAATGGGCTGCAGTTCATGTATATGAGACTCAAAAGCAATGTGCAGTTTCATGTCCTTAGGATTCTGAAAATCATGTTGGCTTTTTTTAATCTTCATAAATAAGATTACATTTGTATACATCTTAATTAGTAATTAAGAGTTAATGTTATAGAAAAAATCACACGAACTTGCTTGAATGGGTTCTTGTTTCATTTGGACAATTGTATTAATATGAATTTGTGCCCAATTTTTAGCCTGCATGATCTAGTCCCAACAAAAACTTTACAACTGATGTCAATAAAATAAGGAAAGAAAAATGCATTAATTGAATTTTGCAGAAACTATGGAGGTTATCTTCCTCAGAAGACTGAAAAACCATTTTTTTTAATTATTGCAGCATTGTTAGAAACAAATCTTAGGCTACACACAAAAAATTGCCAATGGTTGAGCTCTCGGATGGATAAAAAATGAAAACAGTGAACTAAATGACAGTTCTCACATCAGCAAGAACTTAATTTATTCTCACAGGAAGCTACTCCAAAGAGAATCCCAGGCACAAATTTACAGGCATATAATATGTGTCCTGAGATTCCTGGGAAAAAAGAAAAAAAAAAAAAAGAGGTGACAGTGGGGACACACAATGAGAAACAGATCAGCAGATGTTCCATAGAAAAATATGAAAGTTCCAGGAAGCAGAAGCTACAAACTTGAGCTGCATTTTGTAGGTATTGCAGAAGTTTCCATTAAGAAATTGATCACTAAAAACTTACTCCTTTTTTCAGGTGCCTATTCTTACAAAGCTTACATTTCTTGAAGATCCCTGTTTGAAAATCACCAATCAGTTAAGGAAGGCAGGCAGGGACATAGTCATTCCATTTAAAATTACCACAGTAATGGAACAAGCATTGTTTTATTTAATGAAAAAAAAGCAGCTGCAGGGAATTCCAATATGCAGTGCCCCATTCAGAGGTTAGATAGTATGTATTAGCTTTTTTTGTGTTAGTCATAGTATCTTACATGCCTACCATCTTTTCAGTTCATTAGGTATAAAGAAGATGTTAGGAACATGTCTCTCCACATCAGCATAGCACTGGTGATAGGAACAGTCAGCTCTAAATGTTCTGCTTGTCGCCTGAGCCCAGATATACCCCTGCTGAGAAGAATTTGTGATTTTATTCTTGCTGTATTAGATGAGCAGACATGGCTCATTCACTGTGAAAACTACAAATACTGTAAGGCAAAAAATACAGAACATGAAGTGGAAAGATTCTTCAATTGTAAAGCAAGGAAAGGGAAAAGGATTCAGCAATTAGGTCATTTGTATAAGTTAGGAAAACACTGCTGAATTCTTTCTTTTACGTGTTCAAAAGTAGACTTCCAGATACTCAGGAACTCTTCATTTATTCTCAGGAATAGCTTTCCCTTTAGGGATAATATTGATTCATTACAAAGGTAGTATAGCTGACTAGTTTAAATCAGTTATCATATTTTACACCTTAGAGACAGGTGAGATGACTACCTGTAAGGATAAAGACTTCTAAAATAAGCTAGGAAATTTCTATACAAGTAGGAGTAAACTTGAGGCAGTAATATATCAATGTATCTATGCCTAACAACAGTTACCTACAAATGGGTGTGATTCTTCAATGTAGACTGTCCAAAATGTTTAACTCTACTCAGGATGCTGGAAGAACACAAAAATGTAGGCAGAGATCATGGAAAGGTCTCTTTAATTATCATATGGAACAAAATATGTAAGAATAATGAAGGAAAATAAGCTTTTGGATTTTTTAGGTATCTCAGTCAGCTCTCAGTAAGCATGCCCCACAAAGCAATTGTCAAAAATACTGAAGAGATTTTGTTCCCCAGAGACTCCCTGAGCATAGATGAAGAACTTTTCTGGGTTATATTTTATTGCAACATTCAAGAGTCTGTGACTTAATAAATGGACAGCTACAGGGGCTTTACTTAAAAAAGATCTGTGCGAAGAAAAATCGTGGAATTATGCTAGGAAAATAATAGATCATGTGCTTGTCTGTGCTAAATCACAACACATGTATTTTCTTTTAATTACTCTTCTGCTGCTGGAATTTTACAGATTGCCATAGTGAATGAGCTGCAAGAATCCTCTGAGGGCAAAGATTTCATTTTTGTTTAGAATTTTCTGCTTAAGTTAGGAATAAGCCTTGAGACAGAAGTACAAAGACACAGAGAGGGGACATAACAGATGAGAAACTTTTTGGAGTAGCTTTATTTTAATTAAACACTTGAAAATGTACTTTTTACTTGCCTTTGTTTGTTTGTTTGTTTATTTGTTTTGGTTTTGGTTTTGGCTTTTTTTGAGGGGATGATGTGTTTCTGTTTTTTTGCTTGAAGGTTCAATACAAAATCCTGCTTCTCCCCCAGTTACAAAGTTCAACATTTTTAGTTCTTCTTTTCATTGCCTTTGACATAACTGTCAGTTGTGTCTTCACCATGTTGAAGACAAAATAGTCCAAGAGCATTCTCACAAAGTGAAAGCACCCACTTCACTTTTACAAACTTTTTACAAGCAGACTGCAATCAATCTGCTGAGGCAGCTTTTAAGTGGCTCCAGCAGATTCTCCCTAGCTCTGAAGCCTATTGCTAATGTAGATGCCCAGCCCCAAGTAGATACAACCCTTCAGATGCTGTAACACCATGCTGTGACTGGAGTTTTCAAGGCTTACAGGGTACTGATACCTTCAGATGCCTTCAGCACACATTGCCCAAGGGCCAGTAATAAATACTAACACATCAATAAAGGCTAGAGCAAGGTGGCTGCAGTGATAGGCAAGGTGCATGCATGTTATATCATGCTCAACATCCTACCTCAACGGTGATCACAACTGAATAATTAGCAGAGAAAAAGTTATTAATAATTTCTATACCAAGAAAACATTAAGAAAAATAAATTGTAGAATTGTTTCTATATATTAGCATGACAAAAAGTCCTTGAATTCGTGTGTTTTTTACCTTACTGTACTTCCATCTACAGCCTATTATATATCAGTCTCAGATAGAGAACAAATTGTTTTTTCTGGAAATCAAATGAAATTATAGTTAAGCTGTGAAGCACTGCAACAGTACCAATTAGTCATTTTTATAATCTTCATGAGGAAACAAGAAAAAAACTTCATGAATGCTTGTATCCTAAAAATTGCAATTTCTACAGCAACTTACCTTCTAATTCATTCTTATGAACACTAGATATCTCAAAGCTGGGTATCGAGTCTAAGTAAGGCATACAAATTATTTTTATATAACATACCCCACTATGTTATTAATCATTTTATGACAATCCCTTTGTTCTTTTCTATTCTGTTTGACATTAAAATTCTTCCTATTACTCACCTCACCAGAGTCAACACCTCTGCCTGTATGCTGATTCCATCCTCAATGTGCTTGCTCCTTGCATTACACTAATGTCACATTATTCTGACACGGCGACCTCTTAATGCAATGATACAATCTTCCTTCCTTAGAAAATAAAGTGTTCTTTATTGGTCTTGCAATAAAATCAATTTTACATAGTTAAATGAGGAAATAAAAGTCCACCACAGACACTTGCAAGACTTTGATAAGAAGTTGACAATAAGTTATAAAGATAGGCGTAAACAGTTTTTGCAATAAATTTTTCTTGTGTTGCACCACATTTACAACTAGCAGTTTAGAGGACCCCTAGATCCTGTTCAGGCTTGTGAAAATATTAGTTCTGGAAGGCAAAATAGCCAGGAGCAAGAGAATTTTCAATGGAGGAAAAAAAGGACAGAAATCACTCTGAAAAGTGTGAAACTTAAATGAAGTATTCTTCTAGAGAGAAAGTGCTTCCCAAGGACGGCCATGGAACACTGGCAGTCCAAGAGAATAATGAATATGAAAATGTTCATGCTCCACCTGTTTGCCTTTAGCTGCCAGACCTTGCAGTGTGGCTTTGGACTGTGGTTGAGCAGGATGTGATTTGTGACCATCTCAATAGTTAACTAATGAGATATTGGTGACTGTAGCTTGCTGCTTGCTCTCATTTTTTTTATGCTATGAAATGCTTTAAAAATCCTCAGTATGTACATCCTTTAGCTCCCACTTCACTTTATAAAGTAAAGTATTTCTAAAAAGTCTTTTTATAGGAAATAATTTGGTATCACTGAGAGGAGGGGAACGAACTAAACTTTCAATTAAAGTCTCAATCAAACTTTACTGTTTTTGAAGTCATCTAAATTGATTCCTTTATAGTACAGGGCTTTGATGCCATTTTAAATAACTTCATAGAAGAGTGAATTTGAAAAAAGAATCGTGTTCAGTGTAGCTGAATGCACCTAAGGCATTAGCTGCACTGAGTAAGGATATTCAATGAGTTTCAACAGACCAGAAACCTTACATTGACTTCCAAGTATCTGCACTTTTTAAAAATGCTCTTGTAATTTTAGAAAGCTGTGGTTTCAGGTAAGATCCCACTGTATTACACTGGTTTACGTTATGTAAGCATAGCTAATGGATGAAAATTCAGCAATTTGCCTGTGTGCTTCTCAACACTGACTGAAAAATTCATTAACCAGTTAAATAATGCCATAATCTGCACATTCTAAAACATTCAGAATTTGCCATCATTAGGAGCCAGGATGCAAACTATTGAAGTCTGTGGGAGGAATTTCCAGATTTCAGAGGATTGTGAAAGAGAAGTCACGGAATTTTATTGTCCTGTCAGAACAGGAAAACTGTGCAACAATGTGTTCTCTTTTTGGTGAGAAAGCCTTCAAAGTTCAGAAATAAATGTCTTCTTCATCCCCCTGTCTTTGAAGAAGTGCCCACTTTGCTGGAGCTTTACTCTCTGTCCTTCAGTTTTCAGTGGCTGCTTGGAGAGCAACAGACTATAACAGAGACACTCCTGAAAATGGTGGAGAAATTTCCATCTCTCCATAATTTCTGAAGATTATCTTCTCCCCTTGACCTCTGCTAAGACCCTTTTCCAGGCCTGTTTACCAACTGCCCTTCTGGCTGTCAAGGAGGAAAAAAAAAATAAATCTAGCAATCTTGTGTTAAAGGAGGTGTGGGAGTTGATGTTGAGAAGCTATTTTTCTGCAGGGCCTGGCAAGGCATGGTGCTTAAATGAGACTTGAGGAGGAGGAGTTCAAATGATGTTGGTGTGCAGGAATATCTACAGTATTTGTAGATTTTTCATCCATTATATTTAAGTACAACAGAATTCCCCAGAATTTGATCAGAAAAAAAAAAAATCTGATGCAAAACCCCATCAATTAGAACACAAGCCTAGATTATTGCTAGTCTTTTATAGCTCAAAACACACTCTTTTAGTTGTCCATAGTGAGTCAGGTGTTTAACATGTCAAAATTACCATAAAGAACCTACAACTGCACAAAGTAAATTCCTATTAATATTATATGTCATACAGAGCTTTCTATCCAGACAGCTTGGTGCAGCTATATGAATCAGAAGCTCTGAAAATAGTGAAACTTATAAAAAAAAAAAAAAAAAGCGAACATCCCAAGTATGGTTTGTTTGTTTTTTTCATTCAGGAAGCCAAAATTGTCTTTAAAAGCATGAATTACTGGAGTGAATGTTTTAAATACAGCCTGTTTGGTTGAAAAAATTATAAAAAAAATCATTTCAGTATATCTGAATGAAAAAAATATCTATCTAAACTGAAGTGAATTATAATGAAAAAGAATCACAGAATTATTATACAAAACATTTTCAAAAAAGTTTTCTAAACTGTACATAAATATGATAAAAGAGAGGCTGTTTTGCAAAACACTGAATTACAGATTTTAATCTTTCCCCAAGAAAACTTGATTAATAAAAAAAGACCTGACCTTTATTCCAGGAGATTTCAATTGAGTTAATGCAAAAAACTATAATTGCCTCTCATTTGCACACACAGCTGCTACTAGAGAAATACATTGCAGCACAGAACTTTGTATTTATTGGCATTTGAGCTCTCTAGCAATAAAAAATACTGCTTGGAACAGAAATAAAGAAGAACTCAATAAATTATAATTTTAATTATTATATAAATTGATACTAGCCTAAAAGTATCCACTTCATTGAATGCTACAGTATATTATTTAATTGGTTAGATAACAGTGCTAATGATGCCAAGGGTGAGGGTACAGTCCCCATCCAGACATTCACTAAAGACTTGGACTTGATGAACTTTGTGTGTCCCAATTCAGAATATTCTGCCATATGGTGAGAGTAAGAAGCTGTATAACAGTATTCTATTCCATGGTAGAAAGGGATATTAATTCAGGAGCTGTAGCCAAGCACATTGATCTTTGCTGCCATCCAGAAATGAAATGTCATGTACAGCAACTCCATCATTTTTATTCCAATATACTTCCTATTCTGTGGTACTGCCTTTCAGATTTTACAAGGGAAATCCTTGGTGATCTCCATAAGAATTTGGGTTGTTATAGATCTCCCAAATACTTCACTGTGATGAATTTCCATTTTCCTATTGCATGACGACAATCCATAGATAACTCTGTATAAGAGGCACATGGCAGTAATCTCCCTTTGGATTGAAAATGTTTTCTGTTTATATCATAGAAGGCTCAATCCTCAATTCCAGGCTCAGTCCTGAATTTCACTCAGCATCATCAGAAACACTGGAACACTGAAAAATATGTCTTAAATTTCAAAACACAATCTAGCTTCCACTCATATAATATAGTTTCATAATATAATATGTTTCCCACTCATCTGGAATCTACTGAGATTTCCTGGAGGTCGCTTAATAGTGTCTGCTAAAAACATCCTAAAGAATGCATGTCAGTTATGGCTGTGATAACAATGGGACATTGGGTGGATCCCCCTATACTCATCCAACTCCCTGCAAAAACCTGCTGCAGGTGAAAAAGATTAAGGATAATACAGAAAGTGATATGAAATATAATAATACTTAATGTGTGGGATATCAGCCCACTTAATTTCAGATATCTATATCAAGCTAGTACTTAATACCTTCTGAATGAACGAAACATTAATGTTTAAAACACACTGAATCACTCTCTGGAATTATTTTCTTTATCAAACATAGAAGGAACTTTTATCAATAGTTTTCAATAAATAGCTAACTCCTGGAAGACAGGATGCTAAATTTTGCATTTCAAAATTTTATAGTCTGACACAGAGGAACTTGCACCACTTCCTGTAGCAATCAGCAACTTAGCAACGAAATCTTGCAAGGATGCAATTTTATGAAACTATATTCTCCTTTTGTGTGTGCAGGTTTATGTGAGCATCTGCCTCCCTCCTACACATGTATGCTCAAAAACTTTTAAATCTTTCAATCCACAGAAACCAGAATTTCAAAGGTATTAAATTTCATTGAAGCATTTGAAAACGTATGTTCCTTATTAGCATGTGCACTGATGAATAAGTTGCAGTCTGAGCTCACATTTTGAGAAATATACAAATAAACTTAGGAAAGGTTCCATCAGGCAAATATCCTTAAGAAACAGAGATACTGGCTTCAGACTGGGTGGGACAGGTTCCCAACTGTAGAGGACATGACTAACATATTTCCAAAATTCTGCTTAATAGGAAATTAGCCATTCCACAAGCTAAGGAGAACAAATTTGTCCAGTCTACTATTTAATGCAGATTATTCCTCAAGTCCTGATAGGGAGGTAATGATCCACACTGAAGTCCTTACAGTACTTATGGATTGAGTGCCCCTGTAGTTTTATACACGCTTTCTATTTTCCTAAGAGAAATCACCTATATTATTCTGTAGAATTCAAAGTCAGTGAATTCTTGCAGAATCATTTAAACAAGGTCTAGACTTCAATAGAAAATGTATTTTCTCTCTCTCTCTCTTTTTTACCAATAAAAGTTAATGATAGTTAATTGTGCTCCTACAGAAACAAGTGAAAGTTAACTTTTTAGTTCTGTGGTAAGATACTGTTCTACTAAATTAAATGAGTCCCCTAGATTCTGCATAACACTCTGCACAGTTATTAGGTGTGTCTGACCTAGGTGATGTGCCAAGTTAGATGACAGCCAGATCTGTGATGCAGGTGAGGTATAGCTTCTTTTTAAAAAGGACAAAAAGATTATTATACAGTACAGGAAAAAAAACCTTTCCAGGCACCAAGCTAGCTAATAAGTATGCAGAGAAAGCAATCATTCTTCAAGAATGTGGCCTTTTAGTTGTGTAGCTGTGCAAAGCAGCTTGAATTAGAATTAGGTGGCCAGGAGGATTGCTTTTGTCTGTTTGCATATGTGAATTTGATGAGCCTGCAAGCTTCTTACAGGGAAGAGAGAAAGTGAGGAGAAAAATGGAATGAACCCCTGTGTCTTGCCTTAGAAGAAAAATGTGAAAGTGAAATACTATTCTCAGTTGGTGTTGAGTCAGCTGAAATGTATTAATAGAGAATTATATGCAATCTTTAGTTCTTTATGTGTTTTCTGGTTATCTTTTATGCAACTTGACTTTAGTGCTACAAAATTCTTCAGAATAATCCTTGCAGATATTGCAAGCACCAGCATCAATCCTTTTTTTTACCAAGTTTGTTAGATATACACATCAGCTCTTGTGTAAGTGCTCTAATGAACAGGTATCCACTTCTCTGCATGCTCACAGATGAGCATATCATAAAACTTTTGGGGTTCAATCCATCACACCTGACTATAGCTTTTTTAATAGTGACATAAAATAGAAAAGCAAGTTACACTGGATCAATTTATGTCTTTAAACTAGTTCCTGAGCTAGTCCTAACACCAGTTTAGAGCTGTTCAACTTTCAACTAATACCACCCTGGGATAAAATTGTAGAGTGTTCCATTGTATGAATTAATATTATAATTAACAAAATACTTTTGCCTAATTTCATCATAAATGAGGTACATGCAATTGTTAAGATGCAGTTAAATATGCTTGGAATTCCTCTGAATGTTTGCTTTTTAATTCTAAAGTGCTTTTTTCCCCTTCAGGATGCCCAGTTAGAAGAATCAATATGTTCCCACCCACATTTGTCTATCCCTCACAGACAAAACAATGCCAGATGAAATTAGCTGAACTTCTCCATTTTTACTCCATATCCAAAGTTTTCGAATGAGGAAGAGAAAGAACTGTGTACCTATTTCTAAAAAATCTGTCCTTCCCAGAGCAACCAGTAGGTCCTACCTTGTTCTTGATCAAATAGCACCTCATAATTGCAGTGATTCCAGCCAAAGTCTGGAGATCCTGACAAATGGAAGGTATTTTCTCTCTCATGCTACATGATGAGCAGTAACCAACACTGTGACATGTAAGGAGGGCATCTGCTTCATAGACACAAACCTGGAGCATCCCTCCAAATTGTGGCAAAGCTCATTCACGGGGCAGGTGTCCTGCTGTACAGGTAAGGATGTGGCTGTTTTGGAACAAAAAGGTGTTTCATTAAATGGAAGTACTATCAGAAAATTGACTAGAGCATCAAAACACTATTTCTTTCCAATCTGAGATTCTAAATTCTACCTCTGTCCATAATAATTTTCAATGAAGGCAACCTGTTCAAAGTCATATATTGGCTGTGGGTTCATTAGACAAAGACAAATTCATATAAATGATATAAAATAGCAAATAATACAGGAAAAATAAATTAGGTTTTTAGACTTCTCTGGTCTCAAAATACAAGTTACAAGATTTAACAGAACTGAACTGAATTTTAGCATATGTAAAATCAATAAAATAATATATAATTCTGTACCTAATACTTTTAAGATTATATATGCAAATTATATTTATGTATGGGTGTAATTTATGAGTACTAAATATCATTTTGGAAAAATATCAAAAGAAAGTAAAAAAATGTTGAGGAAATGATGGAGGGTACTTACTATCAAATGCAATAAGATAATCTGCAGAAGTATTATGTTTAGAGGAAAGCTGGAGGAAACTTAGCAATGTTGGTAGAAATATCTGTCAGAGAGGAGTTTTGTAACATTTTTAACCCTACAGTGTATAGACTTTTGAATAAATGGCTGCCCATTTTTGTAAAATAGACTTCTCCCTTGCTGGTTACAAAAAGGGTTAATTTGAATTACTTTAGGCACTTCAAACATGCAGAACTCTTCTAACAAAACAAAGTCTGTTCTGTATATTGCTGTCCATGCAGGTATTTTTATATGAAAGGATACATTTTCAAAGCACTGCAAGGGAGGTATGTGCTAAAATCTGTTCATGTATAACAGGATTTGTGCTAATACTGCCTACACATTACTTTGAAACTATACCCCTCTCTGGTTTCACTAGTTTATCACCATGGAAGGACTGTGACTTGAAAGAAGCTGACATTTGTGGAACAAAAACTCACTAAGAAAACAAAACTAAAATTAAACTGGTGGATCTGAAATAAAATGGACACTGTAATGAGAATTCTCTCTTTTTTTTTAACTTAGGGAAGTCTCTTTTATATAAAGATCACAGTAGCTTAAAAAGATTTTCCTGTTCTATAACCTCCTTTGCACATGTAACAAATCAGGTTGATGAAATTTGTTCTGGAGAATGATACAGACTCTCAGTGTATGGGAAGCAAGGTAATGGTATTGAATTTGATAAAGCTACATGGATTTAAGAGAATTTGAGATTTGGTCCAAAGCCTTAAAAGAATTTACTTTCATAACTCTTCAGAAGAAGAAAAAGGCCTGGATTTAGCACATACTATATAACAAAGCAAGCAATTTCCTCCAAACTCCTTTCTGGTTTCTAGTTTTGTTGTTGTTCTATACACCATATAGTTAAAGATTATAAAATTATAATATTATAGAAGAGAAACTACATATGTACATGTACTTGAATGCATATCTTATCTACAAAAAAATAAATGGTGTTGCACAGATGATCCTAACTTAATTTTATCAAAGATGGGCTCTACATTCTGACTCCTCAAGAGTACCAAGAGTCACCAGTGTCTTAGGAAAAGATGCAATGACTCCTTCCATATGGCAGTTTCTAAGCAGAACTGGAATTCTGGTCTGCAGCTCAACCTGGAAGCTGGGTGGAAAAACCTTGTCATATTTAAAGTAAAAACTCAATCAGCTTTTTGATTTTTTGTTCAGGAAAAGAGGGACAAGTTGTATGCAAATCCAACTATATGTGCAAGAAGGTTATTGAATACTATCCTTATATTCCTTTAAATGTGAGGCACGCTTCACAGAAGAGTCCTCCATTTATAACAGCATAAAGGCAAAGTTGAGAATTAAATGGTCAGGTAGTGGTACTGAACAACACATCCACTGTCACCACATGTCTTCATCTTTTGGTATATATGCATATATATATGCTACTGAGCCTTCAGAGACACTCAGGTAAAAAAATATATCAGTGTAACAAGAGCACAACTAAATCCTATACAGAAATATCACCATAAAAGTCACATCAGATGGCTGGCTGGAACACAGCACTAAAAATAATGTGTACTTTATAGCTTGCAACCCATGTATGCAATAGAAAATGAAAAGTATTTTGAAACAAAAAAGTACTGACATAAAAAGCAGGTTTTCATCAGAAGAAACAGAAATTGATTTATTCAACACATCAACATAACTTTTAGCATCCGATATTCATTACTTATGTTCAACTGTGGTTACTAGTTCCCTGAAGGAACTATTAAAATGTTTTTTTTCTTGTAAAATCTAAGGGAGAAAAAAATAGTACATTTTTTAAAAACTTTGTTTTTGTTAAGTTAATAAAGCATTTCTGCTCAGATCAGCTGTAAAACCTGACAAGCCTATATTTCCTTCTTTGGATAAAAGCTCTAAAACTTTTAGTCTCTATTTCTGTATGTACCCTTTTCATGTTTCTCCTCTTTATATTCCAGAATGCAGTTGGTATTTTTGCCCTCATTGCCACATCCAGGTCTCACTGTGGTCTGCAGCATGGGCTGCAGGGGAATCCCTGCTTCAGCACCTGGAGCACCTCCTCCCACCCCTGCTTTACTGGCTTTGGAGTCTGCAGAGCTGCTCCTCTCACATACTCCCACAGCACTACCTCTCTTGGGCTGTGCAATCTGCCTACACTCCCAAAAAGTTAAGGGAATGAGCAGAGAATGAGCGGCACACATGATGCTCAGCCTATGGAAATGCTCCCATGGCCCACAGATCAGGCAGAGGTATACCCTTACCCTTTTCAGTATTCTGAGAAATAATTCACAGATCCAAAAGATTGGTTCCAAGTAGGAAGAGTGAATCCACCTGTACTCAGTTATCTCTTGTAGCTCCCCATGTTGTCCAATTTTATGTCATTACATGAAAGGAACATTTAAATAACATAAAATAGAACATTTGTTAATATGAAAACCAGAGGCATGGGAGCATATTTGAGATTAATTATTAAGAAAGTATGAGTTTTACACCAAATTCAGAGTTATTTCCCTTAACTGATTTCTAGATTGCTTAGTATCTAGTATAAATTAGAAACCTCTTTATACTAAGAGATACAGGCACACATTGAGAATACTCACCTGTCCTAAATACCTGCTTTAGAATATGATTATAACTTAAGAAATTATGACCTAAATTCTAGAGGTCTAAAATGTGGTTGGTTAAATTAGATCTAAGATTAACAGAGACTTCCCAGGAAACATGGACTTGAACCATATTTAAGCCATGCTTATAAATTTATGCTTGCTTCATCCTGACACCTAAGAAATCATTTGATTCCAAATCAGAATGAAAGCAGTTTGATTTTTACAACCAGTTTTGGAATTCTGTAAATTCTTATGAATGTTATACGTGACATCTGTAATTAAGACCTCCTTCAAATTCTCCAAGAAAAATCTTAAACAATATCTTAAACAAAATCATTTTGAAAGCCTCATTTCTGGACTTGACAGATTAATTTATTTATTTGTTCCAAGTCCTTTATTCACTTTTTAATGAAGTAAAACCTCATTTAGATGATGCATTTAAGTATCAAGCTTGTTGACATGAATATCAATATTTCCTTCAATACAATTAGTTAAACTAGATTAAGTTACATTGAAGTAGTGTCAATTTTATCACACCACTATGGATCATACTATCAGTGCTGTCAAAAGTTTTCAATCTTGCCTGTTTTTATTAAATGATAGAATAAAAAGAAGATTGCTCTATTAAAGGCCAGTGATCTTTGTGTGTCCCACCCCTATTGTTAATAAATTTTATTAACAGTGCACGAGGCTCTACTGCTCTGTTAAATGGGAGGAGAGAAAAGCCACACCCCAGACACACACAGTACCATGCTCTCCAGCAGTCAAAGTGGCATGCTGAGATTTTTGTTGTGTTTCCCACAGTATGATTAAGCCATTCTTCCTATTTGCATGCAAGTTAATCACCCAGCAAAACTGAACAAAGGGTCATGAAAACAGATGGGAAACTTTCAACTCTTCCTGGCTTCTGAGCACAAACTTTCTTGTTTTCTGTTTGAAATCCAAGCACTTCTCATTTTCACTAAATTCATCTTCAGTAATTTTAAATACAGAAAAGAAAATTCATAGGTGTGATGGTGTATGCCCTCCCCCAGCCCTTTCTCAGGCCCACTTTACTATTTCAGAACCTCCTGATAAGCCTTGACTGAGCCAGCTGTATGTGGAGTGGCCCTTGAACACACCAAGTGAGCCATGAGTTGATCATACCAGGAGATCTTGCATAGTAAAAAAAATGGGATCAACCAGAAACATCAGCTGGGAAACACCAGAAACATCAACCAGGGAAACTAAAGGACAAAAGATTATCCTTTGTAGCCAGGGTAAATCATTTACCTGAATTCTAAATTTAGATCCTTATTAGGAGCAATAAGAAATTTCTTCAATTTTTGTGCACTCAAATTAACCTTGAGAATGGAAAAAGAAACACGTTAGCACACTAACAAGCATCCACATAAATTTGGTGAAGATTGCAGAAATTATGTTCCCAGACACCCAGTTCTATATGTATTTGTTCACTTTTACAGACATTCAAAATATATTTCTTTCTTTCCATCCAGACATGCATATTGTCGCAATGAATTTTTTTTGGAAATTAATAGCCAGACACTTTCACGGCAGCTTTGACATATTCCAAGTTTTCTAATTCACCCAACATTTTAAAACTACAATACTTCTAGACCAAATATATTTAATTGCATATTTTAAGCTTATGTTCCAAAATCTTCATAAATATATACAACTTTGCACTTTCTTCCTTCCATAGTACAGAGAAGTTTTCATTTATATATTTAAATGGATTTAATTTGATAGAAGAATTTTACCAATCTTCATTGAAACTAGATCAACTGACTCAAGACCAATCAGCTTTTTTTTATATTTAGACCTGCACAGATGGATTTTGTAAGGCATTATAATTGAATTAAAGACAATGTTTAACCAGCATAGATAACAGGAAAGAAGAAAAAAGCCCCAGGAGCTCAGACAAGTGAGGTGACAACCAAAAGCCACAATAAGATACAGGAAATGATGAAGAGAAAGGCATCTTGATTTTTATGTCTTTGATTTGTGCATTGCTTACAGCAGCAAAAAGCAAACAGCTAAGCAGTGAAGCAAGCAGTGAAGCAAGCAGTGAATACAAGCATCAATTTACAGTGGTGTATCTTGCTGACTAATAAAAAAAAACTAATTTGATTTGGAATTTGCAGTGAAATCTTGAATGGACTTCTCATTTTCAATGTACTGCAATCTTCTTTAGAAAGAATAGTGGGGGTTTTTAAAGCAATGTATTTTTTCATTTCACTGGAAAGATAAACTGATCTTAAATTCCAGCTGGTCTCATAGAGGAAAACTAAAAGAGCATTTTTCTAAGTGGAAGCTGTAAATGACACACAAGTTTGTATACTACATTAGTTCAAGCCATATCACTTTCAAAGAGGGATTTCATAAATACCATGATTTAAACATATAGAACAATAAGCTGAAAAGGAAAGAATCTTCTTTTCTAAACTACCTCCCCAGAACCAAAATAGAATAAAAGTTAATGTAGTTATCCTCTGGGCAGCTTTGCTGGCAAGCTTTATGGTTTGTGAACATAAAACACCTTAATAAACTGAATTTTAAGTAGCTGAATTCTAGTCAAGAATTTTTTTATCCCACTTAGGAATTGGTTCATAGTGACAGAATTTATTCCCCTTGTGAGCTCAAACATTGTCAGAAGAAAGCCATTTTACTTTCTGCTGATCTGTGTTTGAATATAAAAAGAAAAAGGCATTTACTAAAAATTATTATCTGAGTAATTTTAGAGATATAGTCTTTAGTGGTAGGATTTTCTCTGGTTTTCTGCTAAATAAAAACAATTGGAGAGATGCATTGGTCCCAACAAATCCATAAATATTCCTGGCAAAATTAAAGCTTAGGAAAAAGGAGGGGAAAGAATGCTTATTCTGTTTTGGACAGTAAAAAATGAAAAATCAGGCCACAGACTTTAAATATCCTTTTATTTTTCCAGTGGAAGGAAAGTCTCAGTCTTTTCTTACACTGTTCTCTCTCATTTTTATTCTAAGACTGACAATAATTTATACAAAAAATATTGTGTAATGGTTGCCTTACAGATAAAAGCTCCATCAAAGACACAAATTAATCTCTGTGTAAATGTATCTTTAAAATAGGGGGGAAAGTCTTACATGAAATAGAGGGCATATTTATTAATAAGCGTCTTAGGACTTATAATTTATCACCTTTTTGTTTTTTGGTCCAAAAACCTCAGAACTAGATGGGGATTTAGTTATTTATTTATTTACTTACTTATTTATTGTTCAAGCCTGGACCTGAACAGAGAGTCAATACAAATACCAACTCTTACCAGCATCAAATAAAGATTTCAGATATATTGTATATTATATCTGAGTGTGACTAGTCAGAAAAGTGACTTGTGGTGATGTTTTGCACTAGAGGAATGTGTCAGCTACTCTGTATATAATGAGGGAAGTGACTACTTTGGAAGAGTAGGAAAACATCAAGAATTCAGATACTACTGAAGCACAATGTAGAGTGAATCTACACACAACCCAAGCAAAATACAATTAATGGCATTGAACTGAAAGTTATCTTCTCTTCACTTTTCTCTCCTTTTTTTTTCTTCACTTTAATTGATTGGTTTGTGCAGTGCTATGAGCAAGCTCTAATTTAAAACAGATTTCCTACATAGCAAGGTCAAGCTTTGCTGCACTGATAACCCTGAAGCAAGCTTGGCTGGGAGCCCTCAATCATGGTGGAGTTTTTATTATTGCGTAACAGGATATCAAAGAAAGAAAACTGAGAATCAGAAAAGAAATTTCTGAGAAGCAAAACCATTGGGATTGTCAGGACTGATTTTATTGTCTGCATCGTTGTTATAGGACATGTTCTGTATGTATATAGACTAAGATGGACATAAGTATTGTTTTACTTATACATTTTTCAATGTACACATACACACTTATGCAAATATATTTGAAAACAGAATATGCTTGTGCCTTTGCACTCGTATGTAAAGCTATGATGCAGACATTTTTACACATAAGAGAGAGTAGGAAATCCTAAAATTCTGAAATCCTTTCTCATTTTGTTTCCAGGGAAAGTGGCACAATTTTTTAACATTTTAACAAAAATATGTGCCTGAATATGTACCCACATTTTTTCATATATATATATATATATATATATATATGCATACATGTATATGCATAATGAATTATGAGTATTGATCTCACATCTTTAATTTCCCCAAACTGCTGTATTAAAATTATTATCCTACATTTCAACACTTGAAAAAGACCAATTACCTACTGTCTATTTTATATTCTACCTCAAAGTCTATTCATCAATTAATTTTGTGGGAAGCAATTATATCATTCTACTGTTCCAGACTCAGTCCAAATCTCTTACATTGAGTATTGCCTTTACTGAAAGATGGAAAAGCTTAATATTACAAAATAATCATTCTTGCTGAGTGATAGATATAAAAAATTTGGAGTTAAAAGATGTGGTAGCTAGAGATTTTACTGAGACAGAATCCTGAGATGGGCAATAAATTAGTATGCAAAATTAGTATGCAAAAATTGTGAGAATATTTTTGCCAAATTTGAATATTGTCTTTCAGAGTCACCGGCATGGCTCCAACACAGACTTTCAGGGATAGTCACAACATTTTAAGGGAGTAAACAAAAAAAGCCCTCAAGAAATAAAACAAAAAAATACCTCCATACAAATATGTTTCTATCCAAGAAAAATGAGCCACAGAGAAGAGCTAAACTTGTAACAGCATTACTTAGAGTTTGGCTAGACAGAGTACGAGTAGATACTCTTCACTGAAAGACATATATGGGGAAAAATCAATTACTAAAATCCAAAATTACTTTATAAAACATAAACAGCAGTAGCACAGAAAGCACATGCAACAGAAGATCACTGAGACTGCACTTTTAATCAAACCGGATTCGGATTTAGAAAATTTCTGGGTAGTTGCTCTGATACTATTTCTAGATCAGCCTATTCTTAGCTATTCTGTCTAGGAGTTTGAAGTAGAGTGGAGAGTTTCTCCTGGCTTTTCCTGTTGGAGAATTGTGTAAATAATAATCATTGTGACAGGCTCCTGAACATCAGTTTTTCCTACTAATGTTATATCTTCCAGGCTGCTCACTCTTTCTTGAGGTGAAAGAAGGTGCAGAAAATCACTTAGTACCTTTTTGTCTGATTGTTCTCAATACTTATTTTTCCTTCCATTCAGAATTCACTTTAGCTCATTTTTCTTTCACTTACCTCTCCATCCGACATACTGTCAGTTAATTAAAGCAAACACCTTCAGTCATTTGGTATAAAATATATTTCTACAAAATCTGGGATAATTTTACTTAATAGACACTTCAAAGTCTGTATAATGAATAAGTCCAAACTGTAACCTTCTCCTCAGGTATTTTGAGCTTTTGTGAAACCTCACAGAAATCTCAGATGAGTGAGTGTCAAGATTGCTTACATTTTAAAGTCAGGTTTTTTTAAAAAACTTAGTATTTCAGCCACTTAGACTTGCTGGAGTCTTCAAAGGACCTTTAGAAACACCCAAATCCCCAAACGAACCAGCCTAAGAAATGGCACATGTGCTTTGCACTGGAAAATGTTCTTGAATATTGACACATCAGTTTTTTCCTGATTCATTTCCCATATTTGCTGACAGAGAATCTTAAGCCTGAAATGTATGTCTTAACTCATTTTGCTTTGTACTCAAAACCACGACTGTAATGTGGCTGAAGCCTTCAAGATTAAAAAAACCACATAGAAGTTCCCAATTTGTATGAAGGCTAAAAGAGGTCTCCAGTAAATGAATGACCGGACACTAATGATAGGATGAAAATATGTGACTTAGAGGTCTCAACTTAAAGTTCTCTCCCTTTTGGAAACAGCAAGTGGCAGACAAGATCAGGCTATAAATAAAATTGTCTATCATGGAAATGAGTAAAATTCCCTCTGCAGGACACTATTTATATTCTTTGAGGTGGATTTAGAATTACATTATGTCACATAGTTACTGGATTATCAACATGCAAGATCTCAGATACCCTTCTGCCTTCTATAGCTTCTTTGTATGAGCTTTCATCTTTATCCACACATTTCATAGAATTCATTTTAATTAGCAATGAACCTCTGACATGTTTCGTTTTGGTACATATAAATGAAAATTACTCGTCTATAACAGAAATAGCTTTCAAAGTCAGTGTTTGTTCAAAAGTTTAGAAACAATAATATTGGCCAAAAATACTAAAATTTTTACTATTTTTACATTCACCTACATGTGCAGAACTCAGTGATCTTAAGTTCCTTACAATAAAATATTCAGAGATATTAAACTTACAGAATCAGCTTTTCTGAGAGTCATAAAAAAGGTAGAAAACTTTCCATGTGGCATAATTAATGTCGGAGCCTGGTGAAAAAGGATCATTTTTAGACTTAAAGGAAGCATCAGAGCCAGAGGAGAATGTAGCTGTTGATAAGATGATAATTCTCTGCTAAATTTGAGTGAAATGAATCCTAGGAAGTGGGGAATACATTAAAACAGCTGTGAAAGTGGCTTAATTGATGTCAAGGTCAGTGCAAAATTGCTTAAAAACATTTCAATTCCCACTCCTGTTCTCAGACCAGTACATGATTAGCTAGAAAAATTGTGACTTCTGTGATTTCAACCCAAACAAACAAAACAAAACAAAAAAAACCAAAAAAACCAAAACAAACAAAAAAAACCCCAAAAAACCAAAAAAAAACCCAAACAGAAACAAAGCACCAAAAAACAATCTTTTTTTTAAAGATCACAAATAGTTAAATCCTCTTCTCTTCTCTTATACCAGGACATAAATTCATCCCTAAGGCCTTTCTGGGCAGTAGCTTATTGAGTCTGAAATCACAGTGCTATGGATAAAGATTCAGCAGTGAGCTTATTACAAACAACTTTGCATTCAAGTCCTTCATTTAGATTTCTCAAACCCAATAACTGAGCACCTCAGGCTACAGACAGTTCCTACCCTGTTTTAACCAACAAGCAAAGGCTTATGCAAAAAAAAAAAAAAAAAAAAAAAAAAATTTTATCTATCCACATAGAACCAAAAACAGGAAAAGCAAAACATCAGGACATACACCCCAGTGGGATTTAGTGGACCACTTCACCAAAGCAAACTTAACATAATAAAAAAAAACAACAAAACAAAAACAACACCAAAGAAAACAACAAAACTAACAAAAAAGACACTACAAATATTTCTTTCATTTCAAACTATGTAAATATCAAGTCTTTTTGGATCTCAGATGAAACTAAGTTCCAAGAGCTACAAAAGCAATGGTAGCAACAGGTGCAGGTTATTCAAAGAGATGACTCATTCCTCTGGAAAATTCATACTTTAACATGAATAGCAATTGTAATAACACTGATTGGTTCTTTGTTTGTATTTTTCCTAGGAAATCTTTTATCACCCTAAGAGGGCTTCTGTGTAGAAAAATACAAAAATAATTTTTCTTTGCCTGTCCATTTTCTGGGACTATTCAAACAAAGAGGGGCACCTCAAAAGAGTGTTTCAAATTATAACCAATTATTCGGAGGAAATACAGTGTGGGTGATTAGGTATTAATATTGTTCCTGGAAACCTAAGGGAGCAATATCATTGTACTGTGACTCTGGAAGCAATTACAGCTTTGTTTCTTGTGTCTGCCTGTGGTGTGGAGTCAGTATGTTCTTATTCCAACTCAGCCCCCAGGAGGGAGATAGGGTGGCAAGGAGTTGAATTCCAGGATGTCTAGTTTATGTGGGATTAGGAATAAATTACGAGTCTCAAAGAAATGGGAAGATACAACTAAGTAGTAGACAGTGCATCCTCAACAGAAATGACCATCACACAAGGAAGTCCTTACAGTTTTAATGAAACTGTGGCTTAATTTGACAGCAAAGGAGAGAGGGAAGGAAAAGAGAGGGATCTTTCCTCTGATATTCATTTGCCTTGCCCTCATCACTACTGGCATGAGGATGGTATGATCAGTGTCATATCATGCATACAAAGTAGATACCAAACTGAATTACTCTGATTAATTGCCTGATTCTGAAATTGAATTACCATTGGCTAGAAAATTTTATTACACACATTTATGCTGCTCTGCACATTTTCTGCATTTTACAGTTTTTAAATTAAATTACAATTTGTTTACAAGAACATAGATTACATAACTCATTATATTACTTTCAGCATGTAAGTTAAAATAGCAAACAAATTATAAAGATAATCAAGGAAAAGAAATTTATAGTAAAGTGATATAAAGTATATCACAGCAGAAGAACAGTGTATTAAAGACATTAACTAAATTAAATATAAAAGTTGTAATTTTTCCAAATTCCATTTGTTACTTGAAAAAAATTTTCACTGACTTCAGTGTTCTGTCCGAGTGACGAGTTGCACCAATGAAAATTCCAAATATTAAAGTTTACTTTGAAGATCAATCATGGTATCAATCACTGAAGATTAGAAGAGACAATGACTTTCCTATTAAGAGAATCACATTAGTTCAAGACTGATAACAGGCAAAAGAGTTTTAATTCTGTATTTTAGCATGAATCTTCAAAATATTGCTGGTAATTTTAATGAATCATACATTATCAAGCTCAAGCAGAATGTTCATGTTAGCAGTGTTAGTATCTTTACTGGATGGAGTCAGTTCTATTCACTTTAATAATTGGTCTCTGAATGCATTAGTGAAAAGAAGGAATAAAATACTTTTTAAGATCTTTTATGTATCAGCTTGCCTTTGCAATCCTTCTGTTAAATTACACGCATCTCTTGCCTCTGTTACTTTGAGCACATTCTATTCCCATTAATTTCACTCCTAGTATCTTATAGCCATATCTACTCTCGACATACATCCAAGTGTTGCATAATGTCATATTTGTATTAGAACCCTAAAGTTCTAGTCATTCTGTGAAAAAGATTGAATTCAAATTAGACAGGTAAATAATTTCAAAATTTTGGCATAGCTAGACCTTGGTCCAGTTGAGCACAGCTTGACTCTATGTCAGTTTTTCTTTTAGAACAAGGGCTGGCATTCTGTGCCAGCATCAGTCAGCCCTGGCCAAAAATGAAAATCATGGTATCAGGCACTGTACAAAAATTAAAAAAAGTTGGGTACTGAACGAGTTGCTACTTTCCCTTGCTGCTGGGTGGATTCTGCAGTCTTAGAGTCAAATATGTAAATGTGTAATTTTAAAAAAGAGAGCAATTTATTTTTGAAAGCCTCGACATTTAACGAAGCAGGAGTCAGTGATAAACTGCTCACAAGGACTGCCAGCAGGCGACTTCACACACTGTAAGCACTTTACTACAGAGTGATTAATACTTATCACAAGGGAAAATAATATGCCATCCTTACTTGCTAAGAACATAAAAGAAGCTGCTTAGGTCACCAGGAGCAGAGCTGTGGACATGGCCACAGTAGTTATAGCTACACTGAGAGATGCTCAGGTCAGGAATGGGACATGATTATTCAAAATGCTAGATAGAAGGTAATGCTCAAAGGCCACGTGGATGTTAGCAGAGTAAATGAATAGTCAGACTTTAAATATGAACTTCATATTGATTAGAATGCAAATGTCAGCTAGAATTAGACTGCATGAGAAATTTTTTATGTCTCTGTTATGCAAATGGTGCCTTGACAATCTTTCAAATACTTGCTCAGTGTCTGGACAACTCACATGCACTGAATTGAGTTTTGGATCCCTTGTTCCTAGGGTGACTCCCTAAATCTCAGTACCTGAGGTAGCTTTTAGGAGACAATGATAAAAAAATACTGGATACACATTTACATTGCTTCAATTCAGACCAAGGACCACATGAAATGCAGCAATGTCCTTGCTAGCTTACCTTCCATCTCATGCAGGGAAATGAAATCCCTCAGACAATACTATTTGATTCTTTATTTCAGTTGGTGATAATTATATATATATATATATATATATATCCTCAGAATAATATCTAAACCACCTTGCAGTCTTTATGTTATTAACCTTGCTAGTGAATGGTCCCCCCCTTTTTAACAGGTGAGCAAATTGAAGACTAGATTATAGCAAATATTTGGTTGCTTTAAACACGAATAGGTATTAGATCTGTGGGTATATGTGGCAACTTGAAAGTCAAAAAGAAATCTTTGGCAGAGAAGGAACAGAATCAAAGCCCACAAATATTAATTCTAGAACACATTTCCTTTCCTGTTGCATTAAGAAAGGAAGGTTCTGCCACATTATCTGTACAAGCAACCTGCTGTACCATTACCAGTTATCTTAAGTTAAGGCTGCTATTTGTGTTGTCACTGCCTGCAGAGAATAAAGACAAATCCTATCATCAAACTCAATTCCAGCCCTGTATGAATGTAAAACTTGAAGGGTATTTTCTGGGCATATCAATGCTTTTGTCTGACATCTAATAGGTTCATATTATCTTCATTTCTCAGTTGTAATTAAATGTAATGATTGCATATTTATTTTTATTTACAAAGGCAGTTGCTTGTACAATAAAATTTGATTTAATCGATTGAAGACTCATTTAATGGACTTTTGAGGACCAAATGCATGTAAACAATGCTCTAATCAGACATCAAAACATGCATAAATCAAAGTAATTAAATCAATGTAACACTAAGAAAACTGTGAACCAGACAGATATTTTTAAAAATAAGCAATAAAAGATATGATTTAAGATCTCAGTTAAGAGAACAGCTGCAGTACTGATAGCTGTATCCACTGTTACTGTCATTAAATAGCTGTCCCTGATCAGAGCCCTGTGATCAAGGTATCATAATTAGGAACTGAGCACATCATCTTCCCCATAAAATTTCTTCAGTATAAAATGGAGAAGACCATGCAGTAAACCAGAAATAGCTGTCATGGTGGAAAATGATAATGTAGCTGTATGTTCAGAATACTAAAGACATAAACATTTCCTACATCTTACACATGCCACAAAGAAAGGTACTTGCTTCCTGACTGCTGGGGTAGGTTTGCACAAACTCTGCATCCAGGTGGCTCTAGGCATGGCCTGTGTCTAAAACCAAGGTCAGCTGCATGTGTAAAGAGTTTAAATGCCCACTGAAGCATGCACAATGTAAAAAACTTGAGATGCAGCTGCCAGAAAAAGATCACTATGATGGGTTCTCCCACCTGACACTCATAGCAGCTTGTTGGTCACAGCACAGTTTCATTTGTACTGTGACACCTCAGCACATGTGGAGAGCAGGAACAAGAGCTTTCTGCAGGTCATGCAGACAGAAGGACACACAGCTTTTTGTCCAGATGATGGAATCTGATATAAATGAGCAGTCATGACTACAACTAAAAATAATCCAATCCCCCAGGCTATGTCCTTTTTCCTCCAGTGGTCCTTTCTCTCAGTTTCTGTCTCAAAAGAGAGGGAAACCACAGTCTGATTCAGGTCAGGATTTAATACTTCTAGCTTTAGGTATGTAATAACTGAGGCCAATTTAGAAGCTTCCCTAGCTGTAAGGTACCTTCTGCAGTCAGTGCAAACAGGCATCTACTGAGGGCTGTTTAGTACACATAAGATTAACTGTTTTTAATCCTCAAAAAACATCAACTAGTGAAAAAGATGGGAAAAACCTGTTACCTGACAAACATTGAGTACAAATGGGTACAAATACAGGTCTTACTTCATATTCCAATTCATTCAAAGGACTCATATGAGAATAGAAAAACTGCATCCCTAGATGACAGTGCTCTTACCACTGAAAATTATTTTGGCTTTATGCCCATAAATATGCATCTACCCAGGTTCGTCCCTATGCAAATGTGCTTGGAGTTACAGTTTTGTCAGTCCTGCCCTGATGTATCCTTCCTCCAGTGTCAGCACCTATGTTCCACAGTCTTTGCTGATAATGTCCTCCAGCTTAATGTATTTGTTCATTCCCCTGCTCCCAACAACTTTTCTCCCACTTTGTCTCTGGAAAAGGAGCTTCACCAGCACCTCCACTCCTAACCTGTGCCTTCCTAGCCTTACTCAGGAATGCATGCCACTCATTCTTTTTCAACCTGCATGGCAATGCTCTACAGAAGCTGCTTCTTTACTTTCTCCAGATGTGCCTACCAGTTTTTCTGATGAAATTTCTGTCATCTTTTCCCTGTCAGTCAGTACCCAATCTTTTCTCTGTTATCTACTGTTTTTTTCACTCCTTGCTGATATTTTCCATAAACATAAGTGAGGTTTCAACGAAGCTATACAATATAATTATTATTTGACATGAGGCTGGATTTCACAAATGATTAGGCAATCCACCAGTTCACAATAGTAAGCCTAAGATAAAATTCTCTCTTCAAATAAACTGACATGGATTGGTTGATATCAAACCTGAGAATTTAGACCTTTATTAGGTTAAAAATGAAGACTTAACAGATGGCTTGTTGGAAGCAATCTTACTCAAGACAGAAAGTCAGTATATTGTGATGAATCTTTAATATAAGCCAGAAGATTCCTGGAAATTTTTGTAGCTATTTGCCAAAATAACATCAGGTGCATTTTCAATTTTTTTACATTTACAAAATACAGAGTGTTTCTCAAAAGTCAAAATAGCAGAAAAACATCTTTTAACAAGCAACTTCTCTTACTAACAGTAAAACATGAAGGGATTCTGCACCTGAAACCACTTAATGCTTTCATGGAGAAATAGAATGGCTTCAGGTATTTCTCGAGGAATGAGTTTTAAAACTGGTGGGGAGAAGATCCATCAAAAATAAATCAAAGCTTGTTTTGCTTGTGCCACAAGAAGTGTGTGTAATAGAAAGTTATTAGGACCAAAGCTACTTGCTGCATTGCCTCAGAACACTGTCCAATTGCCAAAGCATTCTCCTATCAATCAACCATCAGCCTCATTTCTCCTTGCCAGCACTGACAAGTCACCATCTGACTGTAGATTATGAGATAAAAGGGACCTGGTAGCTTTGTTTCCTTCTTTATTAAATTATTTGCAACACTCTGTTCTGTCTTCAAGACAGGTGTGAGGTGATAAGGAAAACCTGCACTTTCTGGAAAATTATTTTAAAACATAGATCAAAATATAGTCTGAAGTCTGGGCAAGGTGTTAATTAAAAATGTATAAAAATATAATGGGATTTGAATCCCCAGATATGTAATAGCTGAAATAATAATATTCAGCATTAGAAAAAATCTCATTCTTAAGATCCCTACAGGTATCTCTGTCCATTTCTGGAAACTATATCTGAAATTCACTTTTGTTATATATTTCTTTCATAAATTCACTAAAAATCGCTTCTTTTCCCTCTTGTTTATAAATGAACTACCTTGCTTGACCCTGAGATTAGCTGGTTAGAACACAGGGCTAACAACTCCAAGGTTGCTGTGAGTTCAATCCCCATACAGACCATTCTAATCCTTAAACATCCAGAATGTAAGAACTGTGAGAATAACTGGTATAATTTATATTTTATAATACAAATCTGAAGTCCACAAAAAAGCACATAGAAAAATAGATGTTCAGATTAAAGTGGAATCTCTGATCTCTGCTTGGGAACGGGCTGGCTGTTTGTCCTCAGGTGATGAACAACTGTATTGTGCATTGCTTGTTTCTCTTGAGTTTTGTTCCCCTCTCTCTCTTTTTCATTACAAGTATTATTATCAGTATTACTAGTAATTTATTATATTTTATTAAAAATATTAAAATGTTCTTCACTCATTAGCTTTATTTTCTTTTCTGGTTCTCTGTCTCACTGGGATGGGGACCAAGGGCAAGTGGACAAGCTTAAACCATGACACCCATTCATGATCATCAAATATAGTGACTGCCAAAGGTGTTGATCTTCTACTTGTTCATCAAGGAAAAGTCTGTGAACACAAAGACTCACACTGCTTTTGTTCTGCTGTACAGCCTAGGCACCAGCAATACCTTTAATTGTTAAGGTGTCATTAAGAGCTTCTCCTAGATCTCTATTTTACATACAAATGTGCTTTTCAGTACTTCTCTTTGTCAAGAGCAAGAATTGAACAGCATTTCATGAAACTAAGTTGAAAGTAATTTCTAACTGCAGTCTTTGCTTTCAAAGATTTATTAAAATTTTTTTGTCTTTTCAAGGCTGCATTTATTTTATTCATTTTGAATGTTCTCTGGTCAAATAGCTCACTGGGTGCACAATGATGCATTTGAATTTATAGAAAATTTCATGCATGCTGCAAACTCTTTACAGGAAAAAAATACCAGAAAATAAGGAGAAAAAACAATCCTAGTTCATGAGCAAAGTGTTGTGATGAATATAGTTCCACTCATGTGTGGTATACACACAGGACTCTTCTGATAAATCAGTAATATTGAGACTCTGTGGGAGTCTTTAAAACACAGAGAGGATGCTTGTTAGAGGATTCTCACTATTTGAAATGCATCAGAAGTTCATTTCAGCTATTCAGCAGATCCATATTTAGCACGGACTTGCCAGCTTAAGCTTAGTGTGTCAGGGTGCATCAGTGTGTTCAGAAAAGTGATTTATTGTGGCAGCATGAATGTCTAATTATGTGCATAGTTTACAGTTTTTCAACAGGAAAGAGCCAAAGAAGTGAAAAGCTGAAATAAGATTTATTTCTTGCTAGCAGCATTTGCTTACATATGCCTGTTGTTTTTTCTTTAAATTAAATTATTTTCCATCCCTCTCTCCTCCTGCCTTATCAAAGCTGTCTTACATTGCAAAGTCTTCCTTAGCTGGATATGTTTTAAAAAGAATCACTATGCCTCCTTCTCAAAAAACATCATACTAATCATTTTTCTCATGTATGCTGGCTGACAGGCATTTTGAGTATCTACAATGCTATTAGTTTCCCAGACATTAAACTTAAAGGAGAACTATTATTAAATCAAGCCATTACAGCATATAAACCATCGGTTTAAATTGCCTTTAACTTTGGGTTATTTCCTAAATTATACACTTTTTAGTTTAACTCCAGCCTTCCTGGATTTTCATTGCTTCCTTTGGGCAGGCACGTGTTCAGTCATCTCCAGGAGAGCAGGGCCCCTTCACATGTAATGACTGCTCAGAAAGACAACACCATCACTCCAAATGTCCTCCTTTTGTAACTCCTTCCTTGTCCTTTCCTCCACTTTATGTATGAGCATGATATCACATGATCTGGAGCACACCTTTGGCCAGTTGGGGTCACCTGTCCCAGCTGTGTCCCCTCCCAATCCCCATCTCCCCAGCATGGCAGTATGAAAAGCAGGCAGGACCTTGACTCTGTGAAAGCACCTCTTAACAATAACAAAAACATGTCAATATTATGAATCCTGTGTTCAGCACAAATTCAAAACTTAACTCCATACTAGCCACTCTGAAGAAATTTCACTCTACCCCAGGCAAAACCAGCACAGTTCTGAAGACAGAATTATTAATTCCCATATGGCCTCTTACCACAGTCCTCACTGAAGTAGATCACAAATGTGAATTCATTTATCTCCACAGTACTCATGTAAGATAAGTGATTATTAATATCTCCATTTTATAAGGGCAGGGGGAAAAATTAAGACAAAGGTTTTCACTTAGTATGCCCAGTTTGAGATATTTGTTATTCCTTTTCACTCTGTGCAGAACATTTACAAAGCCCAGCTCTCAGTGGTTTCAGTTGCTGCTGTGAATGCTCAGCAATTATGTAGATCCAGGTGGAGGATGCTAAGTGGAAAACACAGCTAATGCCTAAATATACACTTAGTGCCTGCCTTTGCAGTGTTTGATTCAAGCAACTTACCCGCAGGAACACTCTTACAGCAGCAGGACAGAGAAGAATTCTGCTTATGAGCAACCAATTGCCTTAACTTTCACATTTCTTCCTATAGTCCCCCTCCTCACCTAATATTTAGTTTCCAGTAATAGAAACAAAAGTGCAAGCAATGCCAAACAAAGCGAGATTAGATATTCTGTATCTTCTTTTTCTTTTCTTTTCTTTTCTTTTCTTATTTATTTTTAAGCCTCCAGTAATCTTTTCTTGTAAGAAACCTGAAACCAAATCTGGGAGAGATGAAGCCCTGGTCCAGATGAAACACCTGTGCTCCTCCTTTGGGAAAACCAAAGCAAAACCACAGGCATCTGCATCTGAAGCACACACTGAGTGAGCCAAATGTTCTCCAGATATGTCAGACCAACTTATTCTCAGAGAAGCTGCTGTGCACTCTGCATACATGAATCATAAGTCTGATGTATTGAGTAGATTGGATTGTAACTACATGTGTATTGTGACAGCTACCCAGGATCTGGAGATGGATGAGGGGGTACCTCATCAATGTCTACCAGAATCTGAAGGGAGGTTGTGGAAAGGATGAAGCTGGGCTCGTTTGAGTAGTGCCCAGCAATAGGACAAGAGGCAATGGGCAGAAACCAACGTACTGTAAGTTCCACCTGAACATGAGGAAAGATTTCATTGCTGTGTGGGATTGCCCAGAGATGTTGTGGAGTCTCCATCACTGGAGATATTCAAGAACTGTCTGGACACAATCCTGTGCCATGTGCTCTGGAAGAACCCTGCTTGAGTAGGGAGTTTGAACCAGATGTCCCCCTGTGATTCCTTCCAGCCTTGCCCATTCTGTGGTTCTGTGACTTTGCTCTGTCAGGAGGTGATACCTTAACTCTAAGGCAACTACCTGAAACGATTCTGTCTGAATGTCTGGTCTATTCATCAATTCTACTCAAATACATTGTAGTAGTTTCAGCTCCCAGGTTATCCTTGAGTGAAGTCTACACAAGAAATCATGAGTCATTGATAAGAAAACAAGCAGAATACATGCTTTTAATGGTAGTTTCATTCAGAATTTAGAGGACAGTCTTCTTAACTTTTATTGTGTTGATGTTAAACACCTCACTGAAAAATTATGATGAAGAAAATAATATTTTGTATGAAAGATCAGAAAGATTTATTAAAAGTTATTATAGAAACACTTATCTAAATGTTCACCCAAAATTAATTTCGACACTTAGATGTAAGGGATTTAATTTTCAAGTCTGCAGACCAAGAAGAAAACACCAATCATATTCCCATATTCATCAGTACTAATTCATAGGCAACTGTTAAAAACATTAGTAAGTTTGAAAATATGTTCCAGCTTTTATGTGAGGTTTTGAAAAAAGGCTAACTTACCAGAAGGTCATTAATGTTAATCCTCTAGAACAAGAAATTATCTGTGGTTAGATAGATGTAGGTGATAAAAGAAAAATCATGAACATATGAGATAAAAGCATTATAATAAAATTCAAAAGTAATACAAACACTAGTCTTTTTTTACACTTACTTTAACATCCATCTGAGATAACCCATTCACAATGGGCAGATGACTAATGGAATCTAAGCTAGTGAAAATTATCCTGTAATCACAATGTAAATTTACAACTTCATGCATATCTTTGTTAGAGATATGAAGAGAACAGACATTCAGTTGTAATGCACTTAGAGGTTTTATATCCTTCCTTCAGTTCATATACAGCTGAATTAAAAAGAACTAAGTATGGTTACCAAAAGAAATAAAAATACTATTTTTTCCTATTGATTTTGTGATGATTTAATATTTTGCTACTTTCCACACCATAAAAGCAAAACAGAGAATGATGCAGGAGGAAATCTAAGGTATTCTCTTTATCCCAAGAAGCAGTCTTCCTGAGATGTTGTCAGACTGCATTTTGTTTCACCCAGAAATACTTCTTTCACTAAGAAATGAATGAGCTAACTGTGTCATTAGCTGGCAAATTCTGTGGCTCAGAGGGACAACTTGCCATGGGGTGATAGTAGAAACTAGCTTCTGTTACAGAGAACTGTCCTCATTACAGTAAATTCAAAATTTTAGTGGGATGCAGACACTACCTTGGGGAAACCTCTTTAAAAGTCTCATTGTGCATGGCATATCCTATGTGAGATAAGTGCTGTATCCATAAGTGCTCTGTGCCCTGGACTTTTACTCCCAGCCTCTTCTTTTCAAAACAGGTTCAGCTGTACCCAAACAACTCATAGTAGATGTTTGTCAGATCTTTCAGTAAGACTTAAAAGAGATAGAGATCTCATTGTTTATTTGGATTATATACTCCAGAGGTGTAATTCTTAAAATAGGAGAATTCTTTTAGGAAATTTTCCTTCAACACAAGCCTGCTAATTATTACTGTTTCTCCAACATACAATTTTTAAAAATGTAAATAAATGTAAAAAAAATGTAAATAAAGCTAATTGCAAAACAAAATTTAAAAGTACCCACATAATTTAAAAACTTTCAGAAGATTTTTCAAAGCAATTCATGTATTTCTAATATTTTCTCATTTTTAAAATATAGCATTCAGGCTTAAGCAACAGAAGTGTTAAACCTCAATGTACAAACTAGCATGTTTTAACTGATTGTGGCTCCACTTAAAACTCTCCTGTCCCATTCTTCCCCTCAGCATGCATTAAGATCTCTCCACACAGGCAGCTTGGGTTCTTTGTACCCATGGCAAGCACCAGCTATGAACTGCATAGTCACACAAGGATGGTGCTGTGTTCACACTAACCTGCTCAGCATCCCAGGTGAATGCTTTAGCTCAGATAATCATTACCTTAGCACAGATATATGGTGCTTAGTCACAGCTGATCAGGTCTGGCAGCTCTAAGTGTGGGCAAAGTTATTTGTATCTGCTTGTAGGGCTGTTTAAAGATATCCCAATTTAAATCAAGGCTGTCTTTTTCAGACAGCACAGAGTGCTTTTAAGGAAGAGTTCAAGTGAGAATGGGAAGTGTTTTTGAAAAACTGAGATACTATATATTAGCAAAGACATGAGTAGTACTTGAGAATTGTTAAGTATAATAGTGCTTATGTAGAACTAGAGATATCAAGAGGTATAAAGTGATAAGGATGAAAGAAAATGAAGATTCTCTCTAAACCTTATTAATGTATAGATATTAGAATTTTTATAAATATATTCAATAGACTGCTGTAAAGTTCAGTTGGAGGTAAGGATAGCAAGCAGACTTTACAGTGTGAAGGTGAGAGAGCTAAAATTGGTTTACAGAAGAGCTAATCTTCCACTGATATTTCTGAAATTCTTTGTAACTGCCTTTGTCATTTTCTGATGCCCAGTAATTTCAGCCTTGTCTTTTATATGCTGATTGATTCTTGAACTCATAATCCATTTTCCATCTTTCGCTCTTTATTTTTTCCCACAGCCTATCCAGGGCACCTCAGAACTTCTCCATCAGTGTAATGTACACTCCCATCATGCAGCCAGCCATAGGAGTGTGACAGGATTGCCATTAATCAAAATTGACTATATCCAGAAGTGTAGGTTGAGCTGGAATTCTGAAAATAGTTGTAACAAATTTCTTTCAAATCTCCTGTAACATTGGGCACTGATCTGAACACAAACATCTTGACTCATTTAAACATCTTAAAGAGTGATACCAAGTGGATAAGGACATTTCTTGATACTGCTAGTTGCCTTTGAAGGACTCTTGCTGCTGAGAGACTTTACTGAAGACCTCAAAAATTCCTTTCTTTTAATGAATTATCTCAGTGTTTATTAATTGACTTGAAAAGAAAAAGAGATATCTTTGAACAGGATTGCCAGTATATTCCCCAAGGAAGGATATCAGTTAAGATTGAAGGGATACTACAGATTAATTTTATTTAATCATTGAACTCTGAGTATCAATGCCATAGTCAATCTCAGGGTAGCTTTCAGACAGGGAAAAGGGTCAGACCCATTCTAGTCCCTAGGGAAAAGACTGAGGATACTTATGTATAAACATTTTACTTTTGCACTTTTCCGACCACTAGTAGTTTTCCCTAATGATGAGGCCAGCACAAACAGAAAGGAAAAGTAAATAAATACACAATTACAAAAACCATTTTCTATTATTAACTTCTTATATCTAGGACCATAAATGGCTTGAAAATACACACCAATGACTCTTCCTTGTAGTGCGACCTTCAAACATCAGTCCTGATTTTCCTTCTTCTTTACTTCAGTGGGTAACTGGTGGGTATTTCTCTTTGGAGTTTGAGGGGATCTGCAATATCTGCCCAGTTTACAATTTTACTGGCCTTTTCATTTTTCTCTGCCATAGAATGTGGGACCTCCAAGACACCATTGGGAGGCTTGTCATTTAAGCCACTCAACGAAATTTGTGGTAAGAAAATCTATGGAGATCCTTCCCAAACTCCTCTATTTAACGATAAATCATTAGCTAACCTGACTTCTGTAAATTTTAGTGTACAAAGACAACTCACTGTCACCCAAACTGCCATCTTTCCTTCTGTTTCAGAGGATTTCAAGCCATTTATGTCTGAAGTTTGTTAGTCAACCTGAAAACTACAAATGAGTCTTTATACTGATAGCAAAGTCTGTAGGATGCCAGTCCCATGCACATACCTACCCACATACAAAGGTCAGGACAATTTTTCAGCAGGAGAGCTGAAAGATCTTCCTGTAAACTATTGACTTGTTCTCTTTCATGACTTTTACCTGTTGTAGAAACTGAAATAGGAAATTAAAATATAGAGGCCTACAGAATAGTGTTAAACGGTGGGTTTGTGTCATCCTTTCTTGCATCCAATACAATCCTCTCACTTATTTTATTACCCAGAATTTCAAGGTTTATCACACTACCTGACTTGAAAGCCTGTATGATAGATGAAGAAATACAAAAAAATAACAAGCAATGGAAGCCTCTCCAAGCCAGAGGTAGAGTGGCAGTCTGATAAAAACATTCTTAATTGTGGTAAAAAGGCACACACTTAAGGGTTGCAGGCTCAAGATGAAATGCACATCAGAACATGTACTAGCCCCTGTTGTGGAACTGGCAGGATGTCAGCCTCTTGCATTATTGGCTCTTTGTCTACACTTCCTACCACTTCATGCCATTACTCAGTCTGTGCAGGATTTAGACACCTCTGCAGCTGCTTTGGCAGTAGACATTCCTAGCAATGGGAGACAGTGGCTGGTACTCAGCTTCCATGAACTTCACCCCTCCTTTGCAGCACAGTGCAATGTAAGCAAGAATCTGCTGCCAAAAGAAAAGTCCAGCAGATGGGAATATTAACTCTTATCAGGGGATGTCATTGCCAAAGAAGGTGTTTACTAGTTTGTGCTACATTTAATTAGTTCATGTGGAGCATGCTACTGACTCTTAGTGCGCACTTTACTCCTAAAACTGATAGTTTTAACATGGAAGATGCTTACAGAACACATAATACCTGTGTACATGCACAAACCCACATGCACTTTTTATTTAATTAATGCATGTCTTGAGAGCAAGACCAGAAAAATCCATAATGAATACAAATTCAAAATTTATATTTTATTGTTGCTTTTTCAATCCACTGCTCATATTATAAAAAGGCTAGTACATAATTAAAATAAATAAAAATAGTTTTTAGAAAGGAACATGACATATTATGCAGCTCTAAATCAGTAAGTGTGGAATGTTTAGTCACCAGAAGGTTCTTATTTGGTAAGGGCACAGGAATATGTGGCTGTACTTTTTTTTTTTTAACCTGAACCTCTGATTAGCCTGGGGGACAAGTTTATCTGAAACAGAATCCCAAGAAAGTCCTAGATATATACTCTGCATATAAACATATGTCTTATGTTTTAGGAGTCTTGTAAATGACATAACATACCTGGAATGGAGAACATTTCATGCGTTTTTTCTGTTACTATCTGGAGACAAGCTTCTGCCCCATCCTGTGAGTGTTGGACACACCACCAAATTTTCTCTTGTTAAGCCTAGGACATCAGGATTAGGATTTCAAGACAGTAGAAGAAAATAGGGAAAGAAAGGATTAGTAAAAGTGCAAGTTTATCCTAAACTGGCCATAATACATTCCTTGAATTCACTGGTCTGTGTGTAACTCCCTTAAATGCATTGCATCAGTGGCTGGTTGCTGCACTGAGGTGAAATTAAAAGGAATTGGCAGAGCACAGTCAGAGAATCACATCATGATGCTGCTCTGCGCCACTCCACTGTCAAAGGATTTTACTTATGCTACCAATATAAAAAATCTTTATGAAAACACAAAACATTGTGTCACATTCCTTAAAGATCTGTATTTTGTGCACAAGCTCATTTTATCTTATAGAGTGCAGCCACACATCAGACCATGAGAAAAGGATCAGGAGAACAATGAGTGAAGACAGAGGCATAAGTCAGTTATAGCAATCATCTCTTTCTCAGGCTGATGTTATTTTATGATCTACATTGAATCCTTTCTGAAAAGTGGAAGAGTTGCTGGAAAAACAATGGAGAAAGTCTGGCAGCCTAACTAGTTTCAGGGAAAGGGTTCAATAAGGGCTGGTCAGGAACTTTTAGATGAGTAATTAAAAATATGAATTTCTGGTTTTCAGAAAGAAAAGGTTATAGAAGATATCTAAAAACAACTTTACCAGAAAGTAAAAGAAAAATTAAAATTTCTGCTTAGAAATAGAAGAATGTGTCACCACAGAAGAGCTAATAGCAATTTGCACAGGAATGAGAGTCTTCACTATGCAGTGTCTGGACCACCTCTTTCAATATGAATCTTCATTCTGAGAGCTGAAGATGGGATCGTATTTGTGCTTTTGACCATAAATTTCAGCCTGGTTTTGGGACACTTTCACAATGAAAGATTATTTTAAAATATCAAGAGGATTTTCTAACAAAGACAAAGAGTCTGTTTAGCTTTTAGGATCCAGTCCTAAAGAACATTTATATTTTTCTTCACAAAATGAACAGAGAAAATCTAAGGCCTTGCCATTCCTCATCCAATTAGTCTCATGTTCTGGTCAGCTTTATAAAACCAAACACAGACAATCAATACAGAGATATGAACTCCTGATAAAGTTTAATAACTTTCCTTTATCTATGCATATATTATTTTTTGTTATCTCCCTAAACGTGGAGCAAGACATAAAATATTCATATAGAGTTTTAGTAACTACTATCATGTGACTACATGATGCAGCCAGTTCACAATGACTTCCCTATTTAATAAACTGTGGATTTAATCTGACTCTTAGAAAACTGCCCTGTTTAAAACAAGGTTCAGGGCAATAACTCCTGATTCATACATTTTCCTTTACTTATTTATTCTCTAATGAATTGTGTTTCTCATCTGGAAAGACAGAACAGCTTATACATACCAAGCAATGTGTGTGAAATAATGCTAGAGACAGCCTAGCTATAATGAATAACACTATATCCAACTGTAATTCCCAGATGAAAAGTTAATTCAATATTGTACTAGGTTCAGCAGATTGAAATTCTGCCTGTTCTGAATTATTCCACACTCATTTTTATGAGAGATACAGTGATATTTTTGTGTTCAGGTTGATATATATGACATTTCTTGGGAAAAGAATTGCTACTGTCAATAACATCCCTTGCTGGTTTACACATTGACTTAATCACTGATCAACACACTTTAAAAAATTCCTAGTTTAAAAACGATTTTCTGTGTTCCAGACTTACCTATTAAGTTTTTTCTTAATAAGTTTTTGAACATATATAAATTCATATACATATCTGGAGCACATTATCAATAGCAATTATATTGCACTATGAAGAGATTATGCATTAACTAGATGATGGCTAAAGCTTCAAATATGAGTTCTATGACAGAAGCAGCTCATCTCAGTCTGCAGACTTGAAAAACTCACCCATACAACTACTGCCTAGTTCAGAATATCTCAGTGTACCCAAAGATATTTCCCTGCATTATTTTCAGAGTATACAGATCATAGGTGTCAAACATTCAGTGTCTTATTGGAGAAAATCAGTCTGAGGCCTGGTGCTTTCAAATTCATGAAATTGAGATTTTCCAATTACTTATACATTTTATATGGACATATTTCTTCAAAACTTATATAGAATGATCCTACTTGCTGCTTCCTATCTCTCATCTGACACACTACATTTATCCTAGCACAATGGGTGTGCAGCTGCATTCATCCACAAAATAAAGTTCAGACCAGTTAGATCAAACTTAGTCACTGCCTCTGTCTTGTCAGGGAAGCTCTTTCTCAGGAGCACTGCAGCAGGCAGACATGCTGTAGTATCATCCTAAAGTAAAAATGAGTGTATTATTTTAGAGAAGGAAAGGGAAGAAAGGGAGAGGGGAAAAAAGGAGAGGGAAAGAAAGAGGAGTAAGAAAAAGAAAGAGAAAGAAAGAGAAAGAAAAAGAAAGAGAAAGAAAGAGAATGAAAGAGAATGAAAGAAAGAAGGAAAGAGAAAGGGAAAAAAAGAAAAGAAGAGAAAATCATTGCTCATCTTTGCTCAGGAAGTAGCTTTTTAACTTAGGATACTTTTTTCTGTCTTGCTTCTAGGAAGTCAGAATGCCAGTTGTTGTCACTGTCTCCGTAAAGGCTGGAAGTGGTACAGCATCTATTTAGGTTACCTGAATATCTCCAAAAAACTCAGCTTTGGAAAGGCTAGAAAATAATTCATCCTTAATGGAGAATTAATACAGCAAGAAAACAAAAGATGAACATAAATCACAGTACATTGAATCCACAAGTGAATAGGTTCAGATAAAGTAACAACAAATAAAAGTATTCCTTTATGGAAAGGCTGAAGCCAAAAAAATTTAATTAAATTAATTGAAAAGCAAATGATGGAATTAGAAAGTACAACACACAGAGACAGGTTATGCATGCTGACTTTAGATTAAAATGCCTTAAGCTATCCCAGCATAATTTAGAATGTGTTGGATAAAATGTGCTCTGCTTTCAGATGCTTTAAATTATCCAAAACCATGATCTGGTATAATGTTTGCCAGAATTAGAAGTACAAAACTAAAAAACGTAAAGTCATTTCTGAGAAGAAAGGAATGAAAATAAACTGCACCGAAATTCGACAGATATTTGTCTTGCTTGATGCTTTAAGTCACTCAGTACTTCTGCCCTTTTGTAAAGGAGTGATACACATAGTAGTACATAGTAGTAGTGAAAGTGAACACTCAGAAATAATATTTTCATACAGTGGTTCTTTAGGAAAGTGAAAATCTCTTGCAAAAGAGATAGCAGATGGTTGCTAGAAAGTTTGGGATGCTAAGAAAAGTTGCAGATTTTCCCTGTGTGTGACTGCAAATTGCATGCAACCACAGTATGGATTCAATTAGTATTTACTATTTCATCTTATGTTCCCTTCACAGCACTTGCTACACTTCAGAAACAAGTTTTTAAAGATTTTGCTGAGTTTTTATTATTTTTATTAGATCCCCATTGCAGTAAATATTAACTTCAACGATTTTTCCAAATATTCTTTCTCTGTGTATCAGCTGACTGCTTTTCAACATTTGATGTTTGTGGGGCAACAAGCACCAGCATATCACTAAACTTGAGGAGAGCTGTACTCACATCTCATTTCTGATAGGGCCACCTGCATAGCAAAGTTGATTGGAAAGCATATAGGACAGCATGTTTTGGAAGTGATTGTGGTCAGGAAAACAGCAGGCACCAAGGTCAAATTGTCAATCAAGATCTAAAAAAAAAGGCAAGAAAATAGAGATCCAGAGAAAAGAAGACTCAAAGAAATATGTGTACTTAACATGTATATGAAATATAAGGTATCATTATTCTGTAAGGAAACAGTGCAAATCATGTGGGTTGCATAAGTGTATACATTTTGGAAAGATAAAAGGACAGATCATGTAAATGCAAATTACATTCATTTCATCCTGCATCATAAGCGATGGCATTGGAGATGTCAAATGAAAGACCATTAGTTTTCTTGACTGGTGGATGAGCTGAAACAACTCTCTCATTTTTCTTTCTCAGTACTGATAGTAACAAATCCTAATAATATTAGGACTTTCATGAACCATTAAGATTTCAAATTCCGCTGTGCATATTCACATTAAGTGGTATTTTAGTCTGTGCAGAACTGAACAGTTATTGCAAAAATTTGCAGGATAAATGCAGAGATAATATAGATTATTGCACATATCTTTAATAAAGGATTTGAATGTATTTTAAGGGCTTTTTAAAGAAATAATTTGTAAACAAGGAAAAAACCAAAATATGGAAATATGACTGGGAAGATTTATAGGGTAAGGTTTTATTCAACAAGAAAATTGGAGAGACTGGATCTTGTCTTGAAAACTGCTAAAGGATATACAATAACTATTATTCTGCATTCTATATATAGGTCTATCATTTAATAATATGTATTGTCTACAACTGTATTTCAACAAGGAAGGAAATTTTTATAAGGGGAAACAAATATTATTAGACCATCTATGCTAGTTCAAGAGAAAAATAAAAAACTTTCATACTGAAACCCTCTGAATGAAACATCTTGTGTAGCTCATGAAATGTACTCATACACACACACATACACACATATACATCTCCAAATGTCATGCCTACTGTTCTCAGCACTTTTGTACCTCTTTTGCAACACATAAACTTCCACAAGATGAAATATGATAGGTGCTATACAAGTAAAAGGAGCTTTGAATTTGGGTGAAAGAGCATACTTTTGTCTCCTAAACTGAGCATAGGGAGGGACTTCCAATAATTCATAGTGGATGACATCAGTGGAGTCCTGCTGTGGTGGTTGATTGAAGCTAAAAAAATAGTGTTTTTACTTCATCTACCAAAAAAAATGTTCTATACGCATTTCTTCTGTCAAGCAGCAACATCTGTGATTTCCATCAAGAGCAGTCCAAAAATAAAAATAATGACAATTTTTAAAAAAAAGTGCCAAACAACTGTGGAGCCACTTCACAGCATAGTATCACACTCTTGGGCACTCATTTGAGTGAAAAATGGAAACTCCACTTGCTTTTGCTGGCTTCTACTTTACTGATGTATGCAGAAGTGTCAGAGAATTGCTTGTTAACAAGGTTAGTGTCTTAAAGTTCTTGCCATATAGGAGGTACAACAAGGACATGCTCATCCTTCTGAACTTAGTTTTGAAATAGCAATGTGGCTTCCACTTAGGATATGCCAAAAAAGAGTAGGCATTTCCAGAGAACCAAGTCAACTACTGAAAAAAAATTATACAAAGAAAGCAAAGCTCTGGAACTGCTTTTTAGAAAACAAAAAAAAAAAAAAAGGGACATCACTGAAGAGCAAGAATTCTTCTTCATCCAATCAAGTAAAAATAATGCATTGTCATTACCATGACTTAGAGTGGAGTCAGTGAGAAAAAAAATTATTGGACCTGGATCAGAAAGCAGTACCTGGAATTCCTGAAGGCATTTTTACATACAGAAGGGTTCAGGATCCTGAAGCATACATACAGAAGTGTTGATGAAGGAATTGTTTCTCCATCTCTAGAATTTTTTCTAGTGTATTAACCATTCATTATAAAGCACTTGTCATTTCTGCAAATCTGAATATCAGAAAATGTTTGATATGTTTTGTCTTCCTTTGGTTTCAAACAATACACAAATCACCAACAGAAGAAAAGTGAGAAATATGTTGTCTCTTTTACAAATACAGAAGATAAAGCCTTTTAGCAGAGTCAACAACCTGCCACAGGCATCTACTTATCAGTTGATAAAAGGGAACTTCCTTTTTGGGGTTCTATTAATCTCTTTACCAACCTGTCAATAATGTCATTCTTTAGAAATCTAGTTTTATTTATTTATAGTCTGCAGAGTGCATTTTCTTCTCTGCCAATTAAACAGAACAGCACTGTCAGGTTAACCATACATATGAAATGTCAATAAATTGTCGTAAAGAATGTATTTTATCCTCAAAAAATTAAATTTTTATTTAAAGTCCATGCTTTTATACTGTAAAAAGCTTAAAAGCATGAGCATTAAATAAAAAATATATTTTAAATGCTCTTTCATAGTTGCAGATACATAACAATCTTCACACACTGAAAATGGAGGGCTGATTTTGCACATAAATGTAGAAAGCTTGTATGCTTAAATTTCTATTTAGTTTTTTTGAATGATCACCTCCTTAAAATGTAGAAACTATGTATACTTAAGGTGAATATTTGCATGTAAAGAGACCTGGACAGAGTAGGGAAGAATTCCTAACTTTGCTACTGTTGATTCCAGCAGGGCAAAGCACTTCATCATGGACTAAGGTTCAACAACGTTTTAAAGTGTAAGTCAGTCTCACCCAGCCTTGACCATCTGTACTGGTTTTGACTGAGATAGCTAAATTTTTCAGTAGTTGCTGGTATGGGGCTGTGTTCTGGGTTTGTGCTGAGAGCAGTGCTGGTAACACAGTGATGCTTTTGCTGCTCCTGAGCAGTGCTAATACAGAGTCAAGGCCTTTCCTGCCTCTCACCCTGCCCCACTCTGAGTGGGCTGAGTGCTCAAGAGGCTGGGAGGCAACACAGCCAGGACTGCTGACCCCAGGTGACCCAAGAGATATTCCTGACCAAATGGTGCCATGCTCAGTGTATGAAGCTGAAGGGAAGAGGGGTAAAGTAGGGAAGTGGTGGTTTGTCTACCAAGGGGCTGTCATGCAGGATGGAACCCTGCTCTTCTGGAGATTGCTGAACACCTGCCAGCCCACAGGAAGCAGTGAATAAATTCCTTGTTTTGCTTTTGCTATCTCTCCCTCAACTTATGCATTTTCTCACCCCTATCCCACTACAGCAAAGTGAGCAAGTGGCAAGTGACTGTGTGAGGCTTAGTTATCTAGGGTTAAGCCATAGCACAATCCAAAGGCCAAAAGTTAAGCCCAAGCTCTTTTATACCCCAGTAATCAGAGAAAGGGAGAGCACATTCATATGATATATATTCCTGTTATATTAAGGCATGTCACACCTCCTAATAAGATATCCTTTGTTTTGTCAGAAGGACCATCTACCTGTTTTGACAGCAAATCAAGAGTACTACCTGGCAGAACATGTACTCATCAGATTAGCCTGACTCTCTGTATCTGTCTAGACAATGAGGCTATTGGAACTGTTCAGTCACTTTAGCCCTTTAATAAATAAAGGATGTACTCTGCAAAAGAATACTTCATCTCCTTTATTTGAGGAATAGGCACTGTCTATCTATCTGTCTTTGTTAGCAATGGGATTCACATTGTAGTGGGAGTTTCTATTTAACACAGGTAAAGCTAAACTGGAAAAACTTCACCTGAGGCATTTTGCCAATTAAAGATAAAAATGCATTTTTCTTTTGGTTAAGTGATGGAATCAATAGAGAAATTATCTGGTGTAACACTAAAAAGAAATTCAATTATTAATGTGCAAATATGATACTCTACAGTAGAATTTCAAAATTAAAAATGCAACAGAATGCAACAGAAATCATGGAACCTTAATTAAAGGCTGGTAAGTTTTTCTTCTTTATAAAATAAAAAACTAATAAAATATTGATGATGATTTATTAGAGAAGCCTGCTCTGATTAACTAAAAAAAAGAGATTCTACTCTACAAAATTTTCTCTGCACAATTTATTTGGCCTGTAACTTTATCAGGTTTGACATGAAGAATGTACATTGGGTCACATTTACTTGAAATTCACATGAAGAACTGGAAACCCTTCCCAGCAAAGAGCCAAAAGGATGACATTAGCTTCAAATTCTGTTGTGACTGTTTGGCTTTCCTTTAGAAGCCATTCTAAGCCCCTGCTCAGCAAACTAGTCTGGTGAGGTCTGTGAGAACTAAACTTGTGCCACAAGTTTGAAAACTGCTATTCTATTTAGTATATTAACACAGTGGTATCACAGAACAGGTAAGTAAAAATATTATTCAGAGATGTTCTCTGCTTTGCTTGCTACATTCCTCCAAAGAAAACTTTCATATTCAGAAGAAATACAAATTATATAATAGTTGACAGAAGGAAAGGAATAAAGAAATTTCAATGAAACCTGAAATGTTATTATCATAACAATTCTTTACTTATTACATCTTAGGCAGATGTACAAAACGGACACTGAAATGGAAATCTGGATACTTTGAAATCTTGATAGCCAGTGGTTTGGAAGGTTTTTTGTTTCACAACCTTTAAAAGACACCTTAATCATGATGAGTATGTTTATGATTCAGTGGTAACTACAACTCAAGGTAGACTGCCTATACTTAGTAAAGTTAATTTCAGGGGATCATGAAAAATGCCAACTATTAAACTATGGATGGAGTCAGTATAAAGTCCACGACACTTTCAGTGTCTTCCTGACTAAACGGTTCCTCAAATCTGCTGTGTGAGAAGTGTTGTTAGAGATCTTATGTTTTTTAAATAATTTCTTGAAACACTCATGTTATCCAGGTAAAAAGTCAATATATTTGATGTCAATATATATTTGGTTCCAGATCACCCTTTTTTTCTCCCTCCTCACACATCTACCCTTGTCCTTGTTTAATTTATAGCAAAGCAGTAAACATCAACAGGTGCTTTACCCAACATTTCAGATACAGTGAATCATACCCTGAGAATGCCAGCCTCTCAATATTAGACCAGAAAACTTCTCAAGAACTGCTTTAAATCTCTGGTCCTGATTCAGGGCAGTGCATTTCTACCCTCCAACACTTTTTTTTTTTTCATCCTCTGAGAGGAAGTCACAGTGCACCTGAGTAATATGCTTAACCTCAGTAGTCTTACTAAACCTTATCACAGGCCATGTGAGATGCTAATAAATCTTTGCTGAGCAGTGCACTTCCTGTTATACATATTTACTGTACTGCACAAAAATATATGACATTTATGCCATTGACATTTTGAGAATACCATATAATGATTTGATAATCATCCAACCATGAATATGCATTCATACACTACTGCCAATAGTCATGCTAAGTTCAAATTTCTGGAAGAAAAAACGTGATAATCATCCACATACAGTTCATGGCTTTACCTGACTACAGCTGATCCTCTTGTATAACTTTCAAGGGTCTCAACTTGGAAAACCATTCCCATTTCTCAGTGCACCTAAATATATGTTTGTCTTTAAGCACATACACTTACACTGCACAGTGCCTCAAGTGTCTTAACCCTCCTAAAGACAAGGTCTCTGCATTTGCAATTCTGCAGACTGACTGCAGCTGATGTGGTAAAATTTTCCCACTTGTTCCCATGCTGTTTTTCTCATGTTATTCTCCTGGCCTTGCACCTGCCAGCTCCAATGTTGTAAAAATAGCATATTCTCATCAGAAGCTGCTTCCATTGGCATTGAGGATCATCTTCCCTACCCCCTGCCCTATTCCTTCTAACTTTTAGTTTATACTGCAGGACTGGGTGAGTAACATTCCAGATAATGGTCATCAATCACTGACAAGCATTAATCAACAACATGCAGGCCCAAAATACAGCAAACCAATTTGTGTGCAACACTTGTACCTAATTAGGCATGTTCCCATCAGTGCTAAAAGCATAATAAATAGGGGGCAAACAGCAAGTTTTTCTGTGTCCCGAGGAAAACCATATAGTACCAGGGAAAAAAACACATCCAGAAAACTCAACATGTTCATAATTTCCTGCTACACCATTGCCCTGGAAAAGATATGCAAGAGAGGATATTCTTCTAGGAACCCTGCCATTTAATTTGCCAGATAGACATCAGGAAAAATTATTTTTCCCTCTCTCTTCCTTATTTAATTTTACATTCCATGTTTTTTCTCTCTTTCATATAGATTCCTTTCTTCCTCCTTCACTCCAAGTAACATAATCTATGGATCTTGTAAATAAAATATTGTGTCTATATCTCATCCTTTCAACAGCACTTAAATATGGATTAAACATTAGAATCTAAAGATGTCCTAAACAGGGGTTATTTGAACACCTTTAGATGCTTTCTGAACTTAAAATGAAAATCTGATGTAAATCTCGCAAGCAACAGACTTAGTGATCCAAATAATCCCAAAGATAGCACCACAGGGAATATTTTACATAAATAAGCTATAAAGGAGACACATGAAGAGACAGTGGTGGATGAGATAAGGTTACAAACCAAGTGCCACAAAGTCAGAGTCCACCCCAAAACAGAAAAAGCTGACAGATTTTGAATTTTTTGAGTGCTTGCTTGCTTGTACTGCTTTCAGAAACTGCCAGTGTATGAGTACCTGTAAGTCATTAGGTCATGAATGCTCTGAATAGCTGGCAAATATGATTATTTGACTCTCTGATCATCAAATTCCATCCAAAAACTCCAATTACATTGTTTCAGGTAAATGGATTTAAATGTCTCAATCTTTATAGGTCATGAATAAAAGGCAACAGTCATCATCGTAGAGTAATCTGCTGATGGACATCAGCATAAGAAAGCACTAAAACAAACAACAGGGAAAGGAAAAGACACCAAATAAGATATTTAAATTTTCATGTCTATAGGTGAGCTAAGTGGTTTCAATTGCCCTGGTAGCTGCTAGATTTTTAGTCAGTAGAGACAGAAGAGCTTAAACAATGTGATTTAGCTGTGTAAAAGTTTATGTCTATTAGCTAGCCAGGTGAATAAATCCCTGAGTTCCACTGCCTGTGTTGACTAGAAGGGAAGTTTACATAACACAGACATCTACAGTTAGCAGCCTTAATCTCAAATTGAATTCTGTCCTTCCTGCCTCCTGGAGTTGTGTATAGCAAGAAACAATAAGTACAAAACATAGTAAGTGGTGTTTCATTAAGTATGGTCATTATTGCTTCAGAATTCAAACTTACAACATTGTAGTGATGGCCAAGGAAAAGAAAAAAAAAAAGTATGCTTGGAAAAATGATGACCTCAGTCCTCTCAGTCCTAAACCAGATGAAGAATGAGTGCACACATTTCCACATTAAATGCTGCCTGACAATAGTGCCATAAGAAATGCTAGGATGTCTTCTAAGATATTTTCCATGAGACAAAATACTTTTGCTCTTAAATGTATATGTAAATAACTAGCAATAGCATGGAAAAATCCTTTTTTCAAAAATCATTATGAAAAGATATTTAAAGCCAAATGCTTACAAAACTTCTAAATGGACAAACAATCTATTTGGCATTGCCTCCTGGAGCTTCATACCTCTCTGATAAACAGAATATAATTTATTTTCTCTCAACTCTCTACATCACTACACAGCATTTAGACATGTCCATGTGATGAAGAGGGTAGGATTTGCTTGTGAGCAAGAATTATGCATTGTTCCTGAAGCAGTGCAAAATGTGATTTGTCCTTCTCTATGTTTGTTTGAGCTGGTTTTAACATTTATTTAGTTTTATTCATTATTGACAGTTCTTGTTGGCGATAAGTAATTTTCACAGCAGATCAAGCTGGAGAACTTAACCTCTTCACACCTGAGAGATGAAATATAAAGGCATCCAGAGAAAGGCCTCAAAATGCCTGAACTCTAGCAGTATAAGCTTTTCCAAGCTATATTTCCATTTTGGTGTAATGGGAATAGAATTAAGACTTTTTTTTCTTTTTCAAAGGGAAATTATCCTTTTCCTTTCCTATAAATAACAAGTCCTTTGCACAGGTGACTGTTCCTTTGGTAAACATATTGCTTTCCTCAGTTGTTAATGATGCATTTTAAAATTTATTCACAAAGTACACCAGTAAAAAGAAGTAAAGTAAGTAAGAAAAATATATTTATTGTGCCAACCAGAGAAAGTGCTCAGAGGCACAGCTTTTCTTTGTTTTTCTCTGCATAGATATGTGTAAACTGCTGATTCAAATGCATGGATGAAGGAAAAAGGGAAAGCATGTAATAGAACCCCCAAATATTTAAAATACAGCTCAAAGAAAGTGCTGGCTCATCAATAAAACCAGGATAAATCAAATAAATACAATTAGAAATTTAATTGGTGAGAAAAGATGATTGTTGGAAGTTATTTGATGAATTAAATCACTGTTCATTAAAGGGAGGTAGCACACATACTCCAGACTAAGCAAGTTAGAGGGAGAAATAATTTACGTTTGCACTGAATAAAAATGATTTGAAAGGACCTGTTCAAACCTCTTTTGTCTATACTGCTTTAATGACTGCCAAATCTGACAGCTGAAGTTCCCAAAATTCCCTGTTGGTCTGCCATCAGAGGTTGTTATGTGAACAAAAGAAGGGCAATGAGCCTCCCAAAGGCCATCCCGTGCTCTTCTTGTGGTCCTTTTGCCCCTTCTGGGCTTGCACTTGTTATCTCAGCTTAAATACAATTAATGGCCACATCACAGTACCAGCAGCATATCAATACTAGGTAAACTCTGCTTGGAATAAGAGCAATGCAGTCCTGAATACCCAGAAAACAAATAAATAAGAGCTTGTGTTTTGTTCAGGCTTTTCCAAAAATGATGTGAGCAGCTCCTTCTAATGTTTCTTGAAGCCTTATGCTGCATGAAAAGTGGCATGCACAATGCTCTGAGGGCCATGAAGCAGCTACTCCTCAAAGTCATAATAACAGAGACTCCTCAAAGCAAACAAGCTGGTATTTGCCCATGGTAATGAGCTCACTGCTTGCATGCAAAATTAAGTTTTAATTTATTTTAAACCTCTTCTGTTTCATCTTTGTAATCCAAGGAAGCATAAAATAAAAAGGAAAGAGTGAGAAAAGTACCAGAAAACTTTCAAAATGCCCTTCATGTTGACATGCTCTTGCAGGTTTTCTTCTGCTCTCAGAGAGAGATCACTTTTGTGTAGTATCAACACATTTAAAAGTAAAATTAACTATGGGAGTGAGAGTAAAAAAGAATTAAATCCATTATAAACCTGTTTCTCTCAAGTCAGTATTGAGACACTCTAATGAAGCTCCAATCTGCAGACTATGCTGCATAAATTCAAAACTTAAATAAATTACTTTAGCTTGCAGCTCCCAATTAACAATTACTAGAAATAAGTACAGTCATGGAAGAGTGAATTATTTCTTGAATATCTGTTTATCATTAAATTGGAGCAGTGATAAGCTTTAAGGAAGAATAACCTAGAAGCTGCACATTACTTCTTAGAGTAAATTTAGAAAACACTACATGAAGACTTAAAACATTAAAGAACAGCATTCATCTTTTCAGAGATGCTAATAAAGGTGTAACAGTCTAGAGGAAATTCTCTAGGTATTGGAAAATAAGTTTAATTTCCTTTTCTTCAAGACAAACTAGTCTATAGTAATTTCCAAGGAACCTACCTCACTTCCTGTATTTCAAACAGGAAACATACAACACCACTACTGGCAAAACCCAACTCTTTCAACCTTTGTGCATCTTTCCCTTCCCTCAATGGGAAACAACCCCAGCTGTTGACATTTAGGAGAGGGGGGACTGCATGAAGTAACATACAAGAAGAGAGGGTTCCATCTCCCACCAGTAAATTATATAAGATTTTTTCTGGAGTGCTTCTTGTGGAGACTTATTTGAAAGATGGCAACCAAAACAGACTTTCATTTAATCACCCTCTTCAGCCAAGGTTTTTAAGGTAGGAGAGTGTATTTCCTTTATTTTGTTCAGCTAAGCTACTAAAACTACACATAATCAGAAGAATCTCCAAAAACAATTCAACTGAGGTATTTTGAGTATTTTTGATCTATAATTTCATTATGGTTTTTTCTTCTGTATATGTTTATTGTAGTAAAAACAGGGCTATACAAAACTAGTTCTTGTAGATTCTCACATTTGAAACTAAGAAATGAATATATTCTAAATATCCATTTTACACTAAATGAAGTGCATCTTGAATTGCTGAAAGGGGTATATACAATGTAATTTCAATATTTATCAAAAAGAATGGTATTTTAGCAATATTATAGCCAAAATAACTTGTATAAGCACAATTTATGTAAACATTACTAAACCTAAGTTAGCCACATCTTCCGAACATGTTTTATTTCATGTCTTCTCTTTTCCATATCCTCATAATCAAAGGGAAGTTTCACAGCTTCTCTGCCCAACCATTTAATTCTGCTTCACCTTAAACACTTGAATTCAGTAAATTGTGCTCTCTAGAGCCAATTATGATGAATATTAGCTTTGATGATTAAAAAGAAAGCAGCAACAGAAAATAATAGGAATAAAGAGAAAGACTACTTTATTAGAAGATGCTGTCAGCAAGGATGACATTAAATAAATTATTACAGAGGTTCAGTTCACCTGGGCCTGGATCAAAATCAAAACCTACTGGTGTATGACTCATCAGTTTGCCAAATGAGAACAGATGCCAGGCTCCAGGAAGTCAGCAGGATCAAATGCTTCAGTGCAAAGAACAGAAACCTGGCAGTAACCAAACATAAGTTAAATTCATCTTTTAAAAAATATTTTCAATAATTTCTAATCTGATTATTTACTATGCATTTATGATGTGGATTAATTTAATTATACTGAGTCATTAAACTTAAACTTCATCAATCCTAGAGATTCTAACACTGCACACCTTTTATATCTTGCCATATCACTAACCTACTATAAGGTTTTAAGAATAAAACCTGATAGATGATTGCAATTAATAATGTAAAAGTTTCTCATAGAAACAAACTCATCACTAACCTCACCATTAGTTCAAAACTCTAGTGTGACTTCATTCACTTTCTGCATGGGTTTTCTTCTGAAGACACAATTAAGGGACAGTCCTCTGGTTGTAATGAGAATCTGATCAACATTAATTAAAAATGCTTGGAAAGTACTTCTCTAAACCGTAGGTGGCTCCTATCTCATCCAAGTTTAGCAGATGAAAAATTAGCTCCTTAATTTAAGTCTATTACCTTTGATCCCCATAGAGTAAATGCAGAGGCACACATGACTAAAGGGAATTGCTCCATTCTAACAGAGCTGTAAGAGGATAGGATCTAGCTGTAGATTGTGACATCTAAATTCAGGTGACAAGAGGTAAACTAGATGCCCAGGTACACATTAAACTGGATAATTATGGTCCCACTATCTACAAACTCAAAGCCATTTTACAAAATCCTTATGGGGGAAAAAAAAATTTTGTTAAATTCTGCTTAAATGCCTAATTCTATCTCTGTCTTCTAATGAAGAAGGAAAATTCAAAACACTTTCTTTAAAAAGCTTTTTTAGCCTAATCTGGATATGGAAGCATTATTACTCATTAATCATAGCCCTGTAGTTATTTCATAGCCTTGTAAATATTCTGTGCTCTTGTTCCAGGGAAAAATGAAAATTAGTTTCTGCCATCATTTCTTTTCAATCTGACTCCAGTTCTGGATTTCTTGTTTTCATAGTGCTTTATTTGGAGATTATTAGAATAACTTCATAATATTTTTATGCTTTAGTCACTAATACATACTTGACCTTTGAACTCTCTTTTATTTGAAAATAGGAGCTGCACATGAATAGACATATCATGAAAAGAATAATTAAAACATATCTGCAAAACTAATTCTCTTGCAGATAGATTCACTTCTATTTCCACTGCAAGTGGATGTGATTTAGTGTAACTTCAATTGAACCACTGCTCTGCCTTCATGTTGCATGGATTTAGTGAAATAGATAAGATATGGTCTCAATTCAGCAATTTGCAAGACTTTTTTCCACCATTCATTATTCTGGTGAGTTCTTATTTTTCAATAATGTTTCTGGCCCCTGAAACCATGCAACAGAATCCCCATTAGCTGGAAGTTTATTCTCCATATAAAATCTCTGATATATCCAACAGATTGGCCATCAGGTCCTTCTGCCATGCCACTTTCAACCTAAGTAAAAAATACTCTGTAGCAAAATCCTTTGGAATGAATCTTCTTTGACAGTCATTAGCTGTACATCTGGCCAAGAGACTTTCCACACGTTCGCTGTTGGAAAAGAAGTTTTCATAACTAACAACTAGAACACATGACTCAATGAAATACTAATAAAATGTTTTAATTATTCATTGCCATTTAAAAATATCCATGTGGGTTTGTCAGTGCAGCTTTTGAAATGTAATGAATTAATATTCTTTGTCTTAATTTGTGGACAGATGGTGTGAAAAGGGCTGAGTGATCCACAGTGCTCTCCCTCAGCTTGTCAAGATTTATTTACAGTACAGGAGCCATCCTCTGATGGCTGATTATCTGCTTCATTTAGTGAAAGTGAAATTAACCTCTGGTTTCTGTGCTGGTGACTCAGCAGGTAGAGCACCAATAATGCAAAAAGTAATACCAGAAAGACATTGGTCTTCAACCCTAACAAGGCCCATTAAAGAGCCAAATTGCTTTATTAGACCCAAGAGATAGAAGCAATCATTTCAGTCTACTAACTGGAAATAATAAAGTCTGAGGGAGAAAAAAAAAAGAAGAGAAAATGAGTTTTCTTTCCACTCCAGATAAAAAAAAATGTCTTTTAGGTGAATTTTGTTTTTAAAATCTCGTAATTCTGTGATTAAGTTCATGGGAAGCAGATCTATAATAGAAAATAGAAAATAGATCTGAAATAGAAAAATCAGGAAACATACAAAAGCTTATATACATTGTTTCAGCTACTGTGGGTTTTGCTTCTTGGTTTGCATTAACTGGTGCAGAATATTATGCACAGTGCATCTCTAACAAGAGTAATCTTAGTTAAACAGCTTGATGTTAAGTACACCCGATGCATGATTCTTTTTGCTGGTTAATAACACGACAGCAGTAATAATCCACCCAGAAAAGCAAATTAAATGCTTTCAAAACTGTAACCTCTTTTGAAAGGTTCTTCTAATGATAGCATTAACGAGCTCACAATGGAAAATAAGCATAGAGGAAAGCTAATGATGAGCAATATGAACCCTGTTTAATTGAATGTTCTGAGAACTACCTGAATCTCAAGGGTTATCTGTCAACAGGAGGAAAAGACAGGCTATTTGAAATCAAATTTACATTATATTTCTGCGAGAAAAGCTTCAATGTTATCTTCTTTCAGAATATATTTTGTTTCATCGTGAGATATTTACTCCATCTGAAAATATCCTCTTTAAGCAGTGTGATGTAGCAAAAGTGTTAAAATGAAAACAGTCTTTTTTTCTATGCTGAACATAACAAAGTGCTTCAAGAGAAAATATTGATTACCCATGGGTAGTTTTTGTGAGCAAGAATCAAACAAGAACAGGTATCAAGCATCATACCCACTCATGTTCAGAAAAGTAGGTGCTGCAGTACATAGCAGATGGGGAGATAAAACAGAGTTCAAAAGATTTTCCTGAAATACTGAAAAAATGTATATATGGAACACAATGAGGAATTCTTGTTATGGAGATATCTTGGTGGTGTTTGCTCAAAAGCATCAACTCATTCTACAGATGTTTTCTAACCACTTGTGGCCTTTGAAAGCAGAAGTATTTTCATTACTTCAGATTATTTTCTAAAAGAAACATAAATATTTTTATTACACATTTGACTGTGTTGGCATATTAAATTCCCTGTCGTTTGTTCCAGGACATATTGTGATTTGTTTAATTCCACCAAACAAAGGCCACAGAGCATGACTCAGGACAGTTAAACTAGGATAGTGCTCAGTGCTTCTATACAGTAATGCATTACTGAAAGTTGGAATCACCTTTCAAAATATAAACAGCTGCAAGGATCATTAAAGGTGAAAAGCACGATTTTTCTTTATGCCAAGATGCTTTCCATTTTTTTTTTCCTTTTCTTCTGAGACTTCTTACCCAACTTGAAAAAAAAAACCCAAAACCTACAGAAGTCTTTTCTTGATTCATTTGATCAAAGCTCCAGGACTGTTCAGGGAAATTTGCTGAGCAGTATGTTTTCAGTGTCTGCAGAGGGATATGAAAATTCACCATGCCTTCAGAATAAGGTTATATAGAAAAGATTTCTAGCATAGCTTATAAATAATATTCAGTTTCTTTGTACCCAGACAAAACGACCTCAGTTGAAAGAACACCCCAGAGTCTAGAAAGGGATTGTCTCCAAATTAGTATTTACCTTATTTCTCTCCTGCCTTGCTCCTTGCTATGCAGGTTATTTTAACCATCCATGTGAATTACTGTCTCATATGACCCAAAGTAAACAATGCTGTTGTTTCATCAGGAGGAGATCATAGACTGGCAAAATGTGATTACAGGTCTGAGATCCCAGAGTAATTGTGGGACTCTGCTGGATTCAGGAGAGCTCTACATCTTGACAAGAGTGTGTCTGGGAAGAACATTGTCACCACCTATATCCTCATGGAGAATAAGTATATCATTCATGTTTCATGGAGGAAAGACAAGGTACATAACTGTTACATGTATCTGAACTTTTCCCGGAACCTGAAAACTGCCATATTACATTTAACTAAATCTCTTATATTCATCCACTCCCCACATTTCTATCACATCACCTTACCTCCTTTGGAACTGCTCCACCTAAAGTTGGTCATAGCCTGAGATTTTGCAAATGAAGAGATGATAATCTGCATGTCTTGTGTGCCATACTATGCCAACCTTTCCCCACTGAGATATCTCCCACTTGTCACAGTCCTTCCCAGTTAACACATAACTGTCTCCAGAAGCTTTCTAGCAGTTTCTTAGCTGTCCAGCTATCATCTTTTCTATACAAATCAGTTCTTTTTTACATGCCACATTTCAGTTTTCTTGTCAGTCACCTCTTTTGGAGGATCACACTGTTCCTATTTAAGAACTTCATTAACTCTGTCTTTATAAGATGGGATTAAGTCTTGGGATCATCTTCCCTGATACTAACCCTTACATTTGATCATATTTATCTGTCATAGCAATGCATAAGGAAGACAATATATTGATGAATGCATTGGACTGTAACAAAAAATATGAGCAGCATCTTCCAGGTTGCAAACTGATTCAAGTCACATTCTGAAAGTTACGTGCAAATCTCCTGCTCTCAGTCAGACTGCAGATTCCTTTCTGGCTTTGAGCTTCACATTCCCTCCAGCTAAGAGCAGGAAAGAAATTAAGTCTCAATAATGATTACACATCAGCATCTCATGGGTGCCCCAAGAGTAAAATCTGTCATTTCACTTCAACATTTACTGTAGCAGTATTGACAAAGTGTCCCTATGCCACTAGCTCAGAGCACTGGATATATGCATATCTTCACCAAGTGTGTGAACAGGAGTGATCCTCATTCACTGACACTTCTTTAAGGACTGTATTCTGTGATTGAGCAATCTAATGTCAGTTTTGTCCAATATTTAGACTGGACTACACTTTCACCCAAGCAAGAGAAAAGTTTGTTCTGAATTTTCTCAGTTTCCTAATGACAAAATGGCTTTCTACAGTGCTGAAGAGGTATTATAAAAAACTAATGAAGAATGCTCAATAAATTCCTGCAACATACATATCCCTTATACTGATGAAGTTTGTCTAAGCCTAAACAAACCTGTTTTGTAAAATTCCTTCCCATACAACTTTTTTCTACAGTTCCAGGAGACTGATGATCTTCTTCTGCAATTTTTTGTGGTTTTGTTTTTTAGCTATATGTGATATCTGAAAGGCTTAATAGCATATGATTCTGTCTCCTGGAATCTCTTGAAGCAAGAAACTTACTTAAAATGTCTAGCCTTCATTGTTTGCCAGAGCAAACTTAATCTAATTGGCTCAGGGTCTTGAAGTGGTCTCTCTGGAAAATTTTATTGTCACAAGAAGCCATTCCTTCCAGGAACTGCTTCTTTTAGTCTCTTTTAATTTGTTTTTTCCCTAATCTATGATAAACACATAGCATTTTGTGTCTGCATGTGTCTACAATATGCACCTGAATCTCCCCCAAAAAATCCCATCAAATACTCTAAGGGTTTATTTATTTATTAACATTTCAGCAATAACAGATTGCAAATTTTATTTGCAATATGGCATAAGACAGTTGCTGCAACAATACCTTCCAGACCATCTGAAGCAATAGCTCAGAAATATGTATTATCATTTTTTGACCACAAATTTTTTTGAGAACAGAGACATTTTTCCAATATTTAATATTTAATGGAAATACATTGCTTAGTCCTTATTCTTTTACTCTTCCAATAGTTACTAATTGCATAAGTAGCTGTCTTAGAAGTCATTATGACTCAGTAGTTATGTTTCACTTAAAATCCATAAAACTGAGAGGCCAAGAATAATACTTAATGTCACTTATCGGGATGAAGAAAATGTGCAGCAAGGTACAGATTGGGTTGTTCTTTTATGTCAAGTAAATTAAATTCCTGCATTTTAAAATTAATCCAATTCTTCTGCAGGTCTAAAGTGTCTTTTTTAGACAAATTGGTGAGCAGCAAATCAGGCTCTGGGGAAAACATGGTTTTCAGCTGAAAAGCAGAAATAAAACAAATTCACACATGGAAAATAAAAAAAAAAAAAAGAAACACATCAAGTCCAAAGACATAGAGTAGCCCAGATATTGTGAAGAACATTTGCCACATTTAGGAGAGTGGAAATTAGTTTTTTTAATAGCAAACGCTATTTAATACTGAATGCATAAAGAATATGGTGGGAAAAAATAAAACTAAATCATATACAGCTTCCCAGCAAGCTCTCTTGTCTATAGGGCTGCAGGGTCACACATGGCTATTTTTCTCCTGGAGGCATGGTTTTGTATACCAACATGTCCACCTTGAAAGGATGGTGCATGTTCTAGCAATTAAAACTTTAGGTGAATTATCAGAGCTAGGCAACCATTGCCCCCATTGAGAAGACCTGGAAACCTGGAAAGCATCTTCCTAGCAAGCATCTATCACCCACAGATTGAGCTTCTCATGCTTATAGGTAGGTTCTGGGAAAAAATTAAAGCCTAGTACTTGAGCATCAAATGGCCTAAGGTAGCAAATAGGTATTTAAGGACTGAAGAGAGGGTTTCCAAAATGAAAACAGTGTTTAAGCCACAAGCAGGAGCAGAAATAGGCAAAGTAAGGATGAGATTTTTGCATGAAATCCCAGCAATTCACAATGTCAAGGGCAAGTTTATCTGGAGAGTCCCTCAACATTAATCTCTCAATGAAGCTTTCACCATATTTTAGATCATCACATTTTGATTTTTACACTGGTTCCTTTTACCTATACTTTATGCCTCTCCAGTATATGTCATACACATTTTGCCATGTTAGCTGTACATTCCTTCTCTTCTAGGGTTTCTCTGTTTCATGTCCAAAGAAGAGCAGGCATAATTTTTTTCATGTTCAGCTCCCAAGCAGCACTTACTCTTCACCAGAAGAGTTCTGTTGACCAGTTGTCTTGGTTTGAAAGACAGGTGTTCATTAAGAAAGGCAAAAGCTTTCTCTTGAAATGAACAACATAACTCCTCTCCCTCCAAATTTTATAGTTTTGAAATCAAGGAGCTCTCTGGCAAAGATGTGGAAATACGAATAACAGTTCTTTACTAGACAAAATTAAAAGGGAAATACAATATTACAAAAAACAATGTCTGCTTTAACTAAGGAATTAGACATCCCCAGGAACAGTCACCAAAAAAAAAAAACCCAAACCAAAAAAACCACAAAACAAAACAAATACTGTCTACTGTGAGTAGTTCCTAGAATTTCTGAAGTCCCACACCATGCCCAGAATCATTTGGGAGAGTGCCTGACACCAGGAGCCAAAAGCAGCTAGCAATCATTCTCATAGCTCAGCAGCACAGATGACTGCACTCTACTAGACTTTGCTTAATCTGCTAAAATAGCCCTAAGGAATCCACCCAGCAGAGTGCTTCATTCATTGCTGCATAACTTTGAGCCTCTGCATAACAAAAAAATCAGCTACAGCTTTTTCACTGTTGTATTTACATACAGACAGACCCATTTTCCCCAGTCTTACTTTCAACTGCGTCAACTGTGCTACTTTACAGATACATAGGTGCACAGATATATTATAAACCAGAATAATGTGCTCTAAGTCCCCTACTGCTGATGCTTTAAAAGGGTGATGGTTGTAAAATGTCCTACCCCAGGACTACCATGCAATGGATCTCCCACAGGGGCACAAAGGGTGAATTCAGGTTTCACAATTTGTATGCATCAGACACTGAGATGCTGCAGCAGTGAAAACACCATACTCCTCGTAGAACTGAGGTCTCCCACAATAACAATAATTCCTGCCTGCCAAGTTCATGCAGACACCTTTACAAATGCATACAAATACATGCAAAAAAAAAAAAAGTCCATTGTTGTAAATAATAAAAGAAGTTATCCTGTTTGTTTGGTTTTTTTCCCCAGAAAGATTTTCTTCACAAGAGAGGTTGTCAGACACTGCACTGGATGTGTCACTTAGTGCTCTGGTCTAGTTGACAAGGTGGTCACAGGTTGGACTCACAAGTCTTTTCCAACATAAATGATACTGTGATACTCTGAAAAAAAGAGATTGAACATTAATGTTTCACATCTAATTCAGACTGTGAATTTGTCAATTAGGTGGTGAAAAAATTTAGCTTAAAAGAATAATAAAGAATATAAGAACTAACACTGTAAAACAAATTTTAGAGAATAAGTTCTACTTTGACCAGGATTTACAATTATTTCAAACTGTGTAATTCAAAAGAAAAATATGAATTTTTATGCTTTTTATGGAAAAAATTGTGATTGTTTATTTTTCAATCACAATTAACTTGGAAATTACTTTTGATCATGGATATCAAAATTATTAGCAAGACAACCCAAGATGCATTATCCTTATTTTACCTTGCAAATTTTACTACTTGGCAAACATGCTATATAAATATGAATAAATTTCACAATGTACAGATGAGAAAAATTCAGGGCAATGAAACCACATTTGAGAGCTATTAAGACATAATTCTGTCAAACTAGCTCATTCCTTATTCCAATCATATTATCTGAAGTAACACTTTTATTCTACATACATGAAAGAAAGCACTAAGTCAAATTTTATTTTTCCTCTTAAACTGTATCAGTGCAAACTTACTCAATTGTAGTCACTGCCTGGAGCAAGCTGGTACCCAAATATCATAAAGAACAATATTATACAATAGTAGAGAGAGCATAACAATAATTATAAATTATACGCCATGCAAAGATTAAAAAATAAAAAGAATGCAAGGCCTTGCACTGCTTGCCAGCAGTATTAATATTACTGTGCTTTCTTACCCAAGATATAATCTCTGAAAATACATGTTCTCTCAAGCCTTTACCTTCTTGAGCCCACCTCAAATTAACAGAAATGAGAAAAATAAGATCTAGAAAGGGTGGAGAACCTTTCCCCTCTAGTCAAAAAATTCTCCCCTCTGCTTAATTTTCTGTAACATTTTAGAAGAAAGTAATGATCTAGGAATGTAGGGGATGTAGGGAATGCCTTAAATTTACAACTACATTCCTTCTCTTTTGTGAATATGAAGCCAAATTTAAAATCACATCCAATAAGAAAAGTTCTCTCTGCTCCCAATCTTCTCCACTGTCTGTGTATTGCTACTGCAGTCATACTAATTGATGGAAGCCACCAACATTAAACTTAAAATCAAGTATCATAAGCACATCTTTTTTGTTATTTACCTGACAGGGAAATTAGTTGGCAATTCTTGTGAAGGCTTGTATAGGATTTATTTTAGCTTAAAAATCAGTTAATAGAGTATGGCTGCTCCCAAGTGACACAATAGGGAGCAATGAGAGACCACAGAGCCCAAAAGAAGATTGAGAAGCAGTTTTTAGGAGCAGCATGCAACAAAGCTTGCTTTCTGCATTATGTGGCTCACTTGCAAAGTCTCAATGAGACATCCCTTCTATTTTCAGCCTTGAAATTAGCTGCTGCATTTCACAGCTATAAGAGTTCTTATTGATAGTGATACAGAGTGGATAGTTCACTAAACCTACCAGAATGATGTTTCTACCTTTTTAACCCTGGCACTAGCCTGAGCATCCAGTTGTGAAACACAAACACTAACACAATTCTGAGTGGTCCTGGACTAGTGGACCTGGTGGGTGTGCATAAACAATGAAGCCCCTGGGGTGTTTTTTTCTTTTTTTTGCTCTTCTCTCATGGATATCACCTAAGCCACTTCCCTGAGCTGGGTCATGGTTAAGTTCCTCCATTTAATGAAGCAATTTTTATCTGAATGCCCTCTCTATGAAACATCATAGCTGCTACCTGGCACTGAAAAGATGGATAAGGGAAAGTATAAATGTGAGCTTTGCTCTTGAAACAGACTGAGTGGTTCAGGAAATTTCAGCAGGTATGACATGTAAGTTATCCTATTTTTGATTACAAAACTGCTATATGATATACGGTAGAAATGAAAAAAAAAGAAAACATTGCAACATTTGCATTGCTCCTCTTATTGCTGTTGTTCTTTCTTTTTTAGCTAGTAATCAGTTGTCCAGCAGATCTACTGTTACTCAGCTCTCCAGAGTTTGGATTGCAAGAGATTGCAAGGAATTGCAAAGGTTAACCCTAAAAAACATAACTGATTACTTGTAATGCTGTGAAAATACTGAATCTAATGGTATTCATTTACCTGTGCTACAAAACCATAATAAATCAGTTGAAATATGCTGCAAATGCATGAATCATCTACATGTTAATAATTAAATAAGACACATTTACATAGGAATACATATTTCAGATGTGTTTGCAAATGAGATTTCAATGATGAAAGGAACTGTAATTAAATAATTGTAATAAAAATGTGGAATACAGTTGCATTTTTTTTCCTTCACTCTGGTAAAAATAACTCGCACACCATTGAAAAATGAAAGAGAACTGATGTGCAGTGGGAATTAGCCTGGGCATATAACTGCAGTTACTGTGGAACAAAAAAATGCTAACAGAATTGGCATTGAAAAGTCAGAGTAAACTTTGAAACCTAAATGAAAATATTATTCACATTCTCAATGCTTAGTAAAAAACCATATTGACAGAAGGTAAAATTTACTTCCTAAGAAATACATATCAGTAAAATCACAAAAGCAAAGTTTGGGCTTTTTAAAACAGATAGTTAACCTTGTTAATCCCATTCCTATCTTTTTCTGCCATTTTGGAAGTGTGTTTCTCTTTAATTTTACCATCATCTGAATTCTTTAGCTTAAAAAAAAAGAGCAAAAAAAAGCATTTCTCCATATGCTGCTTTTTTTCTCAAGCTTTAAATAACAGAACAGTGTTTTCTAAAAACTAAACAAAAACCCCAAATCAAACAAACATCAAAAAAAGCCAAGGAAAACACCCCACCATATCCAAACAAACCAAAAACACAAATGCAGATTCTATCTCCAGCACTCCAGCACCCTGTGCAGCCTCACATAATACTAAGAAGAAAACAAAAATCAATTTCAAATTCGTAGCCCTACCTTTTAGCCCCAGAATGAAAATATTGATTAAAGCTAAATTGTTTAGACAAACTTTACCATACATCTAAATCATTTGCAAATAGAGAAATTCCAAAGGAGAACTGAAATCAGTTTTATATTCTTTCAGTGTCATCAGTATAGTGAAAATGCAGCTTCCAAACATACACATTGATTCACACCAGTCCTAAATAAATGCCTTATGATCATGATAGATAGATTTCAAATAGAAGGGAAAAGGCATTCCCTAAAATGTATTAAAATATCTATGAAATTTACTGGCCTCATGGGGTTATCCCCACAATTGGTTTAAGTGTCAAGACTGGTCTCTGCTGAGTTCTTTATTCAGGAAGGGAAAGGGACATGCAGAGAGTGATTGGAAACTTCCAAAATTAGGCTCCAACTCTGAATTTCTCTGCAAAATCATATTTCTCTCTATTAACTAAAAAAGCACCTGGTGGCTCTGTGAGGTTTTGCAGGCACTGTCCAAGCTCCAACAAGCCTGTCTCTTAAGGGTTATTCTCCAAAGTGTTCAAGGACACTAATCACACAAATCATTCTGACAGACAGTAGGTACTGTAGAAATTGTTTCTTTTACTATAAATATTTAAGCTTTGGGAGAGTTAATTTCAAAGCAACAAAACCCTGAGAATTCCCACATGGAACTGCTAGGATTACTGGGTGTTTCAAGCAGTGACCATGCAGATTTTCAGTAAAATAACTAATTAAATTAATAAGTATGAGAATATGAGCTATGTGTAGATCATCAGCTCCTCAAAAACAAAATCTTTAGTCTGAGGTAAGCTTGCGATGTTTCAGTACAAAAATTTACTCATTAAAAAAAATGTCAAAAAAAATGCTTAATATCCTTTCAAGTCTGTTACTGGTGAGATTTAGACAAACGGTTTTGCTTGCTAGCCCAAGCTCCTGATCTTCAATCTTCTCCCTTGTTTGTCCTAAGATTAAATACTCAAGCTCCAGTTCTTCCAAGAATTAGAGTTTTTCTGCAAATCTTCAAACTAAAAATTCCCCTGCTGTTTCAGAGACAAATAAAAAGATATTCAATATGAAAAAGAAAAATAACAAAGAAATCAAAGAAGCAACAAAAACTGTACTTTCTGGACTTCTTTTTTCTGGTTTACTAAATACATATTTTTCTGTCATTGAGCTAAAACAAATTTTAAAAAGCTATCGTGTCCAAGGATATTCCAGAAGCAGAAATGTACTTCTCTGCAGGGAGCTACCTTCATGAGCACATCAATCACCTAAAGGTATGCCCTTTTAATTGCAACAAGCTCTTGGAAAGGTCTGAGAGTTGTCTTGCTGCACAAATAAATTTCACATGAGGAAAACATCAAGCATAAATAAAATAGAAACTGCAAGCATCTGTACCTTACAGACATTAGGAATAGCTTACAAAAATTTCAGATGAGATGAGCATCAGAAGCAGGATTCTCCCATTAGTATTCCTAGCAGCATTCTCAGTCCAAGAATGCTCACACTCCTCATGCTACAAAACTGGAAGGACTGCAGCTTATCCCACAGCAAAGCATTCTAATAAATGGTGCTGAATAAGTCCTCCTAGGACTACACTAATTTCCATGACTGTGAACAAATTAAGTGAAAATTGCTGTGAATGCAGGGCAATCATCTGAGTGGGTTGTGTTTTGAAAATAGTTTTGGTGTAGAAAAGAGAATCTGTGAAGAAGCACCCCTTGCTTAAGGGAGTAGTGTTAAGACTACTTCTGAAACTGTAGGTGGCATCAAATGGCCCATTTTGCTACTTTTGAAACGGAAAACATTGATTGAAATAATAAAGTAACAATAGAGCCAAAATAGAAACATCATAAAGAACTAAATGGAACTAGAAGCTGAGCTTTGGCTGTAGCCCCACAAGGACAAATCTGCAGTCTGGGAGCTCATTCAAACAAAAGAATCCATTGATCCTACAAGTATCACAGAAACATGCAGAGGGGGAAACAAAGAAAGGCTGGGAGAAGAGACTGACCTACTAACTCCTTAAATTAATAGAAAAAGAAACTCACCTTTTGTAAATATCCCTGTGCTAATAGCTGCCACATAGGTATTTCTAAACATTTGTTGCTGGAGTACACAGGGAAAGAGGGAAATTTGGGATGCCCGGAGCATTACAGGTTCATCATCATCTGCCTCAGATGTGATGAGATTAACTCTGCCTTTAATTTGGGTGCAGACTTTCTCCTTCTTGAGCTTGGGTGGAGGATCCAGCTTTCAGAAGGGCATCTCATTTCCTAGAGAGAGTGGAGAAACCTGAATAGGATCCTGTTCACCTGCCTTTCTGTGGCTAAACCTGCCATCCAGGCACTCCTTGAATCAGGGAGAGAGAGTGGGAGAGGCAACTGCTGGAAGCCCATGTCCCACACAAAGTGTCTGTAAGGTAAGCACAGGATTAATAGCCTCCAGGGTGGTGAATTATATAGCCCTGGGCTGTAGAGAGAGTCTGGGTGTTCTACTCTGAGCAGAAATAATGATTCTCATTAACAGGCTCACTGAGGACAGAGTGATTCCACAAACAGAAAATTCAGGGAAGTAAGTTATTTCAATCTAGAGGTGAGAAAAAAACAAGTGTGTAAATCACAGACAAGAGAGCAACACAGCACTCACAACCAAAAAACAACCAAACAAAAAAAAAAAAAAAAAAAAAAAAGCAGGAAAAAAAAAAAAAACAGAAAAAAACAAAAACTGATAAACAAACCAAACACAAAGCAAACAAATCTAAAATAAAACCCCAAAACCTAAGCCCAACTCTGTTTTGCTAAAACTACAGTTTTTTTCTGGTAAAGGGTATTGTCATACAAAAATAATCAGCAGTTTTCATTAACCTAGACACAGCTTGGACATCTTCTTGTCCTTCCTGGTTCTAACAACTATGTGAAGTAGCTGAACCATAATAAAGCATCTTAGTGCTTCTCTGTAGCAGATAACACTGATGGCTGACTTTCTCTCCAATGATTTATTCATGCCATTCCCAAAGGATGATTCTTGTATTCCTTAAGGCAAAATAATAACAAGAGGACAACAAATAATCAGAGGCACCATAGAAAGAAAACAGCTACCAGTCAATAAGGAAGGTAGATGTTAATACTTCACTGCTTCAATTGTCTGTGTAAAAAACATAGCTGCTGTAGTTATACAGACATGTAAAATAGGAAAAGATGACAACATTGACAACATTGTGACAATTGTAATCTAACTCCTTGTAACTATTTGGCCTTTTAAATCTTCATTTATGAAAAAAAGCAACAACTGCTCAGTTATATGTGCATTTAAAACTCCAAAGCAAAAGAGAAGTTTTCTATGGTTGTCATCTGGGAAAAAAAGACATTGAGGGGTAAACTAAGTCCTGAGTTTTACATTCTACAGTTTTGCTTCAGCAGGTTAATCTTTCCCAAAGGAGTCAAAATCTTCCCAGTCAATATGATGGGGATTATCTTCATTATAAATATGGTGATGCTCTGAGTTTATCTTTAAAACATATATTCTCTAGATCGCTTTCACTGCACTAAATTTGATTAAATCAAGTAATGCTCTCTATTGTCAGAAGGCAGCGTCTGATATTCTAAAGTAGTAAACTTGAAGCAATTAATTTGTCATTATTTTCTGCATTCTTGGTAAGATAGCCCAATATATGTGATCAGCCACCTCTGCCATTCTGGCTAAGACACTGCATATGAGAAAGGGTTTTCATCCTAAAAAACAAGAGAAGAAATTTGGCATGAACTTTTGCAAATGTAGGAAAATAAGTGATTTTTCAAATATCACTTAACTTTATGTAAATGTGCCATTGGTTTGGGTAGTTCTGACAGTTTTTTCAGTGATCTGTATTGTCACTGATCCATATGTTAACTCATAGAATTTGGCGAGTGAAATATTGTTCTTTGCAAGGAACAAGAACTTAGGAAGAGGTCCAGGTCCACAGTAGAATTCTATGAGTTTTACTTTTAGCTGGTAGTATTTCAAAATACTGCAATGCATTAGGAATCAGCACAACTATTTTTTGGTGCAATGAAGAAACAATAACTGAAGTCATTACAGTTTTTCCTTTATGATTAATGTATGGAAATGTGTATCTAAAACACACTTGCTCATATTTTCTTCTTGTTTAGTTAAACTACTCTGTGTTCATCCAAAATTAATATATACATATATTCTGGCAACAAAAGAAGTAGGAAAAATCTTGAATTGCATAAGAAAATTCTCTAAGAATGAACCAAAAATGTTTTTTCTTTTATTAGTCTTCTCCTTAGAATAGCATCCTCATCAGAAATCCTCGTGTAATCTGAGGAGCTACAAAAAACAGAAGTACAATATAGCCCCAGCATACGGTCATATTACCTTCAATAATAATTAATATTCATTGCCCTCCATCATTCTATAATCTTAAACCATCTTAGATTAAAAGTTGTCTTTAATTTGAATCAAAATCAATTTTATATATATATTTTATCACAGAATAAGGAGGGAAAAAATCCTGAAATGAAAAGAATCTTACTAGAAGTCCCAGCATAACGATCTTTAAAGTTTGCTGCACGAGATTTAATCTACATTTTATAACCAAGTCTGCAAAGATGCTTATCAGAATCAGTTTTAACACAGCTAATTTTAATATGTGAAATTCATAAGATGTTTAATTTTATCACAAGAAAGAAAGCATTAGATATATCAAGTTTACAAGCTCATTTTCATGAGAGATACCTCAATCCAGGCAAATAAGAATCTGAAATATCTGGTTTCCAGGAATTAACGTGATCTTTCATAAGCAGTATTACATGTACTGATTAGAAAATAAAATCTGTAAAACAGATTAATACTATATTCTAAAAATCAGAGTCAGACATCCACTAAATCTTTCAAAACATCTTTAAGGAGGTATGAGCTACATTGTAGTTAGTACATAATAGATCAATATATTGTGGGTTTTAAAAAGTTACTCATCTGCAAAAAAGTGAAAGGATAATAGTTTTCACAATGAATGAGCAGTAATCCATTTTATAAGTCACCAGCAAATATTAAAATAAAAAAACTGAAATCAAGCCAGTCATAGGATTAACTGCTCAATGCCCCAAATAGCAACAGACTGGAGAGTGGACTCAGTGTGTCTCTCTCTCTTCTCTCTGCTCAGAGAGCTCTGATCAGCACATGGCCACTGGTTTATTGGTTATATTCTCTTTTCTTGTGATGCTAGGGAATTAAACCAAAACTGTTTCAAGGCATCACAACACTTCAATGCTTTAGGGATATTTGCAGCACCATCATTTTACAGGACCAGTATGGATTTTGTCTTTAACTAGAAGAGTGGGATAGCAGAGAGGCAGTAATATGCATTTTGATCATCAAACTTGTAAACTCTTTTAAGGTTTGAAAGTCTTTGTTTGGCTGATAACTTTCTCCCAACCCTTTAATACAAATTGATGGACTATGCTAAAGCTTGACATTGTCATTTCTACATTAGAAATGAAAGATAGGGAATAACACCAAACTACATTAAAAAATAATTATTAAGGATCTCTATAGAGAATGAGTCTATTAAAGAGGTCACAGAACTCTCTAAAAGTTGGTATCTCAGACAGACTGTTAGATGTCACAAAAGAATTAGTAGATAAAAACATTTGATCATTAATGTGAACAGTCTAGCTCAGTTACAATAAATTGGGCAGTGATATGCGTGTTTACAGGAGTTGGAATCCAGAGGATAGACACAGCCATTATTTCTTCAAAGAGCTGAGATGTCAGGATGGGCATAGCAAAGTTGATTTGAGTTTTAATCCCATCTTTGATGCAGTGACTAATGCAGACAATTGGTTTTTAAAGATTTCTATATTACAACGGCTGAAAGGCACTTGCTTCATGGATATTCTGCAATTCTTCAGAAGCAAATCAAAAGTTAAGGTCAGGCTTAGCACTCCTTGAAGGCCTGGAAGCAGCTCCCTTAGGATTGATTAGAGGATTGTTTTTTCTACAGTATTTCCATCCCCCTGAAGGTTCACATCAGTCTCCCTTGGTTTCTGAAGCATTTATCTCATCAATTATCTAGAACAGGAATACAGGGAGGGAAAAATTAAAGGAAATATCTGGGTTTCTTCCCTGTTATGAAGATTTGTCATATGTCTTTACATTGGGTTGTCATATTTCTGTCATTTTCTGCTGTCTTTTTTTAGCACTGTGCTAGTTTCCATCATAAATACATTTTTGTTTATATTTACACATGGTAATTAAAAGGAAGTAGCTGGGTCAGGTCTTGCAGCACCTACATGCACATACACACACACAAAAACCTGTTTTACATCTATACATTCACTATCTAGAGTTGTTTATTTAGTTAGCTGTAGTTAGCTCAATAGCTCTCGGGTGTTTCGGATGACTTTTTCCTATGAGCATGATCTATCAATTTTGGCATAATGAACTCCTGCAAAGGTCAAATTTAAAGGATAAATGCTGCAGGAAATGATGACTCTACAATAATCCTGTTATCCTCCTACAACTCTAATTTCATTTTATTGAGTTGAACAGTGTAAGGGTAAAAGGGTAACTACTTTCTCTCTGTTAACACCCATATACCCAAGACCCCTGAGCATGGTATTATGTTGAATTACTCCTGTAAATGTATTAGTAATAAAGATCTAATACAAAAAAAATTGTTATCTGGTTTTTATTTGTTTATGGGGGCTTTTTTTTTTTTAAGTTTAGAAATATCAGCAAAACACATTGTGTTGAAGTATTATTTAATTAACTGGAGGGGGGGGGGTGGATGGGGGGCATGGCTTAAGAGGAAATTTTGTCCTGATAAAATACTGTAAATGGAAGGCAAACTCTGTTGCAAACAGCTTTTTTGTAGCTGTTACCAACTGGTCATACTGCTACTGGGTAGACATTCAGCTAAATATTTGTATATACAAGATAGAACAAAACTTCCATATAATATTTAAAAAAAATATTTAAAAATATTTCTATCATTACCTAAACCTGCTCTCTTTAAAACTTGCAGAAGCTTACTCCTGCAAACAGTCTGGGATTTGCTTGGTGTTGTTATGTTTTTTGCTGTTTGGGTTTTTTTATATAATATTTCTACTAATTCATTAGTACTTCTCATTAACTGTGACTATTCTCTGGTTTATGCATCCATACTTTCGGTTCCAGTAATGTTTAAAAAAAATTCCTGGAAAAAAATATTACACACACAGGATGTCAGAAAGCCTCAGCTTTTTCTAGAATGGTCGAGGAGGAAAAATAGGCTTCACTGTTCTTCTGCTAGATGAGCCGTTTAGTCTTACCACAACATAATGTCAACAAATGCATTCAAATACCATATTCAAGCCAACATGTACATTACTTTATCCTAAGGTAGGAGCAACACTTGAGCTGTTTAAGAAGCCCTTCCCCTGCTTTGTAGCTCTCTTTCCAAGCTATGCTTGTTATCACAAAATCATTTAACAGGTATCTATGTGATGTGGTATCCCCTCTCTCTGTTGCCTGATTATTAAATGTAACCCTGTTTTTCTAAGGGCATTTATCCAGTGGTATAAGGAGCAGACTAGCTATGGCAACACCACACAAGCTATTTGCTAGCACAGAGGTAGCCCTTCCTTGGAAGAGATTTGGCATCCTGTGGTAAACAAACCACAATTTTAATTGTTTAAAAGCAACATTGTGTACAGTAATGTGGGCATAGCATACCCAGAATAAGCTACTTTAAGTAAGTCCATTTGAATACCTGTGCATAAGAAACTTTAAGTTTTACTTTTGTATATTTCCAGGGTAGCCAAACAAAATTTCAGCAAGTGCTGTAAAAACCAAATACAGAATAGGCAGAAACATAAAGTCAATGAATTTGTTAAAATCATTAGCATATGCTTATAGACAAGTATACTCATTTTCAAACTTTTAATCATATCAAATAAATTGATATTTTAGTGTAAGAATTATTGAAGAGTTCACTAGCTAGAAAGACTCAGGGGGTACTGGAGGAGTTCAGAAGGGCTACTGAAGTTGTATATTCCCACAGAATACTTTTTCCTGGAGAGCTCCTCAGTGACTACAGACAAGATAGACCATAAAGGAGATAAAAGCAATTTCATGTCATTGTCTCAGCTTCTTCTAAAGCATGCAAAGCCCCTGTATAAAGGACCCATTTCAACAGCTGTGACTATTAACTCTCTAGCTTTTATGTTTTTATTAGGTGTGAATCTCAGCTGAGGTTTCTTTCTTTCTTTGTCAGCTCATGGCAATAGGTTGAAGAGATGAGTTTACTTAGATATTGGAAACAGAGAAACTTGAAAACACATGAAAAATTGCAATGACAAGGTAGAAATTCGCTGCTTCTGATGTAGTGAAATGAAATTCTTGCCCCATGCACCTAATGTGTCTGCATAGGCAATAGATTCCCACACAGAGGCTGGAGTGATATTTGTTTAAAACTAGCTTTCATCCCTCCATAAACAATACAAATGTCAGCTTCCCATAATCTCCCTTGCACACCTTTGACCTGGCAAAAAGGTTGTACAAGCAAAAAAGGCTTACAAAAATTTTGAACTAAAGTTCACCCCTAAGCCCTCAAAAAGGTCCTTCACTTGCTGAGTACTAATCAAGAGCTCCTGAGCCCAGAAACAGCAACATGTGGTTTATTAACAGAGCAATACATATAGAACAATGCACGAGCTAGACAATCATTGCCTAACAAACATTATATCTGCCATCAAAGCAAGCTGCTAACAAAGTCACCCTGAGTTTTTAAAAAATTGATCCATTGCAAGCAACCCAACTCCTCCCCCATTATCAACCTTCTCATAATCCATGATGTAGACTAATTCAAACTCATGGAAATATGCATCATGGCTAACTGCCCAAGCAATAACTGGCTACACTTTAGGTTGTAGGAGCAGTTAAGCAAGTTAGAAACCCTTTTCCATACGTGGTAAGGATTATAAGAGTTTATATTATTGGGTTATACCAAGTTATATAAATTCACACTCATATTAATACAAGCTTGACTGAGCAGGGGAGTCAAGACTGAACATTCTACATAGTACTGAGGGCAGGTTTTCAGACAAAATACTTTTTCTCACACTGTCTTTCCCACTTGGATAAAGTTCTCCCTCAACTTACATAAGTCATCTCAGTACTATCCTTTAAGTCCTTTCTTAAAAATCTCATTTGTACACAACCTATCTTGACCAAAAATTTATAGGAATTTGGTTATTTATTTGTGTGAAAAGGGACTATTCTCTTGTTCTCTGTCTGAACTGGATGCAATGTAGACTTTGATGGGCTTCTAGACCATCTTCTAAAATATGCTGATGGCCATAATTCACAAAAAGTGGCAGAGAGTAGAAGAGACAATCCAAAGAAAATATGAAAATATTGGGCTATTACTTAAAGATAACAAAGCAATTCTGTGATTCTGTGAATTCTTTAGATGTTCCAACTGTCATTGGCAAAATAAGATTTAAAAAAAAAATAAAAAAATAAAAAACAGTGTCCAAGTTTAGGATACATAGTAAGATACATAGTAAGAAACTGGTGTAGAACAGAGTAGTTTTAATTCACCATGAGCTGAAATCCTGAATTACTAGTGTGTGTGTAACTTCATGAATAGATAACACAGAATTTTCTTACTGTCTATCATGTTTGGGAAACATTCTCAATTTACCTTATAATAAAAAGATTAGTAACTAGAAGTCAAATCTACATGCCAGCAGTCACAGAAAGGAGTTTTCTTTTACATCCTAGAATAGAGACTAGACTCTACCTAGATGTAAAGACTTTCTGCAGCATATTCATAAGGAGGGAAAAAAAAAAGAGAGAAAGGGACTTGTTTCACTTCATTTAAAAAAGAAATTGCTGTCAGTAAACTATTTTCTGTAGAAAGAGCTGGAAAGCACAGTGAAATGTCTTTTTTAAAGAACAGGATTCAGTTTATTGTTCAGTCTTTTTGCACTACTGTTGCCAACTGGATAAAATATTTAATGGCATTGTATTCTGAACTATATATTTTTGACAATGTATTTCATGCCTTGTATGTCACTGAAGTTATGAGATTGGAGTGAAAAATGGAAGAGTAACTCAACATTCTTCATGTCAATGCATTTAGGTTTGTTATTTTTCATTGATGTGCCACTAGCTACATGAAGCCTTGATAATCCATAACCATTTCTTACTTTGTAGGAATTATATTAAGGTATAAGAGCATTTTAACCTTCTGTCTTTTTCTATGTAATATTAAAACCATATTAATATTTGAAGCTTTGGTATCCATTGCAGGAAATAAAATTTTAAAGAGCATGTCCAAATCTGTGCTACAAAAATTTGATTTAAGAGCTTTAGTTTTCATGCCAATGTTATCTGTTCACAAAACAATTCATCCAGAGAGAAAGAATAGTAAAGTTAAAAAAAGCTTTCAAAATGTTTATCATAGTGGTTTTAGGAACACTACATTTTTCAAAAGCAAATATACCACAGAAATACAAACCTCTTCCATGGTGATTTAAAGAGCACATAAGGAGTTTGGAGGATTTCAGTACCATTTGATTTAAAAATATAGAAGGAAAAGTTTGAAAGGAAAAGAAGTTACTAAACAGAAAAAATGTAAATTCAAGGGAAAAAATGCTGCCCTGTTTTTGCAAAGCATTCTGATAGCAAAGCAGATTACAGAGTTTTGTACTGTTAAGATTAAACTACCTGCAGTTATCCACATCTTCATATTGAGACATTCTCTGCTCCACTGGCATCCTTTCAGAATGTTGTACAGCATGTCATAATCACAGAGAAAGGCAGGACAGCAGGAACAGTTTGGAGGGGACTCTCCAGAGACATCTCAGAATGAAATAAAAGCACTGGCTGTATGATTGCCTTGGATCAATCTCTGGGAGCTCCTCCTGAAATTACTAGCTGGATAAATCCAAGGGTGCACATGGATATGTACTCAGGATATGGGTCTAGGATGCTGATTCTTCTTATTTAAGGGAGTAACGTTTTAATTTTAAATGAAAGTCAGTCAGGTCATGTGTAGCAATTAAGAGAGGGAATGGTTAAATATTCATTTCAGTCAGCATGGGTATCATGCATCTAGCAAACTTTTAGAGAGCTATAGAAACCAGCAAGTTGGTTCAAATATTTGAAAACAGCTGTTGTAAACCAGGAAAATACTTCTAATTAAAAAAGTTCTCATAATTCACCTTTTTTCTACTTACCTCAAATTTGTCTAGGTTTCCACTGAAGCAAGCTGCATTTCTGGTAAGGCACATATTGGTCAGGCATCCAGAGCCCAGCACTTCACCTAAAGCTTTAGGAACAGCTAAACAGGTGCTCTGGGTGGGCAGGCACCAAGAAGAGGTGAGATCAGGTGTGATGAAAAGCCACAACATCCTGAAAGAGGTGAGCTCTGCAAACAGAGGAAGGCTGCCAGAGCCCATGGGTGTCTCTCCCTGCACAGGATGGAATCCAGCTTGCTGCAGCACTGCACCACATCTGCTCTGAGTTTGCACTGCCTCCACCCATAGTTTTCATTTTCACCCTTGGCAACCTCCCCAACCATCAGTAAACACACACTGTGAGCCCCAAAGGCTCACAGAATTATGCTCCTTATGATAGAATGAACTACAGAATGAACTACAAAATGTTCCCCAATCAGTGCTCCAGTAACTGGAAAAATGCTGAGTTTTGTCACTGAGTATGTACCAGTTTTCAACACAACATGTATGCTGAAAAATAAACCAAATAAACCATGACTGAAACCTACATTGTTAAATTAGGTAAGACATATTTAAGAAAAATATGAGAAAATGTTATTAATTAAGTGGGGTTAAGAGGTAGAATCAATGTCATTAATTATTAACACAAATAATATAATTGCTTTTTAAAAGAGAAATAGTACCTCTCTCAAATTAACAAAGTAAAATTTCAAAAATGTCTTTGTCATATTTCTTTTATATACTGGATACACCAGATTCCATTTATTTTTCTCCATATTTAACATCCGGATAATGTTTGTTTTGCTGACTTCATCATGTGCAACCACTGAGTGACTATGGCTAATAGTGAAGAACAAATACAAATGCTAAGGGAAAAAGACGGAAAATTTCTGTGATCAGCTGCCCTAGGTACATAATTAATCAAAGGAAAGGTGATATAGATCCAAAGTTGTTTGTCTGCTAAGACAAGACCACTAACAGATATTCTGTCAGCCTGTAAAATAAAAAGAGCCTTTAGTATTGCAAAGTATAGTATTTACTTGATCAGTTGTAAAACAATAACAACTTGGATAAACTGTATGTGAAGCATTCTGATGCTAAAGCCATGACTGTAATCATGGACGTGATGGATTCCACAGAGACATAAAGAAATACTCACGAGTTTCCATTCTATCAAAACTAATGTGAAAAATGCACACATGCTGACTCTTTAAAGGTATATCATAATTTGGGGTTTAAAATTTTAAAGTAACAGATTTTCAAAGGACAGATGTTCATTAGATTCCCAGGGGGAAAAAAAGAAAGAAGGAAATAACAGCATTTCATATAAAATATTCAAAATATAGAACCAAGAAATCACTTTTTTTAAAAAGTGATTCCTTTGCACATATGCAGGACTGTAAAGAGACATCAGAAATAGAGTGTCAAAGTGAAGGAAAAGCAATTGAGAACATACTTTACTATATTCATCTTTAGTTTTATAATTTTTTTTAATCCACTTCACTTTTCTTGTGGGAAGAATGAAAGCCATATTGTTGGTGGAAAAATGTTTTTAGAAAAACATTAAGTTACTCTAAAATTCTACATTTATCATATCAACATTTGTTTGCCACATTATGGAAGGGCTATTTTATTGAGCAAAATATCCTTCTCTGACATGCTGGACCACTCTCATAGCTTCTTATTTTCACATGGTGTGAATATATATCCATTTATATACATATGTATATGTATATATATATATATATATATATATATATATATATATATGTAACCTGAACAACTTTTGTTGCATGAAGAATTATTTTGAGCTTAATGTAAGACTATGTGATAGTTCATTCCTGAAAAAAATTAAAACAAATTGTTGGGTAATATGAGGACTAAGTGAGTAATACCTTGTGAAGTGCCCTTGGATGTCAGTAGTTAAGGTTAATAATCCCTCCAAATAATAGGATGTAAGACGATAATTTTGCTAAGAAAATAATAGGTAGCAGATAAATAGGATTTCTACTTCAGTAACCCGCCGAGGACACATGCAGCTTAACTTCTGAGTGGAAAATATGGATTGCAAAAAGTTATGTTCAAAGACACAGTAATGTTATGTTTAAATATGTTATTCCTATCTTGTACCTTCATATTCTTCATAACCACTGCATTATACTTGGACCCCTGTAGGGCTACAGAAGACAGCAGCTTTCATTGTGACAAGCCATAAATACTCTCCTGCTGTGCAATGCTTTACAGGGTTGAGGGTAATTGTGTGAAGCTTAAAAACACACTGGTAACATGACCTCCAGACCCTATGAGCTGAACACAGACAGGAAAAGAACAAGCTAAGTAGGAATGGTCCAAATTTATTTACATTTTATAAAAGACAGCAAAAAAATTTTAGACATTTAACAGATTTGTATCTGTTGTATATTTATGAAAAGTGATTTATATAATTTAAAAAACATAATCGTGCTTCCTGTGTTTGTTTCCTTCTGTCTTTGTTGCAGATCATGGATTTACTCCTGTTTGGCCTCATCACCTGAATTTTGCCCAACATAAGTATATCGTACTTTTTTTCAAGTAGATGTAGAAACCATTAAAAAATACTTAAAAATTTAAATACTGATTAAATACATTTGCTTGAACTGCACCGAATGGGAATTGTGAGGGTTTTTACTTTCCATGGGCTGTGAATTACAAGTAGATTATGCTTGTTGGACACACTAATTTATAAGTGTCTCAGTATTAGAGACAGCCCAACACACAGAGGTTGACAGGACCCAGGAAGTACCCCTGACCTAGCCATGAAGATGTGAGGCAGTGCCAGTGCCCTCTCCCAGGTCCAGGCAGTGTCAGGGCTAAACCCAACATGCACACATGCAGTTGTATGCACTCACACACTATAAACACACAGCTGGACACAGACCAACACAAAGAGAATAAAGCGTATTTTATGACATCCACTTAAACACAAAGAACACTCACACAAACATGAACAGTGTGAAATGCTCAGCCCTGGCCCTTCTCTAGGGCTGGTCAGATCAAAATCTGTTAGTGGAATATACACACACTTGGGGTCTTGCCAGAAGCTGGGCTTGGGCATTCAATCTACCCAGTAGCTGTCTCCAAGACCTAGGTCTTCCTGACTTCCTATAACTCTCAAGCCTCTAAGACTCATGGTCTCACCTCATTTCCTGGTTATCAGATGCCTTAGTCTATCACCAACCAGTCCAGGTTGAATCTCTGTAACATCCACATATATTAAAAAAAAAAACAAAAAGGGAATTTAGTACCAATTGTACCAGCCAACCCTTGTTTATAGTCAACTGGCCTTTTTTACTCATTATCCTTCCTTTACCCACACTTATTCCTCCCAGTACAGTCAAGCCTGACCCTTTCCTTTCCCTTTTTTCTGTTCACTAAACATTCCATTATAAAAGTGTCACACCATCCCAAAATTCCCAAATTTAAAGCATCTGATAATAAATCTCACAGAATCGCTGCATCCCATCATAGTCCCTGTACCTGTATTCTGCAAGGTATTCAGAAGAGGCTGTTTCTTGGGCTGACTCATCTTGTGGGTTCCCCATTAACTCTGAGGGTTCATCACTCACTATGGAAGGTGCTGGGAACACCAGGTCAGGGTACTCTATTATCAATTCTTAGCTTCTTGGGGTCCCTCTACCTGCTACAGTCCCTCTGATCCCCACAAATCCTTTAATCATATAATAAGCCTTTAATCATATAATGTGACACTCTGAGCCCCAAGCCTAGAGTAGATGAATCTCAAAAAATTTCAGGACCCTGTGTTGCAAGTGGAAGCTAAGACAAGGTAAGTCGAAAAATTTTTGCCAAAAGTTATAAAACTTGGCAGTGTTTCATTGCCTGCAATGACTTCATGAGCTAGAGCTACAGAGCTGAGTCAGAAACAAAAGGCCACTGGTAATCTCCAGGGGTTTTCTGACCCACTCAAGATACAGGAGAGAAAAAAAAACATTACTTCTTTGAAAGAACTGCTACTCAGTCTTTGCAAGAGCTGCCTGAATACTTCCACCAATAAACCAGTATGTCTGGGGAAAAGGGTAGGGAGAGGAAAAGCAGACTGTGCTCCAGAGGTGGGATTGCCTCTTTCAGGACATCTGACAATCCAGGCTGTGGGTATTCCCTCATTTTTTGACTGTCAGAGGCTGCAAATTCTGAAAGCTGAATTCTGGTGTCAATAGTTCAGTCTCTCACAGCTCAACAACAAGGACGAGACTTCACTACTTAAAGGTAAGGGTAAGAATTTTGTACTGCAAATTCATTTATACACATTTCTTTTATCCAAACAGAAACCTAGGGAGGGACAAGGAATTGCAAATCCCCTCGAAGGTAAACTGAATAAGGTCAGCCCAGCAAGGTAGCTTGACTGCCTCTGGTATCATGTAGATATTTCACGATAAAAATACAAGTACTCAATCTTCATCTGAATCTTTCAACGTATTGTCAGGTAGCAGTGTTCTCATTTGTAAAAGGCACATCTTTTTATAGATAGCAACAAACCAGCCCCCAAGTGCCACCCACAGCATGCAAGTCCAAATGAACAACAGGAACAACAGAAGATTTTAAGCTGACAGTTTTGCACTTTTTTTTTCCTTTTGCAGAGGCCTGTACTAAATAACTTCTCATACACCACACACTGGGAAAAAATATCACAGATAACATATGGTAGTCTTCCTGAACAAAAATGTCAAATGAAATACACTAGAGATGAATAAAAAGAAATCCAGAATAGTACTCAGGGAATGTGGATGATTCTGACACACATTAACATTTGAAGTTATAGTCAATACCATAGAGGTGCATCCTGAGACAGAAAAAAGTGAAAATGCAACATACACAGGGACTAGATCTGTTAGAGGTTCATGCTCCAACACCTGTATAGAAGACATAATAAAACAATTGTGAAGAAGAAGGTATAAATAAGTCATTTTCCAAACTAAGGAAAATAAAACTTAGGAAGGCACCAGGATTCAATGACAGTAATGAGGAAGGGACTGCACAGAGAAATGACAAGTAAGGTGAATTGCTGGCATGAAAATGAGTCCTCACACAGTTTAAATAAACCCTCAGCTGTAAAGCAGTCCTGAAGGAGCCCCAGTTGTCTATGTCGAGTTGAAAGAGACACAGTTAATGTTCACAGCCATGAATATTAACATATCTACAATATCAATGTGAAATTCTGACATGCTTTGATTATTTAATATAAAGCAAATGGCTTTCTAATAACAGTATCAAGGAGAAGAGATCACAATAAAATAAATATCATATATAATAAATATATGATAAATACATAGTAAATATATAATACAGCAAATATATTCAGCATATATATATTCAGTGCCCTCACATCAGGCTGTCAGAAAACAATTATTTATTCCTATAGATAATTCACAGAGTAGAACTATTTTACTTCCAGAATTCTGTTTCAAGTCAGCCAGAATTCTTCTTTCACTTGTTAAATCTGTAATATATGAGTAACTTTTAGGTTACTATATCTAAGTTTTCTGAAAAGAGTGTGATGCTGAACCCACTGTGCTAACTTTGAAGTTTGCTATTTTACTAAGAATAATTTTGACTGCAACTCAAACAATTCATTTCAGGATTTCTGCTCAACAGGAAGAGTAAATAGGAAATTCTCTGAGGTACTGAAGTAAAAGAAGGAAAGTAGATAATTGGGTCATGTTCTCCCATACATATTACACCAGGCACCAGGAAGTAACTGGAGTCACATTCAATGTGATCTCATTTAAATATTCTGCATTATATCCCATTTACTGCAGTAAAAAAAAATAAAAATAAATAAATAAAAAAGGATTGAGACAGTTTTATTAAAGGTTCTCTCTAGAACTAGACATTTTAATAATTAGTGTCTCAGTCCTAATTTGCTCTGAAAATGCTAGGTATTACATGATTAAAAAACTCAAATGTCTTCAATTACCTCGAAGTCCAAATGAATATGAAGAACAAACTTTGTTGAGAAATGGATTGATAATTTTCTTGCAATTAATAATTTCTTCAGTTTTAATTCCAGCCTATATGCACTTGGTATATTTAATGAAAAAGAATGTGACAAAGACAAACAATGCAAGAAATACAGGGATATAAACATAAAAAATGTCAAGATCTATGTACTTTCCTTGAAAGGAATTTTTTTTCCAGTATTTCCTTTACATAATAGACTGCAGGAGGTAGGCATCCCTGCTATACTTGCTCCAATTTCAAGAAATAATCAGTTTTACCAGCAGAAAACACTGGGATGCCCAAAATATTTTTCAGCATATTTACTGAGAATCCAAGGGGTTTATTTATGTAAGAATAGAACACAAGTAAACACAATGAGCTGGGAAGTGGTTTCTGCTTTATATGTATCATGAAAAAAGGAAAAGGGAACATTAGCATTTAACACTTAACATTTAGCAATCACATTGGTCTATTAATTAATTTACTCATTGTGAGCCTCATTCCATTCATTTGTGAGCCACCTACACTTGTCTTTTAATGGGGGGTGTTAAGATTTCTCTCTGCATTGTTTTTATCAATAATTCTTGCAATATAGATTGTCAACTGGTTTGGTTCTTATAAATCAGTGTCAAAATTTCTAATACAATGGTTTTGAGAAAATAAAAAGATCATATTCTAGACTAAGTTTTATATTACTGTTCTCATTTTTCTTCAGTTTTACTTTTTTTTTTATGCTATTTACAGAGCTATTTCTAATTTGATACATTAGCACATGAATGCTAATGAAAATAGAACTCAAAGTTTAGCCCTCACAAAGAATGTTTGACAAATATACTTATATCTGGTTTTCAGTAGTAAGTGAAGGCTGCAGCAGGGATGGGCAACTGACTGCAACAAACATTTCAACTTTTCAATGAAAGATGGATGGGATATATGGCCTAGGATCAGATTTCCAAAAAGTGTAGGAGCATATTACTATCACAGAATACTACAATATCCTGAGTTTGAAGGGACCCACAAGGGTCATTGACTCCAAATCCTGTGTAACTGTAATCTTCAAGTTTTGTCTACTTTGACAATTGTTTAAGTATAAATTTAAAGCCAGATTCCAAATTCCCATTTTCTTTATGTATAGGTACAGATTTACACACTGTACTAAGATCCTTTGCAAATCAATGTATTTTAATTACTAAACAGGATCCTAAAGAAGTCCAAATGTCTTAAGAACACACGAATATTTAAATCAAAACAAAAGAGAGTAAAAGCATCAGTTAACTCTCTACTGGTCCTAGTATTGTTTTATAAATTATTCAACTTGGAGACTTTTGCTCTACATTGCACTTTACAACTTGGTCTTGCTCCTCAAATAAGACTCTCTGATGCTCCAGTCAATGCAGTGAATAATTAAGTAACAAGCTGTTGTCAACAGCTGCAAAAGAAATAATCTGTTAAAAGTGCTGGATTAAAAATCAGAGTTGATGATCTTAAAGGACTTTTCCAACATAAATTATTCCATTTTCTAATATGAAACTTAATTAATAATCTCTGGGAATTTTGACAAGAGTTTTGTCTTGCATATTTTTGGCAGCCTCATAAAGAATCAGGGATGATAAAGATAGTTGTTGATAATTAAGAATTACCATTTGGAAAACATAGTTGGCTTTGTTCACTACTAAAGCAACCACTTTTGAAAAAATTTAAGTGGGAAGCTATTACTGTAGCCCATAAACCTCTCCTCAGGCCTGAAGGCAGAAATATCTGCTAGCTGTTGTAAACGAAGTCTACTTAAAAGAAACCTACCAAATTATCATTACTGCTCTTGCCTAGGGAATGTCTCTGGAGTCTGTAGCAATTACTACAATAGGTTTCACAAATGGAAACAATTTGCTTGTTAGTGCCACTTGGGTTTGTGCTAGATTTAAACTGTCAGTTTTTAAAACAGTAAATGCTTACTATAAGCTCTGAGAGCACAGGCAGGAGAAATGACTACAAAACAAGAGAGGTTTTTTTGCCTTTTTTTTAATACAATTGCTAGAATGAAGCAGAATCATTAATTACCAGAAAAGATCTGTTTGAAATAGTGTGACAACATAAACAAGTGTGCTACATTATTTGTTTAGGGTAAATGTTTCTCTAAAGAGACATTCCAAGGATAAGATAATATTTCTATAGAAACCTCCTTGGAAAAGAATGCACATAATCAGTCTGTACAGTTTAAGGGGTTTTGGATCTGGAATTTTGATTCAGGGTCACCCCCAGGAATAAAAAGACTTTTTTCTCTTGCCTTTCAGTTACCTTTCAGAAGCTCAAACTTCTTTTAGAAGGCTGGTTCTGAGTGTGCTGAGTAGACCCACAATAAATATATGTCAACTAAGGAAATTAATTGTCCAGTGGCTGACTCTCTATTAACTGACTGACTGAGGTTAAAGGAAGGCATGGACACCAAAGAGCAGATCACTGTTTATAACCCTTACATATATACTGTCAGAATAAATTGTGTTGGATGTAGATACCACTCTCTCACCTATTCCATGGCTATGAAAATATCAAAATCCACTGGCTCAGTTAAGGATTGTGATAAAGAACATGATTTGGGTGATTACTATGAGGCCACATGACCCAGTATGATTCACACCCACACACCTAAATTTTTTCTTCTGTAAAAGAGAATGGCCACACCTAAGCCAGGAAAACCAGTGGAAATTACTCCTGATTTGCAGTAGCCCAGACCATGGCTGAGTGTTTTCTGGGATGCTGTTAACTTTCACAGGCAAAACAAATGCTAGAGAATGAGTTTGTAAGGATGCTAATGGAAAAAGCCCATGCACACACTTGTGTTTTGGACTTCTACCTTTATATGTTTTTTTAGTATGTTTTCATTAATTTAATAGTAAAAAATGAATTGTACTGTTCAAAATGTCTTTTCTTATTACAGCGTCAACTATAGTTCTCAAAAAAATTTTGAAACAATTGCTGAAAAATAACATTCTTTATTAGTCAAGAGTTAATTTTCACTTTTTTAATGGAGGAAAGAAATATCCAAGGGAAAATTTCTTGAAATCAAATATTTAACTGCAGCACAGCTTAAAGAACTATTTGATTGTGTGTTGAAAATTTAGTAACTGAATAAAGAATATTAGATGGATATGGATATTTTCCCATAAATACATTTCATTTTTTATCATTCTATATTGTAAGAACACTTGATATTGATGATATCCAGATCCTTGATAGGTTGTGCTGAATAATTGCCACTGTTAACATTCTGTGATCAATTACTTAAAGTTATCCATCCATATCTATAAATTATTTCAATATATAGCACATAAGGCCAACAACTGCAGAACCTAATATTAATATTTGGCAGTATAAGCTCTCTTTTTTGGTTTGGGGGTATTTTGAAGAATTTTTTTGTATTTTTCAAGCTTGCCTTGGTAATATGACTTTATGTTAATACAAAATAAAAGAAACAACTCAGCAAGTTTGCTTGCCAACAGCACCAAGCTGTAGGTGCAGTCAACACACATGCCATCAACAGGGACCTTGACAGACTGGAGAGGTGGGCAAGTGTGAACCTCGTTAAGTTCAAGGCCAAGTGTGAGGTTCTACAAATGGATCAGGGCAATCTCAAGCACAAACACAGGCTGGGCAGGGAATGAATCAAGAGCAGCCCTGAGGAGAAGGACATGGGGGTGTTGGGTGACAAGAAGAGCAATATGACCCAACAAAGCGTGTTTGCAGCTCAAAAAGCCAACTGTGTCCTGAGCTGCATCTAAAGAATCATAACCAGCAGGTTCAGACAGTGAGACTGCACCTGGAGAACTGTGTCCAGTTCTGAAGCCCCAGCATTAGGAAGACATGGATCTGTTTTTGTGAGTCCAGAGGAAGGCTGTGAAGATGATCAGAGGGCAGGAGCACCTCTCCTATAAAATAGGCTGAGAGCATTTGGGCTGCCCAGCCTGCAGAAGAGGAGGCTTGGGAAAGACCTCAGAGCCCTCCAGCACCTAGAGGGAACCTACAAGAGACCTGGAGAGGGACTTGTTACAAGAGCACACACACAGTGGGATGGTTTTAAACTGAAAGAGGATTACATTGAACATAAGGAAGAAATTCCTTGCCAAGAAGGTGGTGAGGCACTGGCATAGGTTTCTCAGAGAACTTGTGGATGCTCTTTTCTTGGAACAATTGGATAAGCACAATTGGATGGGGCTTTGTGCAGCCTGGACAAGTGGATATTTTCTCTGCCTGTGGTGGGGGGATTGGAATGAGATAATCTTTAAGGACCCTTTCAATCCAAAAAATTCTGTGATTCTGTGAATTCAAAGACAGCAATGGTTAAGATGCTTTGCTTCTGGAAAATCATTAAACCTGTCTAATAAATTCACAGGATAATAGAATTATTTAGGGTGGTAAAACTTCCGAGATTATCATACTGTTAACTCAGCACTGTCATTTTCACCACTAATCAAATGCCACATACACAAGTTCTTAAAAAACTCTCCAGGGATGATGACTCCCACAGCTCCCTAGGTACCATGTTCCATTGTCTGTCTACTCTTCCAGTGAAGAAATTTTTCCTAATATTCAACTAAATCTCCTCTGGTACAACTTGAGGCCCTTTCTTCTCATCCTATCACATTACCTGTGATGTTGCCCTCATCTACTAAGTGATTCACCTGGTCACAGAAGATGAGGTTGGTCAAGCAGGATCTGCCTTTGATAAACCCTTCATTAAACGATGATGGCTGGGCCCAGTTCCCTGGTTGTGCCATACATATCCGAGGATGGCACTCAGGATGATCTGCTCCATGACCTTTCTGGCACTGAGGTCAGTCTGAGAGTTTCCCCAGGTCTTTACAACCTTTCTTGTTATGGGTGTTATACTTACTAACTTCCAGTCTAGTGCAAGTCAACATCATTAGCCAAGGACTGCTGGTAAATGAGAGTCACTTAACCAGCCACTTTTTAAACAATATTCACAATATCACAAACAATTGTTAAAATTAATATCAAATAGGAAACTTAGAAAACTTAAAAACCACAACTGGTAATAAACTTAGAAATGTTTGTCATGAAAACAAAAAACAGTAGAATAAGACAGAAACAAAAATGTTAAAACTAGTATAATATTCCTTTTCAGATTGAAGTTCATATTTCTGTCTGAACAATCTATTCTTGCTAAGATTTCTAGCCACAGGAAAAAGTATTTTTAACACATAACAGATCCTTCAATTATTTTTAATCAGGTCTACATCTAGAATGGTAGCCAGTACAAAATAATACTTTGTAGGCTTCAGCAAAAATGTCAGTGTATAATTGCACTACACCTACACTGCACCTGCTGATGTAGTTAGTCATGTTTTACATTCCTCAAATAGAACAACTTAACAGAAATACCATACAGAAGTGTTTACACTTTTAATTGGCAATTATTCTCTGATTTTTATGTTAAAATTTTCTCTAATATCTACACCTGATCCTACACGTTTTGTTATTATTGATAGTTGTTTTTGTAACATCATATGAGATGAACATCATATGAACAGGAGTCATTTGTAAGAATTTTTCCAAAACTGTTTTAGATTTAGAAAGGATACCATAATATTCTCAATATCAAAGAACCCTTTTGCAGAGATGGACAAAGTCATGCAAAGACAAATCAAACATCTGAACAGCATTTGCAAAGCCTGTAAGTATCACTTCTCATAGCTTCCTTTCTAACAGTCCTTTCTACTGAGCTTGTATAATACTAATTATATAAAACCTTTTCAAAATCACTCTCACAAGCCATAATGTTTGATCAATAGGGTTTAACCTTAGCTCATCTAAATTTAGCACAAGGCCTCTCTCTGATCTATTTCAAACACAGTCTCCCTGATATTTGTCTCCTAGCAAGTTAGTTTTAAATCACTTGGCTTGTTCTCTAGGATGGGAAAGTCAGGATGTACAAATTACTTCACAGTTATGATGAGGTAAGAGAGGAATAGAATTACATTAATAAACATGTGAAAATATCTTGCTCCCTCAAATTATATTTTGCATATATTTGCTGATTTTTTTTCTATTGAAAATGCTAGATGTCTTCTAGCATATTTGTTACCCCAGATTATACACATGACTTATTTACAAATTAATTTATGACACTTCTGAACTTAGTCCAGTGTCACACTCAGTCTCCAACAGCTCAGTGCAGGTCTCATAGATTTCATCATATATTTAAATTTAGGGGTAAGGAAAATGCTTTTTTACATTATATATATATATATATATATATAAAATAAGTATTTCAAGTGCAAGTAGTACCAGTGTAAGTGGTAATAACAGGTAAATTACAGTTAAACTCATTCCAGTTTAACACAAAAATAAACTGAAACTGGTTTGCACCCTGAGATGGAGCAGGGACTGCATGTACCAGAAATCTAAGCAGAAAAACACTCCCCCATATTACAAAATACTGCCATAAAAATATTCACTATACATCTTATGTTAGTTATTATACTTGCTCCACTATCCCTTCATTGTAATCTTACACCTACAGTAAAATGTGTAAATTATTATTGCTTTTGGTACTTGGGCAGCTATATGTGCATTTGTCTTAAAACAGAGATGGATTTGGCCCACAAGTCTCAGAAATTTTGTTTCATGATTTAGACTTAATGAAGTAGATATTCTTTGGATTTCTGTATATTGGATATGACTGAAGTAAATTTATATAATTGTTTCATATTGATATTGTTTCAATTGATATAATTGTTTCATGCAAATAAACAGTTCAAAAGAAAAGAGAGCTATGTACATTTATACTGCCAGAAAATGTAGTATATTGCTTGTAGAAAATCTTAGTTAGATTAGAATTTCCCATGCTAGTTATGTTCTATTAATCAGAAATAAATAAAGGTAATATATAAACTTCACCTGACATGGAGGGCTGTTTCTGTTTGCATTTTTTTAATTCAGTGGAACAGAAACACAAAGCACATATTCAGGATATTAAATTAATTTTCAGATTATTAAAGGCTGTCTTTCCAGAAATTTCTGGTTGAAATTCACAACACTCTTTGTGAAAACAATTACCCAATAATAACAGAAAGTAGATTGGTTCCGTAGAACTCTGAACTCTGTGGTTTACAGTAAGGTTGCTCAGACATTTGACACTCATGTTGTAGAGTCCCTCAGAGTAGGAAATATCTTCAAATATAAGAGGTTTTAAATTAAAACGATTAGCTAGTGAAAGAGTATTGTTTTATTCTCCTTTGGACACGACAAGAAGCCTACATGTAGTTAGTGGAGCAACAGGGCAGGGTGCAGCATGCAAAGACTCACGTTTTTAGCCTGTGAAATCAGCAAGGTGCTTTAAAACTGGAGCGTGGATGGCTGGGAGTGATGGGGAAAGGCACAGAGCTGGAGCACCCACATCTTTCAGGGAAGGAGAAGTTTGCAGCTGTGGGGAGTGATGGGGAAAGGCACAGAGCTGGAGCACCCACATCTTTCAGGGAAGGAGAAGTTTGCAGCTGTGGGAAGTGCTTCCTGATGGGAAAAGGGTCTGGTGGCCCACATGGCTGGTCACTGCAGTTCACTGTGAATGCATGGTGAAGAATATTAGATTTCTGGGGACCTTTCATTATAGAAGGTATTTGAAAAGGTGTTTGTTAACTTTTTTTCATGTCCATTATTGTTGTTTATCTGTTATATGGTTCATATTGGATCTGAATTATATCTTGCTCATTCCTTTTTTATTCTGTGTCATTAATAAATCAATATACTACTTCTGTCATTATTTGTTTTAAGCTACATAAATTGAGCAGGTTTTTTTCCCTATGGTACCCCTCACAAAAGATCTCTCAAACCTCTTTAAAAGAAATAATCACTCTGATAGTAAGAGTTGAGAATGCAAGACCTATTACAAACAAAAGCCTGCAAAATGTTGGTAGAGAGCCAGATTTGATTCAGTTCTTTCTAAAACAATGTTCAGGAAGATTCACACCAGGTACTCATGCAGTGTTTGCAGATTGAGCCAAGGGAGGCACACAGCTCCCAGGGAGAGCTGTGACTTATGTGGATTCACCAGCAGAACTCCTCTGCTGGATCTAACACCTGGGGAAACTTTAGAAACTTAGGCAGAGACGATTTTAGAGGCAGACACTATGCTGAAAAAAAGAAATGTAACTCATTATACTGAGTTCATATAGGAAACCTGAAGAGCAGCAGAATCCCCTATTCCACACCTGCAAACACTCACTCTGCTGAAATCTGCTCTAGCTGCAGGTGATAGATGAACCTTTTTGGCAGCACACAATCAAGCGTACTGCAGCAATTCAAGCGTGATATCAGAAAGATCCATGTAACAGGTCAGCTTGTGAGAGAGAAATGTAAAGTTCTCATCAACCTAAAAGGTTTAAAAAACCTTTAAAAGACATTTCAAGCTGTGACTGACAGATGATTTTCTGACCTTCAGTTTTGATCGATCTGTGCAAATAAATTTCAAGGCCAACACAGTATCAGACCTGCAATACTGTATTTTATTCTATATCATTCAAAGGATATATAGCACTGAGAGTAACTAAAAAGCAGGAGACATGTTCTCTACAAATATTCATTTTTCCTCTCTAAAATGACAGTAGCCTAACAAAATCTGAATTAGATCATCATGGGTTTAGTTGAAAAATCACTTTTTTTTCCCAAAACTTTAAAGATCTCTTGAGCCCCTAAATATTCTGTGGACATAGCAGAACCTGACACTGTAAATTCCTATAAATCTGTTGGTGTCTTCCCCTACTTCAAGCCATTCTAAGATGAAAGTGGATACTGAGAGTCCTTATCTAGTATAAATAAAAAACAGATTGAGTATTTTAAGAGCTGTTTAATAATAAAATCTTAGGTGAAGACAAGGAGTTGAAAAATTGAAAAAAAAAATTTAAATTAATTTATTTAGAAGTTTTCTTCATTTGCTAGAACTTCATCCTCTGGCTACCTTCTCCATGTACTCAACCTGCCCTTTCTGCCTCTCTCTCACAGCACTGTTGTTTCTAGGTGACATTTAGAAGGCCTGTAAGCGAAATTTTCACACATATTTTAATGAGGAAAAAATCGAGCATGACATATGGGTAATGCAGACAGCATTTATTTCACTGTGGGAAACTCTAACTTCACTTTTTACTTGTAACAATTGGGAATATGCCTCCTCCAAACTAACACTTTGCTAATATTTCAAATTCTATATATCTCTGTTTAAACCTTGCCTAGGAAAAAAGGTCTCTTTCTTCTTCCTTGTAATGAGGTTCATACTGAACTTTATTAGTATTACATGATCTCAATATTATTGAGACTATTTTAACAGAATAAATTGACTACCTAAGTGCAATGATGTAATTATTTACCACACATTAATATATCAAGAGCAGACCTAGACTCATTCTATCTCACTTTAGGGACCTAAACAAAGTGACTAACCCCAGTATACCTATTGCCAGAGCAATGACACAGACACCTTCATATTATAAATCAGATCCTAAAAATGATCCCTCTTTTTCTGTCAGATACTTGAGTCCATAGTGCAGCTCTGTTCAGGGTGTAGGCCACTCAGTTTTGCATCTAATGATGCACAAGATTAATTTGGACCTCAGTACCTGTAAATGTTTACATGCTTTGGAAGAACATACCCTCTTAGCTCTCAGAACAAGTATTTTCTGTGAAATGCCTGCAGCTACTGCAAGATCACTGCCAAGAAAACCAAAGTTAAAATTATTTGGAAAAAAAATGGAAGAAAAGCCATACCTGTTTCTGGAATAGGTGTTAGGAAATTTCTTGAGGTATATTAGGAATATAAAGATGCCTTGAATAGACAAAGAGCAGCAAATATTATAAGCAAGGTGATAGAGAGCACTTTATATAGAGAAAGGCAGAAGAGTGAATTGGAAGGACTAGAAAGTCTCTCTTGGGAGAGACAAATGGAGAAAAAGCTAAAGAAACAGAGGAATTTTCTGATTTTTGCCATAGATAGTAGAAAGAAGGCAGTAAAGAAAGATAGGTAAAAATTATTATTTTATTTTCATTTTTTCCTTTGGTCCATGATGAGTTTTTCCAACTTTTCTTTTGTGAACTCTTTTTACCTTGGGCCCTGGCTGTTAGAGATGAAAAAACCCAAGCAACCAAAACACTGAGAACATTTACAGAAGTTGATCCTTCAGGGAAACATCTAAATAGCTTTTTCTGACTCACTTAAGGGTAGGCAGAAATGTAGTAAACATTTTTTTGTATGAACATGCTTAACAAGCTGGCTTATGTACCAGAAGCAGTCAAGATCAACCAAAGCTAATTTACTCTGTGCATGGGACCTGGGGAGGAGGGAATTTAAAACACAGCCTTAATTAAAGGGAAATTTCCCTGTCAGGAAAAACAGTCTTATCAGAGATATTTGTCAATGTTGCATTTCTGTAAATAATTTCTAAGCCCAAGGAAATGGCATTATGTGCTGTTTTGCTTTTGCAGTCAACAAGTATTTTCTTGCATAGTTTATCAATGATAAAGATGACATATTTAGAATCTGTCTGTATAGGTAAAGAATATTTCTATTAGTAAGGGTCTAGTCAGCAACATGGGCTAATTCATCCTTTTGCTTCATTTTCTGGCAGGCAAATAACACTTAAGTGCTGAGCATTTAAGAGTGAAGTAGACTTTGTGATAGATTTCTGTCCTGAAACGTGCCCTTGGTGTAGGGTCTGGTAATGAAGAGTCAACATTAGAAGCATAGACTTAATGCAGTGCATAAGCAGTAAGGATTCTCACTCCAAACATTATTTATTTCAGTTCAGCCCACAGTTAGGAAACTTTGGATCTTAATTTAATTTCTATAAAAATATTTATATTAAGATATTGAGAAAAAGGATATTATTCTCCAGTTGGCTTCATTTCCAGCTGTCTCCATTTATTCATGTTTCCAGGTCTGGATTGCTAAATTTGCTATGGCAAATCTCTAACAGCTCACTTGCAAGCAACCTGCTCTGATTAGATCTAAACTATCCCTTGGAAAAGAGTACAGTTTACATTTTTGTTTAGGCACACAGCATGCTAATGGATTCCAGGTGCCAGATTGAATGAGAAACGTTGGTACATTATCTTCAGCACAGCACACTCTTAAATAGCAATACTGGATCTTTGATACAACACCGCACTTTGACAGTACTCAAAGTGCTGGTTCCCTATAGATACACATTTCATAAGGTCACATCACAGTAGAAATTTTACTGATAGATAAATTGAAGAGAACAAGCCCTTGTTCATCAAGATGACAGAGGCAAGCAGCAGGTGATAAAACGGAACTGCCATGTTAATTTTGGCAGGCCAAGAGTCAGAGTCAAAAAAAGTCACTTGCATTCTGGCCTATGAGTTGTAGACATCCATTCTATACATTTTCTGATCATGCTGTGTTTGGTCTTTTTACATACCACTTTCCTGCAGAACACAACCTCTGGCTCATAGTTCTGAAACCAAGCACACTTTACTGAATTGTTGCACTGACACCATCAGTTAAAAAGAGTTTGTTCAGATCTGAGCATTTGGACTCACAGAGAAGAAAGGCAATTTATTTTTTAAAAAAGCAATCAACTAAAATCTTTTAAATGGGCTCCAAACCTTTTCATTGCTCAGCTACAGAGGGTAACATCTAAACTGCTTTCTGAATAAAAGAGTTCTACAGGAGGTTAACAGAAAATCTAGAATGGAATTGCCAGTTCCATCTATTAGATTCAGTTTATGATGCCATCAGAGTAATACCTAATTTTATTTAACTTATTTTGTCTATTGTTATTCTGTACATCAGTAGAAGACTAACCCATTTTCACACCTATATGATCCTGTTATCAATCAATCAATAATTTTCTAGTGAAAAAGGCAGAATTTCAAAATAGTGTCAATCTTTAATCTTTCAGAAGTCAATCTGTTCTCCTTGGTTTTGATCAAAAGGCAAATAGTCAGGAATAAAACTTTAGATTTGTTTATGTGAGTTAAAAAATTCTATAATTGAAGTCAGCAGTTATTTAACACTAGGTGTGACAGACTTCAGACAAACCTTCTAAGAGCTGCACAAATGCAGCATTCATTTATTTTCACAATAAATGACAACAAATCATTTCCCCTCAGGTCTTAAAAGCAAAATGTGCTTCCAGCTCCTTTACAAAGACACTAGAATGAATTTATAATATTTAATCAAAATTATCAGTGTTTTCCACAGTTTCAGAACATAAAGGTAGATGAACAAGTAATTACTAATCAAATATGAGAGTTGTGGTTTTGACACTGGTTAAAGGTTGAACCAACCACTCATTGACTGCCACAATATGCTATATATTTTTAAATATTTCTGAACCAGTGGAATTCAGAAGAAAAGCAATGTGGTTTGTAGTCACAGCATGACAGGAAACTTTTCATTTTCAAACAATTCTGTATTTTACAATTTAATATTATCAGTAGATTGAGAGATTTATTCAGACCTGTATGTTAGCCTCTAATCTCAGATGAGATTATTAAAATTTCATTCTTTCCTGCTTTTATCAGCTTCTTTATTTCTCAAATTGCAGCACAAAATTATTCACCTGCTAACATTTCAAACTAAAATGTTTTGGGGTTTTTTTCCTGTAATGGTAGATCATTTTTAGAAGACTTTCGTACGACATGATTACCGACTTCGTTGATAAACAACAAGTTTTCCATTTAAAGAGATTAAATATCTCATCACATTAGCTTTCTAGTACAATTAAAATGTGAACACTCTGGAATTCTTTTCACAATTTATTCTGTTATTCTATTCCCAGCTTTAAAATATTTGTCTGGATTGCAACAGATCTATTAATCGATAAAAGTCCAACATTTTACTATTTTTTTCATCAACAGACAAGTATCTGCCTAAATGAACAGCTATCAAAGCTATAAAAATAGGAATGGAGAGCTAAAAATGTATTTTAAAATTCTGTGGTTTCACCTTCCATTTAAAGTATATTCTTCAGTAATTAATTTTGGTGTTTTAGTCTCTAACATTCAAGGCACTCATCCTGGTAAAGATACTGCTTAAAGTCTGAAATAGCAACAGTTGCATTACCACTGAATAGTATCCAGCCATAGTACCTAAATGTTTATAGTTCTAGATAACATCACAGGTATTTTATTGTATATAAATGTATTTCAACCATTATAACACATCCTGCATTTTATACTGCTATGTCTATGTATTGGAACAACAGAAAATACTGATGAAAAAAATTATGCCAACTTTCCAAGGCATAGTAATCCATTGTGATCCAGCTGAGTTCTCAAGTGAAATTCTCATCTGATAAAATCTCAGAAAACTGGATGATCACTTGCAAAATTCTCTTTTTCCTTCCTTCATTTTTTCTTCAGGTTGTTCATTTTTCTGAAGGACATTCACTCCCTCTTTCAAAATACTGTTATCATTGTCCTTATGAAACAGATGATAGAATTGATACTGCAGGATAACAAGATAATGGTAATATCCTTAATGACCTGAACATGCACATTCCAGGCTGCTCTTCTCTGGTATTTTTAAATCTATGGAAGTTTTCTATTTCCAAAGATGAGCATAATATAAAAAGAAGTGACAAAGTGGCAGAGCTAAAATGATAAACTGGGTTTCATTATCAGTCCAGTTTGAGGAAGGTTCAACAATTCTGAGTTATGGCCAAATTAGTGTCTGTTGATCAAAAGCATGTTGATCAAATATTAGTAATTAATTATCATATTAAACATTTTGAGCCCATGGACTGGAAATAAAGAGTTTCAGGCAGCAAGAAAGCACAGAGCAGAGGAAATGCTGTTGGTGAAATGGCAAGAAGCACTTTAAACCTTTTTAATATACTCGTTTTTTGTGACATTAGGATGTAGCAACCCGACAGTGTGGTGGCTGTGGCTTTTTGTTATCATCATGGCAAAAAGAGTGCAATTATATCTGTGTATACACGGCTCCATCTAGATTTCAATCTACACAGATCTGGATTTTCCAAAAACAAATCCAATTGCCAAAATAATTCACTCCAGGAATGAGTAATGTAATCTCCAGGGCTAGAGAAGTCTGCTGTCTTGTTTCTACAGTAAGACAAAACTTCTGTGTCTTTTCACCACATCTGCAATTTTCCTATGGGCTCAGCCATCCTGTACTCCAACCTTTACAACCATCCTCTACTTTTTTTCCTCTACAAGCTGCAGTATTCCACAAGATTACCAAAGGAGCCTTGTAACTCAAACCATAATTTCATAGAGCCTCTTTGAATTTCTGGAGAAAACATTCAATGTTTTATAATTTTAGAAAACAGATACTGTTAGAGATTCTGCTTCTAGAGATATATCTCTTCTGTGCTTAACCATATTTATTTAAATTGCCCTGGTTTTAAGCCTGAAGTCTCAAATATGATACTGCTTTCAACTTTTCAAGAAAGCTGTTTGAAAAATCTCATCAGTGGACAAGTAGAGAATGTTCTTAAGCAGTAACCTTTCTTTCCAGGCATATGGCTGAACTATTCCAGGAAAATAGTTTATTATTTGCTAAGAAAACCAGAGAAGATAACAATATGACAGGACCAGGATGAAATCCATCTGCCATTCAAGTGGAAGAGAGGTTGCCCAGGGCTCTGTGCTGCCTCAGTTTGTGCACTGGTGCATTCACAGACATTACCTGTAGAAAATATATTTGCTTTTCCCAACAGAAATCACAGGCATATAGCAAAGGAGTGTGGAGAATACATAAAAATGAATATATGAAAGCCAGATAAGAAGGGTTGGGGCCCCATTACAAAAAAGCTTCATCTTACCAGCCACACCTCTTATTGATTACTGGTGTAAAAGACAGCAGACCCGCATTTCGTTGAGCCTTTCTTGGTGATTAGCACCATTTTTTCTTGCAGATCCATTAAGTCCATTATCACCAAATTTTTGCAATTTCCACACCTTTTATTTAAACATCTACATATAGATGGATTGGGAGAGCGGATTTTTTTGTTGCACTGCTGTAGCAACTAGTGACTTGCAATGTGGTAGACAATAAAAATCATAACCTATAAGAACCTATAAATAAGACCTCTTGAACTCAGCAATGTAAAACTAATTTATTCATGGACTAGAGGCTGCCAACTCTAGAGGAGCAGTAAGCAAAAGTAAGTAAGTAGGAACTTTGGTGTCATGAGATTTCCTGCCTGCTGGTCCTTACATGCATGGCACATTCTCGATGGCACAGGCAGATGTACTTGCAGTTAATTAGTCTTATAAAAACATGAATTAAAGGAGAAAGGGGACTGGATAAAGGACGTTGAAGTTGGGTTGGCTTTTTCTTGTAATCATAACCTTAGCAAACAACAGATTTTAGAATCTGGGGTCAAAAGAGTGAGAATATGATTAAATCATCTAAACATGAACATTTTAGAAATTAAATTCTGGATATTGACCTCACACTTTCAACCCACTATCAAGTAACTATATCCATCTTCCTCATAAATTTGTTAAGAAGTGTGTGCCTTATTTAGGTATAATAGCATTAGTGTACTGAGGTAGCTTTTCCCCTGATGGATAAGGTGTTCCCCTCTCTCTGTAAGGCATTGTTTGAAAGTGGTTTCTAACAGAACTGAGAGGGTATGTGACAGGAGAGCTGGCTGAAATTACAGTTTCACAGCAAAGGTGTAAAAAGATTTTTGAAATTAATCCTGTGCTCTAGGACACCATGTGGTTTACATTATTTACATAAAATGTCAGGATGCTTGTAATACAATCTAATGCTACTGAGCTAAGCATAGCCAGTAACTTTTGCTGAAGTTTTGCTGAAGCAGGAGAAGATGAACAAAGCTGACATTAAGATAAAGACTGTTAAAACTACACAGCTAGAAAAAAAATATGAAGAGGCAGAGAGGCAAACAATATAGATCAGAACTGTTTTTAAGAGAGCACTCAGAGTTCTAAAAACATAAAAGAGAATTTATCACATAAAACAGAATAAGCAAGTGAATATATAGATGCACACCTTTAAACAGACTGAGCTATTATACCTATTGGGCAAACAGGGAAAGGACTAAAAGATCAGGACTGGTTCCTGGGAGAGTGGCAGAAAGGACTGAAGCAGGTTAGAGACAGATTAGGACCTTTTCTTAAAGGGCCTGATGGGGGAGCAGAAGGGAGAGCAGTAGGGGCTGCAAATCCCCATGAAGAAGAGAGCCAGAAGGCATTCTGCAGCAGTGGAGGGAGCTTGCCCTGAGCACCCTTTCAGACTGGAGTGGGGTTGTGAAAGGTAATGACAGCAGTGGTCCTAAACTGCATGTTGGTAAGAGAAGCAACAGAGGCACTGGGAGGTGGAGAGAGAAACTGTTTTCAAAATCTGTTGAAGCAGACACAGCTGAAACAGTGAGGACCATACTAGGACTTTAGAAAGAGCAGTAGAATTGCAACGAGCAGCTGAATGTGTGAATGGGAGAATTCAGGTACAGGTAGCTAGAAACAGTATGAGAACATTATATTTTGCCTTTCTCTCCACTGCTTTCTGGCTTCTATGCATAACTAGACAAATCACAAAAAACCCCACAATTTTTAATACCCATTGAAAATTGTAGAGAGGTTACAAATTTCCAATTTATTTCTTGTTGATAATAATAATTTTATGCCAACATTTATCTTTAGTTTGCTTTACGAAGTAATCAATGTTCCAAGAGCTAGAGGATGCACAATGTCTGTACAAATTATAAACCACTATGATCCTTATTAGGAGAAACAATGTATTGGCTTTGGTAAATTTAACTGGATACTTTTCTTAGAAATTAGAAAAATCATTATCTTGATAAAATAGAGAAATAATATAAGAGCCACACTGCTATCTGCTATCAGATGGCAATGAAAAAAAAAAGAGTAGTGAAATTCCAGTTGTATGTCAGCAAGGGGACATAGAGCTGCCTGGTTTCACCAGTAACAATATGAGTGTGCTCAATTTGGCTGTTGATGGTGTGGCCATTATCCAAGACATAAAGGAACTGAACCACTTCAAAGACAAAAACAAGCTGGTGCACAATGAAATCTGCCAACAAAATATGAAAATCTAAATACATACACATACAGGAAAGAGAAACAAAACTATTTTTCTTGCCAATTTGAGAAGAGAAAAAAATGTGTTGCTCTGTGTTTTCTGAGCTTAATTGTGTTTTATCCAATCCCTTGTCTTCAAATTCCTTCAAGAACTCAGTTCTGAAAGATGTGGAAGATCCAGAGCTCTGCAGAAATTGTCAACAGTAAACATGAACTTGAAATCTGGTGGCCCTAAAAGTTCCCATTTTAGATGACCAAACATTGCTAAAGATTTTCTACATTAAATTCCAGACCAAATCACCTGATATGAATTTCAAATTGATTTTAATTCTGATATTCGCAATGGGAAAATAGTTCAAAAACACACAAAGATGGAGATTTGTCACTCAAAGAACAGAGTTTGCAGTATAAAAAATAAATTGACTTAACTCCCATTTAAACATTCTGTAATGGACTAAGAAATTAAATCCTATCTTTTTCAAAATCATTTATTCATATGAAAGTTAATCTACAGACTTCTGGAAAAAAGTCAAATTTGAAGGAAATGTTGTCATAGTGTTACCTTGGAAATATAATATTACCCATCTAGCCTATTAAGTTACACTAGCAATGTATATTACTAGAAGAGGGTAACTTTTGAGACAATTTTTACTCTTCACTAAAATTCTAATTAAAACAACTTTTTAAACCAAAAAGATAATTCTATGTATCCTCTCCTTTAAAAAATTGCCAACGTTTTTTTCATTCATTTAATAAGATCTCAATACATTTACCAAAGCAGAAGTAAATATTCAATTGCACATTTTGTTGAACTCTTTGCACTGAATTGTATTTAGAAGCAAAGAACAAATATGCAATGTTTTCTATTTTTGACATCTCTGGAACAGAATCAATTATGAAAGTTTCTTCTTTTTTTTTGTTTAAGAAAAAAGAATGCAAACATTCCAGTAAATAATTAGTCCCATAGCACAATTATTGCAATGTTTTCTTGACACACAGTTCTGGCTTCTGTCTCTGTTTTGGGGAATTCTGTCCACATGAAGAAGCACAGCAAAGTTATTTACTAACAACCAAACAAGAAAATTAGGCAATCTATCAAAGCCTTTCGCTTTTAATAGATTTTATCCTTTAAATGGGAGTAGGACAACAGAGAAACATCTTGTTAAGAAAATGTTGCAATTTCTAAAAATTAAATAAACCTTCCATTTTCATCACCTAGACCATATATCAAATAGAAAGTGTTGCATTTCATCTTTCCAGTATTTCCCACTGTAAGAAAACCTAAGAAATCTTGATTAGGTCTAAATTTATATAATTTTTAAAATATTTTGCAGTCATTAGGCCTGAATACTTACATTTTACATGGAAGTCTCTGCCTCCAATCTCAAAGCTACAGACCCAATTTGAAGTGTCCCAACAAAATTCATCACCTTCTCTAGGGGATACTGGATCCAGGGTGTTGATTTGAAAAGGAAGTGAGTGATAAACATTGTAACCACATCCCTGTTTTAAGAGTCTAACCTTATTCTTTTCTTCAAGACTAAATCCATAGCACGTGCAAACTTCTGTTATTTCATATTTTTTATTGTAATAGAATAACTCGTATAGAATAGTGATCTTTAACCAGCAGCTCTGTTTTCTATCCACTAAATGGATTCTCAGAGGGACAGCTTGGGATGTTCATAGGCATCTATTTCTGTGGATGGAGTACTGTAAACACAGAGACTTGATCTAAGAAGGACAAAATCATCTTTGCCTCCCTCTGAGAGCTGGATGATTAAACTGCAGACACAATAAGGCTTACATCAGGGATGTGAGATCCCAAACATCTTTCTTATCTAATTTTCTGAGGTTAGGGAGGCTACAAATTTCAAAGCTCTGTGAGATTGCATTTGGAGTATAAAAAATACACCATCTTAGAAATTACTAGGAAACTATTCCTAAAACACTGAAGAATGAAAACAGAATTTTGCCTTGAAACCTTTGTCACTTGAGCAACCCCATTTGTAAGCAATGAAAACATCCACCTGAGCAATCTATGAGACCAATTGATACCAATTTAGAGTAATGAAGAAAATGCTGTGTTTAGGGAAGATGTTTACTTCCATGTGGTTCCAGTAGCAGGACAATATTGTACCTCTTGCCTAAGGTATATGTGAAAATCAATGTGTTTCATGAAATGCTCTTCTTACAACAACAAGTTTTTTGTTTACATTGTTTTGGTTTTGTTAGGCATGTAAATCTCACTCCAGAACATTGGACTGTAAGCAGCTTTTCTTGATTCAAACTGTATTCAGCATCTATTCCCTCACCCATGGGTCAGTGTTCAAATGGAATTGACAAAGCTGAAAAAGAACATGGCATTTTGTCACCTTATGGCTATCTGTAATGAGATATTCTCAATGACTATTCTCAGAAGTTGGTCTTTAGGTACTTGTAATTCTTAACATGCAAAATGTGCTCTAAAGGATGACTCTTAGCATAAATAATACATAATTTAATAGACAAAAATAGTCTCAGGTGGTTTTGATGGGGAGTTGTGTGAATATAGCTAGAAGAAGACAGATTTTCTTAAAGCAGACTCAGCAGCAATAGTTAGGCAGGTTTGGTTTTTTTAATTTATTTTTCTAGAGTTCTCTATCCTTTGGGGGGAAAATGTGCACAGACAAAGACTTATTACAGTAGATGCTATCATTTCCAAATCTAACAGAAACAGTTTGCTCAGACACAGGATTCAGACAAAAATGTTTCATTCTCAAAAGCACTGACATTCTGTTGATAGGAATTTCAATAAACAAACAAGAGTAGATTTTGATAACCCTCTTTCTGTACAGTAGCATTGCACTGCAGAGGCAGAGCTCTTTGCAGGCTCACTGCTGTGAATGAAAAAAAGATGACAGTCAGATTAAAGGCTTCTAAGGAAAACTTCCATTTTATGTCAAGATAAAAGCTGGTGAGTTTTATTTACAGTTCTGTGTCCTTATTCAGGGCATGCATGCCAATCTAGACATACGATTAGAAATGCTGAACTGAAATAGTTGCTGCTTTTCAAACCTCAACATATTTCTAACTTATGGGTATCCTTGAAGATATTCTTTATGTTACAGAACACCATAGGAATAGCCTACTGAAATTCCTTTTCCTTGAAATAATATTTACCAAAAGTTCTATATCTAGCACATAAATTCATCCAAGGTTTCATCTGTTAAAAAAGCTCTAAAATATCCACTCTGTATACAATCTCCCTCTTTGCTTTAATCTATAAATGCTTTCACAAATACAGTTTGTCCCCAAGAAATATCTGTTTTACATAGACCATATTTAGGCAAACAAATTGAATTTTCACCAGAGCATCCCTGGAAGTTTGACGTACTTTTCCACAATTTTTTTCATATATTTCAACTCTTTTGTTTCATTTACTCACAAGAAGGCTAAGATTCATGCTGCCCTCTATGGCATGACAAAAAAAATGGATCTATACTTTGCTGGTAATTCTCTGAGCACAACAGACATACGAAGTCACCTTTTTCTTCTGAGGAAACAACAGTTAATAGGTTGCAGAAGGGGTCTCCTGACAAGGCTTCTCAATTTTCATTTCAAACACTGCTTAGGAGCTCTTTTATAAGGTGGGCTACCATAGATCCAGCAGGATCAACACCCCATGATTATAGTTAAATAGGGATAAGCTACTACTGCAGTATAGATTGTAAAAACTCCACAGGTAAACAAACATATAAACAGTTGGATGAGAGACAAGAAAAGTAAATACATAACATGTTAGCTTGCAGTCACTTGCATCTTATTTCTGTTTCTAATACAGAACAATTCAGAAATGTGCAAATATGCTGTACATGTCTGTGAGAGATTTGGTAATGAGAAAATGTCTCTCAAATATGTAGAAATTAATTTTTTTTTGTAGAAGGTATAATTGAAATATCTGTTTCAATAAATACTCCTCTTATATTTTTAATTTCAATTTTTACATTGTCTCAGAAGCCAAAAAATACATCTTGTCAAGGCTTAGGGAAATGCTAACTACAGTATAACACTTAAGTGGCACGAGAAGCACTGTGAGCTACTAATGTGTATTAATCAAATTTTGTCAACCATTTGTAACATATGGTATTATAATTATGTCAAATATGTTTACAAAAGACGTGAACAGGTGCTAATGCTTGTGTTCCAAATGCTAACAGTCCTGAACAAGATGCTTTCTGGTTACCAAACTGAGCCCCACAGAAAAGGAAAGAAGAGAACCATAAACTAGGGCCTCAAATTTTTCAAAGTAACTTAAATTTCTTACCAGACTTTTGTGAAAAGTGCTGTTTTCAATCTATTTTGCTATAGATGGTACTCAAGATTCTACATTAGGCATGAAATATAAAAGCAATTTCTAAAATGTATTATTCTTTCCAGCTCCTAAGGTGAATGTAGTATACATATACTGCTAGTACTGTTATCACTAATTATTATTACTAACATCATGCTGAATTCTAGAGGCCCTTCCAGATGTGACAGTCACAAAGCAGCTATCATACATTCCTACACATAAAAAACCAGTCTTTTATGTGTGGAGGACACATGTCTACAGAATTCAAAATCTCAGAAAGATGCACAACAATGGAACTCAATGGAAAGGGAACATGATGAAATGATGAAACAGAATTTGAAGAAAAAGAGCAATTTGGAACAGCTTTATCCAAGAACAATGAGGGGTTATTTTTATAATATAGCTCCTTTATCTTTAGTAATGTAGTTGCCTAAAATATCTATTGAACCATAATAGACATAACTTCCCAGTAAGACAGGAAAGATTACTGAAAAAAACAATTATTACAAAATGAATTTGCTCTTATTTGTGTTCTATCTAGAACAGTAAGCAACAGATAAGCTCAGTTACAAATACCATTTAGTAGTAACAGAATGTGTAACTATTCTTCTTAAGACAGAGTGTGCAATGCTATGTCAGGCTGTTGAATATTGTACTTGTAAACCATTTAGATACAGTGCTTATCAGTACAATTACAAAGGCAAAGGAATGGACTGGCTTCTCTTTCTTTAAAATAATTGCTTTAAATAAACTGTCATTGACTTTAAATCACTTCCATTATTTCCTTCTGCTGTCATTACTTTGCTTATATCATTACCCCTTAGAAATTACATGCAATTCATCTGCATTAAAAGATTCCAGGTCAGGTTAGAAAAATAATCAAGTGTTTACTGTATTTAACAGGAAGTTTAAATTCTTAATTTACACCCACATATGTCAGACTAAGGATTTTCTACTATGTTGATTACTTCAAATAGCATTTTTTTCATTGCTTTAAAAAAGAATTGAAACCATATCTAAAAGCAATTGCTCGCTTCAATGAAAACTTCTCCAGTGCTGCATTCAAACCTGTCCTCTCCACATTGTTCACATGAAGCTTCTGTAAGCCTTTGTGAAACAGGACTGACAGCACATTGTGGATTTCTGGTTTGCATTATTTAGGTGATGAAATCCATTATTTCCACTAGTTACTAGTTGTGCTTAGGATATGAAATGAATGTGGAGCTCAGCTCAAACATGGCCTGAGCCAAAACAGGGAATATCTGTAGAACATACAAATATTGCCAAGATATCTGACTGAGGAAGTTCATTTGTTATTGCTTTATAGTGTATATAATTTACAGCTGTTTTTAAACCCTTACTGAGAAAAGTGATAGAACATTTGTTACATCACTCTATCACATTGTGACATTTCTGTTTAAAATTGAGTAGTAGCATATTCCTCTGCAAATTGTTCATCTCAGATTTAAACTGTTGCAAAATACTCAGAACATCTTAAAACTGCTTATTAATTGAAGCATGTAAAATTTCCTCAGCTGCTTTTGAAATCACAACCCCAGGAACAGATGAAACTCTATTCTAAAACAACAAATGCAGGCAGTGCTACCCATCCAAATGGCTGGGCTGATTTAGCACATGCTCTGCTTCTCTTTATGCTATACTGGTATGATTGAGTAACATGATTTTATGCAATATCTTTCGTTGTAATAGAACATTTTTAGCTAATCTACCGTTCTCTACAAACATGTCTTCACTGCAGTATTAATCTAAATTTTCCCCTAGGTGCTCCCCAGATGTTCACATCCATGAGATCTGATCCAAATGTCACGGTAATTTAAAGTGCAATCACAAAATAGAACTTTCAACCTTAATTATAACTTAGGTAAACTGGCTGAGAGATGTATGATGTTTGACAATCTGTAAACAGTTTCTCTTTATTCAAAATGCATTTCTGAATAAAGAGGCAATGGCCTTTCTGTCAAGACTGTAAAAGGCACAAAATCTAATTGAATTTCACTTCCTTCACCCATAACTATGTTACATAAAACCAGCAGCAGCAAAGGGACATCTCTTTCATTAGCCTGTTCCACGGCCCTTGGTCACTGCTGTGAGCCAATCTACTTTTTACTAGGAGTCACAAAGGAAATAAAAAAAATATAGAATGGAAAAAAGTTGACTCATCTATATGTGAATCTATATTTTCCGCCTGGAAACCCTTTCTCCTTTCTCCTAAAGGAAAAACACTTTTTTTTTTCAGTAAAATTTAAAGTTTATTGTTTAAAATATTATTCATTAAAGCTAATTCATATAATAAAAGATATCGTTCCACTCTTCCTACTTAGATTACTTCTTTGAGAACTGAATAGATTAAAAATGCATATATTGATTAGTTCATAGCAATTACCTAAATATTTCTAAAATACTTTAAGGAATAATCTTTTTTCTTTTTTTTTTTTAATTGCCAAAAGCATTGAGGGAAATGTGTACAGAAAAATGCTATCAAAAATCATCCATTACTATAGAGCCAAAGTTTATTTTCTGTTTTTCTCTCAACAGCATTAAATATTTTAGCAGGCAAAAGTATTGTAAAGGTGAAACTAAGAGTATAAAAAAAGAAAACCAGGAAAACGAAAGATATGAAATTGCAGGATAGGTGGAAGAGCAGATAATAACTGTTTGGAATACTAGAGTGGAGGTGAGTAATCATACAAACAACTAGGCATGAATATTTTGGGGGAAGACCCACAAAACTGAAGTATTTTTCACTATTATCATTTTTAGCATGGGTAACTTTTTTGGTCAGTCCTGGATATTTCAATAAACACCAAAATGCAAACATTGCATGTTGCATTAGCACATGCTATAGATATTGTCTCCACAGCAAATAACAAATGAAGCAAATGTAAACCCTAGGTGTATTCTCAACTAACTCTGGCTCATGCCTGAATTTTATCCAAGAAGTAGCATGAGAGTTTCTCTATGATTTTTTTTTCTTTTGAAATTGCTTTAAGCTTTTTACACCTCATCCTTCACACAGACAAGTGCTCTCCTTTGCTTTCTTTTCCCTCCCTGTGTCTCTCTCTTGCTCTTTTCCTGCTATGTGCATTACAAAATAACTTTTTCAGGGTAATGTTCTTAGTATATTTTACCTCTGAGACTGGCACATGAGTAGATGTCAAATGGGCCAAGTCACAAAGCATTTCTCACAGTCCTAATTGGCTGAGTCTAACCTGTATCAGCCCACCTTCACAGAAGCCATTTCAGAGATGATTCCTCAGACAGGCAGCCTGCATTTACACTGATCCCTCTGGTCAGCTCACAGAAAAAAAAACAGAGGAAAAATAAACACTGTGATTTCTCTGGCAGGCTGGTTGCCTACCACACTTATTAGTTTCTGAAATTCCTTTGAGAGCTGTCTTATTTTATTTTCCATTTAGCTCAAGATGAGAATTTCCCATTTTTAGAGGGTTATTTTTCCCACTGATATCAAAGCTTCCCTGTGCCAACAGGCTATTTTTACACCATAATATTCCTGTAAAGAAACCTACATATACTCCTCCCATATGTCTCCAATAACAAATGATCATTGCAATTTAATACCTGATATTATATAAGTGTATCCTCCATTTCCAAGAGAAAAAGGGGTGCTGTTTCACTGCTGTCTGGAGCCTGTTGTTATCTCAGACTATAACATGACAAGCTGATCTTAACACTCAAACACATAAAACATTAGCAGTCTACTGTTCTTTCCTCCCTGCCAGATGTCTGGAAGTTGCTGTAATATTAGGAATTCACACCTTGTAGCAAATAATTGTCTCCTGTTTTCACAGGAGAAATTTCTTTTATTAGATCAATTAAATTCCACTGTCAGTCTAAAAGACATGAAATTGAGGAGAAAAGAAGGGCAGAAGACAACCAGAGCCTGGCAGTGAATGCAATCAGCTTTTCCAGTGACTTTTCCTCATATGTCCCTTCCAGGAATGGCCAAATATCTCATGTTTCTTTTTTTTTTTTTTTTTTTTTTTTTTTTTTCTATAGAGATATAATGAGTATTTTCACCTGCTTTCTCTTACACATTTGGTGAAAGTCAGAGGATGACAGTAAAAACAGAAACTGGGCTTGTGCAGACACAACAATTTTCAAGTAAATGAATATAAAAAATTATAAATATACACCTTGCAATACAAATGGGTACCAGGCAGATGGGGAACTTTTCAAAACTAAGTGTAAGAAAAATTCTGGACTGCACATCAGTAGAATACAGATTTAAACAAAACATCTGTTTTTTCCCTTCTGGCACTCCCAGTTTTGTCAAAATGTCACCAGAAGAAGTTCAGTAACAGTGGTTTGTAACCAACAAAATTATAAGTTAATTCAATTTAAAACAACTTTGGTAACTATATGCTCAAATAAAAATATATTTTAAAAAATTAAATATTCAACTTTTTGCTGCATGGCTTCAAAAATTGTAATTATAAAGCTGAAGGAAACAAAAAGTTCTATTCAGAAAATTTCAGAGCAAAATATTTTTCTTTCAATTATTTTCTTTTCACTATTTTCACAGATCTCACTTTGGATAAGAACCATTCTTTCTAACTTTTCTAAGTCGACTAAATCAATTTTGAGATGGATTGACCGATGTATCACTCAATATTTTACATTTGAGTGCATCGTTTTCTTATAAACCAATTTTCAGAACTCTTCTTTCCACTTAATTATTTTCCTAATAATTCCTGAGGCAGAATTAGATTTTTGAGGCATAGCTGAATTTTGACCTCAGGTTTTTAAAGAAGAAATCTGCAGTAATTGTTAATGCTGATTTAGACAGCAGGTTGTACATAAAATTAGTAGTTCAGGATTTTTGTAATTGCTTCTCTTTAGCTTATATGTTATCTATTCTTAGTGCTTTCCTACCAATCATTGTATTGATTTTTTTCTAAAATATGCTATGTAAGATTAATTTAATATTGTTCTTGATATCCACTTTCTGTAAAGGATGGTCCCAGTGCAGCAACATCTTAATTTATAGATATAATTTCCCTATCATATAAAATAATTTAAAATTATTTTTACAATCTTTTAAAAAAACTTTAGATGCAGATCAAAATATGTCTTGATTAAAAAACCTTTTTTTAACTTGTCAAAATTTGTACTCTTTTAAATTAGACAAGCTTTGCACTTAGAAGCAAAATATTTTGGCTCTCCTGTTAACCCATTAAACACTTTTGTTCATCAGAGACTCTATTGATCACTTTATATTTTTACTGCATCTATAAAGTAGAATTTTTGGATAAACTTTATGCTGTGACTGTTTTACCTTCTCAGTTCTCTATACAATTTGTTCTCTTATGCTTTTAAGTATTTCATATAAATATTTGCCTGTAGTTTTCCATTTCCATATTAAATTTGCTGCTTTCGGTTTATGCCCTTTTACATTCCTACTTAGGTGTTACAACTCTGATTCCCCAAAAGCTGCATGAAGCAATTCTAGACACCTAGACAACAAAAAAGTAAATCAAGTCAATCAAATGTCCTCTCTTGCTCATTAACTGACCAGTCTTTTTCCAGTTAAGCATTCAAGGGATCTAAAACGTAGAGTTTACATAATGCAATTTTTTGTTACAGAGTCAGCATAAGAATAAGCAAAGTCTTCCAGTACAATTAATTTTCTGCCTTAACCATACTCTAAATTTCCCTCAGCATCTCATAGTTACTGTTTCTGTCAGCCCAGTACAGCCTAATTCCGTACTCTTATTCCTTTGGTGTGGCATTTGAACCTACTGGATTGTGTTAAATTCTAAAAAATTCATCTTGCTTATTTTTCATATTCTATATGATATGATTTCTCTAGGTGCTTCAAATTCTTCCTTGGAACATGTTTTATATTGTTTGTGGGCTCCATAAATATATGCAGCAATCTGGCCAAATAAACACAGCATCAGGTTCTGCACCCGAATATTCTTCCCTTTCTTTGCTTCAAAAGAACAATTTCTGTTCCTCTTCCCAGCCACTCTGAAAATAATCTCATCTTGGCATAGAGTTCTGAACCATGTCTCCTCAGAAATACATTGCCAACCTTGACAACCTTGTTTCTGTGATCTTTGATAAACAAATTGCTGAAAATCATTAAAAGCAAAAAAGAAGTGGATTTATGGAGCAACAGCAGGCTAGGTAAAAATAATATGCCCATATTGAAAATAATTAACAAGTAAAGAAAAAAATCAAAAAGTAAAGTAATAAGAAAAATTCTGATTCTTCATGTGACAAGGCAATCTTAACTATACCCTCCATAGTCACAGGTGTCTCCTGGGCAGAATCTCTATGCAGGTAATTTGTGCTTTGTTGATTTTCTGGGTATCTCCAGGCCTTAGCTATTGACTAGAAATTTGGATACCCAAGCCATTCTGTGCTGGCAAAGTGTAAGAGGCAACTAAATCAGAATTTTTTAATCACAACTCTGGACTTGCTGCTTGGAGTATCTTAGATCCATTTCTTTCCCACCTAGCCACATAGCTCTGCTCAGGTAAGTTTCTACCTTTTCCTGAAACATTAGCACAAATCCCTTTAACAGAAGAAGAGAGCTGGGACAACAGTGTTCCAGACTAAATATTTCAGTCTACATGAAGAAAAAAATATTTATATTAGTGAAGGATTCAAAATAGGATCATCTAGTAGGGCCTAAAACAAACATACAAATTATATTTTCTGTCCCATAGTGCAATGAAGAGTCTAATATTTGGTCTTTTCAATAGTAGTTTCTTTCTTATTTTACTTCAAAGCTAAAGACCAATTAAAGGATATTGATTTCCCATACTTCAGAGTAGGTCCTACAGCTCAGGAAAAAAGACACCAGTCATTGCAATTCCAAACTAATAAAAGAGATATTTCAGTAGTTATAATTTAATGATATACTTCATTCCTGAGACAAACTTTTAATTCCCCATGGAAATAGCAATTCCTTGTATTATTTTTTTACAATTAACAGACAATGCAATAAATTTTAGAGGCATAATTAAATACAGGGTTTACAAAAAAAGGTCAGATTCCAGCAGATGTCTTCCATATGCATGCAACATTCAAAATAATCAGTATACAAACACCATAACTTCTCTAAGTAGTAAATTTAAATTCAGCTTTGATATTATGTAAATTTTTACTCAGTTCTCAGAATTTATGACTGTTTAAAAAACCACTTGTTAAAAATAAGACCAGATCTATTATATGAGTCCAGAAAAACAGTATCAAAAATTAATGTCAGAAATTACATCTTGAACAGCCCTTCTTCTATTGGGTTTTCTGGTTGAACTTTAAAATGTTACAAAAAATATGTATTTCAAGCTTTGTCTTTCTATTTGACATTAAAAAAGATTATTGCCTTTTCAAATTGATTTGCTATTAATCAGAAAAAGACCTTTCCACACAAAGATTCTGATAAGACTTGTATTAGTCAAGCATGCACACATTTCATGCCCATTTCTTGCTCTGCCAAAGACATAAAATGTGCAAAAAAGACCATTGCAAACAACCTTTGACACTCACTCCTTTTATAATTTTTTCCAGATAAGAAAAAATAATAAAAGAGTTTGAACTAGTTATTGAATGATGGTATGTAAGTATAAATAACTGGTTTTGATAAAGACAGTGTGTGGAGAGGGGTGGTGGATGGGGCCAAACCAAGTTCTGTGCAAAATTCTGCTCGTTAATAAACTGCCAGCAAATTATGGCTGCATCTACTGTCTGCTTCACTGTTATGTTAGTTAATCCAAACAGGTGCATCACAAACCTCTCTTCAACAAGGGGTTTTTAACAATAGCAGAAATGTGTCTGTGTTAAAGGTTTTTCTTAAAGAGAGTCCTAATTTACAATGAAAATTTGGAATGCTTTTATTTGCCAAAGATTTGATCACCTAGAGCTGAATTACTAATAGGTCTCAGAGCAGAGTTCACGTTTAGGGTTACCTGCATTCATTCAAAAGACTTTTTGTCTTTTGAATGTCAAAAAGAAAGGTATTTTCCATTTCATATGTGGTTTAAGTTCAATACAACTATACCAGATTTGAATAGGATATGTTGTATCCTAACCGGACCATGGTCAGAAGTTCCCATATCAGTTTTATGAAATACAATAAATAAGCTAATTTCTTTATTTCTGCAACTCATTTTACCTGGATATAAAATTTTCCATTTTGACATACTGAGTGTATTATATGCTATACTCTGTCTAATATCACAATTTGTTTTACTTCGTACTCATTTCTGTTGCTAGTAAGAAAATTTCTTGGTTTAAACCCAGTGAGAATCTAAGCACCACCCAGCCACTCACTCCCCTTCTAGTTGAACAGGGGAGAGAATCAGAAGGGTAAAACTGAGAAAACTCATGAGTTGGGATAAAGAAAATTTAATGGGTAAAGCAAAAGCTGCACATGCAAGAAAAGAAAACTAAGGAAGTTTTTCACTACCTTTCATGAGGAGGAGAGTGGCTCCATCACATGCAATGGCACCATCACTCCCACTGCCCTTCTTTCTTCTTCCCCCAGCTCTGATTGCTGAGCATGGCCCCATAAGGTTTAGGACATCCCTGTGGTCAGATGAGGCCATCTGTCATGGCTGTGTCTCCTCCCAACCCCCTGTGCACCCTCAGTCTCCTTGCTGGTGAGCTGGAATAAGGAAAAGGAAAGCCCTTGACTCTGTGGAAGCACTCAGCAGTAATAAACATCTCTGTGTTATCAACACAGTTTTCAGCACAAACCCAAAACAGATCCCCATGATAACAACTGTGAAGAAATTTAACTTTATCCTTCCTCAAATCAAAACAGAAATTAATTTCTCTGCTGGATGAATTATTCTTTGCAATTTGTAGGCCTAGAAGTAATTTTGGTTTTATTTGTTAAAAGCATAAAAATGTTTATGAATCCATGGAAGATTTATATGTATGTACTGGTATGATCTGCCCAGCATTTTGCAAAGTGTTTGTGGAGTTATTAGGATAAAATTAAGTACATAGAATTTATTTGTTTAGATGCTTAAGAATTTGAAGTGGTATAACATTTCTTCCAGCTTCATAAGGCTCACTTGATTGAAGAGTGAAAAGTTAAATATCCTGAAAAATTCCAGTAGTCTCTCTAATTAGCAAATACTCCTTACAGGGATGGGAGATGACTGCTGTGCTTTAAGTATTGCTATTAATTATAATGTTAGCTGAATATTTGTAATCACTTCAAAATTAACCTTTGTATCCTCAAGAGATTCTTCTTTCTAAGAGTCACTCAGAACCTGAGAGAGAAACTAATTAGTCAATGACTGATAAGTGCAGAAGAAACACAAATTAATTCTTTGTTGACTGCTTTATGGTTGGTGCTGCATAACTTGTATTGAAATTAAAATTTGGTATATATTGTAAAAAGAAAATTGTATAATCCTTGGATAATATTATTTTAGTGATGATTTCATTAGTGTGATCTATTCCTTGTCAAGTTCAGAGGAAGCCTTCTGGTAGGTCTTTCACAAGAAATTTTCTGCATCTATTGACAGAGTTCCAGTTTTGAAACAGACACATCATGAAGCATGGAAAAACACAGCAGAGCTTCAGCCAATTTCATTTGCCAAAATCTTGTGTCCTTAACATTCACTGGCTGCATCTTGATGAACAAGGCATTGACTAATGATGTAATCCTCTCAGAAAGATACCCAGGGCTATTCAATTAATCTAATAATATTAGCATGTAACAGATTCAATTAAAATCTATGATATTGTTATTATGTGGTATACAATAAACTTACAAAATAGATTTATATTATTTGGATATAAAGCTCTAGGAAAAAAAAAAAGCTTCTAGTAGCTGATATGACCCACAGTCCTGTGCAACATGAATTAATCCTGCAATGAGGGTAGCATGGATGGAAATCTAAGTTCAGGACCATCTTTGCAGATATTAAAAGACCTCAACTGAATAATTGTTTCACACTTTCATTCTCTTACCATGCATGCTATCATTCTCATGTGATGCTCTTTTTTTCATAGCTATTTCAAAATTTCTTAATATATGATAATTTATTCCAAATTATCATCTTAGCGTGATTCTTGGGGTATTCTGCGCAGAAACTTGATGGTCCTGATGGGTCCCTTCCAACTCAGGATATTTTATAATTTCAAAAAGTAACATTATACCAGGTCTGTTAGATCAACTTTTGAAAAGGTCAGAGTATCCTAGTAACTGTCCTAAAAATTTTTCATACTGCCTCTTTTCTTCCTTCCTACACTAGCTAACACAAATATTTGTAATCTGATTCTAATTTTCTGATAGAAAAATTACATAAGCAATTAAGTTTATGGTAGGAGGTGTAAGACAGTACATCTGCTGCCTGGACAGATAATGTTTTCACTGTGATCTTTTCTGAACAGATATTAACATATTTAGAAGTCTCTATTGCTATGAAGTCAGTGGCATAGATTTCTGCTAGCTGCTCATAGGAAACTCCTTTTTTTTTTTTTGCTTGCTGGTCTCTGCCTTTTGCTCTCCACTGTGGAGCTCACAAGCCTGCAGCTGTCCCTCAAGAAATGCATACACAGCCCATAGTTGGCACCCTTGGCACCAGCAGCTGATAGTCTGTCAGAACCAAAGCAATACTCAGCTGCTAGCTAATAGAATTTCACTTAACTAATAGAATTTCACCAGGTCTACCAGAAAAGATTTTCTACAGCCCTGAAGAAGTTAGCCAATTAATGAGCATACTGATGGTCTTTTTTACCAAGTGCTGGACCTGCTCTGCTCCTTTCAGCCTCTCAGCTCAGTCTTTGGCTGCTGCACAGTCCTTCACATTTCATGACTCAAATTCCAACATCTGTGCTTTGCTTTTGCATGTCTACTTTCATATATCATGCTTTTTTAAAGTTCCACTTTCTTAAGCCTATTTTGAAATTCTGGACACCAGAATTTTTCCACAGACCAGTTACAAGCAAAAACACAGTGAGAGCCATGGGAGCAATGCTGGGAGCATTGCTGATGCCATCCATGCCCTTCCCAATTGTTTCTGTCCCATGAGCACAGAGCATGGAAGAGAACCAGAGGATACAAAACCCAGAGGATGCCAGACAGGGCGAGGGATGAGCCAGGACTGGGGTCCAGCTGGGAGGAGATCACAAAGCAGAACATGTTGGAGAGAGCATCCATCCCTCTGAGGGTCCTTCCAGAGGGAGATCCCAGCCCCTTTGCCACCAGACAGGCTTGGTGCCAGGGGTCCCCAGTGGCCTGGCCAGGGCCAGCCTGGACAGTGGGTGCCTTTGCCTTTCCATAATCTTGATGCACAAAGCTCTTGCTTCCCTCTGTCTTAATTCCCAGACTATATTTCTCCAATCTCATTCCTTTTAACAGCACTATGATGTTTCATTATGAGGGGACCATTTTCTCTTAAAATAAACCACTAATTTTTTTTGCAGCTGTCCAGGACTGAGTTTATCAAAAGTAAATGCAGAAATCTTTATTTCTCATAAAAAACAAACAAACCCAAAGAAAAAATGCAAACAAAAAACAAACAAATAATCAAAAATCCCCAGAAAACTATATAATTTTGTTACAAAATTATGACCTCATAAAATATTTTATTTTGAATGAAATTGCATTTCTCGGTCCTTTTTCAATAGAACTCTTCAGATTCAACATTAACAAACTTCCAGGATATAAAAATATAATGTGAAATCAGAAATTCATCTCAGAATAGATCCACTTCCTACTTATATAGCCCTGCTTTCCCTGGTCTGTAGTTCCTGACACTTTTGTATTTATTGACTTTTTACTAGCATAAAGAAATGCAGTCTATAAGTTAATTGTAAAAACTAAAACTTTAAGTCAAGCTCCTGGATCCAAATATAGGATCATAACATCGACAAAATTTTCAATAGTTTTGAGTACCCAGAGACTTACAAACCTGTTGTATTCTATTCCAAAACATTTTTTTTTTCTTTGAACTTAGTTCTATTACTAGTATCTATTAATATTTCACTATAAGGATGTTAGCCTTGCCATATCATTTCTGAGGTAGACTTTGCATAAGTAGGTTGCTGGGACCATGAGTCTAGTTTTCCAGACATGTAGTCTATTCTTTAATGAAGAAGGTCTTGCTGAACCTCCATTCATTGAGTTTCAACTGATTGCATACCAAAGGACATTTTTCTGACCACATAAAATAGATTCATAAAAACTTTAGTTACCAAGCCCTACAATCATTACATCCAAAAGAAAAGAAGTGAGAGGAATCGAAGATTTTTAACAAGTAATCATATCAGGCTACCTGACACTCAGGGTTAGAAATGCTCACCTTTCCAAGAGTACATCCAAAATGAATCCACTGGAATTATTTTAGTCTGCAGCAGCAAACTGAAGAGAGTTTGACCACAAGGCCAGAGTTCAGAAACATTGTTAGAACTTATGCTTTGAGAAATCAAAGTTTAAAAACCTCTGATAGCTACAAAACATTGACATCATCTACTCAGCATGGAGACAGGTAACATGCTGATTCATTTACAAATATATTGGATTTTGCTGTTATTCTCTTGTAAGTATCTTCCTAAAATAATCTCTTTCTACCAGTCTTTAATGTGCCTCTATCCAGCTGGAGAAACTTGTGATATTTTCTTTTATTCAAAGCTACCTTCAGAGTATTTTGATTATTCTTTCTTCCCCCACATATTTGATGTTTCTAATTTGGATTGTTACACCAGGAATAAAACTAATTACTTGGCGGAATCAACAGATATTCAACTTAAAGTAATTAATTGTTTTATTTTAAGGATATCTTATGATATCTCCTGAACCATAATTGGGCCACTGGAGAGGTTAATTAAAACTTTGTAGACTAATTAAGCAAATTCCATCTACTTTTCTCTAATTTAGTAATTCTCGGTTAGTTTCATTCTATTAATTGCTCTAATGTGTCTATAATGTTCCAAGTACTCAAAACCTTATGTTGTTATTAGAAAAATGTTCTTTTATTCTCAAAACTAAAAAGACAAAAAATATAAATACTTTGTCTTAGTTTTAATTTTATGATGGTGTTACTGAACTTAATTTTTCCTCTATATTTTTGCAGAGTTTTTGTGTTAGAACCAAGGAATCAGTTAGATTCACAGAATCCTTTATTCTGGAAATGGCCTTTAAGATCATCAAGTTCACCTGAAATATAATATTTTCTGTCACTTGACAGAGAGGTGTCACTGCTCCCACATATGACTGCATAAAACCCTAATTCTTAGAACATTTCCTGTGGACCAGGGAAGGTTTGGCTCTAGGACAACATGTTTAAATCCCTTTCCCAGAAGGGCACTACTTCCCAAATAATGTTGAAGTCTTCATGAACATGAAAATTACTTTAAAAAGAATGAGGGCATCATTGCATTACCCCAGCAAGTGAGACAGAAAAGTGTTTCTGACCACACACAGGGAATTGTAGAAAATCACTTCTCTGTTTTATTCCCGGGATGACAGATAAACATACACAGAGAGATTTTGACTTAATGGTGAGGCACCATTTTAAAAGCTTTTGATACATGAAAATTGTACCAGTCTTGAATGCAATATTATCAGTGCATAGCATAAATGCATTTCTATTCCTATAGTAGTTTTTCTATCAGAAATACCATCTAATGATAATACCTAAAACTGCATTTATATTTTTATATCATGTTAGTTGTTCAATACCACGTTTATCAATAATATCCAGATCTTCCTGCCTGCCATTTTCCAACCCTGTCCATATTATAGTTAATCTTCTACAAAGACTAGATTCAAGAAAAGACTGAGGCATCTGAAAACAGCCTGCAGCGAGCCACAACTCCTAAATTGTTAGATTCCTTAATTAACACCAGGAAGTTGATAAAATTATTAAAATGAGATCCAAAATCCAAGACACAAGTAAGAAGTGCTGAGCAAAGGGGCGTTTTTAAAAATCTGGCAGTCCTTATTTGAGGGTGCTGGGAGGTGTTGCCATCCAGCTGTAAAACATTGACCTGGAATCTGTTCATATGAATGATGCTTATAGTGTTTTTCTAAAGAGCCAATGACATTCAGCCAGCTGAAGCATGGCTTTGTGAGAAGTGTGTGATGGTGCTCACTATTCCAAGAGCCAAGAAAAGAAGAGCCTGGGTGCATTGTCCTGCTCCTGCTGAGCAAACTCTGATATCCCCTGCTCCTCTCCCAGGAGAATGGCCTTGCTAGCAAGGCTGTAATGAGGCTTAACCCAGCATCCAGCAGCTCTGTAGAGCTGTGCAGCAAGGTGCTCACAACATTCCCAGTCAGAGAGGAAAAGAGGCACATGATGAAAGAAAGAGCATGGTACTTAATAAAGAGTGGCATTCCCCAGGAAATTAATATAAACCCTGCTCCCTGTATGGCTTCTATGTTGTCTATTTAAGTAAATAAATAAGCCAGTTATTATTTATGTAAATTGCTTTTATGAGTGAGTCATAACACATATGAGGTAGAAGTGTTTCAGTAAAGGAATTCCTGTGTGTTTATTTAATGGTGTTTCTTTCACAAAGGGGGCACAAAGATGCTCAGCACAAGTAAAAAGAAGACACCCTAGGAAATGGTAAGATCCTGCTACGAAATAATGAGGTAGTTAAAGCACTTCTGCTGCTAGAATACCACCCATTGTGAGGTTAGTTATATGTTTGGACATAACCTTTGACCTGACTTCTCTAATACTAGCTTAAAGTTATATTAGGTCCTTGCTAGATTATTTTTTTCTTTGGCTTTTGTAGCATGACTCTTTCTATTTCTAATTAAAAATTGATTTCTGTTGCCAATGAATCAATTTTTTCTAAATCAGAAAACTTAATAACACTTTCAATTTTAGTACAATTGTCAAAATATTGATCAAAATTGATCCTGAGACCAATCCTTAAAGTAGTCTCTGGCAACTTCTCTTAAGCCTGAGATTTCATCTTTTATTACAGCATGTGCTGTATTTTCTCCTCTACTATGGTTTTTACTGAGTTCCTATTCTGATTTGACTAACATTTTCCAGTGAAGACACAGATTGAACATTTTGTGGCAAACAGATTTACTACCTCCCTTTATGTAAGGAATTATTTATTTTAATCAAAGAAGCATAATCTATTATTCATACATGAATTGTCTTTGATGAGCTATGCTTAGTTGAACTATGCTTTCTTTTCATGTCCATGTCAGTGTGTGTCAGTCTACTTTCATGAGAAAGAGTTCTTAAAAAATGCACTCTCTTTTGAGAAAGAACAGCTGAGTCACTCCAGCTTCCTTTTTCAGCAGATGCAGTGTTATTAGAGATTCCTTGTTAACAAAAGTTATTCATAAGCTCATAGGTTTGTTAGACTGACCTACAATTTGATTCACTGTGTGAGCCAGATCCTCAATTCTTCTTGTGTCAGGCTCTCAGAGCTTTTCTTTTCATGTGATACTCACTTTTGTCTGTCCTTCATTCTCATTAGCTCTGTTTTCACTCCCCTGCTCAAAGTCAGTATCTGCTCTGAAAACAGAAGCAGTCATTTTACCCCATGTTCTAACTTCCCTACATCTTTAACCTCTGGCCTGTCTTCTTTGTACACCTTTACTCTCATGTTTTACATGTTCAATAGTATAAATCTGACTAAGACAAATTTACTTACTAATTTTATTTCTTTAAGGAAGTAGAAACTCAACGTTTCCTGATATTTTTAAAATTATTTTTTTATCTCCTAATAAATAAAGAGGAAAGAGAGATTGTAATTCAGTTTCATTCCCATCTGTATAAATTTGTTCCCCAAGTTTTATTTAAGATAACCACTTTTGGTAGAAAAACTGGAAACATTTCAAACATTTTGCTTTTAAATTTTACATGGAAGAAAATATTTTCTTCATGCGTCTGAATCAGTGGATAGTAAATATTTCCTTTAAACTGCTAGACTGATTTTCAAGGATTTAATTTAATTTTAGAAATGTTTATTGAGCTTTAAAACTTTGAGGTTTTTCAAGAATTCCTGACCTATCAAAAGTCTGTATCACAATTGGGTTAGTATTCCCCTAACAGGTTTAGAAGACAGGAAGAATATCTTCATAAATGCAAAGTCTTCTCTTCATTAAGTCTGCATCTTTAGGTTTCAATACTTGATGGCATAAATCTTCCACTAGCCAGCAAAATTTTTACATAGGTGTTCAGGATTAATCCGATGTCATTTTTCCTCTTAAGGAGAGCTATCATTTTGGTACTAGCTCAGTAACTAAAGCATTATAAATTCAGTCTTTCATAGGTCAAGACCTCTGGAACTGTGCAAAACTATCTTGCTCTGCATAATGTCAGTCAAGGGCAATATGCTGGTGACCATGTCTTTTTGTTTTCCATTTTGCAGTTTCAGCATAGTATCATTTGACCCTGCATTGAGCCACAAGTCTACAAACTAAAGACTGCCCTGGACCAGTCATAACCAAAGGTCCAGGTCAATTTGTACTAGAACCAAGATAAAGTTTCATTAAGCACAAATATAGCTCAAAGGCATTATTAGGCATAAACACATTTCAGTGCAGTCTTTAAAAAATCATTTTATTTCATTTCTGGATTCCTAAATACTAGTGCTACTTCAAACTATGTACCAGCTAAAAAAGGAAACCTAATTTTTAGACATTATCATATTTTTGTGTTTGGCAGTATATGGGGATCAAGGAGAAGGTTTCAAGGTTCCTGAGAAAAGAATTGCATTTTCTTTACATTCTGCAGCATTTTCCACTTAAGTATGTGGCTCTTGATAGTACCATCTTGATTGCAAAAACAAGTACCATGAATACCTTCATATATTGCAAAGGTGCTTCTTGGTCATGCAATATTGCTCTCTCAGACATCTGTTGTGTTACATATGTGCACACACAACTGTGGTCAAAGTCTTGCTGTTGAGAGTCCTACTGCCTGAAAGTCTTCACAGGATCACCCAGAGCAGGGCATAGGGTGCCCCACTGGGCAGAGGATGAGAGCTACAGAATTCCTGAGCCTCTGTGGTTTGGGATTCTGCACACAAAGGATCTGAAGTCAGTTCTGTATAACAGGAAAAACATGCACAAATAAAGGGTGAAACTCCAAATCCACATCCTGGAGCTTGCACACTGCTCATGATACCTCTTTCAAATCTTGTCATTGAACTCAAACTCAAACTCTCTCAGTGCTACTCTTACTGCATCTTTCTACTGCAACCAGTGCATCTCCTTGGGAAGCTGCTGTCTGCCTTGCAGCTTCCTCATCTACAACAAAAATCTTTATTCACCCTGGGTTTGGTGTGTTGGGAATTTTGCAGGGGTTGTCAAATGGAAAAGATTAGTGTCTGTTCTCTGGACACAGGGGGAAAAAATAGCTAGAGTGGTTCTTTTCATGTTTAATCCACCCACTGATTTTTCCCAAGGACCTAATATTCACACTGGAAGTAATGAATGTCTGCCTGTTTAATTTCCTACTGTCCTCTCCTCAAACAACCATTTTAAATGTATCTCACTTCAAGTAGAATAATAAGTAGGTCAGCTGAAAGAAACCAAATTTGCATAAAATATAGTACAGTTCTCATTTTTATCTTGAACTATAAAGAGATTTAATTGATAAAAATTCTAGAAAACTTTAATTTCATCTCTGTTGGCATGCTACATATAGGACTCACATAAATCAACTGCAACTTTGAGCATAAAAAGAAATAAGAGCTATAGTGGTAATTTTGCTCCAAACATGATTTTGAAGTCACCATTAAAAAGTGAATTAGCATGTGTACCAATAATCTTTTAGTAAATATTCTTCACAATCACAGGATCCTATTTTAGTTGATTTGTTGGTATTGGTTACTTGAAAGACCTTTGCAGTTATTTTAAGACATGCACAGGCAGAGGTATATGAAAACTCAGTACAAGTTCTGACACTGAAAACCAGAGTGCAAGAAAGAAAGAGAGGAGTGGTTAATTGCCAGAAACTCAACACAGGCTCTCAGAACAAGATTTTTTCAGTAGGACTTTCCCTGTTTTAAAATGCTTCAGTATATTATTTGACTTTTGATATGTGAAGCATCTCTCCTACAAAGATAGGATGAAGAGCTGGACCTGTTCAGCCTCATGAAGAGATGACTGAGAATGGACCCCCTAAATGTTCATAATTATCTGAAGGGAGGGTGCCAAGAGGATGGATCCAGGCTCTTCTTGGTGGCAGCCAGCAATAGGACAAGAGACAATAGGCAGAGATGGATGCACAGGATGTTCCACCTGAACATGAGGAAGAACTTCTCTACTGTGCAGGTAACCAAGCACTGGAACAGAGAGGGTGTACCTCCAGAGAGATTGTACAGAAGATGTTCAAGAACTGTCCAGAACAATCCTGTGCTCTGGGATGGTCTTCCTTGTGGTTTTGTTTGAAAGGATTTGACAGGATAGAAGAAATAGATAGAAGAAGTTTAAAAGCTATTGTTTGCTGATATTTCTCAAGTAAAATAAACAATTTTAGAAATCTTTCTTTGCCTGGTAATTTTCAAAACTGAAGTCTTAAATAAAAAATGCTTCTTCAAACTGAGAAGCTACAAATCGCTTAAGGTGAAAGGAAAGAAAGTTGATTATATGTCAAAACAACCCTAACAGGATAAACAAAATGGTTAGATGAAACTTTCAGGTGAAGAGCAATGAGGAAGGAAAATAATAGTAATTACTCTATAAGACACTTTTTATATCATTGGGTTTAATGGTATTTTTTGTTTGACTCTAAACCAATTTCTCTACTCATATCATTTTGGTTTTATGCAAAAAAAGTTTGTAAAAAAGTATTCCTTATCCAGATCTGGAGATGATGTCCACTGCTTAACCATCATAAATTAAATTAAATCTACAGTATTTTAGATAGTTGTGTTTGTGTCTAGTTATATTAACCAAATTTTCCCATAACAAAAACTAACAAACAGAATGCATGCAGCATTCAACACCTCACAATACTATTAGAGTTCTGAGTGATAGCAAAGATCACTTTGCCTTTGTGGGACTGAATTGCAAAATCAGCATTTTATTCCCCTGTTTACAAGTAAATACATTACATCTGTATGTGCAATCAGGAATTTCTTTAGTGAACTACTCATATAATATGAGAACTTAAAAAATAAAACTAAAAATATATATTAAAAAAAAACCTATCTCATTATAGAACTCCAAAACCAAGGCTTTTTGATTTCGCACAATTTCCATGATTTTTTTTGTCTGATAAATTTTTAGTCATTGTTTCTGATGGAAAAAAATAATTCCAAAAAGTTTGCATATGCACAAGAGTCATGATTTCAAGCTGCTCAAGTCTATTGTTTCAAAGTATTGAATACTTGAAAAACTGTAATTATACCTTGGGGCACAGATGATTAAATGTTCCATATGTAGTTCACAAACATATTATTAATTCCATAATTTCTGTAAACTGGCTCATTATGTTCAAAGTTTTCAGAATTTCTGTCTCTGAACCTGGCATCAATACCAATATCTATAAAATAAATATTTATATCAGCGGTGACCTCACAGTGTAATTATAAGATCTATTATAAAACAGCAATTCTAGCTCAAGGAAATAATTCTCTAATACAATAAGTTAAGTTAAATTGCATTCATCTCAGTTTTGGATCTTTCAAAATTTTTCAAATCTTTATAAGGGGAGCACTCCAAATGTCCATCTGTACTAAATGTCATACACTTGGTGTACATTGGTCAGCTTATGTTAAGAAAGAAAAGTAGAGAAGCTCTTTATAACACTCAGTCCAGTAATTACATGAATCACTAACCTCTGGTAAAACACCAATAAGTTTTTTCAAGGTTTGGGTTAGTTATTTGGAGCACCACACATTTTTCTACAGTAGTAAATAAAATTCAGTACTATTAACTATTATGAAGCATTATGCTGCTCAAAGTCTCCAGTAGAACTTACATACAAGGGATAAAATCTAATTGCCTTTGAAAGCTCAGATAGCTTTTACTTAATGGCTTTTTGAAATAGCAATTATTGAGTCAGTTAACAACACTGGCTCCAGAGGTACTTTGACCAGCTGTGTAGGTGTGCAGTAAAGGGTTTTTAAGATGCCATAATGGCACTAAAGTAATCATTTTGGTGAACTGTGTAAATGTTTAGTCTACATAATACTGACTTGAGATATGTCACCTACATGGAGACAAAAGGGCTACATGGCCTTGAACTTGTCAAACCATTTCAGCGTAAAAAATAACAAAATGTCACTGAAGATTAATACCTTTTAAAGAAAAACATACTTGTAAAATATATAATATGCAGAGCAAACTGGAAACAATAAAATTTAACTGTACATAAAAAAACTTCTAGGCATTTAACATTGATTGTACACTAGTAAAATAACATGAAATCTTTTAAACATTTTAGGGTTGAAATTGCAAGGGTTATTGCTATGAAATATTCTTTTCGGTTTAGAAAAATAGGAAAAAAACCTGTTGCCTTTTTTATCACGTTATTAGTTCAGTGCTAATGCTATTCATCCTCCAGATCCTTCCTCTCCTTTTTCCCCTTTTATTTAGTTCTTGTAGACAATGACCTTAGGATCAGAGCTGAACCTGAATAGGTCCTTTAGTGCCAGAAGCTTTTCAGCCTAAAGAAACTGGTATGCAGAGCACAGTAGATATCTCACATGGGAAACTAAGTGTTTCTACACTTTACAATCTTCACTAAATAGCACCGTTTTTAACAGGAAGGGAATGTACTTTGTGTTTTTTCCACTTAGTGATCCCCTAACCATATTTTATAAAAACATACACATTCCTCTGAGATCATAAATTAAATTTAGCACATTAAGTAAAACCTTGCATTATCTGAAGGAGGAAAAGAGTGCCTTGTCTTGGTAAAGTGCTGATTTCAGGGGACCACATGAAAGGCTCTGTTCTCTTGCATAGCTAAGCATGCCCAACTTTGAAATCAGGTACTTGGGGTTTATAAACTGAATTTTCCAATTTCTTGAAGTGATCCAAGACTCCACTGTTCAGCAGTATCACAAATCCCAGTTACCATAATATAGATGTTGAGAATACATTTGCTATAAAAATGTCACTACAAATATTCAGAATACCAAGTCTTTTGAGGAAAACAGATGTAATAATACAAGACCATCATGATCTACAAAAACCTGGATTAAGTTCCTGATTATTTATTTATGGAGGCACGAGCCTCTGTACTGGCTCCTGTCACACTTTGATAATGGAGAGTGACTTCCTCACTCAAAGACAGTGGATTACATGTAGCTCTCTTATGAACATTCTCATTTTTTAAAACCTCAGTACTCTCAGTGTCCAAGTCTTCACTGATAATCTGCTATGACAGCTGCCCATTACAAGAAAGAACAAATCAACTTGAAATACCAAGATATAATGAAATTCACTGAGTAAATAATTCAGCTCTCATCTAGGTGTCTTTGTATATAACCCTGAATAGAACAAGCCTAATATTAGATCTTATAACTACTGTTCTGATGAAGAATCTGCAATTAAAATTAAATAATGGGTGAGCGTTACAGTCTTTTTAATATTTAGATTTCAATGCACTTTTTAAACTGAGGATCATTACTACCAGTATTATAAAGCAAACATGAAGTGAAACCATGTGAGAAGCTTTAATCATTCCCAGGTTGCACATTACACAGATTTTGCTTACCTAAGAAGCATTCAAAGTTTTCAGTAGAAAGAGCTACTGGTAAACAAGCTGAGAAAAAAAAATAGGTGAAATATTAAATATGGAAGCAAAGCATGAGATTGAACTTGATGCAAAAAGAAATTGGAAGCCAAAAAAGAAATTTAAAAAGCAGGAAGAGAGATGCTCAGTAAAACAGCAGAAGAGGTAATCCTGGCAGCTCTATATTTGGTAAACTAGAATAGGGAAGCAAGCTGTACATCAGAGTAAGGATAGCTGTGAATCAAAATAACTATTCCAAAATTACTTGTGATAATTTAGCTGTGGACACAGATACAAATCTGGTTTCTCCATTCTGCAAAGAGACAGATGAGAGCAACCAATGTCAACCTGTATTTTTAATGATGAAAAATATGTATGTGCTTGAGATGATTGTTGAGAAATCCAAATCAAATACATTACCTGAGCCTCAGCATAAACTTTAGTTAAGACAAAGAAATGTAGAAACATTCTCATTGACATGAGAAACGTAGAATCAGAAGTTTAGTTTGAATGTAGTAGGGCATTTTAATCCTCATGCTCCTAAAGAATGAAAGATACAGAAAAGCTCAATATTTCACCATCATCAGAAGGATTTTGTTGATAATATAAACTATTTTAAGATGTTTCTAATAAAGACCTAATCAAGCTGTCATTATAAATGATGCAATACACCATTTAGAAATATTGTCCCTGAAAACAAAACCTGCAGAAATTTAGAACTTAGAACTATTAAATCAGAACATGTCATGCAGTAGGTAAGATTTTTTTCTGCTTAATGTAGCTAATAATGTGAGCAATTAACACAGCCTGCAAGAAATTCTTCATTTATTTTGAATGAGTTATGTATTTTCTTTTAGTATTAATCAGTCAAACAAAACAAAAGTAATGTATTTAACTGGCTCTTATATAGATCTACAGCAAAAAAAGCAGATGCAGAAATGTTGGGAAGGATAAGGATTTGACAGGAGGGTCTCACAGATATGTATGTATAACAGCAAGATCTTTGAATGTAGAATCTGAAGAAGGAATAGAAATGAAAGCAAGTTTTGATGAAGAAGAAAAGAATTGCTGAGCCAGTTTTACTGGGTAACTAAGAAGGCAAAGACAAGTGAGTTGGAAGGGGCTTTTGTGACTTAGAGCAAAGGATAAATCCACCTCAAATAAAAGATGTTTACACCAAGCAAAAAGATTTTCACAGACAAAATTGCCATTTTGCAAGTAAAGTCCTCAGAATTTTCCCCTGCAAGAAAACTGAAAAACCACTTCTAGTTTAAACTGTAACATACTAAATTTTTGTGATTGGAAAATTGTAACATTAATATGGTAATGTTAGTAGTTATGATAGGCTATAGGCAAGAGTAAAGGTATTGATTGGTTGTCATGTTTTAAGATGCTCTGCAATGAAAAATATACAATGCATTGCAACCTGAACTAAAAGTTTTTAGACAAGCCCACAGCTGTGACTGAAAAGGCTGAGGGCTGGGCTCTTGTCACCCACGACCTGTGAATTGCTGCATCATTTGGATACATTAAACAGCATTTTAAAGAGCCCACCTGGAGTTCCACGTCCCTCATTTAGGCTCTTACACAGAAAATTTATTCTTCTCTTTCACCAGAACTTCTACTGGCTTTACAATTGCTCTACCAGGATATAAGACTGCAAGACAACTGCAGTAACGTACAATGTTGTATATTAAGAATTCATTACAGTAACTTAGGCAGTAACTTAGCAATATAGGTCCATGAGGCAGAGATGTGCAGGGTATCCAGGCTTTAAAGAGAATTATGGATGTAAGTCAAGGTGCAGGGATAGACAAAATGTTTCCTGAAGCTAGGAGAAAAAACACCACGAAGGGTGAAATTTGTCAATACAGTGCTCTGAAATGGTGCCCAGCAGCCTGGAAAAACCCTTTCATGGGAAGCTGATGCCACTGGGTACTCCATGGCTTGGGGCTTACTCTGTGCTGTGGAAGCTTTTATGCAAGTATATAACCCAAAGGCTGCTGTGGAGGAGGCCACCCTTTTGCTGCTCATAAGATGTAGTTATAGTTATTTCAAGACAATGGTCTAGTACAGATGGCAAAATCTGGACAGGTTAACGAGACAGGGAGGACTGCATTTTTGATGCTTTTCAGTGGGTATGAGAGATCATATCCAAAAAATTAATAAAATTTAGAGAAACAAATATTTTCACACCACCCTTCTTATTTATGTTTACACATAATTCACAGAGATATTGCTTTGTTTCATGCAGAGTTTTTTTCTATGTATAATTATAGTAGTCTCTCAAAACCACCTCATGCAATTACACTAAATTTTTTTAGGTTTATCATATCTACCTCTTTATATATAGTATATAAATTGCATAGCATTCATGGTGTCAGAAATTATATAATGAACAATGGCTGGTAAATATGGCGAAATATTGATCTCAGAAAAATTTTTAATGAATAACAGAAAATGTTGTAACCACATATATTTAATGTCATTAACACAATTGACTAGTTCTTAGTTGCATGGGGTATTTTTTACAAGCCAATAATCTGGGTGTATAGAGACTTTTATCAGCCTAGTTGATTGTCATTGTATCTCATGAGAAAGCTTTCATCTCTCCCTAGATCTCTCATTGACACTTATACAGACTTGAAGTCAAGCACTAAACAAGAGGGATCCTGTTTATTTTTGAGATACCAGCCTAGATAGGAAAAAAATTCAGGAATGGTGACTGACAAGGAAGGAGCTCTGAAGGAGCAGCACAGCTTCCAACCATAGTACAGCTTGCATATAAAATTAAAGAGGTCGTATTTTTAGGTTCAATTCCAAAAAAAAAAGGAAATACAAAGTCTTCTAGTGGAGATTTCATTCATAATAACTTTTATATTATTTATTTAATGAAAAGCAAGCTTATTTTTCTTTCCATAGCAGAAGAAAATCACCTTAAACTTGAAGAGAAGGCTACTTCATTGGATTGAATTTATACTGTTCAGATTATATTATTAAAAAGAATGAAATCAGATCAATTATTTAGTAAGCTTTCAAGGCCTAAAGAACACTGATTTTAAGCTATTTTTAAACCGTTCTGTCTGTATTTCATCAGGGACAGTAAATGCAAAGGGCTCCAAGGGCATCATCTGTGCTTATGTTGTGGTCTCCACAAGAGTCAGAAGGAAGCCTAGTTGCTACTACTCATGCAATTCCTTTCCCCATGGTGCCCATTACACAGACAAGGCAAAGAAGGAAATTAGTTGATAGTCTTTCCTTGTGCTATTCCATTATGAGATTGAGCTCTAACAGAGCTCCAAAACTGCTGGTGGGTGCTGAAGGATAGGAATCGTAAAGCAATTTCTGACATTGTCCAAGTCTTTTCTGCTTATGAGGCCTCAAGCAACCAAAAGGAGTGGAAACACTTCCAAAAGCACATTTTTCAGACAAAATCTTTCAGTGCTCCCTGCTTTGTGCTTACCTCTTCATTAAAGAAATCATGATATGAACATAAAAAATACAGGAGAAGGTTCAATGGCTACCAGCCTTGCACCTACTGGCTGAAGGCACACAGCACCCATGGGAACAGTTGGGCTTATGGAAAATAAATTCTTGAACACGATGCCAAGCAGTAAAATAGCATATCATAAAAATATTTTTTTTAATGTCAGAGAAACCTCTGGAAAGTCCAGACTTATTAGGTACTAAACATTATTCTCATGTACTGTTAATGTGCATTTTGTCAGTGTTAAAGGTTGAATGAAAACTTCAGACAAGGTTTCTTAGAGGAGTGCCCCTGTTGACTCACAAGATTCAGAAAGGACCCTCTTGCTTTCTAAACTCCTTCTCAGGGACGAGTGTAGGTGCCACTGTATTAAATCCTAGTGCCAGACTTGGTAAACAGTTTATATCAAAGAGTTGTATAGATGTAATTGAATCTTTGTGCAACTTTGTCCTGCAGGACTAAAGATTGCAGACCAATATAAAAGAATTATTGAATTGAATTTATTCTAATAATGATGAAACAGAAGGACCTTAATCAGGAGCATTTCTACTCAATATAGGTAGCTATAACTAGTAGTACAGTGCACAATTTTTGATGGCAACAATACTAGAGCTAGCAAAATATTTAGTGACTGACTATCACTGACATGTTTCTAGGCTAGCCATCCCATTTTGGCAGCTCTAAACAAGCTGTCAGTTCTATCAATTGCTGGTTCCATTATGAGGAACATTGACACATCCTCACCCATGCAAGTTTCTGTCCTTCACATCCTCAGAATTTTTAACTTTGGAGTTGAATCAGGCTGGTACCAGCATTCTTTAACATTAAAAGAAGCTTTTCCCCCCCTTTTATATACACCACTGATAACTTTTGCAAACTGGGTAAAGTTCAAGCTGTTTTACCTCCCACTTAGTCAGAACTTCCTACTACACTCATCCACAGTGAAGGCTGACATAAACTTTCAGATCATATCCACCTCAGGTATGCATTCAGAAATCTATTCTGTATTCTGAGATCTCCAGCCTGTAAGTATTAATTTTCACTTATAAACAGCCATTATCCATGGAAAGGCAAAGGCTGTTCTAAAGAAAATAGAGAAAAGAATTTTACAAAAATGTATTCATGGTAAATTATGGGCTCAGGCAAAGTTCTGATTAAAGTCAAAATATCCTTTATTTTTTATTAATGATTGTATTGATATGTTCAGTTTATGTCAGGAATTGGTGCAAACAAAGGAGCAGCTCATCTTGTGCAAAAGTGGAACAAAAGGAAAAGGACATTTTATAAATAGATATGATGAACACCATGGACAAAATAGACACATTAGTAAAAGTAAGAATCAAAAACAGGTGTATAGAAAAAAGAGGCTAAAATATGGAAAAATAGAATTTAAGGTACAAAGAAGCATGACAGTGTTTAACAGAGAACATTAAACTAAAAATACAAATCTGATTATTGAAGGAATGAGGTTACAAATGAAGAATGTAGAAAAGCTAGGACAAAAAAATTATACTAAAATCTTGCAGAAAGAGTTGTGTGCAAGCACAATATTGCTGTAGAACAAACATAATTTAGATCTGATTTGGATTTTTTGCTTCTTTATTCACATGCTCATGACTATATTTTTATCTTGCACTAAAATTTAAAAGTAAAACAAATGACTGCTGTTCTATATGTCATCTTCATTTTATTTTCTTACCAAAAAAAGTCCTACTACTAATATCTCAGAAGAGTTGTCAAGGACTTCCTCAAGAAAGATGCTTCTGCTTATAAAATAAGTCATAAGATGGTCCCCTGATCATAAAAGTAACCTGCTGTCATTTTGTCTTATGATTTTTCACTAATAGTGATTTTTTAAATCAGAGAACATTATTGTTTTAATTTCCAAATCAATATAATAGAGAAAATTGAATATCTGCCAATACAGAAGTCAGTACAGACAGAGAAGTGCAACTTTGTGAGAAGGATAAGTAGAAGTTTGGATAAAAAAGTAACAATGAAAATGGGAACACTGGGGAAAAGATGGGAAAAAGAACAAGTCATCCAAAGGGTGTTACTCTGAAAACAGCCTTAGTTATCTACTTAAATATTATGTTTATAACAAGAAAGCTTTACTTGTAATTAATTTATTTCTCCTTGTCTTCAAAAAAGCCTTTTATCAGTGGCATATATGGAGGAATTTCTTCTCAGAGTTAGCTATTAGTACAGAATTCAAGAATTTTATATGCCTTGAGGCAAGAAAGACAATGAAGAAAAGGTAAATTTTATACCACAACATCTAAAAGTTTCTCAGCTAAGATGGGGTACCAGTAACTCCTTGTGCTGCATGAATGTTTCTGAGACAAAGGCATTCTGGTAATGAAACTGGGGGGGCACAACTCTCACAGGACAACCAACATGGCACCCAAATGATGAGAAATAATGATCAAAAAATATAGCTTAGGAATAGCTACAAAAATATCCTTAAATAAATAAAGGTACCAGTTCCTGTTTCCCTGGAAATGCCATAAGTATATATTTCCCAAACATGGAATTTAGAATAGAATTTCAACGTTTACCTTATTTTGTATTAAACAGATTATATTTAAATGCAGTCTCAAAACCAGTACCTCATAGTACCCTATGAAGCCTTTTTAAAGATTTTTATTTTCTTAAGATTTTTTTTTAAGATTTAAATATTTCTTACACAGATACTCATGAGCTGCCCAGGCAAGCAATAGCAGTTCAAATTTCTAAGTCAGAATATCAAATGCTGTGTAATCAGACACAAATCTGATAATAGGATTTTCAGTTTAGGTCCATTATATTCTGAACAGTAAATGTACAAAAAGTGGTAGGTGATGGAGGGAGTGAAGGATTTTTCATCAACAACCTCTATGTCAGAGTGCTGTGATAAATGAATGAAGTTGTGAGTTATTATCTAACCATTATATCCGATTCTGAATTACTGACAAAGGCAGCCACAGTCAACTTCATGCACTTGTTATTTCTCTTTTTTCACATTAAATTGAAAGTAAGTGCATGGATAGGGGCAAAATAAAGAAGTAGATTACTATGGACAGTACAGCTAGAGAGGGTAAGGAGAGTAATAGCAATTCAGGGAAATAATCTTCTTGAAAACATTTAAAATTACAAGAAAAAACCTAATGTCCAATATATATGGAATTTCATAAATATATTAGAAAATATATTGGCAATTATCATAAGTAAATGCTGTGTGTCCTGAAGAGTAAGAAGGAAATTTAACGAAACATTTAAAGAGAACACTATTAATGACAGCCAGATGTCAAGAGATTATTTCACAGGCCATCTGTCAAAGAAACATCTGTCCACTTTTTAACTTTTTCTGTGAGGTAACAAATCTCTTGTTGGAAATACACAGCAGCTATCTAACAAGATATTCATTGTGAAAATGATAAAAGCTTGTGTTAACACTTTTATTTCCCATGCTTATTAATTTATTTCTTGGTTGGTGTTCATTTTAGATTTTTTGGTTCATTGTGGTTTTGTTTACTTTTTTTTTTTTTTTACACAAGTATCTGCATTCATTTCAGTATGTAAATTATTTATGTAAATCTACATCATTTGGAACTGAAAGGTGAAAATTAACCTAAAAAAAAGATGAGATAAAATAAACCTCAAAACTTTCTGTAGGTGCCTGTCAATGAAGTGGGGGTGCTGGTTCAGATTACACAGCCAGATTATCTGACTGATGTTTATACTGCTAATATTATAAGGGAAAAATCACAATCTCAAATCCTCCTACCACTATAGTCTGGGTACTCAGGACATGTATCTGCAACATCCTGCAATAATCCCTAAAATTGCTATATCATATTTTTTTACTTCTGACACTCTGCAAAACGTGCTTTGGGTGGTGGTCTTTAGCAGTTTACCAAGGAACTCCTTATACCAAAAGGATGTAATTATAATTTGTAAGCCAGGTGGGCCATGTCTGAATTATATTTTTGGCTAAATCAGCATCATGGATACTAAAGGACTGAGGTCTACACTGAGGTATTTCAGGATATTTTATTTGAGACTTTTTTTAGTGTAGTCCTGTTAATTGAACTGCCCTGAGTGGATTGGGTGCTGAAAAATGACCTGGTTAACCAGAAAGTCATTCAAAATTCTAATCACTTACAGTCTGCAGTCTCAGTAAGAGGATTGCCTGAAAAGCCAGAATTTTGTGATGTTAAGGTTTTCTTCCACAAATAGGAGCTCTGCAACTCTGACATCATGAGCTTGGAGCTAGCAGCACACTCAGCAGTGCTCACACAGCAGGAGGAGCACGACACATGGCAGCCCTTAGCTTTGGGCTGGGCCTTGGATCCCTTCTAAAGACTCAGGATTCCACAAGAACTAGGACTTAGCTGTCCTGGACTTCAACACACATGAATTCCCAGATTCATGGATGTGTTATATAGCTGTCCCTTGCTTTGGGGTATGTGGTTTTAACTTGAAGCTGCCTAGTAAGTCTTTGGGGATTTGGTGGCTGATTAGAAGCTTCTTTACAAGAAGCTCCTTCATTTTTTTCTTTTTCTCTTTCTTTGTTAAAAGGTAAACCCAGGTGATTCTCTTTTTCTAATATTCTTTTAATGTCTCAAATTTTTTCATGGCTCAAAAGACTAATTTTCCTTAAGAGTCAGAACAAAAAATTTTTCAAAGTATAATTTTCCTGCAATGTAAAAATTTAATTTCACCCTCTCCACAGCATTTAATTGGTAATTGCAAGCCAAAGGCACGGGTGTCTGTCTCATTCTTCACAGTAGCATTCTATATGCATTTATCTATACCTCACACACACACCTACCAAAGACTAATGAATACTCAAGAAATTATCTGTGATCTTTAAGACATTTTCCACAGACAGTGCAAGGACAGAACAAGCATAGCTTGAAAGGAATATGAAGAAACTAGGAAGTTTCATTTCTTTTTCTATTGAAATTAGAAGCTGCAGAGCATGGGTAAAGGGAAGCAACAGCTCACGTGGAAATTAAGTTCATAGAAGAGATAACATAAAAGCTATTATTTTAAGACCAACAAAACATGCATGAGAATATATTAAGTAGGAATGATTGTTTTCCAAGCTCATTTCCTGTTGACAAAACAGGGAAAAAAAGTTTGTCAGCAGATCAAGGGTTCCCTAGATGAATTCATTTATTAAAATAATATTTCATACAACTATGTTCTGCCCTGTGGATTGATTACCAACATCACATTTTGAATAGCTCATATCTCCACAGAGAAGGCTTAATTGGATATATCAGTCATTTGGTACATTCTTCTTTCCTGTCTAGATTATTTTCGCTTTTCAGCAGACAAGTTACAGTGAATGTGAATAAATTCAGAGAGGAGTTGAAATCAAAGCCAATGTTGAGAATGAATTAGAACAGAAGGTAATATATCTATGCTGAGGAAGAGAGAGACATACATTGATAATAATAACATTCATGCTCACAGTCCCAGATGCCTAATATTTCCTTCCTGTTGGCATAGTCTGCTTGTTTGTATTGCCTTGAAACTCTCCTAAAGTACTCATGGATTTTCTACAATCAGCTGCACAGTCAGCCTCTTTACCCTCGTACTCAGTAGCCACAAACCACTAGTTTGATTCAAAGCAAATCAGTCTCTCAAATGCACTTATTCAGGCAGGATGGGTGGGAAATTTAACAGCATGTACCACTGATCAGACTGACTATAGGACCAAGAGGACTGGACTAGGAATGCAACCAGAGAGAAAACAGCATCTATTATTTCCAACTATTTAATGACTGAAGTAAATGGTGTGTTGAAAAGGATTATCCAGCAAATGTAATAAACTTCCAGTTAAGAAGAAATCTCATTCCAGACTTAATTATGTATTTATCTTACACTAAAGCAAAAGTGGATGTGCAGTGTTACATGCTTTCATCATGACAGACAGCTCATCATTGCACTTGAAAAACAGTAATCCTTCTGGTCCCCTAGCAGGTGTCTGCCTTCTCACAAAGCCCCTCTCACAGTGTAAGAAGAAATAACACTCATTTCTAGCCCTCTTTGTAAGTACTTTTTTAATCATCGGGGTTAGTGTTACAGCACTTTGGTGGAAAGGAAATCACCAGTTAATTAAGGTTCTGGAGACTAGTGGCATCTACATCCTCCTAAATATTCTTTTGTCTGGCAGTATGTAAAATGTCAGCATACCAATTAATATTTCGTTTGTAACTGGAATTTTAAGGTACAGTTGCAAGAATGCTGTAAGAGAACTATGCCAAATAATCAAGTAGTGCAGACCTTAAAAATATGCTTAATGGAACTTGTAACTCTCAGCCTTATATATCTGAACTTTGACCTTCAAGTGTCATGTGCAAGCTTCCTAAGGGACTTGCATCACAATTTGAAAGAACTTGGGCAGGGTTTTGTATGAAACATAAATGAATCATCAGTAATGACAACAATAATGAAATAAGCCATAATTATATTAGACACTGCTAAGGAGGTCAGGGGCAATTATGAATGACCATGGTGAACCCCAAGGGCAAATTGAATCAAATCTGAGCAGGTGGGTGTCATCATCAAGGCTGTCACACAGGTCAGTTCTTGGCTTTCCTGGCAGCGGTGAATGACAGTTTCACCTACAGTCCTTAGATTTTATTAAGATTGGAACTACACTTATTTCCTTACAAGACCCTTATGGAAAGTGAGTAACTTCTTTTTTAGGTCTTCCAATCATAAAATCCTTGTTGATTCATTGATGTTTTCCTGATTTACAAAGCACCACTGAGGTTTGATCCCCTCAGAATCAATACTTCATTCACACCTCAGACAGCAAAAGTCTATTGCCTTCTAGGAAGATAGAAGGACTGCCATGAAAAGCCTTAAAACACCTCAGCCTGACCCTGTCTGAGGTATTTACATGGACTGAAAAAAGCATACACGACCACAGAAAAATATCTAACCCTGTGATTAAAATCTTGTTGTAATGAAAACAACCAGCTTCTGCAAAATTTTTGCAGTGTGATCTGCTACAGGATAAACATTAAGATGAACTTTGCATTAGACTGTTTATTTTTTAATCAATTAGGAGAAGTGGAAATATTTATGCTCCCTTTTATATTTGGCAGATGAACACACCCAACCTCTGCAAAATGAAAATGAGGACACATTGATCAAGTTCTTTGCCTGAAAACCTGAATTTCAAGCCCTGTGGTCTAAGTACAGCCTTAGCAGATTCATTCCAGCATTGTTACTATTGACAGTGAAGTGGATTAAGTTTTTTTGGCAACAGTCAAGGATATTTTGCTTTCCCCACTAATCAGCTACTCCTACATTCACTGCAAAGCTCTCCCAAATCTGCAGGGTGATTTGGCACTCAGCTCACTTCTGCCAAGGGAGTTAAGAACACAGGTCCAATCCCCCACTTAAAAGCTGCTGGAGGGCTTACATAGGCTCTGGAGTGATCCTAAGCCCAGTACTGAATTTCATTAAAGGCTGTTGACAACCACCAGGCTCCAATTTGTGGCAGATTGGGAAGAAAATGCTTTTCATTCTGAAAATATGTAGTAAACCTTCATACCAGTAAAATCAAACACACATACACATAATATAGTTATCTTTTATTGGACTTTTTAAAGATGGATTGATTTAAGATATGCTAAATTTATATATATGTACATTATAATGTAAAAACACATGGGTTTGCTAGCCTATAAAAAAGAATGATTATAGCCTCTTCATTTCAAATCTGCAAAATATTTTTACATCTCAACTTGTTGGAAATCTTAGCTGAAGACTTAAGGATTTGAACTGCTCAGATACGTACTAGAGAACAAGTCCCTGCAGTTGGAGTTTCAGAATTTTTTTAGGGGAATGTTGGAAACTTATGTACTAAACTCCTATCAAAGGATAAATAGAAGTTAAAAGATGCTAATCTGTCTGCTTTAGCTCATTAATAGGATTTTCCTGTGTATGAAAAGCAGAAAGACAGATCCCAGAATCACAGGTTAACCAGCATGTCAACAATGCAACCTCTTGATTGCTCCATACATACAAAATGTAAGATATGCCACTACAAAAATAAGCACAATATTAGATATAATAGAGACTGTAACAGAGGTAGGCTTTAAATAAATTCTTTGCCAGAAAACCCATACAGACCAAACCAGAGTTCTCTTTCCAAAGAAATAGACTTGCTATAAATGCTATTTGAATATATCATAGACAAATAGAAAGAAATTAAAATCCTCTCAAAACTGAATTAGGATCAGTGTGTTATGTTTATCATACTGAACACACAGAAGAAGAATTTTGCATCAAAATGCCTGATTTAAAAAATGCAACTACAATCACACTATTTAGCATTCTGAACCACATTGTGTGCAATCACATACACTGATACTGAGTAACTAAAAACTTACAGACTGGCTGCCAGAGGACACCATGGTGTCAGGGTCATCCCCCAAGTATCAATGATCTGCATTAGGTAAGAGAGATAGAAGCCTGAAGCTCAGCAGTTGTGCAGCCTGTGAGAGCCAGACTGAGATCCTTAGCTGAGATGTAGTATTGCTTTGAAACCACACTTTTAATTTTTACTCCCTGAACAGATGAATATTGTGTCTACAGCTGAGTTTTTATTGTCTACAGCTGGAATTTCACACTCAAATGTCTCAAACATTCAATATGGCTTTGTTGGGTTCACTAGGTCTTTCTCTCTCTACCCTATCCTTCTTCTTCCTCCTTCTCTTTCTTCCCTGTCACTTCTTTCTCATACTGCAGTTAAAAGGAACAGGAATGAAAAAGTTCAGCCTTCAGTTTGGCTTATTGCATCTTCTTCAACCTTTAAGCAAGCTCATTGAGGCTCACATCATTATGAACTCAATTTCTGCTACAGTGCTTAATACACACACCCACATTGCCTCTCCAACATCTTGTTTAAAATTGCATCCTGCTAAAGGGTACCTTTCAGACTACAGATATTCTCTTCATTATGCCCTTTTCCATATTTCATGGATACCTGTTCTCATAAGTGACTGTTTAAAGGAATTTTGATTAACAATTCCTGATTCACCACTGTACACATCTAATCATATTTGAAGAATGTTATAATTTATGGAAAAACTAAGGATGTAATAAAGGTAAAATGTCAAATATGACAATATACAGCTTTTGTCTAGAGTTATTGTTTCATAGTTAGACAGGGGGCTCTAGGGGAAAAGAGTGTTTATTTGCATTCTAATAGAAGAAGAATTCTTTTCTGAAACCTGTCAGTATTTCACTGTAAAGTAAGACATGCCTGAATAGACTGCTTTCAGCATTTCTCAGACACCTTTAAATTACCATATTCATTTAATTTTCTTGTCTGAAACTCCAGTCAGATAGCAACATTTAGCATGGGGTTAACACACTGGGAGGTTCAGCAAAGGAGATAAGAGTGGTGTGGCAATATGGTTCAATTGCACCACTCAGAGAGGTTTTAGCAGGCAAGATAGACTCTTATTCTTCTAAATGGTCAGACCCCAGTGAGCTGTGATAGGGCTGACTACAGCACATTGCTCCTCTTTGGGAAAGGAGGGGAAGAAGAGTGAGACAAGGAATGCTGATTACATCTGCATCTTTCTGACTAGTATATCTGAACTAAAATGAATTGAATCTGCTAAATATTTCGTTTTTTGAAAAGGCTGAGTAAAGAATATTCAAATGCAAAAGTATGCAAACTGTGTAGGAAAGGTACTATCTATATAGCAACAGTACCAGTGAGTTTAAAATTATTTTCATTCCTGTGAGAAAGAAATGAGAATACTGAAATTTAGTATTGCTACTGGAAATATCAGATCAGTAAGAGTCTAAAAATGTTTACTCCGGATATTTTTAGCACTATTTTGTCTTATGTGGATAAACAAACAAAAACCCCAAATAAAACAAAAAAACAAACCAACAAACAAACCCACCTAAAAACACACTCACAATCCCAATCCCCCCACACACAATAGAGAGACCTTTCCTGTTCCTGCAACTCTTCTTGTGTAGTTGCAACATGGTATTACCACTTACTGATCTATTTCCATGTCCCATGCTGTTTTTCCTCATGCCAATAGGTAAAGCAATCTTACAGCAAGAAGCTACATCTCAATAGGATTGGTCCTAGGAATGATTTAACATCTAAAATTTTTTTCCCAGTGCAAATCTTACAACATAGCAGAGTGCAATTCCAAGGAAGATTCAGGGAATGATTCAGAAAAAAAAGATTTGTTGTCTATCCCTTGCCCACAGAGCAGCAAGCTGAGTTCTCACCAGATCTTCACTCACAGGATGTTACTAATCTGAAGGGACAACCCAGTGATGTGTGCAGGAACAAAATGTTCTGAGGACATTTCACAATTTAATAGCCCTCTGGAGTATGACTATCAGAAGTTATTTGTGAGCCCCAGCATGATATTACCAATATATAATTAAATTCAGGTGCTGATTGAAACTAAAAAGATTTTTTCATTAAATTTTTAAATTTAATTCCTCACTTTTCACAGGTTTTCCATAGGCTTTATTATAAAACAAGGGACTATCTCACCCCTGAAAATTCTTAATTCTTATTAATTACAATTTATTCAGGGTTCTCTTCTTCTTGAGCCATGGTCATACTCTGTTACACACTGCAATAAAGAACTAAAAGACAGTCACTGTCCTTGCATCAACAAAATGTAAGAGATAAATACTAATATGCACTGTCAGAGATAACACAGGAAACAATGAGATATTATTGGTCAGAAGATTAGGGGATGATCTCAGTATCATATCTTAGAATGCCATACTTTTAAAAGTATCATTAGGCCTTATTGACAAGAGGGTTAACATTTTTAGGGTTAGTGGTCAACCTGAAAAAAATTCAAGAGTGGAAACTGCAGAAACCAATACATGGGACTACATAATTTTGCAGATCATGACTGAACATATTGCTTGGTTCTCAGTAGAATCAGCAGGGCAATTTAATATTCAAACTCCATGACTGGTCACCAAAATCTCATTATATGTCTTCTTTTTTGATTAGAGCTTTCTAATCAGATGATATGATGAACTCACCAGGACTTTTGTTTTTTTTAAATAAGAAGTGAAAGTAGGTAGAATAGTAGATCTAGTAAATGCAATTAGACACTCAAAGTTTCCTTTCGTTTTTTTGTTGTTTTTTTTTTTTTAATCAGAAAGGTGTTTTGGTGAGGTATATAGATATCAGGTTTTTCCAGCATGGAGAGAAAAAAAAAAAAAAAAACAAACAAACCAGTAAGTTTAAGTGCACTAGAAACTAGTTCTATTGACATGTAGCACACAGTATTCTACTTTGTCCTGCCACATTCACGAAAAGTAATTGCATTTTCATATACATGCAAAATTCTTTTCACCACATTTGAGTTACATTTATCCTGCCTACACCCATATCTTTCTGAGAAATAGTACACTCACAGAGCTCTTTGTCAAGAGCATAGGCCCTTCTGTATCTGAACAGGCCTGCCCATAGCATTATACAATGCAGCCAATGTTATCTCATTCTTATTGATTCAGCTCTTTCATCCATTTTATCCTTTACCTAAAATTATCATGACAGAAGAAAAACAGAATTTACACATAGTAGTTTTTCAAAGAAAAGACTGCAGATTTGGAGAGAAATGTTCATCATGATCTGCTAGGAACTTTAACTGATGTAAGCACTAATGGAATCAGGAGTCTAAATAAGAGATTTTGAACTGACCTAGCAAGACTTAATGGACAATCTCTTTTCTACAATAAATAACACAGAGACAAAAAGGCCTCATAAACATTAGAGGAAGCATACGTACAGCAAGGAGAGGAAACATTCACTTACATCAAGAAATACAAAGACTGATTTTTTTCATGTGACTTTATATACCTAATATGCACTCAGAAATATTACAAATTAGGCATTAATGTGTAAAGAGCATATTGACATAAATGAGGGCATACAAATACTCTCAGATCTGAAATCTTTTATTACCTAGAATCAGAGAATGGTAATGGTTTGGATTGGAAGGGACCTTAATCATCATCCAGTTCCAACCTCCCCTTCCAGTAGGCCAGGTTTGTCAAGCCCTTTTTGAACCTACTTGATTCAAAATACTTGGAAAACAGGTCTTGGAGTGGTAGGAAACTGGCTCATCACTAAACCCATCAATCTAAAGTCCATCTTTTCCTCAGCTTCCTTACATCTCTCTGTGTTTGGACACTTCTTCCCCAGCCAGAGCCAGCACACTCAGGCTGGGTGTGCTCCTGGAAGAGATGCAGTGAGCACTGTGCAGAGGTAATGGAGATACAGACACCATCACAATTTAATTCATGCCTAATAAGTCTGAAGGACTGTGGAGAACTAAACTGTGTCAGTTTATAGAAGCTGATTGATACTTTTATTGACTTCTAAGGCTCTGACTCAGCACACATTCAGATCATGGATTTCTAACTCAAATGATGTACTCAAGAATATATACTGCTGCAGCAGGACCTTTTTCCTTAAGCCTGCACATCAGCACAACGCTGTAGCTCTCCATAAATCTGTGTTTTGTTGATGTGCATGAAAAAGATGATAATATGACTAAGCAATTTTGGTGAATGGAAATATTAGCTTAATGATAGATCTCCACTACCTGTTTTCATCATGTAGCTGGACTTAGTTTTTAAAGGGTATATGTTCCCACTGATTTCAGTGTAGAAACACAGGCTTTAGTGCATCTGAGATACTGTAAGATTTGAGCAGATAAATTACAATCTCCTTTTATAGTCTCTTATTTTAAGAACAATTTCAGGTATAGCAAGCTACTGTCCCCATGTCCTTGTATCCATAATACCAGGCATATTTTGAAAGTAGACAATTTGCATTAATATTAGGTTTTTGAGAAGCCAGGTATATTTAGGTATTTTCATTATGAGTGCAATATAGCAAATATCAAGGAGAGACAAACATTGGAAATGCAGAGTGCTTGAAAATTTGTTCCTTTCATATGAATGCACAGTATCAGGTCTCAGGTCTTGTAGCTGAATACATTATCATGTATTACACTGCTCACATGCACACTCCTAGTTTATGGCAAATGCAACATAATTCAGCTCAGCCTTCTTTCATTGCAGACACCTGCATTTATTGTGTTTTAAGACATGTGCATTCAGTCCTACTAAGATCACTAGACTAGTTCTTTTGCCTCTAACTGTGAGTAAGAAACCCTGGAACAGGAATCTTTGCAGTAGCCAAGGATGAAATCCTGCCTATGAAGAAAGTCTATTTCCCTCTCCCCACTCCCCTACTATGACCACATCACAGCAAAGGTCATCCATACTCTCCCTTGGGGTCTCAGTAATCCATACTTTATAGGAGTGTATTTAGAATTAGTCCATATTTGAAACTGCTTACAGAATGCTTTATAAATCAATAAAAGGTGGTAACATGACTCATCAGCCAGAATATAGATGAGTCATGACAATTATCTGCAATACTAGAGGTTAGATTAAAACTTCAGTTTGAAAACATCAGATCATCACTAAAATCCTTGAGTAGAATTCTTCGAGAAGTATTCGTATCATTCTCAATATTAACCATTAAAAATTTATCAGAGACTACGTGAATAGAAAAGACAGAAAGTGAAAGAAAAAAAAAAGAAAAGACAGTGGAAGGGGATTATTTGAATCACATCATACAGAGAATAAGATGCTTATCTGAAAAACAAGAAAAAAGTAATGGAAATCTAGTCATCTTATTTGGTACTTAAACAGAAAATCCAAACTTTTTCAGATTCTATTGTCATGAAGATTTTAAGAGCATAAACAGCAATTTCAGATGGTGTTCCAAAGGATTTTGAAATGTCAGTAAAATTTTTCTTGGACTGAAAAAACAAGACTACAAAAATCCCTGACCAGTTCATGTAAATTCAAATATTTATTTTGCTTTTAAAACACTAAAGATGTGAAGAGAGACAGAATAACCTGGCAGCATTTTTTATGCAGCTGCTTTATTTTTAAGCATACTAAGGAGGGCTCAAGAAAAGAAAGTATTATCAGCACTTTAAGGATTAAGTGTTAAGTGTCATTCACTATGGAAACTGGTTGGAATTCCCCCCTCCCCATCCTCCTCAAATTCAAGACTTATTTAACATGATCAGACAGATTGATCAAGGCAGAAGAGAAAACTTGCATGCACATCTGGTCCTAAATTCCAGTGACTTACAAGAGACAGTGAAATTCAATTCATTAAATACACTTACATATCTTCTGCCTTTATGACCAATCTTTATCCCACAGTATTCATGCCTTTTAATATTAAGCAAAAAGTATGGAAGCAGGACACAAAAAAAATCCATTTCTGCAGCTGTTCTATTACTTTCTATAGCCAGTCACTGAAGAGCCATCATGGAAACTAATTATGGACAGTAATTTATAATTTATGAGCAGTAATTCATTTCCCATGAGCCTTTCACAGGAGGGCATAGCTCTTGATGGTGCAGCTCATCTAAATCTCTTCCATTAGCTTTGGTTACAATCCCCAAGTGAGGACAATTGTCTCATATTGTCTCTTCCATCAAAACTCCATTTCGACTTAAGGTCTTGTTTGTATTGAGTTCTCTGGACTCTTCCAGAACCTCATTTAACTTTTGGTTAGAAGCCCTCTTCTTTTGAGTCTAAACATTAAATTTCATTATACCTTGGGCAGATCTGGTACACAAGATCAGTACTGGGAGGATGAGCTCTTGAACTCCTTTGATGGCTGGAGAGAAAGTTGTTATATCCCTATCGAGTCTCTCTTCCTGTGGTAAGGATTAGAGCAGGGAAGATGTTCTCTCTCTTCACAAGACATCTGTCATCTCCCCTGTTATCATCTTGTCTTCCTTCTTCCAGATCTCAAACACAGCAGAATGCCTCTTCTGTGAGAGAAATGAGACAAGTATAGGTATGATGTTCCCAAGTCCCAGCCACTGTACAGCAGATTCAACACTTCTGTACCTCTCAGGATGAAATCCTTTGCAATACACACTCTAGGTTGACATTTGAAGAAATATTTTTGAAGATATAAGAAATCAGTACAACAAAAATGTAGGCCTTAGTCTCTGAGAGTTCATGGAAAGATTCAGGATAGTTTCTTTTCCTCTTCATAATTAAGAACAATATTCAGAATGGCTAGTTACAGACTGTTTGATCACTAATATTTTAGGAAAGAGCCACTGCAGAAATCACTATTGATTCCAGTTACAGGGTTGAAGAATAAACATCTAGTGTCAGTATAATTGATTTATGTGAAATTATGAACTAAGAACTTTTTTTTTAACAAATAAATAAATAAATTAATAATAGCTGGTGTTCAAATGGGTAAATATACCATGGAAATTAGCAGAAAAGGTTTTTCAGTATACTATATTTATTAATTAAGAGTAAGTATGCTTAGATGACTACATTGGTTTGATCACACTCTAAATTCACAAGTTGCTAATCACCTAGTTATAGTCTGAATTCAAACTCCTTTTTTAGTCTTAGGCAAAAAATAAGCATTGTATCATCACTGTCTTGCCAAGCTGAGACAAAACCCGTTTGTAACAGATGAATCAGCAGGGTCATTACAAAATCTAAAGCTATGGTAAAGTTAAAGTGGAGTAATTAACTTAATTTCTACCTCATGAGCTAACATAGCCATCTTCTTTGTCTCATACCTGCATCCATGCCATGTAATCACAGCAGGCTCAATCTGTCACCATACACACAGAAGTGCTAATGTTACTAGAAAGAATGTCCACACCTTAGCCACAATATATATGTGACTCAATTTTATATGCAGTAAAATCCCCAGGACCATCTATTTTTACCCTCTTCCTTAACTCAGAAATGCTTTTTCCTTCAATTACTTTTTAACATTTCATATGCTATTTAACGGTAGGAGAGGATATTCATAGTCACCTGGAGTATTAATTCAGAAGAATATTCTAATGAAAATTCACTGCTAAAGAATTTTTATTGTTACAAACTAACATTATTTGGTGGGGGTGAGAGTTTTGGGGGTGGAGGAGGGAGAAGGAGTTGTTTCTATAGTTTAGTTAATTTTGAGATTAAGAACTCATGAGTGACTTCCACTTTGGAACTCTGTACACTAGAACAGACCTGTTATTGGCTCAAAGGTTTTATCCCTTAAAAGAGAGATCCAGTAATACAAAATAAATCATTTTTATAGAACTAAAGAAAATCATGCTGTGTTTTTCACTCACAATAAACTTTCCCTTATGGGTTTTTCTCCTAAATTACTAAAACACTACAAAAATACACCTGATTTTTTAGAGAGATTCATCACAATTCACCTAGGTTTTATTTTGAAAAATTATTAGAATTTTTTATATTTTATGTAATTTATTAATTTTGGATATTACTGCGTTTTAATATTTAGAAGTGTATAAGAAGTCTAAAGATAGTTAAAGACACTAATGTGTCTTCAAAAGTATCTTAACAGACATATTGTTTAGCTCAAAACATTTTTTTTAATCCATGTCCAAGCATAATAAATTGGAAGGCATCATTCCAGATTCTCAAGATTTTAGCCAAATATTAAGTTAGAGGTAATGTTCTACATGCCCCAATTGCAATTGCATATAAACAGATGTTAACAGGTTTAAAAAAAAAAAAAAAAAAAAGAAAAAAGAAAACTAGCTACAGATGGTTGGAGAGTTAAAAATGGCTATAAAATATTAAAATGCTAATGTGGAAAAAAAATTAGCATCAAATATCAAGATCTTCAAAACTGACCAAAAAGACCAAAAGCTATATTTTCTGACACTAACTTCTCCTGCTTCACAAGCAAAATATGCATCACTAGCCTCTTCATCCTACCATCAAGTAATCCTAGCTCAAAAATGAAGGGAAAATGCTTTTAACTATATATTTATCATTTTCTTCACAATATGTTAAAAATGAGAACACACCATTCAGACAGCATTCTTTCTTACTAGGTTGAAATAAACATTTGTATCAAGTGATACAAATTCTCTCTATCCAATGAAGTTACCTACTCCAAAAAAAACAAATGGCACTGCTGACAGCTTAGTCCTATTGCTACTAAGAAATAAACTACTAAGGTGAATCTGGTTTAACAATTCATTTCAAGTTACTTTGTTGGAAAAACTTGCTCAAAGAAGAAAAGTTTAAAGTGTTGTTTAAAAAAAATAATAAATTCCCCTAGAGTGTGGTCAGGCACTGGAGCAGGCTCCTCCAGGAAGTGGTCACAGCACCAGCTTGGCAGAGCTCAGGAAACATTTTGACAATGCTCTGAGGCACATGGTGTGACTCTTAGTGTGTTCTGCCAAGGGCCAAGAGTTGGTGCCTATGACCCTTGTGGATCCCTTCCAACTCAGTATATCCTATGATTCTATGTTACACTTCCTTTCAAAGTCTTGTATTTCTGTTTGTTCCTACTGGTGGCTTTAACTCATTTGAGTTCAAGAGTAACATTTTGGCTGTCAAACCACTTCTATGTAAAAGGTACTTAGCGGGAAAAGAAGAAATAAACCTAGATTATGCTTCTAGTAGGCTTCTACTGAATTTTTTTTTTTTTTTTTTTTTTTTATCACAGAAATATGCATTAGCTCTGCAACACAAGCTTCATCTTCCCAGAGAAGTGCTACAAACACTTTCTCAAATTGCTACCACCATAATGCTCTTGGTGGTTGAGCTCCAGTAAAAGTTACAACTTCTAAACAGTATTACTGACTCTTGAAGTTAAATAAACAAAAATGTTGTGTTTCAAAACACTATGCTCCATCAAGCAAATTTACAGGAGTTTTGAAAGTTCTGGTTAGAGTTACTGCACTCTGGGAAGAGCTTGTACCATAGCTGCAATAGCATTGGCTTTTCCGTGAGTTGCAGGGGAAGCTCTGCTCCAGCACCTGGAGCTCCCCCTCCTTTTTTCTGACCTCGGTGCCTGCAAGGCTGTTTCTCTCACATTTCCTCTGCAATAGCTGCTGCACAGCAATTTTTACCCTTTCCTTTCCTAAATATTATCACAGAGATGCCACCAGCATCACTGGCCAAGAGTGAGTCCATTTTGGAACCAGCCATAACTGGGTCTGCCCTACTTGGGGGCAGCTCCCAGTGTCTTCCAACAGAAGGCACAAACCCATAAAACTACTCTACCACACAAAGCTCACCACATAAATAAACACCCTCAAAGTTTAATAGTGATTATATTTGAATTTTTTTTTAAAGCGAATGGTAACCTGTTCCCTATAACTCCAAGGGGATAAATATGCCCTTTTACAAGGGCATGTAGTGCAAGGGGATGCTCCATTCCTGGAAGTGTTCAAGGCCAAGTTGGATGGGATTTAACATCCTGATTTAGTGGAAGGTGTCCCTGTCCACAGCAGCAGGATTGAAACCAGGTAATCCTTAAGATCCCTTCCTACCCAAATTCTTTTGTGATTCTGTGCTTGCAACAGTGCTTGAAAGTAGAAACATGTCACACATAGACTTCTGTTTTGACACCTACACTGAATAGCAGAAATAATCATAATGCATTGTCTTTCTACAGTCAAGATTATATATGCTTCAGTAACTGGCAAAAAGTTATTTTAATTTCCCATCTCTATATAGCAAGACAGCCTTAACAGTGTTTTCTCTACAAAATTACAGAAAGTTTAAATTTGCATTAACTTTTCCAAATAGTATTGTACTCTATAGTCTGGGTCATCCTCATCCTCTCAGAGAAACCTCCTGAGGTTGTGTTTCAAGTACTACACATTTACATGATGAAAATGCCACAAGGTACTAACCATTATTGCTCAATACCAAGCAGATCTCTAACTAATGTTTCCTTGTGTGTAAGGATAGCACAAAATCTCCTTGCTCTTTATGAAAATATATATCTTGACTTTTCAATGTTTTGTCGTAATTTAAAACTTCTAAAAGACACAGGATATATTTTTCTGCAATCTTCCTGAAATTAGTCTTTCCATATTTTAGATTCTGAGAACTAGAAATAAAAATAAAATCCAGTTCATACAGAATCAGATTTGTTTTGCATTTGATTATTTTATTATAGTTGTCATTCATAGAATCATATTTTAGAAAACCCTCCATACTTGTAAGTCATTGCAGCACTGAAAACCACCTTTACAGCATACTAGAAAAAAAAGTCCAGAAACTACACTCTCTGCTCCCAAACAACATATAACCTAAGATACTGTCAACATCTACAAAAAGCATTCAAGAGCACTGTAGAAGAAAAGAGAGGATATCAGCTTCTAACAAGGGAAAAAATTATGTAGGGTGGATTTTAACAGGAACAGGGTCTTAATTAGGGAGAGACTTGGAGACAGTGAAAAAAAAATCTTGTAATAAGATAATTAGTGGCAGTAGTTTACATCAGCACAAATTAGGACAGGCAGTTGGCAATCAGAAAATACTGCTTCCTTGGTGGTGTCAGTCAAGTGGCACATAGCAGCAAACATTTCTAAACCAAATAAAGTGCCAGATATCAGCTGGAAATACAGTCATCTTCCCTCTTTTTGTCGCCAGTTGTGAAACCCTGTCATACTCCTTTTCTTTAAGTACTTTGAAAACTAAATTCAATATTTCTAAACAAAATACTAGATACTCCCTAAAAAGGCGACAAAAGTATGAATAGACAGAGAGGAAGGTAAAATGAAGCTGTCAGATTTTAATTTTGGACATCCATCATGTGCCTTAGATAAGAACAATTTTATGCCTGAGAAGAGGTTAAGTTAGAAACAAAACATTGAAAACAGATTATGCATAAAAGGTTTGCTATTTTTGATCTTAGAAGAATTTAGGTGCATACCCTGTCATAGCTTTAAAGACAGAAGCTGTTTGCTCTCTGTCTCTCTCTCTCTTTTTTTTTTTTTTTTTTTTTTTTTTTTACAACCTGTGTCTGTGGCTCTCTATAATTTCTTTGACACTGTGACTACCTTGCATCACAGTGAGTCTGTTTTGGATGAGTGGTCTGGGTGCTCTGAGGTGTGCACTGGCTGACATACAGCACTTTTGCAGACTCTTCTAGAAGCCAGTGCCCCAGAGCATTTTGTGGAGCATCCTACACCAGCCCTACAAGTGTTGTTATCAGCATTGTGTTTAGTTGCAAAATAAACATTTACAATTTCTTGCTCTTGATGGAAACAATGCATTAGTTCTAAGCTGATGACAGAAATCTCAGAATATCAAACCAAGAGCTTCAATTGCTTCAGCCCTCTATTACCTGATTGCATTTGTCTAGCATTTCTCTTTCACCACCATATCCTTTTCCTCACTCTGCTGAGATCTCTCCATAGACATTCTGAAGTGACCTTTCTCACTGCCACTTTGTCATGCCTCCCACCTGCAGCCATGTACTCCCACAGACCATGAGTCTTGTCTGAGCAGGAAGAACATGAGCAGGGGCCATGCAGAGCTGTGTTGTTGAGCTGAGTCTGCCAGTGAGGATCTTCACCAGCATGGTACCAGTTACAGCTCTTGGGCCAGAGGAATAACTGGGATAAATTCTGTCAATTATTGATGCCATAGTCCTAGTTAGGCATCTGCACAGAGTGTGGGTTACTGAATGGCATTACATATTTTGTGGCTTTTCAGATACTGGGACATTACAGCAATTGGAGAAGAAGGAGGAGAAAAACGGCATAGAAATCATTCCTGCATTTACAGTAATGGGCTAACATGGAAAAGAAATAATCAGTGGCATAATTTATGTTTCTAAGTGGATAAATGGGATGGTTCAAGGGAGAAGAAACAAGGGTTACAAACATCAGGGAGTTTCTTGAGTATTGTGTTGAGTCCATCAGTGATTTTGTGTGCTCAGTTTTCTGTTTTTGCTGCATAGTGATCCTGAGGTAGAAAACATACTCAAAAAATAGGGCAATTAAGACTCCTGCTCCCAGAAGAGCTCAGTTTAAAAGGAATTCCATGTTAATGAAAGCCAGTGTCACACACTGAAGGGAAGGGAGGTACTCTTACAGAAATACATCCTGTTCTGGGTAGCAGCAGCTTCTCCTCCTAGAAGTTCCTAATCACTTCTGAAATTTTGGCCACTGCCTTTAATGTACTCTTCTGGGAGCAGTCAAGGATTATGGAAGCAGCGGAAAGAATAACAAAATAAATTAGTTTTAATCTGAAAATGGCACAAGGGTTTTATCTCTACCATTTCCGTTTGCAGTTTCCATTCACAAGGGGATCTGCTGTAGTGTTTAGCATATTTGATACCAATGGCACTGGTGATTCCAGGAGCTGAGTCAAATGACATAGTGAACTGCTGCCACAGCAGTTTTCTGGAATGAAGAAAGCTTCTGAAACTCAAATATCTGATGGGCTTTACTTATGATAACAGTACAACTTTACTGTGCATTAATGTTTCAAACACTGAGTCTACTAAGCTTTTCAGAGTTAACAGCACACAGAAAATCATTTATTTTGGCCTAGCAAGATAATCTTTCAGACACGTAAATCCTCACACACTCTCTTCCTTTCTCATCTCCTACCTTTCTCTTGGATTATACCAAGCTTACACAAGAGGAGAAAAAAAAAAAAAAAAAAAAGTCTAAAATTTATTTAGTGATATTTTTTCTAGCATGTAGGAAGAAGCAGCACTCACCTGCAAAGGCTGCATAGGCAGATGAAAATAGGCTCAAACAAATGTGATGTTACATGTCTGTTAAAATTTCCTTCCACTGTAATGACTGTTTTCGACTGTAATAGCCAAAAGTTGGATTCTTTCTTAAAATTACAGTCAACTGAGTATTATAATAGAGAAAATTTGTCTTACTGTGGAAATAGAGGTATCTGGGAACTTCAAAGGAGAATAATTTTATACAAATATTGTGTCCATCAAGCCCAAAATTTCTTTTCATGAATGTCTTGGTGACAAGTAATTTTCTTTTCACTAAGGGCAAGGTTTCAAGGCAACATTGTCTCTATTTACCATCCGTGTTCTACAAAGCCCAGTAATGTGGAAGTGGTGGCTTCCTGACCCTGTCATAAAGTAATAACATAGAAAAAGTCTCAAAACCTTTGCTTTGTGAATACATGCTCTGTCAAATATGTTCCAAGCCACAAAGTTCTAATACCTTCTATAAGACTTTGTCAAAAAATAAAAAAAATTCAAAATATGCAAAGTGCACCTCAAACCACCAAACTTTCCTGGGAAAACAGCATGACATTGGCCTTCATGCTGAACAGTCCAACCAGTTCCTCAGAAGAGAACTTCAAAGGTTTAGAGAAGTTAGAAAATTTTTCTTATTTGCTCTAATTCAGAGGGAATACAAAACAAACAGAACAAAAGAAAATCCCATTGAAAAGTAAATTTTACTCACTGTCCATCTGTGTAGGGAAAGAAACTTGCAGTGTAGTGTAGCAGGCAGTGAACAGGGGGACAGTGACATGACAGAGCTGTGAGGATGCCTTGGTCACCTCGGGCCATCTCTAATGACACTAAGACTACAGATGTAGGCAACATGTCTATATGCTGAAATAACTCCAAATAAAAAGACATATATGTTAATCTCTACAAATTTAATGTCTAAACTCCCACTTTAATGGATACAACAAATGGAACACTTCAGCCCATCATAAAGTTCTTAATTATCATATGGTGGCCTAATTATCTCTCTAGACTCGATCGATTGGTTTGACTGGGTATTTGTTCCCATAGCAGAAGTTCGGACTTCACTGACCTTTATACCCATAATTTTAAGTGTCTTAATCTCTAATTTTAATCTCATACCAGTGATTAACCCCTTGTTCCTTTCAGAGAAGAAATTCTAATTCTTCCAGTTGAAAGTACCTCTAACATAGAAGCAGTTCTCTCCTACTACTTTAAAAGTTAGGGACCCATAGGATCCATTCCACAGGTTGACCAGAACCTGATCTATTTCTCAGTCCAGTTATAAACACGTGGATTTCTATCCTCAGTTTATTAGGATGGAAAAAGTTACAGGAAATGAAAACAATCAGAGCCAGTTAGAAGCAGTTTGCATAAAGCAGAAATAAGAAGATTAAGATTCAGGCAGCATCGCAGAAACCACAGGGCAGTTTGCAGAATTAACTCAGGAGCAAAGGCATTTCAAGGTGAGCTTGTACATAACAATTTGGTGTTCAGAGAAAGATATGTCTACGTGGTGGTGACAAAGATTCATGTTGAAGGGCACACTAGTTCTCTGTTACAGCTAGAGTATGTTTCATATTAAAGGTCAGCACTTTCAAATGTTCCACTTACTTTGTTACACAAACCTCATTCTGAGAAAGCAGAGAAATACTATTTTTAGCACTTTTCATATATAGATTATACCTGTTAGTCTATTAAAAAAAAAAAAAAAAAAACCAAAACCTTATAAATAAAATCTCTCTTGCAACACAGAAGGAACTAATTTGAGAACTCAGATCACAATGAAGGCCTGAACCTTGAGCAGGTCAACAAACATCAAGCAGAATGCCAAGCACTGTTCAAGGTGAGCAAAAAAATTAGAAATTGAGCTTCAGGAATGGGTAAGAGCAGAAGGAGACAGAGGGAAAGAGAGAAACAGAAATCACATATTTGAAAGGACTTTACCTGCTATCAGATTCCAATGCACCTGCTCAGGTATTCTGAGTTCCCCAAAAAAAAAAAAAAAAAATCTTCTCACAAGAAGCACCTAAGAATAATAAATCCACATTTTAATGGGACATATGAGTGACTCTGCTAATGAAAACTAGTGCTAAATCCAAAAAATAAAATTTACTTTCTGGTATGCACCACTTGCAATGAAAAATCCATCTTTGGAAGTGTAAATTCAAATCCCTAAAAAACTGCAAAGTAAACAAGCAAAGCCTTCACATGACATGTCTATAAATAACTCTTCAGACCAATCTTTGGATTGGATAAAATGACACTTGGGCATGTGCTATACAATTTAATTTTTAAAAAAGTTTCCCACATGAATAATCTATATCTGGTTTATCTTTTCCCCATCTACACTCCCTTTAGCACCAGGTACCTCTTGTTTGACCCTGGCTGGATGCCAGCTACCCACTAAAGCTACTCTGTCATTCCCCTCCTCAACTGAACAGGGAAAATATCACAAAAGCTTAATGAATTAGGGACAAGGGGAGAACACTCACCGATCACCAGCAGGGCCAAGACAGTCTCCACTTAGGAAAATTGGTGGAATTTATTACCAATTAAAATCAAAGCAGGATAGTGAGAAGAAAAAAAAATGCTAAAAACACCTTTCCACACCCCTCCTTCCTTCCTGGGCTTAATTTTATTCCCAGTTCTCTACCTTCTTCCCCCACTGGTGCAGGGAGACATGGAATGGGCAGTGCAGTGCCCATCATACATTGTTTCTATTCCTGCTTCCTCTTCAGAGAGAGGAGTCCTCCCCCTGTTCCAGCATGGGGTCTCTCCCACAGGAGACAATCCTCCACAAACTTCTCTCATGTAAGTCACTCTCACAGGTGGGTCCCTTCCCATTCCTTCAGGAGCAGGCTGCTCTAGTGTGGATCCCCCACAGGGTCACAAGCTCTATCAACAAACCTGCTGCAGTGTGGGCTCCTCCCTCCATGTGTTCACAGGTCCCTGACAGGAGCCTGATCCAGTGCTGGCTTTCCACAGTGTCACAGATGCCTGTCAGGCAGCTACCTGCTCCAGAATGGGGCTCCTCCACAGCCAGCGAATATTTTTCTGTGCATATATTCTTTCCTTACAATTTGAAATGACTGAACAAACTTTGTAAAAGTAATTGCATTTCAGGTTTTAATCTGAACCTGTATGCAGCGAAGTGTAAATTAGAGTTTTCATCTTCATACAATTCAATACAACTTTTCAAAAGCTGTGCTATTACTTTGGTTACCCATTGAAAATACAGAATGTAAGTTTAGAGAATGTGATGAACAATACTATGGGAAAACCTTAAAAATAAGTTCTGAATATGTTTCACTGTCTGGACCCTCATATTGCATCAGATCTTTAGGACTCTATGAACTAGACTAGGCTTTAAATGAATTTGCAATCAGTGAATTTATGCAAATATACAGCAGCTGGGGATGTGGACCATTACTTTCTGTTGCTGAATAGCAGAAGTGTAGGAGGAAGTGTTCAGTAGCAGACATGAATGTGAAATCACCCCACCTCATACTATTTATTGTATTTCTTTATCACTTGAAATAGAGAATAAGCTACCACACTGTGTGATCCTTTGTGGAAAAGCTTTGTGACAGATGCTCCCAAGCATGCCACTAAATCTTAGGAAAGCCATTTCAATGAATTGAATTGGGAATATTTTAAAACTGCTGACAAACACTTTTAAGCTGAAATGCTTATTAGCATATCCAAGTCTGTTCAAAGGGCATATCTTGTGAGCTGTTTGAAAGGGAAGCTTTAACAGAACAGTCAAGCATGTCGTTTCTGTAGCACTTGATGGTTCCTCAAAATAACCTAATTTCTTCCAATTGACTATCAGATTGTGTTTTCAATCCCACTTTAGCATTTGCAAAAATCTGCTCTTAATCCTTACCCACTATTCCAAACAGAAGTGTAATTGACATTTCTCTAATATGCAAGTAATCCCTGCTTTTCATATTCTATTAAATGCTTCTATACTTGCAAAAGCTGATGTTGAGAATGTTTTTGGAAAATAGATTATGCTTTTGTTAAATCATCTAAATAAAAACATACATTTTTAAAATTCAAACTGCCATAACTTTATTCCCTAATCTCTGCACCATTGCAATTGAATTAATGGACAAGACCTAAAAATAGTACAGCATCCTCCTACTATAGAATGGTGGTTTTTGACTTAGGTTTAGAAACTTCTGCAGGACTGTTATCCTCATATGTCTTAGGTGTCAGTGTACCAAGCTTCACTTTGAAAACCTAATGATTCATCAACCTCAGGCAGCAGATACTGTTCTCACTGAGTGGCACTGCTTAACTTCCCATAGTCCACATAAAATTTCACCAGAGCAAATGTACTAATAAGAGTGAAGATGCCCATCAACAACCTGCAAGCACACACAATGCTGCCTTTTAACATTTGATTTCACTGATCTTCTTTTATCCTCATAGATGAAGCTCTGTAAAGCATTTCAATAACAATCTTATTGCCAGCATCAATGTGACATTTGATTAAACCAGTCCTTCTGGGTTTTATCTTTGAAGTTACTGGATTTTTCAGCGTTAAGTACTTAATCACTCTGTTTCTGATGTGAATCTGCTTGTAGATTCAACTATCATTTTCTGTTCTCTGGATTGCTTTAACTGAAAGCCTTCCCACAGTTAGTTAATGCTCATACTTTTTCATAAGCTGAATCTTCTTATGACACTGAATCTGAGACCTAATCTTATACTGTATTTTTAAATCTCATTAATCTACTGTGAGTCAGGCATATTGTAAAATCCAGTGTTTGCTAGAGATATAGTGCAATGCCCACACCATTTACTGTAGCTGCTAGACTTTATGTTCATTGTAAAACAAAATGAGCTTTTTAAAGATAGCATCTTAGATGGGGCCCAGTTTTGAACAGCATGGTGAAAAACCTGCTTGATTTTCTGTCCTAAGACTAAAATTGCCTAGGATAGATGCAGAAACCTAGACAATATATGTAATGACCTGCATCCCTTCACAATAACAAAAAATGGAGCAGGCATTCAGCTCAGGAACCTTGACTAGTAAGTATCTGCAGGAAATGGACATCATCTCAAATCTCAGCATGGATCAGATGAATTTGGAAAAGCATGCTTCAAAACATTTTTTATCAGCTTCTGCTATCTCTGATACTCAGAAAGACAGCAAACTCTTTGCATCTCTAGGTTCACTGTGTGGAGCAGGCTGCTTAGGAGCAGAGTCTTCTAGTTTCTCATATTCTAGATCCAACAGAGAATTTCAGCTAGCTGTTTCTCATCTTCTTTGGCACACATAATTATTACACTAGTTTTCTTGTGAAAGAAATCTGCAAGAGGGGAGCTTCACTGGAGAGAGGATGAAGATGTGAAGGAAACATCCCAGAGCAGTGGCTTGTTACTACAAGAGAACTCAAGTGCCACGAACTGACATCACCAAAATACTCTAAATGCACTGTCATGGTGAGGGCATCAAAAGCTAAGCTTTGCAACAAATAAACTGAAACACCTTCTAAGTGTCCTCCTTGAATTACTTATTCAGAGAAAGCTGATAGCTGCAAAATAATTATATTAACAAATAAGGAACAGGACTACAAAATAATAGAAAGGTGGTCAATTAGCAAATCCATGAGTTACTCAGTTAACAAATTAATATCCTATCTTACTAGCAGGTGTTGGAATATGTGTAGAAAAGTGGAGGTGCTGGGTAATCTGAGATACAGCTAAAAGAAAACCAGAGTTTAAAAATATATACAAACTCAACATTTATTGCCTAGCAAACTTCACTGCAGGTTAAAAAAATGAAATAGATAACCTAAAAAATGCCTGTGTTCCAGATGTTAACTGAACCTAATAAACTCTTCCTTTATTAAAAGTCTATTATGTTGGGTGAATTTAGTGTGTTATAGGAATACAAACACATGGAGGCAATTTTCAATTTTAGAAAAGTTTGGGCTATCTGTAGATGTTCAACCAATCTGTCCTGGAAACAAACAGGTAATTATCAGGAAACCAAATTAAGAAAACACAACCAAAAAAGTAATAAAATAATAAATAGCAGTAAAATTAACTAGAGGGGTTTTTTTGCAAGATCTGTATGGGTTGGATTTGTACTCCTTTAACATACCATTTTTCACCAGCATTGAAAATGGAAAAAATGTCATACATTCATCTTCATTAGCAATCAGGAAGAGGTTAAACAGCACAATAATTAAATTAGCAGATGATAATAAATTAGGAAGCATAGAAAATGACTTTTCTACAGCAAAGGCACAGAAATGCAGTATAAATTTCCTTAGGTTCTACTAAATATGTAGAAGATGAAGAAACTAGATTAAGTTGTTTTTCAAAACATGAAAAAGGAAACTGGACCACTGATATTACTTCAGTACAGTAAAGTGTGAATTACACAATGTGACTTTGAGCAGCACATACAGCACTATCTTGAATTATAGGAAAGAAAAAAAATATTTCATTCTACAATATTAGTTGTATTTAGACTAATGAATTCAATTCTAAGCACTGCCCAATAGACACTGAAAAGCTGAGGGAGCCAAAAGCATGAAGGCAATAAAAGAGTGTGGAGAGAGCAATTTAACAGGAAATACTTAGAGCATGAAATATCTATAGATTGATTAAGAGAAAATGCCTAAATAAGTTAAATGAGTTGAGAACTTATTGAGGTCAAACTAAGCAAAATAAGTAGGTGGGGTTGCACCTTGGAAGAAATGAGATCTTTCAAGCCGTGTTTTGTCGGAAACCCTTTCTGAAGTTTAGAAAATAAGTTGTTGGAGACCATCTTACCTTTGCCAAGATGTTAATTGCTTGTTACCTCATATCTAAATCCACCCACACTGAGTAATTTCTTCATAGCCTTAAAAAAAAAAAAAAAAAAAAAAAAAAGCCAAGGAAAGGCAGTCTAGCAGAAAACCCTGAGGGAAAGAAGTGGAAGTAACTGAATGTCTAACAAAAGTACTAGATTTGCAAATACCTACTAATGCCCATGGAGTTCAAAGGTTCAAATGGAGATGAGGGCTCCAAAACAAGCACAAGGATTTTCATATCTGTACAAAGAGGCACAAGAAAGCACACTTTGAGAAGTCATATTATACAGCATTTCTAAGGTAACGTAAAGTCTCCATAATTTTGAAAAGAGATGTAGTTTAGTTGATTTAAAGTGAAGTGTATGAAGGGGTTTTCCAAAGGGCAATCAAATGACGTTCAGGTTCCTTTCTAAAATTTAATTCTATGCTTCTTCTGCTTAGTGTTGCTTGAGTGCCACATTTGAGAAGCACAGCCTCACCCAGCCCACCCTGCTGGCCTGGCTGGGGCACTCTGGCTGGCTTCTGCTGCCCTCAGCACACAAAGGACTGACATGCTGGAGTGCTCCTGTCTGTTTCTAACTACCAAGCCCTCATCAGATATGCTCATAATGAGCTTGGCTCCAACTGGTGTCTCTATTTCCTTCCAACAATTCATCATAGGTAAGGGAATTTCCACATGCTTTCTGGGTAGGAACCCTACTGTTACACAGGTCCTTTACCAATTTGGAGCCACATTCAGCAGCTTATAGCATTCCAAAATGGAGTTAGGTTGCTGCAAAACCCTAATACATCAGAGCACTACAGGCTTAATTCACTTTTATACAGGTGATAAACAATTCTCTCTTGAAAATCTTTTCCTGCCCAAGAAAAGGATGAATTTTTACATCATCAGACTTAACAATACCAGGGCAAAAATTCCTCCTCCCTCCTAGAAAAAGGTCCTTTTGCCATACAATGAAAGATTTTATATTTGAGAAGAAAAGTTTCTGACCTTCTTGCTTGCTAAGAAAACAGCAAACACACGGATGAACTGCCCCATTTTTTACAGCTCTGAAATCTGAAGATGACAATTTAAAATGTCAGCATTGTTAGCTACTGTAGTGAACAAAGTTCTATAGATTCAAGGGTATTAAAGCCAACAGGCATTAATGGTCTAGCATAATCTGCCCTGCATAATATATGTCACTGAATTCCACCCATCCTTTCCTTTCAGAAACCCCAGGCAAGCCAGTGCCAGTACTTCTAGAGATGGTGCCTTTACCTTGAGAGAGATACTGAATTTTGATACTAAAATTTTCCATTATAAACAAGCCGTCATGTTCCAGAAAAAATTATCCTTACCACTAAATAAAAATAAATTTAAATATTAAATTAATTGACTAATAAAAACTTGTGGTTTTACTAATTTTCCTGTCTCTATCCCCTAATTAGTAGCTTATTTTCTGACAGATTTAAATTACTTCCTCTATAAAGATTTTTTTCACCACCCAGGAAGTTACAAGATGTGTGTGCACCAAACAGGAGAGCTCAGTGCAAATATTCCCAAGTTAATGGATGGTCAGCAAATCCACATAGTTCAGCTTCTCAGTAGGGCTTTTAAAATGCAGATCAAGAGCTGTATGAACACAGCATAAAAGCCAGGAGCATTCTCTAGCCTTACACATATTTCACGAGTCTTTGTATTTGTCAAGTTATCCTGCAGCTACAGAATTCCAGTGGAAAAAAGCCATTGTCTCAGTTATTACATCCATTTCCTCTATTCTTTATGAAGTTGCTGCAATACTGGGAGAATAAAATTAAGGAGTGTTTATATCCCATAATCCTGGCAATAGTATTCCTCTTTGTTGCTTTCATGAAAAACTGCAGTAATAACATTATCACAGCCTTTCCCCATTCTGAATCCAAGGTTTCTTTCAAGAGAGCAAGGGATCTCCCCTCCTGGCTATCATTGCCCTAATCCTTTCACTGAGCAGTTCAAAAATCTACTTGGAGTCAGTTCCTCAGGTTAAGCTCTACACTGTTTTGTAGTTTTCCACAACTGAGCCTCTTTCTAATTAGGGAATTACAGAGTAGGATGTTTCAGAGCAGTTAGATGTGCCAGGATGCTTAGTTCTCTAATGCATTCATTCATTATTCTACTTCCAGGTTTCAGATTAAAATAAATGAAAATCAAAGTAACCTCCCTTTCTCTCCAGTCTCATTCCAATACACACAAGCTGCTATCAGCCTTTCCCACAGCAGCAGCAGCATTGTCCCTACCACAATAACTTGCTTTTCCCCTCTTCTTTATTTTCAATGGTCAGTTCTGAAAATTGATGGAGTATTTGCTTCCATTGTTTTAAAAAATATATGTGGGACTCTCTGTCCAGAAATCTATCTTTTCCAAAGTATCATTCCTCCATGGATGCAGGCTTGTTCTGTTTGTAGCTGCTGTTTTCTCTCACACCTCTCTCCCCCTGCTGTGAGTCTCCTTTGTCTGACTGTTGCCACATTGCATATACATGCAAACTAATCAAAGAAAAGGTCTCCTAATATAAACTGACTCCCTAGTATGAGAATGATTTGCTGTAATTGCAGACAGTATTCAGCCTATGCATTAACATATTAGCTTCATTTTGCTTTCCCAAAATTTATTTTCTAGAGATGTTTTTCCTACTTAAGTCACTACTGAGTACAAAAGAGATATATTTCCAGTCCCACTCTTGCTAGAAATTAAGACTACAAAGGCAGAAACAATTTAGGTTTTGTCTCCAAAGAAATGTTATGTTAGAATTGACCTACAAAACTGAGCTAAATGATATTATGCCACCACCAAGAGCCTGTCATTCATAGTTTAACAGTAATGCATCTTGAACAGTCATTTACTATAAAAAGATAGTGCTGTGAATGAAGCTTAAGCCAGTGGAAAGGAAAATTAGATTAGACAACAGCAGTTTTAATAAATCTCATATTCACTATGGTGTAGGTTTGCTTCTTTCAGCAAATCTTTTTTATAACATCCAAATGACAGTGGACCATGTGACATGGAGCCAAAGCTTTGGGATGAATTTCCTACATGTTATAGTAAACACACTTAGGTCTCACAAATCTCAGTCTTAAAAGATGCATTTTACTTGAACTCAAATTAGAGAAATTTAACATTTAAAGTAGAAAAACTGACCTACTAAGTGAGGAAAAAAAATACAAAAAACACCACTAAATCCCTTTAATCTTGCATGCTTCCTAGATCAGTTTTGTTCTCAGTCCAGCAACTTGCAAAAGTTTTCTGCAATACTTTTCTCCATCCCCAGTAGAATTCAAGGCCAGGCTGGAGAGGGCTCTGATCAACCTGTTTTAGCTGAAGATGTCCCTGATCATTGCAGAGGTTTGGACCAGGTGACCCTTAGAGGTCCCTTCCAACCCAAAATATTCTATGATTCTAAGGTCTTCCTCTGGTCCATGGGGAAAAAAAAAAAAAAAAAAAAGCTGCTTTCCATCACAGCTTTGGCTGTGCTTCAGTCTACCTTGATTTTTAGTAACCTTTCAGTCTGGCTGTCACTGCAGCATCCTACAGAGTATGCCTTTCTCTCTGCCAGCTCCCTCTGCTCTCCTCCATATCCATCTGCCCACATAAAGGTTCTCCTCTTCTGCCTTGAAAGGACTCCACCTGACAAAGCAAAAAGGCAGCCTTCCTCTCCTCTCCTAAGTCACTGCCTTTAAAGCAATGTATTCAACAGGACATACAGCACATGGTGAAGGAAGATGTTTAAACACAGGATGTCACAAGCCAGGTAAACATTATCCCCTCACAAAAGACCTGGAGGGCACAGCTATTTTCAGTGCTGGAGGACTGTATTTGAAGATTTTATAGCAGTACTCAGGGCAAGTCAAGATTAATGCTCAGATCTTAGTAACATAAGGGCATAAAAATTGCCAAAATAGGTCAGTCCTTCTTCCAATAGCAGTTTGCTTATAAATGCTTTGGGAAAGATTGCATCAGGAAGAGTAGGAGTAGTATCCAAGCATAGCCTCACACCTTCCAGCAATGTGTGTTTAGGGATTTCATGAGCTGGACATTGCATCTGTCCATCACATTTAATAGCTACCAGGGGAACTGCTTTCCATGAGCTTGTCTAACCTGTCTTTGAATCCATTTTTACTCTGGCCTCCACAGATTCTTGTGATAACAAATTCAATAATTCCATCATGAATTGCATGAAAGAAGTGATGACAGATACCTGTATTCACCAAGCTCCTTGTTTCTTACATGATGAAGTTATCAGTTTCTCATTCATCTTCTCCAAACCATGCATGGGTTTATAATCCTCCACAATATACCTTTTCCAAGCTGGAATTGTCCTATATAATATAATGTCCATGTAATATGGTCTGCTCACTTACACAAACTGATAAAGTTTCATTCAAACAAGAATGTTTTTTCCACATAAAAGCATCAAAAAACATTAAAGTGTCTGATATGGATTGATGCAGAAAAACCTACTACTTGAGTTTGTAACTCTTTAAGTGATATAAAATGTTGACATTCACAGAGGAATATACTCAAATGATAGGTGTACACCAAACAATCATTTCATTACTGTCCTTTGGAAAACTTTAAATGGTTTATTAATATGTCAGTCACTGGAAAAAACAACAGACTGCTGCAGACAGGCAGCAGAGGGAGTTCAGGTTTATGCTGCTTCTCTAAAGAAACACAGTACTTGGAGTTTCACAAGGGAGGGGGAAAATAGAAAGGCAGTTTCTAAATCGGTTGCACTCTAAAAAATGTTACAGCAGATTTTCAGGATTGACACTTAGAGTCTTCCAGATTCTTAGTCCCTTGTGCAGGAAGATTTCCTACATGATGGTAATGCTGAAGCTGTAATGCTGCTTATTTTGCTCTCCTGAGGGAGCATGTGGTAGACATGTGAGACTAGCCACTTTCCATAGAAGTCCTCCTGTCCTGGCCCACCTCACCTTCCTTTTGTTAGTCCCCTTTTCATGATGGTAATTGTTTCATTATCCCAGTTCAATATCTTCCAGGTTGGAGCACAAGTCTTGATAAATGATAAATAACATCTTTCACAGAGTGACTTTGGGGTGAAAAAAAGTGTTTACAGTGTTTAGTATGTTTAAATCTTTGATCCTGGTTTACTACAAAACATGCTAAGTCATTTTTTAAAGCACAATATCAATAGGAAGGTCAGAGCACACTTATCTTCACTCTGTTAACCTAAATATCCATATTATATCCATTTGTTAAACACAGAGGCTTTCCCACAGCCTTTTGGAGTTTGATGACTTTTCTGGAGATACTGCTGTGTGGCAATTTGAACAGCTCTCTGCTGATTTGTTACCATTTTGGCTTTTTGACCAGCTGTGTGGCTTTGTTTCTACCAGATAGAATAGTTAAATTAAGTTCCACATCACTCCATTCATTATCTCCTTCAGTAAGCTTGGTTTCAGTTTTGACCAGCTCAGGGTAGGCACTTTGAGCCATACTCCAGGACACACTTCAATTAAGGCAATTAATTTGTCTGCAGATATGTTGGTCCTTATCTCTATATCATGTGGTTACACCTTCAGTCAAAAAACCAGCGGGCCAAGTTGTAGGCATAATTCCTCCAGTATTTCTAAACAGTGCGAGGTTTCCCCTGTCTTCCTCTTGTAGGAAGCAACAGCATGTGACACCTGCATAAACAAAATTTCCTTTCTCCATTTTTCTTCTTCAGTTTTAAAAACTTGAGGGGAAAAACAGAGTGAAACGCAATTTCTTTCAAACTCAAAAGAGGGAATGTGGACCTTTTTTGCCTTGTTCCTGCAACCAATCTAGGGAGCCACAGAGCAAATGGTCTTTACAAACTACGGTGTTCTAAAAGTTGGAAAGGCAAAGCAAATGTGAGGGGAAAGGCTCTTTCTGAAAAATTAATTCAAGAGAAGAAACCAGCAGAAACTACTTTATCTGGAGTGTAATTTGGGTACAATTACAGTACCCAAATACAGTACATTAAATCAGGTACAGTTGCTAGTGACGACAGAGAAACATGAAAGAAAGCAGTTAATATGTGCACAATTTACCAAGAAGCATAATAAGATGGCTTCTTTTGCCATAGCTATCCAGTGATTATGAGTTTTTAAAAACACGAGTCTCAATTCTTCAAGGTCTGACACTCTTTCTTGGAGCTCTGAGGGAGAAGGAGGAAATTTTCTTACCTCCTTTCCCACTGAGATCAGGCCTCTGCACTGGGAAGTGACAAGACATGAGCATTGCTGAATGATGAAATGAGAACTACTCAGTCACTTAGCCCAGGGAGGAACACTACAAGCTGGTGGTTCACATTCCTTTCCAAAGATATAGGCACTGGCACTATTGTTCTGAGGCCAGTGGAGATTTATTTTTCAGAGAAGACACTGTCAGTGACTCAGATTGACTTTGTCAACATCAGTTCAAGTGCTGCATTTATTGTCTTCCAGTGCCTTTGCAAACCATCAGGCACTTACTGAGCACACAACTTAGTTCAACAGAGACCACACACTCCAAGAGACACGTTCACATCCAATGAATTTGTTTTATGAATTAATAACATTCCAGCAGAACCTGCATGCAGATGTGAACATCCAACCCAGCAAAGCCAAACACAAGGTGGAGCACAAGGGGGAACACTATAGGCTTCAAGTTTGAAAATTCTGAGGCTATGTAAAAGAAGGAAAGAAAAATTACTTTCCCCCCACTTTTTTCCTTCCATTCCTTTTTCAACTGTATTTAGTCAGTTGGTAAAAAAAAAAAAATTAAAATAAATTGCCCTTCATGATCTCACCCTTAATAATAACTTAATCTCCTTTTAGAAGAGGACTCCTTGCTATTTCAAAACACATGCTAAAATTTTTTGCTCATTCTTTCCTAGAATATCAGTCTTGGTGATTTTGAAATCATGTAGCAAAGGTATGTTTTATTTTTTTTATAGCTTTGTCAATTCTTCAAAGCATACACTGAGATACTTCTACATCTAAGGAGGCAACTTTCAGAGAAAATTGTTTTAAAAGGATCAGAAATCACTAAACACAGATCTTGACATTTCATTACAAAGAAAATATATCTCCCAGGATGATTTTCTCACTTCTGAAGTATAATGGTCAACAAGTTTCTCAGTGTACAACTTATCTTCCAAGAATTTTTCAAATGGTTTTTGCACCTATTTGTCAGAAAAACCTTCTTTACAGACATACAATTTAAAATAATGGAGGATAGTAATATATTTGCTTGGTTTAAATTACTCAGGGTTGTCATTGCCACTGCAGTTGTATGTTTGGCAATTCACCTTTTCAGAAGGAAAGATAGCATTAGACTAATTGTATATGAAGAAGAGGCATATCTCTTCCCTCTTTACCTTTTCTCCCTAAGGAAATAAAGCAGTCTGGGCTGTCTCTTATGCTTCGGGATTCATTTTGTTAAAAAGTTGCCATCTAGATTTTGTCATAACTCTCTCCCAATTAGTCAGGACTAAGAGAGAGTCTCCTCCTATTCTATTCTATTCTATTCTATTCTATTCTATTCTATTCTATTCTATTCTATTCTATTCTATTCTATTCTATTCTATTCTATTCTATTCTATTCTATGTACAAAAGCAGAATTCACAGAGGACATAAGGAAAGTTCATTAAGTGTAGCAATAAAGGATGAATGTTCTATTTTATGTTATGAAACCAGATGCAACATGTGGTCTAATATCTGGGAGTATGAATTCCAAGTGAAGAAACACAGAAAAGTAAATTAGCGTAGCATACAACATCATAAATAATAATTAATAACATAACATAAACTTTTTGGTTTATTTTATATATGTGTGTGCATGTGTGTATGTGTGTGTGGGTGCATCTATATCATCTATATCTATGTATATATCATGGAAAGAAAGCTACACATAAGAGCAAGTGCTTTCCTGGGCCAAACCCTATCATGTCTATAACACAGTTGTCCAGTTCCCCTTTTCCTCATTTTAACAGTCAAAACCAGACAAGATTTTGAATATTAATTTCTTCATAAAAAGAGTTAAATCCTCAGCTTATCACTGTTATGTCACAATGGTGCAATGAAGTTACAGCAAATATTATCATGAGACACCCTAATTTAGGTCAGAAAAAGTCAAATGTTTTTATTTCACAGTGTGGGTGTGATGTGACAGAAAGCGCAGTTTTGATTTAAGCCATTAAGCCATGAGTTAACACCATTCCAAAACATGGGGTTTCTCTTTTATGTATCTCCCATTTCCAAGTCTCAATCCATATGATGTTATTAAAACAGAAAGTTTTCCCTTTTTTACCCAGAAACAATAATTTTAAAAGAAAAGTCTTTATTAATGAAGTAGATATATCGGTTTAAAAATATTTAAACAGACACAGCAACTTAGAGTATCAGGAACTGAGGACCATTGAGTACTTAAGCTGACACCATTTTGAGATATCACAGAGCATATTCTTGGATCTTCCTGAAGAAAACATCTTTAAGATCTGTTTCTCAGGCTGTATTATCTGAATTTTGGAGTACTCCAAATTATTACCTTGTAGAAGATTAGATCTATTGAGCCAGTTAAACTTCAATTAGGGAAACTAAATTAAAATAGAAGTCTGGGTTCTCAGTATAATTGTAATCAGCCGTCTTTAAGAAAAATACACTCAAACTAGAACTGCTGCAGAGCATGATACTATGATGATGAGGGGAGACTTGTTTAGCCCAAAAGAGTTTATGATGATATGCATTAGCAGAACTGAGGGACAACAAATTAGTACAAAGTGACTGCAAAGAAATTTAGGATGGAAAAAAAATAAAAGGCTCTCAAAAAGTACAGGGCCATGGCAGAAAACTGTAGAGTTAATTAAATCTATTACATGATAGATCACAAAAGCAGTAACTTCTGAATTAATTTGCCTGCATCCAGATACAATTCATCCTTTTCTTCTTCCTAATGGAAAATTCACCAGGCACTCAAAAGGAACCCTTAAACTTCCAAATCTCCATCAACTGGATTACATGGATGGAAAAGGCCTTTTTGGTCATACATATCCAGAGTTCTTCTGTATTCACAGGACTAGGAAATACATTCAATGTAATTGTTTGTGATGCAATTTGATATCTTTCCTGAACTGTCTTTGGAAGGTTTTGATTATGTGGGTGAATTCATATAATCCTGAGACTGAGATGCATTCCTTGGACAAAAGACTTAATCGTGGGGAGTCATGTAAAAATCATGGGAGGAAATAATTTAATTAAGCCAAATTTAGTTTCTGTTTCAAAACTCTTAACACTGAGCTTCTTTTATGACTCCTACTTAAATATATTTCTTGTTACTATAAATATGACAACATTTTGAAAAGCATTCATTTATGGCTGACTGCTTTAGTGGCTTAGTACCAGTCAAGTGGGTTATTTTTTTATTATTTTTACCCACAATTAAGCCTTTTGACCCAACCTGACAAGAATCAAACGTGTCCCAGAAGACCTCTAAACTTTAGTTTGAGGAAACCAGTAATGGTGCTGGACTTGTTTTTATAAGCCATCTTTGCTGCATAGCAACACTTGCACTGAACTAGTTTTTCATTCTTGACTGTAATTGTGACAATTGTTTCCAATATAAGGCATTAATTTTTGACCTGCTAAACAGAAGGATTCCCCTGATGGCTAAAGAGAAAATTCATCTGCCATTTCTGAAGCTTCATTTAATTCTGTCCTAAATGTTGCCCAGAAAGGAGCTGGAAAGGTCAAGAGAAACACAGGAAACAGAGAAGTGTGTTCTTTCCTCAATTAAAGTGTATATGGTGAGTTCAAAAAGCAGCAGCAACCCTTCCTCTACACTCTTTTTAACCAAGGGCTGTCAGTGATCCTGGTTTCAGTGTAGTCCAGGGTGGAGCTGGTAGCTGTTAAGAAATGAATGTACCATCTGTGGCCATCTGCTTTAGTCTTCAGGCTATTATGGATCAAGATGGTGTAACACTGACTTTTGCTGGACATCATCCTGGCACTCACAGACACCACAGAGCTCACTAAGGTATTGCAGCCACAGGAGAGTTAATTCCCTGTCACTGAGTTAGTGCTTCATATTAACTCTGTGCCAATTGATGGGAGCTTTTGCATGACCTGACATGTGATACAATTCATTTGTAAAAGAATTATAGCAGAAATATATAGAATTGGAAACAGCAAAGTAGCCATCTTGTTCTTGGATTATTTTCATGGCCAAAGGCAAAATGAGAAGTCATGAGAAATTCCTCAGTAAATTAGAATTCAGGGTTTCTCATCATATTCTCTTTAGTGAATATTTCAGAAATGTATTTGTCTGCCACCAAAACCTGCAGCATGAGCTAAAATTTCCATCTCTATTGCTGCAGCAAGTAGAGAATAAAATATGAAACATCCTTAAAAATTGCCCATGACATGACAATATTTACCTCTCACTCTGAGTCAGAATGTGTAGGTCAGTGGCAAGCAGTCAGATTTTTTGGGGGGTTTTCCATATCTATGCAAATAGCTGCTAATAACATTCTAACCTCTGACTTCTTAATTATTACCTTCTACTTACATCATTCAGCAGCTAGGTGTTAAGATCCTGTTAACATGTTATAAGACATTAATAGTTTTTTATTACCAATTATATTTCAGGATTGCTTTTCTTATAAATGCCCTCCTGCTAAGTGCATGTCATCTCCTTGATTCTACTCTGATGTACCAAAGCCGTGTTAAAAATGGCAAATAACTCACTCATGTGACATTACAGGTACATTTGGTACCTTTCTCTCCTCTGATTATAGACATACCAGCTCATTAAACACTCATATAAAAACACTAGCTGAGCCCTTCTTTTTAACAAACTACCATTGTTAAACTAATAGCTAAGCCCTTCTCTTTTAATAAGTAGCACTGCCTTCATAATCAGTGAATCTAGGAAGTGGAACAAGGAGACCACACCATGCTTCAGCCAGCATTTATTGCTACAGAGGTGGTCTTTTTCTCATGTCTGATTTCAAGTATGTTTTTAAATGCCTTCACGTGCCCTTTTCAGGTTGCTTCTTTTATTAAAAATGTTGATGTTCACTCTCAGAAAGGTCACTTTATTTGTGCATGTGCCACATTGAAGAGGATTTTTCCACACAATCATTTAGAAGCTGTACAGAACTGCAGATACAATGAAAAACTAGTGTAGCTCATAAACATGAGCTAAATAAAATACTAAATATACTAAATAATATATGTACAACAATATATACTCTAACACTAAGCCAGACTCTAATTTGGAACCTTTAGAGGTCCCCAACAAAAACCCATTTGTTCCTACAGAGAATATTCAAGTATTTTGTGTGATTGCTTTAATAAATTAAATCAGTCATTTTTTGCTCCCAGTCCAATTGCATACTAACTCTAAATTGTATCATGGTTCTCATGGGTTTCCTCTCCCGAAGATTTAGAAGTATAAAAAGGCTTTAACTTCACCCAGAATTGAGCCTGAAGCCTCTGGAAGTTCATCTACCCTTACCATTGAATACAGCCTTCTAGTTATTGACATGGTAGTCCTTCCTTTCTGGGTTTGTCAGTGATCAGGAGGAAAAACAGATGCAGAAATAAACACAAAGTGAAACACTCTTTCCCTAGAAATTTTTGTTCCTTAGATATTACAAGGACATGCAGTGGTAGGACAAGGAGGGATAGCTTAAAACAAAGAGGGCAGGTTAGATTAGATGTTAGAAGAAGATGAGGGTGGTGAGGCATTGGAACAGGCTGACTAGAGAGGTTTTGGACACACCATCCCTGGAAGTGTCCAAGGCCAGGCTGGATGGGGCTTTGAACAAACTGGTCTAGTGAAAGTTTCCCCTGCCCATGGCAGAGGGGTTAGAACCAGATGATATTTAAGGTCCTTTCAAACCCAAATTATTCTATAATTCTGTGATATTCTCTGATGAAACTTTCTACCCAAGACATGGATTAGGTTGCAGGACCCCTCCTCTATCTGCAGAAGCTCACAAGATTCACCACAGGAACTGTTGCACACAGTCCTCCCTAGGCACAGCAGACTCTCCATGCGCCTATATCCTCCCATTTTACACTTGCTCATGATTTCTGTTTTCCTTTTCCTTCCTTTAAGTCTGATTTTCGTGCTTTCTACCTCCATATTGAGGTAGAATTCCTTGATCTCATCACAGCTCATCAACCCTTTCTTTGACAGTAGCATACCTGCATAACTTTTCACATGGCACCATTGACAGATATAAAAAACATTTCATCAGAAATATATGCTGCAGCAATAAAGCAGTGCCCATCGGACTCTTGGCTGATTTTCATGGCCAAAGGCAAGATGAGAAGTAATAACTAATTCTACAGTAGATGATGATTTAAGGTTTCTCATATTTTCTTTGCTGAATATTTAGAAAAACGTGTTTTATAGCTGCCAAAAAATTAGAGCACGTACCACAATCTGCAGTTCCATTACCCAAGATAAATTAATACAATATTACAAAGTGATTCAACAGACTTGTTCTGTTATTATTACCTGTTTCAGAACTCCCAAATAAAATCAGTCAGCTGCAATGTATGCTGTGCTTCCCAGAGCTCCATTAGTTGTTTGGTACCTTAAACATGAGTAACTGCTGGAAAGGGAAAGGTTATATTAATGTCTCTAAATACTGTACCAAATAATTAAGTTGTCAGAAACAGAAGTAACAAACTTATTTTAGGACCTTCCCTATACTAACAATTTGGAAATATTAGTAGTTAATGAGATGCACATCCTCAAAGGTTATTAAATTACTTTACAAATGACAGTCCAGGAAATAACATTATTTGCATTTTAAACCAAGGAAATTGAGGAACAGAAATGCTATTAGACAAAACATAAATGGTGAATCACATTGAAGCCATAAAAAACAGAAATGGTGACACAGATTTATTTAGCTGCATTTAACAGGGTCAAGCTAGGAGTATATCCACACCACACTCCCTTTGTTGAGATACAGAATAGCCCAGGAAATACATTTTTTCTGTTATTTTCAAAATATTGCCCTCACAGTGCAAGGGTCTTGTCTTGGTATGGTTTAGCCATGATATCAGTGGTCTAGAAGTGAGGCAACTATTGTCATAAGTATCTTCATCTTATTTTTAGTTTATAACAACAAGTGGGTTAAATAATCTAGAACTCTAGAGCAAAATTGAAAGGTTTATCTGAGATACCAGATTGCGAATGCCAGTGACAATCAACAAGCATCCAACAAGTGGCCACTGTACAAGTGAAGCCTCAGGACTAATGTGGCACTAGTAGTAAAGGAAAAGCAAAGAGAAAAGCTGAATAATCTGAAAACTATTCAAATAAGCCTCATATAAGAAATCTGTGAGAAGAAAACACACAAAAGTAAATCCAAACAGATGCAAGACTGAAGAAATCCATGTCATCAACATCGTGCTCCATCAGACAAAGACCTCAGGAGTCTGATGACATTTTATAATTCCCTTTTCCATTCTGCTTGAGAAGTATTGAAGGGTCAATCTTGTACTCAGAGAGACACTGTAATGGTGAGGACAACACCACTGAACAAAGGAGCAATATTAGGAAGGTTTAGTATAAAAATTTTTACACTATTGATGAAGATGCTCTGTGTTAGAGTTATTAGCCTGCTAAAACATTGACTGGGCTAGCAACAAAATCTTATCTCCATATATATGATATTATTTGCTCATAACTGAATTTTAATCCTAGTGAGGCACAAAGCCTTGTCAGAGCCTAAGGCACACAGACTGCCATAAGGTACATGGACCTTGCCCGTGTGCCAGTGAAGCACTGTAAATTCTCCAGGAGCTCATGCATTCCCATCCAGCAATAATACCCTATTTATAAGCTCAGCAATGAATGCTTCCACTATATTTAGAGGAAGTGACACTACTTTCAACATGTAATAATTATGGAACATAAGAATGAAAGCTAATTTTCTAATATGAATTATAAATAAATAATATCCATTTTCACAAAGAGCAGCTGAACTCTTGGTCAGCTTCAAAGATAATAATCTGTGAATTTCAAATAATGCTTTTTCACAAAAAGGATTTCATCCTTCCTCATAATGGCTCTACTGCTTTCAGTCTTATAATACACAGTATTGCTGTATTCTGCCTGCATTGGAATGGCTGCATTTCAATAGGAGTTGAAATAACATTCCTCCTAATACATATGCCAAGAAAACCCTAGCATATAAATAAAATGCCATTTTTATTATTAGCTCCTTTCTAGTCCATTCTTTATAATGCAAAATTAGTACTTTTCGGTGGACTATCACATTGTGAAATATCCTTTTTCCCTCCTATATTTGGTATCACAAAATATCATGGCAGATTAGTCCTGTTCAGCAGCATGATGCCCCAGCAGGAACATAGAAGAAAAGATACCCCAACTTTTTCTAAACCATAGTTCCTGCAACAAGAACTTTAGTTTTCATTTCTTTAGAGTTCATGACTTCTCAGTGGACAAGAATAAGGGAAGGAAACTATTGTTGATGAGCCTAAAACAAAAACAGACAAAAATCACTATTTGGTAGAATCCTGGGGAAGGAAATAATAAGGAAAATTATTTTTGTACTGTAACCAGTGCAAGAACCAACAATATTTGTGTTAAACAATTCTGCACTGGAAATGTGGTAAGACTAATTTGAGCTTGCATGGAGCTTTCTAAGTATTTCAGAATCAAATAAAGATTGTCCAGAAGTATATAAAGAGGGAAATTGCTAAGGCTGATTGAGAAAATAGTGCAAAAATATAAACAGACAAAACAGTGATAAATGTGAAAGTGTAAAATTCAGCAATGAGCAATAAGCTTGCAAATTATAGCAAAAAAAAAAATTCATAAAAAAGAATATAAGATAGACATACAATAGACAATGCATAAAAGATTTAGAGGGCATGGCAAAATGAAGTAAAATGTCTTGAGCCTCATGGAGAAAATGTGATATTAACAGATATCATACCAGAGGCAGAAATGTCATCCCAGAGTTTTCATTTTGTTTTTCTTTAAAAGGTTAATAGTGATCAGATGATTCATAAAATTGCTGTTAACAACAAAGGGATCTGAACATAGGCCAGACTAGAATAAAAATAAATCAGAGAATATTTAGGTATCCAGGAAAGTTATATATATTCAAGTCACAAGGCTTGATAAAATTTATTGTAGAGCAAATCAATCTTTGAATAGTTAGTGATTATCTTCCAGCTTCATGGAGAATAGATGAAACCTGAAAGGGATGGAGAAGGATAAATATTGATCTTAACTTTAAGAAAAGGAAAAATAAACACCTGGGGAATTAGAGATCAGTAAACATAAATTTATCTTGCAGAATGATACTGAAGTAAATGATTAAATAATCAATTGATAAGCTCCTAAAAGTAATGAAGTAGCTTTAAGTACCCACTATCCATATCTTGAAACAAAACCTTTTCAATGACCAACCTGTTTGTCTTTGCTGGCTGTCTCTCCCTCAGTAAACAGAACAGCAGCACAGGCTGAACTGGGATGAAACTGGGAAATATTTTTGGTACCGTCACTCTCAGGAGAAAAAGTTATGTCTAGTATTTTAGTTCTGGTTGAATACAGCTGCCTTGCAGGTAAAAGAGCTAGTTTTAACATAATTATCATTAAGCTGTATCACACTGTAAGATCATATTTGGTGGGAACAAGGTAAGGCTGCACTACACAAAATTCTAGTCAGTGTTTTCATGAATAATAATAATAGTGGAAAAGCCCCTTATCATATTTGTAGATAATTGAGCAGAGGGGGGCTGCAAGCACTTTGGAGTGTAGGTTTAGAATTCAAAATAATTTTGATAAATTGGTGAAATGGGCTCAGATCTGTACAACAAAATTCAATAACACCAATGAAGTACTGCAGGAAATTCAAGTGCTTACATATAACAAGGCAAACACTTAACTAGATAGCTACACTGTAAAAAATGATCTGAAGTATATAAAGGCTGTAAAACTGGATACAAGTCAATAGTGTTCTGCCCTTGCAAAGAAAGGTTATATTATTAAGAGTCTGGCATATAAGAAATAGGAGGCAGACATCCTGCTGTCCAAGGCACTAGGATGGAAGGCACTGGAGTCCAGTTTTCAGCAGCAAACCTTCAGAAAGATAAGTAAATAAAAAACCAGAGTAATTATAAGTTGAAAAAATCAAAAGGGAAGCCAAGATCTAATCTGTCATTGCTACTCCATGGTCTGTCACAAACTTCATGCCTCAGCTGGCTTCTCCTGAGCAGGTCTTTTCCTTGACAGTTTAAAAAAGAAAGAAACTAGACTATAATTCTTTCATATTGCCAGCAAACTAATAGCTGGGGAAATTAAAACTGAAACAGCCTACTTCTTCACTTAAATCCTGATTTCTTGCAGCTTTTCTTAATAATTCTGTGACTGTAATATGCAAATTAATCTGCCTTTGAAATAGCACAACTAGACATTACTGACTAGATTTACTTGAGTGCATGATTTATTCACTGATACATTTATGAGCATAAATTGATCTGTCACTTTTAGGGCCAGATACTTGATAATATGCATAATCCTTAAAATATGCAATATACAGATAAAAATAGTCTGTTATCAGGAAGCTATTCTAAATCAGCTCCAAATCCATTTCAGTTGAAATCATACTTCTCAGCTGATTTCTGCTTTTTTAATGTTACCTCGCTCCCTGAGTATCATAAACAAGAGATGCATTCTCTCAGAAGAAACTTAACTCATTTGTGGCACTTGAGTAGAGTGAAGTTTCTTAGAAGAGTTCAGGCAGATGGCAATAACTCTTAGATTTGGCTCAGTAAGTAAAGAAGTTCAGCTGAAGGTTCATATACCCTTGTTTACATTGGAAGATGGAGCTGGAGGAATGGTATCCATCACATCACCCTGTATGCCATGCACTACATGCAGCATTGAACCTTTATTTGAGTGCAGAGAATGTCAAAAGAATGCCAATTTCTTTTTCAGGTAAGAATCAAATAAATGCTGGAAAATTTTTGAACCAAACCCTACCATATACAGGCACCCTGAAAAGCTGGCTGTTCAGTCAGATAAAAGTGTTTGTTTTCAGAAACCCTAGGGTCAATTTGTATTTCCTCTTCCATTTTGGTTTTTCATTGTTGGAGACAGCATTTCCACATTTCACAGCATATTCCCTTTTGTGGAAATGGTAATATGGACAGGTATTATTTCTGCTTTTTAAATTTTTCTAAAATATTCTCTCCTAACATCTGACTAGGACACAGTGATGACCCACTAAAACTTGGTAATAAGAGCTAGAATATTTCTTAGGAGTTTTACCAGTGAATTTATCTTTTCTACTCTTTTTTTTCTACTTTGGGTTGCAATCTGACATGACAGCACAAGGTCCTAATTACTTGCTAAGGATTCGCAGACAGATGGATAGATAAATAGAGGGAGAAAAGCAGTAAGGTAATTGCTTCTAATGGAGGGGATGGGAGTGGGGGCAGAGAAGGCAGAGATTATAAATGCTCTTAAATCAGACTTTCTTTTCTTATATCAGGGCTTGTTCTATTTATAGTTACCAATGGAGAAAGACACACATTTTTAAAGAATTTCAAACTATCACTATGAAGTTCACAGAGAAATGCACAGTTATCAGCTCTCAAGTTAAGCCCAGAGTAAAAGGCTGAATGTCAGGAGAAACAGGCCAGATTCAGCAGATCAAGAGCTGTGAGGATGCTGCATGAGCAAAACCCTGGTTCAGCCAGTAATGAGGCTGAGCATGGGTTCTTAGCAGGCGTATACAGAGCATGTGTGTGCATTGTATGTAATATGAAATGTATGGAACCAGCCATTCAGAAAACACACACCACACTCACTCAAGCACATGGAGCACAACAGCTTCATCCTGCTGCCCCCTCTGACTGAGCAGAATGGAATACCAACAGTGAAAAGGTACACATATCTCTCTATCTCAGACAGAAAGAGAGAGAGTGAGATTCCTGCCACCCATGGTCCCCACAGTCAACCCTGCTGTGCTTTGATCCTCTTGGCTCCTTTGATCCTCCGTGTGATCCTTTTGGGTGTGTTGACTATCTTTAACCACACAGGCTAGCAAGGACAAGGCACTCAGGGACTGGAAATTACATTCAAAGATAGGAAGGAGATAGTTAATTAGGCAGGAGAGAAGCCTATTGAGGATTGTAGAGGGAAATCTAAAGAAAAATGAAGCAAATTTGGAAATTGTGAGAGAGGGTTCTTCAATAATACAGTAAGAAAACAGATTAATATTTAGAGACTTGATTTGGTTCTGGAAAATGCATCTAACTGAGAACAGTTATAGAATCTTTGATAAGAATGTTTTGTGTGGGAAAGGACCTAAAAGGTCACATAATTCCAACTCCATTTTCACAGGCAGAGATATGTTCCACTAGACCAGGTGGTTCTAAGCCCATTCCAACAAGGTCTTGAACACTTTCAGGGATGGAACATCCATAAACTCTCTGGGAAATTTGTCCCCATGTCTCACCACCCTCATAGTAAAGGTATTCTTCCTCAAATATAAAAAAAATATCTAACAAAACATTGCCAAAACACATAGTGGGCAGAAACTCAAACCAGTGTTTGGGAGTGTCACTTACTCATCACATATTTGATTTGGATTAGCAGAATAACTTTAGATAAAATAAAATATTTCAACCATTATTTGCAAAGAAACCAAAAGACTGTGATATCTGTACAACAGCAGAGATATCCTACAGTTCATAACAAAGAAAGCCTGCCAGATGTTTGCCAGTTTATGCATGCCTCATGCCATGGCCCTTCACAGAATTTTGTATGCAATGGAAGAGAAGTCTGCACAAGAGGAAGATAAACAAAAGGAAAGAATAATGGAAATGGACGTTTTGAGCAACAGAATAGGGAAAAGATGTCAAGTCCATTTTGTCAGACACTTTCCCAATACTAATCTTCCCTGCACTAAGATATCCCTTTTTTACTAATTAGATTTCTTATGAAAACACCACTGAAAGCTTTATTTAAACAATTGTGAGTTCTCCATCCTTGGAGATTTTTAAATTAATCAGGATGAAGCCCTGAATAACCTGGTCTGATCTAAGAGACAGCCTTGCTTTGCGTCAGAGGTTGCACTAGAGATCTGCTGAAGTTTCTTCCAGCCTAAATTGTTCTGTGATTCTGTGATCCTAAGAAACTTTGTACATCAAAAAGTTTATTAGCATATCTGTAAGCAGTCAAGGTGGTGGGCATGTTCTGATGAGTTTGTAAACATGTCATATTTGCAGATGTCTCTTTCTGCAGGCTATCAGTTTCAACTGAAGACAAATGCATGGCATAGAAGTTTGGGGTGGTTTTACCTCAAAAACTTTTGAGTTCAAACCAAACCATCAAGCCTGAACCCAAATCATCTTAGAATGTCATTTTGTGACATCTGTCAGTACAAATATCATCAAACTGTGACACAAGAAGAGGGTGAGTTTCAGGGAGGAGTCATCCACTCAGAGGAGCTGTCAACCTCTTTAGCCTGCAGGGATGAAACAGCAGATCTTGGACTTGTGCCAATAGCTCCTTTCTTGACAATTGACTCTAAGCAGACTCTTGATGTACTGGATTTTTCTAGGTTGCCATAACAGAGTTGCTACAAGATGATGTTTGCTTTATTTTTTTTGTAAATTCATTGTGACTTTCTGGGAAAGATTTTTCTGTCAGCAAAACCCGCTTACCTCCATTCTAGCAGCATGAAGGGTACAATTGATAACTGATGAGAATTATGCCTCTGCAAAGGACATTTACATTGGCAGAAAGATGAGAAGGTGGAACTCTCACCCCTCATGGTGCTCAGTTTCATGTAAAGAAGAGAAAGAAAATTCAAAATAATGGTTCTGAAACAGTGCATAAAGTCAGCTGATAAATACCAACCGGAGATGTGCTTGGAAGCACAGAATGAATCCGGCAATAGAACACAAAAATTAAAAGTTGTAAACATCTCATTGCACCTGAATAAAGCTCAAATGTAGTTTAAACTCCCATCTCACTGTCCCTGTTTAATTTGATTAACTCCCTGTGAGTGGTTCATACTTTCATTCCAAGTTCCTTCATCCCTCTCTACCTTAAAAGCTTCTGTAAATATGGAAGAGAATGAAAAAGATAAAAAATAATGCAAGAATTGGGAGGAATCAGACCAATTACTTAAAAAAAAAAGAATGTCCCTTCCATAAATTGAGTGTTAAAAGTATTGACATGAACAACAAGAAAGCTTAACTGTGAACAAGATTTTGATTTGCATTCAGGCAAGTAACTGGTGCCCTTTAGAAGCGGTCATTCATAACACTGGGGGAAATCCTCACTATGCTGAACATGCATCAATTGGTGGGATGTTCAAATGTCATGCTTGCTCTGTGAGGGCAGGAAGCTATTGAAGAGTAAACATGTTCAAAGTGAAATAGTGTTAAGCAGAGTTTTATAGGCAGAGGAGATTTGTCCTGAGAACAAGGTTGTTCCTTCCATTTAAGTTATGTCCGTGGTGATTAAAAATTATGAAACATTTTTTTGCTGTATGGAGGACATGCATGAACCAAGAAAAGCTAAATATACTACTTTACTTGAAAAGTCATATGAAAATTTGTATAAACTCCTCCTTGTAATCTTAGTTGTCATCTCAGCAGGACAGCTATAGTGGTAAAAAATTTTCTTGTAATGGTGAAGAATGTTATCATGGTACAGTCATGTTTTTATACTCATTCTAATTTCCCTTCCTCTGAGCATACTACATATTTCTGCACATTGTATATTACTACAGTTTGGTTTTCAAAAGCAAATAGAATAGAGATCTAAAAATATTAGAACATGCACACGTACAGGTGGATGTTGATCATGAGTCTATTTTCTGCACTGTTTTCTGGACTTTGTATGCTAATATCCAATCACAATGTGCTGCATGTGTCTCAAATACTGTGAAATTAAACAACTTCTCATATTTCTACAAGCTAATCTTCAGCTAATGTAAAATTTTTATTTAATAAAAGTAGATCAAATAATGGCACAAATTTTGCTTTTTTGCTCACATGTGCTAACTGTTAATATCTTTCACTAGTATTTTCCATTTCTAGGATATATTAGATTACATAGGTTAACTCCAGGAGATTAAACATTGTCGGGGCAAATGAACCCACCTTGAGCATGGAACTTCTTATGGTTCCATGAAGGATAGATGAACCATCACCATGTGGTTATTTAACCATAAAAAATATCCCTTTGTTTGCTGAACATTTTAAGCAATTCTGCCTTCATGCTTTTAGTTATACAGCTGATTATTAACAGCTCTGGAATCCAAAAAGGTGTCCCAAATCACTAAGGAGCTAAGTGAAATTTAGTGCTTGAAAAACAGTATCCACAGATTATGCTTCATACTTCTGTCCTACAATAAAAGGTCATCTTGAAAGCAAAGATCAAATACCTTGTGATCATTCTATCCTTATCCTTTTCAATAAAGCTGCCTACACAACATGTTTAATGATGATTTTGAAATACAAAAATTCATCCAAGAGAAATGACTGAAAGACTGAACAGATTTGTAAGATCCACTGGGGCAAAAAAATCCCCCTGAAATGGAAACCACTTCTTTCTGTGCCAAACTGCAAGGCATTAGTCTAATTTGTATTGGTTATTATCTCTATGTTTGGATTTTCTCTGGCCCAGGAAAGACACAGGAACTGCACCCAGCACACAGACAGTGAGCAAAATATTTCTATCTCCTCCTCATAAATTTGTCTAACAAGAACCACAGCGCAGAGTACCTGCATCCAAATATTCTTCCTGATTCTCACAAGAATCTTGTGCACGAATGCATTCAGAACCATCTCAGACTTGCCAAGAATTTATGGAACTGCACCAAGCACAGTTACACGGTGCAGAGTGGGGAAGGACTCCTGTTAGTGTGATGGGGATTTTTGTTTGGCTAACCACACTCATGTGTTCTGTGTCTCTGCTGTCAAAAGCAGGATCCAAAGCAGGAAGAGCTTTCTGTAAACTCCAGTGTTAATCATATCCTGACACCTTTCAGAGGATCTGCACATGTTCTTAGGCACCAAAGGAGCACCTGCATCACCAAGAATAGCAATTTTTCCTTGTGGAATGGGTTTCACATAATTCAGTGTACTCCACAGTACCTTCACAGCCCCTGCAACAAATCCTAGATGGAGTACAGTCCCAGCATGAATGCAGGCAAGAAAACTCTGGCACTCATCCAGATGCTGATATCTACAGCACACATGGATTCAATCACTGATTACAAATACATATATTTTAACAGAAATAACTTAAAACCTGCAGTATTGATATCAGGTTTTTAAAGAATTGTGGGTTTAATTTTTTTTTATGTCCATATTAAAAGGACTGCTAATCTGCACTTATTATATTGCAGACAATAAATTTTATGGATTTGATTCTATAACGGTTGATTTCTTTGTCAAAGAAAATATCAACTTAAGTGCAAACCCCTATTCTTAGGGACATAAAGTGCTATTTAATTGGCTTGTGTATACTGCTTGCTAGTTTTTGATACTTTAATATAACCCTTTGACATTGCTGTGATTTCTCATTTCCTTACAATTAAGCAGAAAAAAAGTACTTAATAAAAAATGCAGAACTTTATTAGACTGAGATTTATATGCAATAAAAAATTACAGAGCAGTGCAGTCCAACTTGTGATTGCTAAGAAGGTACGAAAGTCCTTTTTTTCAAATTTTCAAACAATTCTTAATGAAGGGAAAGGAAGGGAAGGGAAAGGAAAGGAAAGGAAGGGAAAGGAAAGGAAAGGAAAGGAAAGGAAAGGAAAGGAAAGGAAAGGAAAGGAAAGGAAAGGAAAGGAAAGGAAAGGAAAGGAAAGGAAAGGAAAGGAAAGGAAAGGAAAGGAAAGGAAAGGAAAGGAAAGGAAAGGAAAGGAAAGGAAAGGAAAGGAAAGGAAAGAGGAAAGGAAAGGAAAAGGAAAGGAAAGGAAAGGAAAGGAAAGGAAAGGAAAGGAAAGGAAAGGAAAGGAAAGGAAAGGAAAGGAAAGGAAAGGAAAGGAAAGGAAAGGAAAGGAAAGGAAAGGAAAGGAAAGGAAGAAGGAAGGAAAGGAAAGGAAAGGAAAGGAAAGGAAGGAAAGGAAAAGGAAAGGAAAGGAAAGGAAAGGAAAGGAAAGGAAAGGAAAGGAAGGAAAGGAAAGGAAAGGAAAGGAAAGGAAAGGAAAGGAAAGGAAAGGAAAGGAAAGGAAAGGAAAGGAAGGAAAGGAAAGGAAAGGAAAGGAAAGGAAAGGAAAGGAAAGGAAAGGAAAGGAAAGGGTTAATTAAAACTAAAGCACCCAACCACAGCTTGTAAATAACATTGTAAAGCATTCTACAGGCAAACTGAATGGTGCTATTTTCTTCCCTACACCTACCTTTTCTGTTATGCAAGGTGTAGAGCCATAGCACAGCTGAACAAGTAGGGAGTATTTGTTCTGTTCCTCCTACAATTGCACCAGCTGTGCATCCCCTGAAATCTGTGAATGTAGCTAGCAAATCCCACATTTGGGTACTTGCTTGTTCCCTACCTGATGGATTGCCAATATCCTGCTTCTCTCAGCTCATATTTTGAAACTGTGAGCAACCCAGAGCTGAGGGAAATCCAATGCATTTGCATTTCATGACATCATGCTGAGAAAAAAAGACCATAGCAGAATCTCAGTGTGAAGTAGAAATTAGCTGTGTTTTGTTGCACATTTCAGCTGCAGCAAACTGTGTTGGTGCACAGGTTTTAATCCTGAGCAGTTGGAGGGGAAGATGTGCTTGGACAGTCCATGCTGCTCATGGCCCCGTGCAAGCTTTTTGTGCTTACCTGGGTTCAGGTAAGTACCAGTCTCTAGCCTGTGTTGGTCTGCTTTGCACTTTGTGTACAGTTATATCTTTAAAGGGCATGCCCAGCCTTTCTACAGCCTGAGATTGAGTGGCCATGTCCAGCAGAGTAGGAACAGAAACCTTTTGTGTGTTACAGCCCTCAGGATCTAGTTTCTCCTACCCTTTCTAGAGGCTTGGCTTCAACATACAAGTTCTTCAGGAGGTCAGTTTTTTATATATATACCAATGTGACACGGGTTTGGAGAAACCTGGTGCAGCTGGGAATACTTTAACATGAACTTGATCAACTACAAGAGAAGTTCCCAATCCATGGGAAAGCTATTATGGCTTGCTTTGTGTGTGGTGAGAAATGTTCTTCACTGGCAGCAAGTCTGGTCACCTGTCCCTGTAGGGATTAGCTCACAATAAGGAGCATGCATGTTGCTGTGATTCAACCCCAGCCAGCAGCTAAGCACCATGCAGCTTGTCACTTACCCCCCAGTGAATTGGGATGAGAGTCAAAAAAACGGTGGGTTAAGATAAGAACAGTTTAATAGTTGAAACAAATTTAGATTACGATAATTATGATAATGATAATAAGTATAATAATAATAATTTAAAAGAGAGAGAGAGAGAGAGAGAGAAAGAGAGGAAAATAAAACCCACAAGAAATCAGTGGTCCAAAATACAATTGCTCACCACCTACTTGCCAGTGCAAATCACTACATTGCAGTGATCACACCTCCCAACCAATTCCCCCCAGTTTATATACTGGGGTTGATGTTCTGTGGTATGGAATAAACCCCTTGGCTAGTTAGGGTCAGCTGTCCTGGCATGGTCCCTCCCAGCTCCTCATTGGCAGAGCATGGGACACTGAAAAGTTGTTGACTTACAAACCACTTTTACATAAGCAAGCACTACCAGTGACTTTTCAATATTATTCTCATGATAAATACAAAACACTGTACTATATCAGCTACTAAGAAGAAAATTAAATTTATCCCAGAACAGATGTGAACAGATGTTCTTTAAATTCTGCTGGTAACCTCAGGTCTCCTTCCCTTCCTCACAGAAGAAAAAGCAGCAGAGTCTAGATTTGTTAAAAATGCAAAGCGTTCATAAGTCAGTGAAAGATTTACTGCAATGAAAATATGATTTGTCTGTCAAAAAAAAATTAAAAACCCCAAACAAAACACAACAAAAACAATCAAAGCAGAGAACTCAGCAGAGAGGCAGATCTCAGGCTGGATTTCAAAAAAAGTGGTATTGCACTTTACCACATAGTTGATAGAAGTACAGCATCGCATGGCACTGCAACTCCCTCATCCTGAAGTCTGGACCACAAACCCCATTGCACCTACTCCCGTCCAACTCTCTGAAAAGTGAGACAGCTCGGGCTGCTGGGCAGATTATGCTCCTGCTCACACCAGTTCATTGAGAGCTGGCTCAGGCATCTCTTCAGTCTGCCATGTGGATGCCCCACAGTGCCACAGATCAGCACACTCTGCACCATTAAACTGCTCAGATCAGACACTTAGGCATTCACACAGCATTTTTTGTTGTAACTGTGAATGAAGCATGTTGAAATTCTAAGCAAACACCATTCTACAAGCACCAATATTTCAACCAAACCCATTTGTGCACTTACTGGTTGATCCACAGCCCACTAGAGACAATGGGAAGACTGCCATTAACTTCACATCAGGCTCATAAAAAATGAGGCAGATAACTTCCATTAATGTTAATGAGAGTCATGTATATAAATCACCTAACCACTGATGGAAAGACAAACCCTCTCCTGTTCTGCTTTTTACACAGCTCCCACAGTCTGTGATGTTCATCCTCCTCCATTAGCACTGTGAAGACAAAAGGTTTTTCAACAGCCACATCTTTCTGATAATTTTGCTTTCTGTCAACACGAGTTAAGCTTCATGTAGACAGAACACATCTAATCATAAAGTCATGAAACAATTACATTTTAACATTATAATGGACAGATTTTTACTATCATTACTATTTTTTTCTAGTTACTTTTATTAGTATAAATAGATATGTAAAAATTTTAAAACAAACTGAAATTGTCTCCTTTTAAAATAGAAGTTAACAATATAAAATGGCATTTATCTCATTAATATTTAAATTTGAGAGGAGTTTTAATAGCAGTCCAGAAGCTGCATTTTTCATGTACATTTCAACAATGGATGGTTGAGACACAGTGCAGGAAAAATGACTTATCATTAATTACTTGACACCAGCAGCAGTTATTAGGATTCTAGAAAGCTTTACAAATGGATTTTCAGTTTTGAAGACTAGACTGCAGCTGCTTTGCTCCACCAGGTTTAGTCTTTCTTTGGCTGCTTATCCTTAACTTCTTAATGTGGCACATTAATTACAGCCTCTCCATGGTTCCATTTCTTCAGGTCCCCAAGTCTAGAAACATTGCCACTCAAATAGCAAAGTGCAAGCTTTCCATCACTTTAATAGTTAAATAATTGCAAGGGTATGCAATTGAAACAGCATGAAAGGTCACCTTGACAATATTCTGACTGGCAAAAAGTAGCTTAAGGCATCACAGTTCTTTATTGTGAATGAGTTGACTGAGTTTATTACTGTTTGTGATATTTGAATCATTTACAAGTTTGAAATAAAGTAAGAAATACCACTTTGGAATTGCTGCAAATTATCAGATACATCAAATTTAAGACTATTTATAAAGCATATTTTTTACTATGTTGATCAACAAAAAAGTGAGGAGACACAGGAGTTTGAACCAATGACACAGTTTTTGGAACAGCTGGCACAGGTGGTCAGTATGAAATGTAAACCTCAGCAGAAGTCCATAAGAAGCTTTAGTCATCAGCAAAGTTCCCAGAAATCTCTATTTTCAGGACTTAAGGTGCACAGGCATGGAACAGAGACCTCACACTAGGGTTTTGAGAAGAAAAGTTTATTGCCAAATGACAATCATAAACTGCCTTTGGTATATATTTTATGGCAGGACTAAGACCAGTACTGAATTTCACATATTTCTGTTAGAGGTGGGACCAGAACCATAATTCCCACAATTATATAATGCTGTGGTACCCAGTGAAAGAGTAAAATAAACCTTAATTTTCTGTCATCTTTATTTTATTCTTATCCAATCCCTTGAAGTTTCACGTGTCCTTTAATGTAGGTCGTCAAATTAACTGCAGCTTAAATTTCTGAACTGTTTATCTAGAATGTTAAGACTAGATTTACCAGGACAATAACTTCACTAAAGACAATGGAGTTAATTCAAGCATAAACAGCCTTGAACTTGCTTTTGTGCTTTCTTTCAGAGCTGCTAATTGTAGAAATCGATCAGTTTAAGGTACTTATGTTACATGCTTTAACAAAAGGTGAGGTAAGATCCAAGCTATGCAGACTTGAGCAATAAACACATCATTAATTGAAGTACAGTGAGCACTTCAGCTGCCAGTCTTCTGGTATGTCTGTATTTCCTTCCAAGGACATAAAAATGTGGAAAATACTTGCTACTTTCCTTATCCATTGGGAGCATTAGGTAAAGCCCAGGATTTAAAATGTGCTGGATACTTGATCACATACATCAATACTTAAGGATCCATTTTTCAAGCTGCTATTAATCTTTTATATCAATATTACTACTACCCAAATTTCTTATAATCAAATTTAAATCAAAGGAGAGGGCTGGATATTCTGAATGATGGAACTCAATCTTACACAGAAGAGCTATAACTTCCTTCACTAATCAAGGTCTATTTGCCTGAGATTAATTAAATCAGTACATCTTCAGGGCTCTTTTACTACTTCATCATCTAGTTTCTCATGCATGTACTGAGAGAATGGAAAAACCACAACATGCTGATGAAAAACTTACCACCCAATGACCATTTTCCTGCAGTGATTAACAAAAATCACTAATGGATGACAGTACTTTAAAAGGTGCCACCAGTAGCTGACAGCTACTGGTATTAGAGAGACTAATACCTATATAGTACAAATGAATAAATTTGTAATAGGATAAACATATAAGAAACTGCAAAATATATCTTTTAAGTGTGATGTTCAGACGGGTGCAAAATAAAAAAACCACATATTTCCACCTATTAATAAACATTTTTTCCTGTAGCTGTCAGGAAAAAAAAAAATTCCAAACATAGAGAACAATCAGGATTTTCGGTATTAAGACTAAGCATGTGTGGTAATGCACATTTTGCTTCCTGCTGAGGCTTATGAGAGTAACTATTGTGCCCTGAAAGGTACAGGGCAAGTGGTGCAGGTTGCCAGCAGTATACTGTGGGACTCTGGCTTAGAACAGTAAAATAACACAGTCTGTTTCCAACAGAAAAGGAGGAGGGTTGGATCTGAACTTCTGGAAGCCCTCTTTCACAAAATGACACCAAATCTTGGCTTTAGGAAGGCATATTGGCCAGCAAATACACACACAATTGCAGATACTATTTAAACAACTATGTTCTGTCTTCTTTTGAAAAGGCTGTGACCTAGGTGGGCATCCTGTGGACGTATCAGACATTTTTAAGGCTTAAAGAGCCACACTGTAATAGATGCCCTACAGTCTCTCTCTGTCCTTCTCTATTGATTTAGGTATAACATTTGATTCTGCTCCATGTAATAGGAGACATCCTGTCAGAATTGTTCCTTTAGGAGCTGGGCAGATGTGTTTTTCTAGAAACACTTTCTACTCTTTCTCTAGGTGATCAGCCATGTTTTACCAGGCAGTGCAGTAAGGTCATAGACATCAGCCTATCCAACTCCCACCTGTCTAATGGGTGGCTCCTGCTAGTGCCCACCTCTCCTACAGAGACACTTTATAGTGCCCCCAATGCTCCTACTGAAACCAGTTTCATGGCCAATCTTGAGTTAAAAAAAAAATCAAAAATTAATTACCCTGAAAAAGGAATGAGTCCTAAGTGTAACCAAAGAAAGCATCAAGATGTCCATGTATAATACTTTGAATTAGTGTATGGTTTGCTTATTTTTTGCTATATTTAACTGCTACAGATGATAAATAATTAATTAACAGTAGTTAGTAGTCATTAAAACATCTCTGCAATGGATGATCCGCATCCATTAGTCAGCTGGGCTGGATAAAAGAAATACTAGCAATTTTTTTTGTGAAACGTAAACATGGTATTCATCACATTATGTTGACACTGAAATCACAAACCCATAGCCAAAAGTCTGATCCTGCCAACAGACTTTTATGGGTGGAACTTCTGGTCATTCCTATTAGTCAAAGGATCTTAATTATAGTTTAAGAAAATATTTTGAAGAGTTGACCTCAAAATAGCAGCATTATTCCCACTATTATCCATAAAGCCAGGTTTTAACTCACCATCTAAAACTGGATTTGAATGCACTGAGATAACAGCTCCATAAATGTCAATTTCCTTATGAAGTGGAAAGAAAGAGTTTGAACTTTCTCTGCTAAGTTTGCCTGTGCACAGAGGTCTTTTATAATATAAATTTAAATACACAATCTGTTTTATAATGTTTTCCATCAACTCTCTTCTCCATATGTTCTCCCACTAGGAATCTAATGAGTTCTACATATGAGGGATGACAAGGGAATATGCCTGAGAAATAATTCCAGCAATTATGGCATATGGAGGCATTGTTTTTGAGTCACTTTTGCCATGAACATTAGGCAGAGCATCTGGGACCAAATTATGTCTACCTGCCCATGGACATTAGCAAAATCATCATCTTCCATTTGTAAATTCTGCTGAGGTAATCTGACATACAGAGAGGACCATTTTATCAGCTTTATGAACACAGAGCATATTGAAACACAGTCCATTTATAGTTACAAAAAAAAATGCTTCTCTTTAGAAAGAATAGTTTAAACTGGAAATTAAGATAAAATTGTAGAAGCACATAATCTCTCTCTCTTCCCTCCTGTGTTCAGTTCTAGGCCATTATTTATTAGAAAAACTTTTCTCATCATTACTGGAATTTTGAAAGAACTGACTGGATTGCGGGACATGAGAAAAGGACCAAAGCAAAATAAAAAGAAGAATGCAAAGAAACACAAACTCTAAATCAGTAATAGTAAAGACTATACAATCTATGCCCAAATATGACAAGGCATCAGTAATTAATCATAAGGAGGAAACAATAAAAAACTCTATTTGATATGGAGACATAGTGACTAAAGTATTGTGCATTTTGCAAGTTCTGATTTAAGTGCTAAGACATAAGGCTGGAGATTCAAGTATAGCTTCTGTCATGTTTGTGATGACAGTAAGGAGAAAAGAGTTCAAGAGATTCAAGCAATATGTTCATATGGAGTAAACTTGAAACTCTACACATTCCTCATACTCAAGAAAAATGTCTCAGCAATGAAAGTAACATAAGTATTTTTATGTATTGTTTTCCCAGCTGTGCAGTTGAAGCAGTGAAAGCCATAAATCCCAAACTACAGTGTCCCCAGGTTACCTCAGTGTTTTAGCAGAAAACAGAATGTCCCTGCTGTTATACAGGATTTAAACCAAATTTTTCATTTTAAAGTTTCCAACTTTATAAAAATAATTTGAAGAGCTAATATAGAAGTTTTACTGATAGGGTTACATATAGGCAATGATCTTTCTATTACACAAACTATTTATTTAATTTAGTTGAGCAATAAACTGATTTTCAGAACTGAAAGTTTAAGTCTTTCAGTCATGATGTGATTAGTGATATTTAATCAAGAGAATCTATTATCATGGAATAACTGGATTTCACTTTCAATTGCTACACAGGTTGACCTGTACACTTGCAAGGAAAGAGTGCAAATAGAGAGTAATTTCTTTAACCTTTAACTGAATAGGGATATGTGAACTTTAAAGAGTTGGCTTAATCAGAATTTTCTAAACAAAATGCTAAACATTCATCTGCATCTGATGGCCTTGTACAAATCTCACTGAAATCACCAAGGTGCCCTGCAATTTCTGTCATCTGGCTTTGGATAAAACCTCAGATAAACGAGATGGACATTTTCTACAACCCAGAGAACAGGTCTAAGGTCCTACTGCCTCCCCCAGAGCCACAGATTCAGGATGCTGACTGTATCCCTGTGCTCACATGCTGGATTCACTTCCCCAGACCCTACATCTCTGGTGATGAAGCCATACTACAATTGTTTGACTCTCCTGGCATCCTATTCACAGCAGCCTGATAAAGAACTCTTATTCCCTTACACAAGACTTTCCAGTGTCATCATCCATGGCCCTTCTGCCACATGGTCTTAAATTAGTTTTGGATAAAGAGACATTGACAACACTTGTAATCTCACCTGTTAAAACAAAGTTGTGGGAAATTCAACCTTTTCATATACCACCTCTTCTATAGTACAGAAGAATACAGAACATACAAAAAATCCAGCCATATTTTTGCTAAAATATTTGCAACGATTGTCTGTAAATTAGTGTACAAAAGTTACATAAGCTCTTACAGAAACAAGACTAAAGATGTAATCTGGAAATGTTCACTCATTTTGTGAAAGAATAAACAGAAAACTTATCAGGATAAAAACTGTTATAAAGACAAAGTGATTAGGAAATTCTTATTTTCCAATTTAAGACAACTGAATCCATGAGAAATCATTTAATTGCATCAGATTGCTCAGGTGTGACAGATGTGATGGAGAGCTATCAAAAAGCAACTAGAAATTAAGGCAATAGTCCTCTTGCAAATCAAAACTTTGCTCCTTTTCCTTGCCAATAGATTGGTTGACAACAGATGTGTAAAATTTGAGGCATGAAGGAGGAGGCAGTAAATAAACAGAAAAGGATGCCAATCACATATTTCTGTTTTGTTGCTACAGATTTTCATGTATTACCTAGAAATTATAAAAGCCAGCTGTACAGTTATAATGACAAAAAAAAATTAAAATCCCTGCATATCTTTTCATGAAAACGAACAAATTAAACTACTTTATATCAGATTCTTTACTTACAAAATAAAGGCATCTGATGCGCTCTAAAGCATATAGATTCTACACAAAACAGAGCTGCATTGGTTTGGTGAAGTTCTGAAATGCTGCACCAGTAAAATTTTTGGCAGAGCTGAACGAGTCAAGATTTAAAAGATACAGGATAAATACAAAAATTGACACTATATAGCACAATAGGTGTATTTATATTAGTAGTAACAGTGTTATCTGTAGCAGTGCTGTTGTAATGGTTAACATTCATTATGACCAATAAGCCACATGCAACCAAGACCTAGACTTGAAAGTTTTTTAAACTTTATTTTGGATTCATTTGATCTGATATGAATTTTTTTCCATTAATATTCATATCAGGACTTCCTTTTGTGCTTTGTTGAATTGATCCAATACATTTAACAGTGAGAGCTATGAACAAAGCAGTGATTTTAGTTTCCCTCTCAATTCACTGCCACTTGGAACTGCAGAACTTTATCTTCTGCAGTTCAGAATTCTTGATGATTATTTAACTCAAAGAGTAACATGGATTTCCCTCTGATCATTATGCCTGATCCTTTTTGCAATCAGATGAAATGATCTAGACAGTAGCATATAAGGAATAAAGGATTAATTGAAGGAATTCACATGCATACATGAATGCACATAGCTGATCCAGTCACCTGTACTCCATTTTCAAAGCAGCATTACACCTTCACTATGGACACCTGAGCTGTGGTTCCCAGCTTGCTTCAAGGTGCACAAGCAGATCTGACTAACTGGTTTTCTTTTTTCTTCTCTTTTAAACAGTTCCACAAATTACCCTGAAATTTTACTTTTTCAAGATTGTCTACCATGTCTTTGTTGCTGCTTAAAGCATCTAAATGATAATTTTTCAGGATCCACATTTTGTGAAGGAAAATAAACATTATTCAATCTGACCTAAAAAAACAACATTGCATGCACCAGAATTTCCCATAGGCATCAGTTCCTTTAAAAAGGACATTTCAAAGTGGTAGGAAATACCACTTTCTCTGCTCTACTGAAGAAATATAAAGTTAATATAACCTTTGAGATTCTTATTTGCTAAAAAATTATTTTGTTCCATGAGTAAACGTATCTTCAATGTGCACATCCATACAGGGAACTCTATTTTACATTACAATTTTATTCACTTGCTATGAATAGTCACATTAATCTACTGCAGAGAAGCTATTCAGAATATTTGAAAATCCATTTATTTTCATTTATTGGTATGCATGTGTTACACTTGTATATAATACAGTATTTTCAGCGCTGTTTAAGAACAAGGAAACAAAGAAACAAGTATTGAGAAGCATGATATATATTTTCAACCAAATAGAGGCCATATTCAGATTTTACAAAACAGCACATTTACACTTTGCACTGTCCCAGACAACCTCTTTAAGATGCTACCTTCCATCTGAACCTCTTAGCACAAATCCATATAATACTAATCCATCCTAAAATACCAGAGACCTAGTTTCTTCTACAAATGGTTTATTCTAATTAAATTTTAATCAGAAAATAAGATCTTTTCCTGTCAACATATTTTTTATTATTTCCCATGAAATAATGATAGAATATACTTCTCAATTTTATTCCCAACAGCAATTTATTTTACTTAAGCTCTCCTGTGGAATAATACAGCAGAGTTAATGAAATGGGTTTGGAACAGCAGGGGCTACAGTGACAAGCAGAGCACGCCAGGGTGTTCATTCATCTTGGAACTTAATATATAACTAGACTAGCCATGTCAATGGCTTGTAATGATTAAACCATTTCTTCCTAAACCTCTTTTACTCTTTTTTGTTTTTTCTTTTTCTTTTTTTTTTTTTTTTTTTTTTTTTTTTTTGGTTTGCTGAGTTTGATAACCACATAGGACTTAAACAAGCTTACCTCTATGTGTTTTTGACTACCATTAAGTGTGTGTGTCTTTCATTTCAATTCACCAAAGCATACAGTCAGAATTCCCTCTAGTCAGTATGTTTAGGCAGTGCCACTAAAAGGAATTACCAAATTTTATTTGCATCAACATTACAGATGGTACAATATACATTACATGGAGTATAAAATTATACATTCTGTAATAACTTAGAAAAAAGCTCAAAGATGCTTAAGGCTTTTAAATATTGAGGATTTTTTTTCATGTAACAACACATCGCAAAGTTAGAAACAAAACAGATCTGAATAGGATGACTGTAAGCAAGCAAAATACCCATGAAGTGTAAAACTGGGAGAGCACTAGGACCTGTATCCTTTATGGCAAACAGACTGAGCAGACATCTACATAAGCATCCATCAGTACTTAGGTTCAAGCAAGAGATTTTATTTTTTAATAAAAAGACAAAAATTCTGAATTATTACCCTTCAATATCATATTTGCAAAACTCATTTATATCCCTGCCTACTTTTATAAAAAAAGGGATGAAATAGTGTAATTGACTGCTTACCATCAATTTAAATGAATTAAAGGTTAGGAAAGTAAAGTACATATTGTAATCACCCATTTCCTTCAAACTAAATGGAAATGTACATATTAAAGATATAAAATGCCTTATTATGGAAGTGGTAATTGAGTTTTGACCACTACTTTCTTTAACTGTTAAGCTGCAGTAGTTGGTTAGCCTTAGGGAAACATGTCAACCTGACTATGCATTCTAATATGACTGATGTATTCAGATAACTATTACTTGTCAACAATAATTATTAACAATGGATATATAATTCCATTCCTATAACAAAGCAACTTTAAGATGTTGAAATATGTACCTTTGAGAGCTGCAAGATTAGAACACAAATAAAAATGTCTAAAACTGTGCCATGCCAGAGGACAATTTCTGCGACAGAAATTTCATTAAAGCAGTGTGCAGTCCCACTAGCAATCTGAACTGTGGACCAAGGATCATTTTAGAGTGAAGGATCCAATACATTTCAGAGGTTGACTTCTTCAAGATGAAAACCCACTGATCTGCAACGGAGAGCCCAGAAGTTTGCTGCTTTTCTGCACTTTTAGAATATTAGCTTGTGATTACAGCTGCAAATTCCTCAGCAAGTACAATTTTACAAGTGTACACAGTTCAATCAGTCGAAATATTTGTCACACAGAAGTTCAAAATAACTTTCCAGTAGTTTTGATCTCAAGGCTGTTGCTGATTACAAGCCAGGTTCTCATTGAAACAATTGATTCTGAAGGATACACCTCAGCAGTATAAAATTTCACTTCAAGGATTGCCTGGAGGAATGAAATTCCTGTGTTGTATTTAATGTTATCAGCCTTGAGATTGGCTTGATTTGTCTTTAGCTATCGGGTTACCTGCAAAGAAAAAGAAAATCCGAAAATCAAAACTGGACATAGTGAATCTACTTCCGAAGAACTGGAAACAGACTGAAGTGTAAGATCTCTGTCCACCAAAGGTCTTTCAATTGTTTTTAAGTATGGGAATAAACCCTCATGGTATTAGATGGCATTGCTCCCCAGCTTAAACTGTGTTTAATTGATTGGTGGGGATAGGATTTGCCAAGAAGAAATTGGCATGTGACAATGCCTAAAACATATAATAAAAGCATGAATTGCCAGCCCACAAATTTCTGTTTTCTGTAATGCTTTTTTTGTTGCTGTTAAAAATTCTGTATGGTAACAGCCATGCTTTTTAACTCTTAGCCATTGAGTATACAGTGACTCATACTGGAGCTTTATTTATTTATTTATTTATTTATTTATTTATTTATTTAGTCTTCCACTCTTTGTATGCATCTTTACAAAAAAATCATAAATAACATCATAGAATCATTCAGCTTGGAAAAGGCAATAATCACTTAGTGGAGAAACAGGACAAAACTCATGCACAAGTTAACAAAAGATAGAGAGCTGGTTATTCACAAATTTAAAAACTACCAAGGATTTAATTTAGAGTGGCTTCACCCAGCCTAACATGAAACAAGAGAGAAACAGAAGGACCAGTGAGAAAGAGTGGAGGACAAAGCATTTCTCAATAATTGGACTTTCCCTCTAACTGATTTGGATTTTAAACTTTATAAGAAAAAGTCTGTCATATCAAAGAAACATAACTTAGAGGAATATTTCTGCTGTGTCAGTGGATACAATTAATCATCGCATAACCATTTAATATCAAACTGTGTCAGGGGGAAATGTCCCAAGGCTTGAGGAACAACTCATTGGAATGGTCACAACACTTTATGACATCAAGGGGCATATGCTTTTCATTTTGATCACAGAGAGAAGGGTCATGCTCCTTAACGATGAAACATTTTTTTGCCCTTAGCAAAACTGTTTGCATACAGTCCTTGTCAGCTCCGCAGAGCATAAACGTAGAACAAACAGAATATTAAACAGACTGTTCAAGGAGTTCATTACTTCAGTTTGCCTTCTCCACAGAGTTGTTTCTAGGAACTGCACTTGAGGCAATAATAAAATTGTACTTCGTGGTTTTTATGATACACAGACTTATTTATTACACTGCTTTTATTTTGCTTTGGTCTTTCTGCTGGAAACAGCCTCATGTGGCCCCTTCTAAAGTGGAAGATTGCCTGAAAAAATAATAAAGAATTAATTTGAAAGTCAGGCAACATATTCCTATGCTCTGCACCAAAGCTCAAAAGGCTGATGCACCATCTTATTGTTATTTATTTTTCTGCTTTATTGTAGCAAGCTGGAATTCTACGTATGGGGCCAGGTGCCACTGAGCTACACAATGGAAAATACACATCATCTGATACTATCTGCAAGTGGAGTTTTATGAGCTACATTTGTAATACATGTATCTATACCTATGCATATCTTTATCTATATCATATATTTATATATGTGTGTGTGTGTGTGTGTGTGTGTCTACCTATCTGTCTATCCAGTATAGAGCTACTAAGGCAAATAATACACAGGAGCATCTCATATGAGGAAAGACTGAGAGCACTGGAACTATTCAGCCTGGAAAAGAGAAGGCTCAGGGGGGATCCCTTCAATGCGTAAAAGTACATGAAGAAGGAGTGCCAAGGAAATGGAGCCAGACACTTTTCAAGTGGTGCCCAGCACCAGGACAAGAAACTGAGAACAAGCAAACACAAACAGTTCCCTCTCAAGAAAAAGTTTTTAATGTGAGGGTGACTTAGGGCTAGCACGTATTGCCCAGGGAGATTGTGGGCTCCATTCTTGAAGATATTCAAAAGCTGGTCCTAACTGGCTTTAGATTGCTCTGCTTAAGCCAGGGGTGGCACTTGCAGAGTTGCCTTCCAACCTCAACTATCCTGTGATGTATTATTCTATTACACCCAGATCTATCATGTGTGGGCTAAGATGTTAAATCTCAGATAACAAAAATGGCATTTTTGCACGTACATGACTCTCAATTACATGGCTGTTGGGAGTGCAAATGTATTTTCAGTCATAAGAAAACAAATTAAAAAAAAAAAAAATCATAATCTGCAGGCCTATCTGCTCCCCTCACCTAGCGCTACAACCCTATGGTGAAAATACCTCAATGAAAGCAACATACACTGGAGCAAAACTGCACCTTCTACAGGAGCACTGCTTCAACACATCTGTCACTCCAGGGGGACTGCAGTCACCATTTAATGGGACTGCTACCAACACCCTGACTGACGGGTGTCAGGTTGTATTCTGACTCTGTCAGTGTTTTGGGTTTGTTCTTTGTAGTACTGTATTTCTATTTTAATTTTTCCTAATAAAGAACTGTTATTCCTATTCCTATATCTTTGCCTGACAGCCTTTTAATTTCAAAACTATAATATTTGGAGGGAGTGGGTCTACATTTTCCATTTCAAGAGAGGTTCCTGCCTTTCTTGGCAGACACCTATCTTTTAAACCAAGACAGTGAAAAAAGTAAGAAAAAGTAGATAGCCATTCACATTTCTCTATATCAGGTCACTCACCTACAGAGGTACATATAAATAGTGGTCCACATTTGCCTCTGTGTATGATGCTAATACTTCTATGTTCAACCACAGATTGCACATCAATATTAATGGAAGTTATATATCCATGCACCATACACATCAGGGAGTGAACAAACCTCTTGGTTATTAAAGGTAGTTTCATAAAGAAGCTATTAAATTTTAGCTAGTAGTATTTCTGTAGTATTCCCAGAAATGCCTAATAAAATGCCTAATAGTAAATGCTATTTGTGTCTGGGAAGTAAGGTACTAAGGTATTGTGCCAAAGGCCTTAATAGAAAAAGAGGAACCAAAACCAATATGTGTCTGATCTTTAAAATCCTTGGAGAGCAGCAATACCCTGAATAGGTGCAAATCAAATTTTCAGTTAATAATTAATACGTATGGAAAATTAACAATAAAATTTAAATAGTACATTAAACCTTTAGCATCTTAGGTATTGATTTGAATTAATTTGTTCATTAACAAATGAACACAATTTCTCTCTTTATGCTAATAAACTTTTTCACACCGTTGTTATGTCATAAATACACTGCATTAGATTCTCTTCATTTTCTTGTCCTAAATATGCAATTAAAGCATAATTACTCTGCAGTTGCAGACTTTTTAATTTAAATTAGTGAGTGGCTGCTGTAAATTGGCTGTAATTGTATGTGGACTCACTTGTTTTACTTTAACACAACAATACATAATTAAATGCACCTGAAGATTTCCATATTATTCTGCTTAGTATAGTTCAGAAAAACCTCAGTCTTTAGGTAAAGCATTTTTGCCAGGATAATACAGAATGGATCAGAGATTAAAAGATCTCATGACATCACATTAAATAAGCTACCAGCCTCAAGAGATTTTTCTGGACAATCTGTGTGAGGAGAGTTGGAGGGAAGACAAGACTTTGTATCAATGCAAATGCATGAAAGGTAAAATTGTTAAGCCAATGTCTCTTGCCTTGACAGATGATTCCACATGGATGGATCCTCTGTTCTAGGTTTTCTCCAAAGAAATAGAAAGTACTTAATAGAGTTTTTTTCTTTCTAATTAGAACTGTTCCATCAACCATACAGGATTGTGTGTGGTCATAGGCTGTGTCACCTAAGCATACTCAGGATTTTTCTTTTATTTTTTTCTTGAGATACATAAGACATAGAAAGGAAATTATTTTTTGTGAAAGCAATTAGTAGCTCAGTGAAAAGAGCTAAGTGAAATTTCACAAGACAAAGTCATCTTGGCACCCCTTCCATTTTTCTCTAGAATGTTAAAAGCCTGTGGGAAACAAAAATGGTACAGGGATTTCAAGCAAAAATAAAAGAAGGACTCACAAATTTATTTAAGAACCAACATGAGATAAGCTAAATACAGAGAATGACAAAAGCCATAAGGAATGGCTTCAGAAATGCCTTCAATGGACTGATCTCCAAGTCACGGGGAGAAGACAGAGATCCCATACCTAAACAGCCCTTGTTTGTATGCAATTTATTTCTGTGCATTTTTTGTCCTTATTGTGGTATTCTGTCTTACACTGTTTGCAAAACACCACAAATAATTAATCAAATTATGAACAAAGTGATTCTTTACAAACCTTCCCTAAAAAGGAATGAAATTGGGATGGCTATATATATCAGTGGGTTTTCTTTTCCTATAGCACAAGTAATTTTGTTGTAGTAGTGAGAATTAATAGAAATATTACAGTGTAGAAACAGAAGGGTTCATATAACCAGAAACAAACATCTGCAAGTGCATTTTTTCCACCTTTGACCTCTGAGAATGAGGGTGAGGTTGGAAATTAATCTTTTGAACAGATGGAAGCACACTAACTTCTGGAACTTTAAAATCCATACAGTGTGTTTGCCATGCACTATCATTCATACATGGCTTGTGAAAGCAAATGACATTTTGCATTGCCACTTGTGCGTGGTCATTCTCTGAAACAGCTCAACTTGTAAGCTTGGAAAATGCCTCTGTCCTAGTACTACTATCTTGTACCGGTGGTAATCCAAAATTCTTTCCAAATGCTAACAAAAGACAGGTTCACAATTTCCTCACAGGTGGTTAATCCTGTAATTAACATTCCAATGAATTGGGGAAAGGGGACAAAAGGATGTTAAGGATCTTTCTGGAATAAAGCTCCTATATACATTGGCCCTTTACAGTATGTAGGTAAGGATTTATTAGTAAATAACTAAGTTTCTAGAGGCAGGAGGAACCATTTCAAAAACCTGAGGAATCAAGGTGACTCAAGCATATTTCAAGGGACCATTAATTAGGACATAGGCCATTATTTTAGTATTACAGACAGCTGTTTGACTTGGGCTAATTACAAAAGGCAAAATTTGAGTCACTTGTGAGCAGTCTGGAAAACAGATATTTTATGATTACTGCACAGATTCAATTACTTTTAGAGAAGGTTATGTATTGGAAGATACTTTTCCAAATCATCAAACATTTCATTCCTATTTATACAATTTTGACTCTACCTAACTTTTTATTTAAGGACTCAAGAGTTTCTAATTGTTCTCTTAGCTTTATTCTAGGCACTGCAGTATGAAAATTATTAATCCAAACATGTTCCCAAGCCTGTTAAGCGGTTTAGGATTCTAGATCCTCACACTTGTCCTTCAGGAACTATGACTAACTCATTTTATTAATTAAAAAGACTATTTCCCAGGACATGACTCAAAAGGTTCCCAGGTCTTTGATAACCATGAGACTCTAAAACCTTATAATTCTTCTGCATTTATTGCATAATGACTAATTGGAACTGTACTTGTGCTATTCCTGAACTTAGGACTTCCATTATAGAGAGACAAACATTTTGAAAACTCATTTCATGCAATGGCATTTGAAATGTAACTCTGTACTGCTTTATTTCCCACTGCTCTTAAGGATTTCAGCAGGACATTTTTGGTGGTAAAGAGGAATATCTAGACAATCAGTGTTGAAAATTGTAATTGAAACTAAAAGGCTTTGGAAATCTTTCACATGTAAAGTGAGCTTTCCAATTATTTCAAATAGTCTGAAAGGTAGGACTAGAAAAGTAGGTAAAAGAAAAATACCTCAGAGCATGGCATATGTTCCTGTAAATATAAAGGTCTTCATCTTTAACACAGCTTTAAGATAGATGGGCAACTTTTAGCCTATCTTAGGAATATAATGGAAATACCCATTTCTTAGTTTTGTTCTGAAATTTAATTAATTATTGGATACGGAGGTTTCAACTACAGATGTCACACCAGACTGAATGTCTTAAGAGGGACTTCATTTCCTAACCCTGTTCTCCAGAGTATCTCATGAGTAACTTAAGCTTACCAACTGGGTCTATCTTTGAAAGTCAGATGTGTGAAGACATTTTAGGGCTCCCAGAAGCAACTAAGTAACACTGAGGCTGCTTAGAAGCACAGTAAATTACTCCAACGACCCTCCAGAAGCTCTGCCCAAATGAGCCACAAGTCTTTAATGTCTGCAGCAAACTAAGCAGCTACAATGAGGAGTAAGGTACAACAATTCCTGTTAATACTATGTAAACCTGTATTTGTACACACCTGCTGCTCTGTGAGTAATAAACCAGGGCTGGAACACATTTTCTGGAGTGGTTTGACTCTTTATTCCTCAACGAACCTTCTGGCCCTTCCTTAGAATCCGACCAAGACTAGGACTCATCACAACTAGTGCTCCAACGTGGAGCCAGAATATTTTTTGTGTGTGGGAAAAACAAAAATTGTCATCAGGCACAGCAGAAACCTCCTTTCTCTACTTCTCCATTCGGACTTGAGGAGTCTTACACGTTTGCCTAAGAAACAAACACATGTCAAGTACTACACTGTTATGAAATTAGCTACAGAAAACAAAACTGATATAGTTGGAATATTTTTAAAACTTACAAGGAAAAATACAAAATACAGGAAAAAATCTAATTTTAGAATCAGAGAACATTCTCTTAGGAAAAGTGCATTGTCTTCAAAATATCCAAACATACTCAAATTGAAACAAAAAAGCAATAGAAACTTATAGTTTACACTCATTTTTGAAAGAATATCAACAGCATTTCAGTATGACAAAACAGTAATTTTAAAGTTCTTTGAGAATAAGTCCATGCATAGACCTGTGGTACAGAAAGTAGTCATGAAGTCAGAAGACAATTCCTTCAAAATGAAAGATTTGAGTGTGTTCTCCTAATACATGTTTAAAGTTAAAAAAAAAAAAAAAAAAAAAAAAAAAAAAAAAAAAAAATTAGGTTACAGGAAACACCATAAAATAAGAGATGATATATTATACATTTCAAAAGACAATATTCAATTCAGACAGATAATTCTTTATCTAGATATTTGAGATAGATTTTGGACCTGCCAATAATGATTGCTTCTGAAAAGTGATTCACAGCATCTCAAAAGATCACCAAAATTTCTTTAAGTCTTCTTCTTTTATTTTTTAACCGTTTTAACTTTAATATCATGCTGCAGATCATTGAAAATAGATGATTAAACTCAAAACAACAAAAATCTATTGCTTAAATAAAATCTCTACATATTTGAATACTATTAAACCAATTAATATGGTCCTGTGTTCACATTTTGCTGAACTGGATAGTTTACAAAATAGAATTGGTACAACTCACTGAGACAATTATGATAGTGAGTAGCTGATGAAGACATATGAGTTGCATCAAGGCTAAATCCAATTCATTAGTCCGTTCTGTGTAATCATTATTACTGTCCTACAAAAGGTTATGCCACTGTATTGAACATAACCTGGTTTTCTCAATGTTTCAGTAACTCGGTAGGAACTGAGTTTATGGTAGAATTATTTTAACTTAGCACAATGTTTCATTTACAGACAACAATTTCATAATAAAAGAAGACTTAAACATAAACCTTGTTTTACTTTCTTTAACAGATAATAACTGCAGCAATTCATGCAAGGATATATCCTCTTGAGGTTTTTATGGTGATCACAACTCCATAGTGGGACTGCAGCATGGCGGCATAAAAGACTGCAAGACAATTAATTACATAAATGTAATTTTTTTCTCATCTACACCACTTATCTCACCTAATCATCCCAAGTGGAAGATAAAATCAACCTCTTTCCTTTCAACATGTGAGGAAACTGAAGCTTAATAAAGATTCATGTTACCCTTTCAACTGTCAGGGAGTGGAAATGGAGAGATGGGAAGAGAATTATTCTGTCTTTGGCTTTGTCTGTGACTTTTTTTATGTCTTTGTGACTTCACATAGAAAAGGCTACACTTGTTTTTGACTGGAAAGGAAAACTTATAACAAGCAGTTTCCTGTGTTTACATTCCAAATATGAAAAAGCAAAACAAATTAAAAAAAAAAAACAAACCCAGCCTTGTTTAAAAACTAAACTGAGGTTTTAAGTTGTCTAATCGGCATAAAGGATTTTCATCTTTTAATATATTTTCCAGAAATGGGGTCAGACTGAACTTCCAATTATCTCCACTAAGAAATCAGGTAGTCTAAGTTAGTAAAAATTTAGATATTTTTCTTCTCCAAATTTTATGCTGTAAATTTTTTTCCTGGTATTTTGAATGGAGAATAACAAGCCATTTGGACAAGTTCAAAAGAGAAATGTAAATTATTTCCTTACCTGTAATTTTATCTTCTCTCTAAGAGTACCTGCTGTTCTGTTAGTGCAGTACTGATGTGTTTTCTGCCTTTGTCCCAAGCTTCAGAGATTCCTCTGGTGATTTTTCCCCACTTGCTTACCAGCTTCCATTGCTGGCATTTTGAGGAAGTGCACTCACACTTGGCTCCAGGAATACTGCCATAGCTGAGGGAATATAAGACAACTAAAAAACAAGTTAGAAAACAGCAGAACCAATATCCAGGAAGGAAAAAAAATATTTAAAATGAATCAATCATCAATGAATCAATCATCAACTGGAATCCCTTCGATCATTTTCCTTTCTCTTTTCATCTACTTAGAATTTCCACACGAAGAAAAGACTTTTCTGTGCTTGGAGAAATTTTGGCTTAAAAATGGATGATGTCAGAGTAGTGGGTACCCATTCAGAAAATACAAAATTATTTTCAGGAAATCTAATTTTAACCTTCTCCTGTATGAGTACCCATTATGCCATCACTCCAGTACAGATAAGAAAGAGAAGAAAGGTGGTAGATTTGGAGGATTTTAGAAAAATCCCCAAGATCTTTTCTCAAGTCCTAATAGAACTGTGAAAAGGAAGACCTGAGAGCTTTTGACCCAGAAGCTGTCATAGATGAGCAATAAGAAATTGCCCAGGAAAACAAAACAAAGTCTCTTTCTCTAAGACATCATCAAGATTCTGGTTTCTGATTCCAATAGTTGTAGTCATCTTGGTCAAATATTAAAAGAACCACAAGTACTGTCAGTTTAATAAGTAAATGTTTTCATGTTTGAGCATTATGGAGATATCCAGGTGAAAGTTACAACACCTTGTAAAATCTCTGTACTCTGGAACATCTGGATACTATTTTTGAACTTCATAGTATACAGAAAAGAAGTATTCTGTCAAAGCTAAAAACAAATGCTAGGAGTTTTAACTAAGAACCTATGATGGTATTCAATTTAATTTCTCTTTCTTATAGAACCTGTCCGGTTATCTTCACATATATTTCTAAATAGAATGTGACCTAAGACAAAACAAATATGAATTAATCAAAGTATCTAATTGCAATTAGACTCTGGAATTCTAAAATCTCAATAAATGAAGGAAAGACCAAAAGGCTAACAAGAGGTTGTTGCTTTCAAGTTTCAGAAATGTAAGTACCAATGATGTTCTTTAAGGTTATGAGAAAGAAGAAGGACTCTGTGAATGACCTTCAAAAAAGTAATTGGCTTTCCAAGTAATAAGTTTCAGATTTGTCAAATTCCATTCTAGAAGAAAGTCTCCTGTTCCTTTTTTCTACTTAGTGGATGATGAACAATAATTATTAGCAAGTGGAATTGGAATGATGCCTTGAAGATGAGAAATTTGCATTTTCCAAAGTCACTCTGAAAAGGTGACAAGAAATCAGGATAGAGAGATCTCCAAGTTCTAGAGAAACCAACTGGATTTGGAGTGCATTTGCCTGAATTAGAGAAAGCATGAGCAGAGATAAAGTCGTTTGGTCTTCCTTTGGCAGGAACATGTACCTAAGACACAAATCTTGAATTCAGGATGAAGAAACAAGTTTTTCTGGCTGGCATCAGTAATTCATCTTCTGACATTCTTCAGCCTGGAAAGACAAAACTGCTACTCTATTAAAATTCTTGGATCTATTACTACTGAGTTTGTTATTACATGTTGATTAGACACGATCCATTGTTTCCTTGAGAACCCATTGATCTTCATAAACTGGAGACAAAGTTTTGTTCAGTCTTGCCAACACAATTTTACAGATTTGGTCATACAAATAAGCCCAGGTGGACTGGATATTTTGTGACTTCACCCAGAATCTGTACTTCAGAGTTCTGTGGCATTTATCACTGCAGATATGGAAGGTGATGGATGATAATCAGGACTGTAAGATGTAAGAAGGGATCATCTATATATTCTAATAATGCAGTAGAATAAAGCTCAGATTCCATTTTATGGAATGTGAAAAGTCCTTTGGAGTCTATTCTCTATACACAGAAGTAGTGTCTTGCCTGAAATTGACTTGGTGTTCACCAGGGTGGTGGAAGGAGTAAAACTAAAAGACATTTAAAAAATGAGTTATCTTTACATTCTCATGCAAGTTAACTCTGTGTTGGTTGTCTTTAGTTATTTAGTCATAGGCAGCAATCTTCCACTTATTACTGCCTGAATATTTTTTCATTTAGAAGAGTTTTCACAAAGGATGGGATTATCTTCATTATTCTTAGGAAGAAAGAGTTAAGATTTACAACCATGCTCACTTTACTATGCAAGGGAATGATATCTGAGTGATCTGATTTCAACTGGTTTGAGACTTCTTGACTCCTTCAGCAGTGACTGTGTAGGCTCAGAATGCTCTGTATGTCTGACTCTCCACTCCACAGTGATTATTATTAATTTCCTTCCCTATAAGAAGGCAGAAAAGCAAAGCTGCTCCAAGGAGGTGTTTTCTATAATCAGTCCTAATGAGTAAGGAAATACCTCAAGAAAACGATGTTATTTTGAAGATTTGAAAGCATTACCTTTTGAACAATTGAGGGCTCCCTCATACATTTCTGCAACTAAGCAACTATGCAGAGTCTGTGAAGCCTCTGCCAAATACCCAGGGAAAGTGGAAAAAATTCTGCCTGCAGCTATTTAGGCAGCAGATAATGTGAGGTTTCAGAATACCCTGGTCTCTCTGACCAGAAATGCATAATTTCTGACTTGCAGAAATGACCCAAAGAAGCTCCTACAGACTAGAAAGAAGGGTGAGACAAGGAAGAAGCACCAATTTTAGAGCATGCCAGGATGACTCACATGATACTGGCATGTCTTGTACAGTAATTTCTGAGATATTGGAAGCTGAAAACATTTTCCAATTTAAAAGGACTACTAGATATTCAAAGAGCCCTTCTTGCACAGCTGTGAATGGCAAAGAGACTGGCAGAATGAAGCTGCAAATGGAAGTAGAAACACCTTTGATTTTGGTGTCAGGTTGCTGGAAAAGTGGAAATTCACAGGGAAGTGAAGACAACCAGTCATTAACAAACAGCCTTAAGAACTTGTTTTTATTTTCCATCACAGAGGCAGAAAAATATTCTTCAGACATGAGGTCAATCTCTCAAACATGCCAGCAAAGGACAAGGCAGAAGAATAAAAAAAAAAATCACAAGTTGAATCGTTTGGGACAAAGGCAGAAAACATCTTGGCTGGACAGATGAATTGGAGGTTTTACACATGGAAAAAAGTAATGGTTGCAAAAATCACTGATTAGTAATTAATGACATGCAACTGAAATCTATTTGCATTTTTCTTTAAATTGCAGAAATAGTTTACTTTGCAGTGTAATTCTGTCAATGTTCAGGTTCTGAAGAAGCCAAAATGGTGCATTACAATGTATCCTAGCTGCACTCTTACCTTCGGAGAAACTATTCCCTGATAAAAATGCATAAACTACAGCATGTATTACTACATTGTGAGTGTGATGAAGGGATTACAAAAGATTTCATTTCTCATGATTTTCACAATGTGTCTACTCACAAAAAATTATATTGCCCCTTCTGTACAGCTTGGTACTACACTCAGTGTATTCACAGGGAGCTATAGGAAAGTGATGTATAATCAGGCTCCTTCTTTTCAGAAGATCTGTACTTGTGAATATTGCCTTTAATCCATTATCTGTTTTGATGTTACGCACTCTCATTCCTTATTTCAGTATCCATAGGAATCAAAGTCAGAACAGAACAAAACAAAATTTGAAACTTAAAATGTCTTGGGATTCAAATGCTTGGATTATCCTTACCTGTCCAACAAGTTTGACCGATCTTTCAGTCTGTGACTTGGCTTATAGCATTTCACACTACAACACTTTCTTTAATCCTTATTCCATAACTAGTCTTTTGTAGACATTTCAGAGTACATTTGCTATTGGAGAAAGGACTATGACATGTCTAGATTTCTGTGAACACAAAGGAACTCATCAAGCTGTAGTTCTAGACTCTGCCAAATGGAGACTCACAACTTTACACAGGGTAGAACTAGGCACACCAGCTCCACATTAAAGAAGCAAATTCAGTATATAAAGGCTATCTTTAGGAAAATCAGTAAATTGCATAGCACTGAATACTGATGGCTCCTTTTAACATGCATTGGCTGGCATGCAAACTATTTCCATCAAAATGTCCAAGTGTCCCAAAAGATTAGTGTTTAGGTGCCCTATAAAAAATAGAAAGCTTCAAAATGAAAGAACTGTGATGCCAGATGAAAACAATAATTACTGATTAATGCAAAAATCCAGCTTGACCCTAGAAAATGCCATCGTATTTCCAGTACCAGCTTATCTGTCCCCTAAAACTTGTATTTATTCTCAGAAAATATGTGCATACCACTTACTGCTATTTTAATGACAGATTAGATACAGTGGTCTCTGAGTTAGCAATGAGAAACACACTGAGACAACTGCAAATTTCTCCTAGTGACAGATTAGCCAAAGGCATGGAAAGAGATACCATAGCAACAAAGAGGCTGTCACAATTGCAATCACTTTTCCATGGGTAATATTTTGCTACAGTCTGTGCACTCACTTATATTGTAATCACATCATTTTTATGAACCACCAGGTAATGCTGGTCACTGTATGTATGCACATTATTCCTATAAGTCTTCATTTGAAATTAAAGTAGGAGCTGAGGACACTATACAGAGGCTCTGGAGTGAGGCAGGAGAACAAAGTAGTTTTACAATGAGGTGGTTTCTTCAATTACATAACACCTTATGTAATACTAGGAAAAGCACTTCCTGCACCTGACACATGGCAGATCATTTATCCATCCTACAATTTTTCACATTTCTCAATGGTCAAAAAGCAATTTTTTTAATGTCACATAACTTTAATGTCACTTAGTAGCAGTTTTACACTGTAAAATGTCATGTGCATGTAAAATGTCATGTGAGAAACACACTGCCTTCTTACCACTCACTAACCACAAGTACCATACATCCTGCCTATCAGAAACATCCTCGAATAACCTATACAATGTATTTAAATGATGAATTTCTACTTTTCCTAATTCTATTTCATTATTACTGCTGTTTCTTAAAAGCCTGGAGGAGGAAGAGGAACAAAGACATGAGTGAAGAAACTACCTTATATTTAACTTTGGCAATAAAAAAAAAAAAATTAACATTTAAAGAGCCTATGGATCTGTTGCTTGTTTGGAGAAGTACAGGCCAACAACATTGCAGCATTGCTAACACTAGGTAAGGTTCAGTTACAAGAAAAATAGCATTCTCCTTTCATATCTAGGGACACATTTTAGCTCTCTTGCATCTTCTTGTCTTACTCAAGCAGCAGTTGGTAGCACTGCCCAGCACTTTATGCTGCCTCTTGATGCTGGGAATCTGAGTAGCCCACCAAAATGTAAAGGGACCAAGCAGAGGTACCTTATGATGAAAGAGTTATGAACAGCATATTTTATAAATTGAAACATGAATTAAATTACTGTGTCTCCTTTTACCAGCTGTAATTAATTTAGAAACAACCCAGCATCTGCAAGTGAGAAAGAGGAGACAGGGTAAGAATGTAAGCAGTATTTACAGATAGCAACAAAACTGTGTTGATTGAGAGCAGTGGAATGCACACACAAAACACAGTTTGCTTCACACGAAGACAGTTGGTGTGTTTGGACCAAACACTTTCTTTTTTTCCAAGGATGTTATTAAATTTTAAGTTCCCTTTAAATTCTGGAAGCTATAACATAAAATTAGATAAATTAGAATATTAAAAATAACTGAGTTAAGGCTCTCTCCTATATTGTTTTTGAAGGTATAGACACTCAGTATGAATTTCTCAGCATCCTGGGAATATTCCTGTTCTTTTCACTCTAGTCTGTCTCTGGTATTGATTTGGAATACAGATTTGAATTTGAAATGTGAATAAATATTCTCACTATGGATTTGTTTTTGGCCCTGTAGTATTTCACTTTTATTTCTCTCAGCCCTTGTAATATTTATTTTATTTTATTGCAGTACTCTATTCCTGATATTGGTTTGGCATATTGTTACATAGTAATATACTAGGTATTGATTTCCTTCTGTTCTGCAGTGTGCTTTCCTCCACACGTTAAAAAATCTTAGGCAGTTTTCAGAGAAACAATTGCAGTTCCTTCAGCCCATTTAAAAGTGTAGGTGCTCAGCTATTCCAGAAGCTGAATGCTCGTTTCCAAATGATGGCCCTTCATAACCTGGCTGAGAATAATTCTTTCCCTTGTTTACAGAAAAACATTACTCACTTTCAATCTCTAGAGATTTTCAGGGGTTAATAATCAATATCTACTATGTATCCAATTGTTGTTGTTGTTCTTAATTTATACTATTAGTATTGGTATTAAACCAACAATTCTAAAAGAACAAGCACTGTTGCCAATTTTTAGTGAGTAATAGATACTGGCCATGTTGCTCATCATAGTATGAGTCACTGGTTTAGGTCATAGCTGTGAACCTTCAGAATATGAGCATTTCTTAAACTCATTATATTATTTTGCATTTAATAGTGGTCAAAGTCCACAGTTTCCCAAACTGAGAAATAATGAATGTGCTTTCATGGTCATCTTCTTGATGAAGACCACATCAAAATGACTAAATTATCTAAGCCAGCTGCTTCCTACACAACATTAAGTTTCTAAACATTAAGGGTTAAGTTAGTCATGGCAGTTTTCCTCTAGATTATTTGAGAAATATCACCTCCAGAAGACAATTCATCCAGTTTATCTTAGAACAAAATCAATTGTCTCTGGAACTGAACTATTCCATCCAAAATTGAAAAGATAGTCTCAAGCTTGGGCTAGTTATCTCACTCTAGAGAATCCTAACACAAGCAAAGTCCAATAAATTCTATCCACATAATTTAACCACAATTTAGTGTTAAACTATGCCTCATTCCACAGTTCTACCAAATCAAACTAAAAGCCTGAGGACAAGGTACCATTTAATACTGTGCAATGGTTCAAGACTGCACCAGGGAAGGCTTAGACAGAGCACTAGGAAGATTTCTTTACCAAGATAATGGTCAAGTATTGGAACAGGCTTCCTAGAGAGGTGTCCAAGCCTATCACTGCTTAAGAAAATTTAGGCAACGTTGTTATTTTACATGTTTTAATTTGGTCAGCCCTGAATTGGTCAGGTGACCAGATGAGATGATCATTGTGGGTCCCTTCCAACTGAAACAGATGATTTTATTCTGTACTTTTTCTCATGAAAATGCCAATGCATATTTCTCTACATGTTCATAAAATATCAGTCCAGGAACACTCTCCCACTGCCTGGAGCAAGAACACACTTTTTCAGTCATGTTCCACCTCCAGAATCTCGAGGTGAGACTCAGGATACACCACTTTACCTTGTTCTTTTTCTCTGATTTCTGCAGGAAAGACACTCAGGTTTATGATCTGCCCAGGAGCCATGACATGTTCCAGGCTGGTTCCAGGGTGGATGCTGGAGAGCTGGGACCCCAGGAGGAACTGCACCCTGCACTTCCACACAGATTACCTGCACCTGTCATGCTCTTATGTAAAGCCTGCCTGTATCATAAGGATAGAAGGCCATGTACTGTTCTTAAAAACACAAGTAAAGCCTGGCATCTAGATCTGCCCAGAGAAAAGCCCTCTTCAGAGAGAGATCTCTGATGTGGAATATACACCAGAACTAAGAGAAATATTTAATTCTTTCTCTTCAGCTGTTATCATACTGCAAAACATTAGTTTTCACTGTTTGTGAAAGCTCACCTGTTTGATATCAACTCAGAGAATGTTTAAACTATCATTCTCAGTTTTATATATAATAACGATATATTTTTCAACTGATGGGAATATGACTTTTTTTTTTATACAAGGGTTTTTGTTTTTTAAACAAATCCTTCCCTGTATTGCAAGAAGTGAAAAGGAAACACAAAATAAAAGAAAGGAAACAAGAAGGAGAAATTCTGGAACCAGAAAAATTATATTAGAAAGAGGTTGTAGAAGAAAGAGTATTTCAAATGTAAAAAAAAAAAAAATTGGATTTTCTACTTCCTTGAAACATTTTGCTCATCATTTAAAGAGGGCGATGTGACAAATTTTTTTGTGTTTATGTATCAAAACTTGAGGCTATCCATGTGGGAACAAAAATGCAATTGCTTCCTTTTCACAAAAGTTTTTCAGCCTGGAGGAGAATGCCCAAGCATGCTTGGTAAAATCTCAGCAATGCTCATAATCATCTCATAATTCTCCTAATGTATTCATGAGCATCCTCTTTTGTTGCAGCATTATGCCTTGAAACACAAGCCCATATTTTTTTATATGAAGTCAAAAAACTTACTGATTTACCTAAGTTGTCATTGGCTTTTTCCCCCCTTCCTCTCCTGCAGGCTACACAGACCCAAAATAGTCAATTCTAAATCAGCACAATCAGTACTCTTCTTACTCATATACATTTTTTCCCTATATTTAGTTTTTTTCTATGATTAATTCTTAATATCAGCTTTTTCCAACTACTATGCAAACAAATTAGGAAAACAATACCTAGTTTTGTATTCTAAAGGTAAATAATCTCCAAATTAAATTTCTTAACATTTGAATTCTGAGTACTTCCAATTCATTATTCACATATGATCTCATTAGACCTATATAACTGAACAAAATACTAAATCTTAAGAAGACCACATTTTTAAAAATCAATTGATTTTCTGCCATTTTTCATGTGGCCTTTTTTCCTTATACCATAAGTATTAAGAAGTCAGTACCATAATTTTTTACAACAGTGAGGTATGCAAATAGAGGTGGACAAGCAAAATACTTCCTTTCTCCACTGTTTTTATTTCTAATATAAAGGTTAAGTATTAACAGCTCAAGATGTGGAAATGTAGGTTCTACTTTTTAACTTGGTATCCTGCAGAAGATATTCAGTGAGTGACTGGGTTAGGATTTTGCCAAAGGAATAATGTATACTTACAGAAAATGTTTGGAAGTTAAGATAAACTTTTTTTCAGCCTTTCAGGAAAGTCTTGAGCAGGTTTTTCTGTTATCTACATAAATCACTCAAAATATTTAGTTCTTTTTGTTTCTTTATGATTTTACATAATACATAATAATCACATAAGGGTTATTTCAGATAACAATCAGAAACTTATTGTTCATGACTTCTTAATACTGGCTTTCTGTACTGCCATTTTTATTTTTCTCAAAAATGGGGGAGATGGGAGTTTTGAAAAAAAATAGCAATTTAGAATTTTTCCTTCTATTTCTACCCCTTGGGGGGTAGAAAGAGGAGCTACAATAATATGGCAGTGACAACATACTAGGGAAAAGTACTTGCCCTTTGATAATAACCTACTCTGTTAACACAAAGAACCGCTTGTATTTCCAATAGCAATATATATTTTACTGGCCATCAGAATTATGTCTCTTAAAATCACAGGTGGCTCTATCTGGAAGACAGAGACCTTCATTCACCTGTCACTGACCTCATTTCAATGACTTAGTTCAACCTGCAGTCAGAAATTTCAATTTAAATTTGCTATTCTCTCAGAATAGCCTTGCAGCTCTGTAGGAAATGAAGGGAAAAGGAGGAAAACACAATATCTGGAAAAACCAGAAGGCAGAATAAATATTGGGGATTTAAGGTCACTAGTATGTTCCTTTCAGTGATGCTAGGTCTGTAAGCAGGTTATAATAGCCATTGTACAGAATCAGTGTTTATGACAGCAAATTTAGAAAAGGACTGGATTTTCCAAAGTGCCATTACTGAAGAGTTATGAAATGAGTCCTGACGATTGCCTCCACCATGGAGATCAAGAAAATTCCAGCTGCTGCAAAGAGACAGACCTAAAAGTCTAAACAACAAAGGCATAAGTTCCTGAGGACAGGAGCCTTAGGCTTCTTTAGATCCCTAAGAGTGGAAAAAAATTCATAACCTCAACCAATGCAGAGAAACCTACACTTTGACAACTTTTAAGAAGAAATCTCATCAAAGCAATCATAATTGATTTTACTCCTTTTGTGACCTCTTTTTTTCCTGCAGAAGTATAATCCAGGTCTGCATTTTTACTTACCACTTGTTAAACCCTCTCAATACATATAAAATGACAAATATTCTGTTACACTAATAGTGTCATGTAGAAATAACCAGGAAAAATTTCAAAACACATACAATTCTATTTCTATTTCTATTTCTATTTCTAATTATTATTAAATATCTATTTGGTTGCTTTTGATTATATTATATACACACATACATTTTGCATGCATATAATCAGATTTGCATTGGCATGTACAAAGTTAAGTGTGGGAAGCATTCCAGCAAGGTTGTCTTCAGAAGAAATACATCTGATAGTGGATTCAGGAAGGAAATTCTAAAACAAATATGTAGGAAGAAACCTTCCTTTAAATAATGTCAAAATATTTGGGAGATGTATAAATACAGAAATAGAGCTCTCTGTGGAACAGAAGGAATCTAATTCAGTCAGTGCATGCTACATTTCACCACAACCAATGTGTACTAGAAATTTAGTGGCAATGTAAAGAATATCTCAATAAAATTACATAGGTACTCAAACACCTGTATAAATACCAATCTGGCATATTGCAGCTTGACACTACAAACTATTAAATAGGTAAAAGAAAAATCACTCATGAGTACAGGTGCTGGGGTGCAGGGGAGAATGTGTTTATACCTAAACACATGCATATGTGTGTTCAGAGTACATTTTCATCTTTTGTATGTCAATGAAGAGTTGTGTTGACCCTGACAAGATACAATGCCATAGTTTTAGGATGTTTGTGTGTTTAATGCTTATCTGAAGCATTTGTTTTTCTTCTGTTTCTCTTAGCCACTAAAATGCAAAGATGATAGCATGTTTACTTTGTTGTCAGACATTGTATATAATGACTTTTAAATATATTTCTGTTAATAAAAATTTGAACCAATAATATGAAAAGTGTCAAATGGAGAAAAGGAACTCCCTGAAACTCCATCAATTTTTTTTTAGTAAATCACAGTTATACAAGATGGAAAGAACCAGATCATACTGTAATGACACATCAAATGCTTACCATACTCAATGGCTTCTGTGTAGAAACATGGCAAATCCATGGAACTGATAAAAATGTTTGTTTGCTATCCTATGAATGAAGAGCTTAGCAAAGTGTACAGACTTTGTGCAGCCGATGTCAGAGAGAAACACAATATTAGATTATAATGCATTTCATCATTACTGTTAGTTGAAGGGATCAGCTCTATATTCCCAGTGCTTACCTGAGAAGGTCTGGCACACATTTTACTATGTTCAAACAATTGAAAAGTGTGCTGACAGAAGTGTGAGGGACCAGGACGTCCAATCCCAGTACAACTCTCTTCCCATGCTTCTTTAGTCTTCTCAGCTTAGGTCTTCTTTGTGCATCCAATTTCCTGTGCACTTGTTTTTTTTTTTTACTTGTTGGTAACATGTCAGGTTGGTATCATACCTACCCTAGTTGTTTTCACTTTATTCCCAGAGGAACAGCTCCATCCCTTACGATCTGGAAGAACTTTACATTCCTCCCCTTCAAGACATGGTTGCATGTGGCACCACCATTTCTGCTCTACTATTGAAGCTACAAGAGAAAAAAACAAATGTATTTGTATTTTGTTGAAATGGCCATTCTAGGATGCCATAACATTACATTTATTTTATTTTCCAGAAAATATGAGAAATATGTTGACTGACAGCTAGTTTGTGATTTTCAGCCACCTCAGAACCTTCACAAGAAATTAGGTTTCCAATTTGCAAAAGGGGCTATGTGCTTCGAAGACAATCTCTTCACAGCATTTCCTTCCAACCTCATTTTTATCTTGCTCAGCCAGATTTCAAAATATTAAGTAGAATCTCTTCTTTTGATTGGTCTATAATATAGCCTAGCATAGCTTGATTAAATTTATTCCCCATGATGACATATTTACCACTTCTCTGACAGCCAGAAACATATCAGCACTAAAGAGATCATGTAAAGGGTGAATCCTGCCACTCTTTCAGAGAAAGAGATGTGAAAAATCAGCTATTATTTTCCCAAATAAAACATATAAGCCTACACCACGATTGTTAAGACACTAATATTACACTGTGAATAGGAATAATAATATAAGCCTAAAAAGATTAAAAAATCAGACAGAACTGTGTTCTGTTTGCCTGTTTCTTTCCAGTGAGATAAATATATAAATTAAATGTAAAACTGTAGCACAAGAAAATTATATGCTTATGTAGGTTTTGCATAAATACTTTTAATTAAGTGAACATCATGCAACTCCAAGAGTCCTCTTTTAGTTAGATCAAATTTAGCCTCTCAAGAAGCCTCTTTCACTGGCATCAACTAATTTTGATTAGCATTTCCACAGAGCAATAGCAAATAATTAATTTTTCCATCTTCCTCACATTCATCTTTGACACTCCCTTCAAAATACAGAAGCTCTCTTACTCCTATTTTAAATAATTAACTGTAATGGAGTTAATTACTAATGTAGTCTCATTAATGACCTTAAGCCAGCAAAAACTGCTAGGAACACAAAGAAAGGAAGCAAGAGAAGGAGTCGCACCATCGACACAAGAAGGAGCTGCCCGGGTGGTACCTGCTACCTGCCCAGGGAAGCAGGAACACTTCACTGTCTGTGATCTTTCTTCTATCTTATTCTTATTGCAGCATCTGTGAAGCGCCACCACTTCACAGGTCCCAGTTTTAACATGGTGAGCTGTGAAAATAAGAAGATGAACAGTTTGATAACTTTGAGAAGTAACATCATATTGTTTCGTTTGGATTTTTTTTTTAATTAGAAATGCATTAAACTTGGCTCTGTAAGGCAATCTGCCACACATGAAATGAGAATTGCAATGGTATTAACACTTGAATGGAGAGTTGATCTCTTTTCCAAATGTAGTATAACTACCTTAGGCAGAAAACACTGGCTAAAGAACAGTTGGACAAGGATGTATATGGCCTGTTCCAGTGAAGAGGGAAGTAGAAACATAAAACTAACCTATAAACCACATTCATTTCTGGACTCCCACAAACAGCTGTGTACCTCTAACAATATTTCTTTTTTTTTTTTCTCCTATGGGAGAAATTTTGAATTTAAAGTATATCAATGCTAAAATACCCATACACTGATATGTTTTCACAATCCATGTCTCCAGACTTTATGCCCAGAAGTGACTTTGACATGGTATTCCAAAACCTTCCTACAGGTGGACAGAGAACAATTGGCAGGATACAGGGAAAACCCTCCGACAAAATCCAGAAATAAAATCTACTAAGGAATCAAACTTTACATTTTTCTGCCTGGCACTGCAAAGTGGGTTTGGGAACATGGGAAACCAAATCTTTCAAACAAAGGAGGCAACAAGACAATCTTCATAATTCTGTATCTGCACCCTCACTCCCATCCATGCTGCCCTAACTGGTTACCAGAACCATACTGCTGGAGTCCAATGAGAGAACGAATTTGGTAAGAGGAGAGCTACCAAAATTTCCTTTCTACTTCAGCAGCCAGCTACCAAAGGATCTGGAATTTGGAAAACGTTTCAACTGAACTTTCAGTGGTTGCTTATACAAGACTAGATATTCCTGGTGGTAGTTCATTACCATCAGAAGAAAGAGAGAAAAACATCCAAACTTTAGTAATATTGACCTACAACCTTGTATGGGCAGGAATACTAATTATGTGAAGCAATATGTGTCCCTCAGCTCTGCTGCTATTTAACTTTTTGTGTCCTTCATGTAAAGCATGTGCACTGAATGCTTCAGCTACCTTTAATATCCTGAATGTCAAACAATAAACAAGAACTTCTACAAGGAGAAAGCCCTAAGAACAGGAGCCCAACACTGATGTCTGGATTCACTCTGTTGTTATTTCACAGGGTCAGCTCCTAAAAGGTCTGAGGAAGGAGCACAGCTTGATGTAGGCTATGGACCCCATAAATTTCCTAGAGGCAAAAGCCACAGACAGCAATTAGACTCTGGGTCTTCATCAACAAAACATGAACTGCTAAACATTTCATTGGGGAATTATGTATTTTTCAGTTTAACAAATTCCAGTGAACAGTCTGTGGTCTTTGTCATCACTCAATGCATTGTACTATGTCAGGTTTGATTATACTCTACCACATCATGCTGTGCTACAGTTGAAATGATATAACACAACACAAGCAATTAACCCATGATCCATCATATTTTGATAAGCTGAAACACTAAATTTAAATCAAAAATCTAGGAGGAAAAAAATCTCTTTATGCACAAACACTGACTTTCTTCACTTTCTAACTGTAATTTTTAACTCAATAGAGGATAAGGAAAGCAATTCATACTATCTGCCTGAACTTTGCAATCTCTGTTATTTAATACCCCTGATGACTACTAGCACAGGCTGCCCCAAAAATTTACTTTTAATTCTTTTTCAAACAGTTCTACTGGTATACATTTCAGTAAAACAATTTAAATAAACACATTCCCTTTTTTCTTAATAAAACACTTGTAAAGTTCTTTATTTGTGAATAGGAAAAAGAATTATTCTAGGATATATTGGGTACATATAAAATATAGTAGAATAAACACATTCTGCTTTTGCAGGTTCACATTAACTTTAATTTCAATAGGCAATTACATACCTAATACCCACTCCTCCTAACACAAATTCACTAAATTGTATTTTATGAAAGATAGATAAAAAACCCTGTACACTGAATCTACAAAAGAAAGTAAATTTATTGGTAGGATGAGAACTTGAAACCGCTTACTTTTTCACTATATTAGTTTTAATTTGTATTCTGTATATCACTGATTCTGAAATTTTGTGTCCTCATTCTCTTATCATGTAACTTTATGCAGCTTTACTGTGTCTACAGAAATGCCATAATCCAATTGCTAAGGGAAAATATACAATATAGCCCAGTAACCATCAGAAATAGATGCCAGTTAAAACGGCTATTGTAAAATTCTGGGAGGGAAATTTTTACACTGAAACAGAAATCTTGAAAGTCTCCTTTGTAGTAATTAGGATGAGAAAATCAGGCATTGTAAGACTTTTATAGAAAAAGAGTGAAATGAAATGGTCATATTCATCTACAACACCACAGAAAAGCATTTCAAAGGATGAAAAGATACGAAAAATGGAAGGGAACAAAAAATAACTATGAATAAAAAATAAATACCAAAAAATATACTATGAATAGTATTTGGGGAATCTTTAATAAAGATACTTTGAAATTTTCTGGATATAAAACAAAAGCATCCTGGAAAAATACACAAAGATATTTCAAACATTGAGAAATCTAGGCTAACCATCCTCTAGTTTCTATTTGCCATCTATAAAATGCCAGGAAAATTCCTTGAGAGGAAATGTAGGGATTTCAGGTCCTTATGCTATCAAATAATTAAGTTCCATTGCAGTAAGTACAGTATCTGTCTCATTAATGTGAAATTAAAGCCTCAATGCAGTAGATAAAGGATCTACCACAACCTAAAACAAATTAACCTCATTAAGCCACTGGATCATTACACAAAAGGAGGATAATACTTTGGGAGATTCACATTTTGGTTTTGTTTCTTTTCCCCCTAGCACAGCCTTCAAAGTATGCTGCTAACTTTGCAGAAATCATTTGAGGAACTGAATGTAATTTCTGCAATCCTACAGAAATTATTTATTCAAAACTACTGCAAACAGTGTTTCATTTGCTGCTAATGGAAGTAGTCCCTCTTGCCATCAATGTGGAGAAGGCCTGAAGAAAAATACTCAGAGATCTCTATATGTACAGATTGCAAAGTTTTCCTGATGATTGTACATAACATAGGTATAAATTATGTTGCAGAAGATGTAGCATTGTATCATGAGAGTGGAGCTTGGAAAACAGGCATAACCATATCTTACCCCTTAATGGCACATTCAGTAATTAACCTATATAACTAGAAAATTACTAGTCTTCATTTTGGATAAAACTTTTCTTGTTCCTTCATGGCAGCTTTATATTTCTTTCCTTCAGGTGAATAAAATTTCAGTCACATTTGCACAGTGCATCTGGCACTAAGTTATGACCCTTACTCCTCTACTTTTGTGGGAAGATTGCTCCAGGGAAGAATGGAAGTTATTATTCAAGATTATTATTTTGCAATTCAACTCACAAATATGAATATAAGGTATTTAGTGTAGGAATGCAAATCTTGCATTAAATCAAGAAAATCTTCTGAATACCATTGTTCCTCATGATCACCTTTTCCTAGCCTCAACACTTAAACATTGATGTTCAATTCTGTCACGCATCTGTTCAGTCAATTGAATATTTTCTTTCCTGAAAGTTGTACAGATCATGCAACAACACATACACTGGCCATTAACAAAGAGGAAGAAATCGTGTTTCCAAGAGCTAAACAAAATAAATTCACAGCCTGCTTCTGTCTTCAGGTTCCCCATCATTGCAGAAGCCACACACAAATAGCAGGGACAAACTATCAAACAGACTCTGTCATATGCTCTCTGCAAAGACACTGGCACATCTGGGTGACACAGTTAAATCCATCTCATGACTAAGAGCTGCTAGAAGCAAAAGAAGATCCCTTGTCTCTTGTCCAGCATTCTTCCATCCCTTGCTTGCCTGAACACTGTCATTTAATAGTGAAGATGGTAAGCCCGGGATTTGGACCAAAAAAAAAATTTCCCCTTTTTTTTTAGGGTTAGTTCTCTACCAGTTTAGGTCCTACAGCTGGGTGCAGAGACCACTGAGAAGCATTTTCAGACAAAGGGAAGAGGAAGGACCTGACAGCCACAGACACCTGATTAACTCCTGCAGAAACCAGCTCCTACACCAGCTTGCAAGAACTGCAGCTCTGTACTCCTACAAAATAAATTTATCTTAACTTATTCTATTTCAGGTAATTTTTCTGAGGTCACAGAGGCTACTTAAAATCTGCAAAGCTTTGTTATATGCATATATAACTATATATATATATATGTTATATATAACTAGGTTATAGTTGAAAAAAGAAGCATCAACAATAAATAGAGATTGGAAATTACACTTAGCCATGAGTCTCAATTCCACATTGCATCTAATAGTTTATACACTTTAGACTTTTTGTCATCTTGGGTATGATCAGGAAGATGTCCCATATGGAATACTACAGAAACCACTCTTTCAAAGTAGTTACATATGCATTTTTATTCATGTAAAACATATCCACATTAATGATTATAATGGAATGACTCTTTTAAATAATCATCTGTAAGAAAAAGTAGAAAGTATTTCCAGACATTGTCAACTTGTTTCATCCATTTCCCTAAGTGATTAATGTCTGTTCTATACCACAATATTCGAACAAATGTGTGATTGGGTGTTATTGGTAAAGAAAAAATATTAGTGGTTGTAATATACATTTTTCCAGAATGGGCTTTAGATCATTGTTCTACCTTTAAATCGCCAGGGGAATAAAAGAGGGTTTTCTTGTTCACATGGTTTATTTGCTTTGTTCATACTGATTGACAAGGAAAACAAATGTAGGTTATTTTTCTGCTATACTTCAGCAATTTCAGTATGTCATATCAGCCTCAGTGTCTCACTGTAGAGAGAAAAGACACAAACTTGCAAAATCCCCTTCATACATACAATCCCATGCAATATTAATGCATTTTTTTAATATCTTAATAAGTGTTAGTAGCTGCCATTTCTAACCAATCAAAATCTTATATAACCATAATCAAGTCAGGATTTCCATCTAAATTTTCTCTTTAAATGTTAAAATAAGATATATGAAAACAAATACACTATCCAATTTCTTCATTCAATTAATGTTAACATTTTTCAATATTTTCTATAATATCCATGTAACACCTGTTAGGGAAAAACTTGAACATAGTTTATTTCTACTCTGCCAGCAGTTCTGTGATGTAAGCACACAAGCAATGTGAAGCTTTTTGTTAAGGATGAAATCTTTAATTTGACCAGTCATTAGTGCAGTTGGGGAAAAAAAAAAGCAGCCAAGATTTTGGGGACACAACCTTCAGTTTGCTTTTGTGAACACAAAACAAAGCACAACTCCATTTCAGCTCCATGGGCCGAAGGGAAAACTGGCAGCACAGACATCAAGAAAAGATGCCTAACTCCCAAAGCAGCACTGGTAGATACACATCAACAGCAACCTTAGAGAGCATTACCTTTAAAGATCAAATTAAAAACCCTTTGAACTCAATGTTTTTTGTTTGATAGGTGCTCTTTGGATCAGAATGTCAATGAAGAGTAATTTTTTATTTTTCAGTAAAGGTGACATCTAGATTTGCAACTAAGATATTTATTCTGGTGAATGAATGTGCAGCAGCTCTTACAGTGATTGAGCAAATGATGATATATAGTCTGCACATGTGAAAACTATGGTGAATTAAGTTTATTAAAGAAAATTTTTTGAAAAATAGAATTGTATCCACAAGGGTTTTTTTTTAATTGAATTTTGTACATATTTTAATTGGTTTGAAAATCCTATGATATTTTTTAAACAAAGAAAAATATAAAAAAACAAAGCTTTTTTTTATTTTTTAAAAACTTACTTGATGTTCTTCTTTTTGTTTGTTGATTTTTTTCTTTGTTTGGCCACTGAACTGAAAAATCAATTACAGACACAGCAGTAATTCCTGTGTCCTCAGTGGCGACAATGAGGCATGACACAGTCGTGGTGCATCTTAGGAAAGGCACTCATGTTGCTTTATTTTCAGATGACACATGGGGTTGTACTATAGTAACAGCAGGACAAAAATGCTAATTTTGTGCTATCCTATTCTAGACTATCACAGAATCTTAGAATGGGTAAGGCTGGAAGGGACCACAGTGGGGCTCTGTCCATTTGACATCCTCCCTTCAGATACTTATATCCATTGTATATATACAGCTGTCAGGAGCCAGCAGTGTTTCCTTGTGGCCAAGAAGGCCAATGGTATCCTGGGGTGCATTGCCAGGTGGAGGGAGGTGATCCTGCCCCTCTACTCTGCCCCAGTGAGGCACATCTGGAGGGCTGTGTCCAGTTCTGGGCTCCCCAGTGCAACAGTTCCTGGAGTGGGTCATACAAAGTTGGTTAAGGGACTGGAGCATCTCTCTTACAAGGAAAAGCTGAAGGAGCTGGGCCTGCTCAGCATTGAGAAGAGGCAAGTCTCATCAGTGTATACATTATACATTGCCAAACAATTATTTCTGAAAACCCTACAAACACATCTTATTGACAGGTCCTACTTACTGCATTCACATTCCCATGTTTTGTATCTCAGCTACACTTGTTCACTTTGGGCACCAAAAATTCCAGATAGAGTATGCTCTACTTATACCAGTGGAGTGCAGAACCAATTTAGATTAAAAGTACAGAATTATTTTTCATTTCTCTTTTACTCTGATGTCTCTTGCATCTTGGGATAGGTTCTCAGGTAAGTTTCTCAAAAAAAATAAACAACCATGACTGATTGCTTTGAATATTTTGCAGTGCCACTTGTAGGCAACAAACACAAAAATATTGCTAACTGTAGCTTCTCCCAGGCTTCTTGGATTCAACATGATGTTTTCTCTCCTAAGAGGATCATTTTAAAATAACAAGAGTCATTCTTGATAAGTGTTTATTCTGCAGATGCTGGCCCAGTTCCTCTACCCCTCAATTAACCCAATTAGTCCACTTGGGTGAAGGATGATGAGCAGAGTTCACATGACAATGCTATGCACACAGCATCTCCAGTAGCCTTTAAAACCTGAACTAATGAATGGTTTGCCACAGTCACATTGCCAAGCATAATCTTCTGCACAGTGCCAAAGAAAAATCTCATCCATCAGTTTGTCTGCCAGCTGTCATTTACAGCCATCTGTATGGGAAGACATTTTCCCTTTTGGAAAAAAAATCAAGGAAAAACTACAATATAAGCATCCCCCCGAGAAGAGCTCACTAATGAATCTGTGAGATCTAGCCTCAGATATTCCCAGTGCAAAATGGATGCACTGAAATGGACTGCTGACTTATCTCCACTACTAGAGGAAAAGACTGGAATAAAGTAGCAAGCTGGCATAGTCCCAGCTGTTCTCACAGACAAAAACTACAGATGGAGCACTTCATGCAGGATCTCTTGGACCTGGAGAGTCTGCAGTCATCTCCCAGCCTTACTGAAGCTAATTGTATTCATTCAGTTCTCTGGCAGCAGTGAGCCAGTCCTACTCAAATAAGCTTACCTCCTCTCTCAGAAAAGTCAGTGCCTTTTTATGGCAATAGCTACAAATTATTACTTCATACCAAACTTTTACCCAAAGAAACAGGAACTCAAAACACAACTGATTTTCAAATAGCCTGAAGGATAATTTCTTCTTCTCCATATGACCCTACTCAGCCTAGAGTGCTGCCCTCCCTAGGTCTGACTTTGTAATTTAGAAACTGAGTAACCTCAGAGACAAGATCACAAGCAGCAATCATTTTGGGGGTTTCCAGCTCTTTATATTCATACTCACTGGAAGAGGAGCAGAAGCAGCTTCTGCACATTATCCCAGTGCCCACCTCAAGCTGGGCTCCCTGGCTGCAGCCTGCCTGCCTGGTCCTACCCCACCTCCCAGTGCAGGAGCCCAGAGAGGAGCTGCTCCACCACAGCCACCCCATTTGCCAGGCAGTGGAGCAGATGAGAGGATGATGACAGCAGCAAAGGCTGCATGTTTCCTCATGGGACCAAAATGGAACCACTTTGCTTGTCTGTAGATGAGATGTTTCCCACACTTGTATTCTAGCAGCTGTGAGCTGCCACAATCCTTGAGAAAGTTTGTGTAGAACCAGTAGAAAAATACTCAGGGTGAGGTGTAGTTTACAAATACTACAAGTCAAAAGCCCCAGTATCTCTGAGGTTGTTATCAAACATGTTAAGCAAATGATATATTAAAGTGTGCAGACATTTTGCAAATTACCAGGCCGATGCTTGAGATTACTAATTATATGATTTCACAGAGAAAAAAAGACTAATCCAGCTTTCAGGCACTCAAAAGAACATTTGGCACAAAGACTTATTATTCTCTCATACTCTCTCTTTGGGCCTTCTGCCAAATATCTCGACTCAGCAAGAAGCAGTAGCACATGTTTCAGTGCAGCCTTCAGCCTTTGGCAAAATACAAAAAACCCCACATTTTCTCCTCAGTCCCAGAGTGTCAGAAGCCTGTAGTTTACAGAATTATGACGAATATATTTCCTGTTCCCCTAGATGACTCTCATTATTGGTTTTCTTTTCTTTCTAGCTGACCTAAATGACTATGTTTGGGTTGTTTTGGTTTTTTTGGGGTTTTTTTTTTCATTTTTCATTTTTTTACACCCCTTCCTTCTACGACTTCCCCATCATCCTACAGACTCCTCCATATGAGTTAACAGAAACTCCATAGGATGTCCCAGTACACAGTTCACCATCTGAAAGAAAGATCTTAATTTTAAGTTTCAGCTTGCTTCTTTAGAGCCCCAGGCAACTCTTTGAAGTGCAGAGTCAGGAGGGAAACTTAACTCAGGCCTTTAGAAAAAAACTGCTAACAAGGCACATGTCTACATTTCTACTGTGAAATGCCTTTTGGAGTGCTCTCCCCTGCTACAGCCTTCCCTCTTCATTGTTGATTCCATATAAATAGCAAGTCTCTGAGCCATGGGTATGATGAATCAATAAGGATCTAGACAGAGTCTATGAATTGAAACTGGATGGCCTGGGAAGAGGCTGGCTATTCTTCAAGACAGAAGAAAAGAAAGCACATTCCAACAAGCCAAGTAAAAGAGGAGAAACTGCCAGGAGAGCCATTCAGAGTAGTGCAATGAATAATATTCTTGCCCAAGGATTCCCAGTAGATAATACTTTCAGATATGTCTTCTTGCTGAAAGGTACATTTTAAGATGCTCCTAGCAGACTCCCTGGCATTTGTTTCTGAAGGAAGAAATAACAGAGGCTATTGATAGGAAACACACAGACCACCCTCATAGCTACCCAAAGTCAGAAGCTGCAAAAATATCACAGAACCCAGAACTCTTTTTTAACAACTATATTGTAACAAAAGCAGCTGAAGTAATTCACACCTTCAAAAAAAAAAAAAAATTCAAAACAACAACAGGGACCAAAAAAAATCATAATTATTCAAGGACATTTTCAGACAATGAAGATTTGGCTTCATGTTTGCCATCTTAATCCTGTATCTATATGGAAGCTGATACATTGCATACAGGGATGTAAGAGGCCACGCCAGGCCAGCTCAGGATTCTTTATTCCTGCCTATTCACAAAATAAGCCAGGCACCTTGTGGAGCTAGACCACTGCTGGGACACAAGCACAGAGCATATCAGAACTTGCTGGACAGCTCTTGGACAGAGTTTTCTGGGACTGCACACCTGGAGTAAAATAAAAGAAAATTATCAGTAAATTAATTTTCTATTACCCTAAAGGAGCCAAGCCTCCTGCATTGCATGTGAGTCTCACAGACCAGCCAAGCAACTCTGCCTCCTGCTGTGGAGCAGAGAGGTGCTATACATACAGCCTGTGGTGCTGTGCTGCTCCTGCTGAAAGGGCTGGCGGGGGGACCACTGCTCAAGGCAAGATTCCAAACAGCTCCAGCTCCCACAGCTCCTCCTCTGCCATGTTACCCAACACCCAGACCCATCATTCTCCCACCAGAGCCAGAGCAATGCTTCTGCAGGTGCCAGGAATGAGGCACTATCCGAGATGTTATGTCAGTGCCAGAGACTGGTCATGCCAAAAGAGACATCCACAGTGTTCACACCTTCTCACCATTGTGAAAATGCAAGGGGGGGAAAGGAGGGTGTTTGGCTCTCTGTGAGATATGAAATCTAAACGAAAAAACATTTAATGCTTGAATTTTAGTGCAACTCTTGCCAATAGGAACTTGCAAGGGAGACAAATAGATGAAATACCTACTGCACATAAAATTATAGCATCCTCTACTGGCTGCATACATTTTTTATGACTGCATATTCTTTGATCTTTTTGCTACTTTAATGTAGGATTTTCCTCACAGAGGTCAACATTAGAACTTCAAAATCTTAGACCTCACATTGCATTGATGTGTGGTTTTTAGTTAAGTAACTGAGAGATTCAGTAGCAGTTGTTATCTGTGGGCTATTTTGACTCTTTCAAAGTCCCAAGTGCAAAGCTGAATGCCACATACCATACATCACAGTGCAGTGCATTTTCCTGTCAGGGTCTAAAAATGTGACAAAAATGACAGCAGACTATTTATAAATATCCATAGGACTGTGCCTCTTTCCAAGGTTAGATGAAATTGTAATGGGAAAATAACTGGCTAGCCACAATTCCTTACAAATATCTTCATTGCTTCACAACAAAATATTTTTTACTGCTTTAGTTCTGAAATGCATACCAGAAAAAATATGTGACTGTTAAATAACTGTCCAGGTCCACAGCACTGATATGCTGTGAAGGGACCCAAGTGTAATCTTTAGCCTGTGGAAGACTGTTACAAAACCCAAGAAATAAAAAAAAATTGCCTTCCCCTTCAATTCCCCATCTTAAAAGCTGAACAGCAAGGGGATACACCGGAGGATTTGACAAAATTCCATTGATGAGACACCTTGCCTTATCATATACACAAATCTAGCAGGAGTTTTATCTTTACAGGGCTCACAAGTCAGGGAAATCTTCAGGATAATCCTAACATATATCCTTCAGGTGCAGCTAGAGTTAGCAGATCATTGTAAAATTAAAATGATGAGGAAATCAGAAACTGAAGACGCAGCAGAATGAGCCAGCATTTCCCAACTTCAGTGGGACAGCCTTGTTTTAACACATAACTCTATCTGGAAGTGTTGCCTTGTCTAGGAATTCTATGTTGATTGGGCATCTATCATTTCTAAGGAACTAGACCTGCAATAAAAAAGTAAACAGGAGTACTGTGAATCTCCTTTTATTTCCCACACAACCACTCTGATATTTGCTTTGTTCTTCACTTGGATTTTTACTTTAATGAACATGCTGCATAGCACAGACATAATCTGATTATTTCTGATCCTCTGCCTCATCTCTCCAAGGGAGTCACGTGTTCATCCACCTTTCCTTTCTCATACAGTTGTTTCTAGAGTCTAGCAACACATGTATTACTATTACATTAATATATTGTCATCTCATAGAACAAAACCAAATTTTAGCAGTTCATGCATGGTTTAGAGCCCCATAAGCAGTGCACAGCACAGTCCAAACCTGCAAACTGGAAAGATTTGCTCCAATTTTGTCCCTGATTTTTTTTCTCAAATACTATATATATGCATACCAACATAAACACATATACAATCAAGGACATACAAGTGTCTCCAGGCAGAAGAATCCAATGTTTTAACATAGCAATGCATCTTGACATTTTTATTCACTTTCTGAATCTTACAGTATCATTTACTTTATCATTATTACAATAATGAGAGTGGGATTTTAACTGTTCTCTACAAAAGCAAAGACATCACCATACACTGGATGCCTGCAGTGCCTAATCTAAGCTCCACATCCCTGTATATTCAATGCAGCTAGAGAAAGAAGCACCTCCAGAAATGGAGGTGTGCAAGATTAGATCCCTCCTTAAAGGAAACAGCTACATCAGGAAAGATATTACTTTGAAATTACTATGAAATTATTCTGGTTAGTCATTTCATCTGTGAGACTGCCCTCATTGGAATCTGACATTGTCACCATACTGAAACAGGCCTAAGTGAGATCAGTCCTCTGTAATGATTATTATGTATAGCTATATGTATAGCTAAACCAAGCTAAAATATATCCACAGATTTATTGTCATTTGCAAAGCTGGATTTTAAGACCTATGACATTTGCCAGGACCCAGCAGAGGAGTCACATGCAGGTCGAAATAGAACACTTGAGTCAAAGGAAGAAACACATTCCTCTGGTTTTCATTTCAGGAGCTTTTAAAATTGTACTAGTTGTGATAGTAGCATATCAAGACTGATTTTCAAAGTTCTCTTTAAACAGCAAACTTTCTCCTTCAAAGAAAAAAAAAAAAAAAAAAAAGAGAAAGACATCCTGGATTTTAAATCCATCACCAATTTATTTCTTCATTGTATTAATAAAGAGACACAAAAATGCACAAAATCTGGAGCTTTTAAATCCCACTCTTTAGCTGTAAAGTAACACTACTGCATTTCTCTCCAGGTTGTCTGCAAGAAAGAAATCTCATTTTCCCATTGATCTTCTCTTTAATTGTTCATAATTGCTATGCATAAACCTAGGAGACTTTTCCATACAATAAAGTAAAAAATAAATGCCAAAGAAACTTAAAAACTTCATTAAAAACTATTGAAATTGTTACCCCCTAATGATTATTGTTATGATAACATTGAGCAATATTTTATAGTTTAACACCCCTCTCTTACAATGACTCTATTAGGATAAGGCATAATTTGGAATTTTCCTACATTTTTCATTGGCTCATAATAGTGCTTAAGTGTAGATTGCTGCATTCCTAGCAACCAGCAGAAAAGCAAATTAGTTTATAATCACTCCTACAAATCTGTTCTAAAGATAGATTTTTAGGAGAGCTTTTCTGGCAGCCAAAAATAGTCTGATTAGTGGAACCTTTTACTTTTTTTTTCCCATACACCATTATTTAGTATGACAGTTTTAAATGGGAGCTCTTCGGGATTTATTGCATATCTAGGTTAAAAATGTTCATTAGGCTAATTTGTATTTGAAAATAGAAACAAGAACTAGAGTTGAAAAATATATTTCCTTCAGCAAAAATATTATTTAAAAAAAAAACTTCCAGTACTTACTGTTAATAGTGTCCTATTGTCTAAAAAGACAAGCAGTATTTATTTCAGAAAGATGAAAAAATAATGAGGCTAAAATGTTGCCTGTGATTAAACAAACCACATGTACCACAAAAATAAGTATTATTTCCATATGCCATTCAAAGTATTTTAATTTACTCACTTTCTCACTTTCAGAAAAAAGTACCAAAAACTTAAGTTCTAAAGTCCTTTAACACAAAAATTGTGTATATCCTATCAGTGGAGGTCTTAGTCCAAACTAATTAAAGTATTTTTGTGCTTTGCTATTTCCAAAAATAGCTGACTGATTCTGAACATTTTTTGATACTTCTACAACTAAGAAACAGGTGTTCTAGAGTTTTTATGGGCAACAATATATAGTGCTCCTTGTAGTTTGGTTTTTTGAGGTTTTTTGAAAGAAAATTTAAAATTACATCAGTTTTAAAATTCCTTCTTTTTCTCTAGCAGTTGGAGAAGAATATTGAACAATTTACTTTATTGCACACTTATGACGTTGAATAAACCTACCCCCACTCTGGTGACTATGATCTTTTATTCAGTCACACTCCTCTTTGCAAGCTGTTTTTCAGAGTAAACCCAAGAAAACCTAATGACAGTGATGATGTCACAGAGGAAGGGTGGAAAATCTCTTAAATTTCTTTGCAGAAAATGCATCTTGTAATTTGCAGGACAAAAACTCAAAAGTCTTGAAAGTCATGAGATAAGATCACTGAGCCCTGTGTAATGGGGTTCCTCCTAGTTCCCCACCTTTTAGCTACTTGTAACCAATCCCATCTTCTTTCCTAATATTAGGCAGAGGGCCTGAGTGCACTTCATTCCTGCAATTCTCCAGAAGACACTGCCAGGGATGATCATCTCAGCTATGCTGTGAACAGGAGTGGCCTAAGGAGGATGAAAGGTTAATTCTTGTCTCTGATGTTTCCAGAGTACAACCTCTGCTGGATGTCCTTTGTCTTCTGCAACACACCTTTCCAGCATACAATGTTTTGTTACAATGAATGAGAAAAATGGACCATTTACTTTTCATAATTGAGATTTTCTGGATTTTCAGTTTTTAAAACATAAACATAGGCATAGGATTTTAACTCTCCTAAGACAATTTTTAACCACAAGTAGCAGGAAAAAAGATTTACACAGTTTTCATATGCACAGTGTGCAGTAGTGCAACAAAATGGCACAAAATTACTATTTCTCCTTCCTTATTTAAACTTTTATCTTCTCTCAGATATAGTCATTTTTGCTCCTAATATCTCTGGCAGATGTTCTGGGGTGAATGAGACAATTAAGAATCAAAAATTCCCATTTCTTCCAGATGCTTCTTTTCTCAATATTCACTCACTGGATACATATTTACTTTCCACTCTGCAGTGTGTAGCACTTAGCACACCTTCTGGGTTCCATTTCACAAAATTTCCACAGTTAATCTGACACATGCCAATGCATCTTAGATGCAAGTTAGCATCAGTAATGTAGGTTTGGTTTTTTTTTTTTCTGCCAGTAACATATTTACATAATAGAACAAAATTGAACTAAGTTTCAAATAAGTATTTTACTTTAGAAATATCCTCATTTTATTTTTCACAGGTACAATACTTTCTGCTATCTTTCTGATTTTTAAAACTAAACTTTGGTTTTCCTCAGTCTTTCAGCTCACTGAAGGAATCTAATAATGGTTTTGGTCTTTTCTGCGATCAGTTCTATTCACTGAGATTGAACTACAGGCTGAAGTGGTTAGTCCTTGCTCCCCAGTCATCAAACACATACAGAGCCTTGGGTTCAAAACCTGGATCCAGAACAATTCTGACTTTCTCAATAATTCAGACATCTTCCTCTCATACACATCTCTGAAGCATAAACTCAGCTGAAGCAATTCTAATAACTTGCACCTAAAAACACAATGGCACAATGCACCCAAGATTTGTGTTGGTCTTAACAGAATACTTTTATTGTGTATATCCTTTCTGCTGCTCTGCATTCATCTAAAATAACCCATACATTCAGGTTTATGCTTCAGTCATTCAAGGGCTTCAAGGGCACTTGATATTGAAGTAAGAAGTTTTTTTGCAGAAAGAATCCTAAGTCTACTGCATTTACTTGTGAACAATTTGAGTACAAGAGTTATACAAATCTATGGGGAAAAAAGAACAAGACAGACTTGGCAGCTCCTACCTCAGCCTCCTCATCATTACAGACAGAATTCTTGCTCAGTCTGCTAAAAGAGAGCTGCACAAGGCAGACTGCTCTTTTATGATTTTCCTGCTTTTCCTGTCATCTGAGCCCCCAAGCCAGCCCCTTCCATGTATGCCATGGCTTTGCTTCCATCTAAGTAGAGAAGTGGGTTTTCCCTGGCCACAGTTCAATGGTATACTTGCACACTCCCAAAAGGAGGGTCAGAATTTCACTACTATTTCTTTGCAGATTTAACAGCTCTTCCAGACTTTCCCTGCATGCACACAAATATCTCAAGGGCTGGTGCAAGAGGATGGGGCCATGCTATTCAGTGGCACCCAGTGACAGGACAAGGGACAACAAACAGAAACTGAAACAGGAAATTCAATCTGAATGTGATAAAAATCACTTTCCTGTGAGAATGTGTGAAAGACTGAAATGTTACAGTTAATGGCCTAAACATTGTTATGAAGCATTTTTTGCCCAATATGGCAAAACTGTACAAAGACCACTGAAGCCCACCCCTCCCTGAATATGCCTCGACTGGAACTTTGGGATGTGAGTTAAGCCACCTAAGGCAACCTGAGATGAGATAAAGGTGACACTATATTCAATTATCTCAGGTCTAGGGAGAAGTACAAAAGGCTGGGAGAGAAGAATGTATACACAAGGAAACCAAACCCAGCAGCTGGCTGTCCTCATCTGAAACTCATCTCTGCCTGGCTTCAGGCTGTGGGAGGCCACAGCTCACAGACCCATCTGCTGAGGCCAGGTTTGCACACACTTCTCCTCAGTCAGGGAGAGGAGGAGAGTTTTGGGTGTGTGGAGTAACTCTGGTCAGAGGGAGTGAACATTCTTCCTCCCTCACACAAACTGGCTCAGCTGTAAAACCTACCCACCCTGGAAAGGCCACATCCACAGGACATTCACATGAGGGACAGCTGAGGGGTGTCATCATCTATCAAAGACTCCCAAAGCTCCCCCAGGCTCATTGCACCAGGGGACTACACATGATCCAAGTGACACAACAGATCCAGAGTCAGTTGCTGGAGACAATGTCAAACCTGCCTCCCCCAGGTGAGGCACCTGGGTGTTCCCACCTTGTCTGAACATGTATTAAGCCATTGAACTCTGATTTATGGGATGCTCACCACCAAGAAGACCAGAAGAGGATCAATGAGACACCATCAGGTACAATGGAGTGGTGACATTTTCTACTTAATCTGTCCCTCTGTCACTATTTTTGTTTCCCACCATCCCCCCTCACACCTTTTTCTATTTCTTTCTCTCTCTCTTTCTCTACCTTACATTTACTGCTAAATCAAATCATGCTGATGTCTTCAATGCATGGTCTCATTTGCACCTTAATTCAGGCAGAAGCATTTCTCTAAAAAATTTAATTAAATCGGATCATAAGAGGAAAACAGACCATTGGAACAGGCTGTGAAGTGAGGTTGTGGAGCCTCCTTCTCTGGAGATATTCAAGACCTGCCTGGACACAATCCTGTGTAACCTGCTCCAGGAGAACTTAGATGATCTCCAGAGGTCTCTTCCCACACCAACAATTCTCTGATTCTGTGTATTGTAGCTCAACAAGGAGAAATGGAACAAATGTAAAATCCAGGTTTAACAGCTAAACCTTGTTTAACACAACTGAATGACATTTGCAGGATGATATAAAGATGTAAATAAATCTGTCACAGATCAGATTTCACTGGCTTCTGAACAGCAAAATGAGAATCTATTTGAAAATTAGAAATAAGACTTTTAGAATTTTATTCGGATACTATGACCTTGATACAGAAGCTTTTAGGCAGATAAAAGAACAACATCCAAACTGAGCTCTTCTGCTAAGAGACTTTCCAAAAGTTCCAGAAGCTGCCCAATAGTTGTAAATTATTTTATATAGGAATTCAGAGAAGTGTTCACACTTACACTTACAGCTTGAGTTCTCACTTTTTGAAAGGAAGAGCTCTGAAGGGTGTTTCAGAGAACCTAGAAGAGATGCCTAAAACTACATGTTGTGGAAAATTCCCTGAGTTTTCAGTTAGTTTTGAAAATCACCACTGTTTTGTGAAACCTCCATAAATAAATTATATGCACTTAAAAACACTAAAATGGTCCATGTAAGCTATTTCAGCAGTGATGACCTTGCATTTTCCTCTTTCATCCAAGTCTCTCATACCTCTTATACACACATGCATACATATATAGATTGTCTTCTAAAATGATTACAAATTTCACAAATTTGCATTGAGTCTTTTATGGCTGGACTCACAACCTCAGAGGCCTTTTCCCACCTAAATAATTCTTTCATTCTATAATTCTAACTCTCTATGGCCGAGGAAGACTGCCCTAGGGAGCCTTAAAACAGTGAATTACCTAAGCCCCCAGTGAACAGAACTCATTTTCTTGTTCAGAAAAAGACTTTGTAAGCCACAAACCAAAACAAAGAAAATATTTTTCTATAGATACTTCCCAGCTGTCTGCTTCTGAATGTTTCCTTGGCACCTGTATGACTAAAGAACAGCTGTTCTAAAATATGACATTGTACAAGCAATTACTAACACTGTTGTAGAGTAAATTCAGTGAAGAGTGTCAAGAGAGAAGGGCACAGTCTTTATACATCATCAGCAGAAAATTAATACAGATGAAAATTAGATTAACATATGCCCTGAATGTTATAGAAATAATCTCTACATGAGACATGCTTTTTCAGGCACAAATCAAAAAATCTGAGTATGTGAAATCCTTTGAGTCAGTGTGCAGTAAATACCAGCACATATATGGGGCAGTCGTTGATTGTATGGAATGTGTGTTGGAAAGTCTAAGGGACAGCACAAAAAACTTAATACTGGCACTACAATGTGTGTCCTCCATACAGGAAAGCAGAACTTTGAATATAGAATTGTTTCTAATCCCACCATTACAGTAATTTTCCACTTCTGAATAGAATAGTTTGTGGTGTAAGGGACCTTAAAGGTCACCTACTTCCACATACTTACTGTTAAGGATCAGACTGTAATTATAACATGACATTGACTCACTGTATTTGACTTACAAAAATTATATGATGTTAAAATGTTAAGTTTTGAGAAAATGTAATGTTAAGGAAACAAAACTATTAATATTTTCTTTTCAATTATATTCTTGTTTGATAGTCCCAGATGTATTTCTCTAAGGAAAAAAAGACAGGTAAAATTGAAATTCTCATACTAGTGGAGAAAAATCTACTTGGTTTCTCCACCACAGAAAGCTAATTTCAGGGTCTTGGATATAAACTTGTCATGACCACCCAATGTATCTCAAGATAATCCAATTGTTGGCTCCAAATTCATCAGAAGACCCAAACATAGCCTCTTCTACTTTTCCAAGGCTGGAAACTTCAAAAATAAGGTACATGTAGAGCTTTCCTGCACATAAAGATTCACATTCTCAGAGTAACTCAGTAGATTCTTGTTACCAGCATGCAGTATTTATATAGAGACAGAAAATGACATTCCCTCAAAAGGTTTACTAGTGTAAACTCATCTGATATTTGCCTTCAAAATTTTGCAACAATTTTCCTGCTTACAGCTCCTATATTACATGTCTGTACTAGAAAGATCTTCTTTAAAGACAGTGTAGCCAGTAAACTCAATGAGTAAAAATGTTTTCAGAAAGGGGAAAGGCTCTGGGGAGTGGGAACAGGCAACTGCATCAATGCAGTTTGCAAATTGGCTTGCTGTAACACAGCATCCTGCTCCATGATGTATGATAGGAGTCTCCAGGCCACTGAACAGTCCTTCTCTTCCTTCCTGATCACAGCTGCATCTAACATCTATTGTTTTCTGTTTGACTCCAAGGAAACGTTTATTTAAGGCATTCACTGTGTCATGATACACATTTAGACAAATGAAAAAAATGAGAATAAAACTGCAAGCCAAGAAAATAATATTTTACATCTTGAAATGATAACAAAAATATATATGACTATGTTCTATAATCATTAAGCACTTAAAAAGTTAACAAAAAAGTAAAAAATTCTGGTCAACGGAATCCAAGAGAGTATACTGCATAACAATTTATTTCATACTGTTTTTATAATTTTAATAAAAACTGTGGCATGCAAATGTAATCCTTCTGTGTTCCTAGGCATAAGGATAAAGAAATCTAGCAGTAATGTACTAATGTAATGTAGTAATGTACTGCATTACTCATTATACATAACAGTTCCTCTACTGAAGGAACTCAAAACCAAGAATATAAAACTGGAAAAGTAGCTCTGATTCCAGTATTAGGGAAACATTAACATTCACTCCTGATAGGAACAAGTAACAGAAAGATAAGTATACTATGAGTGTTTTGTTCAGTCCTAAGCTCTTACAGTATTTTTGTAACAAAAAAAATATAGGAAAGTTTATTCTTATGAAAAAGAACTTGGCCAAAGATACAGTTGATTGGTGGGACAGTTATCTAAAGGAAGATAACATTACTATAACTGCAAATATTAAAAAGTTTTGAATTCAAAACTGTAAAATCAACTGTAAAATCAAATCTAACTTTTACAAGAATATAGTGTTTTTTGCAATCATCTTCTTTCCTTCACAACATAAAATCCGAAAGTATTTAAGAAAACTACCCTGGATACTTATTCATGAAAAGTTAGTAAAAATTTGGCACAAAGAATCCAAGACACGAAAAAAAAACAAAAAAAACCACCCTTTTCCTTTTATTAGAAAAAACTCAATAAGCCATACTACTTGCCAAATATAAACACACATATTTTAAAGTGATCACTATATGGGAAAACTCATGATATATCATTTCAACTCTGGAACTTATCCCTGCATGGCTAATTCAAGGTCAGAGAAGATTCACAGCCAAGGGATGATGGGAATGGGGTAAAAATGAAGGCAGCCATTTGCTGTGATGGAGTTGGCAACATAGGGAAGAATTAGGCACAACTCTGCTATTGCCATGGTATCTGCACCCCTTTCCTAGTGCACCATCAGAACTACTGGCACCTTGGCAATAAGAGACTCTTTTTCCCTATAGACCCTGGCAGAAGACCAAGGAATGTTATCTCCTGAACTCTAACAGATATGGTATTAACATTTTAGATTGCAGTGACAGATACTGATACAAAAATACTTGATTGACTGTTCTATTTTATCTTCAAGCAAAAGGCAATTTTTGGATTGGGTTCTGATCCTGATGACTGAAACTTTCAAATAATGCTCAAGCTAGATAAGAATATCTAATATCTTTCTTCCTCATGCCTGCTAAAATAGCTATCATCTTCCTTTGTTTCTATATTTAAACATTAATTACGCATAGAATTAAGTTAGTGAAAGCTGCACACAAAGTATTCTCATTTAAAAGAATCTGTCTGTGGGCCAAACCTCCACAAGAGATAAGATGGTCCATGTTTGAGACAGCAAATATGAAAAAAGAGGCTTTGAATGAAGCAGGAGCTACAGAAGAATAATACATGAGTGGATGCATCCATATAATATTTTGACAGACCCTACTCACAGTTTCCAGCCTCACCTGGCAGCTTTTAAGGCATCCACACACCTTCCTCTGCATCCCTGAAAATTTCCTCATTTAAATATTAGACTTTTTCTTCCTAATTCCAGTAGTCCTTTGACAGGTCCACATAACCAGAAGGTGGATTTATGCACAGGTTCAGACCCCTCAACAGATGTTAGAGTACAGGTACTTCAAAAACATGCAAACTGAGGACAAAGCAGTACTGCATCTGCTTACCCTTTATATTAGAGCCCCCATAGGGGGACTGAGAGACCTGAATTTGGGGACCTCTTTAGCTCACAATTCAAACTACATATCTTATGCCCCCAATGAATGGCATTACCTCCAACTCTCTCAGAGAAAAACAAGGAGCATGCAGTTCTCTAGTGGTTACTTAGGAGAAACAAGAGATGTCTTATATCTGATTTCTGTCCTCTGCACTGAAGTTACCTTCTGTTTTTAAAATTGAATACAAGCATCCTCTCTTTCTGGGCTATAAATGCTGTCTTCTATACAGTGCAAAATCCTCAACCTGAAGGAACAAATATAAATACATATTAAACCACTATGACCTCATGATGAAGGTATTTCTACACAAAGTTTGAATACTTCAGAGATCTCCTATGTAACTATTAGGACTTGTAACCATTTGGAATAGATTTTTTTGTCTAGACAGAGTCTCTAAATATTAGGAATATAGTTTCTTGCTTCTCATAGTCATACTCATTCCCAGACTCCAGGCACAGGCTACATCACAACACTGGTGCCAGCAGTGCTCCTGCCTCAGCAAGGCAGCTGAAGAAGGCAGACTCACCCAACAAGGGTGACCTAACCACCAGCTTTAGGGGCTCAGTGGCTCCTTCATTCAGCTGGGTTTTGGAACAGCCTCTCCTCTGCAAGGAGAAATCAAAATTCATTATCTCCTTGTGAACAGAAAGACATTCCCTCAGACTTCTAGTTTAGTACAAATTCAAAGACAAGTAGGAGCAGCAATTCTGCATCACATATTATAGTTTAGTTTGTCTATATGATAGGCATCAGATGAATAAGTTCAGGTTCTGAGTGACTTTTTTAAAATTACAATAAATTATTATGATTTTCATGATAATCAAAAAATACACAATTATTTATCTACCTAGAATGTTTTCTGGTTCCATAACAAATTCCTTCTGGCATGCTCGTGTTCATCCTTAGCCATATTATTAAATTACTTTTTATTTTTTTCAGGATCTAAAATCAAAGTTGAACTTGTTGTTTTGTATTTTGAGAAATATTAAGCTACGCTTAGATTCAAAAGCATTCTTCATTTAATTAGAATATTTTATTGCATTATCAGTGTAAACAAAAAATATTAAAATGTTCACTGATTTTTTGATTTTCAATGAGTTTTTCATTTTAGGATAGAAGTTTTGTGTAATAGTAGCCTCTTCTCTAGAAAGGAGTGCTTGTAAGAGGGTATCAGTAATTTTTTTTCTCAAAAGGACCAGTTCAACACTTGACACCTTATCATGGGCTGTGATACAATGGTCATCAAATCAATTCATGCTCCCTATGACAGAAATAGCAGTAAGGCAGTGATGCTGAACTGATGCCTGCCTGCCATATCTGCCAGCAAACACTATATGTTTGTACAGGTTTGTTTGTTTTCCAAGGGCTAGCAATGTGTAGGAGGATCAGGATTAGTCTTTATCAGTTTTTCAACTCATGCATTTGACAACATCCTTTTGGAGATTGATATGCCTCTCTCCTCATATGTAGCTACTGCAGCACAAATGCTTCTGGTACTGCAAGCTGATTCTCAGGTGCATGTGCTCATTTTAGACACCTGTCACCATGGTATCAGGGTCTACAGCAAGATGAAAAAAAAAAAAAAAAAAAAAAAGCAGATTTACTGTTGTTTTTTTTTCCAGAAGACAGGATAAATGGGATATAAATATGTGCACAGCCAGAAATCACACTGAAGAACTTGCAATCCCGTGTGCAGGGGGAAGAAAAGAGCAAGATTTGTATTGTTTTAAATACTGTTTAGCATTCTTAGCTCTTGGACTTACTGTCCAGAATGATGAACCTTCAACCATCAGTCAAGATAATGGGAGCAGAAGTGTCTTCAAACCAGACTTCTCAAGAGAAAGAAGGGTGGATTTGGCACCCACACACATCACACTGAAAAGATGTAATCTGAAATCCCAGCTTGTAACCCTGTTGCTCAATTGGTCCTCAGAGCCTTGTTTCCCATGCCCTGTCTTGGCCTCTATTTTTCTTGCTGCTGACTTGGGAGTTTTCATTTGTGCCATATCCCTGAAATAAGAGCAACAAGCCTAGAGATAGCCTGTCAGAGTTATCTGCTTATATTCTCCTGAAGTCTGCCTGGAGAGCAGAATGCTCATTAAACAATTTTTCACACACTGATGATCTTTTTCTTCTTGTACTTTTTCTTTTCTTTAACAATAGCTTTCTGAAAAAAAGATGGGTTTGAAAGTTAGTGCAACTAGTGAATAATATGAGTAAGTCAATAGGAAAGTAAAGATTTTTTTTAAATGCAGATTATTGATTTTTGGAATTGTAGGGGCTCCTTCAAAGTCATTAGGGTTTGTCATGTCAATATGTTAGTAAGGACTTCTATAAATGAAGATTAATGATACTAGGGATAATTAGTGCTGAAAAATCTCACGTTTCTCAGTATTTGGAAACTCCATGCAAAGGTGAACAGCATCAAACAGCATGAACATTCTCCTTCAACGTGTCTTAGCTCCATTTTTGCCATGAGAGCAGGGGGAAGATTTTCTATGACACAATGGGAATTTAAACTCCCAGTATCTTTGGAAACCAATGGTGATTAAGCTATATAACTCTGATTTTTGTATTTTTAAATAACCCAAATATAGTGAGTGTAGCTGATTTACTAAATCCACAAGCCAAAATCTTTCTGAATAGTTTTTCTCTCCAAAAGAAATTGAACAGGTAAAGTAGCTGCTTTTCCAATTTATACACTCAAGTCATGCTTCTTGTTATTATTTTTTTACTGCAAGACTTCTTCATATATTTTGTTAAAAGCATAAAAAGATACAAATTAAAGAAAAAGGAACTTTTTGTTAGCTTCCAGGAATTTAAAGAAGTCCCTACAGCTAATAATCTGATTTTTAAGGGCAGCCCATGCACTTTTTTATCTAACAAAATTAAAATAAATACTCCTTAAGTTATCTCTGCTCTAAGACTGAGGCTAAAACAACAAAGACTGTCCAGATAATCAATGGTGTGGTTCTGCTCAGGTTTTACTTGCACAGAAAAGTTACAGTTGATGGTGGATGTTTTTTGTTCTCAGTTATGAAGCACCAAATCCCAAATTAGTCCTTATGGTTATAATTTCTTGCTGTGAAATATGTGGTGATAGGTTTACTCATCAGTTTTCCAAAAAGTACAGCAAGCATACTTTGGCAAATTTTAAATTCCATAGAAGCAAACACAGCTTGACCAGCCCTTGCAAATGGAATCAATATGGTCTGGATATCAGCTTTTTGGGTGTTTAAAGAGAAATAATCAAAGCAAAAGAATTCTGAATGCAGGCTAGGCTATCTTGGCTCTTTTCCAAAAGACAACTAAACTGGGAAGCCCCAGCAGAAATCTGTACTCTGGTTTGGAGAGGGAACAAGGCTGACCAAAGGGTATCAGCACAGTTCCTGTCTGGCATGATGCTCACCTGGTGCCCTGCAGGAAATGCCCACCTGCATCAGAGTCTGTTTTGTCTGCAGTCAAATTGCAACTTGTATAAGACTTGGAAGAAATTATCTCTGCATCCTGAAGTCTTTAATCAGTGGGGCATTTTGAAGAAAGGTATCTTCACTTAACAGAAAAATATCTAGTGGCTTGATATTTAAAAATACCTGCTCATAAAATCCTATCATTAGAGTGAGCATTATAAAATGTACATGGAACCAGAGAAATTAACTAACTGGGTTTTTTTGAATCCTTCCTCTGGGTTTGATTCCTTCACTTGTGGTAATGTTCATGTTCTACCTTGCTTTATTCAGGTTGTTGGAGTTTATTCTATCTTGTTTAAGCAGATAAACAGACAACAGACAATATATGACGATGAGAAATGGAGTTCAAAATTCTGTTATACTGCAGATCACATTTTAAGTTACATTAGCCTATAAGAAGGCATTAGTTTGTGAATCTGGAGAGATTGTTCCTTGTGTAAAGGTTAACAGAAACACACATGCAAAAAGAAATATAATACAATTTTACAATATTAAATAATCTATCACAGCTTGTGCTGGTATGTATACATACATATTAAGGGCAGGAATGACCAAGGGGAAACAAATATCACATTGTCACAAAAAGTTCCTGGTCAGGTGTTAGGAGCAAAGCACAGAAATCGGACAATACTGCAAAGCAGCAGTCTTTTTGATGATGAAACAATCTCATCCAAAACACATTATCCATGAAGTTTATCTTGATAGATGACTGCACACAGAAATATCATATAAATTACTAAAAATTGCTTCTTTCCAGTGTTCATTCCAGGAATTAATTTTCATCATATATATCTGCTGATATAACTATTTTTACGAGACAAAAAGTTTTCACTATATTTTTTATTTTACCACACTTTTTTTTAGCATTTTTTCAACTACAATTACTACAAAATTATTTAAACTTCCAATAAATTACTAAAAGTCTATCTTTTGAAAACTCTCACTCTTTGATACTGATTAGTAAACCAGTAATAGGAGACACAAATACACATGAGGAGAAAAGGTCACATAGACCTGACCCTTCTGAATTTGTTGATGGAGGCCACAGATAAAACAGCATCATAGAACAGAATAGAATTTCTTACCTTTATGATGATTTGCTCCAGATGCTAATTTCCCCCACAGAGTTACAACAAATATTATTATTAACAGTTTTCCTTTTGTTGCTTTCTGTAAGTATCTCTTATTCATCCTGAAAAGAAAAATACAAAAAATTAAATATTTATCTTAAGATTTCTAAAAAAGACATATTTTTCTTAATTTAAGGAGAATTTACTAAGTTTCAGCTTACAATCCTAAATGAGGTATATAGAGCAGGAACATAATCTCCCTCCCTGGTCTGACAGCATTCCTCCACCCTAGTCAGTGCCAGGAGAATCCAACATCATTATCATTTCTCTCAGGGCACAATCAATGTCCATAACCACAGCAGACTCCAAAGCTGGCCAGAAGGATGAACCCACGCATCTCTGAGCAGGCTTTGAAAAACTGAGCAGTTCCACCACTGAGTCTGCATGGTAGTGATCACACAGTGGTGTTTTTAACTTTTGGGATTGTAGTTCTCTTAGGATTGTGCCCACGAGTCCTAAGGCAATAAAAGATTTGAATAGACCTTCAGCTCATGTACCAATCCTCCTGCAGAGAAATCCTGTTAGGAAGACCTGAGTGGTTTGGAAACATGAAGTAGAGCAGGGCAGATTCACTACCCTCTCTTCTGTCTACCCTTGGGTAATGAAAAGATTTGATTTACTGCACCAAGGGAAATTGCACAGAGCTCCGCTCATCTCACTCAATGATGTTTTCACATTGACAGCAAGCCACCAGAGTGGTTCAAGCACAAGATAGCACATGACTTATTTCTCAGTAACCTCATCCAAAGACAAAATACCCCTCCACCTGCCAAAAAGACAAGTTCAGGTATGTAGGCTCTACTGCTTAAGGATTACAATTGTGCAGAGAGTGGCAAGAGGTACAATAATGAGTCCTTCTCTCACTTGTTCCCTGTGGAAGAACTCTAGGGAGCTGACTAGAAAACAGCTCTGCATAATGGTCATGTTTCTGCTGATAGGTCAAGAGAACAATGATAACTATTTCAAACCATTTATACTAGAAAAGCTGAAGATTTGATCACTTGAACAAAATTGTTGTTGTATTGTAATGCTTGGAACTTTTTTTAGGTTATTTTTCTGAGCAGAAAAAAAATTGCATTGCTTCATTATGGTTGCACATTTGTCTCCTATTATGTTCAGAAGAAACCCAAAGGAATTCAGGTGCATCTCTTCTTCTGCTTGTGTACAGTGCTATCTTGGGCAACCACGACTCTGAAATGCAGACTGCTCTAATACAGATTTAACTAGTTATGTGCCCAAAGTCCCACTGCTTCAAAACAATTCCTCTCTTTTCAGCAAATTTCTTTCAAATTCAACACCACACACACCCCACAACCCTACTTATGATTTCCAGACTTGAAACTAGTTCACTTCCCTCAGAACTGCCAATCTTGCTCTCCAGGAGATTGATGAGCAGGCAGTGGGTAAGAAAACATGACTGAAACTAACAACCCACTGAAGAGTGCACCAAACCCTTTTAAACATGAATTCAGAGCAGACAGCTCTGAAAAAGCATTCTTTTACAGAAGTCACACATTTATTATGTGCTTCCCAGAGGTTTAGATCTCACATTTATCAAGCAAAAGGAGAGAGGAGCAAGCGAGTGCTGTAACCAGGATGTTGCATGTGCCCCTGAAAGCCTGACTGATTAATAATCACAGCAGAGATCACAGTGTGCTGTGAACCACTCTAAGGTCTGCCTTCTTGCACTGATTCCAGTGCCTTTGGAGTGTAAACTGCATATTCATCATCAACTCCAGGTTTATGAACCACTCAAAGCTAAAGGGAAATACATTATTTGTCACTGTAAATAAGAACAAAAAATTGAGACTGGAATGCACATTCAGCATATGCTCTTTCACAGCTATCTCTGTGAAAAGAATATGAATTAACTCTTTCGCTCTAGATTCTCATACTGCACCTGTTACTCTGATGGTGCCAAGTCATCTCTCATTAAAATCAAATCTTTCTTCTTCACCTACATAACACAGCTCAAAACCCAGTGGGCCTTGCACCATTAAAGCAAGGTTGAATCTAATACAGTTTCTTCCTGTATTCTGCTGATGCCAGATTTCCTCACTGTGCTGCGAGACTGGCAGCAAATGCACATCAGAAAATGCAAATGCATCAGGAAAAACAGTAGTGGCAGGGGAAAGAGAGAAAACCAACGTCTTTGCTTGAGAAAGCTGCCCTCAGGATGCATGGCAGAGTGAAGATACAAACCCCTGCACACAGCTGAGCATACCAAAAAGGAGTAAGCTAGCACTGAGTGAGATTGGTTTCTGCAAAGTCAGGGAAGGGTTTCAGCTTTGACATGGAAAATCTGGGCTCATTGCCATTGCCAGGTTTCCCAATCATGAGAAAAACTAAACACCATTTTCTACACCACAAAGCTATTACATAATTCTGTACTAGTTATTTGTGCCTTTAGAAGGACAAAAATCTGAACTGTGTCTAATACTAGTCCCCCTAATAGACATAATTAACAGAAAAATCAGTGCAAGAGGCAGTTCTAATTTGGGACTAAAAGTTCAGAGGCCACCAGAAGAACTGTGTAAAAAACCTGATGAAGTTAAAGCATTCATTACATACAGCTGCTCAAACAGAAAAAAAAAAAATGGAAGATGATGTTAGCTGCAAAGTAATTATGCTGTATAACCCTAGACCCAGACCTGTGGTTATGTGCATTGTCACTCACAGTGGTCAGTCCAAGGACAGACAAGAAGCTGCATAAGCACAAGCAAGACATGAAGCTCCTGCTACACCCAAGGGTCACACTGCAGCAATACAGCCCTAGAAACAAAAAATGAAGGGTTTGTAGTCCAAGAAGCTGAGAGGTTGGGATGGATGCACATCACTGACAAAGTGAGTAAAGGTCTAGAAAAGAAGGAGAGGACAGAGAGGCCATGAGATATGCTCAGTATCTCACCGCATGCATTATCACCTGGGCTCTGAAACCCTGATGCTGGTTATTTTGTTATGGATTTGCAGAACGGCCCATGATAGAGCACTGAGAAGACACTAGGACTAGATAGCATTTGATCTCAGCCTTGAAACAACTATTAGCCTCTTGCCATCCTGATCTATGTTGAGTAAGTATATCCAGGAAATAAAATTGAGTCCATTTCAGTGCTGGTATTACACTAACACAACTGACTGTGTTAAGTACGAAAAATGCTCTGAAATGATACCTGCTTTTACTAGAGGTGATGCAGAGCTCCACAGACAAACTATAGATATTAACTTGGATAATTTTCTTTTTGAGACATTTATTCTTTTATTTACTTTATTTTCTGCAGAACCTCTCTCTCACTGAGATCCATCCAGCCTTCAATATTGCCACATAAGCCAAAGTTGATCAAAACAGAGAATAGCCATGCTATAGAAAACACCTACATCTGAAAATCAATTTTACACATGAGCTTTATGTGTAACAAAAAATTTCCTTCAGTTTCTAGCCCAACATATTGGAAATAAACCCAAGGAATCCTCAGCACTTTCACACAAAAGAGGACATGAAAGTGTGCTGTGTTTGAGTTCATTTTTCAATGTGCTTTGAGGCAAGAAAAAAGAAAGATAGCTCCTTTTGTGCTTCAGGAACACATTCAAAGTATAACAAAAAGATGTCACCCCCATAATTCAAACAGGCAGTGGCTGAGTGTGAGATGGCTCTGTTGTGCCCAGCTTTTCACTGACACCATAACACAAGGAATACATTCACAGGATTTTTTACTTCTGCTCCCAAAGATTTCTTTTGAAGCAAACTCCATGAGACCAACACCAGTCCAGTATCATGAACTCAAGAACAGGCTGTTTTGGTGATTAGTGACAAAAAACTGCAGGACTTTTTTTCTCTGGGAGAAACCATATATGATATTGCAGAGGAGTTTCACAAGCTGCCATGTCAGCAGAAATCTCTCTGCCTGCCCTCTGTGGCTGAACAGCAGCAAACTGTGAATACACTCCAGTGTTGCACAGGCTCTCATTGTCACTGCTCCACCTCACTGTCAGCCCACTTTCAACAGCAGATGGGGTCCAGCCATTCAGCTGCACTGAAAATGCCATGCACAGATGTGTATTTTCAATGTAGCACCCATAAGCTTTTGCATTTTTACTTTCCTCCTCCTTTGTTTCTGGACTTGAGATCAGCCACCTTGCCAACAGTTCAGAATTAAAAGAGAATCACATGGGAATGACCTTATATTATGTGCTATACTGACCAGTGCTAAACTGCCTTGCTTTTTTAGGTGAAGTACAAATTCATCTCCTGTTGAAGAGAAAAATATGTAAGGAAACATAGTTTCCATTCTTCCTTTAAAAGCTTATACAGAAATAAAATTCTCATCTGTTTCCTAGGAGTAACAGCATTTTTCTCTGTTGCTCCTTGTTTTTCTTTTCTTTACAAACAACAGATTCTCTGAAGTTGTTCAAAACCCATTCATTTCTGCTGTTCATATATGGGAAGTTTCACTGTCAGTAAGGTACATTTGCCTTTTGCAGATACACAGACCCTGTGAATGCAAGTGTTCACAAAGAGATGCAAAAGACTGTTTCTCGACCGAATCATGAAAAAATGCTTAAGAGAAAAAAACTAAAGAAAATCAGTCCCACATCCTTAGTTTTCTTTTTTGACAAATACTTTTTTGCTACTTCAGAGAATGCCTAAATTAGTAATAGACAACACTTGAGACCAAGCATCTTGTACAGAAATAATGCAGCCATTTAAATTATCTTCTCTATTGTGTTGAATGATACATTATTTATTAGTTATGTTAGTTGCTACATCCCAGACAATGCAGGTATGTGCCGTTTTATTCAGCCTTTCCAGTGCAGATTAATGCAGATTTAAAAATGTCCCCCTGGTGAACAAGGTCACTTTGCAAAAATAACACCGATGTGACCCCTGTGCATCTGCATATTTATAAATTCCCTCTATAACATTCCTGTCATGTTTGCACAGGGAACAAGTAATTTGCCACTCTCATTACTTCAGGTACAAGGCAGCTTGTGAAAATCAATCTTCCTTCTGCTTCATACATCACAGTCTCTAACAGACACAAAGTGCACTCTGATTCCAAAAGGAAGTGCAGGACAAATGTGGACTCATTCTCACAAGCTACTTTCTTTGATCTAGGTGGGCAATGGAAAAAAGAGAATAGGCATTTGGCCTAGCAGTGCATGCTAGTCTCACATAGGAGATGCAGGAAATCCCTGGATGCAAAGCACAAAGTGTGGGGTTTTTTTATTGGGGAAAAAAAATATTGTTTGTAGATATTTCCACAGCCAGCATAAGTAGTCATAGAGAGCTTAGCCCCACTACTAAGAAATATTCAGAAATAGTTAAAGCACTCTAGGCAGACTGATAAATTAGTGCTCTCACTCTTACTTTGTTAAGTGTGGCAGCAGAAGCAAACTGAAGATTTTGAGGCTTTAATGCCATAAAGAGGGCTTTTGAAAGGCTACTGTTCTGAAACTTAGGACTCTGAGGAAAATTAAATCTTGCCAAAAGTCCTTTAGCATATGATTGATATGTATGCCTGTATTTGCCTTTTATTTAAATCACTGTAACTTAAGCACATACCCAAATTTAAGCACATACAGAAATTTATGTACACAACATGAGTTCTTGGAAAAAGATTAGCTAGTGAGCTTTTATAAGAAGAGACAGTTTCAAGACAAAAAAATGTCTCAAGTATCTGAAAAATAAAAATTTATGGAATATATGAAAACATGCAATGAACAAAAAGAAAACATTCTTCTTTGCATACTTCAATTAGTTTCCCAGCAGAGGGAAACTGTAGACAGATGCACATACAGGTAATTACATTTGCCAGCAGTCTCATAGCACTTAGATGTGAAATTTACATATATATTATTGTTTCCAAAATCTGATAAGCAAGAATGCTCAAATTGCCAGAGGTGTAAAATGCTTTAGCCACCTAGCTGCATTTCATCTCCCAGATAGAAACACTGAGAGATGATGGAAAGAGTTTATTTTTTTCCAAAAGTGTATGCATAGTCGTAATCAATGGTCTTCCCTCTGAACTGCTATCAGTGTTAATGTCCCCTGTTTCCAGACTAACCCCAGTTCTCTGTACACACAGTTCATAGTAATTTTCATCCTCATTAATTTTCCGATACAACACCTAATTGAAAGCAATAAAGAAAGCAAAGAAATTATAAACAAGAAAGGCATCCTTCTAGCATCTGTAACTCAAACAATACAGATGTATTTAAATTTCTTTCTTGGTCATTTCATGAAGACCAGTAAAAGAATGTCCACCTGATAAATGCTAATGCTGGCATGTTACTCAGTATGGAAAAATAAAATGCCATGAATTTTTGGGAGGTTAGGTTCTATACTTCCATGTATTTACAAAAACATAAAACTAAAAGTAATAATCTAATGTTAAGCCTACACTTTCCATTCACTGAGTTTTAAGTGCTAACATAAAGCATTATGGAATATTTAAACATCCAAGGTATTAAAATATCCTTAAACTGCGCAATGATGTCCAACACCTTTGCAAAATAATCTCTGACCATGAAGTGCTCAGTATTAGAGGGCACTTGAGCTGCAATTCTCATCATTTTCTCTGATATTATCATGCTACTTTGAACTATTTCTCTCCCAATTTGCTGAAGGGAGCTTTAAGTTGCAGGGGGTACTAGCCATTCACTTAATCATCAAGGCAGCAATATTTGCTTATATCTTCCATGTGATCCTCCTGCAGATGGTTATTTAAATTTTCTTTATTCATATCTCACTAACCAATCAAAAGCTTAACTGTAAAAAAAAACGATAACTCTGCAATGAGCTTTGAATAAAATGTCTCACTAAGATCTGAATCACTAGATGTACTGTGATTTCATAAAGGCCATTGCAGTGGCAGAGATAAGCCTTCAAATCTATGAAGGCAGAGAAAACATCAAATATTAGTGGAGAATGGGAACTGAAGTGCCCATATTTAAAAGCAAGGACAAAAATGATCTGGGCAAGTGTAAGCCTATTAGTCTGACCTCTTCAGTTTGCAAGAGCTTTGAAGGCTTTGAAGAAAAAGATAAATTAAAGACAGGGAAGTAAATAGAACATAGGATAAAATGAAGCAGTTACCAAAGGTAGCTCCTGCCAGACTAACTTGACAGCTCTTTTTGATAACTCATTTACCAGACAAAGAAATGAAGTAGATATGACTTGTCTGGTTTTAGATAAAACATTTTCCACAGTGTCACTACAGAACTTCTACATTAAGCTGAAGACACTGCAGATTACGAGAATTGAAACGTGAATCCAGCTGGAGTAACAGCATGTAGTTATGAAAGGGAATATCAGGGATTAATAGTCTTTCTGGTACAAGTTGGTTCATCATCTGAAACAACATATGTAAAAACAATTCATTTATTTAAGCTGATCACCAAGAGCACATCAGTATCAATATGACACAAGATGGCTGTGAAAAAGGCAAATCCTATAAATTATTAAATTATATATCTCTAATAAAGACACAGAACGACAAGTATGAAGTTTCTTAAACTATCATTCAGAATAATTCATAAAATTCTGGCCAGTCATCTTTATGAAAGTGAAGTTGAGCCCACAAAACCTGTGGGGACAGTCTTCCAGTCAAAGGAATAAAGTCCTCCACAGGAGGAGTTTTAAAGAGCTTGGCATGTGAAGCAAAGGAAAGGCTGAAGGGAAACAGATAAATCAAAAGGAAATAAACATAGTACAGGCAAAAAAAACATTTCTATAAGAAATGCATTAGATGATATCTTGCAGCAGACAGGATCAGGACACTTAGCTCAATGATTCCAGAGTCTTGTCTATATATCAATACCACAGTTCCTTTCTTGTACTCTAGTACAGGAACACAAGAACTAGGCTTTTTCATATAGAAAACTATAGCATGTTCATTAGTGAAGTGACTTCTTCCACACCATTTCATTCTCCTCAGAAAAATTCCTAAATTAACAGCATTTCACAGGAAAAAAAAAGTGTTCTCATCAGTTACCTGAACCAAAATTATGCTCCATCCAAAAAATTAACCCTACTGATGAACATTTGATTAAGATGAATATTCCTTCTTATTGTTTTAACATCTTCAAGGCACAATTACCATCTCTGTGTCATAAAATTTACAGTGACCCAAAAAATTACAGTACTATCCTGGTGAATTATTCAGTGCCCAAAATGCTTTTCTCACTAACTTCAGTGAGTTAAAGTCAAACTGTTGCACATGAGTGACTATTGTAGAATTAAGACTTCCTCACTTTATTTCAAACTCAGTCTTTGTTCTATCACTTATGTTTTAAATTTAAAATCTTCATAGTGTCATCCTGTTTTTAACAATGACACAATTGAGAAGTAAGACTGGCAAGCATAACAATTGTCAAAATATGAAGAAGTCTTGTTTGCTGCAAGAGCAGAGACAAAGAAAATGTAGAAAATCTGTAGAACATGTAGAGATATAGAACCTAAAAATTATGTACTTTCAAGTGTAAGCATTTTCAGATGACAAAAAAAAACTATAACATTAGAAGTATTTTGAAAGTGTGGATAGAGGAAGTTAGAAGTGTTGTTATTAGATCTATTTAAAGTGACTGCTATATTAAACATAATTCCTTTCAATCAGTAGTAGAGGTCTAATTCTGGGATTCTTACATGGGCATAAGTATAAATGAAGGCCATCATTATATTTCACAATCCTGCCAGACCTGAAATGTGTATTTTCAAATTCAATTGCTAGAATATACAAGTGAAAATTAAATTCTGTTTTTCTGAAGAATTCTTCTCGCAAATAACACTATGACAGTCTGAGTCCTGCTTCCCTATTCATCTGCAGAAGCCTAAGTTCTCCCCTGCTATTTCCATGACAATTATATCTGTCAATAGGCAAAGGAGCACTTCTGACAAATAATAGTAGGTCTGAGCCTAATCTATGTTTTATACCTGACTCCTACACATTTTGGGCCACACTTGAAAGTAAGGGTTCAAGTGTAAATAAAAATGACAGGTTGCTCAAATCACAGAAAAATATGGAACTTGCCTGTGCAATGACCAAAATATCTTTAACAGCTGACATAGCACACTAAGAAGACAGGAGAGTTGTCAACTGGGAGTTAACCTAGTTGAAACACAGTTGCAACATGTTCCTCCATCCTTTTAATGTCAAGTCCTTACACATGCTCATTTGCCACAGGCACCACTTTCAGAGGAAAAAAGTGAGATCAAAGTATTTTTTCAAACTCTTCCAAAATATGGATCTACCCAAAGCAAACCTCTATTCTTGAGCATATACATAGAAAAATACTATTTTTACTCTGAGAGATGCTAAAGAAAGGCATCCAGGCTGCACAAACAACCTCCAGCTACAAGCTGGGAAGCAGAACATAAAATCCAGTAGGGAAACCAGGTACAGTGCCCTCATTGAAGAAATTACGAATTTTCTACTCATAGAAACAAAAAATGTCTTTTTTTCTCTCTACACAGGGCTTTATCAAATATTAGTGGGGTTTTGGCCCTGGCACGTTATCTAATCTGTTGCATAGACCATAATAACTAATCCTATCTTTAGAATCAACCAATATGCTAGAAAATTTTGACTCTCACTGTCTACTTCCTTGTCAGTATTCTAAAACAATAAGATATTTTTATTACCACCTCATACTGAAAACAGAAAATTCAGAGTGTTCTTGTGATGGCTTGCTAGGAATTAATTCAAGCCAAATCATTTCTTAATGATAGCTGAAGTGTCTATATGGCACCCAGTTTTCCTTCAAAAATCAAATCCATTTCCCTTTTCAAATATCTGCTTTTGAAGGGTAACAGCATCTACATAAGAGTCATATGAGCTTCAACCTCAATTTTCATCCAAGGGAGTGTACCTCAATAAATAATGGCATGCACTCTTTGGTGTGTGCTGTGCCTGCCTTGCAATGGCATTTTAATGTGGCCAGGAACTCATTAAATAACCAGGAATGACCATCAATTCTTTAAAGTTCTATAACCAGCTTCCTGCTGCATGTTATGCAGTTTGAGATTTGTAGGTAGAGTACAACAGGAGAATGAACGGCTGAAAAATCAATAAATAGCGCTTTGTCCCTCTAGTTCCTTGGACACTTACAAGGTACAACTATGTCAGCATTTCAATTTGGAGCTAGCCTTGAATTTTCAAAATAATTTTCAAACTTTCTCCTTTTACTATGGTCTGGCTTGCATTATGGAATGATTCTGGAATGATTCACAGCAAATTAATCCCTTTTAGATGAAAATTAAGCAAAATACGATCCCAAGAGTGCATTAATGCCTTCCTACAGTTTGGAAGTGTTCCTTTTAGGACACTAGGGCTAGTCAAAAACAACCTCCTCCACTAAATTAATAGAATGTGGACATCATGCCCTCAGCAACAACAATTTGGGTCTACAAAATCACTTCTGTAGGGATAAACGGTTTGCTAATGTAGATGCAACCCTATAATCTCATGAGGAAGGAGATAATCATTATAATTATTTTATACTTGGATGAGATGCCCTTTTGGTTGTGATTAATCTGAAAAGCCTTTTCAGATCCTCAGAAAACCTCAGTGACATTTTGAAAGGGACCTGTCACTCAGGAGGCCCTCAAACAAGTTCTGATCTGCATTTTAGGGCCATTATTCCTACTGTGACACCACAGCAAAGTGAAAAGACAGCTTGTGTACCAAAGTCAGGGAACAGTTACCTGCAGTACATCCCCCTAATTTAGACCATAGAATACAGAATAAATTACTTCAAATTACCCAGTGAATTGTTCCCTTTTGTGAAACAGCAAAACCCTTATCTTTTAATGCAATTAACGACAAGAGCCTTTCTGTATTTATTTTCACAGGGAGTATTACCTAACTTACAAGTGACTCTACCGTTAAGAAAAGCACAACTCATTGTAGAACTGCCAGACTGGCTGCTTTACTGGCTCCATACCTGCCATTTTCAGCCATTAGATTGTTGACAGTTTTTCCCTGAGTCTGGTAGCCAAGATACCTGTGGCAACACTGCTAAGATGAGTAGGTTGACACGTTTAGGTGAATAATATACCAAAAATTACATGCTAAAATGGCAAGCCTAAGAAATTACTGACTAGTAGTAGGACAGACACTGGTCATGAAGGATCTGCCCTGCTCACCACCTACATCCTCCAGCTCAGAGGGAAGACACTGGTTCATGCTGCCCTGGCAGACAGGACTTGAGTAAAGAACTGAGCCTAAATATATTTCAGTTGACTTTATCAATAAAACATTAAGGTCCTTATTCATAATTAGCTCAAAATCCTCTTATTTCAGCCTGGCAATGTGAAATGTCCTTGAATCAGAAGTTTATAAGAGCGAACTAAATTTGAATAAAGATGATTTTTCTTCTTAATACAGACTCAGATATTACCATATTTACAACAGGTTTCAATGTTTCTAACAAATTCTGCATTTGCATTCTTATGCATGCTTAGTGGAACAATAAAAAACTACTTACTTTTATTTGCATATTATTATTAAAGAGAGCTCTGTCATTATACTTTCATAACAATTACGTTAGCAGCACCAGTATTAGAGACAAGGATATGCAAAATTTCATGCAACATGTTTCTAAACAAGAGGTTACAGTCAGTGTTTGCAGAATTCATGATTAAAGAGAGGGATGGTTTTTTTCCTTTTCATTCTTCATTTTATAATAATTAACTGGAACTGTATAGGAACTCAACCAAGTAATGTCTAATTTGCTGCCAGTAATAATCTAAATTTGGTAACATACAAGAGCAGTAGAGTCAACTCGGATTCTTTTAGTTCTGTCTTAGAAAGGGATTTTATGGGAGTCCATTAATAAGAGAGTATTACTCTAAGTGCACAAGATCTGAAAAGGGTCTTTAGGTAAGAAATAGAATTAGTTAGTACGACATAAGAATGGCCATAAATGAAAGACAGCAGAAAATTACCAAAACTTCTAAAGATAAATGGTGAGATAGAAGGTTTTAGAATGCTGTTTCAGTGAAATGATGACTGAATTTTAATAAGAGAATGCTATATTTTGCAAGAACACTGATATAATACCATACACATATTACTTACTAAGAAAAATATTGTATAATGATATTTCCATATCACTTCAGTCACAAATATAGCTATTGCAGCGCCATCACCATTAAAGGAAATGATTATGAGTTTGCCAGACTTGCAGGAGACTATATGTATGATATTGAGATCAGCAGTTCATAATATATTCTTTTAATTTTGTAAAATCATCACAGCTTCCAAAATTTAAAGAGAAACAAAATGCAATCTAAGACAAACTATTTCCTTCTGCATCAGTTATTTTTATTTCATTTTAACAGCTATCTGCCTCGTATTTACAAAAATCCTTGCCAGTTAAAGGTGGGTGAAAGCTCTTCTTACAACACTGATTGAAGAAAGGACGTTTTCTGGTTTTATGTTGCTCCTTGCATAATTTGTAGTTGCAGCTGCTGACAATGGGCCACCATTTCAGTTGCACAGTGAAAGAAACAGTTTCCCCAGTCTTTCTCTTGAGTTTTTGATATTTAATGCATCTCTGAAAGCTCCCAAAGTCCAATAATTAGACAAGAACTTCAATTGTAATTATCCTTTGCAGTTTCATAGAAAATGGAATTTCTAAAGGTTATGAAACTAAAGGTTCCTGTTTCATATATTAAAGCCTTCAGAACTTGAAAAATTTCTAGACAATCAGATTTGGCAAGTATTGACAAATTTTTGGCTTGGAAGTAATCAGTGGATTCACATATTTATTTTATAACTCTGTTTCCAAATTATCTACAGATGCTCTATGAAAATTTATTCTGGATAGCTATATTAAGTATAATAAGTTCACTTATATTGCTATTGTTCATATTTAATTAATAGAAATGCTGGACCAGGAATATGAACAATTTGCATAAAATAAGTCACAAATTCTGGAAAGTGGAATTTTTCTGTAATTTTTTAATGTAAGCTTTGAAATTTCAGAGGAAAATAAAATTGAAATTTCAAAGTCACGGTGCACTAGTGGTTTAAAAAAAGGTACCTAAATGATGAAAATTACTTACCACAGAAACACATATATTTAACAAAAAGCTATTAAGATAAATGGAAGCAAAAGTCTACTAATTAAGACTGATCGTTCTGTTTTGAATTTTTCTTTTTCTTTTAATAGTTAATAGTTTGTGCACCTTCCTCTTTTACTGGTATCACACCAATGCATGTTTGGTTTTCACTGTCTAGCCCAAATGCTGCTAAATATCCTGTGAATGGCAGGAATGAGGATGAATTCACATCTCAGAAATAAATGTAAACAAGAAGAGCCCTGAATCTGTAAAAATGTCTCCAGGTATTTCCAGTGGCTGGCTGTCGACTAATATATTTTATTTGATGGTGGCAATTCAAGTTTCTCCAACGGGAAGAGGTTACTAAAATTCATTTGAAATAAAGTGTCTAGAGGACACTTCTCTGCACACTGAGAGCAGTGTCCTTTTTCAATCCTATGTTTCCATTGTATTTCACCTAAGATAGCATGAACCTAAACTGTATGCCATGACCTCAAAGTTTAGCAGTCATCTCAAACTATTTGTCATCTCATTAACTGCAAGATGTGCAAAGTACATGAACAAACAATGGAATGAAGTGGGAAAGCAATTCACCCAATATGTATTGTTCCTATAAATATAAACCACTATATATTTCCAGTGCACTGTAAACCAGATTAAGCTCGTCAAATACCAATTCTTTGTTCAGCTATAATGAAAATCTTTTACGTGAGGTAAAAGATAAATGGGACATTTCACATGATGGCTGTAATTCAGAAATGCTCATCTATAGGCAGGATAAGAAAAAAAAAGTTAGTCTTTGAGCCTCACCTTAAGTTTTTTTTCTATTGTGGCCTGTTTCTTAAAGTATGCTATTTGTCAAATACTAATTGAAAATGAAAATGTGGTTTTATTATTGCTTGGGTGGTACCAATAGGTATAAATTAATTTATAATCTGAAAAGCAGGGATGGTTGAGATGAAGCCCACTCAATGGAGTCCTTTACTTATCCAGAAGGACTATATTAAAGAGCTGCAATTTTCTCTTTTCACACAGTTGTGACAACTATTTTTCCTGGTAGGAGCAGCACCAATTGCACCCATGCTAGATACTGAAGTGTGTTTGTTTGAGAGCATTTTGTTCATTCTAATCTTCTGCCATGCAGAGTTCTCCACTCAAATTGTTCACAGAATACTCCAGGGCACTCACTCTGGAAATTGAACACCCAAAGAAGTCTATTCTTCAACATAATTTTCCAGAATATCTGAAGTCCTGACATACCCTTAAAAGGTATCCTGTGTTTGTTAGCTTTCTTTATTACTGGAAAGAGAAGAAATGGTATTTCACCCAGAAAAAGCTGTGATTTCATTATTTCAAAAACTGGAGCAGTAGCCTACTATGTTCCTGTGCTGGCCTTAATCTCTCTAGCATTAGAAAACTGCTAAAATTTATGCATTCTTTGCTGTCCTCAAAAATAATTTTTACAAATCTGAAAACAAAAAATAGAAAAATAAACTGAATATAAAACCTCATAATATACAGACTTATATGCTTTACAGCTTTTTAAACCCTTGAAATAAGAACTTTGCTTTTCTAATCAGAATTTAACTCCTGTTGCTTTAAAATTCATCACTAAAAATGTATTCCAAATGAGAGTGTTTGACAAGTATCAAGAGTTTTGATTAATCTGGTAGCCAGATGGCAACTCTTGGTCTGAGGTTTGGTGTTACTTAGCTGGATTTCAGCTTTTGTTCTTAATAGGTATGGCAAATATTGTGTTCTGCCACTATTATATTTTAGCATATTTAATTGCCAAGTTCACAAGAAACCAACCCACTGCTTTTCCCAAACAGATGGTGGAAGTTGGTTTTAAAACTGTAGTGAGACTTGTTTTCCAAAATGCTTGCATAGCTTTATGAAATCTAATTGCTGTTTGGTATGCTCATGGAGTATCAGCTCATGAGCATGTACACAGTTAGAGGCCAAGCATGCAAGGTGTTGAGCTCTCTAGCCTGGAACTCTGCACTGGGAAAACTTTTTCTATTTACAGCTCAGCACATGTTCCAGTTTCTGTGGAAACCTTCAGTACCTGGGAGACACAAAATCTTAATAAATACTAGTGTTCATTCTGGACATTATTTACCTTTCATAATAGTCTAGTCTTTTATTAGTTTTAAATGTGGGTTATTTACAGCTGTACAAGTCAAATAGGTATATAATAAAACCTAATTTTTAAATTAATTCTACTTTAACTTACAATAGGTGCTGCAAAATAAAAAATTATCTAGAACAATGGTATAAAAATGAAGAGTTTACATGAACTCTTGGCAAATAAAAATTATGCAAAACAGCAGTAGGTAACATAAGTCAGAAGTGTCCTAATATCTCCCAGTGCCCTTTGAAGTTCAAATCTGGATCTGAACCCAAAGCTCATGCCTCACCAACCATTAATAACTGTAATATTTGAGAATAACTTGAGTGCAAATAAGAAAATAAAACTAAAGATCAGTAAAATCACCTCTTGACAACCCACACACAGCACAGGAATGCAACAGGGACATGAGTGAGTTTGGAGCAGCCTGTGTGCTCCAGTGTGACCTCAGGGCTCTGTCCCCAGCAAGGGGCTCTGTCCCCCACCCAGTGGTGGCTGCTCTCGGCCACAGCTGCAGCAGCAGCCCATGAACTGTGCTCTGCTGGAAAACAACTGCCAGAAGCAAAGTGCACTGCCAACAGCCTCCTAAACCTCCCCTCACCTCAAAGGACCTGGCCCATATATTTTATAAGAGAAAGCATTAACTGCAATTGTTTCACATAAGTACAATCCTAGTCACGCTGAAGCCACACATAAACGCCCGCAGCTTTCACACCCTGCTCAGCACAGTGCTAACTCCAGCAGCAGATGTCCAGAAAAATAAACAAGAGCTACAACAAATAGTGTCCAACTAACATGAAATCCTATCAACAAATGAACCATCAAATTAGCAGGTCGCTGATACTAATTGGGATCTTTGAATACTGAAAAACATTATTCATCTGTACAGTGAAAGTCTGATTCCTTACATTGTTACACAAAGACTAGGATAGAATAAATACAATGCATTAATGAATAATATGAGAGAATGAATAGCATGCATTATGCTTGGGAAGATAATGATGTGCCATTAAATAGATCAGCTATTATGCTTCCTAGATTTCAATAATGTAGTTAAGGAAGAGCAAATAGGGCAAAAAGAAGGAGTGAAAGAAATGTAATGTTGTTATTAAAAATGTGTGCCTAAGGACTTTATGTGTATACTCCCTCACAATTTAATCTGATTAACACAATGTAGTAATTTTCAGCTCAGTACTACTTATGGGAAAAAAACCAAGTTTTCATCTTATATAAGCTTTTGTATAAAATACTTCTTAGCTCAAGCTAGCTAACAAGTTAGCTATTAGAGAGCCTGCATAATTTTATGACACAAAGTAGGGCTTATCACACATTTCACATCTAGACTGAAATGTAAAAAATTGTATCCAGTCATTGCTGGGTTTGACTGACTGGAACTAAACATAGTGGGAATAAAACGCGCATTCTTTTCCAAATGCAAGAAGAAAGAATGTTCTCATTAAAATGATTTGCTGATATGACTTAAAACAATTTATTTAGTCTTCACCTTTTTTATGTAAATATCCTTCAACTGAGAATTTAAAAAGTATAATTTAAAATAAATTTTGTAAGTATAATGAGATGCTCTGTCATATGGGAAGACAAATTAAAAGTGCAATTCACACTGTTACAGCAGCACTGCCACCATGGAGCTACTAATCTTTTGCACAATGTTCACAGTAGAATGTACTCCAGTCTCTGTAGGGCACGTGATTATAGACTCACAGGGAGACTAGGATTTAAATTATTCATCAATGCGGATTTCCTTCTGCAAAAAAAATAGTGTGCCACATAAATAGCAAAACTGTTAATTCTTGGCATTTTGCAAATTAACTGCCTGGTAACAGCATCTACTATTACAGGCTAGTTTCTCTTGCTTCTCAATAGCAATATTCTTTCAAGCTGAAAGCTGTATACAAAATAATGTAGAATATCCTCACAGCCAATTCCACGCTCAGAATGCATTAGGTCCTGGAAGTGCAAACAGCCATGCATAAGCCTGTCAAAGACCTGATGAATGCCAGGATTTGGCCACAACCTCTAGGTCCAGAAAACAAGTTCATCATAGCTACAGCACACCTTTACATATGAACCAGAAGGAATAGGATATCAAAATAATTTGCCTGAAAAAGACTTGCAGTTTTCAAGACTGACAGGTATGGAGTTCCAGTGAAGTGGTATGTACTTTCATCCATCTAGCAACCACAGAATAGTATGAGCTCATTATCTACAAAGTCAAACTTCATCAACATTTATTATTTATTAAGCTTCCACACAAGTGGTACCTGCTCCATTTGGGCAGCAGAGGTTAGTAACATGACATGATCTGTCAGCATTTCAGTAGAGCAATATCAAAGTTGGTTTCTTCTACATTTAAGGGAACTGTCATAAAACTTTCAGTCTATGAGATAGATTAAAATAACCCATTCCTAACAGGTTTACTAAAGGTATTCACTGGGCACAAAGTTAAGCCTAAAGTTTGGCCATTAAAAAAAAAAAGGCAGAAGGAATTAGCAAAATGAATGCTTTGGCTCCTTTCTGTATGCCTAGAATTGTACTTTGGACTTCTGACTCAAAAATTGCAACAAACAAGAAATTATAAAAACTGAAAGGTTTTACAGAAAAACACTTCTGATAGTTACTTTAAAAAAAGGCAAATATCCATGATATTAATACATAATTTAATTCACTGTTTCTGCCTTAGGAATGAAACAATCAAAAGTAAGAACTAGTATCAAGAAGGAAAGGATCAAACTCAGTGAAATCTGGGTGAAATGCCAGCATTAAAATTAGAGGAAAAAATAATCAGATACTAACTAAATAATTAAGTGCAAAGAAATGCATACAGATTGATACTGGGCCAAAACAAATCACATCCAGTTCAAAATGTGAAATGTTTACCTTTGAAGCATGAAAGGTCAACAAAAATATAACTTCTACCTAGACTTCAGTTACAAAGACATCAAACCTGTCCATAATAAGACACAACATGGAAATTTGTCCATTATGTCTGATTTCAGTTTACACTTTTGAAAACTCATATGACAATATTTTGTTCTTACAGGACAAATTGCATTCTCATTTTAGTCTAGTTCTTTAGGTACCACAGTAACCCTGCAATGGAACTTCAGTGGATGTGGACCAATCCTATGTCTGGCCAGTAAATCCAAACATTTCAGTTAGTCTTGACCATTCTCTCTTGGAAGGCCAAAACCACAACATATAAAAAAATTTGGGAACACAGTCCAGTACCCCAGAAATGCAGTTTTATCTTGTCAGCCTCCTCTCCTGCCATCTGAAGGACACTCAGAAAATATGCAGACCAGCAAGGACTCCTGTATTTTTCTCATGCCTATCAGTGGAGGCAACCTGAGACATAATACTGCATTTCCTACAGTAATGATCCCAATACAAATGCTTACAGCTCAAAGAGATCTGTCTACAGGAGCTGAAAATATCATTTGAGATACAAACCAAATACTTCTATAAGAAGACTTTGCTGACTTACACATTGCTTTTCTGAAATGCTGACTTTTTAATTTTTGCAAATGCATTCAGGATAATGAAGAAGGATGTATTTTTTCTCTATAAGAACATGGTTGATCTTAATCTCTAAACTAGTAAATATTACTGATTCTTCTGTGACAAGATCCATGAGGAGAAAATTGCTACCACCAGCAAATTCTATACTCCACCCAGGAGTATACACCTGAACCTAATCCAAGAGGAAAAATGCACTCCAATACTCTTCCCAGTTTTAAGTCCAGACAACACTATAATTTAAAAATACATCAGGTTTCATTATCTAGAAAAGGCTTATTTGTTACTATGATAAATTCTGTCTTTTTCAAGAACAATGTGCAATTAATTCGCCTTTCTTCTCACTCCACGACAGAAGCCAAGTAAAATAACACCCACATAGAAATCAGTCCTGGTTCCTAGTTATTTTGTGACAATTTGTAGCACTGACAGATGCAGATGCAATTTTTCTTTCAGTTAGGTTTCAGATGTTAAGCATCTTTTTTCCTTCAATGTGTATGAATTGAAAAATTGATTCTGAAATTATTATTAGGAAAAAACAATTCACAGAATCATAGAATGGCTTGGGTTGGAAGGGACCTTCAAGATCATCTAGTTTCAACCCCTTGCCCTTGGCAGGGATACCTTCCATACATCAATTTGCTCCTCATCCAACCTGACCTTGAACCTCATCCAACCTGACCTTGAACACTTATAGAGACACTAAAAGCACTTCTCTGGACAACCTATTCCATAGTCTCATCACCTTCAGAGTAAAGAATTTCTTCCTAATATCTAATCTAAACCTACTCTCTGTCAGCTTAAAGCCATTCCCCCTTTTTCTAGCACTATATGCCCTCAAAAAAAAAAAAATAGTGCATGCAGTTGCAGGACAAAAGGGGGTAATCCTAAACAATATTCAGGGAAGTCTTTTTCACATAATCTTCCTTAGAAATTTTCTATTCAAATTATTCTAACTGTCTTCACATAGATAAAGACAGCATATTTGCTTCTCATGGACAGAACACCACATAGTGGTGATGACCTGAAGCATTTCTCCTGCAACTTTAGATATCCTTCCAGGAGAGCTTCAGAATGCCAAGGCTTTGGAGATATGTAAGGATAAAAGAAGTAAATCCTTTTCTTTAAATACAATTTGTTTTAAACATAATCCCTCCCTTTTAAATGCCATTTATTTCAAGTATGTATTTTGGTCTTCATTCCTCTAATTAAAAAGTAACATGTGAAAGCCTAGCTGAAGAAGCACACAGGAATTACCTTTCCTATTGTCTTATTCGTATATCTGAAACTAAAAATCTCAGTACTTGTGATAGACCTGCACATTGTAGGTAATGGAACAGCCAGCCTAAACACAGCTCCATGCCACTGCACCTGGATTGTTTCTGTTACTCCAGTTAGTTCATTACCAGGAGATTAAGTACCTCAGCATTGCACAAGGAAGACTGAAGGCCAAGTCTCTTGGTAACTTTAAAGAATGTCCAAGCACAGAGGAAATTCCTTGCAGATAAAGTACAGCCTATAAACTTTCTAATTTTTCTATTCCATTCCTTTTCTCAAAGGGAGAAGAGGGCTGAGCCTGGATAATAACATTGTCCTTTCAGCATAATTACCCAGCTTTGTCACTGCTTCACACATAATTAAGTATTAATATTACCCTATAAGTAAACAATACGTACATGATATCTCTGCAATAGGCAAGAAAGCATTGCTTTGTACTTGTGCTGTTCACTGGAGTAAAATTCCAAATTGCATGCTGAATCAGGAGCCATACTATACTGTCAGATATTTTTTATTAAAATGAATTTGTTTGTTCTTCAGTACAATCAACCATTAAAAAATAATTTGCACAAGAAGTGTTCATTATTGCAGGGATTCCTATACAGCAAACAAAGTGTCTAAATGCATGAATTGTCACACAGCAGAAGATACTGAACACAAGGCTGCTGTCTGAAAACATCATTACATGTGTGTCCATACTGTAAAACTTCCTGTGATGGCCTAACCCCAACCAGCAGCCCAGCACCACCCAGGTCACTCTCTCCCTCCAGAAGGACGGATAAGAGAACCAGATGGCTAAAAGGGAGAAAACTCATGGGCTGAGATAAAAGTTTAATAGGTAAATGAAATGCCATGCATTCAAGAAAATCAAAACAAGGAACTAATTCAGTACTTCCCTTGGTCAGGCAGGGCAAGTAGAATTCCCTCACATAATGGTGACTTGGGAAGACAAATGCCATCACTCTGAATGTCCTCCCCCCACACCCCTGTTCTTTCTTTCCCCCAGCTTTTATTGTTGAATACAACACTGCTCTGCATTCTCCCTTGGGTCAGCTGGGGTCAGCTGTCTGTGCCACCTCCACCTTCTTGTGCATCCCCAGCCAATTCACTGACAAAGCAGCAGGAGTGGCCCAAATCAAGGCCCAAAAGTGGCCCTTGTTCTGTGACAGTGCTGTTCACCTAAAATATCCCCGTTTTCAGCACAAAAGAAAAATAATTTCCAAGGAATAGGAGCACTATAATAGATGTTCTTTGCCTAAGTGCTGATGACTGCAGGGGAAGAATGCAAAAGACTGTTTAGAATGAGGTCTTCCATGTTCATTTGTGAACTTTGAGACAAGTCAACTTTAGAACTGTTTGGTTTGACCTCTGTCCTATATTTTAAAATCACCAACCCAGGACAGAGTTCAAACAGCACAACAGCAGCCAGCATTGCATGGACTCATGGGTCTCATGCTGTACAAAGACAATCGAGATAATAACTATGAATGCCTTATTTTCCATAATTTGGTTTCACCACTTTCAGAAACTCGCTCTGTGTTTGCCTTTCAAAATATCTTACAGTGATAAATTTTAGAATTTACTTTTCAGTTTTAGGAAAAAGCACTTCCATTTATTTGTCTTAAAATGCTTAAAACACTTAAGATCTTTAGTTATAGTGTAACAAGAAAGAATTATCATTATGATTTTGTACATATTTTTGCATTTCATTGTAGCTGGCTGTTTTTCAAATGAAAGAGTCCTAGTTTACATTGTCTTTTCTAATAGCACAGCTGCTCCATGCCTCTGGTTCATATCCAGTTAAATTCCCTGTACCTTTCTTAGTTCTTCTACACCTTTCTGTGATAGAATGAGTTAATCTTGCATGTACTATTCAAAAAAAGTGTGCAGCATTTAATTGTACTAGTTTAATGAAGCTCCAGTGTTTGTTCTCAAAGCTTTACCTTTATATTTTCAACACCCACTTCTCTTTTTCAATCTTTACCATTGAGGTGACGTTCTGTATGAAATATCTGCTGTGATTCTATTATTGCTAAATGATAACAACAATGGAAATTTTGAGGTCATTATTCTGTATGTGTAGTTATAACAGTTTGCATGCATCACTTGGCATTTATTGACATCGAATTTCATTTGCCATTTTATTACCCAGTAACCCAGTATTAGAATCTTATCACAGACTGTTTTAAATACTAGGCATTACTTTGTTTTGTCTGCACTTTGTTGCTATAATGCTCATTTTCTAAATAATTTATGAGTGTCATATTCAAATTTGTTAACATGTTGAACAGCCAAGGCTCAGCACAGACTTCTGCAGGACTTTATTTGCAACTACATTCCATTATAAGAACAAAACATTGATTTTTACCTAGCAATCATTTAAGAAGGTGGCAAAATGGGTCTTTTTTTATTATTTCCAATTACTGCATCTATCTATCTATCTATCTATCTATCTATCTATCTATCTATCTATCTATCTATCTATCCATACACCAATTTTACTCTTTATAATAATGTATATTAAATTGTTTAATGCAAACTTCAATGGTATGCAATTCTCAACCTGAGAATTCCCATTTTAAACACTAGTATCATATTTTCCACCTACTACTCATTCAAAATTGTAGGTTGCTTATTACAATTAGCAGGCCACCAGCTTTAAGTTCCTTAGAACATTTGGATGAAAACTATCAGATCATTAGAAAATGTCTTTTATTGACACTTTATTTTGAGAAACTTCCTCAGATTTGGCATCCATAATGGCTCTGAAGAAGGTATTTTTCTAGCCTTCTCTGCATAATACATAAATGCACATAACTAATCAGATTTTCTGCAAAATGGCCTTATTACACTTAATGGCTTTGATTATCTCCCTATTTCCGGTGTTTGCTTGCAAATTTCCCATTTGTGTTAGGGGAGTGATGGGAGGTGTCTGTTAATTGTAGGTTTCCCTTAGCAAGTTGTCACTCAAAATGTTTTTGTATCATTTCATTGCAATTTTACATTTGAGCTGTCCAAGTTTATACTTATTCCTCATTCGAATGCTATTCTGTGAGTTCTGACAATTTCTCTCTGATTCTTATTTAACATGTTTTCAGTATTTTGAATATATTTTGTAATTAGCCCTTAAGTTTATAGTTTATTTAAATATATCAAATTTACCTGCAAGCATTTTTATCCATGTTGCTGCTTCCTTCAATTACTTTCTTTAGGCTTCATCTTTTCACATCTTTTCCCACTTTTTTAGTGGTAAAACGTACGCTGGAGCTTTTTAGGTTTCTTTTGTATAACATATCTGGAGGCAATGGAAATATCTAAACATTATTGTGTTTTCTGCTCTAGTCTGTGGTTATTCATCTGGGGAATCTTCATTTACTATCTGTTTCTGTAAAAGAATTACAGGTATCTATGTGAAATTGTAGAATGGAAACTTGACCACAAGCAATGGAAAGAACACTTTTTATCCAGTATTTCTTCAGATTATGGAATTCGTTGTCAAAATTAGCCTAGGTGATAAATAAAACAGCATAATAAACATTTTTCTACTTAGGCATGCCATGGCAACCTCCATAAAAATCTGTGATTTATTTTAACAGATACCATATCTGACTTATTACTCCCACCAATCTTCATTGTGTCTTTGCATGTCATTTCTATTTACTTTCCACTCTACCAATTCATGTCTCCCTCATTATCTTCTCTCCCTCTTACTCCAGAGATGCCTTTTATACCAGTAAAATTAAAAGCTAGGCATTTTCATTTCTAAATCTGGAGTTAAACTTGAAATGCCGAGATGGAGCTGGACATGGAAGACATACACAGGGAGTTATATGGAAAATCTCTGTACTGATGGTAAACAAGTTAAGTGCAGGATTACTTAACAGTTACTCCAAAAGCTAGAAACAAACATTACCTAGGAAAATGTGTTCATTTACAAGATACTGACTATGTCATATTAATCCCATGTGTGAATCTTCTCATTCTAAAACAAGACTTATTACAAAGCAGTTTATTTTCAAAAGTGTGTGCACATATAACATTAATCAGAAGACTCTACTGCAAACAACTTTTCAGAAATCTCTCATCAACTACATTGTTCATTTTCTTAAGTCCTATTCTGTGATAGCTCACCTTACTTTATTCTAAAAATTTATACAAAATAAACACCATGTTGTTCATTTCATATGACTCTCTACCAACCCTAAAATGGACTGCTGTGTACTTTCAGAAAATTAAGTCTGACTTCTCTTCCCAATTCAAATTCTGCAATAAGAATTTATTTTTAATCTTCCAATTGAATGGAAATCCCAAATGCTAATTGCAAAGGTAAGTGTGAAGTGGTCAAACAAACTAATCATGTACAACAGTGAAATGGAAGGCAAATAAAATAGAAGAGTAGATGTGGCACTTAGGGATGTGGTTTAGTGGAGGAATGGTAGTGCTGGATTAATGTTAGGCTTAGTGATCTTAGAGATCTTTTCCAACCTAAACAATCTATCATTTGAAACTGGCTTCCAGAAGGTCAGTAAAATATAAAATTATATACACACTTCATTTGCTTTCAGTTCCTAGTATGTGATATTATACTTGATGTCATACTTCTGCAAACACATAAGACAGACAGAATGGCCTACACCTTTTCAGTCCCCAAATTCTAGTCTATATTATTTGACAGATAATTCACTATAAAATAAAGCATGTAGTGGAAATGCCATTATAAACTCTGCTTTAGCCATAGAATACTCCAACACAGAGCTGATCAAATGCCTCTTTTTCAGGTTGAAGTACACTGGCATAGAAAGTCACTCTTCATTTAAAAAAGCCATTACACACCTTTCAGGAGTCACATCCTCTTTATCTTTTCTACTTCTACTATACATACTATATGATTTTCAGGACTAGAACCCTAGAAGTGTGCCAGTTCTCAAGGATGAAGACAGGCCAGAGATTTGTTCAATGCCATAATGATGTTGCCTGCTTTGTTCTCTATACTTTTTCAGCATTTCTTTCAATTTTATTTGCTGCTTTTGTGCACTGTTGAATCAGTGGCTATTTCTAAGCACTGAGCTGACTTTATCATGGAATCATCTATTATAATTCCAAGATTTCTACTTTGAGTGGAAATAATCATCCAGAGCCCATCATTAGGAATGTAAAATTAGCTTTTCTTCCCAATGGCATCACTATCAATTCTGAATTTCATCTGGCACTTTCTGACACCATCCCCCTGTATTTTGAAATCTTTTGCAAATCTTGTCAGTTACTTTCTGCTTTAACTTCATTGATTAGATTAGTATCAGCACATTTTGTCACTTTCCTATTCACCTCTGTCTCTAGATCATTTGCGAACGTCTCAAACAGATAGTGGTAGCAGAGTTTCTTCTGGACTCCAATTTTTTCCTACTAAAAAAAATCATGATATTTTTCCTAACATTTAACTATTTATTAGTCTAAGAGAAGAACTTCCCTCATGTCTCACTGCATCTTAATTTGTCACCAGTTTTAATGAACAGTCCTCTAGAAACCTCTCTTCAGAATGCAAGTGAAAAATAATTTGCAAATATTTTCTGTTATTTTGATGAAAGCAGATTAATTTCTTTCTAATTTTCTGAGTTTTGATCAAATTAATTTTCTATAAAAATACGTAGGTTGTTGACTAAATATGTTTTTAATAACTTTCTTTTCTGCTTTCTTTTTGTTTGCCATCTCAGAATGATTTTCTGTTACAGTTCAGTGCATTGTGCATTCTCTTCATTTGGCAAGGACCTTAGCTGTTAACTTTATGTAAGTGGTTCTATTCAATTAAGAGCATCAAAAAGCAATTGACAAGCAGATACCAAACATGGATGATCTGTGAATGGTATACTTCTCTGAGCTTTTACTTTTCAGATAAGCAGCTGAAGAAGGCTAGAAACTGTAGTTCTACATTTCATTAACAAGATATCAATATGATTTGTAAAACGAGATGCAGAGATTTCTCTGTTTCAGTCACTGAAGCACTGCAAAAGAAAGATAAATTGGAAGTTTTCCAGTTATAATATCCAGTTATCTCTGCTTGGTCACAGCCTTTATAATCCAAGTCAATAAACAAATTGAGCTCAGTTAGCTTGCTCTCTTGCACTCTCCATGATGAGGCAAATATCTAACTTCAGCAATTCCTACAAGATAGTCCCTATACAGTAAATTCAGGAGTTTTAGCAATAGAAATTATTCTGTAGTGCTTGAACAACTACAGGGCAAACTAACCTTGTCACTCAGACCAGATAGTCTTTCCAAATAAAAGGGGAATCTAGAAGAAATACACTGTTTAACAACATCAATGTCCAAGCTTTGCTTTGCTTTCCTAGGGTTGTGCCTTCTTTGCTGCTTTCAGATCACAGAAGCTATGCATTGTCCAAAATATAAATCAAACCCTTCAAACCAGCAATTATCTCAACTGCTCCATTTTCTCAATATAAAAATGAAACATGCACCTCAGGGTCCTTTTGTTCAGAAAGAAGAGGTAATAACTCACATGATCAACATCCAGAACTATGTAGACAGCAGTCCACTCAAAATAAAATGAAGGGGGGAAGTAATTTTGGTGTCATGGAACAGAACAGAGAGAAGGCTTGTTTAATTTCTGCTTCTCTTGTTTTCCACAAGAAGTACAGCAAAGTAAGCCAGAACTCTTAGTATTTGGCCCGTTTTAGGAAAGAAAGAGAAAAATAAGGAATGAAAACAGGAGAACTGAAAATACCCAGGTTAGACTACACTGAAGCACAGAGAGGCAAGTGGGGGGGACAGAATCTCAGGGACGAGGAAGCAAAAGGAGGTAATGCAGCAAGGAAAATTCAGGAAGTTTTGCTATGTATTGAAGGAAACTATATGACTGTATTTCAGGGTTCTAATTTGTGCAAGTATTGCTTTCAGTACTGGCTGAATGCAGGAAACTTTCCAAAATGTAGTCAGCAACCTGTGCAGACCCCTCCAAGCAATATGCCCCAGCATAAGCAACAACTCAACTCAAATAATTTTGGCCATTCAGTTTTCCAGGGGCAGTAAAGCATGGAACGTATGACAGCACCTTGCTGTTAGCTGAAAATCTTCAGCCCTGCATGTTCAATTCTGCCTCTGAATGTCTTACTGCTAATTTCAAACTTTTTAGTAGATATTTGTTGTTTAACTTTTAACTCTCTTGTCACATTTTTTTCCTTCCTATCCTAAGGCAATACATTTTCATAGGTTTCTAAGGCGATAAGGAATTTTCACTTTTACTTTTGGTTTTAATTTGAATTTTAAAATATAGATCTAACAAAACTTTCATAAAATCTGTTAACAGTGCCATAAAAGATCCCCAGGAAAGAAAATAAAACCCCACATAAAATAATTTTCATTTAAAATTATTTAAAGGCATGTGAAATGTCCCTTGATTATTTTCATTTAATATTTACAAGGAAAATAAGAAAATTATACTAATCATTCTGAAAATAAGGGAGTTTCAAGTAGGAAGATGATCTCTTATCCCAAACTGGGCAGCATGACATGATCATCTTTGGTTCTTTCTCAACCCCTGTAAAGAGTAAAGAGAATTGTATGAATACAGCCAAGTATCAAGTATGCCATCTCTCATTCTATCATTGTGCTGTAGCTTAAATATTTCACTGAAAATTGAACATTTTCAAAAAATCACAGCATCCTTTATGTTGGAAAGGACATTTAAGACCACAGAGTCCAGCCACAGAATTGAAAAATCCTAATACGTCCGATGAGGAGTGAATTATTTTATTTGGTTTAAAAACTAAGTAGTTATAATTAATTTTTTAAAAAAAGAAAGGTTATGTGATGATTCTCATCTACTTGCAAATCAGTATAGTGGAATGGTGAAAAGGACTAATGAGACACTTGCTTTCCTGTAAAAGTATTTAGAAGTTCAAATGAAAAGCAAGATTAAAAATTTTATATTTAAATGTATTTCCATCATACAAATTTGAATAGGTAATTTAGGGATAAAATCCTTTAGGCTTTAAATCATGACATTGTGCATAACAGCAGAAGAAACTTTGAATTTCCCTTTATGAAGAAAAAAGTTATTTTGAGCTTTTCCTAAGAATGTTGTGGGTTTATTTTGCCCTAAAGCACACACAAATACTTAACACAGCTTTATATCTATCAAATTACAAAATATTTTATTACATTTCCAGATGTAATATTAAAAATAGTGATGATTTTCACTGTTAATGTTGTAATCCTGTCCTTCAGATTCTATTTTATTTATGACACAGTCTTCACTGTACTAATATTGGGAATAAAAGTGGTAGTCAATTAAAGTAAAGAAAATGAAGATTTGGCTTTGTAGCACATTGCAATCATATTTGGATGACATCAAGGAATGGCATCTCATGATTACATAAGACAGCTGCATCTATTCACATGTATTATAAGTTTATGATACAGTCCAGGAAGCACTCATGAACTCATTCATTATTTTTTCAATAATCAGAAATGTACATAAAATAAATTTAACTTAATTTTTTTAATATTTGATTTTTTCAAAAAAGAATACAAAATATGTCTGATGAGATATCCCTCGAGAGTGTAATTTTGGATCAGTATCTTATTGGCCACTTGCAAATCTTGGAAAATCTCAAAGTGCAATTTTTCAGACTGCAGTAAGTCTTTCTCTTGCTTTCATCAAATATCAGACAGCCATAATTCCAAGAAATATTGTTCAGTAAATGCTTTCTTTGTCAAGAGTCAGCACCATTTCCCTCAGAGTCTCCAAAGTGTACAGTTGTCCCAAATGCAGGTAGCAGCTAAAAGACTCTCCTCAATGAATCTCATTGCAATAAAGCCACTCATTAAGATAGTGAAAGATCAACTGAGTCTCCCAGGACAGCACCAATAATCACATACTCAATATCCACAAAGCAAAGAACTGAATTCCTTAAAAACAACAACAACAACAACAACAAAGAAGAAAAAAATTCAGACCATTCAGTCTTCTGCTGTGATTACCTGGACTTTGCAGTTCAATGGAAAATTATTTCTTTGTGCTCACACAGATGTCTAGAGCAGAAGTGTCCTGGCCTGTATCAGGAACAGTGTGGCCAGCAGGAGCAGGGAGGTCATTGTTCCCCTGTACTGGTGAGGCTGCACCTTGAGTGCTGTGTCCAGTTCTGGAATGATCTGCCTGGGGAGGTGATGGAGTCACCATCCCTGGATATGTTTAAAAAAAGTCTGGATGTGGCACTCAGTGCCATGGCTTAGTTGAGGTTTAGGACATGGGTTGGACTTGATGATCTCGAAAGTCTCTTCCAAGCTAGTGATTCTGTGTGAAGTCAAAACATTATTTCTTCATTAATGGCATCAAAGCCAGGGCTTGATTTAATAGCCACAGTTTTAAGAATTCAATGTCATCTGCTTGGAGTCTGACAAAGTATAAATATTAATTTTTTCAACACCTACTATAATTCTGCACTCCCACATTCTCACAGCTCCAAATTCCTTAGCCAGTGGCTGATTACTAGGTTCTGTATCAGCACACATATATCCATTCCAGGAGCTTTAAGTCTATCTATCTGTACTTTAGCTGCTATCTAGAGATGGTAGCAATTCCATACAGTGTTTGCACATACTAAGTAGAAACTAAGTAGTTTAAGGACACTCACAGTGTTCTTAGTGGTAGCTCACTTCATTATGAGATCCATAAATCTCAGAGTGCACTTTGTAGACTGCTAATCATTCCAGATCTAGACCATTATTGCCAATCAGCCTGGGCTTGCCTCCATACATTTTTGTCTTGAATGAAAGTCATATAACAGACAGTATTTCGGATATTGTTCTGTGTGCTCCTCTTCCTCATACTGTCCATGTTCTCCAGCACTCTCCTGTTGCTTCACCCCCTACAAGGAGTTGCAAAAAACTACTGGAAAATCTGTTCAATACTGGCAGTAGACATTGCATTTGAAGCATCTGCAGATGAACAGCAAATGCATCACACTGAGAGTTTCAGAGTTGCAATAGCCATTTTTCCATGCTGAATAGATACAAGCTATGTTTGCTAGCCAAAACATGTACCTGAAATAGCAAGAAGACAATGAAAAATGTGTAATTTAGCCCCAAATTGCAGAGTTCCTAAAGTTCCTTGCAGATTTCCAGTTCTGCTAATCACCTACCATAGCAGGGTATCTGTGGCAGGGCAAAGAGACTGAGATCTGTTATCTTGTTTTCAGTACACAAATTTATGTAACTATGGAAATTGCATAACCAATTATGAATAATCTATAGAATGAAAACTGTTCACCTAAAAGGTCTGTACAACTTAAAATGAATTCATTTACGGAAATAAATTATTCTAAGTCATAAGTCATTTGCCAAATAAATTATTCACTGTGAATTGTTCACCCACCAGTAATCAAGGGCTAATCTGCTGTTCCTCCAAAGACCAAGCCAACAGAAGAATGCAAATAAATATGGAAATTGTAATAACCATTGATCCCTCTCTCTGGTATATAAAACAATGCAACTTGATACTTTCTTTATAAAGTCTGTAACAATTCATTTGGCAAAGATCAAATCTAGAAAGTGGAAATATCCGAAAGGAAATAAAAAGCAGAAAAAAGTTCTTCTCTTGCAACAAACAGTAATATTCTGCCCAAGCAGAAACCATTTAAACAGTTTAGCTGCTTACTCTTATATTGTGGTATTGTAATCCTCTTTGCTCTCTCAGTTATTCACTCAGATCACTTATACAGCTTAAATTCTCTAGGTACTATATTGAACATGTATTTTTTTCTCAAGATTTACAGTGAAGAAATTTGATATCTGTTTGATTTAATTTCACTTTCACTTGGAGAGATAATTTAGGAAGCTGCTGCAAGACAAGCAAAAGCTGGTGTCTGAAGGTAGTTATTTCATGCTTCTCCAAGGAGAAAGATCCCTGAGGCAACAGCATACTTGTTAAAATGATGCTGAATGATTCTTATGAAAACCTACCAGAAATAAAGTAGTGTAAATGATTTAAGTAAGCATGGTTAAGTAGTGACCTTTCACTGGAGCTGGGGTTTGGATTATAAGGATTCTTTTGATTCTTATTTTCAGTTATTCCATACTTATTTAGAGACTTCTACCCCACCTGCAAAGTAGGTACACTGTACTTCCCATTTCTCGTCTCTCTTCATTGCTACAGTGTCCTCACCTTCATGTTCCTTAATTTTATATGCAGTACATTTGTCTCCTGGCATATCCTCTAGCTTACTCCATTTAGTAATTCCTAACTTTCTGCATTCCTGTCCCTTCCTATCTCCCTAACTACATTTATTTATCACAAATTCGTATTTTGCTTTCCTCTCTACTATCAGAGTGTTTGTTATTTCCTAGAAGGGCTAGCCTGTGGTCAAACCATTTCCCACAGCAATCATCTGGCAATCTTCTGAAGGCAGTGGGCAGAGACAAGTTACTCATGATGCAATTCATGGATTCCTGATTCATGTGCCTTGACCAGTGAACAAAACGTGTACCCCAAGACCTCCAGGTCACCATTCCCTTTACAGGTCCTCCAGATTCTCCTGCTGATATTTTGGATGCATAGGTTTCCTCACCTCTTCCACTTGCATCTCTCTGAGGCCGTTCAATCTCACAGGACCTTCTTGTCCATCTGGCTCTGGCTTGCTGGGCATCAACACCAGCAGAAGAAAGAAAATAATGACAAGGATCCTTCATTGGCTCACATCTCTGAGCAAATCACCATCAGATGTTTCTGAAAGCAATGGGCTCTCTCAGACATGCTCTGCTCCATGCCTTTTTCCTGAACTCAACCCATTTTTGAGCCTTGACCCTTTAAACCTTTCTTCTTTCTTTCCCCTGGTTGTTACCCATCATCAGTTGATGCTTGCTCAAGAGATACTTCAGGAACATTAACACAGAAAAGCTGAAGCAGTGTGGGAAGGCCATCACCTTTGACTGAAATTCCTCAAGCTCTACTCTTGGGTCCTCAGTGGATTCCCTAGGGTATGTGAATGCTATCCCTTTCCATGTACTCTAACAGATCTCAACAGGACAGTAGCTTCCTGCCACACAAAAATATTCACAAGTTCAATCACTTTGTTTTCCCACTGAGAGGAAAACAAGCCCAAATTTGCCAAACCTTTGTAACTTGAAAGTGTCAACAGAAGATATTTAGTTGAAAATTCCCATTTCAATGCTGATATTACACTAAAGCAAAAACATGTTTCAAACCAATTGTTTCAATTAAGAAAAACTAAAATCTTTAAACACTAAAATATTCATTCTTTATTATAGTTCATATCCCAGGTTTGGTGAAAACTTGACAGGTTAACACTGGTACTTTGAAGAACTGAGACATAAATTAAAATGTAGCTTTATAACCTCTGTTCATCTAAAAATCAAATCCTACAAAGGGATTAACTTCAAATATAGACAATTCAGAAAGACAGGACCATTCGATATCACATCTTCAGATTGTAATATCTTTCAAAGGGAGCCTGGGCAGAATATATAAACTGTGTATGTATGAACATGTGCCTACAAAAGCACAGCAAATAACAGTGAAAATCTTTCTAACTAAGCAAGCAGCAATTCCAACAAACCCTTTCATTGCTGAAATTTCATTTAATTGAAAATAGTGTTTGTGCTGAGATAAGAGAATATGGTTATTGGTTTATATAATGAATCCCAGGTTTTCTCACATTAAGAACAGACTAGTTTATCTTTAATTGAAGTGAGAGATTAAAAATCCACCAACATAGACATCTACAAAATAATGCAACCTTTGATATAAATAAAATTTACTTAAATTCATTTAAAAATGGGAAGTATGCAGATCCACTTGCACTTAACTTGACAAGTATTGACAAAATTTGTTTCAAATTAATTTAATTTCAAACAGTATGAAAGCAATCTGAAGGAAATACAGCTACAGTACATAGCTAGATATTGCTGGTTGCTTATGACAATTGATCACTAAAAAATTGCACCAGTCTCTACACTAGGTTCAATGAACACTGAGATACCATTTTAACTGGTTTTCTCCTCTGCTCTGCATGTTGAGTGTTAAAATTAGAGAATGCTGTCTACAGGCTAGACATCTGGAATATGAGCAAATAAACTCTGCATCCTCTATGCAAATCCATGTGACAGCATAACCTGTTTTCTAGGACTGTTGCAAAACCTTACTAAATTAAAAGCCCCCCAAACAAATTTAACCTATTACTTTGTTTTCTAAATTTCAGAACTGCATGTGATGAGCTTTCCTTTTATTAGAACCAAAAGGCTCCCGAGCAGACAAATTCTATGTAACAAAAAGTAAAGCCAACTCCTTTCCCAGCCTCTTGGTTTTCATCCCAGCCTTTAGCAACAGCAGCTGAGGTTTCATAAGCATACAGGTGCCAAAGCCTTGTACTCACATTTCCCTGCAGAAAGAGCTGGAGTTGTTCATAGTCCATAACACCTGACACAGCTGCAAGGATCTCCTCATGCCCTACTGATTTCTTTAAGCAGCAAAAACCAGTGCCCACCGTCCTATATTGTTTTCCTTCTTTTATGACAGTGATAAGTGAGGCCTTGCAGCAGGAGGACCATTCATTCTGCACTATTAGATACAGCCTTTATTTGGTGCCTAATGTTCCATGACCCATAAGCATTAAAGGAATTGCAAAGAAGTATTTGATCAGGTAAAAGGAGGCATACAAAAGAACATATTGGTGAACAAAAATGTTCCTTATAATAAATAAAATACAGCACATCCATGTAATAACCAAACAAAAGCATAGCCTGGATTGGAGGCAAATTCTTGTACAAGAAAACTGCCACGTTTTTTGGTGGCTTCAAAGCTGCAGAGACTGTCAGCCCCAGGCATGAGAACAACCAGCCTCTCTGCCAGACATGCTGTTTGACCTGAGTCTTGCAACACTGATAAAGGGCACAAGAAAAAGAATCACATCATGTTTTATATTAGTCCATTAGAGGCTAGTTTCCTCTGGATTGTCAATAATCCTCTGAGAAATGGGCTTTCACAAAACCAGCCACAGGGTTAATCCCTCAGGAATGCATTGGTCTGGCAGACTACAGAATAGGACAAGCCAGAAGCAAAAGCAATACTATGTCAAAGCCATACTTGGTGGTCTACACAAAAAAACAGGATATAGAAGGACAATTTCTTTCTTCATCTTCCTTTGTTCACTTCTTTTCCACCAACAAAGGAAAGGTTATTTTAGTCAGGCAAGGCTGGAAGTGACATCAGAAGGCAGGAGGTCTCTACTGCAGCCACCTGCTCAAGCAGGGTCACCTTTGAGCTCTGACCAGTCTGCTCTGGGCTTTATCCTATTGAGTCTTATAACCCCCCACAAGGACAGAGAGCACAGCTGTCCTGGACAGTATTATGGCCAAAAAATGCTTTCCTTCTATTCAGTCTGTACCTCTCCTCTTTCAGCTTATACTCATTATTTCCCAGTCTCCCAAAGAGCATATATCCACCTCCTTATTAACCACAACATAAGCATCAATAAACTGCAGTTAGGCCCCCAGGAGGTAGAAAGTCCTTCAGACTCCCCTTGCAGGGCAAATGCTCAAATGCACACATTTCAGTTTGTGTCTTTCTTTTGGGGGACCAAAACAGCACAGTGAGAGTGATGAGTAAGGAAGGGTGATCCATTCTTTCAATCTCCACTTGTGCCTCTGTTTGTGCAGCCCAGAAGCCCACTTGCCACCCTTAGGGCCAGGGCACAGGGTTGCCCATGCCCAGCTGACCACCAGAGTCCCAGAGAGCTACTCCCCAGCCAGAGCAGCCCTGCAGCCTGAGCTGCTGCAGAAGGGATTCCTTCCCCGGGCCAGGGATGGCATTTCTCCTCCTTGAATTATTACAGGTCCAAACACTTTACTGAAATGGATAACTGAGACTACCAGCAAGAGAAGGAACTGTAGATCTTACAGTAACTGTCTGCCCAGCAAAACCCCTCATTTTCAGCCTGAGCAGGGCCAGAGCAGCAGGAGCAGCAGCTGTGCCTGTCAGAGCATCACTGGCTCTGCTGCAGTCATAGCAGCACCTGCCCCAGAATGAGTCCAGTCACCACCCCTATGCCTGCTGGCCCAGGAAACCAAAGATGGCACAGACAGCAATTCAAAGGCTTGCTTAAGGATATCAAATGAAGTGGCAGTCACAGTCTCAATGAGCGAAGTCCAATGAGCTGCTCAGGGAAGAAGCAATCATCTTGTTAGCCCTTAATCTGACAAAAGCAGCACAGAGCCCATTCTGAGAGCTGAACATGATTAGCAGTTATTCTAAGGTACCCCTGTGTAATCAGGAAATGCTCTGACAACAGCTCCAGAAGGAGATTAAGGTCTTTTCTCTGCCTGAAAAACAGGTAAGTCTGCCTTCAATAAGCTCAGTAAAGAAAACACCTGGTTTGCAAAGAGGCAAGAGCTGGCCCTGCTCATGCTCTATACTGGCTCTGCAGCCAGAAGCTGTGGTTGGAGTTGTTCTAGTGACAAATCTCCTAACTTGCCCAATGAAGAAATTATTTGTTGATTCAGGTCTAGTGTTACACCCTTCACATACACACACAGAGCAGCTCATGTCTGCTCAGCAAGCAGCACAAAGGCAGCAGAACCCCCCTGCCTTTATTTAGCCACAGGACTGCAGCCCTGAACCTTCCCTCACTCCACTGCTCCCTCCCAGCCCATCCCAGGGCAGCCCTGGGTGGCAGCAAGGACACAGTCCCATAAGGAGCCAACTGCACAAGAGTAGCAGCAGCATTGAGCCTGGAGCTGCCTCCTACATCTGCAAACCAGGACCCTGGGGAGCTCACCCAGCCCAGCTGCCTCTGAAAAACAATTCACAGCAACTCCAGATGCCTGGCCAAATTTATTTTGTTGCTGCAGCAACCATTTTTTCTGGCCCCACTTGGCTTTGCCACCTCCTCCATTGCCTCTAAAAAGAGATTTCTTGGTAGGGGAAGATGGGAAGAGAAAAGCTCCTATAGAAAAGAAAATCTGATCTGTAAGAGGAAAATCCATTTAGATCTATACAAACTGTACAGCCAAAAAAGATCCTAAAGACATTTTTCAATGAACAATCACTTGAGCATTCCCCACTGAACCTGGAAGAAATCTGAAAGGAAAAGAAAACTAAGGGCAACACAAACCACAGCACATTTCCCTTTGAGTATTTTTTCCCCCAAAAGATAATGCCAATGTGCTTTATCACTGCACTATTCCAAAAGAATTGGTTTCTTTTCTTTCTATGTATTGCTGTGCCAGCTGACAAAGCTAGTAACAGATTACAGTAGAAAAATTTTGCATATGTGTAAGTTTTACTCACTAAAGGTTGAAACTACACTTCATAACACTCTACAACTGCAGCAATCATTTAATGTCTTTTATTTAATGATACCAACAAAACAGCCTATGCTAAAAGCTGGCTTTTATAAAAATGAGGCAATTTGTTGACTTGGAAAATCAAAAAGATAAAGAAAAAGTACACAAATGAGATAATAAAAATTTGCTTTCAAAGAACCAGTTGTCAGCTTACATAATAAAAAGAGATGGTGAAACAAATATAGTACAGCTGCATCTAAAAGATTTTATTTAATTGGTAGAATGAATCAACTATAATGACTGTAAAAAATTTAGGATTTTGGAGGTTTAGGGATAAGGTCTCCTTACTGGTTTAATGCAAAATATTGTTTCTCTTCTGCTTCCATTCTACTGACAAAATGTCATCAATGAAAGTCTGCCAAGTCACAAATATGTAATCAATTTACCTCACAGAGTGCTATATTTTAGACCCAGACCTATACTCAGTAAATGCCCACAATTATTCTTCATAGTGAAGGAGTTCCTCTCCACATACAACAGGCTCATATAAAATTTCAAGTTAGACTTGTCAAAACTCTGCATTTTCCAATCTTTTCCTCTATTTTGTCTTCTTGCCTGACAAAATCAATGTGCCCTGAACTGAAATAATATATTGAAGATCCCTTCTAATGCAAAACATTCTGTGATTCTGTGAATTAAATTGTTGTTTGGAATAAACTCATCTTCTTCCATGGGATCTCACACTGAGTCTTACTAATTTTCCACCAGCAGTGAAGTGAACTGTGCAGTTACATGGCTGCAGACTGGCACCTAGTTTCCCAGCAAGTATTAAGGAAGGACTAGAACAGCCATGATCTTAAAAAATAAAATAAAATAAAATAAAATAAAATAAAATAAAATAAAATAAAATAAAATAAAATAAAATAAAATAAAATAAAATAAAATAAAATAAAATAAAATAAAATAAAATAAAATAAAATTAAAAAAAATGTATTTGCCTTTAATTATCTAGAGTACTCTGGGTTTATTAGATGATGCTTTAGGAATCCAAAGTCAAGAAGCCTCCTCTCTGACTTAATGCAATTCAAAGGATCTTCCTGACTAATTCTTGTCCCTGGAAGATTTGTTAGTCATTCCTAAGCCTGAACTGTGTTCTCCCATGGAGACATTCTCTTTTGGTTATCCTCAAGCTGCACATCCAGGGATCTGAATGCTTCCTACTCCTGTAGCAGCTGGTCTTTAAGGATCATTATCCTTTAGTTGGGGGATGCCCCATATTTGAAATCACTCATTCCTCAGGTACCTGTTGCACAGTTTGACCATAATTCTGGGGGAAAAAATACAACAAAATAAAGTCTCCTATCTAACCTCAAATTTCTCCTGTACCTTGTTCATCCACAGCAAATCCAAAATAAAGTTTTAATATTCCTTCCACTAAGTTATGAACTGGCTAGTATAGGATTCACACACTTCTTCAGCAGGCAGGTACTATTCTTGTATTTAATATCATGCTTGGCCAATTAGGAGTAGAACTTTTCCCATATTTCATCATGAATTGCTCCTATTCAGTGAACATTCTATTCTGCATCAGCCTATAGTGCAGCAGATATAAAAATAGAAATGTGATTCGTGCATGCAGCTTTTCACTGTTTCTTCACTGAAATCAGACACATGATAATCAGCTATTTCAGATGGCTGTGAGTTTGAGATTGCTAGACCCTGAGTCTTTGAGGAATAATAGTTTTCTAAACAGTAGAAATTCTCATCCTGAACCTTTTCTACGGCTTTTTAAGGTAGTGTTGGGGTTTTTCTGTTCTTGAAAGTTTTTCATTACTGATTAAATGGGTATTTGGCATGGTGACAGCAGAACCTGACTGTCAAGGATAACCTGACAAAATGCCTTAATAAAGATTTCTCAGCAGGTAAATGAGGGAAGTTTTAATGTCTGCTTAATCCTTGTCTCTTTATTGAAATGTGAAAGGCCATAATTAGTAGAAAACAAGAGGGTAATTTTGTCATTTGGATCTGTCCACTATGAATTTAAACTTTTGATTTCACAGAGGCCAAACAAAAGCTCTCAGGTGATAACTACACTCAACCTAGCCTGGGACATAAATCAATGTCCTAGAGGTGAAACACTTCAAATCCTGTTAGTGTGTTACTAAACAATCTATTCTCCCACCTTAAGGACCCTGGGGAGTTGTATAAAGCAAGGGAATAACACAACCTAGACTGAAGAACACATTTTCACACATCCTTTACTATCCTGTACTGGTCAGCTTATTAAGATTGTCTGCACGTGTCAATACAGAAATAAATATTTGTCCATTCAACTGCAAAAAGAGTTCACAAAAATTAATGGCAGCTATAAAAACCTCATCACTTTATTTAGACTGAGACTATCCTTACCACGAGCTTTGGAATGTGACAGCTATATGTGCTGTACACAGAATAAAAACTGTGCTGTAGCAGAATTGCAGCTCCATGAAACTTCACAGGAATGTTGTTTGGGTGTTTTTTGCAGAGAGGTCCATAAGCAAAAATCCAACCAACTAATGAACTCACCTTGAATACATCAAAATATTTTAAACAAATATCTGCTTTAATTTATAATTTTTAAAGACTATTTCAATTAAAAAAAACTTCTTAGGTTTAAAACATTCAAAATCAAAGTATTTCCTTTTGATTCAAAACACAATAGTTTCTAATTTTTAGCTAAAACCCACATCTTCCAACATATTTTGTATTTTCAGTAGCCCTGGACAATCAAGAACACACCTCATGCAAGCATTCCCCATTCTCTGCATAGTACAAATTAGACACCACCTCTTTACTTATTTGTTAAAAAGCTTCTGCTTTGATAAGCTTAAGGAACCACAGCTATCCAACCAAAGGCAGGGAACACTGAATAATTTTTATGCCATGTAAAAAAAATATTCAAGCTACTCTTTCTCTTTATAGTCTGTGTATAATATTTAAAATATTATTACTAGTTAATTTTTTAAATAAGAAATGTTAAAATACTGCAAAACAATTCCAGAACTAGAATGTCATATCGAATTGAACGTCACAGCTATGCAGTCAGGCACTTTTACTTATAAATATAAATAATAATTACAGATTGCACTTGAGATAATTTGCATTTTCAGCCCTCAGCCGTGGCAATAGACTCTCGTGTGCTGTGAGCAGCGATGATCATGTAAGAGCTCAGAATTAACTAACTGCCTTTCCAGCCTCCAGTTTGCTCCTCTCTGGTTCTTTAGGTCGTGTCAAAAGCCAGTTGCTCTGCAGGGTGATGGAAAGAGCAGCAGGGCAGCTTTCCTCCCTCTCAGCCCAGGACCCCAGCAGGCTCCAGTGCTGAGCACAGGCGATGAATGGTCCCACTGTGTTTGCAGAAGCTGCACTTTGCAATTTTCCTCCACAACTTTTAATGCTGCTCAGAGAGACATCAGCATTCTCAAACCAGTTAAGCAAAATTTACATATAAATAAATGGCTTTTATTTATAAATAACTCCCTTGAATATTTAGGAGATATTTATTAGGATAATGTCCTGGAAGACATTAAGATAGATAGGATAGGATATATATTAGCATAAACTGATGCCATTTTAAAAGAGAGGATGAAGAAGCCCTAGAGAAAACAAGTGAATTTCAGTGGTATCTGTGTGTGCTTGAGAAAGTGATACTACTGTTATCACATTGCCCTTATATTGGGAATACAGAAATATATTTTTAACAACAAATGGCTTTTCCTTGATCAGTTTGAGGTGAGACATAAATATTTTTAACAACAGAATCTAGACACAAAAAAAGAAAACTAAAAAATGCCTGGTTTTGGATACGAAGCTCAGATCTGAAAAACTCTTACTTCACTTAGAATAAATTTTATCACAAACCAGGCAATTTCCATACTTATTTTTTTCCAGATTAATATCATCCAAATATTTGCAAACAACAAAAAATAAGAAGTACTATCCTGGAATTTTTTTTCCCAAATACTTCATTTTGACAGCCATCCATTTAAAACCCATATTAATCAGCACAGAAGACATGGATTTGGGAAAATTCATGAAATTAATATTATTAGAACTCTATGCTTCTGAAATAATCTAACCCCCAATGTTATCTTTTCTAAGTCATACATGCTCGTTTTATAAACTGTTCCCAGCATAATGCTATTTCAAGTACTTTAACTAAGTGTATTACAAAAATTCTAATTGTGTTTTTCCTAGTCCTCATAATTTTTTACTTTGGCTTTGTACATTGCTGTCACTTGACTTGTCCCAGCTGGGGAGCTTTTTTGTCATCACTGTTTCCATCAAACAAAAATATTTAAGGACCAAAAGATCAGGAGATCTTGGGAGGGAATCTTTGCAATCCATTTCTGGCACTATGTTCCTCTTTATCAGAGCATTTGCGTGTTCCATTAGTGTGACAGAGGTAATGTTCCAGAGATGGATCAACCAACAATTTCTAGTGCATTCCTGTACATGGCATTATGAAACTGACTAACAACAGAAATTGTCTTTTATTTTTCAAGTGTGGAAAAGCTCAGTCAGCATTAACATTTATTCATGTACATGGGAGAAAAGAGAAAAAGCAGCAAAAGGGCAACTAAATGTAGCCCTCATTATTTTGGGATCACATTTTGGGACCAATCTCTGGCACTGAGTGCCTGAACTCTGCTGAATTAATTAATTTAAAAGTACTTTTTGTTAGATATGTATGAAAACTTTTATGCTGCAGCAGAATAGAATAATAGAAAAAGGTGTGGTTTATACACCTAAAGAAGAACTGAGATGCTAACATTAATCCATATTCACTGATTTTGAATCATCTATGTACACATATACCTATGTACATATATACCTATGTACAAATGCCTATATATGTCTATGCATGTATATTCTCTCTGTGCCTTCAGGAACTCAAGAATCAGTTAAAATTAGGTCAGTTCATATGTCGTTTCCAGTTTTATAGATATGGGGGGAAAAACCCTACATGTAAAGTGATATCCTTTAAATTATGCTTTACCTTTAAACTGCTTTCCTGTGTAGTCCCATTAAGATGATTCATTTGGAGAGCTCTCAACCCAGTGACTACAGCTTTCTCTACTCCAACATCAATGACAGCCTTGTTTGTAATTTTCCTTTCAAAAACACTACTGAAATATTCTTGTCTAAACACCAAAGTCAAAACTGCAAGCATTACAAACACAAATCTTGACCCAGATCCCACTGGGAAATGTTCAATTTTTCACAGAATAGGCAAGAATAGAAAATCACTGGATGTTCTCCCTGCCCAAAGAGGGAACCAGCTGAATTTATGTCATCCTTCAATGGCTCTACATTAGCCCCCTCTTTTACAGCCTCCCTTCGACAGAATGCCTTACCAAAGACCATGAGAGATTCCCCAAATAGTGAAAAATAAACAAACACCCTGAGTTCTGTTTTAAAAAGATATTTTAAAACATCCTGGAGAGTCTGAAAAAAATCCTTCAAATCCTTAAAATCTGTTCTCAAAGGAGAGGACTGCACCTTCACTGCAGAACAGATTTGCAAGTAAACTGCTGCAGACAGACACTGCAGTAAAAATTTCCCGGTTAACAAAAGAGCTGCATAGCCTTGACACACACACACAGAGGCTTTTTTCTGTTACTATGTTGCAAATTAATCCTTTGCCCAAGAGGCTTTCACAGCCCTACCATTAAAGTTATGCATATTGTGAAAGGAAATGTATAGATTATCTGAAGATGCTGTCCAATAAATTAAGGCTATTGTTGAATATTTATATGTCAAGGTCAGATACCAATCGGCTTCACTTGGACTATCTGCTACAAATAGCAACCAAAATGCAGGACAGTAAATTATCCAAAATCACAATTTATGAGAAAATACTGAATTAATTTAAATGTTCAAAACTTGAGAAAGACACATTGATGTCTGAATGTACTGAAAGAAATCAAGATCCATACTCCCACATATCTTTTATTATTTCCTCACAGTTCGGCTTAATAGTGAAATAAGAAAGTTTCATGGTAAAATATTTCTTAAGATATAACTTATTTAAACAAATGTAAAGACTTAAAATTAAAAAAAAAAATTAAAGACATATCACACCACTCTAATGTACATGGATAGCAAAGTTAATGAAGAAAAAGTCAAATCTCTTAATTTTCTGAGCAAGGAACTACAATTTGACACTTATTTGAGAGCAGCCTCATCCCAAGAAGATCACAGTCTGTGATCTACATGTTATGGTTTTAAAAAAAAGATATGACCCTTAATTTTATCTCAGTTTGGATGAGACCATCTCCTTTCACATCATCAATTTTAAAGTAGAACAGTGCAAATGAATCAGTGAGGAGTCTACTTAATATTAACCAAAATTCAAGCATGGACCAGTGTACAGGTGCCCTAAGACATGGAATAAATTGTTACTGTTATCAACCACAGTAATTAGATTTCTGCAGCACAACCATATATTGAGTTGTATAAAAAACCTTATTTGGTGTGTATTTTGACTTGTTTTAGATAATCTTCATGGCATAATAATTCCCAGCACAACAAAAGACATAGCTTCTGCTATTTATTTTCACTAGTACTACAAGATAACATACCATTTATTTCAGTCTTCAGTGAAAAATATCTACATGTGTTACTAAAAGTATGGTGATTATAGATATTTCATCATTCTTAAATAGCTAAAAGTTGGTCTCTCTGCTAATTCAACATGGAATAGATTTTAAAGAACAAAATTGAGAGTTTTGGAAAAGTTGTTCATGAGAAGATAGGTGACACAGGGTTAAGTGCAAAAGTTCTTTGGCACTGAGTTTAAGTCAGGACTGAAAATGAGATTTACTGTTCTCATACACCTAATCCAAAGGAAGTCGGTGAGCTTCAGAAGAAAACATCAATTTGTCACAACTGATAGCCTGTCCTACAGATATATCTTAGTGAAATAAAAGAAGGTTATTCCAGGGAAAAACTGTCAGTTACGTGATGAAACTCCTCTACAAAAAAAACCACCTCTCAAATAGAGACTTAATAGGGTCTATCTAATGAGTTACAAAAGGAAGTAGAAAATATTGTAAGGCACCTAGGATCAAGTGAACAGGTCTAACACTTTATACATATTCTTTTATAAATGTGACAAGATTTAAAATGTTTCTACCCCTTCTATATTTAGACCCTGTCATTGAAAAAAACAAAGCTTATTAACATGGATATTGAATTTTTTTTTATTTCAAGATATAACTCTTGATTATTCTTCAAAAGCAAAATATTTTATAAGAAAAAGTAAGAATTTCAAGGACTTATTTTTACATTAGAGTACATTTTTTTTAATTAGCACAACTGCTTCCTAATCAAATTAAGATATTAATTTGATCAAATAATGGGAAAATGCAGTTTAACAATGCTAGTGCATACTACAGGGAGAGAGGGAGTAGCACACATGCTTTTCTGCCACTTATCATACCACAAAACTGTAAGATTAAACAGAAAACTACAAAAATATTTTGAATAATTTGGATATTTATTGAAGCTAGTTTAAGTTCAGGTATGTATTGGGGACTTTTTAAATCTGCTGTTAACTTCACCAAGTGGAACACAATGTTTATTCTCTGCCAGTGCCAACTGCCAGAAAATTTTTTCCTCTGTTAAACCAGTAGTTGACATATCATTCTGGAATTTTTTTAGCATTTTCATATTTCATTTCATAAGCTACAACATAGAGTTTACAGAAAGAAAGGAATGATCTGTTGTGCAATTGTCTTGCTGCTCAATAACTGCATTGAGCTGACTGATATTTTACACACACCTTCATGCATAAACACAAACATCAAGTTGAAATAAAATCTCAAGACAGCAAACATCTATCAAAGTTAAAATAAAGTGAAAATGGGGCCCTATGACAGGACTTATTAGGGATTCTGACAATAGGCAGGGGTAGTAATCCCTTTAATAAAATATACACACTGTGTGACACATTCATTGTTTATGATGACTAAAACCAGTTCATGGCAGCAGAGAATCAAGCTTTGCAACTTTAAAAATCCTTTTCTGTAGTCTTTCTTTAGCCTTCATAGAAATATACAACTCTGCATGAGATATGATGTGAAATTGCACAGGTAATGGCTTGTTTTGGGGATAAGTGGTTGATGGGAGCTGTAGATCAGGCTTTTAATGGAAGTAAACTTCAACCCTAACTGTACAATAGCTATAACTGTTCCATAATAAGAAAAAAGATTAAGTCTAGGTATATGGTTTTGTCACTCTGGCCCCCTGGAGCTGGTAAGAACCATTTGCACAATCCAGTCAGGGCAAAGCATGCTAAGAAAATTGAATGAATATAGGTTTCTCACCTTTCTAGGGGAAAGATTTGTCATATGCCTCTTTTTCCAGTTTTGTTCTGGAAAAGATATTGCAAACAATTGGGGTGTAAAAGCATATACAGTGCTGCAAAAGTGTCTAGCAACATCCACAGACAAAAGACAGCCATTTATTTACACAGAGGGCATGGTGCAGAGTTAAATAGAAGAGATACTGAATATTGAATTATATAGCATATTCATCAAATGGATTATTATATATCTGTATCTTAGTCATACTTCAGCAACAATTAAAAACTATTTTGTTAGATATTTGATATTTTGAAGGAATTCTAACTTGAATTTGTTCCTGTGTAATAAAAATAGTCAACAGAAATAAATAACTTGAGATGCAGTGTTTAATATATAATTACACACTGTATAATTATGCACTCTGCATAATTACTGCTTCTGAGCAATTATTTTTCAGAAGACCAAAGCAGCAATCCCACCCTTCTACCAAGAACATTTTTTTTAAAGTTCACTTCAGTGGGATGACAAGATATCAAGCTGCCAACTATTGCTACTACACCTCCAAAAGAACGAGAGAAACAATTAACTGATCTGAGAACTGCTCTCAAATCACAGAACATGCTGAGCTGAAAGGAACCCACAAGGATCATCAAGTCCAAATCCTGGCCCTGCACAGGACTGAATATTTCTTGAACTCTGTCAGGCTGGTGCTGTGCCCACTTCCCTGGGGAGCCTGTTCCAGTGCTCAGCCACCCTCTGGGTGAAGAGTCATTTCCTAATAGCCAACCTAAGCCACTCCTGACACAGCTCCAAAATGTGTAGGAAGGCATGATTATCATGCAAGAATTACCATTTTGCTGATAAAAACTACCCTTACTAAGGATCTTCAAAGTATTCTGGTCATATAAATTTCACATTTGCACAGCATGAGCCATCATTCTTTAGATCTCTTCCTTATAAGTCATGCCTAATGTCCAGTTCAAAGTAATTTCAAGATGCTGAAAATAGTCCTACATAGTCCTACAACAGCAGGAAAAATGTTTTTAGGAACAGCTTCTGCTATAATTATTTTTATGTGGCATGGAATGAACAAGTAACTCAGAAATATGAGAGATGGTTTATATTCATTAGTAAAAGCTAAGCTGCTATCAGCTCACAGAGTTTTCAAAACATTTGGATTTTGTAGAACTTCAAAGTGTGAGAAATGCGGCCATTTTATTTTGGTTGCAGAAAGAGATCTGAATAAAAACTACTGTATTTTTCATGTCTCCAACTGTTAAGTCACATCCTTTTAACTTCTGACTAGTTTTCTTGTTCCATAAGATTAGGAGGCCAGATAGTTCATTATCTCCTATAACATGTTTTGCATGTCATAAACACACTTAAAAGCAGTCAAAAGCAAAGCTGCTCTCAGATTTAGCAAAACTGTTTCTGATTAAATGAGTCTACAAAAAATTTATTTTATTTTTACAAAATACTGTTCCCAGAAATTCTTTCAAAACATTTTACTCTGTTGTGATTCTGAAAAATTAGTATTATTTACAGTACTTTATAAACAATGACCCCAGAAAAGTTCATAAGAATCTTATTTTTGTCATTTGAATTGGTTCCATAAAAGTGAACACTTAAAAGATGGAATGACAGAATTCATTTGTGAGTGAAGACAAACATAGTTTGCTTTGATGTTAGGAGTTACTATACTAACCTCAACAAGTGTAAAGGTGTCCTGGGTACTTTGAAAGATAACCAGAATATTTTTGTAGGCACCATAATAATTTATTTCTAGAAATGCAGGCTGGCTGACCTTGAGATGTCATGTCTGGACACACAGTCCTCCTGTTGTAAGACCAAGTCAATGAGCAGAGGGTGGAGCTGCAACTTTTATTGCACCCATCAGAAGGTGTTTTTAGAAAAATAGGTATATGTAGCTTAATCTTGTTTTAGAAAATGCCTTTTGAATATACATCCACGACTGGATCAGAAAAAGCTGTATCGCATGCTAAATTCCTTATGAATTGTAACATAGGCACATAAGATTTTAAGAAGATTAATCGCCTAAAAATGCAGACAGCTGGCAGGAAAATGCCTGTTTGAATCTCCCAGCAAAGCTGGTAGCCATGTCAACAATAGGATTTAGGCACCATTTAATCAACTTAGAAAAACGGGCCACTTACAAAATCCCTGCATCCAAATTCCTGCCCATCCCTTAGTGAGCAAATAATCAGCAAGTACAAATTCCATGTTCCAGTCTCAGCTTCCAGTGCACATTATTCAGCAAGAATTGTACGTGCAAACTCTATTAGTGTACTGGATCTGACAGTGCCTTGCCTCTGCTCAGGTGGGTTTCATTGCTGGGGTTCTTGCTGAATTCTGGTCCTTGGCAAAGAGGACTTAGATCATGTAAAATACCCAAAAGTCTGGAGAGAGAAAAAGGTCAGTGACAGCAGATGTAATCAAGATACAACCAACTAATCCAGTTAATGGAGAAAAATAGCCAAGTCAAGAGAAAAAGCACTTTTAAAAAATGGTGAGATGACTAATCATTCTCTTGAGATCCCTTTTTTCACCACTAACAAAAGGTAGGGTGGGATTACTAGCTCAGACTATCTTTAAAAACCAAAAGCTGGACTCTCCCAAGCCCAGGGCTGCAGAGTAGCAAGATGCTTGCTCAGCAAGGCAGCAGCCACCCCACTACAGAGGAGGGTAGTGCAGAAATTTTGCATTTTCCTCAGTGGAGGATTCACTTTATCTTTTGGAGGTTCACAAGACAATATGACTTAATTTCCTTTTTCCCTCTAGGAAACAAAACTCTAACTGTACAAGCCTGCTTAATTTGGTATGAGAGGAAGTATTTGGCACCTAACAGAGTTTTCCTGGGTCTCAGCACAGAGAGATACAGAGTCTTGCACCACAGAGAGGAAGGCAGTGCAAAGCTTTAACAAACCCTTGAATCTGACCTTTGCTATGGCATGTCAGAACCTGGCAGAGCCATCATATAAATAAATGCAATAACAGTCTTAAATTTATCAATTATGTCATACATTTCATTTTGCATAGATTCTTATAACTCTGGGATTATCAAAGAACAGCAAACCATAATAGAATAGTGGCCTAAATTGGTCAAACACTACTTAGACTATAGTTTTCTTCAGGGTACCTGGATGGTGCAATACTTCTAGCTCTGTCTGATATGTCTACCATATCACTAGTGAGGTTAGTTTAGAAGGGACCAAAATTTTCTGCCATGAACAGTAAAAAACTGATCTCTCTCCCATTAGTCTCCAAATTAACTCTAGTATTATATAAAGGAGGAATTTTTTTTGTAAGGATTTGCCACTAAAACTATTTTGTTTCATCAAAGTCCCTGCAGACAAGAGAACTTAAATGATATGATGCAATTAAACACTATAATTATTTTAGGTTCAGAAACATCACAAAGGTCAACAAAATAAGAAATAATATCTTAAAACTTTTGTAGCTTTGGTGGCAAAAATATATCCACGTTTTGCTTTTTTTTTTTTTAAAGAAAGCAGAATGCACTAGAGTAATCTACCTATTGGTCCTTGGGAAATCAAACAGAAATAAAATAACTTCTAAAATTCTTTATGCAATCGAAGAGAATACTATAGAAACTTCAAGTGTTTCAGTAAGAAAACAGCACTACCCTAGGGACACCATAAATTCAGACAGAAGAATGAATTTCCTTTGCTAGAAGAGTTGATTTGAGTTCACACTTAAAAGAACAGGTAACCTGCCTTTTAACACATTTTACTTTTTTTTTTTACATATAATTATCTACTGTGATCTTATTAAAATACTTTATTCTTTACTGTGATTTTCACATTTTATCATTTTGTCTCCAATATACTTTTTAAATCTTGTTTCCAGAGAGATCCAGCATATAGATATCCTTGTATAATCCCTTTCAAATTAACCATCCACTATTTGCACTCTACTAACTCTACCCTCATAAAATCCCTAATGATTTACTCAAAGCCTATTCTTAAAACCCATTGAATCCTCATCCTCCTTGATTTATCTAACAACTTCAAAGTATATTCTTCTTTTTAAAACACTTAATTAAAAAATTTGACTGAGGAAAAGGTTGGGACTTGCATCAGAGAGATGAGGACCAAAAGTTGGCCCTTTTATTTTTAATCTTTTTCTCTGTGGCTTGACAGAAGTTTGACACTGCGTAGCTCAAGTGGATCCACTTACTTGGGATGCACTTACTTCTTTGCCAGAAAAGAAAATCAAAGAATGATTAAAATAGCAAAAGTTGTGAACTATTCAGACTAAATAATAAAAACAGTTTTGACTGAAGAAGATACACAGTATTCCCTTGACATCCCTTTTAGAAACATGGAGGGAAAATCTAACAACCCACAGAGAAGTCCCCTCCCAAAAGATGTGTTGCTCATGTGGGACATGAACAAAGTCACAACCACTCCAGTCACAGCATTTAAACATTGTTTGCACAAGGCCTCAAAACCAGGAGCCCTGCTGTGCCCTGCAGTGAAGGACTCTCACAGCCCCAGGTCTGTACACTATGGAGTCAGAAACTGCTCCTTGGGCTGAAAGGACAAGGACAAGCCAACATCAGGGCTTATCACATGCCCTGTTTACTGTTAGTTCATTCAAGCTGGGTAGTCAGGGACTTTTCTTTGGATGTTTAAAAAAAATTAATAAGAATTATGCCTTTTTAAATTGAGTTTCTCTGCACTAATAGAACTTGAGGGCACATCAAACTTGTGTTGAAAGCATGGATTATTTTCTTTTTGTGGATTGAGAGAGCAAGGAAAAAGCAGGACTGTAGACATTAAACTAGGATATATAGTACCACTGAGAAGACATGGTCAAAAAATGTATCTCTGTATTTCACACATATCCATTTTTCTTCTGTCAGTCTTCCATTATTACTAAAGACTGTGAAAAATATAAGAGGATATCTAAAATCTGAAGTGAAAAGCCAGAAATAGGATAGAAACTGCTCGGTATTATTCTCCTCTTCATAGCAAAGAAATAAAATTCATAAATAACCTCACAAGTCAGGGAGGCTGTGTGGTTTACAGACAGAACCACTGACCATTGCTGGTTGACCAATATTCCTCCAGAACCAGGCATTACTGTGTTCATAGCAGGCAGGACAGGAACTGCTGTGTCCATCCATGCCATCCAACATGAGGTTCCTGTGCTCCTTAACAGAGTTTCGTGGCCAAAAGCAATGGTTGGCTCTTTGTAGTCCTTGGCCCCAAGGGATGAAGCCTGATGGCTGCCAGCACCAGTGCTTTCCACTCCCCTCATAAACTGCTCTGCTCTGCTCACCTGCTATACATGGAGCCCGACAATGACTGAAATTGATAAACAATAATTGACAAATGGTGATAATACCTTATGACACTAATGAGAATATGTCAGCCAACTTCTGCTAAAGAATGTTATTTGTGAGTCTCTGTTCTCTAACAGCCAGGTTGGTGTAGTTTCATGCTGTGGTACCTCCATACATACCCTGCAATGAGTGATGTAAAGCATCACTTCTCCTTTGAGTCATCAGAATCCCCATACTACAGCATATGTTTTCTTCTGAAATGCAACCAAAACCACTGAAAATCCAGCGAGTCTAGCCTGGACCATTACTAGAAGGAATTTTTCCACAGACATGCTTAGAGGGAGTAGGAGACAGTGGGGTTTAATGCTGTACAGGTTTAGCTCCAGACAGTTCCAATGTCTCTCTGCATCCAGGGAAGCCATCTGTACTCACCAACCATCTGTGCAGATGTGAGCAGCTCCACACAGAGATGCTCAGATTTGTGTGGAAAAAACTAGCCTAGTTATTAGAAGGGACACAACTCCTTTGGCATGAGTACTCCATGAGTAGTAATACCCAATTTCTCCAAAAGATGGCTGGTTGGGCATGGAAATGCACTCACTATATGTTTGCTGGTACCTCAGTGATCACATGGTGATCACAGCTTTACAGACATGATTTTAAAACTTGCTAGCTTGGAGAGTTAATATTCTTTCTCAGAACAGCACTAGCACTTTATTCTCATTTTAAGACTCCTCCTAGAGTTTCAGAAGACTCTTCACACATGAGGGTTGAAAACACCACTCTTATGTCCAGAACATGAATCAACAGATCCTCCATACAAATGCTTGGATCTTCCCCTATTAAATCCTTCAAGATGACCTTGCAAGGTCCTCTCCAGTTGTTTTCAATCATAGACTCTTATCTGAAAGATACAATCCCATGCTGTGATTCCTTCAAAAAGAAGCCTCTCTTCCTGTCAGCATCAATGCTTCCTCCAAACACAAGATAAACCTTCACTTTCTTTATTGCCTGACAGGAAGTAGAAGCTCCATGAAAAAAATTCTCCACAGATCAGAAAAAGAAAGAAAGGCTCCTTTTCAAAAGTGTTAAAAATTGATTTTTTTTTTTTTTTTTATCAAAGATCAATTAGGACACTGGTGTTACCAATAGATCAAACACACAAAAATGGTTATGACTTCAATATTGGGGAAAAAAAAAAAAAAAAAACAAGATTGTTTATAAAATTCAAGAAACAGAAGAATGACAAGCTAGAAGAATAAATCTCAATGTGCTTCTGGAAGAAACAGCCAAGTTCATGGGAAGAGAGAAAAAAGAAGCGTATTTTTTCCTGAGTATTTAATCTGACAAACAGAACAAAAAGCATTAATAACTTCCCAGATATTTTCCTCTTACTTATGATTAAAGACTCTCAACTCCTACAGAAGAACTCCACAGAAACACTGTCATGAAGATGGTTTATTTTAAATACAGCATTACCACACTATGATGCAGAATTATTTATTTGGGGCTTTTACAATTCTTATATATCTTTTTTTACAAAATTAGTTATACACAGCAAATAACTTTGCAAATTCTCAGGGTTAGGTTGGGTTTTTAAATAAGCTAGAATTTAAATACATGGAAACATACAACTTTGAGGGAAAAAACCAGTCAGGGCTAAAAAAATTTGAATTTAAATGCTCAGCCTTACTGGCTTCACTTATGAGACAATCTCTAGCAGCAGGAGATAAATCAGAGCACAGCAGTAAATTGTAGTCTTAATTCATCTGATTATATAATTTTATTCTTCTCTTTCTCTCTCTTTTTAAATAAGTGCTTGAAGGAATGAATTTATTGCTGAGGCTTCTTTTCCTGTTCTGAATGATGGATTTTGCATTATGCTTGGAATTACATATATACGCAATTTAGTACTTCAAAAATAATTTTCTGTGTTTTATAACTTAGCTAAAAATATCCGCCTCGTAGTTATTACTGAAATATTAGAAAATTGGGGAACTCAGAGTATAATATAAAATATGTAAATGTTCTGCAAAAATGAGTTTTCATTTTTTCTTATCAGATCTTATTTATTGAATGAAACTTTTCCAAAAAAACTCTGATGTGAAAATCTGAAAGTATACTGTAGCCCAATTACTTTATTATGATGAAAGACCCAATTGAGCTAAAACTGAAAAGTTTAGAGCAAACAGATTAGCAGATTAAAAAAAAAAAATTATTCAAAAGCTGAAGTCTACAACACACTGGCATTAGATCAAATTGCTGCAGACTCAACCTGATTGTGGCATTGGTGGGAAGCAGGTAAATGCAAAAGGTGTGACAAGTGGGCGCAGCTCAGGGAAAGAAGCAGGTGGGTGAAACCTTGCTGGGACTATTATTCCCTTTACTCTTTCCAGAAAAGAGTAGCAAGGCTTTCTCTGTGCCCTGCCCTTCTGAAGAGGATGCACAACGAAAATGCTTTTGAAGGACTTGGAAACAAATCCTGCCAAGAGGCAGGCACTCAACACTGACAGGACCTGCAGACTGGTGAACTTGGCAGGTTGTCCTTCTTACCAAACGCTTTTTTTAATACCTGTCTTTGGATTAACAAACCCTGCAGTTAAAATCTTCAGCCACTTTGCTCTACTAATTTTCTCTAGTTTTGTCTTGCTGTTTAGATGGATCATTGCCTCTTTCCTTCACTAACTCCCAATACAACAACACCATTCAATGAAAAAACACCTTCTATTTTAACTAGGTTTGAGAGGTTCTTCTTGTATAAGAGAATAATGAGGAAGCAGCCAATTCCTGTAAAATATTTTCTGTTTGTCCTCACAGTTTATACATTAGGAGAGGCTGAAACAATTTGTGTAATAACCAGCTGGATTTCAATATTTTTCTCTCAATCTGTTCATTCGTTCAGTACTCTCCCTCTTTTCAATACAGCAGTTTCCCCACTGAACTTGCTGTTCCTTAAATTCCATCTGCACTTTCAAACTATTACCCATCTGTGCAGCATGAACTGCAAATAAACCTCCAACCATGTGCTGAGCGAGCTTATTCTGGTTTTGTTATACTCTGTAGCCTCTTTCATGAGCTAGTGAATAATCATTAAACAAGACTAGCATGAGTTCAAATCATACAACATGATTATTTCTCTGTTGTAAGAAAAGAAGAAATTAATTTTTTTGCTATTTAAAAATACTGGTATTTTTAATGTAAAAATTAGATTTCATTCTAAACACACTAAAGCTCTTGTTACTGAGCCCTCTGTGTAGCTGGCTGCTGTTTTCAGCAGCAGATAATTGTCACCATTGTGCTGGGTTTGCCTGCAGTGGTTATTTTCCTCATAGTAGCCAGTATGGGGCTATGAACTGTACCAGTGCCCAGGAGCAGTAGAAAAAGGCACTCTCAGAACTTTCTTTCCTTGGCACCAAGCTCAGCTCTGCAGCACCTCTCACCCCACTTTTCCAGCCCCATTGCACGTCGTGAAGCCACAGCAAACATTTGCCCACAAATGCATGACCAACAACGCATTGCAGCCTCTAGTTTGTCATTAGCAAACAAGATCAACAGTTGCACCTCTCAGCAATGCAATGCAAGGTTTAAAGAACATTTTTAAAGCAATGCAGCAATATCTCCAGTCTACAGATGTTTTCTTTCTGATAACACAGTTTCCCTTTTAAGTAGAAATGAAAAAAAAAAAGAAAAAAAAAAAAAAAAGCAGAGATGACATAATGACATATCTGGCCTACATGTATCAAGAACTTTTGCATTTAACATGTTTAGCCAGAATCACAGTGAATGATAGCACCACCCTTAAAGATAGAATCTCACAGTCAGGTCATGTGTCAGCCCAGGTTTTCACAGAACACTGTAGAAGAAAGCTACAACAAAGAACAGTCACTTGGATCACAGAATATGACAAACATGTTTTGCAGGATTATTCAGGATTTGATTTCTACTGCTTCCTTAACAGGCCTACTCCAAACTAGCTGCACTGATGATTCCTCAGCAAAAATGGGATTTGATATTTGCAAATGCAAAGCTATTAACAAAGCAAATGGGTTATAATACTAATTAAGAAACCAATAAGCAACCATGCATGACCTATTCCTGATTTGTGCTGTGAGACTCCACAGACTGAAAGCAAATTATAAAATTCAGCAAAGAGGATGACCATGCTGAGTTAAATGAATTCTTCATTCTTTATTAAATTAGCATTCATGTTCTAAAGTGTTGTTAATAACGTTTGGTTCAGTTAATACTGACTATGAATTACAGCTAATTATGTCAATAAAGTAGAGCTCTGCAAATCCATAGTAAGAATTCTGTGAAATTTTACATTAAAAATTGTAATTTTATATTCCCTTAATCTCTACAACAGTATTCAGAATTCTATTTTTAAACTATTTATGAGTGTTTCGAATAAAAATACATCTTTACACAAATATAGACTGATTCCTTTTAAATTTTTGATTTTAAAAGCATGTTTATGTCTAAAATTACATACTATGTAATTTTTTCATGTATTTATCCTTCTGATTTTTGAAAGCAAAGATTTTTTAGTATTTCTAATATTTCAAAATATACAAAAAATGCTAAGGTATAGGAATGAATCCTTTGGGAGCAGACTGAAGACTTTTTTTCAATTATGTCTTAAGACACAAAATTTTTTGTTTAATACTAAGAAATGCTATTTTAGTATTTTCTGAATGCACAAGTGCCACCTCCACTGTATGCACCAGATCTTGTGTCCCTTCACAGAAGCCCCTAACTCCCTAAAATCAACAGCTGCAACACCAGAAATGGTAATTGGTGTCTGGAAGGGCCAAACATTTGTTGAGAAGTATTTTACCCACCCCTTGCATACATACCTGAAAATTATAGTATCCAGAGTACATCCTTTGTACTCTGTTTGAAAGAGATGAAAGATACTTATTTTGAACTGGGGAGGTATATTAACCAGGGTCCAAGATAGGTTTTCCCTTAAAATTCTCAGAATTTTAGAATTCACACTGAAGTAAAATCTTTAATTTCTATGATTTACATATATAAATCCTTGATTATACTAATGCTGCTAAGCTGAACCATCATTCAAAGAGCAGACAGTTCTATACAAATATATCACATAATTTTTTGGGGACTTGCAATCTAAATTAAATCCATCTAGGAAACATTTTACCATTCAATACTCATGCAAGTCGTGTTTAGCCTCTGGCTATTTGAATTCATATAATTCTATGTACAGTTCTAATCCAGTTCTTACATATACACTGGGATTCAATCTGCTTGTTTTCCCCACAGTATTTTTTTATGTCAATAATAATTATGGAAAGTGTGAAACAGGGGAGAGGCTGACAAGCCCTCAAATAACTGGGAGCAGTTAAAATAAAGGCAGCAGTAGCACATGTGGCCTACTAACAGTACCTTTATTACCAAGCACAAAAAATAGCTGGCTACACTGTAAAATGTCTATTATAAAGTAGTGCAAAGAAGCTCTATGCTACAGATCTCTTTAAAGAACCCAAAGAAGCACACAGAGATATTGTCTAAGGAGAGGTCTTTTGGTATATGTGAAAAATTATTTCATTAAACAACAATGAAAACTTTGGTTTAAAAGTCAGTGTTTGAAAAATAATGTGCATCTTCCACTGAAAGCAAAAAGGCTCTTTGGGCAATTCTTGTGATGTCACAGCTTGGCTGTGAGAAAGGTTGATAAACAACAAAACAGTTTGCATGTCACTGGAACTCTAGGAGACAGCTCTACTGAGAATTGCAAAACTTCCTTTGAAATCTATAAATAAAAAGAGAAAACAAAGACTACTGACATTACAGCAGAACTTACATTAACTGAAACCATGACATATCAATGCAAATATATGTAACCTTTCAACTAATAAGCAACTAATATTTCAGAACATAGAACATATATATTCTATGAACTTGATACAGCTTTCTGACACAACCAGGAACTCTACTATGGGTCAGTGGAATTCACATTTATTGTACATTAAATTCATTTGCAGTTAGGAAAAAAGAAACTCTCATAGTAATAATTTTCCCTCACACTGAAGGTGAAAGAGATTAGTAGCCATTCCGGATTTTTATGCAGTGTCCACCTCCAATGTAAAATGCATGAGGTCAAATCAAAGTACTACACACTGAATGAACTGATGTTCCAATAGTGCACTGGAACTGCAACAAGTGGTCTGGGAAATGCATACAAAAAGCAAGTTTTCTTCCTGGTCAAAAATAACTCACCTTATTTGAAAAGTTCTCTGTCTGTTTTTGCCTCTGATCCAAATCCTACACCCTTTCAATCACTGTAGACACACACTAGAAAAACTTTTTATCCTAGAAGCCTTATCTATTAGAGATGATGGCTACCAACCAAATCACAAGTTTTCATAACATTTTTAATACATCTGTACTGCAATATAATTCAAATACTTTTAACTATTTATATCAAATCATTAGCTTTTATGTCTAGCTTTAGGTTTCAACTACTGTATTTAAGATCTCTGTTGTCACAGTAAAATATGCTAAACACTATAAAAGTCATAGTGAAAGCACACAGCTTTTATCAAAATTAAAACTGTCATGAGAAGCTTAAATAAAGTAGAATAAAGACAAATGAGAGGGTAATAGGTAACAGGTAGCTAATATTAACATGGTCCATCCAGGATTTATTACTAATACTAATAAAAACTACATTAATATTATAAAAACATTGCTATAAACTACTTTGGAAAATAGTAAGAAAAAAGAGAAACAGAGAAGTTGATTCCCTTTTATTGGAGTAATGCTACTACAATCATTTTGTTAATCCACCCTCCTAACAGTATAAAATTTAATGAGTGGCATGTTACTGATATGCAAAGTATTATGCAAATTATATTCAAATCACAATGACTGATAGTAGGTCAAAGCAGCATGCATTAATATTCTACTAGTTGTACTACAATTACTGTAAAATACTGCCTGCACACCACCAAGACAATTAATGACATTCTCTGCACATCCATTATATTTTTTCTTAATATTCCTTATTTCAGTCACAATGAATAGAAACCTACTCAGTAGTTCAGTATTTTCACTTTCAGCAGGACACACATAATATTTCCAGCCAATAAGCACTAACCCTTCTAGCACACAAGTTTCCAAATGCCACATCACACATTACCCAGAGGATATACATTTTAATCCTACTCTTAACATGTCTCCATTTCAATGGGCCAGAATTTTACAGCAGAATTTTACGGCTAACTAAGAAGGAATATAAGTTTTTATTGCATTTTTCCTTTCAAACCACATTACTTGTGATAAAATGAAGATATCATTACACGTAACAATGCACAGTCATCTGTGAAGAGTAACACAAGAATCAAGTATTTAGCAAAGTGTGGCAAAGACCATGTTCTCCAAGCAGAGCTACTGCTCTTTACCAATCACCTTACACTACTTTAGGAGATATACATATATCATATACACATATATCATTTATACATAACAAAACTGACATTTTGAATGGAAAACTCATCTTAAGCCATGAAATCAGCATCACGTGACAAAAATAGCACAGAGAAAATTAAAAATTATGGCCAATAAGAGAGGACTGCACACCACTTTGAGGAAATCTCAAATATTTTCCCTAGGTAGCATGAGTGATGAGGACACTAAGGCAGCACTGCTGTTCACTAAGCAGAGATCTCCAAATTCCAATGCTATAAACCAGACTCCTTTCAACAAGTCACTTTTCTCTTCTTATCCTGTTCAAATTCTTGTAAGCATCATCCATTTTCATTCCTCAAATAAAAGGGTAAAAAGAAAAGCAATTCCTTATTTCTTTCAGTCACAACCAAGGTCATCATATGAATCATCAGCCACAATCCTTTCCTTCAGATTCCCTTTCATGCTATTTTTAAGAGTCTGCATAGTTTAAATATCATATCATTTGGAGTCAGATTAATGTATTTTGAATAGATCCTATTTTGGAAGGACTTAATATTTTGGAAAGTGTTCACTTTTCCTGGTAAGAAAATTCTTGGTACAGAACAAAAGCCATCTTTGAAATCCCAATATACTGTGGCACAGAAACTGCTACACAATGACTACTTTTTTATTTAAAATAAATCCACGTTCTAGTTAAAATTTTTGTATGCTATTATATAGCAATGCAATAATCCAGGAAAAATAATATTTTACTTGGTTTTAATATAATAACTTTTTTAAAAGTTGGGGTTACTCTTGCACGTTATCACCTCAAGCATATGCCAGAAGAATTGACTTGATATCAGTTGCTAAAAGATCACACCAGCTATAGACAAGCTAATCAATTCCTCAGCTGCAGGTTATGTCTATTTATGATGATCCCTTGTAGCAAATCAGTCTCCTAAATCTGTGTTCTGTCCATTGTACAACATCTTCAGTAGTGTTATAATCTGGTTCACAACTTTAAAAGGTTGCAATTCTACTACTGGGTCTTCTGCATATACATACATTAAACATATTCTTTGGCCATGCCTAACATTAATATTGGCTTCAACAGGCTAACAAGACTGAGTAGAATGAGTTAATATTTGCACAGCCCTTAAGATTATATTTTTAAAGACTGCACAACAGTTAAGCACATGTGGAAGTGCTGTGTGCTGTCACCCCCTCATGGTTTCCCCAGCTGAACTGAAGCAGCCAGGCACAGAACTCAGTGCCCTGTTGGCAAAAGGAACTGCCCTCTGCTGTGTTCTCCCTGCTTCTGGCCTCTCTCTGTCCTGCTGTCCACACTAACTCCATCATAGTTTTGTTTTCCAATTAAAACTCCATTGAGAGTGAAGAAAATACGATTAAAAAAAATATCTATTGGGAGAGCACTGAATGTCATTTGCCTCAACTTTAGGAAGGCCTTCAACACTGGTTACCACAGTGTTCCTTTATAAACATTAGGACATTATGCTCTGGAGGGGTGTACAGCCAGAGGTGTAAAAGACTTTGAGATGACAGTCCTCACAGAGTAATGGTGGATGGGTCTTACTTTGCCTGCAGGCCACTAAGAAGTGAGATTGCAGGAGGGTCCTTGGACCTGTCCTGCTGAACACCATTATTAGAAGGTACTGGCATGCACTCTCTTCAAATCTGCAGATGACACCAAGGTGCAGGGCCAGCTGATGTGCTGAGGGTAGGCCTGCCATCCAGTGAGACACAGGTAGGCTGGAGAAACTGGCTGACAGGAGTTCCAAGGATCTTCACACACAGTGAGGAGAAATGCAAAGCACTCTTCTTGGGAAAGAAGAATCCTTGCACGCAGGCTGGGGAGGCTGACCACCTAAGGACTCCTCCAACCTGAATTATCTGTGATTCTATGATCCTAAGAACCATAAACTTTCTTCAAAATAGGTATTATATAATTTAGTCATACCTGACAGAACAGCTGTGATGCTTTATTTAAGTGGACTGCTGCACCTAACAATCTGTCTCTGTCACACATTACTGCACAAACACTTTTCCCAGACTCTCCATCTTAGCAGTGAAAGCACTATATGAAGGGCACTACCCCCTTCTAACACTAGTTTTCACAGAAATACAGATCTTTCAAAGAATTTCCATTTCCTCCCTCCAAGGCTTGCTCAGTACCTCTTCAGCAAGAGATTTCTGAGATCCAATTCCAGCCACCTGAAATCTCAGCTTCTAGAATTTCCTTCTCCTTCAGATAATTCACTATTTAAGTATTTTCAGAAGTACTGGATACCTGATGTTTGTTTACATGCTTTAAAAGAAAGGTCTGTGTTTGTCTCTGAAGTTTTTTATCAAAAGCAAAAATACTTGCATCCTTATGAACAAGAGATACAGAAATCATTTGCATCACATAATATGAACCCTTCCCTGTAAGTTAATTTCAGTACAGCAGAGTAGTCTAGAACAGCTATGTTTTCTTTGTTTTGAGCATCAAGGATATCAGACAGTAAGAAATGAGAGTCCAGTGATTGGGCCAACAGCTCAAAATTTAGAAGAGTCTACCTCCATTCTCTAAACTTCTACAGGTTTCCTACAGGACCTTCGGGGACCCAGTCAGTCTCATACAGATACCACATCCATAAAACTGGAAGGCACAGTAAGACAAGTAATCACCCTACAGTATAAGGTAAAAATTGTAAACACTCAAATATGATGTTAACAAAGGTGGATCTACCATCAATGCATAATCTTCCAATTGTGTTATGATACAAATGTGATGCATTGTACATTTATTGAAAAAAGAAAAGAAAATCAAACTCATTTATAGGGGGAAATTAAGTCTGCTACAAAGTAGATTTCCATGCCATAAAAATGGTGTGTTTGTTTGTATTTAACATTAGAAATATCAGAAGCTGGGTTCCTTGCAGTAGGTGCCAACAAAATAATTATTATTGAAAGACATCTTAGAGATTTAACTGAATTTTGGGGGACCAAATCCTTCTACTATTTAAAAGAGACTAACACTCAAATATCCTACTTATGCTTGTAGTACCATTCTTACATACTCCTGGTGGGCACCTACCTGTAAGCAAGATTAAACCTGTGCTATTTTCCCAAGAGCACTTTCTTAACACTCGTGATTGTTTCTCAGGCAGTTATTTCTTGTTTGGAATTGGAAGTGGTGGGGTGTGATTTGTGGTAGGGTGTGATTTCGTTGGCTGATATACTGTGAAGTCTTGTGCGTGACCATATTTCAAGAAGACTTCTCACAAGTTCTATAAAGAATATCAGATACTTTACACAGATCTGTCCCACCCCCACATCTTACTTTTGTTTCTACAGAGGTGTTCCCAGACAATCAGAAAGTCATTCAACATCGTTCTCCATCTAGAGAATAAATATAAATATAATCTCAAGTCAAAGACTGCTATCATCTCCCAGCTATTTTAATAACAAGTGCTTCTTTTTCATAAAAGAACTTTCAAGTATCTGGCCTATTTATCTTAGTAAAGAAGAGCTCATTATTTGAGCACTTCACTGTCTGTGAAAGGAAGCACAAATGTCCATCAACTCTTAAGTGCCAGAAACAATCTGATTGGGATGGAGATTGTTAAGTGCCAGAAACAATTTGATTGGGATGAGGATTTACTTGATTCCCTCTTTACCATGACCCCCAACCAAATGATGAGAGGATTTTTAAGATTATTTACAGAAAACAGGTGCTCATCATGATAAAGCAAGTCTTTTCAGCATGAGTATCTGGGAAGAGAGGAAGCCACTTAGCTGTCCCTTCAAAGCCTACAAGGAAGGTTCTACACAAGCCATGATCTCCACAGTGAGCAAGACCTCATCCAGGGCCTCAGTAAGTAGCAGGCAGATTTCAGTGCCTCTGTTCCTCTATCGTGAATTGCAGATTACTTTGCCTCAGCTTTTTCAAGGCAGAGTACTTTCTCGTGTTCTTACAGCACACAGAACAATTGAACCTGAGCAGAACTGTGTCTATAAGATGGAATCAAACTGAACACTTTCATTCCTTCTTTGTGCCTCAGGTGTGCGTAACAAATAAGAAGTCCATTGCTTGCACTATACAGATAAGCATTATTTAGTGGGTGTGTTGGGTTGATGTAGCCAGAAATGTGTATTCTATCACCATCTGTTAAAAGCCATGTGGGGCAGTGATCCTTATCTCCGTGGCACACACTATCTGCTAATGGGCCATCTTTAAGACAAGATGGGGCAATCACCTTTATCTTTTTGACAACCCATCTTCCCTCCAGGAAGATACCATCTGCTGGTGGCCCATTAAGTCTCACTGGGAGATGCTCCAGCCAGGGGAAGGAATCAATCCTTTCCTACCTAGATAAAAACTGACCTTTTGGACAGCAAGTTACCTTCTTTCCACTGGATTCCAGAGGAGAAGCTGGACCTTTCTACATCATCCCTGGACTGTTGGAGGAAGGCTGCACCCTTCTACAGGAGCACTGCTTCACCTGAACCACGTCTGCCACTGCAAGGGGGACTGCAGCCACCATTTAATGGGACTGCTACCAATACCCTGACTGACAGGGTGTCAGGTTGTATTCTGACTCTGTCAAGGTTGAGATTTTTTTTTTGTAGTACTGTATATCTATTTTAATTTTCCCAGTAAAGAACTGCTATTCCTAATTCCCATATCTTTGCCTGAGAGTCCCTTAATTTCAAATTTATAGTAATTTGGAGGAAGGGGGTTTACATTCTCCATTTTCAAAGAGAAACTTCTGCCTTTATTGGCAGACAACTGTCCTTCACACCAGGACAGTGCGGCACAGAAAAGGTTGTAATACTCTCTTCTTCTTTCACAAACATTACACAATCATGTCATGTAAATATCAGTTTTGACAGTTCTGTTTCCTGAATTCTACTCCCTTCTAAAAAAAACCCCTAGCATTAATCTATTTCAATTTCCTGCAAAGAGTGAATAAATGAACAGAAAAACACAGTACTGATCACCAGCATCACGATAGCCTCTGCTACGGTCCTTTGTACTACAAGATGTTCTTTAAAAATCATCAGTCATTCTTTCAGCTGAGGAGCAATGCTAAAACCAAAAGGAGTTTCTTATTTTCTCATGAGAGCTTATAACTGGAGTTTTTAACAGCCATCTTTGCAGCCCCAAAAAGTCATTTTATTTTGTAAAGGAATCCACATCAAAGATTTCATGCACTGTCAACACATTTTCATCATTGTTTGCCTACACTCTTTGAACTATCTCCTTTCAGCTACTGAAATATTAAAATTGTGTTTTCCTCTGTTCTGTCAAAAAGTTGTGCAGCTTAACAGGACAGAATTCTATAGTTCTTGAACATTTTGTTCTCTCCAGAGAAATGGAAAGTGGGAATTAAATCCATTATTTTATGGAAAATAACCATCAGAATATAAGAAAGATAGGCTTGCAGAAGCATGGAAAAGTGAAGAGGAAATTATTTTCCATTGGGTTTTCATAATCAATAATGAATGCTACTTAAGAAGTATAAGACTAAATCGGACAAAGTTAAAAACAAATATAAATGTTTGGACAGATAACATAGCAATCATTGTCAGAGGATACATCAGTATCTAAAGTTTATATGGGTTCAATCAGAAGAGCTCATGCAAGAAAACCATCACTGTCTATCCAACCTCTAATTCTAAAGGTTCCCAGATGCAGAGAGCTGAAGGGGTGTTACCAGGCAGTCAGGACCTCTGAGAATCTGTCCTGTTTTCTGCAGTTCCATAAGTTTCCATTCACTAAGGAAGCCCAGGCTGAACTGACCAGTGCAGCTGATCTCATATAAAGCATTACCCATGGATGAATTTTAAATGACCACCCAAATCCAGTAGCTCAGTACAAAGCACAGACAGTAGAGCTCTGACAGTCACACATAGGATTATGTGTGTGAAATGTTTGAACTTAGCTTTAATGAAAAGGTCTTACTGATTTGCTGATTAATCTGATTTCATCACTTTTTTTGTTAAGCATTATGCTGTAATTAACAATGGTGTGCTCTCACATCCCTTCTTCTGGTTAAGGAAGGAAAATGCTCCTGTTTTACAGCTGACTAGTCAAAGAGCAGGGAAATCAGGCATTCTCCTTAAGATGACCCAATTTCAAAGATATATTTGGCCAAATATTTAAGTGTGCCAAGACAAGTGGTAAGAGCTCTAAATTAATAAAGGTCCGTCAGAACTGTATTTGGAACACAATTATTCTTCTATACAAGAAAGATAAATACACCAGTGCACTATGACTACTCCTATACCCTCTGCTCAGATGACAACTTTGCTAATAAATTAGAAATTCTTCTTCATGAGCCTCACACTTGCATAGAAAGATAAGGCAAATGAAGGATTTCAGGGGTTACAAAGATATGACTCCAAACATAGGATTCAGATTTCCAAATAAGTAGTATGAGTTCCTTAAAAATAAAATCACAAACAAATAATGCAATCCTGAAATTTTCTCATACTGTGCATATTCCATGCATATTTTAGTATATGCTTGAAATATTTATCTGTTTGATTACAATTCTTTGCTTCACAGGGGCAAAGTGCAGTAAGTACTTAGAAGATAATTTTTACGGACTCTTCCAAACACATATTTTGAACAGTTTTTTTGTAATAGCAGAACTTTTCTAATCATTAGATCTCTAGGCTTCTATGGGGTATCTTCCATTTAATGACATAAGATTTAAGAATTATACACAAGCTATAGCTGCAATCCCAAAAATACTTCAAACAAAATAAAGTGCCTGGATGCTGCCAGTCCCAGAAGAGTCAATGAAAAGTTGGTAGTGATTTCCCATTCACAATATGATTTAGTGTGATTTCTACAAAAAGAACTTCAGAACTTTCATTGAATTTGATTCAAAGTCTTGTTAAGTTAGTGATAAAGGCTTATCTGTCTTCCTTGTCTTGGATTTTTCCGTCTGTACAAGCAGCAGTACACAATGTTGCTCTGTTTAAAACCTGTTTCTTTCATTCCGTACATTCACTTTTAAGTATTTATAAAAACATCACCATGAATGTACAACTAGTACAACTGCTAATAATAAAAAAATCTCAGAAACTCTTTGACCTCCCAATGTTTTCCACACTGCAGCTTTGACAGCTGTCATATGACTGATCAATGAATTACTGAACAGTTAGACTTGATGTACAAGTCACTTTTTATAAGTGCTTATTTTAAAAAACAGAGTACTAGTGAATCCAAGAAAACTGATAGAATTAACCCTCCTGTGTTCCAAAATGCTTTCTTGTGGATAAACAAACTGAGACACAAGTATCCATCAAAGTCTTTTCTAGAAAGAAAACTTAACAGGAAGTTCTGACATTATGTCTGATCTACACCCTAAAATATTAGCTTATAATTATTTCTTATAATAGTTTATTAGCTTATAATTTTCTCCAAGCATACTCTCAGAGATACTCCTGTCTACATCTTCTAAAATAAACTTTTAAAATAGATAAATAAAGACAGATCTGGTAGTACTAGGATCATCTTAGAAAAGGCATGTGAGAAATTTCTGAAGCTCTAGTCCTAGAAAACAGAGCCATGATACAGCCATGTCCCTGCAGTGCTGGAACTTTAGCAGTATGAATATTTTGTGTTAATTTTCATTATAAGTTCTTCATCACAATCCTATTCTTACATGTCAATGGAGGATATTTTGTACTGCAAAAAAATTAAGTTCCAGGCTGCCTACCCCCATTGCCTCATATATAGTGCCCAACAACATTCACAGCCCTCAGGTTACCATGGATCAACTGCAGATCCTAGTTTATAACAAATGGATGTAAAAATTTGCATTGCTTCAAGGACATTAATAAAAATGATAGTTTGGTGTATTAGAAAACACTACAAAGTTTTTAAACACTTTAGTGGCTTTTATTTCATACTTCAATAGCAATGAAATGTTATGTTTAACTTTGAACATATTACAAAGCTGTATAGGCTTGATACAACAATATTTGGAGAGCATTAGAGAAACAATAACTTTATTTACTAAAAAAAAGGTGATTTATATCCATTAAAACATAATATTGCAATAAACAGAATAGAACAGTGCTATTAGCCCAAATCCAAACCAAAATAAATAAAATAAACCATGCTGTCACAGAAACATGGAATGCTCCTGACATGTTATCATATACCTGCAAAAGCAGCTATACTACCCTGCATACCCCAAAACTCAGCAGCTTCAAATAAAAAATGTCAGACCCTTCCTTGAAGAATGGTGTTCCAACACTTGAATGAGGACAGATCCAGCTTGTATGCTTTTGCCAGCCTGTAAGAGGTGACCTACTTTTTCACAAGGATTAAAAAACAATTATTTTAGAATAAAATGCTGTCTCACACAGAGAACTAACAGTTGAATATCATCAAACAGTCTCATATAACATATGTTGGAAATGCCTCTGTTTGAGAAGCTGCATGCTACATCTTTCTGGATGTTCTAAATTAATCTCAACATTGAGTGAAACACAACAGACTCCTATCAGATCTATAAAGGCACCAATGACTACACAAAAATTATTCTGCATCAAGAGGATGAAAGAACAATCTCTTAGTGAGACAGAGGACTGTGGAAAAGAAAACAGGCTACATTTGCTCCCTCAGCTTAGAGAACCAGCCCTCATCAACGGGGATCTCCACAACAGTTGCACATTACTACACTAACTCTTTTCCCCACTTGGAAACATCATCTTTATCAGTACAAAACTGATTTGTCCTGATTTTTATACAGCACCACTGATGCTGAATAAACTGAAGAGGAATTTTACTGAAGTTACGCGGCTGCAAGCGCACATCTTTTGTCACTGTAATTCCCAACACATTTTTTCCAATATTTAGAGCAGTGAGATTCAGCACATCAAAGCAGTCTCACCTCCAGAGCTCTAGCAGGACTGGAGAGTACCAAGGCAGATATTCTAAGGAATGGGTAATGGCCACAGCCCTCTGTGGCTGCCTCGCTTACGCAAGCAGTGACAACTCAGCTTTTGTCACTGCAAACGCACTGCTGCTAATGAACTGCAGCACAGCTTAAGAAGCTTAGCAAGTCAGCAGAGCAAAGCATGACTTGAAAGAAGAGTTTATTTAAACAGACCTTCAAATTGTCTGCTTAAGGAGACAAGTTACAACTAGCTCTACAATTTTCTCCTTGTATATATCCACACAGTAATTCATTAGTCTAAAGTGCCCAAACTTTTCACGTGAGGAAAATTTCCCAGACCTTCTCAAAAAATTACCACAGTACTTCAGCTAAAAATTTAACTTTCTTACATTTATAGAATAAATGAAGAAAATTAAGAAATATTTAGTAATAAAGAAAAATAATGTCAGATATATAGAATAATATCAATTTTTCCAAAATTTTCATAGAGCATTAATCAATTTCAGCAACATAAATGCCTTAAAATCTGACAGGTTTACTGAGGACTTGAGGCTGTTGCTTTCCAAGCCTATAATGTAAAGCAACAAAATCTTATAGTGCAGAAACTCCTTTCATTTCAAATCTGCCCTTTTTAACAGGTGTCTAAATGGAAAAAAATGGGCAGGGTTCCCAAAATGTTGTCATGTAGAAACTTTTTTATTTCAACTCTCATGATTTCTAATGCTATTAAATTAGAAAATAGAAACCAGGCACATTAAAAGGCACTAACTACCCAAAAGAGGTAATGATAAAGGTGGATCTGAAATAAATAATGCATATTATAAATTCACAATAATAAATCTTGACATTCACCAATATATGATGTCCTCAGCTCAAACCCCACCACTCTTATATAGGCCAAACTCCACATTAAGTAGGCTGAAAAATAGATTGTTTCCCTAGCGAAGAGATAATTTCTTGCAAGTATGATTGAATTCCAGGAAAAGCACACAGCACTCAACTAAATGTAAGTCATATGAACTCCAGCCTAAAGAATTTACAGCCCAAAAACATAAATGCAGGCCATCACTGAGTACCAACCACCCAGCCAAAGGGCCCCCCCAAAGAGCTTTTTTGCTTTCTGCAGTAAGTTTAAATAAATCTTACAGAAAAAGAAGAAAATCCTTCTATTGTGTCGGGAGGATTATCTGGTTTGAAGTAAGCTATTTTGACTTTCTCACTGTGGTGTTTCAGGGCTTGTCTCTGCTGCCAGCTTCTCGCAGGACAAACAGCAACAGACCTGGCTCTGCCCTGCAGCCAGGCTCAGCTACCCCAGCCTCACAGCCCTGTGGTGCTCAGCAAGGGATGCTTCCTGGCTCCAAAATCCCTGCAGCATATATCCAGATGAAATAGCCTATATATTTTGCTTACCTATAATAATTACTGCTGGAGAGAGAATATATCCCATCTCACCAGACTAACAAAGACACCTACAGTGCTTTGCAAAATAGAACATGTTTATTTTAGCAAGACAATTCATTACAAGGTTAGAAATCAGACTGCTAAAAGGAATATTCTAGAGTCCTTCTTGGCTACTTTGGCATTTCATGTAGAAAATCCTTTAGCTTGTCTCAGAGCTTTAACTCAGAGAGAAAGCTGCACAGCACACTGACCTGACATGCTCCTACATTATTCCTTCTCTCCTCAGCAGACAACAGACTTGATAAACAGCTAACATTTTCTGTTGGTTCCTCATTTTATGCAGTCTGGGGCTGGTGAATAAAAGGCTAGATAATAGTTATTCAACACAAACCAAGTCTCAGCTCCCATGTTCTGGAGACCATCTGCCTGTGCATTCTTCTCTTTGTTCAAGAATATCACACATTTCGAATAGCAAAAGAATGCATTGGAAAGATGCTTTCTGTATGCATAGTCGACTGAAATGAAATACTATATCCCAGGCTAAATTCTGAACACTCAGAAATAGGTTTGATGCCATGGATTCACTGGAGTGAATTTTTTTTAGCCTTACCAAAGTCTGTGTGTTGCTATAGACTGAAAAATAGGTACCCAAGAGCCTATTAGAATGGAAAGCTTTCATTTAGGCTTTGTAATATAAAGTATAAGCTGCTTTTCTTTTGAAACTAACCTTCCAAAATCACTTTTTGGAGGTTCAGGCTTCCTCTTAGAAGGAAAAGGACTTTACTAACATAAGGTTGCTAATGAGACAGAACTGACTGGCATGCATAGACAGATTAGCACTATTACCCATATTGGTAAAATCATTCTGATTATGCTGCTTAGGAAAGTTAAAAAACATTTTTTTTCTCACCTATATAATACTGGAAAAGAGATCTGCTTAATAGAAAGAAAATGATTTCTCTTTTTTCTGTCAAATTTTAAAATAGCTGAGAAAATTGTAAAAACAATACTTTTTACATCTTCTATGTGCTAATATTCAAAATTATCATGAAATCTGGACTGTCATTTGGTCAATTTCAATATCTGTGATTAATTAGCTTTCAAGAAAACTCATCCAAGCCCATGTTATACACTTGCCAATTAAAAACAGAAGTAGAAAAACCTGCAATTCAGATATTCAAGTAAATACAAAGCATTTCCATGTTGATTGAAAAACAACACTAATTCAGCTTGGAGAATATCCATGGATAATTTACTGTCTTGATGATGTACAAATCTTAATAGACTTCCTCAAAACAGCTGAGTAAATTGGATCATATAGAGAAACTATAAAATGATTGCTCACATGACAAGCTTATAATAGTAATGGTCTAAGATCCCCCAAATACATAGATTCATAGACTCACTTATATTGGAAAAGACCTTTAAGATCATTATGTCCAACCATTAACCCAATATTGCCAACTCCACCACCAAACTACATCCCTAAGTGCCACATCTACATCTTTTAATGCCTCCAGGAAAGGTGACTCACACACTTCCCTGGGCAGCCTGTTCTAATGTAATATAATAATTAGTATGATTTTTTCTACAAACAATATTTTTATAATTTAATAATACATTTATACAATCTCATTTTGAAGAGAATCCTCATGGCAGCATAATGAGTCAGTTGCAATTTCCTATCAGTATGGGCTGAAAGTCTCTAAAAGAGTGAATTACAGTAATCAGCCCTTGAGATAACAAAACCATTAATTGGCATTTCTGTAGCTTTATGCTGATTAAGGTCTCAGCTTGGCAATGATATAGAGACTGTAAAAAAAAAGCCTTTGTAACAGATGCAAATACTTATAAACAATAAAACTAAGAGCAATGTGACACTTTATGACCAGATGTATCTAACGATGCTAAAAGCATTAGAGAATGTAATAGCAAAAGGGGAAAATTAGAGGAAAAGAAATTATTTTTTAATATTATTCTCTATAATTTGTGCTCTGTGTAGCATTAGCACTGGTATTTTTCCAAATAGAGTATGCTTCTATAAATGAAAACATAATTAAGAATAAATGGAATAACTTCTAAGTGACTTAAACACTTGGTCACCAAAAATGGATTATTGTTGGCAGACTTCTCCATTCTTCTAATTAAAGTCAACCATTTAAAACACTTTCTTCCTATTAATCTGACACATGTGATGAGGGAAGTGTAAAATTTAACACCCTTTAATGAAACCATTTCCACCTTGCACTTCTCTTTAAATGGTGACATTCTGTTCCCCAAGCAAAAGAAACAGCCCTACAGATTTCTCAGGGAGTGAAGCCACAGGCAGAGCTTAACAGGTGAAAAAACAAACCACAGACTGTCTCTCAGTGACTTCACTGAGAGTAAAGAAAGATGGAGACTGCACAGCCTGCCCAGGCAACCTGCTTCACTGTCTGATGGTTCTGGAACTGGGCAACAGTAAGGACTCTGTAAATTTGGAATTAACTGTCATTAAAGCTTCTGTGTGCTTCCATGCACCTTAGGTTAGACTTCTAAATGCATCAGAATAATTCTTCATGGACACTTTTAATATAGCATCAGCTGAGATGAGAGTAAACAAAGATTCACTACTGGGAAATCCCACAAACAGCTCTAGATAAAATCCTCTGCTAAAATTGATTAACCACCCAAGCCTCTGCTTCTCCTACTGTAAATTATGCCCTAATTAATGTTTGCTTCCTACTAAAGAGTGGCATTAATATGACAAGAAACAAGATCACAAACACTAAAAAGCATGCACAAAGCACCTGATTAGCTCCCATTACTGAAAAAGGAACCGAACAGATAATTAATTAGTCTTACTAATTATAGCTATTCCTAGATCTTATAAGAGGCCTCACTTCAGTGTAACTCCTATTCCTATACCAGAATATCATCCAAGGACCTAAACAAACACTTGCCTTTAATTTTTAATCATCCCAGCTGTCATTTCTAAGTGCACAGGAAGAAGTTGCCACCTCATTGGCACAGGTGAGGCCACACCTTAAGTGTTGCATCCAGTTCTGGACTCCTCACTTCAAGAAAGACATTGAGGTAATAGAGGATGTTCAAAGGGCAGCAAGGCTTGTGAAGGGCCTAGAGAGTGAGTCCTATAAAGAACCTATAAAGGGAGGTTCAGGAGAGACCTTATTGCTCTTGACAGCTACCTGAAAGGAGGCTGTAGTGAGGTGGGGCTTGACCTCTTCTCCCAGGCAACCAGCAACGGGACAGGAGGAAATGGCCTTAGGGGAGGTTCAGATTGGGCATCAGGAAGAATTTCTTCATGGAAAGGGTTGTTGAGTACTGGAATGGACTGCCCCAAGAGGTGCTGGACTCACTATCCCTGGTAGTGTTTGAGACATGACTGGACATGCTATGATCTATTTGACAAGGTGCTGCTTGGTCAAAAAGCTGGACTCAATCCTAGGGGTTTTTTCCAACCTTAATGATTCTATTCTATGGTTCTATGATTTGCTGTAAACATGGAAACTTTCTTTTGCTAACTTGACAAACAGAAATAAATCCTAGATTCTGAATACAATTAGAAACTCAGTGGGAACACCAAACTGGGGGATACCATTACTAAACTATGATAGCATGCAAAAGAAAAACTGGATACTGAACCAAGAATTATGTTAAATGGCATGCAATACATGGCATTATATGTAAGCAGTAGTGTCCCATCTCATAAGGCCAAGAAATGAGGGTAGATGGGAGTCTTTCCTTCAAAATATTCTTCTGGGTCGATTTTTAAAAATACATTTCTAAAAGCAGAATTTAGTACATATAGCTTCACAAACTTCAGGAAAATATGCAAATATGTTATAAGCAAACTGAAGTGCTGATCTTACTAACAAGTTTTTTCCTTTCATTAACAAAAAAATGTAGACTTGGAACTTATGAAGAGTTGATACTAGTAATTTCTTGTTGCAGCAGACCTCTCATTAAGGGTAGGAATAAGCCAAGACACAGACTCTCATTCCACAACATGCAAAGGGTTCTGGTTTATTCTTTACAGCTCAGCCACCCTGACTCTGCCGCAGCAAGCTCCCACTGCAGGGTCCAGCTGCAGACTGACTGTGGCTGTTTCCTGCTGGGCTGTGGCTGCCAGTGTTGGTTTGCAGACTATGAACAGCTTTCACCAGCTCAGCTGAGACTGCAGCTCCAGCAGCAGCTCCGACTCCATCAGACCCAGACTGACCTCACAGCAGATCTTCTACTGCAGCAGCTCTCTTCCTGGGTTTGCTCTTCTTTGGATCTCTCTGGATCATTCCTTCTTCCTCAGGGCTCCTCTTCCCCCAAGATCCCCTGACCAGCCAACCCACCCCTTTTATCACACTTATCTTTGTTAGTCACATCAGACCCATTAAGAGCAAGGCTGTTCCTCTTCTTTGGTCATTAGTACAACTGTGACTTATCAGGGGCAAGGTCACCTGTAATCTTTCTTCTACACCTACAATTTCTCAAATAAAATTGTGCTGCCAGGTAATTCTGACAGCTTTCAAACACAGATAGCTCACACTAATGAAGATGGATGCTATATTAGCAGAGAGATGGTGGTAAGTTAAAACCCTGCACATGGGGGAGGCTGGGTACTTCTCTTGTGTGACTAAGGTTTCTCTTTAACAGACAGTTTCATTTATGTTGTTGTTTTTTCTCTGAAGCATTAGAATTTACCCCCACTGGTAAAGCAAGAAAGAGAGGATCCAGTACCATGGATGCTACTGTCTCACTGGAACTTCAAATTGCTCTCCAGTTTCACATCAGAATGCATTTCACCTTTTCCTTCAGAAGACTCAATGGAGATCAGTGGACTTTTGATTGCTTCATGAGATTACTCCAAAGCTGTAGCTGGATAAATCCTTGACATGTCAGAGATATAGGACATGCACCTGTCTCTCAATCTCTCTTATTTGCTTTACTGTGACATTGTAGTCTCTTTTGGCCTTTCACTACTTTTGTCTTGTCTTAGCATTTGTCACAGAGCAGTAGGAATCACTTTATAATGGATGATATGTGACTATCTGTGCAGCAGATATTCTCTAAACATCAGATTCTATGAGGCAGCTTGTGTGAACCCCTGAACAAGACATCTGTTGTAATAATTGTAATAATTCACAGTGATTACAGGGGTTTAGGCTTAATGACAGAGTTAGTTTATATCTGCCCTATCTCACCTCTGTGTATAAAATTCCTTCTTTGCAACTGATAAATATTTTTCCCCACTCTTAAAAACTACTTATAGCCAATTCATTAATTAGAAAGTATTCTGAAATTCTCATATCTGAGAAGGAAACAAAGAAGTCAGTTGGCCTAAACTCTAGAAAGTGCACACAAAAACTGTGAATAACAAGTTACCACTCTAGAATCTTCCCCTTGCTACCCCTATGCCAAACACAGCCCCCAGCACCTGGTGATGGAGGACCAGATGACCTCTTTAAAGCAAAGAACAACATCCAGAGGCTCTAAGTTTTCTCCTATTTCTCCCAAGCCCCAACACATCTTTTCAGGACAGGGGATCTGCAGCTTGCCTTACTACACACAGCTACTGCAGATATCTGAAAGATCACAGAAGCAAACACAGGCATTTCAAAGCCTCAGAATTGTTTTCCCAAAGTAGTCAGCACTAGCTATAACTAAGTACATAGAAAGTGCATTACTATTTTCTGCCAGGATGGAGGTTTGCTGAGTTAGTGGCTTTCTTGGGGGGATGTTCTTTTATTTACAAGATATTTTTGGCTGTTAAAGAGAAGCTGCATGAGAAATACTTCAGAAAAAAATATCATATTAAAGTAAACAATACTTACAGAGGTTTGGTCCCATTCTCTGTGCTGGCATCATGATAGAAAAGAGCATCCTTTCCACAAATGAACACAGAGCAGCAAGTTCTGGTCACAAAGGCACAGTCCAAGCTTCTCTTGACTACTCTTATGGTGCAGGTGGCAAAAAATCCAGACAGAATGTAAGAGGCAGGGATAAAACAACTTCTCAATTAAATGCTCTTACGATTATTAAAAGAAGTATTTACTCTGAAAAAGTCTGTCCACCTCCAGTGTCACTACAACTACTCTGAAAGAGCCAGTGCTAGCAGCAGCCTGTTTTGCCATCAGAAAAACTTTGGACCTCTTTCAAAGAGCAGCATCAATTCCCAAGATCTAACATTATTCTCCTTGCTATTATATTTTGCTCAAACTTCTTTGCAACGGTCTCACTACCAGGAAACAGGCCTCAAGCAAACTAGGATTGTTTTTCCTAGGTTTTAAAAAGAAGGATGAAGAGGTTAAGGTACTGTTACCAATACTGTGGTAAACAGGAAATAATGTTATTTAATTGTCAGAAAAGTAATACTATCTCCACATTGTTCAATGACCTATTTCTATTCTTTATTGAGAGGACTCAGTGTTACCAAACAGAAAAGACATCAAAGACAAAGTAGAAAGTTCAGAATATCGATATTGATGTTTTAGAACTTAAGAGGCAAAGTGATTGATGGATGGCTCAAGACTGTCAAAATCAAAATTCTGTAAACAAAAAGGGGATTTGTTTTGTTAAAAAAATGAATTGCCGTGGGAGTACCAGCTTCGGTAAGAAACAAATGAGAATGCACTCCTGCTCTGCCCACTGCTAAGCTATAGTTATCTTCACCTCTTTGTTGTCAAAACTATTTTTAGACTGAATGACCAGAGTAATTTCTTCTCTATTTCCACTGTGCAGCCAAGACAGGGGTAGGATAGGCACAACAATGGAGTGGCTGCACACAGTAAGATTCTAGTCATCAGCAATACTTCTGAGAGAAAAAATAATTTAAGAGAGGATAGCTGTTTTCACCATTATGCAAGAACCCTTTTTTCAATAATTACTTTGCTGTATTCAGAAGTCTGGAAAATATATGCTTATTTTAGATAGCGCTTAGTTTCTTTGGGATTGATCCTGACAAAACCTTTTGAAACTGATCAGTTGTCTAACAAGAACATCACCACACTGTGATGTGTGCTGATACTATACTTATTATCTGACTACAAGACAATACCATTTACTCCTGCTTAGACATTTAAAGCCATCATATTCTCCTCCTCTGCTCTTAGGAATTTTATTTAATGCTATTCCTGAAGAAACACGCTGGCACTTTAGGTCTCACATATTCAGCACTTGATTGATGATACGGTGTTTTACTTCATGTGCTTCCACCATGAAAGGAACTCATGCACTTACGTAGACCAGTAAGATCATCTCCCCTTCAGCAGCCTGCAGGTGCACACAGAGCTTCTCCCCAGATACTACTTACCAGTCACATTTTTCAAGACTTATCAGAAAGCTGTAAGGAATGATAACTGAGTTGCACTTTCCAGTAGTTCTGTCTCTTTGTGGAACATCTTGCTCAAAGAAATTTAGCACCATTACTACTGTCCTTTTCATGACCCAGCAGAGTACTGGACCATAACAGATACCATCCCTTGTAAGGAAAAAGCCATATATGATCATGACATGCATAGGTGAACATGGAAAATCATCTTTATCTTAGTAGCTTAATAAATCTGCAACTTCTGTCTGTAGACCAGCAATGAGAAAATTTGCAATTAACAGAGTGATTCAGGTTTATTTCCTTAAGAGTTTATGTGATCATTAATTCTTTGGACATGGGACACTTTTATGCAAATGCAGCTAGCAAAATTGCCTAACCAGTATTCAAAAGGTTAAAAAGAAGCAAGCCAATAAGGACTAGAAAGCCATAGTACCTCAGTGCACATTATATTGTTACCAACAAATTGATAAACAATAGATGACCATAAATTTGGTATGTCTTACTCTGATATGCAGTCACTGCCAATAATTTTTGTAACCATGTCATCTCCAGGGAAAAAAATCTTACAAATTCCTTATCATAGGACCACAAGCTGTGTCACAGATAATTAAGGGATTTTTCCTTCCTTTACTCTTAAACACATTACCACTTTGTGCTTGAGATGTGATAATCATGTGCTTCACTTTCCTTCACTGGATGGCATGCAGAAGTCCTTGTTTTCAATGAAGCCCATAAATATAATAGGTATTTTGCCTTTAAAGAATGATTAATGCTGAACATTTACCTTAATTCCCTTTAGGCTATATTTCTATTTTCCTTAGGTGTCTTCCTTCTCCTGTGTACTGACAAGCAACAAGAAAAAAAAATGCTTAGGAGAAGAAAAAAACAAGCTGACTGGAATTAGGAGGAGTAAACAGTGTGCTCGCTGGGAAGTAATTAAAAGCCATAAAGCAGGAAGAAGGCTGGAGGTGCCTAAAAGGCATTATAATTAAAACCTAATGTATGTTAACTGTGAGTGAAGCATTGAAGTCATTGACATGAATGACAAAACTCCCATTGAATTCAATTGAGGCAGGATTTTATTTTATAATAGCTCAACAAGAAAGCCAGTTCAGCATCAGAGAGATTGATTGGAGGTTTGTGGATAAAAAGAAACCTTGCTGAAAATAGGAACTGGTGATTTATAGACAATGATTTGCACAGTTGTGAAATAGCCACAAGAGAAATGAACAGAGAGAACTAAAATCAAATTAGTTAATCGTTAAGAAAGGAGAAGAAGAATATTTTTTTTAATGTGATTAGGGGGAAAAAAAACAAAAACCATTACAAAGGAGACAGAATCAAGAAAAATCCTGAACATGGAACAACTTTATCTAAACTAATAACCAGGAAGAAAGTGATGAAGCAGTTAAAAAGCAATGATAACTTTATAGAACATAGCTATTGATAAAAAGCATATTGGGAATGCTTAGGAAAATCTGAACTCATTCAATAGCACATAGTCTATTCAACTATGAAACAGAAATGAATTAAGAAAAAAAATGCCATTCAGTACATCTAATCTCCAGAGCCCAGTTAAGTAATGGAACCACTCTTCAGAAACAGTCAATCCAGCTTCAGTCGTTTTAGCACCATGCTGTCAAAAAGTGACAACACAATGTAAGTTTGCCTAAATGCAGTTAATGAATTTACAAAAAAAAAGCCACCAAAAATTTAAAAACATTTCACAACTATTTATAAAAAATATTCCACCAAAAGTACTACTTGTACAGGGAGTCTAGCAGGCATATTAAATAAACTAGCATTTAATATGACAAAATAAAAGAAATATCATACTAGATATACTGCATATGAATAGCAAAAAACATGCAGAAAACTCAGTGCAGAAAATTAGATAAGAACTTGAAGTACAACAGTGGGAAATGTGCTAATTTGGCTACCAAAATTTAACATCAAAGTCTACAAGCAGTGGAAATACTACCAGCCTCTGAGCCCATGAAGCAATGATACTCTCTGTGTCTGGAGAACCCTTACAAATTCACTCCTCACCTGACCAGCAAATCTTCTCAGCAATATAATCTTGAGTATTAATTCATGAAAAAATATGAGGTGGAATTGTGAGCATACAACTTCTAGAGTGGATGTGAGAAGCCCTGAAAAACTGGTGGAAAACAAGTATTTTTAACAATACCAGCAAGCAGACAATCTATTAAAACAGCATGCAACCTTTTATGATCTGATACTGCAAGTCAGCAACTAAAAATATGCACTTAATTACTTATTTAATTTGTCTGAGATTTTTTTAAAAAAAGACACTGAGCCAACTGAGGGAGCTCAAGAGCTGTGCATCCTTAAACAATGTCCCCAGAGAATCCTAGCTTTCAGCTCTGGTGAGATTTCAAAGCCACCAGAGAAAGGGAAGAGAATAGTGCTTCTGGGGCATCATCAGCTCTGTCTCCACATCTTTTACTCAGCTGGGCTTCCTAAGATCTAATGGGTGTTCTGCAGATTTTCAGAGACCTCATTATACTTCCCATGCAGCTGTACCTTCTCTCAAAGGGCTGGCAGGTGGCTGCCCTAATGCAGCAAGCACAGGCACTTCCAACTGCTCTCATCTGCACAGTATCCTCCTGAGACACTCCTGCAATTTCCGGCTGCACTGGAAAGCTTGGTAAGGAAATGTTCCCTCAGACACGAGTCACAGTCCCTCCAGTGTGTTCCTACAGCCATACAAACACTCCCTGGAGAGCTGATGCATATCCTCATGCTCATTCTGTAGGAAACTCAGTTTTTCTCTCTTCCCAACATCCACACACAGTATAAAAAGTGCAAATAGGGCAATCTAAAACTTCCAAAAAGCACACACTACTTGTTTATTCTTACTTACTGTAGTTCCACAAGGATAGAAGAAAAAGACAACCCCACCAGCAATTGTCCCATTTTCTCTGTCCTACATCGTGTACCCATGGCTTTATATTTATATTTCCAGTCATTTTTAGAATAGAACATTTATTTTTATGTTCCAGGTCAGGTCATTCTAGACATACTGTTGATACTCTTATCTGCAAATTTTGGAAGGAAAAGGTCTCCTCAAACTCCATGAAGAGTTGAGAAAATGTTGGCAAAACTTAGATTATCAACAATAAAATCACCTTAATACCTTTGCAAATCCCCTACTAGTGAAAAAATAATGAGCTTCTTTTTAAGTAAAAAGTTACTTGTTTCTGTCCCTTTACAGAAGTGATATTCAAAGCCAAGACTACAATATAAGAATAGTTTTGCTCATGAGTTGCATCACATACACAGGCACTATTTTTAGGGCTGTGAAAATCAGACATAAATCATTCCTGCTTCACAAGTCACCTGTAAAGAAGTATTTAATGTTTTTTTTACTCTACTGTGACTACATAATTGAAAAGTATGTACTAAAAATGTTTAAACATGAGATTCAATGGCTTAAAATGAATACTGACACAGTAAAAATAGATTTCTTGAGAGAATTAACTAATCATTAATAACTTGAATTGAAAAAGGTAAGACTAATCAAATTCTGCCTTCATAGTAATTCTTATAAAAATGGGTGTAAGGGGAGAGCTAGCTAATGAAGTGAGAATAGTAATGAATCTACAGCACATTAACCCATTGTTAAATTATATTTTTATTTCAGTTTCCAGGTCAAGAAAATCATAGGTCACTGAGGGCAGGCTAAGAAGGGAAAAGATAATTCTTTTTATTACCATAAAACAAGGGTCAGTTTTATGTTAGGATGGGGGATTAAGTGTCTGAAAGGTACTGACCAGAAAGAAAATTCAGTTACAGACATAAAGGTATAAGCTATGTTGAATACAATTTATTTGAAAACTCCATTGTTAACCAGAATGCCCAGCTAGCAGGATTGCTAAACCCCACTAAATTAGACAAAGCTGAATAGAATCACATTTTTATTCCTGAAAAGTAATTGGAACTTTAAACAAGTATTGTTTAAAACAATACTTGAATATGACCCTCAAACTTGACAATGAAGTCTGAGGTCTCCATGGGAACCAAATCAACCTCCATGCACAGAATTTACCAGGCTGAAATGTGTGTGCTCTGCAAAGCATGTGCTTTTGCCTTCAGAGTGATCAGAACCCTTGTACATGCATAGGCAGCACGGATAGTAGAGATGTGGAAGACCTTTCAGAGGTGTCAAACTTATAATGCATGGCTCTACAACACAGCACACATGTCCAGAGGCTTCAGGTAACATCATTCCTATGTCCAGAGTCCCAGATGGGACTACTATGAAATGCTGATGTGCGGCAGCTGGAGCAGGGGCATCTGGACTATGGTTACCAGCTATCCCTAAATCCCAGGCACATCAATAAAGTATTCAAAATGCACCAAGATTTCTAGAGAATACAGTGTGAAAATCCGGACATACAGGTGTGCCGGGTTTGGCTGGGATAGAGTTACTTCTCTCCACAGTAGCTGGAGTAGGTCTGTGTTTTGGATTTGTGCTGGAAACAGTGTTGTAACATGGGGATGCTTTAGGTGCTGCTGAACAGCGCTGACACAGCATCAAAGCTCTGGGCCTCTCCTGCTGCCCTGTCAGCAAGGGGGCTGGGGTGCACAAGCTGTTGTTAGGGGACACAGCTGGGACAGCTGACCCAAAATTACTCAAGGGATATCGCATACCATATGGTGTTCTGTTCAGCAATAAAAGCTGGGGCAAGAAGGAGGAAGTTGGAGGACATTTGGAGTCATGGCATTTGTCATTCCAAATAACTGTAATGTTTGATAAAATCCTGCACTCCTGGAGATGGCTGAACACCCACCTGCCCATGGGAAATGGTGGATGAATTCCTTGTTTTGCTTTGCTTGCCTGTGTGGCTTTTTCTTTACCTATTAAACTGCCTTTACCTCAACCTGACAAGATCCCCCCATCAACCCCCAATTTTTCTACCTTCCTGATGCTCTCCTCTATCCCACAGTGGGATGGAGCAAGCAGGTGGGTAGTGCTGAGCTGCCAGCTGGGGTTACACCAAAACAGTCCTTTTCAGCACCCAAAATGGGGTTCAGAAGCTTCAAGATAACAGATTTGATTGGAATGTGCCAGACTGGATTTATGGCTGTTATTGATGTTTATCTACTATCTATTAACTGGCAGATTCCTGTGCTTGCTTCACTGTAAATTAGTCTAGTGCTTGTTAGTGGCTGCTTTTTTTGTAGTGCTGTACTTTTTATGACCTTACTGTACAGTGCCTGGGAACATTTTTACCCCAGCAGTGCTCGTGCACTGACAAATCATGAAGGCATCACTGCTGTACTGGACAGGCTGAAACTCCAGTGAGAGCTCAAGCTGGAGGGACTGTGACCCATGGCTAAGTCCCTGTGGGAGCAGGATGTCTCAAAGAATCTGGCTGTGAACACGTGCATGTGCCCATGGCTGTGTCTGTGCCACAGCAGGTGTACCTCCAAAAGAACTGCAGTCCAAAGGGAAGTCCTTGGAGTCCCCTTGGAGGGGGAGTGTTGGAGAATGTACCCCTTGAAGCATCTGTGGCTGTGCATGAGGACATGCTAGAGCACATGTGGTTATAGATAAGCCTGGGACAGAGTAGGCACAGCCCTGGAGGGAGTCCAGCTGTGGGTCAGTCATGTTGGAGCACATTTATTATTTCTGAAGGGATTGTAGCCCATGTCCAAGGCCCCACTGGAACAAGGTGCACCTCAAAGTGGTTGTGGCTGTGGATAAGTCTGTGTCACAACAGGTATGCCCCTGTATCGACCCTGGCTCACAGACAGACTCTGGCTGATAATGGGGAAAATGCTATTACCTCTGTTCTACACATGCACACACTGAGAGTTCAAATTACTTCATGGACCTCCTAGCCAGCTTCAATTTAAAGTGTTCACCTAAAAACTTCATTTAGCCTCTGTAGCTGCTTCAGTCACTGAGTCTTTCACTGGCTTGGAGCTGGTCAAGCGAGAAAGCAAGCACAAGGAGTTTGCAAAAGCTTCTTTTCTTTTTTTATTTTTTAAGCCTTTACTTTTCTGTGAGTAAAGGCAGTTGCATTTATATTCTTTGAAATAAATCTTATTTGACACAGTTATTCTGTCTGACTTTGCAAAGCAGACTGTTTTTTGCCAGGGATAAAAGCTGTGATCATCATAAAACTGTGAGAAAAATCAATGTTATATAAAATAAATGGTTATTTTATATATGCACACAAACACTGCACACACACATAACACGAGACCTAATCCTCTGGTCACACAAACAAGGAAAAAAAATTGTTACATTTGCTGAGGATACCTTCTAGCACTACTACTAGATTTTTTTTCTGGAGGTGGGGCTGAGAGAAAGCACCAACACAGTCTAATCAGAGCTTGCCATTTTTTCTTATTAACATCATGACTGATAATTTGGCTTATGGAGGCCTATGGATAATTTCAAAGATCACTGTAATGCTAGTAATGCTAATGACTTTCCCTTTAGGTTTCAACAGATCAAGGAATTTCCCCTCAGTTTTTTGTTTCTAATTCTGCCTTGCACAATACTGATTGTAACCTAAATAAAATACAATAAAATAAAAGAGTTAAATAAATAAGTAAAATTGTTATTTTCTCTTATGTATTTTAAAAAAATCTTTTCAATTCTTTACATTCTTCTTAAACAAATTCTTTTTCTAGGGAAATCATATTTGCCTCTGGTAGTATTGTACATAGATTTTCTCACTAAAATACCAAGCCCTTCTACTTTCAATGCTTTTTATTTTTCTTACTAAATTCCACTTTAAGTTGACTATGTATTACCTTCTGTCACAGCAGTTCTCTGCAGAGAATCTGAAATAAACATAAAGAAATGCCATCATTTTCAAGCCTCTTGAGAAACAAAATATGTCTACTCTTATGCAGCCTTACTTTACACTGAAAATATTTAAACATCTTGGATTTTTTACTTAGTGCATTACAACACATTTCAAAATCACTGGTTGCATTTGACACTGCAGATTGACTTCATTATGTACAAACATCTCTCCTTGTTTGAAGATTCTACATTTGGACAGTTCTGGCTGCTTTCTGCATTTTGTCTGCATTATCTCAAGTACTAAGGAAAGCTCTGTGCTGTTCTATGGCTTGCCATAATTCCTAATCATCTTGATTTTACTCAGCCAGTCTTTGTACACCAGCAGAAGGGCTGCACACTATAAGAAATCATTTCTACAGTTGCCAGTTTGCAGAAACTCCCTGCACAGCCTCATGTTGTTGGTGAGAAGGAGCCACACATTGCTTGGAGACACATTGTTTGGTGGCCAGGGGATGCCACAATGAACATTTTGCTCTGCCTGCCTCCCCAGCAGTGCCTGATGCTGTCTCCAGTCCAGGCTGCTGGATGGAGCAGGAGGGTACCACCATACATGCTGAGGAGCATGTTGAGCATCCTAATGGCTGGGTTGGCTTTTCTCTAGCTGCCTTCTGGGAAAAAAATATATAAATCTGCTAGCAAAGACAATACTTTAAAAAAAAAATTGAAAAAAAACCTTGCAAGGAACCAGTAGTTTAAATGTTTCTCTCTCTTAACTGACACATTGGTTCTACACATTGCCAAACAAAGGGAGCTCTGACTAAATATTTGTCTCCCACTCTCTCCCTCTATGAAAAATTAACATGCACAGGTGCACAGGATTGCTCTGATGAAGAACAGCATGAAAGGGGATAACAAGGAAAGAGTAGTATGAAGTGACAAAACATTCATTAAGGATTAAAAAAAGAAGGGTGGCTTTAAACACTGCCAAAAGTTTTATTTAAACACTATATAGTGTCCCCACTATACAGAACCACACAAGGCTGACACTAGAATAAATCTCAACTCTATAAAAAATTTACTGACAACACAGGCTACAAGTAAAGAGCTTGTTTACCCTCATCCTCCAGCTCCTGCCTTCCTGAAAAATTCAGCAGTTTAGTGCTGCATAAATCTCTGTAACGCTTCCTGGGACTTCTCCATCCAGCTAACAACTTTGGAGAAACAGACACCACTGTGGGCACACACACAAGACACCACTGTGACACCCTCACCAAGGTGGGTAATCCCTCACTTGCTGTGCTCACCAGAGGACCATCCCCTAGAAAAGCAGAGCAGATAGAGGGGCAAGAAGGATATAATACAGCTATACCATTTTAATTTTCTAAAATTGGGGTGGGTGGGAAAGAAGTCCCCAGAGAAAGAGCAAGCTCCACACCACCACCTGAAGGGGCTGGAGTGGCAGCAGGGCCATGTTACATGTCAGGGACCACAGTATGGTGCTTCATTCCCAATCTGCCTTGGATGGCCATGCCATCCAAGGGAATCCCTGGCCATGCCAGGGGAATCTCACTCTTTTTCCAACAGCCACAATCCAGATACTCCCATGCTGATTTATCTACAGCCACAACCAGGGCTCCTTTGAGATTCTATTCATAACAGGATAATTTTACAATCAAGTAACTCAGTACTAATCTCATATGTAAAAGTTTCAGATTCCAGTCTAAACTACCCAAAACCACCCTGCTGCTTGCCTTCTCCTTTTTGTTGGCATGAGGAACATTTACTATAATAAAGGCTAATGAAACCCTAAGAAAGATGCCCAACCAAATACTCCAAGTTTTTGTGAACAAACAGGCTGTACAAATACGGTCTAGGATTCTTTAGGTTCAGTTAATCCTGTCTTGGGCCAGCATAGATAACTCAAGAGACCTTGAGAAAACCTCTCTATCTGATTCTCCTGTTTGCTAAAATGTTATCAATTGCCTTCTTCCCTTGCCTTTCCACCATTTAACACTGTATCTTCAAATCTAATTTGAAAGTACAGTTTATGCCCTGGAAGTTCAAGAGAGAGTTGAAGCAGGCATCTTTTTATGACAAAGGAAAGTCATCCATTGGAAAACATGCCAATGCTGAACTAATGTTGACATGATCCAAAAAAAAAAGGAATTCATCATAGATTTATTGGCATGTCCACCTCCACAGTCCCTGGAGTCCTATCCATGCTGTCCTATGACACCAGAGAGTGACACACAGGAGATTAAACTGGGCAGTGGAACAATAAACAGAATGGACAATGCCTATCTGATGTCCAGCACAAATTGGCAACATTAAATTACAGTAATGTGGCATTGGGTACTGCCCACGCTCTGCTCAACACTCCCACTGAGGATTGATGAGAGCAGCTGTCCCCAAGAGGTGATCTGGAGATGATCTAAAGTGAACAATGAAGTCCATGGTGGGAGAAGATGAACATGGTAAAGGGGCCCAGCCTGACTGGCCTTCCACGCTGACTCAATGGCAATGCTGGAAACATGAGATCCAATTTGCAGGCAGCTCCCTTCAATCTCCCTGGGAAGGGATGGGAAGGATTCTCTACCTTTGTATCAAGTTTCCATGGTCAGGTTTTGGTAGTGGGTGAGCTATGGGGGTGGATTCTGTGAGAAGTTGCCAGAAGGTTCTTCCATGTCCAGCAGAGGCAATCACGGGCAGAGCCAAAATGAATGTGCCACTGGCCAAAGCTGGGCCATTTAGAAATAGTGGTAATGCTTCTGTGATAACAGATCTAAGAAATCTGAAAAAATGTTATGGCACGTACACTTGCAGCCAGAAGAGAGTGGGGTGAGAATGCATGATATTAACAACTCTGCAGACACCAAGGTCAGAGGAGAAGGAGGGGCAGGAGCTGCTCCAGGTGGTGGAGCTGATTCCTTTGCAGCCTGTGGTGCAGCCCATGGTGATGCTGCTGTGCCCCTGCAGCCCATGGAGGAGCATGAGGATACAGAGATCCACCTGCAGCCTATAGAGGACCCCCACACCAGAGCAGGTGGTTGCCCTAGAGGAGGCTGTGACCCTGTGGGAGGGCTGTGCTGGAACAGGAGCTACAGGAACTTGCAGATCCATGGAGAGAAGATCCCACCTTAGAGCAGATTTCCTGGCAGGACCTGTGACCCCATGGGGGACCCATGCTGGAGCAGGCTGTGCTTGAAGCCTATGAAAAAGTGACCCTTATTGGAGGAGTCTGTAAGAACTGTAGCCTGGATAGATTCAGATCAAAGCAGCTCATGGAGAACTGTGTTCTCTGGGAGGGACCCCACAGTGGAGCAGGATAATGATCCCTCTCCCTGAGCAAAAGGAGAAACAACTGACATAAATCCCATAAACCCCATTCCTTGTCTCCCTACGCTGCTGGACATCAGAAGGAAGGAAGGGTGGGAAGAAGGAGTTTCTAAGGTCTTATTTTACTTCTCACTATCCTGCTCTGATGTTGTTAGTAATAAATTCAATTAATATCTCCAATTTCAGCCTGTTTTGCCTGTGACTGTATTTGGTGCGTGATCTCTGTGTGTCCTTAATTCAACTCATAAACCCTTTGTTATATATTCTCTCCCCAGTCCAGCTGCAGAGGGGAGTAAAGAGAGGCATCTTTAGTCTAACATCCAGACAGGGTCAACTCCCTACACCCTTCCACGTGTCTGCCTAGAAAAGGATGTTCTAGGCCATGCCAAAAATACCAGCATGGCATGTTTCCACACCACTGGCTCGATGGTTTGATCACTGCTCTGACTGTTCTGACAGGGTGAAAAAAGAGGCTGAGAAAAAAAAAAATGTCAGTTACATTTTATCTGGAGAATCATTTGACAAAAGTTTGATGGAACAGTGTGAAGCTTTCCCTGGTACTGGACTAAGAGATGCACTGAACTGGAAGGAGGCCAAAGGGCAGAAATCAGAAGGGCTGTAAAAGATTCAAGTGGAAATATCTTTTAGCAAGAGACCTTTCATAGTTTCTGCCCATTCTTGCTCTTGAGTGTTTAAAATGCCTTCCCATAAACTAGGGTTGGTTATTGTCTCACCCTCAATGCTGGACATTCCATTCCATAAACTTTTTTAGCCTTATGTTAAGAAAGATAACACTTCCAAACAGTGAAAAATTAACCTGTGTCTTTTGCATTTCTGTTTAGCCTGGTCTGACAGTAAGAGTTGCTTCCACAAAGCAAGTTCTGAGAACCCTAGCAAGCACTGATATCTCCTCAGACAATCAGAGGTGTTCAGCTTCCTAATTTATTGGCTTCTGCCTCGCACTCTGCTATAACACTCCCAAAATCTCACAGTTTGGCAGAAGAGGAATGGTGCCAAGGCTGGTGGAGCCAAAGACCTCTGCCCCAGTGTGAGCCAGGTGTCCCCACAAGTGGGAGAGATCCAGGGCACAGCACAGGGACATCAGCACTGTCCTTGTGAGGATTTTGCAAGAACCAGAGAATCCAGTGCCTCGCAGCTGGAGCAGTCACAGCATCTGTCTGCCAGGAAACTAAACATGCTTCAAATGATGCATCAAAAGGTATCCCCCGGCAAATGTTTTTTTTTACCAGTCCATTCATTCCTCAGAATTGAAGAAACATTAAACATTTTTTCAGCATTTTAGTCTTTTAGGAAGGGACTTACACCTTATGTTGAATTAGAACCAAAGACTCCTGAGATGTGCTTTTCTCAAGGCAAGACTAGGATAATCTGCTGGACAAAATGTACATCTTCATCCAGAAGGTTCTATTAGTTTTAAGGGTTTTGTTCAAATTTTGGGCATAAACAGGTTAACAAGAATATAGCAAAAAGATGCTGTGAAAGTCAGAGATGTGTCCTTGAATGCCTTATTCTCTCCTGCCTTTATTTCTTCTTTTTTTTTTTCTCCTGCTAAAAGACGCAAACAACAGTGTTAAAGGGGAAGATTTCAAAGCCTGAAAGTGTTATTAGATGAGGAGCCACAACATATCATATGGAAACTGCAATTGAAGAGGAAAAGATTTCTATCATTAAAGACCCTGGTCTTGCCAAAAGCAAATGTAGATGAATGTAGACTGACAAGCCCTGAAACAAAGAACAAAAGTGTCAGACTATCAGCTTAAAGATTTTGCAGCATGAAAAGTGATTGGAAGTTATTACAGAAAAATCCTTTAAAGCCTTTAGCCAAGTATCCAGTTGTAGTAAAGAAAATAAACAAGAAGTTAGGTAGTATTGCTAAAGGAATATAAATCAAAGCTGTTGATATCACTATAATAAAACAGTGGCTAAAGTTGCAGAGGCAATAGTACACTTTCAGTGTACATGCACTAGAGGAAAATGCAACCTACTTTATGGCAGGTTGAGCAAGAGTATGAAATACTAGCAGCAAATGCATGGTTTGAATCGAGGTAGTAGTCAGAGGAAGTATCTGTGGTCCTTCCATCAGTCAATCTGATTTTTTAGATGAAGGATTATTTCAATAATTATTAATAGTTTAAATATAGGAGATGCACACCATACCACCACCATCAGAGAGTGATAAAGCAGAAATCTGATATTGAGAACACCCAGAACTCTCTGTGAGAGTATAACTCCTTCTGTAGGACTGACTGGCTACAAGTGAGCTTTCCCTTCCACAAAACAGAATTTTTTGTAACAATTGATCTCCTTCTTGATATTTTTATCCACCATTTGCTAATAATTATTGAAAAATAAGGGCAATATGCTTTCCTTCTCCTCAGTCACAATGTGCTTTCCAGCCTTATCTAGTAAGGGCAATAAGAAAAAGTCACTGAAATTGCTGGGTTTTCTCTTATTGCCTTGGTTAAACTCCCTACAGGTCACTGAAGGTCTAATTAATTATTACTAGGACTGTATATGACTGGGATATATCTCTTAAAAATAATATTGCTGATATGTGAGTTACCCTGTTGCCTAACTTACTGGGAACAACAATGGAACCCCCTTCTCATAAGTGAGAGTCTCTGTCCCCCTACCCCTGGCAATGACACGAGTCAGAGGGTATTGAACAACATTAACAGGGTCTTGGCCATGCCCACATGGCTTCAGGCTCCCTCACATGCTCTCAAAAATTTAACCCTGCCCTTGGCCAAAACCAGGACACTAATTTAATTTTAAAAAGAAAAAGAAAGATTTGTCTGAGTGGGTTTTTTTCATTGCTGTGTTTTGGTTTGGGTCTTTTCTCAATACAGTGAAAATAACTGTATTCCTGAAAGTCATTCCATAGAATTGAATAGCAACATATTTATCACAAGTGAGACCACTTACTACATTGCTATAATTTTGATTAACATTTACCTGTTTATGTTTCTTGTCAGAGACACATTAAATTTCTTTTCATTCAATCCAAAAGTAATTGATTTAAAGAAATTTAAACAAATGCATATTCATAAAGAGCTGCAGGCTTTTCCTCCCCAAATACAATCTACCTCTGATACCATCTGATAGCAGTAGAAGAAAATCTCCAGTAGTGGAATTCCCTCACTGAAAAGAAATTTCTTCACCAGTTTCCAAAGGCTCATACAAGGAAACTAACAGAACACACACAGCAGCTAATTTCAGAAGCTGGCAAAACACAGAAGAAATAAAAAAGAATGTAGATTTAATTTTTCCTCTCAAATGTTTTTAACATGAAGATAACTGAAACAAGAAGGAAAATTTAATCCAGGGAAAAAGCAGCAACACACATTCAATGGAAGACTGCACAAAGAAAAGAATGCAAGAAGAAATTAATAAAGGAAATTAGTATGATGACAGTTTAAAAGCTCAGCAGCTTTCACGTTCTTTTAAAATATTGATGACTTTTAATATGAAATACATTTCTCTGTTAAAGGTTGGTTGGCAACATTGCACGATGCAACATTTCTATTTTGGACTCTGCTGTCTGCAGGCCCTCTTAGCCTTGTTTGATATCTTCAGTAACTTCAGTCTGAGTTTGATATCAAATTTCTTCTGCCAGGCTTTCCATCAGGATATGAACTGGAGTGGTGTATACCTGCTGGGAACCCAGCCATTTAAATCAGTGTTTACTTTGCTTGTAACACGGGAGGTGATTTTGTCTCTCTGAGCATCCTGGAGGCTCTTCTCAAGACCAGACCTGGCTGCTGTCAGAGGAAGCCTGCAGTGTCCCATCAGCAGAGCTGTGACACAGACAAGTGCCAGGGGCTTGCCTGCCTGACCTGGTGGCAGATGCTCACTGCAGAGAGCATCTCCAAGGCAGCACCACATGCCAGAAAGGGAGAAACACCAAGTGCATGCTGCGGATGGCTGCTCCCAAGCCTGCTGCCATCCACCCTGGGAAGCACTCAGAAAAGCCAGGCTTTAATTTTGCATACACTGTAAACATGCTGCACCTTCAGGTCTAATAGGAATGGAGAGCATCAGAGAGAAACAAGCATCAGGAGCTCTACTTTATCCACACAGCACTGAATTCTGTGCTTGTGTCTCCCTGAAGACTAGTCTGAACTGCTGGTGACTGGGGAGGACTCTGTGAAAGCTCAGCAGGACTGAAAAATATGCAGTTGAACTCCGGGGCAGGTACCTTATTTTGTTGTGGATTCATACAATTCCCAGGAAAATAGGGGTTGGTCTAAGACTGCAGCAGCATAGCACTGCCACAGCAACAACATGAGAACAGTGTAAATGTCAGTCACAGCTCTGAGATCCTGCAATACATCTGCCTGTGATTCAAACAGGAAATCAGCAGATTCTCAAACAAAGCCTGCCATGAAAAAGCCATTTAAACTCCAAATCAGCTGAATTATAAAATTCTTTCTCTCAAAAACTTTTAGAAAACAAAGCTTTAAGGAAATGTCAAAGTCATTATTAAAAAAATGTAAAATGTTTCTCCATTTTTATTTTATGTACCGTTTTTCAAACGAAAGCAGCAGCCTGCTTTGCTGTGTTCAGAGCTGCTTCCCTATCCTGAGTTAAGTGAATAATGTCTTTCACACAACAGTAAAATAAAACAGGTCATGCAGACTTTCTTGGTACTTCAAAGAACAAAGCATCCTAAGAACACAAACAATTAACAGCTGCTAATTCTTGCTATCTTTAAGGAATGAGATGCATAATAATTTGGTTTAATGATTGAATACATCTCACATTACTTCCTCCCCGGGCTTTTAAGTAGATGAGTAAGCACATGAGTATCACTGCCTCACTCAGGCTAAAATTTGTGTCTTCTTATGTTCCTGATCATACAGGTATCTTCCCCTTCCTTTTCAGTATTTCCTGAAAAAATACATTTAGTCAAGCAGATATATGTTTAACGAAAATCAAAACCTTGGTGGAAACAAGACATAAAATTTCATGGAAAACTATGACAGCAACTGAAGACATTCCTTGAGCTTACTCACTTACAAAGACTTGCATTATTCAAAGAAGCCTACAAGCTACAGGGTGGGAAAAAAATCCTAAATTATAGTTTAATTAACTGCTAAGCCATATTCCTGGGGCCATCTGCCCTTCACTCAGAAGCCACCACTGGCACCCTCCCACATGACTAACAGCCATTAAAAGTCCTCTTGCCTTCAGCATCCCCTGGCACAAAGCAAATACTTAATCTCATATAACAATACCATCTAGTGGTAAAATACATTCATTACACTGGGAATCTCATATTTTCCTACAGCACCCCCAGACAGACACAAGAGCAGAAAACATCTCTGTACACAAATAACTCAGCACCAAAACAAATTCATAACTATTCATCTAAACATATTCTAAGCTTTAATCACATTGCTCTATGTAGAGCAGGTAAGCTTGTACTCCTCCAAAGGATATTAATTTTTCAATGCCATAAACCATCACCCAAGCAGCCAAGACACCAAACCAGGCCAGGAGTGCAAGGCACAGCATTACCAGTGTGCTGGCCACACGTGTGGAACAACACATGTGTGTCCACAGGTCCTCTATGACATGTAACAATACAAGAAATGGAAATTTCTCCCATTTTGAGCAGAGTAAATAGAGAAAAAATAGTGCTTGCTCTTTTCCACATATAGAAATTGTATTCAGCTGGCATCCTGAACCAGCTTCCCCTGTATGACTCCACTTATCCATAATAGCTAAAAAAGACTAAAAACTGAACATAAAGGCAAACTGTTACATTTAGTTGCAAAATCTTTAGGAGAATGTGGATGGTTTGAAAGAGTAGGAAAAAAGCTGGAGTGAGTCAGCAAGGCAGAAAGATGACTAATGGGAAACAGCAACAACTTGTTTTACAAAACAATAAATACTAGTTATATTGATGCTGTAGGGCTAAAAAGATATTTGACATGAAATAAAATTATTCAAAGACAGAATCCTGTACTAATGCAATGGGACAATTTGCTCTACTTCAGTGGGCTTTGTGGGAACATTAGCACATTGTAAACAGCATATTAACAAAGAGTCATGTTTGTGAAAGGCAAATTTAGTCAATAATTAACCTGTAGGAACAATTTAGCACATAAATTTAGCACAGTGTCATGCACAAGTCTGACTTGTAATCAGCTTGACCTCTTGAATGTTTCTCTCACAAAAAAAGAACAAAAACACAAAAGCTGACCCACCCTCATACTCAGCAAAAAGCTAAACGTTAAACTTGCATTTTATCAGCTTACATAGAGATTAATTTGTGGCAAGCTATGAAGTTCTGCTTATACTGAAATAGAAGACATTACAAAAACCACTTTATTGTTTGAAATATGTTCTTACAAAATCAAGTCAATTGCTCCCACAAAATGTGATGGTCTAGAAGTTTTCTACAGCCTTTAACTGCAGCTGTTGTTTGTCTGCAATATACACATTCACCCAAGAATCTTGAAAACTAGTTAAATGCTTGTCCCCTTAATTATCTAATTCAGGAAGACTAATAATGTAACTATCATCCCATGAAAAAACGATGCTCTTCAGAACCTCTTTTAAGCAGCCTTTCACTTAATGAAAAGATCAGCAGAAAAAGCAGATTTCCAAACATGAAACATTTATTTGCCAGCAATAACAACTCCTATTAAAATTAGCAACAGCAATGAATCCAACAGTTATTCAGAAGGTTATTAAGAGTTAAATGTTAACAAGGGAATATAGTGACAACCTCTTATGAATAACAAATGATGTTTAATACTATGTTTTAAGAGATTCTGAGCAGAAATGTCGTTGGGATCATATCATTTCTCTCCAATGTATATTACTGCCAACCTTAAATATACAATTACATTATCACGAGCTTCAATGAATAATTTCAGATGTTAGTTATCAGCTCTAATACATTTTGGATTTTTAAATCCTTTCATAAAGCTCTTTTTAAGGACAACTAAAATTAATTTGAAATTCATTCTTTACAGAATCAATATTTGGTTGCTGTCTGTAATTTATCAAGACTGTTTACATAGGGTAAACATTAGTTTCACAGCTAAATTTGAGGCGGGAATTGATGTATTCCATTCCTCAAGGGTTCAAAAATGGAGTGAATTAGGATTTCAAGCTACAGTACTTGCTGAAACAAGATTCCTGAAGCTTCATACCTGCTTAGTCCATCTGCAGTCTGCTTGTCATACCAAAAATCCATACTCAGGTCTCTACAGAATTTCAACCTGTCAGTAATGACTATGAACTAACAAAATTTCTTTCCATTAAGCAAAATTCTAAATGCAGTACTTCAGAACTAAACCATACCACTGAATGAAATTCCTTTTCATTTTCATAGAAAAGTTACATTTATATATTATTGCTATTCCTTGCCATTACTTGCATTTAAATGAATACCTCATGAAATAAATTTCTTTACACAGAGCATCAGACTGTCATAATTGTTATAATCATATCATAAAAAAACTTCCTGCATATTGTAGAAGCACCAGTAATAGCATTCAATCATGGAAAGTAGTTTTCCATCATTCCCACCTTCATGATTCTTAACACAAAAACTTTAAGGGGTTGATCATTGCACAGCATACAAAAGCAAATATTGAACAGGAAGATATTAATATCTGCAGAGATTTATTACAGAATTATAAATAAAATTTCATTTAATTCCTTAATATCTCCCTGTCTTAAAAACTGACAAAGGAACTTTCAAGATTCAGGGAGAACTTTCTGCTAGAGGTACTGGGTGGGCCAGGCAGGGCAATGTTTGCCAGTTCAGACAGGGTGGAGCCACCTGGGATGGGACAGTGGCTGGCAGCCATGGCTGCACTGACCATGCAATAGAGGAGTGCAAGATTCTGGCAAGGAAGAAATAGAGTACTGCTAAGTTCTAGCCTGGGACCTGTCCTGCTTGATGTTGCTGTCACCAGCTTGGAGGAGATGGTGGAGTGCAAGCTCTTCTAGTTTGCAGACTAACACCTAACAGAGGGGGCCCAGTTGATATGCTGGAAGGCAGAGCTGTCTTTCAGAGGTGAAGGGAGGCTAGAGAAATGTGCTGAAAAGAAATGTGAGAAATTCAGCGAGGAGAAAAGCCAAGTGCTGCCCTACAAAAGGAAGCCCCCCTGCTGCAGCCCAGGATGGGGAGGGACAGGCTGGGAAGAAGTTCTGCAGAAACTGCCCTGGGGGCAGCTGAGCATGAGCCAGATCTGTGCCCTAGCCAGAGGAACACCAGCAGCCTCTTGGGCTGTATGAGCAGGGCACAGACAGCAGATCAAGAGAAGAAATCAATCTTCCTTAATCCCCACTCAGCACTCACTAGACTTCATCTGTATCCAGTACTAGAACGACATGAACAAACTGGAGGGAGCTCAGCAAAGAGTCCCCACAATGCCTAAGGCTAAAGCATTTTCCCTGCAATGAGAGACTGAAAGAACCAGGACTTGCTTAACCTAAAAAAACTTGGGGGGTATTTGACAGCAGCCTGCCAATGCCTACAGCATGGTTAACAAGAAGATGGAGCCAAGATCTTCATGGGATGAAGACAAGAGACAATGGATGTAACCTGAAACAAAAGGTTCAGAATACATTTAATAATAAAAATTTCACCCTTAAGGGCAGTCAGGCAGAGGAGCAGGTTGCTCAGAGAGGCTGTACAGCCCTTCCTCTTGGATGTTTTCAAGACAAGACTAGATAAAGCTCTGTACAATTCAGTCTCACTTCAGATCTGACCATGTTTTGAGCAGAAGTGGACTTTGAAGTCCCTTCTCCTGAATTATCCTCATGGCCCTAAGACTAAGTGACAACCTATCTCTTTTTTATCTTTCCATAGGATGCAGCATATATGCTGGTAAATTAACTAAAAGCAAATAGCTTCCATTAGTATGAAAAGAGATTTATGTCTACCCATGTCAAAATTAGCATTAATAAATACAAATAAGGTTTTACTGTCAATGTTCAAATACGTCCATTTTGACATTTTATGCATTGCCAAATAATCCTCATGAAGTTTTGCTGCTGTTTTGAAAACAATCTTGCAGGTAATGGATTGCTCTTTTTAGCTACACAGTAATAATAACTCTCAAAACCATCTGGATATTTCAGAGTTTGAGGATCCATTGATCACAAAGAAACTGATGCCCTTTTCTGCTGACATTAGTTATTTTCTCAGCTAAGAGAAGAGGAAGAATACACATGCAGATTTGTGCTACCAAGATGCACATCTGTTCTGCTCCAAGATCAGACCAAAGCTATTCTTTAATTATTTACATAAAGATTAGTCACCGCAGATTTTACTTCATTAATCATCTTGGGCTTTTTCTTACTATGACATTTATTAGCAACCAAAAATTTCAATAATTCTTGGAACACATGTTAGCATTATATGCCCTACTACACATCTTATATATGGGCAATTAAGAAACTAGTTCTACATAAACTGCAGTAAGCTTTATGGCAATCTTCACTAATTCCTGGAGAAAAAAAATCCACTCATCCTGGAAACCTCAAATCTTATTCTCACTCTCTGGAACATTCTGACTTTTTAACACAGGCCATGCTCAACTGAACATTACAGCACACTGTTACCTTTGCAACCTGTGTCTAAACCAATAGACTGAAGATACTTTTCTCTGTGTAACATTTATCCCCATGACAAATGCAAAGAATAAAATGATATTTGGACGCAAAATATATAAGGACAAACATAATCAAATTTGAAGCACTTTTATGTGGACCCTATGTATTCTGGGAGTAGAGTTGAAACCTCACCTTTTTCCATTTCTCTCATCATGGTACACTGTTTAAATGTGAGATCCTCTCATATTCCTGAACAGGTGATATATACAAGTCAGTGCTTCAAATCAAGTACACAGGACTGATCTGATGCTGCCATGAAGAGGTGCCATATGAAAAAGTGATTATTTATTATACTTCTCTTAGTCCTTCTCTAGTTGCTAGCAAGGTCCATTAACCTAATCATAGGATTGAGAGATCTTCTAGTTCAATTCTCTTTTTGCTGAAACTCTCACCTAATCCTTGTCCTTAGTGGAAAAGTATCCAATCTCTCTCCCTTGTTCTGCCCTGTGTCCTTGAACATCCCTGTAACAGTCATTTCAGCAGTTCAGAGCACAAGAGAGACACTGCCATGAAGATGAACAGAGAATGAGGTCAGCTTCTTTTTATGGGCTGTGGAAATCAAATGGAAATACCAGTGGCTCTGTTAAGGCCACAAAATATGAATTTTCATGTCCCATCAGAAGAAGATGACCTGCTGTATTCCATTCTGCACAAAACATCTACAGAATACTTGAAATAAAGCTTACAAATTACTACACATGACAAACCTTCACTTTTTACAGAATTAAATAAAAATTTCCAAAATTTTTATCTTTGCATTTTCTGATCTAGGTAGCAAATGTAAAAAAATAGACAAAAGCAGAACCAAAGCAAAACAAATCAAACTAAAACAAAACAAGCCCCAGAGGCCTGGTGTAATACCAAAATCTAACAAGAAAGATATGAAATATGAAGCTGCCACCATAACCTCTATTTTCTACTTGCAACTTGGTACATCTTACAACGATACAAAGGGAGATGTTTCAATTGGATGTATTTTTAAAACCTTAACCACAAAGCTCAAAAAAATACAAAGTTCATATTTTTATGTAATACAAAGTTAGGTTTATTTTAAAATAGAATTACAGAAGAACACTGAATCCACAGGTATATTGTTTAGAGTTGTTCTGCAGGTTTGACTATTTGATTCAGCTTTTCTCTTACATGTGCAAAAGAAAAATTAAACACGGAGCATACCTGTACAGAGAAGTGATCTTTATGCTAGAGTGGCACAAAGCTGACACAAAAAATCCTCTTCAAAACTTAAGACATTTTCAACAGAACCCTTTAATAGAAAGATTTGCTTTTGAAGACTAACAAGACTAAGGTACAGATCACCTGCAGGATGTTTCAAAGCACCTAAGGTGGATGCTCTGAACTGCACATCCTCTGGATGTGTTTGCTGGTCCTTATTGACACAGGAAAAGTCATGGGAGGACTATGATAGGCGTCCAGAGCAAAGGAACAGTATTAAAAATTTTAAAGAAAATAATGATTTTTGGATTTCTGAAGTAGTCAGTAACAATTTGTCATCTGCTGCACTCACATATTTCTCACTGTGGTTCTGAGTAACTTTGATACACCACTGAATTTTTGTTCCTCTCAAGGAGCATTTTAGAAGCACAACATATACAGAGGTGTTTCAGTACACAGGAGCTTAGATCTGCCATACCCTCCTCTGTGGAAAGCTCACTCAGACCTAGCTTTGTCATTACATTGTGCCCAAGAAAAATGAGCAGCTTTTCTGGGAAACAGGCACAGAACCAAATCATGAAATCACTAAAGTAAGTACATGTTATTAAGATTATAATTCAGAATAAAGATTTGTTTTCCTCATCTTCTTAGCTACCCTCTATCTCTCCTTTTCCTAGTTTAGCTGAAATTAAAATGAGGTTTCTTGCCCAAGATGAGTGCTGCTTATGGAGGAGGAAAGGAACCAAGGAAGAACCAAGACTCTCCTCTGCAGCCTTGCAAGCCTCAGCATTGCTTAATTCTTCTGCACTTGGACACAATATTATGTATGAGGATTATTTAGTGAGAATTTGCCATCAGGAGAAACACTAAATGCAAAAACTGCCTATTTCATTCATAGCCATTTTTTTGCTATGTATACCACACAAATACTGATCACAGTATTATCAGAAGCCATAAAATTCAGAATGAGATAGTTCAACACAGCAGTGCATCTTCTCTGCCTGCTTTTGGTGCTTCAGGGTGCACTGAGGGACACTGTCTCCCAGGTTCCTCTTCTTCTGAACCTATAATAGACAAACACCAGCAAAGCATGTACATCATGTCAGCTTGGGCTTCCTGAGTCTGCACACAAGCTGAAAACATGACTCAGTGACTCATCCCACTTCTCCCTCTGAAGTGTCACACAGGCACAGCCTGTAATACTTTCACAAGCTAGTCCAGAAAAAGGGTGTAGAAACAACATCAGAGGTGTGCAAAAAGGGAGTCTTAATGTAGAGCAAGCAGAAGGCAGGAAGACTGGCAAGATGCAGAGAGTCCAAGTGACAATAATTACAAATAAATTTAGGGACAAATTATTTATTCTCCCCATGACCTCCACATGAGTCCCCCTGACACTACAGAGAACTGTGGAGGTGGGCCTCAGCTATACTCCATCTGATAGATTATCAAATAAATGCAGAATCTCACCTTTTCCTCTTCATGAATTTGCCATGCCAGGTCAAAGAAGTGGGAATTTGGGACCAGTGCAGTACTGATGCAGCTGGCAGAGTTGTTTATTTGAGAGGCTAAATTCAACCTTCGCTTGGTCGAATAACTTAATTGTGCTTACTGGGAGTCTGCTTTTTAAAAGGTTCAATTCTTTCTGCTGCCAAGAATCAGAGTTTGCTTTCAGCATGAAATTATCTCAGGGGAAGGATTTTCTGAGCCAAACCAGTTCAAAAGTATTCTTAATTGCTTTCCATACTCTTGTGAAACATGAGATTATGCAGCAAATCCACACTCTAAACCAGAAAAATTAAGGACAGAGGAAGGTGAAAAAACAACCTGACAGAGAAAAATAATAATCTTAAACCACATACCCTAAATAACAAAATTCAGCTTCAGATGTTAAGAGTTTTTAACAATCATTGTGCCTCCATGGAAAAGTACAATCAGGCTACATTAACAATGGAACACAGACTATGCAGATCTATTTTAAATAAGAACACTATTTGAAAACTCTTTGACTAGTCTATACAGATATGCATTGTGTTTTATTTGCAAATTGTCTCATAAATTTAACTGAATTTATAAGATAGAGAGAGCCTTTTGAAGCATAAATAAATTTTCCTTTGTCTTGATTTGCTTTTATTAATACATGAGAAGTTTCAGGAAAGATGAGATTATCTTTCATGCTAGAATAGCAATGCTGACACAACAATATCATAACTATCATAGAAAAACATTAGTCTACAGATAGTTTTCATCTATTGTACTGAACTACAAACATATTTCTGCAGGGTTTGGCAGTAAGGCCTCAATACGAAGGTAGACAAAAGGAGCAGTGCAATACAGCTTCTGTAATGAACAGCTTTATACTCTTCCAAATGTCTAGGATTATGTCAGGATAATTCAGAGAATTTCGCAAGTTTAGATAACAGGGAACTAGAAAGCTTTGAAGACAGATCAGTTAGAAACAGAATGCCTATAAGTATTATGAATCATTTAATACAGATATGGGTGCAGATGGGTCAAATAGATATCAGTCTAAATCATACAGGATGTGACAAGTTTTGTCTCTTCAGTGATCCTTCTGTCAGCTTGAATAATTTGCAGAGGAATATATCTGATTTCCCCTCTCATCTACTGAGCCATCTCATTCTGTCATTCAGTAAATATAAGTATCCAAGCAGAAGCCTTTTCTAAATCTATTCACAAATACACTCATGAGTATGTCTGAAAATAATTGTAGAGGAAGCTCTAAGCACTAGGTGACTTAAATACTTACTTTAAAAAAGGTATAAATTATAAGTGTTCCCTGATCATCATCTCTGTAAACAGAATACAATCCATAATTAGTGGCAGCTCAGCTTAAAGCCAGGGGATGTCAATACTCTAAGAAAATTAGGAGTCTGACATAAAATTTTCCAAGCTCAAAGCAATCTTAGGTGAGACACTTGCTAAAACAGGCAGATGACAGGAACATGCAACACAGGTTGGCCAATGCACACCATGTGAAACACTTCCGCCTACAGCCGTGTTTAAAATTAGCACACCACTCACCAAAAATAATAACAGTTTTTCAGTACATGATGCCATTTCATATTAAGCTGGAATGAGTTGGGCTGAAGCAATGATATAGAGAAGTGAAAGATCTGTAGTCTCTCCACTAATCTGTATAAAATATGTGCTATCTACAGGACTCATAAGCTTCCAAGGTAAGGTATGTCTGCTTGGAAGCAATTTGATATATTTAACCAAGTCTTCAGTTGGTAAGTAGATTCCATTAGCTTCAATCTCATTAAATAACTTAATATTAAATTTCTTCTAGATTTGATGTATATTCTCAGAAGCTGGATATTTTCAAATTCAGATGATGTAGCACCCTGTAAGTAAGTTACACATCCAACACTTATCAGCACTGAACCTGTAATAAGTATTTCCACAATGCTCTCAGGCACATGGTGTGATTGTTGGGGTGTCCTTCACAAAGCCAGGAGTTAGACTTGATCATCCTGATGGGTCTCTTCCAACTCAATATGATCTGTGAGGCCTTATATGAAGAACTGTCTGAAATACTATTGAAAATACATTACACAAAACCAGTTTAGCACTTCTTAAATTATTTTTAAAATAATTCTTCTCCAATGGTGTTGTTTCTAATGGAATCACAGATACTACTGATCACATAAAAAAAAATTACTATATAAAATTATTTTTCATAAAATTTTCAGAACATGCTTTAATCCAAAACCATGTTAAGAAAAAGTCTAGACTCTACAAAGTGACTTGATTTGGTAAATCTGGTTTATTTGAATTAGGAGTACTTTTAATAGAACTCTGTGTATCAGGGTTGAACTATTCACATTACTCTTACTGTATGAGAAACTCTAAAGAATTTAGAAGGTAAGATGATTGATTGATTGATCATAGGTGTGCAGCATGGTACAGTGTCATGACATATATTTACTTTTAATAACTGTTGAATGGGACATTGATGGGAATGCTGTACTGTGCCCTGTAAGGGCAAAATAACAAACCCATCTGCAGAGTTAATGAAAAGAAACATGGAGAGAAGCTCCCCAAACCTCTTTTTTCACCCCTCAGTTCTTTGGGAAGAGTATTCATACAGAAATTAACACCAGGGTATATAAGCTAGATTCCAAGCAACTGCCTCACTACCAACAAGTGCAAAAAATTTATTCATTATTTTCACATATATGGAAAAAGAATCCTATAATATTTAATGAAATTAATAGAAAAAGTCCCGGCCCCACATAACTTAACTTCAGCAGATCTGCACAAACATTGGAGTTTGTAGCTGAGGCAATAAAGAGGGAAAAAATAGAATAAAACAAATAAAGGATTTTTGTTCAGCAAACAAGAATTACAACAATTCTATTTAAACTTTTTAATTTTGTCTGACTCAAAAGGGTATTTTTTATGGTTTTGGTGTCACACTTTTCAATCACTTTAGAATTCAGGTTACTTCAAAAGAAAAATGTCATTTCAAAGTAAAATTCAAGTAATTTCATTTCTATGAAAACAGTAGAAAATTGTGTAGGCTTGAATACATGGATGTTTCCCCTAAAACCTAACATTTTTATGTTTTCAAAAATCCCTTTTTATCTCCAACCAAATCTGTTTCCCAGACTGCAACCCATTTCACATTTCAGCCTCTCCCTACCACATCACTGAGTCTGTAAATCAAGTAAAAATGTATCTCAGAATATGTAAAATAAAAAGGTTATCCTGCATCAATTACAGTCTCCAAATGTCGATGCTACATTCTTTCATACTGTTGTTCAGTGATCTTTTCTACCATTCCCTTTCCAAAGGATTGTGACTAAAAGCTGTGGAAGAAGTGATGTAAACATTACACTCAACAGTATTTTTCTCTTTTGCAGTAATTATACAGAGAGAAAGTCAAAACAAGTGTAATGATTAATAAAATATTAGCAAAATGCTCAAATGTAAGTAGAACTCCTGTGATGACATCTATAGAGGAACCTCACTGGTAATCTTATTAAAACACATTAAAGACATCAGAGGACTGGACAGAACCCTCAGCCTAATGCAGCTCTGAAGAGGACTCACAGTTGGCAGATTGAGATGGGAAAAAGTTGTTCCACCCCAGTGAAATAAATAAAAATGCATATAGGCACCCCTTCATGCTCTGGTCACTCTTGAGGTATTGATTTCCAAAGTCCCTTGGAAGATTTCCATAAGAGTTGTATGGTTAAATCCCAGACACAGCAATAAAAATCTCATGCATCCATTCAAAGTATTTAAACACTGCTTACTTTTGAGTCTTATTAGGTATAATGAAATCTTAGATCTGTACTTAGACAAACTATACACACTGCAAAAGGAAGAGCTTTTCATACAATGAAAAAACAAAAAAAAAAAACCAAAAAAAAAACAAGACCAAAACTTTATCCAAAGTTTAATATCCTATTCACTAAGAGTAAGCATTTTGAAAAGTTTGTGCCATCCATGCTTGAGCAGAACAGAAGCTTAAACATAAGCTTGTGAGGCCTTTTTTGAGACTGATAACCTTTTATTAGATAAACTCTCTGTTAAAAATTGGTTTTCCTCTTGTATTTTCAAGTGGGACTGCTGTCTAGAGTGTGAGATTTTCCCACCATTGTCAATGATACTTTTTCATTTCAGTTGGTTTTCATCCCAGTTACAGAACCATGAAATAGAAATCAATGCAAAGACTTGAAAAATTTGTAAATAACATTAATCACATTTACAGTTAAGAAATAGCAAGGTTTTGACAGTCTAAATGAACATCTTAAACTGTAATTAAAATTCAGTATTTTATAGAAACATTTGTTATGATTATTTTAAAATAATTCAAGATTAACTTCTAGTAGAAGAGAAGATCATCAACTGGAAAACCACTACAGCAGTATAACTCTTTTTATCCTAGTATTTTCCCAAATAGCATTCTTACAACTCCTTTAAGAAGAGTTCCTACAGATTTCAAATCTTTTCTGAAGACTTTTACTTTACTTCATGATCCACAGAAAGCAGACACAGGAGAGTCCTTCTCTCTACCAGAGGGCAGTCTACTCTTCACAGGTGTCTCACTCTTGAAATCCAGTCTGCCTGCTCATGAGAACAGTTGTACAGGATGAGACTGAAAGTACATCTCCTCCTATAAATAGTTTTTAGCAGTCATCAAAAGCAGGAGACTTGTAAGAAGTTTATAGAGCTTGTAAGGGGGTAAACATGCAGTGATCATTTCTCCATGTTCACAACTTCTAGCAATTTGCATCTCAGTTAATTCTTGAGGCAGAGATGGCTTTTTTTTTTTTAGTTTTCTTAAGAACTTTGTGGAATTTTCTTCATGGAAGTGACCATTTCTGGAGTCAAGTACAGTTTTAGAGCTCACAACAATCTGCAGCAAGCAGTTCTGCAAACCATGCTAAGAATGTCCTCTGCCTCTCTACAAAACCCATCATTGTTCTCTTTCTCCTCCACCACACATACTCTGGGATTTCTTTCATACTCTTTCATCACTCTGTCCAACCTAGGGCACTTAAAAATTTCCTGATCCCTAGCTGATCACTCCTACATGGAAGACAGCTGATCTACTACAAATATTGAACCCTTCAAACATTATTAATTACATATCCCACTTGCCTGTAATACTCATCTTGAGACCAAGAAAACTTCAGGGCCCTTCCCAAAAGAGACCCCCATCTTTGCAACTAATAATCTTGTTCTCTAGTTTTGTTACACGAGGAAACATTAGGTCACAGTACCACCTGATTTGGGTTGTATATTTGCTGCCTGATGCACCTGTTGTCTTACTGGTTTTCTGGACAGTTAAGATGCAAGCTCAGATAAACAGAGATCAATAGCACCACCATGAATAAAAATCTGTTATCAATTACACTCAAAAAAATATAAAGAATCCTGGAAGCATGTTGTAATATATTCCCTTCAACCCACGTTGCTAAGTGTATGAGACAAACACCTAGGAGTCGTGACATTATTTTCAATTATCAGAGTTTGAGTGAGATCCCCAGCTAAGAGAACATGCTCTGCCAAGTGCCTGAAGAAAACCATAACCTCCATAGGGCATCACCTTGGAAGGTACAGGATCTGCTGAGAGCCTGAAGGAATAATTAACTAGAGATGGTCACAACACTGCAGACAGATGGCAAGGAGCTAGCCAGGGAATGTAGAAGTTCTCCTGCAATGCCTTTTTGACAATATTATGCAGCCTCCCACTCCAGAGTAACTGCACACACTGAACTCAAAATTAAGTACTTTCCATAACCAAAAGGCCACCTTAGTAACCACATCTGTTCTCTCAAAAACTTCAGGTTGAACTCCAAAACAGATTTCTGACTTTGGATGAAAACTTAAATGAAAAGGTTTCTATTCAGTTCCCTATCAGAATAATAACACTTTCCAGAAGCTTGAAAATGAAGCAGAGGTGATACTCTCTGGTAGCAGTTAATTTCTTTTTTACACTTTAAACTTTCATTGGGAATTCTTGTCAATTTATATCACAGAGGAATGTCTCCTATCTACAACGGACAATTTATCTTTTTCTGTTTGAAAAATACTCTCAAAAATTTGTCCTTACATAGGGGAAACGAGATTGCATTAGAAGCCTGAGTACAGGTAATTCCTTCACCTAGATATCTTCTGGTATACACTGAATGAGATACACAAAACGCCCATCAAAATCATATAACCATTCAAAAAAAAAACCCAGGTTTACTGTCCTTTTAAAAATATTTTTTTCCCTCAAAATAATGCAAGTACTCAGAGAAAGATGTTCACATGAGGTTTTTTCAAGATTTTTGCTAACTCTACAAATATTAAGCAAAATTTTTATTTGAAAATAAAAACAGGTATAAAAAAGATTGGCCCAGCTTTGTATTTGCACAAAGACCTCAGAGCTTTGTCACTTCTGCAAGCAGCACATTTAGAAATACTTTTATGGAGGCTTTGAACCCTGAGTATTCAAACACAGGCCTGAATGAACTTTAGAATGTCACAAGTTTCCAGAAAGCAGTTTTAAAATCTGAGTTGTAAAAAATATAAATCTCTGCAGAGATTACTGTTTTCCCTGAGACATCACAGGGTGTTTTCCAGCCTTTTTCAGAGGCTGAACAGCCATGTGTATTTCTGCTCCCTCACTGACAAAAGCCACTGTCCTAAAAGAGGTCTCAACACTTTGTTTGGTGCAAATTGAGCCCACCTCCAGCTAAAGCAGCAAGAATTCTCATGCAATAACAAGTGCAGCACATTTTTTACCAAAGCTGGTAGAGATAAAGACATTGTTTACTGCACTCCTTTGACAACACTATTATTTGACTTCTCAGCATGTCTTGTGGGTGATACCATCTCCCAAACCTTACTTCAGTCTCCCTTACACATTGAACAAACATTACCCTTCTCACAGTTAAAATCTTGTTATAAATTGTGTGAAAACTTCTATAAAGTTATGCTGCTGGAAAGCAACTTAACTTATCTAGTTTCCAGGAGTAAAACTTCTTGTATAATGCACCAGGACAGATCCTGGTTCAAAAATAAAAGGCTACAAAGTCTTACGTAAATCTGGGGGTTGAGTGAAGAAAGGGCAGTGATCTGGAGGTCATAAATATTCTGGCTATGCTCACTCCATATGCTCTGAAGTTCAACTATAAATAGCCTTCAAATTGCTACACACTTCAAGAAAGTTGAGTAACCCAGCTTTCACTTTGTAATGTGAGGGTAAAAGTCTAATAAAGCCACAGAAGGGCAGAGGAGAAGAGCTGCAGAAGCCATGTAGACATCTGCTGAAAGGGTCCTGGCTGTGAATTTCCATAGAGAGAACCAGCTGGCTTTAACACAGACAAAGAAATGAAAAAGTACAAGGCCAGCCAGAACAAGGTCAGCTCTGTGTGGGGAGCAAGCAAAGCAGGTAACACTGACGTGAGTGGTCTATTGGAGGGAGAAAGGAACAGACACACACACCTCTGCCTCCACACATCTAATTCCCACCAAATTCTACAGCCAGTTATTACTTCAGACTATTTTCTTTTTACATATCAGTAAAAGCTTTGCATATTTATATGTTTGGGATGAAAAGTACTGAAAACAGAAGCTGGGTCATCTGCCACCTCTTTCCGGCCAATTTATTACTAAATTTTATTGTCTTTGAAACACATTTCCAAGCAAAAACTACTGATGTGCTGGACCCTACCTGTAGCCTTCTGGTTCCCTTTTTTGAAAATGTTTGTGTTCCTTCCAGCTGCTGGCACTGCCTACACAAACCATTAGTCCTGGGCATCCCAGGTAGCAGCAGCTGAATTTGGACACAATCAGCAGCCCTTACTGTGCCAGAGCTGCTTCTGTCATGCTGCCCTTGCAACAGCTCTCACTGAGTTCTCAATGTGGCAATGAAAATGAAATGAAAAGGACTTTGTCATCTGTTTGGCTCCATATACAAATGCCATCCATCGCTCCAGAAATCACTTTTTCCACACCCAAACTTACAATTTTGAATAGAGACTGAATTATAAATAAATATCCCAAGAACATTCAAAAGAGAAGCTGAGTTTTTTCCCCATGCACAATATCAATGCAGGTAAGCCATAGTAATAAGCAAGAAAAAAGTCTAATCAACATTAGCTTCTTATTGATCATTCATATTAGGAGGGTATTTTTCTTTTGACAGTCACATTTTAAAGCCCTCAAAATAGCAAAAAAAATTAAAAAAAAAAAAAAAAACCACCATCCCACTATATCTTACTTCCTCTTAAAGGACATTACCAAAAACATCTCAGTTTCAATAATCTCCCTAGTAATCACAGCCCATTTATTTGGAAAATAAAACTTTTTTTTTTTAATTAACAATCTTCTATTCCAGACAATCAAAGCAAAGCAGATTATGAAATCTAGTATTTGATACATTTTGCACAGGCATGGTTCAGAGAACATCTATGCTTAGGCCACAGATCCATACATATACCACTTCCTCTCAGAAATCTAGATGAGGTAAGCTCATTGATCTCACATTTTGTGGATTTAAAGTTTTTGAAGGGCAGCCAAAACTTTCACATCATTTTTCTGCTCTTTCCAGAAGTTGAGGTCTTGCTTCTTTTTCCTAAATACTTAAACATATTTACATTGTAAACAACATTATTCTGAAAAGTGGGAAAAGTCAAATAATGAAACACTTTTTTAACATCTTTAATATTTTCACAAAATCACAGGATCACTAGATTGGAAGAGACCTTCAAGATTATCGAGTCCAACCCATGCCCTAACACCTCGACAAAAACATGGCACCATGTGCCACATCCAGTCTTTTTTAAAACACATTGAGGGATGCTGACTCCACCAGTTCCCCAGGCAGGTAATTCCTGTACTTTATCACCCTTTCCATAAAAAACTTTTTCCTGATATCCAACCTATATTTCCCTTTGTGCAGCTTGAGTCTGTGTCCTCTCGTTCTGTCAGTTGCTGCCTGGAGAAAGAGACCAACCCCACCTGCCTACAGACACCTTTCAGGGAGTTGTAAAAAGTGATGAGGTCACCCCTGAGTTTCCTTTTCTGCAGGCTGAACAACCCCAGCTCCCTCAGCCTTTCCTCACAGGGTTTGTGTTCCAAGCCCCTCTCCAGCCTTGTTGCCTCCTCTGGACATGCTCAAGGATCTCAAGGTCCTTCCTAAACTGAGGGGACAGAACTGGACACAGCACTCAAGATGTGGCCTCACCACTGCTGAGTACAGGGGAAGAATGACCTCCCTGCTCCTGCTGGCCACACCATTCCTGACACAGGCCAGGGGCCATTGGCCTTCTTGGCCACCAGGGCACACTGCTGGCTCATGTCCAGTCAGCTGCTGACCAGCACCCCCAGGTCCCTTTCTCCCTGAGCACCGTCCAGCCACACCATCCCCAGCCTGGAACACTGCAGGGAGTTATTGTGGCCAAAACGCAGGACTTGGCACCTGGACTTGTTAAACTTCATCCTGTTGGACTCTGCCCATCCATCCAACTGTTCCAGGTGTCTCTGCAGAGCCTTCCTACCTTCCAACACATCAACACACACTCCCAGCTTAGTGTCATCTTCAAATTTACTGATGAAAGATTCAAGACTCTCATCCACATCATCAATAAAATATTGAACAGGACAGGCCCCAGCACAGACCCCTGGGGGACACCACTGGTGTCTGAGCCCCATCTGGATGCAGCACTCTCAGCACTCTCTGGGCTCAGCCATCCAGACAGTTCCTAACCCAGCACAGAGTGCTCCTGTCCAAGCCATGGGCTGCAGCTTTCCAGGAGTGTGCTGTGGGAGACAGTGTCAAAGGCCCTGCTGAAATCCAAATAGACAACATCCACAGCCTTTCCTGTGTCCAACACGCAGGTCACTTAGTCATAAAAGGAGACCAGGCTGGGCAAATCTGACTTTCCCCTCCTAAACCCACACTGGCTGGGTCTGATGCCCTGGCCATCCTGTAAGTGCGTGTGAGATGGCACTCTATAAACTGTTCCATTACCTTACCAGGTAATGGTAACTGAGGTCAGGCTAACTGACTTATAATTACCAGGATTTTGTTTTTTATTTCAAGTTAACCATTGAGGGCAGATTACTTTCTAAAAACAGATCTTGAGCTCTGTACTGAAAAACAATGTGGGTTCATTATGTTTGTATGTTTTTTTAAACGCTGACAGATTCCTCTATCTGGCACTCTTTGAAAATGACAAGTTCAATTGCTTGGCCCTTATATTTACTATAAAACACTTTCTGATAATATGGGAATGACCTTTCTCCACAGAACTGCCATCTCATGAACACTATCCTTTCCTAAGCCCTTTGGATGACACATCATAACTGAAGTGCATAATCTAATTGACTCCATAAAGATTCTGAAAGCACTTACTGAACTTCAGGCAGAGCACAAGAGTTGCACACTTGCTGGACTTTTACTGATCAGTGTTAGGTGTTGACTAAGACTTCAAAGCCTTTTTCCAAGAGTTGACTATCCCCCAAGCATCCCCATCCAAATGAGGGATGTTGTCTCCCAGGGAGTATGTTTATCTCCAACCTTAATTAGTATCATGTCAAACACACTTCATACGCAACTTCTCTGTTTCTGGAGAAATTTCAGTCCTCCAAACTGAAGGGTTGAAAATAAGTACCTTCAGTCTAAACCTAAAAAAAAATAAATACAAAGCCTGATTTGTAAATCATCTGCCTACAAGATGAGGGATTCCAATTTGCAAAAGTCATCACTGGCACTCAATAATGCTCTAGTGCACCTGCTTTGAGAAACACAGTATATATCCCCAAAAGAGGGATACTGTAAATTTCCAATATACAGAGGCATCAACAATACATCAATGTCATGAGATCAAACAGAATGTGTAAAAGGTACAGATTCAGGTACAGAAAAGATTTATAAAAGGAGATATTTTTTCCTTTAAAATTAAAATAGGTCAATACAAATTGTCCAGGTCACCATAGGTAACTGCGTGGGTATGCAAGTTCTCATTTTCCATAACTTTCAAAATTGCTCTATGATGTCAAAATATAGGATTTTCAATTATTACAAACAAAGTCACAAAAGCATTCCTCTGCAGAATTTTTTTAAATTCAACACATAATAAGGATCAAAATCCCTCAGTCCTGAACCACAGAAAAATCCCAAAGTTTGATGACCTGGTTCTAGGACTGGGCAAATTTTTGCTGTAGCCAGGAAGGGGCACGGCTAGGACCCAGAGATGATTTCATACCACCTCACATCATTCTTGGGAGGGAGCAGGAGAAAGGGGCAAGGAAGTGCTACTTTCAGGGTTGGCACAGCTTGGTAAAGGGAGTAGCCAGGTATTGCTAATCGTCAGGGGGTTTCTGTGTGGATTGTTCATTGCTTGTACCACCCCATTCCCCCTTCTATTAGCACTGTTGCTGTTACTGCTAGTTTTCTTATGTCACTGCTGTTTCCAGTAAATGGACTTATCTCAACCTGTAATCTTCATCTTTTGTGCTTTCAGTTGTCCTCTCCATCCCACCACTGGAGCAGGAGAGAGAAGCAAATGAGCAGCACATGGTTTGGAGAGCCCCAGTGGGAGCACTAAACTGGGGAGTACCACTTCAAAACTAAGACATTTGATAGGCTGGGGTTTTTTTTCCTTTTTGCAGCCCAAGTTCAGATACATTTATGACCAATAAAAAACACCTGCAGAAAAGTCAGATTTGGTCCTCAGGGTAACATGCAGGTATCCTGATAGCCTTGTCTCCCATGACCAGGAAAAGTGATTCAGACTCTGTTTGGATTAGTAAAGGTGAATATTGTTTCAAGGTTGTTTCACTAGGGATTAAAACAGTGAATGTCACAACTCAAAATGCATTGAATTTCAGTCCTTGCATTTAAGAGCCACATCTTTTTATCTCAAGGCTGTAACAGCTCTCTCAAGCATCAGAAGACCACAGTGATTCTAACCTTGTAGCTGACACAACAGTATCCCCTGGCTAACTAAGCTTTCTAATGCACAAAGGCAAAGGACCTTCTTGTCACCTGTACTGCATAACAGCTACAGTCACTGAACTAAATAGACTAAACTAAAAATGCCAACCCATCCTCTGTGCAATGAGGATGCAGTTCTTACAACAGTTTGTTTAGTGGTAGAGACCTAAAAATGTTTTAAATAACATTTGGCTGGAAGCCAAAAATTTCAATTGAATGAAATAGTAAAAAGGAAATTCAACACACTACATGCAAACAGCAAATTTCTCTCTTGGGAATGCTTTGCACAATTCTTTGGAAAAAAACCCCACTGTAGCTATTATTATAGTAAAGTCGTGCAACAATATTATTTATGCAAAGACTGTTTGAAGATGGCCCTTAGCTTCTCTGAGTAGATTGATTACAAAACCTCCTAATGCTCATCTCCTTTTTTCCAGGATTTCATGACAGACTTTTAAGGAAGCTGCATGTCCAGAAAATTTTCAACTTTGACCTGCTCATCATAGAGAAGCATTACACAGATCTGAAACAGGACTCTTCTGGGCAGATCAGCAAGTAGTTTAAATTTGATTCAACTAAGGAACTTGATTAAAATACAATGTTATTTTTCAGCATATGGGGTGAATGGTATGCACATTATCTTTTTACATGTGAAAATGACAGTAAGTTATGCAGGCTGTCTCACAATTTGCAGATGTGGTCTTAATTTGTGCTCACAGAAAGCTCCCACATAGAGCTGCAGAACTGCAAATTATAACTTAGGTCAAGGGAAGCTCTAAGAACTTCATATCCCTAACAAAAAGTACAATGGACAAGCATAAGCTGAAAATACTGGACCTGCTGTCCAGAAAGTGCTTTGACTGGGGATGATTTGGCTTATTGGCTCTGAGAAAGACATCTGCATCACCAAAGGTAAAATCTGCTGACTCCTTATGTTGAAGTTTTATTGCCATGAACTCTAAGCAGTGCTGCTGAGGTAGCCCAGCAGGTCAGATAAAACTACAAAAAAAAAAAAAAGAAAAAAAAAAGTTCCCTAGAAAACAGACTTAATGGTCTACATTTAGAGTAAAAGTAAAATGAAAATCAAGATTTTACTTAGTTTTTCTGATGCTCTCTTCTGTGCTGCTGGGAAAAGGAAACAAAATTGTATGTAGAATTAATTAAGAGTAGCAGAATTTTTTTCTGGGACATGATGTTGATGTACTCATTTGAGGAAACTTGTGAGGAAAAGAAAGGTGAAAGTATTCAGAAGAACTTGCAAAGTTCTGTTATCACTCTCCTATTTTATTATAGGAATAGAGACTGATTACAAATACACCTATATAACAATCAAAATTAAATCTGCCCAAAGCTAACAACAGCAAAGATTATAATTTCATGTAAACAGTGACCTCAATTTAATAATGCAATCTGTGCATTATGGAGAAAGAACTTACTGACTCTTGACAGATTTTCACTACAAACACAATATATTTGTATCCTGATTAATATGGGTCCTACAAAAGCCACCATGTAAATAGCCTAAAAATAGGCTAACCATCAGATATCTTGTTTCAAAGCTGTTCTCACACAGCTCATGGGAATTCTAGCCATATGCAGGCTCATGGCTCAGTCAAAATCTGGTCCAGTATGTAATGGTGCCTTGAACCAGGGCAGAACAAAGTTCATCCCTTGTTCATTTAACCTAAATAGTACTCACCATCAGTTCAGCTGTACAAAATGCTGATGCTAATTCTTTCTATTTTAGACAGGCCCTAGGGTTTTAAACTGCATCCATCAATATATGCATATCTATCCACTCTAACATTTTAAGACAGATTAGGTCATTGGTTTTGAAGCTTGGAATTACAGTTGTCATATGATACCACAAATAATGTACCACCATTTTTTTAATTTGTATAAATATTCTAAAGCAAAATTTTAAAAAGTTTGTTTGGTTTTTTTAAGGGGACATTAATAAAGGAGAGTGGAAAGGTAATATTTATACAATGAGAGAATACCCTGAAATTCCTGCAGGAGCATACAATTTTAACTACCATAAAACATGTTATGTCTGAATTACAAGTAGCATGAGAAACTTTTTTTTTTTCCCCAAATTTTATATATTTGGTTATTTGCATAATTTCTTGCAATTAAATGGCAAAAAATGGTAAAATGGTATTTAGGATCTTTCCAACCATAATTAACATTTTCTCCTGCTTTGCATTTAATTAGGAAGTTAGAAAACTGCATTAATAAATACTGCTTGGACATTTAATCTATAATTAATCAGATATTGATTGATTGTTCTGCTAATGGAAATGTCCTGCAAAAAAAACTTCACAAATACAACTATGGAAAGAATCAAGGCAGGTTTGTCATAAAAGCATTGAAGAACCTCAGCAAATAAAAATACAAACAAAAATTACTTTGTATTTACTGAGAAAAGAGTAATTCTGGGGAAGACAAACAAAAGGGCAATATGGGGAGAAGGGGTACGTTGCATAATCATGTCAGAATTGGGACCCAGGCATTTTATTTACTAAGTGAATTCAACTGTCTACACTGTTGCTGCCTACACTAAGAATCACTTCACCACACAAATAATAAACAAAAGCACTTTTCCTGTATAAAATTGTCTGTAATTCTATAGTAAAGAGTTTAAGATTTTAAGAAGTAGCAAAGCAGATATATTTCTTATATTACTGACTCCCACTATACAAAGAAAGGAGAGTTGCTTTTCTTTACATTGGTTGCTTTTTCCAGTTCCATTGATTGATGCTATTCAGTGCCAATGAGCACAGTGGGAGTTTGGGGACTGATGCCAGTAGACCTATATTCTACAAAGAGCCAAAATTAGAGGAGCTTAATGAATCACACTCAAGTTGCTCATTAGAAAATCAAAACTCCAGAAGAAAAGCTTATAACATTCTCAGTAGCTTGATAAAACATTAGTAGATGTCAGAAATTATATCCTTCCCACTCCTCATAGGCCAAGACACAGGGACCACTGCCACAGCTACAACAATGTATGGCTTAGAGCTGTACACATAATGACAGGCAGGTGCAGTGAGGACTAAGGATTGAAAGATTTTCTTGCAGGCATCAGTCTTGCAAGTGAACCAAAGTAAAGGAGAGAAAAATGTTTTGTTTTATCATTGTTTAGCACTTCAGTCCTAAAAGGTCATGCTAAGTGTCAGTGTCACAAAAATACTTAATACAGAATATGTCTTTTTCAGGAATTTGTATATGGTTTATTGCTCTGAAACTCTGTAAGTAGATTTCTACACACACTCAATATATGGCTATTCATTCTTGTGGAAACTTCTTCTCCCATTTCCCCATTACATCACAGTCCAATAAATGCTTGTTCTGAAATTAACTATCCTTCTGGATCATGGTCTCAGCAACAAAACCTGACCTGAGAAATAAAATTTAGTTGATGTCATGCTCCTTGTAAACTAGAAGGAAAGCTGGAATCACCCTTTCCAGACCTACTTTTAAAAGCTGATTATTTATTTCATATTAATACATCTATTATATGTATAATATGTGTAACATATTATATATTATTTTATTAATTAAAATCTCTAATTATTTATTTCTCTTAGAATTATCAGAAACATTAAATCTAGCTTAAAGAGTTTGATTAACAGTCTTATAATTGTAAGATATTTCAGACCTCAGCTTAATATCCAGGCTTTCAAGGGGTAGTAGAGGGGTTTTCACACATTAGGATTTCGTATTAGACTACACCACTAAACAGACAACAATTAAATGAAAGTAAAAGTTTTAGCAGAAATTGCCTCCAATGTTAATTACTTTTGTTACTGTTGCATGTGATGCTACTATTCTTTCTTTTCTCTATCAGTAATATAGGTACCAATATGTTCAGGATGATAGCACCTATATTTAGGCATTGAAATATAAGTAGTCAGTTCAGTTAACTAAATCATAGGTTTGAAAAGACCTCCAAGATCATTCCAATGTTTGCCCCATCATCACCTTGTCAGTAAACCACAGCACTGTCATGTGCAGTCACTTCTTGAACACCTCCAGAGATGGTGACTCTACCACTTTACTGGGCAGCCCATCCAAATGCTTGACCACCCTTCCCATGAACAAATTTTTCCTGATGTCCAAGCTGAACCTCCCCTGGCACAGCTTGAGGCTCTGTCTTCTCATCCTGTCACAAGTAGCCCGTGAGAAGAAGCTGACCCCCACCAAGGGACAGGCTCCTGTCAGGCACTTGTAAAGAGTGATGAGGCCTCCCCTGAATCTCCTCATCTCCAGGTAAACACCTCCAGCTCCCTCAACTGCTCCTTATGTGCTCCAGACCTTCCCCAGATTCACTGCCCATCACACCAGCTTCTTGTTGTGAGGAGCCCAGAACTGAACACAGTCCTCAAGGGGCAGCTTCACCAGTGGTGAGTACACAGGGAAACATGATGATGGACATGTTATTGATCTGATGCATTGCTCTAAAGTCCATCCAAATATCTTAAATATTTTGCCACATTTAAAACGTTCACTACAAATAGTTTAAATGTCATCTTTAAGGCAAGTTATTCAATTTAACCAACTTGCTGTGATTTGAAGTACAATTTAGTTGATTCAAAGTATTTTAAAGCAAGCAGAATAATTTTCTAGGCCTATTGATAAGCAACAAGATTCAAGTGCCCAAACATAGTCATCCAGAGCCATCTGAAATGCCCAAGAGAAGGGATAGCAGATGTGATGCAAGCCATTTTGCATCTAATTCAGACAGGGTTCTGCAACCATCTGAAGTAGTACTTGGAGGCCAGACAAGATGCTTTAGAGAGTTTTAAATTGTTGTACACCTGAATCCTACCCTGGATCTCACTTGACTGTGAAACTAAAATACTTACCTCCAATTGCAATTGGACACTTATTTTAGGTGTCAATCTCAAACTGAATCCTGCCTTTAATGCCCTTTTTGATAGGTTATGATCAAATTTCCAACACCTAAAGCCAAGCAGTACTGGACTCTCCTTCAAACTTCACAAAATAGTAACAAGGTGACATACAAAGTGTTTTACTTTTTGCAGAACACTGAAGTCTCTAAAGAAGGAGTTTCTTCTACCATTAAACTAAAAATAAAGGTGTTATTTTCAGGTCCTGTATGCTGGCTCAGGAATTTTATTTGATGATGCACCATTATTACTCTTCTCCAAATACCAGGAGGTTTAATACATTTTTGAGCAGAGGCTTCAAGATTAGAAAGAATAACTTCAAAAAATAAAATTACTACCATATGTTTGAACAGGCAAGGAAGCATAATACTATGAGACCTGTGAGACTGCTACATCTAGCTGTATCATTCCAAGTCACAAAATTTAATTGCTGGAAAAAGATATTCAGGCCAATCAAGTAGCACAAGGGGGTGGTAAAACACAATTGTAGCTGTTATCCAGTTTCTAGATATAATAATATCAGTGAAAAGGTAAATTCCAACCACGAGTTTCATTAGTGCTGAAAATGCTGAGAGGTGGCTCCAACTTCACCTTTTCAGTCAAAATCAGCCACCCAAAGAGCTTTTATTATATGAGATTCTCAGAGTGAATTTCAGAGTACCTGCAATGGTTATGTGAAGGGCTTGACTCTCTTCTCTCTGACAGATCTAGGCCATCTGAGCAGGTTTTAAACCTCCTTCGTCACCTCTGAGACTGAAATTAAAAAGGAGGTATGCAGTGCTCAGTCTGAAAGCTTTATAGTATTGTAGGCTAGCAGAGAAACTGAACACATGAAGCTAACCATGAAGGGATATGATGCTATTTTAAAAACCAGTTTTAATGATAGCAGTGTCTGTTGCTGAAGACCTTTAGCTTTTTCTGAAAAAGCCACTGTGTAACACAGATCTCTGAGCAACTGCAGAAGTTAAACCAACTCAGGGTACTAAATAGAAGAGGTAAACTGAAGTGCAGGATAGAGCATACTGTATTTTAACATCCATTTTATGCTTCCTATATTTGATTCTTAATATTAAAAATAACTTTGGATTTTAAATGTTTCTGTCTGTTTTATTCAACCCTGACCACTAATCAGACTAACCAAGGAAGCCTAGTGTTGAAAGCCAATGGAATGGCAAAATATTACCTATGCTCAAAGACAGATAAAGGACTAGAGGCTTGAAAGGAAGTGCCCTCAAATGGCAAAGAAAGGGGGGGAAAATTAGACCTAGTTCAGGCACCATTACAAGTTCACTGGATATTATACTGGAAAATTAAACTCTCTTATTACTGCTATAACTTATTATGCTGATAAAAAGAAAACTAAGGAGTTGTGCTCCTTTATTACAGCACTACTTAATGTAATTGGCATTCATTCACAGGAGTGAGGGGTATTTAATTTAGAGATCAAATTTTTGTAGAAGAAGGTATTTAGAGGTATAGTGAAATTCTTAATTGTTAGTATGTTGCTACTAATCAAAGACATTGTTTGATTCAATAATAATTATTTTTAAAAGAAAAAAAAAACCTACCAAAAAAATCTAGTAGAACAATAGATTCAATTTCATTTTCCAAAGGAAGTATTTCTTGGGCAGAAGTCCAAGTTAAAGATTGTTTAAATTAAAAATAAAAAAAAAAAAAAGAAAAGGAAGGACATGAACATTCTCCTGTTCCCCAATTATGGCTTTGTTTTTTCAATGCTAGAAAGTAATTATAATAGTTAAAAATACCTTACAAACCAGGCTTCCATAGAATGTCATAGGCAGACAGATTTTTCTACAATTCATGGTTAGACATTTCTGAGAAACACTAATAGAATGTCTTCCAAAAATATGAAAAGAGCATAAAATAAAAATAGAAGAAAAGGCAGAGGCCAGATACAGTTTCTTTCTTCCAAAGTGGAAACAACTACTCAGAGCCTGAACAAATTTGCATTTGTCCTGTAACAGTGCTATGTGAAACAGTGTCTGCCACTAGCCAGCAGAAAGAATATGACAAAGCATTCATCAAAGTACAAAGAAGTTCTTTTCTTACATTCCCAGTTCCTTCTTTTGTTAGATTGTAGTCCCACTTGTTCTCAAACTCTGGCCATTACTTAACAGAAACACTTCTCCTCTCCTTCACAAAAGAGATCTAATGGATAAAAACTGAAAATCTTTACTAAGATCAGACTCACTGCAGAGCCTCAGCAGCAGCTGATAAAAATAAAACAGAGAAATTGTTTGTCCATTATACTATTTCCTTTTCCAGTGGGCTCCACTCACTTTTTCATGGCAATGAATTAAATTCAAGAATTCTCCTGATCTGAGGGGAAAGGAGAAACCAAAGCAAACAATGATTTTCAAACAATAACTACTACCTTCTGGTAAAACTTTTACCAGAAACAATCCTATTGTGGGAACTAACTTATCATTACATAGAGAGTTCCATCATCTATTTCCCTCTACCTCCAAAACTATCTTTAGTCCAATACCTAAAAAATTACAGTAGGTCTGATTCACTCTTTGGCAAGGCAAAATTTTAATTAGCCAAGAATAACAACCTCAAAAGTGGGAGAACAGAGAAAGAAGTACTTTGAAATCTTTCCAATGTCTCATTGCTATTATGATCATCACTGTGAGTCTGAACTCCACAGCCCACTGCTGATCTAGGAATATATTGCATATACAGCAAAGCAATGTGTGTTTATCTCATGGTTTCAGTTGCTAATGTTGACTGCCACATAGCTATTCATATACAGTCAGTACATAATGTTTAAATGACTGTTATACTTACAGAGTATAAAAGTATAAAATGTATTTTACATGCAAAGGCCAGTACCAGCTGTAAATAAAAAGAAGAATAATTATATCTATGGAGGAACAGTAATTTTAAGTCATAATGGCTTGGTCAGTAAATGGGAAAATGTTGTTTTCAGGTGTTAGATAAAAGTTATACAGATCTTCTGGTCAAGACCAAAATACGCACAGAAATTAGAAGAACCAGACAAGTGCAAATTATCTCTCTAGGAAAGAGGCCATGAATCACCAACAATTGCTGAGGACATGAAAAAGACACGGAGACTGAAATGTGCAGCTCATAGAATAGCATGGACAAAGCATGAAATCATAGCTTACTTTTTCCAGTAAAACAGTAAATCTTAGGAAGGATTTGGTATATGCAGACTATTTAATCTCTTTGTTTAATGGGTAGGAAGTTTGGGAGACTTAAAAATATATTTTGCTTTAAAAATCTGGCTTTGAATCACCTGAATCATTCACTAGTGAGAAATATTTTATTATTTCAGCTGACAGAACTAGGCCTGTCATGTTACTATGATAAGAAACCAGAAAAGATTGCAACTGAACTGAAGCAGTGCTGAACCAAAAAGTTCCAGAGAAAAGAGGGGAGACGTAAAGCTATCTGCTTGACTAATTACTCACCTGTATAATTAGCTATTTTCTCAAGCAGGGCTGCATAAGGCACAGGTAAATTGTGATCATACAGTATCCAAAACAGAAGAGAATACACAATATACCCTTCAGCTACAAAAGCAACAAGGATTCTACATAATACCAAAACTTCTCAGCATATTTTTCAATTATATGTATCTTGTATTCATTTTGGATCTGCATTTAACACCTGAGGATTCAGAGAAAGGAAATTTCCTCGCAGGAGCATTTTCAATATTGTTCCCACAAAGTAACTGTGAGAGTGGGGGAAGAGCTCTGATATGCAACCAACCAAGGGAATCTATCAGGGACTTTGTTTTACAGCAGCTGGGACATTTTTACCAACTTCCACGGCAGAGTCACAGGTAAGCTTTCCTTCCATTAATCATCTCCATATTTTGCTTAAGTGGAACTCAAGTAGCAAAACACAAAAACATTAGAATTCATGGAAAGATTATTAGGATTTACCACAAGGTGATCCTTTGGTAGGTTGCATATACATTTAGTTTGTATCTATTAACTATATCTAATCAATCACAATGACAAAAACAGGATAATATAGCCTGCATTAGTATATATTGTTATATTGAATAAATACACAGATATAAGGGAACCTGTGAGGCACAAATGTTGAACTCACTCCTTCATTGTAACTGAGTCAGCTGCAATTTTTACCACCTTATTAGACAACCACTTAATTTGAAGAATTAAGAAATTAAAATAGAATATTATCATTACCAAAAGAATATATGAGAATAACATACCAATTCAAAAATGTCCAAATCTTTGCAAATACATATGGAATATTATTTGTATTTGTATTCAGGTTTACTCAAAGCATTCTCCTGGGTGACGAAAGTATATAAATTATTTTTTTTTTCATTTAGACAAAGCAAAAACTAACTACTCAGCCAGCCATCCATCTACCTTCATTTTGTGTTTTATTAAAAGAGCATATGCAGCAGCCTTGTCTATGTTATTGATGACACCATGGTGGATATTGGACTGATATAGTGATCTCTAGGAGTTTCCAAATATAAATTAATCCTAATGAGATAATCCCTAGTGCATGGAGATGGAGGAATGCTATCTAAATAATGCCACTTCTGTTGCAGAATTGGTTTCAAATTAATTGTTTCTTTCTAAAGCTATAATTATCAGGAGGAATTCAGTTAGTTAGAAAAAAATGAAGTTAAAAAGTACATAATGTCTAATAGCTCATTAAATAGAAAATACATTGTAAATTTGGGAATCAGAATGACTTGCAGCTAACTGTGAGATGATGGGTCATGCACATGAAAAGAGACTTTTCTGGCAGGAAAGCAATTTGGTAGTGCTGACTGCAGTCTGCATTTACTTGACATTCGGAAAGATCATATGACACCAATGCAGATGAGGTGAACAGTGAAGAGAAAAGGAAGGGCAAGGAGAACCAGAGGAGAAAAAGTTAGGTTATGAGCAGCTGAGGCATGATGAGGAAGGAGATAATATGAGTGTCATTATTGGGTGTTCAATTTCTAAATGGAAATGGGAACAAGGTGTCATGTTAAAGAGACTTGGAGTATTCAAGCAGCTATAGCAATCGCTGGGTCAATATTTTTCTCACAGAGGGATTTTATGTTTAATAATTTGTTGAATTATTAGCAATTTTAAAATTTCTCTTCCAATGAATAAACACAGTAAGCATGTATTTACTCAGTGTCAAATATATTTTAATGCAACAAAACAGAGGAAATCCAAAGACTATTTGAAATACTTAAGAATTATTAAGCTGTCAAAAAATCCTCAACTCTAAAACATTATACCACTGCCTCAAAAGGAAAGAAGCTCAGAACAGTTGATTTAGGCTTAAATTTTCTCCTAGTACATTTTCCATAAGCAGTGACCCCAACAATTCCCCAAGGGGATGAAGACATGATCAGAATGGGAGAAGGCAGCTATGCACAGCATGTACACAGACAGGTGCATGCCACACCAGCCTGCACAGACAGAAGGGCTCAAGCTGCCTGAAACCTCACAGAGTCATCTAAAGGCCCAAGGTAATGCAGAGAACTGCTAGCTGCGGGCTCAGAACCACATCTGATGCAAAAGCAGGATACAAGGGGAATAAATTTACCCAGAGTTACATTCCCTTATGTTGTTAGGCTTTGGTCACAAGCTGATCCATGTGGTAAAACAAAATGTGGAATACAAGCACCAAAAATACTTCTATCAATGTACTGGCTTTAGCTGGGATAGTTACCTTTCTTAAGAGTATCTCATTGTGATTCACATTTGTGACCCTGAGGTGACAGTGGCCATGGATAAGGCCACAACACAGCAGGTACAGCCCTGAAGGGGCTGTGGTCCAAGGAAAAGGCCACACCAGAGCAGTGAGCACACTTCAGAGTGACCACAGCTGTGGATTAATCCACACTGCAGCAGATACACCCCTGAAGAGGCTGTGGTCTATGGACAGATCCACGCTGAAGCAGTGGCGAGCAGAGAAGTTCACTGCAATGTAAAATTCTATGGCCTGGTCCAAAGGGACCAGGGATGGAGACTGCAATACATTTAATTGCCATAACCCATGATTTGAGTTACATGTTACAGTAAGTACCACAACAAGAACCATCCAAACCAGTTGAGGACAAGCCTTACAACAACCAGTGCAAATGCAGCAGTGACCCAACCTGAGCTGGCTTTTGTGCCCAGTAACTCCACACAACAACCACCTCTCCTTTCCTGAGTGACCACCATAACAAACAGAATCCAAGTCAAGGACTGGATGAACCCAACTGGCATTTTATGGACATTATACACTGGTGTGTCAAAATCTAAAGGAATAATACTTGCATATATTAGAGAGTGAGAAGGGAAAAGGGGTGGTTAATGAGAGATATTGGGCAAGATGAGACCTAAGTGTGATGCAAATTGTAAGAGTAAGTGGTAGAGATTGTACTGGGTTTGGCTGAAATAGAGCTAATATTCTTCATAGTAGCTTCTAAGTTGCTGTGTTTTACATTTGTTACCAAAACAGTGTTGATAACAGAGATGTGTTTAGTTACTGATGAACAGTGCTTAGACAGTATCAAGGCCTTTTTTCTGTTTCTCCAGTGAAAAGATTGGAGGTGCAGGACTGCTGACCCCAAATAGCCAAAGAGATATTTCATATCACATGAGGTCATGCTGAGCATATAAAGCTACAGGGAAGAAGCAGGAATTGGCATACATTCCACAAGTCACCACTGTGCGTGACAGAGCCCCACTTCTGGAGAAGGCTGCACCCCTGCTGCCAATGAGAACTGCTGAATGAATTCCTTGTTTTGCTTTGCTTCTGTGTGCAGCTTTTGCCTTACCTATTACACTGTCTTAATCCTCAAGTTTTCTCACTGTTACTGTTCCAATTCTCTCCCTCATCTCACTGTGAGGGAGTGAGCAAGTGGTTGAGTGGGCTGAGCTGCCTACTGGGGTTAAACCAGAACAAGCACAATGACAATGGTTATAAACAAAATAATAAAATCTCATTGCCATAAAGGAAAAATTAATCTGCATTAGGGAAAAAACCTCCAACATTCCTAAATCAGAAGCTCACCCAGGATTTGTGGCCACTTCTTTATTTGAACATCCACTGCAAAATACCAATGTAATGCCTTCATTATGAAGGTTCGGACACTTTGGCAGTAATGCATTTTAAATATTGCTTTAATTCCAACACAATGTTTATCCCTCGTGAATCTAGATTGAACAGAAAAAAAAGTAGGATCATAATAATGAGAAATGTCAGTGTACTGACTGATAATACCATATCTAAATTTATGGCATGTTATGTTAGCATATAAATACAATATTTCTTGTGTCTTGATTCCAGTAAACCCATAGAACTGAACTTATCTCTCTGTATTTGCTGCTGTTACCAGGTCATAAGATAAAACTTCCCATCTTGTTTAATAATAGCCTATTTGTTGCAATGCATAGACTGAATTTTTTTACTCTAAATTCACACAGGTAACAGTCTCAAGAGAGGATATACCTCAGAGAGGGTATTTTGTTCTTTCAGTGGTGCTGAAACAGATCCTTTGTTTTGCAATCAGCTCTAAACATGACCTAATTTCCTGCACAAATACCAAAGACTGATATATTTAGTCAGAAAGTGATATTTTACTTTGGTGCCACTCCAATAACACCATATTTGAAAATTTACATTATTGTAATAGTAGCCCCTAACTCTATAATACAGAGGAACCACATACCTGTGGAATCTTTCTGAAATTCACTTGCTGTTATATAGTCCCTCTTCTGAATATAACAGAATCAAAGCTTCATAAAAGGTGTAGGAGTGGTAAACCACTGAAATAAAGCTCAAGTCTTAAATTCATATCCAGAATACAGACACAAACATAGTTGTCAAAACAGCACCCCACCTACATGCTTTCAGTACAGATCACTCTAAGCAATTAGCAATATTTATTCAGGCTCACTTCAGAAAATACTTAAATCATATAATAAATTTGATTGGTCCCACTCTGAACACAGCAGACACACATCCTAATTTCTCCCAGTGATGACTTTTGGGACTTGGACACTTCTACAGTTCAAACTGAACTAAGACTACTAATTCATCTTAGATAAACCATGAGACGAGCTTCAGAACTTTCATCCCTTACTGGAAAAGATCCACATTTCAAACTGTTTATGACATACAAATAGCACAGAAACACATTAGCTTTCCTCAGAGCCATCCAGCCATTCTGTGACTTTGCAGTGCCATTAAATGTGATAACACACCAGCCAGTGACAAACCATGGTTGAGCCTAGAATCCAAAAGGCCAAACAGATATCTTAGGGGGGGAACAAACAGTGAAAGTCTCAACTGAAAGGGGATCTAGAGTTCATAGTGTGGATGCAGCACTCACAGCTCTCACAAATGCAGAGTCACGAGGCCAAACACAGCACCGATCCTAAAACTGCATGACTGCACATCAAAGGCTTTGGTACAGGCTCTCTAATATACAGTTTCACATGGAGAGGGGGAAGACAAGGACAACCTGAAACCAGGAAGACTATTCTGTATAAAGATGCTCAGATGAGCATGAAAATTTGGGTGACCCAAGGGTGGAGCCACATCCTCCCCCCCGTCCATGACACAACCTGCCAGACAGATATGAAAGAACACCCTACATAACTGACTGCTTTGTAGCAAGATGGATCAGAGGCCACAGCTCTGCCTTACCAATATGTGATGCACAAAATGCAGTGAGGGAGTAGAAGAAATCCAATACGAGATCATCACTGCAAATGTGAGAGACTAGTCAGGTCTGTGCTCCTGTCTCTAAAAGAGCTGGTGTGAGACTGCATGTTACTGACAGACTTATTTTAGAAATGTTTTATATTCTGTTTTTAAAAGTGATAAATAAAGCAAAAGCAGTACACTAAGCAATTGCAGTTTGGTTCTTGTAAGTAAAATAAATATGCAGTACTGCAATACTGCCTCCTTGCATTTTAAGAAAGAAATTTCTTTATTGGATCAAGACAGTGGTCTGTCTGGTCCAATACCTCATCTTCAAACACTGGACCTTAATATAGCAACAAAGGAGGCAAGAAATATTCCACAGAGAGAGAGGCCAGCATGCAACCAAGACTTACAATTTATCTGTTTTAAGTGTTTGATATTTACCGAGTAATTTATTAATATTTTGCTATTTATACAACCAGCTAGGTTTGTTGAACTGTGATTGTTTATTATTTACTTGTGAAGTTTGCCAGTATAAAGCACCCTCTGCAGCATTAGCTTCGATTTATGATATAGGCATAGAAGATTACCAAACACCCAGGAGTCAAAAAAAGCCAGGTGTGCTTTCACCTGAGTGCTACCCTGTATCATGGCTTTCCCCTTGGCATTGTTAAAGGGATGCTCACAGCTGAGGCGGCTGTACACAACACTGAGCTGGTGCCAAGAGACCTGTGTTCAAGTTTCATATTACAAGATCAGCAAGATGTGAAGTGAGGAAACTAGAAGATGCAAGCTATGAACATAGTACAGATTAGGAGGTTTGATAAGATTCAAAGATGAGCAAAAAAAATTATTTTCTAACTTTTTACATATGCAGTTATATAAACAATTCTTCCATTCTTCCACAAAACATATAGGAGCTTCTCCTCTAAGTGTTTGGGTAATGACAAAGGATCAAATCCATACAAAACATTTTCCAGTGCTACTTCAAGCAACAGCTACAGCTATAGTGCATTCTACAAATCACTGTACTGATGTATTCAGACAGAAGAAAAAGCTAAGAAAGCTTTTTTCAGTGACTTCATTCCATTTTATCTAACTATGTAGCATCATGCCATACCTGGTAGTAGTTATACTAACTACTATAACTAGTAAAGCATAAGGTCTTTACTTTCTCTTTTCTATCTCCAAAGTGTTTTTCAAAACATACAACATGAAAGAAGCTATATGAGCATGCCTTGAATTGTTTATCTTAAAAATGAGATTGATCTGCACTAGTAGTACGAAAACACATGTTAGGTGGCCATTATTATTTTGTTATCTCTTTTGATAAAAAACTCACTACATATGGCAAACAAGAGTGGCTGGCTTGGCTATATAAAGAAAGAAAGCATAAACCCCAATATCTTCCCAAGTTCTACCAAGAGCAAAAGGAGATAGCTCTGTAGCTGTCACCAGGAAAAATTAACATTGCTGTTGATGTTTCAATATCCATTCCTATGTCTGGTGAATGTTATATGTATGAAGTTAGTCATAAGGAGAAGTGTTTCAAAGTAAGTATTAACAGTTTATAAAACCAAATCACTGAGCCAAATTTCCTGTTGAAACAGCCCTAAGAGTGAACTTGTGTTTTTAAAAAATATTTCAAATATGAAAGTGCATGGTTACAATGTGAAGATGAGTATACTATGCAATTGTTTTCTCATGCTTTAAAAAAAAAAAAAAAAATTAAAACATTAAAAAAGCACAAGCAAAATCCTTCTAAATACACTCTTTAATTTAGTGATCTAAGCATAATGGAGCAAATACTCCAGCTGGTTTAAAATGTCAGAGCTGCAACTACTCCAAGGGAGCAATGGAAGTCTACATCAGCTGGGGATATCCCTCAACACAAAAATGGTCCTGAACAGGGACAGGTCAGTAGTCAGTTCTGCTGCCATAGGACCCTTCTGTTACATTCATCCTTACACAACTTTTGCCTCAATGCCTCCAAAATGCAGCATTTCAAAAAGTAAATGAAGAATGTATTTGCCAATAAAAAGCTATTGCTACCTGAATTACTTGGACACGCAATAGAGAAATTATGAAAGACATTTAAATGAGATGTTTAAATACAGACTGGAAATATGAAACTGAACATTAATTAATTAGATTGTAGGGTCTACTGTTGCTTTAGCCTCTGTATTACCATGCAGTCTTTGTTTACTGCCATTTATCTTCTTTGTTTGATGACATTTGACTAATAAATACATTGATGAATTGCATCTGTAAATGCCATCCATACATCACAAAACCAGGATGTACTCAGTGCTTCTGGCACACTGATACTAAAGGATTTTGTTTTATTTGAACTTTCAGTACTTAACAAAGGAAATATTACTGCTTTGCTGGATAAATTTCCTGATTTTTATTTTAATTTTCAGTGAGCAAACAGCTGCAGAATAATGTGACTTAATGAAGCATTTCTAATAAAATCCTGCAGAAGATAAAACAGAGGCATAGAACCGCTTGCTATCTGATAGTTGTATCATTCAGAATAATTTTTCAAGATGGTGATCACATTTCTGTGTAGATGAGTATTAGATATTGTGTTTTTCTGTCTTCCAAGTCAGTGATTTCCTTCAGTGAGATAACTAGTTAGCACTGTTGCATTATTTATTTATAGCAAGCAAAACATACAACATAATAAATGCAACATCTTCCTAGTACATTATTTAGGCTTTACACTGGTTGGTAAGTAGCAACACAGACAGCAATAAATTTGGGTGTGAAGATGCTCAGATATTAAAAACTTCATGCTTACCAAAAACATACTGTCTGTATTTTTAAAGATGTCCTTTATCAAGTCTGTCATCATCTGTGATGAAATTATGAAACTTCTTGGCTGCTACATTTTTCTCTGCCACAACAATTCAGTGTAAAGTATTATTTGCTTTATGTAAATCTAGATAGGGCTCGATGAATCATCACTTTGTAACCTGCCAGTAAAACAATCTCCAATATCCATCTGTACACACATCTATTTACTTTCATTCAAAACAAGTTCTTCATGTATTCCCCACCAGCATAATCAAGTACACTAGAGGCATCTACACATAAAGCTGAGATCCCTCAGATCATAAGAGACAGGTAAAAGTTACCCCGTGTATCCAGTATGATTAAAGATACTGGCAGCTTAGTCATCATCTCTGATTAAAACAGCAAGACAGAATCAAGATTTTATCTCAGTTACCCACTACCATCAGTGTATCTAAAATTGATGCCACATTTTTTAAGGATCTTCTATGTACAAAAAAATATGCAAGTAAGTAGTAAATCTGATTTGCAGTATCAACTGGGCAAAGCTTTCCATTGAAATTATGGTACTTAGGTAGTTTACATTTCTAAGAATAACTGGAAATTTGGACTATGTGAAACAAAACCCACATGGTTTTCAATACTGCTTCAGCAGCATAAGCTCTGTGAAATAAAATATTAGTAGTAAAATTTATAGTAATTACTTTATTACTGTTAATTATATACTCACAAAATAATTTAGGCATCAGTGTGAGATGACAGCACAATTACTTTGAAAAAGTACAATGAAACTTGTAACTTTTGCTAGTCTGATAAAAATATCTTAGTATGCTCTTTCCTAACTTCAGCTAAGCTGTCCTCCTAGTATCACTGAACTACGTTTCGAGTGTGTACCCAACACTACAGGAAAGAATCTTAATTTCTCAATTTGTCTTAAATAAGCCCATAAAGTAGCTTTGAAGTGTTAAACATACAGTAGGCTGAGTGCTACTGAAACTAGTTGGTAAGACAGAGAAACCAGATAACAATTATCATTTAGTCAATAGTAATTTAAATGTATCCACTGTGGTGCAAAGACCCTACGACCCGGAATCCTTTATGGGGTTTTCAGAGATAGGAGTTGAGTATGTTTATTATTTAAATTGACAGTTCTGCAGGAGTCAAAGCACGGTTCTTTAAATACTGAGCCAATGTCTGCTGGGGGGAGGGTAGTAGAACAGAGGTACTTAAAAAAATACTGATAAGCTCCACGCAAAAGCTGGAAAGAGAGAACTGTAACTACACATGTAATTCAAAATGCTTTAAGCAATGACTTTAACTCCCGTAGGAATGAAACATACACAAGAACCATGCGTGGCAACTCCTAACAGGGCAGCGCAAGCTCTTTCTATTTATTGTTTGCATTGATAACCTGGTTTCCGATCCTACAGCTCCACAGGAATAAAGCAGGTTATTTTAAAACTTTCTCCTGCTAAACTAGACATGGGATGGAATAAGGGAAAAGCCCTCTCACTGTGGTATACAGAACCTGCAATATATTTAGTAGGCAAATAAGCTCACTGAGATGCCAAGTAAGCAACGTGGATAGACAAGGTATGTTTCATGCCATATATCCACAACTTGAAGAGCACTACACATAGCGAGAAATCGAGCCAGGAATCTTCCCTTTATCGTTTTTTGTTTTGTTTTTAGAGGATGCATAAAGCGACTACCCGCTCTTTCAGCAGTCCTCTTGAAAAGCGGCAGATAAAGCGTCCGGGCAGAGTAACCCCCAAGTGCCCGAAGGTCCTGAGAGTTAGCGGCCACCCTTTCCATAAAAGTTGAAAACCAGGTGGGCTCCCCTGCTCCCCACGCCCCCCACTCGTTGAGCTGCTCTTTTAAGTAAAATCAAATAAAATTAAAAGGGAAAACAAAAGCCTTGAGGATTGCCCGGCGAAAGGCTGGAGCCGGCTGCTCCAGGTGCCCAGCAGAAGGACGGCAAAGCAGCTCTCCTTTACATCCAGCTTCGTCCAACTTTCGGGCAACGGGAGGGCGCAGCCCGCGGCAGCCGCTCCGCACATCACACCTGGCCCCGCCGCGGCCGCTTGCGCCCGCCGCCCGCGGGTCTCCGCCGCCCGCGAAGGGTATCTCCCGCCGGACAGACACACGGACAGACACACGACCCTGGAGCGCTCCGCTCACCTACCTGCAGTCCCGATTCTTGCTAGAAATGCCTAGCGATCGGCCGCCTCCCGTCCGGGGGGAGCTCCAGCCTTACCGCCCGGGCATCGCCGGCACACGCCCCGCGCCCCGCCAGCGCTCGGGGCATGGAGCGGCGCCGTGCCGCGCTCCGCTCCCTCGCTCGGCTCGGCTCGGCCGGGCTGGGCAGCCGCCGTCCGCGGGCCCGGCTCTCACCCCGGCCTCTCTGGGAATACACCAGGAATCCGGCTAAGAGATGCTAGAGGAAGGGTGAAGTAACTGCGAATGAAGGGAAGACTTGGAGTGTTTCTTGTGCACGATTTCGGAGTATTAAAAAATAATAATAATAAAGAGGACGAAGTACTGTTGAGCTATTGAAAAAGCGGAGATGGGGAAGTCCTGCAGCTTAGTACGGCTCCGGCCCCGACGCCAGCTGCGCGTGGTCCCGATTCAGCCCCGCCGGCAGAGGAAGGAGGAGAATCCGGCGCGTCCTGCAGCAGTCCCTCCGTTAGAGCATCTCTGATTGGTGTGCCTTCCACACACAGCACGACTTCCCCCTCCTGCTGCCTTCTTCTGTCTCTTGGGAAAAGTAATTGGAGAGCGAAGCTTCACCTTCAGCAGCAGCAGCAGCCTCCCGCGCCCAGCCTGCGCGCACCGCACCGCGGAAGGGCGCGGAGCCGCCCCGGGCGCCCGGACAGACAGAGGCAGCTCCAAGCGCGCCCTCCGCGGCGGGGGGGAGGGAGGAGGTGGAGGGAGGTGGTGGAGGGAGGTGGGGAGAGGTAGAGACGCCCTTCTCCTCCCCCGTATTTATCCGGCCACTCGCGGTTCTCCTCCCCAGCCCTTATGAGAGAGCGGGTCCCAGCGGCCGCCGTTCTGTCTGACGGAGGAGCGGGGCTCGGGCCGCCTCTCTCCGCCGCCCGCTCCGCAGCGCAGCTCTCCCTTCCCTTCTCTCCGCTCCGAGCAGCGGGGCGGGGGTGTGAAGTTTACGCACAGGCGCATGTGGCCGGGGAGATCCCCGCGGCCGCTGTGCCGCTCCCCCGGGACCCCTGCGCCTCTGGGGAGGGAGCAGCCGGGAGAGAGGGAGCAGCCGGGCCGGGCCGGGCAGGTGCCCCGGGGAACGGGAGCGCGGCTGCCGGAGCAGGGGCAGGGGCAGGGGCAGGAGGGAGCGGCGGCGCCGGCGGCAGCCAAACGCTGGACTGTGTCTCCCTCCAGAGGGAGAAGGGAGTCACGCACGGCGGGAGAGCCGAGGACACGGCCCGGCCCCTCTTCCCTGCGCGGTGGGGCGGCGAGCTGGGTCGGCGTACCTGCGCTCCAGAGGCAGAGGGGACAGGTAGCACGGGTCAGGTGCTGAAGGACTCTTGTTTGTTGTAAGGCAGATTTACAGACGGGTGGCGGGTTGTGGTCGTCTGCCACGACTATTGATTAATAAGAGGAAATGCTGCTGAGTGAGGATAATTAAAAGCAGAGTTTTGTAATTTATTTTGCTGTGTTCTGTGCCGTTCAAAAGGTGGTGCAGAGAAGTGGAGGGGAGAGAGCTTATAAAGGAGATAGAGAAACCTCGTTTGTTACGGTGATATCAAAGTCCTCAGTTTGGTCCTGTAATTCTGGTCCACTCTTGGATTAAATAGGGATGAATGTATGCAGCATTGAAAAGTACTGGTATACCTGATCATATGTTGCAGTTTTATGTAATTCTATACACTAGTATAATGGCCAGTTGTAACAAAAGAACCTTTTGCTCGGTCCTCAACTGTTACTACATGTTACATGATGTTCATAATCAACTTTGTCAGAAACAGAAGAGGGAAGTGAAACAGTTCATTTCATGTTATTGTCCATGCTAGAGTTCTTCCATGCAAGCAAGCATCTGTAGAATGTTTGAATTCTGTTTTTTTTTAAAGTAGACATAGAGATCCATGTAGTCAAAATAAACCCAAAAAGGTGAAATGAAGGCTTAATGTTGACTACTCTGCATGAAGTGATGCAGCTGTAGGATAAAATACAAAGAGACTAGTATTGAAAGGGCAAATTAAAAGTAGTCTGGTATGTGACTGTCACAAGCACTGTTGCAGAAAGCACTGCAGTACATGCCGGATGCTGACTGCAGCCAAATTAAAAGGCAGCTGGTTGTAAAGACAAATATGGTCTTGTCTGATTCATTGGAAGCTGATATAATAACTTCAGAATTTCCCTATTCAGTAACCATGATTTGCAGACAGCTAAAAAATAATTTAGAGGGAACTGGAAAAAACCAAGATTGTGTTGCTATCAGCACCACAATTTCAGGAAAAGAGATAGATCCAGACTAAAGTTGATCCACAGGGGTTGGATGCTCCTGCCCTACCAATTCCAAATAAATGGGGTCCTGAATACATAGTGGAAAGGTTAATCTTTCCAGCTCCCTGTCTCAGTGTAGGACCACAGGTATTGCTACTCTATTAAGAGTAGTGAAAGCACACCAAAAATACAACTAGAGCAGCTAAAATGCAACTACAGGGGATGTTGCACTTTAGATGTGTCAAACACCTTGTTACTATGGGAGCACATATGCCTATTTTACCCGCATGTACCATTACACTCAAGTTGACTAAATGTTTTAAGAGCAGAGGATACTTGGTAGTTTCATGTTGGTGTCCTGCTCTGGCAGAAATCTGGTAAATACATCTGAAGAGACAGAACTCTTATTACCATATTGGAACAAACAAGTCCTATGCAAACAACCAAAGAAAAAGAAGCAGACAAAGCAGTAAGTAAGCAGACCTGTTTTAAAACCCAAGAATTTTGTTAGTGAAAATATTGAAAAATGTAGTCTTTGTTTATGTCATTATGCTGCTGTGCATGAACAGTTCCAAATCTCTTTGTACAACACCTGAAAATCTGAACAAATCTGCAGTACTCACACACAGCTTGTGTGACACCATGCATACGAAAGCATGTCCTGAAAGAGATGCTTTCAGAAAGCTTCTCTGCTTGCTTTCACAGTATGGCCAACACTCCTGGGAAGAGCTGAAACGATCTGTTGCAACTATAGAGTGCAGCTGGTTTTACAGATGCTTACTTGGTAAGTCTGACTCATCTCCAAAGGTGCCTTTGTACATGCTGCACATGTGCAATATAATAAATTTACCATTTTCTGGAAACACCAGATTGGCAGTCTTTGTCTCATGCAGCCTGTATTTATATCTTTCTGGCTAGAAAATCCCCAGCTGAATACTGTGGCCTTAGAACACAATGCAGTTATGAACCACAATTATTACATGAATGTCCTCTCTTTATTCCTTCAACTGGTTTCATTTTTGAGTTAGTGTCATTATTTCTTACTTTTCATCAATTTTTAGGTCTCTTCCACATGCTAAAAGACAAGTATAAAACATGAAAATAAGCATTGGCATTTGCAACAAGTGTAGTATTTGGAACAACAGCAATTCCATTTCAAAGTGAATAGCACAGCATAAAAATTAGGAAATTAAATCCTGTTTGTGACTAGTTATGTCTGGATCTGGTGTGTATATCTTTTGAACACTAATTTTACTCAGAAGCATGCATGTTCTGAGCTGCTAAATAGAGGAAAAAAAATTATAATTTGATAGCCACATGTAAATTTAGTCTCTAAGAATTGATACCAATGTCAGTACTGTTCATTAATACCTAACAACAGTTTTTCTTCTTCATCTATCTGAAGAGACTCCTCCCCTCCCACCACTCACCATGCTAGTAATCTAAACTAGCTAAAAGTTCCAGTTTTGGCACTGCTTTTCATTTTAGCAGTTAGGTTCTTGGTTTCTCATTTTGTACCTAAAGATTAGGATTTTGGTTGGGTTTTCAAACTATATTAATATTGAGCTTCACATAAGCAGCAGCTCAGACCACAGTGCTCACCAGGAATACCTCAGTGTAAGGACATATATAGTGATATAGAGCCTGATGTACACCAGCATCCTACAGCATTCCTTTATTGCCATCCCATAAAGCTGGGGAAGAAGGAGCAAGGATCTCAAATGTCAGCTGCTCTAAACTATTTGTGGTTATCATCCCAACACTGTTTGAGCTGAGGCAGTCCAACATTGCCCACAAGTCCCCTTTACAATGTGAGTACAGATACAGACACATAATCATGTTTTTATCACAGGTGAGAATCTGGTCCTCCAAATTTAACACCTTTAAAATCTCTGCTACATTTCAGATGTTCACATAACAAAATAAAAGTAATTGACTCCTGAAAAGCTGATGGAAATAAAAAGGTGATGGAGCAAAGTTATTCCGGGGTTCCTTAATAAGTCTCCCACAGGCATTTACTAACATCATGCTGGTTATTGCATTTTGAAGGAAAAAAGGTTTTTAACTAGCATGCTGGAATCATCATTGATCTTTCAAAGCTTTCACATAAAATGGAAAAACTGACTGCAAAACAATAACAGAAGTAACCAGTCCTTTTCTACAACATGTAAGTTATACAGATAAACACTATGGTTTGGGGTTTTTACCATTTAAAACCATTCTCCTAAGATATAAATCATGTATCCTTATGCATGCTAACATAAATGTTGCTTGCAGGGTAATGACATCTTCTAAGATTAAAACAATAACAAAAACAATAACAACAGAAACAAAGAAAAAGGGGGGAAAAACCAACAATGCACAGATAAATGTATATTCGATGTAATTTGGGAAGCAAGATTTTATTGCATTCATTCAAGAGGAGAAAATGATGGAAATCAGAAAGAAAATGCATTGGCAGGGATTTCTGGAAGTCTGGTTGGGCTGAAGATCCCAATCTCAGTCATGCATAGGCTGACTTCAAAGTTAAATCAGTTTGCTTAGGTCTATGTCCAGTGACTTCAGACACCTCCAAGGACAAAGACTGTGCCTGCCACTTTCTTTGCCCTTTTTCCAGCCTTTCCCTCACTGGAAAGATTTCACTTCCTTACATCCAAATAAATTTCTTTGAATTTCTCTTTCTGCCTTTTGTGTTAGTTGACCCAGCTTTGCTATGTACTTCCAAGAAGCCTCTGGCTCCATTTGCCCTGTAACCATGCTTTTGCAGTTGAGTACAGCAGTAATTTCTCCCCTTTCTCTTCTTTAAAGGGCCTGAGCAAACACAGCTATCAGCTTTCTCATATGTCATGCCTTCACCACTGCTAGGACACATGGCTGACTCCTGTTTGACATGTTCACCAGCATCTCCAGGCATATTTCTGCAAGAATGTTTGCTAGATAGTGCCAAGCTTGGGGCTAGTGCCATGCATGGGGTTATTCTGTCCCAGGTGCTGCACCTGCATTTGTCTTTGAATGCCATGAGATTTCTGGGAGCTCAATTCTCCAGCCTGTTTTCAGCCTTCTGAGCAGCAGCCTTGACCTCCAGTGTATTGACAGCTCCTGGCATTTTGGTATCACCTGCTGGGACAGTTTGCCACTGTCATCCAGGTTGTTGGTGAGGACTGTCAGTAGTTTAGCTCCAGTACTGAACATGGGGAAATGCCACTAGGTGACCAGCTATTGCTCTTCCAGCCTTGCAGTTCAATTAATCTGCAGCCATTTTTTTAAACTATCCATCCAGCCCAGGTCTGCCCAGTTTGGCTATAAAGATGCTGTGGTACAACATGTCAAAAGCCTAACTAGTCAAGATAAACACCCACTGCTTTTCTCCAGACAGACAGACATTTCATTGTAGAAGGCCATTCTGTTGGTCAGGCAGAATTTGTGTCTATTAAATCCATATTGGCTATTCCAAATCACCTCCTTACCCTTCATGAGTGTGGAAATTACTTCCAGGAGAATTTTCTCCATAATCTTCCTGCAAAATGACCTGCAGTTCCCCACATCCTCCTCCTTCACTTATTGAAATTGGACATATTTACAATTTTTCAATTAATTGGGACCTTCTTCTGTCACCGTGATCGTTTGCAGATGTTAGAGAGTGGTCTCATAATGATATTATTAGCCCACTCCCTCAGGGCATTTGGACACACCTGGTCCCACAGACTACTGTATGTCCACTTTGCTTGGATGGACCAGGAGTGGTACTTTACTCCCCCAAACTCACAAAGAAACCCTCAGATGAATGCTGTTTGTCTGACTTACCCCATGGAATATTATGTGATCAGGTCTTACGCTATGTCATCAAAAATAGTAAATCCCCCAGACTGTGAGAACTGTAGCTGTTTTGAAATACAAAGATGCTTCTTCCTTATACTTTGTAAAGCACCTAAGCTCCCTAAAGGTGAAAGATTTAAAAACCTGCACTTCTCATTTCTCATTTGCTACCTCCTGACAAGTCACTACTGAACTTTTTAGATCTTTTATGTATCATTATAGGCACCTTACTTTATCTATGCATTTGAGACCCTATCCTGCCAGGTATAGCTTCTGAATCTTGCTCTGGATGAAGCACAAAAATGCTAGGAGTTGTAATAATTTATGCCATGGCTTCTACATTTCTTTTTTAATCTAGACTGTAATCCCTGCAAAAAGCAGAAAAAAAAAAAAAAAACCACCTGAAGAATTCAGATCAAAATTAGAACACTATCTGGCCTCTTCACCTTTTGCATTCAGTCTTAAATTTTCTTTGTAACCAATTATTGACTTGCCTATATTATATATTTCATAAGTAACAGGTCTGAGCTTTTTTATACTAAGAGGAAAAGTCCACAGGCCAAATACTTGGGGTGTCTATGGAGCTTTATTGCACAGCAAAGTTGTAAATAACAAGAATATTAAGCGCCACCTTCTTATTTGAGATAGAGTAAGTATTGCTCACATGTTTGGGAAAACTATTCCAGAGGAAAATACCAGCTATTTTCCCTTCTTTTTTCTTTACAAAAAGCCAACAAACTTTCTTCTAACACATCCCTCCACCTGCATCTGTGGGACTTGAAACAGGAAATAGAAACAACTACTAAATCAGGTATCCAGAGAAAGGAAGACAAGCAAACAAATGAAATCAAGTGTTTGCATACATCTGGCCTAAATTTGGGTTACTATACTACAGAGGTCATTAGTGCATGCATTTTCTTAATCTCATACTATATGACAGTTCCTATTTTCCTGTGTATCAAAAAAGCACCAACTCTTGCAGTTATGCTACAAAGAAATCCAAAATGAATCAATGTTTTATCCTTGGTTATAAGTACATTTAGTTGCAATTTTACATTAAAGATTACATTATGGACAAAATAGGAAACAAAGCAGACTTTCTTACCTAATGAAATTTTAAATTCAATTTTAAAATAAATATAATTATTTTCAAAAATATGTGTTGAATTATTTTCATTAGTTATGTTTACATAATTAAATTATATTAAATGAGATCTTGGGAAAACAGGAGGTTAGGCAGACCAATAGTAGTAAACAAAACAAATCATTTTTGTCTGAAACCTCTTTACCAAGGGCAACATGTTTTGGCAGACTTGTGATCTCATCTACATAAAGGATTAGACTTCACTGTAGACATTTATGGTGCCATTTATTATCGCATGATGCAGCATCTTCTAATCTGTGCAGTGTTGTTTCAAAAACAAACATCACAATTTCTGGTAAAAAAGGTGTCAAAACTTACTAGCCCAGTAACTCAGTTCCTTCCAGGCTGGAGATAAACGAAGGCATTGTCAGATATGTTGTTTGCTGAAAAACAAAGGGTCACCAGGGTTATTTTTTCCTTATTTAATAGTTACAATTAAGTTTTTACACAGTATAATCCAAATTTCCGAAAATAAGTCTAGCGTAAGGTAAAGTGCATTAAATAATTAAATAGGACTAAGTTGTTCTGTTCCCCAGTATTTCTTTCTGAATTTAAATCTTTCTTCCTCTAAGTTTTAACCATCTATGTTTTAATAAAGAAAGGAAAAAATTGCACTCAGGCTTGTGTATGTGCATTAAAAAACATTACAAGATGGCCTAAAGGTTGTTGAAGCTTTTGCATTATATAATATTTCAATAGTAAGGCAAAAAGATGTATTTTTATATCATCATTCTGCATACCAAGTGCAGGCAGAGTAGAGCTTTTCAAGAGTCAAGAGCAAAATAAGAATTATTATTTAGAATATTACCACATTTATTCCAAAACAGCCTTAATCTGAAGAGGGGAAGTGAACAGTGGAGAGCAGGATGGGACAAAAACATGAATAGAATGTGATCATTTTAAAATGTTCTGAATTGCAGATTTCAAGATATTTCCAAAAGCATGACCAAAAGGAAACACTTCTCTTTTTTTATTAGAGAAGAGAACTAAAGAGCATTTCATCTCAGATGAAGAAAATCAGCTATCAATTCAGAAAAAAAATGCCTCTGATTAATACAGAGTCCAGAAAAACCCAGTCCATATATATAAAAGATTACATTATTTATTTAGAGTTGCTATACCTTTCAATGAGATTACAAACGTGGAGCTAATGGATTACATATTTAATAGTCTGAATATAAGTAATTTCTCTTGTGTAAATATGGCAGAAAATTATATATACCTAGAGAGAATTACAGCCCTTTAGATCTTAGGATGTGCAGGGCTAGAAAGTCTGACTGATCTTTGCCTTCCATCTCAAGCCTTTCCTCCTTCATCACACACATGGCATGAAAAGCTAAAGGATGTGTGCCTTTGAATTTTTCTGCTTTTATGGGTCTCATTGACAGATTCTTTTGAAGGTAGCAGTAGACAGCCTTTTCAGACCTTGCACTGCATGAGGGCAGAGCACTGTGATCCTGTGGTGGTGCCCAGAAGTCTTCATGTGTTCCTCTCTCCAGTGTTAGAATTAAGTTCACCCTCACCTGACCAAAGTGAAATTAGTTTCTTGTAACCCATGCTAAACAGTCACTTATGGATGGACATAAATGACACCTCTCGACTCCTGCACATGCCTGCCCTGCCTGGCATTCATCATCCTGCCAAAACATTTACCCTGAGGGACTGAATGCCTCACTTCTGGCCAAGTTGTCAAACTTCACCACCTGCCAGATTGTCTCACATAGCAAGTCAGTTCAAATTTCCATTTCTTTCTCACCCACAGGGCACGATAATCATAGCATAAACATCTTGGATTGATCTTGGATGTGTGTAATTCTCATTTTCCAAAATGCAGCCCAAATATAGTCTAAGGACGATAAGCAAGGAGGGAGTTTTAGATCCTTGGGCAAATATCTTGAATGGTCATGAACATAATTTTGACATCTTCATTCTGACCAATGATTTTCTTCTAATTTTCTTCTAAAAATTTATTTTAAGACCAGTCTTTTCTGTGTGCACTGTGGTCCTGAAATTCAGTAATCACAATGAGCAAAATTAGCATTTTTACTTGTGACTGGGGGACACTGCAGTGTCAGACAGGTGCGCTGGCATTGGGCATCTGGAAGCAAGTTCAGCGCTTAGAGCTTGATGTGGAAACATTGGCTTTTCCAAGCAGTTCAGAGGCATCTCAGATGTCTCTGCTCTACACAGAAGGCATAGCCCGAGATACAGAGATGCTGCTGCTAACGTGATAAACCCACGATATCAATCTTCTTCGCTTTCCTCCCACTTTAAGCTTCATGGCATATCTGTTGCTCCTGACAGCCACCAGAATTACCTCCTTATCCACAAGTACCCTGGTTTTCAGTGCCATCAAACACCCACAAATGTCAGAGAATCCCATCGAGTTCTGGGGGAGGGATTTCCGAAAAATTCAGAGCAAGCACTGCAATGGAGAGGTTTTGCCAGCAGATGTCAGAAGGCAGAACGCAGATAACACACCGCCTCACCAAATCCTGAAAACGACATTTCGGTCCTTTAATGCTTCCTCTGCCTGCCTTCCCCACTCCTTCTCTCCTGGCACACATATGCATAATCACACAGAAAGAAAATCATTAAGGGAACACTGGCTTGGGGATTTTTTGTTTCATTGGAGCCTTACACAGATACAGAAGATCCAATACCTTGTTAAGCTTCACGTCACATATGCAAGAAAAAAGTTGTCTAGAATTTGAAGTTGCTAAACAAGCTGAATCATAACAAGTTCTGTGAGCTCTGGAACTAATGAAGTCTCGTTTTTTATGGATTTTATCTCATGGTTTATTGAAGCTTTTCCTATGCTGTGAAACTTCAAATCTTTGCCTTTTTTTTGTTTAATGGTGATCCCAAGGGACAGATTTTCAGAGAGATGCTGAAACATCTTTCTGTGGCTTTTTTCTTTTCTTCTCAGGCATCCATCCTTAATGGAATTGCATAAATTTAAGACTACTACCCATCTCTCAAATTTTGTTGAAATCACATGGGGCTCCAAAATGCACAAGGCTTTCGTCTATAGGAAACCTAGCAAAAGGAAATGCAAGGACAGCTTAATCTATTAAAGACTCAGATTAATGAGGTCATTTATTTCACAGTGTAACTCTGCTAGAATTACTTAAACACCTGAAATTTCACTGGCAATTTAAATGTTCCATTAAGTATTCTGATGATTCCTCATTTTCCCTGCAGATTATGAATTTATAGAATATACATAAATGTGTCTGATTTACCATCAATCTTTGCTTTAAAACCCTGTTCCTGTGGTCACATGTTACTAGGTTACCTCTTCTCCCTTGTTTTTTCCTTCTTTCCAGAACAGAGAGTAGGTAGCATGAAATGCTATCCTGTACATCATTTCCACATCCCTCCAGCACATCCAAGCAGGTATCATTGATAACAGTGAGAGAAAGCAGATTTACCTTCTACTGGTGTCCTGTGACTTCCAGCTGAAGTTACTCTGAATTTCTACAATGATCTCAGGGAGAATAAGATTAAATGCCTGGCACTTTTCTAATAATGCAAGTTTGTGCTTATTCCAGCTCTTTTGATTATATGTGTTTTTACAATGCCAAATTAATGAGCTTTATTAATCTATCATATTTTTAAGCTTTGATTAGTCTATCTTTTAATAGCTACATAAAATTAGTTGGATTTTATTAGCTATTGTTTAAATTAAGTCCCTTAAATTAATACCTTTATATTGTGAAGTTGCTTCTTGTTGTATTATAATGGTTAGTTATCCTTCCTGACATGAGATTATATTGCATCATAAACATATAACAACAGATTTTAAAAATTAAATAGAATTTTTATGAAGCGTGAATAATAGTCATGTGGGCTCATCTATGTTCATCTACAACAATGATCCCTTTTGAGCTATTTTTACAGAGATGGGTCAGTTCTGTGAAAATTTAGGATGTAGCTAAATAAGAAACTAAACTTTGACAAGACTGAAATGGTAAATTTTATCACTTTCACATTTAAAATATCATCCTCAGCAGACTGATTAAGAGCCATTTCAGCATCTGGTAACACAACTGTACGATTACTAGTGCAGTTGTGGTAGTCATAGTAAGCAAATTTTCTTAATGGTACACCTGGAAATTGCACATATAGGTAAGTGCAAGCCAATTTACTCTTAGTGGAAACAAGTTTGAGAATGATGATGACAAATGCTCAAAATCAAAGTCCATACACTTTATTAATTTTCTGGAGTTAGTTTTGGGTGTGCTGGTTATGAGTTATGGGTTTTGGTGACGTTTTAAAAACAATGTCATATCAACACAAGCCAATAAAAGCCTTCTCTTCACCCCTTTGCATGCTGTCACAGCTCATGCTTACCCAGCTCACCTCCACCCTGACATCCCTGTCCCAGTGCAAGCTCTATCTGTGATGGTAAGCTTGTTCTTCATTTTTCCTCCTCTCCTGTATTATCAAGGGCAACACAAACTCTCATTACACCTTTTTAGGCCAATGAGTCAATTTATGGAGACATCTGAATCAATAGAACCACTGACAGAATATATGAAATTTTAATGTCATAGTTTTATCATGAGGCAATATTTTTAAAGTGCTTATACTAGTCTCCAAATGCATATCCAGCTTATTCTAAAGAAAAGTCAGACCAAGTTGAATTGTTTCTGGAGTGTAAAAGCAGTTTTCCCACTTGCCCTCAGAGGCCCTAAAAGAGACAAACTGGTGGACAAGAAATGATGGAAAGAGGCTTTCCAGCACAAACAGAAAGACTCCTGGGCTATTCACAGATCAGGAGGGAAGAACAAGCGGTCAAGAAAAATGTTTTTTTTTCCTAGAAGTGTAAAAAGTTAAGCTATCTCATCCAGTCCAAACTCAATGCACACAAGTTACAGTGGTTTTCTAGTGTATGGAAATCCAGATCTTCAGGTATTTTCTTGAATATAAACAACACTGAGTTCTGCCAAGCAAATGACTGTAATTCTGTAGGCTGTTGGATCCAGCTAAATCTAATTGAAGTTTGGGTGTGTATCCTGGGCAGATCATGGAAGATCACATTCCAGTATTCCTGCTTGAATCAATAACAGGAGGAAATAGCTGGGGAGATGGAAATGTACCATTTTCTCAGAAGAAAATAATGTCATACAGAATCCTACCAAAAGGACCAGGATGCAGAAGTGTGAATGACAAAAGTCTCAACACACATTTAGTTTAAAGAAACCACAGCCTCATCTTCAGTTTAATTGCTTCTAGCCTCAAGCAGCTTTTCACACCAGGTATTTTCCTATATATTCACAAAGATCACCCCAAACAGAATAGACTTTCTGTGAGGCCTACAAGGTTAATGCACTGAAAATGACATCTCCAGAGATAAAAATGTATCCAGTGAAACTTTACTGTAATAGTCTCATATCACTCTGGTGGGTCCTGCAAGAATAGCACACCTTCCTGTGCACAGCCAACCCCTTCAGCCAAAGCACTCTCTTGCACTGAAATACAAACAAGCGAAGTTCTCTAAAATGTAAAAAATGTGTCCCTTCATATTCAAATATTAACTGTAAAATAAAAAACGTGAGTATGAACACAAAAGCTGCAGGACAGTGATAACAGTGTGTTGGGACTCTGACTTTCACCCACTTCAAAAGCCAGGTCCTGCTGCTGGTGCAAAGGCCAGGTCTCTCCAGCAGCTGTCCTGCTCCAGCACACCTGCATTTAGATGCAGAGACATGGAATGAGAAAGACAGGGGTGTGTGGGGTAGATAGGGAAAGCACCAGGGCCTGGGGCATGTGGCAACTCTGACATAGAGGTCTTTGAAAACACTTCTGCTTCATCATCACCTCAGGAAAAAAGAGAAAATGAAAAAAAAATAATTACAAGGTGTTTTATGTATTTGTTTGGAGATCTTTACAAATTCAAAGGAAATAAATTTCACAGGGTTGACTGTCAATCAGTGAATTTTTTTAATTACATTATAGGTCATTCCAAATGTCAACAGTAAATTTTGTCACTGTCTGAACAAGGCATGAGTATGACCTATACTGACTGACCATCCCCTGAAGTACTTCAGTGGAAATCACATTCCCATGTACTATTACAAGAGGCAGTTTGATCCCATTGCAGAAGGTGAAAGCAGCTTTTTGTGCATCAGGTTCCAGGATGCCTGGGAGGTATGTAGGTACCACAATTTGCCATTGCTTCCCCTCACTATACTCCTGCATGCACACAGCAAGGGACAACACTGACATTCATAAAAACAAATGTACGTTTTCACTTAGTCTGTGAAAAATTCTCCAATCACCAAAAGCTCTTGCAGTTTCTTCTGGAATGCAAGAGCAGTGACTCAAGAATTTTTCAACTTCTAAAACTTCTCTGTGTCTGAGATTTTTTTTTCAAAATATTTATTACTCAGTCAAAATGTTTCATTTTTTCCTTTTAGAAATGCGCTGACACTCTACTTTGAAAGTTCTTTGCTTTACAAGATCGTATTCATATAATTTCAGGTTACAATAAGTCTAGCCAAATTCCATAGTAACAGTAATGTTTTATTATAAAAGAGGTTCAGAAAAGGAAAGCAGAAACCACATATCTAAAATACACAATATTAAAATGTATCTTTATGTAATTTTATGTGCCATGTACAAAAAATATGCTTTCAATGAGATATTTCATTAATGGTTGTCATTCATGCACATACATGTTTGTGCATGCAAAATGTGAAGTTGTTCTTATGCATTTGGTATATTGCTGCATTTTTTTCTGGATTTCAGTGATACTTAGTTAATGAATTGAATTCATACTTTAGATAGCCAAACAGTAAAAATATACTGAAGCAATTTTGCTTGTGCCAACAACATTTAGTTCTGCAACTTCTGTTGGCTGTATTAGGTCCTGCTATAAATCTCATTATCTCCTTCCACTTAGCACCAATTATTTTTCCTGAATAGCAGTCTAATTTTAGCATACACTGTGCAAATCTTACAAAACCTAATTTCTACATTGTATTTAGATTTCATGTATCGCCAACACCTAGTGGTTAAAGCCTACATTATGAGTCATTTTTTTAAAACCATGGCTCTTGAATTATATTGTTGACAAGCTTTGGGCACAATTAATGCACTTAATTTTATCTCTTGCCTTCAAAACCAAACAGTTCATTTAGCAACCACATAGGAGAAAATTTAGATTCATTCTGATGTGCAAATCACATACAGGAATTGATAACAGTTTTGACATATAGACAACCATGGCTAAAACCTTTGAAATTCATTTCTGTGCTTAAAATTTCTAAAGGAAAAACATTTTTGAAGACACATACAAATGTTAACTAATTCATAGCAATCTAAAATAAGACAGGGTTTTGTGTAGAAAGAAGCATTGAATTAAGGAAATGGAAAGTAATTTTATCTTGTGGAAAATGGGTAATTATGGCTAACATTAATATCTGATCAGATCATTAAAAGCTTGTTTTTCAGACATTCTTATTTCAAGACTTAGGCCATTAGAATTTAACATATATTTAAGTGTATGTTAAACACATTATTAATCAATAGGAATATAATTTATTAACTACATTTGTTAATGTAAAACATAACTTTAATATTTCTACATACCATATTTAGAATATATTTATTTTAATTATCTTCATAGTGTTATTAGAAGTCATTCCTCAGAAAATTAAAAAGAAATGCCTTCTAATATTTTAAAATTCAATACTGGAGAAAATGGAAGATTGGAATGCCCTTTGTTAATCTCACTGAACTTTTTCTGTCATCATTCCTCTGTATTTACATCTATGATCTTTCTGACTTAATCTGTCCAGGATGCCTGGTCCTAGACTTAGTACATGAAGGCAAGAAGGTAAAAGAAAACTATGCATTTAGCTTTATACACATCTTAAAATTATCCATTCCTTTTTCAAGAGTCTTTTTCTCTCATATGAAAGATAATTTTGGTAATACTAATTGCTAAAAATGTAAAAAAAAAAAAAAAAAAAAAAAAAAGTGGCAGACTGATTAAATCAACTGAATAAAAATTAACACATTTTTAAATTTCTTTGTTTCTTATTCCAACAAAAGTGTGTTATTGCAATAATAGCTAGTTATTTCTAGCTGAAACGAGTTTAACATGGCTATGTTCAGCCTCAGTGAATGATGTAGGTGATGCACAGACTGGATTAGGAATAGGATTCAAACCTCCAGTGCAGTCACAGTTTTATGTCTGGGACAGAAATTAGTATCTTTATTATATGCTATTTCTCCATCTTTCAGCCTGTCACATTTATCCTGCATTTTCTTGCCCTCTTTAAAAAAAATGTATATTCTTATCTGTTTCTGTCCAACATTCAACTCCTGCTTTCCTGGCTTCCCCCACTTTTGTTACATACTGAATTTCTGTTCCTGTTTCTTCCCTTCATGTTTACCTTTCAGAAGCCCTGCTTTGTCTTGTTTAACTTTATTTACAGTTATTTCTGCTTTCTTGGGTTTTTTACTGAACTGTTTAAAAGAGGCTTGCAATTTCATCACTATTTAAAAATTACCAACTTCCATACAGTGAAAAAAAAATATAGGGAACAAAACCAGCAGTGGTGGCACTAGTAATTGACGTTTTGCTCCAATTTGAATTCACAGAAATATGCTCAGCTAATAAAATTAGTTGTACACGGGTTTCCATCAGATTCCTCAACCAAAAGTGAAAGGATCTCTTTTCTTAACTGTATGTGCAAACACTACATAGAAAATACACTCATCGTATCATTCTAATATGTCAAACTCTGTGCCTAATGCAGCTTCAAACTGAAAAGGAAATTCATGCAGTCACCAGTGGCTGCAGAGCACTGGGGAGGGGTATCTGAAGCCCACTTTTCCCCTCCACTAATTCCCAGATGTGGTGTAGGTGGCTGTCCTGGTTCCGACCAGGACTGGGTTCATCTTACAGTGGCTGGGAGGAGGCATGGCCAAGATCCAGTGCTTACCCTGTGCCACCTTGCCAGTGGTGGGGGAAAGGGAGCCTCTTCCTAGGACAAGGAATACCCTCTGGCCAGCCCAGGGAGGCACAGGGAGCAGTGCTGTGCTGCTGGTTCTGGGATGGAGGGAGTGGTTAGGGTGCTGTGGCTGTGGTCAGGTCTAGCTCTGGTGAGCAGTTTTGCATGTGAATCACTCTTTCTCTTTTGAACACTTCTGTTATCAATATTGTTGCTGTTACTGTCCATTTTTTTAGCTCGTTGCTGTTTCAAATAAATTGTTCTTGTATCAACCTTTACCTTTTAGGTTTCCAATTCTTCTCTCCAGCCATGCTGCAGGAGAGATGGGGGAATGGAAGGGAGAGTGAGTGGGCAGCAGGCGGTTTGGAGTCTCAGTGAGAGCACTAAATTTAGAAGTACCATTCTTAAAGCACAACAGTGGCCCTGAAAGAAAACAAAAAGCAGTGAAGTTAATTTTTCTGTATTACCTGTGAGTGAGACTTGCAGTTGCCTGTTATTTTTACAGAATTTACTGTGTACAGAAATTTCTATTACTGAGGTGCAGAGTTTCTCAAATCCCCAAAATGCAAGTCATATTTTAAGCCTTGTTAGCCAAGTCCACTAATTGACTTGAAAACAAGAACTGAGAGCTTAAACTTTTTTTTGTATTGGAAATCAATAGAATCATCAGTTTACACAGTTTGTTATCTGCAGCTCACTTGCTGAATATCTGCTTGCTGTAGTGCTGCTATACACCAAATTAATTGCATCCTTTCTCAAGATCAAGGTTTAGAACCACAAAACCATGTTTACAAAAATTCATCCATTTGCAATTAAATCAGGCAAGGATGAAGGTCCTCTGATAGCTGAAAGGCCTGCCACCTCAGCTAGCTTTACAATATCCTGCATTAACTTGCATCACAAGCAGTAAGATAGAAATCTGTATACAAATGCCTGGGGTTTATTAGATAAGGTAGGTCATTCATCTCCATCTCCAGTGGTGTTTCTGTTTACCAGGTGGTTTAAAATTTAAAGATCCTCAGGCACTGTCTAGGAGAGAGGTACTTGGAAATAACTCCTTGCCCACTGATAAAGCTTTAACACTAATATGCATTTTCCATGAATGTGAGTTAAGTTTAGGATACTGTTCTATTATGAAAAACAATTGTTTCACGTGAAGCACTGGTAGCCCCAGAAAAAGTCTTGTCTCTCCTTGGCAATTCTTAAAGCTCTGCTTCAAATGGCAGATTGTATGCTTTGCTGTCTCTATTTGTAGCACCTAATATCTGTCTAGTATCCGTTTCTGTACCATAAATAGACTGAACTCAGGAATAGCAGATCTTTCCCTGAGTAACTGCAGTTATGCAACACAAAGCACAGAGGCATGGGTGGCTCCAGGTGATCCTTCTGGTAAAGTGAGGGGCTGATAGTCCTGCTATAGCCTGAAGAACAATAAAGATGTTTTCCAGCACTGTGGATTGAGAAATATTTTCCTCAAAATTTCCATGAATTATAATTACTCTACAAATTCAATTTTGGCAGAGAGCTAACTTTCAGAGTGTAAAACACTATTCTTACCTGTCAAACCCTGGTGTGTGTGGGGTGGGAACTTGTCAAAGGTCTTTTTAAACTTGGAGATTCTAACCCAAACATTTGAAGTGAATGGGAACCTTCTTCTTGTTGCCCAGTTAAGTTTTCTCTCATTAAATATAGCCATTACATCCACAGCTCTCCTTAAATACCTATCTTTTACTTCCTTGCCCCTCCTACTGAAACTTCACATTCTAGCTCTTGGAGAAGCCATTAATGTCATCACCAGTCACTTTGAGCTCCTGGGAGTGCTTACATATTTGATATTATTTTCCTATTATAATTTTGCCTTTAATATCTTCATCCTCACTGATAATCCTGACAAAATACTTATTTTTGTACTACCAAAACAGCCTTGCTTCCATCTATTTTGCACATATCTAGATAGCACTTTTTAATGCTGTTTGTAACAGCTACATGCTGTCAGATTCTACGGGCTAATTAATAATGCCTAATGGCTTAAAATACTTATCTGGCAGCCTAAGGTACATTGCTGCTCTTAGTCACACGCTGTGGCTGTGGAGGAAGGGGCTAGGTATTCAATGGCAGGCATTACACATACACCAGCCAGATCTACCAGAACAAAATCTTGTTTTCAAATGTTTATAACCAGCACCCCAGCCCTAAATTCCCACACCAACTGGATTCTTTGAAATGTCTGCACAAAGGTGAAGACAGGGAGGACCTGGCTGGTTATGTAATGTTGTATGTGGCCTTTATTATTTTTTTTTCCTCCTGTGTGTGTGCGAAGTGCCAAGCAATAGGTTGCACTGTTTGCTCAAGGTTCAGGCAAGAGCGACTGGAAAAAAACCAACAAATTATCCGTTGGTTTCTGCAAAGGTCTGGAAAAGCTGATGTGAGTCACGCAGAACATCTGAACCCGCCTGAACAGCATTTGCACAGGACACGAGCTATGGCGACCCAAATCATTAATTAGGTAGCGAGGCACAGTGATTTAATTACGCACGCGCCGCAGTCGAGTCACGGCGCCGTCCCTCGCCGACAGACCTCCCGGCCGCGCGGGGGCGCTGCACCGCCCGGGCCGCTCCGGCCCCCGCCCCGCGGCCTCTGGGAAGGGCGGGGCCGCGGCCGCCCCCCGCAGGCGTCACTCCCAGCATGCAGCGCGGCGCGCTCCTGCCCCTGCCGCCGCTGCCGCTGCCGGGCGGAGAAGATGGCGGAGGGAGGCGCGGCGGATCTGGAGACCCAGCGCACGGACGTCGCGGCGCTGCTCAAAACCGCCCTCCGCAAGGGCGACACCTGGTGAGGGAGGAGCGGGGGGGGCTCGGGCAGACCGGCGCGGGCGGCGCCCCCGCCCCGGGGCCGCTTGGCTGCCGGAGGGACCGACCTCCTCCCCTCGCCCTCCCCCAACCCGCTCCCGGGGGCGGCTCGACGTCCCTCCCGCTGCCGGGAAGGTGGAGGCGGGTGACAAGGGCAGGGAGGCAGCGCTGTTCCCCGCGCTTCCCGCCGCTCGGTTCCCGCCGCTGCTGCCAGGCGGGGAGCGGCCGGCTGGGCGCGGCGGGGCCTCGGCCAGGCCCGGGCTGCGGCGGGAGGCGGCGAGGTCAGCGCCCTGCGGGGGAGGCGGCGGGGCAGCCCCGGATGGCGGGCCTGGAGCCCGCGGGGCGCTTGTTTCGGCTGCGCGGGGAGTGTTGAGCTGGGCGAGAAGGGCCCTGCTGCCAAGCGCTTCTTCCATTATCCGGGCGGAAATGGCCCCGGCTTCACCTTCACGTTATCAGAAATGATATCTATACCCTGGCCTAGCTTGCCCTGATGCCCGTCCGTGGCAAGCCTTGAGTTTAAATTTTATTTGGACTGTAAACGTGTTAGCTTCCTGAGAAAGGGTCCCTGAAGGTGCGAACGGACCTTATACCTTTTCCACAACGAACGTTTGAAGAATATGTTTTTTTGGTCAGTCGTAAAATATTTCTTAGTATGTCAACAGAATAATCCACGGTTGAAAAGAATTAGGTTAAATAAACACCTCTTTTTGGCGTGTATTTGGTAATTGAGCTTCTGTAGTTGTAGTTCTGTGAGGCTAGGAAGTGAAAGTATTTTTTAGGAGGGGAAAAAATAAGGAACTGACACTTCTTCCACGACTCAACCTCTTCATCTCTTCCTGTGTGAAACTGTCACCCAAAGACAAAGGCTGAAGCATTAACTTACAGAAAATTAACTGTGAACACATAGAAGTAGAACCAGCCCACCTCATTTCAGCTGTCATCACTCACTGTTCCAGTTCTATAAAAGACTATATTTAACAGTGTTGATACTGCAGCATGTGTCAGAAGCATACATTCTGATGCATTATTCAAATACTGCTGAGTACATGTTCAGTTTTGTCATAGGAACAGACTGCTCTTGAAACTGGAAAAGTGTAAGAAACTAGGAAAAGGAAATTAATTCACATTATAGTGTTGAAAATGGCCAGCGGTAGTAAACATGTGCTCAGGCTTGATGTCTTTCAAGACTATTTTTTTATGGTTCTGTTGGGTAGTTCCCAGTTACTAAAATGATGTTTCAGGCAGTTAGTGTTGTTCAGAGTGATAGTACTTTTATGACTAGTTGACAGCATGACTGAAACAGTAAGTTTATTGTGCTTTTTAGTGCATTTGATATTTTAATATGGAAGAATTAATTATGTGGGAAAAGCTTCTAAATGTTCTGTGAAAATATAACCAGCTGTGATTGACACTGATCTAAGTCATGTGTTTTAGAATTGAATAAGCTACGGCAAAGTCCCATAAAGTTTTACTTGTGAACTGTTAAATTGAGCTACATAAAGGTGTATGCTTATGCATTCATAGAATTTATACTTCAACTGTGTAGCTGTCTTCACAAATTAAAAGCTACATTTAGTCCAAACCATTTTTTAAAGATACTTTGTCAATGGCTTTTTGATCTTTTGGGACATCAGTGAGGAAGCAACAGTTAACGTGCTGTAAGCCATGATTCCGAATTGCTTTGATTCAGTAGTAAATACTGCTGAAAAAAATTCAGCAGTGCCATACCAGGTTGTTCTGTTTGTACTTTAAAACACTCAAATGCAGTCCTTTTAAAAATGCTGGCTTATACATGGAAAGTCTTTTCCATACTCTTCAAAATTTAGAGTGGAGAGAACAATAAGCTATATATGGAAAGTACAGAGCTTTGGGGGTTTTCTCTAAGAAAAAGCAACTACAGAATAAGGCAAAGAGAGACAAATCTTAGAAGCATCTATGAAGTGGCTGATTAATTTCTTCCTTAGTTCTTCCTGTGGACTTCAGAGAGAAAGAAATAAAACTGACTTGAAATGCAACATTTTTAGAGTTAGGTATTAGAAGAAGAATTGCTAGAATTAGAAATGGGTTGACTAGGTGGTTTAGTAAGCTGTGGAGTTTGTTCCATTAGATGTTTTTTTAAGGTATCTTGGGAATAGTATGCATTATTTGTATTGCTCCAATGGACAGGCAAGGTTACTGTCTTTTAATTTCTTCAGGTGCAGGGACAAAGTTTTGGGCTAGTTTGTCCCAGTGATCTTTTTTGCATTCTTTATGACCAGTTAATAAATGATTAAACTCTTGAGAGACTGAGGATTCTTCTGTCTCTCCATTTATCTTATTTTTCCAACCATACATTAAATAAACATCAGATTTTTCCAAGAAGAGCTTCCTTTGTTTATCAGTTCTTTTGAATAATACTACTTTCATTAGTAAAGTCAGTACAAAAACTACACTTTTGTTCCACAGAACCTGAATTAATACAAGTTTTACTTCTTGTGTGTTGTCCAAAGGATCTTCAGTTTCTGTGGTTGGAAGACCTAGACTTCTGCTTAGGAAAAGAGAAAATGCTGCATTTCGTTTTGCAGTTTTAGCATCTGGTGTGATTACGTCTCAGTATTTTGATACTCTTTCTACTGGTGCTAGACAAGTGAGAAGAATTTATTGTCTGAGGAGATTTTATCCTCTCATTCAGAATGACAAAAATTATTGGTTATTACAGCTGCAGGCAAATCTGAATTCACTCAATGTCTTCTTCTCTCAGAAATTGAAGAACTATTGATGTTCATCAAATTTTTAGGCACAGTATAACTTGTGTGACCAACTGGTCTTGGTGATGTCATTTAGTGCCTTTGTAGCTGCAGTGATACTCTTGAGAACCTTGCCAGGTTTTTCTGTTTTTACAGTATCACAGAAGTACCGTTTTCAATACTGGCAGTTATTGATCTTGGAACAGATTTGTTATAGAGAGGAAGACCATCAGATTTTCCACGGGGGACTTCTTGTGAGATTTCTCTGTAATTTCTTCCCCATATTGAAGTGTAATTTCTTGATTATACTTTAAAACCACTTTCTGCCCTGACTTCCCTGTAGTTCCTTCTTTTGTGGCTTAATTTGAAATGTCTCAGTAGCTCAGATATGACATTACAAATGCTTGCATACTCTTGGCCACCTCTTGCACATATTTTCACTCCTTGGTCTAGGATATGTGTAACCACATTTCTCACCTTTAGGTATCACCTGCCAATAAATGTTTTACTTAAAGTGTGTGATAGTGACTTAAAAATAGCTAACAACTCAGCAATCAGTTTTTACCACTTTTTCTCTCTCTTCCTCGTAGAGTTTCTCCACTGTGCTTCTTTCATCTATTACTTGCCCTAACAATTTGTGAGCTGATGAGAATATAGAAGTCACTTGACAGTTACAGTGGACAAAAACTATGTCACAGAGTTTATTTAGTGACTAAGGGAACAAATGCAATCGCTAGATGTTTGAATAAGGAATACCTAGTAGCAGTATAAATATATACTGTATACAGAGTATATTAGTGAAACCATTCTACTGTCCAGTTCTGGTGTCCACATGTGACAGAAGGTATTCATTTAGAGTGAGTTCAGACATTTCAAAATCTAACAGGGAAGGCAGAAGCCTTGTCTCCCAGAGAAGAGCTTGGAGAACCTTATTTTGTTTTTCTGGAATTTTGAGTCGCGTGCTGAAATAGTTACGTAAGAGGAAGATGTCTTATAGGATAAGGATTTTTAGATGAGCAGATAAAGATTTAAGACACTATATAAACTGAAGCTAGTCAGGTTTAGGCCAGAAGGAAGATGTTGATTTTTCAGCCCTGTTAGCCGATGAGTTTCAGTGCCAGTCATCACTTCACAAGAGTGATGAGAGAGATTCTTAATCTCTTCTTGGTTTTTAAGACTTGCAAATAATAAAACCACGGGAGTATAGTATTTTTAGTTTTCAGAAATGTCTGATACATCTCACTTCTGAAGTTCTGCTGAGTCTAGTTAGAGTGCTGTTATTATCCATACAGTGCATTTCTTGGACAGTGAAAAAAAATATTATTTTCTTAACCTGTGGGAATTTCATTATCTTTTCAGTTGTAATACTTGGTCACTGAAGAGAGTAAGTAAAAATGAAGTGGGGTGAAAATCCTTCCAAGTGAGTGATCAGTAGATCTGATAAGTTCAACCTTAAAGGATTTTTCTCCAGAAGTGAATTTCCCTATTGAACATGAAAGTGTTTCAGTTCTGGCTGCAGTGAAAACTTAGGAATCTTGATGAACAGACATCTGTAGCCCTACTTAAAAACCCTGCAGTGTCTATCACTGATGACAGCCTTGATGCTGAAGTGCTTAGCTTTTATAGTATTTTACACTGTGGTCTTCAAAGAACATGCTGAGTTGGAAGGGGCCTACAAAGTTCATCAAATCCAACTCAGCTCTGCACAGGATATCCCCAAGAGTCAGGCCATGTACCTTTTTCTCAGTACTGTCCTCTCAGTGTTTCCCACATTTCATCACCCATCATTGTGTTGTACATGAACAGAACATAGCTTGAATGTTAATGGAAGATTTTACTTGATTTCACTGAGGCCACGAGATGTTATAGACATGTGCTTCAATAATATTTGGTATGGTATTCTAAATTATTTTGATAACTTCATGGAATGAGAAACAAGGAACACTATATCAGTGTTCCAGGGATAGATTAAGAATTGGATGGGTGGGTTTTTTTTTTTTTGTTTTTCAGATGAGGTTTAAGTTGCAGATTTTGATTTATAAATATTGAGGCTGAAGTTTGGTGTTAGGTTTTTCTCACTGCATAAAGAATGCATGTCACCAGTGGTTTACAAAGATTTAAATTCTTCTGGACAATACTTAACAGTGGAAATGAGTAGATACATTTTTCTTCTGTTAATTGATTTGGTGGGGTGAGAGCATGTTAAAGTCATGGTTGTTCCAAGCTTTTGCCAGAAAATTGATTTGTTAGATTATTTTTTAATTGAAAGTCTTTACTTAAATGTAAAATTTTTAAGGTTATACAAAACACTTAGACGGTTGTTAATATTATGTTCACACTGATATTTTAACACAAAGTTGCCCTCCACTAATTTTGTCTGAATCATACTTTTTGGTCAGCCTCTTGGTAATGGTGATGAAGAATGTGCTGCTTAAGTTACTGCAGCACATTATAGGAGTGGAGCATATCACAAGCTGTAGTGGGAATTTGATTAGTTGATTTGAAATCTTGGTGCATTTTATTGAACTAAATACTTATTTCTGAAGAGGAATCTGGAATACTTAGATGGATTTCTTAACTGATTTTTTTTTGTCTTTGACACCTGTATTTTTTTGTGGATTAACCTACATTTTGAATAAATAGATAGTATGGTTTTGGTGATAGAGTAGAATAATTATCACCATTTTGAACTTGAAGAACTTGTTAATTCTGAAAGAAAATGGAATTTGAAGACATCTATTAATTATGAGTGTATTTGGTCAAGCAGTTTTCATCACCTTAATCAAAGTAGAAATATAGATACAAACCCATTCTTACATTCTTATTTTTATAGTTGCAGTTGTGCAAGAACACAAATCAGATGCTGTGCCTTTAAGCAGGAGTCCTAATTTGCTTTCTGCAAAACAGTTGTTCCACTTTGTCCTCTGTATTGCTTAATCTGTTCTCATGCACAGTGAGGAGAGTAAAGAAAAAATCCTCACCTATCTCTCTGGACAATTTGCACAGTTTTACTGTTAAAAGTGAAACAGCTTCTGTTCAAAAGATATCCTAGCAGTACACAGTGCAGAATGTGTGTCTCTCTTTGAAGTGTCTTTATTGCATATTAAAGTTTTCTGGTTTGATTTTGAATTCAAAGAGTTAATGTATCAGTCAAAATAAATAAATCTAGGTTACATGTTGTTTAATTTTGTCTATATATAGTGGTCACAAGAATTCAGAATGCTTTTGACAGCAGTGGGAAATACCAAGATCTTAGTCATACTATTCAGATATTTTTCTATCAACTTGGATGTTGAGGTAAGGAATAAATGTAGTTGTACTTGTGTAATGTTTCTATTATGTTAATTAGGTTTATTGAGTCAAAATAAGCAGTAAATAACAGGTGAATTTGAATTGCATTGAAAAGTCACAAACCATGGGAGAATTTTAGAAATCACTTAGTAACTTTCCTGGTAGTACTTTCTCTGTCCAGTGAACAAAGTCCATGTAGTCATGCAGCTGTGAAATTTTAAAATTTCTTTAAATTGATTGTTATTATTTGTTGTGGTTTTATATTTTTTATACTTGTAAGTTAATGTGCAAAGGCTGTAAGTAATCCTATTTTGGGCTGCCTTGAGTCTCTACAGTTGATCATTTGGTCATACATGAGGATATGGTCTTTTCTGGTAAATTTAACTGGGTGACCCAATTTTATTGGGTTTGCATGGCAAGGTGTGGGTAGCGGGGTTACTACAGGGATGACTTTTAGGAAAAGCTGCCAGAAGCTTCTTCTGTGTCTTACAGAGCCAGTGCCAGCTGGCCTCAGATGGACTGACCATTGGCCAAGGCCAAATATCCCAAATTTAAAGTGACCCATAAGGGACATTGAATCCAACTTCCTGCTCTTTGCAGGACTGCCTAAAGCTAAACCATATGGCTAAGAGTGTCTTCCAAGTTATCCTTGAACTGACTGGCTTGGTGATATGACCACATCCCTAGGGAGCCTGTTCCAGTGACCAGCCACCCCCTCAGGCTTCTGGTGATGCCCCCTGTTGCAGCTTCATTTCCTCATGTTTATTCCATTATCTGGCATTTCAGAGGACTCTAGAGTATAAATTGTCCCTTGTATAGGATAATCCACTTCATACAGGCAACATTTTACAGAGAGGGCAGATATATCTTATGAAGCAATCTGATGCTCTACTCAGAAGTAAATCCTGGGTAATGAAGTAGGCCAGACTTGGACTGAGAACATATTTACATATTCTGTAGTTTTCGATTCTACTTGCACAAAGAAAATTTTAAGTATGCATAATATAACCAAGAAAAAACTCCTAAAGCTACTTAAACTTTACCTATACTTCCAGTTTTCCAGTAATACTGCAAATTCCCTATTTGAGTGTAATTTTCAGCAAATTATAAAATCATGTTTTTCTTAATTTTAGGTAAAGGTTTGAGCTTATTTCAGTGTTGTATGTTGTTGACCAATTGGCTCTGAGTGACTTGGTTGTACTATTTTCTTCAAACAATTTGAGGTTACTGATTTAGTTGACATATATATAAATGTCAGATATCTTTTGTTTTAGAGTTAACTGGTTCATTTGGCTGTGCAATTGTCTTAGTTTTTAAGGTTTGTCCCTCAAAACAGAATACCTAGAAATTTAAGACTGTTCTTGACTTTAATCTTTATTCATATCCTACAGATCTGTTTTACCTCAGAAGATGGGTTGGTTGTACTGCTCACTAGCTAAACTGATGACATTGCCAGGGACCAAAATTTGTGTTTCCTGATTGAATGAAATCTTGATTCCATCAGATAATAAACATTTCCTAATCATAATTCTAAAAACTGGATAGGCCATACATCTTAACTTTGATGGGGAGTTCTGGAGTAGCCTTCTTGGTCAAGTCCACAGTTCAAAAAACTAGTGTAGCATTGGACTCATTTAGAACAACTCCTTCCTGCATTAGGTAGTAGGAACAAAAATAAAAACAAAACATTGTACCAAGCTTAATATATATATTTTGGTCTCTGTTATACTAATGCATGGTATGCTATTTTTGTATCTGGGACAACACTCATTACAGGGAAGTGTTTCTGGTCCAAGTCCATACCCCAAGTTTTAAATATTTTTTCCTTAAAAAGGGATCAAATATAATTTAAGAAATGAGGGTTTAGCAGATATAGGTCTGTTTACTTGAGCTTCCGCTTAAATTACTGGATATCCCTCATAGGTAATACTTAGTTTTCAGGTGGTTGATTGTATCATGGATATTATAACACTGATGAAAAGATGAATTAAATTGTCTTCCAGTGGTTTGCCTTCGCTTGTGCAGATGAGTAGTCTTGTTGATCGTGGTGAGAATGCTCAAAGAGCTTTAGAGTCAAAAGCTTTAAGTTATAAATCTCTGATTATTACGTTTCCTATTAATGCTAAGAAGTCTGGATTTTGGCTACAGAAGAGCTTTAGCAGGTTGATTGATTCACCTTAAACTGAGCGTGGTGTAACTGTGCTCCTTTTTTTTTTTTTTTTTTTTTTTTTTTTCCTTTCCCCAGCATAATCTTTAATGTGGCATATTCTTCTTCTTGCATAAAATGAGGGTAGTGTACAGCATTTGAATGCAAATTTGTGGTTTCCCTATTCTTACTGGAAAAGTAGTATTTCATGTCTTGATTAAGAGTAAGTTCTTGTAATGGGGTGTTCTGGTTTTGGCCAGGATAGAGTTAATTTTTCCACATTGAGGAGTGGAGCCTGGAGCCCAGCCCTGGGCATGTCTAGGTTATTATACTCTACCACCCCAAGGGGTGGGACTCAGGGGCTTCTGCTTGGGAAAAGAGAGATGTGGCTTCAGGGTGAGAAAAGGCATGGTGGGAGTTCGGTCTCCCAGGATGAGCATTTTGCATGTAAATCACGCGCTTTTTTACACTTCTGTTATTAATATTGTTGCTGTTACTGTTTCTTTTTTAGTCTCATTTCTGTTTCCAGTAAATTTTTATTATCTCAGCCTGGAATTCCCGTTTTTTTTTTTTTTATGGGGGGTGGGGAGAATGGGAGTAGTTTTTTGGGTTTTTTTATTCAGAGTACTAAATTGAGGAATACCATTCTTAAACCAGAGTAAGAGAGATTACAGCTACTGTGACTCTGTTCAATAATAACTCAAAATAGCTTTTCTCACCTGTACCAGATTGCTATTGAAGCAAAAGTAGCAGAATGTTCATTAAAAGGCCCAGTATGTATAAAACGTAGATGCCCATGCACATACATGCCTATAGCCAGTAATTTGCTGTAAGAATTCCCATCTGTAGTGTCTACTAGCATTTTTCGAAATCTCTATATGCAAATTTATTTTCTTGGCTAAATAAATTCAAATGACCTTTCTTTTCTATGTAATGCATGTTACCTCTACTTTGTGGTAAAGGAATTTGACTGTGCTGTTTAGTTCTTACCATACTTACATACTTGCATGATTCATGAGTGGCCTTTCAGCTTTCTTTAATCAAGAAATATTAAGCTCTTATTTGAACCTGAAAAGATTTCTAAATTCAAAATTCATAAATGTGAAGGGAAGTGATGAAAGATTTTTTTGCACTTCATGTTAGGAAACAGCAGTGTTACTACATTGCTTTTAGGGAGGACTCAAGAGATACTGCACAGCAAATTTTGGTTGATGGTAAAACTAATCAGATATGGGAGAAGAAAGCTGATGAAGTGTTGAAATAGATGGTGTTGAACATTTAAAACTAGTAGAGTGGACCCCAAGCTCTCTCACACTGTTAAATTTTATTATCAAAAATTTGTATTAATCACTCTGTTACTGGGGTGTGATAAGACATTTAACACAAAGCAATTGTAAAGTAAAATGATTCTTCAGGAGTAATAATTTCTTAAGAATTAATTAAAATAAAGGTATTTCCTCTTCTGTGTAAAATTATATCCTTTCTTCTTAAGATTCATAAGTCGTTCAAATTTAGGTCAAGAAAGTAGAGGCCAATGGAACAAGGCTACAAGGTTTGGTGGTGATGGCATTCATAACCATGCACATAACCACAGCTCTTATGGAATAGAGCTGGATAGCCACAGCAGAAGAGAAAGGGGAGAATGCTGTTGGCCTTAAGTATGTTCACAAGAATGAAAACTTAATGTATAAAGCAAAAGGCAAGGGCATGTCAGATTAATCAAATTCAGTTTCATCCTAATATAGTAGCAAAAGATTTGGGACAGACCAGGCAAAAGAAGATGAATACTTTTAGAAAGGAGAAATAATGCATATAGTATCTTTAAAAAATGAATAAAAATTTGAGTATCACTGAATGAATTTGCCATCTTGATCTTAAAGAAATTCTGGACAAAAAGATAAAATGTTATAAAATGTTGGTATCACTGGACTTTGTAAAAGACAGACTGTGACAACAGTTTAATCTGGATAAAAATACTGTAGAGCTGAGATTAGAGATATAATCGCTTTATATGGAAGTGTGATGTTTATAATTATTTGTAGGAGGAACATCTAGTCTTCTATCAAAAGCAGAATATTTACTGTTTGTGTTGATGTTGACTCAGAGGAAGAAAACATGCTCTCTTGACAAGGCATCAGAATTCTGAAGTTTTTTAAGTTGCACGTGTTACAAATAAAACTCCAGCAGTAGACGGTTCTTTAGTGAAAGTTCTCTCACTTTTTTAAATGGCTGTCTAATAATAGAGATTTAGCTTGAGTCTTCTGAATTCAAAAATCAAGAACAGGAATCAAAAGTGACAATCATTTGTGCTAAAAAGGGAAATGCTTTTTTTTCAGCCTGTGCAACATTGTAGTGGCAGTCTTGCAAAACTGTACCTGGTGCTGTTAGTGAGATCTTTAATTGACCACAGTTAAAGTCTTTTCTGGTAGGAGAATGCTGATAATGGTTAGCAGAACAGAGAGAACAGCATTGTCATTTCACAAGGTTGATGAATGCTGGTGCATTATCATGAATAAGGTAGGAAGTAGTAGCATGCCAATAATTAATATTTATGTCTTTTGCCTTTTAAGGTACCTAGTGGATAGTCGCTGGTTCAAACAGTGGAAAAAATATGTTGGTTTTGACAGCTGGGACAAATACCAGATGGGAGATCAGAATGTGTATCCTGGTCCTATTGATAACTCTGGACTTCTCAAAGGTAACTGCCTCTCACTGTAAAATAAACCAATAGTACCTTAAATGCAAAATTGTCACAGGTAGTTCATCTTTTGAAGTTGGCAGTGTAAATGAACTCCAGCATATATAAAGGTAAAAATTTTGGCTTCTTTTTGGACCATGACAGGGGAACTGGAACAGATTTCCCTAATAAATCACAATTTTCTAAATGCAATTATTGGAACCTCTTTGTAATGATAATAAAATATGTCATTATGTACAAATTCCTGATTTATAATGAGATTTTGAGTTATCTTGAGAGCTGAAAATTAGTCAAGTTGACAAAAAGGTAGCTTGAGTGCACTATGATTTCCCTGGGTTTTTTTGTAGTTCAACTAAATTGGTTGATTTAAAATATGATTTTTAAGTTGAGCTCTAAAACTTATTTCTATAAATGAGCCCCAAGTCCACCTTTTAGCTCTGGAACAATTGAAGAAGTGGTATTATTCAGTTCAGTGACTTAAGTTGTATGAAATGATAGAGGATGATTTCCTGTTTTCCTTATGGTCTTATATGCATTTTACACTCTGTCACTGCTATAATTACTCAGGTGCATCTGACTTTTGCTGACTGTAGCAAAATTTTGAACTCAGGTCTCTATATAGAATACTTCCCTACAAATTTTCATCTTCACATCAAATTCTGTATTTAATGTCCAGTATCAGAATACCATTAAAGCTGTTAATATTTAATCTGCAAAATCCAGCAGGTAGAATATTGAACAGATATTTTGTTTTCATCTCTGCAGTTACAGGTAATGTAATAATGCTGCTTATTGTATTGACACGTAGTAATACCAGTTTTTCCAACTTCACAGGGTTTATGATGAACTCTTGACTTTCTTTATTCAAAACTTCTGTAATTAGTATCTCATTATTTTACAAATTAAATGCTGAAGATGATTGTGTCTTTCATAAAACTTCTTGTACTATGTTGTATTAATTGTCAGTGTGTGTGTCTGACAGTGACCGGTGCCTTTGCAGAAGGTGCTGTATTGTCATATACGTCTATATGTTGTCATCCACCCAGAAACTTTAAGGTCTTTTTGCTCCAGGTGAATGTTGTGTTTTGTTTTCTGAAATGTGAGGATTTAGATCTTTTGTTCATTTTTGTAGTAAATCTTGCAGTGTGGTGGGGGTGTTCAGGTGATACATGTCAGCTGACGTCAGATGTAGTAACATCTTTTTATACTCAGTGAGGTAGTATCAGTTTGTTCTGTTTTGTGTCTTCCCTTTCAAAAATAGGTGATTTCTAGTTGTACCAAACACTGTTAGTTCATCTGTACCATTTATAACTTAATCTACATACATGTTCAGATTATATTTAAAGTTACTGTTATGAAGCTTGCTTTAGGGTTAGCTGTCCAAATTTGAAGTCATGTTAGCCATTTTCCTAAAAGCTTTTGAAAAACCTGTGTTCTGTTGTTTTGACACTACCAGTGCTCCTCTCAAAATAAATGGCATCAGGGATTGTGACCTTTGCTTTTTGCTCATGCATGGTTCTAAACTGTGACTCCACATTGGCAGTGAATCCAGTTACCCTCCAACATCAGCTGTTCCTGTGTAAAGGTAGTTTTAAAATTAAGGGCATAAGTGCCCTTATAAAGCAAATAAAAGCTTTCTTATTCACCCATTGCAAAGCAGGAATCCTCTGTACTAGGTTTTCTATGTAGCATAAACTGACCCTGAAAATGGTTGGATATTAATCTTGTCTTTGGCTCATAGTATGATTTAGTTGCTCTTGTGCTGCTCTCCTTAAAGTATGCATCTGATATCAAGAATAAAATAATCTAAAATGGGCATGATTTTGCAGATGTTCTGCAGTGTAATGCAGTGATAAGGAAATCTGTAATTGAATTCACAAAAGATTGATTCCAGAAAACTGAAGCAGTATGTTGTGCTTATATTACTTAAATGCTTCTCCCTTGTTTCCAGAACATTTGGATGAAGTGAGAGCAATGAAATATAACAGGTAGAGATTTCAGTTAATCTCAACATGTGCAAAAAATGTCAAATGTGATGTAATGCACGTGTCATGTTCAAAAGAAGAGATACTTCATCAAAGCGGGCACAAAGAAGTAGGTATTTAGAGTAGCTGATTGTTCATCATAGAAAACACTGTTGTGTATGAGGGACTGAGTTGTCAGAACCAGGGTATCAGTTTGATAGTTCTGGAAAAAATTATGCTAAAAGAAATGTTGGTCTTTTCAGAAGGAGATAATAGAATCCAAATTACACCTTCTCGCAATGTAAGATCAGTGCAGAAAACCTGTATGACTCTTCTGAAGAGTTCTGTAGACCTGCAGAAGTGCTGTGGGTTTCTCCCCACACTGTGCTCCCAGTTACACTGTGATTCTTCCAGATGGAAAGACTGCTGCCCTAAATGTTTGAAGCTCACAGTTGCTCACATCTGGAATCATCTCTTAGACCCAAAAGATAGCTGTTAGTAATAAGGATTGAAGGAAAGCTAAAAGCATGCAGCTTACCTTAAGGGATTTCAAATTTCGTTTTATTCAAATGCAGCATCTCCCCTTCTCTGCAGATTTTGTAGTGACTATTTCCAGAGCACATAGGATCCTTTAAATAGAAGGTTGTACATGCTACTTTCCTAGTCTGACACAGGGTGAATGACTTCAAACTTTGTCTTGAATCTACACTTAAGTAGTCGTTCTCATTTTCAGCTGTGGAAGTATCCATAATGATGTGGGAATATGTGTGAAGTGAGTGGGAGAAATGAATTGATTTCTTTGAAAGCTAGGATGGTGTATGATAACAAACTAGGTGCTTATAATTGCATGGGGATATAAAGTTGTCACTCATACAGTAAAGGAATACCACGTGTAATAGGTGTGCTAAACATGAATTGGATAGTTTGCCTACATTGTTTCAGAAGACTTGCTTTGAACCATAATACTGATTACATTATTGTGACCTCTGCTGTTTATGTGGAAAATGTTACATTAAAAACTCCAGTAGAGAATGACAGTATTCAAGTGAAAATAATCTTTCTCTTACAGATGGTGATTCTCAGTCTCTCAAGGAGCATCTCATTGATGAGCTGGACTACATCCTTTTGCCAACTGAAGGCTGGAATAGGCTAGTGAGCTGGTACACACTGATGGAAGGTCAAGAGCCAATTGCACGCAAGGTACTCTTTAGCTACCTGCAGGGATGAGTATGATTCAGATGTAGTCCTGCAAATATACAGGAATTACACAGGAATTTATTAGCAGACTTTGAAGTTCTGGCCTGTGATATGCATATTGAAAACTCCTGCTTTAGTTGCTTACTGATATCTAATTTTTATTCAAATTTTTGAGGCTTAAATGTGTAATATTGAGGCAGGGGGATGCAAAGGATGTAATACTTTATTTTTCTGGAAGTAAGTTCTCTCAATAAATATCTCAAGAAGAATTTGCTTTAGAAGTTTATATGGCTCTTAGTGCAAATGATTTTGTAATTAGGTAAATAACTCTAAAACTGTATTGACTATGTTAGTGAAAAGCCTGGCCCTAATAATATTAACATTGATGGAGTAATTGGTAGTTTCTTTCTGATAAACACACTGCTCAACTGCTTGCTAAGGGGGATACTTTTTTGGGCAAAAAGCTTACCTCTACACAAGTAGTAGTCCATGGTATGTAGTAGTGTGGTAGTGTGGCCCTCGATCAATATGAGATACTGAAAAATTACCATCTTTAAATTTGTTTTGGTTTGGTCCAGCACATAACATGCTTATTATTAAGGTGGTAGGACATTTCACCTGTTCATTGATTATACTATCTTTTTTTGTTTGTATTATTTCTTAAGATTTTCAAGTGATTGCAGTTGCATCCTCACTAGACTGAATTACTTAGTTTTTAAAATACATTTTGGTATATTTATCCTTTCTGTATTGACCACTAGGGTGTATTTTTCCAGTTACATGGATCTTTATTTTAATTCTTCTAAAATCACTGAAAAAATACTAAACTTAGAATTTAGTTTTTTGATTTCTGGTGTAATGCAACTTTTGTTTCCTTCTTATGACATAAATGTGGTTTAACTGCAAGAATGCTGGCTGCTTATTTGAAGTCCACTCTTCAAATAAATTATAGATATGGCTGTAGAAGAAATTTCAGGTCCTCAAAATTAATTTGGCCAGCAATAGAAGTTTGTGCAGGTTTTTATAATATTTTCTCTAATCTGATAAAATAGTTGTTTGGTTTTTGGTTTTATTTTAAAGAGACTTCCCTGAAATATCTTTTTGTCTAGTTCTGTTAGAGCTGAAATTTGTTAAAATAACTCTCCTTCTTTAAAGATATGTGTTATCAGCTTGTTATTGTTTTATCTGAAGATGGATTTCAGTAAACTGCATACTTTTCCATCATCATGGTAAAGTAAAAAGTCTGTAATTTTTTTTCAAAGGAAGATGGAGGGAGAGAGCAGGAAATTAGAGTAACTTCCATTCCACTTGGCATTAGCTAACTGGAAAAATACATGGAGTATAATGTGGCCAGGTAAACTGGCATAGCTTTGTTATTTTCTCAGAAACATATTCCTTTTCAGCAGTTTTGTTTCTAATGCTTTTGTCATTCATTATTATTTTTCCTTTCTGCCTTTATGGGTTGCTTTTTTTTTTCATAAACATATTATACTTTTCTTTCATCTCCTTTGTTACATCAGCTATTTTTGAAGTGTGGATCCAAATTTTAAATTGATAAAATTCTGTATTTAATCTATGTCAGATAATGCTAAGGCTTCTTGCATAGTAGGTTGTACTACCACTAGAGTGTTGGTTTTTATTCTTAGAAATGTCTTAGCCATACCAAAAAGTTTTGTTTACTGCTACTATTTTGTTGTGAGTCTAGAAGCTAAAAACTACTAAACTGCTCAAATTAAGATGCATTTTTGTTTAAATGCTGTGATTGACAGTCATTAAAGCTAAGGCAAGCAATTAATTCACTAATTTCTTAATTTTTTTCCTATGGCACATACATATAAGGTATATTTGTATAGCAGATCTCTCCTAGCAATTAGCTGGTGGCTTTATTTTAACCGTATTTGTCAGATGTATCACATATCAGGCTGATGGCTATTTTTGGAGCAGTCTACATGACTAAGAGTACTGCAGTTACACTTTGGAAGATGAAAGGGAAAAACATTTGAGAGGTGACCCTGAATATTTTTTTCTACATTTTACTTTTCTTAAAAAAAAATTTAAAAACCCTGTATATTTAGCTATTCTGTAATCTGTTTTTAAAATTAACATAAAATAAACAACTGTAATGAGCAGATAAATTTCAAATAAATATATTCATTATTGAAATGTAAGTGGAGGATTTGTAGGTTTTGTATAAATATGTGATATCCAGGTTTCTTTAGTGTATTATATTTTTGATGAGTACTCTTCAACTCTGAAAACTAGCTCTTGATGTTCTGAGGAAGTAGCATGCAATGAATGTATTTGGAAATAAAAGTAGCTTTGGGTGTTTTTAAGTTTTGATCAAGTATCTTTGGATTAAGATTGCATATTTGTAATTTCTGCTGTACTTTATACTTTGAAAGTCATCGTGTTATACACAGGTAAGACATCATCATGTAAAAAAGTACTTTCTAATTTACTGTATTTCTGAAAAGTTATAGGAGAATTTTAAGTTCTAATTTTTGTATTTATTAAATGTCTTACATTACATGAACTTCAGTTTCTTGAAGAGTTCTCAAAAATATTTTGAAGTGTGTGTATATGAAAACATATTCAGACTGATACATGATCCCATTCTGTTTTTCAGGTCGTTGAGCAGGGTATGTTTGTTAAGCACTGCAAAGTAGAAGTATATCTAACAGAATTAAAACTGTGTGAAAATGGAAACATGAACAATGTTGTCACACGAAGATTTAGTAAAGCTGATACAATAGGTATGCACGACTATTTTCTAAAGATATGTTATTGTTACCTTTATGTGGTAGCAAGTTCTGAATAAATGTTTAGAAAAAATGATAGATGGGTATTTTGGCTATTCAAAACAATGAGAGTAGTTTTGTTTATATCAAAGTTAAAAGTTAACATGGGAATATTGAGGGGGGTTTAATACAATTTTAGCAATATAATTATGTGGTTTATTTTTTAAGCATCTGTATTAACTTTAGAGGTTTGACCTTTTAAGAAAGTAAATAATGTCATGTTATTTATTGGATTTCATAGTACTTTTTATTGGCTTTTTAGGTGTAAGAAATATTTTCATATATATTATTATATGTTAATAATTTATACATAATACATATTATAAATATCGCAATGTTTATGTAGTCTACATAAATATGATACTGAATATATTTTCTACATATATTATAAATATATAATATTATAAATATATATAATTATATTAATCATATATTAGCCAACACGTTCTAGTCATATATATGAAGAGCAAGATATATACAAAACACAAGAAGGAATTATTAATGGCAAAAGATGAAAGTATTCTTCACATTGTGAAGTGGCAGGCCAGGCACAATCTTTTACAGTAATTGAATCCTCTATTAAACCTTCAACATACCTTTATTTGTATTTATTTTGACTGCTCGTTGAGCTTTCTGTCATTGTTTGAAACAGCATTTTGATATCTGACTTCGAAAATAACAATCAGAACATTTTCAAAGATGTTGCTTCTCATTTTTTGTGTATTTGTGCATGTATATCTGAGATAAGAGTCTTTCAGTTGTCTGTATTTCTGCAGTTTTGTACCTTATGGAGAATTGTACTCTATGCCCTTGGCACTGTGCGCCCAGCTATCACTTTGTTTACATTTGTTGACAGCAGTGTATATTTTTTAGCTTTTGCTTCTCTTCACAATATGAATAGTGACTTATACTTAATTCTTTGCAGATTGCTTGGTTGAGAAGCAGTCATTTGTTTAATTTGAATATTTAAATAAGAAAAATAATCATCTCTAATACTAGAATAACAACTTGAAAATTGTGAAAATTCTTCTCAAAACAGGGTTTGTTGTATTTTAATTTGACTTTTTGAGATCTGGCTTAACTTGGGAAGTTATACTTCATTATTTTCCAAGGAAACCAGAAGTTTGGAAAAAGCAATTTAAAATTGTCCTTCCTTTAGGACCAAATGCAAGCTATTTTGCAGCTATACTGAATTTAATTGTATCACTGAAATTATAGGTAATGGATTGATTTTGTTTCTCTAATCAGGAACAGGGCATTTTGGAATGACTTTTACTTGAAGATATATTTATTTTTTCTTAGCAAAGAGAGAATTACAATTATGGATAAATTGTTGTAAAAGGTAATGAGAAGCAGAGGTCACTGACAATTCCTTTCCAGACACTGGCCTTGTTTGCTTTCCTGAAATGTGGATGATAGGTTCCTGGAAGCCTTTAAAAACATTTCCTTCTGAAGATGAAGCTTCTTGTGCAGTGTACAAAGCAAAGCCATCCTAGCCAAGGCATCCAAAAGTGTTTGTACCTTAGAAGAAGAGCTAGAAAAATTCAACCCACTTTGAGTGAAATAATAACTGAATCCTCTTATCTTATTACTAAGATTATGATTTTTCTACCCCCCGCCCCTGCTTCTTACCTTGATATATTGAAGATAGTTCTGGAATTCATCAAATACACAGAATAAATGCTTATTATATCAATAAATAATATGCAAGAGAGATCTTACAGAATCTTGATTATTTTTCATTCTTCCTTGTATATTGCAATAAAGGATGCATTTTTGTTATAGTTGCAGAAGGCTTGTAGTACAAAAGAGTCAGTAACAGCCCCAAAGAAGTAGACACGGTCTTTTCAAGAAATCTTAATTTTTCCTATCCACCATCATTGGTTATATTATTTACTGCACTCAAAAAATAAGTACAAGACCTTCCTTAATTCACAAAACCAGAAAAATATTCTAAGTATAATATAATACTGACCTATCAGTCTTCAGATATGTGTTATACCTGGAATACCTTTGCTTTTCCATTCAAACAGAAGCTAAGCTGTGTTGATAAATTAGTACAAAGTTTAAGACGCCTAATAATGCCAGTCATTCTCCTGCAATGGTACTAGTCACATCTGACATGTTCTTTGGACCTTCTTGGGAACCTATGATTGAGGACCCTTGCCTTGGAGACAGTGCATAGTGACTTTGAGACTAGTTGATGATTAACTCTCTTGGGGGAGAGAGCATCCATTCTAAAAGGAAAATTAGTTAGACAATAGATGTAATTGAGGCAGCTTTGCAGCAATCCCAGAGAGCATCAGGACTTCAGAGTGAAAATGAGTTAATGATCCATTCAGGAATTTTAATCATGTGAAAGTATGATAGAACTATGTCATCAGCCTAATATGTAAGAGTTTTACAAAACACAAAATGTCAGAAAGACTGTTTGTAGGCTTGGTAATGGACAAATAGGAGTCAGATTGTGTCTACAGTGGCATAAAACAATTCCAAAACTGAGCTGATAAACTTCACAGAAGATTCTACTAGAAGCTCTGCATCTAATGGACTTTTGCTAGTAAATTGTCTTAGTAAATGGCAGTGATTTATCTCTCCCTTTAATCTGCTGCAGAATACAAGGATGTAATGCTTGCCACTCTTGAGGACTATTTTTTCTGGAATCCGTGACTAGCCTTACCCTTCGTTATGAAGGAAAGATTACTGTTTCCTTGCTCAGACTGACATCTTAATGTTAACACCTAAGAGTTTCCTTTAGCCAGCATTTGTGATAGTAATAGCTTTTAGTAGCCAGGATATATTTGTATTACTGGTATTTCAAAACTGTACTTAAAGCATGCAGTTGTTTTTATTAATAGACTGTATCATTTTTAACAATATAGGGTATGATCTGTATGGGAGCTGTAACTTTTAATTCTCAAATTGAACCATCTCAAATTGTGGGTACACAGCTGATAGAGTGAGAGGCATCTTCAAATAGCAGTCCTTCCTGTCTGTTGTAGACACCATGCTGATTCTGTCATACATTGGATGTATATAATTAGTCACCATCCCTGGAAGTGTTTGAGATCTGACAGCATGTGACAATGCTGTGGTTTAGTTGATCTGCTGGTGTTTGGGGAAAGGTTGAACTCAATGATCTTGGACATCTTTTCCAACTTTAATGAATCCATGATTCTACTGGAGGACAACCCCATACACAATGTGACTCAGTACCTATTTGATCCATTTTCATTTGTGAAATGAAGGCACTTCACTTTAGTTCATATGTTAGCTTTTCATTAATACTTGGTGGGGATGGGAGGAATAATTAAAAAGTTTGCATTGTTCATATGTTCATGGAAGTACATAAAATAATCTTATTTTCACAGTCTTAAAATTGGCGTGATAGTCCAGTTCAACATGCTCTTCCCAGAGTCTTGGACATAATGTGTAGTCATCCAATAGAATTGATTCTTCCTGTCTTGTAACAGTTCTGTTGTGAAGCTGGAATACGTTAAAAATTAACATAATAAATGTTAGCTTAATACTTGTGAAGAAAATGGCCTGCAATGCTCAGATAATTAATTGCCATGGTATTAATATAGTAAAAAATTATATTTTGTAAATTCTTTTAGTGAAAGCCATTGACAAATCTAGATTTTTCTAGTTTATTTTACACGATTGCTGACTAGATTTGTTCTTATATTCGCATATAATTATTTGAATTCACTGGTTGAGAATTGATTTAGACAGTACATGATTTTTTTTTAAAGCCAAGAAATCAGATAAATCTGTTGCCTTGTTGATATCACCTACATAGCCTTTATATCATCTCTGTTACAAAAACAGATGATCCAGTCTAACACTTGCTTTCAGACTAAAATGTATGATAACTAGTATAGAAACAAATTACATTCAGTTGCCTACAATAGCTGCAAATATTATATTGGCCCATTGTCATACATTTCACAAGCCAATGTCTGGACTTTTGCAAGGTATTTTTAAGTTTTGGGTCTCAATTTGGCTTTTCCTGTTTAACCTAGTGGAAGAGAAAACAATCTTGAGTAAAAGGGAGCAAGAGAAGCTGACACACAAGTGTTTTGTCCTTAGACTTTGGAGGGAATATCTTTCAAAGAGCTTACAGGGCCTATTTTTGTAATTGTGCTTTTAGTGATTGTCAGGGATAAAGTACATGTTTCTTGACTCCTGTTTTGTGTTCTGTGTTAGCTGTTACGAGACATAACTTCCACAAGCCTTTGCATGTCTACCAGTTAAAAAAAGCAGCTAAGTTGGATTGCTGTGAAACAGCACTGTACATAGTAGTTCAAAAAACCCAGCTCTTTAATAAATTCTGTTCATGTGTAAGGAGAATAGATTAATTAAAGACTTCTTAAATTTCAGTTGTAGGTAAGTTATGCTACCTTAAAATTATGTAACACTGCTTATATTTCTTTAAGATAGAGTAGGAGCTGGTAGACCTTTTTTCTTTGAATATTTCAGGGATGTAGAATCTTTCATGTTCCTTTTAGAATAATTTTGTGCACTTCAGTTTTACAGAGTAGTCACTGTTTTTCTGTGGACACATGAATTAAACTTCACCCATATACGTTGTGGTTAGTGCTAGTTGCACTCAGATATTGGTAGAAGCTTAAAAATCAAAAAGGGTTGATTTAGGGAACAGAATGTCTTCCTGCACCTGATTTTGCTACCAGTCTCATGTCTGATAATTTGCTACCTCCCCACACCTCTGATAGCACACTCAGTAATTAGTAGATGGCTTCTGTCCTGTTATTTATTAACTTCTCTTTATTTGGTCTGTTTTGCTGAGGGATTCAGTCTTCTCACTGTTTCCATTTGAAATGCAAGCTAACTGGCAACTTCCTACTTGTCCTGCAAAATGATGCAGTTGCATGGCACTTTCTACAGATTCATTTATATTTTGAATATGAGGAGATGAATTCTTTTGCTTTATTTGACCTTACACAGTTTGTGTATTGAAATGCTAAACTTGTGTTTTTTCCTTCACAAAACAGACACAATTGAAAAGGAGATAAGAAAAATCTTCAATATTCCAAGTGAAAAAGAGACCAGATTGTGGAACAAATACATGAGTAATACTTTTGAACCTTTGAATAAACCAGACAGTACCATACAGGATGCTGGTTTATATCAGGGACAGGTACAGTATTTCTTTTCTTTTTGCTCATGAAAATGTACCCAATGATTTTTGCTTCTTTTTAAATGAAAATCACTTTCTAATATATGATATTAGGACAGAGGATTTTGTGAACAAATTTGTTGAAATTAAAGTAGCCTTTTTGTGTATTTATAGGATTAAAGGCTGAAAAGAGATATTAAAGAAAAATGTAACTCTCCTGGTGAATTAAAATTAAAATTTTTAATATACTTTTAAATTTGAAATTTTATGTTTACCAAATTTTATTGAATTGCTGACATGAATTTGGTAAAATCTGAAATAATTATTCCTAGATTCTTGGATATGTTCCTATCATGAAACCCAAAATCTGAAGAATAGATATTCTGAAAGAATAAATCTTCCTGAGTCCACCTGAGTATTCTACTCAGATTGCAATGTCTAGATTTCACATACAAAAAAAAAAATGAAAACACTTTGATAAGAACAGCGGAGACAGATGTTTGTAAACCTGATTTAACATGAGACAGTGTCATCACTTTAAAACTCACTTTATCGGGGAATTCCTCACAAGATAATTTTTTACCTCTCCAGATGAATATGAAGAACAAACATTGAATGTTAAGCTACAAAATATAAATATAAACAGACTGAGCAATTGCATTGATCAAATAACTTTTCAGATCATTACACTGATTCTTTAGTCTACAGTAGAGTTGGATGTTTTTTCAAAAGCTGTAGTTCATGCAGTCACACTGCAAATGTGAATGGATAAAATTTGGTGGCAATAATTTTAGTCAAGAATATATTAAAATATTTCATTTTGCCTTGAAATACTTGACTCTAACCTACTTAACAGCAGTATTTATGCTGTGTTTCAGTTTTCTTTTATGGCATGGAAGGTGCACCAGTCAGTGCACCAAAATTGTTGGTTGAACTATTTTGTCCCTCATCTTCATGCTGCATGCACTTAAACCCTCACACAGGTGATTTTAACAAGGGCCACATTTTCCATTAAAGATGCACATCAAAGATGTAACTTTCAAATTACCTCTATTCCAGTGAAGCATTAACTATGAAGTGAACATGTTCTAATAAAGCCATGACAAGATCTCTAGGTGACATCTGTACTTTGAGCAAAATAAATACTGTTTAAAACAGAGTTTAACCATTGTTTCTGAAAATGCTAAATGTTGTGGTAGGCCATGTATATTTGGCCAGTTGCACTTGCTGGCACACACTTGGTTATTTTTCTTCCTGGGCTTCCTAATCTAGTAATAGTTATGCTGACTATTACAGTCTGTCTAACCTAATAGTTATAATAGTGTATATGATTGAGTAAATTAATGCTTTGAATTTATCAGTTGATTTCTGAAGCAAGCCTTTAGGGATTCCCTTGAACTCTGCAGTCTAAATCTACTTTTTATTTAGTTACCTCTGAGAGCCATTCAGAGATGTATGAGAATCAGTCTTTCAGCATCTAGGACCAAGGATAGTCGACTCCTCTTCCTGAGAGAAAGCTGGTCATTACAGAAGGCTTGTTTTCAATCTCATACTCAAGTGTGTTCAGAATGAAGATGTGATTACATCTTCAAGTGGTTTTGAGCGTTAGTACTTACCTGAATTTATATCAGGGTGTGGACACATACAAGGCACAGCATGGCATCAGTCTGCAGTTTTGCAGAATTAGTTGCATTGGAAGCAGGGAGTTGGATTCAGTTTAAGTATTGGAGTCTATTGCCATTTCAAAGGATTCAGCTCTCTTCAGCTGTCAATCCAGAAAAAGGCATGAGCTGTTTGTAGGTCCTGTGTCATATCTGCCAGCATAGGGCAGATATCTCAAATACCCAATGGAGTTTCAAATGACACTCGATGCCTGTGTGTGGGACTGAGTGTTCTGTTCTCCTTTCCGTCCCAATAACAAATTGAATGGAATTAATTTCATTAGCCAACTGTCCTGTTGAAGAAATAATATTAGATAAATGCTTTGGTGAAATACACAGGAGTAACCATACAGGTATAATTTTAAGGCTGCCAAGGCAGAAAATAGTTTTGTTGGAATGTTTTGGGGTTTTTTTCTTATCTATATGTGTGAGGCAAAATTCTTTCAGGAATTATTCCTTTCTTTACAGGGCTGTTGTATAGATATGTGATTTCTATAGATTGACAGGTGCTGTTTAAACACTGCAGGTCATCTTCTGACCTCTTTGAGAGATAAGTTGCTTGCCATCCATGGATTGTAGAGGAATAGAAATATTAAGTGACTTGCCCAAATTAAGATGAGGGGTGAAAAAATTAGAGAGGAAGGTGCTGTATAATGGATGGAATATGTGGTGTCATGGAATATCCTTGAATCTCAGTGAATAGTAATTTAAATATCAGTCTTTTCTCAATCACATGTCAGCAAATCCATTAATAAGATGGAACAGAAAGCAATCTACTGATATTTTTATTTTAATTTTCTTGTAACACTTTTTGTGGTAGGTCCTGGTGATAGAACAGAAGAATGAGGATGGAACGTGGCCAAGAGGTCCTTCAACTCCTAAGTAAGTTACGAATTCCCTTTACATGATTAGTTTGCATATTATTTTGCTTAATGAAAAAGTTTTTAAAAGTGGCATTTTATTTTGAACATCACCTTTCAAATATTTTAGATAAAAATACACTTGAACATAATGTTGTAAGTGCTGTGCATTGTAGAATATTGAATAATAATGGTGAATTCTTGCATATATGTTGCTTAACTTTGTTGATTTCAACTAAGGATGTACATTATTCTGCTTAAAAATGGGAAAAAAATCCACAGTGGAAAACTGTAAAACTTAGCATCTGTAAACTGTAAAACTTAGATATCTGTTTCAAAGCACAGTGTATCTGTTAGGTCAACACAGATTTTATCAGTATTTTTTCTTATATGTAAATATTTTCATGGACAGCTTGTTCCTTTTGTCTCTAGAGCATAATATTTACCCATAAAGGTTGTTTAAATTGCAGGCTACATTACCATCATGTGTCTCTTACTCTTTGTTGGGCTGTCATCAGTTAATGCAGGATGATGTTGGTTTTTTTTTCTGTTTTACATGTTATCAGCAGCACCTTGATAATGGCAAGTGAATATAAAGAAAGACTTTAGTGTTTTTCTTTAATTAATTATTTTTAATATTATTTCCAGTGTCTAAATCATGTTCTCTTGGTTTTGAAGAACAGTTGGAACCATGTAATTAATATGATGTCAGCCTTACAAATAGTTACCTGTGTTTTTTGCCTTCATTGACTGGTTCTTGGTCATACTTTGATTAAAAAGTTTGAGTTCTTTTAAGTTCTCTTTATTTCTTTTGAGATTATCTATGTATGTAGATAAGTGTCACTGTTGTTCTAAACATTTTTATAATATCATTGCTGATTTGAAGGACTGTATCTTCAGTGTTTATCTCAAACACTTATATTTGGAACACTAGTTTCCATTAAGTTATTTAATGAAGTCTGAGCTCAATGTAAGTATGAGCAGTACAATCTTGCTTAGCAAGATGTAACATATTGAAGCAGTAGAAATAATGGGATGCTGAGTACTTGAAGTTTAATCTAACCTCTAAAAGCATCTAGTAGGAATTTAAATTCTTAGTCAACTTTTAGATGCATCTTTCAAAGGTTAAAAGAACTTACATAACTCACTGTCATAGATTCTTTTGCAAATTTTGGTTAGAAGGTATTCTGGTGATAGTATCTACTTTTATTCTGCCAAAATTCTTTTCCATTTTATGGAAAGCACTCAAGAGCAGTATATGAATTAAAGAATATCTCCTGAAAAATTTTGATCTAGGGACAAGTGAATGCTAATTCAGTATGCTGGTGTCAGGGGATTCTGTAAGTAAACCAGCAAATTAGGATGAATGGTATTGCTGTGAGGTTGGGGCATGGTTTTGAGATCTAGTGGATATGAGAAAATTGGAATTCAGTATTCAAGTGCACTGTAATAATGGAAAGTTTGCAAAATTTAGTGAATTCAAATAGCAGATACCAACACGCTGCATCTGTTTAAAACTTCATGAACAACCCAATAAATGTTTAAAAGGTTAGAAATATTAAACACTCGCTTTGGAGTTTTCTGTGTGAGGTCAATTAGTAGTGCTAGTTTGTCAACACAAGTAGCATATATCCACATGCCTTCCTACAATTATGTCATTGGTCATACACTGGCTCACTGCTGAAATTAGTAGTGCTCTTTGTAGTGCTTCTTTTTCTAGAGTACACATTGTAAACAAATTCTGATATCAAAATATGAAAGGCCGTATTTAGAAATGGCAACATAGAGGATAATGAAAGATGATAAAGCTTGAAAAGGCAGGATCATTTCAGAACATGAGCTAAGCTTTTCTAGAGATTCACAGAGTAGTTGAAGTTGGAAGGCATCTCTGCAGATTCTTTAATCCAACCCACTTGCTCGAAGACAGGTCACCTAGAACAGGTTGCTTGGGACTATGTCCAGATGGGTTTTGAATATGTCCAAGGATGGAGGCTCTGCACCCTTCCAGGAAAACCTATTCCACTTTTTGATAACTCCCGTTTTGAAACAAATTCCTTACATGTACAAAGAGCAGCCAGTGCTTCAGTTTCATACCTATTGCCTCTTCTACTTTCAGTGGACATGACTTAGAAGGGTCTTCCTCCATCTTCTTCATTCCCTCCTACTGGTTATTTATATACGTTGATAAAATTGCTCTGGAGCCTTCTCTTCTCCAGGCTGAATGGTCCCAGCTGTCAGCCTTTCCACAGAGGTCAGATGCTGCAATCCTTGCTCACCTTTGTGGTGTCTCACTGGATTTGGTCCAGGATATCTCTGTCTCTTTGGTACTGGGGAGCCCAACACTCCAGATGTCTGTGGCCAGTCCTGAGCAGAAGAGAAGGATCCCCTCCCTTGACCTGCTGGCAGAGTAGCACGCTGGCCCAAGGTGGTTGTGCAAGGACACATGCTGGCTCATTTCCAGCTTTTTGTGCAGGTGGTTCCCTGCCAAGCTGCTTTCCATTTGGTCACCTGCCTGCATACCCACCTCCTTGTCATGTATTGGCTCCTGGCATTGCTCCTCCCCATGTGCAGGCCTTTGCATTTCCCTTGACTGGACTTCATGAAGTTCCTGTTTGCTCATTTTTTCAGACTTTTGAGGTCTGTCAGAATGACAGCAGAATCTATATTATGACAATTTAAAAAGAGAAACAGGAAGATGGAAAGGTGTTCTGCACATTTTCCTTGCCTTTTTTTTGCAGAAGCATAACAGCAATTTTTGTGTTGCTTCTTTTGGCAGTTCTTCTGTATTCCTACTACAGGTGATGAATGCTGTCAGTTTTTCATGAGAAATGTGTTAAAGGTGTGAGCATCTTTTCTTTTACAAGAAAAAAACTTACTTTGAAAGTGACCAGATTGGAGCCTCAGTTCAGTAGAGGAAGGAACACTTTTGAAAATTATAATTCTGTTTTTCTTAAGAGTATAATGATCTTGTACAAGAAAAAAAATTGATTATCATCATAATTGTCTCTCCTGAAATTAGAAAGAAGTGATTTTAAGTTGGGATCCTTTTCGTGTGGGAGCAGAGATCATGTTGTGCTTAATTCTTTAATTAATTAGTTACCTTAACTTCTGCTCTGTGTTTAAGCTTGTCATTGCTTGCATTTATTTTATGTGTACTGTTCTTCTAACTTCTGAATTTACTTAATTTTGGAAGCAGTTGTAATATCCACTGTAACACCCTGCATGATTTAATGATATCTGCTATCGTGTCATATTTTAACACTGTTTGAAATGTTTGTGGGTCTTGGTTTTTTTTTGTCTGGAAGTGTCTGAATTCTTAAACTGTGACCCTGTTCACAGGGTCAGTCAGATTTAGGAATAGCTGGATTTTTTTTCTTTCTGAGAGGTTGTTTATATCAGCTACTGGGATTTTTTTTGCTCTGAGAGGTTAATTTCTATGAAACTTTCTTCTGGAATGTCTTAAATGTCACCTACTCCCAAAAGAGCTATTGCTTAGTAATGATCATTTTTGCAGAAAATCTTGTTACACTAACATGTCTGTGAGTAGCTGTCTCCTCAGTTTGATACACATGACAAACTTATGCAAACATACAGATGCCAGTTGTTTTTGTGGCTTAGTTGCTGCTGATTCCAGTATTGAATGAAGACTTGAGTTCTCTGTGCAGATTTTAAAATTTTCATCTGTGTCCTTATATGGGAAATTATTCTGCAGGCAGAAAAAGCAACTAATCCTGTTTGAATTTTTTACACTAAAAAATTAAATATAAATTTTAAAAATCCAATATTGTATTTCAAGTGACTTAAGCAACTGTACTACAAAATCGAGTTACTTATATTCAGGAAAGACTGTACATCACTGAAAACCTTTTAGCCAATCTGTGATTATAAAACTTAAGGAGAAGCAAGGAACTCAAGTTTTGACATTCCATGGATTACCAATTGAATAGCCAGGGTTTCTGTTAGTTTTCTGTTAAGAAGTTGTTACCTGTTTGTATGCAAATATAAAAGCAAGTTAGGAAGGCATGCAAAGGAGCTGTAAACTAGTGGGTTATTTCCTTCTAACTTTAAAATAGTGTTGTAGCTGGGATTTTTTAGAAAACTGAAAAACAAATTTTAAATCTACTGAGCCATCCTATTCTTTAAAAATGCTTTCTCTATGGTAAAAAACTTAGAATTTTTAATTACCTGTCAATCTGTATTTCTTTGTGTGTATCAAAAGTAATGGATTTCATTATGATACTTTTTACATTTAGACATCATTGTGGAATAATCCTAATCAAATAGCTGGCTACTTAGCATAGTTTACAGATGGCCCCCTGTTAGCTTTAAAACAATTTTCATGTGTTAAAGGGAGTATATTCTTAATTAGGTGGGGCGGTTTTCAACCATACAAAAAGGTGAGACTGTACACATTTGTAGTTTAGTTCTTTTTCTCCATGTAATAATGAATGTTTTCTTAGTTTTTGGGGTTTTTTTGGTTTTTTTTTTTGTTTTGTTTTGTTTTTTTTTTGTTTTTTTTTTTTTTTCTGATTCAAACTGTACATCTTTTAATCTTGAAAAAGCATTAAAGGCCCTTTCTTGATATTTTTCTTTTCCTGGCTTGGACACCATAATGTCTGTTAAGAGAAGGGAACAAATGGATGAAAGATGTTTAGCAGTCCTTTTAAAAATTATAGAATGCCCATTTATCCAATTTTTTTTAAGTAAATTTATCCATGAATCTTCAAAGGAAAAAATGTGTTTGGTTTTTTCCCCTGAGCAGTTATTAAGCAGACAGATACGCCTTTCTACTGACTTTTCTGTAAGAAAGAATTGTGATGTATAGAGCTAACTAGGGAATTACTCTGAAGTTTTAAATGGTATAAGCAGGAGCTGTCAGCTTGTTTGTCAGCCAAGAGCTAGACTGCCATTTGCTGATAAATAATAATTGAGATAACCATGTGTGGGAGCTCCTGTGGGTAAACACCAAACATTGATCATGTTCAACAGACATTTTCAAGCTAGTTTAACAAACACGTTCATTAATATGCAATTATTGAGGGTTGAAAAATGTTTAACAAATGCATGTCCTGAACATTAATTTTTTTGACTGATGAATGTTAAAATATCAACCTTTTTTACTGCCAATTCCCCAAAGAAGTGTGATTAGCTGAATTAGTTAAGTTTGTAAGAAGAGAATAGTCTAACTAAAGCTTGCTTTAAAATTGGATGCTAGCCCAATCATAGCTATAGCCTCAAGGAAAATAGTCCTTGATAATGGAAGGACCTCTTGACATAGTCTCACCTAGTTCCCCGACTCAAAGCATGAGGAAGCTGTAGCAGATTGCCTAGGACCATATCCAGGCATATTCCCTGTTCAGATGGAATTTTTTATTGTTGTTGGTTTTTTTGTTTTTTTTGTTTTATACACATAGTCTTTTGTACTTTCAGTGGGCACCACTGAGAAAGTTCTTGCTCCATCTTCTTTATTCCCCTCCCATTGGGTGTTTATATAAGTGATACATTTATGCTGGAGCCTTCTCTCCTCCATGCTGAATGGTCCCAGCTCTCAGCTTTTTCACATAGGTGAAATGCTGCACCTTTGTGATGTCTCACAAGTCTTGCTGCAGAATGTCCCTTTCTGGTACTAGAGAGCCCAGATGTGAACCCAGCACTCCAGGTATCTGTAGCCAGTTCTGAGTGCAGATCACCTCCCTTGGCTTGCTGGCAATGCTTTTCCCAGTGTAGCATGCTGGTCTGAGGACACACTACTGGCTCATATCCAGCTTTTTGTCCAGCAGGACCCCAGGTGGTTCACTGCCAAGCTGCTTTTCCATTTGTCACCTGCCCTTCCGGGGGTATAATTAAATGGTTTTCAGTCAGTTTCGCTGTTTTATCTGCTTGTCCATGAGGGTGTTGCAGGAGACACTCTCAAAAGCCTTCAGGAAGTTGAGATAAACCACACCCATTGCTTCCCCCTCATCTGCAAAGGTAGCCTTCTATGAAGAGACAGATTACTGTCAGGCTGGTTAAGCAAGAGATCTACCACTGCTTTCACTCAGACACTTTCTCTTCACTTCTGACTCAGGTCAGAAGCTCCTTATCCATCTATTCAGGTTCTTCTGCTGCCTTTGCTTGATTTTTTACTTCTCTGGATGGACCATTATTGAGCATAGAGTGAACTTAATGATCTTAGAGGTCTTTTCCAACCTAAATGACTCTCTGAATATCAGCCAGCTCTCTTAGGGCCCCCTCTTCTTTCTAGGGCTGTATCCATGGCACTTTTCCAAGCAGATCCATGTAAAGGCTAAAGTCTGCTCTGCAGTAATCCAGTATTCCTGTTTTCTGCCATGCACTCCCTCAGGATCTCAAATTTCGCCATCTTAAGGTCATTTTGGCCAAGGCCCCAGCCTTTGCATTCCCAACTAGTTCTTCCCCCTTGGTTTTAAGTATCAGAAGCCGCCAAGAAGCTCTGCTTGTTGATTCCTCAGTTGCCTGCATCAGATAATCGTCATTGTTGCATCCCAGAACCTTCCTGCATTTTTTGTGCCCTGGCATGTTATCCCATCAGCAGGTCCCCTGTAAAGACTAGGGCCTGTGAGTGTTCTCTTATTGTTCTGAAAGTCTTATCTGCCTTTCTTTATCCTGATCCAGTCAGTCTGGATGCCTCCAGAGGTAAAAACACTCTTTTAGCTGCAGTTGTTTTTGCTGATGTCCGAGTTTATTTTCTTGCTGTTGGTAACTAGGGGAATTCTAGTGCAATTTAACGTAGTGTTAATGAAATATGTGGGCAAGTGAGTATCTAACGTGAGTTACCATGTATTTTGGCATACTACAGTGAAGTGGGTTTTATTAATCTGTCTTTTGCTGTTAAAAGGCTAAATTATAATAAATAAATTTGTAGGAGTTGTTTTTTACGTCATTAAAAAGTTACTTTTCAAAATTGCATGTTAGCTTTTACTACTGTTGTAGCTATGTTGAGAAATTGTTTTACTATTCTGCATTTGAGAAGCAAGCCATTTACTGATTTAGTAGACCTTAATTGGCTTACTCTGATTTCTTTTAGCTTTTATATACAGCAATTTTACATTGCGTTTTAAAATTTAAAACTGTATTACATTTGGTTTAAATTATATGAAAGCTTTAAATTTTTTTTGAGAAGTTAAATTTAAGTTTCAGATTTTTCAAATCAAATAGCTGCTTCTATAAATGCATGTATGAATGTCATAATTTAACTATTGTTCTGAATTTAATAGGTTTAAATTGACTTCAATTAGGTATCTTTTGTGGACAGTCAATCTTTTACTTCTTTGAAGACAATATTCAAAGAGAAGGATTTAAATTGATAAAGGAAATTATCAAGGAATGTTGATCAGAATATTTGCAAAATTAACATGTTCTTCATGTCGTGATACATAGAACAGTTTAGGTTGGAAGGGACCTTGAAAGCTGATGTAATTCCTTCTACCTGCCATGGGCAGCTTTCAGCTGAACCTCAAACACTTATGGGGTGGTCCATCCAGGTTCTCTGCGTAGCCTGTTCCGGTGCCTTACCACCCTCAGAGAAGAATTTCTTTCCAATATCTAATCTAAACATACTCTCTTTCAGTTTGAAGTCATTCACTCTTAGTCCAATGACAACATGCCTTTGAAAAACTCCCTCTCCAGCTTTCATAGCCCGCTTTAAGAGCTAAAAGGCTGCTCTAAAGTTTCCTCAGAGCCTTCTCTTACCCAGGCTGAACAGCCCCAATTCTCTCAATCTGTCCTCGTAGAAATGCTCCAGACCTCAGATTGTCTTGTGATCCTGCCCTAGACTCACTTGAACAAGTTCATGTCCTTATGCTGGTCACCCCAGAGATGAACACTGCACTCCAGGGGGTGTCACAAGACCAAAGGAGAATCACCTCCCTTGTCCTGCAGGCCCTGCTGCTTTTGATGTAGCCCAGGATATAGTTGGCTTGCTGTGCTGTGAGCTCACATTGCTGGGTTATGTTGGGCTCATCCACTAATATCCCATGTTCTTCAGGGCTGCATTCAGTCCATTATTTGCACAGCCTGGACTTGTGGTCTGGATTGCCTTGACCCAAGTGCAGGACCTTGCATTTGTTATTGTTGAGCTCATGAAATTTGCAACAACACATCTCTCAGGCTGGGTCCCTCTGGATGGCATCTCTTCCCTCCAGCATGTCAACTACACAACACAGTGTGGTGTCAACAGCAGGCTTGGTGAGCGTGCACTAATCCCTCTGTCCATGTTACTGCTAAGCAGGACCCGTCCCAGTACTGATCCCTGAGGAGCACCACTAGTTTCCATTTGGATACTGAGTCACTGACCACAACTCCTTGAGTGCAACCATCCAGACAGTTCCTTATCCATCAGTGGTCCATCTGTCAAATCCATGTCTCTCCAGCTTAGAGACAGTGTCTAATGCTTTGCAGAAGTCCAGACTGATGATGTCAGTCTTCCCTCATCCATCTAATTAACCCTGTTTCGGAAGGCCATCTAATTTGTCTGACAAGATTTGCCCTTAGTTGGCAGCATGTTGGCCATCACCAATCACCTCCTCGATCTTCCTGGCTGGGTGGCCCATAGCAGACCCCCAGTATAACACTTGCCTGTCCCTGCCCACCATTTAATTCTTACATATGAGGGATCAGGGATCTCTGAGAGAAGCTTCTGAGAGGTTCTGCTGCCTGTCCTTCCTAAACAGCCTATATCCTTTCATTCTAATACTCCAAGTTCAGTAGCCATTTATTTGCCAGTGATGGCAATAGGATAGGCATATGCATGTCTTCAGCTCCTCTTGTGTTTTCCCCATGCTTGTGCATTTCTATGGAGGTATTTTACATCAAAACTTGGGTGCTGGCTGCAGTGGATGGAATTCTTCTGTGCTATACGTCAGGTTCATTACTCCTGTCCTCTGAAACCTTTCCAGGCTCTGGGCAGCAACTCTTGCTAGCTCTGGCATTGAATTGGTGTGAGTGGTGTGGGTTGAGGTTCGCCTTCCCCAGCAATTTTTCTTTTGGAAAATGTTTATTAATAGAAAGTGGAAAGTAAATGTGAAAATATACTTGGGAAAATTTCCAGTGTAAAAATGTTTATTTCCTTATGGAGTTTAGTTCTTGAAAGGTGTGTCAAAAGTCCTGAGCATGCTGAAGTTCTTCTCTAAACACAGAGATGTGTATTTTAAAGCTTTTTAATGATGCCAGAACTCCAGTGCAATTGGAGTTACACAGGGCCCACAAAACAGGGAAGTTATGCTGTCTTTTCCTTGCACGCCTGTAAGATTTGCTCAAGAAAAACGTACTGCAAGATAGTTGTAAGTATCATATTTATTTGTTACTTCAGAGGTCTTTGTGATGAAAATAATCAATATTCTGGTATGCTAAAGTAGTCTTAAACCATGGGAATAAGCCATAATGTTTCTACTTTTGACAGAAAAAAGGTTTTTAAAAATGTAGTGTTGTGTGTAATATCCTGAAATTTTCTAACAATATTACTGGGACAGTTTTAACTAAATGGTTCCATGCTGCTGTTAAATTAACCTTGAAGTATTTATCTTAATCACTTTCATGTCTCATCTCAAAATCTATTTAATTTGAAATGAAAAACTAATAAAATTCTCAGATTAGAAACTTTACATTTTAAGTTTTAGAATGGCAAAAATACCTACAGTCACATTGCAAGCTGAAAACAATTTTTTTTAGCACAATGGCCTGTGCTTGCTTTCAGTTTTTAATAGCTCTGTTTCTTCAAGTTATGGAAGTTTAAGTACTGTGAAGTATTTCAAGTTTTAAAGGACAAATTCTGAGGCCTGCATGTCCTGGGTATTTTTAGTGCTTTGCCCACTTTTATAAAAGTATTTCTTTTCCATGCTTGTTTACCTGCTTTGTTCATTAATTATCTTTTTTTTCATAGTTTTTACTACCTCAGCATTTTTGTCTAATTTATCATTTTCATATTTTTAAAGGTCCCCAGGTGCATCCAATTTTTCAACTTTACCAAAGATCTCTCCATCTCTATCAAATAATTATAACAACATGAACAACAGAAAGTAAGCAATATACCTTAAAACATTATTTAATTTATCACCTCCATGTGATAAAAACAAAGTTCAATGTTTTATAACTCCTAGCTTAAGGATTTTTAATTGCTTTGCAATATTTGGCTTGTGAATTGTTATTGGTTACTGTTTCACAGTGTAGGTAATGCTGACATCAAGAAATGAAACAACATGAGAGATGTTTGCAACTCTTCAGCAGCGAAGACACTAAAAAGAATTTTGAGTGTTGTAAGGAAAGGCATAGACTTCATTTAGAGATTATCATTCTAGAAATAAACTGTTGCTATTATTATCCTGCCTGCATTTAAATGGACAGTGAGAAAAGTATAGAGTACTTATGGTTCATAGCTCCTAAGATGTTAGAGCAACATATGTGGCATCACATTTTGATTTCAAATCATGACAGCTGAATTGTGTTAGCTGCAATGTAGCCAGCATCTTAACTTCTGTTTGTTAGTGCTAGAAGACTTAAAAGAGATCAGACTGTGTGCTCTGTGTGGAGACCCAGAAAGGCATTCCCAGTTAGAGAACCAGAGCAAGCCCTGTGCCCTCTCCCTGTCTTTCGGTTACTCCCCTCTGTTCCCATGTTGGCCTTTTCACCCTAACCCCACCCTTGGGCACCCCCTGTCCCCTGGTAATTGGTCCCTAAGGATTTCCCTGCCTGCTCATCCCCTGGCAAAGCCTGAACACCCCCCCCCCAGGCCCTTCACCTTTGTTCCCTGAACTCTGGATGCTGCAGACCTGTGGCTGAAATAAACATCTCTGTAAAACCCTTACAAAGGCTTTTCTGCTCCTTTACTCGCCTTCACCCCAAGCAACAAGATGCAACACTTGACTATTACAGTGAACAAAAGCTTAGTAAGAGACTTACCACTTTTACATGCTTTCTCCTTTATATTCTGAATTAGATGGCTTTTTCATAAATAATGTGATAAAACTCTAAAAGAATAGCTTTCGTATTGCATCGGCCAACTTTGTGTTTAAGTTTCTGTTGTTATTGATACAACTGTAAGAAAAGTTGGTGAATGTAGAAAAACATGGAATTATTTCACTTTAATGGATAATGGAGCATCTTTCAAATGCTTGAAACCAGAGAGCACTCATCTTTAATGCAAGCTGGGAGGAAGTTGAAGAACCTTATTCTTAAAATTCATTAAAATTTTTAGTATTTTTCTAAACATGCATTTTGTTATCACATTTGAAGATGTTAAATATTAAAAAGGTGGCTTAAATATTAAATATACAATATCTTCAAATTAAATACTGCACTTATCAGAAGTGATTTTTCCTAAGGGGTGAAGTTTCACTTCTGCTTCTACCAACTGTTAGTAGCCCCAACTCTCACTCTTGAACAGTTGAAATGTAATTGTTGTCTATTGTACTGTGTGTGTGAATGTGTAGTAAATAAGAAGAGTATTGTATATATGATTGTGCAAAAAGTTACATGATCAGAGCTGAACCTCCAGATGAGAACTAATTTCTTCTCCACTTTTTTAAGCAGAAGGCGGTGCTATTGCCTAACCCAACACTTAACAGTGACTTTTTTTTTTTTTAGGGAGCTGTGATATTTAAATCAAGCCATCAAGACTTTATTTTTTTTTTCTTGTTTTTTTGTTGTTGTTGTTGTTGTTGTTGTTGTTTGTTTGTTTTGTTGGTTTTTTTTTAACTTGAGCTTCTTGCTAGTGATGTAGTTATTTTTTGGAGACACTTATGAAACCTGCTGCCAGCTCTTGCAGCCTTTAAAAATAGTTTGTTCATGTGATTTACCTGATTTTAATTTTATTCTTTGGTTTATTTTGGAGCCAAAATGTGAGCTTTTAGAACTCAATAAAAAATTCTGGGTTTTGAAGGTTTGTGTTTGTTTTCTTGTTATTTTACAATTTATGATTGTCAACAGAAATAGGTCTTTAAAAGAAAGTCATAAAAATTTCAGATTTGATCAGGAATTCGTCCTTTTAAGTGATTTAACTATAACTTAAACATTTGTAAGGCAGTTAATAGGTACATGTGTTCTGTAGTTACAAAATACCAGTAATTTTTCTCTTGTATATCAAAACACAGTACATCTGGATGCTGTGTAAGACGTTCAGTGCAGAAGTATATGGTTTTCCTTACAATGCAATAATCCAATTATGATGACTTTAAAGTATTTTAGAAATCACAAATTAATAATTTAATACAAGATGTAATGCAGATGAATCTTTAGCAGCACTTATCTCAGTCTATGTTCAGTGATGAAGTCATACTGATTAATACACTTTGTACTTTAAAGTACATGCTTTTGCATTAAGAATTTTTAGCTTCTGATAGTAAATGGAAAGATACATCTCTGTATTTAAGTTTGTTATATAATTGTGCATTAAGAATGTTCCACTCTTCTTGCAAATATTTCATTGTCTAAGAACTTATTTTTCATTAATTAATACTATCTTTGTTATTTTCTTAATTAGCTACTTAATGTCAGCTTTGTCTGGAATTTATTTCCATGCTTATGCTTCTGCCTTATTGCCTCTTGTATCTACATGTCCTTAGTACATTAGTGAAAGTATGCATTTGTGGCTTTCTAGGATCTGTTGGCATCTCCATATGGGCATGAGTTGTGATCTAAAGGAAATACCAGCATTTGTTTTGAAGATAATTTTATCTGGCAAATACAATGTATAAGGCAGAAAAATCAAACAACAGGTTGTGTGCATTAATGGTCAGAAATACTAGTCATTGTAAGCCTGCTTTTGCAATTACTAGAGCTCATCTGTAGAGTACAAATTATGTTAAAAATCTGAATCAGGTTTCTTTGTATGGTGCATATTTCTGTAATGTTTTTCTAACCCAGGAGGTGTTCTGTGTAAGAGTAAGCCTCAAATTCATAGATATTTAATTTTGTGTGGAGGTAGTCATACATTAGGTACCAGAAAGAGTGCAAATTTTATCCAGTCTGAAGCCTTCATTTCTTTAAATGTGAGTTTGCATTTGATGGAACAGAGGATTCCAAACAATTGATCATTAATGTTCTTTTGCCTTTATGGGTGATCTTGTAGCAAGAATAACATAGGATTAGCATAATACATGTTAGTGGGTTCAGAAGAGCAGGGAGAGTCAAGCATCTTTTAGGTCTTACTGGAATTTCTGTTTATTGCTTTTAGTAAAGCAGTACATTTCATATCCCATACGGTGTTTTTTAAATTATGTGGGATGAGGATTAAAAACACCTGAACAGGGATTTTTCTTGGGGAATTTAGTGTAAAGTTGTTCTATTTCCTTCATTTGTAACCATGGCTTTAGGCCCCTAAAATGACTTATTTGCATCATTTAGTGGTGCCATTGTGTTAAGACAGATAGCTGGCAGCTTTGTTCATGTGCTTGGTATATTTCAATATGCTTATTCTAAGAAGTACAAGTGTTAATTGCATTGCATTAACTCTAGAAACAGTTCCTTCATGTTGGACCTGACTCATAAGCAAATATTTTGACAAAGGCAATTTAAATAGACTGTAGTGTTATCTTTTGCTCTCCAGACAATGATGATGAACAAAAATAAAGATGATAATGTTTGTATAGTGACATGGCCCTCTCCTGCTGTTTCAGGTGTCTCTAAAATCTAATGAAACCTGATAATAGGTTTCTTAAAGGGTCTGGTCACAAAAATATATTGGCAGTCCATTAAAATGGTTGGAATGTTACAGAGCTCAGTAAGTCTTCCAAACTTTAAATTTTCTGGGCTCATTCTTTTAACTCAAATTCCTTTTTATATATACCTGTTGGCACATGGCATTCCACTGTCAAATTGTCTTTTCCAAAACTAGTGATGCTTTTCCCATCTTCTCTGTTCAAAATCCATGCTTTGCAAAACTAACAATATAAAATCTCGTTTGGAAACCTCCTTTTATCATTTTTGCAATTTCAAGAACTCTGTTCAAGGGTCTGAAGATGTTTTCATGTTTTCAAATCTTGCTTTACTTTTGTGAAGCAATTTTTTCTAAGAATTATTAGTGTTTTCTTTCTGTTGCTGCTCTTATTTGACTAGCTTGTCCTAGTACTACCATTTTGCTTCATTAAAGGTAGGAAAGTTTTGCAGGAAAAGTGACTGGAGGCTTGGGGATATGCAATTATCACAAGTTACTTTTTCTAGGATATTTCTGTTGGAATTAAATTAATATAGACTTGACTTGCATCTTTACTTGCATTCCATTGTTAGCTACTTGCTATTGGCTGTTAATAGTAATTTCATTTTCATCCAGGTAAAAAAGCATAAAAAGCAAAGCAACAATGTCATTTATATAAAAATATTTTTTCCACAACAAAACAATTTGCAGATTGATGGAGCTGTAGAGACATCTTCTAGTATCCTGCAAACAGTAGACAGTGTTTTTTAGGATATGTTTTGATAAAATATCATAGAACCATGAAAGAAAGATGTATTAATAGACCTGACTCACAGGATGACTTAATCTCTAAACCCCTCAAATATATTTCTGTGGCCCAGTACAGAAGCTGAAAGAGCTCAGAATTGTCCTCTTTTTAGAAGTAAACTGACAGTTTGTCCCTTTGAGCAAATATACACTGAATCTATTTGCACTACAATTATCTTGTACTAAATAATCGTCATGGTACTCAGCTAATTTGAGAAAACCTTTCACATGAATAAGCAGCAGCCACAAAATACTAGTTGCATTTCTTTATCTTCCTAGTGTCCCTTGAAAGTTGGCAGTTTATGAAGAGGGGAAAGCTGCAGAGAGGGAAATAAAAATTAAGATCCCCAGAAGAATTAAATTCAATTTGTTCATTACCCCTACATCTCCTAAATTACAAAGATATTTCTTTTTTGTTAAGCATATGAGTTGTTTTCCCTGTGAGTCAGGTAAGGACAGCAGTAGGAAGGGAGGCTGAAAGTAGAAGCTTGTTGTGTGCATTTCTGTTACTGCTGTGCACTGTTGGGTTGATATTGTGGGGGTTGCATTAGCACCAGTGGCAAGCTTGTGGTTTTGATTCCTGGGGGAACTAAGGCCTGCCAGCTTAAGGGAATTGGAGTTCGCCGCAGTAACTGGGCTGCAACTGCAAAGGGAGATTGAAGGTAATTTTTTCCTGGGGATCTTTCATACATGGTGAGCACTAACTTTGTAGGGTTTTTTCATTGAGAATGACCAGTGAATACAATACCTCTTAGCTAGCTTGGGGGGAAAGCCAGAGAGCAGAGAAAATGCATTTGTATAGAAAAGGGAAGGACTAACAGGAAAATCAGCTGTTAAAAAGAAATTAGCAGATGTAAAGGTTTGATAACAGGAGCTTTTTTTGAACAGTTAAGTTATAAACTACACAAACTTCTAAGACCATTGAAGGGGAGAAATTTTCATCCCCTTCTGTTGTTTTTGATAACTTGATAAAAAAACAGCAGTTATTTATGAAAAGTGAGTAATTGTGCACCAAGGAGACAGCTGGAATTCAGTAAAGAGCATGATAGTGTTCAGGAATAATGGCTGGAGTGTAACCATTGAGCACTTGCATCCTTAGACTTTTGCAATTATAAATCTCAGTTATTTATCAGGATGGAGTCTTTGCACTGCATATTTTTCCTTATCATTCTTAGTATTTGACTTTCAAATTTTTGTTCATGTTGCTTCTAATGTGAATGATGCTTCGTAGCTGCAGAAATACTCCTGAACTTAAGCCAAAGCTGCTGTCACACAGATTTCATTATGATCAGTGCCTGAAATGGTTAATGTGGTTGTGGTTCCTTGGTTTTTTCTAACATATTACAAAACATCCTCTTAGAAGATTTCTTTGCCTTCCTAGTATCCTCAGATATGCTCACTTTACTGTTTTGAGTATTGGTTTATATTTGATATTTTTGTATTTCATCTGTAAACAAATTGTTTTAAATATCATCATTTTACCTATTTCAGTCTTCTACAAACAGATTCGTATTGAAGTTGTTGCAAGGCGTTTTGCGCATTCCTTTACCTCTCAAGGCTCTTCTGCATTTGCATGCTGGATTGTGCTGTCCTAGCAGGAAAGCTATAAATAGACTGTCTGATGCAGTGAGGCAGCTATGCCACAGTGGCCTTGGAAATCTCAGCTTTCACCTGTAACTCTGCATTCCCATTCCCACCGACCTCACTCTTGCAGTAGCAGGATGCAAAAGGAACATAAATGATTGATTGCTGCTGGTGGTGTCTAAAGTCTGAGTGTTTTAAATACGATGGAGCAATGAAGAATAGAGTAAGCTGTGAAGCTGCTCCTATAAAAAAGGGGTAGGGATGTAATAATTGCAGTTACTGCAGTATGTTTCATTTTGGTTGTTTGCACAGGTGACTTTTAAATTGACATTAATGTTATTACAAAAGTGTTTTAAATCTTTACTTGTTTGCAGAAGTTAGTTTAACATTTTTAGTCATTTAAGTTTATGAAGTACTTGTATGCTTTAAAGTACTATAGAGTACATGTTTACATTGTGAAAGATGTCTTGTTTTTTTACAGTGTGAAAAATTCAAACTATTGTCTCCCATCATATACTGCTTATAAGAATTATGATTATTCAGAGCCAGGAAGACACAATGAGCAGCCAGGCCTCTGTGGCCTGAGTAACTTGGGGAATACATGTTTCATGAATTCAGCAATTCAGGTATGTACTTTAAAATAAAATCAGCTAGTGTTATTACTTGGAAATAGTATCTGCTTGTTATATTTTATCATGTTTCAAAACTAACTTAGCAGGATAGGATTAAAAGTGAGGAAATAATATTTATTTTTGTACTTTAAAATTTTATTTATATAGCTGCATTCAGAATGATCAGTGTCAGAAGGAGGTTTGACCAGTGTTCTATATGAGTGAACTCCTGAAGTGGGATTCTTTGCTTTTTGTAATAATTGCCATGCTCATATGTCACAAAAACTGTCTTTTCCTTTTGAAATGCTCTTGAGTACCAATTGTAGTAGAAAAAAGTGTCAAAAAGTAGATGACTGTTAGATTACTGGGTCTTTATTTCTGGCTCATTACATACTTTTAGTGCACAGGTTAACATGCAGGAACCTTGGAAAATATTTTCCTTTGACCTTTCCTCTTGGAATAGCTATTTCATGGATGAGGTATTTTACAGGAATATGTTAGCTTGTTTCTTTGCTAAGACTCCAAGAGAAATACTAGTATATCTACTACTACTCTACCAAGATGGAGAAACTTTGTGTTTTAATTTTAAATGGAAGCTGCAGTTATAGAATAACTAACAGTCAGAATTAGGAGTTTAGTTTTGTTTTGTTTAGTTCTTGAACTCACCTTTTGTCATTGGAGCAGTCTTTTGTCAAAAAACTGTTATATGTATTAATGTTCTTGTTCACATGTTTTCCTACTGAGTTTAAAAATATTAAATCTTAACCAAGCATGCTGCAGAGTTGTTATCCTCCTTTCCTCCTTGGTCATTACAGGGGTTCCTGGCTTATGTATGTGATTTCCTTAGGTAAAATTAAAAAAAGAAAAAACCTAAAACCGCAACTCAAATGTTACATTCCTTCTTTAGCCTGGAGTAAAAAAGCAATTTCAGTTACGTTTGTAAGCTAAGTTTATGAAGTTTTGACATTAGTTAAAAAAAAAATGTTCCAGAGTGCCATGGTGTGTGTAGATACTTCTATCCCTTCTTTGTGTTGACAGTCAGTGAATAATTTGGCCTTTTCTGTAACCTCCTGTTAGGTAGCTGCAAAGAACCACCAGCTCTCCCCTTAGTCTTGCCTTCTTCAGGTTGAACTAAAGCATTCAACTCTGCCTTTTACACGTTGGTGTCCTTTCTCTGCTCTTTCTTACCCTGGGGAGCCCTAAACAGGACAGTACTCCTGCAATAGTCTCACAAGTTCCAAATGGAGAGGAAGATTTGCTCCCTTTTGTCTGTGACTGTAGTTGCTAATACAGCCCAATTTGCAGCTGGATACCTTTCCCATGGGGATGAACAGCAGAATCACATTTCCACAGAAAAGGACCACTGGGTCATATAATGCAAAACTGCTTTCTAGCCAGTCAGTCCCCACCTGTTAGTGGTATATAGGGTTATTCCATGCTTATTCTGTACTTATTGATATAAGACATCCATAAAATAAAAATTTTCTAAAAAAAAATTAAATTTGTTTCATGTTTCCATGAGGATACTTGAAGAGAAATTGAACAGCTCGAAAAGTAATTAGCTTTTTTTTTTTCTCATTCTACATGAAAGATGACTAAACTGAAAGGAGGGACACACATTTTGTATTGTCCATTCTAACTAAAAATGCTACACATAACCTCTCTTGATTACTGAATTGCAGAAAGAAAAGCATGTGTTTTTGTCTAGTGCATCAACCAGAACTATGTTTTATAAGTTGAATTCAAAGAATTCTTGCTACATAATGAAAGGCTTTTTATGATTCTACCTTGTTCATCAAGCTATGCTGATTAAACAAGGATAATTTTAATTGCTTATTCAAACCTTAATTGAACTGCTATACATAATTTGCATATATGTAATTCAAAAGTAACCTTCTAGGTTAGAATTCTAAGCATGGGTTGTTGCCTTTAGGAGTCTTACACAGCATAACAAACTTGTTGCATATCACATCATTATCCCATTGTGTTAAACAGATTTAATTCTGAGCTCTGCATTAGAAATTATATCAACTTTCACTTTATTGCTTTTCAGTTGCATCTAGAGAATTAAGTTTTCAAATAACTTCTGAGAAACTGTAGTGTAAATTAATAAATACAGGTTTGTTGATTACCAAGACAGTGCTGTGGTTAAGAAAATGAGGGGTTTATTGAGCAGTGTAGCTTTTAGTTTGGCCTGGTACCTTTAATATGTCCTTGAAAGTGTGTTTTTTCAAATGCTTTATTTAGTGGCTTTCTTAGCAAGGAAATTAAAGTATCTTTCAGTTTCACCTACTGTATGTCTCAGAGAAATTACTGTTCACAGTTTAATGTTATCTAAGAAATCCATGGAAGTGCTTTTTATTGAAAGTATGTTATGTTCTTAACACACTAAGATCTCACAGGCTGCAGTCTTCCTCTTGCCACCACTTGCATCTTTTTTCAGTTACACAGAAAGCATGCGTTTCACTCTGCTAATTTGCTATTAATTTAATGTCCTACTTCCATCAAAGTAACATTGGATTATTATGTCTGTAATGCCTATGGGCAGAGCATTCTGAACATGTTTTGATCTGTTTTAGTCTTGGAACCAGTGAAAAGATGGGCTCAAACAGTCTGTGAATGGAAAAATAGGGAATTCTGCTTGGGAATATTGGTTGCTCTAGGCGTTTTCCTGGATGATGGAGCAGAGTACACCCTCAGCAAGGCTAGAGATCACACAAATCTGCAATGAGCAACTGCTGTATCAGATGGCTTTGCTGCCATTCAGAGGAACCTCAGTGGGCTGGAACCTCATGAAAGTTCAGAGGAAATGCAAAGCCCTGTGCCTGAGGGGAACAACCCCAGGAACCAGTACACACTGCAGCAGGGGGTCAGTGACTGGATGCAAAGCAGCTTGGCAGAGAAACACCCAGGATCCTGCTGAACAAAAAGCCAGCAGTGTGTTCCTGTGGCCAAGGCAGACAGCAGCATCCTGGGCTGCTCTAAAAGGAGTATTGCCAGTAGGCTAGAAGAGGTGATCCTTTCCTTCCACTCAGCACTGGAGAGACACCCCCAGAGTTCTGAGCTCACTTCTGGGCTCCCCATAGAGTTTGGGGGTATCCTGGAGTGCATCTAGTTAGAGACCACACAGGTGATGAAGGATTGCAGCACCTGACCTGTGTGGAGAGGCAGAGAGCTGGGGGCTGTTCAGCCTGGAGAAGCCTCCAGAGTGATTTTACCATTTTTTGGAAGTACCTGGTGGAGAAAAGAAAACTAGGCCAAACTCTCCCAGCCCACTGAAAGAAGAGGAGGCAATGGGCACAAGCTGAAGCACATGCAATTCTTAAATACAGGAAACTTTGTTCTAAAATGCAGTGGAATAGGATTTTCAGGAAAACTGTGAAGCCTCCATCCTTGAAGATGCTTAAAACATAACTGAACAAAGTCCTAAGCAACCTGCTGTAGGTGATCTCTTAGAGCAAGTAGGTTGGACCAGAGAATCTGCAGAGATGCCTTCTAATCTCAGCTATTCTGTGATTCTCTGATCTACTCTGATCACCTGCTTTATCTTACTTATCCTCTAAGGTGTGTTCCTTCACAATTGTGCTAATTGTTTATCAGCATAAATCTGTTTTCTTTCAACAAAATAGTTTACTTTGGAGTATTGGACTCTGAAATAGTTTCAGTTCCATTACTGTACTGAAAGCTCTGCTTTGATCCCTTCCATTCCATTTGTGCTGGGTGTGATCAGTGTAGTTTCCTTCAATGGAAGTAGAGTTTAGTTTCTCAATTTTCCAGCTGATTGCCATTTTTCTCCGCTCTCTGTGCTTTCCAGGGAGCATTGCGACCCCGTGAGTATTCACATAAGAGCCATTTCTGCTTCAGAAACCATTGTATTTCTCACACAGCTTCTCTTTGGTCTTGTCTCATGTACAGGAAAAATTATTTGCATCAGAGCTATTATCAGTGTTCCTTGAAAAAGAGAGACAATTCCTTCACACAGCTTCATCTCCTGAGTCTGACAAACTTGTGTGAGGGTTCTTGCCCTGTAAACATACTAGATAGAAATCTGAAAATCCTGACAATGTCTTAAACTTGGTTACACATTCTTTAGTAGCTCTTCCATCTATAGATAAGGTTAGGCTTGCTCCTTTATCCTAAGTGATTATTGTGAAGGGACCTTTGGCCTTCCAAGCAGGAGCTTTCAGTGTTAATTAGCTCAGGACAATTGGAGGATAGGTAAGAAGAGACAGGCAAGATCCTGTGTGGGATTACAGGCAGCTGCAAGCTGAATGAGAGTAAGGCCAAGAAGTTTAAAATACCATTGTATATCTCCCAAGTGCTCTTGCCACTGTTCCTTAATTAAAAAAAAAACAAAACCAAAAAAAAAAAAAGTTATTCAGTATTCTTATTTTGATTGTATTGGAACTTTCGTGTAGATTTTTTCAGATTCTTTTGAAGAGAGTATTCCATGCATTTAATTTATTTCAGTGTTAACATCTAAGGCTTGATTTTTTTCTAATTAGGCCTAAATGTCTGCTTTTGCAGATCCAGTCATGAAATAAAGCAGGAAAGACAAAAGGAAGTGTGTAGATTTTATGAACTAGATATTATTATGAATACTTGAACCCATATTAAAAAAAAGTATTTGGCAAGCAGATATTTCATTCACTTAGGTACAGCTATATTCTAAATTGAGAATAAATTTGAAAAAGTGAGTCTCCTTAAGCATTGCTGTGCTGCCACCTGTGGATGTTTCCCAAGTATTACTTTCCTATTTCAGTGGGTTATTACAGATTAGAGGTCTGTGGAATTTTTTTTTGGTTTGTTTTTTTTTTTTACAGTGAAGACCTGCAAGTTCCAAAATTTTCCTTTTGCAATTAAAAGATAGGAGCAAGAAAAAAGTAAATGTTTTCATTAAAAACATTCATTTTGTCCAAGATTTTTATCTATATGGGTTTTTTCCATCAGTGTGATTATATATGCCTGACTTCTGTACAAGTCTTGCAGTGGGTATTTCAGAAGCTTGCTTTCTTCAGAAAGCTGAATAATATTCCCTCTAATTTGACTTATGACTGTCAGTTCATCAAGATAAAATATGGCATGTTTCACCAATACCTGAATTTATTACAATTTTATTGCTCTGTTTCAGTTGCCATAGGCATGTGGAGTTTGGATTAAGGAGTATATTAACTAAGTGCTTTTTGTCATGTCATAGTGAACAAACAAAAGTGGGATAGACGTGTAAATTAAATAAGTTTTTCTACTATGATCATCTTTTCAGTCTGGCAGCTCTTGGTCTTTTATTAGAAAGCTGAAATACAAAATTCCAATGTCCCTTGCATGAAATTCTTAGTAAGTAACACCTGAAGCTGAAAAAGCAGGACACTTAGAGGAATATTCAATTTTCAGTATCTCAGTTCACGATCCTACTGTCTCCTCATTTCTCCAGCTCACTGGCATGATAGATATACAGTATTCCAGTGAGGCTACAGCTCTGAGAGGTGCATATATATGTGCATCTGTACATAACATTAAATTTTTTTTTCTTTTTCATTTTCCTATGCATCTTAACTTTTTCCTAGTTATTAATGTGTAACATGGAAGTATGCTTTCAGTGCTAATCTTTTGTCTCGCTGAAGATTAAGCAAACCTTATGTCCTGTGGTTTGTCTCTTGGAATTTCTGCCTTCTATTCCATCCTTCCCATGATCTTTTCACTAAATGAGTAGTTGAGGTTCAGAAACATTACAGAAATTTTTTTGGTTAAAGAAAACCTGTAGAGACAGCAGTACCTGAAATGAAGTGCCATTCTGTTACCTCTTTAGTGCACAGTTTTCCATAGTTTTACTGTATTTGTTTGGCTTACTATACTTCACCTGTTGGTATACTTTTAGTTTACTTATTGTATGTGTTTTGAAACAAACAGAAAACCTCCAATCACCAGGTTGAACAGGACACATAAATCTGGTAACTGTACTGTCCAGTAGATTGTCTTGGTTCTAATAGACACTTCCCATAAGGCTTCCTTGATAACCTACAACATATCACATGAGAAAACAGGAATGTAGGATTCCCTTCAAACTGGCTTCTGGATGGTATTTTTTCCTCTGACTTTCATCATGATATTAAATGATTCTCCATTGTCAGCCTTTTCAAAGAGTAAATATGTTGGTAATCATTTAGCTTTGTCAGTTCCATTGAAAAGATCTGCATATGTGGCCAACTTTATTAGCTGGCTTGAGTAGCTACTCTTTTAAAAATTTTGGTATCTGACATTTTAGAAAAAATGTCAACTCTGTACCTCAAAATTTGCTGTGTTGAGATAGACATTTATGCACTCCAGTACTACCATCACTGGCATTTCATGCTGTAATGTGGACATTGTTAAAGGAAAAAGGGAAATTATGTGTAGTAATCTTCCTGACTTATATTATAAATATTAATTAATGTTCTGAAAAAGTGACAAAACCAATTTATCAGGTGAAAACTATAAATTGGTTTTTTTTTTTGGTGGAACCCACATTGTCAGGAAATTGTATAATGCTTGAATAACAGAAAGACCTGTAGAAAAGTATACTATTTTTGTATTAATTAGTTCTTTGTGTTGGGCATTCCTGACACTAAACTGAACAGTTGAGCTGATTTCATCTCCTAAACCAGCCCAAAAATAATCCAGAAGACAACACAGATCTGTGAGGTCGGGGGAGCTGGGACCACCGCTACTGGAAGTAAAAGCTCTTAGCTATGTAGCAAGAGAAAAATGAGATTTCTTCAACTCTGAGTATCCAAAAGGGTCTGTAATACCAGGAATTTTTTTTTGCAGTGTTGACAGATCCTGAAAGCTTTAGGTGAGGAGGAAGAGAAAGGAAGGAGTTTGATATAGGCATGAAACTCAGCTCTCTACAGCATGTGACTGGTTTTGCTTTGTAATATTGCACAGGTATGATAGGCAGACATAGGAATAACTTTTTTTTTGCCCTGCACAATAAAGTTGCCATTCTTCCAGTCTAATTCTTGTATCTTATGCAGAAGCATAAGTGGAGTTCTTCCCCTTGTTTACAGAGAGGCAGACGAGACTGGTGAAATACTTGACCTTTCTTCAAATCTTTTAATAAAGGAAAGAATGCAGAAAAGCTTACAATATTTAATGAACAAACTCTTAAGAATATATGCTAAAGCATGGCATGGGGATTATTCCTGAGTGATGGAAATGTTTATGTTTAAAGGAGTATGAAGATAGGACAAAAATTAAAATGAAATTGTAAGTCATACTTCAGTGATTACATCCTGCTGTCTCCAAATGCTGAGAGAAGAGACAAACTGGTACAGAGGATAAGTGGTTATTTTAATCTAAAACAAGGTCCTTGCCTTCCTTGGACTAATTTCAGTTCTAAATGGCATCACAATATTTAAAAGAACACAAGAAGGGCTGCAGCACTCATTCAAAGTCTAATCCCTCTAACATTGCTATCTCCAACAGAATCCATAAGCTGGTATTAACAAAGAGAAGGAAAAGGCCAAGCGTCCTCACCTTCCCTCGCCTGCCAAAATAAATCTTCTTTCAATTTTTGCTCTGAATATGGTATAATTTGAACTAATAAGTTCTGTTGGTTCTCTCTTCCAAGCACCTATGTACTCTCCACTTGATGCATCTATTACAACTTCCAGAAACAAGTTTTGTAAAGCCCTTCATGTTGCAATAAACACCTTGTTTTGTTTGTTTTAAATCTTGATACAAATTATGTTTTCATGCTGTGGTTTGTTGGACTACTTTGTTTTATAAATTTTGAGGTAAAGCTCTTGACAGATATTATCTGTGCATAACTTGTAATGACAGCTGTAGCCAGTCTTGGTTTAAAGCCATTATTTGTTTCTGGAAAAGATTGTTTAGGGTTTTTTCTCTCTTCCTTCCAGGCACTAGACATTACAGTTCATGGCTGCTTTAACAAAATGAAAACAAAAAAAAGTTTAGAACTGATTCAAATCATTGTTCTAAAAAGTCTGTATTATTTTTTGCAGTGTCTGAGCAACACACCTCCTCTTACAGAGTACTTCCTCAATGATAAATACCAAGAAGAGCTGAATTTTGACAATCCTTTAGGAATGCGAGGTGAAATAGCAAAATCTTATGCCGAGCTTATCAAGCAAATGTGGTCAGGAAAATACAGCTATGTTACCCCAAGAGCATTTAAGGTCAGTAGGGAAATTACACTGAATGTACATTGTCAGTTTCTGTTTTGCACTTTTAGGTATAAAACTTAGAGAAATATGCAAAAAAAACCAAAAATTGGAGTACTATTTATCAGTATGCAGTCCATTCATTGAATTGGTAAAACACTTGGATGTATTTTTCTGTGGGTGTCACCCATCCTTGTGCTTTGGTCTTTGAGAATTAGTTTTGACTTCCTGTCTTCATAGAAAAGCTTACCTTTTATAACTACAAGTTTTACCTCTTTAGTGTGCTGCTATAGTATCTCAGAAGCTCAGAAGTATCTACTCTTTCTAACAATTAAGGTACCAGAAGTGTTATGCTTTTTTTTTTTTTTTTAGACACAAGTGGGACGATTTGCACCACAGTTTTCTGGTTATCAGCAACAAGATTGTCAAGAGCTACTGGCTTTTCTCTTGGATGGCTTACATGAGGATTTGAACAGAATTAGGAAAAAGCCTTATATTCAGTTAAAGGATGCGGATGGGAGACCAGACAAGGTAGGGGTTTTGAGCTGATTTTACTCAAAGTTGTGTGCTGTAAGATAATGTGATTATGCACTGGAATGTTGGGAAACTGATTATGTGGGGCTTTTTCTGGGAGACATTTCAGAGAAGAGGAAAAATCTTGATAAACTGTGTAAATTTCTGTTTATTTTTAAGATAATGGGGGGTGAGTGGATGGTAAGGCCATATGTAAGACTTAATTCATCTTGCTCAGTTCAGTGCTGAGTTCAGTTGGAAAAACAATTCCCATTCTGTTACTTTATTTTTATATCTGCATTATGCAGCATTCTGTCTCTCTCCAGTACCCTTACTTTAGGGAAACTCTTGTTATGAGTATGAGTTAATTCAGATGGAATTTTTAGGTTTATCTGCTTTTGTCTTTCCCCAAGCTTCTTGAAAGTCCCTCTCAGACTATGTAATATCACTGACAGGATCTCTATCCTAGGAAAAGCATACATCTTTTAACCTACAAATCTTACAGTAGTAACATTCCTTACAGGTCCTTTGGAGTGACATGTCTGTGTTTATCTGGTTACTGAAAATGTTCTGTCAGGACTTCTACTAACAATTCTCACTATTCATTTCCTACTACTTTGTCATAACCCAGATCATGCTTTGTTTACAGGTGGTTGCTGAAGAAGCCTGGGAAAACCATTTGAAGAGAAATGACTCCATCATTGTAGATATATTTCATGGCCTTTTTAAATCTACCCTAGTTTGTCCTGAATGTGCTAAGATATCTGTAACCTTTGATCCCTTTTGTTACTTGACACTTCCATTACCTATGAAAAAAGAACGCACTTTGGAAGTTTATTTAGTTAGAATGGATCCACTTGCAAAGCCTATGCAGGTAAGTGGCTTAATTTATCTACAAGCACTTTGATTCATGAGGCATTAACAGTAAACCCAAGTTCCTTTACACAGTGCAAATTTGTAAGCAAATCCAACAAGCTGTTTTTCTGGTGTGTGTTCTGAAATCTCACGTAGGAAGGTGGGGAAGACTTACACATGCCTGAGGAGGGCTGTATGTACCTTGTGCAGTTTCAAGAATAAATTGGTAATTTCTTTATGGTTGTGTTAATAAGGCTTCTTAATCTTTAAAATGTATGCTGACATAATTTTTAAGAGCTGCTGTGATTAATTTTTATGTTTATAAAACTATTTATGCACTTAATCCATAAGACTTAATTTCTTGGTTTCTAAATCACAGAAGGTAAATATTTGTAATAAGTAGTGCAAAAAACCCCCATGACTGAATATATGGAGTATATATCTGTGCTCTCACCTCATAGTCAAAAGAAAAAGTTCAGATGAGATTTCTTTGTGAAGAGTATCCCTTTTGCTGTTTTTAAGGAAGGGGATGGTATTACACACCTTAGAATGTTGTGAAAAAATGTACATAAGGTTATCATGTCTAAGTCACAATTAAATGGTTCATGTTGTACTTTATACGGTGACGATAGGTGAAATAAATACAACACAGGCTGGCATTCTAAAAGGCTCTAACACCTGAAATCAGTTCCATTACAAGGAAAGTAGGAGAAAAGCGTGTTCTCAAAGGCAGTATGAGTTGGGGAATTTGAAGGTGAAGGGGGGTGTATTAACTAATGGGAGATAAGCCTGCTAGAAATTTAATTGTGAAAATAGGGGACGCACAGTAGTTGCACTGGAGACACAAAGAAGTTGAAAACTACTGAAGTAGTTGAACATGACTCATGAGATGGTTGTGCTAGAATACATAGCTTGGGAAGAATACCAGTTCAGTAGAGTTTTTGTAATAAAACTTAAGGACATAGCATGCAATACTTGGCCATTAATTATAGAGTTAATAATACCTTATTTGTAATGAATCCTGTCTTTATTATGCAAATAACAGCTAAGAGGTTTGTGTGGAGTTTTATTAGAAACTGCATAAGGGAAGCCACAGAGATGACTTTAATCATCAAATTCTCTCTCTGCATGCAAAATGAGAATCTGTTGCCTGCCATTGCTTTTTTCCTAATAATAGTTCATTAACAACATGTATTGTATTCCAGATTTAGTAGTCTTTTTGATAGCATGTATACTATTTAAATGCTTAAATAAGAAGGTACTGTTGAAATGCAAATCTTAGGTAATTTGTACTGTTAGTGTTCTAACAGAAAAAATAAAACAACATTAAAACAAGCATTGTATAAACTAATAAATGGAGTATTCAATGTGTGTATTTGTAAAGTGCAGATTACTACATTTTAAGCAGCTTTTGGAACTTGTGTTAGTTGATCTACATTCTTTACACCTTAAGTTTCAAAAATATGAAAGAAATACATAAATATACTGAATATGGTTTTTTCCTAATGTATATTTGTTCTCTTATGAAATCAAAATTATATTTTCCTTTTCAGTACAAAGTAGTTGTTCCCAAAATTGGGAATATATTGGATCTTTGCACAGCATTGTCGGCTTTGTCTGGTGTCGCTGCAGATAAGGTAAGAGTGATCTCTTATATAAAGCACAACAAATAACACATTTTAATACACATTTTATTGTGTATTAATCTGATTTAACAATGTATACTCCATTTTCTTTTCAGATGATTGTTACTGATATATACAATCACAGGTTCCACAGGATATTTGCCATGGATGAAAATCTAAGTAGTATTATGGAACGTGATGACATATATGTGTAAGTATAGGTAACACGCTTCATGTCTCTTTGCAGTTTGTATAGTTATTTGTAGAAGATTTAAACCTAGGCACCAGATTAGGTGATTAAACTGGGAGGTATTATTTTTTTATTTTTCCTCTTCGTAGCCTTTTCCATGACTGTTGTTCTTTGTATTTCTGATTGTTTTTCTTCTAGATTTGAAATTGCTATCAATAGAACAGAGGATACGGAACAAGTCATAATTCCTGTTTGTTTAAGGGAAAAGTGCAGGCACACTAGCTACAGCCATAGTGGTTCTTTGCTATTTGGTCAACCTTTTCTCATAGCAGTGCCTAGAAACAATACTGAAGATAAACTGTATAATCTGCTGCTGTTAAGAATGTGGTAAGTTTATTGTTAAAAGAAAAATCAGTTTGTTAAGAATAATGCTAGTTGTTGGAGTCAGTCGGCATGTACTTTCATGTGCATTTTAACATACTGATTAGATTTCAGTACCTTTATTTGCTTTCTGTTGAATATTAAATATAAAATTTTTGCCACTCATTTGGATTTTAATTTGATTTTTTGTTAGTATGACCTCATCCAAGAATTATTTGACAAGACAGTAAAGAGTCAATCTGTATTATTAAATAATTCTCTTGTGTGCTTAGCTGTTTGTTAGGTCTTGGTAAAGTAGAAATGTTGTCCAGTTATTCTGCTATGGTTATATTTCCTGTAGCTAATGTTCAATTGTATATACTAATTTATGTTGGAAACGTACATGGTAGCCACTTTCTGAAGCTAGACTAGAATTATATAGTCATTATATAGAATAAATTAAAATTATATCACCTCCAATTTAAATTTATGCTTCTTTTTCTTTTGATGGAACTTTCTCTGTAGTATGATCAATGAGCAGTTAAAAAAAAAGAATTATGGACAAACAGAGTGAGGCCAAGAATCAAGTTGTCTCAGACTAAGTAGCTGCCAAAAATACACAGGCATATATGAGCAGGTTTTCCTATGTGCTTGTAACACTAGACACATTTGGCAATAAAACTGATAATGTGAGTAAATTAGAAAGGAGTGCAGAAACACAGTACACCAGCAAGCACTCCATTGCTTCTAACTGTTGCTTTCACTTGTTGCATTTAGCCGATATGTAAAAACATGTACCGAAAGTGAAGACACTGAAGGTTCCCTGCATTGCTGTAAGGACCATGGTATCAATGGTAACGGCCCAAATGGAATACATGAAGAAGGATCTCCAAGTAAGACTGGAATATCTAAACTTGTTTAGTATTTGGTGTTGAATTTGGAATAGAAGTTAACTCTGTAGTGTTTTTGAATTACTGACATTGTCTCATTTCTTTCTCTTTGTTCTTCCAATTGCTTTAGGTGAAATGGAGACAGATGAGCAAGATGACGAATCCAGCCAGGATCAGGAACTTCCCTCAGAGAATGAAAATAGCCAGTCAGAAGACTCAGTTGGGGGTGACAATGACTCTGAAAATGGATTGTGTGAGGATACTTGCAAAGGTCAACCACTCACGGGACACAAAAAGCGATTGTTTACATTCCAGTTCAATAATTTAGGCAATACTGACATAAACTTCATCAAAGATGATACCAGGCATATTAGATTTGATGATAGGCAACCTAGGCTTGATGGTAAGTCACAAGGAGCAGAGTGGGCAATATTTGGTTCTGAGACTCTTTTCTTACTCTCACAATTCATTTTCTTTTTGTACTATTTGATATGTTTTTCTTTTACATAGTAAATTCTCTATAAATAACTATTTTTTTATTACAGTTGACTTTGAAGTGCAGAATTTTATATGCTTCAGTTTTTTGTATTAGATTTGTTATAGCATTGTTTAATTTCCTTTGAAGTGTTTGCCCAAAATTAATACAATTTCATGTAAAGCAAGAAATACTATTAAGAGAAAACATTTTTTTTAATCTTAGAAAGATCTTTCCTTGCTTTGGATTGGGATCCTGAATTGAAGAAGAGATATTTTGATGATAGTGCAGCAGAGGTAAGCTGTTTATGTTGCTCCCTTTTCCAGCACAAGTAAAAATTAAGCATAAAAAATACAACTTAGTGTGACATACAAGATTGTAAGTCTTCCCAAGAAGAAGCAACTATATCTTTTTTCATGTTATTCTTAGTAAATATGTTGTCATAAATAAACTTCATATATGCATCAAGTAATTAGCAAATCTGAGGCTTATGAACTGGGAAGTAAATCTGAAGCTGTGGAAACTGGTTTCTGATCAGTTTTTCCATATATAGGAGCTTTGTAGTTACTGTTTGTAGTAAGACGACATCACTAAAATGAGTTTTGTTTCATTTGTTTTCTTAACTCAAGAAATACTTCTCTTTAGGATTTTGAAAAACATGAAAGTGTGGAATATAAGCCTCCCAAAAAGCCTTTTGTGAAATTAAAAGATTGCATTGAGCTGTTCACAACAAAGGAAAAACTAGGTGCTGAAGACCCATGGTAAGCACAAAAATTTAAAATTATATTCTATGGCATATTTCTCAAAATTAATCAAACCCACATTTGAACATAGAGATAATTAGTTGATATGTTAATATTATTTCGAATCTTAGTATTTCAGGCATAGTTAAGAATTCTCAAAATGCTTTGTTTTGATCCATTACTTAATCAAAATTTTTACCATGTATAGAAGGTTATCTTTGTAAGGAAGACATTTAATGCATTCGCAACTGGGAGGAGGGGTCAATACATAAAGTGCTCTAGTCTGTGGACTGTGATGGACAGTGAATGAATAATATTGTGAAAAATTCAAAGCAGTGGTTTAAACAAATACTCCTTTCTGAGATGAGAGAGGTTATAGTTTCTTTATGCAAATATAAAACTTTCCTTGCATTGATATATGAAATAGGGATGTGCGTAAGCAGCAAATTTATGGGATGGGGGATGTCTCTAGTCAATAGAATCCCTCAAATCCATGTTCTAGCCATTAAGTTTTTGGCAGAGACTTTTATTCTTTTCATACTTCCTCCAAATTATAATTGGGAATCATATTTGAATATTCATAATTATAGTATATTCCCATAAGATCCTTTTTTTTCCAAGAGTTTTCTAGCAGATAACAGTCTTTCATCAACATCTTTAAGCTCAGAATTAAGTTTGAAAAGAAAAAAGTTTTTCTTCTGTGGATACCTATAAGTTTGGGAGATCTTCTAACATTGTCACCAGAGTTTCTCCTGTATTTGTGCAGGGTAGGGAGCTAACTTACAAAATCTCATTTGTTTTCTGGGTTTGCTAGATTATACAACACTAAGTAGACTGGTTGAGATACCATATAACTCAGGTATGGTAAAGCACTTCCATTTGGGCAACACATTTTAAGCAGAGTATTTTGACTACTAAATACAACTGCAGAAATCAAGCAGCTGCTACTAGATGCATATCACTGGAGGTCATTAATCACATTTTTGTTCATTTGTTAGGTTGTCACAAATCTAATTTACAAGAGTTCATCATGCCTAGTCCACCACTTTTTGTGTTCTGCATATTCTAAGCCAACTGGGAAAACAGATTTTCAATTCCAGCCTGCCCTTACAGTTCTCCTAATTTTTTCATCCTCATCTGACATTTAAAGACACTTGTGCAGTCTTTTAATTAGGGTTCATCTCTTTTTTTTTTTTTTTTTTTCTCCCTAGATTTTTGCTTGTTAGATGCCAAAGTGTAGAATATGCATAGACTACTTCATGCAAGAGTTGTTTCCATTCATTCTTATATTCCTCACTGAGCATTGGTTGCTGAATGATTCAAGTATGCATTGTAGGGAACAGAAATTTCTAAGTCTCAGCCTGTTTAATACTTGCCTACTAAGAAGGGAAGTTTCTAGTAATGAGTTTTTCCAGGTTCCAGTAGTCACTCTTATCTGGTTTTAGATGGGTTTTTAGGGTGGTGAATTGATGAATTTGGAAATTGAAACTTGAAAGAGCCAGAGTTGTCTGTTATTTTTTGCCTTTTTTTTTTTTTTGTTAGTTTCTTAACACTTATCTTTTTTTTTTTAATAAAATATAAGAATGCTATGTTCTAACTAAGGGTACAGGGATCTGATCAGGGATGTAGGAGATGAGAATCCAATATTGGGGGATGCTGCTTCTCTGTTTAAAATTACATTGAGCTTCACTGGCATCACACTTGCCATTTTAAACTGGAAGGGATATCTGTGGCATTAGTAGGAGATTAAAAGTGTGTGGTTTTTGCTCATTCAGTTCCTCCCATCAGTGTGACTTTCTTTGGTAATGTATTTTAACATACGGGCTACGGTTACATAAAATTGATGGTTTTTTCCTTTTAGGTATTGTCCAAACTGTAAAGAACATCAGCAAGCCACTAAGAAGTTAGATTTGTGGTCACTGCCCCCTGTGCTGGTAGTTCATCTGAAGCGCTTTTCCTACAGCAGATACGCGAGGGACAAGTTGGATACATTGGTTGACTTTCCAATAAAGTAAGAAATTCAAATATTTTGATGCTTGAAGTGTAAAAGCATGACTAGGGCATGTGTTTAATTCAGCAATTACATAAAATGGGTTTGTTCTCAGCTTCCATGAGAGGATCCAGTAAACTAATGACAGAATGCTTCTGGGTTAAAGATATAAACTTAGTAAAATAATAGTAATGTAAAAATATGGAAGATTGCTGATTCCTGTTCCATTTCTCACAGAGTGAAGGAGATGCACTGGCAGAGTAGTCTGGTGTATTTTTCTAGGGCATATAAAATAAAGGGCTCTTAGACCACCAAACCGTGGTTAAAAAAGTTATTAACATGACTGAGTTTTGTTTGGGTTTTGTTTATTTTGTTTTGTTTTGTTTTTTAACAGTGACTTGGACATGTCAGAGTTCCTTATTAATCCCAATGCAGGGCCTTGCCGCTACAACTTGATTGCTGTTTCCAACCACTATGGAGGAATGGGAGGAGGGCACTGTAAGTTGGTTTTGAGTGTTGTCATTCTAGATGTCAGCTTTCTTTCCATGTTGATTTTGATTGAAATACTGATCACTTTGAATCAATGGTGCTTTTTAACAGTTGAGGGGCCATTTCTTTTTCCCTACCTTGAAATGTTTTCACAAATATCTTAACACAAAAATCTGTATGCAATGAGCTTTCAAGGATAATTGTAGGTTCTTTTATACTTCTAGGTATGCATATTGTCAAAAGAGAAAACACAACAGCTACTGTACTCATACAACTGATTTTGTCTTGCTTGTCTGCATTTGTTCATTATGCTTTCCCTTGAAAGCAGAGAGAAAAAATGACTGAGGGATTGTACTTTGACTGTCCTTTTCAGTATACATTGTCTTTAGAAGGGAAATGTTAGTGATTAAACTCTTTGCTAAAAATAGTGTTTAAGATGTTTAATAGTGATAGTGAGTTTTAGTTAGTTGAATATGAAGTGTGTGACAGTAACACACTCTGGTAATGGATTGTATTACATCTATGAAGATACATTGAGACATTGTACTTTTTTCATCCTAGATACTGCTTTTGCAAAAAATAAGGATGATGGAAAATGGTACTACTTTGATGACAGTAGTGTGTCCACTGCAAGTGAGGACCAGATAGTGGCAAGTATCTTTTATGTTTCCAGATTTGGGACTGTTGATCTTTTCTTGTCAGGGCAGGAAAAATTAAGAGTAAACCATGAAACTTGTGTTAAATTTGTAGGCAGTAATTTGTGTTCTTTCAAAGCACAGTACAAACCAAAAATGTTTTGCTATAATGTGCAAAAACTTAAACATTCTGATTTCTTTGTAATTTTACCATGTATACTTAGTAGCAAAGAAAAAGAGTTGGTAAGCTAGATTGTAAATGTTTTGTTTGAATCCTCATGAACATACTGTACTACCCTCTTTTACAGTCCAAAGCAGCATATGTGCTCTTCTACCAGAGACAGGACACAATCAGTGGAACTGGCTTTTTCCCACTTGACCGGGAAACTAAACAAGGTGCTTCAGCTGCCACAGGCATCCCACTAGAAAGCGATGAAGACAGCAATGAAAATGATAATGATATAGAAAATGAAAATTGTATGCACACTAACTGATGGGAAGAACTAGAAGCCATAAAAGAGACTCTCTTACTGGGGATACAGAGTGAAAGAGTGAAAATGCCCACCAAATTAAGAATATAAAAATCTGAGATGGGGAGTTTCAGATAATAGAATGTAAATCTTTATTACATTTTAACATGTGCAGTACTTGAAGTGAAACAATAAAAACTTAAACAGAAATTCTCTAATGCATTTACAGTCTCATATTCACAAGGTATATATAGGAAATCACAAATAAACCCCTTTTAAGTTTTCTGCTGCTGTTCTGATGAATTATGTTTTCTTTTGTTTTGGATGTGAATTAATAATTAAAATATTAAATCTGTGGACTTCTGACATTTACTTTCCTAGTACTGCAAGAATACTACTGCCAGGTCTAGTTTCTTGATGAATATATACATGTTCCTTAGGCTGCCAACAGACTACAAGTAAAAATGTCATAAATACATAAAGTAGTTTTCTTGAAAGAGCAAATTTTTGTTTCTCCCTGGTTTTTTTTGTTTGTTGGTTTGTTTTTTAATTTGGTCACAATAGAAGAAATAGCTTGGAAAAGGTGTTTTAACCTTTTGTGACATGGAAGTCAGAATATTACATTCATCTTACTTCTGCTGTGAAACAGGTTCTGGATTTCATGCTGCATTAACAAAAAAGGTTTTCAATTAAATGTAAGTATCCATTGTTGCTTGTTAGGATCTACTCTGCAGACATAATTCCTGTTATCTTGCTTCTAAGAAATGCATAATTTTTTATCTGATAACAGTCCAAAATTTAAATTGTGCTGTAAGTTCTCTCTCCCCAGTTTTCGTAGTTTGACAGCTTGCAAACTACTCTGTATTAAGGTCAGAATTAATAGCATTCTGTATCCATAGTAATGACTGTGTATCAGGCTTGGTTGAGAATTTTTTCAATATGACCTGCCTTTAAATTGTTAATTAACAAAATCACTTCAGAGGTAGGCCTGTTAATTTTCTTTGTGTGTTCCGGATGGAATTCACCATAGCCTTACAGTGTATCTGAAAAGGTAACTCATAAGAGAATTGGCATTTGCATGTTCAAGTCAGAACCTGTACAGTATATAAGGCATACAAACTCCAAGTTGGATTTCAGTTAACTATATGTTCAGGGGTCCAGGATGCCAAAATAAGTGTGACAGTTTGAAACATTTTTTGATTTGCTGCTTTCCCATTGATCTAGTTGGAAGAATGTATTGTTGATTGCATACAATACTGCCTTTGAGAGGGGCTCTTAAATGTGGGGGCACATGTCACATATCTACTACCTGGAGAATTGCTTGGTGTCCCACTGTTTAAAATTTAAAAAAGAAAAAAAGCAAAAAGTATGATGTTCTTCACTTGAACTAATCAAATACAATAGGTTATAAATTGTGTATTGTAAATAAAAGTTCACTCTGTGAGTGCACATTTTGGTAAATTATTTATTTATGTTAGCATTAAAAAGTTTAAAAATTGCATTTGACCAGGATATAAATGAGATATGTTGGACATGGCTTTGCTTTATACCTTGATAATTAAAACTGGTGTTTCATCCTGGTATTTTAAAGCTGCTTTGAGGTTTTTTTTTAAATGTAAACTAACCTCCTGCATGACAGAGGTTAAAATTTTGTCTGCACTTGAGTTCACTTGGGTTTACATTTGAAATGCGCATGTTTATTTATACAGATTTCAATAAAGCTATTCAAGGCCTTATTTAGTGTTCCATTTTGTTACAAATTCCTTTCCCACAGTGTTTGTGTCATGGGTAGTCTTTGAGACCTATATTCTCAGTTACAAACTGGTTATGTAATGACCAGCGTGCAACAAGAACAATACTTCAAGTAGACATTATATATAAAAAGCTTTCTCTCCTGTAATTGACCCTAAAACATTTATACAACTGCAAAAACAATAATGTCATAATTTTGTTTGTAAAAGTAATACTGTAACAATAATCAAATGCAAATACACTAATTGTGAGGTGGCTGGGAAATGAAGGAATATATTTAAGATAGATAAACCTATGGGGTTGGGGCAGGGAGAATGATACAAGCTTTTGGAAATAATCCTAGAGAAGTGATCAACTCTTTGAATAACAGACAGCCCCCTTATATTCATGCTTCTATTTTTTCTATATCTTGTTAGCCTAGAACTTGTCTGGAAAAGCCACACCACAGAGCAAAGGATCTCATTTGATTTACAGAAGTACTTTAGGAGTTGGTAGATTAGAGCTTTAATATCTGGTAATTCATAAGTCCTTCATTCTCCCTTTGAAAATGCATATGACCACACACATATGGAATGTTATATTTGAAGGAATGTACCTACCTACTAACAATAGAATAAGAATTTAGAACAGAGCTAGAATTTAAAAGGGTATTGATCAAAGTAACATTTAATTAGAAAAAATACATAGACTGATTCTAATTTTTTTTGTTATTGTTAATTTGCTCACAAAATTGCAAACACACAGCTTGTATAATCAGCTTCCTAATCAGAGATAAAAATCAGTAATACCTCTATTCGAGTGTCTCAAATGTTTCTGGGAATTCAGTCAAGTTGTGAATTTTATAGAACATATATTCACATTAAGATACAATTCTTCCAGTGTGAACACATTTTAAAGTACAGAAAATATATTATTATTTACAGTGTTCATAAAAAGTTATTCTCAACTCATCATTCTATGGAGAAGAGGATCCTAACATCTGTTACAAATCATATCAGATAAAAATCTAGTGTGTTTTTCTCATCAAAAAGTTTGCTGTCACTAAGTATCAGCATAAACTCTAAAATTACAATATTCAGTTAACAAAACAGAGTAGGAAGCAGAAGATATTTTGCAATTCCTCCTTGCTCTGGATTTTGTGACAGCAATATGTAGTTTAAAACCAGGCTGGGAGGGAAGGAGAGGTAAAGAAATGCTGCCCAGAATATCTTTTAGTTGGCTTCAGACAATGTTCTGGATGTTTTGGTGCAGGTAGCTCCTTGATCTGTCCAGCTAAACTAAAGTCACACCTGCCTTCCTGGCATGCTGAGGTGAAATTTGGAGCTTACTTCAGAGCTTATGAGATGAGAAAAACTGTCAGATGTTCCACAGTTAGATAATATGGGAACATCTGCAGCATCTGCAGCTATTTGCTAATGGAAAGGCCACAACCCCTTCCAGATCTCCCAGGAAGTTAGCCCTGTGTTACAGAGTGCAGTGTATTTTTTCAAGAGATTTGCAATGTTTAGAGAGAAATCTATGGCAGGCAAAGAAATTAATTGGCAAACCCACTAGCTTTCTTAAAAATTTATGCTGCTTTCTTTGATGTCAGAGTTGCAGTTGTAGGATATGGTTTTTCATTGTTTCTAAGTACTAGTCACTTTGACAAAATCACCATAAATGTAGTGAAACAATAGCAAAAATACATCTGATAGAATAAGCATATTCTTAGTCTGCAGGCAAGTTGTTCTCTTCAGATTTGTTTAGTTCTCTTTCCCTGGGGGGTAAACATTGTGAAAACAGTTCCAGTTCTCTAGTTCTAAGATTGCATGCTTTACTGGCATTATGTGCTCCTAAGGCAAGCAGAGAGACCTGTCTTACTGAAAAGAAATTACATCTTGGAGTAACATGGAAAGCCAGAACAGTCCAAATGTGACAAATTTATTTTGGGAATGAACTGAGTTGCTATATGCCAGGTAGTGTTAACAGTCGTCCTGGGCCAAATTATGCAACAGTTAATACAGGACTCTCTAGATATGGTTTAATGAAAAGTAACTTTTGTTATTTGTCAGGGCAGTAACCAAAAAAGACAGTTGATAAAAGTGATATCTATATTATCCTAAATTATTTCAGTACTTGGCACTTAATTGTCTCTTTAAGTATCACAATACTCTCATCAAAATGTGAATGTTGTGCAGTATCATCCAAGACAAAGTTTGGGAAATGACCAACAACTTCAAAATAATTTCCATTAGGAAGTCATTGTGGAATAGAGATGTTATTGAAGAAGTTGGTGGCACTTGGTCTTAATGTTTTTATTCAGTGTGCAAAATACGCAGATCATATCTATAGAATGTGGAAAATGGCAAATACTCCTATATCCTCTGTAGCCCCCAGAGACAAGCAGTTCATCACTGAAACAGGCACAAGAACTAGTCCTTTTGATACATAAACAGAAATGAGAAGTTGGCTTCATCTTTCTAAATCTTTGGTAAGGAGCCTGTGAAAATACACTTTTTGAGTTCCTACCTTTTAACAGTTCAGATTATAACCTGGGACACATTATAGAAAAAAGTTACAACCCTAGAGTAAATATATTTGCACTAACAGATGGGGAGAAGAAGAATTGCTTTCTCAGACTATTCAGAAGTGCCTCACTTTGCATATGATACTTTATGATGGGAGACTTTACTCAGGGAGTCTTGGAATATAGGGAAACATTCAAAGAACTAGTGGTTCAAAACTGGAACAGAACAATCTGAAAACAGAGGTAAGTGTGGGAGTCTTCTATGCAATTACTTTTTTTAAAAGAAGAAGGAAGATACTAGCAGAACAGCAGAGGCAAGTGGAGGGTTGTTCTGTTAACTCTGGGCTAGATGCCTTCCCTGGGCTATGGAGGGAGGCAGCTGAGAGGTGCAAGAGCCCTTCCCCTTCTGGGATGGAAAATTAGTCTGAGTCATCTAAACCACCTGCCCCAGCTCTGAGATCTTTGAATCTAGAAATATCCTGTTCTCAGAGGAATGTTCCTCCCTCTTTAGACCTAATGTTTTTTCTCTCTCGGTGGAGTGGGGAGGGGTAGTGCCTGTGTGGGGCTTGATTTCCATCTGGGCTTAAACCACAAAAAAGACCTTTTATTTATTATCATTTCCTCCAAATAACACCTTCCCCTAGTTACAGCCTATACCAAAACATACATCTCCCTTTTCCTTCCTTATTTTTCATTCTGGAAGAGCATCCTTGCTTATCCATGACAATTTCTGTTGAAACACAATGACCCATTCAGACATGCCCCTGTTGAAAAATGAGTAGTTCCTTAAAAATTAATACCTACATGTCATGCAATTGGTAAGAGGTCTGCAACCAGCTCTGGGGGCACAAAGGCATTTTCCAGAACACAATGAATGCTCTGGAAAAACTTCAGATGAGCTGTGCTTGTTTTCAACAGCTGTCAATGTTCTAAAATACATATTATGCTCTGAGTATTGTTTAAATGTGTCTTTTGCCTGAGAAGGTCTGCAAATACAAGGGACAGTAATTATTGACTCTGTATCATCTATACCTATTAAAAGCAAATACAAATAACATTGATTTTTGGTATAGGAAATAATGCCATAGCAGATGTCTTCAGAAAATTTAACCTTAGCTATTTATATAATATTTTTGAGATATGGTAGTGCAGATAAAAAGATAAATCAAAGAAGGTTGTAGTACTACTTAATATGGGAAGTATTGGGTTATTCTCTCAATGTAATCTTCAAAATTCTATTTGGTTAATGTCATTGTCAGTCAGAAATTGTGATTTAGGAAGCTTATTTTTATGATGCACATTGTTTCTGTAATAGCAGAGACAAAGAAATAGTGCAGAACTGTGAATGTATTTTAAAACAATGAATCACACTAAGACAAACCAAGAGTATGGTGAAGCCTATACTGCATGAATAGAAAAGATGAATGTAATAAGAAAGTAGCTGTAAGACACTACTAAGGAGGTGGTAGAGGATTTCAAAAAGCAACAGTGTTCTATGGTTAAAAAAACAACTGCAGAAGTCATTAACAGGCAATCAAAAATTAAAATCTTTTGATACTGGTGGTTTGTCTTGCAAAGATACAACAAAAAAGTAATTTGGGTTCTAGCAATGAATTTAACTTCTTAGTGAAAGATAATGATAAAGCGGTAGAAAAGAAACAATTATGAGCACATTATGAGGATTGGAAGCTGAGTTCCTAATCATTCTTAGGAACTAGTTTACAAAGGAAGGTTTGAAATGCCCTGAAGAGCTGAAAAAATGAGTAACAGAATCAATTAGATTGGAAAAGACCTAATTGAATAGCACCATATCAACTATATCATGGCACTAAATGCCATATCCAGTCTTTCCCTAAACACCTCCAGGGACAGTGACTACATCACCTCTCTGGGCAGCTCATTCCAATGTCTAATCATCCTTTCTGTAAAGAAATTTCTCCTGATGTCCAACCTAAACCTCCCCTGACACCACTTAAAACTATTCCTTTCATCCTGTCACAAGCTGCCTGGGAGAAGAGGCTGTGCCCATGTGCCTACAAGCTCCTTTCAGGTAGTTGGAGAGAATGAGTGACCCCTGAGCCTCTTCCAGGCTAAACAACCCCAGCTCCCTCAGCTGCTCATCACGGGACAATAATGTGCTAATTTCTTTGAAATTCTGCCAATTAGTAAAGCTGGTTCTGGCTTTCCTTGATCTTGCCTCCAACAACGACATTCAAGCCCACCAGACATTTGTATCACCCATAATGAAGTGTGGCTGAGTGGGTCAGGAGTAGAGTAATTTGGCAAAGAACCTGTCAATACTTAGTATATGTTAACTTCTAATTTTGTAATTCAATTGTTTATCACATGCTCTTAGATCATGGCACAGTTTAGTTATGACTGAAGCAGAGAAGCAAGGCCCTTAGAAATAAACAGCCATAAGAATCTACTGATGACCATGCTGTCAAAAGGAAATAAGGTTTCAGACTGGCTGAACAAGTTTTACATCCCACTTAATGATCTGTTCAGTAGCTCCAGGGCTTGGCTCTCAAGTGGAACAGTGAGTATTCAGACCTGGAATTTCCTATGCTCTAGCCAGTAGGTAGCCAAGAGCACATCCATGCACTGGTGTGAGGAGACAGACAAGCTCATCCACTGTGCCCTGTGAGCAGGTTCCAGCAAGTGTCTGCTGTTTGTGAAATACTGAATACAACTTGTAGAAATACTGCCAAATACCAGTATTAACTAATGACATTAACTATGTAATTGCCACACATGTACATCCTTGGTTATGGATGTCTCTGCTAGCACATCTCCCAGGGTGTAGATACATACAGTGATACTGCCCTGCTTTATTGGGAATGCATATTCACATGTGGAGGTGATCTGGCTACCCATATTACTACAAAGGAAAGCATTTGGATCTTTATGCTTGGATACTTTGACTATCTTCCAAATTTCCTGAGAAGTAAGTTCATTCTGTTTAGCTGTTTGGATCCAACCTGAGTAACAAAATTTCTTTCAGATTGTTGCTTATAAAGACAGACACACATGAACCTCTACAAATATTTATCTTAAGGGCAAAGTTCTCTGAATTAGATAAGAAGTCTATAATCTTCACAAAGCAACAAAGATTACATAAGGTAAACCAAAGCCTCTACGAGCTACAGTTCTTCATTCAGATTTCTTCCATAAGAAATTTCTAATCCTCGTGGGATTTATAGAAAGAACTGCCTGTAAAATAATGGAACAGTCCCACTTCAGTTATCTTTGCAAACATTTGTGCTAGAGGCTCTCAGAAGTACATGACCATACCCTGTCTTTTCTAAGCTGACTAGCTTTGTAGCTGAGTTAGCTACAAATTACCTTGGTCATGGCAGTAGTGTAGCTGTGACAGTGTTAGAAAAGAATACCTACATGGTGGGCTAGTCTCCATGCTACATATATGTGTAGTGAGTGTAGCTATTTCTATAATCACGTGTTTTACAGATACAACTGCAGTTCCTGCTACATAGAGGCCACCTCTTAACACAAAGGAACTAATATCCATTCAGCTGGTGACAACTGTTCTGTAGTAATGGTATCACTCAACAGCCTAAGAGCTGCAATCTGGAATGATTATCTTAGAGGACTCACCAGAGTTTGCAGAAAGCATCCAGTGACTTCTCTCTGCTGCAGCAGCCAAAAAAATTATTTTTACGCAGGGGAACACCCTTCTCCCCTCTGGTGTTGCTCTGTGATTAGTAGATTGTCTGGAGGTTACTAGATGTCTGGAAGTTCTTCCATGATTTTCATACGAGCTGAAGAAGATAGAGAAATTATTAAGATGTAGGGAGGTTTTTGTCAAATAGATGAGAGGAGCAAATAACGAGATTGCAGCACAATGCAAATTACTGACATTCTTGATGAGCATTTTTAAGCTACAAATCCTGCAGTCAGCATGGAAAAAACTTCTGCTGAGGGTGCAGATGAATGCACTGTCCACTGGAAGAGCTCTGGATCAAGTAACAGTGCCTAGAAACACAACTGCTTTGCTTCAACACAACTACGCCTTTATCTCTAAATGAAAATTTCTAATAAAATACTTGAAGATTGTAGTAAATTCTGATCATAAGTGCAACATTACTGAAGTTTCTTAATCTGCTGACCGTGACTTGATTCTGTGCTAATTGTTAAGGTGGTAAGGATGGTCAGTGTTGGGTTCTTCTATGTAAGTCAAGTAGCATCTCCACCTCTGTTTCTCTATTTTGTATACTTGACAGAAAAAAAGGTATCATGAATGGGGTGCATTACACACCATGTAGGAAAAAAATCACAGATGAACAGATATTAATCTGTTATTTATGTAAGTGAATGAAAGATAAGTTCAGTTTAAAGCACAGAGTAATGTTTGTTTCCCAGGCCAGCCACATACTTCCTGTGTGAGCTGGAAAGTATGAAGGGCATGGGAGGTGCTGATAAAATTTTGTGATTATCATGTCTCTGTTGGTCTGTTGTTACATTGCCAGCTCTAACACAGCAATAAATTAATTCAAGCATTGGACAGCAGTTCTTTCTCACAAAAGGTGTTACCAGGTACAGCTAATTAAATTACCAGCACTCAAAAGGCCAATAAAAACAAACAAACAAAACTAAACCAAAACAAAATCAACCACCACCACCAAAAGACGCTGCTTTGGGAATCTGTTTGGACAAGATTCCAGCTGGAAGAATTGAAAAAAAACCAGCTTTGCTGTCTGGTTACATGAGAGTCTTGGAAGCATCTAAACCTCTGGTTGAGATATTTGTGTGTAGGCTCTGGGGCTCTGCACTCAATAGGGAATCACTGCTGAATCCCAAATATACATCACAGGTCTGACATTTTGGGCATTGCTGCTTAACGCTGTTGTGAGTGACCTTAAACAAAATGTGACATAATTACCAATAGTTTGCTAATGGCAAAGAGGGTGGTCTACCAATAGAGAGCAGCTGGGATTGCTTTTTCCATTGACCAAATGAAATAAAATGTGTATTAACTGTAAGGTATAAACAAAATGGGTACTAACATCTAAACATGTGCTCATACCTATGCAGAAAGGAACACAGGCTAAATTAATGAGGAGTTCACACTGGAAAACATACTTTACAATCTGCTGGTAGATCTAACTTCCTTGCACAGCCACATCCTGAAGGAACAAGGACTTCACTTCTGTTTCATAAAAAACCCCAAAGAATAATATATATTAGGGGGAAAAATTAATTACTTCTTGTAACCGTTTTGTGTCACAACAAATACCCTCTTGCTCCACTTCTTTGGTCTGTAATTTAAGGAGCTCCTGAAGTGTTCACTTGGTAAAGGGCATCTTTATGTTTACACAGACCAACACAATGCATAGTTTTTATAAAAGACTACAGGACATATTTGGTATTAATCAATCTCTCTCTGTCTTTTAATTTAAAATTTAACTTTGTCTTTTGGTATGAGTATCTTTGTTCAATCTGAGACAAAATTTTCTCCATTGTGACTCTTAACTCTGCAGTACAAAAAATCACCAGAGATGTCTGCAAACACCTTTACTTTTCCACACAATTGATTTTTCATATCCTGTAGTTTTGTACTGTCACTACTTAGAGATTCATATCACTTACAGAAGTATACAGGAGTGTAGGTAAAGTGAACTCAGGGAAAAATCACAACTCTTCCCACTGTGGCAATTCATTGCCACAGTGAATGAAATTTGGTAATTTTGCCTCTTATAGCATGATGACAGAACCCTGTTTTCATGTACAAAGCCTGCATCTGCATACATCTACCAGGATGGGCTATAACTAGGACTAAATACCTGAAATTAATACAGCCAAATGCCATCCCATGTTTAATCCAATTAAAAGGACTGATGTGCATCATTTGGAATGAACACGAGGTAACTTAATGAGTGACAATAGGTCTCATGAGCATTTTTGTTGGTAATTAGGGCTATAAAGCTACAGGGAATTATTTCAATCATCTGTTGCCCATCACAAAATAACATATAATTTAATAACAAAGCAAACCACAATGCAGTAATTGCAGTGCAATACAAAGCCTAAAAGCTGAGAGATGCACCTGAGCTGCAGGCTCATGCACTATTCCCAATTAAGTCAGTAAACAGCTAACTAGCATTCTTAGCTTGCTGGTCAAAAATGTGCCCTCAGAGATGTCCACATATGCCATGCCACCCTCTGAATCAGAAGTGACTTGAATTGTAACTGGGGTATTTAAGTGTACAAAAGACTGGCAAGCACTTCTGCTGAGGGTTAGGACTATATGCAATAGAAGCTACTGAAATGAAATGCAACTGCAGAAGTCCCATTCACAATCAAATCAGTGTCACTTAAAAGGATCCTGGCTAGTTTAAAGAGTTTAACTGCACTGACTTAGATTAACTGATAAATCTATGTATTTACAAAAGGCATACATCAAAACAGTGAGAAAGATGACCTTGTTCTTTAACAGACACATCTGAGATTCAAGCATATCTTCCCAGTTCTTGTATTCAGCAGATGCAGAAGAGTTTTCAATTCTACAACTGCAAGAATTCTACAAGCTGTAAGATACACTTCCAAACTCATGAACAATCTTTGAGCATTTGGCTAGCAAGGCTGAACAAACTGAGTGGCTAAGCTAATAGCTGAAAAGATAAGTATAATCAATGTAACTGATACCTGTATGCAAACAAGCAGACAAGTAGATTCAGGGAATATCAATGTGTCTGTGCTATCTGTGTACAGTAAATCTGTAGAAAAATCCAAACAACAAGAAGGAAGTAAATCATTAAAACTTACCTAAGAAATACATGTGTATAGTCAATTATTAATTAATTCATTCATTCTCCTAGCTAATCATCCATGTTTCTTATTAAGGTATTTGGACTGGTCTGTGAATTGCATCAGGCCTGAAGCTCAGAACAGATGCACCACGATGGGAAAATCCTTAGGAAAATGCTTGTTGGTTAAGCATGTAAATGGTTTTACTGAAGACAAGAGTCTTGCTCTTTTGTTGTTAGTTTTTTTTTTTTTAAATAACCATAGAAAAATCAAAGCTTCTGAGAATACACAGACCAATGCACTTTGAAAGTATAGCAATTTATAGAAGCATGTTTGCTTTTTACTAATTCCTTGTCTGAAGGCATATAAAGCTTGACCACCTAATTGAATTGCAGCAGCATTACACACAGTTTTAAAAACTCACTTCCATTTATCCCATTCTGTCAAGCTAACAGCCAATACATTGAACACAATATAAAAATAATGATCTTAAAAATAACAAATTACTTAGAAAACAATCATGCACTCTTCTTCACAAAGCACCCCCAAAGATCTATGTATACAGGTACAGTCAATGCTGTGCCAGTGGGAGCCTGTTTACTGTATAATTTGCAATGGTTTTCACAGTAAATGAACTCAACATACGAGTAGGATGCTCAAATTCGTGAAAAAAATTTACTTTTTCATTACAAGCTAAAAAACCCAAAATATTAGAACGTTGTTTGAGTAAAACTAAAGACTTTCAGGGAAGTCTGAAGAAAAGTTGTTACTTAAATTTTTTTAAATCATATGGCAGTAAAAATTTGTCCTTCATTTGCCTTCTTTGTAATTTTTTTTGACTCCCAGATTTGAAAACTACAGCATGTCAAAACTCACAGATGTTTTCCAGCTCCCTGGGTTTATAGATGAGGAACAGAACCATGCTGCATTACAGTAGGCAGCTAGCACAGTACAGTATTTACAGTACCAAGATTATGGAAAAATTATCATTGCAGAGACCAAAATCTTTGTGAAATATTAATTGTTATGGTGAATATATATATGAACGGTAACCTTCAGAAGGAAGCTCCCAGGCAACCATCAGGCCCAAGCTCCCTGCACTTCTACAAGTAACAGATACTGAAGAGCTCCTGCTGGTTTCTCAGGAGCCAGGTTTAGAAATGGGTTAAAAATTGCTGCTATGAATTCTAAGGGATACTGCTGGTGACATGGAAGGTACCCGGGACCCAACCATTCCACACGCCCTTGTTTTCTCCCAGCCTGTGTTTATCTTAGAGCTTCTCAAGGAAGGATTCGCACCCGCTCCGCGTAGAGAGCACGGAGCGCTGCGCGCCCACACGGCGAGCAGGGCACAAGGCTGCACTCCTGCTGGAAGGCGGGGTGGGCACGGCTGGAACGGACCGGACCGCTTTGGGTCACCCGCACAACCTCCCTGCCCAAGCAGGGTCACCCCGAACACACTGCGGACAAATGTACCGGACAGCCCCTCAGCCTCCTGCGAGGGAGACTCCGCAAACTCTCTGGGCAATCTGTTTCAGTGCACGATCACCCGCATTGGAAAGAAAGCAAACTTCAGGATTCAAAAGAAAAACAGTACACCTCGCTTTTTGTTTTTTTAAATTAAACGTTCCAGAGAGCCGGACTCGGCCAGAGGGGACGGACCCCGATCCTGCAGCCGCTCGGGGGGTTGGCGGCCGCTGGAGCCCAAAGGGCTTCGCCGCCTCCCTCCTCAGTGACCCATGGCCAACGCCGCGGTTTGTCCCCTCCCCACGGCGGCTCCCCAGCGCCGGCGGCCCCGCCGCGGCCCAGGTCCCAGCACCTCTCCTGCCCCTTCAGGCCGACCCAGTGACACCGCGGGAATGATCCGCGGGAAGGATACCCGTGGAAGAGAGCCCCGCTCCCCGGGCCGCTCCAAGCCCAGCCCAGCCCAGCCCGGCCCAGCCCGGCCCGGCCCGGCAGGACGGGTGCGGGCGCCGCCTCCGTCCCTCCCTCCTGCCGGCCGCCGCTCTCCCCGCCCCCGGCCGTGTGTGCGGAAGCTGCCGGCGCCCGGGATTGTGGGAGCGGGGGGGACGCGGCGCGGGGAGGGGACGCGGCCGGGGCCGGAGGGTTCCGGTGCGGGGCGCAGACGTGTCGGCCGGGGCCGCGGAGCCACAGGCGCTGCCCCTGCCCGCTCGGAACAGCGCCCGGCCCGGGGCCGGCCCGGCGGCGCCATGGCCGGGACCAGCAGCCCCGAAGCCGTGAAGAAGCTGCTGGAAAACATGCAGGGGGACCTGCGGGGCCTGAGCCTGGAGTGCCGGAAAAAATTCCCCCCTGTCAAGGAGGTGAGTGGCGGCGAGTCAAGCCGGGCCGTGCTGGGCTGAGCCGGGCGGCGGACGCCGTGCCGGAGAGGCCTCCCGGGGCCCGGCCGGAGCGCAGCTGCCCGTGCTCCGGTGCCCATCCCGGTGCCCAGCCCGGTGAGCTCCGACCGCCGCGGCCGCGGGCTGTGCCCAGACAGGCTGTGCCTGTCGAGTGTTCCGTGGCTGTTGTTTTCAGTGCGTGCCGAGGCGGGGGCCGTGCGCCGGCTGTGCCCCTCGGGGAGCGGGGCTGGCGGACAGACCACACCGTCTGCTGGCGGGCGAAGCCGGGCCGGCCCCGCTGCGCCCGCCGGGGAAAACACAAAGTTGGGCTTGGCTGTCTCGGCGCCACCGAGCGAGGGAAGCTGGCCGGAGGCGAGCCGGGCGCCGGGGCTCGGCCGGCCCGGCGTGCGGGCACCGAGCGGGCGGCGAGCCCGGCTGCGGCCGAGCAGGGCCGTGCCCAGCCCCGGCGGCCCCGCGGCTGCCGGGGGAGCCCGGGCCCCGCAGGGCTCCCCGCGGGGCTGTGCCTGCCCCTCCCGCGAAGGCTGTGCTGCCCGCGCCGCCGTGCCTTGCTCCTGCCCATTGCACACCTCTGGCTGCTGCTCTGTGCCCTGCGGGTCGCTCGTCATCACTCCCGCGTCGTTTTGGGGTTGTGTGGATTTCCAGTGGTGTGGGCACAACCGAGGAAACTTGGGAGACGTAGAAGTTTGGGTTACTTTTTTTTTTTCTCATTTCTTAAACAAACCTTTGATAAACTCATTCCAATAGAATTGTATGTTTTATTTTTGAAAACTGAGTTTACGCTGTGCAGCCCGAGACCTCAGTAATCTCGGTGAGCAGGATTACTTTAATTGAAGAACATTCGGATTTTTTAATGCTAATTTAAAATATACTTTTAACCATATGTTTTTCTCGTTTTTTTCTACAGTCAGTTTAACTTTTAATCTATCAGCGGTTTAAAAAAGTTTTCTGTGAAAAAAAAAGTTGCTGTTTAAAAAGTTTTCTGTGTAATATTGGGAGGAAAAATACCAAATGATTAAGTCAGATTAAGATGCATTCCCAGAAGCACATAAGAAAGGCATTGCATATGTTATGTGACTTAAGTTCCAATTAAGTGGTAGCACATTTAGTATTGTACAAAGTATAATGCATTTTGACAACTGAGTTGAAGCTAATGACTGTGCCTGTTTTGAAAGACATGAAGCAATACATTGTAGCAGAGCGTGTTATGTACTATTTTAGTTTGCAGAGGAATGCTGGTGTGTTTGAGAAATTTTGTGCGGTCACAGGAAAACAAGAGCAAATTGTGATCAGTCCTGAGAAATTGTGTGTGGTCACATGTAAATAAGAAGAAGCTGCAGTCAGTAGAACAGAAGTCTCTGTGTGTTTGGAGGGAGATGGGAGTGCTGCTTGCACTCCCTTCAGTGTATTACTGTGTGACTCTTGTTTAGTCTCTGAACAAGTTTCCCCACTGTGTTAATGTTTATTTTCTTAGAGATCTACAAAGGAGTTGGGCAGTGTCATGCATAAGCTAGTATTTTTAGTAATGCTTCATGACATTTGCCATGGCTGAATATTATTGTAACTGCTGCGTGTACTTCATACTTGTTCGGCACGTTTTTCATATTCTTGTGTAAGATCGACTTTTGTTTGTTCACTTTAAATTGACAGCAATTTGTATAGCTTTCTTCATTAAAAGCACTTAAACTTTTCTGCAGTTGTCTGGGATATGGATGGGTTTATTGGAATAGAAGTGGGACTTTCTGCTGGGAGTTGTGTGCTCTTACAAAAGAGTCTGAGTGAAAGCAGTCCTGCAGTAGGATGTATGATACAGTTGCAGGAAACGATCTTACTTCCTCACTTCTGGAAGCCCATTTTTTGTTCTACTTCTGAAGAAAATGGGTGTCATTTTCTTTGGTGAAATCTCAACTGCAAAAGAGATATTTTAATTGTATGCTTTTGGTCTGATCATGAATAAATTTGGCTAGAGTGATCAGAGTAATGACATATTCTTCTTATTGACTTGAAACAGCACTAGTTTTTTATACCATATTTAAATAGTGGCTTTTATAAACAAATTCACCCTCCTTACAATCTCACTTTTTTACTCGCAGTGTAACTGAATTCTCCCACATGCTTTGTAATTTATGAGTTTATATTGCAATTGATGTGTATGCTTTCATGTCACTTAACAAGCTTACTGTACTGGGATAAAACTACTGAAAAAACTTCTAGTCCCAAATTAATAGTTATGATATATATATCATAGTTGTCATATTTGATAGGTACTTTGTAAAGGTAAACTGCTTCTCGTAATCTTTCTTGTGTCTGACATAGTGAAAGATTTTGCTCATAGTTGTTATCTTCAGCCACTTGTAAAATGAATTGTCTATTCTGTTATATTTTGTTTGGTTTGTTTTTATATTAATAGCATTAAAATTCTACAAAGTGAATTTAGCTGGTAGGTTTGCTATGATAAAAGTAGTAATGTGCTTCTCAGTTCTGCTTGTTGCTCACATGATTAACTTGAGTAAATTCTTTAACCAACACTGTAAGGATTTAGACCAGTTGTATGATCAGAAAAATAGGGCCTTTTTTATTAAAAGCATTTTGGTTTTCGCTCTTTAAACACCTTTCTAATACATATGTTATTACAAAATTATGCAGTGTCTCTTAGCAATATTAAATAATTTTTGAACAGGCAGATACATGTCTCAGCTGAAAAAGTTTACTGAAATTCCATTGGGGGAGGAGGGTGAGGGTGGGGTTTGGATGCAGAAGAGAAGGGGACACTTAGCCATGGGATCTAGATCTTATCCTCAGTTAAGAAGTAGAAGTAAGTTCTTAATGAACCTTAATTGAAAATGGAACTTGAACTCTTCAATGTTTTGAGGACTTTAATTTCAGTTTTTCTGTTGCTCTGAGTCTGTAAAGTTTTCTTAGTAGGTCATGCTTATGTGAAAATCTTGTAATTGTAAGTCCAGTAACGGTTTTTGCTGACTTCAATAATCTGTTAAGAAATGTTGAAATCACTGAGTTACTTCCAGTGTTAAACTTGGAACACAAATATGTGGCCAACTTCCTTCCCCTTAGAGCTTTTTGCTGAGAAGTAACAGGATGTTTTGTTGGTTCCAGACTATCCATATGTTGTCTGTGCTCTGTGTTATGAATAATAGCAGAGCAGGATCTTCCAATGTTATGCCCTTCCTTTAAAAATGGGAGCTGCAGAAAGAACCTGTAGGTCTGAAATTACGTTGCTGACGATGTTTGGGGTTTAAATAACATAACAGACCTATTTTTCTTAAGGGTGTGGAGAATCTCAGTTACTATTACACTTGAAATCTATTTCTCTTTGTTGCTAGATGTTGTTCTGTTTGATACTTCCTCAGATCAGCACTGACTACAGAAGTGTACTAGGCACAAATGCTATACACTATGACCAAGAAGTGATTTGGTGATTATGTTTCTGATGTGCCAAACCTGTTATACTGGCAGACATACAAATAATGACATTGCTGCAAAATGTGTTTGTATTTTCGTGATGTATTTCTGTTGCACAATTAGAAAAGTAGGTGCCAGCCATGGATGGGATAGAAGCTCTCAGGGAAGTGTAAATAAAACACTGTCTTTTGGAGCTTGAAATTACGGAGGATGAAACAGTCTTTGGTGCAGGTATCAGTTCTAATGATGTTATCTAAAGTAATCTGGTGTTTCTCCTAGAAAAAATACAATGTGATCATTAATATGTAATTTTTAATACAGTGGGCTCTGAGATTTGCTCTGTACTAGAGAGTATTGTAATGCTGCTAACACTGCCCTGAATTGCATGCTGCACACATAGAGCTTTATAAACTATTTTAATCAGCTAGTGACTGGAGTTTTGGTATTGTGTGCTGCATTTGTGGAAAGCTGGTGATGCTCTTCTTAGTCAACTGGAGTAAGAATTTTCTTTTACTACAGAATTGAAAATCACTTAGTGTCCTAAATAGGTTACCTGCTATTTCTTATTACAGAATGAAAATACTATTCAGTAAAATGCATCTGATTTGGTTAGATAATTCCACTGAATTAAAAAACTTAGAAATACAAGGACAAAATGTTTATAATTGACAGAAATAATGGTGTTAAAACAAGAAATACGTGTACCCAGAAGTTTCTTGCAGCCTGAATTCCAGTTGTATGTAAATCCTTGTTGTTTACACAGATCCAATCAAGCAGTTGCAGCTTTCTAGTAGGCATGTAGTCTCTGTTGTCTCAGGTTTTTTCTTGGCTTTTAAATAGCAGTAAAAGCAAAGTGAGTTTAAAAAAAATACCACAAAAATGAATTCTTACCCAGCCCCCTGCACAGTTTCAGGCACATCTGTGCTGGTAGGAGAGGGGAAGAAAGAGGACAGACGATGCTGGAGCAGACAGGGACTCTACTGCACCATCCCATGACAGAATCAACTTGGCCTGGGCCGAGGTGTGCCCTTCTCTTGGCTGTTACATTATGGATTGCAGGTGCCTGTATGTTTTTAGATGTTTGTTGCTATAGTAGGACTGAAAAAGAAGTGGTGTTCAACTTGCCTCCACTGGGAGAGCAGCATAGAATTAGCTTTGAATGCTTTCATCAGTAGAAATGCTCTCTTCAGTCCCTTGGAAGAAAGCTTCACTGTGCTGTTTCTTTACCAGATCCTTGTTTGAAAGAGCAGCATTACTTTTACTTAGCTACTTTTTGAGTTGTGTGCACCTTTGGCACATAGGCATAATTTTGAAACTGTTTTGTAATTTGGTGTGTCTAGGAAAAAGAATAGAATCCAATTTTGCAATCTTATTTTTTCTTCTTTTATAAGCAAGTCTTCTTGCAGGCAAGTAGCCTTACAAAGCTCATAAGGTAAAAGTTTAGAAAGTAGGATTTGAGTGACTTCAGGACAAAGCAAACTTTTAAGTTATTTAATTACAGTAGATGTAGTATGGACTAGCCAGAGGCAAGAGATAGGATTTGCCCTTTCTGAGAGTCTGTATGTTGTGTTGTGTGAGGACAAGCATTATTATGCATTTCTTCCTTTGGAGTCCATTCTTGTTTGCATTGAGTGACATATATGACAGTTCAGTCCCCTGGGTTAAATCATTGTTTAGGAGTGATATGCTGATCACATTTTAGTGCCAAAAAATTAATTGGGAAGCTTGTCCTTTTTAGAGAACCTCTGATGTCATTGGTTAACTGTGTGAATCTAAACATGAGAATGTATTGCAAAAGTGAAATGCACATTAAAAAGATACAGATCAGTTACTTGAGTATATAATGTCGAAGTGATTATTAGGACTCCTAATGCAACTGGAAAGAACAGTTAAAATGTGTGAATATTTGTTAGCTGTTTATTCTGTAATGGTAATAGTATTTCAGAAATTTAGTTGAACATAGTGCAATAGTCATGTTGGAGAAGGCTAAGAAAAAATTACATTCTGAACTGTCTTGTGATTTGAGCATCTGAGTCACTTGATGTACTTCGAGCATTGAATAGTTTCTGAGTACTCTGCATTCATGCTACTTTAGTGGTAAAAGGATGAGCCAAATGAACCTAAGAAAGAAAAACTTTGTACATGGACCATTTTCAGTAAGAGTAATGAAGTTTTTGCGTTTCCTGCTTTATTTTTTTGAATAAAATTATTTAAATAATTCTGACACTACTGCCCACAGGGAATTCAACCTACACTGAACTTTCCAGGTTGGTTTATTTTCACGTCTTCACAACATTAGAAGGATGAAAACTAGAGGTTTTTGTGGGTTTTGTTTTGTTTTTGTGATGGGTATTCACTTAACTAATATTTTAAAGGTTCTGTTGAATTAGAGGAACAATGCTCTGCAGAATGTATGTTGTCATACTTAGGCAGCTTGCTCTAAAGCTTGTGTTTTGTGCATGTGACTGGAGATTACACTGTAGCATTCTTGAGTTACCAGCCCATAGCTGAGCTGTTACCTTGAAACCAGTAATTCCTAATATCTCTTAGTTTCTTTTGTAATTTCTGGTCTTTGCCAATTGCTGTGTCTGCTAGCTTTATGTTTGGAGTCCATGAATTTTGCAGTGATTCTTATTCAATATTGACCTTTATACAGTTGTATTTTTTAATTATTATACTTTTAGAAGAGAATTCTAGGGGAAAACATCTATTCAGATGTGTTCTAAACTTTATGGTTCATTGTAAGTCATAAGTTTCATGTGATCATTTTAGTCTTTTAGAAGAAATGCCACGTGCTGAAGTGATTCATGTAAGGCACACAGGTCAAATTTCTTCATCATGTAATACCTTGCAATTTGATGAATGAAGAAAATTATTAAAAGTTTCAGTATATCAATCTGTCTTTATGCTTTCCAAGTTACACTTTTCAGTGTAGAATTAAGGTGTCTAAGCTTTGTTGATTGTGCAGGCTTGGCTTTTCATGGAAATGCAATCAACAGAGCCAAAGAGCTATTCAGAGTGTCTTGTAGCCAAGGAATTGATTTCCTCTGTCACCTACACACTAGGTGTTCTGCATTGCATTGAGATACAGTAATGTTTATCCCTTGGCTTCCAGCCTCTGGTCCAGAAGAGCATGGGTCTTCTGGTGTCTGCGTGTTGTTGTCTTGGATACAGCAGCCTGAGCTTAGACCTCTGCATTGAGCCCCTGCTAGTGGGTCAGCTGAATTAGCTTAAGGAGAGGCTTTAAGAATTAAGGAGCATTCAGGAAAGACAATCTCCATTGTAATAGGAGTCTAAATATTTAAATTTGTGCATCTTAATCTCCAATTTAATTCCCATCTGCTTCCCTTGGCTTCTTGAAGATTATATAGGAGGCTTGTAGCACGAGTTGGAAATCCTTGGTGACTGCAGTTCTCAGTGAGTGCCTATATTGTCAACTGTTGTTTCTCTTTACCAGATGTCTGGCAAATGGACATTGCTGATTGAATATAGTACTTGTGGCAAGTCCTCAAAAGTTGCCTGGTCCCATCTGTTGTGATTGACAAGCTGAAGGCAACATTAGTTTGAACTTCAAGTGTGTATGTCTCCTGAAGCTCTGAAACAGGAGGTTGTTTTATTTTTAACACAGAATGCTAATTTTTGGGTTAGAAGTAAGTAACTAAAATTCGAGTGCAAGTGCTCAGTTTCAGTGGTATAAATCAGTTGTGTGGTACTTGAACGGATCACTCAGAGATCTCTTAATGGTAGACACAGCCTCTCAGGATATTCATTAGGAATCTAATGTATTATATAGCACATATTATATATAATATTTAGGTATCCATATAATTTATATAGAATACAACACAAAATATGAGATACATCTTTGTTCTGTCTGTTGAGAAGAATTTAAAAATTTGTTGCTAAGTGGCTTATGTTTCTTCTCTTTTAGGTGTTAATTTTTTTGCCTTTTCTGCCTACATTAGTACTGTTCAGTAATGAGTTGTTTTATGTTAGGCATTGTGATTTGATCTGATAATTTGTATGTGATGTTTTTTCCAGTTGAAGTGTAGTGTTTTGACTGTCAAATGAAAACTTGCAATATTAAGTATTTGTATTTGAGTATCTTAGGTTCACATCAAGTGAGGCAGCTCCAGAGGCAGTAGCTCTGAAGCACTTTAGATAACTCTGGCAATTCTTTTGGCATTAGTGATGGTTAACCTTCAGGACTCTGAATTGGCTGCTGGTACTGCAAACTAAAAACTTCAGAAGATTAATGAAAATGAACAAAGTTGTGTGGTTTTGAAAAACAAAAAAACATCAACTTCATTATCTTAAATCTTCAGCTGGAGAAGAAAGTGTATGATAGAATCTGCTAATGCTTTTTTTTTTCCTAATTTATGATAATTTTTGAGCAAAATGATAAAATTTTCAGTGTAATAAACCCAGCACAGCAATGCCAGATCATTTGCCAGTTACATGTAAATTACATGTAAAGTGAGTGTATATAAAAGAGAAGAGTCAGAGTAGGGATGGTACTCAGGGGGGAAAAGATAAAAATGCAAAAGGCAAGTACAGTGCTTTTTCACACAAATGTGATACACTTCAGTGCTTTCATGAAACTGATTTAGTAAGGAGTTTTTGTGTGTGCTATTCAAAATAATAGTTTAGCAGTACAGTAATGGTCCAGAATGTGCTTTTGCACAGCAAGCCAGATTAACAATAAAGTGAAACTGTACTTTAGACAGAAGGACCTCTTACCTAAACTGTTGGATATAGGGTTAGTATTCCAGTTGGAAAGGCAGACAATCATGGATAGAAAAAAATTGCTTTTTTTATTTCATGTAATAGATATGGAAGTGACTATAGATAACATATTACTCTCATCCAGTCTTAATAAAAGGTTGGCAAACAATGTAATTTAAATACTAATAAAAACCATCATTCTTAATGCTTTTCTTTTTAGAATGCAGAAATCAATAACTTATGTGGTAAGGACTGCAAATGTTGCAACAATTTTAGTGTTTTTGGAGATAGCAATTTGCTCTAGTGTACAATGAAAACACAAATGGTCATTGAAAAGCACTAGCAGTGAAAATTCCTAGTTTTATTAACCTTTGGTAACAATGCTATCACATTTAGACATTCATGCGAAAATATCCTTAATGTCAGATCAATCCTTAGTAGAAATTAGCACATACTTGGTTATTATATTAAATATCCTTACAGAATGTATATATTCTGGTTAATAAAGTCAAAAAGATGCTGACTTTTGTTCATAATTGTTAGATATAAGTTCATTTGAAGACCAGCATATTTATCCTTTTTAAAGCTTTTTGGAAAATCCAGATTTGAAACTTTAAAAAACCCAATTACTATGGCAGAGACAACAATGGCTTTTTCTCACTTTACATTCAAATTTTGTGTCATCTTTTCCATAGAAAAAGTTTTTAACTATGTAATTATTTTTCAACAGAAGAAAGGTAACACTTTCATGTTTACCCCAGAGTAAAGACAAATCCATAGAGATTACTGCAGAGTGCCTGATAGACAGTCAGATCACATCCCAGCTGACTACTCTGTCCCTTATTTGCCTGCCTCTATGCATTGCAATAGAGGTCCAAGGTGTCTTGGCCTCTGAGAGTTAAATGTTCAAGTACATAGCATGCCATTATTCTTTGTACTGTCAAGACAAGTCCTGTTCTTGGGCTGCTGGGTAACATTATGATGATCATGGAGTCAGCTGTAGTGGCATCTTTTGGTAATGTAGATTACCTGCTGCATCTGGATTTAAGGGCTTCCACAGTGTCCCAGAAAACTGATTTGAAGAACTGGAGCTTTCTATATGCACTTACTACTCATGGTGTGCATGGCTTGCCTTTACATTATGCTGAATTCATGCAGAATTGAATATCCCAGTTGTCCTAATACCTTCATATGCTATTTATTTATTTATTTAATTTAAATATATGTACACAGACTACAAAGTGGAGAAATTTAACTTGTGAATGTTACCTGGATGTTGGTAAATGTTAGTTCTGCTTGAGGATATGTTAAATCTTTCCTTCCTGATTGCCTGAGCAGATATGATCTCCCTCTGTTATCTGATAAGTGCTTTTGACCCTAAACAAAGTAAAAAATTCCAAAAATTGGAAAGATGCTCACAGCAATTGTAATGACAGGAAGGCTGAAATTCTTCCCTGTTTCAACTGAAGACTGAGAAGTCTATAAGGAGGTGAAGAGTTTTATCATAATCATACAAATTTCTATATCTCATGAAGAAGAATGGTTATATTCAGCAGTTGTTTTGTTTTACCTTATTTTTAAAAGAAAATATAGGCTATTTTATATAAAGCCAGCATGAAAACAACTGAGAGCCATTATGTTAGAAAATTTTTGTCCAAAGTGCATGGTGTTTATAAATTTCACAAGTAAGAGCAGGCTTAATATTTCTTTGAATCAGAATGAGTTTTTCACTCCTGGTAGGACAGAAATCAATTGCTGGTAGATGTGATTAGTTTTAATTTAAAGATAATTGAAACTGGACTGTGACAAATCTTTCATATTAATTAATAAGAACAATGTGTTGTGACAAGAACCGCCTCCAATTAGCTGACAGTTTATAACTGAAGAAAAACAGGGTTTGACTTAAGTCTCAAGAACTTCAACATGTTAAGTTAATATAATTAAAATAAATGAGAGCTGTATTTGGCAGGCCTTATTTTAGTCATGCAAAATATGCATGTTCATGTTGCTTTGTGCTCATTTGAGCATGTTGTATTGTTAATTAGGCTGTGGATATTATTGACTTTATTTTTAAAGTAGAAAACTATGTTCAGAAAACTTAAATAAATCTCCAGTGTTTTAAGGTAGTGTTTAGTCTTCCTATACTGTTTTGGGAAATAGGTTTTTTTTTGTTTTTTAAACCAACCAAACAACCCTGTGCTTTGCATTTCTCATTTAGCTCTTTTGAGAAATATGTATATCAACTCTTAATTAAAATATTTAATTGTGAATTTATACAGTCACCTTAGCCTGACTTTCTGTGAAATCTTGTTGGAATAATGTTCTGATGGAGAGGGAGTATTAATACTTGGTAAAATTTCATGCACTATCGTTTTCATATTTCTGCTGTCACTGCTTCTCTGCTTCTCTAATCTGTTTTATGTGGTGACAGCACACATCTTTAAATATTACTATCAAAGGAAAAATAGAAGTGTTTAATGTGGAAAGCACACAGAATTACTGAAAAAATTCTGAAAAGCTGAAATAAAAGAGGAAGCGTGTTTTCATATTTGCGAAACAGTATTTTCCAGCAATTGGAATCCAGTCATTTGGGAAAACCTGTTGCACTTATTTTGGTTGATTTAATTGTTTCCAGAGGCTTATAGTATATTAATGAAATTTAAAAATGGAAGGGCACAATATATCTTTTGTGTTTTGTGCACAAATCTTTCAGAAGTCAGTCTTGAAATACAAAGCTTCAGTGTTACGTTTCCAGTTTGGCTTGATTTCCATGAGAGAACATGACTTGGGTGATGTCTGCAGGGAAGTGTTTGTGTGCATGGAAGAGGGAGTTGCTGTTCCCTGGGGCCGTGTGTGGTGTCCTGGCTGGGCTGGGCTGCCCTGGCTGTCACCTGGCCACGCTGTGCCCTGCTGAAGGAGTGTGCGAGGGAGGGGACGATGCTTCTGCTCTGCCGAGGAAAGGGGAGGAACTGGTGCTGTGCACTGATGGCATGCTGGAAAGAACAGAGTATTGTTAGAAAGTCACCTCATGGCATTGCCCTGGGATAATTTGTATAGGACATTTGGGAGTCAGAATCTGGGGGCAGATGGGTTTCACTGTTATACTTGTAGTGTGAAACTGTATAGAGACTATAGAATAGTGTTTATGCTTGCTAGTGGGGTGGTTTTTTTTTTTTTGCATTCATAAGGCTGGAAAGTAATCCAATGAGGATAATGATTTCTAAAATTTTGAATATAACCCTTCCTGAGGAATTCTAGAAAGGATTTTCAGCAGCTACAAAAATTTAACTTCTGCAATAGCTCTGCTAGCAGAAACCACATTTCTTGCTCTGAGACTATACTTTATTTATCTACAATAATTTTTATTTGTTTTCAGATATTGATGTATGATACAGAACCTAAACTACTTGCTTTCTTTTCTTCCAGGCTGCTGAATCAGGAATAATAAAAGTGAAAACAATAGCTGCACGAAACACAGATATTTTGGCAGGTAATAATTTGCTGTGCAATAGGAAAAATAAAGCTGAGTTACAGATCAAAATGATAAGATGTCTTGAATATGGCTAATAATACTACATGTCTTCTAGTGTGTGCTGTATTATTGATGCTTTATGCTTGGGCACCTAGCAGAAAAATCCAGTAGCATAGAAGATTTTTAACACTACTTGTCTCTTGTTAGTGCTGTTAGAATGCTGAGGGAGGGCTCCATTTTCAGTTGATGCTCTGCAAAAGTAATCATCCACTTAGAAAAATAGCATGAAATACTAAGACCCCATGTTCTCAGTGTTTTAGTTGCTGTGAGTGAGTACTCTGTGTGGAGTTCTGCAGAATGATCCATGTCTATGTATTAATCCAGCCTTTGGGGACTTGTAACTGGCAGGCAAAAATCCATCTTTATCTGAGATAAGGTCATTCAATTTAAGATATTCCAATGTCTTGAGGGATGGGACATATCTTGTGAGCTGCAGCTTTGTAAGTGCTTAAAACAGTATCTCTTGACTGTCTTCAGCTTCATAAAGTTGGCTTCTTGCCACTTGCTTGGCAGGGTTTGAATGTCCCTGTGTTAATATTTGAGTGTGTACCCCAGATGTAGTCAAAATCCTTGAAATGCTAGATTGTTTGGAAGGTCCAGTGGAGTAGCTACAAGACCATATCTTGTTTTGATGTGTGTATATCAGATATTGTTAAGGAGGCATTTTCTAGGATTATTTGAATTAACAGACCCACTCCTCAGTATTTCACTTTAATGCCTCTTTTTTGTTTTGTTTATTTTCTTTGTTTTTACTGCTGTCATGAATGCTGACATAAGTGGGAAAAGTATGCCAGGTAATGTCAGCTATATCAAAATGCACAAATGAAAAAGGGAAAGCAGTAGTTAGCTGTTTGGGAAGCCAACATATTACTGCATAAAGAAGTTATTATTTTAGAAAGGTAGTTTCTAATCCTGCAAAATTCTCAGGTTTTTTAATTTTCAAAGGGATGAGATAGGAAAGATAATTAAATTTGGTCATGTATGGGCAATCTTTGCTTTCATCTTTTTGAGGGAACACTTTCTTATAGTTGGTAAATTTTTAAAAGTTGGAAAGTTTAACCTAGAATGTAGTGAGTATTTATTTCATTCAGAAAACATGCACAGATTTGTTGTTAAGAGGTTTGGGAAACCAGCAGGTCCTCAGAGCTACTTTGATTAGTTAGCCTTTGCTAATAGGATAATCATTTTTTCCTCCTCTGTTCCACAGTTTTGTACTGGGAAAATGTACTTTGCCTGCACATTATCCTAATATTCCACTTTTAGAGCATAATGCCATTAAACAGACTCAATTCTTTATGAACTCTTGTATTTTTTGAGGTATTAATTATAAGCTAACCTTATGTATAAGTTAGGGTCAAGAGGTCATCTATCTAATATTTAAAATCTTCTGAAGAAAAACAATATATATATACACTTTAGTAATAATAAAGCTGCAAAATGGTACATTTTGCAATGTAGCATTTTGTAATTGTGAAATCTAGTGCATGCTTTTTGGCTGTTAGGTGATTTAGGAACATTTACGAGAAATTCTAGTAATACAAATAAATATTTTGATCAGGATATGATTTTTTGAATATTTTGATGTAGACTCATTTTACTAATGTAGATAAGATCAACTGTATCAGATTGTTTTGAATAAGCTGATCTGATGCTTTCTTGAACCATTTCATTGTGTAGGATTATAATTTTTGGGAACATAGATGCAGGTTTATAATCTTTATTAAAATCTTACAAATATTTGTTATTTTTGGTGCGATATGCTTTACATTCCAGAATTTAGAGGTCATTGATCTAACTTCTTTCTTTCTCTTGGAGAAGTTGAGCTGTTTCAAAGTCTTCATTCTTGGCAGTGTGCACATGCTTTATTATTTACTTATAAGAATTTGAGACATTCCAGAGGAGGAGAAAGCCTTAAATCACAGGAGATAGATTTGAGAAATTATTTCCATGTGGCTTTGAGATGTGCAAAAACTTATGGTTTAGGAGTTCTTCTAAAAAGTCAGAATTACAATCTTGCTGATGAAATGAACGGGTAAGTTATACTTTCCAAAAACTTCTCAGTTGTTATGGTTCAGTAAGATAGATCTCTCTTAATATATTCTGCCATAAATTGGTAGCAAAATGAAGGCAGATATGGCAATACACATTTATGGTGTATTTTAAGACTGAAGTTAATACAGTCACAGAATCATGAGATTACAGAATATTCTGAGTTGGAAGGGATCATCAAAGTTTAGCTCCAGACCCTCTCAACAGGAAAGCCCCAAGAATCACCCCATGTGCCTGGTTGCTGTAAAACTAAATGGGTACCAAAGCAAATCTACAAAACGTTAATTTTTCAGATTTATGAATTAAAAATACTTTTATAGATTCTGTTATAAGAATGTTGCTTTCAATGGATTATAGAAGAAAGTATTGTAAAAGGCTAAATTTATTCTTTGTCTTGTTATTTATTAACTCCTGCCATTTTTGCCATTTAGAATTATCTTGAGTCTTATGTTAAGGATAAATGTTTTGTGGTATCTTTTGCTTGCTTTTTCTGCTTGATGGTTAGAATTTAGTGGCAGTTCAGAAACTGGACATAGAGCCTGCACTGGCTCTGAAAAGGCTGATGAAACTGGACTGCGTGTTGATATCACCCTGTAAGAACTATTATCTTACAGAAAGTTGGCATCCATAATTTATAATAGCCTATCCTTTTTGTAGAAACTTCTGAGTCAGTTAGTGTTTCAGTTGGAAAATATCACTAAAGTATATTTTTGTAGTTTTAACTTGTTTCATTTTTTTCCAAATTAATTGTAGAGGTGCTTAGTAGTATAGATCATGTTTGCATTTTTAGATGAGAATGTATTTTTTATTTGTGGTAACTCCTGTCCTCTGAAAAGCATGTGAAACTTTTCATGAATAGATTTCTTCTACTACACGTAGACTAAAACACAGTGTAAGAATACACATTGAAGTTTAAACTGTGAGGAAATGTTTAGTATCTGAAATGGTGATGAGTCACTAAAATCTTAGAAGTTTGCATGAATCAACAAACATACCTGCAAATGGAAAACCACTCATCAGTCAGAGTTATGCTTTTTTAAAATATTTTTACTGTTTTAATATTTTTGAATTATCTCAGATTTTTTGACTTACTTTTAAATGCCAGTGTAGAATGCTGTATTCTTTATGAAACTTTGTCATTAGCAAAAAAAAAAAAAAAAAACAAAACAACAGAAAAAGAACAAAGCAAAAAAAAAAAAAACCAAAGAAAAAAAAAAAAAAAGAAGGGGGAGAGAGAGAAGTATATGGAAACTGGTTTTCTCCAGTTTCCTTGCAAAAGTCCATTTTAAGAAGCCGCCCTTTGTCACTAAAACCATTTGGCAAATTCACAGCCAGGTGAACATACCCAGGATACAAGCAGTCCAGTCTCTCTCTTCCTGTTTTGTCAATCCAGTCTCTTTCTCCTCCTGTTTTGCCAGTGGCAGTTTGCTCTTCCCCTTCCTGCCCTGTGCTTTGGAATGTTGCTCTGTGTTGCACTGTGTTGCTCCTGCATTAGGTGCTGAGGTGAAGCAGAGCAGAGGGACAGTGCTACCAGCCTGAGACTGTTTCCTATGGCAAGGCCAGGGAAAGCTCTGGGGATGGCAGAACCTTACATCACCTTGCTAACCACTTGGGCTCTTAAGTGGATGTATTGGATTTGGGAAGTCAATTGACTGTGTAAGGGAGAAAGTGCTTGGAATTTGAGCCTTGGCCAGGGTGATTGTGGAAGTGAGCTGTGTCAGCCCAGTGTCTGTCTTCACTTGGCTTTTCGGTGTGGGCCACATGTAAATCCCAAATTTCTAAGACTGGAGATTGCATTTTGTTAAGAGGTGTGATTAACAATTTTTGCAGTGTATTTTTCAATTAAACATTGACTGCTTCCATATTTCTCTTTGAAGCATTGAAAGAGAACAGCTCAGAGGTGGTTCAGCCTTTTCTGATGGGTTGTGGAACAAAAGAACCAAAGATCACTCAGCTGTGTCTAGCAGCCATACAGAGGCTCATGTCTCATGAAGTTGTTTCAGAGGTAAGATTGATCTTTAAACAAAAACATAAATATTTCAGAGTGAGAAGTGCAGACCTCAAATGGAAGGTGAACAAGTTGTTTTAGGGGACTCTTGATATTATAATGAACATAGTCCACAAAATATTTTACTCCTAGTTGTTTTTCAGTAATTCAAAAGAAAAACTTTTACACCATAGAAAAAAAAAAAAGGTGAGGCACTATTCGTAACCCCTAGAAGGAAATTCATGGAAATTGAAACCAACTCAGTTCATATTCTTACACTGCAGGAACTGAACATGTAATGAACCTTGTGCGTCCAAAAATATAATCTGTGCAATAACATTATTGTGCTTTTGTTACACTTTATTTTTAAAAATAAGGTAAAATGGATGTACATTTTCTGCAGCAATGAATGTCATGATACATTATGTACTGCATATATAGTGTGTTAGGAAACTGATGCAGATAATGCTGTTAAAGTACACCTTCAGTTGTGTGTGTAATGTAAAATTATACTGTTTTCTCTCTGATATGAATGAATTCTGAAAGAAAAATATATTTTTACTGTGTCTTCTATATTTCCAAGTAGAAACTTAAGACTTTAATTTGTACTGCATATTAAGACATTTCTGTTGTCAGTTCTTTAAAAATACTTCGGGAAGTTTGTGACAATGAAATTGGCTTTATATTCTCAATGTAGTCCTATGGTATAGACAAACAGGCACATTTACCTATGATATGCCTTTATGACAGTGATATTCTTACATATGTAATGATATACCAGTACATAAATATTGTAATAGGTGCAAAAATTATTTCTTTTTAGGCTGCAGCAGGAAACATTATTAATATGCTATGGCAATTAATGGAGAACAGTCTTGAAGAACTTAAATTGCTCCAGACAGTTCTTGTACTTCTAACAACCAATACAGTTGTGCATGATGAAGCGCTGTCCAAGGTAAGAATTTGTTAGTGTCAACTAGAGAATTTAAAATACCCAAGAGGAAAAATGGGGAAATTTTACATATGAAGCATGTGAAAACAATGAATGAGGAAGGGGCTTTCTTGATTCTTTTGTACCCCTGTTGTCTTAATGACTAGACTCCAAGAACAGGATTTCTTTTAGCTACCTTTTCCGTGTGTTGTGTAAATCCTGCACAATAATATATTTTGGACTTCTTAGGAGCTTCAAATAAAAGCACTGAACTGATGCCTATCCTCATTTGTTTGTGTGTTTTTGAACTGGAATCAGAACACATAGCACAGTGTAAACTCTCACTAATGGAGAAAATATTAAAAGAAGTTGCCTCCTGCCCTGACTTAACTCTCCTTTGAAAACAGTGCAGTTATTGCTATTTCTGTAGTAACCTTGGGTCATAGTTTTAAACATGAAACATTTTGGGTATAATGTTTCAACTAAAACAATAAGGAGACAGTCCATTTTAATTTAAATTATGAGATACTTCTCTTTGAAGAAGCAGCATTGTTTACCATTTGTGAATTGTGAAACTGCTTAGTAAGTTTCTCTTCTAGATTACATTGTAGAAAATTGGTTTCAGCCAGACACATACTGCATGTTTGTGTTTCAGCAAGCTGTCACAGGATTTTAAACTAATGTAGCAATATCATCTGAAATAGGGTCCACAAATCATTGACATGAAAAAGAAGCAAAAGAAAATTCTGAATCTTTTATGGCTCACAGCATGTAGCACTGTGGCCAAATGTGGTTGAGGTTCTTGAAAGTGTAAGAACACAGTGTATGGGCAGAAGAACAAGAAATACAGGTTTCACTATGCATACAGATGTTAATTTTCAAAATTCATAATAAAACAGGTAAGTATCAAACTAAGAGTTAGAGGTAATAACAAAATCCAATGGGAAAAAGTATTCAGGTCATTGTCAGCACAATACCACTTTGAAATGCACGTCTTAGGAATAATAACAGTCAAGTCAATATGATTGTGAAAGTATTATGTTTCAGTGTAGGAGAGGAATGACATTTTAGCTTTCTGTGATTAACCTTACATCCTAATGTCCTTTTGACATTAATATTTATACAAGTTGTTCTGTGTAATGATTACTGTGTATTCTCTGTATGATGACAGCAATTTTATTGGCACATTGTAATGTGTTCAGTTAATACTACTTTTTGATTGCCTTTGGGAAAGATTGCTAAAGAGTTTTTAGGCTAGGGTAATCCATAAAATGTATTCTGATTCTTCAAATTTAAATTTATTTTTTTTTAACAACCTTTTGGCAAACTGCTGAAGAAAGCATTGTTCAATCTGTCAACCTTCTTGACTGTTAGCTAAAAGATGAAATATATTGTTGTGATATTTTTTTCTGTTTTTTTTCCCTTTCAGGCAATTGTACTTTGCTTTCGATTGCACTTCACAAAAGATAATATCACAAATAACACTGCAGCAGCTACAGTGCGGCAGGTAGTTACTGTGGTGTTTGAGAGAGTGGTTGCTGAAGATGAACGATACAAAGGTGGGCATGCTGCTTACTCAGCTTGCTTTTATTTATCTGCGTTTTGGACACATATCAGACTTCTCTTTCAGATAAAGAAGTAGTAAAATGTCTATAGATGTTATAAAGAAGTCACAAACATCATTAATTTTAACTGTCTTTTATACACTTACTTGTATTTAAAGGAGGTGAAGTCCTTTGCCATTGTGTCAGTCCAATTCAGTGCAGCAGTGTATAAAACCTAGTTGTTTTTTTTTTTTTTCAAGCTGTGGGAACTGGTCTTCAGGTTAGTATTGTAAAGGGATTTAAGGTGAGGGTGTCATTCATGGCAGGTACTATAGATTGCTGAGTGGGAAATACATGGCAGTAGTTGTTTTGAAGAGAGTATTGGAAAGCAGTGCTTGGTATTGATGATTTTTTGGGAGTCAATCTAATGTTTGTTTCTATAGACATGATAACTTGCAGAAGATTTACCTGGAAATTCTCATAGAATATTCTTGTAAGAACACTTAATGCTACTGGATTTTTAACAGTTCCTTTGTTCACAAAATTTTGTTTTGTTTTTGTGCACAGATGCTGTTGACCAGCCAGCTGCAGTTCAAGGGAATAGTAATAGGAGATCTGTCAGTACACTGAAGCCATGTGCTAAGGATGCATATATGCTTTTTCAGGTAGTTGGGTAACATGTGAATATGTATTTGCTGTTAAGATTGGGTGCTTCTACATCTCTTTCAGAAATTGCAATGTCCTTAACCAGAGCCTTGGGCTTTCTTATGCTGTTTATTCTAATTGGTGATGATATGCTGTATCACAAGGGAATGATGGAACCACAGAGTGGTCTTGGAAAATGTTTTACTATAAATCTTAAACAATAGTGAAGTATATGTGTCTGCATTAAATTCAAGATTCTTATTTCTGTGAGCCTGTGGTGGGTTTACCCTGGTTGGACTCTCAAGTACCCACCCAGCTGTTCTAGCACTCCCCATCTCAGCTGGATGGGAAGAGAAAATAAGATGGAAAGCAATTAATAGGTTGAGATAAGGTAGTTTACTAAAGCAAAAGCATAAGTTTGCATGTGCATGAGCAGGCAACATTCAGCAACTTCCTGGGAAGCAGAGCTTCAGAGTGCACGGTGGTTGCTCCTGAAGGCAGATATTGTAAATAACAAATGCATGGCTCACTTTCTCTTCTATTTCTTAGGTTCTATAACTAGGTATGGAATATCTCTTTGGTTAATTTGGGATGACATTTTTTGATGTTTTTTTGTGTCCTCCCCACCAGGATCTTGGCCAACCCCTTGTTGGCAGCTGGGGGCAAATCTTGAGAGACAGCACTGAGACTGTGCCAGTGCTATTCAGATGTAGTCAAAACATGGATGTGTTATCAGCACCTTTCTAGCTACCAATGCAAAGCTGTAAGGGCTGCTATGGGGAAAATTAACTCCATCTCAGCCAGACCCAATACAGAGCAAAATGCTGCAACTGTAGTTCAGTCCTGTTTCTTGTGGTTAGTATTGAACATTAAAGGCAAATATGTAATGAAAACGAGTAGTTGCATTCATCACACCAATAAAAATCTTCTTGACTTAGCAAATTCACTGGTCTTGATATTTTTGAAGGTAGGAATGAACACACATGTTACAAGGATACCAGCAATGTTTAAAATTTCTCTTAAACATTTTCTTTTTAATTTATGTTTAGAAAATATTCAAAGAAAAATTGTGTTGAAATCAGAAAATTACTCAAGAAAGAGCAGAGCGTGTAGATTTCATTATGTACTTGGGAAACTTTCTTGGTACTGGACTGTACAGAGAATGTCAATGTTACTCTGTTTCTCTCTAAGGATCTTTGTCAGTTAGTTAATGCTGATGCTCCCTACTGGCTCGTGGGTATGACGGAAATGACGCGGACATTTGGCCTTGAGCTTCTTGAGTCGGTCCTCAATGACTTTCCACAGGTGTTTTTGCAAGTGAGTAGTTCTTGGACAGAAAACAGGAAGGCTTTTAATCACATAGGTAGTAAAATCTACACTTTATTAAATCCTCTGTAATTTAATATGAATATTGTTTTCCTAAAGGACTTGTAGCTTTTACATATGGGAGGGGTTTAACTGCAAAGTTCCCTGTGCTTTTTGAATGTTTCTATTCCCAAACACATTATTTATGTTCGTGTTTTATTTATGTTTATACATTTTACAGCTCTGTAACTAAATTTGTGGAATTGTTAATTCTACAAAAACATTAACCTCACCCCACTTGTAAAATAAGAATCAAGATTGTGAATTTTATGTATCCACTGCATATAAATACACCATGATCCTGTAGTAATGTGTTTTACTAGCGGACAGTAGGTAAATTAAGGAATTTATAAGTATATAAGTGATATATTAGCAACCTACTTCATCTTGCAAAATACAAGAGTGCATGGCATGAACCTGGCCATGTAATTTCCTGCTTTTTGATAGCTTTACAATGGTGTCTGCAGTTCTGCCTTTTCATTTCCTGATTGCAATTTATACCAAGATTTACATTATTTCAGACTGCTTGATCATAACTGCAAGTGTAAATAAGATGCATAATCAGAGCTGCTGGTAGCAATTAAGGAATATCTGCATATAATTTTTTCTGTTTTCTTTTTCAGCATCAGGAATTCAGTTTTCTTCTTAAAGAAAGAGTATGCCCTCTTGTTATAAAGCTCTTCTCCCCAAATATCAAATTCAGGCAAGGTTCCACCACCTCATCTTCCCCAGCACCAGTGGAAAAACCATACTTTCCCATCTGTATGCGTTTGCTGCGAGTAGTTTCTGTTTTGATTAAACAGTTTTACAGTTTGCTGGTAAGAATATGCTCAAATTTTCTTTATACAGTTTTGGTTTTTTATGTATATGCCAGTGCTATATGATCAGTAGTAGTGCTGATTAGTTCTTGGGAACTGTTGATGTCCTCTGAGGGAAGAGAAGGCTAAATACTATTTTCCTCTTACATTTATTTGTGTTTACATGTATTCTAAATGTACGATTTTGTTAAACATGGGCTTGTATGAATTTCATAGTAGATTAGCTGTTGTCTTTATTTAACTGCCTTTCAGGTTTTGGGAACCTTTTGATCTTCTGTTATTTGCCTCACTTTTAATCATGATGATTACTGTGCCTTGTTTATACTTTCTGAGAGGCTTTTGACTTGAGTTGCTAGAGCTGTTAACAGAATGTTGGTAAAAAACACTGTTCTCATGAAAGCTGTTCTTATGTCCTGAGTTTTGGGTATTTGCTAAAAGGTGTATTTTTAATTTGTCCACTGTAGCTAATATATGGCCTTTATTGCAATATCTGTAAGGAATTTAACTCCTTCAGTGCAATTGCATATGTGATTTTAACTTGTCAGAAATGTTATGTTTTTACATAATTCTGAGTAAATACTCATTCCAGGGATTTTTTTAGATTCTGTACAAAACTTGCTGTGATATAACTCCTGAGATAAAAGGTTTTTTGAGGAAGTATTTTGTAGGAGGCTTTTCTTTTTATTACTATAAATAGATAAAATTATTATTTATTATAAATATATAAATTATGATATATTTTATATTTTAGGTGACAGAATGTGAAATCTTTCTGTCATTGCTGGTTAAGTTTCTGGATGCAGACAAACCACAGTGGCTACGAGCTGTTGCAGTAGAATCTATTCACAGACTTTGTGTGCAGCCTCAGCTATTAAGGTATTTAATATATTGTCTTTTGCTTTTACATAAGGTTTAAGATTTATTTTTACTATTTTTCCCTAATGGAAAATGCTTCCTAAAGCATTGCAAATGTGTAGAAACTTAAATGTAATAAGCTCTTTGTGATAATTTTGTGTAATGCATTAGGGAATGCTTATTATCCAGGAAAGGCTTAATTATAGTTATTTGAGTATGTCTGTGTCTTAGCAATGTCAAAGGAACATTTACCTAAAATTAGATATTATTGTTTACCTAAGTATTTACTGTTAAAATGGGCTTTTAGTCTACAGGTTAGAGTGTGTGGGGGGATGAAGTTGTTGTTAAAATATTCTTTTAGTCTCCAGTTTGTTAAATGCTTTCTGTTTTATAAAATACCTTCCAGGTCTTTTTGTCAGTCATATGATATGAAGCAGCATTCCACTAAAGTTTTCCGTGATATTGTGAATGCACTGGGGTCCTTTATCCAGTCTCTATTTCTTGTACCGAGCACAGGGAACACATCAGCAACACCAAACCAAACTGGTAAAGCCTTGTCCTTATTATAATTTTGTTTTTCCATAATTTTCTTGTAGTAATTAATTCTGGTTTGATTCAGCTCTGGTGTAGTCTCTACTTCTGTGTTTATTTTGGTGAAAAGATAGCTTTAACTAGTGTTCTCAGCTCTGGGATTTTATCTATCTGTAATGTGAAGAAGGCATAGACCCCAGTCAGCAGAGCAGTTCTCCTGCCTTGATTCCTGTTTCTGCAGTGACCAAGCTCCTTGTTTCACAACTTTTCAGAGGGAAATCTAGTGGAGATATTTCTCATTTCTGACTATAAAAAAGTGTCTCCTTGTGCAGGGATGTAATTTATGGCAGTGTGCAGTTTAAGTGGTAAGATGTGAGTTTGTGGGAGATAATCGTTAATTCTTCTGGATGCTCAAGGCCAAAACTGGAGTGAGAGAGCCAAGAGGCAAAATGAAAGATGTGTGTTTTACAAATGATCTCTGCCCTTTTTGTGAGCTGAAGTCAGACACATGTTGAAACTAAACTTGATCATCTTTTCTTGCAGCCAAGGTTTTGGCATTTCACTAGGTAATTTGTATATTGATAAGAAGGAAGGATTGTCTTGTTAATGCCTTTGCAGGTGTTTATGTCCCAAGTTAAGACTCTTTGCTTCTTCCTGTAGTTCTGGAAGAAGAGTCCTCAGCAACAAACAACATAAAAGTAATTTGTAAGGGTGTCTTTTGTTATGCCTTCTTAAAAGTGGTGAAAGCCAGATAATAAATTAATAATTGTCTATCATGTCTACTATTAAATTAAGGAAAAATTTTGTGTTTAGACTCACAGCTTTCAGTGCTCACTCATGGAATTGGGATCCCATGCTGGAGTTAGCAGTGACAGCATTAGGAAACCTGTGTCAGTATCATTTTGTAGCTATCTGTACAGCAATTGGTAGACATGTCTATTAGTAGTATTTCCAGGTTAGCTTAAAGTAAATCAGAAAAACACTTTTCACCACGTAATATGCACATACGAGAAACCATTCTGTAATACTCATTCTGAAAACCTAAATTTTGCCTCAGGTGAAACAGCACTGCAGTGGGGTTATACCTTTAGTGCTGTTGCTATTTGTCTGCATAATTATTTCAGTTTGTTTTCTCTTTTCCTTTTCACTGCTTCTTTCTGTCTGAGTGTTTCTCATGTCACTTCCTCATGCATTTTTTTCTGCCTTTTTTCCTCCTATGGCTGTATTTGACATGCAAAGAGCAGATCAACGCAATGCAATTCTTTAACTGAGTCTTCTGATTATAGCAGCAGAATCTCATAGCAGGCTGTCTTTTGGAATCATAGAATGGCTTGTGTTGGAAGATACCTTCAAGGTGATCTAATTCCAGCACCTTGGCCATGGGCTGGGACACCTTCCAACAGACTAGGTTGCTCAAAGCCTTATTCAGCCTGGCTTTGGACACTTAACACTCCTTATACACTTAATTTTGGAGCCTCAGTCTTGCAACAGGCTACCTGTTTCATAGAAGTTGGAAGCTGCATCTACTAAAGTTCTGTGTCACCTTTATTATACTGGGCAATGTTTACAATTCACTTTAATAAGTTACAGAAATAGTTGCATATATGTGACTGCACTGTGGGATTATAGAAAATGACACCAGTGTAACTGTGTTAATGTCAGTGCTTGGTTAACCATTTATTTAGCAGCGTGGGGTTTTTTTGTTTCACTCTGTTAAGTGTTACTGTGTTTTTAAAGTGTATGCATAAGCTTCTGTGTATTCATATTGCCTGAGTTAGTAGTTTATTGCCTAAATTAGTAGCTTATTCCCCACATATTAAAAGCAAGCACACCGAAATGGCAATTACACTGAGTCGCTGTCCTGGGGACTCTGCCCTCTCTCCCCATTGTCTCTTCAGAGAGAATCTGAACTTGTGGGACCTGTTCTTAGTAAGTTTAGATGTCCTTCTCCATGAAGGAAGTGTATATATACATAATTCCTTGTTATTTTAACTGCTTTTTTTGGTTTTCTCAGTTGGAGCCAAAATTTGTCCCTTCCTAGCTGTTGGTTGGCACATTGTTGCCTCTTCCTGATGGGGTTTGTTATTCTACCTTGGCATGGAACAGATTCAAATATTACCATTCTCTGATTCTCTTCTTGTGGTTTTTACATTTCTAAACTCTTGGAAGTTTGTTATTGAAATAATTAAACTTTCTAACTACTGAGATCTTGATACAACTATGTAAATAATCCTTAACTTTCAAGTATCTATCTGACTCTTTACTAAAATATACATTGTTTCATCAGGACTGTGTTAAGTTTGTTTCATTCACAGACTGTTACGAATGTTGCTGTGTCTTTCACAGAAACATTACATTCTGACTGGAAATTAGGCAGCTGACATCAATGAGCTGCACGTAAGGTTGTATTTTAGACAGCAGAGGGAGCTCAGAAATAGTTTGTTATAGTTGATTTTCGTTCTTGAACAGAGTGTTTTCAGATTAATACTGGTGTCTCAAAAATTAAATGTAGAAAAAGGATGTTTGATGGTCACAAATAAGAGATAGGTTGATTTTATCACTTTGTTTTTGTGAACAGGAAGCAATGCATCAGGGAATACTGGCTCAGCACAAACTAACCCAGGAGTGCTTGGAATGGGTGGAGGTGCAACTGTGTTACCTGCCTTTGAGTACAGAGGCACTTGGATACCCATCCTGAATGTAACAGTACAAGGCAGTGCTAAAGCTACATAGTGAGTACCTCTACCTTTTTGAAAATGAATGTAGCAGTATTTTTATTTTTAATGTAATGATGTAAAGATTTATTTTTTTTTTACTAGTGAATATTCAGGGTTTTGTTTCGCTGGCATTGAAGTCTGTTAGGAATTTTCTCTTTCTTAGTGCCATGAGGTATTCTGGTCTTTTTTGTTTTTTCTGCATGACCTGGATTCTGATTGGAATGTCCTCTGTTTTTTGCATCAGTTGGATTTTGTTTTCCTACCTTATTATCTGTATTAACTCTTCACTTTTAAACCTCCCTGTAGTACAGAACAATTTTGGAATACCTGTTGCTGCATTTTGTAATGGTAAACATGAAGGGCATTAAGCAAACAGGACATCAGTGGGAATGCAAAATAGTTCATTCACAACAGCTTTTCTGTATTTACAGTTTTTATTGAGCAGGATATTGTGGTAGATACTGGTCTGGTTGTCATTTCAAACAATACATTGACCTATATGCCAAGGCTAGATTCTGAATACTCCTTAGAATGGCATTGTTTTGTCATGTGCATTATTTTGTACAATGAAAATGGTGTTCTCAGTTTAAAGCTGCAAGTATTATGTTACTTTTTAAATAGTGCATTTTTTTTCATGTCAGGACCATTGAAGGACAAGTGCTTCCAAACCTGATGTATCACCATAAAATTTTGGCTTACTAAAATTCAGGGAAATCTGCAAATAGCCTGGTTCTCAGTGTTTTTAGGGTACCTTTACCTGCCTTTTAGATGCAGAAGAAAAACCATCCTCTAATTTCAATAGTTACAGTGTATGTACTCACCTTCAATTCCAGCAGTGGACATGACTTGTTTTAGCTTATCTGCCTGTTCTCAGGGAATGCAAATTTTTAATGTGGTCAGCGACTACAACCTCTACTTTTCTTCCTTTTCTTTTTTCTTACTGTCTGTTCTTAACTGGCTCAAGAACCTTGCACCCATTTTCATAGTCTCCTATCCTGCTCTAAAATTTCTTGTGTTTTACATCAAGTGACTCTGATTTTCTCTGCATAATTTTTGCATTTTTTCTTTTGTATAAGATTACAGAGTTGTGACAAGCATTTCACAGCAGTTTTTTTCTCCTATCTAGTATTTTTGGCTGTAGGTCCCTGTATGTAAGGAGATGACTTGCTGTAATGTGTCACATCCTAGCACCAGTTCTCTTCTGCTGCCATTGGATTTTCAAACATGGCCACATCTCATACTTCTTTACAAATTTCTTCACAGACCACTGTGCTTTGTCTTCCCCTTTACTTAAGGAACTAAATGCTTCTAAGAGGAAAAGACCAACTCTTCAAGACTTTCCATGGCCATTGCCATGTAACAGTAGCAACTCATATAATTTATTCAGTAGTTAGCATTTTCTGTCTTCAAAAGTAAAAGGATGTGACCTCTGCCTCCCAAATATATTGTAATTATAAAAGCCACTATTAATTTTAATTAGACCTGTATATATATTTACACTTTCTTGTATATGTAGGATGAAATGCTGGCCACTTGATTTAGCTATATTTCCTGCTCCCCTAGATATCTGAGGCAGCTATCTTCAGGAAATTAGCAGTAATGATTGAAGTGTGGCATGTTTGGGAGAAGGAAAAATCCTTTGTGCAGACAAGAGTGGAGACACTTGGGGGATAAAAGTATCTTTGTATTTTAGCTGGGATATGTAGCTTTTTTAAAGAGTAGTTTGTAGAGGAAAAATTATGAAATAATGATTGTTGTGGTAGCAGGTAGTTTTTGTAACAGTCTGTCTCTACTTGTATAGATGCTCCTGCTGTGTCAGCTGCAATTCCTGTTGGATTTGTAACTCAGCAGTTCCTTATGTGCTTTTAAAGTAAAAGGTGGAGAAAAGTGTCAATGAGGCTGCTGTTCCAGCATAGTGATGTTTTAATTGCATGCTTTTCAGCAGTGGATCATGTAGACATATCCCTTTTTTACAAGTAAATTCCATTGTTTACGTATGCATGTAGGTGATGAATATTTGGCTGTGTAATATCAAGCTATGGACAGGCTTTTCTAGTCATGTGGACTCTGATAATAGAATGACTGACTTGTTCTCAGTTTGTTATAACTACATTCACATTGTCATGACTTACTGATGTATTTTCTCTGTTGTTTCCTAGATACTTGTGTTCTTCTGTATAGTTCTGTTGCAGTGGTTCTAAGTAAAATAATAATACACGTAGAATTATTCATGATGCTTGCTTATATGTGTTAGTTTTTAGAAATATTTTCTGCATATCTGTACTCAGGGTTTGTACCTTTTTGGTTGCTGTTGTATTTAGTGATTCATTTACTCTTTTACTTAATTACTTAAAGGTGTTTTTCTTGAGTTGCAATAAATCTTGAAAGATTGTATTTGGGACCCATTTATACTTAGCATTAATTTGGAATCTTGTTTTTTATTGTTTTTAAAACAGTGGTATTGCTACACAATTGTCATGTTTTCAATTTTTTAGTTTGGAGATGCTGGACAAAGTCGAGCCACCTACAATTCCTGAAGGCTATGCAATGTCAGTGGCATTTCACTGTTTGCTGGATCTTGTCCGTGGTATCACTACCATGATTGAAGGAGAGTTGGGAGAGGCAGAAACTGTCATTCCAATCTCAACAGAGGCAACTTCATTACCAGCACAGTCTTCAGAGCAAGATTTGCAGTCTGTTTCTGACCAATCGGAGAAAGAACTAGGTATTTGAAAATGCAAACACTCTATGAAATACAACAGGTTTATGGAAAGCAGATTTTAAAGTTTCATGCTTTTTTGGCTTATATTTATTGTTTATTTCTTACATAGAAAACTTTCAATGAAGCGTATTTGATTTTTTTTTTAATGGAACAGCAGTTCCATTTAAAAAAATACTTGACATGGTGTTCTGCTTTTGGTTTAATACTGAGTTCTAAGGTCACAAGAGACTGAATGGCAGAAATGGAGTTATGACCATGTTAAAAGACAAACGTATTTCTAGTAACAAGATAAAATCATGTGTTAAGGGAAAAATTCTTAGTGAGATTGCAGTATATAGAGCAGGACTTCTTTAAAAGCAGAACTGCTGTGAAGTGAGGATTGTCTGTGTGGAACATATGATGAGTCTGGGCTCTACATACATAGGGGTCTGTACAGAAAGACTTGTGTTTGCGCAGTGGGTTTGGCTGGTGCCCCAGGAAGCCAAGGCTGAATTTGAGCCGTGGCTGCTGGAGGAGGGCGGGGAGCAGAGGCTGTGTGCGGCGCGGCCCCGGGAGCGGGGAGCTCTCCGTGGTGCTGCGGAGCCCGAGAGAGGCAGCTGTGCAGTGGGCTGGGCAGACACCCCTTTGCTGGACCAGTGTCTTTTTCTTCCCTATTGAATGAAAGAAACAAATTATAGATACCGCAGGAGAGGATTTTTACTTCACTACAAAATTTCAGTGAGTTTCTTGTCCCATATTTTTGTACTTCTGAATGTTTATTTTTATAAAGATCAAAAATGGTTATATATACTGTGGTAAGTTGGATTTCAATGGGTTTTTTATGCTATTTAGCAAAAGCATTGCCTGGTGACTTTTTTTTACCTCAGAGATGTTACTTTAAATGCAAGTTGTTTAAATAATACTGGTGTTTCTGTATGCCCATATATTTATCTCTATAAATAAAAACATTTCAGAAGACGCAGTAGCAAGCATTTTTCTGTGATACAATTGAAAATTATTAAGGGAACTACTGTGTTTCTGCTATAAACAAGTTTATGTATTTCTTTTAAGTTAACAGAGCTGTCTGGGAAGAAATGGTGAATGCTTGTTGGTGTGGTCTTCTGGCTGCTCTATCCCTCCTTCTTGATGCAAGGTATCTGGTCTTTCATTTCCCCTTATTTTTCTAAGTTGATATTCCAAGCTGTATTTGGAACTGACTTTTGATAGCTGTCGAATTGACAATTTTCAACATAAGTGCTGTTCATGGCACCTGAGCAGTCAGGTTTGTGGCTTAGACTGAATGAGTAAATGGCACAGAAGTCTCCAGAAGTCCATCATCAACTTTTGATGTATTTCAATACAGAACAATTAATTACACTTTCAAAGGGTTGCATTTACACCCATTTAAATTATCTTTATTTCTTTTTACTTTGCTTGCATGTTTCAACATATTGAAGTGATTCCATGTCCTGATTACTGCAAGTAAGGGACTAAGTAATGTCTTGGTACTTGTTAGTACTGTCTAATCTTTAAAGTGGAAAAGCTTTTTATAGGAAATGCCTGTGGTAAATTAATTTACTCCTTCAAAGAGCTTTCTGTAATCAAACACCATTTTCTGAAATTAGTTTCAAATATCTTCTCGTAGTCTCATTTACCAAGTCACTGAGAAATAAAGTCCAATTTTGTAGGAAGTGGCTCTGTAGAATTTTGTTGATTAGTTATGCTTGTTCTTCAATATTTATAGTCTTAATGGGTTTAAAGTATGTTCTTATGGCTTTCAGTTTTGGTTATCTGCCTGTATTAATTCTTGATGAACAATGTGTGCTCTTTCAGCACTGATGAAGCTGCCACTGAAAATATTCTAAAAGCAGAATTGACCATGGCTGCACTTTGTGGAAGATTGGGTCTTGTAACATCAAGAGATGCCTTTATCACTGCCATTTGCAAAGGATCCTTGCCTCCTCACTATGCCCTTACTGTATTAAACAGCACAACTGCAGCTCTGTCCAGCAAATGTAAATATATGCATTTTTCTTAATTGCATTTCTTTGTATTGTCCTCTAAACCCAAATTTTTTCAGGATGTGGTTCCAAAGACACGCAGCTTTGGATATTTTATTATATCCAAATATAAATATAAATATATATATATATATATATATATATACACACACACATATATATATATATATATATATATATATATATAGCCAATTTTAATAATTGGCTATATTAAAATAAGTTAGAATCCTTAGACAGCACCTAGGTCACCTGCTTTCCAGAACTTGTTAGTCTTGCAGCATTTGCTGACTATCATTCTGATCAACCTAAAATTTTTTGGATGAGTCACATATGTCAGAAGTTGAAATTTTAAGGGGATCTGTCTACCATTGTAAAGACCTGCAAGAATATGTAATTAAGACAATTAAAAATCTGAAAAGGACTCTGGGCAACTTGGATTCTAAAGCTTTGGCTAGAACATTTGTGATGTACTACAGTTTTTTCTACAATTGTAGAAAATTGGTAATTGGTAATAACAATTGGTAATACTTATGCATAAGTGGAAGATCTAAGTTCTGGGCTCTGTTCAGCCTACAGAAAGCTAAATTGATGTGTCCCACATCTTATGTAATTCATAATATATGCTGGTTTAGGATGTACTCTGTTTCTATCTTTGAAAGTGAATTACTACTTAATAAGAAAAGCAGCTACTTGAAGACTATACAGATGAATCTATCATTAGAGCTTTTAAAATAAAAATATCTTACTGTGTGAACAAGGCCCAGCACCCTTACTTCAGTTCAGTGTACCAGCTAAGTGTATTGATGGATTGTAAATCTGTGAAGAAGTATACATTACTGAACTACACAGATATCTATAGAAATAAAGCAGGGAACCACAGTTATTTTGTATTGGTTGCTCCTCTTTTTCCAAGTGAGTTATAAAATGGGTGTCCTGAAGTCCCATATTGAAAAAATATCATCATATGGCATCGATGACACCATCATTTTCTGATGAATGGTGCAATGGTAGCACACAGTGATACTATTTATACACAATTGCTACCAAAAGCTGAGTTGATAGTCTAATACTCATATTTTAATCATAAATATTTCAGTCTTGACATAAAATATTTAAATGTATTGCAAGCATTGTCTAATAGTTAGAAAGAGGGAATAATTGTTCAATCTTTAACTCTGTAGGGCAATGAGACTGTAATCTAAATATAACTAAAAGTCTCAAAGTGAGGTGTGTTAAAGCTAAACAACTGTAAAAAAAATTTCTGGAATCTGTTTCCCACAAGGTGGTTCTTACTGTAAGTAAGTACTGGATTTTAAATTTAGATTTTTTTTCCTTCTCTTCTCAATTTTCCTCCAGCATATTCCATTCAGGGACAGAATGTTCAAATGATTAGTCCTTCAAGTGAGTCTCACCAGCAAGTTGTAGCAGTTGGGCAACCCTTAGCTCTTCAGCCACAGGGAACAGTTATGGTAAGTACAATTTGTAAGTGATCTTACTTTACTTAACTACTTCTTCCTGCATCTACACATATCTTAAAACCAGGCTACAGATACACACTATTCTTACAAATAATGGTCAGCTGAACTCTTGTCCTAAGACTTTGATTTGGAACAGCCCTGGACAGTAAAGTTTTTTAATAGCAAAGGAGTCTTATTCTTGCTTTTTCTGACTTTCAGCTCAGTAGGTCTTATCCATTTCATTTGGAATACTGTAGATTTCAGCTGTGTTATGTGCCCATGTGTGATGGCTGGTTTTGTGGGGATGATGCAATTAAGCTAGAGTACTTGAACTTCTGTCTGATACTAATGTGAAACTTGGAGGAGAAGGAAGTGGTCAAATCATAGGATTACAGAATGGTTTGGGATGGAAAGCCTTAAAGATAAATCTCATTCCAGCCCACTGGCCATGTGCTAGCTTCTGCTAGACCAGCTTGCTCAGAGCCCCATCCAACCTGGCCTTGAATAGTGCTGGGGATGAGACATTCACTTCTTCCCTGGGCAGCTGTTCCACTGCCTCACCAGCCTCACAGTAAAGATTTCTTTCCTAATACTGAAACCTGTTCTCTTTCAATTTCAATCCATTCCCTCTTGTCCTATAACTAGGTGCTCTTGTAAAAAGTATTGCCCTGTTTTCCTGAAGTTCCCTTCAGGTGCTGGAAGGCTGCAATTAGGTCATCCCTAAGCCTTCATTTTTCCAGGCTGAACAATCCTGATTCTCTTAGCCTTTCCTCATAGGAGAGGTGTTCCCCCACCTCTAAACACCTTGGAGGCCCTCCAGCAGATGGAAGTCCTCCCAGTGTTGGGGACCTCAGAGCTGGTCGCAGCACGCAAGTACTCATATTCAGTCTCACCAAGATAAGCCTGAGAGAAGGAGGAGAGAAACTGAACTACTCTGAAAAAATACATTTCACTAGTGCAAACAAAATGCAATTTTAAGGCACTTCACTAAAAATTGGAAGTTTGCTAGAAACACTGTTGTTGTGGAGTGATAAAAATTGGATGGCTGGTTATTGTTTTTTTTTTCCTGTAGCTGACATCAAAAAATATCCAGTGTATGAGGACATTACTCAACTTGGCTCATTTCCATGGAGCTGTTCTTGGTACATCATGGCAACTTGTCCTGGCTACCCTTCAGGTAATATTTCCCTCACAGGAAATATTTATGCCTTGCTGTTATGCCTTAGTGTTTTGCTATAATTTGGTTTTCAGTTGCTCAGTGAGCAATAGAAGAATCTTTGAGTTTTCTCAAGGAGTACTGTGAATTGCCTTGAATAACTACTGCAGCATTTCTTTTGAGTTCTGTTTGGCTGGAAAGTTGGTGGCTCACTTGAGTACAGTGCTGATTTCTTCTCTGCCTGAAAATGATCCTTTTGTATTTTTCAGCATCTTGTGTGGATTCTGGGACTGAAGCCTAGTGTTGGGGGTGCATTAAAACCTGGAAGAGCTGTGGAAGGGCCAAGCACAGTAAGCATGATTGTAACAGAAAATGCTATATAATCATTAACTGAAAAACAATCAATCTGTAAGACATATTTCTGGTTTTTTTTCAAGGTTCTGACTACAGCAGTTATGACTGATCTGCCATCTATATCCAGCATGATTTCAAAGCTTTTTGAAAACTCACAGTAAGAAACCTTTTCTTGTAACTAAAATAGTATGTGTATATCAAACTTGACTGTGTTTTGATAGCAGTTATTTTTCAGGTACCTTGACGATGTGTCTTTACATCACTTAATAAATGCCCTTTGCTCCTTGTCTCTGGAAGCCATGGATATGGCCTATGGAAACAATAAGGTATAAAAAGAGTTATTTTTTTAGATGTTTTTATGAAAGAGGCAGAAGACCTATACATTTATCCTTTAAGCTAACTATTTCTAATACTAAAAGCAGTAATACTTTTGATGCTCTAGATTAAAAAATAAAATATGACCCAGAGAATGTCTTGATTTTAATGGTTCATAGTTACTAGATTCTCTGAACATCCTCACTGTGCTCTTGTGCTTTTTAGTTAAGGAATGTTATGTGTTTCCATTAATAAGATTGTGGGTGGATGGAACATTTAAAAGGCGTAATTTCAGAGGTTAGGGATGCTGAGTAGCACGGTATGTTCTGTGGGGTGCTAATTTTCAATTCAATTTTCTCTTACAATGTACTTCAGAGAAAGTCTGACAATAGGTATTTGAAAACCTGGTAAGTCATATTTACTTGGGAAAACCATAGTTAGTATTCGTGTCAGCTTCAGTAAACAACCTTTAGCTCAAAAAGGTTGAAGACCCTGTCATTTGGTAAGATTGAATATATACTCTCCTAGTCATAACCTTATCCCAGAGGAGAGTTTCTGGAAGTTTGTCCTTAATCTGTTGCACTAGAGATAACGAAGGCAGAGAACACATTTTATAATATTTTGCTATTAGAGAAGCAGAGAATGAATTTAATAAGCAAAGTTCGTCTTTAAAATCAGTTGAAAATTAGAGTAAGAAATCAGCAGAAATGGGAAGTGATAATGATTTCAGTGCAACAGTCATTTTGACTATATGTTGATCTTTAAAAAAGCAAAATTGAAGCTTATCGCCAGTATTTGCAGATATATTTGAAGATGAAGAATTAGGATATTATGAAATGAACCATTCCAGATTGTTTCACATACAATTTTAAGTTGGAAAGTTGCGGTGGAGAGCAGGCTGTTTTTCTAGCTGCTTGGATGGAGGGCAGAGCGCAGGCGCGTTTCCGCAGCGCCGCAGAGCTGGTTTCAGTCGGGCTGCTGCCCCCGTGTGGCCGCCTGCGGCACGGCGCTTGTCGCGGTAACCTCACAGCATGTGTTCCATTTTATCAAGGAACCGTCACTTTTCGCTGTTGCTAAATTACTGGAAACGGGACTAGTGAACATGCGCAGGATTGAGATTCTTTGGAGACCTCTGACCGGTCATCTTCTGGAGGTAACTAATGGCTTTTATCACTTGTACTAGAATTTAGTTTGTATTAATGAAGATCTTGTGGAAACATGTTTTTAATGTGTAATTTAAAAAAAAATTCTAAATTGTAATTATATACTTTGGTTAGGCACTTTATTGTTGCAACTCAAATGCATTATGGTTTGAATTTAGAAGTTAATTTATATATTTGAATTACAATATTTTAATATGTCTTGATGACTTTGTCTTTATGGTGCCATCAGTCTTTATATGTTTTTGGCACAGCACTGTTTAGAAAGATCAAGTTATTATAATTCATATATTTGTTCTAATTAAGGTAGTGCAAACATATTTTACTGTTTCACATAGTACAAATATAAAGGAAGATTTAAGAATAGAATCTTCCTAGAATTGAAGCCAGGAGATTTACTAAGAAAGGGTTGTTTGTTTAATATTTAAGCTAACTTCAGAATGCTTTCTTGAAGAGGAATACTCTTCAAACATAAAAATGTAATCCTATTGCAATTTCTTTTCAACACAAAAAGTATATTTTAGCAAGGAAAAAAATACATTTGGAACTGAAAACTAAAAATATGTGATTGAATGTGACTGTGGTTTCAATTCTCCACACAAGTATGAAGGAGAATAAAATGCAAGAGCAGTGTTTGTTTTAGGATGGGTAAAGGAGAAGGCTTTTCTTCCTCATAATTCAGAATGTATCAGACACTTTCTTAGCATTGTTTCAACCAACATATCAAGGATTGGCCATTGGTCTATTTATGGAAGCCACCTATTGCTTTATCTAGGAGAAAAAAATTTGATACTTCTAGGTTTAAAAACTTAAAGCATAGACATGTCTTTCCTTTCTTTATTTTTTGCCCTACAAGACAATAAAATTCAGTATCCACATCTTGAAACTGTTTTCATCTAGGGAGCAGTCTGTTACCAATGCATTGTGGATAGTCTGGCACTGTTTTGTAGGAAATACAGTCTTTCATTTTCTTTCAAAGTACTGCCTTACTTTCTTTTAAACCTAAGTTGTTTAGGTACAATAGGGAAGGAGGAAACATCAATTCAATTAAACACAACCTGAGGGAGTAGCTTGTTCCCTGGTTCTGGAACTGGTTATATGGACAGAATCAGAGCATGATGTACTTAAATTCTCTCTTTTATTTATATAAGTTATATAGTTTTAAATTCTCTCTTTTATTTATATAAGTTTATATAGTTTAAAATATTAGTAAATTGGGACTGTGGGTATTTCTTGTCTGCATTTTTAAACATAAAGCTGGCACTTCTGTATTGTTCTCCTTTTCTGTTTGGCTAATGGTTGATAAGAGAATGGTCCACCAATAAAAGGCATCAACCTTCTTTATGACACTGCCTTGGACTTGACTCACACCATCAGAGCTAGGGCTGGAAGGTGGGTGGGAGTAATTATGTAGCAGTCAATGAAACTGTACACTTCCCATATTAGTTTGAGAGTAATGTATTAGTTGTAGCACAGTTCGTATTAGCTATCTAAGACATGAATATGCACAATGTTTTTAATTTTTGTATTCTAAAAAAAGCAATTAGCAAAGTTGTTAGGTTTAGAGAATTTAGAGACAAACAGAAACGAAGCCATGCATTTGAAGCTCAAGTTGAGAGATGCTTGCTATTTCTTTGTGAGGTTTTTAAAATGGAGTGAGATTTATCTTCAATATGTAGTTAGTTTTTGTATTTGTGAGTATAGAAGACTCTGTTGCCTGCTATCCTGTTCCTCACTTGATTATGTTAAGCAGTGTGTGAAACTTCCAATTTTGTTGCTTAATTTAAACTTGAGAGTCTTGGGCATTTATTGAAGGGTTGTTTGGTGCTTTTTAATCAATCATTATTAGAATTAGCAGTTAGTTTAGTAATTTTGAAAAAATTATTTACTTAAATTATATATATATGTAATTTTCATTGTTTCCTTCTGTCTTTCACTGCTTCCTATTGCTTCCTTGTTCAGAAGGTATGTCTATCCAAAAGATAAATTTCTTGTTTTACTGTGAAGCCAAATTTTATCCTTTAGAGATTTATTGTACTATTCTTATACTTTCATATATACATTCTAGTATAATTAAAATACCAGCTTTTAATGCATTATATATGTTGGTTAAATAGAAATTACTTTAAACAAAACATTGCTGTGTTTTCAGGTCTGTCAGCATCCCAACTCCAGAATGAGAGAATGGGGAGCAGAAGCTTTAACTTCTCTCATTAAAGCAGGACTGACATTCAGACATGATCCTCCATTATCTCAGAATCAGGTAAAGTAAATTTAAAAGCAGATGCTTTCCTCCTTCATTCATAAAACAACTTTACTAATGAGTATATAAAGTCTGTAGCTGTAAAAGTCAGATGTAACTATTGTGAACCACCACATACATTCTAATAAACTATCCTCTTTCATTTTTAGAATGCCTAAGAGTGATGCTTGCATATTATGTCCATTTATTTGAACAAATTATGAGTCACTCTCATGAGTGCAAAACAGTTCCAGAATGTTTAGAAGTATATATGTGATTCTGTGGTAGGTAAAAAAGGTGTTGCCTAAGCTCCTAAATTACAGCTGTTCAATCCATGATTAATAAAGCATTCTAATATTTCTACTGAGACTCACTGGATATTTTTCCAAGGTCTCTTGTGCAGGAAGCTAAGTGTGGCCCTGCTGAGTGAGTGTAAAGTTGCATGACACTTTTTATGCAACCGTAGCAGCATTTGTAGCTGCTTCCTGAGGAACCTGGAGAGCAGGGGTCAGGAAGGTAGATTTTCTGCAAAGAGCCTTTGTGGTCTGAATTTGAATATTTAGTGAGTGAGCTACTGAATTAATTCAATGAATCTTTAATTTGTACTGTATGTTTTCAGTTTCACATAAAACTAGTTAAGAATCAGTTAAATGTTAGCATTCTTAATATGCTTTACTGTTTACTTTTAGAGACTGCAGTTGCTTTTATTGAATCCACTAAAGGAGCTGTCAAACATTAGTCATCCTGATATCAGAATCAAGCAGTTGGAATGTGTACTACAGATTTTACAGAGTCAGGGTGACAGCTTAGGACCTGGTTGGCCATTGGTGCTTGGAGTCATGGGGGCAATCCAAAGTGATCAGGGGTAAGTGGTGGAAATAAAATTTTAAACTCATGTAAGATAAGTAGAAAAAATTCTGCTTATACTTTCATACTTTATTAGCCACTTTAGTAATCTTAGTTTCATTGTAATATTTGGCTTGTGAAAGATTTTACTCAAGAAAAATACACTTTTTAATTCTTCCTGAAGTGCACTTTATTTTACTGGATTAATCTTCCAAAAGTCCAGAATAATAATTCTCTACGTTCTCCTGTAGTCAGCATGCAGTATACACTGAGGACTACTCAGTGTGCCTTTTCATTTCATCTTGATCATCTGGTGGACACATCTCTGGTGTTTGCCAGTACTTCTGTGTGAATCAGCTGCTGCTCTGTTTATCTGTTGTTTCTTTTTCTTCTTAAATCTTCCAGTAGTCTCCAGTGTGTGTTTTCTTCTGATCACTCTCTCTTTTTCTTGAAGCCATCCTACCTAAGTGGTTGCTGGTAGCAGAAGGATGGAAGATTGTTTACTGGCTGTGGGTGAATCCCGTGACTTACACAATTGACTCTGTTGCCAGCAGAGGTGGGCTTGTTCTCTGCCCACAAGGCAAAGTAAGAGATGTATTTATGAAATGAACAATGAATTGAACATCTGCCTTTGCCACTGTAAGCGCCAAGAATTATACCCACACACTCAGACCATATTTATTGTTTTTTACATGCTAGTCAAGACTAGCAGCAGGATAGGTCATCTTATAACTCCAGCATTAGTAGAATTTTCCTTGGCATATCTCTCCTTTTGTCCCACCTTATCTTTAGTGTTCTGGTCATACAAAAACCTAAAGCCCCTTCAAATACTTGAAGGATTTTGCACTTGGACCAGTATTGTTTGCACTGCAATAGTACCTACCAAAATGCCCAAGGAATTTGGTATTCTTGTTTGTTACCATCCTCTTTTTTGTAATTAAGCTTCCTTTGGTAGTTGTTGTTTCCACACTTGATGCAATGTGTTCCTGCATGCCTTTTGATTTTCACTGTTGTTAGTGAAGGATGAGAACCACTATAAATTCCTTCTTAGGACAGTCTTCAGATCCCATTAAATCTCAAACCTGTATCTCACTGTCTTGATATCTCAAGATGTTACTAACATCTTGTGTTATATCTTAATCTCCTCCTTCAAAGCATATGGAATAATCTGCTTCAACTACATAGCACTGTTTGTCCACATTCAATTAAGTACAATAGGAAAAAATCAATCATGCCTTCTTTTCCTTGAGAAAGAACTTAACTTCTTAGCTGTGAGCACAAGGTGCAGATACTATCATACTTCAAATATTAACTTACTGACCACAAGACTTTCTTCACAAGTGTCTTCCCTATGATCAGTGAGCATCTGGATTGCAGGATAGAAATCCATTTACCTTCCTGGAGAACTTCTTTACAGGCTTTTATAAACACAGAAAATGCTGATTTGATGGCCAAAAACCATACTTGGGTCACTTCTGGATTGTACAATACTAGCCTGCCAAATAAAAGGAAGCCTGGCTTTGAAGACTTTTTCAGTGGAAAGCCTTTGTTTATTTTAAGTATAGATAAAGCCCTGTACAATCTTAAGATTTCTGACTAAGCTTAAGTTTCTTCTATTCATAGTTACCTTTTTATGATCACCTGTAACACCAAGGACAGTTCCACAATTTGAGGAGTTGTATAGCTGGTTTGCAGTTTGCATGAAGGACTTTAAAACCTTTCTTCAGACACATAGTAGTGTGAGACCTTCATTGGGAAAAACTGATCTGAATTTATTCTTGTAGCTTTGCATTTGAAGTTTAGAAAGATGGGTTACTTTCCCATTAACTCAGCACTTCCAAATGAGTAGTGGAACAATACTTTGATTTCCTGCCTTTTTCTCTTAAAGTCCTTGAAGGTCACATATCTCTGAAACTTTGTACTGGAGGGGGAACTGCAGCAGTTTTGGGACTGTTTCACTTTATAGACTCATATAGGAGTAATGATGATGAGAGAGAGTATTGTGTGATTCTATCCTCCATCAGTATAGCATTGATAAATACTTTGATCTTACGTAGTAGGATGGATGTTTCTCTGCAGTATTCATCATATTAGAGAATTACTAGTTATAGCATTACTGTCCATGTGAAGTTTCTTGTGTATTCCTCTGGTATCTATATTCTGTTGGCTGTTACAATACAGTGGAAGTGACCCACCTCTGATTTTGATGTTGGATTAATTAAAAAAAAAATTCATTCGTAATTCTGGTATAGGTAACTGGCATATCTATAGTCTGAAACATTTTCTCAGTGTATGTATCCTGAAGGACACCAAGCTTTTGTATTACATACTATTCTGTATGAAGCTTTGAAATTATTTCTGTTGTACATTAAACATTGAAAAGACCCTGCAGTGAAATTTAAATGCAGCTTCCCTATTTTGTGTTATGTACACTCCACCACTCTTTTTGATTCCTTCATTTTGTCTCTAAACAAAATTTTAGTTGTAAATGCTGCTTCTGAGAACTCCTTCTTGCAGACCTTTTCTGTACTATATTTTTATGTTTTTGTTAGGAATCTAATTCTGGAGGCCAAGTAATTATTAAGAATCTATTTAATGGTGGATATCTTTAAAAGTTTTTGTCTGATATGATGTAGTATTGAAGCAAGTAAAACTACCATTACTTTAACCTTTAAGCTTTTTTTTTTGTTTGTTTGTTTTGTCCATTGTGGCTTTTTTCTAATGTTCTGGCTAACACATTTGAACTAATAAATCTTAGAACTCTAAAACAAAGAAATGAACTTCACTATATAGAATTAGCTAAGGACCACTGGAAGGTCTTGACTACCTGTGGAGTTGAAGTTAACATGGACTAAATGACTTCATCAGAATTTTAAGCTTCAACTTAAAGTTATATCTCTAAAAATCTATTTTAATGTTGCAAATGGTGCAAATTCTCTCAAAAACATTAATTTGACATTTTTATTTTTGTATTTAATATTTGAGGTATTCAAAATATTTCCATGCTCTTGAAGAAATGTGAAATGAGCGTGTGTGTGTTTTGTTTTTTTTTAAGAGAGTCCTTAATACGAACGGCGTTCCAGTGTCTTCAGCTGGTTGTGACTGACTTCCTTCCTACAATGCCATGTACTTGTCTGCAGATAGTTGTTGAAGTTGCAGGAAGTTTTGGACTTCACAATCAAGAGCTAAATATTAGCTTAACTTCAATTGGCTTGCTGGTGAGTTTTTTATTAACCTACAGTGATGCTGCTTCTGCATTTCATTTTTGCCTTTTTTTTTAAATGAAAACTTATCTGTAGTTAGTTGTACAAATGAAAGCCACAACCTAGCTTTTTGGGTTCTTACTGAATTCCCATTCACTTATTTGGAATCATAGGTAAATTGAGTGAGCCTACATCTTACCTTTAATCTCCATGATTTGTGGCTTACTAAATGAAATAGTATTGTGTTGCAATCATGTTAATCAGTATCTTATTTTTAATACATTTTTGTGCCCCCTATAATGGGAACCTAAAAGCAGAGAAAGAAGAGTGATTTTTGGATCTGCAATATTTATGTGCTGATCTTTTTTTTCCAATGCAGGGAAATTAATATCTTGATGTACTTCGCAAAATACTTTGTGAAAATAAGAGTCAATTTATTTCATGATCATTAGAAGCATTACCCTATTTATTTTACAGCAACATATGTCTTATTTATTTTGTAGTGGAATATTTCAGATTATTTTTTCCAAAGAGGTGAAGTAATTGAAAAGGAGCTAAACAAAGAAGAAGCAGTGTTGCAGAAACAGGCAGAAGAAAAGGGAGTGATGCTGAACAGACCTTTTCATCCTGCATCACCATTTGACTGTCTTTGGTTATGCCTGTATGCCAAACTTGGAGAGCTGTGTGTGGATCCCCGACCTGCAGTTAGAAAGAGTGCTGGGCAGACATTGTTTTCTACTATTGGTGCTCATGGAACTTTACTGCAACATTCAACATGGCACACAGTAATATGGAAGGTATGATGTGTAAGCTTCCTCTGAAGGTTTTGTAAAGAGCATTTACATTTTAATAAGCATTACCCATTTACCATTTAGTAACCATTATCACTTAGATAATTTATTAGACTTTTTAAAGATAACATAAGGTGACAGAAGTCTGATCTCTTGGTTTTTGGGAGTGTTTTTTACACTTTGTCTTCTCTGGCCTTTAAAGCCTTCTCTCAAACATAATGTTAATATCCTAATTATTTATTTTTACTCAGGATTTTGATAAAAAGATGGTTTCCTTCCTACAAGAATGAAACCATCTTTTGTGGAAAAATGGAGGTGTTTGAGAGTCATGTGACTGGGCTGATCTGGTATTAGATGGAGCCTTGCTTTGCATTCTGTTTTGAATCTTTTGAGAGGATCTATCAGATGCTGCATTCTAAGTCACAGTCATGTTTGTTGTGCTTTATGGAAACTTTAGGCTATATTTGAACCTGCCTGTTGTACCTGTGCAATGTCTGAGATCCACTGGTTTTACTGTTCTGTTGGTGCTGACACTGTTTTTGGTGGGTTTGAGTATTTCCAGCTATTTCCAGCCCTTCTCAAGTGGCCATCACTTGACTGATTGTTAAACTTGGCTGCTGCCAAGACTATTTAGAACAAGGGAATTTTCAGGGTGACACAGTGACAGAAAGGATAATGAAAGAATTACTGGTTTTTGTTGGTTTATTATGAATCTATGTTGTTTGAATGGTTGCATTTTTCCTCTTTTTCTTCTGGCTATTACAGGTCTTATTTCACCTGTTGGATAGGGTTCGAGAATCTTCTACAACAGCTGACAAAGAGAAGATTGAATCAGGAGGAGGCAACATTCTCATTCATCATTCAAGGGATACAGCTGAGAAACAGTGGGCTGAGACATGGGTATTAACACTGGCTGGAGTTGCAAGGATTTTTAACACCAGGAGATACTTACTGCAGCCTCTAGGTAAAATTTATAGTTATTAAAAGACACAATGATAAACTTTCTGCTTTTGTATGTTCTTTTTAGTTCAAGTACTAGGCAAGAATCTTAATCTTAGCTCAGAAATGTTTTTTGTTGTGTTACCTCAAATGTTATGAAAATTATGGAGTTAATAATTCATGCTCTGCAGAGCCAAAAATCATAACTACAGATTTTCTCTTCTATATCACAGTACTTGAGATTACCTCTCAGTAGTCACAATTCAGTCCCAGTTTTGGGTGCTAAATAGCTTTAAATTATAGTAGGCCAATAACAATAATTCTTTGTTCTTGTCAGAACATGCTTTTCCTTTTGTCTAAGGGAATGCAGTACTTGGCAAGTTCTCATTAGGTTAATCTACCATCAGCATCCTGTAGTACACAATTAATGTATATTAATTGGATATAAATTGTATTTAATTTTGGTAATTTGTGATACAGGTATCAACATATTAACAGCTAGTAAGTGTATTGGTCATTTGCAGAAATGTGGTAGAATTTAGGCAATATTAAATAAGTTAAAACTGAATAAAAAAATGAGAACTACTTTAATTATACAAACCCTATAATTAGTAATTTAGAAAATTGGAAGTTAAGGCTAAATTTAATGAAAAATGCCTCAAATGAAATCTTTCCACAGTACAATTATCAGAGCATTTTAATATGAATTCATTATAAAGGCATTGCATGTGTATAGCTTTGACCCTTAATTCCTTTTGTGAGCTTAACCCTTCTTGAAATCAACAGGCATCTAGTATGTATAAGAACAAATCTGTTTCACTATACTGAATGAAGAAAATGTATTATACTGGTATGGAATGTGGTATTTGTTTTTTTTTGCTAGCAAATTTAGCATGAACATTGGTATATTGTTTCATTTTTCATATTTATGTGTTTCTCTGTCACATTCTTTCAGGTTGTGGTTGAACTGATACAAAAGTCATTGGAGTGGTCACCTAATCTCTTGAAATTTCTGTGTATTAAAGTAACAAGTTCCAAATTGATTTTTTATTTTCCCCTTCTCTCTTTTAAATAGGAGACTTTTCCCAAGCCTGGGATGTTCTTCTCGATCACATCCAGTCAGCAGCACTTAGCAAAAATAATGAAGTTTCCTTGGCTGCTCTGAAAAGCTTCCAGGAGATCCTACAAATTGTTTCTCCTGTTCGAGACACTGAGAAGCCTGAGACACCACCTGCCATCAATGTTTCTGTACCTTTGGTGGTAGGGACAACTGCCACTAGTCTTGGCAGATCATTCATGAGAACTGACTCTATAGGAGAAAGAATAGGAAGATACAATGGATCTGAACCTCCTGTAATAACAGATGAGATTGAAGATTTGAATCTTTGGTGGGCAGCCTGGAACAGCTGGTATAGGATTGGATCAGAAAGTACAAGGCCTCCTGTTACTTGTGATAAATTGACTTTCATTCCCAGCCAGCCTTTTCTTACAGCTTTAATTCAAATATTCCCAGCTCTTTACCAACACATCAAAACTGGTTTCAGCATGGATGATCTCCAAAAGCTGGGTGTCATTTTGCACGGTGCTGTTTCAGTTCCAATCAGTTCAGATGCTTCCCCTTTCATCCTTCCATCTTACACTGAAGCAGTTTTGACAAGTTTACAGGAAGCGGTGCTTACAGCTTTAGATGTTTTACAAAAGGTAATAATGTAACTTCTAGTGTGTGAAAGGTAAACTACAGTGTGTCCTACTTCTTCTCTATAGAACCATAATCTGGTGATTTAAATATTATTTTAAAAATTATTTATGATTGTACAATGTGTTGTATTATAATAATCAGATCTCTGTTCCTGCTGCAAAATAGATGCTGTGCATTGAGAGGTGTAGTCTTTAAGAAATGTGCTTTTGCTTGATTGCAGAAGTACCTTAAGTGTTGTGCTGTGTTTGTAGCCATTTACTTGTCCATCTAATATTGAAGTACTGTTGATGTTGATACTGATATGTGGAGATGGAGGAACAGTCCCACAAACAGTGCTCTCTATGATGTCTAGGTGCTGCTATGAACAGTCTAGAAAGAATAGTGATCATGAGAACTTACTGTTTACACAAAGCATAAAATATAGGAGGCTCTCTGGCAGATTACCTACATTCTTGCCTCTTATTAATCAGTTATTTAAGGAAAACGCTGCATCTCTGCTTAAGAAATTTTTACTATAGAACTCTTTCTCAAAGAGCACCCTTCATGCAAATGAATCTATAAACAAATGAGGGTGCCCTTTCTCTGAAAGCCAAAAGAAGGAAATAGTACTGCTTGCTTCTTTTTTTTTTTTGAGGTTGTGAAGTGTCTCCTTGCAAGATTAAGTGCTCATTCACAAAACTTATATGTTCAAAAAAAGCAGAGTTGATAATGGTGAAATCATGCATTTATATTAAGCACTACTTTAAAAAAAACACCCCTTCCAAAAAAAAAAAAAAGCCCACAGCCTTACTTGGGAAATGCCAGAATTAAAATATCCACGTGACCTGACTTCGTTCCCTTTAGGTTTTCATGTTATGACTACATTGCTTAACTATGTGGCCACATATCCCCCCTGCTGCTGTCAGGATCCTGCTCCATTTAGCTCATAGAACACATGGTGGCTGCCAAATGAACATCAATTCAGTGTCTTGTTTTCTCTCTTGCTTAGTGTATGCTGATTAATCTCAAACATAAACAAGCAAGGTAGAATCATTATATTGCAGCCTTTCCTTTAGTTGATGGTTTTAACAAATATTTATTCATGTATTTTGAAAGATATAAAGTATCTTAGAAAGGTAAGATAAGGTATATATCATCATAAAAAAAGCTTGGGTTGGAAGGAACCTTAAAGGTCATCTAGTTCCAGCTATCCCTGCCATGGAAATGCTATGGTGTGAATTATTTTGTTTAAATTTCAATTCAGTTTGGTTGGGTAGAAGTGGTATCAAATCTCAGGTTTTATGTGGGTATGTAAATAACATGAAGTTTTAAAACCTGTTATATGTACTAAATTTTCATTCTTTTCCAGCCAGGAAAGTCGAAGTCAGTTTGATCCTTTTTTTATCTTTTCCAGCCAGTCACTCTAGCCCAAATCCTGGTTTTCCCATTTGGTCAGTCTATTTATTCATCTCTGATTTGTCTGCTTTTTAGTCTCCTTATCAAGATTATCTTAGTTTGCAAAGGCTGCAGGCATTAGGGCTTTTTAAAGAAGGGGTTACCAGGGTTTTTAAGATGAGGAAAAACTGCACGTTATTATACTCTTGTTTTTGCCAGGATGTTTTAGCTGAAGGTTTCTAAACAATAACAAAAGCAATAACTCTACAGGAGAAAGTGAGACATCTCCCCTTCCCCACTCCCAGTGTCAGCGGGTTACCATGGCAGTTACAAGCCTTTGCAAATGCAGACTTCATAAGATGGTACCTCAAACCTCCCATCCCACCTATATTCATGTTACCAACACAACAGCACTGAAGTTCCTAAAAACATTAGTTAAAGTATTTTTGGACATCAGTAATTTCTGTGAAGTGCGTGACTGCTCCTCTGGGCTGTATAAACACAGCACAGTTCACACGGCAAAGCAGCTGGCCAGTCCTGATGTAGAGCAAAGGCCATGCATCAGATGGTTTTGCTTTGGGCCAGAGCAGAGGACCTTCTTCCTCTCTTGAAGTCAGTTGATACTCTCAGGAGTACACACAGAAGCTAGTGGAAGCAATAAAGAAGAGTATGTAAATATTTGCACTCTCTGAAATAAAATTGTGTTTGTGTGTAGGATCAGGTTCTTTGCTGATACAGGAAGACTGGTTCAGTTCTGATTTTTCTCAGATGTGGAACAACTTTGCAGTTAGAATAGCATGAAAAAAACCTAACATTTGTCAGACTGAGTCTTGACTAGTTTAATAAATATATTTTATAATGTGATTCCGCTAACAAAGGACATTGCAACTCAAGAACATGGAAATGGAAGGGAGCTTTGGATCTCTTTTCAGGCTTCCATATGTTGAGCTCATTTTACACCCTTTGTTTTGTTCTTTGTTGTCTTTTTATTTCTCATTAGAACTCATCTTCTAGTTTTTTACTGCTGTAGTGTAGGGGGTTGGAAAATTTTTGGTAGTATAAGTACAGTGTTTCTGAAATGTTTTCCTTTTTAAAGGAAGATTATGGGTTTCAACTGTACCAAACCATATATTTTTCATTTCATTTATACTTCTGTCTATAAAAAGTTCTTTTAACTACTTCTTGAAGCCTTCTGTGATTTACTTCTGAGATTAAAATGTTTATTTAAAGTAGAACTTAACAAAGATGTGGCTGATATACAAGACTATACAAAGATATACAAGACTTATATAAGATGAATTTACTGACAAGTCAAAGCAGAGTTTGTGGATAAAAGTTATCTTTTATTGGATGAGATAGCTCTATATACTGAACTATCTATGCCCAGGTATCTTGCCACTTAATTTACTTCAATAAAGTAAAGCTATTGGAACTATACACTATCTTACATACAGCATGAACTCTTGCATAGTCTTACATGGGGATTTTTCTGTAGGAGATCCTTGTACTGATGCAGGTGTTAAAGCAAAAGCTCAAGAAATACATATTAAACTTTGACATTTTCTTTTGATAAAGGCTATATGTGTGGGCTCAGAAGGTATGCAGATAATGTATCCTGCAATCTTTGACCAACTGCTGGCCTTTGTAGAATTTTCCTGCAAGCCTCCACAGTATGGACAGCTGGAAACCAAGCACATTGCAAATGCAAAGTATAATCAGGTAATTAATTAGAAATCTCACTTGTTTGTCTGGTTAATCCAATTCAGCTTCAGAAATAGGTTGTTCAGTAACATGCATTTCTTCAATCTGTAAAAACTTAACTGCATGTTGTGTAGTAAGGTTTTGTGGTTTTTTTTACATGCTCGTGTTATCTTCTTTTACTCCCTTTGCATTCTTCTTTGCTTTTATGCTTTGTATTCCTTCATGTAGGAAATGTCTGGCTTAGACACCAGACAAATGTATCTGCATTTGCACATGAATTAATTTAAAATAATTTGTCCTACAAGAGATGTTAAATTTAACACAGAGACATGATAATTTAGAATGGAGAAAATTCCCGCAAGCTGCAGATTTTTGAATTGCACATGCTGTAAAGAAATGGAACTTATTCAATAATTCTTTTTATCTGTGTACACTGCTGTTCACTAAGCATGAGCATCTGATTCAGTGTAATCGAAGAGGTAACTATTATGTATGTATTAATTTTTCTTATTCTGTTTGTTCTGCAACACAATGGAATCACACTAGATACAACTATTTGCACCGGTGAGTTAAATTTCCTTAAAGATTGTCCTAATGTAGTTGTCTTGCTTAGACTGCAACATTTCTTCAACTTAAATGTACTTTACTCCAACGTAGAGTACATTTTCATAGCCAGACTACATTGTATTTGCAGTTTTTTTGCTTGGACCATATTCTTAGCAAACCTTGCATGCATTAAATTGGGAGTTCAGTGCAAAACATACACTTTCTGTTCCTTAATTAACATGTTTGGACACATAATTTAGTAATTTACTCATTCCTTTTCCTAGGCGGAATGGGTGGCATTGAATTATGTACCATTTGCAGAGAGATCATTGGAAGTTGTGGTGGACTTATACCAAAAGACAGCTTGCCATAAAGCTGTAGTAACAGAGAAAGTTCTTCAGAACATTATTAAGGTAAAAGTTTGACCTGCATGTGCTCTGAATTTAATAAGATTGTATAGAAATTCATGAGTTTTATTTTCAGCTAGTGTTGAGAAACACTTCCTGGGGAGCTTCAAGCTGTAGTAAATAGATTGATACTTTATGAAAATGAGAAGCAGGGAATAATTTATTTTGAAGCTGGAAGGCTACTTATTACTTTGCATGTACTGTTTTTAGTTGGGTAATGTCAGCATCAGTACTTCAGTGTTAAGATAAAAATTAACAAATACATTAGACCACAAAATTTACATCTTTGGAAGTGTTATGCATCTGAGTGTGGTAGGTAGGCCTCTTAATAAATACAGCATTGAAGCCCAAAGCCCAGTTTCTGTAGACTGGCATTTATGCTTTGGGGGCACCTGCTCTGTTGCTTTCAGTTTGCTTTTAATGACTTCATGTGTCAGTGCAGCTATGAAATGTTACAGATGAGCAAATATACCTTTAAAGTGAAATTGTCAAATGCTTCATTTTTGTGACCATGCTGTTTCAGCAAAAAATTTTAGTAAATAATAGAAGTAATATTTTCCAGAAGTCTGGAAAATAAAAATATATCTGTCCTAGCTTGTTTGCAATGACTTGGCTGACATCAAGACTTTCCTGTATAGAAATTCAGAAGCCTGAATGTGTTTAAAACAGGTGATATTATTTGAAATCTGTTATGAATTTTATTTCAAAGTTAATGCAGTTGTTTTCCACTTCCATTTTAATAGGATTGGTGAAACTGATAGAAATACAACTTTTTTGTAACATTTGCAATTGATAATAATATGTTCTACTGCAATATATGAAAACGCTTTTTTATTTATTTTTCATGTCTCTAAAGCCCATGTTGATTTTGGAATTGGAGTCTATATATATGACCAATAACAGCAGAAAAAATGTTCTGTTTATCTCTAGAGTTAGATTCTAGCTGGAATAATTTTTTGTTAATTATAATTGACTCCCTTGTGAGAGTCAGAGTGAGTCTTCCTACCTTTTGCTTTCCTGAAATCAGAGACTGCACTGTAGGCATGAGTGGCATACATATAGTATCTGAATTTAGTCACTGTGTATTTGAAATGTCAAGTAAATAATTGGTTTTCCAAAATAAATTACTATCAGGTTCTAAGATTTGACTAACAATACTAAAAGGAATGCATATAAGTATAAGTAGTTCATATGCCTCATGTTTTAAAATGTATTAATGACTTTGTTTTATAGATATTGAAGATGACTTTCTATCTAAAAGACTTAAAATTTGCTGTGTTTTATCTGTTTTATATTTGAGTTGTGTTGTAGCCTTTATCTTAGAATTTCACTGACTGTTCTTACTTTCAAATTTCATGTGGTTTAACAGTCAATAATGACCAGATTTCTTCCAGTGTTTATGTTCCAGTATTTAAAGTTCAGCTTTACTAGGAAAAGTTTAAATTCAATGAAGCTTTTTACTTTACTATAGAAGCACTTGGGATGGCTTCGTAGGAATGGGACTGAATTCTCCAGGACAGGAGAATTCTCCAGGACACTCATGACAACAGACTGCTTGCAGCCTTTTAGATGTTAGGAAAGCCCATTTGTCACACTTAGCAGAAGTGGTGGATGGCAATACAGAAAACCAAAATTAGTACATGACTTTGTAGTGTAAATGATAGTGGATCAGTTCTGACTTCTAGTCTTCTACTTGGCTACAGACCTGTGCTTTAGCCAGCTGGAATATGATAAATTGTCTTCAGAATTGCATTTGTAAAAGGCGTCTCATATACTATCAGAAAAGATATGGATATGTACTGCCATCTATGACAGTGTCCTCTGAGATCTTGTGCAGAAACTTGCTGTAATCTTAGATTTGTCTGAGCAACTATAAATTGTTTTGACTTTATTTTGCAGACACTTAGAATACCTCTTAGTCTGAAGTACTCATGTCCTTCTGAAAGCACATGGAAGCTAGCTGTGTCCTCTCTTCTCAAAGTTCTCTCCATTGGACTACCTGTTGCAAGGCAGCATGCATCTTCTGGAAAATTTGACAGTATGTGGCCAGAGCTAGCAAATACTTTTGAAGACTTTTTATTCACAAAAAGGTAAACACAATTTCCTTTTTTTAATTTCTTATAGGAAAATACTCATAAATTTGTTCACTTTGTGTCAGTAGAGCTATTTTGACATGTGAAAATCGTTTTAATGAATAACAGAGACACGGTAACCAATCTGCCTACTTTGAAAAGATATACTTTCAGAAAGTAGTACAAAAAGCTTCAATCAAAAGATGAACTGTAAGAGCAAGTTGTTCTGAACAGGACAGGGAGTTCTGCATGGACTCCAAGGAGATTTACTCTAGATTTGATAAAGGGTTGATGATATCTATTCAATTTGTTCCTTTCTTCACTTTGAACAGAGTTGCAACTATTTTTTTGTAATTAAGATGAACAGCATTAACTATATGTACTTCTCCTGAGTTCCATCTTGAAATACTCCACTTACAGTGAACTTTTGAAAATTTTTTTGTACACCACTGTTCACTTAGAAGCCCCTAGTTATGTTGCATTTGTTTCTACCTAAGATAAATTGACAGCACCTTAATAATTAACTACACTTTATTTATGATACTTTATGAAAAGTGTAGCTAAATAGTGATATTTATGACTATAATGATGGACAGATTTCTCTCAAGAATGTAACACATTCTCCATCTACAATAGGCAGGCTGAGAAAGTCCAGAAGTGAAAAATGGTAATGAACAGAGACAGACAATTTAATCGTAGAACCATAGAATGGTTTGAGTTGGAAAGGATCTCAAAGATCATCTAGCCATGGGCAGGACACCCTCCACTGGACCAGGGTGCTCAGAGCCCCATCCAGCCTGGCCTTGGATCTATTTGATCTATTAATTTGTTCAACCAAACTATAACATTAGCAAAAGATTGTAAGTTTTCAGAATATAATAAAAGCTTGCTTCAGAGAAGAATTTTTTTGTCCTTTAGGCAAAAATCTATTTCAGTACAGTAAAGATTTCCTAGGTTAGACACTAGGGAACCTTTTACTCTATGGAAGGTTAGGTATTTTAGATAATTGGTTAGGAGTGGTATGGAATTTCCATCTTCTGTAAACATCTATGAACTAACATCTTTTAGGAGTAGTTTAAGTATATATTAATAGTGTTTTAGAATAAAGAACAAGGTGGAACATGAAAGATTTAATTCCCTGATTTTCAGTAACAAACAAATCTTTTTAGCAGAAGACAGTAAGGTTCTTCAGTGCCTTATGCTAATATGGTGTGTTTAGTTTTGCAACACACAAAAGTCAGCAACCAAACACAGCTGTATTTGCTAATAATGGATAAACAGCAGCTTGCCCAAAACAAACAAAAAATAAATACCAATTAAAATTTATTTTAGAGACACATCCATTAGTGAAAATGTTTGTAATAATGAATGGGTCTGGAATATCATCAATAGGGTTACATGGCTATCAGGTGAAAAACCTTCCTGTTGTTTTTGCGTTTACTTGAAAGAAAATTCTGTTAAGTAGGAGGACCTTAAAATAGAAAAGTTCATCATGATGGCTTAAAAGACACTTCAATCATCCAAGTTTTTATTTTATGCTTCACTATTTCTTTAATGTAAAATAATCTTTGCAGTATCTTGTTTGGTTTTCTTTTCAGCTGCAGTTAGTATTCTCGCCTCCATTCTGAGGCAGGCAGTCTGCATCAGTTAGCACCCTATAATCTATATCATTGTAGAATTTAAAGAATTCAAATTAAGGTTTTTCAGGCTATTGTAGAAGAATATATGCTCATTTAGAAGTTGCTTTGGGAAGACATATTTCTATTGGTTTAATTAGTTTAATTTGTTAAATTTAATCAGTCCTACGTATTTGCAAAGCAAATGGAACATTTCCATTTTGCATGGTCTTAGCCGAATAAGACTAGTACTGCTACAGTTTTTTTGTATTAATTGTTCATAAATCCAGGGAAGTAAAATTATTACAGCTCTTCAGATTAATTCAGGATAATCCACTATCATCTGCATGACCTTTTTGGCCAAATATGTTGTCTATTTCTTTTTAATTTACAGTGAGTAGTTTATATTTTACTTGAATATTATTTCAAACATAGACATTTCATCTTAATGTGTTGCTTGCTGTAAACTATTACTCTTTATGCTAGTTCTAATACCTTTTGTCATTTGTCATACATGGGCAAATATTCTCTGGAGGTAAAAGAAAAATAATACTTGTGTGAATATTTATGATGCCTTATGATGTCTGTCTTGACTTAAGTCTGGTTTTGCTTTTTTAACAACCAGAGTGGATACTATAATTTAACATACAACATGTGTTTTAGAGAACTTTTTCATCCTAGTTAAAGGTGTCCTTAGAAAAGTATAGGAAACTTTTTTTCCACTTAGAAACTTTAAGGTTCAAATTAATTTAAGGCCCAAAAAATAGGCCAGTGTATTATAGAACCACATGGCTGCAGCAAGATAATTTGACCTGTTAGTATAATTAATGGCCCTTATCATCAAGCTTCCCAACTTGTTGTAAGTAGATGAATTTTGCTTATGTGGTTGTATTTTGTGTGGTTACAGGATGTCTGTGTTGGTTTTTTTTTTTCACCTCCCTAATATTAATCTTTTTCTAAATAGCATTTCGCCTTCCAAGTGTATGATTCTGCTACATGCAGTTAGAGCCCTGTCCCTTGGTGTCTTTAGGATGGATGGATGGATAGATAACCTTTCTGTTGTCTCTATTCGCCTGAGCCTTGTGCTCCTAAGAAACATTAAAGCTGGAAAGGCAGTACATCTTCCTCATGCTGGTAGTCAGGACAATTAGTAATAGCAGTCATTTCTCCTTTTCTTCATCCTTCTCATTCTCCTCCTCCTCCCCGTATTGCTACTGAAGCGTGTCTCTCTCGCTGTGATGCAAGGAGGTCCCACTTTGAGGTAATTCTCTTCTGATTTCCTTTGCTAAAATCTTCCTGCACTCTGTGCAAGATGCTATGAGACTACTCTTGGCAAGTAGGGCAACCTGTCCTTTTTGGTTTGAAATTTGCTAAATTGTGTCTCCTAGTGGTTTATAATTGCAGTTTGCTTAGTCTCTTAATTTTAATTTGTTCCACTTGTAAGGAAATTGAATTCAGAATTTTCAAATTTAGTGTGTTCTTTCAATTTTTTTGTAATGCTAATAGAAAACATATGTTAGTCATAGTGGTGCCTTATTCCAGAGTAATTTGAGAGAATCTACTCACTGTTTCAGAAGTAACAGCTAAAATTTATTGCTGAGTGGATGTGCATATCATCCTTCAAGTTGCAGGAGAAGGCAGTGAGAATGTAGTTCCCAAGTATCCATGTTAATCCTTTATTTAAGGTCAGCCAGGTATAGAACTGTTTTTGGTGTGTTTCCTGATTAATTTATATTAGCAATGAGTTGTGTTTTTTGAAACTTCTGGTAGTACTTGGATTTTTGTCCATTTTACCAAAATCAATTAACCAAGCCACAGCTGAGGAGAGAGTGCCTTTAGTTAGATTTGTGATTTGTAAACTTGAATTGGTTTTAGTAACCCTGCAGAGCCTGACCCAGTGGCTTTACTGCAGCTGTGAGTCAGGTCATCTCTGGTGTCTTTCCACCTTGCAAATGTGTCATGCAGGACAGCAAGGTTATTAAGTTATGTGCAGGAGTGTACAAATCCTACTAAGGCCAGCATGGATTGAAAAGGTTCTGAAGCACAAACAATTTGGGAAATGCAGTTCAGTTGACTTCCCAAGAGGTTGACAGTGAGACAGAGTAACCCCATTAATGCATTATCTGGATTTTTAGCATTTAGCATCTAACTTGTCACCCCTTGTGACAGGAATAGTTAGATATATACAGTTAGACCTGAATATGGTTAGAACTCAAAATTCACTTTCTTATGCTGGCATTCTGTAATTTTTTCCTAAGCTCTTTGTATCATTCAGATTGGAATGTTATGTCACAAAACCCCCTTCCTTTTCATCCTTCAGTCTTACACATTTTCATATTCTACACTTTCCACTATTAAGTGTCCAAGATGTTCTGTGCTGTTTTCTGTTCAGACTTGATGCAAAGCTAGGTAAATAGCTTCCTTTTGTATGTCCTCTTGAAACCTTTATTCTCCAAGCCTGACTTAGCACTGCTGGGATGGGTCTAAATACGAAACATCTGCATCTCTCTAAGACTCACAAAAGCCTTAATGCAGTGAGTCCTCCTAGCAACACTGCATAATAGATTTGATTAGTTTTTTTCCTTTAGCTTTCATTAAAATATGCAAGTGCACATTGTCTTATTTTTGTAAGCATGCTCTGCAAGTTTCTACCTGGCTGAAAATTGGGTAGAAAAATGAAGTTATTTCACTGATGTTCTAAATTTTTAACTAATATTAAAACATATTTCTAGTGTAACTCATAACTCTTCTAGTCACCATGGTCCTAGAAATCATATGTGTATAGCCTAACATTGCTTCTGGCAGTGAAACTGAGTTGGCATTGGTTAGACAAGAGGTCTCTGTAATTTGGACCCTTAAATTAAAGCTCTTTGAATAGCTGTATTTAAAACACCTCAGCATGGTCCCACCTCTGTCTTTTGGATAGGAACAATTTCAAGCCAGCTGTGGCTAAATGAGAGAGGATACTCACTGATGTTTAAAAAGTACAAAGCGCAGCAGAAATCATCTCTGCAGCTTTGTACAACATGAAATTTCAAATATAGCCAAGAGAGCCCAGGTAAATGAAAAAGGAAAATGTTACTGTCATAGAGAATTAACAACTTCTAAGACAGAAGTTTCAACTTAAAAAAAAAAAATTAAAGCAAACTACAGCTGAGGAGACTCAATAATCTTGATTTTTTTTCATAAATCAAGACATTTAAAATTAATACATTTCATATAACTTACTTAACACAGAATTGTTTTCTAGTAAGAAGCTGGTCTATTTATTATTTCATATTGTTCTTCTTTCCCAGAGGCTTTCATAGAAGCATGTCAACCCATTATCTACAATAAAATTCACCAAATACATGTTTGTGTGTATATATATAATTTATTAGAGCAGAAGTTTATGCTCACATGAGGAAATTAAATCAATACTTTCCCAAAAGATGCTTCTGAACAGAGTGCTGTGCACAGCAGGACTCCAAGTGGTTGTTAGGTCTTTGCTCTTGGCTCTGAAGCCCTCCCTGTTCAGTGGGCAGGGGCTGGGAGCTCTGTACTGAGCAGTGTTGCTGCATCACACTCTTTCCTGGTTCTTCACTCTCCAGTGTGGTTTGGATATGTTCTGCCAGAACAGCAAAGCATTTGGCCCCAGATAGATGTATCATATAGACAAAAATCTATTTACTTGGAAATAATTTGCTACATGAACAAATGTGTACCATAATCTGTAGTAAATAAGGTAGATCAAATATGGATGATTGGGCAAAAAAGCTTTAACATCTCCTTAAGTAAACCTCAGCTCAGAAAGTGAGTCAAAAATTAGGAAATGTGAGACTGAAATCTTCCCATGTATTTCAACATGACTTGCATTTCTATATATCATAATAGCTTACATTACTGTTTAAAGGTTTTGCATACTTAACAACTCTGTGTTAGAAAAGGTACTAACTGAACTACTACTTAATATTTTATTTTATTATATGTTTTCAGCATAAAATTCCAGACTTCCTGATTGCCTAATACATACCCCAATAATAAATACAATAATTTCATATTTTATTCTTTGTGTTTTTTCTAGTCATACGTGTAGCACATGTCCATTTCATAGACAGTGATCTAGACTTTGTCTGCATATAGTCTGTTTGAGGAGCAGAGATATATTTATTTTTCAGGTAGAAACATTGACACATACATAATACATTCCTAATTGTCAAAACTGAAAATTAGCTGAAGGTGTGAAGACTGATCTTCTGGTGTGTTATGCTAAGTATTCAGAAGATTGGGATAAAAAAAGCCTGTCAGAAAAATCTTACTTGTCCTTGTCAGCAACGTACAGGAGCACTGGAAGAAAAAAAAGAAAAAAAACCAAAATGTTTGTCAGCTAAATTAATCAGATTTGAATGAGATTTTGAAACCTTCAAAGTTATTAAACTTTCATTAAAATTGGCAGTGGGATGAAGGAGACAGGCCCAGATGAGTACCCCTATGAGGGCAAGATTGGCATAGGTCCACAGTCCTGTCCTGGTCTGCTGCCTTGCCTGTGAGCGTGTGCTTAGCTCTGAACTACCCACCACGGGGTCTGTTGAGTCACTTCTGGATACTTCATCTGAAAATAAATTCACATATATATATATGTATATATATATATATAAAATGGAAGAACTCAGGGGAGTTCTAAATTTCTTCAAAACTATTGTTAATAAAATGGAGTTTTCTTGTAATAAAATTCATTAAGAATGAGAACAAATACATCATTTCAGTTAGCAGAGGGAAAGAACATGTAATATCCCATTAATGGAAAGTGTTTCATTAATGTAGAATAAAATGTAAAATTTAAAAAAAATTAAGATGTACCATTGAAACTGAAAATTATTCTTCTTGCATAGTGAGTGAAAAGACTAGGTTGCTCAAAGCTCCCATCCAACTTGACCTTGAGCTCATTAATTATTACTATATAATAGTACCAACTTGCTGCATGTAATAACTGTAAATGTAATGCACTTTCCCATAGTCATCTTCTTACACATGTTGTAAATTCGAAGTGTAACATAATATGTTTATTTTTAGTACACCTCCTGATAATCTCTCAATTCAAGAATTTCAGAAGAATGAGAGTATTGATGTTGAGGTAAGGAGCCTATAACAAATATACTGTTGAAATTTACAAGTTACTGAGATTCACAAGTTGCATTTTGTTCTTAAATAATTTCTTGAATAGTTATCCTTTCATTACTTTTTCTGTGATATTGTTTTCATTTTTGAAAACAAGACAGAAAATTCATAGCTCCGGAATCCAGCTGCTTCAGGGTGATACAAAAAGTAGGAAGGAAGTGGGATGCCAAAATCTATTTCTTGTCATCTTAACTTCAAAACAGTATAGACTGGCTAAACCAGAATGTTTCTGCCTCTAACTCATTATGTGATCCATATTTGTTATGTTATTGCTGAGCATTTACACTGGTAATTGTAGACACAGAGAAAGCTGACAATTAAATCTGAAATGAGTGTGCTCTGTATTGAGGGATCAGTCAGCAAAAATTCATTTTTTCTTAGATATTGTTGCCCATAAGATGTGTTCTCTATACTGAGAAGCTTTGGCATAAATGAAGAAATTATGTGTCGTTTGTGTAGCACAGAGATTGCTGTAAAGATAATGTTTGGTTGCATAAGGCCAAAGAAAATTAGAAGGTGATACCTGAAGTGAGGAGGGACTTCTTTTACTCCAGGACAAAAAAAATGTGGCAGAACAGAGATTAGGGGTACAAAGCAAAAGGAGTTGCAGAGAAGACATGGCATTCATTACCCATCGTCTTTCCAGAGGGATGGCTGGGAAACAAAAGTTCCTGGATGAAAAGTGAGTGGTTCTGCCTGCAGTGAGCAGAACTCTCAAATCTGATGCATTAATTTATGGAGATCTAAACCCATTTTGTTCCAGAATGAGAGCATCAAAACAAGGATAGAGAACATTTCTGTTAATGTGTATTGGCATAAGCTTGTTTAGATAATTAACATGCTTTGCTTTCAGAGGTCACATTTTTAGGAATAGGTATGTGTGTTAATGTCATAGAGAGGATATTGAATTGGGATGGAGGGAGAGGGAGAATTCTAATGTTAGATCTTCTCTTTTCAAAACCACAAATTTGACTTGAAGAATATACTTCAAATGTCATTTGAAATCTGATGAGAAACTCTGGCAAAAGTGGCAGGGGGAAAGGTTTTTATTTCAAGTTTAATGTCCCATTCAAGACCACACTCTTGGATATACCTGCAAATTTTAAATCCTAGCAATAGAAGATTTTGCCAAGTCTAAATAGGCCTTTCTCTCTTGTTAAATGTTTCTTCATACTAGATTTACAGTTTTAATATTTATAAAACCAATATAAACATATGTAATTTATTTTAGGTGGTGCAGCTTATCAGCACAGAGATACTGCCATATGCTAATTTTATTCCTAAGGAATTTGTTGGTCAGATAATGACAATGCTCAATAAAGGCTCTATACATTCTCAGTCATCCTCCTTTACAGGTATGGTACCTGAATGACAAAAATTACAGTGTTTAAATCTACTAGAAAATAATTAAAATGTTGAGTGTACTTTTTGTGATAGACCTGAAGTTCCCTGGCCTGTATTCAGTATAGACTGATATCCAACTTTTTTTATAAATTATGTTTTATAGAATTTACCAAGCTTTCCTTGCAATTTTTAAAAAATTACTTCCTTACTGCTTGGACAGTATCATATATAATATTGTACTTGTGTTACCTTTTACATAGTTTATTTTCCTTTGTTCCAGTTCTAATAATCATTTCAGGCACTTTTAAGACCTAAAACCTAAATCACCATAATGTAACTATACGGTGTTCCTAGCCAGATACCTTTTCTGCCTTTGAGAAAAAACTCTTGTAGGGGTTTGTGGAAAGATGAAAAAAATGGAAATAAGCAATTACATGGAAAAATACTTATTGTACAGTACTGAGTATGAGTATTTATGATGTAGGATTTAGGTTGTTGTTTTTAGATGATTTCATGTATTTTAGCATTAAAGCAATGTCAGGTATGTGACATTGGCATAATTCATCTCTTATGTTCAGAACTGTTGTGTTTTTTGCAGTCATTTTTTCTTGGAACATATTCTTAATATTTGTTCTTAACACTTAATATTTTTTAGTACTAGAGGAATAATAACCTTTTCTCAGCATATAAGTGGATTGAAAATGCAACATCATGCACACTGCACAACTGAAATGAATCATTTTACTTTGACAGAGGCTGAAATAGATATTCGAATGAGAGAGGAGTTTTCTAAGGTGTGTTTTGAAACACTGCTCCAGTTTTCATTCAGTAATAAAGTTACAACTCCTCAAGAAGGCTACATCTCTAGAATGGCACTTTCTGTGCTCTTGAAAAGGTCACAGGATGTATTACATCGCTACATAGAAGATGAGAGATTGAGTGGCAAATGTCCTCTTCCACGGTATGTGCACTGTCTTTAGAAAATAAAGGTATTACCAGGACTTTGAGAAGAAGTTTGCATTCCAAATATCACTTCATCATGAAAAAAATGAGGGGGGTGGGAGAGAATGAAATTTTAAAGGCAGGGAAATGTTTATGGGGAAGATATTTCAAAGCAAAGGCTGGTACCTAATAATTTCTAAGAATCTTTTAGTAACAGTGGTCATATTCTGTGCTGTTACAACAGTTTTCTGTTACTAAAACAATGTTTCTGATATCTCTAGTGTTACATTTCTGAAATCTGATTTCCATTTATTCCCAGTAGAGCTATGTGTAGTTTCTAAATTGAGAGGTGAGTAGAACCTCTTCAAAAATAAAACATCCAAACAGCAATATTATGAATCAATACTCAAGTAATTGTTCTTGGAATGGAAAAATTAGACAAAAAACTAAGAAATTCTTTAAAATAAGGACTTACTTGAAATTCACTTCACTTTTGAATGTTTTGATCATGAGTGTGAAAATTGATTTATCTTTATGTTAGCCTTATCAAGTACTTTGATGAGAGTGTTTTCAGTATCGAAGTTAAAGCTGTCCTAGCTGACAGAACAGCAGTGATGGTGGGTAACTTCTTCTGTAAAACTTACGTTCTTGAAATGAAAATGAATAGTTAAAAATGACTGTTTGCATTTTTTCATTTGTAGGCAGCAAGTAACAGAAATCATATTTGTTTTAAAAGCTGTCAGTACTCTCATAGATTCACTTAAAAAGACTCAACCTGAAAATGGTAAGTTAGTGTTAAATAAAATGGTTCTAAACAATAAATCTGCCCCAAAGATGTATTTATTATTTCCTTTATCAGTCTTCCCAGAAATATGAAAGAAAAGTGTATTCTGTAGGGTAGAGAAGAAGACTCAGCAGGACCATTCCCCACATCCCTCTTCCTGCAATGAGAGACATACTTCCCCTGGTTCATGTGCAGAAAACCTCCCACACACTAGAAAGAGAACCACTGGACAAATGACAGAATCATTTCTCTTCTACTTCTTCTACCTTTTAATACTTTTATTTAAATTATTAATGTTGTCTGAAGCCAGGGGTTTGTTCTCTTTTGAAAGCAGAGCTAAAATAGAAATAAGCAAGGAAGTGACATAATAAGAATCATGCTACAATGTTTAATTTTACTTTTTGGACTAATAAAACTTTACCATATAAATTTTTTGTGATTGTCCAGTGTTTCTACCTTTGCTTTCTGTAGTTCTTGTAATCTGAAATTATCTGAAATCAATAGAAATTCTCATTGCTGACAATTTTGCAAAAGTGAAATGTGCTTCCAGTTCAATTTTCTGCCAATAGCTGAGAAAAGCAGGCAGAAAATGCATGTGTATTACAGATTGAATTGCAGTATTATCTTAAATTTGTCAGTTCTTCATCCCAAAGACATGGTGAATGACTCATGTAGAACCACAAACGGTTCAGCAGAAATGCTGGCCTGTGTCTGAGTGTCCTGCATGGATTCTGGTGTCTATATAGCACTAAGTACTTATGTTTAGGCACACTGTGAATCTGCCATTACTTAGAGATATTGGAAAAAAATCTATTGTCAGAATTTGGACACTGGTAAGTGATTCAGTCTGTTCTTTTCTTCCCTGCAGTTGATTCTAGCACATGGGCACAAGTTATTGCCTTGTACCCGACTTTAGTAGAATGTATCACCTGCTCATCCTCTGAAGTATGCTCTGCTTTGAAGGAGGCACTGGTTCCCTTTAAGGACTTCATGCATCCACCAGCAGCCAAGGTACAGAATGGAGAGTCTTGACCCCATAAAACTTCTTTTTTATTCTTGAAGGGAATATCCAAAAATGTTTGCTCCTGGGTGAAGTTTCTCTGAGGAAATCTCTTGTGACTAGTACTTTGGCAGCCAGTGCTGCCTGCCTCTTAACTGTACTAACAAGAGCTCAGTAAGTCATGAATACAGGCTTTATCTCAAAGGTTCCAGAGTGAGTAGCAGTGCAAACCTTTAATAAATTTAACTGACTAGTTGGAATCATTTATAATCTAATGTACTTGCTACAGTATCTTGAAGTGGTGATTGAAAAGTGGGCTTATGTACAGCTTGTTGTGTATGTGTTAATGATGTAATTAAAAATATTTCAATTCAGTCAGATTTATTAGGCTGGTGTTTTGCACCCTTTTTTGAAGTACAAATTGTACTAAAATTTTATGCAAGATGGTACTGTAACATTCCATATATCTGTAACCAGCCTTTGTAAACAAAGGGAACTGATATACTTGTGTGTATAATAAATGGTACAGTTATGTATAAAATAGTTGCATTTATTATTTAAATTCTTTAAAAAATATTGATAATGTCAAATGCTTGAAAATGTATTTATTATGAATAAGTTGTATGCTTGCATTTTTACTTACAGTTTGCCTTCTGAATTGCCAGATATGCTCATTCATATCTGATCATGTTAGTTTTTGCTTAATTGAATGTATCTTCTTTGTGGCCACTGGACATCTGGAAAGGGTCAAATAACAAAAGATTGAAGCAAGCAGTCACAGTCTGCCAATCTCAAACTTCAGAGTAGTTGACCTGAAATAAGTTTCAATATGCAGAAATCCACTGTAGCACTTCAACACTACCATACCTCACTTCATAATAAATTTGTTTCAAGATGTTTGTTCTACTTAACTCTATCCATTTTTGAAGTTGCAGCCTTGCTTTAAAAAGAAAACAGACATATTTGAGGGTTCTTAGCCTTTTTTGACCTTCTTGGCAAGTATCACAGTCTTTGAATCATGACCCAGGAAAGGCAAGTTCAAATATCTAAAATACTTGGCTGTAATATTTTGTTCAATAATTTTAAGTGTTTTGTTTTGTAATGTCTTTTCAACCCAAACATATTGTTCTAATCTTTTAATTATAAACTGTTTCTGATAAAAACCATGAGAAGTGTATTTTTGAAGATAGTTACTCAATTAGAAATGGAGTAAAATTTGTCATTAAGTAAACGCGAATTTGTTTCACTTTAACATAATACACAATTGAAGTAAACCACTTTTAATAATATTGTTTTTAAAGTTTGTTATCTAGCATTTAAACTCTTATTTAATGAATTTTGATTTCAATAATGTTTCACCTGTATTCACATTTTTAATCTGTGATGTGAAAGCACAAAGGCCAAATGTTTAAAAAAAAAAAAAAAAAGACTGGTGCCTTTCTATGGATTTCAGAATTTTAGAGCTTACTTTTAGGGTTTTGTTTCTTCAAGTCTTTTGTAGATATTAAAAGATTGTCATGCATAAGAAATGGTATTACATCTGTTTGCTTTGCACTTTCCTCGCTAGAGGAACACTGATTGGCACATGTGAATAGGTGTAAAAGTTGTAGAAGCTTCAAGCTGAAGGTGTGATGAACAGGTCAAGGTTACCCTGCAGGAATAATGTTCTCCAGGCAGTTCCTTGGACAACTTGCTCCCACAAGTGTCCAGTTTATGGTCCTTTTTAAAAGCTTTCCATTTCAAAGTATGGTAAATATTAAGAGACTTCAAGACCTTGCACATTTCTGTGACCAAACTTGCATGGGACTTAATTGTCAAACCTGAATAGTTTTAAGAGAATACACAGTTTTACATTAAAGAAACAAATGTTTCTTGTTAATAGAATTTATGTCAAAATACCTTCTCTGGAGGAGCAGTTCCAGTATACTGCAGAACTGGATCTTACATACAAGTAACAACATCATCCATACTCTGAAAGTGAAAACCTGACAACTTGTCTCCGAATTAGTGGAAGTTGAGATCATTGAAGAAACAAACTCTAGGACAGGAAAGAAGGGAATTATTTTGTTTTAGAATATATAGGTGTGAAGTCCAAGCTATGGGTGAATTTGTTTCTAATTAGTTTCAAATGGATTTTTCATTTGTCCACTGAGGCAAATCTCCATCTTTATCTGTAATTCAAAAAGGGGTGCATGAGTCTTTCTTCACACTAAAGCTTAGACTACTTTACACCTATGAATATTAATCTTCAAAAGGTTTTGAAATAAACTATCAATGAGCTAACTTACCATCCTTTCTACTTAATTACAAAATTAATAATATCTGTGCTATTTGAGGCATGTTTTGGACATGCAATCTGAGGTTGACTGTGTTAAAACTGCTTTTTTGTATTTTGTATGAATAGTTGGAAAACTAAAAACAAAGCTACTTAGCTTAGAAAATGTTTTCATCGACTAATTCTGTCTGTGAACAAGAATTATTCCCTTTACTGCACCTTTTTCTCTAACAGTCAAGTATTTCATCTAACTTGAAATATCGATTTCTTTTTTCTATTTGTACTTTCTGCTAAGCATTCTTAGGGCTTCTTTGAGGCAAGCAGCATTTTTGAATATTTAAATTTCACATTTTTACATGTTTCTAGCAAGGTAAATCTTGTTCTAGATAAAATTGAATTAATTTAACATTACCTGATGAGTAGATCCATGTCTTAAGTTCATTTCAAGTCTGTAGGTTGCTTAATCATGAGAATTAAAACCTGTGGACATTTTCAGGATAGGGTCTGCAGTGTGTTGCTGAAGTCAGCTAGAAAAGTGGAGCAGCTGATTGTATAGAAATGTGTCAGCTAGAAGTTACAAGATAAGCATTAAATGCTTATTAAATGTAACCACAATCTCCACCTTTTTCCTTATTGTTCATGACTTTAAAACAAGACATGGATGGGAATCCAAAGAGAAAATTATTAGATTATTAGCATGTTCAGATCAAGACTTTGGATTACTTGGGAAAACTTGTATGTCTCAGTGCCATGACCATTGCCTTAATGTACATGAGGATTGAAGATTGCTTAGTAACTAATAATAAAAAATGAACAGATGTCTCAAGCTGGGAGGTTCTTACAGAAAGTCTTATTCCCAGAAGTAACCTACAGTTATCTGTGTATCATCAAAAATGCTTATCTAACTGGACATCAGTTTTGTTCCTTCATTCTTCACCTGCTTTATTGATGAACTGTGGAATGTTACTGGATGTTAAACCACATGAAGACATGGTCACTGTTAGTTACTTACAGGAGCAAATAAGAGTATGTCTGTGAAACTTGAGTAGTTTGTCATTGTACTCTGCAGATGGGGTTCTTTTTTTGCCCAGCATGAGTTGTTTCTTCTTGCCAAAGAGCAAATCTTCTCATAGCTAGCCTTGAACTCTTCAGGCACGATACCTTTGGTGAGGTTAATGCCTTTCTTTTCCTCACAATGGCAAACACAAATATTAGTCATCAGTGTATTTTATAAAAACTCATTTAGCAGTGCAAGATATGAGTGTTCTTGGGGGAGGGAGGAGGAAAGCACATTTTCTACAAGTCTATTTCTGTATAGCTCAGTTTTGTGTCTCTTGACTAGTTGTTCACCTCACATTTGCAGCTAGCTACTAATTTTCTGTACGAGTAGGCAACCTTCAGCTTCAGTCCTCCTGAATAAGGTGAGGCTCTGCAGGCATGAGAAGAAACTGCTGTGCACAGCTGCCTTGCAAGCAGTGCACATTCTGACTGTGCTACTGCTACAGGTCCAGTAAAACAGCTTAGAGTGGGGTGCATCAGAAAGTTCCAAATAAGGCAGCTCTAGTGTGTAGGTTTTGTTTGAATTGGAATCCAAAATAGTGCAGACATTGTCTCTATCTGTAGGAGAAAACCATTTAACCATCAGCAAAATATTGATATGATATTTTTATTCCTGCAGGAAAGCTTATTTTCTGTCTGTATTTTTCACCTCTACCTTCTGATAGTGCTTTCTGTATATGCTTCTCTGTGTGTGCTTCAGTTGTACCTTTTGGAGGCAGGGACTCTTTGTCTTGTATATCAAGGCAAGTACAAGTCCAATAAAAATAATTGTCAGTGTAGAACACAGATTTAATTTGGAGACTAGATGCTCTTTATAGATCATAGCTGAGCTGTCGTGTTCAGATTTGTGTCATATTCAAAGGATCTGACTGCTGTCTAATTTAGGACAGACAACATTACACCCACTAGGAACCAATTGCTGGGATCAAGAAAGACTACAGCAGCAGCAAGTGAGCAAAGTATTGGATGGGTGGTTTAAGACAACTTACATAAGAAAGAAAGTGAAATTAAATATTCACAGTTCTTCAGGGAGAGAGCCTCAAAATAAAAATGACTGGACTTAAAGAAGGCAGACCACAGAAAATTGATAAGTAAGATCCCACAGAAGACAACTCTGAATTAAGAGAGGAACTGAGGAGATAAGATAGTTTCTCAGAGATGTGAAGGTCATGACTGAAAGTATGTGCCAGACAAGCTGTAATAAGAGACCAGCTCAATTAAACAAGGAATTTCATCATTCAAACAGTGAGGGGAGGCCTATGAAAGATGGAAAGTCAGATACCACCAAAGATGACTGTTAAAAGATAGGGACAAAAGTAGATATGCCTGTTAGCTAACAGAGAATAAATGCATAAGTAGCAAAAGGTTTGTACTAACAAAAGTGCTGACTACCTAAAAGGGTATGGCTGTTGACACAGGGTAATGGGGTTTGGTTCAGAGCTGTAGTTTGTGTGTTGAATTTTCTGTTTTGTTATGGTGATGGCTAATCAAAAATATCAGAAATCTACAGCCAGTCTATTGCTTATGCAATATGAGTGACAAAGATTGAAGAAGCTTGCCTAGAAAAAGTGAAACAGGAGAGAAAATGGATTACGTGTTGTCAAACTGACTGGGCCTGAAGACTTTCTTCCTGATATTTAAAGAACTAATCTGAGTAACCTCAGCATTTTTGACATCATCTTTGTGATTTCCTGTGTTTTATCAGAGTAACATGCTAAAAACTGATCCTTCTTTTTCTAAGCTCCTTATTTAAGAATGTATCTCTTGTTTATGAAACAATTGATAAGAAGGGTAAGATTTACCTGTGTGTTTACTGTACTAACTACAGGATTTCGCTAGCAAGAGATGAGACTAGTTATTGCTTGAATTTACTTTATTTTCTATTTTTAGAGGAACTCTCAAATAAGCTTATTTTTATAATCAGTTTGACATGCTTTTCTTTCTCCATGCTAACACATTTATTTCCACTGGTGATCCAGATGCCTGCCTTAAGAACTTACTTTATAAGTATTCTCATTTATCAGCAGTGTAAGTTCTCTTTTCACCTAAGATGTATTCCTTGTGGAAAGAATGAGTTAAGTACAGCTACCATCTTTTTCTTCAATCAAAAATTTTGTGATATTGAAACAGACTCAAAGGCATATCGGTGCCTTCGTCTGTTTTGTTTTCAGAAGAGATTGCCAATAATTAAATAAGAAAGGAAAGCCCTTGGATGTCAGGTATCTGGCATCTTCACAGTTTTGTTACTGAAGACCCTGATCTTCAAACTGGAGTCATTCCTGTTACTCTCTGTGCACAAAATATCTGCCTTAGACTTGACACGAGTCTCCAGTGGCATCTCCGAAGCTGAAGCTGCTTCAAGACTGTAGAAGTTCATGAGACTGTGGTGCCTGGAAACTTGAAGCCTGATATCACTTGGTTTGATGTTTTTAATGTTAACTATTTCTTACTTAGAACAATTAAAATTGCTGAGGAATTGTTTATGTTTCTGACTTCCTTGCCAGAAGACTCACACTTCTGTCCCCCATCACATCACAGACCAACGCCTGGTCATGAAGGGCAGGGCTGAGAGGCTCCACAGAAAAATGGCAGCCAAAATTGGATTGCCACCAGGTCAGAGAGAGCACAGAGAGCAGTCTGGTTTTGATCAACCTCTGTCATGAGAAAACATGAAGGGGACAGGAATATTAAGTGCACAGTACTGCTGGGATGTACACATACAAAGAACTGGTTTCTGGAGTATATCACAATTGTTACTTGCAGCTCTGCGTACTGAACATCTGCATTATACAGTACCACCTTACCACTAAAATGAGCTCCAGAGTCTACACAAAGTACTGCCCTAGAACAAATGAGGAAAGATAAATGTTTATCTTAAAACAGTTATTTCAATTAAATATTTTCTCTCAAAATAAAAAATTAATAATATCTGTTACATCTGTATGCACTATACGGTCTTAAAATTTTAAGCAGTTTTGTTGCCAGAGTCTCAAAGAGAATGAACTGAACTGATGAATGGAGTAGCATGAGCCCCTCCCTCTTTAAACAGTGGGAAGCAAGTTTTTGAAGTGCTAAACTTTAGTCTGTAACAGTAGCTCTTTCTTGCAGTTTAATATCTTTATTTACTGAACTTTAACCAACTCAATTAAAGCAACTAGGTCAAACTTGGAAATGGGTTAAGAATTGAAAAAGTTCTGCCTTCTTTTTTCCTCTTCCATACACAGGATAGACCTGTGAAAGTAAAATCTGCTCTCTCTAAAAGCTGAAGGCAGTGGCAACAAGAAACAATCAGTTCTGTGCTCTTTGTTAACAAAATGTATTTCATGGATGTATTCAGTACATTTAAAAGAGATCAGTCTAAGAATTACTTTGAATGCCATTTTTTATATTATTGTACTTTGAATCCAAACAGAGCTCCTGTCAAAGTAATTAAATAAAAAATGTACTCAGATGTTTTCAAATGAAATGTAACCATTTAGCATCTAACAAGCAATATAACATTAGCTATGTAAAATGTATTCCCTAGTTTTAAAAAGTTACCAGACTTAGTGGAAATATATTTAATTACAAACAAACATTTAAATAATTGCTAAAGAAACAATAATAATCTTTTAGAGGAGATGAATGCAGATGCAAAGTCATTTTTGACAGAAATCATTCCTGCTGTAATTAAACTTAGGAGAGGCAGTATGGAGCATCTGCTTTGAGACGCACAAGTTGGATATCTCTTCTGAGATTTAGGTAACTAAAATTTTGAGGTCTACCACAAGATTAACTAGCCTGGCTTTCATTTGCAATCAGGGAGGACAAAATGGGCAGGCCTGGCAGTAGAGTCATTCCATCCTAAAAGGTCATCCAATTGCTGTAGTGGAAGTGACAGTTCTTGCCACCAGAGCATAGGACAGCTTCCTTAGGCTTAGGCATCTGGTGTTTCATGGCGTTTTTTTAGTTTACTTTAGATATCTCAAAATGGAGAAAATGAAAGCACCACAGTAAAAGCAGTTAATTTTGCTACTGTATGTGTTGATGGTGCTACAATTTTTTTTTGAGTTTCCCTAAGAGTATTAGTTTGCCTTTTGGGTTTTTACATATCCTTTGCAAGAGCTTGCTCTAAGACTTGCCTGTTTTTTTTCCTGGGGGAGATAATGTTCAACTATTTATCTGTCTGCAAGGGACAACATGATGTGACTTCCTTGTAGTCATGGCATTAGTCTAAATAATTATATGAAGAGTTAAGAGACCTACAGTTACTGTTAGTGTACAAAGCTGAGCTCTCTTTGAGCCTTAAATTCTCCCTGCTACTGATCTATCTCCATTTTCCATTGGTTTCCCAATTTGGATGAGTACCTGATATTACTGTCTTTATAAACACAGTAAACAAAACTAAACATTTCCATTACACTTTTGAACACTCATCAGATAATTTTTCTGATTGTTTTATATATTCCATTTAACTGCCACTTTTTTCACAAGTGTTTCAGGTCAGCAAGGTTCCAGTTACTTCTGATACCGTCCATTTGGGTGCCTGGATTCTTGTTTTTGGCATTTGAATTTCTTATCTCTTAGGAAAATGAGAAAATACTTGCCAGTAAACATGAGTTCTTTGAAAGTCTCTGCACATTTACACTCCTGGTAAACAAAACTTGAATTACTGAAAGTAACATCCTCAAAATCTTTCAGAGCTTTGCATTACAGCATGAATCAGCAAGGTGGGTGGCTCCAACAAACATTAGGGATTGAAAGCTTGCAGACTGGTGCCTGTATCCAGCTGTAGCCTTGCATATTTCCTAATCTTTTGGGTAATTTTTCATTGCTTTCCAGGGTCTACTGTAATAGGTCTTGGACTTTTACTTTTTAGATAAATGAAAGTCAAAAAAAAGTGTAGGTCTTATAATTTACCAAGTAATAAACTGTGATGTATGCTGAGTATCTGTCAGTAGTAGTAGATATCCAGTTAGAGTTTTAAAAATTATTTCTGTTTAGACATGATAAATGAGAAATATTTCCATTATTTAACTTGACAAACTCCAAAAGAAACAGTATTCTAGTTATTTCCCCTTCTTACAGTAAATTTATCCAATTGACATGGTTTGAATTTATATTTCACATTCACCCAGAAGTGCTGATTTTCATCAAGTAGAAATTGTTAACTCCTTGTATAAGAAACTTTCTAAATATTCTCATGATATTAAGATGGATTTCAGTCTGTTAATTAAAGAATACAAAAGAGACCTTAATTCAGGAAAAAATAAATCATTGAAATTTGAAATACTGGTAGTCTTGTGTAAAAGTTGCTTTACATTATAGTTGAGGTGGCCTTAGAACAGAAGGCAGCACAGTAAAAAAAAAGATAAAAATTAACCCAGAATTAAAAAAAAAACTTTAATATTTCAAGTTTGGAGGATTTTTTCCACTGCTAATATACTTTGTAATGTACTTAAAATAAATCTGATTATTTAATAGAAAAAAATATGAAATTATCTAGCTTCTGCTTTTTTCTTTTTAATAAACACTTAAACATCCAAATTTTAAATTGCGTTTCTTTTGGAGAATTGGGGTTTTATGTGTACACCAACTTAACTGAGTAGGAACAAAACATACATTTCCTTGGTGCATCTGTATTTGTAACTCTTGGCCTCTCCTTAGCTGACCTGGAAAAATATGACAATTAACTCTCACTGTCACTGTGGGAAATAAGGATTCACAGAAGAAAACAGGAATAGAGAGAACGTGGTCTGGAGGAGATCAAACACTCCATTCTAGAACCAAAAGTACAGGACTTAGCACATGGCATGTTAAAGAAAACATTCTACAGCTGAGAAAATGGAAACACCCAGTAACTATCAAAAACACATCAGCTTCAGGATTACCTTATCATACACAATCTCGTAGCATGTTTTCTCCAACAGAATGTCACTGGTTTAAATCAGTTTTAAACGAGTGAACAGTGACTGTGCCTGATGCTTCATGCGGGTAGCAACTTCAAAAAGGGGGAACTACCTAATTGTATTTTATGTTTGTCTCTAAGGTGGCAATGTTTTGTCTCCTTTCCAGTGTAACTTTCTCAACTGCAAATTTGTTGCAAGTTGTCATAAAAGGCATTGCATTTCCTTCTTAACTCATGTTGCAGATATATTTTTGCAGCATTAGAAACTATAGACTATTGTCCGTATTCCTATTTCCATATTCTGCAGCACTGCAATACAGTTTTTGTAAACACAACACATTTTTTTTTTTAAACTCGTGCAGTCTAATCCCTCTAGCTGTTTCTTCAGTAATTTTGTTCATAGATGTGTTGGTGGTGCAGGACAGATAGAACAATCAGAACGTTAGTGTTTTTAACTCTCGTGAATCTGTAATGAGGTTCACAGTGAGTTTCTTTGAGGTCAGTTTCTGTGAAATAATCGTCATGGAGTCTGTTTACATTTAAAAGAAGAGCTTCCAAATTAAAAGTCCAGAGCCAAGGAAGGTACTTGAGAGCCAGCGTCCGCTGTGCCTCTCGGGCTGAGGAGCTAAAAATCCCGGCCCCAGAGCGGCCCGTGGTGACAGCCCGATGGCACATCTGCCCCGCCGGCGGTGCCGGTGCCGCGCCACTCCCGGGCCTGGCCCAGCCCGCTGCTCCCGCCCGCCCCGCTCCGGCCGCGGCGTTTCGGGAGCGGGAGACGCGGCCCTGCCCGGCCCGGCCCGGCCCCGCCCGGCGCCCCCGGGCGAGCGCAGCGCCCCCGTCTGTGAGGAGCGGCCCCGCGCCGCCCGCGCCATCTTGGGCACTCGTCAGGGGCAGCGCTCCCCCTCCCTCGCAAGATGGCGGCGGCCGGGTGAGTGACATGCCCGGTCACGTGGCGCGGCTCGCCCCGCGCTCCCCCCGCGCCGCGCGGTCTCTATGGCTCAGCCGGACACACGGGCGGCGGCGGCGAGGGACGGCCGGGCGGACGGAGCGGCGGCGCCCGCACGGCGCCTCCTTTGTCTGCGGCCTCGGCAAGGCGAGCGCTTTCCCCTCCCCGGCCCTCCGGCGTCCTCGCCAGAGGGCTCGGCTTCCACCTTCCCGCCGGCAGAGGCGGCGGGGACTCCCCGCTGGGGCGGCCGGGGCGGGGGTCCCTCCGCGGCCGCTTCGCTCCGGCCGGCGGCGCGGCGCTTCCCCGGGCAGCGGGGCTGGGTGCGGAGCGCCCCGGCCCATCGCGCCTCTCCGGGTAGCGGGCGGGCCGGGGTGGCGGGAGGTCAGGGCGGGCTGGCGGCCGCCTCTCCGCCCCGCACCCCGCTGCTCGGCGGGCTGCCCGGGGCCGGGGGCGGCCGCGCTGCCGGGAGGGGCGGCGGGCAGGTCCGCGCCGCCGTTCCTGCGGGGGGCGAGCAGCGCGGCCGGAGGGTCGGGTGGGGGGCGGGGGTGTCTTTCGGCTGTGCTTCTCTCCCCCCTTCTGCCCCCCCTGCTCCTCGCCTTTCTTCCTTTCCTCCCTGCTTCCCCTCCCCGCCCCATCTGTTACAGGCTTGCGGAACTGTGGCTGTTTGAAATTAAACGTGATCTTTACTGTACCAGCTGGGGTCTGTAATGTATCTGATAAATGAAGCTCTTCCCGTCGGTTTCAGGTCATGCAAGGAAAAGGGCAAATCTGGGGAGGGAGCTGGGCGGGGTTTCCCTTTGCTTTCCACAGTCAGGCGAGAGGAGTCTGGTTGATGTCTGCAGCAGATAAAGGAGACGAGGATCATCAAAAGACCTCAGAGCCCTTTTATCTTTCTTCTGTTTTTCCCTCTAATTCCATTTGTCGCTGCTGCGTTGTCTGCCTGCTTGTTTCCCCGTTCAGAAGGGGTCGGGAGCACCAGGGCCCTGGCTGAGGTAGTAGTTTGTGCTGTTGGTCGGGTTGTGACATTGCCCGCTGTGGAGATAACTGCGCAAGCTACTGCCTTGCTAGTGCTGGTGATGATCAGCTGCAGATGAAGACAATGGCAATGGGAATCCCCTTTGTATTCCTGGGATTGCATGCTGCTGAGGTGGCAACAATTCCTTCTACTTCTGCAGGAGGAATCTAGCCTTGGCCACCGAGACAAGTAGTGGGGTTCGACCCCTTCAGTAGGATGCTCCTTCTTTCGCAGAGCTGGATGAAAAATCACTAGTTTCATCTGTTTGGAAGGTACCTGAACTTGGGCTGAAGACCAAGTGCCTGCATTTCTTCCCGTGCTTAGACTATATTATTTACCTGGTGTCCTTGAAAGAGGTGGATTTTCTATTTTGTGAAGATGGATCAGTGACAGACTTGTATTTTGTGTGTTCTGAATATGCAAAACTTGTATGTGTGATATTAAGTGCTTTTGTCTGAATGGTAAAAAATCTTGAGTATTTCTCTAACAAAAGCAAAATATGTAATTACCACTTTATATTGATAAGAGTCTTTTTACAGTGTAGTTGACCAATTGTACTGCTTGGTGCTCACAATTTCAGGTGAACTTCTGAGATATCTTTGCTGTATATTTTAACTTACTGTGAAAAGCAAAGTCATGAATTTGCTGTTGTGAATTAATATTGCTGATATAGTTATAGTGATGGATAAGAGTATCTTTTTCATACAAGTATTAGTGTGTTGATTGCTTACTACAATGTCTTGAACTTGTAATATATTAAAACCTTTATAATAAATGTGCATAATTGTCTCATATTTTTAAAAACTAATTATTTTTTCAGTCAGAATTTTTGTAAGACCTAGCTATGTTTCTGTTAACTTTATAATGAAAATTAAAGCTGTAGCTAAACACTTGAAATTAAGTTGATGCCTTAGTAGTGCTTCTGATTCACAGTTCTAATGTATTTTTAGTATTGAGAAGAAACAGATATTTAACTCAGCCTCTCATTTTTTTTAATTGTTTGAACTCATTATGTGTTTAGAAGACATGCAAAGGTTGCTCTTACAGCTCTGCTGAATGTAACGTGTCTTGCAGAACATAGGAGAGAAAGTTTGATCTGATGATACTTCATTTTTACCCTGTGCAGTGCATTATTCTGGTAATTGAACCTTTGTAATGAACTAAACTTCTCAAAAGCTAGGTATTCTCAGGCTCACAAATAAACCAGTACATTAAGTGTTCTTACTAGTAGCTTTTCTCTGAAGTAAAATAGCTGTCCTAGCTGTTGACTGTTCCCAAATTTAAAACACCCTTGGGTTTTTTTCCCTAAATTAATTGAAGGGTCAAAAAGGATGCTATAGCTGCCTGTTTTTCACATCCTAACAAACAGCTCATACCAAGCAGAACTTGTTTGATCTGGAAGTTAGGATGGTATATTCACCATCTACCTTTAGGCATCTTATTTTAACTGGCTAATCCACCAGTCCCTTTCTCTTCAGTGAAATGGCAGAGAAATATCCCTGATACAAACTGCTGTCAAGTGCTTTAGCATTATTTGATCTGAATTAGCCTTTCATGGAGCTTGTCTCTGTGTTGATTGTAAAGGAGGTGAAGGTGCTTCAGCTAATCTAAGTGCCTGTAGGTGGGTTGTGTGAAATTGTCCTCCCTGTTGCTTTGCCTTATGCTCAGGCAACTTGGGTAGGATGGATCTTGGCTCCTGTTGTAGCTATTTGGGTTTGAGGGAAAGAATCAATGAAAGAAAATATGCTTGACTGTGCTGCCGTTAAGCACTTTGTTGTTTTATCTCCTGTGTAAAGTATCTCCCTCAAACTTCACTTGCCACCTGAAAAGTAGAGTTTTGTACTGTGGATGACTTAAGGACAATGTTAAGAACCTGCACTAAAATGAGACAGTGCTACTGAGATCTTGTGTAATGCATGAGGGGGTTTGACATGGGTCTTGGTTGTGTATCACTCAGTAGGTTTAGGTGAGTCCATGTGAATTGTTTCTTTGAGGAGTTGCAAACATAATTCTTAGCTTTGCATTAGGGCTATCCATACATTTTTTAGTTCAGAGCACTACTTGATCTAGCATTCAAAATACAGAATTTAATCCAGTCAAATTTCATTCTTAGTTTTGTCCTAGTCTCAGCCACTGTTTAACTGTCCACCTTCCCTAGTGTAATTGTATTATGAAGGTTGCAACATCAAGCTTTGAGGCAAAAAGATTGATTCTTCAGTGGAATGGAGAGCTTACCTTAGGCATGTTGTGAAATCAAGGCTCTAAAAATACTGTTAAAAAAGTGGCAAGAGTAGCTCCTGTCTTATAAATTTAGTCATTCTTCATTGTGATTTGATTAATTAGTTTGGAAAGAAAAATTTCATCATGCCAATTAAAAAGCAATACTGCTGGCACATTATTGTCTATGGCATCATCTCTTTCTGAGACTTTTTTTCCCCCTTTATTCTTCAGAGATTTCACTCAGTCAAACTTTTTGTGTGAATTTTTTATAGAAACATCAGAATAGGCACATGGCTGAGTTGATGGAATTTCTCTGCAAAGTTATTTAGTTTTATAGTGTCCCTATTGTGTATTGTTTGCTGTGCTGGGTGAGAAAGTACTGCAAGAAATGTTTGTCTGTAGCTTTTCTGAGCACTTCTTTTGACTCATGGAATAATAAAAATGCATTGAGATTCATGGCATAGTCGATTAAGCTTTGGATGCTCTTATTCCCTGGTTTGATGTCTTTTTGAGCTATTGTCTTACCTATTTTGTGAAGAGCAGTCACCAGCTGCTCACCCCTCCAGCTACTGTCTGTCAATGCTGCTTCTAAAGATACTGGCATGCATCAACCTAAAATCTTAGATCCAAGATAGTTGCTTCCCTGCAGGGTGCAGTTGCCCTCTCTGTCACCAAGGAGAGTGCTGTGTTCCCATGCTAGCAAAATTGATATTTGAGAACTTGTTTTGCTGGGGGCTGGCTCAGGCCTTTTACTTTATTAGGTCCTGGACCATGTGCATAATAATGACTGAGACCTCCTGCTTTACACTGGGGAGCAGCTTGAGACAGTAAGAGGAAATGCCAGTTTCTAGAGAATTGCATCTCCGAATACATAAGCACTTGCTTAGAATGCTTCAGTGCATTAGATAAATTATATGTGGCTTTTCATTTGATTTTTCCCTATAAGAATGAGTACTAAATTAACGTAAGGAAATGTTTACTCTAGTAGCTACAAATGAAAGTGGACCACGTTCTTTATGTTTAAATAGTTTATGTGCATCTTCCACCATCCTGTGCCTGAGTGTTACTCAGTGAAATCAGAGAAATTAGTTCTAAAACATAGCTCCTGGAGGAGGTTTTGTGTCTGTTATACATACATACATACATACATTTCTTTATGGACAGATATATATACACACACACACACATGGTATATGCCTTAGAGAGATTCTGTAGCAGAAATGGAAGTGTCACTCAAAACAAGTGTGAATGTTTGGGAAACTGGTCTTACATATGCATTACATTTCTCTAGAATGTCTTGAATATTAGTCTTCTAATATATTTTTGGTCATGATTCTTGCAAATGTGTACATTTCTTTTTAAGAAAGTAAGTCAATCTTTTCATCTGAGCAAGTTGAGTTTTTTAGCTAAGAGTCTTTTATCCTCTTAGCTACATTAATGTATAGTCTTTGTGAAGTTCTGCCCAAAATGAATACATGTGCTGCCACTGAGGCTGTTAGACACAAGGAGAAATATAACAGCAGAAGTTACCTGCACTGGGGATCTCCTGGATTCCCTGAAGTGAAAGGCTTGCATTTAATGAAAAGAACTTAGTAATGCCAGTGTGCCAATATACATGTGGAAAAGAAATCCAGTCTTGCACATTCTTTCATGAGTGCTGGAAGTCTCTTATTCTAGGCCAGCCTAAGAGAAGAGCATCCATGACACCTAGTTACCAGATCTCTTTCTGGTCCCTGATCACTTTATCCCTATTTTCTAACCTTTCCACATCAACTTCATCTGCTTTCAGCCACTTGAAAGAAGGTTGATGTTTTAAAAGAAAATTATCTACTTTGGATTCCTGAAAATAGGTTTAAACATCTCATTAAATTAGTGTGATACAGCCAAATTCCTCCTTTGACATGAGGAGAACTTGGAGTATGCCTCATCCCATTCTGAAGGCTGCCTTGCCGTCTATTTCACCCTTTGCAAAAAGAGAGGATTTTGTCTTAAAATTAACCAACCTTGTCTCACTAAAATGAGATAAAGGAATTGGTATGAAAATACTGGCATTGAGTGAGACAAAGTGCTATTTATCCTGTCTTCTCTGTCATGGTTTGTGTGTATTGGAATAGAGGATAGTTTTGCTGTTGGTTAACTTTTGAAGCTAACCAAAATTAGGAGGAACTCTCCAAGTGATAGCCCAGTGACCTCATATTACCTGAGGTGTATGTTCTTAGAAGGAACATTGCTGTGGTGCCAAGGCTTTTGACCAGAAAGGCAAGAGCATCTGTTGTGTGCCACCTGTAAGTTTAAAGGCAAGTAAAAAAAAAAAAAAAGCAACAAATTTTCAGCTGCTTTCAAATTTGCTTTTTTTAAATCTGGTTTTTAGTTTATCTGGTAAAAATCAGTGTTTTGTGTGTGTGGTTTCTGCTGAGGTGTTGTGTTTCAGGCTCAAGCTTAGTTTCAGTCTAAAATGGGTTTTGTTCAACCCCAGAGTTTCTGTACCATGCTCTTAAAGCAAGGTTGTTCCAATTAAGTTTTCAGAATGAAACTTCTGCAAGATTAAAACAAACCTAAAAATACTTATTTTTAATTATTAGAAGCTTTGCTCATGATACTGAATTGCATTTCAGTATTTGAAATATGAAGTGGTGCCTTTTTTCCTTAGGTTGATTGTCCAGAAAAGGTTTTGTACATTGTGGGGAGGTTTAGGTTGGTTATTAGGAAAAGGTTTTCTGCCCACAGGGTGGTTGGACACTGGAACAGGCTCCCCAGGGAAGGTGTCACAGCACCAAGTCTGACAGTCCAATAAACATTCAGACAAGGCTCTCAGGCTCATGGGGCAATTCTTGGGGTGTCCTGTGCAGGCCCAGGAATTGGGCTCAAGGATCCTAATATGCTCCTTCCAACTCAGGATATTCTGTGAGCCTTGCTGCACCCAGTTCTGGTCAGCTGGTGGAGTGGACAATTATTTTAGAATGGGTAAAACTGATGTCTGAATCTGCTACGGATGATGATGCAAAAACTTACTGTGTGATGTTTTCTCTACAATTCTCAGGCTAAGCAGAAGATAAATCACTTCTTACCTCCACTTACCTACCTGCTTACTCGATTAGGAGCCAGTATCTACATAGACAGTGGGCTGTACTGAATATGTGGTACCTGTGCTTTCTGAGATCTTCTTTCCCAAGGTGATAATTGTAAGTGCTATCAGGACACACACATGCACTGTCACAGTCCGGATTTGTCTTGTGCTGCTCTGTGTCATGTAATCCTATCTGATTTACACACTGATTTCAGTCGTGCAGAAATTTGGCAGCCCAGAGAGTGTGTTGGTGAAATAGTAATGCAAAACCTGCATATGGATCCAGAAATGCTTCTGTCAGCAAGGATGCAATCGGTTAATTTTGTAAAGCAAGGTGGGTCTGAACTGGTATCGAGTAAGATTGCTATACACTTTAAATGTTTATAGGTGTGCCAGTCTTCCAGCTAAGATATGATTATTTTCCAGGTCCTTCAGGTTTCTTCTCTCTCTTGTGACTGATTTTTCCACTGCTCCCTAGCCTCATGAATATCTTTCTTCTTTCCAGCGCCTGAAAGATTGCTTGCTCATCATGTTAGCCTCTGATGTCATACATGATCTGTCATGCATCCTGTACCCAACTACACCTTTGCTACATTAGTACATGGTTATAGGCTAGAGTAGAAAAGAGAATAGGGAAGGGTGGCAGAGGAAGCAAGTACTTAAGTTTACCAATCCTTTTTAACAGTGGAAAAGTAAAAATTGTCTAATAACACAAGTGCAGGGCTTAAAGAAAGTAGATAAATAGTAGTGATGCTAATCAAAGCACAGAATTATCAGTGCCAAGTCTAGTGGGAGCAGAGGTGCATAAATATTTATGCAGCAGGTTCTCCCCTCCCTTTCCTAGTCTTGTACTAGCTATGGCCCTGATGTTGCAGCACCGTGATGGTTGAGTGCTTAGAATATCTCATGGCTCCTGACAATCTCCAGCAGCCACCACGTGAGCTGCAGCTAGCTGAAGCTGGATCCGGAGGTGGTGTGTGAGCAGTTCAGGTGCCATTAGGACCTTTGGTGTTAGAAAACCTTAATGCAGGTGGCTCAGCTGGTCATGATCATGTGTAATGCTGCCCAGATGGCTGTGGTCAGCTCATGCCAAGGATGGACTTGGCATTTGCCCAGAAAATCCTTTATGGTAATTCTGAGGTACCCCCCACAGCCTCCTATTGACTGGAGTGGCAGGAGGGGTTGCAGGCAGCTGTGGAGCAGTACAACCCATCATCAACAACCAGCAGAGACTGAACCACTGGAACTGAGCTGTGCACAAGGCTGCTTCCCAAGGCTCCTCTGGTCTGGCACTCTTAGTCTGGCAGAGCTTACTCTAGGCTAAAATTTGCAGTTCTGTATGTGGATGCCAGTATTGTTCATTCCAGTTATCAACGCTCAGGAAGGCAGAATACCTTCCATATAACAGCTGCAGATGACAGAGTGACTGATGGGACAGTACACGTGGAGCTTTTACTGTTACAAAACAATCCAAGTTGTCTCTTTAGTCACAGTCCAACATATTTAACACTGTCAACCATGAAGTACCATATACACTAGCAAAAAAAGTAGGCTACATCTGCAGGATGTGTTGTATAGAGATCTAAAAGTAGTTTAAGGTAACAGATGGCAACTCTTGGTCTGTTACATAAAATTATTTGTATACGTCAGGAAAAAGATAAAAATAGAATTAATTCAGTCAAAAATTCCTGCAGGTTTACAGAACATATTGAGATTATATCTGATGGATAATAGGAGTGTTTGACAGGAAAATTATTGCAGTGAACCCTGTGTTTTGAAATTAAGCCTAAATAGTAGAAGAGGAGGGCTTACCCTCTGTTAATATCCTTTGTAATTCATTGATTGGGTGATAAGAAGTGCAGCTTTTACCTTCAAAGTCAACATCAGTGTGGGTCACCACACTTCAGGGTTCAATCATGATGTTTGAAATCCCAAAGTTTGCACACTAAGCCAAGGTATCAAGGACTGAGATGATTTTACCATCTTTACTGACTGAGCTAGTCCCAGCCATTATTCAAAATACCATAAGACTTCACTCCTTTTACCCCTCCGTGCTTTTGTTTCTCCTCTTTCTTTTCTAGTCTTCTGATTTTTTTCCTTTTTGCTAATCAAGTTTCGTTTAATTAGCCAAAAACTTGCCTTCTGCAACCTTGCGACCAGATACAAAGCGGTGTCTGATGTTACAATAGTTTTGGTAGAGATTGAAGTGACTGAAAGATGACATCTTTTTGTTAATAGTGGCTACTTTGGGAGAATCTTGTAAGACCAAATGGCACTTTCTTACTTGTTTAGTATTCAGGTTTTTTCCTCCCTCTTTCTCTTGTTGTGTTTATACATCCCTTTTGACTTCATACTGTGAATCTCTAAGCTATTTCAATTTGGTTTCCCATCCCTAAAAATACCATGAACACTATTACCAACACTTTGGTTTTTCAGGACTGTGAAAGCAGGAGTGTTATTTCTGTTCTATATTTTGTATATCTAACATAATGGGAAAGGGATACAACTGAAGATTTAGGTTACCCTTTAACTGGGTAGGACTAGTACTGCCTCCCCCACATTCTTTATAAAAAGTGCTTGCACATTTCTAGTATGGTAGTCTGCAATGGAAGTAGGCAGGATGAAAGTGCTGAGAGCATAGCTTTGACATTTCATACAGGGCAAGGCAGCATCGTGCTGACTCCTTTGCACTGATTTTGGCTCTATACAAGGACCAAGGTAGTCACCACTGGGACTGTATCTCATCAAGCAAAGATTTAGGAAAGGGGCTGGCATAGTCCTCTTGAGGTGGACTTAGGTAACACAGCATCACTGTATAGAAAGAAAGCTGTTAAGCTGGACAAAGTGATCTTCCCAGTACACAACACTTGATTATTGTATATTGATAAACTTATCATCTTAATTCAGAAAGAAAATGGGTCTATTGGAGAGAATTCAAAAATTAAGTGTTTGGGGAAAACTGTCAAGATATATGCAATATATGTAGTCAGCAGATCAAAGAACACAGGATGGAAGGTAATATAGCACTTACATATGCCAAAAACTGTGGGAAGCTTTTAGTAATATATAGAGTCACAGAAGCTGTATTTTATGCCATTAATTTCTACAGTTTGAGTTGTAGGAGTGATTTAACCTTTGAACAATTGACTGGGAAAAGTGGTGGATATGAAGCATACTATAGCTCTTAACAACTATGTCTTTAAACAATACACACTTACCCATGTTTGATGTTTGACATTTGAAAAAGTTATATGACTGTTATATAGAGCAAGTGACAACAGTGGTACTGCTAGGCCAAAACATTACCTGTGACTGTCTGCAGCATCAAACTCTATTGCTACTCAGTGGATAAGCTTCTGCAGTGATTTCAAAGCCTGATCTTCAAAACAGTCAGCACCTTCTACATGGCAGCCTGGGCCCTGGGCTTCTCTTTTTTAGGAGATGGTAATCCTGCCATCCTTACTGTACTTAAAGTCCTCAGCTCCATTGAGTCCAAAACCAGCAGTGACTATGGTAATAGTTCTTCTCCTCTTCCTACAGTATAAAAATCTGCAGAATGCCTATGGCTATTAATTTAATATTCAAAGTCAGTGGTTTCCTTTCTCTTTTCCTCCTGGGGGGATTGGGGGAGTGGGAGGTTGTATGCTGGAGTGTTGAACAGACTCAGGATGTGTTATGCTGTCACCTGAAAGGAAAAGAGCTAATCAGAAGATCTCTACAGGTCACAGTCTGCACTGCTGATTGAACTGTAGGAGGAACTTTTGTTGTTGTTGATTTTATTTATTTGGTTGGTTGGTTTTGTTATTCTTGCTTGGGTTTTTGTGGTTGTTTGTTGTTTGGGGAGGATGTTTAGCAATTAGTGGCAAATACCTAGTAAATACTTGTTGGTGTTAGAATTTTAAAATGCTGCTTATAAATGCAGAATTTCTATGCTATGAGATAAAGGTTGTCAGTGGGACTGCATTGGCAAGTAGGTTACAGTCTTTTTACTGTCTTGGTGTGGCTGTAACAGAATACTTCCTTTTCTTACACTGAAGCTTCTCTTCCTTTGCTGTCATCATTGGCTCTGGTTGTGAGTAACACATTGCTTCTCTTGGGGTGCTTATTCGAGTACAGCTGCAAGCCCCCCCCCAAATAAACTCAAGTTCTCTGCTTCAGGAATGTTAGTCTTCTCAAACACGTCTCTTTTCTTTGATCTCATGTCAATTCCAATAGGTTTTGTTTTCCAGGTTATTAATTATGGATCTTCAATCAGCAGTGGATCCTCCACTTATGTCTTTTGATTATGAAAGGATCCACTGCTGGTATGGTCAGAATTCCCTTGAAGTAATACAGGTCCTATGCTCTATTTATGGAAGCATCTGAGCAGCTGTTGCAGCAAGAAATTATCACTTAATGTGGGCATTAGATCAATCTACATTATAGGCTGCTTTTCAATTAAAAAAAATCAGAAAAGCTGTGATAAAGGCTAATTTCCTGAGATTCCTCCTTCTTCTATACAGGAATGATACATTTAATTGTAAGTGTCTGTGTTTGTGCCAACAGATTTTTCTCTTAAGCTAGTGCTGAGAAATTGCTCTTCCTCTCCAAGGACACTCTTATGTGTTCTGCTGCAGGATAACCAGCTAAACCTAATTTCAGCCTTTCTCAACACTTGAAAGGAGCCGTTTACAAAATTTTTCAGGAAACATAGATTGAGATTTTTTTCAGCTGCCCAAAGTGAACCTGGGGAAGCAGTGGGAGAACAGGGACTCAAACAGAGTGGTACAGAGATGGATCTGGTGGTTTGGAAGCCTGAAGCTATGCCAAAAATGACTAACCTTTTCTGTGAAACCTGGATGTACTCATATGAGGAGTCTGTAGCCACCTGCCGTGGTATTGTCACCTAAACCACAGACTGGCACATTTGCTGCATTGTTAGGCAGCATTCTGAAACCTGATATTGAACCTGGCCCAGAACATAATTTCCTGTTTGTAGTTCAGGTGTGTTGCTGTGTAATACAACTTGCTCAGCAGCCTTTATATTTCTAGTAAGAGCCTGCAAAGCTCAGCTTGTCATAAAAGCTACAGGAAAAAGGTGAAGGAGCAAACAATCTCCTCTATCTCACTGTCATGCTGAGATTATCAGAAATGCCTGTTCGTGGTATCTGCAAAAGAAAAGAAGGAACTGCTTGAAAAGCAACACCTGTGTTTATATTTTCTCCCACTCTCACCCCTCTTTTTTTATCTACTCTAACCTGACTTTGGCAAATTGCAGGATGGGTGCATTATAGTATTTATGTCAATATTTGCAAATGATGAAAAGAAATTGGTGTTCTTAAACTGTGACTTGATAGTGACTGCTGCTTTAGGTAAGAACATTCTATATTGTATCAAGAAATATGTAAATAAGCTGGTCCTTAAGAGCTGCACAAATTTAAGATCATTTTCTCCAGCAATAATTCCACTTCTTTATTGAGTTTCCATTTTGCCTGTTTTTTTCTTTTTGCAATTAAACATAAACTTCCATTCTCCCTCAAGCAATTTAGCAGTTTGAAAAAAGGACAGATCTTTACATACATGTGGAAAATAATTTTCTTAAAATTACTGCATCTATTCAGGCACCTTTCACACCTTTGCCTGACAGACTTTATTTTCCTTTTTTAAAAAAAATTATTTTGACCATTCCCATGTGACCATTTTCATTAGCTTTTCCCAAAAATACACTGTACTAGAGAGAATCCTAGGCCTGTGGCTGAAATCAAACCACTTTCAAACATAAACTAATGACCTCATTTGTCTTGCATAAAATTTATAGGGTTTATTTTTGTTGGAACAGTATAACCTTACCATGTAATGAACATAAAATCTATCTGCTGATTCAATATCGTTATAATTTAACCCCTTTCTCCTTTTCTGAATTTGGTCATTTCTTCCTATCAGAGGACTTTGCATCCTTATGATGTTTTGGTTTTTTTGACTTTAAAGATGTGCCCATGCATTGCTACAGGCTGGGGGCAGAGTTGCTGGAAAGCTGCTCATTGAAAAAGGACCTTGGGGTGCTGGTCAACAGCACCTGAGCATGAACCAGCACGTGCCCAAGAAGGCCAGGGGCATTTGGACTTGTATCAGCAATAGTGTGGCCAGCAGCACCAGGGCATTGGGGTGCTGGAGTATGTCTGGAGAAGGGCAAAGGGGCTGGCAAAGGTCCTATGGGGAGCAGCTGAGGGAGCTGGGGGTGTTTAGCCTGGAGAAAAGGAGGCTCAGGGATGACCTTATCACTCTCTACAACTGCCTGACAGGAGCCAGATGGGAGTCAGCCTCTGCTCCCAGGAAACAAGTGACAGGAAGAGAGGACATAGCCTCAAGCTGTGCCAGGGGGAGGTTCAGGTTGGACTTTGGGAAGAATTTCTTCATGGAAAGGGTTGTTGAGCATTGGTACAGACTGCCCAGGGAACTCACTGAGTCACCATACCTAGAAGTGTTCAATAAATGACTGGCAATGGCACTTAGTGCTATGGTTTAGTTGTCAGGGTGGTGATCTGTCAAAGGCTGGATTTAATGATGTTATATGTGTCTTCCAACCTAGATAATTCTGTGAATTTTTGTAGGTGTAGAAGAAGGGATTACAGGCAGCCTTGCCCCTGATAAGTTACAGTTGTACTAATTACCAAAGAAGAAGAACAGCCTTGCCCTTAATGGGTCTAATGTAACTAACAAAGTCACATTAACAAAGTGTGATAAAAGGGGTGGGTTGGCTGGTCAAGGGATCCTGGGGGAAGAGGAGCCCTGAGGAAGAAGGAATGATCCAGAGACACAAAGAAGAACAAACCCAGGAAGAGAGCTGCTGCAGTAGAAGATCTGCTGTGAGGTCATTCTGGCTCTGATGGAGTCAGAGCTGCTGCTGGAGCTGCAGTCTCAGCTGAGCTGGTGAAAGCTGTTCAGAGTCTGCAAACCAACACTGGCAGCCACAGCCCAGCAGGAAACAGCCACAGTCAGTCTGCAGCTGGACCCTGCAGTGGGAGCTTGCTGCAGCAGAGTCAGGGAGGCTGAGCTGTAAAGAATAAAAAACCAGGACCCTTTTCATGGTGTTAAATGAGAGTCTGTCTTGGCTCATTTCTACCCCTAATGAGAGGTCTGCTGCAACAATTTTTTTATCAGTATGGTATTGAGTCTATAGTGATTAGACTTTTACTCTCTTATGTTTCAAATAATGGTGGTAAAAATCTCATTTTTCCTACACCAATCCCCAATTGTTAATGATTACGTAGAGAAGAGTTGTAGGAATGGATTCTAATACAACACATTTCTAAATAATTTTCCAGTTTATACTAACAGCAGTATTTTCTTCTCTCTATTAAGTTTTTCCCCTTCAAAGAAAGCAAATTTAATTAGTTGTATTTAAGTTCTGATAAGCAAGTTGATTACTATTTAATTATTGCCCTACTGGTTCTTGAAACACTGGCAATAAGCTTAGTATTTCATAAGAAATACTGAACTGTAAACACTTATATGTGCATTTTGAAATAGTTTATGTACTTGCCCTTTCTCAAAGCTCTCTGACCTTACTTAATCTGATTTTGTAGAAAAGATGGTGGGTAATTGCTGTTAAATATTGCTATTTTCTTTACTTCTCTGTGATGGTTAAAGCTTGGCTGGATACTAGGTGCCCATCAAATCACTCTATCCACTCCCTCCTCTCACCTGGACAAGGAAGGGAATAAGATGGAAAACAACTTGTAGGTTGACAGTCTAATAAAGCAAAAGGTTGTGTGTACGCAAATAGAAAAAAAAAAAAGGTATTTCTATTCTCTATTTCCCATCAGCATGCACTGTTTGGCCCTTCCCAGGAACCAGGGCTTCAGCACATGTAGCAGTTGCCCCAAAGGGTAAACATTGTGAATAATGAATGCCCCACTTCATGCTCATTTTCTTAGTTTGTATAACTGAGCTGACAGGGTATGAAATATCTCTTTGGTCAAGTTGGGTCAGCTGGCTTAGTTGTATCCCTTCCCAAGACATGATGTAACTGAAGCAAACTGAAGCAAAATGGGTAGCCTGTTATGATAATGGATCTGGAAGCATGCTTTCTAAGATAAAAATTAAAGACTTGGATCATGAATTTATAATGATCCAGTGGTCAGAAGTGTACAGATTTCCTAGAAAATTCCAGTGGCGTTTTCCCATTTCCTGACAAGGGAAGGGTAAAAGTCTGATGGTCAACAGGTGACTCAAGAGCTCGTGCTCAGATCAATGGATTACTGAGAACAGTATAGTAAAATAATATTTCATAATGGATATGCTAATATTGTGGATACTTTCTGAGATTGTTTATACCCATGCAGTGGGCAATAAAGTTGAGATAGAGCTACATTTATGTGCAAACCATGGCTATATGAACACATGGAAGGGCATAGGATATGAAGGCTCATCACAGAGTATGGAGAAAGACACAAATAGTGCTGATAGAGCAACAGACATCCCAGGAAGACTGCTGGGACAAAAAACCCACACTTAGTTTCAAGAAAGTGTTTTGTAAACTCATGAGAAGGCTTATGTGAGACAATTGTAAAACCACTGAGAAATAAAATCTGGGTTCTGAAGAGCCCCTTCCTATTGTATGGTCTTAAATGTTTATCAAGATGGTCTCTCAATGTTTCTTTTGATCATGTCTTATGACAACCTCTTTTTGTTAAATGCCATTTTGTAGTGTCATGTCATTGTTACACACTTAACCTTGCAGCTGGGTGGTTTTTAAGCATTTCAGCCTTCCCCATGTCTCTTGAAACAGAAGGGTGAAATAAATCCATAGCCACATGCTTCTTTCTTACTCAAAAGCTTGTTCTGCTTTTTTAATGTAATTTTACTTGCTTTTTTTACCATTGACTTTGCTATGGCTAAACACTTTTAACCTGACTTTTTAAGAAAAGAAGGTTTATGTGATTGTGCTAATATCTGCTAATCTTTCCTTATGAACTTTGCATTCATTGGCCTATTTCATCCAGATTTTACCAAAAGGAAGAAAAATTAGAAATCTTAAGTTTCTGAAAAAACTATGCCTTTATCCAAAGAGCTTCATAAAGAAGACAGCCTGCTGGTAAGCCTTACAGCCTGGAGGAGGCTGTAAGAGCTCAGTCTCATCAGTTACATTAAAATCCACATGAGAAATCATCCTATAGGCTTAACTCCAGAGAAAATGACTGTGCAAGGAAAACATAGGAAACTAGAACTTTGCTAAACTAATGGCATACACACATGAATCATTCTTGGTTCCAGTTTTAAAGAACTACTGATCATCCCCAGCTAAGTTAATACCTACAGAAAGTGTGCTAAAAGCTAGCATAGGGTTTCTCAGCAGTAGTGCATGATCAACATATATTCAAACAGTCTCTTTTAAAAATAAAAATTCTACTGTTATGAGAAAAAAGAATGTATTGAGAACAAAACTGTTTCATGGCAGTTCTTTTATTAAATGCAATTTTTAAGGACATAGGGTAATTAATTACTTTGAGGCTATAACTTTGTGAATTTTATTCTTCTGGGTAATTTCTTGAAAGCCTGCTTGCCTGCCTGTGCCCATCAGTGCAGATGGCAGAAGGTAATGCAACACCAGCCACCAGAAATGACTACGAATGCAATAGTAACAGAACAGATGAACATGTTTCCATTAAAGGCTGAACTTTAAGTTAAATAACTCTCACTGTATTTACCACTGATGATAATGAGTAATTTAGTCCCTTTCCATAGGAAGGCAGCTGAAAGCAGGAAACACAGTATTCAGCATTTTTCTGTTACATAAATGCTTTCCACCTCCTTCTCATCTACAAGACTCTTTTTATGCCTAACTCATATTCTGTACCATTTTTACACTTGTCAGTAATAGCTGTAATCCAACAGACAGTTCTTTGAATGTGAGGAGGAGTCAGCACCTTTAGCCTAAAGATAAGTCAGGCTGATCATACATGTTGGATCTCACAAACCCTTACTTTGTGTAAGCCAGTTGTGTACTGCAGCATCATGCATTTGCACACAAGCAACTGATGATTTATATTCTCTCTAGCAAAACCCCTGGTGACCCCTTCTCTCACAAGTCTATGGATTGCAAAAAAATTTCCTTTGTTTTTTTCACACTTTTCCTTCCAAAGTGTGGGAGCAAAATGGAGTTTCACAAAGGACTTTCCTTATGGTCCTGCAGCTTTAAAACTCTATTTGGAGGTTTTGCCTTACCTCTTATCTTACTGGCATTTGTTAGCAATATGCTGTACATCTGATCGATAATTAACAGCTTTTTTTTTTTTTTTGAAGACCAAATCACAATGGAAGTTACTGGGCCTGATCCTTTCTCCAAGAGATCTCAAGTAATGTTAAAACTTCTGCAAAGGTAAACAAACAACCCCCCACCCCACTGCTATCCTAAGTCAGTTCCATGAGCTTCTTTACAGCAATTTTCTTAGCGCTGAGGTGACCGTGAGTGCAGCGTTTGTTTCAGCTGCCACAGTGAGCTCTGGTCCTTTGCACACAGAGCAGTGTACCCCCAGCCTGCTGTCCCAGGCAGGCTTGTTCTGGGTTTCTGTGGCTTGCCTGCTGTGCTGCTGGCTGGTGTCCCACGGTGGCATTTGCCTGTGCCTCTGCCTGTGCCCTGCAGTGTTGGGTGGGCTCACGCCAGGCTCATGTGCCCACGGTGGAAGGTGGCACCGAGCTCACACTGCTCTATCTCTCCAAATGTTTCCTCGTACCTGTGGTCCTTCTCACATCACCACATACAGTGCTCTTAGCTTGTGATTTGAATTCTCATATGTGGGTTATGCATTTCTGCACAGAATACTCAGCTGTAAGGTGTGTGGTGTTTTGACTGGAGCATTGCAGAGAGGTGCTCATGAAGCCTGTTCTGTGTGTGCTGGGCACTCCTCAGGCAGAACCAGGCTTTTCCTGGCCATGCCACATAATCTGAGCACAGCAGACTCCCAAGCAATGTCCTTTCTTAACCTGTGGGTAGTTGCAAGAGGCTTGCAGCACCAGTTTTTGTTGTGTTTTGTATGCAACTATATAGGAATGGCTTTAATCACAGCCTTGGGCAGTCAGTGATTTCCTTCTAGTGTTTTCCAAGAGAAGTCTGCTTCTGGTCTTTGTTGTTGGGACCATAAACAGGAGTAGGAGTGGGTTCATCCAGAGCTGGGGAGGTCAAGTAGCATCAAAGGAAGGGAATGTCTCTTTCCCTGTCTTAATGGTAAACACATTGACACTTGAGCACATTTGTCTGCAGATCGCTCTTGTAGTAATTAAAGACACCTGTTCATGAAAATGGTTCTTAGAAGTTCAAAGGAATTAAGAAGGACGATGTGTAAAAGAGCACCTTGTCAGGCTCATCAGTTATTAGCATTTTTTCCAAAGGTTCTGTCCTCTCACATTGTCTATATCTTGTTAAGCAGGAATATTTTTGTGAACGAGGTAACTGAGATTTTTTTTCTTAACCAAAAACACCCAACAAACCAAGTGAATCTGTATATTCTAGATGCTAGTCCTGTACTGCTAGTGCTTCAGCAATAAATGAGTCACATCATAGTTTAGATCCAGAGATGCCAATTAAGCTTTCCTTAAGAATATTAAACAAGAAAAGTCTGAGATGAACAGTACTCCAGGATAATATATGTACTATAGCCTGTAAAAGAGAATGTCTTTTTGGTTGATGTTTTTGTGATTAAAAATAATTGTACTTTTAAACTAACCTATAACATTCATTTACATCTATGTGTGCCATCATGTCAAGGATTAGAATTAGTCCATGGTAAATTAAGGGATGGGGAAAAAAAAGAAGAGAAACCATTTGCTAAGAAGCAGTCATTTCTTCCAAAGTGTTTGTGAAGTCTGTGCTATTGAGTACAGTTATTTGTAATTTTCCAGAAGCAAATTTGAGCCTATCCAGAATGGGATTTAAGTGGGAAGAAATACATAGCATTTTGAGATGAACAAAGATGCAGGTCAATAGTCTGAAGATTTATTTCATTTTTTAGGAGACTTTTGTCACGGGTAAAAAGTGTGAGGAAATATTTTCATGTACTACTCCTTGATTAATTTTTTCCCTGTAGATTGGAATTTAGGCAAAGTGACACTGCACATAATTTGTAAAATTCTTCTGAAGCCTATAGTATTCTATAGGGAACAACACAAGATTGATGGCAACACAAGATGGGAAGAAGATGCTCAGGCTGGCATGAAACTTGTGTATTCTTCAGGCCTCAAACATGGGCTTCACCTTTGTTTAATTTGTATGGGATTTGAGAGTTGGTTTTGTGGGTACCATTGGTCCCTGAAACTTTTTAATGAGATTTATAGCTGTTTGTGCATGTGTTCTTCAATGTCTTGACAATATGTATGAGATTTTTTGGTGGAAGCTTTACATACACCATAATTTATTCTATTGTCCGAGTCTTTTCACTTCTTAAAATTACTGTTATTATTTCAAATCTTGAAGCGTTGAAATATTGTTTTCTGGTTTTTCCCCTGTTGTATGGAGATTAAGGGACTGTCTTAGTTTCAGGTCAGATAGCATGTCACCAGGACAGCAAAATGACTGTAAGCATTCATCCTCCATGGATGAAATCCCAACCTGCAGCATTTGTCTCTCACCTTGAAAAGTCGATTACTGAGATCTTTGTAGATAGGCTTTAAAGCTGGGCATAATCCAGTGGTGAATGAAATGCAGAGCCATACAAATCAGTGACATTTAACCCCATCACACATCAGTCCAGGTGGTAAGAGAAATTGGTAAGAACAGTTTCCAGCCCATTTTCCTGGTTAGTGCTCCTAATCACACACCTCCTGCGTGATTTCTGTGCAGGTGCACACACTTGTGCAAACACACTTTATTCTGTATTCAAATTTTCTAGTTTAAGTAAACTTTTAAAGCACTTGAATTTCATTTCATGCTTCTCTTAAAAGCAGTTGTTATTTCTGGAAGGAGAGACTAGTCACCTTTCCCTTTGCCTTTCATCCTTTCTTCTCTTATTTGTATGAAGAAATTCTATCACTCAGTTGTGACATTTCAGTAGTGGGTGCTACACCCATTTTAAGTGAAAGCATATTCTTCTGAAATAAAACCTAGATATATTTACTTGTCAACAGATACAATCTGTAACTTCCATAAAGAGGACTGAATGATAAAAATAGTACAATACGTGAAGTGTTTAGGTGTTTCTGAAATCTACCCTTAAAAAAAGCAAGAGCCAGCAATCCCTTGTGCCAACCTCTTTTATGTCTTGCAAAGCTATTTCTCATTTACTGTTATGCTTAACAATTCCATTTCACAGTGTGCCTTAGATTCCCCACAACAGAAAAAAAAATTACTTAAGAAAAAACAACTTGCAAATCCAAGACCAGGCGTCTGTTTCTGCACAGTTCTAAATGAAGCCTTACTATTTCTTAACTAATGAGAATCTTTTCCATGTGGAATAAATCCTTAGGTCTTAGCAGCATTAGTAATGCTTAAAAAAAAAAAAAAAAGTATTTAAAATGGTTCAGTTGCCAACTGCCTTTGACTGTCTCAATAAGACATTGAAACAGACCTTCTGCTCTAAATTAATAAGGCCAATCACAGCCACACAAAGCCCAGAATGACCGATCATTCTTCTGGTGTCCTCGCTATCTTTACTGAGGTCAGATAAATCACTTTCGAGCTGTTAAATCAATGATCATAAATTAGGGCTCTGTTTTTACAGCACCTTGTGGGAAATTCTCATGGTTAAATTAATCTAACAGCTGCAGCAATGAGCACCTCCCACAAGATCATGTCAAAAGTTCTCCCCCTATACACCACGTTTTTTTAAAAAGGGGAGAAAGGACTGAATTATTTGTTTTTACCTAGCACACAAAATGGAATCCCTCCTTCTATCCCTGCTAATTCGTGTTTCAATTGTACCCAGCTGTTTAAATTGCACTGTGCAGAGATTGCCTTGATCCCCAGGTGCTGGTACTCCATCTGTGCTGCTCTGAGAGACTATTTACAGCCGAGGTTAGGCCAGTGATTGCTGGGATGGAAAACTCATTTCTCAGCCTGGCTTTTATTTACACTCTTATTAAAGATCCTTTCACTCATGTTGGAATGGCAGCTAGTGGCTGCAGTAAGCGCTTGGCATCGAGCCAAGCAGTGAAATTACCATGTCGATGAAAGATAGCCTGCTTCCATTTTAACCTTTCACTGTTCCCTCCTTTCCATCTATATTTGCATGAAGAAGGATGATTATTGAAAGAGATAGGAGGACAAAGGGATGAGAGAATCCTTGTCAACTAAGCTTTTCAAGGGATAAACCAATGATTTGTGACCAATTTTGAAAAATCTTTACTGCCTTATTAATTTCCTAGTCCTTTCTCTTAATTGCTATTAGAGTTTATTTTCACATGAAGCAACAGAGCTGCTCATGCTCTGCTTGCATCCTTCCCCCACTGCTACTCCTGTGAACATGACCCTGGGTATGTCTGCAGTGTTGAGGTTTCTACTTCATCCCCAATGCAGGTCACACAGAGCCAAGCAACACCCTCAAAGCATTTTTCTCCTACAAATATCCTCTTGGAAATGAATCACCTCCTTGGGAGCAAGCAGCTCATTGCACACAGCATGTTATGTTACTGGGGAGTGCAAGGAGAGGGTGTCTGGGGGAGGCTGGCAGGCAACCATCACACTATGGCCCTAGATGCATTTAAAAAAAACAATAACTATTTCTCCAGAAACCTCAGCAACATGTTTTTTAAGAGCAACACCAGATTGGTGAAAAGCAACGCAATCCACCTCAGCTGTTGCAAGACAACAACCAACATTGTTAAATATCAACTATAGCCCAGTATAACAAAGAGGAGACCCTCAAAACCTCAAGTCTCTCTGCCAAGCTCTATTTGTGAGGCAGCCCAGGACCTGTAAGTGAAGCAGCTGTGCTGGTTTTTGAGTGCAGGTAAAACCATGTTTTTCTCTCTTTGCCTGTTTCCAGAGCAGAAAGAGAGATGAGTCATTCTATTTTCCATTTTCCTGAGTGGAGGAGCAGTGACTCTACTGAGAGGTTTACAAGGGTTGGTGTTCATGCTCTTGACCCTTGTTTTAGGTAATTCTTTTTCAAGAGGAAAGGAAATTAAAAAAAAAAAAAAAAAGGGGGGGGGGCTATGCTGCGAAGGATTTATCCCTTTATTTAGATGTTCGAGTCATCTGTTTTTTAGCCATTGCTTAACCTTGCAGATCCTCATGAGGTGTAGGCTCAGCTCATCACCAGGAGGCTGCTGGTTGTCAGGAGCAGGTGCTCCATTGGCCCAAGTTGTCTGACAGCCATAGTCTGGTGCATTCCCAGTAGCTGTGGAGAGATGCAGCTTTGCAGTACAAAGGCAGCTGTTGAATCCTCCAAAGAACAAACAAAATCGAGTTGTTCCCAGTTCAACTTTTAAAAATTTAGTCTCCACTGAGTATGACATGCCTGGAGAAATGGGTGTCTTATTAGTTGCTGCATAAAGTTATTAATTTTTCCTATATGTACATATATGTGTGTGTGTATATAACTACATATATAAATAATTATGCATGTTCAATATTTATATTCTACAAAAGCTTATTTGTTAGAACTCAGTCTGTGCCATATAGCTAGCCTCAGGACTCCAGGTTTGTTGGGTGTTTTTTTCCCCATTTTCTAATTGACTGAGTATCCAAGTCCCCAGCTACCAGCTTTCCTAATGAAGCCAGCACCAGGGAAACCTTGCAGGAGCAGAAAGAAATGACTGGGATATTTTATATAACTTTTTTTTTTTTTTTTTTTGGCACTAAGCAGACATTCCCTAAAAAACCCTTCTAAAAAATGTAACCACAGTAAGATTTACCATCTCAGCATTGTGTTTTATATTTTTCCCATTCACAGAATACTTAGAAATCTGGACATGAAACTGAGTTTGAAAGTTATGTTTTGGTTCTTGTCTGGTTCATTTAAACTGCTTCTATGCTGGTGCTCAAGCAGAGAAGGAGTAAAAATGATGTTCCAGATCTTTTAGCATATTCTAAGTTCTAAGAAAAAATTCAATTGCACGAGTGCTGGCAAAAAACAAGCACTGAGAGGGGAGCACAAAGACCAGCAAAGTAAATTTATTTTTTTTTAATTGGGAGCATCCTGAACACAATCCTCAGAAAATGCAACCATAAGAATTTTGTATTAGGAGCTTGTTCGTGGAGTACCTTGATCTCAGCTAGATGAGATGCAGTTGACATTTGGCAGACAAAGCTCTAGGGAAAGCTGGCGGATGTTAAGAAATAAGACATTTGGTGCAATTAGCTGTGGTACCAACACAGGAATGAAAGTAAACAGGCACAACATGGAGACAAGAGGATTTTTCAGAATTAAGGCCTAAATATCTCATGGCTGCAGGAATTCCCTGCTCTTTGTACATTCTCTGGCAATTCCCTTTTTAAATAACTGGTTTGTCTGCTTCTAGATCCTGGATAACTGCAACTGGGTTTGGCTTCTCCCTGTCTCCTCTTGCCCATACCCTAAAACAGCTGCCTCAGCCCACATCTGCCACAAAGGGCTGCAGGATTCAAAATTAAACTAATACACATTTAAGAGATCTGGATGGGCAGGGTCAGTCTAAATTCTGAACAGGCTGAAATGACTGCAGGGCTGTCAGCTGCTTTTACAGCCTTGAGCTTTATTGAAAATTATACTGGGCAGAGAAATGGTCTCTATTTAGGAACAATTTGTGCTATTTCATAAGGTGACTGCCTAGTCATTTGTCTTCCACAGTAACTCTCATGGGAAAGCAGGATCTTTCCTTGTAGTTTTACTCATGGATATCTTGCAGAATTTCCATATCCTTAAGTCTTACCCTTTTAAAGCAAAAACAGCAAAATTTCAGGTTTCATTGCTTAGTCCCCAAAAAGTTACAGAAATGCACAATGACTATCGTATGAGAAGCTAAATGCATCTGAGCTTGTGTGACAACCTTTCCCAGACAGCCCTTACTTTGCCAAGGAGGAGTAGTTTTCCTGGAGAATAACTGAGCCAAAGAATTGGGGTAGCAAGGGTCCAAAAGGTTGAGCCTTCTAAAACCAACTTAAACACCATTAAAGTTTCCCCTTTCAAACTGGAGAAATAAAATATTACAGGCATGTAAGTTTTAACTTAGAGGTAATGATCAATGTTAGGAAAATGAAGAAATTGTTTCCCTTTCTATGAGTCTTCCTTTTAGCTACCAGCATTCCTGCATTGCTGATGATGCTCTTTGCTGTCAGCACCTGCAGGAAGCAAGGGGTGGGAGGAGGTGGATGGCCAGGGACTCAGCAGCTCATCTCAAACTGCAGTTAACCACTCTAAAATGTTTTAAATCTGAGAGGGGCGCAGTAAGGAAAGGGAGGAAAAATACCACTCCATAGCATAAATAAACCTGGAAGATGCTCTGTTAGAGTCCAGTCTGTTGGGAAAGTCCTTGAATTACCACAGACAAGCAGAACAAGCAAGCAACAGACTTGTAAATCCAGGAATGACCGAGAAGCTCACAGAAAAAACCAAACCATTACAGCTGGTTGTGTGCTATCTTGACAGAGGATCACTATGAGATTGATTTCTGTCACTTAAGGGAACAACTGCTTGTGGTCAAGATGAAGGGTACTTTGACTCTTTAGAGGCTGAGAAATTATGCACTAAAACACAAAAGAAAAAGAATGTAATTCTAATATTGGGTGGTCTCAAATTCATGAAGGTTCAGAGATCTTAACTATCTACACATCTAAATAATCAGTCTTAAATTAGCTTCAGTAAAAATCTACTTCCCTCTCCCCTTTACATTTTGTATCAGAGTGTCATGGACTATTGCTAGAGCTTCAAATTTATGATGGATTATTCTTAAATTATTAAGAGTCTCCAAATAATGTCTTTACCTGTAGACACATTTTGTCTATCTTCATCAAACTCCCTTGTGATAATCTCACCCTCAAAGCACCATTTCCCCTGAAATTATTTTAACAACAACCCAAAAAAGTTATGGCATCCTTTGTTTTGCAAAGCAAAGGATTTTAAAAAAAAAACCTTCATCCTTCCTCCTAACAAGAACAGGATGTGCAAAAACCTTTATTTATATAAGCCTTCCTGGAAAGCATGAGAGAAACTCTGGAATCAGTAAAAGCCACTGTGTAAAAGCATAAAGAAATCAACTTTCTGTGAAAGTACATTGCTCTACCAGGATATATTAAGAAGACAAAATTTCAGGCTTTGGTTTTACAGAAACAGTACAAAATACAATAAATTACTGGGATTGTTCCCTTATGTCACTTTAGTTAACTGGGCACATTCAGTAGGATACATGAATGGATTATTTGGCAAAGCACTGACTTATTGCCTACATGAATTACAGAAACTGATGTTCAAATTTTAAGAGTTGTATAGATCACATAAAAAAATTAAAATAAGAAGCCTCACTTGATCTACAAGGTTATAGAATTTAGGCCATAGGATAGGAAATGCAAAAGGGTGATGTGGAATAAGGTCCTTTAGGTTCAGTTGGTGTGCAACAGTTCCCTGTCACTGCATGCTACCAACACTTACTATTCAGCTGACACCAGCAAGCCAGCCAAAGCTGTGCTGAAGTTTTATTTGCACAGCAATTTTAAACTTGCCACTGAGGTCAGACTGCAGTAAAAAACTGTAGGACTTAAGGGGAGAGTAGTGAAGCAAGAGTGAAATGCCTGTCTCTGCACTCTCCATTGTGCTCAGTGGATACAACAGGCATGTGCAGCACTTCAAAACAGCAGTAGCACTAGAACAGATGTTTTCCTTTTACTAAGCATGAGGTGAAATAGGAAGCAGGGAAACCACTCGTGCTACGACACAGTATTTCAAAATGCAGTGAGCAGATACACGCCCAGCTCTCATTCTCTTGCTGGCAACCCAGGTGGGCACTGCCTGTGGCTGTGCTGGTACAGGGCAAGGCTGGTGTCATTCCTGCATCTTCAGTACCTGCAAAAGCACCTGTGGTTACTAAATAATTGTGAATTCACCCTCACTTGAACATAAACTCAGAGCAGAATTTAAGACAGTGATTCCTAAGGAACTGGGGATGAGGGAAAACTTATTCCAACTATGTTGTCATTTCCAAAATTACATCCAATGCCTCAGAAAGCTGGTACTGGATCACTTTGCATAGCTGTTCACTGAGTCAGAACATGGCAACTGGCAGTCTGAGTGATGAATCATGATCTGATGGCAGCACAAAGCTCTCACAGCTACCCTAGAGCTGAACTCTTCCAGATCAACCCATCCACTAATGCACCTCAAAGGAATTTACTTCACTAACTCAAGAGTTAGACCTTTTGTCAGTGAATCATCAGTTTCCTTGTAAAGCACAGTGTGCTACTTGTCCACATTGCACAATTAGTAATACACATAAAGAGACTCAGGGAAAGTTCATGACAAAGGCAGAATAAAAATGAATACACATCTAGATGGATTAAATAATATATAATTTAAAATTTTATTTTAAAACTTTGCACATACACTTCTTCAGTATCCTCCTCTTTTGTTCATTGCACTGAAAAGTTTCAAAAAACACAAAATATATCCCTTTACTAAACATTTTTTGTTCTTAGGTTACAAAAAGATTAACATTTCACAGTCACAAAGCAGAAGTACATTGGTCCAAAACATCTTCCTCCAGCAGGTCCTCCTTTCTGCAGGACAGTTGTACAGATTTCAAGATATTAAGATGAAGTGCCCATTGAAGAAAAGATAAATGTGGCAGGTATTAAAAGAAATAATCAAAATTAGACACCTATGAAAGAATACCAACAGCAATGGATTAAAAAAAAAAAACAGAAAGAGCATGGAGGTGGAGAAGGGCATCCTCCTTCAAGTACATCACAGGTAGAAGTACAGCAGCACAGTTACAGCATCATTTGGTCACTCTATGACAGCCACATCACTGAGTCTTCATCTAAGACACATGGAGGAAAACACATACCTAAAATGTCCAGTTCCACACAGTTTGCCATTCATGTCTGATAGCAAAATGCTGAACGTATTAGTACATAAAATGTAAAATAAAAGGAAAACACCAAGGCTGGAAAAAACACAGAATAGCAGATTTGTTCTAAGCATGTAGTGTTCTTTAAAAACCCAGCAGAAGTTTAGAGCCAAAATCTGCCCAAACAGCAAGAGCAGTTCTTCAGAAACATCCTGGAGGGACAGAGTTGACAGTACCTCAAAAACCTCTTGTCATATTTCAATATAGAAATAACCACAAATAGAAATCCACTATTAACAGCAGATTCTGACCACTTTTTCTTTAGCTTGTTAGATCTGTTGTTTTTTAGAATTTATTAAAAAAAAATTCTCTCCAGTGTGAGGCCACTTAACAGCAGCCCTCTCAGATCATATGTTCATCATGGCAGCCTTATTGTCTTAATGCAACAAAAGATAGTTATGTGCCTTACATAATCAGTTGTAAATTAAATCCCTAACCACCTTCTTCATCAAATTAAATAAAGAAAATTTTAGGTTGTAGTGCAAAAGAAAAATATCTGAAATAGCTGTTCTACTTTCTCCAACAGTATTTCTGGAAGAATGGTAAAAGTTTCTTGGTTTTGAGTTTCTAGAAATGGGACTGGACTAGGCAGCAGAAGCCTGTTCCAGCTAACTAGAACTCCTTTACTGTCACCTTTCCTTGCCATCATCCATGGAAAGACAAGAATTTGCCCAGCTTTCAAAGCCTATGCACAGGCAAGGCAGAGCACTGTGTGCAATAGCAATATGAATGCAGATGTAACTCAGGGCTGAGGTTCCTTGCTGCTGAGGCTGTAGCAGTTTTGGATACTAAGGGAACTTGAATGGCAAAAGCCAGAGCACTGTTGGCATCAGTCAGTAACTAAGATGACATGCCAGAGATCTAAAACTTGGACTTGGTGCCTAACTTGCTCCAGTTTAAGGACACAAGCTGTCTGCTCATAACTCAGGAGCATCACTGAGCCCTAGAGCAAGTCTGAAGATGGCAGTACCCATGCTGCACCCACCTGAAAAATCCTGCCTGCCATCAGTGTTTTCTAATGTGCAATGCAAAGTAATTCAGCCTTTAAAGCAAATTGGAAGCACTTTTAATTATTCTTGCTTCTCACATAATACCTCCCCAATAAATGACTCCTGCCTGCTGCCCTAGGTGTGTGTATATGGAGCAGAGCACAACCCCACCTCAGGTATGCAAGGATTTCCTACCAAAAGCAGGTAAAAGTGAAAGCCCAAGTATTAATGCATGGATCAGAGATGTCCCAGACACTTCAGGGAGGCAAGCATCTAAAAGTTTAACAGATACTTCACAAAAAAGCAAAACAGAAAGTGTCACAGCATAGTTTCAGTCACATTCATCTGAGTATAAAACCTTTTACTAAAGTTCTCAGAATTCATTAATTGATATAAATTGCTGATACTGCATTTCTGCCCTTTCCAGGAGAGGGGCTGACAGTGAAGGTAACTCAGCCTGGGCTCAGTTGCTGCAGAGAAGCTCCTGACTGATGGCAATGCCTCAGATGAACAACAAACACTGTGCAGGCTGATTCACCAGCTCTGAGAAGTCACCCACCAGTTTGCTCCCACCAAGTCATGCAGTCTGCTAACCCATCTCTTGAGGGGTACTTTTAAAAACACCCCTGAATGAGAAGGTGCATTTGCCATTGCCTTTATGCTTCACTTTCAAATTTTGGCAAATGCTACCTTAGAAATCTATTTCCACCACATTGCACTCAATGGTTTTTAGTGACCAGGATGTGTTTACACCATGTTACCAAACAAAGACCAACAGTGCATGAGCACTGAAATATTTGACTTGGGCTTGTAGTTGGTACCAGCAAGCACCAACATCTTTGCTGTTCAGATGATTTCACCAGGTTTGCCAGCACTAATTTCTTTATCTGAAAAGAGGATCTGAATTGCTAGAGGACTACGCAACTGCATTTGTGAAGTGACAACAGGAGTTACACAGAGCATGAAAAGCATGTTTACAAGTTTATTAGGCCAAAAAAAAAAAAAAAGTGCAAGAGAAGTTCTCTTGCTTAAACTTTAAGATACATGAAGGGCCATGTGAAAAATATTCTAGACTCCAAGACTCTTTTCACCCAGATGCACATACAAAAAGAGGTAAAGATAAAAAAAAAAATAAGGAAAGAAAGCATGAAAACACATAATCAGATATGCCATTGATTTATACTGAAGCCCTAGAATATAAAACATCCATGTTCTGTACAGCTTTATCACATGAGGCACTGGGGAACTCATGGAACAATTTTTAGGCTAAGATCACTTAGCTTGCTGCAATGTTTGAGCTGTTCCACTCTCCACATTGCCTGCTTTTATCCTGAAACTCCTCTGGGTCTAGAGATTTGGAGCAAGAGTGGTTTAAATCCACCAAAGGGTACTTCCAGATGCAGTCAAACACAGCACCTGGGCAGCTGCACCGTGTTTACACAGCACATCATAAATTACAGAGCTGGCAAGCTCTGGGCATGCCTGCTCAGCAGAAAGTCTGCAAAGGGCACAGCATCTCTTTCTCTTTTGGAAAGGGCATGTTTGTGAGCTCCCTAGTCAGTGCCCTACAATGATGTCAGCTCCCTGGCTTTTCTTAGTTAAGAAGTACAAATCTCTTCTTATTGAAGAAGATGAACAGCTCCACACCAATTTGGTCTGGGCACAAATGCAGTGGCTCCCCAGCCAATATACCTGCCTGTATGCTGGAACTTTCTGATTTTATTTTCTCTTAAATTCCTGCCAATGAAGTAAAAGAGCTGCCTGCGTGGATTAGGCAGCCAGGTCACACTGCAGACTTACTTGTTTCTCTCCTGGACTACTGCTTTCATGTCAATAATGTTTACCACAAATTTTCTTTATTTAAATTGATTTATCACTGCTAAGAAAAGACCTGCTGAAGCAAGCCAAGGGCTTGTATCTATCACAGTCATATTGTGATCCTTGAGTACAATTCTCAATGCCAAGAGGACAGAAAGTTTTAAGTTGAACCTTTCTGATCACCCAAGTCAAGCAGGAGAAGGTATACTAAATAATAAATGAGGCAGGAAGAACTGAAACACCTTTGAAATAGATCACTATATCTGGCTATCCAAATTGCTAATGAGAACAATACCACTACTTCACTTAGAAGTCCAACTGAAAATACACTCAGGAGCCCAAACAAATTTACTAAATCTCAACTGATGAAAAAAATTTATGGCCAGGGATCCTTTCAACAGGATAAAGCAGGCAGAACCATTCAATGAATGTATATCTCTGGTCCTAAAGAAACCACAGCCTCCAGGTAAATATCATATAAAGCTGAGTTTGCATGCTCTGTATAATCATGGTATACACACAAGAAATCTTGACAAGTAACTCCTCACACCAGAATAAATTCTGCCATACAGGACTGTGACCTATTTCTCCTGGACAATTTTGCAGGTGACTGTTTCAGCTGCAGTAAACAGGCATAGCCACACTGAAACCAATTTCAGTTTTCCTACTAAAATACAGGAGGTATAGTCTACTGAAGAAGAGACAGGAGAGGAAAATGGGGACTCAAAGGATTACACAAGTTTGAAGTTGTCCATAGATAAGTCATGAGTACAACTTTCTGAAAGAAGAAAACTCTTGAGTCTCATATATGTATATCTATATTCTTAAATAAGATGTGACCCAAGCCCCCTTCTGAATATTAGGGGGTAGATTTCAGGAGCCTTCTTGGCTTCTCATACCCACTTCTACTTTTGCAACTGAAATGGCTCTTCCAAGCTACATGGTAAACTGAGAAAAAAATTAATTCCCCACCCCACCTAGAGGGATGACAGAATCCATAATATGCTAGCAGCATTTAAATCCCATTCCTGTTAAGCACCAAAACCATTTCTGTAGGGAAATTGGAATCTTAAGGGTTATCTTTAATCATATACAGTATATGTGCAGATCCCTACCTTTTGGGCAGAAAAACACCCCTCCAGCATTAGTTGTGACTAGATTACATCAATTGGAAGTGTCCTGGTCAGACCACCAATAACCTATCGTCTCTTAGAGGCCCTTTCCCCAAAGATGCCCATCCTCTAGCACTCCTGGCTCCTTTCACGACTGCTTGTTGCCGTGTATCAAAGGGATGACGTAGACGGAGATGTCGTCTCCCGAGCCCAGCCTGTCGTTGGATATCCGCCAGCCCCGGTCCTTCAGCACGCCCCTGGCTCGCATCACCAGGTCCTGCGCCGCCAGCGTGTACCTGTGGAGAGGCACAGTACAGCCAGCCTTGCCTCCAGCAGCAAAGGGGCATCACAGCTGCTGGGAATGCTGAGACAAACCAAGACATGCATCCCAGTGTTCAGGCGGGAGAAACACAAACCATGGAAACATGCACAGAGCAAGTCCTTCCAGTTCAGTGACAGCTCCTGAATAAGAATGTGAAGCTATTGGAAAGCATCGCCTGATCTAAAGTCACTGGCCATTCGAAGTGCCTGGCTTCACAGATCTTCAGAAAAATATTAAACATACTTGCCTTAACAAATTGACTTTCTAGTAGTAGTCTGAAAAATTTAGGACCCTAAAAAACACTTGTTGAAAACTACACACTTGTCTACTGACACACCTGAAGGTAAACATGGCTCAACTATTTCAGAAATGAACTGTAACAAAGAAAGTAACTTGATAGCAAGCAATAGAGCATAAAAAATGAAATCCAAATTTCACTTTAAGACTAACTTGTCTGTTTTTCTTGACCATAGAAATTACTTTTAAATCTCTATTACTCTGAAACTGGAAAAGGAAACTTACAGTTAACAATATCAGATTAACAGAGTCTCACAGTTCTTTCACATTTATGAGTTCAGTGAAAACTGCATGCATGTGAGTGGTCAAGTGCTTAATGTAGTGAAATACTAAGTCTCATGTTGCTTCAAAACTCCCAGTCTGTGCTGGGCTGAATGGCATTGGATTTATGGGAGTTATTTTTCTGTCCTGAAAAACTACCACATGCTGCTTGGGGGCAGAAGGATGTCAGAGTCCAAAAGGTGCATAGACAGTGCTCTGTCATGTTCTCCCTTACTGCTTTACCTGCTTCATCAGCCCAACACCTAGCCAAGAAGTTTTGAATTTGATTGGGTGGAGGCAAGATTTTCTATGATTTGATTATTAAAATTAACCACCAGTCAGCATGGTTTTTATTAAAAGTGTAAGTATCAACCTCCAGGATGATGCAGGGCTCTATGAAGCCACACACACAGGCTTCCAGAACTAAGCACCCCTATGTGTTTCCAAAGCCAGAAAGAACAAGAAGGGTTTGCATTTCAACACTCCCTTTTCCAGGGAGGATCCTTGACGAGAAGTGATCTGTCCAAATCTCATCTGTAAAAATGGAAAGAACAATATCTTTGCTGATCAGAAGCACTGTGTGTATGTTCAGGTTTATCAGTTACCCAACCTTAGAACTTTTCACCACATAATTCCTTATTAAGTTGTAATTTCTATCATAGAGACTTTATTTAGTCTCTATGGATAAAAGAAGAAGAAAAAAAACCTATTATGTTCTGTGCCTACAGTTTTGGTGCCTTTGAATCAAGAGTAGATATATTTGCTCTACTAGAAATTTCTTCAATGCAAATGAACCAACACTTGACTATTCAAAAGGTTTGATGCCAAATTCAAGTAATGTTGTGCAGCTGCAATGGACCCACTGTTCCTAATATAGAATGATAAAATTTCCAGGCCTCACTAGTTTTGACAAATGATTTACTTTAGCAGTAAGAGAAGGGCCCAAAGACATGAAATGTAACACACATGCTGCATACACACAGGCACTGTCCACATGCTCTGAGATCAGTCTGTGCCACAACCTCGAGCTGGAACATCAGGAAGTACCAAGAAGCACTCCCCTTACTGTCCCAATGCAACATGAAATTCTGTTTGCTAAGGGGAACATATCCATACATATATACTTGCACTCCTTAGTTCTCAAATCAGATTCAGGATTAAGGAACAAAAGGACTCCACGTGGCAAGCAAGAAACTGAAATATTTATTCACAGCATGTCTGATGCTGAGTGAATTTTGGCAAGAACATATTTCCCAAGGATTTCTCAGCTATTGTCAGAATTTAAGAAAGAAACACCCATCATTCTGCAAGAAAACTTGGTCTTCCTGCTTTTTCTAATTAAGAAGGACTTTCCACATCTAAGGAGTATGAAGGAATGAGTACTGCTTTTGATTGTATTTGACTTTTGCTGCTGAATGATTGGAGAGGGGAAGATAAAAAAAGGAATTTTAATAAACAAGAAATTCTCTTGTAGACAAACCGTGAAATACTCAAGAAAATCAGCACAATGAAGCAAAGGAAAAGGAACAGGTGAAGGCAGTAGGGAAGTAAAACATTCCTCTCCTGTATAGAGCTGAATTGAAGCAATGCTGTTCAACTTGGCACTAGAAGAGATAGGGTGAGTCTCTTGTACCTGGAGATGAATAGCAGCAGCAGTCCATTACTGAATGTTTTATTCTCCAGTGCTGTGAAATTGGGATTCGGCTGTTGAGACAGCGTAAGAGAACTGCTGAAGTAGTTTTAAAGTATCTACTTCTTCCTAATGAATAGCCTTGCTGGAATACAACTTTTGTGTTTTAAGAATAAATATATGGAGGTTTTTTTCTTATGCCAAAGCATTCTGTATTGATCAGTGAAAGTACTGCAGGAGAAATGGTGGGGGAATCATGCTGCTTCCCAAAGTCTGAGCAGCTTCTTATCTCCTCACACCCAGCAGAGGTGGAGGAGCTCCTCAGCATCCTCATGAATCTCTAGTGAGTGTGAGAGGGAAAATGAGGGGACAGGAAATGACAAAAGGAAGGTTGAGAAATAGAAGATTCCAGGGTCAGAGGATAAACATGCATACATGCAGCTGAATAAAGTTGGCAAAGAGTCACAGCTCTCCATCTTCATACATCTTCAGAGAGCTGTGTATGGACAGCAGCAGTGGCACTGCCACCTGTCCTTAGCTAGGAGCCCCTGTAATGCTCATCTGCCACAATGCCCACAAGAAATGAGCTGGCTAAGAAATCCAGCTCCATCCCACCCTCTTCACTCCATCACAGCCCTCAGAGGAACTGTTCTCTAAACAAGTCTGTGCCCAAATCCTCTGAGGCTGTGTCTGCATGGCTGATGAAGAGAGACCTGAGGATTTTGCTCTCCCTGCACTTGGAGACGTTCAGGCACATGCTATGTTTGACAGAATTCAAAGATGGTTTTTATGTGGGTAACAAATACTCACAGTAAGTGTCACCAGGAGAGAGTCCCAAGAGCACTGCTGAGGGCTGTAAGCTCTTACCCATCAGACTATAAAGTGACTTCTAATTCAAATGGGAGGGATATTGCTCCCACAAGGAGCTAATTATGTAACAGATAAGTACTCTGCAGCTTTAAAATCCTCTCTATTTTTTTTTCCTTTTCTAATATGCTGCTGTCAGGAAATAAGTAGGCTATTGGGTTAGGTGGATCCAGGAGCTGCTCCACAGGTTGATTCTCCTGAAGACCTCAGCATTGCCAAACCCAGGGTGCAAGTCTCTTATGTTCTGACAAGTTTTCTACATCCCTAGAGATATTACATTTTTGGCTGATCACCTCACCACAGATTATGTCACTGCACCCATCACAGAACCTGACATTTTCTGGGATAACATTTCCTTTAAACATAACATTTATAATGCGGCAACGGAGATTTTTCTGTCACTGACTAGTGAGAGGAATGAATGCAGCTCCACAGCTTGAGCTGGAATACTACTGTAAATTCATTACTTATACCTCATTTAGACCACTGTGAAATAATTACATAGAACCTCTCACACAGTACTTTAAAACCTTTAAATATTCTTTACAACCAAGCAGCAAGAATAATTCTACAAAGGTAATTTTCATAAATATAATTGTAAACTATATGAGGGACTGCTCTAATTACCTTCTGCATGCTGGCATGAGAAATGTCTTGACATCAGTATTTGTAAGCCTCTAAACGATCTGGCACAAAATTGCTTAAAAGAACAAATTTATTTACAATTCAGATGTCCATTCAAAGACCAGTAGGTCAAACACCAATAAATGTGTTTGTTCTAAGTTATAAACAGCAGGCTCAGCTCTGGAATGTGTTGTACTCACGCTGGCACAAACAGTGACTAATCTCCCACAATTACTAAACCAGTATGAGAAAATCTAAGTCAAAACAAAGAAAATACAATTTCCCTTTAGTGTCTCTCATTGCTCTGAGTGTTCTACAATGGATGAAAAATTACTCACCTAACAAGTAAAAATGCTTGAAGAATCCTGTTTCCTATTGCAACAATCATGGTGGCCATCATCATCAGCTTAGTAAAGACCAAGAGGAACAAGACAGACACAACACACCCTGACTGTATTCACAACAGATGGTACTGATGAAAGGCAGGGCCAACCTTTCCCAAACACGACATGAGAATGGACACAGAGCAAGACAGAGGTATTGCATGTTACCAGATGCCTTTGTAAGAATATCAAGGGTGCAGGAATGAGAACAAAAGCACCACAGCATTTCTGAATGGTGTTAGGGAATAACTGAAAATCGACTGGATGGGTCATCTCCTCCTACCTTATATTAATGGCATGTCTGCATAGCACACTGTCAGATGCCCTGGAAGTGCCTTTAGCTGATTCTGTCTGATCTCCTCCCAGAGAGAGGGCAGACACTGCTGCATGTCTTGCTGAAGTAGAGATAGCCCAAGGCTGTCATTCACACCACATCTTATCTTTGGCATAAGGAGATGGATGAAGTCAAAATATTGCAGTTGCACCTTCATGATAATCATCAGTCATCCATTCTCCTGATGATTGCAGCAATACCTCTTTTTGCATTCCATATTTGTAAGTGTCAGGGCAAGAAAATACTGCTGTTGAGTTATTTTGAAGGTGTTCTCTCTTTAAAACCCAAGTCACTGTCAAGGTGTCCATACCCAGTTATCTTGTTTGTTGATGAGCAGGGCTGACCCTGAGAAGATGACCACTTAGAAATACAAGAAACAGCAAGCATTTTGAGATGGATCTTAGCTATTTTTGAAACTCCACTTTCCACAGACCAACTGGGGATGTGTAAAATCTCTCTTCCTCACTCTCAGCCCAGAGTGAGGGTAGAACACAGTGGTAGACAGCCCTAAATTCACTAGCAAAACACACTTCCCTTCCTGAGCAGTCCCTAAGAACAAATAAAGCTATTTCCACTTTCACAGTCCCATTTACAAGCAAGAGACTTCTGATCTCTGGCATGTTTTAATTTACAGTGACACTGAACTCAGAAGCAGACAAACCTATGGACTCACTCAAGGCAGACAGACTCTAGATGGCTGTTTGGGAACTTGTTAGTTTGCATGATGGTATGCTTTAAGGACAGAAACTGGTAATCTAAGAGGCAATAAAGATAGAAAAATGAAGAGCATGAGGTAGATGAAAATGGTGAAATGAAGCAGGATCTAATTAAATCAACTGCAAGTCAGACTTTCCACCCATTTAGTCACCACACCTGTCCTGCAGCTGGTAGCACTGAGCATCCTCTATGGAAGGTGGGTTTAAAGGTCACACCATGACTAGGAATGAGTGGGAACCAGTGTGCAGTATTTATATACATACACAGTGAGAGGGAGATGTTCAGGATGTGCTTCTGTAGGGTTAAAGGATTGTCCAGATGAGAGACTTGTTGCCATATTCTTCCAAGAACTCCCTGTAGGAGGTTTGGAACCTCCAAGAACCCCCAAGACCCAAGACCATCCAAACCTCCTACACTTTTCACAGGACCTAATACAGCAAACAAAATGGATCCCATGCCATGATACTGTGATCCCACACCTACTCCACTGAAGGTGGGCAATTCTGAGTTATAATAGAGCCCCTGCTCCAACTGCTCATACTTGCTGTAGAGGCCCCGTCCAACCTATAAAAATATTTCCTGGTAAGTGTTGCATATTTCCCAAATGTTATTCATATAATACTTTCTACAAAAATATGTTACCGGAAATGCTCTTCTATGGAGAAGCTAGAAAATCAGGGATGAGCACGAACCTGTGGGGATCATCAGGGTCACAGTTTGGTAGAAAGTTAGTGACAGCTTCTGCCACTTCTTCATTTAACAGCACATCCCAGAGCCCATCAGTAGCTAGGATCAGAACATCATCTGGCCCATGCTCGTACTGCAGGAGGTCATAGACTCGCACCTAAAAGGAAAAAACCCAAGAGATATTCATGAAGGAGGTGATTGTCAGACCTACTTGTGAAACACTGCTGAGTTTGGCTGTGAGTTTATCAGGTTCAGCCAGGGCACTGAAATAACCTGCCATGGCACTGGCAGAGTCTGTCTCCAATTCAGCCCTCCACACAGCAACCCTTCCTGCTGCAGCTCAGCATGGCTCAGGTGCTGGGATGGACACAGTGTTCTGAAACCAGGCTCTAAGGCTCTGTGCTGCCTGATGCCAGAAGCACTTGAAGCCTCCCCCACCCAGCAGCCTGGCTTCAGCGCATGAGATTCCTCCCTATCATTGGCAGGACTAGTCATATGGAAGCTGAATAATTTATTTGATGAATTTTTGATATTTTCTAATAAAATATTCACAAATAATTGTTTTCACTATTTGTCCAGATCCATTTGAGTCTGCCAGATTGCATGTTTGGAAATGCCTGTGTGACAGCCGGCATTGCATTCACTTTTCTAAACCTGAGGCAGCTGCTGCACTCAAGAATTTTGCCTGAGCGAGTGAGTGGCTCCATGAAATACAGAAAAACTGCTCAATCACATGTATCTGTAAGGATTTCAGAACGATTCAGGATCTGCACAAAAGTGGAGCTTATTTGCAGTATTAAAATACCCACTGTCTTCAACTCATCTGTCTGCAGCCCCAGTCAGACTGATCACTGCTGGCACCCCTTAATACCCTGCCTTTTAAAGCAGCTTCCACCATCCCCTTCCCAGAGAGGCTCAGAGTGCCAGCCACAGTGGGGGCTGCTGTGGGGCCATCAGCTGAGCCAGAATGCAAGCAAAGGCTATAGAAAGTGTTTTAAACCAAGCCTTTGGTTTGGTGTAACTCCTCTTCCAACACATGCTGTACTCCAGCTGAGAAATGCCTGTGATTCCCAGATTGTGATGGGAGACATTAGGAAACACCCACACAGCACTTTAATTACCACAGCAACAATGACAGTTTGAAAGGACTGTAACAACCACTGCAAGACAGACAGGAGGGAAGGATCACCTATACTGAAATTGGGAAATGGTGCACCTCATCATGTACCCTGCTCTGGTCCTGGACACCACTGACAGCAGTTAGTCAGGACAAGCACTTGGCATAACAAGAAAATATGAGCTGTTTTATTCTCCCTCACAATGCACTCTCCCCTTTGGAGCCATGGAGCAGGCAGTGCATATAAAATACCTGAACCTTTTAATGTAATTATACTTTTATGGGACTTCAACCAGTTCCAGAGGGAAAAAAAAAAAAAAAAAAAAATCACCTAGATCTGACTGCTAATCCTTACCAGTTTGCCTTTCACTCAAAAGCACAAGAAGGTCATTTGTAAAATGCAACCTTCACTTCATTATCTAAGGTAGCAGCTGAATAAGGAGTTCGGAGAGGATTAAATTCAAGGCAAGATACTCTCTTCATTAGAACATATCTGCTTATTCAGACTTGAGTGGGAATATAGAAAAGACCCTTATATGCAGCACAGCTCTCATATCCAGCTTTTCGTACAGAAATCAGTAGCTGTCATAGTCCCTGTCTCCCAGAATTTAGTTCAGCCTTAACATCCCATAGTTGCAACTCAGAAATCACTGGAGTGTTGAGGGTAAGTTGGCCAACACAGCCATCAGAATACAGCACATGTTCTGGTCAGATCTCTCAGGGACCAGCAAATACTTGAGAAAGCATCAGAGTTAATGCTCAGGGATGCACTCAGCACCAAGCCCTTGGTAGGGCTAACCAAACTTCAAACATCTGTGCTGGGAAAAGCAATCCCAATCGAGGCAAAAGACACATTACATCACAGGAGCCATTTTTGCAGCTTAAGTGGGGAAGAAGGAGGGAAAGCAAAACCATGCATCACTGATTGGAATGCTCCTGAAAGGAATCGTTTTGTCTGACTGAGGAGCAGCACTGGGATGGATGAGAAACTTTTCAAAGCTACCTGCAGACAGTCCATGGGTCAAAATGCAAGAGCAGCATCAAGAAGAGATCACTTTACCAAGAGTATGTTTTGTTTTAGGGGAACAGGGAAAAAAACGCATTCATTGATTTAGTGTGTGATCTAGGAAGAAGGGTACTCCCTAAAAAGACAAGCTTTGTGAACTGGACATCTCCAGCAAAAAGAAATATGTTGAGAAGAAACAAGATGTCAGAAGAGATGCAGAGGACAGTGAGGTGTTAGGCCAGTCCCTAGGCTAAGGAAAAAAAAGTGCCAAGGTTACAGGAGACAAGCATGGGGCAATTGATGTAATATTGTTGCATATAAGGACCAGTTGGGCATGCACAAAATGTTCAATGAAATGCAGTTTTGTCTGCTTTCCAGTTACCTTAAGTCCTCTGTTTGTGTCTTGCCTTGGATTTCTTAAATACAGCTGTAGATGCCCCTAATATGTGGCTGACAAAAAGAGTTAGAGCTGTCCAGTCTATTGCAGGGTCAGGTTATGTTCACAGACTGCCTTGTCCAGATGCAGAAAGTAACCAGCTCCTAACCCTTCATTTTCCTGCCAGCGCCTTCGTTCTGTTCCTACTTGGGTCGATGAGGGTTTCTCCAGTAGTGCCCTGTGACTTCAGCTGGACTTGGAGCAGTGTGACAGCAGAGCTCCTGGAGGCACACAGGCTGGGCAGCACCACCAGGGCAAGTGGAAAAGAAGCTCAGTCCAGAGGGCTCACTGAACACCCACTCCACACACATCCCAGCTGTGCAGCACCCACAGCACACTCCACACTGTACAAAAAGGTGACAGAGTTTTGCCACAGTTTTAAAGTATGAGGAGACATCCAGGGAATTACCTAAGTGCCTGCAACAGCAATGAACTTCATCCCTTTAAATCTTATGCAATCAAAAGCAGCTGAATGATTGCAATGAAAATTACTATTTTTTTTTTTTAATTTCAGAGTAAGCCTTTCCAATGACTGTCTCCTTCTTGTAGCTGTATTTTAGTAAAGACTGAGGTTTAAGGAAAGTTCTGTCTGTGACACAAAGCTGCTCACACTGTAAAGTAGAACCCTGCTCTTTCAGGGGACAGTTGGCCAGACAATGACTGGCAGTGCAGAGGTTCCCTTAACTGGTGCAGACTGCAGGCAGTCAAGAGCACTGAGAAAACTGCTCTGGGCAAGCCATGAACAAACAGGTGGGCTGTTTTTTATTTACATTTATTTTACATTACCTACCCACCGGACAAGCCCTGCCTTCGCTGCGGCACAGGACCACGGCAGCCCTGCGAAGGGGCTGCGCCTGGTTTGCCAGGTTTGTTTTCCAGAGGCAGCCAAGGCGAGTCCCTGCGGCTGGAAAAGCGCTCACAACAGTGACATGCCAGCCTGCAGCCACCTGAGGTGTCCTCAGCAGCCAGCCCCGGGGGAACTCCAGCTAAACAACAGCCTGCATTCACTCGCCTGCACTATTGATCAACCCAGCTACTTCCATAAATTAAGCCCTTTCTTAATTTTATTGTCCCTTTTATGTACAGTGTTATCCAGTGCAGCTTTCCTGGCAAATGATGAGATCTTTCAATACCGCTCTCCATGTAATTTATATGCAAATAATAAAAAGTGGGTACCAACACTGCTCCCTGCAGCATTCACCAATTAATCTCCTTTTAGCTTTTCACTGCCACCCTTTGTTTCCTGCCTGTTAGCCAATTTCCAGTAGACTGTGCCAACTTTCCACTTTGTCTGTAGCTTCATATTTTTTATATTAATAACCTGTGATGCACAACGGTTTCTCAAATGTTTTCTGAGGAATCAAAGTGCTAATGCAAGAGCATCAACTGTAATAATAATAATTATTATTATCATTATTAATTCTCTTGTAGACATAACCTCAAGGACCTGAAGCCACTAAAGTGTGATGTTTGCTTCCTGAAGCCATTTTGACTCCCTTTGATCATACTGTACTTCTGTATGTATTTGCCTTACTTGTTCCTTTTGATGGCGTAATTCCTGAGGATTTCTCTAGAAGGCAGATGTGAATCTAAAATTATCTCCTTGGACATATTTGTGGAGTAGTCAGAAAGATTTTTACTAACACTATGGAACAACAAAAATTCTTATTCATTACCTTCTTAGCATTGACTCTGGTGGCTGGCTTTGGGTTTCTTGCTGGTAAGGGCTAAATGGTGCCATCAGTCACATCTTTCCCCACAAAATAGCTGAGCTGCCATTCAAAAAATTTCGGGATGAAATTCTGCTTTTCATCTGCAACAAGGTGGCTCTTACTAAGCTCTGAAAAGCAGAATTTCCTGCTGAAAGCTTTCAAATTGACTGTTCCATTATGAAAAATAAATATTTAATTCCATGCCAGAGAGCCTCAGCCATGGCTTGCCTGCTTTGTGCTACTCCAGTTCATTATAAGAGGTTCAAATCTCTAGAGCTCACCAACCTGCAAAAGTCCTCCAAATCTGGTCTCATAACAGCTGAGCCAGTGAATACTCATTACATTTGTCAGTCTTGGCTGCATGAGTTTTCCTCCCATAGCCTGGCACTCTGTCAAAGTATCATTTCACACCACCCTCAAATTACTATTATATGCATATTTCTGGGTATCGTCTCAGGGGTGTTTACTTTTCCTTGAGCTAAATTTTGGTGGATATAGCATAGCAGAGCTTTGTCATGCTGGAAGTAAAATGTTCAGAAAATTCACCATACTGCCCCTTACTTAAGAAAGGACATTGCAATTGTTGCACAGAAACAGGAGCCAGAGGACTTGGAGCTTCCTTCTGTCACGATTCACTCTGTGCCTTAATTTCCTGTGCCTCCCCTTTTCCAGGTCTGGAAACCAGACATTGTGCTTCCCTATGTCTATAGAAACAATTCAAAACCCAGTGCTGCATAGGGACCAAATATGACTGCTGCCTGACACCACTGCCTTTGCTTCCAAGTGCCAAGCCTCCCAGATGGCAGAATAAAGATGTTTCTTAATGCTGATTTCTGTGCAAGGTGTGCTGCCCATATTCGGACAGAACAGGTCAGGGAAAAACCTCATGAGGAGTTAAAGCACTGGGGCTCTCTCTGGGAAGAGAGGAATTAAGAGGAGGTGCAATGGAAAGCAAGTTGGAACATATGCTACTTCCTAATAATACTCAAAGGTTTTTTTGCCAGTATCTCTAAATTAAGGTGGCTGGTGCTCTTTCCTCCTCCTGTCCTCATACATTTCTGCTGAATTTAGCTGTAAGAGCATGTGGAAATAAAGCAAATTTTGCTTCCCTTTTGCAAAGCAGTTAAGAGATCCTGAAAACGTGGCTAGCACACGAACTGGATGCCACATTCCAGAATTTGAACGTGTATGGACACATTCCCCACAAATCAGAAAAGCCCATGAGAAGCTTTGGTTTACAGACACACACAAACACTGCAGCAGCAATTGGCAGAGATAATATTGCTGTGTTGTTGTGCTGCAGCCATTATGTACCTCAGAAACACTGGATCTCAGCAAGCCAGAAACAAAAATAAAGAGGTAGAATTGGATCATTTTTCTGGCATTAAACAAATCCATCACAGTGATGAGGGCAGAGCTCCTGCTTGCCTGGCTGAAGAGAATAGGAGCAGGTCTCAAGTGAGGGCTACATTCAAAGGCAGAGAGAAAGTACACAATTGATAGCAAGGAAACATGAAGAAGGGGCTGCCTGTAGATCTCCCTCTTTTCTTCAGGGCTGGATTCTCTCAGCACTTCTAAAATTTTTATCTTTCTCATTGGAATTTTACTATATAATTTATATATAAGAAATATAAATATATATACTTTTTAGATCTCTGTTTACAGGCACAGAAGCAAGAGGTGACCACATCAGCACTCTGGAGTAAGTGGAGTAAGCCAGGTTGCCTTTAGTTGTGGGGTGGATTGTGGTGGTGCATCCTTCCTCCCTGCCCCTCCTCTGGCCACAGTATGATCTCAGAAATGCTGTCAGGCCTTGGCCTTGATGAACAGCATTTGAGCTCCTCTCAAGCTTATCAGAAACACCATCTGCTCCCAGGAACCTGTGCTATCTAACAAGCTCCAGTTGTTTTTCCAAACAGCCTTGGAAACTTATTCTTCTTACCTGAACAACAACCCAAATGGAACAACATTATAACAACGTTATCAAACTTTCAGAAAAAAGTTACCACTCAAATTGCAAGCAGAAAGGAAAATAACAATAGCTAAAGCAACTTTCTTGCAACCCTATAAACAGTGGGTCCAAGTGAGACCCTTTGACCTCTCCTGGACACAGCAGGCTGTGTACATACACTTTTAGATCTGTGTACCTGTGAGTCTGAATATGCTATAGCAAAGGTACTAGGAATGTTGCTCTCTTAGATTCTTAAATATGTTAGATTCATAAGTTAAGCCTATAAGTCAGTTAACTGTTGTGCTTACAGTAAATTCTATAGAATCTTTTGCTAAACTGTTTAAGTTCAGCTATTGATTAAGTGTTGTTAAAACCTTTAGGCCTAAACTGGTGGTCAAGTCCAGGGATAAGTTTGGCAAGAGGGTCTACTCTGAAACTTGTGACTCAACAGGAGGGTCTCTCTTATTCCCTTTTATCCTTACTCTTTCCCTCATCCTTATTCCTTACCATTAAGCTTTTTTGTCCCCAGCTCCCACATAAATAATTTTTGGCTGACTTTAGTTTTAGATTGATTGATTGATTTTAGATTTCAGTCCAACTTTTCTTGGTGTGCTCTAACCACCAAGTAAGTAGTAGAATGAACCCTGCCAACAAACATTGTCATGCTTTTATTTTAATATTAAACCTGCTTTTGCTGATACTTTTGCTGGTGATTCTTTGAGCAGCCTGAAACATTCATGACAAACTTGCCTTGGAGATGTTCTAAGCAAGGTTAATTTAATAATTTGATTCCTTCCTAGCAGTATGATGTTATTTGTGTGTTTTCATTCTCTCATACTGCTATAGCAAGCAATAAATTCAAGGTCAAATACTGGGTATGGTTAAAACTTTGGCAATCCAGTTGACAATGGACAGTTTTCAGCATTTGGGCCATGGAAGCAAAGCTGCCTCTTTTTGTGGTGTCATCAGATGGTTCACCCTTGCTTAATATTTTATGAAAAATATGTGACATCTGTTCCTTGATGTAGGAACAGGAATGCAGTTAGAGAGGGAGAAAAAAAAGCAAGGCTTGCATGTTCCTTGTTAACAAATACATTTAAATCCCTTTGGAAGGCTTCATATCCTTCACTGCAAGGTCTCCAGTAGACAAAAACTGTGTGGAATTGCTTGTGATGAGGCCATTTAAAATGAAGAAGGCATTTAAAACTACCCCTAACCCGAATACCACATAATCTCCTCATTACACCATCATTTGGGAATGCACACTGCCATTTTTTGGTGTTTGCACAAAACTATCAAAATAATTAATAACTGAAGGTTAAGGGGCAGACAGATGGAAACATAAAGTACCCTTCCTATGCTTGTTTGCATTTTCCTGCTTAAGAGCTGATCTAGAATCCTCTGTGCAATGCAGGATACTACACTGCAATGGAAGACATCCCTTCTGCAGTACACAGATTTACATCTTCCTTGAAGGCAGCATGACCCAGGCCTGAAGCCTAGATCAGGATGGGATATGGAACACATGAAGGTGGAAGGAGAGATGGGTGTCTGTCACACTGAATGGCAAGGCTATGGGACAACCATCCTACAGGGAGTGAGAAGGATTCAGTGCTCTGCAGGAATGTGGAGCAATCAGAGTACACAGCTGGGGAACTTAGACTTTACTACAAACTTAATTCCTACTATGTGGATGCTACTATCACCTTTGGAAAGGGCAGCATGTTACCTGGACTGGATCACAATCAGAATGGATGATTTGAGAAGAACAAATAAACACACAAAGTAAATTTATTTCCATCTCACAAATCAGATAGTTGAACTTTGACTGTTTTACCTCAGGAGATGAGGACAGGAAAGGTTTGATGTATATATTGGAGTCGTGCACTTTCAGGTCATGGTCTCCCAGTCCTCGGGTCACTCCAATTGTTGCCATAACCCGAGCCTGGAAATAAAGAAAAGCAGTGGGGTAAAATCCTGTTACATGGGCTGTGTCAATAGGGAATGAGATAACATTCCTAGTCTGTAACTGCTACAGTTAGGGATGAATTCCCTTTTCTCTCTGAGAAACTCTAGATTTAACATAGCTAATCAATGTCAAAGTTTTTTACACTCATGCCATCTCCATTTTTCTCCTTATTCCAAGCTTTGTTTTCAATCACATTCCACTCAGTCACCATCTCTAAGGTACTGGGTCTACAGAAACCTAACCCCATCACCTCAGTGTCCATACCAGTCTATGAGAGCATTCCTTCAGCAGATTATACTTTTAGTATAGGTTTTATAGAGAACAAGGAGGTTAATTACTCACATAAGGAATCCATGTCATCTTCCTTTTGACATATTGTTGTATATTCCCTTTACCAGGGAAAAGTGCCAAGGGCCACCTTAAATTGCTGGACACATAGGTGACAGCAGCACTGACCACTGTGCTCTCTTCTAGAGAGAGTCACTCTACAGCAGGTCTGCAGTTCCCTCACATCTACCATTTCCTACCCCCAGCACCTTCCTCTACGACATGAGTGGTGCCCCAAGAGGTTCTGGGCTCTCCTTCATTAAAGCTGCACCAAGGACTGCCCAGGTATTCAGCCCCCCAGGGAACCCTGCTCTCTGAGCTCTGCAGATCACTTCTCCCAATCTCAAGCTTAGCCACAGCAGCTTCTGAGCAAGGGAGCTCAGCATCACTAACAGAGAGCAACTGACTCAGAATCATTTTGCCTCAGCGACTCCTGAGTCCACAGGGCCATAAGTAAATTAAAAAGATGTGCATGAAATACTTTGCAAATAATTATAAATCTAACAAAATTCAGAGATAAGCTGCAGGTCTGAACCTTCAAAATATGGACTAATTTTGAAGAGTGTCTATTTTTGCATAAAGATAAGAACATAATGCAGCAGAGGAGCACTATTTAGAAACACAGCAAGCACATCAATATCAGCAAACTGACACCACTGCATCCTTATATTGATCCTATTGCTGCATCCAGCTAAGCTTGCTGGGACCAACACTAACGATTTCACTGTTCTTAATCACAGAGCTGAAAACAAAATGTAACTAACAGAACAGTGTGTTTCTCTCAACTGTCAGCCTTCACACATCAGAAAAATTCAACAGTGAGTTCACATACACTAGCTGAAGACAAGGTTAAAAGGTGTTATACTTTACAATTCCTGCCCTGATCCCTCCTCTTCCTAAATTAGTTTTGCATCTCAGAGCACTATTAAACATCTTCCTGCTTTGTTCTAGTTATATTTTACAATGAAACAGGAACATTTAAAGTCAATTACTTATGGAAGTCTCATTGTAGCATATTTACAATGAAAAGAAAAACAAAAGCAAACTAAACAACAAATGACTGCTGTAAAGTGTTAATTACTATGTTGAGCTCTCCCCACCACCCTCAAGACATGAGACTGATTTATGACAGAACTAAGATATTCTTTCAAGCTGTCAGAACGATCAAATAAAGAGATATTGGGTGGAAAACACTGGAGTGCCATAGGCTAAATGGAGTGGTAAACAGCACAGAATTTCTTCTTCCTTTGGTCTGAGGAAAGCAAATATGCCCACCTTCTTGCCTTCTCCATATATAAGGGGAAACTTCAAGTCATCTTCCTCAATCGTTTTGTATGCCCTGTGGAGGGAGGACAAACAATATTTATGAAGCTTGTACTCAGTTACTGAACCAGTGCCCTGAAACAACCAGCTGTAATTTCAAAAACAAGGGGGAAAAGATCATTATTTTTCCTAGGGACTCTACCTTTGAACTAAGTTGTAAATTTCGTTTTCTGCAGGAAGGTTTTTTGCAAACAGTTATCCATTTCACCAAAAGGAAAAGTGAAGATGAGAAAATACCTAACATGCCAGGATGCTCTTATTGATTGCAAAAGAAGAGGTGAACTGAAATAAAATCCTAACCAGATAATATGTTGTTGGATATGGTGCCAGCAAGACCATAATACAGTGTCATAAAAAACCCAAATCCGACCGGACAAAAAGCCCCAAACAAAACAACCTCAAACCCAAGAAACTAACCAATGCCTAGATTCACACTGTTAATGTGAAACACAAGCAATTTCAGGACGTGTACACACAGTGAGAAGCAGCTTTCTGATCCTGTTTTCACCCTCCAGGACTGCAAAAACCAAGAAAAGCTTCACGTGCTTAAGTTTTAGTATATTTAGTGCTCATTTGCCCTTGACTGCAACAAGTCAAGGTTGTCTGAGGTTTCACATTTCACAGCAGCTTTCCCATGGACAGAGACAAGAGAAGTAAATGCTCGTGCTCCGATTCTGTTTGCCAGCATGCTCTACCTTTTACACATCCAGCTCTTGACACTGAGGTGAGAAGGTTAGCAATTTTGTCAATAAGAAATGAAAAAAAAACCCAACAGAAGATGACAGTCATAAGCTGTAGAGTCCTGTGGTTTGTCTAATACATGCTTGAGCTCAGGTGCTGGAGTACCATTTTGGCTAAGGCACATTGCCTTAGCAAGGGGCACGATTCTCTTCATACCACAGCCTCAGCCCTTCCTTGCATGTTGTGCTTCCCTACTGGCCCATCCATGTCCAAAGCCCTCAGGGTGATGCCAAAGTACCCTGATGCACAAACTGGGAGGGGAGGGAAGGTGCTGGGCAGGGCCCCTGCCAGCCCCTGCTGTGTAGCTCTCCAGCTCTCAGGGATGGCTGCCTGAGCTCCAGGGAGTCACATGGGATCGGGTTTAAGCAATGTTAAAGCTGTGACATAAACCAGCAGGAAATTAAAAATTAAGGGTGAAATCCTATATTGTAATCAAACTGCCCCCTGCTTCACCAAAATATTGCAAAGGCCTGGGATCAATAAATGGTGCTGTACAAGCTGCATCACCCAGGCAAGCTTCAGGCTTACTGAGAGTTGCATAGACATTTAAGCCCCATCTTTACATTTCCCAGCAATCAGAGGAAAGGATCATTTTAGGGTTTTGGAGATGAGGAAGGACCAAGAAAAAAGAAAAGAGCAACCAAAATGCATAGAAGAAATGCATAGTAGTGGAGGGCTCTCCTCACATGCTACAAAATATTATTACTATGTATAAAATCCCAAAATGAAACTAGCTGAGATTTGCAAAATACAGTGGGTCCTTCACGTAGTCAAGAATATATAACCATAATACTTGGCCATCTCTCTAAGACACAATACAGTGAAGCCTTTCAAATGGCATTCTGCACTGGGAAGGGCAAATAAACTAGCTCTTAAATCATAAAAAGAAGCACAAATTACAAGTAGACAAAATGATAATACTTCCCTGATGTTTAAATCTTGGAATAGCATTTAGTTGGGAAGGATGTGTCAATCATGTATTTTGCTCTTGTTCCTTCCTTTATTTCCAACAAATATCTCTGCCTCACTCACTAGCTTGGATATCCTGGTTTGAGCATAGAGCAAAAAATTCACTATTTCTGACTACTCATGAATATGTTTTGAAGCTTCCAACTGGACCTACAGTACTGGAAACCCTGGGAAAACATCCTTGAGGAGTCTGAATGATGCCTTGCATAGAACCAGTTGTGCTCTGCCACCAAGAAAATGCATATCAGCTGAGTCCATTGTGGGCATCAGTCAAATGACTAATCAAGCCACAAGCCTGAGAAGACAACCATTCCTACTGGATGTTCACACTGTTGTAACTATTTGTTAAAACAGCAAACAAAACTAAGATCATGTGATTTAACTACTTGCAGCCCCCTTTTCAGAAGAAAAAACAAGCCCATTCTTTATACACAGACTATATTATCTGCAAGGAAACTACAAATATCTAAGACCAAAGCCCTCGCTTTACACTGCCCTATAAGTTGACAAAAACAGGGACCAAACTTTTTTCCTTCTCTCCTCTTTCTCCTTATATTGTCCTGCACAACACCTCACACTGACTGTACTTCAGGAAGAAGGGAAGAAAGTACTATTTAGGTTAGTGTCCTTCAAAAGAATGCTCCCCATTATTGAGACCAGCTTCTTTTATGGAGCCATTACAAAAACCACTGTCCCTCAGGCTTTCAACTGTGACACTTTGGTGTAAGGACATTGGGGAAGGCCATTTTCCAAGGGCTGCAGCTAACTTGTTCCATCAGCAGATTAGGGAGAGCAGCTGGCTAGCCTGTGACCTCCTGAAGCTGTGCAAATAAGTGAGGGAGGCCCAGGGAGTTACAGTGATTTATTTCGTGGTTTCTCATAGCCTGTCACCTCGGGCTTAGAACCTGGGTACCAAACTCATCTCAAATGTGCTTTTTCTGTTGATGTTGGTATTGCCTGAAAAATTATCATCACTTAAAAATCAATGCTCAGAACTGCAATCACAGCAGCAGAGGCAGCATAGACACACTGCAAATCAACCTGAGACACTCTAGAAAAGTACCTATGTCCTACATAACTAGAGAAACAGAATTAATAACATACTCGTGTGTGGTTTGCTGCAAGAGAAGCACAAAGCACATCTTTTCAGCTAACAACCTCAGCAACTGCACTGGGGAGATGGAAAGAAGATAGGAAGTTCATTTTAATTTATGCCCTGTGAAATCTCCTGTATTTTGTATGTGGGTTTGTTTCACACAGCCTGCAACGTTCTGGACTATTTTCTCTTGATTTTATGTAACAAAGTTGCATTTATACTGTTGTGTACTGTATATAAAGATATAATATGGCAGTAGGTATATCCAACACAGACATACAGAGAAGCTGAGGGAGTGATTTGGCTCTTTTAGTGCCAGCATGGCCTTATTCAGCCCTCTGTGTAATTCAGCCCAGCTCACTTCTTTAACAGCACAGTGTCTTCCTTGTCCACATCCCAGGAGGTTTGGGTGGCCACCAGGGCATGACAAGAAAGGTTATAAAGACAAGGCAAAGCTACTGCTTCCAGCTCTGAATGAGCCTAAAGCTTGTTAAGTGCTTCTGCCACGTAAGCCTCTGTTTTTCCAAATGGAAAAACAGGGGGAGCAGTGCGGAGTAGAAAAGGCAAGCTCGTGCCCAGCTAGATCTAGCTGCAATTTTTCAGTTAACTTTGTTTCTTCTTTTCATTTCAAAAGAATTATGAAATGCTACTGCTGTCCAAAAATATTGAACTAGGCCTTGACATATGTACCACCCACAAAGTTATATTGGGCTCAGGATCAACATTTTGGAAAACCGGGCCAAATCGCACCAGGAGCCAAAAGAGATGTCAGAACAAAAGAACTAGGACTGACATGATGTTACTCATATGCTAACTGGAAACTGCTCTAAATGCACAGTGAAAAAATAACCAGGAGCTACTAAATGCACAACACAATCTACAGAAAAAGTTTCTTAGAGTGCTTTAGCACTCTTAAGAAAAAATATTATCAAAGTTACCTGCATATTTCTGGGTCAGAACTTGAAAAACCAGTCAGCTCCCATATGCAAATTTCAGAGCCAAAATCCCAGATAATGACTTACATGTGTTATGAGTTCTCCTGCCATATAAGTTGTTCTTAAAACTGGCCTTCTGAAACCACATACAAATTCATGTAAGAGTAGAAGGTGATGACCAGAATCCAAATTCCATTTTCTTTAATGGCAAACTGTGTAAGGTTACTGGTCATGAAAAGTATTGCACTGGCATCCCCAGGCACAACAGATGGTGTTGAAAACACAACCTACCCTGACCTGGAAGGTTCAGTTCTGTGCACGACAGGGGAATCCAGACTCTGTGCTCTGCTTTTTCATGGCACTTGGCTTTAGAAAGTTTGTCTGTGTTTCACATCTCTGCTTGTGACACCTAATAGTAAACTGAGAATTAAACCTAAGGAAGAGCAAAGAAAATCATCATCAAAGGGCTTTAGTTTGAAGCAGAGAATAAACCTACTTGTGGCAAGCAACCAAGAGAAAGTACTACTGCTTTGTAAAAGTCACATTGAGTACAAGCCTAAAGGCACATCTGAGACAGGTTTGTAGATTTCATGTATTTCTAGCACTGCTTTGCTACTACTCTAAAAACCCCCAAACCTAGGGCCATCCAAACACCCTCCACCTGCCCAAACTCTCCCCCTCACCCAAAAATAACCCAATTCACAACAAAACTACCCCAGCTATCCAAACAACCTCCTTCTCAAGCTCAACTTTCTTTGGTCATACCAATAAAAAATCATGTTTTAATCTTTAAGTAACACAAAACACGACAGAAACTCCTTCTTCACCCCCCCTCCCCCCCCAAGTAATCAGTGGAATCTAGCTCACCCTTTGAGTAACAGACCTTAAATCACCAGACCAAAAGGAACTGTTCATCTGCAATGTCTGTTGAACTACAGGCATCTAACCAGTGTAAGTGCATGCTTACTATCCAGAAGAAAAGATGTGTAGTGCAGGTTAGGCACAGAGCCACTGAAAATTATTCAATTTATGCCTCAACTCAGCCATAATCTTAAAAAATGTCCTTACACTTGTGCTTCTGCAGAGTCAGGATCTCTAACTCCAGACAGCACTGTCTGATACTAAGTACCCTCTAGACAGGTTAGCTCTAATGTTCAGTGTCTCAGTACTTTTTCCCTATTGCTCATCTGACACATAGTCTAATGAAACAAAATTGCAATAGACAAAGATAATTAAGGCACACAAACTACAGCAATGTTTTTTAAGATGATGGCAAAGTCAAATCAAAGACCGATGCACATTTGCATGGGCACAAAATAGTTTTTAGGGGAAGATCTACCTTAACCAAGATACTCTCACAGGCCTTCTATCAAGTAAGGAGGGAAACATACAAGTTTTAAAGTCCTCACTGTTCACAGAAAATTCAGAAACACCTTCTTATAAACCTGAAAGTGTACAATGCTTCATTTTGAAGACCCCAGTTCTGTCTACCAATCTACAAACTACAAAACAAAAAGGTCTCTCAGCATAACTTGTACACATCTATGATCTCTGGCTCGGTCAAATCAGACTAGTACATGAGCCTTGGACGTCCAGAGTGCCTTCACTGCTGTGTACAGTCCTAAGACAGAGTCTGGACTTCAGAGAGCACCAGCACCACATATTTCTGTGGAAGTCACTCCTAGGCAAAACAAACTATCCATTTTGGCCAGTCCAGCTTAAAGACTCAAGCACCAGAATCTTTTCAGGCACTTCCTGGAATGTGGCTGACTTTTTAGTCCATTCACATCTACTAGAGCATTAAAAGAAAGTAATAAAAGAAAAGTCAGGGACAGGATTGTCAGCCATCTCAAGCATTTAGAGAGGTCCTTGCCCAAAAACAGATAAATCAGGAAAAAAAATTTATGAAATATTTAAAAGCAGAGGCTGGGAGGGGCAGAGCAGGAGTATTGCAAATGCTTTCATTCACTGCTTGTGAGCTGTTGAGCTTCCACTACTGAGTGACAAAACCTGTGTGCAAATACTGCAGCTGCACATCAAGCAGGTTCACCTTCTGCAACAGCTTCAGTAGACTAAATCTTTCTTTTTTGCCCCCAGTGAACTTGCTGCCTTGAGCACTTCTTAAATTTTTTTTCATTTCTTCTACTTTTATAAGACAAACTGGAAGGCTTGTCAGCAGTTTACTCTGGAGATAGAAGGGTAATGGAAGAGGACTGTTAACACTCTATAGGCTGAGTGCACTGTGATGGACAGAAAAAAGTTTGTAAATTTGTATTTTGCCCTATTTCTTTTTAAAAAGTTGCGAGGCAGATTGGAGAAAGGCTGCATGTTAAATTCACACTGCCTGCTCCACCTTGCTAGCTGGATCCTCTGGAAGCAAAGGAGATTGAATTTAAGGAAGAATCACAAAGCAAATTCATTTGGGAAAGATCCCTGTAGCGCAGGATGGAGGAGGCAGTGAGACACAGCAAGAAGAGACCTCACCATTCCACAGCAGAGTTGGAAACTCCTCCAAGGAGCAAGGGACCTCCTCTCAGCCAGAAGCAGAGCCATAAATCAATCTTTGGTAGCAAGGGAAAGAAAGAGAACTTCTATGGACCCAGCTGAGGTTATGTCAAATTTGTGCAGATGGGGAAGCCAGAGAAATTATGAGTGTGGGAAGAGACTTCACCTGATCAGGAATAAAGGCTGTTTTTCCTTGGATTTTCAGATTGAAGATTATCTCATTCCAGTTTAGTTTCCTTCTAACAAAACAGACTGAGATTCTTTTGTTTGCCCTTGCATATGTGGCACCTGATTCCACGCCAAGGCAAAGCCCAAGTGGAGATGCATATCCCTGCAGGAACAGGTCTTAGATGCACAGCTTCCAGAAGGAGATGCTCTTGCAGGACATGACTCAGTCCAACCTCATTCTCATCAGTCTCATTTGGCCCCAGAGAGGCCATTTACACAGAGCTTTACTCCAGTCTTAAGCTTTCCCTGTTGTTGCAGCAGTACTATTTTCCTGTTTCAGCTTTCTCCTGCCCCAAAGACTCTGGCTCAGCTCCTGTGGCATGTGCACACTCGGGGGAAAGAGCCATTCATCACCGTCAGGAGACGTGCTGTACACAGCAGGTCAGCTCTCACCTCCTGCTGCTACTGCAGTGAAGGCTGCAAATCCTGAAAAGATGCATAACATGCACATTGCAAACAGCCATTCATCATTGCAGAGCTGTGCCTCAGACACCCAGGCACAGCCCAGCAAGCTGCTCTGGTTGTGTGCACAACGAGGCACGTCCCCTCCTGCTCCCTGCCACCTTGCAGTGACAGACAAAAGCACAGACACAGAAAGCCAGGAGCTGACTGCAGACGATGGTTTCTGCTGCAAAAATGATATCCTCTCTCTCCTCCAGAACAGCCAGTGCTGCAAAGGTGCCCCATAATCATTAAATTATGAAAATGTAAGTTGCTGGAAGGAAATTAATACCAGGCATGACTGGGGAAAAGGTTGCTTTCTCATGAAGTAATTATGAAATTAAAATTTGATCTCTCCCTGGTGATTGTACAAAGGATACGGCTGAGGTCTCAAACACAACAATACAGCCAGGATTACAGCAGAAGAAACACAGGATATTTCATTAGACAAAAAAGCTCAATTAAAAAGAAACCCAAAAAACAGGGGAAAGGATGACTTTTTGTAAATTACATGATTTTGGCTAAAAGGTGCAATCAAGCAGGTTAGAGAACAGGGTTTGCTGACTTCCAATTACTTCTTACAAGTTGGAATCAAGCTGTTAGGAAATGCAGTTTATCTGAATAAGACTAATAATACTAAGCTAATTAGACCCACAGGCATTAGCCAGCAGATAAATTCAGGCCAAAAAGAGGGACACTGTCACTTTAAATACTGCCTTGGGATCAGTGGAAAAGCTAATGAGGAGTGTCAGTTGGGGCTGTTTTATTAGGTGGTTCTCTAGAGACTATAGCCTGAGGTTTCTGTAGCAGGGCTTCTGTGCTTGATTCAATAAATCAATTTATATTAAAGGAGGGTGCAGCACAGGTGCCAGCTCCATAAAGCATTTCTGTGGCATTTCTCAATCTACTCAGGCACTCCTTGGGCCGGTTACCTGAATGTGCTGTCCAAGGACATTGAACCCAGCAATAAAGAGTAAGATAGCAGCCACATTGGCAATATTTGTTCAAATCAGCTCACACATTACCAAGCAAAACATGTACATTGGCTCTCACTGGGGTATTCTGGATCCCCAATAAGTGATTAATGAGAGCCTGGTTTTTGTGAGCTGGAGTCTGAACCGCAGACGGCAGGGCAGGCTACACAATGAAAGCAAAAGGCATCCATCCCAAACAAAATAAAATGGCTTGAAAAGTGAAGTTGCTTTTTTAATCAGATGCTTAGAGGCTGAAAGACATTCCCTGTTGGAAAGAAAAGGGCGAGCACAGAGCAGGCTGGCAACTTTCCAGGCAGTGGACAATATTGACTCTAGAATAAAATGGGTTTTGCTTAGTGCTTGCCTCAGGGCACTAGCCTCCCTGCTTTGGAATAAATCACACAGGCGATTCCCCAGCACGGGCTGACCCCATGTGCCACAGCACCCCCTCACCAGACACACGGACACCCAGCTGCCAAGGGGTCTCCTGCTGCTGCAAAGATGGTGTGCCCAGAGACACTGCCCAATTACCCCCTCGCTGCTGGGCTTCAGCCCATGCTGTGTGGTGGGCACCACACTGCCTCAAACCACTTCTGATGGGCTGCAGCTCAGCTCTGCCTCTCCTGGAGGGCAAAGGAAGCAACCAACAAACAGGCCAAAAACCGTTCTTGTTATCTAGGTCTCTTTTGCCATGCTAAAATCAAAAAACTGAAGTTGTGATCTGGAAACAAGCTTTTAAAGAACTCCACTTCAATGCAAGCAGCAGAAAAGCCACTGTTTTTGTTCCAAGGAGGAGCAAAAAATTAACTTTGAAACCACTGAAGTTGATGCCAGCTGGTAGTGCCTTCTGGATGCCTTCACTTAAGAACAGTGCTTTATTAGCTTCTCCAGTCCCACAGAAGGCTGAGAGGGGAGCTCTGGAAGGAGCCACAATGAAGGACACAGCCAGTCAGAAATCCAAGTTTGAGAAGGTTCTAGTCAAAGCAAAGTACTTCAAAATTGTTCCCACTGGATGTACGTGTGAAGGAAATCTAACCAATTGTGTCTTAACTTTAAATAAAAGCCAAAGACAGAGAACACTAATTCTGTGCAGTCCTTTAAAGGAGCAGCTATCATCAGGCCTGCTCTTTCTCCCCCCCATATTTCCACTTCAGGTTAATCACCCTCTTTTTTTAGCACTGACCACTCTCTGCTTACATGGCCTTTGAGTCTTTCCTGATGCTTCTGTTGCCAGGACTTGTCAAAGCCACCAGGACACCTCTCTCCAGTACCAGTTTAACCTCTGCAAGGCATGGGTTGAAAACTCCAGCCCAGAGACTCAGCTGTGAAAAACTGTCAGTAACACAGATATCTGCCAGCAAATTATGGCTTGAGACAGCTTGAAAGCATGTTCAGCAGGACACACTGCTCTTAAGATGCCTTGCCAGCTACACTACATGTTGCAATCGTTGAACCGCAATGCACACGGGGCAAGGGTGCAGAAGGGCAGCTCGTGGTCAGCTCCCAGCAGCGTGGGATTTATTTTATGTATATTTAATACAACATGATTTCTAATTGCAATTGCCACTGAAAAGAAAGGAGAAAGGGTAGGTGAGCTGGAGAGAGAAGGGAAAAGCTCCTCTCGAAGCAGTTACAGGCAGCCTGGACTAGTGATGTGGTACACATTGCTGGATCAGTGGTTGTCCTAATGCTGTGGGGAAACTTGGCAGCTGTGCTACCACTGTGGGCTGTGAAGACAAAGCCAGTGTGGAAACTTCACATGAAAAAAAAAGAAAAAAAAGAAAGAAAAAGCAGAAAGAAAAAAAAAAGGGCCAAATACATTATAACAGACCCAAAGACAATAATCTTTTGTAATCCAAACAAGCTGGGCAAGCCAAGCCATTGTTGAGAATCTGAAAAGCTCTGGACCAAAGGAGGAGGATAAAAATGAAGGAAAAAAAAGTCATACAGCTTCTAATAGAAAACACGAAAAGCATACTGAATTGCAGAATAAACCAGTTTATTTTCCTGAGGAAACACCAAAGCAGAGTGTGTTCTACATTCTCTCACTAAAGGATAAAGTAATTAAATGTAAGAGTGGCTGTTTCTTCTAAAATCACCTGTACCTCTCCACATGTATGTGCAAATGTCAACACACAGTGAGGTTAGAGACCAAAAACCAATTCAGACAATTGATCATCTGCACTGTATACGATAAAAGTTCAGCAGCATTTTAGTGTACCAAGCTCTGGCTGGCCAAAGCACCATCTGACATTTTCTAGAAAAGGAATATATATGCTAATTTATTCTCCATGATAGATAGTGTCCTTAGAAACAAATGCAAAACAGACACGTCCTCGGCCACTGTGTCCTAGTGCATCAGTTGAATCCAGGAACAAGAAAGGGAAGATAATAGAAGCAAAATTGTTGAAGTGGAAAAAAAGCCACTAAGAATCCTCTACCACCTCAAACTGTCACCTCTGAGGGCCCACCAAACTGGAAATCTAATGTCTTGTCCACAATTACAACGCTTAAAATTAACCCAGACTTTATTTAGATAAACAGAAATGGATTGCTTCTCCTCTGCCTAGCGGATCACTGCACACAATTCAAAGAGTAACAAACACCTTAGGCAAAACCTTGCAAAAAGAAATGGATCCTTATTCAGAAGAGCTCTGCTTTACACAAATGTATGGCAATAGAGCAATTTCCTCATCATTTTATTGTCCCGAGGCAACCAAACAAAGGTAACTGATGCACTAGTTGTGCAACATGGAGCAGCTGAAAGATTCCAATTCTTTTATTAGGACCAAAATGTAGGTCCCATTTTTCAGTTCCATCCAGAAATCTAAAGGAACAGCAGGGAAAGGTAGCTTCATCACAGTCTCCACATGCTTCTGCTTGGCACAGGCCACCTTTTTCTGGGACAATACTGTGATTAATTCAGACTTGAATTTTCAAGTCACAGTTCAAGCATTTATTTCAGAATAGCTGCTTACAGCTAAGCATATTTGTACTGAACTGGTGACAATTTTTGCACTGACCATATCAGAATCTCTAACTGGATCAATGTGTGTCCTAGACTCCAAGATATTTAGAAAAATCAACTAGAAAAAATGCATTTCTTCCTCCCTGCTATATGCTAGAGCTAAGAAAGTTCACAAACCAGTACTGAAAAGCAACACATTGAATCAAATCTGCCAGTTTGACTTACCAAAGCTCTTCCACCTTACACAGTATTCTACACTTAGAATTTCTGTTCCTTTTTCTAAGGCCAAACAGTATTAAGTATGCAATAACTGTTTTTGATAAGGCAAAGAGCTATGCACACATTCACAAGTGAGGTAGAAACTAATATACAAAATTATCTCTTTATTTAACTTTTAAACTGTCCATTGCTGTACAAATCTCAACATTCTGCTGGTGATTTGGACTGGAAAAAAAGACTGCAGTAAGCAAAACTTACACTGGGTTTTCTTCCATTTCATTTGGAACCTCTAGTGAGCATAAATAGCATCATTATGATTTACTTCATATTTATCAATACCAAATTAGACCACTGTGATGCCCATGTGCATTAATAATTTAATTATTTGCAGTACCTCGTGGTCATTCTTGTTTAATAGGAAAAGAGCTGTGGTGTCACCTGCCAATGCTGCAACTTCAACCATTCCAACCTCATTTCCTTTCCAGACCACTAACCAACCAGGGAAATGCAAAACTCCCATGAACCTCAAGAAACCCTCTTTGCCTTCCAGCCATGATGACAGAAATCTGTTCTTGCCTTCCTCTCAGGAAGTTCCTGGTCTATGATACTTCTGTAGCTCTTCCCCACGTTTTTCCTCCCAACTGGCATGTCACATCTTGAAAAAGAGCTTTTGGAAGTCTACAAGAAACCATTCTTTATTGGTGCCTCCAGAGACATCTGGGAGTTTAACAAAAAAACTCTCCTTCTGCAGAAATTGGGAGAGTGTCCCATGATCTTCCAAATGTTTTGCTGTCTAAGTCCTCAGTTGATCCAATGTTCTCATTCTGTTCCTATTCTTTTGCTCATGCCTGTAGCCTTTTTAAAATGTGAAGTCATCATTCTCAGGGTGAAACTGCATATCCTACTAGCAGCTGTTCAAGATGACAGACAATGATGGTTATTCTCAGATTTACATGTGCTGCACAAACACTTCAGATTATATTAAACTTAGATCATTATTCTACCATTAAAAAATCATTATATTTATGGTCCATAAAGCATGGAACAAAGCAAAAGTTATATAGAGCTGTAGTTGTATGTGAGCATCCAGGCTTCCAAATCTAAAATAGACTTTCTTTTTAACCCTCTGTTTTTTTCTTCCTGCAAGGACATTTACTAGAGATGTTAAAACACAAATGTCATGGAAGTGAAGACATTTACATACATTGGGCTTTGCCTTTATAGATCATGCACAGAACTCCCAACAGCAAAGACCAGGGCTTCTCCAAGGAGCCCCTTGAACCCAAAAAACAATGAAGACATTTAGTCAGAAACAACCCACATCATTCTTTCTGTCTTCACTTTTTAAAGTCCATGCTGTTCATTCATTTTAGACTGGCTGTGTTCAGATAGGCCCATGTCTAAAACAATTCCTAAAGGGATATCCAAATCAAGCTGGAGTAGGGGAGGCAACTCTTCCCTTCTGTAAGCTTTCCTCGGCATGTGAGGCATGATGGCTCAATGTCTTGGTTTAAAAGACAAATGCCTGACCCACAATTTATAAAAAGCTTCTTCCAAGATAGGAAAATTGTTTAGCCTTCAGGAAGATCCTCTGTCACGTCTTTGCCTTTATATGCTTGCTCACACATTAAAATGAACTCTCTTAAGGGAGGTCAACTTATTCAAAACATCTTCTAGAAGAAAGATAAACCTGAAAGAAGGAAATGTCTTTTCTTCTAGTATGCAGGGGTACACCTCCATGTTTGATGCAGTTTACATGAATCAAAGATAGGTACCAGGCAGGCATTGGCTGGGGGAGAAGGCTGAGCCCATGCTGAGAAGAACACATTCTTACCAGCCAGTCATGTTGAAGTCACGGTACAGCATCCTCTTTCCAACTTCCTTGCGCTGCACCCTCCGTGGAAACTCTAAGTGTGTGAATTCATTTCCCAGCAAGTGAGGCTGCATGTAAGCCTGCAGGCAGAAATCAAACCACAGATACCACATAAAACAAGACATCATCTATTTTTAATGAGATAGTATTACTATCCCTTCCTGGTCCCTTCCCACACAAATTCCACCCACTCCTCCACCCTTATTTTTAAATAAAGAAGATGATGTGGTCCTTTTCAGCAAACAATGAATATACACCATTTCTGCCCTGGCCTGATATCCAGCAACAGCATTATAGGGAGCAGTCCTCTTGCTCTCAAAATCCTTCATTTCCTCTCCCTGCTCCTTGAGATTTGGGATCTCTAAACTACACTTCATCCATTGACCCTGAAGGAGTCTGCAGAGCTTTGTAAAACAGAACACATGCCCTTCTGTATGTCAGCAAGAGAGAGGAATCATCAAACACAAAGCCATGGAGGGACTTGGAGGGGTGAGTGTGCAGTGAAGCTTTTTAACTCCCAGTTCAGCTATGCCAACAACACAGAAAACCTAACATCGTTACCACACTTTCATTGTCAACACCTCAAGAAAAATGCACCTCATCACACGATACTGCAAACAAACACCAGCTACAGAGAAATTTATTTTCTTGTTTATGAAAAACTACATCCTCCATGCAAAATAGAATTCTAGAAAAGAAGGAGAGGTTTTGTGTCACAACTGCAGCTAAGGTCTTTGATAGTTTTAATGTCCAAATGCTGCTCATGTCCTTTCTGGTGCACTGTTCTGCAGATGCTGTAAGGCCTCTTTGCCAGAGTTGTGCCTCTGGCTCCTGTTCTCCAAAGCTGACCATAGTTGAGAGCATCACAAGGCTCTTCATCCACTGTGTAAATTTTTGGATTGAATTTATACACTGATCACTTGACATAATAGGTTAATCCTAAACATACTTAATTTATTCTTTCTGAAATAACTCTAACTCCTTTTTCTTTAGTACTCAAATAAATAAGCCTTTCTCTCTTCCTCCGTAAAACTGCACTGTGAGCGAGCTCTTATAAAAGACACAAATTGGCTAGGGAACTGAAAAAAGTTGCATTTCTTAACCTTTTTGCAGATAACTCCTTTTCCTTATCCAGCCAGTTAAGGCAATAAAGTCTGTCTTATCTTCAGCAGCAGCTGCCATCAAGGGAGATGAAACGAGCTGGGGTTTAGTTTGTGTGTATGTCATAAATCTAGTGCTCATCAAAGGTAAGCAGCAGGAAGCACTGGAAGCCCTTATTGATCTACCTGGCATCTGTCATGCAGATAGTTAAAATAAAATATTCCCTGCATTTAAGAGCTGAGCCTGCTCCCACTCAATTTAATAGGAGGTCTATCAGGCTCAGCATAACACTAACTTTCTATCAGCTTGTCCCTGCTCCCGTCACCAGACATCCTTCCAGAGAACACCTCAAGCTTGGTTGGAACAGGACTGAGGAAGGTTGCTGCATGTAGCCAACAAGATTGGATCCTGTTTCAAAGAGGTGGCTTTCAAGCACGCAAGTGATCTCGACATCACAATCCCTCCATGGAACAGGAGCTCCATCAAATTCTCTCTGTGTTAAGGGAGTTATGGGAATAACATGTTTTTTTCTTCAGTCCACAGTCAGCCAAGGTTCCCTTCTCCACCCAAATATTATTGTCAAGGGTCCTCTAATTTGATCTCTCTCCTCATTAAAGAAATGGTTGGGAAGCATTAGTGACTTCTGAGAGGTTCAGCAGTATTAGTCCACATGAGGCTTTTCATACTTCCAGAACTCTGAAACATCTTCATTTAAAAGTACACATAAGTTTTTTATTTTATTTCTTTTCATTTCAGTTGCAAAAAAGATGGAAAATTCCTAACAATTTGATGTATCGCAATACATGAACGATATTTGTTCTTTGTATGATAACAAAGAACTGAATTGTATTGGTATTTTAAATTTTTTTTCTGGTCTATCGTATTGTAAACAATGAAGTCAGTCTGCATCAAAAGTGCAATTCAGTTCACTTTCAAAAGTGCACAGCCTATCTTGATTAAAACATTACAAACTACTACCAGCTAAATACTGTCACCTGCCCACAAAACAAGGTCATACTTGAAAAAACCATCACACCTGATATCAAAATGAAGTTACCTAACCTTTAGATTGTGAGATTACTAGTCTGAAGAGGTCCAGAAGAAAAGCACTACAGGCTTTTAGCATTTTTTCACTTAAAAACAAAAATTTCCTTTATTGAAAAGGTAAAGTAATCAGGAGAGACTGCACTGCATAAAGATTTACTCAGATGGAAAGTCTGAGGTCATAACTGAAATAAGATTAATAAAGCTGGCACAGTTACCAGTGGACTGCTAATGTTCAAATAAGACTTCTCTTCCGCAGCCAAGCCTCAAAGCTTGATTTACAATCCAGGGATCTTAACTTGATTCTAATATTTTTGGCATCAGTGAAATAGAGGGAAAAGAGCAATTTGGAAGTTGCTAGTGTCTGTGATCTGAATTCTTATGTGAAGAAATGGGGACTTTTGTTGCACTTTGCTTGATTTTTTAATTTTCTATATTTTTAACCATTTTTAACAGTTATTTTTGATTCTTCACTGGTAATTCTACAGAGAGAAGAATGTTCTACTACAAAACTCAGCTGCAACTTCTAGTTGGGTTTGTTGAGAACTATTCTCCCTGTACAAGGCAGGATTCTTCTCCCCACCTCAACAAAATCATGCTGGGCAGCAGAAACAGAAAATAAATATAAAGCAACACTTTAAAAATCTACAGGTCTTCCAAACAGATATATAGGTAGAACCATGAAATCCCCTAAAGTGATCACACAAAACAAAACAAAAAAAAAGTGAACTGACTGCCAGAATTTCACCTGTGATGACACAACATATTTTCCATTTTAAATTTATTTAGTCTCAACTTGCAAGAACCTCAAATCAGAAACACCAGAGAATTTGAAATTTAACAAATTTCAAATAGTGTGCCTATCCAACACTTCCTGTATCCTTACAAGGTGCTTTCAGATAACGTTGTTCTTCTGTGCTATGGAATGGGAACAGTTTTCATATTTGCTTTTTCAGAAGCTGTTAGAGCTCTTTGGCATAAATCTGGCATAGACTGCATTGTGTGTTTTTTGGTACTCTGCCATTTTATGGTGTATTTTGTGGCTGGATGTATTGCATTCAAAATTAGTTGTCTAAAATGGAGTTCAGTCAAAGAAGTATTAGTCATGGTTGTTTAAAAAGGGCATTTACTTCCTGCTGTGTTTCCTGGTGATTAGAAAAGCAAACATAAAATTAAGATAAACTAGACTTACACACTAGCATGCCAGTTAATTAGGTGGCAGGAAACACTGCATGTATCTTATCTGCACCCCAGTAGGTCCTGCCACTGGCTTTCCAGCTCCTTCAGCAGCCACTGCACTGGAAAGTCACTGGCACTAGTGGTTTCATAGTATTCTGTGCTATTTTCAGATCTGTGGCTTTCCCCTACACCAACTATATCTTACAGCTTTATAGTTTCATCTTACAATGCCCTTTTCTCCAAAAGAATATTCTACTATATGGGACTACTGCTCACACCAGCATGCACAGCCCAATACACCAAAAAGTTTTGCAAATGACTCAGCCGTTATCATAGGGACACATTTAAACCAAAGAGAGATTAAAATTAAAGGATGTGGTGGTCAAAGGAAGGAGAAGACCAGAAGCCAAATCCATCTCTTGATTGGTCTCTCATTTTGTGAAAGGCCAGGATCCCTTTCATGGAACCACACATCTCTTTTACCATAGCATCATCCACTGTGTCAGATGGCTGAAGCAATCCTGTGCTGGGTGACACAGGGAGACAAAAGCTGTAAGAGAATTACATACTGACTGACTTGTAATCAAAGAGCTGACTGGATATTTAGGAGATCAAGGTGCATTTCCCTTTGGGCTCAGCTTCTACAGGCATCCTTCAGCAGGTGAGTTAGTGACACTTTTATCCTCACCTGAGCAACAAAATAAGAATAGATCCCCTTGGAGCCCATGACTATCTGGGCTCATAAACCTTTGCTTGAATGGTGGCAAACACAAAGAGCACCCATGGTCACTGTCCCTGGTGGCCACCCAGTCTGTATTATCTGTACCACCTGCACTGGTAGCAGTGGTGCACAATTTCTGTGAACTTTTGAGGGGCAGTTTGGCTGCACACATGAAGATGCTACAAACACCACGCTGACCTCAGATGATATCTTGAAAGTGCAACTTCAGTAACTAATAGAAATACACCCATCTGCAGTATGCTCAATTCATGCTTCATTTTAAACACATTTTCCAAGGGAGTAAGTAACAAAATCTATCCTATTTACTGTTGCAATTTAGACTATCATGACTGAAATTAATAGTCTCCTCAGAAGATGAAAGAAAAATTGCTTCTGGCTGGCACTGCCTGCAGAACTGCTGAATATACCAGAGCAGTTCCCAGTAAATACTGGATTTTTTTCCTTCCAGACACACTGATAAGGGAAGTCAGGACTTTTCCCGAGCGCTGTGTGGAGCTCTCCTGCTACAGTGTTAAAAACAAAAGAGACACAGAAATTCAGAAGAAAAGGAGGCTTTTGAAATGCTCACTAGTGGAAGGGAAGCATCATGGTGTACTGAACCTCTACAGAAGCTGAAGGACCAAGGGAATACCAGGGCAAAGTTTTCACACTTTCCATCTTAAGAAGCATTCTCTGACTGAAGGATTGATTGCCTTCTGCAATACTCCCACGAGCTGCGTGACACAGAAATGTGTCTCTGCCCAAAGTCTGCAGCTGGATGCTGCCCCTCCACTGCCCTGCTACAGAGATGACCAGGCACAGAGCTGCTTCAGTCAGAACAACTGGAAAGTCAACTTGTTCTTTGCAGGTTTCCACACCAGAGGCCTACTGCCAAGGCCATTCTTGGATACATGGCAATAAACCTGCCAGGACAGAGAAAACATTTGCTTCCCTCCCCTCTCAGTTACGCAGTCACTATTAGCTGAAGCACAATTTTGTCTAAGACTAAGCTGGAGGACTTAATATAAAGATACTCACATGACCCGAAAAACTCATTATCCCATGGATTTCTTTCCACACAGAAATCAAGGCTCAGAAAAGAGTGCCTATAAGGACATCCTGAGTGACTGAACCAATCAACAGGCTCAAAGGCAGAGGGAAGCTCCTTTATCCTGACTGCACCAACAGGGAACAGCCTGTAGGCTGCAAAATACATACCCTCCCTCTGCTTGTACAGTAACTTCCCCATAATGAACAGGATCTCTGCATTTACCAAGTAAAATATTAATGTTAAAGTGATTAAGAGATTTTCTTCCTTTTGTGCAGGAAGAGCAGCACAACATAATTGAAACAAAGAAACTCAGCTTTAACTGAAAATGAGGAAAGAGACTCATAGTAAATAACTTCCAGACAGACCAACAGACCAGGGATGTTGATAGTAGAATAGGCTAATAGCAGAACCCGGGGACAGAAAAGTAAGAGAAATTATTTGGGATCTAATTAGAAAGTCAGATGCAAACTTTGGAGTATAATGCTTATGCCAACCTTGCAAGAAAATTGAGGTAATCTTTTTTTTTCTTTCATACACAAAAGTAAAAATCTTACATAGGGAATGTTGTATTTGAAATTATCGGTAATTTTGTTTCACGCTCTTGCTGTCTTGCATGTATTCTCTTTGAACATGATACCCATAAACCTGGCATATTTGTTACATACAGAATTAAAATAGACAAACAAAGGTAAAGGAATTTTCCACAGGAAACAGCAGAAATGCTTTTCAGATCAGCCACTGGTTTCAAATTTAAGCCAAAAAGGATATCAAAAGAGAAAAAAGAAACCCTTTGTAGGCAATGTTTTATCTCATATTTCCTACAAAAGTAGCAGACTCCCTAGATGCTAAAGATACCTTTTATTTTAGAGGAAAACAAATTATTTTAAATGTAACTGAACTGTAAATATTTATTAGGCCTCTTTTCCATTTGGTTCTCTGAATATTAATAATCCCAAAACAGTATTTCCTCTGAAATTTTCAGCTTTAAGCCAATTAATCTGACTGAAAAAAAAATTAAATGTGACCATTTTAAGGAAACACAATTTTTTCTTTAAAACCTTCCACCACCATCTTTCAAGCACTGGCATTTTATCTAGTTTCAAACCACAGTGCTTGGTCCAGGTTGAAAACAGAAGATGCCTTAAGATCTGGGAAGACCACTAACCTTGGCCTGTCCACTTTGAGTCAGGCAAGGCTGAGAGTGAGCCTGCCTTGGCTGAAGCTTAAATTTCTAGAAAGAAAAAAGCAGGAGAATAGAAGCAGCACAAAGAAAATCTCTCAGCCATGTTAGGAATGACATTTTGACAAACAACTAATCAACTTCAACCAACTGATCTGTCCATCAATGAAAACCTTAAAAAGTAACAGGATGGTTTATATGAAAAATAATACCATACATTTTGACTTATATTACTCAGGTAGCTTATCAGCAAACACAGCTTGGTCTATAAAGCATCCAGTATGACCCCAGCTAGTTACCCTGTCTCAGGTTTATGGGGGCTGCTATAGTAAATAAAACTAATCTTTGATTACCCACCCTGTCCTGCAGCTACTAAGGTTCACTGAGATCACCTCTAAGTTGGATATCTTTCTCCTGATGCAGATACTACGGGCATACTGTTATAGTAAATTAATTGAACTCTGCAATATCCCTCACATACAAAGAACAGTCTGTGGTATTTTATACTGTCACACAGCAAGCACTGGGATGGATTGAAATACATCTCTGGCTCATTAGCTCTGTGTCTGAGCTCTCAAAAGCCAACACCAGAGTGCTGCTGAAGGGTCTGGAGCTGAACAATGTACACAAGCACAGCCATGCTAACGAAGATGTAATAGTCCTTTCATCGAGATTTGCACCACCAGGATTTTCTCCACATTTGCTGAAGGGTTAAAAACACACATGATCAGTCACTGGTGTCCAGTGGGCACATCATCCTTCACTGAGCCACAGTAACTCAACAGCATTTCTCTGAGCCTTTGATATTACTGGGCAATGCTTGTCATCAGTAGCACCTGATTTGGTCCTCAGGTCTCTTACCAGATACTGAAGTCGCTGGCGTTCAGTCTCTGGAGTGAATTCTGAAGACATTGGAATGACTTCACCATTTCGGATTATTATAGCTCTGTAAAAGTAATAAAACATCATCAGCGCAGAAAAAAAAGGTAAAAAAATCCCAGAAAACCAGAGAGTACAGTCACATTCTCTTCAGAATCACGGACTTTTCTACTGAGGTTGTCAGCAGAACAGGATAATTCCTGCCCTGCATCCTTTAGGCTGGTAACAAAGAATACGTGTATAAGCCAAGTTCATTTTAAAGCTCACAAACATCCAAGCAACAAAGGCAAGAGTTATTTCAAGCGATGTCTATAGGGTATCTTTATTAAGTGAAATGCAGACACCCAGAGGAGATGCTGCAGAATCACTGATTGTAGAACAACTCTCTGCAGGTTTTAATACCACTTGTGGCTGACACACTCTAAACTACTGGCTTCAAATGACTTATCCAAGCACTTTCCAATTATTAATTGGTCATGTGTCGTGTCAGAACATTTCTACTCAAACAGTAAATGGAAGTAGTAAAGCAGATCCTATTTAACACAAATTTAACTAGTTACTTGATGAAAGATAGGAGGTAATGGAATGACAGTGGATTAGCCAGCAGATTTTATACACACTTCTGCAAATGGCAGAGAGAAAACTTCCTCAAACACCTGCCTGTTGCCTCTTAACAATCTGATATGCTGCACACAAAATATGGTCCAATCTTTCCTAGTGTAATGCCACTGGCTGGAAGACAAGTCACAGGAGGAAAGAATTTACCCAATATTTCTATTGCATTCTGCATTCACTCACAGAACTATGTTCCTTTATCTTTCCATTATTTAGGCAGCTCTGTAAGTAGAGTAATGCCTGGCACTTTTGATAAACTGTGTATCATCCCAAAAACTTTAATGCCCGTTGTGGAACTGTTTCTCAGTCATCAGCAGATTAATTCAGTGTTTGGATAACAGCAGTATACCAGCTCTCCTCATGAATTTAGACAGAATTTGGTGTAGCTAAAAAAAGTACTTGGATTCCAGTTTCTCTATGTTTTAAATGGTCCCATTTCTGTGATATTTTCACCCCAGTGATGTCCTATTTATGAGTTAGCTTACTTCCCTTAATAATTTCATCTATTTGCTGTCATTGCCTCTATGCTGGGTGGTGTGATGGCAGTGCAATGCAACCAACAAACAGCAAAGACTGAAAACTTAAACCTCTAAATTCAGAACATAGGCATCTTGAGAAAACCAACTCAGGTACAAACCTGAATTTCTAAAATTAGTGGCATTGGACAGATTTCCAAGTCTCGTGGCCATTAGATTAAAATTGTCTCCAAACTGTCATCTACTGTTGATAGTATGCAAAAGGCAGCAGCATTATCTTTGACTAAATGAACTGCTGACTTTTCTGAGATTCATGTGGCAAAGAGCAGATAAGTTCAGGATGGTATGACAGTGGCAGATGTCTGAAGAAGCTCTGGCAATGAGAGGAAAACTTGCTTTGATAGGTAAAAATATCTACTGCTTTTGGACTTTCAGCACTTCCCTGCAAATAATCTTGTGTAGAAATTAGAGGTGGCAAGAGTGCAGCCTACATACTTGAAGGTTCCCACTGGCCCTTAATTAAAACCAGTACTGAGTACTTGAGATGGACATGGTAGTTGCAACTCTTTAATTTCCTAAAAAAAATTGTGCATAATTTTTGACAGATTTTTTTTTAGCGAATCTGACTACAGGCTTACAAAAATGCCTATCCAATTAAAAATGATTAAAGTTTGCTGAAAATTTTTCTTTTGCATTTCTGAGACAGACATCTAAATATGAATTAAGACCTCTACCACTTTTTTCTGAAACAACATTTGCTTTTATTTTTGCAGTTCTGAAGGTATTCAGCTTTGAACCAGATTAATTTACTCAGACAGTGAACATTTTATATAACTTTTTAATATGTTATTTGATGCACTTGAGTAGGTCTCCACTTAAGTGGTCTGTGGGTTTAGTACAGAGTATGTACTCTGGCAGCAGTCTAGACTAGACTGATCAAAGGAGCTGATCAGAAACTAACCAAACTTTACACACTAGTTTAAATGAGTCATAAGGGATTTTTTGATCTTTTACTTGTCTGAAAGACCTAATATAAAACCACACATTGATATAACTACTAGCACATCAGGTTAATTTTCTAATTCTTTTGCTTCCCCCTTAATCATCATTTCACAGGAAATTCCTAATTTAAAGATGACTCAGACCAGTCTGGGGTTCACCTTTTTCTTTGTGCACACTTCCTATATGTTTTGATAGCTGTCATTCTCACTTCTATGGGTAGAATTGGGCCCTGAGGGACTCACATCATATAAAAAGCAATTCAGAGGCGAGTGGGTCAACCTTTCATAGCTCAACTTATTTTCACCAGAATTGGCAGCCACCTGGGATGAAAAGCACAACCCAGCACACACACACACACACACACACACATATCTGCAGAGGGGGAGGAATTAAAGCAACCCTGTTGATACCTGGTAAAAGAGAGTTTTATGTTTTTCATTAGTGTTTTCAGCAGTTGGACTTTATTCAACTTCCCAGTTACAGCTGTTCATAAGAGTCAAATCATTTGATCTGAGGAATGAGACAGCTCTAGATATGAGTAAAGGGAGGGACACAAACCTACATGTACAAGGCACTGGTCCAAATTCAGCTGTGGTGAGCTTATAAATCCATATTGGCTCTTTACCTTTCTGCACTAACTCCTTAGCTGTTTCATATTTCTGATGGCCCAAGTGATGAGAAGGGACACATTTGTTGGCTGTCTCACTGAGGAGGCACTGAGGGTGCAAAAACCTGTCCTGGGAGCCACCCTGCTCAGTGGGATTTTCCCCTGTGGTTGAAAAGGTGCCAAATTAGGTCCTAATTGGGTTTGAAGACTGAAGTGCCCTCTCCATGACCTTGCAGTGACAGAGCTGCCAAGCAGCAATGAAGGCTTTTTCCACCAAGCAACCTCCAGAGCCCTGAATTCAACAGCCCAGAGTCAATAACTGCTCATGAGGAGGGAGCCTAGCTGATGCAGCAGCTGCAAACAGCTCCAGCAACTGCTTTTAGAGACCCACTCTAAACAGTCCTGCAGGACAATTAATTTTGACTTTACACTTCCTAATGGACTAAGCAGCAACATGGTGTTACATGAGCATTATTGCTTCTGCCATGCATGAAACACACGTATGGAAGGAAATAGTGCTCTGAAAGCATTTAACTCCCCATGTATTGAGGATATAAGAACGCATTGTTTTATGCCAGAATACAGCTGTCCTATTAAACTGTCAGAAATAACTATATAGGAAGCAAAAACTCCTTGAATAGATGCAGTGCCCAGAGAGCATCTGATTCTGCCATGTTTAATAGTGACATTTTCATTTCCACCACACTGGTGAAACACATTATAGCAGAGCCACAGGGTGAGCCTGCCAAAGGCAGATGGGTGATTCATGTTTGCAGAGAGCAAGTATGTCAACACTAACCAAATATTCTCTGATGACAAGGTTGCTTCAGACCCATACCAATCATTAATTTATACCACCAATAAAGTTTTAATTAAAAAAACCCAAAAGCTATTTTTGGTAGGATTGGAAATTGGGAGTCACAGATCTGCAGCCCCCTCACTGCATTGCCCTCCATGCTCTGATGCCCCCTCCACACAGCATTGTCTACAGTGAGAAACTGCTCTGAAGTCTTGAGGTCACAGAGGCCAATAAGTCACTTATTCTGATCTCTTCTAAAATCAAACTAGATTTTTCTGAGTCCTTTCCACTCTTTTGAACCCTAACTTCCCACTCACAGGAACTACAGGATTGTGCTTGCCATTGAATTTCATGTGCTCTGCATGGTAATGACAGTATGTTCACTGTTCCAGAGCAGGGATATTCACAGTAAACAGGAATATATTGGATAAAAATTTCCCCAAAACACAGCTGAAGTAGCCTAAAATGGAAGACACAAGAATCTGATTTTTGTATCTCTTCTGGCTACTTGAGTTCTTCTGATCCAGAGAAGCCACACCCTGAAAAAGTAAATGGGGAGCAAGAGATGTGCCAGTAGCTCAATGCATAAAGCAGGACCAGCAGCCACAGCAAATCCTACAGCTGGCTGGGTCTGCTCAGTCACATGTAAATTAAAAGGAACACCAGGAGCTTAAAAGGCTGCATGTGCATCTGCAGAAAACAGTGTATTTATCTTTTAGATTGACATGACTGTGTAGTCCATAAGGATCATCTAAATTCACACCGAACATTAAGTATGTGGTTATTTTCTGTATTCAGATTCAAAACTTAGAAATTGTATTAGGTGCTTTAGTATATATTTACTTTTAAAATACATGAAGAGTGAAGCAACAAAAGGATAAAAATCTGCCACTGTGCTGTGCTGCTGCTGTGACACTCAGGATGTAGCGACAACACTGGCATAAGGAAAATATTGATATACCAACTGCTTTTGCATTTTGAACATGGCTAAAAACTACCACCCCTCCCTGAGTCAAGCAGGGTTTGGGGATTTTTTTGTTCATTTTCTCTTTTGTGGAAAACACAATCAGCTGAAAATTGCACAGCATCCTTTCTATGTTTCTTATGAGAAACAGAGGAAACTAATACATTTTAGAGGAAGCTCTTGTTGGTTACTGTCATTTAATCATACAGAAAAAGCAACACTTTAGTGAACAAGGTCAAAAGTGTAATTCCACTGCTGTCACAGGTCTATTGGGATTCCAGTGCTCAAAACAAAGAGACATCTCCAACTGTTCAGAGTATTCAAGGGACACCCTGATTCCATTACACACTTTTTCAGCCAAAAATGATTTGAAACGCAACATTAAACTGCATATTTCTACAACACAGGATAAAAATCTGGTAAAGGTGACAGAGAAAGACCATTCAGAAAACCCTTTTTGACAGTGTATATCAATTTCAAGCCACAGGGAGGCTGTATCCACTTTGTCAAAAGGTGTTAAGCATGTGGATTCTGTACAGATGAAGCAGAAGTGTCTGGCCTGTCTGCAAAGGTATTAGAAATGTGTCAATGAAAAAGAAAGAGGGATTAAACTGACAGAAAGAATAAGGCAGGGTTTTATTATATTCAAAGGGGAACTAAGCAGTAGATTTTAATTAGGTGTGTCACAAGATAGTTGTGGAAAAAAGAAAGTAAATCCTAGAACTACAGAATCAGTCTGTATAGGTATTTGTTTATTTTGGTAACAAAATGCATATATTTAAACAATCCTGGAAAGATCAATGCTAATGGCTGGTAAGCTTCAAACCAGTTGTGGGTTTTTGGTTTTTTTTTTATTTCTTTACCTTTTCTTAATTGCTAAGAAGTGAAAGACAATGACTGCAAAACAACTAAAAGGAAAAATATTTTTCTCCTCTGCAAATTAAGTACAGGAACTTACTGTCATTATGATTACTGATGACTTTTAATACATTCAGCACTGGCACTTTGGTTTTACTTCTTCAAACTGAATTAGTCTCAGTCCCACACAGACCCATTTCTCAACATTTCTTTAGACACCAGGTGTACAAACATCTCACTGCACTGGCAAAAAGTGCAACTGTTCTCATATTCCATCCCATGTATTCACTAACAACCTGGAACTATAGTGCAAAACCTTTAAACTATTTCCTTAATTTTATGAATTAAGGCAGGCTGGGTATAGTGGAACAAACTATTATACAACATTTAGCTGGCATTAAAACAGGTTACAGTGATGACATATCCATCATCACAAAACTCAGGTGGAAGCAGCAATCCTCAGCAATACCAATGGAAGAAAACACCCTCTCTGCCTCCCACCTGTAATACCTAAGACAATGCCCCAACACTTACTTGGCATCACTATCAAGAAGAAAACAAGCAACAAACCAGGGAAGGAGCAGAGCCAGTGAAAATTGTCCTCATTTTCCATTTACTGCCACTCAACAGGCATACCACCCTGATTTCTTCATATTTTTCTGCACAAACATGAGCCTGTTCACAGAAACATAGTGACAGGATAGAAACACTGGATCATTTTTCATTCAGCCAAACAAAGCCAACGTTAAGCGGGAGCAGACTCTCTGCTTGTGGCTCTTCCTGTGACAATGTAGTTTCGTGTTATGTGGTGGGTTATAGCAAGCTGCTCAGACACTTTCATTCATCACTTGGGGGAACTTCAGCTCCCTCAAGCCAACAAAAGGTGTGAGAACTTGTCTTGGTGAAGTATTGCAAAAGTAATTTCCTTACAGGAGCGTGCTCTGGCATTTCCTGCCAGAACAATGAAGATCACTCCCAAAGTTCTGCTAAGGGTTTTTGCAGACTGCCAGCCACCTGGCTGCTCCAAGGGTTAGTACCTCAGCAGCATAACTAATGACTGCAGCCTTTGCTCCACAAGGACACTGACTGGGCATTCCCAAGAATTTCATTCAAGGTTCTTTCTTTATGTCTCTGCCACAGCATGGAGCCAAGCATGCTATACCTCTCCTGCAGTAAGATGAGAACCTTCTCCTGCCTTTGAAATTAAGTAGAGAAAGAAATTATGAAATCCAGTCCCTACAAACCCCCCTGAAAATTGTCTTTCAGAGGCACCTGCAAGCACATGAGCTGTTTCTGTGCACACACATGTAGAGTTTCATGCTGTTTCCAATTACTTGACTCATTCATACTTATATTTCTAGTGCTTATTTAGTGATTCCTTTGGAGTAGCCCTCTGGGCACAATGAAGCTGCTGAAGTACTCTAAAGCCACTATCCTGGTAGTCAGATTTTACTGAATTAACTGTATTATTTTTAATAAAGGATCACAAAGAGAAACTGTTTCTGTAAGCAGAATAACATAGATTTCCATGGAAAGGCTTATTTCTGATGTCCAATAGCACCTGAGCCAGTCAGGATTTTCCTTACTGCCACCAAAAATAAGAGAAATCAGAATATTTAGAACTAATCTGGCAATCCATCTCATGTATTCACTAACAACTTAGTAAGCAGCAGCTAAAAGGATTTTCTATTGCTGGCAGTCTCCCTCTGCCCTATATATTGCATCTAACCATGAGAAGTACCTGGCTGTCACCAACAATGGAACTAAATGACTTCAGTTGTTTCTGTATCACTACTCTACAGTTTTAAATTAAATGTAATGCTGAACTTGCAAGCTGTCCACAGAGGAGATAGCTTGGAGAAGACATATCCCATAATTTTTGACCCCTGGACCAGTATGCTTCTAGTTGTCAGTGCCTCTTCAGTGCTTGCAGCTCCATTCCTATGAGACTCTTCTATGAGTGAGGTCCCTGCTCTCATTTAGGTCCTCAGGGGTGTTGCTTGGCTGATGAAATCTAAGTATGAAGCTATTATTAGCAGTTGGCTTTATTAACAGCGTTTTATTTTAGGGATAATTATATATATTTTTGTTATGCCCACCCCTCCCACTAAAGTGATGGCACTGCCTATCTGCAGACAATGTTCTTGTTTAATTTATCAGGAAAGTAACTTTTGCTATTGAACTGGCAGTGACTTCATAAGTTTCCTATACGCTTCTAGCAACGTCTACTCTACCTCCAGTAGTACTAATCCAAATGTGAATGAACTAAACTAAAATGCTGTGCAATTAATTGTGTGTACTTTCCTGATGGTTTACATCTCAACACATCAATCTTTCAGAAAGGGCTTCAGCTGGCAGCTAGAAAGCTATTACAAGCCAGTTTATAGTGATACTGCAAGCACACAAAAACTGCCCACCGTTGGTTCCAATACCCCTAGGCTGGAGATTTACTGTCCTCTTAGGATTCATTCTGGCCTGATGATTTCAGTGTATTCTTCATCTGAACACTGCTAAGTACAAGGTTGCAATGATGACAGACCACCACGTTTCTGTATCACGGCTGAACGACATGCCACCAATTACTCACACCATGCCAGGGAAATGAACAAAGAAATGCAGTCACATCTCTGTGGCCAGCTCTGAGCCTCAGGACCAGTATCTGTGGAATCAAAGTCTTTTTCCCTGCTGTCCAGGATATCACATTCATCTCCAAGACAAGTTACTATGGCAACTAAACCTGGGCTTAGTGGATGAAGGCATTGCTGTGCAAGTCAGTGTTTATTTTGCCAGTATAATGGCTGTGATATGGCCGTCCATGTAAGATAGAAGTAGCAAGGATTTTTTCTTCCTCTGCTCTTCACTGTCTTATCACTGACAAAAAGAATGACTTTAGCACCTAAAGTCATAGTCACTTTAATCTCAGCTTTTCTGCTTAACTCAGTACCAGTTGCAGGCTATTGGAACAAGCTGGACCGAGATGTAAAAGCAAAGACTGCAACTCACACTCTCTGCTCACTCTTCATGGGTGAATTTTTACCCAAGCCCTGCTTCATTCACCCACACAGAAGTGACCAGAGCCGTCAATAGAAGTCCCAGGAGCAGGGCTCAAGCAGCACTGCATTGCTGCTGCTGAGACTGAACAGCCTGGGCTGCCTTAAGTTTGTTGAATTCAGGTGACTTGAAAAGCTTTCCAACATAGAAAGGACCACAGCAGACTTCACCAAGCAAGCTCCCTCTGCCCCTCCTCCCACAGTACAGATGGGTGCTAGAGGGCCAAGGTGCCCAGCCTGCTTTCCATGCCTTGGCCCTGGCCTGCAACAGATTAAAGCACAGATTAAAAAAGGTGGTTTGTTTGGAGTTTGTTGGCTTATATGATTTTTTTAAAGGCTGAAAGCCCATGAGAATTAAAGTTAGTAGAATTCTTTATTCCTGAAAACCCATACCAAGGAACTGTGGCTTTACAGTTTACTGGTATTACTCGAATATCCAAAATTCTTCCCCTTCTCATTATCTGGAACATAAGATAATGCCTGTATGGCTAGCACCAAAGATTTAACTGAATGTGACCCTCACTTCACATGTTTACAATGACTTCAATACCTGCTAATTGCCATAGGTATTGCTAAGGCATATGCTCTTCCAGGAAAAACAAGAGTTTGGAAAAGAAGTAGGACATATATTTTGTCTTCAAAGCTTGCAAATATTTACTACCAACTTAATAATTTCTGCCAAGTCAGTGCTGGATATGACATGCCAATAACCTGGAATTTATCATTCACTGGATAACTAGAAAATGCTCTTTCTTAGCACTGCCCTTTGAGTGAAATTACTTCTTTATGACCCAACACCTTTTATTCACACCTTGCTTTAAGTGTTTCTTGAAGTACCTTCAAGAGCTTTACCCAGCACAAAATCCTGCAGTATCTGAGGTTGCTGTAATTCCATTGAATCTTGCACTCCTGCTTCTCTCTGGAAAGAGGCCAGGCAGGAAAAGTGGAAAAGAGCTTTCTGCAGGCCTGCAGATCATGCTTCTAAGAAAAAAAGACAGTAGGAACAGAGAGAAAGGACATGGCCATGTCTCCTGAACATGGCTAATTTTTTTTCAACATTTTGGGCTAGTCAGGATGAGACCTCTTCAGCTATCAAACTGTAGTGAAGGAGAATGCAGACTTGCTTTGCTTTGAATTCAGTGTCTCCTCACTACACAGACCTGTGAACAAACCAGACTTAGGTTATCTGTTGCCCTGAAATGATCAAACATTTTCTATTTTCCAGGCATTCTGTCAGAGAATTAATAATAACCTAAAAAGGGGATGTACCATAGATTGGCCAAACTACAATCTCTAAGTGTTGCCCTTGCCTCTGGGGAGGTATCTTTTGAGAATTTGGAGGCATGAGAATGCCAGAGACTGAAGAAAAATCCTACTGATTGCATGGCTCCAGTGTGTTGTTCAGTTTTGCAACTTTCTTTGCTCCATCTTTAGGAGAAGACAGGAAAAATAATGTTTTTCCAAATACTGCAGACTGAAGAAGCTTAGTAACTAAGTTAGTCTTTCCTCTAGAGACCTCTAAGTCTCCAGTATGAAACACAGTTATTGTTGTTTATGCAGACACAGATGTAAAGACAGAGAGGGCTGAGGCAGAAAACAGGGAAAATACACACCATTTAGATTAGAAGATGAGCAGATACAAAAAACAGAAAATTAAAGCTTCCTAGACAGTAAACCAAAGACTAAAGTAAACTAGTTCTACAATAGCTATATATTAGAACATTTTTTAGTTTCCATCCTTACACAGTGTTAGCATTTCTGGTAAAAATGACCCTGCTGGACTGCCTCAAGGAAGAGGTCAGACACCATGAACCACAAAAACGGCTCAGAATCATCAATTCTGACTTCTCCGAAATTCTATTTAAGCTACACTGGCAGTCAGCAGATACGTGGCTATTTCCATGCTGCTCTCATTTACTTCATAAAAGCAAATTAAGCCCCAAATCTGACTAACCATGAGGGAAGCAGCTGACAAACACCATGACAAAGAAGAGGAAGTATAAATGTAGTAAGCTTAAACACAAGCAGCAAATCCAGAAAGAATTGAAATGGTAAACAAATTCAATTTTCAATTTGCTATTTTATTATACTGGGAGAAGACTGTGTTACAAACATACTCTCCTACACCCAGTCTCTTGAAGTACCAATGAAGTTACTTCACCTGCACCCACATAAAGCTATCACAAAAATATTCACTCAATGAGCTCCTACCATTTAATAAGCCAAAATGCATTAGCATTAATTTTACACTTGCATAAAGGAGGAGAAAATCTATTCTGGACATCAAGATGTTCAAGTAGAGTATGAATATGCCCTGAAAATGTAAGTACTGTTGAGCAAGGAGGCAAAAAGATGACAAAAAAGAACTGATGAAGCAAAGCAAAAAATTCAGTGACCCTGTAAGTCTGTAAAGCCTTCGAAACATCAGGCTCTTTGCTTTGATGTCATGTTCTGCCAATAAATCAAGAAAAGCCTGAGAACCCATTTGCAGATTTAGTGAGGGTTTCAGGGTATATGGAAAAGTCAAATCAACTTGTGATGATCTGCTTCTTGTACAATGATAAAGGCACAGCTTCCCTATGTGGCTCCAAGCACAGCACAAACTGGAAGTAACTGCAGTCTCTGAGCAGCTCCAGACAAGACAAAAGCCAGAACAATGCTTGTGCCAAATGTGGTTAATATGATCATATTGCATTACAGTCATTGTAGTGATATTGGACAAATGTTATGTTGCATGAGGCTATACAATAATTGGGCAGTAATCAGTAAAAACATTAAGTCCCTGTTTTACAGCTGCTTCATCAGTAGCTATAAAACAACATCCTAATAAAGAGCATAAAACTAAAAAGAACTGAGATTAACAAAGCGTGTTATGGCAGTTTAGAAGTAAAAGTCACTTTAGCAATATAGAATTGAACACTATTTAAAACAATGTCCAGAGAAGATTTACTATTCCATATTTTAAAAAGAAAAGAAATAAAAAGCAGCTATTCCAATGGCCTAGTTTTCATAGCAAATATGTCATGCTGGTAAGCAAAACACAGCGCCTCAATGCTCACCAAAAAAGGCACCAAAAAAAGCACTACATATTGGATAGCTGACTGTATCACTATCAGTCCCTAATCAGATAACCTTGCATGGACAATTCTAATCACTGAAAAGAAGAAAGAGAGAGAAAGAAACACTAGAAAAAGCTTTGGCCAATATTCAGATATGAATTTTGACTGTAAAAGTAGGTATATTTTTGGCAGAGTCCAAGAATGATCAGACAAGCCATTAGAGAACGAAAGCAGTTCCTTCCAAGTTGGTTTTATCAAGCTCTGAATACATCACCTCATTTTTAGTAGGGTTCTGGTATCATGTGCAGTTAACATATAATTATTACAGAACTGTGATTGCATCGTTAGCTGAAGTTTAATTATATCATTGACATTAGTGATGCCATAACATCAAGCTCAATAATAGTTCATAACAAAACCTACAATTAGCACAATTTTTCCTCCCTTTTACACCAACCAAAAGTGTTCAGCTTGGAGAAGCCTAATAGTCCATACAGAAGTGAGCTAGGGCTGAACCTGAAAGGATTGCTGGCTGGTAATTTAGTAATATGGTAATTAAAGTCTTTTCATGATGTAATTACACATCAACTACAAAAGGACAGCTGCTATACAACACTGCCAGGGTACGTGGCATGAAATGATTAGATTTGAGAAGCTTGGTGGATAAACTGAATACCACAGACATAAGTCTGAGGTATAGCTGGCACCACACACTACATTATTATTCAAGTCTCACACTTAAAGTTTCCTTAGTCTCATTGTGATAGTAACAGTTTGTTGCACATACCTTGGTCCTCTGACAGCAGAAGTTGTTCAAAATCCACCTTTAAAAGCTGCTGCTGTTTTGAAGTTCCCTGAAATTATAAAACCTAACCTTCATCTGGGGAGAGGCAGTATAACTGAGGTTTGCATGAATCCAAAATGTTTATTTCCTACACAAAACTTTCTCTCACAGATTCCTATTTGTGGGAAGCTTAATTTATTTGCAGGCTTTTTCTAGTGGAGTAGAAGAGAGGGAACAAGGAGAATGAGGAGAAGGGAAAGGCACAAATCAGTAGGTGAACTCAAAGAAACTAAGAACTAAGAGTTTTGTCATCTAGTTCCAACAGCACCAAGAGGAAGTCAGTTCCCTGTTTGAGTGAAAAAACAAACCCATCCTTCTTCTCGAGAGCAGAAAACCATTTCTTGAACAAGTTTGCTTATTGTATTTTTCACTGCTTTCTGCTTTACCTGTACAAAACACAAAGCTGATCACACAAGGCATGAGATAGCAAAAGGAAAGCTATTTTTCCAACTAACAGAAGTAAAATTTCTTGACTACATAACTGGGCTCTTCAAAATGCAGGAATGCACTGTGCACCCTGGCAGTGGGCAGACAAACCCAAAGTGGCATGTCTAGTCCTAAAATGTCCTTTTTGTCATGGCAGTAACTCAGGTGTTCTGCAACAGCTGTTTTTTTCTTGTAAGCAGGAAAGAGGGGATTTTGTGGGAGAGAGGCCCAGACCAAGCAATCTACACTTTAAAGCTTTAAAATTTCTTTTGACTATGAAAATCTAGGAATGGACTTATCAGAAAATGAAAGATTTTGGAATAATTCTCCTCAGCATATGAGAGATTTTCTGTGAAGTCCATTTGCGAAGCACAAAACCAAACTATTTTGAATCTGGAGGGACTTAATTACCAACAAGATGTTAGGAATGAGAATTTGAATCCTGGTTCAAGTAACATCCAGTCTTGCTGATGGTGTCCTTTCTGATTCCTGCTCTCCCTCTTTTTCTGAAGAGATGTTCTGTGTGAACTTAATGAACATGCAGAACTTCTTGAAGATTTAGTATGTTTAACTACAGTTACACCAATACTCTGGCCCCAACTCCAGATCACCTCCAACAGGAGTGTCTTGCCCTTGGGTATCAGAGGCTGCAGTGGAGCTGAGGCTGCTCTCAGGGAGCACAAAGGAATCCTAAGGGAACTGGAAGCAGCCAGTTCCAGTCATTTGAGAACAAAGATCTTGGCTGCTCAAAAGTATGTCCTGCATGGCCAGTTTTACACACCACACCTTTAAGATACAATAAAGCAAATTAGCCAATTCAAAGAAAGAGACTCAACTGTACTTCAAGTGCAATAGCACAAGAAAACATGATTATTTCTCATTTAATGGCAGGAGAGATAGAATGTAGTTCAGCTAATAGTTCTGTTCACCAAACACATTTGCAGCTACCATGTGAGGACTCACTCCACACTTGGTACAAAAACAAGATACAAATATGCCACTGCCAATAGAAACTGGGTGAGCAACTTGCAACACATACAGCAAATTTAGTTTCTTAAAACCAATCACAACACAAAAAGAACAGGAATTTTATGCACAAAGGATTCATCTGACTTCCTACACAGTGTAAAGCAGCAAGAGACAATAAAAATCTTACATTTAAACTACAAAACTCTTAACTTTTGAGTGTTTTCTCTGTAAGTACATGGGTGTACACACTACAAACATGAACTGTGTATGTAAAAACTTTAAACACAAATTCATAACCACAAAAGTCTTCACCAAAAGACAACATGCTTCAATACCTTTAGAGATGTGAATTACTCAGCTATTACTGAACAGAATACATGAGTAATTTGTATTGCAGGGGAACTCTTCTTCCTGCCCTATTTATGCAGTACACTGACAAAAAAAACCATGTGAAGTCTAAACTCTTGGAAGAAGAGCCCCATTATCTTTCTCCAATGATGATAAGGGCAGAGTTAGAGAGGGAAAAAGAATGGAAGTGAGAGATTTTCAGTATGCTCCTATCTTTAGCAACATCAAAAGACAAAGAAAATACTTCTTGAGTCTTCAAGCACCCAGCTTCAAAATAAAACAAAGCAACAGCATTCAGTTGAGAAATAGACAAGTACATGAGCTGGAACAGGATAAGGCAAAAATCCTATACTGTGATAGCATATCTTCCTCTCCTCCTCCTCCAAGGCAAGAGTAGCAGCTACTGCTTACTGATCACTACCCTCAATCACATGAAAATCTGAAAGCCAAATGCCTATCATGACTAAGCCTGGCAACAGGAGCCTCGAACAAATGCAGCCTTATCACCTACTCTGGTTGCAGTCACCTTGACAGTTTTCAACACACAATTCTACTATACACCCAACACTTCTGTTCCAATGGCTTTTTAGCACCTTTCCACTTCTCTGCAAACATCAAGTCATTCAGGAACTGCTACAGGACAGAAGTGCTGTCAGTTTCCCTGACTACAACCACTGCTCAAGACACTGGAATGCTATCCCTGGCATTTGTGTTCATTTCTGTGAGAAGCGCTAAGTGTCCAGCCAAGAAACAGAATCTTCTTGGGATGCTGTCTGCATTTAAGGAACTCAGTAACACCAGGCCTGGGGAGTTTGGGGTGAAGGATTAGATGGGGAGACAACACACTTACCTGCTATCACCAGCGTTTGCCACATAAAGCTTCCCCAATAAATACACCACCACCAGGGCTGTGCAGCCACCAGAAATGTTATACACGGTCCTCTCTCGCTCTATTTGCAAATCCTGTGGGAAAAGAGAACAAGATTTATAAAGACAGTGTTCTCAAGCAATTAATGCTTGAGAAAATGAAGCCTCCCCTAAAAACAAAACCCAAGAGAGTCTTTATTAAACTGTGTTCCACTGTCTGTCTTTTCTTTCAGCTATGGCCATGTGAGCTGGGAGTAGAATAGAAAGTTGAAGAGTGCCTATTACTTATACAAAGATGTTTGGGAAAAATCAGGTCAGGAGACTGTAAAACATCAGTTACTAAGGAATGAACAGCAACTCTCATGGATGCAAGAGAATTTGCTATGGCAAAAGCACAATAAAGGCAAAGATAAATGAAGCTTAACAACAGGTACCTGGTGGTGTAATTGGAAGAGTGCTTTATACAGACAGTAGATAATTAATGAGACCCTGTTACAACATGAATAACTACCTACTTTTCCCTAGAGGAATACTAGGATTGTGGGGTATAAACCTTAAGAACAACAGCAAGATGCACTTGTGCCACAAGGCTCAGAAACACAGGGAATGAGAGGATGCTAAACTGATTTTGAGTGCAAGAAACATTGCATATTAAAAAAGTCCTTCTGCTTAACAGAAGTGGAGAACTTAAATTACACTTATCACCAACAGTCAATAAAGTCCTGGAAAGAAAAAAACCCAACATAAATACACACACACACAAATATATATCTGCATACAATGCCCAAGAAAGCTTGCAGAACACAGAGCAAGTAAGTAAATGAGATACTTTCATCCATGCATTTTAAACAGTGTATGCCAATGAATGAATCTGCTATCTGTAGTTTAGCTCCAGGTAATAACATGCTACAAAAATTACCGTTTTCTCCTGTGTCTAGAACCAAAACTCGTTTCAAACTGGTCTGTCCCTATAATACTGGATTCAAACAGGGAGCATAATTTAACATCACTATTACAAGTACTGACAGATTTTTTTCAGCTAAAGCCTGCCTACTTTAATGTGGTTTTATTATTATGAATATATGTTTGCCTCTGTGTGTGTGCATACACACAGATCTACATTTGTGCCATTTTTGTATCTGCACAGAGCAACAAACAGCTCAAATTTTTCATGCCTTGGGGTATGGAATTTTGTGCTTTATTTTAGAGCTAAATTTATCTGAAGAAAAACACTACAGTAAATACAAACCATGACATCTCCAATTTGATTAAAAATCTGCAGAGGTGGGAGGACGTCCCTGTCCCATGCTTAATCTCCTACAAATTTCAGGGGAGGGAGGTGGCCTGGGGCAGCAGCAGGGATGCTCAGCAGCACTCAGGCACTGTCCTGAGCCAGTGGGCAGAGGTGTCTGTCACAAATAACTCGCTGGCTCCTGGCTGGCCAATGCACACACATCCCATTTGTGCCATGAACACAGTGCCAAGGTATCCTCAGCTGTGTGTGCAAGCTGCACGTGGCTGCCACAGGGACATGGGCTCTACTGCACTCTCCAACTTTTTTTTTTCAGGGGGTGGGTGGTGAGGGCCAGGAGGAAAACACCTCCAAGGTATAAATCATATCTTGCAGAACCTTTGGTCACAGACATGGGCCTGTTACAAATGTCTCTATCTAATCTTGCCATAGAGAAGCCGATTATCCTCTCCATGGTTTCCATGTATTTTTAAATTAAGCTGAAAAGAAGAGTTCAAAGGAAGCAGACATTTCTAACCATCAAAATAATTAAAACTTACAAATACTATGTATTTTCCAAACACTGACAGGAATTTTAAGAAACCTTCATTTCCACTGTTCAGAATATCCTCCAAGAGCTTCAAATAATGTGCAATTGCTCACCTGGTTTCAGTGCTACCATACATATACTTTAAAAGTTCTGGAATGCCTAGATTAAAATTTATTTCTTCCAATAAGCAGAATTCAGAAGCATCTATTAAATCTACTACATCTGTGTACTGGGTTTTCTCAAATCATTGCTGTTGTTGGGCTTTCCCACCTAGAACTTCAATTTACTACCATGACTTGTCAGAGTATATTACGTGCCATGCATGACTCAGTATTACATACTTTGCTTGACATTTTCTTTTTCAGTAGTAAGGAAAGATGGCTTTCTGACAACTCAACAAGATTTGAGGGGGAAAAATAAACCAAAATGAAATTAAGCTCACCAATACCACCAACTCATTCTGACATAGAGACACTGGCTTTTAATTAAATACTTTATTATAACAGTGGTGCTGGGAAAGTAGCACAAACGTGGGCAGAAGCCCCAAAATGCCTCTAAAGCCTTCATGAGTGTAAAGGGGCTCATTCTACACCTAAGAGTACACAAAGCTTTCCTCATTTTCCATCGGGAGAATGATTTCAGAGCAGGCAGGGTTTTTTGGGTATGTATTGTTCGTTAGCTGGTTTGATTTCGTTTTTCCGCCGAAGAAGCAGTTAATTCAGCCGGAGCTGTGCCCTCCGAGGGACACGATCTGCAGCGGGTGGCCGGCGCTCCCAAGGGCAGCCTGGTCCCCGCTGCGGCGGGATGCGGGAGAGCGGAGCGCAGCCTGCAGAGGACAGCGCGGCGCTCCGAGCAGGTGAAGGCAAGCAGGGCGGCTTTCCGCCCCGAGCCCGGCAGCGGCGGGACAGCGGCGGGAGAGCCGCGGGCCGTGGCTCGGCTCGGGCCCGGCTCCCACGGGCCGTGGCCGCTCGGCGGGCCCGGCGCGGGCCGCTCCTGCCACCTGGCGGAGGCTGCGCGCAGCGGCCGCGGCTCCGGCCCGCGGGCATCTCCCCCGATGATCCGCTGGATTCCCGTGTTCCACAGGAATCGGGCGGGTTTGGAATGTCCGCAGACCTCCATGATCTCCCTGGGCAGCCTGCTCCCGTGCTCAGCCACCCCCAGTGTGAAGTTCTTCCTCAGACTGAGGTGAAACTTGTGGTTTAGTTTAGCGCCATCGCTGTGCATCCTATTGCTGGGCAGCACTGAAGAGAGTCTGGCACGGTCCTCTTGGTACCCGCCTTTCAGATATTTATGCACATCAATGGGATCCCCTCTGAGTCTTCTCCAGACTCTACAGCCTCCATCTCTCCTCCTAAGAGAGACGCCCCAGCCCCTCAATCATCTTTGCTGCCCTGAGCTGGACCCTCTCCAGCAGCTCCTTCTCTTTCTTGCACCGAGGACCCAGAACTGGACACAGCGCTCCAGCTGTGGCCACACCAGGGCCGAGCAGAGGGGGAATCACCTCCCTGGACTATTGACCACACTCTTCCCACGCTCTTTTCCTCTATATTTATCCTCAGAGCAGCACCCTTTCCTCCAGGATCTCAACCTTGCTAAGACAGAAAGCAGCTTCAAGCACACAATACTAGATACCTGGTTAAAAAAAAAAGTTTCAGAAGGCATAAACATAAAATTAACTCCTTCATATGCTTTACATCAAATGCTTGTAATTCTATTTAAACTCTCAATTCTGCCAGCTATATAAAGAGGGGAAATTTGCAAAAAAGTGAACTATACAACACATGCCATTCTCTCAAGACTGTTCAATTCATTTAAATGGCACCAATCTAGAAAAAGCACCTGTCTAGATTTCATCTAAGTAAAAAAAAACTCAATAAAAAAGAAAACATGAGACAATGAATGCAAATGTATACCGCCCAGTAAATCACACAGACTAGTTCTGTGCCATTCTTTCCTATCTAAAATTAAATGGGGTTCAGTATAGAATAGGTGCTCTCTCCCCTTAATCTTTCTTGCATACAACATCACATATGTATACAAGGTTAAATACAGGGAAAGGACTATAATTTGATGTTTCTATCCAGTATGGAACTGCACTTGGAAGCACTCCTCCTGGCTCCTTTGAAGTGAATCTATAAATGCACATCTTAAAACTCAACAGGTGAAAATTAGAGGATTTTATTTATGACACCTTCAGAACTTTGCTTATTTATTTCCTTTTAACTGGAAAAATTGTAATACAAATACTGACATTTCCTGATTTTTAGACAGAGCATTAAATTATCTGAAAATACAGAACAAACTTGCTAATCCCAGTTTCAACACAGAAAACATAATTTAGATGTACTTCCAAATGGGGACAATTTAATTGCTAAATGCCTAAGTTAGGCAATGACAATCTGTGTCAGCTTTCCAAAGTGTTTTACTGCATGTAGCTGTTAGACAAGGGCTGTCCAAAAAACCCACATCAAATAAATGAAAAATAATTTTTAAAAGCCTTTTGAAGGCCATGAATTGCAGTTTATTTGAGACTTGAGGCAAAAACAGGGAGACCCTAACTAGAATTCAAAAGCAAGTTGGGAAGAAAAATAATGGTGTACCAAATGCTCCCAGGAAAAGGGGATAAAGTCATTCTTAAATAAACCAGGTTGGACTCCTTAACAGTATCTATCTACTCATTATTTTCACTCTGTTCACAAGAATCCTTTTCTGCAATTGGTGTTTCAGGAAAAACCACCAAGAAATCTGCCAAGAGTCCAGGAAACTGAAGTTTTCACCAAGTGGCAAGCAAACTGATACACTCTGCTGGCACAAAACCCTTGTACACACTGCACATCTTGACCTCCCTGACCTAACTCAACAACATCCATAACGTTCCAGAACAAACAAGGGCTGATTAAACAATGTGCTGTGGAAGAGGCCCAAAGTCTTCATGCAAAGATTAATAGGAGTGTAAGCTAGCAGGAAGTTAGAGGCAGGAGGAAGACCAAGCACTTAAAGCACACGAGACACAGAAATTTTGATTTTATGAATCGTTTCCTTACACAGATGAAAGAAAAACTCTTTTGCCTAAATCAAGTGTAAGTGCAAAATTCCCCTCAGAGCTTAAAGTAGATAAAATTTAATTATCTACTGCTTTCCTTAAGTTGACCATTTTTATAAGATTTCCTGTAAAACTTCATGCTGAAATTACATTGCATTGCAGTAGTCATTTGTTTATCAAAGACAATGATGAACTAATATAAAGCCCACTAATATAAAGCAAATGGGAATTAAGATAGCATATGAACAAAGACTCAGGGAGGAAGATGTTCTGTTCAGCTCAGTTTAGAAACAGAGAGAACAGATTAGTATGAGCTGTACAAGAAATACCTGAACACCACCATAACTGGAGTGAGTTGTCCGAGGTTTCTGCATTTGTCATACTCTACCCAAAAAAGCCCTCAGAACCAGATCTCTGAACATAAGATGAGATGGTCTTCTGCTTCTACTAGAGATGTGAAGTCAAAATAAAGCAGTGCAGAAACAGCCCTGTTCACTCAGACACATTCAGGAAGGTATCAATGGGTAACCCACAGGCTGCTCTCATGAGAGAGGTAGAGTACTTGAAACAGCCCCTCTATACTCTGTTACTTTTACTGCCCAGTCCCATGAAACTCCACTTCTCACCTGACCTGCACTTGGAGACAGTTTCAACAGGACAGAATCACATCAGGCTCTAAGAGCCTACCACTCTTCTGGCCTCAAAATTACACCAATTGAAGCATGGAATTGGTGCTTCTCTTAAGCATGCTCTGAATCTACTAGGGTGCAGTGGATGGGCATGGTCATCTTCTCCCTCATTTCTCAACAAAGAAGGGAGCAATCTAGTCCTCCCTTTCTAAAAAGGTCTGCTAAACTGACAGATTTTCATGCATCCTTCTCTTTCCTTTCATCTAGCAGAAACTGAGCTCACTACCCACTGTGCATAAATCTGTCTGCACAACCCCCATTGAAAAATGCCTGAACCATGGCTATGAAATATGGGTCATTGGACCAAGCAGCCTTTGCTGCTGCTCTGGTCGGGCAATGAAGCTTTATAAAGTGAATTTCCATATATTCAGCCTGATAACAACTGCTAGTGCTGAAATCTGCCCTGTAAGGCAATACCAATCTTTATCTTAGAGATAAAGGAGAGGGAGAATAAAATTAAAAAGAAGAGTATCACATCGAAAATTCAAGTAGCTCATAACCATTGCCACCAGTGCTACCTGGGAGTTAAGATGCAGCTTCTGCCTCACAGGGATGTACCTGCTAAGCTGTTGAGGCTCTTAAACGGTTTTGTTCACACTCAGATGGTGTTAAAGGAATGAAAGAAAAAAAAATTAAAAGTCTACATCTTCATTGTCTCCAGGTCATGTGACTTAATGTAAACAGCAAGGACTTCAGAGCCCTGAGATATACATACCATTTCCTTGAATGCACTTTCTATGGCCCCAATAACCAGGCACTCATGTGGGATCTTCTTCTCAGTGAAGAAGCGTGTTGGAGGCGTGCTGGGCGAGCCCGGCGCTCCCACCCCCCCGCGCAGGGAGGCTGCCCGTGTCAGTGTCCTGCTGTTGGTGGATGGGTTGTCAGGCTCCTCTCCCAGGCAGGTGGGTGGCAGGACAGCTGTGTTCCTCAGGATGTCCACGATCTCCTGCAGCTGCTCCAGAATATGGTGCTGCAGCAGTTTGGAAGCGACCACAGCTGCCCCTGACCCAGCGTGTCCATCAAACAGGGACCAGTAGTACAGGTTGATCCCATCTGTGTCCTGGAGAAGCAGGAGGGGGAGAAAGGGAAGGAAAAGAAATGGTCACTGTTATATAGTTGTGAACAAGGTGACTGGTGGCACAGAGGCAACAGGTGAAACACAGATAACTTCCCCAGAGGTAACAGTCTTTCTGAAATGCAAAAATATCCACAGTGTCAGAAAAACTCTGGTTGAAAAAAGAAATGCTTATTTTTACCACACATCCCCACCATGTTTTTTCTTCTTCTTAACCTCGTAAAAAAAAGCCCAAGAAAAGAAAAAAAAAGAATAAAAAAGCTGAACTTACAGTCTTTCTCACCTTACAGAGATCATAGGTTTTAGAAGAAAAGCATTTGATAGACCTACCACCATGAACGATCAAAATTCTACACAAGACAGCATCTGATACTTTGTGACAGACCTTTTCTTACTAGGCACCAGACAAAGGACCTCAGTTTGACATCCAGCAACAAATGTGAGCTCCACTTCCACATCTGGCTGACATGCTGACAGATGGGAAAACCCAGGCTGTCCCTGCCTGTGCCAGCCCAGGAAACAGCACCAGCACAGGGGTCCTCGAGGATGGCAGACACAAGTGGGATCAGCTGTGCTCCATCCCATCTAGCCTCTGTGTTCACTCCCTGGTTCTTCACAGTCCCCTAAAAAGGTACCTGTATAGTACTGGAAATGGTGGGGTACCCTATCACTTAGGGCATTAACCCTGGGCTGGAGGCAGAGTAGCTCTGGGCATCCAGAGCTCCAATATGCCTGGAAAATACCAAGGAGCCATATTCTTGATAACCTCAACTTATTGGGGATAGAGAAGTTCACCTAGCAATCCTCAGGTAAGCATTTAAGGCATGATGATAACCATCTTTGCATGACAGCATATTTGGCCACAGCTTGGGGAGTTTTTCCTGTCTTTCCTTTCCATTTCTTTTAATCGTGGATCCTCTCCCAGCTATGCAGAAACAGCTGTTAGTGGGGCTGCCTTGCAAGTCGGATGTGGGTGGGCTAACATGGATTTAGAAAGAAACAATTTTGTAAGGGAAAGGAATAAAGCTATACTGTTGTAAACACCTCGTAATAAGAAAGCATAACCTAGATCTCCCTGCAATCAAAGAACCTCAAAATTACATGTGCATATCACACTGTGTTCTAATTTAGGATGACAGACATGATTTGTTTTGTTCACCCAAACACTGCTCCCTTACACTACAGATCAGCATCAAATCTAAACACCACCTGCATCCCAGCACTTCATGTGCAAAGCACTGCCTATTTCAAATTTATGGACAGGGCTGTGAGCTGCAGCTCCTCTTACTTTCTGCTGTTTCAGCTGCTCCACTAAGGTGCCACGATAATAAAAATCACATAAAAGTCGAGGTGGGTTTTGGTTTTGTTTTTTTTTTTTTTTGCATACAGCATTGCTGATGTGGTAAAGTTCAAATATACTCTTAACCAAATCATCAGCAGCATAGTCATCTACACAGCAGAGAGCTCCTCCAAGAGAAGGAATTCATCAGTCCCTCACACACTCTTTATTGCATTACTGAAATGCTGTGATAAGGGGGTATTGTCCTAAAGTACTGTTTACTTAGCACAGTAAGGACCACACAGGATACATCCTAGAATGATGGAAAAACCAACCTGTGCCCACATTTCTGAATATGGTTCTTTAGCCAGATACCACCCCCCTCTTCCCCCACACTTACCCAGCCAGGTAAATTCATAAAAAAATCTGTTGTGAAACTTCCCACCTGAAGGCAGAACTGGCAGTTGTACTACCTTGCTCTGGGCTCAGAATTCCTCCAAGCTCACACAACAGTTGGCTGTAAAATTCTGTGTAAGTAGGTTTTAACGGCTAACAGGATTACCATTTAAAAACTTGCTTGTAAAAATAGATTGCTATTCATGTAAAATGTAAAGTATTTTGTCAACAGAAACAAGTTCTCCAAAGTGAAAGTATTTCAGAAACAAGTTCTCCAAAGTATTTTAGTTGAAAACTGAAACTATTTATTCAAAATGACAACACTGTACCTCCTGGGATTTATATATCAACCCTCTTCTGTTCCCATTCTTCTCTTAAAGTTTGTCTCCCTGGCCAAAATCCACGTTATGATGCACTATGGATAATGCTTCTACAGGTTTTGTCCTCATGTCCTTTAAAGGTGCTACTCCTTTGGAAATGTACTCTCTTTGGCCAGGGGAAACCCCCAAGGTATTTCAACTCTGATTGAGATTGAAATATTTTACCTTCCACCAAAAGGAAGAAAATATTTTGTCATTGTTCTACCCCTGCCCCCAAACTGGAACAGAAACTTAAAATTAAGAACAAGTTTGATCCGCACTCCATTTTCATGAGTTCTCCAAAGTAAATCCCCCCAGCAAAGTCTGTTACAGCTTTTCAGAAGGCAATGGAGAGCAGTTATTAACACAATTTATTCTCATTACTATGATCTCAACTCTGGATATGTCCTACACTGATTAAGCCTCATGTGAGTTTAGGAGTTAAATAAAGATGAGACTGGGATGCTTTAAAAAATTTAAAACAGCCCCTGAAAAAAAGGGAAATTGAAATGCCACTACTTATTTCCTCTAAGCCAATAGGCAGCACAAATTTGGACAGAAAAGTTCATATGGACCTGAGCTGCATTCTCAGACTCTCATTGACATGTCACTGTGGCATGGTCACATCAACTGTGGTGGTCCACTGATCTTGTCCTTTCTGGAGTAGTAATTTCCAAACAAAGAGTATGTTGCTCAGCTAAGTTCAGACATCTACACTGCACAGCTCCAAGATAGTTCTCTAAATTGCCCTTATGTTGGGCAGACAGAAAAACTGCTGCATTTTTAGACTATGTTCATCTCATTCTAAAGTAGATTCATTTCTCCCTAGCAACAGCAGAAGCATCCTAGATAACTGTAAAGTCTGTGTTTTAAGCACTCAGGGGAGATGACTACCATAATTCTGCTCTCATACAGACATTCTGTGTGAGATGCTTTAGGGCCTTAACTTCAGTTGGGATCTGCAGGCACTACTGTAACCTAAATATTAGTCTTGAAAAACTTCTGTGTATTCCTACAAAGCTTCATTTACGTTTGAACTAGCAAAGAGGAAAACCACACATAACCTATTAGCTGTCTAAAAAAGGAAGAAAAAACAAACTCTTTTTCCCTACCCTGAGAATAAAGACAGCTCCTCTATTTGAAAGAATTTAATTGCCCAAAACCACACCAATTCAATGAGAATTAAAAATATGATGCAATTAAAGCAGTGACTCAGTGAACAAACAAGGGCCAGCAGTCAGGGCATGCAGATGAGGCAAAATGCACAGAAAGGTCCTTGCTTTTCCTCACACAGCTCAAAAGACCTCTGCAGTCACTAAGTGATTACCTGCTTTGGTGTGCATATACATTACTGTTTGCTTTCTTACATTCAAGAGCTTGAACTTCTTCCCAAACAGAACTGACATTCTGCAAACTCAGAGAACAAGACATCTATTTTTACTAGGACTGGCAGTATTCTGCCAAAAGCAGTCTTTCAAACACCAGTCTTCATTTCTTCTTTTATCTGGACAGAATCCTCAAATAGGAGTGTGGTTAGTCACCACAGTGATTACTTTTAGATTTTCATTCAAAAGATTCTGACCTAACAACAGGCTGAATGACTGCCAGACACACGAAAACAAATCCTTCACTGCACCGACCTTACAATTAATTTCCAGAATGTACTAGGAAATTTAATAAGCTTCAGGCTCCTCAACTGCTGACCTAGCTTTCAGGAAGGTGCAGCAGTCTCCTGGGTTTTGCAATTGTAAAACATAATTAAGACATGCAAAGATTTGGGTCAAGTAATGGATGAGAAATCATGAGAGAAATTGCATATATACACACACATAATTTGAGCTCAATTATATTTAAAAATAAAAAATAAAAAGGGAAAAAAGGAAAAATCCTAGCAATAGCTACTGATCAATTTAGCACATGCTTGACAGGTAAGGTAGACAACAGTCTTACATTGTAAACCTTCAGATTGTTTTTATGCAGTTAATTACAAACAGGCAAATAAATCATGTTGCCGCTAAAGATTTATTCTGGGAACTGCAACCCACCCTGACTATTATTATTCCAGATATGAACTACAGTCACAAAACACTTAAGAGTGCAACTTGAGCTCTTATAAAATCTGAACTGGGCCAGCAATTGCCACCCTAATCCTCAGAGAAAAGCCTCCTCATGTTACCAACATGTTCAGCTTCCTGTGGTGGGCTACCAGCCTTGTGCAAAACATACACCATCCCTGATCTGTGGCAAAGAAAATTGCAGAATTAGTAATTATGTATCCTCACATTACAATGACAATTAATAATGCATCGTATTAAGTCCTGCAGCCTGTCACTATGACAATATCCTGGCACAGGATTTTCATCTCGCTTGCTGAAGGTTTTCAGCATTCATCATGAAGGTACTCTGTAGTTACAGGCATTTAAGAATAGTACAAATGAAAAAGATGTGCAATTTAAGGTGAATGTTCTTGAATGGGGACAGACAGGAGATATGATTAATCAAGCAGCAATGGAGTGGCATGGGGGAAGGGGGGAGAATTAACTTAGGGTTGAATTTAAAGTCTTTCCTTTCATTGCTCTGCTCATTTCATTACCCCCTTTCAAGAAGAAAATGTTTATGCTATTTAATAGACTTCCCAGGATTTTTTTGTGTATTTGGGTTCAAGAAATGCTTGCTTCTCCATTGCTGCATTTCTGGCCTAACACCTCCTCCTTTCCACTCCTGGGGGTCCATATAAAGAATCAAGACCATGACAGTGGCATTCAACTTGTGTGGAAAATACATGGATCTCCAATTCCCTTATGCTGCTTTGTCAAAGCAAAGGGCTGGATTGATGGAGTTAGCATTAAACAATAATCTCAGATGTAGCTGATGTTCCACAAACTTCCCAAAAAGCAGGAGAAAACAAAGATGGCATGTTCCACTCTCAAAGAGTCTGTCAAAAAAGAAACATCTGAGGATGATGAAAATTACTCTGCTACATAACGTTTAAATTTCACTGCCTATTTCTCTTGTGCTCCACACTTTAAACAAATTCTTCCAATGAACTTCTTCCCTCATTCCTTTTTCCTTCAGTATTTCTGCAAGATGCTTCATGACATAGACAATTTCAGATTGTGTGCTGCAGTGGGACTTCCCTATGAGGCATTTACACTATCTAGCCTCAGGCTTTCTAAGTATTTCCTGGGATGATATTCTATTGTTCATTGTAGTGTATAAAGCCAGTATTTCTAAATCTCATCCATACAAATTAATTTGCACCCTCATCACACTTAATATCAAACACATATACTCCTTAAAAAAATATATGCCAATAGTGCTGAATATTATACATCACAGTATAAAAATAAGAAAACAAAAATATGACACAATATAGAAGTGTGCTTTTTTCCTCCCCCTTATTAGATATGTTCAACCAACAAAAGATGCAGCAAGGAAAAAATCCCACTAGCTGCTAGTGTAAGACTGCCCTCTAGTAGAAAACTTTCTATATGAATATGCTGCCTGTTTGGGGAAAATATATTACAAATTTAAATACACAAGCGTGGTCTAATAACATGGTAGAACAGGTTTTCAAAAACTAAATTAGGAGCATGACAACACTTATTCCAGTGCCATGCAGAAAACAGAAGTAAATCCATAGATAATAAAACATATAAAGAATAAGACGACAAGTAACTAGAAAACAGTACAGTCTATTACATGGATCATCTGTCTCCTGACTTAAGATGTTATGCTCCTTTCTGGTCAAAATATGTCAGAAATAGAATCAAGAACAGAAGATCTGAATTAAAAGTGTTTCTCTTAAGAAACTTGAAAGGGAGTGGCTGTTTCTTACAAAATCAAGATGAAAGATACAGAATCAAATTAGGAAATACACTAGCGAAGAGAGAAAATAAAATCAGAGCATTCCATGAGATTCTTCTCATAAACTCTGTATAAGTAGATATTTACTGAGGAGATATTTACTGACAATTATGAAATATCAAAAGTATAAAAAGAACAGCTTTTAAAAACATGCAGTTTGACCCTACCATTACATTATATTACAGTACAACTGTAACAATGGATAACATCAAGGTTAGTTAAGATGCCTTTTCAATAACAAAACTATTTTAGATCCCTGTATTTTTAATGAAATCTAATCTTATTAACTATGTAATGTCTGAAAAAAAGTTCCTTCTGAAGGTCATTAACCATTGCTTTTGCTCCTGAGAAGTTTTTGATGCTAGAAGTTAATCTGGCTTTGTGAAACAATGCTTCAAAGATTTTTATGTCCCATGCAAGCCCTCAAAATATGCAAAACCAGGCAAATTCAGCACAGTGACATTCACCCACATCCCAGATGCAGAGGCATCATACCTCACATGGTAGGTCTGGAACTTTAATGTGGTATGAGAATAAACCTCATGTCTCTGCACAGCATCAGGGTGCACAGGAGCCTTTGCAGTGTGCCTGTGTGCAAGGCACAGTGATGCCCTTACTGTCAAACAAATTCATCACCTGGACCAAGGATGCCAGTGGTTGTCTTGTGTTTTCTATACACAAGTACTCTGGTGAAATGCTTGATACATTAAACACAATGCATGCAAAAGTTAAACACTCCTGAAACCAAGCACCTTCCTGAACAACAGCAAGCATTTGCACAGACTGTCTAGGAAAGACTTTAAAATACACAGCTAATTAAAACAAATTCTGTTTTGCTTTGCATGACTGTATGTAGAACTCCTAGTCCCAGCAAGTTCTGGGCACAATTCTTTATCCAGGAGTTTGCAAAAATGGACTTGAAAAAAGAAATCATGACTGTTTAAATACAAGAAATATCAGCACACAGGAATTGAAACACAATTTTAAGAAAGTTTTTAAAAGAGGAAAGAACAGGGCAATTTGCAAACCCTGAGAATCTGTCAGTTTGAAAATGTTGCAGCAAAAATGAAGTATGAAACACTTCAGTATGAAGAACTGGAGGAGCAAAAGGTTGGGAGGGACACAATACAAGAGGAGTGCCTGTTTCTCAGGACCCCAAGGAACCCTGCAGCCATCAGGTGTACCAAGCCATGGAATTCTGGAAGAGAGACTAAAGCAAACTGCTAATCACAACCTGATTTAAAATACACACACACACCAACTAACAAAACACCCCAAATCAAACAAAACCAAAACATATAACAGACAAACATAAACAAACATATAACAAAAAAATCCAAAAACATATAAAAACCCAAATGCCAAAAGCAAAACAAAAAAAACCACTCAAACTACCAGAAAAGGCTACTTACAGTCTACTGAAAAACTAATTATCACTTAGGGACAACCTGCATTCTCCAGCAGCAGGAATGCAGCATATCCACATTGTCTGACTCCAAAATTCAGACAGGGCATTTAGTATTACATAGTGGAATGTTGGAATTGAACACACATTATCAATCACTGCTGGAGGCTGAGCTCATGCTTGAAGAGCAGATGAAGTAATTAGCCAGTCAGGAAACAGATAGGAAAAATAGGAGACAATTGCTAGTAGATAAGTATGACATACTCCACACTTCACACAGAGAAAAAAGCTATAGTCTGCAAAAATTACTGAATTCTGTGTACTGGATGACCTTATCCTACCTGTATAAATCAGAAGATTGTCTTGCTTTAGTAATTGATTAAATTAGAGAACACAGCACCTACCCAACATTGGCTGAAGACATGGTTTATTGGTTAGATATAAGACACATTTTAACAGCCTATATGGTTCATATAGGTCTTTATCTGACCCCTGTGTAGGCACAGAGAAAACAGCTGCCAATGCAGTGTCCACAGTGCAAATGTGCCTACAAGACAGTGCAGAAACTCAGGAAGAGCAGATGGAGGTTGGCCTGTGGTTCTGTGGCACCATGAGGCACCTGTGTAAATTACAGAACCGCAGATTGGTTTGGAATGAAAGAGACCTTTAATACGATCTGGTTCCAACCCCTCTACCATGGGCAGGAACACCTTCCACTAGACCAGGCTGCTCAAAGTCTCATCCAACCTGGTCAAACTTCTCTGGGCAACCAGTTCCAGTGCCTCACCATCTTCACAGTGAAGAATTTCTGCCTAATATCTAATCTAAATCCTCTATTAGTCCAAAGCCTTTACTCCTCCTCCTGTCACTAGAGGTCCTTGTGAAAGCCCCTCTCCAATTCTTTTTAGGTACTGGATGGCCAATCTAAGGACCCCTGAAGGCTGAACAGCCCCAGCTGACAGCCTGTCTTCACAGAAGATGTGCTCCAGCCCCTTCTTCATCTTCAAATTTCTCAACATTATATTTCAGAAATGAAACAAAAAGAAAAATCCAGGAGCACCCCCTTGCCCATCTTTAAACTAAAATATCTTAAATGCAAGGAGCATTGTTCAATGTAAAAAATTAAGTAGTAGAGCTAAGAAAAACATAGTGAAATGTGCTACATTTAAGCAAAGACAATCAGTAAGAGGTAACTGAAAAGGTATGAAGTATTCAGAAAACAACTTTTAGTCCCATATTCTTACATCCTTTTATATTATTTTGTATTTCTCCACTAACAAGATATAGAAGTTTGCTCACTGAATTGTCTTTCAGCTGGAGACCTTCTCCATTGGGCAGCGATGACCTCCGTTTTGTTGAGTTCTTGTTTGGTGTAGAATTACTGCCTCCAGCTTTTTTCTTGACAAAGAGGACTTCACAGCTGGCTTGATCTTCATTGTGTGTGCTCTTCCCTGCATTTATTACCCTAAGAAAAAAACAAAACAAAAAAATAAAACAGTGACCAGAGTAGCAAAGCACAGAAGCCCCCATCTGTATCTCACAATATGACTGGAGATGTACAGAACCAGAGTCCAGCAGTGTTGCAAGTACTGACTGAATTAAAATACCTGACTGCCTTCCAGAAATACAAACATACACACAGGCATACTTGCTTATTGCTCTACACATACACATAATATAACAAGCATTTTCTGCAGAACTATGTGAATAAGAACCAATGGTGCCATGACCATATTTCACCCCTAGGCATACTATACTTTTTTTTAAAAAGAGACTACTTTATGGATGAAGTTGATAACAGATATGCCTCCCAGTTGAAACATAAGACCCCCATTTGCTTTTCTACCTGTCAGCATCTCTGCTATAAATAATGAATCTGCTGGCTAAGAGTGTGCATTCTGTCAAGTTCCAAGTCTTTGCACAAACAAAATACCTGCTATAAATCTACAAAGCTGTTGCTGCTAGAGGCAGACTGTTCAAATGGCATGTATTAGAAATGCTATGACAGAAATACAAAGGAAAGACTTTGTCTCTGACAAGCAAGTCAAGCTTGCTTGTACCACAGTGATACAATGATGCATACTAAATACATCCCTCTAGTTCTGCACAACATAACCCCCTGCCCCCTAGAAGCCTACCTCAAACCACCTGTCCACCTGCCCTGTAGAAAACAGAGGATTCACACTAAGCGCTGCACTAAGAGCTCAGTATGAGTTTTTAACAGTCAAAGGTATCCTGAGACTTGTACCACAGCTTCTTTCCTTTGATCAGTGATGAGGCTGAAATAACAGCTATTCCACCAAGAAGTTTTTTAAAACCTTAATAAGAAGCCTGTACTATCCAAAATACTGTGATTACTATCATCAGTCTCAGAACAGCCAAGCTCCAACACATTTTCCACTTTTCTCTCTGCATGAGAATCTCATCACAAACTGACCAATTTTGCATCAGTTGACAATCCTGGGTTCACACGGGGCAAACCCATGCAAAATGGAACATCATCTTGTTCCAGCCAAGCAAAGACACTGTGACTTTGATGCAAGCACATCTTCTTCCATGAACACTATCCACCCACTCCTCTTTACTGTGAAGTTTAGGTCAACAAGTTGACCTATACTCAGAGACAGCATTTCCACTACTGGATAAGCACTGAGTTTCACATCAGGCACACAATGTCTTTAGAAATAACTGCTGCCTCCCCAGAAACTAAAACAGTTTGGAGGCACATCATGATCCTGACAGCAAGTTCAAGACATACCTGACTTATTGATCTCTGATGTTTTCATTACAGTAAAAATTCACACAATAGGAAGGTTGTTGAAATGCAGAGAAAACAAAAACCAAAGGAAGGCTTGCAGGGAGCCCCAGCTTGCCTGCCCTTGCTGAAATGTCAAGTCTGTATTAGCCTTGCTCACAGGTAATACATTCTTTTCACTTTCAAGGCACAATATGATGCTGTGACATGCAAATGAGTATTCCTGCCTCTGAATAGAAAAAATAATCTTTTTTAAAAGAAAATGTATGTTTGCTGCAGTTAATGTCAGAAATGGGAAGTTTCCTTACAGTGCTAAATGCTACACATTGCAATCTATCTGTATGCACAATACCACCATTTGTTTGCAAGTATGTCTTGTAAATAAATGCTAATTGTGGATAAGATTATTTTGCAAAACACATAGAGAGCAGAGATGAAGGAGCAATTAGTTGCAAGGCACTTGTGAGCAGTTTAACCACTCATCCCCTGTAGTGCTTAACCTTTGGGCAATTGCAGATCAAATATTGAGATGCAGTAAGCTTCCAGTCTGAAAACTCTCATTTTCTTGACATTAGGAAAAGGAGAAGCATATTTTCAAAAATGGGGAAAGCATCCAGAGTGGACAGTGAAACACACAACATGCACGACAAGCGCGACAAAATCATTTTACCAAAGCTTTTAAGTCAGCTGACCCAAGACCTGTTCAGTTCGAAATGCTACAAACATGATTATAATACTGCAGCAGCAGAGAAAGTGTAGTTTTATCACATCAGGAACTAACCAATATTCAGTTTAGCTGATCAGTCTCCTTACTGGTGCTGCTGTTTTCAATCCTATTTTAAAAAAGAAGACAAGTAAGAGACAGAAGTTACTGCTTTCCTGACACTTATTGTTCCTTTCAAAGGTCATTGAACTCTTGGGAGTTGCCCTGGTTTCTGAGCTTAGTGATGGAGTTTAGGACTTGTTTGGTGGCAGATGTTCTGATGTCTAATGACATGTCAAGTTATGAACAGTATTACCATTTTATAAAGCTCTTACAAAGAAAATTTTTCAATGCACCGTATACATTAGAAAGACTATGAGAACAAACAGACTCAAAAGACTGGCTTGACAATCACACATCCCAAAATACCTGAAGTCAAAATTGTGTACCAAGCACCTTGCCAGAAGAGGATATGACCAAAAGGAACCTGGCAAGGCTGAATACTGAGTAGACATGCAACTTGGAGTGTCAGTGTATTGAGAAGGGAGGAATGGGGCTCTGAACAATACATTTCATCAAGAAATAACTGTATTTCCTAGAATTCCAGTTCTTCTTTCTTTGTCAGAGGCTTAAGTATATTTTATTCCTTGTGAAGCCCTGAATTTATCATAATGTCAACATGGTGCTTGTGAATCCCACCAGGTAATACAGGCTCTAGATACTAAAAGCTGCTCCTCTCCTGACATGGGCAATCTTCAACTCTCACATCCCATCTCATAGGCAAATCCTGAAAAACTGCTGCAGTGAAGCCCCATATTTTTTAATTTCAAATCTTGAACTATGTGTTGGTACTTGATGCCAAGCACAGAAACTGGTAATATGTACTCAGCTTCAAACAGCTTCTACTCAGCTTCAAACAGCTCTGTCTTTGCTGACTTTGGAAATCCTTTTCTTTCTGCAGTTTCCTAAATCCCTCCTCCAGGCAATTTTTTCCACCAGCTTTCCAACGCTAATTTCACTGTTGTCTTTCCTCCTTGCTCTCCCAGACTGCAACTTATCAGAACAAAAATCACATCTAAGCTGCTTATACAAATAACAAAGCAGAACTAATCATATCACCAAAGGGTAACCTTTAATTAGACCTCTTGATTTTTTTAATGGAAAAATCTGCCCCTCCTTCCACCGAGGAAGTGCCTCAGCTTCCAAAGATTGCCCCGTGTACTTTTTTCTGTCTAACTCAAAAAAGTTTTCCACCAGTAAAGTGAACAAAATTAGATTAAACAGCTCCAATAATTTCAATTTTACTTTATCATTAATATTAATAACAATGCAGAGAAAAAATAGTTTAAAAATAATAAAAGTAAATCTGAGGGCTACATAATTTTCTAGCTTACTTAGACACACATTTTCAAACTAATTCCTCCTCTTGTTCTCTCTCCAAATTTCTCAAGACACTGATTAGACCTATTGATGATCAACTCCTTTCCATCCTTTCCCTCCTCTCTCCCAATACCAATATATATCTCCTATCCAATCATTTGCAACATTTAACCCAAATAATGTATCCAGAAGTATCTCTTTTTACAGAATTCACTGTCTGTACTGTATCAAACACATTTCTCAGTAATAAATAAATAATCCTAAAGTTTAATTTGAGGTATAGTCGTACTAGAAAAAACCTATCCTGCTTTCCAAGCATGAGCTTCCTGAAGCCTGTACAGTCAGGTGGTGGGGTTTGGTCACAGTTGAAGCACCTGCATCAATCTTAATGGACACTTCAGTATTTCATGAGCCTTAACCTTAAACATGTCCTCATGTTTAAAAATAGGCCTGGTAAAGAAATGCTAAACAGGCCCTGATAGTTTCAACCTCCCCCCTCCACCACCAAAAAAACCTAAACCAAGCCAAATGCAAACACAAACCAAAAATAAAAGCTTCAGTCTTTTTAAGCATTTCTACTCATCCCTCTATTTTTTTTGCATCAATACCAGTATATACTCTTTAAGTGTTTTATTCCTTCCTATACCATGCTCTTTGATATCACATTAAGTTATAATCAGCCAAAATTCCTTTGCTGTAGCAGGAATATTTTACCTATCAAAAAAAAACAAACTCCCAATGAAGTTGCCTCACCCACTTGTAGCAAAATACAGTCCACAAAAGAAGGTTCAAACAGTCCATGAGCTACAGTGAAGCAACATTGCTTATAATGTGCCTTAACATATGCTTTTGCTTGGGAAGCCTGTGCTCATTTGCTCCACAAATATTAATCCTATACAAATGCAAAAGCTTCTAAGGGTTAGCAAGAAAAAAGGAGCTAGAAATAAAAGGATATATATATATATATATATATGTATATAAAAAATACCATATATATATATATATAATACCATATATATAATCTATATATTATATCCAATTGCAGCTTGTTGTACACTGCAATTTTCAATTCTACCCCCCCATCTTTTTTTTCCCCCTAGTGGATAAGCATGTGAGTAGATTCCGCTGCTTTTTTCTGTGACATCTCACTTACAGTCTTAGATTTCCAGGTAGGTGTCTGTTTCTTCCCTTTCACCCACATGAGATTTATTTCTGCACTGGGAATCAACTTGAAAGAGATTTCCTTCTAGCTGTTCACCTCCTCCCTCAGATGAAAGGCAGCTTTTCAAGCAGCCTAAACAGTTCCATTCATTCATTATTGTAGCTGTCACATTGTGCACATCAAAACCAAAGCACCCACTAGTATTGTCCACTGCAGGCAGAAATTGAAGTCAGACCTGAATCAGTTCTCTAAATCCATGGAGCTAAATAAAACTTTCATTTTATTAGCCAAGGAAGAAGTGAATACTTAGCCATGAAATCTTGCAATGATGTGCTGTGAAAATACAGTTTCTCCTACCAGCAATTACACTGATATACTAGGCCAAGCTCACTTTGAGTCTGAGCTAGAAGCTATGACACCCATCTAGCTAATAAGAACTAAATGGGATTAAAATAAGCAAAGTATAAAAGTAGAATAGCATTTATGCTGGAAATTTGACACAAGTTCAGTGTAAATGATCATAACCTGGTAACAGAGCTTGTCTTTTGGCTGAACTCAATGACATCTTGGAAGGGAAACTCACTCTGATATTTGTATGGACTTCCTAAAATGCTACAATGCAGCACACCACCCAGCTGCCAAAACAAGATTAAATACTAAGTAACAACAAGAAACAAAAGAGGTGTAGGTCACTGCAGAAATGTGCAAGCTCTATAACCACTGCTCAGGGAGGCAGATAATTAGCAGGCAGGTATTTCAGAAGAAAACCAAGGGACAGTGAGCCCCAAGGAGATGCTGAGCCAGACCAGTGGGATACAAAGATGGTTAAGCATGATCTCACTTCAGAGCTGAGCATCTCAACCACAGCTGGAAATATCACTTGCCAAATTCTTCTTCCTCCCTTGTTCTGTACTAGCTATCAGAATGGGGTAAGAAGAGGTTGCAAAAGCAAAGATTTATTTGACACTGTATGAGAACCACCACATATTTCCCACAAAGGACAGTGAAATTGCAGAGAATGCCAGGTCAGACTGCTCATCATCCACATTTAAAACAAATTTTTCTGGCTGTTCAATGCTTGCTGAAATATAAGCAGGAGACCCAGAACACAATGAGAATTAACAGCTTTGTGTTGACCAGTGTCCTTCTAGTCCAGTTTCCACTAACACACTTGGACTTTTTCTTCTTCTCTCCAACAGTTAAGTCCTCAAATCCTGTTAATCTGAGAAAAATGGGCCTGAACTTATTTACATGGTATTCAGGAAATAGTTGCCTTGAAAGTTCTTCAGGTTATGCTTCTTATATGAATAGGGCACATTCAATCTGGTGAAGATTAACATATTTGCAGATGAATATATCTGTATCTCTGAGATTTTTATGCATTATTATATTTTTCTAGATTTTTGTTGCTGATAAAGCTACCTTGTGTTATTACATTATAATATTATGTTACCTCATTATGCTATTACATTGTAACATTATTATGTTGTTAATAATGCTTACCAGCTTCAACTGGTGTAATACATTTTCAGCTTCAAAGCAGAAAGCATTAAAAAATCCCTATATAGTAGTGAAAAGAAATGGACCCTTTCTACAGGAACACCCTTTATTATGTCTCATTAGCCATGTATAGTACTTGTTACTTTGTGCATTAGGACTGACAGCTCTTGAACTGAGGCACCTGGCTCAATCTAAAGAAATCACACCCTGATAGTAACTTTTTTATTTTGTTCACAGTCATTTTATCACATATGATTTCATTGTCATAGCCTTTAGGGGTGATCCTAGAAGTTCACTGATGAGCAATACTTCATTTTTGACTGCACACCAAGAAACACATACTTGGATAGTGGTTGTGAGCTACTTTTAGATGAGAAACCCCTTTGGATCTATCCTAGAGATCACAATCAAGATGGGAACCAAAGTTCTGCCATTCCTTTCCCTCTAATGCAAAGGAAAAGCAGCCACTTCCATGTTAGTTCCCATGAGCTGTACACCACCTTCTGCATGTGAGGCTGAATATAATGTTGACTGTGACATCCTTCATAAGGGTAGCACCATAGCCAAGACACAGTCTGATAAAACAACTGCATATGAAGTTCATTTGTCCCCACAGAGCTATGTGACAAACACAAAAATCATTCTGGTTAGAATGAGGAAAATTAAGAAAAAGCAACTTACCCCTAATTGCTACAGCAAGGGGATCTGAGTTTCAGAAATATTCACTCTGTCTACAAGTTCAGCACTACTATTACTACACCAAACCCCAACCAAAAGTTCAATTTGAATTGACCTCATATTTTTGTTGTCTTTCAGACTTTTAAATGTGTATGCACATGACAAGGATGCATGAAGAACACAAAAGAATACTTCCTCTCCTCTCCAGTTTCCTCCTCAAAGTTCCACTTTTGAAAGCACATCTAAAATAAACCCTTTCTTCCTTACAGAAATGCCAATTATATGCAAATAAAAGTTCTCCTTATGCTTACAGTGAAGCAGTTTTTGTGCTTAAAGTAATGCATTAAATCCCACATATTCAGACTGTGATGCTGTAGACCACAGTCTCAGCTTCAGGGTTAGGAGAAATCAAGATAAATAGCTTATGCAAAACTGGTCCAAGCTTTAAAAAAAATTATCTCTCATATTTAGCATGTGTGAAAGTTAACCCTAAGAGATGAGCAGTGACAGTACTAATCCCTTTTATACAGCTGTCAACTGAATTTAGCCCCAAGATAATCTCTGCAAGTGTGACAGAGAAGGTACACATTCCCACAGACACACACTAATGCCTTATGCACCATATCCCTCTACTGCAGCAGGTACTTGAAGCCCCCACAACCACAACAAAGAAAGAAGACAATCTGCTAATTTATTTTTAAAAGTCATTATAGAAACTGTATATGTACAGAATCAGACATATGCAAGGCAAGGAGGAAGAAGAAAAAGAGAAAACATTACATACAGCTTTATTATCACAAGTAGAAAATTAATTCAAAGCCACTCATACACTGGTAATTTTTATTAATTAAAGAAAAACTGTATTCTGCTGCTGGAGTTTTACATCCATCACTTTTCCTTTGGGAGAACATTAGTTGGCAGATCTGCAGGAAGGGGTCAAGTGCAAAAAAACAATCCAATGACTCTTCGCCATAGAAATGTGCCTCAAAACCCAGTCTTTTACTTCTGTTACTAAAATTGTATTCCTAGACCTCATCTTTGAAGCTGTTAAAATAGAAGCTAAATGCAAACCAATGAAATATCAGCAATCCCAAGCCTGAAAAAAAAAAAAAATAGAGAAAAATAGCAACTCCCTTAATCCTGATAGACCATGATTATTCATCAAAACATTTGTACTGATCATTCATTTATTCCTTTTGGAGATGACAATCAATTCCAAAATTAGCCTTCCTAAATTTAAAGTATAAAAAAGTCACAGTAATTAAGGCACAACAGGATTAAGAATATTTTGCAGTACTTCAACATATAATTTATATACACATACATACACACAAACACCTCTAAACAAAAACCCATGGAGTTCCTCATGCAAGTTATACAAAATTCATTTAAAATATGATGCCATTGAAAACACTTATTTTTGATGAAATATAGGTCAAAGTGCTTAATATCTTTGCCCAATTGTTCAGCCATCACAGGTGAAAATTTTCAGAATCACTTGTGCCCAAAGAGGCCTAGAGAAGATGGCATAGCCTGGAACAAACTTAAGGTGCCCTGATGGGGTAGACCTTGCACAGTGTGACCAAAGGCACATGCAATTCCAGAGAGCTCTCAACGAGAACAAAATCAAGACCAGAACCAACTGGCTACTGCAACTTCCATGCAAACCTCTCCATGCCTCTCAGGCCACTGGGAAATTAAAATTGTGTCAAGACCTATAAAAATATGGATCAGGAAATAATAAAGTATTAGAGTGTCCCTGCATCCTGCTACACCAAGGAACAACTCATTTTCAGAAATTATAAGCTGCACAAATGTGAAATATGCACAAAGGCAAAGAGTGAAATTGGAAGTTTGAATTTATACACCCCTAGATAAGATTCTAAATAAGTATTAAACAATGTATTCATACTGAAAAGAAAACCCAGAGAACTCAGCAACTGAATAACCTGTAAAATTAGCAAGAGACAACTTCTCAGGCAAAGGGTGAAAGGCAAACTTTAAGTATCTCCTCTCTTGGCTTTCCCAATATAAGCTTCTCCTCCTTCATGTGGCAGTGTGCTACCCCACAGGGACACCCGTGTAATGAAATTATTTTTTTTAAAAAATCTAAATAAATGTATTTCCACAACAAGACTGAAGAGACAGTGTAATGGTAGAAATAGCAGATAATAGGAAGGAGAAGTTCTGTCTAACATTTCTGGAAAAGAAATCTATGAAGCTGTATCTCAAGAGTCTGGGAAGCTAGTAAGGAGAAAGAGAAGGTGTACCTCAGTTAACTGTGAATAGCAAATACTGATACGTCTCTTTTCTGGGAAAATCCACTCAGGTTTGTCTTTGGTTTCAAGAATATGAGCCCAGAGTACCTTCACCTTGGCACTGGCAGTGGCTCTGCATCAAGAAGCCAAGTACTTTTAATCTTCTTACATGTCTACATATGTCTAGTCACCCATATGTGACTGCTGTGACAAGTATGGTCCCCAGAGGTGAGATCTAGTCAGATGTCTACGGAGCAGACAGCTAAGTCTGCTTATCAAGTCTGGGTGATTAGCTAAAGAGAAACAAGACATCTGGGGGCATGATTCATCTGACCTATTTTAGTTGTTTACATTGCATGAAACGTGTCTTCCTCTTCGTGGGTGATAAAGCTGAGCCTAGACACTGACACAGCAGGTTGTCAGCATGTGGTCAGATGATTCCCACTTACATGCCTGAGCTTATGAGGGTGGAGGAAGCAAAACAAACATACAAACAAACCCCCCCCAAAAAACAACAACACCAAAAAGCCACGAACTTCTCTTTCAATAAGTTTTTTTGCTATTTGCAATGCATTTTCCTCAAAATGCATCTTTGATATATAAGTCCTTTGGTATGAATAATAATGCCACCCAAGTCAGAGAATTAGGGTTTAAAGCAAAGCAGAGGAAACAGAAATAAAGGCAGCAAAAAATACTTTTAAAATAAAGGCCAAGGACATATTGGCATTATGGGTCCTGATGCAATATGTGAGTTTAGCTGTTTAGTGCTGCAACTATTTAAATGCATCTAAAACAGCTGGTGGGATTTTCAGACTCAAAAGCAGATAATTGTCAATCTCATTCACAGCAATTAAATCTGTATAGGCTAAAATAGGATCTATTGTTCCCCACAAATACTGGGACTGGAGCCAGAAGTAACTTTAGTGGAACAGAAGGCTGGCAGCTTGGAAAGAGGCTGAGAACTGTATTCTCTAGCATAACAGGGAAAAACTGGGATCCCTGGAAAAACCAGGGACCAAAGACAAGCTCACAGACTTTTTCATAAAAAAGAATTTCTCCTCTTCTGAAAGTACCAGGGAGATATCAGAAATTAATAATCAAGCAGACATCAACATAGAATTATCTCAGTCCATACTCTACACACATGGAAATGTATCCACCAATTTCTTCTGGTGACTGAAAAGAAAAAAGCTAAACATTAGTATTGCTATATTTAGACATTTGCACACTACCTAGATACACACCTTTGGAGACACTGAGCACTGGGTCATCAGATAGGCAAGAAAGCTGGATAGCTCTTATTAAGAGGCCAACACTGCCAGTAGAGGAACAATCATTAATCTGCTCTCAATTCAAAGTGATCAACAAGTGGCAGTAAAGGATTTCCAAATCATTTGCCAAGGACAAAACACCCCCAGCAGCATTAAGTGATGACTGTTAAACTGCCACCAAAAAAGGGGGGTAAAACCACAAAGAGCTGGTGCATGATCTTCAAAGCAGTGCACAGGCTGTCCCACACTTTTAACTGACATTAACATAATTTTTCTTCCCTCTACCCATCAACCAGCTCACAATGCCATTCTTTTCTCATGAAAGTATGTATTTCAAGGGTAAGGGCAATTCTTTCATAGAGAAAAAGGAGATTCTTTACTCCATGGACTCAAATACTCACAAAATACCAATCACACCACCTACTGTAAAAAAATTAGTCTTTCTTGAACCAGTTAAAGCACCATACTTCCTTTATGCTTTGGAAACATGCAACACTCATATTTATATTTATATATATCTCCCATATGTATACTTTAAACAGGGATAAACTTATTTGATTAGGATTAATTTTATTTACTATGCAAAGATTAAGAAATATAATCTCAAAGTGTTGAAATAAAATGCCCCACAGAATACAGGATAATCAACACAACAATTAGAAAATAAAGATTTGCAACACAGAGGAGTCTTCCCTTACTGGGAAGAGAAAGGAAAAAATTTCCAGCTCCTCTGAAATGTTGACTATATCAGTAAGAACAAAATTCAGTCTTACAAATAAGTGATTTGGAGTAATGTGTTTCCAAACAGAAGAAATAGGTTCTTCCATAGTATGGAGAGCGATAGCAGAAGGGGTAAAGGTGTTTCCCACCACTCTTACACATCTCTCTCTTTTAACACATAAATTAAAAATTGTGGGGCCTCATAGCATGAAACAAAGGAAAGAAGGGCACCTGAGTGAAGGCATGCTGACTGACCTCCTCCAGAGCAGCATTACACACTCAGGGGTGAGCAAGTTGCCCATTTAGGTCAGCAAAGAAACCAGCCTGCAGCAGACACCAGCAGCAACCATGTCTTTCTGCTCCCCTACCCACTGGGGGATGGTGGTGCCAACAGGAACAAAAGATGCCAATCTTCCAACCTGCCCATCTGACAGCACGTAGTCCTCATGATTTGCTTCCATTCATAAACTGGAACAAAACAAAAATCATTTTCTGAAACATCTTCATAACAGCCTTAGCAGAGCTGTTCTGTCCCTGATGTGCCAGAACTCCAAGGTAGCATTTTGGAATAGACAGCAGGCAGCAAGCAGAGCTATTTACATACTTTACTGAACATTTTTAAAGGAATGTTACTCTCCTGCTGTAGTACTAGGATCAGACACCTCCAGGTAATGCCAAAAGACTGGTTCCCATCCTGCTTCATGGTCTGCTAGTGTGGTGGGGGCTCCCACCTCAGTGGTTGCTCCAGTCTCAGTTAATGACATTCTATCACTTGAGCTTAGATAAACACATCTCTCTGTGTGTGATTCCTTCTCTTCTTATGTAAGTTATTCTGGCTGGCACTTCTTTTCCCTTTTATGAAGGAAAGAGGCTTTTCCAGGAAGCTGGATGCTGAGGGAAAATTGCATGTCTCTTTTGTTGCTGTTTTGCAAGCAATATTTCTGCTTAAGAAGGCATGTTTTTTTCAATTACAGCAAAAAAAACCTACTGAAATTGCTTAATCCTCTTACTTCCACATGCATGAAACTTTCCCCAGTACTTTTGCTGGGTTTTTACTTTTTAGACCATAACTAGCCATTGAATATAAAATGCATTTCTGCCATAACGACATCAATGGGAGGCCAGAGGATTAAGTAATAAGTATTCCATCTTTCCCATTTATATATGCATACAAAAACTTCACTGCATTCTATTTGCTTACCTCTATGACAACAGTACTTCCCCCCACTCCTGATTTATCTCCTGCCTACCAGCAGAAACTTAACGACAAGGAAATGAAAAAAAAAATCCTAATGCCTAATTATGATGGCTTTGACAGGGGAAGAGATAATTTTCTTCACATAGGCCCTAGTATGGGGCTATGTTTTGTGTTTGTGCTGAATACAGTGATGATAACAGAGAATATATTTTTATTATTTTATTCTTTTTTAATTGCTGAGAAGTGTTTACATGGAGCCAAGGCCTTTTCCTCTTTTTGTACTGCCACACTGAGGAAGAGACTGGGGTTGCCTGGGAGGTTGGGAGGAGACAAAACCTGGACAGGTGACCCAAACTGACAAAGAGATGTTCCAGACCATCGTGCCCAGCATATAAACTGAGGGAAAGAAGGTGGGGGATGTCTGATGTCATTTACCTTCCCCAGTAACCATTACATGGGTTGGGGTCCTGCTCTCCTGGAGATGGCTGATCATCTGCCTGCTCATGGGAAGCAGTCCTTTAATTCCTTATTTTGCTTTGCTTCCACGTGCAACTTTTGATCTTCTTGTTAAACCATCTTTGTCTCATCTTATGGGTTTCCTCACTTTTACTCCTCAGATTTTCTAGTTGGTAGTTGGCATCATTGTAAACCTTATCATCTAACAGATAATGGAACAATGTGTTATGAAGTATACCAACTAATATTCTCTTAGGAAATTGTATGTTTTGAACACAACCCAAACATTCAGTAAAATTTTTTTCTCTAGCAATGAAACTTTGTGCCCAATTACATTTTGAATAGCCTCAATAATTAGTGCAAAGAGCATTCCAATGATAATTGTATCCATTAGACTTCTGTGCTTCCAGCATTTTTATCTGCCTATGATTCCACAGTGGCCTTCAACTGGGCTTTAAATATCACAATAAAAAAAAACTTAACAAAAGCACTGTTATACTTAGTCCTCAATAGTACATAGACTTAAAAAATTATCTTGATTAAGGTAAGACTGATCATTTTTACTACGTATTAACAAAGAAATATGTTGTTTGGACATGGGAACAATACTCCCCACACTGTATAAATCATCTCAGGCTTTGTCCTTTACAAAGTGCCTCCTAAAAACTAAGTGGGTTATCCTCTGTTTAACAAAGGCAGCATCACTTCATTAGGAGCCCAAGAAAGCAGGGAGAGAAGGGGATCACAGCTTGTTTGCTCTAAGAATATTCCCTGCATCCCCACCATTCTGTTGGCATTCATAAGACTCAAGGGATAATACAGTCAAACTCACATTCAGTTTTTGGGGCTGTTTTTTGCATCATTTAGGTGCACGCCATGAGGGGAGCACTCCTCAACCCCATCTATATTGAAAACACTACAATTCTGCTAAGCTTATCTACCTGAATTATTGCTCTTTCAAAAATAAGGAGACCACCTTTGCTTTCTATATATTTGATAATGCCTGTTTAATCAAAGGTTTTGTCACTATGTGAGGAAAGAGACTATCCATCTTGTCAAGTAAAGAGGTGTGCACACTCTTAAGCACTATCACTTTGGTCAGAAGTTAATGGAAACAAGTAGGAGCTCAGAGATATGAACAGAGCTTGAAACATCTCTGTGTTGTGCTTATTCCTCACCCCTGAGACTTTCTGATACTCACAGACCATTGTATCTTCAAAAGCAAGTAAAAAACTGCACAGAAGCCTGAAACAGCCTAACGGAACAAACAGCTTTTCTTTCCAGCTTTGGCAGATTACAAGAATAATGAACTTTCCAAGCCTTCAGGAGAGAAATAAAAATAATAAAAATCCACAAACTAGCAAGGGCAATTCTGTAAATGAGCAGATGCATAGAATATTATGTAAAAAAGCATCTACTATCTAAAAAAGAGAAATGAAATGTTTCCCTTCTCCTATGGCAGCTTATTTGTATCTACCTCCCAGCCATGAAGGCTTATAGCCTACAATAGATTCCTGGTGCTTTGATGAGGGCAGGATGCAGTGAAACAGACAGAACTGCTGCTCATTAGAATACACCAATTTATTCCTGATTTCAGAATATACTTCAACTACCTCTGACATACGAAATAAGAGTGCAGCTTCATTTATATCTGCTGCTGAGAGAAGCTGGTGAGCACCAGAGGACACAGCCAGCAAGCACAGACAACTCCAGGGCTATTTGTCACAGTGTGAGGCTCCTGTGAGCTCATGTTGTGGCTTGGGGTCAGTCCCCACCAGCTCTGCTCCTGCACCTCAGATGAGCTTTAGTGATGACACACATCTACAAGGATTTCCACTGGGAAGCAAATGCCTCAGGGGTAACGTGTACAGCAACAAAATCTTCCCAGTCAGAAAAAATGCAGCACATCTCACGCAAACTCATTTTGCTGAGGTTAAATCACCCTCTAATTAGAGCTTTCTGACATAATCCCAGCACAGTAAGGAGGACAAACAGAATGAGGAACACTAGTTTGGGGAAAGTGAAATATGAATGGATCTGATAACACATTATGTGTAACGAGAGGAAGTTAGATTATTTTTTTCCCCCTCCAGACAGGAGTTTAGCAAATTCACTCTTCTACACAGATGTATCTTCTGAGCTGGATGACCACTGGCTGCTCCTACCCCCAGTAGGTTTGTTGGTGAAGTCAAGCTGAGAGAAGAGTTGAAGGGCAAAACTGGGGGTTTGCTCTCCAGTGGCTCAGGCACTCACATCCTCTGGTATCGTAAATTGGTGTCCCCAGGCTGAGCAATGACATTTCTCAGCCAGTGACAGGGTGCTGATACTCAGCCACCAGTATTTTCCCAAATACCAAAACAAAGGGTTTGCTACTTTCAAGACCAGGAAAACCAGTTCCACAAGCCAGCATTAAAGGATGATTCTGCAACTGAAACTGCTGAGAACTGGGGGTTAAACCTTCAGTAGTCTCAAAAGCAGCAAAGAAGGGGACATGGGATACTTAGGCCTACATTTGAAGTATTTTTCCTACAAGTAACCATGAATAATAATTTTTGATTCTTCATATACAATTACTTAGCCACTTACAAGTTTTCTTTCTCCCAACTGGTTCAAACAATCCCATTTTATAAGGATAGTTCATCACCTCAGAAAAGATCACCCTTGGGCAAATGACTGACAGAATCACCACCTGCCCTCCCAAGTGTCCCCAGTGCCCATCTCAGTCCATAATTTGGACTTATTTCTGCAAGAAACTAAAAGACCAACTTAGAGTAAGCCTGAAAAAGCAAGTGCTTTTCCTGCCTACAGTTCCCCATCCCCAAGATATTAATTAAATGTTTTTCCATCTCTCCAAAGAGGGAGTTCATACTCTGCACCCCAGGAATGACACATAGCTGGTTTTATACAGTGCTTCTTCTCAACCCCCTCACCTTTTTCACCTTTGATCATTAGCTGTAGTAGGTAAACCAAAGGAAGAAAGGATTACAGCAAACTTTTTCATTATCCAGCTCTATCTTTATCTCAGTACAGGTTCAAATGGAGTAGAAACCAATATTAGCACTATTCTTAAAAAAGGAAAAGCTGGCTTCCACTCGGTATCTCATTTATTAGGAGATGACAGATGTTCTTAACAAACATTGGTAAAGAAGGATAAAATCAGCAAAATTAACATGTATTTGCAACAAGCACTGCACTGAAAAAAAGGCAACACCATTTTTTATGTCGTATCAGTCAAACCCACAGAGGTTTACCAATCACAACCTGCAATCACAATGAACATATTGGTTGCCTTAGGCAACTGGATTTTTGCCTCAGCAGAAGAGATAACGCAGGTATTCAATCAGATAAACTGTAATTTTTTGCCCAATAAAAGCCCATATGTCAGTCTTTTATCCTTCTAGCAAATCAAGAAAAAGCTATGTTGAATCAAAGGCTCAGGATTCAGCTCAGGCAATAAACCCTCATAAAGAGTCTTGTGAGCCCAACTCATCAGCCAAGCAGGCAGCTGAGGCTTGATCACCCTCCAGGTGTCTTTGCCATCTTCCCCAATAGGATTTACTGTGCCTGTTGACTCTCCACAAGCTGCCTCCAGCCCCTCTCCTACCCACTCACAGCCAAACCAACCTCCAGTGACCAATGCCAAATCAACAGGCTGAGCCACAAACACCACACTGTCCTGAGGGACGTTCTGAAAGAGTTCATCTGGTGGAGAACACAGGCAGGCAGCTAAAAGCAGGCTGCTGTCTTAAAACATTAGCTGGATAACACTGGTTTTTCTGGGGGAGATGCTTGAAAACTTCTCCCTCTCTCACCAAGGCACAAAGCATCAATGCAAGTATTATGTTATGCTGGATTTAGAAATTTCTATCTGCTCAAAATTCCTCATGCATTGGTTGCGAGGTTGGGAGAAAGTTGCTTCCATTTAAGATAAATTTCCAGTTTATAATCTTGGTAAAAAATGAGCAAAAACCGCATCAGGAGCCTCCAGATTAGCTAGCCACAAGAAAAGTCCTGCTCCCAAAGGGCCCTTAGGACATTTAAGTAAAAGTGTCAGCAGACCAAATACAAAAGCCTCCTTTTCATCGCCTATAAAGTCATGCCAGAATAACTTAACAACTTGCCAATTTTTTGTCTTTGTCTTTTTGTACAGTAATGTTTGCATGTACCACAGGAAGAGGGAATTAAGGAAGAAGTGGTTTCAAACTGTTGTTCCTCCTTGGAGTACTGCCCTAACCTGGTTTCAGGAGGTGAAACTACAACTTCCGTGTATTGTCTCTAAAGTTCCTTCTCTACAGCTGCATTCAGCAACAGAAAACACCTGTGCTGTTCTGGGGAGATCTCAGTATGTGAGATGTGAACTAGACTATTGATAACATGAGCCCAGTAGTGATGAAAGACTACAAGAGCAGAGAGAGGTGCATGAAGAATACAAATTAAAGATGATACAAAAGAAAAGAAAACTCCAGATTTGGGTCAGGTTATTCTTCTTTTTTTTTTTTTTTCAGGCTGAGACTTAAGGCTCAGATTTATTGCACCCTTATCCCCAACGCTATCCCATGTCCCAGTTTACAGAGCAGAAAAACTGGTGCACATGCTAGTACCTCAGCCCAGTGCAGATGGTTTGTGCAAGTAAACAGCTTCGTCCTGGCTTTGCAGGCAGGTTTTACAGCTTGCACCAAAGCTGCAGCCTGCTCTGGCCACAAAGCATTTAGCAGGTTAGCTTTCTGCCAGCCATGATTGATGTATATCAATCTGCACGTGATTGATGTATACCTTGAAGTGACTTCTCCACTCAGCAAAACACAGGTTGAAAGCTGAACTCTGCAGCAGCAGAAAAATCAGACATGGTTATAAGACAGCCATCCTATGCCATACAAGACTTATTGTGAGCAACTTTCATATTAATTAATTCTCAAGTTATTTTAAGGGAAAACTTTTCAATACCAGTAGGAAAAAGCAAATTTGAGAGAGAAGACACTGAAGTGATTAGAGAGCCTTTTTAGCTTCTTGGTCCTCACTTTAAGCAGTAGCTTATTTCAGAAGGTACTTTTCCATTTCTAGGAGAGGTGATTGAGGCAAGGGGACATGGCAAGTGGCTTGCCATTTTACAAGCCAATAAATTTGAACAATTCACGAAGCTAAACCCACATCTGTCTTTTATCAAAGCAACAATCTCTCCCCAAAAGGCTGTACTGATGAAACCCTAAAACCTCAAGATTCAGGAAAATCCCAGAATTGAAAGACATGTGACATCTCCAACATCTGACATCTGCTGAGTATTAGACCCGTAACCACTCCCCACAGTCAGTATTTCCACAAAAGAAGTAACAAATGTAAAACTTAGTTTGAAACCCATTGACTATTTTCAGCCAAGTAGGGAGATGCACACAAAGCACTTGGACAGATTTTGCTTCTGTAGAAAACAGAGCAAATAATTGACCAGAATAATGAAAATGATTAAATGAAAAAGAAGTGCAGTTATTACGGACCAGATTATAGAGCTCAACAGGAAGGGAAAGTTGGTTTCTTTGCAGTGAGTTTTAGGGAGTTCTGTTTATTTTTAAGCACTAGGGGATACCATGAGGCTTTACCCAGTGATGGCTACTGAAGGAAGAAACATATAAAACTGCACTGTAATTCCAATGCAACATAACAGAGATAATGCTCAAAACATGAGGTTTCCATGCTTTACTTTGAGCTTCACTGGAAGCTTAAAAGATTTTAATAAAAAATCTGATGTTCACACATAGCTACAACCAGTATTACAACAAACTCAGCATGATGTGACATACTTCTGAATAAGCACAAACTTTGTCTTGTACCTCAATTAAATAGAAATATTGGCCAACTGAAAACATATTTGAACAGCTCATTAAATGCCTGAGAGTTCCACACTTTTTTCACACTATCAATTTTTAAAAATACTCCTAAGAGTATCTTAGAATACCCTCTTCCTCTTTTCAAAACTACCACTGCACATGACAGGAAGATGAAATTACTCAATGCTAACACTCAAATTCAGCTCCACAGTAATGTGTGGTTTTATATGATACTCACAAAGAGCTGTAGGCATAATAAACTGAATTTCATATATTCATCTTAGATAAAATATAGAACCTTTCTGTACCTGTTCTATATTGTTTTTCATTCCATACTGTTAAAATATAATAGGTGATGACAACATTAAATGTACAATGTGCCTTGTAAGCATCTGAGGGCCAATAATGGGACATGTGCAAGGTGAGATACTCAACAGAAACTTTAATCAAGAGTCTAAGGACACACAGAAATTGCTTCATCTCCCACAAGATAACAGGCCAGTGTTTAGTGAAAGAAATGAGGCTGGAAAAGTCAGGACATTCCTCATGTTTATGCAGGGAAAGGAAAATAACTCAGAGCAGCAGTTCTGAGCAGCTCCAGCGAAAGCGCCTTCAGAAGAACACATTGCCTGGAAGAAAACAAAAATAAAATGGGGCTTTAGCAACTCTTTGGGACATGTCAGCCCAGCTGTGGGGCTCATCAGCCAGTATCACAAAGCTGTTCAATATGATGAAGTAGGTAAGAAAGGATCTTCAGACTGAAAAACCTAAAGAAACAACAAAGAGAAAACCCAACTAAGCCTCTGAAAATACATTTTGATGTGTCACTTTTTTACAACTTTGATAATAATCTTATCCTGCAGAGAATCAAATAAATGTATTTTTAACCCTAAACCTTTACTCTGAACCAACCTGACCTCAGGACATGATGTACACAAAAGGTACTGCACCAAGGACATGAAGAGTTCTTGTGGCACCCAACTCCCAGTTGAGTTTAAGGGCTCTCAAAGGATAACAGCACAATCCTTTACTAACCTGTATGGGACATGCAGAAATTATGAGGGTCATTGCAGGGATGCAGGTGAAGAGGTAGTTTGGGTGACAAACCTTGGGCAGGCTATCTCCTTGGTACTCAGTTTATTCTAAGCATGTCCAAATCTTAACTCCTCAAGGAATTCTGCAGTGAACATGAAGATGGCATATGAGTCATCAAAACAGGGCAGAAGCTTTTAAATTCAGCTACAGACTGATTTGAACTGACAGAGATGCCATTTTACTTTAGCAACCAGTGCAAGTCATACTGTATTTTTGACCAAGATTTACATCTGTTTTACCATGAAGAGCTTTATGTTTCCAGTGGGTTACTGCCATAGTTTAGAAATTATATTCAGTTTAGAAAAAATTAAAAGTAAAAAGGGAAAATTTTTATTTCAAGATAACATTTGGATTGCAGCAAAAAAATCATCCCAGGGCCTACTCAGAAACATGAATTTACATCAGTGTACACTGATGAGATAAATACATATATATCTTTCTCTAGTCATATTTAATCTTGTTTAACATTGCTTGCTGAGGGGAATGACACAGCAGTTGCAACAGCAGAAAAAAAAACAAGGGAAGATTTCCCACCCCTGCCTCCAAGCAGTTTTTTTTACTGATCTTTTGGATCAATGTTTGTCTTTAGCACCAAGTTCCTTTCTGGGGTACATAAACAAGGACATACAATTTTCCTCCCTGTAATACCTAAACATTTTCTAGAGGAATTTAACAGGTGTTGGCATCAAACGTTCAGGGACTCTGTGTCAACTGGTTGAACACAGTGTACTGTTCAATCTGCCAGAAGAGGAAAATATCCAAATTATTCTGTTCTTGGTACTCATATCACATGCCTGGCAAAGTGCAAAGCCATTAACACACTCACTCGACACACTACACATGAGCACTGCTTGGTTTCCAACAGCAAATTCACATTCCAGCTGGGGAGGAGTCACTCTCCCCCCCCACCAGCTGATTCCCTCACTGTTAGTCAAAACTCTCCTCTTGATGTGGGGAAAGACTTGTCCCAATGAACTTGAAAATTGTTATAATTTGAAATTATAAAACCTGGAGTCAGAACAATAAGTGTTGGATAAAGAGCAATGATCAAAAAAAGAACACATGGCTCATCAGAAGAGATGTGTGAGAAGTTGACCATTTGCCATTCCTCAGGGGGAAAAAAAAACCACCCCACAACAAAAGCAAACCAAATCAATTGGGTCATCACTGAAGCAAGCCCAGGACAAAGATAAAAGCAGTTTTCAAGATTTTTGTAGTTTGATTTTTGCAGCGTGTACCAGAACGGGAAGAACCCAGCCCAATATCCTGGCCAAAGCAAATTCACTGAGACAACCAAAGTACCTGACTGCTACAAATTCCCACACAGACAACACCATAAAGATGCAGTTTAATTCTTATCAAAGGCCTGGTCTCGTGTCCCACAAGCAACACTAAGGCACCCAAGAATGGATGGGTCATGCCCCATTAAGGAAAATATTAAGAGAAGGCACAGAACACCCAAGGAAATAGAACAGATAAAACCTGGGATTTTTTTGGAGTATCTAAGTCTTCTACATTGGTGATTTTTTAAAGTTCTGACTGGAAAACTTTTTAGGCTAGTGTACAATGTAGAGTAACATAAATGGAGGAATATTTAAAACTAGGGAGTAATCATAGAGCAAGATATGGATCTTTTAAACCAAAAAGTTGTGATAGAAAGTGTCATAATGCTTCAGTCACCTATATCTGAAATCTCTCCTGTAAAATAGGACATTACAACACTGAATGTTACAGAATATAAACTAAATTTATTTTCACTCACCATCTAAGAAGTGTTTGCTATTTATACTGCATTATAATTCTAATGCATACTCTCCCCCTTAAAACCATTTACATATATTTGGCACTGGAATAAAAGGAAAAAACAGGTTTCAGCATTCTAACTCCTTTAATAATACCGATGAGATCACATTGAAACAAACAACCTCCTGCCAGACAGATGAGGGAAATTATTAGCACTGTTAAATGAAGACTTGATGGATTAGCTCTTCAAGAAGCTAAAAACCTCAGGACTTTTGAAGGTGATACGTAATCATCCACCCACTAAACGTTCAGAACAGCATCCTCCCAGGCAAGAATTCACAGCACTGAATTGACAGTGTTGAAAAATACTGTTATCCTGGATGCTATGTTTGCTTCTTCCTCATCTACAGTGAAGAAGGCAAGAGGCAAAACTATCTCTGTGATCCAAACATGAGAAAAAACTTTCTTTAAACATAACCCTTTTCTAACATGAGCTCTTGGAAACCCATTGCAACTAAGCTCCAATCCACAAGGGTGCCAGTTTAATTTACTGCTGCTCCTTTGTCTTTCTCCTCACCCCATTCCCCATTTAAACCAAATAAAGCAAACAGCCAGGACTGGAAAAAAACCCAAAAACATCAATTTGCACAAAAACATCTCACTGCTAGCACCAAGTATAGCAGACATCTTTCACTGCATCCCACCTCAGACCCAGCCCAGTAGGACTGGCAGCACGTGCCACCAGAGGATCATAAGAAACAGCATGGAGAGAAAGGCTCCCCTGTACCTCTGATAAATCCAAATTTTAGGACTTTGGTTTGCATCACCTCTGTTCTCCACTGCAAGCTGTTTTAAAATAAATATACTTAATTTGTTACATGGCAGACTCAGATGGGTAGAGGGTTAATGTGGTCCATAGTGGGATGAACCACTTCCTGAAGAAATACAGAAAAGCCATCTCCACTTCCAGAGTGAGAAGACTGCCTTTTGCAGAGGCTGAAGATGAGACATACCCAAGCAGATTTATCATGAGTCACAGCCCATATTTGTCATTTCAAGAAGTACAGTGTAGCTCCAAAAATGTGTTAAGATTGATAAAACAGAAAGGAAATCAAATGTGAATTTAATGGTAAGTGGAAGTACAAAATTACATTCTTGTTAGAAGGATACATCTACTTAAAAACAGTAAGCAAATTGGATCAATATTCAATGCTCCCAGAAAGCAGGATCTGTTCCTACAAATACAGCAAAAATAATTTGACCAGCTTCCATGAAATCCAGTGTAAGACAACACATGACACTTCTGTCATCAAAAAGCTTTTTCATGGTAAAACAATAAGAGAGAACCAAATACAAGCCCACTGACACTCCACTCTCTGGCCTGAAGATGACCAGCACACAATACCTGAAGGCATGCAAGAAAACCTTTAAGTCTTACAGTGAAATGGGAAGTCCTTTCCCCAGTTTTATCTGTGCCTCAATTTTAAATTATTTTTAGGGGGTGAAGCATGTTTAGTGGCTTGAAAATGCATTGAAAGAGCAGAAGAACAAGCAAATAGCTTTGCAAAATCATCTCAGAGGGTTTGGCTGTAAAGCAAGAAAATTGAGTTCAAGAGATTTGGGTTAGCTTGTTTACCATAGCAGAACAGTGAAATGAAGAAATCCATCTTCTGGAGGTCACATTTCATAGCCTTATATCAGGTTTCTGTTTCAAGCATTCAGCTAAGACCTAACCTGAATCAAAGAAAGCCAAATGCAGGCATTCTAAGCCTGAAACAGTAAGAAGCCTCCACTCCTGTTTACCACACCTCAGCAGGTGAAGGAGTCTGCTCTGATCACCTAGATTAACTTTGCTTAACTTTTACCTAATGAGCATAATTCATTATTCAATGGTTGTCATTTTTGCTTTCTTTCTCTTAACTGTTGAGTTGTCTGGTAACAGTTTGATTTTAAAGATTCAAAGTTATTGAAGCAAACATTTTAAAAGTTTTTAGCCTCTCCTGCTTTCCATCACTCAACTACATACCATCTCATAATTTCTGTTTTTCTTTTCTCTTTACATTCAAAGAGTGAATAAAATTCAAGACAAAACACCCTCTGACATTAAATCCAGATTTGTTAAAATCATGAGAAAAATCCTAACAATTACAGAAATTTAGAGAAAGTGAAAGGCTTTGATCTTAAAGTTCCAAACAGGCACAAAATTCAAACCATTTTCTGCTGGTACTAAGTAACCATGTAATAAGTTAGGAAGGAATACAATTCCAACAAAGTTGAATACTGGATTATGTAACATATGCTATTGCTTAATTATTAGCTTAATGATATCACTGAATATTAACCATTCAGTAGAGATTGACACATCCTGGCAGTTCAACTGCAGTGCTCAAGTCAAACAATCAGCATCATTATCTTGCAGCTGGCTCTCATTTATTTGCACTGCCCCATACTACAGGGAATTTGGGTTTCATAGTCCCAGGGTTACTTCTGGAAAAATATTGGAGGGCTAAAAAACAATATGATGTTATACCACCAGACTCACCAAAAGAACACTTATTTCTAAAGCCATCTGCTAATCAGTCTAGTCAAAAACTAAAATAATTATTTTCTTGAAAAATTATAGCTTTACAAAGATTTTAAGTATATGCACATCATTTTACCACTGCTGCATTTTATCTGGTATGGTATAAAGCCCCTTCCCATTTGTAAACACATCTGATGATGAAGTCCCAGATTTATGAAGAGAGAGTGAAAACCAAGCATCCTACAACTAATTTTTATAAAGTCATCAAACATCAGGAAATATGCTCCTCTGCAAAGTCCCACAGGATTCTGCTGGTGTTTAAATGTGACAAATTTTTTCATATGTGAATTACTGTTTTATGATTTGTCTTTAAAAAAAAAATCAAAAGCCTGGAAGCCATTTGGGCTGTTAAAAATTAACAAACAGAGGCCTTTTAGCTGTTACTTTACACTCAAATATCAATAGGGTCTCTGTGAAGGAACTGATTTATTTGAGCAGAATTGATGGAAAGTGCCCACACAGCCCCTTCTTAGCATGTGTAAGTGTACCTCAGTAATTGTTTGAACACGAGCTGCCTTCCACATGATGCACAAGCAATGCTTCCAGCACGAGTCTCTGAGCTCAGGTACAGAGCAGGCAGATCCTTGTCAGGGAAGCAGGTGAGGTTCTTCTCCCCTAACCCTCAACACACACACACAAACACACAAGTAAATGCTTAGGCAGTAAATCATGAATAAGGACTTGAACTGGGAACTTCATCTTTCATACTATTCAAATAATGAAGCTAGACAATATGTTTCAAGAATTTAATTACACATTATCATGTGATTGCTAAAAGCAATCAGGGTAGAAACACTACTCTGGGGAAAAAAAAAAAAAATAAAAAAATCAATGCACACACATACCCATCACTGTCCCCCAAATCAGGCAAATAATACACATCACTCCTAATAAAAAAAATGGGGATAATTTCTCAGCCCCTTGTTTCCATCTCTCCTAGCAACACCCACACATAGAAAAAAAAAATTTAGGACTGTTTCCGCCTGCAAAGAGAGCAGGCAAATCAGAAGTAAAAACAAAGCACTAAAATCAATCAAATTTAATTAGAGCAGCACTCCTTTCCTTCCCATCTATGAATTTCAGTGGTAGGTTTTAGGACCACCTTCTGTATCTGCTGGGGAAGAGGAACAAAGGCACAGGAGCTGTGCCTGGCAAGATGTGACAGCACCACAGCACTGCCACCTCCACCCCAAACACAGACCTGCGTGCAATGCAAGGGCAGTGCTGCCAAAAGCTCCCTTCATCATGATTACTTCATCCTGCTGGAACACATTCCAGCTCTGAATGTGTAAAATTGGTTGAAAAATGCCCTTTTGCAAATGTATCAACTGCAGTGTAACAATTCTTGCTTGTGACATAGAGACACACTGGAGTAGCCAGCAGCTGACACTCAAGAACTTCACCTGTCACTACTGGCACACAGCAAAAACTGAACACTAGGTAAAAATACCAAATCCTACAAATACCCAGCTGCAGGTGAGCATGACCAGTAAAGGAGCCAACAGCATCAGACATGTAAAAATGGATACATTGAACTTACTCTTCCAAGTTTGGGCTATGCAGAATTTATCTGCCCTCTCCGTGCCCAGCCAAACAACTGAATAAACTTATTTTATTCACTCACTGGAGATGCCCAGTCACAAAATGTTAATTCTTCCAACTGGGCTCAAATAGAGACTCAGGAGGACACGGCTGCAGGGCTGACATGATCTGGATCTGTCACTATTCCTCCTAACTCCCTTTGAATTTCACTCCAGCTCAGGAAGCCTGAAGCTGGCTATAAGCAGGAGCTCATGCCAAACAGAAGAGACAACTTTCATGCTTTGCATGGGATGGCTTCTACATTAGGGAAGAGCTGGCCTGAAGGATATCTACAAATTTTCTACTGAAAATGAAGGTTTCTGTTTCTGTTTCCTCTCTCTTTTTTTTTTAATTTTTTTTTTTATTTTTTTAAATAGCTTTGTCTGTTCCTAAACTGATTGTGTTAGGCTGGGAGAAGAAGTGCTCAACTTCAAAGTTAAATTGGTATCATTGCTAGTGATCAACAAAGCAAACAAAAACAATGAAGACTACTAGACATCAGTTAGTCAAGAAAAACACTAATAGTCAAACTAGCAGCAGCAAAATTCTGATTCCTGGAGAAAGTTGGGCAACAACCCTAGGTACAAATGGCCGCTGTTTCAATCTGGCTGGTCCCAGCTCAGCATATTCTGTCAACCAGAAACACTTAGAACAAAGCTTTCAGGTTCCCCTGATGGGTGCCTTACCATGCAGTTAAACCGATCCAAGCCAGTTAAAGATGTAAGTGAAAAATGCATTTGTATTAAAAATCTCCAAACCTGCCACCCCATCAAAACACTACCATTGATAGCTGTGCAGGTTGGACTAAATGCTGTTGCCCCATTTTTTTGAGCTGGTACCTGTCCAATAACTCCAGAGTGCCGTGGTAGGACAAGGTAACTATGTCCAGGGTAAAGTCTGCAAAGTAACTTCAGCAAGGTCAGTGACAGTCACAACTGGAACTTACAGCCTAATTCTTTCCAGAGATCACTTAGGTAGACTTCACAACAAATGAGAGCAAAAGAGGAATGTCATTAGTGAAGTCAGTAGACAGCTGTCAGGGATGAAACTTTGTAGAATTAAACAAAACAAAATATTAAACAACCAGGTCAAACATCCAGTACAAAATCTGGGTAACAGTGTATGCACTCAGTCAAAGAGCTATTGAGAAAAATTCCTGAGATAAAAATGTAAACTTTACTTTCATATTTCCTACCTTTTAATTGACTTTTAAAATAGGTATTTCAAAAGTAGATATACATTTGTTTGTAGCAATTCCTTTTGTTTTGGTTTTCTTAAATTACCTAGTGCATCTTGGTTAGGGCAACAGGATGCTCTCTGGGAAATGTTACAATTTCTGAAATAATTTTACATGGTGTGGTATTCCCCAGAACACATAGAAAACAAAGATCTATAGCCAGATTACTATGGTCAGTATTAACAGCTGCTAGCATACAGATAAAAATGCACCTTTGTAAGAGTTTCAAAATCCTTAGAACAAGAGTTCTATAAACAGCATCAAACTCTAAATGAGCAGAGAAGCCCACAAATAATGCTATTAAGATCACACTCTAGAATAGTTGATTCTAGAGAGAGTAATATATACAGTCTAGAGATCTGAAGAAACAGTGTAATTAAAGACTACTATAAACTCCTAAGCAAAAAAGACCAAACATTACACCACCCAGAATGTTATCTTGAGTGCCATGGACACAGCCCAGGACAGTGCAGCATAGCTCACTGGCTGTGACCTCCCATACCAGCAAGGATGGAGGCTGGCTGCAAACACTGAATGCCTGAGGCTGTGGGCAAGGAGAGATGGAGCAGCATAAAACAAAAAAAAGTGCATTACATAAAGTAATCATCTATCCAGGGAAAGGGCTATGAAAATGGATGTTTCTGGCACCTTTAAAAAATATTCAGAAGCAAAAAGATGCACATCCTTCTCTGTGATGAATTCAAATTCTCTGCAGAAAACCTAGATCATGAACCCCTTACTCTGAAGTGAATGATTTTGTAAAGGAGATAACCTTATAAATAACAAAAAGCAATCAACAAGACTTTTCATTAAATATAAGCTCTCAAAACCAAGCAAATTTCAGTTGCATTTGGATTGCCAATTGTGATCAGAACATTTACAACATTCCCTCAAATCACAATAGGAACTTTAACAGAGAAGGGACTTGGTTCATCCACCTGCTTTTCCAAAGACTGACTGGTGAATGAGAAAGTGCCTTTAATCCTGAGATTCCTCTCTCCACATCTGCCATTCTTGAGAACAGGAAGGTCCAGGCTGGAGCAAATAGGAAAGAGCTTGGCCCTAATGTGAAGATAGCCTTTACTGGTACAACAGAAAGGCAATCAGGATGGCTCATCCTTGACAGAGAAAGCATCACTTCATTTTTTTTTTGTTAGCATAATAGCATGTCAAAACATAATATAAGGCTTTACTAAGTACTTGGGCTGGACTGTAAATGTGTGTAGAAGTGATAGCCACCTAAAGCTATTGAGACATTCTGTCCATGCAAGGAAGAGTGGCTGCACAGGCAGCACACCCTGAGGGAAAGAACAGACCCCATCAGGAGGAGTTAATAAAAAGAAAAATAATTTTAAATGGAACAAACTCCCTGTAAAGAATAAAGACTTCAACAGGACTTGTAATTTCTGTGTATCTTTTTGAGGCAATACATTACTGTCCCATGCAGTGACTCCACCTCATTGTGCGCTCCATCAATAAAATTGAATTTTGACCATGCACCCACAATGTACATATAGTTATTCATAAAATATGTATAATTTTAAATTTATTTCTAAATTATATACATTTTCTTCTATTTTCCCTCCTGCACCCCAAGGGATCATCCTGCACATCTCATTTTGCAGACCATTGGTCCAGTAAAAGGAGCTTTACAAAAAAAGTATTTAGTGAAGAGATCCCAAAAGACACTACATATTAAGATGAAAATTTATCTAACAAGGCACCTGTTTCCTAGAGATGTATCAGTTTTTCCATGATTTCTTCACAGAACCACTGATCCCATAAAGACTTTCCCAGGATGTATACATAAGCAAAGACAATGTTCTCCAGATCACCAAAACTAGAGAACAATCTTGTATCTTCTCTTCAATACTGTCCAAACATCTGCAAAACAGAGTTCCTGTAAGGCCCTAAACCCAAGCTCTCAAAGCACAGGTTTCTGAGGTTTGATTCCCTGCAATGCTAATTCTCACATTGAAATACTGGATCAAAATTTCTCCTGCAAAGGGACAGCACCCACAAGCTAGTCACTGCTATTTAGGGGGAAAAAACCCACACCAACCAATGAAAAAAACTAACAAAAAACCCACTGACAAACAAAACCTCAACATGTATGCAGAGACCATGTTTGAAATGCTGTATCATTGTATTCATGTTTTTTTCCAGAAAAGCAAAATCCTCACTTAGCTCCTTTTTCGCAGGGTTTACAGATGATGAATCTGTTTTAAAATTGTGTGTTCCTTTCACATTGGATTTCACTAGCTACAGCTGTACTACGCAGTTTCTCACTGAACCATGTAATTAAGTTACATTTTCAGCTGACTACATAAATTGATCTTCAGATGTAATAACTGCATGTGCAGACTGACATTCCAGACATGCACAGCTACTCTTGGCTGTACCCTGCTTCCACTGAAACAAATGGCAAAGCTTCCTTTAACTCCTTTACTGAAAAACACTTCTTGCAGAAGAAAGCACAGAAACCCTAGCCAAAAAAACAAACTAGGAGTACTGATTAAACACTTTCAGGAAACAGAAGTAAATCCAGTGAATGCTGGTGGGGAACAGCAATTGCTAACCCTGGGACAAGTCCCTGACTGTTGGAGAGCGTCTATTAACAACATTTTGAAGGCATAATTATGCCTTCTAAACTCTTCAGTTGGGGAATAGGCAGAAATAACCCTTTTGGACAAACTGAACTCTCAGATGAGAATTTAGACTATAAGAATATTCAAGTTTAAGTAGAATGTTTTCCTTTTAAATAGTTATTACAGATATTTGCAAGTCAAGTAATCTAATAGAAGCCTCTCCATAATAAGCAGTCCTAACTCAAAAATTTAATTCCTGAGGTACACTGTAAGTTTATTGCAGCTTTCACAGACCAGGTACATTTTTGAGTTCTAGGAACATCTAGAAAATTGTTCAGGTCACTTCACTAAAATATTTATTAAACTTACACAAAAAAACAATTCTTATCTTGATCAATGTTTCTCTGTGGCAAGTATTTTTTCTTAAAAAGAATTTGAAAAGATTATTCCCAGTATCTTGAATGAGTAAAGACATGCTCAAAATAATTTCTAAACCAGACTGAGATGAAGTGGCTGCATGCACTACATAAATCTGAAATTCCTGTCCCGGGTCTCTGCAATATCGAAGTGATAAATCCTAATGGGTTCTGGACTTGTAAGGTATGAAAGATACATTTCAGCCCCCCTTCATGAGAGACTTTTAGACTTTTGAGTCTATTCACCAATTTCCCAGAAGTATCACAGTCATTAGGAATGGTATTACAGCAGTTGTTCTGAGCTCAAAGCTTTCAGCATTTGTTGGGATCTCAAGGCACCATGAAGAACAAGGCACCACGAGACCTTCTAAACCAAACTCAGAAAATGGCAAATCTCAAAGTGTGGCAGGATTTGTAGAGATGTCCGCTGGCAGCCTTGTAGAGACTTGAAGAACTGCACCAAAGCCCAGCCAGAAAGCACCAAAAGCTGGGCTCAAAGCCCCAGTCAGCCCAAACAGCGGCGGCGTTTGGCTTGGAGCCCGTGCCATGGCACACAGGCAGCACAAACCCCACAGCAGGAGCCTGGTGCCTGCAAGGCAACTCTGCTGACCCTGTGCCAGTCACCAGGCTGCCTCCCCCTTTGGGTGCATCACCTTAAAGTCATTTTCATGCATACCACTTGGCCACTCATTCTTTCCCTGTTCTGCATCCATTTGCTTCCTCTTGTCTCCCCTGTTTAATGACAGCAACCTCAGTCTCCTCCTCCATCCAGCCTGCCTTGCAGGATTGCAATAGCATTAACAGAATTCTGTTTTTAGCACTTCATCTCAGTCAGCTCATTTCTAATTTTGCTCGTATAGCTCTGCATTGTACTGTGTCTCTGTCTTTCTGCTTTTGCTATCTCATCACACATCTGTTGCCAGGCAAACTGCTTAACTTGTGCATTGCAATTTGAGAGACAAGCCCTCCATCCTAAAAGCGAGGTGGGATAAACAGATGCAACTCCTTTGCAGCAAAACAATTCCTTTCAGCTGGTGCAGCACCTGCAAGGTACAGCAGAAGAAAGCATCAACCAGTTCATTTATCTTTAAAAATTACAGATTGCAACAGCTCTGGAAGAGTTTTCCAGCACAAACTAAACAGAACCAGTGATTAGCAAATCAACCCAGCAATCACCAGCCATCAGCCCAGCTTTTGGATCACCCTCCCTGTAACAGCACCTTGTACACTTGCACCCTTCTGACAGCAACCACAGCATCAGTCCCACCTGCCAGCCTTTCCTGGCACTGGTGACACCAGTTTTTTCCTCTCCTGAGTTCTTCAGTCAAGTATAAGCAGGGCTGGCCAGGGTCTTCCACCTTCTCCAATCTCCAGGATAAACACTGACATCAGGGTAACATTTTTTTCCAATGTTAAGGATGAAGCACTGACAGGGAAAACCTCCGTACACAACAGCACGGACAACACATAGTTACTGAGATGGTTTCCAGCCACTGATGACCATGAGTCAAGTCTTCAGCCACCAATGTGAACTCACACCCTCCCAGCACCACTTTTTACACTGTCCTTTTCAAGTCAGTTGTGGCTCTTTTGGTCACAACTCAAGACTCTTCCAATCACTTTTACCAAAACAAGAGATCCAATGACAAAACAAAAAAAGGGTGAGCTTTTGACTTCTTAAAGACAACTGTGATTAGTCCTCTAGCACTACAGCACATCTGGTGATCACACATCACAAATGGCACACCAGACTATGAGTATGCACAGCATACAGTTTCCCCATCTTAGTACAATTCTTACTTGCACAGGACAAAGTGATAAATATATGTCTGGAGAATTATTTTCTCCTACTTGAAAGTCAAACCACCTTTGTACCAGACTAATGATATACATGTAGAAGAGATTTATTTTTTCAGAACCTCCACCTCCAAGTCATATATATTTTCAGACTCACATTCTCAAACAATTAAATCCAAAGGGAAGCCACTTAACTGACTTCAACAGATGTAGAATTAAACCCCAAGGTAATAATTCAAATGAACAATGGATATTTCATTTGCATTGCAAGCTGAGATACCTCAATAGATTATCAGAAGAAAAGGTTAGTCCTCCAACCCCATGAAGCCACATCCCAGCTCTCTTATGTGAAGGCAAAGAATAGCAAGACAACAGAAAAGTCCAGCAATCTATGTTTTAGATTGCATACACCAACTCAACTATACTGCTTAAGAGGCAAGGTTAGACTTCTAGCTTTTCTGAAATTTAGTGGGCCCATGAATGTCAAATCCTCCTGACAAAGATCAGATTTAATCTTATAACCCTGATGTTCAGACTTCAAAGGAAGTTTAGCAGCACTAAACTTTCAGATCCTCGCTACTGCATTGTATTAGATGATGGATGTCATCACCTTTGGTCAATGTTGATAAAAGAATTAGCACAGACAGTGTGGATTTTACTGCATACTTTGTCAGCTTATTTTTAAAATCTAAAGGTACTAAGTGGTCCATGGAACATTTGTTTTTGAAACCAACTGAAACATCAGTGTTCAAATTCTTCTACATGCTCCACATGAAATGAGCACTACAACTAAGAAGAAAAAACTCTTAGCAAAATTGTTTAGGCTTCTAGTTAGCTGATGTCAGAGTGCAGAAGTAAATGGTCCAAACAGTATTTTGGAGCATAAAGTATTTTAACAGATATAATTATAAAAAACGAATCCTACCTTTTTACTTCTGTGCATCCTGGAGTTTTTTATTTTTTGCTTTTCTTTCACTTTTATAACTTAATTTCTGGTTTGTTTTTTTTTTGCCCTGAAGAGAAGGGAGACAGCAATCTTCACACCTCTTTAACACCATAAACTAGGGCACAAACTGAGTTCTCTTTCCCCCTTATGTTGCAGCATATAAAACATCTTTTCACTTAAAACCACTAGTTCTATAATCAATATTTTTAAATGCCCAGCCTAAGAAGTTATAAAAAGATTTCCATTAAGAATAGATTATACTTCAACATAAAGCTAAAAAAAATTCCTCTTATTTCTGGTAAGTTTTATTTTTCCTCTGTGGTATCAACTGGCCCTTGCTTTAGCACATTAAAAATCAGGAACCTGGGCATTGATGCTCTTATGAAGGTCAATAGAGAGTTCCATTGTCTCCTCTGCATTTCAGAAGACTGGATTGATAGCAGCAGAGATGACCAAACCCCATAACACCATGCCTGTTTCTGTCCCAGATATCACCACAGTTCCTGTGCTCTCCCTTTTTCTGATGAAACAAATCTAAGATTATTTCCAGCTCCTTCTGCTCCTTCTTTCAGAGGAAGAGTCAGCCTGTGTAATGCCCAATCCCTAGCTAATCAGCTGCTGACTCACTGGCCAATACACCCACTCTGACTGACAATCAGGCCTGGCCAAAGAGGACAGATAAATCAAGGTATTTTCAAGAAGTCAGAGTATTCAGCTTGGAGCCCGCCCTACACCTTGGATAAGTTTGGCTTGGAAATTTTCATCTGCAAACTTCAAGCTATGGATCTACCCCTAGGAGATGTGATAAACAAGTGTGCATTTGTCCTTCAATTTTGACTTCACATTGTCCACAGAGTTATATAGTGGTTTTTGTTTGTTCTGGAAAATCAGTTTCATTTAATACATATTTTGAATCAGTCAAAGGATAATACACTTCTGATCCTTTCATCCCAATTACGGTATTTCCAACTCCAGTAATCTAGAATAAGATAATGGAAAGAGACTGGTAATGAAAATACTACTCTTTACAATTACAGCACAAAGGTAAAACCAAGCAGAGCACACAAGTTAAGAAGTCAGCCCTGCCTTGAACCAGCTGTCCTGAAAGGTTTCTACACATATGAGGTCTCAAATAGCTCCTTCACATGGCCTGTCATATCCTGATGGAAACTTACTCTAAAACATATACACATGTACAAATATTTACAAACACAGATATACTTTATATTTCTATAAATCTATTCTAATACTTAAAGATATATTTAGAGTGGGAGACAGACACACAGAAATCCCTACAGTATTTCTGACAAGGAGCCATTACTTTCTGTAAATGTGGAATTTAGCAGGTTTTTTTTCACTGCTTGCATATGAAATGACACGTAAACATTAAACTCATATAAAGAACAATAAATTTCATTAATACAGTCGCCTCACAATTAAGTATTTATGTAGATGCTGCAGAAAGCTCATAGATATTTTATAGCCCCTTGGAGGCTGAATAAAATTAAATCAAAGGGAAAAGGAAATGTGGTGACGCAAATGCTCGCCTTTAATTAATCAGAATTAATCAAAATAAAAGTAACTAATCTAGCAGTCAAAGCAGTACTAGAGTAAATATGACAATATAGTAATAACCTAGCAGAAATACAAATGCTCCAAGTACAGGCACCATCCAATTAAAATGAGTTTTTTCAAGACTGTAAACTACCAAAGATGGGCTTCCACAGAATCCTTTTTGGGTATTTTACAGAGCAACTGTGAGAAACGACCTTCAAGATCCACTTTTAAATTTCAGCCTTGTTAGTTTGAAACCATGGGTTGCTGCACCTCTGAAGTGAGGAGGCTGCCTCTTTGCAAGGGGCAATTCTCCAAATGTCACTGTCACCACATCACTCCCCAGCTGCTTCCCTGGGGCTATCACACAGCCCTGCCTTTCACAGCCCTGTCACCAGCTACCAGCACTACCTAGCACACCTCTTGTATGCACATACATGGCCCTGCTCAGCTAATTGCCTACCTGTTTAATTACAGCTCCAGCCAAGATGATGTTTTCCAAATGGGTGAAAGTGCAGAGCATCTCCACAGCTACTAATAAAGCTGTCACAATCTCTGCTCTGATTAGAGTGGTGTAAGCACCACCAAGTAGTTGTGAAAAACTGCAGGCAAGTGCTATAACCTGTATACCCAACTGCTATGAAAGTACAAGTATTCTAAAAAGTATACTTGAGAGTTCTGAAGCCAGAAAAGTTAATTAGCTAGTCATATCACTGATGTACCACAGATCCTTAAGTGTGATTGAAATATCTCTGTATCGACAGCAGTCATTTGTTTTTCTAGAAGTATTTTGGTGTCTCTGATGAGTTCACATGAATGTTTGGAGCACAAGATAGGAGCTTCACTGATTTCCCTGATGGAGCATTGAATTACCCACCACTGCAGATTTGAGCTTCATTTTTCATTTGAATTAACAGTTTTACCTTCCAGGCTTCAGTTCTTTTTCTGCTTTTCTTCACTAGAGAAAAGAGTTCCTTTTTTCCATAAATATTTTCATAAATCTAATCAGTTCATTTCTCAACTTTTTTTTTTTTTTCCCCTCAACCAGACAGGTTATATCCAAGTCTCCTGCTCAAAGACACTTTCCTAGTCACAGCCCCATTCTTCACCCTGCATCTTTTCTAACATTCTTTAAAGGATACTGACACCAAAACATCCTCCAGTGCCCATGCAATGTGATATGCAGAGGTAACACCTTATTCACCCTGCAGTTCTGGGGCATGCTACAGAGATGGCAGACAGAGATGGCCAAGGTGCCCATAAAGCACAGTGGGTCTTTTCATCAACACCTCAGCTTAAAAGCAAGGCTCAGACTATCAAAACCCCAAAGCCTTCAGCTCTGCCCACTTATGCCAAGGAGTGATTAATCTCTAAAACCTTCTGCATGGTCTTCTCTTCTGCTCTGTCCTCTTTCAAAGCACACCAGCCTCTCTCATGCTTTGAGAGAGTGGAAAGGTCTCCACTGGAATTGACTTGCCAAGTCCTGTATTTACTCCCATTGGGTGTGTCCCTGTAGATTTCCCTTCTCATCCCAAGAAGCATAATAGCCAAATTAGCCTCAGATTTTGTCAAGGTGACTTCAAAATGCAGTATGAAGTCATAAGCACTGTGTCTGCACTCTGCAGCATGGAAATTTCAAAATTTGAGAGAAACCCTATACATCAAAAGTCTCTGTTATTTTAATAGACTTCCCGTGCTAGCTGCAGTCTCTGCAGATTTATAAAATCATTTGGCAGCATGCTACACACCAGTAATTACCAGAGCAGGAAACGCTCAATAATACAGAAATAACTCAGTCATTACAGATACAGAGTACAATGTGAAGATAGAGAGATTTCTTTTTATCTTTTTCTTTATATATCAAATAGAAAAACAAGAAATCTTTACCCCAAAGAAAAGAACCTGCATGAAGCTCTCCCCACAACTGACAAACGCCACCAGGGAGCCTGCAAAGTACCCTTAGGGAGCAGCTATCAGACTCATCCAAGTTTCAGTCCTGGAGTAAGGGGCAACTCTGCAGAACAGACACTTGGCCTATGTGGACCAAAGAGATAAAAGGGCTAAATTCAGCCCTGTAACAAAGCAGCAGCAATGCTCCTGCCTTCACAACACTGCAAGGGCTTATATTTAGTTTTTAAACAAGGCATTAGATACATTGCAACCTTAATATAAAATGATCACACAACCACTCAATTATCACAATCACTCAATTATCACAACCACTCAAGGGAATTCTGTCCTTTATGCAGCATTTTTAATTACTCAGTATAAAAAAGGCCAAATTTTGATCTAAGAAGTGAGAGTTTGAGAAAATCTCTGAAAAAACATGACTTCTCAAGCACTGGATCTTTATCAAGGTTTTCCCTTCTGCAAGAACAGTGAAGAAGTGAAAATGGATAATAAGGAATTTTACCAGGCCCAAACCACGGAGGCCATGGAAGATGACACACTGTTTGTAGCAAGAAAATGTATCTCTATTTAGCATATGCATGTCTGCCTATTTGCTCTAGATGCATGTATAATCAGCCTTAGTATAAATTAGAAATCATATGAAGGATTAAACATCAATTGCCTGTCCTCCTACACTTCCCGTCCCTCTACCAGGTCCTGATTAAAACAGAAGGCACAGTAGCAATGATTGGAAACAGACATTGAAATTGAAATAAGAGAAAATAACCTTTTTTTCTTGTAGCAAAACCTATGAAAACCACATTAGTATATGACTGTCAACAAATACCACCATATTCTGAAATTAGGAAATCTTGATGGTTTTAACAGGATATAAAAGGTGCAGAAAAACGAGGATTATTAAAACCTGGAAATGTGACAATTATATTTGATGATGGAAGTCAGTGTTATGCAAATTATTGTTTAATATTTCTCAAGCATCCCACATTTTATAACTATTTCTCAGTGACTAGGAGGGTTTCACACAATCTTTAAGTGTAATCTTTTGCTAGCTTCACCATCTGGGAGTTCACAGACAGCATTTAATCTTACTGGCTTTTTTCCAAGAGACTTACTGTAAGTCTGTGGCATGTGCTTCTTTTAACAATCAATTTTGAGGGTTATTTTGTTTTTAACTGTGGCTTAAAATAGCCTGCTATCAAAATAATATTAGGGAGATCAGGTCTCCAGAGAGCAACAGCATCTTTTATGACAACAGCTGACAGAACTCAAGTTCCACTTGATGCTTTCCCCAAAGTATGCAGAAACTTCTTCAGAAATGAACAAATGAAGAAAACTTCTAATTGCATGCAGATGAACCATAAAAAACCCAAACTGCTGGTAGAACATAGGCCACCTGATCAGACAAGAAGAGCTCTAGTTGGTGAAATGATGCAAGAAAAGGCAGACTAGAAATGAAGGATGGCAAAGAAGGAGAGCAGAGTATTACAAGTTAGGCATAAAGTCATTATACATATCTAGGGATATCCCCACTATTATGTTTATGTGTATCTCTAGCTTTTTCCATTGTGCATATCCAGAAGAGTTACAGTAAGTTTGATTTCTCAGGCTCATTAAAGAAAAAAAAAAATATTTTTCTTTGTTTTGTTCTGAATTTTTGGGAGATTTGTTTTAAAATACATCAGAAAAATCATGGCCAGGAAGATGATGGGAAGATATGAAGGACGAAAATAGTGTTCCAACCCTTCACCAACTGTCTGGAGCAAAGTGCCTGGGTATAGAGTCAACCACAATTCCTACTGCTCTGGACAGGGTCTACTGTATTCAAAGCATATGGACATTTCAAAATTCCTACAGCTCTGACCTCCAAATTTATTAGAAACAGTGTTGTCTCTGCACAAGGTGGGGAATTGGAACTGGATAATCTTTAAGGTCTCCAACTCAAACCATTCCATGATTCTCTGATTCTATTCTGGCACAGTTCAGTTTGATTTTTTTGTTTGTTTGTTTTGTTTGTCATTGTTGTTGTGTGGCTGGGTTTTGTTGTTATTGTTTTTCTTTTATTGGTTTTGTTTTAGTGCATTGGGATTTTGTTCCATACAAAGATTTTGGTAAGACTGATGGTTATTCTGAAGGCTCAAGAACTAGAAGCAGAAAAGGAATGTGAGTTTAAGGTAAGTGCAACACATGAGTTGCATATAACACTTTGCTCATGTTTCAGATGCCTGCTAGTTTTGGGGATAAGGATTTCTTGGTCTGTGGTCAAACCTCAGCAATCTGACAAGGTCTAAGAAATGAAAGCATGATGACAACCTCCTTGTCCCCTAATGCTCCACAGGTCAAATGGACAGCACAGCCACCCTGGACATCACAGACTACAAAGTGGCTGAGGAAAATAACATTGTCTCTCTTCAGAAAGAACTCTTCTATTTCATGTTGATTTGCCACACAACTAATTAAAAGGAATAATGATCAACATAATTCACAAAATGTACCTGTCACACTGCAAGATTAGACCAGCTGAAAAATAGAGCAACATGGCTTTTTTATCTCATATAGCACTCGAGTCAAGTGGCAGCACTCTTAGATATAATTAGAAGTTTTCCATTTTATTCAACAGTTACAAACAAACAGCGTGAGACTTCACAGGAGCAATTTCATGAGAAGGGCCAAAGGAAAGTAATAAACAAAAGAAAACAAGCAAAAGAACACAACTACCTCCCAGTATGGCAGCCTGCTGGGCACATTGAATAAGGAAAGGCTTTGTTCCAGACAAAGGTCATGGGTTTGTTTTCTTTAAAAACCTGTCTAAAATGGCTTTTTTCAAAACCTCATCTAATAGGTCATTACCAATACATACAGATGAAACCTATACTCAGCTGTGGTGCACATTCCTCAGCTGCTAACACCAGTTAAGGCAGCTGTTCACACAGGAAGCCCCTATTTGTAACAAGGCAACACTAGTAATGGTCCTAGGCTTCAATGAGTTGTCAAATTCTTATGTTCAGATTTCTAGACTAAATTCTTACTCATAGCTAGTTGAGTAGAAATATTTTGTTAGCTACACTGTCAGACTACTCTGCCATTCAATGGACATATTTCACTCTTCTGCAATAGGAACTGCATCCATGAAATATGGAGGACAAGAGGGACAGAAATCAGGTTTGCAGCCACATCACCCACTTCACCTCCTTCTTCAGAAGACCTGAAGGCATCCTATGCAGCACATGGAGAGACCAGTCAATGTTTTCTACAGCAAATCCTTCCCATCAGCTGCAGACCACACAGACAGATCTAGTCTCCATTCCATAGCCATGCTCCCACTGGCTTCTTGTCCATAAAATGTAACACCACTGTTGCAAAATGAAAGCTTTTATAGCTTTGCACCTCTGGGCAGCACAGCATAAGGTGAACAGACACAGGCAACAGGAAGGACCTTTACCACAACCCATCCAAAGCTGATCAAGGGTACACAGAGCTTACACAGCTACCTGGAAGTATATTATTTTTAACACTTCAAGTTATGTTCAGATTTCATGCTGTTTCTTAAACCAAGTTGGAACTCTTTCACCTTTGTTTTTGAGCCTCCAATCACACTTCCCCCCATAGCCCCACAGATGTATATTTTGATTAGCTAAATTTGCAGTTTACCAGGTTTACTTTGCTGATGAATACTAGATAAGCACTGAGCTGCAGATATGCATTTTTCCTTGTTTCAGACACAGGAGCTTATCACGAAGTTCTAGCATGAGCATTCCCAAACAAGCTTATGTTGTGCCTCATATATGAAAACTCTCATCTCTTTCCACAAATTCCAAACATTCTTTTAACTATGGTTAAGATAAGCTCTCTGGCAAAATGCTACAATAGCTCCATATGTAACTGAGGTCCCTCAGGGCACTGTGAGCACCAAGTGCTTTTGTACTGCAAGTGCCTTTCTGCACAGAAACAAATCCCACCTGCTCTAATGCCTTGAGAGCATAACTAACTCCTTGTCAATCTTCAGTTCCTCCAGGTCTTGTTAAAGGCCTCACAAGGGAAAGTTTTCAGATTCCATTCTTATTTTCAAAGTCAACACCACCTTGCCGTTCCCCCAGACTGAGTTATTTGTTCAGTGATCTTTCATGACTAATCCATTCACTAGCCACAGATCTTTCGTGCCTTCTAACCTGCCTGTAACAATGCTGGCTTGTTTACTGGAGTAGGATGTTCACTTGACTTTTGTGAAGTCTTTTTCAAACAGTAATCTTGCAGCACTGGGGAAAGCAGTACAGAGCCCCATAGGTCTGTGATGCTTCTGAGGAGCTCTGACTCTCAACCAGAAAAGAGGAAAAAAGAAAAGGTATCTGGATATATTCTTTTGCCTTTTTGTTTTCAAAATATATGTTAAAATGTTACATAAGAACTGAAAGGCAAAGAATAAGATGATGCCAGTACATTATGCCAATATCCAGCAATAATTACTTTTCTTCTCAGTGAAGTAGCCTTCCTCAATTCTTTTCTGGGGTAAAGTTCTTACTCTGGAATAATAAGCACATTCATCTTTGAACAAAATAAGAACTGCCTCCTGCAAAGTTTAAATATACACTACTAAAATGAAAATACTGCCCATCATTAAAAGAGCTTTTTTCTTTCTTAAAGGAATTTCTCCCCAGAAAAACTACACACCACTTTTTGGTAGTTTGTGCTGCCACTTTTGTTTTCTATTGCAGTCTCCATGGAAAGGCCCCCTCCTACGTTTTAGTATTTCCTCTGGGTCCTGGTTTTGGCTGGCATAGAGTTAAATTTCTTCATAGTAGCTTGTGTGGGGCTCAGTTTTGGATCTGTTCTGGAAACAGGGTCAGAAAATAGAGATGCTTTTATTATGGCAGCATCAGAGCAACCTTTTTGCTTTCTCACCCCACCCCACAAGTGAATGGGTTGGGGGTGCACAAGGAATAGGGACGGAGCAGAGCCAAGACAGCTGACTCCAACTGATCAAAGGGATATTCCATACCATATGGCATCCTGCTGGCAATAGAAGCTGGGTGTAAGAGGAAGAAGGAAGGGAGGGACATTTGGAGTGATGGCATTTGTCTTCCCAAGTCACCATTATGTGTGATGCAGCCCTGCTCTCCTGGAGATGGCTGAACACCTGCCGCCCATGGGAAGTGGTGAATTAATTCTTTGTTTTGCTTTGCTTGCATGTGCAGCTTTTGCCTTGACTATTAAACTGTCTTTATCTCAACCCATGAGTTTTTCTCACTTTTATCTTTGTGATTTTCTTCCCAGTCCCACTGTGGGGGGGTGACTGAACATCTGCTGGTGCTTAATCGCTGACCAGAGCTAAACATTCTGGATTATCATTCCAAACAAAATTAAACAACTTTGGAAAAATGCAGCAGCTCAGTTTGTGCCCTAGTAATTGCACCTGCTGCACAGGTGGGAGTGGGAGAAGTAAGAAGTTAATTCAGAAATGAATTCAACCATGGCAGAGCAATCCCCTTAATGCCCAGTAGACCCCTGTCATACAGCCAACATAAGAAAGTTCTTTATTTCAAAGAAAAAAGAAGAGTGGGAGAAGATTTTAGGTTTTCAAGATAGATGTCTTTAAATTTAAATACCTTTAAATCCAGGGTTCTTGGAGCTTCCTGAAACAGCAAACTCTGAACCACATCTTTAACAGACTTCTTTGGTATGTCTTCATGTAATGAATTCTGCCAATATACTCTAAGACACAGGGAAGCATTATCTTTATTGATATTTACATATATGCCTTTCCTTTTCTATCATAGGGACTTAAACCTCTCTCTCAACACAAAAATATTTAGCCTGCCTTCAGTGTGCTCTCTTGGCTTTTTAGGCTTCATTTTTGTTCCCCTCTTTCAACTCCTCTATGTTCCTTACTTGGTTTTTTTTTTCTTGTCCTTACTCCTCTTTAACTCTGCACACAGTTAAGGGTGAACACAGTTTTAACATGTTTTAAATGTAGACTTTCCAGAGGCAACCTATTTTCCAGTATCATATCCTACTTTGATCATACACATGCTTTCCAAAATGATACCAGTGGGATAACTGTATTTTCAAAACAGGCACCTGTGTAACATTTTTTCAATTCATCTACTCTTCTAGTGATGTTCTCCAGGGAGTAAGAAGCAATTTCAAAGAGAAAAGAACAGAAATTCTCCCTTTATTTGATAGTGGGAGGAGCTTTGAGGATTTTTTTTTTTTTGTTGCTGTTGGGTGAAAGGTACTCAGGCACTCTTTGATAGCTTAAAGAGGTTTCCTGGCCTTAGAGAAAGCTGTGAGAGAGCACAGCAGTTAAACTACATACCAAACCATCAGGATTGTAAATGCAAGAGAGGCAGTGTACCTCACACCACATTCAAACAAAGTAAGAGTTTTTATTTGTAAACAAGACAGTTCCAAACAATCTCTTGGCTAAGCCTATAAATTTACAGGATTAGAATTGAAACATTTTGTTCCTACAGCATCATCTCTCCCAAGCATTTGGACTATTGTAACAGGATCAACACTTGAAGCAACTCAACACAGGAGACAGAAGTGAATAACACTCCTTTTCAGTAAATTTGCTCCCACCTTGCAATCCCTTAGGAACAGAACCAAGCAGTATTACAGTTTAGCCAGGCATCCTTCCAGCAGTGCCTGCACACTCCCTCTCTTTCCTGGGATTCTGGGGGCAGCTGCCACCAGGACCTCCCTGCCCCAGTGCCACTGCTGCCACATTGCCAAGAAAGGACACGAGAGCAGCGGGAACCTGAGAAGAAGTCAAGGAAAAGCCTCAGTTCACACAGTTTCTCCAAACTGAAGAACCTCAGATCTGCTGCTAGAACAAAAAAAGCAACAGGTCCTTTGACCTCATCCTCGCCAGAGCTGTTCACTACAGAAGGTCCAGGCAGTATCTGACCTAAGATGAGATCACTTATTCTGAATTCTCCAACAAGACATGAACAAGGTATTTTCCTGCCTTTTCCCTTGTTTCCCATGGAAATAGAAAACAGGCTGAGCTGGTGAGGGCAACACTCCCTTGTCCCCAGACAATGGCCACAGGGGCACACTTTGAGGACAACCAACTGGCTGGGGCTGCATTTTGCCTTTCACACGAGAGGATGCTGCCCTCCATCCCCACAGCAGTGTGCTGTCCATGCTCACAGTGGCACAAGCCACAGATTGCTCCTCTCCTGTCCTGGGGGCTTCTGCCTCTGTCCCTCTCCAGCACTCTCAGTGTTTCTAACAGCTCACACTGGCACTACCACAGTTCATCCTCTCATTCCCTTAGCACTAGAAAGAAAAGTATGTGCCCTCAAGGGGGAGAAAAGATCTCCAGACCATTCACTTCAGGTAGAAGCCACAGCTTTTATTAGAGAGAGCTCTATCCACCTTTTATTAGAGACAGCTCTATCCCCAGTCTGCCTTAAACCAGCCACACACCAGTCCCAGCAGCAGCTGCCACTTATCAGCTGACAGCACAATCCCAGTGCAAACCCCTGGGCTGCAAAGCCCTGATGAACCATGTGCAGTGTGCATTAAGTTGCTCCATGCCCATAGTTACACACACACACACACCTGAAAGGACTGTGCTTATTCTCTGTTTCCATTTACATGCTCTTTGTTTCAGATATCTAAATTATGCTGTACAGTGAGAACTAGAAACTTACTGCTGGCTATGAGAGTTTCTTCTCTTGATTCCAGCACTTCAGACGGATGAGCTGAGTTACCAAAATAGTTCCTTCTCCCCTCTACAAAAGCAATTCACAGAACTAGCTTGTGATTTAGGAATCAGACACTTTTCTAAAACCAAGCAAGAATGGAATTACAGCTAATCACATTAGCTTATAACTTTTTTTTTTCCCTCTAAAAGTAGGATTAAAGGCAGAGATGGGGAACTTCCCACATTCCCACACACCAGCTGCATTCTTCCAGACTCAGCTTGCTGAACTGCTAATAGAATTACCATCCACAGACCTAGGATTTACAGGGATTACTCTGGAGAGGTTGTCAAAGGAACTAACTGGACTGTAATTCCTGGCTTTGCACTACCAGAAAGGGATAGAAAGACCTTAAAATGACATTGAGAAGTACCCCAGAGGGAGCCACAGCCTGAAGAAATTGGCATCTAGATTTTGTAAGGGCTGTGGAGACAACTGATCTTAAAGCTTATTGAGAAGAGCAACAAAATGAACTGAAAGCCCAGGTCTGGAGATGTGCTTAATGAGGGGAGTGACAAGGTAAGGGAGAGGGAATTGCCCTCCAAGACTGATGCTGAGGTACATTAGTTTGAAGAGATCAGTGTATGTTTTAATGCCTTATCAATTCCTGCATTACTACTGAGAGCATGTATGGCTAAATTCTAATCTTCAAATTACTCATGAAAATAGCTGAAAAACAACTTTTTTTTTTTTTGTTCAAAGGGGAAGATGAAGAAGGGGAGAAAATTCTGTATTTACATTATTCAAAATGCAAGTCACTCATATCAAACCAAACATACATAAAACCTTGACCTTTGTCATGACATAAACAGCAATAAGCACTGAGGTTAGATTAGTATTTTCCATTTCCAAATACCAAAATCTAAAGCTATACTCCACCCTCCATGGCACCACAAATACAATGCAGGTTTCACTGTATAAGTTAGTTAGGAAATTAGATGTTTTCTTTTTTCCCCATTTATTTTCAAGGATTTGATCTTTCTTAATCAAGACCCCTACAAATAAGGTCAGCAAAGAGAAACAAAAGCTAGTTCAGATAAATCTAGTTTCAATTCCAAACTTTAGCATTCATTAAGGAAGCAAAAATTCTTAATACAAATTCAGAAGAAAAAGCACTTTCTTCAAAATGATGGCTTAAAACACACAACCAGCAATTTAAGGACCCTAGCTTTACTGCAAAGGCTTCTGCAAAGCATCACATTTTATTTGCTGAACAAATTACAAACCCAAGACCCTCACCCAGCCTGCCAAGGCACTTGCACAGACTTGGAGCCATGGAATTAACAATGGGAGGGATGCAATGGGACAGAGGAAGAGGCACTAAGCTCCCCCACCATGGCCACTGAAGCCAAGGGAGTGCAGCCCTTTGCACCCCAGGATAGGAGCAGAGCTGTTCAGCTGCTCCATGAGCCTGGTCAGCAAGGGACAGGAGTCTGACATGGGTCCTTGCCTTTGAAACTGCTGAGCCTGCTCTCATTGACAATGGCTGGGCCTGAACCACTTTAAGGAGTGCTCCTCCCAAGCAGAAAGAAAAAGGTTGCTGCTCATTATTAAGTTGCACAGGTTCTTGCCCTCTCCTCCCCAGACAGGCAGCAGAGATAATTAATCAAAAAGAAAAAAGTCCACAACAAACAATAAAGTATCAACTTCCCTCAAGAGATAATAATAATAATAATAATAATAATAATAATAATAATAAATATTAGTGCACTTATCTGGGGGGAGGGGAGAAAGGGAATCTTGCCCAAACCTGCCTTTCACTCAAACAGTCTCAAAACCTAACAAAACCCACTGGTTCACATAGTGACCTGCCACATCCTGGAAAATACAGGGATCTCTGATGAACAGCAAGGTAACTTATTTTGTCCCTTCACAAGACTTCTGCACAAAATGGAGCAATGCTCAAGTTGTAAGAGCTGGAGATGTGTCCTCAGTCCCACCTCCAATGTAAAACTCCACCAAGGACCAGATTGTTAGTTATGACTGACAGGTATTTTACAGCATTACAAACATGTACTACGCATCATCTGTTTCTGAGGAGGTCTCTAACACATACCTAAAGATAGAAAAATCATACTTGGCCTGAATGAATCAATGTTGGCAGGAAAAAAAAAAAGTGAACTGCTCCAGAACTTGGCTGGAGCTGCACCCTTTTTGCTCCTTGCAGGGAGTTTGGAAAGCAGAAATTATCATACCAGGGCAAAAAGGACAGAGAAATAAATCAGGGAAATCCAGAAGGGATCACAGTGGGGTGCAGAGAGGAGGAAAGAACTCACCTCTTGTCTTTTATGCAATGGTGTAGATACACAGACAGGACAGCACAAAAGGCACTTAGGGGACCAGCAGATGAAATAAAAGAAGAAATTAACTGCAAAGACTTTGGAAACATAGCTATGCCCATAAAGGGACAATCTCACAGACCTCTAGTGCCAGTCCAAGGACATTTTGCCGCAGGACCTCTGGAGCAGTGGTATGCAGGATATCAGATGCAATCAAAGCTCAGTGCATTTCTCCCCTTTTTGTAGCAGAATACTACCACTGAAAACATAAAGGCACATGGTCTTCTACTCTCCCCCTGACCCTTTCTCCCTGAAATCAGGCAAAACTGGCTGTCTCAAATCAGTTTCAGTCTCATTATTGTTGCCTGCAACAGCATCTAAACAATCAGTCGAAATTGACTACACCTTAGGGTAACACTTTAGAAAGAAGGAGGGGAAAAAAATGTATTAGAAATGTTCATTCACCTTTAAACCATGGTCACCACCTGCACCTCAGAGCTACTTTCATAAGAGGGAAAAGTGCACAGCCTACAGGGTCTGACATCTTTCACAGAGTTGAAAACAAGCTGGCTTTATGACAAGTGACAGTGGTGGACAGACGAATCTCCCCACACCAGAGGAGGGAGAGGCTGACATGACCTTGGGGGACCAGCCCATACAACTCCTGCTTGTCTTGGAGATGGTGCATTTAGGTCTCATTTGGGCTACACAAGATTTCCAGATCTATGATGCCAGAGGTTCTCTGCAGACACAGCATTGCCCACACCCCTCTACCTCAAGCAGCTCTAGGCTCCCTCAGCAGATTCTCTCTCCCTTAAGCTTCACTGTGTTGAGCACAGACCCCAAACAATGAGTGAAGCTCTATATTTGCCACTCTACTTCATGCCAGAAAGTTGTCTGCTGGCCACAGTCCCCTAAAACCTCTTCTTAATTTGATTTTCTTTCTTAAATCAGTGTGATTGCTAAATTATGTACAGGGTCCATATTTTGGCATTCCCCAATTATGCACTGACTGCATACCCTCCTGCACTATCTACTGCACTTGCTAATGTTGAGTGCCTCAGCTTGGTGTTATTTTTGTCCTTCCTCCACGCAGACTCCAGCAATTAAACCATGCTGTGATCAAGAACCACAGACATCCCTTTGGCTGGCTTTACCCTAGCACTGCTTCTGCTGACAAAATACTGTGTATAGTACTTGTTTGCAGAATGTTAAATTCTTCAGACAAACACTTGCCTTACATATACTATTGGGAGGAGGAATCACATCTGCTTCCAGCCATTTTAATGAGCTTCACCTACTGAGCAGCTCATGCAGCATCAACCACTTAGCAGCGATGGCACTTATCACCCCAAGTAGAGCTGGCAGTATCTGCTAGACAGCAAGAGTGCTGCTGGGTGAGGGAGAGAGCAGTGAACAAGCCAAAAGGCTTCAATGGACCTGCTGGCCATCTACTTGCTGGACTCTCTGTAATTACCATGCAATAACACTTCCACCCCACGTCAGCTGGATTTGAGGGGCAAAGTGGCTCAACGCAAGCTGGGAGCTCTCTCACCAGCTCCACTCCCTGTTTAGTGCCCCGAGCACTTGAAACTGTGACTTACTCCACCTGGCCTCTGATCAGGAAACCACTGTGGATAATATGTGTATTACAGCTGGGCATCCCAAAACATACCCTACCAAGTAAATGTGACTGGCCAAACGGGAGCCAGTTCTTAAAAGTCACTTTTCTCTTTCTGTTTAAAAAAAGGAAGAAAAAATAATTTGAGACAACAAAAGGCACAGTTAATATGAAGGTGCTGCTGTCCAATAGGAGCTCTTGCATTTCAGCAAGTTTAATCAGAACAGAAATCCACTTATAACAGAAGTGGATAAAGATCCAGGTTAGATGTAGCTCAGGAGCCTCTATCTTCCTTGCAAATGCTGCTCCATCACAGATATAGAACCTACTCCAGCCCCATACCACAGCAAAGCAGCTATGTCTGCTCTGCCTAAATTATCTCCCTGCACTCATTAACAGCACTCCCCCACTCCAAGTCTAATTTGGGATTCACAAAGCTGACTTAACCCATCCTTAAACCCACAAACCATATTTCTTTCTCAAGTGGCACAGAGATCCCAACACAGGAATGACCTGTGCTTTGCATCACTGCTTCCCTTCAAGGTCAAACTGAGCATGTTTCATTTGATCACATTCACAGGCTCAAAGCAGTTCACCCCGAGGGGCACAGCCCTGTCAGTTTACTTTATGCCATGATAATAACTGTGCCAAGCCATTCCCACTTACACCTATCCCAAGTGATGCAGCTGCAACAGAGACAAATGAACAAAGCTGGAGTGTTTGCAGGGAACATCTGCTGGCTGCCCCCTGGGCCAAGGCAGAAGGGCCCAAAGGAAGGCTACCTGTGAGGCTTAGTCATGCTCTAGTAGAAGCTAGGACCATGGTCAAGTAAGCTTTTCAGAAACATGTGAGACAGCACTAGTCCTAAGCCTTTGAGGGGCTAACAATATGAGACAGCTTCAAGGGATGAATTTCATACTTCTCCCATTAGGAATCATGTTTGTGCAACTTAGTATTAAAAATACCTGAGCATGATTTACCTTTTTTATCCTCAATTTTTCTCCTTTTACCCCTGTAAGTTAAAGAAATCAGAGGCCACATAGGAAAAGCCAAATACACAGCAGCAGAAAAAACAACTGTGTCATCAAAAGAGAGAACCTAAAACTTGAGATTCGTTCTCCACATTCACATCAAATCTCTTGCCAAAACTTATCCTCACTGCTGCATTTTTTTCACTTGGAACAGCCAGTACATTTACACATTACATTTTTCTCCAAGGTTATTCTGAAATTATTACTTGCAATGCACTTGGCAGATTAGAGGCATTACATAAACATTAGATGCTATAGCATAAGGTCTTATACAAGGAAAGGGATTTCTGAAGCTCTTAAAATTATGATGATATTTCTGTAGGCTGTTTTATGCAAACCCAGGCTTAAACAAGAACCAAGCAATATACATTAAAGTTAACATTATAATATGCATTGAAGAATAATTCATATAGAGGAAGACTGCTCAGTTGTCTCTAGGTACATGTATGGGACTTGAGTTTTTAGTTCATTTGTCAAGTCTTACTCAGTCTTATGTTCTAAACTACAAAAAGAATAAAAGAAAATATTTTCATCTAGACAAAGAGAACTGCAAACACTTTTTAAAAAGTTTAAAAAGGAAAGCAATTCACTATTTTTGTGTACATAACCTTACAACCAAACACAATAAGATAAACAAAGTATTCCTTTCCCCATGAGTCTCATCCTCCTGAAATTTGTGCCAAACAGAACACACACAAGCAATGTGTTTACCAATGGGGTATGAGTCATGCTCCCAGGTGAGGGTTACAGAGACTATCACTTCCAATTCACAGGAGCAGAACTGTGGTGTTGTTATATTCTATTAATAAGAAGCAATGGGGATTAGAATAAACAATCAGTAGTTGCAAGACCTATGCTATCATCCAACATCAAAATATTCAACTCAGAAATAATAAAACAAGCATTTTCTGTGTTTTGCCTTAGCTCTCAGAAGGGTTAACCTTTCACCTGTTCCATGACATTATTAAAACACTTAGCACTTGAATAAGTAGTTTGTTGTATACAGAACACGAAAGGTAGAAGAACACTTCTGTGTTATCTTAACTCATCAAAGTATTTATGATCACTTAGAAATGCTGAAAAATATTTTAGTAAAAACCTCCAGTTAAATCTAACTTAGATTCCTTTGCTACAAGGTAAGTAACATAGCATGAGAAAACATGATGCAATATCATCAGCCTTACAAAAAATCCAGTGCTCTGAGAAGAGGAAAACAAAAAAAAATCCATAAGCTGCCCCCTCTTCATTTTGAACTGTAACAACTTGCCCCTGTAATAATGCTGTACAAGGACATGGTCATCATACTTCACCTACAACTCTGCATTCATTATGGGTCAGTAGCCACCAACACCACAGAGAAAATGCAATTTCTACTGCAGGCCTGCAGAGCAGAGAAACCACAGTATCTCTGAAATGTAACATTATGGAAAAACAGCCCGGACTTTGTCTCATCAAACAAAAGGCACTGCTGGGATAATAAATTGACATTTTAAGCCAAGAAACACACATACAAGTAAAGTCAAGTTTCTGGAAATCTATTATAACTCAGAACTGCGAAGGTATCTGAAGTGTCATTTAGATTTTTTCAAAGAATAAATTAAAAAAGGCAGGCAAAATTTTCTTTTGCATGAGGACACAGACAACATACAATTGAATCTTTCCCCGTCTCTTAAGTGTATTTGATAGTACCTTCTTTTCCAAAGAGATGGCAGAAAGGCAAGAGTAAAGAGAGGAACAAGTGACACAGAAGCAACCAGCTATGGTCCCATCCCCAGGATTCATTCAGTTTAGAAGAGTAATTGTAGTACTGGATTCAGACTGTAAGAATATACATTCAAAATGGATGGAAAATGACTAAGCTTGTTTTTCTGCCACAAAATGCTACTCAGTTGCAGTTTCTCTGCAACCCCACCAGCAAAAGCAGGAATTTGTCATTTGCAAATTAAGCATTTATTTTATTGTGCTATATGTAGTCAAGGGAATTCAACCAGGAGAGGAAGGCTCTGCTGCACCCTGCTCATCCTCTACCTTCACAGAGGGAAGATAAAGCAAAAGAAGAAGTGAAAAATAATATTCTGGGTAGGGCTTAGATGTGGTCAATATCATCTGGGTCATTTCATGTTACATACCCTCTGCTACTGCCTTCACTTTGTCAGTTGCTTTCAGAGTTGAACAGTGGGGCTGCTTATCAGCAGTGCTGCAGGGAAGAGGTCACAACACTGAAAACAGCACAGGAAGGGACCAAAGGAGAAACTTCCCTCCCAGTAACAGGCCAATCCAAGCAGAAGCTCAAAAACCAGCTCAGTCAGACAGGGAAAGCTCTAGAGGAGATCCCAGTGGCCTTGGGAGTGCAGCTGCTTGCAGGAGAGAGGGAGGGCCACGAGTAAATAAAGTGTGAGGCAGGATCCCTTCCACCCTCCCTTATTCAAATAAATCACTTAACTTTTCAGAGAGCATAAATCTTCTTACTCCTCTGGATTAAAGGCAGACTTAAAAGAAGGTTTGTTAACAGACTACCCTCTCCCAGGGTCATTCCTGATGCATGCCAGCTAACCACATGCAGAAAACTACGTTAAGGATGCCCTTGATTAAAAATGAAAAGTTCATTTCTAAATAAATGGACACCTTTAAAGACAATTAAAAAGCTTACTGGATGTGGGATACAATTTTAATTTTGCTTCTATGGATCTTGATGAACATTAGACAAGTGTTTGTGGTGTAAGAATATCTCTCTGAAACATGGCCTTTTGCCATCCTGTAGGAGGTGAAATGAAATTCAAGGTCTCAGGACTCCTATGCAAGGAAGAGACAGCAGGACACTCATTTCAGAAGACAACTTTTAGGCTGCTTACTAACTAAAGAGAGCTGAGACCCTACGAGATTCCCACTAAAATGTCAGGAAGCAATGGTTTTTTATAGCAGCACCAAGTATGTTTCTGAAGACTTAATTTGCCTGCCTACATGTTTTTCGTAAAGATCACACCATTAAAAGAGGGAAAGTTAATAATAAAAAATAAAGGCTAGTTTACATTTTGCTATATAATATCACAGAGCTAACTAGGTGATTTTAAAAATAAGTTGAAATATATGACATGAGCAAGCAATGTTGCAAAAATACCCATTACAAAAAATGTTCAGTTCAAGAGGAGGAAGAAAGTGGAGTGGAGGATAAGTGTTTGTTCCAGGGGAATAAGTCAGATGAACAAGTCCATACCACACAGATGCTAGGGAAAAGAAATAGTCAACAGGGTGAGCTACTTTGTCAATATGTTGTTTAGTAAGAAATACTAATCTTCAAGAATCAAAGAAATAAGAGGAATCCCCTAAAAAATGCATATTTTGTAGATACAAACTGCTTCAGTCTAACATGGGAACCAGGTCTAACCCCAAAATCCCTTCTCCAGCTTGGATGAAACACCAACATGATGACATCAAGGAACTCCAGTATCATCTGTAAACTGACATGTTTTACAACTAAAGAACACGAACGCTACAAATGCTTTCCTGAAACTCAGCCCCCAGGTGACCTATTGTCAGAGCCAGAATTTCTTTGTAAAGACAGCGAGACAGATGCTGGTGCTGGGTGTGGAACATAAATCCACTGACTCAAACCCTGCTGTGCAATGGCTCACAGCATCAGGGCAGACACAGCACAGATGGCACACACTCTCCTTACACCTTCTGGGCCAAATCCCACCTTCTAAAGCTACAACAAACCTCTCATTAGCTTCAGGCAGTAAAAAATCCCTGTGTCCATAGGCATCCCAACCAACAAAACACTGAAATCACTTTTGCTGATTTGCTAAAACATGAAAACACAGAAAAGGCAATAGCTCAGAGAAGCTGCACCTTGGCACACTGCAGGTATGGGATGTCTTCTCCCATGTCTTCATACCTAAGAAAACTAGCAAAATGTGAGCTAAATAGCTGATCTTTGTGTTGCATCATGAGCTGCTTGTGAGGACACCGAACTTCCTCCTAACATTCTTGTAAGTGTTTACTTGTATTGTAACAAAAGGCAAACATTGTTCTGATAGTTTCCTTAATATAGACACTAACAAAATGCTAAATAATATCATTTAATCCCTGCATTCCCCAAGCCAACAAATTTCAGAATGTGTGTAATAGTAATTCCATCTTCCTGGTACTTTTTCCATTTCTTTTCTCTATGTAACTCAAACCTGTTTCAAAAGAAAAACATAGTTTCAACACATATCTCCTAGCAAATCTTGCAATTATTTTCAGAAAGCCTGGTAATAGCTCCATGTGGGTAAAGCAAACAAAAAAAGTTCATATTTGGCAAAAATCTGAGTTTGTCCATATTTTCTTCTATTTCTTTATTCTTTAATGTTTTGCCTGTTTGGAAAACAATGCCTTTTTGGTGGCACTGCTTTCCTCTCAGTTTCTCCAAAGCGAGCACTTTGAGATTACAATGTTATGTTACAATGTTATGTTACAATGAGCTCCAATTTTGAAACATCATATTCCTCCTTCTGGGAAAAGGGTAGTAACACACTCACTAGTTCTGAAAAGTACCACCTTTCCCTTAGATCTGCTCCACCAGCACTAGAGCCAGTAACTGCAATGGAAGGGGGTGAGACAAAAAACCAATACCAAACAAACGAAAACAAACAAACAAAAAACAAAACAAAAAAGCTACCAGAGACAAAGCAAAAAGGCAACTTCTTTTCACATAGATAACAACAGGAACTGAAAAAGCTAGTGACTTTTTTATGCCTCCCAATTAACCAAGCTGCTCAAAGCTCAAGAGGGAAGAGCAACAAGTATATGAAAACAATCCTGGTATGTTCTGCTTTCATGACCACCAGAGCCATTTACTTTATCTCCAAACACTTTCTCTCATCAGGTTTCATCAGCACGGTCAATGAAACCTCCACTTTCCAACAGTCACGTTTTTCTGCCCCAGCAGTCTCAGGTGAAGCTCATGGGATGTACATACCTGGGAGCCAGAGAACTTCCCTTCCATTTTGTCACCAACTTGCAATTACAGTTATTTGCTGAAAGCCACATAACTTCACTCAAGCTGAAAATAGCAGCATGTACTTATTTTGGTAAGGAAGCACTTTTTAAGTACTATAGTGGCAGAACAATTAGAGCTTACTTTTAAATATTTGAACTCACAGTTCATGGGGAATTTGCTCAGTAACCTATTCAGTTCTTTATTAATCTGAAAGGAACGACCCAATTTAAAATTCTTTAAATCTCTCATTAAAATCTCTCTTTAAATCTCCCATTTCAGCATCCTAAATGATGCAATAACCTTTTAAAGAAAGCTAGCGATTGCTCATTAACAATGTAAAGCCTTCACGGGGTTTTTTGGGAATTTGTATATGTCTGAAGAGACTATACAAAACAACTTACAGTCTGGAAGGGCTAATTTAGTAACTTCAGCAATCTCTGAGTCGGCAGCAACATGGTTGGCTAGTCATGGCAATCAAGACTTAGAAGTAGCAACAGAAAGAAACCAAATACTGAATCCTGCATCCAGAATCCTCAAGGAAAACAATGTGCCTACCAATAAAGGCATCAAGTGCAAGGACATGCATTGCCTCTGCAGCTACTCCCACTGCCAGCTGGATGCATCCAAAGGAACACTGCCTTTCATCTGGCTGGCAAGGCTACAGCCAGGTCCTGATCAACACCCTCTAAAGTAAATACCATTATATGAGTGAGTCAGGGCAACAGACCATTTGGAAAGCCCAGTTTGGGGGCTAGCCAATGGATTCTTTTTTTCTTTCAGCTTGGAGCTTGTGGTCCTTAAGTGTCTCCCCAAACTGGGAAGCACTTTGAGCAGTAAGTGACCAGTCACCACTGGCGAGCACGACGGCTGTCAGGTCCACAGCAAGGTGCTCCAAACCCCACACACAGCCCGTTCCTGGGCAGCAGGAAGTATTTATACACGCATAAACCAAACCAGGTTTCCTACTAAAGTCCGTTTTATTCCAGGGTCAAGGACAGAGGCTGCTGTTCACCGGCGGTTCTCCATCCTCGGTCCCTGTGCCCCGCAACCCTCATTACGGGCAGGGGAACCCGGCGCTGCCCCTGGCCATCCTTCGCCGATCCGGGTACCAGCCACTCCCGCGGGGACGTTCAAGGGCAGCTGACCGCCTGCATCCTCGGGCTCCCGGGAAGGAGCCCAGGTACGGAGCTCCGGCCAGGGCCGGACACACGGCCGGGGATGCCGCTCCCTCCCCGGCATCTCTGCCCCGCCGCTCCCGCTGCCCGGCGCCGCAGGCCCGGGCTGCGCTCCCCGGCTCCGGCAGCGCCGGCCCCGCCGGGGCTCCCGCGGCATCGCCCGGTGCGCCCGCGGCGCGGGCAGCGGGCTCGGCCCGCTCCACCTGCCCGCCGCGCCGTACTCACTCCGCGTAGCCCGTGGTCCAGGGCAGGCGCCGGGTGTCCTTGCTGAGGATGAGGATGGGGCGGGCGATGTGGTCGGCGGAGCACTCCACCTCGTCCGGGGACAGTCCGAGGAACTCGGGTCTCCCGTAGGGGAAGCGGAGGGGCAAGTCCGCGCCGCTGCCGTGGTCGGCGCCCGCGCTGCCAGCCATGATGCCGCCCATGAAATTGGCCACGGCGGACTTCACCCGCGTGAGCATAGTACCCCCGCCGGCGGCGGCGGCAGCGCCGGGGCGGCCGCGCAGCGCGGGAGCGGGGCGCGCCCGCGGGCAGCGCAGCCGAGGCGGCTCCGGCAGCCCCGCCGCGCTCCGCACCGGGGGCGCCGGGCCGGGCGAGAGGACGGCGGGCTCAGGGGCAGCCGCGGGGCCGAGGCCTCATCGCAGGTTTCCCCCTCCCGGCGCGGCGCTGGGTGAACTCAGCCCGGCGGCGGCTGCTGAGTCATGTGATAGCGCGGCTGGATTCGCCCGGGCGCTTCCTGCTCCTCCTGCGGCACCGGCGGGCTCCTGGCACACGCCGGGCACGGGCGGCCGCCGCCCCCGCCCGCCTCCCGCGCTGGGGGCGGCCCGCGGCAGGTGCGCGGCGGGCGGGGCCTGGGCCGGCGGGGCCGCCCCCGCTGCCCGCAGCCCGCAGCCCGCAGCGCTGCGTCCGGGACCCGCGGCCGCTCCGGGATGCGCTGTGCCCTCCGAGCCGCTCCGGGTTCCATTACCGGGGGCTGGACATCGCCGCCCGCAGTGCGCTGTCCTGCAGCCCCTGGGCTAAGCCAGCCCCGGCAGAGCCCGCTGATTTACTTGCCTTCTGCTCAAACACGGCGAGGATATTTTCCCCAGGAAGCCATTTGTGAGAAAAAAGGACCTGGGGCAGTGGCCGGCAGCGAGCCGTGCTGGGGAGCGGAGGCCGTGCCGGGGCCGTGCCCGTCCGCCGGCCAGCGGGGACGGAGCGGCGGCCCCGGGCTCCTCCGGGCACCGCCGCACTTTGGGGTGCTAAAAGCAAAAGTGGAGGGGCCGAATGGAGCAAAAGTGAAATGGCCAAAAATCTTCAAATTTGCGGACATAGATGCTTTAACCCCTTCTTCTCTTGTTGTGTAATTTTGACCATGTCATAATCTTTCACAATTAATAAAAAAAAAAAAAAAAGAAAAAAAAACAAAAGGGAAGTCTCTTCCATGTGGTGCTCACCCAAATGTGTGGAAGGGTTGATTTAGGTGTGCCGTTTAAATAAATGAAGGAATGGAGCAGGAGCATATAGGAAGTCTATTCTCTGAGGCAAGGCTTTGTCTGAGCCTGTGATTCTGCAGCCCTCCTGAGAGCAGCAAGTCTCACTGAGAGGCAATGACCTGCGAAATGGAGCAGGTAAGTACTGCAAACCTGAGAATAGTGCGAACTTAGCAGGAGAAAGCTGGTTAGTCATCACTGATGGCATACATACAGTGGGAATGATTGGCCATTGTCTTGCTGGCTCGTACTAGAAACCAGCTGGCATGAAACTGAACAGACAGTTACAGAGGCTTGAAGAATGAGTCCTGTGAGCTTGTTCAGTTTCTGATTATTAAATAACATCCTGAGAACTGAGTTCAAAACAATGCCTGTGTTTGCTCCAGACATGTTTGCTCTGTGTTTACATACAGACAGAAGAAATGTAAAACTGTTGTGACACTCACCAGTTTTTATGATCAAACTGTCTATTAATAAAGTCTAGAGAGCCTAAAGTATATTAGAGAACAGAGATGCTAAGAGCATGTTAAGTGCCTTCTGAAGTAGAAATGGGAATATATCTACTCCAAATTAAGCATTACAGATACACTTCCTTTAGGACAAAGTGTTTATTTTTCCTGTCTCTTGTGTAGTCATTTCCAGGGTTGATATTATAAGTATTTTGAGGAACATTAAACCTCTCTTAGTTTATTCCCAGTTTCTTCCACCCAAGATGATATCTTTATATTATCTTTTGTCTGCTGGATGGCCTCTTTTTTCATCTAACATGTACTCCACCACTTTTTTTCTCTCACTAATGCTTATAGGACCTGCCACCCAGAGAAGACAGGAGTGAGAAGAGGGACATGAGCAGAAGTTGACCAGTATCCCTGTATCCATCACAGGTTATGAACTTTTGGAGTAGCTGTGCCAGCATACTAGACTTTGTGGTTTAAAGATGTTGAAAAATATCATTGACTAAAACTCCAACAGAGAGAATGCAGTCTTTGTTCTCCAGTCCCATACTGCAGTTGCTATACCACACAAAATATGAGGGAGAAATGTGAAGGAACACATTAGAGTTTAAATTATTATCTCTGCTAGATGACAAGGAAAAGCCCAGATGAGACATATGGGGAGGCAGCTTAGCAGCTCACCACTCAAAACTGTTTGAAATTCTATGGGTGGTACAAGAATGCTGTAAGGATATAACAGTACCACAGGAGGGACATGGCCTCTTCATACAGAAAAGTACAGAGATGCCTTGATTTCAGTTCTCTGGGAAAGAGGATCACATTCACTTTTGAGTCAGAAATGAAGCCTCACTTCTCAAAGGAAGTAATAATCAGTCCCTGCAGGGCACAGCAAGTTCCCCATATCTCCCAGCCTGTGGTCCACCTGGTCCAAGCCAGACATTTTTCTTGGTGGCAGGTAGACTTTTAAAGGTTTGGATATTGAGTTCCAATAAAATTTTGAGGCTGAATCCCCTATGCAAATGTTTGAAAATTCACTCTGTCCTTCTGCAATCCCATGACTTATGCAAAGGCAAGATGACAGTTTGGAAGTTTGTTTAAATGTTAGCTTATTTGTGACATTGGAGTAAATCTACTTTTCTCTCTGAATGGATAACCATGCCAGGGAGTGAAGCTGCATGTGGGCCAGAAACAAATTCATTTGAGCTCTTTGAAGCATCTGAATTATGCCACCTTGCCATACATCATATTCAGCATCAACAAATTCAATAATTTTAATCATAATGAAAACAGATTTACTTACACAAAGAACACTAAATTTTCAGGTATAAAATAATTTTAAAATAAAGTTTCTTCATTTTAGCCTTGCCTTCAAAAAGCTGAAAAAATCCATTTATCTTAGCCTCTTCTTGCAGACCCTTGGTGGCCCGCTGCTGGACTCACTTCAGCAGGGCAGCTGGGGAGCTCCAAACTGGACACAATGCTCTCACAAGTGCCATTCAGAGAGGTGTGATCACTTCTCATGACTATTGCTAATACACCCCAATATGTCTAACCTTCAGCACTGCAAAGGCACATTAGTGACTGATACTCTATTGCCTGCCAGGATCCTCAGGCCTTTTCCTGCAAAGATGCCTTCTTGACCATCGGCTCTCTGCTTAGATTTTCCCCATCCCAGCTGCAGAACTTTGCACGTGTTCTTGGTGAACTCCAGCAAGTTCCTGCCAGCTCATTTCTCCAGGCTGCTGAGATCCCTCTGAGTTGTAATACTGCCCTCCAGCTCTCAACTTATTCCACACAACCAGGAGAAAAGGAGACAAATACTTTCAGTCAGAAAAAAATTTTTAGGGCTATCATAACATCTCTGTAGGTTTTTTTTTTATATAGAACCATAGAATATCTCAAATCGGAATGGACCCATAAGGATCATGGAGTCCAACTCCCTGCTCCTTCACTACTACCTAAAGCTAAACCATGTGGCTAAGAGTGTTGTCCAGATGCTCCTTGACCTCTGACAGGCTTGATGCCATGCCTGGAGAGCCTGTTGCAGTGACCAAACACACTCTGAGTGAGAACTTTTCCTAATATCCAGTCTGACCTTACTTTGATACAGTTTCATTCCATTAACTAGTGCTTATTTTTGCCTTTGTAGCTATTTTTTAGAGAACTATAAGAAAATTCTCTTTCAATAAAGAAAAAGCTTGCAAAATGAATATTCACTTGACTGTAAAGATTCTGGTTCTAGCTTGTGAGTAATTGAGCAGAAAGTATGATATGTGGAGTAGCTGGAAGTGTATTAACTAGATCCGTTTTTCTGATAAAAAATATTTCTGATGCAGGCCCTTTTTTGTTTCTTTTCCATAATATGGCAATGGTTGGGGCTCTGCCTCATAGGAATGTGGAATTTATTTCAAGGGTGTGACTATCTCTAGCTTGTACCTTGTTTGTGCCTTATGTTGCTTGCTTACTTGAAGGGTTTTTTTCCTGTGCTTTTCACGCTCTGAATAAAGGCAATAAAAGCTCCCAAAAACTGGTGAGAGAAGAAGTAGGTCTTATGTGAGATGAATACACCATTTCCGCAGGTTCGAACTTCTGGGTCATGTTATCACAGACATATTCAATATCCACAGGTGTGAACTGAGCTGCTGAACAGATTCGGAGAGTGTGTCAGAATAGGTGCCTGGCATGAGATGAAGCTGTCAATGTGGGGAAAATAAAGCTTTGACAGAAGAATTGGTTGCACTTCTCTGTTAATTCCCCATACAAAAAAACCCAGAAAGCCTTATTTTTGCATATGATTCTACTCAGGAAGATTACCACGTCATGTGGTGATCAATGAAGTTATTCTTACCTTTTCAAAAGGACTGTGCAACCTTTAATTAGCACGAGGAAGCTCTTTATCTCTGGAGAAAGGCCCTTCAGAAGCACAGTGCCTGAAGCATCACAGTGATGTGGAGGGCAAAATGCCTCTTATTAAGACATCAATCCTACTTCCTGCAATGCCTGATCTCTGCCTGCAGCAACCCCCAGCATCTCTAGGCTTATCAGAGCTGATGAGATGGAAGCTGTTGGTGTTTTTGCCAGTTTGCATGCAGAAGCAACAATTAAGCTTAAAAATAAATAAATGCTAGCAATACTTGAAGTAATATATCTCCCCTGCTATGCCTGATATCTACTGCACCATCCTCTAGCCAATATTAATTTCACACATGGACTTCCTTTTGAGAGACTTCTACAACTGAAGCTCAGAGAGAGCATCTCCATCAGAACATGATGGATATGATGTTCCCAAGGCTTTATGGTCCTGTCCAGTCCCCCACAGAGCATGAGCTGGGTAGTCCAAATTAAGGCTGCCATCCAAAGAGTCGAAATCCACAAAATGTTATCAGGCCCAAGCCCTTGTGTATGAGATTTAGGGTAAAATGTTCTTTTTCTACAGCCATCCTAACCACAAGGTGACCAAAACCTAAAAGTATTTGTGCTTTGTCAGGCTACAGGGACTACAGCTGGGTTTAGCTTTCATGGCACAGTGCTCTTCATCTGCAGGTCATCCTCTAAATACTGCATGTATCAGGGACCTGCTGAAGCACTGTGTGGGTTGGGGACATGGGAAGGGCAAGGAAATATACAAAGTGTTTTAGCTAGTGAAATTACCTACAGACATGGGTTTGGTGCTAATATGCAACATGGACACATCAGGAGACCTGGGATGGCAGGCAGGAACAGGAGCTGGAAGTTGTCTGCCCCACTCCTACCTCCACACATGTGGAGAATTACATTTGTTCTTGGACATGGTGAATGGCTAAACCCCAGTACTTTTAGGGATGCAAAAACTAGAAGTTCTCTCATCACCAGGACTTAATTAAGAAGGTATTTTCAGAGCACAACTGTTGTATTGAATCAGGATGGTTTTAACAAAGCAGGGGCTGGGGCTGTGGTGTCCCATTTCCCAAGGGAGCCTCCCCCTCCTGCTTTTGCACACTCATTCTTTCTGCACCTTCCCAGAAATATTTCAGAGATGATACAAAGAGAAGGTCTGTTGCAGCCCTGTCTTTACTCAAAAATATGCTGTCCAGCTGAGTGGGGAAAGTATTCATGCCAGAAAAGCAGGGTCATATCCCTTCTCACAGTGGAGGAATAATAAATGCAACATTATGAGCTGCATGAAAGCAGCCTTCATTTACATACCTAGGCATAAAAAAGGCTCTGAGGAGGGATCTTAATTGATTAGCAATCACAGCAAAAGATGTCACAAAATCATAACACTATATCTAGTGCAATCTATATAAATATAAATAAATACTTCAGCATAAGCTGCCCATAAGCCTGCAAGTGTCACCTTTGCCAAAGGCTGCAGAATTGCTTTTTCTACAAAAATCTATCTGTAAATATCCTGAAAATAATTTTCTAATTTCACAATAAGCATCATCATTATGATTTTGCTTCTACAGTCTCTTCTTGCTTTCCATTATCTGTTCCTTTTGAATGCCTGTAGCTAAATCTGCTAATAATGGGATGGAATAGGGATTAGTTTGTTTATGTGCTTCTGTTGGCAGCTTTTCATAGGGGAGGTGGAGCAAGATGATTATATCCTCTCTAGGGCTCCTTTGCCTTGACTCTTGTGAAAGAATATCTTGCCCTGATGATGTGGGATGCTTCAAAATGTCAGCAGTGGCCACACTTTTGCTGACAGCCTTAGCAAAAAAAAGCTGAAAGCAATCAAATAGATTTCAGTGCAGAAACAACAGGAAAATAAGCAGGTAAAAGGACATGTAAGTGCTTGTAGGGGTGGGGGACAGTACTAAAAGCTTGACTGAGTACAGGCACATATGCTTCAGCTACCTCAACATTTCAGATTGAGTAGGAGCATGTCTTAGAATGCAAGATAGTCTTGAGTGGTGCCTGGGTTAAACATGGGTTATACACACAGGGAAGTGATTTGTATGTTCCACATGGAGGGGAATTTTTGAGTAACCTGCCAGCTGCCTTCACTGCAGACACTCCTTACATGGAGTCTCAAGATTAAGCAAGGTGGGTGGATGAGGGGCTGCAGATGGTGGCTTAGGAGCAGATGGTGAACATGAATAAAGATTTTCTCCCTATATCTGGGCTGTGGCTTCTGCTGCACAAGCTTTCCTGCAGTTCAGGCCAGCCAGGCACTGGCTTTCAATTGTGTATCAGCCATGATCTTGCTGGCAGTATGGTCAAGCCTTAACCATCATGCTTAGAGTTAGGCAGTGCTTTTAAAAATATTTTTTTATTAATTAAATGAACAGTTCTGGCAGAACTTGAAGGTTTGCATATCAGCTTGGACATATGAAATCCCAGGTGCTTTATGTGGTACTCATTCTCAGATAGTTTTGCCAAGGAAGGAAGTAGAATATTTGAGCAAGTTGTTGAAAATTCAGGGCACTAAAATTCAGGTTGAGTTTTCCAGAAGTTATGTTTTCATCAATCACAGCTGCAGCTATAGCGAATGATGGCAGAGAAAGTTAAAGAAATTATATTACTTTTACATTTAGCTCTTAGATTTCTGCACATCTTCTGTAAACAGGAATGTGGAAACTGTTTCTCTCATTTCTTTTTTTGTGTTCTTTCCAGCATTGTTCATGAGGTGTCTGTGGCCCTGTATAGTCAGTCTTATTATCTGCTTTCCCAAATACATGGCATTCTGATATTAATATACTGTCATTCAGACTGATACAACCAATATATGGAATCTTGTCAATAGACAACAACAACAACAGCAACAGCAACAACAAGAATTTTGAATTTGTTGGCTCTTCCAGAAGTTTGATGAAGAGGTGAAAGTGAGTATCCAAATATTTATTGAGCTGTGTTAGATTAGGAAAAAAGCTCTTCTGTTTTAGTTGTGAAACAAGATACTATAGATTTTAACCATTCTTCTACAGCATCCTTCTTGTATCTGCTTCTTTTTCTGCAAAACTTTGTGTCAGTAGTGTGGGACCTAAAGCATTTTAGCCTGGACAAGCACATGGCTCTCTTTCTCCTCTGCTCTTGTTTTATTACTTGAGTGGTCTCTTTTATCAATGTTCATGACAGTTTTATTTCAATTAATTCTTCCTCACCATGTTTTATTTATGGAGGGGTTTTAGAACTCATTTGCCTTTTTTAAATTTCTTTTTTAAAGGATTAGAAGCAATGTCTTTTGAAAATCTCCTGCAGAGTGAGTTTTTTAAAAAGTAGTTGTAGTAGCAGTAGTAGTAGTAGTAGCAACAGCAGCAGCAGTAGTAATTGTAATAATAATAATAATAATAATAATAATAATAATAATAATAATAATAATAATGGAATAATTCTATCCTACAGGCACAAGAATGTAGCATTTACATCTGCTTAATTTCTCCCAATTTGAACTGATTTTGTGATGAAAACCCAGGACTTAATTCAGTACTACAGTGCTGCCAGTCAAGGGACAGACATTGAGAGCATTAACAATATGCCAGTAATGGCCATCCTGAGTATAGCAACACTCAGGAGCTTCTTTGGTTGAGAACTGGACCCATTTCTGTTGTGCTGTAGTGCAGCACTCAGGCTAACTTGAAGGATCTTCCAAGATTACAGAAACTAGGCTTCTTGAGATGGTCTCAAAAAGAAAAAAAAAAAAAAAAAAAGCACTGAGCACTGAAAATGTTGCATTGAGGGAAGTCAGTTCAGTTCTGGAATGAGCTGATGGGGGAAAAAGTTCCAACAGGACTGTCTGAACATCTCTGCTTCCGTGGCCAAGGCAGCCACAGGAAATGTCCTAAGCAAACACAGTGCCACAACAATAGGCAATCTGCACAACCTTCTGCTTACTCCAGCTGACATATCTGAAAATCAAATTAACCTCTGGCTTTTATGGGTCATGGTCTTTCAGCTATTGTGTGTAACAACATAAGAAACCCAATAGAAAATATGCTTTTAAACAGATTTAAAGCAATAAAGCAAGAATCACGATCTTCCACGAAATAGCTGACACAGAATAAACATGCTGACCTTCTGGAAAAATAATTATTTGTGATTGCACATCTGTATCTACAGTGTTTTGGTTTTTAATTTATTTTTTTTAAAAGAAAATTAATTATTTCTATGGAGCTGGAGCCCCTTTTGAGAGTGATGAGAGTAAATAATTAACATGCCATAACCTAATGCTGGTTATTGCCAATTGTTTTTCAGCTTAGCCACAGAAAACAGTTCTCACTGTGCTGCAGTCCTGTGTTTTCACACTCCTTTAGCTTTCACTTGAGTTCTTTCCTAAAGCCCTGCCTGAAGCAGGGAGGTGCCAAGGGCTCACTGCCCATGACTGGCACAATCCCTCAGCCTCCAAGGATGCAGTGCAGTCATGGTACCCCATGGCTAGTCCAAAATTTGTCACCAGCCTCAGGAAAACTGACTCTGGTGGATGCCTTGTTCTGCCCAGCAAAGTGTGGGACTGGGAGTAAGCATGATGAGGAAGTTTTGGGGATTGCTCAGCCTGGGTTTAGAAGCTCCAGACCTCTCAAATCCATCCTGAGTCAAAAAATAGGAACCATGGTCACATCTGTGCTCTTGTCCTTGGTCCTTTGTGCCTGTGCTTTGTTATTCCAAACCTAAAATGTATTTCCTCCACAAATTTAATTATATCTCCATTTGCAATTTTACAAAACTACTTAACTGAACTACAGGAATTTACAGTTCCATAAAAAGACCCATGATTAGGAAAAATCTGTAAATGTATTGGCTGTATTTATGCATTATTTATTTAATAATAAAGGGTTTATGTTGGTGAGGAGCACTGTGAGATACTTCCCTTGACAGTGTTCAAAATAACCCTGCTGGGCAGACCTCTGTTTCAGCAGCAGTTAGAGGGAGATGAAGACCTGAAAGCCAGAGTGAGAGTTCCCTGTCATGATAGCAGGGAGAGAGAGTCTGCAGCTCAAGAACAGACCAAAGAAAAGTGTTGACACCACAAACACAACTGCAATGTTCCATTAAATCTGATGAGGCCTGAAATTCAAAGCTGGCTGGAAAGGCTTGTATAAACTGCATAGGAAGCATTTAAAATGCTGGTAAGCAGGCATCTCTCTGACCCTGGTGGTGGCTACACTAATGTGGCAGATTTTCAAGGATGAAGTTCTTTGAGAGAAGTTTCTCAGGAAAGTTTGACTTCTTAGTGCTTTCAGACAAAACCCAGTCATGCCCTGAGTGCAAACAAACACGTTTAAGGAAGGCAGTGACAACACTGTTAAGTTTCCCATGTTTCCTGGCTTGTTCTCATATGCTCCTCACAAGTGATTCTGTGTCATGGGATTGTAGCTCATACACACAATTATTTTATTCTATATCCTAAGGCCATCCAGTGAGAGTCCACACCCAGTGTTTTTTTATCAAGGGGCTGAAAGTGGTGTTTGGCACTGCAGCATGCTGAGTCTCTCTCTGTGAGTGTGCAGGGGGCTCGCCCAAGCAGTGACCATGCCCCAGCCTTTTTATGTGATATCTCTGCTTGGAAGGGCTTGTCTCAAGGCAGGATATCTTCCCTGAGCACAGACTTACAAATGACCAGAAATCCTCCCAAGAATGGAAACAGAAAACAAGTCTCTGCCTCTCCTGGGAAAGAAATTAGATTCTTAAGACATGGTGAGAAGTGGTTTGTGGGGGATAGGAGCTACCACACAAGTGAAAATGGTTGAGATTTTAAGATGGCCAGCAGAAGATTGAAGTGGAAAAGGTATCCAGCAAGTATTAAGACATTAATTCAGTAATACAGATTATTATAATTTTAGACTATTATCATAATATCATGATGCCCTTCTTCATTTCATAATAAGGTTTCAGCAAAGACTGCAGTTCTTGGTGAAAAAAAAGTTTGGAAACTACTGATTTCATGAATAAAGGGTGATTTGCTTGATTTTAGTAAATATTAATGATTTAAACAATATTGCCTGTAATTTTAGAGTTGTGAAGATCTTGATGTAGGAAGTTCATAGCCATTTAAGCCCCCTTGATGCTGCTATTCTGGAAAACACATTCATAAAAAACTAAAGGGTTAGAACTTGTTTCTGACTGCTTCTGAACCTGCCAAGGAAAGCAAACCTGATTTTTAGAAAGTTCTTTCACTTGGCTTCAGCCATCTTTTAGCTGCAGTAAAAATTGTGTGCTTAGCAGCCCTTGAAAAGCAGTGCATTTCCATCAGGTACCCATAGCTGTATTTTGGATCTGGAGTTAAGCACTTTCCTCACTTGCCTATGAATTTTTGGTTAAATCGTTTTTGGTTTTTTTTTAAAGTCCTGGTGATTAAAATTCATCAAAATGAGGGGCTCATATTGCTGCCTTCAACACTCATCTCTTCCTGTTGTTTCCTAACATGCACATTATCAGTTGTATCTTGAACACTGATTCAGAAAAATAAACTTACTGTATCATAATAGTATTACTGCAAGAATTCATGTGCCTAAATAAATTTTTATATGATAACTTGCCAGAATTGCTCACCCATGCAAAATTAGTGATATGCCAACATTGGCAGGATTAACACATAACCATATTTTCTGTCCTTTTGTTGGCAATAATCTTTATGCAAAAAATAGTAGTAAAGGGGAGCTGTCATGCATGTGGTTTTAGTTTTGATAGCTTGGGTAATGGTCATGGTCACCGTGAAATGAAATAATGTGGGTGTTGGCACACACAGAGTTTCCGGAGGAAAAATCCAGTGTTAGTTTTGATAATCTCCTTTCAACCTGCACTGAAGCCCATTGCTTCTCCCTAGGTAAACTGGAGCACTTTCAGCCAGGGCTACTGCAATGAAGTCACAAAATCACAGAACGGGCAAAGTTGGAAGGGACCACAGTGTGTCATGTGGCCCAGCCTCCCTGCTCAGGCAGGGTCATCCCAGAGCACACTGCACAGGACATCCAGACACTTCTTGAGTATCTCCAGTGAGGGAGACTCCACAACTTCTCCAGGCAAACTGTTCCAGTGTGTGGTCACCCACACAGTAAAGAAGTTCTTTCTGATAGTCAGGTGGAACTCTATGTGCATCACTTTCTGCCTACTGCCTCTTGTGCTATTGCTTGGCATCACGAAGAGGAGCCTGGCTTCAGTCTTCTTGATACTATCCCTTCAGATACTGATAGACATTGATGAGATCCCCTCTCAGTCACCTCTTCTTGAGACTGAACTGTCCCAGTTTCCTCAGCCTTATAAGAGAAATGGTCCAGTCCCTTCCTTAATTATCTTTGTAGCCCTCTACTGGACTCACTCCAGGAGCTCCATGTCTCTCTTGCAATTAGGAGCTCAAAACTGGACAGAATATTCCAGATGTGGCCTCACTAGGTCTGGCACCTGCTGTTTAGAGATGCTGTCAAAAGCCTCACTGAAGCTGAGGTAGACAATACTCACTGCTCTCTGCTTATCCATTCAGGTCGTTGTTTCATTGCAGAGGGTCATCAGGCTGCTCAAGCATGATTTACCTTGAGCCAATCTATACTGACTGCTCCTGATAATTTTCTTGTCATTCCTGTGGGTAGTCATTATCTCCAGTCTAAGGCACTCTGTAACATTTCCAGGGATTGAAGTGAGGCTGACTGGCCAACAGTTTCCTGGGTCTTCCCTCTTGCCCTTTTTGAAGATCAGGGTGACCTTTGTTTTCTTCCAAACCTCCCAGATGCAAAGCCAGCATGGGGGTTCTGTGCAAGAGAACATGAGATCACAGCAGCTTGTGCTTCTCAGGCCTGCAGACAGTTATCTTTTGTAGAAACACAATGCTCAATACATTTTTGTATGAGTCATATGTGTTCTTTTTCTTCAGTCTCTTCCCAAACAAGTTCTCAGTGTTTCTGCACATCACTTCTAGCCACTATCACAGTAATTGCATATCTTGTATAATAAAAAGTGCATGTAAGCTCAGAATACTCTCAATAGAACAGAGATTAATTATTAATTCCATAACAGCAACAACAACAACAACAACACAATCTATGCAGAAAATTGTTGCATTTATAATAAAGAGAAACTTTATGTGAGAATCTCCTCCAGGGTGGTGGATCTTCTGATTTTTTTAATGTAAATCTCTTCAGACTGTTTTTTTTCCCTTTTGCAGAAATAAAATAAAAATTTTAAAAATAGCTAGAAGGTAATATATTACCACATTTTAAATCTGAACAAGTCTTTTGATTTTTTTTTCATAAATGCCATTTAAGTCAAAAGGGAATTCTGCACTTACATTCAGAAGCATCAACATCATCTTGTGAGTCACACTAAAATTCAATCTGAATAGCGGTGTTTAAAAACAAAGCTACCTCAAGGTTTCTGTTTATTCTGTACAGGGAAAGAATTATCTCTGTAGGAAAGCTAAAAAGCTGTATTATGCATGTGCATTTATGTGCCTGCATACATAGTTAATATAAAACACCTCATGCTTTTTGTAGATGGTATATGACACTGTAAAACCCCTGAATTACAGTGGAAGAGGTTTCCAGTCTGGGTGGGATGGCTGAATCTGAGTCCTGGTGTGTAGGGGTGATCCCTGTGAGCACACACCCTGCCCCAGCACGCCGATGCTGCCCCAGGCTCCTGCACAGGGACAGGGCTGCACCCCTGGGCAGCCTCTTGCCAGATGGCTCCAGGATGCCCGTTCAGTGCCCAAGTAACTGCAGCAGCCCAGGCTCTGTTCTGTTGCACACACTGTCTGGGAGAGAGCTTGCTCTTCAATAAGAGTCTTGGTTCACTCTAACTGGATGTGCTTTACATCCACCAGTGCAAATGGGTTGCCCTGTGGGTGCACAAGCATAAGCAGATTCAGGAACAGTTTTCTGATTTCCCCTGGTGTTGTTGCCAGCGAGGCAGTGTGATTCACAGGGGAAATTACCATGACTGTTCCTCTCACAAAAATCAGAGCTGTTGCATTGTGGAAAAGATTGATTCTACTCCCAGTTCCTTGCAACCCCTATCCATCTTCTTCCTTTGCAATTCAAAGTTACAGATGTGCTTGCACCTCCCCAGAGTGGAAAGGAGAGAGCTGTAATTACAAAGAAGACTTCTGAGATCAAAAGGTGCCAACTGTTTCTTGCAACTGTGTTTAGACTTCAAACTAAGTCGGCTAACTGAATGCTACAGCATGTCCTGCTGAGATGCAAATAACTTGAAAGGTGAAGAGCAGAGGTCAGAGTACAGCCTGGGGAGTTCTGGCCCAAATACAGTGAGCATATCTCTCCTTGCTTATCCCTGGTGGGACGGGAATGAGAATCAGAAGGTAAAATCCATTCGTTAAGATAAGAGCAGTTTGATAATTGAAGTAAAGTAAAATATAATAGCAATAACTCTAATAACAACAGCAATGAAAAAGCAGATAAGAAAAGAGAATATTAAAAGCCAAGAGAAACAAGTGATGCACAATCCAATTGATCACCAACCAGTGACTGATGCTCAGCCCATCCCTTTACAGTGAGCACCTTTTCCAGCCAGTTCCTCTCTCTTTATATACTGATGTTCAGTGGTATAGAATACCCCTTTGGCCAGTCCAGGTAATCCATCCTGGCCATGCTCCCTCACAGCTTCATGTGCACCTGTTTGTTGGCAGAGCATGGAAAACTGAAAAGTCCTTGACTTAAGTAAGCACTACTTAGCAACAAAGTGTTTTATCAACATCATTCCCATACTACATCCAAAACACAGCATTGTACCAGCTACTAGGAAAAAATTAACTCTATCCCAGGCAAAACCAAGACAGCAGGGTAAAGCAGCTGCTGTTTCCCATTCTAGAAGCCTGAGCCCTGCAGGGCTTGTTGAAGGCTCTCCCATGTGTGGGAATGCCAGCCCCCTCTGCTGAGTTTTTAAAGAGTATTAACTCCATATGTGTCTTTTGGCTCTCTGCTTCTTATTTCTGTGTTTTATCTGCTGGCATCCTTAGAGTGTTAAAAGTTACATTTAACCTTGTCAAAGGAGGACTGCTTCTATTTTAAAATGAAGCATTTTTGTACACAAATCATATTTTGCTTGCAGCATTTCCTTATGGTTAAATATTTGTTTTGAAATTCCTGAATTATATAGTACAAAAACAGTCAAATGAGCTGAGGAAGAGGAACTTCTGTTCCGGAAGGAAGCATAACAATATCTTCAATACCTTGTAAATGAAACTACTTTATTTCCAAGGCATTAGAAGGAATAGCAGCTATATATTTTGTGACAGATAAAGTCTTTCTCTCCCCCCCCATCCCCCACTGAAAATAAAAATTTATGAGCATATAATGATTTCCTCAATTCTGTTAAGTGACATTTCTTGGATTGTTTTATTTTGCAAATTGCCTTCTCCTATATGTTGACTGACAAGAGTTTTCAGGCTGAAACTTTATTTTCTTACACATGTAAATGACCTTACTGGGGCAAATCACAGTCCTTTCTTGGACAAGTGTTTATTTAAAACTTAATTTTTTGAATGTGCCAATGTGTGGCTTTAAGATTCACTTTCTTTTGGATCTGATTAGGCACTTTCCCAGAAAAACAGTCTTAACCATTAGTCTTAAAAAATTACAAAGCTTCACAAAAAATAATAAATTTACAGACTTGTTGCACTAGAAGGAAATAAATTAGGTTGGCTTGGCTTTTTTTAATCTGAAGTACAACCTCAGTGCTTCAAATCTTTAGAATAGATTTCCTTGTTACCATGCCCCAGGGTATTCCTTCTTTAGAGTTCTATAATAACTCTTGATTGTTACATGACTGCACACCCAGCAAACATTTCTGCATTTCTCAACCAAAACTTTTTGTGTTTTATTCCCATAAAAATTGGTCCCAAACTGATTTAGTGTAAATATGCAAATATCAGAAATATGCCTAAATAAGTGATAACACTTTATTTAAGTGATAAAAGGAAACTACAAATATCTTTGATGCAAACTCTTTTTTCTCTCTTTGAAATAAATAACACCATCTCCCTTTTGAATAGAGATACTGAATGCATTCTAATTTTCTGGTTTTCAATATATATTCCAAGAGGGAAAATACATGACAGGTAGTTAAAATACATGGGAGACAAATATTGTGTGATTGCAATCCAGTACACTGAGGTCCTTACCTCAGCTGTGATTTGATAATGGAGATAAAAAAAATTATAAAGAACCTTACCTTTTTTTTTAATATCTCCATGAAAGTATACTTTATATTGACACTGAGACAGCAATAGAGCTGCATTATTTTGTTCCTGCAAAAAAAAACTCTAGGTAAACAGCAGCCATTAATAAACCAGACAATTTTCTCCAATACTGACAAAGATATTATGAGACCAAGATTGTTCAGCTGATGAGCCTGCTTCTGTAATGTGTTTTGGATAACAGCATTATAACAGCACAGAGAGTGCACCTCTGTGAAAGATACTAATGATTTCTTCTGAAGCAAAATGCGAAGTAAAAAACCAGCTGTCTGAAAATGGTGTTGATCTTGTGTTACACAGGAATTAAAGGTGATAGTGGTGGTGTTACAAACATTTTGTTACATTAAAATGAAAACCAAATGTTATGGGAGGAGGAGGACTGAATTTTGTTCTGAAAACAGCATGCATTTATCTATTTATTTAAACTATGCTCTTTGGATGCCTTTATTAGGTAAGTCTAGATCTTTTATGTTACCTCACTTTCAATTGCTTTAAGAAACTTCAGTGATACTGGTGTAATTTCTATCTGTTCTGTACCTTACACTGAATTTTACACTAATACAAAACTAATTTCAAAAAGTTTTGATGTGATTGAAAAACTTCTAGGAATAGGTAAGAGATTTCTGAGTACCTGATATTTCTGAGTACCTATAACTTTTAGTTCAGAGGAGGAATACAAAATTTGGCAAGGGAGTTTTTCCTAGATTCACTGAGCTTCTGTTATTTTTTTTCTGGGAAAACCTTCCTGTATTAGAAACCTAAGAAAATCTCAAGCTTTACTGATTTTCCTGCAGGTTTCCATGTTTCCATGCAGGTGAGAATTACAGCAGAGTTACAGAATTACAGAGACTGGATCTCCTGCAGACATCCAGCAAGAAAGAGCAAGGCTGAGGGTAGTTGTTTCGCATACAAATGGCTCTGGGTGGCATTCTCAGTGCTGGCTGTTTTGCATTGTTTTGCATTCATTTAAGTGTGCACTTTGGAGCTATACTGTGTATTTCTCTATCCCAGTCCCACTGCAAGCCAAATTGGCTGTTTGGCTGTTATGGTGATTCACTTGCTTTTGTATTAGATGACAGTGATCCTCTTTTGCTCTATATGCAAGCAAACAGCACTTGCTGCCAGAAGAATAAGAGCACATCAAAAAAACAACTAGATAAGCTTATTGGTTAATAAACAGTTGAAATAGTGTAGTTAAAGGCTTGACTCAAATTTACTGCAATTCTGGTTACTGTGTACTGTGTGCATGCTATTATGATCCATGACTACAAACAAACTGTTAGAAACACTGAGCCTGAGAATTAGAGCTATGAACCAGCTATGGGTGTCTGGATCACACTACACAGCACATCATGCCATGCTCATAATTTTTATCACCCTAGTACCACTAAAATAATAATTGTAGGATCAAAATGGTGAATCCATTGATGAAGTTTTGAAACAAGTTTGAAAGAATCTGCATCTCCTGCAGACAACAGATGGCTGACTTTTGGAGTGTGCCATTTAACTAGCTTGTCTCTCTTCCCAGGTCTTAGTTAATTTCTAAACAGTCCTGCAAAAGATTGAACTCTCCCAAAAATCATGAATCTAAGAGGCAAGTCTTGCAGGTAAATTAAGATAACTGGACTTTCTCTCCTACCTCAGTTACTAGTTTTTCTCAATTGTGTCTCCAAACAGCATCTTGTCTGGAATTCCAAGTTCCAAAGATGCCTATTTAGTATGGCTGAAGAACATTGCTGATTAAAGTGTGGCACTGGGATCAAGCCCTGCTGTCATAGCCTGGGCTGGCTGCTCCAGTGAGATGTGAGCTGCAGGTCACACAGTTCTGCTGCTGCATCTGCCACGTGCCAGGCTATGCCCTGCTCAAAGGACTGACCACCAGATGTTGATCCCAACACCCGCTCACAATCAGAAATCTGCTGAACCCAGGACATGGAACAAAACTGCAGGGCTCTCTCTGTCAGTCTCTGCTCTGATACTTTAAAGGCAACGTCTGATTAGTGTCTGTGTTTAATTAACAAAAGACCAGGAGGATGAAAACTTCTCAGAAAAAAAACTTTATTTCACCAGTTATTTTTTGTAGTATATTGTGGAAGAAAACGCCACATTTCATTAAAGTCTATCATTCATACACAAGAAAGGATTTGGCAGCAATTTATAAACCTGCAATTTTATGACAATTTTAAACTTTGCCCATCTTTCAGTCTCTGAAGGTTCTTTTAAAAATGCCTTTGATGACCTCTGAATCAACTGGTGTTCACTGGTCTGTGTGGTGATGTGTGATGTTGTACACCAGCTGTGGGGCTGCCCTTGGTATAAGCAGCTCAGTTGTTGTGTCAGCAGTTTTCACACTATTTAAATTTCATAGACTTGGTTACACAACACAATTCTCAGACCTTCCAGCTGTGCCTAATGAAAATTCATACTGACATTCATTCAGGTCTCAGCATCCCTCTTGCTCTGGTGTTACCTCATTATTACTTTTTTTTTTATTATTCTATTTAGAAATAACTGCAGCACTTCCAATATAAGAAATGTGATATATGTTGAAGATAATCTCCTGTCACTGCAAGGTTTCTCCTCTGTTAGTTCTCTCTTTGTGGTTCATTTCACCTGTTTGCCCCCCATTAGAAAGGGTAGTGAAACATTTGGTTCTTAAAGGGTTGATTGCTTCATTTTATGTAATATAACTGCATCAGCAGAGCAGTAATTTATGATGAATAACTTGTTTGGCAGTCTTCGGCTTTTTTCATGGATTGTCTTTGAACAGATTGTAATTTTCTTGAATTTATTAATTATTCAAAATGCTAATGATTCTGGGAGAATGATTATGAGCAATTTCATGCGAGCATTTGGTATGCAGTACTGCACTTCTACAGCCATTACTTTCCTGTGTAGGTAGATGAAAGCATTTCATATTTTCTCTATTTTGTTGTCAGATGGTAAAAATTATCCATGAAATTTTGCTCAGAGTATAAGAGTTTAGTGAGAGAAAAAAAAAATTAGGACATTTCCCTTTAAAGTCCTGACTAAATAAAAGAGTATTTCTAAGACTAATTCATGAAATAAAGATTTTTCGGATTCTTTTTATTTACTTACCAAATTTTAATCTTTTATAGTAACTCACACAAAAAGGTAATAGGGTATGTACTCATAGTCTCAGTAGGGGTGTCCTACAGCTTAGGTTGTGATTGCCTCATGCTTTGGTGAAAGGTCTATTTCTCTGTATAAAATATTCTGAAAATACAGTTATCATCAGCTTGAAAATTTCTCTCGAGGTTATTGGGAAGGTGAAAGTGACTGTAGACAGTTTTGACTGCAGAAGAATGGTATCAGAAGTTTTTGAGGTATGCTGGTCTCCAAACACTTGTTTTCTATTTCGACTGAAGCATGAAAAGTTTCAATTCAGCTTAAATTAGCATTTTCTGGGGAAAACTCCCCAGTTCTTGAACAGCAAGTGGTTTAGAACACATGTTAAGTTAACTTTTAATTACTTTTAAAGTAATTTGAATGTTTGAGTGCTTGAATAAGAAATATTTTGCAATGTTTCCCTCAGTCTAGTTTTAATTTAAGAGGGAAAGGACAGAGATAAGTTGCTGTGAGGAGGAGGGACATATTGCTTGGATCAAATTATGAGTATGACAAAGTTGAAAATTCACATTTTACTTACAATACTCTTCTGATTTTGACAAACATGAGAAATGCTTTGTGGCGGGCTGCTGCTGGCTGAAGCTTTCTGCTGTGTCTGAATTGAACCTCTGTGGGCACTGCACCTCCACAATGTACCTTGTTCATGGCTTTGAAGAGGAGGACTATTTATAGGGTTCTTAAAAAAACTAACTGCTACTCAGACTTCAGAGTAACATGCTGCATGCTGAGTCCCTCTCTAGCTGTTCAGGTGAATAAAGAGCACTTTCCTTCTACAGCTCTGTGCATGTAAAGCTGTAAGTGATGAACACTGCAGACACTGCATAGGACTGTCAGCTCAGGACAGGAATGGTTCCACTGCAGCCTGCAGGAGCTTGTGAGAGGTCCTGTCTGTAGTTCTGCAGCCATTTTCATTATTTTTTTCCACTAAAGGTCCAGCTTTTGCTTTACTTCTTTTTCCACAACTTTCCACTACCTATTTTGTGTTTAAAAGATATACTATCTAGTATGTCTAGTATGTCTAAGACATACATACTATCTGTTCTATACTTTCTGTATACTATTCTGTACTGGATTGCAACAATGCAGGCTGCAACTAGTTTCTGCTCTCCAGGAACTGGCAGCATATTATGTGTCAGCTTTTAGACAAAAATAAGGGTTTGTTGCCTAGAAAATGAAGCAAAAGCTATACATCTTAAGGTTCCCACAGGCAATGGAAATTAATCCATTTTAAACTCCTTTTATCTGTTAAGCTTCTTGGGGTGGGGATTTGTCTCTAAGTCACAGTAAGATATCATGTCATATCCATTCTACTCTATAAAATGAGTAACAAACATTATCCACAGTGCTCAGCAGTCATGACAGAAATTTGTATGGCACCTACACCTGGTTTGCATTGAGACCTCAGTATCTAGCTCTGCACAGCAGGCACTGAAATGAAAACTCCTCATCGGTTAACAGTGCTCTGGCACTTCCCTGGCCATAGTTGAGGCAGAGTTGGGTGACTGTTGGGTAACTTTCCAACCAAACATGGAATTCATCTTATTGTCATCAAATGTAAGCATCTGAATGTGAGCTAAGGGCATGATACAGTCACTTGACTGAATGTTTCTGGAGCAACCAGAGCTGATCATCTTCTGAGCTGTGGTTATGTGAACCACCCACCCACACAGGCTGGGCAACTCTGACCAATGAGAGCTTCATGTTCACCTGGAGCAGCAGAGCAAGCTGGGTGGGATAAGCTAGTACATCTTACATGAGTTGCATTGTATGCCTCTGTTTATCAACTGAATCAATCTGTGGGTATGTAAATCCCCACTGAAGTCAGTGGACATTTACTAGTGCTGAGTAGAGAGGGCACAGAGCAATTCCATCACCCTAAAGTGAACACCTATGTGCTTGAATCATATCTTCTCATTTTGTCAGACTCTTTAAAAGTGTCTAGAACCTCTCCCTCAAATGTCAGAGCTAGACTGCATCTGGCTAGAGGGTGAGAAGTCAGTGTGGGAGGTGCAGAGCCCATGTCCCATCTCCCTAGTCTTCTAGATTCACCAAGACTGCTGACTCATAATTTTCCAGCCACATGCCACAGAGTGGTTACTAGACCACAGATTTCATCCCTTCACAAATTGCTATTGCAGTGCACAGTTATTGTGTGCACTGTTCTCTTTCCATACAAAGAATAAGGTAAGAAGTTGAAGTATAGAAGCACAAGTATATACTTGCAATTGTGCCATACAAAGATTGTCATGTAAGTGATCTAATAATTTCCACTTCCTTTCTACAAATACCATTAGAACTGAAGTTTTTATGAGTTAAATCTTTGTTTACTAATTCTGAAACAGGGTCTCTATTGATTTTACTTTCTGCACTGGGAAACTCTGCTTCTTCTGTGCACATGTGCCTGGGTTTACTAGAGGACAACAGGCATTTACTAAGAAAGAACTAGATGGATTTTCTACCCTTGAAATACATGGAGGAGTTATCACTCTGAACCTTACAGAAAAATGGGGTTATAGGAAAGCAACAGGGAGAGCAGACTTCTAAATTTAAAGATAATATTCAAGAACAGTGTCTGATTTTGGTACTGGGAAAACACAACTGGCCAAGAGGGTGAGTTTAAAGAATGCACTGAAGTACCAGCAAAGGCTTATTCTTTGTCAACCACTTTTAACTTGACAAGATCCTCAAATGTATTTTTATAGTTTCCTTCCTGGTATGCTCCCAGAGATAAGTACTTGCAGTAAATGTCAGGCCAGAACTAGCTGGAACAAAGCTCCTACTTACATTGTGTGAAAGAAGCCACTGAATTTGTTCCCAATTCCTTTGTTGAGCTACCCAACTCATAAACAGTAAAAGGATAACAGGTTTTTAACTTATTCACTCCTGGTTATTCTGAAAACAGTATGAAGAAATGTAAAAGCTGATGCACACAGTAATAGTCCTGTACTTGATCAGGGACTTCAGTAAAAAGAGGATTATAAACTGTGAAACAATTCTTCCTTGTCTCATGGGAAGACACTTCCCGTTTCATTTATTATACTGGGTTTTCCAGCACGATGAATATTCCCAGTACAAGTCTGCTCTGTTCCTAAGTTCTCTTTCATATGCACATCATTAAAAATATTGACTGTTTTGTCTGTCCTAATGCTTCTGATACACTTTAAAAATTACTCTTGAAACAGCAACACTCATTGTAAGTACTTTTTAAAGTGGTTTGCCATTTTATTTATCTTTGGAAATGGGGACTGATACATAAAAAGTAGTGTTTGAGAAACAGCAGGAAAGAGTACATCTTTTACCTCTGCAGTTGCACTGCACCTTTTGCTGCTCCTTCCACTGAGCACACAATACACAGTGTGTGAATGACATCAAACATTGATAGCAAAATCTGTAATTTCGGTGGGGCAAATGTACCTTAAGTAAAGCAGGTCCTGCTGGAGCTGAGGAGGGAGCAGGGACAAGGGACTGCTCCTGCTGCAAAGCAGACAGACTCCAGAAACCTGATCGGATGCTTCTGCATCACCCAGGGCTCTCTGAGTTTGATGCTGTAACAAGCAAATAATAGGGATATCATGCTGATACAAACTCCATTATTTCATGGCTTTTTAAGTACTAAATGACTGAATCACTAGCCAAGAGGGAGAAAGACCACCGACATCGATGGGAAGACTCATTGAGTTTAGCATTTTGGATAATGCTCCAAGAGATGTGGGATTACTTATAATTAAAGGAAGTTAAGACAGAAACTGCTCTAAAGGAAACCTTGTTCTGTAGCTTACATCTCTGCTACCCACACCTTTACTGAAGAAAGTTATCTTATCCAAAGCATCAGCAGCAGAAAGTTAGCATGAAGACAATTTCCTATGGAGTTACACAGTAATGCTTACTTAGAAAAATAAGAAATAGGCAGGAAAAAATACACCACCTGGATTTAGAGTAAGGTAATTGGAGTAAATCCTTGCAAACAAAAAAGTTTAGAACATCCTGGTTACAGTGGAAGCAAACACCAGACAGCTTCCCACTTCTCAGGAGAGACATTACGTAAGTCTTTGGAAACATCCTGTAGCACAATATATCTCATTAGAAACAACTAAACTGAATCAATACAGAACTATTTTACCTTTCCTAGTGCCACCTTCAATGTCACCTAATACAGTGTAATGAAGTGTAAATGAAATTGTTGTTAGAGACAACAATCTGTTGTTTCTGGTAATGATCAGTTAGAAGCTGTGCTTGCGTGGAGAAGCCAGAAGGTTTTTAATTGCATCTCTGTATGAATGAAGTGCACCTTCTAAGAGTAAGGGGAGCTCAAAGATGAGCAGATTCTACTGCTTGCCTTGCCAAGACTGCAGCTGTGGAATATATAATTAGGGAGAAAGTAATCAGAAAATCAGAAAATTTAAAAAAATGCTAACAAGATATTAAGAACCTTCTAAAATCTGTAGAAGTGCCTTTAAAAAAAGATCTGAAAAGCTTCTATAGAAGATGTTGAACAGTTTCAGCACAGGAAGTGGAGTATCTTTATGTGTAAGGACACCTAAGGTCTTGGGGTTTAGGGACTGAGACGAACTGACTTCTATTCTTAGATTTTCTTTATATTTTGCAATGACCTTAAAGTTAGTATGTTGATCCTAAATTAGCCAGTGAAAGTCAAAAGACCAGACCAGGAGCTCTGCACATTTGAAGTGCTCCTTAAATGTTATATAATAAGCAAGAGTGGAAATTAAGCCTTGTGTAGACCTTACATTACACCCTTGCACAAAATTAATTTTGCCCTGAAGCCTGTAAATAACTTTGCTACTGCCAGGCAGAAATCACCATTTACCATCCAGGGGAGCCCATTCATTAAATGGGCTGGGTTATAATTTTAACTACTATCTCCCCCTCCAAAAAGACTGTGAGGTTTGTTACAGTGCATGCAGCACAGTGATGAAAATGAGGCATTTGGAAAAGCTGTGGATTGAAGGAGATCCCAGCCAGCTCCTCCAAAGAGAAGTGCTTCCTACAGAAATAACTTACTGGAAGCTCTGCAGATTGTGTTGTATCTCCATGTGGCTGTTTGCTTGGAGACATTCTAGTCAGGGCAATGAAGAAATTAAGTAAGATCTGAGCCCTGCCATGGTGGGATTTTGACCCCCACACAGATTCTACGAAGATAAATCTGCCAGGGAAAATCAATGAGGGCACATTAGCTGGATGTCATCTTCCAAACAAATACACTTACTTCAAATATGCTAAGCAATAGCTTAATTCAGCAACTTACACTTACTTCAAATATGCTAAGCAATAGCTTAATTCAGCAACTGCATGGGAAGATGCTCTAAAGCTATCACTTCTGTAGAGGAACATCATTATAGCAGGAAGAGATTAAATCCAGCTCTCCTGACTTCAGTCATCTAAAAGCCAGACACTGAGTATAAAAGAGGTACACAAGCATTCTCTAAAATCAAAGCAGAGAGATATAAGACCTCCCATGGCAGAGGGATTCATTGTTGTCTAGAGAAGGCATCTGAGACAAATCAAATGAGCTCCCCCTGGGAGAGGACTCTCTGCTGGTAATGGACGGAACCCAGACACCAGGCAAGATACTGAAATCCATGAGTCTAAAGTTAAGTCACAGGAATCCTACCTTTCATGAACAAAGATTGTGTTTTAGTGGGAATCATTTAATACATAACATAGATATACAGGAAAAACTAAATACAAAATACAGATGAGGAGATCTTTCAGGGGAAAGGATCTTTCCCCTGAGAAACAAGGATAAGGAACTAATATATTTCAAAGTCTGTTTAGAAAATCTTGAGCATACAGCTCACTAAATAAGTAAAGAGTAAAGCATGCAAATAATGAGTAAAGAGTGCATATGCATAGATTACTCATATACAGTTGTTTAGTGTGATAGAAAGCTGTGGGAGGATGGTTTGCAAGGATAGTGCTGAAGGCAATCTCCCCAGAATTACAGTTGTACTGATTACCAAAGATTATAAAAGAGAGGGTAGCTAGTTGAGAGTCAGTTGGAGTTTGCAGGGGATGAAGTCTGCTGGCTGTGCTGTGAAGAGGAAGGGACATGGGGTCATGCAAGGGACAGATAGGGTTAGATGGCTGTATAGAGGACAGGATGGAGTTAGCCCATCATCCAGAAGGAAGCAAGGAGGAGTAAATGCTGCATGCAGCTGCCTGTGAGAAGTTCACAGAGAGAAGGCATGAGAAGTTTTTAAGATAATAAGGGACTGATGATGGTGTCAGTCGTGCCTCCACTGTCAGAAAACCACCTTACTTCCAGTGGATTACGCTTTCTTGGTTTGCTTAGTCACTGGCTGGAAGTTGTCCATCCAGGGCACCATTGTGGAGGAGATGTGGAGTTCCTGCTGTGCAGAACCTCTCTGTGCTCCCAGTGCTCACACCTCATGGGAACATCTCAGCCAGAATCTTATGTCTGCTCTGCCATGGCCTCAGCCAATGCACTAGTTTACCTGGATTGTTAATTTTTGATATGGCTACCTCTAGCCAGGCTTTGTGGAAGAAAGTTCTTTCATACCTGTTGTCTGTGACAGTACTTCCTTCTTGGAGTTTTCATTTATTCAAGTTCCAAGTAGCACAGACTTACATCAGTCTGGGCAGTTAAGTCACATAACCTTAATGTAACTGTCTCTATGGAGACCTATACAGCTCAATCTAGAGACTATCAGCTATCCACCAAAGAAATGTTTGTTATGTTTATATCAACTATGTGTAGCTCTCTTGAATAATTAATTAAAAGGATGTATGCAAAATTGCAAATGAAGCTTCAGGTACTGCATTAGAATTTCATTACAATTCCTTTTTTCTCTTGAGTAGGAAAACTCATTAGAAAAAACAGGTGAGACAGTCAAATATTCATTCAGAGGAAGAGTTTCAGATGATGCATAAGTGATTAGCTGTTGAATATTTGGTATTGTTAATGTGAATGTCTGGTTTAATTCCCTTCTTATCACACCACAAAATTACCCTTGACATGATCTTCTGTCATGTGAGAAGCATTATTGCATAGACTGAATTTCTAATATTCTAATGAATTTTCTTTGGTGAGACAGACCATGAAAAGGAAAAAAGTAAGCACCTCTTTGCCATGCATGATTTCTTCCGTGCTTGCTTCTTGAGGTAATGTCTGGATTGTGATTTCTTTGTTGGTAGTTCAGTACATTAAAAATAAGCTAATGCAGCATTAACTAAGCACTAATAGGCCATTAAAGACAAACTTTTATACTGGAGAAAAGAAAAACATTTCAAATGTAAATATAAGTTAATTTTATATGCATGATTTTTTGCTATGTGATGCCATTTGTATTAATAATTAATACTTGTGTTTCATCAGGATTTTATCAGGCTTAAAAGATGGCCAAACTTTCTTGGCTGAGTATTACTTCTTTTCTTTGCAAATGGTTCAAGAGGCCAAGATAACACTGTGCATTTCTTTATTCTCTCCTGCTGACTGCCTGGCAAGAGAATGGACCCCACCGAGCAGTGATGCTGGCAGCACCACAAGTAATCAACAGCAAACAACCATTGAAATGTGTCCTGCTGTCCAAAGGCCTTCGAATCTGCATGACAATCAGCAAATGTTTTCTCCTAGTTAGGGGCATAGGTTAATAGTCTCAGGACATTTATTCAAAGCACAGATATATGCCCAGTCATCTTGGGAAGTTCATAACTTTGTTAAGAGCCCCTACATGCAAACCTTTAACAAGTACAAAGGCAAAGCCATTTGTGGATCTGATTCAAACTAACTTTCTTGCTCAGCATTCATCACAAAATGACAGAAATATGTGCTGGAAAGGCCCTGGGTGTCACAGGTCCCTTGAGGCAGGACCCCCACCACCAAGGTGATCAGGTCACCACAGCTTTCGTGGGGACCATCTTAGGCAGATTGCATCAGCTCCTTGAGCAGCTGGCCCCATATTACACATTGCACATCCTCCACATCTGAGAAATGAAGACTATCCTGAGGCTGCTCCTAACCAAGCATCAAGGTGAGAGTCTGTTTTATAAGGAAATATATTTTTGGGGTTTTTTTTTGTGTTGAAGAGCTATGTGATGGGAACAATTTCCTAACCAGAGTTTCAGTAAAAAACAATGAGCCCCCTCTTAGTGTGGGGAGTGTTTCTTGTTAGGTTATTCAAATTGTACCTTACAAATGATGTGCATGGCTATAGCTAGTGATCCTGGCCCTTTGCCCGCCTTTGATCATCTCTTTTGCCCAGGAACATACAAGGTAATAAAAGGCTAGCTTCTTGTTTATGATCAGTGATAAATCTTTTGGGAAGAAAAGGCTTTATTCTCTGTTCTAGTAAAGATCAGAACATAAGAGCAGCAGGATTTGTGTTATCCTTATATAACAGACAGTCCACTGAAATCAAAGGGAATACTTGCTGTGCCCAAACTTACAAATGCACCATGCTTTTATCAGATCTGGGCTTGTAGCAGATGTAGTTTAAGAGATTATCTTCGAATTTATCAATCTACACAGCTGACAAGAAGAGAATGTGAATAGATGCTGAATACAATGGTTTCCATTTCCTAAATCAACTCTCCAGACAATTTCCTAATGAGGGAACCCGTCTGAGTTGTTGCAATTATGGAAGTTGTTGCATTTGGCTTTGGTGTAGATAATTATGACTTCCCTGTTTCAAAATGCCATAATAAGGCAGTGGCATGATTTCCACCTGTCTTTCTCAGCTTGGGATTTTTTGTCAGTTTGTTTTTTAAATCCATTCTTTCAGATAGGAGCTGCTCACATAAACAAAGTTCAAGATGCATTTTCGCTTTAGTCTACTGGTCTGTTGATTCAGTTGCCTGCATTCTCCACACTCAGGGGGATCTTTATTACAGAGAGTTACCAAAATGTTTTGTGTTAGCATTTAAGTACCACTATGTGCATGTGTACCACAAAACTGCAAAGGGGCAGAGAGTATATTTTTCTCACATAGAGAATAAACAGGACCTCAGAACAAATTTCTTGCTTAAGTTTTCATGTGAGACTCAAATAATATTTTGATCAAAATCAAAGCACAGAATCAACTAACTAATTATGGCTACTTGCCTGCCACCATTCCACCTAGTTCTAAATGGGAGACAGGCCTGTCTCAGAACTTGCAGGCAGCTCTGTTGTGAGGTGGGTTTAATGCAGCTGAGTCAGGATCCCCACTTGCAGATCATTACAAATCTAAAAGCCAAATCAAGCAGATGCTTTGATTATAACCTTTTCTAACTATTACCTGTTGGAATTGGAATGATCTCTGATGAGCCAATACTTTCAGAATGATGTTCTGATAAATACTTTCTCATCTTTGAACTATCAGTGTAGCAGAAATATTGTTTGTGTCTGAAATGCGTCATTTTCAAATGTCGTGCATTTGGAAATTAAATCTTCTCCTGTGTCCCCTCAAGACTCAAGCAGATGATGTTAAGTGCTCTTGTTTTTCAGCTTCTTAAGATATTTTTGTCTGGATGAGTCATTAGGTATTCTGGTCACTCCTGTTACCAATGCAGTTATGAATTTCACAGGGAAAATGTCAATTGTGAAATTTCTCTGTGACAAGCATTTGCAGTGCAGGGAATGTTTAAGTCATTGTACAAATATGGAAACCAGCCCTGGCAGGGTATTTGACTGGTCATGGAGACCACCCCTTGCCCCAGGGCAGACTCAATTCTGTCAAGTTATCCCTGACAGAGGTTAGTCTAATCTGCCTCTGAGATACTCTGCTGTCCATGCCCACCATCCACAAAACTCACAGCTTCCTTGGAAGAAAGACTGACATGGTGTTAGGTTATTTGAAATCTGTTGTTTAACACAAACACTCCATGCAGCACTTTCTAAGACCATTTCTTCTCATCCTGTGATCCATGGTCTGCAGAACAGTTCTACAAGTGAAATTTTATCACACTTCTTTCAGTTTTCTCCTGCCTGAGAGCCCCGGTGTTTCTAGTCTTGCCTACAAGACTGTGGATTCTTGGTCTTCATCTTTCTGCTTCTGCCCTAGTTCTGCCTTTCCTAAATCACAGCTGAGATGTTGCCAGTTACAATAGAGGCTGAATGTGTGAATGTGCACAATTCCTCTGTGCATCCTGCTGGGAAGCTACATTGTCATGGCAGTGCAACATCATCCACTCAGGTCATCCACACCCAGACCCTTTAACAGAAAGCAGTTGTTTGGTCCATAATTTCCCATCTTGTATTCTTGATACCTAAACTATCTATTCCTGACTACTTTCGTTTTTCAAAATAATTTAGAATTCCTGTTGCATCAGCTTGTGTCCTGTACAAGAGAGCTCTGTTGTCTAGTGTCCAAACCATTAAATATTGAATAATACCAGACCCAGGAGAATCTAGCACAAATTTAATCTTTTTCTCTACAAGTATAGTTTTTCAGTCACTTGCACAGTTTCATAGTGTTTTCACTAAAACTTTTTCCTTAATGTGCTTTTGCTTCCCTTGGGAAGCAAAGTCAAAAGCAGTGCTACAGCCAATATACCACTATACTACTACTCTTGCACTCAGCAGTGTACTGTGCTTTTCATCCTCATGTTCTAGCAAATGTTCCCTCCAAATATTTTTTTCTATTCTTTTCTTGTTACCTCCTTTGTTAATTCCCTTGTATTCTATGCCTTGGCCTTTCTGATTTTGTCCTTGTAGGTTTGTGGTAGTCTTACATATATCTTCCTAGTTACTTCACCTACTTTCAATATCAAATAATTTTCAGGTCACTGAAAAACTCCTAAATTAAAAGAAGTGGCTTCTTGCTATACCTCTGTACCTCCTTTGCAGGAAATAATCTTATCTTTTTGAAGTTACCTTTTTTAGAGCTTCCTTTAAACTTCCTTTTTCCTTCTATGTTTCTTGTCTCCCAGTTCTCTGAGTTGACTGATGCTCTATTTCCTCAAATCCCCTTTTTTTATTTTACTTCCTTTCAATTATTCTTTTGCTAGATATCAGGAGTACCTTTCTTTATGATCCCCATCACAGGGCTTGCCTTATCCCTTCACCCTCTGGACCAACCCCTCTTTTCTCAGCAGAGACAAACCCAAAGGAGCCTTTCCTTTCCTTAGAAGCAGATAATAATCTCTCTTTCAACACGGCTGCTTCCCCTCCTTTTTATGCTAAAAGGCTACTGGTGGTCTTAGCAGGCAGACACAACCATGTGCACACCTCAGAAATGCGACCTTCTCTCTTCACTTACCCAAAATGTATTATGTCCCTGCACTTATCAAATCAGTTAAAAAATAATTCTGGTCGTGAATGAATTTTTTTTCAATTAGTTTTTCATGTTTCTTATATGAGCATACAGACCTCCAGGGTAGTCATCCCACTCTTTTCTTTGTTGTCCCTTTTCATTCCCAGCGGGTTTAGTGCTCTGTTTTCAGAACATGCAGTATCCATCTCCTTACTAGCTGGCTCAGGCTGTGCCTGATAACATTCTCACTTCTCTGTGTGAGATGTACTCTCTTCCTTCAAGTGTTACTGCCTCCTCAGTGGGAAGCTGCAGTCTTTGCCAAATCCTGTCTCCTGGCCACCCCATTCTGTCCACATGCTGATTTCTGCCCCAGTATTTGCCCTCAGCTGGAGCTGCTGGGGAGAGCAATCCTTACCACTCCTTCCCAAGCAAAGGGCTCACTCTCAGCTTTCTCAAGGGCTTGTTTAATGGGAGAGGTTTTCTAACAAATCTGATCCAGGATCTCAATATACACTGTTCCTTCTGGGGTGTCAGGCTAGATCTGCAAGCTAGATCTGACACCTCTGTCACCTTCAGCCTCCATCCTTGGCAGGCTCTCAGTTTTGCACATCTTAGACTAACAAAGGAAGCTCTCCTTAAATCTTACTAGTCGTGATTATTCACTAGGTAGCAAGGCTGAGTCTGGATAACTATGTACATAGTGCAGAAGAATCTTATTAAAATACTGAAATAACACCATAACTGCACTGTACCCTCCCAGTTTTCATCAATACAAGAATGGTTTTTTGCCAACAGTCAGGTTGCTTTCCTGCTTTTATAACAGGGAACACTTGTATGTCCCTAATTCAGCAAAATGTCTAAATGCAAATTATCCAAAGCCAAGAATTAATGTTGAAATGATGAACTTATGCCTACTTCTTGCCTGAGTCTGGATAAATGGTAAAGTGTAGAATTACTTTTATGAAAAATAAACTGTGCTAGTAAATACCCTGAAAGTCATAGGCGAGTACAAAACTGTTCTTATTATCAAGTCTGAAATTTCATTCCAACTTTCAAAGTATTAAACATTTTTTCTCTTTGAGCCTGTTTCTGAAAATCTTAAATTATATGATATTCCAAAATGCTATTTAAAAGCAAGCAATTATTTCAGCAACAAAACAGCAAAGTGAAAGAGCTTTGATTTTTCTCTTTTTTCTTAAATCTTGTTATTTGAAAGTGAATTTTGTGACTAATGATTTTGAACTGTTTGGACTTGCCATAGTGCAAGGTAAGTATGGCAAATGCTTGCAGTATTGAGGCCATTAGCTCAAGGCTCTGAACAGCTCTGAGAAATAGATAAAATCAACTCACATTTAGAATCTTGTTTCTAAAGATTGTTAAAGTACAACATTTAGAAACAGGGAAGAATTTAATACAGCAACTAACAAATTCCTACTGGGTTAGAATTTCATATTTAACCTTTTAAACAGTTCCACTTAGTACAGAACAGCAGCTGGAGAGATTTTTTCTTACACAGGGGAAGATGCTTCTTCCATATTTTAATGGGAAAATAGGATTCTCACTATGGCATTGCTATTCCCTTAATATGCCATAGCTAAACTCTCATGCTCAAGGCTACAAGAATTAAGTAATTTTTTTGGTCCACTGAAGTTAAACACCTAGGAACACCTTTCTCCATCCTCATTTACAGCAACAGCAGGGATATCAGAGTGACCATGGCAGGGAGCAGATGGCACAACACCACTTGCTGCAGGCACAGCTGATGCAGGTGAGCACCACCTGTAATTCAGCACCACTGCCACCCTCCTCTTACCTCCCAACAGCATTTGCCGAGGCAGAGAGGAAAAACTGCTGCATCTAGACACAGACAAGCACAAAAGTCTGTGGGGAAAAAACACAGGCCCCTTCTGGATCTTAAATTCACTATTTCTATATGAAAAGGATTTATACCAGAGTGTTTTTTCTTCTCTAAGATGTAGCTCTTAACAGATGGGAATGAACAGTTTGAAATTAAACTGTATCCTGCTGAGTTTCTAGATGCCTTTTTACAGCACTGTGTTCTGGGCCACACTGTTACCACTGACACTTTTTGGGAAGTAGTTCTTAGCTGCTTAAATAAATTCTGCTAAAATGTTATTTGTGCTGTTAATGGTGCTTTTCCAAGCCACCAAATGTCAGCATTTCTGCAAACTGCCCACTGTGAAGAGTGAGTGACTAGAGCTCAAAGGTGTTGTGCCATGCTCAGGTTTGTGACTGGCCTATGGAGAATGAAAATGTGTTTCAGAGTGGCAGGTCTGTCAAATATTTCAGTATCAGAATGGCTAAAACACTTGAGAAGTGTTGGAGTAGTGGTTCGAGTTTGTGTCTTTAGCTTTTTGGGAAGTTTATATGTAAGAATCCATGCCTTGGGGAGAGCTGCACCTTTTGCTTCACTTTGCCTTTTGCATTTGTTCAGCTTTTCAGATAGTTCTCATTGGCCATAATGCCCTAAATAGGTGAAGCTCTGTCAGGGCACCAGCTATGGTCTGGCTATGAGGCACAGCCATGTCCCCCTAGGCTGCAGCTCCTCACTCTCATCCTTTGTGTGCATCCATGTGCCCAAGGGAGTGCTGCAGCTGGGCTGGGGACATTCTTCATGGGGAGGACAGGTGAGAGTTTGGCACTGCTGAACAGAGCCGAGTCTGTCTGGTGCCCTCTGTTCCCTCTGGAGCTGGGAACAGACATTTGCACATCTGGCAGAAAGTGCCAAATCAAGTCTCCTGGAGCAGGGTCATGAGGTTTTGGCCCCAGCCTTCAGCTGTAGCACTTGATGTTGTAACAGTCACATAAGAGACTTTAATGCATATGGCCTTGCTTTCAACCATGCCCTGATTTTACAGGTAAGTTTCGTTCCTTGACCTGATCCTAGACAGTGCAACTAAGCCCTTGCCATTCCTTGAGTGAGCTCAAAATTCACCTTTAATGCTTTACACTGAAGTGAGCTCTGTTTTTTGTGATAGTCCTCAAAAAACTGAGGAGAAGGGACTCAGGTGTTTCTTCTAGCAAAAACTGCTTGCAGCAAATGATAGATTTTGCTTTACAGCCAAAGGAGAAATTATAATGATTCTGTATGTCAAGTGAAGTGGAAAAAATCAAGGAGGTTTGAGCAAGATTACAATTCTTCTATGGAAGAAAAGGCAACCAAAAGTATCCAATTTAGGGAAGGAAAGAGACCAAATACAGAAAAGTGAATTCAATCTTTCTCTTTCATAAGAAAGCCCTGGAGTTAGAGAAGAAATTTCTGCCTGATATATGTAACAGGATTTGTGCAGCACTGTAATTTTCAGGCTCTTTACACAAAATATTTCTCTCTTGTGTCTTTCTAGCTGGACACAGACACATCAAATAATACTAAAGATATATTCCCTTTGGTTTTTTTTTTCTTTTCTTTATTGCTTGATGATAGTGATGGATGAATAATAAGGAAGCTTGTTGTGGCCAGCAATTGAACAAATATACACTGCATTGTCAATTGTCAAGAGAAAAGAAGATGGTGGGTAGCAGGTGAATCAGATGGAGTACTCCAGAAAAAAAAACAACCAAGAACCAGAGCAAATGAGTGATAGCCCTATTAACTGCAGAGAGAGATATTAAAGCAAAAACTAAAGATCAAAAGAAATACCATTCACAGGGAAAATATGTATCTTACCAGGCAGGATCAGCAGCTTTTAAATTATTAGCTAGAATTTGAAATTTCACATTTTAAACTGTTGACAATTAAAGCTATGTTTTGCCTGCCAGGATGTCAAATGCTGCTCCTCGGAGGCCTGACTCATTAGGCAATTATTTGAGCCACTCCATTTCAGAGAAATTGCAAGCACAAAATAGGCTTGGAGCTCAGCAGAGACATTAGCTATTATTGGAGTATGACTTTCAGTGTAATTTCTCTGTAGCTGATTGAATGCAATAAGAAATTGGTGGCCTCCTTCTTTGCATCTTTTATTACACTCCCAGTTGGCACCAAAAGAAAAGTGATTATGAATATGCCTTCTGATATCTTACAACTCCCTTTATTGATATTAAATATTCCAGGAGCCTGTCTGTGGGCAACCCAAACTCATAGCAAGAAGTCAAGTAGTGACAGGGTACCAGCTCTAACATGCTCTCATTACTAATAGTATTTTCAGGTTATTGTCCTTTGGGTGCATTAAATACAAAATAATCGTGGAACCACAGACTCATTTAGGTTGGAAAAGAGCTTTAAGGACATAGAGTCAAACCATTAACCCAGCACTGCCAAGTCCACCACAAAACCATGTCCCCAAGTGTCATATCTACACAGCTTTTAAATACCTGTGGGGATGGCGACTCAACCACCGCCCTGGGCAGCCTGTTCCAATGGTTTATAATCCTTTCAGTGGAGAAATTTTTCTGAATACCCAAACTGAACTTCCTCTGGTGCATCTGAGACTGTTTCCTTTCATCTGATCTCTTGTTACCTAGGAGAAGAGAACAACATACACCTCGCTAATGAAATTTACATTTTAAGAGGTTACAAAAGTGAAAATCTTTTCTACAACAAAAGGAAGAAAAGCTGACTGTCTCAACTGTCTTGCCAACTCTTATTTTGTTGGTTCTGGTTTATTAGTTACTTTTTACAGCACACCTTGGTGTAGCATTTGTGATGCTACATGTAGACAGCACAACATCACAGGGGACCTGCACTTTTACAAGGGTGTAGTGACACTCTAAAATAATCTCCAACAAATATACCAAATCCACCAATTCAAAAGATACAGACTTCAACACTGGGCATTTCTATAAAACCAGATTCCTTAGTTTCTGAACATTTGTATTTTCCATCTGTATGTTTAGGGATGGGTGGTGAAAGCAAACCAGAGAAAGGATTTAGCTCAGATATCACCTGACCTTTGAAGCACTGTGCCTGCAAATGCCTAATGGCACATACAATTTCTATTTGAGCAGTTTCAGTACCTGCAAACATAATAATTGTAGAGACCAAGGCTATAAACTGGTTAGAAGTTTCAGGCTATTTATAGAAATAACTTGCAAAGGTCTCTCTGCCTCAGCCTTGTAGGTAGCACATGATGCTCTCATAAAACTGCTGGCAAACTCTGCTGTCCAATGGCTCAGTTCACGGATCATCCCATCCCACCTGGGAGGCATGCTGGCTGCATCAGTTTGTGCTCTCATTTTCTTCTGGATCCACTCAGTATATATGGATGGGCTAAATGTGCCACTCTCCCACAAATGAGTGACCTCTGAATTGTCTGGACTGCCTGTAATGTTGAGAAAACACAGCAGACACCCTTCCTCTTCTACCCAGCCTGCAGGAATGTACTGAACTGCTCTGAAAACAAGACCCAGCTATGGATGTTTATTCAGCTCCCTCTTCCCTCCCTTCCTGGAAAGCACACTGAAAGAGGGACATTCGAAAATAAGAGTCAAAGGAATTTTTAAAATGTTAAACTGAATTAAACAGCTCCATGTAATATTTAAGAAACTGGAAATAGCAAAAAGATAATGACTAAACACATAGGGACACAAACACACACACACACATATGTAAATTATTTTAAAATTCAGTAAGGCCCTTTCCCAGTATTATCCTACAGTGTGTTGAAAACATTACAATGTTATTGATGCTTAGAAGCTGACAGGCAGATTGTCTTCCTCTCAGTGCCAGTTGCACCAGCTGTGCAAGTGGACTTTCTGTAATCCCACATAAAGATAATGCACTTCTAATCTTACCCTTTAAATGTGACTCCTGAAAAAGGATGCTGCATTCCCTCCCTATCATTGCATTTTCACAAAGAACTGTAGTCTTCATTTCATGCTTCAAAATTACTGTGCTGTCCTGAAAGAGCTTTGCATTCACATGATCTTAACTTTCTAATAAAAGCCATCATTATTTTACAACAGAAACTCAGAGGCAATTGCTCTTCATGTATAATAGAATTACCCAAACATGAAAATATTCCTCAAAACTAATTAATTATGATTTCTTCTTCCACATGCTTTAAATATCAGCTCTCATAGACTAGGATAATTTTACTTCTGTTAAATTGGGATATTCTCAGAAGAGATTAAGCCGCAAACCTGGCGTGCAGTCCTTAATCACAGGATTAGTCACACTGATTTAATGAATTTCTTACCTATATAATGACAGCAAGATCGAGTTACTAATTTGTTTTTTTTATTCTGGATGGATAGCAGAAATGTCTTGCATATTCCAAAACCCCACTTACCTTCCTATCTATGCAGCTATCCATACATGTAGCCCTTGAGTGTGTGTGCTGGAGGTATGCATGCCCTTGCTGACCTGTACACCCAGGGAATGCTTGCAGGCAAGATCAAGTTACTGCCATGAGCCTGGGTTACACTTATCCAGCCTGACCCCTTCTAAAAAACAGAGTGCCCTCAGCATCTCTGATGGTCTAAGCCTCCAAGCAAGAAGTAAGAGGGAAAGCGGACTGAAGAGTGAAAAAATATTTTCAGCCTCAAAAGCCATTTGAGACTCATCAGGTGAGCATCCAAACAACCTTGTTTCATTTTAGAAATGAAAGCGTGAAAAGAGATTTTTTGCTAAAATTTACAGAAGTCCAGTCAGACTTGGAAAGGAAAGTTCCTCATCCCACTCTTGTGACAGATTGTAACTAAAATGTTATTTTCCTTTGCCAGAATTTGAAGTTCAGCTAAATTAAGAAAATGTGAAAACATGATGTATAGAACTCCAGAGGTAAACACCAGTCCAACCAAACAGGCTCAGGGTTATGTTTCCTCAGTATTTTTTACTGTCAATATGGGCAAACTAGGCAGCTGTTTGAACAGCCTGAGATACTGGGCCCAATATAAGGGCACCATTGCTATGTTCAGCTTTTTCCCTGGCTGGGGTCTTCCCAAAGCACCTTTCAAAATGTAAGGTAATAGTGATTCTACCCACAGTACGAGCCCAGGCACCAGGGCCATCACCAGCAGTGCCAGCAGAAAATGCTATTAACGCATATATACGTCCATCTAAAGAGGCTTAAAATTAGTCCCAGCCTTTATGAGGGCTGCAAATTCTTTACATCCAGCTAAGCATAGAAAGATCCTGTATGCACAAGATGTAGATATTCCCCAGTTAACATGTATGAATGATTGAAATCTCATTGAAATCTCTGGCCCCACCAACCTTTTGACCTTTTCCCGGGCAGCAGAGATTTGCCCAGACTGAGGGCAGACGCTGTGCCTGCTGCTGCCTTGCCCAGGGTCCAGAGACAAGAAGCTGCAGCTTCACACTCATAAAACCAAGTCAATTTCCTTGAACCGGTATATTTACACAACCTCCAGATGAGTACACATAACATTGCCTTTGGAGATGATCCAGCTCCTTGCTTAGAGCTGCAGGAGAAGCTCAAGTGTCCTCTCAGAGCCCGCTGCCGCCTGTGCAGTCGCTGCCAGGCCCGCAGGGAGCCATGGGGACGATGGCCCGGCCCCAGGCAGGGCACAGCCCGCCGTGCCAGCCGTGCCCGGCGCTGCTGCCCGGTCCTGAGCTCCTGCCGGAGCCGGCCCTGCACAGCCTGCGTGATTTGTGAGCTAGCAGGGCGTGAATGGGCCTTTCACTGAGCGCCGTTCTCCCCCCGGAGCTGCTGGAGACGTGGCGGCACGCCGGAGCAGACCGAGCTCCCGCCGGATGTGAGGAGCCGGAGGCCCGCAGGGTAGCGGCAATGGCAGTTTGGCAATGGCAGGGAGCGGGAGACTGCCCCGGGAGCCTGTGGGCGGGGATGGACGCGTGTGCTCACGGACACGCAGACACACTGCTCCTCCAGTCCCCGGGTGTCCCCAGGGAATCCTTAAACCCGGCCGCAGCAACCAGAACAAGCGCTGCCAGTGAGCCCGCGGGCTGGGCTGGGCTGGCCAGAGCCCAACAGCAACAAACGGCGGCAGCGGCGTCCCCACTGAGCTGAATGGGACACTGAGGCTTTGGCTGGCTCTTCGCTGGGGACGTAACAATAGCCGCTGTCTTCCCAGGTCTTGAGTATATTTCAAATATTTGGAGAAGCCAAAGGGATTAAAATGCAATGGGAGGGCTTCTTTGCATGCTTGTGGGAGAAAGGAAGTGCTAAGGGAGAGAGCAGGAGAGAAGAGGTACGTGGGGGCTGAAACAGATCAAAGCAGAGATATCACTGAGCAGAGGTCAAACATGATAAAAAAGACAGAAAAGACTGTAAAGGCCTCAAAGAAAGGAGATAATGAAAAATGAGAGGTAAACACAAAGAACCCTAATCAAAGTAATCTCTGGCTGCTCCCCTGTGTTTTTCAGTTCAGTGAGTCCAAGGCTTTTGTATCATCTGTGAAGTTTTAGAAGAGGGGCAGCAGACGAAAATGCATTCCTCCTTTATCACACAGAATTGTTCTAGAGAAGGAGGACCACAAAAACTACAGGCCTGTCAGCCTCACTTCAGTGCCCAATAAAACCATGGAAACCATTGGAAGCACTACTATGGTAAGTATTGGAAAATACCTGGAAAAAACAACGCAGTCGTGGGTGACAGCCAGCACAGCTTGATGAGGGGAGAATCCTGCTTGTTGAACTGGAATTCCTAGTTCATCTAGGAAAGCTGGCAGATGGGTTTTGGATTCCAGCAAAGCTATCCAGCTGCTATCTCTCACAGTATCCTTCTGGACAACATGTCCAGCATTCAGTTAAATAGCCATGTGTTGAGCAGCTGGCTTCCAGGTCGGGCACAAAGAGATATAATGAATGGGGTGGCATCAGGCTGGCAACCTGTCACTAGAGGAGTTCTGCAGGACTCCACCCTCAGCCCGGTGCTCTTGCACATCTTCATTAATTACTTGGATGCAGGACTGGAAGGAATATTAAATAAGTTTGGTGACGACTCTCTCAGGAGCAGAGAGGTCCTGCAGGGAGTTAAAGGACTAGGCAATCACCAACCATACAAAGCTTAACAAAGAGAAGAGATGGATTCTGCACCTGGGACAAGGCAACCATGGTAGTATACAGAGACTGGGGAACGAGATGCTGGAGAGCAGCACTGCAGAAAGAGACCTGGGGGTCCTGGTCAATGGCAAGTTGAAGAGTCAGCAGTGCCCTGGCAGCCAGGAGGGCCACCTGTGTCCTGAGTGTATCAGGCACATCATTGACAGCCAGGCAAGGGGGGAGATTGTCCCACTGTGCTCTGCACTGGTGTGGCCTCATCTCGAGCACTGTGTGCACAAAATAAAAAGACATTAAGATATTGGAGAGTGTCCAAAGGAGGCCCATGAGGATGGTGAAGGATCTGGAGGAGAAGCTGTTGAGGAGCAGCTGAGGTCACTTGGTCTGTTCATCCTGGAGAAGAGGAGATTGAGGGGAGACCTCATTGTGTCTTCAACATCCTCACAAGGGAAAGCAGAGAAGCAGGTACCAATCCCTTGTACCCAGGGACAGAATTCAAGGAAATGGCCTGAAACTGAGTCAGGAGAGTTTTACATTGAATATCAGGAAAAAGGTTCTTCACCCAGAGGGTGATTAGGCACTGGAACAAGCTCCTAGGGAAGTGGTCACAGCCCCAAACCTGACAGAGTTCAAGAAGTGTTTGGACAAGGCTCTGAGGCACATGTGTGATTCTTAGGATATTCTGCACAGCACCAGAAGTTGGACTTCCAACTTTACATAGTCTGTGATTCTAGTCTACGATTCTATGAGGTCAAAAAGGGAAAATAAAATGAGAGAAAATCTGCATCAACAGAAAAAACAGATGTATTAAAGGCTGGCATTTTGAATGTTGCTTGAAATTGTTCATAAGTCCTTCACAACAGAAAAATTGTGGGAGTGAAAAAGGGAAGGATCTAAATAAATGTGGGGGGTCATATCACAAAGGCAAGTATTTTAAATTCAAGACATTATGTTACTTATATATATAAGCAAGGGTCATTCCCAAATCTCGTGGTATTTTCAAGTCAGAATGGGACAGACCAGCTGTAGACCTGAAGGAGCAGGAACACTTGTGAGTCAGCTGTAACACTTACATGTCAGGAGAAAATACATCATTTTTTCCATCCCAGTATGAATCTCAGTGGAAGAATAAGAGAGAAGTAAATATCTTATGCCTTAATGTCTACTAAAAAAAGATGAACCAAGGGATTAAATGGATGATGAGGATTTGCAATATGTGGCTACTTTGGTCAAGAGCCTTTCCAGTGCTAGGAGGGACAACATTTGGGTTTGTGAGGCTGGACAACCTCTTGGCTGCAGGCAATTTCTTCCAGACAGTGGAGTGAGAGAGCACAGGTAACTGCTATGAAACTTCTTCTCATAAAAGAATGTTGTTCCAGTGAAATTAATTCAGACTTCTAAATTTACCTTTTAGGAAAACAAATCTAAATTTGCAACGGAAGGGTGGAGAATCTTTGTTTATGGAGATTTTTATGAGCATATGAGACTTATGTGTGTCAGCAGCTACCTAACAGTCCTGATTTTGTTTTTGGGTTAGTCTCACTAGAAGACCACTCAAGGTCCCTTCATAACTAAAAGATCATATTGCATACTACATTTTCACTTAATACTAGGAATTGCATTTCTTTCCCCTCCTACATTTCAAATACAGTACAAGAACTTTATGATTACAGATTGGCTTTTTATGATCTGCAGTGGTAGGACTACAATTGTCTTTGAGAATAGCTAGTGTTGTCCTTGCATCAGCCACAAACACCTTATCTCCTCTCAATTCATGCTTAGCAAAGCCCCATGGATTTTAATGAAATTAATGTATTATGGTGTCTCAAATGAGTCCAAGAGGGCAAATAATTCCTAAGTGGTTTTGTCATTATTTCTCTGCTATTCTTCTATGGTCAAGGCAAATTTTTCTGTTCTCTTTCAATAAAAATCAGCATCTCTATTTCAGCATCTGGAAAACAAGGTGCTGGAGGACTACATGACCCATGTCTTTCAGGGTATCACTTAAGACACTGGTCCTACAAAATCTTCCATCATGCTCTTTGAGAACCAGTGTACTCAAACAAGTGGGAAAGCTCAAGCATATACATTCTTCATATTTCAGTACTAGTTAGGTGAGGAACAGTGTCTGGGAAAACTCTGAACTCTTTCATTACTAACTGAACATAGTCATGGTGTTTTAAAGGTTAGTGGCACTCAGTACATAGAAGTATATGAATAACAAGAAAAACATGGCAACGTGAGAGTGAGTCTTCAGGATTTCAGCATATGGATCTGCACCCCTGAAAAGAGAGAGGAAAAGAGCAAATCAGGTCATGCTTAACTCATTCCATCTGCAAGCTCTTGAAGAGGATTTGTGCTACAGATAGCCACAAATTCTTAATATTCGGGAAAGGTTATTTGATGTGTGTGAAGCAAAAGACTGACTTTGGTGATCCACTTGAGGACAAAATACAAACAAAGATAGGATTTATCTGCATTTAAGATTTATATTTATAAATTTATATTATTTATATTTATAAATAATATTTATAGATGACTTAATATCTCTAATGCTCCTGTTACTAAGGGTTTGTCATCACCATTCAAGTTTCTGAGGTAATAATTGACATAACACAAGTGGTGCTCAGCAGTGCTCGGAAACTGCCTTTGTAGTTTCAAATATCAGACTGTGCCCTGAGCTGGGTCCTGCCACTGTAGCTTTATACATAAAGAAAAGTGAAAAGAGTAAATGGTTGACCAAAAGTTATGTACTAAACCACAAAGTGAATAGAATTAAATTTTGCCTTCATAATCTTAGTCTGCTAGATTGCTCAGCCTCTCTACAGCTGGACAAGCTGGACACAGACTTCTCCTCTTACCATCCCCTCACAAGTCCAAGCTAGATTTGTGAAACCAGGTCAAGGGCAAGCTAGTAGCAAAGAACCTTGGCAGGGCATTTACTTCAGGACTTTCTAGAAAGCTTGCCAATCTCAGTCACATTCCAAATCTTTCTAAAACACACCAAGGAATCAACTCCATGGCTACATACAGTAATTTTAAAACAGGAGGGCAGAGAAGACTTGATGAAACTCTCAGGAGTGTAAGAACTTCATGAAAATAGAGCACAGGACTCACAACACGCATATCTGGGACTGATAAGAGCTTTCAGAAGTCTCTGGTCATGACTTTGTGACCCCTTTCTCAGTTGAGCAGGGCTTACTCAGGCAGATAATTGCTTTCCAGTCAATGGGAAGGTTAGTATGAATAGTAGCTTTCAGCTCTTGCTGCTGTGATCTGCTCACATAACTTTACACTTTACTCTGGGACTTCTTATGCCACAGCACAGTGAGACATAAGCAGGGAATCACATTTGCTGCACACCCCCAGAAAAAAAGGTTCTTCCCGCAGGACCCCCAGCTTACCTCCCACCCCAGCACTGGGAGGAGGACTGGGCAGCTTGCAGAGCATGTCAGAAATGGTTTGTGTTGGGCTCAGACAGACACAGCCTCAGAGCATGGGATAGGCACCAAATCGTTATTCTGCATCTACAGTGTTTCTCTTACATGGGCTCAGATCAATGCGCATTGTTTCCAATATGACCTTCATGGTGAATACTGCAGCATGGAGAACACATGATAGCTCTTACGTCAGTAAAAAATGTTTAAATAGCAGCTTTTAGCTATAGTCATCAGTTTATATCATGGGGTTTTTCCTGAGGCTATTTGTGTTGTTATTTCATCCAGTCTTCCTTATTAGACACACAGCAACTTCCTACTTAGTTGATGAAGTTTCTTAAAATATTTCCTCTAAGTGATGAAAACAGAACTGGTGATGTGTTAATCTTCTAGCTTTTGAATGTGATGTTCTCTCTTCTAAACTGAAACAGATTAAATATTTGTTTCTGTCTCTGGCTATGTTTTGTCTTTTTCACCCTAGTCTCTACTCCTTTTTTTGTCCACAGTTTGACCCCTATAGCACACTGTTTAAAAGTGACACCTGACTTGAGTTCTGAAACTGTATTATTCAAGTAATTTTGCTGCTCCCATGAAATGATTTAGTTCCAGAGCTCTTGATTAAAGAAAATAAAAGATGAAATCATTTATCAATGAGTTAGGATGATGATACTTAAGAAGGAAAATTATTAAAATGTCACATACACCCAGCTGTTTATTATTTTGACAGTCTTGCAGCACTCTTCTCCATTAACCCAGAATGATACATTATTTCCAAACAACCTAAACCAGTGACATTAATGAGAGTTATTGAACACACTAGATGTGCATAAATCAGACTGTTCCTGAACCTGGACAGAAGAACATGAAGTTCATCTTCTATCTTTGCAGAACAAAATCAGCTAGTGTGTTGTCTTTGACAGCCAGAGGCTTTGCAGCGGCCCTGTAACATCAACAACCCCACCCTCTAATCTTTGCAAGACCTGCTATTGGAATGCCCTACCTGCTTTAGGCTTCCCTGGGGGTGATGGCAAAGCCTGTCCTTGTCCCACCGCTGCTGCAGTGACCGATGCAGTGCACTGGCCTGGCCTCAGATGGAAGAACCTGTTGCTGACACACATTTTATTTTGAAGCAGAAAAGTATTTCTGGATGCCACAGGGCTGAGTCACCAGCCTGAATTCAAATCCCCAACCACAGGATTCAGTTCCTTTTGTTTTATTGCTTCAGTTTTATTTCTTCAGAATAAAAGAAGAAGCTTCTGAGCACATGCTGAAACATATTCTCAATGTCTTACCCTTCTGTGCCGAGCACAGGCTCAGTAGAAACCTTGTTCTATGCCTGTCTGCTTTTGGAATTTAGAGAAGACATAAATTTTTTTTATTCATCCAAGGACCACATTTCAACACAAATATCCAACAGTCATAAATAAGTGGGGTTCTTCACTCATCCAAGTTTGGTGTTCCTTGCTGACAAGGACAAAGCTCAAATGACCTACAGGCTATCACCTCATGTTGTCTTGAATGCAGACCTTGGCAATCACCTGTCAATCAGCAGCTGGAAGCTTTAATTTCATCACTGCGAGGGATTCTCTTAGCAGAACTGGACCCTATAGAGCCATTAATTAAGACTTATTTGTAAAGGACTTTTAAAGAGGTAAGGCTGGCAAACAAACCTACAGGTCTGCTGGATCACCAATTCCAATTCAATGCCATGGTCAGTCATGTCTTGCCATTTTTTAAATTACCAAAGATCTAAATTTAAATTAATCTGTTGTTGCTCAAGAGAAATATAGGCATTTGAGAGATCTGGAAATCTTTTCCTGAGTTCCAGATGAAATTTTATTTATGGACAATTTATACCCATCTGTTTCTTAGCCAAGTATGTTCTTCATTCTGAATAGCTTGTCTCCCTCCTCAACACTCATCCCTCAGTGTGTTTACAGTCAACTGTCACAACTATCCCAGCCTTATTTTGCTGGGCTAGACAAGAGTGCTATTTTAGCTTCTTTTTTTTTTTTTTTTCTTTTGATCATCACCGCTGCTCTATGTCTATTCATGATTTTAGTGGCCTACCTTGCCTGGACATCTGACAAAGGACTGCAGGCATCTCTAAAGAAGTTTCACTTTGGCCTTAATATTGTGTTAAAAACACTTCTTCAACAAGGATATTCTATTCAGGTTGGCTTTTGCCTTTTTGACAGAGACATCACATAGGCAGCTTAATAGTCTTCCTGTAAGTGATTAAAAGATCTGTGTCTGTCTCCTCCCCTGGCATGGGCCCACAATGAGAGTGAATGCACATCAGGGGATGCACTTCATCAGACTGGTGCTTGCATTCCCTCTCTCTAAAATACTTGGGGAATTAGGCATCAAGGTTCCTGTTAGGTAACATGGCAATCTGTCATGACAAGACATATGGTCCAGAGGGATGTGCTTGCATGGAGCAGGGAGATGCCTCCAAAGTCCAGGTTAGCACCTGGGCACCCAGGAACATTAAAATGTGAAGGGTTTTTTACCAAATTTGAGGAATCAATTTGAGGTAGCAGACCTCAAGTTACCTTCAGAGAGGTAAATAGAAAATCAGACAGCAAAAACCCTCTGGAGGGAACAGGTTCAGGTTAGAAAGGAATCCAAGTTTTTCTCTAGTGGGGGATCAGAAAGCAAACTTAGATTTAGCTGGTCAATAGATACATTATTTAAATTTCATCAGTTAGGATCAGACACTAAATCATATGCAGTTACTCTATTTAGATTAGAAAAATTCCTAGTGTGGAATTTTTCCTAGTGTGGAAAATTCCTATTAGTGGCAGTAATATTAGAAGAATGGTATAACTTTCCTGTTGATCAGTATGTGTGCAGAAATCATTATTTCCTTGCACCTTTCTCACTGCAGGGGAGCTGCTGCACACCAGGAAAGAAAATTCCTTAGGCTGAGAGGGCTGCAATATACAAGAATGTAACTATGCAGCACCATGTAGTAGCTACAAGTCCATGTATGAGACAAATGTTCTCTTGATCCAGCCCTCCAATCCCTGGATTGATTCTGTGCCTTATATTGGATAGTCATTTGCTTTAATCTTTGTTTAAGTTACTGAAATGAGGCTTACAAAAAGAACACCGACAAATTCTGAAGGATAGGGACCATTTTTCATCTGTGCTCATATTCAGCTGAAAACTACAATTTTACTCTTAAAATTTCTATTCCAAGACTCTGTTTCAACCAGCATTTTGCCCAACTGTCCAGGGATGCTGTAATTATTCTTACCCTGTATCTGTTTTTTAAAAAAAAAAATCATTCAACAAACCGGTGAATAACCTGGGATTTACTGACCTCTAATGGTTAAATTAAGATCTTCCACCTTTTGTTTAAATGTCCCTGAAATGAGAAAGTATACTCAGGATCTGCAGTTTTTGGAGCCACTCTATCTTCAAAAATGTATCTCCTGATTTTAATGGTAGAGAATAATTTTCTATTTTAACTGGGACAAGTAATATTTTTGGCTTATGTGAGTAAGTATCAGTCACATTCACATTCCATGTAATTAGGATAGTGAGGGGAACACAAGAAACTGGGGTTTCTGGTTAGTGGTATTTAAACAGCTCTGCATGCTCTGCTAATGCCAAGGAATCAATCCCCTCAGCAATTTTAAACTGTTTATCTATGGATAAATTAGGTTTATAAGCAAGTTATAAGCAAGCACATTAACTGGACCATTTCACAAAAACATGGAAAAAATATGCAAAATCGGGACTGGGAGATGTGAGAATTGCATCATGAGCAGCATTTATGAGGATTGTGACTTATTCTGGCCTCTGGTGATCAAAGATGTGAAACGAAACCCCAGGAGTTCAGTATTGTGCCCTGTCATACCCCTTGTCCTGCCAACCCCTGGCTGCAGGCAAAGGAGGAGGCTGGAGGGAGAATGGAGGCATTTTAACCTGCTTGGATTTAAAAAGATTAAAAATTAGTCTTGATAACATTATGGTGTCTACCTAGTTGTGATTTTTTGACACAAAAGGCGTTTTCCCCATCAAGGACATGCAAAGTGCAGTTCTGCCCTTGTATACCACTTCTTCCATCTGCTAAAAAGCAGCCCAATGGGACCACCATTCATCTGCTGTCTAATGCCCCTTAGCCCGAAGAATCAGAAGTTATAATTTCTGTTTATGATCATGGCTCATAAGATATTATCCTGTTGCCAAGGAGGCAGGCAGAAAAGATAACAAAATAGATGGACAAATATTATTGAAAGTGGCATAACAAACTATGCACCATAGCTGGATGCTGTCTGATAATTTTTTAAGAAAAGCATTGTGTTTCCTCTTGAAAGGTTAACTGCATAGTCAGAATGAGCCAATCAATCACAGATTATCCTCAACTACCAATATGCTTCTACTGCTTTTATGACAAAATCCTTCAAAGTATAAACAACATTCTCTTTTTCCATGTTTTCTATGTACTATATGTGTGCATAGTTTCTATGTGATATATTATATGGCATGGAATATCCCCTTGGTTAGTGTCCACTACCAGTTCTTTGCACAACCCTAGACTCCTCTCTGGTGGAATAGATTAGAGTGGAAAAACTGTGATCCCATATATTAAAATCCCTGCTTTTATCAAACTATTATTTATTGTACTTCCAAGTTAGTTATTTTATTTATGACTGCTCTCTAGAACCAGCAATATGTTGTTAACCTTATAGTTCTGGAGATCTTGTATAACCTCATGGAAAGGGTGGGAGTGAAAAATCACAGGTTATGAATTTTGCCCATGTCTGAGCATCAGATTTTCACAGAAGAGTGATTTCACACAGCTCTGTTTACTCACGTCAGATCCTGCAGGTAAACTAATACTTGTTCATTAGCAAGGGCCCTCAAGGCTGTTCACTGAACTATAATTTCCTTGTGGACATATGGTGATGGTCTTACAGAAGCAGAAATATACAGCAGACTACTGCAACTAAGTATTTCCTTAGGATTTTTTTGTAGTCAACAAAAGGTGCTTTTAGGATGTGGGTTTCCTATTTGTTTGAGATACCTGCTTTAGGATGCACAATCTGCATGAGCTCCTCCTCTGAGGAGAGCAGTTCTGCTCTGTAAAAGTCTACTTTTAGCCTCCAAAATTTGGAGGGCGTGGGGGACCAGCCATACATGCTGTGAGCACTGAATTTTCACTACATCCACAATGGTGTGTGATATAGGCAATGGTGAAATAGGTGTCTCCATGTCCACATGCCATGTGGGGAAAATCTGTCAATTTGATGTTTGTGGATGACTGGGGTAGAATTAACTTTATTTGCAGTAGATATTACAGGGCTATGTTTTGGATTTGTGCTGAAAAGCAGGTTGATAATATGGAAATGTTTTTGTTACTACTGAGCAGTGCTTGCACTGCATCAAGACCTTTTATGCTTCTCATTCCCGGCCAGCAGTGAGGACACCTGCCATGGGAATGGCATCAGCTCAGCCAACAGTCAAGTCTCTGAAGACTGAGGGGAGAGAGGTCTCCTTTTCTGGCAAGACAGTGTAGCTGATTTTCTCGACTTTCATTACTTGTCATAAACAGGGTGGAAGTTCACTGTGATTTTTAAAACTGCTCTTTGAAATGCTGAACAGAAAGAGCTTCTCATGGGGTTGCCCATTTCAGTGCTTCATGGTTTTAGTATCAGCCATTTTCTTTGTATGGGAAATGGGATATGACCAGAGTCACAGAAGCTTATGGAAGTATCAGCTGCCTCCTATGCTCTGTTTCTCTCTTCTTTTAGTTACCATTCTGGGAATGCAGTCCTGGATGGAACAGAATGATAAGCCAATCACAAAATGTGCAGCAGCATGGGTGTGAAGAATAGCAAAACCCACTGCACTTCCTCACTCTGCTCTTTTCTTCTCAGTTTAAACTCAGTCTTCTTCATGAGGAAAAGCAAAAAAAAGATCAACACCTGAAGAACAGTACTGGTACCAAAGTACATTACCAATGTTTTTCTATAGCTCTTTGTACAGTTTTAATACTCCTAAACAGTGACCAGCTCTAGTTACCTGTAATCATGGTATCTTCACCAAGCCTCTGCATATTGGACACCACCTATTGCAGACTATTAATGGAACTGATTTAAATGCAGAGTCCAAAGAATTCACCTTGTTTTCCAGTGAAAATTCACTTTGTGCTCTTTGCTTTCAAACAAACACACACCTGAAGTGATACTGGTTAAATTCAAAGAGTAGATTCATTATATCAGTCAGTCAAACAAAAAAATCAGGCCAGGTGGTCTCATCTCCCATAGTTCAATCATTTGATACTGCCTATCACCAAGAACAAAATATTTAGGATTTTGCTTATGATTTTCAGATTTTGAATGCATAGGTCCATTCTAAAAAGTGTCTTCTTTTACTGCCTACAGAACCACAAAATGCTGAGCTAATTTCCCAAGAAAGAGCAGTAACCTTGAAAAGAACTCCTTCAGGGTTTGTTGTATGTAGCTGGAATGCTTATTTATCATATTTCTGCTTTGCAGGGTGTCTTAGATGCATCTTCAGTAAAAACACACCCTCTCCTCTATCACCAGATTTGTTCTGCTGTTTTTTCCTTGGTTTGCCATCAGATTACATACTGATTTCACAGGTTGCTTCATTCACATTTAAAGTCTTGAGCAATGCCTGCAGAGCTGTCTCTACTAACCTGCTCCTTGGTTATGTTCCTGACAGTGGTGCATTAAGGTGTGTTTGCTTTGCCTCAGTTATTAGCTCAGGTCAGCTGGAGACAGGGGCATGGGGGAACCTTGTGCTATGAATTAAGTTATGAAATTCACTCCTCAGTCTGTAGGTTGGAACTTAAGAGAAAAGTAAAGAAATAGTGATTCCCTGAAGAATAAGCACTGATAATTTTATTCTGTAGTTTGGTTCAGCACTCCAAGACAAGACTGGAGGATACTACACAATGTAGTTAGCTGGAGTACCTTCTTTCAAGCATTGTCTGGTCTTACTTAAAATATTTTGAATAATAAAATTTGCACAGCTTCCTTCAGGAAGCTGCATCATAGTCAAATATATTTCTATGCCAGGAGTTTCTGACACAGTCAGGCACATTTTCATATGTGAACTTTGCCCTGTAGCTCCAGCAGTTTGTCACTAACCTTGCAGTTTATGACCTACAAATATTTTACACTTCAGAGATGCAGTGCAAAAAGGGGAAAAAAATAGTTGATGAAAAACTGATGGGAGGATCACATACAGGTTACAGATGATGGCAAGAGAAATGTCTTTTCCTAGGTGACTGCAGGGGTGGTGGTGATGTAGAGCACTTCCACAGAGGAAGAAATCATGTCCATGAAGTGCAATGCTTTAAAAATAGTTCTTTGTAAATTAATCCCTGCAGCCCCTTAATCCCTGTTGCTCTTTCCATTACTTTCAGGGTACTTATATCTTTCTTCTACTTAAGTGGTTAGGACTATAAGCAGCTTTTAAGGGCAATCTCAAGAGGGGAGAGCGGAAGGAGCCTATTCCCTGCTGACTGATGCAGTAATTCCAGACCACAGCCTTAGATTCCATTTGTTCTTCTTTTAGCAGCTAAACATTTTTGGCTTGAGGATCATCTGTATAAAAAAGAAAGGAGAATTCACAAACAAAACCACCAAATAATTTTATTCTAAATACTGCTAAATCAGGGTCACATTGTTATTAGGAAAGGTGGAGAAGTCTGGTTTTTCTTTAGTCAAGTAGGATATATGCCTTCCACTATTAAACCATGGGGTCCTTACCATGTCTTGTTAAAATTGGAATGTAAGAGCAATGGTTACTGTTATTCACAATATTATTTCATGCTCTTTAAAAAACTCAGTGAAAAGTAATGCATGTAGGAAGAAAAGAGCTGCTATTTCAGCGAGTTTCTTGTTGGGACCACTCTTGGATTTTTGTATAGCACCTCTAAATCAATTATCTCAGTGTTTATAAGCAGTTTATAGATAAACAAAGAAATATAACTTAAAACATTATTTCTTTGCTTGTGTTTATATAATTATTTTATAAGCAGATGGAATGAAAGATTAGTACTAGCCCATATGAAAGAAATTATGGTTTTAGTTGGAAATAAGCATTTCAGTAAGTAGTCTGGAGACAAGCAAACAATAACTCTATAACTAAGTACCACTATTTCTTTCTGTTCATCATAGTTTGCATATAATTCTTCTTGGTAGGTCCAAAATGTTTTTAGTATTTTGTTTCAGTAATAATAACTATTTAGATGATTTGGAAGTGGAACAAGAACATGAAGATGAATCAGTGCATTTTCCCTGTAATTCATCACAAGACTCCTTTGGGAGCTGGAATTTGGCAGAACAGCTTTCTGTGAAAATCATTGTAATGAGCTTTAATGTTTAAATCCTGTTACAGGGCCTCTGAATGAACAATTATGAATTGAGAGCTTTTCCTCATTATTGTATGCAGCCTTTTCCTCCTTGCCCCTCCTCCTTGTCCTCTTCCTGATGCTGTTTGTTTATTAGGCCGTGTGAGTGTTGCCTGGCAGGGGTAGCAAGCTGAAATGAGACAGGTGCATTGGTGAACATGACCACATTAGCAAGAAACATAAGGTGTAGACAAGAAGTTAAACCATTCTAATGAGAACAAGTGAAGAGGCCTGTGAGCTACAGATCAGTGGAAGCAATGTGGAATCACATTGGGAAGAGATCAATGCATGTTTACCTGCTCTTCTGTTTATTCTAATCACTTACCTTTGCTACTGACCAGAACAGGATGCTGGAGCAGCTGGAACCTATACATGTCTGATGTTCTGCTGCTGTGAAATGACAGAGCAAGGGAGTGCCCAAGGGAGCAGCAAGTATCACATGGTGTGGTTTAACCCACTTTCTAAACCTACTTATTTCAACATTTGCTTTCGGCTTTAAAGCAGTCCAGACATTTTCAGTGTCCATGTAAAAAAAAATCTTTGGCTGTTGAAAAAATGTCTGTGACTCACCCAAATCTGCAAAGACAGCCTCTTTCAGTAAGGAATCATCAAGAAAGCAAAAGCAGCATCCTAGGAAATTTCTCCATGTTCTCTTTGAACCTGATTAGTAATTGCTCAAATATCAAGAATTCTTCCGTTTATGTGTCATAACTTGATAAAATAGTTATTTGGCAATGCTCATACATTTATCAGCATACACTGAGATGTCCTTTTGTTGCATTTCCATCTCCCCAGTTGTAAAATGCAAAGATATCTAATTGATTGGTGAATCAGATGTTCCCAACCTGGGGGCCATTGTTGCACTTACAGTACATCATTTAAGTCAATATTTGGATAATGTCAAGAGTAAACGGGTACTATGGGAAATAAGATCTCAGACATATAGAACATATATCGGTCAATAAAACATCTATTCCACCAGAAAGCAGTGTATGAGCATTATGTGTTTGAACCTGAAGTTCCACAGAAAGGCTGGTGCAGCATTTGGCAAGACCAATCACTGGAAAATGGGTAAAAATGCCCCAGTGAATCAGTCAGTTACAATATGTGTTCTGAAACAGCTACCATTTTTCTAAATTCCAAGCAGACAGTTGGTGTTTAATTATAACAGATTGATAATTCTTAAACTTTCAAGACTGTCAAGAGCTTTCTGTGATCAATAACTAATTTTGATAAACTCTGATGAAATTGTTGCCTTAAGTTTTAGCTTTTATATTTTCCAGATTCTGTACTGCCTTAGTGTGTGACTCGGAATTTCATATAAAGTGTTAGCAAGTTCTCTTCACAGTTTGGACAAAACAATAATTTTCCAGCCTGAGAACCAAGGACACCATTGCAGCTTCAGGCTCAAGAAAACAGCAAATTGAGGAGAGCAATCTGTGAGGATGGTACTTCATAACCTGAAGCTATAATTGAACAATTAATCTCAATATGTGAATGGACCAAAACTTATAAAAGTGTGAAAACTCATGACTGGTCATCTACCTTCTGTCCATCTTGTGTCCATCTTGGGTGTAGCCATGGCTGGGCTCTTATACTGACCAAGAGGTATTCTTTGAAGGCATTTTAATAAATACCTGCTTTATTCCTTTAACATTGTCTAGCCTCTGTTCCAGGTAGTCTCTCACAGGTGTCCAAATAATAAAATACTTTAATCTTAAAGGATCAGGCTTTTACAGTGAGGAGCCTATAAGATAGCACCAATAACAGAAATCTAAGGAAGACAAGCCTTAGCCAGAAAGGTAATTCATAAACTTGTGCTGGAGAGATTTCTTGCAGGATGAGATCAGTATGTCATCTACATGTGCTATTTGTGAGATACAAAAAGACTACAGGGAGTGGGCAGTTATTGTATGGATGTCCAAAGTCGTGGTCCTATGCACTTCAGAATATGGCAGAGAGTGAGCATGTGTCATTAGGGATTTTTGTGACTTCAGCTGTGCCTGGAAAATGCTGTTGATGAAGATTACCTCTCCTAGTTTGTTGGGAAGATCTCTGCTTGGAAAGCCAGCCCCCAACAGTGTTTTTGGATAACACCCCTGGAAACTTGTGGCTCTGTTTTTTGCTCCAGCATGGGATGACCCAAGCTCCACCACCAGGGAGAGAAGGAACTGTTTAATTTTCTTTGGAGGCTTCTCTCCCCCAGCATCCCCCACCTTGGTCAGCTGTAGGGAAGGCAGCTGGTTGCAGGTGTTACCTGTCCCCAACCCCTCACAGGCTCCATGCCTGAAAAGCCAACACACTGCCTGTGACAGGCAAGTCAGGTGGCAGCTGGCATTTCCAAAATCCTGCATTATTTTATCCCATAGGATGAAGATGTTTTTAAAAAATAATTTACCCCAGAGCATAAAATGTATATCAGAAGCACAAGAGCTTTGCAGTAGTAGCACATGCCCACAGTGTGGTGCCAGTGTAGTGGTGAGCTGGGCTGTCTGGAGAATAGGGAAGCAGTTTCTGAGGCAGCACTGTACCTCTTGCTTTGCTGTGGCATTTATTTTGTTTGCTTGGGTTTGAGTTTGGTTTGGCGGGGTTTTTTGTAGTTTTCTTTTTTTTTTTTTAATTTTGTTTGTTTGTTTGTTTCATTTGGTCTTGTTGGTTTCTCTGTTTTTTGGGCTTTGGGGTTTTTTCAAATTATTTTTTTTCTTTTAAGCACGGAGACAAACACAAGTCTTCTTCATATTGTCCAAATACTGACACAGATCAATGTGCTCTTTCAGGGCCACTTGTCTGTTCTTCCAGCATTATTTGGCCCCAAACCAGGATGACTCAACCACCTCAACTGGGTAGCAGGGTCAGCATCTGTGCAAAGGTTGAGTCCAAGAGACATGCATGATGATGGATACATGGGCCTTCCCCAGCACCATCACCCCTTTTCAGGACTCTGCTCCTACAGTGACTGCAGAAGACACAGAGAGAATGTGCTGTGAGTTTTCAGACTCTTCCTGGTGCCAAAACAGGGTTTTAAATACCTTCACCACAAGATTCATCCTTCTGCAGTTGTGACTGGAAGAAAACTCTATTTGCTTTCATTTATATAGACCCCATGAAGTAGACAGACAGGTTATCTAAACCTCAGATAAAATTCAGCTCGATTCCTAAACTCATGTTTCAGGAATGTCCTACCTATTACTTCAGCCTCAGGTCTAAAGGAAAAAGCAGGTGCCGAGCTGCCTGTGCGTACGAGAATCCTTTAATTTTTTACTGAAGAAAATCATCCTACTGGTGCAGAAAAACCTTCTGCAGAGCCAAAATCACCCTAAGGGATTCTGGATGGCCTGACACATCCATCTGAAGTATTCTGCAAGAAATTGGCAGCTGTGTTGAGGACTAAAACAAACTGGTATTTCTAATTTTATATGTCTTCAAATCTGAATGAGTGTTTCTGGAGCCTCCTTGACAGTGAGTTTAACTGACATAGAGGACTGAGTGCCAGCTTGTTTTTCCAGAGTTAATGTAACACTGTGTAGGCAGTATTTAATGATAATGAATGTTATTTGTCTTCAGGAACTCATTGACTTTGTAACCAGGAAAAGCTGATTTACACTTCTGTCTCCCAGACTTTCACTGTTAATCATTGCCTACACCAGAGACTGTAACAGTTGTAGTGGGGGTTACACAGCTTTGAGTCAGCACCAGTATGAACCATAATGGTCCCCATCTCACACACAAATGCATACTTGAAAAGTTCATTTGTTATTACTGCAGTTGTCAGTTGCACTGTACTCTGTCTGCTTGGCCCCAAAATATCTAGTGCATGGCATTTCTTTGTTAAATATAATGTAAGAGTCTGTGAAGTTCTCATTATTTTTCACATGTGCAACCCAGAAGGCTGATAACCCCTCACTACAGTGTGAAGAACTAATACTTTGTGACATAGATGAAAGCACATTTCTGAATCAAAGACCAGTTTATAGAAACTAAAAATTGGAAAGTAGTGAGGAATTCATGCAAGCTGTAACATAATAAAGAATGTCCACATCATTACCAGGGAGCATCCACTGTATGGCTGTTTATATTTTTGTTACTGGGGTAGCTTCATGAAAGTTTTCTGTAGGTTTAATAAATGTCTGAGTATTTAAAGTCTGAGAGAAATGATTCTGTATTGTTCACAAGTCAGCTCTGACAATACATTTCAGATCAAAGCCCTTAAATATGTGAAGAATATAGGTAGAATATTGCAACATTTTGTAAGTTCTTAAGGCACATGGCAAACACCAAAATGTGCATGCAGCCTTAGTAAAAGGTGTGGATGGATGTTGAAAAGGAATAATTTATGAATAAAGTGGTGGGCATAACGTGGAGGAATTTTAGACCCACTGTCAGAGGATGTTAGGATGCTCATGTGAGCTTTGTGGTGTGGTTCCAAAGCACATAGCAATGTCCAAGGTAACTAAAAGGGATGATTAAGAAACAGCTGCAATACTGCCAGCTGCACCACTTTACCACTATGTTTTTAACATGGAGTGTATTGTTGCCATCAATGACTGATTTTCTTTGCCAGATGTTCAGGACACCTGTGATTTATTTCAAGCACCTCAATTTTCCTTTCATAAGTAAAGAGTCAAGCTCTTATGATGAAAATCCTGTCTCCTAATTGAATAGTTCACACAGCTAAATAGAATGTGAGGCTTATTTCCAAAACCAGACTTTTTATGTTTTCTCTTAGAAGGTGTAGAAAAGGTTTGAAAGGAAAAAGTAAAAAAAGGGAAAAAAATATCAGTTGAATGCTAGTGTAAGAGTGTTGTTGGAGGAATGTTCATCTCATTATCATATTGCAAAATTATTCTTTTTCGAGTTGCATATGGTGGATGATGTGGTCTCTAAAGTTAAGGTTTAATTTCATTTCAGTGAAATAAAAACATTAAAATGTCCTAATTAAACTCTTTTTTGTTCTTTAAGCTAAAGAGCGTTTGGCTTTCTGGACTGGGTGGCAGTTACAAACATGTGGTAGATATAGATATTTTATACCTGTGAATTAGCATATCCACATTTTTCTGTTTTGGCCATGTGCCTTTTAATAACTAGGGTTTGTGTCTTGTGCCCAAGAACATACCAAAGAATGAAAACCACTGCTACACCTTTTAATTCTGCTGCTGAACAGTGTCTAGAAGCTGTGCTGTAAATGCTCAGAGACACTCCAGTCCACAGTCACACCAACAGGCAAGGGGATGCTAAGAGAACATCCACATCCTGATTTCAGAGGCCATGAATAAAAGCAGAGTCACAATGGCTCATAAGCTTTAGGAAAGGACATTATCTGCTGCATGCTAGAAGATGCAGAAATGTCTTGCTCTTACTTTTACAAAACATGAAAACTGTCAGCCAGAGTTGCCAAATGCTGTCCTAAATGTGTCAGCACTCCTGCACCTCACAAGAAACTTTTTTTGCATTGGTCGAAAGAAATGCACATGAAAGTGGAAAATGTTTTTCTTTTCAGGGAAAAAAATCTGAAGTAGACTTGCTTACTTGACAGGTAGGAGATGTAAATAATTCGGGGTTTGAGAGAGAGGAACTTTTGCGAAGAAAATGAGATGTTTTCTGAGAACTCTAAGTAAAAGCTGTTTACTGAGAGTCTTAGAAAGCAAATGATTTTTAGTTTAGAAAGACAAAAGTACAGAATTGGCTGCTGGTAGAATGACTCTACTCTGTGATGTGAGATTATTGCCCAGGTCCCAGGAGTGGGCAGTTGACCTGGCTGCATCCTAATGGCTCCCTGGGGAAGTAAGCATCACCCTTTCTCATTCCCTCACTTTTCTTTTAGAAACTAATGAAAAAGGAAATCTGGTTGCATAAGAAATTGGGATGATCAGACCAAGAGAAGATGCTGAGGGTTTGTTGTGCCAGTATTTACAGGTAGATCTGAAAATATCATATAACCCTGATCCTTTAAAATACTCTGCCCAGTGAACAGCATTATGTAATTCTGTACCAAAATAATGTTCCTTGGAGAAAGAACTTTGAATTTATCCAGACATGATAGAGCAGTAATCTGTCTACAAATTCAAGTCCTATTTCTGTTTGAATGCCAGATGGGCTAACTTGAATGTCCTACTCATAGGCTAGGTTGTTGATCCACAGGTATGTAAGTGCAGCTCAGACAACTGATGTATAGGCTGAACTGGAATTAAAAAATTCTTGCACAGTCAAAAATAAAAATGTGAAAGAAACTGCTACAATGCAAGCTAAGCATTTCTCTGTGTTCCACCACCCTTATTTTATGCTCCAAATTAAAGACCCTAAAGCGTTGAGTTACAATATTTACCATTACATGAAACAATAAGATCAACATAACCATCTTATTTATTTGCTTTGCTATGAGGCTAAATCACAACAAAATAATAGTAAGAAAAAAATCCTGGTAATTTCAGGGGAAAGAGTATCTGTTCAGTTTTGTTGACACATCTAGGAACAGACTTCTGGAGTATAATTCCCATGATTCTGTGTGATTCTGTGATTCCCACAGTGTACAATTTTAGATACTATTTTGAGTTGGCTGCCTCTTGATGGAAAAAGAAGAATTCAATATTTCTTTAGAAGACAAAGAACATAAGAATGATTTCTTTTCATCTTTGCTGTGCTTCTTTGAATAGTGCCAATCTGCCTTGTATTAAAAGCTTAAACCTGGTGAAGAAACTTGTTGTTGCAATTTTACACAGCCACAGGTTCTGTAAACAAAACCAGGAAATACAATATTAGACCAAGAAATTAGCATCCCTCCCAGTTAACTTTGCAGTTTCTGAGCAAAGCCATGCATCTGATAGTCTTTTTTTCTTCCCATGTAATTGGCATATTGAATGAAAATCTATTTTCCCACTTCATCACAGTGTGGGAAAACAGGACAGAAGAAGATACGCAACTACACAATCACAGAAAAACAGTCTAGGAATTTGGATCAGCAAGATTTATGGTTCTAGACTGTTTAAAATCTACATAAGAGAAAATTTTAAAATACACTTTCCAGAGAACAAGATTTTGCATCTCTACCATATGGATGCAGCTTTAACATACATATTTCTGAAAGAAAAAGGAAAATGTAGGACCTTCTGCTGGGAAGAAAGTGCATTTCCATGGCTGTGAGAGCAGGATAAATTGAGGTAAAGCAAGGTAAAGTGTTGAATTGCTAAGATGTTTTCAGATTCTTTGGGAGGTAAGTTGGAATAAAGTATAAGTTTTATTTATATGAGAATGGAGAAGAACAAACAGCAACTCTTTTAAGACTCAGTTTCTAAGGACAAAAGGCCTGGGAAACACATGCCAAGGAGATCACAGCACTGCACAGACATTGTTCCTTCCACACCTTTCTAATCTGGGCCACCCATAGTGCTGGGGTGTCTCACATTCTAGAGTTCACTCATTTTATCGTTAGGATTCCTTGGACCACAAAGCCTACAGCTCCAGGGACACTAAGGTTGGAAAAGTGATGCTGAGGAAAGCATGCACCAACATTGCTTCTTTCACACATTCAAAACTTGAGCCATTCATGGTCCTGGGGGTCACATCCTCAGCTGCTGCTGTGGGGGTTAGGGTTAGTGTTCAGAGAAAAACAACACTGACAGCTCCAGGGATCTGGGCTTGCTAAAGTCATGCTAGTGTGCATGGCCCTGTGGCCACCTTTCTAATCTGGGCCACCCATAGTGTTGGTGACCTCTGCCTCACCTCCTCACAGCCATTAGGGTTAAGATAATGATTTGGGTTCAGAAAACTTCAAAGTCTATCGCTTTGGGGACACTGATTTAAATTTGGATTTGACTGGCCTGTCACTAGCTCCTATCTATGCATGTTCCATACTACAGACCAAAAGTTTTCTCTATGCAAGGGATATTTTACTTGCATTTATCTGAGCTTATAACTCATGGCTCGAACTTTGCAGCATGTCTCCAAATGCACAGAATCCCCTCATCTACTCTGCTCTGTCTTGGTGTTCAGACCCACCTCTTTAAATTGAACATCTGAATCTGCAGACTGGCTCATACCTGTGGGTGTCTATGATTTACTTCTGTCATCTCCAAGGGCTGGGAAAATGCTGTGTGCCACAACATTTCCCTAAACAGCACATTTGTTTGCAACATATCCTAGGTGAGCCAAACACCCAGGATCTTGGAAGGACAGTGCAGAAATCTGTTCCCCCCTCTACATGTATTTCTCAGAAACATACAACATGAGCTTGATACTTTCTGGAATAGTGCTGAAACCTGAGCCATCACTAAGCCTGGGCAAAGTCTGTTTGCAATCAAATTAAATGTCTCACCTCATCACTTCCTGGAAAGACCTAGAGTTCTGCAATCAGTCCTTTGTACTGGGAGGTCTGAATCTGTGTGTGACAGCCTTTATGGGTGAGAAATACAATTCTGGGTGTGGGATGCACTGCAGCCTTCAAGGTACTGGGCTAAACCTCTTAGATTACAATGTAGATAACAATGAGTGTGTGGTGATTCACAGACTACCATGTACTATTTCTTCTATTTAGCTAATATTTGCCAAAATAGCATTAGAAAAATATGATTTTTTTTTAACATAGCCTTTTCTATGAATTAAACTTATTTAGGATTGTGATCCTCTGTCAATAGTACAACATAACAATAGGCCTAAAACATAAAATCAGAAAAGTTCTCTGTATGAGAAAATCATCTCACTAGTTCAGCACACTCAATCTTATATCAAATATTGCATAAATAATATAACAATCTGATCATGTTATGGCAAACTGATGGATTTGCAATAGTGTTGGGGAATATATATGATAATGAAAATACTGTAGTTAGTGAGGGGAGTGGGAACAGTTCTGAGAATGTGCACCTTACATACAGTACCTGTAAACCTCCCTAGAAACTGTGAGGTGCCTACAGCATTGTGAGCCAATCAGGCAGTGGAGTGCCAAGAATGACTTGCAGGGGATTATTTGACATACCTCATCTACAAGGGGTTCTACTGCATCACATTTTGTAGTACTTGGGTAGGTGGCAGAATGGGAGGATGAATTTGAGGTACCAGATCAGAACAGAATTTACAAGTCCTGGTAGCCTGTGAGGACTTCATGGCAGGAGACTGGTTACTTTAATAAATGATAAAACAATTATTCTACTGTCAGTCATTCAGTGGGACAAAATAATAGATTTTATTTCTGTGAAAAGTACTACTCATTCACTTTTCCTTGCTCCTTTCTAATTCCCACTGACTAGAATAGATGTAAATGCAGTCCTAAGCTGTAACTACCCTGGAGTCTCAAACAGCAAATTTAACTCTTTCATTTTCCTTCATGGGAAAGAGGAAAGGTGCATGGCCTTTCCTTGAAACAGCTGATGATTTGCAGAGGTGTCTTCAAGAGAGCATAAAAGAAAACCAACACAGATGCCAAATGTTGTCTCTTTGCTTCTGCTTGGGATAGGAAAACTGATTTAAAACCGTAAATTTATTTGTTGTTTTTTTTCCCAAGGGAATAGAAGTCAGTTTGTTTACAGAACAGATTAGCTGTCTGCTGAGAACCATGCTTATAGGTCAGAGATGAGCTGTCCCTAGGGTGAAGAGGAGAGGGAGAGCTAATGGCAAGAGTTTGCAAAGTTCATGTTTGTGCTGCGGTCTTCTTCTATTACCAGTCATGACCCAAGGAATCAGGGATAGTTAGCTAATCTAATACTAACCATAAAAGACAAATTCAGCTAAAAAAAAAATCCAACCAAAACCAATAAACACAGTAGTGAGCTAAAAAGAGCAGGGCTTTTAGGTTTACTTAGATCTTCAGCTTCAAAAGCAGATGAATTCCTCTTGAAGTCTCATACTGATTTGGATGGTTTCCCTTAAGGCTCTTCACTCATGCAAGGGCCCTAAAAATAATATTGTCTCATAGCCCAAAGGGTGCTTCTGTTAAGAGGACATAACCATTTTGTTCCCATTGGCTCCTGCCTCAAATGTTTTAGTACTGCACCAGGACCCAGCGTCAGAGCTGGCAGTAGAAGGCAGAAGATAGTCTCAGACTGAGACTAGGACTGGCAGGTGCATCCCCAGAGTGTGAGATGCTCCAGAGGCAGCAGACCAGCCCCTAGCAATTCACTGAGTCCTCAGCTCAGTGCTGAGGACCAAGAAACTGCACTGATTTCTGTAACACAGCCTTGAAACACATTTAGCAGACTACTCACATCTGCTTCACCCCAATATTTGGCACACCTGGCACGGGGGAAATCAGTTTTCCCATGTGCACAACTGTCCATCTCTGAGTCTTCTCAGGGTGTCTGAGACTTGTCAGATGTTGCACCAATGGGTCCCTGGTTTGTATTGCCAGTCTGCACTGTAAAGAACACAAGGGGTATCTATTTATTCTCGTTAACAAAAGCAGCATGAGAGCATGGATGTCTCCAAATTCAAGGTTTTATGGTGTTTTTGTGCCAGCAGTGAAGTGACTTGCAGCCTGTTTCCCACTTACATCCCTCCCAGGCAGATAGCTGCAGGCTGTAAATTTCTATGTACCCCATGACTGATATACTTTAACTAAGAGATATTAATTTTTAATAGAAAAACTCCCTAAAAGTTCACACACATTCCTTTCCCAGTTTTTGACACATGCAATAAAAGTGCTTGCCTCATTCTTTATTTTGTCTTACCTTGGTCAAGTCATAAAATAGACAGAGTGTTCTTTTAAAAAATGGGAAATCATTTGGGGTCATCTAAAAATTTCTACTGAGTTTCAACTCTCAAGCACTTGTTTATCATTTGCCATTTATATCTTTTTTTTTGTGCACGCATTTTTATTTCTAGCTATAAATATCCTTACAGCAGGGAGTGGAGGGGAGTTCTGTAGTGGATTATGACTTGTTTTTAAGGCATTTGTAATTTGTCAAATATCGCTGGTCCAACTGAAACTACCAGACTGCTATTTCTAAAGGAAACTCACTTTTGAAAAATGTAAAGTAAGAAAATCCACCCTTCAATTTATGCATACAAAAACTTATTTAATTCAGCAATTTCTATACCAGTTTTTGCATTTTAAACCAAAGAGAAAAATGAAAGAGACTACTGACTTTAATGATATTGCAAAGATATGGTATGAATAGGAGTTACAATCTGGCCTAGAGGTAGAAAGACTGAGAGGTTTTATTTTATATTAAAATACTCTTCCTTTCTAATTGATCCACACTGAAAAGGTTATAGAGGAGCCCCATCCAGAGGGCAACAACCCTATGCCTTCCACTGGCAGATCCTTACAATACCCTCTGAGATTAGAGGAACACATAGGAAATTAAAAACTCCTTACACTTTGGGGTGTGATGCTTATTGCATTGCTTGTTAACAACAAAAAATTACATACTACAGAGTCTGAAAGGTACAGAAGCCTCTTTTATGGTCCTTGAAGAGGAAAACGTTATTTGAATCTCTCTTGTTTTGGAATGTGCAGAGTCAGGCTTTCAAAGCACTGTCTCTTCACCTGAGGCATACTGCAGTGAGCAACATGCAATGAGCAATGCTAAGGCTGCTATCAAAGTTATGCAGCACTCCATCTCTTCTGTCAATTTAAAAGAAATATCTAGGAATAAGAGTTTGACTGTGATCCAGCAGACTTTTAACAGAATTGCCTTTAGTGTACTTATTAGAGGGAATTTTTAAGGCAACCAAGAAAATTTATGAAGTAGGAATCTCCATATACACAGTCACAGGTTTTCCCAGGAGCCCAACCATTAAATGTCATTCATTTGACAAGAGATGCTCTAAATATTTTGCTGTACTGTAATAATAGTAATACTAATACTACAGCTAATATCAACTATAATTTTTGTTGTTATTATACTGCAAAGAAATACTATAATGGCAGAAAAATCCACTCAGAAGTTGTATCATGTGCATTAGTAAGCACTTGATGATTTCTCAGACTTGGTCCATGCCCAGAGGTTACTGAAAAAAAGGAGGATGCAGGACTGAATTCACAGAAGAGTTACTCCAGCTTTGGCAAGTTAATACTGCTTCTTCTCACTTTCTCAGAAATCAGGAGCATCCTCAGGGCAACCCAGTATTGAAAGAAGAGAGCAATAGCCTGTCAGAGTTCAATACTCCCTGACTGGATTCTTTTAGATATTCCACACATGGAAGGTGAAATGTTTAATTTCAAATGTGCTTATTTAAAGACAGTTGATGTTATGGGTGTTTCTGCTTTAGCAGAGTAATAGAAAATATATTGAAATCATAAAACCGCTGTAAGTTAGACTTAGCAAAACATGCACTGCAACTGCAATAAACAGTTTAATTGTGTGATTCCCATTATCCATCTCTATAATAAACTCACTACCATTACACTGGGCATCCCCAGTTGCTGCAAAGGAACTTATGAACTGAAAGCTGCACAAAACACTTTTGTTAGTTATCTAGTTTTTATACTCCATGTCAGGCTGAGCCATATAATCACTCCCCCATGCTCTTCAGGCTAAATCAGGGAGACATTTACACTCCTTTAATGAATTCAGTGAGAAACATTTACACTACCATTTGAGCCACTCAACTGTTCATAGCTGTTTATGTAAAACAAAGGTCATCCTCCTTTGCCAAGGAGTCCTGTTGCAAAGAGAACTTTGCAACAGTTGTGGTCAGTCACATCCTACACTATTCCTTGATCTTCATGACTACATCACTCTTGGCCATTTCCTCTGAGGCTTCTTCTGTAGGGATTTATTGGTCAGCCACACAGCCCAAAATCTTCCTGCCCCATCTCTTTCTCATTCCCAGATTCTTACCTTTTCAGTAACTTTAATTCTACAGTTGATGCAATTTAAAAAACTGCTTCCTAATATTTCCAGTCTGATTATACAATGAGAGAAGATTAAAGTTTGGAGCTACAGGACCAAAACTGTTCCAGCTTTCAGCAAAATCATAATATATATAGCCAAAATCAAAATCTGGCTTTTGTCTCCGCTGGATTGAACTAAATTTGACACAGAACAGCTGCAGTTTACTGGAAAGTCTGATGATAATGCATCTTTGTTACTTCTGAAGTCTAGAATGGTTGTAATCCTATTTTTGTGTAAGATTGGGTATAGCGCATCTGTTGCTGTTTTGACATTAGTTATACCTTCATTACCCTTGCTATTCAGAGGGCCAGCACAAAATTCAGATACTGTTCAAAAGTCCTTTACACTTCATTTCAAATATTTAGATTCCAAGTACCCAGCTCAATGGGATATAATGTCCAGCCCTGAGGGGTCAGCTGTCAACTTGCCACACCTTCCTGTGAGACCTGTGCCCAGAGAGAGACCCTCCTGAAGGCAGAATTGCTACATAATTGAATGTTGTGCTTTTTCCTCCTGCATCTCTACAAGGTCAATTTGTACTAAATTACTATGCTGCTAATTCACTGTGAGGTCTTATGGGAGGGAAAGGTGATTTTTATTTACAAAATCTCTGCACTGATTTTACTCATTCACATATTCATGAACATATGCACAGCAGCACTAAGACATGTATGTCAAGGCTTGCAAAGAAGAATTAATGCCAGTTTTGCCTTTGGTAGTGGGTGTTGTTTGGGATCTTTTGCCTCAGTATATCTTTTGTTTCTATCTTTTATTTCTATCTTTTGTTTCTATCTTTTGCTCAGTCAACTGAGCCCTCATAATTCTTGCTTTACTTATCTGATTATTTTATGGCTCCAGTCCTGTTCTTCATGTTCTTCTTACCTTATCTTTAGGTCAGTTTATTCCTCCTCTTGCTTTGAATGGAATCACAGACATAGAGTATTAATCTCACCTGTCCTTCTAAACTTTGTTCTGCTGTTTCATCTGCAACTTTCACACAAATATTTCAATCCAAAATCAACTTACGAATCCTCCTATTTCTGTAACAAATCTCAACAAATCTTACAAATGCTGCTGTGTCCTGCCCAGGACTGTGGTGAGCTGCCAGCTGCAGTGTGTCATCCTGCCACCTCATGCCAATGTTTCCTGGTGGATCCTGGCTGGTAGAGGGACCACGCAATACAGCTCTGCATGGTCATAAATTTCACTCCAAAAGCAACATCCTTGGCAAAGATCTAGACACTCATCAGTAGGAAGCAAGGAGAATTTCCATGATCCTTGAATGTCTCCTATAATCTCTTTTCTTTAATCCCCAATTGATTTAATATAGAAGACTCAGATTGATTAGTTATGAAATTGAACTCCCCACTAAGCACAAGGTAAACAAAATGTCATATGAAATCCCACCTGGATTCAGATGGATGAGAAAAGCACTGAAATTTAGTGATTAATTCCCAGCTGCAGCTGAGCAAAGGCTCATAAAAATGAATCATGTTGAAGCCAGCAAGTGAAATGCTGCATTTGAACATACACATGAATTCATTCAGCTCTTTGGTCAGGCCTGGCTAAAAGAATAAGTACAATAAAAAGTAACAGAGCAAATAGTATTCTTCAAAAGATTCTTTAAAGCATCTTTAAAAGATTTCCCTGAGGCAATCTAATTGGAAATGGAGAAGTCCCTAAAGGGAAGACTGCACTTTGCATCAATGCAGTTTTATCATGAGTGTCAGGGTTCAGTGGGTAAGAATCAAATTTGCTGCTGTCCTCCTGGAAGTTGCACAAGAGGCTGGCCTGCTGATTATATATTTACCCACTGCACCCCTTCAGATGACACTTATTCAAGCCCAACTCCAAGAAAAACTGAAAATAGCACATGTATCACATCCCTTTAATTCTTTGTCAGGTTGTCAAAACTGGAGTTTCCTTTTTGCCTAAGAGTGCACATCACAGAGGGAAGATAAGTTTGTCCTTGAAGTGCCAGCATTTTATAAAAAATAAACTCACCAGCCTCTAGGGAAAAGCACGTTTCTTCTCCCACTATTAAAGTTACAGAATTGCAGACATTTCCTTTTGTGACAAAGACTGTGATTTCTTATCCCCTCACTAGTGTTACTGCAGGTAAAAGGGTCCCCAGTTTCACAAGCAAGCCTCCTTCTTTATACAAATGCTTCCACTGGAAAGTGCTGAAATCAAGAAATGAGTCCTTTCTGATGGCAAACACAGTTTCACAAAAGATGAGAGGCAAATCAATTGAAGGTATGTTTGCATGGCTTCATTCTCAGAATCAATATCTCCAATATGCATAGTATTATGTAATTTACAGGTCAGATAAACATTGCATTATGCTTGGAAAATATTTCTGTAGAGTGGAAGAATTCTGTCATGCTTTGTACGTGATGGCAAGCAAGAAAAGTACTTCAAGTTAAGAAGATTAATAAAAAGACTGAGAATTAACAGTTTCAAATGCTCTTCATTGCAAATTAATTCAATTTTGAAAACTGAGTATCCTCTTTCTGTCATGTAATACCTATAAATCACAGTCTCATGAAAGTGCATTTTAAAATATTTATGTTTTATAACTGATTAATCCAAATGTTTGGAATATGTTATGAGTGTGTCTGCTAATTAGCAATATATTGGCTTGCTCTGTCTTTTTCACTGAAATGAAAGCTTGAGGATTTGCATATTTCCCAAATCCAGCTAACAAGCTCACAGAGAAGAATCTCAGCTATTGCATGTGCTACTCAAACAAACAAACAAAAAACTAAACAAAATAGAAAAGAATCCAGATAAACTCCTATTTACAGGACACTTTTATAGACCTATGTCTCCATGATCTGGTTTTTAATTATTGAAGAAGTTCAGCCCTATTTTTGGAAATGTTCCCATCCCAGCTAGCAGCACATGGAAAAAGATTTTAACCACTTGTCTCCTATAAGAGACCCAGTTTCTCTCCAGGCTCCTGCAGAGGCAAAGGCAAATGAGTACTCACACTGTTGGTCTGGAAGATCTCACTTGAACAGTGCAGGTAACCCCTGCCTGTGCCTTCCTCCTGGGTTCAGGAAGGACACAAGTGCAAGTGTCCCACTGGATTTCTTCACTCCCTTGTCTCCTTGCCTTCAGCAGGATTTAAAAACTGTAATGGAGAGACACACACAGGAACTCAATCATGTTAGTACATGCAGAGTTACTCTTGCCAAGCCAGTGTCTTACCAGTGAGAGCTGAGGTGGCTTCTGGGTGTCTGATTCATGCTCCCTGTTTTCCCTACACTCAAGGAAAACCTGGCCTCCCCACACAGGCCAAAAGGTATGTGGACTTTGAGGAACACAGTTTGTTTCTGTTTTTTACATGAACTTGACATCTCTGGTGGGAAAAGGCCATTTGTCATCAAAGAGGTCAAATCCGGGTTTTTTCCACTAAACCCTTATGTTGCTTTAACTTTCCTTTTAAACACTTGTGAAGGAAATATGACCAGAACCACTGAGTCACTTTTTGGGCTCATGCTGAAAACAGTCATCGATGGCATCCAGCTCAAACCATTTTACACTGATCATATTCTCAAAGATTTTATTATTAAATAGTTTCTTAGGGAAAACAGGACTTTACATGCAGTATGTGGCAGACATATCTAACATGCCACTCTCCTTTTCCTTATTATTTGGTTTTACTCCACATAATATTACCAAGAATTTTGGGTATTATCCTGGCTTTTTTCTCTCCATCCTGCCACAATTCTTTTATGTTGTTCATTGACCTTAGTGTGGTATTATCTGAGTGTCTTGAGAGTTCTTCCTAATTAGGGATTTTCTCACAAATCTACCTTTAAGGACAAAGGAGATGGAAAGGTTCAGCATGCACAGATGGGGCACACAGAGAGATTAGATGCAGAGATTTTTTGCCTCTTTATAAGGCCAGAGATATCATCTGGGTGTGAGGAGGTAAATTAATCTCTAGGCTCATTTTAGGTTTGGTCTTCCTTGTGACACAGCTAACAAAGGCACCCAGCTGGCAGAAGCTTAGCAATATGAGCCCCCTTGGTTAGTCATAGCATCATCAACTCTATCCAAAAGAATATGATGAAATTAGGTGTTAATATTTTGCAGTTGTCCTTAAAGAAAGTCAAATCTTGGACTAGTAACGTGGAGGTGTTCTGAGCTCTTTCAGTAAAACCTGTAGCACTTGTAGACAGACACGTGCACTGGTTTGAACTAGCTGTCTACCTGCATTAAAAACAATGGATAAATAGTTTTCTGGTCCATATGTCAATGGAGATAAGGGCAGTGTTCTTGATGTTCTCTGTATGATGACTCACTGGTCTCCAGAAATTAGTTTTATATTGGTCAAAAAAATAATCCCTCTTGCTCAGATGGGCCCACATGCACTGTAGGTACATCCACACAGATGAATTCCACCTTTGTGTACTCCAACTTAAAATGTCTGTATTGAGGTATTTGGGTCATAAATTTGGAAAGAAATGAGATTTTGTTGTTTAATTATGTTGTGCCTTACACTGTAATCTGTGAGACAGAATAGCAAGAACAATGATACATCTTAGGTTGAGAGTCAAGGTGTGATTCTTTATGGTTCTTTAGATCACCTCATCCCAATACAGCATATTTAAAATATAGTTTTTCAGAGGAATTGCCATAATAGATGAAACAAAACCCAACCCTCAAACAAGTAATACAACACAAAGACAGAACTCTCTCCTCACTTTCCATATTCTATTCAATTTAATAACATTACTAACTGATAAGTCCCAAATCTACCCCTTAAAAAAAAAAAAATTTGTAACCACAGCTTGGGATTCTTGAGCCCCTGATCATCAGCTTCATGGTGAATTAGGTTATCAGAGATGCATAACTAAATCCTTGCTCTTTCCTATTGAAAAAGACAAGTACAATTTGGTTTGAGAAATTAGATATATAGTCACAGATATGTATATTTTGCTTTTGTTTACTATTTACTGCATATAATTCCTTGTTGCCCTGACTGCCCTCACAATGTTTGGAGTATTGGAGATAATGGGATCACATAAGGAATGAAATCCACATGAATGCTGAAGTGTCTTACTGAACTCAACCCTTAGCTCTATGTCCCTACATGTAACACTTGGAATCTATTCCTTTGCTCCCATGGAAACCCTGAAATGTCTCACATTTAGAAAATATAATGGTGGCTATTTAATAATATTTACTTCTTCTCTGGCAGAGGATTATTCAGATTAATTGTGTAGAAAATTAGTCTGATGATTTGATTTCCTTATTTTTCGGATCTCAGCCAACAATAAAGTGAAATTGCTTTCTGTGGTTTCCTCTGAGGTGATGGACACATACATATTTCAGAGGGTGCATTTGTCTGTGCCTATCCCAGTGTGAAGATTTCTTTCTCTGCATTGCTCTGCCTGCTTTTCACTGACCCAGGACAGAGCATTAGTTATCCCAATTTTTTGTTTTTCTACACTATTTTGTACAGTTATCACTCTCAGAAAAACATTGGAGCAGTACCTAAGCAGGTTTCTCCTTTTGATAATAATGCTACAAAGTTACACGTGTCCTACCCTCCGGGTTCTTCATCTACTGCTTCTCACTTCCACATAATCTTCAACCAAGAGTTTTCTAAAATACTAGGAACATTGTTGCCTTTTAGCTTGAAGATTGATTAATTTATTATGGTATTTACCCTGACTATCACCTCTTTCCAAAAAGTGGAATAATATTTAGGCTCCTTCCTTTCTTCTCCCAGAAAACTGTGTCTGTTCATATTTCCCACAGGACATGTTTGTTTTGGGTGGCCAAGGCCCTGCAAGTCACATGGAATTCTTAAATTGGAGACATCATTGTCCTTTTTTTAAACACAGCCTGGTAGCCATCACAGCAGAGATACTTAGTAGATTTGTAAGGAGCTTCATGTAGTTACAGTTCCAGGAGACAAGGATCTTTTTCTAAATGCATAAAATAGATCTTAAAATTGAAAAATGGAAAGCATTTTGATACTTTCAAATAACCTTTGAGATCAGATGTTTTATTTGCTCTCTGAGTCACCAGTTCATCTCTCTCCCAATATTCACTGTGGGTTTTTTATTTGATAAGATCCACATTCCTCCCTCCAAAGGGACTTTGAAATTAATGTGCTTTAATGTCAGCTGTGTCTGCTGCCCCTGGGTCCCTGTCCCCGTTCCTGCTGCCATCATTACCAGAGTCAGGAGAGACTATGGCAGGGGAAATCACAGCAGAAACAGTGGGAGAGGCTGGGACAGGCACTGCCAGTCTCTGGTTACCTGTTCCACATCTTCCAGAACAGACTTTGTGCCCTGTACAGCCAATGTCAATTTTGTCCTGTTTTGCTACAAAGGTGTAAAAGCTGAGGGTCACCAACAGACTGTATTGTCAATGCCTTGCTTGAAAAGGAACATTGAACTTGTACATAGCACTTCTTAGCCATGTGCTCTGTAAAAATTCATGGAGAAAGATAATCATCATTACCCTGAACTGAGGATGGGTAACTCGGGCATCTTTTGCTTGCAGAGTGCTGAGAAAGTGCTCTGCCTCAAATGGTCCTCTTCCATCCACCCCACCAGGAAAAACAAATGTTGGAAATGAGAAAAGTACTGGGATTGTGCAAGAAATTCTTCCTTTACTGGAAGAATGTTCACCTATATCTAACAACATCTTGATCCACCTAGGACTAGAGAGACTTGCCAGTCTTCTCACTATGGAGCTAAGGAGAGCTTTGCACTCCTGATGATGCCTCTCAGCCTTGCTTTTCAGAAGAAATTCAGTAACCCAGTGGACTGCATCAAGAATTCAGCTGAAAATGTCCTTACGGAGAACTAAGGTTAATTTGCATGTAAACTGTTACTCTAAGCAAGTTTATACTAAGGCATGGCAAATCACAGAGCAGTTGTCCCAAAATAGTGATACAGTGTTAATTAACACTGAACTGGATGCAGGGCTTCCTGCAGGACCAGTGCTGGGAGAGGCAGACCTGGGCTGGCTGGCTCTGACAAGGCTCAGCAGGAGCTAGCTGTGATTGGTGTTTGCTTGCTTTTTGCATATCTGCACAAGCCATTCTGCATGACTTATCAGCTGGACCTACTCTTGTGTCAGGGACTGTCACCTGAACCAGCCAGGACTGCTCCCTGTGGAGCAGCTGTGACCTGGTCCTGGACCTTGAAACTTGTCCATTATTGATCCTATAATTCCTTTACCCAAGCAGCAAGTGATACATTTCCCAGTAAAGCCATTGCTTCAGCAGAACATAGAAAACTAGCTTGCAAGAGTAACTACAGCTCCAACTAGTGTCTTTCTGCCTCTCCAGCCTTCCATGTACACAAGGGACTGAAATGTATGCACACACATTTTTAGAAGAGGACACTGTATTTAATTACTCCTTTTTGTAGGTAAGGAACTCAGCCTGGGAGAACTCTGTAAGAGAGGTTACAATCTGCACAACTTGGAATTGGCCATAAGATTCTCTGCTTACAAAACTTTTGTATTTGAAGTACTGGGCACATATGAATTTGTGTCTTCTTGTAGATTTTGGTCTTGATGAGGTAATACAGGGGAAAAAACCCAACTTTTTTGTTTGCTTATTTTGTTTGTTTGGTTTGGTTTTCAGTGGGGTTTTTTTGGTTTTGTTTTGGGGTTTTTTTTTGTTGTTTTGGTTTTGGGGTTTTTTTGTTTTTGTTTTTGGCTTTTTTTTCTGGGCCAGAAATATCTTTGCCTGCAAATTTAAAAAGAAATTAATGGAAAGAAGCTTTTTGGCCTTAGGTTCCTATATAAATGAATAAAATCTTTTCCATCATCTGTATCATCTCCACTTTTGCCAGCTAATTGAATTTAAAATGCTTCGATTTTAGTAGCACCAGAACAAACAACAGAGTACAGACTCATCCATTCAATCATGTTTTACATTAGAAGACAATTCTTTGAAACAAAAATATCAAAATGACCCCTCTAGAACATGAATAAGTGCTCAGTTACATGTTTTAACAATACTAGCAGCACATAGTAGAAAGCTGATTGCATGTTCCCTCTTTACTGGTGTCCTTCATGCACTATGTATAATAGAAAAATATTTTAGTTTTGTTCACTCCTTAAAGCTTTTCATGGACAAAGGTTATTAAATGAAGGTGTTTTGAATTTTTTAAAATATATTTAGCATTACCAAATACATTTCTGGCCCTCCAAAATCTAGACAAGCAAAAAACCTTAAAATGCTTCTGATCAAACAAATATGTAGATTTATTAGAGCAAGTTTCCATGTTTTAAACTTGCAGTGGTTTCAATGTTTTTTGTTTCCTTCTATTACCACTACAGCACCCCCATGATAACCGAAAGTAGCTTTTATAAAATATCTCCACAGATGAACAATTTAAAAATATTGGCTGTATCTTCCAACATTACAATTATGGAAAAAAGTCAGTATTTACAAAAAAAAGTCTGGAAACCAGATATTGATAAATTGTGTTGTCAGTTTAATTACAGAAACTATAGGACACTCACAGGGGAAATTTATGCTGACAAGCCCCAAGTGTAAGCCTAGATTTTGTAGTGTATTTGAAAAAAAACCCAAATTTATACTTTGGGTCTGTTTGCTTTAAGACATATACTGGTCTGTACTCAGTTCATTTTTATTATCAACAATATTCTACACACATTTTTTCATTATCTTTTCTGTTTGAATTTAAAGTGTGATAGAAAAACCAATTATGCAAACATGAAAATTCTGTTAGTATAGCTAATTGGTTTTTAATACAGATTTCATGTACAAAGAAAGTAGTAGCACAAACAGAAAACTAGTCAAAGGATAGTGTACTTAATTTGGAACACTTGTAGTTTCAGTAACTGTGAATTACTTCCTTGCAAAATATACACAGTAGGCATAATGTGCACAAACACACACACAACATTACTGCATGCATTTTTTTGACTAAAAGATACCTTCAGGTTCACAAACCATCGTCCAGAGTTGGTGAGAGCTGTAGTCACATTTGTATATTAAAGGTGGTAAAAATATATTCTGTTAAATATAAGCTGTTCCACCACACTGTGCTCTGGGTCCTAGAGCTTTGAACAACAGCAAGCACAAGGGAAAAAGAGGATGGAACCAAGATTTTCTTTAATGATTTTTTTTTTCCTTTTAGGTATCATATTCTTTGCCCAGAATAATCAATGGGGAGCTTCTGGAGTGGTTTAAGATGATCTTATTCTGCATCTAAATCTCTTAATTTCTGCTACCATTATTGAGGCAAGCATGGGCACCATACTCAGTGAAAGCCATATGCAGTCTCCTCAAGGAATTAGAAAAGCAATCTTGTTTGTTAGGTTTAGGAAGAAAAAAGAAAAGAAAAGAAAAGAAAAGAAAAGAAAAGAAAAGAAAAGAAAAGAAAAGAAAAGAAAAGAAAAGAAAAGAAAAGAAAAGAAAAGAAAAGAAAAGAAAAAGAAAAGAAAAGAAAAGAAAAGAAAAGAAAAGAAAAGAAAAGAAAAGAAAAGAAAAGAAAAGAAAAGAAAAGAAAAAAAAAAAAAAAAAAAAGAAAAGAAAAGAAAAGAAAAGAAAAGAAAAGAGAAGAAAAGAGAAGAGAAGAGAAGAGAAGAGAAGAGAAGAGAAGAGAAGAGAAGAGAAGAGAAGAGAAGGAAAAAAGAAAAGAAAAGGAAAGAAAAGAGAAAAGAAAAAAGAAAAGAAAAGAAAAGAAAAGAAAAGAAAAGAAAAGAAAAGAAAAGAAAAGAAAAGAAAAGAAAAGAAAAGAAAAGAAAAGAAAAGAAAAGAAAAGAAAAGAAAAGAAAAGAAAAGAAAAGAAAAGAAAAGAAAGAAAGAAAAAGAAAGAGAGGAATAGAGGAATAGAGGAAGGAAGGAAGGAAAAGAAAGAAAGAAAGAAAGAAAGAAAGAAAGAAAGAAAGAAAGAAAGAAAGAAAGAAAGAAAGAAAGAAAGAAAGAAAGAAAGAAAGAAAGAAAGAAAGAAAGAAAGAGAAAGAAAGAAAGAAAGAAAGAAAGAAAGAAAGAAAGAAAGAAAGAAAGAAAGAAAGAAAGAAAGAAAGAAAGAAAGAAAGGAGAGAGAAAGAGAGAAGAAACAAGAAAAAGAAAAAGAAAAAGAAAAAGAAAAAGAAAAAGAAAAAGAAAAAGAAAAAGAAAAAGAAAAAGAAAAAGAAAAAGAAAAAGAAAAAGAAAGAAAGACCTGCTGCTGAGTTTCCATGCTTGTGTCAGCAGTCCTGCAGAGCCTGGAGGAGTACCTGGATTCCAGGATCTGGAAAGCTCAGGAAAACAGAGCAGACAGGAAGCTGTACTTCTCAAAGATATTCTCAAGACCTAAAAACTCAGCAAAACTTACTCAAGGATCTTCAAACCCAGTCTCAGTGTAAGAGGCAGGCTTCACAGAAAGATGTAATAGGATTGTTTACCATATAAATGAACTACAGTCAACTTAGCATGCATTGTACTGAGAACAAGCACACCTTGAATGCTTTGTAATCAGCAAATGTCTTATGATGACTTTTTATTGCAGTTCACTGACAATTTTTAAGACTATATTGTCATGAGCTGGTAATAAAAATTATAATATTAAAAAAAAGCCAACAACATTGACTATTTTTTTATGTTTCTAGCAGACTTGTACATTTGATTTTCAGATCTGTGTCTTGAAAAACCCTGGTTCTACAGTTCTTATCAAATGACTACACTCTCCTGAGCTCATGAGACTATTTGCTTGACAACCAAGCAATGTAGCTTGATCCTAGATGTTTTAGTGAATTAAAAAAACAAAATATGGCATTCCTACCAATAAAGCAAGTGGTTCTGATATTCATTATGAGTTTTCCTGGTGTAACTGTAATGGTGCTGAGCTAGTCATAGTATATCATACTTATTTATCAATATATTTTTAATGTTAGTTTAAAAATGGAAGTAGTTACAACAAGACACACACACACAAGAAAATGTGCTGTATAATTTCCATCAACAAGAAGGGAAGAGGAAATGTCACCCTAAAAATGAAACCCCACTAGACACATACAGATATCAACAGCACTAAAATTTTGACTTCAGAAGGGCTGTTAAATTTCAGTGTCTGAGAACTGCTAGACCTTTACAAGATGAAGCATTATGAGCGACTGAATTCCAACAACTCAAAGTCTGTCTAACCCCATTCCTTATCTGGACAGGCAAGACTTTTTTCCCAACTCATTTCTTTTAATGTTTAAGACTGAACTGTAATCTTGCTCATATCGTCTTCCTTCCCCATGACTTCATCAGACAATCATGAGAAGTTTTATGCATTAACATTACAGAGTGGAGTTACCCCAATACATGACAGCTCCATTATTTTTACTGTTTTAAACAGCAAGCAAACAATGTACTTAGTATTTTAGAAACAGACAAAAAATTAAAATAAATTCTATTTTAAAAAAATAATTGCTTTATTGTCGCTACACCTTCCTGATCAGCTGCCCAAATCCTAAATAACTTTCAGAAAATAATTTACATACTGCAGCATAGCTTATCAAGCAAGGTGGCACTTTTTGCCTCATGGCCATCTTAGTCATTCCCTGGTAATATGATGGTGCCCTGGACTGGCATGAAGTGCCACAACCTTCCCAAATGCTGTGACAGGACTGCAAGCCCTGCCAGCCCTGAGGTCTCCCTCACGTTGGAATGGGGATGAAGCTGCTGGATTTGGAGTGGGGCATCTCTCTCCATGTGTTCAGGCTGTGGGTTGGGCTTCTGTTGTTGGTGAAAGAAGTCTGTCGCCTGCTATTGCTGTTTGAATCTTCTTTACTCAGCGTTTGCTTTATTTTTTGGCAGCAAGGGAAGCTCTGTAGGCAGTCTTGGAGGAGGTGCCCACTGAAGAACATGTAGATCCACGGGTTACAGCAACTGTTCAGGCTGGCCAGCAGAGCTGTAACAGTTGTTGCAGTGTTTTCAGAATCTGGGGAGGGGAGAGAAAGCATCTGAATATCAAAAGAACATTTATACCACTCAGTCAATTGCTTCATTAACCATTGGATTTATTTTCCTGAATATTCGAGTTCTAAATGTTGTGTTGCAGCATTTGGAACAAATAATGAGAATATAATCAGTAAAGGTCTTATTTATGTAAGGCTGACACTGAAGTCAATGAGGATTTCTCTGAACAGACTTCAAAAAGCTGTGACAGAAAAAGTTACGGGGTAATCCATCCAAAATAAGGATTTAGTCACATTTCCACTGATGTGTATCCATGTGTTGATAAGCTCCTGCTTTAAATACTGAACAGTTTTTTCCAGACCCTGGGAGACAATGGCAAAGTTTCTACTGCTTCCAATAACACTGAATTTTGCTGCATATATTTGCATGCATGCTCAACAGACTGATTGGATTGTCCATCAAATCTGAATTTCAGAGGTTGAACAAATTTTCTTAAGGGAAAAATGGAACTTAGCACTACGGCAGGAAAAAACTTTGATGTTCTACCTTCAGTAACTAGTTAATAGTTATTACTATAAAAAATACTCTAAACATGTATTTAGTCTAATCAATTATCAGTGACTTTTCTTTTTAAATATTGAATCTTAAAAAAAGTATAATTACTGTGTTATGTAGTTCCGTAGATTTAAAGAATCTCTTCAAACAAACCTATCAAATACTCAACTGTTCAATTTGATATATTTCCTTTGAAGGAAAAAAAAAATAAACCTGTTTACTCCAAGCTTTTATTGCTCCACAGAGTTCTGCATTATAGACTTGACTTTAGTCCCGTATTCGAGGCAATCAACATCCTCACTGCAGTAAGTGATACTTTGGGGGTATTAAAAAAAATCAAGATATTATGGATTCTAACATTTTGATTTGCTTCTCTCTCATTATGAGGAAACAGAATATATGTCGCTATGCCGCCTGTCATTACCTGTGTGATGGCTTTTAAACTCACCAATTTTTTTTCAGCCATATTTAACAGTGGGACAGATATCTCTAAATTCTAAATTGCCACTGATTCATGAAAACTGGTGACTTGACTAATGGAGCTACTCAGAGGTGACTGCCTTGCTGAGAGGAAGGGTTCAGTGTGTGCTCAACCCTATTATTAGACAGCAGATACGGGAAAGAAGATGTAACAAATTCTCTCTTCATGTAACTGCTCCGACGTGTGTGTGTGCATGCTTCCCAACAACTAAACATTTCTGAAGTTTTCTAATCGGCAGCTTCAAACGGATGAAAATGTTGCTGGTTCAGATAACGGCAGCAAACACTCCGGATTCCACCCGCTCGTTTTGCCCGGGATAAGAAAAGGAGGGAACAGGCTGAGCCGAGCGCCGCGGCCGCCGCCGCTCCCGGGCCGCCAGCTCCGGGGCTACGAGCGGAGCCGGCGGGGCGGCCCGAGGGCGGCGGCGGCCGGGGCTGTCCCGTCTCCCCCGGGGCTGTCCCGTCTCCCCCGGGGCTGTCCCTTCTCCCCCGGGACTGTCCCTTCTCCCCCGGGGCTGTCCCTTGTCCCCCCAGAAGGGCGCTCCGCCGCTATTCCCCGGCGGGAGAGGGTCCGGTCCCGGGTTCGGGTCCAGGAGGGCGCCTCGGTCCCGCTCTCCGCTCCCGCTTCCCCCCGCTCGGCTCAGCCCAGCGCAGCGCTCCGGGGACAACCGGCTGAGCCCCGAACCCGTGCGGGGGACAAGCGGCGGCGTCACCTACCGACCCAGGGGAAGCGCTGGTCCCAGACGGACCACATCTGGATGGTGAAGAAGGGCGCCCAGCAAACGACGTACACCGAGACGATCACGAAGGTCATCTTGACGGTGCGGATCTTGGCGCGGGAGATGGTTTTGACGTTGCTGACACAAGGGGCGAGCAGCAGCCCCCGCCGCGGGCCACCATCATCACCCGCCCGCCGCCCGCCGCCCGCTGCCGCCTCCCCCGGGCGCGTCTTGCCCCGCACGTTGCGCCAGATGCGGTAGCAGATGAAGCCGTAGCAGACGATGAGGATGAGCACGGGCGCGATGAAGATGCCGCCGGTGATCCAAGTGATGTAGGCGCGGGGCCCCCAGGGCATGATGAAGTGCGCCCAGCAGTCGTAGACCTGCGAGCCGCGCTCCACTTCGCTGAGGGAGAAGATGAAGTACTGCGGGGTGCTGAGCAGCAGGCTGAGCGCCCAGGCCGCCGCGATCATCCCGTAGGAGCGCTTGGTGGGCTGCTGCAGCGTCTTCAGCGGGTGGCAGACGGCGATGTAGCGGTCGGCGGTCATGGCCACCAGCATGTACGCCGAGGCGAACATGCCGAAGACCTGCAGGTGCTTGACGACGCGGCAGAGCCCGTCGGGGCCGTGGAAGCGGTGGGTCACCTCCCAGCAGAGCTGGGGCAGCACCTGGAAGAAGGCTACCACCAGGTCGGCCAGGCTGAGGTGGCGGATGAAGAGGTGCATGCGGGACGCCTTGCGCGGCGTGCGCCGCAGCGCCAGCAGCACGCTGCCGTTCCCCACCACCGCCACCGCGAAGGTGACGGCCAGCACCGCGATCTCCAGCTTCGCCAGCTCCTCGTCCCGCCCGAAGGGGTCCCAGCCGCCCAGGCTGCCGTTCGGCGACCCCGACCACGCCTCGGGGCTGGGGCTGCTGTCGCCGCCGGGCTCGGCCGTCCGCCACCGGCTGCCATTCCCGGGCGAGGGCACGGCCCGGGGGGAGCCGGCGCCGCCGGCCAGGCGCATGGAGGGGCTGCGGTGGGGCCCGGCCCCCGCTCGTCCGCTCGCCCGCTCTCCCCTCTGGCAGCCTGGAGGGCCGGGCAGGGCGCCTTTATCCCCCCGGCCGCGGAGGCGAGGCGAGGGGAGGCGAGGGGAGGCGAGGGGAGGCGAGGGGAGCTCCCCGGCAGCGGCCGCCCAGCGCCTGACGCCAGCCCCCCTTCCCCGGCAGCCCCGCCACGGGAGCGGGGCCGCTCCGCCCCGACAGCGCTGCGCCGGGGAGCGGGCACAAACACACACACAGACACACACACAGGCACACAGACACACACACAGACACACACACAGACAGACACACAGACAGACACACACACACACAGACACACACACACACAGAGCCCTTCCCCGCCCCGGGAGCCCGGACCGGGAGCTCGGAACGGCGCCCGGAGAGCTCCTTCACGGGCCGGTAAAGCAGCGCTCATAATTGCGAGTAAAATTGCAGTAATCATTGAGAAGCAAATGGAGATGTCAGCATCAGGCTGCACACCCCGATCTGGCTTCTAGCCGAGGCAAAGCGACTTGTCGGTAAGAGGGGCTGCTTTGGTCCTGGGAGAGTCCGCCTGCAACTTTGGCGTTTCACTGTCATGCTGGGATCAACCCCAGAGAAGTAAATTTTTAGAAAAAACAGTGCAGAGTTTCAAAGCAACCTAATGTTTCTGAAGGTTTCAGGACTACATCTCAGACAACAAATGTCATCCAAGCCTTAGTGTAAGTCTAAACCACACGTTTCTGCAAGTACAAGTAAAATCTCCATATTTATTTGAGTTTCTAGCAGTGGGCTATTAGAATTCTTATTTTAAATAAGGTTTAGATGAAGAGTTTTCCTCCTCTTGGCAGAATGAATGGACTTGGTGAAAATTTCGGTCCCATTGTCATGATTTCACTGGAACCTGAATTTGACCCTTCATTTAGAATTCTTTCCTTCAGCTACACAAAAATGCATAAAATCACAACAAAGAAATACTGTGTTAGCTACCAGCCTCACTGTGTTTTAAATTAAATTCCCTAGGTCGCCTCATAGGTGGTTGCCATTAAATTCAGTTACAAAAAATGCATAATTTTACAGGGAGAAGAAAAAATGGGGAGGAATGAAAGATTAAATCTTACTTCTTTAATTAAAGAGGCATTTCCGAAATTTTTGACTCCAGGAGAGTTTTAAAGTTCAAAATACAAGATAATAGGCTTCTGAACATGTTAACATTGTGCAATGTTTTTTTTCCACTTTCTGGGCTTGTTAGCCCCTGAGAGGGTATGTGCACCCACCCCAGTCTGTCACTACCCTTCCTTTGCTTGGGGATCAGTGGCAGGAGTTTAGGACATCTGCTCCTACAGTGCAAGTAGTTGTCATGAATTTTCCAAGTAAAACTTCAAACCTTCCCAAAACCTGGAAATACAGACAATAAATGTGGCTATCCTAAGTTTCTAGAAAACTTATTTCTTTAAACTTTTGTTCCAAAACCTGATTTTTACAAACAGTTCAATGTATTATTCACAGGTTTGTGTCTATTTATTGTATAGGGAAACTGGGAAACTGGTATTATTACAAGTTTCAGATGAAATAGAAAGGGGAATTAAAGCTGCATATCACAAATCTCACACCACACCACTACCAAGGCTTCTTTCACATGCCTTGCCTGTCTCTGACATGCTTTACAGGAGTTTAATGTTACATAAGTGAACATCAGGAAACTCTGCTAACAGATTTTCTGCTGTGCAAATGATGCAAGGATCATAAAGTTCAATTCGCTGCTGAGTACGTCATCCATTAACAGAAGAGATGATATTCAGGTTTGACAGATATTTTTAGCAGGCAGATGGTAAGATAAAGGTGGTTGTATTAGTTCAGGGTACTGAGAGTTTGTCAAGCCCACATCAGCTCAGAAACACTCCTTTTCCAAGCCTTTGTTCCTCTGAATGGCATTTATAAGAATGATTCCAGAGCAAAGGGCTGGAGAGTTTTCTGAATATCATTGCACCAGGTTGTACCTAGTGATTACATGCAATGTTAAGCATGATATGGATAATCATTTTTACTGTGTTTTACTCCATCAGACAGAAATAATCTAGGGCTAGTCTTGCTGTATTTGTTTGTTTCATTTCCCATATTCGTCAAAATTGATGTTTTTATAGATAACATACCTAAAGAGGCTGTTACAAATTTCTTTGTTTGAACAAACCTAGTAAGTCAGTAGGGAATTTTATTTATATCTAGTAGTTAAAAAATACCTTCCAGACAAATTCATGACTCCTAAGGTTTCTATATTAGATTATTCAGCATCTAGTCTGATTTTGGTTGCTTAATCCTAAGAGTATTGATATTTTTCAAATTAATCAGTACTTGCAGAACATCCTTCCAAAGAGAAAAATTGCCACTGGGAAAGCTGACAGAAGAAATTAATATTTTTGCCCTGTGATTCACTTGGAGTTCAGGTTGGAGCTGAATTCTCAGTAAAGAAAATTGAAATTGCTGTTACAAGAAATCTTTATTTGTTCTCACTAGGCACACAGTTTTCTTATAGAACTAAGAATAGTAAGTATTTCCAGCATGTTCTCTTCTGCCATACAGGTTTCTGTAAAAGTCCTTAAAGTCTGACAGATATCCTTCTGAGAGCTGAATTCATTGAAGACTGAGTGGGTTCTGTAAAGCACTCAAAAACCCAACTGGAACATGATCTGGTGTGTTGCCAAATGCATCTGTTTTCCGTTCATTCCTTGTTGTTGTGGTGCTGACTTTACCTCCAGACTCAGTCTCTTCCTCCAGGCAAAATAAATGCTCTGAAAGTCAAAGACTCAAGATTTTTGGGAAATTGGTAGTGATTTATATTCTGTAAGATAAATTTTAAATAGAAAATTGGGGGGCTTTCAGCATAATCTTCTTCAGGAAAACTGGTTGCTTAGAATTTTAGTCAAACTCTGGTTGTCTGCCAGGTTTTGTGAAGAGTTGCTCTACAAATCAGAGTCACAAAGATCACTATATAAGCAAAAAAAGGTCAAGCTTTTAAAAAAAATTCCTCATGCAGGATAAGGGTTAAAGCACTGCTAAAAAAAATGAGGTCTGTTTATACATCAAGGATTCAGCTGCCTTGTTAAAAAGCACATAAAACATCTACATAGATATGAACAGCTGTCTCCTGCAATCTGTCTCCAAGTTCAAAGTATCTGTAATGCTCCCTTTGGCTGACACAATTCAGTAAATAAGAGGAGTTTGGTAGGCCTTCCCAGAGAGCCACAAGACTTAGATTCTCCAGATCCCAACCTTAAATTCACAGCTATGGGAACCAAGCCTGGGAAAAGGCTCTTGTGCTGAGTGAGGGACTACCAAGAGCTGGGGTCGCCAGGGAGGCAAGCAGATGCACCATTCATTTGCCATCCCTGTGAAGGAAATGCCACCTGAAGGCAGACACAAAGGAAGACACAAAACCTACAGAGCAGACTCCTGAAAAAATGTCTTGTTGGCCCTCTATCAGTCTAACTTGTGGGCTACCAGAGCAAAATCAAGTGAAGAATTGACCCAAGCTGCCTTCAAAATAGATTACAAGTTTGAATTTAGGATTCTGAAAATGCTGTAGTACAAAACTAGGAGACAAGTGAGACTAAGGGCCAACTCCTACTCAGGAAACCACAAAATTGAGAAAGCATTTGTAAGAGACAGAAATTCAAGATTAGCCCTCGATATTCAGTTTGCAAAAGCCCAGTTCAGTGTTTGGAGATGTTGATAAGTGGCCAGGAAAAAAAGAGCTTTAAGGTTATGCCCCAAGTGTTCCTTTGCTCACATAATTAGATATAATTCTATTCTAACAGCATAATTAGATTGTGGTATTTGTATACACAGGAAGTCACGTCTGGCCATCCCTGCCATGCTGCATTTCTTTTCGTGATGGCGTGTTGTGATTTAACCACAGACAGCAATTGAGCACCAGCAGCTGCTGGCTCAGTCCTCCCAGTGGGATGGGGGAGAGAATCAGAAGGGAAAAAGCGTGGGTTGAGATAAAGACAGTTTAATAGGTAAAGCAAAAGCTTTGCACACAACCAAGCAAAACCAGGAATTCAAGCACCACTTCCCATGGGCAGGCAGGTGTTCAGCCATCTCCAGGAAAGCAGAGCTCTGTCACACACAGAAGTGACTTGGGAAGGCAAACACCATACAAACGCCATCACTCTGAACATCCCACCCTTCCTCCTTCTTTCCCCAGCCTTATGTGCTGAGTATGAAATCACAGGGTGTGGGATATCCCTGAGGTCAGCTGGGGACAGCTGTCCTGGCTGTATCCCTGCCCAGCTCCTCATGCACCCCCAGTCTGCTCACTGGTGGGGTGTCCTGGGAAGCAGAAAAGGCCTCAACTCTGTGTGAACACTGCTCAGCAGTAACAAAAACACCCCTGTTATCAATGTTTCCAGCACAAATCCAAAACATAGTCACACACAAGCTACTGCAGAGAAAATTAACTCTGTTCCAGCCAAAACCAGCACATGGAGGCTGACTGTGGTACTCAGGCAGCATTGCAGAGGGACCTATGCAGTTAGATGTCATCAGAAGAAGCAGCATGTTGCCCTTTTCCTTTTGCCTCTTTCCTTGCATCCTTAGTTGACCTGTTTGACAGCAGCAATAAGGGCCTACAGAATGCAGAGTTCTACCATTCCCAAAATAAATGTTAACACAGCAGCTGGTTTGTATTTCAAGCCAGTGAAGGAAATAGGCGTTTGAAGGCTTAACTGGCCTTTGTGTGTTTATAACCTTGTGGAAAGAACATATCAAAACAAGGTGGTGAAAGCTTCTGCCTTTCCCCGTTGAATCATGTTGATCAGATTTTCAACATGTCCAAGGCACAATAAAAATCTGTGTGAGGCAGTTTAACTAGAGCCTCAGACAGCAGATCTCTCATTAAATCTGAAGAATTAAAGTCATTAATCCATAAATCCATAGAACTATTCGATTTTGTCATTAGCAGAATAAGAGAAGTTTAGAACTGAGCTTCCTCACAATATGCTTATCTGGTGAAATTGTGTAATCTCAGAGTTTCCAGATCTGAGAGTGACTTAATATGCATTTTGCACAGTGTTTTTGCTTTAAGCACATAATCAGTAGCTTTACCTCTTCTTTCATTTCTGAAATGTACAAGGTTCTTATTTCCTTGAACAAGTTTCTAAAATGCTCCTATCTGGAGTTTTATTCCATGTGTAACCTACTGTGGTGGGCTGATGCTAGCTGGATGTTGGGGGTCCACCATTCTATCACTCCCCTCCTGAGCTGGAGAGCAGCTTCTCACAGGGGCTGTAGCTCTTGTACCCCCTTACCAAAACTTTGTCACACAAACCCAATTGACCTGCTATTTTTATCACTGTGTTAACACCTACCTCCCTGATGCCTGCTACAAGTTTTGATTTATCAAAGGGCAAGATGAATGACTCTTGCATTCTCTCCTAGTCAACATACACTAAGCCAAGCCAAAGGAAAATACTTCATAAAGTTTGGTGGCAAAAGTAATCAATATAAACAAACTGAAATGAGGTTTAAGGGTTATTTCTGTGATATCTTCTCAGAAAGATTCTGTCCTGGCAGTTAAAGTAGTAGGAAGGTATACAGAAAATTCATGGATAACAATTTTTCTGAGGGATTTAACTGCAACGGACAATGGCACTACCAACTGATTCAAGAAAATTGTGAATTTGTGTAATAACTAGTCATTGCACAAAACTGTTTTATGTATCCCAGAACTATGCATAAAACTGAAAGCATATAGCAGAGCATTATTGCTTCATAATTCTAATTGAAAGACAAATCTACTTAACATTTATGGAATAAAGGATAATGCTTAATAACAAAATTTATTTTAGTAGCTATCATTAGATAACATTTTCTAATGAAGTTTAAAATTAATAGTTTTGAAACAGTATGTATGTGCATAATTTTTCCCATGGTAATAATTTTGAAGGGCCTTCTGATATGCAATATTGGTGGTCAGTGCAGAATACGAATGCAACCATTATGTAAAGAAAACACCTCTCAAATAATTTGTACTGAAAATACTGTGGCAGCTGCATTCTCACCAGCTTGGTAGCTCAGGGTGTTATCATCACAGTTATTTCCTCACTGCATTCCTGAGAAATAGGATCCAGTTTTTATCAGGCTGGAGAAGGTACAAGTGCCAGCTAATATTATGGATTCTTATACGCATTCATTTTCCAGTTTCCACAGGACTATCCTCTGTGAGACTGTTCTCTGCACATAAAGCTGAGACCTCTTTGGAAGAAAACAGGCTAAAAATATTTTAATCATAATACTTACTTAATAACTATAATAAATACTTTTTCATTAGAATTCCAATGTTAAAGGCTGCAGGTATATTGCTGTCTTACACCTGAGCTGTGGCCTGCAATGTGTTCAGCATGAAGAAGAAACAAATAGCATATTCCCTACCTATTTCCAGTGTGCCTTCTCTTACCACGCTTCCTGTCCTTATCTGAGTCAGCAACAAGCTGACAGTGCTGACAGCTGACAGGCTTTTATCTGTTCAGGCATCTCCAGAGAGAAAACAAAATAAATAATGGTATTGGGGAAGGCAAAGAAGAATCAGACATTGACAGCCAGAGAGCAGAAAGCTGCAATACAGGTCGGGGAGGTAGGTTGGTTTTGGAGCTGTCTGCTGGGTGATATGTGAGCGTGTGAAAGGAGAATCCAAACAGTGGAGGAGCAGCAGCTCTGTGTCTGAGGCATGGCCAAGAGATGCCTTGGTGCCTCAACCTGATGAGGTCGATTTGGGGGTTGAAGAAGAACAACAGAGGAATGGACAAAAAAGATCAATTATATTTAGATGGTGCACGGAATATCTTGGTTGCTGGTTTCATTGTGTGTTTGTTGGTTTTTTTAAACACATGTGGGTACAGACTGATAATTGGCAGCCCTAGATCAAACATGGCCTGAGTTTTATATAGGTATCCAGGTTGCTGTTGCATCAATTGTATCATGGCAAGTACTTGGACAGGGAGAACATAGTGATGATAATTACTGCAGCTTCAGCACCCCTCGAGGTATTCTTGCTTTATACTTTAATCTACTACAGTTTATCATTTTCACTCCAAATGACTTCTCTACCTGGCAGTTTTAAGCAAACTTTCTTTGTACTCCCTTACCATCATATTTAGAAGCTCTATATCATATAACATTTTACTTGTTCATTTTATGACCAGAGGAAAATTTGTATGCTTCTAAGATAAAGAATGATAATAAAGCAATAAATTTTAGGGGATAGGAGGTACTAACAAACTGGCTAGCATGACATGAGAGGAAAAGCATTTCCATGAGATATAGCCAAAGCTATAAGCCAAAGTATACAGTTTTATGTCTAGTGAATAAACATTTTTAATGGTTTCTGGGTAAGTTCTGCCATTCCACTGCTTATGCTTGATTTGCCAATACCAGGATCAGTAAACCATGTGAAATTACTTTTTTGGACTAGAGAAAATAGTTTTTATATTTTAATTTTTTGTCAGCTACACAGGGAAGAACAGAGGTGATTGTAGTAGAGTAGCTAGATCCAGATCACAGAGCAGAGGAGTAAAGAAAATTTGGAACAGAATTCTACAGCTGGAATTCAGTACATAGAGTTTGTCTGAAACATTCTTAGACTTCTAAGAGTGTTTATATATTAACCTTTACAAAAGGAAAGAAAAAAAAAAACCTTTTCCTTGCATTTCTCCAAAACTAAACATGAAATCTTCATAGAACTGGTTGTTATAGAAGGCTTCCATTAGCGTTTGCTTCCAGTGGTCTTCCCTGAATGCCTGTATCATTTACTGAGAAGTAACTGGCAGCATTTCACACTGGTTGTGATTTTCTTTGAATCTTTTCTGACTGGTATGGAGAACACGGTGTTGCCTATTTGATCTAGGGAAGCCATGGGAATTACCAGGAGAGCATGTGTGAGGAAGGATGTAGTGCATGTACAAATACAGCAGCAACATCCAGAGCAAGCCTTCAAACATTGCACTGGTTAATTTAATGACATTACAACCACAGGAATGGCAGTAAAACACATGATCCAAAGTCACATTTGTTATTGAATTCTTCGGTAGTTCAGACCTAGAATAAATTGGGTACACTGTGTGAAGGTAAGATTGTCAACATTACGGACTTTGTATTTAAATTGGCTGCTGTTGATGTATTTCAGTCCTTCCAGTCCCCTGTCTACAATGTAGCAAGAAAGTCTTAAAATATGTTCATAGCACCTATGCCCCTACTTGTAAGAATCATGATTTTTCTCTTTAAAATTCTGTCACCTTCAACAGTATGGGTCATCATTATCTTATTATCTCAGGTGAGTTCTAGGAAATGCTTGTCCCTGTTTTGAGAAAGGCAACATCCTTCTTCTGTTTCTGTCACTGTCACTACCACCACCACTAGTATGGGAGGACATGCAGTTGAAGAGAGATGACCTAATTTTCCCCAGGAGGCTGAGTCTGTTATTTGGGGAGACAAGTGTATCTCTAAAGTTTCCACAGAGCACACCTATTGCTAGAAAATACATTAAACTCTCTATTAGATAAAGTGGTATTTTTGATTAATGTTTCAATGTATTTCTGGGTAATATTCATAGAGAGACTCCAGAGCTAACAACTTCTCCTCTCTACTTAACAAGTTTCTACAAGGAAGGCAAGAAAAGAAGACAGGACAACTGCAGAGCATTAAGATGAGCCAGACACCTAACGTGGCATTATTTCTTCACCTCAGAGGCATCAGTTAGACTGCAACTTCCCAGATGAGTTTGCCAAAACACAGTACAGCTTTTAGGTTAAAGAACTCCACTTAATAGCTGCAGTGTGATGTAAAAAATGCCACTTTACAATTTAAATATGAGTAGCAATGGCCATTAACAAACCTATATCTTGAAAACTGACATTAACCAGCCTCAGTAGAAATTCTTAGCAACTATTTGTTTGCTGAAGAACACATTTTTTAGTATGTCCTTTGAAGTGATTGCTTTGCACAGCTCCATAGATGCTTTGGAGAATACTGATTATAACTAACAAATTGACAAATGTGCCTGAAGAGGTATCCAGAGGGGTCATTATGATTTAGTCTGCTCTTTCTTGTGTCTCTGGGGGATGATGATGGATGTGATTGAATAGAATTACTCTGCACTACATTAAAACATCCTTACCTGCCTGACAACCTTAATAAAGTTCCTATTAAAAATCATCAGGGAAGAACTCTAGATAAATTCAGAAAGTACAATAAGGACTGGGTTCACAAATTTTAGCTTCCATGGTTTACTGTAGACATACTGCTGACAGAGAGCCAAATTAGTATTGTTTTGTAGATTAATTAAGCAATACATGCTTCCACAGCATCATTATGCATTATGCTCACAGCTCTCAGTTCATCAATATGCAAGAACTTTGATTTTAAAATACAAGATGCAAAAATGTTGCCTGACTGCTCTGCATGAAGAGGAAAATTCTCTCTCCCATTACCAGGTTCACTTAGCAGCAAAAGCTTTTTACTGAAAGGATTTAGTTTATCTGCAGAACGAGGTATTTCTTCTGTAGTGGGAGCAAACCTAGATAAAAATTATGTTGGACTGTATAGACTTCCTTAGACTTTCTGGAACCAAATGATAAGACAATTGGAAAGGAACTGTTGTGCACATTGCACAGTACTGTGAAACAAGCAGGTACACAGGGCAATAGGAAGAAACAGAATGGGATTTAATACAAGCTAAAGTCTTAGTGGCTTTGTTTCACTTCCAAGAATGTGAATTGAATGTTTCCCTAAATGCACTGGGACCTATGGATATAGAAGGAACCTTGCCATAACAGGTGATTGTACAAGATAGAAAGCTAGGCAGACTGAGCTGTCCCATGTATATGCTGTCTAATCTAATGTCTGCTAAGGAGCACTGCAGATTTCCTTACAATACTGTGATCATATCCAAATGTTTTTATGACAACTAAAGGAAATTACTTTCCTCAAACAAAATTAATGAATGTTTACAACCATTAAAAGAAATGCATGCAGCATTTTCCCTTTACTTCTTTTTCATAGATTTCTTATCTTTCTGGGTTTTTAACAAAAACAACTCCCCCCCCCAAAAAAAACCAAAAAAAAAAACCCCCAAAAAAACAACAAAACAATGAAAAACTAACAAAAAAACAACCCTACACAAATACTTGGATCAACTTGTATGTGCATTGCAGATGCCAGAGAAGAGGCTTCTGCACTTTGCAGAAGAATATGTAGAGTATCCCAATAGTTTTGAATTGTTAGGTCTTGTTTGTCATTTGTGCACTGAATTAGGGCAGCAGTGGGGCAGGTCTCTCAATGCTCCTGTAGAACAGAGATGCTTTCCCAAGTCAGGAGCTCTTGTATCCAGCCCCTACATAAATGCTCTTTGTTTTCTAAGTCAACACCACGCAGTAGCTAAGAAGCACTGTAGAGATGAAACACTTCTTTAGAGATTAAATCACTCAGAGATGTGAACTATTTGCCAGAATGACACATGCCTAACATATTGGGGACTGAGACAAATTTACAAGTGTAGCGTCCCAATTTTTTTCTTGCGTCTAATACATTAACTCAAATGTCACTTATATAAGTAAGTGAAATCTGTCCTGCTTGTTCTGTGCATTTTGCAGAATTCAAGCTTTGATTTAAAAATAAAAACCACATAGATTTTGTAGGTACAAGAATATATCCTATTCAGGCATGGGAGCGACTTTCTAAACTAAATCTGGAGACAGTGTATAACAGTGGAGAAGTGAGTGAGTGACTGAGTGAGTGAAGAAAGTTTCTCTTTAAAGACTCAAAATCTGGAACCCATTTATGACTTCAAGGGGCAATAAGCTTGAATATAACTCTTTTACTAAGGGATAACAAGCTGTTTCTGTTGAAATCCATTTTAGGGAGGGAACAAATTGTGCTGGAGCAGAGGAAAGGCAGACGTGACAGGAGAAGAGACAAAAAACAGGAAAGAGGGAAGCAAAGAGAATAGAAGAAATGAGGAAAGATCAAACTCCATTAAGACAACATTGCCCATAATGAAGAAATATCTGAGGTTTGGGCTGTAATGGTCAAAGGATAGAGGAGTGTTGCATATAGGAAAAACCTTACAAGAAGAAGAACTTGTAAAACCATGGCTCAGGCCTGTTACTTTGACTAAGTAGAGAAGGACTATGGGAAAGTGACTCTGCTGAATTAGAGGCAGGAAAACAAATTATATAACCATGGCATGTTCACTTCGTGGTGTATGTTGGTTGAATTATGTTTGCTATGATTTAAAACCATGTAGCTGACAATGGGCTAACTGCATAAAAAGGCCAAGTTTTTGCAATAAAGCAGCTCTCCTCTGCACAGCCTGTGGACTCTGCTTCGCTTTTATTTGCACAGAGGAGAGGTAAGATTTGTAGGTGATATCACTACTAATGATTTGGATCATTGTATGATTTGTATTCTATTTCTTTGTATTCTTTTAACAAATCTTTTTACCTTTGCCTACCAATATGGCCTCTGGTACTGACAACCACCAAGGTTTTATGTCAGAAAGTTTGCTTGTCTTGGTTTTTGCTAATTTGCTTTTGTCTGTTGGAAGTACATTGAGGAAATATTCACTCCTAATTTTTCAGGATTTCATGGAAAATCCTTTCATCGAAACCCCTGAAACTTTTCATTTTGCTGTGAAAAACTTAACATTGCTTGCAGGAGAAAACAAAATTGAAACTTAACATTCTTTTTTGATGGGTGATTTTAATATGCATAATATTACATTGAACATGACAGTATTTTTCAAGCAAAAAAAGAGATTAAACTATGAACCACTAACTTCACTGAATGGAATTATCCCCTGGCTCACAACAACTTCTCCTCTTATTGCCTAACTGCTGAAACTAATTTGTAATGATTTCCTGCCACTACCTCAGAAGAGAAAAATTTATGGAGTAAGGGGAATCACACTAAATACACCCTGAGTCCTGTAATAGGGATCCTGCTGGCAGGAGCTGCACTGCAGCTTTATGAAGTATCCTACAGTAAGTACAGCAGATGAAGTAACACCTGCTGAAGAGCATTTCAAAGAGTGACCAGATATACCTCCACAGTGCTTCCACTGAGCACAGGGAAAGAACTCAGATGGATGCATTGATCTCCTGACAAGACTGAATCCATCAGGTACCTCCACTTTGCTCAGGGTTACCCCAAAAGGAGATTATTTATCCTCACTTCTCTAGTTGGGGCAGGTGATATTCTAAGTCCCAGCCTTCCTGGAAGTAGGTGGGAAGTGAAAAATGAAGAATCTAATGGAAAAGTAGGTATGGAGGTAGGCAGCAAGAAAATGTTTGTCAAAAACACAGCAGAAATAAGAGACATAAGTAGGGGTTGAGGTTACACATATCAGGAACACAGACAAAGGGAAAGAAAACAGATCTGTTTTCTGACTCTTCTTGGGGTGGGTAAGGCATAAGGATATCATGGCTTCTGTTGCAGTGTTTGCCAGGGCTGTGATGGCAACAGATGGTTTAGTGTACTACTTGATGGTGTCTGTTGCTGAGAGAAGGGGGAAAGTGAGGTCAGAGTAGGTTCACAGGGCCTGGAAGGCATTAATGATGCTTCTGCTATGAGATGCTTCCATGATTGTTAGCAGCAACCACAACATGTCTGTATCCCAGTGTCTGTGTCCAGCTGTCCAAAACTCTATTCCACTGAGCCCATGAAGGATACAGGATCAATTTCAGTGTGTGAGTGGCCTGGGTTCAGAAGTGTTTAGGACTCCTGCCAGGGTCACTTCAAGCAGACACATAATTTGGATGCAGCTACTTCAGTTTGCAATTTTCAGTATACAGACACAGACTAAGCTTGCATTTTGGCCATGTGGTCAGAAATCACTGTCAGGCTCCCTCTGGTTACTAATATGGTTATAGACCTGGTCCTCTTTCAGGCAACTGAGTTTATCCGAGACAGAATCAACCTCTACTCCATCACCTGGCTGGTTTGAGCTCCTCTCTGCAGTTCCCCACACTGCTCACCTGTATATGGGCCTCCAGATTCATTCTGCTGGCTCTATCTGACTTATGTCCTCACCTATGAAAAGATGTTACCTTGAATTTCTCATCACCTTTGTCCCTTTAGAAGTTGTAAAGGGCTTAAAACAGCTTAGTGACTGTGAGCTCTGCTCTGTAACTCATTGGTATAATTGGTAGGGCTTGGAAAGTGACTGCAATGTGTGTATATACAGCAGATACTACAGCAGCAATGGCAGTGGAAAGCATTGCCTTATTCAACAACACCCTTTCAGACCTGTGAAAATGCAAGGAAGAAGGGAAAGAAAGAATGCTTTGTGAACAGCAGGTGAGGTCAAGTGCACATACTTACAACACACACTCACAATTACTTTCTCTTCTCTTCTGATTGACACATTGGTCATGGAAATGTGTGCAGGACTCAGCTCACAGGGAGAAACTTTGCCAGACCAGAGGGAAATACTTATTCCAGGAACACACCTCATGTCCTTCCCTCACTTTTTAAGTAGGATTATAATCCTACTTAAATAAAAATAAACTAAAATACTTCAAGCCAGTGCTATTTAAATTAAAGCTAATTTTATCCTCCTGTACTATGGAATAAAGAAGTATTTGCCAGTACTTTGGGTAGAGAAGAACTAGGATGAAATATGTTTTTTCTTTGTAGAAACCTGTTTCTGTATCAATAAACACAGCAATGCCAATGCTTGCCACACCCTTAATTCTTACATAGGTTTGCACTGCCTTCCTTCAATTTCAACAGATTGAGTGACATCCAAATGCTTCATTATGAGGGTTGATAACTGCCACAGTAATGGAAGGCAGAATCCAAATAGCTTTGCAGACAAGCACTAATAAATATTTTAATTCCCCACCTGAATTATTGGTCATCTTCCAGTTCTGCACGAGCATCTCCAATCTAGATTCCTGGAGTTGGAAATGCACCTGTAGTTTCTACACTGTTCTAGACTATTAGCAGTTATGACTTAGTAGATTTTAATTAAAATCTCATATTAATAATACCAAACACATAATGGTTTGTTATCAAAGATAATTTCACACAAGTGCAGATAGTTTCACACAAAAACTTACATTTTCTTCCACCCAATTAGTCTTCACTTCTCCTCCACCACCAGAAATTAAGTATCCTCCAGTTTTATGCTATATAGTAGATACTGGAAACATTTATGAATCCCTCCTCATCATTCCTTGGCCTACAGCTCCTGACTAAATCACCCACTTCCCTCTTCTGCTGTCAGGCAGTGTAAACAATTTCCTTGCACTGTTTGCTGGGATCCAAGAAACAAATGATAAACAGAATCACTAACATATTTGGAGATAGAATGTGTGAGGTCTGGCCCTATTACGTGTCCTAAAGAAAAATGGGGCTTAAGTTGTGACTAGCAGCATTGTCAGAAGAAGACATTTCTCACCTTCAAATCCTAGGTATTGTACATGTTTAAATCACAAAATACAGAGAATTTACTGGAGGTCTCAGTAAATAGAATCTCACAAAACATCAGGGCACCTATGCACCTGGAGATGGAAACTTTCACCCAAAAGTCCATCCAAAGGCAGAAAGATGGCATTGTGCTGAGGTGGAAGAGCTGAGTGATCCTTTTCCCCAGACAACATACAGCACCAGGAGATCTATCAGAGAAACTGTCCTTCCATTGGGTTTCCACCCCATGGTGGAAAGGACAACTGTAAAAGGAGCAATAAACCCACAAGTTCTTCCAGATGTTCCTGAGTTGTCTTGCAGAGGCACTTGGGAGCTGGATGCAATGACACTTCTTTGTGTGACCTGGGGTTCTACCTCTGTCCAGCCAAAAATGCAGCAAATGTTGCTCATTTGCCATCAGGGCTGGCATGCAAGTGACCTTTTCAGCTGATTTGGTTGGAGCTGTGGGTTTGACTCTTCCTGATGTCTCTCATGCATACTTCCTTTGGTGAAATTAGGGCTTCACATGCAGAGTATATCACCTGGAGCTCCAGAATCAACCTAATCCAGTGAACAGGACTGTCTTCTCCCATTCTCCCTTCACACCTCCTCAACTGCTTTGGGGGGATCCTATACCAAAATTTGTGATCAGAGACAATAGAATTAAATTTCACAATGTTTAAAAGAGCCTTTGGAAATAATGGACCATTCCTGTTCTCATTCATCCATGATTGTGTTAAAATATTCAGTTCACAGAGTATTCAGCATTGGTGCCTGTCAGACCTGATGGTTCTGCTTGCTTATCCAGATACCAAAAGCAAAAGGTAGAAGAATGTACTTGTACTATAGTGCTGCCTTGCAGTATATCTAGTACTCTTTTACTTATGTAAGAAACCTCTTTGATGCACCCTTTCCATTTTGTGACATCACAAACAAGGAAAGCGCTCTCATAGCCTTCATGAAACTTGCACCACCCTTTCAAACCCTGCAGTAGACTGAAATTCATTTTCCTATTTGCATCAGAATTTTTGAGAACAGGGTACTTGCAGCTTTTGAGAAATATGTGAGGCACTACATCCATTGTGCTTCTACATGACCTTCAAACCAAAGGTCAATCCATATTCTCAACACTCTCAGCACAGATAGTAAATGTGATACCACACTTCTGGCATGAAGGACCATTTTGGTGTCTAAAACAAAATATGGCTAAATGCTCTAAATTTTGCCAGTATAGAATCACTGAGGAAAAAAAGTGTGTGTTCTTCAGTCATTTGAAGAAATAATTATTACCTTACTTCCTGCTTGAATTTGACCTGACTTTTCATAGGAATGGAGCTCCCTGACTATCTGCCTGTACTGAGCTGGCAGTGTCAGAAACAAAACCAGCACACCACAGCTGAATTTCTCAAGCCAATACAGAAAACCAAGCAAGAAGGATAAGCATTTTTATCACTACTCAATTCTGACACAGCCATTACTTCTCTGTACATTATCTTCAAAAGGGAGGGAAACCAAAACTAAGCACGATTTACTAACTTAAAACTTTAAGGGGGGAAAGAAACGTGGAATTGAGATCATATATATATATACCAGTCTCCAGACAAATGAATGATGTAAGTCTGGAAATGAGGTGGTAAGCTACCTACTGTGATAAAACCTCAGAGAGCATTTTCTCATACTATCACTGTCCTATCTGCTACCAGAGCAGTTACCTGATGACTTAAAACAGCAAGACACATGCAAAAGCTAAATATAGCTCAGTCATAAGTGTTTATATTTGAAACATCTATGCAACTGGATACAAAACAAAGGCACTGCTGCAAAACACACACAAAACACAGAGAAACCCATGACATGACACCAGGATCTGCAATCTGTGTATGTTCTGAGCAAAAGAAAACACTTTTTACTGTGAGTGTGATAGAACAGGTTACTCAAAGAGGTTATGGAGCTGTCATCCTTGAAGAGGTTCAAACTCTGCCTGGACAGAGTCTCTTGCAACTTGATCTAGGTGACCCTGCCTGACCAGGTGAGTTGGGTCAGGTATCTCCAGATCTCTCTTTCTGCCTAAAGACTTCTGATCAGTTTGTGTAAGTGCTAACACAGTTCATTTAGAAGCAGTAAGCTCACATGTCACATCAAGTTCTACACATACCACTTCTAGTCTCCTGTTGAAAGCACAACAGGAGCTCATGCAGAGCAAGTCTGTGAGACCCAGGGAACCACTTATATAGATTATAAGGTATATTATGGAAATAGATTACAATAGCTTATTCTTCTGCCTTGGTCTGCCCATTTGTCTTAGTAATTTTTCCCCAGTTGCTTTCACTACAAAAATCCTAGTTATTAAAGACAGCACAATATTGTTATTTCCTTACTGCATGTAGCTCATCTGGGGAGTGTGAGCAGCTGCAGTACTGTGCAGGATGGGAGGGAGCTTTCTTATGTATGCTCTGGGCCCTTTTCACATCACTTGTAATGATAAATGGCCCAATACTCACAAGACACTTTGTCCTTTGGACAGGCACTTATGAAGTAGATGCTTCTATTTTACTGCCCTAACAGTCCTTTTTATTTCTTTTGTATGCTCCCATAAAGAGAATGAAGAGTCTAGTTAAAGGAGACATTTTGTAGCAGCTTTCATTTCTTAATGTTTCATTATTGTATGGAAAAATGGGATCTATCTTGCCATTTTCATTCCTAATTAATCTTTTCTACACCGGGTGTCCCAAGAGCCTCAAGGAAGCCATTTCTCCAGGCCAGGAGGCCAGTTTTGATTTTGGTGGCTTGTCCTGCACCCTGATGGACCAGGTCCTCTCTGTCCTCTTTTCACAAGCCCACATTTTCAAAAATCTTCTATCATCATGGCCCTATTGGTCAGAACAAGGGGTTATCTGCATCTCTACCCTATCACTGCCAGTTGCCAACACCCAAAGAGAAAAATGTGTATCATTGTACTTTACAAATATTTTCCCTCCAGCTGTTTGAAGAACAGAGATTTTACTGACCCAGAGGGGATGAATGTGTTTCATGACTGTTGTGGGTTCTTCTGGGAGTTTTGTTCAGTTGCCATGTGAACTCCCTAAAGTTCTAAGGTGGCCATGTGTCTGCTACCTGCCTATGTGGGAAGAACCAGAACAAGGACCCTCTTTTATACTGAGCACCAACTAGTTCCTCTCAATACCTTGTGGTTTTGTACTAAACAGATGCCAAAGGACTGTTTCTTCAATGCTAGTCATGACTTCAGAGACTTTTGAAATATCTCATCCCTCTCAAAGTTCTTTTCCAATCAGTTTGGGCATTCCTAGTACAGAATATATTCCTTACTTTCATTACTTTTGTGGTCTACCTTAATAACTTTTCCATTAGTGCCACCCATTCTGAAATGGAAGAAAGGAAACATAACATTTCAGATAAGACCTAACCATCAATTTACACAATGGCATAACTGCTTGCTATGTCCCTTTCTAATCCCCTCTAATACACAACTGGGGTTTTGACTGTTCCTGACTGCTAACTTAATAGTTTTTTAAAAACATTTATAAAACTAAAACCTTCCTTAAGAGACAGGGCATTCTCCTCCCTGGACCTGGAATGACTGAACAGTAGTATTCCTTTTTCCTATTTTAAATTTCCTGTCCCAATCCAAATTCCAGGTGGTAGCATATTTGGTGAGGGGTGAGTTTTGATGAACTCCTGTTTCCTTGCATTTTACTACAGTGGGCAAAAGTCCCTTGATGATTTCAACAATGTTTAAGCCATTAACCATTTTAGTCTCTCACACTTGCCTCTATGATCATGGATTCCTCTACACTTCTGATACAAATTTAAACCAAGGTCCAGGAAAAGAAGAGATTTTAAAGGGAATTCTTGAGCCATGGTGTATCGCATGAACTCAATCATTTATTCTGGTCAGGGATGGCCAAGATACAGCTCTGTAAAGGATGGAGCTTTGAGCTTCCCCTGCATTAGTGCACTCCACTGTGTTCAGAAAGCTGACCACAGTAGAATAAACACATCCCCTTCCCAGCACATTTGGTACCTCAGGCACAAGTCAGTTTTCAGAGAGCTGTATCTCATACCTGACACAAGGCAGAGCCATGTCAGGTATCCTGTGGAATGTCAGGCCTCTGTGGAAAGATGACAAGCACAGCAAATGCATGAGTGTTAAGCATAAAATCAACAAGGACCTTTCACTTTTAATGATGCCTAATATCCACAAACACTTACTCTCTGAATTTATTTTTCCCTTTTATGCAGTATGCAGTGGCTATGTTCAGATTCACAACAGATTTATTCCTGAATGCCACAGCTTTTGAAGAGTCAGTAAATGATTATCATAGAAAGTAATTTATATCAAACCACAGTCCCCTAATAAGGCACAAGAAGAAAATAACAGTTCTATGGCCCATATTTAAAAGCATTTGCAATGTTTCCCTCAGCCATTCTTGGAATTGTGGTCTGTCTGCTGAGTTTGTCCTGCTCTAGAGTTTGACTTTCACCTGTATTCCCAATATTAGATTTGACATTTTCCTGCACTAGCTTTGACATTACACTGTTTTTGTATTTTGAAACTTTGCCTTAAAGGGTAAGCAAGTACTTTTTCCTCACCAAGTTTAAAGTAGGTAAAACATCCATAGTAATCCTGCAGTGTTCAGGTAGCTCAGTCACTGCATCTTTACTCAGGTGGTCTTGACTTCAGTTCAACTCCAGGCTCAGTCATTTGCCTCCAGATCTGAGATCCAAAAAAATCCTAATCCGTGTAGGTTGTTATAGAGCCTGTGTTTCTCAGACTTCAATAAGTCATCAGAAAGGATCATCAAGACTAAGTATATTAATGATAAAAGGGCAACTGTTCAGGAGAGAGCCAACCAACCTTAAAGAGAAAAGTGAAGTGCTCAAAAAAACCTCCAAATGTACAAGGATTTTCCTTAGTGTTCAAGTGTACAAGACATTCTTTGGCCTCATCTGACAATGAAGGAATGTGAGCCCCTTTGCCTGTCCATGCATTTCTCTGCCTGCTTTGGGAAAAAAAATAATGCCAGGACAAAGAAGGTCACAATGATAATGACTGCACATGTAGTCTGACTGCTGAAGGTGGATACTCCCAAAAATCTGTTGTCTGGTTCATAGAGAGAGGAGAAGGCTGGGACATAGCAAGGGATGCTACTCCAGATGGAAGAGTATTGCAGGGATGAGGCAGTGCTATTACAGAAGAGTGGTGTGAGTACAAGGTATTTTCCTTTTCCCACCTTGCTGGAAGCAACTGTTCAAGTCTGGTTTAGGGTGAATTCAGGATGTGCTCAGGGGCAGGGAACTAGGAGCATCCAGAGGAAAATGCCCCAAGCTCTCTGGGGACAGTTAATTGTGACTGTTGCAAGGAACCTCTCAAAATGAGAATAGCAACAGAAGATGAAAAATACAACAAAGTTACAAAAAGCACAGACCAGACTTTGCTGGTGTGTTGCCTTCCTTCCAGGAGCCATTTCAAGAAGTTGCTGTGATGCACTGATTTTACAAAGTAGAAAGGATACTCCTAGCTCATTCTTCTGTGTCAAGGGATCAGATTCTGGGTTATAGAAAGAAAATTTAATGGTAAGTTTAAAAGTGGCCATAATCATGTGCAAGCAAAAACACTCTAAGAAATTTTTCCCTCTTGCTTAGAATTTGGCAAGACACATTTAAAAGCAGTAAAATATGTTCTTTCTTGAAATAATTGGATCAGAAAGCCTAAATAACAAACAAGAAAATTGCTACATTCCACTGACTCCAAGGTTAGGGGTTCTGTACCTCATCAGCTCTGATTTAATATAGGGACCTGCAGCCCAGGCATAACAAGTTCAGCAAAGCACAGCCAACTGTATTCTGAAGTTTACTGTAAAGAGCATGGCCAAAGTCCTCTGTAGCAAGAGATGAGATCTAATACCTGCTTGAGAGACCTTGAATTTTGAGACATATCCCTTTGGAGAGAAGACCTACAGCTTCAGGCAGAACAGAGTCTTTCCCCTGTATTTTCTAATTAAAGCAAACTGAGAAAGTTCTTACAGCACTGCAATTCCAGGTTATGTGAGTGCATATGCCAATTATATTACTACAAATTTGTAACTGTGAATTAAAGCTGAGACTTGTAATTTAATCTAGTGTATACAGTCTTTCACTTTGGAATCAGTATCAATTTAATGCTGGCTCTCTATTGAAGAGTATTCTCTCCCTCAGAAACTTATATTCCTAAAAAGGGCCTTCTGTTTGTTCTTTCCACTATTGTTATATTTTTCCACTGATATTTATTGATATTTACCTAGCATTCAATTATTTCCCTTGATATGTCCTCTGTAAGGGAATTTAAGTGAAATCAAGCCCAAAAAATCCTTGTTGCATTAGGTACTAATGTCTTTGCAACTCTGAAATTCTGCAATATTTTGTCAAAAGCACACATCTTCCTGTAATAGGTCAGTTATGGGCTCAGCTGGAGAAGCCTCTACTTTTGAAAGTCAAATGCAGAGTAAAACCACAGCTCATTACATGCATGTGCTGCAAAACATAAATTACTCATAATAAAAATATGGTGTCATTTCACATTGCATGTTAGACAAATAGGCATACCATGGAGATTGTGCACATAATTTTTATGCAAGACAAAGAAGACGCATAGGGATGAGAAACAGAGATGACTCACCATCCCAAAAGTCTGTAATTCCAGCAAAATGTCTCAGCACATTTGGACAGCACAGTCATAGAACCCCATCCATATAACAGAACGTTTACAAGCTAGGATGGCTATCAGAAAATGCACAAACTCATATTTTTGGAAGTTAAGAATGATACCCAGAGTGGAACAGATTCAACTTGCACACATCTAGGCTGCCTTTCAGGCTGAATGTGCAAAATATTCCTTCTGGTACATAACTTGCATACTGATTTCCCTGTTCACCTCAGCATCTGCAAATGATTTGTACCCACTGGCAAGGCAGGCAAAGAACTGCTTCTCCAGTAACCACCACAGAGAAATAACAGCCACAGGTTCCCAAAGTTTAAGTAGTTTATTATGTTCCAGTACTTAAGTCTTCAGACAACTGTGACAGTCTATGGGGGGAAAAAACTTTGGGCCATTGGAAATAACCTTGGTTGTTCAACTGTGTGCACCTCTGTGAACATCCCTAACAGTGTTTATAAACAACCTTACAGTCTCTAAAGTAAGGTAGGATTGGAAACAGAACACAGGCATTCCCTGTTTTCAATGTTTGTCAGTTTCTTGGGATTGCTATGAGTAATCAGACTTACAGGCTGAAAAGTGAGAATTGCAGAAAGCCCTTAGTTCTTCATCAGCAGGAAAATGCTAAATTAGTAGGAAAATATTCTTCATCTAGAGGGGAATTTTAGGCTTCTATTTATTGTCCCTTTGCGTATCCCTGAAATACTACTTGCTAATCAGCTTGGAGCCCAGAATTTCTCTCAATGCTTGTTTTATCAAATTGCTGCTTTTTCTGTTGAGGTGCTTGGAATTAGATTAGAAGAAACTCCATGAAAAAAGAAAGACATAAAGAAAAAAGAAAGAACAACAGACAGAAGGACAGACAGACAGAAAGAGAAAGAAAGAGAGAAAGAGAGAAAGAGAGATTTAATTCTTCTACCAAAACCTAACAGTCTATTAAAATATGGAACTAATTTACAATAGTATTTTTCTCTTTCAATAAGGCTTTAGCTTGGGTTTGGGACAAAGCAGTAAAACTAGTCTCTGTTTAACACAGAATGTGTTCTGCAGTGGCACAGTTGGGTGGCTCCAGATGACGTGTATCACATTTGTTAGAGATGCTATTTTATCCTGTGAGAAGACTGAAGGCATTCAGTCAGACTTCTCATCAGTCTGGTTAAAAAGCTCCAGGCTGAAAATAAATCACAGGAAATTCAATCATGCCTTATAAAATATAAACACTTTCCTCTTCAAATCAAGTATTTCATAACAGCTAATATATAATTTGTCTCTCCTCTTCTGCTTTAGCTTTGGCTCTAGTAATTTTTTTCAGAAAAATAGTGAGAAACCAACACAGTTTGGGGGAAAATGAAGAGTATATTAACTCAGCATATGAAACATTTTCAAGAATAACTTTAATAAGAAAGCTTAAAAAAGGCAATCATGTAAGCCCTCATCTGAAAGAAATATAGACAAGTACTAAGTATTTTTGCCTCTATTAGTCCAAAAATAGACACTTGGAAGAAGGAAGTTTAGCTGCCCTGTCTTGCCACTCATTAAGAGTATCAGAATTTCAAATTCTGAAGAGTAGAACATTAATATATTTTTTAAAAAAGACTGCATTTCTCACTTAAAATACAACAAAGTCCATATGATCACAGTCTGTTCTCATCACATAGCCCTAGTAGCTAGCATAAGATTTTTCATGCACAATGTAGAAGTAAAAGCTGCTCTTAGAGAGGAAAAAATGGTTATAGTCTATTAAGTGGCATAACTAAACAGGAACACTATAATGTGCGATAAATAGCACACAGGTAAAAGAACACTGTGTTGTACAGAATTTTGATCAGACAAGAACCCTTGAGAAACAGACCAGGTCAGAAAGCTGTCAAGATATTATTACTAGTATGGAGTTTCTAATAAAATTAGGTTCTACCTGAAGTCCCAGAAGAAAAAAGCAACAAACAGTAGTTGTGCACATTACTTTTATGTCTATAGAGAAAAATGCTGAAAAAATCTCATCATGCTTTGATAGAGAATGGTGGAATGAACCAGGGTAAAGAAGGTAAGTCTGCTCTTCTCAGCAGCATATTTAAGTTTAGAGAAGCGATGAAACTGTGTTTCATCTGCCAACAAAAGCATCACTCTCTCCAACTCTTCTAGCCAAGGATCTCCCACTTTCAGTAGCAAGAGCAGTCTTAGTTTGTTAGGACACTTGAAAACCTCCATTCGCAAAACAGCCTTCTTAAATGTTTTCCCTTTGGACAAATCCAGTAACTTGACAAGGTGAGTTGTATAAAATAAACAGGTAAAAGAACAGGAATAACAGTGTAAAATAACAGGAATTATCAAACCTTGGAGCACAAGAAGTGTGTCTGAATGGGACAGATACCTATGGAATGCTGCTTTCCTGAAAAATGTATGACAAATGCAGTTTAAAAACAGGTGCCATTGCAGAAAAATCTCACAATATTAAAAGTTCACGCAACCATTGGAGCACTGATCACCTCTTTAAATCATCTGAGAAATACAGAATTTGATTCAAGGGAGAAGGGAGTTTACTCATAAAGCTTCTAGTATATGAACTGGGGCATGAAGTTTTACTAAGATATTGCTGAGTTCAGTATTGTAATACAATGTAGAAGCTCTCATTTTGAAGGTTACATACACACTCCTTTCTTCTGATGTCCACCACAGTTGACCATCTCTTCACTTCTTTCTAATTAGCTGCCTCAACCATTGGGACACCAAACATTAGCCAAATACCTTCCCAGAGGTTATCTTTATCAAACAGTGCCTCCTGCATTCCCAACTACATCCAGGAGCAATGGGCTACTCAGATCTAAGGTAAGCATCTTTCTTGCAAGTTTTGCTTGAGTGATTAAGACTCTACTGACTGTTCTACTTCAGTGGAATTGGGGACCTCCCTGCAGAGGTCTACAAACTTGCCCAGGCTGTGGTGGGTGCCCTGAGGACATTACCAAGGAGAGTAGGGTGTTCTGTGACTGCCAACCATGAATGTGCAATAAAAACCAGACACTCTGGGCCTCTGAGAAATGCCTCTGTCCATGGACAATACCAAGGGACAGAAGGAAAATAAGAATGGAGTCCATTGGGGAGCCCACTCTCAGCTGGGCTCCTGAGAGTCACACTCTTTGAATGGGGGAGAAAAAAGTCCTAAGAAGATCTCCAGGGTCACAAAACCAAACAGGGTGCACATCATGCAAGTGAAGAGAATCACTTTGCAGTTTGACAAAAGCATCTGCAAGAAGGCAAGTGCAGACACAGACAAAGAACCTGGCATGTTTAATTCTGAAAAGAGTTTCATCCAGAGAATTGAATCCAGTTGGAACCCATGTCTTTCACCTCAGCTGCTCCTGTGTCCAGACTCAAATACACAGCAAGAGCCACAATGCTGAATTGCTTCTGTCATCTTCTTTGTTCAGCAAACTCCCAACTTTGGCAGATGGGAGACAAGCAGAACATTGAAATCTGAAATGCTGATGGATGCTCCAAGGAAGTGACACGGACTGTTTACCTGCTCCTCCTCATCATTTCCCCCAAGTCCTACAAGCAGCACCCCACCAGTGACCATCTTGTTAACCCTTACATTGGGAAAAGCTGGTCCCATGGCCTTTTTTCCTCCTGGTCATGTTGCACTGTGCTAGACACCTGAGGCAGTCCAGGCCTCCCTTCACCTGCTTCAGGATTTCAGAATTATTCAGGCTCCATGACTTCCCCAACATTCCCTGAGGCATCTTTCTCTCCTTAGCCCAGACAAAAAACATCTAGTCACCTAGAAATATAAAAAGTGGAATTTAAAGGTTTTATTAGAAGTAATAAAAAATTATTATATTTATCTTGCACAGAACCTACCAGATAAGCAAATACAGCTGAGTTACAACAGGCTACAATTTGCTTAGATGTAATACAGTATAAACATCAAATTTCAGCCATTATATGAGAGAAAGTTAATCAGGTAATAAAAATTTGGCTAGACATTGTCAGTTGTTAGACCGTGGAGACACTAATCTATTTTTTTAGCAAAAACACAGAAAATATTAATATTGAATCAAACTTCTGTATTAAACCACAAACCATGTTAAAAGCCAAAATCTTAATTTCACAGGTAATACCTCCTATCTCTATGGGATTGTATGTTACAGACTCCCAAAAGGTTTTTAGAAATCTCTTACACATGGCAGATGAGATTGTTACAGTTCCCCTCTGAATATATGCACAGGCATCATCTGCTCTTCACAACACACCATGATGGTCTTCAGGATGCCACCATGTTCTTAATTTGAGAAAGCATAAGCATATCCCTGAATATTCATGTCAAAAATACTTTATTTCCGTTCCTCATTACAGCAGATTTAGGTTGTTGTTGCCTTTATTATTAAAGATTAAAATAAAACAGCAACAGTAATATGGTTTATTCTGTTCATTGTAGTTTGGAGGGGGGGGGGGTTGGTTCTTGTTTACACATGCTCACTGCAGAGATTTGCTAGTATTTCCTGATTTTATGACGGAAAACCAGGAGATTTGTGTGATGAGAGGGAGAAGAGCCAAGGGAAGAGCTCAGAGAAGAAGCAGCAGTATTGAGATATCATACATATATGGACAAAACACACAGATGCACATAACACATCTATCCTCCTTCTTATCATTAATTTTGGCACTGCCACAATGGCCACGTTTCTTAAGAAATTTTTTTATTATCTGGACCAGTAATTCTAGTAATATTCAACTGAAAGAGCTACAATCAATTTTTAGCATAGAAATGCTGCCTGCAAAAGGCCTCTAGACTGTGAGGGTTATACAGTCTTCCTGTATAATTTAACCATTCACAGCTAAGTGTTAGACCATACACAACAGGGCTGAGTTTTTTTTCATTCCTTTGCAATAATAAATAATAAAGTGATTGACCAAACAATTTTTGCTGAAAAAAAATAGCATATTACAGTAGAACTCAACAGAACTGAAATATAAATGTAAGACTAAGAAATCTTTGAATGGTTTGCTACTTGCCTTTACAGGTTGTGAATTACAACAATTATTTGCTAGTAGAGTTAACATAAAATATTTCTCTATACTTTTTATCCTACTATTGCAGCAATTGCAGTGTTCTCTAGATCAAGATGAATTTGTTGCCATGGTAATAAAAGCTTTAATTTTCAAGTTTCTATAAAACATTGACTCTTTTTGTGTTTTTTTCCTGACAGGGCTCATTAATCACAGTAGTTTCAGAAAAGCCCCTGCACTGTCATTCTCCATATAGAAGTTCTGGACTCACTGTGAATGATTTGTTGTGCATGTGATGATATCATCTCTCTTGTTCACATCTAAAACTTTCCCATGGAGCCACCTGTAATACCAGTGACTAACATCAACACAGAGTCCTTGCACCAGCCAACATTCACTCCATGCCCTGGTCAGGTCACTCCCTGCAGCCCCTTGGGGCTGTGGTCTCCATCACCAGCCCTGGCAGAGGGTAATTGTTTTGGGGAATTGGCTTGGGCTTCCTACAGAGACCCTCTGCCAGGCTGCCCTGCAGGACAGACAGCCACGTACAGCAAAACAAAAGCGCAGCACATCTCACTGTCCACAACCAGAGTCTGTAGCCAGTCATAGCTTTGTGGAGAGAAATACTGGCCAGAAAAGTACCAGAGCAGGAGCCTACGAGGAGACAATGACAACCAAACTGCTACTAGACATCTGTTTCACACCACAGTCAAGGGAAGGCTCTAGGAAACACAGGAAGCAAACAGCACAAAGGGCTGTGCTGACTCATTTGCCTTACTCTAAAAAACAGTGCTCAACATAATTAAACAAAAGCAATTTTTTCCATCACCAAAAATCAGTTCAGCCAGCAGAAAATTGGGGAGGTAATAAACACGCATATGGAGTGAAGGAGAGTAAAGTAATTTAACATATGATGTTTCAGTTCATACACAACTTAATTTAAAATTGTTTTTAAGTTTGCATGTTAAATTTTATGTTTTATTTCAGCAGAGTACTACAGCAAAGTAATTTCTATAGAGATGAAAACTAGTGCTACTGGGAATTTGAATTTAGTAGTTTTCTGCACAGAATTGCAGGACACTTGACACTTTGATGCAAAACTAATTTATAAACATATTTTGATGCATATATTGTGATCAAAAAACATTATTAATGTGCTTTACAAATAATGGAGAAACCTTACATTGTCAGACTAACTGTTGCAAGCAGAAAGTTAAACAAAGTGGGGAAATAAATTGGTGTCACCTTGGTGTACAATCAAAGCATAGTCTATCTCTTGCCTCTTTTACACTGCCTGGATGTTTCATAATGATAGCCAAAATTATAAAATGCTTTGAAATAATTGTGATCCTCCATTTTTAAGACATTAACTTTTGAAACATGTTGCTTTAGATGTACCCTTTCTTATATTATTCTGAAGGGTGAAATTCATCTGTAAAAGCAAAGTTTGACCAATCCTTTTACGAATGTATTTGAAGGCAGCTACTAATTCCTGCATAGTGGCCAAAACACAGCCTATACATCTTGAGCAGAAACTGACATAAATTCCAGTAAATCCTATTTTAGGTAGAAGACCATTAACATTATTAAATCAGCAGGCCATTAGGGAAACGATAGGAGCACATTGACTGTAGTGACATTATTCCTTAGCTGGTCCCAATACACAGTCAGGATGTCTCCATTCCCTGGCCTCCCATATTGCTTAATAGGGGTGCCATCAAAGTCCAGGAATGGATTTTCAAGTAGGAGTAGCTCCCCTGTTCAGCTGTAAGACATAAAATGACATTTACTGCAGCAACTTGCTTAGAGGAGCAGGATGGGAACCTGGAAAGTTTATGCCAATGTTTCTCCTTGATTTGCCAGCTCTACTCCCTTCAGCCTGGGAAGAGGACTCCTCAAAAAATGCAGTCTAAAAGCAGGCAACCCACCTTGCTGAGGAGCCCAGGGCTGCAGCAGGTCTCTGCAGAGTACAGTGAAATGCAGTCTGGCTGGCACAGGGAGAGAGCTGAGCCAGAGACCTGCTCCTCAGGGCAGTGAGTGTACCAAGCATCCTACCAGTTAAACTGAAATGGAATACTCTTTTCTTGCAAGACCAATCCACAAAATCTCAAGCAGGAGTAGATGAGAGGAGAATAAGGTTGTAGGGAGAGAGTGGTTCTTGACATATTGAACTGTATTTTTGGGTGTTTTGACAAACAAAATTTTCCTATCTGATACTTGAGAACAAGCCAGACCAGCAGTTACAGAGTTAGTTTTATTAGAAAGAAACATATCCACTTGCCTAATCCTGGGGAAAATCTCTGCTCATACCCCAAACCTACCAATGAAAACAAAAAGCTTGTAGCTAAGATATATGAACTGGGCATTTTTAAGAATCCGGGGATCTTGTTCCTGTGTCCCTGTTCTTGCAATTTCTTAGAAAGAAACTGTTGCTTTTCCCAAAGAAGAAAAGTAAAAAATCCTATCTTCTATGCAGCAGGACACTTCTTTACCAGCTATATTATTTCCCAGTTTTTATTTCCATCTGTACAAGCAACAGGCATTCCCAGCTGATCTCAGCTGTTATTTTCTTTGCAAACACATTCCAATTTGCTTTCTCTCTCTCTCTGTGTCTGCCAAAATGGAAATGGAAAGTCTCTCCTGAAAGCTCCTGCTTTCTCTACCTCCTAACCAAAGCCTCTTCATATGGCTTCTCAGACCTAGCTTCAGGAGAACTCTCCTCCACAAGGAAATATTTCATCATAACATGATGAAACATGAAACATCACTGGTCAGGAGCCTTTTACTTCTAATTGTTCACTAAAGTCATTATACTTGTCCGAGATGGAAGGAGTTAGGGTCTGACAAAGAAAATCTCTCAGATAGAGGGTTGTGCATTGTTAGAATTACAGAGCTCTCTTGCACTGCATATTTTGCAGCTGTGGCAGATGATATAGTAAATTCTGGACTATAGCTGCTAAATTAACCAGTCATTATTCTGCAGCAGCATTTTACAGCAAAAAAAAATTCATTGAGTATTTTAAAAAGTGAAGCTTGTGCAATTATGTTTTTAAGTTCCCTCTCTCCTGTCTTGCTCCAGTGTCTCTGGTCAGTATGCCTCTGTTCTGGTGTGTCATGGTCACCATACCCTGGGTCTCTGGTGCTTTGCCAAGGGAGGCAAAGGTAGGATAGAGAGATGCTGGTTGGAAAAAGACTTTAAATTCTTATGGCAAAGTTGGCACAAGTTAAATAGTCCCAAGAGATATTTTGATTGGCTCTTTCAGACGAGCAAGAGCTCTTCTGAAACTCTGGAAAACATACAATAGTCCTTGGACAAACATCTTGTTCTCATCCTACTGTTTAATCAGTGAGAGACCCTGCTAGACACCCGAGCCTTTTCATTCACTGCTTTTTTTCCCTGGGTCACCTACTCCTTGCCCTGATATGAAAGCACACTGCACACTCCCTGAAAGATCTTCTTTTGCTTTTTGCTTTTATGGAAAAGCTATTTCACTGTCTTAATACAAGTCTGCAATTCCACATGCAGACAGCAGCTTCCTAAATGAGAAAAAATAGGGCATGCCAGGTCAAGCATCTTTCTGCAATTGTACTGCATCTAATAGGAACCTTCAGTCTCCACTCCACAACACTTGTACCATGTGTCAGCATCACACAGACCTGAAGGGGGACTGCTTTAGAAGTCTGGATGTTCCAAGTCAGAGTACCCACAGCTACTCCTGAGGCCATACCTTCACCCTACAACACAAAATAGATGCAATGTATGGTCATTCATAAGCTCTACAGACAGGTAAGAATATGTAAAGTTCTCTTGAGATTTTTAAGGTAAATCCAAAACACCTCACCATATGACTGTATGTTGGGTTAAAATGAATAATTCAGATAGCAACATATGTGACTTGCAGTATGGATTTCACCATCCAAGCTAGCATCAGTACACTATCAAAAACCTGTTTATATTATTATAAAACCACCTCTGAAATGACTCCAGGCCTTGTGATTATGATGGTTAGTTTATTTAGCTATTCTAGTACTGTGAAGTGAAACATTTTCCAGAGATTCATGCTAAGAATTCTTTCTTTGTTTTTTTTCCATACAGCATCAAACTCACCTTCCCATCTTTGTCTTTAGACCTTACCCAGCTCCTCAGTGCTCTGTACATCAAATTCAGAGCTCCTGCTTTGAAGGCTTGCAGCATGTGTCTGTGGCAGTGAATTTACTTTCTTTTACAAACCGTATTTTCTATACTACTGTCTTCACCTCCCACTCAGAAGACATGCAAATCCTTTCATACTGTTTTGCACTGCTGGAATGTCCACTCTAAATCTGTCCTAGCTGTGAGTGTCTACAGCTGTTCCTTATCTTTCTCTATTTTCTCGAATTAGGTGATTCAGCAGGTTTCAATGCAACCAAAAGCTTGGAAAGACTTTGGTATGTATAACCCTCCTCTCACATTCTGCAGACACATCTTACACAAATCAAATCAGAAATCTTTATGGTATAAAATAATCTTTCATACAGTAAAGAGGCCCTTACAGCTGCTCCAAAACTCTTACCTTGACAGTAAGATATACAATGCAACCAGCTGTGATTTTTTAAATTCTCAAAAAGGTTAAAGGTTAAATCCTTACCTTGCTATCCTTTGGCTGAAGTGGAAGAAAAAAAAAAAGGCTGGATGTAGCCTATTAAAAAATAACATTGATAAAGCTATAGATGAGACATAAGCAAGGAATGCCAAGGTAAGTAAAGTTGGAACCATTAATAAGCCACAGTGATTTTCCAATTTCTTAATTAGAAACTGAAGAATCTTCTTTCAAATAATTAAAAATCATACAGACATTCCTATTCTGTTTTTCCATAATACTACAGTCTATCTCATAAAAGTGTATACATGAGATATACAAATAAATATATGCAATATGCATACTACTGCCTATAAATAATGCATATAAATAATTTGTATGCACATAAATAATATACAATTAATTACAGCTGAAACTATAAAGCATCCACTATGAATTTTGTCAAGATCTAGAGGCCTCTGAATCCTGGAAAATTCTGTTTCTTTGTCTGGGATGTTCTAGTGGCTCTGACCAAGGGTGAGCATAAACAGGAACTACTGGATTGTTTTGAAATTCTATCTTCGTACATGGGTTCTCAATTATTTTTGCAGGATCCAGGAGAGGATGCCCTGCTCCACACTAGCTCCCAAACCAGCCTGGACATCTCTCCCAGTCTGGCTCAGTGGATCATGTGCCAAGGAGGTCCCTGTGGGACCTGGCGAGCAGGCACTGCTGGGTGTTCAGCCAGCCCAGAAGCATGGAACACTCAGGATTCCCTGCACAGCTGGCAGCAGGGTTTGCAGAAGGACTCTGAAGGGAACAAGAAGAAAAGATGGCTCAGATTGCACTTTTGAAAAAGGTATTAAATACGATCTATCTTGATGCAGATCATAGAATCATAGACTATTTCGGGTTGAAAGGGGCCTTAAAGACCATCTAGTGCCATGGGCAGAGACACCACTCACTTGATCAGGTTGGTAAGAGCCCATCCAACCTGCCTGTAAAGACTTCCAGGAATGGACTATCTGATTTCTGGCTTTCCTTGCTTGATTTCTTGCACTTCAGCTCTTGTGTTCCAAGAAAAGTGGCCTAAAATAGTGTCCCTTCCAGAGCTCTCTGCCAGAGAGCCAATGTTTTTATAAAGCTCTGATTTCTAAGAAAGGAGAAGTGGATTATCATGCCTTCAGTTTTTTATTTCCCAAAGAACACATGGGATTATGGCAAGTTTGGCAGGAGAGTGGAGATCTCAAGGACACTTACCCATCTCTTCATCTCCTGAAAATAAGGAACTAGACATTTAAAGCAGCATGCATGGTAAATAGCTGAGACTCCATGAGAACCAATCCTTCCAGGAGAGAATCACTATGTCTGAACACATTCAAGGGCATAGTGTTGGGGAATTATTTTCTAAACACACTGGAGATTCTGAATGCAACACATCTATCAACAGGAAGCTGATGCTAAACCAGCCAGCTGCATACCAAGTACATGATACAGAGCTGATACAGAGCCTGATCTCCTCAGACATGTTGCCTGCCAGTGATGCACACAGTATACAAAGAAAGATCCAGAACAGGCTAGTCTGTTGAGTACAGCTGGCCTAGGTCTGTCCATGACCCCTTGCATTTCAGGAAATTCTCAGGGATGTTGTAAACAAATACAGTTTATGAGCCACCCATTAACCTCCAGTAAACTAACCACATTATGCTTGTCCCCAGAGCCAACTCCAGGATCTGTATTTCTTCCTGCACCATTTGGAGGTTAGAACACGCTAAGTTAAGGGCTGTAGCAACCTTCTAGTACAAAGTCTGGTGTTAGCTCTGTACCTAGCACTTCCCCACTGAGCACCAACATTTTCACAGCCACGTTTACATTAGGATGATCAATTTTCATACCAAAGAATGTTTCAATGCTACATTGTCTCAGCCATAATAGTCAAGTCTGGGATTTTGCTTAGTTTCACATAGCTCTTCAGAAACTCCAAAGACAGCCCAAAAGGAATCCAATTTGTGCAAACCAAAATATCTGAGGGAAAGAGCATGGAATGACATACATTTCTCTCCTCACACTAAATATGGACCTGATAAAGGTGCACATAACTCAGGTGGATAGAAACAGAATTATTACATTTCTCTATTTTTTATTGCTCCTTATAGTTCTTTTTTTCCCCATTACATTACTTAAGAATACATAAGCACATCCTTTTTGAAAGATCTATATTTAACTTCTGCTTTTGGGTTAATAATTCAGGTGACCTGAGTTATGCCTCAAAGCAAGAGTTTTGAAAAGTGAATCTATTATGAATATTCAGACAGATTACCTCAAGTTAACTCAGGCAGGCACTGCAAAAAAAAGCCCAGTTAGGAAGGGTGAAACACATAAGACCAAAACATTCCTTTATACTCAATAACTGGGGACCAAATAGAAATACCAGTATTTGCAACAGACCAAAAACTGCCTTTTATATTGAATATCTCTTTTCTTTTTAACTGCTAAAGCCCATCTTATTTAAGAATTTAAATACCAACACATTCCAGATGCTGGTACTCACCAACATACAACCCTTCTTGTTGACTAGCAGGATAGTATTCTACCCAGAAAGCAGAAAACCTGGTAAAACACAGTACAGTGAGTCGTCAACATATATTTATTTCTATGAGCATTAAAGGACCAAGGGACCCTGACAGAGAGAAAAAGGACTTTAAAATGAAAGCGATAATAAATAAGGGCAAAGATAAATCTAGCAGTATCCTTTTACATTAAACCAATTTGCAGACCAGTGAAGAAAGACAGTCAAAGATGACACAACCCTTACATTTATTCTGAGGCCTATCAGTAAGAAAGGGGAAGATTTTTCTTTCTTTTGTCATTTGCCCTTTCTTGTAAAAGATGAGCTGCTAGATACTGATAACAGGTATATTTATATCAAAAGTATCCTGAAGAGAATATTAAAAAATAACCTCCATATGCACCCACAGACAAGGACAAGCCTTTTAACATTTTTGGGCAGCTATAGCAAATGTTGGAAAAAGAAATGGAAAAGAAGATAATTTGAATGAAGCATAAAGGTAGACTTCAATAGTCATCAGATTTTGAACATAAGGAGTGTGTTTACTAACCTACATGACTCATACCAGGATCAATATACCCCATTCTTCCAGCACCTTAGAAAATCAATTAAATGCAACCTCAAACACACAGGGGAGGGTCTAAATGATAATCACTTTATCCAGAATTATTCACCTGGGCATTAACCTACACATAACAACTTCTTCAGTTACGTAGGGTATTTACAGGCATCTAAAAGTCCAGGCGAAAATATTAAAGACAAAGAGATAAGAAAAAGTAAGGCAATAATGCAAAGTATTACTACTAAATCTTTCATCTTGGTGAATGAAACCGAATTAAGATTCCTTCAGTTTTGCAATTCAGCATCAAAGTACACATATTCCCAAACTTCATGAGGAAATAGTGGAAGATGAGGAAAGTGGAATCACCCATGAAATTATGACAATGTAAAGAAGGCAGATAAGAGGTTAGAGAACACAAAAACGAAACCAGAAAAAAATCTCATGGGATGATGAGCCCATAAGAATGAGTGAGAGCTGGAAACTGGGACAGAATATAGAAAGCAGTTGAAAATATATATAAAACCCACTGTATTGTAGAGTAATATCCAAGTTAATAATAGAATAGCAAAGAAAACAACTACCTCAAAGACCTATCTTTATTTAAAAACAGAATGCAGATAAATTTGCATTATTGCTACTGCAGAAGAGAAAAGTGAGGCTTTTTTATGTTTTTTTTTATGTGCACATTCATTTATTTATTTAAGTAAATCAAACAACGAGGAATAACTCAAGTCTTCTTTATTAGCAGCTTGGATGCCTAAAGAGGCAGGAAACTGGACCAGCTGTTCTCCACAGGAGCTAATTTTATTAATAAATATTGACACAGAGATTCTTGCCAATTTGTTTGACAAATAAAGACAAGTGAGTCTATTAGCGTTATGTGCAGCCGGATAAGGATTTGTAGTTTGCTGACTTTCTGTGGAATACAGTAAGAAGACTTTCTTGCAACACACAGTTTTCAGGGGGAAAAAAGGCTTTTGGGTTATTTTAGGCTCTGTAGGCATGTCTACAAATCCTGCACTGAGAAGAGGATGATAAGCTGCTTTTTATTCAAAAACATATTGGTATACATATATGTGTAGTAAACACAAATGCATTCTTGGCGAAAACAGAGAAAAAATCTCTTGACTGAGTGCAATAGGAAGTGTAGTATGTGGATTGCAGAAAATAATATCACTGAGGATTTTAATTTCTGCCTTGCAGAATTTCTATTTTAAAGAGTGAAATCATCTGAAGTAGATTTAAATTAATAAAATGTGCCTGCTCTCTGTTCCCATTCAGGGCATGTATCTGAACCTCAACAAGTCTTACTGAAGCAAAATCTTAGATCTCACCACATGAGGAACAAATGTTGGATCAGACCAAGGTCACAGTTTTAGGCAAATAGTTGCTAGTTTTTGTACAACATCCCTGTTCTTGATAGCAATAACATCTGTGTTAGATCCTAGTTCTGATTCAATTCCCATTTTACTGCAGATCTCCTAGTCACTCATGCTGTCACAGTGGTAGGTCACACAAATCTGCCTGCAAACCAGGCAGTACCCAAAATTTGTTGTTTGAGAATAAACCACTCCTGCCACCTGAGACTGTTCTCCAGCAACATCCCAGGAAGTCCTCTGTCCTGCTGAATTCCTAGCTGTTAGCCAGCATTTAGTTAGCATGACAGATTTTTTCAGAAGAGAAGCAACAACTCTAACCAGTTAAATTTTGAAATCTACATGACTTACCAATCAAAATATTTATATCACAGAACACTAGTAAACTGTTCTTTTAAAAGTCATGTTAGGTAGTAATTCAAAGAATGTGAAACTCTTCTATGTCTCCTGATAATTAATGTGGCTGATATTTTGAGAATGAATAATACGATGTTTTGGAAAAAAGTTATTCCAACAATAAATAAAGATGTTCTTGCCTAACTTTCCCATGCATGAGAAAGAGGCGTAGACACTATTAATTTGCTTTACCATTCCTGACTAATACTCTATACCCCTACCAGGAAAACAACAAAAGCATAATCTATTGATTTAATGAATTGTTAGTGAAAAGTAGGAGTTCATTTTCTTTTTGGTAATAATTTATTCTGTGACATGGATATTCATTAGTATCTTCTTCTGACAAGTGATAGTTACTAGCACAAGAATTGATTTAATGATCTGACCTTTCCTTGTGAATATTCCAGTCACGACAATTTTAGTCAGAGCTAGCAAGTACTTTTGACAAATTCAGTGCATCCACATACAACTCACTAAATCCTGTTAAAATGACTTTGACATTACCAAAATGTGCTGCTTTCCTTTTAACAGTTGTGCAGGCCAGGTTCTTTGAGAGCAGAGCTCTGCCACTGCACATCATTCAAACACTCATTCAAACATGAGCCTGGAGGCTCTCTGCTGCATGCAGTGCACGAAATCCCCATCAGGCTGAAGGGGAAGGTGTGTTTGCTCACTCAGAGCAGAGAAGCAGGATCTGCTACAATAGGATCACCCCACTGAAGTGCCAGAGCTGTGTTCAGATTTAGTGCTTGGCTGTGGAAACAGCACCCTGGTGGTCACAGGAGTGAGACAGCTGAGAAGGGTGACTTAAATGCAGCACTGCACAAACCCAGGTGAGCTCCATGCATGCTGGGCATGCACCGTGCAATGCTGTGATTCACCAAGTCCATGATGGAAATGGGCATGGAGAGCAAAGCTGAAACAGATAAGTGTTGAAAAACAGTAGCCTGTACTTTGTGTTTCAAAGGAGAATCCCAGATTTAATGTGTCACAAATGTTTTATCAAGAAAGTTGTCAGGTAATGAAGGATTTTATAAAGAAAATATTACTATCTTTCTCAGACTAGGCTGTCCAAAGTTGCTCTGTGGGCATTTAATTCTGTGGAAGAACTCAAAAAATGCAGAAATATGATCAGACCAGAGCTGAGAATTTACAGAAATTTCACTGAGTTTTTTTAAAGCAAAGCTTTGTAGCCATGAGTTCATTCACAGTCAAGAGTACTTAGAAAAATTAATGTCTTTGCAGAGTGAGGTCTTTTCTGGAGCTGTCACAGACCATCCCAAGCCTCCTGCACTGAGGTCTTGCTTGCAGTTGCACAAAGATGCTCTGGCTGCTGCACTAGTTCACCAAAAGTTTTCACATGTTCTAACCATACTTTCAAGTTGAAGTTTAATGTAAACTTGAAATGAAAGCACAGATTTGACAAACAACTGATTAGGTCACTGTGCCAAGTGAAGCCTGTTAAGCTTTCCAGCAGGTATTTTCTAGAAATTCTGGAGTCTGTTTCCTGTTACACACATAAGCACAGAAACTTCACAACTGTATCTGGAGAACATTGAGTTCTTTTATGAGATTCTGGTCTTCCATTTAGTTTATCCAGCTTCATCTATCCTTTTTTATTGCCATAGTCTGAGACTACAAATACCTGAGAAGATGCGGCTAGCAAAGGCAGTATCATCTTTAGCAATATAATAGCAGTAGTAAGTTTCTGTTATTTTATCCTTTTCCAGTGAGTAATGTGTGTGATTCTTTGCTTTTCAGTGAAGATTTTTTTGCCTTTCATTTTAGAAATTTTCCCTTATTTAATTTTAAATTATATTCACAGCCATGAGAGCTTCAATTAAAATAGTTGTGCTCATCTGAATCTTTGATCAATGGCAATGATGAAATTACACAGAACTCTTTATAATTTGGCATTGCATGTGAAATCATGATTTCTATAATACTAATGCAAAGCAGCAGATCCCTCTGCTTCCCTCCCCTGCTCAACAACATTGCTCCTAAGGTAGAAGTTGTGTGAAGTATTTTTTTACTATGCTTTCCAGTTACATTAAGAGGAGGTAATAAAAAAATAATTGTCACTTTCATGATCTTGTTTCACATTCCAGGAAAGAAACTTAGAAAATTCCTCAGCCTAGGCTATATACGAATAAAGAATATACACAAGATATATGAGAAACACCAGAAACAAGCCAGAGCTGCATTATCTCAGAACATTTCTATTAACATAATGTACAAACATTGCTCTTTGCCATCACGATCTCACATCATTCCAGTATTATAGAGCAACACATAAAAATGACTATCAGAAAGAAACATTGGGGTGAATAAAACCTTTTTGGAATGCCATCCTACCTACTCTACCAAACTCCTTTCTCCAGGTTTGGTGTGATATGTGTGGCATGTAAGCAAAGGAATCTCTTTTTTCAGTGCTGCTCTGGGAGGGGTGTCAGGAGGTGATAAATCTGTGCAGTGCCAGAGCAGGAGGCCAATCTCTGGTACATATTAAAGTAGGGAGAGGGTTCAGCTGGTTCTGGGAGTCTCCAGCTTCCTCCTCCAGACAGTGTCACATCCCTGTACCTACAGCTCCCACTGCTTGGAGTGGGTCAACAAGGAGAGGGAAGACATCACCCATTTTTTTGATGGTTCTTTTTCATCATTCCTCAGGGCTGCTGTTCTTTCCCTCAGGAATGTGCACAAACAGAAGGGGTGACTAACACCAGTGGGATTACACCTTAACCTTTCCTTGTTCTCTACTGAGGAGTGCATCCCTTGGGGAAAAACCCACTGCATCTGAAAGGACCCCAGTGTTAGAGGATGACAATTACATGTGACATCTGGGTGAAGACTTTCATTACATGAGCACAACAAGGGTCAATGGATACTGTCATCAGCCCTGTAACTCCTCAAAATTAAGTAATTGCTTGGTCCAATTATTGCTGGGGCTTAGAAGAAAGACTTTTCATGATGCATTTAATCAATTTCATCCATTATATGCACTCACAGGTAAAAAACCAAAATTAGTTGACCAAACATCAGAAGGACTCAGTTTTTTCTCAAGAGAAATAGACAGTCATCACTCATACAAATGTTACAGTCAATGAGACAATTATTTGGTTTCAAAAGTGGTCTTGAGCTATGAACACACTGTTTCAACTACAATTTCCAAACAGATGATAAAGCTAAAGCAAAACTGTGATGTATATAACACAATATAAAACTGTGGGACTGCAGAAAAAACATTTATGAAATGTTTTTTTAAATACTTTTATATGGGGTGATGTTACACTAAGGATTAAAAAATATCTTAAGATTGCACCATAGAAAAAGTTTATGGAGTCATCTGACTGAGAAGCTGTGTAAGAGCCAATAATGGTCACCAACTGTGAAATAGAGGCAGATAATTAAGGAAAATCATTGTTTGAGTTTTATGCTGTCATTCATTAGAAATTAAGTCTACTTATGATGATTAAACCAGAAAATAATTTTCAGCAGTAGAGCATCCTTTAAATTGTATTGGTACATTGACTATATTCAGGTTTTGAGTAGTTCTGAGCTGAATTTTTTTCTTGGGCAAGAAATCCCTGAACTTTTCGCTAGAGAATGTAGAAGAGACAGCTGTTCAGCCAAATATGGTGAACAAACACTAAGTAAGAGAAGCTTATATAATATGGAAAAGAAGGTGTAACTACCAGGTCAGCAAGAAGATAATATAAAGATTACACTTCTTTTATATTCTTTAGCCAAACACTCACCATAAAAGGAATTGATCTAGCAAGTATCTAATACACCTCTGCTTTTGATTCCAGTTCAGCAAAGCATCAAATCAATTCTTATACTTAAACACATGCTTTAATACTTTGCTGTGCTTTGGCTATTTGAATTCATATTTTGTCCTGCCACATCTAGTTTTGCAAATGTGCTGACATCTATGTCACATCTTTTCCAAACTAAGCAAAAGACAGGTTTGAAATAAGTAGTTTGGGTTTTATGTTTAATAACCACAGAGGTAGTTTTGTAGTCAGGTCCATGTTTGGATGTAAGTATCATCAATAGGCAGAAAAATAAGAAAAGATTTTGAGAAACCATAGATGGCATGGGAAAAGGAAAAAATTAGAGTTTCTCATTCAAAAGAAAATGTAAATAAATGCTTAGTTTTGTGTGCTTAATTTGGACAATGCCCGTGTCTAAAATTTAGGCATTGTCTCTGATGTATTTCTGGGTGGAATTTTTCTATGTGAAAGTTACATCTCAGACACTTAAATAAAAATATTTTCACCCATAATCTGCTACATACTGGCACTTAATGTTTTCTCTTTCTTTGAAATACAGCTAATGGGTCACATGCCTAGACACTCTGTGCAGAATCTGCCTAAGGATCCTGTGCTACAGAGCAATACCCAAAGGAATCAAGCATTGGTTACTTTTAAAGAAATTACTGAAGCTCAGTTCATCCAGAAGTTATGAGATAAATTATAGTATTAGAGTACTTGCTGTATATAAAGACTTGTAATCTGTACTTGACTGCAGTCAGTAAATTTGATTACTACATTCTGATTGCTTCTGAGTTTGAACAGAATCAACAGGAAAGGACTGTTGCCTGTAATGTTCTGAAGAATTCTTCTGAGGAGGGAGGAAATAACAAATAATTAAGAAGTTGGAGATTTCAGCAGCCACAAGCAAAAGTACATGCTGAGAGGGTAATTTTGCCAAAAACCAATCTGCCTGGAGTTGCTGCCAGTTTACCAGCTGTGACTGAGCATCTCTGCAGCATTGATGCTCTGAATGGGGCACAGCATTCATCATCTGGATGTCTGCAGGGTCATCCAGCCTCTGCAGCACTGGGAGCAGAGCCCATTGTCCAGCAAAGCAGTCACTGGAGCAAGGCTACTGTCTTTGCTAAAAACAAGGAACAGTTATGGTGAGAGCCCTTGCAATGCCAGTGAGGGAGACACACCATTCCAGAAAGAGGATAGCAACCAACAGTGCTAGTGCAGTGAGAGCTCCTCCCTTCATTCCTCACTTGGTTGACTTTAATCTCTCTGTAATCACAGCAAAGACTCAACCTTTTAACAGCAGTCATACCTATGAGTTCTTCTTCCTCACATAGGACTACAAAATGGGGCTAGATAAGGCCTGGCAAAGCCTAGGTCCCAACAGGAGTGAAAAAAATTCAGAAAACATTCTGAAAAATTAAAATCCTATTATTTTCTCGGTATCTGAAGACTTCTTTATTGTAGACCCCCAGTGTACAAGTCGGCAACATAAGCAAATATTAGGAATCAATCATCATTATAACCCAAGTGTTGAGGCAAGGTATTTGAAGCATCTTCCTTCACAGGAAAGAGCCACAGATGAGGACCAATCCTGCTTGGTCAAACTGCCATCATGGTTGCAGCTCCCTAAGGAGTACAAAGCAAGTTGACGTCAGAAAATCCTGATGACTGAAACTCCTTGAACTCTATTATTGCCTCAACAAATCTTTTGCTTTAATAAAAAATGCTGAACTTTGGATTCAGTAGTGTAAAAGTCAGCTTGAATGCTAATAAAAGTCAAACTTGTTGATGTGGTCATACTTCTAAAGATATGTTGGAATGTGTGTATCTTGGAGAAATAAAAAACAGGGCACATGTCTCTGGAAGGGGTCCATACCCTAGCAGAAAGTGGTATGACACCTTTACAATTTGGCCAGAAATTATTAGAATTCAAAATCAGTTAAAAGGTTAAGTGTGCCAATGCTCTTTTCCATCCAAATTTTTCCTGATCAAAATATGAAAATAATTTTTTAAGTATGAACTGGAAAGTGTTAATTTTGATCAAAGGGGTTTGCATTGGTCACCTTTTTTCCAGTAGATAATTTATTTTGTAAATATATATTTTAGAAAACCAGTAACATCCTTATGATGCAGTTGTTCTTGCAGACTGACAGCTATAATGGACTCAGACATAATATTAGAAGGAAAACACTTGTGAACTCCGAGCTATAAGTAATTTCTCTGTATTTTCAAATTCTATTAAACCTATGAAAAGGTTACCCATTTTAGTCTGGAAATATTACACCCAAAGGAGCAGTTTAAGCAGCAAGAATAAAACCATCAGGGTGCAAAGTATTCTTTGCACAAAGTATTCTAAATAAAGTATTCTTAAAAGCAAGTGATATATTATTTTATGGCAAGCAAAACAGTATGCAACAGTAATGTGTCTTTACAAGTAAGTTTACTGGGCAAAAATATCAATCAGGTTGTGAGAAGTAAACACTGAGCAAAATGACTACAGGGACTTCTGCATTAATTTGGATAAAGTAGGAAACTTCTGTTAAGTTACTCTCAAAAAATGGCAGGAAAAGAGATTTTAAGTAACTGCTTTCTGTGCTGATCCTGAATCCCGTGCAGACAAAACCATAGATGGCATGGAAAAAGGAAAAAATTAGAGATCAAGGCAGTGGTAGAGTCTGTTTAACCCTGCAGAGCAGCAGTCCCCATGGCCAAACACTTTCCTGTCCTGCACAAGGTCAAGCTGGTGAGATGTCTGACACAATGACATATAAAGCAAGATTAGCAGGTGTCTAAAGAAACCTCTGAGAAAATGGAAAAAAAAGGTTTTATTCTTCCTTCTATGGGAAGAACTTCCCTGCTCAGAACATCAGTGCAGAGATCAGGCACCCTCAGGGGGCAAATGAAAAAGCAGTTTTATTCCACAGACTCTCTGTGGCACAGTCATATGAGAGATTTTGTCAGTAAACCATATTTCTTCACATTCAGTCATTGAGGCAGTGATGGCCAAACTCTGCTGAAGTTATAAAATGTTACAACATTTTGCTATCTGTATATTCCTACATCCAATGTTATTTTAAGATAAACACTTCTTTCTTCTTCATTACTTGGATAGACTTCACTATTGATTTTGATATATTGAATAGATTTCAATGTTTTTATATACCTGCTCACTAATGAGAATGGGCTTTGAAGACACAAAGAAGTTGATCAGCACTAATTTTCACAATAGGCTTATTGAACTAAACCAAATCATTTTGGGAGAACGTTCCTTTTATATGAAATAAGGAAAACTGAATTAATTTAGCTTTTACATGGGAAACAGAATGTAGAAATTTCATTTCTGTAAGACATACATATATAGTGCAGTCAGACTGATCCACTATAAATTCTTGCTGTTACTTAGTACAGGAAAATTTTCCTAATTTGCAACTCAGTGCTAGGCCCAGAGAACCTTCTCCCTGTGCCATCAATCACCAAAAAGCTGTGTAGCTGAACAGTCAACAGTCACTTTGCTGATATATCACCTCCATTTTTTTAAAAGGCAGTAAGTAGTACTAAAAAGTATAAAGTTTTCTTACCATTTGCTGATTTGTCTAAAAAAATATGAGAAAGGTCATGCAAGATTAGTGTATCTTGCAGCATTGAGCAATGGAAGGCATTTAAAAGAGTATATTCTCTCTTCCCTGAAATATACATCCTGTATTCTGACCTTTAATCTGAAATAAATGGGAATGTTTGTTAGACTCTGTATCTTGCATCTTTCCAGGGTATGATAAGAGTGCTGTCTGCACCCTTATTTGTGATTAGGCTGAGTTTCATCATCCCTCTTTTTCTTGGTTGTGTTGATAGAGGCAGGTATAGATGGTCGCATTCAGAATCCTTACTCCTGCAGACAGTGAAGTAACTAATTTCTTTCTCAGGTACTTTTCCTGAGCCTTTGATACTGAATGTAACTTGAACCTTGGAGAAATTGCCTTTCTCTAGTAGCTGTAGAGGCTTCAATTTTCAGTGACTACACAAGTCACCAAATACTGTCTGCACATAGTCACTCTAAGAAAACTCAAAATTTAAGACTTATTTTGATAAGCACTAGCTCACTAATTCCATTCAATCTAACTACTTAGATTACTTGAATTTACAACCACAATTAATTATTGCTATCTATATGCCAGCCTAAATTGACAAGGCTATTTCCTTGTCCAATTATAGAGAGAAACCCTGCCATACCCCACACAGCACTTAGAAATTGTAATATTAATACTTGTGACTTTAATACTTGAAAAATTGAAACTGTATATCTGACTGACTTTTTTGTTAACCTTGGCCAGGCTATTCGTAGTGAATACAAATAATGAGGTTGGTGTTTTCCCTTTTCTTATTGATTTATTATATAAGTGGGCTCTTGAAGGAAGATAAGATATCACCCTTTGAATGTCAGAAATAAAAGCAGCAAATAGTCAAATGACATACTGTCTCTCCTCATCAATACTCTGATTAAGCTGCATCCATGCTTGGATCAAATAAAGCTGCAGTTTGTATTCTAAATTTTGTATCCAGTGAGACTGTGCTCACAGAATGGACACTTGACCTTTCCACTGTGAATGTCAGAGCAAACCATATCTCTTAAAGGTAAAACCACTGAGCATTCCTGGCATAAACCTCAGACTGTTTCTGCCTTAGAGACTTATTTAAAATACTGTGGCAGAAACAAACCATTGTGGACTTTGGAAGGCTCTTATGAATGTATGGGATCTCAATTTTTTTTTTTTATATTTGTTTGTTTGTTTGTTTGTTGTTTTCTGGTTTTTAGTATTTAGAGTCTTAAGGTGAATTATGGTCACCCATTCCTCAATAGAGAGACTGAACAAAACCAAAAGACCCTCCCAATGGTGATGGTGCCTGCAGGCAGGGATATCCAGAGCTTCAGCCCTGCCTAGATGTAATAGTGAATAAATCTACTGGAAAGGTTCTGATTCTCTTGGAGCACAGTTAAACAAGTTCTTCACATCAACAAATTTATCCAAACCTCCATCTGCTGGATCCCAGCTGGTGTTTCTCTCCAGAACAAACCATGAAGGGCACTGTGCTCTCTGGGGAGCAGCTGTCAGTGCTCACTTCATGCTTTTAACTGGAAGCTGCTCTAAGCCCATGGTACAGCCCAACTAAAAGGCTTTGGGGTAGTATTTAATTGATTTATCAATTAGTGTGTCCTTATAAATCTTCAGATGCAATTTGCTTCCTTTGTCCTCAATTTTCCAGAGCTGCAGAAAATGCATGGAGCAGGCAGTAAAGTCCCAACAACAAATAAATGGTAAATAAATTTCAAACATCTTGTGGCCTTTCTTGAATTTTGTATGATTCTTGGTAAGCTCAGAAATTATCAGTAAGCTCTTTGTTCAAACCAGAGCTGGCTTTTCTGTTTTTTTTCTTTGGCAGTGCCTAGCACTGTGAAGATGGGGTAGCTGGGAGAGTTGCTGTCAGACTGCAGGCAGTGCAGAACAATTATTAACGGTGCTGTTGGAGTAATTGTTGACATTTCAGCCTCATGGATTGATCTAAATTACCATCTGACCTATGTAATGTTCTACAGTACCTAGCAGAAGTGAAGAAGGATTTCTAACAAATTGTCTGACTTCTGACTGCTCTACTCCAATAAAGCAGCTTAGAGCAGCTTGTCCTCACAGCTGCAGCTGAAATAAAAATTACTCTCTTTTTATCCTTTATTTTTCTCTCAAGAAGCACTGAAGTCACAAATTTTTTTTTATGAGGTGGATCAAACTTGCATTGCTAACTACTCAAATGCATTTAACTTGTGAAAATATTTGAAAACTTCTATCTAAAATTTAAAAACTTCCATTTCTTTATATCTTTTTCCCTTTTTCAGGTGAGGGATTATACCTAGATACCTATGAAGAGCCTCTACAATTAGGAGACAAGTCCTCCTCTTAGAAATAGCAAGTCATGAGTACAAGGATGGTGGGTACTTCATAATTTCGAGATATGTTTCAGCTAATGCACTCCGAGGAATCTTTCAGTCTCGCAAAATGAGGACTTAGGGTCAGAAAAAGATAAATGATCTACAATATCCCTTACTGGCTCTTATTTTATTTATGCCTGGGCAATTTCCAATATTGGGAGCATTAAGTTTGCAGCAGTTCCTTGCAGGAGCTAGGACAACACCCAACACTTTAATATCTTGAGAAAATTAAAGACAGAAAACCCCATTCCTCTAAAGCATTTTCTCAAAATGGGGGTATATATAGCCATAGGTTGATTACAGCCTCTGCAGGTTTCTTCAACAGATTTTTTCAACCACAAGACTGGTTAGAGAGAGTAGATTCTGTCTTCTATTTTGTTCTGTTGTTCTTGCTTTACCTATCTTTATTTTACTTTACTTTTACTTTATCTTTGCTTACATCTAAGGGTTTATATTTCCACTTCTGAGTTGCTGATTTCATGAGCAGAAAATTAGACTGAATTCCCCCAGAGGTGCCATCACAATATATAAGTTGGGGAATGCAGATACAGCAATGTCTGTGGTGCAGCTGGCAGTAGGAGGATTGAGCTTAACCCAATACCTTTGTTGCATTCCCTGCCCCAGGCTGGACCTTCCAGGGGCTCATGCTCTCCTTCAGCTCACTCCCAAAGCTTCAGTGCCTAAGCAGCAAATGTGGCCACAGCATCTGGCCTCAGGCATCATCTTCCCAAGCCTTTGTTGTTGCTTTACTCCCTCTTAGGGAAATAGAAGTGCCTATCCCAGGGCTGGTTTTACCCTGCTGGCTGGGTGTGTACCCAGTAACCCTGTTGGCTCCATCCTTGCCTACCAAAACTGGTGTCTGCCAGATCTAGTGGAGAAGGGAAAGCTGCATAGTCAGGCTGCGGAGCACCTAGAGCACCTGAACCTCCAACAGGGATGGAGGGACAGAGCCTGGCTCTGTCCCTAGAACTTTTATGGCCTTTGCCAGTACTAAGTCCCCATGGAGAAGAAGAAGAGAAGTGTGGGGACAATGCTTTTTTTAAAAAAAAAATGTCCCACAGTTTCAGGATTTGAACTAACATTAAACAAATTATTGGACTAAATATTAATCTAAATATTATTAGTACAGTTTGGAACTTTGCTCAGAAAGCCTGTGTAGCAGCAGAGGTAGGTAAGTCTGGTACCCAGTGGCTGCAGGAGGCAACAGCTGGCAAATTCTGAAAACATCTGACAATGACCAGCAGGTCATTTACATATCAAGCTGCAAACAGACTGAAGTATCCTAATTAATAGCCTTAGCAGAAAGCACAATGATAATCCTTCTCAGGCACTAAAGTATTCCTCTTCATTATAATCATCTAAATGCAAAAACACCTCAAACACTTTTATATCTATCCTATTTATGTTGAGTTTTTTTCAAAACCCCATTCAAATTGGTGGGATTGTTCTTCTGATGTGATTTTAAAGCCAGGATTTTAAGATTCACTCAGAAACTGACAGACACCTTGGTGCTTAGATAACTCCTAGTGCACTCAAGTAGTTGGTATTTTGCAGTACAGTCCTTCATGTGGTAACTATTACTATAATAAACCCACACGTCAATTAGGTTATACTCCAATGATCTGCAGGGACAGGAGGATTTGAGGCCTTAGGAACACCCAGGTCCTCATTTTTCCTGTGCTACAGTAATCTCAGTTTCCTATGATCTTTGGTACTAAAGTACAAATGTTTACATTTACAGAAGTAGAGGTGAGGGAAATAAGGTGTGCAGTAGCTCGCATTTCTCCTTGGAGGTAAGACAGAGCAGAGGTCTGGGATTTCACATGTTTATTCACTAGCAGAAGACACTTGTATTTAACCACAGAAATGCCATTGTTAGGGTCCTCCCTGCTTTCGTGTTTCTGCTATTTTGTCTTGTTATGTATTTGCATCTGATTGTATCTTGGCATCTATATCCCATTCCATCTGCTGTTTAAGGACCAGAGTCTGCAAAGGAAAGTTATGCAAGTTCCTGGTATACAGGAAGAGCAGTTTACATGCTCATCTAGGAAAAACAAGGGTCTCTCAGTACTCATGCATGCTATATTTTCATCCTCTGTAACTAACACCACCAATCAGATTGGACTAAGAGCCTCCAAAGAGCTACAAAACACTGTCTTAAAACTGCAGTGTACTGTCTCTAGACACTTAGGGCTGTCAAGAGAACTGCAAATTCATCTGAACTGCAAAAGTTTCCAGACTTTTTTCCACCTTTTACTTTTGAATTATTTTTTATTTCAAAAGCAGAACGAGCAAACAGCAGAAGATAGTGCAGAAGATGGATGCCAGAATGAGGGCTGAAAAATTAGTAACTTTGAAGTTCAATGCCTTTGAAGTAGTGCTAAATAGCAGTAGTCCATGCCAGTATCTAAAAAATCACAGTTGTTTAACTCTTTATTCTACTTTTGTTAGCAAAATTAAGAATGTAGGCTGCCAAAGAACATTCACGAAAAACTGTGCTGCTAAACATTGTTTTCTATTTTTTGCCCCATCTCGATTCCCTTTAATATATCTTTTTAAAATTTGAAATTACTCCATTATCTCATGGTAACCATAAATATTTTCATATGCAACTTTTTTCTCTTTTTTCCAAAGGAGCACATAAATGTCTAGCTTACTTTTTTTCATATTTTGTTCATCAATATTTTGAAAATAATACATTTTTAAGAGCCAGTATTTTCACAGCTTGGACAGACATGTAGTTAAAAGTAAGTCTTTAAGGATTATTGACAACTCCTACCTAAGTCTCAAATCAGACCAAACACTGATTGTTGGATTTTTGTGACTATACACACACACACACACACACACACACACATATATTATAAAATATATATATATATATAAAATATAAATATATATATGTATATAATATATTATATATATTATATATTACATATACATATTATATATATATATATTACATATATATTATAAAAATACATCCTTTTAATTCATTACACTTTTAATCACCATCAGCATAGATGAGAATAAAAACTTTAATGTAGATAGCTACCTTAGATTTACAAGATTTTATTCCTAGTACAAAAAAAATATATATATGCAGAATTAAGCAAAACCAGATCGTAACAAATTATTATTATGGCTTTTAAAATTATTATTTCAAGGGACTCATTTCTGGAGGTAGCATCTTTAGTCTTTCAGCAATATCATATAGTCTTTTTAAAACCTCAGTTATTGAATAAAAAGACTGCCTGATGATCTTAGCATTCAGAGAATTCAGAACAGATTACCAGCATTTTGTGAACATCATAGTATTTGAATGGCAGAATTTGCAAATGCTATCATATTGTATGTCTCAAAAAATCAAGCAAACAAAACTAACCCATCATTTTTTTTCTGCTTCATACTCTTAATTTTTTTGCATAAGTATTGATTTAGGTGCTTTATTTATGGCTCTTTCTTCAAATTCTACAGGAAAAGAAAGCCCTATAAAATATGACTCTACATCTCACTGCTTGGTCCAGCTTAATGTTCTGTTTTTGAAGAGATAGATGACACTTGTACCAGAACATGGTATCTGTGTCTTTTGAGTTTAATAACATACAGTTTTTACCTAATTCTGCACTAAGCAAATTGTACACAGTTTTGACAGCTCCTTAATTTGATTCAAGTATGCCCTTAAGGAAAAGATAGCAGGCTATGCTTGAAAAATATGATTTAAAATTTATTTGAACATGAAAATGCCTCATTATCTCTCACAAGTGTTTCTGAGTAATAATGGTTAAATAATAAATCACTGAAGTAATATATTGGGTTGATTCTCCATATACTGCTTAAAAACCATCTGTTTTGCTTAGTGAAGACATCTCTACTCTGCTTTAGTGAGACCCCACATGGGGTCTGTTTTCTGTGTCCTCCTACATAAGAAGGACATGGACCAGCTGGAGTGGGTCAGAGGCTGGAGCATCTCTTCCATGAAGACAGGCTGAGAGAGCTGGATTTGTTCAGCCTGGAGAAGAAAAGGCTCTGGAGAGACCTTAGAGCCCCTTCCAGTACCTGATGGGGCCTCAAGAGAGCTGGAGAGGAACTCATTACAGGGCCCTGGAATGAAGGGCAGATGGGAACGGCTTTAAACTGACAGAGAGTAGATTTAGATTAGATATTAGGAAGAGGGTGGTGTGAGGGTGGAACAGGCTGCCCAGAGAAGTTGTGGATGCCCCTTCCCTGTCAGAGTTTAAGGCCAGGTTGGATGGGGCTCTAAGCAACCTGATCTAATGGAAGGTGCCCTTGCCCATAGCAGAGAGGTTGAATAGATGCTCTTGAAGGTCTTTTGCACACCCAAAAATTCTACGGTTCAGTGATTATATGATTATATGACAACAACTACATTAGAAATGTAGTTGCACATCTCAGCAGGTTTGCAAGATCTACCTCTTGCTCCACTGAAATCTGTAACTAAAACTCATTAAGTTTCACTAGTCTGGTTTTGCAACATATGATAATGTTTGATTCTTCTCTTGTTAGCACTTTTTATGCATGTGACTGGATTTCTTCCTTAAAAATATAAAACGAATATTCTAAGAAACTGAACAGCTTTCTTCTCATGAGAATCACTACTTCCCTTCAGCAATAGTGTTGCTAGTTGAAGGAATTATTTACTTTTTTTTTTTTTTTTGGAACTCATCAAACTTAGTTTGGTTAGTTTGGACCTGCCCAATTGTGTCCATTTATTTCCCCTGTTTCATTGAAGAAACAATTCAACTGAAGTCCTCATCTTTCAGAATACATAATTAAATATTAACAACTACTGCACAAAGGAAAACCACATCTCCTCCTTGATTAAGTTCCTCTGAAGCAAGGGAAGTGTTGATTAAGATGTCCCAAAGCTCATTTTCTACACTTGACCACAAACTCTTTGCAATGCAGACTCCAAAGGATGTTTATGTCCACCAGCCCAGCCCCTGAGCTGACTGCTGACAGTGACAACTCTTGACATTTTGACCTCGGGGATAAGCTTCTTCTGCCGATTGAAAACCATCTGGAGATAAGTCCCCCTGTGGATTAGCTGAGCCTGTATCTACACTGGACACCTGGTCCTCCTCCAGGACAACGTTCAAGTGTTTTTCAGTGTCAGAAAGCCGTGACAATATTAACAACAACTTCAAAAATAGGACAGTGTCTGCAAGCATGCAAGTGTTCAACATTTCTTACAAGCAGAATGGCAAAATACAACAGCTCTGTTGAGTTCTAGGCTTGTTTGTAGGGTTGGGGAGTTTAAATGGTATTTTGAAAATATGCCTGGTGCCTTTTTTCAGCATCTTCACTAAAAATCACTTGGAACTGAGGCTGCAGAAATAATGAAAGTTATTTTGTTGCTGGAAACAGAGAGGAAAGAGCATACTCTTAACCAGTCTCTCACTTAGAAACATTGCCGAGATTTATCAGCCAGACCCAGGGGTAATTACATGAATTGGGCAAAACAGCTAAAGTTGGACAAATATGTGGGTTGTGACAGATGAAAGTCCTGGGTGTCTGCCCTGGCACTTGCAAAGACCCTCCAGCTGCTTCCACTGTGTGAACAGTGCTAGCAATGGGGAAAGTTCCAGTCTTGCCCTATTCCTACAAATCCCTCTGACCTCAGATGTTCTTCCTTCTTCTGTCATGCCTTTCCCATGCAAGACACCTAGGAGCAACTAAAATGACACAGTTTTCTCTCTCCTGTTCTTTGCCTTCTCAGCATGGTTTTCCAGTTATCAGGGAGTCTCTCTGGGCTTCAACTGCAGACTGGATATAAACTCCAGGTTTACAAGAAAACTAAGCAAGTTTAGTAAACAGAGGAGATTATTTATACCATCTGTGCTTTAAATGTCATTTTGAGTGTTTCAGGAAAGGTCACCTAAGACTGGTACTCCAACATCAAGTCTATATGTACGTGGGATTGTAGTGCATTTAACCATTTACTACTTCAAATGTGAAAGATCTTTTTTCATGAGACTCATAATATTTTAAAATCAAATTGATTTATCATTGACCTGGAGAATAAATGCTAACCAGAGGTTTCTCTTAGTTGGTGTATTTCCTTATCCACCTTTTGCCAAAGTTTTCTTTAAAAAAGACAGTTAGTAACTGGCAGGGCAAATCCAATTATGCTGTATGTTCTCTTTGAAGAGGTCATTTTCATAATGGATTTTAAAACTGCACAAAGATTTACTGGTAAAGTAAAAGTTTAAGCTTCTAAAATATTTCTATGCTATCTTCCATACAAATATAAACACAAAAATACTAATATATGCTTGGTTTTCACTATTTGCAAAAGTATTTCCTATAAGCTTTTTATAAAAATTACAGACAAAGTAGAAGATGTGATGTTTCATTATTCAGTTATGGTTTTAGGAGGTAAAAGGTATGAAATGCAATTTTTTTCTGTGTAATGTTTTGTGGGCTAATGTTGAAATACATATGTGCAATCCCTTCTCTATGCATATAATCTCTAGTCTAGACTCTGTCTAATCAGCCAGTGATGATACATAATGGGAAGCAAAATGCAAACCTACAAATATGATATTTGGAATTTTTTTGTTTCAATATGTGGTCCACAGCAACACTTCCTTTTGTTCAGCCTTATTGATCATAATATGATTCAAAGAAGACTCCAACCACAAGATGAAACAGTACAATCAATTAGAAATGAGAAACAATAATTTTAATTTGTGAAATACACTATTAGCATCTTTTATTAAGCAATGACATAGTCAATTTGTTTCAGTCTCAGGATGCTAGGCTTGTGTCACTTACTTTCAGAGCACAGCAAAATTATTCTGACTGTTGCATGTGCTTCCTGTAGGAAATTATTTGTCCCTTAACACCTATATTTGATGGAGGACAATATGATCTTCTAAGGCTTTGAAATCAATGCAGGAAAACTCTTCATTGCTATCTTAATCATCAATGAAACCTTTAAGTCTTACCTTAAAATAATAAAAATGTTTACAGATTGCATGCATAAAAATGTCACTATAAGAAAAAGATCTCAACGAAATATCCAAGCATGTTGGGAGGAAATATTTCCAAATATGAAATCTCTAATCTAACAACTATTGAACTCAATGAAAGGTAGATAAAATAAAATGCATGTAAGAGTCAATTAACTAAACTATCCTAATCTCTATATGCAATACTGTGTCTTTATAATTTGCCAATAGATTTGTGAAATCATGACTGGCAGAGTTTCTTATCTGTGCATTCTCCCAAACTCGGAGGCTCAGGCTGTGACAAGAAAAGGAAGTAGAGATTTCTTTCCTTTCCTCCCTTTTAATAGAAAACTTTGCAAAATTTCAATCCTAGGCATGTATCACTTGACATATTTTTCTTCATATTACAGTCAGTGCCTCAGCAATGTTAGTAAATCCAATGAAATTAAGAAGGAAATCAACAAAAGTAGATTTCAATGCAATTCCTGATAACAATTACGCCATGAATACCAGACTGGTTATCAATAAAAAGCATTGTTCTGAACAATGGCATCTACAGCACAGTAGATTGATTGTTTTTATTCTTATAATTGTGGGAAAAAATATCCCACCACAAAAATTTTCCAAAATAGTGCACATTTTTCCTCAATGTACACAAAAACTATTTAGCAGGAGCTGCTAAATATCCCATCCCTTGCACAGTACCAGGCCACCAGAAATATGTTATTTGGGGTTTTTAAGTTTTTACATGAATAGATTAAACAGCCTCAAACATTTGTTACACAGAGGGATGAACCTTCATTTTGGATGCTCTCTCATAACCCAACAGAATAGCAATAAGTTTCCTAGAAATTAACCTTAATGGTGAAGGAATAGCCCTCAGAAATCTGCTTTCAGAGCTGTCAGTTTTCAACACAAAAGTGTCACAAGAGAAATCAGTGAGGCAGCAGCAGCTCCTTCTCAGCTGCTGGATAGGGCATTCAGCCTCACAAGCTCTGAGAGGGATTTCCATACTCACTGCTTTTCTCAGAGCTACCCAGGAGACTCATTTAACCCAGTGAAGTCTGGAACTTCACTCAGCTGAGAGTCTTATCACCAGGACAAGTTCCTCAACTGTCCTTGGCATCAGTGGATTCCTGCCCAGTAGCCACAGCAGCAACAGAAATGAGGTGGGGATACAGGAAAAAAAATTAATTACAATGAAACCGAATAAATTTTTTAAATAGTTCTTTTTACAAGTATCTTTAGCCCAAATTTGTGGCAGAAGAAACTTTAGACCTTTGCTATGAATGGAATAATAAGGAAACACCTTTTAAAATTAGTAATTGCAATCATCCCTGGATAAAATTTCACCAAGCATCAAACAAATGCACTTGTCCTTCCACAATGGGAACACATACAACAACCCAGAGCCACATCCATAACTATTCATTCTTCATCTTACCTTTCTTTGCACTCCTTCCTTCAGCTCCCAGCACTGTCTTTGCACATATAACCAATTTTATTGAGCTCAACTATTTGGCCAGAATATGCCTTCCTTTTTCTCTCAGAAAAATCAATGTCAAGTAAAAAAAATGAATCCTGGAGTTGAAAATCCTGTCTAATATTATCAACTCTCAAATTGAACTCAGCTGGAGGCTTGTATCTTCCTTCATAGTACACTGAAAAGTTGCAGAGTTATTAGTCACTATTGTTAGCATCATGTATTAGCTACATTAGTTTGGATTTTGTTTCCTAGCTTTCTTCTTTCAGAAATAGCACATGAAAATATTCATGCTCAGATTTTGTCTAAATGCAGACATTAGTAATTCAGAAAGATGGATGAAGGAATTTTGCCAAGAAAGTTCGAATCAGTAATATCAGTTATAGTCCAGTGCAGAAAATGCATCTTTTATATACAGAAATTTACCCATTTTAAATATGACCTTTAGACAAAAATAATTTCAGAGACTTTTGTGAGGCTTTAAAAAGAGGTGGCAAAGAGCTCTATTCAGTTCATTGTAAAGATGAAGCAAAACAGCTGTTAATTGATGTCCAGAGACCACCTAGCAAAAAGAGGAGATCTTTGTTCTCAGTACATCTGGGATAATCCAGAATACCTCATGACATAACCTTATTCACTCTGTGTTTGTTTGAACAGGGTTCATTGCAGCTAAATACAGTAAATCCACAACTTTCATCTGAAAGCCATAGGAAAATTTATGTTTGTTTAGAAGTTGTGGGAATCACAAGGGGGGTGTCAGGCCTTTCCTTTTATCCTCCCTCATAACAATCAAGTGAGGGCTAGTCACTTCATAAATAGCAACAGAAAAGCATTTGATCATGGTATCAACTAACTGTCTTTTTTGTTTTTTTTTTTCTCTTGGATAATGACAAGATCATAATTTCAAAGCACAAGCTTTAATTATTAAGTTGGAATACAGTGAATGTTAGTGAACTTCTGTCATTCTCCAAAGAAATCCATATGCTCTGAAGCTGCATTTATGGAGCAATTATTTCTAATAGAAACATCCCACATCCGGCAAGGCACAAGCCAAACAAATCCAGAAAACTAAAGCATCCTCTCACTTTCAATATTTCCACATAATGTGTTCCAGTGGTGCAACCTGAGGCTAGGTTCTTTGAATATGTTAGAGTAGGTATTTCATACATTGTATATCTATTTTTAGAAGATAAACTGCTGTTTTTTCCTTAGAGACACATCAAAACTTAGGAACAGCCAAATAAAAAATGTCTTGCATGCCCAAAAGTTCATCTTTATTACCCAGCTGTCTAAAATGACCCAATAAAAGATATTACTCCTCTCAACCCAAACCCCACTAAAAGTATGGTAAATGCACTTTTTCAAAGATGCTCACAACCTCTACCTGCAATAAATCTTTACTGTTCACACATAACAGGCCATGTTAGGGCTTTTTGTAAGCGTGCTTTTATCCTTCTGGCTGGTGTCTGTAACAACCAAAATAAACAGGGAATGGGAGAACAAACTCCTTCTGGTTTATAACAGTCATCGAGGGAGCCCCACAAACACCTTGTCATTTCTAGATGTCATTCTGGCATACACAGCCATGAGCTGATTAATGAGTTAATTATTCTACAGCCACACAGTACAGGCTGTTATTTGAAGGCTGTCCTGATTGCTTTTAAGCATTGTTTTTTGAAACAATTCCTCACACCCAAATTCATTTGAAGCATCCATTTCAACATTTAGGCTGTCTTTGACAGGCACTCTGCAGGGCAAATGCCCTTTACAGGCTGCAAATTTAGGTAAAATTGTCAAAAGCAAACAATAAAATCAAATCTGATTCTGTACAACTGGTACCAACACATTTCTGAAACATCTTTTATTCAGACAGAGGCAATAAATTGATATCTCTATTAGCAATGATGGATGGATGGATGGATGGATGGATGGATGGATGGATGGATGGATGGATGGATGGATGGATGGATGGATGTTCTCCCTGTGCCATGGACCCTCTTCACCAGCTGCAGTAGAGGGTAATAGCGTGTGGAGAAGTGCAGCCACTCAGTGCCATCTGCTGCTTTCCATACCCAGCATGGGCACCAGCAGACATAGATTAACATTTCACTGCCTTTTAAAAAAATTGTTTTGGGAAGACTTTCTGCACCACAGATCCCTTTATCTGTACTGCATCAATGAGCATTGCAGGAGCTGGAAACCCTAGCATAGTTAGGTAAGTGGAGTCCTTTCTTAACATGTTAGAAAAGCTTCAAAAATTGATCATTGCTATCAAGCTCAAGCAGTTCTGGGTTTTGGAAGCATCACAACTCAAATTTTAATTTTTTAATCTACTTTTCACTGTTTTCTGTTTATACCACAATAGAAGCTGGCATTCAGGAAATCAGTATGAGTGAGGGATTGATGAATTATCCAATACCACCATAATCTCCAAAGTGTACTTCTAAACTTATGAATCCAAAAATTTACCCAAATAAAAAAGACTTGAGCTGAAATCTTGTCGGTTGGTTTTGAGTTTGACACTGGGGCTGCCCTTTCCCTCCTTTGCCCTGAAATCATCCCCACAGAATTTGTTGCAGGTCACTGCCATTGGAAATGCTGCTCTGTGCTGCTCCAGCAGCCCTGTGCTTGTCTGTACTGGCCAGAGAGCCAGCCAGCATGCAGCATATTGTGTTGCCAAAACAAAGCAAAATAACTGCAGTGAACGGTCTTCCCTGCTCTGCATTTTTTGAATATATTTGTACTCCAAGGAGCAAACAGTTTTTCAAGATTCACATTCTTTTGCATGTGTGTATCCAATTAACTGAATGTCTTCCTGGATTACTTTATGCTTTTATATGTATATATATGCCATACACAGACTCCCCTGCTTGTCCTGCCATATAGGCAGCAGATTCCCACTGAGGTGCATTGCTTGTGCTGAAATCAAGCAGCATATGTGGTGAGTGGAACTCAGACATCTGTATTCCAGGAAGATCATGGCTAATGTTGCTGAATTAAGTTGCTAAGCACTGTCCTTGTTAATAACTGACTAGTAAGATGAAAAGGGAAGTAGCCAGCTTTGGCAGACTTTGACAAGCTGAGTAATTCAAGCACTGAGTACACAGAGGGCTTTTAGGCCATGCCAGATGCTCACAGGCAGTGCCCCCCTCCTCACTGCCCTGTTAATGGATCAAACTGTCATGGCACGGCCCAATATAAATACCATGTGAACAGCAGAGCCTTCAGCAGGAGGTGCCTGGGTTCAGAGTCCCTGGAGTGCTGGGGTGGCAAGGAAGCCTCTCTGGGCACAGCTGTGCCACCCCCCTGGTGTACTGCATGATGCTCCCTCAGGCATCCCATGCCAGAGCCCCCTGCTGCCCTGGCACTGGGGAATTGCTCTACTCTCTTCTCTCGTGCATCTACTGAAGTATTTATTAGCATCATCACTAGCCACCTATATAAAATTGAACAGTCTATTTTCAACCTTCTGTCTCCAAGTTGCTGCCCTCTTTGGGACACAGAAGCCCATCAGACCATTTCCTTACTCAGTAGCCACAAATCTGCTGAGTGATGATGGCACACATCAAGTCTTAACAGAAGAAAGCAGAACTGACACGTTCTCCTCAAACACAATTAAAAAGTATTTCTTCTGGGTGTAGACTCAACAACTGGTGATAGGCTTTGGTTACAGGGCTCCATCTCCTGGTTTTAGGAAGATACTGTCTGACATAAGGAAACAGCTAATTTTCAAAAATACTTGTGAAATTAGGACATTATTGATACACTGGAGAGATACTGAGATCAGTTACAGATTTATGTTATTTTTAATTTCTGAAGTACAAAAAAAATTACCAAGATTTTAGGATATTATATGCTGCTGTGTGTAGCTTCAGATTGCTTCCTTGAGATTAAACTAAAACCCTTTGACCACTTGGGATCCTGCTGACACTGAAGCAGTGTGCTAACTGGAAGGGACTTAATTTCCACCTGAGCCTTTAACTAGTTCCTGTAGCTGAACTTTAAAGCTGAACTTTTAAACTTCCAACCCAAATGATTCCATGATTCTATGAAAACATCTCAAAGAGCCATTTTGCTGTTTTTCTCAGATAAGGTCACTGGGGACATCATCTTAGATGTGGGAAGTGAGCTCCTCTGGAATGTACAATTTTCCAGATCCCTGTCATCTTTCTCTGCAGAATTCATCTCACCAGCTCTGTCCAGACCTGCTGGAAATATTGACCTTTGACATGGGTATGTCCTCACTAGCACTCATTCACTAAATAATTTATTCTTCTTATTGGGGTTTTAGCTCAATCAAATGAAAAGACTAGAAGAATACTTTCACATGTTTATCATCCAAACTCTGCTTAGGGACAGATAGACAGCAATGTGGTTGGTTCATGGATCCAAAGCTGACTAACTGGCACAAGAATTGCCACATTTCCCTGCATTGCCTCAATGCAAACCAACTAAAAAAAAAAAAAAATCACAGCAGAGCAATTTGGGCAAATCTCTCTAACAAAAATCCTTGTATGAGAGGTGAGACCCAGGTTACTTGCAAATACATTGTTCATACTAGCTTCAGACATACATAAAACACACCTGGAAGGTAGGATGAAGGTCAAACCTTGAGGTGATCTAGCAGTGTTGTGTCCACATTTCAGGTATTTTGCAGCGCAGTAAAGTGACCCTTAACAAATACTTCAACATTCTTTTGATCAGTTTGTGGCATCTTTGATTTGGTCATGCAGCATTTGCTGCTGCAACATTCCAATAAAAAGAAGAAAAAAGCATGGGAATGAGTCACCATGTAGTACTTCCTCTCTTTACTATTTTTTTTTTGGAGAATAGTACTTATGCACATCCAGGCTCCAAAATACTTTTACCAAAATAATTATTTTGTAAAGATAAATTAGTCATAAGGCCAAATGGAGGTAAGAGCTTGATAATAGCTTGAAAACAGACAGCCTTAGATTTGCCTGCATTTAAAGTGGCAAACGAGCCACTGGGAACATTCTCCCAGTTTTCTAAAGACAACATTTTATTAACTTCACACCCTAAATAACCTGAAGATATTAGCCATGAGAGTGTTGTGCATGGTTACTGTGTTCCTCCAACTTAATCCTTTTATTGTTGCCTAGGCTGGTGGCTCCTTGCTTCTGGACTCTGTGAACTGGCAGAGCTGACTTTAGCAAAGCTGTAGCTGAGAACATGGGTCAGGGCCCTGTGCTCCATCACATGAAGGAGGGGAATGATAAAACAAGGGGAGAAGAGCCCTACAGGCAAAATGGGTTGACCTTGGCTGGCCACCCACTGCCCACCAAGCCACTTTCTCACTCTCCCTCTTCAGCAGGACAGGGAGAGAAAATACAACTACAAGCTTGTGTGTGCTAAGGACAGAGAGATTGCTCACCAATTATCCTCATGGGCAAAACAGACTTGAATTGGGGAATATTAATTTAATTAATTGTCAGTTAATGACAGAGTAGGATACTCAGAAATAAGAATAAATCTAAAAACCCCTTCCCCCCACCCATCCCCTCTTCTGGAGCTTAGCTTCATTCCCAGTTTGTCTCCTTTGCCACAGTGGCACAGGGGAACAAGGAATTGCAGTAAGTTTATCACATGCTGCCACTGCTGCTCCTTCCTCCTGACACCCTTACCCTACTCCAGCACTGAGTAGTCCTACATGAGCTACTCCTGCATGAGTGTGTCCCTCAGACAGCATTCATCAAGCCCCACTCTAGCATGCATCCTTTTCCACAGGGTCAGTTCTCCAGGAACAGAGTGCTCCAGCATGGGTCCCTTGCCACTTCTGCTTGGTCTGGCATAAGGTCCTCCACAGGCTGCATGTGCATCCCTGCTCCACTCTGGCCTTCACAGACTGCAGAGGGGCCTCACCATGCTCTTCATCATGGCCTGCAGGGGAATCTCTGCTACAGCACCTGGAGCACCTCCTCCGCCTTGATGTCTGCAGAGATGTTTTTCTCCTTTTTCTCACTTCTTTCCATCACAGGTCTTGCTCAGCATTTTTTTACTCTTTTTTAAATATCTTATCACAGAGGTTCTGCCAATATTGCTCATGGGTTTGGCTTTGTCCAGCAGCAGGTCCATCTTGGAGCCTGCTGACATGGGGCAGTGTCTGGTGTCTTCTCACAGAAGTCACCTCCGTGGTCCTCCACTACGAAAACCTTGCCGTGCAAACTCAAGAGAAGAGGCAACCACTTCAGTAGACCACTCTCATGATAAATGTCAATCAAGCCTAGAACTACCACATTTAAAATCTGCTGATGGGAATGTAGTGTCAGTTTTTGGTCAATGTTACTAGTCACACAGAGCTGCAGCTAGATGAATGTATATCTGATGCTATGGACCACACATCATTAGATACAGTGAAAAAAACAAGGTTCAGCTGAGCAGAGAGCTGGATACTGAATTCTGAATTCTCAGAGACCTTCAAGACACTAGAAATCAAACACACCACAAATTTTCCCGCTTCATTCCCTAATTATATTTCTAATTCATTTAAAGCTGAATTCAGAAAATGTTTCTATCCCATTTCTATCTAATGCTTTTTGTAGCCTGTGCAAAATGCTACATTGCTTCTTTTGTGAAAATTCTTTCTTGGTTTACTTTTTCCCTCTTTTTTCCCCCACATTTTTGTATGCATCCTTTCTCTGTACAGCTTTGAAATGCATCATGAGATGCCAAAGAGCAGTGAGGTCACAGAATAATAACTTCAATTTTCCTAATTTTTTGCTATTGAATTTCAGAACACATATTTTCTGTTGCCTTGTGAATAATGAAATTCAACAGAACTATTTTAAAAAGATGGAGAATTCAATAAAATGTTCTGGTTTGTTCTAAGGACAGCTGTATCTGTGAATCACGAAATTTCCATTTTTCCCCAGACGACCATTGCTTGCTTTTCCTCCCTACCACATATTGCTCTCTGGTGTCCCAGGTGTACCATAAGGATCAGTATTTGTTTCCTGAAGGCGGGAGTGAACTTTTTAATCCTCAAATTGAAAGGGGAGGTGCATTGTTCATGCCTTGTTACCTAAACAGTGTTTCTCCAGCAAGGGCAGGGCTGATGAGGCTGTGCGTCAGTCCCCAGGGCGGATAGCAGCCCACAGTATCTGAAACCTTTGAATGGGCCTCTGAAGACTTCAAGGCAGACAGGAGCCTGTTTTTTTCCAAGCATATTCCCCAGTCTGTCAGCTGTGGCACTCTTAAATAAAAAGGTATGGATCAAGCTCTTTAGTTTTGTTTCCCCTTCCTAATAGCTGAATTATTATGGGGACAGGTTGTGCAAATTACATCCTATTGGTATTTGGAACTTGCTAAAGGAACAGCTTTATTGCCTACAAGCAGTGAATTCCACATCTTCCACTCAGAGAGTAAGGACCTCTCTGCTAGTGGAAATGAACCACTGGCCAGGCAGAACACCAGGTCCCACCTGGCTACAGCTCTCTCCCAACTGCTGCATGAAGTCAGCCTCTCAGATGGGATTTCAGAGTGCAACAGTAGAAACCAAGGAGCCAATGCTGCAGGAAACAAACCCTGTCACAGAGAACAGCTCTCACACAGGTCACTGTCATTTTCCAAGCCTGACTTACATGTGTAAGTTATTTCACAGGACAGAACCTGTTCTCATTTGTATTTAAATCCCTAGGTGAATTCCTACTGAATCCTGGATGGCTTTGTATTCAGCAGAATCCAGGTCTGGTCACAGCAGTACACTGGGGCCAGCAGTGAGCTCCACACCATTCTCTGTTTGCAGTAGTCCTGGAAGGCAGCACCATGGGGAGAGGCAGCACAGGCTCATGGTTCCTACATGTGTTTCCCAGCAATATCTTTGGCATCATGAATAACTATTTAATGCTGATGAGCAGAGCTCTCCAATCTGGGTGTATTTAAGGAGAGGAAAGGATCTGTATTCTTGCAAATAATAATTCAGCACCAAAATGAAATTTAAAATGTAAGTAAAAAATATCTTGTAGTATACCCAAGGGAAAAGGTATTGTCAGAACTCAGAAGACAACAAGAAAATACAGATATAGAGTACTTTCTGTCACATGGCAGGTAGCATGTTGCTCCATGTCCAAAACCCAATCACAAACTTAGTACCAGCTATTTCTGTTCCCCTGCCATCCTGCTAACAAGAGGGGGCAAGCAAGGGCAAGTGTGCTCAGAGCCTTTGCTTCTGTAATCTGCAAACAGAGCCTCAACACAGTAGTGGTTCAAGTGAGAGCATGGCCTCATGGCACAAAGCACCAGCAGTCATACAAGGGGGTTTTGTTTTACTCATCTGGGCAGTCCATAGGCATTCAGTAGCTAACACAAAGGAAGGCTGCTAAGGAGGAACAATGCACTTCAAAGGTTTCCCCTGCTCCAGTGGGTTATTTTTAAATTACTTCATGGCCAAAGGAGCGCCAAATGAGTTTCAAAAGAAGAGATGAATGTTTGGGGGAACACTGTCTTTCTATAACACTGTAAGTATAACAAGAATTTTCTACTTTTTTGGCAGTTGCTGACAATACAGGAAGAAAATCTCATTTATGTTATGAAAAGACTTGGCTGGGTAATAGAATAACTTCTATCTTTGTTACCTTTTAGGGTCTTAAAAAAGGTATCTATTATGTTATGTTGGATACTATATGAATTCCTGTTACATCAACATCAAACATTGTATTTTTCTTAAAAAGTGACTGAGGTTTAATAAAAAACAGGGGGAGAGTGGAATCTGCAAAAGTAAATAAAACTTAAAACACTATCACAGCTGATATAACTTGCAGAAGCTCGATAAAGTAAATAAATAACATACATTTCTATGCCCAAAAAGCTCAACTGCTACAATAAAAATATTGTTAGTGCCTTCTGTAATAATGCCTAAGAAGGCACTAACTTAAAGACATTAGGGCTTTACTTAAAGATACTTCAGGCATTTTCTTCTTCACTGCATCATCAGTGGCTAGGTATGCATTAGTTAAAATTTAAATAATAAAAGTCTGTATCAACTTCTGTTCTTCTTCCTCCCAGTGCATTTCAGCTCTGGAATGTTACATATGGTACATGTATGCTGAGCTGCAAAAATTACTCTGCTAGAAAATGAGGAAACCTCAGAATTAATGAGCAGCTGAGCCTTGTCTGTATTTGAACTTTTCATGTGCAACAGTTTGCATGGGATTTCAGCTCATTCAGGAAGAGGGATAAATGCCAAGCATGTACCTCAAATGCTGGATGAGATGCAGTGTTTTGACCTCAAGCCCAGTTCAGCTTGTCTGCCGGGTCTGCAAGTGGCTGCCAGGTCTTTTACACAAGATGGACTTCAGCAGGTGAACCCCAGAGGTCACAGAGGTCCTACTCATTCCAGTGAAGATAGGATGTGCTTACCATGAGCAGGGCTGCAGAGGTAAAGTTTGGTCACTGGAATTAGTCATGTGAAATTTAATTTATTTTAACCTAAATATGTTTCTATTCTTAGAATCTAAATTTATCTTATTCACGATTTGAGCACTTACTTCTGAAGCCTGTCTAATGAATTATCAAATGCCAAAATCCCAAGGCATCTTGAAAGGCATAAGGTACAGACCACAGATAGCATCTCAGGATCAGCTGCTAGGACTATTCTAGTATAAGCAAAATAGTGAGAGTTTAAATCAGACACAATGATCACACCACCAAAAATTTAATGTAACTCCTCAGCATTTCTTGCTGAGGCTTGAAAATGATTGCTTACTTTCCCTTGTATTTCTGGAGATGAAAAGTTCTTGAAAGCCTGTATTCTCACTTCTACTGCCTGCTTTATCTAAACACAAGAATGGTAAAGTCAGACACATGTTCACAGAGTTTTCCATCACAAATAGTTACCTTCCTATCCTTTCTAGACTGTCTATGTGATTAGAAGACTATTATTTCGAAGAACATAGAAGTTAGCAACAGCTGAGATGAAAAAACTTTCATACCCAGATTAAGAGTGGAGAAAAAATCTGTGAAGCTCCAATATGTTTAGGAAAGTTCTTTTACACTTCATTTTCTCTTGCCAAGTTTAATCCAAATCTTAATATACTATGTGTTATTAGCATTAATTTCCAGGCATGTGATATAGATGAGGCCTAATCAGTTTCTATGCCATATCATCTAGCATTCATATGCAAATGTGCTCAGATCATTTAATCACAAGATATTGTCCCATAATCAGTCTACTGAAAACAGAAACCCTGTTAGAGAAAGGAAATTATCCCCACAGATGAGACAAAGAGACATATTTTTTATTACAATTTCTTTTAATCTCTCCCTCATGAATTCTTTTAAGTTATTTTAGGAAAACTAGAAAAGCCCATATTCTGTAGCCTTCAGACTTTTTCCCTAAACATTTTTTTTAACTTGTTCATTCTTTTATTTGGCCCAAGTTCCCAGATCAAAGGAAGCTTGATCTCTCCAGGCACATTACTGTGGGCCATGGGGTTATACAATGTGCAAGGGAAGTTATCAGTTATTGTTTTAGTTAAAATGAATGGTAATTAATTAACTAATCCAGTTGTTAAATAGCTGCTGGATTAACAAATAAAACATTGTTAATTAAAGCAAAGTGCTCAGAACTCTTTCTTAGTTTCCACAAAATTGAATTTGTTTATAGACTTCATTACCAGAACAGAAAAGCAAGAATCATCATGGAATTCTGTGGGCTTTGTTTGGGATTCATCTCATCTAACCTTGGTCAGCTCACATCAGTATTTACATCTGAGCTGGTTATGCAGTGTCTCTCTCTCTCTAGTGAGCAGCAAGAAACATGGATTCAGGGAATGCAGATCATTGCAATTTATTTTATACATTTACATTTATATTTGAGTGAGTGATATCCTAATCAGTAAATATTTAAACTATATCAAAACTGTCTCTCACACAGATACAGAAGCCTTCATATCAGAAAAACTAAGGCCTAAAATTCAGCATAAGTTTAGATATGGGGGGGTTTATGATGGCTTGAGTATCTTTAGTTCACCTGTCTTCAATGCATTTTGATACACTATCCTAATTGAAAGATCACATCCTGTTCCCCCATCAGATGCCTCCACTCCATGCATGATTAATGACTTTGCATTCAGTGACTGAAAAAGGGAATACAGACTATGTGCAAAAGTCAGAATCCTTGGCATTATACAACATTTTGATAATTAAAACAAAAGCAATGTGGTACACAGAATATTAATTTTTAAAAGTTGTTGACAGGTTGCAAAACACATTTGTAAACAGTGAGATCTCATTAAGAACATGTATTCTTAAGGCCATGTTAAGGTCAGTTCTTGGCCTTTGCATTTTCATTAATGTTCTGGAAGAGATGAGAGAATTCTTACCGATCAAAGGGTGCATGTGACCCATGAAGAGGGTACACTGAAATAAATGAGTTGATAAGCTGCTGCAAGAAAATGACGTGTGCATCAATACAGATAATTGTAATTCAACAATATTCAGGAATTATAGACATAATGAGACTGTTGGGAAGAGTAACTGAAATGATTGGAGCATCATGTCAGTCAAATGGAGATTAGCTCCTTGTGCAGTATGAAAAGGGTATAACAGAAAACAAAATGCCAATCACGTCATGAATTAGCAGAACAATATCAAAAAGTGTTAGAAAGGTTATTCAGCCTGGGACTAACAAGCACCCTTTTGAAATACTGGTCGCAGTCCCAGCTCCCACAGCTGAAAAAGGAATAAACAGGGTCTCTCTGGTTCAGAGGTGAACCAGGAAAAAGACCAAAGCACTGGGGAAACTGCCATAGTGGAAAACTGAAGTTCAATCTGTTTGTCTTAACAAAAAGGCTAAGGGATCCCTTGATCACAGTTTCTAATTATCTCTAGAAGAAATTAAAATTTGATAATTGAGAGCTCTTCAGTCTCAAGAACACAAACATAACAAGATCAAGTACCCGGAAGTTGAAAGCAGAGACACTCCAAACCAGAAATTGCATGTATTAGTACTATGAAAATTAATCACTCCAATAATTTAGCAAAATAATGATAGCTTGTTCATAGTACAAATATTTAAATTGAGATTTTCTAACTTTTTTAAAGAGATGCTGTAGTTAAACTAAACCTAATTCAGGGAAGAACTGACCTGTGCTACACTGGAGGTCAGACTAAACAACCATCTCTGAATATAGGATCTAGAACACCATTGCTTTATTTAATTGCTGAATGAGGTCTCCATGTCTTATTTACAGTACATTATTCAATGTCATGTACATTATTCTAGTAACCTCATATGGTTCCAAAATGTTCTTTTTTCATGGAATTTCTTTTCTTACATTGCTAGGCTGTGGCACCAGTGTTAAACTGTACAGCAGGCCAGTTCAAGATGGAAAAGTGGAATTGTGAGTATTTGGGGGAAAGAACACTAATATGAGATTAAATTTGAAAGTACCTGTTAATCGTGGATGCACAATTTGAAAGGTTTGTACTTGATCTTTGAAAATATCTTGTACTTTTTTGCACTTCTCATATTTTAAGCACAGCTCCTATCAGCATCAGTCATGGCTCTGAAATGTCAATACTCCCACAAATCAAACCGTAACAATTCACAAAGAAACTCAGAAATGAGCATGACACAGTTAGTCACCATTTGTGTATGAAAACTTATTTCAAATTATTCCTGCAATAGAGAACTGCAGGAACTCTGTGTCCAAACCCAGTTTGAGGCAACATTCAAAGATTTAGAGATCAGTCTTTCCTATTCTGAAATCCCTTTCTATGATCTGTACAGACCATTTTGTTCCTGTAGTGTAGAAGGCAGGGATAATAAATAGCAATCCCCTTCACTTCACAATCCTAGTTAATCCTTGGAATATACCGTCCCCACAGTCAGTCTCATAAAGGTCCTGTGAGATAATTATGTATAAAGAGATAATGAGGGTACAGTATAATGTATATATATCCATGATGCTGTAGAGGCTCTGCAATTCTGTTATTTCTTAAGTTATCAGGAGTTTTAATTAGCAATCTTGGTTTGTTGTGGTTTTTTTTGTTTTTTTTTTCTGTTTGTAACAGTTCAGCTTTAAAAACAACAGTTCCTAGGTTATTCTATTATCTTTTAAGCAGAAAAGGTATCAGTGTCTTTTTACCAGCTGGTTCCTCAATAGAGTAAGGATTTTTTGGACCCAGCAGAATTGTGCCATACAGGCTAGAGCAGGAATGAGATCACACTGGGCAGCTGACATCCTCTCTATCCCCACATGCTTTTTTCCTGAATTTCCTACACAACTGCCTAAGCAGAGTCCCCTGCTGCCATAGACCACTTCCTCATAAACTGCAGCATGTCCATCCCTCATAGCTTGTCTCTGGCCCAGACCTTCCCTGTTTCCACTCATGACTTCCTATCCATCTCTGCATGTGCACAGAGGTAGGGATATAATAGAGAGTTCCTGCAGGTGCAGAAAGTAAGGGGATGATCATCTTGGCAGCTGTCTGCATGCAAGAAAGGTAGGACAAAAACAGAAAGTCCAAAGAAAACAGAGAGAGAAATCTGGAGAAACAGCTTTTCTGGACACCTGATCTGCTACAAAGCAGATCTGGGATCTGAATCAGCATTGGGACGCAGTGGGTGCATGGAGATACTGCCCCACCATGCTGGCCTCACTCTCCAACATTCCTAACTTGACTACTTTACTGGGTACATAATTCTTTTAATAGCATGGAGGTGCCTGGGAGAAAGAGACTTTCCTGGAAGAAAGAGACTTTGTCTAATATGCAGGGAGTATATTGTGCCTGACTAATTTATGGGCACTTATTGACAAAAGGCTTTATCTGTGTTTTCTATCCATTCAATTACAAATCTCTGTGACTTTTGATTCATGGGGACCCATATAATAGTTTGATGAATGATTCTGTGTTTTATGATAAGGCAATGAAATTTTTTGGTAGGATGTAGTAATTCATTTCTTCATAATTAATGAGTCACAGACAACACATTACAGAAATAACTGATTGTTGATCAACAAATATATAAAGGTGAGCCAAAGCCTACATAAACTGCCAGTTACAGACAGAGACAGAGCCTTTGTAACAGTATAAAATCTAACACAATGTCTAAAATTAAATTATAAACAAATTTCCAAGCTGTCTTGGTCCTAGCTATTTATTAACTGTGGCATCCATCCGAGACACTCTTTCCTCGTTCAGTGCCTTGTGCACACTGTGGTGCCACCCACTGTATGTAACACCTGCCTCACAGACTGTGAGGCTGGAGTTGCTACAATTGCCCTGTCCTTCATCATCACCCCACATGCCTGGTGACTTCCAAGACCCTACAAGTGGACAGTATTGAGAGTTGGAGGGATGGATGACTTGGGTCTGTGTTGTTTGCACTGGAGAGGCAATGTGTCAGGAGGGCAGATGCTTCTCCCCAGAAACATTCCCATTACATTTCCCAACTAATGAATATGCCATTTGAATCATTACATGTTCCATATTTCTAGAAATTTGTATTTCACTTAATGACAATATAAATATCAGTAGTTTTTAAATGCTTTTTATTCTCTACATAGAGGCTCTCAAAGAGATAATGTTTCTTCATCTTATTAATGGATAGGTCAAAATTGTATTACAGAGGATCCTGCTTGTATTCTGTTTATATTTAAAATCTATTTGGAGAAACCAAAAGTACATACCATGGCTAACAGGCTAGATAGGATAACAGATGTTGATACCAATAAACAAAACAAGATCTCCATAATTATGCCTTAAAGTATGCAATTGTGCAAATCTATTTTAAAAAACTAATGTTGCCTGGTTTCCACTCAGCAGCAGCCCAAGGTAATGCTCCTACAGTTTATTAAGAACATGAGGAAAAAAAAAAAAAAAGAAATTTAAAAGAAAAAAAAAAAAAAAAAGAAGCCATTTAGAAGCTTTCCATTTCTTGCTGCCAAAACATCTCCACAGAGAGTTTCCTTATAATCACCATAATTTGAAATCATCAGCAAAGACTTTGTGTGACTTGTCACATATTAAAAATGCTTTCCATGGCAAGTGTTTGGCCCCTGTGCCAACGGACAGCTCCCACTTGTATTCTGAATATAATGAAAGGTGGTGGGTTTAACACTTAAACCAGGGCAGAACTCCCAAAGCTTAGTGGTACCTAAAGGAGGTAGGAACACATGCCTGATGTACAGGACAAGCTGTAAACTCTGCATTTCTGAGTTAGGCACAGTTAAACTCCACTGACCTGTATTTCTCACACACTGGGTGCCTCCTTGCAGGTTGTGCTGGCAGGAGCAGACATCACAGCTGCTGAACTCACCTACCTCAGGTACAACAACAAAGAAAGTGACATGTGGCCATTTTATGCTGAAAGGTTAATGAGTTTTGTTACCTTGGATCATGAGGCTAGAGGCATGCTGTGAAGAACAGCCAGCCCCACACAGGGCCTCAGAGCCAAATTAACTGCTGCTATCTATTGTCTGTCACAGGGTACATCATGAGGGTGTCAGCAGAGAGGGAATTTGAGAATGTGCTCTACAGCACTTCTAGGGCATCCTTACTAGCACCATATATGTGTCTGATGCTCCATGACTACCTGTCCTGGAGCTCATAACATCATATAGTCCAGTGACACAGGGTCCTTCCATGAAAGTCCCTGGCCACTCCTGCTGGAAGGGTTATAATTTGCAGGCAGTCTGGGCTGAGGTTGAATGTGGGAAGAACCAAATGCTCAGGAAGCAGTCTGTATACTGCTCATTTTCAGGGTGGTCTGTGGAGGGCTGCAGAAAATTTGATAGGATCTCATCTACTGTGGGGTCTTACATTGTCTCAGATGGTGACCTTTATCATTGGCAAGACACTTAACAAGATAAATCTTTCATCTTATCCATACATAGGCAGTCTTCCTTTGAACATATTGACTTTTACTCCAAGAGAGGCCTTCCCAAAATTTTACATCTATGAACTAAATTTGGAAGTAGAGGTCATATGTTAACATGCCATTGGTGTAAGGGAGGGACATGTAGTATAAGGGAGATGCTGGAAAAAGTTTTAAATCCCATTCACTACTATATATCACAACTACTTTTGCAATCTGCTTATAATAGTCTCTAGACATAATAAAGATTAATTTTTAGAATAAATAAATAAGCAGGAAGATAACTATTTTGGGGAGTGTACTGTAAAACTGTAATAAAAGGCAATTGAATGCCTGTGATGGTGCTTCAGTATCTGATTAAGAAACCTATCAGCAGTCATTAGGTTTCTGTCATTCCTCTCAAGACTCTAAAATAAAGTCATCCATTTACTCAGTGGTACAATGACTTCTTCCCTAATGATCTTTAATATGAGTCCTTTTTGACATTCTCTGATGGTTTAGAGCACTAGCTGTGAGAACTCTAGGTCTTTTATATATCATAACAACTGATTCAGAGGCAATCAGTCAGTATCCCTAGTTAGAGAGTCCTTCTTTTTTTCAGACTGAAAGTGTTAACAGCCCTTATTTACACTGAAATTCATCTGCCATATTGCTGTGCAGTTATTCAGCAGAGGTCTTCTCTACCTTAAATGAAGCATATTATGATGCATACAGCAACCAAGCTAATCCTATTACATCTTTGTACAGACCTCATGTAAAACACAGCAGAACCAAAGATAAGAATTAATATAACACACACCATAGTAAGTCAAAAGACTAACCATAATATAACTCTAAGAAAAATATCTCTCCCTCTTTTCTTTTCCTGTCATTTTTCTGTTTCTCTCTTATTACCTGGTAGTTCTCTTTTTTACACAGAATGTGGCAGAAAAGGATTTTATATTCAAAAACATAATCAAGTTGTACTCAGTATTGCTAAACATTTCAAGTTTAACCAGCTGTATTCCTTCAGTAACTTCAGATGGACAAAAATTAGAAATAAACCCCTCTCTATTTATTGTACTGTTAGAACAAATATAAGGGGTGCTCATGAGATACTGTACATGAAATGAAAATCTCTATAGAGTTCTCAAAAATGTATATTACTGCATACAAATAAAACCAAACCATTAGTCATAATGGAAATGTTCAAATAATTTTATATTGATTGCATGAATTTTAATAAGGAACTATTATCTTGTAAATAAAGATTTTAAAATGCTCTAAAGTTAACTGGAAAAATAAGTGAATAATCAGTCCCAGCAATGAGTGAAGGACACTCAGCTGACCCCATATTGCCATGCCTCTCTCACCTTCAGGCAACTGCTACTCCTGTTGCAGCAATGCCTAAAGCTGCTGATTGCTGTTATTCAGGCCATGGTGCCCTAGAAAGAAGAACACATATGCTGTTATGGGGATCAAGACAATGACTAGGAGATGAGTTTTTACCTCTCATTCTACCAAAAAATGTTTTAACATAGAGAAAAACAAGGTGTTAAATAGATGAGAATAAATCCTGGTCATACTCATTATGATATCTTAGGAGATTCTGGGCTAACATAGCTTCTTTCCCCCTGCTTTCTATCTTGGCTGCCTAGCTTGTAAATTTGCTATGCAATTTTCTTTGGTTTTGGTAATTTAGCCTCTGATGCCAACCACTGAGAAGCTCTTTCACCAAATTTGCAGCTATACTACTCTTAGAAGTTCAAAGAACTTCAAATCAGGAAGCACTGGAAAAATTCCCTAAATGTATCAGATCCATCCAAGTCTCCCTCTACAGCATTGTTGGTTCTGTGTCTCCTCTCTGGACCATTTCCTGTAGAGGCACCAGACTAGAGACACTGACATCATGAACCTGACTGCACATAACCTAATTCTCCTTAAATATTTGCTCAAGCCAGCAGAGGTTATGGATATTCCCACCAAGAATATCACAATCTCCAACCAAATAATCTCCCAGAAAATGGTAAATGTCCTTTATAAACTAGTGCAAGCACTGCCAATGTCAGCTATTTGGACACAGCAACCCCCATACACAGCTGAAATCAACCTCATAACCAATATTTATAAATCTGTATTCAAATGTAGGTATTTCAACATGTATCAGGTTCATTACCTCCACAGGTAATTTCCTTGTCTTAACAGTATACTGCCCAACAGTGAGCTGTTGACATGTCCCTCCAAATGCTTTTTAGAATGGAACAAATATATGCAGGTGGAGCAAATATGCACCATCAGGAACACAAAATAAGTACATCAAACATATGTTAAAGTCTGCAACATTTACACATAAACTCTTTTAAGTAGATTAGCAATCAGTGCACAAACACTCACTCATCCTGTTCCTGTTCTGGCTGCATAACTCATTGCCTGTAAAACATGAAATGGCACTACTGGTATATCTGAACTGTCTTCACCTGAGAATGGCAAAAGCAGACTGTCCTTCCTCAGGCCCAATACTCTGGGTTGGATTTTACCTTCTCATGACAGTAGGTGCAGGATTAGAATTTAACTCTGGAAAACTCTGGAATATACACAGATTATTCTCAAAGGACCTAAACTGGACTTCAGCTTTAGGAAAACTAAAATCATTCATGTGTGGGTATTTGTAATTTAACTCCTTCCTGAAGCCTGTAAAGATGCTCTCATTAAGGTGTGGCAAAACTTTTCCTCAAACTGCTAGAAATATGATAGCTGACTTAATTAAATCAGATCTTCCTGTCAATGAAGCTTGAGGGACAAGTCTCACAGCAGCACCCATGAGACCCTTGAGGAAAGAAATCCTGGTACCTCTGGCCAGTACAAAAGGTGCAGTGTTCATCATCTAAACAGCTTCAGTGGGAGAATAGATTTGTTCTTCTGTTAGAGCATGCCCACCTGATGGACAGGCAGAGCTCCCATATTAAAAGAGAAACATTCTGTTCTGATCTAAATAGCTTCACTTAATCATTAGGGAACTGTGAGATTGAATAAATAGATGCCATTTGGAATATAAATGGTGGAGTCTCTTTATTTGTTCCCTTGTGGCAGAGTACATCTGAAAGAATGATAAGCAAAGATAACGTATCTTGAAATTCCATCCTAATAAGTAATAAATTACCCTGCTGCAAGCAGGCTTTCAAAGTACAGTTCAAACAGTTTCTCAGTTCAGCACACAGCCAGATGCCTTGAAGACCAAGTAAGTCACTTCAGAAGCAACAGTACATGGCAGACCATGAAAATGGCCAATAATGAGAGAAACACATGAACTCTGAAAATAAGAGTAAATTAATTTCAGAACAGTAGAAGTTCTGAAGCTAAAAAGCATTTTTAATACTCCTCCACTGTCTATACAAAGACCCTAAAAGAATTTGCCATATAAATAAAACCTTCCAGTGGGATGGAAGTGCTGAACAGGAAAAATCAGATGCATAAAAATAAAAAGGTGGCTTCTAAATTTAAAATCATATTGCTTGCTACAGCTTTAATGATTAGCTTCTTTTTTCAGTTCTCTCAATTCATTTGCTACTCGGATATATTCAGAAAGCCTGAGACTTCTATAATTTCCATGTCTAGTAAGAAAAAAATAAGAAAAAAGAATTAGGAAGATAAAATAGACACAAAGGATTTGATTGAGACTGCTTACATTAAGAAGAAGGGCACAGCTGCATTTCCTTAGGTAATTCTGGTATAAATGGCTGAGAGAAATACTCACGATCATAAAAAAAATGTATGTTAGTGTTTCAAAAAATTATCTTTCCTCTGCTATTAGCTGTTTCTCAGTAAGTAACTGATTTTGTGTGTCTTCTTAAGACCTAGACTGTTGGAAGTAACCTGGAATCTCTTAAAGTACCTTTAGGCTGGCCACTAACATGAAACCCAAACAGAGCTGTGACTGTGCTCTTTCTGGTAGCTAGACAAGTGAGGCATGGAGGAGTGAAGATATTGTGCTTAAGGAAGAACAGAAAATTCTTTTGGTTCATCTCAGAGCATTTCCTTTGGTTTTATCACTACAGATCAAAAAAAAAACCCACCACAAAAAAACCCCAACACCATGGTATCCAGCTATAAGCCTTTGAGCCTGAACAACTTTCACACATACCCACTCTGTCTACTGATAAATCCCCAGACAGAAAATGGATTGCAGCTCACATGACCTGTTCAGAAAGGCCACTCACTGCTGCATTTTGCCAAGTCTCCTTTCATGCCTTCCTTCTCTTATCACCCATGTAAATGCCATTTAAATGAGGCCTATACCCAAATATCACAGAAAAGAATATGATCAAGTGCAGCAGTAGAGCTGTTCTTGCACCAGAGGGAACCAGAAACTACAGCTTTAGAATTCCTCCATGAGAGATTGTGTTGCTTGCCTTCCAGAAATTAATTTTTAAAGAATTTCATCGTCAAGGGGTTATTAAATGGCACTGTAAACACCTCGGTTAGCACTGCAGATTTTAAATGATCCTTTCTTCCCCCTGACACAGAAATGTAGATTACTTATACCAGAGTGTGATATGGTAATATAATTTTATTTTAAAATATAGCCAAAATTCCTGCTAGTACGAAACCTACTACAGTTCCTCCTGTAAAAATAATTTCTTTCCTTTTAAATCTGCTAGAAGACAGTGGCATGCAAATGTCTTTATGTTACTCAGTAAGAACAGGGTGAGGAGATACTATAGTCTCATTTATCCACAATAAAATCATATATACCATGAAAACATTGAAGATCTATGCAAAATGCCAGTGCAACAATGTCTGGTTTATAAATGTTTAACACATTTATCTGTCTTATATTTGTATATGAGATTGTAAAAGATTGTAAAAACAACTGTTTTTTAAACAGTGTATTTAGCCTTTTGAAATAGCAAATGAGCCATAAAGTTTATATCTGGGTGGGAACATCCAAAAAAAATGTAACTGACTTTATTGCCTTTCTTTACGATATACCAACTTAGAAAAATACTGGAGAGATGACAGTTCAGGGAACAAGAAGGAGCATGGTTAAGAATAGTTTAAGGTTAGTTAGGCATGGCTTACATAAAACCTATTTCAGTTGTTGGAAAGGTCTAACCCAGTCCTGGCAGAGATATTAAAAAATGTGTAATACATGAAACAATCTAGGAAATAGCACCTATGAATCCCTTCTGCCTGTGTCGCAGGAGAGACTCAGTGTTCCGAGAGGCTTTATGCTTTGACAGAATAGAATATAGTGGAATAGAATAGTTATCAGTAAAGGCTTCAGCCTGAGACACTCTAAATGTAAATGTAACACATGGGAGGATTACCCTTTGTTATCTAAAAATGTCTTCAGATAGATACGTCTGCAATGTGATAGCGATGTAGAGAACCAAAAAGGAAGACTGTCTTCACTTAACTATGAACCTAGAAGGCCACAGTTGGACACTTTCTTATTGATCCATCTGTACCAAAAAAATAAGAGCTTACTGCCCTTAATTTTTTACCACCATCAGAAGTTCCTTACCATCACCTCACCGCCTCAAGCAATATTCTGTTGAAGTGACACTTCAACCACTGTAATTAATTTCAGGTATAAATGAAATCAACCCGAGTCTTGTTCTGCCTGAAGGATGATGCCAGGGTGCACTCCTACAAACCAGAGCCAGCAGAAAGGAGCACTTCCATTAATCATGCAGTAACAAGCACCACAGATTATTATCTCTCATGACAAGAGCCTTTTGCAGAGTACCTCAGCCAAAGGCTAGGAATGGGCACTGTGATCTACAGCGAGCAGAGGCCTCTCCAGCTTCCCAACTTTAATTATCCATTGCAGACTTATGACTTCATCCAGCCTTGTGTGTGGCAGCCTTAAGAGGAGACTTAGGCTTTGCCAGACAAACTGTAACACTGGCAGCCTACAGCACTCTGCAGGTGGCAGAAGAAAACCCTGCAAACTTCTTAATAATGACAACAGGAACAGTAGAGCAGTAACTGAAGCTCAACACCTTCCTGCAGGGATTCTGGCAACAACTGTCTTCAATCCATGTTCTAGTTAGATATCTAACTTTCTGTCATTCCTAACTGCTTTAAAACCTTGCTCAGATCTGCCTATGTCACATGTCAATCAAGACAGCTTTTTTTAAACTTTTCAGTGATTATCTGCAATTCTAACCCAATAGTCAATGAGCTGACCAAGATAAGACAAGCAAGAATTTGCAAGAATTTTGTTGGGAAAAAACAGAGACTGAAGAATAACTTATTGTAGGTAGTCACGAGTAGTAAAAACAAGCACCAGGAAATTCTACTTTTATCATAATATGTACAGGAAAAGAATACTTTTCACAAGAAAAACCCTTACTCTCTCAGTTGCTTACTCAAACTACCTGAAATATCGCAGAATGTATTTTGACTTAGACTTTCAGCTGCACGCAGTCCAGATTTTGAAACTCCAGTTTAATTTTCATGTGTTAAAAGGAATTCTTGAATAGACATTTGTTGAAGGTGTTTGACACTTCTCTGTTCTTGTTTAATGTTTTCCTGTGCCTAAACAGTTATTGAACCTGATGATATATTTATAAACTGTCTCCTAATTTATGATGTCTTATACTGAAAAGAACTTGTAAAGCTTAATTGTTAACTGCTCAAAATCCCTGTTATTAAATATACTCTCCTTTTCTGTTAGAACTCTTTCTGCCTTTATTGAGTAACTTTCATTCAAAGAGAACTTCATCTATTTTATATCAGCTAGGATTCCTAACAGTTCGAGAAGCTCAGTTTTGTACATTTTACAAGGGGTCAGTTGGAGCCCCATGAGACAAGATTGTCTGCCAGAACACCATACAGCAAGCTGTCAGAGCTAAGAAAGAATCTAAGCTTCCTGATTTACCAGACCTGGGTTTAGGATTTTCCCAAGTCTCATTATCTGTGGCTGCTGGACTTTTCACTCTCTTCTACACTACAGGGCATGTCTGCTTCTTAATGCCATCTAGACATATAATGACCTTGTCTTTGACAGATGTCCAGGATATCACTGATCCTTTTGATCTCTCCTCTCTTCTTGTGACATAACATTTGGCTTTTGGTCTTCTGCAACAAATCAGAAATTTTATACAGTGTGCTAGGAACAAGTACTTGCTGCGCTTTGCAGGCCCCTACAGGCACTGTGCATGAAATTCAGGCATTTCCTCAGTTTGGTATCTGCTGCATGTCCTTCCATGATTTCACAGAATACCATGGTTAAGGTGTTCTTCCAAATTAGTATTTCTGTAAGTTTTATTCCCATAATCCCTTGACAAAGCTCCTACTTCAAGATCTTAATTCATGTAGGCATTTTGTCCAGCCCCTCATGCATACACACACACCCCCTTAGTACATTCTTAACATTATATTCTTAATTCTCAGTAGTTTCTATGTGATTTGAGTTTGCATCATAGGAAAACCATTAATTTGAATCTATACTTAACTCGCTGGAAAAGAATATAAAATTTTATTAAATTAATATCTTTTTTTACATTATGTATAGCTTTTTTATGTCATGTTTTGGCCATGAAATGAGCCAATGAAGCTTGCAAAATGTAGAATGAGTTAGTAAGGGTAGGAAATATAAGATTAAGATGCTATGCTCTTCCTTCTCACACATTTTCAATTCTGGATTTGGATTTCTCTCCAAATGATCAGGCATTGCCACCTATTACAGTTGTCCTAAGACCTTTGATTGATATTGCCTGTTTACCTCACTTTGATTAGTATACCTTTCTCCTCTGCTATAAGTAAGACTACATTATCATCAGTATTGTGAGACTTGCTCAGCAATAATCACTATTCCAAATCACATTCACTTTTTCATTTCTTATTGTGAAATGCACACAATCAAATGCAGACTTTTAAGACACTATTTTTGAGACAGTCTATAATCCAAACTCTTCTCAGATTAATCCTTCTTGACCTTTTCTTTTCAAGTCCCTTCTGAGATTTTTATAAGAAATAAGATGCATCTGTGTTGGAAGGACAATTTTCTAACCATCATACAAAGCAGTGAAGTTGTGCAATAGGCAGCCTGTATTTCCAAATGATTAAACATTTTTCATTCTTCTTTGCCCTTTTAAATTTATTTCTACTACTGTCTTATTTCCCTTTGGTTCTATCTTTATCATACTTTTGTTACCACATTCTGTTTTAAGTTACAGTGTTCGTACAATGATTTTCTTTAAATTTTAGCAGTTCAGCACACAGATATAGTTACTGATATAGTCTAGAAAACAGACTGAAGTTAAAATTGATAGTAGTTTATTTTAATATTGACCACTACAGATATCGTGTTGCTGGTCTTCCCAAAGTTTGTAACTGCACCACTTCATTGTGCATTCACACAGATGCACTAAGCTAGACAAGCAAGAGAAGCTCAGTCTTCATTTTGAAAGCTTTTATGAGGTGCACTTGTTTCCTAAAATTATAAATCACTATAGCCAAAGCAAAGTGGCTGTGATGCCTAGCAGGAGTAAGTGTATTGACCTGCAATTTTGCAACAGATTACCAGTAATATTGACAAGTGTTATTTGCATTATATGCAGGGTTTTAATGGCTAGAGTTTCTAAAAATAAAAGGACCTTAAAAGAAAGAGAGGGGAAAACTTTTTACCAGGTCTAGTAGTGATGTGACACAGGGCAATGTTCATTATGAGTGTGGTAAAACAGAGAAGTCAGAATGTCCCATTCTTGGAAGTGACCCATGGCTTTGAGCAACCTGGTGCAGTGGGAAGTACTGTTGCCTGCAGCAGAGGGGGTATCAGTGATCTGGAAGGTCCCTTTGTACCTCCAATCCATTCTGTGATTGCCGCCACTATGGGTCATCAGGCTAGACTTACAGTTCAGCAGGAGTACTAGCAATTAAATTAGATTAAGGATTTGGCAGAAGGCTGACTGTAAGTCTACTTCAGAACTCCTTCTAAGACAAGTAGTTACATTTCAGTTGGTAACAAGCAGCGGCCCATTGAATTAATTACAGGTCAGGGTCAGAGCAAGGTTTAGTGTTCATGAGGGTAAAAAACTGATCAAGAAAAAACCCAATCGGGCCGAGAGGAGGCCATAAGGTTGTGCAGTGCATTACAGTCTACACTGTTCTCTTTCTCATTTAGGTAGGTGAAGGTCACTGTGCTTTTGGCTACAATTAGGATCATGGTGTTCGTCTACAGGCTGGTAGAGGCTTTACAGAAGCTGTAGCACCTAGGCTTAAGAAGGACTCGTGGACAGTCTTTCTATCTTAGTGAGACACTAATCTATCCAAGATCTATCTATTCCACGATAATAAAACTGTGCTGTTCATCTACCCGTATATAACCTGGTTACCCACCACCGCCCGGCGGCGGCCAGGGGCAGGCCACGGCCACGGCCCCGGCGGCTCCGCGCTCCCGGGCGGCGGGCGCAGCTCAGCCCAGCCCGGCCCAGCCCAGCCCAGCCCGGCCCGGCCCGGCCCGGCCCGGGCGGGCGGAGTCTGCTCCGCCGCCGCCTCCCGGCGCCCCCCGCCGGGCCTTCCGCCCGCGCCGGGCGGGATGCGGGCCGCTCGCCGCCGGCTCTGCTCCGCCCTGATCGTCGCGTACGGCCTCTTCTCGCTCTACGCGGCCTACACCGTGTTCCTGCGGCCGCGCCGCCCGGCCGCCCCCCGCCCGCACCGGGACCGCCGCGGCCCGCGAGGTGAGCGCGGCGGCGGGGTCGCCCCGAGCCGCCCTGCCCGGCCCGTCCGCGGTGTGGTGCGGGCGGGCGGGGCCTGGTGGCGCCTGTGAGGGAGAGCGGGGCCGATCCGCGCTGGGCCTGCGCTGGCCGCGGCCATTCCCGCCGGGCCTCGGGCGGCGCGGCCCCGCCGGCGGGAGAGGGCCGCGATGGGGGGGTGTGGATGCCCGCAGCTGGGCTGAAGGGTGGTTGTCAGGTGCTGCGTGAAATTACGAACTTGAGAAAATTCATCAGTTTTCCTAAAGTTGTGAATATGATCTTATTTTCTTTTTTTTTGTTTGTTTAATGTAAATCATGCCTTTAGGTTTCACAGACCATGTTGCCGTGGGAAATGAAGAGTGGAATCCTTGGGATGCGGATGAGAAAAACGAGCTGGCTGCTTCTCAACAGAGATATGAAGCTTATCTTAAAATGATAAAATATGCGAGGTCTCACCTAGAGCAGACCAGTCTCAGAGTACAGATTTGGGGCAAGGCAGCAATTGGTAAGCAATGTAGTCAATGTCTGTTGGTTATTTAACCTTTCTGGTTTAGCACTTTTCTTTTTCCTGATGGCTAAAATTTACGTATATGATTCAGTAGTATGTATATCTGTACTGAAGAGTATTAAGGAAATGCTAGCTGTTACTCAAATTCATAGCAATATACGAGTAGTTGAACTCCAGTTTCTTTGTATCAGTTCTTTTCAAGGCTGTTTTTCCACATCTGTCAAGGAAAATGTCTCAAGTGGCACGTAACCACAATTACTTTTTAAATCCAGTATAGTTTACAGTATTGCACAAGGAGAAGCCTCTTACTTGCCTAACCAGATTATTTATTTTTGTCACATTTAAACTTAGTGAAATAAAGCGTCACACAGTAAGAAATAAAACATTTTCTGTATTGCAGTGTACTGTAGTACTACTGCCACTGATGAACTTGGAAATTCTTCTGTTGTGGAAGATACTGAATTTGCCCTCTACACAAACTGAGAGCCAAGGTCTTCTCAAGCTCTTTACTGCTGAAGGCATACCACTGTTCTTACCTTACTTTTTTGTAAGTGTTGGACTTACAGTGATGCTTTCATGTAGCACTGTAGAACACATGGGTATATTACCTGGTATATTACCATCATAAACATTGGTGCATTTTACAAAAGCTTAAGAGAAGTTTGTTTGTCCTTCAGGTGCCAGTTAATATTTGCTCACTTTTAGTGGTATGTGTGCTGGAAAGTGTTGCTAACAGAAGCAGTAGTGTAAATCTTCATCTGCTGATATTTTGTCAGCCAAAGAATCTTTTTAAATGCCAGTTGAGAACTTAACTGATTCCAAGTCGTGTTATGCAAGAAGCTCTGACATTTCTTTCCCAAGTTCTTACGTTGTGATGCTTTTTCATTTTCCAGAAATATTTTTTTAGGCGTGTAGAGTAGGCAAGATCTGTACATTCACATTCTCCATCCTGTCTTCATTTATGTAGGTCTCTACCTTTGGCAGCATATTTTTGGAGGACACCTTGAGCCAGCTGATGTGACTGCACAGTGGAGAGAAGGAAGCCAAAAAGCAGGAAAAACATACTTCAGGTATTGCTTATTTCAATTTTATTTCAGGTGTTTATTTCAATTGTGTGAACTTTAACAAACAATGAATTGGAAAGTTAAACTGAATGTTGCACCACTCGGGTATTATTTTGCCAATCTCAAAGTTGTGGTTATTTTAATACAGTTGCAAATACTTAAATTTTGTCATGTTTTCATAACTATGGAATAGGCACACAGCTTCTCATTCAAAATTATCATTTATAGACAAAAATACATACTTGATAAATCTAACCAATTCTAGACCAAACATGTCACTGTTAAAAAATAGAAAACTGGGGAGTAATTTGATCTGGCTTATGATGGTTGGTTTTATTTAAAAAAAAAAAAAAAGTATGGAAAAACTTACCAATGCTGAGAGGAAGAGCATTGTAAGAGACCTTAATGGCAGGGTCAGGATACAACTCCAAGAACAGTGTTAAGAATTAGGGCTTGGGGGCTCCTAGTTGATGAAATCAAGCATGTATATGTGAGGCAGGAAGATATCTCCTGCTGTTTGGGTTCTGCTGTATTCAGGGAAAAGAGACTTGGATCATTTGTTCATAAATAGGAATGTCTCAAAATTGTAATTTGTTTTTGTTTATAACAAAGACTATCTGTGAGACCTAGCTTCTGCTTAGCTACTTGATTTGCAAACCAAAATTCTGTATGGAAATTAAGATTACACTTAAAGCACTGCTTGCTTTAACAGTGGTGTTTGATCTGTGATCATGTATGTTTTAAGACTGTTATCAAATGTTTTATATTATTCAGTGAATGATATGGAGCTTTTCTCTGAGTCCTTATTTAACACCATTTTAATACTTTCTGCAAAGAAGCAGTGAAAGCTGAAGGATTTTTTGTCTGTTTGTCCAGTTAGCCAGCCTACAGAAGTAGGTCTCCTGCAATATTTAGTCACTTGCACCAGTACCCACCTGTTAAAAGTTTTTCAATTAATGCACAAATTACACAGCTAAGTGAGTTTAACTTCTGAAACGTGTGTTGCTTCAGAAGGCTATTTTTTCCTTGCATAAGGTGTTGTTCTAGTTGAAATATTTGAAGGTAGTGTTTGAAGTATATGTGATTGTGAATTAAAAGGTGTTAAGTGATCACAAAACATTTTTAAATCATTTTCAATTGTCTATCAAGGTATCTAACAGTGAACATGGTACAGACCACAGAATCTTTTCAGAAGAAATAGATGAATTTATATACTCTTTAAGAGAAAAATCTGTATTCCGTGTCTGCAAATAAAAGATGATCCTACAAGTTTGGAGAATCACCTGTGAATGATGCTACTGACTCTTGGTAGTCTCCTCGACAGAGCAACAGAGCTTTCAGTTTACAAACACAGAGAAAGGATACAGTCCTTTCTTTGAGTATTGGACCAGTGTCTGCAGTGCAGTCTTAGTGGCAAAAGACTGTTGTTTCCAGAGTTAAAATCTTAGAAGCTATAGAAATCCATGATACTCTGCCATGATAGGTTATCTTCCTGGTATTGACATGAGAATTTCTTCAAGCTCTTGCTTTCCACATTTATAACATGAAAATAATTTGCTGTACTTAGTGAGTCTGTCAGTAGACTGATTATGGTTGTTTTCTTTCTAGTGTGCCTGTTTCAGATGATGAATAACATCACATGTTTCCTTAGGGTATGCATCTCTAAAAGAAAGACTTCTGTACTTGAATTTAAATATCTTCTTGCTATGTCAAGATGAGCCAGGGATAACAAGTCCCTGTTTTAATTTCAACTTGGATGCTAGATCCTATAAAAATGCAAAGCTTAAGTTTAGTACCAACAAAACAAAGGTTAACTTTTGACAGGCTAGTAGAAACTTGTTGTGCAAAGTATAGAAAATATGCAATATGATTGTTATTTTAACAACTAGGCTTCTGAAATAGCTACTTTTTACTCTGTTTGGAAACGCTAGCTTATGTTGTGGAGAAGAATTACATGATTTTTGCTTCTCACTGGTTATAAGATTTTCTAGAATTGTTTACTGCCTGGCTGAGGTAAATTATCTCCATTTGATTACTAGATGAGGCTAGAGGGAACTAGCTGAGGTGACATATTTGGAGAATATGTTCTGCTCTACAGTTTTCTGTGGTAAGTCTAATGATTGTTAAAAAATAGACCTCTGGTGAATGTTTTTAAAGAATACCAAATCTAAAGACACAAAAATGCCAAAATACCATTTGAACATAGTTGTATGAATAAGTCTATTCCATGTATTTATGATGGAGAGTACACATCTCTAATAGAGATTTTGATGGGTACATGTTTTCACCAAAGAATTTGCCTAAAAATACATGAAGTATCAGCTTCTCCATAAAATGCAGTGATGTGTATTTAAAAACAGGAGTGGAGAAGGAATTTTATAGATGGGGATTTTAGCATGTCTTGGCACATTCATACGAAAAACAAGAGAGCAGGATTTAACACTTTATCTGGCTTAAATATAAATATAATATAGTTAAAAGTTAAATATATCTAGATCTTATAACTGAAGTTTTGTGCTTACTACATTACATCAGAGCCTCAAATTTGACCTGGGTCATACAACCAACCTAAGTTTACATTTGTGTTCTCAATTCTACTCAATAGAAACTTAACCAAAGTACTGAGAAAAGTAGTAAGGAAGACTAGCTAACTGTCACTCTTAATGATTCCAGATTTAGTGTAGTCTTCAGGTTTTTGAGAGGGCCTCTCCTTTGTTCTAATATAGCATTAATTGTTTATTACTGGAACTAAGAAAATGTCTAACTTTTAGTGAACATCAAGGTGCATCCTTTTTCAAGAAGTGGTTGATTTACTCACATTTTGAGGTTTGAGTATGGTATTGGTTCTGATTTATTGACAAAATACCTTATTTAAGTCGATCACCTTTTTCCTGAATAAAAATGAAAGCAGCTTTACTCCTGTGCTAAGCAGAAGATACTAACACTAGAAGTGGTTATAGTTGCGGAGTAATTTTGCAGTATATTGCATTTACTTTATTGAAGAAAAAGTTATCTCTGGAGTGCCTACTGTGTAGTAAGAGGATTGAGGTCAGTAATTTTTCTAAGCAAGTTTTGCTTTGTTTAGTGCTGTATTTTGGTTTTCTCAGCTTCCTCACTGGCCCGGCTGTGGTTCCCGGCCACTTCTCGGTGGAAGCGGAGCACGTGGTGCTGGTGCTGAACGGGAGGGAGCCGGCCAAGGTCGCCTACGCCACACAGTGGCTGCAGTACGCACAGACGCTGGTGGAGACCCGCAAGATCCAGCAGGTGGCCGTGGTGCTGCTCGGCAGCGAGCAGTGCAGCAACGCCTGGATTCAGCCCTACCTGAAACGGAACGGGGGATTTGTGCATCTGCTCTTTGTTACCTATGACTGCGTGTTCGTAAACGAGCAAGATATTTTCCAGTGGCCTTTAGGAGTAGCTACGTAAGTACTGTAGACAGAAGTTGCAGTTGATTAATTAGGTGTTGTGCACGAGGTATGGAAAATATGACTGAGTGTTACTGCTGATGCCCAAAACAATTGTAATAAGTAAATTGCAGAACACGATCCTATCAGTCATTTTCTAAATCAGGCATTCGAGTCTTTGAAAGTTGCATTTAGCAATAAAAATGATAACAGGAAAAGAATACTAGTGTTTAGGAAAATGAACGTGCATCTCCTGAGGTTTTTCTGTTTATTCTTTCTTCAGCTTGAGATTTATCATAACTGCTGATACAATGTATACCAGTGATGTGAAGATTCAGAAGATATTTATGTAATGAATTTCCAGGTACTATGTGTTCAGGAAAGGAAGAAGTGCTTTTTTTAACCTCTGTTATGGCTCAAAAGGCTTTCCATTTGGAGGTGTTATACTCTAATATCACAGTAGTGTAAGCTGGCTTAACTGCTTGTTTTAAAAAACCCATTTTTGTTATACTTAAGTGTTCAGACTATTTATATGGAGTAAGTAAAAGTTTGGTTCAGCTAGATGCATTTTTACTTATTAAGAGTTGATAGTGGTTTAGCCCCTTACTAGGCTAATAGAAGCTGCAAGGAATACAGGATTCTTTTCATACCTTGAGTTGAATTTTAATTCAATATCCTATATTGATCCCGTTTTCTCAACAGGCTGGAAAACTACATAGAGCTTTTTGTATACAACCTGAACTTGTTCACAGTGTCTCTGAAGCATGCTAAATTTGGATTATTAATGGTGTCAGAGAATCCATGGCATTGGAAGTTCCTAAGTCAAAAGAAGTTGAGTTGCAGAGATTAAGGTGACAGTTAAGAGACAGCAACAACACTTAAAACAATAAACTAGGATGCCAGGCTGGGTGGAGGAAGATACATTTGGTATCAAAATGGTCTTTCCAGCCCTTGCATACAGCAGCTGTAAAAAATGGGGTTAAAGGCATGAAAATTTGCAGTATTTTCCAAGTAAAGAGAGAAAATTAAGATGTGGAATGATGCAGAAATATTTGTCGTTAAGGGACAAATGCTTTTTATAAACTAAGTGAATTAACATTCATCGTGCAGTGGAAGAATTAGGAAAGGACTGTTCTATCAAATGGTGTGCAACAAGCAATGTAGTAAACAAAAGATTAGATTATTGAGTTCACTCAGATCAAAGTGAGATTTTGTTTTGAGAGGTTACCAGTGGTATTTTCATTAGATGAGCATACCCAGAGATTAAGGTGGGTGAGACTTATGTGCCATAGTTACTGTTAAATTGGCCATTCCAGTCAAAACTTGTGTTTGCATCAAAAACAGCTTCTTTGGAAAAGCATGTTAGTAAAGGACGTTCTGTATGTAAGTATTCTGGAAACTTTGCGAATGGACTGATGTGGGCAAAGGAAATAAAGACAGTTTTAGGGCAGAACTTGAACTGGTTTCCTTGTGGGTCTGTCTGTATAGATGTGGATTGGCAACAAGTAGGTGCTTTTAATCTTAAAATATGATGCACTGAAAATGAAATGTTGAAAAAGGTTTACCTTTAATACAGTTGTCTAACTTAACATGTTGTTTTTTCAGCTACAGAAGTTTTCCGGTTGTGGAACCCAGCTGGTCAATGCTACATGATCCAAGACCATATCTATGTAATTTCTTAGGAACAGTTTATAAGAATTCTTCTAGAGAAACCCTAATCAAAATTCTGAAACAGGATGGGCTTGACAAACACTGCTGGATTGCAGCCAGAGAACAGTAAGACTTTAATTTACTTCATGAAAATATTCAGGGCTTTTTGTCTGGTTCATTATTACCAGTATTTTCTTGAGTATTAAAAAGTGGTACAAATAAAGATAATCAGTCATTAAGTCAGGGAATATTGCAGTGACTTGTCATAACATAACTGCCTTTCTGTTATATTTTACATAACTCATATTTTTAAATCTAGCATGGAAATGTCTCCTATATATATATAACCATCAAAGAACATCTGGTTTTTTTCTTACAAATACTTGATTATGAGAAGAAACACTTGTATTTTGTGGAGTTTAATGCCTTTAGTAGGAGAAAGATGACAGATGTATTTTGTTGTGTTTTATATGAGAGTAGATTTAATCTGTACAGCACAGTTGTTTTTGACTAACAGGAGTAGGGTACTGGTTGTATTTCTGAACTTTGAAAAGAAGCACATATGAAACGTTGGATAGCAGGCACAATGGTGCTTGGGTAGACCCTAGCTGCCCTGATGAAGATTCTCAGGAGATAGATTGTATCTGTGACATAAACTCTTATCTCCCGGATGTAATGAGGCACTTCAAGTAGATGAATTCAGGTTAAACGAATTGCTCTGCATCCTCGCTTTTGAAGAGCAAACCTCTTTTGAGGCCAAAGAAAAGTCATTAAAAAGTCCATTGAGTGTCTGTCTCCCTTTTTGTCTGTTTCTAAACTGTGCTGTGAAGTAAATTGACATACTCATCATCCATGTCATGCAGAAGATTTGAAGTGGCATTTCAATTTGTTTCTTGCACTTCTAAGTATTAATAATTTCCAAAAAGGGACACATATTACAATCTATTTTTAATAGTGACATTTTCAGTAAATTTTAGAAGACTTTCAGAGCAGTTAAAACTAAAAGTCAATGGACTGTGTGTGTAATATAAAATTTTTACACTGATAGCATTTTCAGTTTTATAAATAATAGAAATAAAAACATATCTCTATTTTTTCATTGCAGTTGCCTGTGAGGAAAATACTAATTTTCACCCCATTTACTTTCCTAGGTGGCAGCCTCAAGAAACAAATGAAAGTTTCAAAAACTATCAAGATGCCTTGCTGCAGAGTGATTTGACATTGTGCCCAGTGGGAATAAATACAGAATGTTACAGAATTTATGAAGCTTGTTCATATGGATCTCTGCCCGTTGTAGAAGATGTAATGACACCGGGTGATTGCGGAAATTCATCAATGTACCACAGTGCTCCATTGCAGTTATTAAAAACCATGGGGGCTCCATTTATCTTTATTAAGAACTGGAAAGAGCTTCCTGCTATTCTAGAAAAAGAAAAAAAAATGAGCTTACAAGAAAAGATTCAAAGGAGAAAAAAGCTTTTAGAATGGTATCGAAACTTCAAAGCGTGGATGAAACAAAAATTCATTAATACCTTAGAAAATTCATTTTTGCCTAGTGATAAAGGATAAATTGTCCCATTTGAAAATCTAGAATAGATGACAGCTTAATTTCCATTAACCTGAGGCAGCTTTTACCTAAAAGTAACCTCACAGGACAGATGCATTCCTTTTAAAGTCAATGGAATTGCTCTAAGCTTGGCCAACAGCTACATATGTCCCTCCATCCTTAGTGATTTTCAGAGAGGTTGTTGACTTAATAGGATGGTACAAGGATGACAACAATTTTGTTACTATTTCCGCAATTTCTATGTTGCTGTGTGACCTGATGAATTTTTTTAAGGATAATATCTTTGAGCATGTGAATTTGGTAAAATCCAACATAAGAACATAACTTGTGTTTGAAGAAAAGAGAATCAAGGCTGTATGGTACAGGGTAATTTATTAGAGAGACTGAAAAATAAAAGTATTATGACAGAATTACCAGGTTTAGCATATTCTGGTAAGTGCTTGTTTTGAAAACATGAACTGTTTACTTGATTGACGTTTCATTTCCAACAAAATGACCATAAAGCTAAAGACTGTGAAATAAAAATGTGTATTTCAAGGTGAAAATAGAGAACTCTTTATTGAAAATACTTCATAGCAATATATTTCATCTTTAACTTCAGATGCAAGAATTACTTCATTTATTTTTAGTCTTGGGCCATACCTTTCTGCATTTTTGCTCTTTCATTACCTCTAGTTACAGCTGCACACTCAGAACACTGAGCCTTAGATGTGAACCTGCTTGTAGCTTATCTGATTCCTCAAAATCTGCTGAAACTCGTCAATGCCAAAAGATGGCAGAAGTGTAATACTGCATGTTTATGGTATTATGTGTACTGCGAACAATTTCTTTGCTTTTTTGTTTCATTTAGCTGAAGGGATCTGTTCCTATCCTTGAGTGTGTGCAGTTCCCTCCAGTATGATCTGCTGAGCAGGAGGACTGCACACACACCACTGCCATACCAAAGGGATGTAGTAGCCACTTCTGTCTGACCACAGCATGACACATGGGGTCATTCTCATGCAGGAATTAAAAGGCCAGTGCAACTGTACAACTAAGTAGTACTCATTTGTGTACTGATACTGTCTAGTTCTGGAGTATATGTCACACAAGAGCACTTCTGTGGGTAATCTAAATTGTCTAACATGAACTTCTGTGGCTTACCATCCACCCATTTCATCTGAAGTGTCCTGCAGTTGCAGTACAATGTAAACACACTCCATTCAGCTGAGACTGGAAGTATAGCAGTGAGTTGATGAGCTCTGCTTACGGGACGGGTATTGTTAGACTAAATTCACAGCAGCTGTCCACACGCAGTCGAGGGTTAGAGGAAGCCTGAGTATCTGCAGTATCATGGAAGCATGAAATGCTTCAGCTTGGAAGGGACCTTAAAGATCATTAACCCCCCCTGCCATGGGAAAGGACACCTCCCACTATCCCAGGCTGCTCAGAGCCCCATCTAGCTTGGCCTTGGAATAGTTCCAGGCATGAAGCGTCCACGTCTTTTTCTGAACAACTTGTTCCCGTATCTCATCACTGTAATAATGTAATCTCAGTGCTGTATTTTTCCTCTAGTAGAATCTTTCTTTCTAGACAAGCTACAAAACTGCAGAACAATCATTTAGAGCAGTGTTTCTCAACTTGTCAGCAGGAGGTCCCTTGGCACTACTGCAAGATTTCAAGAAACTGCAGAAAACAGCTCTGAGAAGTTTTTACCAGTCAGCTGAGGTTCTTATAAAGAGGCTGCAGCTCCTAAAAGAATTGTAGTGGTGTGCAGGATGAAGTCTGAAAAACAGTTGAGTGTGTTATTTGGGTCATCAGCAAAATAAAAGATGCTGCTCTTTATGTGCTCATTTCTAAGTAAGTGTGAGTTTTTCCAAACTCATGGCAATTGTAGGTTAAGGGAGGTCAATACATACCAAAATATTAGTAGAATTTCACTTTGCAGCTGCTTGCCTGCTTTAGGAGTTAAAAGGGAATTATTTTATCAATTGAACCAGTTCTTGATGCTTCGAATTCACCTTTTTCAGTCCAGCAGGAATTGGCACCAAGAGTTTTTTATTGCGTTCTATTCGTAGTGCTAATGAAGCAAAACATCTTGAAGTCAAGGAAGGGATTCCTAACAATTAGGCAGGTTGCTAGTGTTTTAATTGTTCTCTCATCCCACTGTCCAGCTTGTGGAAGAAATTGTCAGCTCTGCTCTAGATCCAGAGCCAAGCAAGACCACAAAAGGGGCCTTGTTAAAGAAAGGATGAGACTATGGGAGGAAAGACAGTGAGGATTGCAACAAATCAGAGAGATGTCTTATAGTGGGAGAGGAAACTGGTTAAAACAAGGGAAGTGGTTTAGCCACTGGCAAAAAAAAGATGGCATGCCACATCCACCTAGGAGTAGATAACATCTACTGTCGGGGAAGATGATGAATCAATTCAGTTGTTTAATACTGAGAGGAGAATGCCCGCTCTGGTTTTGCACTTAGCACTCAGGTTCAAGACTAGGATCATGAAATATTGCTTTCCAGGCACAGAACAATGCTGCTTTTAACTGTGCCTGGTCTTTCCTGGAGAGATGCACAGAACTGAGCCTGTCTGGAGTTGAAATGCCAACTGTAGCTCCAAATGTTAGACAGATTGCTAATTATGTGGTGTTTTGCATCACGCTTAGATTGGTGTGTAGAGTGTATAACTACCAGTTTCATTATCAGAAGCATTTCCTGCTGATGAAGACTTCACAAATTAAGCTGAATTGCCTTGCCATAAGAAGAAAGAGATCTAACTTCTCCCAACCTTACTCTAACTCTCTCTCCTATATTATTTTGAGCCCATTGAGTGGCTGTGAACATATGGCATAAACAGTTTAAAAGATCAGTTTCTAGAGAGCAATATGATTCTAAAGAAACATAACCAATCTTCCTAACTGTTTGTAATTCTGTAGATAAGAATGTGGCTTGCAAAGGACCCATCTGCCATTTGCTTCTTGGATATTTAAGTTGTGATAGTATATTTTAATTTTTAAGTTTGCCATCTTTCCATGGCTGAAACTTACACAAGGAGTGCTAAAATGGAGAGGTTTCTAGAAGCCTTTCTCACAGCAATTGCTAAGTTTGAATTAGGACCACTGCATGCTGTAGCACCAGTTTCTCTCTTGGCTTACTGCCCTTATCAAAACACTTGCAAAACCACAGAAATAAATCTTGTTGCTTCTTGGCAAATGTTGCATGTTAGTAATAGCCACCAAGAACTGGGCAAACTTAGGAGCAGCTTCCATGCTACTGAGTCCTAAAATAGTTCTGAGAATTCTTCCTACTGTGATCAGAAAAATGAAGGATGATTGAACAAGATTGTGCTTATTTTGGCCTGTTCATGAAGAGTGATGTTGGGAGAGGCAAAAGTATTTCAAATGCAGTTCCAACTGTGCTGTCAGAAACCGTAGCTTCCAAGAAAGCTGCTAGCATGAGGCATGTTGGGGCTGCCATTTCCCAATAGCTAAGAAGGGCTTTAATGTTTATGTAGTGCTATGAATGTTACACAAAGGGTTTGATGAGTAAGATGAAAAGAAGAGCTGACCTGATGAAATTGTGTGCCTGAAAGGATGATGTGCAGTTTGCATTGTGTCCCAGGACTCCATGTCGATTGGGGTTTTTTGCTTTCTGAGTCCACAAAGTTAAGTTAAACAGTTTGCACAATAACCCTTCAGGGATCACTCCAAAGTGATGCTGTAAAAACTGTGCTGTGCAGTAGAAGTGACAGTGGATCTAAAAATCTCATTCCAGCAGTTTAAGCAGTTACAAAGAATTACATGGAATTCTTATTCTTCACCAGTCCATGAATCATAATTCATACTCCTTTTCATAAAGAAACAGCTGCAAAAGGTCATGTTAGCAGTCAATATTTAAACTATTTGAGTGGGTCAAATATCAGGGTTTCTTCAGTAAAAAACAGTAAATGGTTTTCAATGTATCTTACCAATTCCTTTTGCTACTAATCTGAGCATGGAGAACTGTTTTGAGTGTTAAAATTTCTACATATCACTCTAGTTTTAAAAAATGTAAGAGCTGAAAAGGCACTACAGATGAAATCTGAAGACCAAGAGGAATGCTAAAGAGAAAAAGGTTAATGCCTATGTACATTTAGATTTTGGGTTTATTTAATTCAAGAATTTAAAGAGAAAATCCATCTTAGGCTAGAACTACATGGCAGTAAGACAGTAAAGCAAAAATTTTCAAAACAGGCTGTGGGTACCATTAGCCCCCTAGGGTCTGGACGTTCACGTTGGATACTATTTTAAATGTCTGGATTCAAAGTCCCATAAAGAGGCCTCAGTCTTCAGAGGAAACTGCTACACATGTTGATAATCAAGAATCTGCTCAAACTGCTGTAGTTCAGTACCCAGAAGCTGTGCCTGGTGTTGAGCTGGCACCCAGCCAGGTGCCTGTACAGTACCATCTCTTACCTCCTAATTGTGTCGAGTACCCTGGCAGCACAGGTGTTGGCTTTCACATTTTCTTCCCTGAACACTCTTGGATCCTGAAGGCAAGTCCATGAATGCTACTATAGTAGAATGCAAGATATTTCTGATGCACCATCCCACAGATGTGTTTTGTCAAGCATGCCATGAAATAACATGACTCATTCTCCTAGCCACTCTTACATCAGCTTAATCACATAAGGATTGCTTGAGGTAAGAATCCTCAAACTGTTTCCTTTATTCAGCAGTTCTGTTTGACAATGCAAAATTTCTGAATTTGACATGATGGTATTCACCATTCTGATAGTCTTATTTTTTTTTCATTTTCAGGAATATATCTTTTATAGCTTGGGCTGCATTTTAAAACAAACAGAACTGAAGTATTACAGACAGTTTCATTAAATACATGTTTTCAGAAGATAAGAGATGCAAAGCGAATGCATCAAACAGAAATGAGTCATTCACTAAGATCCAGATGAAGACACAACCCATTGAAAGACAGCAAGTTGAGCAGGTGGCCACAAATGAAGAAAAATAAATCCTGGAATGACTGAAATTAGCCTGATTTTTTCAGATTAAGTTATCCAAACAGCATCAAACTGTTAAATGTCATATTTTGAATTTGCTATATCCAAGGGATTTTTTCAAGGCTCAAAAGGTAAGCTTTCTACATAAGTGATTATTTTCATGTTTTTTCCTCTGCAATGGAGTTCTTTTCTGAAGAATAAAGGTAGTCATGAGTGAAGATCCACTTTTGAGTAATTATCGTATTTGTGACAACCCTTGTCAGCAATGGGGCTGCCATGGTGCAATGTCTTATTGCATGGAGTTCTCTGGGATGTGAAATAACCTTGGTTCAGCCTTCCATCCATCCTGGATACTGCTGCTGCCCAGGTGCCATTTCAGAAACCCAACCACAGGGAACTTCTGTGTTGAATCTCATTGTTCCTACTTTTGACAGAGGGCTGGGGAGGGGTGGGATGGGATGATATTGGGCCCCTGGGGTATTTACTTTCATTCTCACTGAAATGGAAATGGAGAATTAAGGGCAGCTTTGTTTCCCCTGAGGGGAAATGGCTATGGTTAATTGCTGTAGGAATTTAAATGGTGCTTCACACTTCCTTCAAATGCTAGCATAGATTTAAGACAGCCAGTGATGTGTGTTTTCTGGTATTCAGTCTTTAATTGCATATCCCTTTTTGCTGGAGGGTTCAATTTATTAATTTAATAGTGTTTTATCAATCTCTGTCAATGCAACCCTTTGCTGGTGACTGTGGAGCATCATGACTGTTTAACAGTGAAAACTAAATAGTCTTACTAATGCTAAAATTGAAGACCATGTTCCATCTGATGAGCACACAAGCAGGGATCTGTACCTTATGCTACATTGTACCAATTTTGCATCCTTCCCCTCTGTAATCAGACACTGACTGTTTCTACTTCTGTGTCTTTTCTTTACTGACCCTCTTTTTACATTGTTATTTTCAGATTAGAGAAAATTGCTTTCTGTCTGGTAGGGATATAATTTCCTTGTACCCATGGAGAATTTCATTGGGTCTCAGAGTAGATGTAATTAGGCTTTTGCTGAATTCCTACTGTAGCAAAACTCAAGCAATTTCATAGCATGCTGCCAAAATATCTCTCCATAGGATGTCTTCTGAGTGCTGATTTCTTAAACATTTAGTCTGTTGTTTAAGATTTTTGACTGTCTGTATTAAGAGTTTAGTAAAAAGGACTGTTTGTGGGAGAAAAAAGAGGACTAACTTCAAATACCTTCTTGTTTTCTATGTTACAGCAAGGAATGCTCCTCATTCCCTGAATGAAACTTCATATGCAGCTATAGATACCTGAACACAGTTTATGGTGTTTGACACCCAAGTCTCAAACACTGGCTCATGACTTCTGGAATCTGAATTCAGTTCCCCACAACATAAATTACCAAGGGCCAAATCCACCAGAGGATATTCTTATCCAGGGCAAAGTCTAGGGCAGGGCACTTCTGCTTAGACTGACTGTCCAAAAGACCAGGGCTTTCAGCTGTTACTAGACAGCCTGTGGTGCCTGGTCTGCTGGTGAGCTGTGAAACACCACAAAGTGATCCTTAAAACTGTTGCCTTTTTTTTGGTTAGTTGGTTGGTTGGTTGGGGTTTTTTTTGGTGTTTTTTGGGGGTTTTTTTTGTTACTCAATTGCAAATGCATATTCCTCACATGCAGGTAAACAAGAAGTTCCCCAATCCTTGTGTTGAACAACTATATGTTTTGAAACTTGGGGAATTTGAATGTGCTTTGCTCTCACTATCCCAGCAATTTCTAAACTTGGTTAGTATTTTCTGATGGTGATTTTATATATTGTTTACAAAAGCCTTTAGAAGATTTTTTTTTTTAAGCAGCTGGCAACTGGATAGAATGCTTTTCTGTTTAATACTTAAATCAAGCACTTAACCTGCCTCTGGGTCTATAATCAACAAGACATTTCTGCTGTATATAGCAGCTACCAATCTCCCTCTGTTTTTCTATTGACTTCAATGAGAGTATTTCAATTGCCAGCTGAACCCCCATTAAATGGTTTTATCAAGGGAGCATAGTTTCTCTCTGATGAATTCACAACCACCAGTAACACCACCTCCCTCTACTATCTTGATTGCTCTGGTACTTTGTTAGAACCTGCTCTTCTCCTCAGGGTTTTGAATAACTTTGGTTCCTCAGACTGCAAAACTAATCATCATCATGGTTGGTGGTTGCTTCTCATGGCTGCCTGCTATTCATGTAATTTCAGGTAGAGAAAGTTGAAGAGCTTTTGCTTCAGTGCATTTATTATGTGAATTTCACCTCTGCCAGAAGTGATTTCCACGATATTCTGGAGAGAAACTGTACAGGAATAATTCCAAAAGTGTCTCTCTTCATCACAGTAGAAAAAGACTAGTCTTGCCATATCATGCCTTGCTGTTCAGTGAAAGCTGAATCCACTGAAGCTGCAGTGAACATGACTCAATTCACTAAGAAGTTCTGCTCCACAGGTCCAGTAACAGGTCTGCTACAATTCAAACATCTCTGGTAGGCACCTGAAAGACCTACTACACTTGGAATAACAAAAGAAAATTTACATGAGATCTTTGTGGTTTAGACTAATCAGTCCAGACTATCAGTGGATACATTGACCAAATGGACAGTTGGTGACATGGGCAGCTCTGTAGATACCACAGGCTTGTATATCCTTCACAGCAACTCTGAGGGAGCAGTGTGACCTCAAAGAAGATGCCAGCTGTGCTCCTATATCCATTCCCTGTTCATCATCCAAGCTTTTTGTTCCTGTTGTACTTAGGGCTGGTAATTCTGGTCCGTGCTCCTCATAATAAAAGCAGAATCAGAAATGAGGAAAAAGTTCTTAGAGGTTTCTTGTTTAAAATCATTTCACTGAAAGTAGATCAACTGCTTACCCTTTCTTACCCTCCCCTGCTGAGTTTTCACAGAACTGCTTTGCTGGAGAAATAGAATAAAAGCAAACTGCAGAGAGCAGAGCTGTAACTATTTTTTTATTTAAGCAATAAAAAAAGCAATACTGCAATCCTTAATTAAAGCAAGTTGAGACAACTATGTGGTTTAATGAACTGGTAGAACCTTTTTTATTCCAAGAAGAGCTACATTTGTCAGGACAGGAACAACCAGGGAAATATATCTTGTTTATCTCACAGAATGACTATTACCTCCTAAAAACAGCAGAGTTCTCTATTTTAGGAAATGCAGTTACAGTTGGCTCCCCAGTCCCCTTTTTGTGCCCCTGAGTAAATGCATGTGGGAATTTTTACACAGGAGTACTCTCAGAAGATGTGGAGCTGGCATCACTGCTTGGTAGCACCTATTCTCCTTCATTACCCCATTTCAGTAATTTAGCAATGCCAGATAATAAAACACAGCACTGTAGGGGAGTATTGCAAAGGGCACTTGGCCATCATGGACTACTGTTCTGTGTAGTTACAGGACTGTCTCTCAACCCCTCCTTTGCTCAGCTCTCTTCAGCTCCTGATCCTCCAGGCCATCCATACATGTATGAGTTGCTTCTACACAGCAAGGTGTCCTCTGTCTCCACACTGGTAACACATTTTCTATGTCAGGGCCATGATCTTTCCTCAACAGCCCTTGCCTATGAATAGGAATGGGAAGGGCCTTGCAGAAACTCACTCATGTCCTGCTTTGTCCAGAGGTGTTTTCCTGATGCCCTGAGCAGCTGAGACTAGTCAGAGCAGTTTTATGTTCAGTGAATATCACACACAGACAGGTAACAACTGAAGCAACACCTTGTGTTGTTAAATGCTGTTTTGTCCTAAAAGAGAATTGGATTTTTCTCTTTTTTGATAAGCCCAATGCCTTCCTCAAAGCAGCAGGTGACTGGAACCATTTAGTCAGGTATGTAATTTTCCTCTGATGATGACATTTACTAATGTTTGGCTCCTGGGAAGCTAATGAGACACACGCCCATGGTACCAAGAGCACTCTGCCAAATGCTGGGAGGTATGTTCTCTGTCTTCATGCTTTTAAGGAACACAAACACATGCCAACCCTGCCAGTTTGGTCAGATAAGATTAGGAGAGGCTTATTGCTGGAACCTCTCTAGTTCATGTAAAGAGTATCTTTAGAACTATTTTATGAATAGAACATAAAAAGTTGAAAATACACATCAGGAGGGAATTTCTTTTTTGTACTAGTCTTGTCCTTTTGGGAATTCCCATGACTGCTAAAATATTGGACTATAGGTTTTTCCATATGGGATGACTAGGAAAGACATATTTTCAGTGGTAACAAACTGGTTTCAGCTAGTAATATTGAAGCTGATCTAGGTTACTTTTTAGAGCAGTTCCATGATGAATATTTGGAAAAAGAAGCATGTAACCAGGCCAGTTTTCATATGGCACCTCTTCACCAGAGGGAAATAGCATTTTAGGATAAGGTGCTTTTCAAAGGAAATTTTTTGTGTCTGTTTCTGGAAAGCCTCTCTCCATGCATATTTTGGTGTAAACCTAGTTTGTCTAATACATATTTACATAACAAATTCAAGCCTTTTATTTCAGAAGTCTTTTGCAGATATTGTTATCATCCATACAGTGCAATAAAAAGACCTGACCAGATCAAATGTAGCAGATGTGATGGGTCTGCTCAATAAGGCCTGAGATTAACCTTCATATCTGAAAAGTAAGCAGTTAAATTAAACTAAACAGGAGTAAGGCTGAGTGCTGCCTGCACTGCTGACCAGGTATGCTCATGAGATGGGACACAACCAGCCATGGGGAGAGGAGAGCAGAGCATCTGCTTTGCCAGATGGACACGGGGTGCCCAGCATGGATACTGGAGCTGGACACCCAGATGGGGTTTCACTGAGGACTGCTGCCAGTCAAGCAGGAAACTCTTCTGGGGTGTGTGCTGTGCTAGAAAGAGCTAAGCAAATCATCCCATATGAGGTGAGCAGATAGCAGGAGGGTGCTCAGGGGTTCTCAGGGCTGTGCTGTGTGCCGTGGCCCTTCTGGACAGCCCATGCCCTTGGAGGAGTGTGGGAAGCAGAGGAATATTGAGACTACTTTGAAGCTTCCTCTGTGCCTCTGTAATCAGAGAAAGATTAAGCCCATTCACAGCCAGTCCCCGTGGGATGTAAATTGTTCGTCCAGCACAGCCAGTGCTGGGGACACTCTTGTCTCCTTCCTCCCCTGTCCCAATTTCCATTGCATCCTGGCAAAAAAAGTAAAAATTAGCACCAGTGTCATCTGAACTCAGGATATCAAGAAGAACTAACCCAGATGCCAAGGAATATAAAGGAAAAAAAGAAATAATTTGCAAGAGGAGTTACAGCTTTAAGAACATAAATTCTAGCTCCTTGGTGTTTTTCAGACCCGTAGGATGATTTGGATGGAAAAATTAACAGTGTCCCACAGCCTGCTGAGGAAATACAGAGAAGGCAAAAAGGAAAATTGTGTAGGTCTCTGTGTGTCAAATATCAAATCACAGAACCACAGGATATTCTGGGTTGGAAGTGAGCTGCAGAGTCATCAAGTCCAACTCTCAACCCTGCACAGAACATCCCCAAGAGTCACACCAAATGGCCAAGAGCATGTGACCATTTCTCTCCAAGTTACTAACAGCTTGAAAATAAATATCCATGGTGACATCTGCTCTGTGAAGGCAGAAAGAGCCTTGCATGTTGATATTTGCCACAGATCAGTATATCACTTTGGCAAAATGACCACCAGTACGTAAACAGCTGTTGGTAACATGCAGGGAGAAAAATCAGGAACGCTGAGGGATTTCAACGTCAAACAAAAGACTCACAAAGCCAGAATGAAATGTGCTTTAAATTCTTCAACGTTGTAAATGATGATTTGCTAACTAGAAAAATACTGTAACCAGTATTGTAGTCTTGTCAAAGCTTGATCTTGCAAAGGATACGCAATAAAATAACAATAGTTGTTTAAGTTACACTGACTGTTCTGGCCATAAAGAGACTGTTTGCTGTGGAGCAGAATGTCTGCCAGCTCTGCAGGCCTTGGTGACTGGCCCCAGAAAAAAAACTGTCTGGGTTTGGGGGAGGTTCTAGCACTGCAAGTATTTAAATCAAGATTGGACCTTTTTTTGAAAACACACTGTTTCAGTTTGAACTATGAGACCTGAAGCAGCCATTCCTGAAGTCTCTGCTCTGTGTAATGTAGCAGACCAACCTAGGAGAACCATAGTGACATCTTAGCAACTCAGACAATAACTATGACAATTAATGTCAGCAAGTGTCATAATTTAATGGTGATGCCATATGCCTGAGCACTTGACATTTTTAGTGGAAACATTATAAGCTAAACTTCAGAAATGTAGTTTAATTGTAATGCTTGAAATTTTTTATGGACATTTGCCTCTAGTAGAAGGTGCTCAATCTACATTTTTCTGTATATGCTCCATTTTACTTAGAGAAGAGCAATCTTTTTAAAACCCAGATGATGTGACATATCATGGCAAAAAAAATTAATTTTCATATAAGTAAGACTAATTAAAGGAATTACTCAGGTAGTCAATACTATATGGACAAGTAATCCCAGGAACCATAAAACAGCATATTTACAAAAATAAACAAGGAGCTGGCATGGTGTTAAGCTGCTCTAGAGCATATACTCATCTGTTGCTTGCTTTTCATTGTCTTCTTTGACAGCTTTAATTTTTTTATTCCTGGTCAAGACAGAATATCAGGCCCCCAGAGATTAAAACAAACATTTAGAGACTATGTGCTCTGTTAAGAAAAACAAACAAATTTAGTCTGACATTGTAAGTTCAGCATTGGGAGGATGAAATAATTATTATCCTGGTTGGGCACTGAGTTGTCTAGATTCTATAGAAAATCATTGAATCAGCAACATGTGATCTTTACTGTTACAGATTAATACCAAAAGGAGCTTGAAATGTTAGTAGAATTGGTGGTTTTGTTCTGCTGGCAATACAGGTTCCTGTGTCTATCAATCAACCAGGTCAGGTAGTCAAAAGTCCAAATGCTCATTCATTTGTCTGTAACTTTTGAACCATTGTTTTAGAAGATACTGTTGTGCTACTTAGAGCAGTCAGAAATACTGCCTTGACTCTTGTACAAACAGCATCTATATTTCTCATCAATTCTAACTCCTGATGCATTTTTACCTTAATCCAGTCACAGGAAAGAAATTAAATAAAATTTTCTATGAGAAACTCAGTTTGAACTGTTAGAAATAAGCAGGACCATGTTGATATATAAAGATATATCAATATGGTCCTGCTTATTTCAAACAGCTAAAGAAAGTGAGCTTTAAGCTTTTGTATTCAGATTCAATTCTTGCTCAGCAGGGTCTCTAAAATGACATTAGTGGGAGGAAAAGTCAAGTCACCCTGAAATGAAGGAAAAGAGATTATGTCCTTTCTGGGAGAAATTCTTCAGAAGCATTTATTGTATCTTAGCAACAGTATATTAAATAGTGCACTGATTTTTTAAAACTTATTTTTATTTCTTAATCTTGTTTTCTGCTGGTTTACTAACTGGGTTTAATGGATGAGATCAGACTGTGCATAGGCAACTGGAGGAAAAAGATGCTTGTCTTAGCATCTCCAGCCCAGCCATGGTGCTTACAGCACATTACTCTCAGCCACTAAGGAGCCACCACAGTACCTTGCTGTTGTGTCTCTATAGAGGAAGAGCTGGCTGAAAAGTCAGTTTATCACTACTATTTTTCAGCTATATGGGACGATTTAAAAAAAAAAAAAAATTATTTACATTATATAAACAGCGAAATTCAGTAGATTTCCTCATTTCACAAATATTCCTCATGCTGTGTATTCTTTACAGATTAATGCCCTAAACCTGCTGTAAATTATGACAGGATACACCTAATCTACCAGTGACACACTTCAATGCTCAAAAGTGTTTGGCCTCCAGCGTTGGCCATATCAAGGATGAAGCATGTTTCTCTTAGATCATCCTGTTCACTCCCTCACAGCTCACTGTTTCAGAGCCCAGACCTGTTCCCACTGAAGTAGAAGGCAAAGCTCCAGCCTTAATCAGTGTTTGCTGAAGTTTAAGCCTCTTGGCAGTGGAGACTGTTTTTTGTTTCACAAACAAGGTCAAATTAAGCACAGGGAAGAGTCTTGTAGCTGTTTGTGAGGAAGACTGGGATGATGGAGAGAGACCCAGATTTGGTGGCAGTTTGGAGTTCTGCCAAAGGATCTCCATAATTTACACCTACCAATTACAGCTGTACTACTAATACGAGCCTGGGCTGGCTTGTTGTAGCTGCTCAGCTGAGAGAGAGCCAGCTCTGTCTCAGCTTCTGTCATCAAGACAGCTAAATCTGCATTTATGTTATAGATGTTGTTCCACAGCACAACTTTCCACATGGCAGGTGGTTTTCTAGTGAGATGACATTTTGTTCCTAATTAATGTATGCAGTTTTTTGCTGAGGATAGGTGATCAAAACAAGCCCTGCCAAGACGAAAGGAAAAAACAATTCACAGCATGAGCACTGGGCCACCTTTCCTAACCATTTCAGACATTTAGTTCTGAAGCTGATGTAAAATGTATCCTTCCTTTCTGTTCCTCTTACATCTGCTAGATTATGATTATATTGCCTTCCTCAAGATCATGGACAAGGTGAGACCAGAGTATGGCAAGCTGCTCTGGCTGACCCGATATATGAGGAAGCCTCACTGGTCTTCCTTTTCTTCCTCAATTAATTTTCATTCTTGTATCACAAAAATTAATGATGAGATGAGCTGCTGTGTGTCATCAGAGAACTTACACATTCATCCATGGAAAGGAGCTTTGGAAAGAAGATAACCTTTCCAAGTTCACGATTCCTCTTGGATGACAGAAACCAGAAGATAATAGGTGTCAATAGATGCTAGCTAAATCAGCAGAGCTCTGGAAAACCACTGGAAACAAGTTCTGCATTATTTAGAAGCTGGGAAAGTAGAACTGGTGTAACATTTTGCTTACCAAATCCTGGCTTCCAACTCTGACTTTCAGATGATCACTGCATGGCTGGGTGATGCTTCTTCTTAGCACCACTCCTGTACAGTCCAGTGCAGGTTGCTCATCCTAAGCAATAGCTTAATTTTCTTTCCAGGAGTTCAAGGTCCACAAAGCAAGCTAGAAGTGGTTATATGCAGACATATGTTTTGGTATATTTTGAAACTGAAGTGCAGATTAGACTGCATGTGTTCAAACAAAGCCATTGTTCACGTGTGAGCATGCAACGGGACTCTGATACAGCTTCTCTCCAAGCTTGTCAGGAAGGAAACACAAAACACCAGCACAGGACCAGGGTATCCTCACACAGCATGAATTCAGCCACCCCAGCTGTGCCAGGTACAGTGCAGGCCATAAATCATTTGTCCCATGTTTAGATTTCAGTACAGCAAACATGATACAGCCAGGCTGGCAGGTCCTTGGTCCAGGCAGAAAGTACACAGGACAACTTGGTCAAAGTCTCCTGAGAAGTCTCCAGGAATGGCAGCTGCTGCAGTGATGGATACACCTTAGTGCCAGCAGCAGGAAACCTCATTTACCCCTGGAAAGTGGAAGGTGCTTCCTTTCCTCCCAGGGAAAGATGGCCCTTTGTAACATGCAGTTAATGAAGAGGACAGGGTAGGTGTGTGTGGTGGGGCAGATAAGGGCCAGAAAGGGACAGAAGAGGAATTGAACTGACTTTACAGACCTGGTGACTTGGGCATATCACATACCTGGAGAGGTCAAAGGGCAGGTGAGTGCCTGTGGAGGCACAAACACCCTGCAAAAGGGAAAACACACAGAGGGGAGGGCAGCACAATGGAAAGGTGAAGCAGATTCTTGGGATGAAGGGGAACTCTTATTTGTTTAATGTGGCAGCCTCTCCCCAAAGGGTTTTTCTCTTTAATTCATCACACTACAGAAGGAAGCTTTTAAAATATGAAAAGATGCTGGAATAAAGCATATACATTACTGTATGCTTAATTTTAAAAATACACACCAATATCCTAATGAACTTTTAGCTAAGGCACTGCAATCTTTTCTTCTTACCTACTACTGTGAGGAAATTTATCTTATTTATCCTCAAAGTATGAGTCATCAACAAAAAAGGAGATTATTGCATGTGCTTGCCATAATTAATGACACCCACATAGAATGAGACTTTTGCCCCCTCTGTGAGCTGAAGCTTAACTTGCAGAAGGATCCTTTTGAACACAGTGATGCTAAACTTATCAGTGACTGAGTGCAAAGCATTTTCATCTAGTTTTGAAGCCATTTATGAGGGTCTTGCAGAAAGAGAGAATAAAGGTATATTTCTCTCCTATATGCTCCTTCAAGGATCATGGAGAAACAGGAAAATAATGAATATTCATTTCCAAAAGTTCAGTTAATACTTGTGCATGAAGACTTTCAGCAGGTTTATGCAAAAGTGCACTGGAGACTTTGCTTATTTTTGGTACATAAAGCCAAAAACATCAAGAACTCAGAAACAGTCATACAGTCAACAATCATAGCTCTCTCTCTAAATTAAATTGCAAGACCTTATTCCTCATCTATATATCTACATTGATGTTTTTATCATCAACTTTCATCTTGAGAGTATTACAGGGTACAGTGGACTGAATATATCATGCAATAAGCTTTAAAAGCTTTGCCATAGGACTATGGGTGGAACTGCCTCTCTTCAATTATTTTTAAACCTTGAGAAATTCCTTCTTTAAAGCATATGTGTTGTCTTCCTCATTAAAGTTAGCAACTATGCTGAATCACATTTCCTTTTTTGTCATATATTATGCAGAATAGGATTTTTAAATGTGACTTCTCATTCGATGCCTCATCAGCCTTGCTAGGTTCAGTCTGAGAAGTACAGCCTTAATTCATTGCTCTCTTCTCAAGAAGAAACTCTAGTTTCTTCTTTTTGAGGACTAAAAAAAAAGAACAAAATTACAGATTCTGGTATTTTTTGCATTTTTATTACTTTCAGTAATAAAGGACTTTCAATTTTCATAATCTAAGCCACTTTTCATGGCACTGCAAAATTTCAGACAAGACAGCATTTTGAGCTGGGCTTCCATGACATGCCTAGTGGAATCCAGGATGGTGAGATTGACTCTGGCTTGGTGGTGGGGCAATTTCTTGGGGCACAGGAAGGTTTAAGGGTAGTGTGACATTTGAAGAGGAGCAGTAAAGTGGGCATGGAACACTCTCTCTCCATGAACCAGAATGCTACAACCAAGAGTGGTGGAAATACCAGTCCTCGGCTCTGCTCCTCAACAGAGTGTGTTGGGGGAAGGAAGGGAGATGATCAGAGCTCCAAGAGCTACCTCCTGCCTTTTCTACCCAGTCACTCCAGGAGCTCCAGGGAGGAAGTGTGGTGCTGGGAAGAACTGAACCTATGTCCCTCTTCTTACTTTGTTTCACTCACAAGGAATTCATCTTGAAAAACAAGAATTAAAAAGGCTTACTGCTTGGTCTGATTTAAGATGAAAGGAAAGATATTTTCTGGCTGCTATGTAAGAGTAAGACTTTGAAAAATTTGAACAATTATGAAGAGCAATATATTTGAACAATTATGAAGAGCAATATGGAAATTTTAGTATTGTGGCAGGACACAGTGATTGAGAATGAGGTGATGTCTCAGGTAACTGAACTGAAGTTAAATGGAACAAGGGCTCTGAACCAGCAAAGACACTCCACAGGCACAACAGCTTCTGGGCTCTGTCCTGAAAATAAGTTTGGCTCAGATGTTGTGATATCATTTATTGTCTGGTTTAATATCTTAGTGACTAAGCTACAGACACCATAGCAGAAGAGGGGAAATACACTTTTCTTAGCCAAAGGAATACAGAATATTGACAAGTAGAGAACTGTTCTCACCAGAGCTCAATTTTCTTTCCTTTGAGAGCCTGCTTTCTGTAAAAGACATTAACTTCATACTACCTTGACACAATCAACCACAACAAACATCCTCAGTTAGAGTTGTGCAATATAGGAACTATGAAATGTTCATTTTCAGAATAGTTATTTCATACTCACATTATTATTTCAGTTGCCATGTTAGAAAAAAGGTTAATGAGATTTCTGGCAGTGAGGGAAACATCTAGATAAAATGTTTTCTAAACATTAGATATAGCCTTATTGTATTCCTTTCTAAATAGGAGTATCAATCTTTTTCCTCCCAGTTCAAGATAAGTTGTAGCCACACATTCAGTGAGTCCCTGTGTTGGCTCAAGATAGCATAGAAACTGCTAAAAAAAAAGTGACAGAGGATTTTTTCACTATGTCTGTTTTTTTTAAAGAGCAAATGGAAAACAAGCTGGTTGAGATTCTGTTTGCCTGAGCTAATCAGCTTTTTTGATGTGTGAGGAAGGTATGATTTTTTTTTCATCATAGTAAACATAGGGTGAGTAGGACTGTGAGCTTAGGCTTGCAAATTTTCATGACAGCTTTGCTTATTGAAATGATTCACGTAGTGAAATAATGCTGGAAGTCAATAAAAGAAAAAGAGTTTCTCCTGTCATCCAGATACTCTCCAAGATGCAGAATCCTACAGCTTCTTGAAGTCAGTAATTTTATATCAAATGAGTTCAGCAGTTTGGAACACACACATAAAGACCAAATTCTCCTTTTGTGTTGGTACCTGCTCTGCATAATTACTTACCAGGGCATTGTTCTAGCAGAAGGTAAGTAAAATACTTGTTTAACACTGAAGATAAATTAATCACTCCTTTGTTTCATTAGCAAAGTAATAAAAATGCAGGAAAAGACAGACTCTAATGCTAAATACCAATCTGGACATAGGCCTGCCCTAGAGGAGGATTAAACCATTGGCCAAGTTTTAACCTTGCTGCATACACACTTGTCTGCTTGATGATCCCCTCCACTCCTGCTTTTGTACATGAGTGCTTTGGGCCTGTAATTAAACATGCCCAAAATACAGAAGCTGCACACTCAGAGAAAGAAGATAAGAAACAGAGGATATAATTTCTACAATTGACACAACGATCTCAAATTTTCACGCTGCAGGGATTAATGTTGGATGTCTGGACCTCAAAAAGGAGTTCAGGAGCCTCCTACAGCTTCATATTGAGTGCCAGAGTAGGTCACGGATCCCATGCTGGTCTGCTCACACATCAGTTTTACAGTTCTCCAGCCTGATAGAATTAATTCTCCACAGGCACAGCTTCTTACCTGTGCAAACTGGGGAGATGCCTGTCACAAGCCTTGGGATTCTGTTTTGCATCCCAAATCCTTCAAGGTCAGTACATTATCTGACTCAGCAGCACTCAAGTCCTCTCTTGAATTCTGCCAAGGGAAGTAGCAGTTTAAATCCATCAAACAGAAAATTGGACCTAAGAAGAGAAAATTTTAACTGCATGGATAGATGTCAGTATGCTACAAGGCCTGTGGGGAAGCTGCAGCTGCTTGATGCTCTTGAGGAGTCATCAAAAGCTGCTGCTCTGCAAAGTGAACCATGTAACTTGTTTCCTGTGGCTCCCAGAACTGAGTCATCCTCTTCAGCATGTCCTGCTTTGGTACAAAACATTACATCACCTCCAGATCAACTATGCAAGTCAAATGGGTCTGACACACATTTTTAACTTGCAATGATTGTTTTTGCCAACTTTTCTTAATTAGTGCAGATTCTCTCTGTGACCTATTTTCAGGAACTGAGCAGTTCAGTCAAGCCTGGATGATAAGAGCTTGTGTTTTTACTTCTACTGAATAATGTAAAGCTCATCTGTAAATTCAAGTTTCCCTTTAGGTGCTCCTGTTGAGAAAAGTTAGAGGTACAAAACAGGACAATTACTTTCAAAGTTAAATCTTGAATATCCTCCAAGTCCTCAGCACTGAAGACATTTTTAATCAGAGAATCTCTTCTCTACTTCATCTCCACATTGTATCTATGTGGATATATATCTATCTATTATATCTATCCCACTGATTTTTTTTTCACTGTAGGTACTTTTAAGTTAGCTGATAAGGTTTGGGGAAAGGGAAAGAAAGAGACAGGTAGTAATTGGGTCTTCTGATCAGACTCCCTTCACTGCCTGCTTCACAGAATTGTAGAGTGATTGAGGTTGTAAGGGACTTCTGGAAGACATCTGGCCCAACCCCCCTGCTCCAGCAGGTGACCTGTACCTGGTTGCTTGGGACCATGTTCAAATATCTTATTATTATCGCTAATAAGAAACTCCACAATCTCCCTGAACAACCTGTGCCAGTGCTGAGTTTAATAAAGCATATGTTCACATTCATATTATGTTCAGTGCATTTCTTACATTTTATAAAATTAGGTAAGGACTGCATAGAGACAAAAAAAAAAAAAAAAAAAAAAAAAAAAAAAAAAAAAAAAAAAGCCAGAAAGTGTAATATGAAATTAATGTCCAATATTCTGAGTATGAATCAATAGTACCTGAGGAAATCATTGTTCCTACATAACCATACAGTGGAAAAGCTGTACAGAACTGAGCATGATATGAAAAACTACTCTTAATGCCATCCTCTCATAGGTGATCTGCCAGGGCTACTTTCTAAGGAGTCATCTAGCACTCAGTTATCTCTTGAAGGTTTCTTAATGGATAATGAGGTGTTAAAAACATGAAAAGAGCATAATCTCTATAGGCACTTGGGACCATATGTAAAAATAAATCAATAAAATAAAATTGAGGTTTGATAAAATATAGAAGTAAGGTAGCACTGAATACCTGTGTACAAGATTCAATTCAAAGAACTCTGCAGCAGCTGGTTAGTAATGCTGGAGGCACCCTGCCTCACTAGAAATTTGTCCATGCTACTTGAAAATATATTTAGTGTAGCTCAATTTTCCCATGCATCTGGGATTTATTGTCTACAAGCAACTGCAACAATCTCTTTAAGTCGCTTAAGAAGTCCAGTCCAAACAGCTGTCTCACAGTTTAAGGCCCTCAAATATGAAGAAGTCCACAAAACAGAGTTGTGAAATTGTGACACTTTTCCTATAACCCACCTTCTGGCTTGATAATTCACTCCCATAATAGATGAGCTATTCCTAATCCACTCCATCAAAGGGGGTTTGAATAGATGGGTGATTCCCCTATTGCAGGCAGTGCTCCAGGGGATTATTTACTCTTTTCCTACTGAGGTTCAACCTGCAGAGATGGGTGATATTTACAATTTCTTCTCTAGGTATGCTCTTCACAGAGGATGATACACTGAAGGCTGTGGATCAGACCATGCATCAGCTCCATGACTTTGCAAAGTCTTTTACTAATGTGGTGCACTCTTGGCCTTTTAAAATGTAGTGCAGGAATTACAGTTTACAGAATATAGTATATATTTGGGAATATAGTATATATATATATATGTATATGGGATCTAGCTTTTCAGGTGTACTTAGTTTACCTAAATCCAGCTGAGGTAAACAACGGATATGTGCCAAGATAGTCTGTATATTAGTGCCTTTCCTTACAGAAGATAAAGTCCAAGCCACAGGAGAGCAAAACAGCCTAAATTTCTTGCACATTCCAACAGAGAAAAAAAAAAGAAGCAGTAGTCTGTGACTACATGAATGATGCTTTATAAATTCTATAAATCCTGAACTATTCAAGGAAAAGAAAACAGGTTCTGCATAATTATCCTTGAACTGCAGTACTGTAGAGTATGCTTAGGAAAAACACCAGAAGCACAGAATGCTTGATTGAGGCAAGGCATATTGATGATTCAGAAAAGGAGCTTTATTTTTTTAATAAATGTCATTTTTAAAGCAATTAGGCAGATTCAGTGTTCTTAATTCTGTGGTCATACAGTATCACAGGAACATAATTAAAAATAGTTGCTTTCCCAAGCCCAGAGACATGCAGTTGCCAGGCAACATATCATATACTTGAGAACATATAACACTGCACATGATTTATGTAGTGCTGTTGTTGTGTCTCCAGATGCTGATACCATTGTATCTAATGAAGATTCTTACAGGCTCAGCCACCATCTATCTATAATCATCATGCTGAATCTATTCCTTGGTTTGCCAGCACTATCCATCAGCTGCAAGCTCATTTTTTAATTCTACAGCTTGAATCACTACTGAAGAGTCAGTAATTTGAACAGAAACTTATTAGAAAGGAGTAGTAATGAACTGCATTAAATTCCTTTCATTACTTTTCTTTTAATATAAAATAATAGATCTAATAATAATAAATCATCAATTAAACATAGATGTTGGGGTTTAGCGTATTTGTGAAAATTAAAATATTTATGAAATGCTTATGTCACAAGACAATATCTCCCAAAAAGCTGGAAAGATTTGTGGGATATGAAAATCACTAAAAAAAAATCACTCCAAACAATGACACTCAGAATTAGAACTATTGGAAATCTCCCAAAATAATTGTTCTGTGTTTTCACGTTCTTGGGAAGAAAGAAGACATTTCCATTCTGGATCTGTTACTTAGCCTGGACTAGACTTTGTCATTCCCATGGACATGGCTTCATCCACTGCCACATCCACCTGAAAACTCATAAAAGGCATCAGCTCCTGGTTCATAGGAACAGTAATCCATGTGATGAAAACAAAACTACATGGAGCACATATGTTCAGATGAATGGCATGTCATTTGTGTTGGACTTTTTGCAGTAGTTTGATGCTGGAGAATGAGGACTTGGAGAATGTAAACATAGGAAACCTTCCTTATCCTACTACATCTCAGATGTTGTGTTTTCATAGGCCATGCGACCCTAATCCAAACGAAAAAATGTATTTACAGGGCAGTCAAGAGGAAAATACAGTGTTTTTTCAAAAATGGTTGAATATTTCTGTTTGAAGGTTTGGAAGCTTTGGGTTGGTGCCTGCAGAATCCTCCTCCTGGAAGCAGCCCGCTGGAGGGAGCTGTGACATCTCAAATACATCAACAGCCTTAGCTGGAAACTGACCTGGAGGCCCCCAGGAAGGAGTTTTTACTCATCTTTAGTCTTACCCCTTTTGAAAACTACGACTCATCTTAAACAGATATTATCTTTGGTTAAAATGAATATTTGAAGCAGTGGACGTTAACAGAAAGCTTTTGATTATATGTCTGAGAAACAGACTATAAAAATAACTTCATTTGGAGTACCTGTGTGCAGTTTGCAACATTTGCACACCCAATAATTGTGACATTGGGTGGCTGAGCAGAAAGAACAAAAGGGAACTATGACTGAGAAATGTTCAATCACATGCCAAAAATGAAAGGAAAAAATTGCTCCTGAACTCCTTAGTGATTTTCTTATGTGTGAGATGCATCTTCTTGGACACTGGCATAAAAATTTAAAAGCTTTACTTTGAAGCCACAGTTGTAAGGGTAAGATCATTATATTTTATGTTTGAGCTACTGTGTGTCTCCTGTTGATGAGAGCCAGTTGCCCAGGTGTGCAGAGAAGGTCAGCTGCAACCTGAGGATATTACAGAACCCCAGGTTTAACAAAGGACCTTCAAGCACCCAGCAAGTCCACACCTCCACACATGGACTTGGGCATTGCCTGAGGAATCATTGGCACCTCAAAATTCACCCAGAGAGGGAGATTGCAGCAAGGAGCACCTTCCCTATAAAAGTATCAAATACTGAAAAAAAACAATTTTCAGGTTAATCTTTGTCTTTTAAAATCCAGTAGCAGAAGTAGGAAATCCTGATGTCTTTTAATACAGGGGGACAGCAGCCCTAGAAGCAGGTCTGGATTCAATTCCTTCTGCAGCCTGAAACCATTCCAACTGACACCACCCAGCTCACCCTGGAGTGCCCTTGGGCCATACTAGCAGCTGGGATTTTGAGTGAAGTTCAAGTGGTATTAAGCAAAATGTAGAAATACTGGGTCTCCTCAAACTCAGCTTGGAGCTGGATATCCCTTCCTACCTCTATTTCACAGTCTAAGATTCAGTTATGTTGGCATTATCATTTCCATGTAGGATTACAGAATATTTTGAGTTGGAAGGGACCCACAAAGATCATTGAGTCCCAAGTATCACCACCTTTAGCCTCATCACACCCCTCCTGCCCGAGTCTGGTTCATCTATTTCCAATTGTGAAGCCAAAAGTAGCGAAGGGAAAAAAAGTCAGAAAGCAGCATCATGTTGTCAATAATCAAAAGAGAAGATGCTACAGAGATAGCCTTTCTTTGTCCATTCTTGCCTCTCTCCACATATGCCTTTCTCTCAAGCAAGAGCTCAGTCAGAGTGTAGACCAAGGGGCTCAACCAGAGAAATGACAGCATGCTGCATAGACCATGAATAGCCAGGCACATTTTTAGCTGGATACACTGCAGCTGTTCCCACCCATCTAGCCACATTAATGAATAAGCAGACTAGCTGGAAGCTTCTGAGAAAATGAACAAGGCTGACATTTGGAGTGTCATTGCTGGGATTCAAAATTAATGCCCTTTTGAGATAAATGAAGGCAATTTGCAGCCTCTAAGCTACTGGCACAGACAGAAGCAGCCCAGAAAGCTGAGATTCCTGGATGGGAAATCTGGATGGCCCATGAAGGCCATATAAGGATAGCAAGACTGGCAGTTGTGTTCCCCTAAGTCCTGAGGGTACAATCCAGCAGCCTTATTCATAGAAGCATTCCAGTCAAATTCAGATAACAGCAGCATGATGAAGTACATAGGACTGATTTTTTAAAATGTGATGTTCTTAATTATCTGATGCTGCTTCAAGCAGTTCCTTCCCCTTTTAAACATAATTCAGCTTCTAATGTTCTCCACTCAAAATCATTAGTATGAGAAGGTCATGAGTAATGAAGAAGCAGAAGTATTTCATTTTTAGATGAGAATGGATAGAACAAACACAAGCAATGCAAGTAGAAAATTTAAACCCCAAAGCTGTTTATTGGAGTTGCAATTATCTGCTTATCAAAGACTTTAAATACCACTAACACAGCCCCTTAGGCTCCCTTCGAAAAGTTCTTTCAAAATATGCTGGTGTTCCCTTACCAGGCTTAGAAAGAAAAGCCAAACCAAAAACAACCTTCCTGCTTCTCTAGACAGTATACTCTTAAATTTAAGTAAGATAAAGACACAGAATAATGCTAGTGCATGTAAGCTGGCAGGTATAAGGTGTATAAAGCTTACAAATTAGGCATTCAGCTCATTATGTTCAGAAGCAGAATACTAGATTCTCAAAGGCTACCAACAGAACAAAAGTAGCCCCACAGAGAACACAAACCCTGCAGTGAGGATGCAATTACTTCTATATTTTCTCTCCTTCCAAAAGGCAAGACTGCCTCAGTCTCTCCTCATTAAGCGAGAAAGTTATTACTTGAAATTCATTCCTCCTTGTAATTACTAATTGGAAAGTGAATAGCAATACCATATAAAAAAGGATAATATTCTTAACAATGGTAGAAGGCATAAAATAACCTCAGAACTTTCTATATGTTAGTTATGTCATTAGTCCTATTAGCACTGCTCAAAATGAACAAGTTAACAAGGAAACATTAAAATACACTTCAGAATTGTAAAACCAAAGGACTAAATATTAATGTATCAATCACTTCTTTAAGGCTCATTAATTTCCTCAAATAAAACAGCAATGAAACTAATGTGGGGAGGTTTGGATTTCGTGCTTTTCTTTTTTATTTAGAAGAAACACAATGCTTGTTCAGGTCCCAGACTCTCTCAGTCCTCCAGGACTCTTACCTTATTGAACCAGAAGGATCTCTTAACATTTCAAGTCAGTGATTTCACTTGGAAGATTTTTTTTTTTCCGCAATGTGAACAATTCTCCACTGGATTCAGATGTATCTCATGCTGAGAGAACTATTGCACACATTTGAACATGGCAAATTGGCTGCATACACACATGCATAGAAAAGGTTACCTAGTGGTTGTTTTCTTGAATCCTCCTTCAGATGACTGGCCAACAGGATTACTTTTCAATGTGACTGCAATTAGTAAATGAGCAAATGCAGTCTGCATACCCTTAGCTAAGCATTTTATTCAGCAGCAAAGGCTGATAATTATTCCTAATTGTTGTTAAGATTCAGCATATCACTTTCAGGTTTTGAAAAGGATATAACTACTGTCTAATATAACCTCTGGTTATGATACTACAGAAAATGGGAACAAAATCTATACTAAAGTAAGTGTCTAAAATAAGTGAATTTCAAAAACCTGCATCTCTTGATTGACTTGGTTAAATTACAGAATCACAGAATGGATACAGTTGGAAGAGACCACTGGAGGGCATCTAGTCCCACCTCCCTGTTCAGACAGGGTCCCTAGGACATGTCACTGAGGATTGTGTCCAGACAGCTTTTGAGTATCTCCAGAGGAGATTCCACAACCTCTCTAGGCAATCTGTTCCAGGACTCAGACACTTTCACAGTAAAAGTAGTTCTTCCTCATGTTGAGGTAGAACTTCCTGAGTGTCAGTTTCTGCCTGTTGCCTCTTGTCCTGTTGCTCAGCACCACTAAGAAGAGCCCAGCTCCATTCTCTTGATACCCTCCCTTCAGATACTTACAGCCCCTGATGAGGTTGCCCCTCAGTCATCTCTTCTTGAGGCTGAACAGGCCCCATCCAATCAGCCTGTCCTTGTAAGAGAGATGCCTTAATCATCTTTGTAGTCCTCCACTGGACTTGCTCCTGGAGCTCTATGTCTCATTTGAATTGGGTATATGACTTCAGTTGCCTAAATTAGGGTGTGTGAAGATCACAAAATGGGCATTCTGATCATTGTACTCTAAAGAAACTCAGTATAATGGAAAAAAAAAACCAAAAAAAAAAAAAAAGAAACCTGAGGGGGGTACATAGTAAAGCCTGGGTCTTGAAAATGTTCATGGACCCTGTCAGAGCATGAACTTACAGCATGTTACCAATTCTACATACTCCATCTGTAGATGCTCTTACTGTGGAACAAGAATGCCTTTTCTTCCTGCTTTGGGAAGAAATTGTGTACACTTGTCTTACAATCAATATACCCCTGCCAATGGGCAGAGTGCTATTCCTGGCAATGAAAGGTGAGTGACAGCTTAGGCTCAAAGAGAAACTCAGGTAAGGGAAACATCTCTCCTGAACTACTAAAGTTTGGGCAGCTCCCAGTCTCACATTGTGAAGGTCCAGTTGAATGCTTTGGAGCCACTTTCAGGTCAGCCAGGGTGAAGTCCTGGCTCTTCTGCAGCCTGTGACAAACCCCATAAGCCCAGATTTCATCTCCATGCTTCTGGAGTTTATAAGCACAGAGCAGCATTAAGCACTGCAGTGGTTGGGGGAAGGGGAGAGAAAAAAAGCCTCACTGGTTTTATGTCTCAGATAAGCAACAGTATTTACTAAAATAATCTCATTCCAAAGCAAATAGATTTGATTCTTTAGAAATGTGCATCTTATCAGTGACAAACATTTGAACAAGCTCTTTGAATGGTGCCTCTTACTGATTTTTCAATAACAATCAAATGTTTCATTGTTTCAATTAAGGCTTGATCTTTCACTTAGAGACTTACTGTCCAATTGTAAAATGACTGATTGACTGCAATTATAAAGCAAGATGTCTTCTTTTGTCTTCTTTTCAGACTAAAGAAAATTAGTGTAAGGTTTTATTGTTTAAGGGGGTCAATGTGTTTCATTATGTACTCACAGAGAATAGCTCAATGATACTCCAGCAACCAGTTATATGGACTATTTTTATTAGCAGCAGAAGAAAGCAAATACAGCACAGCTCATCAAGCTGTGTAAATGAAATGCAATAATGAAGTTCTCAAGCAAGCAGAATCAAGCATGCCTGTGTTATTCCCTTTTTGCACTAAGCGTATGAAGTATTGCAGGAACTGCTCTCTGTATAAACACATCTCTTTTCTATCATACATAATTCAGGTTTTCAGATTCCCCAGTGGAATAGATTATCTAACTCCACACACTGAGGTACAGTCCACAAACCCTGCACCAGAACTGTACCACAACAGTACTGTACTACACTGCATTATTGATACAACTTGGTCTCTTGCAACAACATACATGCTCTCCATCAGCTTTATCCTAACACTTTTTAAATGTCTATAGCATCCTCCCTGCCAAGACCTGGATATGCTCTACAAGCAGTAAGTTAGAGTTCACAGAACACTGGATAAACGTGACTTCTCAAGAATCATTCATGAGTGCACAGGGAATTATATAACAAGACTTCCACAGCTCCAGCACTTGCTGCTCTCAAAATTCGTGGGAACTCTGTGGGAATCTTGGGAACAGGTCTTAAAAGATAGGCATTTCTGTAATAATCTTCTGGGTCCTATAAATCACCCCAAATGTGGCATTGCAGAGCCCAGGCAGGATCTGTTCCTGTGCAATCACCATCCTCACAATGGGATTGTGGGCTGTGTAAATCATTGTGGAATTGAGTCCGGAGACTTGAGCTGCCATGAACATCTTAAAAGAAGATTACACCCATGTAATAACGCACAATCCTTTGCCAATCCCTAAAGAGCAGGGAGGGGGGAGGGGGGGAGGCAGGGGGAGAACAGGGACAGGGGCCAGAATCAGATTTCTCAGCCAGCTCAATCCTGGTTGTCCTGGAGTCGAACCCTATCTCAGGGATCCAGAATCTTGAGTGTGCAGCTCTGAGCCTGGCACACTCGAGCCTGCTGGGGCCCTGGGCCAGCCTTCCTCAGTGGTCTTGCCATGGACACACAGCCCTGAGCTGAGTGGCAGAACACAGGGAGGTCAGTCTCCAGAGCCCAAAGGTGGTTTCTTCATCTTCTCAGGCAGTAACATAATCTGCCTGCAGCTTCTGCTTTGGCTCTGTGGAGCCAGGCTGATCCTCTGGATGCAGGATCTAATGCTGAGGGAATGGATGGTGTAGGCATGGGCATTCAGCCTATCTCTATACCCTTCTCCTCACAGTCTTTCCAGCACAGGCTCAGTGGTAAGAGAGGATGCACAGAACATTTCTACACCTTCAAACACATTTGGACATGGTTTGTATGTCCAAGTCCTAGGCAAGAGAGAAAAGACTGGCCTGGCTGGAAGTGCCAGCCTGCATGACCTCACACAGAGCACAAGGGGATTTGAACACTGTTTCCTGTCCTGTTTGCAAAAACACAGTGCTCTGAAAGACCAGATAAGACTTACAGCTAATCTCTAGCTAGTGCCTCATGTTCCCAGGGAAAGTGGCCCACTGTCTTGTAAATCAGCCAGTCTCCAGCCAAACAGATGGATTCCAGGATGAACACCCAGGAGGCAAGATGTTGGCATCAAAGGTTGAGATGAAAATCAAAGTGGTTGGGATTACAGAGATGACTGCTCTTTTGAGGCTGGGCTTCTTATTCAAGGGATGTAATTTGACTACCCAACCTAAATTTTTTAATTGGTTTTAGACAATAACCTCCTGTACTAAGACAGTGTTAGGTGATCTGGATTGGGGTCAGAGTGGAAAAAGATTGCACTGGGAGGGCAAGAAATGTAATAAAATTGCAGAGAACAAAACATGAAGATGGAAAAGGGAACAGGAATCCTGTTACCCTGATCCCCTAGCAGGAAGAGCATGGTACCTAATGAAAGATGAACTGCAAAGGACAGATGAACACTTACTGCTGAAATGCAGAGGTGTTGACGGGAGCAGCTGTAATACCAAGGCAACGTGTTTGTAAGAATTAAATATAAACACAAGCAAGAATCTCTGCATGAGTACAGTTAATTGTGCCACTGCTTTCTGGGCACCAGGTCCCCATAGCACTCAAGCTCAAATCCAGCCAAATTACTGGGTAGCTGAACCTTGAACCTTCCCAATTGCAGATGATCCCACAATTCACTTGTTTGTCAGGTCCTAGCAGCATCTTGCTGTCCAGGACAGAATCTCTGGGGACTTCCACCATACAAATTATACAGCCACTATCTTTGGAAATTTATTGTAAATAGTGTGCACCTATGCTTAATCACTCCTGGACATCAATGGAGCCTTCTGTCTCCAGAATGTCCCCTGCTTTTTTTTAACCTCCTCAGAGCTGACCTCCCTGCAGCTCAAAGTCTGAAGCTGTGTCTTAGTTTGACTTTTGGCTTTGACCCATGAATGATAGACACATTCTTTGTTCATCACAAGGCAGAAGTGTCAATCATTCTGCTTTTTCAATGTTGTTTTTTTCTTTTTTTTTTTCCAGAAAGCCCTTCTCTGACAAAAGCAAAGTTTCAGAGCAGCTGGCGGAAAAGAAAAATGGGTTGTACAACCTGAGCCACACCTGAGCCCTTCTGCATTCCCAGCCTTACAGCCAGGGACCTTGGGGAAGCGTGACTACCAGCTCTGTGAATCACTGTGCTGGACTCCTGGCAGGCATGGTCTCACTGCACCTGCAGAGCTGGCAGCCAGCTCTCATCCTCCACAGTCTCCAAGGGCTGAACCAGGTTCCAGCTCTTCAGGCAGAGAAGGCATCCCGGACCAAGGGCATGCCAGGGTCACTTACGCCCTTTAGACAACCCGCCCCATGCTCCAAATTTCAGCTATTCCTGCCCTTCCGGATGATCTTCTTCCCATTTTCCCAGCCCCAGCTTTGCGGGGAGGGCTGTGCACCACTGCTTGCTGGGCTGGAACCATCCTTCTAAGGCTGACATTGAACGTGACTGTCAGACTGTCAGAAACCCCGATGCTTGCCACGCACAGCAGCTCAAGGGAGCAGCATTTTGAGCCCAGCTCTGCTGTTTCTCGCAGGAGATGCGGGGATTGCCCCACGCAGGCATGCCGGCACTCCTGCCATCGAGAACAAGCTGCATCCGCAGGGGAGCACGGGGCGGACAAGGGCGGTGGAGGCAAGACCGGCTGTGCTGAGCGCGCAGCTCTCTCCCCTTGGGCGCTGCCATGCTCGGGCCCCCTGGGTCCGGGCTCATACGGTGCAGCCGTGCCCTGCCTCCGGAGGCACATGGGGTCCCCAAAAGACACTTGTCCCCTCCGGCTTCGCCCTCCCCGGGCGGCTTGGCGCTAACGGTAGCGCGGGGCTTTAACTTTCCCCGCCGGATCAAGGGCCTTCTGTAACGGTACCGCGACCTCACACCCCCGTCCCCCAAGAGCATCCGGCCACCATGTGCTCGATGGGGGCGGCGATCTCCCTCCTCTCAGCCCCGCCCGAGCCCCCCAGGCCTGCAGGGCCCCTGGCTGCGGGCGGACCGGGACAAGCGGGCACTGCACCCACGGGACCGGCTCGGGGCGCTGAGCGGCTGCCGGCGGGCGGCAGAACGGGCAGACAAGGCGAGCGAAGACCGGAGGCGGACGGGCAGGCAGGAAGGGAGGAGACAGCGGCGGGAGGGCGGGGAGAAGTTTATTCCCGGAGACACCTCTCCAGGGCGCGGCGGGGGAGCCGCCCCGAGCTGGCGACTGCTCGCCCCGCGAGGTTGGGACATGCGCCGCGGCGCTGCCGCCCGGGGTTAGTCACGGCGGGGCGCCGGCCCCGAGTTCCCACCCAGGCGAGCGCGGCGGCTGCACTAACCAGAGTGTCTGGCGTACGGACCGAGCGCGGCCGCCTGCCTCCCGCCCGTCTCTCTCTCCCTGCTTGCCTTCCCCTCTCCCGGGTGCGTGAGGAGCGATAACAATGGTGGGGCGCAGCCGCCGGGCCCCCGCCCTCGCCTAGTGGAAGCGAGTGCCCCGCGGGCGCTGCTCCGCCGCCCCGCCCTGCGGCGGCCCCGGGCCGCGGACCGCGTTGCAGCCGGCGGCGGTGCCGGGAGGCGATGGTGCCTGCGCCGGGGTTAGTCTGATCGCCGCTCCCCGCCTCGCCGCCTCCGGTGCCGGCGGCGCTCCCGCGGGGCCAGCGCCCGCCGCCTCCCCGGCCGCCGCGCTCGCTCGGGCTTGCGGCCGCCTGACACAACTTGGGAGCTCCTCCGGAAAAGCAAGAATAGTGATAATAATTTAGAGCAAGGCGGAGAAGCGGAAGAAGCGAGTGGATAATGTCAACCCCGAGCAGATTCAAAAAGGACAAAGAGATTATAGCGGAGTATGAAAGTCAAGTGAAAGGTAAGCGCGGGGAGGCAGCGGGAGAGCCGCCGCGGGGCCGGGCGTCCTGCCGGCCCCTTCCCCCGGCTGCCGGCCGAGCCGCCACCGCCGGCGGGCGGCCGGTCCCAGCTGCCCCAACTTCGGGGCGGGAGGGAGCGCCGGGAGGGCGGCAGAGGTTCCCCCAGCTCCGAGCGGCGCCGGTGGGTCCGAGGGGCCGGGGCAGGGGCCGGACGGCAGCTGCGGCGGCTCTTCCACAGCCCGGCCCCGGCCGAGCACCTTCCCTTCCTCCACCGACTTCGGTAACGCCCGGGGAGGGGGGGAGGGAAAGGGAGGACAAAAAAAAAAAAAAAATGCTTGTCAATTACTGAGGCAAGAGACAATGCTAAGCCATACCCCTTTCTTGAGGCACATGGCTGCTGTCTCCCACCCTCCCCTCAGGGCTGTAGTTTCTGTGCTGGGCTGTAGAAGATGGCTAATAAAGAATTACCCTTGACTGCTGAATGAGTCCATTCAGCCATCCCAGGAAGTATTTCAGCCTCGCATCGCCCGGCTGTATCGCATCCAACTATTGTGCCAAGGACAGCGCTGGCAGATCCTGCTTGAGCCACCGGCGCTTCCAGACCCTCGAGTTTCCTCGCCTGGTGGTTTCCCTCTGCCAGTGGCTTGGGTGGAACAGAGATTGGGAAAGTAGCGACATGGCAGTGGGGTGTGGGTCTCCTTCTGGGTGCTGTTGGGGAAAATACTGCATAATATATCAATTGCAATAAGTCCAGGGATGGATGCGAACCTGAAACACGGCATTTAAAAAGCTGTGCGACACCCGAGCTCTGATTTCTAGAATGATGCTGGTGTGCCCTTTACATAGGTAGGGTGTTCTCTCCTTGATGCTGTCCATAGTCTGCGATGTGCAGAGATGGAGCGTGTCTTCAGGAACAGCCTTCCTGCTCCTCGCAGGCGAGGGCTGGGGACCTTCTGTGTGAAGCGTCTGGAACTGGGTGGGAGGGACCACTCCTCAGCTCTCGAAAGATTTATTGACTTTGTGTACTTGCACAATATATTTTCCTCTCACTTGATCCTGTGGCATCAATATTTCAAGGCAATGCTTGTAGTTTTGTTGGGGTTTTTTCTCTTAAAAGTAAGGAAGTAGTTCTTGAGGTTTTTTTCTTCCTAAGCTTAACTTTTTATAAAAAATGCCTGTCACTGTTGGAGTCTTTTTGTGTCCAAGAAAGGATCTATGCTTAAAATAAGAGATCTGCCATACATGTGGGCAGTGAGGGGTCTGAGCTGGCAGATAGGCCATGCTTTAAGCATCTGCCTGACATGGGCAGGGCCAAGACAGTTCTCACATAGCTGGTGTATTCACTGCCATTGAGTCCCTGAAGGGTTGGCACTTTTGCTTCTCTGTGAACATGGTGCAGATTTATCTTGGTCACTGAGCATAAAAAATGTTTGAGGTCTTAAGCTCATTGCACAGTGTGCAGACTGTTCTTTGCCTCCTCCTAACTTGAGCCTTTATTATCTGCTCAGCCTTTATCATCTGCTGCCAGTTGCTGTATATGCCAGTCTTTTATTTTGAATAATGAAGAAAAAATGCAATGCCCTTCAGCTACATATATTGTATCATTTCAAAAGGCACCAAAGATTAAGGCATAAAGTACTGTTCATAACCTGGTTTTCCTTTGGTATCATGGTCCCCCATCATAATTGCAAGGGGAGGTGGCATTTGTATAGATATAGCTAATTAGGAATTTTGACTTGCTTTGCTTCTTTGTGGTGGTCTGGGGTGTATGCAGTCTGGTCCCACCCAACTGTCTTGCCAGAATTGTTGATTAGCAGCTGTTTGAAAAGGTGTGTTGGGATAGCAATTGTAGTCAGAGATGCTTTTTCTTTAATCAGCATCGCTACAATTGTATTTCAAGAACTGAAATACAATTTCAGTTGTATTTCGGTGACAAGAACTGTCTGTGCTAAGATATAATTCTGCTTGACACCAGCTCAGTGATACCACTGTGTGATACCTTGAAAATCTTTTTGATATTGAGGCTTCAAGGCCTAAGGAATCAGCCCTAATTAGCCAGCAAGGTAGCTTTAAGGGAGTGTAAATTTAGGAAAGTCAAATCCTTCTATACTGCTTGGAATTTCTTATGTTAGATTAGGAGAAAGGGTGTGGCCAAATTGCTTTTGCTGCTTGTGATTTCTGGTGTTTGCCCGGGCTAGCTGATTTCTCACTGCTGATGTGTTTAGTTGCTGAAGGATGTGGACAGCTGGACAGCAGACTGGCCATCTGAGGTCCTGTGGACAGCTGTGTGCACAGCAGTGCAGCAGCACATATCTCCTGTACCTTGTTGTGAGATTGCACTGAGCCTGGCTTGCTGAGCATCCAGAAACCGTGCCACTGATGTGTGCACTTGTAAATCCTGCCCTAGGATGTCTGAATATTAATGCTAAATTAATATTAAAGGAAAAGGGGCCTGAAGTGTACATGCACTGTAGGGTATGTATATGGTGCCATATTTGGAAATGAGGATTTGGTAGTGCCATTCTTCACATAGCTTATCTGCTCTTAACTCCTCAAATAGGAAGCAGTAACAGATGTTAATTATCGTGCCTGTTTCCTGAGTGGTGTAAACTGACATCTTCTCCTTGGATTCTTAGCAGTATCACTAGATTGGTTATTGCTTTAGTGGAGGTCCTACAGTAACAGCAGGAAGTCTGTAAATGTTATCTATTTGTCAGGCTGAAATAAACAAGGTACTTCTGACTTGTTGGGCGGAGCATTTTATTGCACCTATTTTGCAACATCCTTCTTCTTCAGTCTACCTTCTGTCAAGAGCTATCCTAATTGAATCAATAGGGTAAGCATGTTTGCTTCCCTGCACCTTGTATGCAAAGCAGAAGAATATTTCTTAAGGATGTTTAAATACTGAAGTTAGGTCTGTCTAGCACCTGTTGTTCTGGAGGATGTAAGAATATTATGATGGCAGGTGTACCTTACTTTGTAGACATAAAGGCCCCTGGAAAGTAACATAGCTCATCATCCTGGGAAGTAACATTGATGTCAGTTGTCAGTGTCAGTTGTATCTTTGTTTTTCTGAAGAATGTGGTAATTTTATTTCCAATCTGAAGTCTTTAGATGTAATTTTACCAACCTTGCAGCTGGGCTGGGGGATACAGCTACAGCTAGAAAGTGGAAGGAATACTTTTTAGATGAGCAACAGATTGGTGGTATAGTTATGAGCCAAGTATTAACTTTCTACTGTATGACCCTATTAGATTTATAGACAACATGCCTTAACTCAAGGCATGGTTGTCTATAGTAGCCTATCTTACTTTTTGTGTTTTGAGGACCAGCTGCTCCTTGGTACTGCTGATAATGTCAAGTAGTGTCTATTGATAAAGTTACTGAGCAATTTGCAGTAGTGAAGAAATACTGGAGCATCCTCTGATGTCTGTGATTAGGTGTCTTAAGAGTGGTAAAGGGTATGCTGGTGAGATCTTAAGTACCTGGCTTCCTTTGGAAATTTGTCCTTCTGAAAAATCTCTTAAAGTAGCAAGAAGACATAGGGACATACTGCTCTGGAGCTTTTTGTTCGTTCATAGTTAACTGGCATGTTTGCCTTCTTAGGGCTTGTAACTTGTCTTCCATGCACAGGAGAAATGTGCTTTGACTAGGTAAGCATTGTATTGACTGTCAGGCCTGTCTCTTCAGAGAGATCCTCTGTATGGTGTGAACTGTTGAGAATCATTGGTGTTTAAGTCTCAGCCTTCTTTCATAACAGCCTCTCCAACTGAAAAGGGCTGAGGGAAGAGCTGCTTAGATCCCTCCTTTTCCCACCTTCATTTTTCAGTTGAAAATGACCTGCTGGAAATGCAAGCCCAAAAGCAGTTTGCAGAGGAAGACATTTCCCCAAGATCAATATTTGCATGGCCTTCTTCAGAGCAAAGCACTCCTATTTTTCATCAGAAAGAACTTGGTAGCAGTCTGTATTACATTGCCTAACTAATTTTTATGGAAATGAAAATTCTGAGTTGTGAAACTGAATTTCAGCTTCACATTAAAAGAACAACAGAAGCCTCTCTGAGAAAAGGCTGGATTCTGAAATACAAATTGGGCTGTTGTTTTAGTAATCTGATAGCTATTTTGAATAAAGCCATTGTAATGAAACTTTTGATACCTTGGATGATGCCAGAATTCTTGAGGTTTATTTGAAGGAACATCTGATGAATAGATGCCAGTTTTCAAAGTTCAAGTTTATCAAGTGTGGTTCAGCAGCAATTTTTCTAGTCAAAGAACTTGACCACACACAGGACTTTATCTGATACAGAAAGGATATTGTTCTCCATGCTCTTTTCCAGTTGGAGTTATGTTGTGTAATGAAGCTCCTTTTCTTTCCCCTCACCATTTTCTCCCAGCTCTCTGGTCCTTCCTTTCAGAGTACAAACTCTGGTTGTCCAGGTAAATGTTAATGAGTTTGTAGTTGGCTATGCAGCTGAAAGTGGTATCTGCAGATTCAGACAGTTAACTCATAAACTGATCATTTTTTTGGTTGGTTTTGGGTTTTGTCTTGTTCTGATTTTTTTTGTTAACCAACATATTCAGTACTGTTACTGTTCCACAGCTTTCTTGGAATGAAAACTAAGGCACTTGGTTTATTACTATGCTGTGTACCAAAGTATTTGGGGCATGGGGGAGCCCTATAGAATGCCTGCTTCCCAAAGGTCACGACTTAGGAACTTCAGAGTTTTGGCTTCTTAGTCTTTCTATATAATTAAAGAAAAAAAAACTACTTTTTCTTCATGCCTTGTTGAAAATATGATCACGAGTCAGCAAAGTACACTTTTTTTTTTCCTGGTTTGACCACACACTGTAGCTGCTGTGCTCTTGCATCACAGTGAAGCTACATTTATTATTTTACTTGAGTTTAAAGGTGAATGAATCTTGATTACTATAGCAGACATGCAAAGGTAGGTAGTGAATGGATTGTCTGAACAGTGTTTCTTTCTGGCAGTATGGAAATCATAATGCATATTTAATGCATATGCTTTGAAGATACACCTTTTTGTAAGTCTGTAACATGAAGTTTTAACTTGCCTCTGACTCTGAAGCAATTTGGAAACTTTTTATGATCACTTCTTTGGGGCTATTTTTTCCTTTCCAAGAATACTTTCTGTGCAGTTTTGCTGTTGCAGAGCAATGCTCTAAATCATGCTAAGGTCATTTAATTTCCTGCCATTATCTTTTATTGGTCACTTTTTTTATGAACTGGAGTTCTAGTTACTAATAAAATTAAACATAGCTTTGAAGTGGCTGCAGTAAGACATGGGATCTGAATTTCTTTCCATTTTCTGCTTCAAACTCTGCTTGTGTTAGGTTTTGCCCTTTGTGAAAACTGGTCTCCTTGTCACTCAGAGATGATGGATGGTAGTGCTGGAAAAAAGTGGGTCAGTGCTGTTGAGATTGGATAAGAAATCCCCTCCTGACCATTACACAGCCTGTTAGAAATCACTGACCATGACTTGACAATGCAGCATGTCTGATCTCTGCTTTGGACAGGGATGGACATGGGAGAGAGCACAAATGGAGCAGGGCAGGTGTCAATGCAAGCTCCTGTGGCATTTGTTCTTCCCTTTACCTTTCTTTTTCCCAACCCTTCCTACATCTACCTGTCATGCTATCCCACGTCTAATCTTTCTGGTCTCCCTAGTGGAAATCTCTGCTACCTTAACTTGTATTAATCCCTATTAGAGTCTAATCTACTCTTACTGCTCGGCTTTCCCAGGGCAAGATAGGCTTTGGAGTGTGGGGGTTTGTTTGTGTGTGAGTGATTAGGCTAAGTGTGTAGCAGGGCTGCCTGTGCTCAGGGTGCTGCTGCCTCTGCTTCCTGCAGGGTTTATTCTTACTGCAGCATTTCCTCTGTGAGTGGTTTCTCCCACCTTGCCACATGTGAACCAGCCTGACCCTTCCAGGGATCTGCCCCGTGCTCTCTGCTGTGAGCTGTCTGGGCTGATGTGATTGAGTGCTGGCCATCTCTGGGACAAGGCTGGCTGACCTTGCACTGTGCTGGTCAGTCTGGGAGCTGTGAGTCACGAATGGCATCTTGTTCCTGAAGTTATTTCATCTTTTCCTTCCCTGCTTTTTGTCTCTTGAGCACTGTGCCACGCACCCTGAGGTTCAAGAGATTGTGGGGATATGTGTGTAGGATATGCATGTGGAAGAAGAGCAGCAGTTGAAAATTGGAAGCAGTGGTTGAAGGTGCAATGACTGGCATCACTGCTTGTGCACCTACAACAGGGATGAGCCTGGTGGGCAGTGCAGTAGCAGATACTTGGGTTGAAACACAGAGGGCCATTGCTGAGAACATGGATCCATCTCTTTCTTGGGTAAGAGACAGAACTGTCTGCACAGGAAAACTGCTTGCTGTGTATCTTGTGCATTACCAAGGCTATGTCTGGCACCAAAACTAAAGGAGGTGGTTATCACTGCTCTTTCCTTTGTTTCCAAGACTTAAACAACTGCTGACTGTTCTGGCAGTTTGTGTGGTGGCTTGGTCCTGTGGGAGTGCTCTAAGACAAACAATTCACTTTGATCTGTTGTAATGGAGCCATAATCCTGAGGCACTGCTTCCTCTGGAGTCTACTGTTTTCTACAGCTTGTGGAAGTTGTCTTCTAGTAGACATTGAAGTGTGACATTGAAGTGAGTTACAGCCACCTAGTAGGCTGAAGTTTTTTTTTACCTATGCTGTGCCCACTAATCCATCTTGTCCAGGCAAAGCACTCATATTCTCAAGCTATTTTCAGTTAATTTCAGTTTTGCAACTGATCAAGGAAGATCTCTAATAACTCCTTCCCTCTCATTTTTTTACCTCTGTCACTATTTCTCAGGCATATACCTGTATGAATTTCAAGGTGCAGTATTCAGTCTTGCATTGTACAACCCTCTGGAAACCTGAATTTTACCCGGAGGTAACTGATAATCCTGAGATTGAGATATAATGTCATTATAAAAAATGAAGAGCATTTTGGAAATAACCCCAAACAAATCTGTTGTTCTGTTTCCAAAAACTGTCTTGTATGTGGGCATGGCCATGACTTCATGATATTGTCCTGTCTTTTCTGGAAGGTTTAAATGCTTGGTTTAGTTAGTAGTTGGCACAATAAAATAATCCCATCTTTAGATGCATGTTAATGAGGTCAGTGTTGCAGGTAGGAAGAGAAAACCCACTAAATGTGTTAAGAAAATGTTGTGGAGGAAGTGTATGCTTTATGATTTGACTCTTTAATAATCATATCTGTGAAATAAATTACAGATGGCTTGTGTTATTCACTCCAAACTCTAGCCAGTACAGGACAGTGCTGTTGATCTGTCTTTAATGAGGTCTTTCCTAAAGTATGTGGGTTCTTCATCTGTGTTGACCTTGATCATAACATGTGAGGGGTTGCTTTTAATTTAGTGAGAAGGGAAAAATACTTTTTCTTTGTCTATTTTTCTAAAAAAAGATTCAGTAGAACTTGCTTAGAAGTGTGATCATGGATTAATCAGTTAGAATGTTGCTGTTAACTTTGTTATGTTATCTATTATTGACCAATAAAACGTGCTTTAGTTTCAGTTGCAAGCTCCTGAGACTTTCCTTTATAGATGCAGAAGTGCTGACAAGCAGGCAAGGGAGCTGTATTAGCATATTAACCAAAACATTCTCGAAATATACTAGACCTAAGTGGTTTTTTATTGTAAAATAGGAGTGACAAAAAGTATAATTAGAACACTTATGGTGCAGTATTTCTTGTTAGTTATATTGGGAATAAAAAGCAAATGCAGCTGGCTTACCGGATGATGACTTCCAGGAAGTAATGATTGTAACCCTTTACATAATTAGCTGTTGTGGGAAACAAAACTGACTAGAGATTCATGTAAACTATCCAGACTCCTTAACTGACTCAGTGCTTACTCATCTGAATTAGTCTGCATGTAAAATCTGCTTTCAGTTTGTTGGTGCTGTTTTTTGTGGGGAGTCGTTGAGATGCTGCTTGTTTCTTCCAGGGTGTCACAAATGGAGTGGTGCACACTTTAGGCTTTGCTCTCATGTATAAAACTAAATAAGGAGACAGGCTGGTCCTGTTTCACTTTGCAGTGTATGTTCTCTCATGTGGGAAAAGAAAGCAGTCTCTACTGTTTTAGCCAGTTCCAGAGTATCTGCTTCCTGAAAATCAGAGGAATCTGTTCATGTTTACAAAGTACAGAGTACACCAGAAGTCTAATAAGATTCAGTGATAGCTCTTGTATGACCCTCTTCTTTCGACAACCTGTCTTGTTTTAAACCTTGCTATTCATTGCTTTTCCCTTCTGATTCTTTTTTAAGCTGGGAGAGGATCAACAATCTAAAGCATCAGGTCAGAGGGAAGAAAAAATAAGTGTTCATTTAGTACCAAGATGAGCAGGCATCTCAACTGAAACTTTCTAACTCAAAAATTAAGTTACTATTTTACACAATAAACGAGAAGTTGAAATGATTACAAGTTACTTAGTTGAATTACAAAAATATAGATCATCTATAGGATGATCTGTTATGCTGCTTGTTCTACTAAAACAAAGAAAAACCACCCAAGAAAGGCTTTTTTCTTTTGTCATACTATTCAATACTGGTCTCTGTGACTAGTTCCTGTGTCTAAGTTGCTAAGCATAAAGTTACTTTTATTTCTTTGTGAGTATTTATGCAGGCATTCAAAGGCATGCTGGAAAGAAAAAAGTTCTTAACCCTTATCATAGGATTCTTAATACACCAAGGTTGCTGTAAGTGGTTAGCACAGCAAGCTCCACCTCCTGCAAATTCCTGATTTGCCAATGAGTAGCAATGAAAGTGTATAAGCTCTTGTCCATAGGTGCCTCATGTATTTTACAAATTGTATCTTAATTCTTGGCTTAAATAATACTAGTTCCTTGAGGAAGCTAGTTTTTGTGTGTGTTGTGCATGTGGATAAGTGGTATGTCTAAGAACTTGACTACTGTAGCTGTGCTTGCTGCCTGGCAGATTGCTTGAGGTTGTTTGTATTATGTACTTTTTGGGGGCTGTCTTCATTTGTGCTTCCTTAATTTCCAAGCAACAGTGCATAAAATTAGTGAGATTCTTAATGTAATGATAGAAAATAGAATCAAAGTGTTAATCTGCTCAGATACTTTTGCATTAGAGTCACAACCATGTGCTGAGTGGGACAAGGCTCCCCTGTGCAGAAGAGATGAGGGAGCCCAGTGCAGGTAGCAGTCCCCCCCTCCTCCCAGGGTGCTGTGGAGGAGCCTGAGGGCAGCAAGCACTGTTGTGCATGCCCAGCATCACTTCTTCCCCAGCAGCCTGCAATGAACAGTCCATGTGCATCTGCAGCTGAGCTCATCGGATTATTGTGGGCTGCATTGTAATCCTTTAATTGCCAGCCACTTCTGATGCCATGATATTGTACTTGTGGGTCAGCTGTGCTTCTTAAGCAGTATTCCCACTTTACCTGTGGGATGGTGCAATGGACTATGCCTTGTGAACTTATTGTGTGGTCTTAATGAGAAAAAAAGCCTCACCACTCTTACAGTAAAGATTTTCTTCCTTATGTCTAATCTAAAGCTACTTTCAGTTTTCAAAGCCATTACCTTGTCTCCTATGACTACATGCCTCTGTAAAAATTCCAGCTCTCTTGTTCATTTTAGGTACTGGATGACTGCTCTGAGGTCTCCCCTGAGCCTTCTCCAGGCTGAACAGCGCCAATTCTCAGCCTGTCCTCATAGGAGAGGTGCTCCAGACCTCTGATCATATTCATAGCCCTGCTCTGAACTTGCTCCAACAGGTCCCCATCCTTCTTATGGTGATGGCCCCAGAATGGCATGCAGCCCTCCAGGTGGGGGTCTCACTGGAACAGAGGGGAAGAATCATCTCCCTTGACTCTCTGGCCGTGTTCCTTTTGATGCAGCCCAGGATGTGTTTGGTGTTCTGGGCTGCAAACACACTTTGCCAAATTGTGTTGAGCTTCTTGTCAGTCCTTCTCAGGGCTGCTCTCAATGCATTTTCTGCTCAGCCTGTATTTGTCCTTGGGATTATCTTGACCTACAAGCAGGACCTTACACTTGGCCTTTTTGAACTTCATGAAGTTTGCAGAGGCACACATTTCAAGTCAATCTTGGTGCCTCTAGATGCCATCACTTCCTTCCAGTGTGTCAACCACACCACACAATTTGCTGATGTTTACAAACTTACTGAGAATGCATTCAATCCCATTGTCTGTGTCACCAATAAAGAATTCAGAAAGCCCTGGTCCCAGTACAAACCCCTGAGGAACACTACTCAACACCACTGGTTGCCATTTGGATGTTGAGCCACTGGCCACAACTCTTCAAGTGAGATTATGCAGCCAGTTCCTTGTTGAACAAGTGGTCCATCTGTCAAATCCATTGGCTCCAGGTTAGAGACAAGGATGTCAGGTGGGATAGTGCCAAGTGCTTTACACAAGTGAAGGTACGTGCATGTTGCTCTTTCCTTATCCACTAGTGCTGTAACCTGTATCACAGAAGACCAGTTTCTCAGGCACAGTTTGGCCTCACTAAGTCATGTTCACCAGTCTCAGTATTTTCCACCTGCTTTAGCCTGACTTCCAGGAGGATCTACTGTATGGTCTGGCTAAGCACTGGGGAGAGACTCGCATCTCTGGGAAACCTTTCTGGATGACCATAATGTTGAGCAAGAAAACCCCTCTTCTGCATATCAAAAGGGAAAAATCAATGAAAGTAAGAGCCGAAGTGTAATTCCTCCAGTGTATATTCCCTGACAAACAAACTAGTGGGTTGCTGTTGAGGGGGTATGGGTGTTCAGAGGGACTGTTCAATGAGATTGCAAGCACATGCTTTGATAGTGGCTTGCTTGACAGTTCATTATAGCTCTGTGTTGTTCTCTGGTGGTTCCAGGATGGCCTCTATAATTGTGGGGGGTGGGCTGGGGTCTCTGCTTAGGCTTAAGAGGATAGACTTTCCAGCTACAGTAGCAGTTTTCAGTCTTCCATGAGGCCTCAAAGAGGCTTAGGGTGTAAAATATCCCATAGGATTAAATTAATAAAAACTTTAGCTCTTACATTTGCCTTTCAGATGCCACATTTAGTTTCTCTTTGGTTGCTGCCTCACTTCAGAGGTGCTGGTATGTTTGTGTGACTGCTCATACTGGTCTACATGTTTATTCTGTAGTATAGTTTGAAATGCAGCATCTCTAATATTTATAGACCAGAAACTGCCTTGCCTCCAGCTGGCAGAGACAAAGTGCCAGCCCCATCCATGCTGATGTCATCTGAGTTGCCACCAGAGTAGACCTAGAAATGTTGCATTTTCTGCTGAGCCATGTGAGAATATGTGTGCAGCATCAGGAATCTGATCAGTGCATCCTTCCTAGGGATCAGAGCATTTGCATGAGGAATTCAGTTCCATATTTTGTTATCTTTGTCTTATTTAAAATTGAGTCTTGAGTACAGATCTCCCACGTTGCAAATGATTGCTCTGAGAACTAAGGAACTGAGACTTGGACAAGTCTCCCTGGTTTTTGTTTGTTGAAGCTCTCAAGCTCTTTCCCAGACTTAATGAATATTTAATTATTTACAGGGTGATTATGAGTCCATTGCCTGGTGGTTAGAGCAGGCATCAGAGAGATAGGGTTCTCTATGAATTGCTGCAAGGGTGTTCCTGCTCTGCTTTTTTAAATAAATGAAATAGGAGGAGGACTGTAGGATTGAGATAATTATGTGACCATTCTAAATTGAGAATACTTACTTCATTAATCTGGAGTGGGGGAGTGTTCAGAGGATACCTTATTTATTTATCACAGTATACAGAAAAAAACACAGCTCTTTCCTTTGTAATGATTTTTAATCTTAAAGCCCTTCCAGGATTTGCACCAGTTTTTGGCAGATTGTCTCCAATCTTCAGCTTTGCAGATAATCTTTGGAAGAAATGTTTGCTCAGAGTTATTTGAAAGGTTCACATATGAATGTCAGTTTAGTTGAGCCTTTGTTGTGATGACTCTTCCTGCAACATTCCCTTCATACAGCATAGTCAGTCCTCTGTCCCATGGCAATTCTGGTCCCCAGGTGCCTGTGTTGCAGATTCACAAACACCTTTTTTTCTTTTTTTTTCAGCCACCAGAAACTTACTCACCAAATATTCCTGAGTTTTTTAATATCTGTGAAGAATAGAATTTGGTTTTTTGTTGTTGTTGTTGTTTTGTGAGGGGTTTTGGGGTTGCTTTTTGTTTGGTTGATTTTTTGAGGGCAGAAAAATTACATCAGAAAAATTACTGATGTTTAAGGAAGAAAGAAGGACAGTTGGTCTGCAAATATTATCAAGGCAAACCTGCACTTTTCTAGTCAAATAACAGTGAATGTTTTGGGGTTTAGCTACTAGAGGTGAATGATGACTATGCATTAGTATAGCCATAAGGAGGAAAAATGAAAAGCTCTTTATCAGTCATGACAGCTGATCATGTTTTGTAGGGCAGCAGACAATCCTTCGGGAAGCCAAGATACTTGTTACTGATTTAAGGCTTCTTTGGTATATTAACAAGCTTGTTCTTTACTTCTGCTGCTGCAGCTATATATGGTGAGGTCAGGTTGTTTGAACAGCTGTATGCAAAGTTCCATAGCTGAGAATCAGGCAAGAAGATGAAAATTCTTCTCTACTTAATTTAAAAGCAGATTTAAGATGACCCTCCAGGTATGCTTCTGAACTTGTGGACTGGTGTGCTTTGCATTGCAAAGGACAATTTGTTCTTACTTCTGTTTTGCACTCCATTCAGTTGTCTGATAATTTATGTAACTATTCATGTGATGAAGTTTTTTTAATTGTAATTGACTGTTGGGTTAAATTAATAGCTAATGTATTATGAATCAGTAGCAGTTCCTACTGAGTAAGAGTATGCTTATAAGTGTATTGAAGATACTGTAAATAAGGACATAGTATATATGTGAAGACTTAGTAGAAAATTTAGCTCCCTAACTATTTACATGTAATCTGTTGTTTTCTTAGTTGTAATATCTGACTTGGAAAACACATGCTGTTTACATTATGTGGATTTGTTTTTGCTTAGCATTGTTTGTGTTGGAATATTTGAAAATAAATCAAATTTTATTGCTTTTTTTACTTCCATCTCTGAAATCACTTTTTTTCTCAGTTAGTAAAATATCAGTAGTGTGGGAGATCATGTGATTAGCTATGATCACTGAAAGCTCCATCTTACTTGTAGCAAGATGGTTCTGGAAAAGAGCTTCTTAGGTTACAACTTAAACTGTGTGTAGTGCAGTGGCGATTCAGACCTGTTACTAGGCCATTATTTCTACAGTGTGTTTGTAACCTTGAATCAACCCTTTGAATCTCATCTGAAGAGTCTCTAGTTTTGGGAAGACATACCTCTCATATAGTTCTTGTGCAAACAAACCTGACTTAGTGGGGAAAAAAAAAGGTTTTGGTCTCTCCTTTGTCAGGGTCAAGACTCTGCTCTAACTTAAGTAAGAAGACTTAATTTAAAGTTAGGAGACATCTTAATTCTAGGTGACTGAATGGACTGACAAGAGTCTTCTGAGGTGTAGTGAAGGTACCTGTACTTGAATCAAAAATGGAGTACCAAGTTCCTTGTTCACAACAGTAAATGAGTATTGATGAAATTGGTGTTTCTCTTCAGGAATTCATTTTTCCCATAATGGGTAAGATTTTTGCCCAGGTCTGGTATTTAGGTGGATTCCTAAGCAGTGATGTGGGCTTTGCTGAAGCACTGCCACATGTGGATGGGGTGGAGCAGGTGCTGAGGAAACTTCTCAGTTGTGTCAAGATATGTCAGTGTTCTCTAATGTGCCTTGGCTACAAGAAAAGCTTGAGAGCCACTGCAGTAAAATTTCAGTCAGTTAATGGAATAGGCTTTGAATGCATTCAGAGCACTGAATAGTTCCTAATAATGCAGGGTTGGAGGGATGAATGAAGTGGGACTGCTTTTACAAGCAGAAGAGTTGCAGTGTGTCCTGTTAGGACAGCCTTGCTTACTTCACACACAATTTGTTGACCTCCCTAGAGCTCTTAACCTTCCTAGGGCTACTAATCTCCATAATGTCTGAAGGATTTGGCTTAATTTTGACATGGGAATGTGCCAAACAAATTAATCCAACTATGAGTCATCATTTTTGCAGTAGGACATTCAGACTCAGTCCCACAGTCAATGCGTCTGGCAGATACTTTCCTGAGAACTTGCAGGATCTGATCCATGCTTTTGCAATCCTGACTTCTTATGTGTAGGAGAGACTGTTCTGAAGCAAAGGAAATGTAATGCAGAATATACTGAAGCAAAGCAGGAACTGTCACTTGAATCAGATGCAATTCATAAAGTAAAATTAGCGTAGGTTGTAGACAGGATTATACATATATATTGCAGAATGTTTCAGATGCCTTGTGAAAACTGTAGAGGTGATGTTTTCAATTTACTGACTGTTCCTTCCTTTTTGCAAATAGCTTAACTAAAACATGGCACGATAAAATAAAGTCACTTCTAACATTTATTGGAGGCACTGAATTGTGGAGGTAATGGAGAATGATGTGATTGTCACTTTCATGTCTGCACTATAAAATGCAAAAGCACAAATGTAGTAACAACAGGCTCTTTTTGATGTTTTAATCTTTTAAACCTTTGAAATGGTGGTGTGCTTGAAAGGGCTTCTAAATCCATTGGTTAGTCTGTGCTGTCCAGTATTGTGTTCAAAATCATAGCAGATAAAGGAAGAGTGATCAGAAAGCTTAATGCAGTCAGAGCGTCACGACCTGTTATGTAAAGCAACATTTGGCAGGGCCTTCCCAGCTGCTGTAAATGAGTGTTAACAGCATTTTATCATCTGCTTTCACTGTCTTTATTACATAATCTGAATATTTATGACCCTATTAATATGTTTAGCCTTGAAATTGCAATATTGAAGGAATGAAGGTTCCATAGAATATTGAACAACAAGAATGATTTTATCTTTTGCCTCATGAACAAAAGTTGTGTGAATGTTAAAAAGCTTTGAGTTCATATTTCAAATAATTATACTGAACTGCTTTACAGGTATGTATTATTTATTCCCTAAATGATGTATTTCTCTAAACATTGTCATAAGAAAAGGATCTTGGTGACAGAATTGCATTGCTGAACGTGATGCATCTGTGTGTTTATGAAATACGGAGCTCTAACTAGAAAGTGATGACTTTTGTTACTTGTAATTCAAGTCCTTGAATCCATTGTGATGGTACTCTGTAGCCTTGAACAAACATAGCCAACCTAGACCAGATCCAGGCTATCAGACTCACCTCCATCAAAGAGCTGCTCCAGGTAAGATTATGGGGCAAGCTGTGGGCCTAGTTATTACTACAAGCGTTTTGTGTGGGTTTGGTTGTTTGGGTTTTTTTTGGGTTGGTTGGTTGGCTTTTTTTATAACCAAAATCTTGCTTTCTACTGCACTTCCTCACAAGCATGCATGACCTCCCTCTGTTGTGAGCTATACTGTTGTCTTGTGACCTGAAATGCATATCATGTATTCAGGATACATGTGTACCACATTATGTATCTGGGGACTGGTCGCAGATGCTGTCCCACTACTGAATGCACACCTGCATGTACTGTGATTGTACTTGGAATTTCATCTAGGATAGTAATGTGCTTGGTCAGAAGATGAATGAGAAGCTGTAAGTCATTTCCCTTGGGAACCTCTTGGGTTATATTATGTCCCCAAATAGAACTGAACATCACCATTTCAGTAGTCATCTGCAAATTTCTAACAAGATGGTGTATTCAGCAAGTGGCTGTCACTGATGGAGTTTATAGTTCTTTGCCATCCTGCAGGATAAATAGCTTAAGTAGCTGCAGGGTCATATTTGCAGGTTGTCTACAGAAATTTGAAGTGGAAAACGAAATTTTGCATTTGAGTGAAATGAAGTTCTTGGTCACTTTAATCTTTGAGTGCAAAATCTATAGCCTGAAAATCTATAGTCTGAAACCTGCTGTCCTAAATGTCTTCCTACTGATTGCCAGGGCTAGAGTTTGAGAGATGAGGGTGTTTGTGGAGGTAGGTCCCTTTTGTTCCTAAAGGTCTCCCTATACCTGTGCAAATCCTGTGGTGTTTTGTGACACTCTTCCTAACTCTGAGTAACTGACTTGTAATGATCTGTACTTCTACCCTCTCCATAGTTCAAACCTCATAAACGGGTACAGGAGGCAACTGCACATAACTGTAAGTGTACAAATTCTTTAAAATTCAAATATCAGTGGTTACAGGGTGTGGACTGTTAGAGTCAGGAAGTAAGTTTAGCTTAACACATATTTTTTAACAGTATTTTATACCCAGGCAAGGTTTTTGTAGTTATTGCAGAACTCCAAATGGACTCTCTTCCCTTGTGGGGATTAGATTTAAATATGTATTGTTCTTCTGGGCAATAGTATTGGGCAGTCAAGTAAGGTTCATAATAGAACAAGGAAACGTTTAATTAGGACAGGAGTTTCAATTGCATTCTTTTTTGCTTTGTGTAAGAAACACTTGCATTAAATCAGATAAATGAAACAATGGAGGGGTGAAGGAAGTTTGGAAGAAACACATCTGTTTACGAAGTTAAGTGCAGAGTTTACAATAAACATAGTTTTTTATTTGGGAAATTCTTAAAATATGATTTGCCTTCTCCCAGTCCCAGAGCATCCAAGTCAAGATATTTTGGGGAGATGTTTTTTCAGCTTATTCAGTGGTTTGGGCATTTCTTGGTGTCTTTGATTTTTCATCCAGGAAATACCTTTATTGCAATGCAAATTTAGTTTACATGGTTACAATGTTTACATGGTTCTAATGGGTTTGGTTAGGTTGGTACATGCATTGTAATTGCATTCTTCCCTTACTCCACTTTGTACTTTGTGTGACCTAAATACAATGCAGTATTTCCTTTAAACTTAAAGAATGATAATGAATCTTTTCTGGTGTGTTCTGGGGTGTATGTTGCTTTGTGTTGTTGAGGTCTTGAAGTCAGTAATCTTCTCTACAGCCTCAGCAAGTTGCCAGTGTGCAATAAATTATAAAACTGGCACTTTTAAGGAATAATACCTAATAGCTTCAAAGGTTTCTTAATTTGTCTCTGAAATTACCTCTGGCAAAGAAAACCCAACAAACTAGTCTGCTCTTTCAGACACTGGTAAGAGGAAGCCTAGCAGGTTTGAAGCTGGCTTTTTTTTTGCACTGATTTACTTAATACTGGCTTATTGTGAGACAATGGAATAATCTGTCTTAAATGAGTTTTTAAAGGAAAAGCTCCAAAAGATGGTGGTAGTGAATTTGATCGTCTGTCTTATGCCTGTTTAAATGCTGAATCCAACAATGACAAAAGGCTGCTGTTGTCTGGGAAACGATTGATTCTACTCCTTGTTTGGGTAGAAGAGTTCTCAGACATGGCTCAAGGTAGTTCATTTCCCTAACTACCTGTCTCCTTGGGTAATTTACAGTCTTCTGCTCAGTCCTATCAGGAGAACACTTTCCAGAGCAAAATCCATGTCCCTTTGAAGGACCTAACCAAATTTGCTGAATTCTGAAGAAAGCAGTTGTTGACTTCATTGGATTTTGGGAAAGAAAAGCTCTTTATGTTGAATAACTGATATGATCTTCTTTGCTCAAAATTTTATTTTGTGGGATGTTCTAGAAAAATGTTCCAGTTTTGCTGGACAAGTGGTGAACTCCACTTTAAGTGCAGAACAGCATCTCAGTTGTGGAGGTGCAAAGAATACTTCATAATAGCAGTATACTTGTAAGTTACTGCCCTTACCCTCCTCTTGCATCCCCCTTTAGTGCATCTCATATGAATAATTTATTTGCCATGTAAAGCTGTTGTACTCCCTCCCCTTGGAACAATCTCAACTGGCATGTGGGATTCTTTACCCGGAAGGAGAGACAGACATTGTGTTGCATTTATAGAATGTGCTACTGAAGGGCTCTTCCTGTTGCCTGACTTGATCATGGCTGGTTCTTGTTTGCCACAAGGATCAGTACAGTAACTAGTACAGAGGGAGGTATTAGTAACCTGAGGGAGGAAATTCAAAAATGTCTTTTTTTCCCCCTGAATATCAAATAGTGCCTGTTACCTCTTGTTTCAGTGGGCATTGCTGAGAAGAGTCTGGCTCCATCTTATCTCTTCCTTCCCTGTCCCCCATTAAATATTTTTGCTTATTTTTAAGATCCACATTTAACCTTTTCTTCTTCAGGATGAAAATTGTTTTAGTGCTTTAATAATTTTTGTGGTCCTTTGCTGAACTCACTCCAGCACTCTTATTAGACTGGAGAGCCCAGAACTGAACACAGAAGTGCAGATGAGATCTTCCCAATTTTAAATAGAGACAAAAAAATCTTTGTCTACCTTCTGGCAATGCCTTCCTAGTGCAACCTGGGAGGCTCTGGCTTTCTTTGCCACAAGGACACATTGTGGACTCATGTTTAACTTGGTGTTCATCAAGACTTTCTTTGTCAAGCTGCTTCCCAGCCTATACTGTGTACTGCTGCCTGCAGGTGCAGAACTTTGAACTTCCCTTCAGTAAATGTTACAAGGTTCACGTCTGTCCATTTCTCCAGCCTGTTGAGGTCCCTTTGAATTGAAGTTGATTCAACCATATACTGTATCAACTTGTTCTTCTCAGTTTTGTATTTTGTAGGTTTGCTGAGGATGTCCTCTTACCAATCATCTAGGTCATTAATGAAGGTGTTAAAAGAGTAGTGGCCCCAGTATCAATCCCTAGGCTATGCCACTATTGACTGGCTGCCAGCTGGACTTCATGTTGCTGATTGTAAATCTTTGAGATCGACAGTTTAGTCAGCTTTCAGTCCACCCCAGTGTTTGTTCATCTAGCTCATACTTATGTCAGTTTTTCCATGAGGATATCATAGAGCAACAGTGCTGAAAGCCTTAGTAAAATCAGGATAGGCAATATTCTGTGTTCTTATCACACCCAGGGGACTCATCTATTTGTAGAATGTTATCAGGTTAGTCAATCCTGATTTTTCTTTCATAATTACTTAGTGACTATTTGAAATCACCTTCTTGTCCTTAACATGTTTGGAAAGTGTTTCCAGAACTACTTTATATCTTTTACTTTCCCTGGGGTCCTAGAGAAATTGGCTGAATTTTAGTCCCTGGGTCTTTCTTCTTTTTTTTTTTCTCTTGAGTATAAGAGTTGCCTTTGCTTTTCTCTTGTCCTGAGGAACCTCTCCCAGTAGTTATCACCTTATTAAGTCGTGCTTTCTCCTGACTTTCCCATAGGTTTCAGGAACCTGAGAATTCGAAAACCAAATCTTGCCACTCAAGTCCAAGGTGAAGGTGCCATTGAGCATCTCTGCGTTTTCTCTGTGCTTAGTCACCGTGTTCCCTGCTCCATTCAGCAGTGGTCCCACTGAGGTTTTTCCCTCATCTGCCTTTTGTTGTTGATATACTTGTAGAAGCCTTTCTTGTTGTCCTCTGTGTCCCTAGCCAAATGCAATATCAGGCAGGATTTGGCTTTCCTAATTTTCTCCTTGCATTCTTGGATAATGTATTTCTGTTCTGGCTATCCCTGGGGCTTCCTGTCATATGCTTCTTTCTTATGTTTGAGTTTTGTCAAGAGCTCCTTGTTCATCTGTTTCATCTTTCTGCCTCTCTTTCTTGATGTTCTGCTCACTATGGCAGACCATTCTTGAACTTGGAGGAGGTGATCCTTGGAAACCAACCAGTTGTCCTGCTGCTAGCAAGTCCCTGAACAGACCAGAGTCTGCTCTCCTGAGGTCCAGGGCTGTTGTGCTGCAATTAATTTTGTTCCTTCCTCAGGCCATCCTGAATTCCATCATCTCATGGTTATTGCAGCCATGACTGCTCCAACCTTCACATTCCTGGCCGGTTTTTTCTTTGATTTTTTGTTTTTTTCTTGATTTGTAAGTATGAGATCGAACGGAGCATCTTCCCTTATTGGGTCCTTAATCACCCATGTCAGGAGGCTGTTATTAGGGTACTACAGAGACCTCCTCTATTGCTTGTGCTTGCCTTCCAGCAGCTGGCTGGATGGTTAAATTCTACTGTGACAACTGCAGTCTGCAAGTATGAGGCTTCTTCCAGGTGCAGAGAAGGTCTCTGTGTTCCACTTCCTCATGATTGAGTGGTCTGTAGTGGACACCCATCACAGTGCTGTCTGTGTTGGTCTGCACACTAGTACTGAGGTGTAAGGTCACACCTGTCTCTGAATTGTGCCCATGCCAAGGTAGAGCTTCATATATTCCCATCCCTTTCTCATGTAAAAGGCAGTTTATTCTCCTCCCCATCCTGTCCTGTCATTCCCCAATATCTTTGTTGTAGTCCAGTTGTAGCCACCCTGTTACATCTCTGTGATCCTGATGAGATTTGTAGCACTGTAACCATAGTCAAACTTCTTAATTCCTCCTGTTCACCACCCTCCAAATGTTAGTGTACAGGTGTGTCAGAAGAGGTATCCCAGTCATGATGATTTCACAGAGTAGATAAGAGCTTCTCTGATACCATTCCTGCAGTTATTTTCTTATTTCTATCCACACATTTGAGGTATTCCCCTTCAACCCTCTTTTGTTGAGAAATGTCTCTTCTCCACATTAGACTGGCTTTTGTTTGTCATCCTGGTCTCCTGTTTCCTCACTGTATTTTATTTTTCTTGTACCAGCAGTGAACGTGTACTTATGATGGATGGATTTCTGGATGAATTAACAAAATTTCATACAACTTAGATCCCAAAATTAAATCAATCAGGAAAAATACTAGTATATAGCTATTAAACTATATACTGCACTAATACTATGGGTCTTTGTGAATTAACTTTTTTGGTTAAGCAGTAGTATTCCTCTATAAACTTTTTAAACCAATCTTGCACTGAGTAATTTTAGAATAAGTTCCATAGGGTGGATTTAGTGCAAGAATGTCCTACGTTACTGACACACACTGAGTCCAGTAAACAACCAAAAAAAAAAAAAAAGGTGCATCTTCCATCCTTATTTAATCCTTGAAATTTGTGCCTACAAACCAAATGAAAATGTAAACTGGATGTCTTGTCAGCAAGTTGCAAGCTATCAGTCACAGCTTTAGATGAAAGCTAGCATGACCTACATCTGTCGTGTTGATACAATGGTGTCAGCATTACAGTTTCATTGTTTAGGTTTAGGGTCAAGCCTGTTGAGACCTCTTTTTATTCAGCTTTGAATGTATCCGTTTTCATTAAGTTTTTCAAAGCTGTATGAAAGACTCAGCAGGGCAAGATGTGATGCTGAAGCTACGTTAGTCTTGCAGCTATCAAACTGTCTCGTAGTCACAGATGGTCACTGCGATTGTCCACACCAAGCTACTGCTGGAGCTGCTATTGAAAGGGCACAAAACTGATGGTACAAAGGGACGCCAATAAATGAAGTTAGTGTTGCTGTGAGCTGGCATTGTCGAAGGTTTTGTGCTGGAGAAGAATGGTTGTTGACAAACCAGTTTCCATGCTAAAAAGTGCTACTCTTATTCCTGAACTTGGAGATCTTTCCTTGGTTGAGTAACTGCTAATAGCAGAGTGGCATTTTGCAAACTATTTTCATTGATTATTTGGATGATAGTTGTACTGGGAAGTTTAATACTGACAGTAGTAAATGTGAGCTTCCTAAAGTAGGCATGTTTCTAACTCCATTAGAAGAAAATCTCTTCTACTGTACACTGTTAAAAACATCAAAGGCCTTAATTGCTGCATTTCTGTTTCATCCTCAAACGTTAGTGTCCTTACACACATTGAAGGAACTTGGACAGTTGTCTCTTTGAGTTAGGCGACTTGGTTAACCAAGTATCTTGCTTTTCATGCTATCAAAATGGATAGTTTTGGAGCTAGTAAATAAATCTTCCAAGTCTTTTTTATTGGCAGTGTGAATGTGCTTTTTGTTTTGTCTTTAAACAAAACTGCTTTTCCCATTTTCCTGCTACCATTTTCTGTGTACCTTTTTTTCCTTTCAGGGTGGGGTGAAAGCCTCTGTACAAATGACCTGCCTGTTTGTTAACAAGCTGAAGAAAGTTTTTTGTGAGATTGAAACAGTTCTTGCGTAAAAGAACAATAGAAAGCAATAAAGCTGGTTCATATTGTATGGGATCCTTTGTGGCCTCTATAGATACTTTTACCAGTGGCAGAGGAACCTTTAAAATTCAAGTGTCCACAGTGATGAAATGGATGCTTGTTCCTAGATGGGAAATGCCAAGATTCTGTGGAGACAGTTGGATGATTCACCTCATAACAAAGTACAGAGTAATAACTAACTACAGTTTAGAAATTGTACTTTAATTACTATAGTATGGGGATTATTGGGGCAGGTTTGCCACGCCCCTTGTTTCACCAGGACTGTCCATTGGTTAGCTTCCTGTGCTACAGTGGGGTTTTTTAACTCACTGAGGCCCTGAGTAATTTCTGACTGCCTTTTGCCCTTGGAATTTCATAGCTGAGTACATGAATGCTTGCTTGTTTGTTGTATTTCTTCATCAGTCTGTAGCTAGATGAAATGCCTTAGACAGGTATAAGTTATGGAAGAGTACATTTCTACATGCAAGAGGTGCAGAAGCTGTTAATGTACTTAAATTTAGACATGAGAATTAAATACTTTTGTGCCAAAGATGGAACTGAAAAAAGAGGAATATTTTTCTCAAAAAATGAAAATCACTTGCAGAAGGATGGATTTGACTGTCACAGAAAGCAACTTACAGCTTCTTTCTGGCTCGATAATTCTGTTAACAAGGGAATCTAAAGAATAAGACTTTGCCAGGAAAGTGATGAATATTGATGATTTTCAGATTTTGCAAGAACTGAAAGGAATTTGACACTGACCTAAAGCTGAGTCACTTGTGACTAGTACTTCTTAATGACTTTAGTCATTTTGTGTCCTTGCTTCTGTGATCATGCTTTCTGCTGCCTTGCTTGGTATTATTTTCCCATTTCTGCCTTAGGGTATACTACAAGAAAATGAGTACTTAAACAAACATGATGTAAATTATCAGAATTTCTCAATAGTAATTTCCTGGAAGCTGTGTCCTGTTTGAGGGATGGTTTCTAGGCTTGTGGTTTCCTTTTTCATAGCTAGTCTGTGTTTATAATGATTTCAGTGTAACTTATGCTGTGTATTTTTCAGGCAGAAGCTTTTCTCTGTTCTTTCTGATGTATCAGGTGCTCAGTAGAATAAGCAATGAATGTGCTTGAGCCAAGCAGTACAAGTTTCAGTCAGCCTCTCCAGCCCATGAACTGTGGAGCTCTGAGGAATGGGAGCAGGATGTGGTGGGGGTGACATGCTGGGATGATGGGATCCCATAGCCTGGCCCCTCCAATGCAAGGTGCAGCCAGCCACAGCTGCTTCAGCAGCCTCTGTGCCAGCCAGTCCTGGCACCCTCTGCACCTGCATGATATGCAGAAGGGCTTTTCTGACTGTGGTTGGTTCTGGGACCCTACCAACTATGAACAAACAACCTGTCAGTAGACTGGTCAGGTTTAATTATTTTCTAGTTTAACTAATACTGAAAAAGAACTATTTTGGATTTTCCATAGTCTCTGTCAGAACAGAAATAGCACTTCATCCTCCATTTTCAGCTTCAGTTTAACTTCACATCCAGAAAGAAATCAAGATCTTGCCCTGTCAAATGCATTGGAGTTGAGCAGATTTTAAAGACAGGTCCATGGGTTGTGCCAACAGAAGTACTCACCATGTTTCCTTGAAGATTTTGTTTTATGGCTTTGTAACACAGAGTCAGATTTCTAAGAGTAAAAGTAGAGAGGAAAATTTTGATGTGCAGTGTGCTCTGCTGAGGGAGTAGTTCCTGGTGTATCTGGGCTAGTTGTACCTTCTTAATCTGATTTCCAATGCAGATGTAGGTTAGCTGAAACAGAAAATTCCAGTAAACTGTTAAAAGATCTAAGGGGTCTGTTGTTGTTTTGGGGGATGGTGTTTTCTTTTTAGCCTTATATTTGAATTAAAGGAAAATCTATCCTATTAGTTATCCCACAGGTGTTAAAGTACTGCATAAATTGTACTGGTGGTATAAGTTATATTGAGGATTAAGGTAACAGCAATATAGTGAAAAAAATTGAGAGGATTAAGGTTTGGAATCTTGAAGAAAACTCTTCCTCCTTTTTGAGGAATTGCTATTGTGCACTTCAGGGAAAAGCCAATGTTTACACTGCAAAATTAAACACATTTCCATCGTCCCAGTGTCATAGAAATATTATACCAATTATCTACTTAAATTATCTAAAACACTTGGTTTGTACTTCCTTACTAGTGGTTTAAAATGTTACTTTCTTATATGATGTAATTTCTTTAAGAAGATGCTTGAAAAATCAAGAATGCAGTTCCACACATAGCAGACTTTATTGTAACTATTTTGTAGATTGTAAAATTGCTTCTAGATGTTCATGAACCCCAGAACAGTGTAAGATTTTTTTACCTTACCTGATGATATAGCTGAAAGCACCTGCATGACCTTTAGGGAGGTATGAAGTTTTATGACAGAATTAAGACATCTGGCAATTTGCTGCTTATTACCATTGCCATTTCCTTCATTACACCGATTTCCAATAACTGATCCTGCATTGTGGCTTCTCTTCAGAAGAGAAGGAGAGATTCTACCCCAGGCAATTGTAATCAGACCATTTTCATACTGTCTACAAGCCTGAGGGATGTTTTAGCATTCCAGCCTAGCCAGGAGCATACAAGATTCTAGACTTCATCAGCTTGGGGCTGTAGCCCCATGACAGCTTTCAGTCTGAGGACATTTGGGAGCTCTGCAGCCAGAAAACAGGAAGAAAAACCTGTAGGTAACAGGTTTATATTTGTTTAGCTATCTCTTCTGGAAAATACTTTCAGAGTTGCTCAGCTCATGTGGTATTGAAATGCAGTGCAGCCAGGATACTGTGTATCACTGTATGGCTCAGCCTATAATTTATTTTAACTGCTAGGACCATTTTTCATTGGTCTTTAATGCTTCCCTTCTTTTATGTTCTCTCCTCTTGCAGTCTGTGTCTCAAAGGTGGCTGTTGCTACCCTTTTGCCTGAGGAATGCTGGCAGTCTCACCTCTGAGCTCTTGAACCTAAATTTTTAATCAAAGAGTCTGCAGCATGAGAACAAGTGTACTGCCTCTGCATCTCTGCCAAGAGCACTGAATTGATATGTTTGTCTTTCCACGGTGGATGGACTCTACCCACTCTGTATCTCTCTGGCCAGAGAGGGGTTAAGTGTCTCAGTTCTAAATGCCTTCCTTTGGTTTTGGGGTGTCTGCTATTTGGGGTAACTGGTATTACCACCAGTTAGACAAATTGCTGCTACTTTGAAAGCTCCTTTCCCTCCATCCCTTAACTTCCTTTCAAATACATGCAAAAAATAAATGCAAATATTCTGCGTACTGCTGTTGTTATCAATGCAAACCTTACAAGACATTCTCTTGAGGGAAATTAACAACACCTAATTCATCAGTGTACATGATGGGAGTCTCACTGGCATGGGGTATGGGGAGGGAGAAAGTGTTTGCATGTTTTGTAAGTGGTTTATATCAGGAAAAAGTGAAATTTGCTTTGAGTCTTTAAGCATATAATTCCTGCATAAATTGCATATTAAGTTTAATGATTAATTACAGCTGAAGCTTTATATAAAACCGAGGAATTGCAGACAGTAAAAGACTTAAAATAATACCTTGAAAGCAATACATTGCACCTTGGAAATGGTACATTGCAGAGGGAACTGGAATTGGGCCCCACACTTCCTGAAGAGTCAGCCAAAACTGTGCTTTAGTTTTGTCAGCCTTGCTGTGTGGTTTAAAAGTGGTTGAAGTTTGATTTATTTTTTTTTATTTTTTTAAGTGGAGTTTAACCTTACAGTTGGTCAGTACATTTAAATAAATATTTTTTGTAAGGGTGTCATGTAAAAATCTCAAAATAAAAAAGCACAAGGGAACTTTTAACTGCTTGAGCTGCATATGCTTAAAGTTTATGAAAAGAGGTATTCAGGGACAGGGTGCAGCGTTGTGTCTCGCATCCTCTACGCAGCTGCTTAGCAGTGATAAGGAAGCAATGCTCTATTCATGCTGACCTTGTTTCCAAAGAAGCCTTGTCCTGAGAACTACTGAAAATAAGGAAGAATTTCCTGTGACATGCTGCTCATGTTGGTTTTTTAAAGGGGAGTAGAATGAAATCTCTGAGCACGACACATACTGTATCTAACCACACAGGATTTCCTGTGCTGGAATGGAAGCTTAGTGGAAGCCACGTTTTTCTCTTCCTCTTAATTCATTCAGAAAAACAGAGGTCAGCGTCATGAATTGATATGGCTGTAGTCACTGTTAAAAGCTAAAATCAGCAATTGCTAATGGATACATTGTGTTGCCAAGAGGACTGCAAGGCAGTTTTTTTTCCCTTTGTCACAATAAGGCCTGTATATATCCTGATTGCACTTTTAAACTCTCATAAAAGAAGAGCTGTGCACTTAAAAATTCAGTCTCAGCGAAGGTGCAAAAAATAGTGCATATATTGCCTTGGACTTCAGTGTCTTTTTGTAATAATTTTGCTTTATTCAGAATTAATTAAGCTATTGCTAAATTGGGAAAGACACAGGACAACAGTTGGATTTTGCCTCTGAAAACATAGAAAATATTTATTTTTCTTTAAATTAAACTTCATTTTATACTATTTTAGTTAAATAAAATACCCAGTGTTTTTCCTGTCTGTTGCTCATTTGCAGCATTATCTTCTTAGGGGGATCTCCAGGACTTCCTGCTACAGCCACAGGGTTTTGATGGGATCAATGGGTTTTGATGGGATGGTGTGTATAAATTTTTATTTGTATTTAAAATATAAGCACCCTGTTTGCAGTAGATCTTCAGAGAATGAGCTAACAGCCTGTGCATAATGGCAAGTCATTTAGATGTGCTCACGCTGTGTCGTGGTACCGTGCAAGCTCACTGCTCCAGAGCCAAGCTGACCACACAGCCTCCTGACTGTTAATGGTGAACCCAGAGCTTTCCTGGTACTTCCTGGCTTGGCTTCAGAGCTTTCAAGTTGTTCAGATAGTTTTATTCTTCCTTTAGTCCAAATAGTGGTCTGCTGTCATCATGGAGTATGGGTAGGAATGTGTTTACTGACTCATGTTGCTTGTTGTAACTCTGTGCACATATTCCCATATACAGCATTCACAGTGGAGACAGATTAATTCCTCTATAGTTTTTACTCAATAGTCTTATTTGTATTGCTTCAATGTCATGCAGATTTTCTTATGCTCATGCCCATGCATTTTTTTCTTGGTCTAAGAAGCAAAAGGGTTTTTTTACACCTGGAATGGTATTGCTTCTCTCTAACAATTCTGAGACATATTACCTTAAAAAGCCCTTTTTCAAAGGGGAGGAAGTAATCTCATAGCCAACCTACAGTGCTCCTGCTTGGTTGGTAGAGTCGTTTTACTTCTTTACTTTCTTCCACAGCATTCATAGCCTGGTACTGAAGGGCCTCAATGTCACGAGAGCCAATAAGAGGTATGTGTGAAAAGCCTGTATGGATGGACTCAACCTGTTTTTAAGCACAGTCCTGTTTGCCATACTTTCCTATTACACATACCAACACAGAACTTCAGCTGTTTCTCTATGTTGTCTCTGCAGTTCAGGTTTTGAGTCAGGATTTACATTTGTAGGTTACTGAGGGGATACTAGGGTCTTGTATGTCTCAATTGATTGAATATTTTAGTATTAAAGCAAAATCATAAGAGGCAAACTATTAAGGAATTTTTGGGTAAGTTTTACATGAAGACTTCTTTCTCTGCTATATTGTACATATATTTTGATTGTGTACTTATGTTGAAAGCGACTCCAGAGTACTGTTCTATTCTGCAAACAGATGGGTATTTAAACAGTTTGCAGAAGCAAATAAAACTTGGAGATCAGAATGTTTCCACTCAACTGGGTGCTGTTAAGTAAGGTAGAATTTAAAGGTACTTCTAAACAAAATCAATGTTTTACCTGGTCTGTAGGATAGCACCTCATGCATTTATGCTGTATTTTCTGGACATTTCTGTTTTAGTAAAACTTAGCCATGCTAAGAAGACATGAGTAACCTGTGTTTCAATTTATGGATTCTTGGCTTCTGTTTTGAAATTCTGTGAGCAATGCCAGATACAACTTGACATATTCTTATCCAAATTACAGTTTGACCTTAGTGTAAAGTTTTGTGATTCTGTACTAAGATAGTGTGATAATTATACTCTGTTCCTGCCTTTAAGAAAGTAAAAGTAGTTTTAAGGTGATATTTTGCTATTATCAATAATGAGATAACATCCAGAGTTGATAAAATCTAAAGGGAGATATCTGAAATTACAAAGTGTGTGTAAACCTGTGTGTGTTGTACTGGCTTCAAGGGAAAATTTGCTGTATATTGTTTACCACATGCACTAAATTGTGCACTAAATTTATGCAGAACATCAGACTTTATTACTCTGGTCACTGACCTTCCTTTCATTGAATGAATGAATGAGTTGCGAAGAATGTCTTTGTGTCTGCAGGTTGTGAGTGAAACACTGGATTGCATATTACTGTGGTGGCCTTCCTGTGTGGCATGTGTTTGCTCAGAGACACTACCCACAAATCCCTCTGATACTTAATTCGTGTGTGGGATCAGATATATATATATCTATCAATATAGATATATATATGAGATTTTTAGTGTGAGGGTGGCATTTTAAACATATGGTCACCTTTTACTAGTTTGTGGTAACCCAGAAAACCAGTTTAAAAAATGATCTAGTGTACTTGAGATTCAAATGCTGTCTCAGCATTTTCTTGACATTATTTGTGTGTGCCTGCTGAGAACTGCATGCCTATGAAGGGGAAGGTGGAACATATCCTGACCTTTCTTGCTATCAGACAGACTGTTGCTGGATGAATATGTTTAATCCTTGCTGAGAAGATACCAAAGGGCAGGTCTGAACTGAATATTATTCCAGCTCACCCTTCTTTGTTTTTCTCTACTTATTTGAAGACACAAGAAACTTTGGTTGAAGCCCAAGACACCAATCTGATAGTTACTCGTCTTCTTGCTTGTTAAACAGTTTATCACTGTTGCCCATCTGGGAAGGGTACAGTAGCACAGTTATCTGCACAGGAAAGAAATGCTTATCAGCACTATGGAATAGACACAGTGGAAAGAAAACAGTAAATATTTTAAATGTAATTTTAAGCCTTTTCAGTTTGAAAATACAAAATCATTGCTTTTACTTTGTAGTAGCAGTGGTTGTTTCACATTGCTTGTAAACAGAAAGATTCAGCAATAAACATGTCAGTCTACTTGCAACTGCATCTGTGCAGATACTTACAGATGATTAATGGAAGACAGTAGCATACAGGGATTAGTAAGGACATACTGCCAAAAATAAAACTGGAGAATATTTTTTTGAATGATAGATGAAATGGGGGAAGAAGAATCTCTTTATATATTTACTGTGATGCATGTGTGGTGCCCATGCAGAACAGGAAAAGTTGTATTACTAAACAGAGAATCTTTGATGTAGGAGCATGTGATAAGGATTTAGTTACTTCTTTGGGCTAAGGCTTTGTATTTATTGTATTTTCTTTGCATTTTTACTGAGTTGTTATTGCTACGTTCAGTGAAAACAATTGCTAATCTGTCTAGAGAGTCAATAGTTTTGATTTGTTTAACCAGACCAGGGTCACCATCTTATATCTGAATGCCCCCATAAATTCTGCTAGGTCCTACACACACATGCACACACTTTGATAAATAACAAATGGCAGGTGCAGCTGGTCACAGATGTTACTAGATTTGGCTGTCTGGTCAGATTGATGATGAAGCCATGACATGAAATGAAGTGTTCCCTGCGCATCTTCAGGGAGCTGGTGCCTGTGAGGTGCCAAAACCTCTTTGGCAAGCTGGAGTCAGAAAGTACAGGTGAACTCACTGGAGAAAATTTTAATTACGTTCAGTTCAGGGAGGACAGCATCTTCTGGTACACTGCTTATTAAAAGAGATACAAAACTTCCTTCTAGAAATGCTCTTCTGGTTTAGGAGTAGTCATTTTACCAAAGCAATTCTCAGAGTCCACAGCTTGTGCCTTTCACCTTCTCTTTTGGAGCAGGCAGGAGGGTAGGATGCAGACCACAATGAGTCATCCCAGATTATGCTGTGGTTCCTTTTGTCCCTTGCTTCCCCTTGGCTGCCAGCAGAATGCTGAGGCTCTGACATCATGTGCTGAACACACATCTTATCACACAGGCAGATACATGTGTGAGACACCTGCATTGGGCAGATGGTAATCACGAGCAACCTCCAGTTCTGTGCCCAGCTGTGCCTCCTGCCATGGCTGCTGTCTATCTGGATACAGGAATGCTTACAAGCTATGGAACTTAACTCTTGTTTCTCCAGAATGTTTTCTCTACTGGAAGAGTATTTAGAGTACCACTGCTGTAGGCAAAACGTTGGAGGCAGCCTGGAAACGTGTCAGAAATAGCATGGCCAGCAGGACCAGGGCAGTGATTGTCCCCCTGTACTTGGCACTGATGATACTGCACCTTGAATCCTGTGTTTAGTTCTGGGCCCTGTGATACAAGAGGGACATTTTGGTGCTGGAGCAAGTCCAGAGAAGGGCACGAAGATGGTGAAGGGTCAGGAGCACAAGTCTTATGAAGAGCAGCTGAGGGAGCTGACGTTATTTAGACTGGAGAAAATGATAGCAGGGATATTACTCTCTACAACTGCCTGAAAGGAGAGTGTAGCAAAGTCAGGGTCAGTCTCTTCTCTCAAGTTACAAGCAAGAGGAAACTGCTTCAAGTTACACCAGGGGAGGTTTCAATTGTTTATCAGGAAAAATTTCTTCACATTTCTCCACCAAAAGGGTTTTCAAGCATTGGAGCTTCCCAGGGAAGTGGTGAAATTTCCATCCTTAGAAGTGTTCACTGAAAAATATGCAGATGTGGCACTTGAGGACATGGTTTAGTGGTGAAGGTGACAATGCTATGTTAATGGTTGGACTTGATGATCTTGAGGTCTTTTCCAGCCTTAGTAATGCTATGAAAAAATTGTTACTCAATTGTTCATTTTCTTTCATTATATGTTATTTGAGCTACATCAATTTTAAGAAACTGTGTACAACAGAAATCACAAACGCGATTTTAATATCACTTTGAAATTTCATGTATTTATATATTAATGTGTATATATATAGGTTATGTATTGACTTGTAGCAGGCTTTTAATGCCTTCTACCCTTGAATTCTTCTTACCTGTCCTTTAGACTCTTGTCTAGTTTCTTGTATTTAAAATTATTAAGATACCAGTTGTCTCTGGAAGAAACAGAATCAGGATTAAGAAGTGGGGAGTAACCTCAAAAAAGACAGTTTTAGGAACTTCAACAGGTGAGGAGGACCTACTCTTGAATTTTACCTGAACTCATGATAGGAAAATACTGTTGCATACTATTGTATTGAACTTGTTAAAGATATGATGTCATGTGTATTCTCTATTTTTTGATGAGGACTAAAACCATAATGACATTCTTCAAAATAGCTGTGTTTGCTTTGTGAATTAGATCTTGTGACATAAATCCATCTTCTTTGCACTAGAGAAGGAACTGCTCTTTGGTATTATTTTATTCATTCTACGTATTACAAGGGTTCGTAAAAGTTCTCCAAGTTTTTTGTTTCTTTTTTTGTTTTGTTTTTGTTTGTTTTTTTAGTTCACAAGTGCAATAAGTGTTTAATTATGAATGTAGCAGATCTCAGTGTGGTTATTGTTACCTCCAGCTTAAGAGACAGTCTCATATTCCCTTACCTGATGAGAATGTCCTCATCATCAGACAAAAGCCTGTTGGGGTGAGAGTCTCCTCTTTGCCTTCCTTCAGGCAGCGTTTAGTTTTCTGTGGATTCCTCATAACTGTTAGAGGGTCTGAGCTAAAGGGAAAAAAACCTTCTTTTTAGTGATAGAAACTTTCACTATTCGGTGTGAATATTTTTACAAGCCTCTGAGTGATAAAGAGGGATACACACTTTTTTTTTCTAGAGACTAGGTGTGGCTGTCAGACTGTGATCACTGATCACGGAGAGGCTTTTTCTCCTGATCTCTTGAGACTTTCAATCTCTGAACTCGGGCAGCGTGAAGCGAGGCTTCTCAGTATAGATTTTGGGGCAGACTGACTCAGTTCTTTCAGATGGAAGAATTTCAGCCTAGACTGTGTCATACTTGGTGAATAGATTTCCCAACAGGCTATTGAATACTGTCTTGCTTTGTCTGCCTCTGTGAAGGAAGAGTTAAAAGTTTGAATCCTGTCTCAAAGTGAACACCTGCCGTGTGTATCTCAAAGCAGGAGCTGATTCTAAGCCTCAGATAAAGCCTGCCAAGTACCTTGGTGGGCTGTCATTCTCCTACAGTGGAAGGCAAAAATCTTCACTGAGGAGTCGGAAGCACCATAATTGCATTTGCATGACCCAGTCTTCTCTCCATCTAAAGATTTGGAAAACTAAATGATTGCAAATGGATGTGTACTTTGGGATGTTGTCTCTTCCATGGTAGAAGATGTCAAAAATTGTCTGGTCAAAACGCAAGTATTGCCAGGTTTTATCAAGAAACAAGCTGACGGTCTTATTTAAACAGAGCACATACCAACACTCAGTCTATAAGTGGTTCTATACTATTGTAAGACCCTTCCAAGCTATTACAAATGGATTGGAGTGTCTGATTTTTAGTTAGGATACCTTAACAGTGAATATTCCAGAGTTGAATATTTTGTAGGTCAGAATAGCAACAGGTTATACCTTTGGAATAATGGCTTTGTGCTTTAAGGACAGTGAAACTGGATAGCATTAATAAGTCAAATATATCAACAGGTGCCTCAGTCCATGTGGATAGAAAATGAGTGACTAATAATGCCATTATCCTGGAAATATACCAGCAGTTATAACACAGAATGGCCATAAGATGCAGAATATAGAGGAAGATGAGGATTGCCGTGATGCCAGAAAAACAATAATGCCTAAAAAATTTTAGTTGCTTCTCCATATATGAGGGTGAAGTCACAAAAGACATGATATGGAAATAATGGTCAAGTACAAATGGGTTTGTTGAAGAACCCACAAGAAAAATTCTGATTTTCTACTGGGTCTTCATTCTCAATTTATATGCTGAAGAATTGGAATAGATGATGTATTTTAATTCAGTTTTCTCATTAAGTGAAAAGGCCTCCTAAACCCCCTCATTTCCCATTATAATACTTCACAGAGGAAGTAGATAAAAATGAGGAAACAATCCAAGACATATTAAAAGGAGCAGCAGAAAGGGTAAAATACATAATAGGCTATGGATTAAACCATGGATTAAGCTATTAAACTATGGCTCCAGTTTAATGTGTTCTTTGTAAGTGTTCTAGGTTAATAGGATGCTACATATCAGAAAGAGTTTGCCATATAAAACTATGGTGCAGAATTTATTAAAACATTGTATGTAATTATAATCTCTCTGTTTTGTAATAAAGGTGACATACTTGAAAACATACAGGATATATGGAACCACTTGGGTGCAAAGGTGATTCCAGGTGACCTGGGAACAAGTGGCTGGGAAGGAGATGGGAAATTATGTGTTGATGAAGTCAAAAAAGTAATTAAGATCCTGGAAAAGATGACTGGGAATGACTGAATTGGCAACATTTTGGAACACATTCTTCCTTGAGGATGCATAGGATTGGGAGGGAATTAGACAATTACTAGACTTTGTTAGAAGTGTCCAGTGTGAAGGGTGGTGATCTTTAACCTCAAAAGCATCTGCCAACCTGCAAGATTTTCAGCCTTCAGTTGAAAAAAATGTGTGTGACCAGTGAATATGATATAATTCTGACCTGCTGTGTTTAATTCCTTACTAAGAACAAAATATTCAATTCAAGGATGAAAACAAGTATTTAAGGCTCGAAAACCTTGAACTGTGGGAAATGTCACCTATTCTAAAGCTTGATCTTCTTTTTTGAAGAAAGTGTGGTTTCTCACTCTTACTGTACTTTGGTAAGGTCACTTGCTGGATATGTTTCTTCAATTTATTTTTCTTTGTAGTTGTTAGCATTTCACCAAATTGCCTGAAAATAACTGCTTCATAAGAGAGATGGAATTCTGGTCCTCTTTAGGGCAGATCTTCAGGAAAAAGCTGGGCTTTCCTTTGAACCTTTTTTTTTTTTTATTTTTTTATTTTTTTTTTAACTTAAACTGGCCTCCATTTGGTAATTTTGCTGCTATTTGCAGTGTGTTGTTTACATATTGGAATAGTAAAATTTAGAACATTTATTACTTAAATATGAATACATTCATATTTTGATTCCTGAAGAATTTTCTTCCTAAAGCCTGAAACTCTAACATTCCTGCACAGACATTTTTCAGAAACAGAGATAAAGATTTTTACCCCGGGTATTGTTAGGCTGACCTGATCATGGTTATGTTTTTGGATGACACTTCTTCCTAAAGGTAATGCACAGAGCAGCATGAGTCCATGACTGTCGACCTTGTCATATTAAAAATGTTTGAAAGAGCTTTTAATCTGCCCCAGTGCACATCAAATAAGCATAGTAAGCAATCACTGCCTTTAAAGAACTCTTTGTATTCTCTCAGGGACATCTAGATGTCTTCCTGATAAAGGCAAATTGTGTGCACAACAGCACTCAATATTTTTATTTGGAGAATTATTTCTCTTATTTCCAAATGAGTTTAATATATTATTCAATGGAACAAAATTCTTTGTTTAGAGGACTGTCTACAATCCAAGGAAGAGGTAATCTGAGTTTTCTTTACCTACAATTGTGAAATTAGATTATTTATTGAGAAGTATGTGTATGTGAAGATGTTCTGTATTAACTTGGTTGATGAATGTGCAGTTTATCTTTTCAGTTTCTGTGTACAATCATGGTATGATTTAGGTAGGGAGGCATGTCTGGAGGCAGTGTAGTCCAGCCTCTTCCAAGCAGCCCCTTAGATGAGGTCACTCAAGGCTGTTTGCACTTGAGCTTTGCATACCTCCAAGAATGGAGATTTCAATAACTCTCTCTAGGCAACCTTGTTCCCTTGTTTGACTGCCATCACAGAGAAGACCTTTTCCTCACAGCTAATCAGAATTTTCTATTAAAAAAAAAAATCAGAATTTTCTATCTATTCTGTCATGCAGTTGGTGTCTGCTGGTTCTCCTGCCATCACTCTGCACCTGTGGGAATACCATGGTCTGCCTTCCCATTAGGCAGCTGAGGACAACACTAGTGTCTTCCCATGTGCTTCAGTCCACAGTTAAAAATGAAAAAACATTCAAGCTGCCATTTTGTTTTCCTGTAACATGAAATTGTAACATGAAAGTCTTTTGCCTCAAAAGTCCTCTGTCAGCTGAATATTCTATTATACAAAGTTTTTCCTTTCCACTTTAAGGAAGTGTAGGCCAGTTGAAGTCAATTAGACAGTAGTGGAAAGTATAAAGCACTTGAATTACAGCTCTCTGAGAATTGCAGTTCCATTTTGAATCCAGATATTTTCAGCTCAAAGTGTGAGGATGTTTTTCAGGCTCTCTTCCAACAACATGTCAGAATCTCGTGTGTAAAACAGTCTCTTATAGGAAAAACTTGAGCTTTGCCATTCAATATAAAATTTGGTTTTCACTTAAGTTTGCCAGAAAGCTTTTAAGCAGATGTTTAATGTATCTTAATATAGCTGAATGTGTTTCTGCTGTTGCCAAGAAATGTATCCTAGTGTTTTTGGAAATGATTGCCTTAATCATGGTTACCCAAGCCTCCTAAAAGTTCATCGTTTGTGTATTCTAAGTTGTTTCTGTTTTTGATGTTCCAGCTAATTTTGATTAGGTTTCAGTTGTTGACTCTTTAATAACCAGTTAATTTTTCTTTACTACTACACCAGAAAGAGTAGTATATGAGTGTAGTTTTCCTGTGCTTTTCAAGTATTAAACTTCAATTTTCTTTGGAATATACAGAAGATAAAGCAAAACAAAAAGGTGGGAGAAATTGTTTTATTGAAGTGCAGTGTTTGGTTGTGTCACATCAATTCAGACAGGTTTAACAACTCAAAACTTACCATGCATGAGTACACACACTGCAGTACTTTTGACAACAGGACCTTACTGCCTTGGTATTACAGAGCAAACATTAAATAAGATGGTCTTACCTTCTAAGATTTTTAAAGAAGCATTTTATTTGTTGGTTGGAGTATTATGTAATTTAAAACATACAGAATGCTGGTATTTTCAACCCAGTAAGACAGAAAAAGAAATACAATTTATTGTAGCTTCTCAAACAGTGAAACTCAGCTTGTTCATATTCATGAAATAAAATGAGATTCTTAGAACCCAGTGTTTTAGGCTGATGAACATGATTCTGTAATTTACTTTTCATCATACCTAGATGTGCTTTACCTGATTTGAGCCTTTTAAAAGGACAAGACACTTTCATCTTTTCGAGCTCATTCCCTGGAGGGCAAGTTTTGGAAACATCTTTTCATCTTGCAAAGGTTTCAAAGTGGCTCATTGTGGCAGGAGGAGGCCAACCCTGTCCAGTGCTTAGATTCCCAACAAAGAATGAAAAGAGAAATTAGAAGAATTTTCAGCTTTTTTTTTTTTTTCATGGGCATCAATATTGGTAGAAGTTAATACAGCTAAGGTTGGAAGGACTGTGTGAAAGCAGTGAAAATTTCTTTTCAAGTATTTCTCATGACACATACTGAAAGTGCTCATAGCAACTATCACCAGGGAGACCAGTGAAATCCTGAAAACCCCTAAGGTCAGATGTGAGCACCAGGAGACATTCCATCTTGAATAACTGGGCTTTGAACCAAACAATCTCTTTCCCCCATTTCAGTGGTTTTTTTTTTTTTTTTTTTTTTTTTTAACAGTTGAAAAACACCTTGCCTTAGAATAAAGTAGTACTTCAGTGCTGAAAAAAGTTGCACAGTATTACATATGGCAAGCATGGGGCTGGCATTATAATAATGACAAACCTTAGAGTAAGCTGTCAGGATACCAAATGGCTGTAAAAATTAGCTGTAATGGACATAGTTAATGCATATTAGGCATGAGTCCACATTCTAACAGCTTGCAGCTTCTCTACTTCTGTAATCTATAATGGCCACCTCCTGGAGGCACTGACTTTGGTTTTTTTTCTTTTATTCTTTTTTTGTCTTTTTTTTTTTCTTTTTTTTTTTTTTTAACTCAATGGAAAATTTAAAGTAACACTAGCAAATTTCTGGTTTGGGTGCCATGAGTTGTTAAAAGAAGCCTGGAGATGTGCCAAAGAATGTGCTGTTTGTGTTTGTTTCATTCTAAGCTTAGAAATTGGGAGGAGGTATTTCACAATACTTTCATGAATATTAAGTAAAAAATTATATTAGCAATTCAAAATGTGTAACTGGTAAATCCTGAGACAATCTTTCCATTATCCATGCTGGATCTGATGCCTTTTTGGTTTTCTCAGTGGTAACTGGGTATTTTACATTGTTTTAAAATTATTTTTTTTTGGTACTTTCTTGAGGGAGAGTGCCTTTGCATCTACTTATTCATATCTCTTAGTTGCCTTCTTTTTTTCAAGTTTATATTGCTTGGTCCAGGGCTTCATTCTGTTTTCATTGCAGTAAGTCTTGATGTATATTGCTGGCTTGAGGTTTATCTTGTAACTTCTGCCAGATTTTTCCTGGGTTCTGGGAAATGTGTAACGATGGATGTGACGCCCTGGCTCACTCTCCAGCCAGTCACCGTCCTCCACTCATCTGACACATCTTCTGTTTTGTGGCCTTTTTATTGCTGCTTTTTAAACTGAGAGCATTAAATAGGCCAACTGGCATGAAAAGTGGGGATAGCTGTTCTCTGCTATTGATTAACTTACGCATGACCACACTTTTTAATTTGTGTGGATAAACAAAAATGAAGCAGCCGGTCCAGCAGCTCATTTCTTACATAACCCTGCCAAATGAGTCTCTTTGGGCTGCAGCCTGGATTGGTTGGTCTGGCGTGTATTGATGAAACTTAGCAGTAGTGGGAAGACGTGGCAGCTGTGGCTGCTGTCCTGGCTTCCTGGGCCTGTGGCCTGATGAGCCCTGTGTAAAACAAATGGTAGAAAAGTCATTGGGCTTTGTTCTGTGGTGGGGGCATCCTTTGCATTCAGGAACAAATCAGATCTCACTCCAGTGGCTGCTGTGTTTACGTTTCTGCTAAGAGAATCTTCAAGATTGCTCATGCTGATGTTAATGAGGTTGCAGACCATGCTGTTTGAATGCTTAATGCTGATGCACTTCTGCTCCTGCAGCTTTCCTGTTGCCCCATAAATGCCCTGACAAGCTGACAGGATTTTGCAGTTTCTGGGAAGCAGTTACCAAGCAGCTCTGCTGCCATGAACGCGTGGCAGACACTGAACACGAGGCTCCAGTGGGGACATGGTGCTTTGTACAGGGTCATCTGTCCAGGTGAGGCCAGCCCAAGGCAGGAGCAGCAGAGGATGGCAGAGGGGGTGAACCTCTGTGTAGGTGGCAACTAGTGCTGTGTTCCTAGAGGGCTGAGATACATCTGCTTTCTTTGGGATGGTGGTTATAAGAAAAATACATAATAGGAAAGCAGAATGCCTTCCTGTAGAATGGAGCAGATCAAATGTCTGAGTCTTGCATCACTTCCCCAGTGACAGGATGAGGTGCAATGCTAGAGACATTTTTATGCCCATGATTGCAGGGTTAATACTGAAGGATTTATGCCATTTTCCACTAGATTTCGTGCTTATACATCTAAATTGTGCAATTTCAGTATAACAAAAAAATTGGTGTAGTTCAGAGTTGTTAATGTCTATGAGAGATGTCTGAGTTTTAAATTAGCAAGCTATCCCTAATATTTTAAATTTTGCCCTAAAACATGTAATTAAGTGCCTTTCAAATGCTGCTGGCACAATCATAATTGTGTTGTATATCTTCAGCTACCTTTGTGTTGATAATGGTTTCAGCTTAGAACAAGGCTGAAACTTCTCACTGAAGTTAATGATACTCTTAAGTCTACACAACCTTAATTCAAGCCTAATAACCAACTGGAAAATTTTCAAGGAAACAATTAATTTTGTTCCAGAAATCTAGATGTTTTTAATGCTGATTTTCCATGCTGTGTGAAAGAACAAAGTAATTTGACCTTAATTTTTAATTTATATAAAACTGAGGAAAAAAAAAAATTGAATTTTCCCTAACTTCCATGTCATTTGCAGGACTTTGGGGTTTGGCTGATAGGAATGGATTGTTTGATTTGCCCTGGGCATTCATAGTAGAACTGCAAAACACAAGAGTAGGAAATGGCTTTTCATGAAACTTCTATGAATGCCTCTAATATACCTTTTATCATGATACCCCTGCCCAGTCTAAGCAAATAAATAGCATGACGTTTGCTGAGAGATACATCTTGTACCATTTAATATTTTAGGTTTGTAACAAAAATGCTTATGAAGAGAATGCAAAGTTGCATAAGAATGTTGTTTGCTCTCAATAAAGGGAGGAAATGCTTGTGACTTAATAGGCATATTTTATTTTACCAGTAGTGATGGTGGAAGTATGTTCTGTGAGAAGACAGTCTTCTTATCCAACAGAGGAAAATAAATCATTCATTTCACTAACTTGCTCATTAGGACATTGCTTTACTTGGCAGGGTTATAAGATTCAGGGAATCTCAAGATTATAAGAACTGGATTGGATTATTAACTCTGCCTTTTAAGTATTTGATTCTTTTCTGCCTTGATTCTTAATGGGGAGAACATGGTAATTTTGCAATTTAAAAAGTACTGGGCTGTCAGTTCACCTTATTGATCAATTCATAAACATTACAAATTGCTTTACTGAATTAGTTGCATAAAATATTTATATGTCCTTGGTTCTGATGGCAACCAGGGATAGTTTTGACTTCAGAAGATTGCTTTTGTTTGGATTTACAAGCTGTAGCTCCAGCATTCTTCTTCTTCACATTGGTTTACACTGAAGTCTTGCTAGTTCACCTCCACACTTATTTATAGCAGACTTCATACTGGTTGTATGCTCATTTTTCTGGCTTCAAGTGGTGCTGTTATGGTTCAGTGACTGCCACAAAATGAACATCCTGAAAAATCTTGATTGCTGGGTGGGCAGCAGCCTGCCTGTGCCTTCCTGGCATCTGCAGTCATACTCTGAGCAGGAGATCTTGAATCCCCTCCATCTCCGGAAGGAAGCTTGAAACTCTCCCACTCTTAGGCGGGACCCCGAGTTTCAGTCCTCCAATGATAGGTTGTGGTTTCCTCACCAAGCCTAATTTATTCCCTAGACAGTGTAATTTTGGTCTTTTTGGAGCAAAAACACTCTGGATTTAGAACAAAACCTGTACTATGTAAGCTTTGGCTTTGAAAACAGTAAAATGGTTTAAATGCAGTGCATGTTTACTAAAGGTTTAGCCAGCACTGGATGATCTCAGATCCCTCTTTGGAGGGAGCTTCTTTGCTGCATTTCTTGGAGTGCTGACACTTGGGAACCTCTGGCAGCTCCTCCACTCTTTGCAGCAATGCCCTGTTTATCCTGCAGGTAAGCCTTTGGTCTGCTTGTGCCAGCTTGTATAAGGCAACATTGCACCTAATTGGAGATAGAGAAAATTAATTCCTTGAGGGTAACAGCTTGGCCCATTGTATTTCCATGTTTGCTCTTCCCACAGCTCCACTGAATTTCAGCTTTAAGGCATACAATAACCACTCTATAAGACAATGCTGAGTTAGGAAGTCTCAACAGCCTGGCTTAGGTGCAATGCCTCACCTCTTTTTTTGCATAGCAGCCTTCTTATTATTCATAGCTTTATTGTGTATCGTGTTTCACAGCTTTTATTATCCATCTTTTGATTTATGGCTGATATATTGATGTTTGTTACTCCAGGAGCAGAATAGGATCCTATTAGGGCATTTCTATTAGCTGTGCTGGACTCAAACAACACAATGTGGTTTTTTTTATAACTACTTTGCAAAATTTGTGATACTTCTGTCTTTGTAGAAACAAAAAGTGATCTCTGCATCTACTGGAATTTTTTGAGACCTATGTCTGCTGATAAACTGTTTGCATCATCTTCAATAAAAGTGGCATTAATAACCATTGAAAGGAGCCACTCATAACAAAAGCTTAAACATTTGCAGCCAGAACAGAACATGACAAAATCACAGTGAAATGTATGATATGCTAATGTTAAGTAGGGAAGAATTTAATGAGGCACTTGACTGCTTCAGGTTAAACTGTGGGTGACTCCAAAATGACAAATGACTCATTAGCGAGCTGCAATTCAAAAAAACATTAAAAGGTGAAGGAGGAGAAGGAAAGTGGGCTGGCAAGCTGACTACACAAGGGGGGAAAGAGGCCAAGGAGATCATTCCTTGTGAGAGTTGGTAGAGCACTCACTGAGGTAAGACCTCAGTTTCATCCTGCCATGGCTGGTAGTTGTGGTTAAATCTGTTGTATCAGGTCTCTGCTGATCTGGATTTCTTTCTCAACTCAGCTGCATGGTTTGAACAACGTGAACTAGGGATGGTACTTTCTTTGTGATTCTGCTGATGGTAAACTTCAAGACAATGTTGTGTGTTACTCTATATTTGCACATCATTTAGCACATTGGGGTTTCTTCTCAGCTGAGGTTTCTGGGGGCTTTTATGCTTAAAGAATAAATTTTTTTTCTACTTCAATTATTTAACCATGCACATCTTCAAAAGATGAAGATGGCAGCTAAGTTTTCTTGTGCCATGGAAATAAACTTAATACCCTTAGCTTTTGTATTTAAATATACACTTGGTACTGAAGAACATTAGCCTTGAATGGAAATATCCCACCAAATCTTTTACACTCAAAGCCTGCTTTGAAAGAGAAAGGGTTTTTAGTCCTCTAATATGGAAAGAGTTAGGCTATTAAATGATGTTCATGAATCTCATTGAAAAAATAATGTCAAGATGCTGTCAGTATTGGTGCACTCCTGGAGTATTCACATCAGAGATGTTCTTTGCAGGGGGCACTAACTAATCAGGTGAGCTATAGTTTTTTCCAATTGACAGAACTAAGCAAAACCTCCTAATTACAGGGTGCAGTAGAAATCTTCCAGGGGATTAGAGTAAAATCAAGCTTCTTTTGAAAGTATCAATATTCTTTAGGGAAAACCTCTTGCTGATTTGCAATAAGAAACCCCAGTTCTTCCTCTCTATAATAACAGGATGTCAAGCTGGTGTGTTGTAAAATACAGCAGAAGTCATGTATCTCCTTTATGAGACCACTATGTATATCCTCTTCTACCTACTTTTTCAGTCATACTGGGAGCATAGTGCAGGTTGGATTAGATGCTCTGATGAAAGCCACCAGCTTGTCTCCATGTTACAAAAATAAAGACAATCCTTGTGCATGATTGCCATTTATAGAATCACAGAATATCCTGATTTGGAAGGGACTCAAGATTGACACAGGGCAACCTAAAAGTTAAACCATGTATCCTAAGTGCATTGTCCAAATGCTTCTTGACCCTGACAGTCTTTGGGCTCTGTCTGTTTCCTGGGAGATCTTTTTAGAGTGCTTGACCACCCTCTGAGTGCAGAACTTGTTCCCAATACCCTACCTGAACATCATCTAATGTCCTGGTGGTACAGAAAGGAAAGGAACCACGCCTCAGAAAAGATGTAGAGGAAAACATTTCCATGAAAACTGGTCATAACTGCAGGGCACTCAGGAAAAATAGTCACTGGGAGGCAGCTAGACAAATTACTCTGTTGGCAACAGGCTGTTTATGCCTAAACTCCCTCCTGGAGCTCCCCATCATTGAACAGGAGGCAGGTAGGATTTATTGGCAGAAGCGTGTATTGTGCTCAGAGTCATGTGTGCCCTTTAACTCCAGTGCTCACAGGGAATGAATGGCCATAAAGGTGGCATGTTCTGCAGACACAGGAATGACCAAGTTTCCCATAAGGTGAAGACCACCAGCTCCACCCTTTCTCCCTATTAAAGGCTGTGTGGTTTACCACAACATTAGAATTGGGAACTACTGTGCTGTTATCTAACACAATACTTGGAGCTTCTGTGAGGGGCTTCATGATTCTCCAGTTATAGCTGAACCCTTTGAAATATGGTGCTTCCTGTAGAAAATCAGCTCCTAGCTGGTAAAAATCATTGAGAGATGTAGAAGCCATTTGAATCTCTTTTCTTCTTCCACTTAAAATGTCTGATTGTGTTCAGCAGTTGTCCCTGAGGTACCTGTGGCTGTGCTGCTTACTCATATGTGAGGTAACAACTTGCATTTGTTGACAGTAAATATTCAGGTGCTAAGTGTATTCTGTCTTTACCAAGTTCCAAAGAGCATACTGTTGGTTAATAGTAACTGATGTGTTCACATCTATGATTCTCTATCTCTTTTCTTGTCACTTTTTGCCTAGGAAAAAGAAAGGAAATGACAATTGTAATATTGATGGTCAGAGGCAAGACCTAGTTCTGGGTGTTGCTAGACTTTATGAAGTTGAGCTTGTTTCTCTGCTAGGTGTGAAGGTGAAGAGCCACAAGCGAGGACTTATCTCCTTCAGCAAAGGTGGCAGTAGAACTAGCTTTGGTTTCATTGATGCAAAATTGGATCTTAAGTGAATAGCAGTCTCTTCATTCTTGCATGTTTGTCTTGGCTTTAGTTTTTGTTATTTTCTGAACTTACATTTTTTAATAATAATTCATAGAGCTGTTTAAAAAACACCAAATCAAAACATAATGAGAAGTGCAACCATCGTTGAAATGTTGGCAGAATCATGCACTGGATTTGTTCTAGACTGTGAGTTGTGCCTTTTGCAAGACCTGTTGTGTCTCTGAATTGCTTCTCTTGTATCTTAAATGTGTTTCTGCGCACGTGAAAACTGAGATGCTTAGGTGATCTCTTGTGAGATTAGCTAAATCCCAACACAAGAAAAAATTTCCTCTTCCTAAAGGTAAACTTTCAATAAAAGAAGCCATTACCATTTTAATTATTCTGGGTTTATGTAGTCTGTTTTTTTAATAAGATTGTCAACACAGTACTGCCTGGGACACTTGGAGTCTGACTGCTCATATTGCATCACACTGACATAGCTTTGTTAAAACCCAAATATTTCTGTTTGCAGGCTGGAGCCCCCTCTTCTTGAACTGAATTTGGGGATCATGGCCTTTTCCTTTTTGTGGGGTCAGGCTTTCCTGAGTCATTGACCAGCTAAAGAGTGAGCACATGTTCCAGTGGAAGTGCCTGTAGCCCCACTGCCAGTGTAGCTGTGTTACTCATGTTGGAAATACATGTCTCTTCATGGGGTCGTGGCTGTGTAAGAAATTTTATATTGTGTGTGAAAGTTTTTGTTGTGGTAACTGTCTGAGAGATTTGATGACACCACTGTTATGAGCATCAAAAATAAATTATGGTTTAGAAAGTGGGCATTACTTTGGCATTGAAGTTAATGCTTGCTTTTCTGACTTGATTAATATAGTAGAATTCTACAAACACAATTATGCTGACATAGTAAAAATCTCTCTTAAAATGTGAAGCTCTTAAATATGCAGAGCTACCCATCAGCATTCCAGTGTGCCTTTCTTCAACCCAGTTCCCATTTTACTCCTAAAAGCTTCAGATGATGATTTGTTTTCTCTCAGCATAAAAGGAACTTGTTTGTATTCCTTCACGGTTCGGGTTTTTATCCTGTTTTCCCAAGTAAAGATGTACCAGGAGATCCTGCTGTGTCCGTCTGTTCAGCTGCCTGCCCTGCTCTCTCTCGAGCACCTTTTCTGCTGGAGGGCAGATCTCAACCCCACAGGTCAGGGGTCAGCAGTCTGAGAGACAGGATGCCCCTGAGAGCCTTTGCAATATGCATAGCTGTCTGTAGAAAGGAGGGTTTGTTTATTCCTGTTTCAGCTGAGGGGTGTACTAATTAGCTCATCTTTCATTAGCTATCAGGAGACAGAAGCAAACAGGTTACATCACTTCTGCTTTTATTTTTCCCTTTCCTCTGCCTTTGCCTATACTTTTTGCCATTTGTTTCCCCTCTCTGAACAATGCCACTCTCCTGGGAGATCCTGTTGTTTGTCATCCTGTTATTTTGACCAGTACTCTGTCTTTGCTCCACAGCTGCTTATCTTTTGAACTTTGCTTGCCTAAAATTATTGAAGATGCTGCAGGGAAACCAGCTGGGAGTCAGAAAAGTCATTGAAGCTGTGAGGTCTGTCAGGAAACAGGAAATCCAGGTTGTACTGTGGGGATTCTCTGCTTCAAGGCTGTAACCAGTGGAAAGACTAATGCTGCTGTTCCTTACTCAAGTAGCTAATCCTAGTTTGTGTAGGAGACTAGAATCTACCTCGTTTCTCGGTAACTATTTGTGTTTAAGATTGCTGGACTAAGGCCTTATTTTGAGAGAAAGATAAATTGTTTCTTGCCTTTGAAACTGCTGCCAGCACTGAGAAAAAAGTTGTACTTTGGGGAGCTGATCGCTTGAATGTTCAACACATGGCTAAGTGGTAAACTTTAAGCAGATTATGTTTCACTGAATTGTTTTCCCTGTTTGGGTTGTTTTGTTGTTTTTTTTTTAACATCAAATATATCACAGTGTAATTTATGAAGACATGCCTTCGAGTAGAACCACAAACACTTATAGGGACACTTAGTTCAGACAACATATGGCAAATCCTATGAATTATGCACAGCCAACATATGGAGAATGGAGACAGCCTAAGGAAATGATTAGACCTGTTACTGTAGCAGTGACTGTACATTATTTTCACTTGACTGGGAAAAATGGAGTTTTATGCTAGGTTGGGGCTGAGATTGTTACTGCCAGGTGCAATATATTAACATGCATATGAATATTTAATGGTTTCTAGGAAATGTGGTAGCTTAGTTCTCTTCTATGCTAAACCATGTTTCTGATGTAGTTGCTATGGTCTTGCTGCAAGAGTAGCAGCATAAAAATAGATCTCAATTTTTGTAGATGTATTATTGTAAAACATAAGTTACACACCAGCAAATATCCCATGCCAGATGGGGGGCTTTCATCAAGTTTACATTTACCAGTTCCTGTTTTTCTTGTTCTGAAGTGTAGATTTTATGTTTTTATACTCAGGTTAATTGCATTGTTCCACCAACAGGATTTGTTCATCCTCCAGTGGAAATGCTATTAGTAAAATGCTGATAATGTGGAGTTTGGACTCTTCTGGAGTTAAACGCCCAAAGGTTTTTAATTTAAATCCTATCCCTGCTTCTGAGGTTTGTCAGATGTGTTCCATAGAATCTACTTCCTGAAAAAAGAACAGCTAAAACTGTCTTATCACACTACAGCCTAGCCCACAGTGCTTCACTGAAACTCTAAAGGTGCTCATGGGTGACTGGGCACCCAGGACATTTGGCCCACCTGTAGAAGTCGGTACTGGGTGGCCTTGCTGCTCCCAAAATTTCTGTTACAGTTAAAAAGAAATCTGGAGGTAACATTTGAAGTTTAGGTGGTTCCAGTTTGCATTACAGAAGTAAACACCTTTTGAAAACTCATCTGTGTGATTCAAGTAATTGAACACCAAAGAAACACATTTCATAGGAAAAAATTACTGTCTTTTGCACCTCAGGATTTCCAGCCAGACCTGATATACGCTGGGAAGCTGACAGAAGTTTAAGCACCAGACTGCTGCTCTCAAGTCTATCTGGAAAGCACTTGTGCCACCCATTATCACCTCTTTTCTGGTAGTGTTAGCCATTTAATTTTTCCCAGATGGTGGATATTTAAATAAATTTTCTTCACTCTCTTAATTAGATATGTTTCCATCCCACTTTCTCCTAGCTGGCCTCCTAGGAAATGCTGTGTGATGATAATGAGTTAAATCAGAATCCTTATTCCATGTTAACATTCTTACTTTTACCTCTTTTGCTTTCAGCACTCTATATAGTAATATGTTGGATAAAGATAAGAAAGCATCTAGTTTTCTACATTGTAAATCCATAAAACTCATATGATTCCATATCAAATGTTGATAATGCTTTTTGGCTTTACCTTTCCTGAAGATCTGTGCCAGAACACAATATAATAGCTTTCACTATAGAGAATTCACTAATGCTTCACAATATGTGTATGCAAAAAAATTATGGAAAAGCTTTTACCTTCTGTGGAGAAAGAGTAAAGGGTAAAAGTCTAATGATGAACAACATTATGAATTTCAGAAGAGGAAATTTAAAGGTAAATCTTCATGTCCTTGTGTCTAGGCCATATGGTGAAAGGTATTTAACTGATTGATTCCCTTTCTAAAAATCCAGGTCAATTTCCTTTACGAGTAGTTGCAGTGAGCATGACTCTTCTCTATTTGAAACTATCAAGATTTAGAGAAGGCTGCCTTTCTCTATCTAGGTTTATGTTAAGGCATTTGTGCCCATAATGATGTGCAAGACTAATAGATTTGGATTTCACATCCAGCTGTAGATGATGTAAATTTTAAAAGATGTTGAATTTATTCAGCATGATGCCTCTAAAAATTGAGATCCTAGTTTTACTACAAGTCTGGATGTTTTCATAGTTTTATTACAAATCCAGAGTCTGGGATCCTGGATGGTTTTGCTTTCTTCATCATATCAGCATCTGTAGAAATTAATATCCACACTACAGGAAGATCAGGCAGTTCTGCCTCTTAGTGTATTGAAAAAAATCTATGTACAGTAAAAATTCAGCATAACATTTGAAAGATCTAAAATCAGAATAGAGTATCTTGATAATGTCTTTTAGAAAGCTCTGACTGAATCAGTCTTCTCCTGTGTTATGTTTAGTGAGATTGAGATTTTCCAAGAGAAAATTTATTTCAATGTCTTTTTAACCACCTTCACTTTTGTCTTTTGCTCTGATGCTCCTGCTGAGCTTTGACTAGCCTTGTCAAAAACCAGCTTAGTTCTGGATATCTTGACATAGATGAAAATTTTTAAAATTGAATTGTGTTTCTAAAATGGAATCATGTTAAATACCCTGATTGTTGTAAAAAATACATACGAGTTTTCGGCTATAAAGATGCAATGAATTTGGAAGTAAGTGAACAGAAAGCTTGTGTGTACCATGGCACAATGACCTAGGAGCTGACTCTGCAGCACTGTTGCCTGCTACAGTATAAGTCACCAGACAGGCTTGTAATCACAAAAATGGCCTTTTATTATGGGAGGCAATGAGAGTAGTAATCTACATTTTAGAGGCGCTTTTTAATTGAGAGTCATAGATGGCTTTATTTCTGTGACTCTGAGAATTTGAACTTCAGCTTAGGGATTTTCCACAATGCCTTTTCCACTCTGAACAATTCAATCACCATGTTGAGTTTCTTCAGGCAAGTTGAAAAGTTTCAGGAGGACAGTTTAATAATAAATCTTATTTGTAAATAATAATTGTGTCTTTTCATCTCACATATCTGTGAACTGTTTGCCACATCAGACAACATTTTTCTGACAGGAAGCAGAAAATACTAAGGCAACTTCTTACTATTCAAAAGTGTAATTTAAATTTCTAGTTAGAATTTTAGACTTGCAGCCTAGATAATACAGAATTGCTGCAGCTTCACTTTGGAGTCTTCAAAGATGAGAAGAGTTACAGACTAACAATTCATACTGTAAATATAGATGGGTTGAAATACTGCCTCACAATTTACTTCAGATATTTTTACATGACTGTTGTCTAGTTGTGTCCTTCCTGCCTGTCTGCCTCCCTGCCTCCCTTCCTCCCTCCCTCCATCTTTCTTGTTTCCAGGCTATTTGCCATCTGTGATGGAACCTCATGCACTTCTCAACAGTAGCACTCATTTCCTCCTGTAGCCCCAGCTGCTGGAAGTAGATGTAGAGCACTGTAGGGCTCTTCTGCTGGTGAACTTCAACAAGAAACTGCTAGTGACTAACACAGATGTTTGGTTTGCACACTGAAGGCAGCATTACACACAATTTCCCCTCTTCATCCGACAGATGTCTGCATATTTGAATTGTAAAAATGGGCTTCTTGACACCCAGAACAAAATGTTTTCCTTAAGGAGCAGGAGGAAGTTATTAGTATTCAGACTCACAGCACAGCTTTTAAATGACACTTTTCAAAAGTACTGCTAGTTTTTTCAGGTAAATATGGCTCCTGATTTCTCTCTAATCAAATTGTTCACTCCTCCTGGGTTTCTTTTCCATCAAAACCCGGGCACTGCACCAGCATGCCCATGGCTGTCTGACTGCATGCAGTGCTTTCTCAAAGACAGTGTAGAAGTTCATTGTGGTATTAGCTGTATGTGTTTTAATAAGAGTGGCCTCTTGAGTCACAGCAGACGGGCAGGAAGAGATGAGATGTGTGATGTCTAACCCTTCTCACCATGCCCAGTAGCCTGAGAAAAGCCAAAGGAGATAAAAATGAGAGGGAGCATAAGGGACTGAAGAGTGAGCTTCCAAGATGGACAACTGTGTCTTTGTAGCACAAAAAGAAGAGGACATGAGGGATAAGAAGAATAACCCTGAGCTGGGATCGGCAGTGTAACACCACCTGGCTATTTGGAATATGGTGTATCTGAGCTGGGGGTCCATCACATGCTCCACTTTGATGGGCAGCAGCCAGTGTGAACTCATGACAGTCACCTGGAAACAACAGAAGTGAAACTTTGAGGAAAAACACTTAGCTCAAAAGGTTGGAGTGTGAAATGCTTTTCAGTCTCTTGGCTTTTGATCCCTGTGCATTTCTTTCCTAGTTAGTTTTCTCTTTTTGTTTACAGTATTGATTCCCCTGGAGTTTTTAATCTTTTGTTGAGGAATATGTTTTTAAATGTCAATAAAACCCTCCAAAACCATGAAGTTCAAGTCACAGGGTGGCTTCTTCTGATGGTTTGGAGATTGACTGAGTTGGTGGTGTTTCTCTAAGATTGAAAATGATAGAGGAAATCAAGCCAGGCCAGCTGAGCTCTGTGGAGAGGCAATTCTGGGAAGATTATCACCCCATTAGAGCTTCTCATTCTGCCTTAGTTATGGGCTTGTCATTACTGTGGTTTTCTAGCTATCATCTTACACCTGGAAAGCATTAACACAGAATTCAGTTTCTTGTAGAATCCCCTCAAATGCATTTGTTTGTTATCTGTTGCATTTGATGTGACATAACAATTATAATTCCTTTCTCCTGAGACAATTCCTTTTTTTGCTCTTATGAATGCTTTTTTTGTCTCAACATTTCCTTTCTGATATATTTGTTCTGTAGTTTTAAGTCCCTTTGAACAAAGGGGATATTTGGTTTTGTTCCTTATTTAATTGCCATAATTACACTCTTTCTGATTAGTATGTTTGTAGGCATTCGTTACTTCTTCTGTTAGCATTCCAACATCAGCTAAGTGCTTCTGATCCATAGTAAGTGCTGGCTATCATCTTCCATGGAGCTCTTAAGCAGTTACCTTAGAACCTCAAATATATTGTATTCTGTCCCTAGCAAAAAAAAAAAAGCAAGATGGAAGGACCAGTAGCAGTAAGGGAAGTGTTGCTGTAGTCAAAAAAGGTATCCCACAGGTGCAGGAGAGGTTGTCTCAGTCTGGTTTGGTGCATAGCAAGGAGGCATGTTTCTACTTCTTCAGAAAACAGCAGTATGTGTCCCTGCCTGGCATATCTGTAATAACCAGCTGGTGACCTGGCCAAGCTCCCACTTGACAAATCCATCCCTTCCACACATTGATGCGTGGGCTAATGTTGTATCCAACCTTTCACTAAAGGGAGAAGCCCCAAGCAATGCCATGGATCAATGTCCTACCTCCCTGGGACTAGCTGTTTCAGAGAGCCAGTTCGTGTCATGGGAGTATTTTCTCCCTCTCCAATAAAAGTAACCAGACCTACAGGATAAAGTATTTCCTTTTCCTCACAGTGAATAACATCCTGACACCTCTGTGCTTGAGGCTTAATGCACACATGAAGAAGCAATTATGTGACAGACAGTTTCCTCCCCAGCTTTCTCCATTATTCAGTTGCTTCACATTCCCATGTCCTCTCAGCACTGGCTGATTTGTCCTTTGTCACAGGTGTCCCAGGATCCTCAGGACTGGCAGCCTGCACGAAGATAGTGGACAAGGTGTTCACTCCGGGAGTTGTAGCTGCTCTGAATTCCCTGTGGGAGGATTTCTTTTGTGGTTGGCTGCATGAGGAATATTAGGTTCTTATACTAAGTACTCCTGTATCTTAGTTACTTAACATGAGCACCTGCCTTCCAGAGGCATAAAATCCTGTGGATTGCTGCTCTGTACCACTGCAAATCCAGTAGTCAGGTGGATGTGTTAAATGATGGTCTGATCCGCAAAGCCAAAAGGAAATCTTCCACAGGAAATACGGTGAAATGTGTGGTTGTTTCTGCTGCAGGCTTTAGGCAAGAGAGTCATATATCAAGGAGGAAGCTGTATCATCCTTCTTATTAATGCTTTACCCATGCATTTTTGCTCAAGTGCTTGACAATATCCACGGTACTTTATGGTTGACAGTAATAGAAATTGCTCCTGTGCTATAGGATTTGGACTGCAAGACAGCAAGCCCTTGGCATTAGTGTCATTACTCTTGCCAAGGCATCGCAGTGTCACTTCTAGGGAAATGTATCCTTGCAAGTATTTCACCAGGGTGTCTAATGCACAGCTGACAGATAAGACACTGCCTGTGCTTGGCACTGTGAGAAACGGTGCAGCACATAATCAGATGACAGTGTATCATTTAGGGCAAACAGGACTTTTCTACTCTTTTTTTTCCTTTCCTTTCATGACCACATATCTGACTAACTTAGGTGAATTTTTGTTCATATGCCACTGAGCCTGAGTGCAGTTGTTCTTTCTGCCCTTCCCTAACTCCTGGTATGGGGGGCTGCTGGATCCTGTGTGAGGTGCTAGAGAGCTGTGCTCCAGTGTGGAAAATAGATTATACAGAAACTAATGGTTTAGAGTCATCAAACCCTTTTGGCAAGGGGGTGGTTTCTCTGGTTTCTTTCTGTCAGCAGTGGAGAGAGTAGCAGCTCTCCCAGGGAGCAGACCAGAGAGCGAGGCACTTGGCTGCTGCTCTGAATCACTGGCTGAAAGAGAAGCAGGCTGGAAGATGAACTCTCCTAGGCCAGAGTGATAATTTAAACCTGTCATAAGGGAACCTGCCTGGATGGAAAGCAATCCTTACTCTCAATTTTCTCACCTGATTTTTTTTTTTTTTTCTGGTTGGATTCAGGCCTTGGTCTGACAGATCATGCAACCTCATGTATCTTATCTGATGAGGGGGTAAGTAACCAGGGAGAGAAGGTGGGCCCAGTATATTTGCTTACGAGCCCATGGTTAATCAGCTAAAAGAGATCAACAAAGCTTTGGTCCATCTGCACTTTAGGTCTTGTGACTATTCTGGTTTGCAGTAGCCTTCTTAGCCCCCATCATATGTTGCTTTCTTCCTCTCACAGTGGCAGCAGTGTAGTTGCAGTGAGAGCTGATATGAAGGATAATCTTTTTTACCTTGCTAATTTTTAGTGAGATCAACACCCTAAGCACGTGTAACACATGTTAGCACAGATGTGCTGCTCTCGATCCAGCTTAGGTCAGCTTAAGCTGCACCTCTGCAGTGTGCAGAGGGCAGTCAGATGGAAGCTGCTTAACAGAAGTGCAGAGATAGGCAGTAAGATTTCTGCTCTCTCTTAGCACCAAATTTGCTATAATACTAATAACAACTCTAATTTTGATAGTGCCTGCAGTAAACAGGATGCTCGTTGGGTTTTTGTTCTGCTATATTTCCTTCTTCCTCAAAGAACTGCTCAGGTCTTGCTTCCAGAACACAGATGTGCACTCATCCTCCCCCTTCATTGCTTTACCTGAATGTCAGAGCTTGGGTCTGCCTCCCTGCTGATGTCTCAGGTCAGCTGGATTTTAGGCAGTGAGCTGTTGTCTGAGGTCAGCTGGATTTTAGGCCCATGACAGAGAAACTGTGGCCAAATACAGTCCTGTCAAAATGGAAGGTTCTGCTTTTATTCATAGCAACCACTCTTAGACAGCTTCATAGTGAGATAATACTCCTTCATTTTAAAGTGCTTTCTTAAAAAAAAATACTTTAGGTCCTCTGTAACAATCAAATTTCCTACTGGAATGTTGCTTTCTAAAAACACTAAGCAACCCACTTCCTTGCTCTTTTTCTCTTCTAAAGGAGTTTAAAAAAATTTAAACAGAAACATTTTGGGTGAGTAAGTTATGGGGCCTTACTCAACTCTGTCACAGAAGAAAGTAAAACATCTTCTCAGATCAAATGAGAATCTAGCAGAAGCTGAGAATGAAATCCCTATTTCCCAGGTGTTATGTTTGTACTGTCTTCACCTTCACCGAAGCAACTCCTGTCTTTTCTGCATTAGTTCTGGCATGGAATGCTTAATGCCACACAAAACCCACATTGTTCCTCTATATGCAGCATTTGTCAAACAGAGGTTTGATATTTAGATGGACATGTTTGATAGAAAGGTCACCATTCTGTGCTGCAGAAGAATGAGCACGACTGCATCCATTCATTTGATCAATACTGCTGCTGTTGTGAGCTGTAAATGGCTTTCTAGACCAGACCTTAACAATGGATGTCTCATATTGAAGATGGTACAGTATTCTGTATTTTTATGCAGAAAAGGTATAGTTTTCTGAGCTGACCTGGCCTTTACTGTATTTCTTCTGAAGTAGCACGCCTGTATTGAGATGTTTGTCTATAGTCTTTAATAAGGAATGTCACTAATATCAAAAGTCTTCTTCTGTGTTTGTATGAAATAACTTTTCAGTCAGTTCAAAATCTCATTTATTCATCAAAGCAGATTCTTCTGTCCTCTGATGCTCATCCAAATGTTTGCCATGTAAGCTGCCTGCAATGGAGCAAATGATTCTGCTCTTTCAAATTTGTTTTTTAAAAACCCCAAAAACATATGGGGAATACAGAGGGAGCATATGCTTGCAAAGTAAAACATCCTGGTAAATAGAGAGGAGCATCCTCAAACCAGTGTGTTGTACATGGCTGTCTGGTTCATGTGTAAAAAGATACTGGAAGTATTTTGTTTTACCCCCAAACAATTCAGGTTCTTGCTATCCCTCCCTCCCTGCATTCAGAGAACATCAGCAGAGGTTCTTGAACAACAGCAGCATTTATCAGGATGTCTGTATATACAGTGAGGGAATACAGTGAGGGCATCCAAAAACTAATTTTCTAAAGGAGACCTGAAACTGTTGCCAAGGTTATTTTGAATTCATTTGCTTGAGAGGCCATCTTGCACCCATGCACAGAGGAATCCAGAGGAAGGATGCAGTTGGTGGTAGCCCAGATGAGAGGCAGAAGTATTTGGCATTATAGGAGCAGTAGTGGCCAGACAGTGTGTTCTCTTCCGTGGCTAATGTGTGCAGGTTCCTGGTAACACTGAGTGTCTGGGACGTGTCACTGCACTGAGCTGGTGGAGGATGCACTGTGTGGCAGCACAAGGAACAAGGATGGCACTTTTGCTTATTATATCTCAGTGAACAAATGCACAGGTCTGAAGGTGCAAATTGGAAGAAGTCTGGCGCTCAGGAGAATGCTGACAGCCTTGTCAAGTATTCGCCTGCCAGATGCAGTCTCTGCAAGGCTGCTTTTTCTCCTGGATCCACTGTTGTTACATCACTGAAAGCTTTTATTTCTTGCCTTAAATTTCCTTTGGCAGCAGTTGTTTAGATATTTTTACTAGGAGATTTAAATGATAAAATTTCTGTCTAAATCAAACTGACTAATGACATATTAAGAAATAATCAGAATTTCCTTAGTGCTGGAAATGACAAGGTTTGGAACTTTTGTTTACATCTTAATAACAAGCTTTTTATAAATTAAAAGACAAACTTTGCAGAGGAGGGAAGTTTTTAATTAAAATAATTAGATGTTTTAGAATTGGAAGATGTTTGTTCTTCGTTAAGTCAAAATGCTTAAGGGCTTCTGGATTTGTTTTGATTTTTTTAAATCACCTCTGCCTGCACGGTGCTTGCATCCTTCTGGGTAAAGATATGCTTTGAAAGTTATCTTTCCTTTTCCTGCATGGCATGGATGGATCTGCAGCGCTGGCAATGGTACTTCCTGCAGGAGTGAGTGCAGGAAGAGCTCAGGACAGGCTCTCCAGCATGGTGTTCCCTGCAAAACACCTGAGGCAGGTCAGGCTGAGTGACACCCTGATACAGGATGGCAATGAGGAAGTGCTTTGAGAGGATCTTCTTGGAAAGTTCTAAGTGTCCTACCCTGAAGTGGAACTCTGGTGCATTTCTTTGAAAATTTCATTTTTATGTCTAGCCTAAGTGATGATTCAAGAAACAGCTAATTATTCAGCAGAGTTAAAGTGTTCCAGATGTGCTTCTCACTCCAAGGACGTGAGGTAGGACTTCAGTTACCATTTAATCACATTGCTTCCGTCAGAGACTACACTAATTCTGGGTGGCTTTTCCACCCACTCTGGGGAGCTCAAGCAGCTTGTTTGGCTTTGAGTATGAACTGCTTGTAGGTCTGCTGGAAAACTTTTTCCTAGCAAGCTGGCTTACAACCAGCTTTTTCTATTCAGGCTGTTGGCTCTTCTGATCTGAATGCCTCCTTGGAGAGTGCCATATACCTGTGTGGCTAGAAGACTCTCTCTATGGAAAGTAGGAAAAGCTTGCTTGGCTCCCTGGGAGAAGCAGGCTGAGCTCAGTAGCCTGGCTGGGTACCATGTGCAGTGATCTTCCAGACCAAGGGAGATTTTTGGCTACTCCTGTCTCTAAAGCAATTTTGTAAATAGAGCTCTGGGGGAGAAAAAAGAAGTTTACTTGTAACTTGGTAGATTTCTGTATTTGCAAGCAATTTGCACATAATTGACAGTTTTGGGCAGGATTGTCTGTTTTCCAAGCAAATTCATTTTGTTTGGAAGTTAGAAGAGGGGATTCCTGCTGAGTTTACCTGGATTCATCTGGGTGTTACAATTCTATTGTCTTCTGACAAGCCTTTCTTCATACCTAAAGTTATTTATTTTCTCAGATTTTGACCTCGTTGGTTAAAGCCAATACTAATTTGCAATGAAACTGGGTTTTACAGATAGGGGAAGAACCATTACCTGGAACAGTGCATCAGAAAGGCTTAACTTGCAGACCACTTAAGTTTTGAGCACTTACTGTCTTTGCTTTCCATTCTAGGTAGAGTGTTCTTTTTTTTCTTCTATCACCATTTTCTTCCTTCAAAGTAGCCAAAAGTAAATGTTACTCAAACCCCTTTCACAGCTACTATCTTATTCTTGCTGCCTATATTATTCTTGTTCTTAGTAACCTGGAAGTTTGTGTAAACAAGTAAAAATACATCTCCAAGCTTTTTGATGACACCACTTGTTTAGAATTTGTACCTTGCCTTTGGACTCCCATCATTTGGACATGGCTATTTGTGTTTAGAAAGACAGCGTGGGACACCAGGAGCATACAGTTTGCAGCCCTCTGCAAAGGTGGATGGCATTTATAGTAGTAGTCTTGTACCTTTCTGAGCAGTGTTTCTGGACATGCCCACAAGCAGGTCATGGCACCTGTGGAGTGGGGAGTCACCCCCAGACTGCTGTGGTTTCACCATTAGTGTTTGATGTCTGTCGCCTGCAGTCTCATCTGAGCTTGGCACTGAGCAGGTGTATGGTGAATTGGATGTAGGAGCTGGATTATAGATGACTGTCCTGAGGATGGTGCAACTAGCTGTGAAATGATAGTTGTGGTATAGAGAAGCCACAGATGAGGCCTTTTAGAAAATACCTGGCTTGGACATGAGTAATCTACAGTTTTAGACTGAGTCAACTGGGACGACTTGAACTTCATGCAAAAGTAGTCTTCTTTGTGATTTTCACATGACAGGATTGTGACAGATTATCACCAAAGTGACAAAGCAGTAGATTAGCAGTAAGATAAAAATGTCTCTCCAGGCAGAGAGGACAGGGCTGATGCTCCACTAAGTAAGCACTGTCACTGTACTTTGACAGATTAGGTGCAGAAAGGAAGTTGTGGTGAAAATGCATGTTTTGCAGAAACTGGAAAAAATAAATGCTTTTCTACTGATTTATCTGTATTCTTGTGCTTTTAAAGGTTTCTTGATAGATTTTAAATGGAAAAGGAATATAATAATTTGAGGCAAAGGACTACAGGTAACTTGAGGAGAAGGATTGCAGGTAATTTAAAACTGAAGGTCAGCTGGGTTTACATTATCCACTGTCTGTTGATAAGCTTAAGTAACTCCAATGGCTTGTCACTGTAGTTTTCTTTTCCAGGAACTGACCTGGTTTCTCCTTATCTTTCTACCTGTCTTTGTTCTATAAATATTTCTGGTGAGAACTTCAGTAACTTACTTCATGCAGAAGTAGCGATTTGCTTGCCTAGAACACACTGACATCTCTCTCTGCTCTCCCAGCCCTTTCCAGGAGATGCTCTCCAGCCCTTTGGTCACAGCAGCCACTTTGAGGCAAAGGGGACAGATTCTTGACAGCAATTTGGCCATTGCAATCCTGGGTTCATCTGGCCTGAGTAGGTGTGCACTGCCACACTTTATGATTTTTTGGTCTTTACTTAATCCTTCTGTTTCAACTTTTTTCCTAGTACTCCTGGCTGTCTCTAACTCATCTGTTTTTTTTTAAAAAGAGTAGCCTTAAGGTAAACATTTGGAAATTTAGCACTGTTGTAAAACCAGTACCAGGAGTATTCAGAGTATTCCTGATTAAGAAAACTTTTAACCCATGATGAAGCCTCCTTTGGCAAATTTTAGAAGCTTGTGAGACTCACATTGAATTCTGGCACGTCTGGTTTGTCCTTCCAACTACCCTTGCTTTTTGCCCCAGTTGGCATTAGTGTTTACTGTATTTATTATTTCCAAAATGTTTCCCTAGTATTTTGCTTATGACTGGATGGTGATCTTACAAGGTGGAGATTGCTCCATTGTAAATGTCACATCTTCCGTTTCTTCACTAAGTTGTGCACATCCTTCTATGAATTACCAAACAACGTTGTTTTTTTTTCCCAGAACAAAGAATAACTTTGCAGGTTACTACTTTGCCATCCAGCTGCTATGGCTGCTGATGTGCTTCTCAGAGCTGGAACTTTGTGCTTACAAAACATCAAAATTCAATTTCAGTTAAGCCAGGGAAAGGGCCTAGGAGCTACAGCTACTGCCCTGCCCATTGCAATTCTCCTTTACTCACTCCAAGGCAGCTGTTGCTACCAGAATGTTTATTTCCAAATGAAGATAGGCTAAAAACATATGCAGTAACAGGGGTTTTATAGCCTTTTTTTATAAAGGAATTCTGAACTAAGCAGGTGAAGCATTCATCCCTTGGCCATTCAGTGAAGGTGCCCTAGGTGGCACATCTGTTTCCTACAGCTGTTTTTGGTGTCTTTGCTTCCATAGAGCAGTCATCAGAGCCCTGCTGGAAACCCTAATCACCCATATATCTGTTGGAGAGAAACATTTGCAGAATGCACAAAACAATTAATTAATGCAGATAGTGGGTTCTGCAAATCATTAGCTTTAAATTTTGTTTATTCTCATATTTCATTTCATTAAAAAAGGGAGTGATATTTTTCTTTTTTTTTTTTTTAACTTCTAACAGATTGAAGGCTGTTTCCAGGGGACCTGGAAATATGCAAATTATTTTAGTCCAAAGTTCATTTACTATCAGATATTATTCCTAATTTTACTGCTGAGTGAGTAAGCAGCTGAGTTACCTACAGTCTCACGGGATATTTTTTTCTATTCCATTAGCAGGAACCTTGGGTGGTGAGGGTTTTCTTCTCCTGCTACTCTAACGACTGAAGATAAATTTAATTAAATGTGGTCCACAATCCAATTTATGCTTCCCTGTAGCAGGAAGAATCTGCTCTGTGACACTGAAGGATTTGTTTTTTCCCAGCTGCTGTTAGTGGAATTTGAGGCTCTGAGTAATTGGGTTCAAAACCATCCTTTGAGGTAGGCATTTTATTTTCTCACTTAGGCATTACACCTTCTACCAAATCAGAGCAGTACATAGACAAATGTATTTGAAGAAATGCAGAATTTATCTAATCTTGTTAGGTGATCTATAAAAATACCTATCTGTTACTGCTTCTTGTATAATAGTTATAATCAGCCAGCATGGTGGTTATCTGATTATCTATTTTACACTTACTAGTACTCCAACAGACAAAATAAGTATTTCTCCCATGATAGGGGTTATTCTTTTGTTTAATTAGTAAAAAATATACAAATTTTCAGTTCAAAGTTTGGCATACAGAACTTTTTTTTTTTTCATTCCCAAAACATCGTGTCCAGTTTCTTAAATCCTCTGTTGAATCAATCAAAAATCATGAATCTGTTGCAGAAAAAAAAAAGTACATATGTATTTTAGAAGAAAAACACACAGGTGCTCAATGTATTAAGTTGGGGGGTGGTTTGGAGTTAAATGTATCAAATCTAAATGAGCTACAGTGGAAGTATTTTACTGTATATTAGACAGGCTGGACTGAAAAGTGATGTGGGTAAAATGCTGGCACACTGCACAGATTACTGTTTCCTTTTTTGTGGTTAACTGCACTGTTGCTTCACCTTAGGACTTTAAGAGCTGTCACTGAAAGTCATGGCTGGGTCAAATGCATTCTCTTATTTATGACGTGCAGCAGAGTATGTGTCATCCTAAAAATGTTTTATTGATCTCCTAAAGATGTGCTGTGCATGGAGAGTCATTTTCACAGGATATAGGGAGGGAATTTTTGCTAGTTATTAATTTCTGAATCTTATCACAGTGATAGTTACCAGTGTACAGGAGATGTCATATCTGATTGATGTGCAGATTTCATGCTTTCTTGCTTATTTTGCTGCTTAAGAGTTCTTGGCCTTCACTTCTACCAGCATAACTCTCATCTTAAAAGCTATGTCACCTGCCAGAGGTTCAGAAGAATTAATTTTTTTGTCAAGAAAAGGCACATCTCTCAACATCTCATTTCTAGAAGATGCCTTCAGATGTTTTCATTTGTCAGCTCTCCACAAGAGATGTTAAGAAGGAAGGAAGGAAGGGTTTTATTGTGATAAATAAGTAGAGCTTAACAAAATGAAAAGGTGCTGGGCTGGATGCAATCTGTACTCACACCTGTATGGTCAGGAGGTTTATGCTTCTTGGAGGTAAAGATATGTGCCTGTAGTAAGACTGGAGTAATTTCAGGGTGGTGTTAGTGGACAAGTGATCAGTGTCTGTTGCAGAGTGGATACTGCTGCACTATTCACAGGCAGCTCCATTCTCAGCCTTGCAGCAGCTGAGGCAGGAATTCAACCTGATTTCATCCCATTGACAAGTAAGGAAGCTAATTAAGAGTATTAGGTTTTCATTACTGTTTGGATTGTGACAAACTGGGTTTTCTTTCCTACTGGACACCCTCGTTTGCGTGGCTTTTTTTGTCTCAGAGTGTTAATGCCAATCAGGCCTTCCCAACATTGTGCAAAGCATGTTTCTGAGGAGACCCACGAGATGTTTTTCTGTTCTGTTGGCAGATACATTGCTGGTGAGAAGATAAGAATGATTTGGACATACTGATTTCTTTTCAATTTTCTCATGTGCCCAAAATTTAAGACTGCAAGGAAAGATATTCATGGTAACTTTAACAAGCATTTAAAAAAGGATGATCAAAGCCCTTTAGAAGCTTCAGAATGAGTTTTCCCATAGATCTTGACAGTTCAGATACCCTAAACGGGTTTTTAGACACCTGCTTTATGATCACCTGTCTGCTGGGCAGATAGTTGCACAGACTCTTTTTTCTTCTCTCTCCCTCACTCTCTCTCTCTTTCTTTGCAGAGCTGATTTTCTCATCTAGATGTGGGGAGAGTGTCTGTCCCACAGCAGGAGATAAGGGCTGATCAGTGTGTGAAAGACCTTGAATCACACTGTTGATGAAGAGGAGGCATCTTGCCCTTTACTCTCTACTCTTCTGTTGGCAGAGTTTTGAGATGAGCTGAGCTTTTACTGTTGAGCAAAATGAAGTTCCTTTTCCTCTGAGGGACAGAAGTTTTTGTCCTCAGTCCCAGCTCCTGTGACTACAAGGAACAGTATGCCAGGCTCAAGGTTTGGTAGGGCCAGACTAACTAGGACCATAACTAAGTGCCAGCTCTTAGTTATGCGTGCTAAGGAGCAGTTGCCACAAAAGCAGTGGCACTCAAAATGTGGTGCAGGCAGACTGCCTGCTTAAATTCATGGTCACTTGGCAGCAGCACTGTGGCAAAAGTGTCCTGCCAAGTCATGAGCTGGCATACTGCCCTCCATTTAGACTCAGACTGCAGGCAGCCAAGTGACCAGCAGCTGTGGCTGTGAATAGCAGGAGGGCGTTAGTCCAAGAACAACAAGAAGAAAAGCTTCTTCTTCTACATCTAGAGATTTTCTTTGCTTTTCCAGACATGTCTGTCATTTCAAAACAATCTGGAAGGTAGAAGGTGCCCTAATGCAGCTGCCCTTTTTGAATCCTGTCCACCGGTATCCTCCACTTACAGGATTCTGCATAGGCACCTGTTGTTGTCTGTGACTTCAGTAGACAGGAGTGTGTTTGGTTGAATGTATAGAATGAAATTTGCATCTTCAAGGAAAGGATTCATTGTTTCTGTGCTCTCTTTAAGCAGGACAATGGAAGTGACCCATAAACAATTCTCTGCATCCTGCAAATGGGTTCTACACCAGCCTTCCTGCTAATGGCTGCTCAAGGATTGGTTTTGACCTTTAAGGATGCCAGAGTGCTTGAATGAATGCAGTTTGCAGTTTTTGAAGAGGTTGACAGATGTCAACAGGGGCTTCAGATTGCTGACTCTTTGTACAGCCCTTCAGATAGCAGGCGTGACTCTCACTCCCCATCCATGAGCTGTCACAGTCAACCTCAACCACATCCCCCAAAATCCCCAAACAAAAAATCTGAAATTGATTCTCTGGAAAATAGCACAAAGTCAAACATTAAGTTTAATGCTGCAGTGTGCATGGCAGATGTTGCACTTCAAGTGGTGACATGTATAAAGCTGTATGCTCAATATACTAAGTGAAATTGGTGGGGGCCAGGGTAGAACAAAGTCCACAAAAGCCCTGCCTATAGAAGCTCAAGGGCATTACTGTCTCTGCAGCCACACTTCTTTCACTGAACACAGGCAAGTGATTTCCCCTAGTCTGTCATAGAAGGTTAATGTTGTGGTACAGGCTCATGATCTATTTAAAGGCATTTCTGCAGCAGCCTCCAAGATCTTTACCCCAGCATCTCTCATTAGCTGTCACTCTGGTGGAATTTCCTGACTTTTGAAGTGGATTTTCCTGCTTGTGGTCAAAGAAAATGGCAACAAGGACCTGGGCAAAAGTGTGAGCCAGACTCCCTGCTGACCACAGAGCTTCCCTTGCCATTTGTCATAGAAATACTTAAATAGCTTTCTAGCCAAGTGTCTGAGAAATAAAAACTTTCCAGTACTAGCATCTTTAGACTGTGTATCTCAGAGACAAGTATTGCCAGCTGGGTCTGAGCACCCACCATGGATCTGATGCCTCTCATCATCTTTATCTTTTTGTCTGTTGAGAACAATAATGTCCCCGGGAAGTGTAGGATCACTGATGGGACATGGCATTAAAGAGTACTAGATGTGCACAGGGACGCCTCCAAGCCCCTCTCAGTGATTCCTGCTGTGGTTTCTCTGCTGGCAGCATCCTCAGTGAGCTGGAGATAAGTCCTTTCCTCTAACAAAAACCTGAACTGCAGATGTTAGCCAGCTGCATGCAGCTGGACCAAAGCTCTGTTCGACTAAGAAGCCAAAACCAAGTCCTTACAAAGGCAGGCTGGAATAAAACTGGAATGATCAGTCCCCTCATGCAGCACCCCAACTTCTAGCAGCAAGGGTAGACATGAGCAATTTTTCATGCTAAATAACAGGGGCACAATGAGAGGCGTATGACTCAAGTGTCTTCAAGGAGGAACTGCAAGATGATGAATGCTGCAATAGCTGCTTAATTACAAATGCATGTTGGTCGCCAGATTATATCTAGGCTGAATTAAGGTCTGAATCTTTTCCTGTGAAATATGATCTGGATATCATTGGCATGACAATGAGGGATACATGTGTTGATAGCTCACTGGGGTAAAAGAAATGTCTAAGTGTAATGGTTTAGAAATGCAAAGTCTAAGGTACCATGTATTGGTTTTAGTACATTTGATGAGACATTTTTGAGTGTTTTAAAAGTTTGTTTGTTTGTTTTGGTTTGGGTTTGTTTTGTTTTTTTGGGAAAGAGACATTTGGAGAAAAATGGGAGGTGATGTGGCTTTGTCTGGTTACCCAAGAGAGAAAACTTGCAAACATAACTATGTCTTGTGAGAATCTCTGTACTCTCAAAGTTCTGTTGTGTTACTTGTTTCTGTGATCTTTTGAAGGGTGAGGCCCCGAGGCTGTTGGTATGATTATCCAGTAATACCACTGGATTAATCTGTCTGCATAGTTTGTATATTGTAATCATGACTTAAATAGAATTCCTTGCCAGGCAGGGTGAGGCAGCAGGTGGGAGGCTTGCAGTGCAGCCCAAGGGGGGTGACTGGGGAGACATGTCCTGCTCTGTGGCATTTTCTGGAGCTTTCAGTAAACACCAAAGCCCATGCCAGGACTGCTCTGCAAACACAAAAGTTAGTTCCACTTAAATGGGAGCTAAGAGTGGCAGGCTGTAGCAGCTCTTGGAGTGGCTCAGGCAGGAAGCATCTTGAGGGAGGTGTGTTGATAGCACCGTGAAGCATTATTAGAGTTGCTTTGCTGGAGAGTTGGTTAGAGAGTTTGTGGTGGTCTGAAAGGTCTCCAAGGTCTGAAGGGCTAGGCATAGCCTAGTGCAGCATGGCTGGAGCACTGCAGGGCAGGGATGGGGTGGGCATTGCCGTGGGGAGTTCTGTAGCAGGGCAGCAGTGCTTGTCTGTCCAATTTGGTTATTACCATGTGTTTGCAAGTTGTGAGCTACTAAGGTTGGGAGGGGGGTTTCCTGTGTCTTTTTTGGGATGTTTGATGGAACCTGGTGCTGTTGTGTGTGGAAGTGAAGGTGAAGAACTTTTTTTCCATGCAGGTGTGTAGCCAGCATTATGATTGTGTCATGCTGTAGTGTATCTCCACGGGTTCCATCTGTGGGGAGGACCCTGGCCTGTCGCTGGTTACATACCTGTTCTTCAGGGTAATACACTGCTATAGCACTGCAGTGCTATATAAGTCACTGTTTGTAATGCTGTACTGTGCAAAGAGGTAACCTTGATGAGTTATTTCTGATTACGATTTGGGTGATGCCAGTAGTTCGGCTTTGTCTGCACTTACTCAACTTTCAGAGCAACAATAATCTTGTATCTTTTTCATGGTGCACAGATTTACCCACTTGTCAAGGAAATAAAGATTAGTTGAAAGGTTAGTTATATTTTCAAAACTGGCAAAACCAAAATCTGATTTTATACTTAATGCAGTAATTCTAGTGGAGGGTGTCTGTGAGGGCGGAACTAAAATAATTTTTAACATTAAAGTCTTTACAAGTAAAACTTTATTCAGTTTATTGATTTAAGTGCTGTCAAATGAACTGCTTCCTCACTTTGTTCGTATGTGCAAATCTTGGACAAAGTGTAGGGCAAATTTAATTTTTTTTTTCCAGTTGATGTGATTTCAGTCTGTTCAAGCTACAGAATTGGATGGGGTTCCTTTTGAATGGATAGGATCCCTTTTGAGCCAGCCCCTGGCCAAAAAACCAGTGAGCATGACTCAAAGCTGCCAAGAGAAAAAAGGAGAAGGTGCTAACTCATCCAGGGTCTAAACGGGTCTTTTCCTGGCACAAAATAGCCTGGCAATTTGACATCAGCCACTCAGCAAAGCAGAATAGGACAATGTCATTGTCCATTACAACTGCTACCAATTCAACTTCAAATTTTAATGTGCCAGCAAAATAAGAGTGAAGACAGGCACCCTTCTCTTACTTGCAACACCTGTGTCTGTGTCTATGAAGTTTGGACTATACTGGTTGTGTTTCTTCAAATACAGTGCAGCAATTTTCCATGCCACTCTTTCTAGTCCTAGTGAAATCACACATGTGAACTGGTTAAAGAAAATAGCATTGCCCTGGTACATTTTTCTGTAGCAGTAGGTAATGAATAGCCTATTATAATTAATATTTTAATAGTACCTGGCCAGTTGTGATTTTTGTCATACACAGCCACTCGGGCTGCCTGCCCGTTTTGCTAGTACTTGTTCTGTGGGTTTATTGTTGCTTGTTTTGGGTTTTATTTGATTTCTTTTTTAAATCCTCTGCTCTCGTCAGGAAATGGAAATCACAAAATTTTCTGATCTGATTTCTTATTCATTGCCATCTCCTCAGCCTGCCAATATGGCATTACACATATTATTAGTAAAAGAAGAATTAAAAAATGGAGGAGCAGAATGACATGAAAGACTGGAAGGAGAACGGCTATTGAAGTCACTTCTGGACTGATTGTGATCAGCTAGCATGAGTGGGTTGTACATCTCTCCTTTTTCTCCTCAAGGAGGAGGCCACAGGCTCAGCCTTTTTGAGTCAACATGTTCTTTCTCTTTGCTGAGATTCAAATAATGAGAAATTACAAATCTTCCTTCGTAAAGCTGCAGCCTTCTGAGCCTCAAATTTTACCAACTTTACTCAGAGCTTGTACATCTCTATCAACTTTTGTAGATCATGCTTCAATTTTGTGTTCTAAAATACAAGTTTGAAGGAAGCCACTATTGTCCACTGGAAATCCAGACAGCATCAAAAAGCTATGTCAGTTTCTCAGTTTCTCATATTTTATCTGTTGTCCCTTGTTCATTGTTTCTTGTATTTCTATTCATATATTCCTGTTTCTAAAATCTTTCTCACTCCTGTTGCTATGGTAAAAGCCTGCCTAAAAAAGAAGAATTAGAGCAGCAAGATACATTGACCTACAAAATAATTTGAACATAGATGCTCCGTACAAAACACTGCTTTCAAAGTAACTGCTAGGAAATCTTGAGTGGGAAAGTGAGATGGCCAAAGTATAGAGACCACATACATGCATCTGGATTTAGTGAAACCCCAGCTTACAGACAAAATTGCTGCTTCTGACCAGTGGATCTGTACAACTGGTTTCCCATACACAGGAATTTTCCATGCAATATTAAGAGTAGTAGACACCCAAAAAAGTGGTCTTGAGTGTCTGTTTCTGTTGTTAACCTTCCAGCTCCAATGTGTACATGTATGTCATTGATACAGTGTTGTATTACAGTGGCTCATCCTTGCTGGAGGCACAGTTTCTTTTCCAACAAACTGATTTGAAATGAAGTGAAAACCAAACCATGAATTTTTTGGTTCACCTCCCAGACTATAAAAATGGATGGTCTCATTAATGATTAACACAGCAGCTGGTAGCTCACAGGAGATCTAGAAGAAAATGCTGCAGTGTCTCCCTCCTCCAGCAAAATTAACAGTTTTCTGCACTCATAATGCCTTATTGCTGTATACACATTTGAGTGGATCTCTGCCTTCATACCTGCTCTAAGATCAGTAAGGATGTATTAGATCCTGGTTGCATCAGCTAATTTTTCACCATGTTGATAGTACTTAGTGGTTTTCAGTTCCATGTGATGGTAGCATGACTTTTAGAATGCTCTTCTATTTCAAACTATGCTATGGGCTTTGAAGATTTCCAGGATCTTTTTGCCCACAGCATGGTTATGTCATTAAGAATCAACTAAAATTTCACAACAATTTTGCATTTACATGGACATCACTTCTGGGTGTCTTGCTATTGATAAGTCCTTGTTAAATTGTGTAAAATTAAATTATGTAAAAAATATACACATATATTATTTTCAGCAAGTTTACTCCTCTTTTTACTGCACAATATTGGAGTACACTGTGCCTGGGCAGCTGACAAAAGTGTAATGAACTCTAAAGAACTGAAGAGGTCTTTTTAGGCTGTGTTGTTAGAATGTATTTAACTGGTTAGCACTCAGGAAATAAAAGTGCTAAAAAATTACCAAGCAAAATTTAAAAAAAGTCGGAATGCCAGAAATCTCTAAAGCAAAAACCCTATTACATAGTAAATTTGCAAAAGGTGGTAGGAAATCTGGAGGCTTTTTCCTGCTGCTCTAGAAGATAACTGTGAGCATATATTCCGTTCTAAACTGAGATTCTTTTAAACTTTAAATGTGCTTTTTTTTAATACTAAAACATAGACTATAGTCCCTGGAACCTTGTGCAAATTTTCAAGTAGTTGTATCTAAATATAGGTACATGCTTTTTTCCTCTATATTTGCTGTAAAACATTGTTGAATGCATGTAGAGTACACTGGTTCCCTCCCTGGCAGAGATAGGGCAGATATGGAAGCTCCCCTGTGTTCAGTGTCAATAGATGGTCCTCCAGGGTTTGTTACAAGGTTGTTTCCATGATGTGCATGATGATAGAACACCTGACAGTCAGCAGGCTGATCCTGGCCCAAAGGGTGTTTATTTATCTAACCATTCTTCAGGGCAGCACCTTCTGCAAGGAGATCACTCCAAGCTGGATGTTGTGCCAGTGCCAGAAGCCAGGAGGAGAATGGGAGAGAAAATGGAGACTCACCTTAGCCCAGCAGAGTCCTGAGCCCCTGCCACAGCTGTTTGTGAGACAGACAGTAGGTGACAGGATGCTGGGCATTAAGTGTGTGGTGGCAGAAGTTGCCTCTGCTCTGTCCCACCATGGGGCCTGAAATCCAGCTCCAGCTGGCGTAGCTGTGAGGCTGAAGTGCACTGCAGTTTTGGTTGGTAGCACTCAGTTAATTTGCTTTCACTGACCTGAGTGGATGTGTGTTTCTCTCTTAGAGATCCGAGCTCAACTCGTTGAGCAGCAGAAATGCCTGGAGCAGCAGACTGAAATGAGAGTGCAGCTTCTTCAGGATCTGCAGGATTTCTTCCGCAAGAAGTCGGAAATAGAGATGGAGTATTCCCGAAACCTGGAAAAACTGGCAGAGAGGTTCATGGCAAAAACAAGAAGTACAAAGGATCATCAGCAGTATAAGTAAGAGAAACCTGCTTGCCCATCACCCCCATGTACCTGTTGCTGGTTCAAAGGCCCATTTAAAATGTCCACCCCTTCTTAGCAGTGTTGCAGTTCTCTTTGCAGTTGAGGGTGGATGAGTGCCTAAATGCTAGTGTTGGTGTGGTCTATGCAGTTACTCATGTCAGCTTCTGACAAGTAGTTTCAGTTTCTTAAAAGGTAAGTTGCATAGATATTATCCATATCTACCATATGGATTTTAAACCACCCCAAATGCGGCCAGCATCTAGAAGAGATGCAAAGCCCCAAAGCTTGAAAATCTGTGTGTTCATTTCTAGTGGAGTTGATAGGATTTTGAAGTATCTGCTTGAAGGTCAGTCAACATTACAACAGCAACAACAAAAAAGATAATTTTGGCCAAAAAGACATTAAGACATTAAGAAATAAAAGGCATTAAAAAAAAAAAGACATTAAGAAATAAAACTATTTTGATTTGTTGTTGCATGTGAACTTTGCTGCATCTTCAGCCCTCTGATTCCTGGGAATAAAGATGATGTGAACTCTATGTTGTTTACAATTTAATGTATGCCTTTAATGGCTTGGTATCTTTTGTGCAAAACAAGTGGTCAGGTAGTATCTGGCATAACATTTACAGTATATTTTCTGAAATGCTTCATGTGCATCACTTGCTGACATAGACTTGTGGCTATTTTCCTGATTTGAGCTGATTAATGAATGCATGTGTCTGGCCCTGTTATGCTTAGGGATTTAGAACAGTATTTTGTGTTTGTAAAACTAAAAAATAAATTTCCCACTGTTCACTCAGTGCTGTGCTAGAGATACACAGAAAGGACTGTTGTTTCAGGACAAAAGTATTTTCTAGGTACATCTGGCAAAGGAAAGGTTAATCAAATACAGCTTGCACAGTTCAAAGAGCATTAATATATATTTCTTAAAATTTGTTTTAGTGACTCAGTGATTCTCCATAACCAGCTTGTGCATATGTCATCACTTCAGAGAGAGCCCTGGCTTTTATTCTGCTTGTGGCAAAATCTTTTTTCCTTGTGTGTACAAACATCTTTCCTTGTTCTTAAACATGTTAAATCCAGACTGGCAGCTGTGCATGGGGGTTACAACTTGAGTTCTGCCTTTGGCTTTGTTCTTTCAGTTCTCTGCTTTGAGAAGAGGTTACAACAAAAGTGGCTTTAGTTGTTGGTCCCGAGCTGTTCCCACCATTGCTCCCAGAACAATCAGGAAGGTCTGTGGAATTGTCTTTGGGACATGCAGAAGCAGTGAGGACCAAGTAATATCAGCCTGGCCTTTCAGGAGTGCTCATTTTGTCTGAACTGGCTGATAAAACCCCTTGCTGTGAAGTAACACTGTTAAGATGTCTCTCTGAAACAAATGGAGGAAGTTTTCTTAACTCCTGATTCATAGCAAAGCAAAGCACTGATGATTAAGAGAGTACATTTGTCTGTTAATCATTCCTTGTGGCTTTGATTCTGAGGGTGAGAGCTAAAAGTAGACAATTAGATGGGAATTAAAGTCCATATTTCTAACAATGAGAATTGCTAATTATTAGAAGAGTTTGCCAAGAGTTGGAGGAGTTTCTCCCTCAATTTATCACCACTTCTGCATGTTTTATCCTCATATGCTTTATCTTTTTAACTAAAGGAGAGTCCCTGTAAAAGAGGGAAAAAAAGAGCAGCAAGTTCCTGGAGCAGTTAGTTGAAAGGCAAACTTTATACTAAAATGTCAAGAAAATCATAAGACAAATTTTTTAAATAAGTTTTTGTTGTCTGTGAAATAGTTGCTGAACTACATAGATTTTTATTTTGCCTTGTATAAAAGAAATGAGAAGTCATCTTTAATATAGCAAAAAGTCAAATCAAAGCTGGGAGTGGGGCGACATTGCAAAAAGTCTGTCATGGGAATTTGGAATTGGATCACTGGAAAAAGTCCAGTCCTGCTCCTTGTCTTGTAATTGACACATCTAGGACTAGCAGCAGCAGTGTGTTTATGAATGCTGTGAATTTATGAGCACTGCTCACAGAATATGGATGCTTGAGACATTTTCTTCTACTTCATCACTTATACAGATCCAATGCAGTGAAACAGCTACACCAGCTATTTTGTTGGTGAAGGATTTGGGTTGTGCTTCCAGTGCTTGTTTATTTCTAATGTCAGAAATTAATCACTGTTCCTCTTCCAGGAGTGACCTTTATTGGTTTTAAACATTTACATGTACTCCATCTCTAAGCTTTGTGGCAAGATATTTTTATACTTTTGGGTGGCTTGCAGAGTATCCATGCCTCATGAAACTTGAATGTGTCTTAAAAGTCATCTGAGGCTTGCCTAATCTGACATTCCAAGAATGGATAGACTGTTCAGAAGCAGCTATCTTATGTAACAAGTTATGACTATAAATGTCAGTGAGATGTTTCAGTTAAATACATAACCTTTTCATTTCTATACATTATACATGTATGTGTCTCCTTCCTCAGGAAAGACCAGAACCTCTTGTCACCAGTGAATTGCTGGTACTTGCTCCTGAACCAGGTGAGAAGAGAAAGCAAAGACCATGCAACATTGAGTGAGATCTACCTGAACAATGTGATCATGCGATTCATGCAGATAAGTGAAGACTCCACCAGGATGTTCAAGAAGGTAATGCCTCTCCTGCAATCCTCCATCCAGGCTTACAAGATGCACAAGGGAGGCAGAAGTGTCCTAATAGATAGCATGTGAGGAGAAGATTCAGCACACACAGCATAAAATCTGTTTTAGCATGCATATAAATTCTTCATGACTGTTCTCTTGAAGCAAATACTTAGTGCTGAAATGCCTGGGATCCTGCTGTATATGCTGGTGACCTTAAGAGCTGAATCACAAATACCCAAAAAGCAGAGGAAAAAGCCTGTCCTTCTCTAAAAAGCACACTTGTCTATCCATGCAGAAAGGAAACAGTTTGCTCTTAGGACTCCCAAAATAGTAATGCTGTATTAATGAATTATTTGTAAAAAAGAATTTCATTGTGAATGAAACAGATTGAAGACAAAGCAAAAGTTTGGTTTGTAGTCCCTTGACATAAAGTTGGTACCATATGCTGCAGTTCTCCTAAAAGTGTTTGCTTTTCTACCTAATATTGAATATGAACATACACATTTGATACCCTAAGAATTTCTATTAGATCCTTTAAGTGTTGTCTCTGTACATGTTTGTCCTTGTCCATGACAGTTATGTATTTTCATAACACATGCAATGTGTAAATCCCTCATGTACCAAGCAAGCACTCTAGGCAACTCGAGCTCAAGATCTACATAATGTGTTTGCAGTCATTGTTAAAATGTTCAAGAAGAAAAATGGATTATAAATGCATATTTGTTAACCACAGTGAGATGCTGGTAGACAGTTGGCATACAAAAAGAGTGCAAGAAGAGTAAAGATTGAAAGATGTAAATTGTGTGATGAAATGATAGCAACAGTACCCAAGTTAATGTTTTCAAAACAGGGAACTGGTTTCACATATTCCTGCCCATAATTCCTAGGTAGCACTGGGATTGGGAAGAAGAATCATTTAGGGAGCACATAGGTTGTACTTGGAGGAAATAAAAGTAAAAACTTAAATCAAACTTCCTGGTATGCATTAAAACCTGTAACAGGAACAGAGTTGAAGTTTACAGTTTCTCAATCAGTAAAAGGTTGTTCATGTAATACATTTGATATGTAAAACTGTAATTAACTAACTCCTCAATGTAGTAATATGGAAGATAGTTATAAAAATTGATCCAATAATGAGAAAAGTAATTTGAACAGGCTGCAGTACTGTCTATGTGTGGATAACTCAGAGTTGCAAACAAGTAGAATTTTTTTTTATTGAACCTGCAATAGTTTTCCAGTTGTTTGTGTCTTATCTCAATTATCTTCTTCAATAGGCATGTATTACTACACAAGCCTGTTTGCTTTCAGCATAATTCAGTTCTTTGGCACTAGAAATTTTGTTTTTCCTTCCCTTTTGTCTGGGTAGACTGTATAGTGGTATATTGTTGAAGCTTTCTGTGGAGATGTGTGTGTCCTTTTATATTCACTTATAATTCATTAATGGAGATTGCTGCAGCTTCTCTCTCAAAAGGAGGAAAATGCATGGATATTTTCAGTGTGTTAACAGGAGGCATATTGTCCCATCTCCCTGATAACCTTGTATCTGTCCTCCATGTTGTACCCATGCAGGTGCAACATTTCAAATCTTCTCTTTCTAGCACAGTTTCTTGAAGAAGAGCATGCAGCTGCTCTTGCTTTTTATTCCTAATTTGGATTTTCTAAAGGGGAGAAAAGAGCAGGGAAATTGAGATGGTCCTGCCGTGCATATGCTGAAGCTCACATTAGTAGAACCCAGATCCTCAGCAGCCCTTTGCTACCTTTCATCAAAGTTTGCCAGCTGACACTCAGTGTGAGGGTGTCATGTCAAACAGCTGTTAGCCGAGGTGGAACATGGGCAGAGTGAGCTAACACAGGCTGTGTACAGGGATCTGAGCCAGTCCCATAATGTTAGGGGAAGGGTGGCAGGAAAACATGCAGCATCTCAGCATGGCATGAGAGCTTCATGGGCATGGGAACTGAATGTGACAGTGCTTTTTCACCAGGATCAATTCTGAACACACATTTTTAAGACATTCTATCAGGCTCAGTACTTGTTGCAGAAGGCTGGTATTTCCACTGAGCCCCAGTGTGCACAGTTCTTGCTCTGGTGCTTGCTGCAAAGCACTGGTGATTTATTTGCTGTTAGTTCCCAGGTGCAGAACTGATGATGAAGCTCTTCCAGCCCTAGCCCTTCCATTATCCTGTGATAATTTGTGTCAGATGTGAATGAGCAGTCTAACTTAAGGTACTCACAGAAGTGCATAATGGATGTTTACTGGCAACAAAGAGATCAGATGCAAAGCACATATCCTGTACTACAGTTCTCTTTGAAGGAAAGAGGTCACAGGGCAAAGAGAAGGTGCACTTATAGTGAGAAAAGTGACAGCCAGCAGTGTCTTCTATCAAAACTGTATTCTCCCTGAAGATAAGGTCATTGATTTTGTTGGAGATTTTTAAATATCAAATAGCATATTTAAGCAATTTCTGTAAATTTCTGTGATTCTGCAAATTACTTTTGAAAAAAAGATATGTTTAGAATAAAATAGTGTTAGAGAAAAGTATAATCTGTCTCAATAGATGTCATATCCCTATGAAAGCATATGGAATTCGTTCACTGTTCACAGATTTTGGATTAGAGACAAACCATCTCCTGCAGATACTTCTACTCTGTAATCTGATCATACTGTTCTGTGAAATATTTACTGTCTTTCTGTGTAATAAATATAAATAACAAGAAAAGCAGTAATAGGAAGATTTTAAAAATAGACGAACAAGTGCATGCTTAGTGTCTTACTGCAGTCCACAGTCAAGAGCAGGAAATATCTGTACTGTGTTGGCTGTCACAGTAAGGGCATGTAATGTCTACAATTCTGTGATTCTACAATTTACAAATACTAGTTAGTCAAGCTTCTCTATATTCAATGATTAGATCTTTTCAGTTATATATCTTACAGCTTATTAATCTAATGGTGTTATACATCACTGCTTTTACTTTGTTTTAATTCTCTACCAGTCCTGCAGCAACAAGGTGCTTTACTCCATTTCCAAGTCTGGAGAGTAAGTACATACACCAAGTCCATGACCAGAACAGATCTTGATTGTGCTGTTCTGAAACCCCAGTGTTCCTGCTGCAGAAAGGGAAAATGTCTCAGAGTGGTTTGCCCCATTTCCCACAAGCAAGATAAGGGGAGACAACAAGCAAAGTCATAATCACTCTGAACTTCTTGATTCTTTCTATTTTTTTTCCTCCCTTTTCTCTTCTCAAGAGGGTGGGACTTCCCATTCTGCTTCTCAGTGGTAGATGTTGCTGACTTTTTCCATCTTCCTGATGGGCATGTTAGTTCTCAGATGAAACTTTTCCATGAAGTGAGCCCTACATTTTCTAGAAGAGTGTGGCTTGAATTTGTATCTTAAGATTGACTCCAGCTTGAATTGTACTAAAGAAAAGATGGAATACTTTCCTTCTTCTCTGGCCATGCTTACCACTGGAGTATTGTCCTGTTACCCCTCCTATGTGTGATATAGCACAAGCCATAAGTTTGTAGTAACCCCTTTTTCTACTTGTTCTGTAAAAGGTGTGTGCAGTAGCCAGCGATGATCTGGTAAAATGTAGTGGTAAGGGTGTATCCACTCCTTAGCCTTTGTACTTTGTTCTTGTTTCAGTCTCTGTTCTTCATCACTCTGTTTTTCCTACATATGTCTGGATATTTGGATTGTTTTGGGGAAATGATCCCTACTGGCTCTACCTTACATGGTCTGATGGGACTGGATGTGTTGTATTCAGCTATCTGATTGTATATGGCTTTGCTGTCTAGTCTGGCCTCCTTACCATGTCGATATTAATTAATTTTGTTCTCCCAGGAGCTGTTTGTCATTCTTTTTTTCCAGGGGTCGGGAACTGGCATCTGTTTAAATGTACTAAATGCAGGACAAAGTTAGGATATAGTACAGAGATTTTGTAACATTTATTGGAAGACATTATGTCAGGCAGGCCTTGTACTTTCAGATAGGCACCTTAATTGCTGGCATATAAAAGCAATAAGATTGCTGTTGATGCCTGGCCTTCATGCTGCACATAAAATTACAAAAATAAAATAGCAGACTTCAATCCTTGCGTGCTTGCACATTTCTTCAGGCAGATGGGGTAGCTGGCCTCATGGGGACAATTAAAGAATAAAGTAATAAGGAGAAATGTCAAGCAGAAGGGAAGAGTATTATGCAGAATATTTCATGCAGTGATTCTGGTTACCCCAGCAGTAATAATCAACTGTATAAACACATACCCACAAAATCCTTAAGCAGATTTGTATATTTATAATTTATAAACATGTATTTTCCTTGGATAGAAATCTACATAAGACAAGATTAACATGTCTTCTAATGTTTACAGTAAAATATGCTGGAGAAACGAAGCACAATAAACATTTTATTTCCTTAACCTGGCTCTTAACCAGGAATCTGACTTCCTCCTGAATCTGTTTGGTGTTATAGTGATTGTTGCACATAGATTTTTTGCATCATTTTCATAAACATTTAAATGTTTAAAAGGATAGCAAAGCTGTTTGTTGGTATACACTGGCAAGTCTGGGACAAAATTTTGCTGAGTTGGCTATGTTAGTGTCACGCAGCTGATGAAACCTCCATAAAAGAAGGGTTTGCACTTCACTTCCCACAGGGACCAGCAGCAGACTCATTTAAAAGCAATAGGCACAGAATATTTTCCTTAAATGTTGTAACTGAGTAGCATTGTGTATGCTAAATACAGACACTAAAGAGTTCCAGGAAGAACTGGACTGACCCTTAAATTTCAGTTGAAATAAACAAGAGTAAAAATGGAGTGCCAAATTATGCTTTAACTGAAATCAGTGGGAAAATTTTAACAGACTTCTATGAAAATATATTAATGTGGAGTGAAATTCTGAGTTTTTCTAACTTTAATCCAGAAATACAAATCTTGTAACATCAGTAGGACATCTGAAGTGTTGAAAGTTGAGCACATGCTGAAAGGAGGATTTAGGTATATTTGTTTCTGTTGCACGTGTATGATCTATGCTGCTATCAGGTGAAAAAAATATAATACTGTCTCTTAATGTCTTGAACCAGATTAGTAACATATATAATATTTTTAGCAGAAATTTGCATGTGCTTTCACATTTTTATTATATTCTTTGTTCTTTTGGTTAATAGGTGCATTTTTCAGGGACACAGTGAATAAATAAGCACATTCAGTGATTGTTTGTCAGGTTTTAATAGCCTGATTAGAGCTATCAACTCAGCTCCAGGAAAATGTGTGCTGCATCTTACATTCTGTTGTTTGGTACCCTGAGGACAGGCTCCTAGAGGAGCACACCATTCACACATGCTGAACCCTACTGCAGAGACTAGGTAGCATAAACAAGAAATAGGAAAGCAATTAACCACTGAAAATAAATTTTCTTCTTAACTGGTGCTCTAACATACCATATATTAGACTAAAAGCTGTATTGCTTGCCACTCAAGTCAGTATTTCTTGATCTTAAATGGTGATGAAAAATGTGTTGGCTCTTGAAAAACAAATCCCTTTTATACTGCTAAATATAGCCAAATTTCTTGATTTTTTTTTTTTTTTTTTTTTTTTTTACAATTCCTATAGAATCTTTCATCAGAATTGAAATAAATTGAAATGTTATCTTGCTGCAGGCATCCTCTGCAGATTGGAGTGCACAGATGAAGTGGTGGAAGGATGACTCCTTTGTTATTGTGTGGCACTTCTTGGTTGTCACTTCCCAATATTCACTCTTTTTGCTGATCACCTCCCTTCTTCTCTTTTTGCTTTCCAGTTTAAAGCTTTCTGTCCTTTTACAACAGCATCTTTCTGTATTGTGATCTTTCCCATTCACTTTGAAATTTACTATTGCTTGTGTTTTAGTGCTGGACAGAGCTCAAAAGGGGCAAAGGGAAGAAATGGGTCCTATTAAATAGTGATCATTCACCAAATCTTCTGCTCATCTGGTGTCTATTTGCATTAAGGTGGGACTGCATTATGAGGAGAAAAGAAGAGTGCATCCTTCAATGAACTGCTGTGTGCTTTGCTTACAGTTAAATCTCAAGGCCTAAAGAGAAAATTGGTTTGGAGTTTTCTGTCTCACCTTCTCAAACAAACTTTTGCACTACCAGCTTAGAGCATGTTGCCTTAGAATTGCTGTTGCTTTATTTAGGGCTTGACTTCTCATCAGCCTCAAGATGCCTGTGAGCAACAGTTGAAAGGGATAAATTGCTTGAAGCTGGGATTCACCTGGTGTTTCCTCCCACATGGGTATACTCTCATCTTAATGTCAGACATCTTGTTTGTATGTTTTGCCCTTCTTTCTACTAAAGTAATTTAAAAAAACACTTGTTTTGAGCACTATAGAAGCAGCTATCCAAGAATAAACAGGTGGCCTCCACTTGGAGCTTTGAGGAGGTGTGTAAGCTGTGTTAGGTCTGTGCTGCTGACTTTTGAAGGCAGGGTGCCAATTTAAAGCAATGAAAAGCAACTCAGAATTTTTGCTGAAGATTTTATGGCATTTCCCTACAGCAGCTTGCAAATCTGCAGTCTTTTTCCAGTTCTTCATAAGCACTCTGTGTAGTGTTACATATATGAAATTTTATCCTTCTTATTAGGTTATTTTAATCTGATATTTGCAAAGAAATGGAAGTAGTAAACCTTGTGTTCTAGATACTTCAGAACTAATTAATACCTCTTGAAAATACCAGTCTTTGGAAACTATAAGCAATAAGGAAAATTTCACAGCTTCAGAGCAGCTGTCTTACTGTGCCTTAGCTGCTACAGCTAATGCCCTTGGGAATGCAAGAATTTCACTGAAGTGTTTTTTTTAAATTATGTTCCTAGCTTCTTGTCAGTTGAAAACCATCTTGCATGTAAGGATTAGAGTGAATACTGGTAAGTGATATGACAGGTGCTTTAAAATACTGCCCAGAATTAAAGTAGGATAGTAGGAGCAGCAGAAAAAAAACCACCCAGAATTTTCTGTTTGAGCTACTGTTTGTATCTGTTTCATCCTCCTGGAAAACAGTGGGTGGGGGATGTGTGATGTGGTTTCTCCTCATATGTGGATGTTGTGCTGCAAATTCTCATTCTGAAACCATTATTCCTTCAGGTGTTTTAGTGGTGGCCAAGTATGCATTAGCAGATTTGGAGATGAGTTGTCCCTGAGGATTTTCCTTTGGCTTCTGTACAAATTCAAAGTACTTCTCATAGCTAAGGCCATTATCTGTCATGCAGTTGGAGGAGTTTTTAGAAGCCAGACTAATTATCAATTTATTCACGGGACAAAAAACATCTCACATTTCCAGCATGGATGTTAGAATGCTGAGCATCACAGAAGAAGTGTAGCCAGGCTGTTTGCCAAGTCCCATAGCTCTATTCTTTAGCTGCTTTCCAAAAGCTGTGATACAAATGCCTTCAACTCTTGCACAGTTGCCACCATTTTCATCAGATTGAGCTGCTGTGGAAAGCTAACAAAGGAATATATTTCAATGAGACTCCAATTAAATACTCTTGTTTTGACATATTTGCTTTGATAATAACTACTGCTAAGCATTTCTTTTTTTTCTGGGTCAGAATGAAAGTAAAGTCACAGTCCAGAAAAGCTAAACAAAGCTGGTTCAGCAGCACACGCTGTGGAATATTGTGCAGTTGGGTATCTGTTTCAAAGAGGAGCCACAATTATTTCTTGCATAAATATTTAGATAGTTGCATGTGCTGAGAAACAAAGACTATCCTAGATATAAAAATTGGGCAGGATGTCCCTCTAGAATATCATACTCTGCATGGGGTTTTTTTTGTATATATCATAGCAATTATAAAACAGTACACAGTTTGTTCTATTAAAAACATTAATCTTGAACTTTGCCCTTTCCGTTGGCACCTAATTTCCTGATGCTTTTTGGGAAAAATATCTTAAATTACTTCTGGGTTTCTTTTTAGAAGTCTTCTGTCCAGATGTTATCTGTCTGCCACTGCATCTCTGAGTCACTCTTTTTAGTGCACTGTAATTCAGAATGGTTTTTGTGAGCAACGCTGCATTCACAGTCTAGGGTGAACAATGAGTATAAATATCAAGAAACAAATGTATGGTGCAGTTTTTACATGCCCTTTTCTAATGTTTTGGTTTTTTTTTAATTACAGAGTAAAGAGATTTCATTTCAGCTTCATGAAGACTTAATGAAAGTACTTAACGAGCTTTACACAGTAAGTACAGTTACTTACTTGGCTTATACAAATTCCATATCAGACTACTTCTGTGGCCTTTAAGTGGAGTTTCATCAACTACACAGTTACCCCAGTGGAGTTACTTGTTTTTTGTCTTTTACACAAGTCTAAACTCTATTTTTGAAAAGACTCCTCACTTGCTTAAAATACATATGCTAATGCTTTCAGGATTACTCTTTACTTCTAACCCTTTTTTTCTCCCAGATTCTGGTAAGCCAGTTTATTGTAAGTTCTGTTGTTTATTAATGAGACATTTCTACTCAGAGCTTAGCAGAGCAAACTTCTTTATTTTCTGCCTTGTTTTGTCCATGCTGCCATCTGCTTAGTTTGACTTGTGGACTATATGCAGTAAAATTCATAGGTTTTTGCAGGTCCAGTGCTACCCTAAATATTAGATGCCCTTCTCCATCTGTGACTGGGATAAGTAAATACTGAAAAGAAAAACAGAGAGTTTTGTAGACTTTCCATACCATTTAGAGAGGTCAAGGAAAAAAACCACTGTGAACATTTGGCAAGCTCCTGCTATTCCGTAGCAAAATCTGAGAGAACTTAGGTCTGAACCTATTTTCTTGTTTGAAACCTATTTACACAACATGTTACTGCAAAACAATGTCTTGTCCATTTGATAACTATTTCCTCAGCTATTTTCTGAAGGTTATATTGTGAAAAAAAAAAAAAAAAGGAGCAATAATAATCCCTTTTTTAAAACATAGCTGAAGAATTAAGAGAAATTGGTAATATGCATCTCTTATAAAAACTTGTTTATTCTTTCTCGTTGAGGAAGTTGTACATTTAAATTCTCTTTTTTTGAATGGAAGAATTGAAACATATAATCTTCAGTATCCTGCATAATGATCTCTAGACAGCTCTGTTCCCCATCCTCAGGATGTGGAGGACCATAATAAAACCTTACAATATTGATGGCAAGAAACATTTGTGAACTTCAATAAGTTTAGGAACTGATTCCTTCTCCGCAGGCAGAGCTCAAACATTACTTTTGTGCATCTTAATGATTTTTCTTTTGACCTAGGAAAAATTGTGCAGCCATCAGTGGATGGTTGAAGAATGTTTGAACTCAAGAACAACTTAGGTGGCAAAAGGGAGATCCAAAAAAAAATCAGTGTTGTCTTTCTGCCCTGAGTTCTTTTGAATTTTTATGGACACAGTTTCCCAAAGCCTTCCTAAACCACCACTTTTTTTTATATTATTTGGGATTTTCTTGGGGGTTTTTTTGTCTCAAACCACCACCATTTTTGTAGGGTGCAGTACTGCAAAGCCTTCTTGGCAGAAGCTGTAGTCAGTGAAGTGTCCTGGGATCAGCTTCTGCAAAGCAGCGATAGCCACAGACAATTCACACAGCTGCAGGGGATCAGGGAGTGCAGGAGCCATGGCACAACTGGGACTTCAGTGCTGAATAACCCTGAAGATACAGTCTTGTTTCAATTAAGCAGTTGCATAACTCCAGTGTCTGGCGAGGCTGGGGATTAGTGCCTGTGCTCCCAGGGTAGGGAAACAGTGGAGCATGTGCTAAAATACTTTTCTGAAGTACCAATGAAAATTTGCAGGACTGGATATAGGTTTTCACTCTATTTCTTCACACTAGTGCTGTGTCTTCACACCGATAACCATCAGATTTAATCAGATATTCACTTCCATATAACGGCTCCCAGTGCATACTAATTCCTTTCTCAGAATTTAAGATTTATTTTTTAAATAGGAATATTTTTTATGTTATAAAAAATTCTGAATTTGTCCACAATTTCAGTCAGGCTACTGCTGCAGGATAGTTTCGTGGGATGGAATTTTCTTCACCTGGTTTTCAGCCATCTGCAGTGTAGATACAAATATCTGGGTTCCAGTTAAAGTCCCAGGAAATCTAATATGGGCAGATGAGACCCCTTTAATCAAATGCAAGAATCTGTTTCAGATTAAGTGATCTGTACTGTTAACTTCATTGTCCAGCTTTTCATTGATTGCAGAGGGCTTGGTCAGCTGTACATGTCCACATTTAGCTAAATAAAGCCCACACATAATAAAGTGACAATATGGTGCAGAGTAGCATCTGTTTCACTGCTTGCATGTTTAGAATGGTCATCATCATATCTGTGTATTATATCTGCTCTTGTACATAAAGATAGAACAGTATCTAGACAAATGGGGACCTCATGCACAGGTTTTTAATTTTTTATGACTTTTATTGTGTGCAGAATAAGATCATAGTGGTCTTATCAGAGCAAGTATTGACAGTTTTCATCTCCAACAGTGACATTTCTTAGTCTCAAAAAGGAGATCTCATTTACCCCATGATTATTGAGGGGGGAAATAGTTTAAAAAAAAGGTCAGTCATACTAATGTGAGATAAATCATTATGTCCAAAAAAAGGCAAATTTGTTTAAAATCTGTGAGTAATATACTAATACTGAAGTCTCTCCCTATTACTTAGTCCTGTTTCTTTGAGAGGAAAGGTGCCTTCATGAAGTATAACTTAAAATGTGATGTCACATGAGAATTTAAATGCCTCTCAAGCCTTTGAGTGAGAGGCAAGTATCAGAGCTTTAATATGTATAAAGAAGGTTTAAAAATCTGGTCACTTCTTATCATCATGCTTTATCTTACAACAAAGGTCTGTAAATTAAGGCCTTTGGCTTGTGTTGTCCTCATTACAGGATTGTTGAAAAAATAAGAACAGAGGCAATGAACCACAACTTCAGAAGACATTCTCAGAACAAAGCAGGCTTATTTTGCTGGAATAATCAGAATTTTGTAAGGGAAACATTAATTTCTAATTTTCCATCTCTTCTATGTAAAGGGGTTTTTTAATGTTACATTACACAGGTTTTCTAAATGTTTTATGACTAGTAAAAATGCATTTTAAAACTGTATTTTCAAATTTCAGTATTTTATGCATGGATTTTAAAATTTGGACTGAAAACATAATTCTGAAAACAATAACAAAGCTTCACTTTGTATCTTTGCAACTTCAGCGAAATTATGACTGACATACTTAAAACTATGCCTGGTTTCTCCATGGCTGTACCAGACAAGTTGGTATTTTCAGGTCTGCAGCAGCCCAGCAGCTGCACTCTTTTACTCCTCTCCTTACCATACCTTCAGCCAGTGCAGGCCAGAAATCAGTCCCATGTTTTAGGTAAGAATATAAGCTATAGAAACTACAGTGAGGTGCACCTTTTGAGTGAGGGGGGATGGGGAAAGGGGAGCTCAGTTAGTTGTGTGGGGTCACAGATAAGAGTTTTTCCTGCATTTACAGAAAGTAAAGTTGGTGGAACTGAAAGCTGGAAGATATTTGGGTTGTAGTTTTTTGTGAACTGGTTGATTTAGAAATCTTCTTACATGTTGACTTAAAGAGGCAACAGATTATTGACTTTGCAATAAGTCATCTTTGCAATATAGAAAACTCCCCAGTCAAACCCTTCTTCCATTTCTCTGGGAAGATAAAATACCTTGCCTTGTCAGCACTGGTATATAGCAATAGTATCTGAGTGATGGGGAATGGAAACAGAAAGTGGGCAGACACTTTCTTGTATTGGAGAGAGTTCTTCACTGGACTTATTCAGAGGTCAGGACATATTCATAAATATCCTCTAAAGACATCAGGAAGGTCACAATTTTGCTAAAAATACACAGCTGTTCCAGTAATAAGGCTGAGGGAAATGGTGGAGAAAAGTGATGCACTTCATAAAAGTGTATCTTCATGTCTCCCACTTGGCTTTCCAAATTAATCCTACTGGCATCATACATTTCATAAGTGATGCAAATGTAAAACTCTCAGAGAAAGGAAAAAGTAGGGAGAGTCCAAAGCAACTTGGATGTTAAAAAAGACAGGGTTGCTGTGCCAGTTGCATTTTCCATTGATTTATCTTACTCTTTAAAAATCTTGGCTTTTTTCATTTCTCTAGGTAGTTGCTGCCAGATTTTCTTTTTTATTTGCTAAAATAACACAGAATCTGAATTCTCTTTAAAAAGTTAAGTTTAGTTTATTATGGCACATCAGAGATCTGAGAAGGTGAAATCCTGTACTGATAGTAATATGTAAGTAATAATTCCTAAAACCACATCAGAGTTCAGCTTGGAAGTGAGTGAACAGGATGCTGACAACAGCTCATTCTAAGCCTGCTTAACTGCTGGAGGCCACTGACATGGTAAAACTGGCATAAGATTTTACTTATTTCTTGTGCAGAGCACTAACTAACCCAATTTAATGAAGCCCTTGGGACTCCACCTTCTGAAAAGAACTCACAGCTTAGCAAAGACAATTCTAAAACAATTCAAACATGATAAATGCACTGGGGATGAGCTGATGTTCCAGGAAATTCCTATTTCCTGAGAAACGCTATGAAAAAGCTCTTAATTATGCAGTTTTGTTATAAAGTACATGTTAACACAGTAAATTTCAATATATTTTAACTCTAGTTTTCAGTCTTGCCTTGGTTTAAGTTTTCTAGAAAGTAAGTATTTGTGTAGAGAAGGAAAGCCAGTCCTCTGCTCTGGGAACATTCTTCACTTATAGCCCATAGAAGTACAGCACTAATTACTGTCTTGTTGATGGATTTCCCTAGATAACAACTGTGGGGTTAAATAAAATAGTTATCTAAGAATGTACTCTAGTATGCCTTTCCTTGTGATAAATGCTATCTTCTTCCTTAAGACTATTTGCTGAGCTCTTATGAATGATGCTGAATCTTTGGCACACAAATTGTGATGTTTATACTACTAAGTGAACAGTCTGTCACCTACAAATGTGAGAGTATATAGTTAGGGTAGCATAATCTTTTTCATCTGCTTGCAGTCTGACTCAGTCATCTGACACAAATATATATTTTACATCACTGGATCAGCAGAATAAATCTGCTAAATTAATAGCAGATAAACTCAGTATTTAATTTTAGAAAGGTACTAGTATGCATTTGACAATGCTGTTTCACTACAGTGGAGAAATGCAGCAAATATCATTATGACAGTTCAGCATCTGCATAATTGCAACCTTGCTCTCTTTTTTCAGTGGATACTTGATGGCTGATCAATAAGCATGTTGGAGACTAACAAAAGTCAGTTCAGTGATGGATACTCTCACAGGATGGTCTGTCAGTTCAACAGTTTGGTGGACATTTCAGAAGCATTATTACTTGTTTCATGAGATTATTCATAGTTTGAATAATAGATCTGTGAATCTGTTACATGTTTACAGATCAGAAGCCTACAAATCCCAGAACTTTTCATACAATTAAGACTATTTAGGAATGCCTGTTACTGTGTTTAACAATATCTTACAGTCTTAAAAACTCCAAGGCAAAAGGATGACATAGTGTTAAGGGAATGAATCATATATGCAATAAATTCTAAACTAATTTGTTGAGGAAGTATGCACTAAAATACTTGGAAGCCAACTCCCTAACTTGTTCCCATTTGTTTTTCCATACATGTCTCTAATACTTGTCTCAAATTAAGTTCAGCTGCTGCTGCTCTTAAAAAATCATTGACACAATATGAAAAAGGCTGGAAAATAATGAATGTTTTCCCCAATGGCTTGCAAAATAATGATGTCATTAGTACATGAGATAAGCAGTGCTATCAATATAAAAAACTGGACATGACTCACATGCATAGGCTGATCACTGCTCTTTACAGATTCTATATTGATTCCTAAGCAAGTGAGGCTTGAGTAGGACTGACTCTGACTGATGTCCAGCCCTGTGAATACAGAGAGAGGGTTTCTTTTTAAATGTTAGTTAATTAGGAAACCATTTGTACCAAGAATTTCTGCAGAGTTTGTTGTGAGAACATGGATTTCAGGTAGAGGTCTTGGTTCCCCATGAAGGCTATGAGTTCCATGTAGTTCTCCCACAAAACTTGCCTTTCAGTCAGCATAGAGTGAGGCATTCTTGATTTGGCAGCATGTGGTACCAAAGAAGTGAGAGGAAGAAATACTGCTTGGTGATGTGACACTAGTGTGAAGGCATTGGTGAGAACAGTGATACACTTGCACTGCTTCAAGGAGTGCTTCATTCAGTGAGGAGGCAAACTGAAGTGTCAGCCACTGCAGAAAGACGTTTATGCCTAGTCTGCTAGTCTATTTAAAAACTTCATTGTTTACTGCTTTTGGCAAGCAAAACAAATCCTTGTTTCACAACTTAGGTGCTTTGAGATGCAGTTAAAAAATTTGGAGATATATTTGATACAGAATCACAGAATGTGCTGAGTTGGAAGGGACCCACAAGGATCATTGAGTCCATCCTGCTCCTGGTCCTGCATAGGACCATCCCCAAGAGTGATGTCATGTGCCCAAGAGCATTGTCCAAACAGTTCTTGAACTATGTCAGGCTTGGTGCTGTGACCACTTCCCTGGGGAGTCTGCTCCAGTGTCCAGCCACCCTCAGTGGATATCAGTTGGATATTTTCTAATATCCAACTTAAACTTCCCCTGACAACTTCAGGCCGTTCCCTTGGGACCTGTCAATGGTCACCATAAGAGAAGAAATCAGTGTCTGTCCCTCATAAGGAAGTTGCAGACAGCAATAAGCTTCTTCTTCTAAAGACCTTTCACCATCTTTGTTGCCCTTCTTTGGCACTCTCCAATAGCTTTATATCCCTCTTGTATTGTGGTTCCCAAAAAAAACTGCATACAATACCTTAAGGTGAGGCCATCCCCTTCTGACACAGAACAAATGATAAAAAATAAAAGCAAACACCTCTAGGCTTATATAAAGAAAGAAACACTTAAAAGATTTGAATAGAAAGGCCAAAGAAAGGGCCACAGCCTTGCTTTTATTTTCCCTGTCATTTTTAATACGAGCCATATCACTTTCTGTGTTTCTCTGTTTTATTATATAAACCATTTATTTTAAAAGTCCACTTCTTCTCTTTGCAGTAGTTCTTTTGTTTCCATGTGGCTGTATAAGTTAAGCTCCCTGGATACTGGTCATCAATGACTTTAAGAGTGCCTTTGGAACAGTGCAGGATATGTGAGACAGAACATGCTATTTGGTTAAACTGAGAACCTTGCAGACCTCAGCCCTGTGGGCTTGCCTTCTCTTCCTAGCCCAGCTTTGTCTGTCTCTGGGGTTTTGTTCTGCCTCATCCTTGCAGAATTGAGCTGGTGGGGCAGCAGCAGTTTCCACTGGGTGTAGGCAGTCAGTATTTGGGCAGGGAGCTCTGCACTCTGCTCAGGCCTTGCAGCAGTGTGCTATAGAGGAGCAGCAGCAATAGCACCAAGTCCTGCTCCAGGCAGGAGGTTTTTCCACCGCAGAGCTGTAAGCAAATGCTTCTTAAAATAAAAACAAGGCCACTTTTTAGTGCTTGTCTCCAACTGTTTTACCTTACTACAGGAAGCTGGTAAAGAGTTTCCTGTTTCATTTTTAATATCAGTGGCATCAGTCTTACGTAGTGGCATACAGAGTTATGGTTTATACATTGTTATGCAAAATTGCATCTCTCTGAAAGTGTCTGTCTTTCTGTTGTGCAGGACTTGAAATAAGCATTAGTTCAGCCACCCACTGGCATGACATGCAGTTTGTGTCAATCTATGCTGAGATGTGCTGTAGTAAATTGGCAATATCTAGATGTAGTGTTCCCATTTTGCCACTCTATGGATACTCCTTAGCCTGGCCTAACTACTCAGTTATAAAAAATACACTCTCCCAAGGGAATAATTCAAGGCAGCTTCCCAAAACTGTCTGTCTCCTCCATGGGTTACACAAGCAGCTGATTTGATTCTTCCCTGCCTGTGTGTGCTTTGGGATGAGAATGGTTTGCATGGCCTCTACCCAAAGATAATATCTGCTGGTGAGAGCTCTGGCACCCTTCAGAAGAAGAGAGGAGCCTCTGGCTGCCTGAGGATGCCTTCCTGATTTGTTCAGTGCTCTAAACTTGAGACAACAACACAAAGAAACAAACAACAAAAGACTTGGGAAGACAGAAAGACACTTCCTTTGGTGGAAGTGGGCAGAGACAGCCCTACCCATCAGAGTTGGGGCTTTGTGATTGCTGTCCACTATGCAACATTCAGGCTGAGGTTTCTCTTGCTTGAAGAAGAAGGGGAGGACTGGGCTAAACCAGTCCCTTTTTCCTCTTTGTGGCCTGGGCAAGAGTGTATTTGCATACTGGCAGCCCAAACTCTCTCATCTGCAGACCCAGCAGGTGTGTAGAGGAAAGATGCCTTTGGGTCTATGGGGAAAACACTTTCACAACTTATGTATCAGGCAGCTCCTTCTTCAGTTCTCATCTGGTTTTACATTGTGCCCAGTCTGCTGGCTGTGCAGTGTGCAGAGACTTCTTTCCAAGCCATGGACAGCCATCCAGCTATCTGGGGATTTGCTCCCAGGCCAAAGCTTCCCATTCCCTTTCCTTCCTTCCCCTTTCCTCAGTGCTGAAGGGATCCCTCTTCTTTCAAACACTCAATGTCTCCACAGCCAAGATGTTACTTAGCCCAGAAAATGGTTATGTATCAGATAGATTTGGTACTGACACAGACTTAGTTTTGTTGCTCATTATTTTAATTTTCACTTGAAGACAAAAATTCTGAAATCTAATAAGAATGGCTTCTTCTCTTTCCTGTTAGAGAAATTAAAGGAAAATTCCCTATTTGAAATACTGTTAAATAAATCAGAAAAGAAAAATGCAACCAAAAGTTCTCAGTCTCCACTGGCAAAGAAACTTACCCAAGATCCATGTTTATAAGTCAACATTTTGCACAAGGACGCTGTGATTTTTCTGTAGATACCTTTATATTTTTATTTTCTCCAATTCTCCTTTGACTCTTGCCCTTTGCAGGTCATGAAAACATACCACATGTATCACGCAGAGAGCATCAGTGCAGAAAGCAAACTGAAGGAGGCAGAGAAGCAAGAAGAAAAACAGATTGGGAGGTCAGGAGACCCTGTTTTTCATATTCGACTGGAAGAAAGGCACCAGAGACGGAGCTCTGTGAAAAAGATTGAAAAAATGAAGGAAAAAGTAAATAATCCTTTTATTTAGCTTCATTTGAAATAAATTCAGTGCATTTCTGACATTCTTTGGCATTATATTAGACAGAGAAATCCAGCTGAGAAATAAAATTAAGCAAGGTACACATAATAAACTAGCAGTGGGTTATAGATAACTTGACATAATTTCAGTTCTGAGAGGGGAATATTTCATTCCCGATATGATTCTTACTGTAAAGTTTGTCTCATTTGAAACAAAATATGAAGTTTTCACTTTGTTTTATATTTCTTATATGTATAACAGGCTCTAAATTGAGATGCCTTCTTGTTACTAGGAATGCGTGCTTGGATTGTTACCATTTCTGCTGCATACCAAAACTGAAGTGATTAAAATACATTAATATGCAATGTCTTTCCTAGCGTCAAGCAAAATATTCTGAGAACAAGCTGAAATCCATTAAGGCCCGTAATGAATACCTGCTCACCCTTGAGGCAACCAACGCTTCTGTTTTCAAGTATTACATCCACGACCTTTCGGATTTAATCGATGTGAGTATTGGCACCTTTGTGCTTATGTTTATTCTGTTCAGCAGTAATACTTTTTTTCAGTTTTAAAGATAATGTGTTAGTCATATGGATTGCCTACAGTACACTTGTTCTTTGTAATATTGTATGATCCAATTAGAAGTTTTTCCCTTATTTCCACAAAATAAAATGGTGGTAAGATGCTGAACTCATTCCTCTGAATTTCGAACATTGTGCTTGCTCCCTATGTGTCAATAGAAAATACAATGTTTCCATTTGAATGATCTCTGGGATCTAAATATTTTTTACAAGATAAACTTCTTAAGTAGTCATCTAATGGTATTTAATTCAAAAGAAGTAATTTCTTCCATGGTTTCAAAATCCTTTTGTTTCATTCATTTAGTCATTGAATCATACATACAGTGGCTTCATACTCTTACTTCATGCAGTTTGAAGAACAGACACAATCAATCCTGTACTCTGTACTGTCAACACATTTATTACTTACTTTCAGTAAGTTGTTTGTATGAGAACATCCTAGAAGAATGAGGTTATACACTAATGTTGATTTGTGCCAGCATTTAGTCTCCTGTTTTACTGACATTTGTACATGATGCAGAGAGAACTTCCTGAACATGTGTCACCCTCTTTGTTAGCTGACTGATGGAGAAAATACAGGGACAATGAACACAAACCCCAGAACATTCATTCATTAGCAGTATAGGGTTAAATAGCTTAGTGGGTCTACCTCTGTGGCCCATTTGGAATTCTAGATATTTGAATGTGCTTGCTACTACAACAGTAGTGTATGTTGCTTACAATAGTAAACAACATTCATATACTGCTCTGGTTTATACTATAGAATAAATTAATACAGAGTTTGACAAGTGTCTCATCTCTACTGGCTGGAGAAGCAAAGCTTCACAGAGAGAGGGAAGAATGCCTTCTTGAGATTAATGGACTAAAATAGCTGCCTATACGTATTTTATTATCTGTCATCTAAATACTGATAGTTGGGTTTTTTTATCATTTCTAGTTTTTCCATGATTTATAAAACATTGCCTGATTTTGTTAAAACTTCTCCCTTTCACATAGTTTTGTTCATTTCTTTCTTGCTTTCATATAAAAGATGGCAATGACTTTTTTGCATATTCAGTATTTTTTCTCACTCTATTTCAGCATCTCTTTTATTCCTTTCCTAGTTTTTACTGCATATTTACTCCTGATTTTTTCTGGTTTATTCTGTGGCCTGTCTTTGTCTAATCTGTATCCATCCACTTAAACAGCCTGCTCCACCCATCTAGGCTGCCCAGACAATGAAAGCATTTACCATGGTCTAGAGGTGGATGATTAGGGCAGAAAATAAAGGACAAGCCATGTATTTGCTGGGGTATCCCCCAAGTGAGAAGTTGACCCTACCTAAGGGATGATTTTCCTGCTACTGCTTAAAGGATGACAGATTTTTGGTCAGTAGTTAGGGCATGTCTCATGCAATTAAACTTCATGAATCCTTCTTGAATTCTGGAAGGAAGGAAGGAAGGAAAGGTCCCTTTCTTTTTGTTTCCATCACCCTCACCTCTTCAGAAGCTGGGTAGATGCTCATTTTGTCACCTCTCCTACCTTCTCTTTCAGAGTTCACATTTCTCAGAGAATGTCTCCAGTGTGTGTTTCTACTTGGTCAAAACTTTATCAGGTTGGAAAATGCATCTGATTCTTACCCACTTCTGTGATGTCCACAGAGGTTTCTGTAGCAGTGAAAACTGAGGGCAGGAACCACAAGCCTGGAGCTTTACAAAGAATTGTGAGAGAAAGAAAAGTGAAGCTTTCTGTCCATGCACACACAGAGCAAACACTCATTGGAGTTAGTGTAGGTTAATGTATTTACTCAACCATGAAGACTAGAGCTTCCTGACTGCTAGCCTTTAATAAAAATACACATTCTACAACATTTAGTAAGGCAGAAAATTTGTATCTACTCTGCCTGTCTTTCTTAAACCCATGGACCAATGTACACAATAACATTCTTTTGGCAAAATGGCCTGAGCAATTACTCTTCCCTAAGGAATTTAAATGGAAAGTCTAGCTGCCCTTTGCATTGCTGTTTTGTGAGAGTAGGCTGTAAACTTGTGCAACCAGAATTTGCTTCAGAGCTAATTTAATCCAATTGTGAGTTGTTTAAATGAAGTGTCTTTCAGACATTTGTATTTCATCAGAATATGCTGTGAAAGCATTGGTATTTAGACAGTGTTTGCCACTTGACAAAGGAAACTCTTTTAGTAAATTTGCAAGAGTCTTGGCAAGGCTTCAGAGTTATATCATTGGAATGTGAGACATGCTTCCCAGTGGCCATATGTTGCAACAGTCCAGACTACCTCATTCTGTAAATGTGTTCATGTCATGGTACAATTTGGAGTTTTCAGAGCAGTGGTGACGATTTCATTCTTTGACCTCTCTATTTTGTCCCACTTTGCCAGCCTGACTTCTGTGCTTCCTTGAACTCTCTCTCATTGTCTTTACAGAAAGGGATTACTCTGTGTCTGAATTGCAGTTAACATGGAAGACTTTGGATTTCCCCAAGCTGTTGATGTTGCCCAAAAATGAAATTGAATGTTTTCCTATGTTAGTAAAAAATATGTCTAATGAAAATGGGATAAATACATGCAATAATGTAGTAAACTGCTCCATAAATATTTTTTCTGACAAGGTTGGGGAGGATAGTGGAACTATGCATTAAAGAAAAACCAACCAAAAGCTACTTTTCATTTAGCTTCCTCTGCATTTTCCATATATGAGGCTTATGTGGAAAATCCTAAATTACTGTTCCCCATCTGAACTCAGTCTGAACTGTTCAACGCTGTCATTTCATTAACAGAGCTCAGGGCATCTGACTTAAAATTATGATGTGTTGCTCATTTTAAACTCATGTGATAAAAGCTGGATGTTTATAATATGTGATATTGCTGGAGTCCTAGCTGGATGGTTTAATGCATTTAGTGAGCTGAGGGATGAGACCAACATTTGCAAAGAAGCAGAGAGATAAACAGGATTTGATATGCACAGTGTATTTCTGTCCTCTGCATATTGTACTAGAGGAATTTGAATTTTCTGTTAAATATTTCTTCTCTGCTGACTAGAGTGGGATCTAGTTCAAGTGGAGGACAGAATTAATTATTTTCTTATTTGTACTTGTGAAAAACAGTAAAGACTAGCGGAATTAAATAAGCTTTACCTAGTATGCAGAATTATTTTAAACATTTTGAGTTTCAAAGGAACAACAGACTATACACTGCTGCTAATCTGGCTGTTACTGCCAGCATCTGTCCTTGTGCCACAAACTTTTACTCATTTGCATTCATTAAATTTGTCTGAGTATAAGAGGAAGGTAAGGACCCTTTTTCAGATTTACTGTGCCTTTTTCTGATCTGAAGATAAATACTAGGAAAGAGTGATGAAAACAACTTTACTTTAGTTCTGCTGCTGAAATAAATAAAATATTAATGTGTTGGTCTTTCTTAAAGTGAAGTTTCTGAATCTCTAATTGCAGTATGCATGCTTTGAATCGTTAAGAAGTTAAGGAACATTTAGCTATTGTGAACTTGATTTATGCTGTAAAGGTTCTTTATTAATCATTCATAAAACCAAGTTTAAAACTAGGGTAAAATGTATGCAGCTCACAATCTGTGTTACATAAGTCCTCATAAATATGGGATGTACCCTTAGATACCTTCGATTTGAATGAGGATGTCTGTGTAACAGAATACTTAGAAAGTGCCTTATTCAGAGATTAAGGCTTTTTTTATTAATTCCTCTCTCCATTGACATTAGAATTTTATTACTATTCTTGAAACAAAATTAAATGAAATAAGAGCAGCTTGGTTTGGTTGAAGCTCTGTGCTAAACACTGCAGTTTGTTTTATTCAAGTCTAAATATACTCTGGGGTACAATAAAGGCAGTAAATGCTCTTGAGACTACTTCAGATTTAATTTCAAACAAGAATAAAATGCAAATTACAAAGTTAATTTTTCACACATATCTCAAATGCATCCCTCATCTCCCTTCATTTTGCCCAACCAAAAGTCTTTATCCATCCAGAAATGCAAACAAACTCATAGACTCTGACTTCATTCTGTTATTTTTCATCTTCATGTCTTAGTGCACCAGGTGCCATCTCATCTCTAGTCCATAGGCAGGTAGCAGATCTGTGGGTAGATAACCACCCAGGCTGTACCCTCAGTGCTGACAAGTGAACCTTTAACACTCATGTTTGTTTTGGCTAGCAGTGGGGTTGCTCACTTGAGCTGTGGAAGTCTTTCACAAATCTGCAGATTTTTCCTGAAAATCAGGCAAGTATATGTGCATGTGTGTGTATCTGCACACATACATACTTTTTGGCAACATCAGAAAGGTTGATGATTAATTTTTCCAAGCGTGGTCAGAGGCAAAGTGGTCCTGGTGGCAGTTTAGTGGAAATGCCTTAAACTTCTGACCTCAGTAATGAACAAATACCAGAAGTGCTGTCCCCATTAGAGACAACTCTCATATCAAAACCATCTTTACAGCAAATTAAAACAGTACATTTCTTTCTGGGTAGCCAAGAGTTGATACTATGACAGAGCTGTGTCCTAGTTATGAATCTCCAGATTTTGGCGAAAATGAGCTGTGGTCTGGCAGAGGTAAGAGTTATGATGTCTGAGTGTTTAGTTTTGCTTTTGAAAAATAACTTCCTTCATACAAATTCTATTTTTGCTTAAGCAAAAATTCAATTCAGATGTTTTTAATTCCATTCAAAGAGATACTGTGATAAGGCATTAGTTCAGGATCTGCATTTAATTTTTGTTTTCTCTGCTGACACTGGCATTGCAAGAAAATGCCTTAGCCTGGCAGGATATTCTGCTTCAGTTGAAAAATCCTCTTCTCATCTGAGAGGCCGTATTTGTTGCCTTGTTCAGCTGTCATCACTTGCCAAAGATGATCATGGTGATACTGACTGAGTAGATTAAGGGTTAAATAATGAAGTTGTGTCACAGCATAAAGGCTGCAGACTTATATTCCAGCTTGCAAAAAAGCTGCATCAGAAACCCACACAGCTCTAATTGTAAATCAATAGGCTTTCTAGTAATACTCAGATTAATCCACTAGAGCCAAAATTCAGGCTGTAGTTTTGTAACACATGGGTAGTTGGCAATGCTAAACCTGGCATTGCCCTCTGTTCCTAATTCCTTTTCAGTTTAATCTTCCATGAGGTCTCTCTGAAACTAATGCACATGAAATAAAACAGCTGTCCCAATTCACTTTCTCATCAGCACTTTTAGTCTGTCTTTTTCATCCAAGATAGTGAATTAAATATGAGATCTGATTTGACATAGAACAAGAGAAAAACACCAAGAGACTTTTCTTTTAGAAACAGTATTTTTGAGGCTGGTGTTCTTTGAAATATGGATACACTTTAGTATAAAAGTGTGGCTGTTTTAGTAACACAATATTCCATTTTATAAATGCAAAAGAGGGAGGTTAACATATGTGTGTTTGATTGAACGTGACATCTTTTTCGTTTTCTTTGAATGGTTCAGCATCTGGTTTTTCGGAGAGCCACTGTCCCATCTGCAGTTACTACCTGGAGTAGTTGCTAGGAGTGAAAACTTAGTCTTTCTGGAAGCTTTGTTGAGAATAAAACAGCTCTGTTTTAGATTTCAGAGAGCAGCTTGATCACTAGTCATTACCTTACCTAAGTCATGGTGTGAAGTATTTCATTCTCTTCTATTCATTAGTGAACTGTTTCATTCCCTTCTACACAAAGGTTTTGGTATGGTAAATAGGTTGAAAGCTCTTTTGCTATAGTGTTTACTATAGTGTTTAGTATGTCTGTCGTTTCCCCCCCATCTATTTCTCTCCTTTTTCAAATAAATAAGAGGAAAGGCAGGGGAATGTGATCTCATGAGTCCTGTGGGGTTTGTAATAGTTTTGAGGGAGGTACTCATATAGTGCATGTATGCAGATAGGGTACAATGGACTGAATCCAAATTGCTTCTTTACCCAGCTCCATAGTTAGCTTGGAGTCCTGCAGGGATGGATGGCTTCAGGCTGTGGGTGGGCACTGATGAGGAGTGGCTGGGGACTGAGGGATACCCTGGAGCAGAGTGCTCTGACTGCTCTGGCCAGGCATTGGCCTCTGCTTGGGACAGATCTCAGCATAGAGCTGCTTTGTACTGCAGCTGTTAGCAAACTGATGTGCCACTGTTGAGGTGACATTCCCCCTTACCTGGAGGCTCACTGAGCAGAAACTGGGGGTATTTACTCTACACTGTAAGGAAACCATCAGTTGATATGGTACTGCTGTGACATTTTTAAAATATATTCAGCTGTTCTCTAAAATATTAATGAAACATGAATATTGCAACTGAGGGTGTTTAAAATTCAAGAACAAACACGACTTTATGTTTTACCAATTAGGTTTCAATTACATTCCATTTCATAGAAAAAAAAAAAACATAAATTATGACTTCCTGCATTTAGTAACATTGCTGGCTCTATATGAACATGGAAAATAAGGTGTTTACATTAAATACATTTTCATGATCAGGAGAAAAGATGTTAAGCCCTTCCTGTTGTATCAAAAAGCATTTTAGATGGATTGCTTATGCTCAAGGTATTTGTGGAAGTTTTTCTTTGGGCACAGGCATGGTAAGCAGGAATTGCTTCAAGTTCACTTTGCTTCTGTCTTTAGCTTAGATGATAGTTATTTTAGGTTGTATTTAAATAGGTGATTCAGGGCTCACAGATGCTATTGATGCTGAAAAGCCCAGTTGTGTGTGGAGTCCTAGACTTTATTGATATAAACAGTGCCTGCACTTCCATATCTGATAAGCAAACTGTCACACATGTATGCTTCTATACTAAAACTGTCCATTAATCTTTGCAACAGATTGAGGATACTAAATACTTACTGTCTTGATCCCAGTGGTGTATTTTAATTTAGAAGATATTTTGTAAAATACATCAAAGATAGAAAAATTTCAGGATGGAGAATTTTAGTGATGGTGTCAGTATTGTGATATTGGAATGGCGTTCCTCCTTTTAAATTTGCTTTCTTTTCCCTTTGTTGTTTTTTTAGTGTTGTGATCTTGGATACCATGCTAGTCTGAACAGAGCCCTAAGAACATACCTTTCTGCAGAATATAACCTTGAAACTTCCAGGCATGAGGGATTAGACATCATTGAAAATGCAGTTGACAGCTTGGAGCCACGCAGTGACAAGCAGAGATTCATGGAAATGTACCCCACTGCTTTTTGTCCACCAATGAAATTTGAGTTCCAGTCTCATATGGGTGATGAGGTCTGTATGCTGACAAGTATCCCCACAGTGTCTGTTCTGTATACCAGGATAGAGAATTTATCATTTACCAAAACCCTGTTACAAAGAGTTTGGTAAAAGGTACCCAAAAGTCAGTAGAACAGCAATAACAATTTGCAAAAATTGCAGCACTGTCTGTTGCTTCAAAGTTCTCAACCTGCATCACTCATAACAGAGTCTGTGGGTGCTATTTGAGAGCAGCTACAGAGCCACTCCAAATTTTTCATGCTGCAATGCAGTCTTTTCCCCTTCCTCTTCCCCCATTTTATGATCTGGAGATTTCAGGCATACTGGTACCTCAGCTGTACCTTGTTCTGCTATACCAAAGGCCAGTAGAAAAGCAAAATTCAAAATCACTCATGCACATCTTATTTTCTGAAGGTAACTCCAGGGTTTGCATTTCAGTGTGGTACAAAAGCAGCAAAAAGCACACATACAAAAAGGCTGTGCTTTTTATTCATAAGCTGTGGTACATACTTACACACCTTATAGCACATAAATACTTTAAATTTAGATGGGTACATTTTATTGTCTGCTTTATTAAGGAAGCTTTGGTAGGAATTCACCTAGTTTTAAGGAGAACAGCTGAAGACTATTGACTGGGGGTTTTATTTGATTACTTGCATCTTACATCTCTTTTTGATTCTTTGTTAGGTTTGCCAGGTCACTGCCCAGCAAACTGTGCAAGCAGAGCTCATGCTTAGGTATCAACAGCTACAGTCACGATTGGCTACACTCAAAATTGAAAATGAGGAGGTAAGATCTATGTCTACAAGCATTGAACATAGTTTTCAGGAAGGTGCAGTGTTGTCTACCTTGCCAAAAGCATGTAAATGACCCTGAAGTGGCTCCAGTCTATGTAAGTGGTTTTTATTTTAAAAATCAAATTGTGGCACATATGCTAAGGTAGATCCTCACCTGCTTTACAGAGGTTTGGAAACTTTGTCTTTTACCTGTCCATGCATTCACATTACTGAGTCCCATGTTTTGCAGATGCTTCAGTGTAAACTTTTTAGTGCACATATTTTTAAATTAATGTGAACAGAAAGCCTGTGAGAACAGTTATTATCTTCTATGACCACCTTCCATCCAGTCCTCAACTTGCTACTTCTGTAGTACAAAGGAATTTAAACTGTATACTGTGGTAGCTGAGTCAAGATCTCTTATGCTCTCAGCTACAGCTATTTATAAACATGACTTATGAATGCCTATGATGGGAACAGCTCACCTAGCAAAATAAAATGCATTTTTTTGTAAAATATGGAAAAAACTATGCTGTTCTCTTTCCCCTGCTCTGGCAGTGGAAATAAAGTGTACTTTTATCACAGTTAAGGCAATGTTCAAGTCCTTCAGTTTACATGAGAACCTGTTCCTAAAAGAAAACATAGAAATAATTTAATTTTTTCATGTACTTTACTGGATAAGTTTTCAGGATGCCAGTTTTTCTCATTTTAGTTTGTATGTCAATGAGACATGTACAGTAGTCTTTAAAAAACCAAAAATACTTGCATTCAGAAAATCTCTCAAGGTAACAAAGATGGAAGGAAATGGAAGTGCAATGAAGTGCAGGTCATAGGGGGAGAAACCATGTTTGACAGGCATGGAAGGAATATTTGCCTATATTGGAGATGTGTGTAGAAGTGTCAGTGATTTGGTTGACCCTGCTAGAGACTCCATCTGAAGCAGAACTGGGAAGTAAATCACATCCTTGTGAATCTTACCAGTTACTTTATTGCACTGTGGAAACTGCATCCCTTGTCCACAGCATCCATGCCTGGCTTTCCAGTATGAGCAGTGGTGCTCTGTAGGTCATAGGAAGGGCTGGGAATCTGGTGTAAATTGTTCTTTCTCTAGTGCTCTCTGTCAATGATGTACTGCACTTCTGCAGTCTAAACTTCACTGTGCCCCTCATCATAGCACTGCACAGTATGGGGTCACAGATATTTTTTCTCATTGTTCTGGCCAGATCCAGACCCCTGGATGTACATATTCAGTATAACACACTGAGCACATTTAGGAGAGCTGACCCTCCAGAGTACTGTGTCATCTCTATTGCCTTCCAGATTAGGGGACCTTAATCAAATCATGTCACACTTCAATTCTAATTTCAAACAAATGCTTGAGTGCACTACAAAGCCAACACAAGGGTTCATTACACTTGTGTTTGTGTTAGACCATGATAAAGCAAAGAACTATATAGGATACCTGTTACATAGTTATCTGTTATAGAACACCTGACTTTTCACATTTTCACACCAGTTTGGGGGAGTGTGCCAAAGAGTTACTGTGAGTAATGAGCTTTCTGTCTAAGCTGTTCCTATATCTACTTGTAAGACCATATATATTATCTGGCATTTGGCAAACTCTGCTTTTTAACACCAGGTTAAGAAAACAACAGAGGCTACCCTGCAGACAATACAAGATATGGTCACCATTGAAGATTATGATGTGTCAGAGTGTTTCCAGCACAGTCGCTCGACAGAGTCTGTGAAGTCAACAGTCTCTGAGACATACCTGAGTAAGCCTAGCATTGCAAAAAGAAGAGCTAACCAGCAGGAAACAGAGCAATTCTATTTCATGGTATGTTGGTTGCTTCCTCATTCATGTGATGCAGACCAAACACCTGAAGTAAACATTATCCAGAAGTTCCTGGAATTTATGTGTCATGCATAGTAATAGATTGATCTGCATCTCTACAGAAATTCAGAGAATATCTGGAAGGTAGCAATCTCATCACAAAACTTCAAGCAAAACATGACTTGCTGCAGAGGACACTCGGAGAAGGTAAATATCACACGATAAACTGAAAAGTGATTCCAAACTGTACAGTGAACCTACTGAAATGCCAAAGACACACAGGAAAAAAGTACAAAACTTCCAAGCTTAATTGTCCAGTAAACATAGATTTGATTTTTACCAGTCATAGTTTTGGTGCAGTGGTAAGAGTACACACAAAAAATTGCTTTTATTTCTTCAACACATACTTATTTCCACTGCACAGGAGTTTAGATAAACGACTCTATTTGGCAACAGAACTATTGAATGAAAAATCTCGTGCCTGAAAGGAGAGTGACACAGTGCAGGTTGATTTAAGAGCTATGGCAAATGTACTGTTTCTACATCCTGACATCCAACTTCTGTTGACTTGAGGTGTTTTAAGACTTTGGGATAGAGTGATCTTTTTAAAGCACACGGAATTATCCAAGATGCATCTTCTACAATGACCTCACTAGTGCAGCATTTCTAATGCATGAACACTAATGTTCTTATTGCAGCCTAAGAGCTCAGTGGAATATTTATCAAAAGTAAAAGGTGAAATCCTGACCTCACTAATGTCAGTAGTGAGTTTCTTACAGACTTAATTTAATGCTGTTTTTTATGAAGTATTTGCATATTGTAAACTTAAGTGAATGAAAACTTCATGAGTAGCTCTATACCTGTTGATTATCATTATTGCACATAAAATTACTCCATTATAAATTAGAATAGCAGAGAATTATCCATTTTCCTGAACACTCTCCACAGTTTTAAGAAGTACATCTTAAAATCTGAACCAAGTCAGCAGAAGTAAAGATCAAATGAAGTAAAACTAAATTAAGGCAGCAATGAGTCACATACTATGCACAGCTTCAGCCTATCTCTTACCAGCCCTCCCTACACTTCCTCATGCACTGAAGGGAAAAGGGGAATTGCAGTACAAACCTTGGGGACGAGACACACAGAGTGGAACAGACTTGAGAAGAAGTGAGATTACACCACAAATAATAAAAATCTTCTCCTGGAGGTTAAAGACTCTGATTTAAAGGTTAAACTCAAGAAAGGAAACCCGTTTGCTAAAAGAATGACTTTGACAGATGTGTCAACTTATTTTATTTTTACTGCCAAGTATCTGTTGTTAATCACATCTCTTCTTGCTTGTAACACAAAAGCCCAGATCCCCAAATCCTATGGAGGTGTCTGAACAGCTATTAGCAGTTCACTGGCTATAACCCAAACAAAGCCCCTGTCCAGGGAGTGACTGAGGCTGGGTGTAGGATATAAGCAGCATTTTCTTTCAAAATTGAACTGCAGAAGATGTAGACAGCTACCTATATTACCTTCTTTCTCATGGAAGTTTTCATTTAATAGATTCTTATTTTGAATGTGTGTGGTGAACAGTTTATTCACACAGAGCAGTGTGCAGCTGACTTTAGTCGAAAAAAAGAGAACATTTTTCTTCTGGAAGCTCATTGAAAATGTATTTGGAAAAATACAGTGAAAGGGAGGGAGATAAAAGGCAACAGAATCTGCTGCATAAACCATGTTGGAAAAAAGTAATGAAAGAATTGCTTGAAAGGAAACCTGAAGAAAAACTTCTCAGCAGGGTGACCAAAGTGATAAATTACCATTAGGCTTTGGCCATTGTGCCATGCTGAGGCATGCTTGGACTATTCTGTTTGAAGACTTCCCTTCTACCCACCATCTGTAACCCCCACGTAGTTAATCTGTGTTCCCCACAGTGGTTTTGCACATTTTTGTTGTCCCAGCAGCATAGCATGGCACATACAAATAGTACCTCAAATAGACACATTTACATCAAAGCTGATATTTGGAGTGAAACCCATCATTTGTACAGGTTAAAAAGTTCTAGTTTTTGCAGAACATACTCCTTTTAGTTGAGGCATGTCCTGCATTAAAATGCCCATGCCTGGGATGGAGGATCTGGATTCTGAAAGTTTATTGAATGAGGAAGATTGAAAGGGGAATTATGAATGTTATTGCTGTAATTAATATAGAAATGAATTTGTAGGACATGAACTGCTCCCCTCAAACTGCCTTTTCTGGAAACTTACATATCAGCAAGACTGCAGACAAGTAACAGTGTCTTGTGTTAAATAAAGCTAGGGAGAATGCAGGGAGAAGGAGAGGATTGTCCCAACTGCAAGTTTTCCTTTGGCATCCTTTCTTGATTTTATTCAAAACTATACAGTGTAAATATGTAGGCTGAATAGATCCAGGTTCCTGTCTGGTGTTCACAGTGTTAACAGCATTTGGCTTTTATTCTTGTTCATCACCTGCCTACTACAGTCTTGCTGTTTATGAACAGACCAGATACATATTCATGATCTGCACAGGATGATAGATTAAGTGCTCTGTGCTGAATCTGCATCTACAGACTCGGAAAGTAAATAAGACACACTCAAATGAAATTGATACTAAACAGAGGAAGCACACTGATGCTCATATTAGTCCTGATCCAAAGGTCATCTCTTGAAAGAAGAAATTAACAAAGCAAAGGGAAATGTAAGAAAGAAAGCAAGGAGCTGTAGCAGAAATTGCCCCTAAGGCCCAGACACTTTTTGCCCTAAACTTAAAGATTTGTTTAAAATCCCCCAGGCACAGCATTTGTAACATCTTCTGTTTTACTAACATTTATTATTGGGATTCTTGGTCTCAGTGAATTTCTTGAGTAACCTGAGCAGGGAGAAGTCCCTGGCTTACTCTTTTTCTCTCATAGGCTATTTTTCATGGTCTTCTTTCATCTCTCTTTTTCACTTATCTAAAATAGATGCCAACAAGATTCACACGTCTTGCTGTCAGAAATTGTTCCCAGAGCTTTTTCTTTGTGCTGCTTTGAGGGGAACCACACTCTTCTAGTACTGCAAAATGTATTTTCAGACTAGGGTCTTCAGTACTGTGCAATACTTTGCATGCATCTGAGCACTGGCACATAATACTATTTTTTTTTTCATATCACTGTTATTCATGCTTCCTGGAGTCTGAAAAGCTGGCTTGATGTCACTTTTGAATTGGGAAGCTTCACCTAGCCCAAGCGGAGTTCAGAGTGGTTTTCAGAGGTTCTATCCATAGTTCTGTTCACTGGCATGGGTGTTTAATTTTCCCCTAATACCTTACTTGAACCCATTGATAGTGAATTTTGTTTCCACTGTGTGTCACTTAACCCCTTTAAAGGGCTTCATAGTTTTGTCAGGATTTGATACAAAAGTATTTCAGTTATCTGCACAGTGCTCTGGCTCCTTAGCTGCTGTGATCTCTCAATATATTAATAAATGCCTTATGGATTGCATTAATGGTGCTAATGGAGAGGCTTGAGTAAATGGCTGTTACATTTTTTGCCATGATGAAAAAAAGACCATTGGAAGTCCACTGGGTTTTCCTTTTCTTTACTAGTTTTTGATCAGTGAGAATATTTTGCCACTCTGTCTATGGCTGTTTAGTTTCTTTAGTCACCTCTTGTGAAGGAAGTTACCAGTGGCTTTTGAAAGCTTAAGTTAATTAATTGAACTGATTCTTTGTTAACCAGTATTTTATTGACATGTTCAAAGATTTTTAGTAAATTTATAGGGCACAATTTCCCTTTGGCAATGCTGGGCTCATTGGAACTTACCATACCATAATCTTTGTCCTGTTTCATTATTTTGCTTTTCATTATGATTAGTCAGTCATGCCTGATTTATTGGTCTCTTCATCTGCAAAGGAGCCTTTCTGGAATATGATATTTGCTTCTTTACAATTCCCTGCAGTCCTCTATGGTTTTTCAGTGATAGTGTTATACTTTTTTCCTGCAATACAAAGAGAAAAGAGAGTAAGGAGTCTTCTAATAACTACTTGTGTCTAGAGCCCTGCATTTTCAGCACTGAGAAGGTTTAGGCACAAGGCAGTGGGGGAGATGTAATCTAATTTTGGCACAGCTCTATTTCCATACTGATTTAGCCACTGAAACATATGAGCACCAACAATAGACATTGTTTGAAATTTTACTTGAAATTATTTACAGTATCAAGTGACTCTCTATCTTTGGGTAGGTTTGTTTAAAGTTGCTCCATAACATGGGTTGTGTTTAAGTGGAACTGTGGAGATAGTAGGTAACTACATGCCCTTTGTTGTATAGTTGTGTATCTTTTGCTGGTAGTAAGAAAGTTAATGCCAAAAATAATTTGCTTAGTATAATTTAGATACAAAAAATTCAACCTAAAACCTACAAATCATTGTTTCCTGTTTATTGAATTTTCTAGGTCACAGGGCTGAATACATGACAACAAGGTAAGATATTTTTAACTGACTTGGTTTAGAATTAAAAAATAGGTAAAATCCTAGATTTTACAAATTTTAGAATAATTTTGTAAGGCTTGTTGCTGTTGTTACCTAAATTATGTGTGTTTTAACATTCAGCATTTCTGTTTCAGCATGCTGATGAGTAAAGGATCACACTGTTCATCTTCCTCATTTTTGTGAGCTGCTTTGGCTGGTGTCAAGGGTGGGACAAGCTGGGAGATCCTTAAAATATTTGTGAATCACACATCAAATTTGGAAGTTGCAGGGGGCACTTTAGTGCCTGAAAAGAAATATATTTTCAGTTGTCAGAGATACCTTGACTCTCATAGTTTGTAATTCACTTGGTCAGGATACACTGTTGAAAAGAACCTGGTAGGAAGATCAGTTTGGGCAATGGGCTGTGTCTTTGATAACCTAGCTCTGGACACAAATACCTGCCTTCCCTAGCATCCATGTGTTCCATACTTAAATGGCTCAATATATCCACAGAAGAGAAGGGATTCAGTGTTAGATCTCCCATCTTTGTACTGCACATACTTTCTCAGTTGTGTAATGCCACACCTTTGAAGCTGCCTCCAGATATAAACCCAGATAAGCTCTGCAGCCCCCAGAGACAAGGAGTGGGCCATGGCAACTGCTTGGATTTGCAGCTGCTGTTTGGATTTATCACTGCTACAGGCAGTGTGCTCTGCTAAAGCACAAACACCCATCCCAGCTTTCTTGGTCTCATTCTCCCCTGCCCTTTCCATGCAATACATCCTTGCCCAGTGCCTCAAAGAACCATCTTTCAGTGTTCCCAGGACATCTCTACAGACTTTACACCACATTTTTTTCCACCACTCCATGTTCTTTGCTAACTGTAAAGTTGGACTTACTCAACTACTTTCCTTACATGACCTCAGTTGAAAAGTGGTTACAAATCAGAGCATTCTTCCCAATTGCTAATATTCATTCTGACAACTGTACCTTTAACTCTGCCTCCAGGTGCTACCATTCTGGGAATGCATGGAAATCAACAAGTTTATGTCTAATGAGAAAAACCTCCTTTTGCTAAGTCCAAAAAAACCTATAGAAACTGCTGGCACATGGGAACTAAGGAAGCTGTTGGCATGTAGCTGTTGGCCTGACATTCACAAAGTAGTTTGTGACCTAGAGAAGGGTTTTTATTTCCTGTAATCTCTTTCAGTTGTAGTCACCTCGTGTAACACATTAGGTAAAATTTTGCAGACCAAAGTTTTGTGTGTTCTTCCTTTACTTCTTTATGTGTTATGCTGGTTTCATTTATTTGCTCAATTTGATACACTTTTAATTCCACTAGCTAATTAGCAAGGTGTTGCTTTTTGTGACTGAAGTTGTTGATGGTTGGATGTGCAAGGCTAAAGCTGTTTAACCTTCCTGGCTCTAGTTGAAAATGCCGACAGTTTGGTTTTGAAGCATCTTAGGAGTGTGCTGAGCAGCTTTAATTTGCATTTGAAGTTTCTCAAATGAAGCAACTTTTCTGCTTGATAAGAGGTGTGTTGAGTGCTCTGTGTTCTGCTATGGCAGACTGAATTCCAGTGGTTGCTGCACATTTTATGCATGACCACAACAAAAAAGGCAATTCCAATTGTGCAGTGTTTGGAATAAATTTATATGGTAAAACTGCGAAATAGGGATTTGTAAAGAATGTCATTATTTGTCCATAAGTAATTTTTGATGGGGAATTCTCCACTCTTTAATGTGTTACACTTAAATTTGATGAAAAGTCTTTATTTGATAAGTACTGTGTTTATTACTCCCTTTAACAATATTCTGTTGTTTTGCCATGAGCTTACAGACATATCATTTTATTGCATTACTTAATTCTACCTTGCTCAGTAATCATATTCCCTTCCCTTAGGCCTCCAAATCTTCCCCCTAAGCCCCAGAAACACAGGAAGCCCCGACCCCGATCACAGTGTAGTGCTAAGTTGTTTAATGGTGATTTGGAGTCGTTCATCAAGGTACTGGCACTAGCCACCCCAGTGGCTGATCTCCACACTTCTTGCTATAATGGTCACCAGCTCACAAAAGCTGAGGCAGATCATTATGTCTGAGTGTGTCCGGGGGCTCTTCTTTCCCGGTTGATCAATATAATACTTCCTGAAGTCAAAGGGAAAGAGGGGGATGCGTTTCTCACATTAGCCTCCCTACAGTTGTGTTAATCAAGTAGGAATAGTATTGTCAGCCTGCTTTTAATAGGAAACTTAGCTTCATGTGGAAGATAGGATGTAGTGGTGCATCCCACAACTCGCCACAATTTCCTGTTTGCTATTTTCATAACATCCAGTGTTCAAGGTCTGTGGAGAAGCAGTATTTCCCTGGGTTTGATATCCAGATTTTGATTTCCTATGACTTTAGGAATTTATTATATTGTTTGAAATTGTGATCACCGCTATTCTGGATCTTGTATCTTTGCTGTATTTACTATCTTCTTCTTTCTCCTACTTTTATTTCTAATAACGCTTCTAGCCGAGGCCGAAGGAACTCTCACACGAGACATCAGGTATAGTTCTGGTGACAAGAGAACCAGCTCTGCCTCGCTCTCGGGTTGCATTCCTGCCTGCCTCAAAATCAGGTCTTTCATAGACCTGGAGGTAGAAGTTTGCATTAAGAAATGAGTGTACAAATGCAGCAGGCAAAACTAAACCAGAGCAGAACTCTGGAGGGATTATAGTCTTAAATGATGGATATTTTCTTACTCATTTTCAAAGACCCACCCATATCACAGTTTGTGTCTCTGGATGCTAGCTGACACAGCTACAGGAAAGAAATTTTTAAAAATTGTAAAAAAACATTTATTAATGCAGTGAGTAAAATTCTTGACTGCGAGCTCTGTGAATTTGGTTTGAATGTTACAGGGATTTTTTTTTTTTTCCTTTTTCAGTGCAGCCAGTGGCAAACATTTTGCAGAACAAATTCTGTGCTCAGTGGCACTCTACTGATTTAGCTGTCTTTGAATCAAGCTTTCAGTCATCCTCCGCACAACTAAAGGGAAAATTGTTACTATTATTTTTATTGTTACACAGGAGGTGCCCTGAAATGCAAAGACTTGGAGAAATCATCACATGATAAAATAGATGAGTATCATGAGCAGTTTCTTTCTTAAGGGTGAAAGTAAGCAAGGAAGCAGAAATTCTCACAATGAAAGCCCCTAGACAAAAGAAGGAATAAGCAAATCAGGAGAAATGGTACTCCATAGTTTTCCCCCACAGATAAAAGGGTTATAATACATTGCAGTGTGGCTGATAGGGCTTACATGCAATGGGGAGTTGTACATAATGAGTCTTTCAGAAGGAAAGAGGGCAAAAAAGCTGGCAGCCTTATGACAGATTTGCCATATGCTCCAATGTGGGAGCTACCTTAGGACAGCATCTCTGCCCAAAGACCATGTCATTCCTGATAGGGATGAGTTATTTTGACAGGCACAGCTATCAGTATCAGGCCAAACTGCTTTTTGTTAGAATTTTGCATCATAAGAAATTATAACTAGTCACAAACATGCATTCACTGACTGCACACATCAGATTAAATTCACTGTAGCAGTAGGGACACTGTTATTGCCACTCACCAACACAGATTGTTACTTCAAATTATTTTCCTTTGATTGGATCCAAAAGGCAAAGCTGTTTAGATTATTTCAGGGTATTACTTAAGTAAATAGTTTTATGTGGTTCTGAACAGATTCTCCAAAGCCAAGTATGAAAACGATTTGGGTTTTGAGATTTTTTGTAATTTCTTACTGCAAACACTATCTTTTCCTAGGCTTTACATTCTTTGCATGAACCATTGTACTAACAGGAGATGTGGGTGCATGTTGTGCATTTTTTCTAATACTCTGCTTTTCTGGAGAGCTGGGCTGCTCAGTGTTGGTGAAGGTGATGGTGTTCCTGGGTTTAACAACTGACCTGTTCCAAGGGGTTTTTTATTTAGCTGCTACCAAACCATGACACAAATCAAAGAGGAAATGCTAATCCAGGCACTACTGGTTCTTGGCTAACCAGTCTTTGCTGGGTTTTAAATTAAAAGACAAACAAGCCACAATTTTAATTGCATAGTTAGTGATAACAGTGTTTTGTAAGCCCCACTGAAACAGCACAGAGTACACGTAAGATTAGGGGTTAGGTTGCCTCAGGAAGTGCAATGTTTCATTGCTTTACCGTGTGTTATTTTTCAAACTTTTTTGGGTTTTTTTCTACTTGAGCTTATTTCATAAACTTCCCATGAATGTAATATAGATTAAAAAGAAGTACTAATTTGTAAGAGGAAGTGTGTATTCTAAGTTACAAGGTGCTTTTAAATTAATGATTTTATAACTGAGACCGATTTTATACTAAACTTTCAAATGAATTAGTCAGTTGTCTGAGCACTTAAATATTGGAAGTTCATTTGGAAAGAAAAATTACAGCTTCCAAGACAAGAAATCCTAAGATTATTTATGAACCAGTAATTTCTGCAACATAAGCACCAACTTTTCCAAATCATTTTTAATTGTATAATTTATGTCCTTAATCTGCATTTGATAACTTGTGGTCAGTGGTGTGCTTGGATTAAAATATCCATTTTTTAAAATGCAAAAGCAAAAGGTTTACAATGGTTCTTTTGGAAAGTAAGGAGAAGTTTAAAAGAAAAAGAAAAGTAACACACTGAAAATTAATGTATAGTCATCTTCTCCCTCTCCCATCACAAATGCTTTTTATCCTTTTTTAAAGCATTTTTGTGTAGCTGAAAATGTAGCTACATACTTGCTGCTACATCACTGCTGAGATCAGGAGCTGTGATTCCTGACTCTGCCAGTGGCAGGTAGAGAGGTACAGGCTGTGACCTCCCTTTCCCAGTAACCTTGTGTGTGTAGAGATGAAGCAGCTGAGCCACATGCTCAGCTCAAAGTAGCTGCAGCTCAGCTCCCAGGGATTACCAGCCAGTTAGAGCAGCCAGGAACATCCTGCCAGGCCATCACCTGCCCCGTGGTAGGGCACAAAAACCAGCAGAGCCCATAGCAGTGCTCTCAGTCAGGAGGGAAACATTGTGGTATCCCATGCAATGTCACTTGGTGGCTCTGCTCCAAGAATATTTCTGATAGTCCAGCAAATCCAGAAAAGCCTCGTAAATAGTTTGTAATAAACTTCTTTTTACCAAAAAACCAAAAACTAAAGCAACCTTACCAAACAACTAAAAAACCCCTTTGAGGAATTGGGTCCTGTGTAATTAGGTCCATGTAGGATTTTCTTCACCAGGAGAGGAAAGGTCACTTAAATGGATGCAGAGGGATCATCTTCATCATTAATTATTATTTGTAATAATAATCTTTTTAAAAGGCAAATTTACTGCTTTTACTCATTTTGCTTCAAAAATCTAAAATGCATGCATGAGCTTAGATGTCACATACAGTGTTAGCCAGATATGGTGACAGAGGTAGAGAACTGAATTTTCCAATTAAATTATTTTAAGAACCATAAAGCCTGTTCTTTTCCCTCCCTCCCTAAATGGGAAGGGAGCTCTGTTAGAAGTGGTGTTTTCTCTTAGGTGTTTTTTGCCAGCACTGTATGTCCATCTAGATTGTCCAAGAAAGTGTATTTTCACACTGAGGCCATAGCAGGGTGGTTTCCTCTTTCTGATCTGCAGCTCACTCATTCTACTCTTGTTTTTGCAGGATTCAGGGCAAGTCATTCCTCTTATTGTGGAAAGCTGTATCAGATTTATAAATTTATATGGTAAGCTCTGAAAAAATACGATATCACTTCATTATTGCCCTGATTTTTTCATATATCTTTTACATTACATTTAGCACCACAGCTTTGTTTTTAAAATACAGATTTAAAGCATCTTAAAAAATAAATCTTATTTCTCACCACTCTCTTCCATCTTTTCTCCAGGTCTTCAGCATCAGGGAATTTTTAGAGTGTCTGGTTCCCAGGTGGAAGTCAATGATATTAAAAATTCATTTGAGAGAGGTAATTGGATTTTCATTTATTTGAGCACCTTAATACCTGACATTTAAAAATCTTTTAAATTCTAATTATTTTATTGACTGTTTAGCCAGATTGTCTGTACTGTGTGTACTGCACCTAAAACTTTGCACCATCACTTGCTTAAATGTGAAGTACAATGATGACATGGGCATGTTTTCCCCCATTATGTCCTAGGAGCTTTGGGGTTTTTCTCATTTCATTTAGACAAGATGAATGACTCTTCAATCAACTGTAAACATTAGTTTTTTTGTTAATGGTAAACTGTAAATAATAGCTTTAGTATATTTTATTTTAAAGATCCTCAGAAAAGAAAGGTAATGTGTTTAATTTGATTCAAGAGACTACTTAATGAAATTTGGAAGTCCTGTTGTTTGGTCTACTGGAATGCGAGTGCTCAGCTTTCTGGTCCTTCTGTCAAAGTTGCATCACCATCCAGGAAAATAGGGGATTAAAAAAGGGTCATTCAGTTTTTCATTCCCTAAGGAAACTTCAGCCCCAGAGGAGGAATTAAATGAAAAATGCCAGGAAGTAAAACCAGCTTTTTCAATATCAGTGGCTTGCAATACCCAGCCTAGGATTGCTCTGCTAAGGAAACCAGGATCCAGCCATCCTCCAACTGTGTTAAATCAATCCTTACTACAATTTTTTAAAATGTTACATTCTTTTTTTCTTGAGTCTTAAAAGCTGGATTGTTTTAATTTCTACAGAAAATTAAAACTTCTGCGGATCGTCTGCTAATGACAAAACCCTTGTAGCAAGAAGTCTTGTGACTAAAAGCATGAAAAAATGCACAAAGTATTTTTTTCCTCAGTATTAGTTATATATCTTGTTAAACCTGATATTTTCTTTGACAAGATACATAAAGCAGCTGTTTTCACTTGCTAAGTGATGCCACATCCCTCCATTCTGCAGCTTTTATATGTGCTTATTCTTAACTCCTCCTTCTAGGTAGTATCATCCTTGAAGATCCATACATAAAACATAAAGTGTTTCAAAATAAAGATTGAGACTTTGAAATTACATAAATAAAACAGTGCAGTCATGGCTGAGGTTTCAGTTAGGTTTTCAACAAAATGGTTGCACTTATTCCTGATGTTTTTAACTTCTTAGAATGAAGACACATTTTCAATTCAAGGCATCTAACATTTTCAGTTCAGGGTCTAACTCCATTTGTTGTATGTAGGGCTCCAAAGAAAAGTCTGCAAAACTCTATTCAATTAAGAGCATTTGGCTTTTCTATTTTACAAACTGTAAATCACAACATGTCCATAAATACCTAGCTGGAAGTTCAGGACCTAAGAGATCACTTGGTTATGTAATTTTAAGGAAGCTTTATTTAGGCTGCCTTTTTTTAGTTTAATCATAGCCTGGGATTTCTAAATCAGTGTTTATTATCTTACTTGAATGCTTGCATTGCCAACTCCCACACACTAAAACAAAAACCACCCAAAATGTCACTCAGTAATGTTCCATGCAAGAATGCTCCTGCATGTGTGTTTCATTCACTTTATTTACTTTTGTAGGTGAAAATCCTTTGGCAGACGACCAAAGTAACCATGACATTAACTCAGTTGCTGGAGTACTGAAGCTCTATTTCCGAGGGCTGGAAAATCCTGTCTTTCCTAAGGAAAGATTTAATGATCTTATTTCTTGTATCAGTAAGTAGAAATTTCTGGTTTTTCTCAATAGAATTTTACTTTCAGATACACAGTAGTAGCCTGAAAAAAGAGCTAACTTCACAGATTTTCCTGAGTTTGCTGTGTGTAGCAGTCTGGCTCAGTTGTTAGTCATACTCACAGCTGTGGTTGTTCCCTTTTTCCATTGGGATTAATGTACAGTACAATTCTTTGTTTAATAGGGCAGGAAGAATATCTTTTGGTACAAGGGATAGTTAAATTTAAACACATTATTATTTTCCTCTGTGCACTGAGGCAGACAGAAGTGAATGAAGTCATGGACATGCAAACAGATTGTGTTACTTTCTGAGGTTTTCATGCCCCACAGCTTGTGGTCAGCACTGGGGAATAAGTAACCAACTGCTCAACCTTGTGTGATTCTGGACCTTTATTGTGCTCAGCTGAAAACCACTGATCCAAACCAAAAAACTCTTGGGTGCAGGGATGGAGGGGAATGGTGAGTGTTGTCTCCAGGAGAGCCTGGTCTGCCTTCCCACACACAAGTTGTAATGGGATGCCCTGGAGGAGAGTTGCATGATCTGTGCACTGCTGGTGCTCATAGCCAGACACAGAGGGGTAGTAGTAATTTGGAAAGTTGTCAGTGGATGAGTGAATTACTCTGACATGCACAAAACCTCTTCCAGTTCACTGACCCCTGCAGGTGTTGAGGGGTGAGACTTGCTGTTCCCTGTAGGCACAGTGGTCAGAGGAACTAGCTTTGAGGAAGAATTTCCTTTCTGCTCTTCCTTTATAACTTGCCTCTTTCAACTGGAATGGAGAAAGAGGCAGTTTCACAGGTAGTGAGAGCCAGTCCTTTGGGGTATTAATTAGGTCAGGCTCTCCAAACAGTTATTTTGGCAGAGGTCTCAGCCCAGCAGGCAGGGCCACCAGTTGATGGGTGCACAGTGTCCCAGGCTGGCAATCAGATGTGGGTTTTGGCTCCCTACTTGGGGGACACAATGTGTGTGGTTTGCTTCCCACACAGGGAAGATTGCAGTAGTTTCTCCTGGAGGTTACAAATACATGGATCACTGTGACCACGTCTATGTGTGGTGTTTTGTGTTTCATATTCTTTTGCAGTATTTTCTGCAGCTGTTGTTATTTACAGACTTGGTGGCACTGAGGAGTCCTAAAGACCTGAAAATCACAGTTTAGCAGTGTGATCCCTGATGCTGAGGAGGTAGTGCATTTTTAGGAAGCATAATGCTGGTTCTGCTTCAGTTCAGCTTTAACTGGCTGTGGTGCCACAGCCCAGAAAATCTCTGCAAGTCACAGAAATTGAAATCTAAAAGAATCATTTTGACTGAGTGATCTTCTTCATGACAGAGATGATAGAACTTTACCTAATAATCCTGCACCAGTTTCCATAACTTGTGGACGAATCAAAGCATATCTGCTGGAAATATTTATTGATTTAGTGGCTTTGGTTGGTAGAAAATTTACGACATTCTTGGATAAGCTGTTAAAATGAATAATCACTTTCATCATTAAACATTTGTACCAGATTTCTTTCTCAAAGTTTCTGCTGTCAGATTCTGCCCATTTGATCTCTTTATGTCCTCATTATTTTGACCAAACATTAAAAAAATATGAATGGTGGTTATTATGAGTGAAGATGCTACTGCAGTCAGCTGTCTTGAAGAGCTTTAAATACAATTATAAACTAAATTGTAAAATGCTGTGAATGAGAGCTCAATTTGCAGAGGTTATACAAGTGAATGCTCAGGAGATGCAAAGATACTTGCCCAAAACAGCCTTTTTAATGTGTTGCAAGAAGAGGAACCTGGATGATTTCAGAGTTCTCATTCACTGTTAAAGGTGCTGAAGAGGGAATGGGGTGCATGGAAAGAGAGGTGAAAGTTCAATAGACTGAGCAGATACATAGATGTATGTGGCACCTGCACAGGCAGGAGAGATTCACCAGCCTTTCAGAGCAGTCTGAGAGGGTTTCAGTTCAGTTATCCTGAAAAAAGTATTTATTTTATTGTTAAGAATAACAAGAAAAATGTCTGTGAATACTAGATCCCTATGCTAGGTCTTGTTTTCGATAGAAAATGTCCAACTATTGCATGTTCCTAAAAAGCAATTAATTATTTTGTTGTGAAAGGGTTGACAACCTTTCATTTAAGTAATGGTATCATCCAGCAGAACTGAAATTAATAACAACAATAGCCTGGAACAAAGTCACTGCTTTTCACAACAATATTTTTAAATGTTTATTGAGAAAGAGGTGTTGCCATCTGATCCTGGTTTAGACTGAGTGTTCTCTGAGTGCTCGTGAATCTGGATTGTCATCTCTGTGACAGTTTGTCAAAACGTAATGACTATTTCTGCTACCTTTGACTTCTGCTATTGCTGTTGTACAAGAAAGAAGAGAATTTTAGTCTGATAATATGTTGTAAGAGTCCAGGATCTGTTTTCTTACAGGTTTTGGAAGAAGCACGGGGGGTGATTTTGTTTGATTGGTTTTCGTGAGATTATCATTAGGGGCAAGCTGAAATGGCTTATCAATAACTTCAGCACAGGGAGGAGAGTTAAGTATGGACCAAGGTGGGACAAAGGGGATTTTCTCTTTGAGCACACCAGTGTGAGTTTACTTTGTGTTGTCACAGTGGGGGGAGTTTGAATGAAGTGTAAGGAATGCCTTCCACCCAGAGCCATATGCTGAGAACAAGATTATCTTCTGGTTACCTGAGAAGCCTGAGGTGGAGTTTTTTACAGCTGTGTACTAGTCTATGTGCTTTGTTGAATGGTGCACCACTTCCAAGGAATGAGAATGCTTTGTTGGAAAAAACAAAACAAAACAAACCAGCATTTCAAAATATACTATGCAGTACCTACGTGGTACATATTGTCCATAGATTGTGAGTCTAAAACATCATTTCCATTGCTATATTTTAACTTAACTCTGGTTATCATGCAAAAAGGAGAATCATCTAGGCAAGATTTTTCCTTCATTTCAGACTTTGAATCAGTCATAGTTCTATTAGACTTTTTCCTGGTCTTATGTGGCCTCACATATTATGTGTCTTGGTTTTCCTGCTAATGGGAGCAGGGCCAGAGTCCCTTTTTCTGTGAGAACTTAGGTTACTTTCTTTAGATCACAGTTGATATATAAAGTCTAGAAAACTTTCACATGTTTAATTAAGCATTTTTAAATACTCTTAATTCATCCTGCATTCATGATCTGAAAAACAGTGGGAAAAGGAATAAACTTTCTTTTCAAAGAGTTTTTCAGGATAAATGTCAGTGTGGTTTCTTAATCATTGGCAGAAATTGTTACAGAAGGGGAGAGGAAGAAAGCAAATTTGTAAAGTTTATGTTCACATAAAACCGTAAAAGGGCAGAATGTCACACATTTTATGTGGAAATGTAATGTTGCCAGTGAAAAAAGCCTTGAAAATGAAGTATTTAGTTATGGATGTCAGGCATAATTGAGGCTACAGCTGCAAAATGAACCTTTCCTCAGTACAGCCACCAAGAAATTCCTTTACATTTATGCATATATTTCCAAATGAAATAGAGCATTGTGAGTTAATGCTTTCCATGTTGTAAATACAGTGGAAACAATGTGAAATTGCTATGATTTTTATGGCAATTTGTATTAATTACACTCATGAGAACAGTGTTATTTTGTTTGGGCTTATGATCTAATTTAGATAAAATTTGGGCCAAGTTATATGTGCTGGGCCAGAGCAAGCATGAAAGGTAGAACAGAACATAAAAAATCCATCTGATTATGGACCATAATTGTTTATTCTCATCTTAAGGAGTGGCTACTCTTGGTCCCAGCAGCATTCTGCAATCCAGAAGAAAATCCAAGGTTGGGGTGGGAAGGAGAAGAGTCTCAGTAAATCTCTTTATGCCATTTTGTAGAAACAGACTAGGCAAAGACAAGAAAAGTATTTGTAACAGGAGCTATGTGGAGGCAGAAAGTGCAGAAGCTGAACTCAGAAAGGCTGGCTGCTGCTCACTTCACTGCTGGGGGACTGCAGTTTCTCTCCTGGTGTGAGCTCTGACACATGACTTACTGAAGTCCACATTTACATAGACACAGCTGTGCCATGAAGCAGCAGACACACCTCAGCTATTCAGACTGCTTAACATCTGCACAGAGCATTACAGTTCTTCATGGTTTCATCTCCCTTGCTTTAAATTTCATAGACAAAAATGGCAAGATGAATGAAAACTTACATATTTTTCCTTCTGGTTTTTATTATTTTAGTCCCTTGCCACTAGCAGTGCCTGTTTACCTAAAGACATAAATGTTATGAAAGAAAATTATTTTTTCTGCTTTTCCAGACTATTGTCCATTACTTAAAAAGTAAAAAGCTACTATGAATTGTCAACTCTCCATGAAGAAATTTCAGCAATATAAGGAGTGTTTTCTTCCCTAAGTGACAGTGGAGACTGCTGGGTTTGTCCTCCTGTAATATCTTCTTAAATAGATCTGAAAGAGCTATAAGTGGCATTGCTGAGTTAATATATACATATCTTTCAGCTGGATTGGACTCACATACCAAAATGAAAAGAGGCACAAAATTGTTAACTTCAGCACTAATACATATTCATGTAGATAACTTGTCGGCTGCAAATTGACCATAAAAATTACATCTGCAAGTGTAACTCAGTCCCATTTGACATTCACAGGGTGTGTAAAATATGCATTAGGCATTCACTCTGTTTCTAGTAGGCACCACACCAAGTGGAAATAGCAAGTAACCCCCACAAAGTGATATTACATTGGATTTTATCCTTCAAAGCCATGGTCCTAATGCAAAGAGACATCTTACATTACCATTGTTTGCTTCCTACTCTGTGCTACCTTTGCTTGTGAAATATGCTTATCTTGCACAGCACTGGATGTTATTTTAACACATTTCATCAGTTGCTGACACCAGGTTTCTCCTTCGATATGTTTTGATCAATAATATCTTCCCTTTGCCAAATGTTTGCAACCCTGTTGTTTGTATTGAGATTGGCCCCTGGAGGCTGGCTCTTAAGAGAGGCTGGTTGAACATTTGCAGTCCAGAACTGATGTTTCAAAGCTCTGCCTGCTCCCAGGCTGAGCCTTTTCCTTTGGATAACCATGTCTCACCTCCAGTGCAGGAGAGGCCATGTGTACGACCAAGTACAGTGATTCCTTTGCTTCTTTAAAGTAAAATAACACAGTAGTATGCAGCTGTCCAGTTGTCCCAAAATACTTTGAAAACACCAGTCATTGCTCTCTTGCAAAAGACTTGTATTCTGCATCACTGCATGGATATATTTGAGTATATTGCTTTTTACATACTCCACTGCCTCAGAGTTATTGTTTAATTAAATTTTAATTTACATTTTCCTAATGTTATTTGAATATACCCCTATTTATACCTCTGTTTTCATTTCTAATTTAGCTTTTGTATGTTTGTGTTTGGGGGCTTCTGTTAGTAATTGTGTTTTCTCCCCTCTCAGGTTTCCTTTACTCTTCTGAGCTAGATTGTTCACTTCTGATCTGTTTCACTTTCAAGTTACCTTTGCAAAAACTTCATTGTGAGTGACCAGGTGGTTAAAACTGTTACTTCTAGTGGAAGAGGAATGTAGAGATTTATTGTTTCTGTATGTCTCTACAGTAAGTGAAGGTGACAGTGCCTCTCCAGAAGAGGTTCCAGTGTTCTTGGAGGCTGAAGATCACACTTTTCAAAGCTTGAGTGCTTAGGATTTATGTCTATCTCATATGATTGTGAGCCAGGCCTTAGTGTGTGGTTGACAGAGAGGCAGCTAGCTGATAAATATATGCAGTGACATGAATCTCATCTGGATTTGTTCATCCAGATCAAGGACATGCAGCATTTGCAGAGTAATTCCATGTGAGATCAGTAAATAAAATATTTTCTAAGAGCATTGCACCTCAACAGATTTTCTTGTGAAGCTTGTGATCTGTCTTTTTGGAGGATTTTATGAACAAGTTGAACAGGCATCTCTCAGAGGGGATTAAAGTGAAGTTAGAGGCTAAGACTGTAGATTTAAATGACCTCTGAGCTCTCTGGTTTTCATTTTTTGTAGTAACTGTTGGAAGCTTCTTAGATCCAAAACGCCTCAGAAACTTAGATGCCTAGATAATGTTGTGGATACACAGAAAATCAAATTCCTCATATTATCAGGATACTTTGTTCCATACTTGTTTGATGAAAATACATTAATAGTTCTGGGCTCAGGTGCCTGGCTCTTTCACAAAGTGCTATAGTCATGAAATTCCAGAAGCTGGCTCCTTCCCCTCCTCTTGTTTCACCCTACAGATATCTCCTGTGCTCTGCTTTGACAGAAGCACAGTGTTCCCACAAACAGCTTCTCATTTTGCTGGCAGGGAACTCTCCTGCTTGTGGGTTTGACCCCCATGGCAGAGATGGGTCTGGTACGCAGATATGTCAGACCAGAACTCCAGAAGTTTTCCTTTGCTCTGAGAACTGGGAACTAGAAAATAAGAACCATTTCTCTGTGTGATATTTACTTGACATTAGTCTTGATTTGTAGTTGATATTTCTATGTCCTTCACAGAAATCTCTCTTCCCTGTCTCTCTCCACAGCCAGAAAAAATACATTAGTTCCTACTGTGTTTGGCCTTGCCAGAGGCTTGTCCTCTTGCTTGTCTTTGGGAATATGAGTCTCATCATATCATTAGAGTAATGAACCAGTTTTCAAATCCCCTGATTTCTATTTCAGCTCAGCAGTTAAATTGCCTTACTAGGGCTAATCATGTAATATCAAGCACTTCTGTTTCCTTAGCTGAGAAATGGGTAATACCTCATGAGGCACTCAGGTGAAAAAAAATCAGATTAATGAAAAAAATGTCTCCAACAGAACTACTGTGAGAAGGGGGATGTGTCCAGCTTTCTCCAGCATGGAGCTTGCCAGTATTGCCTTGCATCAACTCGCTTATAGGTTGGATGGCCCTTCTGCCCTGAAGCTCTCTTTGGCAAAGCCAGTGGAGGCAAAGCAAGGCTTTAGCTTTCCTCTGCATGGGAAGCAGCAGAGCTGCAAATTCTTTCTGCCTGCATGTAAAAAGTTTGCTCTGCATTCATTCCCTTTTTCCTGAGTACCCAAACACTCATGTACTGCATACACTCCAGCAACGATGAAATTCAGCTCCACATTTAAAAGCAGCATGCAAATGCATTGCATCATTACCAAACTCCTTTAAACCAAATCAGTGCTGGGAAATAAAAACCTCATGAAATAATGTAGAAAGTCCATAAATTTACCACTTGACAGAAGTTTGGATTTTCAATAAAGGGACTTTCATGGAAACCGGGTCTGGGTTACCGGGAAAGTACTGAAAACACACTTATCTTATTCAAGCATGTATGGCTTGTAACTGCTTCAGCATGGAGTTCAGGTCACTTCTAGTATTTAGTACTGATCATGCTCCTGGTGGGACAGCTGGGATGGTTCAACACATGACTACACAGCCAGAACCTCTGTTCCTACTCTGCCATCTCTGCTCTGCCTACTGCGACTGGTTCCTGACTCATGCATCCTGTCAAACTTGTGTAGGAATGCTTGGAGGAATTGTAGTCGGCAGGGACCACAAGTACACTGGAGAGTGTGATAACTACTGAGTGGTAGTTGCCTGCCAGTGTGCCCCATCCTGGTGTAGCTCACTGGTTTAGACAGAGCTACTGCAGCCATACAGACAACACACTGCCAGAAGGAGCTGCTCAACCCACTTTGGGTCCTAGCCCAGTGCATTTCTCAGGTCTGATTTGAATTCAGCAATAACTGAACCTGGCCCAGGACCAGTCTGCAGAATTGTCTGGAAGAGGCAGGACTGTAGCACAAGGTGTTAGCCAGGAAAAGCTGTAATGCCTGTAAGCCCTGATGTTGCATCAAAACTTCCCTCCAGCTTCCCATGTGCAGCACACAGTGCTGCTGAAGCAGGAGTGTTGGAGGATGCATTGGGATGGGAAAGGGGAACTGTATTTGCTCTGTGGATCCTCACTGTGCAGACAGCTCCCAGACTTAGCATGTCCGGCTTGAACTGATTTCCAGCTAATGTTTGGGTTCAGAGTGACTCATTAGGTCATTAATTACACAGCTTGTCAGCAGTCCTTTTTCCTACCAGCTCTGCAGCAGCTCACCAGGGACTCTGTCCAGCCTTCAGGGTTTCTGCTGGGGAATACATTTTTTGTTCCTGCCAGAGTTTTGCTATTCTGCTCCTGCAGTAGATACCATGATCCAAATGGACTTCCTTCATACAAGCAGTGGTAGACTGTTTTCCTTCTGTAGAAACTCTGATGTTTAGTGCCACTGGGCAGGATTACTCATCCTAGTCTGCTAAGATTTCCCCTAGAAGTTATTAATTGCAGCATACTTTCTTGGCTCACATAAAAGGCCTTACTGAAATTTGAGGTTGTTTCCAACAGTGTCGTTTACTGTGGACTCAGAAAAAAACACTGACTTAAAAACTGAGATACTGCTTATTCTGAAAAACAGCTCAAACTTTTATCCCATCATTGCCTCACTTGCAGCCACATAGTCTTTCTGACCAACACAGAAGATAGTGCATCCTTGTTACAAGACATTAGAAACTGATGATTTTATCAGATGATTTTTCAGAAGAATTTCCATAGACAGGAATAAAATCATTTGATAAAAATGCAGTCTTTGGGTTTCTTGGCTCCATACAAAAAAAATAGGGCCTTTCTCCTATTTTGCCACTAGGAGAGTTATAGCTGGACATTCGATTAGGAAAACTTGCTAAAGGAGCTCAGTGATTGGATTATATTTCTGATGTGAACATTCAAATAAAGAAAATATATCTTCATTGAAAGGAATGGCCAACATCTCTCCTTGATTCCTTCAGGTTATTTATGTACTGGTTTTGTGGCTTTGTGAGCTGTCAAGCTCAGCGACTGTCCTTTATAATTATTTTTAAACTGTGTGGTTTTAATGAGAGGGAGAAGAACTTTTGGATTTCATTTTTCTAACAGGCCAAAATTAGACAATACTGACTAGAGGCATGCAATGATAAAGATGCAAAAGTAAATTGACTGAATGCTCTTTTAGACAATCATATTACAAGGGAGCATAAAGTACTTTTTTCTGTTTGCAGGAATAGACAATCTCTATGAGAGGGCTCTTCACATCCGCAAACTCCTCCTTACTTTGCCCAGGTCGGTCCTTATAGTGATGAGATACCTCTTCGCCTTCCTCAATCAGTAAGTATTTCCCCAAGTACTGCATCTTTATCTGCCTTCCTTTGCTGCTGTTGAAGTTCTTTAGGTTTTCTCATACTCATGTAGAATTCACATTAAGCTACATTTAACACAAAAGATGAATTTCTAATTGGCAGTGAAAATGGAATGGAAACACTGGCTTCTATTCAAATTAAAATTCCATTTGTCCAAAATTGAACAAGACAGATTAAAGTACTGTTTGAAAGGGGGAGTGCAGTCTACAGCATTAAAGCTGGCAACAGAATAAGCCAATAAGAAAAATAATAAATACAAACCTTAGCTACATTAAAACTAGTTTATGCAATTTAAAAATGCACTCCTGATGGGGAAAAATTCCAGTGTATTTAAACAACACAGGCACTGTAAACTATCTGTTTGATGCTAGGCACTGCCAGGGTGAGACTTTGTCTTGCTGCTTCTGTTTTCTGATAATAGGAGTATGAGTATAGAGAAGACACATCCCCTGTGTATGCTTTGATGTATAATAGCTTGGTTCTCACACTGCAAAACACAGACTGGAAGGAGGGTTGTGTGAGAGGGAAAGTAGTGTTCATGTCTTCATCATCCCAGAAAAAAATTACTTCTGTAAGAGTAAATAAAAGACAAGGTTGGGCAATTCAGCTGTATTCCTTCCTCCAGTCCTTCATGGCCCTCTCTGGTTTTGCTGACCTGAATGGTTTTGCAGAAAATTTTGCTTATGTGCACTTTGCCCTGATTCTAACTTTTCTCTTTCTACTGTCAATTTGTCTGTTTCCTGTTATATCTGTTTTCATATCACCTTTTTCCTCTTTTTTCTAAATTTGCCCTTTGCTGATTCATTCTGTCTTTGTGACCTTCCCCATTTCATCTAGCCTGTCTGTTCCTATAGAAACAGGGTCTTTTGCAGCCAGGTTATTTGTTCATGCCTGTAGTCACAGCTGTTCCTGTTTCCTTTATTCTAGCAATTTCTGAATCACTTTCAAGCACTATGTAAGAGAGGGGCAGAGGCTAAAGTTTTATGAAATAACCATTTATTTGAAACTGAATCCATCCCCCAAAAATGACAGCATGTAAATGTCTTAAAAGCTTACATCACAGCTTCTCCTCTGCAGAGACATACAGATCAACCAGAGCTGTACAGGGTTGTACTTGTTATGTGGTCATGTTAGCTACATCTGTGCTCTCCACAGGAATGCAGTTTGGAAAGCAGATTAAATACCTTACTGCCTCCAAATGCTCCTGGTGCATCCACAGGAAAAATATTCCCATTATTTGACTTCCTGAAAATCCCATTCTGCTTTTTGCATATGCAGTTATTCCTGCTTGGCCATATGAAATCATCAGGTCTCATGGCAGACCTAACCTGGTGTAGCCTCCCACTCAAAGCTCCAAAGTTAGATCAAGTTGCTCAAGGCTTTGGCCAGTTGAGAACCTCAAACTGCTGATGCAAAAACAGCCTCTCCAGGCAGTCAGTCCCAGTACTTGGTCACTCTTACAGTAAAGAAACTTTTACCTGCTTTCATTGGAATATCCCTTGCTGTGTCTATTGCCTCTTTGCACCTTTGTCTGTCTTGCTCTTGTTAATAATCTTATATATAGTAAGAGATTGCAGCTAAATTCTCCAATAACCTTCTCATCTAAAAGCTGAACAAACCCAGTTGTCTCTGCTTTGGATTATAACTCACACACTTCACCTCTCCAGCCATCTCCATAGCAGTCCTTTCCTGGGCTTGTCCCCGTTTGTCAGTCTCTCAAAACTAGCCAGAGAGCTTCATGTGCAACTTCACAAGCACCAGCTGGAAAAGGAATTATTAATTCCCTTAACCTGCTGGCTTTTCTCTTCCTGATATAGCCACTAATGCTTTGGAAAGACTTCCATCCCATGGGCAGGACTTTGCATTCATTCTTGTTGAACTTGACTGAATTCCCATTTCTCCATTCTTCCATCTTGTCAAGGTCCTTCTAAATGTGTGTCTGCCCTTTGGCACATTTTCTGCTCCCTTCCCAGTGTAGCATCATCTGGAGGCTGGCTGAGTGTGCACTCCATCCCCTTGTCTAGGTTCATGGAGATGCTAAACAGTACCAGCCTTGCTATTGAGCCCTGAGGGGCACTGCATATTAACAGCCATCAGCAGAACTTCACATTTCACCTTGATAGCTACAATCCTTTTTTACAGTTTTGCATGTGTAAAATCTGAACCACCTGATAAATCAGGGGAACAAGATGTCTCCAATTAACACAAGGGACAGGATAATAAATCATGCATAAGAAAGGGGCAAACATGATTAATTTTAAAAGCTAGTTATGAGGGTAGTCTTTTAGAAGGTTTGCCTCATGCATATGTATTGTTAATGTAGAAAACACTCTCTTCCCTTTCCAGAGGGAACATGGTGTTGTATTTGAACACAACCAGCCATTAGAATTCATATCCTGCTTCAGAGTGCAGGACAACACAGTGCAGGGCATCCCTGCACTTCAGGTTCTGCTTTACTAGCCCTGCATAGAGTCATTCAAAAGCCAGCTTTTCCAGTAAAAATGCTAGTGCTCTTAAACAAGGGAATAGATAGCATCTTCTCATTCAAAATTGAAAACTAGCAACGTTGCATTTTCTGGACGAAGGAGAGCTTGCAAAAGTTCATTAATGAGAACAATGAAAGCCATTTGTTTGGGCATTTCCACAATGAAGCTATTGTGGGAGTCTGTGGGCAGAAGGCAAGGTGCTTAGGAATTTTAGGCTGTATGGTAAAAAAAGAAACCAAAAGTCACAAGAGCCCTTGCAAGATCCAGGAACTTAGTTGCCTTCAGAAGACAATTCAGTGTCACTGAGTTGTGTAGCCAGGTGTTGAAAGAGATGCACCAAGGTCCAGTGAGAAATGTGTACCCACTTTGCCTCCAGTTCACTTGGAGCACTTGTGAGATAGAAGCAGCAGCAGTTGGTGTTAGCCCATTAAGTCAGCATACACTTAACGTGGTAGCATGGGAACACATACATATATATGTGGTATAAACTCACTTGATAGTCTGTATAACCTATTGAAGAAATCTTGGTTTTTGTTTCATTACTTTATGTGTGATTGTCAATGACAACAGGAAATGTCTTAAGTTGTGATTAAAAGAAGTTTTCTGCAGTTTTCAGAATAAGGTTAGTCACAGTGGAAAAGTCAATTTTTCTTGATTTTTCTTTTATAACAGCCTTTCACAGTACAGTGATGAAAACATGATGGATCCATACAACTTGGCCATTTGTTTTGGGCCAACCCTGATGCCTGTTCCAGACATACAAGACCAGGTGTCTTGTCAGGCACATGTGAATGAGATAATCAAAACTATCATCATCCATCATGAGGCTATTTTTCCAGATGTTAAAGAACTTGATGGACCAGTGTATGAAAAATGCATGGCTGGAGATGACTATTGGTAAGTCAGAATATTATCCTTCTGTGTCCTAAACAAAATCATTAGGCTAGTTAGAAATATGAAGATAAGTAAGAAGAGCATTTAGGTCCATACAGTAAAATGTTAAGTATAAAAAAGTGAAGCAAAGGCAATTATGATAGTGTTTCCTACAACATTTTGTGGAGGAAGCTGCTTTTTGTTCAGCCAGAGATCGAATCTGGGTGTACAGAGCCCACAGGCAGGTAGGAAATTGTTTCTTTGGCTGTGAACCACCTTATAAAATATCAGCTTATGATGCCTGCTCCTTTTCTTTGTTGTGCTTTAACTGGGCAGGTAGCTAAATACCACACAGCCACTCACTCACTCCCCACAGTGGGATGGGGTAGAGAACTGGGAAAAAAAAGTAAAATTCATGTGTTGAAATGAAGACAGTTTAATAGGACAGGAAAGAAAGGGCAAATAACAATAATTAGAATATGCAAAACAAGTGATACACAATGCAGTTGCTCATCATCACTGGCAGGTGCTCAGCCAGTGGCTGAGCAGCAGCCCCTGACCAGCTTTGTGCCATGTTTATATACTGAGCATGACACCATGTGGTCTGGAATATCCATTTGGTTCTTTGGGGTCAGATGTCCTGGCTGTGGCTCCTTCCAGCTTCTTGTGCCACCCAGTCTGTTTGCAGGTGGGGTGGGGTGTTCAGTGTAAACTCTGCTCAGGAGCAACTAAAACATCAGTGTGTTATCAACATTATTCCCATCCTAAATACAAAACACAGCACTGTACCAGCTACTTGGAAGAAAATTACCTATCCCAGCCAAAACCAGGACACTCCCTTGACAGCACATGCACAGACTTTTTATTTATAAATTAATCAAATGTTCTGTGAGCTTCTTAATGTCTGAATTTTGTTTCAAGGAAATGTATATAGACTTCTTTATTAATTATGTATTCATAGCACACTAGGGTAATTATGTTGCACATAACTTTGTAACAATTTAAGAATAATTTTAAATAATCTCATGGAGGTGGAGTATTTTTGATGTATGTGGTTCCTGTCTCTGCTCAACTTTCTGTTTGCCTCCAGTGACAGCCCATACAGTGAACATGGTACCTTGGAGGAGGTGGACCAGGATGCCAGTACAGAGCCCCACACCAGTGAAGATGGTGAGTCTTCTACTTTACTGTGCCTTTCATGGGGGTAGCTTCTACAGGTGTTCCAGCCAGGAGACCTTCTTCCTTTCCTAATTGTATCTTATTTGAAAGAAGGAAATTTCAGTCCTGGTGTTCTGTAGCAAATCTTTAATCTCTGTTTGTGTGCTTTTGCACTCTTGGTTCATCTGTGTTTGACCAGCTGTTTCCTCGTTCTCTCCTGATTTGCTCAGGCACAGGAAGGGCAAGAGAGAAACTATTTCAGTCAGCACATATAATTTTCTGACATAACGTTACATTTTTGGTTACTCTTTTGTCTACAAAAACTAAACTTTTCAAAAGTGTGCCCTTAAATATTTCATCTAAAGGATATTTGCCATTCAGGCTCTATTTTTATATGAATTTAAAAGCTGCTCTCTCTGAAATATTTATAACAACTGAAAAATATGTGTGTACCCCTCACAGTGAAACTTTTGAACAGTAATAATTTTCTGTAAATATCAATCACATACACTTCTGGGTATGAGAGGTCATGAAAAAGTTGATGCAACTCTATTATATTAATTCTTTTTATCCAGGTCATAAATGTGTATTCGACTGTGACAGTTTGACCATCCTTCAGATGTCACTCACAGTAACTTTTGCCAAGTTTCAAGCAAATTTAACAGATAGAAAAAGATTTTCAGAATTGTTATATAACTACTATTTTTGTGAGAATTAGTGGCCCATTAGAGGTGAAGGATTCAGAATACCACTCCATGTAAAGAAGAGCAGCAGTGTGAGCTTGCTGCCTGTCTGGCCAGAGCAACCAGCGCACGTGCAGTTAGCAGCAGCAGAAACAAAAGCTTCCCCTTGTCCCTTTTAGAGGATGTGTGGAGGAAGGAAGAGGAAAAGACAGAGCAGAGGAAAGGGGAGGAAAAGAGCTACAACAGAAAAGGATTTGTTTTGTTTTGTTTTTTTTTTAGTAATGTCATAAGGGATACTGTTGAGGAGCTGGGACAATTGCTGCAGGGAAGGGAAGCCGGAAGGTGTATGTATAGGAAGCCTGGCTACACTGGTCCCATTGCACACAGAGCAAATAAACAATAGTTCCACTCTAGCTGCACCCATCTGCTTTGTCACGTACACAAGCTGTCAGTGACAGACTGTCTGTCTCTTCCCCTTTGCCAAGGTGAGGAGGGGCAGGCAGAGTCTGTCAGTGCTGCTGTTTGGAGATGAGGGACGTTTGGGTGGGCAGACATTACAGAAGGGGGGAAACCTGTGAGCAGGAGAGAAATCTTGGTCTTCTGCCTGGGTGTATAGCCATGCCTGTGCAGCAGGGAGGACCAACAGCTCTACAAGACAGGCTGTGCATGGGTTCCTCTTGACCACCTCTGTACAACTAAACTCATCATCTTTCTACAACACATCTCTGCTAAGCAGTGTGAACAAACTCATAATTGCACCTTATTTTTCCAAGACAGTATAGCTATACTTTAGAAGAACTCCTTCTTCCATTGGACATATGAAGCAAGAGTGGAAGCTGAGGAAGTCTGCCTGTCTTTCATTTAGAGCACAAGTGAAGTATAGATGACACACCAGTTCAATATATTGGGGCAAACTTCACGGTCCCATGATCAAAGTAAGAGACAAAGGCATGAGTGCCAAAGGACATGGAGAAGAAGTGCAGCTTTTCAGCAGCCATCAAAAGCAGTTACTTCAAAGCCATACCTAGGAAAGATGAAAACATCAGCAGGATACAGAGGAGCTGGACTGTGGCATTGCATGATGCATCATTTGTGCCTCGATCATCATGGTCTTTACCCCACCACTGTGTTGTTACACCAGTTTTACATTCCTGTCATAGTGTTACTTGTGTTGTGACTGTCACTGGGGAAGACAAGCCCTGAAGAGAATACCTGTCAACAGGACAAAGTTCTGTTAAAACATTTAACTGCTCAAGACATGGGTTTTTGTTTGCCAGATCACCCAGTAGTTTAATTCTAGTTGCCTCGTCACACCTTTTAATTAATTCAGTGCCAAAAGGAAGTGGACATTTGTGTTTACAGAGAAATAATTGTTAGCACAAAAATATTTGTAATCTGGATAAATACTGCTGCAAAGCTGAAGGTCAACAAGCCTGGATCACAAACAAAAACTGTTGGTTTTCAATTCCCAATCTGCAAGCTCTGATCCATTTTTTTTCCATGAAAATGGCTTTCTGTTGTAATAGCACATTTTTCTAATGTAGGTTACAGACCATAAATTAAATTCACTCACTCTCAATTTGCACATGTATTCATGTGTTAGTGCTCTGGACAATTCCTTTTAAAAAATATTACTTACACCAGATATGAGAATAGGTGACAATTTTTCAGTTTGTTTATTTAACTTCGTGAGAGTCACTGATTGACACATGGTGGATAACAAAAATCCTTCTACTAAAGGGTCTGGAGCATTTTGGGGGTGTAATGTGATTAATTCATTGATTATAAAATGGATGCATCACTGCCAGCTGGATGTGCAGGGAGAAGGGGAGGTGCTGCATTGCTACTGTGTTGATCAGACACGTGGTACTTACATGGTTTCCTCTGTTAGGACATGGAAGAAGATCCTGTAAATGCTAAGGGGTTTTATTTCATGTTGAAAATCTGATTAGTTTTATGCTAAAATGTTGTAAACATACATAACACTGAGCTTCCTACCCCCCAGGAATTACAGGGTCATCAAAACATAATCCAGAGGTTACAACCAATATCAAAAGGATTTATTTTACTTATTGTTGCTGTAAAGTTAAACTGCAAGTGGCTCCCTCTGTGCCTACTAGAAAAAAACCATCTGTAGGGGCTGTGTCAGTAGTGCTAGAAATGTTCATTACAATTTAGAAAACAACAAGACTTTAAAAATTGAAAATTTAATTATGTCTCCAGAGGTAAGATGCAGTAGATTGGGGGAAAAAAGACTAGTGCATATAAATGAGCTTATAAACACTTCATAACTGCTTTATTTTAAGCATATAAATTGTGGGGTTTTCCCCCTAAGTTTACAGGTGTTCATGTATTTCAGTTGATCACTGGAAAGGGAAACTGGAAAGAAAAGGAGCTACATTTTACTGTGGTGTTTTTAGGCTTTTTTAGGTATACAGAAAGTATCCTGATGAGGGAAACACACAAGTTTTTCCTTTCTCCTTGATCTGAAAATTAAATTTAATTTGTGAAGTTCAGAACATTTGTACTCAGGCTGAGACAAAAAAAAACCTATCTGTAATTTTGCTGCAGACAAAACTTTACCTGAAAATTTCTCTGTAGTAAAGATTCAAAGGACATTGTTCATGGTTTACTGAAACAGCTGTTAGCATATTTCCTTTACCTTCAAATTGATGGAGAGTTTATTCTTTGTTGGAGTCATATGGTAAAGAGTGACTAGATCTGTTTTTGTAAAGGAAGTAAACATTTCCTGAGGAAGTTAGATAGATGGTGTTCTCCTAGGAAAACATACATGAAATTAATACCATGCTCTTCATAGATATCTCATAAACTTTGTATAAAACTTTAGATGGTATTTCTGCCGAAAAGAAAACTTACAGGGACATGTCAGATTGTGAGTTGTGTTGTTCCCAATGCATAGTCATTTTCTTGCTCATCAGTAGTGCATGCTGTGATCAACACTTTGCCAAATTATGTTTTGTTAATGCTTTGCAACATAAAGTTCTTTGGTTTTGCTCTTTCCAGTTTGCTGTCCTGAGGACAGGACTTTGAAATTGTGAAACCACTGTATTCTCTGATGGAATGCAGAAGATAAAGAAATAGGGAGATAGCATGTGCCTGGGGAGTTCAAGGACATCTTTATTCCCAACAGACAGGGTACACCTGGAAAAACTGAGGAAAACAGAGCAGAGCAACAGCAATTCCCCTAGAAAAAGTGCAAGGGGTGTTGCTCCTTGTGCCTGAGTCATAGAGGGCAGCCCAGGCCCAATTCAGTGCCATCACCTCTGTAGGGAGGTTAGGTCTACATCTGGCACTCCAATCCCAAAACTAAAACTAACACATCTCTTCTGCCCTTACTGCTCTCCCAAGCAGCAGAAGTTTTTCCCACAGTTCTTTAGTTTGTCCTAATTTTTTACTTCCATAGCATTACCTCATTCACTAGAGGTGATAGCTGATGATATCCTGTATGCCATCAAACACTTCTTGGTATTTTAGCTGCAGGTATGGACAGAGCAGTGCAATTACACTTCCCTCTGAGCTGTCAATTTTACTGTTAGACATTCAGTACCATACAGAATTTGAGTTACAGATCCCAAATTGCGTTAGCTTTTTGGAAATACTTATCTGTCATTCAGTAACCTTGATATTAAATGGCTTAACTTTCCCCAGTGCATTTATGTCTAGGAGTAACTGTCATGATACTTTGGTTTTCACTATTAAAGCTTGACCTGTAACAAGGTGAATTACTATTTAAGTGCAGTCTCAGTACTGTTTGCTGTAGGAGAGTTATCTCTGTGTATAAAGAGATGAAAACAGCCATTTCACAGTAGGAAACCTGTCTGAACTCATTTTTTGTCCTCTTCAAGAAATCTGTGTGAGATCTACTGGGCACTCCTCCCTGAGGAGGTGGGATTTGTTACCCAGGCAATCTGATGTACATGTCTCAAAAGTCACATCCATTATGGGTACATTAACAATTCATACAGCTGGTTCCAGTGGGACAACATCATTCAGACCTCTGAGAAAGTACGTGAGTCTTGCAGGTGGTAGAAGGACACAATAAACAGGATTCTCATTGTGCACCACTCTTAGACGAGCATAATTCCACTGAGCAAGAGAGAACTATTTCTAGTTTAGTCCATTAATTTGTAAATAAAAAGACCTGTATACTCAGCTGTGGGATACTGCACAGTCTGTTGAAATTAGCAGAGAACAGGAAATTCTGTGGCTAATCAGTGTAGGGGTTTGTCCATCAGTCCAGTACTCAGAGAATGTCTAAGGAAAATTTGTGCAGGAAATTTGGGGGTTTATGATTTACTGTAAAACTTTTTTGTTTGGTTGGCTTATTTTTTTTTTTTTTTACATTTTAAAGTATTGCCTGCTAGTGAGTGACTGGCTCTCCAAAGCCTGGGAGGTTTTATTTCTGCATTCTTGACCAACTCTACCATAACCCATAAATTACCTGTAATCTGAGAACAGTGTTCATACAAATGGCTGCTCCTTTTCAATCCTACCTGATTCCAGTATTCCATGAGCAATGCACGATAGGAGAAGAACTGTGTTCTATTGCCATTTCATACTCCCCTCTTAAAGACCATGTAAGATAAAAGGAGTGTTTAGTTTTACCTCCTTTCATTTTCTGTCCCTTACAGTCGTTTCATGGCATCTGCATTTTCTGTTTAGAGAGAGACTGTAGGAATGACAACAGGGTAGTATATCATATCACACCACCATTAGAGATTTCCCAGTTTTCCAGAATGTTTCTTTCTATGTCAGCTTTGTATTTTCTTTGCTTGAAAACATAAAACCAAGAAACCCTTCAGCCCCACCCACCAGGGAATGCCAGTTAGTGAGAGGTTCTCATCAGGCTGAATAAAGACATCAGACACATATCAGGGAGCTCTTGTGTTTTATTATACAGTCACCATAACTTTGGCCACCAGCCCAATATTTGGACTCAGAAGGTAACACACCTTTAAATTTCTTACAACAGACTTTCACAAGAGTGGAGGTGAGCAAGCCCTTAATTTTGTACAGTACAGATCATTAAGTTCTCAACTCCAACAGCACACAACCAAAGGTGCTGACTCACAAGTCATAGTACATTTAATATTCAAAGGTGCTGGCTCACAAGCTTGAAAGGAAAGTATGGGGTAGAATATGATAGCTGTGCTTTGCCCAGGCAAGGCTAGGGAAGAAAACAAAAAATAACACCCGGGATTAGATCCCATGTCAGTGGTCCAGAGCAGTGGCTGTGGGACAAATAAAGCAAAAGAGATCAAGAGAGGAAAAAGACAAAGAACAAAAAGGAGAATGTGGTCCTCTACAACCATCTAGTAGGGATGCAGTTTCAGGAATGCATACTGTTATTGCTAGGTTCTTATTTGTATTTATATAATTGAAATAATTTCTGCCATCATACATTACTTTTGTGTTTGTAAGTGAATTCCCCATATCTCTGTATTCCATCTCTGTAAAGTTTCTGAGTTAGTAACTTCTAAACACACTGCAGTTTGTCACTGACAGGAACATTTAACATGACTGCAAAAGCAGGAAACCACAAGACAGTCTTCTGCAGGCTGGGGAAGTTATTAAAAAAATGAGCTGAAAACTATAACCTCAATAAAGGTGCTGTCATTGTGTTTTCACACTGTAGAAGTTAATTTTAAAAAGACATTCCTGTGCAATATGTTGTCATAAGGGGACAGTGGCTTTCATTACCAGCCTGGTTCTTTGGGGAATTACAACCTCAGCAATTTTAATTTGCACCAGCCAGAAAGTTGCTATGCTAGTCATTAGCCCAGATGTTGATTTCCATCTAAATATTGCTCTAATTATGTAAAGAAATTAGTCATTTCAGGGACTCTTGAGTCACTGGAATCATCAGAGTATGTGATTTTTAGACCTGTATTTTGCAGTTTTTTTCTTTATGTTTTGAGAGTTTGATGACAAAATTTAATCTGTTAGAGCTCAGGTGCTTTTAGTTTTGCACAGACAAAATAAGAACTTGTTAAAATCACAGGTTTTTGCAGGATGCCTGAGCACAGCTCTGGCCATCCATACCTGCAGGGCCCCTTTGCTGACATCAGTAGGTCTCCATCCTGGTGAAGGTTACAGGATGAAGCCCATTTCCAGCCTAAGACTGAATTTACCAGCAATCTGACAGAGGATTAGCTAGGACTGCTGTAGCCAGTGTTTGCTTTCAGAAAACACCAGCCTCCCCTGCAGGAACCAGGGCAGCTCAGGATTTTGAAGCAGGCAGAGCTGCTTTAAGCAACTTGAGGCCACACAGGGACTGTCCCTGTGGTCTGGAGCCGTCTTGTCTCCCTCCAAAAGGGCACTAAGGAAGTGGATTATAAAGCAGGAGGCTTTGGTGCTGTGTAAAACACTAGGTTTCAGTAGGTCTGCATGCTCATCACGTAGAAGACAGAAATTCCATGGCCCAGTTAGGCAGGGTATCCCTACTCATGCACAGGCTAATCTTGTCTTCCTTCCTTTGCCACTGCAGATGGCTAAAGCACTTCTATTTACTTTTCCCTTATCACGCTGGTTCCTTGGGCCTTTGATTATTCATCTGAGTCTGTTCTTTTTATTTTCAGAAGTCTTTATTGCCTGGCCTCCATCCCACTCTCCAGCCATGCAGGAACCCTTCCAGCAGGAGGCAGAGGCCTCTCTCCCAGATTCAGTTGTAACATTTGAGTATGCTGTTGTTTTCTGCAGCTCCTGAAGAAACCCAAATGTTTCCCACCTGGGACACAGATTGATTCTGTTTCTTTGTAAGGGGCACATTATAACCACTGCCTGAAGTCTGCCTTCCTTCGGCTGATCTCTGTCAGAATGAGCACTGAGGAAATACAAAAAATGGGGTTTATAAAACTAAAATGAGTGATAGGAATCTGATATTTGTTGTTCTTCCCACCCAGAGTGTGAGCCCATAGAAGCTATTGCCAAGTTTGACTATGTTGGAAGATCTGCACGAGAACTCTCTTTCAAGAAAGGAGCTTCCCTTCTGCTCTATCACCGAGCGTCTGAAGACTGGTGGGAAGGAAGGCACAATGGGATTGATGGCCTTGTCCCTCACCAGTACATAGTGGTGCAGGATATGTAAGCAGTTTCTGCTCTGACTGGGTTCTTGAGGGGGTGTAAGTCTAAAGCACTTAGCAGTACTTTCCAAATGGGTCAGTGGTTTGAAGGGCCAGATAGATTAAACATTTGCCTTCTAAGCAGGATACGTGTCTTTATTGCCCTGAATTGAAAGCTCCATCAGAAACTAAGGCTTGGCTAAGCTACTTCTGTGGGTACCTTCCCAGTATATTAAGAGACAGATACTGCTGCATCTATTTTAATTTGACTCTCTCTTTGTAGCAGTTGCTGACTTTTAACTTCAGAATAGCAAAAGCTGGGGAAATGCAGCCCATAACTCCTGTTTTGCAGTATTGGGCATGTGCTTTGCCAATGTTTGACAAAGTTCTTTACAGAGAATTTACATGCACTCAAAGTGTAAAGGGCTCAGTAAACAGAAGGATTATAAACAATTTTGGGAGATGTGCAAGGGCTGCAGTGCGTTTATAACGTGCCTGCTTTTCTTAAGGGGATTAAAGTCTGAGAGTGCCAAGGTGCTCTGTCACACTTCACTCGCTGATTCTCATCTCACCACCTGTGTTCTGTTCAGGGATGATACTTTCTCAGATACACTGAGCCAAAAAGCAGACAGCGAGGCCAGCAGCGGGCCCATAACTGAGGACAAGTCATCATCAAAGGACATGAACTCTCCTACTGACCGTCACTCGGATGGCTATCTAGGAAGGTGAGCATGTTTTCAGTAGTCCTGCTCACAGCTCTGCAAATATAGTAATTGGTACTCCACATGCTTGTGCTGGGTAATTACAACTTGTTCTAACACCACTTGTCCGCTGGTGCAGGCAAAGAAAGAGATCGGAACCTCCGCCTCCCCTGAGACGCCCAGGCAGGAGCAGTGACGGCCACTGCCCGGTGCACCCACCTCACCCTCTCTCCAACTCAGCCATGGAGCTGGGCTCCCCCAGCCTGGCAGCTCACTGCAGTCCCAGAGCCCTCCTCCAGAACCGCAGCCTCAACGCCAACAGCCCTGAGCGGCGGCGCCGGCCGGGCCACGGCAGCCTCACCAACATCAGCAGGCACGACTCGCTGAAGAAGATTGATAGCCCTCCCATTAGAAGGTCCACATCTTCTGGGCAGTACACAGGTTTCAATGACCATAAGCCACTGGACCCAGAGTCAATAGCTCAGGTTTGTGTCTTTTTTTTTATGGCACAGTCTGATTTTCTGAGCAGCAAGTCTCGTTGAATAACACAGCACAGAGCACACGCACTGGTGGGAAGGTCTGTGCAGGGGAATATCCTGCTTGGCTTTCCAAACAGAGTGTGTGTGAAGGAAGATGCATTAAGCAATCCTGAGTAGAAGAAGCACAAAGGAGGGTAAACATTGCAGAAGCAATAAAAAGAAATTATTTCCCATTCTGCTGTAATGAAATTGCCTCTGCCATACAGAGCTCTGGGACAGTATTAAACAGGTACGTAGATCACTGTGCTCTGTTGAAGGCTGGCCTGTTCTGATTGGCATGTAATTAGTGTTCAATTATGTATCAGTATGGTGGTAAGCAGAAAAGTGCTCTGACTGGCTAGTAGTGACCATTGCCATTCAAAGTAGAAATTTACAGTCCAGGGTCTTGTGAATTTTATAGTTTTCATACAATTCATACTGTGTGTTGATTTGATGTGTATAGTAGAACGTGATGTGCAAGATGTTGCAGCTGCATAAATTGTGGGCCATCTTACACCTGTGTGAACAGTCACCAGTGCCATTCCTGACAGTGAAAAGGTGAAGAGGATGGAGTAGGAAGTACCCTGATCATCAAACTGGTCTGTTGTACTGAGCTGTTAGCAGCTCTTGAGTAATAGATACCTCTGTCTTCAGAGCTCACATTTTGTCTAGGTAGGATAACATAATTACTAGGAGCACCCTGAGGGTGCTCTATAACTGCAAACACATTTTACAATAACGCTGGCATTCATGTTTTAAAATTTAATGTACAGATAATGCTTGCTTTCAAACTCTGCTTGCAGAGGAATAGAAGGGACTGGCATGCTAAGGTCAGATCCCATGTATTAGAGTTAGAAAGTGCAAATGTTTTTACTGGTTCATGTTATTCTAAGTTATTTACTTTCCTGGGACAGTTCTGTTTGGCTTAAGCTATCTCTTTTTTGTAGACTGATGGTCATTTGGCAGTGAGAGAACCCAAATTTTGATTATGCTATATGAAAATCAGTGTGAGCAGGCAGGGAACACAATGTATTTTAAGTTTACTTTATCTCAATACAAATGAAAAGCAGTAAACTTGTATCTTGGTGCATTATTTTAGCCTTCAGGTCTGAAATCCTGATGAAGAAAATGGTTTTTCTTAGGTATGTGTACTGACAATATCTTACAGTTTTTTTCTGTTTAATATTTAACTGGGTGAAACAAGAGGAGAGAAGAGCTGGTAGGCACAGAAACTTTATTTCCTTAGGAAACTAGTGAGGGAATAGAGACCCTGAAGACCTGAGTCTTCAGATGAGCAGTTAGCTAAGAGAGAGTATATGGACTAAAATCTTTACAGTTGTCAGTACCCAAGAGATGAAAGAAATCTTCACCACTAAAACATTGCTAAGCAAACATCAATTGTCCTGACAATCACTTCATAAGTGGCTTGCATATTTTGGTGTAATATTATTTTTTATTCACTCATATGAACAAGGTTAAATGTTTGTAATGTCCACCCAAAGGTGCCATGCTGTCAATCGTAATGTCTTTCAAACACATCTGGTGGAAATTGGTTTTAGCACTATCCTAACTGTTAGAGGATGGTTGGTGACTTAATGAATGCATTTCCTTCCGCCTCCCCTTGCTCCTCTGGCATTCAGTAGCGAGGTGAATGACGTGCTGCTCTCTGTGCTCTGGCCCAGGACATCGAGGAGACCATGAACACGGCGCTGAACGAGCTGCGGGAGCTGGAGCGGCAGAGCTCGGCCAAGCACGCCCCTGATGTGGTGTTGGACACCTTGGAGCAGATGAAGAACACCCCCACCCCTGCCACCTCCACAGAGTCACTCAGCCCTCTCCACAGCGTCGTTTTGAGGAGCTCCGAGCCTCAGATCCGCCGTAGCACCAGTTCTTCCAGTGACACCATGAGTACTTTCAAGCCCATGGTGGCCCCTAGAATGGGAGTGCAGCTGAAACCTCCTGCTCTTAGGCCAAAACCTATTGTTCTTCCAAAAACAAATCCTAGCATAGGGCCTTCTCCTCCTTCCCAGGGTCCAGCTGACAAATCTTGCACAATGTAGGCAGCTCAGCCACCCACGGTGCCCAGCTGGGGTGTGCTAGGGAAAGGGATGGATTAACAATAGAAGTCAGGGCTCTGTAACATCATTTGTTCATGTTTGTAACTGGAGAGGCTTTGTTTTTCAGTGTTTTTGAATGTATTGTCTGAAAGTAGCTACATTAACATGGGCATTTGTATTTTGTATGGTTTCGATTAAATGAAAAACTGGACAATTGTGCATAGTTTTAAAAAACAAACTTAGACTTACTTGAAAACTTGATGCTGCACCATTTGTAATAAAACCAACACAGATCACAAACAGCTTGCCACGTTGTACCATACTTCACAGTCTTACTGTAGCTATATAATAACAGATCCTGCACAAAACTAAGGGGTGGGAGGGGGTTCAGAGGATGTGGAGCCTCTCATTTCTGGGTCACCAAACCAAATCTCAAGCAGGTTAGTAAGAACTGAAATTTAGCATGTGAGGATTAAGTGTCTGTGTGGAATGTCTAAGTCATCTCAGGCCACATTTCTTATTTAAGACACAAAAAAAAAAAAAAATCACCAAACCCTCACAACTCATAATTGGCACCGAGTTTTAGCTTTCTTGTTGGCAATGTCACTAGAGACAAGCGCTGGATGGAGCTGGAGATCACATTGCTCTCACTGATACAAAGCAGCATTCCAGGACACAGCTAAAGCACATCTCCAGGATAGTATCTAGAATCTCCTTTTGCTGCCCTCTGTAATAGTGTACCTTATCCCATGAAGCTAGACCTTTGTTCCCTGATACCACATTTTTTACAAAAGCTAAATTTGTTTGAAGCTCACAGAAGCCAGGCTCAGGGGAGTGTGCGAACCTGGTCCATTAGGGAGCATGAGGGGCTATTAAAGGGATCAACTACACAGTAATTCAAAAAAGTATCCCATTGACTTTATTGCTCAGTTAAGGGCATGATTTGGTTGCAATATCCCAGTTTGGAGCTGACCCAGCTGTGCTGCCTGCCTTGCTCAGTGTGAACTGCTGTGCCTTGCTCAGTTGTGCTGATGGCAGCGAGACAGGCACTCTGAAGAGGGACTACCCCCTGCCAGTGGTGCAGGGGTCACTCACAGGACAGGCAGCTGAGTTTCTACTGCCTAGATTCAAGCTGACTAAAGTTTTCCATAACCCCTTTCCTCTCCACTTCCCCTTTTATTTAATGACAGAAATCAGTCCTTTCTTATGTCTGTGTGAGTGGTGACTGTCAACTTTGCTTAGTGCTCTGTTGTTAAACTTTGTTAGGCTTGAGCTAAACCTGCAGCTGTTTTGCACATTGCAACAGTAAGCCATATTATTTCTGTAAACATATTTTCAAACATCCAATCCATAAAAGAAGATTAAATTAATAACATGGGGGAAAAAAATCACTTGTGGTCCACCTACAGAAGTACAACTGGCTGTAATTAAGATCTGTCTTTCCACATATTCTGTAAGATGTGGATTTTGGAAAGCTTGAAGTTGTACTACTCAGTATATATAAACAATTGAGTTTAGGAGGAGAAGAGTAGTGACAAAATTTGATAGACATAATTGCTGAGGTGACAGAAGTAATTTCTTGTTATTATTTAAGAGCGATTTATTCCTGCTCTGGTTTACACCTTCTAGACAGGTGATGCAATGTGAAGCTCCAGGTGTGAGAAGTACCCCATGAATTGCCTCTGAGCCCCAAACTATTGCTAGTATTTGCAAATGCTTTTCAACCCAGTCACAGACTTCACACACATCTAGATTAGAGGCAAAGTCTTAATCCACCACGGTGGGCTGTGCAGCATGGGTCAGCAAACCTCCATCCTTGTCAGCTGAACTGCCTGGTCTAATGCCAGGGCCAGAGCCCAAGCCAGGCCAGCCCCAGCTGCTGACCAGTGCTGGTCAATAGGGTCTGCTCACTTGTCTGGGACCAGAGATATTTTCAAGTAGTTCCCCAGTTTACTAGACTCAGTGGAACAAAACTGGAATTTCAGCTTTCATTTACATACAGTTTTAGTCTAGCATTTTTAAATTAACCCACCTGGCACAATTGAGATGGATACTTGTATCTTTAAATTGCATAGGGAATTTTGTATGTTTAAATAACTGTACTGGACTCCATAATGCTTTTATTAGAAATTGTTTAGCAAAAGAAAATATTAGAAACAGTGCATTTAGTGAATGCATCCACTTAGTGCATTCACACAGTTAATGTGTAGTTTGATGGTTATTATAGATACTTTAAAGCATAGTAAGTGGATATGTAACAGGAAAGACTGCTACATCTACAGGCGTACTAAAGGGTAACTCCTGCACACCTAATCCAATCAGTATTGTCCTTTACTGTCAAGTTTGATGAATTGCAGTACTGGTAGCTTCCTGCTTGTTGACTGTTACCTACTTGTGTCAATGTACATCTGTAGTATGTACATGTGAAAGTGCCTTTAAATTTTAGAGGAGCTTTAGCTTTGCTCTTGTACTGTTGCATTTCCATTGCATCCTTTCCTGTTTGTGTATGGCTGCATTCCCATTGCATTCCTTCCACTCTTGGAGATCAAATAAAAACATGGAAAATCCACAGTTCTGGAAGAGAAATGTACTGTTAATCTGTTGTGACAATGCACTTTTATGTATAGTACTGTACATTTTTGGCATGTACCATTACAAGCTTCAGTATACATTCAAGTTTGTTCCTCATAGTGTATCTTTATAATAAAGAAGATAGTTCTGTCTCTGTGTGTAGTTTTGCTGGGGAAACCACCTTATCTTCCAACAAGGATTGATCTACTTCCCACACAAGGGAGCATCCAGCACACCAGCATCCCCCAGCTACCCACACCCCACACTGCACCAACAGCTGTCACCCTCTTGGCCTGAAGAAGCACTTGTTCCTGGAAAGTTTCTTGCCTTACATTAAATTCCCTCTGTTCCTGAAGACCCCTCACAAAGAGCCTCAATGGTGCTCGCTGTGGCTGAGGAAACCCCCTGCCTCCCACTTGGCCAAACACCCTGCCACCCCACCTCCTGCTCCCCATGGGAAAAATGGGATGAGGAAAACAGCTTGTGTATTTAAAAAAATAGAGTGAAAATAGTTTAAAAAAGGGACATTTCTTAAAATGGAGATATTTCTTGGAACATGTATACACCCTCCCAGCTGGCTCCAGGAACCAGGGGGTGTCTGACTGTCAGGCTGATAGCTACAGAGTCTGGTCCTAAGGTGGAAGGTGTGCCTCTGGCAGGGGGCTGGAACTGGAATGTCTTTAAGGTGCCCTCCAAGCCAAAGGGGTGGTGTGGGGGAAGGGGAAGGGGCAGCAGCCACCCCAGCTCAGAGCTGGGCTGTCACTGCTCTCTGAGAAAGCTGCCCTGATGTGACTGCTCATCAATCAGCCCAGGGCAGCAGCCTTTGCACCACCATGTCCAGCGACCTACTTCAGGCATTTCTTCCTGTCCCCTGCTGCACAAAAGCTGACTAAGACACACAGGAGAGGACAGCAAAGGGCATTCATTGCTCATTCAAGGTCCTACACTGCCCAGAGGATGCATAACCCAATTTCCACAGTCAGATCGTTCACTGGTGAGGGGAGCGGCTTATGTGGTAGCTTTTAATCTGTTTTAAAATAAATGAGAAAACACAAGAAGAGGAGTCTCCTCCTGTTTTATAATAAGAAGTTTCAGTGTTGCACAGTGCTGACTTCCTAACTTCCTTCCACTTTTTGTAGTGGAAAGAAGCCCAGCTCTCCCAGGAGACAGCCAAAGCTCTTGGCAGGTGGTGGAGGAACTGCTGACTCCACTGGTGCTCAAAAAGCAAAAGAGTGATGAGATATTTTGCTGAGAAAAGTGTATTGGCTGAACAGAAAAAGAGTAGTGGTGGCAGCAGAGTGTTCAGCTCTCAGGCCACTGCTGGAAATCACTGTTTCAAGCCACGTGCAGCTCCAGGATGTGGCACTGCCCCATCCTGCACAAACACTTCCTCAGACAGCATAAGGAAACCACAGAGCATCTACCCAGGCTTTAAGCTCTCCTTGGCAGACACCAGTTTGTTTCTTACTCTGTGGCTCACATGGACTGACCCTGACCAGAAGGATCCACTGTTGCTCTGTTCAGTCAGTGCTGCCCTGTGCAACAAGCCTTGACATCAGTCTGATGGAACTGATACATGGGGAGGAACAGAAACAGGAAAAGTATTGACTAGAGATAGTACAAGATGAAGGTACCATTCTTGTGCATAGGAATATTGCTTTTTCCATGAACTTGCCTCTTGAGAGAGCAAAACTCCCACTATAATATGTGAAAGCCTAAACAGATCAACAATTTAGCATCCTAAAACCCAGTTAGCTGAACCAGCTCAATTATTGTTTAAAAAACAAACTAACTAACAAACGAATGCTCATTCAGACATGGCACTGTAACTGCATCTACTCCATCTCTGCATTTCCCACAAGGGCATTTGCAGATCACCCAGCTGGCAGCAGCAGGCTCTGCCAGCACTCTGGCTCCAGCAGACCCAGCCAGAGCAGGTTTTTCCTGTGTTTTCCCCTGTGGCTCACAGGTGTCACTCACTCTCCAGCAGCAGCCTTGGCCTCCTGCCACCCCCAGCCCTTTCCTGGCAGTCAGCCCCACTGGATACCCACCTGCCCCTGGCCCAGCAGGACTGCAGTCCTTTTGGTCCCTCTCATCCAGCCATCCCACTGATCAGCAAGGCTAAAAGCAGGGAAAGGAAAACAGAAAATGGCAGGCCTTGGAGCAGCCTGCCTGATGCACCATCATCACCAGATGCAAGAACAAAACTTGTGCATGGCACTGAGCTGGAATCAAGGGAGACACAAGCTCTCTATTCCATTACCTTCTTACACAGAGGGTACAGTGAGAGCTGGCAGGCCAAGGGCTGGAAGGAGACACACACAATTTGATGCTGACTGAGAGATTAAATGGAATTAAATTACATGATCTGGGTCTGGTGAAACTGGACAGGTCAGCAGGTTTTCTCTTCCCTTTCTCAATATATATACACAAATTAAAAATGCAGGAATGTATTTTGACTGTAAGCCTGCAGTCAGCTGAGGCTCTGCCCCACGGCTGCACAAGTAGTGTGCCCCATGACTGTCTCTTCTCCTGAGTAACGAGTGATAAGCCAAGGGGAAATGGCCTCAAATTGAATCACAGGAGGTCTAGATTGGATGTTAGGAAAAATTCCTTCACTGAAAATGTTGCCAAGCACAGGAAAAGGCTGCCCAGGGAAGTGTCTGAGTCACCATCCCTGGAGGTACTTAAAAGCCACAGAAATGTGGCACTTGTGGACATGGTTTGGGGGTGCTGGATTGACAACTGGAGTTGATGATCTGAAAGTTCTTTTCCAACCTAAATAGTTCCATGATTCCATGATCCCCAGTTGTTTCACTGCCATCTACCAGCAGGGTCAGGCCACTCTGGTCACCACAGACACATGAGAGCAGCTTAGTGATTCAGGGTTAGAGGTTGAGGATTTCCCATTTTTTAATTAACAAACTGCATTGATTTATCTTTTTCAAGTAGCATACTAATGGAATATGAATATGAATGACAAGGCAAAAAAAATCAGCTGTAAAATATAGACAAGTTGTGCTGTACAAAGGAGGTCAAACACTTGTGGGATCAAAATCAATAACAGCTGCACTGAGTGCAGCACTGTGGATAAACCAAAACCAAACCCTGCCTGTTCTCATCTCTGTGAAGCTCATTGATTCCTCCCTTAATATCTGCCATGTGCCTTTTCAGTAGTGTACACTGACATCTATAAACCCTGACCAAACAACATAAAATAGTGATTTACATTTATTTGAATGAATTAAGCTCCAGGAGGGACAAATCACTGAGCCCTGCACTCCTCTGGAGGTGAATGAGACACTCATTTAAATGGTCAGGCTTCTGGCAGTGAGTTTTTGATTGCAAAGAAATTACATTAACATGGATGTTGGTACCAGAGTCACGAATAGAGAATTTAAATGTGTTAAAGGTGGAAAATGCCTGAAATCCCTCATGACTTCAACCTAGAACTGCTGAGGACCTTAAAATAACTCACTGCAACATATATTTTAATTGGGTTTTTACCTGCTACAATCTTGTCTGAGACAGACATTTCAGTGGCACCCCAGAACTCCTGGCAAACAGCATCAAGGCGAATACAACAGGTTTATCCATCAGTACACAGATTTAAGCTGGATTTCACCTGGACAGTTTTCTCAGCTATTCACATTTTTTTCCTGAAAGCTACTACAAGAATATGTCAAAAATTAATTTCTGACCTAGTGTGAAGAACATTTTTAAATTTGTCATACACATCATAAGGCTTATTTTAAGTCAAAGTTATCCTGAACAAAATTGGTTTACATACAATGTTACAATCAGGGAATGAAATGTGGGAAATCTGGGGCTGTTAAACCACATAGTAATTCTGAACTCTTCTCTGTACCCCTCCCAAAATTACAAATTAAAAGCAAATAAATATATCTGTATGCATATATCATTTCTTGGAAGTAATGGACCAGGTACACTGCAAAATTCCTGCTGCAAGTTTTATTTTTGGTTAAGAAAACACAGTAATGTGGTCTATTTTGGAGGAGGAAAGCCTTCCATCCCTGGGCAGCACATCCCTGGGGAACACCAGGCACCCTGACTGGAGGGTTCCCCATTTTCACACCCCCCAGCACCACCCTTCTCCTGCACCCCAGGCTGGCAGCACAGCAGGTTCTGCCCAGCTTTCTCCAGCCAGACCCTGGGCAATGCTGTCACTGCACTTCAGGCTTCAAAATTGTCCAAGTATGAAAAATTAACTTTGTCAAACCCTGGAAGATCAGAATTAATATAATTTCTTACATACTGTAATGACCTAAATGCCTTTTGTATTCATGTACATTCATGAGTTGTGCACACCAAAATGTGTATATTCAGTGAAGCAGTAGCTGATTTAGAAGCTTTTATGCAAAAATTTTAGTTTCTTCTGTACCTGCATTGTAATATTGGATCTCTGGTTTGGCCTCTGTTGAAATAACTTGATATTCTGTTTACATGCCAGTTTGTGTGTTCTCCATTTCACTGTTTTAACTTTCTTCCTGCTTTATAGGCATACCTAGCAGGCTCCAGCATTTCAATGTGAATTCTGTGTGCTCCATCTCCAGTACCAGGTACAATTATTATTACCTCAAAGCAAACTCAATTTTTTTAGAGATCTATTAGTAACACTAGTCATAGAATAATTCAGTTATGCTTAATGTGCTTTTCATTCTTAGTTGATAAAATCAATGGGAAGGCAGTTCCTGAAGATGATTTAAATTTTCCCAATGTTACCTTTTCTTGATTAAAAAAAACAAAGAGTTTTGCTTGGGCCTTACAAATTTGGCAGCATCTGCCCCAGATCCAGCTGTGGAAGGAGCCTTTTGAGGGTGCCAGTGCAGCACTACCCTGGTCCCTGCACTGTGACCTGCAGGGCTCACCCCTGGTCATCACAACATCAGTGGGACATTTCCCCCTCTGCTAACCTGAATGAGGCCAAGCATGAGAGCATTCAAATCTGTACAACTCCTCTGATACACTCTGAATCCCGTGTGAAATGGTTAAAGGAAGGCAGCACTCAAATGCAGTAGGAGACAGAACACACCTTGCTCCCTTGGAGGGGAACTAGAGGTAAATATGTCACCTGTGCTGTCCCTACAAGGCTACTGAGTGTCACACATCATCCCTGAGGCTCTTTGCCCTCTGCTAAACATCTCCAGTCCCTGCAAGGCTCACTCTCCCCACTGCATCCACTTTTCAAAGCACTGGCAACAGCCATGTCTCCTCTGACCAAAGGAAGGATTCCATTATCAAATATAACACATCAGGCAAGGGGAAAAACCCGTTTGTATGTGGCAAAAATGCTTGTAGAATTAGGTGCTTCAGTTCTTCAAAATGAAATACAAATCACTTTGAGGTTGTGCTTATGTGCAAGAATATTTTCTAGTGTTGCTTGCAGTACTCTGAGGAAGAGTGAGGGATAATCAGGTTTGTTCATAACTTCTGTGGAGATAGTGCTGAAGTGGGACTGGTGCTCTTCTCTCCAGGGCTTTTGTAATTCACTCCTGTCTCTGGGAAATGCTGCCCAGCACCTCTGGTGTCCCACTCCACTGGGGGCAGTTTGACACCTGAGTGTGGGATGCTCTTAAACTGGGCAGAAGATGATCCTGTGCTAGAGTGGCAAAAATATGGGACAACAGATTCAGCCAAAGAGGCACTGAGCTGGCTCCAGCTTGCTCTCATGAACCCAAGTGTTGGGAGATATTTTGCTGCAGGGTATCCTTGCTGCCAGGACAGGGTGTGCAGGGAAAGGAAGCAGCAGGGCTGGGGGAAGTTGCAGATGTTTCAACTTGGAAAACTGGGGAGGAAGAGAAAAGGTCATTGTAATTCAGGTGAAAAGTGACACTTGAATCCCTGTCAAGCTTCCAACCCACCACAAGTCTCCTTGTCATGTTGATGAAGGCAGGAGTGCAGTCCTGCTGAGCTGGAGTGCTGTGCAGGGACCCTGGATCATGCAGGAGCTGAGACACCAGACACAGGCACTGAAAGGCACCACCAGATTTTGTGCCCACATACAGACCTGGTACAATTCTGTCTCCAGAATGATTGTAAAACTGTCCTGTTTAACCCAAAGCAGAGTGTACTTTGGAACCTTCATTCCCCTTCATGTATTGTTGCATGCACCACTCAGAGTATGAAATATAAAACAATTTATTTTAAGCTCTAGCTTGTACCTCAGGGTAACTGAATATTAAAAATTCATGGTTCAGTTCATAACAGTTCTCATAATTTGTGTGGGTTTTCCATGGGGTTTACCTTTTAAGGGGAGCTGAATGCACATTTAGTGGTGGGAGCACTGGCATTTGGCCTTGAGCAAAATCCCAGTCCCCAGCAAATTAACCTATACAGGAACATAAGACATTCTCCTGGCCTGTACTACAAAATATACTGTCTGAATTTTTTAAAGGAAAAATCCTCCAAGAGGCCTAAATCAAGCAATCCAACAGCCCTTGAGAAGCTTCTGTTTAAATCTGACTATTTTACAAGTGAGATGCTCTCTTCCAGATTCAAACACCAAACCAGAGAGTCCTGCTGTCTTTTAGGAGACTCAACAGTTAAATTCAACTGCACCTCTCATCCCATATATAGGGTATTAACTCTACATTGCATCTTTGTGAAGTATTGTACACCTAAGTTATAGATTACAAAACCTGGACTGTAAAGATATCATACAGCAAATAAGTCTAAGCAATCAAAAAGTCAACCATAAATTGAGAAAAATGTTTTTTCTTGCACAGCTGAACATCTCTTTAATACAAGACATAAACCAAAGCAAAGCAGCACAGAGAGAGAAAACAAAGCTGGCTTTAAAAGGATTTCCCCCTTCACAGCAAATTCTGCAAGCTTAAATATATTTTCCATAATGAAAATGGACAAAAGAACCTCTGTAACTTGTTCATGAAAGAAATATTTATTGAAATGCTTTGCTGCATTTTTCATGCTTATAGGATAAATGCATTTCATTGTAAAATCTTAAATAAAACAACTCTGCTTTAACATAAGAAAAATGCTGTTTTGTTTGTTTGCTTTTCTTTTTCTAGAATGAAACATTGCTGTGAAGTATGTCTTCAGAAAATATCCTGAGCCTCACAAAGTGGCATTTCCTGATGTCATGATGACTTACTGGAAAATTCCAGGTCAGTTCTGGCAAGCAGCTTTGGGAAATCTCAGCTCCCTTAGCAAAGACAGCCCCAAGGGCACACAGAGAAAACCCAAAGTACAAGTCAGGGTGCTGAGGACCAAATACTGCCATTAAAATAGCAATACTTAAGAATGCAAAGGAAAAGCTGTCAGACTAAGAACTTCTATTTGAGAGAGACAGATGAAAAATTTAGCAGCCTTGTGTTTTATTTAAGGAGTTCAGCTCAGCAATCTGAGGACACTGAACCCCTACTGCTCTTCCTCCCTCTATCAGCACGTGCTGCCCGTGGCTCAGCTGGACCCAAGGAGTTCAGGTATATTTATATCATATAATTTGAGGTGTTCCTAACACTCTTGCAAGTGACAAGTCTTTTCCCATACCCCAAGTCTCAGCTCTTACCTACCTAAAGCTCCTTCCTATGTGTTTCCTTCAGTTGAGAGCACCACAGGAAGGGATGGAAATTTGCTGCCTTTTAAACTCCATCTCTTAATCATTTATGGTTTGCAAATGTCCTGCAGCCACTGACTTTTCAGAAACATTATCTTTCTGAGACTTCTTCCTTTTAAATGTACCTGATAACATCAAGTGTCCCTTGGTGAGACTTTAGAGTGTTTTATAGAGAAATAATCCCTATCTTTATTTTTTTTAAAGCCACTTGATTAAACTGCTACAACATCATTTTTCATTTCTCCCATTTATTGTGCAAACTGCTTCTGGATCTCTGCAAGGACAAAATCAATATCTTTTGGTTTCTGATTCCAGTCTCTCTTATACACACATTTGAACACACACATGTAAACAGGTTTCACACCCTTACCCCAAATCTGGAGGATGGGTGTTTCCCACTCCCATGCTTTGGCAAATTTCTCTAAAGCTTTCCTAAGCTGACAGACCCACCAAACAGGGGTAACATTCCTCAAATGTTTTATGAATATACGTGTATTTTCATATTTAGGAAGACTAAAGGGGACAATATCCCATGTTGAAATAATCTTTGATGGGGTGCATGTGTTTTCCACCATCAAAATCCGTTTATGAGCATTGCTGTTTCCTTCATGTGGATGCCAACTTCTCCTCCCTCCTGGACTTTGCATTTTAACAAGCAGTGTTCTGCAGTCCATTCATGGCAGAGTATCAAGAGCCTGTCATCTCTTGCTTGACTTTGTTCACAGAAGGAAAAAGGGTGAGCCACACTGGGCCAATTTCTTTTGGTAGCTCTTTGTAGCATGCTGCAACATCTCATTAACACTCCTTGCCATGTAAAGAAGCAGTTGATGTACATATCAGAGGAGTTTCACTTCTGTTTAAAATTGTTTCTACTAACTTACGAACTGCAATAGTTTCTTGTAAAAATCTCTAGGACAAACACTCCCCCATCAGAACTTCTTATTAAAATATTTGGAGCAATATTACTTCTAGCAAGAGAACAAACTTCTGAGCCAGTGTTGTCCCTGTAAATAAATACTCTCCCCAAAGACAAGGGGTTTAACAGTATCTAGCAGCATTATTTTAACATCACTGAAAAGTTTCCTCAGAGCTCACAAAACCCAAATTTACTCATTAGTGAGCAGTCTCTAATTGTGTCACTTCCAACAGTATCCTTCACCTCATTGAGCTTCAAAGTTTTTCAGCAGCTGAACACAGTTAAATCCACCTGTCTCAAAATACAGTGACAGAAACTATATCTTTTACTTGGGAGGAAGAGGGGTGGGAGCACTCAACAAGTCTGGGCATAAATCTCCTAGTCTGTGCCAGTGTAATGCAAGAGTCACTCATGATTTCAAAAGCCAGTTTTCTTTCATCATCAAAAAGACTGATAAGGTAAGGAAAAAATCACCTTGGTATGAGATTTCTTGAGATCACTTGCCAAAAATCATATACAACATCATACCTGCAGAACAATAGCACAGCTTACAAATCTTTGTGCACTGGCGTCACCCAATCTGGGACACAGCTGCACTGACATCACAGTTTATGCCTGACTAGACATCCAAATAAAGATCCTATGAAGTCTTTCATACTTCATTTATTTGTAATTGCCCCATGACCACAGACTTGCATTAACCCAAACAAAAGTAAACTGAGTAGATCCTAGTGGTGAGCAGGGACTCTCTGAAGAGGCTTTGAAAGGCTTCCAGGGCTGATGCAACATCAAGAGAATAAGATGGGCACTGCACCCCCACCACCCCTCCCTTGTGATTATTTTTTAGTGTCAATGGGACAACCCAAGGACATGCTGGACTTAAGTTCAGCACTTGAAATATTCAAGAGAGCAAAAGTATGGAATATTTTGTATGAAAAGCAAAAAATTGGTAGTACAATGAGATGATACAATGAGAGCATGTTTCCCAGATCTCTAATGAGATGGAACAATATTTTCCCAGTATTTTACACAGCTTCTTGTAAAACTAATGGCTCTGAGAAGCCTAAGAAATCCATCAAGGAGGGCTGCAGCAGGTTTTTTTTTTTCCTTAAATTAGTACACAGAAACCACACAGCTCAGTGAATTTCTGAAAACTTGGTTCTTTGGATTAAGGAGTTTAACGTCATTTACTGGAGTAATTATAAAGCTCCAAACAAGGGGAAAGTGAAAGAAAAAAACCCTGGCTTCTGTAGATGTCAGCAGTGGTGCAGTAAGAGCTTTACTTTGCTTAGAGGAACTAGAACAAGTACTCCAGGACATGTAGCCAGTGGTGCTTCTCATGTCACTGGAATGCTGAAGCACGCAGTAATCAGAGCTTTTTAAAGAAAAAAGGACTTAAAACCTATCTGTGATTACTTTCCTAAATCCAAAGTGACACAGCTTCCAGCATAGCCTAGATTCCTACCCAGCATTATACAGGTCCAAATCCCAAGATGCTTCTGAGCTAATACTGTTCCTGTGCTCCCTGGCAGTTAATACAGTTCTGCTGGCACACCCAAAACTTACCTGCAAAAAAGCACAGGACAAAATGAAATTGGAGACAATTACGAAACATTGGTGCTATTAAATTCACATTCTCCCTTTCCTGGACTTCCTGGTGCCTGCAAATCAGTGTTATGAAAGCAACATGTAAGCCCTGATGTGAAACACCACTAGTGCCATTTATCAGGCTTCATTTTGAAGTGTATGGTTTAGCACAGACAGAAATTTACATGTGGTGAAGGGTTTAGGGATTTTTAATAGTAGCTGATGAACAGAATATTATGGTTTTTTTTTAAATAGCCATCACCCTGGGTCAAGTTGAATGCATTTTTATCCTTACAAAATCAAATTGCTGGATGTGCTCTGAAGTCTAGAAGGTTGCTTTCTTGCACAACTGCAGAAGCACAGCTGATAAGCATGCTCTTGGTTCCTACAGGGGTAAAATAGGGATTACACCTGATCTCCTAAAGAAAGAACCATTGAAAGCAATATCACTTACATACAGTGCACTGGTTCTGCTGATCACAGGATCCCTTCCTATAAGAAGTAGGCCCTGACAAAGAGGAATTAATGCCTATCTCATGAGTAAGGGAAAAAGGCAGTATATGGTTCTTAAAGCCCTAGGAGCAAGAGAAAGCAAAAGCAATTTAATGAAACTGCAAAAAAGATGCATTTGCAGAGCAGAACATACTTTTTCTGTGTTAAATGTGAGTATTTGAAGCAAATCAGCTCAAAATTACTTTTCTCAAATGGGTGCCTAATCCCCAATTGAGTTGTGTCATTGGCAGACACAGAGATGAAGAGCACAACATGTTTGGGAACAGCCCCAGTGCCAGAATAATGTTTTATTAACATACCTTGTATAATGATAGTGCATATAATTAGGTTTGGCTTAGGGATTTATGGCTTATCAGAGTGTTCTTAACTTCATAGATATGGAAGGAAAACGCAGCATCATGACATGGAAAAGCAGGTAGTGACACTGGAAGGTCTGCCAGTGTTCTCTGACTGCAGCAGGTGCAAGTGTTTCTGTGCATATGAGGCAAATGGTTCAGAGCCCCCCAGAATGGCATCCCTCACCTTCCTGGAGGAACATGATGAAAAATTCTGCTCCATCACCATGACAACTCGTGCCACACCATTGCTATAGTAACTGGCTGAGCATTATTAGTTTTTAACCATACACTCAATGGCCAGCATGCAAATGAGGAGGAGCCATGAGGGCCCTTAGCTCTGCCCTGCTGCTGCTCCCACCCCAACCTGTCTTTTTGCAGTGTAATCCAACCTCCTTCCTTGTTCCCCCAGCCCCACACTGCCAGCCAAGCTCCCCACCACTGCCAGCTCTCAAACCCAAGTCTGTCTCAGCATCAGAGCACTAATTGCATGTGTTTTACTGCTGGATTTGTAGTTCCCCCCAGCCTGAGTGGTTTATCAGGCTGAGATTAAATGCAAGGAGGAAATTTCATCTTCCAGTGATCAGTTCTGTTAATCCAGCACACCACAGGGTGGCTTTGCCTGCTGTGTTTGCATCCCACGCACACAGCCACTGTCTCAGCTCCAAATCCCCCCAGGAGCCAGGACTTCTGGTGTCTCTGCCCAAGGAAAGGGCTTGGAGAACCAGATGATCTTTAACATCCCACCTAGCCCAAAATCCCAAACCATTCTGTGATTCTACCACACCCCAAAGCAGCACAAGGACATGGGGCCCCAGGGCCTGAACCACCCAGCCCCATCCCTGCCCCATCCCTGCCCCATCCCTGCCCCATCCCTGCCCCATCCCTCAGCCTCCACTGCCCTGAGTCTGGCCATACTTCAGCTGGGACAGTACAACCATTTATCAGAGGTATATGGAGCTAGCAAACACATTCACATACATATACCACACTGAATACACACAAATAGATATGCACACACTGATATGCTATATATATTTATACTTATATAGCACAATAGTTCTTCCCACAGAAGACTATCAAAATCCTACTACTTTGCATTAGGCTTAAACCTTAGCCTGATGCTCCCTAAGAGGCCTTTAACAGATCATACTGCACAGCCTTGGTAAACATTTTTTTTTCTTTTTTCACTGTCTAAGAATTAAAAAAAAAAGGAAAGAGAAAACCTACTCCACCTTTTCTAAACTGGAATGAAAGTTTAAGTGAATGGGTAATTTTCAAGAGAAAAAATCATAAAAGGTCTTTTACAGCTTTTTTTGGCAATCGATAAAAAAGTTTCTTGCAGAGAAGATGAAACAACATCATTTTAGTATTCATATATACATTAAGATATGAAACTAGATACCTTCTACTGCTGCTTACAGCTAAAACAGAACTACAAATCACTCTATGGGGAAAAAAGCCAGCAAGACTCAAACAATGTGACTAGAATAGTAAAATCTATCCCATGTTTATAAATGTGTAGGAGGAGAGTATAAATTATTTTATTCTGGAAAGAGATTCCTAATTACTTTTTTCTTTTTGTATTAATACCACCCTCTAGTGGCACTCTTTCTCCTTCACTGAAGCAAAAAAGTGGTTTAACATATCAATCCTATGCATTAAGAAACGGTACAAAAATTGCAAATAGGAATCTATTGACCTGCACTGAATTTCAAGTCCACACTCTGCAGTCTCTGAATCTTCACAGCTTTGGAAAAAGCTGTGTCTGGCTCATTTCAAACATAGCCTATAAAAATAAGTGCTTATGAAAATGCTACGGTGAAAATCATAGAATAACAAGTCCCTTTAACACACATTTGCAGACTAATATTCCGGATAGATGAATTCCTCAGTATTTGGTGAATAAATTACACTCTGAAGTATGAGCTTTATAGCTTCAATATATTATTATCTTAGCCCCCTGAAGATATTTTCCTTGACAGCTTTAAAAGTAGATGTAGCAAGAGCTTGTGACTGCTCCATCTCTTGACTTGCACTTCATTTTGGAACATACTGAAATTCATCAATAAGGTGGTGGTGGGATTTTTTAACCATTCTCTGACAATTTCAGATAGAAATAACTAGAATAAGTGATTCCTCACTTAGAAGCCATTATTTTAACAAATCAGTCCTAAGTAGAGGTGAGCCTGAGGCACCCATAGCATGTTTAGATATTGAGAGGTTCACATTTTCTGGGATAAGAATTCGGGATATCATTTCAGTCTACAGGGATAGCAAGAAAAATTAGATAGTGACACAAATTCCACTAGGTTGGAGCAAGATTTATAGCCATTTATTTTTATACTTGATAGAGGGTGAGTAGCATATAACTCCAGAAATTTGCCTCCTGCTTTTCTCACTGCAAGGTACACTCAACTCAGCATAAAAAATTTTGAAGTCCTCCAAGCAAAGCCAGGCTAAGCACACAGTGTAACTTCATCGTGGAGATGGCTGACTTGCCACATCCAATTATATTGAATTTGCAGGCAAAATTGTAGATAAATTCCATAGGTGGAGACTTCATACAATGCACTAGTTCCCTGTTTCTGTAAAAATAAGTGAGGGTCAGGTTTTTCCCAAAAAAGCTATGACACTTGAAAGCAACTTGCTCTTGCTCTTTGCAGACAGGGATGCATGATGAGAAAGGAAAGGCAGCTTTTGTTTGGCTTACATATCTTGCTTTCAGCAGAGCTCCAGGCACCTGACTCAGAGATGAACTCTACACCTAGAGTAGGACTTAATCTGTCAACTTCTCAAAATAGTTTGGGCAGGTTTACATCATGGGATTAAAAGGAGAAAGCTAAACCTGTTAGTACTCCCAATCTCTGACTCCATTCCTCCAGACAAGTGCTGGCATCTCTCAGACTGCTGGAGGCAAAAGCAGCCTCAGCTCTCCCACTACAAGTCTAATGCAGAGCCCTCACATAAAGGCATGTGAGGTATTATAACCCAAGTTTTCACTCTTCAAGCGTTGTCTTCCCAGACTTTTATCTCTAGGTGATATGAGGTCTCAGGCAGTCACAGGCAGCCCTTGGTGAGGCATCACTCCCAGTCCCTGAAGAACCAGACCCAGCAACTGCACTGGGAGAACCTGTAGCTTCAGGCTGCAGCAGCCACCACTCATCTGCTGAAAGTGGGGTGGCCCTTTGGCTACTGTTCACTGTTCACAGTGCTGGCTGTGAACCATTTCTGGGCTGCACCCACCCACAAAGCAGATGAGCTTCTCCTCTTCAGACAATTTAACCTCCCCTCCCCTATTTGCCAAGAGACTTATCCAGGTCAGGGAGAGAAAGCTTATTCCTCACCTGAGGAAGCAGAGGAAATACCTGGAGGCTCTGCTGACAATCTGTGTAACCACACAGAAGAGGAAGAGGTTGCTTTGGATTCCCCTGGTCAAAGTCAACAATGATATTGGGTTTGACATTTTACTAAAATGTTTAAGAGAACATCAGTCTGTTCCATACTGTGGGAGGCAATTCCCTCTGCCTGGATTCCCTGAGAGAATTAACTCCAAGACAAAAATCAAAGGCTGGGAATTCACTTTAATAGGGACACCCCCAGCCCAACCTCAGCATCTCTCACTGGTCCTGGCCCTCATTCTGCCAAGGATCACACCATCCTTCCCACAGGAACCTTACAATTCTTGGTTGAAGGTTGTGCATCCCAGCACAGGACCATGGTGACGTTGGCTCCTTATGGCTCTGGTATGAGGAATTCAACTTGCACACACTAAAAAGCCTCTCAGTGCCTTTACAGCAAATGATGCACACATCAGAGCCAAAAACTTAGTGCCACTAAATATTTTATCAGCTGTGAGCTGCACAAATGAAGCACAGCACATCACTGTTCTGAAGCTTCAGATGTTAGCTTGTAGCATTGTAGCAGCATATCCCAGGTAATAACACGATACTACAAAGCTTGTCTTAATCATCTGCTCAAAAGCAGCTGCTTTGCCAAGACTGTGGTACCTAAAGATGGAATACCACCCTCCTAGAAAGGGTATAGGTGTTTTAAAGTAGTCACATAAAACAAGCAGCTGCAACTGCAGGTGGGGTCGAGCACAGCTTTTTCAGCACATAAAATTTAGATAGATTCCTGTGAAATTAGGCCAGCAGTGCAGAGGCCAACAAATACCTTCTGCTCACAGTCCATCTGCAATGCAGCCCTTCTGCAACTCTTTTCTCCCTGCCTATCTTTCCCAGAGCTGTCATCTGCCCAAGCACATCTTGTACTGACTTGTCTCCCCTTCTCCTGCATTTTGCTCTTCTTGCCACTGCCCTGTGTAGCTGGGGGACAGCCAGGTCCCAGCTGCAAGCTGGAGAGCTCTGCTACCCTACCAGAAACCCAGTGGCTGTAACAGCAGCTTGAAAGTTAAGAGAGAACTGTACTCAAACTCCCCCAGAAAAACTCCATAGCAATGACCAGAGTGAGTCAGGCCAGGTGTTGAGTGCATGCATGCACAGAGGGGAAAGAAGCAGTTCGTAGAGAAAATTATTGAGTACTTAAAGCAACTTTGTGGCAAAAACCTGTTACCTCCATCCTTCAAAGGAGACTTTGTGTTCAAATCAGTCTTTTGCTAACATTCAATCAGAGTCCAGTTCCCTCTTGCATTTGACTTGTGTATTGTTTTTGCCAAGTCTAATAATTTGCCAGTATAAGGCAAAGCATTATACTATTGCTGTACGTGGTCAGCATCCTCATTTCCAGAGCTTCTTCTGCTTTTCCCAATAAACAGCTTCCACCTTTGCACAATTGCAGCCCAAAGGCCATCCCTGCTGTGCCACTCAATAGCTCTTCCTGGGGGCACAACACTGACCTGCTGCTCTTGAGGCTCAGGCAGAGCCCAAGCAAATAAACAGTGCTTGGCCTCTGCTGCACCCACCTGGGCATGGCTGGCTCACATCTCTGCAAGTCTGAAAATAGGGGCAAAAACAAGCAAACAGGGCAGAAACACCAAACTTTACAGCCAACTAAGTCAGCTTAGTGCCAGCACTTCTGGAAGCAACCACAGAGCTCACCAGAAGCCCAGGAGCAGCCACACTGTGTGACATCCTGCTTTCTTCAACATGAGGGGTTGTAGGCAGTGGGACAAATAAACAGGACTTGAGGAGTGAAGTATAGCACACTGCTGATGTTCTCAGGAAAAGTTTTGTTATGAGAAGGTTGGGACCCAGTACAGGCAAAAGTGGCAGCAGGCTGACCTGAAGCACATACACAAGGAAGTCTCAGATAAATGATGTCAAAAAGCAATCAAAGGAAGAATCACAAATGTCTCAAAAGGCTCATATATGAAGGGTGGACCACTAGAAGTGATGAGCTGTGTCAGGTCCATAAAATTACTTTCTGCTATAGTGAAAATATTTTTTTTTAAAGTGGAGTAGATAAATACTTAGTGTTAGCATTCAAATAGTTACCAGGAGCTTGCATTACTTTTAGATCATTAAAGCCTGAATATTATTCATTATGTGCATTATGCATATGCTGCAGCTCTTGCAGCACAATAAGAAATATATCAGTTTCCATTCCCTGCACTGTCTTTATGCAAAGGGAGGAGAAATCAAGAAAAACCCTGAATACCACATGCAAAAGAAAACAGCTTACAAGACATAAATATAAAATATCTGAGACTTCTTAGAATACATTTGCTGTCAAAATCACCTGTAGGCAAAGGATAATAAATTAAATATTCCCCCAGTATGCTCATGGATTCAAGCAAGTGATGAGGTACATGAAATTTGCTATAAGCTTCAACACTGCTATTCTAAGCAATCTGAATGGCACTGGGAATATAAAATCTCAGTACCTGTTTTAAAAATATTTAAATATGTCTGGAAGCAATGGCTTTCAGTATGCTATTTTTGCATTTAAAGCCGTCATTTATACATGACTTTCAATGTACATTAGCACTTTTAATCTTAGTTAAATTGTTGTAGAGGAAAAGCAGGCAGATGGGGTATCATCCAGCTCAGCAAAAGTCTGTTTTCCAGTTCTTATAGTAAACAGACTGATCAAGCTTTCTAGTGCTGGAGTTAGTAATGAATATATTTTTTTTCAGTTACTGAATTTCTGGTCACCTTTACTTACTCCACAGATATGTTCCCCCACTTGCTTAATCATGCAGGTTTTAATTTCTGGCCTAGCCAGTTTTACATCACAGATGCAGAATCACAGAATGGTTGGGGCTGACAGGGATCTTAAAGACCATCAACATTCAAGCCCCTGCCAGGGCTGGAGACACATTCCACTAGACCAGGCTGCTCCAAGCCCCATCCAACCTGGCCAGGGATGGGGCAACCACAACTTCTCTGGACAGCCTGTTCCACTGTCTTACCATGCACAAAGCAAAGAATTTCTTCCACATATCTAATCTTCCAGTTTGAACCCAGTGCAGTCTCCCCATTATCTGACTTGTAATTTAAAACATAACTCCATAAAGCATCAAATAAGAAACTATGCTGTGAGTTTTCACAGATCTGACAAATCTATATTCATTCATTCCACATGCTCACACTCCCCACACTTTTTTTGGTCACAGCACACCTCAACTCAGCAACTCAACAATCCCAACTCTTGCATGTCACCTCTCTTCAGCTTCACCTGTCTTCATCCAAGCCACTTCCTACAGCCTGCTCCTCATGTTATATTAATTTCTTTCAAGGAGAGCTACAAGGACAGGACTCAAGACAGCCCCAGAATTTTCTCCAGCACCCAATTCTTTTTACCCTCTGCCTGCAAATTTCTCCCATTCCCTCCCATTACACACCACAAGAGTAATGGTTATGGCTCCCTTTGGTTCTTCATCAGTGGAAATATTCAAAAATTCTTACCCATGAGTCACAAGGCTCCTGTGATTGCTCCCCCAAGATCCTCTGAAGAAAAAACTGCAGCAAAACACCTCCTCTTGCACAGAAACATCACCCAGCATCCCTTCCCTTCTGAGTGAGACACCATTTGCCAAGAACAATGACAGGAGTGTGGTGTGAGCTACCAAGCCTGCTGAACAGTCACCTTCCCATAAAAACCACGGGGAACAGCCTCCAGCCATTTCAGCAACTGGAAAAAGCTGCTGGTCTGCTTCAAAGGGCAACAGATTTCCCTTCCACCTCTTCCAACTCCTCCCTTGCAACTCAGAAATTGTGTACCACACACAGTTTCTTTCTCCAGTTTTCTCTCCCCTTTCCCACAGATACCACGACAGGGAAGTAATGTACAGACAGATGATTTTGTACAACACTTTATTTACACTGCTTAAGACTGGGAATCAGTTCTGGCAACAGTTTCTTTTGTGTTACTCAGGCTGAGGAAGTCAAAACTACATGTTATTACAAGGTCACTGTCCCACAGAGGGAAGCAAACAGAGCACTGTCATTTGCAACTTCGTCCTGTTAAAATGCAATTCAAGCTGCAAAGGGTAACACTCTTAAAAAAGCAGGTGCCCTGCAGCCCCTGGTATATTTGCAACCCCTGTTAATTTCTAGTGGCAAAGAGCAGACTGAGCTTTTTCAAGTGGTGCTGCAGTCACACCAAGACTTCAGGTAAAAATCAGTAGCACAGATATTCAAAACAGGCTACACACAGCTAGAGCAAAGCATGGAGGGTTCCATTTGGCACAGAATGGAAAGTCAGAGTTTGCATTTCAAGAACAGAGCGTGCTCATATGATTGCAAAAAGTCAGCATTTGCAGAGAGGCAAGACAAGTTATCACAACCTTCTGTGGGAGAGAAAGGGAATCATTAAAAGACACATTTGCAAAAGTATCTTTTATAGTTCAATCTTAACAGAAACTAAGATTTTTACTTAAACTCCCTTTTAAAACCAACTTGTGCTATTATACATGAGATAGTGTCAATAATGACCTTACTTTACTACACTCATATGTACACCAGTTTTCCTGAACCCCTGTGAAAGTGCGTGCACAACTGCATAGCTAACAGTCAGAAGAATCCTGCAATGTAAGGCTAGAGGCACAGCCAAATTGACCCCTTTATTGTATTTGGAAACCCTGATTTCCAAATTAAAGCACTTTTGGGGTAACTAGAAAACATATTTTTTCCAACCCTGCAGCCTAGAAGTGGTGAAAGAATGAGGTAAACATACTGCATAGGCTATATATTTAAATCCAAATCCCCAAAGTGTTTTGGCTTAATTATGAAATTATTTAAAACCAAATAGAGAAAAAAAATAGTTATAAAAACCTCAAAACAAATCTAGGTTGACACTAACAGCATGTTAGACAATAAATCATCTAGAAAGGGTATTTTTACTGCCATTGTTTTTTCTTAAGTTAGCCAGACAAAAGCACAAATTATAAAGAGCCAAGGTGCTTTTTCCATGGAGCTGTTCCTCCTAGAACACCTGCCCACATTCAGCTTGTCTGCTCCAGTTAGTCTGAGCCAAAACTGGGCCCACACTGTCACAGCTCTCCAGAGAATATCAGCCTTCCAGGCCATGCTGCAGCTTTTCTTGCCCCAGCCCAAGCCCTGAAGCAATGACCAAGCTTTAAAACACAGGGCCTTTAGAACAGAATTACCAGTGATTAACAGTGTCAGAGACCTCAATTATCATTTTAAACCATTTGGAAACTAAATTATAGTTAACAATAGGGACTTTTCTGATTCTCATATTTTTATTTAAAATGTGTCTTTGCAGGTTCACTTTTTTTTTTTAATATTCCCTTGCATCAGTGTTTAGTTCCCAGAAATCACTCCTGTCAGACAATGCAGTTTTCTGAAAAGATAGTATCTTCCATCCTCACCACATTTTCAATAAACTCTGTAGAAGACAGTCAATGATCAGACTATGATAAAGTGCATATATTCCTTTCTGATACAGGCAACAAAACTGTGGATTAAAAAAATAAATCATACTGAAAACTGAAAGCCACACCAAAAAAACCCCATGGTGGCCCTTTACCACCCCACAATTAAGTTGCCCCACTGTGTACTGCCCAAAAATACTTTTCTTCAAGTGTCTGTTAGCTTAAAAAAAAAAAAAAACCAAACCCAAATTTACAACATTAAAAAAAAAAAGGTTCCTTTTCAATTAGACTCTGAGAATCAATCACAAATTTATGAAACTTTGAAAGCTCCCTCAAGGCTGGCACAGCGCCTTGACAACTTTTTAGCAGTTTTTACTTCACCCTTTGGATCCAGGTTTCAAGCTGGCAAAAGCTTTGGAGTTCTTAAGGGAATGTGAAATTTCATTGAGAAAAGAAATGAAATGATAGTCCCTTTCTGACTTCTTGGACTCAAAAATAACCACAATGGTAAAGTGAGGTTCGGGGCGAGTCAGAAAGTAGGTGCTTTGGACTTTGTCATCGTAGAAGTGAACAACCTTCTCCAAACTGTTGAGGTCAGAGGTTCTATCAGTCATAATCATGATCACATTGGGCCAGTGCATAACAGGCCTGTCACTGGGCAGAGACACCACTGCAGGATACTGATCCACTCCTTTGGGGGCTTCCCTGTATGAATGGGGATGATGATAACCATGTCCCTGGAAACTCTCTGATCCACGATTGTCAAAAATTAAGGAAACATTGACAGCATCATACTTCCGGATGAAGCTGGAAATTTTCCCGAAGTAATCAGGATTTGTTTTAGCAGTCAAAGTTTTCATTTCAGATGCTGTTGTCTGTCGACTAAGGGCCTCATGAAAGTAAAAGCTAAACTTGGCAAGGAGAATGTTTTTGAGCTTCATCAGCCAGAGGAAGAGGTGTGGAGGTTGCACAGCCTTCTGAGACTGCCCTCCAAACAGGTGCTTCTTGGTCTCCCGCTGTTTCTCAAAAATTTGGCCCCAAGTCTGTAGCTTTGTGTGAGCACTGTGCAAGTTGACCAGGGATGGAAGGAACTTCCACTCTGAGATCTGAGCCTGAGCCTTTAAGAGGTGTAAAAGCACATCTACCTCCAGCTGGAAACTGCTTTCAAGAGGACTGAGGATTGGATGATGGAATCTAGAAAACATAATATCAGTCAAGAAATGAGAACTGCTGTATACAATGGTGAAATAATTAGATAGTAATTGCCAGTCAACAGACAAAAGATAAAACATCAAAGCAGAGCAAAGTGTAAACAAAAAATAATATTCTTAATTTTAAAAACCAGGGGTTTTTTATATAATTAGGGTAAATATTTTCATGAACAAACAGCACTTCACATGTGACAAAAAAAACCCCCACTTGTCAGACATGTCTCTATCCAAGTAAGGGAGTTATATTTCATCAGTTCAAGAACAATCACAGTTCATCTTACTCCATTAACTATTGTAAGACCATTTCTTTTTAAATTCAGGTGATCTTGTTCCAATTTAAAATCTCTTCTAGCAGTAATATATGTCTTGATAGTTCTGGAATAGCAGTAAGGCATTAAGTTAAATCAAAGGCATTATGTTATAAATCTGTTGTTCACATAGGGGAGCTATGAGGAAGCCAAGCTGAGCTTGGTTTCACTTTTTGGAACCATAATTAACTCCTTCTCACTTTTTTTTCCTGACATTTAGAAAATATACAGATGCAGTCTACCTCTCTTCCCATGATACTGAAATTGTTTGCAAATTTATAACATCATCAATAACATACTTAATTGAAACAGTGAAAAACTGTAATGCAAAATATATAACTTTAGAAATAAGTGGCCTTTTTAGTAAATGCATTCCCTCACTAATATTTAAGATACAAAGAGGTCTCTTATAAAGAACAATGAGCAGTTCAAAGACAAGACTTGATGAAGTTTCCATTTAAGTAAAGACATTTATTGTCTCATTTCAGAAAAATATCTTGGGCCTTGTTATTGGTTTAAAACAATCAAGTTTATACAGAATTTTTCCAACTTTTAAAACTAAAGCAATGTCATTATTCCTGTCAACTTCTAGGACACAACAAATACAACTGGTTTTGGAAACAGTTAGTTCAAGACCAAAACACTTCATTTTGTTATGGACCAGAAGAGAGAATGAAAATGTCAGGCTTTTCATCCCCTCTCCACTACTTTTCCTTTGGCTTGTGAGAAATGTCTGACTATTTTACAACTGATCTGTAAGCATCTCTTTTTTTTTTTTTTTTTGCCACAATTTGTATCTTGCAAGGATTTGTTATTAAGATGCAAGTCCAAATTTATTTGAAGAAAATGAAATTAAGAATATCATAAACCAGCTGATGAATCACATTGGGCAAACTGGCCTGAGTGGGTGACCAGGCATCTTCTGCTGACACAGCACATGTCAGCAACCCTCAGGTCAACCTGCTACAGCAGAGACCCAGTGTTTACTGGCCACTCTGGTGGGCTGAGAAGTCCAGAGCATATTTACATTTCTTCTAACAAATAGTCAATTAAAAATAATTTCTAACAGTCAGCATTAAATATCTCCAATGGTTTTGGAATTCACCAGAAAACCAGTTTTGTTGCTGTGTATTTTAAGAGGGTACAAAAAGCATTATGCAACATTATTTGTTGCAGTCCCATTAAATGACACCCTGCACAGTGGTTTAAACACATTTGCAGTGAGACCAAGAAAATTTTCTTCAATCTTAAAATCAATTTGAAAATCCTTTTTAAGGCAGCACTGCCAAAGTCTCCTGGATTAACATTCTGATGTACAGTTTCCCACTTCTACTTTGCTTCATGGCTTTCTCAATGTTTCACTGTCCAGCAGGATTTGCTAAACTGTTTTAATGCAAAAATACACACCTCAGCCACAGCTGAGAAGCTTGATACAGTTGCAGAATAAACTGAAGAGTTGTGTACTAAGTGTATCTTCTACATCAGAATTTTGTAACATAGAAGCATCCAACTGAGCTCAGCCTCATGTAAAACAGACAAGTTTTTACAACATTTCATAAGCCAGAGTGTCAAAAACTTAAAAGCATATTGGAAAACTTATTTTTTTCCTCCTAATCATTCCTGAAAGCAGAGGAATGGTAGTTTTGTTTTGCAGACTGTGAAGAAGCCACATTTTCTTTCCTTCCAGAGGTCACACACTCATGCATATATTACACAATACTACTAGATAAAAAACATTAAACATTTAAAAAGTATTACATTAAAATAGGTGCTATAGTTACTTATTCATTTTATGCTAAGCTTTTAAAGGACGTTGCTTCTGATGCTGCTTTAATTATTTAAGATCCCACCCAAACCAACAGTTAAAAATTCCAGGAGAAGTTACTTCTCTGGATGTATTCTAGAGAAAAATTAAAGGGAAAATGTCGAGTACTGGTCATGCACAAGTCAGCCATAAGTAGTAATAAAATAGTAACAAAATAGCCTTAAACTGTTCAGGAATTAATGCTATTTCAGATACAAACAATATGTCTTGTAAACAGCCAATTCTGCTATTCCTTTACCAGCAAGCAGGTATTTCCTCTACATTATCTGATCAGTTATTTTCACAGATAAAGGGAAGAAACCAAGGCCAGAACCTATTTTAAAAATGCACATCTTGTCCAGCCTTAGCACAGCTGGCTAAGTTTATTTGATTTTTCACCTGTAGCAGAAATGCCTTGCAGCCAGTATATATCAACATAACACACCCCAGAAACTGATTTGAGATACGAGGAAACTAAAAGGAAGGACTAAAGGAATATCTCATTATATCCACTTTCTTTCAGAAATATTCTCTAGGTCAGTGGGGAGGAGCACACTGCAGCTACTGAATTAGCTCAATCTTAGATTGTCTCCATCTTAAAGACTGCTTGTTAACCCAAAGCAAGATCATCAGTATTTTTTCCAGGGAGACATTACTTTTTTTTTTTTAAGATGTTATAATATATATAAAGTTACATAATATATATTATATAAACATATTATGTAACATATAATGCCTTAGAATTACAAATGCACCGGTAAAATTTATTTATAAAGCATAATAAAACACTTGTTATGCAGGTATAGTCTCCAATCACTTCATCAAAGTAAGAATTTCAGTTCTCAGATTTTTAACAGTGTTGTTGATTCAGCACACGCTCAGATCAGATAGCAGTTGCCAGTGTACAAGAGAAATCAACTTCTCAAGAAAAAAAAAAAACACCAAACAAAAAAATACGAACAACAAAACCAGCCCAAACCCTAAACTTACTTCCCTTTATGCCTTTATCACTTTAGGAAGGAAAATATATCTAAGTTTCAGGTTTTTATTGGACTAATAGCCCTGATATTTTAAGTGATCACAAGCCAAGAATTGCAAAACATCACTAAGGTCATACAGACTAGTTTTGATTTTTCAAATTGCAAAATTACATAGCAATTTGCTACAGGTATCCTCCCCAAAACCAAGGAAAACAGCTGAAGTGCTTCAATTTGGAATATCAGAAAGCACTGAATTATTTTCATTTTTCCTAGGTGAACACTATAAAAATTATAACTGAAAAAAGTAAGACCTATGAATATTCTCTCCAAAAGTCTTTTTAGACACCATTTCACTAACAACAATCTAAAGAAATTCATCCACATCTGATGGTTAATTTCCTATAATGGCTACCTTTTTTGGTTTAAAATGAAGAAGCAGAATTTGGGTGTGTTGACAAGCATTCAAAAATTCTCTTTTAAACTGCCATCATTTTCAAGGCACATAAGTTAGATGTGAAATACCCATCCTACCCTCATTTAGAAACATCCCAGGATTTTTGTAAAAGGAACTATTAAATCTTAACTTCAAGAAACTGTATTGGCAAGGACCAAAGTCTCAAGAGTTGCTCCTCCTACTGGCTCCAAGACCTCGGGAGAAAAGTGGTAACACAGCACCATAAAACCCTCCCAGCTAGGCCAGATAGTTGTGATGTAGCTTTTAGATCTAAGCAGACATATTCTTACTAAAAAGTAAGACTGTCACATAATCTTGCTTTATTTATGCCACCTTTACTGAATTCTGCATGAAATTAAGGCTTGTTACCTATCCCCTTGCATCTTATAAAAGGAAAATCACTCTTTCTCTCTCCTGAAAATGAACATGCTGATCATCAATTAAGACATAGGGAGGAAGGCTCCTAGTACACCATGAGCAGACTCCCTTTGTTATTTTTCTTCTTTTGAAGAATCTTCATGCATCTGATGCTGCTGGCCAACACAGACTTCACACATGAACTCATGAAGGGACTGTGCTGTTCAGCAGTCAAAGGCCAGCAAAGTCTTTAGGTTTGCTTTGAACTTCAACATCAGGTATTACAGATCACATGTCTGAATACATACTGTCAGCAAAGAAGCACTGACCTTGAACTGTATTTCTTTAAGATGGATTCCAAAATGTTTACCAGTTCCTCAGAGTTAATGAACTTTTGGGTGCTGAGCGTGTACATTTTTTCATAGAAGTCAGCAATTTCCATCCGAGCCTGAACAAAAAAACAGAGCTGTTCAGACAGGTGAGAAAGCAGCTCTTCCAAGTGAGGAGCTGTTCCTCCTAGTGCATTGTGACCCGTCGCCACCACCTTCTTCAGCTCATTATGCAGAGATGTGTAGATGGTTCGGATGGAGTCCTTTCGGCTGAAGAATGACTGACCACCTGTTCAGATAAATATGGAGGTATTACCAAAATCCAGGGACAGCAAAGATAGACAGCAACACTGAAAAATTCTTGTAATTATACATCTAGTTGTTCGTAAGTATTGCTTAATTACAGTACTTCTTTTAACAAAGAAATAAATTTCGGTGTTCTATTCTGCACGCAACTGAATTACAGAGCATATGCTCAGAAGGACTTTATGCAATTTCATGCAGGCTACACTTGTTCCACATCATGTCTTAGCAGCCAATAGCTGCTGCAAAACAGTAACTCCTTCACAGTTGCTTCAGTTATGACTTGACTTTTAAGAAACCCAGGGCTGAGTTAAATTTGCTACTATGATACATGACCTGGAAACACTGTTATCTATGGAAGTTAGAAGAATTAAGTCATCATGACTTGAGTGATCAAATTTTAATAGCCTCCACTCCTATTAGTAACTCTAGATGTTTTCCAGAAATTCCCTTAACAATCCCTCTTCAATAGTGAAGCACTCAAATTCACAAAGCAACCTTTAAATGGGAGCCATGTGTTCAATCTGTGTGTACAAATCAAATGTTTTTAGTCCCTACACAACCTCAGTATAAACCAGAATTCAAAGGGAAAACAATCATACTTTATCCCAGTGAGACCATAGTGCAAGTTACTCCATAACTAAAACTTGGAGAACAAGAAATCATCTGTGCTCCTTTCTACTATGAGGAATTTAAAAAAGAAAAGAAGACAGCAGTAAAGGGTCAAAGTAAAAGATACTTAACTTTGATATTACAAAAAGACTGTACAAATGTACTACCCTATTTCATAGCTTCTATTTACAGAATACCTAATTGCTATTCTGGCAGTCTACAGTTGCAGCTCAGCAAAGACCATAGGGGTTGAGTCTGAATCTTTTAAAGATTCCAAATTTAGGTGCCACTTTGAAACCACTTATAAATTTTGTAGTGCTGGATAGCTCTTTCCATGTTCCTTTCACACATATAATGTTCAAAGGTGACCACTGGCATTTGAGGTAGAAAGGCAGAGAACTGGCTATCACAGTGAAACTGTTCCCACTGTAACACGAGTAACCTCCTGGGCATAGGCAGGAGGAAGAATCATCTACTGCAGTTGTACGAAGTAAATAAATACACAAAACTTTGCCCCTTCTGTTGTCACCTGCATCCTTTCTGCAAGCATCATATGCACTCTTTAGAGTCAGCCTTGTAGACAGAGTTTTAGCTGCAAAAATCTTCTTATACATAGTTCCAAGTCATCACTTAAATAACAAAGCCGAATTTTCTTGATCGTTTAATGTGCTATACATCAGACTCATATCCTTTGATCCATTTTCCACACCCATCTGCAGTTCCAAAGAGAAAATAAGCAGCTTTGCCTAGAGGGTAGCATCATGAAAGCTCATTCTGTGCCAGTTTGGAATTTTTCTATTAATGTACTGACAAAACATGAAGCAGCTGAGATCGCGGCCAAAGCTTCCTGAGATCCTGCAGTATCCGCATGGGTAACATGCAGATGCTATCTCCAGCCCCAAGTACTTACATATACACCTCTAACACGAAGTGAAAAAGCTTTAACGCTCTGGTCACCCCAGTAAGCTCATCTTTGCCTTTATCTCAGCCAGAGATCTCAACACAGCAACACCTCTGGCTAATTTTTGGGAAGGGCGGGTAGGTGCCCTGCCGGCCAGTGAAGAGATGCAGCGCCCGGCACAGCAGCCAGGCTGCCAGCTGCGCGTCCTGCCGCTCACGCGTAAGGGCAGCACAGCCGGACACCGGCCCAGCCAGCGCCTGTCCTTCAGAGGCACAGACCGCCCGCACGGCCGGGGCAGGGTCCCTCCCTCCCCGCAGCGGTACCTAGCTTCTGTCCCAGGAAGGTCATGCTGTGATAGGCCTTCTCGGCCGCCGCCAGGTGCGCCAGCCCGGCCAGCAGCGCCAGCCAGCTGGACCCCGCGCTCTTGTTGGCTTCCCGCTCCTTCTCCACATTGTCCTTGGCCTTGTCGTAGGAGAAGATGCCCAGGTGGGAGAAGAAGGTTTCCAGCACGGCCTGCTCCACCGGCACGGGCGCTCCCAGCGGGATCGACTCCCCCATCCCGCCCGGCGCCTCCGCAGCGGCCGCCACTTCCGGGTCCGGCGCGCGCCCGCCCGCGCCAGGGAGCACGTGACCGGCGGGGCGGGGGCGGCCGGCTCGGGGTCACGTGACGGGCGGGGCAGCGGGAGCGCGCGGGAGCGCCGGGTCCGCCCGCCCGCGCTGCGCGTTCCTGTGCGCGGCTGCTGCGGGCCGCCCGCCTCCGCACTGCCGGCCCGCGTCTCGTCTGTGAGCGTAAGGCGAAACACACCTTCTGACAAATTGCTCTTCGGGTCTTTCTGAGACCCTTATTCCCACCTCTTTAACTCCCACAGAACCCTCTAGCTACTTTGGGGTTATAGTTTTTCCCTCCCTTGCGCCTGGGGAGATTGTGGATTGCCTACACTGCTCCCATTTTCTTCAGTTCTTGTTTCAGACAGAAGAGCTGCCTGGACTGATTCTCCGTGCAGGCCATGATGAGCACAAGGCTGAGCCAAGGCTGCGGAAGGTGAGCTCGCTGTGGCCACACCGACCGGTCCCAGTTCCGCAGAGCAACTACCCGCCCTTGCACTGACAGGCAGCACCTCTCCAGATGGAATGGCAGCTCTCCAGCTTACAAGAAAGGACATATTTTCCGTTTCCTCTCCGCACGGTGTTTCCCAGAACCTGCAACTGCTTTTAAGCTGGCATCTGGACAAACACAGCATCAGTTCTCTAACACTGGTATGATGCACGTACTAATTTAAGTAGCTGACTGCCTCATGTTCAGGAAACATCATCACTGAAAATGGGCACCAGATGCAAGTACCACCTTTAGGTATGAAGCAGCCTTTTAAATAAACCTCAAGTACAGTATCTACAAGCTTCTTACTCTAAACAAATTAGCCTAAGAATTTGGGTTTGGATATAGAATTTTCATAATTTTCATTCACGGGTCTAATATAAAAGGATAAATCTTCAAAGCCCTTCATCACTTTTCTAGGCATAAGCACCCCTGTACACATCCTTGAGCTTACTCAAGAGCAGTGTTTAACATCCCTGAAAAGGTATGTTAGAACTAAAATTTTGGCTTCAAATGCTTAAAATTTAAAGCAGTTTCACTGCAGTTATGAGGTCTTTGTTCTACAGCTGACAAGTCTGAATTTGACATGTACCAGAAGCTGCCTTCTTCCTGAACTTAACTGTTCACTTCATCTGCCAGAGACAAAATGGATGTAGGATTTTATAGCTGCTCAACAACTGACTTCTCTGACTTGGAAAGTAGGTTATTAAAATCTTATCTCTTAATGGGATATCTTGGTAATTTAAGTCAGGACCTGAAACACTCACCTGTTCAAGGAAATCAAAGCTGTGAATAGTAGGCTGCCAATGGTTTACAGAAAATAAGAATAGCAATGGGGACTCTAGATAATCAGGACACAGTCTCCAAAAGAAAACTGGGAGTGAAAGGTTCCAATAAGATCTTTATTGCAACACAGAGTTGACAACATGTTTTTGTATTTAATAGAAAGTATTGGGTCTCTTGGTGGTGAAACGTGGTTTGTGCTGGCGACGCAGAACTCTGTGTGGCAGCGGGAACTTGATTTTAGAATCCTGCAAGAAAAATATTTTTATGTCAACTGAGTTATCAGACAAACAGAAAATAGTTTGGAATAAATAGCCAAGCTGTATTCAGTGACTAACTTATACTCAGAAAAGCAATACATCCACAAATTAAGATATACTTCAGAGAACTTAAGAAACTACTTAGTTTTGCATTCTTTTTTTCAAAGTAATGCCAGTCAGAGGCATGTTTTCTACACCATAACGTGACATGTATTTGCTTTATCGTGACTTTCTTTCAAATACTTGTAGCAGTAGAAGCCTTGATCGTAATATACCATAATCATGAATATATGCACCCAAGTTTGGTTCCTGCCCTGTTTCTGGCTGCAAAGCAGAGCTGTACCACACAAGAGAAGTCCCCTCTTCCAGTCCAACATTAGACCAGGAGCCACTGGCCACTGCAGTGTTGGCTCACTTACATGGAACTGCTTGACTGCTGGTCTGCGGCACTTGCTGGCAGCAATTTCCTCAACCTTCATGATCTGGATTGAGTGAGCACGGGCACGATGACGGGCTCCCATATCACGGTCTGGAACAACAGAACTCGTTAAAAATAAATTTTTCTACATTTTCAGTTCAAGAATATTACAGCCTTTTGTTCAAGGAATGTTCATAGTGTCATCTACAACTTGTAAAATTTCCGATCAGCAATGAAAATCATGGTTTCTATTATGTAAAGTGATGGTAAATATCACAAAACCCAACAAACATCGGCAAATTCTTCCTGTAAGTTCTAAGCAAGCTCCTCAACAGGAAGAGCCATCTTACTCTTCTTGTCCAATTTCAAGAAGGTATGCATGGACACAAGTAATATATCTAGAACTATTTACTCTCTTGCAAGAGAAAATCCTATGATTCAGAATGAACACTGAAATATCATTACTGGAAAGACACAGGAACTTCAAAACACTTTCCCTTCCAAAAGGAAAGTGCAAATAAAAGCAGGATCTGAGGATAACTTTACTTTTATTGAAATTGAGCAGCAATATAACCATGAATCGATGTTCATCCCACATAATCAGGCATTCTGAATAGGAGGAAGCATCTTACTTGGGCTACCTGAAAATTCCTCTATTCAGCAGTGCAAACCACTGGCTTCAAATCACATCCATAGCTAGGTCTGCAAGGTATGCCTGTTGACATACTATTGTTTCCCATGAAGGTCTAACACACCTATTAAAAACTTACCTGTCACAACTCTTCTTGAGCATAAAGTACTAGTCATTGTATCATGAAAAATAGAGTTCCTGGGCCTCTTAAGCAATATTTCAGTATGTTTATGAACAGGGATTATTGCACATTAATGTAGCACCTTAAATTTCACTTTCAACAGCACTTCAGCTTTTGAAAGGCGACAAGGTACATTTACTATTTGCACACATGACAAGAATATCATTATTAGGAACAATATTCTTTGGGTTTTTATGTGCAATCTGTAGTACTTGTAACACTTTGGAGTCACGTATCAACAGTATCTGCTATACTGATGAAGGGAAATATAGGAACCAGGAAAATGGTCTATCCCTCAAGTACCTCACTAAACAGACTGAAATCAGGGCAACCATTAATTCTCCCTGAAACAAGGCAATGAGATTTTGGAGTAAGAATAGATTTTCCCCGCGATTTTTTTTTTTTTTTTTTTTACTTACTCCATAAAGGACAGATGCTAATATATTCCACATGATCTCTGAAATACTCTCTTCACAAAATTTCGGAAGATATATTATCCTAAAACAGCAGAGTGCAGAAAATACACACAGTACCTGAAAACTAATTCTCAGTTTGCATAGCAAAACTGATTACTACAGTGTAGAAAGACACATCAAAAAGAAGTGGGAGTCAGTTTTCCAGTCAGAAAAACTGTACAAAGGGAGGTAACAAGTCAAATACCACATGGATAATGGATAAACATCTATGGAATATCTGGTGGCCCCCTCCTTTAATTTTCCAGTGTTTCAGTTGTTTTACCATGGATTGAGTCAGCATGCCTTATGCCCAGTTTGAGATTTAATCTTCTGCTTGTGCACTGATCCTACTATTTGACACCTCAAACAGTTACATACATATACTTACAGCACTGAGTGACAGCACCCGCAGTGGTCAAATCTCTGTACTCCCTGTACATGTTGTGGGTTCCGCTACGAGAATCATAGCGCAACCAAATACCAAAATTTTTTACCCGCAGAGGGGACTTCTCATACACCTGGAATTACACAAGAACATGGCAGTGGTTAGAGATGATGTATTATTACTAGGTAACAATTTTAATAATACATACTTCAGAGCTTTCTTTTACCTTACCAACATAGCTGGTTTTATGTCTTGATAACTCACAGTAGAAAGTATTAGTAATAAAATAAAAAAAAATACAAGATTTCAGCACTGAAGAGTGTTCAAGGTATCAAGGCAGAGGAGTGTAAGCATACATACATTCACTTTCCCAAGGTTATGAATGTGAAAATACATCTTAAAAGGCGCACTGCACAATGAACCTAGTCTAAGAACAAGAGAGCAACACTGAACACATAGTTCATGATTTTGAAGCAAAAACTAATTTTCTATTTTGTTTACAGGACATATACCACTACTTTCAGAAACCAAACTTGTCACTCTTTTTCACAGCAACTGAAAGACTAATGGATTTCAACCTCACACCCCATAATTGTGATTCCTATAAAATCCTTCCACATACACCTGCTAAGATTCCGTAAGAACCTCCCGTATTTTTAGGTTTTCAATCCTTCACCTGGCCACAGTACACAATCTCTCCCGAAGACTTCTTCATTTTCTTCAGCTGAGAAACGAAGTACCAGAATCGGGACTTGGCGACGACATGGTTCGGAGCGAAGATCCGCATGCGGTACAGAGGAGGGGTCGTGCATTTCGGCGTGGGCAGGCAGCGCCCGACCACCTTGTACTCCCGCAGCTACAGGGACACGAAGAACAGGCGGATCACAGTGAGCGAGCCGCGGAGCCATCGCCGCGCCCGCCCCGCGCCGAACCCGCGTCTTCTCGAAGGAACAACGCGACGAGAGCAGCTCAATCCAGAACTGGAGAGAGCCCCTTGTGCCGGGCGGGTCGATCTCCCGGCGGATCTCCCCGCGGTGCCGCCCGCAGATCTGGGTCCGCACCCGGCGGGAGCGGCGCCGCCGCCATGTTGGCCGCTCGCCGCCTCACAGGCCAGGCGGCGCCGTTCGGGCACGCACGGGCCACTCTCGAACGCTACAACCCGCCACCGCCGCCCTCCCGACGACCACCTCGGCCGCTCTCCCGGCCCCGGCCGCGCCCGCCGGGCCCCGGCCCGTACTCACGGTGCCCGACGCCTTCATGGCGCTCCTCCGCCGCGGCCCGCAGGAAAGGAAAGGGACGGCCGCGTGCGCCGCCGCCTCACGTCAGTCACCCAGCCCCGCCCCCGGCGGCGCGCGCGGCGATTGGCTGTGAGCAGAGCGCCATTGGAGCACGCGGCTGTCAGTCTCCGCGCGCGGCCCTGGCTTCCGGCCTGGCGGCGCCGCGTGGCCCGGCCCGACCGGCCCTGCCCCGTGCTCCGCAGGCAGCCCGGCCCCGGCCCCGGCCCCCTGTTCCCATCACCGAGGCCGCGGGCCTGCATGGTCCCAATAGAAGGAGACCTAGCTGTGCGTGACTCCGTCTCCCGCCCGCCCTGCTGGCGTTGGCGCGAAGGACGCGTCAGAGAGGCTCCAGGCGGAGGGACCGTAATCCCCTCGGGGCAGTAGCCGGGAGCGGAGGGCTGTCGGGGAAACCTCTCTCGCTCGTCGTCCTCTGGGAGAGCGAGATCACTGGCTACCGTGAGGTTGCCCCTGCGGATCCCCCCGCGCACTCAGTTCCATGGGTTGCCTGTCTTTGGCGGCTGGTCCCGCCGGGCGCTCGTTCCTCCGCCGGGCGCCGTGAGCGGGCAGCGGCTCTGCTGGCAGGATAAGCAATTCTCTCTCGAGCGTTTGGGCGCCTCACGCCTTTTGAGAGCTGCGCTGCCGTAGCCGCAGGACAGGAGTGGGTTTTGCCTTGAAAGATACCGTAACAGCAGAGCGGCTGGGACGGGTTTGTAATGCACTTGCTTGCGTTTGGGTCGGTTTTAAGTCTGGCCCGACGGCCACGCGGGCTTCGGTGACGCCCCGTACACGGCGCTGCGTGCAGAGCCCCGCGCGCAGGAGCCCAGTGCCACATGTGCAGACACAGCTGGATCGCTCCTCACGGACAAGCCCACGCCTGCCGGGCCCTGCCCTCTGCGCGTCCCCAAGCAGGTCGCTCCGGCCCCTACTGCGGAGCTTGCACGGGCGGCCCGGCCCGGCCCAGCCCCGCCCCGCTGCCGCTGACACAGCACGATTTACAGACACTGGAAGCAGTTAAGGGGTGCAAGCCAGGACTGCTCTAGTTTATTCCGCCAGTGCGCTCGGTTTTACAGCGGTACTGAGGCGGAGGGGTGGGACTACTGTTCCCAGGCTGCGCCGCGGCCCGGACACATCCCGGCGTGCCCCGCGGCCGGCCGGCTTGGCGGCGAGGGGCGGTCCTGCTGCTCCTCCTCCTCCTCCCGCCGCCAGCCGAGGCGGCGCGGCCCGGCCCGGCCCGCTCCCTGTGCTCGTGGCGCCCGCGGAGCCGTGGGGGTGGGCGGGAGCCGGCGGCGATGGAGCACTGACCGGGAAGGTACGGGAGGAGGGGCGCGGACAGGACGCGACACGCGGAGCGGGTGACTCAGCCCGGGGGGGAAGGGGCAGAGTGGGCTGAGCTGGCGGTGTCTCCGGGCTCCTGCGAGTCCTCCGGCCCGTTTCCTCATCCCAGGACCTCCTCCTCAGTAGCCGAGAGACTCTGGGGAAGTGGGGGAGCACCGCTGCGTCCGCCTGGCCTCACTGCTGGGGAGCAGCGGGGGCTGCAGCAGGCCGGGCCCCGCCGGTCCCGCCCTGCGGGTGCCACGAGAAATATCAGTGTTTTTCACTGCTAATGCACGCTATAGTCTGCGGTGCGGTTCAGTTCGCCGGAGCTATCGCCTTGGTGGCTGCCCATCCGCTGTGGTTCCGGTGGGGGAAGGAAGAAATCGTAGGACGGCGGCATGAGGGGAGGGAGGGACGTCCCCGCTCCTCCATGTTCGGCTGGCGGCGGCGTGGTCGGAGCGGCGCTCCCGCCGTGGGCTGGGGCTGGGGCTGGGGCTGGGGCGCTGCCGCCGCCCGGGACGGCGCCGGGCGGGTTTCGGGAGAGCCGATGGCTGCCAATTCCCGAGCGCCCGGCCCGGAGCGCTGCGGAGCGGTGTCGGCTCTTCCCAGCCACGGGAGACCGGGCTCTGACCGAGTCAGAGGCCTTACTCCCTACCGGGAATTCCTGCCTGCAAAACTGTGCCTGAAACTGAGACTTAGTGTCATTTCCAGAAAGAAAAACTTTCCTAGTCCAGTTGAAAAGTTGTCGAGGAGCAGTAGTTACACAGCTGTTGGCTTTTCACCGCGTGTTAGGTCAGTGTAAAGGGTCTAGAGCCCAAGGAGCTGTAAATATGCCCAGGGTTTGCAGCAAGCAAAACCGCAAAAGAAATTGTAAAAGATGAATTTTAATATCTTTGTTTTATTAGACAGAAAACTTGAGGAAATTCAAATGAGGCACGCCACTGGCTCCCCCTGTGTTATTACATCTTGTAAATACTTAAAACGACTGCTGAACATGAAGCTTTTTATAATTGCTGATTGTTCCTGTGGTTAGCATCTGTAGTTAAAATGCTTTGAATGATTTCATTATTGGGGTATGTCTGGATCGAAGTTGCACGCTTTGACCACGTGTTTATTGTTAATTTCGCAGTCTTCCCCACTTCAAGTAGGTTGAATTTTTTTGTTCCTCCTCCTTTACACCATGAAAACAATCTTTACTATCAAATGTATTTTTAAGTATTTACTAGAGGAAAAGGAGTAGTTTTTATGGGACATGCCTGTATGACTTCACTGGTAAGGAACTGCATCCTTCTAATTACTATAAGATGAGTTTGCCACCTGACATGGTGTACTGCTTAACAAAAAAAAAATTAAATACGAGCAATACATTCTGCACATCTGTATATTAGCTATTAATGTTATAAGTTATTTTTATAAATAAAACTTGCTTTAATGACATACTTGATATTATAGGTAAATGCATTTTGCAGTGCATTTTATAAATTATTAGTACTATTAAAATCACCGTTCAGTTTTGCTTTTGAAGTGTAACTGGCTGGTTAAATTTGTGGTAGAAAAGTTACCTACTTGAGCAAAACCATGAGGCATGAAAAGTTACTAATTTTCTCAAGAGGCTCATTCAAGTATTTTATCTCATTAGTTGTTTATTAGAGTTGGCTGGTCAAGATGAAACTGAGGAAAGGCTGTATGATAGAAGTTGAAGTTTTAAGTACACTCGTGAAGCATTTAGAATATTTGTGAAATTGATTTGCATCGCTGTTAGCATTAACAAGTGAAGAAAAACCTGTTTGAGTGACATTATTTTTATTAGCAAAATTTGTCACCCAGGTATAAGTTATTTGCCCAAAATATAGTAATGTACTGCTATCAGCAGGTAAATATATAAAAAATGCCTTTGTATATTAAATAGTTGTGTAATTCTGGACCCGACTCTAATCAAAAGATGCTATTGCTAAAAAAAAAAGAAAACCAACATTTTCCCTGTAACATTTTACCTTTTTTTCAGTCTGGCTCTTCTGGATGTTGATTTTGGGGAAAGCAGATTGGGGGCTGGGGATGCACAGGGGGAAGACTCAGCACGTTTAATCCCTAAAGATTCTGGCCCTGAGGGGGATCACTGTGACTAAGGCAGTCTGTGAGGCTTCTTTTGCCAGGAGTCATCACTTTGTTCCAGACTTTCTGGTTTCTATACTGCCAAAACCTGCAATTTTTTTTAGTATGAACTCAATTTTACTTATTAAATTGCTTTTCATTATGCACTTTGGCATAGTGTATTCTGTCTTGACTTTTTTATAGAAGTCTGTTACCACATTAAATTTTGGGCTCTCCTTTTCAGTTCTGCTTGCTGTTGCTTGTCACTGTGCCACCTTTTTTCCCGTGGGGGAGGGTGAACAGTAGAGCGTGCATGAGAGACAATACTAAGAAATTAGAAGTTCTGCCTATGGGTATGTAGGCAGCTTCAAACCACAGCTCCTTTGTGTTTCATCTCTTCCTCTCATCTCTTCCTTTCCCTTACCTCCTACAGACTTATGTAACAAGGCCTGATTTCAGGCCTAATTAATTATGTTACCATGGGGGGGGGGAGGTGGGGCAGAGATCTGAAAAATAAATGGGGTTTTGTCCCCTCTTGCTATTAACCGTATCCTAGTATTTAACAGAGAATTTTTTTTTTTTAATTGTCTGTGTTTTACTGGAGCATTGCAGAACAGCCTATAGAGGCAGGCTATCTTTAAAACATTTGTCCAGCTCACTTGTTAATTTTACACTGAATTTTGTAAATTTGCTAGTAAGTCAGCACCCATCTGTAGGAACAGGAAATTTTTGTTAACAACTCAGTGTGGTGTATTTTGTGGTTAATTTCTAAGACACTTGTATGTGCTTGCTTTAGAAGAAAGACCTGATAATTTTGTCCCCACCACAGGAAAGTGGGTGTATGAAGCATCTTACCTATCTTGGAGTTGAGTAGAGATTTATTTTTTTTCTGTAGTTAAGTTTGTGGCGGGGGGGGGAAAAAATGGTCTTTCATTTAATGAGTAGATTTATGCTTATATCATGTCTTGCTGAAACTTCTGCATGCTTGAAATTTGAATTTAAGCCTTTGACCTGAATGCTATACGTAATTCCATCTTTCTGTTAACCAAGTTCTCTTTTTGAGAGAATTGAAATATACAGAGACTTTAAACTTCCTTGTACAGTACTATGAAAAGTTGATTAAAAGACTTAGAATTTTGATATCTGTATTGGAAGTGTGTGCATTCATGTTTTATTGGAGTACTTTATTTGAGGTTTGTGGGCCAACTTGTGTCATTGTTACTGTCCTGGTTTCAATTTTTCTTGTTCTGCTGAGCAAATAAAATTTCTCTTTTTCTCTTTTCAGATGATTGTATTTTCCCCTCTAGAAGAAGTGGGCAAAGCATTTAGGAACAGGAAACAACGAGTATAGCAATAGAGATGGATGAACAAGCCCTTTTAGGGCTCAACCCAAATGCTGATGCAGACTTCAGACAAAGAGTATGTAATGAATTGCCTCTTCTCTCTAATAGCTGGAGGTGGTATTGCAGTGCAAAAATCTCATGTTTTCATGTGCTGTGCGGATTTGTTGAGTTTGTTTTGTAAGCCATTGCATAGGGTTTGTGGTGGCAACTACAAAACCAAGTCATGTTGCAAACGTGTAAGCTGAGGGGTGTGTATTATCAGTTCTGTTACACTTCAGTTACACTTAATATGCATAGACTTTATTTTTCTGGACTCTGACTGTTTAAGTTTTTTCAGTTCTTTGTACTTGTTGCTCAACTCCTTACATAGATTCTCATAGAATGAAAATCATCCACAGTAAACAATTGGCTTGAAATTAGCCTGTTGATTCTTAGATGATTTTTAACCATAATTTTAGTGGATTACCTAGGTTTAGTGTCTTTTTATTGAGATGTGTGAGTTTAATTGTAGCAGAGCTTGTGTTATTGTAAAGTAAGTTCTGAAAGCAATCATGGTATGCGAGTAACATTTACTGCATAAGAGATGATCCTATAAAAAGACGTTGTTTATGTAACTTTATTGAGTAATTATTGCTGCCAACAGATTACCATGTTGACTTAACTGTCTACAAGAAAACATCCTTGTCCCTGAAAGATTTTACTAGAAGTTAATACCATGGTTTTGTGTTCATAAAACACATCCTGGAATGTTTTAAAACAGCTACAAATGTGGTTTGGTTTGTTAAGTAGCCTGTTAAATATGTTAGTTCTGGGCATTTGTCCTTTTTAAAAAGATGGATATAGCTAATCTTTAATGATCTGTCAACAAAATATTACTAAAATTGGAAGCTTTTATATTTGACTTTTTAACTATGCAGTGAGTTTTGAAATATTTTGTAGCAGAAGGGGACTTACCTTTTCCACTGTCATGTAAGATGTTAACATAAGGAGAGTATCAAGGCATTTCTAGTAAAGCAATATATGAAATATAAGAAAATCGTTAGTGCTAACTACAGGAAGTGAATTCTTATTTTAGATCTTAGTTCTGAATAATTACTTTGGGAGATGGGTTTGGTAAGTTGAAACATTTATCAAGTAATGTAAAAAGCAGCCCCTAAAAATATCCAACAGCCAAACCACCTCCTTGAAATAATGTTGCTAATCTAATCTGTTTCAAAACTTGCTTTACTGTTCTGAATTACAGGCCACACTGAGCCTTAAAGCAATTAAATAAAATTAACTGTTGTCAAATGTTGTTTAGAAGTCCTTATAAGTAACGTGATTATTTAAAATTTGGTAGAGGTTTTCTCAATTCCTGTAAAAGATTCATAAACTGATAATTGTCCAGGTGGTCAGAGTTTGAATATTTTTTTAGCTTGGGATGTTAATCACAAGCAAAGTGCAACAAAAATAGTGAGTTGTTGTCAGTGAAAAATCTCAATTACCACTTCTTTAGAACTTGGAAGAAATTTTAACTTGGATCTGAACTTCCACCTAAATGGAAAGGCCCTGAGCAAGCTCCTCTAGTCAGCTGTGTCTCTGGAGGTTCCATCTAACCTCAACACTTCTGATTCTATGATTTCTTTATTCAAGTAACAAAAGTCTTTGTATTGAATATGAAGTGGAAATGGGTGCCTGTGATATTGGCATTTGGAAAAAGCCTGCTTAGTTTTACAGTGCTTAGGGAACCATTGGAATATATCCAAATAGCGTTGGCTTTTGGAAGAAGAGCTGTTTAAATATAAGGGCTAGTGTGAATGAAATGTATTGCTATGTGCTTTGTTCTTTTTTAAGTGAAACTTGCCTCGATTTTTGCAGGCACTAGCCTACTTTGAGCAGCTCAAGATATCTCAGGATGCTTGGCAAGTCTGTGCAGAAGCATTAGCTCAGAGTATATATAGGTAATGTAACTAATAATTTCTTTTCATTAGTAATGTGTGTAGATCTGATTTAGCTGTGCAGTGTAATTGGCAAACTAAATTGTTGAAAGTTAGTATGGCCTACATACTATTTTTAGTGTCATAGTTGATCTGTGGCCTCTGTATAATGCCTTTCAAGAAGAGCAACATATTAATTAAACTCCTAAAGACTGCTGGTTTTTGAAATCCAGGGGAAAAGAAGTGCTGAGAATTGCCCACTGCAAGACTATAGACTTTATTTGCAGTAATCTCATGAGTAGTTCCTTTTCCCTGCTATGTGGAGTAGGCTATCCCATTTTTTAAGATGCAGAGAGTGTGCAATCACCACTGTTTTGGTTCATAGCTGTGTATTTACATCAAAAATACTAGGTTGTCACTGTTTTATAGAATAATTCAATAGGGAAGGGAATTGAGGGGTGCATGTCTCCTGAATAACAGCAGTAGTTTATAGTGAATGCTTTTTTGTAAATGATTTATCAAAACTATGGACTCCATTAGAACGTACAGTAGTTAAAACCACAAAGATTAGAAATTATTATCGTTAAAAATACATTATGGTTGTTGCAAGTTTTAGATAATAAAATGAAAAAGCGGTGTAGATAACAGAGCATGTGGAATGTTTATTCTTCATCTGTACCTCAGCTTGTCTTTACCTTTGATTTTTAAGATGCAGAGTACAACCTGCATGTAGAGGGCCTCAAACATACTATTGAAGCCTGACAGGTTTTTGTAAGGGCAGGGTACAATAAGTGCTGAAGTTTTGATTGTTCAATACTGAAATCAAACAGTAACAAATAGGTGGCTGTAGAAAAAAAAACTAGTATCAAACATAAATATTAGTTTAACAGTTGCTCATTTCTACCAGATTAACTGCTCCACTATTTGTCATTTTTGCTTTGAAATAGCAGTAGCAGCAGGTTTGTTTTTTCTGTTGCCAAAATAACACAATTTTCTTTTTTAGCGATGATCACATCAAGTTCTTCTGCTTTCAAGTTCTGGAACATCAAGTTAAGTTCAAGTGAGTAATTTTTCTTGATACCATCTATATACATCCGTTTAATTTTCCCTTTTTATCCTGCTTGTAGATAAACTTAAAATGGTATCTGTTGCTTAGTTGTGGTTGATGAGGTGTCTGTCGTCTGATGCAGAGAGCTGTCTTGTATTTCTTTGCCTTTTCCTTGGAGAGGTTTTGAGCAGCATGCTCTGCTCTCAGCTAGTCTAACACCTGTGTATGGCCTAATGCAGACTCAGTTAACGAGAACTGCTTGAAACTTAGCTATTCCTGTCTGGAGATTCAGGCCTTACTCTGTACTTTCTCTGATTTTTTGCAGCCGTGCTCTGTACAGAGTCCTGGACTTCAGACAGAGCCCTATTCATTCAATAACCATGGCAGAGATGTTGAGAAATTAGTCTTTTCACTGAACGGTGGTTTCATAAATCTGTAGTTCTAGGGAAAAAAAAACTTTTTAATAATATGAATGTCATTGCACTGAACTATATTTTTTTTCACTTTGGGCTCTCTTGGTCTGGAATTGAGCATCATGGAATGTTTGAATGTCATTGTGACTGCTTGTAATACACTGAATGGGTCATGAGTTCAGATAGAAATAAGATGTATTTTATGACTGATTTTTACAGTTTGGTATGAGTGCAAATGTTAAAGACTTTATTTACCTAATTTTACCTCACTGCCCACTTTCCTCTGCTTGTTTCATTCCTGTCACCTGCTTCCTACAGTATGTTTTCTCTAGTTTCCTGCTACTTATTTTCTTGAAACATTTTCAGTGGGGTGGTTTTTTTCATCTCTTTAATAAATAGTTGGCTGTGACAGGAACACTGGAGTCCCATTAAGCAGTCATTCCTATTAAGGACTCTAGAAACCTATAGCTAACTCTTTTTGCAATAGAGTATTCTCAGCCTCACTAGTCCTGGCAGATGTATGGCTTGTAGTTGAGGTGGGCTGGATATAATGTCACAATTTGCCAGAACTATATGTATGGCACAAAGCAGAATTACTTCCTTGGGTGTTTAGTAAATGTGGTGTAGCTCAGATCAGTGAAGGACTTCTTGTACTCAGTAGTGATATTCTTCAATGTGTAGGAAACAAGTTCAGGCATATACAGATGTCTCTTCTCCCCTTTGGCCTATGGTCAAATGTATATTTTTATCAGGGTCATAAGTCCTATCTCTGATGGACCAGATTTCCTGCAAAATTTCAAGCTTCTACTCCAATATAGGAGGCAGTAATGCCTCAACACATGATCCATTACTGTGGGTAAAATGTTTTTTATTATTTTTGCCTTTGAGTCAAAATTTTAACATGCAAACAGTTTTGTAAATTGCTGTCTTAGAAACTTTTCTTTTTTGTTAATGTGGAGCATTATATATCATACAAGTAAAGCAAAAAGAATTTTTGCTGTACTGAGTGTTGGTGTTTGTCATGAAGCACAGTTGTATTTGACCTCAGTATTTTTTGTTTCAGATACTCTGAACTTACTGAAGTCCAGCAGCAGCTAATTAGAGAAACACTCATAACATGGCTGCAAGCACAGGTATGTATGTCCTTCACAGCAGTCTTAGGTGTTAGGCTTTCTTGGTATCTGATTGTTAAAGGTTTGTGAGAAAATTTTTAAATCAAGTGTTGTAGAGAAGTCCATGCCTGAACTTACTACTAAATATGTGTAGCTCTTGTATCAGTTTGTAATTGGGGTTAAATCAATTATGTGTGAAATAAGGTGTATTGAGAGTTCTCCTTTAGGGAGGTATAAAACAGGTTCTTGAATGTTTGGAGGAGGAGCAGGCTTGCTCTTTTCTAAGACCCTACTGAGTGAACTCTTGTCTACTTAAAATGCTGGTAGATGTTTATCGCTTCTTTGTTAGTACCGTGGCAGAATGTGGACTATTCTTTCTTGTGGAATCAGTTACTGTAGCTGAACTTGTGGTAGCAGCCCCACCCAGGAGTTTGCAGTCAGCAGAATCATCCACTGGTTTGCCCATACCTGCCATTATGTAGCTGTCATTCCACTTCTGACTGAAGATTAACATAGTTGTTGCATAGAAAACTTAACAGTAGGAAATGGAATATAATAAGACTTTAAAAAGAACAGATCATTATGAAGTGGATTAATTTTTTTTTCTTGTGGCAAACTGTTCCATGTAGGAGTTTATAAAAGGGAAAGAAGAGGAGATTGGATGTGACCAATTTTTCTTTTTTTTTCTTTTTTTTTTCTTTTTTTTCTTTTTTTTTCTTTTTTTTCTTTTTTTTCTCTTTTTTTTCTTTTTTTCTTCTTTTTTTTCTTTTTTTTCTTTTTTTTCTTTTTTTTCTTTTTTTTTCTTTTTTTTCTTTTTTTTCTTTTTTTTCTTTTTTTTTCTTTTTTTTCTTTTTTTTCTTTTTTTTCTTTTTTTTCTTTTTTTTCTTTTTTCCTCCCTTAGATTTAGGAATTTCCCTTAATATTGTTAGCACTAGCATTTAACACGGGCACAAGCTAGCTACAGGAGGATGGCAACCTTCACCAAACTGACAAATGACTGAAGTCTTTGAGTAATACACTTCATGTCTTGCTACTGAATGAAAGGCTTAGGACTGTATCACCATAGAAAACATTTTCCCTGTAGCATGACAATTTAGCCAATTTTTCTTCAAATTCCTTGGAAATGTAAGGGTTTATTTGTTGATCTCAGCCAGGAAGAGGGTTAGTACATTAACTACTACTAAGATCAAAAAACCCATAAGATTCTTCTCTAATTTATTAAGAATATACAGATGAAATGTCTTGTTTCTGCCAGATGCTGAATCCCCAGCCTGAGAAGACTTTTATTCGCAACAAAGCAGCACAAGTCTTTGCACTGCTTTTTGTTACTGAATATCTCACAAAATGGCCCAAGTTTTTTTTTGACATTCTGTCAGTAGTTGACCTTAATCCACGAGGTGTGGATATGTACCTCAGAATCCTGATGGCTGTTGATGCTGAGCTGGTGGACCGGGATGTTGTTCATACATCAGAGGCAAGTTATTATTTTGCATTAACACTTGTTTTAAAATTTTAGGAAGTTCTCTTACTTTAGTTAGGGCAGAAGGTTTTTAGATATGTTTTTTTTTTCCTGTGGCAACTCTGCCTTAGATGCATTGGGGGGTTTAAATGCAAAATATTACGTTTAGCTTTGTTGTTTAATGCTTGTTATGATTCCGTGCTTTTCAGCTATTTTATTGCTTGAAAGCTTGCAAACAAAAATTAATCAACTGAATTTGCCAGTGTAATGCTAGGTTGATACTCATTCTAAAATGTTAATTTTTCTAGTGCGTGTTTTAAGAAGTCCTAGCATCAAAAGTCCATTTAATGATTTACAGGACTGCTCTTCTTTTTCTGCCTTTTTTTCTTAGTGTTTGGGCATTGTAGATAATAAAAGGGAAAACTTAGGATATTTTGGTTTTATTTGTTGGAAAGGAAGAAACATTCTCTTTGAGTTTCTGATTTATTTATCTTACTATAAGACATGATGTCTGGCAGTGGATACAAAAATGCTACTAATTTGACAAGATGCTAATCTGTGACAAGACTGATTGTGTCCTTTTTCTCTATTGATAGGAGGCTCGTAGGAACACCTTATTAAAAGATACTATGAGGGAACAGTGCATTCCAAGTTTGGTGGAATCGTGGTACCAAATCTTACAAAATTATCAATATAATAACTCAGAGTTGACATGCCAGTGCCTTGAAGTAGTTGGAGCTTATGTATCCTGGATAGATTTGAGCCTGATAGCCAATGAAAGGTAAGAAGGTTTTGATGGAAGAGGTTTGCAAAATTTGTCTTAGTAGTGCTGACTCTATAGAATGAAATATATATAAGTTCTTCAAAGATTATTTTTAATTCTATTTTTGGAATTTTGGAAATTTTAAGAGAGTGGTTGTTTTTGCAAGCCAAGATGATTTAATGGCGAAACTAAACACTACTCGGTTTGCTGTGTTCTCTTTAAAATGTATAAAATGTTGAGTTTTGTCAGTACAGTAGAAAAAGAATTGTAAAAAGAAGACATTGTAAATATGCACATGTATATTATAAAGCTTCTATACAATGTTACTTTGTACAAATAAAACTAAATTTTTTTTCTCTGAAGGTTTATAAATATGCTGCTAGGTCACATGTCTGTGGAAGTTCTTCGGGAAGAAGCCTGTGATTGTTTGTTTGAAATTGTAAATAAGGGAATGGACCCAATTGATAAAACAAAACTGGTTGAGTCTTTATGTCAAGTATTGCAGTCTGCTGGCCTCTTCAGTATTGATCAGGTTTGTGCATTGATTTGGTATGACAACAGGAATGAGTCATAGGTTTCTGACAGTTCTTAAATAAGCAGATGCACAGAAAATTATAAAACAATCCATAGATTAGAGGGAAGTACTTTTGCTTCTGCATCACAGCCAAACACTTCTTACCGTTTTCTCACGCTTAAATTTAAGAGCTTGTTATGAATGTTCATTATAAATTTGAACGCGCAGGATCTCATTCTAGAGGCAAGGTATTATGTAACTCCTCTGTTCCTCTCCTAAAGCATGTTGTGCTTTCTGTTAATACTGCTTCTGTTTCCTTGTCTTGAATCTTCCTTCCTGAATGAACAGATAACAGGTATTGTAGCTGAGACAGCTGATCTAAGGTCTCACCCTAAAAAATTCTATGCGTAATTAGGCAGGGGAAAGAGCTTTGTTAAGGACACGTGTGCTGTTTTGCATGTGTGTACCATCAAACATGAGGCTTGAAATGCTTATCTGCAAGCTGGAAAAGTATACCTACTAACTAAACACACATTGCCTGGCTGTTGCCATGTGTAAGAACACCACTACCTGCTGTGGAGAAAGAGCAATCCTTATGAAGCTTTAATTCTTAGATTGCAAGGCTTTTACCTCTTATTTTGAAACCTTTGTCAAATTTATATTCCTACTAATAAAAATCTTAAGTCAGTCTTAGGTAGGCTTGTTATTCTCTCACTTTTGTAGTTACGGCAGAGACCAAAATGTCTCTTTGAGGTGGCTGCTTTAGGGCTATTTCCTGATTCTGATCAATGTGTTTCTGCAAAGCAAGACAGAACTATTTAGTATTGACTCACTCTTACAGGCAGCACTGAAAGGTACTTGTCATCAGTATTTCTGAAGTGAACTGCAGCTGGTGATTCTTTGAAGCTTTTCCACAAAAAGACTTTTCTCTTTTGCAGCATGAAATTTATGGTAGGCATGTGTTGCTGCTTTTATTTTGAACCTGCTTATTGCTGTAAAGAGAGAAAAAAACAAATCTGAAGAGACGAAGCAATCTACTGTTGTGTAATGGAGGACAGCCAAATCTGGCATTGCTTTAACTCTTTGTCTTCTCCATTCCCAGGGGAAAAAGAACCAATTGTAGGCAATTGGTAGTATCCAGCTAGGAGACAAGTGTTGGTTTAATTCTACATACTAGACATGGGTAGTACAGTCTGTAGTCTTGTGTTATTTTAACATAAGATCTGTTAGTATTTTTAATCAGGTGTCTTTTCTTGCAGGAGGACGATGTGGATTTTCTGGCCAGATTTTCTAAGCTGGTCAATGGGATGGGACAAGCATTAATAGCTAGTTGGACTAAACTGATAAAAAATGGTGATATGAAGAGTGCTCAAGACACTCTACAAGCTATTGAAGCAAAAGTGGCCCTGATGTTGCAACTTCTAATTCACGAAGATGATGACATCTCTTCTAACATCATTGGCTTTTGTTACGACTACCTTCACATCCTGAAACAAGTAAATATGTCTGACTTCAATTTAACACCAATTCTGACATGATTTAATTTGATTTTTCTGTGGAATGTGTCATACTTTGTGGAAACTGACTTGCAAATAGGTTTTTTGACTAATTAGCATTTTGTTTCTTTAATGCCTCTTTAATGCTATTTCTGTAGTGTTTAGAGATCAGAAGGATTTTATTTAAGTCTTATGATAAGGGGAAAGGCATATAATTTGGCTGTTATAAGAGCAAGTCTTTCTCTTAGACAGTAATGGAGCAGTAAGAATATAAATACAAAAAATTAACACTTGAATTTTATTTTCCAGCTTTCTGCACTTTCAGACCAACAAAAAGCTAATGTAGAGGTAGGTATTTATTTTTTGCTACAGATTCTATACTTAAAGGACACATTAGATCTGAATATTCCATTTTGCTGAAGCAAATCATATTTCATTTATATGCCTCATTGTGTATGTGACAGTAATTAAAAGTGAACACCTAAAAGGACAGTATGTTCGATCTTTTGCTTAGTAACTACAGTTGTTTCTTTAAATAGTAAATATGAATTGTGTATGAAGATCAAAGCTATTTTAGAGCTGATCTTCCCAAACAGCCCTTAAGCATGTTGGCAAGCTCTGCAGGCTATACTCCTCAAAAAATATTCTTAAATCAACATGGAAGGGTTGTTTCCTTGAAGTTTTTATTTTTATTAAAACCTGCTCTAATTCCAAAGGATGGAAAGAGGTGTCTAGGAGGATTGTCATAAATATTACTCTTAATATAATGTAAGTTAAACTTAAGAAGAAAGCAACAATTGAGATAAGTTGTAATTATGAGCAGTTATATGTTAAACATTACATTAAATATACATTAAGCTCAATTAGATAATCTTAAGTTTATATATAAAATGTAAAGTTTATATCCAGTTTTGGAAGTAGTGAACTTAAACAGATTTTTCAGCCCAGTCAGCTCCAGTGCAGATGTACTGATTTGGATATTGAACTGGTTAGATTGGTGCAGTTGTATCTTAAGTTCATGCAGCTAACAGGTGTGATTCCTTTTTCTTTACAAAGAAAACTGAATTCTGTACTTGTTCTAACATGAAAAGTTGGGTTTGGATAATTGTGGTATGGAGTGTCTTGATCTCTTTTTGTCTAATGTCTGTTTAATTGGATTAGGTAACACAAAAAGAGAACTCTGGTAATAACACTGAATCATTTTATTTTTGTGACTGTCCATTGTTGTTACAGCTAGATCAAATTATGTTACTACTGCTGTACACTTAAAAGTTGGAATATTACTTGAAATACTGTTACTGTCTTGAAATATGTTTAAGTTGCTTTCATACTGGAAATTTTGATGTTCCAAATATTTCAAAATTTTACTGAGCACTTACTGAGGATTTGTGTTAAACTGAGAAACAATTGTAACAAATTCTTTTCTTTCATCCAACTTATAATAAGAAAGTAATGGGAAGTAGTCTAAATCTTACTGGTTTTTGTATTAAGCTTTAAATTTTGTGCTTAGCAGCATTCCTTTAAGGTTTTGCATTTTAAGGTTAACACTTACAACTTGTTCATTATTTGAACAGGAAAAAAAAGGGGCTTGTTTCTTGTGCCTCTGAAGTTCCAAGGTTTTTTCTTATCAGCCGGATACATTTTTAATTCTTAGAATGACTGACTGGTCTTTCTAAGCATTTTTGGCTACAATATTGCAAAATATTTTGCAGTTATTTTTTCTTAAATATCATTCCTTACAGAGAAGTGGACACTTTTCACAGGTCATGGTGACACTTTGTGTCAAAGTATCTATTTCTGCAAGATGACCAAGAATTTCAACTCAGTAGGTTTAATTCATTGGTCCATTTTTGTGTTGATGAACTTCAGGTTTTGCAGTTACAATGAAAAATAATAAATATGGTTTATTTGTCTAAAGTTTACATAAATTATGTATTCTACTGATGTTGATGATAACGATTAGACTAAAAGCCTTGAATCAGAAGTGTTTACCACATGCAATGGATAGTAGTTATAGGTACTACAATATAGTGTACTGTTTCTCGAAGCAATATTAAAACAACAATATTAAAGATGGCAAAATAATTATTGACTAGAGATTGGTATGCTTATCATTGATTACTGTGAGCTATTAGAGAAGGGTTTCCTCTACCTAGTTTAGTCATCTTAATTTGTTTTCCATGTGAACTGAACAGCACAAGTTGCAAGCAGGAAATAAAGCTAGACAATACTGTCAGAGACTGAGAGCTCCAAAATATCTGTGCTGTCTGTCTGGAATAACATTTGGGTATTGTTTGGATATAATCTTATCTGTTTTGATTTGGACTGCTAAATAATAGTTCAAAAGGGATTAAAATTATTTTTACCTAATGTAACGCTGGCTTCAATGTTTTCTTTACCTGTAGTATTTTTAACAGTTGTTTCTTCTAACTTGTCTGCTTCTATGCTTACTGTTCTGTTTTTATCCTAGGCAATCATGTTGGCTGTTATGAAGAAGTTGACATATGATGAAGAATATAATTTTGAAAATGAGGTATTGTGTTGTAGGAATAAACAAACACATGCAACTTAATTGTATGTAGTAAAACTTGCTCACACTTAATATCTGTGTTTTTCATAAACTAAAGATTTAAAGGTAGGAAGCAAGGGTCCATAGGCTGTTTTTTTTCCTATATGGAAAGCTTCTAGGCATGTCTGCATAGGACAAAACAACACAGTAAAGGTATATCCAAGCCAACTGAGTTAATATTTTTGGCTGTGTTTGTACAGAGCTATCCCTAGGCAAATAAGCTGTGCTGATAAGTAAACATAGCTGTTGAGTTGGCTAGTTCAGTGGAAATTTGCATGTTTTTGCACATCACTTCTGTCTTGCAAAAATACTTCAGAAATATTGTGTAATGAAAATCTGAAAAGACATGCTGCTTGAGCTGCTGGAGATAGTAAAAATGAGCTAAAGATGGGGTAAAGTCTTTGATTTAGTTTTTCTTTCATGCTTAACATCTGTCAGCCAACAGTAATGATTATGTGAGACAGACTTACTTTGCCCTATGCTGTTCAGAGAGCTGTAGTCTGAAAAGGGTTAACTTACACTATGTCTAGTCCATCATAGGTGTTGTCAGTCCAACTTTTAAACTAAGCTAGATGGTGAGAAAGAATAGCTTTGAGGAGTGAGTCAATTTTTAAGAATTGAGTCAATAAAGCTTTGCCAAGAGCATTTTCTTTCTTGTACATTTGGTTGGTTTTCATTTTGGAAAGCTTTTTTAGTATGTTTCTGGACTGATGCAGTGGATCTCATATTATATCCAGCCATAAAAGGAGCCTGCTGTTATGTTGCAAGAGCACTGGATAAGTGTTATTGAGTTCTCTGAGTATGCTAGACTGGTTTTCTATGTACATATTTTGCTTTAGATGTAATTGTCTAAAATAGTTGTAGATGAATTTAAACATGAAAATAAGGACTTGACTGATGTGGATTTTTTTTTTTTTTTTTTGTAGGGTGAAGATGAAGCAATGTTTGTGGAGTACAGAAAACAGTTGAAACTGTTGCTGGACAGACTTGCTCAGGTTTCACCAGAATTACTGTTAGCATCTGTCCGCAGAGTTTTTAACACTACACTTCAGTAAGTTGGGTTTATAGACCATTTTGTGTGATGCCTTTTTGGGCTTTGGTTTTTATTTTCCTTTTGTAAACCAGCAGTCTGTAGTGAAAGTGTGCTGCAGCAAGGTGAAGTTGGTTGACAGAATGAGCTTGTTAAAACTTAAATATGACTTCATATAATCTGTTACTCAGCTCCTTGGAAAGGAAAAGGTTTCTTTTTGTTACTTTAAATGGCAGCATTTTCTTTCCTAGAGATGTTTCTTGATCTCTGTCACTTTACCCACGTAGCACCAGCTGTTAGGAGAGGTGTTCACTTTGCCACATCTTGTAAGAGTTTCCTTGAGGTGTTAATATTATGCATTACTTTTATCAGAAAAACAAGGCTGGATGGAGGGAAAAAAAATCTTAAGTGGTGTATTTTCATAAAAAAAAAAAAAAAGAAGTAGATCTAATCCTGGAAACTGCACACAAGTAAAGAAAAATTGCTAGTTCCCTGGCTAGGAGGAGAGTGATGTGTATACAAATAGAAATTCAGTATTGTTTGTGGCTAGCTTTTACCTTTACTGAGCCTCTTCTTATGTGAAACTGAGTGGCTTGTCCTCGTGTCACAGTAGGTGGGTTTGTATCTAAAATAAGCACAATAGAAATCTGTAGCTTCCAAACTGAAATTGGCAAAAGAAAATTGGTGGTGATCTGATGAGAGGTGGTATTTTAGAGGATGAAGTCTCTCAGAAGCATCCTGTATAACTTCCTTGGCCTTCCAGTGTTTTCCTTAGTTTAAATCTGTTCTTTTTATGCTGTGCATCTGAAGAAGGCTCAAAAGAAAATATTAACATGGTATAATTGTGATTATTTCATAAGGTACTAAAGACTTACATGATCTTCATACTCTTTCTCTAGGAACTGGCAGACTACACGATTTATGGAAGTAGAAGTGGCAATAAGGCTGCTGTATATGTTGGCTGAGGCTCTTCCTGTATCTCATGGTGCTCACTTCTCTGGTGATGTTACTAAAGCTACAGCTTTGCAAGACATGATGAGAACTGTACGTATATCTTGAGAGCCGTTTAAAATTGCTACTAAAGACTGGAATGTTTCAGTTCAGATGGCTCATTTTAATTACCAGCATGTCACTTATGTTGCACTTAGATTTTATAAGTATCTAAAATGCTAACTTGCTAATGCTTTTATTTTAGCTGGTGACTTCTGGTGTTAGTGCCTATCAACACACATCAGTGACCCTGGAATTTTTTGAAACAGTGGTTAGATATGAAAAATTCTTTGCTGTTGAACCTCAGCACATTCCAGCTGTACTAGTAAGTTTCATCTCATTTACATTTTTAACTAGGTGAGACTAAATAAGTTCTTTAGACTTAGGAAATTTTCCTATTCTCTGAAGGTCCCTAAGGAAGCTAAGTTTCTGAACTTGTTGGATAATTAGATTTCCCTGCTGCCTTGTTTAGGCAATCTAAGACTGAGATGCTTTATTGATTGCAGATGGCATTTTTAGATCACCGTGGTCTTCGTCATACAAGTCCCAAAGTACGGAGTCGAACAGCTTACCTCTTTTCCAGATTTGTCAAGTCTCTTAAGTGAGTAAATAAATGTATTCAAATGGCACTTAATTTACTACACACAACACTTCTATATGTCCCAGCTGTCATTGGAACAGGCTGGGCTTCAGGTGGACTGCAGTGAAGTAAAATATCAAAACAGTGCTCTGGCAGGATTGTTCTACTGTGTAATCCTAAGGTGGCAGTGGAAATATTTGTCACAGAACAAAGGAGTGGAATAAATAGGCCTAGTTTATTTTGATCAGATGTTAAAACTGACCAACAATATCAATGCCTTTTCTACTTTTTCTCAGCCAGCAGAGCTGAGTGTGAGTGGATCTGGAGACTTTCAGGAGTAACCCTTCCCTGTCTCTAACTACATTTTGAATAGATACAGTTTTAGGATTTATATATATATATGAAGTTTACTCAGTGTATGAGTCATTTGAACAGTCCTGTCCATCTTTCAGGCATGTATTTCATTTAGAGGCAGAAGCTCAGAGATTGCTCTGATGTCAGCATGCTTTTATTTTTCAACTGTTCAAAATGCTTCACTGAAATTATGCATATTTTTTAAAAACTAGGGAAATAAATTATTTGCCACAATGCTGTGAATTTATTTGGCCTACCACTAGCATCATTCCCATTAGCCAGATTTTTCTGCAGCAGTGCTTTGGTATTTAAAAGGAATTCCTATGTTGAGAAGATAGTTTAGCATCTAATGTCCCATCTTAAAATATCCTGAAACCCGTAAAAATTGCTTTGCTTCTAAGTAGTGTTATGTACTTGTTTTACTTCAGTAAGCAGATGAATCCCTTTATTGAAGATGTTTTAAACAGAATACAAGACCTGATGGAACTGTCTCCTCCTGTGAGTATTTGCCTTAGGTTTCTGTAATGGGTGAGCACTTAGCAGTGTGCCTGAGTTCTTGCTGAATTGTAAGCTTAGTATGCAGACTTTAAGCAGAAATAATTATCTTGCTTTTATGGTGAGAGATCACTTGTGCACCTTACTTTTGTAACTAATTCTAATAATCTTGCTTTTGTGGGTTTCTGGGAGTATAGAGTAGATATGGGTGTGTATGGAAACTATAAATTTTGAGAAGGCAGCCTTGATAGAGGACACTTAGTGAATTATGCCTGTTATCTTCTGTTTTAGGAAAATGGCTACCAGGCACTGTTAAGCAGTGATGATCAACTTTTCATTTATGAAACAGCTGGAGTGCTAATAGTTAACAGTGAATACTCTGCAGAAAGAAAACAGGTTCTGATGAGGAATTTGTTGACTCCGCTGATGGAGAAGTTCAAAGTATTGTTAGAAAAACTGATGATGGCACAAGACGAGGACAGACAGATGGCACTGGCTGACTGCCTCAATCATGCTGTTGGGTTTGCTAGGTAGGTACAGCACATGGACACTGTATGTTTCTGGTTTGAGTAAAAGGGAAATACAAAGGAGTTACTGGGAGGAATGAGCTTTCTACTTTATTGACGTAGAAAATCATGAGTGGTTGTATAATTTCTTGTGATAGCTGAGAAAGCAGGTCCCCTTAGAAGAGTCTGTTTTGATGTATATACAGAGAGTATTAAGCAAGTTCATAATGAATCAGCATCTATTTCTTTGCTCAAATAATTGTATGGAGCTAATCTAATCCTGTGTTGTTGGTAAATGGTTAGAATTTAATTCTCAAAACTGCCCAAGTGTTACTACTTCATATGAAAATACTCTCATTACTTCCACTGTCTGGCTCCCCATTTCATGAAATGGAGTATTGTAGTTTAGTGCCTGGGTTGGAAAGCATTTATTCTCAGTGTTATTGCTTCTTCATTGTACTGAAATGTGAGCTTCTGTAAAACTTGTTGTGTGCTTTTACAGCCGAACCAGCAAGGCTTTCAGCAATAAGCAAACTGTAAAACAGTGTGGATGCTCAGAGGTTTATCTGGACTGCTTACAAACATTTCTGCCAGCTCTCAGCTGTCCATTACAAAAGGAAGTTCTGAGAAGTGGTGTCCGCACTTTCCTTCACCGCATGATTATTTGCCTAGAGGAAGAAGTTCTTCCGTTCATTCCTTCTGCCTCTGAACACATGCTTAAAGATTGTGAAGCAAAAGATCTTCAAGAATTCATTCCTCTTATAAACCAAATAACAGCTAAGTTTAAGGTATGATACTGCATAAGCTTTTGAGGATCAAAGTGTTGCTTAGAGATCTCCTTTTCTGGTTCCAGAAAAGCAGTGTGTTAGAACCCTCCCTAAAAATTAATAAGTGTATTTTGGAGATAGCTATTGGGAAACATTCTTTGATCACAGTCATACATTGCTGGACTCACAGTGATTAAATGACTGATTTTTTTTTCTTTGATTAGTCTTAAATGTTTCTATTGTGTTTAGTTTTTTGGATTTGATATTTTAAAATACTACTAGCAGCACAGATTTGTTTTATTGACACAGCTTCATGCCCTCCACTGAAGTTTTAAGCTAATGTTACAAACTAGCTTACAAGTACACAAGCTTTGAAGTAAATTCTCATCTTTTATAATGAGATTTCCAGAAGATAGTGATACAGAAATATCAAATATATGTGTAAGGAGACATATTGATTCATACTGGGGAGAACATGGATAATTGAAAATAGACTGTGAAAGATGAGGAAGGTAAAAGAAAAAAGTCACAGGAGCAAGATTGACAAATACCATGTTCAGCTGTAGTGTTTAATTTTCTATGATACAGTGCTATTCTTACTATAACATGGTATAATAAAGATCCTAGCTTCTCTGGTCTCACCTTGAATACTTAAGAGGCATATTAAAAAGACAATAAAAGATAAAATCTTGCGTAAGCATTAGGAAATTAACAAGAGTTGCCTCTCTGTGGAATTCTAACGTGACTGAATAGCACACACCTTCAGTTTTTCAATTCATAATTAATTTAGTGCCTTTAAAAATGTTTCTCACAAAAAGTGTTGTAAGTGACAAGTTTATTCTGTGATGTCAGTTGGAAAACCTTCAGTAATCCTTAAAAAAAAAGTTCTATAAAAGCTGGTCCGTTGCCCATTTTAATGTCTTAGAGATGGTATTTCAGGAAATTTGAAATTGTCTGAACAGAAGGATGAAAAATCCTTTTCCTACTCAAAATGGGGATAGATAGGACTAGTTATTTTTGTGCAAAAAGACTTAAAATAGGTGGCGTGTAAGTCAAGGTGCAATAATGTTCATGGTGACCTTGATGCAGCTTGCTGTGTTAAAAGTAATTACATGAAATTACTAACATTAAAAGTGAATCCAAGCTGAGAATTCTAATGAGCCTTCAGTTTTTATCTTCTAAATGTTCAATTTCTCTTTCTGAGCTGACTCCTTCTTGTGATCTTCACAGACACAGGTTTCACCTTTTCTGCAACAGATGTTCATGCCACTACTTCATGCTATTTTTGAGGTGTTGCTCCTTCCAGCAGAAGAAAATGACCAGTCTGCTGCTTTAGAAAAACAAATGTTACGGAGGAGTTACTTTGCTTTTCTGCAGACAGTAACTGGCAGTGGAATGAGTGAAGTCATAGCTAATCAAGGTAAGGAATTCAGTTCCTCAAAGGATAGTACTATGGTTATTCTCACCTACATTTCATCTAAGTAAATTACCAGCCTATTTTGGCAAGTGCTATTAACTATCTTACAGTAGGATGGATTAATGGAAATACTGTCTTCAGCTTGCCTGATTCAAATTAGCTGCTGCAAAAGAATTTGGGGTTGTGAAATCCAGCTATAATAGGCATATTCTTCCAATTGATATTTTCAGCTTAATGTGATCACTCTGCCTGTTAGGACAAGAACAGTGTATCAGTCTTCATGTATCATTGTATTTATCTGGTGAATTGGAGATCATCTGATATATATCAATGTATATCAGTGTTCAGACTGCTGGGCAAGACCACTCACAGCTGCCACTATTCATTGTATCTAGTTTTGGAAGGACATATCAGTAAATCCTGTAAACTTCTATTACTATTGCCTGATCTTGTTATCTATGGTAGAAGGCATCATGTGACTTAGTATATGTGTAGTTATGAGATTTTCCTCACATTTACTGGCCAGGTGCAAACCAGTTCTTTTTCACAGTGGGACTTTGAAGTCAGACATCTAGTTGCTTGGTATTTTAAATTATTCTTTCTGTTTGAATTCCATCAAAATGGTGAGAAAGTTTAAAGTGACTCGCCTGATAAGTGAAGCTCAGAATTCCTTTCCCCCATTCTAAAATGGTAATAATACTGCTGGGAAAGGAAAAAGTAGGATTAAGTACTGAGAGCTCTCTTGAAAGAGGCACTTGGTAGTTGCGATGGGCCAAGACATTTTTAAACTAGTGAAACAAATAAGCATAGATGCAGCACAGAAATTTTAAATGTGTGAAAAATATCTTGTCATATGTTGCAAGATAAGCTAACTACTTTAGTGCTGCTGAGTTTTAATTAACTCTTCCAAGTTTAGGTAAGAGAGCACAAAATTTGTAAACAGATCAAAGTGCTGCCCTGACCTTTGTGTGCGTTAAAGGCCAGAAGGGCAATTTAAATCTCCAAACTTAAAAAAAATTATAACCTAAATAAGAGTTGTCTTGCATCGTAGGGGAAACTTCTCAAAAATATTTGAGATTTGTGCAAAAAAGAGCTATTTTGAAGTTGAAGCATGTCTTCCAGGTCAGTATTTATATAAAATAGTGTATGAATACCAAAACATTTTAGGCTGCAATTTGAAGTGACAAGTTAATTTTAATTTTTTTAAGGTGCAGAAAATGTGGAACGTGTGTTGTTCACTGTCATTCAAGGAGCAGTGGATTACCCAGATCCTATTGCACAGAAGACTTGTTTTATTATTCTTTCTAAGTTGGTGGAGCTCTGGGGTAAGAATGTCTTTCCAGAATTCCTTTCCATCTGCTACTACCCATTAAGCAATAATAGAACTTGAAATATTATTTTTCTTTTTTAGGAGGTAAAGATGGACCAGTAGGTTTTGCAGACTTTGTCTACAAGCACATTGTTCCTGCATGTTTCTTAGCACCTTTGAAGCAAACATTTGACTTAGCAGATGCTCAGACAGTACTGGTGTGTATTATAGATGGTTTTTTTTTGCATTCATTCCTGTGGGGCAGATTCCAGCTAGCAAACTTAAAATAACTGTGGGGAATTAAAGATTGCCATCTCAGAAATAAAATCCCATAGGTTTTGTGGGATTTTTTTACATTAAGGTATCTGTATGATTATTGAGTATTGTGGTAGTGTATCCTGTAGTTTACCTAGACTCAAAATCAATTGGAGATCTAAGTATTTAACATTGACCTGCATTACTTATTAACTAATGTTCAGTGAAAGTGAACACACAGAGTTGGGCTGTTCTCTAGTTTATTTTTGATTCAGCTGTGCAGAAGTTTTTCTGATTAGAGTGGAACAAAACCTGGAAGGCCAAGACTTGGCATTGTGTGAGGGGAAAATTAAGGGATAATGGCATGAACTAGTCCTTGTTTTGGGCCTCGTTAGGCTCTTTAGCTTCGAATAGTGAACCAGTAGACCAATGCAACAGCCTAATGCTCTGTATTACATTTCAGGCTTTATCAGAATGTGCAGTGACGTTAAAAACAATTCATCTCAAAAGGGTAAGCTTCATACTTCACAGGGAGTAACTGTCACAGGGTTATTTCTAGTGGTTTTATCAATTTCTAAAAGTTAGGTACGTACTAGGATGAATTCCTACCGTACTGTTATATAAAATAACTCAGTGTCATAATACTTTGCATGGATACAGGATCCAATAGTTCTACCTCTTGATAAATTAATGCAAAATTAAATTTCTCATTAAGTAGAAAAATCTGCTGACTTTGTTGCTGTTCTAGTTCCAGGGTAATTTATGTGAATTAGTAAAGTTGATTCACTTTCCCTTGATAGATTTGTTGGGTTATGTTTGTATTCTGTCAGCTTGTGTAGTAATCCCACCTGTGCTGAAAGTTATCTGATAAATATAGGCAAAGAAAACAAAAACTGAAGTGTTAATCAAAATGTTTGTTTTGCTCAAAGGTTTGGACATTCCATTTGATTATTGCTTTGTTTACTGCTGATTACATAGGCTATGCTATAAGAGGAGAAATACTGTGTTCATCTTGCTACTGAATTTTGCAATGGGAGTAGTATGGTAAAGCAGTAGGAAGATGCTAACACCCAGTTATTTTATTTCTTCCAAATGTCAGATAGTTAATTATGGAGTCAGCTCTAATTTCACTATCTCTTACAGTTTATATGTAACAAACTGTTTGGCTCTATTGTAATTCATACTTCAGTGCAATTTTTAGTGCATTTCTCTTCAATGTAACAAAAGATACCAAATTGCTATAGAACCTTGATGCTAAGATGGAGAAATCTTTTTATTAGCTAACAGCTGAGAATAACTTAAACATTTGAAAAACATTCCTTTTCTGTAAAATGGTGTTGTAGACCACCATATATACAGTATGGGACTATGATTTTTCCATATGTAAAAAAATGTGTACTGCTTTTCTTTAGGGTCCTGAGTGCATTCAGTATCTTCAGCAAGAGTATTTGCCTTCTTTGCAAGTAGCTCCTGAGATAATCCAGGTAGGAGTTCCTAAAAGAATATTTGGAAAACTCTTAAACAATCAAAAATGTTAAATGGGGAGAAATGGACATTTACAAGGTTAACATCCTTTCAACCCACAGTAAAATTTACTCAGTTATTGCATATGAGAATAGGATTACTTTATCACAAGGAGTAAAGATATTGCAAGGGTACCTAAAAAAACAAAGTCCAGTACATGGAACTGTCTAAGCAATCTTCCTTTAATTCAACTTTAATTCAAATTTTAACTTGAAGATATCCTTGTAGTTATTCCTGTTTCTGTCTCCTCAGCTTAAAGTAAGTCAGATATCCTGTATTTGAAGAAAACCCCCAACCAAACAAGTAGTTTTTTGCCCTAAAATGCATTTGGACTATCATAGCCTTTCACAAGGTTTTATCCATAACATGCTTTTCTTCATTTGTACATTAGGGAAAATACAAATTAATATCAATGGCTTTACATAATAATGCATCTCAGCTTGTTTTGTTGCTTCATTTAGTTACTTCTTAGTTATTTCTTTGTTCTCTCTTATAGGAATTCTGTCAAGCACTTCAGCAGCCTGATGCTAAAGTTTTTAAAAATTACTTAAAGGTATAAAGATTTTTTCTTTTAATAACTTTTAGTTCCATTTGAACTTTACCATACCATTCAGTCATAGTAGTGACTTGAAGTAAAATCAAAATATAGAATTACTTAGTAGTTTCTAAGCTATTGGGAATCTCCAAGTAGTAAAGCAGTTAATTGGAAAGAGAGCAAACAACAACAAACCTGCATCTATAAAATTGTCACTCATTCTTAGCACCTTGCCATTTCAGTAGTTTGATATTCTTGTGGGTTTTGTTTAATAGCTGAAAAATGTGATGCTATAATTGCAGAGAGTGTCAGAATGCATCATTTTTGAGGGTGTGATGGAAACCAATAGCACAAGTCATACCCTTAAACTTAATGTGTTGAACAGCATGTTAACCACAAAAATGAGCACTGTCAAATGAATTCTCTTACACCTCAAGCATTCCATGTCTTACATTCTCTTTGTTTTAATTTAAAAAAATATTTTTTCAGGTTTTTTTCCAGCGAGCCAAGCCCTAAGGAAAGTACTGGAATCTCATGCGCCTGTTTCCATAATGCAGCACCCTGGTTGTTAATTTATAAAAATGCTAACTCTTGTGCCATTCAAACTGGTTTTGTTTTTAAAAAATGTTGCTTTGTGCTCACATCAGTATGTATTTTAACCTTTGGCAAAAAAGAAATGCAAATTCCCCACCTGTGTCTCAGACATGAAGGTATGTGACAACATGAAAAATTATCTGTATACACAAACTTTTATTATGTATAGAATGATTTAAGCTTACACTGTAACACATACAGCAAGGAAATTACACTTATTTTTTAAATTAAATGAATTAAATGTAAAAATACCTTCAGACCATAGCAATGGTTATTAAAATGTGTACATTTTTGATACGGAGTAAAATGTTTTAATAAGACATAAAATTCATTTGTTCATGTATGGTGACATGAAAATAAAACAATCAAAGTCCCTCTTGTAGATAGTCATTTTATTGAAGTTGTCTTAATGATAAAATATATATATACCTCCTATAAACAGATTGGTGTAATAAATGATTTCACTCAAAAGTAGCATCTGGTTCTATCTTTTTTTTATAAAAACAATAAAATTTGATTCAGTGAAATGTCTAAGTCTCTCTGAATCATTTTAGCTGAATCTTTAGAAGCTACAGCATTCTTGAATCTTTGGCTGTTCTGTCTGACTAGAATCTGGAAATTTTTCTGGTGCTTAGATAATAAATTATATTGCCCCTTTGTATGTTGGAAGATGCTGGCAGAAATAAATTACATTCACTGTAACATTTCAGTAGCATCAATGGGCTCTATAGTGTTTTTTAGAATGCTATTACTTTTATTTTTCAGGGTTTTGTCTTCTCAAGTAAGGGCAGTACTGCGAAGAGGAGGATTTAGCTGTTACCAAATTAGAGCCCCTTGAGGAAAGTCTTTGAACTGGCTTCTGCCAAAAGAGACTTTTCCTTCCTCAACCCCACATCCTTCACCCCTCTTCCATCTCCCTTTGTGCCAAATCAGGAGCTTATCTGTGCCCACCATCAGCTATCCAGGAAGCTGAAGCAGCAGAAACACTTCCCCCTCACAGTGTGTTGCCTGCTGTGGTGGTGGCAGGTGAGAATGGATATAAAGCACAGCACGCCGAGTGGAGGAGCAAGCTGCATGTGGCACCCATTATGTGGGTGTGCCTCTATTATAAACTTGTACCCTGCCCTCCCATCCATCACTGAATGAGTATCCTGTAGGAGGAGTAGTCTGGGCCTTCAGAAAATGTAAGTTGGTTCACCCTGAAGAATTAAAAAAGGATTGTTTATATTTGTATGCTTTGATTCTATTTAATCAGCATACTGTCCTGTCAGGGCTTATGCAATGTGAGCTGTAAAGCAGCACCTGTAGGGTAGTTTCTGTATCTTTAGCCTAACATGTTATTACTGATTCTGACTACAATCAGGTTATTTCTTTTTGTGTGTAATTTCCTTCAGTGGTGCAGTCTGTTAGCTGCTCTGTCACTGTTGGGTTTATGGCAGGTATGCAGTGCCTAGCAGCATTCTTTGCAAAGAATCAAGACTTAGCAAGGCAATTGCTGAGTTTCTACATATTTTCTTTGAAGTGGATTTCTGCTGTGCACGGGTTTTTTTATCATCTGGACCTAAAAGTTTACTACCCACCCCCAAAGAGAAATCTAGTGATGCACCTCATAATCAAGAGTGTGAACTAGATTTTTCAGGCAGGGTTTAGATAGTTTGAACATAATATGAGAACTACTCAAGCACGTGGTATTACTCTTGGGGATGGTCTTAGCAGAGCCAGAAGTCGCAACTCAATGATCCTTGACAGGTCCCTTCCAACTCAGCATATTCTATGACTGTGATATTTCTTGTGGAGTAGAAGGGGAAGAAGGTAAGAGATAAATGAGAGCACTGCAAGGAGATATTAGATTGATAATCACAATTATCCTTTTCCAGACAGACATTAACAATCTCATTTAAAGGCTGCACCAAACATCACTACCTGCAGCTTTCCTGTATGACTTAACATTGTTGTCAAAATGCCCCTATATTTATACTGAAGATGTTAAAAATCATCATGGTGGTAACTCCTCTAGTGTCTAAGGTGAATTTCCTCTTGTAAAAAATGTTTAAATGGGAAACACAACTGCAAGTCATAATTAAAGATGAGGCACCTTTTCTAGAGAGATGGTACATTTTATTTCCAAGCCTGTGTAATGGCTAAAGACTGATAAGTTTTTCAGGCCTTCAAACATTTTTCGTGTTGTGAAGTACAATGAGTCTCATGCAAGCTGATAAGGGGGAACAAGTTTGAGGGCAATTGTATTTGCCTGTAATTTGTCTTGGGGTGTTGTACACAGTGTTTCTGACTTACTATAAGGTGGGTACCTGTGGGGGAAGTGAATTACACACATTATGTAGACATAGAGTATGATAATCATAGAATCATTTGGATTGGAAAAGACCTCTAAGACCATCATGTCCATCCACTAACCCAGCACTGCCAAGCCCTCCACTCAACCATGACCTCAAGTGCTATATCCAACACATCTGTTAAATACTTCCAGGGATGGAGACTTCCTCTTGTCCTGGTAATTGTGGAGAGTGTTTGTTAGATAGGTTTTGCATTTGCTGCTCTAGAATGAAGGCTTTTACCACTCATTTTGTTTCTTCTTCCTGCACATGATGGTTGTTTAATATCCCAGGCATTTGAGAAAAGCAGGAGATACCAGGCTCTAGAGCAAGAGGTGTATCTAAGAAATTTCTTATCTAAGAATAGCTTTTTTTACTGTCAGTACATGCAACTATTTCACTGAATTCTAGGTGGCTTTGTATCTATGCGACAAGTAAGAATGTAATTAGTGTGAGGTTTGCTTGGGAACATTAATCTGTACATGTTGTAAACAACTTTAGAATGCATTCTCTGGTGGCAAGCTGGAAAAAGCTGCTTGCATCATGGAGTTATGTCTCTTCCCTCTGCAAAACTACAGAAGAAAATGGCTTAAATAACATGGAACTGTGAAAAGCAGTTCCAGGGGAGGTGAAGTTGGCTGGTGAACAGCTTTGCTTATTCTGCTTCAGCTGTGATGTCTCTTAAGTACTTAAATCAAATATAGAAAGCAAATAGATTACAAGAGTAAATAGCTCAAAAGCTTTGATTTTGTTTATAGAATCTGATTGTGATACAGAAAAAACAACTATTAACTTGGTTATGAATTTCAAGTGTTTCTGTTCTCATCCACTTACTGGTAAAGTTAGTGGTTTTCCTTTTGGTAAGGTTGGTAAAATGCAATTTCTCATTTGAAATTTTTAAAAGTTACATAATTCAATTGGACGTTCATTCTTTCTTGGCAAATATCTAGTGTGATTTCCACTCTCCCCTGTTTTTACCACATTTTTGCTAGGTTACCCAGAGGGTCCCAAAAAAAAGAATAGCATCGAATAACATACTATATTTTCCCTGTTTCAGTGCCTTCATCTCTGATTGACTATGTTCAGCTTGACTTTTGTTTGTTTCCCTAGCATTTTTTTCTTTTTTGAGTTCTAGCATTCACAGCTACAAGTGTGAAGACTGCAACATGCCAGCTTTAGCTGCAATTGCCACAGCCATATTGTTAGGATGTAAAGTTTGAACAGTATACATGTGAACACGAATGAGAATCCAAATACAAGAGAGGTGAGGAATGCTAAAAGCTTTAGTTATATGTTAAAAAGAAATGGAAGCAAGTGAAGTAAAATTCTAGAATGAAACTGCAATGGCACTTTCTGTTTCTGTTTTTTTCTATCCTTAAATTGGGCATAATGTTTTCCTCTGATTCATGCTGTGAAATATCTAAAAGTTAGAGATCTTCCATGCAATAAGGATCATTGATTATGTTGCAGACATACCCAAAAAAATGAACCATTTGGATCATGTGAACCCTATCAATCTTTTTCATTGCTTCAATAACAGGGGACACTGCATCTCTGATTCTCTAGGTCTTAAGTAAACCAAGTCCTGGAGAATCTGGTCTGAAGTCAGCACTGACACTGCTTTGAGCTGGTGACTGGACCAGAGACCTCACCCATCCTGAGTGAGACTATGATTTAAGATATCCAGTTCTATAAAGCATCATCATACTTAACCAAATTTTCATTCATTTAAAAGTGGAAGCAAATACATATTCCCAAAGAAAAGTTCACAGGCGTTTTCCTGATTTTGTGGGGGCCCTCACAAAAATCCATATTAATGATCTGATGAACGTTTCTGAAGAAGACAAAGCTGACTCATAGGTATCCACCCGACCAAAAAAAAAAAAAATACGGTTTGCAAAGCTGGGTACAGAGGAAAGGGTAACAAAAATAAACCATGTAACTTTTGAGGACCATTGCAGTATTTTGAAAGATGCAAGGACAGAATGCAAATGTAGTAGGGAACTATTCCCTCTACAACATAGCATTACAAAGCAAAGTTTACATACTAATAAAGGGGGAAACCTGAAATAAACATTTATATTAAGACCATAAATGCATCAAAATCAATTTATCAGTTTCACTACAGAGAACTTTGGAAAACCCTTAGTGACCTGTAACAAGTGAAGCAGAGAAAGTCTGAACTTGTGATAAAACTTATGAAAGGTAAGATAATAACAACAAAGAAAGCCTGTGAGCAAGAGGCTGCTGTCAGTTCCTCAAGAGAACAGGCTTCCAAGATTTGGGAAGATGGCAACTCCAAACAGGAAATATAGAGCATCAAGGGATCGTCGTGGAAGGAAAAAAAAATAATTCACTATTTTCCCACTATAATTATGATCACATTACATTATACATAAACTATAAAGCTATCAAATAATTTACTGGAACAGCAACATTACCGGACAGAGAAAAAACACAAAGCAAGGAATACATCAGCCGTGAACTGTAGCAGTAACAACTGAGCGGGAGCAGGGATTTGAAAACTGCCAGGATTTCATTAGGTTTTTACAAGTTGAAACAGTGAGAAATTACACGGGGCAGGAAAACATTTCTCCTGGGTATCCCTTGAGCTTGGGGAGGCGGGGGTCCCACAGCTCTGCCCAGCGCTCGGGCCGGGGGCAGCAGCTCCGTCTGGGGAGCTGAGGAGGCGAAACCTCCGGATCGATTACGCAGCAAAATAATTCCGAGCGTCCCCGGAACCGCTCCGAGCTCGTTGGGAACAGCGACCACTTTCATCCAACACGCGAGTCCCACTCCCCCAGACACTCCCTCCGCGGGGAAGCGCCGCCGCCCGGCCCGAGCGCGGTCCCGCCCAGGCCCGGCGGGGCGGGCAGGGCGCGGGGCCGGGCCCGCTCCGCCTCCCGCCGCCGCAGGAAGCCGGAAGCGGCCGGGGCGCTGGGCAGGCCGGCGGGAGCGGCTGGGCCGGTGCGTGGGGTGCCGGGCCGGGCAGGGCGGGTTCGGGGCGGCCGCGGAGGGGCGAGCCGAGGTGGCTGCGCCGGCCGCGTGTCCTCGCCGCCGCTGGTGCCGAGGGGAGGCGGCTGCCGCCGGGCGCGGTGGTTTCGGTTTCCCGGGCGGCGGCGGGGCCTTCCCGGGAAGTGCCGGGTGGCGGCGGCGGCGACGCGCCCGCGGTAGCGGCGGGCCCGGCCGTGCAGGCTGGGGGGGACCAGGCGCGGCCGGGCCGTGCCTCTGCGGCGTGCCCGGGCCCGGCCCCTGCCCCGGTCTCGGTGAATTCTGTCCCGTGAATGCGCCTCCGGAAGCGGCTGCAGGAGTTGCTAAAGTTGTCTCGAAGATCTCGTCCTGCTGTGGGGATGAGCCCTGGTGCTGTCCCTCCCCGCCCCGCTGGTTTCCAGGAGCTGCAGTCCCAGACAGGCCGAGCCCTCTCCTTGCACTGCGGGCTGGACATGCCATGAGGGGTTTCCAGCAGCACTGGAGCCGGGCTTGCCATTTGTTTTGTGTGCCTTTGGAGGAATGTTAGGGTTCGAGTAGCACCTTGCGTAGCCAAGGGCAGGGTATTTCCATGATTGAGATGCCAGCTATTGGACTGGAAACTCCCGTAAGGAAGTCATAGCTGAAGAAAGCAGAGACAGGAAGCAGGAGCTTTAGGGGGAAAAGCTAGGGCTTGAGAGAGGGCATACAGGGAAGTGTAAAATGTTAAGAATTACCAGACAGTAAATAACATCTATTTAGAGCCTCAGCAGCTTGCCTGTTGGCTTTGGTGGCATATGGGATCTCTCCTGTAAACGGAAAGAGCCATCACTTTAACTTCATCATCTGTCCTGCCTGCCTGGTGAAGTTGTATATTGCAGCTGTCAGTAGGGGAGCCATACCTGCTTTGTGTGCTTATCCCACGTGCCTGAGGTAGCAGAAAATTCCTTCCTATTAATTAGAAGCAGTCAGTACTCCTGCTTCAAAGCTTTGGGAGTTTTAAAAAAATTGCATTAGCAATACTGTCTTTTTTATTACAATCCCCTCTGCTGATAGATTAAAAGAGTAATAGTGTGACCAGAAGCAGAAAACTCTTCAATAAAAGACACCTAAAAAGCAGCCCTCAAACCTCTGAAATGCTAATGAGTCATGGGGGACAATAAATCAAACTGCTAGCTGGACAGATTTCTTTAGATGTATCTGAGGAGCTTTTGACTCATCTAATATCAGACTTAATGACCATAGGTGATATGTGAAGAAACAAAGTTCAGTATTAAGTCTAGTGACAGGATCAATCAGTTAAAGATTTTTGTTTGTGTGTTTTTGTTTTGGTTTGGTTTGGTTTTTTTTGGTGGGTTTTTTTTTTTGCTTTGTTTTAATAGGAAACCCTTAGTAGCTTGATTTAGGAATATAGTGGAAGAAATGAAAATGAAACTTGAGATGCTGAGTATTTTGCAGAGATCAGTTATGGCTTTGTCAAAGAACATGAAATATTAAAGAAGGCCTAACATGTTATTCAATCTAATTATTATAATTTGAAGATTAAAGCTGAACGAGACTTTATACCTTGAAAGTGAAGACCACCAGAAAGAGTATGCTCTTTCAACCAAAGAATGGGTAATAGTGCAATACTGACTTAGTTTCATCACTTAATATGGGATCAATATTGCTATATTTGTATCTATATTTAGTTTTAAGAGTGAAAAAACCCCCAGACATTGAGATTAATGACTTTCTGGTCTGGGTTTTTCTTAATATCCACTGAATGATACTGAAGATCATCTGTTGCAGTCATGTCTTGTCATTTTTTTCATCAATTGACCTTTGTGCATATTTAATTACAAAGTAAGAAGGTAAAGAAAAAGCTGATTTGTACACAAGCTGCCTCATCTTTATTATCTTGGGAAGTGTAATAATTCAGTCTCTTAATGGGCTGCTAATTTTTGTTTTTATTTGAATAGACTTCGATGAAGAATTTCTGTGCAGTTTCTGTCTAATTAGAAAGTATTCCTTATGTTTCTGTGTCTTGGTATGAGTCCAATGAATGTTGTTTAGAAGTAAATCACAAAATACATGCTTAACTGATAATATGCCAGCTGGCCTGTTACAGGCAGGGGTTTAATTATGAGAGGACTGTTTTAACTTGAAGATTTTACAGATGGGTTACAGAACAGGCTGTGCATTATTTCTTTGCATCCTCTCTTATGTATCTTCTATGTATCTTCTTATGTATCTTCTAGATGCTCGTTGGCATCTAGAGTAATTGCCTGATGGGAGAAGTCATTCTGCAATTGCAAATTGTCATGTCAGAGTTAACCAAGAATTGTAAGGGTCAGGGATGTGGTATTAGGGATTTTTTTTTTTGGTTGTTGTCTAGATTTGACATAAAACCTTTTGTCCCTTCTAGAAGCATTAAGATCTTTATCTAGATTTTGCAAATGGCATTGCAAATTAACTCAACTGTAGAGTAATGCCAGGTCTTTGCATTGTGTCTTTGCATTCTGTAGGCTACATGTCATTGCTTGGATGTTTTGGGACAGCTTTGCAAGAAGCTGGGACATGAGCTGAGAGCTAAATGAAAGTGTGCAATCTGCAGTCACTACAGGTAGAGAAGTGCTCAGAGTGGTGAGAAGGTGTGTCTGCAGAGCAGCACAGTAGGATCAGGAGCAGCTGGCTGCTGGGGCAGGGTGGAAGAGTGGTGGCTGCTGTGCAGCTTTTAGTCACCTTCTGGTAACAAACAGGAAATTTTATCACATGTCTTCTTCAATAGTTACAGGAAAGGCTTCTTTCTTTGAGTATCAGTCAGCAGTTTCCTGTCAAGTACCACGTGCAACTAACATGCAGTGTCCCCTGCCAAGCTAAGCAAAGACCTCTACTGTAGCTTCCCTGGTCCAGTTGCATTTTGCTCTTGAGATTCTTTAGGTTTGGGAAGATCCATCTTTGATTTTAGAACTTTTTGCTGGGTTAAATGGCAAAATCAATGTGTTAATTCAACCAAAAAGTTAAGGGTATTCACCTGCAGCTCCTGCTATTTTGGCAAACAGGAAAATCTGGCAATTCTAATATTTTATTTTACGTTAATAATTTTAATTTAATCAAACATTTTTTCTTCTTTCTTTTGAATCTGTGAAGACCCAAGTATTTGACTATTCATATTTCAGGAAGGGTGTGGAAGCCAGGCTGTCTCTGTAGATGTGGCATAATATGAAATTTTAGAAATTAGAGAAATGTCCCTTAATTTCTTTTGATAGTATTTGCTGGTTCTAGCAAGTGGATGAAAATCGATTAGGACTTTTTTTGAGCTCATGTAAAAGTAGGTTTTTGTGTGTTGTTAGTCCAGTCCTTTATAGTTCTGCTGAAATGCAACTTCCAGAGCCGAAGTGATGTAAAATGTCTGTATACAAATCTGCCATCATCTCTAATGTTTGTTCTTTGGCATATGTACAGAATAATGGAATTCAATTGCAGGTCTTGCTTACATTCAGAAGAGCTTGTGCACATGTTTTTGACTCTTTTCTGTATATTTTCTTACTTGATCATTTCAACACCATCTACAACAGTAAAAAGATATTAAGATTTTCACCTTTCCAGTTGATTTTTCAAACAAAGTTTGGGGAATACAGGCCTTAAATGCAGAGCAGTGTTGTGTCAATGGCATTAGTTTTGTTTGGCTTATTTTTGTTTCCATGTTTCACCTCTTATTCCTCTACTTGGTTGCTCTTAATTCTCCATGTCTTTGGAGTGACAGTTGAGGTTTGGGCGTTTTTATTTCCTTCTAATTTAAATAAGTCCCTTTTATGTATTTTACTAAATTATAATTCAGTGTATGGAACCTTCTGTTTTTAAGGTGAAAAACAAAACTGTCTAATCAAAGAGCAAAGATGCAGAGCACTTCAAATTACCTCTGGCTGTTGTCGGACATTCTAGGACAGGGAGCGACTGCAAATGTTTTCCGCGGACGACAAAAGGTTTGTGAAGAATTTTCATATGCAAGTAGTTTCATGAAATCAACAAAAAAAGTTCAAGATTCAGGCCTAAAGCAAATGTGTCTGTGTAATTATTCATGCTTAGTTTTAAATTTTTAATATTTTTGCATTGAATTAGAGTTCTTTTGTTAGATTTCTAAGGATTTGTTCTTAATTTTGTATTATTTTTCCTTATAAAATATTGCGTGTTAGTAATTCTTCATTCCTTTTTCTTCAATTTTATGGAAAAAAGTAAGAATTCAAGAATTTGAATAGAAACAAATGACCTACCAATTGCTATTACATGATCCTATTATTTATATCTTTATTAAACTGTCTGCATTGGTTTCTATCTGTTCTTTTAAAACCCATTTTGGTGATTTTCATGATTTTTGTTCATGAAATATTCCATTGTAGTTGATGAAGCTGTTGTTAGTTGTTATCTGTAAGTCAATGCATTTTAAATGTCTTCTTGGTGACATGCCTTAAGTAATCAGTGCAAAATAGTATTTTTTATTTATATTTATATATATATATAAAATTACATTGTTTTATATATCTTGTAAATGATGCACTGATGTCTATGTTGCAACCTGAGTGAGGGGCTAAGATGACCTAACATGTGTGATCATTCTATTTCTGTGAATTTCACAGTATGTCTCACAAAGTGAAGTGTAGCTGTGAAAGTTCCCTTACAGTAATGGTGGTCTGTGTGAAATCAGTACAAAGTGATGTATAAGATACAGTGTTTCTGTGTTCCACTTTTAAGTGTGAAACAACATTAAGCAATAATTTAGCATTTAATGTGCTTGTCTGGGTAAGTGAATTTCAACACAGAATGATTCCCCTGTACACCATGGTCTCACCTGTCATCATCACTAGTCTGAGCCTGTGACTAGCAGCTCATTGTCAAGGAGAGAAAGCTTTTGCCTGGGCACTAGTAGTGCATGTGATTGTGCTGCAAAGCACACTTAGTCTAAGCACAGAAGTGCTGTCCTTAGAAATAATCAGTTGCACAAACTGCTAGTGCAAGCTTATTCCTAGAGTGGGCACAGGAAGCTGCTTTGCCCTGAGAGGGACAGGAGTTGCATTTCTATCTGGTGCTGTTGTCATCTGAGCATGTTGGGGCTTAGTCTGACTGGAGAACTCAGTCTGATTAAGCTCATGGTTGTGCTCCTGACACTTATTATGTGGGTTTGAGCTGCTTCAGGATTTTATGTGAGTGGCACATAGTGCTTGGAACTGCCTTTGAAAAAAACACAATACTGGTTTATTGGTATAAACAGTACAGTAAAGAAAGAGAGAGCAACATTCACCTACTGGAAATTGTCTTTTAATGTAAGCAAGCCAAGTCTGTGTGTGCCTTTCATTGATTAGTGCAAATAACTCTTGCTGAAAAAATACTTTTCAACTAAGTTTATGAGTAATTCTTAAATGTGTAGCCTTTCTTATACTAACTGTTCTTTTTTTAAAAAACACTTAGGCTTTGTGACCTATTAAGTTTTCCATTCTGCTAGTCTGTTTGCTTCTGGCCTATATTAAACTAATGCAATTTAATTTTTTTAGCAGAATTTTTATTTCCATCTTAGCACAAAGTAGTATTTTGAAATATTTCTAATCTGGTTATACTCACATGTACAATAGAACATTTCAAAATGCTTGGATAATGTCTATGTGTACATTTACAATCTTTTGCATCTGTTTGATGAGTAGTTTGGTTTTTTCAACAGAAAACTGGGGATTTATATGCTGTCAAAGTATTTAACAATTTAAGTTTCCTTCGTCCTGTGGATGTTCAGATGCGAGAGTTTGAAGTATTGAAGAAACTAAATCATAAGAACATTGTGAAATTGTTTGCCATTGAGGAAGAGGTAATTAATTGTTGTGATCTGGGATGCGTGGAAGTAACTGCAGTAAATGTTTTTTGTTTTATCCATAACTATAGAGTGGATAGGTACTTTTTTAAAGAATGGTAATATATATGATGACACAAATACACCCACCCAACCACCACTATATTTTGGTTTTCTTTCTTCTTTGTTGTTGTTGCTGTTGAAAGAATATGTTTGCTTTCAGTAGGTGAAACACCTTCAGTGTGTAGGCTCAGGTTATGATTCATCTTGAGAAGCCACTGTCCTAAGTTTTATCTTGAGTTAGGATTTTTAAGGTATCTACATGTTTTAATAGTTGAATAATAGAACTGTTTACTTAAAGGTGTTTCAGAAATCCTGACAATTTTGTGCTTTTCCTTTGCAACCAACTCAAATGATGACATAGAATACTATTACACAGTAGTATAACAATATATATTGGAGCAGCTGAGCTGAAACTGAGACTGGTCAGTTGAAATGACTGATGTGATGAGATGAGTAAAGAAGGACAGTTGGTATTCTCAGCTGTGTAGTTTCTCTTTTGTCCACCTGTCAGTACTGCTGTTAACCTGCTATTGCCTAGAGGATTTCTTAGTTATTTTCCCCTCTTCAAGCTGGAATACACGAAATAATAGAAAAATCCACCCGCACTTCTTTTGAAGATCACCAGAATGGAAGTTATCATATAGCTATAGATTTTACTTTCCTTTTTTGGAATTAAGATCTTGTGGGTGTAGGTAATTTCTGACATTGGTGTCAAAATAGTCAGATTCTTAAAACTCTTTTTTGATTATTTTTTTCAGACGACTACTAGACACAAAGTACTAGTTATGGAATTTTGTCCGTGTGGGAGTCTGTACACAGTTTTAGAGGAGCCATCTAATGCCTTTGGTTTGCCAGAGTCTGAATTCTTAATTGTTTTGAGAGATGTAGGTATGTAAACTTTCCTCTTTGGTCTAATTTGTTGACCAAAACAAGCTCATACTTGTTTTGTTTATCTCGAAACAGCAAGAGACAAATCTAAATGATTGTCAGCTAATTGAACATATTAATATGGTCATATGGAATCACATATTTATGTCTATGTTGGTATAGGTAGCTGCATTAAGAAGCCATTTCTGTGTAAAGTATTGATGTAACTTTTTTTTCTTTATTTCAAGATGATTTTTCACATATTAAAGAGTCTTCTAGTGATAGTTTCAGAAGAGTTAATTAGAAAAATAATGTGGTTTACCTATGTTTACTTGCTATAAAATTTTCTTCCTAATTTACCTGCTGTTATAATTACTTTATGGGAAAGATACTACTGAGAGCAAGAAATGCTGTAATTTAGCTGTTTGGAAAGAGAAAAAAAGCAATCTGTGGTCATGGTCTTCCTGTTAATTGAGTGTCCCTTCTCATTCCAGTTCTCAATGAGACCATAAACATGTCTTCCTAGCATCATTTACAATTCAGTGTTTGCACAGTCTGTGTCACAATGTGTACATGAATTCTGTATTTGTTTTCTCAATTGAAGTGGCTGGGATGAATCACCTCCGTGAGAATGGAATCGTGCACCGTGACATCAAGCCAGGCAACATCATGCGTGTTATAGGCGAAGATGGGCAGTCTGTTTACAAACTTACAGATTTTGGTGCAGCAAGAGAACTTGAAGATGATGAACAATTTGTTTCTCTCTATGGCACAGAAGAGTATTTAGTAAGCCCATGTGATTTGATTTTCTGTTGAAAAAATGTTTGAAGCCTGGGGCTCTTCATGGTTAGTTCAATAGGTGAAGATTCAGGTTGTTGGGAATTGGTATTTAAACCTTTGTATTACAATCATTTTTATAACTTTCCACTGAGCTTTTTCACCTTGGGTCATACCATCTTCTGCTGATGCAAATGCATCAGCCTTGAAATAATTTCCTTGTGTGAAAGGGGGAGCAATGATATTTTAGTTGTGAATATATTTGTCTTTATCTCTGTAGATGTGTTTTAGTCTGTGTTTGAGCTACTTGGACGACGTTAGGTGTACTTAAGATTCACATGAAACCTTGGCTAACCAAAAAGAGGCAGTAGAGAAGTATCAAGACAAGCACCTTAGTATAATTTTCTTCCTGCCATGTTTTCCCACATGTGCATAATAACTGATATTCTCCTCTGCTCTGGATCTTTTTTCCATTTGGTTTCTGTTGTTCCAAAATTATCTGGAGGAATACTGCATTTCTTCTCTTTTTTAGTGGTCTTTATACTAGTATCGCTCTTCTGCTGAATTTTTTGCAAAGTATTTTTGCAAACTTTAAATAAAAGCAATGGTCATACCTAGGAATAGTGATGTTTGTCAGAATAGCTTAAGCAACTTCTATGATACAAGCAAGCTTTTCTTTTTTAAAGAACTGAAAGTTTTGACTGACAAGTTACCTTGCTGTGAAAAGATAGATGGATTTTTTTCTTTATAAAGCTTCATAAAGCAATTCTAATATTTTTGTTTTCCTTTTAGCATCCTGATATGTATGAGCGAGCAGTTTTGAGAAAAGAACATCAGAAAAAGTATGGAGCAACAGTTGATCTGTGGAGTATAGGGGTGACATTTTACCATGCTGCAACAGGGAGTTTGCCTTTCCGACCATTTGAAGGACCTCGTAGAAACAAGGAAGTGATGTAGGTAATTTAGAAGGAGAATTTTATCTGTTGGTAAATTAAATTAGCCCTTGAAATGTTTTTTACCATGGAATCCTGCACACATATAGTAAACTTTTAAACAGTGGAAATGTTTAAGGAAAATACTCTTCTGTTGTGGCATAGTCCCAGTAGACAGCTGAACATCACACAGCTCTTCACTCACTCCTCTTTAGTGGGATGGGGAAGAGAATTCTAAGGGTGGAAGTGCAAAAATCATAGGTTGAGTTAAAGACAAGTAAGTAAAAAAATCCTCACAACAAGCAGCAGCCCTTGCCTCTTAAAGGGAAACAAAACCAAGAAAAACAAGTAATGCAGAAACATCCTCAGCTGCTCATGAGCTGCCAACTGATGCACAGTCAGTCCCAGAGCAAATGCCACCCTGGCAAATTCTTCCCCACCTCCTCCTCAGCTTGCTGTTGCTGAGCAATATGGTATTGTATGGAACATCCCTTGGGTCAGTTGTCCTCCTTTATCCCTTCCAACTTCTTGCCTGTCCCCAGGGGTACTTGCTGGTGGGGCAGTAGAAGAGTAGAGGAGGCCATGATGATAAGTACTGCACAGCCACAGCTAAACATGCCTGTGTTGTTAACACTGCTTTGGACACAAATCCCAAACGTTGGCTACTGTAAAGGAATTCAACTCTATCCCAGCCAGATAAGCACAAACATTCTGCTTCAAGAAGAATTTTACTGTGTGGCACCTTAAGATCCGAATTAAGCATATGAATTAAGAAAGGCTTGAATTGAGCTCCCCCAAAATATTGATGTTTTTCCACACATCTGTCTTTCAGCATGGCACTATGCTAGTCTGTTGCAGTACTGTTTATATAACTTGGATACTCAGGCAAAATTAAGATATTCTGAAATGGGATTTCAGTGCTGCAAATTTCTATTGTCCTTTAAATGGTGTTCCTATCCAGCAGTCTTTAAATGGGTGCACTACCAGTGAGACTGGCATTTGAGTAGTATAGTTGTGGACTTCAGCTGAAGGTAACAGGAATGGCTCCTGAATGGAAAACAGAAGATATGTCTATGATGTGACAATTGTGTTTCATCTTTTTTGTTTTTGTGTGTGCTGTTTTAAGAATAAAGCAAGGTGGTGCTTGGGACCTCTAACACATTAATAACATCTCTGTTCTGGTACTCTGTGTAAAACTGACTCCAGTTTTCTTAGCTGAAGAAATTGTCCATCTTGTGGGTTTTTTTCCCCATAAGAATTCTTATTGTAGCTGCTTGAAATATGTTTTGTATGCATCTTGTCCATCAGAAAGAGAAAGCACAAGTGAAATACTCTATTGCAGAAAGTCTGTTGATCCTCATTCATTTCATAAAAAATTTGAGAGATACATGCCTGTGCAATACAAAGTTAAACAATGCCAAATTGTGTCCAGATTTCTGGATGTTCCTTCTTCATGCCCAAGTCACTTTGTTGTGGCTAAATGTTGTCTGTTGCTGTGGAACATGCTAGAAGTTAGCATGTTAATATCTAAATTGAACTAATTGACTTTGATTACTTAACTCTTGTGAAAACCTTTGGTTTCCTTCAGTATGCTGGAAATATCTCCTGAACTTTTCCCTGAGGCTGAGGTAGACAAAGTTGCTTCTCCAGCATAGCTTTTTGTTCTTTATTTTTTTAGCACTGCTCTGTCAGCTTCCTGAAGTGAAGCTTCCTAATTATTGCACCATCTACAAATTTAGGCCAACCTGTCATTTCAGTTGGCATTTTTGCTGCCCCTTTGTAGATTAGTTACTAGACTTATGTATGTATAAGAGGTAGTAGTTGAAGTTTCCATTATTTTTGTAATGTATTGCAGGTATAAAATAATCACTGAAAAACCTTCTGGTGCTGTTTCTGGAATACAGAAGGCAGAAAATGGACCTATTGAGTGGAGTTGTGAGATGCCTATTTCTTGCAGCCTTTCAAAGTAAGTTTGAACTTACAGATGTTTACGAAATGTTTCAGTGCCACTTGGTTGGGCTTTTCCAGTTATTTTCTGAGATTGTATCTCTGGAGCAGAGATCTGATGCAGTTTATTTTTTGAACTCTTCAGTACATCAGTACAGTCTGATATTTGGTTATTAAGTGGTTTTTTTTCTTCTCATCTGTTCAAATAGTTTTATGACTGCTAACTTACGAATGAGCACATCTGATGTAGTTTGAGAAGAAATACTATTACTGCATTTTTTCCACCCTCAGGAATGAAGAATCAGTAACTTTGATGGCCCTCATTTCTTACAAGAATGTGACTTCAGATGTGACAAAAATTAGGCAGTAGGAAGGAAATGATAAGCAAAGACAATTGAGAGGCTTACTTTTTCCTCGGAAAAAGGTTACATCAACACATTTTAACACATACTCATATCTTTTGAATTTTATCATCATATTTTTCCTTTGTATGTCCATAGTATTCAGTAGGAAGAGCCATGGAAGATCTAATTCTGGTATGACTTTGAAAATGCCTCCCATAACCCCTTTACCCATTTTTCTTCCTGAGACTTCTTCCATACTTTAAAGTTACTAATCTTTCACAGTAAAGGAGGAAATAAATTGTTCTAAGAAGAGACTGTAGAAGCAAACTTTTCTGAAAGCCAAATATTGTACATCCTTAAGGGGTGTAGAGTCAGTCTGGTTTATGTGAATTTATTAGTTTAGAATGTGCAGAAGTTGCAATTTGTATGTGTTTTTCATGATACTGCTCATTTATTCTTCTGCTTATTCTGTACAGTTGAACTGCTTGAAATGATAAAGGAAGCAGATTTTTTCTCATTAAACATCTGTCCACAGTAATACTTTTAAGTAGCATTCAAACAGTATTTGGTGTTATAAATTTAGAAACAAATAGGAAGGCAATAGGTAGCATGGGGTTTTTTGCAGCATTCAAACTGCATGTGCAGAGTACTTATTTAGCTCCATCTCAATCAGGATGAATTTTTAGTGTTGACAATTTAAATAATGAGTCTTTGCTAACCCAGCTGATTTTGACTGAAAGCAACATAGTATGCTCACACAAGCATCACCACCAGCAAATTCTAAATGGCAGTATCTTCCTTCAAAATGTTACACTGTGGTGTGTGGGGTGAGCTGGTTAAAATCATATTGGGGTGGTAGAAAGTGGCCTCAGCTCTACAATGTAGACTTAGGAAATTTTATGTAATTTTTGCAGCATGAGTGAAATTTCTCAAATGCAAAAAAAACCCCAACTTTATAGTTAAGCCCAAAATTGAAAAATTTAAAGTACATGCATTAATGAAAAACGATGGATGTTGCCATTGAGCAAATTGTTGCTCAGTGTAGGAAAAAAGGTACTAATATGGTCTTTAGGGTATAATAGATGTGTATACATGAGACTAGCCAAATGAATTACTGTAATTGATTGCAAGGTAAAACATTCCAAGTAGAACCAAGTTGTCTCGTCTCTTCCTGGTGTCCTCTAGGGGTCTGCAAGTACTGCTCACACCTGTCCTTGCGAATATTCTTGAAGCAGACCAGGAAAAGTGCTGGGGATTTGACCAGTTTTTTGCAGAGACGAGTGACGTACTGCACCGAATAATAATCCACATCTTTTCATTACAGCAGATGACCTTGCACAAAGTTTATATTCACAGCTATAATACGTAAGTGTTTTCTCTCTCACTGTTTTCATTACTTTGCTCATGTGCAGTCTAACAGCACTGTGACCTCCCATCACCAGTTACAAATGCAGTAGCCTGTGACCTCATATCACCAGTGTTACAAATTCAGCAGCCTTTCCTTGGCAGTTTATCTGAGGAAGTGAAAGGGCACAATTTTTCTGCATAGTCGTAGGGCATATGGAAGCATGTTGACCAAAAATAAAAATAAAGTCACTGAAGGTAAAATCAACTAATCTTAAACTTTTTAGTGACAGAACACAGACTTAATCCTTGATGTGTTAACAATATGTCTGTTTTCACAACATAGGCCAACTCACTGCACATTTGTATACGTTCCTTATTTACAAAGTAGTTTTCTAGAAACTGTATTTATCTCTTGCTCATCTTGTCCTCAGGTATACAAAATACACACATTGTCTCTGATGTAAAACTCTCACAGGGGTTCTGAAGTGGTAACTGGTACAGATTTATATGAGGTTCACTTTATGACCATGAAGTGCTGATGTTAAAAAGTATAAGATGTACAAGCATAAATGCCTTTTCTCTGCTGTATTACAGATAATACAGAGCATGTGTTAATTTCTAATACATAGTACATACCATTGTTTCATCAAATGTGTAAATACAGTTCTATCCACTTCAATTTTTCTCTTCTATTTCATTACTTTTATCCTTAGAGAACCCAAATACTGTTTTTGCAGAGAAATCTTGCTTCTATTTTTTATTATTTATATGTATGATTATTTATAAACTAGCTGTAGTATTAAGAAGTAATAGTGTACTAGTGCCACACCAAATGCAAACTGGTCCTTCCTGTTAGTGTACTGAAGGTTTTTCTTCTTTGTGGGAGGTTTTGCTAGTTTGGTTTGGTTTGGTTTGGTTTTTTGGTTACCATTGTGGGTAGGTTTTTGTGGTGGGGTTTTTTTAGTGGGAAGAGGTATGGTATAAGTTCTTATCCTTATATCTTTTGATTGATGTAAATAAAATCCCAAAGTGTCTTTGCTCTTCCTTATCACTGCTCTTTTAGGAAATAATTTGGATGTTAGCTTACAGGCCGAATTTACTTTTTTGACATGTTAAACACCAGATTTTTCTTTTGGAGAGACCAATCATCTCCTCTGATGAAAAGGGTATGCCTTAGAAAACTTAAGTATGCTTCCTTCCCCTCATCTGGTGTTGCCTGTTTTTATTGACCTTCAGACCAGGGCAATTTTGTTTAGACAGATGTGCTTTGGTGGATAATCAGAAGTAGAAAGGAAGTTTGATATTTTGCAGGAAATAGCATTTATTTTGGTAACACAGTAACCTGGATTCTTAGGATCACACTACTTTTTAAACTTAAAAGTGCTTTGTGTGTAAACCCAGTTCTTAATCAGAAACAAAAACAATTTTTATTTAAATAATACAAATTCTGAATTGATGAACTATTGTAGTGAGTCTAACTGCTACCCATTGTATTGTTTCCATTATAGAGCTGCTATATTTCATGAGTTGGTCTACCAACAGACAAAAATACCATCTCAGAATCAAGAACTGATATATGAAGGTCGGCGCTTAATACTAGAGCCTGGCAAATTGGCACAGCACTTCCCCAGAACAACTGCAGAGAATCCTATCTTTGTAGTAAGCAGGGAGGCTGTGAGCATTGTTGGATTAATCTATGAAGAAGGTATATGAAAGTAATTTCCCTTTTCTCACAGCTATCTTTTGTAAATAGCTTGGATTACTTAATGTAATTGTTTTATGTCTGTTATGTCTTGGAAATAGTGTTGGAAATTTTCTTTTGTTGATATCTGAAGTTCTAAGTATGCAGTCCAGTGTTTTTCAAAACTGCTAAATATCTGGAATATTTTTACAGAAGCAGAAGGTGCTTGGAATGTTCCAAGTCCTTTAAACATGAACATTTGTGTGCTAAGATGTAGTGGTGCTTGTGGGGTTAGGAATCTTTTTGATCGTGACACTGTAGACAAGTAGAAAGAAACATTTATAGAAAGTAACCCAAAGCTGGTTCTTTTGTCTCATTATTCACTAAGTGGAAAGTCAAGTTTTACTTTATTTTTTTTTTATTTGTCATGATTGTGGTTAGCCCTTCAGTTAATAGAAGGAGGCCTTTACAATGTACATTTGCTCAGAAGATCAGGTGATATCATACTGGGGGGGGGGGGAAGAAATTAAGGTTTTGCATTTCCATTTATCATTGAGAGGCTTTTAGAGGGGTCTATGCCAGAGCCCTTTTTTAATAAATGAGCTGGAGGACATTGCTGCAGTTGAGAGGTCAGTGTTGCTTTTGTCAGTATGTCCTAAATACTGACTGCTCTGGCCAGCTGGCGCTCGCACAGAGGTGCTGAAGAGTGTGGGTAGGTGAGCTGTTTGTGGAAGGATCAACAGGGCCTTTATGTTGTGTCACAGAGCTTTCTGAAGGGGCCAGTGAGTATGGGAACAAAGGAGATTCAGGGATAGGGGCTGCTGAGGTTTAGAAAAGCTGTTTGGTGAAGTGCTACCCTTAAGAGCCTCAATGAAAATAAGCAGCCATGTGATAAATAAGGGAATGGTCTAGTATGTGGGCAAACATGGGGCTGAAGAACAGAGAGAAACAGTTGGCTCTCTCAAAGGAGAGAGATTGCAAGTGGAGACGTGCATGAGTTCTGTGCTGTGCAGCATGTTCAGAAGTGAGTCTGGAAAAGAAAGGACAATTGGCTGAAGATACCAAGTTATTTGAAACAGTTAAGACAAAGGCTGGTTTTAAAGGGGTGCATGAGAACCACATGGTATTAAAATGCATAAAAGCAGTGTACAGGCTGGGGAGGGGAGACAGTCTGAACTTTTGAAGTCTATTCTTGAAAATAATAAAATGCAGGTACTTGTTTTATGTTTCAGTTTTACTTCCTAAAGTACATCAACGTTATGATTTGGATGGGGATGCCAGTATGGCTAAAGTGAGTAATTACCATTTTAGATTATATACCTGTCTTTCATAATGATACTGAAATGAAAGCTGCCTAATTTTCAAATTAATAATGTTAATAAAACTATTTTAGTATGCTAATGAGGATTCTGATTGATAGTAATATATTTATTAACAAATAATCTAAAAGTATATTAAAGCCATACTTTGTATACAAAACGTGGTTTGGTTGGTTTTTTTTAAACCAAACCTGAAGTCCAATCTTCTAAATTCAAAGTGCTCTGTTACTGTATAGTTCAGTGCTGTTGAGGTAAAGGGCCTGACACTGTGTAGTCCTGAAGTTAGAAGCTTCATAACTTCTAATGGTGTAAAATTTAACATTAGAGAAACAACTCTTACTCGATAGAGAGGAGTCTCTAGGACTCTTCAGAATGGTGGAATTTCTGTTGCCTCTTAAAAACTTTCAGAATCTATGGGAGACAAGTAAAGGATGTTTCATTATTTTGGTTGTTTTTCTAAAACTACTGAATATATGTGCAGCCATGTTTGACTTTGTCACAACCACTTACATGTGTGAAATACTGACTGCTGAGGAGCCTTTTATTTCAGATGTGGTAGTCCTGAAAATGTATGCCCCTTTAAATACCAGTAATCTTGAAAATTAATAAGAAAAGCATCATTTGATACTAATTATTTAAAGTATTATAAATTATAATACCTGAAACTTTGTTCTCAATTCTAAATAATACAGCAATCTTGTAAGTGGAATTGGGTGAACGAAGAGAGTCTCTAGCCGTAGAATTATAAAAGGATCAGGTTTTATAAGTTCCTTTTAATGTATGTGCTTGATTCCTAAAATATGGAAGAAAGGTACTTGTGGCTGGCAGAAATAGTAAGTTGTGTCATTTTTGTTTGTGAGATTTGTTTCCATCCTTAACAGGTGCTCCAGCATAACTGGAAGACCCATGTTTAGCTCTGCCTTCATAATGGGTGTGTGGTTGTTGCCTGAATAGAGTTTAGGCTAAGTTACACATTTTAAACTACCCATCCTCCTGTTGCTTTCTTTTCTTAATCTGTGTTGCTTTGTTGTGATGTATTGTCTTGAAGCAATTGTTGAAAGAGAATGGCAGATCAGTACTTATGGTGTTTTTTTCCCTCCAGGCAGTGACAGGTATTGTATGTTATGCCTGTAGAATTGCCAGTTCTTTGCTACTTTACCAGGAGCTGATGCGAAAAGGAATTCGATGGCTAATGTAAGCAGCTAATTCCATTTCCTTGTGCTTTTTTTTTCCTAAATTGAGATATGCCTTGATTACCAATACATAATTCTGTAATCTCTTGATATCTTGGGAGATTTTGTTTATCCTTGAGTAAGGATAGGCTGAATTTCTCCCTTTTTCCTGTAATTATTTAAAAAAAAACTTTTTTTTTTTTTTTTTTTTTTTTTTTTTTTTAATAAGAAAAGTTGAGGCATTTGCAGATGTACTTCTTCTGTATATAATTTAAGTGTAACCTATGGTAACATGCAGATGCAATTGGACAGGTTGCCCAGGGTATTTTTATATGAGGATTGTGTTAATGCATCTCTAACTGAAAACAATTCCTCCTGGCAATTATTGCTGCAGGTATATTACTATCTTCTGATTGCTGGTAGGATGGCAATTGAATACTTGTGTTATATACTAATGCTTCACTCTTTTAGTGAAATAATCAAGGATGATTACAATGAAGTGGTTCATAAAAAGGCAGAGATTGTCATCAGGCTGGATTTCTGCAGCAGAAATATTGAGAAAGCTGAAAAAATGTGAGTAGGAGCACTACACCATACACATTGATCCTTCATTATCATTTTTAGTGACAACAATATTTGCAATGGTTTTGCATATAAAAATTAAATTTGAATCAGCATGGATTTTCTGATGGCACTGGCTTAAGCAGATTTAGTCATATGTGTTACTCAAATTAGAGTGTTAATTTTGCTGTTTAAGAACAAGTAATTGCTAATAAGTGGTAACTGTGTGTTCCTTTTCTCCTTTCTTTGACTCAGCTCTCATGCTATTATTGGCTCTAGAAGCTATAGTAAAGCTTGGACAAAGAATCAAGTGGCTTTGCTTTCATTAGTGCTTTTGCCACTGCATTTGGTTATATATGACTTCAAATACTGCCCCTAACACAGTTTTAAGACTGTAGCATTTTCTGTTTGGAAGGAATTTTAATGTTGAAATATAACACAGAGCAGCTGCAAAAAAGCCCACAAACAACCAAGCCCAGCCCACCTCACTACCTTCCCAGAAAGGTGTTATTCTTTCTGGCAGTGTGATAGGAACTTTAAATAGCACCTCTTCTTAGAATTCTCCTATAGGTGGTAATTTTCCTGTTCAGGCTACTGACAGTCTTCCCCAAATGCTGTCTTAGTCATGGAATTCTCTGAACTTCTCTCCAGGTTGCTCTGAAAGGGCTGATAGCCACAAGATGATTAACGTGCACATGTAGAACCAGTGAGTTTGCAGAGTAGAATTAGACCTAAATCTGTTTGAGCTGCTGTGCCTGTGCAAATTGAACACTTGTATGCAGCAGTTGTAGATTCCACAAGGGGTTTGACAGATTTGCTGTGTGTTTGCCAAACCTACCTTAAAATCTAGCTGTGTCTGTTTGTATTGGCTTCAAAAACACCACAAAACCACAACAGTGAAATAGTGAAGTTGGTAACTTGAAAGGTAACACTATACCTGTACAGGCTAGATACAAATTATCAGGGCAGGAACTCAAACTCCTCTTCGAGTTCATTTGCACTAGTTGGCAGGACTTGTTCAGTCTGTGTTTGGTTCAGATAGTTTCTTCCTGCATTCTGCCAGAAGAAAACCATTGAGAAGAAACCACTGTCAGTGCTAGTTTGTGACTCTGGTAGGCTCAAGAGTATTTCAGCAGCAGTTTTTAAAACCATTGCATTCATTTGCTAACTGGAGTATTTCTCATGTGAACAGAAATTTTCTATGTGTTTGCACATGGTCTTTTGGCCTCTTACAAAGGGGCAGGATTTTCAGTTTGTTTGAATTTGCTAACTCCATAAAAGTCTTCTAAAGGACATGTCCTTTTGTTTGTCCTTCCTTTAAAAGGCTGTGCTTCAAAGCATGACAATGCAAAGTCTTTATTTGAAAAGGTAATTAAAGCATTGAACTTGAGTGAACATGTACTTTTTGAAAGCAGTTGAGCTGTTTCTGATGATGTTTTTAAAACTAAAATGTACGTGAGACTCAACAGGAAAAATATTGTCCTGAATAATTTATCCAGCACTTGAGCTATGGTCATATGGAAAGTATCAGTATGAACAGATGGTCCTACTATCCCAGCCTTTAAACATTTAACCCAGTAAGTTTTCTCAGAAAAGCATATTGGTGCACTGAAGTATTAGTTTGTTAATGACTACTTTAAGTACCTTTAGTTTGATAAGATTTTAAAAATTACTTGATGAAAGGAAATAGTCTTCCACTGACTGTCAAGTACAAGTAGTAAGACTAGAATAAAGAATTCAGGAATGGAGGTTTCCAGCTTTATTTTGACAGTTTCAGTGTAGGAAAAAATGAAGGAATGTTTTTTTTTAATCTAAAATGTTTCCCTTGTTAATGGCCACTTAAATTTGTAACTTTTGTGGTTGTTGCTTGAGAGAGACTGTATTTCATATACAAGAAGAGGCAGTTACTGTTCACTGTTTGATTTTTTTAACTGCTTTTTTTTTTGCTGGTCAGATATGAGAATTTGATGCAGATCAACTTGGAAGCATCAGAAGTGGATGAAATTTCAGAGATACACACAAAACTCTTGCGTGTAAGTGTCTGACAAAGTTGCCCTGTCATTCTGAAAATGGTGTTTCTACAGAAAAAGCCAAATACATGATAACACAGGCTTCTGTGAATAACAACTCTGAATTTTCAATGTAGTTTCAAGATTGTCAGTTGTTAAAATGCCCATACTAATGTGAATATCTTTCTAAAAACAGAGCAGATCCTTTTATATTAGCTTAGTGTAGTGAAAATAAGTTCCTGAAAATACATTGTATTTTCTAAAATACTCAGTAATTATAACCCTGAAATAAATTTTACTTTGCTATTTTTTCTTTTCCATTTTTTCTTTTCCTTAAGGAATTATTGACTACTTTGTTGGCTTTATAAAATGTTATATTCACATATACACTTCAGAGTGATCTGCTTTGAAATGTGCATCATGTTTCCAGACATGCAAGGAAAAATTGAAAATAACTTAATACACTGGGACCAGATATGAAGTTGTCCTTTCTAAAAGCAAAAGATGATTAGTGCATTTTTATTTTGAAAATAGTATGAACTGCAGAGAAAGGAAGGTATGAATTATGTGGACAGTTATTATATGAATTCTTAATAAACCAAAAGAATAAAGGGAGAAGTAAATAAGGGATTTATGAAAAGTTGAAATTATAGTTGAAAGAAAATAAATTTTAACTAACAGAAAATATGATTCTTTCTTTAATAATACCTTGCTTTATCTGCTTCTAGAAAAGCCTAGGCAGATAATTGGACATACTTCAATAATGGTATCAGTGAAACAAATGGGTTTGTAGTATTAACGTGCCCAAGTAATAATCAACTAATTTTTCACTTTACCTAGTGATAAGATTGAACCTTCTTGCTCTTATGTAGCTCTCCAGCTCTCAGGGCACCATAGAAACTAGTCTGCAGGATATCAAAACCAAACTTTCTCCTGGTGGTTTACTTGCTGACACCTGGGCAAATCAGGAAGGCATGCATCCAAAAGACAGAAAGTGAGTAACTGTACTTACTATTCTAATATGTATTGAATTCTCCATTGAGTTGTAGTTCATAAAGCTCATTAACAGGTACTTGAGTTTATGTATAAAGCATCTGATTTTCTTCCTTTTCTCACTCTAGTCCAGAAAGGCTGCAGGCACTGCTGTCTTCCATCACAGACATCTACTATCAGTTCAAAAAAGACAAAGCAGAACGAAGTAAGTAATTTATTTGATTCACTTTTGGCATAAAATGTAATGCAAAGGACAGGTCAGTCTCAGTTTGACTAGGGTATTAGTGGTAGGTATGGAGAATTAGCCACAGTGCATATGTTTGTAGGTCCCTAGTGTGATACCATGCTAAAGCCCATATGAGTGAAACACCACTATTACTAGCAAAAATTTGAATTGTAAGACTGGAGAAGAGTAAAAAATATATGACCACTTAGACCTGTAAAAAAAAGGAAACTGTAGGAAATGGGTAAACTTAGTAGAGCTTTACATAAATGCAGCTAACAGAGTTAGATTGGTAATGTTTGTCATCTGTTCTGATCCTAGGGCTTCCTTATAATGAAGAACAAATACACAAGTTTGACAAGTAAGTTTTGAAGTTACCTTTGGGAACTATCATGATTTTTTTCAGGTCCTCCAGATGCTCTTACCAATAACCCATTCTATTAATTTTATTGTAAATTGTAACCTCTTCAGGATTGGTTTGTAAAAGATTTTTAAAATATCTTAAATACATAGGGGTAATAGAGTATGATAATGAGGTGCTTTCTGGCTGTAGAATTTTTTCAGTGATGGGCCTTCTAAATGTAAAATGCCTGTTTGTTATCTGGGCATAACTGTTTTATAGGAAGTTCACTTCTTCCCTGTTTTTTTTTCAGGGAGGAAAAAGCCATGAGTAAGATGAAAATGACTTTGTAGCTAAGGTGGAGATAATTTTCTACAGATGAGTAAAATATGGACTTGCTGAATTAAATTCTAAAATGATTTTATCTTACAGGAAACATAGCACACAAAATTAATTTTAATGCTGTTCTCCATGCTTGTTTAAATTGTCACTCATACAAGATGTCCACATGAAGCATCTGTGTTTTACTTGGGTCTCTAAACTCCCATAGTCTCCACTGATTCTATATTGTTGTATTTGTCTGAGGATTTATTCAATTATTCATATGGATGAGCAGATGGCTAATGCCATTTAAGTTGCCTTAAAGTATCAGAGATCTGCTCTGAGACTAGAAGGTAGGACACATGTCAAATGGGAAATCTACACCTTTCTGTACAGGTGGTCAGAAGCAGGGCAGGATATCTTTGCTGAAGAAGAGAAGGTTGCCTGGAGTCCTCCTGGCAGCCATCCAGTAGCTGAAGGGGGTGCCTATAAGGAGGCCAGAGAGTGAATCTTCATCAGGAACTGCAGTGGTAGGACAAGGAGTAATGGCTTCAGACTCAAAGAGGGGAAATTTAGGTTGGATACATCGAGGAAGTTCTTCTCTGTGAAGGTGATGAGACACTGGAACAGGTTGCCCAGAGAAGTTGCAGTTGCCCCAGCCCTGGCAGTGGTCTACAACAGGAGTTTGGAACCAGATGATTTTTATGATTTTCCAACCCAAACTGTTATAAGATTCTGTCTCAAATGATGCTAGATGCTTATATTTAAGTAAATAAGTTATTTTTCTTGGGGCTGGTCAATTGCATGGTTCCCTAGACTTTGCTAAATGCTGCATGAATTTGGACACCATTTACATAATTTTCTAAAAGGTCTTGCTCTTGTTACCATGAGTGTGGCTTCACTGACAATTACAGATAGAAAGCAGTCATGCAGAGGGCACAGCCTTGCCACTTGATTTTCCCATAGTGAAAGCTAAACTGGGTAACTGTCAAGCAGAGGAGAGGGTTTTCTACTACTAAAACCATGTCTTTGCATTAGTATATGGTAAGCTTCAAATAAGTGTGCTTTGTTTTCATGATTTGAATACTGGTGTATTTTCTACCACAAGTATCTCCCTGGGACTGTACTGGGTTGAGATCCTAAGTCCATCTTTTTTATGCTTGATTCACCCCACAGGGAAATGGCAGTGGCTTTTGTTAAGGACTGTGTGCTATTATCAGCAAAGGCTGGCCTTTGTGATATTTACCTCCAGGCAGATAAGGGAGCAGCACTTAATTTGAATTTTATTTTTCTGGTTGAATGATAGGTATGCATTCTTGATGACAGTCCAACTACACTGTAGCTACAGTTTATTAACCAATATTTATTATGCAAGACTTAATGAAATACCAGCAGTAGGTGTTGGTCTGTAGTGTTGCAGTATCCCTTACACTTACTGGTTCAATGCATAGCATGGCAAGGCAATTACACTGGGACTACTGTCTGCCACACTAGCAAGAACAGGGTTTTGTTTTCCTTTCTTTTCCTTTTTGGCTTGTTTCTTTTACCTCTTGTCATAAAATGAGACTGACACAAAATTCCTTTTTCTTGCACGTATGTTACTCAGTGCAAAAAGTTATTCATATTTGCTGGAAGTTCCAAGTAACTCCAGTAGGCAAATATTAAATAATTAGGAATTTTGTCCTTTCCATTTAGAATCCTTAAATATACCAGCTGACTCAAAGAAGACATTTGACCATTTTTTCACATACAAATATGAATGAATACAAACTAAGTGCTTCACATAATTTTTTACTCCCTGCTAGACAATATTTTTGAGATGTAAATTGTCCATTTCTGTAGAATGTTGAGTTCTTACATGTTACCACAGCATGAATAAAGGTGGCTGCACAGCCAAGTCCACAAACTTTTCTCCGTATTTCAGAAAGTTAGAGGGATGGGATTTTGAAAGCAATATAACACTGTTGTGGTTGTTTCTGTGTTGCAGGCAGAAGCTGTATTTGCATGCTACAAAAGCCATAGCTCTTTTCAAAGATGAATGTGTCAGCAAGTATGATGCATTTTTGGACAAAGCTGAGGACTGGACAAGGCAAGCTATTGATTTCTTTACTATTTGGCAATGTTCATTGCACCACTTTCATATAAGCAGCTCTCAAAAGAAAATTCTTTTTCTTTTAGGAAGATGCTTCACACAAGGAAGCAGTTACTGGCTCTCACCAACCAGTGTTTTGGTATTGAAGAAGAGGTGTCCAAATACCAGGATTATATAAATGAGGTAGAACAATTCAAAATTATGTGAAGCATTTGCATAGTTAAAAGACTTCTGTCTATTTTCACATCAATGCTGTTTGTTTATAGTGAGTCTTATATTAATGCAGTTGTATTAAAATACAGGCCTTTGTGGGTGCAGTATGTGGTCTACAGTAGCTTCATTGCTATGTCAGTGTGGACTACAGAATGTGTTATTTTTAAAGAATTGAATAATGTGATTTGTGAAGCGTGACTTGATTTTGGAATTTGGTAAGGTTTGTTTGGTTTGGGGTGTTTGTTTTGTTTTTTTATTTGGGTGGAGTTTTTTTGGCGGGGTTTGTGGATTTGGGTGTTTTGGGGTTTATGGATTTGGGAGTTTTTTGGTAATGTTAGCATTTCCCACTCCAAAAAATCAGTGCAAATGGATGTGGGTTCATTGAGAAATGCTCTGTGCAACTGTTACCATATTATTTTCAGAGGAGTATTGTAGTTCTCTTATGAAATATAAAAATGCTGCTTCCATAGTCAAGATTATGGGATATGTACTTAAGGATGTTAAACTAATGGACAGTGACTCTGCAGGTTGCAACTTATCAGCATTACCTCAACATTGAGAGAATAAGAGCATTTTCATGTAGTAAAATTACTGTTTTTTAGAAAGATAAATAACAGAAAGCTGTGGCTAATTGTAAAGTCATTTTAGGAATGGTGAACAGCATAACAAATAGATAATTCTTCCTTTCTAGAGTTTATTGTAGAAGTATTAGATAAGAACATGGAGCAAACCAGGGAATTATAGGTCACGTCAATACAAAACTTGCTGTGATGATCTCACCTTGGAGCATATCAGCCACCTTAGTACTGTAATGAATTTATGAGGTATCACAGTAATGGGAAATTAAAAAAAATATTTTAAGGTGGGCATCAAGATATATATGACCAACTTCTATTGTAACTTAAATTTTCTTTTTATCTGTTACAGTTGCAAGATGCCCTGCCACAGAAAATGTTTGCAGCTTCTAGTGGGATGAAACATACAATGAATACAGTCTATCCAAGCTCAAACACATTAGTAGAAATGACTCTTGGGTAAGAATTTTGTAATGTAATTGATGTAATATTGTATGCTTGCTATACAGAGAAATTGAAAAAAAAAAAATACTTAGTTACTGCTGTATTAAGACCAAGAATTTTACATTGCTGTAGTGGTGGCACAGATTTGGAAGTGAGTGGGGGACAGCACTAATATATCATCTGTCTCTGCAAATAAACAACTTACCAGTCCCCTTATTTTGTATATAATGGCAAGTTGCTGAAGTCTGTGGTGGTGAGTGATGAGAGCAACTGTCCCAATAAAAACTGTAATCTTTCTTTTGCTTCTGGTTACTACAGGATGAAGAAACTAAAGGAGGAAATGGAAGGTGTTGTTAAAGAGCTGGCTGAAAATAATCACATTTTGGAAAGGCAAGCAATTGTTTTCCCTTTTGGGGCTGAAACGAGGGGCAGGCTTAATTTGATGCATTTTATAGATCCAGAATTTAAACTAAGGGAACAATTCTATAATGTCTTTAACTGCAAATATATTTTGAACTGTTCAAATTAAGTATAAGAAAAAAATAGTTATTCAAAACCTTGGGATGTTGCTGTAAAATCATTCTGACACAGCCATTTTTGTGTGGTTTTGTTCCATGTTGCTTTGGTTTGTCTAATAAAAATTTCTGTTGCACAGACAGATCAATTCTGAATTTAAACACAGTACTGTTGCAGCAATGTAGTGGTGTCTTTTAATTCCTCCCTTTTAGATGTTATTTTTGACAACTGTGGAATTACGCCAATCTGAATTAATGATTTTGCAGTTTTCAGATTGCTTAAGTGAAGAAGCAAACATGTTTCTTACAATCCTGAGAGGGTATTGTCATTATCACATACAGACTGATTTTGAATTTTTTCCTATGAAGATGAGAAAATAAATAAAAATAAATATATCCTGAAAGTTCCAGGGTAAATTGCTGGTAGAGTGGAGTTTAGCTTCAAGCTGAATTTGTTTAGTTATTTGTTTCCCAGTCCCATACTTGCAGCAAAGCTTCCTCTCTTCCATCTTCTTTGCAGATACAAAAGTTAGGTACAAATGTCTCTGTTGGCATGTGGCAAGGGAAAGGAAAACCCCATAAATAAATTAAGTACTGATTCTGTAATCTAGTCAACCACTTAAAAATACACTGATTTTTTTTTTTTGTCTGTTTAGATTTGGTTCTTTGACTATGGATGGTGGCCTGCGGAACATGGACTGTATCTAGCTTCCAAAGGATCTGAACAGGACTTGTACATTTTTTTTCAAAGGGAAAAAAAATACTGTTGGGACAGTTAAAAGCAGATAATAAATCTGTATCCAGGATTTTTTTTTTCCTTCAACAACTGTAATATTAAAGAAAATGTAAATATGTATAATATGTAAATACAAAAGAAATATATATCTTTTCTTGATCACTTTTAGGATAGAATAACTTCTGGCAGGGAATTGCGCCCCTTGGAGGATCTCTGAGGAGTCCTAAAGGGAAAAGTATTGTTGATGAAATTGATATTTGTCTACTTTGAATATTGCCCTTTTTTTCAGAATGCAATTTAGTCTTCATTGCAAGAGGACTTGTAGTACTCCAAAACACCCTTGTGTAAAGGGTATTTTGGATTTCATTCAATGACCACTGTTATATAGGAGTCTAACTGAATGACTGATCATCACAGAACATGATGAATGTTTTAAATGAGATGTTTTTAAATGAGTGTCAGTAGGGACTAAGAGTGCAGATAGGACAGAATAGAAATGCATTTCTCTTACCTTTACATCCAAACTGTTAGTTCACTTCTACTTGAGAAAGCAAATTCGCAATATTTTTTTAAGTTCTCTGAATATTTGGTGCCATGTTGTCTGTAACCATTTGACTGCTTAGTATATGGAAGTTTTGCACTCCAGCTTGTCAGAATGAATGTAAAAATTCATTTTTTTGAAGTACAGCATTTTCAGATTTTCCCTGAAATCTTGTTGCTCACCACAACTGTGGGTACTTAAAACAGCTTCTTAATCTTATTTGCAGGTGTAATTTTTTTAAAAGGTTAAAAATTTGGCATGAGAAGAACTTGTGTGCAGTCAGTAGACTGGATACTATCACACCTCAGTAGTAACTGGATAGTGGAAAATAAGGTACCAGTCTAGATCTTGAAAATGGATCACTCCCACTGCTGCCTTACAACTAAGGTACCAAACTTTAATGGAAAATTTAGTAAGAGTGTATTTATTTTCCAGCACCAGTAGTTACTACTTTCAGTACCACATGATTGGGATGCAGAGTGAAACATTTTGCTCCAGAATACATAGGAGAAAGAGAACAGGAAAACAAAAATTCTGGAAACATCCCTTGGTTTGGATGCTACAGAGGTACATACTTGTTTCAGATGAGCCTGCAAATATTACAGAACTCATTCCTTCCTTGTGGAAACCTGGCCATGGATGTTCAGTGAATTCCAATAGCTCTTCTCATTGCTGCATTGCACCTGTAAGAGCTTGACCAGCTGTATTAAGAATTTTCCATAATTATTGGTGGAACATTTAGGTGTAAACTAAACAACATCAACCAGTGATGACATCTGGTAGTTTTGTGGTGCTGATTCCCTGCTTATCTGTCCAGGTCAGAACACAAAACATTTTCATTTCTTTTTTAGACAATATTTGGAGAGAAACTTAGGAAATTCATAAATGACTGTTTCATTTTAAAATAAATTTGCTTGCCTTGATGTCCAGGACCTGCATTCCAGTCTTCTTGGTAAGAATCAAAAAAGGGAATTCAAACATTTTTACACTCATGTGAGCAGCTTCTGTCTTTGTCACTCAGAAAATCTAGCTATGCAAAAGGAGTGCAGCAGTTTGTCACACATCTTTTCTGGTGTTCCTAGCAATTTTTAGTTACTGGAATTATGTCTAACTGGAATGTTTTAATGCCTGCTTGTACATTTGTTCATTCACATCCACTCATCTCACATCAGTAAAACACATGAATAAATGTTAAAAGAATTGTGTGCTCTAGATGTGCATAAACTGTATTTTTTTTCCAACATTGTAACATTTCATTGTTTCAAAGTTCTTCATCTTGAAAGAAATCAAACGCTATGTGGAATATATAATTTTCAACTTCCTTATACCGAAGCAGTCTGAAAAAGAAAGTTAATTGTAGTAAAAGTATAGTCTGTATGTTGAAATATGTGCAGAATTCTTTTACATGTTTGAAAATCTTTTGTTACTTTTTATGTTCATTTTAAACATTGCTGGCTTTAGTCTTGCTGAATACATCAGTAATGTTAATCTTGTTAAAATTTCTTTTTCTAAAGCAATTTTAAGGAAGCAGTAGCTAAGGAACTCCAAATAATCAGTTCATAATCTTCTGATTACATTATTATGGAGCAAATAATTTTTCAAGTCAAAGCATAGTGTATGGTACCATCTACTTTTTGCTCAAACTAAGTGTCCTGATGCTATGAATCTTGCTATTGATTTGCCAAAATAAGTAATAGAAAGTAATATATGGTTCTTCTTCCTGAAGCTGGTTTACTGGTTTGGGGGGTTTAGCTGAATATATTAATTATCTGTTACTTGAACAAACCTGTCTTCATATGAATTGTGTAAATGCATGAGTGAACACTTTAATGACATAAATACATCATCAACCACTTATTGTACAGTGTGTACTTCTGTCTTTTCATAATTTAATTTTCTGTTAATTTCAGGAGTGCCTTATGAGGTTTATTTCCTTGTAAGTACAAGAGAGAGCCTGAAACATGAAATTGTAAATTGCAGCTCAGTTTGCATTATCCAGCTCTTTGAAAAATGTGCCATGCACAACAGAATCACTAGCATAAGCACTATGGTAGAGCCACTAATTCTTCTGATTTTTTTAACTACTTGGTTGACATGTGTTCTGAACTACATTAGTTCTTTTAACGGTGGTAAAATTCCTAGTCTCTGGTCAGTATGAAATTGTCCACTGGTAGAACTCAATCAGTTCTAATGTAGTCTGTTATTGCAGAAGTGTAATTGTAAAACAGTTCTGGATAATCCTGAGCAGAACTGGGAAAAAGGGGAGTTGTTGGCTGGAAGAAGGGAGTATTGCAAGAAGGGGGAAGTAAAAGTCTTTGTTGATCTACAGGCTGTTCCAGAAGACCACCATTCACTGTGTGTGATTATTAATGTAAACTGTAGTTGAAACAGAAAAACCCAGCCGGGGAAACCTTTCTGATGGTAAAGAGAGGCAAATGCCAGAAGCAGATTGTCCTGGGAACTGCAATACCGTTTGAAGAGGGTTTGTAGGAACAGGTTAACTGGTGGGAGCTCCTGTGACTGATTCTGCCGTTGACAAGGCTTCACGATCTTCTATTTTTCTGTGCCCTAAACAGCTTCATTTTTTCATGTCGACAAAAAACGTGGTAGGGGTAGCACCCCTCAGTGGAATTTGCTGTTTTGTCACTAGTACCAGCTCAGGCAGCAGTAGTTGTAGGTGCGCATCTTTTGGAGACCTTTGCTGCCTGTGAGCGAGTAAGGCCGGCAGCGGCAGGGTGAGCTGCAGGCGCGCTGCGAGCAGGGGCACGGCGCCGCTCTTCAAAACTGTGCTCCGGGACACTCGCACAAGTGTAGAGTGAGCGCTCTGCCCACCTACAGCCTGCCCATCCAGGCTGGGTTATGTGGAAATATGTCCCCCAGCCCTGGGACATATTTCCCCCAGTAGCTGCTTTAAGGAAGCGAGGCAGATAATTTCAATGGGAACCTAGTGAAGCGCATCACAGCTCTTGTCAGCACCCGAGTGCCAGGGGCTGCTGCCGCATCCCGGAGCGGAACGCATCACGTTCAGCGGAGTCTGTGCCTGCCGGGCTCGGGAGGTCGCGGGGAGGCCGCGGCCGCGGTGCGGCGCCTCTTCACCCGCCGCCTGCCCGCTCCCTGCCCGCGGTGCCGCGTGCGAGAGGCGGGCAGAGGAGCCGGCAGGGAATCAGCCCCGCTCCGCATGGCGGCCGCGCCGGCCCGGCGGGAGCAGCCCCGGCGGGGCCGGGCGGGGCCCCCGCGGCCGCCGCTCCCGCAGCCGGACGGGCCCGCCGCCGTCCCGGGCCCCGCGCTCGGCGGCCGCCGCCGCCCGGCGCCGCCGCGGCCCCGCCACGTCCGCACCATCTTCGAGGCGCCGCCGCCGCCGGAGCCCCCGCACCGCTTCGGGCCGGCGGCGGCGGGAGCGTGGTGCGACCTGTGCTGCCGCTTCGTCCTGTCGCAGGGCCTGCGCTGCGCGGGTGAGCGGCTCCGGCGGGGAGCGGGGCCGGGAGCGGGGCCGGGGCCGGGAGACCCGCACGGAGCCGAGGGGCGCGGGCAGGGCAGGCGTGCCCCGAGCCGCTCCGGGAAAGGCGCTCCTCGCCCAGCCCCGACGGGAGCCGGCGTTCCGCCGTGAGAGACGATGGAGCGCGGCGGCTGCCGGGCGGGAGCCGAGCAGCCGGGGCTGCGGCCCGGCGCGGGGGCGCATGCAGTGTGAGCCCGGTGAAGGCGCTCCGTCCCAGCCGCAGGAAAGTAACGCGTGTCACGGGGTGCGGGAGCGCTGCCCTGAGGGGCTCGTGTGCGCTCGCAGCCCTGCGCGCCGCTCCCCGGCCCGCTGGGGCAGGGCAAGGCTGGGTTAGTGCCGCATGTCCCATGAACACCGCATGTCCCATGTACACGCATGTCCCATGAACACCGCATGTCCCATGTACACGCATGTCCCATGTACACCGCGTGTCCCATGAACATCGCATGTCCCATGAACACCGCATGTCCCATGTACACCGCGTGTCCCATGTACACCGCATGTCCCATGTACACCGCATGTCCCATGAACACCGCATGTCCCATGTACACCGCATGTCCCATGAACACCGCGTGTCCCATGTACACGCATGTACGTACATGTGCCCTCACCCTCTGGGCTCTGGTTCGTAGAAGGCAAAGGTGTGTTTTCCCTTTTCTGGACAGAAAGCAACTTCCCTCCTTGGCAGCCCCTTCGTTACCACTGCCACACTCTAGGATACAGCGATTTCGTTCACCTTCTAGCTCCTGTCCTTTACAACAGGACAAGGTACATAATCTAGTGCTGGTGAAGATTCCTCTTTTGCCATCCTTTGATGGATGGAAAAGGCTTTGGCCACGTTTGGGCTTCATGCAAACCTCGAGGGTGATTTCAGCATAGAGCTCCATGGACGTGTTCACTTGGCTGGCTGCTCCTCGGCCACGGCTGCAGTGCTGCTGCACTTTCTAGGACAATCCAATGCTATCTCTAGTGGTGTGACCTGTTCAGGTGTGTGGTTTGCCTTTGATTTACATCATTGAGCCTTTGTTTAACAGCTAGTACTTGAAACCCAAGCTGGGAAAGACAGGTCAATCTTTTCCTTTTTCTTTTTGTTTTCTGTCTTAAGGAGATATAATAACCTCATACTGTCCCCTGCTGATAAATATAATTTATGCTATGGCACACTGTTCTCACAGTTACACTGACTTTCAGTAGCTCTATTTTGCAGTTATTCTTGGAATGGAAATACTTTGGCTGTAAAATAAAATACTTTTTATTTATCATTTGCATTAGTGCACTGTTTGCTCTGACAGGATGTGTAGTGCACTGATGTGAAAATAGACCTTAGAAATATTATTTTTTTTTATGATCAAATGCTCCTTGACAAGAGCTTCAAGTGTCACACTGGATTATGTATCTTCCAGCAACATTTTCTCAGAATGATTACAGCTTACAATGTGTTTCCTTCTCCTCCATGACAAGCTCCATTTTTATGAGACATCGTACTTCAAGCTGCTCTCTTAAATTGCTGTTTAAGTGGCAGAGGAAGCATTCAACTTTTATGATCTAGCATGAATATAGTACTTAGAAGCTGTAAAATGCTATGGAGGTGAAAGGAAAGACCAGCTAAAGCCCTCAAGGGCTGGCTGATAAAGTAGTAGAGCCTGGGTCAGGACAGCTCAGAGACCTGAAGGAGTGTGTGACCAGCTGCCCTCCTGGCTAGAAGTCACTGAATCCACTCTGGCCAGGCATCAGTCCACACCCAGAGTCACAGGCTCTTCTGGGAGCAAGTGAATATAGGAGAGAAAGGCATCCCCTGCTCTGGGAAGGCAGCAGGTACAGCTTTGCTCAACAGCTAAAGTGAGTCTAGACTGGCCTTGAAAACTGAATCAGATGCATCCAGGTCTACAGCTGAATTTTGTGGCCTCTGTGAAAATGCCATGGTCTCCTTTGGGTATCCCTTGCAAAGCAGAGGATAGAAGTACCTCTCAAAAATTTTAATCTGCCTGGCAAAGTGCTGAAAGTTTCACAAATAAACCTATGTTTTCCAGAAGCCATGTAATGTCATCAAAAAAGCCAAATAAAACAGCATCTTCCAGAAGGGCCTCTGCTAATAAAGAAAGATCTACATACTAAATTCTCATGATTCTGAGTCACAAAGACATAAATACTATATTTATTTTAATTACCCTCTCTCAGTATTGGTTGAAGTCAGTTCTCACCAGATCATTGCCGTTAGACATGATCAAAGTCAGACATGGTGAATGTAGTGACAGGATAAAAAGGCATGAGAAATTTCCTCTGGGATAGGGAAGCAGTCAAGGGGCACATCAAAGGAATAATTTTAAAGTATTTAGATACAGACTTTTTTCTGAAATAAAAGTCTTTGACTTCTCTACAGGAATGGGGATTTCTTTGAGTATCTCTGTCCTGCCTTCACCACAGTGTATATGAAAAATTCCTGAGCTGAGTTTCAGGCTCAGAGGTTAGGCTTTACTCTTTCCATTTTCAGTGGGTGTGTGGTTGTCTGAGAGGTTTTGCACACTCCTTGGTGTACAAAGGTGAGGGGGAATCCCTGAACTACCAAGAAAATGTCTTTCTGCCTTTTGTGATATTTTGGTTTGGAATTTACAAGTTTTCACTCTTCTTATAGAAATTGAATAAATAATTTCATTTTATTCAGGGAAGAGAGATCAAAACAGAAGAAAAAAAGTCAAGATTAATGATTGTCCATTTCAATGCAGTGCACAAGGTGCACATTATTCAAGCAAGTTATTTTTTTGAAAAGAAGTAAGGCAGTGCTGACATTCCTGGACCCTAGCCCAGGAAGAAATCCAAGTGTAATGAACTGCCTCTGAAAAGGATACTTTGTAGTATCCGACTTCTTGCTGTTGCTTTGGATTCCTTTTCAAGAGAGGCTAAATTGGTTTAGCAGTCCAGGTTTGCTCTGCTATTCACCTTTTCACCTCTGTTATTTGGCGTAAAAACCTGGTACAGATGCAGAATTCCATTGCCTGGCCTGACTTCTCTGCACAAAGCAGTTTGAAACAGAAGCAGTCAGGATTATTCCAGTTTATATAATGGAGTGGTGTACAGTAAAGAGCTGGTTTTGTTTTCTAGCATGATGTTTTTCTCTCAGTTTGAAGTGAAAATTTTCACTTTCTTGTCTCTTACTGATGGTGTGTAGTGTTATGTAGTGTAAGAGGCTGTTGCATTGTATCAACATGTCTTTTGGCATTTGAAAAATGAGGCATTTATCATGGTTTTGGATGAAAGTCTCTTCTTCCAGCTATAAAATACAATTTCTGAGCAGTTTTACTTTCCTCATAGTCTGGAGAAGAGACTGGGTGTACATAGGGGATGGGAGTGTGAAAATAATAAATTTATGGACCACTTGATATGGACTTCCTAGTTAATTTCCATAACTTTTTCCTTTCATTTTACACTTTTCCATTGAATCAGATGAAATGGAATGAAACCTTTTCAGAAGTTTTATTCTTCACTTAAGAGATTATAGAGAAATTACAGGTTCTACATGACTTTCACTTCAAACTTCCTAAAGGTATTTAAGCAGATACTTTTGAGGTACCATGAAAACCAGGTGGCTCCTTTCCTGGATTTAGTGATGGGACACAGTCTCTTCTTTACATTTTTTTAAACCAAATTTTCAGTCTTTGTTTTTTGAGCAAGCATTCCCTGTGAAGTGTACAGTACAGTGTCAGGACCTATCTGTCAGGGACTTCTCTGTTTTTTCTCTACTGAAATGGGTATTTTGATGGGAGCCCTGTTCAATTTCTGAAATGTTTTCATATTGGCTCTGAATGTTCAATAGCTGACTCCTGCTTTAGCACAGTTGAAGAACATAAGTGTTATAAGTAGTATAACATAAATTTTAATAGGTAGTGTAGCTCTCTTACTACAAGAATTTTAAAATTATAAGTAGTATAACAAATTTTAATAGGTAGTGTAGCTCTCTTACTACAAGAATTTTTAAATATCTGCAAAAAGAAACAACAAAAACCTTAGGAAGAAAATAGGATATATTATCTAAATGCCTGCTAATTGTCAGGAGTAGCAAGGAATAGATGCCCCTGCAGAGAGTAAAGTATGGAGGAGATTACTGCTTTTTCCTTCAGAAAGATACTTTTTTGACCACCAAACTTGTGTAATATATGTTTTATTTGTTGTAAGTAAGAGAATAGACATTGTCCATTATCTCTTCAGTAGGACTGCATTCATATTTAATCGCATGTAATGAGGGGCTTAAGTTGCTAAAACTACAAGAGTTACTACTTGAATTACCAAAACTGTTTAGAATTGAAGGAGCCTCTGAAGGTTTTATCTATAGAGTGAGCACTGGGCATCAGATTAGAAATAATGGTGATGGAAGTCTGCTTCCCTTTCCCATTCTTTCTGCAGAGACTTATTTAATGATGCACAGTTCCCCCAGTGCTTTATATTTTCTTTTAAATGCAAAATTACCACATTTCTCAGAATCCTTAGAGGCTGGAGCAGCAGGAGGTGACAGGGTTTGGGTTTGCTGGTGGAGCTCAGCTCAGAGAGAGCCCTGTTTTCCTCCTGGTTGGGTTTGGAGTGTGGGTGGTCTGCTGCCCCCAGTGGGGTGTTTGCTGGAGATTGCAGGGCTGATAGAATTAGAGAAAAAATTAGTCCCTGTGCAGTGCAGTAGGTACTGTGTCCTGCACTGGGCAGTGGGCTGCACCTGGGACAGGTGAAAGGCAGAGGTGTGGAGATGGAAAGAGAAAGCAGCATTGGTGGAGCAAACTCTTACAAAGTGATGCTTGCTGTCTTCCACAGTGCCTCTCGGCCTCCTGGGGCATTTCTGTGGTCTCTGTAGCCACAGTAAGGTCTCACTGCTCAAAGATGTTATTTCCCCTTCTGTTTTCAGGGAGTGGTAACTCCTCACTGGGGTCCTTGGTTACAGTGGATCCTGTTTTCTTAGGCTCCAACATTTCCTTTGTGAGTCCCATCTTCCACTCCTAAGCCATACACTGTCCCATGTGGAAACTTTCACCTGTTTCTGAGCACCTTTCTTTGTTCTTGTTTTCACCATCTCATGAATAAATGGTTAATTATTAATTGTCGTGTTCCTCTGAGTCTGGGTGTCTCAGATGCAAACCTAAGAGACTACAGAGAATACAAACAGTTGTTTTGAGGCTGCATAGCAGTGAAGAGAAAATTTTTGAAATCACCCTATTACATTCATATGCCATCACTGAAATGAAAGGCTCTGGAAATGCTCTGTGGTTTTCCCACTTGTCTTCCTCACATGCTTTGGAGCTGCTCTAGGAACTCCTGTAGAGAATTTTTTTCAGTGGGCAGGAGCCTCCTCTGCCCAGAACATCTTGACATGAGATGTTTGATTTCACACACAGGAGGAAGGACCCTAGATGCCATGAGGCTTGGTTTCAAACACACCAGTATTTGAGAGAGGATACAGGAGTAGAAAGAGGTCTGCTAATAAAAACATGGTAAAACACATTTCTGTGTGTAATGTTCCTAACCTTGGATGTATTCTAGATGTGTAATAAAACATCAGAGCAGTGATGTGTTTAGAAAAGCAAAGATTTTAGTAATAAAAATATTGGTATTTCTTGCCAGTGTGGTAACTCCTGATTATCTGCTTGGAGAAATGTGATGTTGTGATGGGAAAACTTTGAAGAGCTTCCTGTGATTTGATGCTGGTTTTATACTGTTATACCATGTTCAAAATTCAACATATTGGCACAGCCTGGGCAGGAGTTTGGGTCATTGTGGAATGTAATGATACAGATGCCTTTAAAATTATATACACAATGCTAGTGTCTGTAATTTTAACACACTGGAGAAAAAGGTAAAACTTAAGATTTTATTGGATAATATGTCTTTTTGTTAAATGGCTAACATGATTTGGGGTTTTTTTGCATTTAGGGCTAGCAGTAGGAGCTGTTGGCCACTGTAAGTCTTTAATAGAGAGTATGCTTGGACAGGAAGAAGCAGTCCCCACTTTGAATTGCTATGAGCCAAGCAGACAGAAATGGAAGCACCAATATATTAAGTAATGTTTTCAAGGTTACCTGTGAAGTCACTGGTGAAGTCAACATTACAGCTCAGCTCTTGTCCAGGGACTATGGTCACCCCTTCCTTCTGTTGTTAAGTGGTGTTAACCAGAAATCTCCAGGCTTCTTGAAGGATCTCTTTGTCCAGACAGTGAAATGCAGGTCAGCAGTGTGCTGGCAGGGTGGCTTTAGGAGCTGCTAGACATGCCTGTTTTCTCCACACTGTACTGAGTATTGAGGAATGCCTTTTTTATTTTGCTCAGTAAAGGAAATGTGCACTGTGTGCAGAAATTTGGGTGCCATAGCCTGACAGTAATTGTAGGAGCTTGGAAGAAGGTGTGAAGAGCTACAGTGAAAGTGTTCTTGTATTTTTCTCTTACATTCCTGTTCTAAACATCCACTTCTCATCTAGTAGCTGCCATGGCTAAAGTAAGAAACACTCTACTCTTCTAAGAGAGAAGAAATGTACCAGGTGCACCCTTAATCTCAAGTGCAAACAGTGTGTAATCCCTCCTAGTGCTACACAGATAGCTAAAGAAGGATGGTTACAGCTTGCTTGCACCCTAAAAAATGAGCAGGTTTTAAGCAGACCAGATCAGGATGAACAAACTTACTGTTTCAGCAAAGTTTAACACGTTTCTGTTTTTCTGCCTCAATTCATTTTCTCCTAATGATAGTTCCCTGCAAGTTCTCACTGAGAAGTCTACTAATTTTGGCACAAAGTCACCCAAAGCCCACAGGCAAGTTGGTCTATCATGCGCTGAGTCAAATCCTATGTGTCAAACTGTGTTACAAGGCAACTCAGTATCTTCTCTCCAGTTTTAGCCTTGAGTTTTATTTTTCCTCTAATAGACGGCGTAGCTGTTTACATACAAAAGTGGTTTTCCTAAAGACTGTTCAATAATTTCCCTGAATTTGCTGCTACCAATGCAATATCTACTGCAAAGCTAAATGCAACATGAATCTGTTATTTTCACATTAGACTAGTGTTCTGCTCATCTAGCTTTTTAATCTTATATTCAGCTCTAGTTTTGAAGCACAAACCTACAGATGTACAGTAAATCTGTAACTCAATCTATAACCCAACCACATTAAAAAGGAGCACGTGCAGCACCTTGTACCAGCAGCATCTCCAGGAAATAGTGCATTGCCTTCCCCATGCTCAGCTGCACCAGCACAGCAATGCCCTCCCTCACACACTTCCATCACAGTACTGAGCTCTGCACCTTCCCAGCATCTGCAAAAGAACATAAGGCGAATTACCACAAATTTTACTTATTGAAATATTTGAAATAAAACATGGAATGACCACACAATACAATGGACGATAGTGAAAAGAATAGAGAAGAAATATTGCTGAAATACACAGAGACATTCTTTTCCATGTAACAATGCAGGAAGACACTTATTTACAGTGTAATATATTGTAGAGTTCAACAAGAACTAACCAGATATGAGCTAATGTGCTTTGGCACAGTGATTTTCCTCCTCAAAATCCAGGATATGTTTCATTGGAGCTATTACTAAGGAGGAACCTTCTTACTTCTTACATATTAAGGGAAGAAATCAAATTATTATCCAAAAATAGTCATTAATAGATCATTAAATCTGGTAACAGATGTAGTTCACATCAGTTTGAATACTACAGTTCTTCTACCTTTCAAAAGGAGGCAAGGTTTTGGTAGTTGCAGATTTCCAATCACTATTTAATTTTTAGTCCTTTCTTTTTGTGTACGTGCAGCTGCTGAGAATCAAAAGTTTTTTTAGAAAGCTCACAAATATAGCAACTTATTTGGATTAGGAAGGGATGAACAGCTGAGCTGGAAATTCAAAGTATTGTGCTAGTTTTGCTGATCTAAAGTCAAATACAGCAGTTTTTTTGTTTCTTTTCTTTCAGTAGTTGTATTCTTTATAAACTTCCTAGCAACTTCTCAGCCTTGTCACACATCATGATGTTATATATTATGTTTTGATATGAAATCAATGATGCTGTGTCTTGACAGTGTCGTGGTAATGCTGTAGTGCTGAAGCCCAGGGACTAGTTAAGCAGGGCCCTTTTTTTGATAGTTGGATAAAATTCACTCTGGCATACAGCTGAACAGAATTTAAGGAAGGTTGCAGCTTTTGTTTATAGTTTCTAGGCAAATATGTTTCACACATTCCATTGTTTCAGTGCATGGGTATAGTGTTTCTCTGCATAACAGACTTCTGGAGTGCAAAAGTCTTGTAGTCTGTTTCAGATCTCTGTCAGGCAAAAAAAAAAAAAACCAAAACAACCCCAAATAAAATAGGTGAAGGGAAACAGTTTATGGAGCTCTGGAAGTCTCTTCCTTCTTCTCTGGAATTTCAAGGTCCATTGATATGGAAAATACCCTTGTGAAGGCTGGATAGTGAATCCTTCTCCTTACTGAAATGTGCCTGTATGTATGGCATATAGCTTAGTGGCATACATCCACATTGGGAGAGACACCACCTTGTTTTCCAAATATATTACTGTCTACAAAGAAAACAAATCCCCATTTTAAACCTGGTTAACAGGGACATTTGCCAATACAGACAAGCTGTTATTCCTTAATACACTCAGCTTTTACTACACATAGTTCTTACTGTGAACAGGTGTGTGGGGATCTTTGTTCCTGAAACCACACTAAATGGAGAAGTTTCAGTTGAAGTCAAAGCAAATGAGATCCTTTAATTACCCCAGCCATTTGCTACCTAAAAGCTGGGGGAGTGGAAATGGTAGTAAGTCCTCACTGAGGAAAAATGTTCTTCTGCTCTGGAGCAGACAGTTCTGCATCTGCCCCACATCTGGCACCACTGTGTGTGCTTCTCCTGATTATTAGACTACTTTTTGATGGTATCTCAGAACTGCTGTGTTGCTCTAAAAAATGTTTGTTAGCAAAGAATTTGCTTTTAAAATATATAAACTCAGCATACCCCAAGAGAATATTTCCAGTCAAGCACTGCTGGTTGTTTACAGTTCATTTAAGAGTATTTTATTGTAGCAATGAAGGTTAGTTTGGGGTGTTTTCAGTTCTTTGAGCTCTGTCAGTGGGCATGGGAGGGCTGCAGTAAGGCAGCCACCAGGTCACTGTGTGCCCCCTCTGTGCAGAGCTGGTCTGTTGAGCTCTGTATCCCTGTATCCCTGTCTACCCTGACAGGGATATGTCTAAGCTGTTGGATGTTTCCTGAGCACACTCTGCTTCCCAGCTGGTGTGCACAGGTTGCCATGCAGAGAGTGGTTGGGAGGCAGATGTAGAGAGCAGTGTGCTGGACCCAGCTCTCCTGCCAAGGTGGGGGCTTGCCATGCACCCCGTGCACCCCACACTTGGAAACTCTTGTGGGCATTTCTGCCCTGCTCAGGGGCCCCCTGGGCTCTGACCTCTGCACTGTTGTGGGGAGGTAGGAGGTCAGAGGCTGCCTGCATAGCAGAGGGGACAGCTGCTCACCTCCCTTCCCAGGCAGGTGGGACAGCAGTGAAGGCAGCAGTCATTCCCTCCCCTCCTCCAGACACTGCTCAGATGAGCAGAGTGTGACCTGGGGGTTGAAGTTTGTTGTAGGAAAAAGCCTTACATGGCTTTTTTTCCCTAAAGAGAGGCAGGGATCAAGAGTCGGAGTCTGCTCACATTTCAGGTCCTTTTGTCCTCCTTGGAAAGTATCTCTGTGCAGTCTTGCTGTCAGAGTAGATTGAAAAGTACATATGCAGCACTGGGTAGTACCTTTCTAATGCAGTGAATTCTTAACTTTAGTAATGCCTCAGTGTAATGTGAGGAATCAGAATTATCTTGGGAGAGCTCTGTGGACTTTCCTGAGTCCAGCTGAGAGCAGTGCATTCCTGTGCAGAGCACAGTGGCTCAATATGCTAAAGCTATCAGTTCAGGTTGAGAGGAACCCCATCATCATCATCACACACCCCTCATCCCTGAGCTGGGGGAGACAGGCTGTTGTTCATTAGCTTTACATTTTGCCCTAACTATAGCCTAAAAATGTGAAGTGATGGAGAAATTGTGAAATTACTGGATTCTAACTACCACTGCAGTTTAGCTGGTATTCAGGTCTGTGTTCCCATCTGTATTACCTGTTTTGTTGCATAGTGTAATTGGCAGATTCATCCCAGTGACATTTTTTTCTGCAGAGTAAGTTCTGTTAGCTTTAAAATAATACACAGTGTTTTATGTTCTCGTCTATTTTTATTTCACTAAACATTGCAAGGTATAAACATCCACAGGTTTGTTACTGTCATCAACAAAGTCAGTTTATCCCTTTATGTTGTTCCAAGTGGATAAGTTTTACTAAATATTTTTAAGTCTCATAAAGTACCAGTATCATAAGGGTACCAGTCTCATAAAGGTACTGTATCAGCATTTTCTGTTAAGTGAAGAAAGATATTCCTGTACCCATCATACCCTGCTAAAGGACATTTATGTGTATATATATATATGTATATATTCTTTGACAAATTGCAAAATTTATTTATTACATATTTACTTAGGGTGTGAAATAGTAGAGGGGTTTTTATGCCACTTTGATTTTCATTAAATTTTCTATGTATAAATTTCAGAAAAAAGGAAGTCATTGTTTGATCTGGTATTTGGCAGATGCCAATATACACTCAAATGAGTGCTATTTCCTGAGAGAAGCAAGTTGTCTGTTGGGCCTTTAACTCTGCTCCTTGCCTGTTCTGAATCGGATGACAGACCTCCTACTTGTGCTAAAACTGTCACTTTGCTACTAAATTCCTTCTGGTATGACAGGGTGGAGCTAAAAGAGAGACAAAATCCAGTGGTCTGTGTCCTGCCGTCTGCTCTTTTCATTGACACTGGCTAAAGGATTGTGACAGATATAGTATAAATGGAAATGTTTATTTGTTTTCAGAGACATACTGACAACAGGAAATGCAATCAGAAACCAGTAGCTCAGTCCTGAGAAGCAGCAGTATGTTTAAAAAGTCAGATGTATAAAACGGGGTTAAATACTTCACATATTTCAGTGTAGAAAAATACATTGTGAATTCTAGAAGATTTATTAACTGTATGCTGTGAACATAGCTGGTGTAACAAAGCCCTTACTTTCTGTAGTTTAAAGGTTGATACAAAAAGACCTTTGTTTTATAATAACATTAGTCTTGATTTTCCAGGGTTTTCTGCCATTCAGGTCTAGCAGAAGAAAAAAATCAAATCAAATGTGAGAAGCTGGACACATAGTCAAGTAAATCATACCAGCCTTGGGAAATGGTTACATGGTCTTGCTATTTAAAAGTGTATTCTGGAAGTTGTGATAAATGTTGCAGGGGGCATTAGTAAATAGCATCTCAGGATTTACAATTTTATATGTACCACAATTGGAGCATGCATTGGCTGTGTACTGAGATGCTGTTAATTTCTTTGGCTAGTGATATGTTGATAGGTGCTCAATTCCTAAATAAATTGTGGCAGTGAATGATTTGACTCTTACATTTGCCCTAAAATCCATTGAGAGGGAAGTTGCACAGCAATCTGTTAAATTTGCTTCTTAGAACCTTACAAAGAAAGTCTTTGAGAGACATCTCTCTAGAGAAAATTCTTTTGATTTACATTAAGGGATTTTGAAAGAGGACTTGTCACTATCAGTTTTGGTGTTTATTTGTTTTCAGCCTGGAAAAAGTAGCTAGAGATGAACAAAGGAGCCCTTCAAAGCCTTTCTTCAGAAAACATATCTTAACATCATTGGAAACACAGTAACAGGTTAAGACTCCGAAGCTCTGGTCTTTGTTTAGCTGAAGCATCTATTAATATAGCTGCTTTTGCAATGCAGAGGGAGGTCTGGAGGGCTCTGAGCCCAGTGACAGGGAGGGAGGGGATTTAGGGCTAACAGGTGCTCCTGAGACGCGCTGGCCGAGGCTGAGCTCAGAGCCAGCGGGTGTTCCTGGGCTCTCCTCTCCTCTCCCCCTGGATACATGTGCCTCTTGCTCCTGGAGTAGCTGTGCAGCCCTTTCAGCCATGGCAGTGAGAAATGATCTGAGCGAAACCATCCGGAGGATAGTACGGTTTTTTTACTGGTTTCCTAAATCATTGAGCACTTCGAGGAGAAGGACGGTAAAACTTGTCTGGAAATCTCCTGGTAAGTCTGCTGCTATGTTTCCCCAGACTTTTTTCCTAGCTAAATAAAAAACCCCAAACCAACCAAACAAACAAAGAAAAGAAAGAAAAGAAAAGAAAAAAAAAATCTGTTTCCATTGAACTGGTTAACTTTTCAGGCCAGAATTGTTTGCATTTTTTAATTCTTGGAGGCTCATTAGGCAAAACTGTAAAAATATTCTGGAAATGTAATAGAAGGTCCATAAGGCTTGTTCAGACAAAGAGTTGACTTTCAGCTGCATAATTTATTCACATCACTGATATTTGGTATCTTGTTTTTGCTGTGGCCCTCCCTTAGGTATGTATATAGGAGTTCTAATATGACTCAAATAATTGCCTGAAAATTACTTGGAATTGCCTTAAGCTGTTAATTGATCTAGAAGGCTGTGCAAAGACTGAACTGACTAAAGACTTTAACTCGTACCAGTGTTCACACAAAGTGATGGGCAGCTTAGAGGGGCTTGTGTTCAGCAGTGATGCACTTGCCTTCTCATCCATTTTATCAGCTGAAATGCAGCACAGCTCAGCTCACTCGTTTAGTAAAAGGCACTGCTCCTCACAACAGCTCAGTGCTCTGATCCTTTGTCCAGGCCTGGCAGAAAATTGTTTGCATCTCTCACATTAGCATTCTCATTAACACCCAAATTTAAGCCCAAATATGGTTTTGTCCCTTTGGCATGGTCTGTGAAGGCTGGGGCTGAGGTGTGTTCCAGGGGTTTGGAAGAACGTGCACTGCCATAGCATGGGAAGCTGGGTTCTTTCCGTTCCTCTTAAGGGACTAATGGTACAAGGTCACTTTTCTTTTGATTGCGACACTTTGGAACAGAATGGTGAACTCATCAATTCTGCAACATTAATAGCGAGTTTGCATTTTGATGAGGTAGAGTTTGGGTGAATTCCACAGCTGAGCAGTTTAGTGTTGTACTTCAGATAACAGATCTGTGACTCTTGAAAGGGGATGTGCCATCTGAAATCTGCCACAGAAACATTGTTAAGCTCCATGTCTAAATAACATGTGTCTTCCTGCGTGGAGTCCACAGATTTCAAATATTCAGAAGGAAATCCCAGCACATTGAAGTCTGTATGAAACTTTCCTTGATGAACCCAGGGTTTTGATTAACCTGTCATTGAATACTGGTAATCTCAAGGTCTCCTAATACACCAAATCCTTCTGAGTCCTCATAACACATCAGATCATTCCTGCATCTCTTCTATTACTGTAAAGCTATCAATAAATGTCATTCAGAGCTTTAATTGCTTGCTGGGTTACACACATGTGAAAATGTTTGCATGCCAGTTATGTTTTCCACCAGTATTGCAAAAAAAAATAATTGCATCTGTGATTTGTAACAAGAAACAAGGTGAACTCTGAATGCTTTAAAAATACTTTTGGTGGGTTGTCTTCCTTCTCCCTCTATCTAGTGGTTTAAATAAGATTTGCCTTTTAACTATCATTTTAGTGCATGTTTTAGCATCTATTTTGAATTGAATTTGTAAATAGTGTCTGAAGTGCCCTGTAAGTCCTTTGCTACCTGTGCAATGAGGCATTTGTGACAAAATTGTGGGTTTGATGGAAATGTGTCATTTTAGCAGAAGATAGAGTCTAAGCAGAAAAAAATCTTGGTGTGAAAATTCAAATAAAAAATCTTGCAAGTTTACAGAAGCCAATCTTATAAACTGGAAGCTGAAAGCTGGAAGCTGCTCCTCTCACAGGGGCACAGTAAGTGGCACAAAATCTTAGCTACCCTGAAGTCCGTGAACATTTCTGCCTTCTTTTTCAGTGTCCAGAATTTCCCTATAATTTTTGATGAATTGCAAAATTGCCCACTTCCTCAACCTTCTCAAGTCTGGAACACCATGTTTTGGTAATTCTTTACCAAGGTGCCCTTCTGTCCTTCTGAGAGAGTTGTTCTACACAAAAGCCTGCCCTGAGCAGTACTGACTACCATCCTTTGGTGCACAGAGATTTACCCTTGCTTCCAGCATACTAGGATCCAACTTTTTGCTGTCTTTCTGTCCTAGGTTTTACTCCAGGACTGGCACTAACAGAATTTTTTATTCAAGATGAGCTAGGACTCAGGATGACCTAGCAGAACAATTCTGCATCACTTGGCTTGTTCCACAGATGAATAACCCAGCTGGCAATTAAAGCTTTCAGTAATACTGATAGTTTTTATCTGCTTGGGCTTTAATAGATAAATTAACATTTTAACAACAACAAAAGAGAAAATGTCATGATTTGGACATGTTAGGAGATGAGAGATTATGTTCTCTGCTATGCTTTGTCATAGACTTTGTGTGATCTCATTCATCATGTCAACCAAGACATGGGCACAGTGTCTCTGCATACACCCTTAGACTTGTTGCTTTTGCTCTGCTTGTATCACTCTGTGTCTCAGGATGCCTTGTCCTCTCTGCTTGACCCAGAAACAAAATCTGCTAAAGCACAAAATTGGTTTTTAAGTGTAACAATGAATTTTGTACTGCTGTAGGTCACTGTATTCAGAAAGGTACATTTGACACAATTTTAAGCATAGCTGTCAAAATATAATTAGGTCACTGTTCCTAAAAATTCTTAGCTTTTCAGCCTGTCCTTGGATGGATACTCTGGGACAGTCAACCACAGACTTTTGCCTATAGCTAATAAGCTCCTTGCAAAGCTCTAAAAGAAGGAAAAAATTTGAGGGTGCTCTTCAGTCACTGATTTTGATTAAATTACTTTACTGGAGGATTAGAAAAAAATCTTAGACGTGGTTCAAAATATACTAGATGTAACTGATCATCTTTTAATTGCATTTAGTTTAATCAAGTGTACCTAACATTTTATAAGAGGCTTAAACTAAGGGATGTAGTTTTTAGGGTTCTGGAGCCTTCATTTCTTTGAAATATGTTTGAATTTTACCTCCATCATCTTAGGAGAATTTATGTTGGCACATCATGTGACTAGAAGTTTTATCATGATATGTACAGGGAGAGATCTTGAAACACAAAAAATAAGAAAAAATATAATGGAGGGCCACAATAGGACTATAGAATGATGCAAAATTCCATAATAGACAAGTAAATCCTGTTCTCTATCTCACAGCAGAGGAAGAAGGTGAGGGGTGACCAATATAAAGCAGATAAAAGGATTTTTCAAAATTATTTTTAATTCAGCATGTAATTAAATTGTAGAACTCATTACCAGAGGATGCTGCTGAGGTCAGGAACGTAACAAGATTTAAAGAGGGTCTGGAAAAATAAGAATATTCAATATTACGATAATTGAAGCTACAATAAAAGCTTTGAAAGACACATAAATCTTGCTTCAGGGTTAAAGATAATTTTTAACAATTAATGTTTAGTCTGAGATAATTTTGTGGCTCAGATCTCACAACTGTTACTGTTTCATGCAGTTTCTCCTTAAGCTAGTTGCACCCCCCCTGGAAGAGATAATTTTATGATCTGCATTGAAATAAACCTTTATGATATTTTTCAGGCTTTTATAGAAAAAACAGATTTGGACTGCTCAGAAAAGAATCCCATATTATCTTGTGGAAAACATACAAAGCACAATTTTTGCTGACGTTTTTTGGGTTTTTTTTTAACTTGGCAAAACTGACCCAGTGGCAAACCCTGCTTGTTCTGCAGCCATTATAATAAATAAATAACTACAGAAAGGAAGTCAGTCCTAGGTGGGCGATTTTGTGTCATGTTTCTTGCCAAATTCTGCAGGCTCATGAAGACCTTTATTCTCAGGTCTCATCTGGTGAGAGTTCTCATCATTTTGAGCTACTGTTTCTACTAGGTACTTCAGAAGGTTCTTTCAGAGGACAGAAAGTTAGAATTTATTGACAGAATATTAAACTAATTGTATTTCAGGCAGCTGGAAGTTGATTTTTCCCCTTTGCTGTTGATTTACATTTTTTGCAACTTTTCAGCTCTATTGAGTTACTCCTTTAGTCCTTCTCTAATGTTAAAGTTAGAATATTTTTATTAATTTCAAAGGACTTTTGGTCAGAATAAAAAACATCCTACATAAAATTACATTTATGTAAGAATATGTGTTATGGAAAATAAGTGGAAATCTTTACATTGGTATGATGATATGCTTTACACTTGCTGCCTCCTCAAAGAATTAACATATAAAGCTTTAACTGGTCATACAGTACAAGAAGTCAACCTTTCAGCTCTTCAAAATATATCCAACTGACAAAATAATCTATAACACAGATGAGATGGGGAGGACAAAATTAGTTCAGTATGTCAGCTTAGATTGTCTTAGGTTAAAATATTGTAGTTAAAGATTTTTGTTTTCATATTTAGCCAACTAATATATGATGCTTATGCTGTAAGTGCCCATGTCCTTCTGTGACCTCTTTAATCAGATTATTCTGGGAATAGTTTGGGTATGTAGAGGCAGCACACCTTCATTTGGGAGACTAAATCAGTGGGAAATGAATGAACAGATCATGTCACTGTATTCCAGGGCTCTTGTCAAAACCCACTTGGTTAAAGCCATTGCCTCCCTGTCTCCCTCAGGCCAGGGGTGTGTCACACCCATCAGTCCCTAAGGTTAGGTCTGTGTCTCCTGCATGGGTACTGTAACTTTCCAGAGAGCACCTATAAGTCTTCTGTGATTTTAGCTGAAAAAAGTTCACCTGGTCATCCCCACAGTTCACTGAAGCCCTTGCAGAGGGGTACTCAGAACCTCTGTGTTGTGAAAGTATGATTTTAGTTTCTAGTATCCTTTTCAAGAGCATGTCACATACATCTGTGTGCTTTTCCTATCTCTTTTTGTTTTAATTATACATATATGTAATTTTCCTTGCATGATTTTCCTAAAAGTCCACTTACCTAATTAGAAAATAAGCTGTGCTGGCATCAGCAATATAAAAACATCTTTTAACAAAATGAAAAAGATGGGTGTGGAATGTCAATGCTGCCAGGTCATCAGGATCACTTAATGTTAATTGCAAAATGCAGTAGCAAAAATCATATTGAGTAACTGGGCAGTAAAACATAGCTCAGTGCACATGAATATGAACAAAACAATTCAGGGAAAATGCTGGCTCCAGATAGAGAGCAGTGGCTTCTAGTTTGGGTCTTACCACTTGGAAAACAGAGTTAATTAAATTGACTGTTCTCTGAAGAGACTCATCACATTGCTCAAAAACTAAAGCCAAACCCCAGAAAACTGCGCTGTACTTGCTCATCATATCAGTTTGGTCATCCTGCCCTCTTAAAATGGGTATAATGGTATCTGAAGATAAAAGCAAATATTTTGAATTATCAAAGAGGTTAGTAAACTCCTACAGGGCTTCTTCCCTTGGCAAGAGACAGCTTTAATAGAATATATTTTTGTACTAACAAGAACAGTGTGGAAAATTGCAAACAGAAAAGCTTTTGCCATTTCTCATAGTGTAAAAGTCAGGGCCACAACATGAAATGGCCAAATGAGTGACTCTTTCATGCACACATGCAAGTACATAACTCAGTAGTGGAACTGACTGGCACAGGATATTTAGGAAACTAGAAGACTTTTGTTTGTTCAAGAAGGGATTAGATAAATTCATGGAGGAAAGAGCCATCAGGGTATATTAAATAAAAAGATGCAAATATAGATCCTGGTTTGTTTATTTGTTTTAAATTGCAAACTGCCAGAGAATAGAAGGTTGTAAGTGGAAAATATTGTTCCTAAGTCACCCTGTTTCTTGCATACATGTTCCCTAATCATCATCTGGCAGGCTCTTCCCAAGACAGGCTACTGGCCTAAGTAGATCTTTGGTCTAACTCAGTCCATCTGTTCTTGTGTTTTTGAAGTGCAATAGTGACAAAACCTAACAAATATGAATGCCTCTCTTGCTTTTGTTGATTTCTGTGTAATTCTCCACCCATTAAATAACTATGTTATATATTTATATTTATATTTATATTTATATTTATATTTATATTTATATTTATATTTATATTTATATTTATATTTATATTTATTAAATAACTATGTTATTTTTCTGTTATTTGTCAGTCCAAATTTTTCCAGGGGAGGTGCATTCTGTTTGTGCACAATAGCCCACAGTATGTTTTTCTTTATAGTGGTTTTCATTCATAACCAGTCACATGGCTTTTGCAAATTGCATCATGTGTTGTTTTATTCTATTCCTCAGTTAATTAGACAAGATTAATATCACATCATCCCAGTAAATTTCTTTTTTCTTAGCTCTACCAGTTTTAAATTAGAAAAGACCAATCTCTTTGTCTAATCTGCCTTCCATCCAAAGGAAAATCCTGATTTGTACCTGTAAAGTTATTAAGAATTTTCATAAGTCTGTGATAAATATAAGAAAAAAAGGTCTGTTCAGAGAGTGAATTACACCTCATAGACTCAGTTACTGCATGGATAAAGGTTACCAAAGTGAATATAACACACATGGAATGTCAGCACTGGGAGTTAGTTGCTAATACCCTGTGTCTATTGCAGGCTTCTTCTGAAGTATTTCAGAAGATTTCATTTTACTTCTACTACATTTCTTGTTTCTTTTGCCAGTGTCAAGCAAAAGCAGTTGGAAGATTCTGTTTCTCTCCACTGCCCCTCTTTGCTGCTCTCAGTGCTAGCAGGAAGACAAGGAGAAGAAAAGACAATGACCACATGTTGTGCATTAAACTAAGCACCTCTCCAGTACAGCTACTTGAAGATTCACTATTAGGGCTGGCATGACGACCCACAACACCTGAAATAAAAGCTGGGAATTGGTCATTTATGAAGAGTAACATTAATAAATTAGTAGTGTGGAATTACCTATTTGAGAGAGATAATATAACATTAGAGATTGATGTGTGAACATAGACGAAGCTTGGATGCAGCAGCAAAAACAGGTTTGGAATTGAGCTGTACCCAGGGTGAGAGGTGATCTGCACAAGTAGAACTATTTTTGTGATAAACTTAATTTAATTTGAAGGGTTTGAGTCTAATTTTTCTCATCTCACATTTAAACAGAAGAGACTGCAGGTTTTGTTTGGCAGAAAGTCTAAGCTTTTAAATTTCATGTGATCTGTCAGTTAAAGGCCTGGCTTCTGTTCTTCTAGGATATAACTGCTCTTTAACTCCTCTAATGCAGTGATCATTGATTCTTCAGCTGCTATTCAGAATTAACTTCCAATCACAGTGTTGTGGCCAGGTAAAGCATGGAGCTCCTCTGAACTCTCAGGATTGTTTTTCTATTATCCATCTCCTCTGTGAAACTTGGAACTCTTGTTTGTTACAAATTTCAGCAAGAACAGGGAGTTTGCTAACTCAGGTCTCATCAGGAGCTCACAGTTTTGGCAGTGTAGAGATGGAGAGACCTAAACTATACTTTTCTTTCCTGTTGTGTTTTCATTGTGTTAGTCCTAAAGGGAAAACAAAACTAAGTGCTGCGTTGTATCCATAATGCTGGCTATTTTGGGGATTCAGCAATAGAGGGCACTAGAGTAAATGCTTTCAAAAAGTGTTTTTATTGGATTGGCATACAAAAGTGAAAGCTCACTTGGTTTTTATGGGAAGGGATATTCTACCCATCAGTTTAGTTTTCTAATGTTGGAGAGAGGATATCAGTCTAAGCAAGTGGAAGTCCCAAGATACCAGCATGACAAGTAGTGGAACTGTATAAATACTCTGGACCAATTTTTGACTTTTTAAACAGAAATTCTGCTATTTCTTTCCATCATACTTGCAGTGCAGAAGTGTATGTAGCAATGTGTTCCCAAGACAGGTGTTTATTAAATGTAATATCTGATGTCTTGATTCTGTCAAAGATGGCTTTCAAATGCATTTTACAAAGCCACCACAAAAGGAAAATCAGGTGTGAGAATGTGTGTAGACCCACATCCCCATTCTTGTTCAGGCTCTGTTTCCTCAGAAGTTGGGAATTCAATGTGTGCTCTGGGCTGCTTCATTTTGTGGTTTCCATATGAAAACTTTATTTGATTTAAAGACCACCTGAGCTGCTTTTAGACTATTGGTAGAATCTACTGGGTCTGGTGGATGAGGCTGGTAGCTGGGATTCAAATACCTGTGGACAGGTTTGTCAGAGGAAAGGGGCCACAGCTGCCATCCTAGGCACTCTGCTGCCACACTGCAGTGAGATACCACAGTCTTGAGCAAGTAAGCTTAAAATCAATAGCTCTGTAGGAAATCAACTGTAAATGAAATATTGTAAGCTGATTTCTAGGGCAGGTCAAATCTAGGATTTTGCCTACAGGGCACTTTTTTGTGTGTGTGGCATAACTTCACTGCAGTTCAGAAATTAAGAATAAGATCTGTTTTCTGTTCAGGAATGCAATCTCTTTGCTCTTGAGCTGTTCCTGTGTGGTACCCTGTTTGTTTCACTGGTACATGTGGTCAGTAGAGCCTGACACTCTTCAGGTCCATCAGATTTTCTGGAGGCTATGGGCCTGTGTGGAAGGGGTGTGTCATTCACTGGGTCAAGTGTACAAAAAGAACTTTCTGAAGTTTGTTATGAAGGGATAGACATGGTGATACGTCAAGGTATCTGCCACGTTTCATCTCTAATTCATTGTTTGGAGCTACTGCACAGAGGAACTTGGGCTCTCCACCCCTATCTGGCATGGAGAAGCAGGAGTCTCAAAGTTCAGGGCAAAAGCAATGTAATCAGCCCAAGGAAGTTGTTTCTTAGGCTGTAGCCAGGAAGTTAAAAACACCAAAGAATGCCATAGATGTGTGTGTATGAAGATGACTAGAGGAGAAACGAAGCCTCTCATTTCCCTCACACTCTGGCATTTTTGTGTTCCTGTGCCCAGGTACCTCTGGGGGAGCCCTTACAGGGAAGGAGGGAGAGCTCAGCTGTGTAACTCTCAGTCTGCCTCCCAGAAACTGGCATACTAAGAGCTCCCAAAATCATTAAAGCTATGGTACTACCAGAGGCAGGGATGTGCTTCAGCTCTCCAGCTAGGTGTGATGCTGAAATAGATAAAGGAGATTGTGAGAATTAAACATAACATAAACTAGATTTTTCTTGTCTTGGTGTTTTTTAAACTACTTATTTCCACTACTTCAAATCTATGTTTTAACTCATACCTCAATTGAATGAAGTGAATATTCTCAGCCTTTTATGCAAACAGATTTTGTGATTATTTCAGGGTGGTCTGGCAAACACTGGGTGTTCTGTTTCTGTGGGAGTGGTGACTGTAAACAGGACTGTATGCAGAGCAGTATCTGGCCAAAAGAAGGGTAGTAGTTTTCAGGGGCAGAAGCCTGCTTACAGGCTGGTTGTGTAGGATCCCACATTTGTGCAAATCTCCTGTAACAAGTCTTCACTGGATCCTGTTGGCAAGAGGGAGAAGACTTGATTGTTGTCACATTGATAAAAATCTAAACAAGCTTTATCAACCAATTAAATTGATTTTCATTCTTTAATACTCTAGAGTAAATCAATTTCTGTAAATCAATCAAGGGATTTACAGTCCTGTGTCACTTAGGGGCAGGTGCTCAGAGACATTTAAGCATCTGAGAACCAGTGTAGATTTCAGTAGCTGAATCATTGACCTTTCTTGTGATTTTTACAGTCACTGGCACCAAGAGTGGAGAATCCTCCCTCAGTCAGGGACCTTCTCTGTGGCAGCTGCCAGCAACCTTTCCTGATAACAGTGGTCTCTTGGAGATGCTTCATCCATGCTAACACCTACATCCCAGTTTTTTAATGTGCAGCTAGATGGCAATGTCACCTTCCACTTCCTGGAAAGGCTGGTGAGCTGCCCTGGGATGCCAGTCCTGGCCAGCCTGCCTCATCACCTCCCCCTGGCCAAGGATGACCATGACATGTGTCCTGGTGTTTACCAGTTATCTAGCAAACCATCTGGCACAAACCAGGCTAACATTAGCTCATTAAAAAAAAAAAAAAAAAAAAAAAAAAAAAAAAAAAAAAAAAAAAAAGTAAAGGCTCTAAGATAGATGACAGAATTGTGGAGATTTATAGAAGTACCAGCAGCAGAAACTGGAAAAAAAATCCAGTTTAGTCTGTTTACTCTAAAATACCTGTTATTCTTTCCTGTTTCACAGTTGGGAAACTGAATTTATGTATTAACCAATTATTTGCTATCTAGTGCTTGGGTGCATGAAATCAGAAATGTGGTCCCTGAGTTCCCAGGCAGCAAGGACATCAAACAGTCCCAGCTTAATGCAGGCTGCTGATTTTTATACTTCCTTTTCTCCTTTGGCCCTGCCTTGGAGTTCTCAGTGATTCACTCAGGGAAGTGTTTTCTTCTTTCCAAAAGGCTGAGCACTCCCTCCTGCTTTACAAATGTAATGTCCTTTGCATGTGGCAGAGTCGGGTTGTTGCCTGCCTAGATGATAGATAAACTATTATCTAAATACTCTGAATATGAAACTGGTGAGTAATATGGCAATTTTTTTGCACAGTACCCAAACTCCAGCTAGGTAAGATCCTTGGCAAACAAAAACACCACAAGCATTTGTGTTGGAACATGGACTGTTGATTAAAGCACTTGTCCTGCAACTCATGATTTTTGCCATTGGCACTCTGGTTAATTTTATCTCAGTCACCAGGAGTAGCTCTTAATAGACACTGTTAGAGGAGCTTATCCTGTTTCCAGGGCAGGGTTCCTGACCCTGAATGGTGCTGTGACACTTACAGAGAGGGCGGCAGTTCAAGTGCTTCTTGGAGAATTTCCCTAGACAGCAAGTTTAACCAGTTCTATGGTCTTTCTGTTCTTGGGAAAGTGACAGAGGATCCTCTCTGTGGAAAGTGTGTATCTCAAAAAGGGCCTCAGGACCTGTGGCTATGAATGACCATTGTCATTCTACAGAGTCTACAGAGACACAGCAGAGCTTAAGTGGTACTTGTGGATAGTCACAGCTTTACAGGAAGATGTGGGCTTTGCTGGACTTCAATCTATTCTAAGCCCTGTGCAGCACCACAATGGGGAAGGAACACAAAATGCACACAAATGTCCCTCTGGGGAAAGGATGGCCATAAGGACCTCAGAAATCCTGTAGTATTTGTAATAATACTGATCTCTTAAAAATCACTAATTGGGAAATATGGTTAGAACTTTATTTTAATCTCAGACTAATGTTAAGTGTGACTAACAGATAAAAAACCAATCAGAAATAAAGAGTATTTTATAGAGATAAAACTGATGTTACAGCAGATCTCTACATCCTTGTAGCTGTGCTTAGAGCTTTCTGAAGGCTATTTATTTCAAATAGGTTTCTCATCCCATTACAGGTTTGAGTGAAACTGTTAATATCTTTATTGCAACTTTAGCATCAAACTAGAATGTGGACATTTGAACATCAGCAAAAAAGAGACCAACACAATATATATTAAGCATAAACTGAAATGTGACATGCTGATACCAATGCACTGTAGAAATAACACAGTTCAATTCTGTATTGCAGGAGAAATATAGCTGAACTTCATCCTCCTTCCTTTGTTACCTGCTGGCTGAAAAGGGATCAAAAATTAAAGCACTACCTCACATAGTTTGAATAATTTTTCCAAGAAGTTTTACAGGCATACTTTCCATAAAGCAAGTACAGCTGTAAAACTCTTCTGATTGCTGGGAATCAAGCGACAGGTTCTCATGTAAAGATGATTTTACTTGCTAACTATCCAGCACAGTAGCAGGACCAAGTTGTAGATCCTCCTCACACTTTCTTATAAAGACTTTTTACTGTGGTTGATAAATAATGCAAAGGTAATACAAACTTGGCTTTGAACTTTCCATGTGCTCGAGTTGTTTTAGCACAAAATATGTTTTGCACATGCATTTGGAAGTAAATCTATCTGGGTCATCACAAAAATGAATTTACACATTTCCTAGGCAGGAGAGACCACAAACAGGATGGAAAGACTTTGCTAGTGGAGCTCTGCCTCATTTAGTAATCTTTAGTTACTAGGGTCTGATGCTGGAGCATCTGTTGGGTTCCTGCCTGTTCCTTTGCTTGCTTTCTGCTGCACTGCCCTGAACAAATTGGTTATGGGAACACCTTTTTACAAGCTATCAGGCAAAATCAGGTTTTGGGTGCAGAAAACACAAACATCAGGTAGGTTCCATTCATGTAAAATGAATGTGTTGAAGACTTACAGTTCACCCCTATTAGGGCAGGATAGAAGTGGTGTTGATTTCTAGCCATAATATATTTTTTTTTATGACTCTAGTCAAGCCCTTGTTGCAATAGAATTATAAATCATAAGGTGCTTCATTATGTCTCACTAGTTAACAATGAAACTTCTAAACCATAATATTTATATATATTTAATGCATACTTACTTTGAATTTCCTAATAATTCAGGACAATTTTCATAATTCATATGCATTGATGCATAATTTTAATATGTAAATTCAGTGTACATGACAGTCTGAGAATCAGTAAAATAAAACTATTAGCTTTTTTAATTGTCAGTGAATGCATTTATCAAATGTGCTGAGTTAAATTCCCCAGAGCTCTGATTTCAAAGAATGGGATTAATTTCAGACCACATACCTGATTCTGATTGCTTTCCAAGCAGAAATGATATGGCAATCCATGATCTGATGACTAAAACAGTCTTTCCAGAATTATAGCTACTTTTTGAACTCATGGAAATTTTGGGAATGCTCCATTTAAAGTTTACCAGAAAAAGGTATTTTTAAAATTTGATGCTGTCTGAACCTTTGTGGAACATTGTATGCCACAACTGGAATGAAATAATATATTTAAAGCTAAAACACATATGAAAAAAAAGATCATACATAGATCCACTGTTTTAGGAAAAAAATCCTTTTTTAAATCTTACTTATTAAACTTACAAACCGTATGTTAAAATCTAGCTTAAGATTGAAACAATTTTAGAGATGAAGCTTTTTTTAGAGATGAAGCTTTCACATTTTTTGCCATTTTGCCTATAATAGCCAGGTGGAAATTATGGGCCTGTCTTGCAAACAACATTATGGACTCACAAATTAAAATTTTTTATCCAGGAGATAATTTTCATAAAACTTAGTAAGCTTTTAGACTATTTGTAGCTGAAATGGTCAGCTGTGTCAGAACTACAGGGGGAGAATTGAAAGATGGGCATACAGTGCAATCTCATGAGCATTTTTTCTAAAGAAGGTAACTGAACTTGCAAAGTAAAAAAACCACAGAAGTTAAGAAAAAAGGAAGAAATTAAAATACGACTTTTATTTGATCTTCTTTTGATCATGCAGTGTAATGCAATTTTTAATTAAGTGCTCCCATCCTGTTTTCTCACAGAGATGCCCTGTTCCCCTACCTGATGAACAATGGCTCCAAATTGTATTTATTCCTGTTGGCTTTTCCACTGTGTCTTACGGGGTCCCTTCCTGAAGACAAAATCCTGCTCTTCTCAAGGTGTCCACGAAAATGAGTGTTCTGTCGGCTCTAGACTTTAATGAGGTGCATGAGTCATCAGAAAAGTAATCCTAGCTGCATAAGCATAAAGTAGAGTCCTGGGAAAACCTCATTTGGGTCAAAAGCACAGTTCTCCCTGACTTCAGCTGCAGTTGGGAATACTCCATGTTTGCTAAAAATTGGTTAAAGGCACTCAAATGCAGAAGCCAGGAGAAATTAGGCAGCAACTGGAGCAAGCCTGACACGGCTTGCCAGCACCACACAAGGATGTAGGGACAGCTGTCATTTCTCCTGGGCACTATACAGCTACCTTAACCATTCTTTTTATTTGTCTCCATAGTGTTCTGCCTGTTCTGCTTCATCTTTTTCAAATTCTGCCTTAAATACAGTGACTGTTTTAGACAGTTTGGGTCTTTTTCAGTTCTTTGATTTATACTGCAACAGGAGCCTTTGTAACCCATAATTAGCTGGAAGCTATTTGCTGATGTCTCAAGAGGAGTGTTACTTGAGATACTGTGATATTATTGTGATATAGTCAGTCTGTTTTAAGATTAGAAACATCCCAGTTATCTGCCTCAGAGTGCTGATCCAGGATGTATTCACTCTACTGGGTTTCTGGTGTTGAAAAAGTTTTGACAGGCTGACTTTGTGCCAAATAAATACAATCAATCTTGCCTTAATGCAAGTGTAACATAAATCCTGTACCAGGCACAGGAATGTGATTGCAGGTTTACACTTTATCCACCTTGGTTTTACTTTTGAATGGTATGATGCTACAGGGGTCTTACACTAAAGATCCAGTCCATAGCTAAGAAGAACATCCTTTCAGGGAACAGCCTGCTCTCCTGCCTCATAACACTATGGTGAGAATGGATTGGAAATGGGAAAGTTTGAGAATTTATTTTTTTGCAATGGGAATCTAAATAAACGTAAGGGGAACTGAAATTTTTGAGAGACTGATAAGGGAACAAAAGAGCCCATCCAGAATTCATCTTTTTCTATAAATCTTGAAAGTGTAAAGCTTTGTAACAACAACAACAACAACAAAAAAGTAAGTGTAGTTTAGTTAAAGAAAATGAAAGCATTTCCTCCAAAAGTCATCCTTGGAAATGGCTGAATTGTTTTAGCCGAAATGTTCTGAAACAAACAGCATGATGTTCCCAGCATGGAAACTTGAAGTACAAGCGGTTGCTCTTTGGCAAAATTATAAGCAATTTAAAACCTAAAAATAGAAAGTGACATTCAGTGCTAGACAAAGATGGCAACTTGAACTCTGCCCAGCTTACACAGAAAACCAGCAAACACAACAGGGCTTCAAAGCAAATACAAGCTGCTTTTGCAAATACTCTGAAAGTGATTCTTTCTTTGAGATTAGGGGGAGTGTGAATCATCTATTTCTTACTAGAGCTAGGGCCATCTGCCTGTTATAATGAATTTACATTTCTAATAGCCATCTTAGTTGACTTTGATAGCCTAGCAAGTGAAATTTCTGAATCGTTACTGAAGGCAACGATGTGATTTACCAGCTTCAGATAAGCCACTCGTTCTGCTTTCAGTATTCACGTGGATATTCTTATGAGAAACTAGAGCTTAAAACATGAAAAGCCACATAGCAGTAATTCTATGTGAGTAGATTTTTTTGTCTATAAGTCCAAAATGTCTCTTCTGAGAACTGCCCCATTTGTGTTTACATTGCATAGCTAATACCTAGTTTGTGGCTTGGATCTTTTGCAAGATCATCTCACTGAGACAGCCCTGGTCTAACTGAAGAGCTGCTCCACTGCAGGCTGCCAGTGTGACACTGGGAGGTGTGCTGCACTGTCACCTTCACTCCGGTGAATTTACATCTCCAGCACTGTGCAGCTATTATTATCTTTGATACGGGTGGGGAAATTCACTTGAGAGGTGGTTATTTCTCTGAGGTCACGTAGCAAATGAGGATGTGTCTCACTCCTATGTTCTGCCTGCAGAAACCTGATTTCTAAATACCATTTTAATTTCTCTTTTCTTTCTTTTATTTTCTTTTTCCCCCTTCTTTTCTTTTTTTTTTTTATTTTTTAATATTTTTCTTTTTTTTCTTTTTTTTTTCTGGTGTTTGTGTGTGGGTTTTTAAGATTGCAGGTACACCTGCCATGCTCACTGCCAAGACCTGGTGCACCTGGGCTGCCGGCAGAATGGAAAATTAATGGACAGCCTCGCTCTCCATGACACCTTAGATCCATTTTGCAGCAGCAGTCAGGTAAGAAATCTTGTCCTCATGTAATTGCTGCTTTCTCTTGTCAGCTCTGCCATGAAGTGTGGTCTGCCTGCCTCATCTGGCTGCTTGGGAAGGATGTCTCACTTAGGCACGGCCAGCAAAGCTGGATTTCCCATCCAGTGCTGTGATTTTACAGCATAGCTGGGTCGAGGTGCAACCAGCTGCTGCCATCTGGGTCACTCCTGCCCCAGTTTTCAGCTAAACTGACTGAAAAGTAATCCCACAAAACAGTGTTTTTCCTGTTGGTTTTGGCCACTGTGGGGTCATTTGCACCTGATCGGTGAAAACCTCTGAGATGTCACCTGTGATAACATACAGACCACAGAGACACCCTCCTGTTTTTATTTTTTGGGGGGAGGGAGGATGAAGAATTTTGGCAAGTTTTTTGTATGTAAGTTCCTTTTTTCAAGCGTTTTATTCAAGCACTAAAAACCCCCTTCAGTAACACAGATCTGGTCTAAACTTAGAATGTTACTGGTTTAACTGAAAAGTGTTATTCAAAACATAATTAATGAAAACAAATTGGTATGTGCATATCCACAGTGGTCAAACTAAACCTTCTACTATCTTAGAACTCATATTGAAGTAATGTCCTTACTGGGGGAGAGGCATAAAACCCAAAGAATCCCAGACCAAATCCCATTGGTTATGCTCATTTTATTCACTGTAAGAATTTACGTTGTTCACTGTAAGAATCAGGAGAGATTCACAGAACAGCCTTCCCTGGCTTTCATTATCCACAGAACTGTCAAGCACAGACTGTGCCATGCCACAAGCTACCAGATGTAAAATTTGTGCCCACCCAAAATACTTCTGTCTCCTAGAAGTCTCCTCTTCCCTTCCTTCTTGCCCCACCATGCGATGCATAAATGCACAAAACTAATGTTCTGACACACACCAATTGTACACCCTGTGTCACTTCTCCTACCCAAAGTATACCACGTTAGCAAATTTGTGGGATGGGTTGTTTGGGTCTGGGTTGGGGTTTTTTCCCAATAATGTTGTACAGAGTAAACATTTTTAATTAAAGTTAAGCATATTTTGGTATCTTAAAGACAGTTGAGCTAGGATCTTAAAAGACTATCTTGTATGGCAAGAAACTGGGATTGTTGGGTATTTTTTCTTGCAGTATTATCCATTATATATAGTGGAGGTACTATAATTGCCCTCAGAAGCTGCCCAATTATGTACCTGAAAGATTACTACACAAATTTATTAACACACTATTGCAGATATCCCTTTTAGACAGCAACTTCTGCTTTAATTCTTTCTTTCCTGAAGTCAGTCTGGTCTAAGGAATCAAACAGATGGCACTTGTCTTCAGAGTCATTACTTTTTCCTACTTTAATTTACCAGTTTTGGGATATGCAGTCACAGGTGATTGTAGTCAAAGCCCTATTTATAGGCAGATACTAAACAATACCAAGGAGGGCAAGGGAATCCTCCTCCAGGATTGCAAAAATTTATTCTGAGTCAGCTCTGAAGCCCAGCAAGACAATCCTTAACTGAAGATGATGCACTGCCATTTCAGTGAAATAGTGTGAGGACACACAAAGCAAAGCAAACTTAACTTGGTGGAAAAAGCAGCAAGAAATACCAATGTACACTTGAGATAAAACCCAACACTTACATTCTTCTGTGATTCACAGAATCTGGGATGATCACTTACTCACTGGTGAATCAACCAAAGAAGTATTTTCTCAGAGGATTCAAAATTAAAAAATAGTGCAGCACTTTTCCTTTCCAAGTTCCTGTGAAGAAAATTCTTATAGCATATACAGAAGGCCTAAAATCCATCTGGGAAACATTTGTGATGGGCAAAGTTAGACTTTATCCTCAGACCTTGCATAGACATGTCAGACAGATTCCAGGAAGCATTTTTATAATTTTATTTTTCTAGCAGGAATAAAAATGGAACTTGCTACAAACTTATGTCAGAACCAATTTTTATGAAATGATAATTCTAGCAAAAAGTAAAACAATCCAGATAAGTAAAAGCAATATTTGGTCACACAAAGATGTGTAATGACTTCTAGTGACTGGATTGATTGTTCAGGATAGTCCTGGAACAGGCTGCCCAGGGAAGGGATAAAATCACCATCTGTGGAAATGTTCAAAGAATGAGTAGATGTGGCATTTCACAATGTGGTTTAGTGGCTTTGTATTTGGTTGAAGGTTGGACTTGATAATATTGGAGGATTTTTCCAACCTTAATGAGTCTATGATTCTAACATTTCTGAGCACCCTTGTAGAGTTTGCTGTGTGCCCTCCAGGTCATCACTGAATTTTCTCTGAAAGTTCAACATTTTATTTTGTAGAAGAGATGCTGCTCCAGCCACCCAAACTGTGACTGAGGACACGGTGTCTCTTGTGAGCTCCCTGTGTCTTGCTGTTGGGAAGAGTGAAGGAGAATAACTCAGATGATGAAAGGCAGAGTATCAGGGATGGAGAGGAGGAAGTACATGGTAACACAGGTTTTGGAAGTGTGAGTGACTATCAGCAAGAAAATATGATGGGAGCAGAGAGAGAAGGGCATTAAAAATAATTTTTACTCAAAAAGACACATACAGCTTGCCTGTGAGAGAACTAAAAAAGAGCTAGTGCTGTCCTGGATATGAATACTGAGCAAGGAAACTGTTTCTTGCTCTTTGAGCCTTGCAGTACTTAAGGGAGCCAAATTTCATGTGAATTTGTTTGTGTGCAACAAGATCACATCAAAGAAGTACTGTTTTTTCCTACTGAGTTCCTTCCTCTTGGAAGAAGTCACACTTTGGCTGCTTGCAGTGGGTGACAGTAGTTGAAAATCTCTTTCCTCACTAGCTGTTAGGGTCAGTGTGTGCCTGACAACTGATACATGAAAGATGAGGATTCCAATGCTGTTTTCAGCATCCACCATCCACTGGTTTTGAGGCAGCAATCATTTACATGCAGAAAACCTGGAGTGTTTCCTGTTGGGTCGTTTTCTCTATGCACAGCTGCCCCACATGCACAGTGCAGATGGAGCTACCACGGGAATCTGCAAGGTTTGAATTCACTCCTTCCTCTGCTACGGACCTGCACCTGACCACTTGGTGTTTCTAGGACTTGTCTACTTCTCTTGTGGGTAAAAAAGGCATTAGAATTAAAAATATATATATATTTTTCATATCTCTGAATGTTGTAAAAAAGCTGGCATTAGGTTACTATTTATTTAAACACAACTCCCAGCTTAGCTGCCTTCTTAAAATTGCTATTTCCTTCCATGCTAAAACTTTCTGGACTTTATAAGCCTTAAGGTGATTTAACTTTCTGTTAAAAGTTTGTACATGCATCTCATGTACAAAACTGGACAGGTGTTTAGTGTAAGATTGTGAAGATGTCAGAGGATGGGAAAAATACTGAACTTTTGATAAAATTATTCTTGCATTCTTGTTCTATGAATGGTGTCTAGTCTGCATGGTTTTATTTATATGCAGGACTGTGCTTTTGAAGAAAATCTTCCAATGGTCTTCATTTCCCTTGTTTTGGTTGATATCAGGGACCAGTCATAGGACACATAAAATCGGTTCCATTTCAGGTGAAAACTAAGCTGCTTCCTGAAGCCTGTGAGAAGAGGCCATGGATAAAAGCAGAGATTTTCTTAAGTAAACATTATGAAGGGTTTATATTGAGGATTTTGGATTCTCAGCACCACTTGCTGTCTTTTACAGAGCTGTGTGTTGCACTATGTCATTTGCTAAAGTAGACATTAGATTCTTGGCACAGAACTTTCCCCAGTGATGCCTGCTTTTGCTTTATCTATATTGTGACTTTGAAAATCACATGGCATGCAAAACCAGTTAATTTTGCATGAGCTATGCTAGTCAAATGCAGAGTTGCTAAGGTCACACATGTATCTGGGAATGTCTCACCCATACAGTGAACACCCATTTAAATTGTGAAGGGATTTTGTAGGAATGCTCTAACTTTTTAGTATTTATGGAGAGGGATGACTTGCTAGCAGACCATAGTCCTGAGCTTTGTGCCTTTTCAGATCCTTCACACTGAGAGATTATTACTTTGTGATGAAAGTAGACAATGTTTTGAACTTTGACTATGACCTAACACCATTTCAGATTGGTCAGACAATGTGAATATATGTCCTGCTTGATACAGGTGATATAAACTGCACTTCATTCTGCTGCAGTGACCTGGTGGTGCCTGTGTGCAGCAGAGCTTGGCACCCAGCTGTAGTTGCTGGTCCTGAATGCTTGTTCATGCCCATGCTTTTTCTGTGTTCCTCTTGCTCTTCCACTCCCAGTGGCACCAGGACTGCTGGCTTTGGACAATGGTCTTTTAAAATGAGTCAGGGAAACGTCGTAGCTTCTAATGTTTGTGCTTGCAAATCCCAATCAGCTCTTCAGTTCTCAACACAGCCTGTGAACAGTGCTGTCAGCACAACAGGGGCTGGGTGTTATGATGTGGCTGGAGCACCTTAAACTCCAAATAGGCTTAAGATTTTCCTTATGGGGAAGAGGAATTTCTTAACTGCTGATTTTTCAAAGAGAGTCTACAGATTTCCAGTGGATTTCCCTCCTGTGCAATTCTCCCATCACTTGGGTGCACACATGAGTGGTCAAGCAGTTTCAGAATCTGGAATATGGTCACACAGCTTGACTTTGTTAACAAGTCATTGGAGCTCACAGGGCCTAATTTTTGTGCTCCTTTCTCTGAGTGTGTATGTATATACACACATAAATATTCCATTATAAAAAGGTCTAGGAATTTCCATGGTGAAGCTGTTCTTACAGATCACTAAGGCTGCAGGGTTAAATACTTGAAAATTAAATTCATTATGTCAAATACACTGCAAGAACCCAATGACAGAAATATATGGCTTTGGTGAAAATTGTGTGGCCCTAAATGTTTCTCTCCTGAACAGACTTCCTAGAGAGATTAGAGGAAATTATGTATATAGGCTCTCTGTGGTCTTGTAACAGAGCACTCAGAAAAAGCTGGGAAAAGAATTGCCAATTTCTTCCATGAACAAGCAGAGTGGGATGAATAAAGCTCCTTTCCAGGAATCCTCTCCTGTGCTGCCACGTTGCCAGTTATAGGCACAACACCTCTGACTGACATGCCAAGGCCTTCTCAAAAGTCTAAGAAGTATCAAAGCCATTATGTGGATTTTAATATTTTCCTGTTTTCCTATCATCCCAGATGAGTCAAAAAGTTACAATTTTTTATGCATAAGTCAAAGATAGAATTTCTTTTCTTCTTCAAGTTGACAAGCCTTCCCAAAGAGGTCTCACTGCACTCAAATTTTCTCAAAGGCAGAGGGCACTCAGAGTTGAAGTTTATACAAGACCTGAGGCACTTGGTGAAGTATAGAAAGAGATACAGTGTGTTGCAAAATGACTTGGATAACAACACCTCCCAGATGACTTCAAATTGCATGAATGCCATAGAGAAAGCAAAATGAGAGGATCTCACAGTGCTAATAGAGAAACTTCTGGACGTGGAAGGCTACAGAGGTTGTCACCTAAATGTATCTGAAACTGAAAGCAGTTTCAGTTCCTTCCCTTAAAATATATGGTAGTTGAATATTTCTTCAAAAATAACTTATGTAGAAAAAACTGACACAAAGCAGAATATCATAATGTAGGTGTGTGCAGTTCTTGATTACTAATGAAAGCTACCTTTGAGCTATTGATTGCTTTCTTCTGCTAACTCTTGGTAATGCTGTGTACTCTGTACAGTGGGCATGGGGTTTATGGCTCACATATTCCAAAGCTATGTTAAACTTGGTTATGCAAGTAGCTGAAAGGAAAAGAAGAAAACTGAATTATGTTTGTTTTGCAAAGCAAGATTTAAATTTTGACAGTAACTATGAATGTTTTTAAATCAAAACTGAAGCTGACTTCAGTTCTAATTGTGTCTATTGCTCAGGTTACAATTAGGGAAATATATTCGACAAAAATCAAAAGGTTTGATTATATAAACTAGAAATTAGTTCCAAACTCTCAAAAAATTATTTGAGAGTATCCACAGCAATGAGGCATTACCCTTTGCAACCCTCCTTCACAGGAATGTTATTAAAATTGGCTATGCACAATACTGACTTAGGTCTTTAAATAATTAATTTTTGTAACATTTTATAGAGTTGAGTTTACTCAGATATTTGGATTTCTTCAGTATTGTCTGGCACAAGCATTGTGGAATACTCTGTTGGGTTTTATTGAGCACACTGAACAAATGCTTAGGTTGATGGGGACTGAGGCAGTAGTCAAATACTGCAAGTAGGATAAAACCAAATTTAAATAAGGAGAGGATTTTAGAACTCAGAGTAGACATCAAAACCCAGTAAGTAAAGACTGGATGGGGCATGTGGTGGGGGGACTTGTATCATCATACCACCAAATAGAGTTAATACTAGAATTGATATTTTTAACAGAATTAACTTCAGCATCCTGGTGGAAATTTTCAGCCCACAGAAACAATCTGAACTGTGCTTGTATGCCATTATGTTTTCTTAAACTTTTTCTTAAAAAACCCACACATTTTGATCAGTAAATCTGTCTGTAAACTTTTTTTCTTAAGTTGGGCTTGTGGGGTTTTTTTTTCAATTTTAAGTACTTGGTTAATATTCAGGCCTGACCTTTCAAACAGAAAGGTAACAAGCTCACTGCTTAAAGCACACATTACTGAAACCTAGGGAAGATCAATTATCAGTTGTTTACCAACCAGATCAATACAGTCAAACAGTTCTGATTTTCTAGTTCTGTTGAAGAAACACAAAAGGCTTCAAATCACAGGAAAATTATCCTATTAGACAAAGGGAACATTTAAAATGCAGTTTTGATTTTTTGCAGTTAGGTGTTTTCCTATTCAAGAGGTTTGTATTGTCTTCCTAGAAAATACATTTCCCTAAAAATATAGCCAGCCTCAACCTGCCATTTTGTCAGCTGCCATTGTAAGATCAATGTTCTGTTTTTCACTATTTATTTCCAATGAACATATTTTTTCACAATCCTTTCCACTGCTGTCAGTGTTGTGCCAGATGTAGGATGCAAAATATCTAGTGTAATTTTTTATTGTGCCAGTTTTCTTCCTAATTCAAAGTTATTAATATCTTCCCAATATCTCAGCAGGCTCAGCAGAGCACAGAGATCATGTTGCTAATTTAACAGGTAATATAGGCTTGCAGGTCATGTATGTTGCAGCTGATTCTCCAAAATTCAAATAACATTGCTTAATCATGTTGGAGGAAAAGTTCAAGGAGAACTGATCCTCTAAAACATGAAGTTCTGTGTGGAGCCTGAGGGTTGAACTTGTGTCAGTTTGCAGCAGAGGGTTCAGAGGACATTTTTGTCTTATCTTCAGGGTAGATTTTTCAACATGCATATTAGGACAGCAACCACAAGGACAGATGGTTTTGATGTGGCATGTGAAGGCAAATGGATGTTGCATCAAAACCTGAATGTTTGAAGATGTGTGTTTTGCTGTTTTATGCTGTAGATTAGATTGTGCATGGAAGCTGCACAGTTGCTGGTTTGCTCACTGACCACATTAGTGTCCTGAGTGCCTTACTGAACCTTCAAAACATGCAAAGAAAATGAGCACTGGTAGGGAAATTGTTAAATGGGGTGTAAATACTGGGCCCTGCAAATCTCTGTCTCAGTGAAATCCTAACACTGATTTTTCTCAAAAGTCCATATGCTGTAGTTGACAGATGGAGTACTGAACTTTGCCTTTCAGTTAGAGACAGGCTGGCAAACAGAGTCACAGTGTCTTTCATTCTACCTTTCATGGTCTGATTATGTTTTTCACATCCATTAAGCACCTAAATAGAATTACCAGCAGCCATGTCAGATTTGTGCTAATCTATTAATCCACAGAGGGAAAGGGGTGACTGGTTTTCAAGTATAACAAGGGTCTGAAGAGATACTTAATAACAGACCTTTCTAGTGCACTGAAGAGGCTGATTTTATTTTGCATTTGAATATTCAGGAAGATAGCTGGGCTTGTGATATGATGCAGACTACTTAATTCATCCCATGCAGACGTACCCTGAGCAAACAATGAGATGGCAGTGAGAATTGATTAGAAAAGAAAGTCAGAACTGTTGGGAAACTCACATCCCATGTTTCCAAATATTCTTCCAGCTTCACATTAGCTGTTTTTATTTTAATAGAGTTTCAGCCTTTTTGTTTGACTTATGGCATTAGCAGCTGTTGGAAATATACACAGAAGAGATTGCTGCTGCCTTTTGACTCAGTGCAGGAAGGGCATGATGCAAAACCTTCCCTGGTGGGGAAGGAAGATGGGGAGTGGTTTTTGATTATTTTTAATGATAACATTGCTGGGTGAAGATAGGAAAATATTTGTTCCCAGTCTTTGATCCAAGTAGTATGCCAACCAGAAGTAACAAAGACAGCAGTTAGGAAAACAGGTAGACAACAGAGCCTTATGTTGTTCTGTTTATTTTTCTTACAGAAATGAAAAGTCTCGTTTCCCAGAGAGCAGGGATCAAATGACAGCAGGTAGCATTTTTTCATACTGATTCATGGCTTCCTCTAGCTGGTGACACTGTATAAAAGCTGCCCTCCCGACTCTTCTCGAGAAGAAGAGCCTGCTTTTTCACAGGAGCTCAATTTCTCCCCAGCTATGTCCATGTGCTGCACTTTGTGTTCCCCTTCTCCAAGGAATCTCATTCTGCAGTGAAGCTTCATTCTTGTATGTTGTCTCATATCAGTGTGCTCCACAGGAACTGGGGATATGAACCTTCCTCATTTACTCTGCAAATAGTGTGTACAAGTCTGTAAAAATTCAGTGGTGCAGTGTTAATGCTTCAATATCCTTACTGGGAAAGGGGAAACTGTCACCAGTTACATGTCATTTAAATGCAATGACAATGGACTCCTACTAGTTAACCTTCTAGGAAATATTCCTGTTCCAAATCAAAGCATGAAGAAGTAGCTGCCTTCCCCAAATCAAAATGTGCTGGGTTCTCTTAGCACTTGCAGGAGATCTCAAGCAATATCCAGTTTGCCAAGTTTCTTCTTTTTATTTCACCTATGGTAAGCCTCCAATTCTGCAGCATATGTCCACTGGGGATTCAGCATCTCTGCTTCTGAGGCCTCATGATACTTCACTGCCAAGTGAAAAAAAGCTGCCTGGATACCAAAGGCTGTTGTATAGTTTCTTGGGAATACAGAGGCACAGATACAAATTGTATATTCCTACAAGCTTTTCAGATTTAGTTTGTTCTACAAATAATATGCGGATGATCAGTTGTCATTGGTTTTTTTTTTGTTGGGTTGATTTTTTGGTTTGTTTTTGTTTCATTTTGCTTTTTCTGAATGCTTATTTCAGAAATGATGTAACAAACTTTAAAAAAAAAATTAGATAAAATCCTTTTGTCACTTATTTCAAGATATGCATCTTACATTATGATTGTGGTGTCCCAATTGGGGTTTTCGATCCAACAGTAGTTTTGCATCTTAATCACCTTCCATGTTACTTTCACACAGCTTATGACCTATGCCTTGGTTCCTCCTATAAATGGCCCCTCTTATACATGAGTTTTGCATTAGCTTCTGGCCCAGATGATGCTGGAGCCATGATGCTTGGACACTGGACAGTTTTCTGAGAAGATAAATCTGGCTGGTCTCTGCATGCCTGCCCTATTTGGACAACCCCTAGAGAAAAATGGAAAAATTACCTCTCCTTTGCATTTGAGAAGAAAACTTTCATCATGGGGTCCCAAGAGATCTTCAGACATGTTGCATTTAGTCTTGTGAACCCAATGAAAGCTGCACATGCAGCTGATGTGTTCTGGTAAGATGGATAACTGGATATGATTATTGATTTTCCTAAATCATACCCTATACTTCTCCATCCCTTTCTCTGCTGATGCTTGCAGTGTGTATTGCAGCCATGGTAAATCCCCTTTTAAGGCTTCGTCTTTTCTGACAGAGTGTTTGTTTACAGGAAGATAAATACCATTGTTGATTCTTTTGCTTTACAATCCTAGGTGAGAACAAAGGAGTGATGATGGTTACCATGGGGCAGCAGGATGAGGTCAGTGCCACGCATCCTGCCTGCAACTTAGTTGACTTCAGGATAAAAATTACGTTGTCTTAATTTCACTAGGCTTTTCTATCACCATTTCTTATGAGAAAATTCTGCAACATTGTTCTCTGGGGAAGAAAGACCAGTGTATCACAAGGCTGAACACTACTTTCATATTTCCCAGTACCCCTGAACTTTGGTTCAGAGGAACACTGCATGGTCTACACTCCACTCTGTTTTCCATTTGCATTGTTCTCTACCCTTGACCTTCCTTTTGCCATCCTGAGTAATATTTTCCTTTACAGTAACCTTGAAGAAAGATTTCCCTATCTGCATATATGACTAATCAGTAAGGTCTTATGATTATTACAAAGCAGTTTGTTGGAGGTGGGAATTAGAGTATGAAACAGGGACCAAGGAAGCCAGATTTGCAGTCTTTGCTCTGCTAATGGCTGATGAGGCATGGCCTTCAGCAAGTCAATTTGGCCTCTATTTTCAGATGTGCTGATTTAATTTTTAGTCTTTCACCTCCAGTTTTCTTTTCTGCATTGTTTTGTGAGGAGGGAGCTGCCCATGGCATGCAAGGCTGCTATTTCATTTTACCTCAAAATGTGTCTCACTCAGTCTGGGCAGTCAGAAGTAGAAGTTGGTTTTAGAAATGGTTGTGAGTGTTCCTTACCTATCACCACATTGAGGATGAACTCTTTTTTTGCAAAATGTTGTGGCGAATGAATGCACTAGGTGGCACAGAGTTATGAGCTCTGAGAACTTAATTGTTTCTTCTATGCTTTACCTGTAACTTCTAGGAATATCCCTGAATTTGTTCAAGAATCCATTATTTGGCGAAGGAAAGCAAGGCTGAATTTTTAAAGCTGAGGATTATAGATGAAGGTAAATTCAGAGTTAACTCAGTATGAGGGAGTGGAAGGAATAAAATCTCTGGCAGTGGCATTTGTGAATTATGATTTTACTGAGTTATTTACATTATTTTCCCCATAAGTAAAGACAAGAACAATATATTAGAGTGAATGCATACAAGAAAAAAGTGTTTTGAAAATATCTAGGATCCATATTTTCAGTTGTCATTTGGCAGCTGCTGTCTGTCTGAAAGTGTCCTTAACACTACCCTTTGTGGGTAGGTCAGTTCTTTTCTTTGGCTGAACCACCTTTCTGAGATCCATGCTCCAATTCTCAGCAGGAACCTTCCACTCTGTGCTGGGCTGCACAGCTCCCACAACTTCCCCTGCCCCAACCCACACCCCAGGCTGCTGGGTTTCACCCTTTTGCTGCTAGGTCCTTCCATGCAGGGCAGGAGCAGCCTGTCAGATGTGTACATCCCCCATGTGGGGCCAGAGAGAGGACCCACTGCCAGGGAAAGAGAGAGACAGAAAAGGGACAAGAGGGGCTGACATGAGTCATCTGGATTTTTTATTCTTGATTCCCTCTGTGTCCTGTCAAGCTATCTGGACCTCCCAGAGCAGTCCCACTCCTGAGGATTCTTTAGAATCAAGGCATTAGTTTAGACAGTAAAAAAGGAGATATAGGGTCTAGCAGAGTCAGTAAAAGCAGAGTTTTGCTACAACAGATCCAGTTTCACTAACAGTTTGTAAACATCCATTTCCTTTTTTTCTTTAAAGTATCTTCAACTTACAGTTTTGAGCCTTCTTTGGACTGAGATTGCCTAATGGTGAGTCAGTAAATGTCCCTGAGCTATGGGGCCTCTGATATGAGAAAAGTATGTATGCCTCCATCCCACCCACCCTTAGGCTATCTGAATTTTAAGATGAGTTGGCCATGGTCCAATGGCTGACAGCATTTTATAGACAAGTCCTCTAGACTGTGCTACAGCGCTGTGCATAAGAGCAGCCTTATTTTACACTCTTCTCCACACTTTTGTTTCTTATAAGTCACCTATGTGTTTTGGCTTCAGTTAAGAAGGAAAAAAAATCTGGCAGCTCTGCTGTAGTCAGATTTGGCAGTTTCACTGGTTACTTCCAGTAATTATCTCCATGTCACAGATATGCTCTTGGTGCCAGTTTTAGGAAAACCTTCCACCTTTTTGATGTCTGGTTAAGGAAATGGATTCTTTAGGAAATCGTTTTGTCTAAGAGCAACCCCTTCTTTACAAATGCTCTCACTGTGATCGTTCACAAAAGGCTGCACTCAAAATTTGAAATATGCTGATGTGCAAATAATTTCAATAGCTGACCTGCAGAATCTGTTGGCAGGGCTGCTAGAGGCAGTTTGCTCTGATTCCAGCTGCCTGCTTAATTTTGGCAGCTGCACGCTTTCTGGCCCAGATGCCTGCAGTCTCTTGTCCAAGTTAGGAGCTAGACAAACTCTATTCACTGTCCTGTAAACGTACCTCAGCTTATCATCTACATGAGGAATTAGACCTAGAGCTCGGGCTGCCTTTTGCCTCCTGAAGTTATTTTGCATGGACTCAGTGAGCTGGATCAAGGATGCACAGCGGTGGATGCGGCTGCGGAGCCGTGCCGAGGAGGGGGCGATTGCCTTGTACGGGTATCTGTGAGGCTGCAGAGCAGTGGAGAGTGCTGCCAGCCATCCTGAGCAGTCACAGGAGCCTCCCAAAGCAGCCAAGCACACAGGGCAGCTCCTCTGAAAGAGCAGATGCTGAAGCAGATGTCAAGGCCACACTGAGTCCACTGGGTGCAGCGAGGTGGGGTTGTGGCAGGACACAGCTTCCAGGACACAGATGTGAAATTCCTAGGTATGGCTTGTCATGTTGGTGTGCCTCTCTGTTTCAAATCCTCACGCCTCTGCCACAAAAATATTTTTAAAAATTTTGCAGGCTTTTTGTAAGGTAATTTAAAAACAAGCCTTTGAAACGAAGAAAGACTTTCAGACACAAAGAAAATAGAGGTAGATACCCTAATACATACAGCAAATAGCATGAGCTTTTTAAGATTGTTCTGCTGCTCTCATAAGTGATGTTTCTGACATGGTTTGAGATCTGCATGTAAGACTGCAAGTTCACTTACCACTTACTGACTTTGATGCCCAGCCCATCTTTCAATTATCCTGTGACTCTGCTAATGTGGTCACATGTCAGAGGAGGAGAGGAGCACCCACAGTGTTAAGTTACCTGCACATATGGACACACATCTGTTGAGCCACATGAATATAACTCTCTTTGGCAATGTGTTGCTGTGGTTTGCCCTCCAGGTCTGGCACTCCTGACACTGGGTGCAGACATGGAGCCGTGGTGCTGCCCCGTGATTATGTGGGGATCTGGCACTGCTCCTGTGGGACAAGAGGTAGAGGGTGAATGATGGGACAGCATATGGCTGATGAGAATATTCTGACAGCAGAACTTAAGGACAAGGTGTGAGGAACAATGACCATCCTTTTTAAAACAAAAGTCATGCTCTGTTCATGCCAGATGCAGTTTTCTCACAGTTGGCACTGGGGGCATTGCCTTTGTAATGGCAGCTACCCAGACAGATCTGGGATCTAGCTTGTAAATGGCATTAAAGGAAGTGCTTTGGCTCATGCAGTCTGGTGCTTTATGTCCTGCTGTACTTTGTCTTCCTCTCCTACATGGAGCTTTCCAAGCTCTGACCAGTGACATCTTACTTTGATGTTGCTATGGTAGTCCCCTGCTGCCCCAGAACCCAGCTTGTTTTCCTCTTGGAAAGCTCTGTTTTGCCTGGAGGGATGGCTCAGCTGATGAGGCAGCTGTTCTACTTCGGCAGATTTCAGCCTGGTGCTACTAAGAAAAAAAAAAAAGAAAAAGAAAAATTGGTTTCAGTTTATCCTAACCATCTAAGCCCTAGATTGAGGTGGTTCAGCAGCTGCCTCAGGAACAGCTGAGCTGCCTGTGCAGAAGGAACAGAAACTTCTCAGAGAGAGGCAGCTCAGATGGATAGTTAAGGGCAGGAGTAACTACTTGTGTCATACTTCAGTCTCTAGGTGCACAGGTTGCATGGCACATCTCAATATAGCAAAGGAAATTGGAGTTGTGGGAGATGTCTTTGTGAGCCTGTAACAGAGCATTTCTATGACAGTGACAGAAAAGAAAACATGATGAAACATGTTCAAATGTTGTAGGAAAAAAGCTATATTTAGCTGCTCTAAAAATTGCTAAGCATCAGACATGAGGGAAATGGCTGTTGCAACCTACACTCCTCAGTTTCACCTGTTGCAGTATTTCCCAAGTCCAGAAATATCTATAAAATAAGTAACATAGCAGTTAAAACTTTCCCAGAAGAGGTGTAAACAAACTAAACTCACTTGCTGAAACAGCTATTGCTGAACTATGAATTGACCTTGAGCTGTGTTGATTTGCTGTAATGCAAACCATCTGCACGCTGAAACAATTAAAGCCTTCACATCTCCTAGGAGTTTCCTTCCTCTGATTATAACTTACGTGCTGTGGTAGAAGCACAGAGGTAAACAGCTAGTTAGAGTGGCCCTCTGTGTCTGTGTGTCTGTGTAATTTTATGGTGCAGCACATACAAAACCATTTTCATTTGAAGTGACTGCCAGCTTTCAAGTAGAAAATATAGCATATGCTTGGTACCAAATGTTGGAGTCACAGCTTGTAAGACAGCCTGAGTTAGACACATCTGCTTTGCTTCTCTGCTTCCCTTCCCCCAGCTTCTTCTTAGGATGTACTAAGATTTCATGAAGCTCAGGTCATTCTGGACAGGCAGTGCTTAAAAACAGACTGCTCCTGTATAAGGAAGGTCCCCCTGCATGTGCTAAGCTGAAATCCCTGCCTTCTGTAAAAGCAGTACCTAACTGCACTGAGTCTGGGCTGTGTCTGAAATGAAAGCCTTGGACAGTAATTACACATGATTTTATAAAGAATTTATTTCATTTACAACTACTTTAGTTTCCAGAAGTTCAGAGTTTATACTCTTTAAAGCCATGAAAAATCAATCTACAGCCATGGCATTGGAGTTTGGATGTTGCTGTGGTGGGAAAATACCAGAGATGTTGCTTCTGTAGGATTGCTGTACAATTTGCTGTGTCCCACAGCTGGCAAAGTTTCATATTCAAATCTCTGAACCATAAAGCCTCTTTTTAACACATTCTTCCACCATTTATGTCCATCCAGATGACAACAGCACTGAAATCTCAGATCCTCCCTCTTCCAGATCACAGGAAAGAGTAACCATGCAAGCACAGTAAAACAAGAAAATTTATTTTGTAGGAATCATTTTGGTTGGTTTTTTTTACTAGAAAAAAAGTTGTAGACACTCATTTTAAAAAAACATTAATTTAGATTAACATTCTAGACAATGTAAACATAAGACTGTAAAATTAAAATAATTAAATATTTTGCTTTTAAAGTTAAGTCTGAAAAATAATGAGTAGATGCAGCACAATTTCTGATCCAGCCATGATTATTTGTTCCATCCTAGGGAGTGACCCCTGGTGTCTGGCCAGGTGCCATAAAGCACCTCAGGTGCACATTTCTCAGAGCAGGCTGTTTCCTACATGCCTGTATGTGTGGACTCTGGATATGGCATGCAAGTTTCATCAGTTCAAAGTGCCTGGAAAATGTAGGGGAGGGGGGCTGAGTGGGTGACACTGGCTGGGATAGTGTAAGAGGATGGTAAAAAGCAGAAAAAGACTGGGGGGGCTCCATGTTGCCATGATGATGTGATTTCTGGGGCTGACTCTTTTGAAGGAAATTTATTGATTTGCTGTAAAAGAGGGCTTACAAATGAACAAATGAAATAAGATTTTCAGAACACCAGACCCTGGGGCTGAGCTGGGAAGGGGAATTATTTGGCAGTGTTGGTTCAAGTCCTCTAAATTCTAGGTCATGTACATGTTATGTATAAAAGACTACCTATTACAAACAGAAAAAAAGTATATCAGTTGCTAGATTTATAGTTTCCTTTGTGACCTGAGTACTGACCCATGTCTGACCTCTGCTGCAGGCCAGAGAACTAATGAGGGTCTTGGTCATGCCCTGCATGAAGGGTTTGCAGGAATATGTTAAACTTGAAACAGTCAGTCATGAAAGAGGTATTTCCCACCTTACAAGTACATGCCTTTTAGACTCAAATTTATCTCCTTTGTGCTTATTTTTTATAACATCACAGGGGTTTTGTTAATGAAACAGATAAAAATAAGAAATATCAACTTCCCTGCATCAGCCTGGGGCTCAGGCTCTGACCTCCTCACCCACTGCAGGGCCAGATGTGGCAGTCTGGGGGCATAAATAGCTTCTTTCCCTCGGGGTGGGAATGGTGCTCCTACTGCATTTAAGTGCATATGTTGGGTTTTCCCCCTCTGATCACCTCTTTTTTTTTCCCCTGAAGGGATGTCTGATTGATAAAATATAGGCAGAAGAGAGCAGGAGCCATACTGGACCAGGATGCCTCTGGCAAGGCTACAGCCCCACATGATCTGCAGCTCTGCTGGGCTTCTCCTTGATGTAAAGTGTCCACTTCCTCCCTTTCTCTTCCCTCTGTGTATTAAATCTCCTAAACTGAGGATTTGTGATGCTGTGTGCACATCATTCCACAATTTTGAAAAAAGAGTAGAAGCACCGTATTTTCCTTTACTGTTTTCACTTTTCTAGTTCTCCAGTGTCTTCTCAGCCCTGATACATATGTTTTCCTTAGATGCCTTTTCATGTAGATTACTTTTATCATTATTTTCTTTTCGAATTTTTCAGTATGTTTTTTTCTCTGAATCTTACTTCAAAATTAGAAACGTACATCTCAGCTTTCCTAAACGTGTGCTCTTTTTCCACCTAGAAATCTCCATAGATGTTTTGGAATTTTATGGAATTCTGGTGAGGAAAAGTTATTTCTATTCTAAAATAATACCTTTATAATTTGGGTTTTACTTTACTGACTTGCCTGTTTCTCACTTTCGATTTTTTCCACCTCCTGCTCTCCTGTCTCTTCTTCAAACTGCTTTACCTTTTTCTCCCCCTGCAGCAGTGCTCTCTCAGTGAGGGAGGAAGAGAGTGATAGCAAAGATGGGAATCAGAAAGGTCTTGGGCTAATGAATGGGACACAGACCAAGTATGAAAGGAGTCAGTGAGATATAGCTAACAGAAAGCTCAGGGTAAAGATTTCAAAGGTGGTCACATTCTGCTGAAAACGTGAAAAATGTTCGTCTTGCACAGGGCTGCAGAAGCACCAAGGCCAAAACCCAATCACCTTGCATTGGCAGCTGGCAGCTCCTCCCATTGCCAGCTGGGTTTGGCAGCTGGGGAGGGAACAGGCAGGAGGGGCTGCCCTGCTCAGCCCCCAGCATTTCAGCAGGTGGGCTGGCTCCACAGGCACAGGGCACTGCCCTTCAAGGCGATTTTTTACAGATTTTTCCAGCTAAGGCTGGACTGGAGGGATTAGGCAGGCATTTTAGCAAACAAGTTACCAGATCTGCTGTCCTGTCAAACAGCACTGTTATTCTGGGATGGCTGTCTTCAGGGACTGCTGTTGAGATGATTTACTAGAAAGTCCTAAACTTGCGTGGGCAGCTTCTAGGGAGTTTCTATGATCTATTGCAGTCAGACTTATTAAACAGAGCAAAATGTCATCTCATATACAGTATGACAAGACATTTTCTAGTTCTTTGTCTAGGAAATGACAATCAGGATGTTATTCCCAGACCAGAAGGTCCCTTCCCCCACTAATTCACCAGTTTGAGGACAGATGCTGGGAATCAGATTGCAGCTACAGTGCATTAAGGCTCACATTTTCATGGTATCCACAAAGCATGCTGAGCTTCCACAGTTGTGGTTTCTATACTTAAAACAGAAGGTCCTAGTTAATTTTACTGCCCCGAGTATTTTTATACACTGTTAGCAATTAGGAACTGAATTAAAAGTAGGAGAATGTCTGTTTTCTGTACACATTTTTATAGAATATTTCCTTAAGATTATGTTCTCTTGTGTAGTAGTTCTACTGCTTACCCTGGCAAGGCCTGGGTGCTTAGAGAGAATTGGATGACAGCACTCCCAGGCCTCTGAGCTTCCCTAATGCCAACCTTTGCTTATACTTATGTCTGACTATTCATATCAATGGGACTGTGTGAGTAAGGATGTTTATTTACTTGTTTATTGAGTTGGAGTTTCTGGGTTACATCTGGGTCCTGACAGACTTTATCTGACATTGTTGGGGCTGGCTACAGCATAAGCTTAAAAGGCTATTGCTGCAGGGAATGGATTGCCAGATGGTACTTGGCTCTCACCTTTGAATTCTTACTAGTACTGACATATCCCTGATCCAGCCTTGGAAATGAAAGAGAAGGGAATTCTCACTTCAGTACATTTGCTCAGCTCTCTGAAGCCCTCTGATTAAACATATGTCAGACATATGAAATATTTTTTCATAATTTGCATTATAAAATTTACCTTTTTGGAGCTTTGACAAGAAAGCACCTGTTTAATTATGCAGTCTATAATCAACAGGAGAGGAAGAAAGGAAAATTGCTAACAAACATCTCTATTTTGGAAAGCATTCTGCCTAACTGGGATGCAAAAAAGCTGATAGGAAAATGCATACCAGTATAGCAAAGGACTGCTTTATCAGCTTTATCAGGATCTTTTCAAAGGCAATGGGAGTCTTTCAGTTGGTCCCAGTGGGTTTTGGGGCAGGGCAGGATGTGGGAAGGTGAGTGCTGATAACACATGATGAGGCCAGACTCCATGTCAGTGTCTTCAAACTGCAGAAGTATTCCCTTGGGGAAGGTTATACTTGTTGTCTTATCCTGGCCAACCTTGAATCATCTTGCTAAGCAGAGTTGATGACATATCTGTTTGAGATAAAAGACTACAGAATATTCTGGAAAGCTGTCAGACTCTAACACAAGGATGTTGGTAATTCCAAAACTGTCAGAAAGGTACAATTCTATCTTTATAGCTTTAGGTAGCAACAAGATAAAGAATTCTCCAAAGTATGTGCATGTTTGAAATTATGAGAAGCTGTATTGATTTTAGTCAAACTGTGCATTTAGGAAGGTAGTCACATGTTTGAAGGATCACAATAAAGGAGACAAGGACAGTCTTCTTGTTCCATCCACTTTCTCTCCCCCTTCAAAATAATGTAGGTCTGACTGCTCTGAGCACAACCCTTGAGATGGAAAAGGTGAATTTAGTCTGATTTCTGTTATCTTCTGACTAGTCCAAGCATGGTAGATGAAGAACAGAGATCTGGTGAGCAGCAATGTAAGAAAATGATTACATGGATTATTTTTAATTACCAGTTACCCTTTATTTTGTTTATTTTTTATTTTGGATGAAAAGTTGCACCAAAGGGACTTAATGTCTGGGCAGAATCAAGAATTTTAAGAGCCAGAAAAGGATTCCTGACAATGCTGTCTAAGGTTGTGACTGCCACAACAAGTACCTGTCCCCTGGCATTTCTTAACCTGGCATTTCTTTACCAGAAGATGGGGAAAGGCTGTTTACCTGGCTCCTGTTTGTTTTCAGTCTGCACTCATGTGCTTGTGTGGCTGGAATGACCTTGTTTGAATTAGCAAGTTGCCGGGCTATGAATCAAAGGATAATTGCCACTGCTGCCAGTGGTACTAAACAGACCTGAGCTATTAATTCAAGGCAAATGGGAGAAATGAGTAAACAGAAAGTTTACTGGTGTAAGGAAACTACAGACCTGAGTGGATGTTCTATGTTGGTTGTATTTCAACTTTATTGCTTTCCTTTGATCATTTGAAATTACTACTGTTTTCAGCTGGAATGTAGAAAAAACAAAGGCCACCCAATTATTTATTCAGATTTTAAAGGGACCGTCAGTTACAAACTGTCTTTCTTCCTCTGCAACTTGTTTTTTGGACATGTTTTTTTATATGGGCATAATTTAAATAACTAACATAATGGAGTCATTATATTTCCCAGTTAAATGTGTCACAAAGGAGCCAAATCCAATGTGCTATTTGGAAAAGTTCCTAAAGGAACCCTTTGGATTTCAATCCTAAGCACATCTTAAGATTTAGTATGTCCCATAGGGACTAATCATCAATGAGGCTATTGGGGTCGGGGACAGGGTTTGCAAAGACATACAAAGGCAGAAAATGAGAGGAAAGGAGAGAGAAACTCCAGAAATTACCAAAAGGGTTCCTGAAACAGCCAGGGGCTAAGGGCAAATTCATAGCAGCCAGAATGAAATACTGCTAAGGCTGTTAATGAGACTCTTCCTGCAAAGCAGTGGTGAAACTGGAGGGATACTAAAGCAGACTTAGAAGGCATAAGGAAGTTTAGTCCCTGTGATGGCCTTTCCTTCCCACAGCCCAAGTCCTGCTCCCCTTCACTGCTCCCACCCCGGGGAGGCTGCTGCCTGCAGCTGTGGGGCCACCACAGGTCCTGCTGGCCAGAGCATGCAAGGATCCTTGCAGGATTTCAGCAGGGGAGACAGAAATGGGGAAGTAGAAAAGGAGGAATTCTTCTTTTGAGATCTCCACATTACTTTTTAAACCATAACAGAAATGTAGTCTTACATGCTACAGGACCCACCAGCCCATGCTCTACCTTGCTTTTTCCTTTCCTGCTCCTTTGACTCAATGCCTTTTGATGTAGTCTGGCACAAGCCTGGAGAGAAGACCAAGGCTTGTGTGCAGAAGTGAGCATCTTGGTGCCGAGCCTCAAAGCAGAATTACTGGCCAAGAGAATGTTTTGTGGCTTTCCCATTTCAATGAGTCCTCCCAGTTTCTCTGTCAGAGGGCTGAGGGGATGTTTTAGAAACATGTAAATATCATACAGTTGGTAATGGTGCTAATGTAAACTCTATAGGATGTTTTATCAGTTGTGCCTTTGTTTAGTCTGGGAAGCAGAAGAATGGGAGAAGCAAAAAGAGTCCCCATACAGTGTTTTAAGGATGATTTAGCTAAAGGACTGTTAGGGATGGTGTAAAGTACTTGGTTTTCTTCAGATCATGAGGTGAATTGACTGAACTAATAATCCGTGTAATCCTGTTCAACCATACTTTACTGTGGTATTGTGATCACTTCAATAAAGTGATATTTTAATACAAAAAGCAGTGAAGCTGCAGGACCTTGTAAAACAATCCACGTCTATGCAATTTGATGTCTGGTTCTAAGGGTTATTTCAGTTAGGCTAGTCAAAGTCCTAATTCTTGCCTGATTTGTAAAAGTGTTTTGCCATTTAGGAAATCAGGTTTCATTTCTCTGGAAGCTATGCTTGATATTTCATTTCTCTCAGCTGACTCTCCAAAACCACAAAGTGATTTAAAACTGAATTTTATCATAGAAAGGAAAAGTCATTTAAATCATTGTTTTTTCTCCTACACAACAAATCAGTGTATGCCACACAGGTTATCTTTGTCTGTGATTGCTTTTTATTTATATTTTATTAATGGGATTCTTGCTTTGAAATAGAGTGTCAAGTGTTACTTGAGCCACCACTTTTAACTGGTTATAGTTTAAAAATACTATGAAATTCTATGTCATCAAGGTTTAATTAAAAAAAAGTTCATTCTCCTTTTCTTCATGGGTGCATTTGTAGTGCTACTTGAACTTAATGAGTCATCTAAAATCATTAGATGATTTTAGATTGTCTAAAAAAATCTTTTAAAAAGTATCTCCTCTTCTTGCTAACTGCCTGTGTGACCCTCTGGTAACTGATTGACAGCTTAATTTCCCACAGGATTTAATTATTTCTCAGAAGGGCTGATTGAGAGCATCATAATCCTCTACGTTTCAGATCTCACTCCTGTGCCATTCCTGGCTTTTAAGTTAATTTTTTTTTTACCTAATCATTCATCCAAAATTCTCCTTAAGAACAAGTATGCTTTCAGAAAGCTTATTACTGCCTTGATCTTGGGACATGGCTATTTTTGTTTTCATTATGAAATGCTGTTTGCATTTTCTTTTTTGACTATTTAAGAGGCCTGTCCGAATAAACCAAAAGTAGCGCAAGTGTTGTAGGGTAGAAGTTTCAGTGTGGTACCTAACAAAGGGCTTTGATTGAATCTTACCTAGGTGAGATTAAAAAGTCAGTTTGTGAATGTGGAAAAGTACTTGTCAGGGGATAGGAACCTTAAAAATATGGACAGAGAGTAGCCAGGGGACAGTGAAATCCACAGGGGTACCAATTAATCTCTAAGTATCACTCTTGAAAAATCCTTGGTTTTGGGTATCTTACTTTGAAGCACCAAACAACTCAACACTGAAAGGCATCACATCTGTTTTTACCTTGATGTGAATTGTTTGGTTTAGTGCCCTGTCTGAAAAAAAAATTTAAAGTGAAAAAGGTCTTGCCAAAATTAGTAGGTTTAAAAACTGAGCTAAAGTGGAGGAGTGAACTCATATTGGAAAATGTATCTCAGAAAACTTAGGTATGTTTTCTTCATCATTCTTTGTTGCAGCTAGAGAAAATAATAATGTGAATTTGATGTTATCAATATAAATGATGCTTTACAAATGAGGTGAATTCCTGCCAGGGAATATACAAACTTGAGCCCAGGACTTGCAACTGATCTTGCAAAGATGAATTTGAGCTCTGTTGCAGCAGCTTATTGTCTCCATGATCCTCTTTGCCAGCTTAATGTTCCACCCACACACTATCAGGTTTGAGACTGCAGCCAAGCAAACAAGCTATACACACAGTGTCTCTTGTTGCTGGGGAGTCCATCAAGTGTGCCAGCAGGTAACACATAAAAATACTTTCGTAGTTTGAAAGCACAAATGCCATTTTTAATTACACCTGAGCCACTTAAAATCCTTCACCTTAACTGTGATCATGGACAGGGATGTTTTTCTCAAAAGTTTTGTAAGCTGGAGTTACTGGGTGTTGGACAGGTTCAGAGGCATGCCCAGCAGATCTCTGGTGTGACTTCCTTTTGGCATGGGTCTGGGCTCAGCGAGCCAGGTAGCACAAAGCTTGTTTGTCTACTGCAAAGTATTTTAATACGTTTTAGTCGCATTCAAGTAACTTGGCATTCCACTTACAGCTATCTCGCATACCACGGGGCTTTACAGTGCCAGTAAGTAGGCTCAAGAGCTGACGCATCTGCATCTATTCTGTTAGACTCAATTATTTGTTTTTAAAAGCTATGCAACCTTCTAATCTGCCAGATGCCAAACTCCATACAAAAATCTGGAAGAATCAGAGTTGATGAGAAAGTAAGGATTTAATACCTCCCAAACTGACTGACCGGGTTTAGTTCTCCGTGTGAGTTGTTTTGCCGGTTTTGAGGTGACTTTATCAATATGTAAAGGCAGGAAGAACACCTACGGGCAGAAACAGACCCAGTCCCCACTTGGGATAGGAACAGCCGCGCACAGCAGATGAGTGTGTGGTGTGAGAGGGACCAGTGAAATGGGGATCAGGAAGAGGGAAAGGAGTTAGCTAATGGTGTCCCAGATTACATCTGAGTGCTGAGACCACGGGAACTAGTGTGTAAACGCACACCTTCAAATATGTTTAATGTGAGGCTGTGCTGTTGCTGAAAGGTATCACCTTTCTCATCCCCATGTCTCAGGGGGTTGCTCCGGCAGCAAATACTGATGTGACTCACTTCCCCCCATGGTACCACCGCTGTGGCACAGGGGACAGCAGGAACACCGGGCTAAGGGCGTGCAGGAAAGGCAAATCTGTTTTTTACGGACAGCTGCACAGTTTTAGGAAGCCGTACCTTAAACCCAGTATCCTGTCGGTGACAGTGACTAGCCTTAGATAAATTAAGAGACTCTGAGGCAGGTAATTACGGAGTGATCTGGCCTTCAGGCATTGTCTGGCATTTCCCCAGTAGTGATGAGTCTGATGTTTCCCTTATGTCTTACTAGGACTTTTGTGCTTTAAATATGTTTTCCAGTTGCAGATCTGGATATTCTTGCTATCTGCACACATATCTAATCCCTGGTGAGTCTTCACAAGCCTGGGGCGATGGATTCCACCGACTGAGTAGTCCGTGCGCTGTGATGGTGCGGAGCGGCCCCGGCCGCGGCTGCGGAACTGGAGCCTGCCACTGCTCAGCGCGGTCGCGGAGCCGGAATTCACTGGAACCGATTGCTGGAACAACTGCAAGGGAAAAGCTCTTCCCACTATTTTGCCGTCCGTCATTTTTTTATGTCTATTTTTTACCGTGCATAGAGGAGTGGAACTGGGTAACTATTAGGGGAAAGTTTGGGAACTTCTTACTTCAGCAAGTAGCTGGTAAAGAGCACGGAGGTGCGGAGGCGCCGGCAGGAGTCGGTGCCGCGGGGCAGGACCCGGCCGGGAAGGAGCCCCCGGCCTCACCTGCTGGCCGGGCGGGCGGGGGCGGTGCTGCCCGGGAGCCGGCGCGGCAGGAAGGGAGCGGAGCGAGGGCGGGAGCGGGGCCGCCGGAGCCGCGGCTCCTCCTCCTCCTGCGCCCGGACCCCGCGGGCTGGGCGAGGAGCGGCAGCGGCGGGGCCCCATGCGGCGGCCGGGACGGCGCTCTCCGCCGCCCGGCCCCAGCACCACCAGCAGCCCCCGCCGCCGCCGATGACCTGGACCAGCAGCATGAGCAGCGGGTACAGCAGCCTGGAGGAGGAAGAGTCCGAGGAGTTCTTTTTCACCGCGCGCACCTCCTTCTTCAGGAGGCCGCCGGGCAAGAGCCGCGCCGCCCCACAAGTAAGTGCCGTGCGCCGGGCTGGAGGGGCGGCTGTGCCGGGCCAAACCGAGCCAAACCGGGCCGGCTCCCTCCGGCTCGGTCTCCACGTGTCCGCCGTCCCCTCCCCCACGGGGAAGGACCCGCCGAGCCGCCCGGGCGCCGGGACGGAGCGGGGCGGAGGCGGCCGGGAAGGGCTTCCCTCGGCAGGCTTCCAGCGGGGTCCCGTGCGAACCGGGGTAACCGGAGCGGCCCCGCCGGCGGGCCCCTCGGGGCAGCCGGGCCGAGGGACCCCCAGTGCCCGCGGGCCCCTCGGGGCAGCCGGGCCGAGGGACCCCCAGTGCCCGCGGGCAGGGGTGTGCCCAGAAATCAGCACTCGCTGGTTCGTGCGGTGGGTGACCGCGCTGTCGGCCCCGCTGCCTCCTCTGCGGGGTCTGCCTCCCCGCTCTTTCGGAGCTCATTCCAAGGTGAATGACAGCCTCTTCAGCTGGTTTGTTGGCAGGGAAAGGCCCTCTGAAGTGTTTAAATGGCTTGGTTTAAAGCATTCAGGCTCAGGCAAGTGGGGCTTTGAGGTGAAGAACTGATTAAATACTAAGCAAAACTTTGCCCCTTGTGCGGGAAGCGTTGAAATTCAGTGGAGGACCTGTCCGACCCAGAGCAGTCATTAAACCATATAGGGTAAATGTCACACTTTTTTAGCTAAGCAGACTATCCTCCCTCATTTCTCTCTTCCCAAAGCACAGGATCTCATTGTAGAGATGGATGATGTCTTTGGAAACTATAGGCAAGCAAGCATGTTTTGTTTATGCTGCTACTTCTTCATCTGCTCCCGCCAGCATCAGTGCCTTCTTTCTGTTCGCTGTCTGTTTCTTTCAACAAACGCTTTGTAGTTTTCACCACTGGGTTTCAGTATTAGTATGAAACTTACTAACTGCTACCGTGGGGACCTGGTTATAAACTTGCTTTTGAAAGCCTGGTTATATCAGCTGCCCCTTGGTCCACCTGTGGCACTTGTCAAAAACCATCACTTGTTGCCCACAGCCATTCCTGTAGGCTGTATTCTGCAGCAAAAGCCAGTCTTGGTTTCTGTTTCTCTAAGGTTGTGTTCCTTTTCAGTTTTGCTTAAAACTGAAACCCTCTAGCTGCCCCTCAGGAAACTCCTGCCCCCGTTTGAGGAAGTGCAAGGGTTCTCCTGAGCTTTAATTTCCTTTCCAAAGTCTGGCAGGGAGCCTGGACACACCCTCTTCCTACACCTGAGCTTGGGCACTTGGAGCAAATAGGTTGAGACTTAGACCTCGCTGTGTATCAGGTCATGGCTGCTTCTCCAGAGTACTTCTCTTGACACCACTCCTCAGCATTTGTTTTAGTCTCATCCATTTTGAGTTTCACTCTCCAACTAACCTCAGGTGTTCTTTGGAAGCTGCTGAGCGCTGTGGAGTGTCCTTGAACTTCATCTGATGACCTATGACCCGTCTGGCTCCCACCTGGCCCTTGGAGAGGAGGATCCTGGTGTGATAGCACTGTGTGAACAAATACCTGACTGCTGTCTGCCTCTGTAGCTACTGTGTTGTGACATGTTAGAGGGCCCATGTCTTAATTCTAAAAACATACACATCTTTCTAATGCTATTGTATGAGTTGTGTTCCTAAATATAGTATAAGTAGTAGTATACAGAGCTGTATAAGTAGTAAATTGTGCAGATGTGTAAATTGCTGTGTGTGGTGTTAACATTTCCAAGCAAGTGAGACTGGAAGAAAAACCTGAAAAAACTCCCATAACTAAAATTTTATATCCTGCTCTAGTCACGCTTTAACAAAATAATGCTGCAGTGAGGTGTTGCAGGGTACATATTTAAGTATGAATTTACTAGGCTGGAACAAATTCATCTGTATTGCTGACTCTGCAGCATCAGAAATACTCAGCTGGTATTTCTAGTCATAAAGTTACTACCAGTTGCTCTCAACTGATGATTTATAGAGAAAAAAAAAAACCAAACCTCCAAACAATGCTGAATGTAGATTTCAACAGTCATGTGGCCAGTAAGAGTGAGTTTCCCCTTCCAGCAATAACAGTCATAATAAGCCTCTTTGTAGGGATGAGGATGTTACTTTTGGTTTGTATTTGAGGTTTAGTTAAAAAATGCATACTATGTCCCCTTGAGCAAAGAGAAAAGAGGGGAGCTGATAGTTATTGTTTCTGTGTCTTTTTCAACTACACAAATATTAAGTTTTGCAGTGTGGGTTTCTCTTCTTGCAGAAGACTTTTAAGTGCTGGCAGTTACGTTTATCCTTCTGTCTTAGTTCCCTCTGCCCCCTTTGCTTGCAGGAAAGAAATGGCTTAGAGCATTTGGTTTGCAGCTGTGCCTGCAGAAAAACTCAGTGTTTCGCCTTGTTTTGTATGGATTTCTAAAGAAAAGAAAGAGAAAAGGAAATTCACTAGCTTTAGTAGTGAATTTTTGTCTTTGTTTCATTGGGCAAGGATGGGCTTAAATGCACCAGGTTCTGCAACTGAGACAGGATTAACAAATTGACTGCACTTCTGGTGTAAAAAATTTTGTGATAGTACCTTTGGTCTTTGCTTAGGATTCCTAATCTCTAGAGTGGTTAAATATTTAGACAACTCTTTCTCTTTCTGTACCACTTCTAAAAGAATATTGTAGCATATAATAGGCGGTATGGTGTTTTAGGATTCAGCAGTAGTCCCAAACTTATTTCTTAAGCAAGAAATACTTCAGTCTGAAGGAAGTGTGACTAAAAATGCAGTTTGCTTTTTGCTGTACTGGAAATTTACCTTTATTTAAGGTTTCTTATCATCCATGTCTCTTGTAAGATTTGAGTGTCAGAGACTAGATGAAGCTCAGCATGGCCCTATTTCATGTTTGCAATGAGTCATTTAATAAACAAAAAAAGCAGAACTGTAAATATTTTTGTCCTGCCAGTCTGACTACTCATATGAGGTAAAGTTATCCATGTACACAGGCTTTTGCAAGATCAGATGGGTGCTTCTCTATGATCAAGCCTTTGGAAATTGTCCACTCCCTGTAGAGAAAATACCAAAATAGGATGTTTGGCAAACTTTTGAAAACTGACCCCTTTCTCCCTATTTCCTTCCACCCACCCCCATCCTTCAGGAAAATTGAAAACAGTCATGCCTGCTCCTGCAAGCCCCACCATATGCTGGAGGGATGTGCATCTTCCTGTGTATATTTTTTGCACTTTCCTTCCACATGCCAGTTCCCTGAATTATCCCACTTTGAGCAGGGTTGATGTAAATCCTTGCAATACTTTTCCCTTCTCAGGGGTTTCAATGGACAGTGGCCTTTCAAGCATTGTAGGTGGTTTGTTCCAAGCCATGCTGAGTTCATGTCTTCTGTCAGGATGACTGCAAAAACCTGTACTTGGTTCTGCCTGTTCTATTTGAGGGCCCCTTCCACTGTAACTGTAAAGTTTGAAACACGAGAAGAGGCTGTAGTCAATCTCTCTCTCTGCCCTTATGTGTGAGGAATCTGTGAGACAGGACATCACTGTGCTTTGGGAAACCTTGCTTTGGGAGCTGGCAGTGCTATGAAGGTCATGGATCCCGGCAAGAGGGGCCAGTCCTGCAGGTTCTGTTCAGCATCTGAATTGTGAATAGTTTGCACACAAAATCTGAGGGAGTTCTGGTTGATGTCTCCTGCAAAATGGCTTCGATATAGGAAGTTTGACACTTGGATGCTGTTCTGTTCTTTGGAAAAAACCCCAAAATGCTGCTGTGTGCTCTTTTTTCAACTATTTCATACAGGGCTCTGTAAAAGTGTTTACAAGAAAAATGCAGTCTCTTCTGTTGGCAGTTTCCAAAAATGCATGTGTTCCTTCTGCACCCAAGAATGTCCTCATTGCTTCATTGTCAACACTGGTCCTTCCCTGTCAGGGGTCTGATTTCTCCCTCTCTCTTCCCCTTACTGGTCTTGGTTTTCATGGCTTCCAGTCCTGCTAAGTTCCTTCCCCTGCACCCTCACCCAGTGCCCCCTGCCATGACATTAGCTTTGTGGCTGTCTTTTCTGCACGTTAGTGGAATTTGCAGCTGTGGTAATGGCAGTGGGAAAGGAAATTAATAAAAAAGCTGGAAATGGAAAGCAGATAGACATCAGCAGAGGAGGTGTAAAGGGGAAAGGCAGAAGGCAGAGGGTGACAGTCTCATCCCTAGCCAGTCCTGACTAGGTAATCAGCAATCTTGCTTTTCACTGTTGGAGAAGAAAGTTTGAAGGGAAAGATATAGTTTTTCTTATTTAATGCATGAGCTGGTGAAAATGGGAAGAAGTAGTACAAACTTCTGGACACAGACACCTTTTCTTAGGTTTCTTCCAGATGAATTTGCACAGTAGGTTGAAGCATGTAATTGAGAGGAAGAGAGACCATAAAAAAAAGCATTTGATTTGGGAAGAAAGCAGTTTCTAGTAGTAAGATGCAATTTGTAGCTGCTCAAGCCTCGTTAGGATGTCTTTGTGTTACCAGTGTCCGTTATTAATGTTTCACGTTGTTTGACCATTACGACTCTTCCTTGGTTTCCTTTTAGTAACATTCCCTGGGGAAAATGGCTCTCCTGACTACCAGAAAAAATGAGGTTTCTAATTATAGGCTTGCTTTGGAGCCAAAAAGTTTAGGTTTGTGTTTGACATGTAGTCGTGAAACTTATTTAAAAAAAAAAGGCAACTAAAAATATCCAGTAATGTTTTGTTCTTTTTTATTTTTTTAATCCATTTGGCAGTCAGTGAATATTATGGGATAAACATTGTCACAACTGAAATGCTTGAAAGTTAAGAGCTGAAGGAATGAGTAGGCTAAAGATTGTCTATTTTAAGCCCATATCACTGGCAGTAAACTAGTGGTCCTTATTTTGTGCTTTTGCCTCACTCTTCTCTTGGAGCACTTGACGTGTCATGTGTGCATCAGTAATTTGGAGGGGCTTGATGCCTTTTTGTGGTGAACTCTAAGTCCCCTGCTGATGTCTGACAGCCTCTGGAGGTGAGATGAGATTTATGCTCTGTGCAGGAGATGCTGATTGATTTTTGGTTTTGTCTGGTTTGTCATTGCAGTTGGTTCCTGGAATCATCAGTTTAAATTTTGAGGACTTAACTGTATCAAATGGTAATTATTAGTGCACACAAAAAATTAAGAAACAGGTTTAGGAGAGATGGATTTACATACTACCTTAATCAGAGTTCAGGTCACTAAAACATGTGATGAGTGCTGTTAGATTCAGCAGTTTAAGTGTCATGAGTGCAGCACCAGCAGCAGGTAGTATTCAGATAGATGAGTAACTCTTAATCTCCACACAGTTTTCTTTAGACCATTTTGGGAGAGGGTCTTGCTAATTAACATTTAGCTACTGCAAGAACAAAATTATGAAGAAAAACTAGAAGTAGAAACTGATGTTAGTTTGTCTCTTCTGTAAAAAGTCTGTGGCACCAGTGCTGAATTAACAGTTAAACACTACTGGCTCATGGGTTAGGCACAAAGGGTCAAAGTGAATGGGGTAACATCACAGGCTGGCAGCTGGTGTCTCTCATGGAGTTCTACAGGGCTCCATCCTCCACCCAGAGCTCATCTACATCTTCATTAATGACATTAATTATGATAATTCCAGATGCAGGACTGGAAGGAAGACGAAATAAATTTGACACTAAATTGAGAAGAGCTGTTAAGTCTCTCAAAGACAGAGAGACTCTGATAAATTAGAGAGATGGGCAACCAACTATATGAAGTTTAACAAGGGCAAGTGACAGATTCTGCACCTGGGATGGGGCAACATCCCCAACACTGGATGTGTGGACAGACTGGAGAGTGAAAGGCTGGAGAGCAGTGCTGCAGAAAGGGACTTGGGGTTCCTGGGAACCCCAAGGGAAAGTTGAACATGAGTCAGCAGTGCCCTGGCAGCCAGGAGGGCCAGCTGTGTCCTGGGAGGCATCAGGAACAGCATCACCATCTGGGAAGGGGAAAGGGGGGGATTGTCCTGCTCTGCTCTGCACTGGGGCCTCACCTCGAGTGCTGTGTGCAGTCTTGGGCAACATAAGGAAGATGTTCCCCAAAACTGTAAGGAATAGGCACAGTTTAAGGAAGATATTAAGCTATCAGAGAGTGTCCAAAGAAGGTGTTGAAAGGGCTTGCAGGGATGCTTGTAGGAGGAGTGCCTAGGGTCACTTTAGCCTGGAGAACAGGAGACTGAGTGGAGAGCTCTTTGCCATCTGCAACTTCTCATGAGGGGAAATGGAGGGGCAGGTGCTGATCTCTTAACTCTTGTAACCAGACAGAGCTCAAGGGTATGGCCTTAAAGTGTGTCAGAGGGAGGCTCAACCTACATATCAGTAAAAGGTTCTTCACCCAGAGGGCAGTCAGGCCCACGAGAGAAGTGGCCACAGCACCAGCTTGACAGTATTCAAGAAACGTCTGGACAATGCTCTCAGGCACATGGTGTGATTTTTGGGGTGTCCTATGTAGGGTGAAGAGTTGGACCTTTGTGATCCTTATGGGTCCCTTTCAACTCAGGATATTCTATGATTCTAAATAAACTGATTAACAGAGAATTTTGGATTAAGTGCTTGGTATGTAATGTGACATTTGCCTGTGACACTGTACTAGAAAGTCAAGGCAAGCAATGTAAGCTTTGTGAAGAGAGACATGAGAGTGACAGGTCTCTTGTTCAGCTCTCCTCATGGATAAAGCCAATGTTCAGGCAGCACATTGGGCCAGGCTACTCAGTGTACACTGCACTTCATTCTTAGGTAGAAATAGTAGGGCTGTTACAGATGAATGCTCACATTTGAAAAAAATATATGTTAGCTGTATATATACAAAATATTTAGATTTATATATATAAATCTGACACGCACACATATGGATTTGTGTCTTTTGAGACCAATATTCAGAAAAGGTCTTGCAACCAGCAGTCCCACAGATGTTGTACCCTGATGGGACTGAAGTTAGCCCAGGATGCTGTCATCCCCTCAGTTTCAGTGTAGCAGTTACCCAACTACTGTATTGTCAGGCTTTTCAGTGGATTCAGGTGCCTGTATCAAAGCCCACACGTTTCTGTAGACAGGTATGAATTGACTTGGGGTGAGTAATTGCTGCTTTCCTTTTGGCATGCTTGCTGTTCTGTGAGTTGATTAAATACTGCAGACAGTTTTGAGGAGAGTGCTTCCTATGCAGACATGTATTTGGCTATGCTAAGTAGCCACATGTGATTTATGTAGCAATTAAGAATGCTTTCTAGTTACTCATCTGTGTGTGTTGGAGAGGAATTTGTGTTCCAGTATGCAGAGGAATCTATGTTGTGCTGAAAATAATAGTAAAAGCAGCAGTGGTTCATCTGCCTCTGAGGATGCATCAAATGTTGATGTTGGGTATGTAGGAGTACTTGGTGTGCAGGTTGTCAGCTTCCCTGTCTCTTTACCCACTAAGTCATTGTAGAAAATGCTGTTTGCAAGTGTGTTTCTTTTATAAATTACATAAAATAATACACTAGAGGCAAATTACCAAGGCAGTTGTTTCTTAATCTTTATAGATATCCCTGTTGTCCCTAATTAGGACTGCTTTTATTGTGATCTGTCTCCTCACTGATCCAAGGAGTGGTCAGTTGCATGCATGCACAGTCTAACCATGCTATACACTTCCTCATAGTGCACAGTCCTTGTATCTTGTGTTTGCAGTACACAATCAGCACAGACTCTCTAAAGCCTAATTGGTAATAATAAAAACTGACTATCAAGTTCTTCTCTGACTGAACATGATAGTTTGCCAAATATTTAAGTGCTTAATTTTATTTCTGCTGAAGCAGGAATCCCACAATTTGCCTTGTCCCCCTCGAAATAAAGTTTGCAATAGAACAGACTTGTTAATACTTCACAAGTAGCTTAATGCCTTTTTTGATGGTTAATAACCTCTGTTGTAGAGGACTTCCTCTCAGTGACTTCTTACATACAGTTGTGCCTAGGTCACACTAGCCTGCAAACTTGATAGAGTTTAGTTCAGATGTTTCATTTAGAGCATTATTTTTCTCTTAGTGTGTTAGTCTCTTCTGAAGAACTGGGCTCCTCCAGATCAAAGCCTGCTCATCTTGCTGTTCAGTCCACCAGCAACTTGATTTAGTGTGTTGATTTAGATACATAAGGTGAGATTGTGGACATCTTTTTGTTCAGAGTTGCTCACTTAATTGAGAATTCATATGAGAAGCATCTGGTAAAGCCATATAAACTTCAGCAGCTGCACTAGGGATTTCAGCATGCCCCATTGTGATTATGTGTACAGAAACTGGCATATTCCTTGGCACTGCCTGAAAGATTAAGAATTTGGTGGTTGTGTATTGCATAATGGGAGAATTGGTCTGCATTGTTTCTCCTCATGTTTTAAATGAGTAAGTTGAAGGGCCAGTATTATTGAGATTTGCATGAGTCAGTGCAAATTTTTGAAACAGATGGAATTTGAACTACTGTATTGCAATCTTTTTATTAGATTATTGATGTATGGAAGGGTTGTGTAGTATAGGCATAGGCACGTGTCTGATGTTATCTTTTATGATAAAACTTGTAAAAAAACCTCAACCCCATTTTTTTGTGTCTTTAATTAGCTTGCAAGTAGTAGAAAAGTTGACATGTCACAAGTGACCTAGGCTGTGCCTAAAATGCACAGCAGGTGTGTGCTGTAGCTAGTTGCAGGAACTGATTGCCCAGCTTTCCAGACTGGGGACTTAAGGAATGGTCAGCCCCTTTTTTGTTACCATACCTGTGTGTTTAACTTTGAAAAGCAGTGGACAGAGAAGGTTTCTGCAGAAGCATTTCTGGATCTGTCAGGCTAGACTGTTTAACCTAAGTGTTGAAGACCAAGGAACAGAAATATGAGCTGGAGGAAAGTTCTTTTTAATCCTGTCACACATACAGGCTCCCTATTTCCATCACCAGGAGTACTTGGATCAAAAAATTAGACCCATGTGATGGGCTGTGATATAGCTGGGGTAAATGCTGAAAATTGCTAAAATAAATCCCTAACTCTTCCATGTGGCAGGGATTTGGCAGCTGAATGCTAGAAATAGGTATAACTTTTATATTTGATAGTGAAGGAGGAGCAGAAGGAAGGAATCTTTGTGTACAATACGTGCTCAAGCTCTTGAAGGATAATATGAGCACTTACCAACTGCTGAGAGCAAACTGGAGTAAATTATCCTGCATACGTGTGAGGCATGGTAAAAGTAATTTTGAGATGGGGAGTTGATTTGTGACTCTGGTGTCTTTTAGGAACTCTGATGGAAAGAAGGAAGGGAAAGTATTATATCTGTCCTGCTGTAAGTGCAGGCTGAAAAATTGCCTGTTCATATTTCTGCACGTTGGATCGATGTCTTATGTGGAAAAGTACACAGCTTAACCTGAAGCTCATACTTGAGGCAGTTGTTCCATTAGGCACCCACATATGAGTGCTGGCAGTGTAAGAACAGCAGAGCCAGGGAAACATTATTTGTGCAGGCAACCTGATGCAAGCAGTAACCAGACTCCCATGTAATCTGCACAAGAGAAATCTGCTTTATTAAGGGGAACTTGATCTTTCATTAAAGAAATCTTATTCTGGTCATGATACTCACAGCTTTCATGGAGCCTAATTTAGCACAGTGTTACTTTTGTACTGCACTGTCTACATGAATTTATAACTCTGAAGTCTGATTTTCTGTATTTAGTAATTTATCCAGACCTTTGGGTTAATTTTTATGTAAAATCTAATATTAGGGAGAGTATGCAGTTTTTGCATGAGTTAGCAGGTCAACTGAAGTTGAACTGGGAATATTTAACTTAATATTCAAGGGCACTTTATTTGTTGAATTAAGGGAATGCCTTTTCCCCTTTCCAAGGATATGGGATGCGGAGTGATAATTAATGTCAGGAGTCTTAATTATTTCTGTAATGAAAATAATTTAAGTTTTTTTTAAACAACCCAGTAAATGAGTCTCAGGATGTAAGTATGTGGATTCTCAGTAGCTGGTTAAGATAGTCTTATGGAGTGAGTCTATTGCAATAGAATATCCTTCGTTGTATTTGGTAATGTAATTTAATTGTTTCCCTGGAGAAGTGACTCTTAAAATACTGGATTACTTTAGTTACCATCCAGTTCACTGTAGTGGTAAGAGCCCACTGCATATGCATACAAATGTCAGAGGAGACAGCAAAGCTTCTGGACATCAGTCAGATAAACCTCTGAATCAGCAAATCACATTATTCTAAATTTCATTTTTCTATTCTCTATTGCATATGAAGTTGAATTAATTTATGTGATTAGTTATCTTTCTTAAGATTTTTCTTTGGGCTCTATGACTATGTCAAAAATAGTTCCTGAATAATTTCCTACGTTCCCAATCCCTCTTATTTTTTATTCAAGGTCCTAGCCAAGCAAGAGCTTCCTTTATTCTTTGGGTACTAATTACTTTCTCTTCTTCTTTTAGTGCTTATAACAATTATAACAAGAATTGCTGATAAATCTAAATACTTTCTCTAAACATTCTCTATATCAACTGCACAGTATTGCTTTGGGGTCTGATTCAGGCTTCGTGGGAACAAGTTTGTTTTCATAGAAATTGAAAAATGGTATTAGTGTTCAGCTGACCATGTGATCTATTACTCTGAACTTTTGTTGGTCCCTTGCTTGCCTAGGAGGTATTTTTGCTGCTTTAAAAATAGTACAATGTTAGCAAAATAAAATATAGCTTAACTGAAACCACCATGCTTTAATTAAAGTATGTTAGAGAAAATATCTTCTATAAGACTTTTAATTCTGTGCTATAAATTACAACTTTTTTTCTTGAGTGAATGTTTAGTAGACTGTGTTGTCAAAGAATATAATAATTGGGGCAGTGTTCTTGTTGCTGACTCAAACCTGTGAACAACAGGACTTCATGAATTAGATTTAACTGTGGGTTTCTGGCTTTTTGCTGCTCTGGTCAGAATTATTGATCTGTAAAATGAAGCAGACAGTTCCTGTGCTTAGTATGGTGAGATTTTTATATTCTGATTAGGCTGGGTGCCAATTAGCCAGCCACTGTCTACCCTTCATAGTGTAGACAGTTCCTACATCTTAGACTTTGTCACAGCCTATATAATATTATCCCAAATATATGCCAAGTATTTAGGCAAGGTGGAGAACCAGTGATGCTTTGTGAATCAAAGTGGTTGTGTTGCTGGTAGGGCATATTTCACCAGTTTCTCTTTTGTTTTGTTTGCCCATAGGGCATTTGTGATTGAATTGATAGTGTGATAGAAGGTTTGTTCTAAAATACAGAAGTAATTCCTGATCTGTACCTTTCTCAAGTTCTGAATAAGAATGGGACTGTCTGTAAAATAGTAACCCTGAAGAAGTGCCCAGCTATCAGAAGATCCACATAAGTTGGTTTGAAACCTGGCAGGCTGTGTAATGCAAATTTGACTTCTTTTTGATCTGCAAATCATAGTGAGGTTCCTGGGAGTCTAATTCTGTGTTTTGTCACCAAAAAGCTGCTCTGTGCTCACCTGTGCCTGAGATGAACTTGTGAAGTGTGTTTTCAGGTGTCAGAGTTATTGACAGCACCCCCTTGGTTTGGCTCACTCCTCTTGGGTGTCCTTGGTTTTCCAGTTGCTGTTACACCATCACCCACTGGCAACAGTGGGCATAGGAACTTTTGGGAAGAGTCTCTTATGCCTGCTGAGCTGAATCCTATGGAAGAATACATTTTCTTCTCTTACTGTGCTCCTTGGAAGGGATCATCCCACATGCAAGGAGAGCTTTACAGTGGAAATCTCTGCTTTGGTGGTCATAGCAGTTGGCGATTCGAATATCCAAACTGTTGTTCCATTGTTCCACATATTCCTGTGACTGAGGGGTGATAAGATGTGCCTTAATACAAATCTTGGAGGATGTAAATAACTTACAGATTATTCCAGTAGAACAGAAGTTACATATTTAGAAACATCTTTCTAAAGATCTTCTGTGTTTGTCCGGTTATGGGCAAGAGTGATTAATAGAATTATATCAAAAGTTTTATTTTATGGCTAGAGTTTGTGGGTTTGTCTACACTGACAGCTGCTTTTGAATTCATGTGAATGTGTTCACATGGTGGGAAGCTTATCTCAGGATGGGGGAACATGACTGTTTATGTTGTACTAGAAGGTTGATATGTGAAGTGAAACATCAAAGCAGTTTCTAATGCTCTGAACTTTAAAACTTGCAGTTAATTTAATTAAAAAGTAATTAAAGGCACATCTTTCCCCACCCCTAAATGCAGACCCCAAATATTCTTCAAAGCATATTTGATTTTAATGATTTGGTGATTTCCTCCCTGAGGCTTTTTTTAACTTACCACTGGCATATAAAAGATGTAGCTTTGAGTTGCAATGATAAGAGACCATTAGTGCAGTAGGTGTTTGTCTTCTAAGACAGTAAAATTATATGTTCTGTGGAAATAGCCTAGTATTCATCTTCAGAGATCTATCTGGAAGATAGGGTGGGGAAAAAAAAACCCTTTCAGAAGGCATTTCACATTTGGAAGTAATTGTGTCAGAAACAAAAGGCAGCAGAGTATGTTTTATTATAAGGATTATTAAAACTAGCATTGGTATTTCTTTATGTTGTAGGTATGGGCATTACAATGTGCTAAGGGCAGTGTCTCAGTCTTGTCACCCCAAGACAGGCAGTCATTAAAAATGTGGTGCCATTCCCACGATATGGGAAGGAACTGCATTTAGCTGCTTGCAGAGATCCTTTCTCATTCTGTACACACTCCTGGGTAACATGCTGTGCAAGACCCTGTTTGAGTGGGGTGGTTGGACTAGATAATCTCCAGTGGTCCCTTCCAGTGTTACTCATTCTGTGATTCTTCCCTGTCTCCTTGCTGTGTGCTTCCAGATGAACCTCAATATTTCCCTTCCAGAGAAATCCAAACTTTGTTCTGACTGTTCCCAACAGACAAGTGAAAAGGTCTGAAATATGGTGGGGATGCCGTGCTGAAACTGAGCTGGAATTCCATCCCATTCTCTTTCAGATGTGTAACACCAGAACGTAACTTTCCTGGTCAACACTTGCTCTGCTCCCTCTTTGTTGTTCTCGTGGTTTCTGTGCACTTCCATGGCTCCATGCTCACAAGGAGATCTAACCTGCAGTAGTAATTGGTTTGCTGATCTGCACAGGTTGTGTGTAGATAGTTAGGTAGTGGTTTTTTTTGGTTCATAGCTTCACCATACTTTGCTTTTAGTGAAGCAAAACATCTTGGTGAAAATACAATAAGCTGAATGTTAAAGGTAAGTTGTTTTAAGATGTAAAAGGTCACAGGCCAGGTGAAACTCACTGCACTCCTTTTTTTGAGTGTTTTGTAGAAGGGAGGTGCCGAGTACTGCCAGGTTTCCAGTCTCCTAGATTTATCCTATGAACCATGGGGATCAAGTGATGTCTCACAAGGAGGAACAAAAAGGGATCATCATGGAGCAGATAATCCTACCTCTGTTGTTTAGGCTCTGTCATATCTCAGCCACACACCTACAAGGTGGATGTGGCAGGTTGAAGGCTGTTCCAGTGTGGCTGCCCTTGCTTGAGCAGAGGGTGTGGTTCCACTGAAGCTTCAATTTAATTAAGGTAGGTTTTTGCTGAGATGCCTTCCTTGGATGAGATCTCTCTGTGGTTGGAAGAGGAACAGCTGTGGTGCTGGAGCAGATGGAGGAATGTGCAAATGGGGAACTGACTGAGCTGGGCTTAGCTGGTGGAGCTGTGCTTTGGGAGGGAAAGCCCCAGCTGATGGTGCAGTGAAGATGTGCCTTAGAGTGTGTTTTGACATATTTCTCAACTGGATAGACATGATACAGGTAGGCAGAAGGTGGAGAAGTCTGGGCATTTTGGTTTTCTGTGATTTTGGTTTGGATTTTTTTTTTTTGTGTGTGTGTGTTTGTCTATTCTTTCAATGAATAATGGTTCTGAAAGGGAGAAAGCTCTAGAACATTTTGAATGGCAAATATGATTTATGCTTTGGTATCTGACAAAAAGTAGTGCAGCAAATAGGATGGCAATGTAAACCTTGGATTTACTTGCAGGTTTTTGATTTTCAAAATACACACAGTTGTGTATTTCTAGCTCTTTGTATTTTCTGTGGCTTTAGAATCCTTCCTTAATTGTTCTCTGTAACAGGTTTAACAGGCCAGAGAATAGATTAGAGAATAAATTAAGGGCACTATTTTCAATGTATTGAAATGTATTTTAAATGTTAAGCCATACCAGAAGCTAACTGCACTCTGTCCTATGCCTTGACCAACTTCAGTCTCCAGCTTTTATAAAAATTTTCCCTGCAAGTGTGATCCTGTTCATGGAAATTGGGTGTTAGTCTTTTGCTTGTTGCTTTGCTTGCCAGTTTTGAGGGAAGGTTAGAAGGGATTTATTAAAGTTTGACAAATGTATAATCAGTATCTATTTTCATGCCACTTCACAAAAAGTTTCACAGCTGAAACTGCCTGTGGTAATAATTGCTATAATCAACCTTTTGCCATTATTTTGTTTTGGGCTTTACTGATTATGGCAAGAACTGTACTTACTGCTGTTTTCACAAGTGTAAATATGGGAAGCTTTTTGGATATAACTGCTTGAGAGGAGAAGGTTTATTTTGCTGGATGGAAGACATAAAAATGAGAGTGAAGAAGCTACAGCAAGGGAGGAGGCAGCTGCTCTTGGCAGGAGATCTTGCTCTGCCCATGGACCACTGGAAGAAGACAAGGCAAGCCTATGCACTCCTTCTGCCTTTCTTTAATCACAGAATGGGGACATTTGGGCATCTTGACTTCTGACTGTTTAATTATTTAATTTGCTTGTTTTAAAGAGGGAGAACATTGCCTGGCTATCTTCTGGACAAACTGGAAGGCCACATCATGATTTTTTTTTTCTCTTTTTTTTTTTTTTCTTCTTTTTTTTCTTCTCCCCCACAAGACTGATGATAATAAATAGGACAGAACTCAGATGGCTAAGGCACTAGTTGTCAGGATCGTGGTAAATAGCAGAGCTGTGTATGCTATTAATGAAAGAAAAGTATGGAGTTTAAAAAAATACATGAAATGATACCTCATTACCTGGCAGATTAGATCTATTTTTTTTTACCTTGATTGTTTTTGTTGTATGAGACACAAGATGTTCCCTCCCTTCCTTGTTCTCTTAGAAATGTGTGAATCTGCTTTAGGTACTTTATTAAAACAAACAAGGAACAAGTATGGACGGTTACCAGCAGGAGCAGAGGGACCTAAACCTTACTGACATTGCCAAGACCTGAAAACATTTGATGGTTTTTTGGAGGAAATCTCATTTTGTAGTCTCTGAATTTGGCTCTTAGACTAATACAGTGCACTGGGGCGCTGAGAAATCGTGTAAATACTTAGATTTGTGCATAATCAGTTTTGGTTCTGCCAATTAATACTATTTTTAGGAAGTAATTGCAAAGTCTGTTTTATTTTATTGAAAGCTGAAAAAGGGAGCCTTTGGACTCAAAGAGCATGTGTGTGCTTAGCCCTCAGGACAAGTGGAACGTCCTTGTCAGGGTGAGGAGGAGACCAGGTGACAGTGCATGGTCTGTGTCTCTTCCTTCTTCCCTGGCTCAAAGGTTCTCTGTGTGTAGCACCTGTGTGAAGCATTAGATCTGCTCTGGGCAAAGGGCTGATGTGAGCAGGTGTAAGAGCCCCTGTGAGTGCTCCTGCTCACTGGCGTGGCTTTGGCTCAGTCTCTGCACCCAACAGGCACTCCCAGTGCAGTGTGCTGGCTTTGACAGGGGTTCCTGCCATGGAGAACAGGCCCTTCTGCTCTCCAGAGAGCTCTGCCATGACCTAGGTACAGGATAAGGCATCTGGGTGACCAAGCTGCCTGAAAGAAAAGGGAGGGCTCTGGGTCAGCTTCTGTGCAGGTGAGGGGTGCTGGAGTTGGGAGGAGGCTGTGAGCCCTGCAGCTTGAGTGTTCAGTTCATTCCAGTTAGCACTGCAGGAAGATGGAGAGCCAGCATGCTGGGCCCCTTATCCCAAGGGAGAGGAGTCCAGAGAGCTGAACAGCAAGGAGGATGTCTCAGGGAGCACTGCTGGCAACTGGAGCAGAGGTTTGCACACATGCTTGGTGCTGTGGGTGACCTCAGTGGGGCTGGTGGCCGGGTGGAGGTGGTGGTCTGTGTTACAGCAGTGCATGTGCTGGGTTGGTAGAAGCTCTGAAGATGGTGACCTGATCTGAAAGGAATGATGAGTCTAGTCTGTGCTATACAAACAGTGATGTTTGAGAGCAGCTTATGTATGAGGAAAGGTGTGCAGGGTTTTTTTCATCTTCCAGAGACTGTTTTGTTGTGTGTCAGAACTAGATGGACTAGCTTTATACTGATACCATCAACTTAACTTTTGTGTGTTCTTTTAAACCTCTTCCTTGGTGACTGTAATGCCTGAAGAGATCATAAAACAATACCAGGCTGGATGCAAATGATTTTCAGATGATTTTAATCGTCTCTTAAGCAAACCTATTTATAAGTATTGGCATGTTGGGTAATTATTGACTGTAAATCCCTCCTGTTTGCTGCTTGGAGGCATGAGGGTAGTTGCTGGTGATAGACAGGTGGTTAGATGTCCATGCAGAAGTCCTGAAACCACAGCCTAATACTAGTCCATTGACTTCTTTTGTAGTATTGGGTGAATATACGTAAGAGTTTAGTTGTAGTTTAAAAGTGAAAGTCCTTTTTGTCAGAGTGTGACTGTGCTGAAAATCGAACTGACTTTCTCCAACAGCCTTCAGGATGCTTTGGCTGTTCTTCAGAGAACTTGTTTGGAAGTAAATGTAGAAGAGTATAATCTTTTTCTCCTGAGTTAACACAACAGATAAATGAAGTATATGGTAAATATAACAGTGTTTAAAATTTGGATGTTGACAAACAGTGAAAGTGGGTGAGAGATTGAAATTTCTAAAGCTGCTGTCCACTAATTGTACTTTTGTATTACATGTTTGCCAGTAAAAAGAAAAAAACTGCATCATTTAATTTTTGGCTAGACAGGCAAATGGAGACCAGTTGCATGGAAGTGTTTGCTCTGGCACCCTTCATTGCTTATGAGAGTCTTTGCTTATGACCTGAATTCTGGGAAGATGTCCAAGCCCTATGCAAGCTGAAGTGCTTATCTCTTGAGTGTTTTCTTTTCTTTTGCACAACAGAATACACAGACCTGCTTTGCAAATGCAGACTGACTTAGCAAATGCCCATGCAAATACAGCTCTGTGTCCCATTTCAAATTCTCCTGCCCTGCCAAGGCTATGCATTTAAAGGTCTTGTTCTTCAGTTCCACTTTGTTCTTTTCACTTGAATCTTGGTGGTCTCTCTTATTCTCTTAGTTTGAAAATGTTCTTAATCTTAGGGCTTATTTTCAAGGTTTTCTGTCATTTTACGTTCATCTCTGGAGGAAAAAGTAATTTTCTGAGCAAGGCAAGTTGTCCTCTGTTTCTTTTTGAATAGTTGCACGATTAACGTACGTGCATGAAGAATTTTTGCTTTTGCATCCGTGTTACTGATGTAACAGTAGCCTCTTGCAAGAAGCTGCTATGAGAGTGGTGTTTATGAAACTCTTGAACTCCCTTTTCATTGCTGCAACATGTTAGCATAAAAACCCTGTGGTGTTCACATGTCTGGTGCCTGGGGAGGCTGAAAGCTCTCTGTGCATGGCACAAGTAGAAGTGTGAGTGGCAGAAATGCGAGTGGGTTTGTGCTGTTCTCTTAATGTAGTATGTAGCTGTTTCCAAATCAGTTGTTGCTGTGGAAGAGGTATAGCTTAACACAAAACTTTTCCTGACTTGCTGCTTGTTGTAGGACCTCAAAACTGTCCTGGCTATCTGTTTTTAGTTCTGTTTCCTGCAAAGTGACACTTCTATTCCCTCTCCTAAGCTTAGTTAACATGTCTAGAACTCACAAAGGTCTGGAAACACACAGGTATTGAAGGTTCTACAGACCTTTAGCTAACCTGTAAGAAGGATTTGCAGAGAAACAAGCCCTGCTGGTTCTCTAGCCAGAAGATCAGCAAATGCCATTTGAGACATCAGGGCAACAGCTCAAAGGACAAGCTGTACAATTCATACAAGGGAGAACAACTTGAATCACAGCTTGCCTCTTTGGAGGCATCCATGTGGAAGTGTCATGGAATTTAGTTAACAAGTAAGTCGTATGCAAGATCAAGGTGAATGGGGCTTCATTAGTTCCTTTGCATTCAAACCACTTGGGGGTTTCTTGTTGCCTTTTCAGAGGCTACTGGAAGAATTTTCTGTATTGAGTGGAGCTGATGCTGTCCCTGACCTTGGGTCCTTTGAATCAGAAAATGTTTTTAGAACAGCCTTGCTTTTTTAGAACAAAGGAGGACTGGGAAGTTTTGAAAAGTTAGATAAATAACAATGTGTTTGTGTGGCCTGTAGCAGCCTGGACTCTTCATGGCAGGGAGTATAGCAGGAGCTTTGTTCCACATTTCTGTCCTGGCTCTCCCTCTGGCATTGGTGGCACTCTGAGTGCCCTGTGTAGGGAAGGGAAATGGGTTGTGTCCATGCCCTGACTGTGGCTGCGTTGTCAGTTCTATGTGTTTATCTAGAGAAGAGTCAGCATCCTCAGTGTGTTTACTGTCTTACACAGTATTTGGCATCATTCACTTAGTGCCCTAGACAGTCCAGGGGCCTGCCTAGTTAGAGAAGACAACTTACTTCTGTCTCAAAACAGTGAAAAGCTGTGAATGCTCCTAGTGAAGGAGGCTTGATACTACCTTTTCCCTGGACTTTTGTGTTTTTGTTGCAGTGCAGAGGTTATCCATTACCCCTTTCCCTTTGGAGCTGCAGATACTCGAGCATCCTTCCCATCCCCCAGTTCTGCCTCTCAGTGCTTCTTCTTATAGAATAAAGGGCTGAAGGACTTCCTTCGAAGGGCTTTCTTAGCTGGGAAGCTCCTGAGGTAGCTGTGCTGAGCAGCAGGCCTGTTCTGGATTCTGGCAGGATTATGAGTACGTGCTTTCCCCAGATAAAAATGGGCAGATGCATCTTTAATGCATTTATAGACCACAAAGGATTTGGCTTTCTTTTAAAGCAGGCATCTGGCTTTGCATTTTGTACTTGGCTTTCTCTTGGTTACTTGAAAATCCCCATGTGGTCCATCTCAACTCTCACCTTTTGCAGATATTTATTGGAGGTGATTTCCAATGTTGAGTGGGATTTAGGAATGACTTTTAGAAGTGCTGTGTCTTATTTCTGCAGGACTAATTTTCTGGAACAGCTTAAATCTGTCATTGGTGCTCTAAACAACCCAAGACACCTTGTGTGAAAAATCTGCTTTTAGATCCATTCTGTGTTGTATGGCAGAGGCTGAAGGGTCCTCCAGATGAGGCAAACACAGGAAAGTCTTTTATTAGGATAAAACAGGTCAAATATGTCTTCATTGTAATCACATCTGTGTTTTTTAGAATTAAGCAAAAGGAATGGCATATTTTGGTCTCTGCAGTTCTCTGACCTGAATAAGTTTGTTTGTAGTGTTTTGGGCTTTTTTTTTTCTTTCCTTAACCAACAGTTGATATAAGAGGAACAGGATTGAGAACCTCCTGGTTTCTAAATAAAATGTCCTTCCATTTGATACAATCTTTTGTATTTTGACAGGGAAAAAATGTTTTCATTTTACAGTTCATGTGATGTGGGATTTAGTTGTGCATGATAGGTACTATACGTCAGAGCAGAGGATGCTGTTTTCTTTATCTCCTTGCTGCTCTTACCACCTCCTTCTTTGGAAAAAAGGATTCCTTTGGAGTTCTTGGTTATTGTAAGCAGCTGATTACATATCTTAGCCAGAACACGCCAATGCCACTTTCCCTAGCAGCTGATTGATTGGAGGCAATTGTGCTCTGGCATGTTAGTAAACTGATAGGCTGTCAAGGAAAGCTGGAGTATTTGTAGCATCAGTAAAAACACCTTAAAGCAGGAAAATTAGTTTTGAGTAAAATAATGAAATGTTCGAGTTTGTAATCTGGCTAAATCTCAATATATTTTGCCTGTCTGCCATTTTTGAGATGCTTCCTTTCCTACTGAGGATGTCTTGCTTCCATCTCAGAAACTGCATAACATGACTTTGATGCTTTGAAGAAAGATGGTTCGTTGTGCAGGGTGGATTATAAGCAAGTGATTTATAAGGAAATCATGAAGCACATTAGGAAACTTTTTAAACATTGAGTCTGGTTAGAAATATTAATAAAGGAAACACTTCTTCTGAATGCGGAAGTGATGCCTAGAGAAGGACAGTGTGACATTTGCAGTTCTGTAATTTTAAAATAGCTTCTGGATAAACTTTTCCCCTTTTTTTTTTTTTTTTTTTACAGTAGCCATTGTTTTTATTGTTTATAGTCAATTACTGGACATAAGAGTTTCACATTTAAGTTTATTAAATGTATATCCTTCTAAGTGAGTGTGTGAAAATTTTGGCATGCATGAAACTTGTCTCAATGACCCTGTAATATCATAAAGGGCACATGGTAATCTGTGTCATTTCAAGTAGCATTTTCCCATACTAATTCTCTTCACTACAGGCCCCAAGTCAAAATTTGAATGGTGCTTTATCTAATAAACCTCACAGCTGTCCCTGGCTGCAGAGCTGGCAGTTCATTCAGTGTGCAGAGGAAATGCATCATCTGACTGAAGAAGTATTACAGTCTAGAGTGAGCAAACCCACACAGGCTTGACTCTGCTCTCGCACAGAGGTAACTTGTGAGGTTGTCCATCAGCTCCCAGTGAAAAAATTCAGCTGAGGATGGAGGGGTTGCCAAGTTTAAAGGCACGTGGTGAATTTCTAAAGGCTGGCTGTCAATTGTCTGCTTAGGTGTGCCTGATGGTTCTATTACAACTTCTACCGTTTTGTGCTTACAGTTCTGGAGGAGGATTGTCCATGCACTGGAACTGTTGCAGTTCATGTACTCTTCTGTTATTATTTGTACTCTAAGGCTGTTTTCCTGTGGCAAACAGGAAAAGTCTTAGTGTGTACTTTTATACTAGATCTGCTCTTTAAGGCCTTCAATCTCTCCAAAATGAAGAATACAATAAAAATAGGAAGGAAAAAAAAAATTGCATGTGTAGTTAATTTGACAGGCTTTTTCAGATAGCTTCGCTGGTGGTGAAGGAAAATCGTTCAAAACCCATCTTAATAGTCCTGAAGTCTGGAGTTCTTCTAGATCTGATGAATCCAGAGCCTTAGATTTGAACTTGTATATACTGAGTTTTTGCCTGTACTATTTACTCAGGGAGCATTTTGAATGCTTCTCCAGGGGGGACTGAAGAGTCTTTTAAGGGTAAAGCAAAGTAAAGGAATTCAGCAAAGACTAGGTAGGGCATGTTAGCTGCAGGTTTCCATAGAAATGCCTTTAACTTCTTGCATTTAAGAAGGAACCAGCCCAAACCCTAGAAAACTTGTCACTAGAGCATTTGGCATGCATGGTGTGAGTGGGTCAGGAAGTTGTTTACTGAGTGGAGCCGATTGAAGCTGCTGGAGAAAAATCTTAAGGTACTCTGTGTATTGCCTCCTGTACTGCGAGTGCCTTGTTTGGCTAGATTAGTTTTTCTTCTAGAGTTAGTTTCCTGACACATTAGTGATCTGACTTTCACTCACTAAGGGTTTGATGAAATGCTGAGAGCCAGGGAAGGAGGTGAGACCCCACAGATGTAGGGAAGTAAAATGTTCCATTTGTCCTTGAGAGCAGCAAGTTGCTGGCTGTGTCACACCTCAGAAAACCTATCACTCATGTTTGACCAAGTCTCGGTGATAATGCTGTGATGTTTGCTTTCTAGAGCAAATGAAAACTCTTAGGACTCTTGTGCGACACAGATTGACGTTTGTGTTGCCCAGTGTAACACTGGTTCCATCTATCCCTTGCTTAAGCTGATAAAGCCTTTGGTGGGGCTGTAGTGTGTGACATCAGGGAACTCCAGTACCATGACTCATCTGGGAAAAAAGAGGGAGTGAGGCTTTTTGAGTATGTGTGCCAGCAGAAAACCATCTATCTCTGTTTGGAGCTTTAACCTTGCCAGTCGAGATGCCTGGTATGTGAGAAAGCTGATTGGGGTGTGGAGAGTTGTGCAATGCATGTACTGGGTCCTGTGCTGTAGCTCTTGGCAGTGACATGTGATGTAGGGCTGCTTTGGTGTTTGAGGTTCAGCAGAGTTTATGGGCAGTAGCTTGGTACTAGCCATGTCAGAATTCAGAGAGTTTGTATGGGGGTTTTCTGCATCATTCACTGCTTGTGCTTGCTTCTCTTCTCATTGTTTTCCCAGCTCTCCACAGTAGATTATTGACTAGACGATGCTGGTTTGTTTTTTTTTTAAATAAATGCCTTTTAAAGTGGTGATTTAAAGTGTCACAAAAGACCATACAGTGCCACCTACTCATAAGTCTTGAGTATCAAGGAAATACATGGTAGCTACAATTTTGAATTACTAGCTATTAGGAAATCTAAAATTAGATGCGCAGGGTTCAAGTCTGAAGATGTTATCTGTCTTTGGAGAGATCTAATGAAGAATGTCTTTTTTCCAGAAATACTTTTCAATGTTAGTCTGAATTGATATACTGTAATAGGTTCTTTGAAGCATTTTGTCATCTCATAAACAACTCTTGTAAGTGCTCTCCATCTTTTTTCTTGGTTAGAGGACTCTTCCTTCAGCTTTGTTAAATTGGCAATGGATGTTATGTCAAAAATGGCAGAAAAATGTCTCTCTTATTTTAAAGCAAAAAAAATTGAGGTGAGACTACCATTTAATCTTTTTCCATATGTTCATATTTCACTTTTGCTGCTGCAAATAGGAGCTAATATTTGTTGAGGTCTAACCATTTATTGCTTACTGCTTAGAAAATACTTAGGCAGGTAAACTGCTCTATTCAGAAGTAATTTGTAAACACACTGAATCTGTCTGCCAAAGTTAGCTTAAATACCTTTTGAAAAAGACCAAATATGCAGTGATATCAAGCTTGCAGCAAGTGATGAGGGATGTTTGGTTTTCTGTGTTATTGCAGGTATACCATGGTATTAAATGTAAAGACAAGACTTAGTGTTAAGTTTTCAATTCATATCTTTTGGACTTTACCCTGCAAATAAGCTTTGTTGTTACAAGTTTGATATAGAAAGAATTAAAGGAGGGGTTTTTTTTATGCAACTGACAGCTCTTTGCCCTACACCTTCAGAATAGTTGATGACAACTGCAAGCACTTGACACCTGTGAAAATCAGACTTCAAACTCTTGAAGTTTGGAAAAGCCTTTCAATCTCCTGACCTGTTAAATGTGATATTGAGATGAAAGGTAATTTGGAAAAAGACTTAGAGTCTGTCTCAAATTTAGCACTACATTTAGCTTACTCTTTTATAAACACTTCCTAAAGTGGATTAGCTGTTGTGACAGGTAATTTTACATAAAAAAAAATGTAGGACTTGACAGCAGTGTTTTCTTAGAAGCTTGCTTTACATGTAGCAATAGGCGCAACCTTGCCTTTTGCTTAAGCTTTAATTTGAAGTTAGTCAGTGGCACCCAGCAGCTTCCTCTGAGCCATGCAGTAGATGCAGTGATGGCTGCCCCCAGATACAGGAGGACATTTGGTGAATTAAAGTGCACCTCTGTAGGAAAATAATTGTCTTTCCTTTTTAACATTCATTTTAAATACCTTTAGCTTTCGAACTGTTGAAAAGTGACCTGCTGCTTCCTTTTTCCTTGGCTTTCACAGTGAATAGAGACAGACTGATCTCAATTATTAGTTAGCAACAGCCAACATAGCTCCTCTTTTTAGTACTTCTAGATCACCAAACTGTACTGTTGCCATTGCTTTTTATTATTTACTCTATTGTATGATCAAGGAGGTTGTACTACTTAACTCACAAATCTGCTGACTAGTTGCTGTTGGCTCTTCATCTTCATTTCCTTTTTTGATTGCTATGTAGTGTGAATAGTATCTTTAGGGAAAGGAGGGAATTGAAGTGATGTTTGTGCAGGCTGCTGTAGTTTACCTTCATCTGTGCCCTCTGAGAGTGGCCCAGGAAAGGTGGGAGGACAGCACCTGTTGCAGGGAGATCAGATCATGTTTGTTGTACTAAACCAGACGCAGGGTAAACTGTAAACTGTGGCTGAGCTTTCCTGGGCATGGTATTGACTTCTGGAGAACTGGAACTCAGAAGTGCAGCAGTCTGTTTCCTGGCTGTCTAAAGCAAATCCTTAACTGGAACTGAGGAGAAGTATCTGTATGTCCTGGGACCATTGGACGTTTATGCTGGGATACAAAGTAAATGGCTTCCCAACTGCTTCTGCAAAGTGTTTCCTCCCTGGGCATGGAGACTGTGATGGTGTAACCTTGCTAGAACACTGTTTTGTCACAGTGAACCATTGCCATGTCCAAAGAGCACCCTGGTTCTGAGGCATTTGCAGTGCCCGTGATGCAGGAACAGTGGCTGTGTTTGCCTTCCACTAGTGACCTGCATCTATTTTTGATTCCTCTTTCCCAACCCTACCTTAGCAGGGTTGATTTTTTTCTCACTCCATGTGATGGCTTCTGTTTACATGTCTTCTGGGTGCAGCAGGATTCCATGGTCCACCATGATTTGAGTACTCACTCCCATGTCTTTTCCAAGCTGTTACACTGACTCAGCCTGGGTTGGGTGGGTGTCTGCAGCCTGAGCCTTTAATCTCCTCCCTGCTCTACTGCTTATGTTTCTTTGATCTCTGGTACCTCCTAAAGCAATTTCTTTCCTTTTTCAGATACCACAGCTACTAAACTGCTCTCCATGCAGGTACTTGCAGCCCTCAATATTTACTCTCTGTAGCTGTTTCCTTCCCCAAATGCCACTGTTTGTTTTAATCTCTGTGGGTTAGGTCAGATGATCACCTGCACTTTCTTCCTGACCACCTGTAGTTTGGTACAACTAGCTAATTTACATTCATCAAGTCTGTGCCTTTCAGAAGCTTTGTGTAGGAGGCCACCGTGTTTTTTCAAGCAGATGAATTTGCAGGAGCCTGCACCCCATGTGTGAGTGCAGCCACATCACAGGCTGACACCCACACTTGGACTTCCCCAGATGTGCTGGGAGCAGGTGGGCACTGAGCCAGTTGCTCTGTGGGTGGCTGTGAGCTGTCCTTCAGAGGTCTGCTGCTAAAAACAAGATGGGGCATGAGAAGTCTTTCATGCAGGGAGGCTGTCAGAGAGACTTCCACTCCCTTCCTGCCTGGGCAGTGGAGGGATGTTCTGAGTTCCTCATCCTTTCCTGCTGTAGCTGTCCTGACTGGGGTGGTTTCTCAGTTTACCCTGACCCCAAGTAATATATATTGCTCTTCTGATCTGCTGGCAGCTGCTTGCATCAGCCCTATCCTGATGTGTAGCCTGCTCTTCACAGAAAAGTTAATGTTCCATATTTCTGCATGCATGCCTCAGCCCAAGGGTTTTCTGAGGGAAAGTTGTAACATCAGGGCAGTAGCAGAATTTACAAAGTGTTGAGAGAAACTCGCTGATAAAATAGATACTTTAGATAAAATAGAAGATACTTGTCTTTATCTTCTAATTCCCCAGGCTGTAGCTTCATGTTGGTGCTACTCAGGGCAGAATTCTCTGAATTGACAAGAAGCATTGCCTCAGGGGATTGTATGGTTTAAAATACACCCCTGCTATAACTGGCAACAGATGGTGGTGGGATTCTTTGAGGTGGACTTTTATTCAAACATGACTTTCAAACAGCTATCTCACCCTCCTCCCAGCACCCCTTCCCATCCCTTATCAGTGCAGGTTTTTGGAAGAGGTGTGAAAATGAACAATGGAAGGTTGACTTTAGTTTTTGTTTTCCAGCTACAAGGAAAACTGTCAGACCTTTAGTTTCCTTTTTTTGTGGTGCCAGACACATCTCTTTGGCCTCTACCAGTGCTTCTGCCTGTTACTCAGATTAAGGAAATGTAAATAAGTGTGCAAGTGGGATTTTACTGTGTCTCCATGTATTTTTAATGCATACCATATTTTTTGAAGGGTTGCCTGGCACACTGGGTTTGGTCCCCTCATACCCAGGAACACAGTAGCTGTTCTATTCATTTCCAGTTGATAATTTTTCATTTGCTAAGGGAGGGTATCCTGTGACGTTTGCTTCCACACTGTATCTGATTACTCCATGAAACGTGACTGTGCTCTTGAACTCTTGGCCAGATACCCTATCTGCTCACACTATTTTAAATTATCCTTTTAAGTGGTTTTGTTGTTGTTGTTCAAGTTTTTCTTTTTATAATTTTAGTTTTATATAATATCCTTTGCAGCAAGATGGATGGTAGTTCAACTGCTTTTTCTTTGAGTTCTTCTTTACTTGATATCCCTACTTAGATTAGGCCATATATATTACGGCTTTACTTTTCTCATTTCTTTGTCTGACTATATTCAGGCAAGTGCCCTTTTTAAAGTTTTTTTTAAATTTTATTTTATTTTTTTCCTTTATAGCATGCTGTAAATGCTTGATGGAATTGAAAGGCAAATATTACAAAAGATGAGTCTCTGTCCTCAAAGGTTGTAAACAGAGGGGGTAATTCTTGCTTTTTGTTTTGCCCCAGCCAGATAGATTAGTTCTCATGTTCCTTAAGTGTGTAGGATTTGCAGATCATTCTTGGGCTGTCAAAATGAAAGCCAGCTGTAACAATTTGATACCTGTCTTGTGGTTGAAACAAAGCTGTTTTCTAAAGCTTAGCCTGCAGCTTTTCCCCCCCCCCTCCACTAGAGAATAGCTGGAACAGCTATTCGCTGCAGTGTCTTCTGTATGTGTGGTGGGCTGACCATACTTTCTCCATGGCAGCAGAAAACTTGTACTACTGATTATTCTGTGGGCTGCATATGGAGCCCTGAAATAAGCTGAGGGTGTTTTTAGTACTAAAACACAATGACTTTGTGTTCAAGACTTGTGCTTAGAAGTTGAGACTTGTTCAAGTGGGAGAAGAGTCTTGGCTGTGGTCTTGCCAGTCTTGAGGTAGCTCCCAACTTGTCACTAAGGTGGTACTGAGCTAGAACAGAGGAGAGCATTAGTAACAAGGAGAGACTAGTTACTGTGTTTCAATCAAAAGTAGCAATATAAATGATAACTAAAACATCTAAAGCAAGAAAATGCTTCAAAGACCATTTGTACAAAAAGCTAAATAAATCCTTCCCCCAAGAGAGGAGCTCTTGAAAAAAGTCTTAAGAGTTACCTATGCAGTCATCTATTTTAATAAGAAAGTAAACAAGAAAACAGGATTCTTTTTTGCAGTGTTTCATCTGTTAGTGAGCTTATTTTTCATTCAGGTTCAACTTCCACATCTTTTAGTTTATCATAAATATATATATGCATGCCAAGGCTCAATATGTAAAGTTAAGTGTAACTGTTTCATGTGAAAACATCTCACTGTCCTTAAGTGTAAAGTCTTCATAGATGCTTAATGAATCCTAGCTCTGTGGTACTTCAATTCTGTATTGTGCTTTCTAGGTAATAAAATAATTCTTTTCAAAATGAACACAGTAAAGGGTTTTTTTTCTTTATTTTTAAAAACACTTGATATGTAGGTTTGGAAAAGCCAGCGTTATTATTCCTCCTTGTCTCTCTGGGTTAAGCTACAATTTTTAATTACATTATTACTTGCCAGCATCCCTCCTACAGACTCTTTTCTCATCCAGCACACAGAATATATGCTGCTAATCTTGATGAGTCTTTCCCCTTCTCCTTGTTGTAGAGTATGTGGCGTAAGGCCATAAATTCCCTGCATGGTACTTAAAGCTTGATTTCAAAGAAGAATTAATCATTTCAGCAGGGATTTTTTTTTTCCTGTGATATTTTACAAATGTTTGTGAATGTGCCTTCCAATAATAACATATTAGCAACAGCTTCTTCCCTGCTGCAAGTACACCACTGCTCATGTTTCTGGCTTTAAGTCAAAGTGTGTTTTGTGTTGTGGTTGAATTGGGTGATCCCTAGCTGCTTCACCTCGGGCTCTGTGCATGCCTCATCTGACAGTCATCTTGGTTGGCCAGCCTCACTTTGGGACCTGCTGTTTCTCTCTTGTGCATTGCTGATGATATTCCCATTTCATATGGAAGCTGAAACATAGGAAACTTGTGGATACCCATATGAAGTCAAAGGCAAGATCTGTTTTAGAGTGTCTGGCAATTACTAGTGGTACATGCTGGGAAAGAGTAAGAGAAATGGGGCAATCATTCAGTGATGTCCTGACAGAGCACTCTTCTAGCCTCTTCTTTGCAGGCAGGATTGCTTTTTCCTCTGTTATCTGGTTGCTTTTGCACCCATGTAAACTTGTACCATCCCCAGAGTGCTGTGATGTGGAATTCCACAGATGCACTTCCAAAAAACACTCTTTCTATGTTCTTCTTTTTTTGAAGTCTGCCTCTTGTTGATGTCACTGGTGTAGGATTCAGCTTGGACTGAACGCTCATATGCAGATGTGTGAATGCAAGTGTCTCACTGATATGCTGGCAGCACAGCTGAGAGCCATTCAGCTCACCACCAAGTCAGCCTGTGGGTTGGGACTCAGGAGTGCTTAAACCAACTAGTGTTGTCTTGGATACTGCTGGATGTGCCACTTGGTAGGTTGCAGGCATCGAGCTAAACCTCTGACACATCTGCTAGCCCTGTGCAGACATCTTGGATGTGCTAGGATTTTTCACATATGGACTTAAGTTTATCTGGTGGAATTGGCTCCTGTCTTACTGCCTCACCTGGCATGGGAATTAAACTGTTCAGGTATTTTGATCAGATCAGTGTCTCGTGTCCTGTCCCCTGCTTTGCTCGCTCCTCTATGTAGTAAGAATTGTCCTCTGCTTCTGATCTGGTTAGATTCACAGCTGTGACAGACTTCTTTCTGCATGTATCTCACACTGCAGATTCTTCAGCTTGTGCTTGCTTTGCTTGCAGATGTGAATATTCATGACTCAGCAAATCCTAATAACTATCAGGTCTCAAGTCAGCTCCCCTAACAGGAGAGAACCTGCCATTAGCGATCATCTGTGGGTATTTTTGTACTTTAAACTCCTTTTCAGGGCAGGGTAGAACCTGTTCCTGCCAAGCCAAATTCACTTGAGAGTTTCCTCCTGCTGTTCTATCCTTTTTTTGCTGGGTTCCTTCCAGTTTCTGCAGCAAGGGGTCTTACAGACCCAGCCTCACAGTTACAGTTGCTTGATGAAAATATCGCCACAGAACACCTAAAAAAGATTGTGTTTGCAAGTGTATGAGGAAAATAGCACTACATCTAGTGTGGAAAATAATAATGTCGTAAATGAATTAGTTTGATAGTTGATTTGTTGATGAGAAGTCTCATAATGCTACTATAAAAGATGGATACATTTATTTAAAGAGTAAGTGGACCTTGAATTGAACAACCATTCTGAAACAGTGCTAAATGTATCTCTTTCAGTACATGGTTCTCTTTTCCTGCTGGTTCCCTGTCATCCTCGTGGACTCACAGCTTCCCCTTAGCAGTTGCAGCTGCTCCAGGGACACTGAGGAATTTGTGTCATGGACAAACCCACTGTTTCCCTGCAGCTTTTCCCTCTGCTGCAATGGAGCTGTTTGGCAGGAGTTTTGAGAGTGGGGAAAAATGTCTTTTTGATACGTAATGTTGTGAACCTTGGCTCAACCTTTTTAACATTAGTTGCAGTTGTGATCAGCTAAAAAATGGGTGTTGCCAGCTGTGCAGTTTAAGTCAGTACATACTTGTGTGCCACAGAGGTGATGGTTTGTGTTCTTTAAAAAGAATCTGTTTGCAAATTATTGTTGCAGATTTGACACTTGGATGTTTGTGGTATTTATTGTCTGAAAGCATTTTTAGTACCTTTCCCTGGTTTTAATTTTGGTAAAATATACTTAAACCCATTACTTAGTGGTTGTGTTCAAGTTTGTAGTAAAGCTTATAACCTACACTGGCTCAGTACTTCACTTCCAAAGGATGCACAATTAAAAACTCGCAGATTAAACCTCATGTTAAAACTACATGTTGTATTCATGGCAGAATCTGAACTGGCTCTTCATTCCTGGTTTGAGTGCTGGAGTGGAAAATGTGGACTTTGCCTGCTATTCAGCTGCAGAGACACTAAATTAGAGGCCTCTTAAGGGGCCAGGTGTCCCTTGGCAGCATTTTGATGTCTCTAGTTTCTAATAAACAAGCTGGATATTGGGAGTTTCTAAGTCGGTCTGGATATGGGGAGTGTTGCCTTCTGTTATTTATAAATCTAAATAAGCATTGCTGTGCTCCTTTGGCTCTTGCTTTTTCTTATGTTAATCCTTAGGTTTTAATCTTGGTCAACTGGATTTGTTCAGTGCTTTCTTACATCAAAACTATGCAGTCACTTAAACAGCTTGAGTCAAGACAGCAAATAGCAGCAAGGGTTTGGACAGAAACTAGGGTCATGTTCTGCAAACAGCTGTTGTGGTGGAGGGTGGTGGTAGCTGTTTCAGCAGGAATACTCTGTGAACTGGAGCAGTCAGATCTGGAAGAACTTGTAATGTTAGAAAAGTTAATGTGAGAATCAGTATTCCAGTGCCAGCATTCCTGATAACTTGGTATTTCAAAACATCCTATTAAATAGGTGTGTGGGACTTGGTGCAAACTGAAACACGAGTGCTGAGGTTATGGGTGCAGGGATAATGTTTGCTTGTTCTGTGCAATGTTTAGGAAAGGTTTTCTAAGCCTACTGTTTACAGCTGATTTGCAAAATATTCCCAGAAATGTACAGTTGTGCTGGCAAATTATTCTCTTAACCAGTAGTAATTTGCAAAGGGATCCCAGAGGGAGTAGGAGTGTAGTTATGACCAGTCCTAATACTCAGTAGTGTGTCTGATGCTCCCAGTAAGTCACTGCAAGGGAACTGCTACCGTGCTAGTGGGGAGCCTCTCTCCACCCACCAGCTGTAGCAGTCAGTTGGTCATCCACCTATTATCTGTTATTAATTTATAAAATAATCTGCTTCTGTGGTGAAACTTATTCTCTTACATTTTCATTGACAGCAGCTGGAGTAGCTAAAACAAGAGCATGATCCGCTGGTGATACATCTGCCAGTTTACGTTCACATGAATTATCTTCAAAGCATTTTGAGATGGGGTTAAGCACAGGTGTTCTGATAGGCAGGAAAACCAGATAGTGGTGCCTGGTGGTCTCCTGAAGTGTGCCAAGCAGGAGAAGAGGGGCAGTGGGGTTAATTCTGTTGGAAAAAGGGGATTATTTCCTGCCCAGTTTCATCCTTTATGTCTTGGAGCATGGAGTTGGGACTCTGGTGGCAGGAAGAGAGCACAGTGCAAGTCTGCACAGTGTCTGCCCTGTGTCAGATGCAGAAGGTGCTTTGGAAAGCCTCATCCCAAAGGCTTTTTCACTGTCCTGTGTATGGGCTGTGTTACTGCCATGCATCTGTGTGGGAGGGTGGCTGGAAACAGGTGTGCTTAATTTCTAATATAATTATGTGGCTATGTAAAACTGTTTAGGAGTACACAGAGGGGAGAACACTCTCTCCTTATGTTACCAGTAAGATGAAGATGTTATTGGTTTTGATCACTCTTTCCTCGTGATACAACTAGACTTCTTCTGACTCCCTAGAAATGTGGTATTTCCTAGTCTGGTTAAATCTATAAGATGTTTGAGTCTTGCTAATTTTTCAAGAATGTAAATTAGTTAGATATATAAGATTGAGAAACTGCGAACAAAATGCAGCTTTACTGAAGCAAAACTGGAAGGTGTGGTGGCACTTCAGGTTGTATACTCCACAGCTTTATCTTTTCTCAGGATCACATACCTCCTTTGTAGTTTGCTTGTTTGGATGCCTGTGTCCTTTTTCTGAAATGCTGAAAAGCTCTAGCTGGCTTCTTCCCACTTTGCATCATAAATCTTTTTGATTAAAAGCATGAAGTAACCTTCCTTTGTTCCTTGTTCCTCATGTTTCTACACTTTGATGTTGCCATGCCATTTTTTCTGAAAAGTTATTCCTGCTTGTATGCATATGTTGGCATCAGTTTGTCACCTTATTCAGCCCATGTAAATAACTACTTTGATTTTTGTTAATTTTTACTAATTAATAAATGAAGAATCCCGATTATTTCATTAGGATTTCCTGATGACTGGTGCTAATAATCAAGGACTGTGTTCTGCCATTTTGAGAGAACTTTCTTATACTTGGGGTGCATGTAGTTTTTGTGTAAAAATGATGCTTATTATATACTACCATAACTTTCAGCATTCATAATGTGGGACAGAAGTGACTGGATGCTAAATTAGTGCCTCTTAAAAACCCTCTGTGTTTTTCTGTTGTCTGTAGTTTCCAGACTTTGTTATAATATGGTCATACTTACTAGAGTGCTGCACAGGGGAAACACCCATGTCTTCTCTCTCCATTTCCTACCCCTTGCAACCAGGCATTACAGAATAACTTTTTATGTGAACTCACATTTGTGGATTTGAAAATATTTTGCTGTCACGTTATGCATACTGGTAATAATTTGGCTGGATTTCCGTGTTCTGGCAAAATTGCCTGTATAGGTTTGGACCAGAAGAGATACCAATATTTTAATTAATTACATGGTTTGATTGAGGTGTAAAAGCTGAGGCTGTTCACATGTGGCAATTAGAGAGGTCTTGTTAGTGGACCTGTATTATATATGCTCAGTGGAAGAGTGGATGTGAACTGACTGGTCTGATTATAGGCTAATGCTTTTGTCTGTGTCAGAGGTTCCAGATATATTCTTAGTTTTTCCAGCTGTTAAAAGACTGCCCTTTACTGTAGAGTTTTAAGTGTGCATGTGTATATTTGTAAGCTAAAAATGGCTCCTGTGATCTATAAACTTCTAAAAACATAAGATAGTGGTATAACTTAGTAACTTAACAACTTTAAGTTTCAAGATGTAGACAAATGCTGTGTTTCCAGTTGGGTGACTTTTTTTTTTTTAAACTTATATTTTGATCTCCTTTTAAAATGACATTGGTATCAGGTTGCACACTTCATTTTATCTGCTAAAATCATGAGTTCTCAGTATTTTCTGTTAAAGTACAGGAAACATTGACAAAATATTTCAGATAATTTTATTGAAAGGCAGTTGTGATTTTGCCCTGCAGAATTTATTGTTTATTTGAGGAAATTTTTATTGTACTGATTTCAGCTTATCTGATTTATCTTGCCCATTAGGTGACCCATCCTTTTCAATGTGTTGTGTCTTCTGAGTGTTTTCTCAGAGGGTGTGGTGTACTGATTATCCTTATTACCTCTAACAAGGATTTATTTTTTTAAATGAAAAATTCTACTAGACTCTTGCTTCCACCTGAAATGCCTATCAGCTCTAGCAGATCTCATACCTTCATAAGCTTCATAATTACATTTCCTGAAGCAGAAGTCAGGCTTAAGGAAAGGTGGAGTAGCAGCAGTGCTTCCTTGTGCCTGTAACATCCTGCCCATAAAAGCAGGGAAATCGTTGTTTGGAAAGGAAAAAAGAACAACTTTTTGAACTTTCTGTTGTAAAATCAACACATTCTCTCATTTGCTGCTTAAGAACAAAGCATGTAATCATTTTCCTCCTTCTCTGGTTTCCTGGTGGCCGTTCTCCAGCATGGCAAAATAACTGGTGTTTGGAGTTGGGCCATAGTGTCAGGTTGTAAGCAAGCAACCCCTATTCTCCAGTGCAGCCTAATTGCTGTTCTCCTGACCTTTCCTCAGATGGAGTTTGTTTATGCAGCTTTTCCTGTGGGATATTCATTAACCATGTTCTGAAGTCTTCTGTTCACACCTCCCTTGAACGCCTACAGGTTGTGGCCTCCCACTCTGTTCTCTCTCCATTGTCCCTGCCAGTATTGATCTAAATAGCACTGGTATCACCCTTCTCTTCTGTTAATGTTATTTGAAAAATAAATGTCTGAGTGTAACAACTGTTCTGTAATTCTGAAGTGATTTGCTACTACAGAATGGTCTGCCCAGATGCAGAAACTGTTGAGTTGATGAGGGGAGCAGCATGCTCACATAAGCACTGGAGATGTTAGTGGTATAAACTGTCTGCTGATCCATGGCACCAGGCTAGCACAGTGTTTGGGTAAGATGGGACTTGTGCCATGAGATGTTTATTGCACTGCACTTCTCTCCTGTGTAGACTTAGTTAACACTTGCTAATATTATCTGTGGTTCTTTTTTTAACCTGTACAAAAATAAAACAAAACCCTGGCTTTCCCTTGCTAGTTCTTATGTTTTTAGTTTGTTTATTCTGCTCTTTTTCACCTAAAAAGACAAAAATACCTTATTCTTCTTATTTAAGAAAGGAGCCTCATGGATTTGTGGAAGTCATCTGCAGCCTGGTAGTGATTCTGCTGCTGGATGAGAACTGTGACAGCTGACACTGGTTTCTCAGACAGTGGTAGTATCTAGCAGAGAAACAGGCATCTGGCTAGAAGTGACCATCTTTTAAATTGTCTCAGCAATGGAGGCAGCCAAGTTCATTAGAAAGAAATTAATGTAGTGTGTGTATTCCAGAAAACAAATTCATACTGAAACTGGGCAACAAGTGTATTTTTGCAAAAAGGGTTGAAACACAAGTTGGTGGCAGTTTTCAATTTTTGTAATGGTAATAGTATGTTTTGTCTTTTTTTTTAGGGAATGTAGAAATTTTTAAGAAACTTGTCCTTTTGTCAGTCTCACTCTGATTGCAACTGAACTGCTTAGTAGCCTTAAATATGGTGTGTGATAGATAAAATCCAGAAAAACAAGAGCTTGAAACCCCTGAGAAGCAGGTTAGCAGTACCATGCTGATGAGTTTATTCAAAGCATAATCTTGCTGACCCAATTGGTTGATTTTCTTCTCAATGCAGAGATCTAAGGATTGAGTACCACCTTACCAGTGTGATCCTGAGGTCATTGGGACATGGGCTTTACTGGGTGGCATGGGGCTGGATGGTCCAGCAGCCAACTGCCTTTGCTAGTTTGTTCTCAGCTAGGCTGTGAATGCTCTACTGCATCCCTCATCCACAACATGAGAGGAATAACTAAACTGGGGAGTTGCAGCCAAAAGTCCAAGAATGGTTCAAGCCTTTTATTTTCCTTCTTACTGGAACAGCAGTCAAACCTGAGGTTTGAAGCCCTGTTTGGGGCTGGAATTCCAGTCAAATTGTTTGAAGGCGAAGAAAGAACTGAAAAGTTCCTGTTTGCTGTAGCCTTGAGATAATTAGCTAAGGGGTTGTAATTTTTATTTTTCAACATTTGACCTCTTAAGCCTGGGAATACAAAACAGAGGTAAAATCCTATCATTAAGGTCAGTATAAATTTACACTCCAGTAGTATATGGTCACCTAGTTTGCCTGCATCCATTTTTCTTTCTTTCTTGAATTTTTGCCAGAGCAGTTCAGGCAGTAGTAGGTAAAGCTCATGATTATAGTATGCTGCTTTAGAAATGTCTTTTGGATACTTTCTAGTTTTTAATAAAGTGTGGTAATAAAAAGGCTATAGAGAAGGGTACAATCATTGCAATTTTAATTGTTAATGAAATATGTCAGGTGATATACATTTTCTGGAGTGTGAAAGCAGGAGGAATTTTTTCATGAAGGCCAGGCTGCAGGGGTGACTCATTTTGTCTGCACTGTGAAATAAATATCTAATTTGGATGACTCTTTGAAGAGACTGGTTTTGCATATTTCTGTGGAAGCTGTGGAATTGCACAAATTGCAGTGAGAGAGGTAGTGTTGGTGTAAAAATATTTTCTATGGACTTCACAAAAACCTAACTTGTTTTGAAGTAGAGCTACAGTCAGTGTAAACTTTATTAGATTTTGGATGAAGTTAGTTTTTAGCTCTATTTGTTTTGTATATATATTAAGCAAAAGTGATGTAAGTTGGCTGTAAATGCATGTGATGGTTTTATCATTATCATATTTAACATTCTAAGAAAGATACTTCTGCTACTTTGGCTTAGATGTTGTGTATATTACTGAAGATTCTAGTGATTGCTTACAAGTTTGAACATTCTTCCAGCCTGCTGAGGTTATTGTTATGAGCTCTTGAGGCCTTTCAAAAGCTGACTTCATTTGAAAAATGGATAATTGTACTTCCTTAATTCTGTGGGGGTTTGAGATGCATGTGGGATAGAGGAGGGCATTTACTCTTCAGAAAAGTTTCAAGTGTGAGATCAGCACCATGTTGATAAAGACAGTAACTTTTTGAATTTGAAGAACTATATGTTCTTCAAAGTACCACATCCTCCCCATGACCCTGGCATTTCTTTGAGGAGGCCCTTCATCTTTCTGAACATTTTTTCACTCTAGTGTCTGTGATGAAGGAAAACTGTCAGGGTTGTTCAGTATCCGAAGAGCCAATGTGTGATGTTTCCTAGATGAGAATTGTTAGTGTGCATTTTTGAGGTTTGTGTATTTTAAGTGGAACAAATCCAAACAAAAATTTCTTAGATGGTGGGATTGTTGTGATCATGTGCAGGCTCACCATTTCTGACTAACACCAGCCCTTGGTCTGCTTATGAAGTTTTCTCAGTACAGGTGGGGATTGTCAAAAGGTTTTAAATGTAATTTGGTGACACAATATTAGAACTACCCAACCAAACCCAGGAAGGGAATGTTGCTCTAAAGATAAAAGGTTGTTTGACACACTTGGCAAAAGCTGGCACATCACCCAGCTTCTGCTGAGACAAGGCCCACGGCTGAGCTTGCTTCAGACTGGAAAGTGCTGGCAGTAAGCACAGGGAGAAGACTGTGCCTTGGCCTGGCATGGGGCTCGCTTTCCTGGGAATGGCTGGTTGGTTTCCAGTGCCAGTTTCAATTAAAATGTAGATAGTTGCATTTGAAGACCTGGGAGGTTGTCACTGTAAACAACCTCTTCCTACCTTCTGTTGGATGGAACATGTTGGATTCTTGCATTGTAGGGTGGTGTATGCAAATACTGTGGTGTATAACCAAGAGCTCTAATGTTACTTAGTTGTTTGATCTCTGCTTATATTAATACCCTGGGCTTCAGACCATACTTAACCTTCAAGATACACTAAGTAGTTTTCAATACAATATCCTGTATAAGCTTGTTTCCTAATGGTCTTTTAAAAGCTTGATTTTGTTGTATAGGTCACAGAGGCTGGTAATCCATTTTAGTTCATTAAACACCTTATGTGCTTAAATACCCAGCAGTTAAAACTTGCACTTTGTGAAGAGGAGACCTGAAGATGATTTACTGTCTGTGATATTTCTTACATCTAGTTTTACTGAAATTTGCAAAACGAAAACAGCTTTGTTAATGTTATTTAAATAATGTGATATATTTCTTTAAAAACATGTCATAGTATGGAGAGGGATAAATGTACAAATCTGTTGTGTCTTTAGGGACAAAATCTAATGCTAAGCCTGAGTTGCTATTATTTGTACAGTTGGTTTTTACTTTAAACAGAGGACTGCTTTTTTGAGTCTGGGTTGCATGCCAGTAGTTAAAGTACAACCATGTAGGGTACGACAGGGTTTGTAACTAGGGATTTTCAGAGGTGAGGTCATGATGAACTTAAATGAAACTTGAGCAGCAATGTTAATGTCACCAACAAATATATTCAGTTTTCTAGCCTTCCTTTCACAAAGCCTGAGTATGAGTTGTGTTTATATTGCCTCTGAAGGAAAAGAATTTGTTAAAAGGAATAAAGGGAAGTTACAACTTTTGTTTCTCTGCTACTTAAAAATGTTCACCATATAAACATTTTAGTGTTTATTTCAGAGGGGGCAGATGGAGCCATGATGTTTTACTTTTTTCATTCATTGCTTTCATTAGCATGCCATATCACATGGTGATACTTGGTAAAAACTGAAAATAGTCAGAAAGTAACAAGTATTTATTAACTGTAATGCCTGTACCTTGTAAAATTATGATAAAATTATAAACTATGCTGTTGCATGGGGATTGGCCACTATGGAAGGGAGACCATATTGCATCATAGATAAAAGTAAAGATTTTTCATAGACCTGTAGTATACAGATTTATAAACAAAGAGCATCTAAGTTTTGGTGCATCTATGTCACAAGTTCTGATGCAGGTCTGGTCCCCACATCCCATTTTTGTGGTTAGTCACCCTGGTGTAAAATGATTGAGAGGATGAAGCAACTAAGACTAAGGAGTTCAAGGCTCTTCACTTTGGAGAAGGAAAAGAGAAAGTGTGTGATTGTGGTTTACAAAGTCACAAAGGTGATAGATAAGCTGAATGTGAAACTTGGGTTTATCAGGTCCTGCCATATTAGGATTAAAGGGCACTCAGTGTTTTTAACAGAATGATTTTCTATCCTAATAGAAGATCAGATGAAGCAGATGGCAGTACCTCGTCACACTGCAGTCATGGATGTGTGGCACTTGCTGCCACAGGAGGTGCAGAGACAAGCAGTGTTGGCAGGTTCACAAGGGCTTTGTGTGCGTGCACAGGCACCAGGCCATAAATGGACACTGAACTGACTCGGAAGGGAGGTGCCCTCTGGATTCCTCTGCCACACTTGTGGATGCCAGCAGAGAGGCTGCAGAAAAGGCTCACGTGCTTGCTCGAAATAGCCTTTGTTTTTCTGCTGTCTAAGGCAGAATATCAGCTGCGTGCCCTGTACACCTGACCTGGGAGGGTGCCACTTCTCTTGCTCTGTCAGGAGGACATGCTGTGGGCTGTTCTTGAACTCTCTGACTGTCAGGATAATTGTTCAAGACTCAGGTCAGCCAAATCTGCTTAGAAAAACAAAATCTTTTCCTAAAAAAGAGACTGCTTTCTTGTCCTGTGTGCCACTGTGAGAACTGGATCTCCCTGACTGCTGAAAGCAAAAGGTATTACAGGAAGATCCAGATATTATTCTGCCCACATGCATCCTGTCAGAAAAATTCCTCTTTCCCTGACCCAGAGAACAACTTCACCTTGTTCAGGAGGATGCAGACATTTCAAGATTCAGCTGTGTGATAAGATCAATGCTTGGAGATATTTGGATGTTTGTTTCTTCCTGGCCACCCTGCCCCTGACTGGGTCATCACACCTTTTTGACTACTGGTGTCTGACTGGCTGTGATCAGTGTCTCTGCTTGATGAATCTCAGGGTTTCAGATGAAGGTCAAGAACACTTACCAAGTTCAGGCTTGCCCCAGGATAGGAGGAGAAATTACTGTCACTGGGAAAGCTGCTCTGCTCTCGGGAGGATTAGGATGAGGGAGAATTAATTGCAAGGTTTCAGTTTTTTTCTTTCCTGTAGGAGTGCTGGCAGACTGTAGCAAAGAGTGTTCTTGCTTGTGGAAGGAGTAACAACTGAGATCAGAATTTCCTTTATTTTGTTTTCTGTATGCTCTGTTGGGCTTTTTATTTGTTGTATGATAGCACTGTTAGTTAAATCTTTAATGCAAATGTGGTGTAAGTAGGATGCACTGGCTGTAATTTTTATGACTAAACAAGACTTTTTTTAACATAGATTAGGCTGTATTTCTCATTTTCAAACCCTCAGTATTTTATTTCAGAAATTATTTCTGGCTACAATTTACAGCAAGATCATGACATCTTCATTCATCTGACTGAATCATGGTTATGGTATATGTAGAATTAATATGAAACATGAGAAATGAGATAGGGACTTAGGAGTGTCTTAGGAGATTGCTTGAGTTCCCACAGGTCTTTGGTTCTTCAGATTTCTTATAAAAATGCATTATATATGTCCTGGGATAGGTTTAACCTTTTGTCCATTATATTTTCCTCTGTCTTTCAAGCTGAAATATTAAGATGAGCTTGGTTCCTCATTCCTCAAGGGATGTTAGTTTCTTGAAGTTTTGTGAAAATAGCAGGTTGGATAGAAGAGAGACCTTCTTGTATCTCTCCATGAATAGAAGGCTGCAGTAGCAGTTTGGGGAAGCCAGGCATTTTACTCAAGGCAGGGATCCTGAGGATGCAGGCTTCATGGTTTTGGAGTTTTCTTTGTTTGTGAAACTTTTTCTCAGCCTCATCCCATAGCAGCCTGTGGCTGTTGAGTTTATTAGTGCTTTCTTATTGCATGCAGGACTAGAGTTTGGCAGCAACCGTGAGACTTTTACTTCCATAAAGCCCCTGACGTGATGTGATTCTTCCTTTTTGGGACCACAGCTTGATTTGTAGTTCACTTTAATTGTAATCTGTGCAGTTTTAGTTGTGTTTCTTGAGGATTCCTGCTGAGCTGGTCTCAGCTAGGGCTTTGCACTTAGCATAAATGCTACAAAGAGAGTGCTGCTTCTCTAAACATCTGTGCTACAATAAATGAGATGAGCATGGGGGGTGCAGGCGATAAAGAAAAAACATTTTCTGCTCTTTTTCATGTGAGGAAGCTCAACTGTGAAGAGGCATTGCATCATGAGCTCTAATGAAAGACCAGCTATTCCTCTTGGGAAAATGAAGGCACTTGCCTTATTTCCCTCTTATACTGGCAGCTGTTGCTTAGGAATTTTGTTTGAGAATGAAATGCTGCTTTGGTTGACCTGAGAAATAGCTTTAATACAAATGGCTGCCAATGGTGTGCACTGTAAGTGTTCAGAAGGACAGAATAATTTTTTTAAAAATTAATAGACTAGAAAATTAGTGGTTTAGATCCAAACATTTCATCTGCACGAGTTCTGATATATTCAACTGTCTCCTTGAGTCTAGTTTTTGTTTTTCCCATGTGTGCTGGTCTGAGGAAGTAGAAGATCACATTAGCATCAGGGAATGGAAGGAGACCAGAAACTCTGATGAGAAAAACACTTAATTGGGCTGGGAGGAGAAAGGGGTGCTGAGGTGGCAGGCATTACTGAGAATATTATTTAGCTAAGTGATAGAAGAGAACCTAGCTCAGGTTTTATTCTATGTATTTTATTTAATTTTTACAAAAGATAGCATGGAAATGTTTGTGCATTGTTTTATAGATAAAGTTCATTTTTTTGAATGCTAGCAGCCAGAGGTGACGTTGTTAAGCCTGGTGCCATCTAGATCATGGCTGATGGAAGGAGACACAATGTGAACTGCTGTGCTGGTTGTGCTCACAGTTCACTCTGCTGCTGTGACGTATGCAAGGATCTGTGGTTAGGAAACTCATCACCAGGCCTGACTTTTGAAGAAAGGCAGTTTCCCAATTCCCCACATACACATGCTTTTGTGAGGTGTGTGCTGGGCATCTTGTAGGGAGTCAGAGATGAATCAGCTGCATCTCAACCAGCCTGGAGATGAATCGTGCTCCCCTTGTGCCTCAGTGCCCTGGTTTTGAGAAGCTGTGCCCTGTCTCACCTCCAAAATGCTCTTGCTCCTTTGTTTAAAAACAGCTGACTTTGGAGCAGTTGCTTTCCCTGAGCAGGTATGGCTTCAACCACTTGGTGGCCATTTCAAGAACACATTGTAAAGCATGGTAGAGATGAATGAAGTACTGTTGCTGTATTGGATGACTCAAGGTCTTCACAGATAATAAATTTACCTACTGAGATAACAGTGGAATTTGATCTGCTAGAACGAAAGAAGAATTAGCAAGGGACAGCTTTTCTTTTAGTGGGTCCTGTTATGAAGGACCTGCTATTTCCTGTGGGAAATAAGTTTGTCAAGTCATCCTCAACCCACCTGAGTATGCTGATCAAAGAAGACTTTTTATTTTAACTTCTAATGTGGCTGGCAAAGCTGTATGGCAAAATTTTGGTGCCAGTGTATACTGAGAGCAACTCAGCCCCAGGAAAGTTAGGGGAAAAAAACCCTATAGAATATCTTAGCTTCTCTTTGCATGTTGGCTAAGTATAATTAGGAAAATTAAAAGACACAGGTGCCTCAAATCTGTGTGTTCTGCTTAATGACACTCAGTGAGAGCAGCTGACCCAGTGAATCATGGTGGGCTGAGGCTTTCTAGTTCATAATAAACCCAGTGAGTTGCTCCTTTGTTGGCTTTCTGTTGGCAGCAGTCATGTGGGATTTACTGTGTCTGCAGTTTGTGACAGCAATGTGATTTTCTGTAAGTCCTGATGCGTAGCTAGTGAGGAGATTTTGTTTGCTTGGTTGAGGTTGTACCCTGATGAATGAGTAGTTGGATTCTTCTGACTTTTTGTTTGTGTGCAGGATGGTATTACCAGATTCATTCATGGGGATCGTGGTCTTAGGTTTCCAGGGGCATCGAGTAATTTCCTCTCCTGGGACACATCTTCACTTTTCACTGCCTGTGGTCTTCATGGTGAAAATGATGACTGAAGTAAAAGCATTTCTGCAGATTTTGAATAGTGTTTTTATTGAATGATTTTGGGTCCGTTTGTTTGTTTTAACCCCTGTAGTCCTTTTTATATTGAGTTCAGAAATTTGCTATGAACTACATGCTGTTGAAATTGAGGCACAGGCTTTGGTTGTTTAGAAGATGAGTTAGAGGTACTGTTGTTGGCAGAACACTCACAGAAGGAGGTAATCCCTGCTTCTGTGTAAACACACAGATGTGTTTTTTGTGGGCTTAATTAAGCTTTGCCAAAATTGTCCAGCCTCTAGTGCTAGAGCAAGAAGACAGAAATTCCTGTGGTGTGTTCAAGTATAGAATCATGACCAGAATAGTTTGAGGGATGACAGCTGCTCCAGTGATGCCTTGTGGCCCACAGCTCTGTAGTGGAGTTGCACCTGGTGACTCCAGGGGCATCACCAGCACAAGTCTGTGGGAAATCAGCTGGCTTGGGTGCTGGGCTGCCACATGTGCTTGGATTGTGTTTGTCATGCCTACTTCCATGGCAATCCCCAGGGTTAGAGTGATCTCATGAGATCTTTTCTAACCAGATCAAATTTCTGTCATTTTGGGAGAACAGAAATGTATATGAAAGCTCTTCTGTGTGAAAATAGGAGAAAGGTTATTACTGTCTGTTCATACTTACTAATTCACCAAGGTTTTTTCCCTTGTCTCTTTTTATTCTTCTTAATAATGCAAGCAAATAGTTTCCTAGTTGTCAGCCTTGTGGACTTTACCCAGTGCCACTGCCATTAAAGGCAATAGGTTCTTTTGTCATCTACAGTTGGTTTTTTGTGGAATTAAACACAGAGAAATGCACATAAGTTAATGTGGAGTGGTTGTTTGCTTGTTTATTGTTTTTTCTTAAAGGTTGATGTTCAGCATAGGAAATCATAGGAAAGGCGAGAGTTTTTTCCTCTTTCCTATTTAGTGTTTTTGCTTAATAATAGTGGATGTTGTAGGTGACTTCAGTAATCATGGTGACAGCTCCAACAGGGTTGATACCTGCTTGAACAATCAGAAATGAATTAATAATAAGTGTTAAAGCTGAGGCGTCCAGTATTGGAATTTCAGTATCAATGTTATTAGTAGATTAGAGAGGTATGAATTCCACAATATGCTTTCTTTGAGGTGTCTTGGCTGGTATCCATGGGAAGGAGCTTATCTGCACCTATACTGACAGGGAACCTTTCAAGTTAAAGCTTGGGTTCTTGAAATGTGTGATATAGATGTCAGATGGAGGCCTGCAGACTGCTTCCTGTCCCTGTAGTATCCACTTTTTTTCCTTTGTGCCTGTTTTGTTTGCCTCCAGATAAGAACACTAAAGCTGAAAGAGCCTTTGGGAGATGAAGTGGGCAGTTTAAATGAAACTGTGTCTTTATTATTTGGGGAAGTTTGGGGAGAGGGAAGATGAAAAATAGAAGGGCAAGAAGACTTCATTTCTCTAGGGAGAATATAGACATGAATTCTGAAAAAGTTCAGTAATTTGATATTTGTAATATAGTAGGTGGGGTCTGGCAACTGTGCAAAATGCTACCCTACAAAATGCTACAATCTTAAAATTGTGCTTAAGGAGCCAATGGCAGAGTTGTCTATCACTGGGCTTCCTTTTTTGCCTCAGTTTCCTGATCTTGAAATATAGGTGTGTTCAGTGTTGTGCAGGAAATCAGTATCTGAGCCCAGATCAAAATTCAAGGTTTCAGACCACACCTTTCTTTTTATAGCTATGGGAAAAAAGTCTGCTCCAGTATGTCATTTAGTGAAGTGCCATATAGGAAAAGCAAAACTAAGCCTGAAAGAGCTAAAAATATTTGATTTTAAATTAGGAGATAGAAAAAGTTCAGCAGATTCCTTCTGGCAAGTGGAATCTTACAATGCCACAGCAGATGTCCTCATCTTTGGGGTTGTGTCTGGCAAACTGAAGTGCCTGCAAAGATGTGTGCTGAGTGGGATACAGGACAGGCCACTGAAGTCAGGCAAGTCCTTTCTCAGGGTACACTGCACTGGAGTGTGTTTGTGAGGACAGAGGGAACTGTGACAGGGTTTGTCTGGCAGGGTGAATGTGTTCAGGTGTTCTCTGAAAGCATCGAGGTCCTTCAAAGCTTCTCCCTTTTCTAATTGAAGCCTTAAATCATCAAAGCTGTGAGCTGAAACCCTTTCATACTATATATGGCATTTGTGCTAGTGGTAGAAACTGGAGTGTATTTATAACACTGGTTGGCTGCAGGGATACAGATTGGGAACAAATGTTTGTTTGGAAAAAATCCAATTCCAGGGTCTTCTTTTACTGCTGCACGTGAAATCCATAGCAACCTTGTAAATGCAGCAGTTGAAAAATCCTAATAGGGCCTTCCCCATGGAAAAAACATGCAATTGGTGTAACATCATGTATCTTGAGAGTAGCTTCTGATGGTTTATATAGTAAGCAGTGACCCTGTATGTAACATCCTGTCTGTCACTTTGGAATGCAAGGATGCTGTCGTGTTCTTGGCACATGCTTGGGATTGTTGGGGTTACTTGTTAGGATGTGCTGCTGTTTTCAGATGTGCTCCTCATTTGTTCAAAAGCACCTATTTGTGCCCCAAGTAATATTTAACAAAAATTTTAAGTGTTCTTAACAGGATGGCATGGCACTGACATGAGGAAATCAAGCCATAAAATGAGCTGAGCTGTTTTGCATACTGCTGCAAAATATTTGAGGAAAAGAGTTGGCAACAAAAGGGCACAGGTGTCTTTGGGTGTGTTGATTAAACCATCTCCCTTCAGTTTGATTTGCTAAATGTGTTAATACTTTCTGTTGCTGCACAGCTACTTACTGTCATGTTGAGCCTCTGTGGAATAATTACCATTTGGGCTAAGAATGTTTGTATCTAGAATCATAAAGTCATTGATTTTGTCTTGTTTTTGAAGGATGTCCAGAAGGAGAGAGAACCTCATGTTTATCTCAGTAAAGAAGAAGTTAAAGAGAAGATACAAAGCTATAATTCATCTGTCACTGATAAACTAAAGATGACCTTGGTAAGTTTTGCATAGAATTCCTGTAATTTTTAGTGTGAGCAGTTGAGTTGTAACTTTGTAGTGTGTTTTATTCTCAGCATCTTACATATGAAACTGTCTGTTTTAATGATTTTCTAAGAGACTTTTCCTTAGATTGACAGATTGAATCTCATGTCTCAAATGCTTTTTATCCCTGTAACTCTTTCACATAGATCAAAACAGAGTGTTTTTAAAACAAACTGATGTAATTTGAAATGTGTTTAAGGTAAACTGTCAGCTGATATTAAGGTGTAAATTTGTCAGTTTTCTGACAAATTCTGAAAATGCTCAGTTAATAAAAAGGAAGGTATATTTTTCTTGTTTCTGCAGATAAATTTTTTGTCAGATCTCTTTGATAAGGATGCTCAAGCAGTGATGAAAGTTAAAAACATGCAATATTTATTATAGGAGACTTAGTTTTCAGAGCAGCCATATAGGTTTGCAGCATGAAGAGACTTTTTCCCCCCAAAAACAGACAATAAAGACTTCTCATTTCCAAGGGTCTAATATGCAGTTCAGTCCACTCAAGACCATACTAGCAAAATTAACATCTATCTGCTTAGCAAGCTGTTATTCAGTTGCTGTCCAGATTTTCTAATACATGAGATATTAATGTGGGTCTATATGGAAATTTTGAAATTCCATTATATCCTAAGCCATGTATGTATGATTGTGTACTAAAAAGATCTTTGTTATGTGTTTGCATGTGGATCAGGATTTATTATGGCTAAAACCAGATTGTCAAAAGTTTTCTAGCTCAGTAAGGTTTGATTGTCTTTGCTATTTTGTCTTTCAGAAGCAACTGAAATAAACAATTTCAGATATTAATTGGATTGGCATTTATTCTGGGGTTTTGCCTGCATTTTTTTGGTTTTTGGTTTTGGTATTTTTTTTTCTGGTTGGTTGGTTGGTTGGGGTTTTTTTCCAATGTGATTTGACTATCTAAATGCCTCAGACTAGGCTGACAAAGTTAAAATTTGGGAGGTAATTTCTATATTTCTGTCTCTCATTAAATCTGTTGCTAAAGATGAGTGTTAGTGATTTTCACTTCATAGTTCTCTCCTGAAGTGAAAACTTATCTCTGGTATGTTGTACCTTTTGCTTGATGAGGTCGTCATCAAATTATTACCAAGTTATTACACAACACCTTTCCTGTGAGATGTCATGTATTGCAATGACATTTGAATAGTGTTCACTGTGAGCATTTCCACGTTCCTGCTCCACTGCTGTGTCAGATTTTAACAGTTCACACCCTTCCTTCATTGCAGAACGCAAATGGGATTTACACTGGCTTCATCAAAGTCCAGATGGAACTATGCAGACCCATCACTGTGCAGTCCTCCCAGAGCCAGGGGAGGTGTGCTCCCAGCAGCCAGGAAACTGCTTTTTACCTGCCTGATGGCTGTGTGAACACCCTGCACATCAGCAGCACCAACACTGTGCGGGAGGTTATCGAGGCCTTGCTCAAGAAGTTCTTTGTGGCTGACAACCCTGCAAAGTTTGCACTTTATAAACGCTGTCACAAGGAAGATCAAGGTATAAGCTGAGCTTGAGGCATTTTGGTGGTGGAAGGGTTTGGGGAGGGAGTTGTGCTATAGTAATACTTGAAATAGGCCAGGTAGAAGAACTCACATAAATGGGGGTGACAATCTTCCTACCTTGTCTTTTTTTCCTTATGTAAAGTAGCTGGTAGGACAGTAAAAGACTCTGGGCGTATTTCAAGATAATTCATCCAAGACAAAGTCACCTGCTAAAACATTACACAGATCTTCTGTGCTTTGCAGTCCCATTGTATTTAACTTCATGCTCTTACTGGGCCCTAAATTTCAGATGGCCTGATACACTGCAGAGTTGTGAGATTAAGTTACAGGTTTTTAAAAAGATAGGCCATGGTGCCTGTGATGCATGAGATACTGGCACTGTCAGACCACTCTTGAGGTGACAACCATGGGCACATCTGTTGTGCTCACATGTGTTGGTGCACGTGGCTGTCCCTGGGCACTGACTGTTGTCAGGGATTTCTAAGTTGTGATGGAAATACCAGAAGATGAAAAAGGGTTTTTTTTTTGTTTGTTTTTTTTTTTGTTTTTTTCAAGAGAAAGGTGCATTTTGCTGGTATTGTGTTCTTACACTTACAATCCACCTTCCTTCTATGGACATTCAGTTTCAGTAGTTCAGATGTTCCTGGCTGGCAGGCAGGCAGAGTTGTTTTTTAGACTTCATGTGGGAAATTTTAAGTGGAGAAGGTATGAGAACAGTGATACAGAGCTCTGATATCATAAATGCTTAGAGCAATAGATCTGTGTGTGGTATTTTTTTTCTTGTGGGATGTTTTCCCCCCCAGCCCTGCATGTACTGTGTTGGCTGGAGGCTGTTTCATTCCTTGTGCAAATGCAGTGTTGCACTGTCACCATTAGTCAGTCACCTGCTCAACTCCTCCCTAAAACTCATTGCTCAAAACCAGAATGTAGATCGATAGATAAACAGTGTGTAAACTGTGGCTACACGTGTATCTTTCTGAGATTTTTTTAGTATTAGCTAGCATTAGTCATTCCAAGTGTTTGAAAGATGGTTGGTAAAGATGATAATTACTGTGGTTTCCTTCTCCTGCAGTTTATACATGCAAGCTGTCAGACAGAGAACATCCCCTCTACCTGCGCTTGGTGGCAGGCCCCAAAACAGAAATGCTCAGTTTTGTTCTACGTGAGCATGAAACTGGAGAAGTCATGGTATGTCACACCCTCCTGGGTCAGTGTCTGTGTAACTTCATGGGTGAGTGGGCCTCTGTTCAAGCTGTGCTGACCAGACAGTTCACTTTTTGGAAGCACTGTTAATTTCCTTTGTGCCTTTTGTAAACATTTCGTTTGTGGTTAGATTGACCCGTTCTTACTTGCAGGAGAAAAAAACTATTTAAAAGAGTAAAATATTTGTAGATGCCCTAAGATTTGCAAGGAAAGTGCTTGATACTGTTTCACTTGGAAATTGTCTACAGTGTCTGAGGTTTTGTTTGGAAATACATATATATAAATGATTTATGAATTTTCTCTTCATCTCTCCATTCTTTACTCTTTGTCTTTCCAGTGGGAAGCTTTCAGCATTCCTGAACTGCAAAACTTCTTGCGCATACTGGACAAAGAGGAAAATGACCAACTGCAGATCTTGAAGAGCCGCTACGCAGCTTACAGGGGCAAACTTGAAGAAGCCCTTCGTGGGGTGTTGAAACCTGGTTAAAGGGGGCCAAAGGACACTCAGGAAAAGCACGCTACCAAACGTCTATAGAGCATGCCAAACCCAACTACAAAGAGCAGCAGAGAGTAGTTTTCTTTATTCAGAAGACTGTTTTGTGATGCCGGGGTAGACTTAGTTCCATAAGCCAGGTCTTATGCATCTTAGCATCTTGCACCCACAAGTAAGGGATTCTGCATGTTGTGCATCAGTTTGCAACCCTCTGTGTGCCTAGAGAGTTTCCCAAGTTATCTTGGTGCAAGCTGTGAAACTGTAAGCGATTTCCTAGGATGCTATGAAATAATGCCTTTGTATTTTTCCTTCTTTGCTGAATGGTATCTCTACAAGTAAGGATGTGCAAATTGATGGGTTGAAAAAATATTACTAAAGCCATTTGAACGAGAACTAGTTGGAGCACTATCTTAGAGATGAAATTGATTTGCACTACATTTCTGTTTTCAAATAGTTACTGTATAATTTGTGAAAGAACTGTTATAGGTGGGAAGCTTATGGGATCTTGTGGTTTGTACTGTGAAAATTGTGGAAAGCTTTTAAGTGGTCTTTGTGAAGAAGGTAAAGAGAAAGTTGAAAAGAAGGTAAGAGCTGGGGGAGAAGAACTCGAATAGCTGACTGAGGAGGTTTTAAATGAAAATAGTATTTACACAGAGGAAAGTTGAAATACTAATTCTACAAGGTTAAAGTTTTAGTATGTTATAATATTGTGAATAATTTTATGGTTTTTAACTGCATAAATCCACACTGGAAAAGAAACAAAGATAATAGAAATAGTGGGAAGGAACGAGAAGCAAAAACTAAGTAAGAATGGAAATGGAGCTGCACATACAGGTCCCTTTTGGAGTAGCTGATTCCATAAAGGCATAGTCAGGGTTTGAAAATTGTGGCAAACCTGAAAAGCTGCTTACTTGAATTCTGAAAAGTGGTCCACGTCTCAGATAACTCTGTGAGAAATATATGTCTAGCAAGGGTGCAGAAATAAGCTACAACTACAGATGCATTTGGTCTTTATTGTAAGTCAGGTCTTTCCTCTGGCTCAGTGATCCATTTTTAGGCTGGATAATCTTGAATTACCATATCAGAAATAGCTTCCTCTGCTTCTTTCTTTGTTAAAGGCTCAGTCCAGAAAGAAAGTAGAATTTCTTATTTACATTTTCCAGCCCAGCAGAATGTTAACATTTATTGTCTGTGTTGGTGACTGAGCCTAGTAACTCTTGCTTGTAATAATTCAAAAGGTTTTTTCCTTATGGTTTTTAAACTCTTAATTGAAAAACTGATTACCAAATTCTGCAGACTGCTGATTTTCTTGATTTAAAAGTAGAAAAAATGTAGCAAGAAGACTTTTTACTTTAGTGTGAATATAGTTGTTGTTCTTTCAGAGTTATTTATGTAAAAAAAAAAAAAAGCATGTTCCAAAGAAACCAAAGAAGTGGGTGTGCAATAAAAGCATGGAAGCATGAGGCAGATTTGAGTGACTGATACTATAGTCATTGTCATGCCAAGAGGAAATGAGTTGTGTACTGGGGGGTGGGGGAGTGGAGGAGTGCTAAGGATTGAAGAGCAGCAGAAGTTGTGGTGGGGTTTTTCCCCCTTCTGTTCTTAATATCTTCGTTTTAAATTCCCAAGGAATTTTTAAAACTTTGGTGACATCTAATGGATACTGTGTGAAACTCCAAGATGCTTCTGTTCTTCCTTTTAATTTTATGTAATTGTGCCTTTGTTTCCTTTCCTTAGTAAGATTCTTATTAAAACTCTTCACAAGTTTTTTAGGTAAAAAGAATTTGCAAGCTTATGAGACAATCATAATGTTTTTAAAGAGAAATTAAAAGTAGGACTAACTATAAAATATATCTAAGGCATATCTTGTTTGTTTTAATTTCACATGTAACATTGTAGTGCATGTGTGAGTTAGTAACATTATCCTCAAGTGAGACACTTTATAATGGTTCAGGGAATGCTTTTGTGTTTTGTTACAATTTGTTTTTCTAGGAAGGCAGCAGCATGTTGGTAGGTATTCTGTTAACATCTTAATTTATGTTTCTGCCCATAGCTATGTAATCATTGCATAATTGCTGTCAATATTGAACCATTTGTTGCTCAGATTTAAACACTGTTTGAGTTTTAAAGTGGAGTATAAAAAATATGTGAATTTTGGTTTTACTTGAACTAAACTATCGGTCTTTTTAAGTAGGCACATTTGCATTTACTTTAGCCAAAAAACCTCAATCAGTGTTCTATGCACTATGAGTCTTGATTTGGGGTGAAGGGGAAGGGGGTGGGGGACCAAAATAAACTTTTATTTTAATTTTGTCTTAGTCCACAGTTAATTATTGTAAGATGTCATGTGTGGAGTTAATTTTCTTCTTTTTTTGTTCTACACACTGGCAGTTACAGCAGCTTTAATTTAAAAGAAATGGTCATGCCTGGTCAGTTTTACCTTTTTTTAACTTTAGTATCAAATTGAACTGTCAAGGCTTTTGTTGCAAAACTGTTTTCTTGTCATTATATGATGGTACCAGAATGACTAAATGATGACGGAGGGGAAATGCAGGGAAACATTAAAATGTATGTCTTTAAATGCAAACATTTAAACTATTTATAATTTTAACAAGTTTAGTTTTATTTTTGTAGGGAAGTTTTTATTCCCCTTAAAGTTATTACTGAAATGGCAAAAAAAAGTGATGGTTCCATTATTAAAGCTGAAGTTGGCAATACTTGGTTATGTGATGTGTTTGGTTTTTCCTTTGCCTGATGATGTGTTGTGATCACTTTGAGGTCCACTTTGAGTGGATTTCCATGTGAGGAGTGAGCAGTGAGGCCTGTGGGCAGGCACAGCTGGCCTTTAGCATAAATTAAGGATAGCCTGGGAGAGAGGAGGGAGTGGAGCTGAGGGTTGTGGGGCTCACAGAGCTGCATAGGGGGAGTGCAGTGGTGCTGGGTGGGACAGCCCACGGGTGAGTGGTTTCCTTTCTGTTAAAAAATACCCTGCAGAAACAAGCCCAATGCACCAAGGCTGGAGGAGGTGATACCCATCCCTCCCTCCCTGGGAAATGCTTTTCACTCCTATCCTTAATGGCTTTTGAGCGGTTTTCTTCGGTAACATCCATGTTTAATTTTCCAGTTACTCTGTTTCACAGAAGTGGTTTATTCCTCCCTGATGGAGTTGGTAGAAGGGAGCTGCTGAGCTGTTTGCTTTGGTCTCTGTGGCACTTCCCTGGGCACTGTGGCCCTGCAGCAGAGGAGATGGCAGTGGCTCAGCCAGTGCCTTGAAGGCTGCTTTATGTGAGGCCTCACAGTTTGGTGAATTCACTTGGTCAGGCCTGCAAATGGCAAATTCTTCAGCACTCAGCCAGGGTGGGATGCACAAAAGCCTTAAAGACACTGGAGTCAGCAGAGCTGCTGGACACACGAGTCACTGGGCTCTGCCTGTGGCAGTTATGTTCTAACAGAAACACAACTCAGCAAAAGAAATCTCGCGTGCTTTGGCTGGATCAGGGGCAGAATCATCCATCTGGAGGCCGAGTTCAGTGTGGAGGCAGAGCAGCACAGCAGCACTGTCTGTGGAAGCAGCTGGGCCACTCCTCTCCATGGCAGGGACCCACAGACTGTCAGTCTGCTTTGTCTTCCTGCAGGCCGAATTTTTAGCACTGAAATGTTTAAACATTTGCAAAAAACCTCACCAGACTCCATTCCCTTCCTGCCCTCCTCCTGCGTGCATGTGACTATAAAGTGGTTTTCTTTCCTTCCCAGGTTCCCAGCATGGGGATTCCCAGCTGCAATCCTTACAAGTTTTGTCAGCATCCACTTTTTACCATCTGCCATAGATCTAGAACCATTCAGCTACATTTTCCTCCTTCATTTTAATGTTCAGTAGCATGCTTGTGTTTGTTGGGAAATAACTGTGCTTTCAGAATTTTTCCTACACTTTTCATCTTGCAGGAGCGTATAAATTACACTATTTAAGTTCATATGCAGGATAAATAGTTTCTTTAATAAAACTGGAAAATAGAAATACTTCTTTAAATAAATGAATTTTGAGCAAAACAATGCTGACTAGTGCAGTATTCATATATTCCCAGAGGGGAATTTGTTAGTATACCTCAGACTAATGATAAGGAATAGAACTGTCCAGGATTATGGCAATTTTTTGTTTGCATTTGTTTCAGAAAATAAAAAATTAAAAGTTTGTATACTTCTAGCTTGGGCCTGAAAGCTGCACAGAATCCTTAATTTAGTCTGAAGTCCTAGTTTTAACATATTGTTAGAAAAACAAAACCAAAAACCCTTATTTGGATCAAGTGAATAAAAAGCTGCAGATGATCCTTACAGGACAACTGAAGGGTTCAGAGTCTTGCTGTTGATGATGAAGGCAAGTGGATGACTTCCATATGGGTAAAGCTCTGCATCTGCTACATCTGCTCTCAGTCAAGAAGCAGAGACAGTGGTGAAAAGCCAGATCACAGGGGAGATACTGTAATCTACTGTTTAGAATACAGGTTTAGTGCTGTGAACTGAGGACTTACCTATTCTGGAGGAATTATTTTCCTCTTGATGTGTGAGACTGCTGCAGTAGCCAGTATGGAGAAATAGGCAACACCCAGTTCAGAGCAGTTTGAGCCAAGCACTTCAGACACCAGAGCCTGTCTGCTGGAACTCGTTTTGTGGCATTTTTCAAGGAAATACTGCAAAGGCCAGGACACGTTTGTCTGAAAAGCAACTTCTTGTGTTAGGTGCTAGCCAGGTGAGAGGTGATTCTGGAGTGTTCTTGTTTGCCCTTGTGCAAGCTGAAATTTAGAAGTGTTTTCAGTTGCAGCAGCGTAGACCTGAAAGGGACCCAGCCTGGCACCCAGTACTACAAATGGCTTCTCAAGCTGTTTCCTTCTGCTTTCCTCAAAGGTTTTTAAAAATTGCCTTTTTATTGCACTTGCTCTTCTTCCCTCTACAACTTTTGGAAAGAGCAGCATTCACAACTGGAATTTTGAAGAGGGTTTTTTTTTTTTTTAATCCAAGGATTAATCCTGCAATTGCCAAATCTAACTTTTTGTGATGCTGTATGAAGTACCAACTTGGTTCTGTCTTCCTTGGGTGCATTTTCCATATGAATAAGACAGGATATGACAGATAAGGTAGTTCTGTTTTGCCTTCACTTTACTATGAAAGCCCATGAGAGAAGTACAGTGCAAAACTCCCTTCACTAACTCTGTAAGCCTAAATATAGCATTGTGGCCCTGCACATAGCATGAGAGAAAATAGCATTACATGGCTAAGATTTCTCTCTTTAAATACAGAATCTGGAATGTGATCAGAAATTTCAGCTGTTTCTAGTGTGTCTTGGGAGGAATTAGAATGCCAGTGTATTTTATGACAGCAAAGTTCAGCCTCTTGTTTTTTTTCCCAGGCAAAGTTGTATTGGAGCACTGGCTCTGAAACTCTCCCTTCAGATAAACAGGTGCTTTCTGTATGCCAGTAATCCTAGGCAGTTCTTTTAATCTAGGCTTGTCAGCTGATACTTTCAGAATCTGCCCTCTTTGCTTCTAACATTTTTCCATAGATGTGAGCAAGCAGATGTTAAGGCACTTCTGTATTTTTATCTGCTCTGGTTTGTCTGAAGAGCACTCACAGTCAGAACTTGTGGGTTTTTAGTAGTGCTGGCAGAGGACAGCATATCTTGTACAGAATATTTTTTACCACTTGTAGCCAAGTGACAGCAATTGTTTTTAAATGTAAATGAGGCTGAGTGAAAATGCAGGTCACATGGAAAGAACAAAATATGTACCTTAATTCAATCTATGTAAGTAAAAGATGTATCAGAGGAACCTTTCCATGAAGTTTGCAGCCTTTACACTACAAGTGTGTTTTGTTGAACAGTAGGTCTAGGATTGGTCATGTGCACAGTGCTGCTTCAGAGCCTGGAGCAGCCCAAAGGCAGGAGGACACTTTTTTAAAGGTGGAGTTTAATTGCTGCTGCTGCTTTTTCTTTAATACTCTGCAGAGAAGCTTTTGAAGTTACTATACAATTTCAAAAGACTTGAAATACTTTTGTGAGGTTTTTGCCTTGTTAATTTTGAACACTTCAAAAGCAGAGGAGAAAGACCACTAAGCAGGTATCTGGTAAAAAACATGGTTAGTCTTGTAGTTCAAGACTTACATGTTTTTGGTATTATTTTAAAACATTACAGCTCAAACAAAACCTTTTTTTTTGTTTTGTTATTTTTTCTTAGGATTTTCATGTTGTAGAAGGGTTATGTTCTTGGTTTGGATCAGTCATTGTAATGTTTTCCTTTCACCTCCTGCCTGTTTTAGCTGATAACATGGCAGAAGCCTGAGGACAAAGGCAGATCATTGTGAGCTCTGCTGATGCTGTCACTGATTTTTATCAGCAATATGAGAATATCCCCATGAATCTTTAGTCTCATCCTTGATGCCTTTCCTGCCAACCCATAGGAATCTACAAAGTCATTCTTGCCAAGCCAGAGTCATGAAGCCAGCTTTTCCCTAGAACTTGCACAGGAAAAATGAGGAAGTGGGGGATTCAGTTGAGTTCTATGAAGTCCCTCTTACTCCTGCTTTTAGCAAATGTGTGGATTTTGGCAGCTGAATAAGTTCAGACAACTTCAACACCTTGAGAAAGCAGATTACTTTGAGATTTTTGTAAGCACTGACTGGACCACAGCTTTAAAGACAGTCTGGTGGATTTTATCAAAATATTGACAGCTGAATCTGACTAGAGCAGCACCTGGAAAACAATTTAAAAAAATATACTAGCACTGCCCTTTCCTTCTAATCATGGAATTCCCTTGCCCCATCCCTTGAATGAAGTATTAAGGCTGTGTATTTATTTTTCTAAAACAGGTGATTCCTTTAGCCTTGCAACAGCAATTTTCTTCCCAAACATGGCTTGTTCTTAGAAATTACTGACAAGGAGATGTGGAAAGCTTCCATGACCCTGATGGTAGGGTCACTTGGGCTGTCAGTGATGGGAATATCTAGCTAAGTAATAAAGAGCTGCCCTTTCTTGTGGTGCTACAGTAAACTTTATAGTTTTTATAAGCTGGAACATCAAAAGACAGCAAGCAATGTTGCAAGCAGCCATTAAATATTTATGTCTGCTTAATGGAATACTGCTACATCCATGCTGAAGGAGAAATGAAACTGATACCACATGGTTCAGCAAAAATGCAAATAAAGTGTAGAAATACATTTTAATAGGTTCAGACTTAAATATGCTAAAGGTGTAACAAGTCACTGTCTTCCATAGTTTAGGAAATCAATGTAGTATTTTTAAACAGAATCATCCAAGAAATTCAGCTCTGTAACAGAGACTGAGGTAAATAAGTAGCATGTATCTTATTGTTGGTCATAGTTCCCATTTTGGAAAAAGCCTCACATGGGATTTTATTCTTCCTCTTTCCTGGGGCAGAACATATTGGTCCTAATTATGAACAGCAATTTCTCCACTGTGCTTTCTGTTTTCCATCTATTCAACTATACCAGTTTCCAAGGAAATGCAAGTACAGGTTGCATTTGAATTTGTTCCCTCACCTCAGGGTTTCTTCCTGGTGCAAAGTAGTCAGGTGCTGTCCTGCTAGACACTAGTAAGATTCCCTGTGGCCATAGGAAGTAGCCCTTGTTAGGTAGGAGGGCAGTAAAGCAGAGGCTTTTAAAGGCTTTTAAAATAGGAATTCAGCTACTAGACACATGACACAGCTTATTTCTGTAAGAAGGTTTAACTCAAGCTCAGTACCAAAGATAGGAAGTTTGATAGGCAGTTTATTTTTTCTTTCTTCAAAAGTGCAGCAGTGAACAGGGTCCTCTGGAAGGGCACTTTCTAAACAGATGTTCAAAACAGCAGAAATACACTCACAACATGCTACAGCAATGTATGCTCACACAGAGACATACAAAGAAAATTCATTTTAATTGAATCACAATAAATGACAGTTGTTTCATTATATTAACACACTGTACTCAGCTTGATGAATCAGTCTCAAATTTAACTTGATTGAAAGGTATTATATCTGCTTTGGGTGTGTGTTTCCACATTTGTGTCCCTGCTACAGTTTCATTCCCCAAAGTGAAGAAGCCCAGGTTTCTGGGCCCATGCTGGGTAAGCAGGTACTGGTTGCATTTGCTTATGCTCAACTGATGATAACAAATGTTGGTTTGTGTTAGGGTAACATAATGAAGTTATTAATTGTATTTGTCCCTATATAGTATCTACTTCACCAGATCAGATCATTAAAAAAAAAAAAAAAAATCACATCTCTGCTTTTGATAATAATGATTTTTTTAAAAGAAGTAAAAACCATGATCACATTTTATCTAAACTCAACTCTGTACCAGTAAGGCCCTTTATTTAAAACTCTGTACATTTAACATGAATGCCTTCCTTAACAAGAGGTATAGATGCAGCCATGGTCAAACAACACATGAAAGGGAATATCCAGAAAGACCATTTAGTTTTAAAACAACTTAGTTGGGAATTAGATCTGGGTAAGAGTCAAAGATCCTTCATAGTGTTTTTTTATTATCAAGGTTAAGAATTAACACTGTTCATCTGAGGCTGTAAAAATATTCAGAATTAACTGCTTTATGGCAACAGACAGACAGACTGCTCTTTTAGAAGGCAGGCAGCTCTTGGTTCCTGTTCTTCCTTCAATTGCATGCTTAGCAATTCTTAAGTCTTTAGCAAATGTAGGAGCAAATAAAATATTCTCCTGAACCACTAAGTGTAAAGACTGATTAATTCTAAATTTCAATTTAATAGAATATTTACTATCTATGCCAGATTTCAGGTGCAGAGTGGTTCTCTTGAGTGTGTTAAATTACTGAGCCTTGCTAGAAATGCTTTACAGGTATGTGCAGACAGCAAGAGTATTAATTTGGGTAAAACAGCTTGTCACTCATACTCAGTAATCTACACCAATTCTGTCAACTTTCATATTACTAATTAGGCAAAAAAATAAATTGTTCAAAAGGAAGTGTCCTTGCCAGGGCTTAAAATCACTTTAAGAAGAGACTCTATTAGAGATAAACACTGTTATGGGTACAGAAATGTTTTTTCTATTAAGGAGCAACAGAATACACATTACTTGCACTGAAACTTGATGTACAACCCAGATTTGATAAGAGTGATGAGGGTTTAATGTGCAGCAGTTAATGTATTTCACAGTAGCCTCTTCACAGGTACCAAAAAGAAGTTTAAACAAAGAACAGGTCTAAATTGCTAGAATTCTGCAAGCAAAACACAACTACATGAGCTCAGTGTTGAGAGCATGAAGACAACTTTGGTTTGGTTCCTAGAGACAAAACAGTGATACTGATAGGCAATACTAAAGCTTGAGGGGAAAAAAAAAAAAAAAAAGCAGCATAAAGCTACAGTTGTAGTTCAGGAAAAAAAAAGTGTCCTGAGTTTTTGAAAGCATGTAAGGAGTCTGAATATCCAAAACCCTCTGCATTTATACAAATGCCTCAGCTGAAAAGTCACCTTTCAAGTTATTTTTTTTTCTTCCAAGTATTTGGTCACTTCTGAGAGATTTGAAACACAAGTTCTATAAAAATCTAACCTGTAGGCTACCACAGAAGTTTGCATCTCTAAGCTACATGAAGGACAACTTCTATGCCTCAGAATTAAAAGCCAAAAATGCTCAGCATATTTTGCTGTAGCATTGCTTGTATCCATTTGGTGGATGTGCACCCTCAAAACCTTCACAGTTTTGAGTCATACTTCATTGCCTACTTAATGATTAGTTGAAATAATCATGCTCCCTACAGGGGTAAGAGATGTGAAATAACTGAACACTAAATAGTTTTCCTACAGTTTGTTTGACAAGGGAATGATTATCATGCCAGAAAACTGAGTTGATTTGCCCACAAGCAACACAAAACTTGTCTTGCAGAAGATCCATAATTCAGTGTTTCCAGATGGTGTTTTGCCAGTGAATCTATATAGAAGTTACATGATAATGCAAGTTTGTGTGTTTTTCAAGATTCAGAAAGATGTTCAAGTTTGGGTGCATATGATAGCTGCATTTCAGATAAGCCTAATCAGAAGTTTGAAAAGACATCATCCTTTAGCACGGAAACCAAGTGACTTCTGACATGCAGACCTTTGGTGTAAAGGCCACTTTTTTGCAGGTTCCAAGTAGCTGGGTCTCAACCAAAAGCAACACTCTATGAAGCATTTAAACTGCCTAAAATAGCTCATTGCCTAATGTCTAGTGAACAATGATTCTATGATTTATTTTTACCTAGTTTGCTTTCAAAATAATTTACCTTTAAGAATCTAATTAACATAAGAAAAGTTAGACAATTCGAGACATTTGGAGGTTACAGACAGATCACCTCTACTGTGGTGCCCTGGTTGTTGGATTTTTTTAGTTTTAGTATTACTTCTGTTTGTGTATTAAAAACAGAGTTAAGAGTTAGCTCAAAGCACAGGCACACTTCTTGAATACTTGTTAGTCTCAACAATCTCTTAACTCACTAGGAAGTCAGTCTAAAACCCTAAGAGGTTTTCAGTAGTACATAGTAACCCAGCCCAGCATTTCAAACAGCAGGCTGAAATTACATTCTTGTTTGCAAGCTACTGAAGCCATCCTACAAAATTCATTGGTCTCATCTAAAGTGCTCTCATTGAAAGAAACAATTTAGCAGATGGATTTTAATTCTGCACAAGACACTTGCTAGTCAGATCCTACACTTTTGACTAATGCCCTCCTATACTCTTTTGGGCTAGTTTGCTATTGTCCTTAACAGCCTGGAGCTCAATACAGGAAACCTATAATTAAGCATAGCTTTTAAGAAGGTCTGTGACACTGAATATGGGTGAGCATTACTGTGCAATAGCACCTGCCTATCTAACCTGATTCAAATACACATTTATTTATTTTTTAGAACAAAATAAACTGTTTGGATTCATAGGCATAGGTTCACCTCTGTGCCTGTGATATGAAAAGGTACTCAAAAGACAAAGGTGGTAATCAACGATCTGAGCAAGACAGATTAGCTGTGTCTAACAATTTACAGTTAGAGTTCAGCTGTAAAATATATATATTGCACAAGGCAACCAGCTAAAGACAAGGGGTTTCCTTCCAAACAGGGTTTGAAAAGCCCATTAAAAGTCTTCCAGCTGTAATCAGCGAAAGTTAACAGAGACAGACCTGCTGCAGTCACTGGAAAAACTGGTCAGTAGGAGCCCATTGCAAGAGGCTCTTAAGGGTCTTACAAGAACTGTGCAGAAAACCTCCGAGCACGTAGGCCATGATTGCTGAACATGAGCCGTGGGTCAAACCTGTACCTGCAGAGAGCAACAGAGTCAGTGTGAGCTGCTTGGCTTGCAGTGACCAGCACTCCTAGAGAGCTATGTGCTACAAGAGCTCTGGTACACAGCTATTTGAGAAGTTGCTTTCTCAGCAGTACACAGCGGTGACAATTTCTATTACAACAGATAAACTGTAACAACATGCAACCAAAAAGCTGAGTCTCCAAAGAAATAAATCCTAGCTACAATGTACAGCAGCATAGGGGCATCTGCAACATCAAGCATTCAGGAACTTGATATTCTAACAGGAATCTTTACCAAATGCCAAACTTACATAGCACCTTAAGGACATTTTAAATACTGATTAAAAAAGCTTTGGTATGATTAGTGAGTGAGTTTTGAGGCACAAAGAGCTATTTACTTCCAACAACAAACACAGACAGCTCAGGTCCTGTAGGAAATGTTCTTGCAAACAGCATCTATCTCCAGGAACAATCAGAGCTAGTACTAGGAAAATGCCTGCCTACAGAAAAGGTCCTGAAGTCCTAGTATTCATACCATCAAACTTATACACAGTAAGTTAAAATACAGAGTAACCATTTAAAAAAATAGAAGCGTCAAAAAAAATCTCTATTTAAAAAACCAGTATGTATGATAATAATATATTCCATCACAAATACCCTCTATTAAAGATGAATTCTAAAAATCCATAGTTATATTTGAAAGTGTTACAATAATGAAGTGATCCGTGCTTACCCGGGATCAAAGACACCTGGTGTACGGCACGTTGCTCCTGAGCAGGACTGCAGCATCATTAGTCGATAGTTCATCTTTTCTAGAATTTCTTGATCAATTGTTTTAGCTATGTTATTGATCTGGTGTGGATCTGCAGTCAAGTTATACACTTCCACAAACACCTGTAAAGAAAGTTCCTGCACTGTATTAAGTCCAGAATGCTTTATGGCAGCACATAGTCTCACATGTTATTTTGAACTCCACTGCAGCAGCCCCACACACAAGCTGTGTTCAGCCATGCAGCTACATGGTCAAAGACAGGACAGTGTGCAAGCAAAGCAAAGTTTTGCAGTATCACAATTTTGTTGGAAAAGCTTTTACTTCCACCTAAAGTACTCACCTGCCACTGCAGATTATATTCCAACACTAGCCTTATGATTGTAAGACTACAGTAAAAGGCCTTGCCTAAGCTGGCAGTCTTTTCACTTATGGATCTCAAAATAATTTCATGACCATCATATCAACATTCTTTACTCATCAGATACTTAGAGCTGTCAAACCCATACAGGCGTCTTGACTTCATGTACAAAATATGCTGAATTCAAGTATGCTACAGCCTCAAATAGAAAAAGATTATTCTGTGTGCATGTATTTTGAGGTTTGTCTGGAAGATTTTAGGGCAGATTTGTTTTTTGGTACATTACATCTCTAGATATTTCTGTGGAACAAATACCGGTCAACAGTATCTCAATAATTTAGCTGTGGTTTTGTCTGTGTTAGAGTAGGAGGCCTGACTGCAGATGATACTGATAAAAAACTGGCTGGGTTGTGTCTAACTTTGATAAAAATATTTGGACAGACTTTGACCTTTTTCTTACAAGGTTCACTGCAAGGTTGTAGAAGTCACATTGTTGCACCTTCCCCATACTGATGTTTTTTTTTCTAGCTAACTCAAATAAGCAGAGTGACCCAAAAATGCCAGACATATTTTCTTAGTAGAAAACTCCTAAAGTGACATGAAGAGTATTACTGAATCAACCTTGGAATCTACTTTTACAAAGAAATCCACAAGACTTGTTTAACTTGATCATAATTTGACAGAAAGAGGAAGACCAACCAGGGATGCTAATTGATATTTTGGTTTCCTGTACAGCTTTTCACACTAACTGCAAAAACATCTTGTGGGATTTCCTCCCCTGGCTTAAGTTTCTCATTGTAGACTACCATACATGTTGTGTGGTGCACATTACTGGGCATACCTGCTGTTCATGCAGTGCCTGCACAGCTGCTGACTGTACAGTTTGTTAGATCTGTGACCCAACTGCCTCAACCCCCAATCCTTGTTGAGCAGCTGTGTGCAAACAAGCACAACTAAAGATCAGCTCCACCTTTTGTATGTACGGCACGTGCTCCCCTAGTGAGACCTGAGAAGCCTCTGAAGGGGGAACCTTATGTCCCTCATACCCAAACAACTCAAGGTCAGAGACCTCTCTCACAGTTGTAACTTTACCTCTACTTTTGTCAGACAAACAAGCAAATAATAGATGAGAAATTATTAACCTGGAACTTCAAGTCTTCCCAAGTAAAAGAGTTGAACACTGTACCTCTGCTGTGTTTATGTTATCAGAAAAACTTATTTTTCAAAAGAGACTGCTATATGAAATAAAGCTGACAGAGAACTGAAACCAGTACAGCACAGCTCCCTGTGAGGCTGTTAAGTGATACCAGGAGGTAGTCATCACAGTTTAGGCCTCATTCCCACATTTTTTTCCCCTTCCTCCCAGAACCCAGCTACAGTTTTGGTCAAACATTCTCAACAGGCGATAAGTATTTCACTGTTTACCCTGCAAGCAATGCCAGTCTGCTTTTCAGAGTACATCATGGAAACCTTGAGAGCTGATAAGAGTGCAGACAGACACAGGTTGTGCACAGCTGACATCTGCTAGTCAGCCAGACTTACCTCCCGGTCATCAAATTCACAGTACTGCAGATCCCAGGAAGCTGACAGTGTCCTCACGCAAGCATACGTGTTGTTGTAGGAATCTTCACAGACACAGTCTGGGAAGCAGTGCTGTGAAGCAAGCAAAAACTTCAGGGCAGAAGATGAACTTTCCCTGGAGTCTGTACCAGCTCATGCTAACTGCAGCTAACAGATAAACACTCAGATCTTAATTTAACACATGCAAATTACCACTGGAGCTTTTAAACAAAAACTTGGTGTTATTAAACTCACCACGATTAAGTGCATTTTGTCTGGGAAGCAAATGTATGCACACAGAAGAGAAGAGCACCAATGGGATGCTTTACTTTAGTAAAGCAAAGCAAACCTCCTTTGATTTAGAGAGTAGCTAGTGCCTTAATAATCACAGACAAGAACTGTGCAATAAGGTTACTGAAAGTTTAGAAAGAACATGTCACTGCCACACACTTGGCTTAAAGCCCACACCTTCCTGAAACAGTCTCCAGCCCTGAGGCTCCATAGATTCCCACTGAAAGGATTTTTGTGATCTCTCTAAACATATGGACATGCCAGTTCCACATGGCTGGAGTCTCCTTCCAGTTGTCAAACAGAGCTGGCTCCTACTTCCCAACACACTAGGAGCTTGCATACAGACCCAGGTTAATCCACACAGCAAACAGGTTTAATTTAGCAGCTATTTCCTAATATTAACAGATTTTGTCTTACTGTGACTCCAGGTCCTAGGCCAGGACAGGTAGGATCACTGCCATTGTATCCTTCACCTTGGTACTCCACCAAGAAGTCTGATCTCCACGTGACATTTTTGTCTCCTCTCTACAAGAAGTTAACACAATATCTATTGTACTGTGAAATAGAAAAAAAAATTCTCCATGCTTGGAGTAACACTAACACTGTCCACTGCTTACTAGGCAGTATCAGTCTTAAATAATTAGCTTTAGATTAGAAAGTCTTGTATAACTGGAAACAAGGATTAAACTCCAAAAATATTAGTACACCTTCCTGTGAGGGCTCAAAAACACTATCTTCAATTTATAAAGGTATTATGCAGTAATGCCAAGTATTACTTGGCCACATGGCCAGATTGTAGTATCCTACAAGACAGGATTTCTGTAACAAGGCTGCTTCCCTTTGGTTTGTATCACATTACCACAACAGATGGAAAAAGACACCCTTGGCAAAAAACCAACCAAGCAAAAAAAGAAACAGCTTTAAGAAACAACTAGGTTTTAAGCTGGTCTATATGTAACTGCATTTTAAAAGACAGAGGAAGATGGAAGTTTACAGATAATACAGAGCACCCCCACAGGCATATGCAGCAAAACAATGAGTTTCAATTTTGACTCCACCAGAGTTTAAAACGGGTGTCTTCTACCTTCTTCTGTCTAAAGAACAGCTTAAGGTTTGGATACAAGGTTTTAAGAGCAAAGCACCATTTAAAGTCTGGATGATCCTTCCAAGCTTACTTTTCAAGTAAGCTGCCCTCAATTTATAGACTGAATTTAATTAAAACTAAACAGATCACCTGCAAGCAGCTTTATTTAAATAGGCTTCTGCTCACCTATTAGAAAGGTCAAGTTTACTTTATAAAATCACATGCACTCTTCTAGAGTTTGGCAGGAAACACTAGTTCTACTGAAAATGGAGTCAAACAAAAGATTTTATAAGAACAAAATAAAGTCTGCTTTTCTCCTACGCTGAGAAATGATGAAGAAAAGGTGGAAACACAAGGTGGAAACAAAATATGGGCTTCAAAAACTACTATAAATGTGAGAATCATCCAAAAGATGACACAACTTTCTATTATAACATGACCACAAAATTGTAGTGCTTATGAGAACACATCCACATTTAAACACACCTACATTTTTCAGTCAGCTGTGAGCACCCCAAGTGAAAACGACATCAAAGGAAGAATATGGGTTATGAGTAAACCTATTCTATCAAAGGAAGCAACACTGACTTTATAGAATTATCCCATGCAAGAATCATTGGTTACTATCCCTGTCCCTACTTACCAACAGTGGCAACAGTGACATCCCATCCATCTGGGTCTTATTCAAGTCATATCCCGCAATATCCAGAATAGTGGGACCCAAATCAATATTTGCAACAAGCATCTGCAGGATGAGAAGAACTTAACTTCAGAAGTTCAGAACCTATTTTAAATATTCATATTTGTAAGTGCATCTAAACACTACCTAATTTCATCTTTATGGGCTAATGGACCCTTGTAATATTGAAAAGCAATGGCAGGGGAATTTAGAAAGTCAGTTCAAAATTAATTTGCTTTTGTGGCCTGCAATGGCTTAATTTGATTCAAGCAGGAACAAATTATAATGAGGTCTTTGCACTTTCTACCACTCTGTGTATTTATTTAATGGATACACATATATGCAGGGCAACAAATTAATAAGAAGTGCTAACTGTGAAACAATGTTAAAAATAAATCTGTACTAGGATTTCACTTCTTTCTTACCTTGTTTGTCTGATTTGGTTTTATCCCTGGTCCTCGAACTAGCAGTGGAACTTTTATATCAAACTCATAGAGCTGCCGTTTGTCTATTGGCAAAGAAAACTGGCCTAAACAAGAGAAGATGGAAAAAGTTAAATGGCTTCTTGCTTACATTATCAGCCTTGTGCTACCATAGAGTGGTTTGGGTTGGAAGGGACCTCACAGAGATAATCTAGTTCCACTCCCTCTGCTATGGGCACATAATTGACACCAGCACATTTTAAAGAAGAGAGGCTCTAAACCAGAACTATATTAACAAATTGGAGAAGAGATAACTTCAAAGTATAAGCCATATCTTACAAAGTTTAACAGCTTAGATACTGCACTTTTAGTTGTATAACATGATACAGACAGGTCTTTGACAAATTTTTACTGGTTAACCCTCTTATACCAAATCTTCCTATGGAACACAGAGACCCTTCCTTTATTTCTGTCCTAATTTTATGCATACCAGGATACACTGGTAGAAATTAGCAGTGAAAACCACAGCCAAACAAAAAACCAAGCTTAAAATCCCAAATACCCTACACTGCAACTCCACATTGTTTTGCAATTCAAATCAGTACTTCCCACATCTATACTTTTCCACAACTGCTGTTCCCATTTTCTGGAGTGGTCATGAGGCTGAAAGGTTATGCAATTCCTGGATCTTGTACAAATAAGCAGTAAGCAGTGAAAATTTTACCAGTGTGGAAGCCGTTGTCTGATGTGTAAAAGATGTACGTGTTGTCCAACTCTCCGTTCACTTCCAACTTCTTCACTAGTTTCTCTATCAGGTCATCTACAGACAGAAGAGTTTGCCACCTATACAGAAACAAAGTACTTCACATTTGAGGGTGAAAACTTTTGAAAGAGCCTGACTGCAAGTAGGGCATTTATATGTTGCTTCCAGTCAGCAGTATATGCACTGTAAATGACCTATTTTGCTTACAAATTCTAAAAAGAAGCTTTGTAGACTACTACATTGGGATTTTTTAAGGCTGCAATAAAGATTGAAACATTTGTCCTCAGTTCTTGTGGATTTCTGTAGTGTCTGTGAAAGACATCAAAGTGCTGATTACTTCTTATCCAGACACAGTGAAGATCTACCTTGACATGTCATGGTGACAAAGAGACGGTTGCCTCCTGTCACTTGTTATTAGTTCTTTATATGTAGTTGAATAATAAAATGCAAAACAGCCATGAATTTAGTTGTCTTTATGGGATCCTTTCTGCTTGAAAGCTACAAGCTGTTTTATATTACTCAATATCAGGGTCCATTATCTCATGTATATAAAGCCTTTGACAGCTACAAGTTCTTTTCTTTGTCATGGGGATTGCTGTTTAGAAAAGTGACTGCTTCTACTACCTTCTACAGACTAGTATCATGCTGAATTAACTCCAGTTATTCAATTCTTGGATTCTGCTCCCTCTTGGCTTAAAATTTTGATGCATAATTTTACCTTAATGTTTTATAAAGCAGAAGTCTGAAAAAATCTTGGATTTCCATCTCCAAAGTGACATATAATGCCTGGTAACTCCTCAAAATGAAGATTGACACTTAAGGTACTGTTTATTTCAAAACTTTTTAACAAAACACATCTATACTGTAAACCCCTGCTCTCTATTGAAAAAGGGAACAAGTCATGTTTGCACATTATTTTCCATATCCTCTTTATAAAAAGGAATCTAACACCTCCCTTGGCCAGTCAGGTATTCCCATGTACAGAGACAAGATTAATAAATCAGATTGGCTGGCAGACAGATCAACTACATGTGATGTACATCATGTAAGAAACTGAAATTAAGTGAAGTAGAAGATAAGGCCATTTTTAAAATAAAACCCTGTTGTGCACTGAAAGAAAAGCAATAGTGAGACCAAGTGCAATTGGTCATTTTTGTGACAAATAATGGCAGCAGTTGTGAATGAAGCCAAAATTTATTTGCAAAATGTAAACAAAGTTGAGGTCTTCTGAGACAGGTGCCAGAGAACTATCAGTGGTAGTAAAAACCCTGACACTGATTGCCAGACTTACAACTTAAAAAAAAATCCATTCCTTACAAATTCTGATTAGAAATCTTAAACAACAAAAAAATTCTTACCGCTTTCTATAAGCATCATCAAGAAACTGTATTGAAGAGTTGCTCATTGGAGTCTTTGCTTGTCGAATTAACCAGTGCTTGTTCTAAAGGAAAAAACCCAACAAAGATTAGCATATGAGATAAGTATCAGGTTTTAAGCCTTTCTTAGAGCAACAAAAATGAGTCTTGTGAAAAAGTCAGGCAATGCTATCAAACTGACCTGACTTCAGTTTTCCCTGTTGGTTCATGTAAAATCTAAGCTTCAAGAGCAGGATACATTACAGCTCCATTATGCTCAGCCCTTGATGAGAAGAAAACAGAAGTGGATCTTTTCAAAGTAGTTCAGGGAAGAAAACCATGAAAGGATCTAGGGAAGGCTATCTCAGTGGTAAAATGTGATAGCATAAGACAGATTTGAAAACGACAATGTGAAGCATTGAGCATCATTGTAAGATTAAACTTGGTTGTCAAAAGCAAGGTACTTTTGGGACTAATATTGGTGAGCATCTCAACAGGTAGGAAGGTGGGTAAAAGCTCCTGCACCCAAAGCAATTAGGATTACTTAAGGAATTACTGAAGTTATAAACAGGTGAGTTCAAATATCTGTACCAGCACCACTACCAGATTACTGGCAGCCTAAGGAATCAGGGCTGGTGACTACTGAATGGAATAGAGCATTAACATTTTATTTAGATTTTGACTCCAAAACAAGAGCATTTCTCCAATCATCATGGATTCTTCTAGATGCATTCCCAACTTTCAGAAACAGCCCTTTTCTTTCCTCACCTATACCCCCAAAGTAATGGAGATGATGTAATTCATATAAAAAGTGATACTCCTGCATTGAAGGATCAGTCCGAGCTGATCAAATACATAGGAAGGTCTGTTGTGAACAGCCTGAAGGTTAGTATTAGTGGGGATCAGAACAAAGAATACAGTCATGCCAGTGCAGCTTTACACTTTTTCATTTAGTAGGTCAGAGATGACCCACTCATCACCCTCAGCTTGAGCCTGTATTTAGCTGGTCACTCCTCTGTGTAGAGCCTCTTGTTATGCAATTTCCCTGTCACAAGCAAATGATTGAAAGGCTCAGGCTTCAGGGACTCACAAAGTGACTAATAACTCCTGCAATTACAGTTCCCCTTTCTCTGCTCTTGACTACTAAAGGAAAAAATTTTTGCATGGAGACTTAATACTATGCCCAGGTTACTTTAATTCAGTTGTATTCAGCTGTTTCTTTAGAGTAGTTGTAAAAAATTCCCTGGAGAGACATAGTCTATCTCAGCTGAGAGAGGGAAAAAGTAAGGAAATACAGAGAACAAAGGAGCAGGCAACATCACCTGTGCCCCAGCCACCTAAGCACAAGGGCTGTGCTTAGGAGAGGAACTTCATAGGGCACAACCATGCTGGGAAACTCAGTGGTAATCAACCTAGTGCAGCAGAATCCTCCTCTTTGAGTATTTTGCTCTTCTCACCTTTCCCTGAAGTTTCAAAAACTTCACACAGCACTCAAATACCTTTGTGGATTTCAGTAAACTTCACACTGACTCAGTTCTCAAATCTGCTTCCCTGTCATGTCTCTTTCAGCACTAACACACAAAGCAGTCCACCAATCCTGCTGCCCCCCTAAGTTACATTTTTAGAGAAATTTTAGGAGATTGAGGCAATATAAAATGCATTGCTAGCAGAATCAGAACACAATTGAGCTCTGATTTTGCAGAAAAAATAAAGCATAAAAGGGAGATACCCAACACATACCTTACACAACTTCTCTTTTAGAACAGCTTAGATAAAACTCATCTGGACTACTAATAATTCTGCTTGGGAATCTAGACAGCTGTTGATCATTTCATACAATTCATAGCTGAGGATCCAAAGGAGAAGTTGAACTCAGACTCTGACCAGTGACATATACAAGAGCTTAATTCCTAACTTTCATGCACAGATTCTGCCTGAATGGCTCCTCTTAGTAGCCCTTGCCCACATCCAGTATAAGGAAGTGAGGCAACATTTATTTAGCAGTCAAGACTCCTGATCAAGTGCAATCCAAGACTGTCAAGCAAGCATTACAACATCAGTGAGGGTCTTAGCCAATTTACATGTTTACTGCTACTGCAGGAATTATGCTTGCCCTAGAGAATATAGCTATAAAAAGCACTGAAGGCTCCAAGAAGACTTGGCTTCAAGACCACAATACTGCCAGCTGTAGTAATACACATTAGTTGTGTCTAGGAAGGAAAGTAATGCTAGTCTGTTCCTCTAGTAAAACTGCTGGATCCACAGATATTAATTGCCAAACATGAAGTCCAGTATTCTGTTCTTTGTTATTCAGAATTATGCAGAGATTTTACATCACATAAGGGAACTACACATATTTTGCTACCTGCTGACTTCACTGGTCAAATAACTTCTAAATCACTATTTTAAAAGCAGTAATGCAGTCTTAAGACAAAATCTGGAATCCCTCTATGGAAGAAAAAGCCTCAGTCTGATTCCTACTCCCTAGTCTGAAACTTAAAAAGATTGGACTAAAGTATTCTAAATGCCTGCAGCCCTTTGCTGTCCTTTCATTAATGTTTTTCTATCACTGATAAGCACATGGTACTTTTGCAAGTTAAAAACAGTCCTCAGCTAAAACCTAGTTTCATTCTGTACTACAGGAGTCACAGTGACCTGAGGTATTACTGGGCTCCTGATAGGCATTCAGGCAATTTTATCTCAGTCTTCAGATTAGAAGTGAAATAATTGAACACTAAACAGCAATGGGTTCTATACTTTAAATTACTTGAATCAAAACTACAAAACTTGTTTTCACTAAATTAACTGCTTGTGAAGTTCAGTTACTGGCAAAGTAAATTGCAGATTAGTCTGAGCTAGACCATATTTAGCCATATTTGCTGGCAGTGGAAGGTACTGCCCTGTCACAAGAATGTCTGAATTTGTAACATTAGATCATTTCAGCAAACAAAAAGCAAGTTCTCAAAGCACTTAGTAACCCTGGGTCCTATGGTTCATGATTCCAGAGTTCTCTGATTAGTCTGACTTGCTTTCACCTCGGGGAAGCTTTGCAACAAGCTCAAGGAATGGACTGGCCCCATCCACAAGCAGATGTGTGAAGGAAGACAGGGCTCTTGCCATTCTCCACCCAAGCCTTTGAGTAGCCCATTACCTATGTGTTTCCCTGAACATACTGAGAGCAATCATAAGAAATTTTTAAGAGCTTCAGAAGAGTCTAGAAATGGGACAGTGAATTCACTTTTTATCTTTACCAATCATAATTCCATTGCACTATCATATCACTTTTGCCACTATGTTGTTTTTCTTTACAAGACATTAGAGTGCAAATATCTCAAAGTCACAATACACTTATCTGACCCTGACACACACCAATTCAGCATGATTAAACAACCAGCAGACAGTACTTGCCTATTCTAATCTAACATGCAAGTCAAGGCCACTGCCTCCTGCTCTCACAAACTGGAATAACCTACACAGGTTCTTGCTAGTTAGCTTACCTTGCCATGAATATTAAAATTGCTGTTTCTTGGTGCACTGACATTTTGAAAGCTCTTTGTATACTGTGGAGCAGGTGTCCAAGGGGAGTGCGGTGCTGGGGTTGCAATCATCATGAAGAAGGGCTCAAAATTAGATTTGTACTCCAAGAAATCCAATGACATGTTGGCCTGTGAACAGTGTTGTTGGAGAAGAAAAGTCATGGCTCAAAGGAAAACAACAACTATTTGACAAATCCAAACTAGACATTTGTAACTTACTTAGAGCTCAGTAATACTGCAAACATTTAAACTATTTAAAAAACTCACCGCTTGCTCATCTACAAATGTCTAGAACAGCAGCTCATAATAAAAATAATCCCAAGTGCTCATGTTAAATAATTTTTCTACATCTTCAAACTACTTTCTACTTTAGACCCTTGCACTAATTAGACCTGGAAAACTCATCAGAAGTTTGTGCCTGTTCCAAGCACAACAAAATCCATCTATACTTTGGTTTAATCAACTACAATCAGAGCTTTCTTCAACATAGCCCAAGTATGAAACTTTAAGATGTCATGTCCCATATGACAGACCCCAGTTTAAGAGATTCTACTTTCTTCAGAAATAGCAATAATTCTAAAAAAAATTGACCCCCACTTTTTATAGCCTATACTCATTCTACAGAAAGCTGCAAGATTACAAGGGGTGAAGACAGAAGGCCTGGTGAAGAATAGTGCCAAAATGCACTCACACCACTGCATTTTCATTTTAGCCTGTACAAAATTTCAAGCAGCAAGTTAGAAGAAATTGCGAGTTTCATTTTCACTTCCCTTAGTCAGCCTTTAAAATTAAAGCTTCAAAGGTATTACTTGTAGATGAGTTCTTCAGTATTCAAATCTCACAACATTTTTTCCTGCCTGATTTTTATACCCCATTTTGGATGTCCTTTTCTTTCTCTAGAAAAAAAAAATACACCAGGAATTCCCCCTTCCTTCCTTTTAAACTTAGCATCTAAGCAAGCAGGTCTCAACTTCAGTTATATGACAGTAGAGTCAAGGAAGGATAAGAATCCTTCAGAAACTCATAGCAGTAGCTAACTTTGATTTCATTAGGAGCTTAAACTGCAACATGTGAGAAGTGCAATAAAAAGGTTCAGACAAGAAAGCTTGAGAATCCCATCAAGCAACACAGGAACTTTGCATAAACAATTTATTCCTGTGCACTGCCCAGCCAGTGAATTAAACACTGTCACTGAAATGCTGAATACGTTTGGTAACTAGAGGAAAAAAGGAGAATGCAACACACTGAAAATTGTGATACACTGCTGTATCAACAGGTAACATACCACAAAGTTTATGCAACAATGACCTGCTGGACAAAATGCTTACGAGCTGCTGAAGGATCAGAAAAGCCCGGTACAATGCCAGTAATATGATAGTCTCACTTCTGGCTTATCAATTCCAATCGAGTTTTAGATGATGTAAATCTAAATTTAATCAGACAGCTGTTCAGTACCCTGAGAAACATCAATCAGTGCTGTTGCTAGTGAGCAGCTGTCTGTGTTCAAGCACCCAGTGGAATTAAACTCCTCAGGGTCTCAACAAAACACTACAAGACTGCAGGAGGAAACACTTCTACAGTAGAATTTTTGTGAGAGCTAACCTATACACTGTAACACCACCAACCTATACACTGTTACAGCATGTCAAATTATGACTCCAGCTTGGCAGACAGGAGGATGTTCTGCTCACTCACAGGTCCTGCTACTTGCCAAACAGAGCCTTAAGAGAGCTAAATTAACCCTTCAATAAAATATATGACATCTTTGTTACCTCTCTACTCAGATAGAGGCTAAAACCTCCCTGATCAGCTACACATTGCCCTCATATACTATGAGAGGATTGATTAGGCTTTAATATCTACAAGTTATCAGACTGCTGGAATTTGAGACTACAAGATACTAACACATCATAGTACCTAAGAAACAAAACATGGTGTGAAGTTTATTTTTATATGCTTCCTACTGAAATCCCAGTCCTGTTAATCTGTCACAGAAGTTGCATATTATAATGAAACATATCCTTGTATACAGTAATTTTAAGTTCTGCCTACCTATTCCTCCTGCAGCACAGCAGTCAGTATTAACTCCTCAGTGAGGCTACTGGCTAGAAAATGGCCAGGTGGACTCCCTTCCCTCTCCACAGCTCAAACATAAACCTGTCACTTCTAAATATACTCAGAGTCTTGCTTTGCTGATAAATGCTCACCTACCCTCACAACAGTCAACTGTCCATTTGTGAACCAATGCAGCCCAACACCCCTTCCCAAGTCCCCAGCATGAGGCATTGTCTGGTCATAAGCAGCTTCTGTACCACACTTGCAAAATTTCTTACCAGTACATCTGTCAGATAATCTACACTGTAGTTCTCACCATGCCTTCGTGCTTTGCCATTTACTGAGAGAGTATAGTTGTAGTACTTTGAATTTTTTTCCTGTGGAAAAGAAAAGTGACACAGATACTTATGCAAAGCAACAGGTACACTGATTACCTGATATTATCCAAATTCATGGCCCATTTGTTAAAGCATTTGTTAAATAGGTTATGAGCATCTGCCATAAAGATACTGCAATAATTTTCAGAAGTGATCTCCATCAACAAAACTGGTTTTAGTGCTATCTCACACTGCTTTGGCTTTACAAATTGGTTTTATTTTCCTCTGGGCACTCATCAGGAGTACCCCTTGTAAAAGCCACAGATCTGACAAAAAAGGGGAAGAAAATTTGCATTAAATCATGAGATGTCCCTTTCCTGCTCTTTCGTGACCAGCAAAATTAGAACATGGGTTGGATTATAAAGCAAAGAAAATTAGGTTGTTAAAAAAAAGTCACATACCAAAGCATACCAAAAACTCCATCCAGGAGGGACATGACCTACTCCCCCTGCATCTTCTGCTCCATACTGAAAAGAGAGAGATCATGACTCACAGTTTCAATTATGATGAATCAAACCTAGACATTATGTTTCACATTCATGTGCTTTATTCAACACAACTCAGAAACCATGTTAAGCCAAATTCAATTTCAGAATGGGAAAAACCACATATATATGCATATAAAAACACGTGTAGGGCCTGTTAAAGGAACCAGGATTCAATAACTAGACAGTAACTGAAATCTTAAATAAATTTAATAAATTTAAATATTATTCCCTGCTACATCATCAAATAACGAGCAGTGATCAAACATGCATGTGACAAGACACTTGCAGGCTTTGTGATAACAGTTCACAAGATCCTAAAGAGAATTCCACACAGACCAACAGCTTCCTTCATCATCCCCCAATAGGGATAGGAACTTGAAGTAATGCTAGCCTCTTGCCATCTCACTGCCAAATAATCTACAACAACTAGCCTTTAAGACAGCAAAAGAGGGAAAGTAGCTGCTGAGTCAGTGCCAAACTCAAAACAGAGGGTGCCTTAGAGCAACACAACGGGTTTTCTCAGGGCAGCCCTCTCCCATCTACATGGCTGGCCTAACTGCAGGCATGGGAGACTCTGCTGAGTCAAGGGATGCTCAGAGGAAGCCAGTTAAGTTTTTCTTCCCCTTGCTGCCTCAGGAACATAAGCAGACAAATTAGCGACTGGCTATGAAAATTCATGTTGCATTGTTCTATTATACCACTAATGTTTTTCACCATGAGATACAAAGAAAACCTGCTGTTAAGAACCCTGTAGCTCATCTTGCTCCTAATCCATCTCCATCATACAAGATGAACACCCAGTCTTACAGCTTTCAGTGCTGATTTTATATCTTGCTATGAACTACCAGAAACTATAACCAAGTTAAAAGGACAAAATATCAAAAGCACACATACAATTGACTCCATAATAAAATGTTAAGTAACTGCTGTAAAAGAGCTCTGAAAATATCTGTTCTCCCAATGAATTTACCTCAGTGGACACCTAACTCTAAAAACAAACCTCAAAAAAAAAAAAAAAAAAAGGACACCAAATACCTCATTTAAATACTTTCCAGCAAAGAATGTTTGATAACCACACATAGCTTTGAGCAGTGCTGGGAAGGTGTATGGTTCTTGAATCTTCTGCCATAACTTGCTGCTGCAGTTCCCTTCCAGGGTGTTATTGACAACGTGATGATTATGTGGATATTTTCCTGTTAAAATGCTGGCTCGACTGGGACAGCAAAGTGCACTGGGGACATACTGGAAAAACAGAATGAGGAGATTTAATACTGGGATAGTAAAACAACTTTATGTCAACATTTATAGTTTCCAAATATCAGCTAACAGGATGACTAATACATTCACCAACAGTACAACCTACTTCTTTCTAGGCACCCAGAATTATATCCCAAGTATTTTCATTAGCAAAAAACTGCACGTGAAGCCAGTTCCAGGTCTCTGCAGCACATGCCCTTCAACTTCTCCCCACCAGATTGGACATGACTTTTAGATGGGGCAAGAGGCCACTAAAATACTGTTTGATCATTGACTCATGCCATTATTTTAGCCATGGAGATACACTAGAATATTAAAAGAGTTAAGTTTCATTGTGCAGGAAGCTGATAAAAGTTTCGAGCAGCTTCTTTTAATACTTCTCAGTTTCTAAAAAGAAGATTCAAACTACGCAGCTTTAATTTACAGATTAAGGAAGTAAGCACAAGTGCTTTCAGAAAGTGAAACTTCACAGATTTTAAATCTGACTTTAACTTAAACTCATTTTCACACTAAAAATAGGTAGCCATTGAATTTTTAAAACCCCACATCCATATCTATAGGTTTCATAAAACTGATATCATTTTTTGATACCTCAGATGACCCAAGATAAAAAATACAGAAATACACACACCTCAGAAGTTCAGAGCATTAATGCAAACACTTACTGCATTGACAAAGGTTATTCCCATCTGGGCAATAAGAGCATTAGTCTTCTTCAGGGGGGTCTGAAAGGAAAGCACCAAAAGGACATCAGCTGAAAATGCAATGATGCCAGGTAAAGCCAAGGACTTGAAACAGGCTGCCTGGAAAAAGGCCCAACACCACTGTTTTTAGGCATCACCCCAGCAAGACACTATGAGTGCCCTTTCCTTCTGGCTAGGGCCTGGAGTGGCCACAGCGATTGCACAAGCGAGCACAAGCGCGGGGACTTTCCAGGGGTATCAGAGGCTGCTCTGGAGAGGCCCCAGCTGAGCCCGGCGGCTCCGCAGAGCGCTCGCCCCACCGCGACGGAGCCCCAACCGCGACGGAGCCCCAACCGCGACGGAGCCCCAACCGCGACGGAGCCCCAACCGCGACGGAGCCCCAACCGCGACGGAGCCCCAACCGCGGGGCTGCCCGGCCTGAGGCCGCACTGAGCCCCTGCCCGAGTGGGCCGGGCCCAGCGCGCCGACCCCCGCGGCCGGAGGCACTCTGACCCCACACCGCGCCCGCCGCCAGGTACGGGCCGCGGGCGGGCAGCGAGCCCCCCTCACCGCGCCCCCCGCCGCAGGGTTACCATGCCGCCCAGGCACACATCCTGGTCGTCGGTGAGGATAAGCACCACGTTGGGCCTCCGCGCCTGCCGGGCTGCCCGCGCCGGGCCGAGCAGCAGCATGGCGGCCAGCGGCAGCGCCCGGAGCAGCGCGGCGGGGGACATGGCGGGGCGCGGAGCGGCGAGGGGCCGGAGCGGCAGCGGCGGCAGCGGCGGCGGCAGCGCGCGGGCCCGGCCCGCCCCCGGCATATGACCCGCAGCGCGGGGGGGCGGTCACGTGGGCCCGGCCCAGGCCCCGCCTGCCATGCGCTCCGCTCTGAGGGCGGATAAACAGCGCGGGGGCGTGCCGAAAGGATGGAGCCGCGCTTCTCGGCAGAAAAATGACTATCTGAACCAAGCAGCAGCGCAAGGTGCAGCGGGCAGAGACTGACGCACAGGAAGTTCCACCTGAATATGAGGAAGAAATTCTTTACTGTGCTGGTGACTGTGCAGTGGAACAGGCTGCCCAGACACGTTGTGGAGCTTCTCTCGCTGGAGATATTCAAAGACCTGGCTGGACGCAGTCCTGTACAGTGTGCTCTGGGATGACCCTGCCTGAGCAGGGAGGTTGGACCACTCAACCTTACACATTCTGTCATCTGTCCATTCCTGACCGCGTTAGTCGCGGTGTTGCGCGTATGGCCGGGCTCCTGCACCGCCGCCGGTGCCGCAGACAGAGCCCGCCATGCGCTCCGGTGCCGTGGGGACCGGCCACAGCACAGGTACTGAACTGCTGGCAAAACCGGGCCGCCCCTCCAGCGGGGGAGCAGGAGCGGCACGGCCGGCAGGGCGGCGGTGACCTCCTGTCAGCCGCACGGGCGCCCGGTGTCACCGCCCCGAGGCGGAGCGAGCTCCGCACCCTCCCCGCCCCTCGGCAGGTGCAGCGCCCCCGCCCCGGCCTCTACCACGGTGCGCGGGGAGGGAGCGGAGCTGCCGCGGCGTTCCTGCCTGGGCTCTCCCGCCCGCTTCCCCTTCCCCTGCCCGCCCCACCCCGTGTGACCGCGGAACGGGCCGAGCCCGGAACCCGGCGGCGGCGGCGCGGAAGATGGATGCGGCGGAGGCCGGCGCGGGCGGCCGGGCGGGCAGCAGCGCCGACAGCCTGGCCGAGGAGGAGGAGGACGAGGACGAGGCGGGTCCCGGCAGCGGCCGGTCCAGCCGCACCTCGTCGCTGGTGAGCGGGCTGCTGACCGAGCTGTACAGCGCCGGCGAGGCGGCCGCCCCCTCGGGCAGCGCCCGCTCCCGCGCCCTCCGGGAGCTGCAGCAGCGGCCGAGCCAGGTCAAGTACCTGCGGCTGAAAGGTACAGCCCGCCCCGCCTGCCTGCTCCTGCCCCTGCCCGGAGCTGCCCCTGCGCCTCGCTTCTCTGTGCCTGCAAGGCAGTCCTGCCCGCAGGTGCCCTCCGAGCCTGTGCTCACGTGTTTCTGTGTGTGTGTGTCCATATCCAGGCTTTCTGCTGGGCCATGGCTCCCAGAAACTCCCCACGTGTGTTAGCTGAGACCTTCTTTACACTAGGGTCTCCTGCGCTGTTCTCCCCTCTTTCGTTTCAGGTGCCCTAAGGAACTGAATTAGGGTTGTCTGCTACTCGTTTCTGTGACAGGCTGCCTAAGCTTTTGTGTTTCTGCAGGTTTGGTGCTTTTCCTCACTTACAGTCATGAATGCCCAGTTTCTCCTTTCTTTTTCTTCCTTTTTCTTTCTGTCCTTATTTTTTGGATCTAGAAGAGATCCTACATATACAGTATCATAAGAGAGACATTTTCCCAGGGCCTTTTGGCTGGACTAAAGCTAAACTGTAAAGCTTATTTGGAGGTCGGTATGTCTTCCAGAAAATAAATAAAAGAAGGAGTGTGATGAAAAATGTAAATGCCGGAATCAATCATAATCTAAATGAAAATTTCAAAGAATTCTTATGAAAGTTAGGTTGCCTCAACAGTGCATGTTTGTGAAAGACTGAGACGTGCAACTCCAAGTTGGTCCCATGAAGAGGAAAAGAGAACAAAAGCCTCTTGTCTCCTGATGTTTAATCGCTTTTCCTTTTGATGAGGAAAAAACCCAAGAGGTGACTAAATATGCCTGTTCTTCAGAGCTGTGCAAACAGCTATCTGCTTCCGTGTTTGGCTTGTTAATGAGATGACACGCCATCTGATGTTACTAGGATGTAGCTCAAGTTCTTCTCTGTGTCCTTTGGCAACCTGGGACTCAACAGGAAATTTTCTTGTTCAGAAATATATCTTGTGGTATTTCAACTCATTAGTTTTGCTGCCAAGTTATTGGTTTTTATGGACACAGTTAATTGGCATGAGTGGGAAAGAGTAAAACTCACCAGATAACTCTGGTGGTGACTGTATAAATTAGTATGAGTGCACCTTTCTTTTTTTTCCTTTGCTTTCAAATCCATAGATCTAGTTTTAAATTACCTTGCTTGGTATAAGTGTTTGAGAATTCCATCTGAGCAGCAGGTGCTGAAACAGGGTAGTGGCTGTAAAATACAGTATTGTTTTACCAGTGGCTCCCCCACCCTTGCAGTCATACTTTTCACTAGCCTATGGTTGATGATCATTTCAGCCTAATTTGTCCTTAAGTTCTCCAGAATTACTGGAAAAGTTTTGCCACATGAGCTGAACTATTTACCATCCCACTTTTCCTGGATGCGTGCATACTTTTCTCATTCGATCAGGTTACCAAAGAATGGATTTCTTGGGTTGATTTTCTTTCCAGCATCAGGGACAGGGGTTGCATTGAAAGTGACAGTTTGAGAACTTTGCTGCAGGGAGCAGGCAGCTGTGTAGATGCTGGTGGCAAGCTGTACCAGGCTATTGCAGGGAGAAGCTGAAGAGGTCAACATGTGATAGGCAAGACCTAGGAATTCACTGGTGGGGGGAGCCCCTGAGACAAGAGTAGAGGACTCAGAAAAATTAATGGACTTAAGACATCTCCCCAGTAATTCCCTTTTCTGGTGCTGAAGCTCACCTCATGAGGGGACAAGAGGAATATTAGATCTAAGCTGAGACATTTTGATGAAGGGGTCTGGTGACACTGTAACTGACTGGTGGAGACAACTGAGGCCATGACTGAAGCTGTCTAGTTGCATCTTAGTGGAAAGAATTTCCCACTTAGAGTTTATTCTGGAGTTGCATTTGTAGCTTTGCAGGCAGCTTCTTGAATGTGTTCCCTTGTTACAAATGTATATCTTGTCCATGCAGGGGCAGCTTCTGGAATGTACTGTATTTAAAATGTATCCCCTGGTTGTGCTACTGTTGGTATATTCTGTCAATATTTGTCACGTTCCTAGGAGTTTATAACAACATAATTGTTAAGATTCATACTCTGTGCAATAAATCGAAGTGCTTTTGTTTAAAAGAAAATTAAAGACTTTGGCTGAGATTCTGAAAGTGTTTATAACTGGGAATTACCCCAGTCAATAGAACTTGTCATTTATAGAAAGCTTGTATTTGTAAATGTCTGTGGGGCGAGTGCCTTTGCATGTCAACTACAATAAGCTGTTTGTGAACGTTTTGGCCTGTACTGAAGTTGTTTTCTCTGCTTGTTGGCAGATGTTGATGAATTAACAACTATAAAACGAGAACTGAATTACAGAATTTCCGTTCAATCAGCAAAGTTGCTCCGTCTTCTGAAGCAGAAAGACAGGCTTGTACAAAAAGTCCAGAAGAACTGCGACATTGTCACAGCTTGTTTACAGGCAGTTTCCCAGAAACGTTGTAAGTACTTTCTGTGTACTGGTGTAAATAGTTCATTTCATTAACGTGGGTAGTGTTTCATTTAAGTCCTCACACTTAATTTAAAGTCAAGAGGCCAGGCTGTGCTATTCCTTAGCTATGACTGATTCCTAATTATGTCAGTGGTACCTAGAAACAGGCAAAGTTCGACTGGGTAAGCTGCTGTAGCCTCAGCTGTCAATTCTGTGTAACTCCTTTCTACCAAGTTGATCCAAGGTGAGGAGTATTAATAAAAACTAACCTACTTCCCTTGAAGCCCTTTATCAGCATCAGTGTTTTGGGAGTGTGTGGGAAAGAGAAGAAATGTTGTTCTTTAATTGCTTAGCCTGTTTTTCCTGCACAGTAAAACTATTTTATTTGATTTGGCAAAGTTGTCATCTTAAGATAGACTGAAGTGCTTTTTGTTAGTGCTTCTAAACTATGTGTAAGAACAAATAGAAATTATGCCTTTGGAAAGGATGTGTGAAAATAACCTAATGTTCTATCTTATTTTTTCATTAACATGCAGCGTGACAGGTACAGAAATGTTCAGGTACAGTAAATAAAGCATGGTCTTTTCATGAAAATGTCTGTAGGAGCTTTGAGGTGCATGTGAAAACTTTACTAAAAGAATTTTACTTTAGTGGTATGTGCTAATGTAGTAAAGGTAAGAGCTTGTCTGTTAATGTGAAACTTAATTTTTAAACATTTGAAAGCATTCCTTTGTTTTACTTAAACCTGGCATGTAAGTTCTTGGCTGTCATCTACTGTGTAAGCATATTTCTTCTCAAGAACTCTTTTCTTCACATAAGCTTGATAACCAAGGCCTCCATGCTACTAGTATGGAAGCATATACTATAGTCTCCTTTCAAATGAGACTACTTTTCTGCACATTTAGAGGATTTGACTGTAAATTCTGAATGTTTTTCCCCACACAGAGGAATCTTTATGTAGAGGTAGAACTGTAGTTTTCAATTAACCTCAAGTTCAGGTGTTCACATTCAGATATTTGAATGCTGCCTTTAGCAATCTATACAGACCAATTGCAAACAAATACTGTTTAATGAAAAGATGGAAATTTTGTCTGACCTTGTTTGATTACTGCTTGAAAAATTAGCTCCTAGTAGTAATTTCAGTTAGTTCAGACATTACAGGGCTGATAAATTTGATCTCTTATTTTCTGACATAATGTCTCTAATGCTTTAATCTGTTTCTACAGAGAGAAAAAAAAAAAAACCAAAACAAGTCCTGTTTAAAAAACTCTATGCTCAAAACTGTGTTCAGTGTTGGAAAGTTCAGGATCTGTTAGTTTTGCAGCTCACACAGGAAACCATCCACTCCTCAGCCTTAGACCTGTGCTGGCTCTTGGTCCCTGCTGCATGCACAGAAAAGGTCTGGCCCCTTGACAGCTTTGGGAACCCACATCTGACTTGCTTGTGCTTCAGGACCACTGATAGCCTCCCTCCCAGAGTGGGTGGAGTAAATGTGGAGGAACAGTTGACAGGAACAACTTCATAACTTATTGTGTTTCTCATTATGCTGCTGAACCTTTGTCCTTAGCAGGTGATGCATGTTTTGCATCCAAAAAGGTATTAGTATAGAAAATAAAATTCATTTCAGAGTGAAAGGCATTTTGATTGGACACATGAATGATCATGACTCTGTTAAAGGAATGATAAATTATCATATATTCTGTAGAATATATGATAAAATCAGTTCACTGTGCTGTACTTCTAGTTTGTAAGATATATGAATGAAGAGTTTCATTTTAATAATGCTTTTATTACCCAAGTTTAAATTAAATTCTCCAATAAAGAAAATTAGTAAGAGAGAATTATGTGATGGCCTCATGCCAAATATGGCACTTGTTTCTCTTACTCTTGTGATTTTGAGCTATTTGGTGTAAGAAAAGATACATGTTTGTTCTGGAGCACTATGAACTATTTCAAGTCCATATTAGAAACTAAGCAGAGTGCTTTATGCACTTAATGATATCATTTAAGAAAAGGAGAATTCAGTAAAATTGCAACAATGTTTTGCAGCTGTCATCTAAAGAGTATGTGAAAGATATCTCTTGTATTTTATATAGTGACAGCTTGCTGTTATTATGAAATATATTTTGATTGGTTGAATTGCAAATCAGAAGTTCCTTGAATGGAAATTTTTATTGATTTTAATTAAAACAAACCCAGAAGACAACAAACAGCCCAACACAAAACCATGTATTATCTATAATTTATTTAGAAATAAAAGCATCTAGTTCAATTCTAAGTCAGTTTGTCCAGAAAAAAGCAGGAATACTTAAATCTGATTCAATATAAAATAAGCTGAAGTTACAGAAAGTTGATTAATATTCTTTTATATTTTTAATGAAGAAATAATTCTAGTAGAAAATTTCCTAAAGATACAAATAATTTGTCTGTCATAGCTGTGTTGCTGTGGTGGTGCTATGTACCTGACTTTAAATGGGTCTCATGCTGTATTCAATAAGATCATTAGTATTCTCTCTTGTAACACTTGTTTAGCAATGATTATTAAAATATTATTATTATTATTATTATTATGTTATTTGAACATTGCTTCTGTATAGAATTCTCTAAGATAACAATAAACTTTGCTTTCTAGTTTTTCTTTTCCTTTTTTTGGTTTGATTTAATGCAGAGCCCAGTAGAGGGAGACAGAATATTTTATTTTGGGCAGAACTAGATATGTATCTCTGGTTTTGATAAGGATATAAAAGCCTTCAACCTTCCTTAAACATGAAGGGAAGTGCTTTATTACAATTGTGGTCAGGCAAGAGTTGAATGAAAAGGCTTAGCATCAGGTTCTCAAATAAATGTTATTCACAAAGGAAATATTAGTTTCCTTATGTGAAATAGATGAAAAAACAGTAACAAATGGCTTTTTAATTATAACTGAGATAATTAATATCCACATGGTTGTAAAAGTTATTCAGGAGCTCCTGACTAAATGAACTGAATGTTTTGGAATCCAGCTGCAGAAATTCAGAGGATTATGCCTATATTTATTAGTGTTGTTTGCAATCTCTTTGACTGTATCTTAACTGGATAGAAAGGCAGCATGAACTACCATCATCTGGGCATAGATTTGTCCCCTGCATGTCCCCAGAGCATGGACAGTTTTGTGGTAGAAGACTGGGCTATGAAGTCTCCTCAATTTCTGAGAATGAGGTTTTGTCTCTATAGCATCAACTTTTCTTGCAGGGTATGGAATTCAGAGGAAACTGGGAAGGCATTGACCGATGTTTTTTTGCACAAATTCATTAGGAAAGAACTGAGCAAGGTCACATTACCATGTGTACCTTGAAAAGTGCAACTTAGATATGCAAAAGTACTCATACATTTAGATTAAATTTCTATTTTCTGTCTTCTCATTCCCTTCCTCCCTCGGTCCTACTGCATTTCTGTGTCCTGTCCCATCTTACCATTTTTTCTTGACAAATGCTTTATTAGCTTTTCTTATATGACCCAATCTTTAAGTATTGGACTTCTCAGCACTGTTCTGTTTTCTCCATCCCTGCATCATGTCTATCTTGCAGTGTCTACCCAGATTACTCCCTGTCCTTGATTTTTATTTGCATTGTTCCTTGGTCCCCTTCAGATCTTCTTCTTTGTCTTTTTCCTGCATGTATTAGTTATCTATCTACTTGCCCATTTTATCCATCCATCCATCCATCCATCCATCCATCCATCCATCCATCCATCCATCCATCCATCCATCCATCCATCCATCCATCCATCCATCCATCCATCCATCCATCCATCCATCCACAAAACCAAGCCAGAAATTCACCAATTTTAGTTCATAGGGTAAAAGTTTGGTTAAAGGTGTAAGAACAACTTTAACACACTATAGTGTGGACACAGCTAATGTTGATTTGATTGTACTTTAACTTGATAAGGTTCTTGGAGGAGAGAAAAAATTTTCACAACAAAAACAATCAGCCACTGAAATAATCTCCCCTGTGGCTTATCTGTCTCTTCCCACTCACTTCCCAGTAGTTAGATGTACTGTTGTAGTTGTATAAATATGCTTTAACCTGGAACACCCCAATTGCTCTGGTTTATTTTTTTTTTTTTTAAATTTTTATATGAAGACTTGAGTTAGTGAATATTGCTGCTATGGCAGTTTAGTGGAGGTGGGCTGGGCACTGGTTAGCAAGGATTTTCTGATCCATTCTGTGTCCTGTGCTGGTTTGCCAAGAGTGAAGTAATGGAGCAGTTAGAAAAGAAGAGAACCTATATTTAGTGATGCTGGAGCTTGGTTCAGTGGGGATGGTAGCTGTGTGCTTGGTTTGTCAGATGCACTGGGCAGCAGTTCTTTTGATCTGGATGGGGAAGTTCACCTGCTGGTCCCTTGGGATGGGCATGCACAAGGCAAAATGGCTTTAGATCTAAGTGTGGTCTTAACTGACTTCACTGTTACCCAGCATTATTAATAAATTGTGTCATTTTTGAAAATATTATTGAAGACTCCTTCAAAAGGGCCGTCTGTATTGATGAATATAAAATCAAATGCCATTTGAGTAACATACTTCATTCAGCTTCAGCCAGCAAAGATTCTGGAAAATCTGAAAGCTTATTCAATTGCAATTGGAGCCTGGGCTGAGAAGGCTTACTTTTCTTTTAACATAAGGCTCAGAGGGAGGGACTGCAAACAGCAACCTTCATTGTTGTGCATCAGGGCATGAAGAAATGTTTCAGTAAGTAGGTGTGTGTCATGTTTAGTATTTGCTAATATAAATTAGATTGTGTATTCTGAGTATCTGTTTGTTAGACTAGGAGAGAGTTTGAGTGTTGTCAAACATAACAACAGCAGTGTGGAATGCAGACTGACAAATAATTACTAACAGAATAATCCTGAGGAGTTTTTAGAAGTGAATTCCATGGTTACTTTCTTTTGATGAGAATATCATATTGGAACTGGTCTTTGAGCAGTGCAGCCAGGATGCTGGGACCTGGGAAGTAGTTTAACAGAGCAGCAAGTGAGTAAATTTCTGGTCTAGCACTGTGTCCTTACCTTTAATAGGATATTCTTCTAGAGAATATCAATGTAGTACCCAGATTTAAAGTGCAATAGTGCTGCTGATGGGATGTGAACACAGAGTATGTATGATCTTGCAAATAATGAATTTTGACGTTTTTGGTCACTTGATGAGCAGTAGCAGTGGTAAGCCCTAGGGGAAGAGACCACCTCACTGCACTGTCTCCAGCCACCTCTTCAGAATGATCTGTGCTAGCCCCAGAATGCTGACTGCTGTGTGAGTCAATAGAAGCCCTTGTCAGGCTAATTAAAAATACTTAAACTGACTGCCATCTTCTCTTGCTGTGAAAATAAAACTGTAATATAAATTATAAATTGGCAATCTGTGCAGTCAGTTTCCTTAAAAATCTGACTAATTGTGTGATTGTGCAGATTTGGCACCTCTCAGAGGCCATTTTGAGGTTAATTTCAGTTTCCTAACTCCTAAGGTGAAGTAAAGTTTCTTTACTTTTCTGGTGTTGAAAAAATAATTTTTTCCTTTCTTTTCACCTTAAAAGAAAGAGGCTGGATTTGCTGTCTAATTTGGTCATGTATCAACTGAGAAGTTCTTGTGGTCATTGCAGAATATCAGATTCAAAAGGTGGCAAGAATTAAGTGCTTGCAGCATTACAGAATCTGGAATCCTCACTTCTGAGGGAAATTTTGCTTTAAGGATACAACAACTAAAATATCTTGTTCTAGCATGAAATAAAACACCCACTCACAAGAGTCAATTCCTTATGAAGCAAAATTCTGAAAGCTTGCATTTCAAACCAAAATGCTTTGTTCAGATGCCTTTTTCATTTCATATTATGTAACGAACTATTTTCAAGTAAGATGATAAAATGTTTCATCCTAAAAAGAGTCAAAATCATGCTTTTAGCATTTGGAAATCTGTTTTTATCAAGGATGACATTTTGCTATGAAGGACTTTGCTTTTCACAAACTGATATTTTATGTCAGACCTCTCCATTAAAGTGGTTTGAACCAACTGTATGACAGAGACCCTCCTGGGAACATTCAGCAAGCCATCTCTGCAGCTCACTCCCTGGCTGCTCAGCACTGGGATTGCCAAGCTGGTTAGGGAGCTGAGGAGCCCACATGCATTTCTAAACCATATGTTTTGCTTCTGAGTCTGTAGGGGTTATATGAATCCTTATTTTTCTGTGTCACATACTTTCCTAACTACTTTGTCCCTAACTCTCTGACCACTGAAGTGTCTTGTTTACCAAAAGTACCTCCCAGCCTCCTCAGAACAAATACCATCTCATAATTGGCTAAAATTTGAGCAATTCTTGGAAATGGCTTTTATCATGGGCTCCTTCAGCTATATTCTTTTGGATTTAACTAAGCAAACTCTCTTGGTGGCTGCTTTGACTAGCATCAGGAGCCAGAGGTAAGATTGCCTTTGTTAAAAGCCCTGGCAGTGTGTTTCCAGTGACTCTGGGCTGTGCTCAGTATCAGGACAGAGTATTAGACTACACCTGACTGGCATTGTTTTATTTTAAGTGTCATTCTACTGCTACTGCTAATAGGGAATTGTCTGCATTCAGAGCTGAGGTCACTGATGTTAGTAAATTCCTGGGGACAATGTGGAGCCTGCTGACTAAGAGATCTTTATGTCCTTGAGGAAGGTGCTGCCTTCTGGCTCACTGCTGCCATTCATTTTCCAGTTCAGTGAGCTGCTGTGTCTGGAGGAGTGAGATTTTCCTCAGAAAGGGAGATAGATGCCAGGGGTTCAGGGCTAGGTGGAAGCTGAGCAAAATGAGCAGCTGACCTCAGGGCACTTGCCTCTGAGAAGAGAGAGCCTTCAGCTGCCTGTTCACTCTGCCTGTTGGGCACCAAACTTGGCCCCAAATGTGCCTCACACAGAAACAGGTGGCTGCTGCTCTGAGACACAGCAGCCCTTCACCCACAGCAGTGTGGGAGACCCTGGTCAAGTAGCTGTGGTGTTCCACTTCTGTATAATCTGTGGGTCCTGTGAAATGGAGAGCCATGCTCCTTCAGCCTTCCATCTCACCCCACTTGGAATGCTTGCCCTGGTCTGTTGGATCTTTATAGTAATAACAGGATGGAGCTGCAGGTATGGTAGTCTTAGAGCTTTTATTTCAGTGCATCAGCCTCATTATAGGGTGAGACACAGGTGAAAGCTCTCACCATAACAACAGCTGAAATTCTCTTCGTTACAAGGTCTTTTTAAAAGATACTGTTTAAAGCTTACAGGCATTTGCTTAAACCAATTATTAAAGTTGTGTGTACACCTTGCTTTTAACAATGCATGCTTGTTGTTAGCTTAAAAACAATGGATAAAGGTTTATTATTAAACTTAGATTTTTCTATTATCTTCCTTAGCATATTTTCTTTCATATTTAAGGCCTATCTCTACACAGCTTAAAAACACAACCTTATTGTTTTTTGTCCTTGTATATCTGTATTCTTGCATTCTTCTGTTCTGAGTTTTGCTTTCACACAGCTTCTGAAAGTTTTCTACTTTTTCTATTTCCCACACCCTGGGAGATGGCAGGCATCTGGGCTGAGGGTGTAGTGGGGCTAAATTGGCCTGTCTGAAGTGTGTTGTGTAGGTGTGTTCTGTAGTTGGCCTCAGCCTCTACAATGAAGGGTGCACCCTGCAATGGCCACCTGAGGTGGTGAGAGAATCAGCCACTGATTATCTAACTACAAATAATTCTCTTTCTTTCCTCCCTGCCTTCCTCCCTAATAAATAGCTCAGAAGTATTTTTGATGATGTAGAAACTTGATAGGATAGTAACAATGTAGGTACAAATAAAAAATATTTTGCAGAATAAATATTTCATTGTTTAGCATGGAATGGAACAGTGAATTCAGTAAATCATTCTGTAAGCAATAATCTGGCTGCTTGATCTAGGCCTGGTTTGTGACAGAAAATGCAGATTATTTGGTATGGGGATGTACAGATCAGAGTCACAATCAAATTCTTGTCCTGCAGCATTTGGTGTAGGATGTTGTAACTATCCTTTGTCAGTGTGCTAGCAGCTGTGACAACAATGAAATTGGTTGAGATAGTGGTGCACCAGAGGTTGTGTTTATTTTGGATATGCATACAGCTTGGAGGCTGACTGCTTAGCTGCTTCTCCATATTTTTCTGTGTAACAGTAATCCTGCTGCTGTTGCAAAGTTATAGCTAACCTCACAGATTAGCTTTGTAATGCATGTAGAATTTTGACCCCACTGAATTACACTTTTCATAACAGCTGTGTCATGAGGAATTGATGTATTGCAGAGTGCTTGTTATATAAAATACTTCTTTAGTATTAGAAATGGGGATTAATGCAACAGATTATTGTGTGTGGAGCTTTTTTGATTACTTATCAAGAAATACTTGTAGTATTTTTATACTAATTTGCCTGCAAAAAGTGGTTCTCAAACTAGTGATCTCTTATTTCTCTGATACTGCAGTAACTTTGGAAGGTGGGATTTGATTAGCTCAAATTGAGGAGGCATGCTGGAGGAAGGCTGTTACTGTTTGGAAACAACAAAGTCAGAACAGCCTGTTCTCTGTCTCCAGTCCCTGTCTGTCAGTCATGACAGTAGAAATAACTGGCAGGCACTGCTGTTCCCTCTGCTCAATTGAAGCTATTCAGATGGATACTTGATAAGTTTTGTTAGTCTAATAGTTCCCTGAAAAACTGGGAAAGCTTTTACTTGGCCACCCAGGGATTACTGTGATTAAATGAAGTGCCAATTTCCACATAGGTTCAGGGAGAGTTTGTTACAGCTCATCCTGCCGCAGCTGCATGCCTGCCCTGGGGCAGGGTGTGTGCTGGCCATAGGGGCAGGAGTGGGATGCAGGGCTCAGCTGAGCAAAGGGCTCAGCCTGCAGTCTGTCTGCAGAAGTGCTCCTGTGCTTTGTTGTGTGTGTTCAGCATCCAGGCTGTAACCTAGGAGTTCATTGCACTAACTGGCAATTTGCAAGGAAGCTGGCTCTACAAGCAGTGGTGCCAAAGGCCACATGGGAACAGTGATGTGTGAGAAATACACCTGAGTATGCATTCATATTTCACAAATCTTTACAGTTCTGAACTGGTAGTAGATCTTCTTCAATACCTGCAGGTAGTGAGAGACAGAGAATCTGTGGCAAATATTGGACAATCAAGATGTAAGGGTTTGTGTATAAAGCTCCCAGTAGGGGTGGCTGTGTGAGCTGCATAACTGTAATATCATGTCATTTCAGTCTTTAATCTTTTTCTGGCAAGCTTTTGGATGTGGGAACAGCCTGAGAGAAAAAGTTCTCTTAGATTGTATGCATAGTCTTCCACACTTGTCTAGCTAAGCACTGCCTTCTCTTTTATTCTGCTGGGGGTTACACTTTTGTACAAGAAACGATGCTGTACTTTTTCCTACTGAAATGCTCTTTTCTAAAAAAGCCAAAAAAACCAACCCCAAACATTACAAACTTGTAGGATGGTTAATGGGCCTTCAGTGAAAATACCTAACAGGGTATATGGCCTTTAAGTAACACAGATGCATTTTATCTCCAGTGGTACATTCTTTGGTCACATTAGCCTTTGAAGAAAAGATTTCCTGGATACTGAGGATCAAATGGAGGATAACAGCTGCTTGGGATAATTAGTGCTAGAAATAGACATATTTATGGAGCATCAGCCAGTGCCAGCAGCTATGTTTCTGCAGCTTTGAGATAGCTTGGTGTTAAAAAAAAGATGCTAGGAAAGTGGGCTGTGGAACTTAGTTTGTCTGTATCAATAGTCCTGCTTATGATTCTGCACTGGAGCAACTCTGAAGGAAGAATTAAATGTGAATCTCAGATTTTTAAAATGTTTTTCTCCTTGAAGCTCTTAATAACCTCGATTTACTGAGCAGTAAATGAGTGATCCTCACATACCCTTGAAATTTGCCAGAGAAGTCAAGTCCATATTCCATTTTCACATTAGATCATGTTACTTACAAGCCCATCATTTATCTTTTTCTTAGTAAAAATTGGAATCTTCTTGCTATGTTTTGTCAGCATTAAAATGGCTTCTAAATCTAGTTCTCTAGAAATTATTGGTAACTTCCTAAAAATCACAGAACCTGTACTGATCCTGGTAATGGTACTGATGTTTTCCTTGCCAATATGGCCAAATACATACCATGAACAATTTTTGATTCTTGGGCTGGATTAGGCATCATTAATAGCTAACATTTTATTTTTTGTGTGTATTTGCATGATTTGCATTGTTTGTTTGGATTTTGGGGTTTTTTTCCCCAACATGTTATTACTAATTTCTTGTCTTATCCAATGCTCATTGGCAGAAATAGGTATTGAACCTTAGATCCTGAAGGAAAAAATATTATACAATGAAACTAAAGGAAGTCAGAGTGGGGACATAATCAATGTACAGAGCTGATTTTTAAAAAATGTATACTAATCTGAAGAGCTAAATGTTACTGATATAGTAATATCTAGAGAGGTCTGGAAGTCAGGTGTCTATTGAGCTGGACAAACTAGATATGACTGAATGAATAGATGGTATGATACTCCTTGAAAAACAAACTTTATGAGACAAGATTACTTGAAGGCTGGCAGAAGCAGTACATGTTTAAAGAAATAAAGTCAGTTGTCCCAAGCTATGGTAGTAAGCAGTCAGAGCCTTGTTGTTAGCCAAACTCGTGCTTATGTGATGTTGTACATGCTCAAAATCAATTTTAATGGCTCTAGGCCTCAGTACTAAATGAGCCTTTGATTAATCCTAAACTAATCCAATTCAATAAACTTGCCCTGTAAGGGTAGGTTATGAACTTAAGTTTTGTCATTTAGCTGTTAAGTCTAAAATCTTTGGGTAGTAATGTTTTTGGAACTGATAACTATTTTCTCCTCTTCATCTCACAAACTTCATTAAAAAAACTCTGTGTGAAACTTGCTTAAATGAATAATGTGTGTATTTTTTTCAGGAAGTGGAGGTGGTGGATAGAGGTTCTTTTGCTTTGCTAGCTGTTCCTATTTCTAACACTTGTAGAGTACAGCTCTGTGAATCTGTGGCCCACTTGGGAGATGAAGAGAATTTGGTGGTCTGGAGGACTTGGGGGTTACAATAGCTCCATCTACATGCAAAACTTTGTTTTTGGAGCTAGTGGCATCTACAAATGGGAAGCAATGCACACATGATCCAAAAACTGGAGTGGTGGTGCAAGCCTTGCTATTGGCTGATCAAGGTTTGTTGTTCCAAGAGCTCTATGGTGCTTACATGAGCTTCTCCAAGGAGTCAGCAGCATTCTCCTCCCCAGCTCCAGAAAGAGTCATGTTTCTGTTCCTGTGGAGCCTGTGTGTACTGGGAGAGAGGATCCATGCTGGAAGCTGGATTCCTGTCCTTGGGCAGTGCAGGGCAGACTGGCTCTTTGCTACATGTCTAATGAAAGCCTTCCATGGGCTGAACCTAGTCTTTGTTACACGTCCTTAGCATTACTGCAAATAAGTATGAATCAATGTATAAAACCTTTTATGTATAAATGTGATCCATTTCCATAATTCCTGGCCCAAAGCAAGGAGATTTCATCATTAATAATTTTTCTGCCTTTGGCAATTAATTTTTAACCTAAAATCTTTCAAAGTATTCTATTTGTGGATAAATCTTGTTTTGGGGATATAGGATCATTTTGCTTTTTTTCTTTTTTTTCATTGTGTTGGGCAGATAAAAATCCTACTGTTTCTGAAATAGCAGTTTAGATCAATGAAACTAGTGATTCACACTGTAAAATTCAATTTGTATGCTAGGTGCTAAGCAAATAATCAGATACCAATAAAGAAAGAGAAGTTCAGTTTTAGATCTGGGACCTGCTATGACCTCAATTTTTCTGCAATATTATCTTGAGCATAACTACAAATCATACCTGTCAGAATTCTTTTTTGTATGTATTGCATTAGCTTTTCTGCTGAGTTGGTGACTTATTTTTTTAAACTTCCATGTAGCATTTAAGCAGAATTTTGGAATGAGTACTGGCCAAGATAATGCATTTACTTCATATTGTTTAGCAAGGTTAGGAAACATTTCTTAACTTTTATAATCATACTTTTCAGCACTATTTTTTATTATGTAGGCTTCTTCAGCAATTTTTCTTCGTAATATATGCCTTACCAAAACAATGTTTTGAGTTTCTTTTGTAGACACAAATAATTTCTCTGATAAAAAGGTAATTTGCTCTTCAAAACCTCAATTCAATACATTACTTTGTATTCAATTTAGAAGGTTTTCTCTATTTTATCGACCATATAATCATTGCTATGACTTTTATTTCAGTTGTTAACTCTAGACTTTAAGCTGCTGGTTACTACAGCAGTTAAAATATATTTTACTTTAACAGTGCTTGCATGACATATAGCTTTCTCATGAGATGCATCTGCTATAGCTTTACTGCTATAGTTGGCACATGAAGGCAAGAAATAAAACAAATTGATTCTCCCCCTCCTTTTATTTTCATCACTATTCCTCAACTGGCAATTATAACTTCAGATTTTATTTATACATTTGAACCAAATTTTAAAAAATATAATAAGAAACCTAGATGTTGAGTTACAGACACAGCCAATTTTACAACATGGAGATATCTATCCACTTATATATAATTTTTCTCTGATTAAGAGCTTGTTAGAAGCATGTGGAGCATAGCATTTGGAAGCTTCTGCAAGCTTCTTTTTTTTTGTTGGGTGTACTTTCCTCCTTTTGGAAGACAACATATATATGAACAAAGAATTAAACATAAATTAGACTTCAGCACTGGATTAATCACCTGCTTTAATGTTTGTGCATATGTTTTCATGAGTGCTAGTGTGCTTTCTTTATGGTCATTGTAGATCTAGTCTGTCTTCCTCTTGTTGCTTTCATATCCAAAACTCTTCACAACCTGCTTTTTTCTCTGTTGTCCCATTCTTATAATTTCTTACTTAGTATTCAAGCTTGGCTTATGCCTCCTACTTTCATCCTGCCAGTGTTTTAAAACAAATACATTTTCAATTTTCCTCCATACTGGCATTTTCTTATAGATGTTTCACCATGTTGAACATGTTGATGATTAAAACCTGATCTCTTAGCACTCTCATTGACCTTATGCATTCATGGTGTGTCCACTTGAGCTCAACTCTATCATGAAGGCCATAGAAACAATAGCAGCTCTTATATTAAGAATACTGTCCACTATGCTTTTCAGTATTATCTGGATGTCAGCCTATACTTATCTATCTGCTAATGCATTTTCTTTTTTATTTTTTTTTTTAAGTGGGCAGTCTGAGGTTTTGCTGTACTTGTGCAGTAACTGTAGCAATAGTGCTGGAGCCCAGAATTAGGATTTACAGGCACTGCAGTGAAGACAGATTGCTTTAATAGTATGACAGGTGTGCTCAGTTGTGTAAGTTTGTTTTCCTCTATTATTGGCATACTAAGGTGAACTAACTGCTGTCTTGTGATCAAACAAAATTAGTTTAAGCTCCTTTTTGTTTCCCACATAAATAGTGCTTAGTTAAATCTCTGCCTTGTTCTTTCAGTGTAGCTATTGAACCATATGTTAAAATGTTGCACACCATATCTGTTTTGTAATGTTAGTAAGGTTTGGGGTTTTTTCTGATATATTTGAGGTGCCTCTGATCTGTGCTGCATGATATTTAAAAAACATAAGTCAGTTTCTATTTTTTGGGATTTCTTTCAATTCTCTTCTTTTAAGCTCTGGAAACAGTCCATTCCCAGTGATGGGCCTGGAGGGAAATAAGCCATCCTTTGTTCCCAGCCCATTGGCACTAGTTGCTATCACTTGTGTGCTCAGGGTTGCTGAATTACCAGCAAATTTAAATTCTTCTATTCTCAAAACTAGTTTGACCTAGGAGCTCCAGATGCTACAGAATACCAGCTTATTAATGGCGTAGTCATGAGAGGTGGTGACATAGGAGAGTAAATAATTTGTGAAGTAAAGCATTTGAATATTAATATATTCAGTGTTAGCTTGATGTGATTATGTTGTAGACAGGTTTAAGACAAGCTTCTGGCTTACTGCTGAGGGGTTTTTTGAAGAACTCAAAAAACCAGGAGCTTTTTTTTCTCTACTGGATTGAGTTCAGATCTGGGAGATGGATTTATGCAGGTCTGCTGCTGCTGCCTGTAGCCCTGGTACTATATAAATGTTAAGTCTTTCTGCACATCCCTCATTCATTTGAACAGTTATATATCTACAAATGGAAAGAGGCTAGGAGTAGGTTCAGGGGGATTACAGGCACATCTGTATGTCTGTTTTAGCAACCTGAATGCTTTTGAAGGCTTTCATATGCTCACCTGCATGATCCAATTGCATGAGCATCTTGTGCTACTCTATGGACAACGAAGGGATTGAGGGATTGCAGTCAGCCTTACCTGCACTGATTCACTGCCCAGGAATGTGATGCCTCCCTAGATGGGAAGCTGGTCATCCTAACTCCATCCCATTGTGCTGTAAACTGCTTTCACAATTGATTTGCAGATATATTGTATTTTCAAGTGCTTTCACTAATGCTGGAAAACTTCTCAGGATTTATCTGCCAAAAATTTCAAGAAGCAATATGGTTATGAACATTATTCAACTTGAAAGTGCCCTTACTAGATGTAACTGTCCATCACTCCCAAAGAATAAATTACAACCTGCATTGTGGGTAGGGGAATCTTGCTGTATTGAGGGAGACCTTCTTCTCCTCTCTCATCAATCCTGTCCTAGTGTATCCAAGTGTGTAGTACAGAAGGCAGGAGTGGATAATGTGTCTGGGAGGAAAAAGGGAGAATTAGGCAAAAAACCCAGAACCCCGCAAGTAAAGATCATAACAAAGAGTCTTGAATCTGAAGTTCTTGTGGCTGAATCCTGATTGTGATAGCTGAAGGACCACGTAGTGCATATGCAACTGTGAGCATCTTACATGAGTTACAGACTTGTGGATGAATTTCTTGTTGAAAGACATATACCATACTAAGCAGTACTATTTTAATGATTGTCTCTAGATTAGTCACCAATAAATATTGCTAAACAACATGGAAGCAGATGTCTTTTCAGATATCTTACCCATAAACAAGAGAATTCACCAGCTCCTCTGTCATAAGCTCACCAAAAACAAGTGTGATGTTTTAAGGCTTCCTTAAAAAGAGGGCTGTATTAAAGTGTAATTACCATGCTCACAGTTTTGGAAGGGGAAAATAAAAAACAAGGTTATGTGCCTGAAGTCTAAAGGAAGAGGAAACATTTGACTAGCTGCATGCTTCCTTAGAGTAAATCATATAAATTTTGTTCTCTGTCCTGGAAATCATAGATGTTATTTCCTGTCCATTGTGCAGTTTATATTTGTGCTGAATACCTTTGTAGACAAGACTGGTCCTGCAGCTTTTGTCTGTGATATCTAATATAGGACACAACAAGGTCTTGACCTCTTTTGTGACGTTTGTGTACAAAGTAATACAAATGATGACTAATGCAATGGAAAGGTTTAAAATATTACAGCAGTGTTGATGAGACTATGGCGTGTGAACACACTGCCCCATTTTCCTGAGCCCTGTTTTCAACAAGTACATAGAATTAATCTTCTCTAGGCACAAATACAGTAGGAAAAATTTGATTTTGTATTTTTTCTGGAGCCATCCTTTGTGCAATAAAGACAACCCTGGATTACTTGTCTGGCAACAGAAACCTGCTTGATGGCAGAATTGAATCTGTTAATCCATAACCATGTTTCTCCCTCTGCATAACACAAACCTCTCCATAGACTCCCTTGCTGGGTGCTCCTGCAACAGTGATGCAAACAGATGCACAAAACAGTGCTACAGGTTTGTGCTTGGTGGTCCACACAGTGATTGCAGGGAGCTGGTGGATCACAACATGCACTCCCTGCATTGTCTGGGACAGCACATCAGTACCAGGGCTGTGGACAGAATATGGGCAGTGCAGGAGGGGAGCATCCCTTGCAGGCTGAGTGGGAGAAATGTTGGGCTGTGCTACCTCACAGACTTTTGTGTTCAAGGGAACTTTTGCATTAATGCTGTAGCATTGCTGTAGCACCAATGCCCCTGTGGAGTCAAGGACCCTACATGCCAGAGACCTCTTTTCATGCTGTCAGAGGTGGCTCCATCTTGTGCGTTGGAGGAGTGTGAAACTCCAGGTGGGTTGTGTTTGTTTTTAGGCTTTTAGGATCAAGCAGAAGGAAGCAGGGTGCAGAGGGGATGTTTAATAATAGAACATACGTAGAATTGGGTAGGATAGGAATTTTGTGCTCCAGAGGTGGAGATGGTTTAATGGTCTAAATGTATTTAAAATAGTTTTGCCTTCTGGGAGAATCTCAAACTAGCTTACCTTTTCTTGTCTCTAATGTGGACATATTTAGTTCCATTTGTTTTCTCTTGTATACTGTCATTTCAAAGAGAAATATTTATTTTTTTTTGAGCCTCATGGTGAACTACAATACATATCAAAACATATTTGTTTATTTGCTTCTTCTGTAGAGCTGTTTAAAACCCTGTGGTAATAGGGTTACATTTTCTGGATACATTTTTTGGGCTCTTTAAAGTACTATGTGGAGCTCTGGAGTTTAACAGACAGTGGCCCTATGATTTGGTCAATACAACAGGTCTTTCCTTGTGGTTGCAATACATTTTACCCCCTCATCCTAGTGATATATAGTTCTTTCAGATATTTGCTGTATTATCAGCTGCTGTAGTGCTGCTGTTTAAGTGTCATTTCCAAAATCCTCTTGGACTATTCATATTATAGTTTTATCATACAATATATTTACTATATTTTTTCATGGCTACATGTAATTTGAAGTAATTTTTTGCTGACATTGGTGTTGAGAATTGTGGCAAATAAAGTCCCAGAGTTTTACTGTTTTACTGAGATGTTGAGATGCAAATCAGAATCAAGGGAGGTCTCTACAATTTTCTGTAAAATAAGGAGGATGTGGAAGTCATGAAATGCATTGACTCAGCTGAAGATATCTTATCATTTTTAGTCTTTTAGTTACATTCAGTTTTCTTAGCACACATCAGAAGAGAAGTGGTGAATTGTGTGCCTTCTAGTAATCCTGGGCTTGGGCAGTTAAAGTTCTATGCAAACAAATAGATTCTTTAAAAGTGAGATTGCTCTGTGGTCCCATTTCTGCTGCTGTTCCTGTCAGTGCCCCACCTGTTGGTGCTCATTGTCCTTTTCTGGCAGCCTGTGTTTTACCTCATTGTTCCAGTGCAGGCAGAAGCGAGCTAAAGAATGGAGAGGTTTAAGGTAAATTTGGTCAAAACCTGCCGTTGATCTGGGGACTGACCATCCTAAGGTTCATTGTAACAAAGGAACAAGAGTACACATCATATTCTTAAGAAATTCTCTGGCTTTAAAATGGCATGTGTAGCAGATGGTGGTGAGATTGTAAGGAGGTACCAAATAAGGATGTAAGGTTTTTCAGTAAGTGACTCTGTTGTGTGGGAGGGAGTACATGAACTAGAGAGGGAGGAAAAAAAGCAAAGTCTCATGTTGATTATTACAAAATACTGGAGCTGAAATATCTTGCCTAGCCAAACGTTTTGATTTTTTCCCCTCAAAATCCTTTCTGAATGTCATCTGTCTTGTCTATAAATGCAGATGAGGGCTTGTGGACATGACCAGACTTCCATGCACTGGTGGATCAAACTAAATTCATGAGGGTCGACACGTCTTGCCACAGGCAGATTAGAGGCTTTGCCTGATCAGTGATTAAACCCAGTGCCATCCACTTTTCTAGAAGCTAGGTTCTAGCCCTTAAGATATGTATATGTATGCTTAATGGGAGGCTTATCTCTGCATCTAAAATCCATTTTACTAATGATCCAGTGAGTCATCAAACCTATTAGTATGGCTTGGCTCTTTCATTTTGTCTCCTGAAGTTCGATTTTGCATTTTTTCCTTCAGAATAACATTATATTAATTGGCTGGCATGCAGGAAAGCTCCTTAATGGTATGCTTGGAAGTATCTGTGTGCCCAGTCACAGTATGATTGTCCTGATTGCTTCCAGTTTTCTTGTAGAGACAAGGGGACAAAGAGGAGAAATAGCAATTATGGGGATACCAAATTCTCATTTTGAGAGCTGGTTATCTTCATCAGTTAAATATTGATGTCTTTCTTAGACCTGATTTCTAATTGTTTAAAAATTGTAGGTAACAACATTTTAATGCAATGACTGATTCTCACTGTCTGGATAATGAGTGGTTTGTGAAACTTTGGTTATGGTTTCTGAGACTTTGGGCAACAGCCTGTGGTATTGGATTAGTCAGTTTTGAAATGATCCAAGAATGATGTGGTGCTATTTGCAAAAGGTGCTCAGGCAACAGGAGAATAATATTACAGAGATAATATGGCTATTTCTGTATTTAAATGTTGCTGTTATAGTCCCATTGGTACAATCTGTACACCTAGGGAGACTAATTGATTTCAAATTTCATGCTTTAACCACTAAATCATCTCCAGCTGGCACTGAAATAAAGTGATTTGCATCATCTACATCAGCAGGGAAGTGTCACCTTTGTTAAAAAAAGAACCACCGACACACAGACTTAATTATCTATTCAAAGTGCAAGTTAACAGCTCAAATGTAGTGACTTTTCTCCAAAACTCAAGCAGATATTTAAAGAGGCATGATCAAAATCACACTTCTCTGAAAGCTTAACATTGACTTCTAAAGATAGTTATAATTTATTTTAAAAAAAGGGCTTGAGTCTGTTTTATATTTTGTATCTTTTATATGATTTGCTTTGCTGCTTATCTGTTGCCAGTTTTCTCTCTTCATAATGTGACTGAGAAGTGCATCTTTTTAATAAAGGAGCAAAATGTTTCAAAGCTACAGTTGTTGGCAGGTAGACTGAGACTTCTGGTCCTTGGCCTTTGAGCCTGACTAATGTGGTGTGATAAATCTGCTCTCCTTCCACAGCAACGCTGAGTGGTTCAGGTTATAGAAGCTATCATTATTGCAAATGCTTTTCCTTCTTGTCAATCAAACCACTAGTTTGAGGATCTCTGAAACCCTTTTAAGATGCTCTTAGGCCAAAAAGCACTGGAAAATGCATCTAATAAAGTGCTTTTGAATAGCTTCTTTTAACTATTTAGTGCATGTGTTGTTACTTGTAAGTGCTGTTGCAATGTAGATTCATAGAAGAGGCTGTTATTTTAGCTGAGGATGTTCAGGGTCTCTTTGCTGGAGAGTGAGAAACAGAAACTGTGCTGCTGCTGGGGCTGTCGGTGGGCAGGACCCCAGCCTGCTCTGCTGCTCAGCACTGACCTGCTGTTCAACTCTTCACTCTCCCCCTGCTCCATGGCTGGGAGTGCATGTGGGACTCCTTCCAAGGACACCTCTTTGAAAGGGGCAGCAAGGACTATCTATTTCTGTCCAGCTGTAGGCCCGAGTACCACGGTAGAAGACTCTGGCGGATATTTAGCTCGTTACATTCTCGGCAGAAATGTCAGTGTTGCCGCCTGTTAACAGTGTCAAGCGAGCTTGCCCGCATTGCCCGTGGCGGTGCCGTGCAGCCCGGGGGCTGTGCAGTGTCCTGAAGCGCTGTGGCACAGCTGAGCCCCACCACTACCGCCGGGGCTCCCTTAATTTCTAACCAGAGCTGCTGCTCCCCTCGCCCGCTGATTCCAGGTGGTGCTGGAGGAGGAGGAGGAGAGGCTGCTGGTTTATTCAGGCAGTGATGCTAGGATTGTGGGCGGGAACAGATTTTTTTTTTCCTTTCCCCTTTTTGTCTTTCTCCTCTCCTTGTCCTCGCTGTTGTCTCCGGCACTCGGGCTCGGCTGTCTGCAGTGCGGGTCGCCGCACGCCATGCCCCGCAGCCCGCCGCCCTAGGGCGAGCCCCGGGCACCATGCGGCAGGACAGGCTCACGGGCTCGCTGCGGCGCGGGGGGCGATGCCTGAAGCGGCAGAGCTCGGGCGGCGGCGTGGGCACCATCCTCAGCAATGTGCTCAAGAAGCGCAGCTGCATCTCGCGGACCGCGCCGCGCCTGCTGTGCACCTTGGAGCCAGGTACCGGCGCCGGCCGGGCGAGGCGGCGGCTGCCGCCCGTAAGCGGCTTAGCGGGGCGGGGGGAGCGCCCGGGGCCTGGGGGCCGGCTCGGAGAGGAGGAAGAGGCGGCCGGCGGGCGATGAGGGCCGCGGGTAGGGGCGGCGGGGCGGGGGGCAGCGCCCGGGGCGGCCCCGGCCCGAGGCAGATGCGGCAGCGCCGGCGGGGCCCGGCCGGCTGGGGAGCCGCGGTGGCGGCCTGGGGCCGGCGGCGTGTCCGGAGCGCGGGGCTCCGGGGCCGGGCCGGCCTGGAGCGGGCAGCGGCGGGGCCTGCGAGTCGCCCCGGGCTGGGGAGCGGTGGAGGCAGCGCGGCGGGAGCGGGGCGGCCCCGGCGGGGAGCGGAGAGCGGGGGGCAGGGCCGGGCCCGGCGGGAGGCAGCGCTGCCCCTGCCCCGGGACTCCTCCTGCCCGTGCCCGCCCGGCCCGCAGATCCCGGCTCCGCTCTCCAGATCTCCCGGTCCTTTCCTTGCTCCTCCCGCCCGGCGTCGCCGCCTCGCAGCGCTTTTGTGTCGTCTCTCCCTGCTGCCTTTCTCCCTCCGTCTCCTCTGTCCTGGGCTCGGCGACTCAGCTTTCTGCCAGTCTCTACCTGAAGTCTCCTCGCAGCCCCCAGACCTTTCCCGATAAACCCGCTAACTCTTGACCTGCCGGAGACCCCTCCTCCCGCCCAGCCTTTGTCTGCGCTAGGGTGTTGTCTAAATTTGCAACCATGCCTATTCCAAGGGGACGGCATCAGCTCCGCAGCTATGTTTTCTAGATCTTGCTTCGGTATCGAAATCTTTTAAGAACTGGGTGGTCAGAAAACAGGGTGTGTTTACTCCAGGGAGGTGGGCTCTCAACCGAAGCACAGATGGGTGATCGTGACTGCTAGGTTCTAGTTGCCTGCCATCAAAATTTTGGATTTTTAAAAAATGAAATATCAAGAAATTTAAATTCAATTTACCATTTAAAAACCATCACTTATAGCTAAAACGCTGTTGCTCTGTTGCCTAATTTTAGGCATTTATAAAGCATGCAAGTAGGAGATTCACTGAAACATAGAGCAATACAGGAAAATAAATAAGGATCAGTTTCCCATTGTACTAGCTATGTGTGCATCAAGCACACAATGCTCACTGCCTCTGTGTTTGAGGTGAGTTTCAGAAGCTGTTATTAGTAAGGTCTCAGGTACATTTTGGTACAGATTTATGGTGTTGCTGTTTTCAGGGAGATTTCCTGACTTGTAATTCTCAAAGACCCCTGCTCCAACAGTAGCCTGCTATTATCCCAGGTAATGACGTTATCTGGATAATGACACTCTTGTATTTACACTCAGACAAAGAGCAGGGGATGCGATTGGAGGTGTAACTGTGAATGCTGTAATCATTAAAATCCCACTGGTTTGGGGTTTTCATATTGTTCATGTGTAGGTAAAGACAATAACCTGGTTCAGGATATATGTTTTCATGGAGTAGTGGGCATGGGACTGCTGATCCCTTTAAAAATATGCCGGATGAAATATTCTTCAGATTTACTTAGTGTCTGTACTGTGAGGTTTCTCTGGACTGGAGATTTTTAGATGTGCTTTGATACATCCCAGTGAGCTCTGGCTCCTGATACAAGCAGTTTCATACAGAGTTACTCCAAATGCTACTTCTAGAGATAGATTGCAAGGCTAAGAATCTATTTGAAACAGCAAGCAGCATAAGGTGATAGTTTACATTGACACTTCTTTTTTCTTGAGTATGGACTCCCACTGCACACAAAGCTGCTTTAGGCCTTTTTCCTTGTTTACTTTTGATAAAATATTTATTTGCATTCTGTGGGAGAGGTTTCAACAGCTGTGAAGTACAGCTGAGAACCTATATTGCTCATTTGCAAGCTTAAAGCTGTGTCTTTGTAGCTCACAAACATGCATCAAAACACATAGTCTTCCTACTCTTTCTTCTGGTTTGATATTTCTGAAAAAAATTGCAGATTTTGTCCTATCCTTTTGTTTAATGTTGCTGAGGCTGGACTGGGAATTTGATTCTGTCACCCAGGTACTTGGCTGACAGTATTTTTCTCCCCTCTTGTGGCTCTTTGTGTGGTTCTGTGCTACATTTTGGTTATTCAGTGGAAGTCTGCTAGAGTTTGGGAATCCTAGAGATATAGTCTTCCCTCTTACAGCCTTTTCTTGTCTGGAGTTCTATATTTTACACAGGAAAGCTTACAGGACTGTGGTTTGGGGGGCGTATATTTTCCTATTTTTAAATTATTAAATTTTTAAAATAACTTTTCTGCAGTGGTTTCTGGTGACAGGTTTGGAAGGGCATTGAACAGAGCTTATTTTGGCATTCCCCTACCCTTCAGAAATTTGTTGTCAGGCATGTACCTTTGTGTTTCCTTGTATTCCTGGAGCTAATAATTCCAGTGTGTTCCAAACATATTCCTGCTGATATGAGTTAATGTGATTCTCAGATATGAAGAATCAGTTGAAAATGTATGAACTGGAGGTGATACTTAATATGTCAGATGACACTATAGCCTGGCTGATTTGATGTGAAAGGGCTGAGTTGTACTGACACCACTTACAGTAGGAACTATTAGTCTTTGTCTTGTGCATCTATGCCAGGCTGTCCCTGCTGAGAAGCGGGGAAGAAAAGTTCTCTTAAGGTTTGAAGGACTCTTTTTTTCAAAAAGCATGTGTTTATGTAGTGGACAGGAATGTGACCCAAAGATGGAGGATTGTCAGAAATGGGAAAAAACAGTGAAAATGGATGTGGTAGGAGTGGGGTGCTGATGGGGGAAGAAACTATTGGGGAGTCTAAGTTAGTTTATGGAGAGAAGACAACTGAATAAAAAAGGGGGAATGGTGGAGAAAGGAAGGATTAGGAAACCAAGAGAGGTTGAATTAGGGATAGGCATTAGTTTCCTTGAAGCTCTAAAGTCAGGGACAAATTCCTTGAGCAGAGTGCAGAAACTGCATGTAGTAAGATGATTCTTGTGCCAGAAATAAGTAATGGGCAGTGAGATGTTAATCCAAATTTTCTGGTTACCTTCCTCTGTATGGTTGCAGCTCTTTTTTTATATTTTTTTTTTAAATGTTTACTTTCTGTATTTTTTATTAAGCAATAATATAATTTTTTTATTTTAGGAAATAGAAATTCTTTAAAATGGATAGAAATGAGGAACAAGTTGTATATGCTCTGGGGTTCATTCCCCATGGTTCTTCCCCTCCCAAAAAACTGTCACATAATTTGATTTGGAAAATACTTCTAATGGAGAACAAATAAAGGGACACAGATTCTGTGGCTTGTACAAGAAGTTGTTATGCATGGCCTGACCAAGCAGTTCCTCACCATACTGAAGAGTGTGTGCTGCATAGTCTGGTGTTACTGTGTGGTGTAATTCTCATTTACAGTAATTTTCACACCTGTCTTAATTGTTTGCTGTGATTTAATTAACTTTTGTAGATGGATGATCTCATTTCAGTCTCATTTGAAGGGTCTCATTTCAGTCTCAGGAGGGACATGTACATTGACTGCAGTATGAGCTCCCTGGTCATGATGCTCATGTAACTATAGATAGATTTTGCCTTGCTCTGAGATTTTATCTTGCTGTATTTGAGCTTTTGAAGACCTGGAAGTATCTGCTTTTGTCTTTCTTAGGAAGCTTCTAAGACAGAGAGTGAAGTTGTTACTGGGATCTTTTAGGTCTTAGAAAACTGTGAAGTAATTAATATTTGGCTGCTGGGTTGGAAATGAATATATGGTTATTTTGGAAGGCTGTTGGTTCTTTGCTACAAGTTAGTGTTAGGGAATGTGTCAGCATCTGTTACTTTACCAGAAGGAGTCCTTGGTCATGATACATTTCTGTATGATTTGGGTTTTACAGTACTTACTTTTTTTTGCTTAAGAATAAAGTTCACATTTTCCAATTTCAGCAAATGTGATACAATTTAATCTTAGTAGGTTACTGGCATTGTTACATTGCTTTGAATTATTATGAAAAGGTTTATCTATTAGGAGTTCCTGCCAAGTGCCATTGTACTATTGGGAGGAATACTAATAAACAGTTATTTCCAGGAATAGCTATTAATCCTTTAATATTTTTTCAAGACATATCTATTATGGTTTGAAGTCTTTATTCTTCTAGATCTGACAAGCATGTCTTTTAGATCTGAAGCAGGGAAACTAAAGCACTAATCCCCATGTCTCTGTGATACAATTCTAAAATGCTTGAATTCTAAATAGTACTGGAGTTTGTGTGATTTTTTTGTTGTTGTTTCTATTCACTCACCCCCAACAAAGAAAAAAAAAAAAGCCATGGAGAAGAAGATTTTGTCTTTAAATATATATTTATCAGGTAGTAAGGCTTTAAAATTGCTTACCACCATGTCAATATGCAAATGCTCAAAGGCATTTTACATTCCATGAATAGCAAATGCCACTACAGTTGAGTTTTCTGTCAGACTTGTAGGTTTAGACCTCTAAAGAACAGGGTATTACTGGTGAGTTGATTAGCATGGATATTGCATGCTTGAAACCTTGCAGGATTATCATCTCTTTGGGGTTTCTGTGTGTATGTGTGTGTGTGTGTACACGTTATATATATTTATTTCTATATTTGGCTTCATATTCTGGAAAGATGAGAAGCTGTGTCTTACATGATTGTAAATATGGAACAATACCATTGCATTAAATTATGGAGAGAAAATAGAAGAGGGTTCTGTTCTTTGTGCCTGGAGATGGCAGGGAGGGGATGTGATCTGATGCTGTGTTCAGCACCTGAGTTCTGGACAGCGGCATTTGAAGGACCAAGGAATTGTACATTCAAACTGTGGGATGGAAAGCAAATTAAACATTTTACTGTTGATCATGTTCTGGCATACTCCAGTGCCACGCTGGAATCCACTTGAGATCTGGTATTTTATGTAATATTGTATGAAGAATTAGTAGGCCTGCTTCATAACAAGTAAAATAGTTCACTCATATGGCCAAAATGAAATCTAAGCTTAGATAACAATACTGACCAAATGTGCATTATGGTCTGAGGAATTATTAAAAAGAATATTTTCTGAACAGTAAAATCATTTCAGCACACCAAACTTATAAATTAGTTTGGACTGGTTTAATGTTAAGAATGATGAACATAAACTGTTTCTGCACATGTATTTTTCTGTGGATGCACATGACAGTTTGCAGTGTACTAGTATAATTTGTAGAATAGTGAACTATATGAATATTAGTGAAATGAGTTGTGCCAAACTACATAATTAAAGAGCACGTTACTGCATTTTAAAAACATTTTGTCTGTGTAGTTCTTAACATGTTCCTTGAATCTACTGTGAAGAAAAAATTCATCAAAACAGGTTGAAATGTAGTTGTTAAAACAGGAAGATAAAATTTTGTGTTCTTGTTTTGACTGTGGGATTTTTGTGTTTGGAATTTTTTGGCTTATTTTTGTCTTCTGAGCTAAATGAAATAATGATCTTTTTTCATTTTTCTTTCTAGGGGTTGATACTAAGTTGAAATTCACTCTTGAGCCATCATTAGGTCAAAATGGTTTTCAACAGGTAATTTGATTTATTTTTCTCTTGAGTTTGTGTAGGAGTGGGTTCTTTGCAGTCAAGATGCTTGCCCTAGTTCAGAAGTGCATTTGTCATTATAATATTAAATGAAAGCATATTATTTGCAATTGCATCAAGAGCTGTTTCATTTGTATTTTTAAAATGGAGTAGGCTTTCCTTGTTTACTCAGATATTCCCTAAATCCTTCTGTCCTAGAATATTTTACTTTTGTCCCATCATCAGGTAATTAATCTGTATCTTCCCTGTGAGTGGATTAAGCAGTTAAACTCTGAAGTGTGTGCAGTAAAATGAAATTAATGTGCATGTCTGCAAGGTAGTAAATGCTGCTGTACTGTAGCATTAAACTATGATGGATATTTTACATTTTTGGATGCTTTTGCTTTTAGTGGCATGATGCCCTCAAAGCAGTGGCCAGACTGCCGACAGGCATCCCAAAGGAGTGGCGGAGAAAGGTAGGTACACCTGTGTGCCTTGTGGGCCATCCTGCCTGTAGGTTTCTCAGGAGAGGTGAATTACATCCCTATTATCTGTTGGTGGGTTTTATAAGAAATATTCAGACATTTTAAGTTGTACTGGATTTTCCCTTGTTTACATTATTCAGTGACAATCCCACAGGGCAGCTGGAAAGGCTGAAGAGACAGGTGAAGATGGTGTTTTTAATAGTTGGGTTCTTTCTGCTTGAGGCTTAGGTAACTTATTCTGGTGCAGATGTTATTGCTTCATTCTGTCAGTCTCAAGAAATTGCACTGGTGAAATTGCTCCCACAGCTGAAGATAACTGAAAGGAGAACATATCTGCAGTGTAGACTGTCACACTTAAGTTGATAGATGCTTAATGCTGACAAGAATGCTTATAGAAACAGTTATTAAGGAAAAGGCAGATTACCAAAATTATGGAAGTTCAGAGTCAGAAGTGATGTAGAATGTCAGAGTGCACCATTAACGGGAAATTGCACTGAGTTAGTGTTGTAGGAAAGGGTCCATTGGGATTTTGCTAGGCTTACTTTATTGCATTCTTCAGTGTTTGAAGTCCTCTTGTATAAAAAGAGGCATGTATATAAATTTTTTTCTTTAAAACTAAGTCACAAAATCTCAGCTTTAAAAACACAATTTTAATAAAAATATTTTTGAAGATTTATAAAATATATGTAGTTGTACATATTTCTGATGCATCAGCTTAATTTTCCCTTTCCTGTTTTTGCTAAACTGAACTTTACCTCTTTACAAATCAGGGGAGAAGAAAGAGAGGACTTAGTGGCATTGCTTTCCTCACACCATGATGAATTTATTTTTAATATACTCCTTCAGTGAATCATTATACCCATCTAACAGCCTTTTTTCTTTCCTGAAATATTCTTTTGCCACACTCCAGCAAGTGTCTCTGTGGTACATGAGTGGCAGAGATCACAGAATCACAGAAGGGCTGAGTTTGGATGGGACCTCTGGAGGTCATCTGGTCCAGTCCCTCTGCCCAAGCAGGGCCACCTACAGCTGGTTGCCAAGGACTGTGTCCTGGTGACTTTTGAATATCTCCAAGGACAGAGATTTCATAACCTCTCTGAGAAATCTGCATCAATGCTCAGTCACCCCCACAGTGAAAATCTATTCCTTGGAGGAGAACCTCCTGTGTTTCAGTTTGTGCCCGTTATCTCCAGTCCAGTCACTGGGTGTGGATGGGAAGAGCCTGGCTTCATCCTCCTTGCACCCACCTTTCAGGTGTTTTTACACACTGGTAGGATTCTCCCATAGCTGCCTTTTCTCCATTCTAAATGGTCCCAGCTGTCTCAGCTTTCCTGCATAGGAGAGATGCTGTGCAGTTGGGTGTCCCCAGCATATACTGATGCTTGGCATTGTTTCTCTCTCAGAGGCAGGATTTTGCACTTTTCCTTGTTGAGACTTCATGAGGTTCTTGTCAGAACGTTTTTCCATCTTGTCCAGGTGTCCTGGGGCTTATCATCCACTCCTCCCAGTTCTGTGTAATCAGTACATTTGCATATGCTCTGCCACATCATCCAACTCAGATCTGTTATTCCTTTTCACTCTGTCCATTTCTGTGTTTCCTCATGTGTGACCACATGATGCTAACCAAATAAGTAGTGGTAGGAAAAGAGATGTCTTTTTTCCTGCCATTCCCCAAGTTCACAATGATTTTATGATAGATACCAAAATAGAGGAAGTATTTTGTGGTGTCAGCATGCTGATTGCCTCCTTTGCTATCAACAAAACGAGCAGGTTGACATCTGCATTGTTGTTGTGGCATGTGACATTTAGTTTCTGGGACTGGTAGAGATAAAGAATCCAGTCAAACAACATCACTGGGATGTCAGCAGTGCTGAGGCTGTTGGGAGGCAGAACAGTGGCATTCCTCCACATGGGTGACTTCACAAAAGTGTGGGAAGGGACATTTAGATGCAGAAAACATGAGATTCTGGGAGCTTTCTATAAATTCCTTCATCATGCAGCTATGTAAGTGTTTAAATCTGTGGGAAGTGTCTAAATTGCTTTTCTCACTTGAGTGAATTAGTGGCTTATATAAAACTTGACCAGTTAGCTTTCATGATTTCTTTTAGTTTCCTGAAAAAAAGGTCCTTTATTGTTACTTGTTGTCATTGTATGATCTGTTGTGCCTTTCATGGTTCAGGAAGTTTTCAAAGCTTTGATAAAGGTCCAGCCTTTGTCTTGAATACACATGCATAAATCTGTTTCTGGCAATTATTAGACTTTTAAAAGTAGTGAAAATGTTTGTTGCAAAACTCCCTGTAGCACTGATAGTTTTGGAAGCCCTCTTACAAGAGAAGTTGTTCTGATCCAAGTCATGCTTTCAGATCAATCCCAGATGGTGAATACTAGATGCTATTTGTTCTGCAAAGTCATCAGAAGAGACTTCTGATAAAGAGAAGTACCAGCACTGCTAGATTTCTTTTGGGAATTTCCAGGAGATGTATCCATGGTTGAATTTGAGGGAAGCCAGCAACAGTGTTATTCTTTTATAAAACTCTTTGTTGGTTATGAGGATAGAAGGTCTGAACTGACAGAGGGTCCTTCCTTTGTGTTTCCATCTTAGAGGGCCCCTGTGAATTCACTTACAACTGACTTGTATCTTTGTGAGCAGTCCACAGATCTGGATACTTAATGCTGACCATTTCCTTCCTTTCTGTTTTAGGGAGCAAGATGTTATTTTAATTGTGTAAAAATTGTTGTAGCTGAAATCCTCTTCTGCATATTTCAAGTCTTAACAGCAGATTACATATGGGTGAAGCTAATAAGATTCATCAAACAATATATATCAAAACTTTATATTTTATCAGAGAAATAATTAATTTTGCCATATGTATTTCTAGGTTTGGTTGACCCTGGCTGATCAATACTTACACAGTATAGCCATTGACTGGGACAAAACCATGCGTTTCACATTCAATGAAAGAAGTAATCCTGATGATGACTCTATGGGCATCCAGATAGTAAAGGTATCCAGCTAATTTGTAATTTCTTTTCTAATTTTTTAATGAAAAGTTGACATTTGGATTTGGATTTATTTTCATCTCTGAATTCTTTGCTAAAAAATTGTATCCTAATTCCCTTTGGCCCTCCAAAGTTTTTTATTTTCTGCCTGCTCTGGTCCTTTTGCACAAGTCTGGTTAGTGTGTTAGCTGGGAAAAAATGCTATTTCAGTGGGTTTTCTCCTTCATTGTTACTTTTATTTTTTCATTTTGAGAAAGTACTGGAGTTTAATGAAGACAAAGGAACATGAGTGAGATTTTTCCTTTTCTGTAAATAAATACAAATGTTTTCTGGGAGTAAAAGCATGTTTTAAAATAAAGAAAATGAGTATTTTTTCAGTTGTTTTACAGGAGTGAAACACATTTGTCTATTTGTATTTCTCAGCTGATTAATGTTTAATATTTCAAGCAGTCAGACATTTTGTACATTTTGCCTTTTATTTATAAATCACTTAAATTTCAAGGACACAGTTTCTGGCTTGTATGTTATCTACTAGTTCTTTTATAAAAACAGTTGCTCTTTTTTGTTCAGTTAAGCAGCTGTTATGTCTTGCCTGTTTGAAACCCAGAGATCTGTCAGTATCTTCTGTGGCAATGCCCTTATGAACATCTTTTAGGAGACTTGTTTACTTAAGAGCTTGCAGAAACTATTTCTTTTTGGTAAGCTAGAGGTTTGACAGATTAAAAAAGAAACATCATCAACTTTGGGAGTATGTATTGGGAGGGTGGAAGGAAGGAAAACTGGGACAGGCAAGAGAACTAATGGGGGACAAAAAATACATATCTTTTCTCTGCTTGTCTTATAATTTTTATTTTTATTTCTTTTTCCTTTAAAGGACCTTCACCGAACGGGCTGCAGTTCTTACTGTGGTCAGGAGGCAGAGCAGGATCGAGTGGTACTAAAACGTGTTTTGCTGGCTTATGCCAGGTGGAATAAATCTGTTGGCTACTGTCAAGGATTTAACATACTAGCTGCACTTATTCTGGAAGTAATGGAGGGCAATGAAGGGGATGCCCTGAAAGTGAGTGAAATTTTTTTTTCAGCGTTGAAGATTGCTTTTAGTTATACTAACTTTAGGACTTTAGAATAAACCAATGTTTACATTTTTGAGACAGCCTAAAAGAGCAGGACTCAAAAGAGTTAGCTGATTTATATCAGTGAAATTTTTTTTTTTTTTTTGAAAATAATAAATGGGACCACTGCTACTTATTGTAGGTTATCTTATCCCATAATCCAAAATCTGCTTGCAAACACCATAGGTAGGTGAAATATTAAAATTTCATTATCAGCATCTTAGGTGGCAGCTCCATGTGAGCAGTTAATAAATTGACTACATTTCAAAGCAAAACCACAAAATATTCAAAACAAAAGTAAGTCACTTTGAAGCTAATTTTTGGACTACAGTAGTCTTACAGTGTTTTGTTTTCTTAGATGGTTTTTATTGTAAATAAATGAAAGCTTAATGAAATTTATAATATGTTGGAAAATGGAAATGCAGTTCACTACAGGACCTGGTTTAAGGTTTGGCAAGATCTTGTGCAATTTCCTTAAATAAACTTGCTCATATGTGTCAGTTGGGACCTAATTAGTAAAAGATGGCTGTGACTCTTCAGATATTGAGCTGTTTGTATTGTCGTACACAATTATTTAAATATGGTAAATATTTTAATTCACTCAGAACTCCTAAAATATAAAGCTTGTGGCAGGAGAGTCTAGCTAGCTGGTATTTAATCCTTCATTTTAGACAACTGCCTCAGTATTTTTAACTGTAATTTATCACATTTTATTTTGATCTTACACTGTCCAAAAGGTTTCCAAACACAACGTGGTAGCATAGGAAATACAATTGCCCAAGGTTTAAGAAGTCCAAGTTGACAATAAGAACTGTATGCATCCTTATGTGTTCTCTGTTATTATGAGTTGTGTCAGACTCCCTGTATGGAGGAAACAATGGAATGGAGCCAGACTGCCCCAGGGAGGTAAAGCACTGAAGGCTGTTTGCACCAAAACTGGTCTTACCTAGCAAAAATAAGAATGGAAAATAAAGTCTTTTCTTTTCCAAGCTTTATAGTGTGTGTGCTTTGCAGGGTTGGAATTTTCCCAGAAGATAGAAGGAAGAGGGGAAGGGCAGAAAAAGGAACAGGGTGGGTGGGAGGAAATAAGAATTTGATATTAGCATGTGATGGTTTTGTTGTAGTTACTGCCACCCAAAGCAAGCAATGAGTGAACAGCTACAGAAGCCTGTAAAGGTGCCCTCAGGACTGTAGTTGTGGGGTAGAGGTTTTTGTAGAGCCTGTATTGGGATTGTATTGGGTTATTGTAGAGTCTGGGAGTTAAGGGAGCAAGAGCATTCTCAGATCTTGCCAGTCAAGTCCCATGTCTGGAGAGGACATTATAAGCAAAAGTTCTGTGTCTGGGAACATCTCCCAGGGGCTAGGAAACAACAGGTATTACTGATGCCAAGGGGCTTTAACAGCACAGGACTCAACATGGTAGCTTCAGAGAATACTCAGCCAGTGATCCTTTAATGTTCACTAGTTAAGGTAAGCATTAAGTTAAATCCCTGGAATTGCCTCAAAGTTAGCCTAGAAATTATGGTAAGTGAGAAAATCCCAACTCACATGTGTAGAAACTGTAAAAGTCTCATAGATACTGAAACTCAAAAATAAATTTCTTGCATGTTATTGTGTGGAAGTGCTACAGAATCAAATAATAAAAATTAATATATAGAGATGTGTTACAAAGAAAGCATCTATTGTGAACTTGTAAATACATGAAGTGCTTTTTAAAAAAAGTCTTCTCAAGCAATTCACTTGTTGGTGAAACAGAATGAACTTTAGTGTTGGGAAAGATTTCTGTTCTTCTCTGTGCTCTTATGTATCAGACATCAGTGAGGTAATACTACTCAGTGGGAAGGGAACAAAGGCCTTTATTTATAGAAGGGTGTCTTTTACATGGGGGTTTATATCTTATGTCATAATGAATTAATGACAACACAAATACCATAGTTGTAAGTTAATGTTGCTATATTGAATTACTCTTCCATTGGTTGAAATATATCTGAACAAAATAAAGCATATTTTTACAAGATAGTGAGGTGACCCACTATTCAGCAAAGGTTAAGTAATGCATCTGACAAAATACGAGGCTGTCATGTAGAAGCTGTTGATTTGCCTGTGTTGGCCCCTGATCCACATGCTTTAAAACATGGAGCATAAGACTGCTATTGCTGAAAAAATATTCCAAGGACAAATGACAGTATGTGGTCACAAGCAGCTGGGAAAGAAAAGAAAGCAGCAGGACTATGTCCAATGGTGCTCTTGGTAGGCCTGTGTCTGAGAAGTTATTTCTGTGGGCATCTTATGAAAAAAGAGGGATTGGAATGAGGATAGTCTCCTGTATATAAAGGCGCAATGCTTTTCTTGAGAATTAAGGTCTTTATGAAAGGATAAGGATGCTCATATGAGAGAAATGGAGATGAGATGCAGATGGGATGACTGTGTGCAGGCTCTCTGCATGTGGTTGATAGAGGACCATAGAGATTGTAAAAGATCCTGAAGTGAAGGTCAGTGTCTTCTGTTAGGCTGTGATAAACATTAGCTTCTGCATATTTTTTGTTGCATTTGTTCATTCCCAAAAGTTTGACAGTATCCTTTAATCCATTACCATCCATGTAGTCGAGCTACCTCACTTGAAACAGATGTCTGCTTAAAATGTCTCATGCTGCTTAATTTAGCACCTTTTAAAGTGACAAGATGGAGTGCAGCACATGGTAACACATCACAGTAAAATGTATGGAGAATCTCTTTTTAAAGAACAGTACCTTGGATTTTGGAGAGGGAAAGTAGGGGATTTGCAAGATTAGTCTTCTAGTTGTGGCGTTAACCAGAGAAGGGATAGTGAGACTCTCTAGCAGTGAACAATCTCATAAACAGTTCCAACATCAGAACTGTGGCATTGATTTCAGTCATGGATTTCAGTAATTTCAAGGTTCATAAATTCTGGGCAGTTTCAAGAGGCCTTTGCATCTTGAATACTTTTGGATGCCTAGGGTACCTGAAGATGCTCAAAGTGATATTTTCTCCCCATATAACTGGAGGTGCCATAAGCATGTGTTGCCACTGGCTCCAATTCACTGTTTAGTGAAGAGAGAAATTTTATTTTTCTGTTATACCTAGAAAATAATTGGACTGCAAGTCCCACATGATAGTCTTTCATTTTGCCCACAGATCATGATTTACCTAATTGATAAGGTGCTTCCTGATAGCTACTTTGTCAATAATCTCCGTGCACTATCTGTTGATATGGCTGTTTTCCGAGATCTTTTACGAATGAAACTTCCTGAACTGTCCCAGCACTTAGACACCCTGCAAAGAGCTGCTAACAGAGAAAGTGGAGGTATGTTCAACAGAAAACACTGTTAAACTCTGTCTTGCTGTTATTTCATCTGAGCACTGATTTAAAAATACAGTGTTTTAAGGGTTTACATGAGTTTATTGCTTAGAATATGTATTTTAAATTGTTAAGATGAAATATGATGGTTTCCATTATTGATAAGATTAACATAAATAGGTGGCATTTCCAGGAAAAAACAAATGGAATAATTTGCTCCCACCATTAACTGCAAACAGAATTGGGTTGACAAGAATATACAAAGCATGTAGTGACAACACTAACACACAGCTTAGTACAAGGGCTACCTTGGAAAGGTAATTTCTTGCCTTAGCTCAAGATAGGTATCCTCCTACTGGTCCATGGAGTTGCAGGCTCATATAGGTATTCTAGGAAGAGTTACAATGTGAGAGCCGGGGGGGGCTGGTTAGTATTTCTTCACCTGGATCCTTACACACACACAGGTGCAAAACTCAGAAGTACATTTTGGGTTGCTACCTGAAAACTGGTTTTGCACTGTGAATTTCTTTTTTTTTTTTTTTTGTGGCATAGCATTCTATTTATTTGGCAATGTTCTGGAGAGGGTAGGAGGTGGTTTTTTTTGGTTGTTTTGTTTCTTTTTCAGTTGAGAAGCTAAGTGTGCACTGAGTTCCAGAAAAGATCTGCTACTATGTTCCATGTGTCTATGCCCAAACTCTAAAAAACAAAGAAATGGTATCAAGGAAATATTTGCTGTTTGAAGGTGTTTTCACAGGCTGGCCTCTCTAGTCATGGCCTTCAGTGCATCAGTTGCTACTGGGATGCACAAAGTGTTCTTTGGGAATAACAAAAAAGTAAAACTTTAGATTTTCAGGCTGGAATGCTACATTTTGTTTGAAACTTAGCAAGTACACCAGGATATTAAAATAATAGATATGACTTTACAGAGACAGTCACCTTCACCTTATCACCATGCAGATAAAGCCTTATGCAATCAGTTGGTGAAACAATGCAGCATTTTGTGGGGTAGTTGGTGGTTTTGTTTTTGTTTCTTTTTATTTTGATAGAAGTTTTTATTTTATGTGGCTTTGGGGAAGGATAAACAATCTTTCTGATATAAGGAAAAATATGTGTGGGGATGTATTCCAGGGGTTATAGTCCAAAGCCAAATGTGCTGCTTAATTTTTGCAGTGCAGCAGAACAGAAGGTGACTATATAATTTTTCCATTGTTCTTCTCAGCTTATCTTTGGACAGCTGCAGGTTAAGTTTTGAGCAATAACAGAGACACTGGAATGTCTGGTAGATTTTATTAAGCAGTTTGTACTCCTTGTAAAATAATAGTAAGTTGCAGTTACATCAAATAACTTGTTCTTTGCTTGTTTTTTTTTTTTTTTTTTTTTTTTTTTTAACTCCAGGAGGCTATGAACCCCCACTTACAAATGTCTTCACAATGCAGTGGTTTCTAACACTGTTTGCCACCTGTCTGCCTAACCATACAGTTCTGAAGATCTGGGATTCAATATTCTTTGAAGGCTCTGAAATTATACTGAGAGTAGCTTTGGCTATCTGGGCAAAGCTAGGAGAGTAAGTGGTCATTTTAATCTGATTTTTCTTTTCAGTATGAGCCATGTTTAACTTTTGTTTTCCTTAAGATGTTCTTGATTCTAAACAAGACACAATCTTTCAGGAGAATGATTGTTTTGAAAAAGCTGCAAAAAGGAACTTTATGTTTCTTAAAAATACATGGTTCTGACATCATGTCAGAATGGGTATGATAATTAATTGACCCTTTTTTGCAGAAAATGTCTCCAGTTGTTACAGTTGTCTGTTCATATTGTCTTTGTGCTGTGCTAAAATGTTGGACTTTCCTGAACATAAGCCTCTGAAAGAATTAGTAAATACTCTGTGTAAAGACGCACACAGAGATTTGAGGATGACCAAATTTAGCTGGATACCTGAAAGTGAGGATGTTGATTCCCTTAGTTTCACTTAGAGAGACTTAAGCATTTGAGCCCACTGGCTTTTCCCAGTACAAGAATTGAGTGTTACTAAGGGGATGACCCTGTGGTACTCGAGTCTTTTTTCGTAAAGCCCAAAGATTAATTTTCCTGAAATTCTCTGCTTTTAAGCACATTTGAGCCAAGGTTCTATTACAGTTCTTTATAGCCTTGTAAACTCACCATATGGCCAGACCAGAAGAGATGGTTAGTTCTTTAAACTCCTCTGTTGTCAAAGCAAATATTTGAGTTCCAAAGAGTTTACAGTGCTCCCAGAGAAATGAGTTTTGTCACTGGCTTCAGTGGGAGGTGTGAGCTCTGACAGGTCAAGCAGATGTTAGTTCAGCTGGAAACATTTTTCAGCTGGCATCAGCAGCTGCAACGATTTTTTCTTGTATGCCTATTAAAACTCATCTTCCTTTTTTCTCTGGAATTGAACCACTGGGATTTATGTTCAGTTATGTCCTTGGAGGTTTCATTTCCTTTTTTCTTTCTGAATAAATTAGCACTGCAGGCCGGTAGCATTGTACGAGGATTTGTTTAGTACGTTTAAGATTTAATCTGAAGAATAATAATTAGAATAATAATTTCCTGAGAGCTTTTTTATATTCAGTTCATTAATGAAACTTGCATTAATCATTTGCATTAGGATTGAGCTGTATGTAGTCACAGAGTGTCTTAGATGAAACATTCTTCCAGTGGATCACTGTGCACTTAAAAGCTGTAGTTGTGAATGTTACAACTCATATCACAATGAAAAGGAAGTTACTACTTTGAAGATTTTACCATAAAACTTAAATAAAAATTAAACATATTTTTAAAAATTGAAAAGGGCAGAATCAAGAAATATATAAGAATATGTCTAAGAGAACAAGCTGATCACACTGCACATCTTATAACTGTTGTTTGTGGGGAATGGGAGAAGGTCTGGTAAAATATTGGGCATTGCTTATGCTGGGAGAAGATTGGGATGTTTTTGTTTCTTTGTCCAACATTAGCACTAGAACAGAGGGGTTTAAAGAGGTGGGGCCTGAAATTGTGTTTGTAGTTCTCATGATCTTTGTGCTTCTCAAGCTTCCTTCTTGAAATGAAAATAGGGTGAGAAGTGCATTTTTAAAATGTGTGTGGCTCAATCATAGTTCTATTTTGAGGGAGGCTAAAGGAAGGGGGAAGTTAAATATAGGTGCCATGGAGAAAGCAGTATGAGGAGATCATGAGAGACTGAAGGTATCAGGGCAGGTAAGCCATAAGTTTGTGATAATCATTGTTTTACCCAAATTATGTTAAGATTTCATAGGAGTTTCATAGCTCAATGGTTGTTAATGCACAGATGCCGAAGATCAAGGGAAGCTGCTGTTTCTATTGCTGAGGAAAAAAGGCAGTGTATTTTTTTTTCATCATTCCAGCTTCTGTGTTTTGGAGGAGAGGCTACAATATGTAGCCATCAATGCACTTCCTTGAGATAAAAGTAAAACAAATTTTTCACTTTACAGGAGAGATGTTTAGCAGCTGACCATAATGTATGTAGAACACCAACTCACAAAAGCATATCACTTATATTTGTCTTCCTCTAAACACTCTGTTTTTTTGGCCATTGGTGCTTGGTGAGGAATGAGTGATGAGGCAGTCAAGAAGTCTTTATGCTCCCATTTTGAGCTGATGAGAGAACTCCCTTGTACTAGTAAGAGGCAAAATTTATTGATTCTTGTGCTGTAGAAGTGGAAGGGGCAGAGGGAATAGCCTGTTTGGAGATGCATGAATCTGTTATCATGAGGAGTCTGGACAGGAAGCTGTAGGCAGTATGTCTTTTTACTGCTGCAGCTTTCCCAATGTTGTGTGCAGTTTTATTATTTGGAAGTCTAGGCAGAATTGCAAATAAAAGTTAAGCTCTCTAATAGAAATGCATATTTTGTGATTTGTTTTGAACATGTAGAATCATATGTAAAATAAAAACATGTATTTTGATGTAGGCAGATTGAGTGTTGTGAAACAGCAGATGAGTTTTACAGTACTATGGGCAAGCTGACCCAGGAGATGCTTGAAGACAGTCTGATTGACAGCAATGAACTTATGCAGGTGAGTAATTGTCCAATAATCTTTTTGTGTTATCTGTTTGATTTCTTCATGTCTTGATTTCTAACAAATGGCATTTTTATTCAGATACTGCAGAAACCTAAATTGTCCCAAGAATAAAAGTTTCAGATAACTGGGTTGAGCTAGCATGTCAATGAAACAAGAGATGACATGCAGTTAGAGCTAGAATCTTATCTTATATATTAAATGTAGAGAACCACTAGGCTTCATTTAATAAAAATTGATTTTATAATGTCAGCTTAGAGTCTTTTGTGATATAATGCTCAATTTGATTTACTCAAGTGAGTAGAATCTTTTAGTAGTCACCATTTTTTGGGTTTTCTTTTGCCTTATTTTCATGTTTTCGTCAGTTTTTTATTACATTTTCATTCTGCAGACACTGTAGGAAATAAGAGGTTATGAAGTGAGAAGTGTATAAAAAGTCCTTCATGATTTAAAAAAAAGCAACCCACCATGAACAGTGAGCAGTGTACTGTAAACAAAGGCATTTGTAGATAATTGCAGAGCCTGAATTCTTAAAGCATATGCCATTGTATGAGCACAAAGACCCACATTGTTCTGGGAAAGGAAAGGGCCTTTAGTATAGCAGATACAATTAATTTTTTTAGTTACACTTATTCTTGTGATATTTTTAAGGTGTTGTCTATTTAGATGCTTTATAAGGACTTTGTTCTACAGTTCTGTAACCTTCCTTTTGATGAGTTAGAGCACAGTGATTAAATGGGTGCAAGTACAGAGAGCATAATTCACCTGAAACTTTGTACTTGACTTAGAGGAAGGAAAAAAATCAGCTACATAAGTTTAATAACAGTTGTTAGCAGGTGACTTCCATTACCTATTGTTGGAAGACTATGTTAAAATACACTATTTTCAGTTTTATTATATTGGTCATTGTTATTTTGTCTGATGAGGAAGCTCTAGGAATGGGAGAAGTGAATGTTGTGGCTTTGTTTTGCTTCAAAAATGGAAATGCAGCTGGTCAAAGATACTCACATCTTTTTTTAAAATGTGTTCAGGTTCCTCACAATATACTTCAGATAGTGAGGATGTGTAAGGAGGGCAGCACAAGCTGACATCTTCTCATTGTGTTTCAGTTCCTGGTCTCCAGTGTGGTACAAAATCAAGATGTGGCATTTGTGAATAAGAATAATTTTGGGAAAGCTGAGGTCATCTTTTGTGACTCTGTGGAATCTTTCTTTGCTGCTGTGTGTAGTAGAAAAGAAGGCATGGGTAACTTACTAGTTGAAGGGCTGGAAGGATTATTTTTTCTTTTACTCTTGCAATTACAAATACTAGCAAATTAGCAATTTTTTATGCTTCAGCAACAAATGAGAATTTGGCACAATACATAGTGTTCATAGTGTTCGTATGTATTTTGTGGCACTAACAAGAGTGTTAAGGTAGGATGACAGTGCCACTGATGTGGAGAATGTGGCAGGTTTAAGTTCTGTGTCCTCTCAGTTGAAGAAACCACAATATAGTTTGCATAGCTTTCTTGAAGTCAAAGGCAGGCACTGGCAATGTAGCCATCTCTGAGGTCTCCACTCTTTACCCTAAGTGGAAAGAATAAAGAGCTACAAGAGTTTACCATCAGGGCATGTAAGTGCTAACATGTATCTGGTTGGAGAAAAAAAATAATACGAACCATTGCATTAATGAAAAGATACAGACTGCTTGAATATGCAGGTTTTTAAATTGCTTTAAGCTTTTTCAGAGAAGTCATCCAGAGATGCTTTGTTTTCAAATTTTTTTTCTTTTCCTCTAATAAAAATCAGAATGATGAATTTTCATCTAATACTTTTTAAAAGATGGCTCAAGGATTATATCCTACTGTGGAGAAAGGATTAATGTCCCACTCTGCCTTTCCTACACATTTCAGTAGAGCTCGCTGGTGGCAATCATCTCACTTCTTTTTAGAATTGCATAACACTTATATTTGCATCTAAACTACTTGTCCAGGCTCACTTAAGCCAGAGTAACAGGCACTTCTCAACCATTGGAAAACAAATTGTTCTCCAAGAGCCTTGTTTCTTTTGGGAGTTAGAGGGGGGAGGTACAACTGATCCTTCAAGGGAAGTGTTGACAGAGCAGATGTCTCAAGTAGAGCAGGGGACTCATGTCCTCATTCTCTCCACCAGCATGTATAGTTGCTGCAGTTTATCCCTCCCATATAGGCAGGCAGTACCTATAGTTAGTATGGGGGCCTTAAAGCTTTTGCAATTTGGCTCTTGTGTGGCAAAAGTTCTTAATTTTTAAGTTTTACTGAGAAGAGTGTAGAGGCATTGGAGGAGCAAGCCAGCCTACAGTTTCTTCTTTTTTCAGATTGAACAGTTTGGGTGAATAAAGGGTAAGTGCTCTACACATCAGATTCTTGACTGGGTATATATTGATTCCAAAATGGAGACAGAAGGCTGTACATCAGGTGTCTGCAGATATTCTAAACAGAGTGTGCTAAACTTGGTCTGTGCTTTCATGCCTTGTCAGAAAGTGAGCATTTTGATAAGCAGCTATACTAATTCAGTTTGGACACCCAGAAACATTGCAGCACAGAGGAGATGAAAAGCCAGCTGGAGGAGAGGCATCCCTTTGTCTTTACTAGAACTGAGGGGAACAGGGATTAGTCCTTCTGTGGTACTATGGCATTTTGGACAATCCCCCTAGGCAGTTACCCTGATTTGATGGTATTCACTGTTAGCTTTCTACTTGAGTAGCATTTTGTCTGTTTTCTTTTGGGTTTGTTTTTGCTTTTTGCTTTGTTTTCTTACTCAAAGTGAAAAGAAAGAAGAGCCTTAAGCCAGTGAGAGGCAGCTATGGAGATAAGTGTGTTTGATAAATTGTCTGCAAAATGGCTTACCCTGTTTGGAAGCCACAGTCCATCATCTCCCATATGGTGTTCTGCTGAGGCTGTAGACAGCTTTGCATTTTTAGAGTAAGGCAAAGGATTGTCAAATGATTTAAGGTGAGAATAGAGGGATTTTGTCCTTGTCTGTTTTCTTGTTCCCAGGATCTGTCCCTTACTTAAATAAGATACTAAGTTTGGCTGCATCATGCTTTTGTGTGTAGGCTATTTCCCCCTGGGACAGTTCCCCAGAATTAACCAAATAGCATCCAAGGATGTGTAAAAACCAGAAGAATGCTTTGACTGAATTGTCTCTGGGAGGATATCAGAGGTGTTGGTTGACAGTATTTTTTTTTAATTTCCTGTGGAACTTGCACTGGCATAAAATTTGTTTTGTGGATCTCTTAGCCAAGTGGTATGCAAGGCCTGCAATTATAGTCTGATAACAATAGTTAAGATAGAAATATGTATACTTAGGAAAGAAATTCTAGATGTGGAAGAGACACAGACTGGAGACAGGCAAAAGCTAAAAGTATAATCTGAAACAGTAGGCGCAAAGAGTAAATGGAGGAATTGGAGTCGACTGTTTCACTTAAAGGGTAACTAGCATATGGAACAAGTTACCTGAGAAGGACATTAACATAAAAAGTAGAAGTAAATTCCAGACAAACCTCTGGAGAGAGTTGAAACATATGGTGAAAAAAAAAACCAACCCTAACAGGAAAGTATGGTAGAGATCAAACAAGCAGGCAGACGTGTTGGGCTGGAGGTAGGTCTTTCTCCAGATCATAAAATTCCTTTGTCTGGTAGACTGGTGGGAAATCACTGTTCAGGCCCTAGAAAATGTTTTTCTTTCACAGTAGCATTGTAGTTTAATGGAGTAGCAAAACTTCAGTTCATACTCTGGGTTTTTGAAGGCATTGTCCTTTCCTTAGAGTCTGTGCATGGCTTGAACTGTAAAAGCATTCTCACACAGAAGCCTGTTGAGGTGCACTATTGCCCTGTCTCTGATTCAGACAGGGGTGTCCTTCCTGCTCCTCAGTCCTTACATCATTGCCATTAACAAAACCTTTTTTCTTCCTTATGTCAGGAAATATCTAGTACTGAATTCATGTTTGCAATTATCCTTAGTGTATTTAGCATGAAAAAGGCATGGTTCAAGAATGGATTATGTAGAAGCTGTTCAGAATTTCCTTTCATCTTAAATGAGGTCATTTGCCTTCTGATGAAAATGCCACTGACTTAATAGCACAGGAAAAAATATGTAAGTGAAGATTTACTGTCATAGCTAATGAGAAAATTGTATGTTACTGTCTTTCAAAAGATACTCAGTTTTTAGGATGTGGAAAGGCTTTAATATTTCAGAGAAACTATAGGAAATTATATTTTGGTTTTATTTTTTTACTCTGACATTGAGACTCCAAATGAATTATTTGGCAGATATTTGAAAGTTCTGAATAGTGAACAAAATCAAAGAAAAAAAGGCAACTGAAGTATGTAAGAACAAATCAGCAGTGATGTTGCAATGAATATGATGTATCTTTACACCAGGTTGGCTGGTGACTTACAGCAAAAATAATGCTGGAAGGAAATGCATTTGCAACTATGTATCTTTTAAAACTCTGAATATTAACATAAAGAAAATCTATTAGCATTTTTATGACCTTCTTTTAGAAAAACAACTATCTTTACCCCACCAAACCCCACCTTTAGCCTCAAAACCAAGCTGAGTTGGTTGAAACTGAGGGAAGAAAACTTGGATAATGTTGGATCCTTCCTCTTTAGCCATGATTTTTGTACTGGCATGATTTCTTTCAGACAATCTCTTGAGCTTCTCAGGTAAAAAAATGAATCAGCTACCAGTCCATATCAATGAGGATCTATCTAGTGCTATCTAGTGCCTTCCTATCTATGCTAGTGCTAATACTTTGTTGAATACTTGAGCAAAAACTTAGGTCTTCCAGAAAGATCCCCAAATCCTAAAGGATGCATTAATGTAAGTGAAATCATAGTTGGAGGAGGATTTCCAGTGTGCTGGCAAGAAGGGGTTAACAATAATTATCAAATGAGTATAGGAGTTGTAAAGGATCCTACAGCTCATGTTATCACTTCCTTTTTTTTAACTCAACTATGTAGTTTTCTAGTGAGATAGTCTTTATTTTTCTTACAGGAAACTGAATCATAAAACTAGGCCATTTTCTTATAGCATTTGAATGTGGAAGAATGTGCAGCCTTTAATCCTGCAAGACTGTGAAAGTGTGTTAATGGAAAAATCTTTTGAGAGACTGTTAATTAAAGCAAAAGTTTTTAAAGTTGCCTTTCTTTTTCCCCCTAGACTGTTTACACCATGGCTCAGTTTCCTTTCCCACAACTAGCAGAATTAAGGGAGAAATACACATACAATATTACTCCTTTCCCTGCAGCAGTAAAATCAGCTTCATTTTCAGGGTAAGTTTGAAATGTACTGCTTATGGTGTATAGAGTTATGGTTTATCCTCTGCAGATGGTGAGAAGGCAGGTGGATCCTCCCTTGCATGCTTCTAAAAAAGATAAAAATGCTTGGTAATGTTCACATTTAAGAATGTATCTTCCTTACTTCTCTTATGTTCTCTTTTGACAGAAGGTTGGGCAGAACCAGAGACAGTGATGAAGAGAATGACTTGGATGATGAAGACTCAATTGCTAATGCAATTGGTTGTCTTGGACCATTAAGTGGGTTTTTGGCACCAGAGCTCCAAAAATACCAAAAACAGATGAAAGGTAAAAGTGACTATTTAAATTTTGGAAAACACAGTTAAATCTATATGACCTGGCAGAAATTGTCTGCAGCTCTGTTTGTGAAAGCTGCAATGGAAAGTGTGTTTTCTATGCACATGGAGGTTACAGCAATACCAAATGACTTGCTTTGTGCTCCATGAAGATGTCATCAAAGCCAGGTTGGAAGGCTGGGGGTGTACACTAAATGATGGTGTGAGTTAAGGATTTGGCTACAGTAATGGTTAACAAAACAACCCCATAGTGGTGCCCACACACACAAAAAAAATAAATATATGTGAAAAAAGTCCATCCTAAATCCATGCATATTTCTGAGACAGCTGTTAGGTAGCCAGCATTTTCTGAAGGGTGTACCTTTATTAAATGATCTTGGTCTTTATAAACATATGCATGGCTAATATTGAAACCTGTCAGCAGTGAGCGAATTCTGCAGGTGATTTCACTGCCCTTTTGGCCAAACCTTCAGATTGTTGTGTGTTTTTGATATAGTCACATTTTTTAAAAAATTGGTATGGTTTTGGGTGTTCTGTAAACATGTCACTATTTTTCAAATACTTCCACACTGAAATAAAATTTCTTGACAGAATTGTATGAACACCAGTGCAAATTCTCTATGAGCAGTACAAAATGCTGATCCATACAATAACAGCAAAGAACATTTGTTAACTTGCAGCAGCCTTTATGAAAATGGTACTGGATTAACAGTGATTTCACAGTATCTTGGAAGAGGCCATTTTTATTTATCACCAATTCCCCGCCACCTTGCCCTCAAAATAACCCCAGACTGATGTAGCAGTTGCTGTTCACACTTCATCATTCTTGTGTCTTGGTTTTGCTGAGACCTGTAAGCTGCAATTTTCCTCTTGATTGCTGTGGTGTTTTGTTTTTCCCTTCCTGAGGGACTCTCTACCTGCTGCTTCACACTAGCACATAGTCAGAACATCAAACTGCTGTTGCAAACTAAGCCAAAGACAAATAAACATTCCTTGAAAATTAATTGTCCCCCTGACCCTGGAGTGCCAGGTTGGTGCATCAGAGACAGCTGTGAAAATAAATGGTCCTGGTGCTGTTGTTCTGCAGCTGTTGATTAGAGACACACTCAAGTTGTCTGATCCTCAGCTGCTATATGCCTATCCCTTTTGTTGCTACTAGCAGCCTTCTCCCTGTGGTGCTCTGTTGCTGCATCTTGCTGGTAACACCAGGTTAGTTGTTTAGTCTCATGCCTGCTTGACTGTAATGTATTTTATAACTTGTATTGGCCTCTACGACAACCGAGTATCTTTAATAATCTGTTATTGAATTTCTTCAGTGATGGCTTCATGTACTTTTTGGATATTTGAAGAACTGTGCTTGTAACTGCACTGCCATGTTAGTTGACTTTTGTACTCATTAACCTCCCATCAAACCCTTGCTATTCTTAAGCAGTAGTGCTGTTTGTAATATTTCTTATTGTAAATAGCACAGCTTAGTTAAATATACATATTATAATAAATTTTAAATTAAAAACTACATTTAAATAGATGATAGGAATCAGACACCAACTTCCCTTGGAAATAATCTACAGAAGTACAGGTACATTTCTTGAGTATGCCAGTTTACTCCTCTCCTTTACTTTATTCCATCCTTCTACAGATCAGAATGAAGAGCAAAGTCTTGGTTCCAGTAACATTGCAGAATTGAGTCCAGGAGCAATAGACTCTTGCAGAAGTGACTATCACACTGCTTTTAACAGCATGATGATGGAGCGTATGACCACTGATATTAATGCACTGAAAAAGCAATATTCCAGGATAAAGAAGAAGCAGCAACAGCAGGTTCACCATGTGTATATCAGAGCAGGTAACACATCAAAACATGCTTCATTTCATGATTTATTACAAACTAACTTTGTCAGCAAATGACATTCTTTTACATTTAACCAAATAGACAAAATAAGACAGACTGATGGGATATATAGAATTGGTAGTAAAGTGGGTACTACTTCACTACTTCTTGGAAACAGAAAACAAGAAGGTGATATTTTTTCTTCTTTTGTCAGGATCTGAAGATGATGACCCTGGGGTTTTCTTAGGTCCCAGGGACCAACTAAACAATGGTATTTAAAAGTGGCTTTGCTATCTGGGTGCATTGTGTTGATCTCTCTGATTAAAAACTTAAAGTCTTTGGCATTCTTGGAATTGACATATTGATGCACTGGAAAAAGTGAATGCAAAGATGAGGATGCTTCAGATCATGTGGCAGGTAGATTCCTAGCTGTTCTGTATTATGCAAACTCCTCTAAATTCACCTGGGCATGGCAAATGATGCAGCTGAAGGAACTGGCTTAGATATACCATTGTGGCTGGCAGTTTCCCTAGCCATAATGATACTGTTGTAAGGACTGAGCTGGACATCAGTCCTTTATTTAACAACCCATGTTATGGGGTCTGTCTCCCTAATTGTCAGACTCAGCAGTGCTGGGGTTGGCATGAGATGCACAGCTGAAGGTTTTACAGGGTGTACAAGCTGAACACAGCCCACCACACTCATTCCTCCCTGCTTACGTGTCATCTAAGTTCATCATTGAACCATGCAAATGGGTCACTGTGGAGAATTTTTATTTCTCTTCTAGATTTTCTACACCTGTGCTAGCAGGAGCATTGGAATACATGGAGCTGCAATTTTTTATTTACATGATTTAGAAGGATTTAAAAAAAAAAATTAGTGAAGTGTTTGCACTGAACAAAGGCTGTAGGCAGTGGAAACAGTGCGAACAGTAAAATGTTGATTTCCAAGGATGCCAATTGCTACCTTCCAAACACAAATCTTTCTAATCTTACTAATCATGATACAGGGCTGGGTTTGTCATTTAATCAAACTATCATCTAATCACTAATTCTGAGTCTACTCCTCTGGCTTAATAAGGTGTGGTTTTATGCATTAAAGTACTTTAATTATTTTTCCATTTTCCAGTCACGCAAGCCTCATGGAGAGGCTTATGTGACTGACCTCATATGGAAACTCAATTGCCTCTTGCTGTTGGAAGAGAAATGAAGGAGGGGGAAGTATCAGAAGCCAACACTATTGTTAAACTATCAGTTTTAGTGCAGTTCAAAAAATTAAGATTTTCTTAATGATTTATTTTCATGGTGTTCTTGGCTCAGGACTTACCCACAGGTGCAAAGCAGTGAGGGAGGGCAAAAAATCCTTATATAGAAGGTGCTGCTTTGTGTTCAACTCTTAAGACATAAGGGAAATTCAGCGATGATTTTTAAGTTTGGGTTGTTTTTTTATAAAATTCACTCTGCCCTACAAACCATTGCCATACCTCTAGAAAGGTCAAATTTGGTGGTAGATCCTTAGACCATTAATTTGCTTTGTCCTTTAACAATACTGTGTTTCTTTTAAATGCTTTCTTTCAGACAAGGGGCCAGTTACCAGTCTCCTCCCTTCTCAGGTAAACCATTCCCCAGTGATAAACCACCTCCTTTTAGGGAAGAAGATGAAATTGAATAACAAGTCTCTCAAAAATGCTGTTATTCACATCCCAAGCCATGCTCCAGGGAAGATGTCTCCCATTCCCCAAGAAGATCTTAAAACAAAACTGAACTCTCCGTGGCGCACTCATATACGAGTTCATCGGAAGAACATTGCCAGGGCCAAAGGCCAGCTGGGCTACGGGGATACCGTGGGACTGATAGATGAGCAGAGTGAGAGCTATAAAACAAATAGTCCTGGTGCAAAGGAGGAGACTTGCAAACATTCTGACTTTGGAGAAAGAGAAGGAGGTGGTTTGGATGACAGGACTACTCAGAAAGCTGACCAGCAGTCATCTGAACCAGACTCTACGGACAGCAGTACAAACGTGTCCGTGGTTCAGCTAAAACTGGAGGCACTGGAACTCACCTCAGATACCCAAACTGATGTGGAGCCAACATCCCATCAGTCCAGCCAGCCACGTTTATCTGAGTCTTCCACTTCATCCAGAGACAGTGGAAACCTGGCTAAATCACCCCAGCCTGGGAGCACAAAGCCACAAGTCTTCAATCCTTTTCCCAGTGTCAAGCCTCTTCGAAAATCAGCTACAGCCAGGAATTTAGGGCTGTATGGCCCCACTGAAAGAACACCAACTGTACACTTCCCACAAATGAGCAGAAGTTTCAATAAATCTGCCAGTGGCAACAGTGGGACCAGGAAACGATGATGTGCTACCTGATACTATTTCTGACAGCAACAAAAGAATTTGTATTGCCTTTTTTTTTTTAAAGTGTGCATGTGTATGTGTGTCCCAAAGCATTTCTAATAGCAATTAAGTAACAGGGACAAAAGTGGTTATCAGATATATAAATATGTGTCTTTGAAAACTGTACTTCTGTATTATGGATAGATTAGTGAAGATGCACTCTGGCACCCTCTTGTTAATTCTGATGGTCCTGTGTAAAATAAATATTAATTTGCAATGTGAGGCATACTGTTTCTTAAAGTCTAACTCAGACATTCAATCACCAGCTGCCTTTAACCCCTCAGCCCTCCATGGCTGCCTCCTGTCTTTCTGAGCTTGAAGGACAAATTGTCCAATGCAGCAGACAGGTGTAACAGTTTTTGTGACTGTTAAGCAGTTTCCCCATCTGACCTCATCATCATACTCTGGGAGTAGCTGGAGAAGTTGCAACTAACAGAAGCACAAGCAGCCCTAGCAATCAAAAATGTCACTTTGTGACATCTGGCTTCACATGTTCTCAAGCAGCATTTTGTGCTTCTCTTCCCACAGCAATTCTCTGCTGATACTATTTTTAATATAAACATAAACATTGGGCATGAGAAAAGCAGATATAAGTCCATCCACAACACAAGTTTTCTCCTCTGTTACATGTGTACATAGATACATTTATGTTACTGCTGGAGAGTTGCAGCACTGTAAAATTAGGAATTAGGTACAACTATTTGTATAGTTGTATGATTATTACTCTGATGCATCTTGGCTTCAATGGATTTAAAGCTATTATCTAGATTAGACTTGTAGTTAAATAATATTTGCCAGCTTAGCAGTAGGTAAAATATATGAATGTTCCAAAGTAGTTTAGGGGTTTAAATTCTATAAATAGAGTGATTAGATACTTAAGAGTGCCACTTCCCATTAAAAGCCAACACATCAGCCACTATATTAGTGGGATGTGCCTTTGGGCTTCCATGTCTTGGTTTCTCTTTGGTGTGAAATAAACTGAGTATTTATTTCTAAATCAAAAACCAGAGCTGATAAATGCTGTAAGACAAGTATTTATAAATATATATATATATATAAGAGAGGCAGAGAAACAGCAGAGATCATTCAGCTTCAGGATTGCAAAATCAAGTACTCAAACTCCAAGAAATTCAGGTTGCTCTTAAATCATTGCAGCTGTCAAATGCCATGTACTGACAATGGTTCATTACCTTGATTCCAAGTTTCCTGTGGCATGAAAGAGCCAATATTTTAAACTGCAGTAATGATGAATCAGCACCATTGTATGTAATATCTTACTTGGTTTTAAAAATTATTTGTTAAATTTTCAAATTGATATAGTCTATTAATGTATTCCATAACGTATAGTATGTGACATCAGTTTTGCTATATACCATAACTTATAAGCTGTACATTATACTCTGTTCATTGTTGTGGTAACAGTTTTGTTCTGCTGTTGTTTCATATAAGTGTATGATTAAAATAATATACAAGTATGAACACTATAATATAAAACAAATGTAGATCAGATCTTGCCCCTGCCTTATTTCCAGGCTATAGTAGTATTGTCACTGATGATTACTTACAGCACTAAGTAAATTTAAAATAATGTAGAATGTAGTCACTGAATGATGGACTGTATGTGAATTGTTTTTGCACTGAATTAGAAGAAATGGACTTCTCAAAAATTCTCCTGTGAATCATCATCCCCAGTTTTTCTTAGCTTCAGTGTATCATGCGACTGTATGCTGAACCCATACAAATAAAAGGACTGTCAGTCTGTGAAACCTGCTGAAATGGTCCAAGTATGTGCATGAATTTTCAACATTTTATGAAGTAAGCAGTGGGAAATCAGTAAATTATGCATGGATATAGGTCTGGGGAAGGAACAACACATTCTAATGATTCAGCATTTTGATCTCCGCAGGCAGCAATTGAGAGAAAAAGGAAAACCCAGAGTGAATAATAAATTACAAGTGTGCACTCAGGTCTTGGACTGTTAGGATTGAGGTAGCTACTCAGTGCATTAGTTTGATGATGCTTGCTGCAGGAAATTTTCTTAAAGTACTGCTTGTTGAGAAAATAGGATGTCATTGTAGCTACCCCAAAGGCACATTTCTGTACCTCAAAGGACATTCACCCTCTATCTGAAATACAGTTGAAACACACAGCAAAAGCAACTTCAGTGCTTAGTACTGAGACAGAGCATTAGGATGAGGTCCAGAGAACCAGGGAACTCCAGAGAAGTTTCCCATTATTTTTCCCTAAAGAATCTTTTGAGCAAATGAGGTCTAGTAGTGAAGCAAGTTGTGCTTGGAAGAGTGGCATCGCAGCGCTGAGGCTGCTGGGAAGTATGATGGTGGGAGTCTGCTCCATAAACATTTGGTTGTCCTTGAGCCTTCTTGTTCTAATGCTGTCTTCCATGTGACCAAATTGCTGTTTGCTGGGGAAATTCCTCGAGTCTTTTTTGGTTTTTTAAAAAATTTTTTAATAGGATCATGCTGACTGTTACTTCTGTGCATGTGTTTCACCATCATCAAATGAAAGCTCTCAAAGGACACACATTTGATGGACATTTTGTGGACACTTACAGTTCTGCAAGTGGAAACAGGTCCACAGCGATTCAGAGATTATTTGAAATTGTCTATGCTTTGGGGGTAAAAATAGCAGATGGTAGAGATAAGTTTTTCAGAATTGCTCTCTGCAAAAGTTGATTTCATCCACAACCGCAGCTATAGTGCAAATTAAATTTTGTGAAATCCTACCTCCATTCCAAACAACAGAAGTGGTCACTGGAAAAGCAACAAAACATTATTTCATGCAAAAGTAAAATGCAGCTCTTTGCACTGGTTTTCCAATTCAGGTAAAAGCTCATTTTCAAAATTCAAAACTTAAAATCGGTATTGAACGTTCACATCTATTTTAAATAATGTGAAATTTTTAATACAGAAATAAGGTGAGTAGTTTCACTGTACTGTAGTTTTCCTTGACCTTCTTTGCAAGGAGTTACCTTGTGCCCATCCATGGGCAGTAGTAGCATCTGGCTGAGTGGCAGGGAGCCAGTATCATCTGACACCAGCTCCACTGAAGTATGAAGAGACAGAAAACTCATCCAAATGCATCCATATCCTATCAAGGCTTTGTTTGCTCCAGTTTTATTTGCTTTTTATTGGCGAAAGATTCATTCAAGGCAGGGGGTTGTCATAGAGGCCAGCCAGTGATTTGAGAGGCACAGTTGTGCCAGAAAAGCACCCTCAGGCTGTGTGCCCTTAGTCAGCAGGGGCTGGTGAGCTGACTGGTTTCTCAGGCAGCCAGAAGCTGCTCGGACACCTTTGAAATCTCTGTGTTAACAGCATCCTTGGGAAGGTGTGCTCCTTGGTGGGAGGGGTGAATCCAGTGCACTGCAGGAAAGGGTCTTTGCTTCACACCCTTTCCCACTGAAGAGCCCTCAAGGCTTGCACCAGCTAAGGGACTGATTCACGATATTTGACACAGTTTAGGACATGGAAGTGGTTTGCAGAGTCAGAGCACGCTCAGGGCCAGCCTCCCCCAGCCTGCAGGATGCCATTTCTGCTGTGCTTTGGCCTACAAGCAGCACACAGTGCTTACTGGCTCACCACAGGTTTAGAAAGAGCCACAAATGCTTCCAAGTCTTTTTCTGATAAAACTGTATCAAACCATGCTGGTTTGCCACAAATAAGCAGGCAGGCATTGTAGTGACACTGGAGGCAATACATGTGGATGGAGAGCTTGGGAGAAGGGAAGGAACAACTCATCCAGACAAAAGGTACAAGAACTTTTGAGGGAAAACAAACTCTTTGGTGCCTCTGTGACTTTTTAGGTTTTTTAGTTATAAACAACAAATCCATGACATGCTGCTTCCTTCCCATGTTCAAAGTGGTCATGGACTGGCCTGATGCCAGCAAGGTGCACATCCTGCAATGCTGCTGTCCACCCACCTGGGAGCCCAGTGGTCGCCCTGACAGGGGGGAGATGCCAATGGAGAGCCCCCTGATGGGGTTTGCTTCATACTGAGCCACCTAAAAGGGTCTTCTCTCATGGATGTGTATGGTTTTTTGTTCTCACTTGTTGGTTTTTCTGATGTTTTGTATTTGTTGGTGCCATGGGGAAATGGTTTTTTTGGAAATTTTTTGAGAGGCCAAAGATTTACTGCTCACCAGCACGCAGTCACAGGTGCTCAGGGAGAGGAGAGCTGAGTGGAACCTTGCAAGGTATGAACTTGTAGTTCCAGGCACCAAAAAGAGTGTCAGAAATTGTACATTTTTCTTCTCAAGTGTGACTTGTAATTGCAGCTTCTCTTACTCTTCTAATGACATTTCTTAATGAAACTGGGTTTCTTTTTTTATTTATTTATTTTTTTAAATAAATGTAGGTCTATTGTTGTTTTATCTGTATCAAAGTACAGACCTGATTATCTTCTGCTTGTTCCCACACTACTAGTCACTTACATTAGGCACACACAGTGCCCTTTTGAACTCCAAATTACTGTGTATGATAATTTTTATACTGTTTCCCCTGCACTAGTAAACTTTTCACCCAGTTGCAACAATACTGTTCAGTGTCTGGCCTCCAGTGCTCTTGGAGAAGAGGCCTTTCTCCAGAGGGAACAAAAGGGCTGTTGTCTGCTTGGCAGAGGGCCAGGTGACTTGGTGTGGCTGGACACGTTCTCTATCCCCACCAGCCAGTGCTGAGTCACTGATTTCCCTCCAGACTGCAGAGTGTTTGTTCCACAAAGTGCTTGTCACTGCAGAGATGCTTCTGCCACCGTGTGAGAGGCAAGTTGTGCCACCCTGCTGCTGAACCTCCAGGCTGCTGTGACAGAGTAGGGGAGGATTTCATTATTGCAGTTGGCAAGACAAGGTGGCATCTTCTGTAAAAGTGCTACAGCCACAGAGATGCAATGCTGGAGGTCAGACCAGGCTGGCAGCCAGCAGCAGCAGGTCGGTGATGTGCCTGGCTCAGTCTGCCTTTCTGTGCTCACAGCCATTCGAGTGCCCTTCTAGGAATGCTCACTAGATGCCACTGGTGCTCCATGCAAACACAACCCCTGCAATTCCTGCAGAAGGAAATACAGCCGTGGCTTACTTAGTGTTTCCAATTTTTATTCATTTTTGATCAGAGGCAGAGCAGTTTCCAGTCTGTTCACCTCTGATTTCACATTGCAACCCCTCTGCTCTATTTGACTCCTCCTAGTAAGTTTGCTAACCTTGCACAGTGATCCTGGTGGTGTCTTTGGAAACAGTGCCCGTAGCAGGACTCTAAAATGCTCTAAAGGCTCTTTCTCAGTCAGAGGTACAATACATTTTCTCTTTGGTGAATGAGCCATCAAACTAATTCCAGAATTCCAGTTGCAGGAAGATGAAGGAAGCTTGCTGGATTCATTGAGTGCCCTGTTGAAACTTGTTTTATGAGTGCACCAGCAATGACAACCAGTTCCTGCCAGTCATGAATCAGCTGAGGTATTTCATCATAAATACTGGAACTGAGCTGTTCCAAAAGCTGAAAGAAAAATCCCCACCTTTTTGTCAAACTTTTGTAAAAAACAGCCCCAACAAAATACAGCTTAACTAATAAACTCTCCTCAGATACTTACCAGCTCACTGCCCTGCTCTGGAAAACTTACTGCTCAACCCATGAAGGTTTTAAACTTCCAAACTGTTTTAAACTTCTTTTGAAAAAAAACCAAAAAAACAAAACCAAACACATTCAGGTCTCCATATGTGGATCCTGTGCCGTGAAGAATTGCTTGCTGTTGCTGAGAACTGGAATTTGAAGTTCACATGCCAGTCATCAGCAATCAGTACTGACTCCACAAGTGGATTATCCTGGACAGGGCCCTGAGCAATCTGGTCTGTTTGAAGCTGCTCATTGCAGGGGGATGGAGTAGATGGCCTTTAAAAATCCCTTCCAAACCAAAGCACTGTGTGATTACATGGTGGTTTCTCAGGTACATACATGATCTAGACACAATCACTGTCAGCAACCCAGCAAAAGCAGATGAGCCTGAGATTTGCAATTCAATTTTTTAGCAGTTTGCTTGCTCTGCAAATTTATGTGACCAGACACAGGCAGCAACACACAGGCTGGACACAGGCTCACAGAATGTGCACCAGACAGTGTACTGCCAGGAAAAAGCACCAGCTGAATGCAGGTCACTTGAAAAACAAGCATCCTATATCCATTTAAGGACTTAGGCTCTTAAAGCAGGACCAAGATGTTATTAAGATGCTTAAGAAGAAACACAGCCCTTGCCTAGCTACTGCTCAGCAACAGTGCCCTTTGGTGCTCTGTGAAATTTCTCTGTTTGGCTTCAGCACTTTCAGAGTACCTGGAATTCTGCCTTTGCTTGTGTCACCTCTGTGTCCCTTGGCTAATTCCCATCAGAGCAATCCAATGAGGCTGAAAATGGACTTTGATTAACTCTGAGATTGGTCTGGTACATCTAGAGCTCCTCCTTGCTTTTGATAATAAAATTCAGTGCAAAGTGTCAGGGTGTCTGGGCAGAGCCAGAAACAGACTGATTTGGGGCATTAAATCAGGATGTGCCTAAAGAGACTGTGGTCATCTCTAGATCAGAACAAGTGTGCTTAGTTCAGCAGTGTCTGGAGAAGTTCAGTAATTAGTTGCTTTTAATCTCCATTTCAAGATATACTTCAAAGAAAGGTATTACTTTTATCTCAGAATTTGTTTTTCTGTTGTACAGCCAGTGATGTCCATGACCAGAATCCTTGAGCCCAGACAGTTCCAATCAGTGGCTCCCCTCCTGATGAACAAGTGTCTTTACTTTTTAGTATACCATGTTTTGAGCACACAGGGGCATGTGCTGTTGAGGTGGCAACACCACACATGCAAAGTGGAGTTCCAGATGCAAGAACATGACTCTGTACCACCTGCACAGGATGGATGGTTTAATCCTGTGGGCTGTGGCTTGACAAGGGCGAAAGGGGAGGAAGGCATTGACCTTTCTAAAGTTGCAGACAATAGCATTGTTTAAAAAATAGCTGTAGATGGGTCTTTGCATCCACCAAAAAGGCTTCAAATCATCAAGTGTATAGAAGATCTGTCCTAGAGTTCTGACCTCTCACATGGATGAGGAACACCTGGACCACACCACTTGTGTGTGTTTAGATTTTTCATTATACAGCAATTAGGTAAAAAGAGGATTGAGTCCTGTGCAGGGAATTGTCTCAACCTGAGGCTTATTTCTCTAGATTAATGAAAAAAGGATGAAAGATACCAATGATGTAATTTGAATATAAAATCTATATTAGAGATAACCCATAATAAATCTCCTGTGTCAATTCTTGACTTGCTTTTGTTCTTCTATTTGCCAGTGAGTACAGAAATGAGTGCCTTTTGCTCAGACACCATCTGTACCTTGAGCTGAAGTGGGTCTGTATTTTGAATATACAGATTTTTGTGTACCTTTTTCTTTCAAGGACACACAGTGCATTGGGCATTTGGCTGTTATCTTTGTTAAGTTACAGGTATTACCAGTCTGCCTGGTGAGCACTGACTGCTATTTAAAGCAGTGGTGAGCCTGCTCTAACCATTCCCCTCCCTGTTAGAAAGTGACAACACCTCAGGCAGCAGCTTGCAGAGAAGCTGATGATCTCTGAAACCACATGCAGCACTTGATGATGTGTTAGAGGGGCCAGAGCACCATAAACACATGCAAGATTGGTATTTACTGGAGTTCAGGATCAGGAAAAGTGAGCTGGAGCACCCTCACTGCAATGAAGGTGCAACTGCACAGCTCTTTCAGGCAGGTGATTGTTTTTACCATGTTCATCTGCCAGCAGGTCACCCTGCAGTGCCACTGGTGCTCATGCTGAAGTTGTAGCTGGTCTCCAGGGAAGGACTTATGTCATAAACAAATGTTCTAGGTTTGGCTTATGCCTTCCTGCAGTGTCTCCATGGCACAGGTTGGTTCCACCACTGTCAGAGCTGGCAGACTGAAGAATTTCTATTCCTTCCCTCTTTCCTTTCCTCGTGTCTGCCTGCCTGCCTCATCTAGTCTCCCTTCCTGCCTGCCTTTTTCCATCCCTGAAAAGATCAAAAGCATTTTCTAGAGCTGATAAAAAAAAAAAAAAGGCAGAAAAGTCCCACAATGGTATCTGACCTGAATGTAATATTTCATTTATCCAACTTTCAATTTCACATTTATTTCTTCTTACACAAGACCTATGATGTGTCTCTAACTTCCAGAAGAAAAGAACTGAATGGCTTATCTCTGTTCCAGGATGCTGCAAGGACCTAAGTGCAGTATCTGGTGATCAGCAAGGCCATTTTTGTCAGGCACACTCCTATTAAGAACCAACCACAAGTTTCATTTTTTTCCTTCATGTCTACTTTTCTCATGAAGTTTTGTAGGGTGGAGTTTTTCTTTCATTGTTGCTGTGGGTTTTGTTTTGTTTTGTTTGGTTTGTTTATTTTTCTTTCCCCTCTGTTACAAGCCCTGCTCTTTAGATATCAACACTGGAGTTTTTCTCTGTTGGTGGAAATTTCTTGGAGCCTTAACTTCTAACATCAGACTATATCAACAAAAACACCCCAAACCCCAAACCCCAAACCAGAAGAGGACATTCCAAACCCCAAACCAGAAGAGGACATTGTTTATACTTCTGTTAAGTTTGAGAAGGTTTTAGCCAAAGGTTTGAATATCAGAAGGAAAGAAGTTCTCCCAAAGCTGTTTTTTTTTTTGGTTTTTTTTTTTTTTTTTTTTTTTTTTTTTTTTTTTTTTTTTTTTTAGTTCTGGCTGATTTTGGAAGTGTAATGTGTGATTTCTTAGCATTCTGATATAAAAATTGTTGCTGTCTTTCAAAAATGAGAAAGTAGTGGCTACTCAGGTTGACAGCAGCAAATAAATGACTTGCCTCTTGAAGACAATAATTCTCAGAGTAAGAGATGAATGAGAAACAGCAGAAGGAAAGTGAGAGCAATGCTCCAGCCTGGAGAGGACTGGGGTGGGCATGGCTTTTCTCTTCCCTTCCTTTCTGGTACAGTGGCCTGTGCACTGGTTCTCTTTCTTAGAAAACAGCTGAAGTATGTATCTGAGACTATATTTTGGCCTTGCTGGAGTAGCTCCCATAAAACACAAGTCTTGTCAGGAAATTACTACACAGCTGACAGTGCTACAGAATTATCTGCAGGTTAAAAATTCTCACTGTCTGTGTATTTCACTGCTGCTCAGAGGAGATGGAAGAACTGGGAAATTGCTACAGTCAGAACTGCATGTGGATGGTGAGTGAAATACATTTATTTTTTCTCAAGTGTGTTGCACTCTGAGGCTTTGTGGGACAGTATGGAAAGCTTTGATGAAGGTTCTTTGATGATGATGAAAAGAGCCATGAGATATGTGTAGAAAACAAAATGGAACTCCTTGTTTTATCTTCTCCTTTTCTCACACAATGGACCGACTAAATAGAAAAAGAATTTATAAGTTGCATCCTGATTATTCACCAGCTTTTGAACTCTATCCAGAACAGAGAATAAGTCTTGCTTGCTTTTCTGTCAGGCATAACGTGCCCACATGATTTCCAAGCTCTGCCATTCACATATGTAGATGGTTACAGATGAAATGTATTTTTCATGATGTTTTGCACACTATTCCCATGCAGAGAAGGGCTGGAGTGGAGAATGCCTCATATGCACTAACCCTGGAGTTACTACTCTCAGAATAAGTGATGTAATATAACTGTTGTCTGGGTGGTATTGCCAGGCTCTCTTTTTGGTTCTTGTAATAGTCTGTAATGTTGCTGTGATGCAGATTTTTAGTTTGCCTGCACCATGAGACCTTGCTTGAAGTTAAGGCAGCTCAGGATGGGAGCAGGATGTCAGCTTAGGTCCTTAACTGCTTTCATGTGGTGAGATAGATACATCAGTAAGGTGCCCCTTGCCCATCCTCCATGGGCATTGTGCCCTCTAAATCCAGCTAAGTTTCATCTGAGCTGCTGGTTCTGTGCAGCTCTTCACCTACATCAACTGGTCAGTGTGATGCTTCCATCTACACTGTTGCTGTTTTCTTTGGAGGGAATGAGGAGCTGCCCTTGGGTCTGGTAATGCTGCCCTTGCAGGCAAGCACCTCCTTTTCCTGCATTTTCTGTATATCCCCAGGAGGGAGTATGGTTATAAGGCTGAACTACAGGAAATCTGCCTCCCTGGCTTTAGCCTCACAATGCCCTGCAGTGGTTCAGACCCATCACAGGGCAGCACAGCAGTGGCTGCAGGAGGTTGAACAGGACTACAGGGAGAGTGAGAGGTTTTTGGGGAAGCAGCATCCCACTGGCACCTGTGCAGCCAGGAGCTGCCACCATCACTGACAAAGCCTGTGGAGAGTAGGGGTCCCAAACCAGCCCCTCTGGTTTATCTGATTTATCAAGTCAGGTTTTAGGCTGAGACCAAAGTGCTGAGCAGCAGAAAGACCAGGAGAAGCTGGTCTATGGTTTGCTGCTGTTCAGAGCTAAATGGAAAGCCAGAACCAAGCTGATGAGCAAAAATCCCTTTATCTGGAAGTCACAGAGCTCTCTGTAGGGAAGCTGTGCTTGGGGGAAGCTCTCTGTAGGGCTGCACAGAGCTTCAAAACTTGGGAAAAAGAAGGGCAGCTGGCAGTAGGATTTTCAGCAGTGCCTCCTGCTACATTAATCAGTAACACATTATTTGTGTATAAAAGAGAAACACTGAGGGAAACAAGGCTGATTTGGTCCCACAGAGTGGAGTATGCAGCTGAGAGGAAAAGTGGACTTATATTTTATAAGAAAAGGGGTTGAAACAGTCTGGGTAAATTTTCCCAAATTAGTTAAAGTAAAATAAAGTGAAAAGAAAAGAATCTCACAGTGCTGACAATACTTCATACTCACATTTTTAATGAAACATCGTAATTTCCAGTTTCTATCTTTGCAATGTTTGCATTATGAGATCTAACACAAATCATATGTTATATATAACTGAAAAAGCCCTCCTCAATTTGCTTGGAACACCCCAATCCTCTGGCATTTTACTTTTGAGAGAAGTGTGGGAATGTTTTTTTTTTTCACCCTGAACTTGACTTTTAGAGGAGGGAAGAGGAGTTTGTGCTTCCCTCCTTTTGGCACGCAAAATGTGTTTGTCTGAGCACTAAGCTGCCCACAGAACAGGCAGGCTCCTGGAATTGCTAACTGGAGGAAAATGGCTCAATGCAACAAAAATTTGAGCTGCTTGCAGAATAGCTACTCAGATTCATTTGAAACCTAAGGCAGAAATGGGTTTTTCTAGAAAATACTAGTGCTTTTCTAGTGTTTGCTGGTTTTATAACAAAGAATTGAAGTGATCTCCCAGGTTGGGATGCTCTGAGAAGTGTAAAATGAGACTGCAATGCACAGATTAGGTAAATAAGAAAGTCATTAAGGGATAGAGAAGGCCTGAAGAGGAGTGGCCTTTTGTTTGAGAAGAATAGGGATGTGCCTCTCATTTTGCATTAGATTTTACCCTTCCTTTCTGCAATAATCCCTAAGTCAATTAACAGTTTGCTGTGACTTGAGCAAAAAATGATGTCTTTTTTTTTTTTTGGTCACTCACAGGTATCATGGGCTCAACAGAAAGCTTTCTGATTTTGATCCAACTCTTTGCCTGAATACTAATAGAAGAAAAAGCAAGACCAGAATCACATTATTCAATTTTTTTTCACACATTTCTGTTTTGTTTTGCCATGTCAGACACCTTGGCTCAGAGATGGCTAAAGCAGTGTATTACCCCAGCTACTCTGAAAGTAAACAACAACAACACAAATTAACTGGTAATTTTTTCATTTGTTTTATGAAAGAATGAATTGGACAGATGAAGAATCTACAGACCTCTGTACTATGATTGCTTCCCTTACTGTTGCTTCTTTAGGTACAAGTAGTATGGCAGCAAGAAGCATCAAAAAGGGGATATTTCATTATGGCCAGCCTGATATTGATTGTAAATGACAACCAAACGATTTTCAGTACAGTCTGAAGTTTGCACAGATAGAAGTTAAAGATGATTATTATTTCAAAGACACTGGCAGAGTTAAGTTAAATCATTTGCTCAGTACAACACAGTGAGCCAAAGCCAACAAAAAGTTGAATCCCTTCACTGTCATCTCCAGCCTCAAATACAACCATGAAAATTGTGTCTTTTCTTCAAAAACAACCAATTCAAAACAAAAAGAAGATTCTTCTTGGGTTACAAGCGAGTAACCTCTAGTGCACATAAATGGGACTGTCTTTTTTACCCTTTTACAATTTTGTAATAACTGTGGGATTTTGTTCTTTCCAGTATCTGATTAGCCACACATTTTGTTGCTTGGATACTAAAGCTGGAACTATCAATTTTATATATATTTATTTACTTTTTAGGAACCCATAGTTATTTTATTGTAATATGTGCCATATCTCTGAGAGTTCTACATTCAGTCATGCTTCTGGCATGTCAATATAATCTTGCCCTGGTTCACAGTATCTGGATGGTTCCATATATTTTGTGAATAAACTTCTCCTGAGCATGTCCCAGCACAAATCTGCTGTTCAAACCCCTGCCCTTTGACTTCTACATTTTGTGGAATGGCCTAAAAATCAAATGCTTTAGGTTTATTTATTTTCTAGCTTGAAATAATTTCCTTCACCTTAGCCAGTTTCTCATCCCCATAGTGCTTTTCTTTGTAATCCTTCCCCTTTTTCTTTAAAATTCAGTTGAAAGTTTTTCTTTGGAAGAAATTAAGATCCTTTCTTGTCATAAAACTGTTGTAGACATAGTAAGCCAGGATATTTAAGGACTTAAGGACAAAATTATCTCTGGTGAATTATCCACCTGAGAATATAGATTTTGGCTTGAGATTTTTGCTATGCCTTTTATGAGGCAGGAATTCCCTCTTGATTTCAAGAGGAGTTGCAGGCACAGTAGAAAAGGAGGGTACATGAGTAGGCATGGCCATATGAAATTAATAAGAGAATTTTGCTCCATGCTTTCAGTGTCCTTGAGAGTATGGAAATTATACCAATGGCATAAAGTATTATTTACTCTCTGTTAAATGTTAATGAACATTGGGGCTGTTATGCAGTCATGACATTTACACATTAGTAAATCCATCTGTCACTGAAAAGGGAGAAGTTAGGCTTAGTTTATGTGGTTTATTGACTAAGTCCTGTCATGCACCATCCCTGAGGTTTTAAAAAACAGATTTTTCATTTCAGAGGAGGCCAAACTTCCACTGAAATGAACAATGGTTGTGAAGGTGCCAAAAGTGTAGGATGCCATTAAAAATCATTATTCCCCACCAAAAAAACTCTAGTGACTGTCAGTCCAAGAAGATCCTTTTCAAAGAAGGGTCTTTACGGGGACCCTGCTCCATGTCAGCTGGGTTATACAGTCCATGTATTTCTGGGATGGCACCTACCTTCTCTGGGGTTTTGCCACTCTGCTCACAGCACAGCTGATTTGGACTTCACTGTTGGCTGTCTGTGTTTTTGTGAGTTTAAAGCAATATTCCTTTTGGGTGTTTAATTAAGATTAACTGCTTTGAACATCTTTGCTGTTGGGAAAGTGTAAAAAAAATGGCTACTTTTTACAGCTCTCTTTTCCTTCTTCCCTCCAAAATTTCAGAAATGCTTTCTTTATCAAGTGGTGATTTATAAATCCATCTTAGGCAATTGAAAAGGAGACAGCCAGCTGTGTTATCTACCTTTTTTGGCACCCTGAGCCTCCAGCTAGGTAATCTGTTTAAATTGTCCAATATTCCTGGCAAGGCACTGCTCAATTTTCTCTTTGGTTGAGCCCAAACCCAAGGATAAGTTTTTCTTTTATCTGCTTGTTCTACATTTCAAAGCCTTAGTAAAGAAATGCATTGTCCTTGGAACAACAAGTGAAGAAGCCAGAAGGAGGAGGGAAGGGAGCTTGCCTGGAGAAGCTGGAAATAGTGGGAATATTTCTCAGTATAAACTGGGGAGGATCCTGCAAATCTAAAAATCTACAAAATGTTAAAAAAAATGTGGGGGTTATTTGTGTGAGATGTACCACTAGGTGAATTGCTTGTTATCCTCCACCATATGTGATAAGACCAGAATAAACCACTGTGATATTCTTGTCTGATTCTCTCTTTAACATCCTTGCAAGGCCTCCTGCCACAGCAGAACTCAGGAGGAGATAAACCCAAACCTGTTCTTCTGCAAAGCCTGGCTTCCAAGCATGGCCAATCCCTTCAGATGGTGTCTGTCATGTTTAATAGAATTGTGGGCCTTGTTTTCTAAATTTATTTAAATTGAAATTCCTAACAGTATTTCAGAGGAGAAACACCTTCCAATAGCAAATGCTCCTAAGTAGGTATGCACATCCAATTTCAGCTTTCTCTGCCTTAATCTAATTGCAAATTATCTTTAGTTATTCTCACAACTCATCTCTGGATTTCCATATTTTTAGTCCTGTCCAGGAAAGCACTTAATTAATTTAAGGAAACAGAAACTGTTTCAGCAGGAGAGCCTGAGAGTCTTAGGAGGTGCAAGGACCTGAACTCAAACCCACACTTTCTGCCAAGGGAGCATGAAAAATCCTGTGGCTGGCCTCTGTGTGAGGTCCAGCCCTGTATATGTGTCCTGGGGAGGTTCTATCCCATCAACCAAATAGGCTTTTTTTCCCCCTCCTCTGCTCTGAGAATTGTGCTGTGCCACAGAAATTAGAACCTTGGGGTTTGGGAGGTTTGGAAGATTCTTACAGGGTTCTGTGGGAAGCTGCAGAAACCACAGCACCAACTTGCAGGGGAGATGACATCCAGCTGCTGCCCATGGGACTCAGATGGTGCCCCTTGGTCAGTGTGGCTTCTGAGGCTCTCCATCCCCTGTTTTCTTTCTTTTGGTCAACCCTGAAAAAACTTGAACTATAGCAGGGCTGTGTACAGGACCTTGCAGTACTGGACTGCAATTTGAGAGTGATTTCAACCTTCATTTCTACCTAATTTATCCCTTTTCCAGTTCATTTATGCACCTCCATGTTCTCTTGGCACTGGTATGACACCTTGACCAACTGTTAGTACTGCAAGAGCAGCATAGTGGTCTTGCAGCCTGGGGATCAAAAATTGGTGTCAGGATGTGTTTTCTGCTGGCCTGTCTGGGTCAGTATTAGTTCCAGTACCTTCTCCAGAGCAAAGTGTGCATTCTGGGATTTACACCCTCAGGGAAATCACAAATGAGTTTGTGGAGCTCTAGTGGCTCTCATGGCACAAGCTGAAGTTGAGCAAGAATGGTGTAAGCAGACACTTGTCAAGGTTAGTTTCCCATCAAAAGAGTGCTGGCTGAACTCAGCTGAGCCTCCCCAGGGCTGGAAAGTTATATGGAGCAGCATGAATAGGGCAAGGAGCTAGCCTTGTGTCAGCTTCCCATCAGCAACCTATGACATGAGACTGAGGCAGAAAGTGGAAAAGTACCAAGCATGACTGAATAAGTGTAGAAAGGGAAAAAAGGGACAAGAAAATATATAAGAAGAACAAAGTCTAGGTATGGGAGGATTTAAGTCTTCAAGTTCAAAGGGTGAAGGGTTTCAAGTGAAAAGGTTGGGAAAAAATTTCTCTCCATGGGCTCTCTTCCCAAATAAATCATTGTCCTCTGTGACAGCAGCACCACCACTTCCCTTCAGTAATAAACCAGCACCATCATCAGGTTTCTTTGTTTTGGCCTATTAAACAAAATCCTCTTTTTATTTGTTCTTACACATGCCACCCATAAAATTCTATGTCTTTGTTTCTCTTACCAGCTTTTTATTCCTAAGATGTACTAATTGTTATCAATTTATCCTTTCATTAATGTCTTCTTTCTTTCTTTCTTTCTTTCTTTCTTTCTTTCTTTCTTTCTTTCTTTCTTTCTTTCTTTCTTTCTTTTTTTCTTTCTTTTTTTCTTTTTTCTTTCTTTCTTCTTTCTTCTTTCTTTCTTTCTTTCTTTCTTTCTTTCTTTCTTTCTTTCTTTCTTTCTTTCTTTCTTTCTTTCTTTCTTTCTTTCTTTCTTTCTTTCTTTCTTTCTTTCTTCTTTCTTTCTTTCTTTCTTTCTTTCTTTCTTTCTTTCTTTCTTTCTTTCTTTCTTTCTTCTTCTTCTTTCTTTTCTTTCTTCTTTCTTTCTTTCTTTCTTTCTTTCTTTCTTTCTTTCTTTCTTTCTTTCTTTCTTTCTTTCTTTCTTTCTTTCTTTCTTTCTTTCTTTCTTTCTTTCTTTCTTTCTTTCTTTCTTTCTTTCTCTTTCTTCATAGTGCTTTTAGCTTATTTTGCACCCCTACTAAGTCATGTTATTTTGTAACCATCACAGCCTTCTTTTCCAATTGTGGTATTGTGGCTTTCTTAGCATCTAGTGCAATATTCCTAAATATCTCCTAATCAACATTTTTCTTTTTAGAGTCATCTCCCAGCTGACTTCAGCCATTTGTTTTGAACTTGGCTGAAAGTTGGCCCTTTTCAAGCCCCAAGGATGTGTATAGCTTGGACTCTGTTCTAGTTACACAGAACAAAGGTAAAGAAATTATGACCTCTGGCTCTCAGGCTTCTACTTCTACTAATGGTCTTTGTGTAAATAGGAGGGCAAAATTTAAATCCTCCCCATGCTGGATGTAATGCTTGAATTCAGATATTGCCTATGATTCTCAGAAACAAAGGAGAATCTCATATATGATGTTTGAAGTCTTTGAAATTCTGATTTTCTGCTTCCTGAACACTGCAGGTTAGCCTGGTGAGACTCAACCATCATTCCAACCTCTAGGTTACTGCTCTGCTGGCAGTGCAGCCTGTGCTTCTGTCATTTTCTCCATCCATGAGTCTTCTTGTCTTCCTCTGATTTTCCTCCCCATCCCTTGGAAGAGGGGAGTGAGCAGGTGGGTATTTGGCTACTGTCTGGAGTCAACCCTGCCTAAACAAGAGAAGGCTAATGGGCTCAAACCACATATCTGAACACAGGAAGGGAGGACCCTTTACCTGGAGGGGAAATCTGAACTGCAACCATTGGGCCTCATCCTGTCATAACAAAATATAGAGAAGAAAAAATTTATAACCTTCTTAACATTAAACACTGAGGTTAAAAGCATTAAAGTCCCAAAAAAGAAAGGACAGTTGCATCTCAGTGAGCAAGAGAGCTGTTGTAATAAATCAGCTGAGACTCCATTCTCTTCATGCAGGAAAAGCCAAATGTTTATTGTATAGGTCATATTTTATAGCATTATCAGAAGGCACTGTGTCATATTTGATTGACTGACAGTATACTCACACTTAGTTCATTGGTCAGTACATGGGATTCTGCAAATCTATCAAACTTCTGTATTTTTACTTAGTTTGCATACTTTTTCTACTGATTCTCATGGGACAAATCCCTTGTTATTTGAGGTGCCATTTGTTTTTCACCCCCAGAATAGGTTGTTGTGTTAGAAAACTCTCATTCTCAAAATAGCTTCAAGTGGGAGCTTGCAAATTGCTTGTTAGCTTAGTTAAAGCAGCAGGGCCTAATGCATATTTTATCAGACTTTTCTTTTATAATTTCTCCATTTGTCTGCAGCAAGAGCTCTAAAGAATTGATGTGTGACTGATGCTGCACTTAATTGAGTTTCATCTACAGCATCTCACCTCAGCCATGCTCAAGTACACTGTTCATTCCCCCCTTAATTCTGAATTTTTTACTATTTTGTCTGTTAACAGAACATCAAAAGATGTGGTCCCTTCTTACTATCCATGTTTTTAGCAGTGGTAACTAAAGAACTTGCTGAAGGACTTGCTTTTCTGGAAATTTCTTTGTTTTCAGCAAGACAATTTTTGAGCAGTCAAATGAATGCCAGTGGTGCATATAGATTTTCTATTTAAAACAAGAAAGAATCCTGCAGTATCTGAGGCACTTAAAAGCAGAAAGAGGGTTTTTTAAAAAATTCAGTCTGCTGCTGAAGCATGTTTGGGATCTCTTTGAAAGTCTATATGGATTTATAGCATGATTTCTGAAGAGGAAGACAACCATTTTCTAGGATTGAGTGGGGTTGATAATGTCTTCCTGTTTTTCTAAAATTATTTCTTGCTAGTCTATAAAACACTGTTCAGAACACACAGGTTATTGTGGGCTTCAGTTATGATAGAAATATATGCACTTTATCTTCTTCTGAAGACATGAAAGAAATGTTTTTACTTTGCTTTATGAACTCTTTCAAAATGTGGTTTCCACTTCAAGACACTGTTACAATAAAACATTTTCTAATATCCCATGCAAATATCAGCCTATATATCCTGAGGTCAAGGTAAACACAGACTAAAGACTACATTTACACTCTCCACTGGAACAGGCTGAGCTCTGTATTCTGGGACCTGTCCTGCTGCCCACAGTGTCATGATATTTCTGTGTTCTGTGGTGCCTTTTGGAGCACAGTTTTGAATTCAGCATCAGCCATGTACCACCATCAGTAAAACTGGGGTAGATCTTGTAGGCACAGGCTGGACAGATACAGACCCTGCTATGCCATTTTTGGCCATTCCCTAGGGATATGCCAGCCTGGCTTATCTCTAAAAGATGCATGTTGTGGGTTGAGGGGGTGTGTCTCACATCCAGGCAGCAAGAAAGAGGACAAATTTCAGGGCAAATATAGATGTATTCACATATAGTCAAAAATAAGTATAGAAGTACCTAAGATCTCTCTTAGATTTGGGGTGTCTCAGTAGCTACATGAAAAGGCAAACACACTTGAAAATCTTTTTGCTATCATTTGGCAATCCATCAGGAGCAGCCAACTGCCCCCTTCCAGCCAAGACTTCTGTGAACTATCCTGCTCCTTACCCAAAACAAAAAATGCCCCCCTGGAGTACATCCTGTTCCCAAGGGGTGCATCTTTCTGAATGAAGTGTTCAAGATCCAGTTTGAGGCAGTTCACCCAAAGTTAAAAGCTGAAGCCACTTCAGAATTGTGTTAAATATGTTGCATTAATTGTCCCTTTGCCAACCCTATTTTGGAAGCTGGGGGGAGGAGGAGCACAGAGTTCCTTCATGATATGTAAATTTTGTTGGATATTTTTTTGAAGTACATGGCTGCCTGTAATTGTAGTTTTGACTGTAGGACTAAAGATGCATATTTATTTACTTTAGCTTTTTAATCCTATTCATTCTGTCATGGATTTGCACATATTATTCCAATCATGGCAGGGCAATCCATAGCTTTCTTACTTACTATGCAACCAGACTAGTTTCTCTGCAATCAAAGTCCCAGGACTTATTTTGTTTATTTTTCTTCTTTTAAATAAAGAGACTTTCCAAACAAAGAGCCAAAAAATTTTCCTGTGGGCTTCCTAGATTTGTTCTGCTTCAGTTAAAGAAAGATGTAGGACAAGTCAAAGTGTGTTATGGAACAATGGAAAACCAGAGATTAATACACTGCTTTTTCCTTTTTTTTTTTTTTTTTTTTTTTTTTTATTTTTATTTTTTTTTTTATTTTTTTTTTTCCTGCATCGAAGAGCTTCCTAAACAAAAGCAGCAACGTTTCAGGGTCCAAATCTGGTTGTCCTTGAAGCATGTCTGATCTCACCTCTCTGAACAATGAGCCTCCTTACAAGGAAAGTGCCAACTGTTCTCCCAGAGTTCATTTGAACTTCCTCCAGCTTCAGAAGAAAGAGAAGCAAGAAATTCCACTTAGGATGCCAGCAGGTCTCGTTTGTGTAGCTGGCAGCTCTGAGGGATTCCAGATGGCTTCAGCCCTTCTTTTGAACCTATCTTTTGATCTCATTTAAGTTTCCTCCTGATTTCACCTGCTCTGTGTTTACTGACTGAAGGATACGCAGGTGGACGTATTAACTTCACCGTGGGACACAAATGGATTGCATCTTGACTTTGTGTGCTGTGTAGTACAGCTCATGTAGCTCCAGCTCCACTCCATGATTTATGATTCAGAAACCACAGTATAATTTTAACAGACAGAACAAACAAATGGAAACCCTTGTTTGTCCCCAGTGTGTGTTTTCTAAATGTTACAACGTGTACTCTTCAATCTAGTGGTCACCTAGGAAGTCGAGCAAGAAATGTTTTTAGAATTAACTTTTGTGATCACATATTTTTTCCCATCCTTTGTTTACATATTTATGGGTCTCTTTATTCACAAACAAGTTGTTTGTCAACCTTTTGAGCTATGTTTAGCTGTGGGACATTTTCATAACAAGTAGCAAAAAATCATTTGTTTCAACAAAGACAGCAATCTAATTACATTTAAGGTTGTACCTGAACCTGCAGGTTGTGGAAAGTGGGAAAGCAGTCAGGATCACACACTGCTGGGCTGCTGACAGAAGAAGACATGAGAATACAAAAGAAAAATAAGATTGATGAGGTGGATTCTCATGGAGGAGGATGTGAAATGGCTTGGTCTGCAGAGATGGAGGACTGGTTGGATTATCATTCACCTTCATCTGAGAAGGGATCTTCTCAATCCGTTTAAACTGCTGAGTGTGGACCACTTCTTAACTTCAGTTTAGGTAGATATCCCAGTTGTAATATTTTCTCCATAGTGTGTTTTCTGTGGGGTGCATGAATTAGAAGAAATCAGTTTCACTTTTTACCAAGTGTGCTGCCGTGGACTTCAGACATCAATTTTTTTGACTATGTGCTTGCACATACTTAATACAATCTCAGTCTCAACCAGGGCACTACAGGTTTTTTAATCTTCAACCTACAATGATCCTCTTGGGTGGGCCCAGATACTGGTGTGTAAGACTGCACATGATTTGGGCACAAGTACACGAATGTGAATGGCAGGGTCAGAGTGACATTTCAGACTAACAACCTTATCTTTTTAGCAGTGTCTAGTCTCACTGATAGACACTGACTTTCACTGATACTAGTGGGCACTCACATAAGATTAAGAATATCCTGTCAGTATTAAGTTTGTATAATTTCATTATCACTTAGTCTTAAAAAAATATTTATGAGTGAACAAGAATTGAAGTTACAAGACCACAGTTGACATTATTCAAAGGAAATCTTTGAAAATCCTGTACAGATGTGGTTTGCATCTCCTGTGACCCTGCTATAATAGATTTCTCTCTGATGCAATGTTAGAGCTAGGAGAAATTGAATTTCCCGAGAAACTCTGGAAATGCCCTGGGTTTTTGTACTGTGTATCTTTAGTGAGCATTGTCAATTTACATTTGTGTTTGCTCTGGGTGAAGTTCTCTCTAGAAAGCAGAACTGGCTGGGATCAAGTGGAAGCCCCCTGCTCCAGGGCACTCTGCCTTCTCAGCCAGCACACACACCAGCAGCTCCCAGGCCTGGCCTCCCATCCATCCCTTTGCCTCAGTTTTGCACTTCTTCCACTGCTTGTGCCATTCCACATCTCCCTGTGTTGGGTCTGCCTGGCAAGGCTTTGGCAGACAGGGGACTGCAGGTGGCTTCTCTGTGAAGCTGCCAGCAGCACAGAGCCAATGCAGCCAGATCCAAGACTGATCCACTGGGCAAGGCTGAGCCCATCAGTGATGGGGCAAGAATCTCTGGGAGAGCAGATCTAGGAAGAAGGGAAAGTCTCTGCTCAGGAGCAGCATAGAAAGGAGTGAGAATATGTAAGAGCAACAATTCTGCAAACCCCAAAGTGAAGAAGGAGGGGGAGGAGCTGCTGCAGGTGCCAGTCACACATTCCCCTGCAGCCCATGGTGAGACAGGCTGTCCCACTGCAGTCCATGGAAGTGCACAGTGCAGCAGAAATCCACTGGCAGCCCAGCCCAGAGTGGATAAAGGGTTGAAGGAGGCTGTAACACTATGGAAATGACATGCTGGAGCAGGACCCTTGCAGTACCTGTGGACCCTTGGAGTCCACACTGGAACAGGTTTCCTGGCAGGAATTGTGACCCTGCAGGGGACCTTCATGTTCCTGAAGGACTGCAGTCTATGGAAGGAAACATGCAGTAGTGATTTCCAAAGAACTGCAGCCTGTAGGAAGGATTCACATTGGAGGAGCTCATGGAGGACTGTCTCATGTGGGAGGGACCCCACTGGAGCAGGGGGAGAATGTGAGGAGTCCTGGCCCTGAGCTGGAAGGAGTGGCAGGGACAATATGTGATGACAATCCCCCACTCCCCATCTCCCTGTGCTGTCTGGGAGGAGAGAAAATTGGGGAGTGAAGTTAAGGGCAGGAAGAAGTGAAGGATGGTGGGAAGGTGATTTTAAGCTTTGGTTTCATTTCTCATTATCTTACTCTCATCTGGTTGGTAATAAAGTAAACTGATTTCCCCAAGTCGAGTCTGTGCTGCCTGTGACAATAACAGGTGAGTGATCTCTCCCTGTCCTTGTCTTGACCCACCACTTTTCCTTGTATTTTCTCTCCCTTGCTCAGCTGAGGAAGGGGAGTTATGGATGGCTTTGAGGGGCACCAGCAACATCACCAGCCTCCATTAGAGATAGTATTGTCAGGGTGAATTACATAATACACACTTCTGATAATGCAGACCAGAGAATTAGCATTGTGTAGTGACCCTTCTGTTAAGTAAAATCCAAACTATGTTGTTTCCTGCTGGAAAGATGGATTAGGTTCCTGGCCAAGTCACCCAAATGCTCTGAGCTTGCCCTTCCTGAGCATTTGCTTGAGAAGGATCTCATCTGACCAGTGCAGATGCTTGTAGCTGACAGAATGTTCTAACTAAGGGAGGGAAACAGGCACTTCCACAGCATGATTCTCTCCATCCTAAACAAACAGGAAAACAGCAACCAAACAGAGCAGTGACTCCAGCTGTGGGCACCACTGATGAGAGAGGGAACATGTGGCAGCCAGCATAAATTTAACTCATTGCCTAACAAGTGAGATGGCAGCCACACTTGTTCCTTTTCCTTGCCCAGGGAAAAGTCAGTAGGGATGCAGCTATTGTCCTGCCTGGAGCCATTCCTGTGGCTGGAGGTTGGAAGGACCTCTCCTGACTGTGGCATCTACTCGTCCATTCACATGGCTGTTGAGTAGCATGAGGTACCTCCTCCTCCCTTGAAATCTAAACATGGTGCTTTTTAGTGTTCCCAGCTCCCACAGCTGCTGATGACCTGCTGCAAGTTTCTCTTCTGAACACCACAGTGTCCTGATTATATCCCAATTATTGTATTAATCCTAATGCAGCCAGAATACATCCCACTGAAATCAGGAATGCCCAATGGAGGTGTTGAGTAAAATTTGCAAAGACAATTTCCCTACAGTTTGTTTGTATTTTGTTAGCTTGATTGGTTTTAATTTAAAGGTACCACAATTACACCCACCAGATAGATAGCTCCAGGATCTTGACCTAATTATGGGAAAGAAGAACTCTCTGCTTGGGCTTTGCTCTATTTTCCAGGTTTCAGTGGAGCTTGTCAGATTAATTATAGTGTTGAACCTACCATCACCATCATAGAAGGTGATGTGAGCTTTTGCTAATATGGACATTTAAAGCTCTAGTCTTCAGATATGCAACTCAGTGACAATCCTTCCTGTGCATGTCCTGACTGGTCACTTGCTGGCAATCAATGTTGATTTTCAGCTCTAGAAGTAATGTTTCTCACAGTTTTTCTAGACAGTATTCCAAAAGTAGCAGACAGCTTAAAATAGTTTGAAGAAAAGCCTGTCGAAACACAGACATGAGAATGAAGCTGTGTTTACCTATGCTGTGTGGCAGACATCTCTCTCATCTCTGGGGTAGATTGTTGGTAGTAAAACCATATGAATTTTCATGCAATGTCCCTGGAAAATGCTCACACATTGACTTTATGTGCATGTAGATGGAACACAGCATGGAGACACTTTTGTTCCCCAGTATTCAAAGCATTTTGTTAGAAGAAAAGTGGGAAAATAAATGTCTGAGAAAAATAAGCAGATGTTTGCTGTTAAAGATCAGCATGTTATACAATCAAGTTTACAATAACTGCTTTTAAATATAAACTAACTTCTGACCAGTGTTTTTCAATGTACTGTGAAATCTGCATGTCATTCCTTTTGTCATTTGCAAGTAAACACCCACTGGAGTGTTTTATAGTCTGTAAAATATGTAAAGGGCTTTGTTCATAAGAGGCTCCTTTGATTTACTGTAAGATGAAAACCTATGTGCCAGAAGTTTTTGGTTCTCTTAATCAGAACTGAGCAAAATTTTCTTCATCTTGACCACTCTGATCTCATTGCCTAAACATACTAGCAAATAGCTAACAATTGTGGTGGCTTTTTTCTTATTTTAACATAGCTTTCTTTCCCTCTGGACGGGACAGATGTTGGAGACTAGCTTGGGCAGCCATGAAAGACATCTTTATCTCCTGACAGGCCTGCAGAGCTTGAACCCACAAGAACAATGATAATGAGGAAGCTTTCAAAAACAAACAGACCAAATGGGTGCATCTTCCTTTTCCCAGTGCCTCTGTGCCAGATACTAATGCTTAGCTACTGTGCTGAATCAGCAGCTGCAGCTATAAAAATCTGTGTTAGGTTTGCTAAGGTGGACAAACCCACCTCACAACTGTTGTCAAAAACAGGTCAAATAAGTGGCAAGACAGATGTTCCTTTAAGGAAGAATTCATATATTCCTGAAGCAAATGGACCAGCATTGAGGGAAGTATCCAGTGTCTGAGGGAATTAACCATGTTGAAGGTGATCCATAATAACCTGCCTGATGAGCATCCAAAGACCCAGATGAGATCTGGGGCATGTGGCCTGTGTAGTGAAAGCTGCCCAAAATGCACCAATGTCATCACCCACACTCTGGAGATAACATCTGGGCAGACATGGTGGCACTGACTGCAGATCAACTGGACAGAGAGTTTAGAGTATAACAGTATCTCACTTCCCACATGGGGCTGTGTCTCAGCCATGGACAGACTGACCAAGAAAAGTTCCTGAGCAAGCTGAGGAATGTGGGTCATCCTCACACTCCTGCCAAGGTCTCAGCTGGGAAGAGTCAGCCTTGGTATGTTTAAGAGAAAGGGTACCAGTGTTGCACACCATGTATGACCCTGTGGTTCTTCCTGTGTGACCATGAGGAAGTGGGATGGTAAACTTACCTGGAGGCTAGAAACTTGGATACAGGAACTGAAAGGAAAATAACAGTTCAAAAGCATCTGTCCAGGAAAATTACTGCTCCAGTGCCTGTTGAGTGGAGTAGAAGAGCTGATTGTACCACTGACCCTGACAAAGAAGCTTCTTTGTGTGTTTTGCAGTTACAATATCAAGTAATGAAGATTCCAACCATGAATAGAGGGGCCCTGTCTTTGGCCAGGTGGAGGAAAAGGACCACTGGGTTTACTGGACTGTGGGGTTCACATGGGCTCATCAGCCCCACAGGAGTATAAAGCTCTAGTGGACATCTGCACACAGTGTACCCTAGTGCAACCTGACTATAAAGGGGCAGAATCCATCTGCAGTTCTTGAGTTACAGGAAGATCCCAAAAACTGGCCGCCTTGTAGGTTGAGGCAAGTTTAACTGGGAATGAGTGGTAAAAACATCCTACTATGACTGATCTGGAGTCTCTATGCATCATTTGCTTAGACTGCTTCAGGAGAGAGTACTTCAAAAACCCAGGAGGGTACCAGTGGGTGCACAGTATGATGCCTGCAGTACAGAGATGATTCAACACTTGTCTAGCTTGCCTGGTCTCACAGGTGATCTGTCTGTGCTTTGGTTGCTGTGTTTAAAGAAGAGCAGATTCCTATTGCTACCATGGCAATGCACTGATGACAATATTGCATGATGTATTGCACCAATTGAGACTCCCTGGTTTCAATCCACATGTAGATCTGGTGAGTGGACAGCCCAGGAGTGACCAGAAGGACCTGCTACTGATTTGGTGCTGACCTGCAGCACACAGCCAGTGCAAAAATCCAAGGGAGGGGAGTCTCACAGGGACTGCCAGTGGACAGTCGTGGCCTGAATGAAGCCACTCTGTGGTGAGTGCTGCTGTACCAGACACACTGGAAATCCAAAATGAGCTGGAGTCAAAGGCTGCCAAATGGCACACAACCATTTATATTGCCAGTGAGTTCTCCTTGATCCCTCTGGCAGCAGAGTGCAGGTTGCTTTCAGTTGTAGGGGTACTGAGTACACCTGGAATCGACTGCCCCAGGGTGGAAACACAGCCCTACCATTTGTAGCTGGGTCTGTTGTAGGCTAAAGCAGTCACAAACAATTTGCATCAAGCTGCAGGAGCTCCTTTGGCTGGTTATTAGTTGTGCATTAGCCACAGCTGGGCCAGGTGGTCCTTTGCAAGGCAATTGTCAGGAAGCAGCTGGCTGGGTCCAGATCAAGCAGGAGTCAGGGACAATCAAGTAAAAGTTTTAATATTTTCTGAGGCTGGATAATTAGTATAGATTGGAAGGGGTAGGAGAGATATGGAATAAAACATAATGTGCAGGACTTTCTTCTTCACAGAGACACCCTTTTCACCCAGTTTTTTAGCAAAGCTGCATTTTACATGATGTTCTACTAGATTTGAGTTTTAAAAGGGGAGATAAAAATAATTTTCTTTATATTCTGTGACAAGATCACTGAAAAAGTGATTTAAGAGAATATGATAAACATATGTTTTATCATATGTACTTATGAGCAGAGGAGACTTCTCACCCTAGAGGAAGAACTAAATTACAGGAGAAATTCCCAGGGACCTGGAGGAAATTTGGAGCTTCTGCTCTTTTTAAAGCATTATTCTCAGGAGTCCCCAGACAGACACAAAAAGGGGTGGTAAAAGATGAATTATGTGCTAGAAAAATAGCTGGGCTTTAAAAGGAGTTCATGTGTGGCTCAGCAGGACTTTGTGTTAGATCATTCCCTGAGAACCTGCTGGGTGTTACACTCTGGCACCAAGCAGCTCTGGGTGTATGACTACAGCCATGAACAAAGCTAAGCTTTGATCTAAACATCTAAGAAGATGTCCAGGACTCTCAGAAGAAGAGCTACAATAGCATGCTGGCTAGCAAACATAAGACTCCTCTTTACTTAGGGTTTGGAGATGTAATTTCATTCTTATAGGATAAAAAGCCATTTCTTTCAGATGAGATGCCAGATCTGCTTAACCCCATGGTTTCCAAATAAATGCTTGCTGCTGTCTTTCCTCATTATTACAAAATGTGATGGTTAGAGATCTGAAAAGAGAGGTAATTTAAGTAATAACAGTAATCTCATGAAAAAATGATATAGCAAAAATGTGTGTGGGCTGATGACCCAGGCCTTCACTGGGAGGAGACAGTCCCAGGGCTTGCTTATTTTCCCTAAACCAACTTCTGTATTTTATGTGAAAAATTCACGGGATAGGAGCCCTCAGAAAAGACACAGGAAAAGGCATCTACAGGTGTCTGTGTTAAGCATTTAGCTGCCCCACAGAAAGCATGAACACCTAGTGCTGAACTCTGCAGCTGGGGTGGCTGCAAGCCTCAGAGTTTGCTGCATGCAGGTTAAGTCCATTAGAACAATCCAATGATTTACCTGGGGTTCAGTAAAGCATCGCCCTTCATCTTTCTGATATTCTGAGGTAATCAGTTTTAGACTCAGGAAGGAACACATAAAGTTTCATGGATCCCCTCAGTTATGAATAGGCCAGGCACCTTGTCACTCTGGTGTGCTAAGCACCATACTCACCTCTCAGATGATGCTCTAGTTCTGTGATGCATCTTGCTTTCAATGCCAGTTTGGGTGCTTGGTGAACTCCCTCCTAAGCAGCTGAAATGGAGAGTCTTGTGCTGTAATCCCTGGTCCCAGGACTGTTTGTGTGGCACTGAGCAGCCACCAGCACCTGCTCCATGTGCTGCAGCACCCCTGCACTGCCTGGGCACCCACCACCCTCCTCTGCCCCTTTTAGACTTTCTGTGCTTTGGATAAATCTGAGTGCTCTGTGCAGCAGCAAAGCTGCAGCTGATGGCAAAAGCCTGACTGCTGTGCCAGTGCTGATGAGAGGGAACCTGAGTGCTCCAGGAGATTTACAGGCATAGGAATAAAGTGGCACACCAAACTGAAGCTGACAATGACTGTGTTTATGCAGCCACTTAAAAAGCCTACCCAAATAATTTGAGAACTAGAAATGAATCTTTCTGAGCACTTTCATAGCCACAGAACAATTTTAGCATCTTGTTAATTGCATATTTTGCAGAAACATTTGCTTTTGGCTCAGAGAAATGCAACCACAGAATGCAGTGCTCATTATTGACATCACAGTCCTGCTGTCTTTGGGTGCCTTATTTCAGGAGAGAGATGCTTCTCAAAACAGTGTTCAGTCAAACCCTGACCTTCCAGCTTCCTAGTGTCTTTGTGATTGTCTGCACACAGAATGTCACAATCTTTGAAGATTTGCTCTTTCAAGAGCTGAAAGGACAAATCTAAGTCAATAGTTACATTCATTTTATAGGTGGAGATTTATTAATTTCCTTGCCCACGCTCACTATCCCAGTTTTCATGACAGCAGAGAGCTCAACCAGTGCTATTAAGTTCAGTGCCATCACCACAGCCATCCTGTTCTTAAAATTTCAGTGCCTGGCAAAGTCAACATGTTTATAATGACATCACTTGATTTTGCTTAATGGACTCAATTCAGTGCACTACCTCTTATGGTGAATCTTCCCTTAATTATGAGGAAATGTATGCCTAAAGCCCATGCTGCTTCTTTTTAGCAAGGCTTTTTAGAACAACAAGGGAAGGGGAGGGAGTTTAAGTTATATTGGATAGATCAATTCGGCAAAGTTTGATGCACACACCTTCTGTCTGTGAAGGATGCCTTAAAAGTAGTTAATAAAAGCACAAACTGTGCTTATAAGGTGTCCTATAAGATTATAGCTTAAAGCTAGAAATTTCTTTTGTCTTGAAAATTCTACAAAGTTTATGTAAGAACACCTTTGACTTCAGGAATTCTGTTATTAAGGTAATCATGTTATTTCCTGTTGGTTGTTTTGGTTTGTTTGTGGGGTGGTTTTTTGAACAGTTATAAGAAAAGTTCTGAGTGAGGACTGAAATAGCTGGAAATCTTCTTTACTCCTCCAAAGCACTCAGAGGAGACAGATTATTGTGTAGTCAGACCTGCTCTGTGAGCTTGACTTGACTGATTCAACTTGAAAACAATAATGCACACAAACAAGAATCTGAACTCCATCCCTTAGGGTTTCCTGCCCTGGTCTCTTGCTTGAAGAGACAATTCACATTTTTCATCTCTCTTAAAAAACAAATTAGTCCCACATGCCAGCATGTCTTAGTGATTATGTAGTAATTATCACGGGTATTTATGCAGGTTTTCAATAGGTAGGCTTGGGATGAGTCATCAGAAGGATTTTATGCTCCTGTGAAGTCTTGTCCTACCTCCTGCTTAAAAACATCATTTAGTTGCTACTGAAATGGCTTCTGCTCAGCTTGAATTTAATCAAGATTTTTGTGCGATCTGCATTATTTTCCTTATGCAAATGAGAATTTTAGGTGCTTTTTAATTAATGTTTGACTACTTATCTCTTTGCAGTGGTTAAAGCTGCATTTTGTTTGAAAGTCACAGACTTTATCTTTGTATGTGTAAATGTGGGTGTTAAATCATAGAAATGAGATTTTAACTAAAAGAGAGAGTAAATCAGAACTAAATAATAAGGTGTTGCTACTGCAGCATTCTCCATGCTGAAACAAAAAGAATTTTTTTGCCTATTTTGTTCACTTCAGTCTTTCTGACATAGTCACTATTCATTTTGCTGGTTTTATTTTTTTGTTTTTCTTTTTTAAAAAGCAAGCCCACTTCTTCATCTTCTAAATCCAGTTCTGGTATCTCTTCAAATGAGAAAGCCTTTTAAATGGCTTCAGATGACTTTGCTTTTTCTGCAATTAAATGTCAGTTTTTCTAATCCAGCTCAACTCTGTTTTGATATATCAACCAAAGTTCTGGGATGACTTACTTTCCTCACTGACAATAAAAAGGAACCTTTTGTTTTGGCTTGTGATTTCCTTGTAACTCTGTAGTGTGTAAAAATCTTATCTCTGGTTTTGTGCAGTGGAGAAGTTCCTTTGTTTTTTTTTTTACCTTTAACAGACTTTGTCTGCCACATATCTGTTAATCCCATGTGTATGTCTGCCTTGCTCTCTAGTGTTGTCACAGGTTACTGCTAAATTACTGTCCCTGCATTTCTTTTTTTCTCAAAGTCTTTTTCCAGTTAGCTTTTCGTGGCAGAGCTTACAAACAAAGCATCTAGGACTAGGTGCCACGTGGTGAGCACTTTCTGCTCTAGCTGTGCTGAGGAGAGCTCTGCACTTGAATTCATGCCTGTAGCAATTTAATATGAGAAATGAAGATTTGTTTGATGGCAGCACAAGAAGCCTAAACCAACTCCTTCCAAAAGCTGAAAGCATGTGGTCCAGCTCTTGCCCTAGTGAACTAGTCTGTGGCAAGTTTTCAAGAGAGCTATCTTTGGCTAGTCTTTATATTTTATTTTTTCTACTCATCTACCCTGCTTTCTTTCTCAATTTCCTTCATTTTCTCACATCTGTTTTTTACTTTTCCATGCTTGCTTTCTTTGTCTTCGTATTCCTTTAACCTCTCTTATTTTCTCCTTTTCCCTTGTCCTGTTCAATTATATTCTCTCTCCTCTCTCTCAATTCTTTCCTTCATTGCTTCTTGCCACCCCCCATATTATTCTGGTTTGCATACCCCCACACCTACTCCCTTCAGCCTGCTCTGCTGCTGTAGTTGGCAGCTGATCTTTGTCAGGCAGCCCAGCCAAAATTGAAGTTAAGATGGATTTTTCTGGTTGTGGTGGTTTTTTTTTTCTTTTCTCTTTTTTCTTTTAAACTAGCTGGACTAGTAATAATTGCAGTTTGTCGCACACTCTCAGTGGGAAATGTTTTGTGAGTAAATCTCGGTCAATCATAATCTGGCACTGTAATAAGGACCTTGTTTAGTCTAGGGGCACTAAATAAATTGGCCTTACATCTTTGCTTTCAAGCTGTATTTGAGCTGTGTTTTGTAATTGCCATTTGCATGCCAGAGGGATTGCGTAGGGGTGCTACTCAGATCAAAGTTGCATTCATCTGGGCTTGGGTGTATTAGCTGCAATTAGTAATGTAATTTTAGGAGACAATGCCACATTTGTGGGATGAACTGAAACTACAGCAGCACTTTAGCAAAAAAAGCAAAGTTAATGCAGTCTGCTTCTCTACCAGTAGCAGAGACTAATTGCAGTGGGAAGTACTTATATTATACACACAAAATCCCCTGACATATTTCCAAACTAGCATGAAATACTAACTGAAACATTAGGTACTTCAGAGCCATGCCTCTCACCAGGTGAAAAGAAAGCACTGCAAGGAGAGAGTATTTGCTTTGTGTGTTATGTGAGGACGTAAGAGATAAGTGGCTGTGAGTCAGAGAGAGAGGCAGGAGGGATTGGGTTGTATTTCAGGTTCCTGTCTGTTTTCTCATTATTTAGCTGCTGCTTTTCTCCTTCCAAGAACAGTCCTGCTTGGACATTGTTTTCGATTCTGAGGAGAAAAAAACACAAGACAGCAACCTTTCATTTCACCTGTCCTTTAAAAAATGATTAAATGTTATGCATTTTGGCAGGCGATTGTTTTGGCTCTACTGTGTCATCTTGGGCTTGGCTCTCTCCACTGTAATTCTTTCCTGCTCTGACCTGGATGCTTTTTTCAGTTGTCTCAAACTCATCTCCATGTGATATGAGGAACTAGCACATAGACAGGAGGTACCTATCTGTGATCTTATTACAGAGCCCAGACATAAGTATCTGTATGGGGCCTTCAATCAGGGTCATTACAGAATCACAATTCAGGTTGGGAGTCACCTCAGATTTCCTGGTCCAAACCCCTGCTCAGGACAGGGCCAGCTGGGAATTGCATCTGGGCAAGTGTGAATATCTGCAAGGATCAAGACTCCATACCTTCCTTCAATATTTGATCCTGAGTTCCACCATACCCATGATAAATCCTCTTTTCCCCCCTTCTTAGTGGATTGGAATATATCTTGTTGTTGTTCCTTCTTTTTGTATTGCTGTGCACCTGCTGGAAGAGAATGGTCCCTTCTTCTCTATAACTTCTGTTTAGGTGCACCTCCTGTAATGGCATCAAAGAAGGAAAAATAAAAGCAAGGGAGAGAAAAATCTGGGTGTAACTTAAACCTGGTAATGGGACACGCTGCCAAAGCAGGGACAGCACCAATGACTGTGGAAAGCCCTACTGAGATGCTCAGATCACCTGGATGGCTCCTCTCCTTCTAATGGACCAGCATGAGAAGGTAATGGAAATGCCCAGTTTAAAGAGTTATAACTCTTTATATAAGTAAATAAAAATATAAAGAGATATGAGGTTAGATAGGAGAAGTGAATCGAAAGTTTCACTGCAAACTAATTTTTAAAATGGGTGGATTTGGTTAGTGAAAATGTGCTTGTGGACTGGACTTCTGCTCTCCTTTGAATGCACTAAACATTACATAAAGATGGAAATATATTGAACTGATGTTCTTCCCTGCATCTGGAATAAAATATAGAAAGAACTAAGGAAAATTATTGTTACCACAAATCAGCTTCCCTGAGCAGAAAAAGTTAGAATTTATTATCTTTTCTACACAGATGCACTACTCATACAGTGTTAATTACAGTACTGTTTTAACCTACTTATTGTTATGGGATTTATACTTATAGTTACAGATTTTAATTCAAAAATTTGACACTTTGCTTTAGAAAAATGTATCTCATGGTAGTCATTTACTACCCAATTATAAATGTTTTCCTTCTCCAAGGGTCCATTGGTGAGAGAGGTATTTATGTAAGCCAAGCAATTTGGAACTAGCTCAGGGTCTGCAGTAAAATGCTCAGCCAAATGGCATTGATAGCGAATGGATTTTTTTTTAATGTATTTTTAGTGGATGGATCACAATGGTGGCTGAGAAATCGTTGTTGTTCCCTTTTCTCCCATCAGCAGCACTCATATCCAGGCTGAATAAGTCCTTTAACAGCATTCTTTGCTCAGGGCTGTTTGATGTGGTTCCAAGAGCTTCAAACACAGGAGGCATCCAAACTGCTGGAAGTTGAAAAGGCTGAAACTCCACCATCGTGGGAGTCCAGAGTGGTGGTGGGGCAGCTTGGCAGTGCCCTGTAGCACCAAAGATGCACACACACAGAGTCCTTCTGCTCTCCTGCTCTCCAGCACTCTTGGAGCATCTTTCCCCGTGGTGGGGGCTGCTGGGGAGGCCAGCAGGGGGCTGGCAGGGTGCAGTGAGCATTGGCAGCACCATGGGCCAGGCTGTCTGCTTGCTGGAGGGTGGCTGCTGGGAGGAATGACAGGCAAACGTGTGCCCTGGCTCTGCTGAAATGAGAGTTTATGTGACACTCATTTCATTTGATGGCCCCTGCTCACTGTGCTGTACTAATGAGTGCATCTGAGAGAAGGTGGGGAAGGAGAAGGGAACAGCCAAGACTCAGGGAGCAAAGTCTTGTTGTCTCTGTTGTGTCCATGAGACTCCTTCCTCAGGTGGTGTCCTGGGGATGAATGGTTCCTCTGGGTTTTGTTGTTGGGAATTGGTTCCTAATGTTGCTAAGCCCAGTGGTTTGGTAGCTGGTGACTGTGAATGGGCTCTGCCTATTCAGAAGCTGCAGCAGAGAAATGGATGGATGACTGGAGTGGGAAAGGTTGGAGGAAAGGCAGCCTGGTGGTCATGAGCACCTTTCCTGGACAGAAAGTGATACCTCTGTGTAGCACAGGTCATTTGTGAGTGCAACATCTGCCTCTGCAGCAGGAGGTCCTGGGGAGCCCAGTTTTAGGAGCAAAGAGATGGCTGGATGCTCCAGCCTCAATCCATCACCTTTTTCCAAGACCCAGGCTGGCTGCAGCACACTGATATTCCCTCAGACCAAGGCTTTCTCTCTGATGGTTGTGCAAATGAAAAAGTTCATTTTAACAAAAGAATTCCCAAGTAAGAAACCTCAAATAATTAGAGGAAACCACTCCAGGGGTGTACAATATCTGCTTAAAGACCTTGCTGAAAACTGAACAGATTATGCTTGTTATATGTGGTTAAAGTGGGCCACTAATATTAAGACTGTTCAAAACACAAAATAAATTGTCTTCTGTCGGAGCTTGTGGTTCAGTGTTCACACATTCTAGGCTCCAGTTAAATGATTTACTGTACTGTTTAATGCCTTTCAGCTGTCATTTGCACAAAAAGATCCCTTGAATGATATGCCAGCAAATAAAGGCAACACTTGTCCTAGGTGGAGTTGGGCCAGGACTACAAAACCCAATGTGCCAAGATACACAGGAGCAATCATGTAACCCCCTGTGACCCACACTTGGTACTCAGAAGAGTGAAGGCACCACAGCTGTGACTGTATCTGTGAAAACACATCATTTGAAATATACTGAGATGTTCATTCTGCTGCTGGGCTTTTGTGAGTAATTGCCTTTACAAAGACCTGTATCACAAGCATGCTGCAGTCCTGTGCCCTTATGAACTCTTCTCTTTAAATGGTGTGAATTTTTGAAGTGTTTCTCAAAACTCCTTCACAATAGCTTTTTAAATTTCTGATTCTCAGATAGCAACAGGCTGAGGAGAAATAGTTGCCATGGGACAGTGAAAAATGCACTTCAGGAGCAAGGAAGGAAATAAAAAAAAGCCATTAATGATACATTTTAGGGTTTGACATGGCCTTGAGTTTCTTGCCTTGTCCTTACAAGCTGAAGTCATGACTTATGACCAAGTATCAGTGTATGAACAGCACCTACCTGTGATTCCAGTTATTACACAGCTTCTTCCACCTCTGGAGTGAAATTGTAGATGCAATCAGTAATGAAATACCTGCACTAGGATTTGGCTTCAGTTTTGGGGTTATTCACTGCTTTATATGTTTAGGACCAGATCAAATTCTTAGACCAAATCTAAGGTAACCACAGTGTGGAAAGAGCAAAAGCCTTGTCTTGCCATTTCTATATGAAGTTTGTAACTTATTTTTTAGCTACTAATATATCTTTTAGGAAGTCCTGCTTTTAATACCAGATAATGAAGAATCTGCTGCAATTCCAGGTAAAATGTAACACTTATATAATCCCTGTTAATAGTATGTACTCTGGGACATGTCTGAAAATTCTCTAGATTGAATTTTTTCAGGCCCAGGAGGCATTTTTTGTGAAAGTAAGTTGGTTTTGTAGGTAGCTGAAATGGCTGGGATACCTTTTGAAGATCTCATCCCTTCTGCTGCTCTACCAGAGCTTGAGCTCACTTATTCAGCAGAAAACGGCTTGTTTTTTCTGGTGAGGATACTGTATGGGATGAAAAGACCTCTCTTTTAGCAGGAGAAGTGTTTTGGGCAGCCTGTCCAGTCCTCCTGAAATGTGTTTGAAGTCTCACTGTGTCACACACTTTTCTACAAATCTGAATAGCTCTTGCAACTTTCTTCTGAATTCTCATAAATTTTCTGTGATCTCATGAAGTATGGACCCTGGAAGCAGGCTATTTTTTTCTTGAAACTAGTGCTACACACCTTTAGCAAAAAGATCTTTAATTCTGTGACAGAAAATGACATCAGCTTCACTGCAAAGTCCATTCTTCCCCTTCCCTGTGAGCTATGATTCAGCCCTGTTTGAAAAGGAAAAGAGCCACTTTTAGCTTCTGATTGTTGCTCCCCTCTGTACTTTGATGGGGAACTCAGCTGGGAGAGCTCTGCTAAACTGGGAAAAGCAGAGAGGATCAAACTGCTTGAGATGGCTCTGAGTCTGGGACTGTCTCCAGGGCTTGGCTAACACCACTGGCCCAGAACAGCCTGAAAGTCAAATAGACCTCCACACATTCAGCAGAAGTTACTTCTAGGATCCAAACTCTGTAAGAGAGCCAAGCCATGTCTGTGCCATGTAGCTGTGTTTTCAGATCCAAAGCAGTGGGGCAGCATTTTACAGCTGCACTCCAGTTTCACAGCAAAATCATTTCTCTCTAGTATTTTCACAGATATGAAACAGCAGTATTGTATCACTGTTTATGAGATGAGGAAACCTGAGTGGAGTGTTACACAACAGATAGAAGGGTGGCAGTAATAATGAAATTATAATTACTGTTAATTGCTTGCCGGGATTTTAGAAGTCTCTCCCTCACACCCCTGCCAATTTCAAAAGGACATTCACTGTCTTGTCAAGACTCTAATTGTTGTGCTGGGTATGGCAGAGAAAGCATACCTCCCAGTTAGCCACTTTTCATGTAGTTATTCCCTCTCTATTTTCTGGAGTGCAGAAGGGTACACATACAAAAGGAATGCATTTTGCTAGGAGAGGAAGCCGAGTTAGAAAGAAACACAGGGTTCTACATTCCTCTTTTGATCAAGACGTGTTCAGCAGATCTTTTATCATGTATTCTTCCAGAACAGCCTTTGTTATGGACAATAGAGCACTACAGTGCAATCAGAGCTGCTGCATGATGATATGTCAAATAATGAACTTTAAAAATGAACAGGAATCTAAATACCTAACTATTCTCATGGCACTTTTTGGATGCTTTCTATACTTAACAGCTCAGTTTTTTTCACCTAAGGGTTCATGTCATTCATTTGCTTCAGAGAAGATTGCTGTGTCTCAAGCAGAATAGACTCATTTGAGTGATCAAAACTTATTTCAGTCAAAATACTAACCAACAAACTATTTTCTTATTGTCCTCTAAAAACCCAAGGAAATACCACATCCAAGGCATTCTTCTGGCCACATTTTTGCAGCTCCTCTTCCTTGTGGGTGGTCCACAAGGTACTCAAAAACATTGTAGTACTATTGTACTTCCCATTTGCTCTGTGCCCAGTTCAGCTGGTTGCTGAGTGTGGGTGAACTTGCATGGCTGGACTGCACACAGATGTGCTCCAGCAGCAGCTGGGTGCTGGGAGCCACTGAGGGACTGGTCTGTGGCTCAGCAGCATCCTGTCCAAGAAAAAATAAATAGCTACTGTGACACATTTCACCTGAGATTTTTTTAAAACTAGATTCTTTTCTGTTTAAGGCATCTCATGAATGAACATTGCTGGCACATTTTAGTGGAGAGGGTGTCACTGGTTTAATCAGGTTCTTAAGGTTTGGCAATGTACTGGCTAATCACAGCACCTCGTCACCTCACTGAACACAAAGTTGTATTCACACTGAAAGATTTGTGGGGTTTAGTAGGATTAAATGCCTCTAATGGATGAGAGCAGTTTTGGCTGATGCAGTTCCTCTAGGCTAGAGCTGAAATGACTACAAGACCTGGAGTTGCCATGAAGCCATGCCTCTGAGTGATGCCTCAGCACCCACTCACACATTCCCCTGCCCCAGTGCCATGCTGTGGGCAGTGCAGGCACTGGGGGAAGCCTGGCATAACTTCAGGCCATTCCAGGCAGCTCCCTCTCTGCTGCTGCCAGATCTCACCTCAGGATCTGCAAGGAGGAATTCTTTCCACAGTAGGCCATCCCAGAAGAAAAAGTGATGTAGAGAAGTGAGAGGAAAGGAAAGGTAACAAATCTGTCCAGCAGAAACAAAGCTGACATTTTGGAATTAATAGCAGAAAGTCTGGCCAAAGCTTTGAGTCTGGCTTTTGGAGTTTGAATCTTACAGGCAGCCAGTCATCTGGAACAATTTTGAATTTTTTTCTTTATAATTTTTTTTCCTTAATATTCCTTGAAATGCAGCTGAAGCTGGAAGAACAAGTGGACCATTCAGTCACACCACATGGAGAAAGTCTGAGCCCCAGCAGCCAGTGCTGCCTCCTGGTCAGAAATACCCTATGAGCAGCCCCTGGTGTGGGCAGTGGTGCTGGGCCCTGCTGCCCCTGGTTCCTCTGCTCTGCAGGTGGGACCAACAGGCTGCAATTCATGCCCAGCTTGAACAAAAAAGGCCAGAATTCTCTCCAGCTCCCCAGCAAGCAGGTGAAGATGTGAAGAAGCACTGAGAGAGATATGCTTGAAATCCAGCAGCACAGACAGAGCCAACATAAAATACAAATTCCAAAAAAAACCCAAAAACCACCCCCCAAAAGCATGTGCATCAGTTCAGTAATGGCAGCAGTACAAAAAGGGCAGTTTGCCCCTAGGATGTCTGTTTCTGCTTTCTTTGTGTGCCTTGTGTATTTGTCCTTTGGACTGTTGTGCACACCTGGACATAGCAGGATGCCAATATTGGATACCCAAATTATCAAGTACTATTAGAAGCCCTTTGTAAAGCTGTAATTTTGTCAATTGCTTGAATTGAGTTTTCTTCAGTAGAGCTATAGTGATTTAACATTTTATGTTCTACTCATTTTCATCACCCTACAGCTGCTGCTCACAAGTGCAATGTTTGGCATCTTGCTCTGGCTAACTACAAACTTTCCAAATATCATTAAAAAGGCAGGTTATATCTGACCTATTATAGTGGATTGGTATTTAGACTTTTTTTTTTCTGTTATTTTAAAATAATTTTCATCTCTGGCACTATTTTTTTCCCTCATATATATGTCCTGTCCAGTGACAGACAGATTGTGATAAATTCTGTAGTTTATTTTTGAATGGCAAAATTGCTTCCAACTTCTAACTGAACCTTTTCTGGAAAATTAATGTATTCTTTTAGCATTGAAGTTTTAACTTATACTCTGACATCAAGGACTGTCTCTTACACAGGAAACTTTGTACTCAGACTGGCAAAACCATGGAAATTTTGTGTAGACAGCTGATGTTATGCTGCAGAGTTGTGCTACAGTGTGCACTTTGAAGACTATTTTTTCCTTTTGTAACCTCTCTGATTATATTCTTCTTGTGATAATGATATTTCCAAAAATCAGTGATGAAACTCTGAAAACAAAACAGCAGCATTAAGTGTCTTTAGGGCAAGTAGCAAAAAAACTTACTCTGTATAAAAGAATACACTTGCTATTTTTAAGGAAGCACTTTCTAAGAAATTGACAGGAGCCAAAGAAGTTCAGCCAAAATACTTGTGCAATTTTAAGTAAGAATTTTCTGTGCTTTTAACTGTATTGTGTGACAAACCACTTAACCTTTGCTACAGAAAGAACAAAAAGCATGCAAATGTGACATTCATGTTTGTACACAGCTCCTGAGGCATCCCTGGACATACAGAGCAGCTACACATTTAATCTCAACCTAATATTAATCTTGTCCTTTCATCACTTAAAAAAAAAAATCCAGAAATATTTCCTTCATGAACAGCTCCTCCAAGGTTTTCATCACCTAAATGTTTTCTCCTCTGCCTCAGGCTGCCTCTTTTCCATTTTCTTTCAAACCAAATAGGGTGCTTTTGGGACAGCACTGACTCTGGACAGAGGCTGAGCATCTTTCCTGCCCACATCTCCTCATTCTGGCCTTGGTAATGGAGAAAGCCCAGCTCTAATGCTTCCAATTATTTGTTATTTGTATTTTTATTTGTCTCCCAGATAATAAGCTTGCCAGAAATACAGTATAAGGAAGGGTCAGCAATTATTTGTTGGATATTTACTGTTCTTCAGTGCAGACAGAAGCCATGTTCCCTGCCTCCAAGACACATCAAGCCACACACCATGTAGCCCTTGACTGTTGCAAGAAGCAGCATCCAAACTTTGTACAGGTTGATCACAACAAGACAAAGGACCCTCACACTGGACAGGAAGCATGGCCAGGGCTGGACTATTACCTGCTCAGACAGAAGCTATGAGAAGAATATTCTGAGCACTTGAGGCACCATGAACTGGGCACAGCATGTGACCAGTGGTGCTGGGGGAGAAGAGGGCATGCTGGAGGGCAAGCATGGGAGTGAAACATCTGCCCCTCTGTTGGAGTCAGTGAGTTGAGGGGCTCTGAATTCCCCAGAGAGAAATCAGAATGCAGGCATTGAATTAAAGCCTTTGGATAGATTGAAGCATATTAAGCCACTCACACATAAAAGAGAAGTTTAAGTTTTAGTGTAAGTTTAAGTTTTAGGATAAGTAAATGAGTCAGTAATTAAGTTTTTGTATGAGCTCTAATGCTTTTAGTAAGTGAAAGATTCAAATGCCAGAGTGGAAGTGCGAGTTCTAGTGAAGGTTATAAAACATGCTGGTGTTTTCAGTAGAGGCTCCAGGACTGTGGTTGTAGACATAATAGAGCTGTAGTAAGAATATTGCTTACATTTTTCAGATAGAACAAGATAGGGTATATGCATAGTCTATACATAACCTGGTGTGCTAAGAAACTAGAATTCCAATAGGTTAAGGAGTGGTGGTCTGAGTTTGTCTCTTAGCTTGTTGGGAAAATCCTTTATAAGAGTATGTATTGGGAAGAGTTGGTGCTTTTGCCAGGCTTTTTGCCAGTGCTTTTGCCATTGCTTTTTGCCATTGCATTTTCTTTGTGCTTTTGAGACTGCAGTGCTTTGCAATAAATAACCTTTTTAGCAACTATTAGCTGCTTTGCTTATTCAAGATAACCCAACGAAGTTGGTGCCTAGAGCACCAGAGGTTTGTAACCTCACACCCTTCCACGTTATCACCTCCTTGGCAAAGGCACAACAAGAATTTGCTCTTCTGAAATACTTTTAAGAACTGTGGGGCTAAAAGCAGACACAGAGAAACTAGACACTGGAAAAGCCATCATCCCAACCCAGAGTTGACGAGACCGCAGGAGGCCACACAGAGCAGTACTCAAAAAACTAAAGCAGCATCTTTATTTTATACATAACCGTCAGTATAAAAAGTTTATTACATAAGAGCTGTTCTGTTTACAATATATTATATTGTTTCAAGCTGATGTATAAACTTCATACATTATAGTTCTACTTTGTTTACAATATATTATGTAGGTTAAATGGCACCGCTGCAGTTTCTTTTTAATACACAAAGCCAAAAATAACATGGAATTGAGTTATTTGGTTTTAAAGTTAGGCAATTTATTTATTTGTTTTTCTTAGGGAAAAGCCTAAATACACAATTTGTAAAAATTTGCAAAATGCACCTTTCTTTTGTTTTAGACAAATTACATCTGTAGTCATTGAAATAATTCAGGGTTAACATCTACAGGGTTTTCTGCTTGAATACTGTTACTTCATTTTTGGAAAATATTTGCTGCTATATAACCAAAAAAGGAAGTTTAAATGTAACTGAAGTATAGTACAAAACACCATCCAAAGCACTGAAAGAAGAAGCCTATATAATCATGCTACAGAAGTATTTATAAAACTTAAAAGGAATAGTAAGTGTCAGCTCAGTGGTTTCTAATGAAGCTAATAAAATTCCAGCTGGTACTCTTAACTGTAATGAACAGCATTTTAACATCCAACCCATGAGAGGTTAATGAAGGCTGTGCACTTGGTGTAACACGAGCCATTTCAGATGCTGGAGTTCACCAGATGTAATTGGATTCGGGTGGAGCGTGCCTCTCCTCGGCCCTTTTCGGCAAAGGCGTGTGCTGCCTGTGCTTGCTGCCTGCTGGCCTCAGGGAGCTCACACTGCTGCCTCCATACCCTGCAAAATTAGCCAGCTCAGGAAAAAGGAATCCACAGAAGTGGCCTCGCCATCCACAGCTAATATTTCAAGTGGAAACTGTCTTGACCATTCGAACAAAGGATTATCTTTGCCTTACGAAAGTGCTCATGTGTTACCCTCAGGATGAACCAAGTCCTGCCAGACAGAAAGATGCTTGGCCCAGCCAGGGAGCCCAGGGACCTCAGCACAGCCAGGCTGTCACTCAGCCTGGGGTTCACATGTGTAACCCCACACCAGCTGAGTTACAATCATGATCTGCCAGCAAAATACTCTAGAATGGGGTGCAAGCAAACCCCTGGGGAGAATCTGCACCAGCTACTTGAGCTGGGCTTTGGTTTATGGATGAATGCAAAGAAATAGAACACCAGTGACCATAAACACCTGGGGGAAAAAAAGCCATCTGAAACAGGCTTACTAGGGCTGCTTTGTTGTGGAAAATTAAAGTGAACAATAAAATTGGAATCCCAAGTATTATGTTGTAATTCTTTATAGGTTCATTTACTCATCTCATTACTTAAAGCTCATGGAAATGATTTTGAAAAACTGAGTCAGTCCTCTGCCCAATTTTTCAAACCATATCTTTTTCAAGAAAACAACTTTACCAAAGGGCTATTCATTTGATAGAACATGAAACAAGTCTCTCAAGTAAACTATATATCTCTCAAGATCCAGGGATTTTGGTTTCAATAGAAAATAGTGAATTGCAATGCATGGACATTAAGGGACACTTAAAATGGGGGTGAATTTTGCCCAAATGTCCATTTCACAGTTTTTTTGCTGAATACAAAGAGAGTTTTACAGTACTAAACACAGCAGGACTGTACCTAAACTCCAAGCAATGAAGGATGCAAAACCTTGGAGTTTACAATAATGTGAGACTATTGACTTCTCATCACAAGGCAGGTATGAGCTTTGGTTTTGCTGTACAGGTATTTAACTTTTTTGGTGACGGTCACCTATGGTATGTATTTGTTTTCATTTGCTATCTAAGTTCTTTATAGGAAGAGTATGACAGGAAGAAAAAGTTAATACCAAACTTATGGACTGTATTTTGTATTGGTTCATTTTCTTTTATCTTTTTTCTAACCATAACTTATATTAATGGCATTTTTCCTTCAGAGAATAGCATGAATGCTTAAACACAAAACCACTAGGTAACAACAGAAAAGTGGACTCCCAATTTTCACAGCAAATCTAATTTGCACAGCAAGATCTATCTTATTTGAATAACACAAAATTTTTAATGAAAATACTATATTTATTCTAATACATTTTAATGCAAAAAAAATCATATGCATCAACATGTTTTAATAAAAGTGAACATTCAGTTGATGTTACAATGCAAGGTTCACATTCCTTATGGCTGATTGGTTTTTTAGCTGCAAAATTTTTCAACTATTTTATTATTGGCACATAAAACACAGTATGTGAATTGAAAACCAACAGTGACACACATTAGTATCTTTTGGGAGTATATAAAGACTGTATATTGAAGATCTGCTGTTGCACTGCTGTTGCAGATGAAAAATAAAATTAAATCTGAAGTTCTTTCTGGATATATCCAATTGCATTTCAAATAATTATACAGTACCATTTTAAGCCCAGTGAAATTATTAGTTGCTACAATAGATGGTAAATGGACCAAAAAGCACAACAGAAATTAATTTTGAGAACTTTAACTTTGCTTTGGGGCAATGTATTTTGTATGCTGTGAAACACAGGTGGGAAGAAGAAAACTGAGAAGTTGCTAAGAACAGATCTTGCATAATTCTTTGAGTTTTCCCCAAAATATCTAAAGGGCATTTTTTCTAAGTTTCAATCAGTTTTAAAACCTGTCAAAATTTTACTTTAAAAGTATCTACTCAGGATTTCAAAACTAGTTGCTACTACTGAGGAATATTGAGTATCCCTCTCATACCATGGCTGGAAGACATGTAAAGTCTTCCTCTGATGGATACCAGATTCTGGAATTTCTAATACAAAAATGATCTTGATAAAATACTCTCAAATTATTATGAGTTTTTTTTTAAATAGGTAAAATTATGGAGCATTGAAAACCTCTGTTTTATTGCCTATATTAAAGATTAGAGAAAAAGGAGTGCGGTGTCATTAATGATGCTGGAAAGGTTCTTGGGGCAGAAATTTCTGTATAGCATTGGGTGTGTAACACCTCAGATACGAGTCTCAGGGCTTGTTTCTCACTTACTTTTATTGCAGTGCCTCCCATGCCAGCCTTCTTTGCACTGGCATTTGTTGGGCTCCACACAGGTGCCGTACAGGCCACAGCTGGGTTCGCAGACAGCTGTAAAAAAGTGAACACATACACCTGGCCCCTTGGAATTGCATCCAGAGACAGTCACACATTTGCTTTCCCTGCTGTTTCACATGATGGGTTGGTCTTGGCACAGGCTGAGGCTTTCAAAGTAAAAGTGCAGTCAGAGCCCTGAAACAGTCCACACTCACTACTTTACCTGGAGGGTCTGGCTCAGCCTCTGGCAGGAAAATCAGGTTGTACAGCAGAGCTGAGCATCCACCAGGAACAGTGGGAGAAGGAGGGTAGTCCCCAGCACTCCACTCACAAAATGCTCTCACTGTATTTCAACATAGCAAAGTACTGACACCTTATTAAGCATTTCGCTATTACTAAACTGCTATTGCTGAGCTGACACACTAATGTTTTATAGGAGCTCAAGAGTACAGAACAGACTATGAGGACACTTCTGTAAAAGAATAGTTCTGGTTTCATAATTTCCTTAAGTCTGGTGTATGATGTATGTCCAGAAAGTAAAATAACTTGAATTACTTTGATAACAAAGATTAGTACTGATGTTATATAAAAAAGATTCTGCACAGTGGGCTCGATGTGCCCACGAGGACTGATGGAGTGGCTTTGGTACTCACGCTTTGAACACAGGTCTCCCTGGTAGCCTTTGGAGCACTTGCACTTATTCTTACCAGTACATTTGCCTCCATTTCGACAGGGTTGATGGCATTTACCTGGAAATTTAAAACATAGAAACAATGGTCTTATTCCCCTGTGTCTACTGAAGACAGGTGTCTGACAAGCTTTCCTTGTACCTGAAAAACTGATCAGATGTTAGAGTGTGCACTGTGGATCCATCAGGAAAGAGTGCTGCAAGTCTGTGCTTCCCATTTAGGAGCATTCTTCTCCTTTGAAAATATGACAGTAATTTGGCATGGCCAAAGCCTGTGTGACCTTGCAGCTCTTGCCCAGGTTTGTGCCACTCTGTGCAGAACCTCCCCCATCACTGGTCAGCACTGGCTCCTGCTCTCCTCCCCCTTCACAGGGGAGGCAGCACTGCTCAGACTATGTAGTTCCAAAGAGTGGGATCCAAACCTGGGGGGCCCCAGCAGAAAACAATCTAGTGACATCTGAGAGCAGTAAGACACTCAGGAGATGACAGGTATGGCTGCTACTTGCAGACAGTAAATGGATTGGCTGGGCTGTGCCTATCAACTTTAGCAAAGGCTGGGGAGCAGCAGGGTGCTGTGGATGGTGGAAGGAGGATGTTCCACACCCCAGCTCAGAAACTAAGGGCACATTACAAAACACATGCCCTCTTTTCCTTTTTGCAGAGAACAGAGCAACTTTGCTAGCAGTAATTGGAACTGGCAGACATTTTTCCAGGCTCTTGGTCTGGAAATTAGTTTCCTTCACAAACAGACTTTGCCAAAGGCATAGGCTGGGTCTGGTGGTGTTGTAGGAAGTCTTGTTCAACCCTGATCACCTGGGACTGAGGAGGCCCCTGCTGGTGGAGGAGAACCACACTCAACTTCTTTCTTTCTTTCATGCTGGGCATGACACACCAGGGACCTTCCTCAAACTTAACGTCCAATGTCCCATCATCAGACTGCCTGTACCTTGTTAGAATTTGTCTGCACTACTAAACTAATTAAATCTTCACTCATCTCTAGGCAGGCAAGCACAGCTCCCATGAGCTCAGTCCCTCCCAGGCTGAGGGAGGCTCTCTGTCACCTCCCTGGGCACTCTTGGACCAGCAGGAACTGCACCCTCACTTTCCTGCCACCTTGGTGTCCATATGTACCAGCACAGATTTTCTCGTTGCTGTCCAAAATAATTTTTTATCTTTTTTAATGCCACTACACTTCCTAGATTCTTCAGAATAGAGAAAAAAAAAAAGGCACCCTTTCTAGATTTAACACTAATATTTCCCTGAATCTGTGAGCAAACAAAACCAGAAACCTGGGGCAGCAAACTGCTTCCTTTCCTTTTCCCTTGCCCTTGCCCTTGCCCTTGCCCTTGCCCTTGCCCTTGCCCTTGCCCTTGCCCTTGCCCTTGCCCTTGCACTTCTTTTCTTTCTGTTTTCGTTTTTTTGTTTGTTTTTTTAAAGAAAGGTATTAACTGAGACCTGTATGTTATAATTTAAGCATCAATACTGGCTTGCTGGGCTAAAAATCTCATTTCATGATCACAGACTGCCCTCTTGGGAGCTCAGCATCACAGGCAGCACCTGCCTGGCCCTCAACTCCTGCAAAACTTTGTGATACACATGTGTATTGTCAAAACAAACACTTGTTCCTATTGTACATAATTATGTTAATAACCATGAAACAAGTTTCATAAATAGCTGATGGAATGAACTATGCTAAGGAGAGTTTCTGTAAAAGCAGAATTTCTCTGCAGGAGCCTCTGGAGAGGGAAACTTTAGGCATTCTAATTTGCAAACATTTGCATTCCAAGTAATTAACAACTGGAAAGAGCAGTGCTAAAGAAATCAATGAATTTTCCTAGTTTTTTAATAAATCTGGAGGGTATAGGTCAAGAGACATGACACCAACTTCCACCAAGTTGCAACAGGCAAGCATTTGGTTCATCAGAGCTCAATTAACTTTGGACTAAGATATTGTCACAGAATGAAGGAAAGAGTAATAACTCTCTCTCTGTTGCTTTGCACCCAGCAGAGGCAGGACACATGTTATCATTCAGGCATTGACACTAGAAGATGCTGACATACATGAAAGCAAGCACACAGAGATGATACTCACTAATTTCACACTGGTCTCCTTCATAGCCTGAAGGACAAATGCATTTTCCCAAATAAAAACACGTCCCTCCATTGAAACATGTTGTTGTACAGTTTGCTGAAACAAATAGAAGAGGAATTAACTAAGTCATGAATATGAACTAGGACTAACTTGGACTTAACATCCTCTGCTGTTCATCATAAATAAACATTGAGTGGGTTGTAAAAGGAGGATTAACCTGTTTTTATCTGGTTTACAAAGTAAGACTGAAACGCAGTTATTCCTACATAATGCTTTACATGGGCACACACACAGGACAATACAGAATGAGACAAGTGAATAATACAGCAGAGAGCTTTCTCTGAGGACAAGCTGTGCTACATCTTTATCAGATCCCACACATAAAGCTCATTGAAGGATTAAGGCACTATTGCTATTGAAACTGTCAGCAAATGGATAAAAGGAGCACAGCCCAGGACTGGAAGCTACTTCCACAAAGGGATACCTCACAACAGTTCTTAAGTAATCCTTTGACTAAAAGGAAATAAAAAAAACCTCGGCGAGTTTTTCTGTGTGGTGACATAGATGCAAATGCTCTGACTTTCAGCTGCCAAATGACTTACATTGTGTTAGATGTGACTTTTCACCAAACAGCTGGGATTCACATTAATCCTTCAAGGCATCAGGAGCATTTAATTAAAGTGCACATTTGAAGCATTTTCTAAATGCGGTATAAGTTTGTTCACAGACTAAATACAGGACATGAGGGCATTGACACCAACAGTTTGTGTAAAATAGTAAGAAGGTTCCCAATATTTTGCTGAAAAATCCTATAGGACCTTTTGCATTCAGTCTTTACATAGACCTGCAACAGCAAACACAGCATGATGCTCTGCTCAGCCATGAGCAGGCCAGTTATTTTTCTGCAGGAAAATAACTTGCTTTTTTCTAAATGGTAGCTTATATTGTTCCAAATTATTGTTCTGAACAACTGATTGTTGGGTTTTAATCTTCATGAGCCCCAATGGAGCAACAAAAATTAATAGCTTGCATATTTTTTCATGTGTCCAGGTGCAGCACATTAATGTACTAAAAATTTAGTAAAATTAATTTTACTTCAGGACACTAGAACTCAAATAGAGGGATTTTTTTTTTGTAATTATTTTTTCACCTCCCAGAAATATAAGTGATTTTTATGCTAAGACACAACTGAAGTGATTATCCAAATTCCCCTTATCCCTATATTCTTCCAACAGCTTCCAGGCTGTGCTACAGCATCTATTTTAAGAATCACAGTATTCTAAAACCTTATTTTCTGATTGCCTGGCTTCCCAAGGGCAGTCCTAGAGGGGGACAGTGCAGGGCTGGCTGGGGCTCACCTTTGTCGCAGTTGATGCCGTAGAAGCCGGGGGGGCAGATGCAGAGGCCAGGGGTGATGCAGAGCCCACCGTTCATGCAGCGAGGAACACACAGGGCTGAGTGGGGAGAGCAGAAAAAGCATGGCTGCTGGGATAGCAGCTGGTACTTAAATACACAGCACATTGACTCCTCAAACTATGTTTCTTTCTGCTTATCGTTCAAGCCATCTTTGAAAAGTGCCTCTGGTAAGGGGTTAAATCTGTTACATCTTTGGTTTGTATCTGCAATTTCTGTGCAGTGCTACTAAAAACTGTAGGCTAACTCAAGTTCAAATCTGATTCCACACGTAAGCAGAAATTGCCTCCTGTATAGTTTAATACCAGACAGCAAAGAGCAAAGTACCCACATATACCTACACACACCTAAATATCTCTGGATATTTAAAATTCCCCCAGACAAGTCCTCTCTACAACCATATTGTGGTTCCTCAGCTGAACAGGCAGGACCATCCCAGAGGGGTCAGTAACTCAGTGGGGTTCCCAGGCAGGCTTTACAATGAACCTTCCCAAATCCTGCACACCTGAGCATAAGCATGGCTACCTAATTTTGGCTAGGAAAACCTGCTGCACAGCCAAACTGTCCCAGTGCATGCTCCCAGTGAAACTTCTCTGGAGCCCCTGTGTTCTTCCAAGACCTCTCTGTCTTGTGGCCACCCCAAAAGGCTCTTCAGGGAGGCATGTTAGGGGCCAATACCTTGCTTTGTGGTTGCCCAAAACTGGTACATGCAGTGAGGTTGGGTCCATACTAGTGAGTTAAACAGCACCCAAACATGGGGCAAATGGCCTTGTGGAATCATCTTATGAAATTGTTGGTGGCTCAGCTTTGCCCCAGCTGACCAGCAAATCCTCCTGGCTATGGTCCTGGGTTGAATAGTGACCACGGGCTCCTCCCAGGAATGAATTTGTAATGGGTTTTATGGAAGGTAAGAATTTATTAAACATATAAATGTAAACTGTGCCAGTCACTTTCCAGGCCAGAGAACAGTCCTTGATCCTTTGTATTTAATATTTTTGACATAGCCAGAGTATCTGGGAGTGAATGATTGTATTGCAGCAGGCTGCCCATGGGGATGGGCATCTCCAGTCCCCCTGGGGAGGGACTGCCAATGGGAAAAGAAAGGAAGGAAGGGATAGGAAGAAGTTTCCTTGCCAAGTCACATCAATTTCCTGGTTCTTCCCTTCTGGAAATGTTGTTTTGGCTATTATCCAATCATGGAAGAGAAAGAGAATCTCCCCTTTATCTTCCCATTTTTGTTTTCAGCCTGCTTACAAATCTGACCCTATCTGCAAATAAACAAATGCAGAGCAACTAAAGCACTGCATTTTGTTTCCCAGCTAGTCCTCATTAGCAGAAGAATTTTATTTAATCTTCTTGCCAGATGGATTTCCTGTGATTAAGGATCACTTAGCTGTTGCATCAGTTTTTCTTAAAAGCAATTTGTGAAAGGGAAAATATTTTTCATGTAAGCAATTTGTATTTCCACCAGACCATGGATGACAATAACAATTCTCTTACATGTTTGAACTCAAAATACATGAAATCTTCAGAATAGTCCATTCTTAGTTTTTGGAGAGCCTATAGTGCAGGAGATTCATTTTTCTTGAGATTGTGGTAAAGAAAACGGTTGAGATTTTTTATTAAATTACCTTTCTCACAATGAGGCCCATAAAATCCATCAGGACATTCACAGACATGTCTTTCATTGCAAACCCCTCCATTTCTGCATCCTCCTGGACATTCAGCTTCATAAAATACAACAACAATCTTAATTAAAATGCTCATAGGTCTCAGTAGGATCAATACATTTCTTTGACACAGCAAATAAAATATTTAAAATAAAATAAAATATTTGCTAGCAGAAAAACAATGAAGAAATGGAAATTTAGCTAAGACCTTTTCAAGATAAATTAGTGTATATTTTAGTAGTCTACAAGTAGAAGATCCATCATGCATTCACATGGGCCATGCACTTGTTGATGGACTCTGCATTTTCATTGCTCTACTGCTCTCTAAGTGCATGAGCAGTGAGGATGCTCTGATCAATCCAGCACTTCCTTTTCTGTGTGGAAATGATCAGGCAACTCAGTGCAGAACTTGCATGGCTGGTTAGACCTACCCTTAGTGTGCAGGACCAGTTTTGATTTCTGCAGCCTGAAGTAGAGGTCACTGCAACTTGCATTGCTTTAATTACCACATCTGTTACTACTGAGGTGACAATGATGAAATCTGTGTTCACATGAAAGAGTGAGCATGAAGGCTAAATGGAAGAAGGCCAGAAAGGAAGATGAAAGCACTCCTGCACAACAGTTCTGTATCATGATCAACTCTCATTCATATCTCAATTAGTGATCAAATATGTAAAAGCATTTGGCAACACTGGTAGGTTTGTACAAGCATGAGAGATACTTCTGAGTGCCACCACCATCCTCCAAATACTAGAGTCCATCAAACAAGAAGGCAAACTAAATCAAGCCTTATGGAACACCATCAAAAAGGCTTGCTGGGTAGAAAAACAATTACTCAAAAATACCTCCCCAGATCCCTCACAGAGAATAAAGCAGGCAGGAGAGACTGCTTATTCCCACTGGAAAAATTTAATATCAGTAAGAATCAGTGGTAGGCACAACCTTCTCATCTTGATGCTCTGTTGTGTGACATTCCAAGTGAGAAGGTTCAAAACCTCTGAGGTAAAATGATATGCATTAAAAGTAATGCAGTTTGCAGTTGTAGTAATTGTAGAGAAGGTTTTTTGGTCCCACTGTATTCTAACACTATTTTCTAGGACTCTGGAAATGCTTCTCTCTTTGTACTCAAATGCAGAGCTGCTATTCATTACCAAAAAAATGCATGCTTAAATGCATACTATTTCAAGAAGAAAAATACAAAAGCATATATTTTTTTCTTTATGATCACCTCTTAGCCATAACAAGTCCCCTCTTATCCACAAAAGTGTTCCCTTGCTTCCCTCTCTTCCTCAGCTGGGGCCTTTGCATGGCCAAGGATAACTGGAAACAGTGGCTAGGCTCTAACAGGAGCTCTTCACCATGTCTGATATCTTTCAGAGGAAGGAAACTCACACCTACTTTAACACCAACTGCTAAAGACATTCTTATCCTTCTCAGCATCTGTCCCAAAACATTGCTGTGTCCACCTTACTAGACACAGGGCAGGAAGGGGAGTTATTCCAGTACAGGCTGGAAGAGATGGTGTGAGAAAGCTCCTCCTCTGCATGTCTCTAGAGTTGGGAAAATCTTCCTTGTGTCTCTCAGCTGGCTCCAGGAACAAAGGACTGGGACAATAATCAACCCCAGGTTTCTTGAGAGGTCATACGATGCAATACTACTAAATTGTTAGATATTACAATTTGTATAGAAATGGTAACAACAAATAATAACACAGAAATGATAACTTGGATGAATGCTACTATTAAACTGAGTTTAAAGTCCTTCCTCTTTAAGCCACTATTTTCCAAAATACAGTCCTGTAAATCTGCTGTCCTTATTAGAATGTGCCAGTGCTATTTCCAAAGTTTATTGAATTCAGTATCTTTGAGCTGAAATGAAAAAAAAATATAGGAAAACCTTTGTGTTGTATTTACACTAGACACACAGCTTCATACATGACATCTGACTGATTTTGTGTCCTTTAAGGCTCCATTTTTCTTCCTGTTTCTCTGCCCACTTCTTCTCCCCCTCCTCCACTTTCCCTGGGCTAATTGGCAGCAGCAAGGCTTCAAAGGAGACAGCAGCTTTGCTGTTTGGGCATAGTGAGGTTTCAAAGAATAAGCAGCTCTTGCTCCTGCTGCTCACTCTTTGAAGCCACACGACAGCCAATTATCTCAGAGAAAATAGTGCAGAGAAGAAAATGTGGGACTGTGAAAGAAGATTTAGTAGGAAAATAAAAATTTGTTCTTTGTACATCAGCCCTGTCATGGGGTTAATTTGATACAATTGCACATGATATGGGATAATTATCCTATCTTAGACACTTATTTTTCAATTTCCATAGCCTCAGCTAAAAGTGATAATTATAGTTGTTTGTGGTGTATCAAATTAATTCAGAAAATCTTATTAAATAGAGCTTATGGCTCATAGATCAGTTGATTAAGTGCTCTCCTTCCAAGCAAACACTGCAATAACTTCATGGTGCTCTTCTCCCAGCGTGTTCTCTGTGTGCTTACTGCTGGATAGCTGGAAATACTGAACACCAGATTCCACCATTTACCTGCATCAAAAGCAAGAGGCTACAGAGAAGGTAAACCAAGCTTTGCAGAAATTACCTGATTTAAGATTTTTGTATTCAGATTGGATGTGCAAGTTCGAGACTTAGGGAACTGAAGACACCAAGTTGGAACTAAGGCACTGACAGCATTAATTGATACCAGTGTCCCCACTATAGATCCCAGAATGTCAGGTCCCCAGATGATGTGCCAAACATTAACCTCAGCCTGGTTTCACAGAACTAGATCTCCTCCAAGCACCTCTAATTGTTTGCTAACAGGGGTTTTTCATATGATACATCTTTATCAATGTCCTTCATGTGATGAGCAATGAACAGGAGGAAGGACAAACATCTCCAACCCAGTCTGCTAAGGGAGTCCAGTAGGAAAAGACTCAGTAAATATCTAGTAAATGATCAGCAAATGCACACAGAGCCAGAAAACCTGGAATTCACCATAATTGCTACACATTGTGTGACTGCTTTATTTCCATCCTCTCTAGCTCTTATCCTAAATGAAGCATAAGACACTTAAGTGACCTGGTCTAACAGCATTCCAGCATGTTTTCTTCAGTGTTACCTTGCTGACAGGTTTTAAAGAAGATGGCGTTCTGAGGGGTCTGGAGAATAATATTGCCTTCTGAATTCATTATGATCACATTCACTTCAAATGCAGCGACCCCATCTTGTTTTCCAAGGCAAGGAAATCCAACCTGAACAACTAAAAGGATAATAATACCAATAATACTTTTATTTACGTGCACATATACATATACATATACAAGCATACATTGAAATACTAAAGAAAAATGCTATAGATGTATTTAAGCTTTGGAGGAATGCCATTGAAGAAAACCTGTAACACAGAGACACACAGGTCCCTTTATTCAGTGGTATCTCCAGGGTTAGAAGTACAACAGCACAGAAGAGCTTGTGCTCATTTGATGAAATAACCCAAGTCTATAGCACAGACAGTGATGTTAACACAACCATACTTTTCTTGCAGGTGAGGAAATTACTCATGTGGAGTTATCTAAGGATATATAAAAACAAGCTGGAAGCCTACTTTTAATTTTCTGAGTTGAAGTGCTCACTTCTGAGTCTAAATTTTCTATGCTGTCATATGACTTCTGTAAAAACATATATTTTGGGAAAAAAAACGTTACTTTAGATAAGTTTTTCTGGTTTGGATGTTGCAATTCATACCTAAATAAGATACTGATGTAAGCAAAACTTACTCCATAAAGTGCTGACAAAATGGTACATTTGAAAATTATGATCATGGGTGCAGTTTTTAAAAAGATGACATAGACACCTCAGTCTGACAGAATCAGTTAAGCATAGTGACATTTGGACACTGACTTTCCAGGAAAAATATTCAAGCTCTTTTGAAATACAAAGAGTTTAAGCTACTAATTAAGGCCAGTAAATCTGGAGTCTCTTAATGATGAAGTAAGCCAGGTAACCTCAGAACTATGGAATTCTCTGCTGTCATTGTCACAACAGATTTTAAATAATCTTCAGATGAAATGATTTTATCTCTTTTCTTCAAAATTGGCTCTTCTTAGCTGCTTTTTAACTTAAGTCCAACTATTTATTCCTTTCTTCTGAAGCTGATGTTTCTGAATGAAATGCAGAGCTAAAAACCCTACATTTGGGTTGGTTTAGATTGTTTGCTACAAATATTTTGCAAGCCATAATTTGGCCATTTTTGTTATTTGGTGCCCTGTTAAAATACAGAATATTGTATTGCTGAAACCCATTCTGAACCTGGTAAGTCCTACAAACTGAAAGGTCACTTGCAGTTCCCATTCTAAAGCAATTATACAGTCCAAGGGATTTGCACCAACCTTTGCAAAGACCAAAACAATGCAACCATATGGCAAGAAGGAAACTCTTACAGTTGATTATTTAAGAATACATTTTAAATGCTGTGAACCTCTTAAACTGTAGTAACCTTCTTATAGCATAAGTGCAGGAAATCAGTGCTTGGATTGGGAAGTGTTTTGGTTGAACAAATTGCAGCAGGGAGGAAGATGTGGCAGACTGTAAATGACAGCACTATAGCAGTATCTATATTTCATTGAATTCATAGCAAGCCCTGAACTCCTCTGAGATCTGGCTGTGGTTCAAATGCCTGGGGAAAAACCCAGCAATGCATCCCTAGAGTACAAGGCCACAGACCATAAACCTTTTATTTCAGAACTGCCTACTCTGGGAGTATCCAAATTTACTGAACACTGTGTGTCTGAACAGGTAGGAGCACAGATGTGGGGTAAAGGACCCTCCTGTGAACAAAAACCACCTGGCTAAACTCTGTGGTGGTTCAGAGTTGAAATAAAGCCCCTATATGAATCTTTGCATTTTTATGTACCCACCAACAGCACCACAGCCAAGCCAAAGAAGTCCCTTGTATCAAAAAACAGCCATGAGCTCCCATGGCCCATCACAGTGCTGACCAGGGCTGCAGTAGGGCAAGCCTCAGCTCTGGTCCTTGTTTTTGAAATACAGGATACAGTTTACAGTTGTCCATCCCTGGCTAAAAAAAATGAGAGGGAATCACAGATATGGGCCTCTTTCTGTTAACCATCATCTCCCCACCAGGCCAGAAAACAGCCTCTCCTACACATAAACACTTCTGTGTCTTCTGGAGCACTTGTATCCAGGGCCACAGGGGAGATGGCTCTAACAGAGCAAAGAAAGTTTAACTAATTTGAAAAGGAACCTGAGGAAACCTAGTGACTTAAACCTAATTTAATTTTAGGTATAATTAGAATGGTCTCTGAGGATGCAGATGATGTAGATTTAATACATTTTGTCTGGGACATCATGCCTTTTCCCTCTTCTCAGGAAACTGAGGTTCTCTAAATTGTCTTCAGTAGAAGCAGGCTGAGAGTAGCTCCTGTATGTCTGCAAACCCTTCAAGTTTGCAATTACCTTACCCACTAAGCAAATATGCCAAGGCTAGCAACAAAAACCACCTTCAGTCTCAAGTGGGTCTGCTTAAGGAACATCTCTGAATGGCCAATCTCAATAGAAGCAGGCATGAAAGGTCTGGAGAGGAGTGGGAGCCCATCCACAGCCCTGCAGCCCACTCCCACTCTGCCAGCATGGCAGAGAGAGCAGAGATGGTGCTGTGCTCAGAGAAGACACTGATTTCTGCCATGAGCTTGGAGAGATTTTCAGCATCTTTGGATGCTCAGCACCTATATTTTAATGGGGAAGGTGTCCTGAGCCTGGCTGGTGGCCTGTGGGGGTTGTATGAATTGCACAAAGTAGCCCTGTCAGCAGCCTGGTCACACTAGCCTGCACCAGCAGAGTCTGCCTGGGTCAGACAGGGACAGCAGGAGCCAGCCCAGGGCACTCAGGGGCCAGCCCTTTCTCAGCCACAGGCCCCTGCATTGCTTCTGGGCACAGACTTATAGCTGTATTTACCTCTCTGAGTGTGATGTTCAAGATGTTAATCACTGCCTCAGGAATGACTCACTTTGTTTTGAACTTGCTAACCTCAGACTGAACCACTGGACCTTCACAGGCTTTCCCCTGCAGGCAGAAATGAGCAGCCAGCTGCTTGTCATTGGGCAGGTGTCCACACTCCTCCCAAATATCTTCTTTTGCACAAGTTGAGCAGTCTTTGCTCTTTAAACTCCCACTGAAAATCATCTTCTACAGCCTTCTTAACATCTTATCAGGTGTAACAATATCCATGTTGTGAGCACTGAATCAGGTACCAATTCTGGGACTTGGGAATGGTTTTCAACTAAGTCTAAGGATCTAGGTGATTTAAATCTCACTTAAATCCAAAGGGAGTTTGGTACCTCATCTCAGGATGTACCGAATTAGAGAAAGCTTAGAGAAGGACAAGGCTGCACCCAATGAGGAGCAATTGAGGGGGTTATGACTCTTCAGTCTGGCAAAGAGAAAAAAAAAATCAGGGGATGCATAATAGGTGTGTACAAAATAATGGATAGGATGAACAATACAGATTGACTACTGTCTCTACCAGTGCAAGGACCAGTGCCCACCAGGTGAAGCTGTGGCAGCCAGACTTGAAACAACAGGAGAGGGATCTTCATGCAATGGATGGCAGTGAACACCTTGCCAAGGTGATTTGAGATAACAGAAGTTGATATGGACTCAAGAAGAGTCTGGAGAAGTACTGGAAAGAGAGATCTATAACCCATGTGGGCTTATAAAATAGACAAATCAGTTAAGACACAGGACATCTTCCAAATTGAAGGTAGTAAAAGCTGAGGGGTAAACAATGGAGAGACCAACCATTCAAGCTAAGTTCCAGGCATCATGGCAAAAAGTTATATTGAAACATTACTTCAATGCCAATTGACTGCAGTTGAAAATGGAGAATATTATACACAAACTTTCAGAATTTATCCACTGAAAAAGGGAGAACCAATAAAGACTCATCAAAGGTGAAAACTTGTATATCAGTGCTTCATTTGCAGTCCAATCCTCCTGTTTCATTACCGATTTATTTCCCACATTTATCCCACAGGTTGGCTAAGGCAATTTAGGAAAGACAATCACTAAGACACTGCTGCCATCAAGATATGCATTTCTGCCTCCTACCAGAGTCTACCACATATGAGCCCTGAAACATACGACATGAACTGTTATTCATCCAGTTCAGAGGCACCAGATTCAATAATGTTTCATGGAAGGCTTTTTTATTCAAATCAGCTCACTACCCACCATGGTATTTCTGGAGCACTTGCATTGGCTTGGGTTCAGCCTCTGCTGTGGAGCTGTAAATCCCAGTGAAGGATTAAGAATGCACAACCAAGGGACAAATGATAAATGGTTATATCCTAAACTAGAACTCGTGTCTTTGAGCTGAATGCTTGATGACCCCAAATAAAAGCAAAACATCCACAAACTGCAGCATCTGAGAAACAGAGTAATTTGATTACTTTCCCGACAGTGATCAAAGAATTTGTTTTCCAAGAGTTGTACAACTTAAGTAATAGCATTCATGGATTTTATGCAACAATTTTGCACAAGTTTCTGCTGATTTATCTACACATAAAAGCTTCATGTGTCTTGGCTCAGACAAAATATGCTGCTGTACTTAGGCAAGACAATTACAAACTGTTCAGTGCCAAGTACTGTGGCAAGCATTGCTTTAGGCAATAAACTTCAGAACTACAATTCATAATGAAATATTTAGATTTTACTGGCTGTAGAATATTTTTACAGAAACAAAATTTATAATATCAACAGTACAAACCTGATGCTTTATGAGGAACTGTTCCAAGCAGGGGGATATTTATAGTTGGATCAGCCATTATGCCTTTATCCAAAGAGTGCAAAGACAGGAATTCATAGTAGTATTCAGCCTATGACAAAATAAATGAAAAATCTATATTTATTTTAAGAAGCAAACTACTGAGCACATAAACTATAGCAGAAAAATACTATATTTTTCATGATGCCATTCACTGGATTAGTTTCTATAGTTTCCCTGATTGCTTCTTCATCTAAACATAATTTTCATGTAATTTCCTCTTATTTCACAGATTGCAAGTGACCATACAGTAATATGCAGCATATCAGCAAGGGCAATGGCATGCGTATAGTGGACAAATGTTATGCAGAGAAAACATTTTTTACAAACCACACTGGTCATCTGACAGACAACAAAGAAAATATTGGAACTAACTCATTTTTAAAGCTGTTTTTTGGGCAGAATCCTCCTGGAACTGACTGGTGAGTCTGGATGACCTGCCTGTCTGCAACATGGCTGGACACACCATGTACACCTGAGATGTATGCATGCACCTTAGCCAGTCACCAGAGGCTTCCACTGCTGGAGTGCAGAGCAAGTGGAAATGAAACTTGTATGTTAAATTGTGGCATCTCACTCACCATGAAGCATTACAGGAATTACAGGTAATTCCATCTGCTGATCTCAGGTAAGTGGTGGAGACCTTAGCATGGGCACTGAAAATGTGTTTCCACCTGGTCACTGACAGTAGACAGTACTGTTCTGTCTACCTTTTAGATAAAACACTGCAGCAAAGAGAGATTAAAGCCAAAATTTGGGCTGATAAATGATAGCTAGTTTATATCTATAAGATGTCTGTCCATGTCCTTAGCCAGAACAAGGTCCTTTTTCTCCTGTAATATCCTGGGTTCCCTAGTACAAGAAGGGCATGGACTTTGAGTGAGGCCAGTGAAGGGCCACAAGGACTATCAAGAGACTGGAGTGTCTGGTGTACAGGGAGAGGCTGAGAGAGCTGGGAGCATTCAGCCTGGAGAAGCCTGATGGGGGATCCAATCAATGAGTATAAATAGCTGATAGTGGGGTGTAAAGAAGATGGACCCAGGCTCTGCTTGGTGGTGAGCAGTGACAGAACAGTAGGCAATAGGCACAATAGAGAACAATCTGTTAGAAACTGAGAAAACATCTTAAAGTGTGAGTGACTGAGCACCGGCAGGGGTTGTCCAAAGAGGCAAGTAGAGCCTCTCTTTTTGAAGATGTTCAAAACCCAGCTCAACACAGACCTGAACAAGTGTCTCTAGATGACACTGCTTGAACAGAGGGGTGGACTAGATCATCTTGAGGCCAGACTGTCTGGTCTCAGATCAGCCTCAGCCCTTCTGTGATTCTGTGCTCTGCTAACTTGAGCAAAAGTCCTGGCAGGGTATGAGAGACCATCTCCCTTTAGCTCCTGATGACACCAGAAAAGCACTCATGACCTGGGTAGAAAGGTTGTTATGAAATTCCTGATCAGTCCTGGCAGCATATCCACTTGCTCTGTAGGGACAGCAAGGAGACCTCACAACAGAGAGGAGGTAGCATGAGGCTACACTCTACATGGACAATCTTCAGAGGGTGCTGTGTAGGCACAGAGACCTCAGAGGACAGGGCAGGAAACAATGAAAGGTTTTAAGTGGGGTTTAAACACATGGAGTAAATGTGTGAGGGAGACAGGACATGGAGAGAAACAGTAAAACCAAAGATGAGAAATGGAGTCTGGGGTAACATTCAAAACTCTGCTTTTAATTAAAGACATTTTTTCCAATACAATATACCATGCCAAAATATGAAAACAAGCCGTAAAGTCAGATTGTGAACATTTTTGTTTTCAAATAAAACTTTGGTTCAGAAAAATAATTATACATCTCCACACATCTATAGAATAGTGCAGTGAGTGAGTCAAGGCTCCACTGTCTGTTTCTCATTGGTTAGCTTTGATGTTTGGTTGTATCTAAACCAGGTCATAATGAGTTATGACCTGGGATATTAAAACATTATGTTCTTACTATTCTGGTAAACAACAACTGGTAACTAGACCAAATAGCTCCACTCCTGTGTTTCCATTCCAGACACATTTTAGAAGATCAGCTTGTGAGCCAGATTCCAAATTTGTAGGAAAAGGACTGGAATCTCATTTTCTAGAGCAAATTTTCCAGAGCCTAAGAGTAAAGAGGAAAAGAAAGCTCCCTGTGGAAAAGGGACCCATTGCTGCATGAGCCAAAATACCCAGTGCTGCTCAAGGAAGTAATTCCTGTAACCAGGGCAGAGGTGTAGCAGCAGTTAGTGCCTGAGGCAGGACTGTGTTCTGATGGCATGTTGAAGAGATGGGGAGAGATACTGCACAAACACCAGGCTGCTCAGGAGGAAAGCCACATATTGCACTGGGGAGAGATAACTGCTCTCACCACTTCTCTGCATAGGTTCGTACATCTGCTGAGCTGCAGAAACTGAGCTCCTTGAAATGATAGTATCTAAGAGCTGAAACATCTCAGGTAGATCCAGCTAGCATAACTTCAAAGGCATGTGCTGCAGAGGATGTTTGCAAATGTTGTGCTGGACTGAGTTGGTTAAATTTTGACATAAAAGTTATATACAAAAATCCCAGTCTAGAGAGGCTTCACAGTAAAGCAGAGTAGTGTAACTCCTCAAATCTGTGAATCTAAAACCTGATTTGACTGCTATAAATCCTATCTATTTGGAGAAAATCTGTCTTGACACAAGCCCTACATTGAGTCTCCAGTATTGTCCTGCTGTAATTGGAGTTGATTGCCAATTAACTTGCATTAGTCATCGTGACTGAAAAGCAAACAACCTGCACTCAGCAAATATTTACCATGCTCCAGCCTACCATGAAATTTAGTGATGATGGTTAATTGAAGATATAGGTCTGTGCAATTAGAATATTGTCTAGTGACTACCATAATTTATGCTGTAAGTGGTCATTGTGAATGACCTGGTAGTGAAAATGAAATTTGCTTGGATATTGTTGGCAGATAAAGGGAAAAATCCCCAGTCTGTAATCCATTTTTATTATAAAGGCATTCTCATGTTTTTCGTGTTTTGTTTTGTTTCTTTTAAAGCCAGCCTATGAACTCTTTGGTATGTAAAGGTCTTAATTCAGTAGTGAAGCTGTATCTTAGAGGAATGGTGCTGTCAAAGGTGGTGAAGAAAATGGGGTTTGCATGAAATTGCTAATCATTGACAATTGCACACTTTGCACAGACAAAGGGCTTTTGTCTTGACTTCAGAAAGCACCTGAGGAAGAGTAAGCTTTACTTCTGTGAAAAATCTTTGTTTGAGATCCTCAGAAACTGAGGCAAGGATCCCTGCAGTCCTTGTGTGAACAGTCTGTGGAGCTGGTGCTTTCAGGCAGCAGGAAGCCCCAAGCAGCTGCCCTTTAACAGTTCCCCATGTGGGTAAAGCCCTCAGCAGAGAGAGGAAATTTCACTTTAGGCAAATAATTCCTTGGTTGGGATTAACTTTTATGGACATTGAATGGCTGTTTCCTATAAATCAGAGGAATTTAAAAGGGTATAAAAATAATGAAGCCCTCTAACAAGTATTGTAGCAAACATCTGTCGGCAGTTTGGTTTTAAATGATACACAGTTAAAATTCCTACAGATCTCCCTTCCTTGGTTCAAGATCTATTGCATTAAAGTTCTCTTATCATTCAGATGCCATGTTGTTTCTGCCTGTTTTTTCCTTCATGTTTAATCAAAGAATGATAATATGCCCTATGTTCTTTCCATTTTATGTGATACACATAGAATTATAGTACCTAAAGCAAAGGAGAGTAGCTTGAACTGTTGTATGTCACGGTTCAATAACCTAATGAAATCTGCACCCTTTCTAATTAAGAAGCAAATGTGTGTTAGCTTTGGAAGTAGATGTAAGAAATTAACTACATTTTCTTGTCATTCTTTTAAAGAGATCAATGCTGAATGTTCTGTTATCAATTAAATGACAAATACATCTTAATGCCAATTTTCTATATTTAAAGAAAGAAACACATCAAAGAAGTTCCTTTTTATCCCAGATCCATGAATATTTCTGGCTATGCACACACTGGAAGATTCTCCCTGCGTTATCCATAGCAGATGCTCACAGCTGCATATGCCATAAATAAAGTCACAAAGTGAGACAGTGTATGTGTTTGTTAGGTGTTTACAGCATGGACCATTGCTTCTCCAAGGTATTAACTGCATTAGGTCAGAGAAGTTGTTCTGTGTTCCAAGACGAAGCATGAAGCAAAGTGAGATGAATTCCAACAAAGATTATCCATACTCTGCATACCAGGCTATTGAAGGAGTCTGGCCATAGCAGGAATATGTACATATATGTGAACATTGTGTTATTGCAGTTCAGTCTAGACACTGCTGTAATGAGCAACATAATGGGGTTTTCTTAGACAAGCAGATAATAAAGTGCCTGCCTGCAGACTGCCTATTTTTGTGCTAGGGAGAGAGCCTGTTAATTGGTTCTGTCACAAAGTGGATAAACCATTTTTCACACCTCAGTGTAACACTCAGAAACTTGCTGTCATTCTCAAGAGGTAGACTTAAAATGGGAGACATGCTCAACTACACGAAGCAATACTGAAATCTGCTCTAAGAAAATCAATTTACACAGAAGACAGGATAACCTGTCTTCCAGTATCAGCTGCTAAGGGTATGGGAATAGACTGAAGCAGCAGGGTTAAAAAAACAGAGATGCACACAAAAATAGGAATAGGAAAATTTGGTGTTTTAAAGAAATAAAAAGAAGGATACAAACTAAAACTCAGAGAAATAGGCAATCTCAAAGGAAAATACATTATGTGACAGTAGTAATTAGACAATGCTGTGGTGAAATGCTCACAAATCTTAGAGCCTCTTTCTATGCCTGCTTTCTTCACATTAAGGAAATTGTGGCAAACTGAAGAAAATCCATGCACAAAAAGGAAGACTTTTTAAACAATAGAGTGCATCCCTGCATGAAACTTTCAACAATAACTACTTGTGGTTTTAATGGTTTTAGAGGAATGGTATAAAACTCTCTGATTTTGCCAATGGAAGACGACTAACTGGTGCTTAATGTCTCCTGTGGCATACAGCTGTGGATGGCAGATCAGGTCCTCCAACAGAATGATTTCCAAAATTGGGAAAGTAGGATTTATTATTTGCTTTCAAAAGAAGCCTCAGATTTTGAAAGGTGACATTATAGGCTACCAGGAATGCTTTGCACTGGGGAGATGGACTGAAATCTTTGCAGAACACATGCCCTTTTCCTCCAAATAATGAGGAAATAGTTTTTATAGAGATAAGTTATATGAAAAAATCACTGTTAAGAAGCTTAGTGAGGTCACAACATAATAGGTTTAGATTATATTTAGCATCGTTTCTGGCAGTTGTCTGCTCTTTGGGAGACATGAGAAACCAGGCAGCTACTCAGCAATTTTGAGCAAATATTTTCTCTCACCATACCCTGAGCTCTGGAGGCACTCTAACATTTGAAGCAGTCATTTGAAACCAATCTCAGACTGGGAGCTGAAGAGCTTGCTAGAAAGCTTGTTTTGCTGGAAAGACTGGGGTTTGAGAGGAACAAAGGTGAAAAATAAAAAATCCAAGTGTACCAGCAGAGCATTAACTTTGAGCATTAACTCATTGTGCCATGAAAGCAGACTTCTGAGACAGAGAGACAAATAAAAGCCTAGCACACACTCCTGTCCACCATTGGCCTGCTAATGACAATAAGATTTTGGTTTAGATCAGAGGCAAGCCCTTGATGCAGCAGGTACCTGCAGTGGGGACAGTGGGACTGTTCCACCAGGCCAGAGCCCTGGAGAGCAGAGTGTGTGCAAACAGAGGCACAGCAACCTCCAGGTTCAGTACAAGCACAGACACAAAGGCATGTGGCATGCACAACATTTTTAAAACAGCCACAGCAAATTTACAGCTCCTCAGTGACAATAGTCTGGGAGTTTCTCACTCCTCTATCTTGCTTTATTTGGAAACAAAGAAAGCAAAATAACCCAACTTGCATCATTTAGACCTTTTCTTGTTTGTTTGACACATTTTCTTCGATGCATTTTAGTACACTTTCACTGAGGTTACTTTTGAAAATAATTAATCTGAAATAAGACAAAATCACTAAGGTTTTGACAAATATGCACATAAAATTAATTTCATCTTGAAAATTTCTATCTAGGAATGGTATTTCTCTGCATGAACCAGGTCTGACACAAAAACTTCCTTTAAGTTGTTTTCTCTTATGTCTTACAGATGAAAATAAATAATTCTGCTTTGGGCAAGAAGAGAGAAGCAAACAGTATACCAAAAAGAGAAATACATTAAGAGTTCAGATTTAAAGTAAGTAAAATACACATGAACCTTCACTATCTTCAAATCTTAAATAAAACATACTGCTCTGGTATCCTGAAAATTGATAAAGGCTATTCTGGAAAGCTAATCCTTGTTCCAGCACAGCAAGGGCTAATGCATTCTTTGTTCAGCCAGGAGAAGATTAGTGCTCTCTCTGGTGGACATTTCATGATCACAAACATTCAAAATACCCAGCTCCCAAAGCTAATAAAAAAGAAGAAAATTATTACTTCCCTTAGAGAAAAAAAAATACAAAATACTGTCACATCAGTGACAGTACCTCCTAAGAAATCAAGTCTTTGCAGATCTGCCACTGCCACCTGCAACACTCGATGTCTCCACTGAGAAAAATCCACAGGGTTATTTTGTCCCCTCACAGCTTGAAAAGTAAGTGAATAGCTTGATTGGCTGATCCTGGGAGGGCATCTTTAGATTATAGCCCATCTACAGTTTCAGGCTTTGGATAGATTTATTGATAATTAATAATTACCCTGAAAATTCTTCACAGAGAACATAAAATAATTTCAATAAAACCTTTACAATTAGAGAAGTGATTGCACTAGCAAGTATTCAGGTTAGCTATGATGGGGATCTGAACAGGCACTATATTTAGTTTAGCTAGAATAGTTCTAAAAGCACAAATGTAAACCTCAGAGATGGTGGCTCATCTGATATAATGAGGGAAAGCTCACAGATGAAGAATAAGCTAATCCACCTCTTGAATGGTAGTAAACATGGATAATGCATACAGATTCATTTTGGCCACGCTTCAAACTTCCAACCCTTTGTTCTTAAGCCTCACAGAATAGCTTTGAAGTTGAGGATAAAGCTCCTCTAGCACACCATTACCGAAGAACAACCTTCTGATTATGATCTCATGAAAGTGTAATCAATTACTTACACAAGTTAAAAGCGTGGCAAACAGCAAAGGTCATATAATTGGCCTTTACTGAGTCCATGTGTTTCAATCTTGGCTTTAACTGGCACTTCTGTGTAACAAATATAAATATCTCTTTAAAACATAAGCAGTGAACTTTCTCAAAAGTTATGAAATCTCACAGCAGCTTCTGTCAGACTGGAGTCCTCCAAGGGTTTCAAAGAGGGATGCTTCCACTTCTGTGTACCAGTGTGACAGAAAGTTTGCAGCACCTCTGACTGAGTTGCCCAACAGATGCTGGTCTTCAGCCTTCTTTTACAGGAAGACAAGTGTTTAAAATTCAAAAAGTTTCATCAATTCAACTCCCTCCTGACAAGTCATTAGGAAAGACTTCCTTAACACTTCTCTCTTTTAATACCTACTGCATGGATTTTCAAATTCCTTTTTTTGGTGAAAATTCAGAGTAATTTTTTTCTTGTTTCACAGGCTGTCATTGATCAAAGCAAATTCTAGATATTACTGTGAAAGAAGAACTAAATTCACTACTAAGAGTTTGCTAAGTGTATCTGAAAAGGAACTTGTGTGTTTGCTGTTGTACCTAAAATCACACTGATTTTTCTACTGAATGAAGACTCTGCTAAATGGATATATATTGCTGCCATATTTCCATGTACTCTACAGCCCTCCACATAATTCTGTCCACCATAACTATACCCTGAATTATTCAAAGCAAGATGGACTTCTCTTCAGAGTAAAGCAAGGAAATGTAATCCTATCCCCAGTTTCTGATGGGAAACTGAACAGGTTCTGCAAACAGCTTTTCTGTCTTCTGGGCTGTTTCTGTAGGCAGGGTCAGCACAGCTTCATCCCTGGGTTACAGTACCAGCCTCACAGGTCCAGCATTTAGAGCTAAGGTCCAGTGAATTTCCCATCAATTAAACAAAGTATCTTGTTTAAAAATAGCTCATCTTTGACTTCCTGCACCCTCAAATCAAAGGGCAGAGACCAGCACTTGCAGAAGAAAGTTCAGCCCAGCTAGAATCTGACTTTCCTGCTGTCTTGAACCACGTTTCTTTCCCTCCCTGGTGCAGCATAGTCATCTTCACAAAGTCTGGACTCTGCTGACTTGACACAGGATCAAGCTGAGCTTCCAGATGAACCCTTTAAACACACTTGCAGGAAGAAGTCCTATTAAGAAAGTCAGAAAGTTTATTTTGGGAAAGCTGCATCTTTCTGTTGTGGTTTTTTTAAATTCTAGATAATGTGACCTATTCTGTATCAATCTAAATCCTGACAAAGTGGGCCAGCAGCTGAATGTTTCCCAGAAGAATCTTTTGCAGAGACCATAACTTAATTTTTATTAGAGAATATGCAAGAGGGACAGCAGCCTCAGAAATGAATGTGTGGGCCTCCACAAACCCAAATTTACCTGTGATAATACAAGCAGGAGTCTAATGAAAGCAAAAGTCTGCACTCTGCTATAAAACAATTGTCCCATTTGGGATTCAAGAGTTTTGCTATGAACAGAGATGTAATTTATTCCTTGATGAATATCTATGATAAATCTGTTCTGCTCTCGCAGGCTGGGACCATATTTTCATTTTTGCCACTCAATACATTCCAGATATGTTGACAATCCCTAATTTCTGCTGGAGTTGTAGGCTGCTGGAGATTCCCCAAATACCCCAAATGAGCCTTTACTGGCAAATGAAGTGAGTAGTACTGGGATGAGGGGGATCCACAGTACTTTCAGGAAGAAAAAAATGCTGGAGGAGAGCAATGTCCCACACCACAAGCCTTGTTGAGCAGCCAGGTCTGCTCTCTACATCACTGCAGGGCACAGAAATGGCTCAAGATCCTCAGTATGTTCCATCACCTAATCAAAGTCAGGCAGGGGGAAAGACCTCACTGCACTTACTTCAGTCTGTGCAATCAGGGACAGGAACACATATATAAACTAGTTTCTGAAATATAAACTAGAATTTTCTGTTGGAGGTGTTGGGCTTGGGAAGAGGTGGAAAAGAAAGAGATTCTACAAGAATATGAAGAGATTGTGAGCTTTTTATCCCCAGGTCACTCTTCCTCCTGCCCAGAAACTCTCAGATTCCTTGTCCTTTAAAGTATTTCCTACTTAATACAATTTAATGAATTTATACCATTTGATTGTATTTTACAGGATGAGAAAGCCCTTACTTTTGGATGAATAAAGGTATTATATAAATATGATATGCATGTCAAAATGTTTTCCATATTCTAATTCTAGTGTCAGGTGATACATAGAATCATAAAATGAAAGTAGCAGTGGCCTCATAATATAAATTATGAAGCTTACTTTACTGTGAATATTTGGTAATACAACTAAAAAGGGACTATTAACTAAGCAGGGTGTCCACTCTGATAGAATTCAAATGTGAGCACAGTCAGTGGATAAGGTGCAAACTTTACCCCATCAAAGGAAAATTGCAGTTACATCAAGTAAAAATGTGAAACCCATGGTTCTTGATGTGATGAATGCTTCTAATTTTTGCCTTTAAGGATCAGTATAAGCTGCTCCACCCTGTATATAATATCAACACGTCACAGGTCTGATTAGAGGGAATCACCATGTTGGGTTACAAGCTTTCAGCTCCCCTCACTTGCCAGTACAGAAATTAGATCAGGCCAATGCAATGTAAATAGAGGTTCCTGTGCAAAACTGGATGGAAGGAGGTAAGAAAGAAAAGCCAGTACAAACAAACAAACAAAAAAACCAAACCAAAAATACCAACCAAGGTAACTGCCAACATGCTCTGCTGACAAATTAATTCTCAGCTCTTAGTATGTCTATGTATACAGTCTGTTACTCATGATTACAGACCCAGATAAGTGTGTTTTGCCTTTTCTTTCTCCCTGACTGTGTGCTCTGCTGTGCAACCTGCCTGTTCTCCCTGACAATCTCCAGAATATTGCAGCCACAGAGCTGCTTGCAAAAACTTCATCTATCTGTGGCTTCACAACGGGAAAATAAATTTGTTTCAGCCTGGTTACTCAAATCGACTCTGTTTCAACAGCTCAATTTATTTCCCAAAACCTCTGCAAGAAAGAGAACTGGCTAAAGCTCAAACTTGGCAAAATGGGACCAGTGTTTGCAGCAGTTCAAAAGCAACAGGTTGAAGTTGGTACTTGTACTCCTTACTGAAGGTGTTCAGTGGACTTGATTATTTGCCTATGAGGTTTTAAGTTTCAGATTCCCATTGGCTATATCAATATTCACACATTTGCAAGTTGAGGGCAAATAGAAAATGTTGCAGGGAGACCTTAACTTCTGCTCATCAACAAGTTGTGGTTTGTCCATGTCTTCCATGAATTCTGAGAAAAAAATAGGTTCATAATCACAGTACTGAAAGCTCTGTTCTCAGGATGGTCCAAGAGCCTGCCCTCTGCTTCTCTGGACAGCTGTCATTGCAAAGGCTGGCTCTCTGGCTCTTGCTGCTGGTTTCTGTGCTTCAGTGTTCAGAGCTGGTGACAGATCTCTTTAGGGGGCTGCTGCTTGGGGAGTTTATTTTGCCTGGTGATGGGCCAAAACCTGAGGCTGGGAGATTTCCAGATTCGATGTCAGACATATTTATTTCCTTTAGGATCAGCTGGGTTTAGATAGCTTTTTATCCAGGCAAAGGGATAACTTCAGAGGATTTGTGGGACCAGCTCTGAAAGCAGTGTTTGGTCTTTGAGTTATTTATTGAAGTATTTGGTACTGATGACAGCAAGTGCTGAAGCAGTTCAAAGGTAATTGCCTATTTTTCCATGTATGGCCAAAAAAAGATGGACTCCAGCAGCTGGTTGGAAAACAAAGCAAACTTTCATTCCAGATGCAAAAAAAAAAACACCCCAGGAGTTTTCTTGTGTGGCTGGGGAGGAAAAAAAATATCCACCCCAAACCTATGCAAGCCATTGCTAAGGTGTTCTGTGAACAGATTAAGATTCCACATACTGTGGTGGGTTTCAGGTGTCACAGCTGGGTAAAGCCTCCTAGTGCCTCTGTACAACACTATCAATGTCTTTGCTTTATTTATATTACTTTTTTGGGGGCAGATTTTGGGTTGCTGCTTCTCTGTGAGAGGTGGGAGGCAGTGCTGAAGGCCTGGGCTGTATCAGGCCAGTCCAGGTGGGTATTACATTTCCACTGTGCCTGGGTTACAGTTTGGTGCAGCGAAGAGCTTGGCCACAAATAAACTGTCAAAAAGCCAACAAGTAAACAAAAACCTCCCAGAAAAACAAAAAAATCCAACATGGTAAAAAAGACTAGCACAAGTAAAGTAGAAACTTTCAGATGGTGGAATTTGTACAGAAAATAGGCAAATAAAAGAACAAATCCTAACAAGCCAAGTGTAAACACATAGGAAGGCAAAACAGAAGAGGTTTTGAGATGCATTTTCTTGAAAGCTTTAAAAATAATAATCTGAAACTCATTGTTCTGAGCTACGATATTCAGGTCTTGAAATTCTGTTCAACATGTTGCAAATATCTACTACATATCAGTTTTGAAAACTCTGGGGCACACCATATTCCTCACATACCTGCATGCCCTAGGAAGAGTGTGGTTTCTTGCATTTGCTTTGTATGTATATTATCCACTTGGCTAGAATCAAGTCAATAATAGTTGCAGCTACCCCAAAAAACCTCTTTGTAAAGTGTGAAAGCAAGAGAAAATGTTAGAGACATGAAAAATTCTTCCAGTTAGTTCAGTTAGTTCTCATTTTAGTTCTTTCCCTACAGCATTACTTGTTAATGGTATTAACTTTAGGCCACTAAGGATATACCTGTGAAACTGCATGTAAAAAGAAGCGGTGTTGCCAGAAAACATTTTCACTTCCACAAACAGGAAAGCAACACAGAGGAAAGCATCATAAGAGGAAAGCCTGGATTCTCTGTTTCTAGAAAAATTGCTAGTAACACAGGGAGTGAAATCTGTACATTTTTACAAAATGTAGTCTTGAAACTTGGGGTGTCCTTGTTAGTTCCAATGCTTTTCAACAGTTATGTTGTACATTGTAACCACTACTGTAAATGTAGAGAAAATATTTTATTACTTTAACTGGTTTTTTTTGTTAAAAATGGATTATTTATAGAAATGATAAACAATTAAAATCTTGAAGAACTGTTTGCTTAACACAGGTTTACACTGCTGTGTAAAAAGAATAATTGTGCAGTTTACACATATGCCATGTAAATTACTATGGAAACCAGATGCAGCTTACACTACAAGGTGCCTTGTAACTCATCTCTGCTGAGCAATAAATCCCTTCTTTTTCTTCTTGGCAAAACTTTGAGAAACTTTACTGCTGTTTTCTATCAGCAGATAGAACAGATGGCTGGCACATGCCTGCTTTACTAAGAAAGTGGGATCTCTACAGTATTACTTTGATCCCTGGTGGCATGTCTACAACACTGAGATGCAAAATACCACAGCTGAGCAGAATCTAAATGTTAAAGGTTTGGAGCTGTGCTCTTGATATGAGAACCCCCTGTCTAAAAATCATGCTCACAGTATGTAAACATGTACACAGTCCACATGGAAATTTTGGTACAGAGGACAGAAAACAAAGCATTTCCCTGGTTGGGTGACGAGAAAGTGCAGTGAAGGTCCCATTGAAAATCACAGGAGTGTGAGTTTAAACAATTACCTTGACCAAACTTTGAGAAGAGCCATATTTTTATTGGAAAAAAAATCTCCTAAATTTTGCATATTAGACATTTTTTAAACTGAAAAGCTTCACTATAATGACTGGTTACAAATAAGATACTTAGAAAAAATTCAGCAGTTTCTTTGAAGAAAAGTTTCCTTTGAAGAATTAGGTTTTGAAATTCAATACCTTTTGGTTTCTTTCAGTTTATGAGGGAAATAGCCATATTTGACTGGAGCACCTTATTGCACCACTGATGCTTTCAAATTGGTGGTCTGTTAGCTTTCCTCTGAGCAAGGAAACAGATCTTCTCCTAGCATAGCTGGATATTCCATTTTATCTTTATGGTCAGAGTACATCTCAGCAATATAAGAAAATTTCAGAGAACTCAACTGAGCTATTCAGGGCTGATGGTGACATTGCTGAGATCAGAACTAGCCTCCAGGAGCTGTTAACTATACAGAATTTCTGATCTTCATTTTACAATATAGAAATGATGCTAGAAAATGCACTGGAGGCATACATTCCCTCTTTCTCAGAGGTGGACATCTTTTTGATGTGGTCATCTGACCACATATAGTTCTACCATATCTGAAAGGAAGAAAGCAGCCTGGGCAGGTTGTGGCCCAGATTGAATATTTCTGTGGATTAGAACAGAGAATGCTACATCACAAAAGTTCCAACTTGCTTTTTGGTTTCATTTTTTCACATCCTTTCTATCAAATCAACCAAGCTACTTCTCTGTTACTGAGCACCTGCTGTCTGGGCAATAATCAATTTTATTTTATTTTTATTTTATTTTTAATTATGATTCTCTCCCAGCAGTACTCCCCCGGATGTGAACTTAATTTTGCAGCTGTCAGAATTCCCACTGAAAGTTAAAAAGACATACTGGGTTTTTGGAGATTAAATACTTGACACATGTTCCTAATGCTGTAGAAATGATGCTATCACTGAACTCTTTGGTAACTTACACTAAGGCACTCATTAAAACATGTTGCAGCATTAATCAGTGTGATAGGATATCGCTGGGAAGTTTTTTAGCTCAACCTTCTACAGAGGACAAGACTCCTTTTACCTTTTGCAAAAATCATCCAGAATAAGAGCAAGAAGAACACCAATGAGCTCTAGTGGTTACATAGATGAATATTATATACTACATACTATCACTGATTTTTGCTTTTCTAAAACTTTCAATTCCAAGAACAATCTTTGTAGCTGTCAATTTACATAGATTACATTCATTTTCTAAAGAGAACATAGTATCAGTAATGTTATGCTTTAATTTATAAGTAGAAGCATGAAGTGCATAAAAACATGACAATCCTGTTTTGCAGTGCTTTGACTTTCTTGTCACCCCTGGCTCATCCTGATTTCAATAGCAAAAACTCTATATATTCAGCGCCATCAAACGCTTAAATTTTGAGTTTCCCCTTATATTTCTTAATATTTAATTAGAAGTAATGGACTAGGAATTAAAAGCAACAAATGCTTTTCTTTGGTTATTGCTTTCTAGTGAAAATTATTTTGCTTATCAAAGAAAATCTTTTTCACATAAAAGGTATTCAGGACACGAAGGCTACTGCATCAGAAGGATGACACCTAAATGTAGTGAGTTTCAAGCACTTCTGTTTACACAGAATACAGATGTTCAAATCCTTAAAATATGCCTTTCACAAGACATTTTTGAGTTAGAATATTCAGCCACGCAGGACTGAGAAGCATTGCCACTCCCTGGGCTGGATTATTTACTCACCTCAAACTTGGATCATTTATCCCAGGAGCAGGTAGATGGGATCTACCCACAGGATATTTGCACATGCTAAGGTGCCCTGTTGGGGATCCCAGGCATGGTGGGTTGACCTTGTCTGTCTGCCAGACACCCACCCAGCTGCTCTCTCCCTCCCTCATCTTGTTGATATCAGGACTAGGAACCATGAAATGCCATAGATAGGATGTCCTGCACCTTCTCAGGAGAAGTCTAATAGCTGTAGACCCAAAAAGGGTCTAGCTACTCCTGGAGATGAGGCATACACTACTGACAGCCCCCCCAACCCTGGGTCCCAGAGAAACATCTTCAGATTTCAAGTGGGATACAGGGTGAAGAGGTCTGTAAGGCACAAGTACCAGAGAAGAATTATTTCAGTTTCACCACATGGTAGGAACAGTATTCTAGTTAACAGCTATTTTGAAAACAACAGTCTAGTACTTCAGCACTTCAAATGCCTTTCTGCTTTCAAAAAGTAGTCATTTCCATTTATTTTCCTTCTTCCTTTCTTGCTTCTCTTTTCCCTTTCGCTTCTCTTCTTTTCCTCTCCTTCTCTTCTCCTCCCTTCCACTTCTCATTTTCCTTTTCCTGACTTATGAAATTCCCAAAAAAGTACAGAATAAAGGTAACAAGTTTTTAGCACTTCCCTGGATGTGTTAATGGAAACTTCTAAGAACGTGTATACTTAAAACCAAAATAGAACACTGGAAAGAAGTAAAAATGTACTCATTTCCTCCCCTCATAAAATATTGGAAATTCTGGAGAGACACAGAAATTTTTAACCATTTAGGTATTTCACTTACTAATCATGCTTTGTCTAAGAGGAAATCAGTAATTCAGAAAATAGGAGAAGGACTAATGAGTTAAACATCTTTGCAGCTGCTCAGAAAAGATTTCATCCTGCAAATTGCATCAAGCAAAAGATTTTCCTATGCTGTCTTTAAGCCTGTGACTCTTCTCAGTGAAATCACTGTTGGAACCACCTTTTCCTAATGACCTACCTGTAGGCAGCAAAGGAGGGAGACGAGAGCACAAGAAAGAAATACAAGAGAATGACAGTGTTCAGGCTAACATCTTAATCACCCATTCAAAAAAGAGTTTTATCATCAACAGCAACTGAAGATGGTAGAGAAATGGAGCAGGAAATACAGTCCCAAAAGACACTAATTATTTCTAGGTATTTAAATGCCAACCCTTGGTGTACAAAGTTGTTTTCTTTGTAAAGCTTGATGGGAACGCCAAAGACCTAGAGCAAGTCACTTAGCCTTTGTGAGTAAGTTTTGTCTCTCCATATTCACCTTCCTCTCTGGAGGAGGGGGAAAGTACTTCCTAAACCCAAAGGCTTTGTGAGGACAGCAAAAATTGCGAGGGCGTCAGACAACACCTTGAAGCCAAACAAGTCCTGCAGACAGAGTACTTTCACACAAACAAAACCACAACCAAATTTGTAAAGCTGCAATTAGTTGAATTATACAATCAATGTTCACTATTTAAATGTAAATATTGTTTCATTTCTACCAACTTCTTATTGTATAAAGTCAATGTTCAGCATTGCAAAAATGAAATAATTTTATCCAGGATTTTATGCCACCATGTTTTTTTCTGTATCCATGAATGTACACTAACAAGCTTCAGCTTTATGCAAATTCAACATATGTTGCCAGTGTGTCGAATCATACATATGTTTCTTCACAAAAATATGTCACAGATTCTAACATTTTCAACAAAAGAATCCAACAGGATTCAATAAACTGCAGATTTATGTGGTTTTGCAATTTAACTTCGTAAAATTATGTCTACAGAAGAGAGTTGCTATTTCCTAGAACTGCAAATTAAAGCTGCCCATTTAGTACATAGAGATCAATGAAGAGCCTGCAGTATATGCCCATAAGCTAAAGAAAGTCGAAAGAAAACTTCATCCAGGTAACTACCGACCGGTACCAATTTTACGGCAGTACGGGCGCCTGGGGCGTTCCTGGTGAGTTGTGTCCCACGCCTCAGCATCCTGCGGCTCTCCGGCGCCCGAGCCCCTTCCCAACGCGCCTTCCCAGCCATCCCATCTCGGACTCCCGCACCCAGGGCTGCCCCAGCGCGCCTCGGAGAGGGTTTCCTCAGCTATTCCAGCCCGAGCCACCTGTCCGGGTTTACAGAGCCTCCCCCGTCCCTTGCCGCGGCCCCATCTCGGCACTTGCCCGTCCCGTTGCCTGCCAAGTGAAGTTCATGGCGTGGATGCCGACGGGGATGGCGGGCATCCTCTGCTGGGCTTTCCTAAAGTCGTGGGTGAACGGGGCCATCTTCCCCTCGGACACGATCAGAATGTCCTCCTCGAAGCCTGCGGAAGGCAAAGGGGCGCAATGTGCGGCAGCCCCTCTGGGCCGGGCTCGGCTGCGGGCTCCCTGCCGGCGCTGGGGGCAGCGGCCGCGCTTACCGATGGGCAGCCGAGCTTACCGATGGGCACCCGCGCTTACCGATGGGCACCAGCGCTTACCGATGAGGACCAGCGCTTACCGATGAGGACCCGCGCTTACCGATGGGCACCCGCGCTTACCGATGGGCAGCCGAGCTTACCGATGGGCACCCGCGCTTACCGATGGGCAGCCGAGCTTACCGATGGGCACCCGCGCTTACCGATGGGCACCAGCGCTTACCGATGGGCACCAGCGCTTACCGATGAGGACCAGCGCTTACCGATGAGGACCAGCGCTTACCGATGGGCACCAGCACTTACCGATGGGCACCAGCGCTTACCGATGGGCAGCCGCGCTTACCGATGGGCACCAGCGCTTACTGATGGGCAGCCTGGCTTACCGATAGGCAGCCGCGCTTACCGATGGGCAGCCGGGCTTACCGATAGGCAGCCGCGCTTACCGATGAGCAGCCGCGCTTGCTGGGCGTCGATCCACAAGTAGAGCGTGTCGGGCTGGCGCGGCGCGGCGCGCAGGCTGCAGAGGCTGAGCGCTCCGCAGAGCAGCGCGGCGCAGCACAGCCGCCCCGCCGGGGCCATGTCCCGCACCGCGCACCCGGGCCCGCCGGCTCCGCTGCCGCTCCCGCCGCCCTCCCTCCCTCGCTCCCTCCCTCCCTCGCTCTGCCGCGGGGCGGCCCCGGCGGGGCGGGCACGGGGAGGGCGGCGGGCGGCGCCGCGGGCGGCGGGGAGCGCGGCTCTCGCTCGGTCCTTCCCCCGCCGCGGAGGGCGGGCAGCGCTCCGTGCCCGGGGCTGCGGGCGGCCGAGAGAGCGGGGACCGTGACCCACCCCCGTTCTGTCACAGGGGACCCGTGACACGTCCCGCCCCCCTCCCCGCGCGGACACCCCGGGCGCCAAGGCGGCACCGCCACGGTCATAAATGGGTCCCTGAGATACTCGTGTCAGCGTGAAGAAACAAAGTTTGTGCGTAGCCGTGCCCCCGGCACAGGTGGGGTTTGAGTCAGAGGTGGGGGGAGCATCACTCAAAAGGCAGGTGGGTACAGTGAGCCCGTGGCTCCAGCGGGGAGCAGCGAAGCTGGACGGGTCAGGCTCTCAAGCGAGCCATCAGCTGGATGGCAGCACAGGGACAGGTTTCCCAGTACCAGGGAACGACGCAGAAAATGAAGCAACGTGCTAGAGGAAGAAAAAGCTTTAACCTGGCTTTTGTCCGAAGGTCTTGAGAACAGTGGAGACCGAAAAAACACTGAAATGTTGCCATTTACACGGAAGCTGGAACTGGCTCGATATAGAAACTTAGTAAAGCTTGAAAGGCTTTTCTGTTCAAAAAATTATTTAAACAGAATCACGCCTTCTAAAGGAATAAAAAAATATAGTTTCTAAATTTTCTGGATTCTTCCATTAGAAAAACTAAATCATTAAAAAAACCCCAACAAACAAACAAGTTTGAGTCAAACCCCCAAGTGTCTGTATGTAATGTTCTGGAAGGAGCTGGAGGATATTTTCTCCCTGTGATTACTGTTTTAGATGCTGCTGGTGCGCCATCTCATCCTGTTAGTGTGACTGCTAAAGTTACATCAGTGCTATCTGCCAAGACTGGAATTCTTTATGTCATGGACAACAGCATGAAGTCGACCTTTCTTTTCCAGATAGATGTAATTGAGTGGCGTTCCCTAGTAACTTGCCCTGATGAAAAATCTTAGGCTCCAAAATCTGGAGTCAGTGTATGTGCTCTAACAGAAATGCCTCAGGTGATTATTTGCTATTTTTTGGTTATTCAGTAGCATGACAAGCAGGTCAAGGGAGGTGATTCTCCCCTTCTACTCTGCTCTTGTGAGAGCCCACTGGAACACTGCATCCAGTTGGGAGGTCCCCAACAAAGGAAGGATGTAGACCTGCTGGATGAAGTCTAGAGCAGGGCCATGAAGATGATAAGATGACTGGAGCACCTTTCTTATGAAGACAGGCTGAGAGTGTTGGGGTTGTTCATCCTGGTCAAGGCTCCAGAGAGACCTCAGAGCATCTTTCCAGTACCTACAGGGAGTCTAGAAAAGAGTTGGAGAAGGAATTTCTACAGAGAGCTGTAGTGATGTGACATAGCGGAATGGCTTCAGTCTCAAATTGGGCTCAAAATGGCTTCAAAATCGAAGTGGTAAGTTTGGATCAGAAAGAAATTCTTTACTGTGAGGGTGTGGAGGCAGTGGTACAGGTTACCCAGAGAAGTTGTGGATACTCCATTCCTGGAAGTGTTAGACACCAGGATGGATGGATGGAGCTTTGCACAATCTAATCAGGTGAGTCGAAACTGGAGATGACAATTCACGCTTCCTTCCAGCCCAAACCACTCAGGTTCTGCGATTCTACAGTGCTCGCATTTTGTGTAGAATGCTTTCTTTCCCTCGCTCTCTCCGCTGTGCTCCCCGCGGCTGGAAGGAGCGCTGCGGGCGGTGTCCGGCCCGGGATGTCCCGCTGCCGCCGCTGGATGCTCCCGGCCGCCGTTTCCCTGCGGACCGGGCACTGCCGGGCCGGGGCCGCCCTCTGCCGGCCGCCGCTTTCAGACCCGATTGAATCTCAGCTTGAGAGCACACGAAAGATTTTAACTACAAAAGGGAAATATAGAGGGGGGAAACAACATCTGAAACAAAACTTTTAGCAAGAGGTTAAAACGGCTCCTTAAGATAGGTAAAAATATTTTATATGCTAATGCAATGATTTATCACGTAAAGGGGTTTTCTTAAGAAAAATTAAGATAATTTAAATAATAACACTGAAACATAATTTCCAAAACTGTGATGGTACAATTTAAACACTCCTGAGCAAAAAATGCAACAGCAATCAGCTTACTTTCTGCAGAAATTAGCTGGTACCTAGTGACTGAAGTACAGTGTGATGGGTATGTGTTTGTACCAGCAGACTATCCAAACCCAGAGACACCTCTGTAAGTGTTTTAACCATGTCTCTCCTCCAGCATCTGCCAAGGCTTAGGTGAGCCCCGTGTTAGTGCTGAGACTGGCCTGTAGTACTGCAGGGTCTGTTGTCCCCAATTTCTCTCTGCTGTACTATTGTAGCACAATGAGATTCACTGAGGGCAAGGTTTGCTAAACTGTGCTCATACTGCCTGCTTGCATTCGATGTGGGGATGTAGGTCCAAGCCTGGTATAGCTCTTCATCCCTTTTAAAAATGTCTCTCCTAAATTACATGACAGATTTCAGGGAAGAATAGTCTCTTTTTAAGTGAATTGAGAGCATTAGGGAGAGAGGATTGGAATACACTCAGGAAAGCAAATATTTTGTGGTTCTTTGTTTAATGAAATGGAAAACATATATGAAAACAGAACTGTGTTGTGAATGTAGCTTCAAGTTCCACCAACTTTCATAAGAATGCATGCATAGTGCATTTGTGGGCTGCTCTGACATTCATTGCAACTGACAGCATCCCTCTGATGACAGCCTTGGAATGAATAAATGAATGGATGGTTTGAATGATGACATATCCAGGGAAGGATATGGATGTCAGAGCCTGATGCCCTTTGATCATCAGCTATGAATAATATAAAAAGAGGGAGAAAAACTATAAATAATAACAGTACTGGGCACAAATATGGCTCGAGGCAATAATTTTTATTCCAAAGGTTATAGATGCAGCTTTACCTCAGGTGTACAGAAATAGCAAATACATATTTTATTGGTTTGTTTCTATGTGCTGAACATTGGCAGATAATAACTAACACCTGCACAATTTAAATAAACAAGAAGATGCCAAATTGCAGTAGGATTTTCGGAAGTGCTCAGGCTTCGCTGGGTTTATTCACTGAAGTGAATCATAAAATTCCTGCCAGTCTCTGCAGATACAAAGTTTATGCATTGGGAATAAGATCCCTTCAAATTCTTTCTGCTTAAGCCAAAACAACTGTCATTAAGAGCTGACAGGAGAAAACCCCATAGAACCAGTTTTATTAGAAAAATCAGTTTTTATTCAAAAAATCAGTTTTGCTGAAATTGGAAGAAATTTAAATTTCTGAAATTTTAAATGGAAAACTAAAGACTCAACCTTTAATTATTCTGAAAACAACATTCAAATTATTTATTTTAGAACATAGTCTTTATTGTAGTTTTAAAAGCTACGTCTAGGCAATACTGAAAGTTGTAACAACACACACTCTAGAGGCAGAAGTCTTCTATTTTATATCACTTATGATATGTTTCATTATCTCTTTCATTTCTTTTCCTACAGAAGTCCTGGGTCATCTGCTGGAGAACATGGAGTTAGTCTGGCTTTGAACCCGGCTGGGTACTGAAAGATACAATTATTTTTACAGCTATTGCCCCACTCTTTACTGAAGCTGAAAAGTGTAGCAACTGAAAGCTAGCAGAAATAAAAATTATCAAATTACTAGAGAACTTAGAGAGAGATGTCCTTGTCCTTGCTTCTGTCATATTCTTGAGTGGCAATAGGCAAGTTATTTCATTCATTTTCCCAGCTGGTCACCAATTTTGTTCTTCATTTCAGCATGCCTGACATCAGATCTTTGATCTTGTCAGTAGAATCCCAGAATCTGTTTATGTTATCCCAGAGGTTTTTAAAGTTTTTGAATAATTGAATTTTCAATGGTTTGGGTTTTTTTTTTTTATAAAACTTGTGTGACATTTCCCTGCTTCTAAAAAAAACAGATCTAACCTTTTAAACTTCACTAGTAAATCGAACTGCTTTAATTAAATTAATTTTATTGTAATTTCCAATACTTTAATAGACTGTAGGAAATCAGACCTCAATTATTTAATTTTTGAAAGGAACAGTGCACAATAACTCTTTTTATTAATTAATCTCCAAACTAATAGTTGATATTGTCCTGAAGGCATCAGTTCCTCACTCTCTCACATGGTGATTCTCTTTGTGCTGGTCACATGACTTCTAACTTTGCTTCAGGTTGCAAGTTCCATTTCTGAAACTGATTTTGTGTGACTGGGAGATGTGAATACCTGTTGCTAAACTATCTAGAGCAATTTTTAAGAAAGAAAAGTAGGTTTCTTTTGTTTATTGCTTTTCTATAAATAATTTCAATGCAAGCGTATTTTTAATTCTTTCTGTTCTCTTGAATCTTGATTGTTGAATTTTTCACTGAAAAATATATTTGCAATGCAAATTATTTGTCCTCAAAACACTGAAGAACATGCTAAACTAAATACTTACATTAGTATTAAAACAATTAATTGTACCTTTCCTATTTATATGATTCACAATTAGATTAAAAAATTTGGCCAAGTTTTCATTGAAGTATTTAATTGTGAAATAGTCTCAGAAATAATTAAAATTAAAACTTCATATTGAAATATGTTTATACAGAACTATTTCTAAAAGTTTCCTTTTATTGTTTGCCTTCATGGAACTTCTTTAGTATTTATAGTGAATGAAAAATCACTGCAGACTCAACAAGTTATTTTGTCCTGAGTTGTTTTGAGTAAGAATGTATCATTACCCAGAAAAGGCAGTCTTAGCTTGGGTCCAGCATCTGGCTGAGAGAAAGAAGATTTTAACAAAGTAAAAAATAAAATGGTAGGAGAGAAAAGTGGATGCAATAAAGTTTCTGACTTAGAAATTACAGAGAACATGAGTAACAGATCTAAGCAATTAGTGCTTCACAAATTTTTTTTACTGTCGTAGCAAACTCTTTTACCAAATTTACTTACCTGCAGCATCAGCTACAGTGGGTTTAATGTCTGTACATCTATTGGAGGAGATAATGGGCAGATTGTATAAATATTACTCACTGAAAAGGAATGAAATGTATGACAGCAGTATGATTTGTTGCTGAATGTGGCTCCCCACAAAGCCTTTGGTGCTTTTGTCATACACTGGAGATTAAAAGCTCAAATTCTGCGACTATGGGATCATGGAAGCTTCTTTGATAACTGATCAAGTGGTCTGTGACTTGCCTAGCAAGAAAACCTCAGGCACTTCCAGAATTAAGGTTAAAACTAAAGATATCATTACAATTTATCACTTAAATAACAACAAAAAAGCACCTCAACATCTTTTAGGAGCATTCTTGGAAAACCATAGTCAATGTTCAAAAAGACCATCAGAGAGACAGTTTCTCAGGAGCAGAAAGACAAAATGTATATTGTCCATTCTGTTGTAAGGAAGAAAAGACATGGGAGTGATTATACATGCCACAGCATGAAATAATGCTTCACATATGGTAAAGAATATGTGAATTGTAAAGTGGAAAAGAATCACTTTGAGCCATATTCTCCTCACTGGCGTCAAACTGCATGAGAGAACAAAGTAATCCAAAAATAATGTAATTCTTGAATCACTGCTATTCAACTATGTTCTCCCCCTGCCTTTGTACACTACCCAGAGCAGGTATGAGAAGTTATAAAATACTTTGAACTGTGCTAAAGATAGGGGTTCAAGCATTCCCTGTGATGGAACAGGCAAGAAAACAAAAGAGCAAGGATGGGCAGGGCACAGACCCTGCCTGATACTCAGTTCACAGTTTTGGTAGAACGTGTTCAGGCAAGAAGGATGCCATCCTAGCCTAAATAAGGCAGTGACAAAATTGCCATTGACCTAACAGGGCCAGAATTTCAGTCTCATTATGCATCCTAAAGTCTCCTGTCTTCCTGGGACAACTGTGCAGCTGCTGCTGAAGTGTCACCCTGGACTGCCAATGCCACTGTACCCCACAGCTCTTCTGACAGCATCTGGAGATATGATAGGACATTGAATGGATCATATTTGGAGTTAGACCACCTGTACCCCACATTTCATGTGTGTGTATTTCAGGTGATGTCTGAAATATGGCACCTATGGCACCGTGGGGATCCTGGGGAATCCAATCCAGCCCTTTTTTTCCTTTTTTTTTTTAATTTTATTCAAAGACACAGTCTATTGGCCATTTTTTTTTTTTTACAGCAAAAGTTATACAGTTAGTTTTCCCCTTGGAGCAAAACTCCTTGAATCCCTTAGTTTTGCTGCTTTCATTACAATGCAGCCAGAAAAACATGTGGGAAACCTGGAAGAAGTGCTTCCATTCAAAATCCATGTGCTAGCAGAAGGTAGGACATGGCAGTTCTGCTTACAAAGGAAACAGGCAAAGGTATAATGACATTTCCCAATACAAGGAAAACTGTGTAACATATCACCCTTTAGAAATAGGTGCAGTATATTGAGTGAAAAAGCTAAAAAAAGGAGAAATTTTACATACTGAGGTGATCTGAAACACCGGAAGACTACACCATGAAAATAAAGAACTTATAATTAGGGCCTTTTACATTCACTAATTGTGAAATACTCCTTCCACAGAAAATTATTTTCTACCACATAAGTTTTGATTTCTCTGTTTTCTGGTCATTCAAGTGGCACTTTTGGTTTTCTGTTAATGTTTATTACACTTGCTAAGCCTAATTTATTTACATATTAGAGAATAAAATCTTTTGCTGTCTTGGCATGGGGCAGACAGATTAAGAGGTAGGTTTCATGTGGCACTGGATACAGAGAATCAAAACATCTGGACTGAGGGCAGTCCTTTTTTTAATGACAGGTAAGGGAATTGAGGAACTGAATGCCAAGGGATATAATCCCCAGTGCTCAGGGAAGAAACCTAAGAGAAGAAATACAGTAACAGATGTAGAAGGATGGAGTGCTGGCAAAGTCAAAAACTATGAAAAGACCCACTCAGCAAGGGCATATGACATGTCTGACATTAAACACAATAATTACAAGCCTTTTTAATTGCAAACGTCTTTCATATTTATGTAATGACATGTTTGGAAATCATCTAATTAAAATAGGATATTCTGAGAAAATGAGAGTTCTGCATCTCTGCAGAAGGTTGGTGCTGCTTTTCATCTGAAATAGTTCATAGTTCATATAGAACTGAGTACTCCACAATGAGTACCAAACAGGCAAAGCATAGCAAGTATGCTAAAACAAACAAGTTCAATACAGAAAGCCATAGAAGGAAGAGATTCAGTGGAGGGACAGAGGGAGCAGCTGAATTTGCACATATCCTCAGCAATCCATTCATTATGTAAGTTACAGCACTACAGAATCACCAGTTGTCAAAAAGAGAAGAAATGATTTGAGATTATGGGAAAGCTGAAAGTAAAACATGAAATCTGAGAGCAACAGATGGATAATGACAGCGCTAAAATGTATATATTATCTACAAGATGTATTTAGAAAATTTTGCCTGGTGTAGGTTCTTCAGAAAATCCTAATGACAGCTGCAGATAGATTTAAAAGCATCCTGACTTCCACAGCTCACAGAATGAATGAGGGCTCTTGTACAGCCAACACAATGTCAAGATGAATGATGTAAAATGATATAAAAATTGCTGAACTGTGCATAGTAAAATGCTTCCTCAGGGAATGAACAAGGAGTAAGTAATAGGTTCTAAAGAATGGCTTCTGTAAATGATAATTTAAGTAAGAAATGGCCCAAAGAGTTAGTAAAAAAGCCATGGAAAGTAAATAAATGTTATTAAAGAAAGCTGAACTGAAATTACAAGGTAGTGATAAAAATAAATATCACAGCATTGTGCAAAATACACAGAAACAAAGCAGTTAATGTTTTCATAGAACAATACAGCTTCATATATATCTTTATATTCTTTCATATGATAAAAATAGGTCCAGACATATCTAGGAATGGATAGGATGTTGTCCTAGAGCTGAGGATAAAGGAACATGAAAAACATGCCTGGGTAAGAGCATTAAAAAAAACATGTTTTAAAACCTATTGGATATTGGATTTACTGAGATTGAACAACATTCTCAATGTCAAAGGGTTTAAAATATTTTATAAATAAAATAAAAATTAAATTTCTATATTATGTACATTCAGTTGCATACGTAAAATGTTGATTTAAGCATTAATATGAAGGTACCATTTTGGTCAATATAAGATATTGCAGTCTTCTTGATATGATTTATAACAAAAGGCAGATGGACACTAGGTTGCAAATGTGCATGTGTATGATTGAAAATGCTCATTCAAGTAAATAATAATAGCTATTGAAATCATAACTGGCAAAATTTCCCTACTATATTTTTCTAGATGGTTTTCCAACTAATTTCATTTAGATTTGGGAATAATTAACATTTCTAAAAGCTGGTCTTATGTACAACTCAATTTGGACACTTGGATGATAAGGAGAATACATTACAAAAGACTCCTTTGTAAACTTTGGTTTACCTGTCTTTCCCATTTTAGTTCTTGAACCTTTTGCAGGGTTAATTCAGTTTCCCTGAGTACCAACCACAAGGCAAGGCCTATACTCCTCTTGTTGTTTCTTAACTACTATATATTTTTCTTCTTTTGCTGTAAATAAGGGTGTTGACTTTCTAACCTTCCTTTTATGGTCTGACATATTTTCATTCATTTTTTAAATCTATGCCTGTTTCAAGACACATTTAAGGGTGTAATAAAACAGGAGCACCTTGTTTCTGTGTATGAGATATTTTAAAATTACTTAGTTACATACTGCTTTTTTCTCCAAACTGAGTACTGAATTGGCATTTCATTTTTTGCTTGGCTGATTCTGCTACACAGATAACTTCCTTTTAGCACATCTTCTGTTTGTTTATAGCACACAATAGAAGTCATCCAGCATTTAATTCTCCTTTTGCTATATAATTTTGCAGCTTTATTATCTCTACCAAAATACCATTCACATTAATCAAGACATCACTCTTCAAAAAATTCAGCAAGAGGGCAAACAGCCTGGGGAGTGCACTGGAATGAAATTCCTACTTCACCTTTCTATAACATTTTCAATCATCATTCTTGAAGTACTTCTACAAAGATGAATCATTATTTCAATTTGCCTATGGGAGAAACTGAGTCACCTGAAGAGGAAGTAATTTGCCACGCAGCAAGTCAGTGGCAGAGCCAAGGGCAAAGAACAAGGCTCTTCATTTCCTGCCTGGTGCCCTCATGATATTAACTCAGTTTACAGCTCTGCCACAGTCTTCTTTATGACCTTAGGTAAGACCTTTTGGGTCCTTTATTCTCCTAACACTGAACTGCATGCTTAATTTTAGTTTGTATTTTTAATGATCACAATTGGATGAAAACTTTCCACTAATACATCAGACATATTACAGGGATGCTTCATCCTTTCTCTCAGGTACTTTGAAAGGAAGAATTTTTTGTTCAGCATACTGAACAAAGATTAGGTAATGTTTTATTTTTCATGCTGTGTTTATTTTTGCCCAGAAAGTTTCCACAAAGACTAATTCTAACCAGGGGAAACCTGTAGATGATAGAAAATAGTGAGTGACAGGAGCCTCTGTTCTGTTGCACAAATGGTACAATACCTGTGTGTTATGGGCCCCCAGTTCTTCAGATTTGCAAATACTATTTTCCTTTTTCATAGACATCTGGAGAACAACTGTTTGCACTCCCGACGAACTCAGGGTGGGGATGAGAGAGGAATGCACTCCTCACCTACTGCTCCCTGCACAGTGTGTATGAATGAAAAAACACTTCTTCCCTTGCCCTACCCATTTGCACATAGAGCACCAAACATTTCCTCTTTCCTCTAGGTTTCCTTTTAAAAATACCTCTTCTCTGTCCTAAAAAGTCTCATGGGGTACAAAGCAGACATTTCAGTATTTGGCTTTTAATTTGTTCTATATTACTACTTTCACTGTTCCCTCTTCTTTCTTCTGTTCCCTTTAACTTTCTTACATCTTACTCTCCATGCTGTGTCTCTCCATTTCATTTCTATATGGGTTTTTTCCTTTTTTATGCTTCTTTTCCATGAGAAAAGGAGGTGTTCCACTCTAGGGCAACTCATCATAGAGGCATGGAGAGAACTGGTAGAAATCATTGCTCATGTCTGGCTGTGCAGGGAGAGCACTAGGGTTTTGCTGCTGTGAGTATTTCTCAGAAGTGATATTGGAGCTGTTCCAACAATTTACAGTAAAAGGACTGCAGTTCTAATGCAAGTTCAGCAAGGTGAAGGTCATCTTTTTTTGAGGTGCAATAACAAATGGTATCAGATGTGCCTCTGGTCTGAGAAATTAAACCTTTGTACAGCTTGCCACATGGTATGCTGTGGAGATAAAGGATCCAGCCTTCATGCAAAGTCTGACGTTGAAGAGGAGGGAGAGATTTCTGGCCTGTAAGGACCATAAAGAATTAAGCACAGAAGGAAACTGAATGCAATGATGACATTCATGAGTGTTAAGAAAACAAGAGTGTGGGGTGTGTTAGAGACTCCCATGATGTGTAATTCAGAAGATTCTGTTTTCAGACAGAATCAAGCTGCTTTTAGATGGAGATGCTTGTACAGGCCAAAAATTGGTTGTTGTTAATGTTCCCTAGATGTACTTGACTTTTACAGGAGAAAACATAGGTCTAGAAATGCAGCATGTACTTTGAGATAGAAATGGTAGTCTTAGGGTCAGTGGTACTTTTTTCCCATTGTCTGTGAGTAGTTCTTATGGAAGTTCTACCTTTGTGAGATATTTTCTATGTGAGTGGAGTTATCAACAGTGGAAATAACATAGCCTAAGGAAATCTTTAAATTTTACCAGGGCAACACCACAAAAGGATTGATCCAATACTCAATAAGAAGCTGAGAGTAGAAGAGATGGAGAGACATGTGGCAGTCTGTGGTGCTGAGATGTACAAGTGCTTTCTCTAGAAACAGAATTTTCTAAAGGCTGCTGGCTTCCTGCTTATGTACCTTGCTTGCACTTCAGGTGACAGGTAATGGAGGCAAGTGGGTATTCAAGGGGAGGGGAGTAACTTCTCTTGTGTTTGCACAGAGTCAAGTACAAAGGAACAAGGAAAATGGATCAGATTACCAAGTCCTAAAGAGGCATAGACAATACCAATAATTATTTGGAACACATTGAATTTAGTGCTTTGCAGCAGTCTAATGACATGGTGAAAACAGAGTGGTGGCCCTATTCTGACTTTTTGGATTTCGTTATTTTTGTCAACTCTATGAATTTCTATTCTGCTTAGTTATTGAACAAACTGAAATTAGAGTTTTGTGGCACAGGAAAATGCATTACACAATTCCTCTTGTACAAAAATGTAAAATGTAAGCTTAATATTTTTCTTTCTGCACACGATGGATCTTCTTTTAAGCATTATTAAATGAATCAAATAATCCTAAATTTTTAAGACATTAGCCTTGGATCAAAGTCAAGGATGTAATTATGCAGAGTGAGCTCTTTACAGCTCCATCTATGCTGCTCATCACTTTGTTGCCAAACACTATCAAGGTTTCAGGCTACATTGCCATGTTAAAGGTTATTTAGGTCATTGCAAAAAAAGATACCTCATCAGATGTAGTTAAAATGTCTACATCCTGTATGGTGTTAACAGGTATTTCCTTATGTGAGAAAGGTACAAGAATGTAGGGAATCAAGAATCTCCAGGTTTTCAGGGTTCTGTTAATTTCAAAAAGGCAGGATCCCTTCCCAGTGTTCTTCTGTGATTAAGTACGCAACGCCAGTTCTGTTCATTCCTTAGATCTTGGAAATACTTGCAAGGGACACTCAATCATAGGAAAGCAGATTCTCAAAAGCCAGAGTAGTGTACTGGTACAACTTTTGGCCATAACTGTGCTGGGAGGTCACTGTATTTGTAGAAGTACTTCTGTCAATTCCATATGGCAAATATGTGCTTTACCCAGTCAGAATTTCTGTACGTCAAGGGTAACTAAGCACAGCTTCATTTTTCCTTTTCAAATTTAAACAAAAGGCTCTACATGTAACTGTACAATGCTTTACAAAATGAAACAGAACTGGTTTGCCACCTCCCTAGAAGTGTGGGTTACAACATGCAGTAGTCTTTAGCAATAATTACTCTGAGACATAAAAGGGCAAGAAGATTTTAGAGACTAACAGGTGGGTGAGCATTTTGATACTGTCCCAGTAATGAGATTTTCCTATTTTCTCTGAATAGCTTCAGGATGATTCCCTTAATCATCCATCTGCCCCTCTGTAACTATATTTTTGCTTCCTGAAAAGAGGAGGCTGGAAGACAAAAACTGACTATCATAATAAACATCAGCTTTTAGTCACTATAACTTCTTTGTTTTATTCCTAAATCCCTTGTTGACATTGTTGGCATTTTCTTAAATTCTATTATTTCTTTGTCACAATTTGTTGTGAAATATCTTGTTTTCTGATAGCTGACATTCTTCTTTAAGTTCAGTTCCAGAGGAAGTGAACAGCTCAGGTTCAGGTTTTAAAATAAACATACGTATTCTGGTTCCTGAGAAGAGAACTGAATACAGAAAGTGAATTTAAGTGAAAAGCTCATATGTAAATAAACTTTGTCTTTTCAAAAACAAATACAGTTTTTCAGGTCAGTCTTTAGGATTTAGAGCTCTGCTTTGTGGATTATTTTTTTCAACTTACAGAATCAGCAGTAATGCCTCCAACAGTTTCATCAAAATGACCAATGCCCAGGAACACAGACATCACAAAGTGAACAGGAACTATATTACCTGACCAGGGATAACCACCCAATTGAGGATATGCTATGGATCAGTTCAAGTTATATAAACATTGATGTATTAACTGCAGGAGGGGATTCTGTTGCCTTTTTGAAGTCTCAGAGTCATGAACGAGGATGGTTCACTTTTAGCAACAAGAACTGCACAGTCACAGCAGGTGGTCACACACTTTGTGGGAGTGGAACTAGGGGACACTTAGGAAGGAACTGTAATGTGGCAGCACATGGCCTCTGCAGGAGGCACAGCACACTGTGTTCATGCTGCTGCAACATGTGAGTGGTCCAGCACCATGTGGGAAGTGTGGGCAAGAGATACTTTGCATGTGCCCACACCTTAGCCACAAAAAAGCAGCAATGCAAAGGCAAGAGACAGCATAAGCCTTTTGAACATTAATAGGATGTCCACAGGAAAGAAAAACACATACACAGGCTCACATGCTGATTGGCATGGTCAGTACATAAACAAATAGTATGTATTAGTACTGTAACACCACTTTTAACTTAAACAAAGATGGATGTGCTCTCATTAAACAACTCATATGGGAGTTGTAAGGAGCAGAAATAAGAAATTAAAAGAAGGATGTGCAAGTGAGTCTGTTCACTCGGAAATGTGGCAGCAACAGTAATATTTAAAATTAGTTTCTTTGGAAAAAAACCTATTCCATTTTAAAAGCAAAAGGTTATTTCATGTTCACTATGCAGTATTTGAAACAACTGGATAAACAAGAGTAAATAGGTTTAAAAATAGGGTAGTACAGTTTGTTTTCAGAGTGGAGTGATTTCTTCTGAGGCATACTTCCATAAGAGTAACTCCACCATTTCCTAGAGGTCTGTGATTGTGTTACTATCTCCACTTTTATTTAAAAAGACAGGAAAGGCACATTCCTACTTTTCACTAACATTCACATTCCTTACCATCACATTCCTAAGAGAATGTGATCTCAGCATAGCTTAAGGCTCAAAAATCAAAAGGTAAATAGAAATACACCAGAATTAACAATATTGGGAGTTTTACAAGAGGATAATATTTCATTTAGATGTGACTCATGATTTCTACGTGGTTCAGGTATGCAACAGTGATTTGTATAGGGAGTGGACTGCATTAATTGAATAGGAAGCTGCAGAGAGACTTGCTAACATTTGAAAGACAGCTGTCATTCACACATTCTAAGAACTTTAAAACAGTGGAAATACCACACAAATCTGGAATCTGGAAATAAAAATAAAAGAGGTGTAAGATACAATTTCAAGTACCACTCAAATGAGGTCAACAGAAGTATGGTTGCAAACTTCCAGAACAGCTTTTCACCCAATGGAAGAATTGGCAGTTTCTTTGGACCACCAGTCCTTTAAGGATGAGAGGCAAAATATAACCCAAATCATCTTATCCAAAAAACAACCACCATTTTTTCCTGATGAGTAAGTCTCCATACTCCCTGCAGTCAAAATTTACCTTTAGAAAAGTAACCAGTTTCAGTATTGGCTTAAAAATTGGCTATGTGGAGATTTTTGATAAAAATAAGGGATTGATACAAATGTATTCTATGCAAGAAATGTGATTTTGGATTGGTAATGGAAGTATCCTAACTTCAGTACAACCAGAAGACATATTTTTTAAACATTTCAAAATATTTTGGCACACAGATTTTTATATCATGACTTGGAATATTTAAGCTTCTCAGTCAGTTGTTCCATGCATCTACATGCTATAGTGTTGTAGGAGATTATTCAATTGTTAACAATACATAGTATTTACTCAACTCCTGCTGCTAAGTAAACATGTCCTTGCTGCAATAAACAGAGAGAAGATATGAATTGCATTAGTAGGATGACAGGATCCTCCCTTTCTTGCAGAACAGCATACCTTCTGCTAACAGAAGGAAGGTGTCCAAGCAGGTAATTGCCAGAATGGTACCTTAGCTGGGACTGACTGCTGTTAGTTTTGCCATTGTCACAGGCAGCTGGAGGCAGGCACTGAATGTGGCAGGGCATGTTCAAACAAGTTTCCCAACCGGCTGTTGGAAAATGGGGATTATTTCCCACTGATGAGGAGGAATGGAATGTCAGAAGCATTTCTCATGGCGTTTATGATATCAGCTGGCTAGTATAAATTGGGAAATAGGACATAACAGGTACATTTACATTACTGGTTTAATGTAAATTACTGGCTTAATGTGTGAGGGAGGTCCTGTTGAGTGTCATCATCATTACACCTGGAGTTCTGTGCTTTCCTCCAATGCACTATGCTGCTGTATGTGAAACACCTCCTGCCAGGGAAACAGGAGGCTGTGCACAGTGGTGCCACATAAAGCACAGCAGTCATACAGACCCCCTGCCACTCCTCTAGCTCAGTAGACTCGGCTTGATCTTCAACACAGCTGCCTCACAGCTACCTCCACTCCTTTTCTGCAAACATTGCTCAGTAACAAAATTAGCAACTTCAGTTTTGGCATTAGAGGGCACATCCACAAAATCCTCACTGCAGCAGACTGTGAGAGGGAACATACAGCCCTTCATGCAGTTGGATCTGGTCCCTGGACCACTTTTGCCCATGGTGGTGCAAGGCCAGTCAGAGCTAGGTCACAACTGGAACTCAGCCTCCAGCTGTGGTGTGCAGAAACTGAGCCCAAGGTTTTGTCCTTCAGGGTGGATACATAGAGACACGCAGGCCAGGAGATCTTGAAGCCTCCGTATGAGGTTCTGTGGCCAAAGAGCCCATCCAGAAGGATCAGCGCACACCACATGCTTTGAGAAATGCCAGGATGACATCTCTTTATATTGGCACAACCATTTGACAAGTACCTGTTTCTGTACACACTTTGACAATTTCAACTGCAATGCATATGAAGAACCATATTTTCCAAAAGAAAGAAGCAAAATACATCCAGGTAATTCCAAAATTGATCATTAAACACGCAAAATGACACAGAATTTATTAAGCTGGAAAAGACCCCAGACTATCAAGCCCAACCTATCACTGAATAATATCATGGTAACTAGAACACAGACTGGATATGGCACTTTACTTAAACACCTCCAGATATATCTCCACCACACCCATGGGCAGTCCATTACAATGTATAATCGCCCTTTCTGCGAAGAAATTCTTCCTCCTAATGTACCACCTAAACCTCCCCTGGAGCAGCTTAAGACAACATCCTCTGGTATGTATGAGGCTGCATTCCTCCTCACAGCCGAGATGTTCCGATGCTGCAGTTACAACAGGGAAAGGTTTGCTGCCACCAGGCACAGTGGTGGAAAGGAGCCTGCCACCTCGGGAAGGGCCCGCAGTACAGCCTCTTCCCATTTCTCCAGCCACCTTGGGGCTGAATCCGACACGCGGGCATGGCGTTAGTGGAGGCTCAGTGTTCAGTCTGGCGCCGCTCACCGCAGCGCATTCCCGATCGCCGCCCCGCAGCAGCCGCGGTGCTGTCTGCTCACAAGCGCGCCCGGCACAGCGCGGCCCTCCCGGCCCCGAAAGCCGCCGCGGCCTCCCCCGCCCCCGGACTCGGCGCCTCCCGCTGCCCACCCGCGCGGTGCGGGGGCCGCCCGTCCGGCCGTGCCCTCCCCGCTCCATCCGCCGCCCGCACGGCGCGACTCCCGCCCGGGATCCCCTCCGCGAGCCCGGCGGCGAACGGGGCGATCCCCGGCCCCATCTCTCGCCGCGGCGGCGGGAGCGGCGCCAGCCCCGCGCGACGGCCGTGACCGAGCGGGGGCGGCCGGGAAGGGCCGGCGGCGCCGGGCGGCCCCGCCCCGCTCATCCCCCGCTCCCCCGCCCGGCCGGCCGCGCTCCCGGCGGGCGGCGCCGCGGGGTGACGGGCGGGTCTCGGCCACAGCCGAGTGCGGCGCGTCAGTTCCGGCGGGGAGCGCGGCGCGGCGCGTGGGTCGGAAGCGCCGCGGCGGCGGCGGGGGAGCGGAAAATGGCGACGGCCGCGCAGCTCACGGACGAGGAGCTCTTCTCGGAGCTGAGACGCTTCGGCTTCTCCCCGGGGCCGGTCACCGAGAGCACCCGGCCCGTCTACTTGAAGAAGCTGAAGAAGCTGCGCGAGGATGAACGGGCCGGGGGCCGCGGCGGCGGCGCCAACAAGACCCGGAACAGCAACAACAATAACACGGGAGCCGGAGCGGCGCCGGGCGGAGGCGGCGGCCCCGGGCGGGCGGCCCCGGGGGCGCGGCTGGCCGGCGCCGAGCACCCCTTTCTCCCCGGGGCCGCCGCCGGAGCGGGCCGGGGCCGACCCGCACCCTCCGCCGGCGGCGGCAAAGTGCTGCTGGGCTTCAGCTCGGACGAGTCGGACGCGGAGAGCAGCCCCCGGAGCCAGGCCGGCGGCAGGAGGGAGCGCGCTGCGCCCCTCTTCCGCGGCCTCAGGCCCGCCGCCCCCCACGGCGCCTGCGGCGGGAGCAGCAGCTCCCCCCCGGAGGAGGCGGCCCGGCGGAAGCCCAGCGCCTGGTGGGGGGCGGCGGCCAGGAGACCGGCGGCGACTCAGGGGGTGAGGGAGCTCGGGGACGGCGAAGAGGAGGACGACGAAGAGGAGGAGAAGGAGAGCGAGCAGCAGCGGTGGAAGAATCGGACCGTTAACGGCAACCGGCTCCTCTACGGAGGCAGCAGGGACAAGTACTCGGACTCGGAGGAGGAGGAGGCGGCGGCGGGGGCCAAACAGCAGGGACCGAAGGAGGAGTCTGCAGTTCGCCGGCCCAGACGGAGCCTCAGCAAGTCGCCTGCTCCATTCATAACAAGCAAATGCGCTGCAGCCGGCGCTGGCGTGATGGAGACGGGCCAAGAAAGGGCTGGCGGAGGCTGCGGTGCTGGTGTGCTCGTAACGAATGACAGGGCGGCGGGGGCGGCTGCTGCCGGCAGTCTAGACAGGGGCAGAAATCAGGAGGAGGAGGAGGAGGAGGCGGCGGTGGGGGGAAGAGGAGGAGGATGTGAAAATCTGGACTCTAGTCCTCCCAGCCCCAGATACCGCATTGGCCTATCCAAGAAATCCCCATCAGTGTTGTTGCTGCCACCACCGCTCACGGACTTGGACAGCGGCAAAATCACTGACCCTCCAGGCACCATTAGGAAAGCGACCAATAATCATGTTCTCAGCGGTGCTCCTGGTAGCTGCAATGTTGAATCCAGGATCTATTCATCTACTAATAGCCTTCCTCCGGGTGGAACCACCTCCTCCCTTAGACTCAACCACTCCAATCATACGGGTTCAAATCATACCTACCTGAAAAACACCTACAAGAAGAATCTCTCTGAGCCCGAGGAGGAGCTTCTCCAACAGTTCAAAAGAGAGGAGGTATCCACCACTGGAGGCTTCAGTGCACATTACCTGTCCATGTTCCTCTTAACTGCTGCATGCTTGTTCTTTCTGATACTGGGATTCACATACCTGAGAATGAGAGGTTCTGGCGTAGCTGAGGATGTGGGAGCCAACAGTAAGTATTAGGTGAAGGGTAAGAGCAGTTTCTGCAACTGGATGTAACAACTGTTAATACGCCTTTACATTCCCAGACATCCCCTACTGAGCAGTTCTGGGTTCCACCTTACTATAATCTCCCTTTAGAGGATGGTGCACAGAGAAATTGTATTTCCTTTTGTATGTGCTTTGCAAGCTGGTATAATAAGCTTGCAAGATATTTGAGGATAAACTTAAATCCCAGCATCCACTGCTATAATCTGTTGATACTTTATTTTCTAGCAAGTCTTCTTCCCCATACAGTTCTATGGGTTGTGTTCCATTTAGCAGGAGTATGGTTGATAGAGAATTGATGAGGTAAGGCTTTATGTTAATCTCACAGGAGTAAGCGTGCACAATTAGATACCTGGGATTCCTGCAGGGCTAAGATTTGACTGTAGTTGTTTGGTAATAAAGCAGGTTGTTTTCATTCATGTATGCTGAGGCTTGGAAAGGAACCTGGGTTGAGATGTTACACACCATGACAAACTTTGTGCAGTGAATGCTTGAGCTATTGTGTATTGTTTTGTAATTAATAATTCCATCTAAATTTAGTTGAGAATAACGTTTATACATTAAATACGGCTGTGCTTTAGTATGAATTTCAGAGCATTCAATTTTTTTTAATACTGAATTATTTGGGTACTTCTTTAATATGTGGAAGTAATTTCTTGGAATAAATTTAAAAACAGCAATTTTCTATTAATGAAGAATACAAAAATGGGAAAAGTACCACCTAAGGGTGGTGATTTATCCTAATTCAGTTCTTGGCTGTTCTGAAATGGACAGTGGAGATTCTAACATCAGAAAGAAAAACCATGCCATTGCTGTCTTGATTTTTCATTGCTTCTGGTGAGAAATTACGCAAAAATCTGGTTTTTGGGATGTAAGGGCATTAGAAGGTTCTTGGCAACTTGCATTTTTCTTGAAATGATTGAGGGTGGTGTGTGAGGTGTATGCAAGTGTGTATGTTTTTTTGTATAGAAAGTAGAGGATTTATGTACTCATTTGTGGACATGTGCCTTGTAAGGAATGATCTGACTTATCTTGGGATCTGCTAGATGTCACAGGGCAGCAGTGCGGGCTGGCTTTATTTCTATTCCCTTTCAAACGTTGTTCATTACATTAGAGTAGCAGAATAATTTTTAATTCTGTTTTGCACTCTTTGGAGGGGAGGGAGCGAGTAAAACATTTGGTGTTGAGGAAGAACAGTAGCAGCAAGGACTTGGGGATTTGCAGTGGTTTCATTGCAATGGTCCACGTGGCTCTTTGGTACTGTTCAGTCTTGTTTTTTGGGCAGGCTGTGAACATATGCAGGTGGGCTATAATTAGACACAGTATAGTGTGACTGTTGGACTGCTCATACTCTGGTTAGCTTCTGGCCATAACTGCTAGAGACATGCCTACATTTTCTTATGTATGCTTAAGCTGTATTCTTGGACTATTATGTATTATATGCCTCTTTTAGTCTTGAAATATGATGATTTTAATGGAAGAAGATCTGTCAGCCTACTGGGGTAAACTGCCAAATTCAGTGGTTGAATTACAACTGGCTTGTCATCCTGTTTGATACAAGCTGAGTGCTTCAGCAATGCAAGTAGCAATAATTCTTGAAGTTTGGAGTGGATTTTTTTCTTGTATTGAAAGAAAATTTGTTTTTGAATGTGTGAACTTTCCTGTAGAGAATGTGGGATGACTGTGCTGAGTATATTGCTCTTAAAAAGTTAACCCAGCTGGAACTGTTAGACAGGAAAAATTGTCCTCTTCTTAAAGGACCTTGCTTAGTTTATGCTGCCCAGTCAGTGCTCTGGTAGCCCAATGTTGCTTGGTAGTTCAAATAAACTAATTCTTGGCCTGTTCTTACTTGCTGTCGTTTCAGTGGAACTCTTGAAAGTGGATTTCCTGAAGAATTGTTCTGGCAATGGCACTCATATTTCATCAGCCCCAGGCTTTACTGCAGCATAACAAATGGGAATAGGGGGAACAGTGTCCTTTGGCAGAAGCAAACAGAGGTTTTGTGGCTAGCTCCTTTGATAGGAAGAGGAGCAGGCCACTGCTTTTAAGTCACGTGGGAATGAGCAGGGAATTACTTTGCCCATATGTTTAGCATGTGCTTACTAAATTCTTCTCAAATCAGCATGTGGAACAAAAACACGGTGGGTCTGTAGAACAGGCAAGATCAGACAAGATAGGCTAACAAAGACTGATTTTTACTGAAAAGGGGGAGAGCCCTGTCTTCTATTTATGCTTCCTAAGCTTAAACATCATCCAAGTGAGTCCTTTGACTCTCATGCTTATATGGGTGTATTGTCTGGGGTTTTTTTATAGAAGCAGAAATGATTAATACCTTTTAATTAAAATATAATAGTATATCTCAAAACCAACATTTTCATATAAGTGATTGGATATTGTGATTTTTCTGTGTTTTAGGTGGTTGTAGGTAAGGTTCTGTTGTGTTAGAGTGATTTGATTGTGGAAAAAAATGCATTATTTAAGACTCCAATCTGTGTCATAAAAACTTTTAGGGTTCAGCAGAGTTGCAATATATGCATCTCTCTAATTATGCTTACTGTGATAAAGCAATAAAGGCACTTATGTATTTGGTTGCTTCTTATTTTAAGTTTGCAAGGAATTAAGCACAGTGAGCTTAATATTGTTTGCTTAATAGTTAATTTCCTAAAATTAAGTGCAGTCAAAAGAAGGTGATAGTATGTTTGTGGCATTGAAAAATATTTATCACAAAGTACACTCAATACCAACACTTAAATATTTGTCAGGCTGTAGTCTAAGAACAGAGGAGGTGTGTCTAATGAGAGGGAGGCCTAAAACCAGGTGTTGGAGTTGAATTTAGGCCAAGTGTAGTAATATAGATGAGAAGGGGTGAACAGAAAATTTCAGAAGAGATTTGTCACTTACACTATGCATAGTGTTCAAATGATTTCTTTTTCAGAGCTGTGAGATAGCTATGAAGTGGTTTAGTTTTTCCACATGTAGCATAAGATGTTCAAAGACAAATCAGACCTGGGCTAATTCTTCTGTATCTAAGCTATAAAGGTCACTTGAAGTAAGGTTTTTATGCATTTTGCTGTCTAAAATATAGATAAATGTCTGTGAGTTTTTTTGTAAACCCATTGAAATAAACTGCTCTTCAAGCTCATGTAAAAGATCAACTAATGCATGTAAGTGCACGTTGTACTTGCTATCTCTGACAGTTCTGCATTTGGAAAAGATCAGCTTGGGCTTGGTGCTGGTAACCTCATTCATTTTGTTCTGACTGTAAAGCATGTTTTGTTTGCACCTGCTTTCAAAATACCATGGGATTATATCAACTTCTTGCCAAACCAGCATAGTATTTTGTCTGGAAAATGGTAGACTTGAGTCTACTTCCTTCAAACCCTGAAGAGTTGTGTGTGTATCTCTTCCAACTTCTGTGGCTTTGTGATGTTACTCAGAGCATCTCAGGTGTCTGTTCCTGGAAGTTAATTCTAAAGATATTTTTCATGAAAAGTTGGTGACTGTAGCATCAGATCGTTGATGTTGCTTTCAGATCTGGTTCGCTTTCTTTCTGAAAAGTGTGAGTGCTAGTACAGTTGCTGTTGAAGTCTGTAATTTGAAATAGGTTGTGTGTAAATTGTATGTACTCCAGTACTTAGTCTGGGAAGCAGTTGATGTGACTAAAGGAAAAAAAAAAAACCAGAACAAAACCACCACAACAAAAAAACTGATCTTGTAAGATTCAGGTATATCTTGTTTAAAATCTTATTTTCTTATAAGAAGAGGCTTTTAAAAGTGGCATCTGTTGCTAGTAATTTTGGTCTTTCTATGATACTTGTTACAAAACAACTGCTAGGAGGATAATCCTTACTATATTTGCTACAACTTGTGTTTTTGAAATGTTAATTCAGGGAGACTTAGCAGTTATGTATATTGCAAGTCTAAGCTTATGCAAATCACAATTCTAAGAGTTTCATTCAATTCCATTGATGTTCCTTTGTTCTTGAGTGTAAATCTCTCAGGTGTTAAAACTTCTATGGAATTTTATGCAGGGAATTTAATTGCTAAGAAGTCAGACTTGCTGTATAAAAGACAAGGTAACTGTTGCACTCTCAGGCTTGCAAATAAGTTACTATTGAAGTGCTGTGGTAGTTCACAGATAACTGTTATAAATTTACTTGCCTTCTAAAATCACTTTCTAAGAAATGTCTGTATTCTTGACAGTGTTGGCTTTAATGGAAGAAAATTAGTAGTGGATAAGAAGTATTTATAGAGGAGGACATAATAAAGGGAGGGAGAAAAATTTGCATAATTCCTGTGTTGTGTGCCTGTTAACACTGCAAGGGATACCCTGGCTTGTGTTTGACAGTGTAACAAATTCTATTGAAATCCTAGCATATTGCTGTTTCACTTTCTGTATATTGCTTTAAATCCTACTTAGCAAGTATTTCTCAACTAGGTGATATAAAAAAAAACCACCTGGTATTTTTCTTAAAGATTAATCTCTGTTTTAGCAATCTCAATTCTATGATTTGATGAGTTTTGTATTAAGATCAGTAGATCAAACAAAAAGAATCCCTGGAGTGCCTTCATAAGTAAAGCCAAGCAGAATAGTTAGATTTCCTTAGAATTCTTGACAAGTTTAAACTCTCGTCTTCCTTATGGTATGCCAGAAATTATTCCTTAAAATGAGGAATAATTTGGCCTTTCATGTAGGAAAGTCTGAATTATTATTATTATTGTGACTTTCATGTAGGAAACTCTAAATAATTGCTATATAACACAAAATAGCTCAGCTGACAGCTTTAAGTCCTTCTTAAAGGATTATAAACAGTCTATATCTTTGTAATAGATCTTGAGTGTAAAGTATAAATATGAAAATTGCTCAACAAAAATTATGGAAGAATTCAGAATTCCTGTTTTTAAGAAGATAGTGGATGTTGTTACTTCGTTCAGAATATTTATAACTGCTTTCCATTCATGTGCTTGAATGTGCTGCTGTTTGCAGATGTGCAACAAAACCTTCCTTATGCCATTACTGTAGATTCTTATTATTATTCTCCAAGTTGCTGTTGGAGGCTATGCTTTATTTTGAAGTAAATAGTGGAAAATCTGCACTAGAATTGCTTGCCTGGGGAGCAGGAATGTTAAAGATTGTTAGGAGTTAGTCTATTTTCATTAGATATCAAAAAGTAATCAAAAGTTTGCATTGCATTCTACAGTGCATAGTTTTCTCTAAAGCAAATTCAGTTCCTGATGTGAGAAAACTAAAGGTGATCCAAAATCTGAAAGCAGATCTGGTTACAACTTTTCCATTTTGAAAAGCATTTGAGACTAGAAACATGTAGGAAAGCAGAAAGCAGACTTGTTTCATTTCTTAAGAACCTCTGTCAACTCTGAATCTGTTCAAGTGCAATGCTGATCCTTCTGCTTAGGACAGATGCATAGAATGATAATGAATGTGGTGGAAATATTTTAAAGAGCCCATGGTATGCAGAGACTTAAATTTCATATTGTAGGAGCCCTACTTTGCATTGTTTCCTAATCTATAATTATCCCAGTACAAGAGGAGAATCAGGCCTACAGTCCTCCTGTCTCTGGGAAGCAATTGTGTTTCTAAAAATTATGTACATTTAAATTCTGTTTGAGATCTGTTTTTTGTCTGAGAGTAGTAGGTTGCAAACTTTAGCTTGACTGCTTACCCAGCTAAGCTGGCAGGAGTTGTAGAGTTTTACCAAACTGATCCCTGCCATCTTCTACACTTGTGCTTCAGTAACAGTATGAACTTTTGAACAGGCCAGAACTGCTGATTGAGAAAGTTGCTTCACTAAAAAGCTTAGGCAAGTAAATTAAGCAAGTAGTTTTATTTATTTATTTTTATTTTTGTTTTTGTTATTGAAAGTGCTGTTTCAATGTTGTGGAGAATCACACTGTTGTAATCATGAGGCATATATTCCTTTCACCTTCATAGTTCTTGTGTTTGTACTCTCTGCTAAAATTAGTTGTCTGTTGTGATTTGTATTAGATTGAAGGGAATAAGTTTACTGGTCAGTGGATTGTGAAATCAAGGTATATTAAAAAGGAAAGGTTTTTTTTGGAGACTCCCATGGTTGTTGAGAACTTCATTAGTACTATCTTCAACTTGTCTGTTCTTGGCTCCTTTTGTTTCTTGTGGTAGATACAGATTTGTGGAGGAAGGTGACAGTGCCTTTGCTGTGATTACAGTAAATAAAGACACGTTGTAGCTTAGGTCTTGATTAAAATAACCTTCTGCCCACTGAGTCATTCTGATACAGAAGAACTTGTCAAAAGGGGCAGTGGTATTGATGGAAAGAAGTGATCTGTGCAGGGATAGATTGAAGAACCACTGCACATCTTAAAGCTGGCCTTCTGCAGGTTTCTTCTGTCTTAGCAGGCTTGCTAGAGTTGATAATGTCCAATGTTGAGTCCTGTGCTGTACTTCCCACAGTGTTACTTAGTGCCGTTTTTCTGTTCTGCTTGTGTTTACATTCTGCTGTGCAGTGTGAGATTAGGTGTTAACCATGAAACAGGCAAATGTGGTGCCTGTTGGGCATAGCTTGCTGGAGGAGATGTGTTGTTATGGCTGTTGCTGTTATGGCTGGCATTTTGCAGAAGTGAATTCTTTTTGCAGAGGAAAATATCAAATTTTCTGCTTTCTAAGAATTATTTAACATCAAGAGATCTTGAATAACTGCCTATTTGGAGTCTTCAGTTACTTCAGCTGCTTTAAATGATAGGCTGAATTGATTAAAAAGGCTGTTTAAAGTAGGGAGAAGAGTAGGGGCTTAAAAAGAGATGTCTAACATTGAGTTAAGAGGCACTAAAACTTACTAAGTATTCAGTAAGACTCATTGGATTTTAGTGATCCTCTGCTAGGTAAGCAAGAAATGGATCTGTTCATGAGAGATTGTAGAACAACTCCTCAGCTACTTTTTCATTGTTTCAGAGAAGACCATTTACTTAAATTAAAAGTTAAAGATGGCTTGTTACAGAATAATGTTTTATATACATGCTAAGACTCCTTTCATACTACTTTTATTCACTTAAGTCTTAATACATGGTCACATCCCCTTAAGCTTCTATTTTTTAAAGAAGTACAAGAGATGTTTATACTTGGTCTTACAGTGTCTTGGGTAAATGCAGCATCAGCTTTTCCTTTCTGGGTATCAGCTGAATAAAACTTTATCACAGGAGGACTGCTGGGTATGAGGTGGATGAACGTAGTATTTTTCCTAACGTTAGATTTTAAGGCCACATCTAGATCTTAATTTTACTTTTGTCCACAAAGAGTGTTTCTTTGGCCAGTTAAATCTCTGAATTGGAGAAACCTCAGACTGTTCTTTAATTTCATAACTGTTTTTTGTTAGCTTTCGGACCTTTTCAGTAGGTGTATCCAAGCCACTTACCATAACCATCTGTACCCTCAATACACATCATCTCACTATGTAGCTGTGCAATAAAACATTCCACAGCACTTCATTTAGTAGTACTTAATCCCAGTGTTTGTTCAGCATCATCAACCTGCACAGCAAAGCCCCTCATGTCCCATGTATCCCTGTATCTCTCAACTTCATCAAACACATTTATCTGAATACACAGATGTTGTTGGTCACAGAGAAGTCTAGCAATAGAACTAATCTGAAACCTGTCAGTATTTAACTGAGCAGTGGAAGATTTACTCTGAAGGATGGGTTTCATATCTCAGCATGTAGATACATGATTACTTCTTTGTTCTGATTTGAGTTTTGTTTATCTCATTACTGTTGACTTGGGTTTGTTGTGAGGCAAATTGCAGACTGGTGTTTATTTGTTTGTTTTTTTTATTCCCAGTGTATTTTCTGGGAAATGGTGTAACATTATCTGTTTAGGAATTTCTATTCATCTCTGGCTATATCTAAAGTTTAGAGTGCTGTTTGTTCTTTTTCAGGTGTCGTGCCTTAGATGACCAAAGAGCATTTTGTTGAGTGACAGACTGGGTGGTGCATGTGCCTGAGAGGCATTTTCACAGGCTGTGGAAATCCACAATTCAAACCTAATTGTGGGAAAAGGCCAGTCTGGCAGTGTTGCTTTTACTCTTTTCTCTTTGCAAATTCCTTGGAAATAGTTTACTGTTACTTTGTAAATAAGAGCAAATTATTTATTAAATTCCTTGGTGGTGTCTTGCAAAGGAGAGTATCATATTAGGTTCAATCTAGTCTGTTTTTGTATTGGTGTGTACCCTATGTATGACCCAAAAAAAGTCTGGGGAGGAGAAAGGCATAGTGTGTTTTAAAAAAAAGCTGAAAAGTTTTGGTTTTTTTTTTTTATTTGGTTGGTTTGGGGGTTTTTTTTGGTGTGTGTGTGTGTGTTTCATGATTTATTTTTGGGTTTTGTTTCTCTTATCTGTAAGCATGAGAAGTACTTGTGCTTTTACATCTGCTTATGTAAAAGCAGATGTGTATAAAAGTGTTTGTAAGGCACTGTGGGAAATAGGGAGTCTCAGCTATGTTTAAAGGATATGCTCATGTTGGGTACTTTGTCTTTTGCATATAGTAATAAATGCATGTTCATTTTTATATAAACTCAGAAGAAAACGAAAAAGGGAGTGTTGAGAACATCTAAGAGAGCTATACTGCTTGCACAGTGACCTTTGAACTAGGAGGAGAAATATTGATCTTTTGAGTACTCCTGAGAGCTCATTCATTCAGAATGAGCAGGTACCTATGCACAGTTTGATTTGCTGATCTAGGTGTATTATGATCAATGCCTGTTAAGTTTTACTTCCATCAGAGGTGGTGCTCCCTGCAGAAACACTGTGTTGTGGTGTTGTTTACATTGAGCATGGATGTGTCTGCATACTGTGGAACTGTACAGTGCAGTGGCTTTTTATTTATAACTTTAAACACCTTTTTTTTTTCGTTTGACCTTCAGCTAAAGATACTGCTTATTGAACTGAGAACAAAAATATGCAGATTGAGTACAAATGCACATGAAATAGAGGTGGGAGGAAAACCATGAGATGTTAAATGCAGACTTGTTTTATTCTGCTGTGTAGGATGAGTGATATTAAAGTGATTGCTTTTGAGGGTGAGCAGACTGGAGGGAAAGGACCCAAAAGTAGCAGCCCTGGGAAGGAGCTGTCCTGGTAATTGAGGACCTAAGGCCAAGTAGGGTCTGCCTATTTATTTTGTGAGGGAATGAGTTAGCATGTGATATCCTTTGCCATTCAGAAAATGGGAATGTATTGAGCTGCTTACACAAGCCTTGGGATCAGACTAACTATATGGCCAGCTCCCTTGAGCACGAGATACATGGTTTGAGGAAATGGAGTCAGGATCTTTTTCTGTAAACTTGTTTTTCATAGTTCAAGCACTGAGCTTTGTGCTACTATGCAGTGACCTACATACTACAGAGTTCCTATGTGCCAAAGGTGTGGCATGGTTTTATTGCCCTAGTGTTGAGATCTTGGTAAGACTCACTTGTACTTCCTTTCTGTCTTCTTTTTTTCCAGTTTCTGCATGGCAGGTTGAGTTTCTTGCCAAGAAGGGTTTTGGTTTTTCTTGTTTCTTTTTCTCATCTTTACGTCCACCAAGGTCAGAAGTGCACACAGTGCTGCTAGAAGATTCATCACCCTAATCCACAAGCTGATGATGTAACCTTTTAACTAATGGGCATAACCTACTTAATTAATAAGCAATCATGATAACATTAGTTCAAGTTCAGGCTTAGTTCAAGCAGGCTCATCATTTGAGTAAAGGATAATGATGTGTTAGTCCAGTGGATCCCTTCAGATAATTTTTGTTTGAACCAGGTAGATTAATCAAACAAATCATCAAATAGAAGCAGTTGCTATGGTAGGCAGCCTGGGAGGTTAGCCAGCTCTTGAGAGTCTTAGTCCAGTGGGGTAAAAATGCAAGTAACACAATATTGCCTGCTCTTATGCATGTCCAGTCAAATGTGTTATGTTGTGCATTACTGCCGAGCTCATCCTGATTTTGAGCTCTTCAAACTTCCACAGTATGTGGTGAGTAGTTTTCCTTCTTCTCTTGACTAGTATGGATACTTGTGGTAAACTGGCTGCTGCTTCCTCAGTGAAAGCTCATCTTTGCCATGCCAAGAGACCTGCTATCAACTACCTTTGTGTGTACTGCATAGAGCACCTATTTTCAGAGTTCTGCTGTTGTGTTCAGGCTTTGTCCATACGTTGTTCACCAGTTCTGCTGCTCTTAGTGCATCAAGCACTGATAGACCAATGTGTGCTGAATGATTAAAAGGATGGAGGCACAGCAGAACCCCAGTTTTAAAAATGAGAAATTCCTATTAAATCTGTATCTTGAGTTTGTGCTCATGATCAATGGCCTTTTAGGAGTTTTATAGTCAGTGTTCTCCCTTTGCATGTTACCTTTGGATGTTGTAAACTGTTCATACTATTACTAGTACTTTATAACTGAAGTCTGTCTGGAAGAAGAGGTTGTAGCTGGGTGTTTTTATGTTGGAAACTCTTCAAGACGGAAATCCTTACTGCTTGTACAAAATCACAGGATATTTTTATCAAGACTGGGCCCCTTGGCAGAGCGTCAGTAGATTTAGTATTTAATTGCAGCTTCTCATTGATTCTTAAATCTTCTGTTTCAGTAACACTTGTTTTATTAGTTTGCTTTCTACTTTGAACTTTGGAGTTTGAGGAAGGCAGAACACTTCCTAGTTTGACATAAAACATGTTGTGTTGCCATGCTTTTAAGATGGAGTTTCCTCTTTTTTAAAATTTCTGTTCATTTATTGAAGTGATGGGTATTTTTTGTCATTATGAAATGTAAGGAGCTAAAATATTTGGGAGAGGTGCAGAAGGCAGAAGAGCTATTTCAGAAGCCTATTTGGATTCTCTACCCATTGTAAAATGCTGATATGTGTCGAAAGTCGAATGTTGCTCCTGGTAATGTTTTGGAACTGCTCATAAGAGCAGTCTTAGTGTAGTGGGTTTTTTATTTTGTGTGTATACACACCAGCCTGTAGTGAATACTGTGTGTATGTGTGTGGAAGGAATGTTATTTTAATCTAATTTTTAGAATGCATGGCAAGTACACTTTTGGGCCATTTTCCCTAACAGAGCAGAGATAGCTATTTCTTCTGTGTTTTGTAGTATAATGCAAAAAAGCATGTGTGCAAATACTGTTACTAAAAATATTTCCTTAAATATTCTTAAGAACTGGCAGCTTTTATAATTTCTAGGGGTTTTGATCAGTAAAGTGAGTACTAGAATGAAACTAATGTTATTATTCTAGTGAAACTGAATAATCTGATGAGAAGCTTTCCCAAAACACTTGTGTCTGTTCTTAAATGTGGATGAAATTGGCATGACTTGCAGGAACACCTTTCAACATTCAGGTCTGTTCTTACCAGCATTTAAGTAGGCAGGAGTAGATTTTAACCTTTCTAGGAAGGGTGATACAGCTAAGCAAAGAAGAGGATTACTTTGTTGTAATTTGGTGGTCTTTTTATTTTTTGTTAAGTAGTGAGAAACTCCAAAGATAAATTCTGATACCTTTTTACCTAACATAATGAAGACTGTTATTTTTAGTGCTGATAGAAAATGTGTCTGAAGTGTATGATTGTTTTAATTCTTTTGGAGGAAGACTTTGTAAAAAAAATGAACATGAAATTGTTGGTTATGTCATCAGTCGTTACATCACTTACTCACAATGAATTAAAATTATAGTGGCTGGAAAAATTATCAATAAAAGCACTTTAAACTGAGTCAGTTGAAAAAGTGACTAGATGTTAAGGAAAGGTTCAGTCATTTGTAGAGTTTGCTAATCCTTGTGACATGTTATGCTGCTCTTCAAAACTGACAGGGCCAAGAACTATTCAAACTACAATGGGAGACGCATTTAGAAATATAAAAATAATTTCCAAAGCACACAAAGATGATCTATAGTGATGGAATTGCTGTATGATTTGGTGTCTTAATATCAAAGCAGAGAGATTTAGCCTGCTGGTTTGAAGTGGTTTCTACCTGAATTAGAGAAATATGGAGCTAGAAGGTTGTGCAAAACTGCTTGTCTGTTTTGAGCTTTGAATAATTGCAGACAAAAAAATAAAGGCAGGATTATTTTGTTTAAGAAGTTTGAAATCTGGAATTCTGGAACATTTTATCTAGTAATCTGCTTGGTATTTTTCTGTCATTTTAAGGTTTAGGAGTTCTGAGGGACAATATTTTGGAATTATTCTTGACACATACACAGTATGTCTCTGGATGAAGTCACACCTTGATCCTAGACTTAGAAAAAGATCTGTTAGCTGACATTGAAAATGCTTGGGTTGTAAAATTATTGAAAACTTATTTTCGAGATCATGTAGAAAGAGGATGGGCTAAAGGCCAATTTCTGATAGCAGTGCTTCTAATACTGTTTCTTACTCTGGTATCAGTACAATAACCAGCTAATGTATTTGTTTTAAGAGGGAAAAAAATCTGATGGAAAGCCTTAGGTTATCTGCTTACAGAACACATCTTTTAAGATGGAATTTGGAAATGTTGCTACTTCTGTTTTGGGGTTAGTCTGCTTGTGGCATAGTGGATGAGGAGAAGGAAAGTACTTTGCAGGGATGAACATTCTTGCTTCTACAGAAGCTTCTAACTTGGAGTTATATTTTAGAGTCTCTGAGTCCTTTGGGTGGATGGTATTTTGATGCTTTGTGCCATCACACTGAGAAATGAGGTGCTTATGGGTTAATTGGGATCATTCTTGTTTCTGCAGCTGCAGCTTTACAGATCCTTAAAGTTGCATTGGAATTTTGCTTTTTCATCTATAAAATCAAATTATCTGTACAGTCAGAAATAGATTATGGCATTACAGTGATTCTGTTAAAAATGTAATCTTGGAGTGTTAGGAGGAGCATAGAGCTGCAGAAGGGTTCAGAGGTGACTTTTATAGCAAGGAAGAAGAGGACTCAAATGTGGAAGAGCGAGGAAAGAATTGAAGGCACGAATGTTATGGAAGGGCTGAACAGTCTTACTGCTCTCCTCTGGTACAAGTTTACGTGTTTTAACTTTGTAACATAAGTAAATGGTAAGTTGTTCTTTGAACTCCATTAGAATACGAGCTTGATATTTTCAAGGCTGGCAATTGTTGCAAGATAGAGATCTCAAACCCTTTTTGAGGAAGAGCCTTGGAATATGTTCAGATAAAAATCTTATATTAAAAATTCTTAATTTAATGTTTAATTTGGTAGAATAAGAATTTATCACTCTTACAAATATACTTACATATTCTAAGAACTGTTGAGAAAGCTTTTGAAACCAAGAATGCTGATGTAATATATTGAAATACCTTAGGCATGTTGGAGTAGGTGAAAACTTTACATCTATGACTGGAGTATGTGGGAGGATTTGGTAAGAGCTTAGGTTCTGGACAAAAGAAAGAAGGGTGTATTCAAAAGAGGAATTACTGAAGAAGTTAAGGAGTGGCCTTATTAACTCAAGTGAATTGAGGTTATGTGGTAAATAAATGCAGATTGATTAACAGTTGTAATTGCATATGCAGCTGATAAATTGCTGCAATTGCATTTTGTATACTTGCCTCTTAAAGCACCAGTCATGCTAGACTAAATAGTATCATATAAAAAATGTACTTCAGTTTTTTGTTATCTATAATAATTACTAACTTCAGAGGGATTTAATGAAAATCCTATTGTCTGAGTAAAGGAGTTTTAAAGAATGTTAAATTTTTGTGATAGGTAATTTTGAAGAGGTGGTTGGTATTCTTGAGCATTGTATTCTTGATTACTATGTATTTGTGAAGGAGAGGCAAACATTGACATTTCATCTGGCTTGCTTGATAAATTCAAGGTGTTAATTTATGTAAATATTAAGTTGCCCAAATGTGAGATTGTTTTTATACTGGGATTATGATGCTGGAAAAGTCTAACCACCACAATAGCTTTCACTTAATTGCTGGACTGCCCTAGTATATCTAGAATTTCAGTGACAGTGTTCAGTTTGCATCTTTGCAGGCATGGAAATATTGCATATATGTTTGTTTCATGACTTTCATCTGTGCTAAAATATGTTAGGTATGTGTAATCTACTCTCTCCTGTGCCTTGTGTTTGTACCCCTCTTCCAATCTAAAACCACTACTCAATCAAGATTTCATGTGTACTCAAAAAGATTGACCCTAGAGTCTGTAATTAGCCTTGTCTGGTTAACTAACAATCAAACTGGGTGTTTACTCCTATTTTATATTGTTTAGACTGAATGTTTAGTGTGCTGAGTGTATTTGATTGAATTAATGAATGAAATACTTAAAACTTTTTGAAGCTGGTAGCTTGATAACTCAGTGAGCAATGGCTGTGAATTTGGACCTATAGAATGAAACTGGTTTGCAAGAGTCTTCGACATATGCTTCTATCAACTTTAATAAATGTTACATCTAATACAGTGTTTGGATGCCTGTGAAAACCAGTCCCTGAGTTTGGGTGGGCTTTTTTTTTAAATTTGCTTTGTCAGAAAAAGCCAAAGAAGGGCTTATTGGGTAGGTAACATGCTTAATTTTTTCCTGAGCTCAGGCACATGGACAAACTTGTTTGCAAAGTTGCAGAGAGTTAAGCCTTCTTCATTTAGAAAGCGTTTTTGTTGTTCCACTGTTTTATGCATCATTTGTTGGTAGTAACCATAGGAATGTGAATTTTACCTTTGCTATGTGTAGGAGCAAATAAAGGGTAGTTGTTTCTACTTCAAACTTAATTTCAAAACTAAGGTGTAGTGGATCTACATTTGTCTGCTGACAAGAGTGCTGCTGAAGTTTGTGCAGTTAATCAAAATCATGTTCTTTTACAAATAATAACATTTGTTCTTAGATTTTTTTTTTAATTTTTCTATTTCTTATCCATATTGACTTGCACTTGACTAAGGTTGGAAACCCTGTTTTATAAGTTAGTTTCTTTTGTATCCTCCATTTCTTCTAAATGAGAAATCTTGCCATGAGTTTGATCTAATATGTCAACTTTTTTATTTCTCTTTAATTTTCCCTTTATAACTAAATTAATGGATCAGTTTAAGCGTGGTTGTGGTTCATAAATCAAGATATTGGCCATCAGTCTACTCTTGGGTGGGCAACTCTTGATATTTTGTGGATACATCAGTGCATGAGAGTGCATGAGCTCTCAGTGTGTCATCTCACTCTTGTTAAAAGAAAATGCAGAGTTGTAGAGCTTTGTTGTATGTATTAGTGGTTAGTAAAAAAGTGGTTTTCCTTTTTTGAATTATCCACTAAAATGTAAAACCTTGAAATTATTTCAAAGCAGTTGAGTTGTTAAAGCAAGAGTTCAGCAAATGGCAAGTACAGCTTTGTTTGTAAGGAAATAGCTGTGAAATTTGTTGACATGCAGAATTCTCATTTAACCTAAATGCTACTACACTGCATTGTTAAATGCAGAGTTAGGGCAAAGGTTAATAGATGTCTCTTTGTTATTTGTCTTATTATGGACCTTGTTTTTATCTTAACTATTGCAGTTGTGTCATCAACCTGTAATGTTGGTATACCTTTTTAGTATTTTCAGACCCTAGAGTAAATTAATTTTTTCCTTTTTGTTTTTTGACAGTTAAGGATCCCTTTAGAGAAGAACTCCAAAAAATACAAGTAAGTAAAACCACTTAACACTGAGATTTTAATCTGTCACATGATTGCATAAAAACAATATAGATCTGTTCAGAATGATGCAGTTTTAGTATAATTTGAAGGAAATAAATGCACTTTCTTGTGACTGATGTTTTAAATTTTTTTTCTTTGTGGGTGGTATAAATAGGATTACAAGATTTGATTACAAGATTTGGCTGTGGCATGCTGGTTGCTTCATGTACAATTAAAATAGTGCATAATTTGTGTTGTAAAAAGAAAAAAGTGTCTTAAATTTTGAGATTAAATGTAACACTTTTTCGCTTACTGTTACCATTTGGCTTCTCAACCTTGAAAGCACAGCTGGCAAGAGATTATTTTCATGAAACCCCATGATCTTATTTAGTGCTATGGAAGAGCAAGGGTTAAAGTCCTTCAAAATTAATTTTAAAATTTGTCTTTTTCATTTTGATACCATTCTGTTACTTGTTCCTATATTCACTTTTTTGTCTGAAGTATCAGGCTAACCATTTTTGAGATGTCACCATTGAAGCTATCTGTATTATTCTTAGCTGTGCAGCAAGAATTCAGGTTATTCTCTCTTCTGACTTGAATTGTGAACCTAGTGATCTGCTTTTGCTAGGCATATACAAGCAAGTATTGCAGAATAATTGTGCAGGATTTGGGGGGCTGCATTTTTTTGGTTTACTGTCTGGGATTTGGTTTTTTTGTTCGGTGGATTGGTGGGTTTTTGGGTCTAGGATTGAACTCTGTGAAAGTTAATAATTGGGTGTTAAGCAGCTGGCCTTGGCTGGTTTCTTGCATAGAAAATGTTTGTGAATCACTTGAACAAATTCAGTTTCTTGCGGCAGATTCTGGTGATTATTTCAAAATTACTTTACTAGTGCAGAGAGAATGCATTTTGTGCACTGGATTCAGCCTGAGAACCTGTTCTATATGTTACTTTCTCCTCTTTCTATTGCACTGTTCCATAATAATCCTATTGCGTGCTTGAGTGATTGTTAGCTGCAAAGGTTATACTGTTCAATTCCTTATTTTATGTGGTCCAGCCCTTAATTAGGAGAAAAAGAATATTTCTCATGTTCATCTCACTGTAGCTATTAGTAAAGTTATGGATGTACCTACTGGAAATAAATGGAATTTGAAGTATTCCTGGTGGTGTATATGTGTGCTGGAGGATTGATTTTTCTCTTCTGCCATTCACAGTGTTTTCTGGCCAGGAAATGAGTTAATAAGATTGGTTAGGTTCCTAAGGAGTATCAACTACATCAGCTTAATCTCAGTGATGGTTTTGTAGTACCAGAATAGGGAGAGGTGACACTGGTAATTGTTGATAGTGCTGTTGGGAAATAATTTGTCCATTGTGAAAGAAATATTTTGCTTTTCTGGTAGTAATTTTCTTACAGAAAAAAAAAATTGGACTATTCACATTTTAAAATTATGTCAATAGTACTGTTGCATCAGGGAATTAAGTCTAATATAGTTAGGTTTTTTTCAAAATGAATATAATCAGCATATGCGCAAACTGGAAAATTACTTTTTTGAGTATTTTTTTGAATGAAGGCCATTCAGTCTTAGTCATTAGTCTTAGCCTAGTCTTAGCCATTTGATAAAACTTCAACATTTCAGAATAGACTTTAGTGCTTGTTATTGTCTGTGTATGTAATTCAACGTTCTTTGTCTTTACATTTTTCCACATGGTATATAAAGATTTTAGGAATAAATGGAAACAAGCACATCTGTACTACTGCTTGCTTTAACATAAATTTTTTTTCTCATCCTAGGAAGTTGAAATAAGTCTCATGATGAAGAGCTTGTATGCACTTCATGATAAATTGGCACAAGTAGCAGGTAACCCTTAAAAAATATTGTGATGTAACATTATGGCAACAACTACAAAAAAGTCCATGCTCAGATAATGATTTGCAATAACTGGGTCCCTGATAGCCATTTAGAGTTCCATATTGGGAAACTTGAAATCCTGTTTCTAGTTAACTAAGCTGTCTTTTCCCACCAGTGTAGCACCTTTGGTTACTATATTTGCTAATGAGATAGGCTCTTGAATATTGTGATCCTATGGGCTTTTTGACCCAACGTCTTACTACTTTATTAATCTGATTTTGTTAAAAGGCTGAAATTAAATTTGCTATATGTGAGGAGGACTGTGTGGGTTTCTTAAAGGTCATTAAATCATTGTGGTGAAAATCTAATATTTTGCAACAGTGATAAAATGGCTGCTAATAAAGTGAACAGTAGTGGTTGAACAAGATTTCCTTGTTAGACAAAATGTCCAACTTAACAATACGAGTTGTATAGTAATGAAAAGTGCTGCACAGATTCATGTGCCAGAGTTGGTGTTTAGGGATAGTGTTATTGAATATTCAAAGTAAAAAATAGGGTGGTTTTATCTGAAGTTGTAAGGAACACAGTTTTAAACTGCACACGTACTAGCACATCAGAGTCAGGAAATGGTGAAGTTAAGGCTGTGATTATAACTTTGGCATCTGGTGAATGAGAGTTACAACTGAGTCTGTATCATGACTATTAAGCTGTTTTTATCATCCTTGCATATTTAACCCATAATGTGCTCAGGAGGTCTTACTGGTCTTTGTGCCATTTGTTTTACATCAGCAGGTTTTACCAAGAAGGCTTTTCTATTATTATTATCAGGTACTACAGACATTTCGCAAACCTGAAAAAATGTGGAAGCAATTCTGTGTCAGATACGAAACCAACAATGTAGTATGTCAAGGCAGTATAAGACAAACCCCACACTTTTTTGTTTGTTTACATCAAAGAATCACAGAATGAGTGAAGTTGGAAGGAATCACAGTGGGTCATTTGGGCCAACCTCCTTATTCAAGTAGAGTTGTCCCAGAGCACATGGTGTAGGATTGCATCCAAGCAGTTCTTGAACATCTCGAGCAAGGGAGGTTCCACATTCTTCCTGGACAATCTGGTCCAGTGCTCAGTCACCCACACAGTGAAGTGTTCCTCATGTTCAGGTGGAACTTCCTGTGCATCCGTCTCTGCCTATTGCCTCTTGTCCTATTGCTGGCTGCCACCAAGAGCAGCCTGGATCCATCCTCTTGACAGCCTCCCTTCAGATAATTATAGATGTTGATGAGGTCCCCTCTCAGTTGCCTCTTCTTGTGGCTGAGCAGGTCCAGCTCCCTCTGTCTTACTCATAAGAGAGATGCTCCAGTCTCTTAGTCCTTGTCTTCTGACGTAGACAGTACTATAGCTGAACATTCAAGGTGATTGTTGCTTTTCCTTGCTTGGATCATTGTCATGCTGCTTCCCTCTGTCTTTTGAAGAATGTAAGAGCTTGCTGTTTGTTCAGTGTGTCATCTGGCCCTCCAGGGGCCATACAATGAACAACGTGCTTGCCTGGATAAAAAGGTTTGGCACATAATTTCCATGAAGGAAAGGGAGGTTTTTTTTATTAGCTGGGGTTTAACTTCAGTGCACATAGACATATATAAATCTTTACTTGGGTGCCTTATGAGGAAGAATTTGTATGCTGCAAGACAGCTGCTTGCTTCACCAGGTCTCAAAGATGCACTATTTTTCTTAAGTCTATTTCTGGCCAGAAGGATCTTCAAATGCTTCCTTTTGAAGAATACAGCTATCCTTTCAGGTTGGGTGGTACTCCAGACTGGAGCTGTAATGTAGGATTACCTGGTTGCTCAGCAGAATAGATTTCATACAGTCTGAAGAAAGCCCTAAGCCATCTTAGACAGAATTCTCCTCAATGCCAGGTTTCTTAAGATACAAGGGGGAGATGTCTGCCATACATTTTTGAATATCATATTAATGTAGACCTGATACAATATCTGGAGGCAGTTTAAAAGGCATGAAACAGAGAAAGCTGCAAGGGAGATGTAGGATTTAAGAGTGTTGATCTTGTGCATGGTGCTTCACTTCAAAGAAGTTAAGGAGTACAGATTTACTCAAAGTGGTGCTTTTCAGCTCTCTCTGCCACATACTTGGAAAAGTTTCTCTCATTTCATACTTGGCTATGAATCATTTGTTCATGTTATAACTATTAATATTAAAAAGGCAGGCTGGAAACTTGAAGTAGTCTGTTCTGTTAAGCTTTATTCAACATCTTGACTACCATAAAGATCTCCTTAAAATTTGGTTTCTAGCTCTGTTTAATAAAACAGAACTTAATATTTTTACTGATCTAGTTTTTTACCTTGTCAACTTCAAATGGAGAGCCAGTGATGGGGCTTTTATTTTAGAAGGTAGGACATTAAGTTTTTTTTTAAGAAGAAAATGTCAGAGTAACAGTTCCTCAATTTTGACTTAATACACCATGTCCAGATACCTAATCTGGACTGTGGCATTCCTGTATGATGTGGAATTATTTAATTATCCAATATAAAAATAGGTTGCCTTTAATGCATCACTATTCTCAGAATTACTAGTCTGCCAAACCTACAGTGAGTAATTTTTTTGCCTCACAGGAAACTCAGAACTGGATGAGCAGATACTGCTTCTCCCTTGAACTGAAGTTTATGTTCCTGTGTTCTTGTCTTGAATGGTTTAGACATTCTTCAAAACAGCAACTTTTTATGAACAGTATATATTTCAGTATCCAAGACTTTCTGCTCACCAAAATGTCTGCTTTTTTGACATGTGTATATGAACTTTATTCCAAGAGTTACTTCATTGGACTGACTTCAATAGATCACATCCATTTTCAGTCAGACTTACAAAATTAATAAATCTAACCACTATATTCACAAGAAGCAATACCATGGGTATGACCCTTTCAAAGGTTATTGAGATGCAGGGGTGAATTAGGCTTTCATATGTAATGAGGCTTCCTGATAAATCCATGGCTGGAAGAAAATCCTGGCAAAACGCCTAATATTACTTAAATACTTAATATTTATTTCAAGTGTCAGCTACTCTATCTGATGGCTGTCATAGACTCTCTGTTCTGTCACTTTCCTTGATCTTTGGTTTAATAGGTCCTGTGCTGTTTCCAGCCAGTGATTGAACAACTGTTTAGCAAGTTCTGGTGTTCTGTAGTGTTATTGAGCTGTTGAATTTGCCTTTGGAAGACTGTGCATCCTTACTTGATCTTGGTGTACTTCTGCTTTTCTTGAGCTCCCTACTTTTGTGCTCTGCTGCAAGTAACCTGAAAACATGAGACTTACTCAACAAATGTCTTGTATACTGCTTGCAGTTTGTACCAGTGGCCATATCACATCAAGCTATAAGCTAGAGATCTGTGCTAAATCCACATCTTCTTTGAAATATTAGCTTTCCACTGTGTTTTGCTACCAAATGAGAAAATTATTTACAGTGTAAAGCAAATACTTCAAAAATTTTAATATTTCTGTTGCCTGTATATGCTGCAGCTTGTAAGTTAAATGCCTAAATGAAAGTCATTATTAAATATTCTAGCCTGCATGGGAAAGAAGATCTGACTTGGTTTCTGTATTAGAAGCAGTTGAGACATAATAAATATTTCTTTAGAACTGAAGCTTTAGTTGCTTTTTGGTAGTATTTCTAGAAGAATTTGACTTATTGAGTGGCTTACCCAAATACACTAACATAAGCTAAAGTGTAGTTTTGTGATCCTTGCTGGGATGTGCTACTTTTTGCCTTCATACAAAAGCAAATAGAAAGGTTGATTGCTCTTGGAATAAATGATTAGTGCCCAAGGAAAGTTGTAAGCTCAAAGATCATGCTTTCTGTAAGCTCACAGCAGACATTATAAAAAAGAGGCAGTTTTTACAAATACCTCAGATGTATCTAGCAGCAGGCTTGTGTAAAGTTTTTTGTCTGTGCTTCAGTTTTATTCCTGAATATAGGGCCTCAAATGGAACAGTTAGGAAACATTTTTGGCTCAGACTATGGAAAGTGGGTTTCCAGGCCAAGTGGTTAATGATTGCACCAAAGTTATTCAAAGTAAGCCTTCATTTGCAGAGCTATTAGCTAACGCAGTGACTGAAATGGCATATAGGAATATCCTGCTGTTGCAGTAAAACAGAAGGTTGTCTGATTTGTGAAATGCCTAACTTTCTGCAAGTTCTCAAATTCATGAGTTTCAGAAGAAAGCTGTTAAAGGGTTCTCAGCAAAACATTTGTTGGAACAAGAAACTGTGTCTCCAATAGCTTTTTGTACAAGACTGAAACTCCATAACTCTAATTAGCTTACTTTTTTGGGAGACAACATGAAAGTGATTTTTATTCCTCTCCCCCTGCCCCAGAATTGCTTGAGGGAAATTTGAACTGATGGGCCTTAGACATTGTCAGGGCCCAGGCAGCAAGGGTGTTTTTAACTGTTAAACTTGTTCAGTGGGAATACAGTTTGAAAAAAATTCAGCAGCAGGATTGAGAGGCTTCTGAAGATGAGACCAGAAGCTGCTAAGTCAGTGTGCTGGCTGGGTGCTGCATAGCATTTGAAACTACTAAAGTAATTCAGTAGTCCCCTACATAAGAGAACTTCTGTCCTGTTGTAAAAGGTGATGCACTGTTCTCAAAAAGTGAAAAAATCCAACATGAACCCTGAAACTTGCATTCAAGAATTCATATTTTTCAGTCTGTCTCCTAGCTGTATGTTTGGTTTGCTTTCTTGTCTGTGTATTAACCTCACTCTTTTTATTCTCTCTCCTTTATTTCATAACAGGGCTTTTCTGCTTATCTAGATAATTAAAAAAGCAACCAAAGAAAAGCTTCTTAGCAGAAGGGTCTCATTCCCCTTCTCTCACAAGCTGTTTTGTTCAAAGAATGACTGAAATGCTTGCTCTGTATTGAAAAGACCCCAGAAAGACTTCAGGTCTTACCAAACAAGAGAAAAGGCTTAAATGTAGGAGTACCTGTCAGACTTGCTCATATCATGCAACTTAGTATCAGATGTAAATTGTACATACAGCTTTTACAGAGATAAGTTTTTAGTTTGTTATATTTACTCCATCAGTTCTGGATTTAAAACAATATGTTTACACCAGAGACTGTATGAGTATGATGTATAGCTATCCCAAGTCTGCTAATCCTGAAATATTAAATCACTGATGATTACACATGTAAATTTACAGGCTGTACAGTTTATGCTGTATAAAAAAAGTCTCACTACATTATATACAAGAAAAGCCTGTAGCTCCAATTCAGGTGCTGAGTTCTAAAATTAGAGTGGGTTTTTATGGAAGTGGTGTCCATTTTCAGCAGTGGTCTGTCTAGTTTTGCTATTACAGTAGATTCAGGCACTTTGAAAGTCTTAGACGTTGCATGCTAATTTTCAAGTGAAACAGCTTGTAAAATTTTCTGCTCAGTGCTTGATTGAAAATACATGCATGCACACAGGCTTAGTTCCAGCAGCACTTCTAGGCCAGTTAGCATATGAGCACTCTTAAAAACACTGTTCCTATTTCTCTGTATCCCAGCAGTAAAAGCATCCCTGTTAGGCTAATGTGCTTGCTAGGCCAAATTCTCTTAAATCTGTTGAAGTGTACTGAACAAAACTTCAGCAGTCTGAGAAGGACTGACTTAGGCTTCATAGAAATGTGTATTTCTTTGAAACTCCAGCTGAATGAGGCATGAAGGTGCTTCTCAGTAACTTGCTAGTGTTTCCTAACTTTTGCTCACATTGCCTTGAATGTTCATGTTTGTGCAAGGAACTAATACATGAAATTGCTCTTTTTAAAGTATGTTCCAATATAAGTGAAGATTTACATTTTATAGAAGCACAGATACTTTAAATTTTCTTAGCCTTGCTATAGCTTTGGGAATAGTACAACTTGGCATAGATTCAAGAAGGTAAGGCAGGTATAACACTGAGCCAATGAAAGACTGGGTTTGTTGTTGTGTATTTTATTGTTTTGGCACAGTAAAAGGATAGTTACAGGTGCCAAGATTTAGGGTTTTTTAAAAGAAATATCAGGGAAAAGAAGTGACTTGTCACTGTTGACATCTTCAGAAATGATGGCCTAGTGGTAGGTGGAAAACTGGTGTTAGACATTTTCCTTTTCTGTATGGCTTGGTGTTGATATGACTGTCACTATTTTCACTACTTTTTTTTTGTGTTGCACGGACCTTTAGTTTAGCAGAGAAAACCAGGGAGATGATGGCCCATTGCTCTGAGAACTGACTATGCATATAAATACCTTATTTCCTGACTGCTTCTGTGCACATTCCAAAACCACTAGGAGATGGTATAAGTGCCAGTTTCAAGCCATAGTGGAATTTTGTGGATGTTCAGGAAAACAGTGAGTTACCAAAATAATTTAGGCCAATCTAAAGCGCAGTAACTGAATTCATAGTGCCTGAAATATTTTTGATGTTGCAACTGGAGCTTGGTCTCTATAGAAGATAATAAAGGTTTTAGAGTTCAAGAAAAAAAATCTGGAAGCTGAGATAGGGTACAGTAACTTCTATATGGTAATGTCCTTCTGAAAGTTCTTTATGCTGCCTACTGTTCTGCTTTTGGTGTAAATACTGAAATGCACTTTCTGAGCAGTACATGGGATTCTATTGCTGTGATTTATACATATTGTTAGCTCTGAAAATCATTGGGTTTTTAAACTTATTTTGAAGGAGAAATTTGTGCAGAGATTTTTTCCATATTTTTAGTGGAACCTCTGAGGATTATTGTACTGCTATTGCTGCTTGTGTAAATTTTGTTAACCATAAGTGTTTAGGTGATGTTGTTTTATATAATGCAGTAATAAAGAGATCAAAATAAAAGTCTTCATTTTACCAGGGGAACATGAATGTGGCAGCTCTATTCAAAGAAACCTTACCGTCCAGGAGGCAGCTGCATATTTAAAAGTAAGCAAATGAGTTATTTTTCATTGATTGTATAGAATGTTTGTGTAAGTTGTAATTTTTAAGGCCTATTTTTATGTCTAATGCATTGACTAAAATTTGACTCTTGAATATTATTTGGAAACTTGTATTGAATATTATTTGGAAATGATCGAAACTGATTACTTGAATACACGCTACATATGATTTTCATTTGGGGATGTAGTGAGAATTTGTAGAGAGGGAGGGTGAAAGAAAGTGACTTAGTTGCAATGAAAGTGTAGCTAGTAGTGCTTCAGTGACATGCAGGGCTTTTTTTATTAAAACAGCGGGAGATGATTTGGATTGATGGAAATAGTTGATCAACATGAAAATAATAAATTTGTAATAAACTCAAATATCTAGAAGCTTCTCCAGAAATCACTGTATTGGTTTTTGAGACTTAATAGAAAAGAATGCTGTTTTCCTTTCTTTGTGGAGAAAGGTTGATGTGTAGATCTGTGCAAGCTGCCTGACAGACAGCAGCTGTTTAGAGAGGCTATTCAATGATGCTTTAAATACAAATGGTCAAAAAAAGGCCTTTTTGTTAATTTGATCACTGTGCAGTATTATGAAATCCCTCTCTCTGTCATTCCCCTGCCTCATTCCCCAAATAAAAGATGACTCTTGCCTTGTCTGGACAGCTGTAGGGTTTATTTTAGCCCATGTTGGTGTACCCTTCAGTGGAAAACTACTTGAAACTTTTAAGAGGCAGTGTGTGTAAGATTTCTTTGATTGAATGGGGAGGAGTTAAACTGATGTAGTTAATACACAAATATGTAGAAATTTTGCAGTTTGACAGACATGGATTGTAGGAGCAATGCTTTAGAGCATTCCAGAGAAGCTGCTAACACTGGTTTATGGTTTGACAATAATAATCTGTATCAGTGCATTGTGGAAAAAATTAAGGTGATGCCCTAGAGCTGATTATCTTGCCTGTCTGTTATGCTGAAAGAATATATAATAGTTTACCGTTATAACTGCTAGGAAGCTCAAATTTAATATGAAATTTTCTTGCTTTGCAGAAAGTCTTATTTAACCATACAGTTGCTTTACAGCATTTCTGCATTCAGTGATAAAATTTTCAATACTTTAATCTCAAAGGTAAAATAAAACCATTACTTAACTTTGAAATAAAACTTTTTGGGGACTTTAATTTCAAGTACAACAGTAACTTCCATTTTCACTTTTCTCTTTCTGCAAAAGAACATGCAAGTGAGCTGTGGAGAAGGTGTTAGCTTAGATAGCCATGAATATTGTCCTATTAGAGTTGATATAAAATAATTTTTAAAAATGTCAATATCTATGTAGTGATGTCAGTTCTTGATCTACAAATACTGGATTTTTAAATAAGTATCTATTAAAACTATCTTAAAATAGAATGGAGCATGGAACTGCTTTTATAGGAGGCATTTCCAGTGGAGTTCAGATCTAGTTGGGAGTTTCACTCGGAGTAGATTTCCAGTGATCGCCGCCTAGTGGCTGAATAATTTTTTTCTTGCACTAGGTTAGGGTTGAGAATAAAGCAGTGAATGTGCCTTGGCTTTTCAAATAGCCCTTAGTCTGAGGGATGATGGTGAGTCTGTGAACTGCTTGTAGCATAAATGGATTTACTTTATGCAGTGAACACCTACTCAAAACCTGAAGAATCAGGAACGAAAAAATAAACTTTTGATTACTAATCTGTGCACTATCTCAGGGTTTTTTTGGCATGATAACTCCCTGGTTGTTTATGAAATTACTAATTAATATTGTATTTTGACAGAATTTAGATCCAGAATATGAAAGTGTACTTAACACATCATTACAGTGGATCTTGAATAGTGGGGAAGATGTTGGCATAAAGTAAGTGGCATTTATTTCTTAAGTTAATCTCTTCTAAGAGAGTGTATCCTTTCTCATTAATACTGTATATTTTTGAATAGGTGTCTCAGCAATGATCCTAATGAGGTGGATGTCACTAACGTGACAGATGTGAAGTATCTGGAATCCACTAGTCCAAAGATGTCTTTCAGGTGTCGTTTCCGCCGTGCATTTGTTAATGTAACTCACAGATTATCAATATTGCTTTGGGGTAAGTTAATAAAACAGGCAACCTTCTTTTGTTGTAACTCATATTTATCTCAGTGCATGGGGAAAAAAGCAAGCTTAGAGAAAGTTTTTATTCAACCATAAAACTTAGAGTTTCTATCGGTATCTTGATTAAATTGGGGTTTGATTTGCATTTCTGTTGCACCACTGTATTTCCACACTGGTTGTTATCATCTGCTTCTATAGTCAGTTGAACATATTAATTCTTTAGGAGGTCTTTTTCCCTGCCAGAGCAATCCTGTGGCATTCAGCAGTTCCATGTTGAACTGATCAGAAAAAGCAAACTGTTCAATAAAAAGATGATAGCCTTAATTTTGAGGGTATTTCACTGTTGTCCCAGGAAGTTTAAAAATTAACTGCAGAAAAGATGATCTGGGATACTGAGCTGTTTTTAAAACAATGAAATGTTTTTCTAGAAGTAACTGTGTTAAGAGTATGAAATACAGACAGCAAGTGCAGTGTATTTCACTAGCTTTGAAATGCACAGTGCTTGTTAGGTAGTTCAGTCTAACCCTGTAAACTCTGTTAAATATCCAATGCTCTAATACTGTTTAAAGAGTATTATGCATGTTAATGCAGGTGTAGCAATGGTTTGGGGAGTCTTACACTACATGAAATACCGTTGGGCAAAAGAAGAAGAAGAAACAAAGCAGATGTATGATATGGTGGTGAAAATCATAGGTATGGCTTGTTCACTTGTGTCTGATCTATCTGTAGCAGCTTTGTATAAGCTTTCAGAATACTGGCATTAGTTCAGTTATGTTTCTTCCTGTTTATTAGTAGTCATGCTGTTAGAGTTCTTGGTACAGTGTGATCCATGTGTTTTGTTTCTCTTTTTTTTTCATACCCCATCCTTTAAACCTAATCAAAGCTTTTGACTTAAAGCTTGTAATTTGAGAATTGCATCCACATGGCTATAAAGTTGCCATTGACTTGGTAGTATTTTGTCCTACTATTGAATGCAAATATAAATGCAATGTTTGTTTACTGAAGAATGGTGTCAGTTTGCTTTCTGTATCTGTTTTTTTCAGCTAACTTCAGTTAAAATATCCACTCCAAAAATGTGTGGTAGCTCTCAATACCATCTTTAATGGCTTTTTGTAGGAAAGGCAGCTTTTTAATTAATTTGAGCAGAAATTGCATTGCTAAAATAGTGTGCATAACTGAGCTCTGAAATACCCTCTTACTATTTGAAGCCACAGTGTTTGCAGTAGGTTGTGTTTGTAGTTTTTAAGCTCTTACTTAAGTTGTTCTATTACTTTTGTTTATGATAGTCACCATAAATACAGAGATGGTAGAGAAATCAGAACTGTTTGATTTTAACTATGTGCCTACCTTTTTTGTCTGTAAAACAAGTTTTGTTGAAGTGAAAGGAAAACACTTTATTTTCAGAGATGGTCATATTTGCTAATGCTTAAAAAGTACCAATCAAGAGTAACTGTAAGAATCTTTACTTCAAAGTTTTCTGGGATACATAGATAGATACATTGTTTGGTTAATTTGCCTTAAGAGTGGTTTGGCAAAAACAATGTTTCAAAATGCCTGAAAAATGTAACTACTGAAATCAGAAGGGGTGTTCAGAGTAGTTGTTAATTACCACAAGTGATACTTTTGTTAATGTTTGCATGAGCTACATAGTTACCAGTTTTTTATGGTTCCTCAGATGTTCTAAGAAGCCACAGCGAGGCCTGTTCCGAAAATAAAGAGTTGCAGCCTTACATGCCAATTTTACATGTGCGTGATTCTCTAATACCACCGCAGGACAGGTACGTTCTCACTAGAAGTACTGAAAGGAGGGAAAACCAGTAAAAACAAATTGGTCAATTAACTTAAGTTCAGATAGGAATAACTTAATTTCTTAATTGGTTGCACAGTATAATATTTTGGAGATTCCTATTGGTATACAGGTGGGAGGGAAAAGCATTGGATTTCTCTTACATGGTGGATGTGCAGGTTATTGTAATGCTAACTTCGTAATTTTTGCTTCAATTTTTAAGGAGGAAGATGAATAAAGTCTGGAACAGGGCAGTTGATTTTCTTGCAGCAAATGAATCTAGAGTTCGTACAGAGACACGAAGAGTAGGTGGGGCAGAGTTCTCAGTTTGGAAGTGGATGCAACCTTCTGCAGCGTGTGACAAAATTTTAGTAATACCATCAAAAGTGTGGCAAGGCCAAGGTAATGAAGATATATTTTGCAGATATAATTGTCTTAATTTCTGCATCTGACTTAGAAATGGTACACTGTTGCTTGAACATGAAAGGCTTGTTTTCTCTCATACATTTAAGGATTGTTATAAACTGTTAGTGGTATTTCTCTATTATCTTGGTGTATGGACTTAACTTTTTGGTGCATTGTATCTGCCTTGTTTTCAAGGAAAATGAGCTTTTCTGTTATAGCTACTGCAGAAATATGCAGTGGGTATTTAGCCAAAGCGACTTATTTCTTCCTTTTCATTAATTTAAAAAAAGAGCTCTTTAGTTGGGCACATTCTAACATGCCTTGCATTTACTGAAAGTAATGTAATTGATTGTATCTGACAGCAGGTAAATTGGATCTTGCAGACTTAAGTTTCTTACTGTTAAGTTGTCAGTAAGGAGCCTAAAGACAAAGTTGGGAGGAAGAGATGTTTATTTTAAAAGGGAAACTGCGGGAATAAAAGACTCCTTAATTAGGAGAACGTGTATTTGGAACATCTACTAGTGCTAGATGTTCTAGCTGTGTCATAAACATTTTTCTACACTGCATTTGTTTTGTAGTCTCTGTAGTGTAAAGGATTTGCTTTAATAGAGAAGACGGTTTGTCACACATGGATTTTGCAGTGGTCTGTCATTTTTTAGTTTTATCATAAAACCAAGTGGTAAGAATTTAGTAGTTGTGTGTCTGCAGTGGTCACATGTTGCTGGTTTGTTTTCTTTCTACCTTTCTTCATGTTAAGCTTCAGATTTTGGTTTACTCTCTCTTTTTTTGGTCAATGAAAAATTAAAACTATAGGACTGAAATTCTGATTTGCAATTAAAAAAGAATGCTCATTTCTATCTCTGTCTGAGTATGAAAGTAAGTAATATCATTATAGTTCTCAAACTTATACTACTGGTTTTAGCATTCCATTCAATTTCTAATTTTAAATAATTCATTGGAAATGAGGGCTGCTTTTTTTAAAAAATACTATGTGAATGCTACTGCAGGTTTGAGGTTCTGTGTTTTGCAGTAGTAATAATGTGGCATTCTGCTGTGTCAACTGATTGATTTCTCAACAACAACAAGAAGTTTGATTTCTCAATTTCTTAAAGTTTTTATTATTCAGGTGTGTATATGAACTTTATTCCAAGAGTTGTGGAACCTTTTCTTTCCAGGACATTGTGCATTAGGGATGTGCAAGTGCTTCAGTTGCAGTACAGAAATGGTGGATTTTTCAACAGCTGTTTCTATTGCATCTCTGTAGTACTGCCACAACTGAATTTCAAACACTTAAATTGAACACAGCTTTTGCAATCTATATATAGGTATTGTGAATCTGAGTCTTCTATATAGTGTATTGCTCAATACAGTCTGGGAAACATCATGCTGTAGTTCTAATTTACTACTCTTTTGCTCTCAGTTTTTCTTGTCCTGTTTGATTGAAGTATAAATCACTCCATGACATTCTGTCCTGTATTAGAAATCAGATTGGATCTCCTCACCTGGAGATGCCTCAGTGTGTGATAGCTCAGGTGGTGTTTTGCTGCCTGTAATATATATTCAAGACTGTAAACAGAACAGTGGTCTCCAAAACTTCCTAGAAAGTCAGCTGCTGTAGTAGCTACTGTTACATACCATCCCAGTTTAAGCATCTGATACCTACTTCAGCATATTGCAAATGTGGACAGAGTAATTTAATCTCTCAGCTGTGGCTTTTGTATGTATATTCCTTAGGGTAGGTACTTAAGACTCCCTGCTTCCTATTGAATAGGATGTATCAAAATCCATTCTGTTTCAGTCCTTTTAATTGCAATTTTCCTAACTTTCTTGTTATTTTTGGAATCTAGCAAAGATGCCTGAAGAACTGAAATTGCATACTTTGGCTCTAACAGAAGGACATGGAAATGGGGTGGCTGAAATGACAATGGGTTATTTGGGCTCTTGACAGTCAGCAGGCAAAGGCAATTTTCACATTCAAAGGCACTTTCTAGTTTGCACTCCTAATGTTCAGATGACTGTTAGAAATAGTTGCATTGCATAAGTCTCATGCTTTTTGCACAGCTCTTCCTTTCCTGATGTTTGGAATTCTACATGTATATGTATGCTTTCTTCATTTTTTGTGGAAGTATACATTAACTGGTATTTAAGTTCATACTCCAGTTCTGATGTTTGAATGTAGAAGTTCATAAATCTAAATATTCCTCAAGACCACTATGCCCGGAACAGACTCAGCATATAGAAAATCATAAAGAATTCTTGGGCTTGAATCTTGTGAATAGTTCAAAGCTTGCAATTTTTAAACCATCTGAGATCTGGTAATGCTCTCTAGCAGAGAACAGCACCTGAGCACATGCAATTGAAGAAGAAACCCTTTTCAGAAAGGCCTGCCAGTGTATACAAGGATACCCATGAATGATATTGTGCATCTTAACTGTGGGACCTGTAGCTTGTGTGAGATCTAATGTTTGCTGTCTATTAGCAGTGTGTTAAAGCATCACTGTGACATTTTATCCAGTCTTTCAGGATGCAGCCTCTGTTTTGGCAGTTTGTTTTGGTTTTTTTCTTCTGGATCAGAATGAATTCAGGTGCCATCCCTTTGAAATATTACCTATGGGATACAGTAGATGTATTTGTTAAAAAGAAAAGGGTAGGTAATCTCATTGTAGGATGGACAAATGTGGTTTTGAAAACAATGTACAAGAGAATAGTCAACTGAGAAACAATCTTGATCACGTCAAGTAGTTTAATTAAATCAGTGGAGAGAACCACACAATTCTAGTGTATTCAGTTTGCTTTTGAAAGAACAGATACAATTGTCCTATCACACCTTTGATAACTGCAGTTCTGAAGAAAACTAGGTAGGCAGGGCTACAGTGTAGCTAAGCTAACATAGAAGCTAAAGTTCCTTGACAGCTTTGGAAATGAGATAAAGAGGTTCTCTGAAGTACCACATCTAGGGTGATATTTCATCCTGCAGCAAGGAAGATAACCTGTTACCTTTTGTGAATGACACCCCTCCTCCCCAGCTTGTGAGAACATAATCCTTTCTCTGAACAAAAACAAGCAAAAACCCCCCAAACCACAATTATACTCTTAACTATTGCACGAAAACTGGAATTTGTACTGCTTGTAAAATTCTGTATCCATCCTGTGTTTTTCTTCTATAGCTGAATTGACTGTATTAAACCTTGATTCACCCATACTCTTCTCTTTGGTAAAATATTTATTTCAGTATTTTCTATGTGTATTAAAAAACTTCATGTTGTGTGAAAAGGTATAATTTCAATATTTTCAGGTAATTGTTTTCTCTTTTTGTTTTTGCCTTTCAAAATAAGGGTTAGTACCTAATGAATTGCAGTGATCTGTGGCTTAACATTGAAAAAACCTGGTTTTAAGAAACATGATTACCTATATTTGATACAAGTCTTCAGCCTTATCAGGTTCATCAAATTCACATCTAAAGGTCCTTTGGGCTGTCTTGCAACCCATGGTGATGATGCTTGGGAATTCCTTTAGCAATAATACATTACTAATTCAAGGGGCATAGAAAGCTGTACTACAATCTCTACAATGAAGCCAGTGCAAGAGACACTTTTTCCATCACAGACAGTGATAAAGAGATTGACAAAAGCACATGTGTTTTGCTGCTGCTCCTCTTCCAATGGTACAGTGATACTCAATTTAAGGTAGTAAAACAAAGGACATTATGTGAGAAATAAAAAGTAACTTCCTATTCTTAAAAGTGCTCAGTAATACCCAACAGGAATTTTTGAAGGTCCTGAATTTTTTCCTGACAGTGACTTACTGCACAAAGTAGTGCCTCTGCTTTTCTGTTTCATCTCTACCTTTTTATCTTGTAATATTGCATACATCTTGTAAGCATTACTACTTAGACCTGTGTAGAAAAAGGTGTGAGATGCTTAGTTAACAAGTGTAGCTTAAACTGTTGTCCTGAAAGAATGTCTGCATATGCCCTTATCCAGAGTATTTTATATGCTTCACACCAATGTAACTTTTCAAATAATTGGTACTGTATTCTGAACAGCTCTGTCACAGAAACTTCCTCTTTTGGGGGAGAGAGAGAAGCAGTTGTTACACATGTGTGATGAAGTTCAAGAGGCATCAGTCAACGATGCTGTTGTCAATTTTGCTCTGTAGCATTAACTGGCCTGTGTCTTCTCTAAGCTCTCTTTTTGGTCCCATTTCTGGTGTATGTATTAAGGCTTATTATTGTTCTAGCACTAATTTCACACTTCACTGATTTCCATGGTAGTTCTTTCCCTTATACATGAAAAGCACAATCTAAGTTACAAAAATTACTTTTAATTTACCATGATTTTGAGGAGTTTTTTGAGAAAAAACAGAGTTCATCCTTATTTTCATATGCTGCAGTGCCCTGGGCACACTTCTCTACCAGTAGGATGTTACATTAAGTTAGAAGCGGTTCAGTCTTATGCTGGTGGTAGGCATAAGATCTTACAGTCAAAATGGCATCAAAGTTATTAGAAACTGGAACAGGCAAAGTTTGTTTTTTATTGGTAACTCCACTAAAGGGTGAATTCCCCATTTAGTTACTTTTGGATAGCTCAGCAGTGTAGCTGCTTCCATAAATATCAGTATGGATGTATTTTTTTTAGTTCATAAACAGCTTGCAGAAATGTTGATCCTCTGTGTCTAGGATCTCTGCAAATAATCTCACCATTCTTTATCCTTGGATTAAAACCATGTGCTGGATAAACCTAGTTATAAACCATCAGCACATAATTTCTTCAACCCCACACCTTTTCAGGTCCAGGTCCATGACTAGGCCACCCCAGATCACCTTCTCCAGTATGGTGTGGTGCCCCAGTGTACAATATGCTGGTGACCTTTCACCCCACCCTTGATCTGCTGGAGCCAGCTTCCATGAGTGAGGTTGGTCCATGTATTTTTTTCAGTGTTGCTTAGTTCTGTAAAGTTCAATTGTATACCCTATGTATAATTTTTAATAAGGTCCAAAAAACTTTACAAAACTATGTGCTGTTGAAAAAGGGCTTTTCCTTAAACTATAGACAGTTCAGAGACAGATGTAGTATCACCAGCATATTTAGAAATCTGTTTCCAAGAGAAAACAGACAGTTGTTACAGGTATTGGTGACTTGCATTCTCTCTCTGTCTATTCTTAATAAGGACATATTTAGTTATTTAGGGAACTTGGCAGTAGGTTTGATATTAGAATAGGAGCTACCTTTTCTAGTTTCTAGTTGGTAATTGTATTTCATTTGTCTTTGGAATTTACATAATAAACAGGTTTTCTATGCTGTATCTCCAGGCAGTGAATTTTCTCTTGGTTAGTGCTTGTCATTCACAAGTAGTGTCTTCCACATGACTTAATTGTGTTTGTGTGACATGGTTTTTGTTTGGGTGTCATACAGAAGAGCAGCAGTGTTCATGTATTTTGGATGTACTTTCAAGATTTTAAAAGATCAGCAGTAAGAAGCACAGACATCTGCCCAAAACAGAGATTTTTCTGACCCTTGGAATGTTACATCTTGAGTATGTCATTTTTTTTCTAAAGTAGGGATTATATAGGAAAAGCATTAGCAGCAGTTTGGAACATCATTTTTTCTTGTTGAGATTTTTAATCTTAAGTTTAAACTCTTGAATTGACTGATCTCAGTCTTCAAAGTAAAACTTCCTTCAAGCCTTGAAAGCTGTTTTACTAGGCTATTCCCTTTCCTTTCTATTGCTGCTTTGTTGGTCCTTCTCAAGGCATGGAGCTGCCTTATCTGAATCTGAAGAACTCCTTGATTCCTTTTCTCATGGCACAGTCTTCTCTTGTGACTCCGACAAGTAGAACTTGTGAACTTCAGAGAAGTTAATATTTATTTTATTATTTCAGAATGTGTTTCATGGCACTGTTCAGCTTTGAGTTAGTCTGCATTTTGATTTTCATTTTTCTTCTTACATCTCTTTTATCCTCTGGTATGTTTCATTTCAGATTTAGAAGCTTCCTATCATGTTCGATCATTTAGGACTACAAAAGCCCTGTCCTTGTAGAGCATTCTTGACATGTTACTGCACTACAGATGCAGTGCAACATCCATCCTAAGGTCTCCCTATTTATTAGCCAGATGGGCAGCAAATTTCCCCAGAAGTGGAAGAAATGAAAATTCATCAGGCAGTTAGAACTGTATGGTTAACTTCTCATTCCAAAAATTTACTCCAGGCATTACATGTATCTGTCTTTTCATGGAGATGTAGTGCAAATCCTTTCTTTTCAAGTATATGTTATTTTTAAAAACATCCTGAATTCCTTCCATGTGGCCTGGATATAAGAGAGTGCCTTAAATGTAGAAGTTTGAAGTATAAAAAATTCAGCTAAATATGGTGTGTTTTCTTCAGTGTGGTAGGAAGACTCTACGAAACCTGATTTGCTTGAATTCTTTCATATGTGAGGGAAACTTTGTTCTGAGTAAAACTATAAAGGTATTAATGTATGAAAAAGACATTTCAATGGCATTATGCCTGTCAATAATTAGTATTTAATTTATTTTTCCTTTTAGCATTTCATCTAGACAGAAGAAATTCGCCGCCAAACAGCTTGACACCATGTCTAAAGATTCGCAATATGTTTGATCCAGTTATGTAAGTAAAACCAGTTATCTATTTGTATTTCTGCATTCTGTTGGAAGAGTCAATTTCTTACCTCTGAGAGGGCTTTGGAAAAAGTGAAGAAACATGGACATGTTAAAAAAAAGAAGCAGGTTGTAAAAAAAAAAGTTTCTTTTAACATCTATGAGAAGACAAAAAAATCTTCTGTTTGTCACTGTATTGCTCTCTGTCTTTGGCTCACTTCTTGAAAAATGTGGCATATAGTCAAACTCTTTGGAGCAATGACTGATCTTTCTTCATTAATTACATTTGTAAGTGTTCAATTGTATCAACTAACAGAGGAGACTCATGTGGCCTGACAACAACTGTAAGTTTTTAAAGTACTATTAAGTATTCTGGAGTATTTGGACTGCTACAGAGCTTGCACAGTTTGCATTTAAAAGGCTGAATTTGAATCACTTATTACTTTATGGTTCTGTGACTGCCTAATTTTGAAGCAAATGGATTTTTGTAGTGGGAACAAATTAGTGCTGCATACTGGCTTCTAATGCTCGTGTAATTCTCATAATTCTGAAAAATGTACTGTGTATGAATAAGTAACAAGCCTTGTTTCGTGTACCAAGAGTTAAGGGAAAAAGAATTAATTTTTTTGTATCTTCATCTGCTCCACTATTCTGTTATGTCCCCTTTGGCTCTGGACTAGATCATGGTAGGGATTGAAAACTAACATAGGTTATGCCCGATAATCCTGCCTAATCTTTGAAGTCTCTTTGTGCACTGTACAGAGATACAGGGACTCCAATAACTTAGCTGGAGTAAATTATTCCTTAATGTGATTATACAAGGCAAAAACACAGATGCTATGTCATACAGGTTGAATGTGAGGTGCTACTTAGGACTGAGGAATGTAAGAAGTTGAGTGGAAAGTAAAACCTATTGATTCAGACAGGAAATAGGGGAGGACATCAGAGTATGGACAGAGTGATGGCAAAGATTGGGTGTACTTCTTCAGTCTTTTTTCTAGCCACACTTAATTATTTTAGTTCCTTGCTTTATTAACTGAAAACCTGTTAGTTTTTTTAGCTGAAGACAATGTTACCCCTAGCATAGAGAAGTACTCTAAAAACCTTTTCTCAAAGGCTTTAAGACTTAATGACTGGTTGAAGACAGCAGGTTCTGTGGCTTCTATAATAATTTTCAGGTTGCAGTAGGGTGAGCAAGACTGGAATTTTAGGTGTTGTTTTTGAAGCAAATGGATCCTCCTGTAGGAGGATTAAATAAAACATGAGATTTTGCAGAGAATTTTAAGTGATCAACATCCTTGTTGTCCTTGATTCAAGGAAGACTTTGTGAGCTATATTTGTTAGTCTGAGTGGTGCTGAAATAAGTCCATTCCTGAAGCTGCACTGTAATATTTATTGGTATGTTCTGTTGGCTACTTTCCTGTTTCAGAATGTTAGCAATTCAAAATGTCTGCTGTTAATGGAACTAGTTACTGATTATTTTTGCCATTTTTGTTAGAACAATCCCCCTTTTTAGTCTACATCTTTGTTGTAAAGTTCAGTATTTTTCAGTACTGACCCAATCCATGCCCAGTAGCTGCATTAAAAAGCCCCCCCATTTATAGACTAGGAGTTGTTGTGTTTTGACACTTATCTTCAGTGCCCATGTCCAGTCAGCTGCTTTGAACATTTCAACTTCTGATACATTGACTTTTTGTAGACCTTTTCTCTTGGAAATTGACTTGGCTCCATTACTGGACTGCTGGATTACATTGATAGTGGGATACTTCATCCAATCCCATGTTGTACTCCTTAGTGCATTATTCTGTGAGCTTTCAGTGGACTGTTGCTTAAGGAAGAAGTTTTTATCATACCCTTGGAGTTATCTTAAAGAAAACGCAAACAGAAATCCAAAGCCCTCAGTGCAAGACAAACTGTGTTATTAATCTGCATGTGTCATTAGAGGAAGGAGGCTTATGTTCTTGTCCCAGACCTGAAAGGGATGAATCCTCTCACTTGACCCCTAAAATACAGAATGTACCAGTGTCTGTGATTAGATTGTTAAGTATTATTTTGACGTTTGCTATGGGTGCAAGGTTTGTTTCATTAAACGAGTTTTACTTGTTCTTTAAGTGACTGTATACTAACAGTAATTACTGAATTCTTTCCAGTGATACACCAGTAGCTGTTAGAAGCAGCCCCGTGATACAGGTCTTTTTTTCTTGACCTGAGAATCATCTGGGAAAATACCAGTTAATTTGTTTTTATTAATGTTAGCACAGCAAATAATCATGTGTCTACTGAAAAGTCAGGGAGGACTCATATCAAGGGAACAACTTGTTCACTTGTGCATTGTGAACCCTCATATCACAGCACCAGACTTTGTTGTGTGTTCTAGACATTTACTATGCAAGGCAGAAACAAGTTTCTTAACTATCAGTCTAAGCATCACTTAGGCCCATTTTAGGACAACACCCCACACCCCAAATAGAGGTTATTCCTTTGGATTTGTAGGGCTGAATTTTCTGAAGTGGACTGTAGGAACCAATTTATAGTGTATTCAGTAGGAAAAGTACTAAATTTGTCCCAAAGGCATTTACCAGAAAATTATGTCAAGTTACAGAGAAACCAGACTCAATGGGAAGTATGAGAATGTTGTAAATGTTTAAAAAATTATGTAATCTGTGAAATCTTTCATTGTTTGCCTAGGGAAATAGGTGATCACTGGCATCTAGCAATTCAAGAAGCAATCTTGGAAAAATGTAGTGATAATGATGGAATTGTTCATATTGCCGTAGACAAAAATTCACGTGAGGTGAGTGTCTTTCCAGTAGCATTTTAGTAATTTGTTCATCCTTTTCGACTGGACTTGCTAAAACCCCAAACCCCTCTCTCTCTTACTTAGGGCTGTGTATATGTCAAGTGTCTCTCCCCAGAGTATGCTGGAAAGGCTTTCAAGGCATTACATGGCTCCTGGTTTGATGGTAAGGAATGGGAGTTTATAACAAAACATGGGTAGAAATTATCCATGGGTGCAGTTGGAGTTCTTTTAAATGGTGAAATGTTTTGTATCTAAAGTATTGAGCAGTAAAAAAAAAAAAAAAACGGTTAACTAATTTTGATGTAATGAGATATTTGTGTTTTACATCCTGAAGCAAAATGCAATAATACTGAACTAGAAGGTTTCTCTTTTCCTATATCTTTGCCTCATAGGAAAGCTGGTAACAGTAAAATACCTGCGACTAGATCGGTATCATCATCGCTTCCCCCAGGCTCTCACTTGTAACACTCCACTGAAGCCATCCAACAAACACATGAACTCTATGTCACATCTGCGTCTTCGGACAGGCACAACTAATTCTCAGGGAAGTTCCTGAGAAAACTTTCTACAACTGCTAGGACTGTTACTTGCAACAGGAATGTTCCTGTTTGGCTGCCGTCTTCCTTTTTTAGTGCTTTTTGTATGTAATACTTTAATGAATTAAATAAAAGTTTGAACGTTCCAGAAGTCTTGTTTCCAAAGGGACTTAGCAATGAGGCAGTAATACTGAGCTGACAAAAGAGAAAAAAAGTTGCTTCACAAAGTTTTCCGGGGCTATAGTAAACCGATGCATTTAAGTTTTGCATGAGGAATACCGATTTCATTATACATTTGCAGATGTGGTGACGTATTTTTACACCAAAAAGTGTTTTTGATAATACAAAAGCATGGAGAAAAGAAGACTTCCTGTATTTCCATAGTTTCCTGTGAAATAATCTTGTGGGTATTTTGTAACAAGCAACCTGCAGTTCCTGATGGTGAATAAGTTAAAAAATTCAGTCAATATTAGTTTTTTGTTGCTGTATAAGAATCTTTTTTCTGCAGCCAGGGTGTGGGGAAAGTGAATTTGGCATTAGTGGTTGCGTATCAATGTGAGGGAAGATGAACTGATTGTGGATGTACTGGGTTTTGTATATAAATGTAAATGCTGGTGGTGGCAAAAAGGGTTGTGTTCTGTGAGGATGTCTGCATCGAAGCAGCAAATAAGCTTCCTATTTTATTCAAAACCTATTGTTTTATATGGTTTTGGCTGACCACAACGAGAGGCCAAATACCTACAAGTATTGGATACAGGTTAAATATCTTTTATAGGTTTTATATAAAATATCCAACTGATTTTGTGTGAAAGGTCTGATACCAATTGTAATGAATTCAAATTTGTGAGCAATAAAGAAGCAATTGGCAGATACTGGAAAAATATTTTGTGAAAAGCTGTATTTATTATACAAGTGTCAGGGCTGTGACAAAATACCATTGGATTGACATTCCCAGTACATTATAACCTGTTTTAATGAACCATTTATCTGTTAAAATTTAAAAAGGTACGTACTTCCTTGCAACAATTTTGGCTCATGCAAACTAGTGCAGCTGACAGTGAATCTTGTAAATTCCAAGCTTGTAAATTTACTAATGTTTACCTAGAAGTACAAAATTGTTGCTGAGAAGCTTAGTTGCAAATCTAAGATTATTGGCTTTACTAATCCCCACTCCTAAAACAATTTTAACTATTATCCAATTGAACATCCTGTAGGAGGTGAGACTGGAAGCACACCAGTCCCACAAATTTTACTGAAACTCACTTTACTTTGTAGATATGATGGATTTGCAGCATGAACTTGCACAAATAATGCACGTTGTTCTTACGGTTAAGTAAACATGATGCACACTATTCTGCAACAGGAAATCCTATTGTGCCTTACCTTTGTGCTTTTGTGGGCACCATGTTTATTATTGGAGAGTTTGTTAACCGAAAAATTTTAAATCCTCGGTTTTATGTCTCAGATGCTAATGGATGAGTATATATAATATATAATCAGCCATGCAGAATTCTACTTACCAAGGACAAGTACATATTTTTGATGGGTAAGTGGATTGTGCCAGGTCTGGTAGATTTTTGATGAGTTTTATTATATACATATATGTATATGTATAATATACATGTATATGTATTATATATATGTATATAAACTAATTTTGTTGTATTTGATGTGCATCATAGTGATTTGTTAAGCTGACCTTAGTGACCCCATCTTGTGACCTGTTGCAAGAGTGAATGTAAAAATAGCTGTGGCATTTTGAAAGGTCGCCTCGATGCAAATGCATCTATCTTGCTTCTAAGATATATTTCTTGTAAACACTGTACATTTTAATTGTAATATGTACTATTATGCAGCTTATTTTACCTTAAACTGTTAAGTTGACTGATATCCCTTCCTGCAAGACAGGGGAATATGTATAATATCTGAACATTTGAGAAAAATCAGATGTTTGTTGTAACTTGTCACCCTATCCTGTAAAAACAAACAAAAAATCAAACCAGACTCGAATTAAAGGTTTATTAGGGGTTTTTATATGTGTCTCACCTTCTAGTGATTCAAATGCTTTTCTCATCTGGGGGCGGAGGGGGAGATTAATTTGTTACAGCCACCTAACCATTTTTTGGTATTTGTTGGTGCTGCTATGAGCTGACGCTAGAGCCAAGATTCACTTAACTGTCAGCTTGACTTTTGTCCAGATTTTGTACACAGGGAGTGCAGAGACATTGCCTTGATTCCCAAGTCGTGGACATGCCATGTTGTCTCCCCTGTTAAAGGACAGAGCTGAAGAACCTTAACCTTGTGCTTTCAGCCTCTTTCTTGCGTTTTGAGATACAAAGAGTTATGAAAGGGCTTTTGATAGACTAACAGAAGAGATTAGCTTTTTCTCCTGTCATTATCTTACACTGGTTTAGAATTGTTTTAGTGACAGGTTGAAGGGTTGGGGAATAGGAGGAACAAAGAAGGCTGTGTCAGTCCATTATTTACAGTCCTTTGCCCTGTGCACATATGCGTGTCCCGTGGGGAAGGGGAGCAGGAGGGGGAAGTTGGATGTTCTGTCCTTTTTGGGAGCTGGGCGCGGTGGGCGCTGAGCGCTGCCGCAGTTTCGCGGCCGGTGCTGAGGCAGGAGCTGGCGCAGGCAGCTGAGGGTCACGGCAGGGCGGGCTCCGCTCGGGCTGCGCTCCGGCCGGGCTCTCCCCGGAGCTGCGGGAGCGTCTCTTTACAGGGCGAGGAGCGCCGCGTCAGCCTGCCCGAGCGCACCTTTAACGCTGCAGGACAGGGCGCCATGCCCGTGCCGCGGCGGCGGGACGGGACGGGACGGGGTCGCGGCCGCCTCCCCGCGCTGCCGGGTCGCGCCGGGCGTGCGGCGGGAGTCTCCCGGCTCCATGTTCATATTTGGCGTTGACCGCCGGTGCCCAGGAATTTCCCGTCATGCTCGCCGGGCGGCGGGCCCGTCACCGCGCTCCCGCGGGGCGGGGGGGCCGGGGCCGCTCGCTCGCTCCCTCGGGCCGCTCCCATGCGCGCTGCGCCGCCGCCGCTGCTCCCCGCGCTCTGCCTGGCGCTGGCGGCCGCCGCAGGAGCCGCAGGTAGGAACCGCAGGTAGCAGCTGCGCCCGGCCCCCGCCTCCACACCTCCGCACCGGCCCCGCTGCCGTGCGGCGGGGAGGGCGGGCCGGGGGCTGCGGCGGGGGCGAGGGGAGGAGCGGCCCCGGCGGCGCGGGGGGCCGGCCCGGGCCGCACCTGCCGGGGCTGCGAAGGGGAGCCGCTCGGCGCTGAAGGGACCCTGCGGGCCCTGCTGGCGGCCGAGAGCGGGGTTCAGGTCGGGGGTCGCTCGGGTCGGTTCCCGTTTCGCGGAGCGAGTCCCTGAGAGCGGCCGTCGCCCCCCCATCCCGGCCGCATCCCGGCCGCATCCCGGCCGCATCCCGGCCGCATCCCGGCCGTGCCGCTCCCGCGGCCGCCGCAGCGCCTGCACCCTGGCGCGGCTCCGGGCGTCCTGCGCTGGGGCTGGAGCTCCTGCCTCGAACGGTGCACAGCGGAACAGCTGCCTGAGCGACTAAGCAGCGCTTGGGCAAGTGCGTAATGAGCTCAGTTCAGCCGCGATCCCCGGCTCGGTAAACGGTGCGGCGCTGGGTCAAAAAAGGAGCTTAAACTTCTCAAATGAGCTCAGAAATTGAGTTTTTCTCAGGAAGCTCAGTGTGTTCACTGACTAGGTTTGTTTGGTGTTACTCTTCTGACAGATGACAATCGATGCAAAGGATGAAGTATAATTAATTTCTTTCTATCCCCTGCTCAAGTTGATGTAGCTGTACTTACTGCATCGTAATATTCCTGGAAACAGGAATAAGACTTAAGCTTCCTGTAGCATTAGACAAATTAGCTATAAATGCTATCTTTCCTGCTTGAGCTGAATTTTCAGTCATCACCCTCTTAGCACAAAGACTGCCTGAAAGCACAGTGATCTTAAACAAGCATAGCTGTGTATTAAAATGCCAAATCTAACAGTAGTTATCTGCAGATAAGGCCGGATGTCAATTGTTACCTAGTGATAAATGCTGTAAGGCAGTCTCTGCAAGTCTTCTGAGCCTAAACGTAGCATTTAGGAAAGTATAGAACCTTACATTGTATATGTCATGCTTTTAGCTCTTTCTCTGTTGTTACTATTAAAACGGTTCTGAGGATGCACTCTGTGGACAGACAGAAGTCAGAATGAGAAATCTACAATAGCCAGACACTTTGCCTTACTGGTACGGCTTGCTTATGGCAAGTCACCTGTAAATGGAACAGCCATCTCCACTCCCACTATGGCACAGTGCCACTCATTTGAATCCAGAATTTAATGCTTAGAATTTGTACTGCTTATGTTCTTGCCCTTGCTGAGTAGACACAAGTGCTTTCTGTCTTATTTGCTGATGATTCCCAACTTTTTGTTACGTTGCTGCGTGCCTTTGCAGTTCGTCATGATTCCTTGTCTGCCAAATTTGGTTGGTAGCAGTGCCCTTTGAGTCTGATTCTGGGAGTAGTTTCCATGTGGCTTGTCATCTTAATCAGACATTTGCTCATAGTTTCTAAAAGAATCGCCTGCCTCGTTTTAGACATGGCTTATTTTAGAACAGTATTTCTCAACTGTCTTTTAAAATTTGTGTAGGGAATTAAATATGGTTAGCAGCTTAACCAGAATTACTAAGTAATCCTAGAATTCAGCGATTAAAAAAGGATTTTTTAAAAAACTAAAGCTGTGCACGGCTTTCTTAAAACCAGTAAAATTAGTGGAGTTAAACAATATATAGTTCAGTCCAGAATGTGGTTGGTCTGTCCTTTTCCCATCTGATGTACCTTGGATCTTAATAATACACATTTCAAAAGATCTTTTAAGAGGAAAAAACAATTCTATTTTTCGTCCAAAAGAGCAATCTTTAAAAATAATGCCTTTGTAGATGGGTAATGATTCTATATTTGGTAGCAAACCCATATAAAGCAGTTGATCCTAGACAAAAATAAAGTCTTTTGACTGAATGACCTTGCTCATTTTTCCAAGTGGTAGCAGTTACATGCTCACAGAGGGATTAGTTAATTCAGATGTTTACAGCAGTACATAATGTAAGAATTTCTTATTTTTTTGTTTATACATACCATAAGAATTCCTTACAGCTGTTCAGTAAGGGTCAGCTTGTGCATGAGGGAGGTCTTTAGTCCTTTGCCCTGTTATTTATGAAGGTATGGGAGGATCTTGTTTACCTACTCATGTTTTGTCAGCTTTGTAAGCTGATACTTGTTTCTGCATCATTGGAGATCCAGTCTATTTATTACATTAGAAACACAACAAAATGTAATTTCTCTATTAGGTTGATTGTTAACGGTTCTTTTGTTATTTATTTTAAAAGATGGGGCAATAAGAGTCGGTAGGGGGAGAGAAGAGAACACTCTGTTAAGGATTTAATCTTCTCAGACAGAAGGCTAAGAAGTCTGCCTGTCTGCATCTGACTGGCATTGCTGCAAGCCAGCAATGCAGTAAAGCCATCCAATTTGGAGATAGCTTTGTTGAGCTGCATAATTCAAGTGAGTGTGTCCTCATTACAGAGCAACTCTTAAGCTACATGCAGCCTTATATTAGTCATAGGTAGGGAATATGACCTTCTTTTCCCCTTTCTATTATTTTTCTTTTTCATTAAAAGCTGCAGTTTGAGCAATGCCCAGGCTGTGTGTGAATTTAAGCTATGGAGGCTTTAACTGAGAGGAAAGTGGGATAAACATCCATCTAATTATAGCTGGGTCTGGCTCTAGTTTAAGGGTTCCTTAGCCAAAAGACCCCCACAAAAATGGAATTCCTGATGTGTTTATGATGTAATTAGGAATTACTGTTGAATAGTCAGGTGTGGATTTACCTTTCCCTGAGTAGCTCTGAAGTTGGTTTACTTATTTTTGAACAAACTACAAGGCTAGACAGAAATAGGGTGTTTCTTGCTCACGGGTAATCATGTCCATACATGGAGTTATTTCAAGGTTGCTTTCTCCACACAAGACAGAGATCTTTTAATCAGAACAACAAAAAACTTGAGAGATTTTGGAGCATTTTTTTTGTGTCTCATAGATTAAAAAGTGCCTAGAGGTCAACTTTCCCTTACTCACCTTGCTTTGGTAAGATTTGTTGTTATCTTTTCAGAGGCTTCATTTCCTTCAGAAGGATCTTTGGTTCTCAGTGAGCTGTTAATATGTACTAGCTTAAAAAAAAACCAACTCCACAGAACTAAAGATTTAAGTCTTTCTCTGTAGCAATTTGTAAATGTATAACCAACTAGCAGTGTTTTTAAAGTAATTTTCAACTAACCACTTAAAATGAAGGAAACACATATTGTATTATTAACTTCTACCAGAAGTTGAAGAATGTAATTTTGTATTTTAACAGAGGTTTTTGTGTCTTTAGTCTTTGAAGATGCTGATCTGTATTTTTTGCATGAAAATAGGGTAGAAGAATTCTTTGGGAACCCCATTTATGGTGAGGTAATTGGAAATTATAATTTACCTGCTTAGCTCCAGCCTTCTGGTTCTCATTTAGCAACCTCAATTCAGCATTATCTGAAAACCACACAATCTAGCAACTGGAACTGGGAATAAAGAGGCTTTTTGCAATAAGAACTTTAAGATCTGAGGAACTGAATGATACTAGCCCAAAGCAGGCAAGAACAATACTTACAGTTATAAGATGCTAACACAGTTTTGCTGTCCTCACAGAACTAAATTATAGTTTAGCATTGTTTTGTACAATAATTAATAGCATAAGCACTTCTTTATTTCCAGCAAGTTTTGGGTTTAAACATGATTGAGCTTTTGAGTATTGCACAGACGAACTCCAAGGACAAGACTTCTGCAGAGGTTCCCTGTTTGCTTTTTCCTTTCAGTAGCATCTGAACATCAGGACTGATGATTTCTTTGAACTGTGGGCAGGAGCTTAGCAAAATGTACATAGTGTGCTAACACACTGTTTTGTTGGGAAGTGTTACCTCATCCAAGAAATTTTAAGAGTAATGTCACGCATGGCATTTGGAAGTGTTTCCCCACGGGTCTCTAACTCCCTGTTCTTCCAAAAGGGGACAACGCCTTTGCGTTTCACCTGACGGAAAACAAATCCCTACTACCAGGGAATAACAATAGCACTGATGGGATCTAGCTGCCAAATGCCACCACTTTCACTCTCACCACACAATGAAAATGGAAAAAAAATTCAACACATGGAACCTTAGCAGCTTCCTGGGGAAGTGATCTGTGCCAGTCGTTGCCAAAAGGAAACAGCTCACAAAGTGCTCCTTCTGGCTGAGGGATTGCCCTGTTCTTGTTCCTCTCTGTTCCCCAGTGTGTGGTTCTCAGGGAAATCTGCAGGCGAAGCTGTTCCAGCTGCCTGCACAGAGAACCTGTGTCTTAACAGCTTTGAGGACCTTCAAGGTGGCTTGGTGGGTGGCAGCTGCATGGATGTCTCTTGCAGTACGTGCAGCACAGTGAGTCTGGCCTTGGCTTTCCTGCAGCTGATTCAAGAGCAAGAATTGGCTTGATATAAACTTGCTCAGTTGGCTAAGAAAAATGGTTGAACAAGCAAGCTTTGCCACCTGGGTCAGCATTATCATCATCCTGCTGCTGGGAGGAAGCTTGATATTAAATATAAAGCCAATGCAGATCCATCCTAATGTGTCCTGATGATGAACAGTCAGAGCTTACACTCAGTTCAAGTTGAATTTGTATACTAATGGGTGATTCAGTAGCGCACTGATCCAGTCTGTACAATGCTGAAACCAAGGCTTGCAGGTCAGATTGGTTGGGCTTCTACTCCTGCACACCAACAGCACTGTCAGTAGCTATAGCACAAGAGTGAGAGAGAAATGGGAATAAGACAGGAGCAGATGCTTTGGCTGTCAGCTCAGGGACAGGTGGAAAAGTAGAGGTGAATCAGTCAACTGTGTGAAGTTACAGCCCTGCAATGCAAATTCAGAAGCTCCACAAATAAAATTATTTGGATTTTCTATAGTGTTATCATTTCTGGTTTTGAATGGCTGCAGAAAAGAAAAATAAGCCCTATTGCCCAAAGCCTTAATATTTAACTTCTATGTGCTTTTAGACAGTATTCTTACTTTTTTTCTGTTTTTTCCAGAATTAAAATCAGCGCTTCATCAGATCTCGTGTGTGCACAGTGAAAAAATACACTGTGCTGTCAGCACACTTCTTAACATCACTCTTCATGAGAGAAACCAAATTGTCTGTGTACGTGCTTGTTCTGGGTACTCCTGCTTTTATTAACGGCAAACTCACAAAAGGGACAAGAACTTGAAGCAAATTAGCATCTCGCTGGGGAAAGGACCCACCATATGCTCCTGGTATCTAAACTGCTACCTCATCCAAAAACCACATCTTTGATACTTGCCTCTGAACTTGAGAGAGGTACTGGCTTGCACCAATTTTTTCTAGCAGTTGTTGAACCATGCTGGGAAGGAGTACAAGAGATATTTTGCAAGACTCTGGGTTCTTCCCATGAAGTCTAAAAATGTGAAATACAGTAGGTGTCTGGGGAAAACCAATCCTTTTATGTTGTTCAGTTACATATGAATTACAGACCAGTACATTTTGATCTAATGACAGTCAAGTAATAACTGTGGCACTGTAATAGCTGAGTGAGGTAATGCTGTTTAAGATGAGAGGAAGATTTTCAGAGCATTATCCCATTTCCACAATCACTCTTGTAGACTAAACAAGCCAAGTGCTAAAAATTTTTGCAGGGATTTGGCTTTCTGAACCACTCTTTGTTTTTACTTCTCCTCTGGGCTTTTCTCAATTGTCTGTCCTACACCCCAAACCAGAAGCATATTCCAACTGATACCTTACTGTTACTGAGCAGACCAGACTTCCTCCCCAGTCTGTTGTGTATTATGTTTCTCTTTTTAATAAACTGCAGATTGTTATCTCCCTCTTTCTTTATTTTTTTTAAATTTTAATAGTTTCACACTGTTGGCTCAATTTATTGTCATTGTAACCATTGTAACCTTTTCTGCTGTACTGCTGCTAGTCTGGCATTCTTTTGACTGTTTCATGCATTTGAAGATTTCTTTTGAAGTCCAAATGTGATTCTTTGTACTTGGCTGTATTGAATTTTATCTTGCTGGTTTTGGGCCATTTCTCTAATTTGTTCAGACCATCTTGAGTTCTGCTCAGCTCTTCAGGGTGTTTCACACTCCTTGCAGGTTGATGTCTCTGCAGTTTCAGTAGGACTACTTGCTGGGTTTTGGCCCTGGTCAGTAGGAGAAGCGCTGAGTGAGTGGGTTTATTCAAGCAGCTCTGCACCTGTGATAGAGGATCTTGTTCCAAAAGAAAGGTGCTTTTCCAGTTTGCTTTGTCTGAAACTATTTTATATTTGACGTTTATTTGATTTGCTGCTTTCCTTCTGCCTATAGAGCACAAGGAAAGAAGGAAAGTGTGTTAGTTTTGGGGTTAGATTTTGGCAAGCTCATCATGGTGGCTTACTGCTTTCTAATTTTCATTGCCTGTTTATGGTTTGTTTAGTATTTTGTTTCTATGTGCTGAAGATAGATTTATGGATGTGTAATTCAGTCAGTCTTTTCTTCCTTTTTAAAAATGGGTATTACCCTCTTCCTCTTGAGGTTTTGTAAAGGCAAAAGCCTCTAAAAAATCCTCCAGGGTACATGCTCTTTTCTGAACAGTTTCCCCTCCTTGTTTCCTAAACTCTGAGGATAAATTTACTAATCTGACAGAAGAGGAAGAGCAGCCTCAGGGAAAGGGAAAGGCACACAGGACAGCCCCATCATCCTAGAATATAGTGACCAACATTAGTATGCCTAATTTCTGATAGTCTCATAATTTTGCAGCTATATACCTGAGGTGCAGTTCTTAAGAATGAGATAGAAAGCTTGATAGACTTTGATAAAGATTTCTCTTAAAAAAAAACCAAGAAAAAGTAGCTTTGGCAGCTCGTGACAATTTTTGTGCAGAGCAAGGTCTGCATGAGAGATTTCAAGTTTGAAAGTAGTCACTACAACTACTCAATTGCCTCTGCTGTTTCTTTAACAGTCCTATTTCCAACCTGATAATCTGATGTGTTGGTTTTATTTTCTTTGGGTTTGGGTTACAAAGCGTGAAATTTGCAGATGCACTTAATGGATTATAGGTTATGGTTTATTCATTTTCTTTTTTGTTTTCCCAGCAACTACATAGAATTTTCAAACATATAGATAACTGTAAGAGAATGTGACTCTTTCTGTGCATACATAGCAGGGTATTAAAAATAACATACTGAGCAAATGTATCAGAATTCTAATCAGTAATTATTATTTCGAAAAGACTTCAGGTGGACATAGAGCTGGCATGTCCTTCATTGTTTTATCCTGATCAGGGATGCTGAAGGCTCTCACTGAGATGTGCTGAAGTGAACTGCAGGAGAAGGGCCCTGTGCTGGGGTCAGAGGATGCTCTGGGGCATGGCTGAGTTGCTGAGGAATTTCTAATGTCTCAGAGTGGTGTGAAATATCAGGACCTAGATGTGAAAGAGGGCCCTGATGATTTAAGAGCAGGATTTTCCTTATTTGGAGCACGAGTCCAAGTAGGACAGAAACAAACTTCATTTTGGAGCAATGCTTAATGAAGTTCCTGACAGCAGGCTGTGGCGGGGGGGCTGCCTGCAGGTGTCTGCTGCTGCCTCTGCTGAAAGAAGTGGAACAGATGTCACTTTTAGGGACAGATTATGCAAAGAAAACGTCAACATTTATCTTAAAATATTGATCCAGAGGAAAGCTGCATTACAAAGCCTTGAAAGCAGCTGAAGGTTGAGGGAAGAGGAGAATGAAGTTGGTGGCTGCACTGTTTCCCTGTGACCAGCACCACCTTTGGGGGGGGCTCCAGGCACACCTGTGTGGCTGCTGCCAGGTCTGGCACTGCTGCAAGTCTGCTTTAATAGAGCAGGAGAAAATATTTCTGGGGTTTTTCTCCGAAGGTAAGTGCTTTTCCCCCTGCAGAGAAGGTTTTGCATGGTTGTTGCAACTCCAGCTGGAGGGGTATAGGATGAGTATTTTTGCTTTTTGAATGCATTTAGGGCTGGGAAATGTGGACTGACAGAAATGTAAATTTTAATAAGTATTTTCAATCAATTAAAAGAAGTGGAAGAGACACCTTTCTTTTTTGGACATTTTGCAGAGATCTGAAGAGAAGGGAAATCATTTAAGCAAGTTTTGCTAGCATTAATACTTCTTTTGTTCAAGATTTGAAAAGCAGCTTTAGGATGCCTAAAGGTGCAGATCCTGTTGCTGCACAGACAATGTAAATACTTGAGCTAATTAATAAAATAAAATACAATGTTTGTGGATTTTAAAACTGCACTGGAATTAAAATCACAATTCAGCTCACAGATTTCACATAATGTGTTTCATTGAAAAAGTTCATTTTTGGAAGGTATTCTGAGGCTGGAGCACCTCTTCTATGAAGACAGGCTGAGAGAGCTGGATTTGTTCAGCCTGGAGAAGAAAAGGCTCTGGAGAGACCTTAGAGCCCCTTCCAGTACCTGATGGGGCTGCAAGAGAGCTGGAGAGGAACTTGTCACAAGGACATGGAGTGACAGGACAAGGGAGAATGGCTTTTAACTGAGAGTAGGTTTAGACCAGATTAGAGAGAAATTCTTGACTGTGAGGGTGGTGAGGCACTGGAACAGGTTGCCCAGAGAAGCTGTGGATGCCCCATCCCTAAAGCATTTTGAGGCTAGACTGGATGGGCCTTTGAGCAGCCTGATCTAGTGGAAGGTGCCCCTGCCCATGACAGAGGAGTTGGAACCTGATGATCTTTAAAGTCCCTTCCAACCCAACCCATTCTGTGATTCTATGGCTCTATGATATTTTCTATTGTAAGAAGGAGTGTCTTGAATAAATGTTTTTATCCCTGTAATCACCTAAATACAGGTAGATGTACATATAATCCTGGTTATTAAATGGCAGAAAAATTTGGTAGTGGTTTAAAATCAAGTGGTCTTTATATTTGGATCAAGTTTATTTCTGTCAGGGCAGAAATAGTTTTCCTTTCTCACTTTCCTCTCTTACTTTTCGGTCATTGATGTTCAATATTCACTCAAAGCTTAAGTTATACTCTTTCCTTACTTGCTGTGGTGCCTTCTCACTGCTAGTCATAGAAACAGAAGTACAACATTGATATTATTTTATTTTGTTATGTATTAGATGTTTGGGGTCTTTTTCAACTGCATAAAGATTCTTTGTTTTTTGGATGATAAATGTTCCTATTGCAGTGTGCAAGGCATTCTTTTATCTGTTTTGTTGCTATTTTTTAATTTGTGCTATGTCAGACCTATATTCTATAAATTGTTTAAAAAATATTTTTGGATAAAAGGCTAAGGTTTTCTTGTATATTCATAAGGCTGCTCTGCATACCATCGTGACACAATCTGTGTGATCAAAGGTTCATTTTTCTAGGACGCTTTTGTTCTGTCGGTACATGCCGCGTGTGCAGAGGATGTTTGGGGACAGCTCGGGGCTGTGCAGTGCGCGGCTCTATCCGCGGAGCTGGCACCGCTCGGTGGCGAGCAGCGGCACTGGCTTGCCGAGAAAGCCACCTGGAAAATTTCCATGTAAGGGAGACGGCTGCGGAGAGATTGGCAGCTATGGTGGCTTTAACTCCAAGTGCTTTTCTAGCAGCTGGGATGATAAAAAAAGAAACCACCACCTGAATCGCTCTGAGCTGAAGTTATACTACTACCTGACAGAGAGATCATAACTAAGTTTTATAAACCCTTTACTTAAAAACATTTTTACAAAATGCAAGATACTCAGATTTGGTTCAGAGTCTGAACTACAATTGTATTTTCTCAGGTAAGAAATAATACAAATATCTATTATTACTGTGTGCAAATAATGTGAGGAAAAAGTCTGATGAGTTACAGAGTAATATGTAAAACAATTTTAAAAAATCCCAGTTTCGAATTATATGTTTGTTTAATCTTCAAAATTAGTCTTTTTTTAATTGAAAAGTGAAAGCTAGTACAAAGGTGTTTCAGAAAAGCAGAATAGAAATTTCTGTTGAAGGGCTTCTGTTCATTGCTATAAAAGGAAGTTGTATTTAACATGATGCCTGGGATTTGTCCCAAATTAAAAATAGAATAGAAAGCTTGTTATCTCTGCTGTATTAGAAAGCCTGACAGTGCAAATAGTGGTGGAGAGGGAGACATACCTAATCAAACCAACCCTTTAGCAAAAATGGGTTTTATGTCATCAAGTGGCTAGGGTACCCCTTGGATAGTTCTGTTCACAGTAATAGCACAGAAGTTTTAAATTTATTTTTCTTTTAGTATTGAGAATGAATCCTTTATTGGTGTGCAACATAAAAAGCTTTTGGGCTTGCCAGTAGGAATTGTTAAATTAAAAGGTTATTTCCAGAACACTTGTATCTCATCATCTGAGGACCAGAAGCAATTAAATCTTTACCACTATGCTGGAGAGGACTGCCTGAAATGGAAAAGATGAGAAATTTTTCAAGATGTTGAAAGGATTGTGATTCTCGGAAAAGACCCATTTAAGAATAGTTTATGACTGTTGTAGTTATAAACTCACTGCCATAGAAGGAATGTGCTGTATGTTGGCAGGCTACCAAGTCAGGGAAAATGAAAGTGCAGCTCAGCACTGTTTTAGTGCATCAGATCTGGGAGGAGCAGGAGTTGGGGGGAATCCCAATTGACCTATATTTACTTTGCTTTGGGAAGTATTGCCAGTAGTAACTATTGGGAAACAATCTGCAAATGACAGATGTATGAGCACTTGCAAGAATGAGAGACTTGCTGGTTTCTACTCTTAGCCAAGAATCCTCTATCATCCCAGGCTTGGGAACTCCTTGTTTGTCTTGTTTCTTTCCTTCCTTGAGGTCGCTGTGTTTTTGTATCTCTTCGCAGTTTCACTTTTCCCATTTCATCTGCTGTTCACAAGGCTTGCACTGTCTTGTCTTTACATTAGTGAAATCTCCTTCCATTTTACTACCCTCCCTAAGGACCAAGAGGCAGTCCCTTGAGCAAGGACTCTCTTTTGTGTTACTGAAAGCAGAAATAATCGTCTCCCTCCTCTGCTTGTACTCTGTGTAGCATGGATGTCCTCTACAGCCCCACAGGCCACATCCTTAGGTTGTTTAGAGGGGATCAGTATCACCACTCTGCTGTGTGTAAATGTTAATATTTAAATAAGGAGAAATCAAGCCAGCAGTTTTCTTGTCCATGGGAGCCAGTTGCTGAACAGGGAGGCATTAATATGCCTTTCTCCTTGTTGCTTTTTGGGAGGGTATAGCCTTCAAAAACTCATTTATTTTGATCATCTTCAGTCTTTTTAAATTTGGCCCTTGGACACACCCTCAGGCTTTAGTCACACCAGTCTTCTTGTTGCCAAGCTGTTTCTTTGCTAGCAGGAGAAGGGAGCAAGGCAGTGGCCAGTTCAGCATACAGAAAGGGTTGGTTATTCTTGGGAGAAATAGTGAGCTTTCCATTTTAGCCAGCTGATGCTAGAAAGAATGTTACATCAGTTTGGTAAATAGATGAAAATTAAATACACATATTTGTTTTCTGTTCAGATGTTGTCTTTTTCTTTTCTAAGTATAAATATTTTTTCAGTACTGGAGAACCATTCTAATACAAATCTGAAGTGGGAATCTCATCTCTCTTAAATGGAGGACAGAAGTCTGGGCAGTCCAAAGGCTGAACTCCTAAAAATATCTCTGATTCACCTCTTTGTGGAACCTTTATGCAGTCTAAGGATAAAGTATGGAGAGTATTATTCTGTCAGGCAGTACTTGTCAATTGCGTATCACATAGTGGGACTCAGTGTGAGCAGATGGGCATTTCTGCTCATTCTCTTTTCCTGCCTTCCTCTGTTTTTTGTCTGATCTCAACCTTTGGACTTTTCTTCCTCCTTCCCTACTCCAGCCATTAATAGGAGGAATATAGAAGGCATTGCTGCTAAAGCTTCCTGGCTAGAACATGAAAAGGATACCTCAGGAACACCAATAGACTGGACACAGGAAAAGGAAGACTGGCCTGTGGGCACTGAGGGAAGCTGGGGAAGCCGTGGGACCAGGGAGGGCCTTGTGCACCCCTTGAGCTTGAGCATCTGTGGTGTGTGTCCTGCTTATTGTGCCCAGGCAGGCATCTGCCACTTCCTGCCCTGCTGGCTCTGCAGTGCAGGGACAACTGCTACAGTTCATGTTATGGAGCACTGAATAGACTGCCCAGTTAGTGACTTCTCTGGTTGCTTTGCAAATGATCATTCCTGTAAGTAAGGGCCATTAAAACACCTGGATCTGACAGTATCCTAAAGCATATGTGAGCCCAACTGGTATTTGAAAATGTCTTTTGTGCATTTTGCAGGAAGATTTTTTAGGTTAAAGTTTTAGGTGCTCTGGGGAAGGGTTTAAGAACAAAATTCAGTACAAGAGAATACGTAAAATTCAAGAAAACAAAAAGGTTTTGAACTTCACTCTTTAGGCTCCTTTCTAATGGCAGTACTAACTTTAAGTTTAAACCTTGACGTTTCCTGGTGTTCCATTCAAATATTATGAGGTATGGCAGTAATTACCTCTTTTATCAGGCCACAATGTAAATTTCCTAAAAGTACACAGGGTTGCCATTTGTTTTGCACATTCCAGCACAAGCTGCTAAGGAAAATATGTTTTAATTGAGAGTCTTAAAAGTGAAGTGGGAATTCAGGTCCAATATTTCAGATTTCTGTGGCTGTAATTGAGAAGCTAATGTTGTATAGAGAGGGGATATATGCTGATGAGCATGCAAGTTATATGCTACAATACTTCTGTAGAGCTGTAGGGTTAATGCAATTAATTTAATTTAGAATGCTTTATTCCTCTTCAGTAAGTCCTTGAGAAGCTTACATTTATAATTGTCTTTATCGTTATCCTAGCTGTTAATGACTAAAGTATTTTATTCTCAGCAGACAGTGAGCTTTTGCAAGGTATTTTAATAGCAAATAGCAAATCACAAACTTTTGAAGACCCCTAGTTTGCATCATCAATAGATGTACAAGCACTGAAAATACAGAGCCTAAAATCTCTTTTAAAATTTCATAGAATCACAGAATGGTTTGGATTGGAAGGGACCTTAGCTAGTTCCAAAACCTCTGCTGTGGTCAGGGACACCTTACAGTAAGGCCAGGTTGTTCAGAGCCCCATTCAACCTGGCCTCAAACATTTACAGGGGTGGGACATTCTCCACTGGACAACCTGCTCCAGTGTCTCACTGCTCTCACAGTGAAGAATTTCTTCCTAATATCTAATCTAAATTATCCTTTCCCAGGCTTTTGTCAATTACCTTAACTACTCAGTTCCAAACACTTCAAATATAGTATGGTGCACTGAAACATGCAGTTGTCTAAAAATACAATTATAAAGCACAAATGCACATGCACAGGATGTGTGGTTTTTTGAGGGCTGAAGGCTGCCTCCTCATGGTTCTCTCAGGCTGTTGGGAGGCTAGGACAGCCCAGGTAATAAGGTGTATAAAAGTGACAATACTTTGTGCACTGCAAAGGATACTAGTTTCAAGATCAGAGATCTTGGATTGGAGTGGGAACTGGAACTCTTCCCTCTTCTTTTACTGATAAGTAACCAGCAGTCATCAGGTCCCTGCTGGAAAGTTTTCCTGTACTCCAGTCTCCTGCTACAGCTGGCAGCTTCATGATGATTTATTAAACAACTCTTGCAAGCCATGCAGCATTGCCTTTGTCTGCACTGTAGCATACACCATGACAAACCTGAGACATTTCCTGCAAACAGCAAAGTCTCTTAAAGCCACCAAGTGCAGTGTGGAGAGCAGGAAAGACCAAAAGTCCTTGGTGTTAGCACAGAATGTATTGAGGGAAAATGACAAGGGAGGAAATAATTGTTTAGACACAGAAAGACATGACCTACTGAAACACTTGCTCATGTGGTTCTCTCTTTAGGCCACACCTTTTGTTTCTGCAGTTCCCGAGGGTTGATCTGTTCTGTCTGCTGACTCTGGCTCACAGCAGCTTTAGGTGAGCAAAAGCTGAATTTAAAAATATGGATATCCAAATGTGAAAACTGAAATAAATATATATACAAGTTACTGCGCTAAGTTTTGTCAGGGCAACATTTGGTTATAGTTTGCTTTGTGTCAAAATAAATAAGTAAACTATTTGCAAAACAACTGGTCAAACTTATTGCTGGACTGAAAAAAAACTTAACAAAACAAATACTGATAAAAATTAAACTGTTAATTTAGCACTTGACTCCCAAGTCTTTACTTCTTTCTAACTTCAAGTTGTTTGGCTTTCTTGCGTGTGACAATTGTTTTGCTCTTTGCTTTTTCCACTGACATAGGAATTCCTCACAAGAGCCTGGGAGCCTGGCTCTCTAACTAGTGTGTGCCTATCTCTTAATTGTTTCCTGCCCTCCAAGTGAGGCCAGAGACTTGGGACTGGGGGAAGGGAAATTAGAAAAAAGTAGAAACCTCACACTATTAAGGTCTTATTATTGGGACAAGAAAAAACCCCTGTTCCTTCCCTTAAGAATTTGTGGATTTTTTTTATTTACTTGTAAAGAGCTAAAACTTTATGTTTTTTTCTTGTGAGAGCTAGGATTCTCATGTAATCTTAGGAATTCTGGACCTGAGTTGTCAGAAATAACACTGAATATGGAAAAATTTAAACAAGTAGTGTTACGAGCTCCCGAGACCCTTGATGTTTCCCCTACTGCTCTTACAAACAAGATGTGGTAATATCAGAATTTAACCTCTCAAGTTGTCCTTCACCCAAAGAAATTTTTCTTGTTGCAGACAGAGGTTGAAAAAACATAACCTGAGTAGATACAAAGTTCTTAATTTCCGAAGGACAAATTCGACAGACCACCTATGTTACTTTATAGCTAATAATTTTGGGGCCAAATTTATGTTTTCTGAATGTCCACAATGGACAATATAGAAGCTCTTGGAAGCTGGTAGTTTCTTAATGTTTGCCAACATTAGGCTCCTAAAAAGAAGGCTTCCCTGGAGTTAAAATTTCTGTCCTAGAAAACTGCTTCTGAAACCCAACTAATGACATAGTTACTGCTGTATTTGTGTTATCTGTACTTACAAGATTTATAAGTTATTGATGAGCATGGTGTTCATCCTATGAGAGCCAGACAGATGGAAGATCCATATTGTACTCTGTTAAAGCGTGAAGTGCAGTGAAGGGATTCCAAGAGGTCTGATGACATCCAGGGACAACTGTGGAGGAGCCAACAAGGTCCAGGCTGTTGCAGGCAGCACAGAAAGCAGCACTTTTTTTTTTTTTTAAAGGGCAATCTATCAAAATAAACCCAAACAGTGATGTGTAAAAGCATCATTCCCTTCCCTGAATTGTTCTGCTCTGACCTCTTCACTAGCATCTGTCCTTCCAGGAAAGTGGCACATTGCAGTACTGCAGTGAAGATGTGGGGCAGTGAGTCTGTGTGATGGAAGTGCAGCGCTGCAGTTCTCACTGTGATTCAGGCATGTGACAGTCGTGTTGGCATTGCTGTCCCCAGGCCACCTGGCCTGAGCACTGCAAGGTGGGGTGCTGGGCTCCCCTGGAGCTCAGGCAGGTACCTCCAGCACCAGCATGGGGACTTTGCTTAACCTATAGAGGGCTAGGCATGTACAGTATGGGGGTTGAAACCAGCCCAGGATGGTGTTTTCATAGAATCATTTAGGTTGGAAAAGACTCTGAGATCATCAGTCCAACATCTGACTGAGCACCATGGCACATGTCAACTGGACCATGGCACTTCCTGGGGCAGCCCATTGCAATGTCTAATTACCTTTTCTGTGAAGAAATTCTTCTTAATGCCCAACCTAAACCTACCCTGATGTCCTCTCATCCTACTGTTAGTTGCCTGGGAGAAGAGGCTGACCCACACCTGGCTACAACCCTCTTTCAGGTAGTTAAATAGAGTGACAACATCACTCCTGGTCCTCCTCTTCTCCAGGCTAACCAACCTCAGCCACTCCATATCAGACTGTGTGTCAAAACACTTCACCAATGACATTGCCCTTCTCTGGACATCTTCCTGTGTTTCCTGTCATGCTCTGGCTGCTCCTCTTAAGTAAATCAGAGACATAAAACAAGGCACGTCAGCCTGCTAAAGGCTATGGCCAATCTTGCATGCACCACAGGAAGAGCGGAGGGAAGATATAAACCTGTTTCATTCTCCCTAGATCTGTTCTTTCTACCATGGAATTGATGGGTGGGGTAAAGCACCTCCAAACCAAACATGTTAATTGCAATGAGTTTGTCTTTGCACTTCTCTTTACTGATTAATCAGAAGCCATTCTTACGGGGGCCTGCAAGCCCCTGTAAGCTTCCTGCAGCAGGGTTTGTATGTGTACAGTACCTGGCACCAGGAGGTCTCCTCCCACTGGAACTACTGGGCATTGCTATAAATTACAGAGTAAATGGAAATAGCAATCAAAGCATCAGCAATAAAAGAATAAATTAGATTAACTGAAATAAAGTACTTTCATGGATGATCAACGATAGCTCACTGGGATCTCAGGACTTGCATATTCTCCAAGTCTTTATGAATATGTAAGAGTAAATAATAACATTTTGTTGAAGACTGAAATACTTGACATTTTCAAGAGGCCGGGATCTATTTTATGCTTGTCGGGAATTTCGAATAATTTATTTTAAGCTGTTCACAGTTGAAGGAGGGAGGGCGGCGGTGTCGCTCCGGGCTCTCTGTGAGCGCCGTGCAGCAGCGCGCTGGGCAGCGGCCGCCAGGCGGCGCCACCCGCGCGGGCCCGTGCGCGCTGCCCGCCGGCAGGGGGCGCTCGGTGCCGCTGCTGCCGGAGCGGGGAACCGGCCTCAGGCGGAGCTGTGGGACAGTGGCGACTGCGGGACACCGGGACTGTGGCGGCTGCAGGACAGCGGCGGCTATGGGACAGTGCCGGCAGTGGGACATTGCCGGCCGTGGGACTACGGGACAATGCCGGCTGTGGGACTGTGCTGGCTGTGGGACAGTGCCGGCAGTGGGACAGTGCCGGCTGCGGACCAAGGGCAGAGTTGCGGCGGGGCTGCGCGCAGCCCTTGGTTTCCTGGCACTCTGCTCCTGAGGGTTTCGCGCTGTCTTTCACGCGGCTCTGCTGGCGCTGTGACAGGGACGTGTCTGTGTGTGTGTGATGGCGCTCACGGGCTGCCTGCCCCGCAGAGCCCGCCCGGCTCCCTGCCCCGCAGAGCCCGCCCGGCTCCCTGCCCGCAGTGCCAGCCCGGCTCCCTGCCCCGCAGTGCTAACCCCGCTCCCTGCCCCGCAGTGCCAACCCGGCTCCCTGCCCGCAGATCCCGCCCGGCTCCCTGCCCCGCAGTGCCAGCCCGGCTCCCTGCCCCGCAGTGCCAGCCCGGCTCCCTGCCCCGCAGTGCTAACCCGGCTCCCTGCCCCGCAGAGCCCGCCTGGCTCCCTGCCCCGCAGTGCTAACCCCGCTCCCTGCCCCGCAGATCCCGCCCGGCTCCTTGCCCCGCAGATCCCGCCCGGCTCCCTGCCCCGCAGATCCCGCCCGGCTCCCTGCCCCGCAGTGCCAGCCCGGCTCCCTGCCCCGCAGATCCCGCCCGGCTCCTTGCCCCGCAGATCCCGCCCGGCTCCCTGCCCCGCAGATCCCGCCCGGCTCCCTGCCCCGCAGTGCCAGCCCGGCTCCCTGCCCCGCAGTGCCAGCCCGGCTCCCTGCCCCGCAGTGCCAACCCGGCTCCCTGCCCCGCAGTGCCAGCCCGGCTCCCTGCCCCGCAGTGCCAGCCCGGCTCCCTGCCCGCAGTGCTAACCCGGCTCCCTGCCCGCAGTGCTAACCCCGCTCCCTGCCCCGCCGCCGTCGCGCAAGTGTCAGGGGTCTCGCAGCGAGTTTCTTTGGGTGCAATCGTGCTGAGGCGTGTGCATGCGGCCAGGTTTCCTTCAGATGCGCTCCAGACCGGTTTGGTAATGGGTACGGCTGGGGCTGGGTCCTTGTAGTCATAGAATTATCTCAGAACAGTTTGGCTCGGAAGAGATCTTTAAAGGCCACCTAATCCAACCCCCAGCAATGGGCAGGGACAACTTCAACTACATCTGGTTTCTCAGAGTCCCTGACACTGAATGCTGTCAGGCATTCAGCCTGACACTGAATGCTGTCAGGGATGGGGCGTCCGCCGCTGTTTGGGGTGTTCTGTAAGTGTCCTTCCTCTCAGAGCCTTGTTCTTCGGCACGGGTGGCCAGTCTGTCCCCTGCTGGCACAGCCCCGGCTGTGGGCCGTGGCAGGACTCTGCCCTCCCCGGCTCCTGGGCTGCTGCAGACAAAACGTGAGACTCACAGGAGGCTGGGCCACCTGCCCTGCTGCTCCACAGCTACATGGGGCCTGATCCTGCTTCCACCAGAGTCCCAGAGAGTTTCTGTCCCAGCTTTGGGGATGTTGGGATGGGATGTGTGAGATGGGATAGGCTCAAGTCCTGCGTGACATAATCATCTGAAGTGAGCTGTGGCTGTGGCTGGGCTATAAGGCAGCTGCATTTCCTCTTTCCCATTGCGGGGTGAATGGAACAATTAGTATTTGTGCATTAAGCCCTTCTGAAATAAAATCTCATGACTGCCATCTCTCTGTCTGCTATATTTGAACTGGCTGGAAGATTGTTTAAATATATATCATGGACAGTTTACAACATGAATTATTTCCTGCCTTTGAAAAGCCATGGTTTTAAGATATCTGGCAAGTTTATTACAATGAAATGTCACATTCTTCAAACAAGTCATCAAAAGAACAATTTTTAGCAATGACCGGTTTCCAGCATTCACCATTCAGAAATGTTGCAGAGTGTGATCTTGATTTAAATAAAATAAATAGGAAAAGCCTGCATGTTTGATCTGTCCAGCATTCCCAGGTGTTCCAAGCAGGATTCCTACTATCTAGCTGAGGTTCTAAGGTTTTTTTTCCTTAGTACCCCTCCACTTGTGACTAGGCCAAGTTGTTCTCAGTTGGGTATCTAAAGCAGCTGTTATGAATGCCCCCTATGAAAATGTCCAGTCCCTCTCTCTTTGTAGCATATAAAATGGTTTTACTGAACACTGTGTAATATGTATCAAAATGTTGGGGGGTTGGGTAGCAAAAATGGGTTAAATGCACTAAGAAAAGTGCATTTAGAATTGTGGTCCTGTGTGGTAGTGTTATAAAATTTTAAGTATTGTTTTTTTTTTCAGTGAATGTATCTTAACATTTTTGATGTTTTAATTTGTTCTCATCCTTTTTTTTTTCTTTTTTCTTTTTTTTTTTCTTCCCTACTCAGCTCTTGCCCCTGTTCTTTGCCTCTGGTTTTGTTGGTGAGGATATCACAGTGATGTCTGCATTCAACCTGCTGCATTTGGTGACAAAGAGCCAGCCAGTGGCCCTGCGAGCCTGTGGGCTTCCCTCAGGTTGAATGGGTGCTGCTTGTTGTGTCATGCATAATAAAGGCCCTTGTAGAAATGAGTGTCTCTGCTGCAGGAAACAATGTGCTGTGGATTGTTATGTTTAAATTTTCCTTTGAAGCAGAAGCTATTTGCACTTTTTTTCTTTTGTAAAAGTCACTGAGTTGAGTGAGCAATTTCATATCTGAGATTTGAAGAAGCTTGGAAATGCTGACTTGGCCAAAACACTGTCGCTTAAATTTTATATTATTTTCCTCATTCTGGGCAAAAACTGTATAATTAAACTGAAAATATTTTATTAAATGTCATTCCTAATTTTAAAAGGGAATATCTAAAAGAATTTCACATATTGATTGCTATTAAATTATAGTGTAGGTTGAAAATATTTTCCAAAATATTTAGCAGTTATACTCCATGTGTTTCTTTTCACATTTTTATTATAAATCACAAATTTATTACAAATACTGAAAATCATGTACAAAAAGTGTGCAGAATTTAAAACTTAGTTATTTCATTCCTCAGACAGCATATTCCTTAGTTATGTGACACTTCTCTACATAAAGTGGAAACATGCAATTTAATGCCCACATGCTGTTGCACTTTTCATGTAAGGTCCAGGTTTGTCCATTAGATCTGGGAAGGGTGCCATGAGACTCCATATTCATGAATTGATTATAACATGAAAACCTTGAGCCTAAGTATTTTGTGTTTCAGTTGAATGGCAACAGTCTACAGACTGTTGTAATAACGTCAGTATAATAATGTCATGTGGGAGAAAATATAAGCTGTATTGAGTTAATTTTGAACATTGCTAGAAATTTTCTTGACCCTCAAACGAAAAAAGGCTGATTGGTGTTTGAAGCCTCAAAAATGGGCCAGCTTGGGTATTTTGCTACACTCACAACTGGTTTGTAAGAGTGCAGAATGTTACATGCAGTTTCTCCCAGACCCTAGCAAGCATATGGAGCTGATGTTTTAAAGATTTTTTTTTTGGTGATAAGACATCAGTTTTCAAGCTGATGGATTTTCCTAAAGCTTATTAGACTTTATTTGAACTAAATCTGAGTCCAATTTTTGCAGCATTTTCGTTCCATTTCTCCCACATGTGCACAAAACTCCCATTAACCTTGATAGGAACTGCAAACACATATTGAGGAAGAGAAAGAATAACCCACATTGTGTCAGCTTGACCTCGGTTTCCTGTTATATTTGCTGCTGAGCCAGATTTAAAATCCTAAAAATATAGGGTAAGCAAATTTCCTTAGCCCTCATTATGCACCTTTTGATGTGTGCTCATATTGCTGGTGTCTGTCTTAACACGGGGGCACTCAGTCTTCTGGCCATTTTGTTCCCACTCTGAAAAAGAGATCTGCAAGCTGATCAGCCAAGAACACACACAGCCCATGGGAGGTTTTGCTGTTCTGTACCTGTTTCCAAAGCACTGCGTTAGCTGTTTTTATCAAGTTGTTTTTCTGTCATAATCCAGTAATCACATTTTGGAATAAGAAGTTAACAGTACTATTTATTCCCACTCCTTAGATCCTTAACTGTGGGACCATTAATAGATTGAGTTCCACTGACTGACTACTTTATAGAGATATATATAGAGAGATATTTATATACATTAAGTCCAAATTCATCTGCTAACAGTGGAATAATATACAATCACATATCTCACATACTTTTAAGAGTAGTCTAAATTCCTCAGATGCTTAAAAATTAACATAGGCTTACTTTGCATATGGTTTAGTTTTTTGTGTGTGGTGTATTTAAGGGGTTGCAAGTAAATGGCATAGCATATATCAAATACAACATGGGAGGGAAATGTAGAGCCAACATCTGCTTAAATGCCACAATGCCCTGTGACTTTGGCTTCTGAGTATACAGAAAACACCTCAAGTTCTCATGAGACTTTTATAACATAACACTTTAAGCTATTGCTTTTCCCACCATCCAGTTCTGTGTGAATTGCAGTCCTGTAACCATACCACCATGCCATGTGTCCACCAAGTCTGGGACACTGTGCAGCTTGGACACCTTCTAATTCAGTGGCAAATTCAATATGGATGAGACTTTTTAACCCTTTGGAACGCTGCTCAGAGTAAAGAAGCAAAGTGCTGTCAGAGCAGTAAACCAGGCTTTCAAACAATGTTTTAAACACTGTGCAGTTAAATATTTGCAGGACAAGGACTTGAATGAAAGTATTGTTTCAATTTCTATGTTTGTAATGGTACCTCTGTCCTTCCTGTAAGGAACAAAGTAACACAATGCAATATATAATGTATATTTAATATATCGTTGTAGATCAGAAACAAGGAATTTTTTTCTCCTCCCCCTCCCGCCAATTGAATTAATAAAATACTATTGGGAGGTATCCTAGAATAGAGATGACCTGTCCCTGCTTTGAGTTACTATTTTGTAAGCACTTGTAAGTTTCACTTGTGCTGATGAAGTGCTTTTACTTGTTCTTTTTCTGTTTTTATATTAACACCTGGAGTGCGGATCTGTTCTTCCAAATTGTATTTTTACAATATTTTTTTGTCCAAAGTTAGGACTAAACGTTTCAATGTGTGCACACCTAGTGCACCCTTTGCCCATAACATTTTTTGTAGATATGATGGCAAGTCTGAGCAGAAGCAGGCGCTCCCAGTAGATGGCACTAGGCATTTGCTGTTCTGCACACCCAGGGCTATATGAAAAGCTTCCCGTCTAGGAGTCATTCATACAGAAAGTACACCCTGAGACCTTAAAAACATTTACAAGTGTTTTAAGAAAAGCGAGAATACTGGGAAGAAAGAAAAATCTCTGTCCATATGCAAACTACCATCACATTGGTTCAAAGTTTCTTCATTGTCAGTGGTGACTACAGCTCCATTGTGTCTGTTGTGTGACAACAAAGTGTTGCTCCTTGAGCCCACGTTATTACCGTTGAATGTTCTGAATTTCTTTGGAAATGTAGGATGCACTCAGCACCTGCCAGGATTTAATTCACTGAAATTAAGTATTTAAAAAAATCCTACTTCAAAATCACAATAATACCCACCAAACTTTTAATATAAAAACTACTTAATCTGCTTTATGCATACTAAGAAGCAACTGATACAAATCATGATTATGCAGATTCCATGTACATATGTTTTCTGAAGCAGACCACTAAGCTGTAATGTAAAAAGATAGCTTATTTTGCTTTGCTGTGTCTTTTAATTATTATGGGTTCTCCTTTCTTAAAAAGACCCTTTATTTCTTTAACACTTTGAATGTTGTGCTGCTTACATCACATTTTTTGCATGTGATAATTTGGCTTTTCCTCGCCTGTAGATGAAAGAAAATTATGGTGCTTGTAAAATTAAGTAAAAGTAATAATGAAGAAATTATAGGGGTAAACTTAAGGTTGGATTTTTTTTTTTCCATATAATAAAGTCCTAGGTAATATTAACTTGTTGTGTTGCATTTAACTACTAAAATAACTATTAGTAGGAAACCGTACTTTTCTAGCATTATCTTAAACTACAATGCATCTGTATGAAGATGGTGTTGGGCATATGGTGTAAGTCTTTATTAAGTAAATATATTATAGTTTCTCATTCTTTTGTTAAATCTTTGTTAACTATAAGTTTTAATATACTGTATTTTCATTAAATTGAAATTAATAGTGAACAGAAAATTACTGGGTTAGAAAATAGGATTTTTAGCAGGAATCTGTTAACATAAAGAACTACTTTTAAGAACAGATCTTGAAAACATTTGCATACATTAATTATTTGTATGCATTTGTACCTCTGATCTCTCAAACTGCTCATATCAATGAAATATCTGTGTGCATACTCTTTTCCAGATATGGCTTTAACAAGCAAAAATCTAGTAAAGACCTTAGTCTTGTGGCTTTTGAGTATTGTAGTCGCTGTCAAACTTTGTGTGACTTGAGTATGACTCAACATTTCATATTGTCTGTTTCTATGTTCAGAGATGCAATTTCTATAACATTTGTTATAACTTCCCCATAGTTTTCCGTAATGTGTATCACCAGAGATCTACTACTGCAGATGTCTGTTCACATGGTCCAAAAGAAAATAAAAGTAAGACTGATAATGTATAGCATAAAGCATTCATACTGCTATGGTTAAATGCCTCTCAATGTTTTCATTCTAAATTCTTATTTATATCCTGAACATAAAAATTTGCTCTGGGTTTAAGTATACCATACAAGGTCTCAGATGAATGTACTTGTTCCTCAGAACTGGCTGGGGGGGGAGAAAATTAAAATTAATTTGTATCCAGCTAAAATTTAAAAAATGCAAATATCAGTTTGGATCAAACATGGATTTTTAAATTTAAACACAGTATTACAGATACCTAGTTTACTGCGTCCCAGCAGTTATTAGGAAGACTCTTGAAAAGAGTGAAAAATATGCACTCTGTGATCACAATAGTAAATAGCATATGAAACCATTAATGTGTCATTATTATATAAATGTTTATGTATATGTTTGCCTTTTAGTCATATGATAGTAGGGCACTGTATTATCATAATAGAGCATAACATTTTCATGTTTTTGGAATGGCTTTAAAATGAGTTTTAAAATTACATATAGCTGTCTTAATGGGAGTATATTTGATGTTGTACTGTATTTACAAATGTTTCTTTTGTACAGTAGTATTCCATCTAGAATGCCTTATTTAATGTGTTTTAAGATGAAATTTATTAGTTGATAATTCTTTGGGTGTAATACTCTAAAGAGTGCCTGATACTTGCCAAACTTGGGATCATAAAAAAAAGTAGAAGCCTTCTGTAATGTTCCCTAGAGTTTGTACTCTGTTTTTTTGCTCTTTTAAAATCTTTGTTCTGGTGGGATTTTGCACTCTTCCTCATCTGCTCAGGAGACAGATGGTGCTTGTCCCTGCTCCACCTGGTTGGAGGCTCCTCAGTGATTCTTGCACTGAGAAACTCTGGGATGATGAGACATTTCTTGTGCTCCCAGATCATATACAGACAGTCTCTTAATGTGTTCCCTGATGGATCTTTTAAGGTTGTTTTCATTCCCTTCCTGCCCTCATAAAGGATCTACCACAAACCATTTCCACCCTTCTTGCAGGAATGTTTTAATCCTGGGAGTTCATAAATTTCCTGTGCTCCATTCCTGAGCCTTCTGCAGCTCAGGCTTAGTGTGTTTCTACTCAGTTGGGTATGGAAAAGAGAAATTTTCAGCAGGGTGTTTCTGAGTTTAAAAGTTTTTCATGAAAAGTTACTTTTTTTTAGTTATTAAAGTGTCTAACAGGAGGACTACGAAGTCCTTTAAGGACTGGCTTCACTTTTCCCCCTTCAATTAAAAGCAGCTCCTGGCTTTGTCTTTTCTCTGAGGAGTATGCGATGAAGGTTTCAGAGAAGAATGTGATGTAAAGGAGAGATGACATCACACAGAAAGGAAGAAGATTTTTCTGTATTGCTTAAGATGAGGGGCAAGCAAGAAAATGTGAAAGAAGTGAATGTGAGCCCTAAAGTCAGTAAGAGTGTGTTGGAAAACAATGGAGGAGATGATCACTTAGGGAATGTATGAGCTTGGAATTTGATGGAACCCTGAATGGGTCTAGAGTGTGGACTGGGAGTCAGGCACTAGAGACTCAAACGTTACCATAACTCAGCTGCTTGATTAACCATAAGTTACTACAGCACAGTTGATGATCTGATGGTAAATGAGTAGAGATGAGTTGTGTCCCAGAGAATGCTGGGAAGGGGAAATTGTTCTTAGTTACAAGCTTAGTATGTACCTCAGTTTGTGATTTCCTTCAAAAGAAGCTGTATTGGGAAGGGGTGCATGGCTAGGGTGCAAAGGTGCCCTCTGCTCTCTCTGAGAAGAGATTCTTGTGGGATGGGAGCTGCTGGCAGCCCAGGTCTGGTGCTGGCAGCTTTATGCACTGTGGGTAAGAATTCCCTCATCAATGCTCTGGCCCAGGTCAGGGAGTCCCAAGGAGAGCAGAGCAGGAAAAGGCTTGACTGAATCCTCTCAAAGCCCTTTTACAGGGCTTGACCCTATCTTCTTGACCCATAAGACATGGCTGAATTTTAACAAAATGTAAAGAATTCCAGAATGCCCGTTAGGGTATGAAATTGGCAGTTACAAACCATTTTGACTGTTCCTTTACTCTCAGGCTGAAGCACATTGTGAGGGGAGGGGGCTATAGTGTTTTCTGTAGTGGTCATAGCAGAGCATGAACTGGAGGAGAGCATCCCAGCAGTTCCTATCTTCATGCTGGGTATATCCCTCATGTTTGGAGAAGTGGGATGAAAGGCCACAGAGCAGGCAGTGCTTTTGCAAAAATGCTCATTACCCTCCTCAGCTGGGGACAGATCTAGTTTTGCAGGGGGTTAGATCTGTGCTGTTATAGAGAGTTGGAGGAGAGGAAAGACCTTCCCCCAGCCCTCTCCTTTCCTCCACCCCCATCCCAAGTACAGATTGTGGCACCTTGAGTCTTGAAATCCAGTGCTCATTTCACAGGCCACACATCACTATTGTGGAGGAAGCAGCAGGAGGATTTAGCAACAGCCTGAATGCCAAAATAAGCTACACACCACTGCTGGAAAATGCTGACTTTTTAATTGTTTCTGCTGCAGAGTTAAACCTTTATTAAAGCTGTGTGAATAAACTTATTTTGATGACTTACTGAAATATTTTAAATGCAAGATGAAATAAAGGAAATATTTTAAAAGCACTCTAACTAAATTAATCCCACTGTTAATAAAATGCCTTTCCATATGTTAGGCACCCTTTTGTTGATTCTCTCTAAAATCTACTGACCAGATAAAGAGTGCTCAGTGTCTCTGTCTTTCTTGTTTTTAATTTAAACAAATGTGCCTGTGAAAGGTGCTAGGATAATATTAGCAAAACAAAAATCTCTTTATCTATTAAGGGGGAGAGGAAGAGAAATCCATCATTATAAATATTCTCCCCTCCACTGCTGTACCAATAGATCTTGATCTTGTCTTGCCTGGTTTGCATCCAAGAGTAAGGCAAATAGGTCAGCTGCCCTGTGCATTTTGTCTTTGGCCATCTCAGCAGAAACGATAACAAATGTGGCAGTTTATAACATAATGAGCTCTTGCTCCACTTAATTGAAGGTTCTTCTATTCACCAACCTCTGCTGAGCAGCCACATGCTGTTGTTGCAGCAATACTAGTGAAGATGACAGCTCAGAAAGCTCCAGAGGAAGCTGCCTTCATCTCCACCATCTAGTGCAAGATGGTGGTGGACTACTCTCAGTTGTTATAATTTGGAAAGGTTGTGAGGCCAAGATAGTGTCTGGTAGTGACATTTATTTCATTGATGTCAGGTATGGAAGTAAAGTAGGCATGCCTGGAGAGGACAAAAAGAGCTGATTTTCTTTCCCCTTTCCCACTACACAAAATACTTCAGTCTTTAGTTAAATGTTTTTTGCATTCACAGGGAGGAGAGGCAGCTTCAGATTTCTTTTCCAGGGATTGTCTCTTTAGCTTGCATGGCTGCCTTAGCCATGTAACTTGCTGCAAGCAGGTTTGCAGATCTGTGGAAACAACAAATGCAGCCTATATGGGCCTGCTGGGGAGTGCCATTTTCTGGGGAGAGAAAACAAATGCATAGAGGTGCATTAGCTGGCAGTTTGGGAAAGATTTTTTTTTTTTTTAATTAAACAAGAGCTGTGCTGATGACCAGGTGGAAAAAATAAATGTGACAGCGCTGTTACTTGATTGTATGGGAAGTTTGCAAATTTGCAGAGAAGGGGCTTGCCCTTCCCTTGTGGCCATCTGACCCTCCAGGGTGTTAAGTAAATGATTTTTTTTTATAGACAATTAGTTTTTGGGTGGTGTTCTTTTAAGATAGAACCTGGAATTTGACCCAAAATTCAAACTGCTATCCTGGTACCTGATTTTTGGATTTTCAACACACAATATAGTGGAAATGGTCTTCGCTCCATTACTTCTAATGCTTGCATGAAACTGCAAATGTATTCCAACAGCAGGTGGGAGTTAGCTACCTACAGCAAGAAAGAAAAGGAGCCACTGATCTGTTTTTCAATGTGTGAAACATTTACAGGGGTTTTTTAATGATGAAGTTTGAATTTTACTTAAACCCGACCTCCCAACATTTCAGAGGGAGTTCTGAAACTGAAATTTCAGTTTCTTTTGCAACATCTATCCTAGTCATCAGCAGGCTAAGGTAATTTGAAATGGCTCATAAGTAGATTATAGAAAGAACTATCATGTCAAATACAGGTTTTATAAAACTGTGTTTTCCAAGTGCGAGCCAATAGAAATGTTTGCAATGAAACCATTCTCAAGAATTGCTATTTTTTAAACTAGATAGCAGTTCCTGACTTGTTTGCAGTGAGAAAATACTGAAGTATTCTCCCAAGACTGAAGAGTAGAGGCTGCAGAGAACAAATTAAACAGAAATTAAAATATGTGAGAGAGAATTATGAATTTGCCTTTTCTTAGTCAGACAGTGAGACAAAACTGGCAACAAGAGGCATAAACTGTGTAAATGAAATCTGAAGTAATAATAAATGAGCAATTCCACTTTTAATAATACTAAGCGTTAGCAATAGCATATGTAAGGATATTTATTTAAAGAAAAGTATTGCAATTTTTTTTTAACTCCTCTTAATATCGGTTTAAGGTAATTTACCATCGATCTACCACGGTCTGACCCACTCATGAAAGGAAAGAGTTTGGGAAGCAGAGAGATGTATACTTAGAGCCAGATCCTGTAATCTGCGGTACATTCATAGACCCTTGAGTAGCTGTGCATATTCTCAACAGTCTGCCTACCCAGGTCACATTGCAGGATTGGGACAGGGGTGGGATATGAAAAATAAAATGTACTGGGAGGCCCCATAAAAACTGCTTGGTTATATTAAAAGAAGTAGCATTGAAGACTAGAAATCCAATTTATTATAGGGCTGTGCCCTGCTGGAACATTTGATCTTGCTGTATTTAGTTCAGGAAGTCTAAGTGGTATGTGCTCTGTGCATGACTGTAATGTCCATTAATGCTAGTGGAATATAAGCATAGGTAGAACAGGGAAAATGTATGTTGTATCTTCCTTGCAGCTGAAATATTGAGTTAGTTTCAGTGATAGGAAGCAATAAAACATAGGAGAAATTTGTTAGAATTGTTCAAAAGACTGTTTGATATAGGAAAGCTATCAGGCAACATGCCACCATATTTCAGGGCATGTCGGACACTAATCACCACCCTCTGGTGTGTTGGAACAGGTGAGAGGCTGAGTGGTGAGGACTAATGGTCTGCTAACTTGTGTCCATCTGTCTGAACGTATCTTGTTGCTGGTTTTCTTGTGATTGCTTATAGGGAAGGAATGTTATGAACCACAGGTTTGAAAAGGTCAGTTGGAACTTATATGTGAGGTGAGATGCTTAATGTCTTCATTTTCAGGTCAACACCCAGAAAATACTTTCTGTTCACTTAATTTGTACAGCAGACTTCGGAGCTGAACTCTGAAATGTCCATAGTGTGCAGGTGAATAGTAAATGGCTGCCTTGCTTTTCAGAAAAAAAAACCCTTTCCTAAAAATAAGAATACTATGAAGGCTCCAGGAAGGGTTTGTGTTGATGTTTGTTTCACCCTCCTCAGGTTTTTGTTTGTTTGTTTGTTTGTTTGTTTGTTGTGGGTTTTGTTTTGTTTTTAATGCATTAAGATTTGTCAGGCTGTTCTTTTCCTCACAAAGCCTTCCATCCTGCTCTAGAATCTCAAGTGCCTTTAGCACTGCTGTAGCTGTTGTCAAAGGGCTGAAGGCAAGTGCTGTTGGTGACAGCTGCCTGCACACTGCTCTTCTTAGGAGTGCCAGCTCCAAAGAACGCCCCATGGAGTGCTGGTTAGAGAGATTTAATCTGACCTTCAATCCTGCAGTGGAATGTAGAGGGGGTTTTATCTGCCTTTGCAGGCCAGCATTCACCTCTTAACAGCTACAACTAACAAGTTCAGAACATAATTGTCCTGGGCTTTTCTAAGTCATTGATGAGAACATCACTTCCAAAGAACAAGAGTGCTAATATAAATCCTGTGAATCCAGGCTCTCTTATACTGCATTTAATTTAGCCTCACCTCTAGTCAGTAACCACACTGAGATAATGCTGTTTGTAGAACTGATGACCTTTTCTCTTGTTTGCCTCAAACTGTATGATTTGCCAGTGAACTGTGAGCCTGCCTTTACGGCTGAGCTGCTGAAGCATTTTCTTGCCTGTATGGACCTTTCCGACAACCCAAACCTCATCCCATCTATGGAGAACCAGACTGAGGAAGGTAGTCAGCCTGCCCATTTATTCTCTAGTTTAATAATGAGCTTGATAACAGCTCCATTGCTAGTGGCAATATTAGGCTCTTATTAGGCATATTTTGTGTAGCTTTCTTTATTGTCTCCTCCCAAGAAAAAACAGTTGGCTTGAATGTGTCAGTCATCTCATGTCATAAAGGAACAGCTGCAAAACCAGAAGCTGACACTCTTTTACTGAAAATTGTGTACTTCTGTCCCTCTTGCAGGTAATTTTTTCCCTAACTGAAGGAATGTATTCCTAGAATCTCCAGTAGTTTCTAGGATTCACTGCATTTTTATAGAAGCTTGTAGGCTATCCCCATTTCAGATAACACACCCTTATATCCTCTGCAGTCAGGGATGGATTCTTGCTTTACCTCCTTGCCTCTCTGGCAATAGGGAAATAGTGTGATCCATTTATTGAGCTATCTGTTTGTTGCCAGCTGTTAAATAAGTACAATTAATTGAATAGGGCCATTCTGGAATGCTGAGGGCTGGATCAAGAGATTTCCTTTATAATTTGTAGTGTAACATTTTGTTGATCAATACTCAAATTACAAATTTGAAGAATCCTTTAGTTACATTTTTGCAGTTGCATTTTACCTCAGTGCAGTTTAGCAGAATTCGCCTGCAGATATATATAATTGCTTGTATTATAAAACATACAGTTAATTATTAAAACAAGGCACACAAAAGATATTTTTTTAACATGCTTCCTATTTCTGATCATTGTTGTGGATCATGTGCTATCTGGAAATTTTCTTATGCATATAGTGAACCCATAGATTGGAGAACATTACATTTGTAAAAGAGATGAAAAATTATTTAAGTAAAGGGGGCATACTGACCATTTTAAAAAACACTCAGTATTTTATCTGTTTTCAAAGTGAAGTTGTGCTTAATTTTCCTTTTTTTGCAGCAGCAGTTAAGTAGCAAATAAAATTTTATTTTTAATTATGGGAAGATATTTTTAAAAGTGAAGAGATGTTGGTTTATAAGATTCTTTGTTGCTCTCTGAACTACTTTTTAAAACTGAAATTGCAGAGAAAAGACTGTCTCTCAAACAGTTTCTTTCTGAGCTGGGTAATGCAAGATAACAATAGCTATTTATATAATGCATATGCTTCCTTTCCCTGTTTGCTATACTTTGAAAGACTTATTAGTCCTAGAGTCCTGCACGTTCGGAGAATAAAAACCTCCAAAGTTTGACATCCTTAAATAAGCAACCAAATGTTATAAAGAACAAACCTCACTTACAGTTAGGAAACAATATTTACATTTAAGGTTGAAAAGCCAGGATGTAGGAAAATTTTGCTAATTTGGAAGGTGACCTTTAAGTGCACCAAAACCAAATAATTTGTAAGCTATGGCACAGGGCACATTCCTGCAAAATTTGTGTGAATACTGCTTTAGTGGTTCTTGAAAGACAAACAAAGAGACCTGGAATGAAATCTTTATCCCTCTCCCAAATAAGATTGAAGCTAACAAAGGCATACAGCAGTGCTCTTTCAAAGCTTGCCATTAAAATGAAGGCTCTGCAGCACAGCTAATGAGATGGGTCAGAGTGGAAAACAATCTGTTTTTAAGAATGTTTAGATCAAAAGTAATTTCTAATCTATGAAATAAAGTCGCTTTTCAATACTTTTCTTTCACTAGTAAAGCTTTTTATGTTTGCACTATTTACTTCAATCAGATGTTTTCAATTTTACTTTTTTTCTTCCTGAAAATACTTCCTAGGGTTAGTCGGTAGTGACCAACAGCATTATTCTTTTTCTCTCTCCCCTATTCACCCACCCCCACACATTAAAAAATTGAGAAAAGAAGAGGGGGAGGAAGAAAGAAACATCTTTTCTTAAATGATTTGCAAGCATCTGTGCTCTAAGCTACTTTTTATGAACGCTCCTTAGTAATGACTCAAGGTAAAAAAGCAGAAAAGCATCCAATGTTAGGAAATTGCAATCCAATACCATGTAATTTAAACCTGCCATTGCCTCTCCTGTACTAAATGACATACAGATGGGTAGTTCTGTTGCCTCCACTTTGGGAACACAATTGGTCTTTTTATGAGTATATATACATTACTAGCAAAAAATATTTTTGTCAGGAGTGTTTATTTCTTATTGTGCCATATTTTAATTACTGTCATAATTAGAGTGCTTTTTTCCTGATGTATTTTGTCAGCTAATTTTTGCCAATGATTATCAAAGTTACCTGAATATTTTGCAATTTATATTACTACTTTGGGAATTTTCATTCCCAAAAGTAACCTTATTGTTTTTTTCTGCTTTCCCAGTGTGAATTTTTGCACTATACAAATGCCAGTTTTTTACAGTAATCCTTATGTACTCCTTGGATTTTCTGTGTGAGCTAAGCAAAGTGTTAAGATTAGATTTTCAGAAGAGGGTAATTTCATCAACAACTCTCCTTTGCAACAAATTTTACAAGTTTATTGTTGAACCTTGTACAACTTTGTGCATAAAGTAATAATATACTCCTTAGGACTCCTAGTGCTTCAACAGTGAAAAAAGAAAAAGGCTTCTGTTGTAAAGGATGAGGATACAACTAGAAGTTATATCAACCTTACTGAAATTCTGAAGGTTAAAATTGTTTTTCAGCTACTTTAAAGGGTACTGAAATTGCCAGATGTTGTGGCTAAACATCATATGCCCATTACCGTAAGTCTCCAATATAGATGTCTTGTAAAGAATGTTTCAGCTGTAGTTGGGATTTTTGCAGGGATTTTTTAGTGGTTGAAAAATGGTACATTTTTGTGAGTGATTGTGTGCACAACAACTTAGTGTATAACACACCAAAGGGCTTTGGCTGTAGCACATTGTCACTGCTCCAGTGGAATCACCTGGCTCGCTATAAAAATTCTTTTCTATACTTACATTTGAAGAAATAATCAGCTGCAGTTCAGCTGAGCCATTCTTTGTGCATTAGGGACCAGTCTGGTCATTGACAAGTGAATGCAGAAGCTGTACTGTGGCTGTCTGCCAAAGCAATTATTCAGGATTTAAGCTAAAAAGGCTCCTTCTCCCATATCCTCTCCTTTTGCAGGGTCATGTAGGGATAAAAAGGACTGTAAGGTGGTCTTTTCCCAGGAGGAGCTGAGGAAGAGGCTGACACCCCTGCAGTACCATGTCACTCAGGAGAAGGGGACTGAAAGGTAAGGCAGGAAGAAGGAAACTCAGATCTAAAAACACAGACATCTTTCTTTTCCACCCCTCCTCTTACTGCTGTTTCCACACCTTCCTTACCAAGCTTTGTTGGTTATTTTTTTTTTCTTCCAGGATTTCTGCACTTGTTTACTAACCCCTACAAATTAACACTACTGCAAAGACAAGCATCTGCAACAAGGGGGCCAGGGCCAAGGGTCTTGTGTGACTTTTTCTTTTAATGAACACGGCATGTCTTATAAAGTCACCAGGCTCATATTTAGAGTCTGTTTTTAGTTTACTACAAAACGTGTGGAAGTAATAGTGGTTTAGGTACCCTTTTTTTGGAAGACATTGCAGTAAGCAGAACCACGAGGGAAATGGCCCTGTGCCAGGAGGCTGGAGTTTTGAAGGTGGTCATTGTAAGTATAGACGTTTTGGCTACAGAAAGAAGGTAGCATAATTTAGTTCTTTTCCACCCCACTCCAATTTCTTTTTGAAGCACATGTGGAGAAGGTATTTATTGGTTCATTTGTGGTTGGAATGTCAAAAATTTTCAATAACTGCCCTCACATGGCTTTAGTCGCTGGAACCCAGCCTCAAGTCCTGGAGGGAATAAAAAAGGACGGGCTTCCAAGATTGTTTTTAGTGAATAAAATCTCTCTCTCAGCTGATTCCAGCCAAAGGTAACTTGCCAAGGCCCAGCCATTTTTTATTGTCTAATTTATACCACTGAGCTTGGCGTAAGGCCCTGACTTTACCTCTGCTCTAAACGTACTAATGATGTAACTGCTTGTTTTCATTCATGAGCTGAAAGGGCTCCCCGCTGCACGTGGGGTCCTGGTTAATAGGCAAACCTCTTCCTGACAGCGCTGAGTTTGGTGGCTGAATGAGCCAGAGAGGCTGCTGGGGACAGTCCCCCTCTCCGCCCCATCCCTCTCTGTCCTGCCACAGCCCTGGCAGGGCACGGGATGGTGGCCTTTGCTGGGAGGCCTGTCTTGCCTTCCCCCCAGCCCTCCACGCTCTTGTGTACGGGACCAACAACGTGATTTAATGCACAGAAACAATCGGAGATTAGGTCATTCTTAAAAATCCTGTTTATAAAAAAAATTGGACCTCATAAAAAGGGTGAAAGGATAATAAAAACAAGCTGCTGAGCACATAGGCTTTTTGTTGGGCTAGCGCAGCTGATTCGTATTAGGTGAATGACCTCCTAGCCTTTTAGATTGTTAACTTAGAAAAATATTCCCTTAAAGCTGGAATATTGCTTTTCAACTGAAAATATAAGGCGCGCACAGCTTGAAATGCTGGACCAATTATTTCATTTTCAGCGGCAATGTCTGTGCGGCCGGTGCTGGCCTGACCCAGCACCCGGGCGGCCGCACACCTCGCTGCGCTGCAGCCGCCAGTCCAGAGCTGGGGCAGCAGGCTCAGCTACCTGCCGAACAATCCCTGCTCACCAAAACTCAACATTGCACTTGCCAGAGAGGGGAAGACTCCTGTTTTACCCCTCTTTGTTGGTGTTGTTGTTCCAGCCTTTGAACTGTGGGACAATTTGCTTCCTTTTGCATGATGCGTAACATCCGAGGCACACTAACGAGGACATTCCCCTTTTCCTGTGCCGGCTTTGCTTGCTACCTTTAATAAAAAACAGCTGCCAACTTAGAAATTGTGGGGTTCTTCTATAACATTTTTCTAAAGACTTGACTTCTTTAACAATTAAAAAAAAAATCAACAAATTCCTTTATTTATTTTTAAAATGTACTGTTGTTGTTTTCCCAGTGCCTTTGAGGGGGAGTACACACACCATAAAGCTAAAGGAATATACAAGTGTGTTGTTTGTGGAACTCCTTTATTCAAGTGAGTATGCTAAATCTAGTTTTGAGATTTCTGTCTCTTAAGTTACGTGTAATTTTGTATATATTTCATACATAACTGTATAAAGTCATTTCATAGAATCACAGAATGGTGGAGTCATTCAATCTTTTAAGGAATACAAGAGAAGCAATTTAAATAATGCTGTGGTAAAATTAGTCTTATAGAAAATATAAAAATATTAGGATAAATAAGGAAGAAAACATTCAGGTAAAAGAGGAAATATGACAGGAAAAAATTAGTAATTTAATTTTTTTTCTATATGGAGTTATGCCTAGTAATTGTAACAGTTTTTCACTGTATCAACAGATACTGAGGTTTGACTGTTAGAATTACTTACAGCCTTAAGAGATACCAGGTGGTGATGCTGATTTCACATACAGCATTTTAGCTGATGATGGAGAAAAAAGTAGATGCCTTTTTTTTTTTTTTAGAATTCAAGCAGTTGAAACAAAAACAAAGAAAATTGCATTACTTGCTGAATTTCGATTCATCCCAATTAGTACACATGGTGAGCCAGTTTAAACACACTATTTAGAAGTAATGTGGGAATTATGGCCCTGAATTTGATGCTAGAAGCAGTGCTGATTGAATTTCCTTGATCACTGCATTGTTTTGCACAGATTCAGTTGTGTTTATGTGCTTTTTCTTATTTCTGGCTGCTTGTGTTCATTTTGATGAAGAATTTAATTTTTTTCTTTTTTTTTCCCCTCAGTTCACTTTAACTTAGTCCCTCTCACTTGAAGAGGTACCTCTACAAGATCATGAAGCAGGATGGTCAGGATAGCTCTAATAGTACAGTACATTGTGCCAGTAATAGGTTAAAGGAAAATACAATTGATGTAGCTCTAGAATCACCAGATGTGGTAGTGATAATTGTCCTCAAGAGACTGTAAAATGAAAGAAGCATCTCATCTCTGAAATATTTGGTTCCTCTGTTAGAAGGATTGTTACCTGCAGAAACTGGCAATAATGTGAATCTTTTGGGTTAAAAATCTGATGGTTACAAGCACAGCCAAGACAATAGTCTCATATAATGTGTTATTATGATTCTTGGCTTGAGGATGCAAAGTGGGGATCCAAAGTCTCCATAACCTTCTCTCCTACTCTGCAGATTAGACATTCCAGTGCTTACTAGAGCTAAGTCTTTTGGAAGGGAGATCCTGGCTCTATTGAAGCAAATTCATATTTAGCAAATGAATATAATGGAGTCAGAATTTCACCTTCTACTTTCAAGACTAGCTTCTTTTCTATCACCTGATAGAGAAAGAGCAGGGTTTTTTTATGGGGTGAATTTTGGACAGCAGTAGTATGCATAAATGAATGTGAACTAGTTTCCAGTTGCCTTCAAAATAATTTTATTATGGGAAAAAACTTCAATATGAGACTTTGTGTGATTATCTCAAGTGCACAGTGTGCTCTGGCATAATCTTGAGTTAATGAGTTGGATTTCTCTTTGTAAAACGAGCTATATGGAAATGTTTCTGTTTACAGATTCTCTTTGAGAGTCCTGTGGATTTTGTGGGAGGAGAGAGGGAAAGAGGGAAGTTATTTTTTAATTTTAATAATTCCCTGGCCAGTGGGCACCTGAAGAAAACACCTGACCTATTGTGTCCTGAGATTAGACTGGCCTCAACTCAGTCTCCACAAAGTCTTTGTGTTGACTTGTGAGCTCTTGCTACCTCTGGCCTACATCTAATTCAGCCTGTTGTTCTTAAGTGGCTGCTAACAGTGGGAAGAAATGCAGAAGCCAGTAGGAGTCCATCTTCTTTTGTTTATTGACCTCAAAATATCAGTATATGATATCTTCCTCAACCAGGGAAGATAGATTTCTGAATCTTGGTTGCTGATTCAGCCAAGACAGCTAAAAAAAAAGTGAAAAGGAAACATACATAAGAGAATGCAAACTATATGCTTTTTACTACATTTTCCCCACAGAATGTAAGTCACTGAAGTATTTACTTAGGAGTATGATGGGAGTATAATACAAAGAAAGTCTATTGTCCCATTTGAAAATGCAAGTAATTTTTGTAGTGGCATGGGATTTTTTTCTGGGTTTTGTTTTTGGGGTTTTTTTTTGTAATTTCCAAATAGTTGTCTGAAACTTGCATTTACATTTGTTTCTCATTGATGTCCATTAATTTTTTTTGTCTTTATGTTGTTGTAATCTGTAAATATATATATTTGGACTATGGGCCTGTCAGTTTAAGTAGGAAAGAGACTGGAGCTTCAGCAGTAATATTAACAAACTTCAACTTTTAACATTACTGATTTACGTTGTTTCATTACCATGTGACACATGAGGTCAGGGAACACATGAATTTTACACTCCAGATGAAAGACCTGCTTTTTGGTAAGTCTTTAAAATAGAACTTTGTCTCTATCACATGGAAGATAAAAGAAACAATTAGGAATGTCACATCTCTTCATCTACCTACTTGTGCTAGTCTTGTGAGAAACCTCCCAAGCTTTATGGAGGACATGCTTTAACTTTTTCCACAATCAAAGGTGCCTCACACATAAAACGCATAATCATGCTATTGAATCTTATTATTCCATCTCTGATCTTTCACACCAGGCAGTCTCCTACATCCCAGTACAGAAAGCAATAAATGAGAGAGCCAGTAAACTAATCTCAAGAACCTCCTTTAGTGCAAGCCACTCTTTATGCAGTTTTGGGTTGCACTTACTCCAATCTAGCTGTAGGCTTATGCTAAAAGAAAGAACCCTGCTGCTACCACCTTTCTCTAGGGTTTTTTTTCACAGCTTTCTCTTCACTGGACCTCACCTGGTATGGCTGGATCATGTCTCAATGCAGAACCTGGATCTGAGAGAAAACTAATTAGCCAAGGAAAAAGTCCTTGTATTTATCAACCATACCTGCTTGTGTGAATTTCTTATCAGCCCTGTTTATCAGGGCTGGACAGTCTCCACAGCAAGGTTGTGTTTTTCTATATCAGTTCACAAAGAGATGCCTATGCCACCCAAATCCTCAGTGTTTTCTAAGGGCCAACTGTGTTTGCAAGGTTGTGCTTACTTTAATTTTTCAAGGCATTTTTTTATACACTATGCAAAAATACCATTCTCTCCACAGCCATGGAAACAGGAGGTTAAAATGGATCTGTGTGAGATCCACAACTTGTGCTACTGCCATAGAAGAGAATCTATTCCATATTTAATAAACCATGGTCATGTCCTTTACCATATGCAGGACTGTGAGAAAGATGTATAGATGGGAACTGGGAAGCCTGAGAGAATTATTTCCTTTTAAAAAAGAAATATGATTGTTTTGGCAGTTTCCAATTTCTAGGGCCAAAGACAAAATTACCAAGTTTTCATGAAACACTGCTGCCTTTATTGCTTCCTGGAAGGAATTCTTGGTAATGGTGTTGGCTCTTCTGAGAGCTGACATAGCAACAGCTTTATCCATGTTTCATTTTCATTTGAGTTTTGTTGAGCCGAGTCAGGTCTACTCAACATCTCTCAGATATCCAATCAAGAGAAAATGAGAGTGGCTGGGCAATGTTATTGTACCATTAACATAGTACCACTCTTGCCTTCACAAGACAAGGAAGGATTTCAGTCATCAGGCTAGATCTCTACAAGGAATTTCCTTGCACCAGTGCTGCATGCTTAATGAATGGTCTTTAAGCTTTCTTACTGATCTTTATGTTCTTTGAGGAAAGCATATGAAAAATCAGCACTGGTTATCTGTCTAGGAGAGCCTATATGACATCAATGATATGGTTTCTCTAGTAATTTCCAAGAGAACAACTTGAGCAACTTCATCTGCCTTTGCTATCTCTTAGTTTCCTTAAAAGACTGTCAAACCCAGCAGCTTCTACTTAATAACATTTGCTTGAAATAAGTTGGTACTCACCAGTGTAGGAATCAGCAAACTGTCTTGGCTGGAAAACTTTTTAAGATCATGGGGTCCAACTGTTAAACCAGCACTGCCAAGCCCACCACTAAACCATGTTCCAAGTGCCACATCTCCACATTTTTAAAATACTTTCTAGCATGGTGACTCAAACACTTCCTTGGGCAGTCTGTTCCATTGCTTGACAATGACAATGAAGAAATTTTACTGATGTCCAATTTAAACCTCCTCTACTACAATTTGATGCCATTTCCTCTCATTCTGTTACTTGTTACTTGGGAGAAGAGCTCAGCACCCACCTGGCTATGCCCTTCTTTCAGGTAGTTGTAGAAAGTGATAGGGTCTTCCCTGATCATCTTTTTTGTGCTTCAGATCCTCCACCAGCATCCTTATCCTTCTCTGTACACACTCTAGCAGCTCAATGTCCTTGTGAGGGGCCCAAAACTGGACAGGAGATGCAGCCTCACCAGTGCTGAGTACAGGAGATGATCCTTGTATAGATTCTGATTCTAGTATCAATTTCATTGCTGTTTTCAGTGTAAAAGTACAACATATTATCTGTAAACTTTTAAGTCTGATACACTTTTCCCCTTGTTTGGAATTTACACTACTTTGTATTGACTGTTCATCAGTCACTCTGCTTGGAAGAATTTTCAGCTGGTTTTGAACCTATTTTATGCTTTACTGTGGTTATGTATGTACCTTAAGTAAAAATGAGGTAGGGTGGATTGTTATGGATTATGACTGCAAAAGGTATTTCTATATTTATTTGTTTACAGCTCACCCAGAGACTACTATTCACCATCACTGGAGGTATATAAAAAACATGTAGATGTGGCACTTAGAAACACAGTTTAGTGGTGGACTTGGCAGCACTTGATGAATGGTTGGACTCAATGACCTTAAAGGTTGTCCAACCTAAATAATTCTCTGATGTTAAAATACTTATTTTGAATTTGGCTTTTCATCAATATGCAGAACAGAAATTATCACATCATCCATCAATTGTGAATTTTTTTTCTTTAACCAGGCTTATTAAGGAACTAATACAGCATAATTTATTATTGACAGGCTGGCTCCATGTCAATCCTTTCATAGTAATAAAACTATATAATTTAATCTATTTGCCAATTTCAGCCAAATTTTTCAGGGAAATAGTTATTAATCCTCAAAGATATTAAGTCCTTAAAGCAATAAGAAAATCAGGAGAGGGAACATATTCAAGCTCTCTTTGAGGGGAGACCTGAACAATAGTTCTATAGTTCTATATATAGTTCTATAGTTCAATAGAACTATATTACTAGATTATAGCAGATAATATTATTGGAAATAAGATATATTATTGTATTATAACAGGCAATCAGCATGAAGGTTGAAGAGAGACAGGCATTAGGGATGTTCAGCTCTGGGAAAGACCTGTGAGTAGTTTTGCTGCCTGAGACACCACAGGGTCTTGTCCCCTGGCCACAATGCATCAGCAAGCCCAGCTTTGCTCTTTCTGCTTGGTTCTTAAAGCCTGGGGACTTCTCAAATTCCCTGATGGTGCAGGTCTTATAAATCCCTAAGTAGTTACCTCAGGCATTAAATTTTACATTGGAATACTGCTGCATTTTTCTTTCTGGAAGCTTGACTTTCAGAAGCTTCCAGAAGCTATTCAGAGCTTCACCTCATGGGTATTGTCAGTGACTGCTTTCCAGGTAATGGTTTGTATTTGCAGAAGGGTTATCTCTACACTTAAAAATAAAATGGACAAAAGTCTCTTCTCTGCCCCTAAAGGCAAGTGACAAGACATGGTTTGTGTTTTTAGCATAAATTCCTCTACTCTGAAACAGAGTGGCCTGGTTCATTCTGCTTTTGGGGAATGGTCTCTGGCCTGAGCCTCCCCTGCAGTTTGCCAAGTCCTGTCTAGGGTTCTCATCAGCATGATAAGGGCCAGTGCAGTGTCCAGGGATATGTTCACAACTGAGAATTACTGTTCTGGCCTTCTTTAGCTTGCTAGAAATGCTGTAGCAGGAGCACTAATACTGCAGCTAGGCATTCCTTGTGCCATTAGGAGGCAAACACAAAAGAGGGAGGATTGACTGTATTCTGATCAGTCACCTGGACCGGGACATGGGTTGGATTGGACTGCATCAGAAGCCTGCTAGACCATCATCTCTTCAGTAAACTGCCCATGCCAATATGGAATAAAATAAGATATACCAAAGATGCATCATCTTTATGACAGATCTTTATCAAAGTCCTTTTCTGAGAGAAGTAGTATATTAAATGTCTGGCCCTACCAGTGTTCTGTTTAGCACCCCTGAAGCAAAGCCTTGCAAAGGAGCAGCCTGGTATAAACTGCTAATGCAAAGGCCTAATAAAGCCAAGAGGAATAAATGACTTCTTCCATGTTAAAATGCAAGGATCAGAACTGCAGAGTACTTTCTGAGAGAGTTCTTCGGCTTCCAAAGGCTGTTCTCCATGTTCCCTCAATAAAACCTATACAAACCTGCTAAATACTTCATCATGAAAGGTAAAGGAAAGGCAGTTGTAACACAACAGCAGAGGTTCTGTGGTAAAGGGGAAAGTTCCTCTTTCCTCTCTCTTTGACAAAGGTCTCCTTCCCTGGCAAGTAGCAGATCTGCATTAACTTCAGCTGTAGTGTGTCTGTTGACATGGCAATATGTAGCACTGAACAACTGCAGTTTAGTCACACTTAGGAAGGCAGTAGTTTAAAATTCAGACTATAGGAGCACATGATGATTATCATTACTCCATTTCTCTCTCTTTCTTAGTACTTGGCAGTCTGAAAGCCTGCACCTCTTTGCAGTACAGATAAAATGACAATCATATATTCTACTGTTTAGCTATTCCTGGGATCTTTACAAGGATTGCAGAAGCTTGTGCTTAGCTAAATCTTTCCAGTGGCTCACTATTTCCTTGCATATGATGTGTTGGTAGCTGTGCCTACTTGACATTTGTATTGCCATGTGTTGTGTGTATTTGAGCCATATCGAAGTTGGCAATGAAAAGCACATTATAAATACCCTCTTGTTCCCTTTATTCATATAGACTGCTTTCCAAAGATATTTATGAATGATTACCTGGCTTTCAGAATACTCCTATATAGGAGACAGAAGTAGAGAAAATATGCAGAAAGCTATTATCTGTTCATTTAGGGGTAGGGGTGGGAGGGTGGGGCCTGGTATTGGGGTGTTCCCCTCTTGTTGTAATAAATAATAAAAGACAATTTATACAATCAGGACCTGGCTCTGAAGGGTGCATCTTATCTGGTAGGGTGCTTAGGCTGGGTATCAGAGTGTGTACTATGATAACAAATAATGTACTGAGGAGTTTTTTTCCTTCTAGTTAATGTAGTTTTAAAAGTATGAAAGAGTCAGAGTGAATATTTTTGTGTGTAGCAGAACATCCCTTTGGAGTGTACTTTCAGTATTTAATATTATCCTATGTAATGCATTTTAGCTGAACATTTTTAACACCTATGTGCAGTTAGTTTCGGACACTTTTGACTAACATGCTGTTGAGCAGCAGATATAAATCCTGGAAGACAGGAAAAACGCTGTTTCCATTAAAATTGCTGCAAGCTTTGTCATTCCTTCAAGTAGCCAAGGTGACTTTGTGTTCTTGCAGAATGCTGCTTCTCTCACATCTGCCACTTGTTGCTTGTTTACAATGCCAAAGATGCTTCATTTTTTTCCTCTACTTATGGCTTACTAAGAGTCTCTAACAGTTTCTGTAACACTGGGTCCTAAATTTTATATTGTTTTCTCAAGGAGAAATGGTGACCATAACATAGGTGAACCTCCTGCTCTTGATGGCTCCTAGTACTACCTCCCATGTTGTGTTTTCTTTCATAGCTATTCTGCTGTTACCAGACAAAGTTCGATTCATTTATCACCCCCATATCAGTTTTCTGATGTGTTGTCCAGTAATTTATGACTGTTTGGAGCTTTGGTACTCATTACGGTGCCCAGTGACCCTTGTGACCCTCCTCCCCATGCACGCTCTGCCACCTTGGCCCCTCGCCCAGTTTGTTGAACCCACAAGTTGCAGTTCATATGTCCATAACAAGCCATTCAGGCTGAGGAACAAGAGCTCTGTTTGACCAACTCATAGGGAGTATCTAGAATTTAGGCAACAATAAGTTGATCCTGCTGGTACAGAGATGCTGAGTGTAAGATTTGTACATTGTGTCTGACTATCTAGGTGTGGGGTGCTGCTGATACAGTGATGAACAAGAGAGAATACTGTTGGCAGGTATTCAGCAGCTTGAGGAGAATATTGCAAATAAAACACTAAGTGGCTTTAATTGCAACTCACTGGAATTTCCCCCAGGTTACCATATTTCACAGGGTGGGGACTTCCTCCTGCTGGTGTAAATACCAATTGAATTACACTGCCAAACTGAGCATGGGCTGGTGCCCTAGGAAGTTACTGGTGCTGATATTTGTGAAGGCATGTCAGCAGCATGCTTTCTTTGTTCAGCGCTTTTGGTGATAAAAATATTAATTATGAAGATACGTCTTTTCCCTTTCACCTTTCATCTCCTGAGAATTATATATAAGACAAAATAATGTGACCACTGGAGGAAGGTGAAGAATGAGCAGGATGGAGAAGAGAGATGTTTTCCTTCTGATGACTTTAATAGTGTGAACCTGTTAATTTTTAAAGTTATGATTGATTTTATATTTATTTGCTGTAGCATAGATATTTGGTATACAATTATAATGTGGATTATATAAAAACATAGAGTGCATGTAAAAGACATGTTATGACATGTACAAGATTATAAAATAAAAGTTGAAAATAAATCTGCAATTAATTTTTTAGCTTCATTCATTTATTTCTGAAAAAAGAAGGAATGTAACTTCGCAAAATATATCCCTTCCTTAATGTAATGTAAAATGATCCAACATTGTACTTCCTCCTTAGAATTTCTGGGGAAATGCATTTTGCTGCCAACGTAACATGCTTTAACAGGTCTCCTGCTGGTCAGACCTTGTGTCCTGCTGTGACAGCCATGACCATGTGTACAACTGATTGTTAGTGGGCGATATAAATCTGATTTTACATGCCTGTTAATTGGTTTGAGAGCTCAATATAGACAATGCTGTCTTGTAGCAGATTGTGTAGATAGCCCTAGTCATAGGGTTAATTCTGCTTGACAGCACATCAGCAGCATCTTGAGTAATTACCCAACTTAAGTTTTCCCACAGTTGAATTGAGACCTTCAAAGGCTTCTACATTTACAAGTATTATTAACCGATATCTGAAACATGATGTTCCCACAAGGGCTAATTTTTTCTTCCTTTTATTAAATATACAGGTTATAGGGTTCATTTGCTAAGTGCTAAGCCCTTAGAAGAAAACGCTACTTGTTAGGGAGAGAAAAATCTGCAGTGCACGACCAAAGCTAATGGTGCATAATGCACACATCATTGTCTTTTTGCAAAGACTTTAAAACAAGTTAAAATTTAGGTCTGGCTCCCTTCCTCTCTCCCACCCCCCACTTTCCACTTTTAAGAAAATCAAACCACTTACTCCTATGTGCAGAATGAGTAAATTGAAGACACACACAAATAAAAACCTCCTAGGATGTTGCACAATTAAGTACAGATCATTGGATACAATACATATGACATTAATGAAACGGTATCTGCTTCAAAAATAGATTGGAAACATTCATGAATGAATTAAATCCTCTTAATGACTTTTCAAAAATGAAAATGAATGAAAACATTTAATTCATACAAACAGCTGTATGCTATGATTCATAGTATATAATTTAATCCTGGTTTAAATTTACATTTTATTTTCTTTCTTTTGTGATTTGTCTTTTAAAATATCTTCTTTGTAACTCTACAGCATAGAAAACAGTAAAATACAGTAAAGATAACAGTAAAGATAATAGCTATTATTTGGGTTCAAATGCCTTTGAATGCACTAAATGTTAATGTACAGTTTAGACAGTCTAGTTAAAGATGGTATTTGCTGGAGGGATCAGTCTGACAAATGGCTTTTATGGCATAAAGCAGTTCTTGTAACTTATGATCTTTTTTTTTTTTTTCAGGTCAGAAACAAAGTTTGACTCCAATTCAGGTATGTTTACATTTACAGTGTTTTACTGAATGTACACTATTCAGGTTAATCTCAAAAGAGTAGTTTATCAGTTCAAGTTCAGTTTAGTTTTAAACAAACTGGGGTAGGTCAGCCTTAAAAAGGATCTTCATTTCTCACCCTCTGAAAACAACATTGTTACTGTGAAACATTTGCTTTCATTCCTTTCATTAGTTCCGGTCTTTTTACATTTTCTCGAAAGATGATCAGGAAGATGTATCTTGCAACAGGCTTTAATTGATCCAGTAAAATTATAAGGCAAATAAATGATAATACAGACTAAGGCAAATGGAGTCTTGAAGTTGAAAATGATCACTGCAAGAGAGGAGAATGTTTTTCTTCCTGGTGGACAAAAACATTTCATGGGAATTTGAAGTCAGTGCAGCCTATCTGTCAGGAAACAGATGATTTGTCATCAAATTTTCGTGACAGATGCAGGTACACAATGCATGCCAGACCAGTCTGTAGTGCACAGTTGAGGAGGATTACCAAAAGGCAATCTCTCCCAAGATGTCTTTTTAAAGAATTGTAATGAGTTGCAGGGATTGGGAGGGAAGCGAAGGTCAGTCTAACAGGTTAATGTACATCTAACAAGACAAAAAACACAGGACAGCAAACAGGGGAGTAGCTGGAGGAAAAAACAGATATCCTAAGACAGTCTGTTACTTTTTCAGTTAACTATTCCTAGGTGTTCCCTAAAGTTAAACAATAATAAATTAAGAACAGGCTGCTGTCCTGAAGCTAGGTGAAATGCCCGTTGCCTGAAAAGGTAATTCAAAATACATTTTGTGTTCAGATGAAAAAGTCTCTTTTAAACAGGAAACCTGATATTATTATAGCAGTTTTGGTTTTAAGCCAGTGTTATCTTCTATATAGTTTGCCTAATGCAATGATTATAATTGCTTATAATGTTATGATTTTTACAATATATATTAATCAGGGTGTTTATGGAATAGCACATTTCCTTTTATTCCAGTTACAGCATGATTTGGGTTTGAAATGTGAGGCATTACGTTGCTTTTTCTTTCCACATTAGATTTTATCTTTGGAACTATATGGGAGTGAAATCTACAGCAGGAAGCATTTAAATAGCCAATGCCTACATCTTGAATACTTGCGTCATCTTGCTCCTGTTATGATTTTAGTCTGTGAGTTTGAGGTTACTTGCTTTGAATATTTCTTGAATAAATTCTATGCTAAGATTGATTTTTGGATCTTGACAAAACATGGAGGGATTGCATGGGGTTTAGCCTCACACATTTTCTGCCATTACCCCCTTTATTTTAATGAAGTCACCAGAACTCGGGTGCAGAGCAGAATGTCGTATGTTGGCTTTTCTGTTGAAAGGAAAATGCTCTCTGCAGAGCTTCAATTTCCATGGTGGCTTAAGCTACAAGTGGTTTTCTGGCTCTCTTTTGAAGCACTTCTCCTGTTAGGTATGCTATTCTGCCTGCTGCTCCCTTGGCAGCAAAGGCAGGGGCATGGCTTTTCCTTGGGTAGTGGTGGAAGTTTGGCACTATTGCAGCTGCACTGTGGGCCCACTTAGTATGTCAGCAGGGCTTTCTACCCTGGGCTCCTGGTCCCATTTCAATGCTTGCCCCAAACACTGTGCTTGGAACTGAGAATTACTAAGGTTTAATGCCTTGGTCTCATCAGTGCTGTGTCTTTTGGCACAGGTTTCAGCTAACAATCCAGGGTAGATGTTAAAATCAGGCAGCACCAAGGCTGAAAATCCCCTTATCTGTGTGAGAAGTACACAGATAAGTTCTCCTCTTTATAGGGAGAACACTCATTTCTTCCACCAAGAAGCTCTTCATGACAGCCAGATGGCACAAGGACTCTGAGTTTCTCTTTCGTTGCCAACATGTAAGAGCAGAGAAGTAAAGATACTGGCAACATCAACTCAGCATCTGCCACCATATAAAACATTACACAGGCCTTTGAAAAGTATCAAAATAGTGTTGGTTTTAAAAGGGCTGCTGGCATCTGAGTCTGTATTTATGCAACCTCAAGTTTCTTGGAGACACCTTAAGGTATTTTCACGTCCCTCATTTCATTTTGAATTCCTTAGACTGTCATTCCTAAGAAAAGTAATGACTCCACAAACTGGAACAAACATGCTTTGTTCTCATTTATCTTGTGTTGCTCAAAACAGTTCAAGTGTTGAATGTGAGAATGAGGTAATTTTATTATAGAATGCATTTTTTTCCCGGGAGTTGTTCCGCAACTATTACTTGCTCTAGATTAACCCCAGTGTTAATTCCAGTTAACTTGCAAGTCTAGATGTGCCCTTAATAAACATTTATCAGTGCTTATTATACTTGTCTTTCCTAGAAATATTTGTGAAGCATTGAAGAATTAAAAGAAGTTTTTCTAAAGCAAGTACAAAGTGAGAAATACAGCTTTTAAAGTACCTGGTATGCTCACTGCAAATGTAACGCTGGAAATCTTGTTTAACACTGAAATATTAGACACTGTCAAAAGAAGATTAATTGGAACTTGAGCATTAACTTAAAAGAAGGCTGAAAAATTCCTACAGTGATGATCAGGATTTATCATACAAATAACTATAACATCTGTAGGGGACACACATTCTTCATATCACAACTAACAGTTCCATCTGAGAAACTTCTTTTTCTCTACTCTTTATAAGTCTATACCTGGCAGAATTTCTGTCTCAGAGACCATGGGGTTAGCTTCACGCTGTTAGAAGATCTTATAGATGAAACAATTTTGCTTTCTTGTCATAATATGATGAATTCTACTGGTACTTAAAATAGATTTTTTTCCTAACAAAGTACTTAAAAGCAAAAATGGTTGTAGGAAATTGTTTTTCCTCACAACTTGTTAGAGAACAAAGTAAACCACAAAAAATCACAGGTGAAACAATTTTGTTCGTATTATGAATATTTTGTTAGTGTCTAAAATGCTTTTTGTGCTACTTGCTTTAGAAGTTTAGAAGTTTTTAGAATTTAAGCATATAAAAATTATATTAAGATAATTAATGAAATTAATTTGATGAATGATAAATAGATTTTTGCCCTTTTTAAAATTTAGAGTAAAATAGGTCTTCAGGGTGCTGTTCCATAACAGGAAGAAAAAGCAAAAATAGGCAAAGAAAATGCAAATAACTGTCTCAGCATGCCCCTTAGTCACCAGGGAATGGTAATGGTGAATTTCCTACAGCCTGCTGGAGGACTGGAGTTTTCTTGGATCGTCTCCTATAATGTTTTGCTGCATCTTGCATGTCACTGTGGAGGTGAGATGTGATATTCACAGTGAAATCATGGGCAAAATAAATCCCATTTAGTTCAGTGTTAAAAAGAAAGGAAATATTCATGGACAATATGCAAGGACTCTAGTAGAGTCTTTTTTTGTATATATAGCACTCAGATATGGAATGTAGGAAGTCAGAGAGCACAGGGTGCAAAAGAGACAGTCAGGGAAGCACCATGCTATAGAAACATATCTGTGCACTGAAGAAAAAGAATATTCAAGGACACACAGTGCCTTCAGCTGTGTCCATCATCACTATGCCAGCTTCACACTTCTTTCAAAAAAACAGACATATCTCCAAAACCTGTTCTTCTATCTCCCTGCTTCTACATATCAAATGAAATGTGAAGATAATGTATGTGATTTTATGTCACTGTTTGCATCACTACTTTGGAAGCATTCCAATTAGTATCAGGAATTAAGATATAATAGCTGCCCATGCATCTAGAGCCTGTCCTGAGGGGCAGCTACACATGAGCTTTTGTTGGATTCCTGCTGCCCCAGCAGTCAAACACAAAGCAAGTCAAGGAGCCCCCAACAGATCCTGGAATTTCTTTTGCCTGCCTTGTCTGGACTCACAGTGTCAGCCAGTGACTCTGAAGGTCATTTCTCCTCTCTGCACATTGCATTTTCCACCAGAATGAGTGTATCCCCATGTCTTCAGCACTGCAAAATGCTGCCACCCCTATAACCCCATCAAGGTTCCCATCCTTTGCTTTCTCACCTCTTGTGTTTACTGGTATCTTCCCTTTAATGTGGACATGGCTACATGATTCCGCACAAGTGCTAGAGAACAGATGAACAAAATTGTAAGGTTGGGGGTGATCAGATGGTTTCCTCTCACAAATTCCTCTTGGCTACATTTCCAGATGTTCTTCATCGGGCTTTCCAAACTCTCTGTATCAGCCCTGATTTCCCCTAGCCTGTCATCAGTCCCATTGTATGAAAGTCATCAGGGTAACTGTTAGGAGCATAAGGAACCCTCTGCCCAAGTAAGAGAAGTGAATACCAAAAGGCATTTTGAAAGTGAGTAACTTTTACCGACCTTTACTACCAGGGAAGCAGGAAAGAAATGTAACTTGCTTGAAACATTAGGCTGATAAAGCAGCAAGGTACTTAGTAAAAACATCCCTTGATTTAACTCATCAAAGATTTAAATACAGATGAAGAAGTAAGTTCCTAATTTTATTTATATCAGCTTCTCCATCTCGATTGTGTTAGAGCAGTTCTTAATTTCTTCTTAGGAAGGCTAAGTAGTTTCAGAAACAGGAAGGAGAAGTGATACTTGGTGTTCTTAACAAAATTATGTTGGCAAGTTCTACAGTCACCCTACAATCAGAGTATTTGATTTAAAAGTATTAAAAGATCTCTTGCAGAATCTGTAACAGGGAAAAGTGGCATAATAAACTGAGATACTGAAGAACAGGGATGCTCCAGAGCTTTTTGGATGAGGTAAATGACCTCTTCAGGTTCTCTTTCAACTAAAAGGAATTATTTCCTTCTCTCTGGGCACCACCAGCTTGGATGCTTGAAAAGGTGCATGAGCTGGCACAGAGAGATGGTGGGAGACAGTTGCTGCAAAAACAGAACAGCAGCTCAGATTATCTTGTTGTTACTTGTCAGTGCTATTTTGTTCTTGGCATTAACAACTGTTCATGCAGATCGTTGGGGATGCAATGGCTGGGGAGCATGGTGTGTTATATTTGTTCAGCAGCAAGATGAGCATTTAGTCAGATGCAAACAGAACCATCTGGTGAATGTTTCAGGGCCATGCTGTGATGTGACTTGGAGCATTAGATGGCTGGGACATCTCACTGGTACATCCCAGGGAACTATGTGCTGCTGTGTGGCAACTGATCATTGCCTGTTCTTGTTTCACTTGTAAAGCTTGGCATCATTTCAGTTGTGATGATATGGAGGTGTTTGGCACTGCTGTGACCAGACCTGAGCTCAAAGGAAATCTAGAGCCACTGGGACAAGCACCACGCTCTCAGCCTCTGGAAAAGAGGAGGGGGTGAGACTGTGGTGTTCAGTGGGTGCCCTGCTGGAGCCCCCATACACTATGTGTCAGATAGCTCTGTGGACTTTAAGAGCTTATCTGTGGGATAGCCTAAAGCCACACATCAGGCAGAGGACTATGGGGATGCTGTTTGCCCGTGTCCCTTGATGAATTTAACAGGACAGGATCATTATGGTCAATGTGTTCACTCTTGTTGTCATTATTTTCTCACTACCATACAGTGCATTTTGCTGTTACAGTTTTAGGCAATGTTTCATTAAGCACAGTATCTTTTGTGGCTGCATGAATTTTGTCCAAAGTAGAACACCTTCTGTTTTGATTAGCATGGTTTATGGGGTTATGAATTTGAATGAAATGCAAGGTATTTTTATTTCTTCCCTCTGGATTTGTTACAGGAAAAAAAAACTTAACATCTTGTTTGTACAAGATGATGAGAATGATATACAGTATTATTTGAAACTGGAATAAATCTGTTATTTGAAAAAAAAGAGACTGTACAAACTAGCTATGTGATAATTATTAATGACAAAAGATTCAATAAAGATTAAAATATTTAATGTTTTTCTTTCATTGATGTAGTGCTGTAAATTTATGACCATTAAGAAACCATATGAAAGATCTGTCAGCTTTTGCTATTTCACATTTTAGTCTCTTATCAAAACTGATTTCAGGTTTTGTAGTACTAAAAGTAAAGGGAAAAATGCAAGCTGCTTTTAATCAAACTGGAATGTTCAGTGATCGCCATCACAATCTTTAGTGTTGATCTGAGTATAAAGCAAAGAAGATTAACTTGTCTTTTGTTGACTTAATTTAGTGACAACCACTGCCTTTAAGATGTAATGGTAGACAAGTTTGTGTCATACCAGTGCATCTGCCACTGTACATGTGAGCAGCCATCTGCTTAAAATTAGGTCCTAAGTCAAAACACCAATGAGGTCTAATGCTGCCAGTTTAAGTTTGCACTGAGTTTTATGTGAGTAAGGGCATCACAATCAGGTCTAATGCCAGATGAGAGTGAATTTGGTTACAAGGCCTGAAAGCATTTCTGAAAGGAAAGAATTGTAGCCCTATGTGATTGGATCAGGAGTCTAGGCAGCCTTGCCTTCCATTGTGGGGGTGAATTAACATTTCTTGCTGTGTGTATAGTTGTCTTGCCCACTTATTGCTTTTTTCATCAGCCATGATCCAGGTGTGTGAACTATCTTAGACTGTATACTCCAATCCAAACACTGTGCCTATTGAGATCACAGAATCCATATTCACAGTGTTTGATTGTTGTGATAGAACTGAAGCACCTAATTTAGCACTAATCTTTTCTTTACTAGCTCTAGCAATGGAGGTGCTTTTATTATCTGCATAATATCCCTTTCAGATTATATCTGTGTCTGGCTTTCACACAATCCCTGTGTGTCTGTGGAGAAATGGCAGCATTTCATTTGGAGGGATATTTTATGCCAGCTATTACCATGTCAGGGGATTGGGTTTATCTTAACTAACTGTGACTATCTACCTTAACATAGCCCTCTGAGCTTCATCTTGAGTCAGTTGAAAGAGATTAACATCCTCAGATGAGTTCATCCCTTCTGCTGGAGAAGTCTGTTTCAGGGTACACTGAATCACCCTTTTGAGTGCCCATCAATTTTAGAGTTAGGCACGAAACTTTGATGGTTTAAAGTTGTAATAGATTATCACTGGAATGGGTGTACCTAGAGTTGGGGATGAGTGGATGGGATCCCCAAGTCATTTTCTATGGCTTATACTGTGGAGGTTTAGTAGGATAAAAATCATAAATTTAAGAGAAGAACTGTACAACTGCTCCTAAGTTCTTCTTCTGGGTGTCAGTAAACCTCTTGTTCACAGAGCTTTTGTGGAGTGTATTCATGGGAAAGATGTGTTTAGCTGTGATTATTTCAGTTCTGTTTCTCTCTGTATGCATTTTCATTTCCCTTTAAAATCTTACCTTTCCTAAACAAACCCAAATCTGCTTATCTGTCTCCAGTAATGGTTACCCCAGAGAACTGCTGCATTTTTATCATTTTTTGCTTGAATATTGAGTAAGGATTGTTAGATGTGGAAAAGCTGGTAAAATATGTTTCACCACTGTTCATCAGGCAGGAAGAGAAATATGTAACTAAAAGAAATATGGGTTGAGGGTAATAAGAGTGAATAAAAAATGTATCGTATTCAATCTAGCTTCAGTCAGGGCCTAAATATTAAGCTGGTCTTTGGCATGTTTCAGAAAGAATGTGAAATTTTTTAAAAAGCTTAGTAGGAAGAGATTTTGCTGATTTTAAGTCACTTTGGGAAACTTTTAGAAAGTAATTTATTCTGTTAACTGCTCTAACCAAGCTAAGGAAGGCTGACACAATAAATGCAGATATGAAAACTGAAGGGTGTATTTCTGAAAAACTAACATTTAAAACCAGAAGCGTTCTGGTGTTGCCTCTTACTTTTCAAGGAGGTGGTCATAAGAACAGAATTCCTGTGTTTATATTTTCATTTTAAAAGTGTTTGCCTTAAGATTTATGGATTTTGAAAGTACTCATATACTCACTTCCATACTATTATCTCCCCTTCAGTCAGTGAGTTTTTTTATTCCTGTCACACACACTAGAAGGGATTTAAATAGTGTCCCAGGAATACTGGATCAAAGAGGAGTGGGATTTGAAATGTCAATGCTCAGCACTGATGGAATATCTGGAAACCAATTAAGACCTATTTAGGTTGAAGAGTGGCAAAAAATGTGCTTGTGAATAAAAAAATCTGGTGCTGCATAAAGTACTATGTTGAGAGCACTAGCATTCTTGAAACAACTTTAAAAAGCAAGAGAGGAAGATACAGTGTTTCATTGGAATGAAAGCACTCCCTGCTCTCAAGTACAGTAAGAAAAAACTGATTGAAAGACTGCTGACAGAACTGTACTTTACATTATGATAGTATTAAGACTGTGGCAAACTGAATTTACATTGGTCATCACTTCCCCTGTTAACTGGTTGAGAAGAGAATTGCAGGAGCTCTCTTTCAAATTAATTTTATTTTCTTTACTATCTGCATGTGTGACTCTTCTCTGGCCCCACAATGACGACATATCTCAGGTGTATACCTCTATCTGTATTGTTGTGGCAGTATGGTCAAACAAGGCAGCACTTTGCTGCTGAAGATCAGCACAATGCTGGAATCTATGCCAGCAGCTGCTTTCACTCCTTTGGCTCTAGGCATCACCTATAGACCATACAAAAAGTAAGTTTCACTCCTAAAAAAAGCAAAGAAATATGCATAGCAGAACTGTAATCTTAACTCCCTTGCTCTAATGTCTGTAAAAGTAATTTATTTAGTGATACATTAATGCAAGTTTTCATGTTCCCCCTGCTTTCTCACACCAGGAAGGTCTCTTCACAAAGGATGTCCTCCTGGCCAGGATGTGTAACACACCAGTTAGGCTGCCTGGCAGGACATGCCTTTTCCTGGGCTCCTATTTCTGGGAGGAGGGAGAGGGTACCTGACCCCTTCCCCACCTTCTATGAAGACTGAGTTTGGGACCTATGTTGTCACTTACTTGGGTGCCTGTTGGTATGGCACCCAGAGTGGCAAGGCAGCTTGACTGTATTTGGGTGGGAGTGAGGACGTGGACCTTTATCCAAATGCCCATGGCCTGAAGATGATCAAGACAGGGATGGACTGTACAGAGAGTCTGTCCATCCCTGCACCCTCTAACCTCCTTCCCACAGGGAAAAGCGTTATTGGGAAACTTCAGAAGCTCAAACTCATGAGATTTCTCCTGGCACTTTGCCTCTGAAAATGTTTCTGCTTATCCACAAAGTGATTGAGCTTTAATGAGTTTCTCACAATTTGTGCAAGCACTAACAGTATATTTATTTCGCTCCTCTGCCAATAGTTCCTGCATGATTTATTTTAGTTTTCATAAGCTGTCTTGTCCTGTACCAGGGTTAAACAGATGGAGATGGACAGTAATACTAAAATGCCTAAGTAATCAAATGTGTTGCAGCCTGGAGTTCTGCTTTAACATTTGGATGGGACTGTGTTACTTCAAATTTAAGAACATAAAGGTGTTCTGTTAAAGAAGCTGAAAGAATAAGGCAAAGTGTTCATTGGATTTGTGATGATTAATAGATGAAAGGCATGCGGTGTCATCTTCATTGCAATGTAAAGAATAAGATTATCTAAGTTATGCAGCCATTCTACCTTTAATTCAGGCTGTATTTACAGAAACTTACCACCCATATCTCATTAGTTCAATGTTATGGTTTATTTGTTCAGGTTTGTTTTAGAACTAATGAATGATGGGGAAATAGAGTTACAGCAGTGATAGCAGATATTTAAAAACATTCAAAGCAAGAGTGAAAAATGTCACCCTCTTAGGAAACAAACTGATACTTACTGAAGCTTAAATATTTAAATGCAAATATTTAAATCATCTAATAAAGATCAGTGAAAAAGAAAAAGTAGTCGCATAGAATGAGCACAGGAAAGTAGATTGTTAAACATAGGGAGAGTAGAAAGATATGCTTTACAAAACTACATATAAAATTATTGCTTGTCCTGCTCACCCAGCTGATGTTTTCAGATGAATGCAATGTCTTTGCTGTATATTCTTACTGTAGACAGAGTTAAAGTGTTCAAACAGAAGATGCTAAGGTTAGTCCCAGGGGGTGGGAAGTAGCCAGAGTTAGAACTGTGAGATTTTTTTATATGGGAATTAAACTTGTATATGCAAACAAAGTTGGGACTTGTGTATCCAGGCAAGTTTGTCTTAAGTTGGCAAGCTGGAGGAAAATATTTTGGGTTTTTTCTATGTATTGAACTGGGGCAGAGTATGTTCCACTCAGATTTTTTAATATACATTAATATTGGAAATAAAACATTTCAAACAAAATCTTGCACTAGATGCTTGCAAAATGAAGAGTGAAGGATGGTTGAGCTGTCTGATTTTTATCTGAATTCTTTTAACTTTTCCAGTTAAAATTTTTACAAAATATAAGAATTTTTCAGAAAGTCTTTGAGATACACAGAGACTCTGGTTTAAGACACTATTATTATGCAGAAAGAAACTAAAACCAAATTCCCAAAACTACCATCAACTTAAGACTCAGGCCCATTTAATTGGATGCTTAATAACTGGCACTCACAGGTTGATTTCCTAGATTGCACAGTCATCCAGCTGTGACAGCCTTTCTTTTCTGTTCTGCCCTGGTACAATGAAATTGAGCCCTTCTGTGACCCCTGGGAATGCCAACAATGGAGATGATCAGTCACTGCACACACAGGTCTCCAAGGGGTGATCACTTTCTTTCTGGCCTTTCTAGAAAAGGATTTGAGTTTTGCAAGTATTTTAGAATTAATATTTCTTAGGGTGTAGATTAAAAATTCTGTTAAGTGTAGCAATGTGAAACAAATATTACACCTAGTGGTAATAGTGCTGAACACTGAAAAATAAAGGTTGAACATTAGAAGTCTTGTTAGTGAGATTTCTTCCTCCTCCTCTTTCCACCTCTTCCCTCAAAAATACATCAATGGGATGGTGCCTTGTGCAACTAGAAAACCATCTTGTTTCATGTCAAAAAGTTTTAATCAGGGTGAAAGTGAGGCTCTGAAGCTGGTGTCAGATATGGCCTGTACAGGTCATTAAGCTGCCTGCAGGGGAGGGAAGTACATTTATAAGGTCCAGTTTGGAATGTGGGTCAGGGGTCCTCAGGTCCTCTAGTTCTTGCTTTAAAGCCAGAAGCTGTAAGGTTTATTTGAGTTTTCAGTGAGCTGTTTTATGGGCTGTTGTTTATGCCATGGGAACCAAGTCTTTTGTCAGCCACTGATAGTGCTGTTGGCTCTGTTACCTTCCTGCAGCAATTTGGGCAGTATTTGACCTCTTTAGTTTCTTTACAGGAAAGAATCCTATTGAGAGCACCTGAAGTGATACAATTACAGACTGAGCATTTAAAACCAGGGGTATGCCTCAGTTTCTTGAGGGAGCTGGGAAGAAATTACAGAGCACATTAAAAAGTTTTTGGTGTGACTGCAAACCAATCAGGGTACTAGACAGCCTTTACATATCAGTGGAGCTTTGGTATTAGAACAGTCACTTCTAGGTGACTCAAAGCAGATGTTTTTTTCTAAGCCTGAGTGCCTTACAGCCATAATGCATGTTGTTTTGGTTGCAATCTCATGAAGATGTGAAAGGTACAGAGGGAAGACCCAGTAACCTTTGGCATTCCAATCCTTCCCTGTGCCTGCAACTTCCATTGTTGCAATGCTGCTAAATCCCCTTTGACCATTCAGAACTTAAGTAAACAGAGATTGTGCTAGTGGGGAGTTATGAATTATTTAAAAATTTAAAAATCTGAGTTTGTTGAATAGGTTGGATCAGTACTGGACTGGCTTAGTGCCAAAGGTTAGACTTCATTGTACCTAAGACAGGGTTGGGAACTGATATACTGTAGCTTTTGAGTTTTTATTACTTTAAGAGCTCACATCATGCTTGGGGAATGAAAAGTAGAGTGTATTTCAGTCCCTTTCAAGAAAAGTGCATCCTCTGCTGCCTGCTCACTGTGAAAAGATATAGCCCAGGTAATTTAAGTTCTAAATTCACATACTTTGCCTTTTGTAATGCTGAGACAGAGAACATCTTTGGAACTGAAGGATTACAGGCTTATTTGAATTAGAAAGGCACTGACCTCAAGCAGCCTTCTAGTCAAATCTGTTGCTTGTTTGGTCAGCTTATAATCATGTTTCTGTGATACTAGTGCACAGATGTAGTGTCAAAGCTGAGTTCAGAGGTTTAGTTTATTCTAACAGTAGAGGTTTTACCAGTCAGGGATATCACAGTAAATCATCCTTGTTTAACCTCTTAGTTAACTGATTTAGCTTGTTAGAAAAAAAAGTTGAATAATTTTCTTCTGATTTAGTGAGTTAAACTTTCTCCCCACAAATGGATAAGAACTGAGCTGGTGAACAGTGAGAAAGTAGCAACACTATGACAACTGAGGGCACTGGAAAGAGAAAGGAAAGAAGCTGATGGATTGTTTCAGCCATTCTATGACACCTGTCTTGCAAGGCTTCCCCACTTTGGATACAGAATATTTGAAGTTGTTTAAAACAGAAGCCTCCCATGCATCTTCATGGGACCTCCTGAGTAGCAGGTTACTGACTGTTCTGTGTTGAGTGTGTTTTTGGTGAAAGACATCTCTATGAAAAAATTTGCTTCCACCAAGTAAGCATTTCATGTTCCTTTTGTTTAAAAATCAGCATTTTAAAATGGAAGATTTCCTACTGAGTCCTTGTCAAGATTTTGTATTTTGCCTTCTCTGGTGAGAGTGTTTGTACAATTTTCCTTTAAGAAGGAAGCACAAACTCATCTCTCAAACCTGAACAAAGTCTCTGTATAGCTCCTTCAAAGGGCCAATCAAGGCTACAGTCCCTTGACTTCTCATTCCCAAGCACATATTACCTGAGAGGAAGCTCAAACACCCAGTTTGCTGCCTTTTTGAGTGAAAAAAGGAAAGAAAGAAGTAGTGAAAGAGTAATCTAATGAATAAAAGAAACAGAGTGGAAAGGCTGACAATGAGAAGTGGTACACATAGAGTGTAAAAAGCATTAAATCAAATTAAAACCTCTGCCTCCAGCCACTTTTTCAACTTAGTTATTTTTGCCTACTGTCTTGGTGTGGATGATGTTTCTGCTACCTAACTGGTGTTTTGCTAAGAATTCTTCCAGTCAAGCTTGCCCTACATGTATCTCCTCTCTTGCTTCATAGTAGAGTTCTCCTGGCAGTTTTGGTAGTAGGGAACCAAATATGCAACTGTGTGTATGAGGTGTTAATCGACTTGACTTCAGTAAGTTTAGAATACCTTACAACCTCTTTTGGCACTATTTATGCAAGGTTTCAGCAGTTTACTTTTGGAGTAAATATTAAAGTGAAAGGAGCTACAGCGATGGTTTTGAATGTAGAGCATTATTTTACACCTCGTTAGGTCCATTTTTCCTAATAATACAGCCGTGGCAATTGGACAAGTGAAGGACTGATGGGATGAACAAAGGCAGTGTTCCTTTCCTGAGCATGCCAAATCCATTCTGTAAATGTGACATTAAAAAAAAAAAAAAAAAAAAAAAAAAAAGACACCGAACCACATGGCAGAAGTCAGGCCTGAAAAACAAGAAAACCTGAACGACAGCAGTTTGCACAAGCTCCTATGGCTTTTGAATTCCCCTTGGGTTTTTTCCCCTGTAGAATAAGTTTGCTGTGCCACCAGCCCTTCATACCCTGTTTTCTTTGCCTGCAAGACTATGATATAGCTGCTGATACAAGATTCTAAAAAGCTTGGGGGTAATGGAGTGAATTAAACATTCCTCTTCCAGCTGCTGCTGTTCACAACACTTTTGACAGTTAAAATACATCACACATTCTCTTGTCTGTTTAATGTAAACAATTAGTATTTTAAGTCCAGAATCAACCCCAAATAGGATGATCCAGACAGGCAGTTCAGATAGAAAACTAAGAAGTGTTCTAAATTTATATAAAAGCAGTTTGCAGACGGTTCAACCTATGCCTAACATGTTGTCTACTGCAGCACATCATACTGTGGAAGCTGAGAGACCAGTGGCTTGTCTTTTGAGGTAGAAGGTTTAATTTTTCATCTCAAAATTATTTCAGCAGAACTTTTTATCTGCAATTTTTAGTATGAAATATACAATGAAAGGGTAAAATCAAAATTAAAATATAGTATTTTTGTTTTCTTAAAATGATCTCTTTGTATAATGAAACATTTTAGTCAACCCAAGATCTATTAAGGAGGAAAGCTTGTTTAGGCAGATTTTTTCTTTTTGTCTCTTCTGGAATGAAGAGGTTTGAAATCACAGATCTCATTAAATAAAGCAAAAAATCCAGCTTCTCTGTAGGTTTACTTGCTGAGGCAAACCTGAGGTAACAAAAAAGCTTAAATGCAAACTCAGCTTTAGTATTCAGGCAACATGATGAGAATGGTGTCAGTCACTGCAATTTTAGGAATTCTAACATGGTTGTTGCAAAGGGCAATTTGTTAAAATTTATTTCATTTCCTAAATGAGAGAATTTTTAATGAAAATGTTATAAACTGAAAAAGCTCCTCCTGACAAAAGGCATTTGAGATGCAATACTATTAAATTGCAAATCCCTTATTTTTTGAGTCTAGACTATGTATAGCTCCATAGCACAGGGGAAGTAACATTTTATACAATATTGCTTCACACAGATGGTCTTAAAATTCCATTTAACCAAAAGTTTAGGTCTTTGTGGGCATGAGGATCTCCCTGAAAACCCCTCTGTCAACTTTTCTATATCATAATCTAAACATGCACTTCAATATGAACCTGGACCAGGTGTAGCTATCATTTAGGAATGAACCTTCTAGTTACTAGCATGTGTAAAATATCTGATAGGATGCATTGAACTACACTTCTGCTTGCCAGGGAAAAAGCTAAATGCTAGGTTATGAACTTTACATCAATTATTTTCCCTTCATTCCTTTGCAATGGTCAGTGGCAACTGGCACTTGGCCCCAAAGGGTCTACAATAGTGCAAATAATGAATCACAAATAAACAACTTGCCACCTTTTCAAAAGGAAGCCAGATAATTAATTTCTTTTAAATTGAGACTTCGTCTAAAATGAAAAAATCCCCTCAGCTTCTGCAGCCATCAACTTGGTTTGCACCTTTAAAAAATAGTAGAAGCAGGGAACAGGGACTAAAACTGAAAACAGCTTCAGGTTATTCAATTTCCTGTTTGTTTAAATTTGTCCTTCCTGACATGCAGATTCATCACACTCCTTTCCTGGTGACCACTTCATTAGATTAGTTTAGTTAGGTATTCAGAGGGATTTTTATCCTCTGACTCATAAAATTCTTGAATTGCCCCAAGAATTTCCTGTGTCTGACTGGAATTTTATGTCCTTGTAGTTTTAGCTGTAGTTTAGCTTTTCCTTGAAGAAGCTGCTAAATTGCTGTCTAAATTGCTCTGATTTTGATTTCTTCAAACAGCAGATCAGGAGCCAGCTCCGAGCTCGATTCCTGCTTTTCAGGAAAACTGATCCATGCCACCTCTTAAAATTGTAGTCAGAAATTTTTCCTTAGTATTTTTAAACTCTTCCTTCCTGACAGTATTTCCCCTTGCTGCCCATGCCCTTCCCAGGTGTCACTTCAGAGTATTTGTCCAATTCCAAAAATGCACCTCGGTGGCTCAGAGTGCAGCCTGCAAGCAGTCCCATCAGGTTTTGATCACTCTCTTGCTACACAGCAGAGCAGCTGAGGTTACGGGTATATTGGGCCATTTAGCAGTTGATGAGAAATGCCTTTGTAGATCCTTTCCCTCTCTTTTTTTAGTCCTTTCTGAGGAGGGTGAGAGCTAGTTTAGGCTGGAGCCCTGGTGTGCGCTTCTTTTGAAGGGTTCAGCCAACTGAAGGTGATGCTTTGTGGCATGTGAGCTCCAGAAATGCAGCGGGTGCTTGCAGCGCCAGCTCGGCTGCGCGCACAGGGCTCGGCCTGCCTTGGCTGCGCAGGAGCAGCCCTGAAGCACGGCTGTACGGGCACCGACCCGTGCCTGTCTGTCTGTCTGTCTAGCCATGAGGTGCTTCCCCGAGTACATTCGCTCATGGCATCGGCAGGTGGAGACACGAGCAAGGCCATGCGCTGTGCCGGGGGCCCCCGCCTGTCCCGGCCCGGTGCCCCCGGCGGAGGGAAGGGCAGCGCGGGCGGCACCGGCGGGCGGGGAACACGGGCTGGCCGTGAGTGGGACACCGCCGCTTCGGATGGAGGAGCCCAGGCAAACACAGACACTGAGCACCGTCAGCGTCACAGAAAAGAGCATCCAAAGAGCATCCGTAGATGATCTTGTGAATGGCAGGCTGCTACAGTTCGCCTGGCGTGCGCGGGAAGCGCCATGGGAGGCAAATCCGCATGAGAACGGAGAGTTTTCATTGAGTTACTGGAATGACTCAATAGCGGCACTATCTGCGTGTCCACTCCTTAGCATTTTGCCTCTCCAGTTTTCTTCTGTATCGGGTCCCATTTCCTTTTGCTGCTTCTCTCTAAATATTTTATTTCCCCTCTTGTTTATTGTAACGTTTCTTTTCCAAGCAAGTTACTCTTTTGTACATATTTCTTTACCTAGAGCATCGTAAAAGAAAACATGTGAGTTGGATGTTTATAAACCAATGTTATTTCTCTGCAAAAACATGTAGTGAATGTAATTGACTTCCACTGTGAACATTTGCACTGTGCCTAATTACAAATTACTAGCTTATCTTGGAAGTTGCTTTCATTGTCTCGAACACTTTGTGTATGGTACTTTTGTTTAAGTTACTTATTTGAGTAAAAAATATAATATCAGGCTAATGGAGAAGGAAAAGAAGACATAAAAGATGCAGTCATGAAAGGAATAGCACAGACACAGAGGAGAATAAGAGACCTGTGCTGAGCTGACCTGTGCATAAACCATATTCATGTTAATGCTTGCTCAGTCTTTGGGATATTCTGGAGGCAAGCTGGGTTTTGCCCAGCAAAGCATTAAAGGAGAACAGCTCCTCATTAGATTAGTCTTAACCATGTTGCTGTTTCTTTCCATGGCTGTGAAACAGTTTCCTTTAAAAACCTTGAAAGAAAATGTAGTGTTTAAGAGAAAGGGCATGCTTTGTTCTAGAAACTTTAACAGAAAACAAAAAGTGAACATTACAATCAGAAACATTACCTTTTCCATTTCAATACTTTCAGGGTTTTTTTTTTTTCCAAGTACAAAGTTTTCTACACAAAACTTAAAGAAGCATGTGTGAGTGTGCGTGCACATGTATATTGTTTTTGCCAGGGTTTTCTATGAAGAAATGTCTTTATTTTCTAGTACACATTATTACTTTCCTCTTTTTGTTTGCATTAGAGGTTGTTAAAAAGATTTAAACCTCCCCCCAAACCAACAGCAACTCCAAATAATCTAACCCTGCAAATCATCCATTTTTTCCTTCTATTAAGATTTTATGTAGTGCCTGTAGCTTTTGCATTCTTTTATGCATGTGGCATAGTGTTCAGCTTTATGTTGCAGTTTTAGGCAGAGGGTAATGTAAAGTCATCCTGAGGTCTAGGGTGGCAGAAGTACCTCAAAAGTCTGCATAAAACTGCAGTGAGTTGATCTTGAACTCCCCATGAGAGGCAGGACTACAAGGCTGGGTGCCTTGCAGGGCTTGATGAGCGTGTAGGTCATGGTGAGATGCTCCTGCAGTGTGATAAAAATCCTGGTCTGGAAATGTATCAATCTCAAGGACTAGCTGTGTGGATAAGGTGTAATATTAGGCAAAGAGGAGGGTTTTGTTCTCCATGGTGGCATGAGAAGGAGCCATGCTCCACCCCTCCATATTCTCCTCCTGCAGAGTCCTGTCCTGTGGCCAAATGGCCCTTAGAGACCTGGAGGTTTGAAGCTCTGTCTTCACTCTGCTTTCAATGCTCTATTCTGTCAACCTTTGCAGACATTGCCATCAGCCAACTGCTCCAGGTTTTTGCCCCAATCCTGACAAAAGCTTTACTTCATGGCCAAGAAAATTATGTCTGGTTTTAGTTTGTGACCAGGTTTCCTCCTAGATGTTCAGAGACATGTCCTTTAATAAACAGAAGGAAGGGAGTCTTTGTCTTTTCTATTTTTATTGATGTTTTGGGGGGTTTTGTTTGTTTTAATCAGTTTAGTAACTCTTTCCCTTGTTCCATAACTTTGCAGTTGAGATGAGAACCTATTTGTCTGACTGAAATGAGGAGGGTGCTTGTCTGCAAGAGCACTCAATACTGGAGTCACCAGTGAAGGAGGTTGACAAAAGGAATATAGCTGCAAAAGGAAGACAGTACAGGCTATTTTAGAATTAAAATTAATTCAGTAACCTCCGTAGTTTCAGCATAACAATACTAGACGGAAAATATTTCACCAAACAATTTGTGGATGTTCATTACTTGAAAGACACCATGACAAATTTTTCAAATATGTATTTCATCTGTGACTGCTGTTCATTTCAGTGCCAGATGTTGATTATTACAAATTTGCATTTGCTGGGTTTTTTTAAACTTTCTATGTGAACATACTGCATTTCAATTCCAATTTTATGAAATCACTTCCATCTAAGGCCTGCCAGCTCTATTGCTCTCCTGATTTACTCATCCTCTATGAAATCTCTACCTGTTTTAGTGAGTTGCACACATAACTCATTGGTATACAATTTTCATGATATTTTGCAATTTATACATTTGTTTTACCAATACTGCTTTTGGAGGGAAAACAAAAATAACTATTTGAAGTTGAATGCTTTGGACTGAGGTTATGAGGTCAACAGTAAATTTTAAAAACTATTTGAGAGATTTCATGATGGCATTTTAAAATTATAGCTTAAGGTTACACTGCTTCACACAGTTCTGTTTGGCTCCTTTGATGCTGAAGATCTACAGCTGACTTATGTGTAAGATATATTTTTAAAAACATTAGCCGTGATTTAAAGTAACAAGAGACACTATTCAGATGAGGGGAGAAACCCGTCCTTTGGGAGGAAGTGAGTTAGGTTCAGTAATTTTGTTGAACCTGAACCAAGAAAAAAACCATTAGTAACTCAATCTTTGTAAGAAGACATGAGGAGGATCCCAGCTCCTGCCTACCTGTAGATTTTAGGAGTGACATTCAAGATGTCTAACATTGCAGAGGAAGACTCTAAATGAACCAGCTTGTATTTATCAGTATTTTAGATCACAGTGAAAGCACAAAGGAAGCAGCTAGGGCAAGAGCAGTATTGTGATAGAGTTATTAATTGCTAAAGAGAGTAGGCCCCATGCTTTTATTGCTCAAGACACATCAGGGGCATTCTTGTTCTGAGAAATTCAGATGTCAAATCAAATTGTAGACACTAAGTTTCAGATCTCCCTTAACAATAATTTTAAACAAATATAACCTCCTCCCACTAACCAGGAAATAAATCTGGATTGCATATGCTGTTTCATGGTAAGTTGTTTGGATGCTCAGAGTGCTGTAAAGGAAGAAAACAAATACCACCTTTATTCATGGCTTTCACTTTTTTTTTTATTTCCCAAGTGAGAGACATAAAGGAAAAAACAGATGGCGATTGTCTCATAAAAGCTGCTATTAGAAGTTGGTTGTTTTGAAAAATTCCCTTCCCACACTGTTCTGCCAGCATGGTATTTGCCTGCTGCAATAGCCCAACTTTGCTGCTAGAGACAGGTAGTATTAGAGTGAAGCCCTCTCTTTACTTTTTCTTCCAAAATTGGGTTTAATTTTGTACTTGTGTTGCTCCCTTCAACCCCTGCCTAGCTACCTCTCTGATGCTTTTTTGGCATGGTTTGCTGAAAAAACAGTACTGTGTTGTCTTTCTTGTATCTGGATGGTGCTGGAAAGGAATAACCTTTTTTTTTTTTCCTGAAAATAAATTTTTTTTACATATCTGATGTAAAGCTGTTTGCTGGTTAACTAGAATGTTTCAGTGCCTGAATCTGTTTCTTGCTACGTTTGGGTAAATTATATGAACCTCCACAGAAAGGAGTGTTACCTGATGGTAAAATAATTGTAAGTAAGAATATTCATTATTCATTCATCATCATGGAGATATTAAGAAAAATAACCCAGTATGTTCTGTGCTGGCCAAAAAAAGGCCCTATGTCTGTACAGGCATCCTACATAATAGCAACATGTCACTTTGTAGTTCTACATTAAACTTTTATGTGAGAAGTTACAGCTGTGGATGCCTATGTCTTTCAGATTCTGTTTCAATAAACCTTTGAAAAAGAAAAAAAGTGAAAGCCCTTCAGCTTTACAGCAGTTTCAAAGCAGAAGCTTTATTACCTTTTTTTTTAAAATCCTAATACATTTTATGTTTTTACACAGACATGGCTTCTCAGTGAAGATAAATGATGAGACTCTACCTTAAAAAGCCTTTGGGTTTTCATTAATCCACATTAGGTTAAAAGGGAATCTGAATTCTAAAAATACAGCACATCAGAGAAAGAAGGTATTTTTCAGGTCAAGGTCCTCTTTTCCATCTGGTGCCATTTGGTAGTTCTAATATCTTCCATCTCCCCCTACTTCTCCATCTGTAAATAACTCACTGAAGTAAATGCTTGGAATAATTACAGCAAAGAATGATAAAATCCAGGTTGAATTTAATCTCCCAGGGATCTAAAATGAAAAACAACTACAGATATCACAGTTATTGAAAAACTGGAACTCTCCAGTCGGCAGGTGTATGAAATGGGGATTATGTCAGAGTATTACATGCTTTGGGATTGCAGTTGTGTTGTTCAAAAAATGTCAAAGGGCATATTAGTTAAGGATAGGGGAAAAATAGTCTAGTAGGGCTGATTTTCAAAAGCAACCTGCTGTTTTGCTTCTGCAAATAATTATAGATACACATTCTAATGGTTAGATGTCTAAGTGGTTGCATCCATCTACTAGGAAGTTGGAGATCTAAATGCAATAAAATGTTTGCAAACTTGCAAAACTGGAAGGAGGTTTGAGATGCTTCTAAAATTGATCAGTCAGTAAGCAGCTGGACTACTTTCCAAAAGCTTATGAGAACAAAATGTCTTTCTTTTTTTTTGCATGTGGTCAGTGTTGCCCTAAGAAAGAATCCTGGGGTAGCCCACAAGATAAAGTTTTTTGGTGTTTCCTAGATTAATGTGAAAGAAATAATCTACTCCTGTTGGGGTTTCATACCTGTATTAGGCACACAAAACAGGGGCTGGACTATGGGCACACTGTGCTTGCTGCCTTCCTCTGGCATTATAACTACTTTGGCATCTCAGTTTGACTGTTCAGTTTGTCAGCTGTCTGGAACTGCTGTGTGCTTGCAGCTGTGCTGTCCAGCTGCCTATATAGGTGCCCACTGGGGTGGCTTATTAGAAATACAGACTCAAGCAGGTACCTGGAAAAGAAGGTCTGAAAGTGAGAAAGAAGATGCTGCTTCTGAATAATTTTTAGCCCTCTGCCTGGAGTGGCAAAAGCAGCATTGGTTACAGGACTGAACATTTCTCTTCCTCCTTGTCCTCCTGTGTTGCTGCCCAGGGCAGTACCAGGCAAGAAGGCATTCTTTGACAAAGAAGCATAAACCACTGTCTCCTCTTTTCCAGAATAAGGACCATTATAAAAACCAAAAACTTCTGTTTTGGTGAGGGCATGTAGAGTGAATATTAGAAATGCTGCACAGCTTTTACAAAATATTTGGGGGATGTCCTACAAAGAGAAATAATGGGACATGATTCTATGTGTGACTCCCAGCAACATAAAATCCTCTGTTACTCATGTAGGATGGAGTGGAAAAGATTTATCAGTAATGTTCATTTTACACATGCTTTTCACTTAAATACTTGACAGAAGAAAGTTTCATTACTTTATTTAGTGAATTTTAGATCCAAGAAATGATAATTGCTGTATATTTGAAAAACTGCTCATCTCTGTGTCTGGCTTATTAACTTACCAGAAACTGTCTCTTAGTACACTGTGGCCTGACTGCCATGCAAAGGGTTGTTGGAGTGAGCACAAACATGACAGACTCCTCTTTTAAATCCTGTTTAAATTGCCACTGTGATGCAAAGTGGCTGTGAATCTAAGAATGAATCCACTTAAAATGTCCATAACACAATAAAAACTGCTGGTGATTACTGTGTCATGCTGCCCATCAAACTAAACTTTACATTCAAGGATAAATATATTCATAAATCTTAGCTGCTGTTCACACACAAAGTATGAATTTCATTTGAAGTTGTTCATTCATCTGGGAAACTCCTCCCACTCTTATCTTCTCTTGCAATTACCCTTTGGCCCTTTCCTCCAGAGTCTATTTATTCCTGACTGATATGTTTTACCATCCTTCAGAAGATGGCCCAGTTCCTGCTGCCCATCAGATATGGGCTACACCTGACAGAAGGCTGTCACCCAAGGAGGGCTGAGTCTCAGAACCAGGGTTTTGAGTCCATCAGTGCTCAGCCTCTGCAGTGATAAGGGTTAATGTTTCTCTCAGCTTAGCAGAAGCATAAGAGTTCCAAAATGGTCATCTTCACCCCTATCCCTACAGGAGCACACCCTTAACAAGCAGTCTTCAAAGGTGAGCAGAAGATTTAGTGCATATAAAGGTGGCCAACCATTTTGGAGCCTTACAGCAGGAAGGAGGCAGGAATGGAGGGGCTGCTGCCAGGGAGACAGGTGAAGTGGCCTGGGGCCTGCAAAGTGGAGGCCACTGCTGGACCATTTGCCACTTATATAGACAGAGAGTGTAAGGCTGGCTTTTGACACCACTGGGAGGTGCCTGATATGCAGGCAAGCAGACTACGGCTACTACAGCTTGTTCCTGGCAGCTTTTGAAGGACAAAATGTGTGAGAAGGCTTAGCAAACTCTCAGATGGGTTTTCCACTCTATCTCAGGAGAGGAAATGAGACTGCAAAAGGGGATTGATTTTCTGGTCAGTCTGGTTCATCAACTCAATGAGCAATTCACTCATCTTCCTCTCAAGGTCAACAGAATGGCACTGTGCCCTTCAGGACCTTTTCTGTTCCAAGGTTTGCTCAGTTTTCAGTTAACCCTCACAGAATTAGTGGTTTGTCTTGGGAATGCTGGTGCCTGTCCTGCCATGTTACTTGAGAAGACATGGCTTGGCAGGGAGTAAAAGTACACACTGTGGAGATCTGTTTCCTAGTCACTGTCTGGGGGACCATATGTGGCAGTGGTGGAACCTTTGGAACGTGTGTCACATGTAACATGAACTGACAGTTTAATCTGAAGTCACTCCAGTTGGGTACAAAGACTACTTTAGGAGAAGATTGCCTGTTTATATAGATTTCAGATTACTTCATTTTAAAAAGTGCATGGAATGCATCCAAAGCAAGTAATTTTTCTCTGGTGAATGGCAAGACCAAGAGGAGAAGTCCGGAGAAAGAAGTATGGATGGTCTTTCTTAATGTCAAAGCTGACATAAACACATCTCCTCCAAACTCTTCCCACTAGATAATTTTCTCAGCAAGACACAGATTGCTTCAATCTCTGTGTTGCAGTCTTTGAAGCTTCCCTCTCATTGCTATAATGAAGGAGGCATGGTTTTCTTTGAGAATTTCTGCAGCCCTGAAGTTTGCCTTCTCTAAAGGCTTTCACATGATCAGATAGTTGGTTGTTCCAAAGAGCTCTCTCTTTGAAACTCCTCTCCCATCACACAAGGGCAAGCTGGTATGTCTGCTTTGCAAAATTATTAAATTAAAAAAAAAAAAATCCAAAAAAGGCTTCATTAAAATATTCTGACTAGCTTTATGTGAGGCCTCAATTTTCATTAGAAAGAGACCCAGCTCAGAAGATGACAAATGGTGTTGGAAAGGAGCCACCAATTAGCAAACATCAATTTTTCTGTCAGCAGGGTAACCCCTTTTACAAATCTTGTCATATGTTTACTCTTTTTCTGTTTGTGTAGGTAGTTGTTTGACAGCAATATTTTGCATGAGGGGAAGGATTTATAATTTTTTTTTGCAGTTAACATTGCTGCACTGTTTTGAGTTCCTGTTTTGCAGGATATTTTCCTTGTTCAGGGTGCTTGTTTCTCAGTCTGCCTGCTGTCTGTAACTCTTCTGTTTGTAATAACTGGGGAGAGGGGGATGACTCTTCTTGTTTCTGCAGTAAGCTTTGGAGTGGAATCAATTGTGGTAGTAGTAGGCATCTTGGGAGCTTAGGACCCGTGACTTGCAATGTCTTCAGGTAGCTTAGAAATGTTACTATATGTGTGTTCCAAAAAGGAAGATAAATGTATTTCTGAGCATTTCTTTGTATAAAAAATATGCTTGTTATGCTTACATCCTAATAAATCTTCTTCCATATTTAATAATCTAGGATACAACTGGAGAGATATGGATCTTTTTCCAGTATACACATTTTATCTATCCATTCAGAAAAGTTGATAGCTTCCACATCTTCTTTCACTGTATAGAAAATTTTACTCACTTTTCTTATGGAAATCTGTATACACCCTTTATTTGTCTGCATGCAGTGATTCACAGCTGCTGCTGTGTTTCTTAATAGCTTGTTGCAAGTCATTTTCCAAAATCATCAGTAGCAAATGCCCAACAAATATTAGGAGAAGAAACAAAAAAATTCTTTATTCTTGGGTGTATGTGTAATACAGGCAGAGATCATGAGCTGCCTGTGCATGTTATATTTGGCAAGAGACTGAATGAGAAGGACAGATGGCTGGTGAGATTTCAGATGGGGACTGGTAGATGATGACATGACTTTAAAGCCTGTCAGGTGCTTAATGTGGGAACCCTGCTTCAGGAAACGGAGCGTTATGATGGCTTTTGAGGAGTGGCTGAAAAGTTACTTTGTAATGGGCATCTTCTGGGTCAGGAAATAGACCTGCCTTGTTGTTTACCTGTGCTGTGGAGAGGGGGAGACAGTGTGGAATAGTTAAAGAGTGGAAGGTCATTATTTTGGTAAATTGGACATTACTGGAAGGTCATATACACATATCATCATCTGGTGTCACATCATGCAAACTCAATGCTCAGCTATTAGCTTCTTTGAACATATGCAATACTGGGTGCAGCTGTTTTTTCCTGGATGCAGACCACATGCAGATCATCCACTAGTGTCTAACATAGTCATAGTCATAGTCATGGTTCCACCTGTCCATGTCTGATCTGAAGCATTCATTGCTGTTTTGACATGAGACACAATAATAGTCATCTCACCATCTCTAATATGAAATGGTTCAGTGTCTGAACACATCCTTTTGGGTTTTCCTTGATGAAGGCAAAGGTTAAGGCATGTTTTGGGGCTCTAAACTGTCATTTCCCAATTATTTTTTTTTAAGTACCTTTATATTGCAAAAGCAAAAGCATTTGAGTTCCATAAAGCCTTGCTGTTTATATTCAGGGTGGAATTTGTGGGGTTTATTTAACTGGTGGTTAAAGCTGAATTGGCTTATCTGGGACCTTTGTCCCTGTGCTATCACTGCTTGTGGGGGAATGCAGGGATCCCTGTGGAGATGGATGCTGGGTGGCTAGTGGCTGCTTAGTCCTTTCTGTAAAAAACTGTATGTGGGGGGAGGAAGTTTTCCAAAGAACATAAGTAATTTAGGGTAAAAAAATTTCTATTTCATTATTTCCATGCTCTGGAGTGAGATAAACATCTTTCAAAGTGTAATTCTGTCCTGCTTTTTTCAATGCTATCAGCCACAAAGACACCCTCTTTTTTTACTTATCTTGTTCCTCTTTTCCAGGTTGGCCTTCCTTTTATGATGTGATCAGTCCTGATGCAATTACTTTCAACGATGATTTTTCCTATGGGATGCATCGGATTGAAATATCCTGCAGTCAGGTTAGTTTATAACACAGACAGACCATTCTGATGGCAAAGGCTGCAAAAACCATTACAGTGTGCTGTACTTTCCTTGAGATTTGCAAACCTTTCTGTTCTATTAAATAGCAATAATTGTGAGAGAGCACAATGGGCTGTAGGTATAAAAGCTGGGTGGAACGAGCTGAAGGCACAAAGGGATCGTTGGAATGCACGTTGTTGTCTCATGTGAGATTTAACAGAGCAGATGTAAATGGTTGGACTCAGTGCTGAGTTTACAAAAATAGTCTTCCTGAAGAGGGTCCCTTCAAAGGAGCTCCTGAGCCTGAGCCTGTCCGACTGAATCCACATGTCAGCAGTTGGGAGAAGTCGAAAGCAGTGGAGCAACTGTCTGTGTGCTGATTCCATCACTCTACATTATTGTGCATCCATGCTAACTCATTCCCAACACTCATTTCCATGGCTGCCTCAAATAATCCCATCTGCCCTAATAATGAAGTCAGTACTCATTCAAAACATGCCCAAATTTTCCGTTATCTGTCTTGTTCTACTTTCTCTCATCCTTTGTGCTGTCCTCCTTTCTGTGAAGGGAATGGCATAATCATTACCTAGCAAAGGAAGAAGCTGCTGCATTGATGTTGAGCAGCTGTAGCCAGCAGCTTGCAGTCCTCTAGCTCCACATTCTCAAACTTCTCCTGAGAGAAGCAGCAGCTTTGTTTGGGCAGTGTTAATTTGCTGTTCTTCCAGAGCTGTTGGGGAGATAACTGATTTTATCCCTGACAATATGCATCCTTGCTAGTCCTCATTATATAAAGCTCAGAGTGAGTTGAGAAACTTCTCAAGAGTATCCATTAACTTCAGTCTGTGTAGAGCATTTGGCCCAATATGTTAATAACCAAATTAGCGTGTCTGCTAGTTTGTCATGTGTACTACATAATTCTGAAGTTTTTGCATGGATGTTATGCTGTAGAAGATCTACTCAACACTTTGTGGGAATATCCACTTCCCTAAATTCACTAGCAAGGTAGCAATGAAACTGCAGATTGGGAAGCTCATGCTTCACCAGTGGTTACTGGCATAATCAAAAATGCAATCTAGACTCTTTAGCTCTGCTTACTAGGTTTGAATAGCACTAAAATCTTCTTACTGCCAACCTGCTGAGCCTATATCTGCTGACACACTTCAGGAGATGGCCATAGCTCCTGGAAAAGCTCAAGGAAGCCTGTGGTCAGGCCAAGGTTTCTGGAAATGTCATTTACCTGTTACCAAACAAAATAGTGTTAGCAGACCTGAGACCAGCAATATTAGCAGAAGTCGTATGCAGACATCATAAAATTAAAGCAAAACCAAAATCTGAATTTGAATGAAAAAATATGACCAAGGTTTCTGTATCATCCAATAGCAACTTCTTACCAGCTATTTCAGCTTCCTGGGGCAGTAACTCCATAGATGATCAAGTCACACAGGAAAATAGCTTGAGGAATGGTGAGCATCTTTGCAGCCAGTGCTCAGCACAGCTAATACTGTTCCATTGTGTATCTGCCCCCGGAGTGTGAATCACACATGCAGCTGCAAAAAAAATGCAGTTTTACTGCAACCTGCAAAGCAGTGGGATTGATATGACAGATCTTGGTGGAACCAAAGGGAAATACCATCTCCCACACCCAAAAACCTTGTTAATCCTTTGCAGATGAAAAAGTAGTTGGTTTTTCTTTAAAAATCCTTCCCACCTGTCTGAGAGAATAAAAGAAATATTTTTTAATGTTTTTCATTATAGATAGCAAACACAGGGAAAAAAACCACTGTAATATTAATCAAATACATCCATGGGATTATCCTAGAAATAACTTTCACAGTTTTTGGAACACACCCTGGGTGTATTTAAAAGGTCAGTCATTAGTGACAGGTAGAAGTTAATACAAATGCAGTTGAGGAATACTGTAAAGCTGGTTGCATCTCTTTTTTTCCTCTGTCCTGTTCAAGAGTCCTTTTCCCTGTGGTTTCTCTGCCTACTAGTTTTACCTGCACAAATCAATAAAATCCCATAGTCTCAAGAGTAGTGTTTGCACACTAACAGCTTGGACTCTCACAGCAGCAGCTGACTGCAAGCTGCTTTCCATGCCTCCCAGCAGCATATTAGAACCAGGAGGCTTGGGAGATCCAAGCATACTGACAGTCAGCAGTGACCCCCCCTTTCCTGCTCCCAAGCACATACTTGGAATGCTTTAACCATTTCACTGTCCCATTTCATTCTGCCAAATATATTTATGTGCAAGGCTGTAACAGATAATTGTTTCTTTTTCAGAGGCTCTGCAGGCATGTATATATGTCCTAGAAAAAATGGTCAGCGCCTATTATGTGTGGGGAGGACAGTAAAGTCAATTCATCCTTAGTTCTGTCAGATGAGTGCCAGGTTTCTTATACTGTGATACAAAAGACTGAAATACATTTCTGTTTAGGGCAGATGAGTTATAGAGTCCTCTGTAGAGAGAATCGCCACATAAATTTTTGGTGAGGGGTGATATCAAAAGGTAACAAATTTTGCAGTAATTCAATCCTGGAGTGATTCTGCCATCACAAAAAGGTGTAATGAGACTACCTTGGACTCTCACACAGCTTCTCAGGTTTTGTGAGGAAAACCTTTTTGATAGATTGTCTTTGTAGTCTGTGTGTGAATATATTACTTCTACAGGCCATTTCTCCCTGCAGTTTCTCTTGTTCTGTTTCTGTCCAGTAGAGAGGGAATGATTTATCTTTTGTTAAATGTTAGTCTGGAAAAGATCTGTTTAACACTTTCAGCCAGGAGGTTTTGAAGCACTCTAAGTTGAAATGAGATGATTTAATTAGGATGCTGAGCATTTAGAAACATACTTTCTCTGAGACACTTACTTCCCCCACCCAAAAACTATGGTTATAGTCAGGTGAAATGCTTCATTGTTAGATACCCCCTTTTCAGAAACAGCTCAGGTTTTTTTGCACACACTAACCTAAAAATAGGGCTTTGATACAAAGGAAAATGATAAAAAGAATAAGCTGTGGATAATGGAGGAAAGTATGGCAAGACAGCAGTGTTTCAGGAAGAAGACTTAAAGCTTGCTTTCCACTAGGTCCCATTCAACTTCCTTTTACTTATTTCCCATATTTTATCTTCCTTCCTTACAAAGCTGAGCAACTGCTGCTTAACCCCAGTCATGCATGCCATTTTCTATTGCCTGTGGGAGCTCTTTTTGCTGATACCATGGGCTAGAAGCCACCAGTTGTTATTGGGAACCTTGCTGGACTGCCATGGCTGTCTCAGTCACACTTCTTCAGGAGCAGGGAGCCTGCTGTGGGATGTGAGATGTGTCTGCATGGGTGCAACCAACAGGTGGGAGCACTGAAGCTCCACATGTCTACCTGCCCTGCTCCTGAAGGCAGTGAAGATTATTGTTTCAGCTGTCATTAAATGAGCAGGGTTTCTGTCCCACCTAGCTGGTGTGAGAGCATCCCCTAGTCTATTGAGAAAGTTTAACCTGGAGGTGAGACTATACCTGCTTCTACAGACACCTTTCCTCCTGCTTTGGTGAATTAAAGGCCATAACAGCAGGAGAACATTAGCAGCACATTAACTGCAAGGTAGAGATTTGCCATTACTAATTCACTCAGAGTTTGGAATAATCACTATTGCCTCTATGTATTTGGAATACTATTAATTAAATATTAAGAATAATTTGCACTCTTTAATTTTTGCTGTCTGACTGTGAGCCCATGAGCAGGTCTGTGATCTCAATTACATCATTCCACCTCTCACTGGGATCTGCTATTGACTTGAAAGGCTGAGGCTCTTTGTTAAAGCAGCATGACTTTCCTGTTCAAGATAAATATTTCTCCAGTGCAAGGTTTTATTTTTCTGTTTGTCATGGCAGGTTGTAAAAATGAACTTGTGGAATTCAGGTGACTAATTACAAGAAGTTCTTATTATCCAGATAAATTGTCAGCCATAATGTGCAGTGATAGTAATCTTAATTTTTGAATAGGACTGTTACCTTTCTTACAGACAGGATCAGAAGTGTTCACCCTGAATAGCCTTGCAAGTATTTGTGTTTGATTGATACAGAGCCAAAGTGGCAACAGACCGTTTGTACTTCCACATTTCTTACAAAAAGCAAAATTCAACATCATTTATAATTACTTCCAGACAAAGATTATTAATTAAGAAATATTTTAAGTATCTGCACTACAGATCTTTTTCAGTCACCTGTCCCTATCCTATATATACTATAGAAATTATTATGAGGTGAGTAGGCTGAGCTCCATCCCCTCCAGGGGCAAGAAGTTCACCCGAAAGAATCTTGATGCTCAGAAGAGTGCCAGGCTATAGAAAAGGAAAATAAAAAAGAAGTGTGAGAGCACACTCCAAAGAATATCTTTAGTGCTTTAGGCACTTGCCAGGATTGCCAAAGGAATTAATGTTTTTTGTCAAGGGGTGTTGCAGACTGAGGATAGCCCAGAGCTGAGGCTGTCCTTTTCTTACACAGTTATCCTTACAGCAGTAAGTGAACTGTGGGCAGTGCTGTCCTCACTACCACATTTTCAGCAGTGTTCCTGCCATGAAATCATTACAGAAACAGGCAGCTCCTCAGGGATGGTGGTCCAACCAAGCATACACGGTGGTATGACAGGAAACACCCAGGAAATTGGAGTCTCAGGCGCCTGTGGTATCTCAGAGCATCTTCCTGGATCACTCCTGCAAATAAATGTAGATTGTACATTCCACTTGGAAGGGTGATGTAGGCACCAATGTGCTTCCTTGGAAGCAGCTGCTAGTCATTGCTTAACCCCACGGTGATGCCATCGAGCAGCACACAGACAGTGATACTCTGTTGTGTTTTGTTTCAGTGTGGTGCTCACCTGGGGCATATTTTTGATGATGGACCTCGCCCAACTGGCAAACGGTACTGCACAAACTCTGCTTCATTGTCTTTCAAGCCAGCAGACAAGAACAACGCTGGAGAAGGCAGCAGTAATGCCAGTCCTGCCCAAACAGGCAAAGCTGAGCTGTAGGATGAAGCAAAGCCTGCAGAAAACTGCATTGATCCCACACAGCTTACAAGGAATGTTTTCTAGTTTTCAAGTTGCCTGCTCTCTTATATCCTAAGAATGTTCAAATGTATTAAAGCATTTTGCACCATTCTTCTTCCTCCTTACCTTTTCAGAACTGAGGCCTTGCCTGCCAGTGCATTTACAGTATAATTGGATTGAAAAATTTATTCACTGAGTCCACAGGTTTTCTTTTTAATTCTTTTCTTTGAGATTACCTTAGGCAATCTTTAAATTGACAGTCTTTGACATCATTAGTTATTAGTTTCTTCTTAATACTGTGTCACTCTAGGTTTACACACTATTCCTTTTTGTGTGGGAAATGGGACTTGTGTTTATCTCCAGTCTATAGGAAACTTCTGGGCATAAGAAAATCCTGAATTCCTAGCACATCTCTGCTTTGTTCTGACTTGTGAGGCATGCAGCCTTTGGTCATATGTATTCAACCATCTCCCAGCATCTTGCAAAAACTGTAGTTATGGCTGTTCCTTCCCAACTGAAAGAGGTGGATGAGATGTTAAAACCATCCTTTGGCTAATTTACTGCCAAAATTTCAAGGGTGTGTTCGAGGGGATGTAAACATTGTCTCAGCATCTGTGTTTCCCCTTTGTTTGGTATTTAAATCAAGGTTTTAACTAGTAAGGCTCACTTTTGCAGGCTGCTAATGAGGCTTTGTCTGTTTGCAGGCCTGTTCAACAAGTGTAATGCAAATCTGAATTAAAGTTGAAATCTGCAGGGGGTAATTACATGGGCAAGTGCAGAGATAAACTTGCAAAGTGAAGTAGATGAAGGATGACACTGGGCTCTTTATCTTGTCGGTTGCTACAAGGATTCAGAAACATGACAACTTCTGCTAGAGAGAAGTTTAGGAACGAGAAAAGTTTAGTAAAAAGAGGGAGACCCTCCTGATGTATTCAGTTCTAAAGATTAGCTGGTCTGGATGCATACTGCATACAAGATCCAGTCTTTAATTTGTGAAAATTATTGTAGGATGTGAGTGACAGTGTTGGTATAAGAAATTAATTTGAAAATAGCCCGCCACAGTTCCAGAAATTTTCATGTAGCAAAATTCACTGTCCCATAAGATGTTTTTCACAGCTGCTTTTCGATTTTGTTGAATAATGCTTAGAATTGTGAATAATACTGTTCTTTAAGCTATACTGTGCAGCATTTGCTAACACCACTTTGCCTTTAAACACTGAGAGACTTAATGAATACAGTATTTACTTCTACTAGCAAACGTTGTGTCTGACATGTTTGGATCCAATTTTACTTTTAGTAGGAACAAAGCAACCACTGATTTTTATGGAAGCAGGACTGAGGTTTTTATGTCAGTGATAATAAACATATTATCTGAAGTTCAAACACCCTCCAGTTAAAATATAGCTACTGTGAAAGCATATGGAATGGTCATAATTGTCTTTTTTTAAGCAACATTAGAAAGACATGAAAAAACATTAAAAAGACTGCGTCTATAAAAATGTGGTACATATATGTGATTTAATTCCAGATTGCTGTTCGATTTAAGTATTATCAAATTTCAGTATATTCCTGCCTTATGTTAAAGAAATATATTACTTAACCTTCAGAACACAGTAATGTATGCTGTCCTACAGGAGATTTATTTTTGCAGGATATGGAATGCAATGAAATGAATCAATATGGTGAGGTGTATGTGATCTCTGGGAGTTAGATCATTTAATATAGGAAATGCATTGTTCTCGTGCACAAGCTATAACACAGCATAGAGCAAGGTAAGACAGATTTCCTTTTATTGCTCTTAGAAGATGCTAATAAGGGCTAGTATTGAACCCTCCAAATTTGGTTCAATCTGCTGATGATCAGAGGAAACTTGGGAGCTGAGCACAATGTATAGAATAATAGAATATTTCTGTATGTTTAAATTTTGCACTTAGATGCTTATAAAAACTGAATGCAAACTGTGTAGAAATAGCAAACTATATTTTCTAATATCTCTATTTTACTCAGATGTTTAAATAAGATACCTTAAAATCATATAAGTCACACTTTATTTATATATACTATATATATATATATAAAATTGCACATGTTTTTTATATATATATGTACACACACATATATTATTTGAGTATAATTTTAGCCTTCTGTACCTTTTTAATAACTAAAACCTTTCCATAAGAGGGTTCAATACTTTTAAGAAATCAAATATACATTTTTCAAGTCAAATTTGTTTTCATATATTTGCTGTACACAAATATAAAATAAATTTCTTTATAAATACTTCTGCTTCCTTATTTATCTGGTTTTATGTCAAGTATCTGCATCCTTTGCTGCAAGATGTCTTGGGGAACTGTTTTTACTTTGCTTTCCCCTAACTTACTGTGAGTATTATACACACAGTGCCTTATCTCCAGCAGGTTTCTGGCAGGGACACAGCAGGGTTCCAGGTGTCCTTGCACCAGCCAGCTTTCAAGGGACTATCACAAATACCCAGGCTTCAGCAGAGCAAGGAAATGTTTAGAGAAAGGCTCAACTTTAACTTAGCAGAAGTTTTATCCTCTTCTGAAAGATTCAGTGGGGGATGTGGTAAGTTGTAGGCAAGCATGTCATAGGAGCCCTGCAGTGTCCAGGCTCCATCTGCAGTGGAGAAATGTTGATGGTAAGTTGGTTTCTGCCAAAGTTTCATCTGCAAAGATGCAGGTCTGGAGTACTGCACAGGCAGCAGGTTATTGCCACTTGCTCCATCAGCCCTGCAGCAGGTTTTAAAAGGTAGGTGTGGGGAGGGTTAGGAGTTGCAAGGCTGTTTTTAAACTGGTTTCCATGTTTATGTTTGTGGGAACCAGAGAGTTACATCGAAATCAAATCCCTTGCTAATCGTTCTCAAACATTGCCAAGTGTCTAGATGACACACTGCACACTTGTTTACAAGGTTAGCATGATCCCTGTTAGTCCAAAAACTGATCCCTTGGGGCTCTGTGTCCCACCTATTCCCTCTCAAAACTGTAGTAGTTTGGTAGGTCTTAAATGAGGTACTAGCTTGTACCCCCGAAAAAGAGGTGCAGAGCTGGATGCCCTGTGGTGGCTTTGCCCTGTGCTCCCAGCACAGCAGTCTGTCAGCCCCAGAGGTGCTGTGCTAAGGCAGATCTTCAGAGGAATTCAGTCTTCCTGCTGATGCTTCCCTGGCAGCAGACACGGGGGATGGCTCTGGGCTCCAGTCTAGCTCAAGGCAGGCTGTGTCTTTCAGTGCATGGCATGCACTTAACACATATGTATCCCCACCACTTCAAAACCAGCGAAATTTCTAGTAAGAAACACCCTCTCAGATGCTCCTAGTGTTCCCCAGGGTGCCTCAGACACAGGGTGGGAGAAGCAGTGGTGGCAGGATGAGCCACACGAGGCCAGTTAACCATCTGCTTTGAGGTTATCCTATTGTTGTAGCTTTATGCCTTCCATATATAAAAGGCGCTTGAATTGTAAGCCGTTTTCACAAGCTCTATCAAGTCTCATGCACTAAAACAAAACCCCAGTGTGAGTATATGAAGCACTTAAAACTGAGGCCTTACCATAGTGACTACAGCTCATAAATAAGATATCCTAAATCAGGGTTTCTGTTGAGGTGGCAAAGAATGCATTGTCCCAAACATGATACCAAGAGTGGATGTGAATGCCAGTTGTACTAAATGGTCTCAGTCTTATTTCAGTTAACCTTGTTTTGCAGTCCATTTACCCAACTGAATTTGTGTTAGACCCTCTCTAACAGAATTTGTGATACGTATTCATTTTTTCTTATTGTTCATTTTGTTACCAAATGTCTGTGGTTAATGCTACTGCACAGCCAGCAGTCCTCTTGTCCTTTATGCATGGTCTGGGATGGAATGGGAAATACACAACACAGGCTACTTTTCTGGTTCTTACTCGACATTTCAAAATCATTCTCTCTCTTTTCCTGTCCTTGATGGAATTTAAGGATGAAAACAAAACAGATGTTTGCACTTTCTGCATTGCAATGTGTATTCTATTCCCACTTGTTTATAGAATGAATGGCAGAGTATTCGATGGCACCAGAAGCAAATTTGTCAGCTTCCAACTTCACTACACAAAATGTTGCTTAGCACATGGGGAAACTGGACTAATACTTCTTGTTTTATTGACTATTAAAATGAGGCCACCTACAGGTCCCACAATAAACCTGCAAAAATGTCTAATCCTGCTTGTGTGAAGACCTGCATTCCAGTCTGGCTTGCTCCCACTTTGTTGTAAAGAGAAATCATACACCACAAAGCCTGACTAGGCTTTTCAGATCAAAGCCATGACAACTGCCAACAACTGTCTCCCTTTTACAGTCACTGAAAGAAAAACCCCAAAGTGAGATAATATTTGCAAACATGCCCCAGTGGAATCACTAGAATAGCCAAACTGCAAACAGTGCAGGCAGGTGATGCTCTGAAATCCCTACATGTAGGCTACCAGTGTAGTATTAAGTGCATTAAACAGATAGGGCTCAGTTATGTCCACATATTTTTGGGATTGGGACCCAGTTGAGCAGCCCAAATTAAGCAGAAAAAATACAGAAGCCTTCCCCAAAGATGTCTTAGGACTAGCAGCCAGTCTTCTTGGACATTTTGCTTAGCCAATATAGCCAGTATAAAAGAGAAACAGTTCCAGAAAAGAAAAGACAATATGCTTCCATTTTCAAAGTCCTGCTTTATTCTTGTTAGACAGCTTGCAAACAGTTGAGACATTTCACTCTGCATATGTCTAAGCCAGTGCACTCTCAGTCGTTGCTCTCTGTAGTTTTCCAGACAATGGCACATTATTCATTTCTTTTCACAGTGGAATAAAAACTGTCTAAACTGTGGCTTCATCTTGTCTTGGACCTTGTACTTCTCACTTTTTATATGCCCAAGTGAAAGGAGTATCTGTTCCCCAAAATGCAAACAATTGCCTGTTGGCACTGTAAGAACCATGACAAGTTGTATGTGCCCACCTGCTGGGAAAAGTAGCAGTTCTTTGGAAAAGCAAATAAAATACATCTTTGTTGGTCTCTTAAAGAGGACAAGTTGATTTCGTGTGTGGGCTAGTTAATGTTCATGTTCTTCCAGGCTGCCCTAAAGCCCTTGTTCTTGCATTTCTAGTATTGTCTCATCCAGTTTACAACTTTATTATTGTATGTTTCATAGAAACACAAACATCTGGAGAACATCCCCAGGTATAATTGCTGGGCAGTGCAGAAAATATCTGGTGTGATCTGAAACAGCTTTTTCTTCCCATGAAAGTACACCTCTGGGACTGGGAAATTTCAAAGGTCAGTAATGGTGTAGAGATACTTTCACCTCCAGAACTCCACATTTGCCCCAGGTCTGTAACAGCCAGCATCTCTGGTGATTTCTTAGCTGTTCACTGGGGTTTTTTTGGTGAAATTAGTTGATGCTGGGACTAGTTTACAGAAATCACTGTGGCAACGATGCTACAACTGGAGAGGATATTGAATTCCTCACTGTAAGAAGAGTTGGTTTCCATCCAGAGATCAGTCAGGAGATGGAAGGGTACATGGAGGGTAGGAAAAGGGAAAGAGGAACTTGCATTTTGCCCCATGATGTTTGTACCTCTGATTGACCTTAAACTGTGTGGATTTTCATCATGGCACTGTTAAGATCACATTTAACTCAGGATAATTAAAATAACACAAACTTGTGAAATGCTGTAAAAATAGGTCCCAATTCTTAACCTCATTCTGGTATGTGTCTAACATCACTGACTTTAGTGAAACAAACCTTCTATAAATCTGAAGTGGGAAAGGTTTCTCAACATACTTGATATAAAATATTTTCAAGAATTCCTAAAATCTTTGACAGGAAGACAAGGCCTTTGGAAAATCCTACTCCTTGAAGTAACTAGTATATTTAAGTCCTAAAAGCCATGGACCATATTCTCAAAAGAGAGGTCTGTACCTCCAGAGCCCAGCACTGCTGACTCCTCAGTGAGCCAGTGCCCAGCCCTGGCTGCCTCTCTGCATGCTCCTCCACTGCTCTGGTTCCATGCCTTCCTCTACATGCTGCAGAAGGTAGTTGCAATCACAGTACTTTCATACACTTTTGCTGCTTGAGCCCTGTCTACTGGATTTTGAGAAAGGTGATAATTTTATCTTGTTCCTAGTTTGAACAATTTCTAGGGAAGAAAATCCAAACAGCTTTTTTTTTTTTTTTTTTTTTTTTTTTCCCCAAAGATGAGAAAAGTCCAAACAGTATCTGTAATATGTTGTCTTTATGTTGTCAACTTCATCTTTGTGGGCTACCACCAGTCCCAGCAGTCACCAGTGACCATGAATTAAGCATTCTCTGTTGATAAATTACAATTTTATCTTTGTTTGGCTAGGGCTTTTAGTAGCCTGCCAACTCAAAACCATTGCCTAATATATCATTAGAAGGCAAATATGTTCCTGTGTATGTCTGTGGCATATAAGCAGCCTCTACCACAGCCTGAACACTCCAGCATCCTGCTGAGGAAGGAAAGCAGTGCCTCAAATAATTTAGGCTGCAGATTTTTCTTTTCAAATAAAATATTTTTTTGTTTTTCAAGGTCAGGCACTTGGGGCTGTTCAGGTCACAAGACGCCAGGGACTGTTTACTTTGGAAAACAAGGACATCCATGGTGGGAGGTGCTTTTAGCAACAACCAAATCTGGTGTTTTAAAGCAAACAGAGCCTGGGCAAAGGGCAGCTTCACTCATCCTTACTGACACCATGACATCAAGGGAGAGTGTCCAAGAGCTGACTGATGCACATGCCAGCAGGGATGATATTTGGTATTCTCATTTGTGAACTCAAGTACCTCAAAGCATATGGAAGATCCTCAGATGAGAGGAATAAATATTTTATGTTGACTGCAGTCACTGTTTACAGTGGAAAGTGATTTCTTGAAAGGCTAACACAGTGCCCAGTAATGGATTTTATCATAGTGGAGCAGCATTTTTCCTACAACCAGATGTGAAATGAGATGGTCAGTTTTCCACTTTCCTTTAGGTATTTCATTTAATATTTTAGTTGACTCATCTATTCAGGCTATGGTGATTTCTAAAATTCAGGTTTTTTTCCCAGTCATGAGTAGAAAAAGAGAAGGAGTTATTCTTTGAGAAGTTGATATTGGGTGGCAAGAAAAAAAAATTGTAATAGGTTCCTACTACTAGTACAAAGGAAGGCACTTTTAGATACAGTTTTGCATCCCTTGTGAATGGCATTGCAGGGCTGAGGCTGACCGATGCACAGCTTTGCTCCCCCTTGCTAGCAGCAAAGCCTGCTCTGTCTAAGAGAACAGGAATTGTCATCTCTGTGGACAGCTTGGCTGAAAAGGCACAGTCTCCTAGACCTTATCAAATCAGCTCTGGAGAAAGCATCTGTCTCCAGCCATTTCCATGCCTCGCTGGGTGGCCATGTATGAGTTCATATATACTGTTTAAAAATGTATGCGTCTTTCTGAATGTGGATGTTTTTGCATCCTAGCTTTTCCACCACAAACCACAATTGCCATAGATAACTACTTTACCTCTGTGAAGACATTTGTTTCCTGTTGATATTTAATTAGTAGATACATTCCATGGGTCAAGTTAGAGGGCAAAAAGAAAAGTCAATTTTAGAGGATTTAGCCTATTCTTAACTAGCATAGTATTTAGAAATGCTAAACTGCAATAAAAAATCCACATCTGTGTGGACTCACCTAGAGTTTCACAACAGCAGTGAGAATAGGGCACCGGGCTTCCTATTTCAAATGTCTTCAAAACATCCCTTCAAAGAATCTCTATTAGGTGTTAGGAGTAGAAGCTGGGGCATCCAGTTTCACAGTTTTGACCATTTAAGTGAGATGAATAGAATAGGGTTGGTTTCAGAAATGCACTGTGAATGGATTACTGTTTTAGCCCTGAAAATACACATTTCTTCCAGCAGTATAAAAGTGAGGGGAGTGTTTGTGCCACCAGTGTAGGAAACACACATCTCTTTTCTCCACTGACTAAAGTAGACTAACGAGAGCTATCAAACTTGCTAATGACTGAAGGAAAGCCTTTCAGTTCCTCATACCGATAAAATCTAAGTGTTTTCTGTAGCTTTAGGTCCAATTGACACCAGTGTGAAAGAGAGACAAATAGCAGGCAGTGTACCACAATAGTGCATGTGCTCTTTATGGCAGTGAGTGAATATGGTGAGGCAAACCCAGGAGGCAACTACATGGACCACCAAAGGCATACCCAGTTACCTTGAACATAATCTAGTAGATATATTCAAATTAACAACATTTAAAACCACTGCTGTTCCAGACAGAAGGAGTATGAACTCTGTAAAGAAGGAAAAGTGGGCAAAATGGCAGAGCTGAGCTGCTGGTCCAGGGGACCAGTGCTATGAGAAATTGCTCACACAGGCAGATCCCAATGAGTCCCTGACTCCTGCTTTCCAAATGCCTCCAAGGCAATGCATAATTTCAATGTGTTTGTCATTATATACAGATAAATCCAAGCTCCATTCCACTCGATCAAGCAGCTTGTCCTTATCAAGATCTGTGGGCTGGGCAGTCAGCTGTTGGAGGTCTGTAAAAGAATAAGCCTGGGATTGTTCACAGGTTGGTACTTAGAGATGCCTTCGAATCACCTTGGGCAACCAATATTTTCAAAAGACAGACATTACCTAAGAATATTTATATTTTGAAAGAAACCAGATAACCTGGGGCAAAATGCTCACCTTCAGCTCACAAAGAGTTTTCATGCCTGAGATTGTGTTACAGCTTCGAAAATTCACAGCAAAGGCTCCAGGTTTGTTTGAAGACATGCATGAAGAATTATATGGTGAAACGTTTCATTCTGGCTGTGAAAAAAGTTAATTCAAAACAACTAAAACATCAGCCGTAAAGATGTAGAACATTTTTCAGGAAGCCCTGTCCACCTTGAACTAATGTTTTCTTAAAAAACAGTCTGCCTGTAATAATCACTGTTATTGAAAAGACATCCCAAGGTTGCTGTATGGAAATATGTTAAATACGTTCTGAAATCCAATCTAATATAATTTCAACATTAGAGCTCATTCATAATCCTGTATTAAAAGCCTATGCAATTTTCATGAAATATGTCTGTCTGTGTAATCATGAATGCTGAATATTGTCATGGCTTTCCAGGAATTTTCAGCTTCAATGCAGAGGAAAGAAAACTCTTCCAACTGGACTTCTACACCACTGAGAAGAAATAACAATAACAGCTCTAAATGTAAAATAAACATTTCTGGAAAAATACTATCTTTTCAAAGAGGCTGCAGTCTGAATTTCAAGCTACTAGTAATATGACACAGAGGCTTCGAATGTGCCTGTGGTTACAGCTCCTTGCTTTGTGTGGCACTGGGGACAAACAGTCCCAGTAGAAAGGAATGAATCTGTTTACTCATGCCTTGATTTAGAAAGTGATCCTTCAGATGGAGTTGTCTTAAGCCCCATGAATGTTCCTGCTTTGAATAGCCAGTTTACAACTAGATGCAGCTGTTACTGGGATCAAGTATTGCCAATTCTTTCTAATTACACAGCACCTCAAATTCACGGGTGGAAAAATAAGGAAAATGTTCAGCGTCACCATATGTCTGACGTGAGTACACTAGCTAATTTTCAGGAATTTCTCTGTGTTTATAATTTTATAAAAGAATCAAAGCTTATAAAGTAGCACTTGGATATACAAAAGGGGTGAGGAGTGGGAAAATTCTTCTTCTTCTCTCTCTAATGTTCCTATCCACTGATGGCTGTTTGATATTTTTCCTTTTTATGAGCAACCTTTTTTATTAGTGGAATATTTCTGGTTCTGTGGCATAACTTTAAAATGATAGGAAAAATTATACAACTGGGATCTCAATTATTCAGCACAGCCATTTTAATCCTTCGTGTTATTTGATCCAGTACAAGGTAATATACATCTTATTTCCAATTAGAATACAATTCTCACTATATTCATCATCTATTGATGTCTGCTTTTCCATTTGCCAGAGACATGAAACCCTGTGATTCAAAGGGTGCCATTCAGCCTGCCCTACCTGTGGACAATTATGTGGTGTCAGCAAGGCTGCCTGTAGGTTTGATGCCTGCAGCCTGAGGCAGCTGGGAGCTGCTGTGTGCTTTCTTTCCTGCAAAATTTCTCACCAGCTGACAGCATATTGCAGAAATGGTTCCTCCATGCTTCTGCAGCCCAATGCCATTTGTATGAGCAATAGTGCAGAGCACATTTGTTTGAGATTCCTCAGCTGCATGTGGCAAAAAGATCACTTCTCATGCCTGAGGGCCATATCCTGCAAACCCCTTCATAGTGCTTTATGCTCTGTGACCCTACACTTTGCTCCTCCTGCTGTCCTGGGACAAATTGTGCTATTGACTTTAGCGAATTCTTCAGAAGTGTGTCCCTCAGACTTAATGGGTGTGTATCCAACTTTAATTGGGCAGGAAGTGTGGAAAAGGCCTCTGTCCAAAGTGGCCTTTATGATAACCACCTTGATGCACTTAAGAGATTTCATGCAGACTGTCAGTCTCTCAGATTTTAAGGTCCCTTTGAAAGTCGGTTTATTGTTAGTCTTTTGGTAGCTATATTAATGCTTTTTCTATAGCATTACATATGCTATAGAAAATGATGAGAGAAGGCAAAGACTGAAGCTCAGATGCAGAACTCAAAACTCAAACAAAACCTTTTAAAATAATGGCCTGTGTTGGAAGAGGAGAGAGACTATGGCCAGCATACCTGTGATCTCAGAGGTGAGGGCTGGAAGGCAGGTGACTTTAAATGGTGACAGAACTCCTGTGACACTTCCCTGGAATTAGAGGTCAGCCCACTCTCATTTCTACGTTTCTTTGATGTGCTGAACTCCCAACATGATTCTTGTAGTTCTGAGCTGAGAGCAAAGCTGTAGTATTGAAATGGACTAGTATTTTCTAGGTCACGGTTAACTTGAGTTACAAAATCTTTCTGAAAAGCCATTACAAAGCCCTTTAGACCTGTTGGAATGGTGGCAAACAGTGACCCTTTGAAGGACCATGTCTAAACTAAGAAGTCACATAAATGCCCACTTCTCTGTATACAGCAGGCTTCATTCTCACACTTTCAGATGAACAGACTGCTTCCCATTTATTCAGCTGTCAGAGTGAGATTTTAACTATTTCCATCTCAAACCTTGCTTCTTTGTCTGTGTCTAAAGTTTCCTGGCAGATGACCAGAATACTGTAAGATTATGTTGAGAAGATGGATAGGAGACTCTGTTTCTTGTGGCAGAAGAACTAGAAGGATCCAGTGAAATTTCCAGGCAGGAGGTTTTAGTGGAAGCAACAGACAGAACCTTTCTGTGCAACACTGAGTTTCTCTGTCAGATTCAGTACTGCAGAATGCAATGGGATGCTGGTAAACTCTGTGCAAGCCTTGCTTTGAACTGGCTTTTTTTAAAATTCATATTTTTATTACAGGTGATAGATGTCTGAACTAATCCAAAGGCATGGTGCTTAGCAAAGTTATGGAAGAGCATGACCTCACAGGTTTGAATGTTTGCAATGACTTTCCATAGCCCTCTTTAAAAACTGCCTGCCTTGCTAATCTCAGTAGATAGCAAGCTCTAAGATCCATGCTAACACAAGAAAAAATTTAATATTCTTGAAGACATCTCCTTGTAGGGGCTTTTGCAAGTAGATCAAAAAGCAGATATTTTTTTTTTTTTGCATAATTATTTTACAAGTGCTAGGTGAAAACACTCTTTTTTTACTCTAGTGACTGGAAAAGGGTCTTAGTCTAGCTATAACATTACACAGCATTGATGTCCACATTTACACGGAGAACAGCTGAGATTTAACTTATGGTTGTGCTGACCAGGAACAAGCAGTTTCCCTATGATGTGCAGCCTCTAAAGCTGCAGAAAGCAACCAGATCATTAGAAAGGTGAATTATACATCCCTTAAAAGTGCACATCCTCCAAATACCTCTGCCCAGCAGAAGGCAAAAGCAGCAAGCTGCCATGTGCTGCTCCTTCTGCAGGATGAGTAATCCCTGCTGTTCACATTGGAAAGGCTGCTCTGGAACAGATGTCCCAGGAAGTGGTGCTGAGGATCAATATTTTTACAAGGGTGTTCATCATTTCACTTTTTGCAGAGAGCTGGGAGACTGTCCTATAGATAAGCATTTCTTTGTAAGGACCAAAGGAAGGAGATTCCTTGGTCTAGACAGAGAAAAAGGTTGAGCAGTGGAGAGAGAACAGTGATTTCTTACAGTATTTGGTATACTTAATTTGTGGGTCTGAACCTCATGCATCTCACTTCCATGAGATGCAGTGCATTGAGAAGCAGAAGAACTTCAAAACATGTTCTAAATTATTTAATTCAAAACATTAGCAAATACAGATGCTCTTGGGCATTGAACTGAATCTGTAAGAATGGGGGAAGAACATATAGAAAGGAGAAAAAAAAACCTAACAGGGAACAGATAGACTTGTTTAATTTATGTAGGAGGAAACTGAGGCACAAAAGCAGTTATAAGTGATCTGATGTCAGTCAGAGAGAGGGAATCTTTAACTCACCATTCTTGCTTTAATCCCCAGACAAGCATGGCCACACAGGAAACCCTTGGCTCCTTACTCTGGATGCTATCCTTGCTCCCCTGCTACTTGAAGCTGAGCAAGCAGATGCTACCTGGGCTTAGAGGAAGAAAGAGGAGGAAGATTGAGGGTGGAGGGTGCATGTCACAGGTGAAAGAGATGAGGAGTGGTGGAGTGGCTTTGGGATTTGAAGGTAAATCCATCTATGTCAGGTATCAGAAGTTAGCAGAGGGTAACTATTCCAGAGAGGACCATCAAAGTGCTGCCATCATGGCCTGTGACTTAGTAGCAGCAGGAGTTTTACTTCTCGCCCAGCAGCCCCCAGGAGGCATCCAAAGGGTTGTAATAGAGCAATATCATAACTACTCCATGGAGGCCAAGACTTTCTACCTCCCTGTTTTTGGCCTTTTTCCTGCCAGGCATATGTCCCTCTGCCTGTGCCCTGCATTTGTGCTCAGACATTGGCTGGGTGTTGGCTGGTCCGGGGTCACCACGCTGCGCAGAGTATGTGAGCTATGTGCTAGCTTTCATCACATGGATATGCCTCAACGTGTCACTTTAAAGCAGTTCAAGTAAGAGATGTGGGAGAACAGATGAGGAGAAGGGAGGCAGGAAACATGTCATAAATCCACAGTGAGAGGGACTCTGAAGTAAGAGAATTAAAGACTCTGGAAAACACATAAAAATCTGCTGTAGAAAGGGCACTGTCAATGCATCCTGTCAGTGCAGTTTGGTTTTTATTTCCTAGTGTGCAATATGATATAAAAAAGTTCACCTTTACTAGATGATCCATGGAAGCCCATATTTCACATGAGATTTATTTTTCATGTGAATAGGCCTGGTGTTTCCAGACACTGGTGGATATCAGTCGCTGTGCTCTAAAGAGAGGCCACCAGCACCTGTGGTCTCCCAGGGACTGTCTCTTCCAAGTGCTGCTCCTCACACAAGGACCACTTCATTGTTTCTGCTTTGTGTTTAAGTAGAGCTGAACTGAGGAATGTAGAGTTGAGTAAAAATAATGGAGAAAGATCAGACTGAAATTATTTCCCTCCCCCCCTCAAAAATCCCACTTGTGCAATCATCAGATATGTGAGCTTTGTGCTTTCTCAAATTGCTATTGTAAAAAGAGAAAAAAAAACTTGAACCCACTCAAGTATTACAGAGGGTCTCAAATACTACAAAGAGTTTCTATAGACATATGTCCCACTGCAGGAATCTGAAATTCCCTCAGCACCCAGAATATTAAGCAATCTGAGGCCTGTACTTTTAGATCAAGATTTGTGAGAAAGAAACATCCTGGCTTGCCTAAAAATGACTGATGAAAAGGAAAATTTCCAGTGCAGCAACTACCAGCCTCTCTGGCAGCCAACTATTCTCACTCAGCCATCCCCTGGATCTTCACAGGACATAACATGATCAGCATGGGCAAAAGGTCTCCAGGCTCTGTCTCAAAGACTCTGTGATGCTAATGAACAGAGAAGAGAAGGCTTTACACTATGTGACCCACTTAAGGCATGATGAAAAATAATTTATTTTCAAAAGTGTATGAACAGGGCCTCCAGACTGTGAGAGGTACCTCCTTCCCCAATTCTTTCCTTTGCCACTCTCTGTACATCATTTTCTTATTCCTTGGCCACACTGCATAGTAGCAAGGACACAATCCAGTAATTTTGCTGGCATCTGACTGTGAAGGGTCAATTGCATGGCAATCCTCTATCTTCATGGTACTCCTCCTGGCTGAAGGGCTATGCCATGGGGATGGAAATAAGGAACAGACCACTGCACTTGGGCTTCCCTGTGGGGACTACCAGCCAAACAAGCACATTGCTCCCTTCCCTCAGCCACCCATCTTACTTTAATCTTTTCCTTCCACCACAGATTGAGAGCTATTGCTGCTGAGACTGCATTTTCATTTCTTCTGTTTCATTGCTACTCTGTGCTTAACATATTAGTGGTGTGAAGTAGAGAGGAAGGAAATGGAGGGGAAGCACATGGAGCAAAGTAAACATCTTCAGGGAGGTAAAGACTGCACAGAGAAACACTCACTCACCCTTTTCAGCCAGGGTTTAACATGTTTCAGCTTTGCATGACAGCCCTGTGTGCAGGGATGCCCTTCCAGCAGCCACAGAGGTTGCAGAGCCCTGTGGGTCACTTGTCCATTATCATGCCAGGCCATGTGGAAGCTGCTTTCAGCTGTGAGGCATTTGAAAATACAGGCACTTTCCAGTGAGCAGACTGCTTGTACTGGGACTTCAACTGCCTTCTCCCCAGAGGAGGGATTTTTGGACGAGCAGTTTTCCACATACTATGGCTCAGATCCCACCAGTAGATAAGACTACTTTAGCTTACAGCCTTCTGGGTACAGAGGTGATGTCCATCTCACAAAATCCTAAGGTACTGTGAGAGCAGGCAGGGCATAACAGACTCTGTTGTTGATTCCCAAAGTCACAGTATCTCTGTGTGCAGAAGGACCCACAGAGTCTCTAGCCTCTTGTGATGAAGGGCAAGGTCAAGCTGAAGTTTCCTTTGGGAGAGCCAGCAACCCCATGAGCCCCCAGACTGGCTGAGATGGGGCAAGCACCTCTGAGAGATGCATGGCAGAACCCCACACAGCCCTCACACTGCGTGTCCAGGGAGTCTGTGCTCCTTTGCAGAGCAGATGCATGATGGAGAACAATGATCTCACCTGTTAATCAGGCAAGGGGGTAACTTCAGGCAAGGGGGTAACTTCAGTGACCATCAGCAGAATAGCCAGGCACAGCATTGGTCACTGTTATGGAGCTGTATGTCTGTGGCTTTACCCAGGTTCATTCTGCATTTCCTTCTTGATACCGTGCAGCCACTCTGGGTGGGGGCTCAAAGTGACTTACTCCTTTGCTAAAACTAGAACCATCTTCAAGTGCTGCTCCTGTCTGCTGCCAGTGCCTGGGTGGTGCTGTGATGTTGAGAGAGCCCTATTTTTGCTTCATCACAGCTGGAGGCCCCACTAGCATCATCAGCACTTTTAAAATTTATTGTAGCCTGGAGCTGGAGGCATAGGCCATCACTGGCTTATTTTACAGTTTCTTCAACCTCTGAATTTTGCAATGGCTACAGAGGTGTGTCTGCTTCAGTGTTTTCTGAACTAGCTGTGCTTCATACATGGCAAAGAAGCAGATCTCACATGCAGACAGCCTCTTCCCAGCATCTTAACAGCTGCTCAGCCCAGATTTCACCCTGATTTTTTCCTTCAGCTTTGATGATGGGACTGTCAACTAGCAGTGTGTTGTGGGGCACCTGTGCTTTGAGAGGAGCACCCACTGGGTCCACTGTAGGGAGGCCATGGGGGCTGCAATGGGCACAAGCAGCACCACTGGTGACTTGACCTAGACTGGCCCCTGGCTGGTGCAACCTGGTCCTGCTGTGGTCTGGGAGGGCAGAAATCAGCCCTGCACCCTGGGGTGCAAGCTGGCTGTGGGGGTGTGCATGGGGAGGCACAAGGCAAGGAGCTGGGGTGGAAAGCACAGCCCCTGTGGATGCACATGGCTGAAGGATGAAGGTTTCTGCCTGGTGAAACAGCCATGGGAATCACATGTGGAAAGAGGGAATGGCTTAGTGCAGGAACAGCAGTACAGAGCCTCTGGGGACACAGGGACAGTGGCCAGCCCAGGGCACACAGCTCAGTAGCCAGCTATGGCAAGTTCCTCATGTTGTATTGGCCAAGTGACACAAATAGCATAAGAAGGTTTTTTTTTTTTTTAAGCAAGTACAGAAATAAGTGACTCTACCAGTGGCCCAATCGAGCTACCCCAGGGCACCGTACAGCTTTTTGGTTCAAATGTGCACTAAACAGAATATACCATTGTCCTTACATGTACATGCTCAGTCTGTGGCTGTGGGAAGAACAGGAGGGGTTCAGCTGTGCAGCTCCAAACACACTGTGTGCTCAGAAACAGGCAGGAGGAGTGGGGGGGACCTGTTCCCTTGTGAGGCTGGAGCAGCTGCAGCTGAGGGTCCCACAAGGGTCCCGTGGGACCAGGGGCTGTTTGCTGACTGCAGCCCCCAGCCCCTTGGCACACAGCCCAGTCCCAAGACATATAAACCAAAGAAGCATAAACAGATGATCACATGAAAAATATATCATGATTAGCCAGATAGATCCCAAATGTTTGTTCTATAAACTGCAGCAGGCAGCACAAGTGTTCACTGCAGCTGTAGTTTCTCATCTTATTTGTGTAAGTGTGCTATTAAGCTTAGACATGGGCAAAATAATCTTTCATTGATTCTCACTTAAGAAGCTGCTTTAAAGATATATTATATCAATGTTTGATTCAACCCTTTTGCAACTGGTATTATATCATAAACTGCTTCTCGCTTAATAAAAAATCTTGGTTAATTTTTTTCTCCTGAGTTACTTCCTTTTCTCTCTGAAGCCAGTGAAGTGGTTTGTTTTGTGAATGAAAGCTGGATGCCTTTAGCAGGATGGCATTAACACTGACCTCTGCTCATGCATTGAATTCCTGCCCAGTGGGAGGTGAGTTGGAGGAAAGGGTTAGTTCATTGATGGTCAGAACCTGCTGAGAGCAGGACTGTTAACCTGCCTGGAAAGGGAACTACTTAGAGGGCTTTTCCCTTTCTTGGATTAGTCCAGTGAAGGCATCCTTCTCTCCCTTTAGTTTTAACCATCTGCTGGAAAGATGGTTCTGTTTCATCTCAGCTTGGTAGAGATTATTTTTGTATATATAAAATGGCAGTAAATTGGGGTGTGGGGTGTGGAGGGGGTGTACACTTTAATTTTTCCTGTTGCTACTTCCTGTATCAGAGAAGGCTATCTGAATTTCACAGCATGAAATATTTAGCAAGGACAATGCAAAGAAATCAAAACCAAACTCCTTCAGATATTTCCAAAGAAATGTAGCATGTTTTATGCCCCTTGGATCCTAAAATGCATCCTGTAAAAAGGGTAGGCAGGAAAAGTTCTGTGAAGCTGATTGTCAACAGTATCTTCTGGCAACTAGTGCATGAGAGTTATTCTAAAGGAAAATAGTCTATAATTTATAGTGAAAAAGTATTGTGTAAAAATAGCAAATTTTCATTTGATAGTTTTATCTGCTGACTATGGTGATGAAACCTGTGCTCTGCTTTTTTTTTAAGAGCTGGAAAGGATACAAAGTGCAAGTCAAAACCCAAAAGGTTCACAAAGCACAACTGTAAGTATTTCTTTCCTTATTGTCTTTGTCCTTCAGAGCCAAGGGAACATTTGGAGAATCAACTGCATCTGTGCTCCTTTTCACAGTCAGCAGATTCATTAACTAACCTCCTCTTCCTTGTCACTGTGACTACCAAGTTGCTTCAGGGGTAGATGAGGAGCAACTGTCCTGAAAGAAGAGTGCATAGACCAAGTAAGTGTGGCCATAGCAATTAGAGACAGAACATCTTATTTTAGCTCTCCCACCCATATCAATCAAGAGAAATCCATTGAAGCATCAAGAAGAAATCCATTAAAATCAGGGCTTTCGTTGCTTTCACTGAGATTAGGGTCTAATTTTGGTGTCTGTTTTGGTTGTAAATTGAGCAGATAGAAGCCACTGGGACATCATTAAATCGGAACTCAGAAAGTTTCATTTCCACTTGTTTTTTTGAGTAAAACCATACTTTGTTATCCTTGCAGAGTCTACAAGGACTAGTTTGAACTACTCTCACCAGCTAAGACAACACTTCTTCTCTATAAGGTGAGGACTTGAATAAAGCTTATCGATGTAGTTGTTTCTTTTTCTTTTAATTCACCTCCTGACCTTTTAAAATTACTTTACTCAACAAAGGACAATAGGGCCAATCCAACTCCCATTAAAGTCAGCGGGAGTCTTTTCATTAACTTCAGCTGAAGTTGGGCTGGGCCCAATAATACTAACTTTAAGAGTAAAAAATAGCAACTCATATAGAGCTTTATCTTGCCCCCTGTGGCTTGATAACTGACCTCCCATCATGTTCACTGGGACAGGATCAGGCTTATAAAGCCAAGTAAAACTATTACAGGATTAATCCTATAACCCAAAGCTTATAAAGTATTTGAATTTCCTCTTTTTAATCACACTGGAATATATGAGAACTATTCATGACTTTATGAATAGGGAGGAGCTTCCAGCTGAACAGATTGGATTTGTCTTTGGGTTGCTTTATGCCATAGGGTTTTCTGTTTTTAAAACAAGGAGGAAGGAAGATGACAGGGGTAAGGGGCTGAAAAGATGACCTCATGTAACTCCTTCACTATTTGGCTTTTTTTGCTCCATCTTTCTACACAAGCACCATTCTACTTCCTTGCCAGGTCATCCCAGCTGAAATCCTCGGCACCATTTGCTTTCCCAGAAGGAAGCTCCACCGATCTTCCCTACCTGCCTGTCCTAGAGGGAGCAGAGCAGCATCCAGAGGGGTTAAGCTGGGGCAAGGTTATGATGGAGATGCCTCTTGGTCTAGTGGAAGCAGCCAGACTGAATTTTTGTTCTTTGTTACACCTTTGCCCCAAGACATGAAACATTTGGTGTCTAATTAGTGCTTCAATATATCATAACACAGGGAAAGTTCCACCAACTCAAACTCTCAGCCTACGGTGTGGATTTTGCTCAGGACCTGACACTTAGCTGATTTTTTTCTCTTTATTGCTTTTGATTTTGTTCTTTGCCTCCCTCTTTCTAATTACCTTGCAATTAATCTACGTGGAAAACTCTGTATCAAAAACATTGATTTGTTTCAGCACCAAAAGAAGAAAGGTAATTTGGCAGCTCTTTGAACTGCTGTAAAAAGCCCACCTACTTGGTAGGTACTTGTATGTTTTATTCCTAGATCAAAAATTCTGTTTTTGTTAAAAACTAATCTACTCACTGCCGTCTGTGAGGAACATGTTCTAAAGTCAGAAAAGTACCCTGCCATCTGATTAATATGTAGCAGCCACCCAGGGAAAGGTGGGCTTGGCAATGCAGCCACACTGCCAGGCAGAACACAGAGCTGCAGCAAATGCTGTTCTACCCTCAGCCCTGTGTCAGGAACCCTTCTCCTTTTCCAGCAGAATCTGAATTTATGCAGTCCTTCCAGTACAGACACAGTGTATTAGAAAGAGCTCTCAGATATCCTCAACTTCTCCATGCATGAAGAGGAAGAGCCCCCCTGACTCCTGACACCGTCAGCCCTGGTATTCTCTGTGCTCACCCAAAAGCATTGCAAGCATCAACATCAGTCACTTCAAAGAGCTCTTTCATGTACCACAAACTTTTTTTATCCAGAAGACCCAAGCAAAAGGCAGATCTGCTGTGTCTTGCTTTATTCAGCTTACCACTTGTGTGGCCCCTTGGAAGGGTCTCAGAACAGTGAACAAACTTCCGATGCATTTTCACTGAGCAAGTATAAGACACAAAGCTTTTTCTGTCACTTGTTAGCAGTGCAAGGTAATAAATGGCTTTGTGTTGGTCCTGGGTGTGTTGATGCCGCTGAGGGAAGGATCCCTCCCCCAGCTGCACTGCAAAGTCCTGTTCCCTGGTTAGACAGTGCCTGGAGATGGGTCGGTTCCATTCCTTGGCTGAGGCTCCTGCTCACATCTCAGGAGGGAGCCTGCTGACCATACCAGATGAGGCTGCCCTCATGGCACCCAGCAAGCAGCTGGGACTATGCTGAATTTCACCACAGCAGGGTTGCTCTGGGAAGCCACCTGCAGAGTGGTCAGCTCTTCTGGGATCAATATTTTTATGAGGACAGCGCTATCCCATTTCAGGAGCCCCTGTGTAGGGAAGCCTGGTGAGATGTGCACACCTTCTCCACCAACTCACCCTTCCCAGTCCTGTGGGTGCTCATGAAGGCAGGAGTTCTGCTCTCCAGCCCTTCTGATACCCTGTGCAGCAGATGAAGGAGCTAACCCAGCAGTGCCCCTTTTGGGGAAAACTGGTTCTGCACATCTCAGATGAAGCAGACCACAGGAACCTGTCTGCACCACACAGAAAATCCTGTTGTCAGAGTCTTACTGATGACAAATTGTGTTTGACAATGTTCAACATCATAGGTCTTTTCTCCACAATTCTTACAAACTTTATGCAACGGGACCTTAATCACTCACTGTTAGCTCTTCTGCCATGTAGTTCACTCTCTGAAGAAGCTCTTGCTCTCTGCTAAGAACAGAGAAAACCCACCAGAAATAGATATCTGATTTGGAGAGTTAGGTGCCATAAGTCAGTTGAGATAAACCATTTCAAAAATTTCTCATTAGGCTTTTTCCCTAAAGCCACTTAGTCTCCTGTGAGCAGGAGATCTGATTGAAGATAATGGCTCACTTTCTTAGGAATCTTCTGATGAATTCATGAGAGCTGATGACATTGCTTACCATTTAAGTGGCACCTAAAGCAACAGTTGTTCTTAGTGATTTATGTAGATGCAAATATTCTGGCAAATCCTCTGGAATCTGTATGGGGGAGACAAGCCAGATTGTGCAGTCTCTTGCTAACTAGAAGCCAGGAGAGAGGGGAGTGCACATACCAGATTTGCTCCATGTACCTTTGTTGGCCAAACAAGTCATATAGCCACAGCCTATTCTATGCTTCTTCCTGCTTTTGTACCCAAATGAGAATGCAAGGCAAATAGCAGGAGGTTGTATTTTGTTCTCTTGACTCTTATTACAAGGTTCTAAGTTTTGTTTATGTGCTCAGAGAACAGAGGCCTATTCTCTTCATGTTTGTAATTAGTTGGGTACAACTGGCAGGAAAGTTTGTTTTTCTCAACTAGAAAGCAATTGTCTCCAGCCAGTCATACATAAAAGACTTTTGGTTTGATTTTATCAATTTCTCTGTTCTTTGAATATTCAGTAAAAAGTAGAAGCTGATTCCCTAGAGGGTATAATACTATCTGCTGTTGCAGACTGTTGTGCACATACCAAACATACTGATTTTCTTTGGACCCAAAGATACTGCCATTTTTTTTTCTTTTATTATGGATTGGATGTGACTGCATATTTCTAAAATACACAAAGGTAGAACAACCACAAATGTATAATTAGTGAATTGTTCTAGCTGTATTTACTACAGAAGTTACCAGAGCCTTGGGTGGAAAACATACCCCTCCTGGTCTGGGCCAAGTGCATGCCAACATGTAGTATATTTTCATTAAGTTACATGATATTAATGTTTTCAGGAATCACTTGGGTTCTTGCACTCTGCCTGCCAGAAGTGTTGCCCGAGTCCATTCCCTATTTAATCGTGAAGGAATGCTGTTCAAAAGATTTGAGGTCAGAAGTGCTCAATAAATCAATCCAGATACACTCCTAATGAGTGGTGAATTAAACAGCATTTGCTTCAGGATCAGAGGTCCTCCTGGGAGATTACTTTTTATTGCTAGCAGGATTGTTCACTTGCAGGTATCAGGAAGCTGTGAGTTAAGGCCTGTTAGGAAGGTCTACAAAAGAATCTGTGTCTTCTCTTCTGAATGCATGTGATTATGTCCAGACAAAAATGATAAAAGGTGAGATTCATCCTGAATTGGAATACCCTGTTTCCTGAATTAAGGAGGAAAAAAAATCTTGTAGCTTCAGGTGAGATAAAATTATTCTATATTTATGTCTCCAGGTTCCTGTCTTAAAGACCACAACACAAGAATTTAGAACAGGACTGTGAAGAAAACAGCTGAGATGGAAAAGAGATGTTTAGAGTCCACACTGGCCAGCAGGAAAGGCAGCTCACTGTGACTGCTCAGAGGAGGAATCTCTGTAAGTCTGGGCAGGACATTTTTCCTGTGATGGGGAGTGAAGGGTAGAGAAGCCAGGGCTTTTTGCCACCTGAAGGACAAGGTGCAATATTGCACACAAAATATCTGAAATGGGAAGGATGTTTCTTGATGTAATGTATAGTTTATTTCTAGCCTTCTATGCTTTTGAAAACTGGTGTTTTTTCAGAGCATTAGAAATTAACAATTCCAGATTTCTGTCACTCTCACTTCCCATCACCACCCTTCTCTAAGCAGGACAACAGGTTCCCTTGTGCATGGAGAGAGCAAGTGGATATAAAATGTCCCATGCAGCCCAAGTGGCATCATGAGGAGGAAGTGAGAGTCCCTGAAAAGCAGGAGAGGATCAGGTAGCCACAACACCTAGGGAGCCACACTTCATGCTAGGAGAAATTAAGAAACCCATGCATATAAAAGGGTATGCCATCCATCATCATTCAATATCATAATGAAAAGTATAGCTGATTCCTGTCATGTTCAGAGAAACACAGATCCTTTCTCTTTGCACATTATTATGTTTTTATCACACTTTGTTCCCTTTGATCATATAATTTAATTTAATTCTAGTTTAAACAGATAGTCTAACGTTGCATTTTTTATCACAGTATCACATTTGCACACAAATACCCTACAGCACAGTAGTGTAATACACAATTGTGCAGGGGAGACATATGGATGAGGTAACTTCCAGGTGAAGGATGTGGGTACAGAAATTTAAAATATCCTCATAAGAAACAAGGGCTTTGAAACTAGAGTTCCCACAGAATATTTAGTAATTCATGTTCTGGGACTCAGATTAAAAGAGATTTTAAAAATAAAGTGTAGGTCAAAACTTGGCATTTTGTTTCTGTGGAAATGCTGACATTTCCAGACAGTTTCTTGTTCCGTTCAGGATTGGAACAAAGCCTAAAAAAGTTTTACCTTTCCTGTGGAAATGAAATTCTGAAAGTATTTTGTTCTAGGAAGCTCAAAACATTGTTTTTTGCCCTGTCTAAAATCAAACATAGCAGATGTGCTCATGGGGAGGAGAGGAGTGGTCACATCTGAAGTGCAATGGTGTCAGACATGACTCACTGCATTTCCTGTGAAACTCCTCAGCCCCATTCCTTCTTGGCCTCCAGACCAGCCATCAGCCCTGCTGGGAGCTGCAGCTCCTGAACTGGAGCTGGGCATCATCTGCTGCCAGACTGACAAGAAAGATCCAGCCTGGGTATGGCAAAAGTTTCCAGAATAAAAAATATTTTCATGAAACATTTAGGCTTTGATATATGGCCATGAATCAATCACCAGTTCCTGACTAGGAAACATGTAGGTTTGGTGGGTAGTGAAGCACATTATGGGTCTTGGACAATCCTAGTGGCTCTTATTCCAGTCACCAGTGGGAAAACTGGGTTATATCACAGAGACTAACCTGTGCAGGAAGTAAGAATTAGCTTCAAAAACCCTGAGATGACCCCATGGATATATGTAAGCCCAGGAAATGTCACTTTTATGACATTTTAGATGGAAGTGTGAGTGTGCAACTTGTATGTAATAGGGGAAGGACTGAAGAGCCAAAACACTCTGCAGCAGCCACTCTAGGGTTTAGGTTATTTATGTTGGTTACTCATCTACATCTTTTCACTGGTTTAGATCACACCTCTTTTTGAAAATAGGTTTTGGACTCATAAGTTATCTGGACACTTTTAATAGTTTTATCTCAAATTAATATCTCTTCCAAAAGTAACTCAAGTGTTTGCACATTCCCTGTTTTATAGTAGATATTATTTATTCCCACATATGCCAGTTCAGAAGGACAGACCATTCAGGAAAAGATGTGGCTTATTATATAGCAGTGATGGATGGTTTCTTTATAGAAACCACTTGCATGTAAGAGAACAACTGCTGTGTATTAAATACATTCCCTGTATTATGCATACAGCTCATACCTGTCATTGAAGTAAAAATCCAAAAGAGAGGGAAAGAGCAAGAAAGCTCATAAAAATCCATTAAATATCTATGCATCTATGGAAGCCATGATGATGCAGTGCTTGAGAAACTTGGCAAATGCATTGGAGTGCCTGGGACATTTCGTTCCTGTACTGGGAAGAAGGATGAAAACAGCATATTGAGGGGTTAGTTACTCATAAAACATTAATAGCTGGAGATTTGCCAAATCATTATTATTTTTTCTGGAAATGGTATTATTCAAGAAGATAAGATTTTATTTCCATATGTCCATACCAGTTCAGTATTGGAAGGTGAAACACATACCTAGGGGATTACAGGCCCAGAAAACACCTTTTCCAGGAAAACAGGCTGAGTGAATCACTTCAGACAAAAATGTGTTGAAATGTCAAACAAGTGCTATCTTGATTTAATGTTCTTGTTAATTATAAAAAATAACCACCTCTATGAACATGCAGACAAGTTAAGACTGATACTGTTTTATAGAACTAAGGGAAACAATGAAACTGGGCACATAACCTCAAGCTGTTCTGAAAACTTATAAGGAAAAAATTGGTCCAGTGTTATTCTGAAGAATCAGAATTGTCACGGCCTTGTGGTTTCTGCTACAGGCCAGCTAACAAGGACACAGCTTAGAAAATCTCCAGGTGCCAGAGGTGTCTTCAGCCAGCCAGAATTTCTCTGGATGGGTTTTGAACCTCTGAGTCAGCACAGCTTGGCCACACCCTCAAAATGAGACTCATCCAATGTGGAGATTGCCCAAAGACATGCCAAGGGATGGGAGCATGTAGTTTATAATTCAGTTGAAACACTTAAACTGTCACACAGGCTCTCTGCACTGTTCCTCATTTAGTTGTTTAAAATTGTTATTAGGATCCTTCACATGGTTGAATTCTCTGAATGCAATGTACCCACAGAGTGGAAGGTAGTGGGAGGATTCTCTTGCCTTCCCTTCTCTAATGGTTCCCTGCACACATATGTGTGTTTATAGATATATATTTACATGCATATCCTCCAAATGGGGACTGGGAGATTTCAAATTGTTTCTGTTGACAGGACAGGGAGAGGAATAGCTGAGCTGTGAGAGCTGGAGACAGACCCCAGCCAGCAGCAGGGGAGCACAAGAAGCTGACTACACCACCTGGGATTTCTTTGCCAGTTTTAATTAAGAAAGGGAATTTTATTTGTTACAAAAATTTGCATATAAAAGTTGAGAAAAATGGAATTCTTGTGTCCCACAAGCCCCAGGGACCAGCAGACGTAGGAAGAGGATTAAGATTTGGGCTAAGAATTTGAGTAAAACAGCATGAGGAAAGGGGGAGAGTTTCTGGGAAGAAATATCTAAGCAACCAGGTATTTCTCTAAGGAACACTGTCATGTGTCTTCTCCTTACTTAAAAAAGCTGGAATACTGGAATACTTCGGGGATGTTCTGGGCAGTGAGGTATTGGTAGAGAAGAAGTGGTGAAAACAAAGAAGACTGACAGTAACAAGTATCTGGCAAGATAGTGTTAGGCTGAATCTAATTAAAAGAACAGCATAGATATATTAGGCCTTTCTGCCAAGCCATAAAAGTGATTACTTTTCTTGGAATATGCCGTAATCTTCCCTGAATCCACATGTGTTTCAGGTGCAGGACAGCTACTTTCTCCCTAGTTTTCTCTGAGCCTGGGAAGATTAAACAAATTTTCCAGGCTGATACTTTATTGTTTTTCCCTTCTTTGTTTCAGTTCTTCTAGTAAAGCTCATTTCTTTAAGTCCTGGTAAAGTCTGGTAAGTAAAGAGGTTAGTCCTTCTTGCTGCTTGACATGGGGCATTTATTTAGTTCTTGGATCTCTGGACAGCAAGTTTAAGCTGGTGACACTGAATTTTTCCAGCAGAAAATCAAATCCAGCCCACACACGTCAGACTGACAGTAAATAATTGCTAAAGGATTGCATGAATACTCAAGCATATATGAATATCTTTAGCACATAATCCTCTAATCTGGGGAAATAAACCAACAGCATCCTGAGTACAGTACATAAATGAGTAGGTTTTGTTCTACATATATTTGTAGGGCATGTGCAGGCATGTGCTCAGAGAGAGAAGGAGAGAGAGGGCAAGAGTAAACACACCTGTGGAAGGCCAAATAAGGCAAGATAGGAAATACAAAAGCCCAGTTTCTCAGGCTCAGGATGGCTGGTGGCACCAGCAATTGCATCTCAGCTGAGCTTCCCAGGGGCTTGAAGGCAGCTTCAGCAGAGGGACCAGCCTTCAGACTTCCATGAAAAGTCACTCACCCAAAAGGCACTGGCACATGATGAAGTCATTGCTCCAGCAAGAACAACCTTCCCTTGGCTGAGATGCAGGGCACTGGTGTAACAGGGCACATTCCCAAGGAGCTGCAGGTGGTGGCTGGCTGTTCCCAGCCCTCTTTCCCTGCTTCACTTCCCTCTGGGATCACTTCTGCTGCCACTCTGTTGCCTGCAGGCAAACTCAGCCAGCACAGACTTCAGCCACTCAGCTGGTCCCACATGGCTGTGTTTGTGTTTTCCAGTTCTTCACAAGCAGCAGCCACTGGGCCTGGAAGGCAATTACAGAGTCTGTCAAATGCTGCCAGTTACAAGGCAGGTTCTGCTGAGAGCATGGCCTGGTACTGATCACTACAGCCCAGCCTTTTTTCCTTTAGCTTCAATTACTGGCCTCAAAAATATCTTGTGTTTCCAGTTGTGATTGTCATCAAACTTCAGTGCAGCATGTGCCATTGCACATGTGTGAGCACAGCTGGGTTTCTATACAAAACCAAACATATTTTGCTCTACAGTCCCCACAACCTGCTAAGAGCCAAATGTGTTGGGCTACCATTTCCAGTGGAGGATCAAAGAGGATATTTAGGTGTTTCTAATTCAACATCCAAGTAACTATAGAAAGTCACAGGCAGTGGGATGGCACAGGAGTGGAGGAAAGAGGTGTTAGAAGAGCATCTTTGCTGGGTGCAGAGGTGGACATTTAGCTGCATGTGTTCTCTTGCCAGGTGAGGGACTCACTCTTTGGGTACTGCACTGACCAGACTAACACTCTATCCCTGCTGTATGCCTGGGACCTAGCCACACACTGGATGCTCCATGCTACCATGGGAGAGCCCATGCTGCCTGGCTGGAGAGCAGCAGGGCTCCCAGGTACCAGAGACTGAAATGGTTAATAGCTTAAGCATTGCTAAGATCACCAAAAGACTTTTATCTGCTGTAGCAAACTACAAAGAAACAGTTGCTTATCTACAGAAGCCCACTCCTCCCTGAAGATGCCTCCTGATTTGGACTGCAAAAGGACCTTGAGGTAAGGTTGTACTATTGTCCAGCTGTCCAGGTCAAAGGAGAATGAATCCAGAAGTGTAAGAGATTTAATTGCTGACATTGGCACCTGCAGTAAGCACCCAGGTGCTGCAAAAGATGGGTGCTCATGGCTCAAACAACTGGCTGGCTGCTTTGCTCCTGGTGCACAGACTGGTGTCCCAGGTGCAGAAGGGCAGGCACACCTGGGGCTACAAACTGGGTTTCCAGATAAGGCAAGAGGCTGATAAGAGGCAGATCCTGCTAGGTGGGACAGTCTTCCTTATAATTTCAGTGTCCTCCCTTACATAATGATAGCTGTGAAAACCCTTCTGGGAGCACCAAGGACATTCACATGCATTCGCATAGCCTGAGCTATTCATCTGGGGTGATGGACCATGACTGATTCAACTGGTGTTGAATCAATCAGCTGCAGAATCTTAGAAGGTGTCAAAGACACATGAAATATTCCTGATCCAGTATTACATCATCCAGAGGAGGTACCAAGGGCATTTCTACCTAAACCCTGAACAATATAAACCCCACTAAAGGAGACTTTTGTGGATTCTTTTCCCCCACCACTTAATGTGTACAGTCTGCAATCACTGAGAAGACCAATGGGATGCCTTCAGAATCTATGGAGTGGTGATATATTTTTTCTACTTAATTTGTTTCTCTGTCTCTCTTTCTCTCTTTGCCTTTCCCTTACCTCTCTCTGTACCATTCATTTACTTTTAAATAAAATCCGTGCTATTGACTTCACCACATGGTTTACATCTTAATTCAGGCAGAGTCATCTCATGATTTTAACAATCAGATTGTAAAGCCAGGAAAGGGCAATTCATCTCCAAAGGACATAATCTCCAAAGTCAATCTGCAGCACTCACATGCAGGCAGGGTGGGTAACCCCTGAATCTGCCACACCTCTTCCTGATTTCCTACTTTATGAAAGAGAAGTACATTTCTCATCATCTGGTGGGTTATGACCTTTCCTTCTTGCTACATGGTTCCTCTCCAGTCAATGCAAAAGGTTTGGCAGAAGCAGCAGAATGGCTTTGTAGCAGGAGAAGGAAAATCTGCTTCCCTTCAAGTAAACAACAACAGATAAAGCAGCTGAAAACAATAACTGGAGCAGATCAAAAAAGCATTAAATGGGACAGCCTAGAAATAGCTCCATGTCTGCCCCTGCCCCAGCAAGTATGTCACATGGGGAGGTAATGATGCTGAAAATTACCTATTTGTTGTGTTATCCCTTCACTTCTATAGAACAAAGCATATGTAATGGCTGACACTTTGACTGATTTGTTGATTTTTTATAATACATTAAAGACTCTATTAAGATGACTGTGTACCACAGCAAAATCTGTGGTATGTTTTTACTGGTATTTACTAGTAACTTATCTAAAAGCCAAAGGATTAATCAAACTAGTGTATCAGAGTGGTACATTTCAGTGGTCCTGACCCCAGCTCCAGCTGCATGTGTGTCCTGCAGAAGGGAACATTGGCTCCTGAGTTATTGAGGTGTTTCTGTGCAGAAACTGCTGCATGTTGAGCACCACCACCAAAGCTGGAACAGATGGTTTAGCGTGGGGACACGCACAGTGGCAGGGTAGCCATGGCTGGGTTTCTCCTTGGTGGTGACTATCAGCCCTTAATGGATGTGGCTACTTCTGAGCAAAGCTATTCACCTTTAGTGTTCTTGAAAAGATTTAATGTGCTATCCCTGGTTTAGCTGAGCACATAGCACCTGCCTTAACTTGGATTTTATTTTGTTTGCTATGCCTGTGGTGTTCTTTCTAAAGTCTTCTTTTTTGATGCATGTGCACAATAGCAATTTTCCAGGTCAGAAAGGATTTACTTTCTTCTTTCTTTAATATCTTTTAAAAACAAAGTGTATCTCTTCTTGTCTAGAGTTTACCTAATCTTATGTAATAGCTCTATTTCCTGGTAATGATGCTGAACAATGGAGAGTGGTATGGAATAATTCTTTCCATTCAGGAGTTATAAGCTGATTTAATTGTTGGTAGAAAATGCAGCCCTGTAACAATTATCATAACTTTAACCACTTTTCCACACTCTGTGGATTTTCCTCTGATCTAGGATATGCCTAGCTGGGAAGTTGCAGCCAGCTACTGAACCTGCCAGTTTGAATTCCAGCAAACAAGTTGTACCAGATTTATGATGTCCTGGTAAATTATGCTTTTTGCTCACAAAATAGGGTATTAACATCAGTCAAAAGCTCAGACTCACTCACCCTTTTTATGTCCAGGTAGTAGAACTCTAGCAGAAGCTAGAAAGAGAGTTTGAAGGTGGTCAATCACTGAACTGTGGGAGCTTCCTCTCCTTAGCACACCACTAAGAAGGTGGGAGATATCTCCTCATGTTCATTCTGACTCACTAATAATTTGAATTAAACCATCAGAAATACATGAACTTGACACTGAAGAGCTGGTGGGTGTCTGTAGGTCAATGAGCAGCTAGCTGTTCTGAAAGTAGTGTGTTTGTAACAGTGATACACCCTCCTTCCTCTGGGCTGTAGGAAAGAGCCTGGGACCTGTGCTACCCACACAGGCAGAGGTGACTGCCCCACACTACTGCAACCCTAGCATGCAACCCTGGAAAAGTGGGAGGATTTCTTGTTGTCAGGATGGGATGAATCAAATTCATCCAGATAGTTGCTTACTAACTGCACTGAAGCCAGTGTCCATTAAAATACAACCAAAACATCTCCAGCAATCTGGACTTGAGGATCTGAACTCCTTCAGAAGTAGAATCACAGAATCATTTAGATTGAAAGAGATCACTGAGATCATTGAAGCCAGCTCTTAGCCTAGCACTGCTAAGTCCTCACTAAACTGTGTCCCTAAATCACACATCTACAGATATTTTAATACCTTGAGAGATGGTGACTCAATGACTTGTGTGGACGATAGGGAAGCAGCTTTGTTCCTCTGCCTGGAAATGCCTGGCTGTGTCGGCAGCCTCTTGTCCCTGCTGCACACAGACCTTTAGGATCAGAAAAGCATGGCATTTCATAGAAATGGGGCAGGTGGCCACAGCCCAGGTCAGGACTGTGACTAGGGTGTGGGGAGGACACATTTCCCCTCGGTGCAGGAGAAGCACTTCCAGAAGCAGCACTGCCATCCATGCCCTGTCCTCCACATCCCATGGCTCCTCATGGCTCATTTTCATCTCATGTTGTGCAGCTGGACTCACAGGAGCCACCTTTTTAAAGATGCACATTTAGGAATCAGCTGTAAATTAGGCATCTGGTTAGCATATGATTGTAAGGACTAAATAAATGACTTCTCAGTCAGTTCTCTTAAAGCAAATTAGTTAACTTAGGATATTTTAAACCAAGTATTTATTGGTTAATGACCAGGTTTGGGTTGCTCCAGGCACCATCAATTGTGGGAGTAGGAAAAAAAACCAACAAACCTTCAAAGATATGAGTCATGAGAAGAGCTGGGATATATCAGTAACACATAGCTGACAATATATCCTGCGTCGGTTCACAAGCTGCCAGGATGTCCCTGGTGAACTATACACAGCCCATCGTGCTCTCAGGGGGCACATGTGTGCTGTCAGTCACTGGCAGCATAGCAGGGAAACCAACAATGAAATAAAAGCCTCAGCACACCCAATGGAGGTTGTGGGATGCTGGAAAACTCCATGAACAGCTGAAATGCTGCCACTGAGCAGATGATCCAGAAATTAAATAAGAAATTGGGATGCAGAAGGCTGGCTGTTTTTTGTGTTAGCCCCAAGAAAGATCCCCCGTGTCCTACAGACTTTTGGTAAGAGAAGAAACTGTGGGGTTATGTTGGCATTTGAGATTTTAAACAGAGATTTGGGAGAGAAAAATTCAAACTCCACATAAATGCATTGTTGAACTTTTTAATACAATAACTTTGTCATGAACTGCTTTCTCCACTTAAAAAAAAACCAAACCACTACTTGCAAAGGTTTTTTTTTCCTACAGTGACATGCAGTGAACATATGATATTGCAGAGGTTACCTGCTGACTGATATAACATAGATGTTATGTGCCATTCTTTTTCTGAAGCTTGTTTTAACAGAACAAAAACTGCAATGAGGAAAGTTTGAATTGGTTTATGGCAAACCACATATCAGTCCAACAACATTGGCTCTGGTGATTTGCAAGGCTTTCTATCCCACAGTCTCCAGAATTAACCATGCCTGCATTCCTTGACCCAGCCACCTTGCAGGATGCCCTTGGATCTCATGGCAGTGAACAGCTGTGCTGCCCCAGAGCAGTCAACCCCTCTGAGAAGACTACTAGAGAGCAGATCCTTTTTGGGGATATTCCTTCTGTTAAAGCAATCAGGATTGCATCTCCTCTGTAACACATAGAAATACTGGTAGAAAGTTCCACCATTTTTCTTCTAGAAGACATGAGAAATGAGTCAACAGGATTTTAAAATATTCCTGACAGTTATCTCACATGGCTCCTTCAAGTTCCTTCAGTACAGCATATTAACATCAACCCAGACAGACCATGGGATTTATCTTTTTATTTGCGTTATATTGTGCAGTTCCTCTCCAAGACTCTTGTCCTTCTCTTCAGTAATGTACCCACTTATGTTTCTGCTTATGGGGTGTTTAAAACTCATCTCCCAAGCCCTCAGAACCCATACACTGAACATGGCCACATCAGTACCAGCAGTGCCCCACATGAAAGCCAACAATTGTTTGACTCCGCTGAAAACAAAATCTCATTCACAGAAATAGTCATGAGAAAGTGAGATCAGTCATCCCCACCTTTTAAATGAAGACTGACAGCAGATATGAAAATGACTTTTGTTTTCAATTTCTTTCCATATGATTCTGGAGTGGTTGCAGGATCAAGCTATTTGTATCTAAAAGGGAACATTCTTTCTGTAGATATAAAACATCCAAGTATTTGCAAAACTTAAATTTTAAGAGAAGTGAATAATTCTGGTTTTACTACCTTTTCAGCTGTCCTGGAAATGCAGACCAGCCTGCACTAATGAGTTCCATTTCAGGAGTCCCTTTTGTTTTGAAAAGCAGATGCAGAAGTTCAGCCTATATCCTTTCCAGATAAGAGAAGGAAGCATGTTCTTATGCACACAAATATAACATTCAGTCAGTAATTTGCATATGGATATTTTACATGCACATTTAATGCCTGTGTCATCACTGATGTATTTGATGTTGGCTTTTCAGTACTTAGTTACCACCCAAAGTGCATTTATCTTTGCACTGTATCAGTATTTTTAACTTCATCCTAATTGGAATCCTATGAATATGATTGTTAAATCTTTATTGTATTAAACTCTGGAGGAAAACACAGTTGGCTCAGGTTTGAGACACTTGGTACTGCAGAAGTAATGAAACAATCCTATCTAAATTCAACTGGATTAAGATAAAGATATGTCAGTCAATTGAATCCAACATCTAAGACTGGATGTCTGACAAGAAAATGTATACAATTTAATGAAATTGGCTATTTAATATAAAGGAAAAGCTATTCAATTCACAGTTTAGCATGAATAGGAGGAGCCCTTTAGCTCAGAGTCACACTCTGCCTAGATTATACTTCCAGCCTCCAGATTCTCTCACCACATTAACTCCTCCCCATTCCTTGCCCACCTTTCCCTCTTTCTCCATATTTCTCTAGCTGGAGCCAGAGGGAGCTTCCAAACTCTGTCTCATCTGAAAGTTCAACTTCAGGCTTTCTGTGATGGGAGAAGGAGAGGGAGAAACACGGGTGGTGAAGGGTGGTGGAAACCTGTCAACCATGGCCATGACACTGAGGGCCTTAGGCATCCCAGGGAAGGTGTAGGATGAGGAGGACTGCACTTATTCAAGATACTGTGTAGCTACCCCCAGTCCTTGGGACACACTGAGAGGCTGTGTGGGCCTGCTCAGGGTGACTGAGGATATTCCTTGGTTATCCCAAGCACTGGTACAATCTCTGTCTGCACAGAGAGTCAAGAAAGGAGTGAGGAAAATGCCAGGTGATGACTGTCAACATGATGGAAGGAAGCATGGTGGAAGGATGCTACCATGGCACTATCCAGGCTGAGCAGCCAGATTTGGAGTTTTTATGAGACAGTGAGTTTCATGGCAGGAATGTTGGGTGTTAGGAGGCAGCTGCAGCACTACACTGAGCTGATGGAGCAAGCAGTGAGTGGCACAGAAGGGAAAACACAGCAGTGCCAGAGGTTGGTGCCAGCTCCAGAAAGACCTTTCTGCTATTACACTCCATCAGCCAGGAGTAACAACACCATGGGAAAATGTGGAAGAATGCTGTCTGCTCCTCTGTCACATGTCTGGGATCCAGCCAAGCCCCTGGGTGGCTGCAGTGACCCTGCAGCCGATGCAGACATCCCTGTCTCTGCAGTTCCTGAGCCTAGACCCACACCAGCCTCATTCCCCCTGCTAAGCGTGGACTCGGTGGAGCTGCATACATCTTACCCTGGGGAAGGTCCACTGGCCAGCCCAGCACTTTGCTGAAGCAGATAACAGTGTCTGGAAAGGCCTTCATTATCTCTTGTGCTGTCTGGGGGCCAGGCTCCCTTCCTGCCTGGCCTCCCAACTGAGCTTGGCACTGTCTGCTCACAGCCACATCCACCATCCTCTGCCTCACAAATCCCCTCTCAAAATCAACATTGTTTGCTTTCTTTGCTTTTTTTCTCTTTTTCTATAAAGTGAGGTCACATAAATTCACTCTCATACTATGGGTCAGGTAAAGACTGTTATAATGTGCTCCTTTCACAAGAGAGGTGGGAATAATTTTGATATGAGGTAAAATGAAGCCCATGGGAGAGGGAGAATCCATCTTCCATTATCCTCCTCACAGAAGGACTGGCAGGCTCCTGGGCCAAGGGTGGCTTAGTTGTTCTTGAGCTCTGGGGACAATGAGACAACATGTTTGCTGGTGAGCAGACACACATATGCTGTGTCCAAAAACCCCTTCAACTGGTAGGGTGTGTGCAACCCTGAGAAGAGTCTGGCAGCTGGGGCCCTGCCTGCCACTGGCCCTAATCCTGGTGAAGGTGATGCAGGGTCCCTGTCCTCTCTCTGCTGACACAGTATGGCTTTCCAAGAAAACATGTCTTGGGTAGTCAGACTTCTCTTCCCAGGTCTGCTGGACCCCAGCTCCTGTGGACCTGCTGGAGTGGGTCCAGAGAGGGAACCATGAAGGTGATCAGAGGGCTGGAGCACCTTTTCTATGAATACAGGCTGAGAGAGCTGGGGCTGTACAGCCTGGAGAGGAGAAGCTCTGGAGAGACCTCCTAATACATAAAGAGGGCTACAGGAAAGCTGGAGAGGGACTTTTCACATGGGTCTCATCACAGGATAAGAGGTAATAGATTCCAAATGTCAGTGGGTAGGTTTAGATTAGATAAAAGGAAGAAATTCTTTACTTGTGAAGGTGGTGAGGCATTGGAACAGGTTGCTCAGAGAAGTTGTGTACGCCCCAGCCCTGGCAGTGTTTGAGGCCAGGTTGGATGTGGCTTTGAGCAGCCTGGTGGAAGGTGTACCTCTGCATGGAAAGAGGATAGAAATCAGACTATCTCTAAAGTCCCTGCCAACTCCAATTATTCCATGATACTATGACCAGCTGCAGCCAAGACACCTACAGTGGGAGCCTCCAGCAAACAGTCTGAGGCCACAGGGCAATTGCTTTGCACAACTTTAAACAGCAGATGCCCATCCATCTCCCAGTCACACAAGCTCACTCAACAAACAGTGCCAAGAAACAAACCCCACCTTTTTATATCTCTCATCCAGGACCTCAACAATCTTCAGGCCATGATGGAGTCAGTGGGTGAGCCATGAAATTCAGTGGGATCAGAATGTCTCTACAGAAGATGCAGATTTGAGTTGTGTATACTTCTAAACTATTATTGAATCTGAGTAACCTCAAGCACAGGCTGTGGTGACCTGCTGAGAAAGAAGATCTGCAGATCTGATCAAGAAGGATAATGGAGTCCTGGGGTGCATTAGGAACAGCATTCCCACCAGATCCAGGGAGGTAACCTGCTAAGATTACTGTAACCCTCCTCCTCGTCTACTCAGCCCTAATGTGGCCACAGCTGGAGTGCTGGAGTGTCCAGTTCTGGGCTCCTCAGTACAGGAGAGACATGGAGCTCCTGGAGCAGGTCCAGCTCAGGGCAGCAAAGATGATTGAGGGACTGGGGCATCTCTCTTATGAGGTTAGGCTGAGGGAACTGAGCCTTTTAATCCTTGAGAAGAGACAGCTGAGAAGGGACCTCATTAAAGTCTGTAATTATCTGAGGTGAGGGTGTCAGTGGAATGGAGCCAGGCTCTTCTCAGCAGTGCCCAGCAGCAGGACAAGAGGCAACAGGCAGAAACTGATGCACGGGAAGTTCCAGGAGTTTCACCGAAAGACAAGGAAGGACTTCTTTACCCTGTTGGTGACTGAGCACTGGAACAGGTTGCTCAGAGAAGTTGTGGAGTCTTTCTCACTGGAGATATTCAAGAACTGTCTGGAAGCAGGCTTGTGCAATGTGTTCTGAAATGACCGTGCCTGAGCAGAGAGGTTGGGACCATGTGCCTCCCAACTTTGCCCATTCTGTGATCAGTGTGACCCTGTGATAGTCTGCTCAGAAGTATTGTCATTTGCACAGTTCAGTAATGCCCTCAGTCGCTGTCAGCACCCCTTCCTTTCCATTGTTTCTTGCTCTGTTGCTTTATTCCTGTAACACTGCTCCATACTGAAATCTCCCTAATCCGCTTCAGGCGGGCAGTGGGTACTGACACCCGCTCACTTTGCTTGGTTGTGCTAGTTCCTGAGGATTACAAATGAGGGCCATCTGTAGTCCCTACTATTTGTGGAGATGAAAAGGAGCTTAACTTAATGTATTTTGGCAGAGTAATAGGGAAACATCAATCACTGGGTGACATGTTAGTTCATATGCACCAATAGGCTCATGTTTGTAGCTTGACACATTAAGTGGATCTGTTTCTTTAAAGATGAGTCCATCACTTGCAGACAGACATTTGGAGCTGTAGCACACAGGACACTTTTAAGAGATACTTGATAAAGAGCTTGAAAATGTGAGTAGTGACACGAAGCTAAACTCTGTCTCATTTTCTTCAGATTCCCTATTAGTATGAGCCTCATAAAGTTGAAATTGGGGTCACTTGGACAGTTATTTTAGCTGAAACAGATGGAGTTGTGGTGACTGCTCCTAAAGAAGCAACTTTTACCATAAGTTACCACACACTATCTCTGGGATAAATATATTTTCCTGTACTACATCATTTGGGACTGTGTGGTAATTATTGGACCAATGCTGATTTTTTAAATGGCAGCCATGCTAGTAATTTCCTTTAAAAAAATATGTTCTGAGATAGTTCGCAGCAGTGAGAAAAAAAGTGTTTTCCTTGCAAATGCCAAAATCAAACAGCTTCTTAATTTATTACAGGAGAAAAATTGAGAATCCACTGAATTACTATTTTCCCCATGTAACAAAATATTCTGCATGAAGAGGAATTATTAGACCCCCTGAACTTCCCTTGCAAGTAGAGCACAGCTGTGTGAACAATTCACAATGTATTATTTATTGGATGAAGTTCAGTACTTTTTTGACTTGTGAACTCTTAGGGAACAGTTCAGGACTTTCTTGTTATTGATTCTTCTGCAAAAATTTTCACTAATTACTTCAGGAATTCCATCTTCCAATGGTTCATGAAAAATGTATTCCCGTGACTTGAATTCCAAATTCATTTGGTATCAAGTCAGCAGCATAACACAGGTGAGGTGATTACTGTCCTTTGAACATAACATTACAATTAATTCTCATTTTCTGCTATGGGATGTGCTATTTCTGAAGAAGCAAAGCACTCAACATGTATAGGAACTGATTAGTTGAGGAGCAGAGTTGCTACTTGTTATCACTGCTTTTGTTCACGTTTATTAGCCTGCAGAGCAGCCAGCCCGGGGCCCCCATCCCCCAGATGCAGAAAGGAGGTGGAGGAAGTTCATTTCCCAAAGAGCTTATGGCTGCAACCAGGACCACAGGTGAGGAGGTGAGGAAGGAATGATAGCAGGAAACATCATGTTAAGCTATTATGATTTTGAAAGGTGGTAACATAGGAGGGGGATAAGTTACAAAGGGAGAAAAATGGGAAGAAGAAAGGGTGTATCAGAGGTGGCGGCACAGGGTAAGAGCACCAGATGTGCTGTGAAGCTTAGGTAAAGAGGTCATGATGAAAAGGAATGGGTGATTTCTCTTCCCACCTAAGCATCAGCCTTTCCTTGCTGAAGTCAAGCATGCAATAGCAGCTGCCTCTTTAAAAGTGGTTTTCATCTGGAGATCTGGAAAGGGAAAACCCATCAGCTCCCAGTGCTGCCAGGAGCAGCTGGGCAGGTGAAGGAAGTGCCCCACAGCTTTGCTAATGCATCTCAGGCACAATTCAAAAAGCCTCAGCCTTCATTACTCTTGCAGTTCCTTGAGCAAAGCATGCTATTTGTACTGAATAGTGCCAAGTCTTGCAATGAGAAAAAGATGTAGATTAGCCCAGAGAATTCAAGCTCACTTTGGTTTAAAGCAGGAAAGGAAAGAGCCACATTTGTGATTGAAACTCAGTCAGCTCTTGATCACCTGGGAACAGTGCATCCAGGTTGGAGATTAGCTGTGCCCTGATGAAATATTCCCAGCCTTCTCCCCACCCCCTTCCCCCTTGATGTTCATTCCTCATCATAACTTCATTTTTCAAAGGTAAATATACTAAATATGTTCTTACAGTCCAATTTACATATGTTCTGTATTAGTCTATTGAGAATAATATCAAGAGTTGACTGGACATGGAAAAATGCAGACAACTTCAGCGGATGGTACCAGTGACTTTTCTCCTCAGTGCATGTGAAGGTGAAGGCTAGAAATAAACCACAAGTGATTTTGATTAGCTGTCTAAAAAGCAGCATGAGCACTTATTAGCCTTCCACATGCCCAAATGTCAGCTAAGAAATCACTTCTCACTGAGGCAGGCCCACAACACTGTGACTTCTGGGCCCACCGTAGGAGGGTGATGGGATGCACTTACAGCTCATTTCTTTGTGGTTTTCTTCCAAAAGTCCTTTTGCAATGGGCATGTAGTACAAAGCAGGCAATTGCTAACCTGCATCTGGTAAACCCCAGGGAGGTGATGCTGATGGTCTTTGAAGCTACCACAGGCAAATTACCATGGGGAGGGACCCACCAGCTGGGTGAGTGACAATGGTAGCAGTAATCACGTTGCTCTCACCAGGATGCTGAGTCAGGACAAGGGGCACAGCAGGAATCAAAAAGACATAAGCAGGTCACTGTGCTAACATCTGCACTCCTGTGGAGGCCTGGTAAGGTCTAAGGGTGAGTGGTGTGGGGTGGTCTGCTGGGGGCCAGCCTAGCAGTCAGCATAGGAAAGCTAGCCAGAGCAAGGAAGATGTGAAGAGGAATTGGAAAAGGAGGTACATCTTTAACTGAAGATCTGTTTTCAAGGCAAACTCAAATTGTTTTCAAGGCAAATTCAAATTGTTTTAAATCAGCTGAATCACATCATTTTTATGTGAAACTTAATAAGACACCAGATTTGCAGCCAGAATACATTTTCAGGTGCAGTGATGTCAGGTCAATCAGAAATCCATCCAAAATGTAAAACCTGATAATAGGAAGAAGCTGCTATAGGTCCTGGTAGCATAGGTAAATGATAAAATTGTAGTGGTACAATGTGTCTTTTAGTGGTACATCAACACACCAGCATTCCTGGCTTTTTAAAAATAGTTTTTTATTGGTTTTGGAGAAGGTCTGTAAGCACTCTGAATTGGGCTGAGATTTAATAACTGAGTTACTGCTGCATGCTTGGGCTGGCATGGGACTGAAATGCCAAGGATTAAGTATTTTTTGCTCCTTCTGTTCTTCTGTTGGGTTCCCTACACTGCTCTGGACATCCCTGGAGACAGTGCACCCACTGCCTTGAAAAGATGCTGGTTGTAAAAGAACATCATCTGACTGCTGAATAAAACCATGTACATTATATTTTCCAATTAGTTTATTTTCTTTTTAATGTCTCAGTTTTGCCCTTTTGCCAGTGTTGCAAGGTTATCCTTCGTTAGCATCGCAAGAATTAATAATAAGATTAGTATGTTTTGGCTTTCTGAGCAATGCTGTGAAACTCTCTGCTGACCCTCCCTGTGGCTCATTCTTGTGTGTTCAGCTCTCCAGCCAGGGCTGGGAAGGATACCCTGCTCTAACCTGTGGGCTGGCAGCTGAAGATCCCACTCCCCTGCTTTCCCTCTTCTCTGACTGTGACACCAACTTTTTTGGTTTTGGGCTGACACCCTCACCATTTTGCCAGATCCTTCCTGTTCTAGCCCTGGGAGCTGCTCCATAAAGTAGGAGTATCTGTTGACTTTTATAGATCATTAATTTGTATCAGTTCTGCAACAAACAAACCCAGAAAATGGAATAAGATTTGCAGGAGTTGGGATGACTGCTGTATTTAGTTCCAGAATTAATCTAAGCAATACTGAATGACCATGCTTATGCTCATCTCAAATATTATTTTATTATTATGATGATTATTATTTTAATCCCTTCTGCTGTGTTTTGGAGTGACATGATTTACCTGACATGTGCCACAAGCTAAGGTCAGTTACCTGCAGTTCAGCAGATCTGGGTCACTTTCCTCCTGAAATCAAAACTCTAAAAGACTTTCAGCTTATTGGAACAAATTTGGTGCCTGTCCACCAGCATTTTTTTTTTTTTTTTTTTAGGCAATCTGTCATGAGTGAGATAGGACTTCATAAATGAGAGACCAGAAATGAGAAAAGAAGGAGAATGACAAAAAGGGAGGAGACCTTTCAGGAAACAAGAAGATATATTTAAATCAAAAGGACATTTTAACACAAGGACAAATGGATGGGTTATGAAATCTGGAAACAGGAAGAAAGAAAATCAGAACAGCAGAGAGATGAGGTTCTGAATATTTAGAGGGTAGGAGTAACAGAAGTAATCAACTTGTATTTTTTTTTTTTTTTGCTTTTTTTTGTGTTTGTTTGGGGTTTTTTTGGTTGTTTGTTGTTTGTTGTTGGTTTTGTCTTTTGTTTTTTGGTTGTTGTTTTTGTGGGTGTTTATGGGAGAGTTGTTTTCTTTTAAAGAGGTAGAAAAGTTTAAGAGAGAGTTTATGAAACTCCCTTCCCAGAAATCTGATGCTCTAAGAATGGCACTTAGTGGCAAGAAGAAAATGAGAGGAGAGTCAGAAGTAGGCATTGTCCTCTTAAGTATGAAGAATCAGCTTTGAGGGCTATCTAGTGTTTCAAATACAATTGATATTAAGGACTGATTCTGGTATATTTTAAAATGTATATTTTTTACCCGTGAGAGACTGTGCAGCCTCTAGAACCTTCTTTCCTTCTGATCAGTAAATGACATGTTCCCAGAACGGCCTGTGTTAACAATCTGTGTTTGAAATGAGGGGGATCCAGCAGTCACCTTCAGTCTAGACAGACAGAAACCTATTGACATAGGGATGTCTTATTTCTAATCTTAGATCAATCCAGTATCACTTGCAGAGATGGGAATCCAAGAAATGCACAGTGTATACAATCCAACTTTGTATCAAAATGTAAAATTTCATGGGATGTGCTTATTGTAACTTTGAGTGGAACTCATATACTTCAAAAAGGCAGAACCTCCTTATTTTCTTTGATGTTTATTATTTCCTTTTTGTTACTGATGACAGTGGTGAAAACACCTTTATTTTCTCAGATACAATTATGTGTTGGGTATTTTGCTACTTCATGAGACCAGGTGCAATGGCCAGGTGCAAGGCCATCCTGCATGATCATACCTTTGTCCCCTCCCCAAGGCAGCTCTGCTCTTGTCTGTCCTCTGTCTCCGTCCCTAGAGGACAAGAGCTGTGGCACTGCATGGCAAGTAATTGGCTTTGACCCAGCTGCATGTGCAGAGAGGTTTGTGCCATCATGAAACCAGGTCATGCACTTTTGAAATATACAATTTGATTACACAAAGTTGTCATGTTGTGTTTCTTCATTCTCATCCTTGTCTTCTTACTATGCATCCCCTTTCTTGACAGCAAAAGCTGTGCTTAAGAATCCAGCACAATAGTGTCTCTAGATGGGAGGCTATTGAAATTACCTGAAATTTATTTCTCACTGTTTTTTTCTTAAGGAAAAAAAAGGACACAGCTTCCCCAAACACTGGGAAAAATCAGACTTGTCAGTTTAACTTCACTAAAGGGAAAAGACTCTGAAACTCCTTTAAGGAATCAAATAGGGAACACTTGGAAAAGCAGACCTTGATTAAAGACAGCTAACATCAATTCAGGGAAAGGAGATCATGCCTAACTAATTTGTTGGAATTCTTTGAGGAAATTACTGCCCTGGTAAGGAAGGGGAAAGGATATTATAGACTCCGTTTTTCAGAAAGCATTTGACAACATTCTCCACTGTTGGTTAAAATGTCTGAGGTCTGAAGTCATGGAATAGAAGGACAATGAGCATATTGGACTGAAAACTGGCAAAAGAGAAGGAAATAAAGGGTAACTATGAATGGGAGTCTTTCATTTAAAGAGGGGGATGTAAGAAGGATCAGAGAAGAAACCACATTTGGAATTTGAAAACAAGACTTCCTAAGGTTAATGAAGACACTCCTGAAGCTTGGGAAATACAATTAATAATGAGGAACCATGCAGACAGATTGAGAAAGAAATGGTTTGTTTTACCACAGTATCTTGGAGAGCAGGTAGAAAGAGGAATACTTTCCTGACTGCTCTGCTAAAACAAATCTCACAAATCTTGAGTGGTAATCTTTGTTAAATTCCACAGACACGGAAAAAGACACAGAATTTCACACTGCAGATACTAAAGATGACCCACCTTTCCTTTCTTCTTGTTAATGATTGCCCTCAGGCACTTAAGTGGTGTGTTTTTCGGAAAGATCTTACAATGTGCAATTGCATGCAAGTATTATCTTTTAGGATCTTCTTATAAGGCAAAGATTTCACTTCAGGTTCATCTTATCTCATTAAATAGCATAGGAAAAATGGTTCTGCTTTTGAGTCTTTCATCTGGGCAAAAAACAACTGCTGCTACTTCATACTAAGAGCTTAAGTTATAATGGGCAGGAGCACATCACTTTCCTGATTACACTGTGTGCTTGGACAGGAAGCAATAGCTGAAGTGTTGTGATTACAAAACTGCTTCTGATGGCTTTAATGTACGTGGGAGAATGTGCCTTCTTCTATCAGTGAAAGCTTTAAGTTAGGAAGTTTTTGTCATACACAGAGAATTTATTTCATTAATAGAATCTTACAAGCCTCCATTTTTCTACAGATATTGATTTAGTGTGTGCCCTTGAAAGCAGCATTCTTTTTTTTTTCTGTTTCCTCTCTTTCCATTTTGAAGTACAAAAGGCAGTAGTGAATTTTGCTTTGTTTGGTTTGGTTTTTTACATACTTATCTGACCAGAAGGAAACAGGATATACAGCAGTGGAACTACACCAGGAAAATACATAAATTCATCAGCATGTCTTACTGTTTGTCTTCTTGGGCAGATCTTCTTCCTCTTGTCTGCATCTGTCTGGGGATATTTATATATGTGTAGGATGGAATTTGTCACCAAAAGAAGTATTTCCCTGCTCTTCCCCTCCCTCCCTGGCTCCAGTTCTCATTTGTTTGAAGCACTGAACACTCCTGATTCCTGCCACTCTAGTGGCTGGATGATAATTTTTAGTACTTTTGTATATTTTGGTGTTTACTCATTTTCAGAAATAGTCCTTTCATTCTTCCCTCTGATTTGAAGCATAATTAACTTCCACAAGCTCCAAGATGACCCTTCTGTCCTGCACACAAAAATAGTTTTCATAGTCACTCAGATCAAAAATAGCAGAAGTCAGAGACATGACCCCTTGACATCAAAATACAGCTTTTTTCTTTTTTTCTTTTTTGCCTTTTTTCTTTTTTCTTTCTCTTTTTTTCCTTTTTTTCTTTTTTTCTTTTTTTTCTTTTTTATTTTTTTTTTTAAATACAGTGGATCTCTCAGTACCGCATTTAGGAAATAAATTTTAACATCCTACTCAGTAATATCAGAAAGTAGAACTAGAATACATATATTTTATTTTAACTCTGGACATTTTGCTGATAGTACAAAAGCTGGACTAGAGAAATTCTGAACATTAAGTCTGTAATCTTTGAAACACCATCTTGCCTCAGTCTTTCCTCTTACATTAATTTTCTTCTGATGCTTTTTTGGCAGGCTTTGTAGTATTTTACCCTAGTATGATACTGCAACTCCAAGCATCTTCTGGAGAGGGGGGAAACTTTTCAACAATTCTAATCTACTCTAAGCAGATCTCCCTAAGCTATTTCTTACTAATTTCTGCTTTGTCAAAAGGTCTCTTCTCCCTGTCCTTGGGCTGATTATTAATAGACATGATAACAAATGTATAATCCTACTCTAATTATTTTTTATTTTCAGGCAAGGGAAAGGGGGAGAATTGTGTACTTTTTAACGTTAACTGTTGTCCCTCCTCTTATCTGGTTAATTGGGCTGTGGCAATGTCTGACTGGATATCCTGCCCAGAGGTGATTTAAAAATGGCAAATGTCAAGAATATTTTTTTTACTTAATGCTGGAATGTCAGCCTTCTCATATAAATTATGGTGGTTGCTCTTGTCTCAGTGACATAGGTATTTCTTTAGCATATGTTCTTGGATAAATACGTACACAGCTATAAGAACTAGGACTGAGTGATCTCACTACAACAAAGAAAATAATCTTCTATTGCTCTGGCCCTGTAAAAGCCCATTGGTAGCTGGCCAGTTCTAAAGATGTCACCATCACACTTACAACTTGCATTTAGCTCTGAAGAGCTCTGCCTGGCATCTTTTCAAAACAAATCTTGGAAAGTGCACAGAGAAATGCTTTCTTTCTGGAGCCCTCTAAGTCCTCCTAACTACACAGCTGCCAATTGCACCTACAGGGCTCTTGAGCTTTTTTTACCTTTTTTCCCCTCGTTTTCAGTGTCATTTCTCCTAGCCTAGAAGTGCTCACCTCTGTCCATCCAGCCTCAGCTGTGAGATGTGGGACAGGGAAGAGGCAATTTTGGGAAAGTGGCTGGCATAGGGCCAGCAAGTTGTTCCCACAGCTCAGGGTGCTCTGCAAGCATTAGTGCCTATGGTAAAAGTCAAAGTTCTTGAGCTGAGCAAGCTAAGAAGCAGTGAACATGGAAAGACAAAACAAGAAAGAACGACTAGTGATTAAAGAGGTGGCAAGGCCACTTTTGTAATGAGGGTATCATCAGGCAGGAAAGATTTTTCATTGTGGGAGAGGCCATTTCTTGGCTCTCTGGAGGTCAGATAGCAAAAGGATGATCTGTTATTCCAGGGCAATGGCCTTGGAAAGGATTCCTGCATGACAAGGACCCAAGGGCAGTGGATAAGAGCAAGGGCTTTGATGGGCCTTTAGGGGTGGCTGTTCCTGGAGCTCAAGAACACTTCAGCTCTGCTGACACAGGCACAGGGCAGGAGCCAGGGCTCTGCAGGTCTGACAGAGGAGCACAACCAACATTGAAACAGTAATTGTGGTGGGAGTCTAAGACACAGATTTGATTCTCCTGTCAGAGGTCATTGCTGAATGATTTGGCAGCTTTTAGTTTAACTGCACACAGAAATATTTTTTACAATACTCTGGTATCTTTCGTGACACTAGAGGCAATTTGTTTGTTGCTGTCAGGATACCTCTTCTTTAGTAAAGGAGGTCCATATCTCTTGTTTCAGGTTTTCTTGTATCAAGTTGAACAAGGAACAAAATGTTGCAGTGACTTCAAGGAGATCACACAGGTAGATTTTGCTTGAGTGGAGAAGGTCACTGCGTTGTGCTTGGTCAAGCAGGACAGTTCTTGGCACTGCCAGAGTACCTCGTGTTATCCCAGTTCTCGTGGATATGGTTCATTTATTATTCAATAAACTTCTGTTAATCTAGTCCAAATAAATTCAGAGAGCTTTGAATGCAATGCAATATTAGATAGATAGAGAGCATTCCCTTTTTCATCAGGGAATCTTAGAGCTCTTTGTTATGATTCCAGAGAATTAAAGCTTCACAGTATTTCCAAATTATACCTGGAGGAATTATTTCCCTTAAGCTGAGTGAGCAGCAAGATGGATGTCCCTTCCTTGTGCTAGGTTGGGATAATGGACCCAGTGACTTGGCAGCTGGGGCTCCAATAAGAGTCTCCTTGTTCTCGTGTCCATGGCTCTCCGGTGGAGACTGGCCCTGGGCACCCTCTGATGTGCCCTGAGAGATGCAGAGTGTACTTGAGAGCACCAGCCAGAGCCTGGAAAAGGGATCTGGAAAGAAATAGGCGACACTAACAAAATGGTAGGAGCTGCTGTATTTTGTGAGTTGTTTTAAATAAAGAATCCATTTTAATCCTACTGGCCTCTTGCCTGCTTGCTTCATTCAAAATAAAACACACACTCCAGAAAATTATTTTACACAGCCCAGCCAAGTTTCTGGTAAAGGCTCCAGACATCCATAATTCATGAGCAAGGAAGGGTGTGGATATTTTGTGGGAACCAGATCCTCTGTGAACAAGATAATTTTCATTTGCTGATTATGTTGTGTAAACAATATGCTTTTAGGATCCAGAGGTACAGAATTGTCCATCTAGCAAAGTCAAGCTGTTGATTCATATGCTGGAAGCAAAATAATCAACCCAAAGCCTCTGAGTTAACAATGAATATTAAAAGGAGGAGTATGTTCAAAGGTTACTTCACCAAGTTTTCATTTCTGCTAGTATCTTTTAGCTGTTGAACAATCCATATGCTGTTCAGCTTGCAAAATACTTGCACTTTTCATTATTGTGGATGATATGGTAAGGTTTGAATATTTTAAACCATTCACAGTGTTTTAGCTGAGAAATGTCAGTAAATAAATTGAAATGTCTGACCAATTTTTGCTTGACAGAATGGTATTGTGAAAAGGACACAAGCACAGCCATGAGCATGGTTTTCCTCATGCTCATGGGTATTGATTGCATATGCTGAAACCTTTTCCCAAAGATACATAAGTGATAATCCCTATAATCTGTAGAATATGATAGATCTTTTTATTGTATGTAACTGGTTCTCAAGAGCATAACTAATTGCCAAGCATGGTTGTCAAGTGTGCTGTAATTATACCTTCAAAGCTCTGTATGTTGGATCCACAGAAACACTTGAATACTATTTTTTTGCCCTAACTCTGCTAGGCATTTAAATATCAAAGCATGCTTCCCAAAGCTTCTTTCCCAGCTCTCACATAAACACAAAGATGTCAGAATCTGTGACCACCAAAACTCTGCCTTTCGTGTTTCTCCTGCCATTCTCAGAGGATGCCTCCAACATGCATAACCCAGGGTCCTTCTCCACAAAACTGCTTCCCAGCAGGTCAGCCCCAGCCTGTGCTGATGAAGGGGTTTATTCTTTCCCTGGTGTAGGACCTGCATTTGCCTTTGATGAATTTCAGATTCTCTTCTCTGCTCATCTCTCCAACTTGTCAGCATCCTTCTGGAGATCTCACAGCACTCTGGGGTGTTGGCCAGTCCTCCCAGCTCTGTACTGTTCATGAGCTCACTGATGACGAGGCCTCTGCTCCTTCATCCAAGTCAATAATGCATAAGTTAAACACTACTGGGCCCAGTATTGAACTTTGGGAACACCACTTGTGACAGGTCTCCAACCAGACCCTGTGCCACTGACTGCGACCATCTGGGATCTGCTGTTCAGCCAATTCTCAATCCACCTCACTGTCCACTCATCCAGTCCTGAGTTTTCCTTTAAGGATATTTTGAGAGATGCTGTCAAAAGCCTCACTGAAGTTGAGGTAGACAACACTCACTGCTCTCTGCTCATCCATTCAGGGGGTTTCATTGCAGAAAGTCATCAGGCTGGTCAAGCATGATTTACCTTGAGCCAATCTATACTGACTGCTGCTGATCACCTTCTTGTCATCTGTGTGAATAGAGATGGTTTCCAGAACGAAGCACTCTATAACCTTTCCATAACCTTTCCAGGGACTGAGGTGAGGCTGATGGCCAGCAGTTCCCTGAGTCCTCTTTCTTGCCCCTTTTGAAGACCAGGGTGATCTTTGCTTTCTTTCAGTCCTCAGGCACCTCTTCTGATCTCCATGACATTTCAAAGATGTTGTGAGTGGCCTCACTATGGTGTTCATCAGCTCTTGCAGCACTCATGGATATATGCTGTCCAGGCATGTGAATATTGAGTTTGCCTGGATATTCCCTAAGCCAATTCTCCTTGTCCATGGGCAAGTCATCACCCTGTGGTGGTTTAAGAAGACTGTGAACCTCAGTCCTTAGACCTCAACACTTTTTCTTCTAGAAACTGTATCCAGTCAGAGGCCACTCCACCTTATGGAAATATATGAAATGGAGCAATAAACTTGATTCATTCCTGGTCCTTTATAGAGACAAACCATTACACAAAGCAAAAATTATTTGGGTGCCACCTGGTTTATTGTGAAAAACCTCAGTGCATGTCTTGCTGTGGTGAAAGACACCACGACACGCTGCCAGTTTTGTTGGACTTCTATGCTTTTAGCTTCTCTTGTATCCTTGGGGATACTGGGGAGATTTCAACAGCACTCCTTGACTACTATCCTAAGAATCCTAAGCACAGTGGGAAGAGTGAGGCTGTGGGAGATGACATCTGAGCTTCAGAGGAGTGTGGCATCAAACCAGGATCTCACCATGCAGTGGCTTCCTTGGCCAATGCAGGATGTGTAGCGAGATGTTCCAAGGTCAGCATTTTTAGAGCTGGATATGCAGAAAAGGCATTAAACAAGGACAAATACAGCCATGTATGAAAGGTGTATTTTTTATGCAACTGTCATTAGGAGTTCTGTGGCTGGGACTCAAGGATATTACAACCACATGAGAAAGCTAACCTACTTCTGTAAGAGTCAACAGCCATTTATTCAAACAGAATAAGAAAATTAGCTGCGGCTCTCTGCAGTTTGAAGCCATTGTATTCACCAGCATACTCCAGAGTGAGGGAGATAAATTGAAACAGAAAAGAGACCAAGGGAAAAAATCCTATACCTTACACAGACATGCATATTGAGCAGAAGTGGAGATTTAAATCATGCTTGATGTCTGTGGTGCTTTATTTCACACTGGCTAATGGGAAAATGAAAGAAATAAGGTGCCCAATTCATTGGCCCAGCTGCAAGTAAAGGACTTCCCCACACCTGATGGAACAGGAAATTCATTTTTAAGACTGCATTGGGGATCATTCAGCTGGTTTTAACCCCAGTCCTTTGGGTATTTAAACTGCTCCAAGACTGGACATTAAAGCTTTTAAGGAAAAGACAGATCTCAAATTTTCAGGCAGTGGACAAGAAGTGTCTGAATTTTCACAATATAAGGATATATGCTGTACCTGGAAATATGTATATGCTGGCACCAGGGTGAAATACACCTGCACAAATGGGAGAATTGTATGGGGTGATCTATTTTGCATTGAGAAGTGTGAAATTCCCAGCTTGCCCTAATATGAGTATGCTTGATAAGTGTGTTGCAGAGGTTTGGGACAAAGAGCTGTGCACAGCCCCAGTGTACAAGGTCAGAAATAGGAAGCTGGCTCTCAGCCCTTGTGGCCTGACCTAGAGCTGACTTGACCCTCATGAAACTCAGGATGTTGTTGTTATCAGATGTCAGAGGTCTCCCTCTGGCAATTGATAATCTGTGCCCTACATGGGGACAGGTGTTGAGGCCAAGGACAGAGGCTTGGCCAGAATTACAAATAGAAGGAGCCAGGATGCCTGGATGTGACTGCTTGCTTCAAATATTTGCTTCAGTCTCGGTTTCTCCAGCTCTCACTTTTATAGCACAAATCCCCAAAGTCCCTGCTTCATATTTATTCCTTCCTTGGCAAAACCATGATCAAATTAGTGGAAGTTTTGACTAAGGAGAAGTCAAATTTATACTCTGGTCCTTGGCCACCTGAGGATATACATGTGCTGGTGTGAGGAAGGGGAGGGGGGAAAGGGGACAAAAGGATCATTCATGGTTACTCCCAGCCTTGGACCCACACTCCTACAAGGAGACTGGTCCTGCCAGCAGCCTCCATGTCATTGTAAGCACAGACACACAGACTGCCCTGAAGCCAGCAGCCTTGGTGGTTTGGCCAAGATGATTGAGACAGACGTGGTGTCAAGGTCTGTCTGAAACCAATCCTCTCTCTCCATCACCATTACAAAGGGGGTGGCACTGGAGGCAGCCACCTTCCCAAAGCTGCTTCCTGATGTTTCCCTGCCTTGTAGCACCACGTACATGTCACAGCCTTCAAAGAATGAAGCTGTCACAGGGTGACCCATATAACCCCATGGCTACTGGGGACCAATGGTCCAGCCTCACAGGCCCGCCACACAGTACCTGCCATCTATCTCTCACACCCAAAGCTGGCTCTGTCAGTACCAACCATCTGGGTGTAATAAAGGCTTAAAACCCCCACAGACCCTGTGGCACAGTGGTCATATCCCCTGTCAACTGAAATTGAAAGAGAATCAAAGAAAGTCTCTTCTGCCTAAGTCACATTTCCTCAGGACAAGCATGGCCATTGAGGCAAAAAGGAGTAATTTATAAGCTAAAGTTCTGCATTCAACCAAAATCTGTGTTTATTAAGCCTGGTAGGCAAGGGTTTCTAAGAAGTATGTTAAAAATGGTGAAGCAAAGCATGTTCATACATGATGCAGCTATCTATACATGTGCTGCTTCTGGTGGGACTTGCACATCTGCTGGAAAACATTTGTGAATGAATCTGCAGATTGCAATGAGCTAAATGAACTCCCAGCCTTTGTTAGGACTAGGCTGGGCTGCTCAGGGCTGGGTATAAGAAATGCTTTGTGCATTGAGTTCTGCTTGGGCCAGAATTCTCTGTATCATGGCAAGCAGTGTGCATCACTTGCATCAACCTGTACAGCACTCTGACAGGTCCCAATGCACAACCCTTGCACAAATATTTCAAAGTGTTTGGGGACAAAACCTACTCAATATATAAAGTAATTTCACCATAGCTTGTAGCCAATAGGAAAAAAATTCTACTAACTCATTTTTAGCATGTGTGTGTGTGTGTGTGTGATTGTGTGTAAGATCAGTAAAAACAGAAATGAGAAAGACAGAAGCAAGAGTATATGCTGTTTTCACTTCTGAGCCACCTGGAGCTGGTCCCCAGCTGGGTAGGGGGGTAGATTTTCCTTTTCTTTGGACAAGCACCCTTTGTTTAGTGGGACTGGATCAGGGACAGAGGGCTTGTCCCATCAGTTCCCCAGTTGCACCCCTCTTCTCTCCATGGGCACAAAGCACAGGCTCATGTACCACATCACAGGGGTAGTCCAGCATGGAAATGTACCCACTGAGTCCTTAAAAATGAGCCAAAGCAAGAAAATTACTACCAGGGTGGTGGGAGTAGTGGCAGAGTGTCATTGGGGTATGTGCATGTGCAGGTTGCAATCACTTGTGATCCCTAGAGAAGAAGCACAGCTTTGCCCTGCCCACTTGTGGGGTGCCCTGGCACCCCAGCCCTGCATTCTGCCTGCGGGAGCAGCTGGGGCAGGCCCAGGGCTCCACCAGCAGCCAATATCTTCCTGTGGGAATAGCACAGAGTCCTCCAAGCAATAAACATCCTGGAAGAAGATTACACTTTTTGGCAGCCCAGTTTTTGATGTTGCATCTACCCTGCAGCACTCTGCTTTCACTTATTGTGTGCAGTGTGTGATGTGGATTTTCATACAACACTGGTGCACTCAGTTCTGGAGCTGTGCAGCACCAGATGCTGCCCATGGGCCCTCACATCTGGTGGAGGTACAGCAGCAAGGTCTGTGGGGGCTGCTTTCCCACAGATGCACACAAGCTCTCCCTGGGTGTGAAACCACTCCTAAGGTCAAGATTGTTTTATGAGCCACCCCTTGATCCCATCTGTAACCCCCAGCCCTCACTGCAGCGTTCAGATTCATTCATGACTAGAATAGTACTGGAGTAATATTGCTGTGCATATTGCTGCCTTTAATGTGATGGCTGTCTGCATGTGTAATGGCACCCAAAGTGTTTCTCTGATCTCAGGGCTCTGCAAATATTTAAGCCAACAAGGAGAATAAAATATTTATCTTATCAAAAGCTTGCCTTCCTCATGAATTGTGCTGGTGTGTCAAAGGGAGACATGAAAACCCTTCCTTTTTCTGGTTTCTGTCTGCTCTTCACCCCACTCCTTCTGTCAGCCCCTTTTCCCCCTTCTTTGCCCCTCCCCATCTTCCTGTCCTCACTTCAGTCTCTTAGCCCTATCCAACCTCATGCTTCCTTCTCAGTGAAGTAGGGAGGCATGGGGAAAAAAATGTCTTGGCTTCTGCTCTGAGATGTTCCTCTGTCAGCCACTGTACAAAAATTGTGTGGATCCTTCTGCTCACATACCATAGGTTTTCTCCAAACCTTTGGGCAGCAGGATGGCCAAGCTTGGGCTACAGGTTAGGGAGTGAAGGGAAGGGTCATCTGCGCTGTCCTCCCCTGTCACTACTCCGAACAGCGGTGTTGATTCAGCATCAAATATCTACTCCTGGCAAGGTAAGAGAAAGTTAATGCTCAGCTGTGGCTTTTTGTTCATCTTTCAAAGTCCACAATGTGAATGCCAAGCCATTGTGCTCAATGGAAAAATGAGACAAAAGGAACCTGTGCCCCTCTCCAGACCTCTTAGGTGAGCTTAGATTTCTAGGCTCCAGCTCATGTAAGCAGTGGGTAAGTTTTTGGTGTGTAGCCACAATGTACCTCAGAAGAGGCATTATTTCTGCTGCTGTACAAAGTGCATTCAGTCATTCCATCATGAAACAGGCAGGACTAACAGATTGCTGTTGTCTTTCATCAACAGAGGGTAATGGTTATGTTCGGGTCTGTAATCTTTGACTATAAATTAATTATATCAAGAGTGATTTGGGAAAAGAGACCACTGCATGAAGGGTGGAAAAATTTGCTTCCTCCCTAAAGGGCTACCAGGTCTGTGAATTTTAGTTTTGCAAACTAAATGCAGGGGAAAGTCTCAGAGCTTTTTCTACACTAAAGTTAGTATCATATGGGGACAATCCCCTGTATAGCATAGGGTGATTTTCCAGCACTGCTGATATGACAGTTTTTTACTTTAGGTCCTGCAAGAAGATCTTTCTCACTTGTCCTGCTGGATTAGAAGAATTTTACCAGCTACATCTTCCCAAAAATACACATCCCACCAAAATGATAAAAATGGATGTTAAAATCCCCAGCTGTTGTGGTAATTTCTCTGCTATACAAAAGGCCTAGCAAATGCAATATTTGTATGTACTTTAGAGGTTGAAATGTGAATAAAAATTTGGAAGGTTCCTACATGAGGAAAAAGGAGAACTCTGGTTTTTCAAAGTGACTTGGAAGCTGAGTTCCTTTGATTTCCAGTGAGACATTTCACTACCCTTGAGACTAAGACTTGAAGTTCAGCTGTTCTTATACAAACTCATCTACCTCATGCCCCTGTGATAGCACATTGAGCCAGAACCTCTCCACAGCAGCCAAAGCTGCTCTGGTGAATTCCATCTGCTGGCTGTGCTGGGCAAATTGCAACCTCCTGTAGAGCAGCTGTAAGATACAGCTCAGGAAAGAGCACTCTGGAGAGTTTTTGTTTTCTCAGCTCCTTTACAATTCTGGGGAACCTCCAGAACAGGACAAAGATCCTCTTTCAACTAGAGAATGGTATGTTGACCTGGACCACCTCAGCACAGACAAACTGAGGATTCTGTCTTTCCCCCTCAGCTCTTGGCCATGTACTAATGTGCTAGCTTCCTTCCACATTTCTCCCTAGTGGTTCTTTCATGTGAGATTTACTATCTCCTTTTAGTTATGCTCTGAGGCTCCATTTTCCTGAGGAATTTCTGAGGAAATTTGAAGTAATATTGGTGAATTCCATTAACGCATTATTCTCTTGCACATGGAAATTGGAGTGTCAGGCAGGTCTAGCTTTCCAAGGTTTGCTTGCTTCTGGTGACTTATTTCAGATTTTGTCAGAGAGCCTGAAGCTTCCCTCCCTCCCCTACAATGGCAACATGGGTAGCTAATCTTTGGGGAAATACCTTTGATACTTTTTCATTTCCTTGTGCTGTTGTTTAGTCTCTCTGGCAGTCAACACCACAACCTGGGTCTCATTGTTAAGTCCATCTAGATTCCAAGCATAGTGCTGCTACTCCTTTGCTGCACTAGCTTCTTAAAAAACTTCCTCAAAACTTCCTTTCTGTGGTAGACTGTCAGCAGTAGAGGAAATCTCTAACTGCTTATTCAAAATGTTTGGAAGTCCATAAAATTCTGCTGTTGATTCTTTATGGGGCTGAAGCTTGGCCTTGAGTGCCTCTGTATGCATGTCTCATGTTTACTGCAGGGAAAACCATCCGAGACTAAAAGCTACAAATGGTGTGGAAACAGCTCTCCAGTATCACAGAACTGAAGCTTCAGCATAGAGCTTTTTCTTAAGGGTGGTAAAATACCTCACAGGGTAGAAGCAAAATGCATGTGGGTGCATTGCTGTGTCCTTTTTGGGAAGCACATTCAGGGCAGCATCCCATTTGCAAACAGAATTCTTATAGGAAGGCAGAAAAAAAACAGAGCCAGAGGCTTTTGGTGAAAACTGTCCCTGCTCCACTGATGCTGACCAAGCAGTGTTGGTTTACACCATCTAAGAAAGACAAAGTAGATGTTGGACAAACCACATATGTGCTTTCTAAAAGGGGGATAACCTTGCCTTCCTGGGTCTTGGTTCATATCAGGAATCTCCCTAAATTCCACTCACATGGAGAAAATAATTCAGAACTCATTATTTCTTTAATCAGACACTAAACTCCCTGTTTATTTAAAGCTCTGCAGAGATAATCAGAAGTAATCATCATGTGTAATACAAATAAAGACATTCCCCCCTTAATAGTAGGAGCAGATCTAAACCAGTTGTTCTCCAACTGAACTCAGCTGGACTAAGATGAGTTTTCTGTACTTGTGGTGATTATTATTCTGTCACTAAAGGGATAATGGGAGGAGATACTCTGCTTTACAAGGCAATAATTGTATTTGCAGGAAATGAAACATTCTGAGTCATTAATTTTATTTACAATGAAATGAACTATGAGGAAGAAGTCTGAGTCATTTATCTCAGCAAAAGGAATGGATTATTCCTGCAGATGGGGCATTCTTTCTATTCTAGGGGAAGGGAAACTCAAACATGTATTATCAATAAAATAAAAAAAAATAGTCATTCCTTCCAATCATGTTCTACTCTCAGATGCACCTCTCTGGGCTTAACCTGTACATGTTTCCACTCCTTAACAAAAATGAGGAACCTCTCCAGCAGCTCTCCCAGTTGCATCCTCTGCACATTCATTCTGCTTTGACCCAGTGTTGCACAGAATGAACATCACCTTTCCTCTATTTTCCCATTGTACTCATAGCTATCTAAAGCTGAACTGAGATGTCAGCTTCAGTGCTGAGTGACCATAGTACCTGAGATACCCAGGGAAACAGTAACTCATTCAGGGCTGGCTGACACTCAGGGGAGGCAAGGAGAAGGTTAGATCAGATGGAGCCAACATTTGTATAAGTAAACATGGGAAAATTCAGACTGATTTGTTGTGTCAGAGATATACAGAGAGACACTAGAGATACATATTTAAATGCACCTAGGGAAGGCTGTCCTCTTCACAAATACATTGCTTATGATGCTGCAGGGTCATCTTGGAAATAGTAGCATTTCAGTTGTTACCTCAGAAAAATGGAGTATATATTTCATAAGGAGATAAAATAACACAGAACTAAACTCAGAGAGAGAGAGAGAGATTACAAACAAGTGTAAAATAAAAAGCTGATACAAACTTATTTTAGTAGAATCAAATAATCATACTATCATCTGCAACATCTGAAAATATCTGAAAGTACAGGAGACATGCCACCACTGTGGTTGAGATAATCTATGGACAATAAACCATTCTTGGTTTACATGGACAACATAGTGTAGAAACCATTTTCTGTGTCTGCTGCATCTGTAGAAGATGACCTGCAGCACAATGTAGTACATACATGGTCACATCTCTTATCTTCTATTTGCATTGTAGTTGATATCATGTGCTAATGTTTCACACACTGAATAACTTATTTGTCAAAGAGCCCTGAAGGAAAGATACTGTAAATATCATCTTAATTAGCTTGAATTCTGCAATGGAAAGGGGGAAAACCGACATACATTATATTAGTACCTCTTTTAATAGCTTCATGGATATTCCCTCTGGCATCACAACTAGAAGGAGGAGACATCAATGATGCACTTTATTCATCTTGCCTGATAACTATCAAGTGGTAGGAAGATGCCGGAGAGTAACACTGCAGAAAGAGACCTGGGGGTCCTGGCAGATGGCAAGTTGAAGAGTCAGCAGTGCCCTGGCAGCCAGGAGGGCTACCTGTGTTCTGGGTGTATCAGGAACAGTGCTGACACCCAGGCAAGGGGGGAGATTGTCCCACTGTGCTCTGCACTGGTGTGGCCTCATCTCGAGCACTGTGTGCAGTTTTGGGAGCCACAAAATAAAAAAGACATTAAGATATTGGAGAGTGTCCAAAGGAGGCCCATGAGGATGGTGAAGGGTCTGGAGGAGAAGCTGTTGAGGAGCAGCTGAGGTTACTTGGTCTGTTCATCCTGGAGAAGAGGAGATTGAGGGGAGACCTCATTGTGTCTTCAACATCCTCACAAGGGAAAGTAGAGGGGTGGGTACTGGTCTCTTCACTCTTGTAACCATGGACAGAATTCAAGGAAATAGTATGAAACTGAGTCAGGTAAGGTTGAGGTTGGATATCAGGAAAAGGTTCTCCACCCAGAGGGTGGTTGGGCACTGGAACAGGCTCCCAGGGAAGTGGTTACAGCCCCAAGCCTGACAGAGTTCAAGAAGTGTTTGGACAATGCTCTCAGGGTCCTGGTGTGGTTCTTGGGGTTTCCTGAACAGGAAAAGGAGCTGGACTCAATGATCCTGATGACTCCCAATTCAATTATTCCATGATTCTATGTCTACATCAGACATTCCATGGAGCAGTAGGAGCAGCTCTGTAATTCAAAGCCGTGTGTGCAAAGGGCCTGACATCCCCATCTTTTATTTTGGATGAACTCTAGTCTGCTCCTCTGGACTGAATGCCCATAAGCAATTGGAGCACATTTGGTGGTCCTCTGGATATTGTTTCCTGGCTTAGTTTAATCCAAAAGGAATTCAGTGTGTGCACTCTGAGATGGCAATGCAAAGTGTGAAAAACTGTGGCAATTAAGAGATTCACTTCAGAAGTAATATCTAGATCCAGCTTGAAACACTGATGTAGCTGCAAAACAGGAAAACAGTTTCCCTATACAAATCTCATCTCCAGAATCAAGAACCTCTCCTCTAGTTTTTCTGATAAGAAGAACCTGATAATATCCACTGAAAGGCAAATGTGCCTGCAACATTTTGGTTTGGAGTCATGAAGAAAACAGGAGTTTCTTGAGAACTTTGCATCACCTTCTTACCTTTGCTTCATACAGATTAACCTGCAAACAGCCTGAACATCCTGATCCCAGCAATGCAGAAGGGCATAATAGGAATATGTGTCTTTACAAATATGAAAAACACATCTTGCACATGTAGTGAGTTACCTAGAACTCAGATATTGACTATTGCACATACATGAAGTTTACTTATCTGTTGAGCTCAAAGGACCTGAAAACAAAAAGAAGTGTTTCCCATTTAAACATTCACATACTGAAATGTCAGTGATGCTAACTAGTGCTACATTCAGTGGAAGGAGAGTTCATTTACAGATCCTACGTAAGTTTTGGGGTGATTGGCTCATTTTATGTCAAGTATTTGCATCCATTCTCCATAAATGCTCCTCCCTGCTGAGGTGGCTCCTGGCAGGCACCTCTCTGACTTTTTAACCTCTCTTCCTTTAAATGGCAGTCCTGAGGGTAGTACAAGGGGCATTTCAGGTGTGCAGCCTCCCAGAGCACAAGGGCTCCCTGTTCCTTCCACAGCAGCAGGATTTGTGAAGAATGGTATGCAGGGGGCCTCAGCAAATTTTCTTTCCTTCAGGGCCTCCCTCTGCTTGCAGTTTTTTTTCAGGGTTAGGGTACACCCTGTCTCTCTCGACCACCCTTTGAAGAAATGCTGAGCACCTGCTATGTCCATTAACTTCAGAGGGAGTTGCAAGTACTCAACACTTCTCATGGATATGGTGACTCATGGATATCCATGGGCACTGTGGGCACTTAGCACCTCACAGCTGCTTTGTTGGGGATCAGGCCCTCAGAGAGGCTCCAGGAAAGTCCACACAAACTGTAGGACACATGTGCTTCTGTTAGAGAAACTAAAATTGGCCTTTTCCAAAACATACATATCCAACCAAGACTCAAGGGATGTTGAAGTACTAAAGAGCTTGTAGTACTTTCTTGAAATTCACACTATTCTGTTGACATAATAAAAGTCTCCTGCGTACAAATTTTAAGAGACTTGACTGTGCTCTTCAGAAGAAGAAAATACACAATACCATAAGTAAACATATAAATCAGTCAGAGAACCTAGAGATTAAGGATTGGGTTCATAAAGCTTTACGTCCCATATATGAAAAGTGCCAAAAGTTGCTCTTAATGACTTTGGAAAAGGTATGTGCTTTTTCTGTAGTCCTAGTTCTTTTCCCCCTTGTTAGCAAAAGGCTTCATTCTGCACTTGAAAAACTCACATGCCAGGAAAGGGAGAAAAAAAGATGAGTGGAATTTAACCAAAAAATAATAAAAATCATTCGTGGTTCAAATGCTCAGCCTAAGCTATATTTATTCAGTTGACATTTTTTTCCAAAAAGACCAATGTGTAAATTAATGCACACATAGGCAGGTCTGAATTATACCCTGGTCATTTATAATATGCAAGGTTTTATGTGACTTTTTACTCTCCTGCTCAATAAAACAATAAGTAGTTATGCAGCAGCCAGAGTAGCCAGAGATTCACTTACTTCCACAGGATGCCAAGAACCTCCTTGAGGGAATACACTCACCAATCTGTAATGAAAGCCTTTTGTACTTTCTGTGGTGCTTCAAGGCTTAAAAGAATTCCCAAAGACAAAAGATGAATGAGATATAGTAGCAAGCATCACAGAGGCCAGGTTTGGCCCAGAGGTGGCCACATGCAACTCAATTTCTCTAAAGCTTCACAGCAAGTGTGCTTTGCCCACACTGTGGTAAACACAATCCAATGCCTCTTGGCTGCCAGATGGTTCTTCCTGCACCATTTGTTCAAATCCGCTCCTTTGGCTGATTTTGTTCATGTCACAGAAACAATAAAGAAAAAGCTAGCAAATTAACTCAGATGTGTTCAGAAAAGTGTGTTCTATGTGCTTGCCTTCTTCTGTGAGATATGCAAAGTTTCCAATTGTGTCTGTTTTAATGGGTGGTAAAAAAGAAAAATCCTGAAACCAGGAGAGAGGGAAATTATTTGCTTGCTTGTTTGCTCTTGCCACAATCAAAACAGAAGAGGAACTTCAATTAACTGTCTGGACAGAACAAGACTTAAACCAAACAGATCTCTCCACACAAAGATGTCATGGTGACTTAATGGATATATGGGTTAAAACCAAGGTTAGAACAAATCCATGGAAGTCTGTTGATGTCTGCTCCACAATGACTGTCCAGATTGACATTCAAGGTCAAGTTGAACTGAGACCTGTGCAACCTGGTCTAGTTGAAGGTGCCACTGCAGAGCAGTTGGACTAGATGACCAGTAAAGGTCTTTTCCAAACCAACATATCATTTGGTTCAATGAAACCTGCAGATAAAGATGTTCCTCAAAAACTGCCTGGAATTGCAGAGATTTCATTTTTTGGGATGCCATGAAGTATCCTTTGCTGGTCTTTTCCAGGTGAGGTAACTAGCAGTGTGATGCACTGCAGTAGTTCTCTTAGTCTTAAGCAACAAATTCAGGGCAGGTGCAGAGGAATTGCTTAAAATTCTGACTTTAGCTTATAGCAGCAGTGCCAAAATTGATACCAGTCAGATACTAAAATCTTCGTAATCCAATAAATAATTAATTTCAAATAATGAGAAATGCTAAATTTTCTTCCACACAGATATCCAAACAATAGTCAGTAGACAGTGTGAACTTTTGGACATTGCTGCAGTGTTTTCTCTGATTAATCACAGGTCCTGGCTGCAGCTAAGGAGACTGAGAGAAGGATGTACTGAAGAAAGTTGCTGTCATTAGCATTATATCAAACAAAATCTGAACTTTGTGTATTTAGGGAGACTGAAGAGAAGATGAAAACAGATCAGTGTAAATGTACTACCAGGTACTACCTGCTCACCCTAAAGACCAAGAAAACCAGCCAGTTAGTCTCTACCCACTTACTCTTCTGTGTGTCTGTGAGGGTCTACACTCATTTGTACTGATGTCTAATCCTGCATGCAGGACAGGATGGCTTTCCAGTCTCCTGTTTGCTCACATTCTTTTAGATGTGCACATTCCCAGGGGAATGAACCCAGACTGAGGATCTCTTTAGTATTTTTGGACTCCACATATTTCCAAACGGACCTGGAAAATAAACCAACCTTTGGGTGATAAATCAAAGATTAATTTATGTAAGAAAACCAAAAAAGTCTCCTCCAATCATACAGTAACTTATCACACATTAAATTCTAGATGTCAGAAAGTAGCCGTCACAACCCAAGCGCTCTGCAACTCCCTTGGAGAGCTGAGTGATAAATCTGTATCTTTTGCATGAGATGAAGCATTATCATGCCCTGGAGATTGACTGGCTCTGCACTCATGAAAGGCAAATAAGGAGGCAGTGACCCTGGAAAAATCTCATACTGGTTATTAGCAAACAGCCGGTAACATACCTGCAAGACTTGTTTAATGCTTACTGATAAATGCTAATATATATTGCTGGCAAATTCTCTGAAAGGGATCCAGACCTTGAATGGACTATTTCCTGTAGAGACAGTCTGACTGGGATTTTCATTCATAGGCCTTTGAGGCTATTCCAATACGTCTGACAGTGCTATACACACCAGAGCTTCATTCTTCTCTCTCCTACACCATGTATATCAGAAATAACTTCCAGACACAAAGAATTCTCACTAAGGAAGTGTTGAGATGTTGGTATGAAAAAGTGTGTTTTGTCAAAATATTTTTTTTCTCGGGGTTTTCACTTTTTTCATATTATTTTTAATAGAAAGTACATTTGTTTAAAAATGTTTCTGCTTTTCATGCTTATGGTAAGATATTTTGAAATTAGAATTTTGTCTATAAGCCAAAAAAATTAAAGAAAAATCTGTTTAAGAAACTGAGCAATGTTCAGGGTTCCTTCTTAAACTTTTGGCAAAGAATCCTGAAATCAATGGAATATTTACTTCTTTCAATTGACTTTTCAAATTGTTTCATTAAGTCTATAAGCTTGATGAAATAAAAACCAGTCTTAATGTTACCACAAAAATAACACTGGACTTACCACATATTGCAGTGTTGGGTATTTTTTTTTTTATTTTTTAAATGAAGGTGGAGGATAGACCCAAAGTGACAATTTAATCATTTGAACTATATTTCATGCAATCTCTGTACTTATCTTACTAGACAGCATTTGTTGGTCTGCTTATCAGTTTTTGGCCCATGGTCACCTATTCCACCCTCCTGCTCAAACCAGGGTCAACAGAGAGTTCAGACAGGGATGTTCAGGGTTTTGTCCTGTTAGGTCTTGAAAACCTTCAGCTACAGAGATTTTGAGGCTTCTCTGGGCAGTGTCCTTCAACACTTGTCTGACAAAAGGATGTAACTTACTTATCTATCCAGGAAAGGGGTCATCATAAACTGATCCATTAATAAGAGAAATATTTGATTCATGAATGTTATACCATACCCCATAGCCTCTCAGTTTCTGGGAAGCCATTGACATTTAAGGGAGATATGGAACATTTGCATTACATTCTGCAGAGGAAATGGCTGAAAAGCATCTTGGAATTTGACCATTTGTTGGACTTCACAGGTATCTGGGGTGTGAAGCAGGGGACATGACTGAAGATGGGACATAAAAGTGGCTGTAACACTGTTTGCTTTTTTTTTTTTTTTTTTTTTTTTGGTGGCAGGGTGGTAGTGCTTGGCAGCTGCAGCCCATCTAGCAAATCTCCAGTTTAGGAAATGCAGTGATTCTTCCACCTCAAGGGATAGTGACTCCGATGCTGTTACATCATTTAGTTTTTCTTTGGAGTCAGTATCTTCATGAGAAGCTATCAACTGTTTCCTGATAACGTAAGACTAAAATCTTCATGCTACCTTGCTTGTGTTGGGCCTCTTGGCTGCTAGTAATGTATCTGATCATGGACAGTTGCTTCATCAGCCAGGGATATTGTTTTTTTGATTGAAGCAGCTCTCTGATGGTTCCTGCCCTTTCAGAGTACTGGAATATGCTCCTGGAGATGGCTACTTGGTCTCCTCACTGAGGAGTCTGAAATATGGGTCATCTTTGCTGCCTGTGTTCTTTAAAGTATAGCCAGATGTGGAGAATATCATACAATATAAGGTACAGTGTATTTGTATTTCATGGGGACACAGCAAATTCAGTCTAAGCTATGGAGTAATGTCTGAATGTTACTGCTTTTTGGCTGCATTAGGGATGTCTTGTCCTCAGCTTTGGATAGACAGAAATCTTGGATAGACTGATTCTGGATATACTGTCTTTTTGTCTAGATGGGGCTTATCTGGAGGCTGTGAATCAGCTGAATAATACTGGCATTATTTTAAATATCTGTATGCACTTGGAAAGCCATGAGCTGGCTATAGAGTCAAAGCATGATTTCCAGGTATGTGATTTGCATAAGTAAGTCCCCCATTTATCTCATGATAGTCTGGAGAATCATGACCCCAGCCTTATAACTTATTAACAGTATTAATGGTCTTCTGTCCTGTAAAAATATTCAGCCTAATTTGTCTTTTTAAAATATATATTGGGTACCTTTTAAGATACAGTGAAACTTTGGTGAGCCTTAATACTGTGTGAATCTACAGACTAAAAGTAGCCTGCTTATACTCAGGCATATGAATCAATTTGTCCATTTAGTAGTTTTTCAGTCACAAGCCCTTTGGCAGATCTGTAATATTCCAAGAGCCTAAAATTGCGTGATTTTCTCTTTCTGAAATATACCTTGATTTTGTCCTGCTCACATCAAGAAAGGCTTAAAATGTGAGGGTTTTTTTCTTTCCCAGTGATGAAATTGTTACAAACGCTATTGCTGTTCAATAATTTATTTTTATTGGTTTTGTTTATAATTCTGCTTTAGCTTCTTTTGGAGGAGGATGGAGATTGGAGTGTCCCTTAATTGCAACAAAATTGGTGTGGGAACGATTATGAGTGCCCTTCTGGGTTTTGCAGAGGCTGAGCTTGCAGTACTTTTTAATACTGTTACTTTAATTCTGTGTTTGTTTAACATTCACTCCTAAGTATTAAGTCTGGCTTTGTCTTGTGCCTATTGGGGGGGGGGGAGGGGTGGGAGGGGGAGCTCTGTATAGTTTGGTGGTTTCTCAGGGTATACTTGTTCTTGACTGACTGAATGCATCTTTAAAGACCTCTTCATACAGTTGCACTTGTTAGTTTTACTATAATGGCGTTTATTACACCTTCTTTTCTCTCTTTCATGGAACTTTTTTCCTAGAGCATTTTTTTTTTTTTTCTAAATCATTCACTGACATCTGCATCACCTCCCAAGAAAAGGCCATTTTTACCTCTTCACCAGCCTGAGCAAAGTCTACCTCCTTTTCCCCGATAGATCATCACCCCTGACCTTTTTATCAATTGTGTTTCTGGATTTTAGGTGGCCCTGGTTTATTACTAGCTCTTCTGAATCAAGGGGCCCAGAACAAAACAGACTGCATGAGTTATGCTCTTGGAGTCAGTGGGACTGCTGGTATGACTAAGTGCTCACCAACATGAGCCAGGATCTCATGCCTGAGCTCTGAGTTGTGAAAAGGGGAATGCTTTATGTCACTGATTTACTCAGGTTCCCTTGGAACATGTCCAAACATAGCAATTTGCTTTTTTGCACAAAGCATCCTGTCATGCACTCATGATTAATTTATATACCGTCACTGCCTGGTCTCTTTGTTACTGCTCTCTAGCTGGGGTTCCCTCACCGGGTACCGTGTTTCTGCAGGTATTATTTCCCCCTAGCCTCCTGTCAACCAGTGTAATAATTACAAATAAGTAATATTGCCCATATTGGCAACCCTGAAAGAAAACTTGGCTTTTGTTTTCCCTTGGAACCCTTCTCTGCATGCAGAGGTCAACTTTATGTGTTCAAACACATTTAATGGGGAAGGCAGTGGAGTACAGCATGGAGTGGTGGCAGCAGGGGAATTGCTCCCACGTACTTAAGAAGTTGAATATTGATTCCTCTGATGAAATCTACCCCCTTTACCACCCAGTGTTTCACTAGGGCTCTGCCATGATAATGCACAGGCTTACAACCTGCAAAAATCACTGCTGACATTAGGCCAAACCAGCCTACTGGGAAGGAGCAGTCGGAGTTTTGTTGGTGACTTCAACATGAATGGGAGCAGGTCTTTCTCTACAAGTGACATATTCCCCACATGCTATTTTGCTTTAAATATAATAAAATGCTCTTAGCTGCTACAAGTAGCACCACTCTGAATGGAAAGTGCTGTTAGTCTTGTTTATTTTGGCCACAATGGTTGTACTCTGTTGTACTACCGCTCTCCACGACTTGTGTATGTATTATTCCTTGACTCATTGTGTGTAAGCACCAGGGGAGGTGCAGAGGCCAAATGTGATCCACAGATGTCCAGGGCTTCCCCAGTGCCTCCACTGTGTTCCAGTGCTGTCCTGCAGAGCTGGCTGAGGAAAGCCATCCCTTGGGCTGCTGCCATCCTCGGCTCTACGCCCTGCAGTTGAGTGCACGTCAGAAGTGGCCATCAGGCGCCTGGCAGGTTGCCAGCACCGTGCTCAGTTGAGCAATATTTGGGAGCTCTTGCATGTTGTTTGTTGCAATTACCACCGGGCAAGCCCTGCGGAGTTTGGTTTGTTTGAGCGACTACAATCAAAGCTGCAGGGCTCAGTTTTCAGAGGTTAGCGCTTGAGCAACCTCTCTATATTTACTTGAAGGTTTAGGATCTATTAAAAGGAGCCATTCTGCTCCTTTGTCTCCTGTAAGCTGTATCACATTTGGCAGGAGTGGAAGTACAATGGTTTCTTTGTATGTAATATATTGCCTACAAAAAGGTATGCGATTGGAATGAGAGGTGCTGGCTGCTGTTACTGCCTGACTGGAGAGGGATCTATTTTCTCTCATGTAGAACCATCGTCCAATCTGAAGAAATTATAAAAATCAACTGACATACTGCACATAAAAATAAATTTTGTATTCACAATTCTTTGCTTGTGTGACAGATAACATCCTGGTAAAATGAAAGGTCTCTACAAATCCAGGGTACATGTCATTATCTAATGTGACTGTCTTTCTAATTTTTTTTTCCCCCTCACATTTCTTCTTATATTCTGGATAGTGAAAATCAAAAATAAAAATCTGACTTTTTACAAATAGCTTTGGGAGAGGTACTAGTCCTTGGGGCTGAGAAGACCATACCCATTTGCTTCCAAATTATTTTTTCAATTCATCTTTAGCACCAAGAAACAGTAGATTTCAAAAATTTAAGACATTGTTTCTCGTGAAATGTATATTCCACAACATCTCCCAAAAATCTTGACTGAGAAGGTGTGATACAGTTGAGGAAATTTTTCCTTTTCTTTAGTTTCATGTTGCATTTCCATACACAAGCATAGGACACAGGATACTGAGACTGGGAAAATAACATTTAGTGACATCCACAGTATTTAGCAATTTTACTTATAAGGAAAGATGGACAGAATTATATTACCTAACCTTGTCAAAACTAGACATTAACACATATTAAAAAACAGCGATTTGAAACACTATTCTTTTCACTGCATGAATTCCCATGAATTATAAACGCAAAAAAAAATCTTGTACATGATTGATTTCACCATTTTCTTAAAACAATTCTTCTACAGAAGCTGTAAGCTGTTGGTCACCAGTTTAGTCAAGGCAGACTTAAAAATTTTTTTCAGTAGTTGAGTCATGATCATCCTACTCAAAAGTGAAGCCATCTTATCCTTGCATGCTGAGCACAAGAATATTATTTTTCAACCTGGATCCCACTAAAATAATTTTTATCAACTACACCAATTCAGAAAGCAGCTAATATGCATTATGGCTAAATGTAGAACATATAGATACATAAAAATTAAAATGATCAGAAGTACAATTTTTTCTAAATAATGAAGTCAAAGCAGGTATCTTAACGTAATCTATGAATTAAGCTCTACCTTCTTATCTTATTTCATCCAGCTTCTTCTGCCTAGAACTTAGTATTTCAAGACCACAAGATTCAAACCATGTCTGTAATATCCCTATTTATCTCCTGGAAAATTTCTAGCCATTTTGCAAGAAGGGAAGCAAAAATACCAATTCATTTTATGGAAATAAGGAGTGTGCCTCATTGAACACATTTCTTTTACAGTTTATTTTGGGAACTTCAGCATTTTACATAAAGACATCAACTTTATGATCATATCTTGGTTGAATATTGATTATAATTTGTTGTTTCTGAGTTGTTGAGGCCGTAAGTTTTCTTTTCTCAATATGCATGCTTGGGTTCCCCTTTCACCTTTGATATCTTCCTGCAGATTTCAATCACCTTTAAAATTCAATTATTTCAATCCCAGTTTCTCAAGGATTTGTTCCTAGAATAACCTGGTCTGAGCTGACACATAGACTGAAATAAAATTTCCTAGTTAATAGAACTTCTCTGACCGTAACATATGATCCATGCATTTTCCACTCAATAATTAAGACTTTCTAAATTCTATCAGTTTCCTTGGATTTCCCCACCTGTGTTGCCATACCAACCCTCATCGAGCTCTGGTTTCATTACATTGCATTGATTACTTTATGGTCAATAAGGTCACAGTTTGCCCATGACAACATGTATTTATGGGTGGCTCTTTTTAACATTAACATTCTCAAAAAGAGCATAGCATGACCCATAATAGCAGTCAATATTCAGTTCTGCAGATGACTCTGACTGAAGGCTGTCTTCCAGCAAAGCCTTCACAAGCATTGTGTCACCTATGCACTGCAACAATAAATGTAACTGCCCTTCATTGAGTAAGTAAGGTTTTTGTTAACCCTAGCAATAGGCCACTTTCCTAGAAACTTCCTGGAAAAACTCTTTACTACTCGGCTTTCTTTTTGTTTTTTTATTTTCAGTAAGAGATGGAAATTAACCAATATATACACACACACCTCCTTTTTTCTTTCATGTATATGTGTATATATATAGTTATGTATAACAAAGTGTGTATTTTTGTCTTGAATATTACAACAGGAACAGTTTTCTGGTAGTTCACTGTTAGTTCTCCTCAGTAGATACATTAACATATTCTTCCAATGGTTCTGCCTGTCTGGTTGCTACCTAGTTTTTGTTAGGCAAAGATGCATTCAGTGTCTCTTCATATGACATGTACTGACTCCTTTATTCCCTAGGGAAAAAATGCCTCCACAAGCAGGAACATCCTTACTGTGAAAGCAAGCTCCCTGTGCTGTTGTGAGGCTAAGGTCCTGCTGCTTCTCCAACAGCCTGGCTGGCTTCTCCTCAGCACTTGGTTTGGAAGATACCAGCCACCTTCCTTGCCTGCTGCTCAAGGACTTCTCATCCCTTCTTGCTGTGTTTGTGAGTATGGTTCTTGTGGAGACATGCTTTGAGCTTCCATAGGGAGGATGGGCAGAGATGGACAAGCACAGTTCCAGTTCCGTGTCTACAGACCTCTGTTCCCTTCCAGGCGCATTGTGCAGCTGACACTGGGTAGACCAGAGAGCCCTGGCTCCTTCTGGAATGGGTGCAGGTCCCAGCTACCCGTACTTTGGGATGGTTTCTTGAGTTAATCTGTGGTTCTGCTCCTCTCCCTGTCCTATGTGTTTTCCATGAGCTCCTTGTGCAAAAGGAGGGGAGAGGCCAGAGAACCTGGAGTTTCTGACCCCAGCACAATTAGTCCTGTGGGTCAAGGGGCTCCCAACTGGCATCTTATTTGTCTGGTCGTCCTTGTCAGGATCCTTGGCTGAGGCAGGAAAGCAGGGGTTATATAAGCAAAGTGTCAAAGCAATTGCTTTCTGGGCAATGAACAGATCAGGTGAAGGCTGTTTCCTTTCTCCCATCTGCTGCATTGCAAACCCTTTTAGGCAGAACAAGTAGCTGCACAAAAGCCAGGGGCCAGCTACATGTTTTAGTATTGTGTGGGCCTAATTCTTTAATCCTGTGCCATTCTTACCAAGTGATCACTGACTGACTGAAAGGAAAAATTCTAAAGTATAGATTTTAAAAGTGTAGAAATGGAATCACTTGAACCATGTCTGATTAAAAAGAAGGAGACCAGACATTCAACAACAAGTGGATCAAATTTAGCTGGTTGTAGGATTGACATGTCTCCAGTGTCGTCTGCAACAAGAACCAAATGCTAATTGCCTGACACTATTAAACACCTCATCAACTGTGACTTAGGGTTCTCCCTGTGCATGACTTCAGAAAAACAAGCCTGCCTTTATGCTTATCCCAGTTTTGTGATTTTCAGTGGACCTATTTTTCTGATGCTAATGGGGGCAATGTACTTTGCTGCTACCGTTTTGCAAACTGCTTTTGATGAAGTACACAGAGGAAGCTTTCACAGTTTGGATTCACTAATTGGAAAAAGATTTGAGACAAATCTGAATGGCACCATGTTTCCCCATGTCATCACAGAGCTGTTGATATGCTTCAAAAGACCACAAGGAATGGTGGTGACATACTTCATTTCAGGACTTTCAGAGGAAGGGAGAAAACAGGAAGATTCTAATAAAAATGCTAAGTACAAAATATTATCTTACCAACAAGAACTTCAGAGTTGGCCTCCTATGAGGCCATTATTCAGAACAAGATGAAAATATGAAGAATAGGACCTCAGTTTTTTAAACCTTTTTTTTTCCTGAAGTGGAAATATTACCCCAAGATTTTTAAATGGTTGGGAATCAAGTCAAATTCACAGATTTTAATGTACTCCTTGATTCTCCTATTTGGGGATAAGATAAGGACTTGAGAAAGCTGTACATCCCTTCACCTTTTTGTGCCTATTTCTTCCCATAGCCTTTGACTTGTTGGTAGAACACAAGTTTTTGCCAGCAGAGGCCCTGTGTTCCCACTACATTTACAATTATGAGTGATCTTGTTGGCATTGCATGATCCTGAGTAATTTCACCTGGTGTAGCTCAAGAGGATGTCTGTCCACAAGTATTTGTATAGCTCACATAGGGAGAATTTTGACATATAAAACAAAGTTAAGGATGAGATTTCTTCCTAATGCAAAAATGAAGTATTCAGTTCTATTCCAATCCCTTAGTACAAAAGGTTGCACTTAAAGCAACACTTAAAGGGGAGCTCATTGCTTTGGCAAAGATTTATCTGGGTCATGAAACACAGCAACACCCTTCTGGAAGCACCAGTACCAAGGACTCATTGGAGACAGAGAAGGTGATGGAGGGCTGTAAAGAGAAGGCAGCCACAGTGGAAAGGATTTCAGCAGCCTCTCAACGCCTTGAATCTATTGAGAAAGCTGCTACTGCTTGTTGAGGACACACCTGGTGCCATGGAAATTATGCTAGATTAACTCCACCATCCCCAGAACAGTCCAGCAGTGAAAGGGTACAGAGAAAGCAAAAAAGCTTTTGTCAGCTGTGCATTGTGCTGCTTAGATGATGGGTCTTACTATCCAAGCACCCGCAATATTCAAAAAATAATCTAAGGAAGCAATAAATTTTCAATATCCCTCATAAGCCTAAGATTTAACAAATGTATGGTCTAGTTCTCCTCTTTTAATGCTTCCTGTGTGGCTGCAGTGAGGCTCTTGGAATTACTCCCAAGCACAATCTGCATCAGGTAGACATCAAATACAAAACAACATAAAAGACAAAGCCATTACATAGTTGAAAACGCCCTTGAACTTACTCTGCAGGCACAGAAAGCCACCTGCTTTCTCACTTGCTTTGTTGCACACATTATGGGAAGACTTTCAACTCATGTAGAGTCTGATCCTGAAATCCTATACAGGAAGCTTAGCTGCTCAGCCCTGTCCAGTGTTTCATGCACAGAGCTGTCTGGAAGCCTCTTACAAAATGTTGGCATGTGCTCAGGGGGACAATGTGCCTCAGGACAGCTTAGTTTCAGTCACCCCTGTCACACTGAGATGGGTTTGCAGTACAGCCCTTGTCTGAGAAGTGACAAAAATAACACTTCTCAGGAAAAATAGCACTTCTTTCCCCAGGAAGTCTGCTCCCCATTAGGCACTACTTTATGAATTGGGCTAAATCTCATTGCAATATTGCCTTCTCAGAAAGTTGTGGGAAATCATTTGGGTCCTTTACATATTCAGCTGACTGAAGGTTGAGGAGCTGCTCTGTAACACGAGTCCAGGTACAAAGAAAGCCCAAGGTCTGAGCTCTGTAATCCAGAAGAAAACCCCAGGCATCAGGAGAGCAAACATAAGGTCTAAGGCATTTCCATAGCTGATAGTCAGAAAATCATAGAATGGTTTGGATTGAAAGGAACCTTAAAGATCATCAAGTTCCAGCCACCCTGCCATGGCCAGCAATGCCATCCACTAGACCAAGTTGCTCAAAGCCCCATCCAACCTGGCCTTGAACACTTCCAGAGATGGAGCATCCATAACTTCTCTGGTCAACCTGCTCCTATTCCTGTGCCTCACTACCCTCAGAGTGAAGATTTTTTCCTGAGCACACGCACCAGGACCTAGCTGCAACCATTGCGTTTACAAGCAGACCTTCAGCTTTTGTAGGAACAAGGGTGCCTGCATGGTGCCTAAATTCATCCACAAATCCCTGCAAGGTTCCTGTGGTGTAGCAGCTCAGGTGACCAGGAGGTAACATGCAGGGTCAGACCTCTCACATGCAGGTACTGCCACCCATACTGTGGGGCACAGGAGAGGGGGCTGGAATTCATCCCATGTGCAGGTCCCTGTACAGTGCTGGCCTTGCAGCACAGCTCTGCAGCCACAAGGACAATTCCTTACATTTACATAACCCCATGAAACACTCTGGAGTTTTCATAGGTGCAACTGAGGCACAGCTTGGCCCTCATAGCCTTTATTATGATGATGACAATGATGATGATGTGTGAGAAGGAAATAGCACAAACTTGACCTTCACAGCCCAAGGGGAATTTGCAGAGCTGGCAGACATAAAACCCCTCAGCTTTTCACTTGTGAACTGAGAAAGTTTGTTCTGGGAATCATTAATACATAATGCCATTTTGAAGCCAGTGTTTGGAGTAGAATTGCACATTTGATCATCCAAATCCTTCTGTCATCCCCACATAATTCTGCAATGGGGCTGGGAATAAAGGAAATCAAAAGTACTTCAGAAATTAGGGGCAGCCAGCTTGAAGTATTTGCTATTAGGTGTTTTCAATTCATTACGTGATTCCATTCTCCAAGAATTCATTAGGTAACCTAGATCCTGAGAACTCATTCCTGAGTTCATTCATTCTGAATGTTTCCTGGAAGTGCTGCAAGGTTTGGACTCTATCTAATGGGACCTGAAAGAGGTCAGCGTTGGCCAACAACTGTTCCTTACAACTCTTCGAAACATTGCGAGTCTGTTCCCTTTCCTTGAAGTGATGTAATGACAGCCCTAATGATTCTAAAGGAAAAGTGAAAATACCAGACCTGAAGTTAGAACTGAATGAATTCATGATCACTTGCACAAGCCCACAGTTAACTTATGCTCCAAATAAGTGCTGGACATGAAATGGCAAAAGACTATAATCTCAGCCAGGTGTAACAATTTAAAGACCAATTGCAAGGCTTTTACTGATGTGCCTAATCTTAGCACACCTTTACTGTTGAAGCTTTTTCCATCCTCTTCTCTCATACTTTCTTTCCAGATGAAGACCTGATAGCAGATAGGAGAGGACAGCAACTCATCCAAATACATCATTCAAATTGGAATTTCACACAGCATTTGTATTTTTTGTGCATGAACTCTACAAGCACTGAAGGGCTTTGATGTTCTTGAGCTTACCCTCCTTCATTACAGCTCTGCAGACACATCCGCTGGGCTCACAGAAAGGAAATCACATGACACTTTAACTCACCCAGGTTATTGTACTCACTCCATACTCAGTCTAAAATTAAATGGGGGGGGAAAGCCTGGGCCGACGCTTTGCTGCAGATGAATGGTTAAAATGACAAAATGTTGGGAAATGCAAAAGTAAGGCTCTAACAGCCAACTGTAATTTAGCTGCACATCCTCTGTATTTTGGAGTCTGGATTGAATCCAAATGTAAATTAATAATACTTTTGGCATTTAAATAATGAAAACAGGAATGGAAATCTGTTCCTGTGTGGCTGACCCAATATTCTTCTTGACAGTGCAAAGCCATTGTGGTTGCATGAGCTCTGCAAGTCCCACCTGCACCTCCCCTCCCTTGCAGCTGGGAAGCAAAGATTGCCAGAGCCCCAGTGCCTGTTCACCACGCAGAGCATGGCACTTTGTTTTACTCTGCTGTTTCCACATGGGACCTTGCCTTTGTTACTGTGGGACCTTGCCTTAGCTACTATGGGTTTGCCCTTCAATTACTCCCAATTTTTGAAGAGAGTGAACAGTCCTGTAGGACTCCCCTGTTGCTGAATCATATCCTTTGGCAAGTGAGAGATCACATCTACCAGCACCATGCACCTGGATGCTGTCACTTTTTCTAATTGTATGGTTCAATTTAGAAAAATGTTTTATAAAGAAACTAATTTCAGTCAGCTCACAGAAAGAAGTTCAAAATTAATATTTCAGCTGGTTTTGCTGTAGCAGTGCTCAGAAAATCACTTACTGTGAGAAAGTGGTGCTTCTTTTTCTCTGCTGTTCCCATAAGTAAAAAAAAAAAAAAAAACTGAACAGATAATACCTCTGTTTTAAAACTAATTGCAGTGACTGAGAACAGACAATTTTAGCCCAAAATAGATTTTTCAGAAGTAAGATTGTGAAACAATGGAGCTATGATGGAAAATGTTTATGAATTTCAACTGAAGTGGCCAGTGCTATAACACTTTGTAAGGCATTATATTTTGAAAGATCAAAGAGAAAAACAGAGCTGAAAATGTATTACGGTCTTGTAAAATGGGCTTGTAAGTCTTAAACATGAACACTTAATGTTGGTCTCTGGGAAAAGAAAGAAAGAAAAAAAAGGGCAACACAGAAAATATAATTAAGATAATAAATGAAAGGCCTTTCTTTTAATCGTTTCTATAACTACCTTAAATATCTGCTGGAAATGATTATATGAGCAGAGGCTGGACTATATTAAAATAATGAAGAGTGAAGTTTTCACTGTGTTCCCATTTAATCATCACCTCACAACTTCACATTTTAATGTCTGACCTTAGGATATCCTCTTCCACTATCACATTAAGAATGTTGAAAGGAAACAGGAAGGGCCACAAGGGCTGTAGTTTCCTCAGAAGAACAGTGGCTATCAGCCTAATGGATTCTGAGTTTCTCAGACAAAGAGCAGTAGCAACTCAGCCCACAGTCAGAGTTATCAAATGTTCACAAAATACAAGCCTTTCCTCTAACTTACAGAGTGGCCTTCAATGAGGGCACTACCTTTTCTTGCATTACATTACTCAAAGGGAAAAAGTTCAGCTGCAAGCTGGGACCAAGTCTAAAAATAATCTGATTAAATGCAAAAGACATCATAACACAAAACACTAAGAAAGTAGGAAAGAAGACCTGACATCACATCAGGAATTGTGTTTGGTACATTGTGTCTCCTCTGTAATTCAAATCCTAGAATTAAATAAACTCCTGAAGTCATTAGGAATGGCTGTATATGGCAGGTTTCTGGATGCCATTTTTGTAAGAAGCTCAACATTGCTAATTCAGATGTACAGGTGAAAAGTCAGACACTGGCTGCTCTTCTGTAAAGGAATTTGTAACATTTCAAGAGGGGCAGGAGAAAAATAATTATAACAGATGAAAACAGAAGATGAGTTATTAATCATGGAATCCTTTCAGCAAGCAGACTGACATCAAAACTGCAGGTTCAGGTAGGGAGTGGACAGGGAGAGGAGAAGGGCAGTCCATCATTGTACACATCATATAGGGCCAAATGGCTGCAAATTCTTTGATATTGTCTTAAAGCAGTTCCAAATGTGAGAACTGTGTTTGTTTCATGCTATCCTAAATTGATCCCACTTTCTAATATCACCTACATGAAATCAGTTTAATGTGGTTTTCTCAATGAGAAATCGACAAGGATCCATCCTGGGAAAAAGATATTCAAGGAGTAATTTTGCTTTCAATAGCCTCTAAGTGTGGCTGTTTACGGGAAGTGCAAAGCAGATAAACCTGGACAGTAATAAGTTTTGCAAACAGGGGAAGCTACAGTGTGAACTATGGATTGTGGTTCTCAAGTCCTGTAATTTTAAAATAGATTTTTCGTTGGTAATATCAGGATGTCTGTACTGCATTCATGGAACTCCCTCTGGTGTATAACTTAACACATGAAATTTCTTGCCTTACTCTACCAAAGAGTTTGTGTAGCCCAGTGAGTGGAGAGGCTGCTTTCATGACAGTGCTGAAGATGTTCCTATACAAATAGAAAGAATGACCTCTTGTCAGATCATGGCCACATTAGGGTTGGGAACTAGGGAAATACATATTTGTATGATGTGTGTCCATTAGTCCAAAGCAGCAAAGGTCACTTTTAGGGATGGCTCTGTGGCATCACCAGCAAAGATGTTAAGCATGTCCAGCTACTTTTCTTCAAACAGGACCCTTCTCTGAAAGAGTTAACAAAATTTATCCTTGAAACCAGGATATTAAGGAATTAACTGGCGTTTTACTCCTCATCTTTTATTCAAAAAATTAATCTCTCTGTCCATCTTACACTCAGTTCCCTACAAAAAACAGGGAAAATACCATAAAAACCTCAATCTTGTTCATCCCCAACCACAAATGACGAAAATCATATGGAAAGAAAATGTGTGTTGAGGGTGAGGGTTGGAAAACACATGGCCTTGAAATAAAAAGCTTTGTTGTGGTAGGGTAAAGATATGGACAGATGGATGGGCAGCTTGCTTTTGTTACTTCTTGATAGGCAGGTGAATCAATATCCAGCTGTTCATTTTCTTCTGTTGATCCTTTTCCTTTCCCTTCCTTCTTCCTGTCCTTTTTTCCCTCCTGATTTTTAAAATTTTTTATTATTTTTCCCCTTTTCTGGGAGTGTATGATATGGGTTTTCTTAGGTGTACATTAGAAGGTTAATCAAGCAAGGGATTCCTTTATTTGCTAGATAGCAGTTTTAGTGTTCCGCTCTGCACAATTTTCATGCTCAGTATGGCAAAACTCCTATAAAAAATGTCTGGAAACAAGTACCAGGCAGAAGGTCTCCTTTTGGCAGTCTCCCCTTTCATACTACCTTTCACCAAGCCATTTTCTTTGCATACCATACAGAAGGAGGGGAGGAGGGGAAGTACAGAGTTATTTTTAAAGCATCCACTAATTAAAACTGAGAGTCCATTTTCTTCTGCTTACTCTGGCATTTGACTATAAATAAACTAACAGCAGAGCAACTACTGGATTGAAATTTCCTTTCAGTTCATATGCTGACATGAAATATCAGAAAACTAATATTGTTTATACACTGTATTGTGTAAGACAGTGATCTTGTTTTTCCTCCTTCCATATTTCATACTGGAGATGTCCATAACAAAGGATGTGTTACGGCGACTGAAGGGTGAAGGTTTGTTTTTATTTTGCTAATAGCTTTTGGTATTAAAGCAGCTTTTATCTCATCAGTTTTAGCTGACTAAAAGCTAGCCTCTTCAGGTCTCTGCTTCATCAAGGGTAGCTCTAAGGAGTGATTCATCTCCTTTACCTTAGTGATACTGCTTTCTGATGGGCCTTCCTCTAGCAGTGCCCTGTCTCTTGCCTTTGATCACGGATGGTCCAAACTTGGGTACCCAGTTTTTTTTGATGCCTGAAGTGAAATGAGTCTTAATCCTCTGAGTCTTTCTCAGTTTCAATACCTTAACCATAAAAACCCCTTCTTCCTACATCAATAGTCCATTATGTGACCACATATACTGTGCACCCTCAAAGTCATTGGACTGAACTATGCCAGCTTAAAATTGATCTTCTCAGAGGACTTAAACTACAACCTGAAAACCAAAGCCTCAAAAGGGATCTGGGTACCTGACTCCCACAGAGGATGATATCTGAGTCCTACCACTCAGGGCAAATTAGAAGTTCTGTTTCCTAAGAGGCAACTGTTCTCAATTTTAAAAAATCAAACCAAGTAGTCTTTATAGTGTCTGAAACATACTATTTCACTCTAAATTTTCTCTGAAGACCTATCCAATTTTGCTTGAAGCCCAACACTGGAAACATGCATTCCAAAAAGGTGATGTTTTAACATAGTTCTAAGTATCTGAAAATGAGCTTTGAGGATGAAAGCATATGTGTAACTTCATCTGGGGGAACCAGCATGGAGTCTCATAGAAAAAACAAACTGTATGATATTGTATGCTAAGCTTTTAATGGCTCTGTATGCATTCCCAGTTGCCTGATATGAATGCAACACAAATACCATACACTTCACATTTAGCTGTTAGAGATGACATGAAGGGAGAACTCATCCATAATTTCACTTTATTTTAGTGCTTCCTAAGTTTGAAGTCATTCTCAATTCATTAAAAGGAAAACATTCACTTTCAGATTTATGATCCCCGTGCTCTTTCATTCACAGAAGTATTCACATTAAAATCATGTGCACCCTGTCATTACATGACTGACATTCTTTTAACAGGGTGGTAATGTCCTGGCAGGGCCAGCTTCTGAACATAATTTTTAGACAAAATTTTCAGACAAGGCATGAGGATAGCTCTGTTAAAGAGAGGTGAAGCTGCCACAAAAGGATGAGTGCCCAGAGTCTCAGCAGAGAATCTTTTAAATCCCATTCTGAACTCTAGCCACTGTGTCCCTTGGTGATGACCTTGGCCCTCTCATTTAATTTCTATAATGTTATTGGTTATTTTGACCAGTTTCTTTCAGTAACATGGGGTCTATCAATATAATGACATTAATGGTATTTTCACCACTAATTTTGATTTTCTTTTTTTTTTTTTTTTTCACAGACACCAAGTGTTTAGTTCCACTGAGTAAGCTCTGGTCTCAGCCTTGTGCTCCAACAGGCTGCTGCTACATAAAGATATTACATCCAGTAATGTACATATATTACATACAGTAATTGCAGCACTAGCAGGACTCCAACAGCTCTTATCTCTGACAGGATTGGAGCTGTTTGCAAGGGCAGGAAATCATGGCAAATGTTTCCTACTCTAACCAACAAAACTCCATTTTGTCTAGTATAAAATAATGCTCACCATTTCACAGAGGCATTTGGAGGATTAGTTGGTGTCTCTCTGCTCATCACTGCAAATGTAACACACTATGTAAGTGTTATTATTGGGGGCTGTCATCTGTGAACTACACCATGTATTTTGAATTCTATTTTTAAACCAAGGAAAATCAAGTAAGCAAGAACTGACCATGTGTTAAAAACACTTGAAGACCTCTTTCTTGTAACTGTTTATCTAAATTTTTAAAACCCTGTTTACATTGTAGTAACAGCTGTGTTTAAAGGGGACATGACAGAGCAGACTAATTTGTAAAGCTAAACTTGATTTTGAAGTAAAAAAAAGCTAATGTTTGAAAAAACACTTCAAAAGAAGACAAAAATGATTAAAATAGACATAACCATTTGTTTAAACCATGACTTTCTCAAGAAAAACCAGGCTAATGTAAACTGGCCTATGCATAGTGCAAGCAGCTGTTCTGTGTAGCTGTTACACAAAATCCCCGCTGTTGGAGGGAGGGGATAAAATTAAGACAAAACAGGTCATTCTCAAATGAAGGATCCAAACTAAAGGCTGGATTACAAGCCAAATGCACATACACTGGTGAGACTTGCCCCAACCTGTCAGAAGAAAGCTTGACCTACTTCCTTCAACAACGTTTTAGCCATGTGTATCATGTTTAATGTGTTTGGGTTTGTCCACACCTTCAGCAAACCCAGAGCCAGAACTGGCTGAGTTTAAATCAAATTGCTCAATTTCCTACTGTAGGCAATGGATTTCTTAGGGGTTTTATAGAATTTCTTTATGGGATGCTAAAATGCTACTGAGGTAAATGAGATCTATATATGTCATGGGAACTACCAGGGGCAAATTTTCTGTCTAGTCTGGGCAGTGGGAAACATTTTAATCGCCTGTATTGTAATCATTCTATTTCTAAGAAAAAGCCCTTTGTAAAGAGAAAGATGTCACATGCCCAAGCACTAGTCATACACCACTAAATCTATCTTTAAAATCTCATTAGATTTTCATAAAGTGTTTTCTGTTTACTTGATTCATCTGAGGTTTTTTAAGTTGTATTATCTTCATGGAACACAGCTGAACTGAGTGAGTCAGTTGTGGCAGTGTGGTAGTGAAATGACTCAAAAGGGTCCTAAGTCAACTTTAGAGTCCTCTAAAAATCAGAAGTAAAAGCTGGAAACAGAGAACAAAATGCACAACAAATCAGTGAAGAAATAAAGAGCAGAAAAAAGAGAGTTCATGCTTACCTGCTCCACTGAGGAGTGCAGATTAATTTGCTTCTGGATCCAAACACAGACAATAACTGCAATAACCCAGCCTGGACAGGATGGACACAAACATTTAAGTCCTCAGTCTCACTCTGCTCATCAAATTTGGTCTTGTTTGTGAGTTTTTGTCAGATCCCATTTAAGGGGAACTGATGTCTCCCAAATGAGACTCCTCTATCATGGATGTGGGACAACATTTACTCTGGACAACAGCTGTCAGATTCTGTGTGGACTTCTGACCTTCACATTTATCAAAGCCAGGAGACAGGGAAATGCAAACAGTGCAAGTAACCATGTTCAAGGTGATTGTGGCAGGACAAGTGGTGACATCCTTCAGAACATCAGTGGTTGATGGTTGATGATCAGTTCTCACCACTGCAGAAACCTCAGTGGACTCTCTAGTCTGTGTTGACCAGTGACCATAGATGTCTAAGATGCATTGTCAGTGTGGTCTTCCTTAGCAGGAGCTAGGTTATTGACCTGCTAGAGAGGTTTTAAAGTGGTTTTGAGAATTCAAACCCAAGCACAATGGGGGTGAGAAAGAAGTTCAGATTTCATTCACTTCGGTTTCCAAATACACTCATTTCTTGAATCTTAATCTTAGTAACAAAGGAATCAACACTGAGAGGTCAGTGTTTGCTTTAAAATTCTTTCATTGGAGCGGTCTGCTCATGTTTCCAGCATGTTTAATGGTTCCAAGACTTTCTCTATCATGGCACTTCAGCTACACTGTGGGGTATTACTTTTTATTGTGGACAGAATTTGCTGATGGAAACATGTTTCCCCTGTTAAGGCAGATGTTAAATACTGCTGCAGGCACAAAGCATGCAAAAGGTATGATCTAGTAGTGTCCTCTAACCACTTGGATGCAAAACCAAGCCTGGCTGGCTGCTGCACTTTCCCATTTTTGGTGGCACATGATGATTAAAAGGCATATTTTTTTTTCGCCTTTAAAAACTATGGAAAACAATGGCATTGTAATGTGTTGGAAAATGCAACTGAAAAAGATTGGCATTGTCTAAGCAGTGCAGAGGAGCACAGTGAAAGCACAAAGCTTATATCTGCAGGCAGGTACTATTTTCTCAAGACATCTTTCCACAACCTTTAGCAAAAGGAGCTCCACTCCTCTGGGTATCTGGGAAATCCCACAGCGTAAATAATGCTAACAGGCTATGGGCACACGGAAATGAGAAATATTTTCCCCATCCACAGAGTCTGCTGTAGCTCAGTGTAATCTGCTTCTCAGGGAGACTGTGGCTATTTTTAAGGCAAAATGGTGTTTTTCTTGGTCTTGTGCTCCAGCTAAAGACAGTGTAATGAAAAGCTGATAGACTATATACTCAGTTACTGGACAACAACTGCAAACCTCACAGCAAGTTCAATCTTTGTATAGAATACCAAGGGAAATGTTTTCTAACATTTGTATTTATTTACTGTTGCATTTATTCATTGCTGGATCAAGAAAATAATTGTATTGTATTATTAACTTGTCCTCTAGATTTTCATTTTCTTTCCCACAGAATGAAAATGACATACTTAATTTTAAAGTTTACTTTATATTTAAAGTAATTTATAAAGATGAACCTGCAGTTTGAGGATACCCGTATCAGTTCACCATGTCAGTGCAATACTTGAGTGGGTAAGTGTTAAAAGAGTACTATATATATATATACACATACACACATATAACTAAAGAGATAACTGACTATAACTCACTAATTTCAGTATATTAAGGACAGTTTCATCTATAGTGACAAATTCTCCTTCCAGCTGCACTCATGAATTGATATTTATGTCATTGACTAAATGAGTTGATATATATAAATATATATATATATAAACTATAAAATTTATTTATTTGGGTTAAGTGAACATGTATGAATACCTGACTTGCATTATTTCATTATTTCATTTTTTACATCAATTTTTAAGATTTTTTAAAAAGAGTCTTCTTAGCATGAGAAGTGATCTCATTTGACTTTAGAACTGACCCCAAATAGGAAATGGAGTACTTGTGGCTGATACTTAATGCAGTGTGTCTCATTTTCCAGGTGCATACATCTGGTCTTTAATGGCCATTTTATCAGGACTGCATCATTTCATCTCAGTCCTTTCACCACAAATATTTGATTGTAATAAGATCTGACTATGGGATGTGTCATCTGTAGTACTGAATATATAGAACAACTTGGGTTTACTATTTCTGTTTCCATGTGCTGTTAGGGGTGACAATTTTTTTCATGGCAAAACATTGCTGGCAAGATATTGTGCAATGAGATTTGCATGACCAAATATCCTGTGAGTAGTGCAGTGGTTAGGGTAGGAAACAGAGCGTCAGGATGGCCTGGCTCTGTTCCCATTTCACATACTGACTCACTTCATGACCCTGGGGCAAATCGCTTAGGCTGGAATTTACAAGGGGGATGAGATGCACTGCTCCCAGGGAAAGCCAAGCAGGGCTGGGTGCCTGACTCCTTTGTCATTTAGAAAACCTCATGCCTCAGCTGTTTGGCATCTCAGTTTACCCACATTAATACAGGGACAAGGTTCACAAAGATATTTGGGTCCTCCGGAACAAATTTTTTATTAAGGAAATCATAATCATGGCATAAATATGTAGTTTTTACCAACACATCCTATTTGGTAAGTAAATGCAATAAACAAGCAATTTCCTCTGGTCCTTGAGAAGAGCAATGTAGTTTGTTTCTTTTTTATTGAGACAATGACTTTAAAAGACTTACAAATTATCAAACCCGTGTTCCCAAATGTATTTTGCCTACAAACCAGCAGCTACAGGGCCTTCATAATAGCAGAGTAGCAGCTCTTGGTCCTCTGGCAGCTAATCCATGCAGGTGCAAGGAGGCATGACTTCTTCTCTACTCTGTCATTGGACTCAGTCTAGGATCCAAAACTATTCTTCCCCACCTAATGACCAAAAACCTACCCAGGCCTTCACATCCTCCATTCTCCTCCCCAGAACACATGGGAACACCTAGAGGTACTCTTGCTCTTCACCTTGCCAGACACTGTGTCTGCATTTTTCCATCACCTTCCATTTGTACTCTCTTCTCTTATCACCCTGCCCTGCTTTTACGTCCTACAAGGAGATTCAGGTGCTGGCACTGGAGGGGCTTTTACAGCAGCCACTGAGGCAATAAGGTACTGCTGATCTGCTTCTGGATGCACAACAATCAGAATGGGAATGCACTCCTACCAGACTGCACATCAGAAAAATTCTGCAGACCTTCTTCAAAGCAGCCTGCACGTCACCAGGAAACCATGATGTGAAGAAGCCCCTGGCAAGCCACTGGGTTTGAGCAGGCACATTTCTGCATAATTTTTTTCCCTCTCAGGAAGGGATATTTTCTAATTGGAAACTGCAATTGTAATGAACTCTGCATAGTTGGTCAGCTTCAATTGGAAATGTATGATGTATTCAATTTGGCACTGAGCTTGTTTAACTTCAGGACATAATTTTGGAAAAAGAGCAAAACTTACCTGGGGCACAAGTCTTCTGTGACAGCGATGAGTTCCTTCAGTTTACACCAACAAAGGGGTAAACAGACAGACAAGCCTATCTATGGCTTCTGGTGCATATTTAGGTATGGAAGATGTCTCTTCTAGTCTCGAGCTGTGATTCTGGAAAGACACAGGTCTATTTTAAGTCTTTTATCATAGCTGCCAGCCTGTGCTGATGTATGGGTCTAAGAGGGCACTGGACACAATGTTTATGGCCACAGCCACTTAGTTCCCTATCCTGGAGTCTTGCTTGGCTCAGGAGCAAGGTAAAAAGGTGCTGAGTCCTGCTCACCAGTGGCTGGGAGATTGAGTGCTTGTGCATACATGGCATTGTTCGGCCTTGGCAGAGATGCAAAGAGAAAGGGAAGGAAAACATCAAGGTGAACAGCAAAGACAAAAGTGGAAGCAAGGAAGTTTGGCTCAGCACTGAAAGCCCTTCACATGAAGCCAGCCAGGAGTACAGAAGGGGAGAGATAATGAGGTGCAGGAGGTGGAATTTGGCACTGGAATAACTTTTAGCTCACATAGAGCAAATTTCCTTTTATCACTAGTAGCCTGGGTCATGAAGACTCAGAGGAAACTATCCCATTCCAAACGTTTGATACTGAATGTATTTGGCTGCCTGCTACTTCCACATGTGAGTGAATCCAGTTTGCATATTTGTCTAATAACACGATTTGGCCCTGCTCTTCGTTCTCACGCTGAAACCCAGAGAACAACCCAAGCACACCTTTCTGTCACCCAGCTGCTGGCACTGCTGAACAGTCTGCTGGCACACACTGGAGCAGCTTAGAGGCTGCTGTCATTTGTGCCAGCACTTGGTATTTCCAAGGGGCTGCTACTGCACTGGGATCATGGAGATACCAAACAGTTTTCAGACTCACCCTTACCGTGACATTTGCACTGAGATGGCAGCAAGAAACTCCACTCTGCCTCCAGACACTCAGGGAACTCCTCCACTCAGTCTCCCACTGCCAGCTAGCTCTGTTTTAGAAAAACAGAGCTATATAAATTTGCCTTACATCAAAGATGACCTGGCCTCATCTCAGAGGTTATTTTTTATAATTTTTCTCTGGGTACCCTGCCCATCAGCATTACTAGGCTCGTGAACTCATGACCAAAGGGAAGCTGAAGCTCACTCTCACCCCCCTCGTTCGCATGCTGCTGTACCGCACCCCGTCCAACAGCTCACTCCTTTGGCTTTGAAGAAGACTCAGATCAAGTACTATGAGGGAGGCAACTGGGACGATAAATTATTAGCACTGCAGCTGTGAGGCAAAGAAGCTGAGAAAAGAGTTGTGAGTACAAAGCAAGAAGGGGGTGACTGTGTGTATTCTGCAGATAAGATTAATCCAGAATGTTACAAATTCTACAAATCTCTTGATACAGTGAACTCATCTGCTCTGGCAAAGATTTGATGGAAAGGGAAGCATTTTTTCTACTGGAACATAAACACACACACACATTTTTATTTATTTATTTATTTATTTATTTTAATGCACACATATATATATTTTTGCTGCTACCATATTTGCTTGCTTGCCTATCACAATGGGCTTCTCCAGAAATTATTTTTGTCTACAAGTAAAAAAAACTTTAAAAATAAAGAGTTATCATGATTTATGTCTTTGGAGAACAGCATTAAGACAGCATTTTTTTCGACAAGGATAACAAGCAGCAAATTAAGAAATGGGGAAACCTTACATTCAGGACTTTGCAAAACTCCAGTGTGCATGCAGAATTTGTAATGCTGTTGACAACTGTCACAAATGCTTTTCCCCCTAAATTTTATTTTGTATTTTACAGGCTTCTGAGTTTGTGTATTTGTTTAAACCTGTTGTGTGTATTATTACAGGAAAGAGATGGGTTTGGCTGCTTTTTAATACTGGTAATGTAGTTACAAGACTAGTAGCTCAGCAGAGCTGGTTCTCTCATACACCCTTTTTTGTGTGTTAGTGTGCATTTATTCTGATTCCTTTTATACAGAGGCAATCCTTATGTTGCCCAGAGCAGCTGTGGATGTCCCGTCTCTGGAAGTGCTCAAAGCCGGGTCGGATGGAACTTTGAGCAACCTGGTCTAGTGGAGAGTGTCCCTTCCAATGGCAGTGGGATTGGATCCAGATGATCCTTGAGGCCCCTACCCAAAGCACTCCGAGATTCCATGTCACAACCATGTGCCCTCACAAACACGCGGAATGTCATGTGGGCACGTACATCCATATACCCCCTTTCTCCGGCAGACGCTTCCTACCAAGCCACTCCCGCCTCGCTGCCTTAAACAAAACCTGGGACGCGGCGGGCAGGGCGCAGGGCAGGGAGCAGGGCAGGGCGCAGGGCAGGCTCCAGCCTGTGGCGGCTTGCGGGTGAGTTTGAGCCGCGGTTTGCGCAGGCCGCTCCCGGCCCGCGTGTGTCGGGCAGCGCCGGCCGCCAGGGGGCCGCGGGCCCTGCGAGGCGGCGCCCGCAGCGCCCGCAGCGCCCGCCCGAAACCCCCTCAGTGCCGCCCTCAGAGCCGCCCGCAGCGCCCGCCCGAAACCCCCTCAGTGCCGCCCTCAGAGCCGCCCGCAGCGCCCGCAGCGCCCTCAGCTCCGCAGCCGCGCCTCGCTCCCCAGTGACCCCGGCTGCCGCTCCGGGAGCTCGGCACCCAGCCGCGGGGTTGTCGTGCGGGGTCCTGGAGAGGCTGCCGAGACCCCATCCCCACCCCCGACGGCGAGTTCCGCTTGCCAACCGGTCAGACTGAAAGACAATGTTTCTCCCAGCTAAAATAACGCACCAGCTACCTCCTCCCCAAAAAAAATATTTATTCCACATCGGTATGAAGGCACTGGCAGCATTGTACAAAGAAGTTCCTATATATCGTCCTGTCAAGTAGTTTAAACAGCTAGGAGTTTTTCAACCTTGCCCAGTCGATGACCACAGGCCTGTTTGGAAAGCTATCGCTAGCACACTGTAATCCTGCCTCGCTGCTCTTCTCTTCCTCGGAGCTCCGCTGGGGGACATGTACCTGTAAGTGGCCTTGTGACATGCACTGCTGGGAGGTTAAGTGTGTGTTTAACGTGTGGTTATTGCACCCGGAGAGCCCATGGCACAAGGCAGAGGACTGGGTTTTACGGCTTCAAAGTGTCACAGCTATGTCACAGACGCAGAAAATTTCTACAGCTCTTCAGAAAACACATTCAGCTGATTAATCAATATAAAGTCTATAAGTAAAGGGCATAATATTAATATGCACCTTACTTAATAAAGTTCTTCTATGTGTATCTTTTTTTCATGGGAACCTTAGGACTTTGTTAGATTGCAAGTGAAGAATTACAATAGCAAAGACCTAGGCCTGTTTCCTTATTGATACACAGGGGATAAAACTACAAGACTTATCTTCCAAACAGATTTATGCGGGAACAAAATGTATAAATTTAGAAAATGCACTTGTATTTTCAGTAAGTGGTAAAGAAGTATGATGTAATGTATTTTAAAACATCTTCTATAAAACAACATACTTTATGTACATCACCTAATTAAAGCTGTCAAGTTTTGCATGTGTCATCATATTTAATCAGTGGGTATCAGCTATCCTGAAATGTAAAACCAGCATAAACATAAACAGTATAAACATAAAGTAGCATAAACAGCAACTTTTCCCTAAATAATATGATACAGATATTGGAAGTAATAATACAATTAGATTCATTTGCTTTACAAGGTCATAAAAATAAAGAAACAGTAAAGTTTGGGGTGGAGCTATAATGTGGTCGCTGGATCTGTTCATAGCAAACTTTCCGTTTTGGGAGCTATCCTGTATATACATTATAACCCTAATGTTTATTTGTGTCCAGGTATCCAGACTTGAAAATTACAGGTAACAGCATCTAATGGGTTTGAGGTTTTTTTTCTGCAGGATAAATGGGGATGGGTTTGAAAATGTATGTGCAGGTACACACATGTGCACATGCATGTGAGCCAGTAACATTGAAATGGTTCCTGAAGCTTCTAATGAGGACAAATTCAACAAATGGGCTTTTCATTTAGCTATGATTGTCACATGGGCTCTGATCTTTCTTACCTTAGCACAAGAAGTTCATTGGCCTGGGCCATGTCTAGTTCCCAGAAAATGAGTCCTTTCATGCACACCTTCTGGCTTCTGCTCATACATTTTTGAATGAATTTTTCCCCTCAGAAATGCTGAGAATCATATGAATGTATAAAAAGCCGGAGGTACCCCTCATCTGGAAAAATACTGAACCATACAATAGTTTGGGTTGGAAAGGACCTTCAAAGACATCTAGTCCAACCCTCTGGAATGAACAGGGACAGTTTCAATAGATCAGGTTGCTCAGAGCCCCATCCAGCCTGACCCTGAATATTTTCAAGGATGGGACATCCTACCTCTCTGGGCAAATGGTGCCAGTTTTTCACCATCTGCACTATAGAAAATGTCCTTCTTATATCCCATCTGAATCTACCCTCTTTTAGTTTAGAACAACCACCCCTTGTCCTATCACATCAGGAGCTACTTAAAAAAAAAAAAAATCCCCATCTGTTTTATAAGCCCCTTTTATATAAAAAAGCTGGAAAACTGCTCCGAGGTCTCCCTGGAGCCTTCTCTTCCTCACTCTGTGCAATCCCAACTCTCTCAGCCTGTGTTCATAGGAGAGCTGTTCCAGCCCTCTCATCATTTTTGGGGCCCTATGTGTAGCTGGTAGTCTTGATTTCAGCACCTTTTAATTTTTTTTTATTTATATATAGCTCTATATCAGAATGATATCTGCTGTAATTCAAAATTTACCTGCACCAGACTCACTTCATCCAATATGAAGTAAAGATAACAGAGACCTCCCTGTTTCCCACTGCTTGGCTGCAGATATTGTATCCATTATTTCTCTACCCTCTTGAGACTGTATGTCTAGACGTACACAGTAGAAAATCCCTTTTTGAATGTATTGGACAGCATTTGGTGTGGCTTCTGCAAAATGATATTTGGCCAAAATTATTCAGTGTAATCAATATCTTGACACTTCACTGGGATTGTCACAAAGCCTCTGATTTCATCACCCCACAATGGATGTGGTTGCAGCAAGTTTTCTTAATACCCAATAAAATTCTTTTACAGACATGAAAAAGTTCTCTTCCCTCTGGCTGATACCAGGAATTTGTGGGTAGGGCTTTGCAGACTTGCAATATAAAAATGAAGCTTATAGACAAAACAACAAGATATGTTAAAAACTTCTAATAACATGGTCAAAAACCACATATCTTGGAATTTAAAACAGCAAAGTGCTTGTGCAAGCAAGGTACTTGATTCAATGTGGAGGCATAGGGTGATACCTTATTTTATATAATTACTTGTAGCACACCTGAATCCTTTTAGCACAATCTCACGTTTTTAAATAGTTGCATTTCTCCAAACAGTAGTATAGATTAGCAAACAGATTAGTGTGCTTACTCAGCTTTACAACAGTGTTCTCTGAAGTCAGTGGACTTGCTTTCCATGCCATCCCGTTTTTCATGAAATTGTAGGTATGTGATCCAGAGCAGCATAGTTTTTACCTGTATGAAAACATCACTATATGAACTTTTTAAAAACTATAAAGCATGTTTTTAACGTTTGCCCTTTTGTCTTTCTTTTTCTTTTTCTTTTTCTTTTTCTTTTTCTTTTTCTTTTTCTTTTTCTTTTTCTTTTTCTTTTTCTTTTTCTTTTTCTTTTTCTTTTTCTTTTTCTTTTTCTTTTTCTTTTCTTTTCTTTTTTTTTCTTTTTTCTTTTCTCACTGTCTTTTCTTACATCCTTCCTTGATAAAACAGTTGCTAAAATGCTAAACGACCCTGAATAAAACTGAACCCAGGTTCACAACTTTCCTAATAGACTAAATTCCAGTTAGTGACTTCATGGTAATTTGTAAGGAGCTGTAGCACACCAGATAGGAAGCTTCCTCCATGCATATACACACACCAGTCTGCCTGTGAACATGGGAGCAAGGCTGCATGCTCTGCCTGCTTCTTACCAGTGAACCCAAATCTCTGTCCCTCCAATGTCCTATTCAGTTGTGCTTTTGAGCCTGACTGGAGATGAAACACTGCATAGCTGCTCACTCAACCTGCCTCTCTTTCCCCCTCCACTCTGCTGCTCTGGAATGGAGAGGAATTGGTAAAATGCATTTTACAATTATACAAGTATTTCCTTCGCCTTAGAAGAATTGGACTAGCAGCCATAGGTATCCAGGCAAAATCCATGAGAAGGTGTACACTAGAAGTCAAAAAAATTATCTTCAGAAAAATATTATGTATTTTCCTTAGGATGACCTCTCAAATCAGAAAAAGGGTTCTCCAGCTGAGTCTCTGTCGGAGCTTTGCTCTTACGGCTCTACTGGGAAGTCTCTATAGCCAGCTCTAGTCCTGGATTAACGCTCCTGTAATCTAAAGGGCTTCCCAGCCGTTCATCCTCCTGATGCTCTGGAGACAGACAGTTCAGCAGCATTGCTCTTACAGTGCGATTTGAGACACAGAAGAGAAGGATAAGCTGACCAAGACCCACAAACAGCCCATGGCAAAGCCCAAAGTAGATCTGCTCCGAGTTTCTGCTTGCTCTTTCAGACCTTTCTTTTCTTTGGCACACCCACAAATTCATCCTGTGGTTTGCTAACCTTAACAAGCCTTTCAATAAAGCTTGTCTGGGTTTTGGATCGGTAAAGAAATTTGAAACCAAGGCAAGGCTTTGTGTTGGTGTGCGCTGTGCTGTGAAAATTTCACATGGCTGTTTTTCACCCAACTTGTTCAACCATAATAGCACAGCACAGTGGGCCAGAAAACTATGTCTTACTGAACAGCCCAGTTTATATGAAGAAGGTGGTAAGAGTGGTGGGTATGAAAAATGGGCTTTCAAGAGTTTATGAAAGTTACCACTTCCTTTGGGAATACACATTCCTTGCAAAATCTGTTCTTCTTCCCATCCATCCATCCCCTTTGTTTTTACTGCAGTGGTTCTGTGTACCCAATAATTTGTCACTATGTATTTGTTAACAGACTTTTCATGCACAGTTAGAATTACTCGTAAAGTCCTGTTTCCACAACCTATATAGAGAAATATGGAGTAACTAGGTTAACTGAATTCAAAGGAAGGCAATTTTAAGTCTTTCATAAAATTTTAAACAAGAAAGGATAAAGAGCTCAAACAATAGTGGTTTTAATATGTCTCTGCTCTTGAAACTCTTGAAACCAGTTTGCAGGTCAGTTGTGAAGATGTCTGAGATGTGTTTGCTACTTGCATGGAGACAACTATCCTGTTAATTTCCGTCCCAAATGTTGACATATATTGCAAAAAGTGCACAGGCTGTGCAAACTCTTGTTTGTTTAGCACAGTAGTCCTTATTTATTCCCTTGGGGCTTTTTACTGCTACCACTAAAGTCTGTGGATTATTAGATTAGTGAGAGCAGAGCTAAGACTCGTGCATGAGACCAGGACCCTATGCTGCTGTTCTAGAGGAACCACAGGTTCATAGATCATTTGTGTTGTGTTTTAAGAAAAAAAAACCTAGTGTCAAACTCCCAATTAAAATTTTACTGTGACTGCCCAAGCTGTGCTAAAATGGAAGGTAAGTCATCTGCCTCAGTCACAGAGTAGCTGCAGTTTTCATTTTCTCAGTGCAGTGAAGGTGGTTGGCAGACATCCGCTTCCAGATATAATTGTGCTGACCAAAGAATCCACCATCTCTGCCTCTTCACACTTCCCCCCATCTGTTTAGCACTCCCCAGTTGTACAGTGGAAGGACTTGCAGGAGAGTTTAGGCAACCCACTGCAGACAACAGCTGCTGGGTGGGCCCAATCCATCTCCAGAAGCCATCTGACCTGAAGCAGACTCTGAATACCATTGCTGTTCTCTTTTGCCTAGCTACCTTTGTTGGTCTTATAAAAACCAAAAACTAACACCCCACTTCACCCTTTAGAGCACTGCTTATCTTCTTATTCACAACTACAGCAATGTTATGCACAGGTAGGTACATGAGTGGGCAGGTAAGCAGAAAGATAGATAGATAGATAGATAGATAGATAGATAGATAGATAGATAGATAGATAGATACATACATACATACATACATACATACATTTTTGTTGTTCTTTAAAGATACAGACCAAAAAAAAAAAAACTACTGCACACTTACACAAACAATCTTATTTTCTCACACTGGAGACTTTTATCTTGATCTTGAACATCCTAGAAGAGGCTGGGACACACAGACTTTTCTGTCCAAGGAAGCTTGTCCATTTTCTCCATCTCTGTCTTTCAATTTATTGAATGATTTAATTTTCCATTGTTTCTCCAGAATACAGCAAAGGCAATAGGAAGAAATGCCTTACAGTTACAGGGAGTCAAAATAATCACTGGAGATGTGTTTGTGTGTGTTGCAATGATTCTGGCATGAAACCCATTGATCTGGCCACCCCTTCTATCCTGTTTTCATTCTTCCTGACATATGTAATGCATGGTTAGCACATTCTATTTCACATTTCTTGCTCCCTTGTTTTATCTCTTCTATGAACATAGTAGTTATGAAAAAAGGTTCACCACCCATAACTATGTTTGCCGATAATTTTACTCCTTTTAGTTTGTTCTTTGACAGACATTTTTGCTTTGGGCATCTTCCAGGTAGCTCTGACTAAAATGAACATTCTGCTGCATAAAATGAAAACAACAATCAACAGTGGAGGGAGATGCCATCAGCCCAGCAGGTCAGATAAATTTTTTCTTAAGTCTTACCAACTTTCTGACTCCAGAGCCATATTTTTATTTTCTCAGGATATCTATAACATTGGTTACAGATATCAGTTTAACTCTGAATATTCTGTCAGCGCACAACTCCCACTCTTGCTAGTGAAAAGACACCTGAAAAACATTTTATCTAAAAGGACAAATTAATGCTAAGTTATTACAATGCTTGTTCAGAAATGGTAGCATTAACCACAGTAAATCCTAAGTGGGGTCCTTTTCTTCTTACAAAACAATAAAGGTCACACATAAATTGACCTATTGCACACATAGATTATGCCTCCAATTTTGTTTGAATTATGATTTTAATGTGATTTTTGAGATTCACAATACCAGAGCATACTACAATGGACAGGGACATAGAGAGTTGTCTAAACCCTTATAAGTGCTGAAAGTTTTTTTTGACTAACACACCAACTAACTTTTTGATTAGATAAAGACCTAAAAAAAACTCCTATGGCAGAGAAGATGGCAATCAAATGTGGAAATCTTAATTGTATAGAGATCCCTGGAGTTTGTTAAATATCTACAGATCTGCTTGTTGTGACAATGTTTATTCTTGCAAGTGAATTCCAAGATAGCCAGGCTTCCTTGGGGTTTAATCTCAGCCTTTTTTTGTTTCTCTGATTAGCTGGAAACTGTAGCAGGTCACCCTGGCTCTTTGAAGAATGAAGGGTCTCATTCCAGGGTGAGGCCCAACAAATTTGTGAATGAATGAAAAGTTAATTGAGGAAAAGGGTAGTGCATACTTTAGTCATAGTTAACTTAAGCAAAGCTGATAAGTCAGTAAATAGAAACACCAGTGTATTCTTTCAAGTAGAATTTTTGCTCTTACTGATATCTTAGGTGTTGTTTCTCTGGCCCTTTTAAAGATTGGTGCTTGTCATAGACACTTTATTATCTAATCTTCTGCCCAAGGAGAGATTCTGTAGTGTTGAGTAATTACAAGTAGATTGAGCTCTGTTGGTAAGTGCACTTAAAAAAAAAAAAAAAAAAAAAAGAAAAGATCATACACTACAAATGTGATTTTTTTTACTTTATCTTTTTAAGATGATTTTTTAAACTAGCAAATACTGTGGGGGAAAAAACTTTAATGACATGCATCGTAATTTTTAGGAAGGTGAATGAAACTTGAATCCTTCTGGGTTTTTGTTTTACTTGAAATATCTTCTGTAATCACTTCAGAATTGTGGTAAAATATAAAAATGTATTATCTGGTAAAATTAAAAAAAAAGTGGCTTAATAAAAGCCAGCCATTCAACTTCAAACTGTCATATTAAAACAAAAAAAAAAATGCAGAAAGTGTATATGCAAGCAAATTTAAAGGCACTCTTTCTTCACAAGTAGAGAAGTACAAGAAAAAGCTGTGTTTTGCAAGAGGAAATCTGCTTAAGGAAAAGGTACAACTGTGAACCATGACATGAAAAATGTACAGAGATGATAAAAGTAAGGGCCACAAGTAGCAGCTTTTGAAGTCTCTATGGCAACATATTTTTAGGAGTCAGAGAAGCTACAGCAAACAGCTGGAGATGAAATCAGACATTTCTTCAGTTTTAAATATGTGTTGGATTTACTGCCCACCCATCTTAGAGCACCTTAGCATTGCTAATGAATTTAGTCTCCTACAGTTCTCAGAGGTTGAGTGCTATTCTTACTGCATAGTTTGGGAAAATACAGCAGGAAAAGATAAAATGATTTGCCATATATCATGCAACAAGACTACAAAAGAGTTAAAGGATGCTCTTACAGACAGAAGATTGGGAATATTACTCTGGCAAATCTGAGTGGAATAGATGCTTCAGTGCAGCCATGAGTACCAGAAGCTGGGGGCTGGATGGTATTTCATGAACTACACTCGTGTCACAGACCAAGGTGACATGAGTGACCTCCATCACTTCAGTTCTGTTCATGTGCATTAGCTAATCTGTGACAAAATTTTATTTGGGGCTCCACTCAAATAAGTAAAAACATTATAGCCACCAATGCTTTTATTAAAGAGGAGACATTTGAGCCATTGAAAATTCAGATAACACGTTAAATATTAAAGGTACAAGCCCACTGCTTATCTGTACACAATAGCTACATGACAAACAACCTAATTGAATTAGTGTATATCCATACAATAGTCCTTGCAACGTGATCTAAAGATGCTTACAGTGGTGGAATTGTTTTCTGGGACAAGAAAACAGGCCTGAGGTCCCAAGCCTAGTTAGGCAGCAGTTCAAGACATGCAAAGGGGGAAGGGGAGGAGGAGGGGGGAAGAAACAGTGCCTTCATCTCTGCTTGACTCCATCCTACATCTAAGATTATAAAGTCTCCAACTGCACCTTACCACAAATATAAATTACAAAAAGCCTTCAATTTACACTAGTTACCAAATTAACCAGTTTAATTTTGTGCTTAAAGAATGCTGGGCACAGAAGACACTGTGCTATCAAGGAGGTTACAATCCAGCTATTTTGCTGTCCTAAAACTCAGCTGAAGCAGGTGTTTGTCTCACAAAAATAGAAACAAGAGTTGCACTCTTTCTGCTGGTACTATGACATCATTATCAGCAAAATAAATAACAACTGATAAATAAGTAGTTAAAGTTTTAGTTAGAGAGGCAACTTCTAGCAGCCTTAGGTCTTGTTCAGTTTCAGTAATCATGCTAAGTCCCATGCATAGCCACAGCTAACTAGTGGTCATTTTAATCATTTTCACCATGGATACAAAGTACAAAGGTTTGTTTAAAAATGCACTGGTTTAAAACAGGAGTGAGCCAACTTCAAAAGCCTTTTCAAAACTGCATACATGGGTCCAGAGGAGAAAAAAAAAAGACTCCCAAGAATTGCATACTGTAGTGTTTTCTTTTTAAGCCCCTGACTGAAAAGTGCAACCCAAATCACCTCTCAACTATGATGTTTTCTGCTGCTTCTGCTCCGAGGAAGCAATTGCTTCCCTGGGGACCCCACACAGCCTGTCAGCCCAGTGGGGAGCTGCCAGAGGTCAGCAGAGCATCCTGCAACCCTGGGGAGGTGGCTCTGCCCTCACGCTGACTCCAGAAACAAAAGGTCTTCCCTTCACCTGGAGAGTGGTCACTGAGCCAGGGCACCAATATGTGTGTTATGGTTAACACAGCAGAGGTTAGATCATTTACCTAAGGCTGGGACACTTAGGTTTAATCCCTTCTTTACTGTGACAGGATTTATGACCATCTCCAGCCATCCAACCTCCAGCCTAGTCAGGATCAGGAGGCACCAGGGAAAGACTTTGGCTTCCTCACTGTGGGGTGGGCAGAGCCCTGGTTACTAAATGGGACCAGCTGTTGCAGAAATAAGCCCCTGAGACTTTTATACCTGTTATACCTACCCCTTCCTCTGCTGTTTTGGGTTTGGAGACCAGGTCAGTAGGCATGTGGTACGTGTGCCAGCCAGGCAGAGCCCAGTTGGTTAAATTTACCTTTTTGCAGTGTGGCTGGGACCCTGTATGGCTCCGCAGAGGTCAGCGTGGAGGGACAGACCCACAGATGGGACCAGGCTCAGGCTGAGCAGCCTGGATCAGTGGCCCAGCTGCCTCCCCTTCCCCTACCCCCTCTTTGGCCCACAATGACTCAAAATGAGAAACTCAGGAAACACAGATTCTGGAAATGGAAAAAGGCAGGGAGGGAAGATGCTTTGCTATGTCTGACACTGCCTTTTGCTGGAAAAGAAAGAATCTTTGGAGCTCTTTTTAATTCCTCATTTTCTTTCTCTTTTTAAAGGTTTAATCCATATTTCCATTGCTTCTCTACTGTCTACTGCACTGTGTGCTTTTTCTCTATATCTGGAGAAGGTGTGTTTTATTTATTATATCTTAAGACACTCAACTTTTAATTTACAAGAACTCATTTCCCTCCAGTTCTGTTTCCCTTCTAAACTGCCTTCCTCCACCCCATCCCCCAGCACCACATACTCTCCTGTGACAAATACCCACTGTGGCAAGGAATGATGCTTATCCTGGGTGAAAACCAGCTCCCTTCCCCTCTCCCTTTCACTCCCCTCCCCTCCTCTCCTCACAGGGCTAAGGCCAGCAGGAGCAGGAAGCAAGGCAGTGGGGGCAAGGGACATGCAAGGAAAGGGCAGCTGAAGCCCTGGTGCATAATTCAGAGACCCCACAAAGCATCCAGCTCAATATAAACTTTGACCTTTTCACTTTCTCTGCTATGCTACTCAACAGGCACTTACCAAACCCAAGCTGGTGAAATAACAGCCTTTTTAGTGTGTGTTTTGTTTTGTTTTTACTAACAATTAAGCTATGCCAGAGAAAAAGTCAATCTTTTCTATCTTTCATAAAGCCAGCAAATACTTTCATGTTCTATTTAAAACTAAATAGAAATACAATAAAAAATTGGGGACCTCAAAAATAATAAACCACGCCTTCCATTAACTCTTCTTTAAAAGTTTTCTTTTTCTTAGGAATAGAAATCTGTAATTGTTCCTGTGGAATGCACTTTTAATAATAGTGCACTATGAACACTTCAGGTTTTGTTTTTAATAACAGATTCAGTATTTAAAATGAATAATAGTTTACATTAGTAGAGTTCTTTAATTATTTTAATTTATTTTATTTTTTAAAGTCAGTGGGATATGTTTTTTTATGTCTCCCAGTCAGTTAAGGAAGACAAAAGCCATTCCTAGTTGATATTCTTCAAACTTCAGTGATTTTGTTATTTTAACATCTCTTAAATGTAAAGACTTTTTCAGGATGTCAATTCTCCCATGAATAAACTTTATTAAGATTTACATTTAAATGAAAGAGATAATTAATTCACACCATTCCATTTGCTTATTACTTGACAGTCAGGGTGTATTAAATGCTCAGATGTGTGAAAAGAAAACATAGAGAAAGAGGCACAAATAAAACAATCAGCATCAAAATACCGTTTTCTGTCACCATTTTCCTAAGTTCATATAATAAAACTGTCAACTGCATGAAGTTATTTTCTGCTTTTTATGAGCATGGATTATCCTCACTTTCCAGTGAATAATTTCACTGACACTGTAAATTTTTGTTTGTGCTCTTTTTTCTTTCTAATTTTAGAAGTCATGGTAGTTATGACTATTTCTATATTTAAACATCCCCCTCACCCACACCCCTGAATGGCTGCCTGGACAATCAGTAACTTTTTCCAGTAAACTCTGTATAATAAGTCAGTGTTTTCTTTGTTTGAAAGGTAATTTCTAGAACCATTTGCTTGCAAACAGGAATAATACCCATTTGGGGGGTTAATATTATGAGCTTTTTTACTAAAAAATCTAAGCCATTTTGTATTTTAAATAGAATGTGGTTTGTTTGAAGACAAACAAATCTTATCTGTGGAAAGTCTCATTATTACCCAACCACTCTTTTCTTGTTTAGGGGCTGTATTGACTGGGGTGCAAACAGGCTCTGCTGAAGCCAAGCAGCACCGGCTTTCTGCTGTCTGTTCAACTAATTCCTACATCTACTACTACCAAATGTAAGGCACAGAGAAACAGGAGTTGTTTTTGCCAGTGCCCCAGGCCCCCTTTTGCCCTGCCCAGAGGCACCTTCAGCAATGCAGATGGGCACAGTGCTGCTTGTTTGGCTCCCACCTATCCACCAGGTGCTCACAGGTCTCACATGAGTTTTCTCCTTAGCTCCCCAAAGGAAACCAGTAGCTTTCCAGAGGCTGGAGTCATGACCTGTGTCTCTGCTAAAGCCTCACTCTCAACCTTCCCAGACTTGCAGATGAGAGAAGCAAAAGAGCAAAGCATCACTAATGGCCAGAACATCATGGAGAAGCAGAAATTGTTGCTTTGGTGTTTGGTAGGTTGCTTGTTTTGGACAGAGAGAGAGAGAGAGAGAGAGAGAGAGAGAGAGAGAGAGAGAGAGAAAGGGAGAGAAGGAGGTTTGTGCACACCCCCCCCCCCCCCCCTTCCCCCCCGGGAAAGTAATGGTGGGTGATAAGAAATCTGAGCTTCTGGACATCTCCCCCTTCACCACCAAAGGCAGTTGGGTAACCCCTCCCTGGCTGGCTTTTCAGGGAAAGACAGGTCAGATTACTGGAAAGTGTGGTCTTGGTAGTAGCCTAAACATCCACGTAAAGCCTCCTTTATGAAGCTGTTTTTAAGAAGTTGTGAGAAGTAGCTAAGCTGAAGAGCCTTTGAGGTACAGGCTGTCTTTGGCAGTGTGAACACAGCTGATCTGTACTCTATTGCATGACTGGCTAGGAAATTTTGACTGCAAAGACTCAGTGTGACTGTTGAGGAAAAAACACATGAGTAAAGTACAAAGGCTATTTTGGGCACAACAACTAGTCATTCTGAACACTAAGGGAATACATACACACACATCACAAAACATTACATATATGGAGATGCTATGATAGCTCATACTGTCTCATAATTTCCATTAAAAAGTTTCAAGGATTTCATCATTCACTCATTTCACATTTACTTTGGGGCAAAACTAGACATAGACCATACCTTAAAAAATGGGAGGACTTGAAAAAGCCTAATGCTCAAACCACGTAATTTCATGCAAAGACAGCATTTTATTAGCAAAAATTCTGACAAAAAGTGGCTGGTAGTAAAATAACACAACTGTTTTCTGCATTTGGGTCACAACGATCCCATGCTCCAGACTTAGGTTAGAGTGTCATGAGGGCTGTTCAGCTGAAAGGAATTTGGGGGTGCTGGTTAGTATCTGGCTGGACATGAGCCAGCAGTGTGCCCACATGGTGTGCAGCATCTTGGCCTGTATCAAGAACAGCGTGGTCAGCAGGACTAGGGCAGTTACTGTCCCCCTGTACTCAGCCCTGCTGAGTCTGCACCTTGAGTGCTCTGCTCAGTTTTGGGCACCTCACAGCAAGAACATTGATGTGCAGGAGTGTGTCCAGAGCTGGTGAAGGGTCTAGAAAGTGAGTGACATGAGTGGCTGAGGGACCTGAGGGAACCTTGGAGAAAAGGAGGCTCAGGGCAGATCTCCTTGCCCTCTGTACCTACCTGACAAGAGGAATTAGTCTCTTCTGCCATGTCTCAAGTGAAAGACTGAGAGGAAATGGCCTTAAGTTGCGACTGGGGAGGTTCAGAAAACAAAATTTCCCTGAAAGATTGGTCAGACATTGGAATAAGCTGTCCAGGGAGGTGGTGGAGTCACTGTCTCTGGAAGTGTTCAAGAGGCATCTTGAACATGTGGGGGGTTATGGTTTAGGGGTGATTATGGTAGTGCTTGGTTGATGGTTGGACATGATCTTAAAGGTCTCTTCCAAGCTTGATTCTGAGACCATAAATACATTGCATTTTTTTAGGTATTCCACCTCCCAATGGGATTTTTAAACCATTTACAAATGTTAATTATTTCACAGCTGCTGTCAGGTAAAGTATAAATTATTCCATTTGACACCAAAGGAAACCAAAGGCCGTCTAAGAGACTCAGCTTTGTGAAGAATCTAATGACATAAAATGACACAAGTCTCAGCATCATTCTCTTTCTTTCAAACATCACCTCTTTCTTCAAGTACAGCTATGAGTTTCTTTACCATTACAACAGCAAAAAATAAAGACAAATTAATTTGATTTTTACTGTGATTTAGAAAGCCACTGCAATAAATACATACTATACTGCCTTTGAGGCAGCTGTACTCAAGGCTTTTGTCTTTGCAGTGAATGATTTACCACAACAAAAATAGATCTATTACCACCCTGGAACTTTAGTCTTGAAGGTGGACAGAGTAATGTATAAGAGGTGACAAAGCTGCACAGGTTGCAAAGGTTAAGGTGTATCTGTCCTGGGACGAGCTTTCCCACAGTTCTAAGGGGAAACACCTTTCCACTTAGCACTGTTCATCAGTACTGAATGACTCAAGAAAAATAAATTCATTACAAATTAAGAAAAAAAATCAAACTCAACACAACCTTTTCACCCCAGGTGTTTTCTTTAAAGCCATTAGGACACATTTCTCTCACTTTTTCCTGCTTTTTTCTTTGCTCCCTTATCTCTGCATGTAAGTAGATCATTGAACTCCAGGAGCTGGAGCTTCAGAAAAAATGCACAAGTAATGGAAAATCCTAAACATTACTTTCACTTTTGGTGGGCTTGCATCCCCAGATGCTAATTAAATAAGTTAATTTCTGTCAAGCTTGTAACTTCACTTTAAACTTTTGAGACCCCACTTCTGATCATAACTTTTAGTTTCTGACCTGCTGCTAGAGATACTGAATTTGAGTTTGAATTTGGAGAAACTGATTTATTTCAAGCACCATGTGCAGAGCTGCTAGCTCCGTCTCCTCAACTAATGAAAACATCAAGAGTCAGGCTCCAAGAAACTTGTGAGATGGAAAAATTTAAGTATTATCATTTAGAGCCTTTTCTTTAGGCCCACCTTTTTTGTTTTAACACCTCCTACCCTTCTGCAGGATGCATACATAATAATGACAGCCCTACCCTGCTTATTTATAGTGAGCAATGTAACGGTGACCTCCTCTGGAAAAGCTATTGTAAAAAAGAAATGCAACACAGAAATCACGTGCTGACATTGCTGAGAACTCACAGCTTTTCCTTAATGTACATGTTCCTGGTGATTGATGCCAGTCTGACCCAGTCCACATCTTCCTCTTTCATCAACTGAATCTGCAGCAATTCCCTTCACATGGAAGTTGTGTCCAGTCCCCTGCTCCCAGAAAATGCTGGGGAGGGAGCATAGGGGTCACAAAAATGGCTACCCCCACTCCAAGCTCCTAAATTTGAGCTTACTTCCTACATATTTTCAAACAGCCAACAATGTGTTATATCTGTAGAGACATTTGTCTCCAATTTTCTTGAACGGTACTGGGATCAAAACTGGACTGGTACCATTTTGTGGAAGTGAAGAGAAAGTAAGCCAGACTGAGAACTGGTTTTTGCAGAAGGAGGATCTGTCTCTGTAGGAGAAAGGGTTCTGCTGTTCAGAATGATGCAATGGTTTGTATTGGAAGGGACCTAAGAGATCATGTAATTCCAAACCACCTGCCATGGACAGAGACATATTTCACTACACCAGGTTGCTTGAAGCACCATTCGACCTGGCCTTGAACACTTCCAGGGATGGGGCATCCAAAGCTTCTCTCAGCAACCTGTTCCTGTGCCTCACAAACCATACAGTAAAGAATTTCCTCTTCATATCTAACCTAAACTTTCAGTTTAAAGCCACTCCCCCTTGTCCTGTCACTACATGGCCATGTGAAAAGCTTCTCTCCAGCTCTCTTGTAGTCTCCTTTAGGTACTAGAAGACTGCTGTATGGTCTCCTTGGAGTCTTCTCTCCAGGCTAAACAACAACAACAGTCTCAGTGTGTCTTCATAGGAGAGGTACTCCAGCCTCTGAGCATCTTCATGGCCCTCCTTACTCCAAAGTCTATGTCCTCACTATGTTGGAGGCCCCAGAGCTGGATGCAGTACTCCAGGTGGGTCTCACAAGAAGGAGGCAGAGGAGGAGAATCACTTCCCTGTCCCTGCTTCTTGGTTTCCCTCCTTCCCTGAGTAGTGGCAGTGGTGCAATGGGGTAGGACATTTCAGCTAATTAGAACCCAATTTACTTTGACTCACCAGCTGCTAATGCTGCAGCTTTTCTGAGTGATATGTGGTCTTCAGTTCTTCTTTATTATGCTTAAAGAAACCCCCAAATCAGATTTTTCTTTTAGCATTAGAAATTCAGGTGCTGTCTGGCTTGAAAATTTTTCTGGCAAGGGGAAACACATTACAAGAGGCAAGAAAGTGAAAGACAAACAATTGAAAACCATTAGCAGTGTTGTCAGTTCTAATGGTTTTCGGAATAGGTTGGAGGATTTCAGACCCTTTTAAAGGCTTTAATAGGAAAATACAGGTTTTTAGAATCAGTTTCATGACTGATCATTCTCCTTCTCCCACCTGCCACCCAGAGGTGCCCCAGCTTCATCTCTTTAAAGACCAGGTACACAGTACTTTGTTTACCAGCTGTCCTGTGCTCCTGCTCACCACTCACTACTTCACAAGAGGGGGCTGAAACAATAAGAGGCATAGGTTAACAAGAGTTAAAGGAACAGCAGCAGCTAAGATAGCTGCTCATTAATGAATGCAGCTAGCATAAATTATGTTTGGAGGAAGGAGAGGTGGATGATTAATTTTGGAGGTTGCAGAGATGGAGGAATTTTGCTTATGGAAGTGAATCTGTATTTATGCAAAGGAGTCTATAATTTTGTTTTGATGTGGGGGATGGAAGTGTTCCTGGAGATGTAGCTGAAACAATTGGAATCCATCATAATAGTGTCTAAGTTTTCAGCTTGCTCTGTCACTGCCATGGGTAAAGTCAGGAGTTGGAACTGTGGCTATGGGATATAGAAACTGAGGTAGAAATGCATTATTCTTTCCCCAAGGCTATGGGACCACATACAACAGCACTGCCCTGGGATTTGGGGCAAGTGAGGGTGGGAGAAAAGCAACCAGTGGTTTCTCAGAAGTAAATTCCAATGTGGTAATTATTTCTTATAACTGTGCTATGAAGAATTTCATTTAAGTAAATAAACACAATTCTGACATTATTTCAGGGACTTCATTTTGAGTTGCAGATACCAAATCTGATCACTACCTGGTCCCTGTGTTACATGCAGTTACCTTTTTTTGACTTGCTTCATCTATCATGTAACAGCTGTTCTTTTGTTTTGCTGATTAAAGAAATATTTGTGGAATGGAAATGACTTAAATATGGAAGCAAAGCCTAAGATGCTAACTCTGTGGCTAGACCATGTCAATGGAATTCTAAGTTTGTTCTGAAAAGTCTCCCCTTGCTTTTCTCTAGCTATTACATAGTTTCTCTGTATGTTAACATGTTCCACACAGGGGTCAGCAGTAGTTATCCATAATGAGGTAATTACAAGGTACATTGAGTACAGATGTATGTTAAGGGACATACATTAAGGATGTAGACTAATGGTGTTGTGGTGACAGCATGTTCAAGTCTTTTGGTAATGTTCTGTACACTGAACACCTTTAATATCACTTCTTTTATTAAAGTAGGTTTTATCAGCCTTTTTTTTCTGACTACTGAATTTATTTCCATGTATATATTCATATCTGTGTGTGGAAATTAACAACAGATCAAGGATACCAATCTAATAATTCAAAACAGGTAATAGATGTGTCTGTATTTTTTTTGGTCCAAGCTTTCTTCACAGATTTAAAACGATCCCATTACCATTAAATGAGAAAATATGGTTTTGTTATCTTTGTGTGATTTTGAAAAACATAGCCGCAGAATAGGTGAAGAGGAAGCACATTGCTCAACTAGTAAATTTGAAATTGCTGCATTGGCCTCATAGAAGAGGAATAATACGTGAAAGGACTTGAGAATGAAGATAAAACATGTTTTACCTTAAGTGAGGTAGTGTGTCTCCTGTCAGGAGGCACTTAGCATCAAGCTGTTCAGCACAGGCTCTAAAACTTGCATCAGCCTTGCTAAACTCTATCTTGGGTGGTTGATCTGTGCACAGCAAGGTCCTGGTCTGCTACTTACTATTAGCAACACCTGAGCTGGGGATTTAATCCTAGTTCCCAAGCTACTGTGACACAGATCTCGAACCTCTGCAGCCAAAGGCGCAAAGGGCAAATTTTGAATCTTCTTTTGGAGAGAATAAGAAACCCTATTGAGGGCAAAGGACCTCAAATTTGAGCACTGAGGTGAAGTAGTTGCACTCTGGGTCATGGGATGGCTCAGTATTGATCAAAAATCTTATTCCACGTGCATGTCGCATAATTGTATTAATATTTCCCTAACAATAAGATATTATGATAAAATATTAAGAGAAAAATCTTGTGAGTATATTCTGTATTCAATGTGAGGTTTGAATAGCATGTAGTTATCAATACAGGAAGCTCTAGCTTTGAGAAGGATAGTGAAACTATGGAAGAGTTTAACAAAAAACATCTTATGTTTTGAAAGAAACTGCAGGAGGGAAAAAAAGTATGTTAATGTTTAATTAAAAGACCACTACCAAGATGGAAGATGAATTTTGATTAAACTGGCACCCTTAACTTGTGTATTTTCCAAACTGTGTGCTTGTATTTTTCATCTCAATTAACTTGTGGTATTTATATTTTCAGTAACGTATGTATTTAATATAAACTAGACATAATATATATTATTATATATTTTATAATATATATTGTACATTATGTTCTACTTAAAGTTAAAACAACTATAATGCAACTTATAAGATTTTGTGTGTGTTGCGATGTACACACAGATGTATCAGTGTACACACTTACAAGGGAGGCAGAATTATGCTTATATAACTGCACACGTTAAAAGTGGGACTGTTATTTGCCTTGCTAACGTAATTAACAGCATGAGAATACTGTTTTTGTAACACCTAGTAACATTAACAAATTAAACCTGCTTAACGTTCCCTATGTTGGAACAGTCAACTAAAAGCCCAAATGGAACAAGGTAATTCTCCACCACGTGAGGACAGGACCTTTGCAACCAAAAGGAACAGACATAGTTTATTTTTAAATGGCAGCTTTTTCCTCAAGCCAACACTAAGCGCTGCAAGAGCTTGGGTGGCAGCGCAGGGGAGAGCGGAGGGACAGACTGGTGTCCGGCGGCGCAGCTCTAGGATGCCAAGGGAAGCAGCTGGAAGCGGCGATCGAAGCGTTTGCAGGATGGGAGCCTTCCGAGAAGCCGCTGCCCGCCAGCCTCCCGTACCACCACGGCTTCTTAGGGATTTATTTGCTTCCCCAACACGCCATCCCGCTTCAGCTCACGGAACACCTCAGGCGCTGCCCTGCTCCTGGTGCCGGCCCCTCCTTCGGTCAGACGGGCTCAGCTCCGGGCGGTCCGGCGGGGGAGAGGGGCGGTAGCGCCGGTACGGCCCGGGCAGCCCCCACCGCATCCCGGCAGCCCCCATCGCTTCCCCGGGCAGCCCCCATCGCTTCCCCAGGCAGCCCCCATCGCTTTCTCGGGCAGCCCCCATCACATCCCGGCAGCCCCCATCGCTTCCCCTGGCAGCCCCCATCGCTTCCCCGGGCAGCCCCCATCGCTTCCCCGGGCAGCCCCCACCGCGTCCCCGGGCAGCCTGCGGGCGGGGGGCGCTGAGTCAGCGCTGCCCGTGTCAGCCGGGCGCGGCCGGGGGAGGGGGCGCGGGTGGCTCCCGGGTCAGCTCCGCGGCTAACGGGGGACCTCCCCGTGTCACCTGGGCTTGGACCCGGTCCTTCCCCGGGGTGGGTTTGTGTGTGACACCGCGACTGCCATGTCCCGCCATCCCCGTCCCATCCCCCGAGCAGGCGGAATTCTGCGGCCGGGGGTGAAGAGAGGGGTGGAAGGAGGGTGGGTGAGCCCTTCGTGGCAGTGCAGCAGCGGGAGGCCATCGATCTTGTTTAGGAGCTGGTGCGCAGCTAACACTTCCTGCGGTAATTTGTGACCGTGGCTATTGATTGTCCGCGTCCCGTGCGCCCGCCGCCCCGACGCCGCGCAGTCTGGGGAGGAGGAGCCCGGCCGGGCGGGAGGGGGAGGAAATCCCCCGCCGCAGCCGCCTTCTTTGGGGGTCCCTGCGCCCTGCCGCCGCTTCCCTTTTTCCTTTTTTTTTTTTTTTTTTCTTTATTTTATGAATGGACTGGATGCCCGGTGACACATTACCCGCGTTTTTCTTCTTCTTGGAAAAAGCCAGCCGGCTTGCCTTGGGTTCAAACCAAGTTTAAGCAACAGTTCTTCCCACTGCTGGCGGGCAGGGAGGGAAGAGAAGTCCGTGTCCCCTGGTCCCCGTCCCCTCCACGGGCCGGGCCGGGCTGGCAGGTCCCGGGGCAGAGGGGCGGTGAGCGCTCCCCTGAGGTTGGCGGGGTGGGCGAGGCGGCGGGTCTCGCTGGCCGGGGGGCTCCTGCCCCGGTGGGTGGCGGGCAGAGGGGAAAACCAACCTTCACAAGGGCCTGGGGGCCAGCTGGAACAGCTTCGGGGCTGGGGGCTCTCTCAAGGCGCCCGGTGAGGGGCATCCCCGAGGGCTGTGGCAAGGCAAGGTCTAGAACCTCCGGCCCTGGGCTGGACGGAGCCGGCTCCGCTCGCCTCGGTAAGGCATTTAACATCTTTGCTTTGCCTTTTGTAATTGTCCCGGCGTCCCCCGCCCTCATTCTCCTCCCGGTTTATAGGCTGTCCAAGCGGTAGTCTTTCTACTCTCTCTCATACACACACACGCGCGTTTACCAGGTACAAAGGTACAGGTTTGCCCCTTTCCCCAGCGCCGCGGACACGCTGTGACCCCGCCGGGCTCGGTACCCGGTGCCCGCCTGCCTGCGCCGGGCCCCCAGCGCCGCAGCAACTCGAGGAGGAGGCTCTTGCGTTGCCTCTCGCAAAACTTTGCCACTTATACATGTTTTTTAATTTATCTACGCTTTAAATGCGCCTCCCCCACACACAACTCCCAGTACTCAGCAACGACTTTTTTTCTGTTTCCGTTCAAAGACCGAGACTGTGCTACTCGCCCTTTAGTTGTTTCGTTCTTAAACAACGCGATTCAATTTTGTAATCTGCCCCCCAGCTTTCCTAAGCGAAGCGGGGCGGGGGCTGCTTGTTTTCTGAATGGTGGCAAGGAGGAGCATAAGGGACAGCGGTGATCTCTGGCTGCTGTCGAGCTGGCTGCCCCGATCGTGGGAAAGTGGCTGCACGTAAAGCAGCAGATTCTTTGTCCCTGTTGTTCTTCTGTAATCGATCTCACTTCAAGTCGAGGGGTGGAAAACTTCAAAGGCAGATCAGGCTGTTGGAGGTCGGGGCAAGAGCACAATCAGCTCGTAATGCACCCACTTTGCCTCCTCCCCCTCTTACTCCTCCTCCTGCAGGAGCCGGGGATTTGGATGGGGTGGGGGTGAGGGGAAGAGCCCTCCGATCTGTAAAGTACGTCCAATCAATAAATAAAATGCAGACTTTGTGGAAGGAGGGAAAGGGAGCGAGGGAAGGAAAAGACTTGTGTTAGTACTCCCAAGTCACATGTAGGACATACAGGATCCTGACTGCACTTTTTCTGCCTATCCTGAATTGTCTAAATAGCTGAATAGCTGTGTTCTAGTTATGTATGGAATAGTTTCTCGCTCTCCACCTCTTTTTTTTTAGGTCCTTCACTAGGTCAATATTAGGACTGTTCATTTTGCTGCATAAATTACTATAGAAGAATAAAAATAGCTGTTTCGCACCAGCTGAGAGTTGTAGTACAACGCAATCTACTACCGCACGCAGTTTCGGCAGAGGAGGGAGGGGGGAGCACTGCTGATGCCAAGACAAAACAACCGCGCTGCGGACATCTGCCATTCAGAGCCAGCTGCGGCTGCGACTCCGGTCACATCTGCCAACACGTGTGAAGGACATCTAGGAAGGCATATCCCAAGTCACGGGAATACGCCCTTGCATTGAAGTGTGTTACACTGGAACATCCTTTTGCTAGACTAGAGTAGAAAACTTGCCTGGAGTGGTTTATGAAATTTCCTTAAAAAATATTTGGAATAAGATGTCAGAAAAAATGCACACAATCAAATCTAGATGCACCCCACACACCTTCCTACTACAGTACCTTTAACTTTCGAGTGCTGTGAGAAACTTGAATTTAACCTTTTGAGACCAATGATTCTGCTGCTTTATACTGCTTTCTGGTATGCCTTGTATAAGCATTTAAATACACTCTGACTGTATCATGTTACTTTTCTCTCCTAGCTAACTGTGCAAAATTGGAAATTAAAAAATTTGATGAGTAACTTTTTAGTAGAGTTTAGATTCTTCCTCTAGCTCCAATTTGTGCCCATGTGCCCATAAAGAAGCTGCTAACCAGGACTCTCTCTAAGCCTATTTTGGGATTCCCTTGCCCTAAAAAAAACCCTTGGTAACATACAGCAGTAGCTGAAGCAAGCTATTTTAAATGATGGGTTGTGCCAGCAACAGGAATTTCAGGTATTCCTGGGACTGCTGTAACCTGTGACAGAAACTTCATTAGCCTCAGACAGAGAAGTGAAAACTGCAACTCAGTTTGGCACCTTTGGTAAGTTAGGTTTCTGCTCGTGTATGCTAAGGACAGGGGTTTAGTAATTCTCTGAGTTTTTGGGTAAGTTATGGTTTGGGGGTTTTTAATAAGTAATATAATTTGAGCATCCTCCACACTGTTAATACCCCCTTCAAATATCTTTCCACTCATAGTCAGCTTCAAGTAAAGCAGTAAAGCAGCAACATATTATGTGCAGTCACATGGTACAGATGAAGCTCATGGCAACACCCTGTGCTTGTACAGGGATATTATAAAGGACATTTCCACTCAGTTGATTGCAGCCTTTCAGTTATTCACCCTTTACATCATAATTTTCTGTCGGGTTTCTTTCCAAGAACAAATTTTTCAGGGGCTATTTTAGAAAAAAATACCCAGCTCTGTTTAAATACAAAGAAAATGCAAAAACTCTGAAAGCACTTGCTTTACATTGTAACCATGTTCTCAACAGCGTTGGCTTTTCAGTGTTGTACCGTAGAGAGCTAAAAGTAGGAAGGAATCTCATTCAATTAGAAACTTTTTTTAGTGAAATAGTTGTGCTTAGTGTGATCACTGAGGCTGGATTTTTATCAAATGAATGGGTTATTTTAAAAAAAAATTCCTTACATCCAATTAACCCAGCCCATGCTGGCTAAGAGAACTATCGTTGCATTGTACATTTGCACATGGAATAGGAATCATATTATAGGAATAGGGCTACCATACATCTGATTTTTTTTCCTTTGGATGACAGCTCTCCTTCCCCTCACCCGCCCTCTGGGTCCCATCTGGATAACCTTTTCATAATTGCACTCTATGTTTTAAAATCTTTGCCAGAATGGGAACTGGGGCTTTTTGTTTTGTTTTCTCTCTCCCTCTTTTTTTCTTCTTTCTGCTTTGTTTTGCTCCAGGGAGGACTAGGCAAGGGGTGGGCTTGGCCCTGTGTAGTATCTAATGAGAGAGGAAGAGGCAAGCAAAACAATAGCAGCAACATGGAGGCACTAAGTGCAACAGCTTGGTGCTATTCCAAACCTCAGAAAAGGGTTTGGAGGTTCATACTTAGGAGAAAGATAGCCTAGGTTCAGATAAAAAGGAGAATAATGCTAGTACTTAAAGGGGTTTTGGGAACTGAGGAAGTTTGGAGTAGTGTTCCACTGGTCTGGGAAATCTTTGGGGAAATGTACAAGGGGATGGGTTTGACAACCCCCTCATACTTGGAGTTTGAGGATCTCTGAGTTGGGAAAATTTAGGATTATCTCCACAGACACTTCTAACAAGGACTTTGGCTTGTGGTAGGGAGCACATTCAGAGCTATTGAACTTCATCTCCCACCATGAAAGCAGTAATGGTAAGTGTATCATATAGAACTTCTACAAATATGCTGCAGAAACAGGGCAAAACACCTACTAGTACTGCTACTAAATCTGCTAGACATAGTCAGTAAAGTTAGAAGGGCTGTAAATGGGAATTATGCTCTGCTTCTAGTTCTTTTTCTCCCTCCTTCCATTTCTTCTTTTTTAGACTCTTGCAATCTTTCTAGAAGAGTAGGATTTATTCCTTGGAGACACCTGTGGCAAAGGCTGAACAACAAGGTATGCTGAAGGTGCTCAGAATGAATATTTGCATTCTTATACCTCTGCCCACAAGCCCAGCATTCCTGCTCTGGCACTTTGCAGAATGTGGCATAACTTCAATATAATGGATATTGCAAGATTCCAATAAGATCATCCACATTTTCCAGCTAATAATTTAAAAGTTTTATCAGCATATTTGGATACATGCTGAATCATAATTCTAGAAACACCTATCCTTTGTCTACTTGTTGAGATACACTTAAATATGAGTCTGAAATTCCATCAGTGTAGGGATTTCCCTCCTCTTTTACATGTTGCTGTTGAGTTTGGACATATTCTGTCCCAATGCATCCTTACCACAGGGCTGTTACAGAGGAACTGGTGTTTCCATTTTGAAGATGCCAAACCAAGGTGAAGAGAAACTCTGGGTAAAGTTTGATGAATGTGTGCATTTTGAAATGAAATCTCAAGGTCTCCCAGCTCTGAAATACCTTCTTACCTCCTTCTCTGGTCTACATGGAATGCAGATTTTCCATGGGATCTGAGCTCTCCATTACTATGGTGTGACAGAGCATGACCTCTGATATCACATGATAGAGGAAAGTATCATTCCTGAGTTCTGTGCACTCAGCCTTGCACCAAAGCTATTCCATGCGTGTGTCTTGTGGATCTTCTCAAGACAGGAGTGTCTTTTTTTCAGACATTTCCCTATTGTAGGTAATCAGGGCTATAAGGCACTTCTTACTTCAGGTTCTGCAACAGTGGTTGCAGGCAAAGCTGTTTAGTTCTCAGGAAATAAGTGAAACATATTTAGTATAGGTGGTCAAAGAAGTGCAGTGGTCCCCTTGAAAGTGACCTTAATAGACTAGTGTTGTCATTTAAAAGTCTCTGTATAGCTGGGAAGTGAATCAGGCTTCCCCAGTTCTTCAGTTTTCTAAACATGAGCTCTGCTTCACACTTAGAAATACCACCCATTCTGTTTCCCTCTCTTTTTTTTTTTTTTTTTTTTTAAATCTCTCCCTTTAGCACTTTTCTACTCCTTTTACTCTTCATATTCCATTTTCTTTCACTTTTCAACTTAAACTTAAAATGCTCTGTTTAAAAATGCAGGGGCCAGATCCTCAGAGCCAGCCAAACCACACATGGTGCAGGCCCAGGGTATAGGGAGGGGGAAAGTGGCTCTAAGCCATTTTTCATCTCCCTGGATTCTGGGTTGAATTGGTGCCAAAGTGGCCCCTGGCATAACTGAGAGCAGGAATGCTCTAAATTACACTAGTTAGAACAGTTCCCAAGGGCCTATCCTATGCCACTTGCTCCTTTCCGCCTTGGCCACCTATGAAGGCCTCCTACACTGCTTTATTTTGTGCAGGGATTTCCTACATTAGGGAATGCCCAGCTGCCCTGTTATGGTACAAAGGTGATAGAGAATCATTCCCTAAGAATTTCCAGAATAAATAAAGCAATTCTGTTTAAGAAAATTACAGAAATAACATAGCATTAGAATTTGTCATCTTAATGACTTTGCTTGAACATCACATTTTTCCTTCCTACCTTCAATGTGCATTTGGCAGGGAAAGGACTTGTTTTGAATTAGTCTGTGAAGTCTTTAAGGAGGGGGCTTTTTAGATTGAGTAAAGGTTCTGGAGAACAGTATCAAAAACATTTTATACTATGAGAAACATCAGCACCTTCTTTTTTTAAAATAATAATATTGTATGTTGTTCTAGTCATGCAATTTCCAAAAAGAAATGTCTATTATGGAGATGTGATAATAGGAAGACTGAAGTGAGACTGAAATGATTGAAATATCCTTCAGAAGACAAATAAGAGGGGTAATAATAAAAAAAGCTCAAGCAATTGTAAATATGATCTCGTATTAGTCTCTTTTGCAAGGCATGTTTCCAATGAAAGATGGCAAACTGAAAATCAGCCCAAGAAAATATTTTCTTATCCAAGGAGGATAACACCACAACACTTGAGATTTCTCCAAAATCTTGAAGAGAAGAATAGAGCAAAATATTCCAAGTGAAATGAACAACAACAACAGAAACATCACCTATAGTTAATGTCTTACAAGATGAATAATTTGAGAAGACAATAAAACCTGGTACTTCATGCTTCATTATGACTTATAGTTTAAGACAGATTTTTTTAGGGGTTAGAGTGCAATTTCATGAGCGCAGACTATCCCACAGCCACCTAGAAAAGATTTGTAGCAGCTAAGTGACAGAACCAGTTGACACAATTTCTTGGGCTAGGAAGGTCTCAAGTATGGTTCTGTATTGCTGTATATAAGCAAAAAGAGGGAGATGTGGGGGGATCCAAATCCTTCTTTGGGGCCACTGAGTGCCCTCTCATTATAAACTACTGTAATATTGATCACAACAAATATAGTCAGAAGTCAGTACTGGGACACAGTGGAATGTCAGTTGAAAAACAAGAAGATGGTGTTAGACCTGAACAGAATGCCTTCAGAATGTGTCAGAGAAATCAGTTTTTGAAGTGACTGAAGGCCTGAAGTAACCTCTGAATTTTAATTACCAACCAGCAAATCTTACCTTCCTCTTGAAAGTGTTCTTCTTTATACCCACATCTTCAATTTTTATTAATTTAATTTTTCCAAAGGGCTGTGGTTTGGTCTACAGTTGGCAATTTGAACACACAGCTTTATTATGTGCTCTTGTCCAAAGCCACTAGAATTTGAGCTAAAAGGTTTGAACTGGCTTTGGAAGGACTAATGTATATTCTGAGCTGCCTCAGTGACAGCCAGCAGGACTCTGTTACTTGTGCTGCTGAATGTATCTTCTGCCTGTATTTTAAGCACTGGGTACTAAAGCTGGGGCTCTGGTGTATATCCTGTAAATGTTTCACTCCCTGGTGAATCAGGAAGTCATACAGCTTCCTCACATGGAAAGAGCACTCAGAAAGTTGAGGAATAAAGTTAGTGAAACTTTCCTCCATGTTTTCATGGGACTATTTTTTTTTAAGAAATGGATTTATGGCCGGAGATGTGAATTTTGAATTCCCTTTGTTTTCTTACCTTGTCTAAGCATTTGTGAAGATTTACAGGGTAGGAAATTCCTCCTGGATGTAAGAACTGTTAGAAGGAAAGACTGTCTTTCTGCCTTTCTATGCACTACTGCTTTAGTTACAGAGTGTTTCCTGGAAGTCCTAGGAACAGATAGAGTAATAGCACATGTGAAGGAACATCTGTGTAGTGAAATTACAGTGGCAGAAGCCTCCTTCTGAGCAAGGAGAGAAAGACTTGTCTGACTGAAGAGATCCTCTCCTATACCTCTTTGCTAAGAACAAATTACTCAAATCAATTGAGAATTAAAAATTTTCTTTTTTTTCTTGTCAAATACAGGAAATCTCACTGTTTAAGTTCTCAACCTTCCAGCACTGTTGTTTGTTAACAAGTGCAGAATTGAAATTTTATGGTCAGACTCCTAAAGGGTGTGCTTTGACAGACAGACCAGATGTGCTTTGAAGAAATTAGAGGTAGATCCCAACCATAGGACAATTTTTATCTTGGTTTCAATTCACAGGATTGGTCATGTGGTCTCAGGCTTTGTTGCATTGCATTTTGCTTCACATTGTCAATTTTGGGAAATCAGAAAGATGCTTCCTTTTCTAGTGGATCGATTTTCTAGCTTTCAAGCTACAGGCAGCACTAGATAGCTAGTGTACTGTCTTCTTGCAGGTCAGCCAGTACTCAGTTTTAATTTGGTGAGATTTTATGGACCTGACAAGCTACCTAGAAACATGCACATGCAGGAAGTTTAGCAAAATCACTCCTACTATAATTGCCTTCTTTCACAGGGCAGTTTGTGAAGCACTGGAACACACAGATAGCATGTAACAGTGTCAAGACAGGCTTTCTGAACTTAGTGCTGCTACTGAGCCATAAGAACATTAAGAAAGACTTGAATAGCTTCTTTTTTTTTTTCTTTTTTCTTTTATTTTTTTTTTCCCAGGTATCTTAAATTATGATGTGACAGCACTTTCAAATACCAAAGTAATTTTGTCATGCTTTGGGGAAATCTTAAGAAAATTAATAATGTTATATGACATCTGTGCCAAGATATCTGTGCAGAGTATGTTAAGTCTGCAGTAAGACATGGTCTTACTGGAGATCTCACCCCCCTACAGACAATTTAGTCTACAATATATTTGACAAATAGATATGACTTTGATTTTATAAGGGCAGAAACTGAGTTTGTGCAATTAAAGCAAAATCTTGTGGTCTGTCCATAGAAAAATCCAGAAAGAACTTCATGCATGTAGTTAAAGTTAGATAACTTTAACTACAGGTTCAGGAAAATGGTGTAAGGTTAGGTCTAACTTTCTTGAGAAAAACTGATTTGAAGGGAACACAGGAAGTGATCGGAACTAGCGTTAACTAAATTGAGGCTAATGGGATTTCTGAGCTGGATTCTTCTTTGAATATCTAATTCAGCTGTAGGTATGCAGACATGGACTATAAAGAACTAAACCACCCAGTACAGTAACCAGTACACCACCCAGGTTAATTTCATATCTCAGAGGGAGATGAAATAGCATGGAATGAATCCTTTTTAAATTCACAAAATAAAATAAAATACTTTGCATTTTAAAATTAATATTAGTTATATAGATTGGAGAAGGAAACATTATTTCAGCAGCAAACTCCAATACTTTGATGTGTGTTTACAACCAGAGCAAGGGTGAGATATTAAAGCTTTTACTGAGTAGAATTTTCCCTGAAAACTGTTCTTGATAGTATCAGAGTACTCAATTTTTTTATCAGCTCCAGACACGATCACATGATTTGTAAGTCTAAAAGTAACAATAATTTTGGGTTGTGTCCTAGAGGGAGAAATAGCTTTATTCTTTTGACTCATGTGACTTTGAGTAGTCCAACTGGACTGAATGTCAGTGGGAATACTCATGGGAGGAGAAAGAGTTGTGATCAGAGCCACACAGAGGTGTCACCATTTGCAAGGACTTTGCCCATGCCTCACACTGAAGTATTGCAGGTAAGAATTTGAATGCAGTGATAGCTGTATGTGAAAGCTTGAGCAATATCTGCATGCAGTCCTTGAATCGTGCTGGTATGGTTTGTCCTTTGCCTTTATGCACCAAATTTACCCACGACATTTTTTAGATATGAAAGTATTACATGTATTTAGTAGTCAATTTGAAAATATTAAACTTCTTAATTGTTATTACATTAATTAATTTTGAAGAGGCTAATCACCATTATGGTCTGGTATCATAAAACACAAACCAGCTAGTTTTCAGCTATAAAACAGCTCCCAAACTACAGCTGACTTCCAACTTTTAAAATGGCCTAACAAATGTTCTTGAAATGTGCTGAGATCAATTTGGACTTACTTGAAAGTCTAGTGTAAAATCATATACATCTGACAGGCAGTTAATTCTCTGTGGGATGGGAGAAAATCCTATTTTAATGGAATTGCTTGAAAGTATCCTATAGCACTGCTCTATTCAGTTTTCATACAGCTTTGCTTTTCTTCCTTGTTCTTCATTCTTCTGAACTCTAGTTCAGAGACTGCTTCCAGACATTTATCCTCACATTCACTTAGTCTCAAGGGAAATTATGCTTATGATTGGTTCACATATATTTCTCATTTAATACCAATTTTCTAACCCTGCACTATCTTTGTCTTCATTGCATCATCCTCAGAAAATTACTGTCCCTCATTTTCTCAATGCATTTATCAGCCTTGATATTCTTTGCTAGTCTGTGGGAACCACAGTTCCTCCCATAGTGATGTTGCTTCAGATATACAAGCAGTCTGTATTCCACCCTCTTTCAGATTCTGTCCAGATGCATCCACCCTAATCTTTTGCTTATCTAATGCAGGTCCTTTGGGCAAACTCTGAAATGAGGCTAAGAACTCAGTGGCTGGAAAGGTGCCAGCATGCCTTCCATTCTGTAGTAATTTATCACAGATTTTAGAAATTAAATTTTCCAGCATATAATTATAGAGATGGACAGTGTCCATTTATTAGAAGTCCCATAATCTGGTCTATCAGTTACAGGTGTTGCTGGCTAATGCTATTAAAACATGCACCTGTTATTCCCATTTTTCATGCTATGCCTTTTCACTCGTAATTCCAGTTCCCTTCTCAGGCCCTTGTGTAATGATCCTCAAACAAAGCCACAAGTGATGCAGCTTAACATTGCTCCACAGGCTGTGTACAGCTGAATGCTCATGAAGGTTTATTTTCTCTTCTCATTTTAGCAACTTTAGAGGGTTGCTTGTTCTTGCTCACTGCTAATCAAATGAAGAGCGTGCTTTCAAAAGAAATGAGCAGAATATAAGATTCACCATACTCAGGTGTCTCCCAGTTTTCTGGTAGCTTTGAGGGAATGTCCATGAGAAACTGGAAGACCAGAGTTGGAAGGTGGAAGATGCAGAAAGGGTAAAGAAATGCTATTGGGAAAAACTGTTGATTGTGACTTTTTTCATGATTACATGTGTAGGCACTGAAAGGAGTGTAATTCCTGCAATATGGTTATTTTCAAAAAAATTCACCAACTGATCAATGTCAGTTTTTCCTATAGTAAACAACTGAAAGAGCTATTGATGAGCACTGAATAACCTGGAATCTCAGAACCTGAGTACACTTAGTGGGATTGTTACTCTACTTCTGAGACCCCAAAAAGTGAGATAGAATACTAAACAGATTAATAGATTAAGGCTTTACCAGCTCATGATTTTTCTCTCCCCTGGGTTGTAAAGGTGGTTAGGGTTCTCCATTAGAGTGGGTTTTGAAAGCATAGAGAAATACAGATGGTAGTTAGCAGCTACTAGTCCAATAATAAAGTGCATTTGTAATGACAATAACTCATTATCCATGTAAATATAGCTTAGCAATTTTCAAGTAAACATAAAGAAATCTGAAAAGAGAACATTAACATAATATATTCTGTAAGAAGAAATGACTATACAAAGTAATTTTTTTCTTTGTAATCCTTAGCTGTGAACTGCAGGCTCTTCAGTGCCACAGCACATTTATACTTATGTAGACACTTTGGTACAATCTGTGACAAAAATCTTGCAAATGTACTTGTTATTTAAGGTTTTACCCTACCACTTAGATATGTTAACTAGTTAAAGTGAAACCACTAATTTAGATTGTTTATAGATACGTTTATTGTTGGTGGCTTTTGTGGAACACATTAAGTATATAGATTTCATAGCATGTTTTGGGTTTTTTTTTTTTTTTTCTTTATTTGTATGAAGGTCTCAAGTGGAAGAGTGCTTCTTAAATTAATATGATCTCACTTACTGCCTGTAAAAATTGTGTCTGGTCCAGTCAGTCTGTTGTCACAGTGGCAAAGTAGAACACATTGCAGGCATGTCAATTACCAGAGTATGAAGAGAATATAAACAGAGCTTAAGATTCAATAAATCTAACACACATAGAAATATGTTGCTGTATGCCTGCTGTAATTTTCACAAAATAGGGAGAAAGGGGAAGGATTCTGGGGCTGTAATTTTGATAAATCCACTAGTTTTAGAAGTCTGCTAGTTGTGGCATCCACTTGAGACAGCTAAAACTGCCATTGAGAAAAAGAAGCACCTAAATCAGTGAGTAGTTTTAATGTGAATGAGTGGCTTCTTTAGCTTGACAAGAAATATTTGCAGTGCTTCTCTAAATCTTCCCAATTGCTTCACATTTTGCTTAATTTTTTTAAGATCTTATGTCCTCAAGAAAGTTTTTAGGAACTGCTTCTGGCTTATTTTTTTCCTAGGAACTGAACCTACAAGGTGCTTATCCTCCTCAAATTCTGTTGAGACTAGGGACTGATTACTCCTAGGTTCTTGCAAGACTGGGCCCTATAAGCAAACTTATTTGATTCGTTAAACTGGTGCTCTAGAAGGTGCTGAATTGTATCCCATTTTCTTTCTGTCAATAGCTAATTTCAGTATAAGACTACTCTTTACAAATTGGTAGTGCTTTGAAAGAAATATCTGGTTGCCATGAACTGTAGATTTAATTATAAAACAATATATCTGGTTAAATAGATGACAGACTCTCAAAAGCATTTGTCCTTTTTCAGCAATGGCTTCTGGTTCAAAAGTCTCAGTCTTTCAGTTTTATGTATTTTGATGTTATTTTTTATTTAATCAACATTTTACAGGGCCATTATTGTAAGGGGAAGTTTGGGTAATTAAAACTATCATAGCTTCATGATCTTTAGTTGTAAAACACATCTGTTGACGCAAATTTGTCTCTTTTTTTCACTACTTCAGCTGCTTCAGAAATGCTGATGCTTTTGTTCTGTGACATCAGTGTAGTAGTCTACAGCTGTAGTCTGTTAATGTTAATAAGGGCTGGTTGAAAAAGTATCAGGTACTAATAATTAAAGTGGGCAGAGCCATCTGAAACCACAAACTGCTGCCTGTTTTTTCTGCTTGGCTCTTTCTCTGAAATGTAGAAATTCTCAACTATTTCATCTTCCAAAATATTTTAGTTACAACACAGTAACAACTTCAACATGCTGTGCTGTAAGTAGAAGTTATTATTTAGATATTAATGCAGCACACAGCTTAGAAAAGTGATCTTTGTCATATTAAACTGGCTAGCAATAGTCACCTTGGACTGCTGGGTTTGGAAAGAGTACTCACTTTTGCACTGACTGGTAATAAGTTGTCACTACCTTTTTCTCTGTAGTGGCTGCTATGTGAAAAGAGTGTTTTCATCCATTAAAAAATGGGAATGACAGATTATAGGGACATGACTACTGTATGATTGTCTGCCTGAATGTTCTGGGTAATTTATGCTTCTGTTGGGGAAAGATTTCTGGACTAATCCTTTTCTTTCTAACTATGTGAATTAAACTATGCAGTTTTGCAAAGCTCATATTGGTTAAGTGATGGGCTTGTTGACATTTCTGCAGTTTTGCTGGCAGGGTTATTCCTTAAAAGCAGATCAGAACACAAAGCATTTTTTCCTCTGTTACTGCACCTAGAGCTTTGGAGACTTAATTTTTATGTTTTATACTCTGTAATCAACATATTCCTGGCAGGAGATTATCCTGATTAGATTCTTGGGACACACCTGTGATCTGTCCAAAGAACAAGATGAGCTGGCTGTCAAACTGACTCACCAGCCATACTCATTCTGGACCCCCATGTCTGCCTGTAAAGGTCACTTCATGAGAAGTACCTATGCACTTTTGGAGTCTTCAAGCACTCATATTGTCTGATTTTTCTGTTCTTATAGTACAGTTTCTGTGTGTGAGGCTGAGCATGCTATAGTCTGGATAGACTATGAATGTTTCGAACTGCAGGCTAATACCTGAGAGATCAACATCTGACATTGTGGGATGATGCTGTGGGTGGATAATGGAATTCTTGGTAATTGGTTTGGGGCCTCCTTTTTGCCCTACATCATAAGCATAAGGTGGGTATTTTCACATTGCTCAGCAGCTAGCAGAGCTGTCTGGTTGTACCATACACCAGACAGAATGGGTAACAATTTGGCAGTGCTGACAAGAAAAAGGGCAGAGGGAGCATATTTGGGCTGTGACCATCCCTTTCACACAAAGCTGGTAAATGTTAACAAACCATTCAGAGTCAGGGCAAAGCAGAAACAAACCTATAACATAGGTCATCTGACAGCTGGCCATGTGCTGCGAGCAGGGATTTCATGTGGCAAGTATGAATAGACCTGTTTCTGGGAACTATTTGAGATTGAATTAGAATTGATTAGTAAATTTTATCCTTCTTAAACAGAATGTCCTTTCTTAGCCCTTGCATGCTAATGCTTGAGCTGGTCACTAACTGAGATGGACGTTCCCCATCAGCTTCAGAGGAAGGGGGATGGAAAAAATTATGCAGCAGGATGAAACCCCATTTTATGCACTTAAAACTTAGAGTTTAAAGTTCAAGGCTTGTCTGTGTTTGTTTTTCACTATGCAGAACCTAGTGACAGTGGTTTGCCAGGTGTCTTTCTCTAGGCTTTTAAAAGCACTTACATTTTCTCTCCTTTTGTTTCTCAGTAGAGTGTCTTCTGTGTATGTAGTAGATTTAATTACTTAAGTCTTGCTCATGTCCTGGTATTTCATAGACAGTTGTTCTGCAAATCTCTAACAGTAAGATGATATGCATTGGGATTCTCAACAGAAGGAATATGCAAATAATATGGTCACACCCCTATAACATCTTTTTTATTTAAGCTGCAATTGCAATTCATAAAATCACTGCAAAATAATAAAAAAAAATGGTTGTAAGATAAATACCATAGATACGGTCCCTAGAAACCACATCTCACTTTAATTGAGAGCAGATGCAATATTGCAGAAGTCCAGAGAATGCAGCATTTCATATTGTCCCTCCCTGACTCCTTCTAGGGGAGCACAATACATTTTGACTAACATACATCCTGGCAAGTTTGTATGCAAATTTTTTTTCCTAAATATAAACCTAAGTTAATTTAAAGTGTTCTTGCACTCAGGAATGGTGGTTCATAGATGCTGTTTTCCTATTTCCTTTGTCCATGAAACATTGCCTGCACTTTGGGTTGTGCCTTTAAGATTTCCAATTGAATAGGGCATCAGGGAACTCAAGGGAGCACTGGCTTTGCCAAAAATTCACAAGCACAAATAGCAATGAATTGGGAAATGCATATCTTTTATCTGGTTCATCTTCTAGTTCAAAGATTTTGTTTGGGCTAGTCTTTCATGTTACTTCTTTATCATTACTTCTTGGGAAAAAAAAAAAAAAAAAAAAAAGAGCATGAAGTCATACAGTGCTCCTAGAACTCATATCTCTATTGAAACAGGCATTAGAGAAAAAAAAAATAGTGAGAACCTGGTATTTTTCAGTCCCACTTGTTTAACTGATGAGAGACTATAATATATCCTTAGCCTGAAAATACTCCTGTATGCATTTTTGGAGACAGAAACCAGGTATTAAGGAACACAGAGACAAATAGCTTAATAGTCCAGGTGCATAACTTGCACTTTTAGGATTCTCTCACCCACTCCCATATAACCTATTTTATTCTCCTGAAAGCCAAGTCCAATGCATAACCCTATATAACCATTTTAACAGCATCAAATCTGCCTTTGTGTAGCTCTCCTCTTGCTAGTTTTAAGTCTTGCCTAAAGCAATTCTCTGGGGGAACTATAAAGGTTTAGAAATCTTCAAAACAATTGCCAACCAAACACATGCAATTCCTGCTCAGTCAGCTAATTTGAGATAGATTTTTATAGTGTAGCTATTTTGAAGAAAAGTGCTGGCAACAAGTTAGCATCTCTAAGCAGATCACTGCTCATAATACAGAATAAAGATTATGCTTACAGACTAATCCTTGTTCTGTGTATTGCACTAGCCATTTGGAGTGTGGGCCACACTTTATTTATTTATTTTAAAAATACATTGCTCCTCAGTACAAGATTTTTATAAATCCTAGTAAATTATCTCTCTGGATGGTTCTGGGAGGCACATCACTAGCATTAATTAATTTTTATTTTCTGAGGAGAAAATGAGGCAGCTGTGTCTCTCATCCAAGATCTCCTAGATAATCTGAAAAAGCAAAAGCAAATGAGTCCAGATCCCACTTACTTGAAGAGTCTCTGCTTTCCCTGCTAATATTCTGTCTTGTTCTTTAATATTTCAGATTAGTTTACAGTGTACAGAGAAAGAGTTCATAATGAGATACTCTTCCATGGAATTTTTCCAGGGTTCCACCTAGACATGGCATTTTTATTTATATTTTTACAGAAGAACTACTTCTTCCCCAGGCCTCACAGAAGTTTCTCTGATGGAGAGATGGGACAACTTGGGAGGTCTGTGTGAAGAGCTACATTTTGCTGGATACACTCCTGCTGTTTGCAAATTGCTCCAATGGGAGGACTAGCCAACTAACTCAGTCAACCTACTAAAATGGATTCCCTGTTCTACAGAGATAGATCCTCTCAGTTAACTCATCTGTAGGATTGTAAAAAATGAGAGACAGAGCACATACCACATGGGGGGGAGTAAACAAAACTTATGGGTAAGGTTTTGTTTGCTACTAACAAAGGTTGGTAATTACCTGTTTGCTGTTTGCTCTACCTCAGTTTTCATGCTCTCCCTATCTCTCCTCACCAATTCGGATTTTGATCCTGTAAACATAGACCAGTCAAAAAGTTCCACAAGGAGCAAAGGAAGAATTCCTTGCAGATTACTGCCAGTATTGTCAAAGAGCAAAAAAGTACATGCAAACCCCATAAAGTGTTCTCAGGAGACCCTCATCAATGTTTGTATTTTACCTGAGCTCTGTGAAATATGAACCCACTGCTCTTTACTGCTACCTGTACAAGTCAGAAACTGCCCAAGCAATTGGAAGACTTGGTCCTAAGTTATAGGTTTTGACTGGATGTTTCCTTCAGTCAGTTTTGGCAGACTATGAAGGTTACTGGCTTTTGGAACAGCTAGTACATCACAGGAAAACCATATTACAGAATTGTATTATTTCTGCTGCTCTCTTCAAAGACAGGTCTCCAGTTCTCTCTCTTGAAATTCATGAGTATTCTCAGTTGGCTAATTTTGCTCCTGCTAGTTTTCTGGCAGCAGTGCGGTTACATCAGTGAGTTTCTCACAACATTAGATAACTTTTGAAAGCTGCTCACATTTTTTTAAAGAGCAATGTGTAATTATAGCTGTGTGGCTTTTTTCCCCCTGTTTATTGTAGCTTGTTAAAGCATCTGATAGGTTGATCAAATCTGAACTCTGAGCTATAAAGGCAGAAAGCAGAGCATAGATGGATAATTCATTGGAATGTCTGTGAGATGGGAGATCCAGCTAAGGTAAATGGCAAGACAGCAACTGTTTATTGTGTGCCTTTTTACAGCTATATGCAGTACTGAACATTGCTGGGAAGAAAAATATTATGCTTGCTCTCCCAGCGTAACTGAAAGTCATTCAAATGTGAATGGATTTTGCAATATGACTTAACATGCATGCACAAAGAAAGCAACTAGGTGGTTACAACCATATATATTCAGTTTAAAACACTGAACAAAGAATGAGACCTGTAGAAATACAAACCCTCAACTTGTGAATCTGAACTTACTCTATTGGAAGTTAACAGTGGTTGATCTAAACAATTAAGCACAGGGAACATTATATGCCAGTAAATTGACATCAAGCTTTCTTCTGTTTGGGTTTGCGATCCTTCATCAGTCAATGACCTTCTGGGAGGTGGGATTGTACTCCACATCGATATACATGCTCCTTAGTTTCTGACAATTTTAAAGCCATGGTATGGCAGCTCTTGTCAGCGTTTCCAGCAACATCACTGACAACACTGAAAAATGTAAGCCTAGATGCCAGCATATTATGGTTAGCTCTGTAATGACTACAGCTATCCATAGCTGGAATGGGATAGGAGAAACTAGTCAATGTTTCATCTCAACAGCAAAATAAGAAAGAAGGAAAAAAACACTGTAATCCACAGGCTCTTTGTTACAACTCTGTGGGAAATCCATATCCTTACATTTTCAAGTCATGGAGACACTTCCATTGTGTTGTTTTTTGTCGTCATACTATATTGTGATCTATACTATAGTATGATCATTGTTTTAATTGTTTAAACTCTTCTAGATTGCAAATAAGCTGTAAAATCATACCATGATATATAAGTATATGAAAACCAGATATTATATAGTATTGCTTCAATTAGTCTTGATTGTTTTTTGAGTCACTCTCTGAAGCCAGTAAGTTCCAGTCTTTTAAATCTATCAGAAAAGACATCAACATATGTTCTTACATAATTTCTGTGTGTCTAGCAGTGTCCTCTCCCAATTTGTTTTCTCATGTAGAAGACTCACTCTGTTGTGTAGGAAAACACCATCATCTCATTTTTTACCATGCACTTATGCTTGTTACAAGATGAAAACATTCTGCTGTTCTAGAGGTGGGTTACTATAGTGTATTTTATTGAGAAGAAAGGTTGATGCAGGTTGAGTGTTGCATAATAGAATATTCTTTTTAAATATACAATAAAACAATATTTGGATCAAATGATTGATACTAACTTGCTAAGTCTTTTTAGCTCCTAGTTGAATAAAAAAATAGGTTTTATATAAAGGTATGTCACTGCTTGTAACTTGGAAGAAAAGTCCCCATCACAGGCCTGTATGATTTTAGACCTTGCATGGAAAGCCCCAAACCAAATAGAATTAAATATGTACTTCAGGTTGTAAATATGTGTCTCAGGTTCCATGAGTAGACAAAGGAATGCAACCAGACTCCTGGGATACCTACAACTTGTCAACATGAGCAGCACACCTTTGTAAATGCAAGCTGAATGACCTAGATAATTTCAGGTATGCAGTCACCATTCTGCAAAACCTGAAGAATTTAGGCTAGTGGTTTGGTGTTCAAAATGGTTTGCAGATGCAGAAGGTCAGATCCAGTGAGGATTTAGGTGCCTAAAAGTTAATTCTTGCTGCACTAGCCTTCTGACATCTGCTCCTCGGTGCTCGCTCTGTGCTGGATGCATAGACTCTCTCTGCAGTAGGGGAAGAGCTGGCTTTCAAAACAGCTGACAAGTTAAGCTGCTCTAGAAACTGGGAATTGGCCAGTTGAGAAATTTTGAGGACATAGGTAATACTGTGCACTTACTCCCCAGTGGATCTCATAAAGGCTGTAGGAACTGTTTCCATTCACTCTGTGTCTGCAGCCTGGCACTTCTTGAAGGAGGTTATCAGCGTCCTTTCTTCAGGACCCAGCACAGCTCATTTATCTCCTGAAACAAGGCTCCAGCTCTGGTAGCCTTGCCATCTTGCCTCTGATGTAACAGTTTGAGCACACACCTTCAACACACAAGACCTGGATCAATCCCCAGCTCTGCTGGTGGGATTTCACACCCAAGAGAATTGCCTCCCAGCAGGGCATTCCAACTGCCAGATTAAAGACTACTGGAATGAGGGAGAAGTTGAAATTTCTCTATTCTTTCTGTAAGGGCTGTGCCATTGCAAAATGTAAATAAGAATCTAAGGCTAAGCATGACTTCATTCTAGTGGTTAAGGAAGTTCCACTTGCTGTTTTCAGTATAGGTACTATGATCTAGGTGATCTACTTAATGTTAACTTAGAAATATTAATGATCTTGACAGACAGGATGACAACTGAGGATCTCTTTGTACTTGTTGTAAAATATTTACTTTATTTCTGGCCCTGTTAAAGGACAACTCTGTGCATCTGAAAAACCAGAAGTTTCCAGCTTTCCCATGGAACAGGAAGAGGTGTAATTTTTTTTAGTTCAATGCAGCTGAGCAGAACTTTCCAGGGCCACACATCTGTATGGACAATTAGCTTTTATTTGGATTGGGTCCATGTCCTTTTCAAAGCTAAGCTAATATGGAATACTGGAATGAGTGAGGCTCCTCAGCACATCAAATTCATGGCTCTGTGGCAGGCTGCAGCATACCTATGGTACTGAAAAGTAGCTAGATCTGAAAGCAGACCAAATGCCAACCTGGTCCATGTGTGCAAACTTGGTGTGTTTATATCCACATGTACAAATTATTAATCAGCAAAATTAGACAAAGTTCAAGGATAGATAATTGAACAATAGGATTGTCATCCATCTTTCCCTCTGCTGTGATATTCATGTGTGTCAGAGAATTGTCTTTTCAGTTCATACATCTGTCTCTATTTGTATTTGTATGATTCCAAATGGTCCAGAAAGAAAGAGTGCAAGGAGCCCACAGTTACCACCACACAACTCACTTCATGTCCTACCAGAATGCTCATTTAGTTTCTCTTGGAAACAAAGTTTAAACCATGTCCTCTGAGACCTGGTACAAATATCTTCATAAGGATCTCCTACAAGAATGTTCTATTTGGTATTTCATGCAAGTATGTAGAAACACTTATCTCACAGTTGAGATTTCTCAGACTTTTATTCTCCTTTGGTTTCATGGTGCTTATCAGATAATAATAATAGACATTATAATCAAAAGGACAGCACTGCTCTTCCATTGGGCATAAATCTGAGGCAAATCCATTGGTGTCAGAAGTTTTAGCCTGGTTTTGTTTTAGAGTACATGAGAACAGAGTCTGTACCGTACATCTTATTTTTCTTTTGATATAATCCAGTGTATCCGGAAATAAGAAAGCCATATCAAGTCCCAAATCAAGTTTTTAAAGATATCAGCTTTCTTTTACAGTCTGGGTGGGCCTCACCATGTCTGGGAAAACGTGAACCCAGTGGCCCTGGTAACGCATCACCTGCTTTTCTCCAGACTGCTGTAATCAATTTGTCTTTATCCACCATATTACCAAAAGACACTATTAAAATTCATATCTGTGTGTTCTCCCCAGAGGGTAAACCATCAGAGATCTCCAGGGTTTTGGAGGTTTTGTGGAGATGCAGAAGGCTTTAATTATGTTTAAAATAAGATCAAATTTCTTCCCTACAGTAATTTCAGATACTTCTACCAGATTCCTGTAGGGCTATTTTGCACTCTGAAAACTTGATCAATTATCAACCTCACAAATTACATCTTTTGTTTACATTTTCCTAGAACATCAAAGAGTGTTGATTTAAAACAGTGTTCCCAGGCTTAAATAATGATGTTTCAGTTTTTTGCTTAAAGACTTACGATGATCTCTCCTGTAGACCCTGGAATGGTTTGGGCCTGAAGGATCTTAGTCACATTTAGGATTATTTTTAAGATACTTAGTATTCTCTAAGAGTTGAATCCTGAGGTTTTTGCCTCAGGCAAAACTGTTAAAATAAATGGAGTTCTACCTAAGGAAGGGAAGAATAAGAATCAAGTTAAAACTCTAAATTTTGGCCCCAAGATATTAACATCTTCTAAACTGTCAGGAGAGCCAGTAATTTTTTATCTAAGGAATTTATTCCACTGTTTTGCTAAAACCCGTGGCAATATAAGCGAAGGAAGGAGACTCAGTTCTTGCAGATGCCTCTCTCTGCAAAAGAGAGAAGACAGTCTTTGGATTACTATTCCTCTGCTTGAATTTGAGGCATCTTCTTTCAAAAGAATATCTCAGGAACATGAGTGTTCCAGAAATGAATAAAAATGTGAAACTTGTTGGAATGGGGAAACGCGTGTTAATAACAAACCCACAATGAGACCTGCAATGAAGGATCTGCTTTAAGAGAAGAGCTGCCAGTAATTCTGCACCTGTGTCTGTCTACCTTTACTATGTTGTACTTGTCCATCATGTCTCAGAGTATTGTTCTGTGGAAATCCATGAGAACACTTGATTGTCATTTCCAAAAGGCAATTTTAACTTTCAAACACTGTAAAATTTCTTAGAGGAAATTAACACGTAGTCATTTGTCCTCTCTTCATATTCGATTTTAGCAATTCCCTTTATCTCCTTTTTATTACTTTTTACAATATCATATTTCTTGTATCTAGTAAGTGTTTTTTCAGTGTCTTGTTCTATTTTTTCAATGTAAAAAAAAAAAAAAAAAGTACTTTTTATAACTGGAGTTCCTACCCATGAACATTGATCACTTGAAACTAATTTTGTTTCTTTCATACTGTTTCCCAGACTCTCCTCTGTTTACTGCTGAGTTCTATATCTATCCACCTGCCCTCTAAAGTCTTAAATGACAGCTAAATTAGGAGCAACCATACACACTGTTCTATGAGTATCTAATGAAGCCTGAACACACTCCTTGTGGGTGTTGGTTATTCTCTGATCTGCCTCCTCCTTTTTGCTGGGAACAGTCCCACATTTGACTTTCTCTACCAGACAAAAAGAGGAGTTTTGCATGAAGTTTGGAAGGTGTTCTGAATGACCAGTCAATCACCTGTACTGCTTACATAAAGGGCAAGTCTCAAATTTAGCCTATTACACCTGAATTCTGCCCAGCTTTCCTTTTCTCAAAGTATTCATGTGGATCTCCCTTAGCTACTTGTAAGAGCCTAATTTTTTTTTAGATTTTGTTCTTTCAAGTATGGTTGAAATTAGTGGATTGTTTCCTTAGGACAGCTTAACATGATTGCTGGTGGAGTGTCATCCATTTTGCAGGGTGTACTAGAGGATTCTTTTAAAAGCATACAATTCTGCTAAGGTTGTTCTTCTGACAGAACAAAATCAATTATCAAATCATGACATCAGAATCAAATTGTCTTGCACAAATATTCCTGTCCTCTGCTGTCTTCCCCATACTATCTCTGTATTGAGATTACAGAATCCCTGCAAAATCAGTAGAGCCAAGCAGCTTGCCCAAAATGTTAATGTAATGCAATACAAATAGCACTTACCTTCAAACCTAAGATTATTTCAGTTGATTTCCCTGATGGCTGCAGCAGTGGCAGAATCTTGAAAAAAAACAGTCTGGGGTCACCTTTGGATCAAAACTCAGATAAATTCCAACTCCTTATTCCTTGTTTCATTAGTTTCCCTCTTGATATTTGTTTTCAAATCTAAACAGCCTTTTACAGCAAAACAAAATTCAGTATCAATATATGCAGCCTGCTGATGAGGCTCTGAAAAGAGCTGGAGTATCCTGCATTCTGTCCATCAAAGTGCATAATCTCCTTCTTAATTTTAGGCATGTGAGTAACTCCACTGAAAAGAACAGAATTACCTACTCAGCTGGGTCCTGGCCAAAGTACTGAGCCTATGAAGTATTGAATTTTCAGTGAAAATAAGCTGTCTTGGTTGGAGTGAGAGAGACTTTCGGAAATAGGAGAGTATTATATTTCATGCAGCTCTGTTATTCCATTATTTAGTTATGCCAATTAATGCATGAATATTCCATCAATTTTTAATTTTTTTTAACTTCACATAAAGTCCATGCATTTAGAAAATATTCAATCTGTCAAACACTATAATGCCAGATAATTATATTCTGTTTTAAAGGACTTACACTCTTGCAATAAACCAATATTCAAACATCTGGCATCTAGATTTTTAGGATTTCTGTACAATATACACTCCAAGAATCCTGCTCAATTCAATGGAAGCATCTGTGCTGATGTTACTGCACAAATATTACCTTATACATTGTCAGAAATCAAAATACAGTTACTACTTCTCCGATTCTAATATGGATGTAGCACCTATTCTAACCTTTAGTAAATACAAGATACTCTGTTTTAAAATAATTCTACATGAAATTGTGAGTTTTATGCTTCTATTTACAACATTCGTTACTAGACTGACAGGAGTTTAAACATTTAGCTTTGAGAATGAAGAAAAAAACTGTAACTTTCTGTTTTTTAAACTCAGAGTTCACATTTTTGTAGAGATATTTATCTTCACAGAATGTACATTTAGACTGTGTAGGTTGCATATATCTTACCAGCTCTTGTTTGGAGTGGCTTGCTTTTGGCTATTTTGTAAAATCAAAAAAAGTGGACAAAAATCAAGTAAATGTACCCTGCAAACACCTTCCAACATTAAAACATTCATCTTTTTCCACAAATATGGGATACTGTCTTTCAGTAGGTAGGATAAACAATATTCTGCTTCAATCTATATAAAGTTTCTGCTATCCATTTTAACCTATCAGGTAATGTAGAATTTTATTCTACAGGTGAGCTGAGAATCTCTAAGGTGTTACATGTTATACATATTCAGTCACACAGAAATACACCCTGGAACAACCACTGGACTTCTGTGTATTAAACTGCTATTTGGAAAAGCTATTTTGGATAATATTAAGAGGATTATACTGTGTTAATATGTGTTTATTTTCCTTCCATGAGTTAGGAAAATAGTTCAGTAGAAGGGCTATGGTATGAAGTACTACTTCAGAAGTGCAAGAATAAGTGCTTGAAAAATATTGTCAATAAATTCCAAGTAGTCTCATAAGTGGGATAAACAGCACAATTTTCTGCATTACGGGTTAGATAATTTTCTGTGAAAGATTTCTTCAAAGCCAGCCCTGGAGCTAGTCCAGGAGGCCAGTCTGTTTAGGAAAACAAACCTGAAGAAGGGAGAATTATGGAGCATATAACTTGTGCACCATCTCTTGCCCTTTCTGCCTGTACAGTGGAGTCAGTTCTGTATCAAAGGAAAAAAAATTCATAAGAAAAGTAAATAACTGCTTTTGCTTTGGGAAGTTCTGGGGATTTTAATGCCATTTTTTGTTGAAAGCAGAGGAAGGAATGATGCTCCAAGGACAGACTACAAAGTTAGGCCTAATAAATGTGAATGGATATACAGGGCTTGATTGTTCTTTCACACCAATGAAACTTCGTGGACTGAAATTAGGCACACTAATTACACAATATACTTCTGTAAATGATTTGTAACTCTGAAGTGAATGAACTGTAATATAACCTAAGGCACAATGTGCATGTGCAGCCTGGCCCCTCAGGCATGTGTTAATAGTAACACAGCTTGTCATCGTGTATTTTTAAATTTTTAAATCTAAATAAAATATAACACTGCATGTAATAAGTACTTTAAATGGCAGATGTGTAATAAACATCTCTATTTATGACAGACTTAAGCAGCAAAACATAATGAGGTGGGGTTCTGGTACAAATTTTGCTTCAGGTTCACTTTGTACTTTTAACCACCTTCATTAATTACACAGCTAAGATCATGCCCTGGAGAGCTTTAATTTTCTTGTGATTATATAATGGTCTCTTACTGATATCATTATTTTAAAAATAAATAAAAGATTAGGAATGTTTTCAGACAGAGCTTCTAAGTATAAAGATTTGTTAAACATATTCTTACCAAATCTGAGCCACAACTGAAAACATCTAAAGACGTTTCTTTGCCTTAGGTAACCATGCAACTTTTCCTCTATTGTTTGCACTACCCTTTCTCATATATATGTTTTTTGAATGACTGCCATTACCCTTGTTTCTGTAGACCAGAAATGTCTTCATCTGCATAATGGCCCTGGAAGATAGGGAATACTCACATCTGTGTTTTCCTGATAGGGCACAGATTTCCATTCTTGCTCAGCTAAGTGGGAGGTAGGTATCCAAACACTTCCAAGTTGTTGTGTGTATTTGGTTTGCCCTAGGTCAGGCAAGAATGAACAGGAATTGTCTCCATTTCCTGAGCTCTCAACTGATGCTATAAGCCCTGGACCTTTCTTTGCACTCCATAACATACACATAGGGAAAATGGACAAAAAAGCAACCCAATTATCAAAGAAGCACAACAGGTTTGAAACATCATGACCCTACACTGCAGGAAACAGGTTCCCATCCTATGGAGTGCCAGCTTTGGTGGCAGGTGGGACAATTTATCAGGCCCACAGCCTGTTCCCATAGCCTTCTTCCCTGGGTACAGCTCTGGAGCCTGTAAGGAACGGGCTGTGTGTCAGATGAATTGTTCTGGCAGCAGCCACAGCTCCCACCCGGGCCCAGCCTTTGCGGATGGCTGCTTGGCTGCTCTCCCATCACACGAGGGTTACATATCTGGGATGTGACAGGAAAATGACCCTGGGCAAGATGGCTGGGAGCAGCTGCCATTGCTGGAAGCGCTTGTCCAGGATGCAGCCGGCTCTGCTCCTGGTTCCCAAGCCATGGGGCAGCGAGGGCAGCGAGGCGAGGGCACGGAGCTCCTGGAGTCTGGGTGTGGAGCTCCCAGAGCCTGAGCATGGAGCTGCTGGAGCCTGGGTGTGGAGCTGCTGGAGCCTGGACATGGAGCTCCTGGAGCCTGGAAATGGAGCTCCAAGAGCCTGGGCATGGAGCTGCTGAGCTGTCCTGCTCCTGCTGCAGTCACTGATGCAGCATGCCTGGCTGGAAGCAGCAGCCACCTCTGCGCTTGTGCCAAGTTTTGCTTAGGAAAACCAAACCTGCATGTAGTGACTAGCATACACTGCACCTCCAGACTGGGATGGGTGTCACACAGATAGCAACACAAATCTTCAGCTGCTTCTCTGTTGTCACTGCACTGGCCAGTCTATGTCTTTCTGTTCCATACTAGTTTCCTTCCTCCAGGCTTTATTCTGTTCCAAATGTGCTTTGTTCTAGACATATTAAAGTGGTTTTAAGGCTTCAATGGGCAACACAAGATCTTAAGGGTCTTAGTTTTAATGCACATTCACAAAATATCCATTAATTTAAGCAAGAATGCTGAATTTACCACCTTTTGGAATATGTACTAAGAATTTACTGTAGTGTAAATAATTTACTCCATACTTTGTGAAAGTAAGTATAGTGGAAAATTATATTTAACCTCTAATTTCTAAACTAAAACAGCAATATTCTTCTCTGGTGTAATATATTTTCCAGTCACGTGATGAAGAGAGGCATTTTTTAGAGCTGAGCTCACTTGAAGTTCAAAAGATAAATATATCACAATGACAAATTGCAAAATGCTATTCATACATTTAGGTAAAAATGGTTCCCTCATTTGTTTGTATTTCACATAAACTGTATTACTGTAATTTCCAAAGAAAATATAGTACAAAATAATTCTGATTAAAAATACAAGTATTGTTAATGGACCAAAGCAGAAATTTATCTTAGCTTGTGGGAAAAAAAGAAAAAATAGAAACTAAGTATACTGTCTTGGGTGAAATTCATTCCAGCAGAAAATTGTATCCTAATCTCCAGCCCAGGGCCCTACAATGGTGGGATGTGAGTGGAGTAGCCAGTGCAGGGTTTTCTGCATCTGTTCCATTCTGTTCTGGGTGGCTGAGAACTTCTCCACATGGGAAAGAGGTCTGAATTTACAGCACTGCCAGGTTGTCTTGAGACCAGTCCACAACGAGAAGTTGAAAGAAATTTGAGAGCACATTTGCCGCACTCTTGTGACTCCATACGTGTGCCTGTGAGGATGCCCAGCCAGCTATGAGAATGAACTGGTTTATCTGATGGGCTGTGAGGTAGGGCACACTTGCTGGGCACGAAATCAGTCCATGTCTGTCTGTTTGTCCCTTAAATGCATCCTCTACTTGTGGAGTAACAGGCAAGAGTCAAAGGTACCCACTGCTAAAAGGTTACTGATTTCATTTTGTCCTGGAATTAGAGAGACATTTCTCAGTTACCTCCTCATAAGTTCTAGCCATACATTAGGGCACTGTGAATTTTTTGTGTGTTTTGGTTAAAGCTTATGGTTTGTCAAACAAAGCTTTTCCTGCTTTTTCCTTAGATCAGTTATTTATTCTGCATATGCACATTTTCAGTACGGTCTTCAGCAGGCAATGAGCTTTTGGTATAATGAGTAAGGACTTTCAGATGCTGACTTAGTTTCCTCTTCATGCAGCTTAGCCTTGACTGACACGTATGACTCAGGTCAAAGGATCTACACTAAAAATACAAATAAAAATGAGTAAATGTGACAACAGTAAATCTGATCTGTAAAATTATACAGCAACAAAAGTTGAATGAGTGATATATTTGTAGAATATATATAGTAGAATAACATATTGGGATCAGAAATATTACTTATCACACATAGGAGGTAATGAACCGGAGGTCTGTAATTTCAGTGCTCAACTATTTTTATCACTTTTATGTTATCAGTTCAGAAATCCCTTGTGGAATTGGTATACCCTGATTTCTTTTTCCAAACAATTCTATACACTCTGTCTTGCTTCCAACACATATGCATGTTCTCTCTTTCTCACACACACACACAAAGGATTCTATAACAACAGGACCATTATAAAGAATGATCTAAAACATGTGGACTGCAGCCAATATTTAGATATGGTACAGTAAATTCTGGAAGGTATAAAAGGGAAATAACTGAACTCATTGCAGAGAAAAATGAGCCAGTCTTAAGTAGTTTTAATCACTGAGTTTCATATAAAACCATATGCAAGATTCTGAGCCTAATATTGAAGAGAAAAGGAATAGGGGTAAGGAAGAAGAGAAATCCAGTTCCACTGGGACTTGGGATGGGAGTTGTTTAGCATTTTTGTAAGAACCCTTCAGGAGATTAATGAAAACCATTTAAGCAAACATAAAAACATGTTTATTACCAAGTTGTATGACAACTGTGATCTGACAGCCTTACCATGCATCCCCACAACTCAATCTGAGCTAAAGGGTAGTTAGTATGGAGCTGCTCCTTCCTTCCACAGACAGCTGTCACACCTGCTCTGCAGGCAGTTCACATACTGTGCCCACTCCCTTTGTCCAAAGGGATCTCTGGGAGCGAGAAACAACCACCACAGCAGTATCAGGAATGAAGAAAGAGTGAACCACTTCCTTTCCCCTTTCTCAAAATACTCAGCTGTATCCAAGTTTCTGCCAAATCAGTTTTGCTCAACATCCCGACACCCTGAGCTAAGCTCTAGTGCTCACCACTACAGCTGGGAGGCTGTGGATTGCATCTCCTCTGGGTCTGCCCCTTTGCCTTTTCCCTGGGTGGGTATGTTTAGCCTCTGTAGATATTCCTAGGCATATGCAGACATTCCTAGGCATATGCAGTTGCCCAGAATTCTGCAAATAGCTGTGTTCTGTATTTGCATAAAATGCCATGCATGAATTGAAACCTGCTTGTCATTAATCAGGGTGAGCTAGAGTTTTTCACTGAGATTTTTGCTGAGCCTAGGCTTCAACATTTTCACACTTGCAAACTGCACTTAAAAAAACCTGACTGCCAGCATCTGTCTGATAAATAGTGATTCAAAAGTGTAACAAATGCCAAACAACACTTCCTTGTTTTAGTTAGTGTTGGACATGGATGTAGGAGAAGGATAGAGAGGGGCTTTTTAGAAGTATTAGTGTTACTCAGCAGAGGGTGAAACACCCATTTCACCAGCCCTTTTAATGACTGCTTCCTAAAGTATCTGGAAGTAAGTGGGACTGATTCTGCCAATTCTGCTCATTCAAAATGAAGTTTAGTCCCTCAGAAATCAGTTTGGGTCTTCATGGTGCTGCTTATTTATGCTTTAAAGCATAAATAAGGCTTTACTTGTTAACAGGGAAAAAAAGCAAAATTCCTAGTGAACCAGAACTACAGCCATAAATTAAAGGACTGGATCTGCATAAAGAAATTTAAACCAAAAACAATTGACAAAGTTTCCACCCGTGAAAGGACAGATTTTGAATTATTGAGTGTATGGATCAATGAAAAGACACAGAAAGTTGTCTCTTCTAACACACATCTTCAAGTCCAGAGCTAGTAAGAACTAATGAGCAGAGGCATTTCCACGGGGGTGACAGGAACAGCAGTTTGCTGAGATGAGATACTGAGTACTTCATACAGAAATGCAAAAAAGCACCTTCTGGACTGAAAGCAATCCCATTGTGAGTGGTGACAGCCTGGGTGCATAGCTGTTGAGGTGCAGTGGAAGCAAGTTTTAGCCCATTAAGGTGGCTGTGTTGCATTTTGAAGCAGTTTCTAGGTTGGAGAATTGTTACCAAATAATCCCATGTGGACTGACTCCACTGCAGCTGCACCAGAGTTAGCAACAATGGGAACCTTAGTATAGACAGCTCTCAGTTCCAGCAGCCGTTTTCAGCACTGTATCAGTTAACCCTACTCTGAGGAGGGTTAATTGACACAGTGCTGCAAATGGCTGACTAGATGAAAACTCATATATTATGCCTCCCAACATCTCTAACAATTGTGCAGCTGCATTCATATTGGCAATGATGGGAATTTGGAGGAGGGAAGAAATTCCCCAGTGCAGACAAAGCCTGAGAGTGAGTCTTAATGCTCTTTTCTGGGTCTTTTTTGTCAGTCACAGTCATGCTTCCCTAAAGCATTCTGAGAGCCATCTCCAGGCTGCTCTTTATGAAGCAACAGCCACTGTTGGTCCCACCAGCTGGATGAAAAGAGTGGAAGAATGGTGAGACACCCTGACCCATCTCATAGGTGCACTCAAGGTCCATGTGTTTTCTTTTCTTCTCTCTCTTGTATCTGTACAGGCAGCACATTCTAAAAGAACCAGGGAAAACAAAAATTAGCTTTTCCCACAAATATAAGCAGTGTTTGCAAGATCCAGATGCACTTCTCCTGTACTTACTGGTTCTCTAGCAGCAGAGTATCAGGATTCCCAGGTCTCTGAATACACACTGTAGCCTTTAACTACATAAATATCTTTGCCTTGTCTAGTTGGCCACAGAAGTGAAATACCCACACAAAATACAAAGCTTCACACATGGCAGCCTCGAGCCCCAGTAGGCCAAGGCTGTTCCTCTGAGGAGTTTTCTCAGGGAGTGCAGAGCTGTAAGCTTCTTGAAATATGGAGGAAACAGTCAAAAAAGTTCTGAATTTTACCATCTGCTCTCCCATTCCTGGCAAGAGATCTCTTTCAGAGTTAAAAAATTGCTGCTTCCTCCGAGCTGAGGCCTTAAACTCACTATCACTGCCCCTTCTGAGTAGTTTGTGCTCCATGAGAATGAGGGTGGAGAAAACAGGACCTGCTTGAGCAAAACAGAGGGGTTTCCTGACTCTGCCCTCCTATGTACAGTGAGCAGGCATTATAAAGTTGGTGGCACACTTCCTATCACATGGTTGGCATCACAGATCTTCAGTAGCAACTTGTAAAAAGCAACTTGTAAGGCACTACCAGCTGAGATCATCTGAGCTCATGGACTTCCACTGGTTGTACTTATGTATGGGTTGATATAGGTGACATCTCCTCAGGACCCTACAGCAGGGGTTCTTCTGCATCCATGGGCTTTTGAGAAAGGAAATTGATGAAGAAGTGACCAAGGGAAGATACTTATTGCTACTATTTATAATGTCCAAGGCCCATTTAACCTGTAATTTTCTGTCTTTCTAAAAGATACTTTCCTGCAACCTTGGTTCTCTGTTCTGATGCAAAATATTACTGCTGCTATTAGAATGCACAATTTGAAAAATCTCCTCTGGGAAGACAGGCCAATTAACCCTCTACAAGCCATCACACTGATTACAGAATAATAAATGTCCTCTTTATATGTTCTGAGTTTGGTAGCAAAATCTGCACATTATTTTTCATTGTCTTCTTCTTAATCTTCTAGATCCTCTGATTTCTTTAGAAATATCCTGAATTAAGACTCATGGAGAATGGAAATCAGGCCAGATTTTATGTCTGTAAATTTCCTTGCTATTATGAATGGTTCAGAAAACAAAAAGCAAAAGCACAGGTAATTAATACTACTGTTAATAGACCAAAGCTTAAATCCCAGACCAAAGCTGGTAGAACATAGGTTGTCTGGTCTAGTGACCTTGCAGTAGTCACTTCATATTCACTGGTGTTTGCACTGAATATTGTGCAAATACAGCTATACAGTCAGAGGATGGACTGGAACAGTGGAAGGAACAGCTACCACATCTCTTTTGGGAAGGAACCTAGAAAAAAACGAAGAGCTGTTTCTGGCTCCTTGGCTTCCATTAGCCACTCGAGGAATTCAGGATTTCTGGGTTCTGGATGCCATGTTGCTTACCTGGGTTAAGGTACTCTGTATATGAATTACTTAACAAAAGTTTTTTTATTAGTTTAGACAGCTTTGTATCCACAGAGTTACCATAAGCAATATCACATTGATTTATTGTCTAAGTGCTTTTGGTTAAGGAGGGAATTAGGATAGTTTCAAATAAATGAAAGATCCATTGTTGTTAGATCTTGCATATTGATTCCTATGACGGTGAATCTGTAGTCAGACTGTAGAAAGACCCAAACTGTTGTGCTCGGCACAGTGCAAGCATCAAGGCTTATCCAGAGCAGCTTTCAAACAGTGAATTTAAGAATACTGATCTCATATGAAAATTATTTGCTTATGGCTGTATGTAAAAAGTCTTTGAACTAGAGTATTTTTACTATAACTGCTCAAGGGAAGACTAGTGGAACAATTAATAGCCCATATAGGATGATTCTGTAGAGAAGGATGTTTTGGAGCAACAGGCTTTTACCAATTGCATGTAACACTTTCTTCCAGAGAAATGGGCACATGAATACGCTTTAAAGAGTTTAATGGATGTTATAAAAGTTATATGCTGCTGCACTTTTAACTAAAGACTTCACAACCTCCACTTGGAATCCTGATCGCATACAGCAGCTTATTCTTGTGATGTATAAAATAAATTTAGGGCTCTATGGACTTCTTCATGGTGTGATGGCAACTGAATATTTTGCAAAATGCAGTGGGACTACAAGGCTTTTATGATAGCTGTTAGATTTAACAGGTGGACTGTGTCTATCTTCCATAGCTGGTTGTTTTTGGGGATGGGAGTGAAGCAGGCTTTGGGATTCTTGTGATTGGATTAAGAACACTTTGGCAATATTTTCAGCCTTAAGAACTATTCTAGGATTACTCTTTCCTTAGCCCATCTGTCTGCAGTGTACTTTTGCTATTCCATAGAAAATAACTCAGCTATCTCCTCAGCACAGGTCCTTGCTGGTCAATGACTGCTTATGTTTGATTGTAGTAACTTTCAACTTTCTGCCTGTTTCCTTATTTATGAAAAGACATAAGAATTTTAAAAGTGTCAAGAAAACTGGCTGTATTTCAATAGCTTGCACAAGGAGTGTTGTAGCAGTATCTCTGCCCTCTTCAGTATTATGTACGATAATGCAACTTTTCCTTCTGAGCACTGTCCTGCGCTTGTCCAGCACCGAGTAGGGGAGAAAGGATGTCACCGGCCAGTTGCTACAGGGGTGGCTGTCAGCCAAAATGCAAGACCTTGCGGGAGGAGTGGGGCTGGAGGAAATGCCCAGTTGCACATGAAACCCAGGTGTGAGCGTTTTCTTTGGGGACGCACAGACAGGGGGGTCCTCCCTGGCCTTTGTGGCCATCTCCTCGTTGCCGCAGAGGAGGGGCGCCCAGCCACGGCTTACACGGGAGAGGAGGGAACACCGGCGGGGGGAGAGGGATGTGCTGGACATCCTGCCCACGGGCTCTGGGAAGAGATGCTGCCTGCGGCCCCGCCATGCTCATAGCAAGAACAATGTCGGGGCAGGGCTCTCCGCAAGGTCATTCCCCGTGCCGTCACCCTCCCGGCAGAGCAGCTCCGACCCGCTGCCGGCTTACACCGCCCACATCTTACCGCGCCGGGGCCATCCCGCGCCGCGATGGCAGCGCCCGCCCGGCGGCCGCACCGCCGGCGAGGGAGCCGCGCTGCCGGCGGGCGAGTCCCGGCCCGGCCCGGCCCGGTGCCTTTGTTCGGCGGGCGAGTCCCGGCCCGGCCCGGCCCGGTGCCTTTGTCCGGCGGACGCGCACGTGCGGCGGGAGCGCAGCCCCGCGCGGGGCGGCAGCGCCGGGCCCGGCCTGGCCCTTTAAAGCCGCGGTGGCGGCGCGGCCGGGCCGGTGCGGGACACGTGAGGCGGCTGCCGTGCTGCTCGTGTTTTATCTGGCCGACCGCCAGCCCCCCATCGCCGGGTTTGCGCTCTGCCTCCTCCTTTTTTTTTTTTTTTTTTTTTTTCCTCCCCCTACATCCCCCTCCTGGTTTTTCCACCCACGGGTAAAGGTGGCTTTTCTTTTCTTTTCCTTCGTTTTTGTTGTTGTGTCTTCCCCCCCCCCCCCCTCTAACTCTCATCCTAGTTTAGTCCGTGGGCAGGACTCGCATAATAATATTTCCAGTCCCAGGAGCTCACATCACAGACACGAACCCAGGACCGCCCCCCCTTTTTTTTCCCTCCCAATCTCCCAAATCGTTTTATTATTATTATTTTTAAATGATCGCTCTTTTTGCGCGCTGCTCCCGCTGCTGCCGAAATCCCGGTCTTCCCAGGGTGCATGCTTCTGGAAAGATTGTGCAGTGTTCTCAGTCCATTTTCAGTGTGTCTTATCTTAATTTGTCCTGATTCGATCTAAGCGCGATAGCCACCACTCGCTTTCAATTTGTAGGACTTTTTTCCTCTTCTTGGTTTGCTCCCGACTACCCTCGGACTGTTTCTCTCTTTCCTTGCATTTCCAGGGTCGCAATTTACTCTGCCTTTCCTTTCCTTTTTTTTTTTTTTTTTTTTTTTTTTTTTAAACCTCTTCTCTTTTGAATTGCTTCACGTTACTAACCATTCCTAAATTGTAAGACAGATTCATTCCCCCTCCTCTTCCACCACCACCAACACCACTACCACCATCACCTCCTCCTCCTCCTCCTCCCCTTCTCTTCTCCTTTTTGGCAGCACCAGGACGTCCGGTGTGGTGGTGGCAGCGAGCAGCAAAAGCAGCAAGAGCTCGTTTTGATTCCCCCCCCCTTCCAAGGTGCTTTGGAGAGACTGGTTTCAGGCTGAGCAGCAGAAGTCACGATGAGTGCACAAGGTGAGGGACCCGGTCAGCCTTCCACTGCTGCCCAGGAGCAACCTGCAACCGCAGAGCCTCAGAAGAGAGGACGAGGCAGACCCAGGAAACAACCACAAGTCAGTATCGCATAGATACGTAGAGCCGCAGATCTATAGTGTTATAGGCATGTACATGTACGTATTGTGCTGCAAGTGAAGGAGTCCTGGCGACGGGGCGGGGGGGGCTTTGTTGCGCGCTGCTTCCCGGCGAGGTGGTGCAGAGGCGTAGCGAGGGCTCCACCGGGCGCCCCGGCGGGGGGACCCCGGAGCGACGGGGCGCTGCCTGCCCGTGGCTGACCGCGGAGCCTGCTCGGGACTTTCACTATTGTGCAGGGAGCGAGCTGGGGCTTTTCAATGTAAATGGGGAACATGGAGCAGCGCGGCTCCGACCAACCAGCGCTCGCTGGGTCATTTCGAGCTGATTTTGAAATTGCGAAAGCGAGGAGCAGGGAACGGGGCTCTCCTGTCTCACTCCTCTCAGCCCTCGCAATATCTCAGTCAGTGTGCGCGCGTGTGTGTGAGTGTGTCGGGTCCCGCCGGGCGCTGCTGCCGCCTCCGATCTTGACCAGCCCAGCCCCCGAGCTGCCCCTAGATGCTGGGGCTGGGGGAGAGGAGGGTGACTAGAAAGTCGCATAGGGTTTTTTTTTTTCCGCCTTTTTCCTTCCCTACCCCCCCCCCCCCCCCCCCCGGCTTTCCCCCTTTCCCACCCCCCCTTTCGCCCCCCTCTTCGGCTGGAGAGAGGTGCCCCCGTTGCCAATGGAGGTGGGGGAGGTAGCCGGAGGGGGCTTGCCCTGTATTTGCAACACCTTTTGCCTTTGCTCCGGCGCTTTCCCAGGCAGGTCGAGGCGACGGTAATGCTGCCGTGTCTGGACGTGGGAAGCGGAGCCCTGTGCTCCTTTCCACCCACAGCCTCCACCTGGGCCCCGAAAGGGACGCGCTGGGTTCCCCTTTTTGGCTTTCAAGACCTGAATTCGCGCTAGGGCTGCTAGATCCGCGTGTTATTCCCACCCCCACCCCCCTTGCCTTCCTTTCCCGAAGTGCCATTGTCGCATCGCCCGGAGCTGCCGAGCCGCGCTCGGCCCCTGCCGCTGGGCGAGGGGCTCGGAGGAGCCCCCGCGCTCTGCAGCCCCTCCACCGGCGCAGCCGAAGGAGGATTTCGCCTGCGGATGCAACCAATTAATCCCGCAGCTCGGCGGGGGCAGCGCGGAGCCGCCCGCAGCCTTTTCCCTGCCTCCCTCGGAAGTCACGATTGAGAAGCGGGGCTGTCCGTGGAGCTCGTTTTAAAGCGAAGCTTCCGCGGGCTTTAAACGTGTTTACTTCCCATTCATTTGGCATCAGCCCCGCTGATACGAGAGCCTTCGAGGGGCTCGAAACATGGAGAGAGCTGAGCAGCAGAGCCCTGAGCCGGGGGAAACCCGTCTGCCTTGCTTCCTTCCCCTCCCCCGCCCGATATGGTCCTGTAAATTGCACAGAAAATACTTTTTGGAAAGCCATAAAAGCAGAGCCCCCCGTTATATCGCTCTGCCCTTGGTGACCCTCACTCCATCGGTCCGGTGACTACGGGCTCTGTCCCGCTTCTGCTTCACCCCCTGATTGCCCTCGACCAGTCCCGGCAGCAGGCACCCACCGACCCTGCCGACTTGTGCCAGGGCTTCTTTTTTTTCCTTTTTTTTCTTTTTTTAAAATTTTCCTTTTTATTTTTTTCCCCTATTTTTTTTTTTTTCTCCTGTACACATTTTACTGTGTGGAAGTGAAAGAAAAATGCGTCTCCTTCAACGTGCGCAACCCAGATGTGCAGTGCCTGCGGGGCTCGCCACTGAGCTGCAGCGCTTGGGGAGTCCCCTCGCCAGCCTCCCCTTAACCTACCCGGGAATTATGAAAGCTGAAGGGGTTTAAACTGGTTTAAGTTAACAAACTGCACTTAATTAGTTCTACCACATCCTGTAATCTGAATGAAATGTATAATATTCAAGACTAGAAGAGTTTTATAATGTTTATGATTCACTGAATAAATATTTGGAATCTGAACTCTTAGTAATTCATACCCAGTTTTAAGGACTGGTTATTTACTGGCAAGCAAAGGAACTAGTTAAGAAAATAGCTAAAATAATCAGTGTCGACTCATTTGTGAGTTGGGGTTTTGTTTCAGATTTTTCTTTGGTCGAGTGTTTTTGGCTTCCTAGTGTTGTATTTGAAGAAATGTTTACATTTGCATGTTAATGCAAATCAATTTTCTTTAGAATAGGTGTGAATATAATGCCAAATGCAGAACAACAGAGAAAAAATTGCCCCCTTGAGAGAGAAGTAGTCTCATCTTACTTTGCAATATTTTGGTAGTTAACTTTTTTCCCCAAAAAAAGCTTGTGCTAGAAACTGCATGTGATAATTGTATTTTGCTATAATGGAATGCAATTGAAATTAAATGGGTAACTATTATTTTTAAAATAATTGCACTTATATGATGCAAATCATAGCTATCTTTAAAAAATGTGTTTCCTGCTATAACTTATATGTTAGAATATGCACACTTTTCCCAGTTTTTTATATGCAATTTCAACAGAAGTTTAAGTCCTTTATTGTGCAAAATATATTTTTTCCTTTACATGGAGTTGCTAAAATTTTCATGTTACATTATTGATATTATGTTATTTAATTACACTGCTAATTCGTATGTTTTAAGCAACTTCTTAGTTTAGTTTATCCTTTAGATCATCTGGGCTAGTTGTAGCCTCTTGTCACAATAGAATGTTTTCCTGTATTTAGGAACCAACTGGTGAACCATCTCCTAAAAGACCAAGAGGAAGACCCAAAGGAAGCAAAAACAAGAGTCCCTCTAAAGCAGCTCAGAAGGTGAGATTGTTAAAGAGAAAGAATTACTTATGCTGTTTTTTCAACAGCTAGTAGCAAAAAATCCAATTATTTAGGCTGTGAAGTGTGGGATTGGAACTCTTTTAATAATGGAAGCTACATAAAGCATGCATACCACATTTTTAAAATTGGAATTAACATGAAGAGCCTAAGTATAGAACCTATGAGGGCATCTTTTTTAGTAGTTTACAGATTAGTGAAATAGCAATGTATTTCATGAGAAACCATGAGATGTCCTGCATCTAGGAAGGAAGTCAATGTTAAGGATATTATTTTTCTCATTAAGATTTTTGTAAGAGGAAGATTAATTTCTTACACACTTAGAGTTGTTACTACTACAGACCAAATCTGTATATTAAAGCTAAGTGCTTTGTCAAACATAAGCTAATTAGAAGTAAATCCAATTATGTGTTGATGGAAATAAGTGTATATATTGAAATTTACAGCTTTAAAGTGTGATGGTAAAGTAAACTTCAAGTTACAGTAAAAGCCTATTGTATCTTGTTTAGTAGTCAGTTTCAGAGAGACTTTTACTGGAAGTGCTTTTGGTCTTCTGAACCACTGTTTCTGCTTGGTGATGGGACCAAACTTTTAATCTGATGGTTCTGATTGCCTTTAGCTACAGGAGAAGCTCCATGAAGTCACTGCATTTAGTGCATGAACTTTACATCACAAATGCAACATGAAAGTTTGATATTTAATATGAATTGGGGAAAGCACAGCATTAAAAGCTGTGTTATCAAGGAAAATCATGCATACCCTTCTGTAGGAAATATTTTAGTGAACACAAAAGTTGTATATAGGCTTGAAAACAAATATGGGAGACTTGTTTATGTTGTTGGTTACACAGCAGTTAGCACTAGTTTACTGGTATTAATTCAGAAACAAAACTTACAAAATCTGATAGTGAATTGTAATGTTCAAGTGTATCAGTGTCTTTTAAGGGGGTGTGTGACAAAACGTGTGGAAGGTCCTTATCTAATTGTGGTTCATTTTTCAGTATGCCTATGGTACTGACCATATTAAGTTTGATAATTTTTCAGTGGTATAAATTACTATAGCAACTACTGATAAATATTAAATTATTAAAAGGTGGTTATGGTTTCATGTCTGTTTTGTTTAAAGTGTTTTCAACATTTTTTTGAGGTACATTTCCAACTGTCTTTAAATTCAAAATTGGTTGAGTGGGTTTTTTTGTGTTTGGGGTTTTTTTGGTGGGTTTTTTTGTTTATGTTTTGGTTTTTTTTTGTTTTACTTTATGAGCTGGAAAAAGCAGCATGTTCTGTCAAGAAATGCATGAACTAGTAAAAAATGCTTTACAGGTTAAGTATTAAAAATCTCTGAAAGATATTCTGCAAGGTAATGTGCTTTAAATTTTGATTTTTTTTTTCTTTATACAGTAAAAACATTCCTCAGATTCATGTTAAAATAGTTTATATGTGACTCTTCAAAAAAGAGAGAGCAGTTTTTTATTAGTCTAGCAAATCCAAATGTGAGCTTTAGTATTTTAAATATTACTCCTAGGAGTGTTGGCTTTCCTAGGAGAAACATTTGTAGAAAGATTAAATTTTAAGTAATTTGTAGAAATGTTTTTAAAAGATGCTTCTAAAAGAAATATTCACATTATTTCATTTACTTAAGTGATTTGGAAATCTGTATAAATGGAAAATAATTTTAAAACATTCATATATGTGTAGGTTTATCAAATCAAGAGTTTTCCAGATGATTCCAGATGATTCATACATAGTTATGCTCTCTTAATCTAATTTTCAAACTGAGTAATTTTGTTGTAACATTTTGATTTTCAGAATGCATCAAGTTACTCCTCTAATTAAAGCTTTTGGGTGTTGCTAATGCTAAAAATTGACCAAAGACCACATGTCTTTTTTTATAATAAAAAAAAAAAAACCTTTGAGAGGTATGTATTACAAGTCTTACTGGTTTCTAGGTTTATAGATAAAGTATATAAATGTTTGATAAATCCTCTAAAACATAAAACACTTATAAGCCTTACTAGAAGAAAGAGACTGGTATCACATTTCAAATAAATATTTTAGTCCTTTTTCCAAATTGATAATTAGCCCTCTCTAAAATGGTTAAGCTTCTCATCAGGTATCTCAAAGTATCTTTTAATGTAATATTATTTCAAATAGTTTTTCTAACTGTAATAAGGATGGGAAGGTTCTGGCACTGTAAGAAAGCTTCATTTGGTGGTGAGGGTATCACCTATGAAAGGAGTGAGCTATATGCTCAATTTTGTGGTATACATATTTACACATACATATGCATACATACATTTATTAAGACTTTTTTCAGCCTGCCTCAAGTCCCAGAAAGAGAACTGGCTATCTTAGCTTAAGCCCCTCTACATGTGAACCTGGGTACTATACACCCAGCTGGAATTTGCTGGAATTTCTAAAGAATAGTGCGTGCCCTGTGTGTTTCAAAGGGAGCTCATTGAAATGCTTTAGAGTGTTCACAACATGTTAGATAAACGTCGACCAGGAGAACCCACCGAGCAGCCATGAGAAGGCACTCATGATTAATTGATTGGGTGTTCTCTTGCAAAGCATTACACATCACAATTAAAAATGTATTGCACAAACTGGCAGTGAGTTAAAAATACTCCAGAGCTGGGGCTTTGTTTTGTGGTACTTCAAAAAGGAAATATCCTTAAATCAGTTGATGGACAATTTTCCCTGGAATTGTGGTTGTGTTATATATTTAACATTTCTTGGTTCACACGATTCTTTTAATTTTTTTTTTTTTTTTTTTTTTTTTTTTTGCAGCTTTAAGAGCTTGTGTTTGGTCTTAGTAAACTGGCCTTGGGGCATCCCAAAGCAAACTGTGCTTGTTAGGAAATTAGCAATGTGAAACTTGACAATGCATACAGAATGTTGCAAAACTAACTGAACAGCTAATAATGTGGCAATTACTCTCATTTTGGGTAATTTTATTTTTTTCTTAAAGCCTTGCATATCATGCATGCATAAGTTTTTATAAACTAGATACAAAAAATGAACTGTGTTTTATAGAAGACCAAACCATTTCTCAACTATTTAATTTTCACAAACAGGAGGAGCTCAATGTGTTACCAGATAGATAAGAGGTAGAGACAAAAAACTACCTTGCACCTTGATTACCTTGCACTTGAGTCCCCACAATTAGGTTGTTATTATGCAGTCTGCATCTTTAAACAAGTTATTCTGTCATTCATTTAAAATATTTGGGAAAAAACAACAAAATGTGAATTGGCTTTTAGGTTTTTTTCTCCTTAAAGCATAACTATTTTTTCAGGGAGATCATAGTGGGAAATCTTACTTTTTAGTTTCCTGGGTCTTCTGTGGTTGAATTTTATTTGTTTGGTGAGTGTGTTCCCAGCCCATTATACTTCCCCTTCTAGGGCACTTTTTTTGGTGGTTTTTTTTTTTTTTTTTTATTTGTTTATTTGTTTTGGGGTTTTGTTGGTTTTTGTTTTTTGTTAGTTTTTTTTTTGTTTTTGTTTTGTTTTTTTTTTACTTTTGGGGTTTCTTTAGCTGCTGTAGTTTGGCTTGATGAAAGTATTGTATGGGCATAAATACTTTCCTGTTTGGGAGCAGGAAACACATTTGTGACATTATAAAAATGAGTAGTAGAGACTATATTTATCTTAATAAAATTTACCTTCAGCTAGAATATGTAGAGTTTGTGATCCTGTGTGTGACCACACTTGCTATTGTTTCTAAGTTACATGGCCAGATTTGGTATGTAGAAAGGCTGGGTTAAGCAGTCCAAAGGTAAAAGAAAGGAAAAAACAACAACTAAAAAAATCCACCAACCAGAAAAGCGCATGTGATCAGGACTCTGCCCTGAATTGGTTCAGGAAAATCTAGTTGGCTTCTCCATGCTTCATTCATTTTCACCAATACCAGTCATTACAAGCTTAAAGGGAAAACAAGATCAAATTTATCAAGTGATTGTAGCGTGGTTATTGCATTGAAAAAATAAGAGACCTCAACATGAAACGTTCTGACCAGGATAGGAAAAACAGAAGACTGACTTTTGTTTAGAATTAAAATGGATAAAACAGGACTAGGAAAGTGTAATGTTTTTTATTTAGTCAGTGGCTAAGGTTTTTTTGAAGGGTGCTTTTTGTCTAAATAACTGTGTGGGTTTTTGAGAGGGACATACTCCTGCCCTAGATCTTTTGATTCTGTTTGATGACAGTGGTCTTCCTTCTGAGAGCTATCACTTATTTTACCTGACTTACAGTTCTGACACATTTTATCTGAGATCTCCAGCACATCATTTTGCAAAAATTACAGAGTTGCTTGAATTTAGATTCTGTTGCATTTGAGGTCTTCCTTGACAGTACATAGATGCCCAAAGAGCACTTTATAGATATTCAATTATTTATATTTGTCTCATCTTGTTAATTGCTTTCAGTAGTACAGCCTTGGTTTCTGTCTGGGTACAGCACATCTTTGCACTAAGGAGGCAGAGATCATGGGCAGTCAGATCCTGGAGCTGCTGAGAGAAGCTGTTAGGAAGCAGGGTTTGATGGCCTTGTGGTGCAGGGCTTAAATGGATTGCAAATCTTCCTGGGGAGTGTTAGCTCGCTTCCAGAGAGCAGTGACTGAAATGGTGATCTTTCTCACATGTGGTAAATTAAACCCACTTCCCATACAGATCGTGCTTTTAAATGTAAGTTTAGTTCTGTTTCTCAAATGTGACATTGCAAAAACAGTGTGTGTGTTCATATTATTGTTTATAAGAAATTTCACGTTTTTAATGAATGTTTGATAGCACACTCGACCCTTCTTTAAGTTTGGTGATTTAATGTCTTAGCTGTAAAAAGTGAGGTCACACCTCACAGCATAGTAGCACCAAATGTTAAAAACCCCCTGACCAAACACCATCTCTGAGTGGCCTGGAGCTCTGTCAGGATTTACCCCTCGCTTCAGAGGCAACACTTCAATTAAAGTCAAGAGCCAACAGTCTGGAGTGCTTTTGGTGATTCAAAAACCTGTTCAGAGGAAAGGCAATGTTTTAACACTTTCATGGAGAAACAATGTATTAGTTATCTGATACACAGTAAAACATTTCTTCAAGGTTCGATTAAGAGAAAGGCTTACACTGCTGTAGAAAATGCAGGCTGTATTTTAGCAAGATGCAGGCTGAAAAAAGAGAGAAGGAGGTGGAATATTTTCCTAAACTTCATGTATTTATCATTACTGATGTGCTGGTATACTCCTTTTGTTTGTTCTAGAAGTGTTTTGTCTTTCTTTTCTCTTGAAAAGGAGATTAAAACTTCCACTTTGGAGGTTCTTGTCATTCATTTTCTGCAGTTTAATCTGCGAAAACCCTGCTATTTACTTACAGAATCCCTCTGTACCAAAACATCACCTCTGGCATGCCTTGCTGTTTGCTCAGCTCACCTCTGGGAAAGATTTGATTTTGATAAGAACTATGGAAATGTTTTTCTTCTCACATGAGGTGGAAGTCATATACTGCAGTAATATAGTGCCTTTCAATCTGTTAGGTCCCCTAGGACTTGACAAACCATTACCCAAAGTAGCCAGCAGGAACATCAGCCATTTCTGACATGGACCTTTGGTGGTGGTGGAGCTCAGCACTGCTCATGGGAAGCAGCCACACTCTGTGACAGTTTATGGCAGAAAAATATATTAGTTATTCAAAGAAATCTCTCATGTTCATTGTAATTTATAGTTAAAATTTGTGTACCTTAGTTATTATACCAAAGTAGGTTTTGTTTTCAAAAAGTCAATTTTTAAAAATAGAGTTTTGGAAAAGGATCTTTGCTTCCAATGTAGTAATACACAAAAGAAAACAAATAGCCTTAGTGCTCTGATATCATGTCAAGTGTTGATTTGTTAAGATCAATTATAACTGATATTTTAATTTTAAATTTATGCCCAATGTTTCATGAAGTAAATGTAGAAGCAGGGGGCACAGCTTATCAAACACTAAACAATATTTGTTTTTTTGCGTCCTTCAGGTTATGGGGTATAAAGAAATTGAATGCTTAAAGGAAACAAAAGCCAGAAATAGACAGCTACAGGATATAGTAAATGCACTTTAACAAGTATTCTCTTAAGAGGGTTTCACCTTACATGTAACACCGGTATAAGCGATTAAAGCTCAAGTTTACTCTTTTAACAAGTCTGAGTGATAATTTTGCCCTTTAGGAGTGTGAATTTTATTTTTCACAGCTTTCTTATTGCGAGGTATTTATTTCAAAGTAATTGCATTTAACTCACAAGGCAGGGTTTTTTGTAGAGATTCCTTCACTAGTTTCTCAGCTCAAGTTCTCTTTTAGAGAGATCCGATTTACACAGCATTAGGTTTCAGTATATGTTACAGTGATTGACCAGCAAGTGATTTATTTAATGGCACAGTTGATTTCTAAGGGCAAATCAAATACACATGCAGTTAACTGGGGGAAAAAAACCAAAGCAACACAATTCATGTGTATTAAAAGTCTTCATTCTTGGGGACTTTGTATCTGGCAAGTCCCCACCTGGCTACAGGTGGTGGCAAAATCCTGAGTGGAACAGGATTATTTACCTGGTATGGATGGCCATAGCCTAGCTAGCAAGAGTAGCCTATTTTTAAATTTTAAACTCTATCAGCTTTTTAGTGTACTGCATAAGTACTGTTATTAGTAATAATATTCACAATGTCACGCAGTGGAATTAGTGGAAGAGCCTATAAAAGAGCCATATTTCCTTTAAGCTGAGCTTCAGGAGAAACTTCTGGGCTTGCATAAATATATGCTGTCACTTTTAGGGCCTCTTCCACATTATTTCCTTAAACCTGGAAAGGGAAGGTGTGTTTTTGGCAGTAAAAGGTTTGCTTACTGCTTAAGGATGTGCTTTTACCTGGAAAACTTCATGTGAAAAGTAGAGAAATTGTTTCCCAATAAGAACACAGACATGTTCATGGTGATGCCTGTCTTAATTAATTTCATGCATGAACACAGTGAGACTAAAAAGGAATTGTAGCCACTGCAAACTGCTTTGATCAAACTTGAAGCAGGCTGTATTTTTAATTTAGTATCTTCAAATACTTTTTGATGGCCCGTGAAAGACTAGATTTGATGTTATTGGAGGTTCTCAGGTTTCCCAATTGCCCTACGTCCCCACCTTCAGCCTGCATGTCAGATGGTTGGCCAGGGCACCCCAGGCTCTGCTGAGGGTCCTCAGCAGCTGGGGCTGTGTGGGCACACTCCTCCATGCCCCTGGACACAGAGTGCATCAAGGCTGGGGCACTGCCTAGCCACACTGGCTGGAAACCTCAGAAAAAGCAGCATAATCTCATCCTACCAGAAAGCACACAGCTTAGCTAGGGGCCTGGTGCCACCCAAGAGGTGTAATTGCAGCTAATGTTACAGGAAAGGAGTTCCTAGTTGCTGAGGCTGTTAAGTAATGCCAAAGTATAAAATATGTTGTGTTTCTTTTACAGAAAGCAGAAGCCACTGGTGAAAAGCGACCTAGAGGCCGGCCCAGAAAATGGGTAGGTATTTCACTTCCAGATTTATTTGCTGTGTTATAAAGCATGTTATAAAGTCCATTCCTTTAGAGAACAGTAATTTCATTTGTTTAAAAAAGCATCTATCTTGTGTGTTCTTTGTTCTGGTGGATTGACTAAGGGGTTAAGAGAGCAAAGAGGTTGATCACAGCTTCCTACCTTTAGACTCTGGTAGTTTGCTCAAGACACTTTACAATTGAATGTTTGCTTCGAGTGAATATTTATGCATATCTTATCAGCATGAAAAGAGGCTCAACTCTTCCTTCAAAAGAGAGTAACAATGATAACTTGTTCAATAATTGAGTAACAAAGCTTCAGGCATCAGAAGGTGATAAGACTCAGATGTAGGGTGCACAAGATAAAGTTTAAAAACCAAAATGCTTTTGTTCTACATTGCCTGGAAACATGCATATTTTCCTTAAATCCAGTGAGAAACAGCACAGATGAACAGCAGGATACTTGCACTTACAACTTAGTTTTTCCATTCACAGTCATTTTCATGCCTCATATATTTGTGGTGACTGGTAATATATTTCATTAGAAGTTTCCGCTTTTCCTGACCCCATTGAGTCTTTAGATGTGTCTATCAGATGTGTGTTTTTATTCTTCAGCTATGGAAGAATTTCAGTTTTAGGTACTTGAAGTTTTGTGTTTTGTAAACATGTTTACAGCTAATGAGGGCCTGCCTGGTGCACTTCTCCTCTGCATGTTTTTCACTTGTGCATGGGCTTTCATATAGGATGTCACTAGGAAAATGGGGTTGAGAATTAGAAGATATAAAGGTGTGGCTCTATCCTTCATCACAAGTTAACATTTCTGATTTCCCTTTTCCAGTTCCTTTTTCTTGCTCAACATTTTACTTTAAACGTCTTTTTCAAACCCACCCCCACCACCTCAGTTTCAACCCCTTATTCCACTCTGTCTTCTCTTTCCTCTTGTCAGCCTTGTCATTTTCTCCTACAATTTGTTCAGTTCTTTTGCATAGCTGTTAAAAGAGTTGTAAAAGTATATGCTTGTGAAAGCTCAAACAGCACCAGAAGGTACTGAAAACTGCAGCTAAGTTTCCCCAGAGTATCAGCCACTAAACACAGGAAAGCTGCCTTTAGCAGTCACTTTAAGAGTTAGCTCTATTTCATTTTCCAGTGAAGGTACTACAGGATATTTTTGGGGGGAAACCAGACCACTGCATACTAGATGGGTGGTTTATACCTATAGTTTTTAAGTCAGGCACTTTTCAGGTACATGAGGCATTAAAAAAGGTGGCTTTTTGCAAAGTGTCTATGCTGGTGATCTTCTCATAAGCAGCTTGGGGAAGGGAAATGCCAAGTGCAGTAAAATGTGGGTCAGTTTCTGTCTGTTTCTTCCCATCTGGCTTGAACCTTGCATATCTGGACGCTGAGTGTTGCTTGCTTGATCCTCACCTTGGGGGCAATCCCTGGGAAACAGCAGAAATACCTGGTTTATGAGAGTAATTAATTTATAACAGTCAAGCCATCCCCTCTGAGTTAGGAATGTGTGACAGGTGAGCAGGGATGGTTGAAGAGTTTGGGGAAAAGGCAGCAGCCTGAAATGTTAAAAAGGTTTTCTCTTCCAAGTACTTATAATCAGAAACTAAGGTGAGTTTTCAGTGAAAAGGGCTAATATAGCACTTCTGTCATCTTGTAGGCTAGAAAGTTCTCTTTCTATGTCTGTATTTTTATGGGGAAGAAAGAAAAAGCAGTGTAAATGGAGTATTCAGTATGGAATTTGCTATTTATCAGGTCAATGAAGAAATGAGAATTACTGAAATGGGTTGTATGCATTATTTTATTATTAGACCAATACTTTCAACAGTTCCACTCATTTTTTAAAATTAATGCATGTATTGAAACTTGGTATTATTTTGTTGTTGTGCCTGTTGAAAGCATAGTCTTTTTATTTTCTTATTCCAATTATGTGCTTGCTTCTTGTAATTTTCAGAGATAATGCTCCAATTTGCAGCTTGCATTGAGATAATTCTTCAGACTGTGAGAATCAAATATGCCATTTTTCCCTCTTCTCATTTTTCTCTTTTCCCAATTTAAATTAAATTCATGGGTCCCACTTGTAGTTGTAATCAGGAGGGGAGTCTGCCTGGAAGCAGATGGTACAGCATCATCCTATCTGTTTAGACCTCCAACATGTAGCTGGAAAATGCACCTTTTTACCACCCATATTACAGTTTAATCCTTAATGATTATATTCGTCCTTAATCCAATTTATTTATATGTCAAGCCTTACTGATGATGGTTTAATATCTGTGTAAGTAAGGAGCATGTAGGGTTTTTGTTTTGGAGAGGGCAGAATTCTACATTTTCGTAAGTTTGTAACCCTTTTTTTGGGAGTCTAGAGGTTCTGTGTCATATGTTGTTCATCAAATTGTAAAGTATTATTTCTGCTGTTTCCTTCAATATGCACATGCAGAGACATACGAGCTAACAGACCACTGTAGAATTCCGGTAGCTGGTCTTTCTGCTGGTTCAAATTAAGTATTTAATGTTTGTGACTCACAGTGTATTTATTTATATATTATTTTTTAGAGGAGAAGTAAATCTTTTTTGACTAGTATAAAACTGAGAGGGGGAGGGAGAGTCCAAGTGAAGAGGGCAAAAAGCCCAGTTTATCACAAGCATATGAGATATTAGATGATATTTTTAATGCAATAATGTGTACTTTGCAAAGTTGTCAAAGGAAAAAGACCCTTGTCAATAGAATAGACAGTAAAGATTAAACAAAATCTGAAAATAAAATATTCAGCTAAATGTGGAGAGTTAATTGGATGAAAGTCCTGAAGATAACAAGGTCAAGCAGGTGGGTGATGAACATAGCTGAAATCAGGAACACAGTGCTTCCTGCTATAAAACTCACCTTCACTGTAGGCTGCTGCACAGCATGTGGAACACATTGAAGGCTGTGAGTCCATTATCTGTCAATCCTCTTCATGGGGACCCCAATACTCCTTAATTTTAGAGGTGCACCTCTTGGATGCACCTGCATTAATGTGTTAAGTAAATCAGGAGTATGCTTTGGAAATGCATCTCCTGATTTTCCCTATTTGCTGCATGTGTTGTGTAGCAGTCCCAGAGCTCATTGGCTGGACTCCTTTCAGATGAAACCATTGGAAGATGTGCTGCAGAAGTGCAGTCTGGTAGACATTCAACCTACAGGACTAGGCTAGAGTGAAATGAAAACCTCTTAAAAGGTGTGTGATTTGGACCTTAGGTCCTCATCACCATCTTGTGGTCCATATTGTAGACATAGCTTTTGATGCTTAAAAAAAGGCTATGAAGCAACCTGTTTTTTATTAGCAGAATTATTTTATGTAGCACAGGCATAAAGCAAAATTCACATTCTCATAGAAGTCAGTGAAAGGTTTATCATTAACTTCATCAGGGCCACGTTTGCCATTGAGGCCTGATGCTGCTGCTCATGGACTCAGTGGCTGTTTTGCTCATGGCTTCACATAGCCCTTTTAAAGAGCTATCAAATATTTTTTATTGTATTTATTTGATTTGTGTATCCTTATAATTTGACTGAAGGTTTATGAGTAGAGAAGAGAACCGAGTTATCAATTGTTTTGCTGTCCCAAAGAACAGCATTGCAAAGCACTGGAAATGTCATAGTCAACTAGTGATCTCAGGCATCAGTTTAATGGAGGAATCTGAAATCCAGTTTTGAAGTTGATACTGCAAAGAGTATTTGTTTTTTATTTCCATTGCTTTTGTTGAGTCTTTAGGTAGAATCTTTTTTGCATTTCCAAGTTGTTTGACTTGAGCCATGGACTCTGCATGGCATGGCAGATTTGTTCCAGGGGACAGTCCAGAGCTTTTTACAGGCTTGAGCAGGATGTTGGTGAGGAGAAGAGATGGCTGATTCCATGCCATATAGCTGTTTTAAAAAATGGATAGATGCAATTCTAGAATTTACACGATTGTAACAGTAGAAAATACAGGATGCATGTGAAGCATCTGCCTGCGCATCTCATCACTGGAGTCTAAGTAAGAACTTGTTCAGAAAACTTGCAACCATTTTGTTTTCTGCTAGACAGTATGGAGAGCACATTTCAGTTTAGTATAAGAGATAATGAGAAATTAATTTACTTGAGCAGATTTTTAATCTGATCTTGTCATGATCATCTAGACAAGCTGAGAGGGCAGGGACTGCTCAGCCTGAAGAAGGCTTCAGACAAACCATAGAGCAACCTCCCAACAACCGAAGAGCTACAAGAAAAATGGAGATGGACTTTTTTTAAGCACCTGTAGTGATAGGACAAGGGGAAATTGCTTTAAACTGGATTAGAGTGGTTTAGGTTCGATATTAAGAGGAAATTGCTCACTGTGAGGGTGGTGAGACACTGAAACAGTTGTTCAGAGAAATTGTGAATATCCCACTCATGGGAGTGCTCAAGGCCGAGGTGAATGGGGCTTTGAGCAATCTTTTCTAGTGGACAGAGTCTTAGGCCATGGCAGGGTTTTGGAGCTAGGTGATCTTCCAGGTCCCTTGCAACCCAAAGCATTTGATGGTTATATGATTGATGATTATAGTACTTTTTAAATGAACTCAGAGATTCACTTTATATGCCTGTTAGAATGCCAGTTTAAGCAAGGCTAAACCACATTTGAAAAAATATACTACAAAAATGCTTTTTTATAAAAAAAAACCCTTTTTCTTCAGATTATTTCTCAATGCAACTCTGACATAGCTGAGATACAAAGCCTTAGACATGGAATTGATGAAATGTTTCTATGCCAGCAGTTCCTGTGTCAGGGCAAGAACTCCTAGTGCTCATTAAGATTTTGAAAATGAGGTTCTTAATTTTGAAGAAATACATATCATGGAAATCCCATTCCTTAAAGGACTCATCAGTGTTTTGAGACTATTTCTTGCCCATATTAGCTCAGTTGGTCAGAGCATGATTTAGTAAGACCAAGGCTGTGGGTTCAATGCCCATACAGACGTGCACTTTAGAGTTGGACTTGATCCCCATGGGTCCCTTCCAACTCAAAATATCCTGTGAATATGTGAACACTGAGCCTGGCCACACCTAAGACAAGTTTCTAAGTCAAATTTCTGCCTGATAGTAGATACTCTGTGATGTAAAGTAATTTAACTAATTTTTCTTCTTATGCAGGCAGTCTTTTTTTTCTCATATGAAGTCATGGTCTAAGGCTGCTTAAATTCATGTAGTCTTATTCACTGGGTGGTAGAGGGAAAGAAGAATGTTCTGAGATCATAGTCCAACCTGCTCCAAAGAAGGCTTTGCTATACCAGTGGTGAATTCTCAGCTGGAGTATTAATCTTTTGGCATTATGGAAGAAAATCTAGACAATAAAGTAAGACACATAATTGACTTCTAGATAGCAAAAGGTTAGTGTGAAACTTGCCCCCCTTTGCTGTGGTGCTTACCAGTGTATTCCTAAGCTAGGCTAGAGATTCTGCTGTTATAAGAACATGTGTTTGTTTAAATTGAGTACTAGCAGGTCCATTTGGAGCAAGCCATGGCTGAGGTAAAATTTAAGTCACATATATTGGATGATGAATGAAAAAGTTGCTATATATGTAATTACAGAAGATAGCAGAGATAAATTTCAGTTTCTTGTTCTTGGAAGAATAACAAAACTTCCATTATTTTGAGTCTTTACAACTTTTGACTGCTCTATCTGTAAAGTTACTGCTTCATAGGAAGCGGATTGTGAAAATTTACATAAGCTGCGGTTTACTTTAATCTTCCAAACTACCTTAGCTTCCTTCTGGAGGTCACAGTTACTATTTTATGACTTGGTAGTATAAAATACTTTCCTTCTTGAAAACGTTCTCCAGCTGTGTGGGCAAGAACATCACCTAAGAGTGCTCATTGTTTCAGTGGTCTAAAGAGCATGAAGGAGCTTTTTTAATTATGAAAAAAGAACCATTGACCTCTCCTTTAAAATTCCTAAACTTAGAAAGTGGATGAAGGACATGAATTAAAAGCCTTAAATTTTTTTTACCTGTACACTTACTTTCCAGTATAGATGACCTGTAAAATAAATCATCTCTCAAAACATGAAAGTTTTGACAAAACTTGAATTGTTGAACTTCTCTCCTCTGACTAACAGATTTTTTTTTTTTCTTTTGCCAATTTTTGGTTGTTTGGTTTTTTTTTTTACTTTTCAATTCAACATTCTGGGAAAGGAAAAATTCATCTTACCTGCTTGTACCAAATGCATTTTAAAAAATACTAAAAATATGTTGTCTCCCCAGTGTTCAGAGATATATGTGTCTTCATTTCTTTAGACATTTGTCTAAGCAAATAGTGTCCTTCCTTGAAATATCAGAGTCCTGTTCTTTGTTGGTATAAATGGATGTAACAATATTTATTTGAAAGAGACCACAACAGAAAATTTAGCCGTGATACTTGTTTTCCTAAATGCATTTATATTAGCAAAAGGATATTTCACTCATTCTCTAATTCACTTCCACTTCTGTTAAGGTATATTAAAAGGTATCATCTTAGCTAAAAAACCACTTTTACTTCATCTGGCATTTCAGACTCCTTAAAGTAAAATCTTTTATTCTGTTTGAGATTCAAAGAGGAAATTTTATCAGATGAAAAAAAAATATGAACCAAGTAAAATTAGAACATCTCCAATGAAAGGCAAACTGAAATTCTTAGCTATTTCTCTTTTTTATGATCTCAGATAACAGGTATTAAAGAACTTAAAAAATCAGTTTTCTGTTTGGTTTTATTATCCTCACTGCCTTTTTAAGTACAAGGAAACTGGGCACTGAGGCTGTTTGCGGCAACATCAGGAGGCATTTTTATGCCTGCAATGTTTGATTTCTTAGGGTTTTTTACTAGCACAGTTATCAGCAACTGTGCATCCAAATACCTGACAGAGAAAATCAGGTAAAGAAAAGCACAGGCACTCATTCTTGCTCCTACATTTCCATTTTCACCATTTAAATTGTTATGAATGCAGAAAGAGAAGCTGGGCCTCACCTCCATTGAAAGTGTTCTTCACAAGGTTAATTGCCTTGCCCAAGGAAATCTGTAGGAGAGCCAGGAATAGAACTCAGATTTCCTGGCAGCCTGCCCTATGCCTTCAGCTCAAGGCCATCCTCCAGTAAAGCTTGCTTGAGAGCACATTGGATGAGGCAGGGAGGGAAACACACTTTTTAATCCTGTATTTTAAATCAGTAGATTTGTTTTTACCTGTTTCAGTATCTCTGGCAGTGAGGAGTAGGAGTAAGATATTTGAAGCGTCTATATATCATCCCTACAGATATTTAAAAGGCATGAAGATGTGGTCCTTATGGACATGGTCTAATGGTAGGCTTGGCAGTGGTGGGTTAATAGTTGAACTTGATGATCTTATAATTCTTTTCCAAGTTAAATGATTTTGTGATTATATGATTCCATATACAGGATGGAATGAAGAGATTCAGGACTAGAAGGGTTTTGAACCAATCCCACATACAAGCCTGAAGGATATTTCATGCATAATCATTATATTTTCTCATCTTTGTACCTTGGTTACACAGAACTCCAATACTGACTGATTAAATGACAGACATAATCACAAAAATAAGGTGCCTGGTTCCTTGAATATTTGGTATATGGTTACTCTCCTTTTGAACATTAGCCAGTCTGAGTCATAGCTGTGGTACAGGGACATTCCAAGCCACCTCATCTAGAAATAGATGAGTCACCTCATCTATTTCCATTCCTCATCCTCATCTTCTTGAAAGATATTGCTGCAGAAGGAAAGAAAACCTATGTTTTAATGTGTGATCTAGAAGATTCAGAGTCAAGACTCTAGGTTTTCTTAAAATTTCTGACAAATTGTGCCACTCCTTTAACATAATTTAATTTAATTCTGCTTTATACTGTGAGCCCCCATAGTGCAATAGCCCAACAAGAAGATATCATGGTTTTTCTCCACAAGAAAAGGCCATCTTATAAATAGCATTCAGCCCCTGTGTGGGTAAGTTAACTCCTGTCAATTAAGAGTTACCATAATAATTAATGGCAGGTAATACTTTTGGCTTTGTCTTGCATTCTGTACAGATCCAAGCAGGTAATGTGGATGCCAAAGGAATGCAGGGTTGATCCTCTCCTGGAAGAGTTTGGAGAAGACTGATACTGTGATAATTAATATTTGGAGAGTAGTTTCAGGTGTTTAAATGAAAGTCATTATATGCTTTAAGTGCAAGCATTGTTTCCTCTTCCTTGATCCTAAACCTCACTTCAAATTACAGTTCAGTGTTACATTTTAGGTATGAGGCTAGATTTTCAACAAGAAAGTGGGCTTCCTCCATTAAATAGCTGCAAAATATCCTCACCAGGAATTGTCTTCTAATTCTGTATCACACAACATTTAGTGGAGAAAAATACTTTCTTTTTGTCTATGCTGTTTTGAATTTCTTTTGTGCTAGTTCCCATTTAAAATATAAATGGAGCATAGTTTACATTAGCATTTACAAGTCCCTAAGTGACAGATTCGTGAGACTGCAAAAGAAAACCAAAATTAAAGTAGAGGGACAAGACCCTGAGATTTGAAAATTGTGACTTCACGAGCTGTATTGCTTAAATAGTTAGATTGGAATACACAGTTTAATGATTTAAAGATGCAGTAGTGACAGTGCTGCTAGAAGAGGAATAAATCTTTTCAGGTCCAAGAGAATGCAGATATTTTCAGTTTTGGGGGAGCCCTGCAATGGGAAACATGGATGACTGGGAAGATGACAGTCTGAATGAAAAAGCCTTATGTTGAGAAGCATGTAACTGTGGAGAGCAGGCTGATAATGCTGACAACACTGTTCCTTTTGCATTCCTGTGCTGTTCTCTGTTCAGAGTGGTTCTGGTTGCACAAAAGATGCTAATTAGCCTTGCTGTTACTGCAGGCTGTTGGTGGGATATGATTTCCTTTGCAATACAGTGAGACAAGGAGGTTGCTTCTTGGTTGTTTTGATGTTGTAGTGATTTCATTTCAGGAAGGAAATCCTACTTGTGCACAAGGGCAGCTAGCAGCCACCCTGTGCTGATGGGAGGGGAAGGTGGATTTATCTCTCAAATGCAGGCATCTCTGGGTTTCATCCTTTTTCTTTCATGCCATAATATTGCAGGAATCTATTACACCCAAGCTACAGCCTGTCTCACTAGGGATTTGGATTCTGTCATCTGTTCCCTTCCAGGACAGGCTCCTAGAATAATTTAAAAGTCTATGTATTATCTCCAGAGATATTTAAAAGATATATAGGTGTGATCATTAGGGACATGGTTTAGTGGTGGACTTGGCAGTACAGGATTAATGGTTGGACTTTATGATCTTAGAAGTATTTTCCATCCTAAATGTTGAAAACTGGCCTTAATTAGTACTCAAAAATTGTGTAGTTTCTCTGCATGGCATTTCAGCTTCAAGAGAAGGACTGGAAAACCCTTTTCATCCAGAGAAACACAGGAGTCTGTGATTTGACACTTACACAGGAGGTGTGGATTTAAATCTTCACCACATTTGCTAATAGATAGGCTCCCTGTGAACAGTCTTGCTCAAAGATGCTGATGTCCAGGCTGGACCTGAGCACTGTGGACAGTGCTATGCTCTGTCCAGGTAATTCATACCTCTGAAGGCTTCTCCAGGGATGGAGCTGGATTTTGGATAGCTGTTGGCTGAAACTTGAAATGAAGTGGAGTTTTAGTAGGGAGGTAAGGCTAGCTGCCTTAGATTATCAATTTTGAGCATGTTCAGCTAATTAAACTGAGAGGACTTGAAGGTTAGTAATAAAATACCAGGCAACTGAGAAACTTCCAGAGATAGCTGCAGAGAATAGATGGATCAAACCCCACTTTATGCATAAGATCCATAAGATTTTGTTTGTGTGTTTTATAATATGGATGCTAGAATCTTGCTGGCAACAGCTTGCTGCAGTCTATTTACATGTGATTCTAATTCCTTCTCTTGCCAGTTTAAATTGTATTCCCTGTTATCATTGCAGGTATTGCAGAGTTTCAGGGGGTTTTTGGCAGCTCAGTTATATATCTTTATGAGTACTATTTCCATAGCAGTTTTAGGAGACTAGTAATGAATAATGCATGTCTTTATTCTGCTTTTTCTTGTCACTTCTTTAAAATAAACTCTCTATTTTCAGTTTGTTTTATTCTACTCTATCAATCCTGAGAACTGCTGAACTGTGGATCTGCAGAGTCAGACTTTGGTGCTACTTATGATGACTTAAATAGTAGTACTGATAAATTAAATTTGATTGTATGCCTGTATTGGTGTCAATGGGAATGGCCCCTCATCTGCAGAGGTTTTGCTTTGATTAAAAGTCATTTGCCAGTGGTGGCAGTCTCCATTTTGGAGACTTAATGAGTGAATTGGCACAATTTAGGGTTTTTTTCATCTTGTCTGTTCTGAGTAACTGCTGAGAGCTTAAAAACATTCAAATTGGTAGTTTCTGTATGGAACAGAACTCATGACTTTACCTAATATATTACCCAAATCCATTCTGACTGTTACCCATTATCCTTATAGCAATTGGAGCCTTTTACAAGATGTAATAGAAACACATATGTGAGCTTCACTGTTACGATTTTATCAAAATTGCATTGTGTTAACATATTCTTGGGGCTTCCTTAGTATTCACAGAGAACCCATTCAGGCTCTGGCTGCTTCTCCTGCTTTGTTTCCTGTTAATGATGCTAAATGTCTTGAGAAATCTGCTTGGAGACCCTCCTTCCATGTTCAGCTGTTTATTTGGGTTTTGAAAAAACATCTCACACAAGTGACAAAATATATACAGTACTTGGATCAAAGTATTGAATATGTAGAGGAGACAAGGTGCTCTCTGACATGGCACGTACTGTTGCATTCATTAATGTTCATTAACATTTGTGAACTCTTCAGAGGTATCTGAGGTGTATGAAGTTTTCAAGGTACTTCTGCAAACTTCCCAACTTCCCATTCAAGTCAAGAATGACCATTGAAGCAATTGTGTCATCAAGATTTATGCATAAGTCTCATCAAGACAGGTGGACTGACAACTGGTCTGCCAGTGAGACATCCTGCCCCTGGTCTACTAGATTGAATGTGTAGCCAGGAGATGAGTGATAAAACATTAGGTTTGTTGAAGTCTATGGCCAAACTCCTGATGAAATCACCTGCCTGGATTTCAGCACTTCTCCCTCAGCCACTAATGTGATACATCACCGTGTCTGCTGCATGGTTATGAGCTCTGTAAATTGTGTGAGTAGCCATGCTTGCACGAAACTCAGGTAATTTGAGGAATACTATCTTTACATGTTCAACAGAAACTTCATGGTGACTCTTACATAACAAGAAACATTTTTTGACTAAATTTGTGAATACAATAAATTATGAATGTCAGCTAATTTTTGAGGAGTCACTGCATGAATAGCAGGTTGACTGGAATTGTACAGAGATACGCAGAGAAGATTTTTTTTGCTTTTTTTAATTATCAAGCACTTGTATGCCACATAAACAGTAATACTTCTTAAAAGGTTAACTTCTTCAGTCATTTCTGTGAATTATTTGATAAGTGAAATATGGACAACTCTGTACTGTAACCTTCAGCAATTTTTTTAAAAGATATGTAAAGATGTGGTTTTGAAAATTCCTGAATTATCTTGCTTTTTCTGTTTGTATAATTTTAATTGAGCTGTGGTCATATATAGATACATACTGAGGGTATATTAGTCACTGAAACTAATTCCTTTTAAGGTGAGTCTTTGTATAGTTGTGCCTCCACTGAAGTGAATCCAATAGCAAGATTCCAACTTACTTGGTTGAAGCCAGGATTTCTCTCTAAAGGTTTGTAAATGGTGATATATGAATTGGAAACCCTTTCTTAGTTATGCTAACAAAAAAACACTTATGTTTTGAGTAAGGGAAAGAATTTGCCCTTTAATCCACAGTATACCTTAAGGGAGAAGGTTTTGCACGTTATAATTTTTGTTTAAACTACAACAAATCCTTTAGGTAAAGACAATATCCATTGTGCAAGAGCAACAATGAGAAATTATGCTATAGCTGAAGCTCATACATGAGCACAAAAATGTTTCAAAATTATATTCTTAATAATAATAATAATAATGATTTTGCTCCAAGCAGAAAGGTATTTTATCTCTTTCACTGCTCATTTCAGGAAGTAATCTCAACCTTTGCAGGCAAACCAGATGCAACTGCTTTCCAAGAAAGAGGTTGTTAACTCCATTGTGCCAAATCACAAAAAAGGCTATTTACAGGAGAAGCTAGTCACCATGATTTTTTTACATAATTATAAATCACTGTGGTTTTCTTTGCATAGTTAAAATTTCAAATAGTAATTAAGTAATGTCCCAGAGCAAGTTTTGTGCATTGCAAAGCTCTGTACACCTTTCTTCACATTCCTGAAGCCTTTATCTTGAGTGTATAATAAATGAGAAGCAGAACTCTAGTGATTTATTTAGCTTTCTCATTTTTTTAACGTCTTAGTTTGTAGAAAAGCTTTTAGTGACCAGAAAACAAAACAAAAAAAGAAAAAAGGAAAAAAAAAAGTGGAGAAATTCCATCCTTTCTTCACACTTCTATGAGCATTCCAGACACTTTGCACAAGTATAGAAGCACAGCTGAACATAGCTGTATCCATTCTGTTTGTCTTCTCTGGGTCAACATTTGAATCCATAGCTTGCCTGCTGCCCTCTTTCAGGGCTACATAAATGTCATGGATAAAAACTTTGAAAAAAGTTCTTGTTTTCAGTAATTAAAACATGATTAGACTGTTGAAAAAATCAAAAGGGCATTTATTTAATTTAACAAAGAAGGGTGACAGTTTATTTGGAAGACATCTAATAAAACAAATGTCTAGTCCAAGACTAACTATGAGAATATGAGAAATTGTGGGTAACCTTTGAGAAAATCAAACAGTAAAGAGTAAAAACAGGCAAAAAGAAGGAACAAAGAGCCCATGTCTCTGTAAGATCTAGAGTGGTGGGGAATTGTCACTTTTGGATTCTTACACTGAATTTGATCTCACCAGCTGTCAGTTTCAGTGTCCCATCAGAGTTTTCAGTGTAGGGTGAGTGTCTAAGTTACCATTTCTTATTTTGCATGCCTATCATAGACCCTCTGCCTCTTGCAGTCTAGGAAACTGAAAGGGAAAATATTTTTCTTCTTTCAGAAACAAAGATGATGGGTAAAGCTCTTTTGTTTACAGCAGTTATGCTCGGTATATCAAGGCTCAGGGTAACTCTCTTACTACCTGGGTTAGATAGAGTTCAGGAGTTCACATTCCTGTTTTTGGATTCTCTTGCTCAGCCAGATACCTGGGGATCTCCTAGTAACTAGTTCATTATGGTTATCTTGCTTTATTGAATACAGAATAGGCAGACCCTAGAGATAAAAGTCATGTCAGCTTGAGGAGGAGGGCAGAATCATGTGAAGTTTGAAGGCAGTTCAAAATCACTTCATTCCCTTCATATCCTGTCTTAAGCTCTATGTCTGATTTTGCACTTCCAGGGAGTGCAAAGAGTTGGACCCACAGCTTGTGATTAAAACTGCTGCTGACATCAAGATTGAATTTGGGTGGCAACACATCAGCACCATGAATGATTTATGAATAAAACAGAAATTTTAAGGGACATTTTCATACTTGACTCAAGTGAAAAGTAGAGAATATTATTTGTGCAGATGGAAACGTCCATGCCCACTGAGGTGCAGTGTTGTCTTTGCTAATCTCAGATGTATTTGTGTTTGAGTGTGGATTTTCTCCTTTGCACAGTGGTTCTCCTTCTAGCCAGTCTGTCAGTGAAGTCATAATCCCACAGTTGACATCATAGTCTGTAATCATGGAAAGTATTGCAATCTCACAGTCTCTGAATGATGGGAAAATGAGCTGTAAGACAGGAAGTTGCTGTTTAAACTCAAACCAATGGCAATTATCAGAAACAGAGAAAGTAATAAGACAGTTCTGTAGAGCCAACTGATTTTTGGAGCAGTACTGCTGAAGGCACTTGAGTTACCCCAGGGAGGAGCTTACCCCCTGTGTCTGCAATGACTTGATGGCAAGCATCGAAAGGAAGTGAGTTTACACTCCAGTTTAATACATTGGAAAGTTTTCCCTTGTCTGAAACTCTGTCTTTGTCTTTATCTCTGAATTTCCTGGCTTTTGTGGATTTATATAAGGTCTTTAATGTTATTTCAATGTATTTTTTTCTGGTGTCTGATGTCTTTTGAGTTGTTTTTACAGATATGTATTTAATGAAACAAAAAGCTGTCTTCCATTAAGGAGGTTGCAAAGCTTTCATGAGCACTGAATAGCTACCAAACATAAGGTGTCCCCTTTTTCCAGATTGATATTTATTACTTGTGAAACATTTATTTCAATAAGAAGATGCAAGTATCTCTTAAAGAGCATTTTAACACCTCTTTTCCAAGGCTAAATATTACTGCAATTTTAACTTTTTTAGCAAAGAATTGCCTCAGCAGCTCTATATGGAAAGTCTTAAAATTAGTGATCTGTGGTATGAATAGAACATCTATACATTGTACTTGTCAAACCTTGACAAATAATTATTTGTAAGACTCGTGGAAAAATTGAATAAGCTACATGTTGTACCAATATGCAAGTTTCTCACCCTTATTCAGAAGGTATCAGAATGATATTTTCCAAGCCTGGTAGGAGTCAGGGATAATGCACAGTCAGGTCATGGGGAATGGAGGCTTTTGAGGAGGCAGATGAATGAAGGGTGTTATTTGTGCCCAAGCCAGATTCCCAACAGAAGCAGAACTTGGTTCTCTCTTGCTTGCATGGTCTCCTGAGTCCATGGCATTTCCACAGTTGTGTCATGGTGTGAGAGTACAAAGGGCAAGGGCCACAAGTTTCAGCAAAGAGAATTCCCATGTAGCAAGAAAAGAAATCCACCATAGAAGGGGATAAGCAGCCTCTCTGTAGAGAGACTGAGGAATCTCCCTTCTTGAAGAAAGCTCAAGCCACCCTAATCTAACTTCCAATTTAGAAGTCAGCCTACCTTTGAGTAGGAGGTTGGATGAGATAAGCATCAGACACATTTCCAAACAAAATTTAGATAGCTTTAATGCTATACCTGTCCATGTATTTAAGTCTGTTGTATCTCAAATATTTTAATGTCTGAAAATGTCACCAAGGTGTACTTCCTTCTTCACCAGTAGTGAAATAGCAGGTATTTAAGCTTTGACTGCTTACAGGTTTTCTTTTGTGCCAGATCAGTCCTGGAATGAATAGAGTCTCACCCGGTGCTACATGAAGGGAGAAGGACTAATAACCTTAATTCTGGAAGGTCCTGGTGAGGGCCAGATGGCATCCCAGTACTGTGTGTGCTCTTTGCTTCTGACAGAAAGAGAGTTCTCCTTATTATTAAGTGGATTTTTACCCCTTGTGCTGAGAATCCACTGTTCTTTGTCTTTGTTCTTTAAAGAAAGATGAAAGATAATTTCATCTGTGTTTCTGCTATGTCATGTAAAAGAAGAACCAGGGGATAAAATTCTATCCAATCTACCTGTGTTTGTTTTGTGAGTGGTGAGGCAGGGCAAATGCCAGAAAGCTGTGCTCCTGGCAGTCCTACTGGAGGGCTGTGAGGGGAAGAAGCTGGGGGCAGCACATGGATGGACTATGAAAATGGGAAAACAGCACTGATGTGTGCCTGTAACAGGATCAGCTATAAAGGTAGTAGACACCTTACACTGTTCCTGTTCCTCTCCTGCACTTGTTGAGTTGTCTCATGCATGTGCAGTGACAGACTATGCTTCTGTGTTGTGCAAGAGAGGGGCAGCTTGTCATTGCATCAGGGGGTGTGAACTGGCATGGGTGCACACCAAGCTGCAGTGATCCAGGAGCTGTCTGGGCAGCAATCAAAGCACTGTTAGCTCTGGGATCTCTGCTGCCCACAGCACTTTAGGATCATGCATATAGCCGCAACCTCCCTCCTCTGCTCTGACCTCACCTGCTATAGCTGACCCACAGATCTGCCACTCTGCCAGACTGAGACAGGGAGGTTGCAGTGGACACTGATCTGATGGGAAAGGTCCTTGCTCAGCCCTATCAGGCAAAAGTTTCAGCTGAAAGCTTATGCCTGTACTGCCATGTTGACCCTGCAGCTGGCCAGCTTGACCATCTCCTGTCACTTACTGCACCATCTGACTTGCCAGAGACAGCTCACCAGTCTGAGCATTAGAGGTTTCATGGCAAAGATGTGTGGGCACCAGTTGCTCTGATGGATGCTGCAGCAGGTAAGCACCACGAGGAGTCAGTTTTAATTTGTTCTGAAGTCCATCAAGTAGCTTATTTTTACCATTTGGCCAAATGCATTGTTTTCCAGGGGAAAACATTATCCATCCATAGATTAGCCACATTAGTTCTCTTTTTAGGAAGAGAGAGAAGCATAAGGTTCAGAGTAGTTTGAAAGTAAGGTCCTGTGTTCTGTATCTTATCAAAACGTAGCAAATATATTCCTAGCCAGTAGATTTTTTGAATGTTGCCCATGGACCAAAAGTCATGAAGGAAAATTCTTCTGTCCCTGGTCTGTGTCAGCAGTGTGTGAACATATGTCATAGATCAGGTCTGGAGGAAAGTTTTTGTTTTCCTTTTTTTTTATTTCTTTGAATACTTGCAGTAAAACTTTTTTAACAGTTCATCTGTTTAACTTGTTTATTCCCTGCTTGCAGTTTTAGTAATCCTTATTTTTTGTGACATCATAATGATTTCCACAGCAACCTATTGTGAGATTGCAAACAAAGCGTTATGACTTCAGGTGCAGAATGAACAGACAAACTCTTAAGAAACAGGTTTTCAGACAAATGACCCTATTACTAAAGAATAAGAGGGTCGGGTAAAAATCCCCAAACAGATGATGTGTAGTACCAACAGAGGTGACTCAAGCTGACCTTTGTTAGGATTTCCTGTGAGGCTATAAAAATAGGCCATAAAAATACATGAATCTGCAAGAAATTATTTTTTCATCTCTTTAGAAATGGTCAAGTTGCTATTTAAAACTGCTGTGTTTGTCAGAGCAAAGTTACCTCTTGACTTGTGTTTTTTTGAAACAATATACAAGTGTGCAAGGTGTAACTATTATTGAAAAGTACACTATTGATTCCTCAAGGACTTTGTTGTGAGTGTGATCCATGTGTAGGTGAGATCCATGACGAGTTTCTTGCAAAAGCTTCCTCAGATTATCAGCAGTGAACATTTCTGATGAACTTCGTTGCATTCACAGTTGGAATGAAGGGACATGGTGAAGGAACTCTACTAGCAGCAATTTTATGCTTGATGATGCTTCCTACATCCAACTTCACTTTTGGATTTATAGCTTTTCTTCCACTTCTGCTGCTTAGTGGGACTCATAAGCCCTGCTTGAAACAGCAATCAGTCCTTCTCCATGTTGAGGACTGTCCCTTTTATGTTCTCACCAGACAGACAGATTTTTAATTCCTCCCTGAGACACTGGAGCTGTTAGTTTAAACAAGACAGGAGGTGCAGGGGTGAGACCATAACAACCAAACAGTTTCTGGAGCTATGCTTTTATGTTTGTATCCCTGTAGTCCTTGCTCTCCTTCTTTGGGCAGTGTGTTGGGAAAGCTTACAAATCATGGCAGCTTTGTGAGCTTGTTCCTTATGCTTCTTCCTGACTTCTGACAGAGATGGAAACCTGTCCATGTCCATGCTTTAGCCTTGGTTCAAGACTGTCTACAGAGTTCATGGCCTCAGCCTGCTTCAGATGGGTCCCTGTCAGCCTTCAACCACTTCATCTCCCTGTGGTAGCTTCTCCTCCTACCCTGTCTCTGGGCATTTTTATCAAGTTTGTGGAGATTGCATTAAAATGGCAGTATATCCTATGAGGAGCTTTCCACTCTCCATGCTTTTTCTTCAGCTTCTTCACATATCAGACCTCAAGACAGGATTCATATTTATTGGTGTGTCAATTAATAAAGTTACAGTAAGTCTTACTTTATTTAATTGTGTTTATGCACTTCAGGGATTGTTGTCTGACCCTTGTTTCCCTCTTCTGGTAACAACAGGAGGGATTTCTGTGTGGGCCACTTGTTCTAACTCCAAATACTTTGCAAGTTTCCTTTCACTTATAGTTTCCCACAGGCAGTATTTCTTAGTTTCTCTGAAATACTTCCCCTAGGATTTGTCATTTCTTTCCCCCCTAACATTTCAAAATTTGAACAGGGATTCTCTGCTTCCTGGGATTTTAATAAGTATATCCTCTGTGCCCAGCCACAGCCTGTTAATGGAGTCATGTGCACTGGGTTTCTTATAGGAATTTTCTGTTTGCTGCTCCCAAGAGTGCAGAAAGTCTTCTCACAATTGGTATTGAAGTAAGAACAAGAAATGCTTTGGGCTTTTCCTGAGCAGCAGAAGTGGCTGGGAGGGGCTATTAAATATTGATTTCTCCATCCTGAGGAAACAACCAGTGTAGGTTTGCTCTTAATTTTGATGAGACAAGATGAAAACCGTCATTCTGGGGAGTGGGATGTATTGTGCATAACATTTAAATAATTTTTCTTGTGTAAACCTTACAGTTTTTTGTCAAGATGATACCTTTTCCCTTTTGAACAGTAAGGCATTTGGAACAGTTTTTGCATTTTGGTAACTTTGTCCCCAGTACAGTTTCTTCAGGTGCCTAAAAATTAAGTTTGTGTAAAGGTGAATGTACTAGATTGTTGCAGAGATACTGACAGCTTTTCAGGGACATGGAGTATTTTCAGTTTGTGTGGGTGAAATTCAGCTAAGTAGGATAGATTTGAGGTGATTCATTTATTTTCCTCAATGAGTAATGAGTCAAGATGAGAGGTGGTCTGCCATCCATTGAACTGTCTCTGTGGTCTGAATGTAAAGCCATACCATGAAGAAATTAGAAGATTAGTTGCAAGGTTCTTGTTTTATTCTTCTTCCCCCTCTTGTCTATCATGTTCTACCTTTTGTCCTCTGGTCCAGATCTTCCAGCCTGCTGCAGGTTGCTGTAGGCCTCTCTTTGCAGTTTTCTTTCAGTTAAGTAAATCTGATGTAGGGAAATGGTGTTCCTCGAAATATTTACCCTAGTAAATACCCTGCTTTCCCTGAGCCTTGTAGACAGAGGATCAAATCCTTCAGCTTTGGGAGGAAATGTACAAACATTAAGGTTGGTGTCTGTAAAAATTTTTGTATGCCAGAAAGAACAAAATGGATTTAAAAAAAAAAAAAAGTGTAGAAAACCTATGGTTGTCAGTGGATAAATGCAAACACACACTCTTCTCCAGAAGTGCTCTGAAATCCTGCTGTAATTCTTGTGAAGTTGCTCACCTTTATACACACTGAGCCCTATTTCAGTCATGCTGTGGGTGGTTGTTTTAGTCTGTTTCACAGTAACTGGAATGATTACACCAGCAACAATGTGAAACTTCTTAATGCAAATGACAGCAGTGGGGGGCAGTAGGCTGGAATCTTCCATACCCCCACTTTTGCTGCAGCCCTGCTGCACATCAGGGCTTCCCACAGCTGGGAGTACTTAACTCACAACCTCCAAGTAAGTAGCTTCTATTTTACTTTGAGCACCAGAATATCTCTGCTAAAATAGAAACTGATTTCCTGAAGCTTGTGGTGCTAGGATTGGAGACAAACACATTCACTAGGAGGTCTAAGTGTTAAAAAAAATTGAGATGAATCTCATGTTCTGGGTTTGACTTTATTTTTTTAGTCTCTCCTTATCTGATTTTCTTTCTTCAATGAGTATTTTATTTCATTAGCTGTGGGGAGGAAGATGTCCAGAGACTGATGGGAATGTGCTTTAGTTTTCATTCAGTTAAGTATTCTTCAAATGTTACATGTGTAAAACAGCCATGGCTAAGAGTGCACTATAGTAAATTTATGAATCTTGTAAAAATACTTAAGGGCCCTCAGTCTTTTTGTAACACCTGAATAATGCCTTTGTTTGAAGAAGTCAGGGGGATGTGAGTGGCGGTGGTGAGGAGTTGTGTAAGGATTAGTCAGATCTGATTTGGTCAGAATGAAATGGTGAATGAGAAGTCAGAAAGAGATACCCTTTGTGTGAGTTGGATGCCATCTGAGAAAGAACAGATTGACCAGTATGTAGCTTGTGGGGTCCTTTATAGTGCCTGTATTTGAGCAGCTTTTCTACATGCAGATGCACTCAGACATTCAAACCAAAGAAGTTCCAAGGCAAACACCTGTTAATATTGATAATAGAAAATAATAATATAACAAGAATAGAAAATACTAGATTGTACATGAAATTAAATTTATTTAATTGTATACAAAGAGAAAATGCTAAATAATATAAAAAATAATATTGCAGGTAAAACTTTCCAATCTAACATCTTTTAGCAAAAAAACCTGAAAATTCAGGTTATATTTGGAAAAATGTTTCAGCTAAAAATCTTAAAATGCGACCATATACTATTTGCCAAAGTTGGAAAACTGTGTGAACATTTACAACAGTAAAGGTCAGTTGGCTTTGTCTCCTCCCAATGTCCCTTTCCTCACAACCAGAACTTTTGTGACCTTTCTTGTAGAGACTATGGAGTAGTGACTCCTAATAATAAAACATTTTTTTCAATAATCTACTTTTCATTACAGCTCTGACAGACATCAGTAGTGACAAAATGTTAACCACCTCAATGAAATCACTTGGTTCTTTCTCTCTTTTTAATTGTGATTTTTACTTTATCCTCAAATAGCTTATCTTTGAATCTGAAATGCATCCAGGGATATAATTTAAAGAGAGCTGGCCAACCTTTTGGCTCTGTTTCATCTGATGATTATGTTTTGTCTGTGGATGCCCAGCTGTGTGGGGCATGTGCTCTGGTCTGGAGACTGAGCTTTCTGTGGGTTAAGTTCAACCTGCAGGTTGTGAGAAAGGCATCACTGTTTTGTGTCTAGTGATAGCAAAGATGCTTAATTTCATATTTCGTACCAAAAAGGAGTCCATCTTGCTCCTGAAATCTTACACAACCAGAAAGCATCAATCAATGTTTAGTTCTGGGTCCATAGTCACCAAAATGTTGTCTTTCTGAGTAGAAAATGGTGTGATACAAACCCTTCAATTATGAAAAAATAGAACAGAATGTTATGTACAATGTGCATTAAATGTATTGAATGCCCTAAGAGTTATATTTAATGATTTTGCAGGCAATCTCACTCTCCCTTCATGCAGCTTGGGCTGCATTTAGTGTGGAATGTCCTACATGAGGCACTCAGCTCCCTGTGACTTTTCCCTTTAGTTCACTGGTTTGTGCACTGGTTTTCTTGAAGTGTTTAGGAAAAGGAAGTTTAGCAGCAACTAATCTCTTTCAGGAAAATAATGATAGTGTAGCACTTTACAAAACAAATATAGAAAGTAAATGTTTGGCAGGGTTAGTGAGAAGAGTTAAGGTTAGGTAGATAATCACAATTGAACAATCCTGTCTTTCACTTGTTTGTATACTTATAATACTAATTGCTGCCTCAGTTTTATTTTAAAAGTTGCAAGTTGATATGCTGCTTTAAAAGGCATGAATTTATCTTACCAAGTGAATGAGCAATGATACACTTTCAGGAATACTTGTTAAAGAGTCATTTCTTAGTACCACAAACTGAGGAAGTAATTTGAAATGAGTAACTAGTTGGTTTAATAAGTCAGCTAATGTACTCTTGAAAGGAATGGAAATAATTTAATATCAGACTAAAATATTTGATAAAGAACCTATTGTACCTTCATCTCTCAGGCTTGAATCAAGTATTTAAAATCTGTGGATGTGTTTTCTATGACTTTAGTGGGGTTAATCAGACTTTTGCAAAGACATTAAGCAATTTGATTGGCTGATCCTTTACAGCATGTTTCTTACAGGAGATTATGTAGATAGATGGTAATTTTGACCTTTATTAACACTGATGTTCTGGTGGTCAGTGGAGATTTGTGAATAGTCATGAGGTGCTGATGCAAAATTGTTAGTTAGCTATTGCTACTGAATGTCTCCTTAGTACTAGAATGCAGTTAGCAGAGCTAAGCAATAAAAGCTGTTTGTTCAGCTAAAGTCCCAAACTTTGATTTTAATATGTTTGACAAGGTCTTTCCCAAGAAATCCATTTCCCTTCAGGCAGACTTCCAAGTGGTTTTTGTCTGTTTTTAAGTGGTGTTTGTAGGTCAGGCAGAAGTACTGCCAGGCTATCTTAGCCGGTTGCAATTAAAATCACCTTCTTCACACAGTAGTAACAGAATTTTATGTCTTTAAAATATTTTCTAGGTATTAAAATTGAGTATAACAGTAGGAATAGATGCACTAGTAATAATGACTCATAAAAGTAAGGCAGAAACCCACCAATGGTTATGTAGTTGCTTTTCAGTACTTGTTTTTCAGTGATTTTTGCAGTTTTCTTTCCCAGGGAGGACTTTTGCATATGATAAATAAGAAGGCCTGAAAATTCACTTTCATTGGAAAGTCATTAGTGATGGATTATAATAAAAATTGATCCAACTATAGATTTCAATTGTTTCTTTAGTATTTTTTTTTCTAAAAGAACAACAAAAACCAGAAAAATATGTTATTTTAAAGTGTAATGCATGAACAGTGGCAAAGACACAATGATTTACTCGGTTCACTACTTTTGCAGGGTTTTTCCTTTTGCTGATACTGATATTTTTTTAACAGCAATGAAATTCATGGTGCATAGATTTTTGTAATTAAAGTGGGGGCTTTTTTCATCAGGGGCTTGAGAGTCACCATGCAGCACAGTATCTGAAATGCTTTTTTGCCTTTTGCTGCCCATCAGTTGCTCCCCTAGAAGCGTGTGGGGATGTTGTGGTGATGCTGCTGCAGGTGCAGTCCCACATGTTCTCAGTGGAGGAAGGCATCTACAGCACTGTCTCAGGGTCTGCCTGAGCCTCTCCTGGTGTTACAGCTGTGGCTTTTCACAGATGTGAAGCCAGATGGCTCCTGCAACCACCAATCCCCCTTACTCTTTCTCATGATATCGCAGAGGGCCAATCCTGCTGGCAGTGTGACATTCTCATCACATGCTTTAGGAAAGAAAATGGACATTTAAGAGATTGTAAACATAAAGTGTCATAAGATTCCTTAGCTTATGGAGACTTAAGCAAAATAATGAATGTCTACCATATTTCCCTGCTTCAGTTTCTGCTTAGATTTCTGGGGAAAGAGAATGTGAGAAGTCTATGATGTCCTTTCTGGAGCTTCTATTCTCTTCTGATCATAGAGTCTCTTTTTCTTAGTGAATTTCTATCTGCCTTAGCTAGTTAAGCAGTGAGACATTTTCCCCCCAAGGAAAGCTGCTTATCTTTCCTGCTAAAACCTCCTGTTTGTGTGAGACCTGTCCCTGTCTCCCTGACCTTATTTTTAAGACTTTTCCCAACACTTGGTTTCTTTGTCATGTTTCTTCTTCAGACCTATGTTTCTTCTCAGAACCTGGGAAAAAAAAATCTGATTGAGAGGAAGCAGAATAAGAAAAAGCACCTGACAATGATTTTGGACTGGTCTGAAAAGTCAGTGGACAGTGCAACTTAGCAGGCACAAAAAGGAAAGGGGTGAACAGGAATGTGCTTCCTGAGAAAGAGAGGCTGAAAGCATAGACAAAAAAAGAATTGTACTCCTTAGACAGCTAAAAACCTGAGGAAAGTGTGTAGAAGTAATCAGTGTAATACTTGGGGTTCCAGAGGCTCTTTCCCTCTGTGTCTTTGATTCAGAGACTGAGCCCTTGGGTATGAAGATGGGATGATAAAATAGGATTGAGTGGGAAAGATTTAGTGGGAGAAGGAGGAAAAGAGAAAATGCAGGGGTAGCATGGAAAAGGCATCACAGAAAGCAAGAGGAAAAAAACAGGTGGACAAAAAGGCAAGAGGAAACAGACACTAAGGACAAATGGAAAGAAAGATAGACTGTAATCTACTGTAAAACATAAAAGAAAGGAAAAGTGGAGCAAAGCCAGAGGGGATAAGAAAAAGCAAGAGCTTACATTGCATTATACAAAAGTGTATTAGAAAAATCATTGGGCTTTCCTGCTATTAGGAGGCTAGATGAGATGAGGAGTCTTCCACAGTGCAAACACTTGTTTTGTGACACTAAGGAGGCAGAATGAGGAAGGGAAGCTCAAAGGAGGGATAGATTAAATTACAGTTTGAGAGGCATAAAAAAGGCAAAATTCTAGAAGAAGCCTTATAGTTTATGAGTAAAACTGACATAATTCTAGTGTTCATACAAGTTCAAGCATTTGAATGGAGATTCAGTGAAGCTATCCACTGTTTAAGATTATTTGTGTGGGAAGCTGTACTGAGCAATCCTGAAGACAATACTCACAGCCTAATCAGGAGCTCAGTGTGGTCAACAGAACTGTCCAACTGAATGTTGGCTTGTTTCTGGAGTCTCTGACCACTCAGCCCAAAAGCCAAATGCAGAACTTTTGCCATCACAATTTGGCAAGTGTTTCTGAAGCAAAGGAAATAGTCATGAGCATGTTTTGCCCACTGACCTGCCCTCTGACTAAATTGTTGGTGTAGGAGGAGAACTCTATATAAGAGCAATGAGACAGAATATTTCTGCTATTAGTGTCCCTGGTTAAGGGGTAAAGGAAATAACTCAGAACTTGTTCAAGCATCGTCACCCAGCAAACCACGCATGAGTATCACTCAGGGATTCCTATCTTAGGTACTCAACAGGGCAACATACTTCTGTCCCTTAATAACATCAGCTAGAAAGGCTGACTAAGTCTAGGTACTATTTTCCAGTTTTAATTTGTTTCCTTCCCTTTCAATAGGGATGGGTTGATTCTTTATAATGTGTTTACTCCTAATGGATACCAGATAAGCAACAATTGTAAGCAAGTTTAGGTCTCTGTAACTAATCAACAGTTGCTGAAATGCTGACATTCCTTGACCATATCTGGTATGCTGTAAGTTTCCACCATCATTTGATCAGTAAGTTACTCTTCATGGTCTTTTCTGAAAGAAAAGTATATCTGTGTTTTCACATACAGGCTCTCCACCCACTTGTGCCATATGTTCCATTTAAAGTTCCAGGACAGGAAGTATAGTAGAGATACCCCTCACTTTCACATCTAATTACAATTAAGTGATTTACATTGAGTCAGACTTTCAGTTTTCCAGTTCCAGCATTCCACAGATGAGACTTTGTGTTAAAGAAATGAAAATTAAGAAAGTTTTGCTTTTGTGTTCAAGTGTTGATTCTGTAATTTCCTTTCATTACTATCCAAGGCAAAACCACGCAAAATGCCTTTTGTCTTTCGTGGATTTATTCCCGTGTAAAGATTTGTAGACACAGTTTAATGTTTTAAAATAATCTAGAGGTCTATGACTTTCTTTTGGCAAAGGTGATAAATTCCATGAGCAGAAAATGGATTGTAAGTGAGTGGAGGTATAGAAGGGTTTGAATAAGATTTCTTAACTGCAGCAAGCTGCAAGAACTCTGATAAGGTATTAATTCTTAAACTAATTGAGGATTCCAGCATGATGTACTCATTATATAAAAACGATGTACTCATTATATAAAAACAGTGTTGGTTTTAATATTTTGGGATTTTTTTACAAGTTGGAATACATCATCAGAAAACTGAAGAGCAGCAATGCTGAGGTCTACCAGAATTGTAGAAGGTGTAGCAGGGTCATTAGCCAGTTCCCCATAAACAAACCTTATAATTTTAGGATTTTTGATGACAGTGCAGGGCATTATCTCATGTGCAACCCTAATGTCCTGTAGAAAGAAGACTGTAACAGACTCTATATGTCTATATATCTGACATATATGACTCTATTTGTCTATCTTGCATGCTCTTTGCCTTTTATTCTTTTAATCTACAGAATATAAAGACCTGAGGATGATAGGCCAGAGCTTATGATGCTATTGAAATTGCCAGGAGTTGAAAGGGAGTAACTCAGAGTAACATTTGTCATAGACTTTTGTCTTTCAAACTCATGTACTTAGAAGTGGAGGTTGCATGTTTATTCACAGTTTTACATGCAAGATACACTGTGCTTGAAGAACAAATAGGCAAACAGATCTTAGGTGAATTTGCCCAGCTCTTTTTTTAGTCCATGGTAATTTAATTTTGAAAAAGCCAAGCCTAAAGTTGTATTTGTCATCACATAACATTTACAGTTTCATTAAACATAGCCAATATCTAACAATTATGAACTTAGCCTTTGCCTCTTTTGATACCTCTAGTTTTATTTTAGTACTGCTGAGGATGCTTTTATCTACAGTTAAAAACACATTTCTAGTATGATTTTCTAAAATGGCTTTCTTTTTCTTTGCCTGCAAATTCACTTCAGGGAATAATTGTGCTTGCCATTTATGGTACTTAGAACATGTGCTACCTGATCAATTAGGCAATTAAACGTATAAGAACTAGAAAATGAACCCCTGAAATAATCACAGGTATTTCTGGAAGCAGAATTCCAACCAAAGAATTAATTAGGTTGTAGTCTTTCAGTAACAGCAAAAAGCCCAAAGACACTAAATTAATTTTCTTGCAATACAGATATTGCCACAGTTTTTGTTAGGTGAATGATGATACAAATATTTGACTAATATAGAAAAACTACAGTTGTTTAGAATATAGATATCCTAATGAAACTAATAGTATTAATTAAAGGTGATGGATAAATGACCTCTGAAATAGTATTCTGCAGGGAAATAAAAATTTGATCATGGCTAGAAGAATTGCAGGTTGTCCCACACTGCTTCACTTGTTGAAGGGAAGATTTAAATACAGGCTCTGGAGACTTCTCTCTGTAATCCTCAAAAATGTGTACTTGAACTGAGAAATAGTACCCACAAGAAGCAGAATTTGATGCCATAGACTCATTTAATAGAAGGAAGTCAACCAATGTTTAAAGCCCAGCAATACTCAGTCACTTGTCATTGAGTCTGTATGTGAATGCACAATTGCAGAGCAAAGAGCATTTTATTTGTCCTTTGGAAAAGCAACCTCAAATTCTCTTATGTAAAAAGACCATACATAGAATTCATACAGTCATAGTCTTACTGGGTAAAGGTGTCCTACCAAATCATCCTTGTTCTTCTACTTGACTGTAATTTCTCCATTGTCATATCTGAGTTCATAAGTAGGTACAACATAACACTGAGGTTAAAAGGAAGGGTCAATAGGGTGAAGTGACTTTCAATCAGCAAGAAGACTGCTTACAGACATCTGAAGTGTTCCAAGTATGTATATACACCAACTATCAAAATTACTTCGGAAGGATTATGAAGAGGTTGCCATTTTTATTAGGAGATGAGTGGACAGGAAAATGTTAAATAAAGAGTTCTCAGAAAGTAGAAGTCATGTCCAAATGAAGGAGAAAATAAAATGTACATTAAACATGAAACTGTTAAATGGGAAGCATTGGTGCAAGAAGACTAAAAAGATCCTAAGGAATAACCTGTTAAGGACTTGGAACTACTAATGAAAGGCATTTTAATACATGCTGGAAAAAGGAGGTAATTGAAAAGTGTGTAGAGAGAATGAATCTTGAACAAGAAGAGCTCAGGTAAGGCAAGGCCACAGGAGTAGAAAGATACAAATTCTAGGCATCTTAACATAATTATAAAGATTTCCATAGCAGTACCTTTCATTGCTGGGAAGGATTTGTGGGAGCTGTGTAGTGTTGGAAGGAGTGAAGCAGGTGAAGGAGTTTGCAAGCAGATCAATAAATTAGTAGTGACAAATTTTCAGGAACAAACACTGTTCTCCAAAGAAGCCAGATTGAACTGCAATATGAAATTTCTGAACTTCCTACAGTAAAGCCCTAGCTGTAGAGCATCAGGCAGGGGCTTTGCCTCAGAGAAGGTGGTGGCAGCCACTGGGACACTGGAACTGCAAGCCAGGCAAATAGGTGTAAGCTACAGAAGATAAAAAACTGTAGAGACTTGGATAAGTAAAATATTTATAAGTAAATAAGTTAAAAAGAAAAAAAAAATGAGGAGGAAAAACAGTAAGCTTTCCTTAGAAAGGAACTGTGTGTCACATAGCTGTTGGAATTCTCTGAAAGAAAACGACTAAATATGTGGCTCAGGATTGTCAATGTGTTGTGTCTTGTTTTCCAAAGTAATTAATTTCAGTGTTATTCATGGAGGGCCTTAGAGGGATTAAGTGGTCAGGGAATGAGAGAGAAGGTCCTGTCCTAGGCCATTTTGACAGTGAAGGGTAGATACCATTCTGTTTCCAGCAGGACTTGTGATGGGATCTATGCTGCTCAAAATTAATGATATTGAAACTGATTATGAGAAGTTATGCATAATGATGATAAAAAATTAGTTAATACTAAAGTAGGTGGTGAGCAGATAAAGAAAGAACTCCTGGTACTGAAAGACCTGGCAATGGAATGGCAGGCAATGCTTTGTGTTGTGTTCAAGGGGATGAGAAGCAGCTCTGGCTTCGCAAAGGGGAGCCCTGAGACAGCTATTGCCAAACAGGAAAGAGAACTTGGAGTCATGATGAGTAGTTCTTGCAAAATGTCAGTTTTGTGATGGTACTGGTCAGAAGAAGGAATAAATATTAAAAATTGTTACAAAAGGAAAAGAGGACAAAATGTTATGCATACTTCTGGCATGGATAGCTCAGTGGCCCACTTAGATTTTTAATGGATTTGAACACTCCATATAATAATGAATCTGAGGAAGTGCAGCTGAAGGTTAGAATGTTCAGAATTACTTCCCCACAAGGGGAGATAAGCAGACCAGCTCTTCTCAACTGAAAATGGGAGAGAAACTAAGAAGAAATAGGACTTAGACCTATACATCTAATTAATCCTGTAAAGAACACAAATAGAAGATAATTATGTTTTGTTTTCTGAAATATAGCAGCTAGAAGACCAACAGAAATTATTTAGGTAAAACAAGCAAAAAGAAGTTGGTTTTTTTTTCACACAATACCGTTAAATTGTTGAGCTCATTATCACAGAAGCTCTTCATGTCAGATATGTAAATTGGTTTACAAAACTGTTGGACAAATTAAAAGAAAAAAGATACAGAAAAAAGATTTTGTACAGAAGGCCTTGTACAGAAAGTGTTTTTAAACTCAGTAGACTTAATACCATCTCCCACTTTAAAAATGCAGGAAATGTCATTCCATATTTGCCACATGTTTTTTCCTCAGCATCCATTATTAGCTGCTGTCTGAGCTGACACCACTCTAGAAATAGATTTGTATTCTGACTCATTGCTCTTAAGGTCTTAATTTTTAGTTCAGTATGTTTCTATATTACAGTTAATATTTAAATAGTAAGTAATTTCAGCTGAAACTAATTCTAATGTATCCTATAATAAAGAATATGTGTTTTGATGGCTGTAAAGTATTTGGGACCTTTATATTAGAGTTGTATCTCCCAACTTTTTTATCTTTTTACATGACAAAATTCAAGATTATAATTTCTGTTATATGCAGAGAAACTGTAGTTGTTGTTGTGTGTTTTCTGTCTGTTATTCATCTGCTTTAGGCATGCTAGTATATGGTAGTGTGCTGCTGGAGAAATTTGCTGAGCACTGAATGGAAATATTTGTTTTTTTAATGAACACGAGTATAGCATGATTTATCCTATAACAGCACATCTTCAATTCCATAGCAATGTGTCTGTGTCTCTTTTGCCATTATCCTACATATTTATGCACCCACATATATTTGTCTGTGTGAGAGAACAACCCTTACTTAGCACACTGAAAGTAAGTTCTGTAGGTGAAGAGCTTTTTTGTATTAATACTCAAACATTTCCAAATATTGAGTGTTAGATAAAAATAATAAAGTGTACTTATTACATAGAAAGACTAGTGGACATGCTGAATTTCAGGTAATATTTTGGTAGAAATCACACTGGGATTCACTGAATTTCATCCCAGTAGCATGAGGTGAGATGTAATAAATGCAGGCATAGCAAGAAAATACTTACTGCACTGCTGTCTTTTGTAGTTGGACTCAATGATCTCAAAGGTTTCTCCAACCTAAATGACTATATGACTTTATTGTTCCTCTTACAAAACAAAAAAAGGAAAAAACCAAAAACTCACCCCAAAACCAACTCATAGGTGCCCAGGCAGATGGGATGGAGAAGTATCTCTGGAATATCTCTCCTCCAGGGCTTACAGGAAGAGCAGCAGCAACTTCCCTTTTGGAGGCTAACTCCTGCTGGCAGCAGGGATGGCCAAAAAGGGTTGGGTTAGAGCATGTTTTGCAGTGTGGCACAGTTACTGTCCCCAGCTGTGATGGGAAGGTTGGGATTTTTTGTTTTTCTCTGGTTTATGTCAGTGGAAAGTTGCATGAATTAGAGATGTTTTCTAATATGTTCTACCAGGCCCTTTAAGCCATATAATATTTGAAAACATACTCTTTACCTATTTGCAGTAAAGTCTGAGCACTTCTATAAAGGTTTGTGACCTACCCTGGAATAGATACAAGGCTGTAATATCTCTTTCTATAGTAAGCAAAAAATATGTTCACCATTTTGCTCAGAGTATAGAAAGTCTTGAGTACAATGTGGAGCAGCATTGAAATCTATCACTCCTTCAACCTACAGGGTCCTTCCTGCAGCAACTTCTGCATGGTAATCATGAAACCTTTGAACAGTGATTTGTGAAACTGAACACGTGCCAAGGATTGATTCATGTAGTACTTTACAGAGGTTCCAGATAAAGTTGGAGCACCAGTTGCACATTTTAAAAATATGTTTATAATGGGGTTTATTCAAGATTTAAATTCACTGCCAAACACTGCAGTGCCTGCCTCTGTCATGTTCATGTAGCTCAGTCAGGTTTAACCTCCCCATTTTTTTACCTCTTTGGAGAATAACAGTTGTTGAGTGGATGTAAAAATCTATCAAATGCCCGAATTTGTCCAGAGTTATATGAAGTGTAATTACACTGATTCCATTTTCACCACAAAATTCTACTCCAATTCCAATTTAGGTTCAGTTACTGCAGCTGTCAGAAAAGAAATCAGACCCTTCAGGCTCCTGTCTCTTTGGCTGAAGGGGGCAGTTTAATAGCAGGAAGAGTGTGTTACCATTTGACAGATCCTGCATTTCCCTAAACAACTGGAATGTGGTGAGGAGCAATATAGACAAACTCAGGGCAAAGGTGGGTTGCTACAAAATTAATTTAGCTTTGTATTAAAAGCAAAGGAACCATAAACAAAACCAAATAGTGAGAATATGTACTCTTCATGCTTAACAGGAATCTTGGAAACTCTGGTAACTCAGTGAAACAGTCATAGGGTGTATTTTTCTATCCTGGCTAATCTCTGTAGACCTATAAAGACACCAAGATAAAAAACCTGCATACCTGTCCCCAGTTTTGCATTATCTGCCCTGCCTTCTGCAGGTTGAACTTTTGGGGGAGCCAGGGGTCCCAAGGAAAGGTTGCAGTTGAGCAGATATTTTACAGGGATGGACAGAGACTTGGTGTGTGACAATTTCAGTGCAGCTGTTTCCAAAATGTGCTATGCTCTGCACAGTCACAGGAAAGGGTTGTGATCAACCAGCCAGAGGAGAAAGGAGACAAAAGAAATCAGTTGGCAGAAGTTTCAAGCCATTGCTATGTAGTTTTGCCATGTTTGGTTTGACTGACACAGGGAAGTTGAGACAGCAACAGGCTCCTTCCTTCAGCAGTGTGCTGAAAGGGCATACTGGATTTTTAGGATGCCCAAGTTCACACTATCATTGGAAAAGCATCACAGCTCCATTGAGTTGGAAAGGGCAAAGCCAGGATGACTTTGCATGTGTTGCATGACCTCAGACAAACAGGAACTATTACTAACCCAAACAGCTGGAGCTGTAGAGTGAATTTCAGGTTATGAATCTAACAGATCAGAACTCTTTGTCCAGGAAGGAAGATGATTGTGGGTAGGATGCATTTAGGGAATCTTGCAAATCAGTAGTAGCACAGAGAAAGGGAAATATTTATTCATTCTTTTGGTAGCAGAACTGTGAGTCATTTAATGAAAGTAGGACCAATCAGGACTGAAAGAAACAAAAGAAGATGCATGTAAGGCATATTGAAACACTTCATGTTGTAGAAACTGGAAGTTTTTATGGAAATTCGAAAGTTAGTTGGATAGGCTCAAAGAATGTGATTTTTGTCTTGAGCTGTTCAATACCACAGCTTAGGTTTAGGAAGTCCCAGAGCCATAAATATTTGAAAACTGAGGTACCATTATGGGAAATAGCACTATGTGCTCATCTTACTCATATGCTCCTCCCTACCTAGCCCCCATTTCAGAAGGGATATTTGCTTTGAAAGTATAACAGAAATGCCCATTCTCATCTTTTTAGGAAAGAGGTAATGGAGAAAAAATAATATTTGAGATCTGAATAATGATGAAGACATTTTACTAACAACAGGATACCAGTAACCAACTAAACAAGGCATTGCTCTAACTGAGAGGATCAAGGATACCATATTACCAACCATACATTTTCATTCTGAGCAGCCCTTTGCAGCCCTGCTCTAACTGTTTGGAAGTCCTGTGAGGTCCTTGAGCTCCAAGTGCTTAGTACAGTCAGTTGTCAGTGAAGTAAGTCCACCTGAGAGCACTGTGATTTCAAACTGGCAACAAGCAGGATTCCGTTGTTCATCTCCCATTCTCTCAGATGAAAATGCTTATTTAGGTCACATGGAAAATTGGTTTCTCCCTTAACAGATGCCAGAGAATTAGTACATGATAAACTGCATACCGAATTTTGTTAAATGTTACTTTGGAGTTGTAATTTTGCTGTGTGGTCAGCTAACATTTTTTTACACAGTTTCAGAAGGAAAAGTGGTAATTGCCCCTACTGCATCTTTTGTTTACAATAAAAATATACATTCATTTGCTATGTAAATATTTATTTAATTAAGATGCTGCAGCAGAATATGCCCATGTTAGGTGCAGGAGGTAATGTTCATGACAGGAGGCTACCAATTACAATTCAACCCCGGCCTATGACATCTGGTTTTCTGTCATTTGGAGTCTTTCTTGAGCTGGGAGGTTTGTGCCAAGCTGAGAGTAGAGGATGCCAAAGAGCATCTCTGCTTGCAATATGGGTTAAGACCTTGTGTAGTTAACGTGAAATGGATTAACATACCGTCTGTTAGCTCAAATGCCCTCAGTGTTCTTCAAGCTAGATATAGAAAAAGTAGGGATTTAGAAGCTGGAGCTAACTTCAGGGAACTTTAGACTCTTTTTATCTTTATGTGGTAAAGGTTAACAATTAATTAAGGTCTGAATTGCAACTAAAAGACAAAAGGGAATTGAGTACAATAAAAGCATATATTTTGTTTTACTTGAAAAGGCTCTATGTTTTTGTAATTTCCATTTAGCTGGGCCAGCACACTGCAGAGCAAATAGATCCACATATTCATCAGTCTGCATGAGAATGGCTGAAAATCATTAGACCTAAAAGGACCTTCATGGCCACCCTCTCTCCTCTTCAGCACTCTGTCCACTCCCAACCAGAACTACCTTGCTGGCCCCTGTATCACAACCTTTCCTTTCTTCCTCCATTCTCTGCCTCTTAGCAAGTCCCACCAAGGCAGCACAGAGCTCAGCCTGATGATGTGTTAGGAAATGAGCTTGGGCCATGTGCCATGTCTCACCCTGTTGTTGCTACACCTCACCCATCAGAAATGCATTTCTGGAATAATGATTTTGATTGGTATCATCCAGCAGTACTCTTATTCGTGAGTATTTCCAGGTTTAGATCTGTGCCTGCAAGTACTATTCCAGTCAGTACAAGTGGCAAGGTGACTATCAGAAGGGAACACTTCCCATTCTGCTGGAATAATTTTTACATAGGAATCTCTCAGAGGACATTTTCCTGACTCATACTGCATTCACAGCAGACTGCAATAGAGCCAAATAAGCCATTTCAACCCAGCATATAAACTGTTTGCTTGAATGCTTTGTTACGTTGTACAAAATATAAATTTAGGGCAGGGATCTTTTTTTAGGGGGTGGAGAGAATATATGTGTGCACAGTTAAATAAAACTGCTTTTTCAGGTATGTACAAGTCTATCTATCAAAGGTGGAAGTCCTGCTTCAACCAAAGCCGTTTTAAGAGGTGAGCAGTAGGCAGGAGCCACACACAATGCCACTCTCCCCATTTGTTAGGAAAAATGTAGCAATCCAGAGTCGCACTAAGATTTGTCATTAAAGAGATGTCACAATTTTTTCAATACTCTGCAGTCTATCTGATGGTGCATTATCAGTTGTTTGCACAAGCAGTAAAAGTTCATCTAAAAAAATGTCATGCTCCATCAGACAGATATATTTATTCATCCTTACTGTGTTTCTTATTCACTAGATGGCAAGTACAGCCAAATGAGACCTAGCAAATCCAACAAAGTCTGGTTGCCATAGGCTAATAGCAGGAGATACAGTGGTGCTTTCTTTTCTGAGGATATATAAGCAAGACAGGGATGCACAGATTTAGCACACCTGTTGCAGCTGGCATCCCAATGCTATGTGTACTGGTGGGGCAGGGTGTAGATGATGTAGGTGATGGAGCAGGAACAGTACTGGAGTGTTTGCCAAGAAATGCATCTCCTGAGCTGAGGTGATGTCAAATAGCAAAAATCCAGCTGTGATGAAGATGCTGTCTGCATCAGTGAGACTCCGCATCATGGTCTTGTTGGGGAGCTGCAGGCAGACAGCACTAAACTATAGAAACATGAAAAATTTTATTGGTGCTATACCTGAGGCAGACAGGTAAGACACAGGGTTGAGGAGCTAGGACAATTCCATGCTGCCAAGCTGTAAGGCTTTATTTCCCTCTGCTTTGGGTGAGAACAGTGGTGCAGGATTGTTGCCCGTAGGGAGCCTTGGCTCTGGCAGGTGGATTCCCCCTCTGTGGTCAGTCTGTGCTCCTTCCACACTGAGCTGACCCCATGAAGAATATGCAAGTCTCAGGCCAAGAGAAGGGTCCAGAGTGTGAACCATTTTAAACACATTAGTTTTTCAATTATCAATTTGATTAGCTTTAAGTGACAACCTTAGTGATACATCTGGAAGTTTTATGGAGAATCATGGATGGCTGTTCAGAAAGTTTCCCCCCTCTGACCAGACCTGTGCTCTACATACCAGAAGTAGCATCCAAGCTCTTCTAGAAAATAGTCAGTACATGCTGCTTGAACTGCTAAGCAGCTCCTGCACATGCAGTGTGCCTGCATGGGGCTGGGAGCTGTGTCTGTGCAGTAGGAATGCACAGGCAGAACTAAACTAAGGAGCTCCTAACTCACAGCAAGGCTAGGCACACTTTGTTCCAGTCACTGGCTCTTAAAGAGCCCATGTGTGGGCTGAGCATCTCAGATATTTGCCATTGTGTCTGGGCTGTGAGTTTTCACCATCATCTGTGTAATTAGTATGAAACAATTGTAATTTATTCAGTGTCAGGCATCATGAAAAATCTGGTGAGAAGGCATGTTCAAGCAGGAAGTGAGACATCTGAATGCACACCCAGAATATGCGCTTCCTAAACTGCCTTTTTATGACTGAATTTGTTGGTCACTACTCTTTAATATTCCCAATTAGACTAGCTGACTAGGATATCACTGTTTCTTTGTAAGAATGGAAGATATATACTAAAAAACAACCAGATAAGGTAACTTCATTTTTTTTTCACACAACATTAGTATGATTTTAAGAGAGCCAAATGATTATTTCTGAATGTAGCTTAAAAAAACATTTGCTCCCTGGCTGACAGCTGTGTGCACCAAGTTGAGTTCAGTGAGACAATTATAACCTTGCATATAGGGGTTTATACTGGGTGCTGCAACTCTGCCTTCAGCAAGGCTGTGTAGACACACCACTCTAATTTTGATTTGATTAGATGCTCAATCAGTTATTCCTGGTAATAAAAACAAAGGGCACGAGGTGTTTTAGCATCACATGTACTGCTTTTATCCAGGATACTTGGCAGGTGAATATCTGAAAGGGAGAACTAGAAACAGAGGCTCTAAACTGTTTGAATTCTCTCCTTGCAGCATGGGCTTGTGAAGTGATTTATTTGAGCTGCAGCCTATAGACCATACATCACCTTCCTGGTTGGCTTTGTTGGCACCTTGTCACATTCTTGTGGGCTTGAGGAATTCATTGTTCTTGTTTGAACTGATAAGAACAAAAAAGGATTTTCTGCCGAGACCTTGGGAAAGGCAGAGGGGGAGGAATGTTGACATGAAACAGCAGGGCTGCACTTTCCCAAGCCTTTCAGCTGGCCCTGCTGCCTACATTCTTCCCTGGATGAAGAGCCCGAGTGGAGGTGTGATAAGCACCATTTCCTTGCTGCTACTGCCCAAAAGGATAGCCCTGGGGTAGGATTCCAAGCTGCTGCTGTCCAAAAATGTGGCCCTGGGGTAGGAACCCTTCAAAGAGAATCTCTCATAGCAGAAGGAGGTCAGATTGCCAGGATGAATGTGTAGCATAGATTATTGCTTAATATCACAGAATCATAGAATGGGTCAGGTTGGACCACTGTGGGACATCTGGCCCAACCTCCCTGCTCACTGTTATTATTATTATTACAAAGACAGCATTATTACAAAGTGGAGCATTCAAGGATTAAGTGGAGGAAGAAGGAACAGGGTGTGTATTTCCCAAATGGCACACACAGAGCAAGGTGAATTTTGGAGGACTGGCTCTTCTCCTGGAGCAGGTCCCAGCAGAGGGCTACGGAAATGGTTAAGGAACTGAAGCATCTGTCTTGGGAGGGTAGGATGAGGGAGCTGGACCTGTTCAGCCTTGAGAAGAGACAGCTGAGAGGGGACCTCATCACTGCCTGTAAATATCTGAAGGGAGGGAGCCAAGATAATGGAGCAAGGCTCTTCTCAGTGGTGCTGAGCAATAGGACAAGACACAACAGGCAGAAACTGATGCACAGAAGTTGCAGCTGAAATGAGAAAGAACTTCTTTACTGTGCAGGTGACTGTGCATTGGAACAGACTGCTCCTGCTGGAGGTATTCAAGAACTGTCTGAAGGCAGTCTTGTGCAGTGTGCTCTGCTTGAGCAGGGAGGCTGGATCAGATGATCCACTGTGGTCCCTTCCAGCCTCATCCATACTGTAAAGTCTGTTATAGCTCAAATATTAGGGCTGAGCTAACAATGCTTTTCAGAGAATACAATGTGTGTGCTATATTGGATGCTCTGTGGGGTTTTTTTACTGTTATGAGCAGGCTTGTGTCTCAGCAGTCTCTGCACATCTTTATGTGGACACAAGTCAGAAGAGATAAGTTATGATTTAAATCAGCTTCTGTCACCCAAGGAGGCAGCTCTCACTAGTCAGGGCACTGTGGGGAGCATTGAGTGTGAACATCCCCACCAATGCTGCTCTCACAGGAGGGTGGGGGAGAAATGAGGCACCAAAGATGGAGAAGAGAGCAGGATGATGTTGATAGACAGAAGGGAAAGGATAAAGCGGTGAGGGATGTTGAGGTGGCAATAGCAGAAAGCTAGGATCCTATGATAGGCAAAAAGGCAGTGGCAGGGTGTCCTGGTTAGAAGCAGGTTGGGGAGCATCAGTGTACTGTGCAAAGCCTGCCTGCCCAGCTTCAAATCCTCAGTCCAGACAGTGTACTTTGTGTGCTTTAGTTATCATCATGTGTAAAATGGGAATGGTAACTCCAGTCTTTGACTTCATGAAATATTTTTGCATCTTTAGATGAAAAGCCAAATGTTTGTTTTATTAGCACATGGGATAGAGGAAAACCTTTCTACATGGGAAAACCTTCTTCTGGGGCTACAGATCAGTTCCTTTGGCATAAGGCTCTCATCTACATCTTGCTTAGACCACAGCAATGAAATCTGTAATTTAACATCCAGTACTTTTTATTGCCTAAGAGGGGTTCCCATTTTATTTTCAGTAGTGGCTATAGAGAGAATATACACAAGGATAAAATACACAAAAGGTATAAATGGAGAAGTGGTAGTGTGTGTGAATGTGTCTGTGTATATATGTAAGCCTATCTTTGTAATACACAAAGCAGCTTTATACAGGACAAAGATTGAGACAAGCTTGTAGGGTCTTTTAACTCAGTATTGGCAGATCTAATAAAAAAAGTCTATTTCTGCCTGCAAATCCTTCCTTGCTCATAATTTGAGCTGGTCACATTTACAGGGCATTTCAAACACAGTTTGTTAAGAGGTGCTCTTCTCTTGGCAGCCTGGCATCTTCTTTTTGATGTCTATGAACAGATATAGGCGACTTTAACAATGGTTTCCAGAGAGTATTTGACACTAATTTGAAGATGGATGGAGTTTGTGGTGCAGATGCTCCCTGCTTTGGGTTTACAGCACAAAATGCTGCAAGGATTGCATCTCTGACCTCAAGTATTTCTCCTGAAGTGGGGGCTACTGGCCCAGGCACTGCCTTTGCAGGTATTCTTAATTATTTTTCCTTCAGATGACCCCACACTGCTGTTTTTTTCTCCGAGTTCAGCTCCTCTGACATTCACATTGGCAAGCTTGCTTGCCAGCTTTGAGCTTTGCCTTTTCCCCAGCTTGGAAGCTGCCCTGCCTTCCAGCACTGAGCTCACTGACAGTCTATCACTGCTCTCTGCTGGAGAAGCACTCAGCTGAGCCAGGCCTCTCTGGGTCTCCAGCTGTTTGTCAGGAATGCAGGTGTGATGGCCAAACTGATAACCTCTGAGCCTTCAAGAGCAAACTTAATGCACAGCTTATTCCTGTTCCTCCTACAGCACAATTTAGGGTCTCTGTTGTGTGGGCTGGAGACAAGAGTTTTCAGAAAGATGAGAGAGATAAATAGGGTGATACTAGGTGAACAGAAACATCTGTGGTCACACAGGCTGACTCCTTGGTAGTGCACCATAACAGACACTGGTGTCATTTTCACAGGTTTCTGCTCTAGTGCGCAGTATAATTCCCAGTTGTACTTGAATATACTGATCCATCTGTGAAATGTTTCTTCAGGTCAGATGGAATGACCAGTTAGGAGAGTGTTTTTCTACTCAAGGGACACAGTAAGTGTGAGGTCCTAAGAGTTCATGTTGAAAGAGACTCATTTCGGTCATCTTAATCCAATTTTGGTAGTTACAGAAGTTATTCTGGCTGTTGCATTGAGTCATTTTTCAAAGATACAGGAAAATGATCAGATCTTCCCCAGAAAATGAGAATGATTTAAAATAGCATCTCCCATTTGAGCCCACACACGTACACATCTATATCATGTACATGCACACATGATACATCTTCTAATTTCATGTATTTTTGTAACTCTGGCATCTTTTTTGCTCAAAAACCACTCAAGCATAAATCATAGAAACGCAGTTTTACAACAGCTTTAAAGTGCTTTTATATTCTGCAGCATTCCATATGAATTATTGCTGTGCTGTCAAAGAAAACAAAAACATTTGGGAAGGACTGTTTATTTTACAGTGGTTGACCAAAAGTATGCAAGTGGTTATAAAAAAATGTAGACAGCTAACAATGGGAGGTGCCATTGCTGATTCTGTAACCCATTCACAAACCTTTGACATTGATTTTAGATCACAAAAGACAGAGCTAGGGACTTCCCACAGGAAAGCATACACTTCCAAATTATTCAAGTTATGAAAAAACATACAGTTCTCCCTTCTGTCAGTCCACCCTGATTGTTCTTCCCCACCTGCCCACATACCCAAGCAAAAAGCATGGGGTTTCTCTATGTGTAGTGAGGTCTTTTTCTTCAACCAACTAGTTCTTTGGAGTGGTTTCTACTACAAGAAAATAGCAGTGGATATGTGTATTTGAATTTGTCTTGTCTTTCAGAGAAACCTTTTCATTAAGGTGGTACCACTTCTTGTGCTGTAGGGTACCATTTCCTATGATTAGACTCCCTGTATGTTGAGCTCCCCCACAAATCATTGCGTGCAAGTTGAAGGTAAGTTGGAGTCTGTAAGATATTTTGCTTCTTGTTAGAAATAAGGCATATGGTTCCAGTCTGCTCATACTAGAAAGTGAATGGTAGAACAGAAGGCAGCCTGAAGGGTGACCAAGGAGACTGCAATATGAGTGGGTGCCCTCTGAGGAATGACTGGGTAAGCTGGGACTCTTCATCCTGGAAGAGAATTAGAAGAGTCTACAAAGTCATGAGAGGCATGGAGAGATGTGGTAGGGGTGGGCTCTTGATAAGTTTTTCTAAAACTGGAGTGAGTGGAATAAATAAAATCAGCAGCAGTTTGTTCCAGAAAAAGCAGAGGTAGAGTCCCTGAATGAGCCATCTTGCTTTGCTTGGTCCCAGAGTAAATGTTGGGGTGGGCAATGAATCCTATAAAGCAAACAGTAATAGTCATCGTGATACTCATGGTCATAGAAATAATAACAATCATAATCTTAAGAATAGTTTATAAAAAAAAAACAACCTGCAAGTATTTCTTGCAAAGTAGTTAAAAATTCAGTCTTGGTCTGCATTACTTTTTAGCTACTGATATCCTACAGGACATTAAAAAAAGAGAATAAAAAACAGAAAGAAAGTTGTTAAAATAATATTATCCAGCCTGTGCCCTACTCTGTTCAAGCTCCATGCAATTGCTAATGAAAATCTGGTGATGAAGAAAGGATGTGAATCCTAGTGACTCTGCCTTTCATAAATGTGCAGGGATTACTGTGTCACTACCATTGACACATTTCCTTTCCCTGTAGGTGCACACCCTTCCCATGCACGTCTGCAGTGCATGTAGGTTGGTCTAAGTAGTCCTCCAGTCATGCCTCTTAGGTGGAATTGTATTTGAAAATTGAGGTGGGGAGTGTCTGCGAGCTCACTAGCAGCTGATCAGTCCCTTAGCCCTCTATTTATTACCCTAGTATATCAACTATGCCAGAGGCTGTACAGCATTACCTTGCATGGCTACATAATTAAAGCTATCTTCCCTGACCAGAGGGAAATAAGCATACTGCTGTTTGCCAAAAGGAGCCTTAGTCAATGGGAGAGAGAGAAATGTTTCTGCTTGGTCTTTTTGCTGCTTATATTAGAATCATGCGCTGCTATTTCTATCTGTTTTGCCAACTGGCATCCATCCACCTTTTCTATTCATGCTCAAACAGCCAGGAACACTACAGCAGGAGAGGAAGCCCCTTCTCATATGTTGCTGACTGTGCTGCCAATGGCTTGTATTTGTAGTGGATCCAGAAACAAAACAAAGCACAAAGCAACCCCATCACATCAGCTGTGTGTGCTAACGAATAGGTTCATTGAATAATTTTGGAGCAGAGTCCCAGACCCTCCCTTCCACTTCAGTTCCAGTAAAGGCATTAAATTTGTTTAATGGCCAAAGCAAAAGTGGTGCATGTTTCACTACACTTGAATAGCTATTTTGTTAGACAAAAAAACCCCTACACAACAAAACAAACAAACAAAAACACCAGAAGGAAAACCCTGAGGTGTTTACTACTCAAATATAGATGGAGATGAATGAACTTAATCTGAACCGATCAAGTTGATGGGATGGTTTAATTGAGCTTTGGTACAGCAGAAAACTAGATATCTCTTCTGACCAGGAAATGATAAATCATCTTATAAACAGCCTGTAAGGAGAGAATCTGAGTCATTAACTTCAATGTGTAAATGACATACACACCTATGTGTCTCATGCCCAAGTTATAGCCTCAACAGAAATAGTTTTACAGGGACTGAATAATAGTTGGGAGAAATAGAGGGGGTAGGGAAGCAAGAAAAACAGACAAGTAATTGAAAACATCCTCCAGAGAAATAGCCAAGAAATTACATTTGGGATGCTGAATGTGAGCTGGCAATATGAATGCAATTCCTACCACAAAAACTTTTTGTCAAGGTAGTCATCATTTTGGGATGGGTTGATTTGGCAGGGCACACTTGCTGATAGAAACAGGCTCGTTCTAGCCTTCCCCATTGATAGTAGGATTTACTGGTGCTGGAACTGAATTATGCTCTGTGTGTCTCACTGAAAAGTAATCTTTCAGTTTTTCTTCCACCCACTTATTCTGAGCTACCAAATTATGTGATCACCATGGGAGTCAAGGTATACCCAAGGCTCTGTGTCCCGTGTTAACCCTGTAGAACCACTGACTAGCCTTAGTTCACAGACTCACACCAGTCTATTAGGTTTTCAAGCACCTTGCTGTTAAGAATGATAGAAGGGAATATTTCTAACATGAATAACATGATCTTGTTATTAGACACTTTTATTTCCAGAATTTATTGGGACCTACAAATACTGCTTTATCTCATTAAGACAGAGGTAACAGTGGTTTTGGTTTTTTTTCAGCTTTGTGAAAACTCTAAAATAGGATAAAATAATATTGTTAGGTAAAGTTAATAGTAATTTATTTTAAATGAACTGACCCACATTATAGATAATTTCATTTTCTTCTAAATTCACTGATATTTTTGTTCTTGTTCCTCTGGACCTTTCATTGGGGAAGTACTTTTTACAAGAGTGAAAAATGGAGTATCTCCTACATGTACCATATTTCTGACGTGTAAATTTTTTGGGCCTTGAATAAAGGAGAATGCTGTTGTTCCATGTAGGAAATTAGGCAGCAGAAAGTGTTGACATATTCCAATGCTACATTCCCTGCCTGATAGACTTTGCTGTTTCTGTTACCTGTAAGTGTTTTTCAGGAATTTATATTTTGTTATAAGCCACATACTATATTTTTCTATCGTTTGAGAGAAAAAAAATGCATTTTGAAAAGTTTGATGCTTTAGATGGGAGAAAAGATTTTTGTGAAGGTGTTTCAGAAACTAGCAGCCCATTTTATCAAAGATTGTCCTTTTTTAATGTGCTGAGCCAGCGATTTCTGCCCTGGCTCCGTACTAAGGAATACTTTGAAAACGGAAAATCTAGTCAATGGGCTGCTCATGTTACAGAAAAAGAGCAAGAGTCGACCCCGGGCGTTTCACATGTTCTTATTCAGTATCTCTTCTCTGCAAAGCCAGTTGGAGCTGTGGTTGTTTCTGTGTGCTATTTCACAGAGAAAACTCACCAGAGGAGAGTGGAAGCTGGGGCTGGCTTTGCCTGCTGGCTGACCTGCGGTAGCCAGCACATGTGTGCGGTTAGCTCGCTGCAGATGGAAGGCAAACGGCACCGCTGAATCTGCTATCGCTGAGCCAACATGTGGTCAGCAACTTGACTGTGTGCCTGCAGTTCCTGTTTTGAACTGACCCACAGGCAGGCTGCTTGTAGTAAAAACCTACCTGAGAAACATTTGTCAGGAAAAGTTTAAGATATTAAATTTAATTTTAAAATATTATGGTGTGGGAACAGGCTTAGGGAAAAAAGGGGACTGTTAGCATAGCTGCAATGCCTGGGGGAGGTGGACATTCACTTATGGGATGTCCCTGAGCCAAGGGTATCTGATTGTGGGAATGCTGCATACACAGAACAAAACAGTGGAGCTCAGAGATTCCAGAGTTTAATATCCTTTGGTGTGCTTTTCCTTCCTTGCTTTTATAGACAATGAACAAACCTGGGAGAATAATATAAGTCTAGATTTACTGTACACATTTTAAGTCTCATATTCTTTATGGCACAAGGAAGGTTGTAAAAGTTCAAGATTTCAGCTCTGTGTAAATCAGTGTAGTGCCATCAAAGAGATTGATACAGTTCTTGTATGTAAGAATCAGGACAGAATAGTTTGGAAAAAAAAGTAAAGCTAATTCAGCGTTATTGAGCAAGAACATTTTCATTACCCTAAAGCAAGTAAAAACATCCAAGATTAGTAAATCTTTCCTGGGGCTGAATATTCATCTTGACCATTTTCCAATTATTTAGGAGCAAGCTAGTGATCTGTAAGGCCTGGTGTAAGGCTTTCAGTTGTGCTGTAAACCTTCTATGATCCTGAATCTCCTGTTTTGCTCATATGCCTAGTGTTCTGGGCTGTCACTGTCATTCTTCATATGAAAAGGAAATATTTTCTCTAAGATGGGCACTGATTTTTGCACTGGTAGATAACACCAGCATGTTATTTGAAACACACTGAAAGGCAGGGTTCTTTTGTCTGAAAGCTCTGCATTAAGGAATACATGAATTTTTCTTTTTTTTTTTTACCAGAAGTATTCACTGTATTCTTTTTGCTGTGGTTACTCAATAGTAACTAGTGGGTACATTCATTTGATGATGACTTGCAAGTTCTGTGCACTACTTTTTTTTCTTTGCTTAAAACCCTATTTTAACCCTTACTGCAATTCCTGGATGGATGCATTCTGCATAGAATCAATGCTAGTATCAAGAACCCTAGAGAAGGGCACAGAATCTCTCATCTCTGCAGCTGAGGTAAAAACCTTTGTTAAAGGCACAAGTGTTTGAGCTGGTGGCTGGCCAGCTACGGTGAGGCTGAGAGATGCTCTTGCACTTTGCTGGAGATGCCTGCTGTCCTTGCAAGATACCCTTAGCCCTCAGTGACAGGGTTGACAGCTTTTGGAAATGAAGGAAAAACTCCTGTCTTTGGATCTGCAAGTTTCTGTACATGTCTGCTGCTTGTTGAAACATTCAGAAGCTCATGTGCTTTACGTGCAGCATGCCCCCCCCTTCACATGTGAAGTGTATTTATTCTTGTCTCAGCTGTAAGCATGAACTTGGCACACATAATAGCATTACACAATATAATCTTTTCTCTCCTATAGCAAAGTGAAATGCTATGACCTATGTGCTCATATTCAGCAGACTTGTCTCAGATAAGACCCTTCTTTCCACTCTCCCATTCACTGTAGACTGGATCCTGATGGTACAGAAAAATGGCTCACAACAGAGGTGGGCAGCCTCATGGCTCTGCCTGGTTGGAGGCAGTGTGGCACTGATGGCTGCAGGATGGACAGATGAAGAGTGTGTCTTTGAGTGGGTAGGAGGATGTGGTGCTGGGCCACCTCACAGTGCTGGGCAGGTTGCAGTGTCCAGCCAGCCTCACACATTTCCCTTTCCCTTCCTCTGTTTCAACCTCCTTCTTGTTCTTTTCTCCTTCTTGACTTAATCCACCATCTATTTAGTTTGCCAATCCTGTGATTACAGGTCTCTAACTCTAGCTGCTCTTGCTTGTGTCCTCACAGGAGAAAGAGGAAGAGAGTGAGGGAGGGAGAGATGGAGGGAGTCCCATCTCTCCTGCTGACACTCTCCTCCAAGGTCTTGGCTGGAGGACAGCCACTGCTGGCAGCTGTCTGGGAGGAACTCACAGTGGTAGCAGAAGAAAAGAATTTGGCAGGAAGGTGAACCACATGATTGTGATTCATCCCGCTCTCTTGAAATGTGGCAGGAGGGGTAGGAAAGGCTGTGTGTGCCAGCACTGAGAGCAGAGATATTCACATTCAAACATCATGTTCTTTTTATAGTAAGCCATGTCTCATAGGAAAAATATTGAACTTGGCCTTCCAGGATGAAGAAAATAGGCCAAACTGTGATTTTACTGCTTGAGTCACTCACTTAATCAGTTACTGGTTGCATGTAGGAAGCCTTCTATTAGGCTGACTTGGAAAATTTGTTTTTCATTAATTAATCCTGACACTGAGCTGTTTTTCAATTTGCTCAAAACTGCTTTCATTTGTAGGCCTCCTTATGCAAAAACACTCCTAATATACCATGGTTCAGAATAGTAATCACATTGATCCAGTCACTTGATATAGCTGCCTTCTAGATAAGGCTCTAGTTTTTGTCAGGAGTTAGAAGATTTTTTTGAGTGGTGAACAAAGCTGTATGGGAATCATGATGACTTTTGGCCCTGATTTTTCTACCTTTCCTTAGGCCTGGGTTGCACGCTCATCCCATTCACATACCATGTAGGAATGAAAACAATAAATGATGTCATTTAATGTGCATGGAAGTGCAGGGTGGTGGTCTAAAGACTATGTAATAAATCCATTCCAGTACAGCTTAAAAATTCTGGCTTTCCTTTTGTAGGCCAAGCAGGCCTACAGTGAAAATCCAGCTTAACAAGACTATCTCCTCAGCCCTATTTTGGCCCAGCTCCTCCTTGCAGCAGGAGGTGGTTAGAAATGCAGCTGTGGAAGAGCAGTTCAGCTGTGGAACACCAGGCTGCACAGTCCCACACGCTCGCGAGGCACACACTGGCTTAAAGGCTGATTGCTTCCCATGCGCCATAAATCTGCATTTGCATCCAAAAATGTAGAGGCCACAGTGTATGGAAGTTCCTTTTCCTCCCCAAGTGTGTTTATGACAGATTTATATTGATGGCAGCAGTGTGCACAGTCACAAACGTCTATTATATTCAGGCTCTCCTAACTCAGTCCCTGTTTCCTGCTGAAGGTGAGGCAAGGTCCTGTATGAATGAGGGGTGAAATTACAGCTGAACTTTCTAATTGTGTTAGTACAGGAGAACCTTTAAGAAATAGAGCAAGACCTTTTGTGTTTGGAGCTACCCCTGCCCTCTCTTTACCAGTTCACTTTATGTTAAGTTCACATTTTTTCCCCCACAAAAAAAAAAAAAAAATACAACCAGTAAATGTGTGCCTATATATCTCCCAATGTTTATGAAGGATATTTGAAAGGAAGGTCAGAAGTGCTTCAATTCTTGAAGAAAGCCAGCCAGTTTCAGCTACCCAGAACTTTCAAAGTGTATACAAAAATACAAATGCTGGTAACTGTTATTTCAGGCCTCAGGCTTAGACATGATAAATTAACACTGTCCAGATTTCATTTTGCAAGCAGTGCCTACTCCTGCACAGACATTCATATCCTGATGAACTCCGGGGCAGCTCAGAGGGGCAATCACCACATCCTCTGTCTGACCCTGATGGTGACTGCTTCCTCCTGCCTCCCACACTGGGCTAAGCAGAGTCTGGGTGTGAACACCAGACACAGCTATGAAAGCCAAGCCAATGTCAAGTTCAGCTGTGCGAGAGTATTAAAGGACCAGGTACTTCTTCAACTCATCCTCCTTCCCCTCTGCCCTCTCATTGTTTCCCTTTGACAGAAGACAAAGAAAAATCTGATGTCTACAGTAAGGGCTTCAGAGGTTCCCAGTGATTTTTAGGAGTGGTACCAGTGTTTTCGGGGCTTTGAAGAACCCTACTGTGAAGCTGCTCTGATAAACCACAGTCCTCTCCACAGTCTCATACCAATTTGACACCACTGTTTTAGTTGGAATAATTCCTTTTCGATTCTAAGTCTAAATTGGGAATCAGGAGGCAATGCTGAGTTGTAACCAGAAAGAGGCAGTGACATCTTGCCCATTTCTCTCTCCTCTGTAAATGTTTTTGCTTCTTGTTTGTTGGATAAACATCCTTTCTATTTAACTTTTTGTGGGCTCTGCTTGCTTTGCCAAAAGACAGGAGAGGAAGCATGGACATGAGCAGACTCTTACTCCTTAAAAAGACTACCAAATAAACTGATCCCAGAAATCATGGGGTGTAAAAATGCCTCCATATGCATATCCACTTCTCTTTTCACCTGTACCAGCTTCTGAATCTAGGCTGGTCAGTTATTTCTTACTTCATTTTTTTTCTCTACAGGATTTAATGGCTTAGGATTTAATAGTTGTTTGCAGTGGTAAATTGCTCCACCTTTGATTGAAAGGAGCATTCAAAATCTTCTGAACCAAATCCCCTCTTTAAGCAGCCCAACTCTGTGGCAAAAATCACTGCCATGTTTTTGTCTGTGTTTGCCATGATTCACCCATCAGCCACCTCATGCAGGGTGGTTTCACATTGTTCTTGCCCAGGCCTCTTTCACTTCTTGTGCCAGAGGTTGTGCTTCTGGATGAGCTGGGGCATCTGAGTAGTCAAAGTGTCTGCACAAGTTTAACATGTGTTTTTTGGGTTGACATACTGCTGCAAACATCTGTATGCACCTTCAGGTTCATAACATATCTTTAAATGCCCATGTGTGTGTCCTCCCAAAAACACAGGGGAAGTCTGTGGTAGACAAGGGACTTGTACTGGGTGGGGAGAGACCCTGACCATGCAGAGCAATGAGCAGATCTCTATGTCCTTGTTCATGGGATTTCTTGAAAGGAACTCAAAACATCAGCTAATAAAAGGAGCATGTGTGAGATGATGTCACTCTGGCTTCAGAGGAAGAGCCCAGGGCTTCATACTGCACCATGGCAGCATGACAAGTCAGGCTTCCAGTGACAGTCATTTACCCTACTAGCCTGGATTTTAATGGATTATGGCAGAAGTTGTTATGGTCTGTTTGGTGGAAAACAAACAGTCAAATAAACAGACAAACAGATCTGTAGTTTTAGGAGGCTACTTTAAAATGTCAACCATCTGCTAGGCAGAGGCTCAATAAATCAAGGTTGCAGGAGGAGGTTAGTGCACACACGTGTGTTCTGCAGGCTTTGCATACTTCTCCAATGACCAGTTTTCTAAGTTGATACTTATTTTGCAGAAGATGCTCCTAGGATTTACGCAGCTGGTGGCAATTAAAGGACTATGCTGGGGAGACTGTCCCTCAATCTGTTTCTTTTTTTACTATATCCAACTGTCTAACCTTGGGAGGTGCTGAATTGCTGCACTTCCCATTGCATTTAATTTTCACTGTAGGTGTTGTATACTTTTGTTGTTGTATACTTTTGTTGTATACTTTTGGAGAAATGGCATATCTTCAGATCTGTTGTTTCACTCAGTGTCTTTATTAAAGCTGGGTCTGGAGAGGAATGGGTGAAACAGCCCTTCCAGGCTGTCTGCTTTCAAGCCATTTTTGTTCTCAAGGCCCCAATCTCAGAGCAGTTCACCCATGAGAGCAGTATGGTATCCTAGTCTCAGAGGAATGCCATTGAAGAAAAAGCATGAATGAGGGTAAGGGACTTCAGCACTCCCTTTCCTATGGATAAGGAGATACTGTCCCAAGTTTGCAGTCAGTTACAGAGACAGCGTTCCCACTGATGCTGAGGTGAGCTAGAGCTCACTAAACAGCTCCCTTGCAGGGGTATTCAGGAGAAAGCAGAATCTAGGGTTAGCAAAAAGCTTTGGTTGCTGTCATTCATTAAAAAAGAAGAAGAGGTCTTTTAACATGGCTGCAATTTTTTTTTTTTTTTTTTTAACGCATGACTGCAGAATGTGGTGGTGCTGTGCACAGTGTGGCTTTATTTGTGCACCCAGATCTTTATCCCTTCACTGCCACTGCACTGCCATATGGATATAAACCCCCTTGGACCAGCAAAAGCTCTTTTAAAACAAAGAGGAAAATGAACAGCATTTGCAGAGCAATGGAGGAAACACCTTTGCAAACAATCAGCTCCCATTTTGAAAAACATTAGAATATCAGTCTCCAAAGTTGCAAATAATACTTTTGTTAGGTTTCAGATGTGCACACACAAACAGATGCAACGTATGCCCACTTCCATCTGCATGAATATTCCTTCACTCCTCCATCACCCCTGCAAATTCTTTAGTGCAGGACATAAAATAAAAGTAATTAACAATGTTTATGAGCAAGCGTATTGTGTTTAAGTGCACATTGTGGAGAAAAGAAGGAATTAAGATTGTTCGGAGCATAGGAAGTGAGGAGGGAGGAAATTGTGTTTGTTGAATGTGTTTATGTGAGGATTACATGCAGTTTATGCAATTCAAGATTTCAGAAGCAGATAAGGTCTTTTAAATCAGCCATAAAATTTGTATCTGATTTTTCACACCAAAGAAATAACAAAAAATGGTTTTGTTTTCTCTGGAGAAAAACAGACTGAAGGAGGCATAGGGCCAAATTCTGATCTCACTTTCAGTGGTGTTCAGTAAAATTGTTGGAAATGTGCTGGATTTACACTGATGTAAGTGAGATTAGAACCTTGCCTGTGGCAGACAGAATGTTGTCTCTGTACATCTAGTATGGTTTGGGGCTATCTTAATACAAAAACTGTGTTGCTGTAATGTAGTTGAAAAGGTCATGGTGAGCAAATACAGACAAATGTTATATAACAATTTGCAGCTTTAATATAATTTTGCTGATATTTGGCAGTGTTCTTTGGATCACTGTATAATTTTGCTGGTTTAAATGTGTTTCTTATGAACAAATTATTAACTTAAGAGAAGTAAAAAGCATCCACTGGGTGAGTCTGAAATGAATCAACACCCACATGTCACATCCCTTTAATTTGCTAAGTGGATGCTTGTCTTGTCCGATCTTGTGGATTTAATTTCTGCCAGGATGTGTTTATACTCTTAAAATGAATCTATCCAAGCAAATCTTTCATTCCACAGCACAGTCGTAGCTGCCCCTGCATAGCTTATAGGTGATGCATATTTGTTTGGCACAGACATAGGACATCCCACAAGATGAGGTGAATCAGAGAGGAGGCATCCATGTACCTTCTCCACTGACTGCAGGCCTATTCTGGTGTTTGGGTGCATTTATTCTATTCTACAGGCTAAACCTGAGGTCAGATTCTGTACTGCTGTAAGCCTGGCAGAAATCCTTTTATTGCAGTAGATCTGTAGCAATTTGCACTGGCTGGGAATTTGGACCCTAAAAGCTTGTGTCAACAAAAGCTTCAACTGGGGAAAAAGCAGTAGAAAAAGCTAACTAAGTGAAGCTGTTGCTGTCCAGAGACTTCTATTATGTAACCCTAAAATAGTAGAGTTTCGAGTATAGCCCATTCGGTCATCCTAAACAGAATTAGTACAGTTGGGAAAAGGGGGGAGGTGTGAATGTTTCAAGGAGGTCTTTGAACGTTTCTTCAAATGTTCATTGCATCTAAGATCTCATTTTTTGTGTGCCTTTATTTGCTCCAGAATACCGCTGGACTGCCAACAAAGGAGGGCTTGTCCTCCCAGGAATTTTCTGCATTCCTCTCTGGAGTAGGCATTTTTCTCAGCTACAAAGGCCCTTTGGCAAATTCCCTCTAATCATTGGATTTACCCTGGGCTCTGATAGGTGCCATTCATGAACTTGGTCTGCTGTTTGATGGGGCTGAAGCATTAATGGGATCTTTTCATGATAAACAAAACAGAGTAACATTACTGGAAGAATCACAAAGCTGCTCTTGTAGGGCAATGTGGTTCTTTCTCCCTTCATTCTCTCTCTGTTCCACTCTGTTCTCCATTTTCCTTTCATTTTTTCCTTATCATTTCCTTGCTTTTATGAACATGCATTCTTTTTTTGTCTCTGCCACCACTTTCAGTGGCAGATCTTCCCAGATCTCTTTACCTCAGGAGACAGTGGGCTAGCTCACTGCCTGTGCTTGGCCCCAGAAGGTACAATAAACCCGTACAAACAGCCCAGCTTTAGCAGCTTGGTGTTTTCTCCGAGGGTCTTATACACCATCAGAGTAGAGACATCCATAGATCCTAAATCCCATCTTCATTCCCATGGGTTTCATTCCCATTCCTGGGTTTCACTTCCATCAATGAATGACTGGTGTTCAAATGAAGGGAGGGAAAACAAGTTGTAGAAGTACTCACTTTAGTATCAAAATAAAAGCCAAAGCTGCCTCTGCTTTTCAAGTCCATTTGTAATGGTGATTTTGTAGTCTTTTAGACAACATATATGCAGGTTGTCGATTTTAAAATGTACTATACTGTCCTAGAAATGGATATGTTGTAAAAAACAACGTACACGGAGGTGATACAATAGTTTATAAAAAATAAGCTCAGCAACTAAAACTAAAGCAGAACTGCCTCTTTGTTTTGAAGCTGTTTCTACTCTTCTTGGGGTGATGGGACCCAATAAAATGTAAACAATACACTGCTCTTTCTACCACCACTCTTTTCATTGAAATATCTCACATGCCTTCTGATGAAGTATTACACTTGGGTCTGGGTGATCTCCTTTTGAGAAAATAAAAATTGCAAGAGTTTTCTTTAAAAAACCGTTTCATTTTAAATTATTGAGTTTGAAAAGTGCTGCATTTCCAGTTGTCAGTTTTAAACCAAGTAATTTCACATTCACCACTTAACTTGTTAAATCATCTATATTTAAAGCTGATAATGAATTGTTTGAGTGAACATAAACAGCTGGTTTTGTTTCAGAATTTACTGAAGTTGCCCAATCTTTTTTCAGAATTTTTTTTTTTTTTTTTGGTGGAATCTTATTTCCTAAAAGAGGGAGGAATCAGACAGAAGAGAAATGACCACGCTTTGTTTCATGTGCTGCACGTAACTTCATACACTTATATCCTGTGGAATAACACTGTGTTTGCAAAGTGTTGGCAGGGAAAAGTTGGATATACTGTGAGTATGTGAGATGGCTTCTTAGACTTAGGTCAACAGGCTACATGTGAAGGCATTGCAATCAGTAATGCCTCTTTTTATTACCCTGGAGACCCTCCTGTGTTTTTCAAATAAGAGCCTTAGCCTTAAGAACCTGAAGGGATTGCTTAGATTGAAGGATGCATCAGATATTTGCTGTAATTTGGTTCATTTGGGGAAATCTCCCTAAATCTTCCTTTTTTCCTCCCTCAGTCTGTCTGGTTATCCATCTATCCATCTCCTTGCAAAACTGTCAGGGAAGACAGGGCTTTTCTGCTTGGGAGACAAGAAAGCTGCCTGAGCTGACAGTCTCTGGAATGGAAAGCCCCCATAGATCCAGCTGACAGCTCTGAAGGCAGAATGAAGGTGAATGAGAGTACAAGGTTGCATCTTTGGCAGATTAAGGGAAAAATAGGCTGACAATGACTATGGTGCTGTAAGCTAACCAGGCTGGGGAGCCTGTACACCTGGTGGGGCACCTGCCCTGGTCATGCCTCAGCCAGGACCTGTTGGGTGTGTTTCACTGTCTTCCAAGTGCTGTGTTTCCAAGGGCACCACACCTGTTAGTATGTGCTTGTGGAAATCTGTCAGCTACAGAGAGTTGGGGACTCAAGGCATTGGCTTGACAAAAATTCAGTCTCCTTAGCTGTAAGGAGACAGAGGATACAAATGACCTTAAGGCCCAGAGTCCCTCAGCTCTTCCATATCAGCTTCCAAACCTGAAGTGCACAATGTTTTATTAACAGTTGCTATAACTATGAACACTTATTTGGCACCAGTCACTGTGGTGTCCAAGGACGTTCATGCATTTTAATGAATTAATTAAACATATTACAGCATTTAATGCCCACGGTGGGAGATTCAGCTGCGGGCCATGGGAACTCAGAGTTGCATGGTTTGAGTGGGACACATGATTAAAGGATGCATAGTCATAATTTCAGTTGTGCACTGACAACTTTATTTTGTATTTCTTCTCTTTTTAAATTCACCTTCCAAAACACTCATTGCCAAAAATACCATAGGGATAATGAAATAATGTGAAAGGAACGTTATGTTCAAAATTACATACTTCATACCTCCTGAGAATAACTTAAATGGTACAGAAATTATAGCTACCTTTAAATAATGGAGTCTTTTTTTCTCAAAGTCTATTGGTAAAAATTAGCTTTTCTATCCTCAAAGAACTAGTGCTATAAAATGCCAATCATGATTTAATTGTGACTCGGTATGTTAATTCCGTGTGACAGTCTAAAGGTCTTTGAAGTCTACTTCTTGATTGTGTCTAATAATCTGGGGGTTTTATAGTGTTGAACTTTAAGAAACAGGCCTGCAGCTAAACAGGGAGAATATAGTTGTGAGGTTACAGTTAACAGTGATTGAAGGTGAAGTCCTTCTAGTGCTCACTTGAAGACTAGAGTCATGAAGGGGTCGCTCCAGAGGTCAGTTTCCAACAACAAGCTCACATTTTCTGCAGATCTCTTTTCTATGAATTTAACCAAGAAAGGGTGAGAATAAGTCTTTAAAAACTGTAGTGATGTAAGTAGAATGCTGTCTTTCCTATCAAATATAGGAAATACTGATACGAGGGGGGGGAAGGCTCTTTGGGCCAGTTAGCCTCTTCGAGTTCTCTGAAAAAAGGTGATGGATACCTTTGTCTCTGCTGGATGGAGTGAACTAGCAGATGAGGGTCTGCTGAAAGTCTTCTCCATAGAAAAATGCTTGAGTGGTCTGATTCCTCCAGGTGCAAAAAAACTTGAAGGAGAATATGTGCTCTGTGTGTGAAGTAAGATTTACATTGAGGAAAACCTGGCATTATAGAAAGAGCACAATGACAATTGTGTCCTTAGATCTCAGTGATGCTAAAGGGTTGAGGTCTTCCTGAAGGGAGGAACAGATGACAGCATATGCAAGTGCTTATTTTGGACTTCATTCCAAGTTAAGAAAACAAAAGACATGCAACACTTACTTCCCCCCAAAAAAGTGTCCCTCACTGCTCATTTCTTCCTTCCTGCCCACAGCTGCTGCACAGCTGGGCTGTGAGCAGCCCTGTCCCACCGTTGCTGTGAGTTCACAGCACCATCTCTCCTTTTCCTCTTGGTTGCAGAGGTGTAGTTTGTGAGCAGTACTAAGTGAAGGTAAGGAGATGTTCTCCTGAAGGTGTTCTCTCTGTATTACACACAGGACTGTGATTATAACTACAGCAAAATTTGAGATCCACTGGTGTGGATTTCAGCTTGGGTAAGAGTTTATTGGAACTGATTTGGAATTTCTAGACTTGTTGGGTTTTTTTCTTCTTCCAGAAACACTAAATTGTTGAATCAAAAATACCTAAGATGAAAGGTCCATTTAATGAAATTTCCCATCTAAGTTAAAACCAATGGACTGAGAAATTCCAATTGATTAATTCAATTGCTGGTTTTGTTCATGAACCCTTTATATTTTACTTTTGAAGGACTTCTACTAAACTTTTCTTCCTCGGTTTTTGATACAGCAGTTGCTGCATCAAGCAACTTCCCCATCTCTGATCCTTAGCCTGACAATTGTCAGATTGCAAGGCAGATTCACTCCAGTTTCATGTCAGCTGCATGTCCTCTATCTGGGTTGTTCTGGAGGAACCAGAGCTGTAGCTGGAAAGCTCTTTGATATCACTGTAGTCTCTTTTAACTTTGGGAACCATCTTTTCAGCCCCAGCTGCTTGGCAGGCAAGCCAGTGTGGCGGCCAGAAAAGAGCTATGGTGATGTTAATATCATGATGACTGTTGTAGATGTACCTTTTGCAAAAATCATGCAACTTGTCAAGTCTATTTCAGTGTTTAGAAGGAAACACAGTCTGAAAAGCTCTCACAAAGCAAGGAAAAATGTTCTTCTTGTGCTAAATTCTGCACAAGCTCTTCCAGAAAGATAGTATAACTTCTTGTACAGAGTTATAATAACCTCATAAAACTGACAAGAGGTTCATTCTTTCTGCCAGAGGACCAAAATTTGGCTCCTCATCCTTTGTGTTTTCAGTTCCTGTGTGCACATATACAAAGAATGAAGGCAACTGATCATGGGAGCAGCAGGTGTGGTAAATTCTTCAGGATTCACAGTCTTTAAATCACAGTTGGATGTTTCTCTAAAAGATAGGCAATATTTCAACCTGAATGTATGATGTTGATGCAAGAATTGCTGGGCAAAGCTCTGTGCCTTAAGCTGTGGAAAAGGTCAGAGTAGGTAATGCAGTGGTACTTTCTGGTCTTACTGTGTCTATTGGGTGTTTTTGGGAATTTATTAATCACTACAACATGTACACTGCTTCAGTTCAGTGTTTTATTCAGTTTGGTGTTACCATTGTTACCAAAAATCAGTAAAAATAAAAAACTCTCTAACACCAATGTAGCATTAAGAATCAGGCATTCTTTATTCAGCCAGATGTACCTGGCAGCACCATCAAGTCTGTTAGCAGTGAAAATAATCTGAGAGCAAAACTTCTTCCTTTCTAGAGCTGCATGCTGGTGAGAACTGACTGCCTGGGCACAGAGGTGGTGAGGTCAGCGGAGGAAAGAGGCTGAGTTGTCCTAGCTGGGCATTGCTGGGGGAGGACCCCACCTAGTTCAGCTGTGGGGAGATGTCCCCACTAGCTCCAGCTGTGCTGGTGAAGAGGTCACTGCCCTGGGCTGCTCGTCACAGCCTCCCAGCCAGAGGTTACTGACCTTGCCCAGCTGCAGCCAGGTGCTGTCTGTGAGCGCTTCCTAATCTGCTCCAAGCAAAACCAGCCGGATTAGTTCAGTCAGTGTAAACAGTTGATTGGAGTGAGCCTGGCCGCTGCTGTCTGAAGTGGTGGGAGGAGGTGCCATAACACATGCTGGTGGCACAGCACTGACAGTGGCAGCTCACATTCCCAGCTGGAAGCAGTGCCGTCCTGCGGGAAAAGCAGGCATGGCCTCAGATTCAAACTGGCTCTCACTTTCTCTTTCCCTGCTCACTTCATGCCTTAGAGACTGTCTCATCAGCAAGAGGTGATTAGGCTTCTCTTATTCCATATCTAATTATCCCATAGCATGAGGTGTTTTGTTGCCATATTTGAACACATTCAGCCCCTACCTGAATTCCACTGTAATTATCTTGAGTGCACCACTACCATATCAAGCCCAGGTTACAGGCACATCCTTTTGAGAAAGATTTGTTTCATTTACTCATCTAGAAAACAGAAGTTCACATCCTGTGAGTTGTGCTAGCCTTGTTTTTCCACCTCATTTCTGGTATTACTCTGCCACTACTGCAAAAATCTGTTTAACTTTGTAAGCTCCTGGCAAACAATAATTTCATTATCAGCTCTATCAAGTTATCAGTGAACCTATAAAGCAGTGTCTTTTCATGATCCCCTATGCCTTGCAGCCTCAGTGTTTGCAAAGCAGCACAGATGAAAGAGATTGCTGGGGCTGGCATCAGTACAGACTTGTGCTGAGACTGGCCTCATTTAGTGCAAGTTTATTACCTGTGGAATTTAAAAAGGATGTTCAGTGTAGCATGTCTGACAGGCAGGAAGCAAACTAAGGCTTGATTTTTAACTCTGGTTAATATCCAAGTATTTTGTTTTACAGGAACTGCTAATTTTTGTTTAATCTTTTCAACAGCTACTGAGCCAAAGGCAGCTGTAGTCATAACTTCAGTAAAGAGGCTGAAGTCTTGTGTAGCCAGCAGGGATATTCTAGGTTTAAAGAAGTGTAATCTGGTCAAATGAAGAGGCAGTCTTGTCTAGCATTGGTAGTTTCTGTTGATTTGAAGAAAATGCATCAGTTTATAAATCCTGCCATTCTCTGGAAGGAATCTGAGGATGGCAGTCTTTGAGATCTGACAGCAGACATTCCACAGTGGTTTAATTTTATTCTGAACATTAGCTGGCATGTGATGAGATCAGAGTTTCTATTAGATGTTAGCTGAATTTATTACCCCTGCTGGTACCCTTTCGGTAGAAATCCTGTCAATGTTTCTATTATAAACTTTGCTTATTAGTAATAGCCATAAAAATTCTCTCTAGATTGAAATGTAGTGAGCAAGTTCTCAGCTGAGATCCAAGAACATAACTCTTTTCCCTAAATTTTGAAGGAAATTGCTTTGGCTATGGTTTTGTTAGAGTAAGATAAAAGGATTTGGGGCATATTTTACATTTCTTTCACTAAAACAGAAGCACACATTCTATAGGCAATCATATTCTTTATTTTTTTTATATATAACAGAATTAAGGAATCAGACAGTAAAAAGATTTTGTGTACAATATAACTAGCTATCCACGTGTGAAAATATGGCACAATTCCCCATCTCCTCAGCAAAAAGGATTCTGTTTTACAGTTGGCAATGATAGTATAGAGATTGTTATTGTCCTTGTTATTTCCCTGATTTCATCTGGGATGCAGTTAATTTTTTTCCTGATAGCTGATACAGTTCTGTCTTTTTCAATTTAGTATGAGAATAATATTGATAACACGTTAGTGTTCTAGTTGTTTCTGAGTAGTGCCTACTTTAAATCAAGGACTTTTCAGCTTTTCATGCTCTGCCAGTGAAGAGATGCACCAGAAGCCAGAGGGATCATGGCCAGGACAGCTGACCTGAACTGGTCAAAGGGATATTCCATACCATGGAATGTCTTTTTCAGTATATAAGCTGGGGGGAAATTGGACAATCAGGGCTGATCACTGCTGCGGGACTGGCTGGGCACTGGTCAATGGATGGTGAGAAATTGCATTGTGCATCACTTGTTCTTTTGGGTGAGGTTTATTTCTCTCTCTTTGTTGTCCCCCTTTTCATTGGAATTATTATTATAAAATTATTGTTATTGATGATATTAATATTGTTACTGTAATTGTTATTGTTATTATTCTCTTCCTATCTCGACCCAAGGGGTTTACCTTCTTTTTGATTCTCCTCCCCATTCCACTGGGATTAGGGTGTGTGAGGGAGTGGCTGTGTGGTACTTAACTTCTGACAGGTTAAACCACAACAGTTACACTCTGCAAGTAAGATGTAGACATCTCCTTATTAAAAAAAAAACCAACATATACAATACAATTTTTGATTGTGGATTCACAAATCTAATGCCCTGTATATAGTAGTCAACATCAGAAAAGGATGCAAACATTCTCCTGATAGTCATTAACATATGAAGTCTGCAAGGAAAGATTCAGTCTAGTTTATGAGCCTGTAATGCTTGTCAGATGCTTTGAAAAACAAGGATGAAGATGTCAAATGACACTAATCCACTCTTTTGTTTTTCTCCATTCTCCTTTAGTTTCCATGGCTGCTTTGGATAATTTGATGTAAATAAATGACCCACAAGTAGGATAAAGCCCCCACAGACACCTCATACAGCCCCCACAGACCGCTCCAGCTGTAGGGCATTTGGGGACTGCAGTGGTGACATGGTCTAAACCCTGGAGTGCAGCAATATGCTGGTGCCCAGACTATCTGTGAGCAAACAAATCTGATGGTTTAATATGATGTAACCTCCTCTTTGCTTAGGATGAGAGGATAAAAGCAGGACTGTCAGGTGTTCACTGAAGTGTCTATCCATGGACCTGAAGGCCATGTTGAAAGCCAAAATGTGTAATGATTGAAAGATACAGGTTTCAGGAATGGAAGCACAGAGAGCTGATCTGTTACAGCACAATGTGAAATTTTGTTAGCTTCTGACAAAGAATATTTCTGTTGAATCTGTTGAAATATTCTCATCAGAAAACAGGGTTTCAGGTGAAAATTAAATTTTGAGCTGAAATTACTTGTTCACTTCAGAAAATATTTTCTTAATGGAAAAACCCAAAATGTAATACTTTATAGTCTATGCTGGGCCAACATATCAGTAATCAGTTTTCCTATGAAAAGGTGATGTTATCTCTCCTTCAGTGAGAGGAAGCATCTGTGGAAGCACATGTGGAGCAGGGGGAGGGTGCATGTGCATTTTCCAGCTTGATTGAGCTGCCCAAGACCTGAACCAAATCCAAACTGTACAGTGGTGTACTGAGATACAGAGTACTAACCTAATCACAAGTTTGGGATAGAGGGCAGGAAGGAGGTACTCACAGAGACACCACACTCATGTGAACCTTGCAGGCCAACTGTTGGACTGGTGTAAATTGGTCTGGCTCCAGTGACCTGCAGCTATGCTAAGTATGCATTAGGGGGTGGGATGCATTCAAGCATGCCTTGCTTTGTTTGCAGTCATTCAGAAATTGTGCCACTATCCAAACCATGATATAAGCATATGTATTAGAATTTTAAAATATAAAGTTGACTTAATTTATATGTGCTGGGTTTTTTTTGGTTTTTTTTTTTTCTTTGTGTTACTTATTTATGACACTGGAAAGTACAAATTAGCATGGATCCCAAGGAAGTGTTTGATCTAAAATAAGGAAAATTCCTTTAAAGGGGAATTGTTTCAGGGGCTGATTGTTATTTATTTTATTAAGCACATAAGGGTTGTTTGGATTTGTGTTCTGCCTATAATTCCTGTGTTTGGAGCAGAGCTGGTGGGAAAATGGTACCAGCAATTTATGAAAGGTGATACTGTGTCAACAGATAGGCAATGGGTTAGGACATGTGACAGTAATCTTCCATGGCATTCAGAGCATTCAGACCATATGCTTTAAAATATCAGCAAAATAGATGTCAGAACCACTTCCTCTCCATGCTCCCCTCCCCAGGACCACAGTGGGGAGACGCTAAGGAATAGAGCTGGGGGCTGCTTTGCAGTCCTCAGCACTGGGTGCTCTCTAGAAAGGAAATGGGCTTGAGAAGGGTGGAGGGGAACTGCAGGGCCTTCTTCCAAATGGATGAATGAATGAAATTCAAACATGTGAGGAGGTGAATGGACAGGGCAGCAGCCATTTGACATTAGCAGGACCTGGTGGGACTGCTCTGTGGTTTGCTCATGAATATTTAGTGTCTGTTTTTTGGAGGGTCTTTTTGCAGTGAACTCATGGAAATAAATGACAGAAGCATGGCCATTGGCTATTGTTTCTGCTCCTGCTTTTCTGTACTGCCCTGGTTTTCATCTAAAGGTTGTAAGAGCCTTTTAGAAACACTGCATGTCTTAGTGTATATAATTTGCAGAAGGAATAAATGCAAAAGAAGGTTAGAGAAATAGTTTTTTCTTTTCAAAGGCTAGCATTAGAGAAAGATTATTTTCCAACTCAATTAAAACTCATTGCCAAGACATCCCATCCCTAACTGCTGCTTCTGCTCAGTGAATGCAGGGGTTTTAAGCATAAACTTAAGTCACAAAATTCAAGAAATAATTTGGGATCCCCAACAACATACAGCCTGGGGGATCGTGGGAAACTTCATCTGTACCTCTTAGGCTCAGTCTGGAAAACTGAAAGTTCAGACAGGAGGAAACACCTTAAACCACAAATAAACTGTTCTATCCATTTGAAGGTAATGGGCCAAAACCTGGTATTTTTACTCAGGCAGAACTCTCAGTGAAGTCGTTAGCCAGTTTGTCTGAGGAAGGGCAGAAGGTCTTGCTCTGGTGTTATATATTAGGACCAGCATTTCTGAACCTCCCACTGGTAGTTCTCATCTGTCCCAAAACCAGACTTCTTCAGAAGGGAGCAACAGTGGAGTCCTGTGTGGAGGCTATAAAATGGTTTACATTCTGTATTAATATTGATTTTGCAATCATAAAAGGAACATAAATGTTTTAAAATTAAACATTTTTCTGTTTAAATATTAAACATAGGGATTTCTCTTTGCCTGATTTTTGAATAAGCCCCAAAGGTGACTGTCAGCTAGTTTGCAGTCATTTCTTGCCATCTCTTCTAGGCAGCTTTTTAGTAGCACAAAAGCTTCCAGGCAAGAGAGGGTACCAAACAGCTAATTGTATTCATGAGGGTTATTTTCAAATGTGCGTCACTGTTTATTCCCATTGAGGGGTGTTCCTCACCTTTTGAACTTTCTGACTGGCAGTCCAGGTTATCCAAAGTGTCATGCAGATGGATATTTCTGAGTTCAGCACAGCACAGAGGGGAGTAACCCACTCAGGCCTCCTTGAAAGTTCAGTGACAACTTCCTTAATTGAATAAGAGGTGACTCCGTGTTTTATGAGCATCTCTCAACACAGTCATAAGTTTTATCAGTACAAAGTTTTAAGAGACAGCCCTTGTACAAACAGCCTCTGAGGCAGTGCCAGCTCACAGCTCATTCTGCCAGCAAGAGCTCGCCATTGACACTTGCTGCTGAATCCAAATACATGGGCAGGACTCCCTGGGAGGGGGGACTTCACAGCTGGTTTGTGACAGTCCTCATATCTGGAAAAGGAAATGGTAACTTTATGCCTCTTTATATTTCTCTCTTCTTGGACAAGAGGAGTGAGCCAATCTCATGCAAGTTTGGAAAGTTTTGGAGCTGCTTGTGCCAGTGCCACATTGGCAGTTTGGAGCTGCTGGTGTAGCAGCAGCTTTCAGTCCTGCCCTGCACCATGGAAGAGGAGCCTGCATTACCCCTGGCACTGTGTAACACCAAGTTCCACAGCATCAGGGCAGCCTGGCCATGACAGTGCAGCACCCCTGCATGAGTGGGGCTGATCAGTTGATGCAGGGAAGCTGGTGGTGAGTGCACTCCTACCTGCTCTGTGCCTAATCTGTGTCCTTCTGTGCAACCAGCCAAAAAGAATGTCTCCTTTCAACCAGCTAGTAATACTTGCTGCCCTCCCTCAACAGTCTCCAGTGCTACTGCTTGAAATAGATATATGTCATGAAACACTCATCATACAAAAAATTGCTTCAAGGCAGTCCTCCTAGAAGTGAATTCTCTGGGATATATTTGGTCAGCTGAGAAGAAGCAAACTGTGCAAGAAAGTTCCCACAGTCACACTTCCTCCTGAACGTTGGAGCAGGATTTGGACAGACCTCCACAAATAAAGCCATTTTTAGGGATATTTCTGCAGTTGACTCATGGTCACTGTTAGGTGTGTTTCTGCATGGTGGGGCAATCCCCTTGGGAGAAGTGATGGGCAGTTGTGAGTAAGGCTCTGCCATTTCAAGCAGCACATGCTCCCTGACATGTGTGAGGGGATGCAGCATGCAGCCTCACCACTCACTACCCCAGCTGTGGCTCCTCAAAGCAGATGCTGCTATGCTCTGCCAAGCATGGCTCTTCCACACCAGTGTGAGCTTGGGAGGAGAAAAAAAGCCAGCCAAACCTAAGACTGATGTGGTGGGAAGAAGGCTACTGAAGCTGAGTGTACTCCATATTATGTAGAAATGTGTAGGATTGCAGCTTCCCTCTGAGTCTCCTCCTTCATGCCCAACCTCATGGCTAAGGGAATGAAATTGCTGGGGTTTCTATTGATGGTCACCTCAAAGTGCTACTCTGAGAGAAAAAGTTCTGAACAGCTGAAGTTTTTTTGGGGATACTTGCTACAGCTGTTGAAAACATGACAAGGCTTGGAAGCATCTAACTGGGGACCTTTCCTTGCCCTGCTGATGGTCCCAAAATTACCACATTCTCATACCCAGTGAACAAAAGGGTAGATGGAAGACATCAACTTCCCACAGAAATCATGCTCAAGCATCCTGTATTCCTTCAGAGGAATAAATCCTCTGCCAGCATCTACCACCCCATTCTTTAGCACTGTTTGTAGAGGAGGGAAAGATGCACTCAGCAGCCCCACTGCAAAGGAGGGCTGGCAAAGCAGGGGTAGACTGATGGAACAGCTGAATTGCTCTCATACTCCAGAGGAGGTGACAGGGAGGGCTGCCTGTGAAGCACACATCTTTCAGCACTGAGTTGTTTGTCTTCTCACTCTTGATTGTTAATGACCATGAAAAGCTTGTGGGAGGCCAGCCAGGACACCCATTCTCTCTCTTGCTTTCAGGTATCCAAAGACTTTGGGATAATGAAATAAATGTTAGATTGTCAGTCCAAAATAATAACACTTTACAAAGTGGAAATGCAAATTTCCTGCAACATCCCTGAAGAGCAGGTGGTATTTCCTGAGGTATTGTTTCTGACCTACAGGGGAATTGATATTATGAACTGACTGAGGAAAATGGTTATGGTATCAAGCTCCAGCCATTAAAGTAAAACAGTGAGAATATATTAAACTAAATAAAGGAACAAGCAAAAGAAGGCTTGGATTTTGTATATTCATGCATGTGAATGTATATATTTTCCTAATGCTGTAGGTGCTGAGTGTGGTTAAGATGCAAAAATCCTCTTTTTACAGAAGAGGCAGCAGCAGAATGGAAATAGAAGAAAATATTTAAATTCAATTGCTTTTAAGGGCATAAGCAAATAATACATAATCATTCATAACATTAGTATTACTAAAGAAGCAAAAAATAGCTGAGTGTTGAATTAACTAATACTTCTGTATGTCCAGTAAGCCAGACAGACATTTACTCCAGCTTCTAACATGAGATCAGAAGCAAACATGCCTATGTTTCTGCTAACTAGATTTTTCTTTGAAAAAAGGACAATTTGTTACTGTCAGTCAAAACTCACAATTTGGTTTCTGCTTTCATATAAAGGAGACAATCTATTAGGTTTGCTGGTCTACACTTCATGTAGCGTCATTTGTGTCTCATTTTGTGTCTCCATTTAAAGCTATCTTATGTATGTAATGTTTCCTCAAGTGTGTTCAAAACCAGCACCTACCTAAAGCAAAGACTGATAACTGATTTAAAATTGATTCTGAACAATCATTGCAGCATATTCCTACATTATAAATAACTTTATAGCTGAAAAACATATATATTGGCACACACTGTAGAACTGCCAAGATTTATTTTCTTCTACTACCGCAGCCCTATGCTCTCCCGCATGGAGCTACCAGCCCCATGGATTTCAGCTCAGTCCATTTCTATAGGATTGTTCAAACAGATTTGAGATTTCTAGTTTTGTGCATCTGGTCTTGGTGGATTTTATGTCAACTTTCTTGCTTGTAACTTACTGTTTAATTTCTCTGGAACTCCAGTGTGAATGTTCTTGCAGAACAGATGCAGTGTGCTGTTTTCTCTGTACACCGGGGATGTGACTGGGGATGTGTGTGTCCTCTGGGCTGTCAGATTATAGATTATAGATTGTAGATTGTAGATTATAGATTATAGATTATAGATACACCTCCAGCTTTTGGAGGTGCTGCTTTTGAGAAGAGATGTAAAATCAAGGCCCTGAGCACTTGTCATCAGAGTTCCTGTGGCACTGAGGGTCTGAACTCAGTGTACTAGCCAAAGTCCAGTTTGTATAATTACATACTGCTCTCTCTGCCATGTACACTGGATATGCTATTCTTCACCTCATTTCTGAACTGTATGTGATACTGATGTGTCTTGTGCTGTTAAACGTGCTGCCAGACCTTATCCCAGAAATGGCTGCTTTTCAGGACAGAGTGAAACAGATGCCTTTATAAGATTCTTGACACTTCATGTGTGCAAATCACTTTAAGATCTGCACAGATGAAAAGGATATTGCAATATAAAATTATGTTTTCAAATATTGTGATTGCTTTTAGTTACCTATGCCTAAGCTTTTGATAGGAAAGCCCTATCTGTTGAACTGAGTAGTATTGGTATGACCCATCCCACAGCATTACAGGACTCATTGACTCTCTGGTAATGAGTCAATTTCCATTTCCAAAGGAGCACTGAGGGTTGAGGAAAATATACTTGAGGAAAAGAAAACCAAAAGAAATCCACCTGAGTGATCCTCTTGAGGAGATACACAAACATCATATTGGTGTCCAGGCACTTCCCAAACTTTTTTGCTTGAAGTTTGCCATTGTCTACTATTCACTAATAGATCAGGTTCAGATTGTGATTATTTCTGTAGTCTCTGTCTCCTTTCTGTATTTGTCTTATTACAGGATGCTATTCAGGGAATGTATTAGATCTTTTGATCAAAAAGTCTCTGTGATTCCTTGGCATTCCATCTTTAAGGAGCATAGCATGTGCACACTGAAGACTCCCAGGACTTTGGCAGCCTTGTAGTCAGAGGGTATCAGGGTTGAGACAAGCAGAGGAAAAGGGGCACTCCCAGGTATTACTGGCCAGTGCTACAAGTCATGCTGCAAGATTTTAAATGGGCAGACTATTTTCTAGGGGTGGGTAGGTTAATCTAAAGCTCCCTAGGCTGGATCTTAGCTACCAAAATTCTCAACAATGCAAAATTATCCTGCATTCTCTTTTCTGAAGGCCCTTTTCACTTGCCTTCAAGGATATAGATTCTGCTCTTCACCAGACATTTGATCTGATGTCTGTTAGTTGGTCCAAGCATAGACATCATCATGTCATGAGATGAGCATGGATGTGAAAAGTTTGTCATCATGTATTAAGTCATATGTAGAGTTGAGCATAAAGCCCTTGAATACATCTGTAAGGGACCATTCAACCAATCCCAGCCCAACAGTTGGGCCCATCACACTTAGGACTAAGGAGAGGAAGGACACTGATGCTTCTAAGTTCCAACTAAGTGGGTTGCCTGTGAGGTACAGGATGTTTATTAATAGAATTCCACTGTGGAGATCTCATAAGAATTCTGGCTTTCTTGTCAGTTAGGAAGCTGTCTGAAACTGTGATGATGCATCTGGAAGACTCACAAAATCATCTGTTTTGGACTTGTAAACCAGTTTAGAGTTCAACAAAGCATTGTCTTTTCAATAGGGAATAAATTTTTTAAAATAAAAGAAAATACACACACACCCCCCCCCCCCAGTATTTGCTAAGTAAAATAGAGCTAGACTATATCACTTTCATTAGCTACATATTTGCTAATCTATGAAAGAAAAAGCTGTAATAGAGGACAATTCCACAGTGCAGAATAAGGAAAATAACCACAAATTGCCACGAGCATGTGTCAGCAATGGCAGGCAGAAATTAAAGTGAAAAAATGTGGCTGAAAAGGCCACACATTTATTATGTAAATGCATCTAAATTAGCCCCGAAGACAGACATTCCTGAGAGGTGATGAAAGACAAAGTGGCATGGGCAACTCCATATCCCATCACTGTCTCCCACCCTTTTCAAGAGCTTGTACAATAAACAGTGAATATCCTGGCTATCCTGTTGCCAGTGCCTTTAGCCAAAAAGCTGAAGCAGACCCTCTCCTGCACAGATTGCTGTGCTGAGAGATGGCTGGAGTTCTTCAGGAGAGCACATCCTCCTGCAGATCCTTCTGTCATTGGCCTTGCAGGTGGGGTGGAATCCTCCACTCTCCAGGGCAGTACAATCCCAGGACCTTTCTTTTCTGTTGGCCTTTTTTGTGATCTGATAAGATGAAACACTACCATAAAGCCTACAAAAATGCATCTGATCCTAAAATCTGAAAAACCCACTGTTACCTAAGAAGATTCTTTCTAACCAAATTTCTCAATTGCTCTCACCACAAAACCCTCAAAATATGTCAGTAATGCACACGCTTTCAGAGCATGGAAGAAGCCGAAAGTATGACAACAATACAGCCATCTAGTGAGCTTGGGACAAAAAGAAATATGAACAATGTGTTTCTGTTTTTCCTCTCAGTTCCTTGCACATAAATGGCAGTGCAGAGACCTTGTTCCCTCTTGTGTGTAAGCAGAGAAGGTAGTATATGTTTGGTCTACTCTTTCTTGCCATCTCTCCTTGTCACTTTCCATTCCTTCATCACATCATTTTGCATTTTCCCATTATACAACCCAACCAAAACTTCCCAGCACTGTTCCTTCCTAGCCAAATATTTCCAGAAGCTCCTAGGTGTACACATGACAGCACAAGCAGTACTGTTGTTTCTTCACCCCTCCTCCAATTGCTGTCCTTCCCTTGCTGTTGATGTCTTTGCTGGTCATGGAGATGGCCTGGGAGAGCAGTGGGCTCACAGCAACCTCTGCTTAAGGCAAGTCCATGGGGCTTGCCTGAAGACATACTGTCAAGTTCCCAGGGTCCTTTCTCAAGAGAAAGTCTTCCTTGTGATTGGGTAGTCACAACCATGGAATGTGGGGATCCTTAGATGCCTGGGAGCAGCTTGCTGGCCACTAGCTGAAGGACCTTGCTCCACAAGGAGCACCCTTATCTGTCAATATCTAGAGTAGAGTATCCTTGGCCACATCTTTGCCAATGCTAGAATGATCTTGCAGCTGCTGGTAAATGATCTGGTGCTGATATAACACCTGATCTCACCAAAGTGGATTATGCTCAGCTGCAAAACAAGCTCCTATCTACCCAGTGCACCTAATTCCCAGAAAGAGTATGCTTCTCCCTGCCAACTACAGCAGCATTTGGAGGCCAGCTCTCTTTCTTCTTTCATCCAGCAAGCTGCTTTCACCTCTGCTGCCAGGACCACCTAGCCACAGATATACCAACTGGTATGTTTTTGGCATGTCCCAAACCATAGAGGTTCCAAGCACAATAAAATGTAACTAATTGGAAGATGGAAGCATTTAGCTCTTTCAGTAGACTCTGGAAATAAGGGCAAAATTTACCCAAGGAGGGAATTTAGCTAAGTTTTTTGCAGCATGAAAAATTAGGTTTTGTCACTTCAGCCACAGAAGCAACAAATTACAGGAGAGTTTTCAGGAACTGAGAATCAATATCCAAAAATCTTATTCTTGAAACGACCTGCATTTCCTAAAATGTTCACAAGCCTTCCCTAGCAATCCTAACATGTAAAAGCAGGCTGCTTTCCAAGTGGCGGATGGGGCTCTGTGAGCAAGGAAACCACGTTAAGCTTTACAAGGGAGTGGGGCTGTAGTAGGGTGCTCCAGGCGCTGCATTCTTGATGTGGTGTCGGGTTTCAGTACTATTATGAAAAAATCTGCAGGGGATTTGTGTGCATACCTTACACACATACGTTTGATGTTCACATTGTTAGATCCAAGCACCAAATAGGATCTTTAGGTCACATGTAGCTTCCAAGAGGCTATTAAACAACTATTGCTAGACAGTCAGATAATTGTCCTGTAAAATTACAGTCAAATTCTTCTCTCCTAGACTGGGTTAAATTCAGAGTCTGTTCAGGGATGTAAATAGAACAACTCCAAAATTACACCAGGATTATAAAGAGTGGAATCACTTTCTTCCTCCCTCTCTTTCCCTTTTTTTACTCTATTTCAGATCAAGGGAAGCTTGTGTACTCAGACACTATTCATATTTCTGCTGCTGTTGAGAGGCTGACAGTGGGATATTGAAAATAGGATAGATATTGGATTTGCAATAATTTATTAAATGGGTTCTAGCTAGATTTTTTAAAAAGCTGCTACTGTCTTTTAAAATACGTTACTGTATTGCATGGATTTTACAATGATGCATGTGATGAAATTGTTGTTAATGAGTAAAATCACAGCAGAAATGCAGTGGAATGGAGGGGGTTTTTTCTGCTTTGCAAGGACGTAGATATCATGCCTTTGGACATAATGAATGTAATTTCCATTTAAAAATCAGAATATAAACTGGGTTCAGTATTTAACATACCATATACCAGAATGTTCCCAAAATATATCGGCCAGGAAGTGGATTAATTGCAACAACTCGCCACCAAGCCCCTGGTATATTTCAAGTACATGGAAAATTTATTTCTATTTTGGACTCTGACTTCTTTATGAAATTATGCCAGAATGTCAGTTGTCTCTGCTTGGACTCTGACAGACACTCTTAGCAGCATCAGTGTCCTGGAGGCAGTAATAATTATCAAATCTATACGATAGACAGACAGCTATCAGACATCTGTACATCCCAGACATACAAAAACATCCCCAGCCAACCATGTGGCTACCAATGGATCTGCTCAGACAAAGAAGTTCAAGAGAAATGCCTCAGGCCAGATCCTCAGCTGCAGAAAATCAGCCAGGCACAGGCGATTTGCCTTCCTTGCCCTGTGTGCTTTTTTCTTTGGAGGAAAATCCTGCCCAGCCATCAGAGGGCAATGGGAGGTCAGGGAGGCAATGGGTTGAATAGGAAGAGGAAGCTCCTGAAGGAGCTGAGGGCTATGCCTGGGTCTGACCACATAAGTTCTGTACAAGATGCTTTATATCCCTGAAGGACTAAAAATTACTGTGCAAAAATGTCTGCCTAAGACCCCTTGTATCCTTACCCCAGCTTGTGCAGATGAGGGGGCACACAGTTCTTCTAACAGTACCTAGTGCTGTGTCTCAGTGAGCTGAGCAGTGCCTGAACACAGACAGCCTCAAGCACTGCCCTTCAGTTGTCTGTGCTGTGCAGCTGGGAGCTTGCTTTCCTTCACCATCTTGTCCTCTGCCATGTAACAGATGTGGTTAAGGAAGCAGCAAAACCCAAGACTCTTCCTTCTAGGCGGTCTGGAGGAAAGGTGGTATAGATACAAGCCATCAAAGGTCCTGGACTGGATTGTTTTCTCCTGTTGGTGAAGTCTGAAGGCTTTCTAGGCTGGTCACAGTCTCCTGCACCTCCTTCCCACAGTGCCCACTCTGATGCTGTCTGCTGTGGCTGAGATGTGTCTCACTAAAGCAAGTGCAAATCTCTGGAGGCAGCAGCTCTTGTAGTATGCAGCTGAACTGAAGAGACATGCCATAGACTGACACTGGGAAATACCCAAGGGCCGTCACAGACTGCTTGGCTCAAATCAAACCTTCCAGGTAGCTTGAATGGCTGTCTTTCCACAGTTGTGAAAGTGCCTGAGAGCCAAGGGAAGTGCATACTGTATTTTCATCAGTATTCTCCTTCCTGAGAAGAAGTATAAGTCCAGGCTGTGGCATGGCCATTGCATCATCACCATGGTGGAGGTGTATAGCCAGGGACGGATTCTCCACCTGATACTGCTGTGGCATTGCTGTAGTCCCAGGTCTGCCCAGCAGAGCAGTTTACCTTTGTTTTTAGTCACTGCCACTTCAGCTCTTTGTCCATTCCTACTTCTATGCTTGGACCTGTTAGCAAAAGCTTTCATTTGATTGTTTGTGTCTAAGGCTACATTGTGGAAAATGGGCTGCAGGTATTTCAGGTTTCTAAATGACACAAGGACACTGTTTTTCTGTATGAGTTTATATCTTGTGACCTTAAAATTGAGAAGAGTGAACATCAGAGGCCATAAAGGGAAATGTTACCTGACAACAGTTACATTTTTGAGCAAAAACACTGAAGTTCAGAGTTCACTTTCCAAACAGCAGCGGATTTTGCAGCAGGTCAGCTTGTTTGGGACTTCCCGATGCTATTTACTCTGTAACTTCACTGGAGATCAGTGCAAAGGTCAAGAGTATTCAGGAGCTCCTGACAGTCAGGTCCAGAGATGAGTCCACTGCTGACAGTCCTGCAGCTCTGATCAGCTCTCCATGCAGTGGTTCCAGTGGGAATGATCTCAGCAGCAGAAACTGCCCTGGGTCTTTGGTCCATATGGCAGGAGGTGCCTGAGTAAGAAGAGAGAGAAGACTAAAACCAAAGTTAGAACCAGATGTAATGTGATACAGTGCTTTCCACCTCTAGGTCATCAATTCAAATCTAGTCTGTTTAGTAGTGACCAAAAATCGTTTCCACATGGGCCAAAAGAAATGCATGGTGGACACAGGAGTTACTGTATCCAAACAGACAAGATAGTCTTGGGACTAACATTTGCACAATAGTTATTTGAACAGATCTTCAAGGTATAAAGCTAAGTATTTTCTGATCAGTGTATCCCTGAATAATGAGGGCTTGGTTTCTTTGCAAATAATTTATAATTTATTTCTGTCTATTAAAATGTAAGGTTTCTTCTTTACACTGTAGCTAAGAATGACTGAAACCTCCCCTCTGGTTTTCTCAATAGTCTGTCTGTGTAGGGAATTATAAATAGACAGACACATATGAAGTTTGCCAGACAAAAGAGCCAGCTCGTGTTTCCGTAGGTGTGTATCAAGGAAACCTCAATGCTGAACTGTGTGCTGGAATTATTCTGAAAGACAGAAAATGCTTTTTAATATTTTAGCAGCAAAGTGCAGAGGGTGCCAAACTAAACTTAAGCAAAATGCATCAACAAAGCTTATCAAGTGTGTGACAGATGATAATGAAGTAACAGGGAAACCCCACAGAGCAGCAGTGACTGAAGAGGAGCAGTCAGCAACAGCTGATCCTTCTGCTGATGAGCTCTATTAATTTTAAACTTTGCTTATTATATTGAAACACAGATACAAGGCTCATTAAATGGGTATTTCATAAGCTGCACTGCCTTAAATATTTTATAGAAATGTAACTAATACTGGCTGAAACATAATAAAAATTAATAACATGTATGAAGAACACTGAACTAACATCTACTGTGCTTTGAATTTTGATTATATCCTTGATAAACTCACTGGAATATTGTTATGCTTGAACTAACAGTTCAGCTAGCAGATGAATAAAAATTATGGGTTTTCCTTTCCTGTTCTAACCATTGAATTTGTAACTGTCAAGATCTGTAATGGTGGGGGTAAGGTTGGGTCAAACAACTGAGAAATAATGGATTATGTGAGCATAGAAGAAACAAAATTGGATTTTTAAATACATTTCTTTCATTCTTTTAATTGCTCTCAAAATGTAAAACCATTCCAAATTAAGCAGCTTACCGATATTTTGTAGAGAAGGTAGCTTTCTGTAAACAAAATATATGAAATACTAACCCAAATGGAGTCAGTTTCTTGTCTTCCATTGGATATATACATATCTAATTGGATATGTATACCACTGCCTGAATTTTAAGACTACCAAAAGAGTAATTTGAAGCAGTGTGCCTTGAATTTGCCAAATTAAATGTAAAATTTTTATGCCAGTCAAATGGCTATTAAAAGTTACTCTTCTAAAATTCCAATGCTCTCTTCTCTCCCCAACAAGTGGAATAGAAATACTCTTTGTCATCGATGAACTGGTACAGTTTCTGACACGTTGCAGACTTTTCCAGCATCAGTCAGGGAAGATCAGTTTAGAAGCTAATAAATATTTTTGCAAGTATTTGACTTTGTATTAAAAACTCAGAGGAGTGCCAAGTAGGATAGAAAATAAAGAATAGTTTCACAGATTTTGCCAGAAATCTCCACAGATTACTATTAGCCTCATTTATGAGACTGCACAGAGAACTGTGAAATCTCCTTTGAACTCTAAGGGCCAGATGGTTTTGCTATTAGATTCTAATGACCCACAGCAGTGTGCACACACAGACACTACGGTTGCCAGTTGACTGCAAACATGTGACGGAGGCAAGAGAATTCATGACCTGTGCTTCCAAAACACAAGTCCCCTCACTACTGATGGGATAAAAAAAGCAGTTTTGCTACTGCCTCAAAAGGGAAATTATTCCTAAAGCAAGCCATAAGCATACTGGACCTGAGGAGTGAATGGCAGGCACATCATCCTATGCAATTTCAGGAAGATTTTTGCTGATGATCAGGAAGTGGCTTTTGCTGGCAGTTGAGGTTTTCCTGGCAGTCTATCTGGGCCCCTGGTCCCAGCACTGCATCATTCTGTGTTGGAAAAGAGAGAGAAAGGCTGGACTCAAACCAATTAAAGCTGCAGGGCTGAGTAGTAGTTACTCTGCTGTCATATGGAACGGCTTGTAAGACATGATTTATTTTGGATTATATTGGTTTCAACTGGTATAATATGAACTTCCTGATTTTTCAAGGGTATGTAGACAAAAAGACCAAATATGGTTTTACTCATCTTTTAATTTAGAACTACAAGTGTTTGGATGACCTATGAAATTATTTTAATGATCTCTGCACAACACTGAGCTGTCAGCACTATAAATGTCATCCTAACTGGGTATTAGTTTCTATCATGGCCATTTAGTCTCCCCAGCAGAGCTACCTCCATGCAAATCTCTTATCTGTGTCAAGCTGTTGGAAAAAAACAAAGAGTCACTCTTGCCAAGAAGCATCAATCAGACATCTTCATTATACTCAGTTTGAAGCAGAAGACACGAACAGAAAATCTAAGAGCACCATGTGTGTGCAGCTTACCCTTGGAGCTTCAGGCATAGCAGTCAGGGGGTGATATTCATTCAAACCAATGCTTTTATTTCTCATCATTAAAAATGTGTTCCAACACTGCTCATACTAGTTGATATTGATTTACTCTTAACCTTCCATTTTCCTCCCCTAGCTTTATAATACTAGGGAAACTCAGAGGGTAAGAAGGACTTCTGTGAATGAGAAGTGTGACAAATTGAATTTGATACAACTTTGAACTGCTGGTACAAGATGAATATGATCTCATCACGTGAAGCTGTTCTTTTGCTCTCATATAGAACGCAAAGAAATTGTTTGACCAGTATGATATTGACATAAAGTAACAGAATTTGAAAATTAAAAAAACCCAAAAAAACCCGAAATGAGGTATGTGTGCCAGAGGAGGAGTGGAAGAAGTGCAGATGATAAACAGTCGGGCTTTTAACACTCAAAACTTACAACAAAGATAAAACCATCAAAATGTTGTGTATTCTCCTTTTCGGGCATTTTGTGGAGTTTTTCCTGTTCAAGGTTAGGAATATTGTCCTCAAGATTTAAATTATTATCTTTTGCCTTAGATCACATACTTATTATTTTAAATATGGCAAAAGAAATACTAATGGATTTTGGATTTGTTCTTGTTTGATAGATGTTCGAATGATGTGATCATAGGATTTTTCCAACACTGTCACTTGTTCTTTCTGTCTCATACATATTTTAAAAGGATACCCAGTGTTGACTTGTACTTGCACATGATGTAAAAAACCCTGAAGTTTACTTTCATGTGTATGGAACTGTATGTATCAGCTGATGTACACGCAGTGTACCATAGCTGTTTTTCAAACTTAGGACAAAAATGAAACCTGAAAGTGCTGTATTGCACAAACCTCCTCTTGAGATGGCTAACATAAGTGAGAGAGCCTCTGACAGAGAAGTTCTAGTTCTACCACCTTACTCTGCAGCCTCCTAGCAGGGGACGCTACATAACAGTTCAGAGCTCTCGTTTCTTGCTTACAAATTTATTTTGCTCCAGAGCGCCTATTTAAAGTCTCTTGTCCGTGGCTATCTTATAGTTCCAGTCTTTTCCACAACTGAGGCAGATTGTCTTTCCAGTTGATTGGACACGCAGATGCAACACTTGTGAATCAGAGACGTCACTTTCAAAGCCCTGGAAAGATCTTTTAACTCAGTAAACACAAAGTTTAGCAAATTGAATCATTCGAATCTACAGTATGTCACAGTGGTTCCAAAGGCATCATATCCACAACAGTTAAAGAGATTAAAGGGGTGATTGGGAAATTTCTTATTATTCCTGAACACCTCAGTTCCTCTGGTCTGGGTGACCTAAGTGAGCAGGCACTAGTCCTCACAGGACTGGATCTTAGTGGATTTATATGTCCAGCCCCTTCCCCACTCAGCCAGGCTGAGGCAGGAAAGCAATGCCTTTGAGGATTGGCACTTGCAGCGATTCAGCTGCCAAAGGCTGGAGCCCTCAATGTGCCATGAGTGGGCACAGCTCCCAGCGTGTCAGTGGTGTGTGCCACTGGTAGTGGCTGAGGGACTGAGTCCTGCTTCTGGGCTTGCATAGCTAAGCTTCTTCCATTTAAGGGTGCAAGTATAACATCTGCTGCACTCCAGATCCCAAGTCCAGTGCAAACCCAGCCTGCAGTAAGCACTGCCAAGGAGCTCTCGATGTGAAGCACTACGCTAGCAAAGGTCTTGAATGACTAAAATTCTTGAAAGCCTTGATCAGTATCAGAGACAGCTTCCAACTGGGCGAAGTACAATATTTTCCTTCTGCTTTTTATGAATGGCTGGATAGGGTTGTGCTAGAGTCAGAGTCCCCTGTGGAAGCCATTCATAAAAATAACGAAACAAAACAAACACACGCAAAATAACTTTCAAGGTCCAGTCCAAAGCCACTGGGTGCCAGAGGCTGGGAAAACATGCTGGCAGCTCAAGCCCCAGCCATTACTGAAAGTATTCAAGGGGCTTTTTTTGGTGGTCTGAAAAGTATGAACTGCCATGTGGAAGGGCAGCTGGTAGAATTACTGTGACACATACTAGGCAGAAAGCCAGAGCTGGCCTTGTTTCAGATATTGTCTTTCTTCTCATTGAAGTGTCAGGACCTAATTCATGGAAAATATGGTGAGTTGGCAGCTCTTTCAGAAGATTTCATTGAGCTACAGTGAGTGAGAGTCACATGAACATAGAATGCATGGCCAAATATATATGGGGATTTCTGAGCTGGAGAAAACAGTCAGCCTCTAAAAATGTCTGTGAATTTCATGTGGTTTGGGAGTAGACACATGTACAGGTGTAATCAACAGGCAAGGAAAAGGAAAATAAAGTGAAAAAACACTATTGCCAGTATACAGAAGAGCTCAATGAGTTCTGTAATTATGAGAGAATCCTTTAAAACAAATCATTCCTTTGTCCAAGGGCAGCGAATGTCCATTAATGAGTTCAGGGCCTGCCGTCCACCTGGAGAAGGCATCAATAAAATGTGTGCCTTGATAATAGCTTCTCCATTGCAAGAAAATTTAATGGAAAAAGAAAGGGTCCACCCTGAAGTTTAAAGACAGACCCCGTCATCACATAGTTTCTTTCCTCTCATATTTATTTGAGAGCAGAACTTGGAGCCTGTTATATATAAAAATATAAGAGCAGTAGCATTCCACTGACTTAGAAAAAGACTGAAAATAAACAAAGCATCTCTTGTTAAAATGGGGCACTTGTAGTGGGCAGCCTGAATTTAATCAGTTACATTTAATTTACATTTTCATTGATCCTTCCCACTGAAATACTGCTCTGAAAGGCCAGTTACACTTAACTGCTTATTCAGAAATATTCCAGTTATTTCCTACTACACTGTCATGAAAATTAGGTTTTTGGCTGTGCAGAGGGATGGCATGTTGGCTTCTGGCCAAGCAAGGCACTAAAATTATGGCTGGGATTAGGAAAAAGCAGGAAGGAAGGGCAGGAAGAAAATCATTGGATGCGATTCATAGACTTTAAAAACAGAATGTCCGGGGGAGGGGGTCAGGCAGCAACTTTGTCCCACTGAAGTAAGAAAAGCCTTTTTGTCCTTTCTGTGCTCAGGATTTCATCCTTTATCTGTGGTCTTATTGTTCCATGCTGCTCCTAGCACTCACAAGGGTCATCCCATCATCAGGGCAGTGCTGATGTATTTTAAGCATGTCTGTATTTGTTCCTTAATTGGTACTCCTCTTCTCACAGGCTGGGATGAAGCACACCACCACCTTGGTGGGTCTCCTGACTCATGTGAGGACTGTGTTTCCCAGTCCTGGGTGGGCTCAGCTAGGAGAGACTTGCTGAGAATCCATGGTGGTGCCACCATGTCCTGCATAGGCAGGTGGATGCACCCAACCTGGCCAGTGATGGACAACCCCATAATCACACCAACAGGCTTGCAAGGGTCAGCACAGCATCACCTTCACGCAGCTGAAGGTCTCAAACCAGAGCTTCCAAGGGCTGGAACCACTGTCCATCCCAGTCTCCTTGATTTTGGCAAGGGTGGATTTGGTCAAGTGGGAAGCTGTGGCTCAGGAATGGGGTTATGTATTCTTCACCTCTCTGCTGGAGCTCTGACCCTGCTCGAGATGAATAGGGAGGGCTTCCCACAGCAGGACACCACTCACAGATGAGAATGTCGTGAGAGAGCAGCAGCAGTGAAGATAACAAAATCTAGTCATAAAATCAGGTCACTCTCAGGGTCTGATAAGTTAAAGCAGCAATACCATAGAGGAGCTGAAAGATGTAACATGCTAAATAAGGTTTCACTTTGGTTTTAATTGTACAAACTTAATATACACCTTTTCATCTACAGTAATACAAACTACTTCAGAGCAAAGCTGTAGGTATAGGAGAGACTGGGTGTGAGAGCTGGATATGTTCATCTCTCCATTTCTGACTGTGGGATTTTCCTGTGTTATATTTCTATTGCTGAATATAGTTTTCCTAGCATTCATAAAATCATAATTAAGTGTTCTCACTTAATTTTGCTTCTCACTGTGCCTTTGTTTTACTTTTCAGCCTCAACAAGTGGTTCAAAAGAAGCCTGCTCAGGTAAGAAAACCTAATTTAAATTACTTTGACTATTTAAAGTGAAATAGTTTTTCAGTATTTCATTCAGCTGGCTTCTTTTACTGTAAAGAAAGAAGGGAAATGCCTCAATCATATGAACTAGGGGACACTATTGTCTTGCTGAGCACAACCAGCTGAGCAATTCATGTGGTGGCCCTTGGGAAAGAGAGGAGGAAGCAGTGGACAGTGCCTGCTCAGAATTGTCTTCTTTCTGTATTGGTCACCCTGCAGTGGTAATACAGACACACATGCACACTTCCATGGTGTGAGTCCAGCATGTAACAGATATCTCTGTGTGTCCTGAATGTGGATAGATGGGCACTGCATTACAGCAAGGAGGGGCACATGCATAAAACCCTTCTCTCTACTTTTCTAAAGTGCTGCATATAGGTAAAGCCTTATAAAATAAGGGCCTTGTTACCCTTGTAAAGCCATGGCTCAGACCTGCTACTTAGGCTAAGTAGAAGGGAACTGTGGGAGTGGCTCAGCTGGACCAGGGGTAGAGAGACATGAGAGAGGTGACTGCCATGTGTCCACATTGTGGTGTATGGTGGTTGGGTGGCTTGGGCTTGTTGTGCCTTAAAACGATGTAAACTAATAACCAGCTAACTGCTTAAAAAGGCCAGGTTTTTGTAATAAAGGGGCTCTCCTCTGCACTGCCTGGGGACTCTGCATTGCTCTGCATTGTCACACTGAAGAATTCTCTAAACCCACAAAATATAATAGGCTGAACTTGGTAACTAGACTGAATGCATCATAAAGACTAATACATTTGAATGTTTTGTGTTGGGTAGCATTGTTCTTTTTTAACACTTTAAAAAAATGCAAGCCACAAGGTGTCATGAAAACACTCAAACACTGCAGTTACAATCCACTTCATTTTCTTCTCCCAGCCTGCCCTGTTTTAAAAACTACAAGAACCTAACTCTAACACTTTATTATATGTGCACCAACAGAGGAAAACCTCTGGGCATGGGAGCAAGTCCATCACTGTTCAGCAGAGTCCATGGGCTGTGCTGCTGTGTCTCCATGTAAATGAATGATTGCTGAGTCAACAGCATAAAGGGTCCATTGCTCTTCTGGAAAGAGGTCTGCTTTTAGAAAGGAATAATACTTTCATTTTTCCACCTTATGGTTCTAATACATTATTATACAGTGTATGTTGTCATAATATCTACTGCAATCTGAATTAGGAGCTGTTGCATACGAAACAGAAAACATCCTGGCCGTGAGTTGAAGGGGTAAAATGATGTAAGTCTCCAAAGCATGTGCAGGAATCAGATTTCTACAAAAGAAATCAATACAGTTACAGCAATGATGAATCCATGGCTCAGCTAATAATATTAATGTCTCTGAATGGTGGAGGGAGGTAACACACAGGATGAATGTAGTAGTACTTTCAAGTAAGATTAAGTTTTGCAAGAAGCCAGCTTATGCAAAAAACACAGCCTAAGTCCCCAGTGGCTTACTATGTATGATCTGACTACAGCCCACAGTTCAGAGCACACCAAGCTGTTCTAATAGAAGATATTTCCTCTCTGTGTCTTGCCTATATCCTTCCAATGTTACTGCTACAATCAGGCTGTTCCTACTACAACGTGGTAGTAAATCTGCCAGTGGGCACAAAGCCAACTATCTCCTCTGTGGCACCTGAGAGACAGGGAGGCTAAACCCTGCTGCAGAGAGGAGACCAAATCCAGGAGGCAGAGATTCCTGGGGGGCTGTTAATGTTGCCTTTTCCTCTGGTACGCATCAGAGCTCAATTCCACTGAGGTCAGCAGGAAGGAGGGGTTTGGAGCTGATGGTTCTAGCCTAGCCTAGCAGAAAACCATTGCTGCCAATGGCCTTGCAGTGCTGAAAGTCTTCCAAGCTCCCCAGGCACTGACTCCTGCAAGTGTTTTGTTTGCACAATAACCATGCACAGCCATGGGTGCAAGAGAGGAAGAAATAGCTGGGACTGAAGCTGGGCTGGGGTGTAGGAGGACAAAGAGGGGACCTGGACTCTGTTGCTTTGTAGCAGAACAAAGTAGTGACAGATTTAATCGATGGCAAAGTGATGTAGGCATTTGAATGGAAGCATTAGATTCCCCATATGCATTTTCCTGACCATTTGCTGAAGCAGTGATTCTGGTAGGGATGCTGTAGTGTGTGTCAACCAGCTGGATGCCACCACTGCTGCAGTGATGCCTCAGCAGCATCTCTGTAGGCAGAGACAGAGAGAGTGAGACAGAGAGAAGAAAGCCCTTTGGCATTCCTATTAGTATTGAAAGTGTTTGTGCAGAAAGCAAGGAGGCACAGAAGAATGCATGAAAGGACACAAGACTGTTTAGATCTCTCCAGTTACCACAACTGACTAGTGAAGGAACACCTTATTTATATGTCATGTCTTTACACAAACAACATTTCTGGTTTTAATCCTTAGACAAAAGGATGTTCAGTGAAATCACTGAACTTATCTTCAACCCTTCCTGGTTCTAACAGGCCCCACTCTCATGGTTACAGTACCACACCATTGCAGTTTTGCTGTTATAGGTGCATGGAAAAGAGCAAAAATTTTTCACTGTGAGCTAATGCCCATGACAGTGTCTTCCTGAGGCTGAATGAAGGAGAAGTAAAACTGTATAATTCCTGCAATGATCAAGAACTTCATGCTGCTGGGTTTCACTCAGGTCTGGTTGCCTTTCTCTGATTTCTTTTTATAGTACCTAATTTCCCTTTAAAGTAGGGAGGTTCAGACTCAGAATTAACAACAAGAACATGAGCTCATGCAGGCTTTCTAATCTGAGCTGTCTAAGGAAATAGTGATAAATTATATAAACATGGGGACTACATGGAAGTTCATGGAGGATAATGTAAATCTTATACTACATTCAGAGGAATCTCTTCCTTTTCCATCTGTTTCCTTCAAAATATCCTCCCAGATGGCTTTACCATGTGGCAGTCTGGATTAAGTTAGAAATGTATACTTTCTTCATTGGTGAGGACTGTGAGAGGTTACAGTCAAGAACTGCTGGTTGATGGTGAGCCTGCCTTGGTAGAAGTGGCAGAAACTTTTGCTCAGGCTTGGTCCCTGAGTGGTCTCCTGTGCTTTGAGTCTTATGTGTATTCTCAAAGATTTCTATGAGTGTTAGTTTACATCACTCTTAGTCTTGTTCCTGCTGCTAGCAAGTATGTCTCTTGGGTTTGTGTCACTTCTTAATGTACAGAAGCAGTAGGACCAGATAAAATTCTCATTTTCTAAGTAACAGCTCTGTTCCTATAACTTTTCCCAGATTCTAAGCATCATGCAGGGCTCTGCCATGCTCCAAATCTCTTTATGGATATCAGCTATCAAGTTTAGGGCCATACAGATGTTTATGTAAACTTCTGCAATATCTTTGTACTTTGCCAGAGTTCTGAGGATTTACCATCATACAGACAGTAAATGGCAGCAGTAAAACCCACTGGAAATCTACACACCCATATCATTAATACAAACCTTTGAATACAGTGGTCTATTCATATTCTTGTGATGATCACTGATGCATACTCTCACACTTCCTTGGGGAAATGAAGGAAAGAGCCAGCAAAACTCCATGACATCAGTAAGTTTAGCACTTTCACATAGATATTTGCCTAAACTTCAAAACAAGACTAGTTGAAATCTGCTCTGTCTCTAAACAATGTATAGCCAGATCTTACAGTCATGACATGGTAATATTTTTACTGAGTTGTGCAAATATACAGTCCAAACAGAAATTTCTTCATTTCCTCATTTTTAGCAATCTGTAGCAGCTGTTGATTCAGCCATGTAAGGGAGTTACACTCTTAAGTAATATGAAGGAAATAGATGTTTTCAGGAAACCACAGTGAAAGTGATCAAAATTTTCTGGAAACAGGACAGGTTTTATTTTTATCATTTCTGCAGAGAAGACATATAGTGAACACAGAAAACATAAAAATCGTATTATCTCTCTTAAAAATTATCTCTCCTTTGTATCTGAAAGACAGCATACCAGTCAGAAAGACAGTGTATAGATCAGAATAAAAGTGTACCAGTCAGAAGAGTGCAAGTGAGGTATATATAGAACAGTGTACACAAGAAATTGTAGAGAAAACTTATACCAAAAGAACAAGCAAAGAATACTTCTCTACCTAATGCTGAATGTAGTAGATGTTTTTAAAACAATGTACCAAAAATCAAATCCAACAAGAATAAACAGTAAAAAGAAAAGTGTTACTCTATATAGGAAAGAAGACCTGGATTTCCTATATCTTTTCCTGCTACTCATTTCTCAGTGTTGGCACCAATAGAGTACACATGTAAATTAGTCATAAAATACATGTACACACTTGAAGTTGCATCTATTACATATGTCTACTCAGTGTAGGACACAGTAATGTTAAAAGCCTACAAAGCATCACAGAGGCTCTGCAACCCAGGAGCTACACCTGTGGTTTTCACATTCCTGTGCAGGCACAAAGCTGCAGACTGTGAGCAGAGCTGAGCCTGGCCCCATGGGAGTTGTGTGGCAGGGCTGACATGCTGGCACACCCTGGCCAGCAGGTCCAGGTGCACACACTTCATCACCTCTCTGTGCCACACAACCAAATCTGCACTTCCACAAGCTTCAGGCATTCTGTGTATGTGCCAGCCAGCACACATGAATTCATCGTTTTCCCTTCTGGGAAACTGCAGACAAAAGTGTGGTGGGAATACTTCTGAAATCCACTTTCATGGATTGAAAAGAAGCTTCCAACATCACAGACAAATGGCAAATCCAAGCAGGTGCACATACACATCCAAGAGAGTGAGTGCTGTTGGCCAAGGCCACCCTGTGTCCTGCAAACCCAGGAATGCTGCAGTCTTGTTCAACTGAGCCTTGGCTGTAGAAATAGTGCAGAATCTCTGTCCTGGAAGTAAACCTAGTGCCCTGGGATTTCATTGCTCTTTCCACTGCATTCAGCAAGCTTTGTTGTGTCTCATGGACTTTTTTTGTGCTTATTGTTATGGAGAGCCAAAAAGTTCCCAGGGGAACTCCTGAAAAGTCAGATCCTGGAGAGGTAAAACTTTCTGGTCCAATAACACATGGAACTTTGTACTTTAGCACAAAATAAATGTGTGTGTGTGTTACAGAGGCCAGTCCAGAACATCCTCTAATGTACTGTGGGCTCTTGGTACCATGTGAACACATGCTGAGCAAGAATATATTGTGGCTCATGAGAAACAAGGAAAGTCTCCACCTTTCTTCACAGATGCAGTAGATGGAATTTCATGGAGGGTACTGGGCTTTACTTCCTTACCTTCTTTCTCTTTTCAAGGCAAAATGGTAGCAACTGGTGTGGTTTCCAAAGGAAGACATATTCACTCTTCTTTTTTCTTTTATAATGGGTTTTTTGTGAAGGGGAGATGCTGAATAATTTTTCTGATGACTTAAAAAAAAAAAAGAAAAAAGAGCTGTTTTTTGAAATAAAATAAGAAGAATAATCTGGGAGAAAATATAGAAGTTGCAATTACCACTTCAATGAACAGATGAAGCACTAATCTGGGCTAAAGAATGATGGCTAGAAGGGGAGGTGAGGTATTTCTGTCAGAAAATATTTTCTTACTTGAGAAACTTCTGAATACACTCTGAATAATGTAATTCAGTAATGCTATGCCTGAATATATCAGGGTAAGACTGAGGTACCCAAGGTTTTAAATACTTATGATTGTCATTTACTGTATAGCTATGATAGAGGAACATTTTTGAGATGGCTGCTTCCAGAAATTTGGCTGTAAATAAATTACATAAATTGAGATATTATATGGCCAGAAAGAAGGGAAGAAAAGGGATTTAAAAAACCCTTCAAGACAGGATTATATTCAGGTATTCAGTCACTTTTAAAGTGTCAGAAATAGGAAATACCTCAGCAGCAGTCCCATTTCCTATCCTAGCAAGCTCTCCAGGAGAGAAGTGTTCCTAGTGCTGCTCCCTAAACCTGAGACACAGTACAGATCAGGATGTGAAGGTCAAAGAGCCTGAGTGATCAAGCAGGAGAAACATGATTTGATGTGATTGTGTTCCACAGATCTGTTAAATTCAGATGTGTAATTCTATCACAGAGTTATACATCCCCTTTCTTAATGCACCAGTGGTCTACCAGGCAGGTTGGGATGCCTGTCACTGTGCTCCATGGACTGCCTAAGGAGCAGAGATGCCCCAGTCAGCACTCTGCCAGGACAGCACAGCTTCCTTTGAAACCATTATTTCTCAGCACTGTGCTGTGTAAGTTCCATTTTGGGCAAGTCTCACAGTGTCTTGATTACCCTTGCACTAAATCTAAGGTGCCAATGCTCCCTTCTTGCATAAGGAAGTTATCAAAGTGCACACACTTTTAATCTGATGTGGCAAAAAAGGAATCAGATTTTTTTCTTCATGGCTTGTGAAGGAGTATCTAGGGAATTCAATCTTGCCTGTTGCAATGTGCCACTTGAAGATGTCATGTCCTTGTCAGCCACTTTATGAGTCAATCAAAGAGCAGGAGTGCTGTGACTTTGTGTATTGTAGAAAGAGCCTTCACCTGTGAACAAGAGCAGTAGTGGATTCTTGACAGCTCAAACGCACATTTATTTCCCTGGTGCAAACTCTAGGGCAGGAGGCAGCTTTCTGAATGCAGCACTGGTCACACATTTGCCCATTCAACACAGACATGCTTTCAGGTCCCTGCTCTTTTCCAGTGTGCTGGGCAAGACCTGACCCTAAAAGTAGGGATGTAAAACTTCAGGGACTACAGCTGTTAAGCCACTCCTTGCATAGCACAGGGAGTAGGTGTTGCAGTCTAGAAGACTAGAGGATGAAGGGGTGAGCTAAAATATTTCCCTAAGCCAGCAGGGCTCCTCTTCAACCTCTCCCTAGCTCTTCCTTCCCCACTCCTTGCTTGTGTAAGAAGCCCGAGGTGAGTGGGCAGGCAACATCTGTGGGCAGGGTGGTTTTGTGTTTGACCCATGGCTGTGGCCACAAAGGGTTCAGGGAGGTACTCCAACCAGTTCAGAACTTGGCTCTGATTTGGCATGGTCTGAAATCTCACTAATAATATCCAGAAGAGAAGGGGTTGTGGTGTGTACTTGGGAAACACCATTGAGGAACATAGCTGGACAGTGTTTTAAAAAGTGCCAGTCAAGAGTAAATTAAACAGTGCTACTTTTGCATACACATGCTGCATATTTTGGCTGAGATTTTCAAGAGTAGCAAGAGTCAGTGCTGCCAACACTTGGGTATCTTACTTAACACAAGTCAGGCAAGACATTCAAGATTCTCAGCAGCACGACTACTCCCTGAAAATAAGGATTATTTTAAGATATTTCCTGAGTGATACACAGAAAGCTGAAACTACCAGCATGATCACTCTGTGGATTTATACTAATAAAAATAATCAAAATGCTGATTAGCAAAGATGAGGTGCAGAAGGCTGAAGGAGGAGGGTGAGGAGGTTCCTGAGCTTCTCATAAAGGGCTCTACATTTTCAATGATCAGCATTGTTGTTGCTCCTCCACATGCAGCTGAAGCCACTGAAAGATGCCCTTTTCCCTGAATTAAATATTAATAACAGGTACTCCAGGGTTATATCCTGGCTCATTTTGTGCACTGAGAACCATGGTAAACAAATCTATGTAACCATTCTTGGAAATTGTTCTATCTTTGCTGTTCCAATTCAGGACAATATAAATTCTGTTGCAAATTTTATTTTAAAGATTAAATTTGCTGTCATGGGTGTGTAATAAGGTAAGCATAAATAAAATCAAAGTGAAGGTCAATGAAAACACAGTTTTGTCTGTTGAATCATTTGCTCAGATAGATAGTTACAGCCTTCACATACTAGCACTAATAAAGTTTGGCTTAGGAAAAAGAACAGTATACGCAGCCCTTATTAACATATTTAAACATGTTATGGAAGGAAGCAATAAGAAGACAATATATTATTTTTTCCTGGGGTTCCCCTGTTATCTGGGAAATTTTATGAGGTCCACTTGTCATCCAAAATAACAGTCTTAGAGTAGAAGAATAATGAGAATTTTTCAGCTACTCTGACTGTACGCTGTGAGCCACTTCTGGTATTTTGTGAATTTAATTCCTTGAAGTCAGTGCTGTCATGCTACCCCAGGGTGACATCTGGCCTCTCTGGGCAGTCTCTCAGCCAGTGACACCTGTGGCAAGTATTAAAGGTAGGATGGACAGGCTGAGCCTAAGAGCTTGCCTCCTCCTTTGCAGTTCAGAGAGGACCACTTAGGTGAAGAGTTCGTAATCAGTGTGCAACAATTGTGATAGACACTTTAAAACCATCTTTCCTGGTGGAACTTCTATTCTATGTCACTTCCACTGATGCTCTCACTAGACTGTTCCTTAGTGCTGAGATGGAGTGAAGCAGCCCAGACAACAAACACAGTCTGTGACAGACAGGGTGCAATTTGGGGGCCCATTCAGAGCTCATGGTCATTGACTGATTGCTCATTGGATATCGTAGGCATGGGTCTGCTGTGAGAGTAGAAAATAAGAAGTATAGGAGTATCACAACCTCATGGTAGACCATGCAGTGAGAGTTATGGTCCTAGACACTTCATATTGAAGGCTACCAAAGTATATAGGTGGTTTTCAGACATCAATGGTTTAGCAAACGGTGCATGAAGAATCTAAATGTTTGCACAGCCTAGTGTTTGTAATCATCTTGAGTTCATCCTTTTAGGACTTAAATAAAGAAATGTGCTTTTCTCACACTGAGGAACGAAAAAGCCCTTAAAAACCACTGCCTGACTGTTGGCCATTGTAGCACTCACATTATCATTGCAAACTGTCTCATGCATCCTTTTTCATTGGGATCCCAATGCAAGAAATGTTAAATGTTTTATGAAGTCTGCTCCAGCAGATGGTGAGCATCACTATAATGTTCTGCTGCTGATCCCACTGTAAAGCATTTCTTGAAATTTCAGAATGTTTTCAGAAAACATTGACTGAAATCGCTCTTTGGAAATTACTAATGCTTGTATTAGAGTGGGATATAATATTGCCAGTGTAGTTCTTGCTTTGCCTCTGCTCTGTCAATGTAGTCACATTATTCAGGGCCAATCTCTGATCTCAGGTTTGAAGAGTTATTTGCCACACAACAACCATGGGAAAAGAGAAGGAGAGAAATAAAAAAATGAATCACCCACATTCTGCTTGAATTCAGATCTCAGATTTCCCACATCCTGGTATTTAATTTCTCACAGAGTTACCAATGGTTGATCTCACGGCAGGATTAGTGGGAAGAAAAATGAGAGCTCCATTGAAACCAGACTTGAGTCTGGAAGGAAGGAATATGTGAGCTCTAGGACCCCGGAGATATCAAATTCAGGGTAGTGAATGGCTTCCACCCCCTCCCCTTCCCTGATTCTCAGGCTTATTTTGAAGCAAATTCTGGAAACTGAGATCAGAACAGCAAAGGCACAGTTACAGTATGTTAGGGAGCTCACACATTGCTTCCTCCTGACAACTGTGTTATATAGCGAGGCATTAACTGTAATTTATATTGGTGTTTTTTTATGTTTAGAAAGATGAGAATAGATTAACATTGAGCTATAAATTGCAGTAAATCTGTCTTAGTTGTAAAATAAACATGCTTTTAACCCACGTTTCCACCAGGATACCTTCTCTGATTTGATTATAGAATGTGTATGTGTTCAATTGGAAAATAAATTCCCATAAAAGATTCTATCATCAAAAGGAAATCATGATTATCTATTTAATTGGAGACCTTACTCACTCTGAATCATGTTATCTTGCTTTGAGAAATAAAGAGCTTTGTCCTGTGGATCTCTGCATAGATGCATCCTGAAAAGTTAGGTCGTTGCTGTATGCTGAGCAGGACCAAACTTTCTCACACTTTCCACAAGATTGTGTGAGATATTCAAGAAGTTGAAAAAAACCTTTAAATGCATCACTCTAAATCCTTTAGGAGTTGAACATATTAAGATGACAAGAAGACTATGTCATTAAACCATAACTACCCTTTTTGGATTACCTGGTATTTGTAGATTTATTGGCAAGGTGGCTTAAATTAGGGATATATTTTTAGCCTGCAGCATTAGATAATAAAATAGCAGCTGAATTCTTGCAGTAAAAAAAGGAAGGAATGGGGGTAGTTTATTAAAACCAACATGAACCCCTCTGATTTTGCTTTTTCGTCTGCACAAAGAGGTGCTCCATGGTTACACAATCAGTAAAGTTTGTGAGAGCATTTCCATTGCCCCATTGTGCTCAGGAGCTGTCGCCTGCCTTTCACTGCAGACCTGCTGTTTAGTCTGAAACTGAAAATTAAACCCAGAACTTCAGCTCTCTAAGTTAAATACTCTGCATTGCTGGAAGCACGCAGCCTTGCCAGTGTCTGTGTGGCAAAATCCATGATCAAAATCTTTAGACATTTTAAAAAGCATTTTACAAGTCTGTTAAGCTTTAATGTTTTTGTTTTGATTTGGCTGGGTTTTTTTTTCTTCTTTCTTTGTTAAAAATAATTTTCTGAATTATACTAGAAAGTCTTATGTGAGCTGTGCTGAACCAGTGAGCCTGGCTCACTATCTTTAAGAAACATGTTTCTCATTTTGGAGGGCTTTTGTGAGAATGGCCAGGGCAAGGTAGAGCCCTGTGTGTTAAACTCTCTCCTTCAGAAACAAAAGCAGGAGGATGAGAAAAGCCAGGGCAGGGCACGGATGGCGGCGGCAGGGCCTGCGCGCCCTGCCCTGCCCTGCCCTGCCCTGGCAGCGTGGCCAGGGCCGCTCAGCCCGGGGCTGGCGCTCGTAAAAACGTCACCAGTGCCCTTGCACTGTGAAAGGCGCTTTTATCTCCCCTCCCCACAGCCCCTTTCCAGCGGGGACGTGGGGCTGGGCCCGGCGGCTGCTGCTCGGCCTCCCCGCATGGCTGGACCCTAATGAGGTGTGTGCGGCTCTTGGCTGCAAGCTTTCAATCTCTTTCTTATTACTTCAAAGCTGCTGCTCTGAGGTTCAGACAAGTTTGATCACTTGGCAAAATCTCTCAGCTGGGATTCAAAAGGGAAGATGCTTTATTTTATTATTTATCGTTGTCGATAGATAGCTCTTCCCAAATTACTCTTGCCAGTGGCTTCGTGGTCAGAGCCGCAATGCTTTTTTAAGTGATAAAGGATTGAAGGTGAACAACTTTTGGCAGTTGCTTCCTGTCTGTAACAAGTGGCCGTTTTTAGGAGAGAAAAAAAAGAGACTAGAAATATAACAGGCCTTACTTTATTTTCCTTTTCATGTTTTAAATTGGTGGGGAGAGGGGGGAGGGAAGAACAAAAGGTAAATGATGTGGGTTCGACCTGCATTTCAAAGCCTCTGTAATGTTTCCCTACCCCAATCTGGGAGACCACTGCTGTAGTCCTTCCTCTGTCACTCAGTATAAAATATGCGGAGAAACTGGTGCTGTTTCAAGTGCCTCAAGGGTTCAAGGGGAAGGCAGATTCACTCAGGTTTACCTGTGTGGGCTCTGCTATGCTTTTTGGGCTTTTCCATCTCCAGTGCCACAAGAAAGCAGACCTAACACAGTCACCCACAGCATTTCAGTGAACTAGGCAAGTCTAAAGATTTTTAAGGTTGTCATCTGCCTTCTTTTGCTCTTTCATCTAATTATGGACACAAATATTAGTGATTAAAGACTATTATTAGAGCCTCTGCTTGCCTTATGCTCCAGTCTGGATTTTGGCTGTGAATGCAGAGTAGTTTACCACTCCTCCAGTTTACAGAATCCACAAGAGGTTTGTAAGAGCAGCTTCTCAAAGTTGGGGTCAGTCCAGCTCAGTTGTATATGTTTCTAACAGCACTGCTGTCTTCTTTTTCTTGATATTTTATTCCCTTCCCACCAGAAATGTTTACACATTGTAGGGTTGAAGCTCTCCAAGACAAAATACATCTCTGTCAGTGTTGCATAGCACCTGCAATTGCTTCAAGCACCATTTTCACTTTTAGGTCTGCGCTTTGCAGACTTTAAATGGTGTTTCCTGCAAAATTCTTCTGACTGGTACTGAGATTTTGCTGAAGATTTTCAGTCTCCTTTTAATCACATGGGGAACAGATTTTTTCAAAGTGTTTTGACCTGCTTAGGTCAAAAAGGCACTTGCTGTACTCAGATGCCAAAACGCGTTTAAGAAATCTGGCCTGACGTAACTTAGACAGCTGAGTCTCAATTTCAAAAGGTTTCAGCCACACAGGCTTTGGCACTGAGCAACTTGCTGCCTTGCAGAAACCTCATTGCTGAGTTAATTTCAAGGATGCTTTAGAATCCATGGCAAACTCGGGCACCTAAAGATGAGGTTCATTCAAAATCATCTGTAAGAGAAATTGAGAGGCAGAACCTCAGGCAGGTACATTTAGGTTAACTAAATGTCAGTCAGCCTAATTCCTCTTTCTGGAAATTCTCAGTGTGAGCCCTCCTGATTTAAAACTGCTGTGTCAGATAAGACCTTTCTCTCAAAGTAACCAGAGAGACTCATTATCACTCCATTATATCAAACAGTTCTCCTAGCAGGAGATAAGCTAGGAGATAGAGAAATGTTTTTGATTCCCCCTTAATCTAACAGGAAGAATAGACTTGAATCTATATTTTAAGTAAGCTGTTCTAACTTAAAGAGGAACGTCCTGTCCTGTCCTGTCCTGTGCTGTCCTGTGGGAATCCCCCTAGGTAATGTCTTGGTCCTCTCCAATTATCTGAACTTGCTGCTTATGGCCAAAACTTGGCCAAGCCTGGCAAGACACTTCCTCCAGCAGAGGAAGAGGGTCTGTAGAAGTGGGTTCTGTGTGTGTAAGGATGGTTAATTCTCTCTGACCTCCACCAGCTGAGTCCCAGCACAGCCCCAGCAACTTCACTCTGGCTGCCTCAGCTAGTTCACTTCCTCCAACAGCTGGGGATGTATTATCCAGTAATCCCCATGAGCAGCCCTTCTGCTAGTCAAGCAGTGCTATTCCAGCAGTAAAAGGAGAGGACACACTTAATTTGCTTACTCACTATGCAGCTAAAAAACCACAGGCTGGTGACCTGCAGGAGTGCATCAGTTTTTGGCTTTGTTTCTTCTATTCCCTTTCTGTCTTTCATAGAATAATATATTATTTATATAAAAGCAGAGTGTTTTTAACAGAAAATAGATACTTCTTTTATACACAAAAGTTTAGGGAGGAACCTTCTTCCTTGAAGGTAGAAAAACCATCTTGAAATATCTTCTTCAAATCAGAGAGCATGGGGATTTCAAAACAAGTCTATGCGTAAATTTCCAATCCAGTGCTATTGTATACATGTGAGAAATTTTATTAAAATTAAAAAGTCCTATTTTTGCTGTCTGTTATACATTGCCTTCCTGAGTGTGAAAATTTTGAGGACATCACTAAGTTAAACTGAGCTTTAGGATACTTTATGGCCCTTGCACTCTTCCCCAGAGCATTAGGCAGCTCTGCACTTGCCCACTACCAAGCACTTGGGCATTGAGGAACTTAGGCAGCAGCTCAGCAAGGCTGCTGCTGGAATCTAAATATTGCTATGCCATCATGTTATGGGAAAATCTGTGGTCTTTTGAAGGCCAACATCTTTACATAACAAAGTGGGCTATTACTGGCTAGGTCAATAGGAACTTAAACATTTAAAGCAAGAATGGTGGTTTCCAGTCCCTACAACTCAATCCCAAACTACCCCATCCGCTGCCACTCTCTGTGTCTTTGTTTATATTTAATGTCATTTAAGTACTGAAAGTTTTTTTCCTTGGGGGGGGGAACCTGTCTGCTCATTGCTCCCAGGGCTGTCCCATCACTTAGTCTATGATTGTAGAAACAGTGGCAGGAGAAGGCAGTGGATCTCAGAAATGTTCTGTAGACAGTGTTTTTAAGTGTCCTTTTAGGCACCAAACTAAAGGATTTGTGCTTTTTCTAGCATGCTAGCAGTTGCAGTGCACAGCAGTTGCTTGATTATGATCTGATTGACTAATGTGTTTAGATACAGAGTTTCTGTACTGAAATCATTCCTTAAAATAATTTTTCATCCAGCAGTAAAAAGGGTTGCATGGCCTTTTCTGTACATGGTCATGGTTTTCTCTTCTGCCCTAATAAATCCTTTCATTGTGACATGTGAAGTATACCTGCAAGAATTTGAGTTCTGAATCCAGCTTCTGGAGTTAAACTTTGCCTTATTGCTGAGTGACACCCATCACTGAGCTCACTAGTGTGCCTTGCAGAGAGTGCAGAGCTCAAAGCAGCAGATCCTACTGTAAGCTTCATGCAGAGCAAACCCACTCTGAGTGTCTGTTAGTGCTGTAAGAATTTCTAAAGCAGTTTGGTGCTTTGACTGTGGAGCAGTTGGGATGGCACTATCCAGTCTGGGCCCTGGAATCTGCTCTAGAAGCCATGTATTCCTATCCCTGTACTTCAGGGACTCCTCTGAAAATATTAGCTTGCATGCCAGGGAATTTCAGACATTTTAACAACAGACAATGGTCCACAGTTTGCAAGCTGCTCTTGTCAACAGTTCTTTTTGACATATCTATTCAAGCATACCCTCTTGGGCTTAGAAAGCAGCCAGCAAAATCTGTGCCAATAGCTAATACTTCATTATAAAATATTAACTCTAGCAAATTCAGAGGCTCCATATGCATATGCTGTGATCCTGCAGTTCATTTCATAAAATAGATTTTAGTTTTTTTAATCTGCAGGTCAGAAATTCATAGGCAGAGAGTGGAAAAATGGAATTGCCAGTGAGTTTCATGGGGCCATGACATTTAACCTTGAAGTTTTGCCCAGGGTATTAAAACAGAACTAGCATTTTTACAAAAAATGCCACAGTTGCCTTTCTGCAGGTGGCAACAAACACCAATAATTGTTTCATCAACAGATTTTGTTGTTATCAGTTTGTGGGGGTGAACCAAAAAAAGAATGCAGAGGATATACAAAGACCAAACTAAGGATGTCTGTTCTTCAGGTCACTAGGATGCTACTGGCTGGTAGTAATTCCAGAAAAAATAGCCTGCACCAACAAAATGTGGATCACCAAATGGAGGTCTTGGATAGCTGGTAGAGTTAAATTTCACCTGCACAGGATGTCATGGGAAAGAAGTCTCTTGGGGTCGGGGCTGACTTGGAAAAGATGCTGATATTTAAATATAGTTGTTTGTGGCACAGCTTCATTCTGGATGGTACCATCTTTGAGGTTTAGCAATGAATCACAGAATCATGGATCATTTGTTTTGGAAAGGAGCTCTGGGGATCATCCAGTCCAACGCCCCTGCCAAGGTAGGGTCACTTAGAGTAGGTGACACAGGAATGTGTCCAGGTGGAGTTTTAAAGTCTCCAGAGAGGGAGATCAACTGGGCAGCCTGTTCCAGTGCTCCACCACCCTCAGTGTAACAAAGTTCTTCCTCAGGTTGAGGTGAAACTTGTGATTTAGTTTATGGCCATTGCTCTTCATCCTGTTGCTGGGCACCACTGAAAAGAGTGGAGGTGGGAGGTGCCGTAGAGGCAGAGGTTGAGTTGAGTTGTTTGAATTGGTAAGTGCTTCAGAGCACCAATCATGTCAACATCAGTGTCTTGACAAGAAACTTACATGATAGATTGGCTCATCTGCAACTGAGCTGTCTTAGGCTTTTGCAAGGAATGAGCAATCTGAGTCCTTTGAAAAGCTTCTCTTCATGAAAAAAAAATATTTCCCAACACTGATGTGAATTTGAAGCCTGTCAGTCTCAAATATTTTTTATTAATTAGTTTTGTATTTACATATTTGGGGGGATTAGCTTGATTTTTAGTACACATATTTGCACGTACATGTGCAGTTGAGAGAACCTTCCTTCATTACAGAAACATATAAATGTATGAAGGAAGAGCTTGTCATTAATTTTCTTGGTCACTACAGCCAGGATTACAAGGGAAAAAAAATACTGTGAGATTCACAGTAAAAATCACTAGAGTGGACAACTTTTTAACTAAAAGGAGTTCTCTTGTGGCCACCCTGACTGAGCTTTGAAGTATGTCCTTTCACATACTTTGCCTCTCCCCCATCCTTCTTACTCTGTGATCGGAAGTCTACCTTCATGGAAAATGAGTTCATCAGGTTTCAGTAGTCTCCTGACAAGCCAAGCATAAAACAAAGAGAGCTGCTGCTCGCACCCACACGTGTGCTGCCGTCTTCCAGGAAATGATAATCAGAGGCTCAGGGCTGACCACAGTGCTGTAAGAAATTAAGCATGTGATCATCATCAAATACCAAAACATGTCTACCTGTATTATGTTAAGAGCACAGAACCCACAGTTGTAATTTTTTAACCAAAATACTTGGCTTGGAAGCAAATCTGGGGTTTGCCGCAATCATTCTGAGTTCTGAATTACCAAGGCTCAAATCAACATATTTTGCTGTGTCTCTCCACATGCAGCCCAAATTAGCCCTCCAGTAGGTGCCTGAAAATACCATTTTTCTTCTTGACTGAAATGTTGCAGCTGTCCTGTTCTGCACAGAAGATAAGCAGGAAAAATGCATTATGCATTAATGGGATTCGATGGAGTGTGAGCTCAGTTTCCCCAGTGCCACCAGAGTAAAATTTGCTTGATCATTTCATGAGTTGAGAATCATTTTTGTTGCAGCACTGTGAATGTAACCCAGCTACAAGTGGACGGTAATTCTTGTGAGGAAAAAATTGTTCATCTGTATGATAGATCAGTGTCATCTGGAATTTAAGAATTGAAAATTCAAGGTCAGAGGGCAGCTGACACTTGATTTTGCTCTCTCTCTTCTATCCATGGCTTTGATCATGCTACATCTTTCTTTGTGCCTGGTGCTCAAGAGAGTACCCCAGGGTCATGGCCTGTTTTCCTTGTCAAGAGGTATAAACCTGCTGGCCTAAATAGCTGAGGCCCAAGCTTTAGCAGGGGTGGGGGCATGAAGGAAGAGGGGGAGAGCATTTCCTTCATGCTTTTCACTTTTCCCACATAACCCAAAGCAGACTAAACAAAACCAGTGTGAAATCTCATGGCTTGATGCTGCTATGGTTATATTTTTTAAGCTGTCATCCGTTCATTTATAGTTATGTTTATTCCCTGGATTTACAGCTTTTTTTCAGTCTTTTCTTGCAGGGAGGTGCAAGGGGAGGTCGAAACCTTTTGAAAGGGGATGGCAGTAAGCAGTGGCCTATGATTAAAGCACTGTGTTTTTCCTTGATGCCGCTCTCCGCAGCAGTGTCACACATGGTAGCATTTAGGAGCCCTTCACAGCTGAGGTGTTTCAAACACTAATGAATGGAAGTTTGGTCGTATAAGGCAGGCAAGCTTTAAGGCAAGCTTTGCTGAATGGTGTACTGTAGTGGCCTGGGAAAGGAAGAGAGTTATAAATTGTGTCAGTTAGCCACCCAGACAAAATGAAGCCATGTGGAAAATCAAATCTATTAAAGTATGAAGACTGTTATAAGCTGTTTTAAGCTGGTCATTCTTCAAAGGTCTCAGTTGGCTGAGGGGATGAATTCCTCTTCTTCCTAGATCTTTTTCACGTGCTGTCTTAGGCGATGATGTTCAGTGTTTGATAAAAAACAGCTTTTCATTGACAGCCCCTTTTATGAGAAATATTAGTTGCCCTGAGTTCACCACCCATGTCCTGAAAGGTATTGAACATTTGTTTAAAAAGCAGAATTAGAACATCACATTTGGTCGGGCTTGCTGAAGGCAAATATGAAGCAGCACTATGGCCAATGAGGAGGAGAAGGCTTCCCAGAGCAACTGCTTAGGATTGCACCTGTGCTTAAAATGCTTTCCATTTTCTAGCTGCCCATGTCTGCTGGCCATAAAAGGCTCATGACAAAGCATGGCACGGAGTGCTTTATCTTGACATCTCGTGGAGTAGAAGAAAAGCCTTACAAGGCAAGGTGGGGGGATCAGGGAGCAGGGTACCTTCCCTTCTTCCTCAAGGTGGCTTCTCGAGATGTCATAGGAGCTGTAAAGGGCATTTTATTAGTTCAAGAGGTAATTGTCAGCTGCATGAGGGACAACTGAACTGGCAGCTGAAGATGCATGGTCACCACGGTATTTATTATTCCTATTTGTGTGTTCTAGGAAGAGACTGAAGAAACATCCTCACAAGAGTCTGCAGAAGAAGACTAGGAGATCACACCATGCAATTTCTACCTCATCAGCAGTTGGGTCTTTTGAAGGGAGAAGACACTGCCTTGACCACTTACTTTCTATTGCCATGGTCTTTCCACTTTTGCCTGGGGGGGGAAAAAAAATCACATAACCTTAAAAAGGATTTGACTAATCATCTTCTTTGTAATCCCTTCACAGTCCCAGGTCTAGTGAAAAACTGCTGTAACACAAAGGGGACACAGATTAATGATGCAACTTTTAATTACTGTTTTCTTTTTTCCTAACCTACTAATAGTTTGTTTGAGCTGCTAAGTAAGGGTGAATGGGTCAAGAAGAGCTCCAAATCAGGTTTATGTCATTCACTGCACTGCGTATAAACAAGAAACCTGTAACATAGTCATTATAATGGGCATTGAAATAGGAAAGGCTGGGTGTGTAACACTTAGGCCTTACAACACTTCCAGCAACCCACTCCCTACTTAGTGAAATCCCTGTTTTAGAACACCAAAGATAGGGGATAGATACTATTCTTTTTCTTTTGTAATCTTCTTGTAGACTTGTACTTGATTTTTTTTTTTTTTTGTAAGACTTACTATTATTTCGGGAAAAAAATGAAAGCTGATCTTTTATTTCATTCAGCTGGTAATCAGAAGAAAGAAATCAACATGAAAAAGGTACTTTCATTTTGCAAAAGGGAAGAAAGACAAAGATACGTTGTATAGTTACAGATACAAACATATCAGCACAAGCAGGAGTAAACAAAATGAACAGTCCTTATCATCTGGATAATAGGAAGCTGGGGAGTTGGCTTTCTTAGAGTTTTCTGTGGAAACAAAAATGACTGACACCACTCTTCAGCCATTAATGAAAAAGTCTTCATTGATAAAATTGTTTTAAAACATACAGAAAGGTACCTAGAAATTAATCATAAATGTATCAGAACACAAATAATCCAGATTTTTGCTTAGTTTATACTAATTCCACTTGCCCCATACCAGTATTTTGAAAGAATTGAATCTTTCCTCATTACTCATCAGCCACAATATAAGAATGAACATCGTGTACCTCAGCTAAGCTCGTGCATTACTTTAAGCAACATATTTTGACATAGGATGGTTCACTGAGCACATCTGTGCCAGTGGCATTGCTCCATCTTTTCATTCAAAGCAGCACTTTTAGCACCAAATGCAATATTACCCCACTATTCAATACTACCTCTGATTTTTACAAATAACTCAACAGACTGATAAATACATGCTGCTAAACACATTCAATGCAGGAAGTTTTTACTGGGTAGATAATCATGAGTATCTGCATTTCCCCCTTATTTCTATTTCAACCTTTTTGCAGTTAAGGAAGCAATGTCTTTTTTGTGTTTCAGCATGATTATGTGTTTTTCTTTCACTTGGTTTGTTTGATTTTTTCCTTTTTTTTTGTGTGTGGGTTTTTGGTTTTGGTTTTGTTTTGTTTTATTTTATGTACTTACTCTATTCTCTGCTAGACTTCTGTGTAATGTACTGTTAACTTGAATATATTTTTGTATTGAATTGCTGATAGGTTTGTGAGGATAATTTTCTTCAAGGACACTACATTACAGAAAAAATTTAGCTGTAAAGTTTAAATATTACTGTCCAAGTTTGTACCTCAAATGAATTGTTTAAAGAAATGGACTAATTGATTGACAAAGACCTACCTCCAGACTTTAAATGGAATGAACTTGTTACTTTCAGCATTAGTTTTGAGACGTTTGAAACAGTTAGGACTGCAACTAATCCCTAATTCAAAATTATTTTTGTAAAATAACTTGTGGAAAATGAACACATTTTAAATTACTTTCATATTAAAAATAAAAAAAAAATGAACAAAAAAAACCTTCAAAGAAACTTGAAGCTTTGTAGGTGAGAAGCAACAAGCTCAGCTTTTGCATAATGCAATCACAAATATGTGTTTTTAAAAAAAAATTAGTAGATTGTAAGAAAATACTTGACAAGTATTTTCGTGTATTTTACACAAATGTGATTTTTTAATATGTTTCAGCCAGATTTATTTTAAATGCTTCTTATGTAGAGGTTTTTTATTCTCCCCTCTCTCAATTTTGTTGTTCTTTCTCTCTGTCTCCCCTCCGCCCCAATTTCATTTTCTCTATTTCTGTTTTATTTCTCTTCTTCCTCTCTTTCCTAGTCAGTACTTTGTACCATTGTATTAATAACTGGGCCAGGGGTAGTTTCTCAGGAAGGCATCTGTTGGTATGGCTTTAATATGGAGCCAAATACAGTTAGAGATAACAACTTACTGGCTTCTTCCAAGGGGCACTGTCAAGAAAAATGGACCTCCACGAAAGATTGTGCAGGGTTCAGTGATGGAAATTGCTGGGAAAGAGCTGATTGGAATATTACAACTAGACATGATAATATCAAGTGAAAGAGAAATAATCCTAGTACTAACAGGCCAAATCCAGTGTCACTTTAAGGCAGTAATACGAATTTTGCAGACTTCAAAGGGCATCAAATCAAGCCTTAGCAAGTCCCTTTCGGGGTCTGAGGGGTTTTTTTTTGCATTTTTTAAAACCATGGTATTCAGTGGATGACAGAGATATAATTGCTCTGTGTGTGTCACTCTTCAACCTCTGAGAGACTTACCACTCTGATGAACTGAATCTTACATTTTCTATATATTGTAGTACAATCAAAACACATTACTACCTCTTAGGGCCTACTATACCTCATTTTTTCAGACGGAAAAAATTGCATGTGGCCATTGAGTCAGTGAGAACATCATAAAATTTTTTTATATATATAGTTTATTTTTGTGGGAGATAAATTTTATACGACTGTTCTTTGCTGTCATTGGTCACTGCTAACTATGACTGGACATTTAACTCTTCTACCATTTCTGCAAGAGAGGTGTGTTTTGCAGGAAAATGCTTCAAGATGTTGAACTACAGTTTACTTTTCCTTTTGAGTGTCTTCTAACTTTGCTTTGTTCCTCATGTAGAGTTGCTGTCTATGATTGTACTTCAAATCGCTTGCTTGTTGAAAATGTTCTTTTAATGGTTTATCACAGTCTGTTCAGCACAATAAACATAATAGCCTCTGTGATCCCCATGTTGCTTGATTCCTAGACTTTTGTCACAGTTCCATAAAATGGGTAATAAAGTTTGGTCACAATGACCAAATTTGTAAAATCTTTGCATGCAAGTAGTCTTTTTTTTTGGTCCCAGGACCATAGGCATGTGCATGTGACACACACATTCCTTGTCAGCAGTTGCTGTGCTGATCTAAGGGCTAAACTGGGTACTGTCTGGGGCACAAATTGAAGAGCTCAGGAAACTATTAAAATCTCAGCTACCCCCAAGATTGTCACAGGTAAGGTGGCAGGACTCTTCTCTCTTCTCTTCATTTCCTCTTACATGGCCTCTTGGCCTATTATGGTGAGATTTAAAGTCATAGAATCATACAATATCCTGAGTTGGAAGGGACCCATGAGAACCATCAAAGTCCAACTCCTGGCACTGCACAGAACAGCCACAAGAATCGCTGCATGTCCCTGAGAGCATTGTCCAAATGTTTCTTAAACTCTGCCAGGGTGGTGCCGTGGCCACTTCCCTGGGAAGTCTGTTCCTGGGCCTGACCACTCTCTGGGTGAAGAACCTTTTTCTGATATCTAACCTAAACCTCCCCTGACTCAGCTTCATGATGTTTCCTGGAGTACTGTCCCTGGTCATGAGAGTGAAGAGATTGGTACCTGCCTCTCTGCTTCACCTCATGAGGAAGTTGAAGACCACTAGGACATGTCTGTGCCCTCAATCTTCTCTTTCCAGGCCAAAGAAGCCAAGTGATCTCAGCCTCTCCTCACACAGCTTCCCCTCAAGGCCCTCCACCATCCTCACAGCCCTCCTTTGGACACTCTCTAATAGATTTATATCTTTTCATATTGTTGTGCCCAAAACTGCATGCATGAAGCCTTGCAAGTGCAGAGCAGAGTGGGACAAACACCCCTGATTAAGTCTGTGGCACATGTCCACTGATTCATGTTGGCAACCATTCCTCTCTCACCTAAGGGTTTGTGCAGTTATTATTTCCTGAGATTGTGGGTTTGCACATTCTTTTTGTTCATTCATTTGCAGACTCTCCACTCTCAATGTCTGTCTTCCCAAGGGCTTCATGACATGTTCCCTTTGGTCTCAGTTACTACAAAATAAGATCACAAAAAAAACCCCACTAAGTAACAACACCCATTCACTCCTGTGTCAGGTGTGAGCAATTGCATTCATCACATTATATGTCCTCTTCTGCTTTGTCACCCTGCTTAGTGGTATTAAAAGATCATTTTAGTGTTCAGTCTTCCTGGTGGTCGTCTTCCCTGTGGTTGCCATCACTTGTCTCTTCCTGTTATTTTATCTGATGGGATGCTCCAGCTGTAACCCACCCACCTGATGGGTCAGCCAAGTGGCTGAGCTGCTACTCTGTGCTTAACTCCCCTCTACTTCTTAGTCATTCATCCAGCTTGCTTCACTCCCACTTCCCTTGTCAGGTCATCTCCCAATAAAGTTCTGCATGCTTCATTCCACAGTGAGACTATTTGTGTGTATAAAACTAATTGGCTTCTGCAGGATCAAGGCCTGAATTTGTCTAGCAGCCAAGAGTGCTTTATCCAAGATGCCTGTGGCAGGAGTCATATTAGGTTTCTGTTTTTGCTTTCCTCTGCCATCACATCTCATCCACACAATTATGAGGAGGAATTATTGAAATCTGGTGCTGCCAGTGCCTTGCACAGCTGTTTAATTGTCCATAGCTCTTTTCAAAACCAAACCATCTGGTCTGGTCATCATTAGAAACAGGACCCAGAGCAATGGCAACAACATGTTCTCTTGATCACACAAGAGAAGTCAGATTTGTCCTGCCTCACACTTCACCTGAAGCTTGAATGATGCTTTCACCCCAGCATCTCTGCATACAGGGATGTCAAATTTTGCCTCTCAATTTTTCATTTTTTAATGTGCCACCATCTTTATGATTACATTAAGTTTTAAATATGCAGAAGTGCTTAAGCATTGTCATGGTTTAGGAATGGCAGTCCTGCTCCCTCCCTCCAGTGAGAGAGACAAAAGGCAGAGATTATGAGCTAAGAACAATTTACTGGAAACAGCAATGAGATAAAATAAGCAGTAATAGCAACAATATTAATAACAACATTGTACGAGAGAGGCTGTTTTTTGCTTGCAAATTGTTCACCCACTGACCTGATGCAGCATGACCCTACAATCGCTAAAAATGGCAGCTGGACCCTCTGGCACCTGCTTTTACTCTGACTACAATCCCTTCCTTCTCTGAAGTGTGAATCTCTTGCTTTCACCCACCAGTGATGATGTGTGTGGTATAAAACAACATAGACATCCCACATAGCTCCAGGCTCTGCACCCTCACAGCTACTGAGAAAAATTAACCCTGTCCTTGGACTAAACCAGGACAAGCATGTAGTCTTTACACAAACAAATAAAGGTCTGATTGCTTTATGCCTTCTCTTTTCAGAAATACTACCAGTTGAAACTTTAACGGTTTGTCCCCAGAAGCTGTGGATACCTGGTCACTGGAAGTGTTCAAGGCCAGGTTGGATGGAGCTTTGAGCAACTTGGTGTAGTGGAAAGTGTGCCTGCCCATGGCATGGGGCTTAGAATCTTTCAGGTTTTTTTCAACCCAAACCATCCTGTGATTCTGTGGTTTATTATATCTACTTGCTCTGTGGAATGAGTGTGTGTCATTGTGTGTTGAATACCTTGTCTGAACAATATAGACATGGAAACACTGGAAGTCAGATTGGACAAAGCTCTGAACAACCGGATCTAAGTGAAGATATCCCTGCTCTTTGTGGACTTCTAAAGGTACCTTCCAACCCATATGATTCTATGATCTTGCTGCCTGGACTTTTTACAACAAGCAGAGTCAATTTAGGCTAATGCTCTTCCTGCCTGGCTCCAAGATCCATGGGCTTTGTGCCATGCTAGGACATGCTAGTGACGGGGGAATCTCAATCCTCCTGCCACCCCACCTCACTCAAGTGCAAAAGGAGGGAGCATGCACTCCACCTTGCTTCCAGATGTCCCTGGCATGCAGGTCCTGCTCTAGCTGAGTTGCTGTTCCAGCCATCCTCCTGTCCTTCAGTTAGAATGATGAGTTCTGTTGCTCTGGACTGATTCACCTCCATGTGACAATAAGGGTTAACATGCCTTTTTTTTTCTTCACATCTTTTACTTCCTTTTGCCATTCAAACAACCTTTCATCCTATTTGATATGTTTCTCACCTCTTTCCTTCCCATGTGTGATTTAAGGCTTTTCCCCTCCTTTATCGCTCTAAACTTGCAGTGCACTTGTTCCTGTATTCAAGAGAAAGAAATCATCCTCCTGTAATTAAAATCCTCTGAAGATACATGAATGTAATTATGATTACCCAGAAGTTAACAGTCTACTGTAGTAGCAGTTTAAGTGGAAAGCAATCTGCCTGTTTACACTCTAAAATGAGACTGCAGATGGTTGTGCCCCAAACCTGCCACACGGGATTACAATCAGCTTTTATCAGCTAGAAAAAGGGGAAATTGAAATATTAGCAGATAAGATACAAGCCTTAACAGTGCTTCCCTACTGAGATGGGGCCAATTAACCACAGCTAAAACATTAGCATTGTCACATAAAGGAGGAGCTTTACATTGTTAATAATGGCTAGGGTAAAATTGGAGCTGGAATCCAAATATATGCTACATTAAGGCATGCTATTAAAATAATCAGTGAAAGAAAATAACAAATAAAATTGGGTGGATCTGAAAAACCAATAGCAGGCAGGAACATTAATTACCCAGAGAGGAAATTTAGCAAAGACAGAAGTCCCATCAAAAAAAGAGATTGCATTACATTATACATGAATGTCAGCTACAAAATATTCTGTGGGACCACCAAAGATTATGATTTTAATTGAAAGGGGTTTTAATTCAGAAAATCTATTAAACATATATAGTCCCTCAAGGCATTTTGTTCTTAGTTCAGGGAGGAGGAAGAAAAATAAGCACATTTTTATTACAGTGGAACACATTTGCCATAAAAAACATAGTTTGAGCAATATAACATAATAAAAAGTAAAATTTAAATCAACATTTGAAAACAAATCAGCTCAGCAGATGCACTGAAGGAGTTGCTTTGGACCTGCATAGCAGCAGAGTATTGTTTTTGAAGCTACATTATGGTCTAAGGCCTGATATGCTCAGAAGGTGTTCACAAAGAAATTGCTGCTCCTAGACTGCAGCTGCACTTGGGTCCAAAACAAACTAATATCAATCAAGAGGGCAGTTAATAAGATGATTTTTGCAAAAGGTTCGTAATATGTACAGTCTGGGATGGTTTAGGTTTGGTATTTTTATCCCAAGAGATGGTAAAGTCAATGATATTCAAACCCTGGGGAATATCATCCACTGGGGTTCCCTGTGTGATCCAGGCCTTTGGTCACCCCACATGTGGCTGTTGTGTTATCAGCAGTGCTCTTGAGATCCACCTCACTGCCCAGTTATGGTCCCCACAGCTCCTAGAGGAGCCACTGACTGGTCAATAAATTACCCTACATCTCTGCAGAGAGAAAGGGAACTTGCCCTAAACAAAGCTCTGTGTGGGAAAAACTAATGATAAAGAACTTGTGTTGGAGATGGCCATTACACAAATCCCACTCTCACTCTTGCAAGCAGTTTACAATCACAAGATGCATCTCTGTTTGGGTTTTGGTATGTGGAACTATAGGACCATAACTGCACTTACATCTTTTCAACAATAAAAAAAATAAAATAAAAAGACATTTTTCAAAGGCTACTGATGATCCTCCATCACTTATGTCCCCAACACACCCAACAAAGTGTTATATTGTATTTACAACAGCAATACAACAATTTCACAGCATAGAATGAATGTCAGACACCTTGTGTTTTCCAGACCAATAAAGACATTTTTTTCATAAATTAGGTCCAATGCATCATTATTCAGAGGTTAGGGGGAAGACCTGTTTTCAACTAAAATCTTTAGAACTAAATTGTTTCATCAGTACTTAATTGTCTGTGCTGGGAATGAAAGCTGTCTTCCTTCTATCAGAATTTGACACAAAACACTTTGGTTTGGTTATGTATGAGTGTATTTTACATTAAAAGAATCCTAAGCTTTCTTAACCAATACACTCAATTAAATAGTATAGCACTTGATTTCAATAGGAAATAGGCTTAAGAAAGAAAGATAGGAAGATTTCATTTCCTGTGGAACACAGGAAGCATTTATAATCTTCTGTCTATCCCCTTTTCCTTAACAACTTCAAGGCTATTTCAATTCTTTTTAGAAATTAGCCTTGACCTGTAAAGGATGACTTCTATTATTGCCTTTTCCTCCTGAAGGCTTGACTAAAATCAGCTTGTAATGCACAGATTTACCTTTGCACTTCTCTGACCTCTACATTATGGGGAATCTGAAGGCCTTAAATTCTTAGGACATGCAGCCCTGAAAGTAATTGGTTGTGGATAAGCAATGGCTTTTCTGGTAACACAAAAACCTGCAAATCATGAATATAATAGCACATAATAGACACAGTCCAGGGTGCATACAAATTACAGATGCAAGGAAGAAAACAGCAATGGGGAGGTGGGTGAAATCTTATTGGAGTTGCTTATGGCAATGAGTTTTAGGGATAATTGATGTATTTCATGGAAGTGGAGACCAGCTAAAGTTGTGACCTCTGCTCCATACACAAAACCTAGTGAAAGACATTTTATTTATTTATTTTAAAATGTATTTAGTAAATTATATGTCAAAAAAAGCACAATAAGAAAAAAAACAGAGGTGGAGAAAAGAGAGACAGAGTGGGGCAAATAGCACAGTGAGCATGGCCAGAAGAAAGCTTGGGGAGAATCCTTTTGGCCAAAGTGCTGACTGCAAAGACTAAACCTATGAGCAAAGAAGGTGTGTATGGCTCTGCTCCTGCTCTCCTCAGGAGACAAACTCAGGGTGCTCTTCATGAAGGTTTAGGACAAGAAACTCCAACTCAGTTTGTCTTTCTAAATAGGAACTGCATGCAGGACTCTGATGTTTGGTTAATTGCTTGATATGAAAAGTGTTCAAAAACAGTCCCATGCACATATGCAGAGCAGACCAGAGGGCATCCCAAAGAGTATCAGCAGGTTGGAACCACTGCCCCTGCTCACATCAGCTGTTTGAGATGGAAAGCTGCTGATATTGTGCTATTTACCTCACCTGCTTGCTTTCTTTATGGAAATTCAGAGCCTAACACACAGCTCTTAGTGAAGATTCTGTTGTTTGCTTAAGTATTGCTGTGAGCAACTTCAGAAAATTAAAAATTAGGTAACAGATCAATAAGCTGTTCAGAAGTAACCACTGCCTGTCTGCTCCACACTATCAGAGGTGGCACAGCACCTTTGTTACACTCTACAAGAGTTTCTTTGAAATACCCCTACTGCTAAGATCAGGTCTTTTTCTGAAGTGCCTTTGGAAGCTCACAGGCATAGTACAGTGTAAGAGCCTCACTTCAGATGATGCTGATCATCCTGTTCCAAGGACCTGAGGGACTCAGCAGGGTCTGGTCTTGAATTTGGCCTCACTTTAGTTCCCTCCATAAGGCTACTGTGCTGTACATGGAGTGTTAAATTGGTTTACATGAGGTTTCCCTTTCACCCATTGTTGCAGGTTTCGGTAAAACAATCTAGTAGAAATTAAGCAGAGAAAAGACAACCTTCATCTGAGAACTTCTCATTTTTATAATTCAAAGCACCTGCACCAGACCCTCTGTTTTGCAATGGGTGTTTGAGATGTACAGACGTGGTTTTACACTGCTGGGAGTATGATGCATACTCCCAGGGAGGTATGGCTACAGCCACTTTAGGTGAGTGTCTCTCTCTGTTTCCTACTGACAAAAATCCAAAGGCTTCCCTGCTCCAAAGGGACAGAATCCCTCAGCAACAGGACCCTGCAATAATGTCAACAGTGCAAAGCTTCAGGATAGACTGTTCTTCTCTACTATATGCACAAGGGCAGTTCAAGACATTTTGAGAGCATCAGTAAGATGAGTGGGTTTACTCATAAACTATGGAGTTGAAAAGGACTGAACTAGAATGGCCACACCATGTTTTCAATTGAGACAAACTCCCACAAGCTAAGGAGGGCTGACCCCAGGAAGCCGTGGGATAGTAGTAAATAAAAAAGTAAAGTGTTTGGTGTTGATGAAAAGTTAGCATGTTTTTCTTCAGCTAAAGGTCAAAAGAGTAGCCAAATTAACAGGTTTTCTGCATTTAGTCAGAGATCTGTGTCACCAAGCTTTAGTCATTTAAAACTTAGATGTCTCATCTAAGTTTTTCATCAGCCAGAGGGCAATCCCTTCCTTCCTAAAATATGAGTCCAAGCTGGGTGGGATGAATCACTCATCCCTCCCTACTGACTGTTCAGGAAGCTGAGACAGTGATGTTAACTTAGCTCAAAAGAAGTGCATATGGGTCGTTTCCAATTACATTTCTTAGCTGAGCACTCCTACTCATGAGCAATTGCTCTAACCCCTGCACTCCTCTTCCAGATGTATCTCCAAAGGCAGGTAAGTCCCTTGTCTTCATCATATGTACAATGTAGGTGCATAAAATCCAGAATCAGATTCAGGCTTTGTGTCCCAGTTTCACAGAAACAATTAAGTGCAGATTGGGAGAGGGACAGGGTCAGTATAGACAGTCATGTCCCCTCTGAGCCAGCACAACCCATTGCCTGGAGCAGACAGGCATTCCTACACCTGTCCCTTGAATGTGACCATCATCAAAGACTAGGATAAGGTTGTAGTTTAACCCCAGATGGCAACTAAGCCTCAAGCAACTCACTCTTCCCCAGTGAAATGAGGGAGACAATCAGAAAAGTAAAAGTGGTAAATTCATGGATTGAATATACAGTTTAATGGGTAAAGCAAAAGCTGCCTATGCAAGCAAAGCAAAACAAGGAATTCATGTCCCACTTCCTGTAGGCAGGCAGGTGTTCAGCCACCTCCAGGAAACTGAACATAATGTCATATGGTATGGGGCATCCCTTTGGTCAGCTGTGGTCAGCTGTCCCAGCTGTGTCACCTCCCATCTTCTTGTACATCCCCAGCCCATGTTCTGGTGCACCAGTACAAGAAGCAGAAGAGGCACTGATGCTGGGAAAGCCCTGCTCAGCAATAACAGATTTGTATTATCCAGTTTTCAGCACAAATCCAAAACTTACTCCCATACAGCTGCTATGTAGAAAATTATTTCCACACATCAAAACCAGCACAGGTAATTTCAAGCTAAGATCTTAGAGGTAGTCATTCCCATCCACCAGTCAGTCATTTCTTTGTTGTCCCTGGTACATTAGGAGCACTAAGGTCACGTGTGTTTGGGGTTGGATGAAATTACCTTTAAAGATCCTTCCAACCCAAACCATTCTATGATCCTATGCTTGAAGTCCTTCTACACAAAGTCATCACATACCTGCAAGGAGATGTTACATGGTCAGTTCAAACCTCAAACAACTGTAAGTACACATCTAAAGCATGGAAATGAAAGGCAAAAGTGCAGAGTCATGTTGTCACTACGCTTTCTTATCATTTTGTATTTGCTTATGGTTTGTGCAGCCTGTGGTATAGCACTTTAAATGTGGGGGGAACAGCATCAATGGTCACAACAGATACTGGAGGAGATGCAAAGTTTGCAGCCTCAGCCAAAGGATGGCTGAGCCAGGTGAGCAGCACCAGCTGAGCACTCAGTGGGCAGAGCCAGCAGCATCCTCAGTGACAGCAGCATGACTGCAGTAAATTCTGGGGTAAAATGATTGAAGGACCTGTGCAGGGTGTTTTAAATTCCTTGTGGAAAACAACCATCTCAGCTGAGACTTGCTGCTTAGTGAGTGCACTTATGTCACAGACAGCAAGGACACATATTTGAAATAAGTCAGCAACTTCTTGGAAAGTTCATCAGTGCTGCTCTTTTTGATTTGGGGCAGATGTCAGTATCTGGGCATGAGAAACTGTGGCCCAAACCTGATCAGATTCTCTCACCTGTAGATTATATTACAATTAAACTTATCAAAACAAGCCACTTCCTGAAACTGAGGAATCCATTAAAGCCAATGTTCAATTTCAACCTACAGTACCATCAGGCTTGGTCCTGCTGCACTGGCTGCTCATGCTGGGTTGACTTTGAGGAAAAATTACACAACTGAACCTTTGGATGAAGTCTAAACCTCCATCTATACAGCCCTGTAAAAAAGACTATAAAGGAAGATTTTTAAATTATTGTCGTCCAGAACTTGATATCGTAAGAATAAAACAGCATCAGAAAATAGCAAAAATATGATGTATCTTTTTCTCTGTAAATCCTTTGTGTCACCTTCCCAGATGGTGTGACTCTGTTTAGCTCAGGGGAAAGCAGTGAAATCACTCTGCCTGATGCCACTGAAGAATTCAGCCAATCAAACTCTGGCCGAAACACTTTCAGAACCTCCTTGTCTGAAAGGAGGAGAAGGAAAATGCACTGGAGTTGCAGGGGTAATGTCTGACAGCACTTCAGATTGGTTATCTGAACACAGAGGTTGGACTTCAATGACATCTAGCTAGAAGGCAAAGGTATATTCTCATTAAACATGGATAAAGGAGGAATGACTGCAAAAGTCACACACTCATTTGAGAGTGAAATAAATGTGAAAAGTTTCATGTCTTCTGAGGTTTTTTGTCATTCATGGATTATACAAAACACATTCATGCCACCTTAGCTATCTCATGGGTTGTGGTATCTTCAAAACCCCATGAAACATTTGTTCTGCCTTCCAGCATTGTTTGGAGTCAGAGCTCAAACTCAGCAGTGTGCTCCAGACTGGGCGTTACTATGTGGATACAGTGCTTACTTTCCCACATGGAATTAATTTCAATGGATGCTATCAATTCTGTAAGAATCAAAAGCTTCATCTTCTCTCCAGCCTTGGGATGGTCTAGGCGAGGCTGGGTGTCCACAAAGGTAATAAATCACAGACACAGGGTACCCCCTCCATTTGAAAAGTCTCCTCATCCATGCACAGTACCCCAAAACCACATCTGGGGCAAACACAGGGATGGCACTGAGTCCCCCAGCTAGAGTCCATCCCTCTGTTGCTCCCAAAACGTGCATACCACCTCTTGCTTCCCATCCTGAAGATGATGGTGACCCCAGAGCTGGGCTGCTGACATGGGGCTGACCAACCTATGTACCCCACACAAGGCACACCTGGGACGTGGTCTTGGCTCTCATGGCAGCCACAGAATCAGCAGAGCCATGCTCTTACTTTCACCACTTTGCTGAATCATAACTTTATAATCCTGCAAGATCACAAGAAACAGCACATCCAGGAAAGAAAAGAAAAATATGAACAGGAACACTAAAACTAATATCTAACAACCAGCTATCACTTTCCAAATATTTTTCTTCTATTAATTTTAAGGGTAAAATCATTTGGTGGTAAATGGGGAATAAACTAAAACCATCTGCACCCTGCTAGGCAGCTGTCAGAAAGCCAAGCAATCTCTTTGGGTATATAGGCCTGATGTTTAAATCCACTGAAGCTGCTCCAGCAGTCAAGCACACTGATGGGAGCCCTTCTCCAGAGCTGAAGAGGCCAACTGTAAGGTTTTGGTATTGCTAAGATTAGAAAGGTGCATTAGAGACCCCACTAAAATGATACAGTTTTGCAAGAGATCAATTGCATTTAGAGATTACTCACTCATATGGCACCCATCTATTTTAGAATAAAAGGAAACCAGGAGGGCAGAGAGGAGATCTCATGTATTGATGGGATAAGATGCTTAGCACACTATGTAATTTAAACACCAGAGGTCTGGATTTGAGCAGAAAGGGAGGGGAGCAGCCTATAAACATAATTTGAGAAGAATGTCTTAATCCTAGAAGAAGTTAACAGATAACCTGATGGCTGACTTTGTCAGTTTGATCTAAGCAGCGAACACCAGCAGTCCTGGAGGAGGGAAAAGCTTCTTAAAAAAAGGAATAAACTTAAGAGTATGTCCCATCAGCTAGATTTTTGAGATAAGATTAATGAGAAATAGGTTGATTTGTACTTCCTGAGTTTAAAAGTGCAGATCTCCATGGATCATAATGTCCTGCCTGGCTGCTAATGTTTTCATTTTGAAAAAAACACTACTTTAGGAGAGAAAGCGTACGTTGGGATAGTGCAGCAGTATTTTTCCAGGGAAAATCTAAAATGTATTTGCTTAATTTTATAGGATTGGAGTTATTTGGGGAGGAGGCAGAAGGATCAGCATTTTTGCTGCAAGGTACTGGAAACAATTCATTTGGAGATTTTGTAACATTACTGGGACAATCAGCAATTCAACTGATATAAATATATATTTATATATACTACTTACAATTATACTATATATTTAATAAATATGGATTTTTTTTTTTATCCATGAGTTTAAAATTTTTGTTCCACTAAGGAATCTTTGCAGAGGATAAAAAAGGTTGCATTCCCTTTAATCCATTTTAGATCTCTAGAGTCTTGCTTTCTCCTTGCTCATACCATGTAGCAAAGGACACACAGAAGCATTGAGCAGCCCTCCCTGTATCCTACAGCATTCCTTGTAGCCTGATCCCTACACCCTTTCCTCACAGAGGAAAGAGCCCAAAGGCAAAGTGGGAGCTCTTCTGCTGAGTTTCATAGGTCTAAGTCTTGCCTACAGTTCTCAGGACAAAGCTTGAGTACCTACAGAACTTTGCACTAAACTCCAGGTGGTTTTTATTACACCCCACATGAATTACAGGGTTTTGCCAGTTTTTGTTGCCTCTCTCCTTCAGCTCTTTTTGCCATGCAGCCCAAAGTGGCAGAATGGAAACACCAGAGTGATGTTGGCCACTGTGTTTGGTGCTGCCACATCTGTTTTCATACAGCACCTTGTCCAGAGCCACAGATCCACATGCAATGCTGAGCTTTGCTGAAATATGTGCTGCAAACAGGTCACCCTGTGTGCACCCAGCAAGTGCTGCCAGATGGAGGACATGGGGAAGAAAGGAGGCGTGTGAGACAGAGGAAGAAGAAGGCAAATTACACCTGAATTTTTAGGAATCAAAGGGGACAAATAAAAAGCAGAAAAGGTGTGTGAAGGGAGAGGAGACTGGAGTTGAGCAGCCTCTTTAGCTAGGTATACATGTGTGCTGCTGCTAGGGGCAGCCTGGATTTTCCCAGTGAAGATTTTGCCAGAGACCACCCCTATGGATATTCAGGTAGCTTCCACTGGACAACCTCTTTGGGTGCACAAAACTGAGCATATACCCCAAGTCATCAGCACTGGCACCCTGAAAAATTTCACAGCCACATTTTCACTCTGAGCCTGGTGTCATGCAAACCTGCTGAGTGCCATGCAGAAAGATGCTTTCTCTAGTGCCTGTGAATAAGACTACAGCGCTCAGCAGGAGACACAAACACTTCTATTAATTTCCAGACAAAGATTACCAAACTGCAGGGAACTCCAAAAACACAGCTCATCTCTATTTCATCCTATAGATCCGTTGCATAGGAAAGAGAAATATTTATTTAAAGGGTTGCTTCATTTCTTTCTTCAGCCCACTTTTGATGGTGCATTTCCTAGAATAGGTGCTTGTTTCTGGGCCAAGAGCACCTGATTAGCACCTATATTCCCTAACCTACATTAGGTATTGCAATCAAATGAAAATCTCACATCAGTTTCTCTAATCAGTGAGAGCAGCCAAAGCTTAAGTAAGCAAGGGAGAAGGCTGAGTGCCAGCTTGCATAACACCTGGTGAGATCCTCCCTGGACATGCTGTGCCTCAGCTTTGGGAGACCTGGGTCAAACTTTCTTTCAAAGGCTTTAGTACAGGATAAAACTGAAGAAAAAAACCCCTTCCTTGCCTGAGCTCTTCTGTGGCCTTCCACACTGGCCAGTCTCTTTCTCCTGCATCTACAAAGAGAATTATGCCCCATGAAGCTTAAGTGTTAGAATAGAAACAGCAGCACTTCAGATCTGTGCTGTAATACACTGTGTTTTCATTATTGGTTTTATTCTATTTGCATCTAGCATAAAAAAGAGAAATTTTAAGGAAAAGGATTAAAACAGGATGGGAGAGAGAAAAAAAATAGATACAGTGAACTTTTCTTCATGAATTTTATTAGTAAATTACAGTAATGGCAGTTTAAGTGCTAATTATTAAGAAATAATCTTATTGCTCTTAATTTTGTATCCCTGAGCACAGCACAAATCAGCACTGAAGAAAACCATTAGCTGCACATCAATCTGTGATTTGCAGAGACATGCAATAAAACTGTATTAATCTTGGATTACAGCTAATTGCTAACTCTCACCCTCCTGTTCCCTGCTTGGTTCCTACCCTGGAGTTACAGCAGCTGGGGACTTGTTTGTAGCTGCAGGGCTCGTGCTTGTCTGAACTGGGTTAGTGTTCAGAAAGGCTTGCACAGACTTGCTGAAGCATTCCTCAGGGTTTTGAAAGAACTGAAGTACATGAAATCACAGTCATACTTCAAAAGGCCACAGTTTATAGAGTGCAGTACAAATGTAACCAAAATCAGTATAGACTTCTCTGTGTTGGAAAGCATCTTTCTAAACCTTTGGGGAAGTGAATTTTTTTGTTTTACTCAGCAAGTAGAATTCTCTTCCCAAGTGCTCCTAAAACAGTTTTGCTACAGATCCACCATATTTATTGAATAAAGCTATAAGCCAAAATTGCCTTTTTGTGAAGGTTTATGAGCATTTTTTTGAAGAAGCACAAGTCACAAAACAAAGACCAAAACAGCACATTGAAGAGGAAAAGAAGTTAGTGGGGAAAAAAGAGCAGCACATTTTAGGTGGGAAACCTTTTGAATGCTTTTTAGAAAAGTGCTTTAATGAAAAAGTACTTTATCCCAATAGACAGTGTGTATAAATATTAAAATTTCAGTTTCATAACAAATGCTTGTCTCGTGGTACTTTAGCAGTCACATCATAGAGCAGTTTGAAAGGACATGTAGAACTTCATCCTAATGGTGAAACCCACCTATCAAGTGCTTCTAGAATAAAGAATAAGTCTCTGAGTTTTGCCTGTAAATTCACTGGACCCAGGACTTTCTCCTTCCCTGCAGAGAAGAGGGTGCATATCCCACCAGGTGGTTCTGAGTGCTGCCCAAACAGGGTGAGTGGAGGAGCCTTTTTCCATGGTCAGGGCAAGAGACATTGGGAAGTGCTGTTAGAAAGGGTGTTGGGATGCAGCTTTTTCCTAGGCTCCTTCCTGCTTCTATGCCAACAAACCCAGGAGAGGACTGTCTGCTGCCCATCCCCAAAATACAGCCCCTCCACCCTTGCTGTTTTTTGCTGCAACCATCCAGGTGATGGGAGCAGAGATGTTAGTGGCGTCACCTGATTCTTCATGGAGGAACCAGCTGCTGAGGGATCCACACTGCTGAGGCAGCAAGAATGCTCCTGACAGCAGCAAGGCTCAAAGGAGACAGTGATAGAAGCACAGAGCAGAATCTTTGTTTTCTGACTTGCATTTCCCATAGAACATTAGTTCAGGAAACACATACAGTTTCTCACATGTAGTGAGTTAGAATAAAGCTGTTGGATGCCCCCCCCCCCAAGATGATTTAGGAGCCTCACTGCAGGCAAAGGGGCTGATCTTTGCAATTTCCAGTCACTGCCAGTCTCTGACACGCCCTGTTATAAGCCTCCTGCTGAGGACAAGTGGTGAGCTCAGCAGCACTTCATCTTTCAGGGCAGGAGAAAAATCTTCCCTTTTCTCCTCTCTGCAGCATATCTGTCTCTACCCTGTGCCTGCTCTGGTGTGTCCCTGTGGACCTGCAGCAATGGATCCTGCTGGAGGGACGTGAATCCACAGCAGCAGGGACAGCAGCAGGATTGTGGTGTGTGTGATCTGTCACTTCAGCACAAGTGACAAGTGCAGGTCTCAACAGAGATGTCTAAACACGGCTGTGGTACCAAAGTTATGGCACTCACCTGCGTGGGGTAGGTTTGCATTCAGGTCCTTAGATGATTTCTGGTTTTTCTCTCATGACTCACTACTTGGCATCTGCTCTGGCCACTTTGCAAATCCTGATCTCGATATGCCTAAGCATCCACACACCTTCCTGACATCTTCTTCTGGGAGGGGATGGGATGGAATCTGGAATAGGGGTGGTCTAGCTGTCTTATGCCATTGGCATGGCACCACTAATGTGATTCATAAAGTGATTTCATATACAACAACTGTTTGATTGCTGAGTATATCTGGACTGAACACATATTGAAACAGCTAAACACACACCAAATATGGCCAAGAAATGCTTTATCATAAATACATCAGTTGTGGAACAGTTTCATAACTGTGTGTGATCTTAAAGTTTTGAGGAGAGGAAGGTTATGCATGGGATATTTACTCAATTGTAAAGGAATTTCATTTCAACTAGTAATCAGAAAAATATATCATGTTTCTGGTAGTACAAAATTAAAATTTTAAAACAAAAATGGGGATGAGTATTTTGTGGGATGAGAAGAGGATGAGAACACCAAGTCACACCAGAGTTAGTTTTAAAATATTTCCAGCTGAAGCAGCCAAATACATTGTCTTAACTTGACAATATGTGCAGAAGATGGCTTTCACCAAGGACTAAGGCTGGTTACAGCCTGCCACCAAGCATGCTTGAAAGGATGTCAAGGTCTGGATAGTCACAGTTAATAACAGTTTATTCCAGCAGGACTCAGGGATGGATGCATCTAAACATGCCCCGTGTATCCTGGTCTCCATAAACCACCAAACTCCTGTGTCAGCCCTTTGGACCAGACAGCCCAAGGGCAGATGTTTGTCCATGAGCCATCAGCATTATTATCATGTTATGGTTATATCCAGTCCACAGAGTCTTTGTGGAGTTTGCCTGTGAGCTGAGCTAGTGGGAGTGCCCTGTGCAGCCAATGCCTTCACTGGAGACCACTGTTTTTTAACATATTGTAACACTTGTAAAGCACTTTGCAACAATAAATCTGATCATTATTTGTGACATTTCCCTCACCTGCTCTCTCGGTGTGATAATACACTTTTAAAATAAATATTATCAGTTTATACCTTCATTAAAACTCTATATATGCTCTTCTATGTCCCCAAGGCATTTGCTGAAGTCATGATTGCTACCAGTGCATTACATAAGAATTCAGGCTCATAAACCCCATTCATAGACACTTTGCAGCATATGCCATTTATTTGGGCTTCCATTAAACGTATTATGTTGCCATACTTTTCAATCATAAAACAGTAAAAAATTTCAAGGGGTTTCTTGATAGGTGGCTTGTGTTTTAAATGGACTTGGGCTATGTGGGAAATTGCTGGCAAAAATGTACCTAATTGAGCCATTGCTGCCTTCTTAACCCTTGTCTCAGCTCTGCAGGTACATTGCTCCTCTGTGGGGTGGTTTGACTGGGGTGGAGAAGAAAGCTCTTGGAGATGACAGTGGTCAATACAGTCATCAGCAGAAGGCTGCCCAAGGGTTTTCCACCAGACCCAGAGCAGGGAAACAGCAAGCCATGGGGAATGCTTGACCCACCGTGCTAAGCACTAAAAAGACACAGAGCATACTGTTTCATTATTCAGGCAGTTTTAGTTTTATTCATCATTATATTACTACCAGAGATAAGCAGAAAACAGGTAGACCCAAATGTAAGCACCAAAGAAGAACACATGTTTATTATGAATATGATCCATTTGCCATTTTTAGTTTGAGTATTTCTGAATATTATAAACCAGGAGTTTGATCTTAGCTTCCTGCCTCCTACAAAACAAAGTCACAACACTGTAGACATTGAACTGAATAACTGAATGCATATGGATAATTCCACTGAATTCAATACAACATGCACTTCTGGAGACTAATGTATATTAAAAAAGCTTGCAAATGGCGGCTTACACTATCAGACTTATCTTTCAACAAGATTTAATAAATAACATTGTTAATACTGTCACATAATCCATATAATTTTTTCTGCTTCCCTATTTTGGAATGAAAGTATGCATAGTAGAAACATGGTCCATCTCTGCCCTTCTTTTGACAGATTGCAGAAACGTTCATTGTAAGCCAAAATTTTTCTCATTTGCCATTGTCGCAAAGTGTAACAGATGAATTTTGTGGCACTAAATCATAAGAGAAAACAAACAGCCTTGAATTAGAAACCCAACACTTACTGCTGGCACCAAACCCATGATTTCAGCAGATAATTAGTACATTTGGTGTTTGCAGCTCCAGATATATTCTTATTAGAAACTGGTTCCAAACCAGCATGCTGCTCCAACAAAGGCAAGTTAGATACAAAGAGGACACAATTTTAGTTCTGTTGAAACTGCTGGCAAACTCCCACAGATTTCAATAATCAACTAGATTGGGTCCAAAATGCAGACATTAGATATACCATGAAAGAATGACTGTCTGGAATTTATTATGCAGCAGATATGCCACCAAACTGGAAATTTCACATAGGGAGAGGAAAAAAAATCACATTGTGTATTTAGCTCGGATAGGTTGGAAATGATGTAATAGAAGCATTATGATTTATAACAAATTTATGAGCTATGCAGGCAAGCTGTTCTCTGGGGATATATGTGGTAAATGAAGAATACCAGTGGCAAATAGAATTTACATCAAAGCAATCCTGCAAACCTCAAACACTTATTACTCTATTCATGACCTTTGTTAGTACACAGAAGTAGAATACAGCTTAGCATAATGTTAACGTTTACATAAAATGAAACATTTCTGTTTAAACAATTACTGAAAATGAGATTAAAACTTTATGTAGGCTACACAACATGTATTTTTGACATTGTGCACCATTGTTTGAAAGCAAGCTGCTTTTAAAGGAAGATATAAATTTATTGAATTGCTACACTTCAATGCAAGAGGTTGCTTAACTGAAAAAATATCTGTGCACCTCACAGGGTACTAAGTGAAGTATGTGTAATGTGATTGCAGGCTCAGGCAGGTCTTCATCCCTTTTTTGTGGATGTTAGCCCACATAGTAGAGAGTACCATGTCATTCTCTCTAATGGCAAACTCCTGCAGAGACACAGATTTCTCTATGCTGCCCCTGAGATTAAGTAACTTCATGCCCCTAAAAGGGCAACAGCAGCAGTCTCAGGGTAGTTTCCAGGGAAATTTTACCTGATATTTTGCAGGTTTTGTATTACCAGAGCTGGTCCATGAAGAAATACTCAGTAGTAGAAATACAGACCATCTCAGGGGTAGCTCCCTGCATGCACTGGCACGTGAGGCAGGAAGGATTTTGTACTGGTACTCAGCCATGGAGGAGTGTGAGGAGAGAAAGAGGGATAGAGGGAAAGGAGGCCATGGCAGGGCCATGCAACAGGGCCCCCTCTCCTTTGGCTTGCACAGGTTTTTTATGAGATAACCAGCAAAAGTATTTATCATCTCACCTCTTTCCAGCAGGGCTAATTTATTAAAGTTTCCTGGGCCTTGCACCAGCCCACGGTGTCCAGGAGACCATGGCAGCTGCCAGGCTGGTCCTGGCTGTGCTCCACCAAGGGGAGTTCTGACCTCGTGCTGAGCAATCAGAGGCTTTTCTTTTGCAGGGGATGGATATTGCCCATCTTGCTAGCATGAGCTGAGCTTTCCTCAGAAAATCCTAGGAATTCTGTTTCCTTTTCTCCTCCCTGATTAAGTTTTCTAGATTAACAGGTATGTCTTGCCACTTATGCCCTAGTTTGCCCAAGTATCACTGGATCCAGGATATGCTCTTTTTCTAGGTATGATTAGGACTTCAGAGTAGAAAATCAGATGCCTTTGAGAACACTAAAACACTGCAAATCCTCTAGATGATAAATTATGTCTAAAGGAGCAATAAATTGTAATAAATACTTCCTTGTAATAAATGCAACCTGGTGCCAGCAGGTTGAGGCAGCTCCCTCAGCAGCAGTGAGGCCACACCTGGAGCTCTGGGTCAAGATCTGGGCTCCCAGTGACAGACAGACATGGACATACTGAAGAGAAGTTCAGCCAAGGGCTACAAAGATGATGAAGGGATAGGAACTTCTCTGTGGAAAGGCTGTGAGCTGGGACTGTTCAGCCCAGGGAAGGGGAGGCTCTTATGGGAGCAAATTGAAACACAGGAGATTCCTCCCAAAAATTAGGAAACACGTTTTAATTTTGAGGTTAACCGAACACTGGTGCAGGTTTTATAGAGAGATTATGGAGTCACTCATATTTGAAGATATTCAAAAGGCACCTGGACACAGTTTTTGGCCACTCCTCTGTGTGGTCCTGCTTGGGCAGGGGCTGGTGGGTAAGGTGTTCTTCAGAGTCCTTTCCAAGCCCAGCCATTCTGTGATTTAGTGCTAAGCCCTGACAGTGTACCTCATTCAGAGACCCTGACAGCATCTTGAGATTCCCAGTCTCTTCAAAAGCCCTTGGGGACTCACTGAGCTCCTAAAACACCGAGTCCTCTACATAGCTACGTATCTTAACATCTGTTTATCTTTATATTTGTGCATTGTATCTCTTTAAGCACAAGAAAAGCACTGTTGTTTTCCCTTTTAATTTTCACATTGAGAAGAGTGAATTTTAGTTGTGTTACATGATGCCAGACTCCATTATTTTTGACAGAAGAGAATATATTTTAAAATATGGTTGGATATGATAAATCTTAGAATCATAGAATGGTTGGAGTTGGAAGACACTTTAAAGACCACCGAGTTCCAACACCACTGCCATAGGCAGGGACAACTTTCACTAAAATCAGGTTGCTCAGAGCCCCATCCAACCTGACTGTAGTGGGTTTTTCCCATTCACTTGTATTTTTTTATCCCCTCACCAAAAATCAAGCTGTTTAAAACCACCCCATTGACTTTGAACATTTCCAGGGATGGGGCATGGGTGTCCATTGACATCAGTAGAACTCAACTGTTTCTGAGCAGCTGGAACACAGTGAAGGATGTCTGCTTACTTACTGCAGCTGTTTTCCATGGAATAAAACTCTGACCTGCTGTGCCTTTCACATGGAAGTGGAGATATATAGTCAGAAAATCAGATGTTCCGACAAAAAAAAAAGCAAGCAAGAACCAATGTATTTATTCCTTCTAAACTTCAAGTATTCCCCTGAAAACCATAAAAATGGAACATTGAAAACTACCTCATCCCCTACATCTCTGTGTTTTTCTAAAACTTGAAATACATTCTGAGAGAGACTCACACATTTTTTAGCAGAACCTCCTTGATCACCTTTCACATGAGACCAACAATGATTCATTTTGACCACACAAGTCAAATTAAACTAACTGTAGGAAGTTTTATTCATCTCCAAGCCCTATAGACCTGCTCCAGGCTGCAAATTCCTCCTCAGAAGAGGAGCTGGGTAGCAGTGAGAGTCATACAGTCAGCCAGTGTCTCCGGGAGCTGTGTGCACCATCCTTGGGCAAAGGAATTGAAGGAAATTAGATCAGAGCATTAAACCTTGATCCCTTAGTGCAAAGAGTAACTGTCCAGGAGTGTTTTTCCACTAAAATCGCTCCTGCCATTCTTTTAATATTCTGTCACCCAGCAGGAGACTGAATAGTTTTTATACACCATGAAAACAATGGTATATTTATCTCTGAATTAATCAACAAAGCCAAAGCAGGATGCTACAAGGGCAAGCTATTCAAACACAAGTGTAATGCTGGATGTCAAACAATAGCATACTGTAAAGTAATACCAAAAAGGGTTTACTCCTATAGCAACATTTAGGGAAAACATATGATAACAATAAAAATTATTTCCACAACCTTTTCACCACTCGTTCCATGTGGGAATGATAAGTGACACTCCTGCTTTACATTTTTAAAGAAATATTCCTTGCAAATTATACATTACAAGCTTTGTTCACTCAGCCTCTATTATGCGTGTGTTCTCAGTTATTACTTTTCTGAAACATGAATTGTATTGTGAACATCAGTGTGCAAACTCCACTCAGGCTCATTTAAAGCTGTTTCAAGGGGCTGTTTCTAGTCCTGAGATCTACCAGAACCAAAGGAACAGTTCATTTTGAGCCATCCTCTCCTAGTTGCCATTTGAGCACAAATATTCCAATTTGCTCTTTTCTAAATCAACCCCGGATGGATCATTAAATAACAGACATTCATTGAACAGATCGTGGCCATGATCTGCATCAAGGCACTGCCAAGAACACATATATATGTGTAGTATTGCTCAGTTTTGTGCTCTGGCTTAGATTTTTCAGCCTGCGTCAATTCACAGCAATAATTTCACAGCCAGGAAAAAGTGGATGTGCAATGGATTTTGTTTTATTAAAGGATTCTTCCAGCAGCATGACACATGCCTCTACCAGTAGGTTCAATAAGCAGAAATATCACAGCATCTTTCATTTCTATACTTTTCATCAGCAGACCACAAAAGCTTTTGCAAACTTGGATTACGTCAGTCTTTGCTATGGCCTTTAAAAGAGGTAAAAGTGCATGATGGCTCTGGTACAGATGGCTAAACTGATGCAAAGAGTGCTCCAGGGCATGAATATATGAGCTGCAATCACACCTTTGATGGCAGCATGGACATAAAGACTTGCTCCAGCTCACAGAGTCAAACTGTGGCAAACCTTGACACAAAATCAACAGCAACTCCTTTGTTCTAGTCTGGCCTATTTGGGCTGGGTTTCATTATGCTGCTTTCCTCATATCTCCTTCTCTTAAATACTGGACTAGATCAGGCAATGAGCTTTTTATGAAATATAAAGTCTTCTCAACTCCCTAAATAATTTCTAAAATATGGAGGGTTCAGTGATGTTACTCTGTTATTACCCTGCCCTCACACTTCAGTTAACAAGGCTGCAGTTTCTTTCTGCTTGTCCCTGTATTTCAAGTTGTTGAAAAAGATTTTAAATATCAGATTTTTGCTTGCAGAAGAAGGAGATGTTTTAGCAGAGCAGAAAAGCACGGAGCAAAGAGGCATTTTCCTCCTCTAGTTTTCTCTTCACTGCTCTCAGAGTTACACTCAAGTTTATCTGGTTCTGGGACGTGTAAGGGAGACTGGGCTTCATTTTTGTAACCTTGCTTTCTGTGTTTCATTTTTTTTTTAAGATTTTGAGCTTTAAATCAAAGCCACACATTTCCAAGTAGCCCAACCTAAGTGCTCCTTAACCTTCCTAGCCTGAGATAATCTGGCAAAAGGATCTTCTTCACACTATTTTTTTATGGTTTACATGTAAATTCAGAGTTGATAAGGTGTCAATTTTTTTTTTTTTTTTTTTTTTTTTACTGTAAATTAAGATGCCCTTGTCTTTGGAATTAACTCCAAATTGTTGGTCTGGATGTGAACTTCACACTGATTCCCTCCTCTATCCTGGCTGACATTTTCCTATTAATTTCTTTTTCCATTTCATCATTCATTGGCTGATGAACTTATAAATACACTTCATCTGCTTTTACTTTGCTATTTAAGCATAAACCAATACTGAACATGTTGACTTGATTATGTCCAGAGGCAAAAGAGTTGCATGCTTCTTAAGTCACAGCAATAGCTTGAAACTTGACTTTCTGCTCCTTTGGTCCATCAGGATAATGAGTGGGTCACCTCCTCCTACAGCCAGAGTAAACAGTGTCATGCAGAAGAAATGCCATCTTTGAACACTGATTAACACCATCACTGCTCACAGGCAAACGGAGCAGAGGGCAGGAGAGCTCAGGAAAGTGGTAAATAGCGACCAGGTGCTCCCTTGCTCCCTTCCCTGGTGCGTTTCACAGGCAGAAGGATTTTCCCTCCCTTCTCCTCCCAAAAGACCTCTGCCCTCCCTGATTTCTACTGCTGTATAGCAACCTATTCTTTCTGGGAGGTGCTGTCAGTTTTACCCATAGCCTGTCCATGCACTGACATCCTCTACCTAAATTAACACTTCCTTCCTCTAACCTTAGTTTCCAGGTACCTTTCTCGAGCAGAGCCACTTGGCTCAGCTCATGCAGAGGCTTAAAAGCCCTGCAAGGATCTCAAGAGGATTTTTCATTCTAACTTTCCTGTGGTGGCAGAGGTTAGGTATCTCAGTGATTTTTAAAAGCCGCACTTTGTCAGCACCATTGACCTTTGCCTGGTGAGACTACCACGGGCTGAGCTTGAGCAGCAGTGCTCCCCACAGCCCTACAGCTGCAGGGGCTTGCCAGCGAGCTCCAGAAGGGACAGTGCTGTGTGGGCAACCCATGGCTGAGGGGCTCAGGGGGTGGCAAAGCACAATGATGTTGCACTAATGTTCTCATCACTTGCAGGAGGAAGCTCCTATTTGGGCAGCTTTCCCAAAACTGCTCCAAACAAAAACTCATACCAGCCAGCACCTGCAACTCAAAATTGCTCTAAATATATGCCAAGCTGAGATATGCTGTGCTAAGAAAAAGCTATGTACCCCAGTCTGTTGAAGCTCCCCTCTGCAGGAAGGCAACAATGAGTTGCAGGAGTCAGGCTGGAGAGGTAATTCCTTCTCCAGCCCACCTACAGCCACACTAGAATGGCACACAGAAGTAAACTGAATGTGGCAGGCTGTGGGAATATAACACATGTCCTGCAATGTGTTATCACAAGCTCTTATTTTTGCCTCTCTCCTGGAGCCTTTTTAAAAGGAGAATAATTTGAAAGTACCTGTTCTAAAAGAAGAAATGTAAAAGATGTGGTTCATTATTCTTTAGAATTGCAGAGAAGAATCAGATTGTAAAAAGTGGTTCACTTCTGACATTGATTAAAATTACCTTTTGCATTACATTTACATGCATTAAAATGACATTTTGCATAGTCTTCACTTTCCCAGATGGTTTAGAAGATTTAAATCCTTCTAAGAAGTTGTGTCTGTTAGCAAACATTTTGCAACAACCTTGATTAAATGATAGTTCTGTTTTAATGCATGTACCACAGCAAAAATAACATTCCTCCTATATCAGCAATTACAGATGGAGAAATTGATCCAAACCCCAGAGAAAGCACAGAAACTTTACCATTGGTGACAGGGTTTTGGCTTCAGTACTCATTTTGTATCAGCACAGTGCATCAGAAAAAATGATTGTAACTTTTCTCCAAATTATATTTCCCAGGAAAAGCATCAATTCAGCCTCCATGGTATCAGCAGTGCTGCATCCTGTTCAAATAACCAGATTCAAAACATCCTCTTGAAAGCATGTGATTGCTCCCTCTCTGTTGTGAGTTTGGCAACGTGTGTTTAAGCTGCTGCTGAGAGCTTTCCTCCAGCTTTCATCAAAAGGGACACACTGAGTCCTAGTTCAAGGAAAAAGTCAGAATCAAGCTCCTTTCTAGATCAGAAAACGGTAGCTTGTTTTATTTTGTTTATATTTAATTACATGATCAGTTGTACCCTGGTCATGAATGGCATTAAAACAATCTACCAGTAACAATAAGCAAATAAATCTTGGCCTCTCCTCCTACTAGCCCTCCCAGTACTGCAAGTTGTTTCTTCCAGCTGCATGTCAGTATCTGAGCACAGTAGCTTTCTTAAAAGAAACTTTCAAAGGGAAAAGGACCTAGATTTGTGCTATTTATCTATATTGTATTGTGTTGAAGATTATTTAGAAAGCTCCATAGTATCCATTGTTGTCTCTCATTCATGTGGTCAATGAAAGTCAATACTTAACCCAGTCCCAGCAAAATGAAAGGGGCATTGATGTCTTTCCTAGATAACAACAGACCAGATGCTTTGTGGCACCAAATTTACCACTCCCAGATTTCCACCCCAGCACCCTCCTCTCACAGCACAGAAAACATGCTTTCACATTACCCTTGGGCATAAACTGCAGCCCCATCCCTCAGTGAGAGGTTCCAAAAGAGACCTTCTGCTGTTTCTAGGACATTTCCTTCATACAGTTGCTGTTTGTTACCTTCTTGCTCCTCTTCATCCTCCTTCCTCATCCCTTCTACACCTGACCTCTTTTTCCTGCCCTGTTTCCCAAAGCACTCCTTCTTTTCCATTTAGCTGCTCCCTTCACAAGTAGGACCATGACAACAGGGGACACCAGTGTGGCTTTTGCCACCATCCTTATCTGAGGCTGCAGATTCCATTGCATGCTACTAGCCTGGATGAGGTGTCAGTGCAAGTGCAATGCCCTGACATGGTGGCTCAGGGCTCTCTGCAACATGGGCTCTGAGATCTGACCCACAGGCAGGGCTCTGGCTGCCAAGACAACCCACCAGCAACAGGATGCAAGGCTGGCTGCTGGTAAGTACCGTGGCAGCAGGTTCCTGAACTTCCCAAAATGCATGATCTGAACAGGACTGTGCACTCAGCAAGACAGTTTTGGCCACATGGTCCAGGATGCAACAGAGCATCCCTCTGGAAGAGCTCAGCTTGTGATTTGAGACCATGTGTCTCACCCAACCCTATGGTTATCACTGTGTCCTCAAGGGAGACATTTTGACTTTAATATATCTATAAAGCACTTGTGTGCCAATAGTATGGCTTTCCAACAGGGCTGTTCTCCAGCCATGCAATCCCAGGTTGTGAAATAGCATTAAAATGCTGTGCAGAGAGAGAGCCGAGTGCATTCTCACACTGACCAGAATATGGCTGGCTTTAGAGGGAGGGTGGATGCCAAGTCTGTGAAAAGATTAAAAACACAAGGTAGCCAGTATTGATATGTTCTTGCAATATACAAACTGCAGCAGTATGTCACCCAGCCCGGCTGCTTCACGTTATTTATATCTGCCTACGTGGCTGATTCATGTCTCCTGAAAACTTATTGCCACAACCTTGTTTTGAAAGGAATGCAGTGTCCCACTCCCCCAGCAGCTCCTGCCGGACCTCTCCTTGTCCCATTTATTAATTCATTCCTTGCCAAGAACAGCACAGTGATGTAATAACAAAATGTGCTTTGAAATCAACGTGATATAAAGGACTTCTGCAAGGCTTCAGGCCGGCAGAGCACTTAAACACACGCGTGACTTTGAGCATGTGAGCGGTAGTCCTGTTGGTTTCAACAACACTACACATGTGCTTAAGTGCTTTGCTGGATCAGGGCCCACGTTTGACAGACAACTCAGGTTATGCCTTAAACAAAGAACCTCTTTGACACAAGGTTTTTAGCAGAAAAACTTGGGGTTTTGTGCAACCCTTGGAAGAGTAACACCGAGCCCACAGGAGCTGATAGAGGGACTCCCATCACTTTTGGTGAGGTGGGGCTTTTTCTCTGTGATCTGTTGGCTGTTCTGCCCTTCTAGGTAAAAAAGGAAAAAAAAAAAAAAACAACAAAACATGCCATTAGTTTTTGTCAAAAGATCACAAATAAAAATAGCTGACTTTTAATGTTTACAGGCCATGTATGTGGTAGCAGTGCAGATTTTAGACATGTTATTCTTGCAGAAAAGTCTAAAGAAGTGATTATCTTGTCTACAAATATAGACCTGTCAAGGTTGAACAGTTATGTTCAATGTCATCGTAAGCAAAACTGACATTTTATTTACTCATTTGTACCACCAGACTGTCAGCTCAGCAATGATTAAAGCTGTCAGTAGAATCAACAAATAGTGTAAAAACAGAGAGCTGCCAGTCCAAGTTTCTGTTTCACTGAACATGTTAGTTTGAGTGAAGCTTTGCCTGAATGTTTTGATGGTTTTGTAGCTTATTTTCACTAATTAATTTGCTTGTCTATTATCCTCTGGAGGAAAACAACATAACTGACAAATAAAATGGCTCTCAGTCCGTCAGTCAGTCAGTTCTCCAGAGGAAATCCTGTGCGACTGCTTGTGAATTTCCAGCTGATCTGCAATTTTGACCAGAACCATTTTTTATGCAGTTCAGATTTCTGTCAAGGAGTAGAAAGTCACCTGTCTAAAGAAGAAATTAATCCAGGCTTAATCTCAGGAAGATGACATGTTTGAAAGAAATGACCAGCACTGTTTACCTGGAGAGAGAGATGTACACTACTGAGTCTGTTGGAAGATTTGCCTTGTCTGTTTATTAAAAACAAAGAGGAGGAAATAAGAGGAAAAACAAGGAGAAAAACCTTCCCTGGCTTTTCAGATTTCTTCTAAAGCCTCAAAGCTTTACTCAGGTTTTTATTGGTGTTTTTACACACAAATTTTAGTGACGGAAGCTCTTAAAGTCAGGATCATATACACAGTTTGTTCTTGTTGCCAATGAGAGAGATTTTTTCCCTTTGATTTCACGGAGACAAAATGTAATACCACTAAATCCAAGATGCATGAAAAGGCAGGTATGGGACTATTGCTCAGAATCAGTTGCTGTTGCCAGTTTCTAGGCAAAGAAACATCATTACATTCTATGAACTGTAACATAATTGCTGTATGATTAGTTTTAATTCACCCATGACGAACACTGGCTTTCTCAAGGAAGGTCTCCATCTATAGAACTAAAGCTATGTGTGATTTTAATATAATAAAAGGAAGGGCACTTGCTGCACCATGTTTATGGAGAAGTTATTCAGGCAAGCATCAAAGCAATGAGCAGAGCCAGTTCCACGTGCGTGCAGACAGGCCTGATCCTGCAGGGGAGCTCTGTGCCCAGAGGTGCCTGGAGGCTCCATGGAGCTGTGCCTGGAAGGGGCTGCAGGACTGCTCTGGGACACCCCTGGCTTTCAGCAACCACACTCCACCTCATGTGCTGACTTGTTGGCAGGAGCTGCCCTTTTATCACAATGCCTTCATTAGATCTGGTCAAAAATAGATCGTGTAAGTATGTCACTGAGTGTCTGATGTTCACAGGCTGGTTTCCACCGTGGTAGCAGATAAGATTTTTGTGGCTTCAAGAAGTCATAAGGTACCATAAGTACCTTATGGCAGTCAGAGTTAAAAGTTTATCTCATTCTTCTCAAAAAGTCCAGAAGCCAGGGACAACTTAATTTCTTTGAAGAAGTCATCTTAAGCTTTTTGCTATATAAAATCACTTGCAGTCATTACTTGCCATGTTTGTAAAATCTCCTGGAAAAAAAACCCAAATATCTGCACATCCTAAAACACCAGAAGCCTCTCCTTTTACTTACTGAATTTTACAAATAATTACTGAAGAAGATTAAATATAAAAATTATTCCAAATTTTCCAATTATGGAACACTTTTAATTTCTGTCCACAATCTTGCCTCACTTTTATTCTTGGACCACAAAAGTTGCAATAACGTTTACAACATGTAAGCCATGTTTTTGTGTTTACAGCTGAGTATGTAAAAAACACCAAGGCAGGATCACCCAAGCTGTTTCCAAAGAAAACTTGGTTAAAGGTTGAGTAAAATTTTTTTTTTTTTATTTTTATTTTTTTTTTTGTTTAAGCTCCTCTTTTCCTTGCAAAGTTTAAACCTTTTTATCTGGGAAAAAAAAAATTACAGATAACAAAGATGACTTTTCCTGACCTGGTAAAATCTGATAACAGTTTCGTAGTAGTACCCATTTGTACCAGCTATCTGCATGCCAGCAAAATGCTGGGGATGAGCAACCACCAGTACATTTTATTCTCATTTAGGGGACTCTTCTATTTGGTTACAGGAAAGTCTCTAATTTTAACAAAAGAATGTCTTCTGAAGTTGCCTTTCAAAGCATTCTATTTCAATCTCCTCTTCTCCTTGTTCTCTTCATTTTCTCTGTCTCATGATTTCGTGTTCCTGCTGCACTTATGGTGCAGTGTGGTCTGTAGTGACATTGTTCAGCAGAAATCAAGTCTTCAACAGACTCCTTTGTGCCCCTAACCCTTCTCTCTTAACAACAGGATCCTATTAATAGTAAATAGCCATCTTCCAGCTCAGATTTTAAAAATTTTGCTATTTTTCTCAAAAAAAAAAAAAAAAAAAAAAAAGGTAAAAAAAGACCTCAAGAAATTATTTAGTCTGACAAATGCTCTAACAGGGCACACTTGGCTTTACCCTAGGTGACCACCTACTCAGTAGGTATGTAAGTATGGGAGGACAACATCTGGCAAAGGCTTGTGAATTACAATTTTCTTTTGCAAGTGGAAAACCATATCCTGCACAAGGTCTCAGTGGGGTTTAATGCTGTCAGAGCATACAAGGTTTGTTTTGATCTGTTATGGAGTAACACACATAGCTTTCAGTTCACACTAATAACATCCCCGTGCCTGGGGTATACACCAATCCAGAGGCTACTAATTAAAGGTTAGAATTAACCAAACACAGTTCCTCTACAAAACATATGAAACTTATTAAAACTTAAAAGTGATGGCTGGTTCTCTGTATAAGTGAAGCAAAGAATGAAAGACTATTGGGGAGGGTTATTTGAGTACATTTTATTTCAGCATATTAAAAATTTCCTCTGTCTGTCAGTTCAGCACGCAGCATTTTAAGGTTTCATGTGAAACACAGCAAACTTAAAGAATCAGTTATCAGTTCTGCACAACAGAAAATAAATCCCATTTACAGTATTACCCATAAAGCTTTTTATGCTGTGATCTGAAAGAGGTTTTTTCGGAAGTTCACCCTTTTAAGAGTGGAGCAGCACAACAGTGCTGAGACACCTTGTATTTATTTCAGTTGGGCATTTTGGGACTAACCTCATCAAAAGGGCTACTCAGACAAATGGGGTGTGCAGCAGCTATTTCAAGCTTGTGATACGATTCCAATTATTCAGGCATTCCTGCACTAATAGGAAATAGGGGGAGTGACGTCCGTAACTTGTTAACTTTTACTCTCTTTACTTCCATAAGCAAGAGCAGAGGGTGTGCTATGAGTGTTATGCAATTTATGTGCCCACTAGATCCTCCTATTTACATTTTAAAAATACACTCTCATTAAGCCCTCCAACGTTATCTGTGATCTTTGAAGTAAGAGCTTTTGTTGCAGATAGGCTAATCTCTGTTGGCAGAGCCTCCTTTCCTCAGCAGCGAGTGTCTCCAACATGTTGCAGCCTGTACCCTCAGCCTGGAAATGTCTTCACGTGGTGCTTAATGAACTCATTACCCTCAGTGCTGCTGTAATAAGATAGCTTGTAAATGTATTTATTTTTAATTAGGTCTCTTCAGCTGCATGAATTGATTTGTATAAAACTAATTAATTAATGTAATTGAAAACCCTGTAAGGATAGAGGTTCACAAACTTCTGTCAAATCCTTCAGTTTCCACGATTAATTAAATGAGACCTGGAAACAGCAATTCTGAAGCTGGTAGAAAAACTTAAAACCTGTTGAGTAATAATAGTTTCTGTAGAAGTTTTTTTCTATAACAGTGCTTTTTCTCACTACTTACCTCAGTACAAAGAAAATAAAAAGTAAGACTTAAAATCCGCCCTTGTAAGCTGTTTAAAATAGTTTCTGACTAAGAGATAATAGCTGAAATCACTGAATGTAGATGTATGTTATTGAACTGTGCACATGTTGGTTTACAGCCAACCCAAACCTTGCTCCTGCAGGTTCTTTCTTTTTGTCTTTTATTGTGTAATCAAGCTGAAGTATTGCAAAGAAACATCACCACATAGTCATGCACCTCTGAGAACATGGGGGCTCTGCAGCAGGGCCAGGTGTTTTGGGTGCTGTGAAGAAAGCTACTAATCCCCAGTAACAAATGCTTTGAAGACAGCAGTGAGTGCTACACCTCTATTAGCAGAGCACACAGCTATGGAGCCCTGAGACCATTGTATGAGGTTAAACAGAGCTTTATTCTACCAATTTGGCACAATTTAGGTGGTAGTGAGTATGTACAATAATATAGGCTGTGAGTTATCCTTGCTGTACTCCTTAAGAATATCTGTGCAGTTTAAAAAAAAATATAATTATTTTGTATGAAAACAAATCAACTGTGATTAGTTACTGTGTGTTACTAGAAGAAGAAAAGACATCCCCAGTCATGGCTCTCCCCTCTCCCACCACCAATTCAGCCTACAGGCACCTCATCTCCTGAACTGATGTCATCTTGCCCTTCAGATCAAGCCCTGGACTCACCCTGGATTATAGAATCAGGCAGACAATGGTCTGCTCTGAGCTCACAAAGCCTCTTGTCAGAGGTAAATAGGCCTGCATTGCCAGCTGATTCCTTGCAGACTCCAGATAGCTGTCTGCCACTGGGACCACAGGTAAATTGCTGTGCCATGAAGAGCAAGTTTAACCCATAGAAAGAAAGGGACAACAGAAGAACTCATTTCAAAGTGTGTGTCCTTTAGGAATAAGTAGAGTGCTGAGGCTTTCTGCTTCTGGCTTTCACAAGGACACACACACAGTATATGCACCATGTACCTACCATAAATTAATATGTCTGTGCTACTATAGCTATTACCTATCAAACATTAGTATTGCCTGTAAGAATAGAAATGCATGCAGAGCTTTGATGGAAGAATGAACATTCAGTTTCCTGATCCATTCAATATCTGAGATCCATGACTTCTTCATCCAGACAATAGACACTGCTTTAGATTAGGAATTATCAGGAGCTACCCCTGGCTATTGCAGCCTTGAGTACCACAGTGAGAAAAGCCTGGTTTCTGGATGCACAGTGAGGAAAGCCTGGTTCCTGGATGAGCTACTGCAATGTTCATGTTTACCATGCTCTAGACCTGTCACAAAGTATTTGGCAGGAATTTCCTGGGCATTGTGCAATAAGGTAGCTTTTGGTGGCTTTTCTGACCCACATGTCCAAAATAACAAGAATGCTGTATTGCAGCCTGTCAGATTTATTTTTGTGTCATAGTATAAGGATGTATCCCATTCATCCTGTGAAGTTTGGTGGGATTGTGCATTAAACACGTTTGAGGGTTTGAGGCTCCTTTGATACCATTCATGTGGAGGAAGCTTTGGCTAAATAAACTCTCCAAGGCTTGGATGGTTGGGAGTCTGATACAAAGTATGCACTAGCATTCAGCTCTGTATTCTGCCACTTTCCCACGTAATGATTTGTTATTCATTTTCATATTAAAAACTGTCTTAGTGGGGCTAATGCTAATATGGAATGTAAGTTTGCTTTCTATTCTGTCCCCAGCAAGGCAAAGACATGTTTACAGCTGATGCATTAGTTATTATACTGACATGTTGTTCCAATTCAACAAATTCACCTCATACAGAATAAACATTATGTAATTAAAGCTAAATGCCTTGTCAAGGTCTTTCTGGTAAAGAATCAGCTTAATGTGCAGTGAGTTTCAGGGGGTTTTCTCCTTTTGAGATATCAGCTATATACTGGGAAACAAGCAGTGGTGTGTGGTGATGCATACGTTTTTTCTGCACAAAAAAAAAAAAAAAAAACAAATAAAGCAAAAACCCAACCAAAAAACCCACCCAAACTAGAGCACCTGGCCTCACAGACTAAAAGAAAAACAATTAAAGTTATTATGCAATAGCATTCTTAGCCACCATAACACAAAGCAAACTAGAAGGAAAGTAACACTACTTTGTTCATTTTCAAACAACACTCTATCTCTGCCAAATATTCTAAATGTTGCAGGAATGTAGTTCATGTGGTTCATGTGTTTCACAGATTATGAGCTACTTTTCTCATTGCTTTGACCACCAGACACAGCAGCATCCAAACACAACAACAACAGTAATTCAAACAAGACTGCAGTTCCTATTACATTATAGGCATAACACTAGAGTGGGAGAAAAAATAGATCTGTGACTCCTGTACAGGTCCAAAAACATGCCATAATTATTTCTGCCATGCAGAAGAAAAGCTAGCAGAAATAAAGTGGTAAGATAAAGAGGTACACAATTAGCAGGGCTGAGCTGCAAATCCCTTTGATAGATATTGCTTATCTTCAGGATGAGCTCTACATGTTCAGCTGAGCACACAGTCTGCAGGTTGTCTATAATTTTGATTATTTTGCAGATGAGTGTGCTAAAACCTTGCACAAATTGCATCTGTAGAAAGGATACTTCCAACTGAAGCTGACTTTACAGCACAAACTTTGTGATATAACCTCTAAAAAAAAAAAAAAAAAAGTAAGGAAGTGAGCTACAGTGACAGTTTTCTTGAAGACCTGAAGTGCTTCACTTCTCCAGCTCCTCTAGCCACAACATGGGAAGAGCACACACATGAAGGTATATCTTATCATCAGAGACAGTTCCAAAGATAGGACTTTCTTGCCTTTCTGTTTTCTTTGAAGAGAATTTCCAACCCTGAGCTGCAGACATGCAAAACAGTTTTGTCAGAAAGTGCTTGCCCAAATGTTTTGGGTGTGCCCTAAGCTTGCCTGCTTAACCTCTCAGAGGCCACGATGTTTTGTGATAGATTTCACCACAAAGAGGATGTCAGGTGGAGTGCTGAGGACTTTGGGATAAAATGTGGAGGAAGCCTGTGTAATGCCCAAGGGTTTGGGAAAAAGAGTTGAAAGAAGAGCCTGAGCATTTCCAGAATGAATTCTAAATTTGGCAGCACAGTGACTCATGCAATCTATATTCGAAACAATACTGTAACAGCAGCTACCGGGAAGCACTGGATAATATCCAAATGCCTAAAGGAAGCCAAATTAAAGTCATGGAATGGAAAGATCTTGTGGTCATTTTTCATAGGAAATAGCTCCCATTTCAGTCTGTCTGAAATGCTGAGGTAACTGATACTGTGCAGAATATGTACCTGCTGACACACAGGGTTCAGGTGCTGCCCTTTGCTCACCCTGCGCTGCTGCACACACTCCCAGCTCACTGGCAGTTCCATGCCAGAGCAATACCACTAAAGCCTTCACGGGCTTCTCTTGGTTAATTTTTTTTTTTTTTCATGTCTTCTTTTGTCTGCATTTAATAGACATTGGGAAAATCTTTTCCAGCTGATTGTGTTATTGAGAGATACAACATGGACACACGCATCAAAGCTGATGACACTTTCCACCTCTGATTACAAGGCAGAGATGAAGGTGAGAAGTTAATCTCCATTTGAATTCAACACCTGTCCCTCTGAGATACCCACAGTTAATATTTCTTGGCATGCTCTGTCACAGAGATGAGCAAGGAGCTACTCTCTGTTCTCAGGGAGATTGTGTCAAGGGCAATTGTTCCAGAGGTGTCCAAGGTAGTGCTGAACCCACTGTGGAGGTATTTCTCTCCTCACTGAGGCTGCCTGTGCTTCCTGTACCAATGCCTGTTTTTTGCTCAGGGGCCAGTGCCAGGCTCAGATCAGTGGATGAGGTGCAGTGGGAGAGGTAGATGAAAGATGGTGTGTACCAGGCACTGCATCCTGTATGGTTGTTGCCTTTATCTACAGGTTAAAATGAATTTATAAACAGGCTTAGAAGCAGGGACCAGACCAACAAGTTCCATTGCTTCCAGTAAAGGCCCTTTACTGTACAATTAGATATTAGAAGGGCTCAAATTCCATGAGGTTGCATATCTCTGTGCAGCTTCAGTGGAGTGCTTCCTTCTAGAACAGCGTAAGCCTGGTGGTCAAAACACTCAGATGGCTACAGAAGGTAAAGTTTCCAATCTCTTGAATCAAATAGCACCTGGAGCACACATCTCCCTCCTTCCTGGACAGGTCACCAAGCCACTCAGTTATTTGAAGAAACAAACAGCACCAGTGTTACAAGAGAAACCTATGGTTATTATGGTGCCTACCTCTAAAGGTTGCTTTTTTCACCTAAACCTCACTTTTGCAGATATAGTGTTTCCCACATCCATTATCAGCAGGTTCCTTGCTGAAGACCTGGCCTGGACAACCACAACTTCTGTGACTACTGTGGTGACCCTGGTGAGCCAGGGCTTCTCCTACACCACTGCACTAACCTTCCAGCATGATGCAAAACTGGCAGCATCTCCAGCCATGTGCTGAAATTCCCAAACTGGGAACATGCCAGAAAGATCTGGGGTCTTCAGTGTTCATTTGAGCTAATGAGGAGGGAGATGAACTTCTTAAGTTGCTGTCAGAGGTGTAACCTACACTTCAGGTCCCAGACTCATCCCTTCTAACTTGAGGGCCTTACCTAAAATGCCTAAGTTAAAAGCCTGGTCACTTCAGAATCCCTTGACAGGTCCTGAAAGAAAGAAGGATAAAGAGAACAGGGAGTTGTGGGGGTTGTGCTCTTTCTCCCAAGCTGTAAAGGGAGGCACTCTGCTTCCAATTTTGGGGACTGCCACAACCACATTTAGGGAGGAGCATGACTCTGGCATTGAAACCCACCCTGAGCTGGCATCACAGATCCCAAACTCCTCCAGTACTTCAGGCCCACAGACCCTTAGTACAAAAATAATTTTTCTTTCTTCAAAAGAGGCCTTTCTTGGCATAACAGATGTCTCAATATAAGTACAGTTGATCAAATTAAATTCCAGCAAGTAAGGGTCTGCTCCTGCTTGAGGAGTGCAGAACTATGTTCTTCCTGCCAACCCAAAGGTGCACAAACAGGCAACACCCTGCTGCTGTGCAAAACCCTGACTGAAGAGGACACAAACTTCCATCACCCACAACATTCAGATAATTATTCAGCATTTTCACCAAGGCCCTACAGGGTGGCGGCCCACCACAATTTCATTTTTTATCCCTGCACATTTCCTTCCCAGGAAGCCTCCACCCACCATTAACTTCATTTTAGATAATGCCAAAATAAACAAAGTTGTCTTTTTTATATATATATAGAACATTCAAGTTTCACCGCAGAAACCACCTGATGGCTCAATTTTCACTCTTTTTTAAAAACCCTGCAGATAACTCATAATAAATACAAAGGCAAAAAACACTGATTGCTACACGCAGGGGGTGGAGAAGCTGCAATTTTGTCTTAAATCAACTGGTTTCTGACACTACTATTTCCCAAAGAAAACATCACAGCACAGAGTAAACTGTTTCAAACAAGGAGTTTTTGAGGCTGATAGAAATGTTGAGGGGAGGATGAGCCAGCTCCTCATGTCCTACCAGCTACTGGAAATAAGAGGAGATTTTTCTGCTCCAGCTTTGTGCAGGGAACGGATGTAGGTGTCAAACTGGGAGGGGAAGGAGTGTAATAACATGGAATGTATTAGTAATATGTACTTAGAAATCATAGTAAGACTGAATCACAAGTTACTCAGCACTTTCCCCATTTATAATCTTGAAAGCTTCTTATGACTAATGCAACAGGCACTAACCTGGCTCAGTACAGCTCTTTAAACAAACACAGACACTGCCGGGCCAAATCACTGCCTGCCAGGACTTGCACCACCTAATTTGAGATGCCTGGTATGAGTACAGGAATCTAGACTTTTTCCCTGGGTACTGAGGTCCAGAAAATGGGGAGAGCTAGCAGTCTTTGGAGATGGTCCAGAAAAACCCATGCTGAGGAGAAAGAAGGTTTAAGACATGCATGCCATCACTCCTTCTCCTCTGAGTTCAGAGCTAACCTCTCCCCTTCAAAAGCAGGCCAAGCCTGCTTTTTAATGCCCTTAATAGCTAGCTGGCTGTGTTTGTTTTTTTTTTATTCAGCAATGCAGTAGCAGAAATTCCCATCTAGCATGTGGCAGACCTGAATTCAACTTCCCTGTTTGCCTACAGCAGCCCAAGCCCCTGCCCTCCTTGCAGATAGATGAGCCAGCCATCAGGTAAGATGTGTGAGAAGATGTGGAGCCTGTGTTCCTCCCTCCTGATGAGCACAAAGATGTACCAGCTCATTCTTCCTGATCAAGTATTTTCTATTTCTTTTAAGCAACAGGGCTTGCCCTGGCAAAGGCAGAGCACATGGCAAACTGGTCAGGGGATGAGTCCCACCTCACATGCATGGGATACCCACAGGACAGCAGCACACAGCAGCACATCACTCACCCCAGCCTGCTGCTGGGTTAGTGAGCAGCCTGGGGTTTTAGGCACAGTAAGGCAAGGAGAAATGCCTCCTGCAGATGCCTGCATGCCCAGGCCTCTCAGAGGCCACCTTCCCTGTGGTCAGGATGCTGAGCTACCCCTGCCCAAAGTTTGGAAGTGGAAAACTGAAGAGCTTCCAGAGTTTCATCCTCTGCTGCATCAGCCTGTGAAGGAGTGGAGGATTTTAGGCTCTCAGCCTTCCGAAATTCTTCCTTATTCCTGTTGGAAGTGCTTGGACTCCTCATGAACCTGAGTTTTAACAATTTACTGCTGCTTATCTTTCTGCTCAGAAAGACCAATGCTTTGTGTGCCTAAGGCTCACACCTGCTTCTCTTTTGAACTGCAAATATTTTCCCATTATTACACACTATTTTTCTTTTTCAAATTCAAGGCAAGGAAATGCATTACAATTCGAAATACAAAAGTATACAAGGTATATTTGGATGCTTTCAGTTGATGCACTTTCTGGAGAAAGGGAGTAGTGCTGTACTCTAAATATGCTCTCTTGGAAAAGTAAGTAGGAATTCTTGTGTTTTGCCACATACACTTAGTAGTTTAGCAGACAAAATCTGAAACTCTTTCTACTTCATTAGTTGCTGATACTTCAAACACAGTTTGTATTAGCAGCATTACTGGCTCTAAAGATGGGTATAACCCATCTTTATATATATATATATATATATATATATATATATATATATATAAATATATATATATAAATATACACCTCCTTTATATCTATACCTCCTTTTATGGTCAGGAGGTGCTATCATTCTAATTTCTTAATCCAGTTTCCTTAGGAAACCAAGTTTATACAATCACAGTACCCATCCCTCTGTCTGCCAGTTTCCCAACTTCTGGCCAGTTTTAACCAAATATAATATCTTAACCACGCTTGTTAGGATCCCAAAACCTGATGATCTGGGTGAGGATTGAGCCCACTGTTTGGCAGTTCAGATTAGTGCCTTACTTGCAAGCCTGTTCTGTTTCCACCCTTAAAAAAGGTTATTAAACAAAAATTTTGCTGTGGGGACCCCTTTCTGTGTTTGCTAGTTGTGGATGGTACTGTAGTGCACTTGGCATGCCTGAAAGGAACAGACTACCTGCATGATGCTCTTAAAAATAATATCAGACCATCAAAATGTTTAATGCAAAATGTTTTTTTAAACAGTCCTCAGAATCTGCACACTCACAAGGGCAGTCTCTCCACTCCCTCCCCCTAATCCTTACAAGTAAAATGGGAGACAGCCTGTGTGCATAAAACTATGTGATTAATGTTTCTTATGTCCATTACATGTTTGAACTCTTCCCACGAAAATGAACAGTCACCACTCTACACATATACTAAGCAAATGAGTGAAAGTATTTTCCTTTTTGTCTTTGCAAATGAAGAAAACAAAGTTCAGCAATTGGTGAAAAATTATTATAGAAAATTGGCAAAATATAATTCCATAATTTAATTTCCCCATTTTTCTTAAAAAGGCTAAAGTTTTCCATTATCTGATGTTAAAAAAAAAAGAAAACAAAGAAAAAAAAAGAAAAAACACAGCATCCTCAATGGATTAGAAAAGGTCTTTAGTATTTATCTGTCTGACTGATGAAGATTTAAGTATTTTTTAAAAGTGTAGTATTCTGACACTAGTCTGACAACACTACACTTCTGAACTGTATTCAAAAATAAATCCTTTCTTCTTTCATTGTTCCATCATGATAACGTGACTAATGTGAACTACAAAAGCATTCTTCATGTTACAGGCTGCTTAGGAATGATGGAAATGAGGGACTACATTTTAGCCTCTATTAAAATGGGCCTGTCCTTTTTTTTTACCTTACCTAAAATGCAACCAAAATAAACCAGCCCCTATTACTGTTCTGCACAGCAATGACAAACTTGCTTTGTTCCAGTGAGCAGATCTTGTTTAAAGCACATTAGCTGCTCTGCTGCCCTGGTCAACACAAAACATACCCCTGTGTAAGAGTATAAAAGTATGCTCATTTTGGGTCTTCATCAAACTCCATTTTCATGGTGGGGTTCTGTATTTTCTGCTAAAGATCAGCTAAAAATGAGGTGCCCTCTTCATTTACTTGAATCCAAATCTACCCTGCTAGAAAAGAGAGAAAAGTCGGAGGCTTTGAATGATACTATAAGCTATAAATTGGGAAAATAGTGTCAGTCTAATTTGTAAGTATGTGGAAAGATGTTCTGAAATTGCTATGCATTTGCTTAAACTGGGTGCTTAAATAGTTTATGTTTATGGAAAAATACCCAACTTCTTACATTTTTCCATATTATAATATAATAAAGTACTGTAATTTTCATCTGGTTTAAAGGAATTCACTCATATTTGCTCAGAAACTAATTCTCTTCTAGTTGGAGGTCTCTGAGAAAATATCAGTGTTTAAATTTTACTTTGTATATATTTAAGAGTTAAAATGAATTTCAGTAGTTAAGAAAGGAAGTGAAGTCTCAACTTGTTAGCACATATTAAGTGCAAACAAACAATGCCTTAAAATATTTTTTTCCAGTTGGAACTGACCCATTCTATTTTATGTCATGATTCAGTTATAGCTCAACCAAACATACTGGCAAATGGAGATTTTATTTTGAAATAGGATGGTCTCCACTGCACCATACTTTTAATAGCTTGCTTTTAACTTTTTTCCTTCCTTTTCTTTTGCAATTCTCTTGGAGTTTCTTAAAAAACATTTTTAAACTCTTCCCTGCACAAAAAGAAATAACCCAAAAGAATTGGTTGTATCTTTAACATCAGGAAATGCGTGTAGTAAGAACATAAGAAGTAATAAAATCAGTGCTGATAGTAAAATAAATATAGCACTTTTGCTTGGGTTAAATGTCAGATGTAAGGAAGTGCTGAGCATCCTTATTTCCTACAGAATCACTCATCCTTCCTCTACTGAGGCTGTTTCCAAAAAGACTGTTATTAAGTCTGGGAAAGGATGTGGCAACAAAAGATGGTAAAACACTTGAACACATGTGCATTATAGACCTTTCTAGCATGAAAAATATTTAATTCACAAACAGAGCAAATGCGATGCCCGATGAAGAAAACAAACCCACTGATTTCCATAATTGTAGAGGGGCTTAGGTAATGCAGTATGCAGTGTTTGATTTAAAACTTTAAAATATTAAAAGAAGTTTTCTATAGCAGAGTGTTCCTATCAAAGTGGAATGACTCATAAGTATGCTAAATTCAAACCAGATGGGCATAAACATTCACTGAAAAAAAATCAGATATTTAGAGGTCAGTATGGGTCTTCATAAAAATGAAGACATTGTCTGAGTTACTGAAAAATGAACTTCAGTGATAATAAAAAAAAACAAGAGAAAGTATTAGCGATTTTATTTTAATTATACAAGCCACTGCCAATTAGGAGAACTAACATTTACAAAATTTACATTGCCATTTTAATTTGAAAAAGATGGCTGTGGCAGCCTTTAGACTTCAGACAAACAGCAGTGTGGGATCTCCCTGCGAGGAGAGAGCGAGGGATGCTGGAGTTCAGAAAGCCCTGCTAATATTCTGAACAAGCCCTGTGCTTCCCACCAAGCAGTAACCCCAATTATGGATTTGTATGGGACAGAAATCTCCTGACCCAGCTCAGCAGCCTGATGCCAGCCTTCTGTTCTCTTTGAACAGACCACAGAAATGGGGGGGGGGAACTCTGATTCCTGCCATCATACCAGAAAGTTCATACCACCCAAAATCATTTCTGTTGTTATATGTGCATGTTGTTTTGTTTTTCTTTCTTTGCCTCATCCATTGCAGTCTACCATTTACAGATTGTCTGGAGGGTGTACTTATTTTAAACTTTTATACCCTACCAGAAGAAAAATATGTGGGCTCAAAATTAATATTGTTTCTGAGTCATGGTAAAATTCCAGTAATGTTTAACTTGGATCACTAGACCTGCATGTTTTACAGAGAGAAAAAGGAATACTTTTCAAGCTGAAATGTGCAATGGGAGTTTCCTACTGTTTTGTTGCTGAGATCTTGCACAACAAGAAAAACGATGAACATATAACTTACTCCTTTTAAAACATACACACTAAGTGGAGAAAATATTTATTCTACCCATGCCATAAGCTATAAAGGTGTATGTTTGTATCTCTGTTGCCTGATTAATTTGTTTACCTCTACCATTCAACATCCTAATAAAAAATTATTGTTCAGTGCGTTACTGTCAGTGATTTAACATTGCAAACCATAATCTCTTGGGCCACAAGTCAGCAAAAGATGTGTGGCTTCCATCATGCAGGAACCCGTACAATGCTGCAGATAATGATTTTTTCTGGGCTTCTGAGGCCTCCTGCAAGAGGGCCATAATTTTATTTTGCAGAAAATATTGCCTGTACTTTTGGCCTATGTGTTACTGCCATTAGTGGCATCCTGAGACTAAAGGCAAGGGGTGAAACTTGGCCCCAGCTTGCTACTCAAAGCTCTGCTGGCAGGGCTAGAGAACAGAGCATAGCCCACAGTGTGCAGCATGATGCTTTGCAGGGCAAGCTCCAGAGCTGTCATTACTATATCCTGAAAGCTGCATAATGCAAATATTATGCATCTTCCCTTTGGTGGCTCTTCATGATTGATTCCTTGTCTTGTTATAACTCAAAACATTGCTTGGCAATCAGACCCCTTTACCAGACAGTGCTGCACACATCTAATTACAGCACTCAGCTTTGAAATGCTTTGGGTCCCAACAGATCTCTCCAGATTGTACACATGACTGTCACAAGAGGGATAATTGCAGCATCCATTCTTTAAAAATGTTTTTAAATGTTTCACTTTTTAAGATACTGAATACTGTTTGCATTCTCTCACTGCAAAATTAGAGACAGGCCTTGTCCACCAACCTACTCCACTACTATTACTCATTTATTTCCTACAGCTTGCTTTATCCTCATGTTGCTTAGATTTGAACATATTATACATTTACTATTATTATTACTTCTATGGGTTAAAACAATTATTGGCAAATTCTTTCCTAGCCTCCAGTCAAAAATTTCCTCTTCGTGCCCTCATATCCAAACTACTCAGAAACCTCTACCTGCTAAAGGGTTTAAAGTGTCAAAAAGACAACAAAAAAAATGCCCCTGCTGTGAGCACCCAAGTGCTAAGTGAAACCATAGCACTTCCAAAAATCAAGCAGTGCACTTTCCTTTACTGTACCCTATTGCTGGCACCTGGTCCAGCACAAGGAACCTGCATACACACATATACACATCTATATGCATATGCACACATACATATGCACTCTTCTGCAATGAACACTTTTCCTTCTGCACCCTCGTGAATGAGCCCAAATATTTTAGAGAAGACTCAGAGGAAAACATGATGCCCACACCCTAACATTTCTGCTTCCTTGAAACAGCCCAAAGGATTTTTAAAAACACATAGGATAATCCAGGACAGGCATCAATGAAAATCTCCATATTCTAAAGCTCAGATGCCTAAAGCCACAGGTGACAGTTTACAAAATTTGTACTTGGCTCTCTCTGAAGGGCAAGGAGGTGAGAATTAAAGTGCAAGGAAGCAGCTGCATGTTTTGCACAGGCAAAGGAAGGACAGAGATGATGGGACAAGGACCCAGTGTGACAGCCAGGAAGAAAAGGCAACAACAGTGAGGACTGGGGGAGAAATGTAAAAAATATCTGGACAAAGGAAGAGCCACTGTCTAGTTAACCTCAAAGTGAGTGTGCTTACCAGGTGTGACAGGGAGCTTGCACAGCACAGTGAGAAGTTTTCAGTGCATACAGTGAGCAACAGCTATGGGAAAGTCCACTGCAGCATGAAATTCCAAACCAGCCATGGGGAAAGGCTGGAAGAGCCCTCCCTGGTCACCAGGGAATATTTCCTCCAATTTCTCTGTGGAGGGAGGACAGGGGAGGTCCCTGGAGGGCATTCAGAAAAGCAGTGGGAGATGGAAGTCAAAGAACATTTTGTGTGATATGATATCATAACATTGCAAAGGATTTGTTGCCCCAAATGAGAATCCAAGGTCACAAGGTATCTTCTCTGAGACACCCTAAAAGCCAGTGGAATTAATCAAAGCAAAGTTCATCATAACCACATTCAAAAGGGTGAGGGGTGAGGGAAGAGCGTGATAGCAAAGAGGTGTGAAGCCCACCACAGCCTACCCTAGCAGAACTGTCAGGAGAGGTCAAGCACAGGCTCTGAAAGACTGAAAAACCAAAGCACAGCTCTCAAGGAGGGCAGGTCATGGGAGCAGTTGGAAAGATACAACAGTCAGAGCAAAGGAGCTCTAAGAGCACTGCACACTGTGAGTGAGGCATGGGGAGACACACTCATCCTTTCTGCCCCCTGAAATGACACAACAAAACTGACACCGACAAAGAAAGATGCAACACCTGGCAGAAAAAGGAAGGCTGCTGAAGGAAGGAGACATCAGGAATTCAGTTTTGCAGGTCAGCTGTGCTGGCAGGATCTTCATAAAAATTTATCTTAATGCTGAAGCAGTTCCATTTTATAAGCATGCATTCCTCTTATGTGGTTACTGAGCATGAATCAAAGATGTTGTGGCTCAGCACTGCTCTAATTTTTATTGTGCTTTCTTGAAACATCCTAGGACTGTACAGCCCCAACAACAGCAGGGCTGGAGGCTGGGACCACTCCTCTCCTCCTGCCCATGGGTGAAGGGAACCAAGGATGGGCAGCCTGGGGTCACAGAAATTCCTCAGAAAGGGAGATTTGAGGAAGAGTATGAAGCCAGCAGCCAAGGGAGGGGGGCACTGGTGGCAGAAATAGGCAGGAAAAGATGCTGGGAAGCCACAGAGCCTCTCTGAGCTGTGGTAAGTCAGGTGCAGCAGAGGAAACTGCTGCCTTTCCATCCCCCTGTACACCCAGGTTCTCCACAGAGGTACAAACCTCCTGCCTCATCTCAGTTGTCCTCTCATTTCTCTACTCCATCATCCTTATGTACCCAAGCCTCAGAAGCATCACTTCAAAAGGAAAGGTAGCCAGAGGTGAAAGGCCAACAAGTGCAGAGCATCCTCAAAAGAGAGTGGTGACAAAGTCTGGGCAGAGTGTTGACTCTGGGAAAAGCTGGGAACATCTGCTCCAGCTGAAATTGAAGAAAAAATAATGAAAGCAGACATTCATCTTTCCTATATATCTGTCTTGTTCCACTTTCTAGATTTTCTGCCACAGTTCTTGAGCTACATCTAATGCATATTTTCCAATCCAAACCAAACAAGCAAACAAAAATAAACCACAGCAGCCCTGCAGAATTACTGGGATGGGTGAGGGGGAGAGGTAGGTTTGTGAGAAGGGAAGAGGGAGACTGGAAGTGCAGTGCTCTAATGGCTTTTTTGCTAGATGTATTTTCTTCTTTCTTGTCTTTGTTTGTTTGTTTGTGAGGATGAAAAATAAGTGAAACTGTTTTGAGCGGGGGTTATTATTTCTCAGTTCTGATTGATCAAATGAACCAAACTCTGCTTCCTCAATTACTCCAACCTGCTAAAGCTAGTGGTAAGACTCTGCTGGATGTCAATCAGCCCAAGATTTCACCCAGCAGCTGGATCTCAACACATTTTGTAAAAACAGACTTGGATAAGGTTCAATAAATGTCTTTGGGTGATTTCAGATTGCTTTTTCTCTGTTTTAGGAAAGCAATTTGCTTTCTGAAAAATGCCTGCACAAGTTTCACACCGTTTTTTTTATTTCTTTTTTTTTTTTTTTTTTCATCATCTGTTGTTATTCATAGACTGTACAGATGGAAAAGACCCATTAAGTCACCCAGCACTCCCTGCCAGCACAGGACTGTTCTCCAGCAAACATTTGTTATGCTCCTGTTTATACTAGTTTCACATGCTCCAAACAACAAGATTTCTGCCACTTCCCCAGGGATAGCAGCCAGCCAAGTTCATATTACTGACCTGCAGGAAGGCTTCTCCTCCTCATTTTCTTCCCTCTTCATGTATGCTGTGTATGTTGGCAGTGTGGCTCCTGGACCACCCCTATGAGCCCCCAGTACATGAACAAGCATCACTTTCCCCCAGGCTGTTCCCAATCTGGTGCTCTCTCCAGTTTGTGCAATACTTTCTGTCAATCCCTACTTTGAGGTACAAAAGTGACATTGTAGGTTCAGTTGTACAAGAGGAGAATTACTCTCTGCACTGCTCTGCATGCTGCCTCTTAAACACAAACCCAAATTGTAAAGAGAGCTAGGCCAACAGAAGTACAAGATATTCACATCTCATTTACTGCCAGTTACCTCCACAAAGTGTCCTCATCATGGTCTTTTTTCTGTGCTTCCATGGCCACTGGAAGTGCTTTGGAATGCCTCTGTCCCACAGAGTTACTTGAGATTTTCCAGTTCACTGCAGCTTAACTTTTACTGCTTCAAAATAAAAAGCAGTTTGTCTTGTAATTGTTTTCTCTATTCTCAGTGACAAACAGTGAACTGGGAAGCAAAACGTGCCCTGTATAGATAAAACACATGGCATAATATATATTTCTATTACTGGCAGGCACAACAGAGTAACCTCCTCTTTTGAATGAATATTTGGGATTTGCCAACAGTAAATAAATCAGATTGTAATAATAAAGTCACTCCAAGTCTCAAATTATAGAGTTAGCCTTCTTCATTTATGTTGTGGAAAGCAGCATGAGCTGTTGCATGAGAAAATTAAGTAGAAATAAAAGTGTCAAGTGTTAAGCATTTCTCCATCAAATCAAAATAAAAGTACAGAGTCAGTGTTAAATTATACATTGATTTGCATGAAACGTGTTGCATATGCTCATACAAGAAAAACAAACAGAAGAAAAACATAAAGAAATGGTCTTCTTTCTGTTTCACAGTGAAGTGTGCAGAACTCCCCAGTTTGCAAGTACCATTTATAAAGGAAAATAACACAAAGCCAAAGCCAGCAAATTGAAAATTCAGGGAATCAAGACAAAAGCTAGTTCAATAACCACAAATGGAAGGGATCATCTTGTCAATTGAGAAGAAACATGAGGAATATAAATACCATTTTCTTCCTTAAACTCTGGATGCTGATGGCTCCATCATGCTTTAATTTTCAACCCCTACACGTCCTGCTCTGCAAACTTCCCACATACTTCCACTCATTTTCAAAGTGGAGTCCCTCTCTGAAATGGCACTGTAAACATTTCATTGTGGGGTCCCATGTTTGACGTCTGCCAGTGATTTTCAAATCAAAACTGCTCAGCTAACAAGTAAAAATCAGATTTCTTTTTGTTTATTTCCCAGCACTGTAGTCTGTGGCATGAAAACCAAACTCAGTTCTCTCTGATTCATGTATCAACCTCAATAAAAGCTGGAATGTGCAGGAGAACACACCAATGGAGGAACAGCTGGATTAGGATCGAACTGGTTTGCCTGCCTGCTGTGGAGTTGGCATGGTTGAGAAGGGTAAAACACTTCCAGGGCAACCTCAGACAGTTGTTTGCAGTCTCTTTCCATGAGGTTATCATCTATGGAGCTTTGCTGGCAAAGCAGTGCTTTCAGCACTTGCTAATCCACTTTCCTGCAAAATCTACCAGGTTAGATTAGATGGTTTAAATTGAATTAGCCCTGCTGCTATTGCCTAAAGTAGACTAGGAACTGAGAGACCTAGAAATCAGCCTGCAGCCTTAGCCTCTGGCATGTCAGAATGCAATACCCAGCCGGATGGCTCATCTCAACTTGCCTCCTTTTCTGCTTAGTATCAATGCTCTCCACCTGGCCATTTCCAGAACTTCAGCGAGTATTCCAGATTTCAGGGTCCAGAACAGACCTGGAGAAGAATCAGGATACCAAAACCTGGAGGAAGAAGTGGCCATCTAGCTAAGAGCTATGATGCTGCAGAAGACCTACACACAAATTAGTGACATTTTCCAGTACAACAGTAGTATCCTCCAGGCTGTCCAGGTCACATACAGCTAATTGGCATCTTGACCTCTCTCCAAGGCAGACAATTATTCTGAATGAGGAGAGGAAAGGGAGAATTCACAATGTGGAGAAAATGGGAGGTACTGGTGGAGAAAGAAGGAGCCCTTCTGAGAAGGCTTCATGTTGGATTTCTGCTGAAGGTGTTTGCAGGTCAGTAAGACTCATGTTAGTCCCACATCAGCCACTAAAGCATTTGCTCCTGTGAGCTAAGTTTAAATAGATACCTGTATGTCTCACCTAATGAAGTTCCAAACATGCAATTTTCAGTCACCATACAAAATAAAGTGCATTTCCAAACATTACAGGATCAGGACACAGGATGGTCTTGAGCTTGTGCTGAGGTACTTTGCTCAACCAGACAATAGAACAACTGCCATTAATAGCATCTGATAATGAGACATTGTGTAATGTGATGCAAAAGTTAAAGATGAGAAGAACTAGAAAACTTACCTCTCTAATAAGGAGTTTTCTAGTGGTATTAAGGTAGGTGCTTCCACCTAGTGACTTACAGAAGTAGCTTATAGATTTTTACTTTAGAGGGCTGGATGGCAGCTGCAGTAGAAAACGAAATTACAGAAAAACATCATTCATCATCTGTAGTTAAGAAGAGACATAGCATCTGCAGTCAAGAAGAGACACAAAAACTCACCTTACAAAATGGGTCTATAGATTCAGGCATCAGTAATACCCAGGGCACCCTCCACAGACAATGCTGGCCCAGTGCATGCACTCTGATTCACCTCTGGATAAACAGCCACCCCACTGTATCTGGCTGTGCTACTGATATCCTGGCCCTTCCAAGCCAACATATGGCAGAGCAGGAAGGATGACTCCCAGAGAGAGGAGGTGTTTCTGACATCCTTGCAGTAGGGAGGTCACCAGAGTGGTGATTCCATTAAAAGTGATGCCAAACTTGTCCTTCATGTTTAAAATTTGAAAGCTGGTTTTGTTTTGTTTTTGTTTGGTTTGGGTTTTTTGTGCTCCTAAGTAGTGCAAAAGCACGTGTGCTAGGTCTGGCCTAGTTAATTTTTGCAGCAGCCTCAGAGCCCAGTAGTGTCATCCTTCTCCTCTATGCTACATTCCTTCTCTCACACTCCTGAGAATTTATACACACCTGCACACGTGCAAAAGATTTAAGCCCTTATAGCAACATGTAACAAAACACATAAACTCAAGAGAGAAATGCTCAGTATTAAGCTTCAAGATCACAGACTTCAGCAAAGATCCACAGACTTTCAAGCCTAATGTTTCTTTATATGGGGAGAAATAAGTGTCTTTGCAGAAGGCTCAAGAGTGTTGAATGGGCAGTCGTCTAAAATGAATCTCATCCACTTCAAGATGTATTCTGAATTCTGTTCCTCTTTGAAAGTGCCCCATTCAGGCTTAACAGGAGATGTCTGCTCACAACCAATCCACAGAGAAGCTCTCTAGTACATTGGATGCTACTTACATCTTTCCTCCCAAAATCTCAACAGTTTTGTCTTCTCAGATACTGCCTAAAAATTAAATAGGTACAAGGCACAAATTCTGCTTGCAAGGAGTCAAGTCCTTCCTTCCTGTCACTCTGTTGGCTTGAGCCACCAGGTTGTGAGTTCTATTGTTTGGGAAGAGAATGTGAGAGGAAAAGAGGAAATTTGGGAGAAACGTGTTGGTCATTGCTATGCTAAAGGTCTAATCCATGTAACTCATTCAAAGCTTTGACTGTAGTGAGCGGACAGAAGCAGGTGGAGGAAAACAGATTAGTATATGCAGAAACAGTCAACAAAAAATTGAGTTAAATATCCCCTTGAGCTGTCCCTTATTTCCTTATTATGGAAAATGTAGCTAAGGATAACCAGCTCTGATTAAAGACTCTAAATAAAGAAAGTAAAGCTGGAGTAAATGAATGCTGCTCTGATTTCCCAGCTGTGCTTAAGGATGCACTATCAGTCTGCAACAGTTTTGGACATGATCAGAGACACAATTATAGGCACTGAGCAAACATGTGAACCCAACAGAGAAAAGCAGAGGAAGCTTTGGGGTCAGCTAGTGGCTCTTTTTGCTTCAGAGTTTTTAAGTTAGGAGTCCTGTTTCTGTACATTTCCTCCTCTGTGTTCCTGGTTTTCATTGAACCTCATTTTTCTTTGTCTCTGGTTTTACTCCCTGTGGTCATTAAGGAGTGACCTGCAAGACAGTAAGCTATCTACCGTGAGCAGTTAAGTACCACGATTATCTTGAATCCCATCGCTTACCCTTTTGAAGCAGCTTTCTGTCTGTTCAGCTGGCTCGGGATTTGAGCCAGCAAATGCACAGCACTGACAGCAGAACTCAACAACCTCAGCTCCCCTGGGCAAGGAATCAGGAGACAGTGTCAGGAAAAAACACTTGACAATTGTTAAAAAATAAAATAATTGAAGATCAAAGTGAGTGGTGTGGCCAAAAATATAATAATCCTTAAGAAACAGATTTGCTGTTACTGGTAGATGCTGAGTAAACCGCATGTAGCTTCATTTCTCATTAAATCATGTAACAAACCTATTCCCCTTGTTAAAAGACTTGGTGCACTCCCATCATATTAATGTGTCCCTGTTTTCTTACTATACAGCTGTGACCATTGCAGTGTTAATGGTTTTGCTAGTGTGTTCTCATTTATGCTTCACTGAACAACATGTATATATTAATTTTTCTCTAGTTAATGAACTCTTGTAGCTAAGATATGGCTCTAGATCTAGCTCAGGTAAAAAAAGAGGAAAAGTGTATCATCATCTGGCAACTTTTAGCTATTTCTAGCTATTTCATGTAAAAGAATTGTTAATTGTACTCCAATAATTTTGTCAAGGCATCTCCAAATGTAAAATACCCGAACATACCACCATCAAGCACAGGGAATTTGTCAAAATGGTATGCCATTAAAAGTCTGGCTGATAATCTTAATTACAGCAGGGAAATATATGAAACAATTTTCTTCTATCAACTGTGTAGGTAAACAAGGGCTTTGGTCATCACATCCTCATCACCTCTAAAGGTCATGACCTTTAATAACCACAACCCTCTCAGCTGCTCACCAGTTGTAAAACCAAGCAGAACTACGTTCTTCATTCAATTAGAAGTTCATCAAGTGAGTCAATTCTTGAGGAAAACATAAAGCACTTCTTTGAACCTCTTGTTCTAGAATTATAGTGTACTGTAATTTTATCTACAGTCACTGAAATCTCTGTACTTCATTAAAGTAAAATATTTGGTTTTACAACAGTTGAATATTTAAATTAATACATATGTGAGTACATACACATACATGCACTCACACATATATAGGCATACGTATGTTAAGTTTTGGGCTTTTTTTGCTATAATCTATAAAAGATTCATATAATTTATTGAAGTGCAGAAGATCTATTTTCCCTTCCCTTCTTCTGACAGTTTCTCTCTCGCCCACATGGTTTATATGAATGATATTTATAACAGAGCTGTTTTGATCTGATAGAGCCTCAGTGAATTTACTGCTGTTTCTGTACCACTGTAACTGAACCTGACAAGAACCAGAAGAACCCGCAGTTTTATTTTGGGCTTTATAGCTTTTTCCTCACTCCCTTTTCTCATGCCTGGACGGGGTCGGCAGCTAAAGGCAACCCGCACATTCTGCAACAACAGATAGCTGTTAGGCTGCAGGAACTGCAGGATGAGATAAATTGCTCCTTTGATCAAAACCAGGGTCAATTTGCCCCAGCTAATAATTGGTTTATTAAGGGAGGGAAAAAAAAGTAAAAAAAAAAAAAAAAAAGTGAACCAAACAACAGTATTTTCACTTTACAAAAAGAAATCCAGTATTTCCTTGCATGTGATTCATAATTGTAGTGTTCAGAAATAACATAAGCTGCATTCAACCATCTGCCTTACTATTCTAAACATACTGCTGTATTTTCAAAGAATTTACAGGATTTTGAAAACGGATGTGCATTTCCTCTTTGTTGAGACAAACATTTGTTTCTGGTCCCCTTCAGATTTTCTACCTAACGCTGAATATAAAAATGAAACTTGCCTAAGTATTCTGGATGGCGCATAGGAAAGATAAACATGACTTACATTTCATCCTACTATGGAAGAAAGCTATTCAGGCACTCAATAATTAAAGTTTCATTTTACGGTAAGCATTTGGTAGCTATAATCAAATATAAAATTGCTTTTAATGGATGGTATTATTTTGGATTTTGTCATAAGTGTTCTTACATAGTAATCCATTTTTTGATGATCTCAAACGTAATCCTATTCCAAAAACAATTGCTGTAGAATAAAAACACCAAACCCTGAAGTCTTATGTCATGTTCTTTTTGTCAAGATTTAAAGTATTTCAAGCTCAGCTTCCCTGAAGTGCATGAATGAAACTTCAAGAAACTGCACTCCCAGTAATTCATACTAGAATCCAATGCAAGCTCTTTTTTTTCAGAATGTATCCACATTTATTAGCAATCACCAGATGGGATCCCAGTGTAACCTCAGGGAAAAAAACTAATGGTTTTCCCATCGAGTCATATTTGGATATGATCCAGTCACTGTTAACATATCCAAATTCATTAGGAACCACTGAATCCAAACCCTGTTCAATGCAAAAAGATACTTGGGAAACATCATTTTGGAAATTATTTAATTTCCTTCCACAGCAAAAGAATCTCTAAAGATGTCAGGGCAGACCAGAAGTTGAATTCATTGGTTTACACTTCTGTGTTAGCAAAGTTTCTTACAGAAATAAGACTTTAAAATGTAGAATATGTGAATGAAAGATAATTCAATAACTTAAAAAAATTAATAAATGTATTTAGAATTCAATCAACATTTGAAAAGCTTTTGCAAAAAACTTTTTTGTTCATTTTATTTTCAATGAAGGCTGGAATTTCACCTTCTCTGTTTTTTTTTTTGTTAGGTTTTTTTTGGTTTTTTGTTTGCTTGTTTGTTTTGTGGGATTTTTGGTTGGTTATTTTTTGTTTTTTTCCCAAGCTTTAACCTTTGTTTCCAGACCAATGAGCAGCAAAATTCTCATTCACTGGAATTTGTAGTTTTAGTTACGACATAATTCTACTTTATTTGTATAGATTTATGTAAATTAAATCTATTTCTAATTTACTTTTTTTCCCCCAAGTATGACTTTATTTCTATGAATTAAGCAATATTTATTTTGTGGCAACCTAAAAATGTTTTTCAGTTTCAAATATTATTCTATAAATTTGTTCAACTCCAGCATCATGTGCCTTTCTTAAATTTCTGTTTAGATAAAGAAACCTTGTTTTCTGTGTTTTTTCTTATGGAGTGGATCTTGTATTTCCAAACTATTTTTCCATCTACTTTTATATTAATTTATATTGTTATACATTTACTCCTGAAATGCTTAATATTATTTTTCTCAGCTTCAATTACAATTGCAAGAATGGATGCATTTGTTGTAACAGTGTTTGTTGCTATAAAACCAAATCCTTTTCCTGTGCATTCCTAAAAATAAAAACACTTTTTGTTTTGTGAATTCACAGAGAATAGGTTTTGTAGTCTCAAAACTAATTCTACCTTAACACAAACTGTTATGTTTTTTGGTGTGTCTGAAGCTACTTTTAGAATTTTATAAATCTAATTCATTTTTAACCATGTGAAACTGCTGGTTTAAATCATTGCACATCATTACATTTGGACAATGAAAACAACACAGGCATTTTTACTTGTCTCTGGTCAACTTCACTTCTGGATTTCCCTGACACAGGACCTTAGCTGAAATCACCACGTGGAGATTTTAAAACGCAAATAAAACAAGCAGATATAAAACAACTCTCTTTCCACGGAGTTTCTGAAATTGTCATTAAAATGCTCCAGTTGATTGATAAGAGGCTTTTAAAGAGCCTTCCTTTCAAACACAAAACACTATATATCAGAGAAAGTCATGGATCCCTTTGTGCACTTCCCGGGAAAAGTGACATGTTTAAGGGAAAAAAAAAAATATCGGGGAAGCATTTTAATGAAGAAGCATTTTTGGTATATTTTTAGAAAACAACTGCACTCAGTTATAAACATACCATCGGTAAAAACATCAAGTGGTTTTACACATTTTAAAGCCACTGCTTGCTAGGACAGAGCATGTGACTGCATTTCCAGCAGCTTTCCAGCACTTGGGAAGCGCCGAGCCCGGGAGCGCTGGGAATGCCCGGGCACATCGACCCACGGGTACGGCACCGCTCTGCGACACCGACACCGGCACCGGCACCGGCACCGCTCTGCGACACCGACACCGGCACCGCGCCCGGGGCAACGGGGCACAGCTCTGAACCACACACAACGGCACAGCGTGCTGGCGGTGCGATCCTCACAGGGGCTCCGGTACCCGCCGGGTTCGCTCGGGGTTCGCTCCGGTACCCGCCGGTACCGCTCCGGTACCGCTCCGGGTTCGCTCCGGTACCCGCCGGTACCGCTCCGGGTTCGCTCCGGTACCCGCCGGTACCGCTCCGGTACCGCTCCGGGTTCGCTCCGGTACCCGCCGGCGCCGCCTGGCGGGCAGCGGCCCCGCAGCCAAGCCCGGCTCCCGCCCGCCCAGCAGGATCCCGCCGGGATTGCTCCTGCGGGAAGGCGCTTCCGCCCTTCTCCAAGCAGCCAGAGATGGCCCCGGTAGGGATGCCGCTGGTTCACCTAGGGGGGAACGGACCGGAGCCACCAACTGTGCATCTGTGTCACTGCCGAATGTGGCATGGCAGGAGTTATTGCCTTTGAGCACGACAATGGATAACCCGGTCTCACTCACTAGTGAATTAACCTCTCTCACAGATGTTCTTACACCCTGCTCTCACACTTGGGGAATTAAAACTTTTTTTTCTCCTCAACACAGTAGCAGCTAAGACATGGATGAGCAGTTCCAGTAACTGCAAGTATATGAATCACACTATGGCTGCCTTTGCTCTAAAGTGTGGCCAATTTTTTTGTTTTTTCCACAAGAATTCAGGCAGACTTCAGGACATTTAGAGGGGAAAAACCAAAGTGTCTGAGGGCACCCAGCTGTGCTTCAGATGGGTAACTTTGCAGCTGCACCATCAGCTTTGCACATAAGCTGGTGCACTTTCCAGTTTCTTCCTGTACATTCTCTAACAATACCACATTCCAAGGGAGTGCAACAAGTTTAGAAAAAGCAGTGTATCTTATCTTTCTTAGTTCTTACAGATAATTTAGTTTTAAATATACTTTTTGCTCATATTAAGGAACTAACTCAAATTTTGCATTTGTGGTGAGGCTATTCAGTTGCAGTAGTGATGATGGACTAAACCCAAGAGACTACAATCAAGAAGTTGTTGACACTGAGCCCTTCTAAGCTTTCATGGAAATGTTTTGTGTCCTGTTGCGAGACAAACTGCTGCTCTGATCTGATCTGCACCAAGTTTTGTCATATTTTGCAGAAGCAACATGGACAGAAGCACAATCAGTAGATCTAAAAAGTTCTTGTTTCAAGCACAGGTATCAGAATCCACCAAAGCTAAATTTACAGAACATCTACTGTCAAAATAATTTAAAGACTCAGGGTAGTAAGCTGTACCATGAAATAACTGCTGCACCTATACATTAGGAATTTGTCACCTTTCAAAAGACAGAGACTATACATTTCACACAACATGAATGCATGAATGGATAAGCTGGATGAGTCAGATAAGCCATCCTGAGACAACAAATGCACCTTTGCTTCCTGAAATACTATCCACAAACCCAACTTTTTATTAAAAGCAAAAGTTGCAAGATGTTGTAAAATCTGCTGTAAAATCTGCATTCTTTAAAATGACAGACTGCAAAAGCAAGAAAATTAACTGCAGTTAGAGAGAAAATATACCAGAAAATGGTTTACCAAACAAGAATATAAGTAACTTTCACAGCCTCCTCATAGTTAACTAGATTGAAAACAGAGGAAGTCAGTTTGCTCTGAATATACAAGCACGTCATAAGCAGTCCTTCTGCTGCCTTGCATGGGACCCTTGTTACACAACTCTTTTGCCACACCATATACTGTTCCTAACATTTCAGACCTTTTACATTGATATATGAGCATGAGAAAGATTAGAGACCAGAAAGCAATGTTCAAGTGACTGAGACGAGAGAGTAAACTGTGCAAATATCCTCTTCCCATTCTGCCTTCTCTTTTCCTTTAAATTCTGTCACTATTGATTAAGTAGAGATCAGAAAACTGTAGTGGTGTATGAATAAAATAGTGAAAATGGTGGGCTTGTCACAAGTGCGCAGTGTTTATTAACAGAAGGAAATTGTTAGTTCTTACTCACTTCTAACTTGGACAAAAAAATCCCAATGTCTGTTTCTTCTGAAGTAGGAAATTGTGAGTTAGACAATGCAGCTGGAGAAGGGAAAAGCTGAAAAGAGCCTCTTCCTGCAGTAGTAGTGAGTTCTCAGATGGCTCGGTCAGTCCTGTCCTGAAACGGTCACTCCTAAGCAAGCTAAAAATTGATGGCAAAATCACCGCCTTAAAAGAGCAATGTACAGCTCTTGTTCAAGAGTCTCATCCTCCCCACAAATGCCACAGCTCAATTCAGACCATGCAGCACCCTGAGCAGCAGATTGCTTCGCAGCACTCAGATTTCTGCACGCTAAAGCTATAGTCTCACAATGGCTGATACCAGACATGTTCACTCTACAGATCAGATTGCCCAGCTTCCATCAAAGACAGAACCCACGCAACTGCTCGGGCAGCAGGAGGAAAAGGTAGAATAATAGAAACAGCACACACTATAAAGCCTTTGTACAGGATCCCTTTTTGTTTAAGATACCAGGAGATCATTTTGTACCATGTGGCCAAGACATACTTCCTCCTGTACTAAGTAGCCCAGAACTGTATTTAGCATCCTCTATAAGCACAGTGTCGGCTGTAAGTAAGACTCCAATGCCATGCCCTTCATTGAGAAAGCCTGTCAAAACCCCCATTCAATGCCCTTGCTTGGCCTGTCTCCAGAACTTCTCTCCACCTTCACAACGCTGTACTGCACACTGGCCACACCAAGAGGCACTAAAGCCACAGGAGAGGTGGCTCATGAACCGGACAGCCTGACATAGCCCCGCCTTTACCAGCCTGGTCTTTCTTCCTGGTCTTGTACTGCCTCCTACTGACGCTGCTTTTTGTACAGCAAAGCTGTAAGACAATCCAGCTGGAAAAAAAAATGGGGAAAATAAGAATATTTCCAGTAGCTAATTGGATCCCTAACCAACTCGACTACACAGTGCAGAGGTGTCCCAGGGCAGGAATGAGTTACCAGAAAAGCCCAGGAACTGAATCATCAGCGCTGCCAGTTATTTTAGGCATCTGAAATAATTCACTTTAAAAATCAAGTCCTACACACTAGGTTAAAAAGGGCAGACCATGTGATCGTCCTAAGAAACTGCCAACAGCCTGCAGGACATTTAACAATTTGCTAATGCAATTTTTATACTGTATGAATACATGCACATCTTAAGTACATAAACATTTTAACAAAATGACAGAATTTAATTCTTTCAGTGCTGGCTTTCCTGTATGTAGTTCAAAAGGACCTGCATTATTTCCTCTACCTTCTGTATGTAGGTCCAGGAAATACAGCTACCACAGCACTTTGCAGGTAGGTGGTAGAAAGCTGCAACTAAGCAGTTTCATAACACAATTACAGAATTTAAAAAACTCAACCACCCCAACTTTGACAGTGCCATTTATGTTACACACTTAGACTACCATCAGTTTATTTAATCAACTACAACATTTTCTCCCTCAACCCCAAACTAAAGAACATTTTTACGTAAAGACCAATGAATTATGACATTATTAGAATGTTGTTTAGAAGCAGATCAGTTACTTCTTTGAAAATCCCTCTGTGGACTTTTAAAATATGTCTTTCAGTCAAAATCAATTATGCTTAAATTCATTTCTATTGGAAGGAAACATGTCTTTTTCCATCAACTCAAACAGAAATATGTTTCAGTTTCAGCACTATGAATCAAATACTCAAAGGCAACTAAATAATTTGGCATTTCCATTCAAAAAATAGAGTTGGTCAAAACAAATTACAAGTACAGAATTACCATATCCACATATAGTATATGGTCAAATCCCAGAAAGCAGAATTTCCTTTATGTATCCATGACTCAGCCTCAGGGGGTTACAACCATGCTGCATGTTTAGCCAGGTTCCTGCTGTCTGTCTACAAGCTTTTTGCCTGGATCACAGATCCCAAACAGCTCTCAAAAGTGTTTCCCAGCCCATAGAGAGCTCTGCCTCACCTGAGTGAGGGATGACATTGTACACAATACACTGCTACTAGACTAAGAGCTATATTCCAGTAAAGACCGTGGTTTATTCCTTCCTTATCCTTCATTTCACTTCAAAAATCAAACAGGATGTCTTAAAATATCTGTAGTTTAAGTGAACATGTTTGACTTTATCCTGGATACCATGAAGGAAGTATCTCACACAGCCAATATTGTTACAGGAAGGAAGCAACTTCTAAATAAAACATCAGTGTAGCATCTGCTGCCTTTCACTTAAGATTCAAATTCTTAATCCAGTCACAAAAGCAGCTGACTAATAAATCTATACAACAAAGCTCAGGGTTAGGTCATAAAAGCACAATTAAGCAAGACTATTCAGTTATGAAGGCAATTTTCTCTTCTAGAGGAAGCAGCAGAGGCAGCAGTGAAGCAGCTCTGGAGAGAGGACAGCATGAGCCCAGTGCAGCAGTGCCAGGCTCGATGAGGATGAGGCAGATGATGGCTGTGCACCTAAAGAATAAACTGACTCTGAAGCTGTACATCTGAACAGGAGTACTTTGCCAGTTTAATCACCTCCACTAGGGAAAAGCAGCCTGTTTTGCCACCAGGAGCTGCTTGAAAGTCAACTGATTTACAAACAACATGTCAAAATAGCACTGTGCTTACTCTATAAAAAAAACAATTGTTTTTTCACACTTAAGCCTGAGAAGCTCCCCTCCTCAATTCCCCAAAGCATGTATTAAGCAAAATAAAGCCCACATTGTTACAAGCTGACTGTTCATTCTATTCCTGTTTAAATACATTCATAAACACTTTCCTCTACATGAATCCATTTTAAAGTAGTCCTAATCTACATTTAGGTAAGTTTGATACCAAAATCTAGATCCATTATCTAGTAAGACAAAACAAATTGACGGCAGCAGCTGTTTTTATAAACTAGCAGGGCTTTTATCAATTTCATGGAAATAATTTTAAAGTACAATGTTATTAATGGGATATAATTTGGTAATAAGTGACCTATATATTTTACCAAGTCATTACCTGTCAATTTATGTGAAAAGACACATTATTTTTTCCTTTAATGTCATCATAGTTTTCTATGTACCTTTCCCCTAACAATATTAATAAAGACAGAAATATTTTCCCAGAAATAATTAATTTTCTATCACACTGAGTTCTTCTCACTAGTTTGTGGCATAATACAGCCTAGTGCAATTAAAATAATAGATCATCTTTCCTATGCCCAAGTTATCACAACAGATACAAATCACAATTTGTGGGTAATTACAGAATGTGGATCTCATCTTGCATGAAGCTGGACAAAGATTATGCTCTGTATCCATGCCTGGTACTTGAAAAGGGAACATATTGCAGGGTTGGTACTGTAATTATTTCCATCCTTGAAGTGAGAGACATTTTAAAAACACAAGCTTTCAGAGCAACTAACCTTTGCATCTGTCATCACATGTTATTGCCAAGTAATATGCACCCAACTGTAGCTAATCACATAAATGGCATCTGTTACACAATCATGCAGTATTTTATCCTATGCACACATTGTAAAGCAGGATAGGTAAGTACCATTTTAAGAGGAATAAAAGGCTACTGAAAATACATACAGAAAGGAAAAAATCTCATTTATTTTACTAAAACTTGGAAAATGTCTTAAATAAAACTATTTTATTTCCATTCTGTGCATTTGCGTTCTCTCATTTTAATAATAAAAGAATCAGCTGTACTTCCACTTATTTAATTCCAACAATATTTCTGTTGCAGACAGCAATGAAATATTTTGTTGTTCTCTTTGTGAACTTATGTCAGACTGACACTTTCTCATTTTACTTGCAGAATTTTCATGAGGCCCTGGTGTTGTTTCAGCATAAAAGTTTTTGGAGTAACATATGAAAAGATATTTTTGTTAATTATCAGATGTTAAAAGCAACGCAAGTCAGTGAAACAAATTTACAGAAGGATTTAAAGGATACAGCATGTTTACAGAATCCTTTGTTTATATTTACTATAAGAAAGTTACACTGACAAAGACCACAGTACAAAAACATTTGGTTTAGTTACTTTTAAAATTTCCTTTACTGTTTTCAGTGTTCACAGTATAAAATATGAAGACCCTCACCCCCCACCAAACAGATATCCACAGGCCTATTAGTCTATTCAAAGGCACTCAGCTTGCTTTTGAAGTTTGGCAGACACCAAGCTGCTCTTTCTTCCATCATTTGCTGTCCAAACAGTCTCTTCAAAAATTCATTCAACACAATAGATTATACTCAGTGACCAAGCACATAATCTCATTAATTTATGGGAGAAATTTATTTCATTAAACAAAATATTCATGATCTTACAAAACTGATTTTACCAGACGAGGCCTTTGGCCAGTTTTGATTTTTTTTTCCCTTTAACACGCTGAGCCTTAAGCTTCTTTTTTTGCCTGGAATTCATCCATATTGGGTACTGTCCATGCTGGTCTAGAAGAGTTTTTTTGTTTCGTTTATTATCCAGCTCCATTTTGCGGTCATCTGAAAATTAAAGGTATTTTTAGTGAGTAAAATATCTCAATCAGCTTCATAAAAGCTATTTTGTTACTAGATTCCCCCAAATGATAAAAATACCCCTAGACTCAACAGAATTTGTACATTGAGAAATGAAGGGTTTATAAACCAAAAGCACTTTCCAAACCAATGCAACTGCAACTCAGGAACTTCACCAGCTGATAGTTAATGTGCAATATTTTTTCCTAAAGGCAATGTCTGAGCAAAGCATCTTATTCTTTAGTCTGCAACCTGTTCAAATCCTGTGTCTAAGAACATTGTATATTCCATCACAAAAACATGCAGGAAGCCATAGGCTTACTGAAACATATGTGCAATCACACACTTTTTATGATGTAATGTTTAAGATATGCTCTAAAAATTTATTCTGAGTGGAAGATGAAGACAACTTAAAAGAATAGTAAAGAGAAAAGCTGAAATACAGTAGGAAGTATCAGCCAGTGATGCCACACTTGCCTCAAGGAGTGAGCTTGACATCAGGTCTAACACCTTTACAGGCAGAAAGAGAGGATTAATCTCTAGGATGAAGAAGACTGCCCACGACATGGTCACTCCCAAGAACAGCATCACCAGCTGGCTAACACCCCACAGACATCATGCCTCGGTGAGATAACAAGGTGCAAGAGGAACACCTCACTAAGCACTGACTGAAACTGCTCTGCAATTTCATCCCAACCTCATTCCCAAACCATATGTGTACAACTCAAGCATATACCACAAGTTCTATGGAGAGGAAAAGACTTCTATGTTGTGCTTGTCTGATGTTGGGAGACAAAGCTCACAAGGGAAAGGCCAGTGTAAATGCTTCAATAGTTGAAGCTGATAGTCTACAGGAATCTGCATCAGAGATCCAGAGTGCTTCTGGAGCCCTAAATTGAGGGACTTGCCAATACTTGCTATCAGCAGAGAATCAGCACAGGGTCCTGGTGGCAGAACCAGAAGCCTATCCAGCATGGCAGACCTTATATATTTTTTTCTTAAGAGGAAAAACTGAAAAAAAAAAAAAAAAATCCAGGGTGTACAAAATTTGTAGCTGTTTTGTGAAATCTGTATTTTCTTAGGTATTTCTGAGGCTGCTATCTCTCTGCAAAAGCCAAGTGAAATTGGCCACTTGTAGAGAAGTTGCCAGCAGAGTTGGGAAGAGGTGTAGGAACAACAGATAGTCTTCCATTGACTTCAGAAATCAGGTTTAAGGTAATGATTTCTCCTTCAACTTCAGCATCAGAAGTCTGACAATGTTCCAAAACATTTTGGAAATTCTAATCTAAACATCCCTTAAAGATTAACTTTTACACCTGGTTTGGGGGACAAATGAGAACTATGGATAAAATTGCAAATTACACTTGAAGCTACCCTTAACTGGACAAGTATTTTGATAAACCATTCTATTTACATTTCCTGTATCAGAACATCTCAAATGACACAAAATGGAGAACCAAAATAAGACTATGATGCACTCTGGATGTCAGTTTTGGAAAGAGGTGTCTTTCTGACTCCTATCCAGTATGTAGCTATTTAAAACCCTTGTTTCCACTTTCTGGGTTACTTCCACTTCAGTTTACATTCGATTCCAGACACAAGGAGGAAGATGGCTTTACTGGAGACACCTAACACCACCCACTCCTGCACCACGTGCAATGCAACACTAACGAGTATTCAGAGACTGGGCCCGTATTACTCCTACTCCAACTTCTGCATGTTTAGTAGCCTTCTCAAAATAGGACAGATCGGCAGCAAACACAATGTTATGACTGGAACAACTGCTAAGTGGTGAATCCGCATTCACCTGACGTTATCAGAGATGTCTCTCCATACGATACATTACATACTTTACACTCGAAAACCAAACGTTAATAACCTTGTTCCACAAGTGACTGGATGCAATATGGATAGCAGTGCTGCGAAATGACCACATTCAGTTTTTAGCTTTAGAAGACGGAGCTTTCCACCTCACTGTCCTCAGCCTGTGACAACCGCACGCGGGATCCCGGCGGTGAAAGTCACGGGATCAGCAACAACACCGCAGGACCTCCCGCACCTGGGCGACTGCAGCAGGAAAAACCATCCAGGGCCCGACCCACCTCTCTGCTCCAGGACTTTTTCGGGGGGCAGCACGGTCGCCACTTCCTTGACCTCCTCCATGATGACATCCGCTTTGGTTCCCAGGATCTTCTTCAGCCTCTCCAGCTCCTTGGGCGCGTTCTTCTTCCTCTTCTCCGCCCGCATCTTCCTCCTCCATTTGCTCCTCAGGCTCTTGGCCATGTCCTGCGGGAAGGGAAGCTGGAGCGGCTCAGGGGAGGGGGCGCCGCACGCGCCCCGCGCACGAGGCCGCCACGCACCCCGCGCAAGGCCGCGCTGCCCAACCGCGCATGCGCAAACCGGGGCGCCCGGCCTCCCGCGGGGGTAGCTGGGCCCTACCGTAACTCTCCGAGCGAGCGCGCAGCCCCCGGCCTGCTGCCCGCGCCCCCGGGATTGTGCCCACGCAGCGCCGCGCGGCCAGGGCCAGGGGAGGCATAAAGGATAAGCATGGGCTCCATCAGAACGTGAAAAGCAAGGTGCTGTTCTTAGCTCTGTTCTGAAGGAAATCCTAAGGCAAAGGGAGAGACTATCACACTCGCTCAAACCCCTTCGCAGCCATGCTTCGGCAGCCTTGCGGCAGGCGCAGCCGGACCCCGGCGGGCAGGCAGGACGCGCGTCTTCGCCTCGTCACTCCGCTCTCGCTGGCAGGCCGGGCGAGCAGCAACAGCCCCGCACTCAACAGGAACGAAGCCTCTCAAAATCGTTTCCACGCTCCCTGCCCCTCCAGCACCTCCACAGCCCCCATGGGAAGCAGTCACAGTCACAGCACCGCTACCCCGGCCAGCACCGACCCGACTGCAGCGTTCACTCACAGCATCATGAAGTTCTCGGGTCTCGGTTTCAAGAACAGGCTTTCCAATTTTTATTGACACACAGTGAGTTTTATTATACATAAATTGATAAAATGCCATAATCAATCTACAAATGATTTTTCAGAACACTGAAGACAAGCAATAAATAATACTAAAAGAACATTCCCTTTAATTGTTTTAACACCCTCACAGCTTCCACAGCAACAGCCTTTAAAAAGGACAGAGTATCTCTATCAGAGACAACATTTAATTTTACCAAAAAAAAACAACAAAAAAATTTATCTCAGTAAAACATTACACAATGGTAAAATCATGCTACCCTTATGTGATACATAAATGAATGATCAATCCCAAAGGAAACATTTTCAGCTGCTAGAGAACAACAGGGAACCTTACTCTGGAGCAATCAGGAGCTGGCAAAATGCTAGTAATTAATTGTAAATTAATTGTAAATAATTTTAAATTAAATTATTTAAAATGTGACTGTAACGATGACAGCATGTTAACTACATAAAATACATGGTCTGGGGAAGAACTGCAGCTAGTAAAAAGCCATTTTTCCCCCTAAGGAGGGATCAATATTCATGGAATGCAAACATAATAAAGATTCAGTCTTTACAAGGCAGAACTACTGAGTTTGCAGATCATCCAAATGCTTAACTTTATTTGTGCTGTAGTCAAACCAATCTGCTTTGACTATTTTTTATTAAATGCCTCCAGAAAACGCAGCAGGTGTAAGAACAGATTTATGATGTCCAAGTAGAGATTGATTGCAGCCACTATGTATTCTTCAGGGGACAATTTGTGCATCAGCAAATGAGTGTCATAAATGATAAATCCACAGAAAAGAAGAGCTCCAGCAGCAGCAAACACCAACTCTATCGTCTCACAAGAGAAAAACAGCTGGAGGGAAATAAAGTATGAAAAATATACTTGTGAATTTAGTTTTCTTTTTAATATTAAAATCCCTGCACACATTTCAAACACAGTCTTTCTAGTGTTATGCAGACAAAACCACAGTATTATGGTGATATTTCAATGCTCTTATTCCATACACTCTCCAGTCACACTCAGTAAAAGTGCCTCCACTTAAGAGGGAGGAAGCTCTGGTCTCCAGAATACTAACAGCAGAACAACTAAAAAACCCAAAATATAATTAGATCTCAAATCTCCTTCACATTTTCTTCATCAAGCAGTGGATCTCAACTGACAAATTTTGTCAATCAACCCAAATACCCCTCTTATGTTGGCAAGAACATCATTCAACAAAAGCCTAAACTGAAAATGTTGGTTAAAATCTCACCAGCATGATCCAGAACAGTAATGGACTGGTTAGGAATTTGCTTTCATTAAGCTATATTGGGCTCATCCAAACCTTTTAGTTACATTAGAAGTTAGTAAAAGGTCAGGCTTTGAGTGAGCTAATCTTAGTGGAAGGTGTCCCTGCTCATGGCAGGGGGGTTGGAACTAAATGATCTTAAAAGTCCCTCCAAACCCACGTCCTTCTGTAATCCTGTGAATATCTTTTAACTGTGAGTACAAAGTATCTTACCCTCAAGATGCCCGACAAGATTAAAATCCACAAACAAGTGAAGAGGCTGAAAGAAAATAAATTACACTGTGACCAACAATATACTTTCTTTAAGGCTTAAAATATCCTTTCTTCTAAAATCTCTTCACAATATATCTGGCAAGTAAATGTCTGGAATTCTTAGATGCCAACTGTTCACTGGTGTCAGCAGTAGAAGTTTTATTAAGCTGTCAAAAGTTATGTTCTATTTTTTTAAAGATTTGAAACATCTGCCTTCTCTCTCAGTGAAAAATCCAGGTAAACTAGTTCTCCAATTGTTCTAAGATTCTTTATTACTGAAAAGAATTTACCAAGGATCAGAACTGGGTAAAATTAATAATTTAAAATAAATAACCCTCACCATTCCCTTGAAGCAGGTTCTGTTGACCTGTATTTCTTATTAAACCTCCAAAGCTTGCTTTAAGAAAGAAAAAACCCCACCTTAACAACAACAACAAAAAAAATTAAAAATCATCAGTATGATAACATACCCTGCTCCAAATTTGCTGAAGTCTCTCTTTGACTGCAAGGTATATGCAGTCAATCCAAGAAATACAGCAGTAGTAAGAATAAAGGCTTGCAAGACGATGGAGACATCATAGAAACTCACTATAAACAGAAAAAGTAATCTGTCAATTCAAGAACATTACACTATTTATTTGCTGAGTTATCTTTTGAGGAAACAGAAATTTCAACTTAACTGTGAATAAAATCAAGTAAATTAGGCCTGAACTTGTCTTTGCATTTCAAATTCATGATCATAGGACTCAGGGATCTTGTAGTAGCTAAGTTTGACAGTTACTTTATAGCTGTAGCTTCTTAAATGGAAATAACAGGTCTTCCATAGCCAGAATTATGAAAACCAACAAAACAAAACTATTTTAAGCACAGATAACAGAGATCTGAAGGAAAAAGACTATGTGAATTATTCACAGTGCTGAAACAATGGGACAAATAAAACAATTCCCTAAAAGGCTTGAAGTTTTGATTAGGGGACAGGAGGGGAAAGACAGCAGAAACAAGTGCAAGCTTTTTATTCCCTCCTTCCTACTTAATCTTTCCTTTCCCCAAATCAGGAGATCATAACCTACAAAGAAGAGGTTTCATCTTATGATGTAAGGTATAGTTCAAGGTGATGCCATGATGTGACTGCACACTATCTCAAAATTTTCAAACAAGATTCATTATCGTTTTAGTCACATCTAGAAAATCCTAACAGCAATTTCTACAACATAATGGATTCCTTTTCCAAATTCTTTATGGAATCAGACAATAGAAAGGCTACTATTTACCTGTAATGGCAACTGTCAGTGCTTCCAGTAGCGTCTACAAAAAGCAAACCCAAAAAAATAGAAGGATAAGAAAACAATCAAACCATTAAACATTAGGTCTCCTGTTAAATCTCTGTGTATGAAAACATACTTCCATAATTTTCAACAAGAAAATGGGAATACTGTCTTACTGGGCTGGAAGTTGTGTCACACAAAAAGTGTAATACAAATATAAATACAAAGTGGAAATGAGTGAGAGTCTGTCCCTATAGAAAAACTACTATTTTCTACTATTTTCTACTGCAAGTGCACACCATTTATATGACACTTCTTACAAACTATACAAACTACAAAATTAATACATTTTTAATATCTTGTTGGACAGTTTTCTAAAACAGTGTCTACATCAGTTTCCACACTTATCCTTTAAACAATCAGCTTACTTACACAGCAAAGCTGTCTTTCAATTTGATCACAAATACAATTTAGGCAACTCTTAAAGCATCAAATTTTAATTGATCTACTGTGACTTCTTTTCAGAAGACTGATTTGCTACATAAACAAAAATATCCAAGAGCAACTGTTAGCCTGGATCTACATATTCACAACATCAGGCAGAAGACTGAAATTTGAGGACAGCTCTGACTGATCTGCCTGTGCTGGAAACATGCTCAGAATTTAGCATCAAAAAGACAAACAGTTGGAGGAATAAACAGTATGGCTGGTTTGGGTCTCTGCTTGAGGCTGTCCATTAAACAATGTAGGTAACAGGAATGCATTCACCTTTCCTATTGAGCAGTTCCATAGAAAAAATCCCTGACATCAACAGAGCAATGGCAGCAGATAGATACCTACACACACACACAAAAATCCTTGCTCAAACTGGTTCCAAGTTCTAAAACTCTTTCTATAAAGATGCTGAAAGAAACCTCACATCTGCCATCTGGGAACAACCTGTGGACAGAATCTCCAAAAAGTAACTCAGACCATCAAAAATATATAGGATGTTTTTCAAGAAATACAAGAAAAACAAATTACATACCTCTAGTTTTGAGGAATTAATTACAATGCAAGATATTCTAGGCACTATTAAACTGAATTAATTAATCAATGAATAATTTAATTTAATAAAACACTTACAAATCCAAACAGAAGGTATAAATTAACAGGGTGATGGCGACTGTAGAAAGTCAGTGCCACGATTACAGCCAGAGATCCAAACGCAGATATCAAAAGCAAGGCAGGCCTGTAAAATTCCATATAAAAAAAAGTAATCAACTTTAAATATTTGTAAGACTACGGAACAGTTTATATAAAACCAAATTTTTAAGTGATCATCTAGGAAAAGATATCCAAAGTAAATGTAATGCAAGTTTACAATAAAACTGTTCTAAAACATGCTACTGCAGGTAATCAGTTAAGAACAGTACAGTCCCAAGCTAAAGGCAACTTTTTCATACAAAAGCTAAAGATTGCCCAGTAATCTATTACCTTGAAATGAACACATACAAAGAAAAAACACCATCCATACAAAGTAAGAGTATTAAAGTATATGTGCTATTTTGCCTGTTCTGGACTCCGTATTCAGAGAAGTATTTTTCAAAGCACCCAAATGCCAAAAACATGGGCACTAACTGCGCCACAGAAAATCAGTACTGACCAGTAAGCATTGCTAAATCATCCCAGGAAAAATGGGACTAACATCAAACACAAAATCACAACAGTTCTAAGTGAGCAGGACAATTTTAAATTATCAGATTTAAGTAGAAAACTGTAGTTTTTATAACCACTGTTTTATACACTACATGTTATACAGAAACTGACACTTTCATGCAGTGTTTAATCCTCCTTCTTAATTTAGGCTTTAAAGTGAAAGTAAATGTCCAAAAGTGCACTTGGTGGAAAACAAAGTAGACTCAGTGCTCTCCTCCCTTCTCAGCTGCTCTTTTCTCTGGCCTGCTCACCACATTTTCATTATGAGACTTACTTTATCATGAAAATCTGAGAGGTGAAAAGAAGCACACCCATAGAAATTTAAGTAGATGAATGAGATATGATTCTGCTTTTTGGAACAGACACCTATAAACAACAGCATTCCAAAGAGATTCTAAAAGTATTTAGACTGTAAAACAAGAAATGTCACTGAGATGTTCTGCAACTCATGCAAATGTTTGCACAGCACAAATACTGAATAAGCACTATTAATAAAGCATGGATTCAAATCAACAACAACACAACAACAACAACCAAAAAAAAAAAAAGTTTTCATAGCAAATCAAAGAGAAAAATGTCAAAGAAAAATTACTCCCTAACCAAATTAAAAAGTACCTACTACAGCAACAAAGCACAGGTTATAAAAATTATTAAGAAGACTGAAATATAGCAACAAGTTACATAATTTATACTAACACATGCTAAACAGCTGCATTTCACCTTAGAATTTACCTTTCATGAACAAATGCTTGCACTCCAGTAGAGTATAGGAAAATTGCAGATGTGACAGTGGTCAATAGAACTTGAATAGAAAGAATGCTGTAGACCTTTCGCAGAAATGCTGCAATAAGAAAAATAAAAATGACACTACTTTTGACTTACAAAGTTCAACAGTACAAGTTCAATCAGATACAAGTTTTCATTTTCATAGGGAACCATTATAAAATCATACTGAAAAAGCACAGAACAAAGTCATAAAAAGCCATTTTACTTTAAAAAACTGACACGGTATTACAGCAAAATTACATTTATTCCTGAACATCATTATTTAACCACTAACAATGATGACAAAAGAAATGCAGAAAACATTTGCAAGGAATTTATTTTGGATTACTTTAAAACCTATGTAAAACCATTCTCACTACACTAACAGCATACCTTTCCCATCATGTTGCTGGTGCTTAATGCACCTGAGAGAGGATTAACATGGAAGGCAGAAACAGCCATAAAAGTTTAAAAATGTAAAGTTTTTAACATTAATGTCTATTGCCATATTAAATATAATATTAAATACAATATATCATCATTTACAACTTGCATTGTACTGAACAGTTATCCACAGGCACAGGCTGGGAAAAAAAATCCTAGAATTAAAGGGCTTCTAAATTCTAGAATTATGGAAGAAAAGTGTAGTTCAGGACATACTGACATATATCATACAGATATTCTCTCTTCTGGATAGAAGGAGACCCAGTCCATTATGCAAAATACTGTAGAAAGAAAATTAAGCTTATAGGGAAAAATAATGAGTCATTAATACTACAGTCTTCAACAAGTTGAAGAGCACATACTATGAAAAACTGAATTACCTGCTTGTGTGTAAACACACTTGTAAGCCATGGGGGACTGGAGCCTACTTTGTCATAATGAACTGACCAAACCTAGAAGTAGCTTCCTAGCTTGCAAAGTCTTCCCCCCACATTACTAAATGCATCAGAAATTTTGCTGGGCATTATCTGTTTCATACCTCCTATTCCACACCTGTTATTTTTCAAACAAGAGAAAACTGTATTTTACAAGGTGGTCTCCTGATTATCAGAAACAAATACTATAAGATTTCACAGCATAAAGGTTTTTATTCCAAAATGTGTCCAGTCACACTATTTCAGCAAGGATTACTGATTAGTCACATTCCGTGCGAGTACTCAATGCTTTGAAGACCTGCACATGAACAGCAAAGCAGGATTTCATGGGCATGCTGAATGCTGTGGAAGAGACAAAAGTTCTAATCCTCACAGAAGAAACTCAAATCCTTCAGTCTCATGCTCAGTAATTACAGCCACTAATTCCAGTATTTACGAATCACAGAACGAATGCGGTTGGAAAAGACCTGTGAGATCACTGAGCCCAACGCGGCCGAGCAGGGCCGTGTAAGGCAGACCATGGCACCGAGTGCCGCGTCCAGGCTTTCCTTAAACACCTCCGCGGAGCGGCGTCTCTGCAGGGACTACGCATCTCATGTGTCATGTTTGGACTTCATCACGCTGGACAAAATCAAGCCTGATTCTACACAGGGTCCCGGGTATAACCCCTCTCAGGAGAAGACCCTTCACGGTTAAATGATAAAGCTTTTCGCCGGCCGCTGTCCCTCGCTCTTGATCCTAACCCGGCCTGAACAGCGCCCTGGCTCCGCACTCACACCCTTTAGCCAGGTTAAAGCTGCGCGGATCCCGCCCGTATTATCCGGGTATTATCACAGGCACCTGCCGGGAGCGCAGGGCGCGGCCTCCCCTCCCGCCCCGCCAGTGCGGGCAACGGGGCCTCTCCGCAAGCGCCTGGGAGGCTGAGCGGGGCCGTGCGGCTCTCCCACTCATCTGCAGCCCTTACCCATGCGGATGTGGACGCTGGCCGAGGCCACGTTGCTGCCATAGTTGAAGTCATCCTCGATGGAGCTCCGCGGGTAGCGCTGCTCCGCCGCCATGGCGCCGCCCGTCTCCGCTGCCGCCCGGGGCGAGCGCCGAGCGCCGAGCGCATCGATCGCGGGCGCCGCCGTAGCGCAGGGCTGGGCCGAGCAGGGGCCCCGCCGAGCGCCGAGCGCGTCGATCGCGGGCGCTGCCTTCGCCCGAGCGCTGCGTCTGCCCGTGGCTAGTTCAGGTCTGAAGGGCCTGGAGAAGAGGAGGAGGTTCCAGTGAGGGGGAAAACCCAGCGTTTTGGCTGGTTTTCACCTTTGATCCGCTCTGCCTGCTCAGCTGCAGACACGTACCTGCGTTCAGCAGAGCCTGATGGAAGCGGCGTCGGGCTGGTGCTCCCGTCAGCGTGTGTGCCACACACGAGTTTCACTTCCAGAAACCTTTAATGCCAATCAGAATTTTACCACTTCTGCTAGTTTCGTGTCCCGTCCTTCAAACTCAGTGTAGCTGAACAGAAAGCGCAGCGTTCCTCAGACAAAGCGCTTGGCACAGCCGGGCCTGGTGGCAGCTCACAGTGAGCAACCACAGAAGCTGCGAGCTGGGGATGCGCGCGGGGCAGCGCAGTAGCTTATTTCTTATCCTGGTGAATATTATCTAAAGTGTGCCAAGAAGCTGAAGCAACTGACACTTTAGAAATATATGTAATAGATTTGACTAGAAGTGCTTTTGAAAATTGGAAAATAATGGCCTGAACTGTATTCAGTTTCTCAAGGGAGAAGTAAATCAATTCTGTGATTTTGTGATGAAATAATCTTGAGCAGCTTTTCTACCGGGTTGACTTAAGATACTACATTTCACTTGCAAAGACAAGAATTATGAGCATGACTTTATATTCTGGGATGTATTTATGACTTTCTTAGCATCATTTTTCATTCTTGAGTTGCTGCAGCGTAGGATGTTTTAGTTTAAATCCTTAATTTGGAGCTTTATGCATTGCTTACTCTGCTGAATAGTAACTGTTTTGAAACAGTTATGTTGTCTGCTTTCTTGCATCTGCCTCTGCAGAAGAACAAGGCTGATGTTCTCCCAGAAGAAGCATTTAGAGTTCTGGTCAAGCATCTGGTGTTGCCTTCTCCCAAATACATGCATTGCAGTTTTCTTTGAAACACCTCTTAGAGTCATTCTGTGTGAGAAAAAGAAAAATTCAGAGCATTGATGCAAGAGTTGACTCCTGCCTGAGGCTTGAGAGGATTGAAGGACAGGTAAAATAGTAGCCTTCAAATATTCTTTATAAGGCTGTTGCAGTCCTCCCGCTCTGGAGAAAGTGTCACATAAGAGGTAGCATGGCTCAAACTGCAGCAGGGGATATTCAGGGTGGAAACCTGAGTACTTGTAATTTTAAGACTAATCAGGGTAAAGCTGTGGAATAGTTAGCCTGGGGTTTAGGCACAGGCTGAGAGATAGGAAGGAAACAGGCATGTGAGCCTTTACACTCACACACCCACCTCCTGTGTGGAGGATGTTGGTCTGATGGAAGACACCAAGAATCAGTAACAAGCTTATTCAGCAAGGCAAGACACAAAGCAGCAAAATCACCCAGTGACACCACTGAGAATAATCTGCCAAAGTTGCTGCAGATGGGAATGGGAAATAATTTATGCCTGCAACACTGATAAAGGCTGCAATTTTCATGCCAAAAGAGAGCATCATTCTTGTCTTAAGGTCCTTCTTGTTACTTGCAGGAGCATACAGAATGCAGTTCTTTGGAGTGGCTGTACTGAATGAACATTTAATGACACTGAGTCTGCCTGAGTGCTTCCAATGTCTTTGCAATTTTCCATTCCTCACTTGGGAAAGTATACCTTGTAAAATGCTAAATATGCCTTATAAAAAGGGAAGTGTGTTTCACATTGCCTTTCTTTTCTGCATTTGATGTTTTCATAAACATACCTCCATCACACTATTTTTATTTGAAACCACGGCAGTCCCACAGTGGCTCCTCGGGGCTGGCTAGACGCTCCCGCTCCGTGTGCGTGCGTGCAGGGGTGAAAGAGCTTTCTGTTCTCCCAGCTTCTGCCCTGGGCTCTGCTGTGGGGAAAGGAAGCTCGCTGTCACTGGAGGCCTGGGGAAGGACCATGAACTCCTCTGTGCCTTTTGTCTGCCTTATACATAATCAGTGGCTTTGCTGGAAAAAGTCCATCTGTTGCTCAGAGGTACTTGGGAAAGGTAGTTGGAGCGTTGCCAGGATTCTGCTTCTTTCCAGAGGTTTGTTTTTAAATCATTGTGCGGGAGGCCCTTCGCTTGCTTTGAGCAGTGTTCCCAGAGTGACCCCTCTCAGCATGGCTTTGATATACATCTGTGTATCTTCACATCATCACGGCTGCTGTTGAGGCAGCACTAAAGGGTCTCCTCTTCCCAGACTGCTGAGTCCGTGACCTTTGCATGGCTCCGTACAAATGCATAAGGCACAACTGCTGTAGTAGTGCTGGAGTGTGGTTCCAGGAGTACAGTCACACATGGGGCACTGTGGCTGCCTGCCAGCCTTTCCACAAGGAGCTAACACCCAGGCAGTTTGTGCTCAGGATGGCACAGCACACATGGATACAAAGGAATGTGGGAAAACAGAGGAGAGAACTTGATTATGTAGGTGCATCCATATGGCCATTAACCATTCATTTATCCCCAGGTGAGCTTTGGTCTCTCTGTTTCAAAATAGTTAAAGGGATCATTTGATCGTGTGATCCTGAGGAATCCTAATTTGAAGAAATGTGAGTTGCAGCAGCTTTCCAGGATCTAAGAGAGCCAGAGATGTGCTTTTTAAAAAGGGCATGGTGATGGCTTTGAAATGAAAGAGAGTAGTTTCAGATTAGATATTAGAAAGAAATTCATTACTGTGAGGATGGTAAGTCACTGGGACAGGTTACCCAGAGAAGTTGTGGATACCATCCACATCCCATCCCTGGAAGTGTTCAGTGCCGGGCTGGATGGGGCTTTGAGCAACCTGGTGTAGTAAAAGGTGTTGCTGCCTTTGGCAGGGGGATTTGAACTAGATGATCTTTGAGGTCCTTTCCAACCTAAACCATTCCATCATTCCATGACTTACTTCCATGAAGTTATCCTCACACTCAAAATGCAAAGTTTTCCATGGGAACTGGAGACAATAATGTAATCGAAAAGTTATTCCAAATTATATTTCAAAGTGTACAGTATGTAGGTGCAAAATCATCATTATGTTATTACAGGGCAGGAAAATAACAAGGAAACTCAGAGGCAGATGTGCCATCTGTTGCTATAAAATCTCTGATAGTGAGTTTTCAAATCCACTGATTAAGGGAAGAGAGTTTATCTTCTTTAGTACTTACAGTTTCATGAGAAATACTCTACCCTTTAGCAATCAGATCACATAGCCAAGCTATTCCAGGATGAATAAACTTCTTTCAATGTTTCTTTGGTTTCCTAAAGCCAACGTCTCTGCCTGATGATGGTATATTCTTTTTCCAATTAAATCCCACCTGCGTTATATGTATTTTATTTCATTACACCTCACCCTATTGTAACTCATTTAGCTCCTTTTAAAATAAATTTTTTAGACCATGAGTATTTTTGATAAGATATGACAGATTAGTTTTGGATCTTACTCTCAGTGGAGGTCTAGATACAATAAGAAATGGGTTGTGCCTAGGAACAGAGCTATCTGGTGCCACTGGGCAGTAGTCCATTGGTGTGGGAGGTGCAAACTTACCTGCCAGGGAGCAAGATGTGGAAGCCTGGATCTTTATTTTAAGGGTTATGAACAGCTCTTGTACAGACATGTTGGTTTGATTCATGTGATTGGGTGAGGCATTTTGAATGGGCTCAGGGTGAGTATAATTCCTTTTGAAAACAGAACTTCAGGATAAATATATCTCTGCAGCTAATAGAGTAGTACTGGTAGTTAATAATCCTAACAATAAAAGTCTTCTTTCAAGGTTTTTACCCATTTATACAAGTCTCATATATTTCAAGGATGTCATCTTATTTTGACAAGCTGAGGGATTTTTATTGTAATGTCAGGATCAGTCTGGAATCTGTCTTTGCTTATCATCACACCTTTGTTATTTCAGTAGCTGCTGAAGTTTAAAAAAAGAGCATTACCATTTTATTCTGTTTAGGACTGAAAATATGGAATGCTACACTGACAGCCCAGATATAGGCAATTTTTCCTTTCTTTATATATCAAGGGATTTTTTTTTCATGGAAGTAATGTTACAAACTAAACCAGTTTAATAACTGCACTACCTTGTAAAATAGAAGGTGGATCATTCTTGAATTTGTTTCTCTGGACAAAACATCAAAGCATACTGTGCTCTGGGCTTGCTATTATTTTGTTCAGTTTCAATTTAGCAGTAAGATCTGCTTGAGTACTGGGAGTGCAATATAGGCTCTCTTTATAAAACCCTTAACTACTCTTTCTGTACAAATTCCAATGTGCTTTAATTGCCTTAGATGTCCTCACTGAACATTACATCACCTGTAATGGCTAGTCATTCTGTCATCTAAAACCTAAGTGTACTCACAGAAATTAGTTTTATCTCAACATTTGAACTTATTTCATTATGATCACTTTTAATTCTGAATCTTTATTTCCAGGCATTTTGAAAAGTTGAGGTCAGATATGCTTATTTCCATTTTGTGTAGTTCAGTCTAATCCTGATAAGAACTCCCACGTTTAACATGAATAGTATGTATGTTGCTAAAGGAGAAAAAAACCCCAAATATTTAAAATAGTGGCTTTTCAGCTCATGGTGAGGTCTGTTTTGCAGAGATTGAAGAGCAGAATTCAACTCTAAATGAAAACAACTGCGCTTAAGTGTCTATAAATAGGTCTCTACGTGTGTACAAAGTGCTTAAGCAGTCACTACTGTCAGTGGAAATAAAGGTGGCATGCAGATGCCTAAATGTAAGTGTGGGGTGCCTTTTTATGGCTCTTAGGGTATCAGTCTCAATTCCATTTGCTCCTCTGTGAAGGCACTGAGCATCTTTAATTTTCTGTTTTATCTGAAAAGCTGAGCAATACCTTGGGTACCTTGGAGCATCCTGAAAGGCACCAGATTCCAATGCCTAAGCAATGGCACCCTGCCTGTGTGGAACATATATCATGATTGGGATGGGCACAAAGCAAGGGCAGGAAAAAGGGAGGAGGAGCTGGCAGAAAAACCTGAAGGCATGAATTATTTCTGTGAAAGAAGACACTTGTATGATACTGATGTCAATGCAGTCTTACCTCTGCTGGGAGAGCTTTATCAGCACAGCAGTACCCACACAGACATGGCCCTCTTTATTTTGGGAGCCTACTGGTGCTAACAGAGCTGGGAGGAGAGGAGGACACACTTCATCCTCAGGCGCTGCTTGCACCCAGGTTTTGTCTAAAGGGGCTTCAAAAGGCACAAGGCATGGCTGAAATCACCTCATCTCCTCATGCTGCCATCACACACCTGTTGACCCCAGTGTGCAGAGGCTGCATTCAAGTCCTGCAGTGTCCTGCACAGGGACTGGGACAAGAAATTTGAGGAATTTGTGTCCTTTACCATCTTCAGACAAAAATGCCAAGGGCACTAAGGGGCCTTTGGGCCATAAAGTGCTGAGCAGCCCTTGGTTTTCCCACACCTTTTTTCCACAGCTGAGTGGCTTTAAAGACACTTCCTGATAGGAAGGGAAGGACAAAAGTGGTGTGAGATGTTTGTTGTGGTGCTGATGGAACAAGAGTGTTGTCAGCCTCATGCAGGCTCTTTAGGAAGTGGGTCAGCATCAAATCTTTTGCTTATTCATAAGGTTAATTATTTAGTTGTCTGAAGTCAGCTTCTTCAGCATTAAGTCTCAGGAGATGTATGTCAGATATGTTGTTGCTGCTCACTTTGCATAAGGCAGAAACAAAGCTCATAGCTCCAGACATAGCAAAATGTTTCCATGTCACTTCAAGGCGCCTCTCTGGAGCAGCAGAAGAGACTGCCACAGCTCCCTAAATACTGCACTTGTCCAGCAGCAGAGAAAAGAGTTGAAGACAGAGCTCTCAACTGAGTGTTTCCAAGTGTTAATATTTAAATGCCATTTTTAAAACATCAGTGAATCTCGTGTAATCTTGATGTTCTCAGATACTAGCAAGAAGAACAGTGGTTCATTAGTTAGCCAGAGATTTGGATAATCAGAACTGAATTTTTAGCTGGATATTCCTTTTAAAACTTGATTTTTACTTTGACAAAGAGTAGTATTAATTGGTGTATGGTACCTGTACAGAGACTGTGAGCTGGACAATCATCTTTGTTGTATTCAGGATTTTTTCTATACTGTTGTCTGCATCACCTGTTTTGAAAATGTTTGGAAAAACCTAACCTCCTGTGAAAAGTTTTTTGATTTTTTTTTTTTTAAGTAGAATTGGGGTTAGATGTTTTCAGTGCTTTGAGAATTGAGATGTATGAATGCCAGAAGTTAATGCTGTGGCTTTATTGCTGTTTCTCCTGCAGCAATAAAGCAGCTCAGAAGCCCCTGTTCATTTCAAAAGAATTAATTACGTGTTTCACTGTATGTTGAATTCCAGAGGTTTTGACTACAAGGATTTTGACTACAAGGATTGCTATTAGTGACTTTACAAAATGCAGAATCATCATACAATAGTTGTGGTTGGAATGGACCTGAAAAGGCATCTAAACCAACAGCCTGTGATAAGCAGGGACAGCTTCAAATAGACCAGATTGCTCAAAGCCCCATCCCCCCTGACCCTGAATGTTTCCACGCATGGAGCATCCTCACCTCTCTGGGCAACCTGTGCCAGTGTTTCACTGCCCTCACTGGAATATTTGCTGGTGGCTGGCAACCCACTACCACCTGGGATCAGAATACCCACACTGGTAATAGCAGTGAGCTTTAGGGTATGTGCTGCCTGAGTGAGCTGTAGCATTTAGGGCCTGTCTTGGTCTTGTGAAAAGGTTCTCTGCTGAGGCACCAGCTGTGCTTGAGCTCTTGCCCTCCAAAGAGTGACAAATCTAAATTATGTAAACAAAGGGAACGAGAAGGTCCATGTTGAGATACAACCTTTTGGTTTTCAGGAAAGCAGAGCCATATCAAATTGATAGGTCAAATCCACTGATTAAATTTAAAGGATGCTGTTTTAACAGTGGTGTTGGCTTTTAAGCCTGTTTCAGAAATAGTTAATACTGAGCATGCAGAAAGACAACCAGAATTACACAGTAATGTTAGTTATACTAAGAAATTGAGTGTCCAGGTAAATTTCTACTGTAAATCACTTAACTTAGCCTACTGTCATGTGTGAGATCTCATTGACTATTCTGTAGCATGCATCATTAGGAGCACACCTGCATTTGTTTGCATCCTAATCCAGTTATTCAATACTGCTGTTGTTTTTTAGGGATCCTTGCCTGAGAAAAATAGATTTAAAAATTATTTTCATAGATAGTTGATTCTGTGTCTTAATGAGTCAGCCATTAAAGTGATTGATTCTTTCAATCTAGTACTTAGTGTTACATATCGAATCTAATTAGAAACCTAATATCTCCACTAAAATATTAAACACATTCATTAATACCTGCCAAGAAAATAACCGTAATTGCAATTGAACCCTTTTTAAAGCTGTTTTTTAATTACTGGCCAAAACCCATAATTGTTCACCAAGTGTTCTGCAGTTCCCTCAAAACACTAGGTCCAAAGTTAGCAGCCATGTTTTAGATGCTACCACTTTGCTGAATATCACAGCTGGGGCAAGATTCTGCTTAATCATCTTCTGAAGACAACAATAGATGTGACAAAGTATTAACATAATTAGAGTTCTTTATGAGACTTCCAACTTGATGATTTTTTGGGAACCTATCCCTTTATATTCAAATATTAATTTATTATTTTTCAAGAATAACAGTCAAAAGGAGAGAAAAATCTGTCAACTGGTTTCTGCAGCAGCACTTCCAAGGTATTTTCTAAGTACTGGACCTTAGTCTGAGGACTCATGTGCCTTAGTATAAAGCAAGACTGAAATACGTGTCTTTATGTGGCTGGGATGCAAGTAATTTCATTTTAAAAGCCCAGAAAATCCCCAAAACTCAGAGAAAGCTTCTCTCACAAATTAAAGGGAAAAAAATATTTAAATGCCCTACACCAGACCTCATGGTCTGTTTCTTCAGTATGAGCAAATGCACACAGTAGGGACTTTAACTCCTAGGGCTGCTGAATTTCCCAGGTCTGTGGAGAGTTCCTCTGTGAAAGTTTTCCTTGCCTAGCATGTCTCTTGCATTAGAGCAGGGGAAATGTGTCTCCCTTGCCCAATAGTCACACTGCTGTTTTGCTGGAGTGCTTTGCAATACACGTGGCTACACCAATTGTTTTGAAGATCTGTGTACTTTTTTGAGGGTATGGATGGAATAGGGCAGTATATGAGATTGCTTGAGCTAGTTGTTCTTGAAAAGGTGGGATTTACAGTCCCACTTTGAAAGCCAACATTGAGCAGTAATTTTAGCAGTTTGCATGGACTTGGGACTGACTTACAACTTTGCTGTTACCTAAAACTGGTTCTCTTTGACTTTTTATACAAAGATTTATATAAAAACTGCATATTAACCTACATTGGAAGGAACGTGGATGGAAGTGCAGCAGCTTATCCTGAAGAACTTCAGGGGCAGACATTTCCAAAGAGAAACTTTGACAGACAATCACATTTTCATGTAACTCCATGCTGAATAACACAATGTGTAGATCATAGCCAGTGTGAGCTGCATTCTGTGTGGGCTGTTGCTTGTGCTCACAGGAGGAAGGCAGTGGGCACACAAGGATTGGTGGCAGGGAGGGCATTGCTTTTCTGGGTGGCAGCCTGCATTCCAGAACCCTCAGCTAATTGTGGAATCACAGCTTTAATGTTTGACCCAACTATTTCCTTTGTGGCTATCACATTCAAATGTTACTTGGAGCATAAATTAGTCCCTTGGTAGTGTTAAGACTTGGGACAATATCATAAAATAACAGCAGGCTGGAGCTCTGTTACATAGCAGGTACCAGTGTAAAAATGTGTGTCTCAAGGTGTGTGGCTCAATGTATGTGGCAGGACCAGCTAGTGCCCAGCCAGGCTGTAGTGCCAAAACTTTGAATATTTCTCTGCCAGTCTCAGAAATCCATGTTTGGAATGATATTTCATATTGGGCTTCTTAGGACAGAGATGGAAATGCACCCTCAATCTCAAAATACATTGAAAATTGCTGTATCTGCATCTGTGTCCTGACTGGAATGGATGACAGAAGCTATCTGGATGGTGAATTCTCCCTTAAATTTTCTTCGAAATCACAGTGCTTTTCTCTTCACATTTCTGTGAAATTTGTATGTTGCTGAGAGGTTGCACTGCTATGGTTACATTGTGGAAGCCCTTAAGAGGCAGCTGAAGGTGTCAGTCCTGTCATCATTTATTATTTGGGGGAATAAATCCCAAGCAGAGCTCCTCCATCTAAAATGCACACTTGGAAGATTTTCAAATGGATATGATTTTATTGATGATTTAAGAGGAACAAAAAATTCTGACTTCATGATGATTTCACCTTTCTCATATAAGAACAGGTGTAAAATTTGCAGTTCTAGAAAATGTTACCTAAACATTCTTTGTATCCTGTGTTCCTAGGAAGTAGAGGGTATCATTCATCTAATTGAAGTTTGTGTTAATGGAATTTTAGGGCAATGCTAGGGACCACTGTTGTGTCTACTAAGCACTCTAGAAGTACAGTAACTGCATAAATGACCCAAATATTTTAAAGTTTCTTTTAGAGAAAGAAGAGAGAAATGTATAGAAGCAGGACTTTGAGCACATAGGCATTGTGTTTGAGAGACCAGTAGCAGTTCTCAGGATGATCCAGCTGATGGTAGACAGGAGTTTTCTGGAGGCCAATTTGCAATGTAAATATTTATCGACTTGTATTTTTCATTGTGCTGTGCTGAATTTTGCATAGACATTAATACACTAAGGTAAGCAATGAAATATATAAATCTCAGCAATTTCTTTCTTTCTTTCTTTCTTTTTTTTTTTTTTTTTTTTTTTTTTTTTTTTTTTTTTGGAAACAGTGTATATGCATTCCCGAGTCTCATCATTAAGATAGAAAATACTGAAATATGCTGTGATTGACAGTTTCTAGCAGCACCAATGTGGGAAAAGATGCTTTTCATCAGCCCCACATATAATTGTAATTCTCATTGAAATTCTTTCTGTAAATAGGTTGATGCTGGGAATATAGTTTGAGAAACTCACAGGCTTTCCTGAGAGTTATGATTCCCATGATGGCAATAAATTACAAAACTCATTTTAAGTGCCTTCGAGTTCTCAGAATACAAATACAAATTTTTCCTTCAGATGCTTACTGACATTCTGCATCTGCATAGTTTGTTACTTCTGCACAGAACAGAAAGCAAATATAAAATTGCTGCATTTTTGTGATTTTATCTATTTTTATTCAACAATCTACCAATATGTAGATACCATTTGTAGTATCATTGGTGGTATTTAGCACAGATGACTTTAGCACAGTTCTATTTTGGAGTGAAGCGGTAGTTTCATCTCTTAGGTTACATCTGCCTAATCACTAGATGTGTGCCACTGTCCCCCATCCAACTGATAGAGCAGTTTCCACCCTTCCAAAGTATCAAAGGATAAATCCACTTTAATTACTAAAAATTAACTCTGGGACTGTGTTTTCTATGACATTGATGTGTTTTATCTCTTGATTAAGAAAACCCCAATCAGGTTTCCGACAATATAGAAACTGGGACAATGTATCAAAATATTGCTTTCAAATGTAAAATGTTTTAAAATCAATATTTAAAAATCACATTAATTTTAAATATCAAAAAAGGTAGATTTTTGTTTTTCCCAATAAGTCTATTACCAACACAGCAACATCACTCTTGTGACACAAATAAAAAGGTAGGGTAATGTAAGGCTTTGTGAAGTACACAAAGGACAGAGAATAAACCACTGTACCTCTGGCAATATTAAAAAAATGAACAGCAATAATTCTGGTTTTGCATTGCTTCATTGCTTAGCATTTGGTTCTTCCTAAGAAATGCATTGCCACTCCATTCTTCTTATTAGTAACTTTTATTGCATCCTTGTTTGGAGAGATTGAAGGAGTGGAGAGATTGAGGAGCACCAGAATGTGGAGAATACAGAAGAGGAAGTTTCTGACGTGCCTCCAGATGGTTTCCTGCCTTAGCACAGGAGCAGATGGTGAGTCCCCAGCACCTGCAGCAGTGCTGATGCTCCATCATGGCATCACTGCTCTGAGCTGTGGTGTCTAGAGAGAGGAAAAATCCCATGGCAGAGAGGCACAGTTTTCTCTCTGCTTCATAGTCCCAAAGCTCACCTTCAGCATCCTTGTACCATTATCTTTTCATTTACTAGTTGTAATTCTGTGAACACAGCAGTGAAAACAGTGTGTAATATTGGTGACAAAAAGGGGAAAAGAACCACAAAGCTGTTAATATTGTATACATGGAAGGTAAATAATGCTCAGCTTTCTATGTAAAACCTTACATGCTCATATCTACTTAAAATTCCATTCCCTGGAATAAATGTTTAGAATAGAACAAATGAAGAAGGGAAAATTAAATTGCCTCTTGCTGTCAAGAATGTTGTGAATAACTCATTGGCTAGTGTTATTGAGATATAAGAGGATAGGAAGTATCTGCACAGGTTTTTATTTACTTTATGTACATACAGAAATCCTGTAATAAGTTTTGAGTTTTGTTATGTGGTGTTGAATTGTAATTTTGCAGCCACAACTGAGAATCTAAGCTCCCTGCCATTGCAACTGAAGAGGCAGGGGCTTTTTTTGTGTGCTTGGTTTGGGAGCACTTTCTATCAGTCTGATTTCTGTTAAAGATTGTTTAATTAAATATAATTGCAGAGGAAGTGGTGCTAATTAGCATATTGAACTGGATCTCTTACAGCCTTCCTGGAAACACTCCCAATGCAAGAGCTCTCCTGGGACCTTGTGCCCATCTGCAAGCAAAGGAAAAGGAAAAGTCTTTGGTGTCTTCTGTGGTATAGGTTTATTCTTATCTTTTAATTTGGCAAGCACATGTGATTCTTGCATGTACCCCATGGCCCGAGCATTGGATGTCAGTAAGGTAAATGACTTCACATTTTCCTTTTATGATAGAGGAGTTGCACCCCACATTAACAAGACTAAAGTCCATCTGTGCACTGTAACTCACTGATTATATATGTTTCCTGGCTTATATATAGGCAAAACATATGAAGAAACTGTGGAAACTCTTTCATTCAGAAGTCACAGCCTTGCAGTTGTAAGTTGATTTTGTTTTGGCTTTTCCTTTTCACATTAACTTCTTGCCAAGCTGCATGTAAACCTCCTTTGTCTAGAAAAATGCAACCTTTTCAAGAGTAAAATATTTCAGGGGTTAGCTGAAACCAGTCTTAGCTATTCTTCTGGCTTCATGCCTATGGAAGTGATTAATGGTTGGAATTTATGTCACAGAGCACATAATAATTTGTTAGAAGAAACTGGATTCAGTCACAGCACAGGCATTTTTCTCTTCCTGTCATTATATTTTGTGAGGACTTACTTATTTCCTGCAATCTCAGCCCATGTGAAGAAAAGAATGATAAAATTTCTGCATAATTTTTCTGAGAATACATTTATACTCCAGATGACCTTTGGAGTAAATTTGAACTATTAGATTTTCCCACATATTTATAGCTCTGACTGTACGTCTTTGCCAGCAGATCTTACAGGCTTTATCCACCAAACATTTATTTATGGTTAAAAACCAATTTGCACTGGGTACGCTATAGAAAAAGTTCAAAGCCATTACATTTTAATTTTTCATTTATAGATTTTTTTTTTTTCCTTCTGTATTCTCATCAGGCAATGTTACATTCAAATTCATAACACATTTACTTAAGTAACTCTTTACTTCATTCAATGCCTTGCTGTGCTGATGTAGCTATTTTCTGTGAAATTGACTTTCCTGAGACCATGCTTGCATATATAAAATACTGGTCCTTTCCTTCCTACTGAGTGATCAAGAATTCTAAAGGTACCCAGAGCCTATACTTCTTCACCCAAGCTTGCTTGAAATAGATGGATATTCTCATGGAATGAGCTGTTCTACTTTATATTAAGAAAAATAGTGCAGAAGCCTTAATTGACAAATAAACATTGGCACTCTCCTTTTGTGTCAGACTTTTTTAAAATGTTTACTTGTACTATACGATGTCCACCACATTAAAATAGATTTCCAAGGAAAACAATGTTTTCTGGAGAGTGCTTTTGGTTTGAGAATTTTATCTGGGTGTGTGTTTAGGATTTTCTGCTTCTGTGTGTGGCTACAGTGCTCTGTGCATCTCGCAATTCCTGGATGTGGAGAATCCTGGGACAGAGCATGCTGGGCACTGCAGCTGTGCTGCTGGTGTGAGGCTCTCCAAAGTTTTACATTAACTCATGGTTTCCTCGAGCAATGACTGTGAAAGCTTGCTAAGGCCCCAGTTCACCAGTGCCATTAAGAAGTGCTGCTTTTTGAAATACCTTTACATCGGGTCTCAAAAGTACTCTGCTGAACTGGGGATTAAGTTAATACTTGTGTTATCTTACAGGTGTACCACAGGCTTGAAGAGGGTCAAATGGGAGTTCATTTATCTTAATTACTCTGATGTAAGAGAAGCAGCAGAGGCCAGACAAAAAAATTATTTAATCCTGCTGTGTATAGAACAAACATTTTCAGCACCTTTTCAAGACATGACGGCACATAATACCCATGTCTCTGCCAATACTTTTATAATTGCACTGAAAATGGGTTTTCCCTGTCAACATCAGCTGAGAAACCCTTGTTGCCAATAACTGAAACCTGCAATAGCAATAAATTTTTCTTAGGATTAAATGGAGTTTGAAAGCCTCCAGTACAACTTAATGTAAAACACTCTGTTACTGTGCTGGTGTTTATATCAATCCAATCTCTTCAATGTGTGTTTTATGCATTTCCTTTTTTGTAAAGATAGGAAAAGAAGATATTAAGGATCTTGATATTGCAAATACTTCTATATTTCTTTAGGAGTAGTGTCATTATTTTCTACTCAACCCCTCTGAAAATGTTGACAAGTTATTTCTTATTTTTGATGACAAAACACAACTGGGTGACATTTAATGAAGAAAAACAAATGAGACTATTGGAGTAGGGAATGTAGATTAATGTGTATATCAAAGTCCTTCAGTGAATATCCAGTCTACACTCAAAATCAGAAGGATAGCAATTATGATATGGTGTTTTTTTAAAGATTGCCATCTATTGTTGTGCTTTTCAATATGGAATTTTTATCTTATACAGAGTATCAGCTTAGTTAATGCCTCTGGTTTTGTAATGATTGTTTCTCTTTATAATAGAAAATTTGTTTGAATATATTAATAGGAGCAGCCAAAGTTTTTCAATATTTGCATATTATCCAGATCTGATTTGTAACAGAACTGCAAGGTATGTTACAGATATTACATTTACATACATGCTGTGCAGCATTCATACACAGACAGAGCAAAAGGAACCAGCGTGGCACGAGATGTATTTAGAAAGCAATGGTTCCAAAGAACATAACTGTTTCATTCTCTTAAAAACTTTAAGCTTTAAAATGTTTGGATAATAAACTGCTTTACTGTTGTCCAGTTGCCTAGTTTTATGAAGAGCTCTTTGCAGAATGACAGGCATTAAAGTGGACTCCATTTCAGCTCAGCCTGTCCCCATTCAAGTTGTAGGGACCCCGTCCCCAGCCTTGTCCCCTCCCTGCCTGGCTGTGGGGCCTGTTCAGCAGACTGCCAGACTTTCCAGCTGGGTCTCAGACCTGGTGTGTCTGGCAGTGGGGCTGAGGGGTGCTCTGGCTGCCCCCCAGCCTGTCTGCCCCCTGCCAGGCTGCTGGGATGGGCCCAGGCTCCTCACCCTCGTGGACATCCCTGGCTGGGAGCTCCACACGCTCCTTGCCCTGGCACCGACTCTGCGTGCTCAGTGCTTCCCTAAACACCACACAAGTGAGACTTGGATCCTCCTCAAATTTTTGTTGAGTTCAGTGAACTCATGAGTGTGAGTCATGGTGCATCTGCAAAAGAGCTGTTGTAAAATGAGAGGCTGAAATTTGCAATTTCAACCATGCTTGAAACTTCATGGCTGTTCTCAGTTATATGAAAAAAAATTGAGCTAGAGTTCATAGTAATCACTCCTGTCTTATCCACATAATGTGAATTCAGATGGATGGATTCTACAGGAACCAATATACAAAGATTGTCTTTTGCACGAGGTCAAGTATTTAGAATTTAAGGTTTAAAAGGAATTTGGTTTGGGAAGTTATGAACAGCTGAAGAGAGAATTTAGAATGGAAGTAACTATTACATTAGCCATGCACTACTACTAATAAATATCAAGCAGTGCAGTCAGACACTGGCCCAGTGTATGCTTATTTCAAGCATTTGCTCATCTTGAAAATATTTAAAGATCTCAGTAAAAGTGATGGACTTCTTCTTCCGGCACATACATAAACAGAATTACTTCATTGGAGCTATAATGAACAATAAAATACAAATATAAGAAACAGGAAGGATTTGATGCATTAAGAAATATAAGCATTGAATTTCCTTTGCCTGATTTTTCACCCTCCCTCTCTTTTCTCCCTTCCCACCTTTTTTCATATGTAAGCAATATATATACCTCTATATATAATTCCAGTACAAACATACTTTTGCATAACCACATTCAACCAAAAGGATCAATTTTTTCTGTGTAATGCTTGAGATCCCAAATGGTAATTCATGTTTGCACTGAGAGTGCAGATACAAATAAGTTCTGGAGGTAAACAGAGAAGTTATTGAAAAAGGGCAAACCTATAAAATGTCATCTAAGGCTATGGAACTTCAACAATCAATTTTTGTAAACTAATAAAATCTTTTTCTTTTCCTGAATTATCTGATTGATAGGGGAGATGGTCTTAATTTTCTTTGCTCTATTTGATTTGATGTTAAATATTGTGTAATGATTTTATCATTATAAGGAATGTAGGCAAACGATAAATATAAAAATAATTAAAATCCAATTAAATATACTTAATAGCTAGAGTTGGTTATTCATAGTTTATTAATATTTTACAATCTCAAAAGTAAAAGAAAAGTAGCTTTATTTTATACTATTTTAGGCCATAATGAAAGTCTTGACAGGCTTTGAAAAAGAGACAAAGAGTCCAAAACATTATCTTGGTGAGCGTCACAATGCAAAATGGCACGCTATGTTTCTAATTTTACTGTTCTAATTTTTTACTGCAACTAGGTTATACTTTTTCTAGCCAGAAAGATGTGATGGTGAACATGATGGAGAAAACTTTAAAATTCATGCCTTGCAAATTGTTGGTCTAGTTTGTCAAGTATATCATGTGTAAAGTTGAGATCCATCACATGAGAAGTCTGTATGAGAGAATAACCTTTATGATCAAAATGATGTTTTACAACAAATAGGAGAAATTCAGGAACAGGATTAAAAGCACAAATGACAGCATGGTCTTCCCCAGTTAAAACCAGATACCAACAATAGATGATGATGAAATGTATATAATTAATTTTGAAATATTTTTTTAGAATATTTACTGGACTTTTTTAAAACTCCATTCATTTTCCCTGTCGCATGCTCTATCAGGACTGTATGAATCTGGGCACCAGTACTGCTACTGTACTGCTCAACACAGATGCCATGTGTGGAGTGGGAAGAGATCCCAGTATGGTGTAATACTCTGGAGCAGTGCATGTGGACCCTGTCCTGTGCAAGAATAATCCAAGATTCTGGTTTTAAAGATTGCCAGTACCATAAAGGTGAAATGCCTTCACTTTTTCTGATTACATTGCAATCTTTATAGGTCAAGGTAGCAGCAAATAAAAATATTTATTGCATACTAAGTTGAAACATCACACAGCTGAAAAATTGTATGAAAACACAACCGTCCTAATCATCATAGGATCACAGGACGAATGAGCTGGCCAGGGACCTCTGGAGATCTCTAATCCTTCTGCCCAGGCTGGCAAGGGCAACGAGGAGGGCAGAGGTTTCCTCTTTTACCTTAATTTTTGCGCAACCCTTTCCAGATAAGAGTTGTATTTCCAGAAGAAAACCTCAGGTGGCAGCAGCACCATAACTTTTGGAACTAGTCCTGGTCTTCAGCAGTTCTTCCCTCCTCCTGTCAGTCATTAGGGCTCGTTAATGCTTGCGCTTCACACCATTAGCCAGTCGTCAGCCGCTGGCAAAGTGAAAGTGTTTTTTCCTCTCTGATTTAGCAGATCTCATTTGGAAGTCTTGCATCCATGTTTTGTATATTCCTACAAACGATGCATACTTTTATATAATCGTGTAAGCTGAATTTGGGTTACTTAGGGTCGATAATGTGTTTGATTTGATTTAAATCTCTCAGAGCACTCTCTGAAAGTTCTCCTGTCTCCTTTAAGTTAGATTGTCATCCACTTTCTATTTCCTTGTACATGACCACAGGTGACCAAAAAGGAGGGAAGGTGGTAGTAAAAGATCACTTAAAGGGCACTAGGGAATATACATGGGAGGAATGTGGGAGTAAAACAAGAAACAAAAAATTTAAAAGAAACATGGTGAGGAAGGAAAAAGCTTGAGCCTGCTTGGAACAGGAGCTGTTTCTGCTGGGAGGGTCAGAAAGGTATCATTTCTAGTAACACTAATATTCCCTAGCTGAGGCTGCTCATCACACAAGAGGGCAGTCCATGCTTCCCTTCCCCCTACCTTCTCCCCTCCCTCCTCGCATCTCTTCCAGCACAGCAGATTCCAGTAATAAACCCATCACTGTGAAAGCCAGGTGTCATCCAAATTCATTTGCTGCAGCGTTTGATCTATCCTCTGCTTCAAGATACAGGTTTCAGAGTATTTTACGAGATGCACTTCACAGCTTTGTACCATACAAGATATTCTGCAGGATTTTATGAGCTGAATTCTATAAAATTTTATCAAATGTAATGTAGAATATTTTAGCCATAAGCCCTTTTTTAGGGGATCAATTCCAGTACAAGTTTGCATACATGTGAAAGTGCACAGAGAAAATGTGAACATCCTCAAAATGCTATTAACACATAACTTTCTAGGGCTGCTTGTTTTGTAATGGAGCTTGACAGAGAAACTAAAATGGGATATAATGCACAGCAACTGCTTTGCTGTTTAGCTTTACAAAACTGAGATGCCCCAGTTCATTCACTGCAGAGGAGGAATGATGAGCTGAATAGCATCACCTTACTCCTCCATGCTCCCCTTGGCTCCCTTGAACAAGGAGTGTCTTTGTTTCCAGGTCTAATGAACAACTGACACAGCCTCTGGTGGCCTGATTGTTCAGGTTCTGGTTCAGCTCTGACTCTTCTCAATGTGATGATTTGTGTCCTCCAGTGCTAGGCAGAGCACGTCCTGTGCTGCCAGCCCCTGCACACCTGCAATCCACAGCCACCCCTCCACCTTGCAGGCACACCCAAAGTATCACAAGAGCTCAGTACCTCAGAGGTCTGGGCATCAACCAGTTAGTGTCACCCAGTGCTGGGAAAAAATTAACAAGTGGCACCTGAAAACTGTGGGAATCTCTTTTTGGTCATGGAAATGAAAGAGAAAACCCAGTCATTATTTGTTAATTTTCTCAGCTTGTATATAAACCCATGAACAGGTAAGATCCATCTTGGTTTATCTGCAGCCTAGGGAGGCAAAGGGGAGGATATTTGAAGATCTTGCAGTGGCAAGGTCAGAAACAGGGCCAAGTGCTTAGGAACAGCAGCAGCAATATTTCTCCAGTCTTTTCCAAACTTTGGGTTTCAAATCTTTGGGGCCACATGCCCTGGCTGAAAAAAAGCCTTGCCTGAGATGTGCTGTGAGGCAGGAGTCCCTGCACACCTGCAGGTGGACATCTTGGACATGCACCTGCCACAAGAGGTCACTTTCTGTGGAGTTCTCTGGAAGAGACAGACCAGTCCCATTTAGCAAAGTCACTATGAAATACTCAGCTTTGTGCTTAATTTTTAAAGTCTTTTCCCATTTGTTTAATGGAAGCTGAAATACTGCCATCACTGTCAAGCCCAGGAGCAGTGTTGCTTTGCCAGATCTTTTTGGGTTTACAGAAATGGCAATATTCATACTTGCATTACAGCAGCAGAAAGTAAAATTGAACACGGCATTTACATTTGCAGCAGGAAAATTCAGATCACTGAATGCAACATGAGAGTTATTTAAGGTCCTGATAATCTATACATGATTACTGCTGGTCGTGTGTCATACCAGTTGTTTTGAAGGATGTGCACTCTTTAGAGTTTCTGCAAAGAAAAGGAAAAGAATGATGACAAATAAAAATCAGTACACTTTTGAAAGAAAATGTTTCTTTTTTTAAAGAAAAACAAACAAAACCAATGTTGAATAAGAAGACACGTGCAGTGCAATTTTCCTCCATCAATCAAGGAAAAAAAAAAAAACTAAACCAAAAAACTTCAGGGCTAGTTTTTGATAATTTATTCCTAAATTCCTTTCTGTCTGTTATTTTAACAATCTCTGCATTAGTAACTTTCTTCTCAGACATTAATTGCAATTCATTACTTGGTCATGTCAATGAAAACAAGAAAAATCTCAGGTAATAAATTCTTCAGTTGGAAGATGATAATGAATTAGACTGTCTAATAATTCTGCAGCAGAAGATCATGAAATATATAAGAAGCACCTTATAATAAAAATTGCCCTACATTAAATGCATGGTTTAGGTGGATATCTTGTTTCAAGCTGAAATTGCTATGCGTACAGAGAATTGAGCCATTGTGAGCTTTGTTCATCTTCACGAGCACTGTAAATTTGGGGAGAAATTGTTTCTAAGCTGGCAGAAATCTGAGAAAAGCATTTTGAAGAAAAGGGTCTCTCATTTATTAATATAACAAAGTGAGTCAGATGGCTTAAATAAAAGAATAACCCTGGCAGCTGCTGAGCTTTTACAACTGCTGTTTTAAATCAAAGAGGAAGGAAAAACCCTATATATAAACTGTGTGACAAGCAGGAATCAGTAAAGTCAAGAGTAAAAGAGGAACGTGCAGCTATTGCAAAGGCAAGGAAGCAGGAACACACTAGTGAGGCTTCTGCTGTTGACACTGTTCTCTATTTTATATGAATATTTAATCCCAATTAGGCTTTTTGATTCTGTGCCAGTAGTAACTGATGTAAAATGCAAGCACAGTATTCTTCAGAAGCATACCCCGATAGATCTGCTGATTAGCTAAGGGATTTAGGAGGAACATGAGGGTTGGTCATCAAAAAAGTCAAACCCCTCAAAATTAGCACGGCAATGAATTCTGTTCTGGACCTGGGTAATATTCTAGAGCTAAGGGAAGTAAAAAATATAACAGTCATTCAGCTATTCAACGATGAAAAATACATCTTAATCTTTCAAAAATGTTACATAAAATAATTGCTTTATACAGCTTTGAAGAGCCCTCTTGGCACACTACTACAGTTTCTGGCTTTCCAGACTCTCGTTTCAGCTCAGGAGAAACTCAGTTGCAGATGCAAGGCTTTGTGAGCCCCAGATTTCTCTCCCACCCCAGGGAGCAGGCTGATGAGAGCTGGAGCTAGGCTCTGACACTCCAGATTCTGGGCACTGAAAGTGACCTTGGAGCCCTGCCCTTGTTTCAAGGCTGATGCTGCTGCGAGGAATTGTATCAAGGCTGTGTGAGAGACTGAGAGCTCGAGGAGGGGGCCAGCAAGGAGCATCCAGCAGGGTGCTTCAGGGTTATATGTGATCCAAAATCCTGCCCCTCTTGGGAGATGGGCACATCCACCTGCTTGGAGCCTGCAGCTCAGGGGAGAGGCTTGAGGAGCTTATCTGGTGTGGAAGAACCACTGCAAATATCCAGTGAGACCCTGGGACCTCCCTGCCCTGCACCAGTGCTCAACATCAGGCTTTCATCTCACTCCTCTTATTTTACTTTCAATCTGTGATTTTATTCAGGCATTAGGTATCCAGGAGGGCTGCTGAAGCAGACCCCATGGGTAAGTTAGGAGGAGAAACACCCCAGCTCTGAATCCTCACTGAGCTGTGGGCAGAGATGTGGAAAGCTTTGAAGTAAATAAGCTAGGTACCCAGGGTGGTTCAATAATTCCAGAATGAGGGAATTACAGAGGAGGTTCGAGTTGTAATTTTGGTTTTATGTGCCTAATCTTTGCTTAAATTCAGGTGCCTTCGAAGACTTTAAATCTGACTCTAAATTGAAACACACTGCTACAGGCTCTTTCCTCGCTGTCAGCTGAAAAGCAAGGGCTCTGGGAAGTTGTCTGGGGAAAGGTAAATCTTTTCTATCACACTGAGCTACTGTGGATGCCAAATAGAATGAGGCAGCTTTAAAGGATTTTCCCAAGTCAGCTCAGAGAAAGTGATTATATAGGATTTATGAAGCAGCTTCTCATAAATTTAATAATGACTCACCCTTTCCTCCACTTGCTAGATTGCTTAGCACTGACTTGGATGCTCTGATAGAACAGCATTAGTAAGAAACCACATGATTTATATCTTGAGATAGTATTTCATTCTCTGAAGATAGTTCACATCTCTGATATCAGAATGAAGGAAAATAATGCTTGCGTAATAGAAGATGTATATATACAGTATGTTCAATGAATATTTTTAACTTCTGTTCTCAGAGACGTTTCAAACAAATCTGGATTTCTCCCCTTAACCCTGTGACAAGTCATGAAGAGAGCCAAAATGCCCTGAGCATAGGTAACTGATCAGAGAGTCTCTTTAAGGTAAAATAATTTAGGTAATGCTTCTAAACTCTCCTGTCTGCTTGCCTCCTCATGTTTAGCACATTTCATTGGAAAAACTACCCAGGTTAGGTTAAAATACTGTTGCAAAATGCTAAAATAAACTGACCAGTACTGTGCAGGAGCAGATGAGTGCTGGAAGAGTGTGTGGCTTCACCTGCAAAGGAGGAGAAACAAATGGGCTGTGATAACATTCACCACAGCTTAGTTTCAACTTCCACATTTACTTTCATGGCAACTGTAGGAGATAAAGATTTTTGGATAATAAATATATGGATAATAATAAATTTTTGGATAATAAAGATTTTGGATAATAAATTAATATGATTATGTAGAAGCTGATTTTTTTTTTGTTTTAATTATATTTTTAAGGCTATTGTTTATGTGATTATGTATATTTTGATTGGTGTTTTTATGTTGTTTATGTGTTTTGTATGAGTTCTTTAGCTGTGATGATTGGTTGTTGTTTAGAACTTTGCTGTTTACTTTTATTTTGGGTTTTTTAATTTTGGTATTTTGTTTTTTAGTTTCTTTATATTTGGTATAATTTATGTTTCAGTAGTTTTGAAGAGTTTTAACAAGTTAGGTTGTAGAAAAATATTAAAAAATGGTTTCTTTAGTGTACCTGTTATAAATACTGGTTTAAACTAAGAAATATGCAGAAAAACAGCTAGGCATATAGAAAAACAGAAGAAATATGCAGAAAAACAGCTAAATATAGTTTGGTTGGTGCATCCAATACAGATTATGGCCTAGACTATTTAGATACATTACTACAGGCAACTGGCCAAAAGAGTGGTTCATCAAGAAATAGAATAGCCAGGTAAGCAATAAATCCTCATAGCAAGGTATTGATGGGAATAATAAAAAAATGGACTTATGATTGCTAGGAGAGAAGAAAAATCTTGTTCAGCTCCTGACCAGAGATATGTTGGAAGGTAAATGTCCTGAATCTCATTAGGCTGGTCCTACAACTATTAAAAAAAAAAATCCTTTTCCATACAGACCTTCTTCTTTCAAACTTAGTAGCAGCTGTGTATGTTGTCACAGTTCAAAATACACACATAAAATTTGAGTTCTACTGTGAAACTCATTGTGGAAGAATGACCTGGCACATTTGCATACATGTCTTCCATTAATTCAGTATCAGATTCAATACATGAAATCACTGACTGTCTTCATTAGTAATAAAAACACAGTCTGAATGCAAGTGTCTGTTGGTATTGTGTTAAAAAATTCAGGGGTCTCCTGCAAGCACTTTCAGCTGTGAACAAAATTAGACAGAACGCAACAAAATTCATTTTGCTAGAACCAAAAATACAAGTATGTTATCATGCAAGTATGGTTCATAGGAACATTTACTCTTAAATTAAGAGTAAGTAAGTGAGAAGAGTTTTAAATTTCAAAATCTATCCCATTAATATAAACAAATTTGTATTATTTTCTGAATAGCTCGTATATGAGTAGACTCATACACAAAGGAGTAGAAAGACCTTTATGTGTTAGAAAACTTTTGCCATGTGTCACGTCAAAAAATAATTTTCTCTGCTTTACATCTTAAAACTAACTTCTCAGGGGTCATCTTATTATTAAACAAATAATTTCTGATGCAATTAGTTCACTGTATAGAATATGTTCATTACTGCTGTTTGGGGCATTATGAACAATGAGTGAGTAGTGCTAATACAAAAAAGAAATCAGTGGATTCTGTCAATGTTTTGTCTCTCTCCCTGGAAAGCTGTAGGTGAAAGGAAACATGCTCTTAATTACTAATCAAAATTCTAGCCAGGATCTGGTTTCTAAATGAGTTTAGTGGGGACAGCGCTGCTTATTAAGAGTGTTGGGCTTTTCCCTTGAGAAACAGCTTTGGAAAGTCTGCCTTTCTTTTCTTTATTTTACATTAATTTTCTACTTTTTCCTTCTGCATCCTCAGTAAGAACCTCTTTTTCTTTTCCATGTTCACATCTCTCCCCCATTCCTCCATAATTCAGCATCTTCTAAAATTTTCAGCCTACAGTTCAAGGTAGCCCCACATCTTCCTGAGTTTCCCCTGTACCCTCCTGCTCTGTGTGCTCTGTTGGCACTACTGCAGAGCATTGCATGACTGGAGATGTGGGGAGAGACTCCTACACACCATGGCTACCACTGCAAACTCTTCCATCACTTATGAGAGAAAGCTTGGCTAAATTGCAAATGTTACAACTCCACATTAGACTTGCCCTTCTAATTTATCTGTCTGCCATGTGTTGCGTCAAATTTGATGCTTCAGAAGAAATTAAAAATCCCTTACAAAAACTACACCAAACAAAAAAACTGTGAAACTACAAAACCCAGAGCACAAGACTCACTACCTGCTAAAACTGTTGTGTATCAACAAAAGGAGAGCAAACCTGTCAGTGAAGAAAACAGGTCCTGGTTTCACAGTCACAAAACAATTGCTACATGCTGTCAAGACTGAAAAATCTTTTTAAGTTTTGAAAAATCAACCAGTAATTTTATTTCTAAGAAATAACAAAATCCTGGCCTTCAGTGATTGCTAAAGGTCTAATACATTTCCAAAGGAAAAGGATAATAGCTGCAGCACTATATCAATCTCAAAACACAATGCATTTCTACAGCATCTGGCATTTTGGTCTGGAAAACTTAAATTTCACTCTGTGAGGACCCCAAAGGGAGCTTTATTCTTTTTTTACTATCTCTGCTATGCTAAAAAAACCACATGGTTTGGGCTATTCAGCTGTCACTGTGTATTCATTTTCCTGATCCATACTAGATGTGTGACCCAGCACTGTGCTATGTGAGCATTTTACCTTTTTATTAAGTTCAGAGCTGCCATATCCCTCTTGTCATAACTACTTCCATTCTCCAGGTGGTTTATTTAGGATGGAAGCCATCCCAGAGTAAAGTGCATAGTGACATTAAATCCCAGTGGATTTTAAATCCTCCTGACCTCTATACCCATTGCTGCTTGACAGCATCAGTCAGCAAGACGCCACCACTCTTCCCACTTTTTCTGTTAACCACAAGTTCTTTGTATCAGAGTGCCTTACACAAAAACAAAAGGTAGGGTTTGCAGTCTGATACTCTCTATTCAGACCTGGAGGTAGTTGGGATGAATGGGAGGATTGAAAGTTCTTTCCTGTAACACTCAACTCTACTAGTATCTCTCATCTGTTCCTTCTCCATCCCTTCTCCTCTGGAAATCCTTCTTGAAACCTTGCTTTTTCTAGCAGAACACCTATTGGGAGTGGGGGTTTGAGGAAAAATAGACAAATTAAGCTTAGTCAGAAATTAATCTTTGTAGTCATTGATTTTGTTACAAAAGAAGATGAACAGTTGCATTTAAGCTGGTTTTAGTTATAATCTGAGCACTTCCATCTGCTAAGGCCACATGGAGAAAATTGTGTTAAATTTGTTACCAGAAAAGTATAGAAAATTTGAGGAAAGAGTAACAAAGAAGGGTTAGTGCACAGTCGTGATTTATTTATGAAGAAAAATTAGTAGCTAAACTCAGGAGCCCAGCTGAAGGCAAATAATTGGAAGGGATCTCAAAGGAGCCTCTGGAAATGGGCTCAGACCTCAGACTGTGAAAGTGCTTACTCATTTTTATTTAGTTCTTTTTCAAGAAAAGCTCCAGATAAAAATTAAAGAGGAGAAAAGTGGCTACAAATGTTTTCCAGATCTGAGTGTCAGGAAAGTCTTTATAGAGCTAATGGGAGCAGTGACCTTTGGTGGCAAACAGCTGCAAAGTGGAACTGCATACAGGTAAATGACTTCTCTTGGGAAGCTTTAGTGGCTGCCTCTGAACCAGGAAAGAAAACAGGAGTTGTTCTTTGGTCCTGATTCTGAACTGTGAGAAGGGGAAGAAAAGCTCTCAGGGCCTGGGCATCATCTGAAAATGTGTTTGTTGACACAGACCAAAAATGTGCCAGAGTGCTTCAGCTGCAGACAGTGTGGATGGTGGCACACCTCCACTTCAGACCCTGTTCTGGCCTGGGCTGGTTTGCAAATATAGATGGAAGTTGGACCCAGAATCACACTTCAGCCATCACACAGTATGATACTGTTGGCAGCAGGGTGACCTTCTGCTTAGGAAAATTAAAAAACCCTTTCCAGTAAGCACAGAAAATACTACTTTTCAGTCAAATCCTAATGGAAAGGTATGCCCCACCCCCTTACCCTCCCTCCTCCCCCCATTTAGTCCTTCCTGTTATCAGACAAGTATTCTCAAAAAGCAATGATGAGCAACTACACAACAATACTTAAAACATATTTACTAATATCCTTTTGTTTAACAGTCTCAAAATATAGAGAATGATCCTTTTCTGAGACTTCTTTCTATTTAATTTTGGGTTTATTAACCAGATCTTTGCTATGTGGTTAGTCAGGAATGTGGAGATGACACCATTACAGAGCAACATATCTTAGCTCTCTAAGTTATAAACATAAAAACAAATCTTGGGCTCTTTAGCAAAAAGGCAGACTTATGCAGTTCATTTCTCCCCCAAAACATTAATTATGAAATGATGCTGGGGAAGGGACTAGTGAACCAAAATATTATCACATGGTCATTGATGTTACCCATAATTTCATTTACTAGTAGAACTGGAGAATTTCAGGCATTTCTTAAGAAGGCTGTCTTTCATTTTCTGGAGGTTTGGGCATTTTCTTGTTTGGTTTTGATTTGGTTGTTGTTTTTTCTGTTTTCCAAGGCCCTTTCATTAATGGAACTCTTAAGGATAAACAGGAGATTTTTTTCTATAAGCCACTAAGATACAGAATGTTTTAGAAAATGTACTTCCAAGTATTATCCACTGTGAAGCACTGTTAAGGGTGGTTTTATGTGTTCCTGGCAAATCAGACAACAATATTGGATTTCTCTCCTGAGATATACAAACCTGCAGGTATGACATGAAGCCTGGTGAATGTAATATATTCAAGCAGAAATCTTTGAACACATACATCTAATTATAAAAATAGTAATTTGGGTGAGGATTTTTTGTCTGTAACAGCAGCCAGTTTATCCAGGATTTTTTTCCCCCTTGGATTTGCTTTTTCCTCCCTCAGACATAGAAAATAATAACCTGTAAACCATATTTTTAGTGTTCTGCAACACTATGGTTAAGCTAAAGTGACCCTGATCCCACATCTCGATGAGGTCACCATTCTGTAAGGGGAAATACATGCCAGATGCTGCGAACATTCCACGGGCTTGGGAAGAAAGGAGAATGAAAAGATTGTCTTGGTTTTCTTCTGAAGCTTTTAAAAAGGAGCAGTCCTGTGTCAGAACTCTGAGCTAAATGCAGAGAATCTGCCTTGACTCCTAAAGCTGCGACAATGCCAAGCATGTTTTCTAAGCAGAGTTCAACATTATTGCTAATGTGCTGGTTTACATTGGCAGAGTTCCAAGTTAAATCACTATGTCTGTCCTAACCAGGGGGCTCTATCTTACAGCTATTGAGTTTTCAGAAAGCCCTTCTTCTAGACTATGCTTAAGTGTGCTGCAGTATGATGCTCTTACAGAAACTCTCAGTTAAAAAAAAAATGTTATGTTTACATGCCTCAAGTTCTACCAGTTTGCTTTGTAATGAAGTCTTTGAGACATAGATATCTCATTCATGGCATGTTTGACATTTCCTGAAATTTATTGTCTAGGGAAAAAGCAGTGTCAGTGGAATTACCACTTTTCGCCTCATCTAGAGAAATGTCACCCAGCTGTGAAGAGATTTCACACGAGAAACTCCAGTAAGTAAAAGTGCTAATCAATCTGCAGACATTTTACAGCCCCTTTTCACTACCACCCTCTGAAAGCTTCCATATGTTGACACCTCTTTATGGGATCCCTAGATCTCAAAAGTCCCCAGGCTCCAGTACTAAGTCGTGCTGGTGGTGGCTGACAGCCTGTGGACCTTGTATTCCAGGAGGTTCATGGCTGGCAGTAAGGACAGCTCACTGCACTTTGGGTCCAGCTTTTCAGTGAAACATCTCAAGAGGCAGTTGGGCTGTGTTGCTGTTGCCTTTAATTTCACTTCCTGAAAAGTATTTCTGTGGATATGATTGCTCTATGACACCCTGAAAAACCACAGGGTAAAACCTAAATCTTTCCATCTCAAGAGGAATGGCAGTTTAACCCCTTCTCTGCTACTCCTGCCTCCTGCTTTGCTAGATACATCACCTAATTTCATCCTCTGAGGACTTCCAGTTGATGCTCCAAGATAGCAAACTCGGGCTTACTGTTGGATTTGGCAGACAGGAATGTCTTGAATCCCAGCACACATCAGGAAGCAGTGAATATGCAGGCAAATCTGAGACTAGGGAATCCCCCCTGCTCCCAGTCCTAGTCAGATCTGAAGAAGAACTGCTAGTCATCCTGTGAAAGAGCGTGTCTGGTGTGGGGAAACACTAAATAATGTAGCAAGTTTCACTTAAATCTGGAGGCTGGCATAAATATAACCCTTCAGTGTATAAATGGTACCTGTCAAAATGTTCTGAAAATTGTTTTCAGAGTAGGATTTCACACACACCTATGTAAAAAAGGAAGATTTATATGGAGATACTTCTTATTAAATGAAAACTTGCTACTGTGGGACAAGACACAAAACAGTGAGAGACAGCAAATTATCTCTCCTTGTTCATCGTGACTTTGCTTTTCAGGGATTTGCATTTTTTTTTCACTGAATCCACTGATATTGCATTCAAATTTATGAAGAGAATTTTTCTCCACGGACAGAACACTAACTTCTTTAGTGTCATGACAGATTGCACTTTAAGAATAATGAATTATCATGTCAGTGCATTAGAAGGTGAAATCAAAGGGCTTTCAAGGCATATTTCTGTTTACCGTACATTTTTGGATTTTAGGGTGGTATTTGAAGCGAGACATGATGGAGAATAAGCCCAAAGGCTATCTAAGATTTCCAAGTATTTTTCAAAGTATGGTTTAAAACCTTTGTGACAGGAAAGGAAATGCAATCTTGAAATCAGAGAACAATAAAAGCAAATGGGATGACATGAAGTGCAGGGAAAGGGACTGAAGCTTGACCAATTGATCCTCATTGCAATCTCAAGATTTCATTTCCTTGCTCCTAAAAGGAGCAAAACATTTAGTCTCAAATATTTTTTAAAAAAATACATAATCCTCACTTTCTCTAGAAAACCAAGTTGACTTCACAGGAGTGACAAATAGTCATATTTTTGAACATCAAACCTTACCTAACAAAGCTGGGCACACATAAAGCCATTCACAACCAGGATGCATCCTACTGGATGATAAGGAGAAATGGAAATGTAAGGGACCATACAGGAATTCAGTATGTATAGTATGGATTGTAGAAAGACAAGGAAATTCCAGTCAGTCTTGCTGAATACAATATTAAATTTGAATTTTCAGAATAGAGTGGGGCAGTCAGATATCCAGTTTCATTTGAACGAATACACAGTTAAATGTGTAATGATGTTTCGTGAGGAAAAAAGTATCTTAAAGACGATTCAGATGTATGACTGCCTAAGACCATTGTAAGCTATTGCTTTAAATTTTTAAAATTAGTATCAATGTTTCCATCCCCTGTCATGTCTCCCTTTTATAGGCCATGTGTTTTCAGCCTGCCATGTAAAGCAGTTGCTTCATTATCTGTGAATCAAGCTGGAGAAAGAACCCCAATATTTATTACATAAGAACATATTCCAATATTCCTATGTGTGCTGGGTTTTAAAACAGTTACAGCAGTATTTACATGTCTCTGTCATGTTACAAGAATTACTTTGATGCAGTAATGTAGGTATTCCCAGCGATGGAGAAATGGCAGAGAACCACACCAGGAGAGAGAAAGAGTCCCATGCCTCTGTGTGAGAGAGCTGAAGGCCCTTCAGTTTTCTAAGGAGGAAGGTGGCAGGGAGGGGACATTCTTGGTAGGATAGTCCTGGGGGTGGAACCCTCCTGGATCACGCGTGGGAATGAATAATGAAACAATGTAGAAAAGATTTGTGTCTCTTTTGGATTAGAACAAAAGTAATAGTTGTATATTGATCTCTTTTATTATACATCACTTTTTCTAAACACGCATATGAACAACCTATGCAACTGTTCTGTGCTGCTGACAGCTTCTCAGAAGCTGGGCAAATTCTATTTAGTGTAGTACTGGGGACATTTCTATGTTCCACTTTGGTCTTTTGAGGGGTGAAACCACCCAGTAAATTCATCTCAATCAGAGGAGTCCACCAGCCTTGCAACAGCACCTGCTGCTTTTGTGTCTCCTTTAATCTGCTTGCCTGTACCCTGAAGCAGCAGCAAGACATCCACAGCAGCTTCCAGTGTACTGTGTGACAGTATAGCAAAACAAAGAAGAAATTGGAAGAAAACAGTTAAAAAACTAAAGGCAGAGCAAATCAAACCACAGGAATCATGAAAATTATTTAAAAAAATCTTACAAAACTTAATTCATTGATGAAAACATATGCTTGCTAGTGGCACGAACGTGCAAAAATACAATTGTGAAATTTTGCTGAAAAAGCAGAGCTACGTAACAATATAGCAAATATTAATCTGCTAACTACTAACCACTGAAAATCAATTTAAAACAGGTTGTAGAAATATTCACTTTCATGACTGAAAAGGATTTCTGGGGGATTTCAGTGGGAGATCAATACTGAATGTGAGAAGAGTTGGTATTTCATCAGTGAACTGTCAGGGGGTTTCAGAAAACGCAAGGCAGTGGAGTTGAGCAAAAGCGAAGGCAAAGCAGCGACGGCCAGGTTACAGCGTAGGGAAGGAAGGGCGACTTCCAAATCTCCAGTGAGCAATCGGATATACTGGAAATGTGATCTGATGCTTTATGTGAGAAGGGTCATGTAAAGACAAGACATTTATGTCCGAAAGTATTAAAAAAAAAAAAAAAAAAAAAAGCCTCGTGGTTCCCGAGTGTCCCGGCCCCCCGTGCCCCTCCCGCCCGCCGTCCCGCCTTCCCCGGGGCGGGCCGATCCCCTTCCCGATCCTGATCCCGGCGGGGGCGGCATGGCGGGGGCCGGCGGGCAGCGGGGCGCGCCCCTGGAGCTCTGGGGGCACCTGCGGCCGCTGCGCGGGGACGCGGCGGGCGACGAGGAGGAGAGCGACGAGGACTTCGAGGAGGAGCCGCTCTTGGCGGAGGATGCGCTGCTGGAGGCCGCCGGGCGGGAGCTGTCGGCCGCGCTGCCCCCGCGCCGCGCCGGTGAGGCCGGGCCGGGAACGGGGCAGGGCCGGGAACGGGGCAGGACCGGGCCGGGCGGACTGCGGTGCCCTCCCTGCTCGGGGTCTGGGCGCGGGGCACCGGGGCACCGGGGCAGCGAGCGGGGCCCGGCGCCGCGGGAATGGCGGCGGGGGAGGCGGCGCTCTGCCCCGGCCCGCCCGCCCGCCCGTGTGCGGCCCTTCCCTTCCCTTCCCTTCCCTTCCCTTCCCTTCCCTTCCCTTCCCTTCCCTTCCCTTCCCTTCCCTTCCCTTCCCTTCCCTTCCCTTCCCTTCCCTTCCCACGTGGGAACGGGCCCTGCCCACAGAAGTTGACCACAGCCGAAGGGACCGAAGTAGGTGATGAGCAGGTAGCGGAAGGGAAGCGTGCTCTGTGCTCTTCTACGGGCACAGGGTTGCAACAGTAAGGAAACATAAGGTTTTCCAATTCAAGTTAACGTTATACAATAAAAGCACCTTTTTTTTTTTTTTTCTTTTATGACATAGGAGAGTGTTGTTACTTGATGTTAATAATTTCCAACTTTCTACTTAGCACTTAAAAAAGTAGGTGAAGTTGGAGCAACCTCTGCCTAAAAGGTATTTTATCTGCAAGTTGTTCTTAAAATGGCTAAACTGAGCTAAATATCCACGGAGAAATAAATAAGTTATTGCAGACCTAAGAGCTGTCCTGGTGATGAAGGGGCCCTGCTAAACATAGGTGCCCACTTTGTTCTGGTCATGGCAATTGGTCCCCAGCTGTTGATCAGGGAATGGTGTGTTGTTTTTTTGAAGGCAAAGAGGAGGCAAACCAGGTCATAAAAGTGTCAAGAATTTATTATATTAATTCCTTATAATTTTGGTGGTTTTAGTCGTGGGAAGTATTTGGTCTGCAAACATGTCTTAAGATTATGCAGGCATTGTGGTAGAATATTTTGTGATAAAACTGTTTAAAATTCAGTTGTAAACTTGACTTGGAATAAATAGTAAATCATAATATTAAATCATGTGTATTTAATGAGCTTAAGAAATTCATAGGCAAGATTTATTCCTTATCCTTAGAAAAGGAGGTTTAGTGCTTGTTTCTGAGTTTCTTTTTTTTTTCAAACGTTCGTGGAGAGACTGGCATCAGGAGTCTATAAAAACCCCTGATTTACTTTTTCTACTGCAACTTACAGAAAAGATAAAAGCATTGAACCAGCAAAACTCTTTTAGTCAACCCAGAGTTTTAATTTTTATGACTGTCAGTTAACACTGGATATGTTTTTCTTTTTAATGCTTCAGTTATTATACAGGAATGCGGCACCAAAAAGGAGTATGAAGTAGTTGGACGTTTTCCATTAGTTGACCCTTGGTGGAAAGTTAATATTAAAGCTAAAAAAATGGGGTCGAAGTACTTTGTGCAAGGATATCCATCGTATTTTCTGCAGACTGATGTAGAAGACAACAGCAGACAAGTATTTTCACTCTTTCTTAAGGAATGTAATGTTCCTGAAAATTGGAGAGAAAAATTTTTTGCTTGGCTTCCTATAGAGTCTGTGCTGAGTTTTAGCAATCTGGAAGAAAAACTAAAGCAGTTCCAAGTTTCACAGCTACAGCCAAGGAGGATCCAAAGAGATACCAAGGATTACGACATCTTCTATTATGTTGCAAAATCATGTGGGTATATCCTGTTTTAATTGTTATATAAGCTAAGAGTCCTATCTCATATACTGCATTCAAACTAACATGTATTAATTTGAAATGTATATTCAAATTATTCTTTTATTTTAAAATATTTCAACACAGTAGAACAACTGATCAGTTAAAGACAGGCATACAGAAGGACTTTGCTGAATCCTGTAGGCTAAATAGAATTGTCTGTGCTAGGGATACTCCATCCCTGGAAGTGCTTCAGGCCTGGTGGGATGGGGCTCAGAGCAACCTGGTCTAGTGTCCCTACCAGTGGAAGGTGTCCCTACCAGTGGCAAGGGTTTGGAACTAGTTGATCCTTAAGGTCACTTCCAACCCAAACCATTTTATACATCTGGGACTATGATGCAAAGACAGTGCATTCAGCTATAACAAGTGTTTATTGAAAAATGGGTTCAGCACCACTTAAGCATGATGGTGATGGCTTTTAGGGCTGGCACATGTTCAGAAGTAGTATAGGTGCTTCTCTGTAGTGCAGGGATCAGTGAAGGAGTTCAGCCTAGTCCTAATCAGCTGCACTTAATAGATTATCTAGGTATGTTTGAATCCTGTCAGCAGATTGGTATGGCTGGGAGCAGACTGTGGAAGCACTGGAGTGTGTCCACATGGAGATCATTCAGACTTCTGAAGATGCTGTTGTGGGCAGTGTTGGTGTGATTACATGAGCATGATGACCTGAGTGTTCAAGATTGGATCAGGAGTGTGCTTTTGAAGCAGACATCCCCCTTGTCCCCACCTGTGATGCAGTCTCTGAAAGTACTGACTGTATTCCTCCTGCTGGGTGAAACCCAGACAGTGTGTTCCCCTTGCATTCCTGAGGTTCTCTGATCCATAAAGGGCATTCATTCTGTGAGACCAGACTTAGCTGGTCTGAAGCAAAACGCTGAAATGCAGAGAAAGTCAGGATGTCTGAGGTGTGTCCTCAGTGTTAGAGCTCTTGTTTTTCTCTGATGATCTGTTTCCATAACTGTATTGACAGGTTACCTACTGCTACGTGTAAGCAAAAAAAGTTTTCCAGTACCTGGTTTAGTGGGCAGTGTCAGGTCACATGATGGAGGTGACGCTTTTGGGTGTCAAATTATATGTAACAGGAGGTTCAGAGCCTCTGCAAGACTTGAACTGACTTCACTTCAAATCCCATGTGTAAGGAGAAGAAAATGTTCAGAGTTCTGTAGGCTTTCAGGATTTTTGTTCTCTTTGGTAACGATAGAAAAGATTGCACAGTGTGCCTATGTACTCTCTTCATCCTTCCTATAGTGTTGATTTTGTTCTACTATCTAGCTTAAATTAATTTGCTACATTTTAAGCTTTAATTTTTCTCTATCATTGAGTAATAGAGACCATTCTGCTACCTCAGTTGCTACTGTTAGTATTATAAATTTTTCTTTTTGTCATTAATTGTTATGGACTCAAGTAGTTTGTTCTTCTGGCTTTCATGGTATTTTTGTGTGTGTGTAAACAGTGTATATCAATGATTTACATGTAAATTAAGTACTTGCTTAAAAGACAAAAGATTTTGTCGTTGTGAGAGTAAGACAGTGATCAGAAAAAGTACTTAAGTGAAAAAAATTATTGTTTTAAATTTTCTGTAACACTTAACTAAAAATAGCCTACTTTTTCCAAGAGATAAATCTTCTGAAAGTCTCACTTTCTTCTTAAATTAGTTTTTCTTTCTTCTGAAATTACTTTTTTAAAGCAAAATATAGAGCAGATCTGTTTCATCCCCATGACTGATGTAAACAGGGGAAGTGATAACTTAATTTTGGGGTCATTGAGGAAGCCAATGGAGAGCACTTTTTTTGTAAGGTCCTCTACTGATCTGATGCTACAAATTTAGAAGCATCTTTCCTTATTTTGCATTTGAAGGGTTCTTCTGTACATCTGTATGAAAATTACTTCTAGGTAAGAGGCAGATGTGGTGAGGTCTGAACTGACTTTCTACAAAATGCTCTTGAGTATGCAGTTTAAACCAAATGCATGATATGTATTTTCCAAGTGAGTACATTTAGTTGTTGGTTTTATGTCATCGGTTTACACTGTTTTTTTCCTAAGGCAGTTCAGGGAAAACAGACTTTAAAAAAATTTGAAAAGGGTTTCGAAAAGTAAAAAAAATGAGAGAAATTTGTGATGTCTTGGATATAGGGGAGGCAGAAGGATGAAGCCAGAATCAGTATAAATAATTTTGCAGCAATCTTTGTATATGGTATAAAATTTGTTGTGTTTATGGTGCATGCAGTTGCAGGAAAGGCAGTACTGGGAGCTCTGGCTTTTCCAAGGATCCTGGAGTTCTTGCCGATTCTTCTGCCACGCCACTTCTGCTGTCTGTTAGATAAGATGTGTTGGCAAAGAAAGGATGATACGGAGGGTGAGGAGGAGGTAGCTGATGAGGTGGTCACAAAATTGGATGAGATACTAAAGGATGAGCCATGGAAACTTGGGTTCAGCAGGGTAAGTAATGTTATGTATGGTAAAAATATGGTGTTTGTTGCATTTGAGGTACATTAGGCTACAGTGCTGTTTTAGTTGGATTCACTTGAGTCAATGGGCATTTGTCAGGGCTAAGCATAGTTCATTGGAAATGAGTGATGTGCTGGACTCAGTTTTAGCAAAAGGTTTTGTTTTTCCAGTTGGTCTAAAATAAATTAATCTCAGAAGATTTTTGGAAAGTAGTTTTGTTACAACCATTTGTTTAGTATTTTCTACAAGGGTCAGAAAACTAAATGCTTGAGGTAATTGGGCCAAAGTTAGACAGCTAATTTAAAATCTTCAACTGTTCTTTTCAGTTTTATACTGGTAAGATTTTTTGTTCATGATATGTAGAACAGTATCTATGCTTTCATAAGAAGGTTGGTAAGTTTCTCTGTAGGAGGTATCTGGTCCAGTAGTTTGTAATGTAGTTTGTTTTTGTAATGGAATTTGCAGAGGTTGCTTGCCTTCCTGTTTTCCTTTGCTGTGCTTGCTGTGAGCTTTGCTGCTGCACCTGACCTTAGCAGTTGTGTACTTCACAAGGGAACTACAGCTTTAGTTGTTCACAAATGTGGTTGGTTTTCCCTCTGCTTTAGCCCCTCTATGCTTTACTGGTGGATGTTCTGACTTGTCTTTAACAGCTCTAATTTCAGAGATTCAGCAGGGTTGCCAATATATTCCAGTGTTTCACATAATTTCCTTTAAGAAGATTTTCCTGATGTCCAATTTGACCATTCCTTGATGCAATATGGACTTGTTGATCTCTTGCTTCAAGCACCTGCATTCTCACTGCAGTTTTTTATTACTTGAAGACTTTCTTCAGCTTTTTCTCTTACAACTGAGCAAGGACAATTAATTTTTCTTGCTCTCAATAGTTCATCTGTTTTGCACATCTCAAGCTTTCACTGTTTTGTGGTAGTGTCTGTACAGGTGGCATATTTCTTGAACATGTTCAGAGTTGGGTACATTATTCTGACCAGTGGCTTTCCTGTACTCTGTATCTACAGTTTATGTACCTTTACATGAATATGTGATATTTGGTGTGCACAAGTTCTCCCTAATACCCAATTTCTGTGCCAGCTTTTTATTTTTAAAAGGGTGACTAAAGAGGAATTATTCTAGCTTCCTTTTAAGTATTTTGCTTTATGAAAAATATGTACATTTTTGCAAACTTCTACCCTCTGAATTGCAATTTGTATTTATTAGAAGAAATGTGATTCAGCAAGAGGCTAGCATCTTCTGAAATAAATCTGTGTTTGCTCTTACTCTTTCTGGGGAGAAGATGATGTATGAGGAGCTGAACCTTCCTCACTGTGAGGCAACGTGGGCTGCCTTCTGTCAGTGTGAACATCTCCTCAGGAAGATTCCTGACCTGCAAAAGAATGCATTAATTCTGTATGATCAGCTCAAGACACGCTGTAGACAAATGGGACACACATACGAAGATCAAGATGAATTAGCTCGTTTGGTATCCAAACACATGTCCATCGAGGATGTTTGGCAATCTCTTGAATTTTTGAAAGATCATAATGTAGTGATTAGGGAAAAAAAAGCTGGTGTTTCTGCCTCATCTTTACCAATCTGAAAAAGATATTGCAATGTATGTAGGTGACCTTCTGTCAAATAGCACATGGAAACTGGATGTGGATGTGAAAAAGATACTTAACATTTCTGAGTCACCAAGAGAAACAGTAGATAACAAAATTAATATTACCCAGGCAGGTGGAATGGAGGAAAATAATCCAGACAATCATAATGGTGAAAATCACTTCCCTGAAAAGGAGGTGGGCTCTATGTCTGGTATTCAAAGTGAAGCAGAGATAGATAAAGATCAGGTGATTGCTGTAAAAAAAATCTGTTCTAATCCTGTCACAATCATAAGTGGAAAAGGAGGCTGTGGGAAGAGTACAATAGTTAGCTCCCTTTTTCGTCACTTAAAGCAGATGGAAATAGAAGTGGAAGCTGCTTCTAAGGACTTTGAAACAGACTTGGATGCATCTGAGGAATGGAATACATTTGATCACCACTGGGAATCAGAGAATATATATGCAAAAAAATTCTTGAATGTACTATTCACTGCACCTACAGGGAGGGCAACAAGTCTTTTGAGAGAAAAAACACAGCTTCCTGCATATACACTGCATCAGGTAAGATTTGTTTTGGGTTTTGTTTCTAGTTTTGTTGTTTTAACTTAGGTTCTGAAAAACCTTTTGGCACTGTCCATTCTTGTTTTGGAAAAAAAAGCTTGTTATTTAACTTCCTCTTAAGAAATGTGTAGCCTATTATCATTATTAATGTTAATTCTTGGTACAGCTTATTGGCATCTGAAAGTCAGCATTATGTTTTGGGGAATCATAAATCAGTCATTTGAAATACATTATTTGGTAACTGCTTTCTTTACTATTTATATACATCTGAAACTTCTGCTTCTATAGAGCATCTGATTTTTCAAGTTTTCTCAGTTTTGCATTTTATTTTAATGAAGACAAAAATATCTTCTAGGTGGTAGAGCTGTTTTCTAGGATCCTGTTGCCTAGCAATCATAGCAGCACATAAATGAAAATATCAGTTGCCTGGGGTTGAATAATGAGAGATATTTCATTTGCACAGTGTTTTCTTAATTAATGTTAGGTATTACGGAATTTTCTTTATGAAAAAGTAGAAAGCAAACTCTTTGTTAATAAACTTAGGCTTAAGTTTGGTTACAGTTCTATGTAGAAAAAGGTGCCAGGAAGACATTGAAGTCATGGAATAACCCGTATAAATAGAAATTATAATAACATAAAAAGTACTGTTGGCTTATTTTATCTTTGGGGATTGGATAGCTAGTTGTGTGTTCCCCTTCCCCATGCAATTTTGGGTATTATTAATGACAGCAAGTTGCAGTAGGAGGTGTTCTGTTACTGAGCAACCTAATGGCTGACCTTGTGTCTTTAACAGCTCCTGCAGGAAAAAAGAGACTCTTATTTTATGTAAATCAGTGTTGCTAACCTCAGCTAGAAATGTATTCACTGATGAGGAAAATAAGACTGAATGGTTGAGTCTTCTGAGTCTTTGCAGGTATAAGTTCAGAACTTAAGATAGTAGCTCTGCATCCATTAGATGATACCACACTGTCTGCTTTTATAACATAGTTTACAGTTGATTAGTGTCAGAGTTTGCTTTATTTCTATTTATTTCTAGATTATCTATAGTTTTAAGACGTGGAGGCGGAGTGAGCAAGCAGTGCCGTGGAAGTTTTCTGCAGTTACGGTTCTCATTGTGGATGAAGGAAGCTTGGTGTCTGTACACCTTCTTAGTTTAGTTCTAAAACTCTTGTGTGAGCATGCTCAGCTTGCTAAACTTATTATTCTAGGTAAGTGAAACAGCAAATTCAGCATTATACAATGTTTAATAATGCACAATATACAGTGTCGGTATCAGAGCTCCCACTGAGTCTCCTAACCTCAGAATGTTACATTGTTCTGTACTTGGGTACTTGTGCTATTTCTTAAGGTCAGATGAGATAGAAGTTTTCCAAATGTCAGTGTGAAAGTATCATTATCTGTTTAGCAGTGACTTCCATGTGGTAGGTTATTACATCTTGCAACTGGGAAACTTCTCTGACTTCGTTAAATCTGAAGGAGCTATTGTTAGCATATGAATCGTATGTTAGAAGGGAGTTTTCACACCATTCTTAATGCTAGGGTCATCTTGTTTTAATTTAAAAAGGAAAGCAAAGAAATGTAAAGGCAAATTTTTATGCTTTCTTAGCTGTTTCCTTTTTGACATGCCATTTATGGCATTTGTTTTTAAATATGTAGCTTTCAAAGAGTTTTTGAATAAGATGTGATCACTGTCGGTGCTCATCAAGCAAAGAGATTTGCACTTGCTAGTAAAGCATTGCTGAGCGAGGAATGTAAAAAAACTTAAACTACATGCCAACATTATTCCCAAAGTTTCTTAGATTTTTGAAAGCTTTATTTCATGTGAATTTATTAAGGATGGATGTTACTGTGTAGAGGCTTGAGTATTTATTCATTCCAGTGTTGGTTTTTTTTAAAGACAATTTTCAACAGATTATATGTTATTCCTTTTCACAAAAACTAACGTGCATTGTGTTCAGGTGATACCAGACAGCTCCCAAGCATAGACCCAGGAAACATGTTAGCTGATATCTTTGAGGGTCTAAAATCAAGAGGCTTTGCTGTGGAACTACGAACTAACCACAGAGCTGAATCGCAACTAATTGTAGATAACGCATCAAGGTAGGATATCCAGATGTGTGTGTGAAGAATTCTTGTAATTCTTGCCTGGCCTTCTACCTGCAAATAGCAGTGCATCCAGATTTCACTCTGTAGTACTGCTTCTGTTAGGTATTTTTAGTCCAAATCTGTAACATTGGTTTTAAAAACAAACAAACTCCCAAAACAACAGCAACAAAACCCAAAACTTTTTCAGAAGTATATATTGCACAAAAAAATGTATGTGCTGGAATACTCTTGAATTTTATGAGATGTATCTCACTATTATGCTATCACATACTCTTGGTTGTTTTCAAATGAATTGTAAGTGCACAACTGACATTATGCCTTCTAAAATTGCTTACAATTGCTCCTCTAGAAAGGACGTTCTAAAGACTTCGCTGATAAGTGTGACAACAACTAAAAGACACTGAATTGCTTGGAGAGTCTAGATATAAAGGGCCATTACATCACAGCTTCTTTGTATTTTTTTTTCTGTATCAATACCTAAAGAGTCTAAATGTTTCCAACATTTGCATTAATTTTGTTTTGGAAATAATCCTGTTTCCTATCAGTGCTTAATTTCTTAAACCTCCAAGAACAAAATCTAGGTATTGGTGTTAATTGAATTTGAGAATATTCTAAACATTTGCAAGATGTCCAGAACTACTAAGTGTTTTACAAACATTCTTACTTATTTTTTGGTAACACTTCTGTTTTACTGCATTTTTCTCCCATGGGAAGAACTGTATAGATAATACAAAGTATCTGCTGCAGTGATGGGGGACTTAGAGAATAAACTCCCAATTTTTTCAATGTGAAATTAAGTCACGCTCTGAGGAAAGAGTTTTCAAGGCATGTAGTATAGATGACAAAAAAATTTCGAAGTGGTGAACTTCAGGCTGATGCAGATAATGATATGCTGGAATTCTTTAACTGAAAATAACCTTTTGGTTTCCCTCCAATGCTCTGGTCCAGAATCTCTCACCGGCAGCTTCCTGAATTTGATGAGGTGCTGAAAGTTTCTGCTTGGAATGAGGAAATGACAATGCCAACCCCAGAGAAGAAATTTATTTTTATTGCTTTGCCTGCTGGTGGGAATTGTGAGAGTATGTGTGTACAGTCAGTTTGTGATCTTGATTTTCCATTTGGTAAAGCATAGACTATTGCCTGGAACAAAAATTCTGAGAATATTTTAGTCTGGCTTTGTGGTATAAATGTAAATGCTACATTCATATTTTGTCTTGTGCATCCTGTAAACGCACACAGCAAGACCTGTAAGTGCAAGGAATGGGCTGTAGAGCTCCATCTCACCAGTTAGACTTTAAATTGGGGACAGCTTCCACTGTCGGATGTGGTTGTCTTTTTGTATTGTAGCTGGAACTGTCAAACCTTAAGAGATTTTCAGAATTGATTCAGAGGTGAATCATTTGAGTGAAAATTGAGTGTAACAGTATGGTGTGCTGGACAGGAATGTACTGCCAGCTGTAGGATTGAGTTAGGAAAATTCTAAGAAGGGATGCCAGTATTTCTTTTAAAATGTTTTGGGGTCAAGGCTAGAGACATTGTTTACTGGGGTTTTTTGACATTTATTTGGTATAAGTGCATTGAGTGGCCTCTCTTTTATATGCATCAAAAAGCTTCAAGGAGAATGTGGAAAAAAAACAATATAAACATTATCACCTTATCTTACTCTAGCAAAATACTCAGCAAACAGAATATTGAAAGTAGATTTCTGTGAAATCCAAGTGTGTAGGTCTGTGGTTTGAAAATATTTGATCTTTACCTCTTCAGTGTTCTGTATCAAAACCTTATTTTGCATGAAATATGCTCTATACAGCTGTTGTTTTGACACAGAAATAAGAATATGTTTCTTTTCATACCACTCTTGTTTCTGAGATTTTAATACTGGATTAACTGCATTATATTTTCTTGGGTATTTTGTGATGTATTTCTGTTTCTTTGGGAGATGTGTCATCTTGTATGGGAATTTTTTGTGGCTGTTTCTTTTTTGTGTAGTTTTAAATAAGTTGAGATGTCATTAAAGCAAGAAATAAGCAAAGGCAATTTCATGTTGAATTACATTTTTCTTTTTTAAATTCTGAGTATTTTTATGTCTTTTAAAACAGATTTACAAACTGCAATAAAGATTTTACTTAAAAAAGGACCAGGATTGGAGGATGCCAAACAATCACAATTCATTGCTTTCAGAAGGTAATGGAGTGTGCAGGCAAATGTTGAAAAAATCCTTGCTAGCAGCCACAATCTAAAAATAGCTGAGTGTGTTGAGCTGGAGAGACAAGTAGCAATAGCATAAAACAACTAGATACTTGGAATAGTCATGACTTAAGAAGGGTGGGATGTAGGGCTCAACACACTTTGAAGAAAGACTGGGTGTTAGTAATCACAGGAGCATGAATAGTATGCACTGAAGGGATAAAAAGGGGTAATGTGCACTAGTACCAATAGTCCATAACCTTGAGTTCTGCACAAAAGGGTACTTAGGAAAAAAACTCCACCTTTAATTGTAAAGAACTTTTTCTTAGTGAGTAAAAAACACCCACTACTTAGATTCCCAGCGAGCTAATAAGTGATTTGTGAATGCTGAGTAACTCTAATGTCAAGCTTTTTTCTCCAGTCTGCATTCAGTGCAATACTGTTATTACTGATTTTTGTGTATGATTCTTCTGGAATATATTTAGGTATATATAGGTTACTTAAGCTGCATTTAAAAGTTAAAATTCCAGGCCTTTAAAAGCAAAAAATCTTCTTGCTGTTTTTAATATATGCACAGACAGAAAATAATCTGTCCAGGTTTTAGTTTTCTTCTTTATCTTAAAAACAAATCTAGCTAATCTAGGTGTACAGTGCAAAAACTTTCTGTGGTATTTAGACAAAACTGTTCCTCTACTGTACTGTCTTCTAAACTCTGAATAAGTAATTGTTCTTAATAGGTGCTGGAAGATCATCAGAGAGAAAAGGGGCTTTTTCCATTATTTATAAAATAATGCTAATGTGACATTGCTTGTAATTGTATGTTTTATATATAATGATTTTGTTCTTTTGTATGATTTAGGCAAGATTGTGATCTAATAAATGAGCTTTGTTGCCAACACTATTCAAATCATTTAACCAGGTAAGCCAGTGTTTCATATTTTTCCTTTGACCAGTTTAATTTTGGTTTTGAAAGGGTTGTAGCTGGGCCAACAGCGTAAAATAAGATTGTAAAACTTCCAATGTTTCATCTTGATCTGATTATGTTATAAATAATTTGTACAATAAACTTTATTTAATGGGTTCTTTAATCTCATTTTGAACAGTGGTAAACTGCTTTTCATTTAAATTCACTGTGAATTCTGAGATTTTTAAGTTACTATTGAATATTTGAAATTCATATGGAAAAAACCCTCAAGGTTAATTTTTTTGCTATTATATGATTTCTGAATAGATTCTGAAATATTTCTGTGCTACCCTATATTACTGGTTTTTACCAAATGGTTTCACAGAAGTTCAAGACACATAAATGTTACCCTAACTATTTTGAATATTATTAAAGATTTTAATCTGGGTCAAATATAGAGAGTGAAAAAAGAAAAAATACTGAGAGATGGTACATGCACACTTTGTAAATACACTTTGCCCTTTTTCTTTCTGTGACCTAGAGACCATAGGAACCGACTTCTGTTTCAGATGGGGGACAAGATTGCCAGCACACGCAATGTGTATCTCAAGGATCTCTTGGCAGCCTCTGGTGTCAGAGAGGGGCCCAGTGGCCAGGAATGCAGAAGTGGAGAAATCACACTCTCTGCAGAGGCTGATGAGGAGGGCAAACGACTCTGCAATGGAGATATATTTTTCATAACAGAGGTAAGTCCTTGCTGCAACAACTTGCACAAAGAAAACCTGGTGGGAAACGATTCAGCACCCAAAACAAAACAATTCACACTTTTCAAGCTTAGCCCATAATACCTACTTGGTTCTGCTGAATAATCATGTAAAAAGTATGAAATAGGCAAGGTACAATAGAAAATAAAAAAAAAACCCCAGTTCTGGGCTTTTTTGTACAATGTGTTTCAGTTGGTCTGATTGTGATCAGTGTAAATAGATTCTGTAAATACTCAAATGTATTGTAATTGAAATAGATGATGTTTAACATAGTCTGAAGTAAAGAGTAATGTTACAGCTTATGTTTTCCCTAGCAGAAAACCAAGCTGGCCTAAAAATAACAGCAGCAAAAAACTGATTTTTTTTTCTGGGTTCAGTGAGTTGGGCAGTGAAAGTATCAGTAGTTAGGGTCTCCTAGTTAGTGTCTTCTGAAACTTCCAGCTGGTTGACATTGCAGCAGTTGTAATTTCAGGGACAGCTAGAATGGGGAAGTACACATGTTGCTCCAGCTGCTGATCCAGGCTCACTGCTGAGTGTTGTGCTATTCCTTTAGGACAAAGAAATTGATAAGCAGCGCTTGCTGACCATCAGCAGCACGTACGGCTCCACGTTCACTGTGAACTACAAGGCACTGAGGAAGCTGTGTCACATCAAGCATGCCTGGGCCAGAACTATTCACACATTCCAGGTAAAACAGCAGCTGTGAGCTGAGCTAATGCACTGTATTTTGTCACGAAAGAATCAGAAACTTTTCTTGAAGCTAGAATTCCTTGAATGCAGGGTAGAAAATACTCTTTGAGTGTCCCCAGTTGCCTCCAAGTTGCTCATTCTTGTGTTTCCTGCACCTGTGTGTGGAGACGAGCGCTGATGAGCGTTCTGCCCGTTGCAGGGCTCGGAGGAAAGGACGGTGGTGTACGTGGTTGGCAATGCCGGCCGGCAGCACTGGCAGCACGTCTACACGGCCGTGACCAGGGGGCGCTGCCGCGTCTACATCCTGGCGGAGGAGCCGCACCTCAGGACAGCAGTCAGGAGCAAGGAGATCAGCAGGAAAACACGCTTGCAGAGATTTCTGAGAGAGGCAATGGCTGAAACAAACAGCTGTCCCAAACAAACGGCCTCTCCCCTGGTGAAGTGCTGGCAAAGTCAAGAGCGCGAGGCTGTTTCTGTTTCTCAAGGTGCTCCTGACCCACTTGAACTTGAAAGCGACCTCATGATACGGGAAGGGTCATCAGTTCTCAGTGAAAAGCAGAGGGGCAGTTTGCAGCTAAGTCCATGTAAAAGACAAATTCCTGCGTCTGAGGATGCTACACAAATAAACCCTGTAAGTATTTCCTTGCTGAGAAAGTTTAAAATAAACTTTTCTGCTCTTTCACCACCACAAAGTCGCCTGGGCACTGTTACAATTGTTTCATTAACATTTATTTAATAATTTTCAGGTTGACCAGTAATGGTGATGCAGTCAAATTCGGCAGATGTCTTTGCAGAGCAATATATGGCTAATACAGAAAATAAAGATTAAATGTCAGTAGTACATATACACTTACAAGTAAACTTATACATGTTTATACTCAGATCTGTTGGCCAGCGTAGCCTGTATCACCTTACGGTTTGTGCACAAATGTCATTTTTTAGGTGACATGCTGTGAGAGATGTATATAAAATTTAATAATTGAAATTGATTTTTTTAAAGTCAAACTTGCTAACAGATTATATATATATATATATTTTTTTACATCTAATTTCTGAGCTCACAGAGAAAGAGCATTTTTTGAGGAAGCTAATATATTGTAGGTCTGTTTGAAAGTTGGGTAACATTTTGGTTTTGTTTTGACAGACACCAGTAGAAGAATCCCCACTTGGATCTTCCAGACTGAAGAATCTAACTTTGGGACAAACTCCTAGGAAGCTTTTCAAAAGCTAACAGACAATTATTAATTGTTCCTGGTATGAACCTTTACTGAACCTGTTCAAGATTTTTGGGATGGAGAAGCTGAATATGCAGGTGCCTTTCAAAGGCTTTCTTGGTTTTGCATGTTCTGTGAAGAACAGCTTCTTTTATGCTGAGCCTCTTGCATTTCCAGTGATCCATTTTTAGTATATCCATTGGTGTACTGGTCATCAAAAATCATGTAATTCTTCTGTTTTGCTGAAGAATGAACTTACAGGTTTTTGAGGATCCAGATGTTCCCTTAAAAAATACACAAGGATGTATTTTGATTTACAGACTCCTGGCTGTCCATCCCATTTATCCACTTCCAAGATTTATCCATCTCTAAATGCTACGGTATTGATGAGATGCTCCTACTGATGAGCCAAAACTATCATTTCCTTGAGTAAAAAAAACAGTTTACAAAGGGGTCTAGGTTTTTCTGATGTGGCAGATTTATGGCCATAGAGCTTTGATTCATTATGGATTTTTAATCTTGTTCTAGCCATAACAAGAAAGTTGCAGTTAGTGACATAGAAAACTTTTTCTATGATGTAGAACTTGCCATTGCTGTTTAGCTAATAGTTCTGTGCTGATGACAGTCTTGCTAAGAAAAGCAAAACATCAAATCAGAGTTCCTATAACATTCCACTTTCAACTTTCTCATGTGTACTACGGGACTTGCTGTATTGCAATTTTGAGATTAATAAATTGAATGTTAAATCAAACATCAGACACATTATACTAAAATGTGGACAACCTGCTTACCTTTAACATTTTTTTTTCTTTTCACATAGGTTAGGAAAAAGTATACCACAAATATAAGAGTTATATTTTTCTAAAACTGTGGGAAAAATATAAAGTCAACTCTACCTCGTTTTTAATGTCTTTAAATCACTGTTTATTTCAATTTATACAGTTTTTCCATACAAATATTTGCAACAGTTTTAATTTCAAAAAACATAACATAGACGATAAATATCATGCTATTAAAGTATTAAATTTGTACAAAAATACTTTACAGTTTAATACTTATTTGTTACAAATAAAAATACATATTTAAGTGACTCATGAACCTTGGAGTTTTTGTTTTTTGTTTTTTTTTTTCTAACATGATTCAGCCTTGAATGTCATTCTGACCTTTTCTGGCAGTGCTGAAATAGAAATCAGAGATACTTGTGTGTGCAGGGCAAGTGAGCTCGTTTATGTATTTGAAACAGCAACAGGGATACATTAAACAGTTTAAATTGACCAGAAACAACTCTGTAAGGTGATTGCTTAGATATGGAGACTCTACAAATGTACAAATCCAGTATCTTTATATTCACCAATAACAATGATTACCATTAACAACTTGAATACCAGAATAAACCAATGCAGCTGCTGGTGAGCGTATAAAGCAACTGGCAGTATTTTATTGCTTGGGGGAAGAGGGGAGAGGAGACAATTTGTGTGATGTGTTTGTAAAATATATTTACAATTTTAAATTCTAAAAATGTGTTGCAAGGGGTAATGTTTATCATAAAGAAGGCTGAAAACAAAGCATTTTAAATAGGACCTTTCTTCCTTCAAGAAACTGATTGACTTAAAAAGCTCATATGTGACAGTACAAGTTTACAGGTTTATGGATCATTAGAGAGCTTTTGTATCAATCTCCACTGACATAATTTTAAAAAAGACATTTTCTTTTAAAAAAAAACTTTCTAATTTGTCTGAACTCATTTCAGTTTCACTCTTTTCAGTAAGCCCCAGTCAGAGGTTTTATCCCACTAAAAAAGTCTCTGCTTAAAAATCCCCACAGGTTGCAAGATATACCATTAAATACTTCATTGCATAGGGAATAACGTATGTTCTAACAAAGTTTGCTGAAGAGGGGAGTAATGTTCAATGCAAACTGCAGCTTCCTGCAAGCATTTTGTTGTAACATCTAAACCCTGCTTTGTCTAAAGAGTGTACCCTTCTCGCCAGCGAATAAAGGTTTCCAAAATCAGAGTTGTTGCCATTTCCCAGGAAAAGCCAGTGCAGTAACCACTGCCTTGTCCATCAGACAGCAGCACCTTCCTGATAAAAGGATTTTTAAAAACCATGTAACCTGGACACTACTGTTTGTTAGCAGATGTTAACTCCATGTTTTTCCCTCAAACAGCTGCTGCTGCTGCTGCTGCTGAAGGGAGAAGAACATTTATATCATGTTTAGAACATCTCCCCTGTTTCTTATTTGGGTAAAAAAAAGGCCCTTATGTATTTTTTTACTGTTACTAATCCTAGATTGTTTTAAAATTGAATGACTTGACTTAATGAAGAATGAAACTATTTCCAAAGTAACTGTGGATTAATAGAAGCCTTGAGACAGACCAACTGCCCTCCTGTGCTTTTCAGTGCTGTACAGCATCTAAGCCTCGATCTCAGAGGAATCTGGAATGGATTAGCACCATAATGTCTTGAGTGTCCCAGAGCAGTGGTTTCTGCTATAAGGTGTTTGTGGGGTCCCGTGTCTCCGCGCTAACGCTGCTGTGCCCGCTCTGCTGAAGGAAGGCAGCGTTGGGGTCGCTCCACTCCCCGCTCCCTGAAGGCTGTTCTGAGCTGCCTTTCTGAGATGCCAGCGGGTTTCTGCTAATGACCAGTTCCAGCTTATTGCCGGATTCTGCGATGAGGGGCACGACCAAACAGCAGTCAAAGTCTCTGGTGCGAACGTGGTTTACCTGATGGATGAGAAGATGGACCTTTGTTACCGTTTTAGGGGAAAAAAAAGATCACAAGAGATGCAAACCTATCCTTGAGACCATGGAGCTTGATTTACTATTCTTAAGTAGAGAATCGCCCAATATAAGACTATTTAACTGTGATTTCTGGTCTGAAGACAGATAAGTTTTCTACTCACTTTGAAACTTTTAAATTTTTAGAATATAGCTGAAGTGGGGATATTTACACTGGTGCTGGCTGTTGCCAGCTTTCACAATACTCACTCCAATAATGACATTTAACAGCACGCAGTTTTTCTGTCTTTCATGGTGTTCATCAATTTAAATGCAGTAGAGCACATCTAAAATTTCAATTCTCTGGTTTTACCTAATATATATAAATTTATATTAATTATTTTATGAGGCTACTTTTTCATCACAGTCCAACTTGGCACTGTGGTAAGTGTGGTGCTGAGTGAGTATTACATTATTCCAACTATGTCAGTCAACACTTGAATTCAACACAGAAATAATTCTCAGGTCTGTATCAAGCAAAAAAGAAAAATCTGTCTGGAAATCCAGCTTCCTAGTGAGCATTTATATGTCTCCTTTGGAGTTCTAAAATACCTAGCATTCTGAAAGAATTTGTTTCTATAAACCTGACTGCACAGGAAAATCCAGCTTTAGTGCCACTGCATAAAAGTCCAAAGCTCCATGAAGTGCTGCCTTTTTCTGTCAAGAAAAAAAATCTAAGAAATCTGCACAGCAAAGCCTATGGTGTAGAACAATTATGGTCATTTGTCCTTTCTGGTCTCCCTATACACATCCCTTCCCAGCAGAAATACAAACAGTGGTGCTCATTATTTCAAATATAATAAGCAATGTAGATTACAGGGCTGTTCCAAGTAACAGAACTGCAAAACTGCAGTTTTCTACAATCACATCTCCAAAGATGCATGCTCAAATAACCCCCAGTGAGGTTATAAACAAAATAATCTTCAGATCCTTTCATGCTAAACCTGCACAGTGCCAGAAACATTACCTGTAAAAGTCTGTCATATGGTTTTAAACCTCCCAGATCACCAGGGCCAGCTGGTCGAATGTTTTTCACATACACTCCTTTTTCCAATAAACCATCTGAGACACTGAACCCGAAGTCTTCTCCATCAGAGTCCTTGTACAAAGTTACCTGTGGAAGAGAGGTGATGTGATGAGAAAGAAAACTTTGTCCCCATTTCTGCAAGCATGAGGCAGGTTTTCTTCCTAGGATGGTTTTGGTGATTTTTTTTTTTTTTTTTCTATTAGAGAGATCACTTACCTACTATTTGGTACTTACAGTAGTAAAGTCATCCCCATTTTGACATTATGTTAATATTCTCAGAAGCCACATTATTCTTCTGTAAATAAACAGCCCTTTTCACTTCTGCTTGTCAGCTGGAAATTTGTGGGATTTAGCCCACCTTTTCTGATGTCACTTTCTGATTCTTAGTGTTTTGTTTCTCTGTTGTCTAACTGCCAGGATCTGAGTACAAGATAAGGCTTAGTTTTGCTTCAAATATGAAGACCTGGCCTCAATCTATGGCCACAAGAAGTGGTGTTGTGTCTTGCAATCAAGGGAATAAAGACCATTGTCAGTGTAAGCCCTGGACTGGTTTTGGCCAGGCAATGGTCCACCCTGTAAAGCCTAACCTCAGAAGTGCTCAGTATAAGAGTTATAATGCAATCTTTTAAGGAAGTACAAATAAGGCTCCTTCTGAAAGAGCTTGCAGGCAGTGTTCTTACAGTTACATAACCATGAAGTGGTCATTCAAAAGCAGGAAATAGAAGATAATGAAACAGTTAGGAGAAGGTTTTTCAGGTGTTCAGAAGACAAGTAATCACAGATAGTTGTGTGAATTCAGCTATTTGACAGATAGAGATTTTGTGGGTAAGTGGCATGCTTAGGTTTTAATTTTTTCTTGGTCCTCACATCAGGGTTGCTGACCAATGCAAGTAAATTGTGTGAGTGGTGTGCCACTGTGCACAGATACACTTGCACAGTCAAACCTGTGTTTTTAGTGCTGTAGCATATATCCCCTTGAATTTAAAATGCACTGGTTTCATCATATCTTAGCTGATAAAAATGACATTAACTGTTCCAAAATTTTTTAACAGCTTGGTACAAATAATGTGCATAATGTATCCTTGTTTTATGCATCGAATTCCTTCCTGTTGTTTCTGAATTGCAGAATCATTTGAATTGAAGGGGACTGTGGGAAGTCTGTAGTTCAGTGTCCTGCTCAAAGGCTGAGGACTTGGTCAGTATTTCACAGAAGGATGCCAAGGTACAGCAGTGGTTGGTGCTGCCTTCAGAAAGCTGCTGAGCTCCCATCTTAATTGCCAGTGTGAAAAGGTGTGCCAGAACAGACCAGTCTGTCTGAAAACAAAAGTAAATTATTTGGGGTTTGGGTTTCTTTCCTGCTCTCTTTACTTTGGTTTAGGGGTGTATCAGCCCTGCTTTCACCAGAATGAAATCACACTCACTAGTAAGTTTGGTATCTGTCCTGGGCAGCAGTTGAGAGAAGCTGGATACAAGGCTGCAGCAGCAGCACCATTTTCTCAGTGGATGTGGATGATGCATTGCAGGGCTGCTGTGGAAATATCAGTGTCCTGTGCTGTGGGAAGCACCAACACCCCCACATGGTGTTTGTCTCTTACTTTACCCCAGCTCATCCTCTTCCCTTGTTTTTCTCCACCTGAACAGCACTGCAAAGCAGAAAGCCACACCTGAAGTCCCCCTAACTGAGCTAAAAGCTTTCTTCCTGTCAGTGACATTTTTGGGTATGAGCTGTCATTTCATACTTCCAGTGACTGTGGTGTTCAAGGTCTTTGCCTTTTTCCCTCCCATCCTCCCCCAAGATAACTTTGTGCTGAACCTGTCATATGTCCTCCATCCCTGCATGAACTTTAGGAGTCAATGGGCATTTCAGCTACTGAAAAACCTATCTGCAAAGTCACAATAATTCATCATAGAATGATTTTAATTTGTATCAACAGATGCTGTATCAGCAGGACTCTGGGGAAATTCTAATAATTTGCTATGAACAGAGGCTTTTGTTTGTGATATCATAGCATGTTTAACATGGCTTTGATGAAAAGTGTGTTTGAAGCTGCTACAAAAAAAAAGTGCTATAATACTACCATTCTGCAAGACAAACAAACAAAAAAACCAAAAAACAAAATCAAACAAACAAAAAAACCCCACAACACAAAAAAAACCCCAAAAAACCAAAAAAACCCAAACCACCCCAAAAAAAGCAGGCAGATATATTTTAGTGATAGATTTGTGTGCATTTCCTGGCAGAAATTAAAAATAACGAGACCAAGACCCAAATTCTCTTCTAGCAAAGTAACTTTTTTATCCTAATCATCACAAATAAGTGCTTCAAGCTAACTGCTTCTTAAAGAAGCCTTGAAAATTAATGCAAAAATGGGATATCATGCCTAAGAGAAGACGACTTGAAATATTCTGTCTTCTCTAGCATAGGTGGCATGATTTTAAAAGGGAACTTCCCTTTTCCACTTCTTTTCTTTTCCCCTTCTTCAGGGACATGAAACAGGGGACTCTGAAGTCATCTAGACTGTATTCTTGTCCTAAGACAGGATCAACTGCACCTAAGCCATTTCAGAGATACATTTATCTGCCCTGCTTTTTCAAATCTCCAGTGATTAAGACTCCATAGTCTGTTAAAGTAATCCCTTCCAGTCCTTCAGATGTTTCCCTTTGGTCTAAACTAAATCACCCTTGCTGAGGCTTAAGCCTGTTGCTATCCACAGACAACAAGATCACTTTATTCTGTCTTTCTCTGCAGTGATGTGAAATAAGGCTTGTTTTTCTCTGGACCCTGTCCATGTGGTAAACATCCTTTTTTAAGTTTCAGATCCCAAACTGGACACTATTACTAGTCAAGATCTTCTCAAAGTCAAACTGGAGTGAAGAATAACTCACCACAGATGCTGGTACCATTCTATGATAGTGACCTAGGATCTGCAGATCCTAAATTTTTACAAACTACTTCCCTTACTTGATTTTCTTGACTTTTCCTGTATTTAACAGGAGCTTTGAACTTAAAGAAACTGATGCTTGCTTCAGGGATGAGGCAGCAATTTAACTTTGCTGCGTGTTTGATGGCTCTCACATTTTTTAGATGGAAGTCATCTGCAGAAAACTTTTGTATTAGAGGTTATAATTATGAGGCTAATTCTTCCTAGGGCAACATATATTCTTCAAAGATAATCTCTGATAAAAGGCCTGCTATCTGAAATATTCATTTCTATTTAATAATGGGTATGGATAAAGCCCTATCACAGGTTCCTTATTTTAACGTGCAGCAGCCCTGTCTGAAGGGAATAAAATCACAGACAATTCACACAACACCTAAATCATGCTAGTTTATCTGTACTGCTGATCACAACTCTTTGGAAGGTCTAATCTCAATAGCAAAATCTCCGTTTGGGTGATTTGTTAGACTTTTAAATTTACATCAGGAGCCTAAGGGAAAAAGCGTGTGGATTTGGAAATTTAATTCGTATTTCATAAGCAATTAATTAGTTGCAAATTTAAAACACAAGCTTATACATTTTGAGTCTGTGCCTATGCCTGTTCTCCCTCTCAAATCTATGGGAAAATGCTTAATTTAAATTCATACATCTTGCACAGATCAGCTATTGAGATATTTTAACTGACTGTAATTTTAGGTTAATGACTACTTGCAATAATAATATTGAAAAATTATCTGATCCTAGTGCATATTTTTGCTCTCAGAGGAATGTGTGCTCTATGAAACTTCTAAAAAATGGTCTGCTATGATTTTTAGAAAAATATTAATCTATATTATTACCTAAGTAGATAAAATCATTAAAGGCATTCATTAAATTTGGGTACTGATGTAGCAATACACTATCCAGCTAATTAAATGTTATTAAACCATCTAGAACAAATGTTTGAAGAGATCTGTAGGACACTTATCTCAATCCTGGTTTCCTTAGGACAAAGACAGTTCAAGTGCACAACTGGTGAATGCAACACAGAGAGAAAGAGCAGTGAAGAATTCAGGTTACCTTGCTGCAAAGTGAACTCTGACCTGTGGGCACTCAGGCCCTGCCTCACAGGATGCACTGACACACTCTGACACAGAACAAAGGCACCTGCCCTGCCCATGGCACTGGGAAAGCTCAGCAGCACCTGAGAATCTGCAGAGGGAGGTCATGGACAAGCTTTGTCTTAGCTTGTATCTCTAAACTGCCCATACCATCTCAGTTTTCCACATCTCCCTATTTTTCAGTGGCCCAGCTAATTAAGACATTTGCCTGCAAGGGGCAAACACATTGCCAGAAAGAAGATACATAAAAAATACTTCAACCAAGGCACTTCCCTGGCAGTGACATCATTCCCATGGCATTGCAGGTCTTTTGGAAAACTCTAATTGAACAAGCTGTCCAAAGGAAGAGGTTATTAGTATTAAACTGAAGGTCTAATACAAAAATGGACATGAATACATTGAGAGAAAGTAGCAGGCACACTGCTACACCAGATCCAGTAGGAAAACTAACAAGAACTTGCTCAGATAAAAAAATCAGTCCATGCTGCCTGGGTGTCACAGGGATATAACCTCACTTTAAGGAATCAGACCTAAAGATCCAGTCACTAGTTTCTATTTTTCTTTAATGACTGTAAGGATTTGGAAAATCCTCAGTACAGGTTCAATGTTTAGATTTTTAGAGAGAAAATGACTCTTTTCTGGGTGACAGAACAGACAGTAAAAGCAAACTCAGCAACACTTCAGCAGGGGAACACTGGGTATATGGTCTGAACAAAATCTGGAAATTACTCAAAAGGAAGGTCAAAGCAGTCTTAAAATAGTCAGCTGAAGCAAGAGAAAGCTGCAGGTTTTTTGCACTGCTAGGACTGTAGCAGCTAGTTACTATTACAGAATACCACTGACTCATTAACAAAAATCTGATAACTCCTTTCCAGGTAATGATTTATTTTAACATGAGAGGCTGGATTTGTGATCCAGAACTGTGCCTTTGCTGAATGTGAGCACACTGTGAAATGCCTGCTGGCATACTTCGGTTTTATATTTCACATTTATTCACCACTCAGAAAAACTGAGCACAGTACCTAATTCCACTGATCACATCAGGCTGGAAACAGGAATAGTTAAAGACTCTCACAACACATCTTAATTGATCAGATACACTGGCAATGAATTAATTTACCATATATGAGATCAATTCTCTACTACCTTCTATAAACATTCATTTAGCCCACACTCAGCAAGTCCTTACATTGCTGAACTCAACTGAACCACAGATTAAACCACAGGAATTAGAAACCAGCCCAAATCTCTTGAGAGTGACCAGGTGACACACATTCCCTGTGTTCTGCCTCCTTTCTGGAAAGATGGCAGACCTTTAAGAGGAAGATGGGTGCAGGAAATGGGATGCTCATTCCCATGAGGGAGAACAGCATTACAGAGTTTTGGAAACTGGCTGTTCTTATGGTCTCACTGGATCTGAGACCAAAGTGGCCAGGTGTTTGCTGTGCATATCCAAAGACACTTTATCCAGTACTTGGTAGGAGTGCAGTGCCACCTCCATATCCTCAAGTGATTTCAACCATCTTGAGCACTGAAAAGTTGCATAGTCTGAAGATTATTTATCTTTTTTAGAGCACAGGAATTATAAAAAGAAGCAATACCTAATTTGAAAAAATATTCTATATTATGTACATTGAATCTCTTGTATTTGATTCAAAATGAGTGTTAATTTAAAAAAGGACCTATGAGAGCCCCAAACCTTCCTGAGTAATTTCCGGAAGCAATGTATTTTCTAGAAATTAAACTTTGCTTTCTTAATGAACACATTTTGCAGAGAAGAATTATTGGTCCTGTCAATTCAAATTATCACTGGATGCTCCTTTCAAAAGAGCAGTGCCTTTTGAGGATTTATTGTAAAATGAAATAGTAGACAAGGATGCATCTTATTCATTTGTTTTCCCCCACAAGGACCTATCATTAATGTGTTTGTAAGAACTAATATGCATGGCCCCCAAATTACATCTGTGGAGTCATTATAAAAAGTGCTTACTGTGTTGCCATATAATTAGAGTTCCTGTGCTGAATATATTATTTCAAAGCTGTCAGAAGAAAAATTACAGACCTTGTGTAACTCCACAGGAGTTGGTGACATGATTTCTTTCATTTCTTGCTTAAATTTTCTCAGAACCATGGACTTTCTCCCCACATCTGATGGCAATGTGTTGCTACGAGTAGCTTGACTGTAATGTGGCCTTACAGAACTTCTTTCCTGGAAGCTGGCTTGTCTTCCCAGCTGGTTACGAGGCTGTGGGTTTTCATGATTCAAACTCATTGTACTTCCTGACATGATTGTGGCCTAGAGCATTAATGAACAGGTTAATTTGTAACAGAGAATGGGGTTAAGTAAGTGGTTAATTCATAGCAGTAGGAAAAACACCTCTATTCTTTGTTAGAACACAATCACTCAGGGCACAGCAAAAGGCAAGAGGATAGATGTTCAATCTGCTTGCAAGTCACTATAAAATAAAGGACCACAACAAAACACAGTAACAATATATGAACCCTATGGGCAAAAGTTTTCAGATGGCATTTCAAACTAAAATACTGAGCACCAGAATGGCTATGCTTGTAAGCTAGTCCCCTGGCAGACTGAAGAGTATATAGTGCAATTGCTTATTTTAAAAATATTTTACACATAAATAAAACAACATCTAAGTTGTAGCATAATTGCATTTGTTGGAATTGGAACTAGAGGAAGGCATTTAAAATTCAGACTGTGTGTGCAAAGTAAAAAAATGTGAGTCAGCAGAATATGCAGGTAGCTCTAGAGCCAGTATGGGCAGAGAGCCTGGATACTACCTCAAGATCAGGAAAACTCAGCACAGGTGAGCTCACTACCTGGAAAGAAACTGTGCATGACATGCACACTGCCTTAGCTCAGCACTAATACTGGCCCTGGTCTCACTGCTGGTTTTAATCTCAGTAAAAGACAGCCTTTTCTTTCAGATGCAAGAATACATGGAGGATGAAATCATGAAAGATGATGATGGGAATCACCTCGCCCACTGGGTGGAACAGACTGAACTTGAAAAGCATCCATGCACAGCAAGGAGCCTTCTCCCTTGGGAAAGATTTTCTGCTCTGGGGAATGACAGCCACATCCACTTTGGCACAGCCACTGTGGGGACAGGGTGTGCTGAATTTCCTATTTATTATCTCTTCTGATGGACAACTGGAAAGGCAAATTTAAAGACCATAACCTGAACTTCGACTGAGACTGGATGCAGACAATCTGTTTGAATGGGAGAAGTAAAAAATAAGGGCAAAATAGACAAATAAATGTTTGTCTATAACTCTGGTGAGAATGTCTGTCACCCTTCCTTCTCACAGCTCCAGCACTATTTTCACTATGAGATAATGGATTGTAGCCATAGCACTCTTTTTTTTGCTCAGTAATAACTGATATTACTGCCTGATGGAGCAAAAGCAGCCAGAGGACCTGGTAAACAACAGCCTTCTTTGCTCTTTGGCTGAAGACCTTGAAATGAAAAATGATAAGGAGCCCTTGACTATGCCATGACACTCCATAAAGTAGAGGCATGGCCACTCTCAGCATCCTGTCACACTGAATGAGTCTGGCTTTCTTTTCAGAGCTGGGGCTTGTGCAACGAGGCAATGCTACAAATGGCACATCTACAGTTCTGAATTTCACTTTTGTGAAAGGCTGAGGAAAATTCAGTGTGTTGAAGTAACTGAATTCTGGTCAGCACGGATGACCTATTTCCCTTTTGGAATTATCTATTTCCATATCCTTTTATTATGCTCTGAATACTGAAAACTGCAAGAGAAGCCTGCAGTACTGAACCATATCTAACTATGGAATTAAACCTGTATAACATTTTCTCCTACATTTCTCTGATTTTCAATAACAAATATATGAGAAACACATTTTGCTACCCATACATGCAATACAAAAGCCATAAATCTGAGGAAGTAAATTAATCTGAACTGAAAAACTTTCACCCAGTTACGCCATTCACATTCCTCCTGGCTGCTAAAGGACTTTATATAACATAAAAATGAAAATGAGATTCTGCCAGTTTTGCAGCTCCAGGAATTTAAAAGAACATAAAAGAAAATATTTCAGGACCTTTCATTCTGTAACTTTAATTGGCAGTATAACAGTAATTGTTCTGATTAGATAACTTAGAGAAAAGGTGATTAGAAAATTAAAGACTCCCAAGTTACTCTGTCTCTGTTTTCTTCCCCTGATGCCCTCAGCACAATCTAACACAAAAGACGGTTAGATTTGTAATAAACTTAAGGATAAAATATGAAAATTTGTTACATGGTGAAGAAATTGCTCTATATTGAACATTTCTCACATTGGCAGCTTCTTTTTCTTTTAGAGTGGAACAATTATAGGTAAACATTTTGAAAAGCCGATTTTCTTTTATGTTCATCTTAATCAAATTAAGTTTCAATTTAAAAGACAACCTACAACATGCTCAGAAAAGCTGCATGAAGCGTCTGTCAGAGAATGGAATGTATTGCTGCAGGAAGATTATGCCCACTTAGAAGTTCTGTGCCATTTGCTGCCTGTACAGACAGCATTGATGGTTATACACAGCAGAAGCTGCAAGTCAAAAGCACTGGGGTGAACATGTTTATAGAATTTTGATTGCATTGCACAAAAGAAAACAGCTCTGGTTAGGGGCAGGGGAGGCAGCTGCACAAGCAAAAATATAAAGGTAAAGGGTAGGTACCAAGAGAGTCATGTTTCTCAAACACAGACGCCTGTCAGCCTTGTCCTGTGGAGAGGGGTTAAAGCTTTTAAATGAATTGGTGTGATTAGTGCAACTTAAAAGAAAAAAGGAGAAAATAAAATGAATGTAAACCAAACCAAAACCATTATATTTCTCTATAATCGGAAAGAAAGGTTAAGATTGTTCTACCTCTAGTTCCCTCAGAATTCCTGACTGGCCACAGGTCTCTAAATCCTCCAGAGCCTGAGACCAGAAATTTTCCTCCTGGTCAGCCTCGGTGTTATCATGGGTACCTGTGAAGCTAGATTTACAATGAGAAGTTAAAAAAAATGTGGACTTTTTTTCCCCCCTCTAAAAATATATATTACACACGTGCCTTGCCACAGACTGCAACTTGAATGACAGAAGGTTATGCAGGAGAGTGGGGAAGTCGCTGATCAGGAGAGGCCGGATGGACATGCAGAGCACATGACAGACAAGCCTTCTCATAACCTGGCAGTCACTAGCAGCTGGCAGGATCTGAGCAGCGAGTTGTTCAGTAAGGAGATAAATGGATTCCAAGAACAATTCAATACAAGTTTTTTACTGCATTGAAACTGGGACCTCCCTAGGAAAACTGATGAATCAACCAGTAGCTGTGTGCGGAGCTGCTCCGTGCAACAAATATTTGCAAAAAAACCTTTCAACCTCACAGACTTCTCCCAGGCAATATGGAAAGAGTACTCTTGTTTTGCAAACAATGTTTTGCAAAAGAGGCTTGGTGGTGTTTTTTACCTGATTCCTTCAGCCTAAGCTGCATTTATCAATTTAGGCCCACCTGATCGTCATAATATAAACTGCTCCAATCATTTCATACATAAACAGAGAAACTTTCAGGGATGCCACTGTTTTGCATGGAAACTTAGGTTTTTGGTGTTTCATAAATGCACCAAAGCCTTTTTAAAAGCACTCTTGAGCAGATGTTGGTGACAGTGATGCTTAGGGAAGTTGCTCAGCAAGTGAGGTCTGATAAAAACCACAACTCTGGGCTGTGTGGCACAGCCCAAAGCAACACCTTTACAGTGTATGGGTGTATACAGGGAGGGGAGCAGGAGGCTTTTCTATCTTAGCAAGGGGAAGCAGCTCAGTAAAGGTTCACACAAGCATCAGAGCTGCTGCATGGGAGAGGGCTGATTATGTGAAAGGCACAGGGGAAGAAGGATGTAGAAGGAAAGTGACAATTTGCCCTTTTGGTGGCAGCAAGCTGTTACTTTGGAGCAGCTGCCCATGGACTGCAGCTAGTGGTGCTTAACAGCACATAAACAGAGCAAACACTATTATGGAAGCATCTGAGGCCTTGCTTGACAAACAATGTATTACTGAGAATAGCGGGAATGTAATTCTGTTTACAGAATAGCTTTTAAATAGGAGAATTGCCCAGCACAAGGGAAGACAGCTTGAATGCTTCACACACGATACTCTGCCTCAGAGATGCTTTCTTACAGCTACAATCAGTCAAGCAGACAATGGTCAGCCATTTCAATCTCTCATTGCAATGATTCTCCACCTAGCATCAGTGTCTCTTCTAAGATATTGCAATAGATACAGCAATGGCAAGAATACCTACTCAGATCACAGATGCAATTCCTCCCAGGCAAGACAAGAAAGTGTTTAAAACATGATTTTAGAAAGATCCTTGACTTCTGAAATGAGCTTTTGCAAAAAATCTATGTAGTTCTTTCAACAGCTAATGTTGAATGTAGACTAATTTATCCATTACATTATCTCTTGCTATATTGCATATTAATGGTATCAAACGGAACTTAAGCTAATGAACAGGATAATTTGAGGCAATTGTCTGCAACAGAAAAACCTGGATTTCCTGGAACTGGAGAACCATTTCTTCTCTGACTTCTGTGAAATATAAAATCATGATGCCTCTATGTCTGGACTTCTTAGTTGAAGCAATTTTGTTTTCAGCTTTCCTCTCCTCTTTTGCTCTGAGTCTTGTTTCTTGGTGTGTGAAATCTCAACCTTTGCATCTTCACTAAAGCCACATGAGTAATTTGTGGCTGAGCTACTACATCAAAAAACCTAAAGAGGTACCAAAATAATTTACCTGGATGTCTTTTTTATCTAAAACCCGAGGGATTGATTTTTTTAAAGTCATATGAAATATTGTTTGACCTATAATGAACATATTTGGTTTTCTGACACTTATTTAAAGAGCTGTCAGAAATTCAGATGCATAAAAAGTCTGAAGGAAAGGCAGTAGGACAGATAATGAAGATATGGGTGTCTATGATTTGGTTCTTACTGTCATATGAGACAGAATCTTTGCATTTTTTAGTGTTTTTAATCAGGAGGTTCTTGGATCTGGCAGACATTCCTGTGAGCATTGATGTTCTAGTGTGTTAAACATTTTCTCTGGAGCAGGAACTATAACAGACTTGTCCTACCTGCCAGTGAAAGGTAGACCCCAGGCTGGAGAGTCGTTTCATTTGCTTGCCCACTGAAATTTCCTTGTCAGTCAACAGAAGTTAATGTAGTGTTTTCTACTTTTACCCTGGTTTTTTTACCCTCCTTTCAACTGTTCTTCCTTTCTTCCCTTCTCACATCCTCTGCCCTCCCCACCTCTGCCCCAGCCCAACTGGATCTCACTTTTGTGCACTTTTTGGTCTCCTACCTGGAAGTATTCCACTCTTCCAGCTGTCCCCCACCTTTCCTTTGCCCTCCAGAGGCACCTTTCCACATCTTTCCCTCTTTCTTCACGCTCCTGATGCTCTCTCCACCTGATTTTTCTACAGATGTTTGCTTTAAATGGTTTTCGTGATTCTCTCCCAATGTTTCAGTCTCCTTCTGTTGCCACATATTCTTGGAAGCTGTGCTACACAAAATAAAGGTAAGAAAAAATTACTTTCTAGGTCTAGAGAAGGAGAGAAGTTGTTAAACTAGAACTACAAGAGAAGAGGGGCTTTCCTGGGGATTCCTGTAACAGGCTTGAAGAACAGATGCAGCCTTCTTAAATACTCCAGCACTTGGGATAGCAACACCATCAGATATGACACCATCTATTTTGCAGATACAGCCTTAAAGTAATCATTATTTTAATTTGTACTGTATCTCTCAGGTGTAAGACACACTGACAGGCAGAACAAGACTCTTTAAAGTGCATACTTTCTGCTGAACAGTGCTTTAAATTGGTAACAGAACATGTGCTTCTCATTTAGAGGATTCTGTGTTTTACAGTCCAGCTCCCTGATTCACTGCTCGTCAACTTTTTCAGCCCCTACTTACACAGCTGCAAAACAGTAGGTGCTCTGGAATGGCTGCATCTCATTTGAGAAGCAAAATATGGGCTGTAACTGTGGATAAAGACCCTATAAAGTAAGAATATTAGGCTGCTGAGAATGGGCAGTATAAGGAAAACTAGTTTCCTTCATTAAACACTGTCCACTACTGGCCTATGAAAACTGCCAGTGTGCTTCTGCAGTAGGGACCAAAGGAGCTGGATATGGACTGAGAATTCACACTTGCTCATATCTTAGCTGTCATCTTGCCAGGCTTGTCTCCAGACAAAATGCCACAAGGTCATGGGCTGTATCAGAGGGCTTCTTGTTCAAATTCAGAAAGCAGCATCTAAACTTTGCCTTAATTTGTATTTCAAAGGTTACTGACTGGACCTCATGGATTTCCTTAGCCAGTAGGTTTATACAAGCACCAGGAAGGTTTTTTAGTACTAAACTTGAATTTTTCACAGACTGGGATTTTAGACTCACTGTGCTGGCACACTAAGAAAGTGTATTTCTCATGAAGGACATGCATGTCTGCAGATCCTGAGGGGGCTGCAAAGAGCACAGAAATCTCTTTTACTGTGATGCCTGTCTTCCCACATCTGAAGAACTGTTCATTGGCAGAAATTACCCAAGTCTCTGCAGCAGATCCACAAAAGAAAAGAAAATTTAGAATAGAAGATAAGAGATTTTTGGGTCTTTCACTATCTCCAGGAATTGTGAAGAAAAAGTTTTTCCTTAGAAGTTCTTTTGTCTGCAGAGAAACTTATTGAAAATGAGATTTACTTCTCAGGAGAGGAGGAATAAATGCATGGCAAAATACCAATAGTTTGGACCTTGATCACTTTTTACTCCTACTGAATGGGAATGTCTCAAGTATTTATGGATGAAGACTGTAATTTGTGTTTCTTTGCCCAAACCAAAAAGAATTTTCATAGAGGACAAAAGATTGACACACCAGTTGTCTTTAGCCACATTATCTGTAGGCTTATTTTTGTGGAGCAGAAAACAGATCAGATTTTTCTTCTGAAACTTGCCCAGGGAAATGCCCTAATTTTTTTGTTTGTTTATTCTTAAGGGATAAATGCTGTGTTTTATTGGCTGAAGTATAAATATATGTCTTGGTTTTGGCATCATAATCCTCCATAAAGACCACTAATCCACCTCAATAAATGTCATGAAGCATACTGCATCTCATGGTGTTGCACTGCACTAGGCTGTTTTGTATATTGCACTAGCGGTTTGTCCTGTACTATACTTAAAGCAAGAGCTGCTGTAACTCCATTAGGAAAGCACCATCTCACCCCAGGCAGTGAGTGCTCGTTTTTGGGGTGCTGCTGCAGCTGCCAGCAGGGAGCAGGCTGTGGGATCTGGGATCTGGGATGGGAACTCACGTGCTCGCGGCGGGTCGGTCCCAGTCGTCGCTCAGCCCCGCGTCGTGGAACGCGTGGCTCCCTGCTTTGCCCGGAGGGGACACACTGGCCTGCTTGGGACTCCTCCACTCATAGGCACTGAAGTTGTATCCTGAGGCCTGGTAGGTGTGTCCTAAAGAGATGAATTACTAATTCACAGCAGTGCATATGCTGAAATGACAGGAAAGCACCCCTCTGGGGCTGGGTTCTCAAGAACTGTTCGGTTTGTCATCGTTGCCTTGTATTTTTCTGTAGCCAGATTACTTGACTTAGATTATGCCTGGAATTAGGTGTGCTCTAGAGCTCCTCTTGTCAAAGTCCACTAAAAGCAAAATCTTAACTATATCTAACAATCTTCTCTTACTGTTTATGTCTCAGCTGCTTCTACATTTAATTCTACATCAATTTCCAATTCGACATCCTAGATTGAACAGTAGTGAATAAATCACTATTGGATGGATGTGCTAAATATGTCTTAACATGGTCATATGCAACATGCCCAAAATTAAAGCTAAGTAATTAAGAAAACTGCTTCAGTTGTATTGAAAAAAGTTTCCAAAGATGCATTAAAAAATCCCACGAATTTAGCTCTTCATGTGCCCTCGTGCTAGGGCTCTGAGAGCACAAATCAGTCTAAACCTATCTCCCTCAAATGCTGTGTAACTACAGGGCTGTGAGCATTTTCCAGCAAATGGGCAGATATTAACACAGTCCCAGATTCTAGGAAAGGTATTGGTTGGGAAGATGCGACTGCTGTGTGGTGAAGGCTTTGCATTAGTAAGGCAGACACATAAAACAAAGGTACAAAATGGGGTATTAATTCAAGGAGAGAAAAGACAGCTCACCAGCATTAAATTGTTAATTAATAGGATAAAGCACTATCTGGTGCTCCAGAAACATCCCCCAAACTCCTCAACTTGCTTAGGCTGTGCTTATTGCCAAGAGAGGTTAGGAGAAATGCCAAGCTCAGCTTGATGGGGCAAGACAGAATGACCTTTAATAGAAATGGGGGCCACCACAACACCAAGGGATAAAGGCAAAAATCAGTTTTCACTCAGGCTGTTTAACAGAGGTGCCATGTATCCAGCCAAGTCTGGGCTGATTTTTTCAAGAGAGTTAAAAAGAAAATCTGCTTTGAGATACTGGTTCAGCTTTGGCACAGCATCCAAATCATCAGGACTTTGGAAAGCATTCTGGGCCTCAATCCTTTCCACAGCTGAACAATTTGCTCCAAATATCTTCAATTCATCCAGAAAATGAGAATTACCATTCTGGCACTTTTTCAGCAATAATTCTACTTAGAACTTTAAAATATCAGAAGAAAATCTAATGTAACTTATTTTGATAAACTGATCAACACAGTTAAGAAAAGGCATCAAATTAATCCAAATTCTAACTCCAGTAAAAATATTATTTGAGGTAAGGATCTATCTGTCCAAATACTTGCCAGATAATGGGAATGCATGCTTTACTATAGAAATAAACATTTTTAAAAGAGTTAAATAAAACACTGAAGTTGTGTGTAAGCTATTCTTCTTAATATCAAGAATATTACAGGATGTCTATATCCTTCACTGTCTAAATAAACATGTTACAAACTGAAATTACGAGAAAATCCTATATAAAACAACAGTCAGAGAAAGGTGAAAAATTATCATTATGGAAAATCATGTCTTTAAATAGAATGATTGTTTTTGACAGCTGAGAGTTAGATGTTAATACTGCAGGAATGAAGAAGAAGCAAAAGATTTACAAATCATAGGCAATGACTAATGTTGCCCTGCCCTTCAGCAGTTTATAATAAATCTGTTGTCATTTAAAAGTTAATGCAGATGGGCATCAAACTCACGAACATCTCCTGAGTGTTCTGTGCCTTGCATTGATCTGTACTTGAAGGATAAACTCATTTAGCTGTGGATGAGCTATGGACCAAGCTATTCAGATGTCAGTAAAGCTAACAAAAGCCTGTTAATGTATTGATAAATGCTTTGCAACACATCACATCCTCATGAAAGAATGAATCTGAGGCCTGCCAAGTGCAAGAAATCATCCTGCCTGCAGAGGTGTGTGGTCATAATGAGACAGCAACACATTATAAAGTACAGGGTTAAAAGTTAGTGCAGTACTGCTCAGGGCAAAGGAAGGTCAACCATGAAGGCAATAATTCCTGCTTTACATGTCGATTTGTTTTTGACAGTACCTTGATTTCCAAAGCTGGTATCAATACCAGAGCCATCCCATGACTCCACTGCGCTGTCAACACTTGGCACTGCAGTGGAATAGATGTCTGAGAGCTTGCCAGATTTCTGTGCAGCAGAGCTTTCATCCTCAGCATCGCTCAGCTCGCTCACGTGACCCACAGGCACTGAAAATTTCTTGGGACTGGTAGCTGAAGAGGATTATATAAAAAAAGGTGTTGATCCTTGCTTTACTGCAGTTCTGAGAATCTGCTTTTTACTCCTGACACACAGCTTTTCCATGGATGGCCTGAATGCTTGTTAATCTGCAATTACACATGCATTAAGGACCATGGATGGTACCCTTGGCCACACTCACCATCTGTTTGCTTCTTGATTTTCAAGGTGACAGTTTCTCCTGCCATCTGTAATAAATGAATGGCTTCACTCAAAGGTTTTCCTTTCAGACTGCTACTATTTATTGCTAGGATTCTGTCTCCTATGTGAATTGCCCCAGTCCTACAATAAGAGAGAGAAGTAAAACATTGAGAAGAGTGTAAAAGGCAACAAAGGCAATTTCTTTGCATTTTGGAGCATGGAAGTCTCATCTCCCTTTCTTTTATTTTGCTTTTATTGCTATGTCACAGAATATTTCTTTTGATAGAAATGCTTAAAGCAAGTCACCTTTGTTGTAGTGACAATAGCAGAGCTGAGGCATGATGTGGATTTCTGTGGTACTGTGACAGCTGAGTTAATCACCTGTGGATGATATTCACTGCAGCCCACCTGCTCAAGAGCAATCTCAGACAGCTTAGTAAGTCCTAAAATGAGTCAAGTTTCTATAAATCTCCCAACATTAAAAAAAGCAGTGTGAGCCAGTAACTAGCTATTTCACAAACCTGGCCTTCAGGATAGGTCAATGAAGAAAAGTAAATATTTTTGTGTAAATGCACTGTTGATTCTGGCTTTGCACAGTAGCATGTTTTGTGTGCTATAAATTCTCTGAAACCACCACCAAAGGTACAAGTTTCAATGACTCAACCAATCCAAGAAATAACAGCTGACAGAAATCCTTATCTTTTCATTATTCTTTATCTATCACTCACCAGCAGCATTTCTGCTCCTCTGATAATGCTTCCTGTGGTATATGTAAGTGCACACACAGATGCAGAGGCAGATAAGTGTATGATGTGTTCAGATAAACTTGGACACATGAAGTTCTTTCTTTACTTATTGTACTATACAAGGATATTGATTTTAAAAGGCTGCTAAAATGTTCCTCTGATGAGTTTGATTGACTAGGTTTTCCTTGGTGATCTATAATAAGGACCACAATCCTTTGCCTTGTATAGTATGTACATCCTGCTCATAGAGCTTGTCAATGATCAAAAAACAGCAGCAAAAAGATTATAAACTCAGATTTGGATAACTATTAAAAAATCAATTGCTAACCCATGAAAATTAAGGGGTTTAGGTAAACAAAATGAACCTCTACCTTGATGAATACAGCATTTAAAAATAATTTTCTTTCCAACTTACCTTTCAGCTAATCCTCCTTTTGTCAGGCTGGAAATGATTATGGGATCAAAGGGCTCTTCAGTCCCAGAGATTGTAATTCCAAGGGGCCCACCATAGCGCTTGAGCTCAACAGTGTAAATAATTGCTCCAGAGCTCTCCTGTTCATCTGCAATAAATGCCAAGGGGATGCAATTGGTTTCTTATGAAAGAAGGAATGAAAAAAATAGCATATTCAGTCTAGTGACTGGTAATCAAACAACGTTATCAAAGGATCACATTTCAGATACAATTCTTAATCATAATCTACTGGATTATTAAAAAAAATAAATTATCTATTCCACAATTTTTTATTGCCAAAACCTGGATACAAGTCAACAGAAAAACTCCCCTCATTCTGTTAAAACTAAATTTTACTCCCTTTAAAATCTTTAGATCTCCTTTCCTATTAAACTGCAACTTCAGGCCATTTTGTCACAGAATCACAGACTGAAGTAGAAAAGGGTGTCTGGATGCCACCATGTCCAACCTCCTTGGACAAGCAGGGCCAACTACAGTTGCCTGCCCAGGGCTATGTCCAGCTGGCTCTTGAATATATCCATGGGTAGAAACTCCACAACCTCTCTGATCAACCAGTTCCAGTGTTTGGTCAGTCTCAAAGTAAGGAAGTGTTTCCTGACACTCTAACAGAACCTCTTGTGTTTCAGTTTGTGCTCACTGCCTCTGGTCCTGCCACTGAGGAGAGCCTGGCTGTCTGCTTTACAGCCTCCCTTCAGATATCTACACACCCTAATAAGATTCCCCCTTTGAGCCTTCTCTTCTCCAGGCTGAGTGGTCCTATCTCCCCCAGCCTTTTTTCAGAGAAGAGATGCTCTGGCCTCTTCATTACCTTTGTGACCCTTTGCTGGACCACCTCCAGTGTATGTCCATGTCTGCCTTGCACTGGGGAGCCCAAGGACTGGACCCAGCACTCCAGAAACCTCCCTGCAGTGCTGAGCAGGAGAGAGGGATCACCTCTTTTGACCTGCTGGCTAAGCTCTGCCTCTTGCAGACCAGGAAGATGTTGTCCTTATTTGCCACAGCATCAGGTTATTAGAGAAAAGCAAGTTACTACTGTGGTATAAATACTGATACTCATCTTTTTCTTGAACTGAATGGACAGCATTTAAAATTAAAGGTAATTAGAAAGTTTTAAACCCAAACTTCCTTAAAAGAATTCTGGGGAAAGTCAAAAGTCATTATAAGATGAGCAGCTGTAATACAGTAAAACAGTCCATGTTTTTGATGGACATGTTTTGAGCTTTTTGTAACAGAATCAAAAATATATTCTCTATACTGAATTATTAACTAAACTGAATAGTAAGTTCATTAGATATTATTTCATGATATTGCATGAAGTCATTTGCATTATTTTTAAATTTTATCTCACCAAAAAATTATTAGAACTGGAAAAAAGTCCATCACTAAGTAAACTTAAATACAATGTATTTCCTTAAACAATACTCAATAGGTATTGCAACAACAAGAAATGTGCCTGTTTTTATACAATGCCCTTTACATTATATGAAAAAACAAACCCCAACAACAGCAAGAGAGCAGTTAACTGCAGTATCCTTGAGTTGTGAAGTAATATTTTAAAATTTAAAATGCCAGAGTACTCCTCAAATCAAAATAGCATCTTCTGGTGTTGGTGTTCAGCCAGGACGACTGGTCAGGTGGGCAAATTTTCCTAGATCTGTGGGTAATGACATTTTGAGCAGTTCAGTGAATGTGGAAAATGCCTAGGATGCACATTTCATAAATGTTACTAAAATCAACTAAAACAACTCAGAAAATTCAGATGTTACCATTTCTATTCCTGTAGATAGAAAAACTTAAAAAGGGAAGAAAACCAATCACTCGCAAAGGCTCAAAACTGAACATGGTACTTTAGGCAGAGCTGGAGGAATTGCTGAATTGCTATATTATTGAAGCTACTTAATTTCTTCCCAATTTTCAGAAAATTTAGATCTCCAGCAACCCCCTACTACACTCTTCCCTATTTCCTTCTTGCTATCCATGTACAGAAAATTCTACACACAGAGAATCAAAGGGGAGAAGAATTAGTGTTGTTTGTTCAGCAAAGAACACTGGGGATTTCCTGCCTATTTGGGACATTGCCACCTGTTCTGCTACAGTTCACACCAACTGCACTTTATTTGATGTGCTCTTTCCAGAAGCAGCCATCTCCCCAGATGTCACTGGAAGCCCCTGCCTGGCACACAGTGGGCTAGCATGCAAGCTGCCACTGCACAGCACAACAGTGGCATTTATGGAACAACCACAAATCCCCTGGGATCTAATGCTGATATGGTTTAGCAGCTGTGGCACCAACATGGGGCACGACTTCAACTGAAGGGTGGAAAGTAAAAATGTAATGGCCAGCACTTGCCAAGGGTTGACACAATAATAGCATTTCTCTGCTATAAGCACAGAGTGAATAAAAAGTTAGTGGTATCATCAGCAGCTCTTCCACAGTACAGTTGGAAGTCTATAGATCTCAGTGAATGACTGGAAAGAAGACCGGCCCATTATGTTTGTTTTTTTGGTTAGATGTAGGTCAGAAAATTATTGGCTTATGTTATGCTGAGCAAAATGTTGGAGCTATCCAAGAACAGGGCACACAAGTTCTGCCATGAAAGCAAAGAATGGTGATATTCCAGAAAGGGAAGTAGCCATTAAGTTAATCAGGATTTAAAATTGCCCTCAGTTTGAGAAGCTGACAAAATGAAAATGAAAGATAAAAATTGCTGAAGACATAGCTCCATCTGAGGAGAAGATATAACTGAAGCACTATGGGTATGGGTCTCATGTTTTTGAGATTCTCCATCTTTCTTTTCCTGTGATGCAATTGTGGGTAATTCTTGGTATCCACATTTAATGAATGTAGATCCTCTGTGCTGCAGTGCCTCAGCTCTGCCCACTGGCCTCTTGCTCATCAGAATAACATCAGACCAACAGAGTGACAAGGGCAAAGAGCAGCAGGATGTGGGGAGCACCTGCCATGCATCATCTGCTGTGGCCTCAGCTGCAGCGTGGCTCAGAGGAACACAGGTCTGACACCCCCACTCCCTGCCTCACCTTCCTCAAAAAGCATGCAGTGAAAGATAAAAAGAAGTTTAAGTCTTAATCTTATTCTCTGTTTTACAAAATGTTCTGGAGTGCTCTATGCCTACACATCAATTAACATCGGGCTTTTATTTTCTGAGGGAATTTATTATATTCCTCTGTTGAGTTTCATCAGCACATTTCTTCCTTTGTGAGGGAAAAAAAACCCCTTTCATAAGTAAGTGAATGACAAATGCACAAAGAATTATTTTAACTGAGATACTTTCTGTCACACCTTTGCTACTGTTATGCCACTGTTTCCTAAATATTTTTTCTTTAACATTTCAGGAGACACTCATTTTACATTTCAAAGTACTTGAAATCTGCTATAAATACTTCCATTTATGCCATTTATGACATTTAGTCATCTCTTACAAGAACAATTTGTATAAAGAAGTTTTTTTAGGTTTCTGAGTAGCTGTCCAGTTACATTTGAATCTGTTCAGTTACATGAATCATGTGTGGATAAAACACTATAGCCGTGTGAGAACCTTGATATAGACATATAATGTAACTATAAAACAAGCAATGTGAGTGTGTAAAAGAAAACTGTGGTAATAAGAATCACACTGAGACTGAAATCTGTACAGATATCATGGTGTGCAATACCTAAGAGAGCAGAGATCTTATTTTCCATGGGTGGAGACTGAAATCCACATTTCAAATGCAGCAACAATTTGCAACTGCCTTTGCTTTGTACTACAATACTGAGAAGATATTTGTTTGCTTTCAAAATCAATAAGGAGGGAGGAAGAAAAAGGGAGAGTCTTCTAGTGCAATTCTAAACACCACTTCAACAGATGCATTTAATTTCAAAATAATAAAGTGGGGCAGGTTGCGCCTTTTTGCTGTGAGATTGTACAGAGCTGAAGAGGAGTGACTTTGTGTGACACAGTAATATAAACACCAGCAGTAACAGTAGTTACAACTGTCTTACTTCCTTTGCACTACAATGCACAACAGAACTCACTTCATTATCTCCAGGTAGAAATTCTGCTCTTATGGAATCCACAGTGGGGAAGACACAAGATTATTAATAGGTGTAGGTGTAGAAAATCATGGCAGGTCCATTCCACTTTGCTCATCAGACATAGCTCCTCCATCAGATATCCAGCAAGTGTGTAAAGTACTACTTAGCTTTGAGGATGTGAACAGTTGTACTGAAGTCAAATTTTTAAGTTTAAGGACAAAGCATGCACTACTCCACTTTGCTGGAGAACTGAAGCCTAGGGATCCATGCTTTGCTAACAATGATTCCAATCTTAAAAGCAGAGAAAATCCCAATACTCTGATAAGAAACAGATCAACTTTATATGACTGCACCTGAGGGCCAATTGTCTTTTCAGTGAACTGAAGACCTAATTCCGCAGTGCAGTTCCTGCAAGCAATATAGCAATGAGAAAATTCAACATTTTATATACCTCTGAAATTCTTCTAAGGTGACATTTTCTGATTATCATTAGCATAAATTAGACACATTTAGAAAAAAACATTTCACTAAAATGTAAAAGAAATCCTGAAAATAGAAATGAATCTGCAACAGTCATCGGTAATACCGGAATTATCTTCATCTTTGCGGATCTTTAGCTTCACAAGGTCCTCACAGTGCTGAAGGATCTGGACAGCATCTTCCATTGAGCAGTTGTCAAGTCGGATATTATCTATTGCCAGCAACTTATCACCCAGTTCGAGTGTCCCAGTTCTGTGAACAAGCAAATGAGCCTACATGGAACTCTAGTAACATTAAAAGAGAGGTATCCTTAAAGGTCTAACATTATTAGAGAAACAAGATGGATTTCTACAAGAATTATTTCTTAATACAGCTTCTATTTTCTAATTTTTCACAGAACATTTTATTTAAAAATAAAAAAGCTCACAATCTCTTACAAGCTCTCTCTGTTTAACTTGAATTTGGCTGGTTACACACATAAACAGATTTTTATTGGGGTCTCTGATGTCTTACCTGTGAGCAACACTGCCTTTCTTGATATCAGAAATAACCAGAGGGTCCCCTGGTTTTCTACTTGATGGAGCTGTAATAAAGAATATACACTGACATTTGGTTTTGTTTCTAGATATGCAGACGGACTACTTTTGACCATAAACACATTGTTCATACACATTTTTTACTTGTATTATATTTCTCCCCTATCCCATAATTATCTGAACTTCAGATACAAGCAAACACCAGCAGTATGTTGGCAAGATTGGATACGCCTCAAAAATTAGAAAATTTCAGAATTGTGGTGTCTGGCACAAAGTAAACTTAGCCTGATAAGTCTGAGTTCTGGGTTAGACCAGGACTGAGCCATGTGAAGACATCTCAGTACAGCTCCTATCAGTGATCTAGCATAAAATGCTGCATAGCTGTAATACATAAGGAAGACTTTCTTTCATCACAGTCTTTCAGTGCAACTATTAATGATCTTTTGCCAGAATAAATCCTGTTATACTACACCCCTGACCAACAGAGCTGCTCTGGCAAAATATCTAGAGTGGGCTGGCCACGTTCTTTCCATCCTCTTCTGTCCCACCCAGTGCTTGAGGCAGAGGTATATAATGTGTCCTGGGTGAGAAGGAGGAATCCTCTTCCCAGTAAATGAGGTGCTGTGGACAGTGCCCACAGACCCCATTGGGCTGAGACACTACTACCATGTTTGCAGAGGTGTAGCTGACATCACAGTGGTGTTTGCTTCATTGTGACTCACTGCTTCCTCTGAAGCAACCTGTGCCTCTTTCAGTGAGTAACCTTGCCTCCCAGTACTGCTTAAGAATTGTGGGCTTTTTTCAACTTTGTAGTGGGGATACCTACAAGAAGCACTGCAATTCCAGCCAGTTAATAAAACTCCCACCACTCCTCTCCTTGCACATTTATCTCTTTTTGGAAGAATCTGGCATTATTGGTCAATTTTTCTATCTGTCCCTCATGGTTAAAAATATGCTCTGCAAATGCCAGGCATTTGCAATTCTTTACCAACTTCTGCTAAAGTATTTGACAAGTTTCCCTTGGCGACGAAATTTGCTCTGCAATTTTGTTTGACCATAGGAAGCAGTTAAATACACCAGAGGAGGACAACAGAGATCACTATCTACTTCCAGAAGACTACTTCTTGGAGTGGCTTCACTAAATGCATTGGTTTGGAGGGTTTATCCATTTGCTGACAGAAGACTGCACTGAAGATCTGATATGGCAAGCAGTCAGCTTAGAATTTGAGGGTGATGAAGACACAGTTACACAACAGTGTGGCACATGCTGTCCACCTTTGGGAAGAGTCTCTCCTACAGCTGCTCTGTCCAGGACATGCTCCACGTGGAGAACACAGACTGACTTTTGGGATTGTAACAGAGTGTGATGGTATTAAAGCATTGCCATGTGGTACAGTGCTCTCAGCTCCTCTGAAAGCATGAAAGCACTAATTAGTTTGGCACATTTAGGGTTCTTCAACTGCCCCACACTGCTTCTGCTCTGTTTACTGAGCCCTCTGCATTCTTCCACAGAAGGCACATTTTCATTAGGTTCCCATGCCTGAACTGACAATCACCCAAAAAACTGCCCATATTGGAGGATCACCTACAAAATCCTGATGTCAGTTACTTTAGCAGCTCATGAATCTCTTCTTTGATGCAAAATGACAGATCTTCACCTACAGCAACCCCATGGTAAATTAATAATGACATTTCCAACACAATATGCTAACAGGTCTTGTTAACCTTAACTGCCCTGGCTGAGACAGCCTTTGAATGTCCAAAGGAACTGCTCAAGAACTGCTAAACAGCCATATTTCAAATGCAGTGTCTTGAAAGTCCAGAAGACAGAAATACTAGGACTTTGAAGAATTTTTAGAAATTTGTTTACAACACCATGCTTTCAGGAAATGATTATGTTGCAATTAAGATAACAGTAATTAACTTTTTGCAAGATATGTAATTTTCATAGCTGGTATCTCATACTTACATGTCGTGGGTCAAATACATCACAATCCCATGATTTACTTGAATCTTTTGGACTTGTTTTATGAATTAGTATCTTGCTAAAATTTTAGAGTATCACTTTGGTGATTTTTTTAATTCTATGTTTTTACCTTCTGAGTGACCTTACTCTGAGGTATTATGCTACCCACTGCAGACAAGGGTTTGAGTTTTGAAATACTTTTTATGAAACTATCTTACAAAATAACCAGAACTTAAGAAAACAGACCATTATTGTTATAAAAAGAAGAGAAGAAGAACCAAAATGAGGGAAAGAGCACAGCTCAAAGAGCAGACCACAAAGTACATGTGGATGAAAAGAGTCTGATGCTGCACACAAAGTTACCACAAATTTCAAACTGAGGCAGTGTGAACCAGCATTATCTTATGAGTTCTCCTGGTCTGTTACTTGGTCTGGACATTGAAAGACTTTTTGTAGGCACCAAGCACACCTCTGTGTGAAATGAATCCTCCCACACTGAGAAGCAGATATACCACACTTCATTTTGTTATTGTTCAATGCTCATGGCATACTTCCTACAAATTATTCAAGTTGTGTTGCAGAGATAAAATCATTAATTTCCTCCTGAACTTTTGTACCTTTCTGGGCATTACTGTAGCCTAAGATTGCCTCTCAAACACTGGTGAACAGGTACTGTCTCCAGCAAGAAGATTAAGTACTATTATCCTGATTTTACAAATGAGGAAAGGAAACATAGGAAAATTTAGGTCAAAGTATGACAGTTTTCAGAGAGCGATTTGAGATATCTATGCCTTTATATCTCACAATAGTTTGTAAAATATAACAGCTTCTATGTCCAAAACACAACTACTGGCATTTCCAGCAGCAACTGCAGAGGAGTAGCATTTCTGTGAGAGCAACCCCTTGATCTCAACATTTATGCATAAAATCAAGCAGCCACCTGTGGAAAATCTCCACCCCCACCCCCAGAATGACTTGCCTCAGCACAAGTCTTTTGCAGAGAGAAGAAAAACCACCCTGATTCCTCCAGGGTTGCATTAAACCACCTTGACCATGAGATCGCCTCCTTTGTCTTTCTGCAATCCTCCATCTCATTCATTATACAGCCTCCATCCCTTTTGTTTCACACCATTTCATCTCTCCCCAGGGAGTAGAGAAACCAGAGTTCCAGTGGGAAAGCAGTATTTGGCCAGTTAATATATCCAGACCAATTAATGCAATCTTGAAGTGACACTGTTCAGCTTCAAGTCTCCACTTCAGAATTATTTCTGGTTTTAAGAGGTTGTTAAAAATGAAGCACCTTACCACTCACCCATGTCCAGCCTTCTTGTTCAAGTCCCAGCTGTCCCTAATCCTGATCACAGCTCAGTTTCTCCTCTCATCTGCTGCCTCTCTGTTACAGCTTTCCACTTGTTTCCTCTCCTTGTCCCATTCTGCTTGTCCAATGAAGATCTCATCTTTTCTCCTCCCTGTTCCAGCTGTTAGTCTAATGTTCAGCTTTTGTAGACATCTTAGAGTCTGTATGACTCTACAAGTAGACTGAAAAGTGCATAAACTTGTTCTGGTGCTAAATTTAGTGTTGCAGCTAAATGGCTGCTCCTAAGCAAGTTGTTTGTTCTCTCTCTTTCAATTACTCTATGATCCTAGGTCTCCATCCCAGGTCTCCACCCTATGCTACTACATTTTCCTGGCCACTTCATAATAAGTTCAATAAAGTATTGTCAGTTCTGTGTATCAGCTGTTCTATTATGTAAAAAAAAAAATCTCTCAAACAATGCTCCTTTCTTATTTCACTGCTAATTGAAACCCTCCTCCACACCCCAAAAGTGACTTCAACAGATTTTGGGGAGGACATCACACCCATCACACAGACAAAACTCACTACTCTCAGCCTGGCTTCAAATTTTGGAGTCTGATCAAGCTCTGAACAAACTGGACAAGCAAAGGAAAACCTAATGTGATGGAAAAATACTTTTTACACTAAATCAGTCAATTTATCCACAATGCTGGTTTACAGCTACTAGACATTTTTAAGAAGTGTGATTAATAAATAGATGAAGAAACTTTTAAAAACTACATTGATGCAGCCCTTTTGTTCCTTAGGTATTGGTTCATGTGGAGCAGCTGTAAAATCTGCCGACATTTTTCTGTCTTGAAAATAATTATCTGTAATGTTTCAAAATTAAGTAGAGCTTGCCAGGTGAAATCCCAAAATATATAGAAGCATGCTTTAGAAAATAAATTCTCATAGTCAATGTATCTGTAGATATTTATAAAGCTTGATTCTGATGGAATATAAAAACAATAAAGCAGACTACAGTATAGCTTCTAGTCAAAGTGACTCAGAGAAACTGAGGATAGTTTGGGTGAGATTCTGATATTCTTACCAGCTTTGCAGCTTCTTATTCCTTGAGTAGTCCCATTAGCTTCAGAGAGATTATTTATGAAGCAAGGTGCTGCAGTTCATTACCAGTAAGGATATCAGAATCTTACATAAGAAAGAAAAAAAGGAAAGAAAAACAAAAGTTGTTAACTACAATTACCAGAAACCACTAGTAAGTCATGTCACTGGACATCAGTCAATGTATTTGACAAAAAAATAATTAGTCTATGATAAAGCAGTCAGTTGCCTCAAAAATCTTTAAAAAAGGCTTTTGACTTTAAAAAGAAAAATCTATATTTGTTACATGGTTTGAAGTCAATGACAAATAAATTGAAACAGCTTTGAGTCCTACTAGCACTACTTGTAAGTGTTCCTTCTCCTAGGGCAAGATTCTGTCATAAAAACATAATCACATGCACAGGAACACTCCTGTGCTTTATTTGGATGATATAATTTTAAGAACTGAGACCTTCTGTTTGCTCTAATCAGGTAACTGGGTGTGAAACTAGAGATATGTGAAGCATTAAATATATAGTCACGTGTATTTGCAAAATATGAATTATGGTCTTTACTGAGTGTAAGTATCTGCAATTGGTAAAATTAGACAGATATTGCAGAGATAAGGGACTAATGATAGGAAGTGCAATGTGTATGAAGGCAGCAGTGGGCAAGACCAATATACTGGGAGGCAACTGACATGAACTATCCAAACCTCAGAGCCCTGCATTAACATCAACAATGATGCTCATGAAACTCTTCTGTCCTGCTTTTAAGTGGTTATGCTTTCTAAGGGGATTTTTTTTTTCCTGTTCTTTTTCTCTTGCATTGATAAATCTGAAACTAAGAAAAGTCTCTCCTGTTACAAATCTTGTTTTTCAAAGATCATGAATTATATTAATTGTCTTTAGTGTTGTGCATCACCTCAAACATGTCTTCAATAAAGCACCTGGTTGTAACTCCATGCAAGCACTCCTGGTGTTCATTACCAAGGAAAACAATTCCAAGAAAGAGAAATAAACTCCTCTTCCAGGATTCTAACAGCTGACCTAGAAGAAATCCTGGACTTAAAATAGACAAATGCTCACATGCCAGCCTGAAATGAAGTTGCAATTGCTGTCTGACAAAAAGCCTGTCTTGTCTGTCAGATTAGACAATTTCCTGACTTTCTCATAAAATCCCAAACTAAATGTGGGATATGGAAAGTAAAAAAGGTGTTTCTCTGTAATGTTTTAATAGCACTTTCTCGTTCACCGTTAACTCCACTAACTTGAGAAGGAAGAGCATGAAACAGCTCTCTAGCACTTTTCAGAAATCAAGCCCACAAGTGAATAAATCAGATCACCTCCATCCCCCCTGCTTAAGACATACCAACTCTGCCAAGTTTCCCTTAGTATTTGTTTCTTAAAATAAATCATATAGCTTTCTGAAAATATCAGTAATAAATGAGATGCTAATGTGCTAAAGTGTCCTGACAGAAATTTGACAAAATGAATATAAAACACTTATATTCTTCAAAACATACTGCCTTATTTAGGAGTTAATTAGGTAAAACAGAGCAAAACACTGAAAAGCAAGCATGAAATGCAGCAATTCAAGACTTCTACCAGTTATTAATACAAACCCTTTAAAACCATGTAAAATTACTAATTCTAGATAAATTTCATCTGCATTAAATAATAATGAGATTATTGTACATAACAGATAATTTTATTTTAATATTAAAGATACTGCAGTATATTCACAAGAGCAGAGCTAACACCAACCACATGTTACTCTGATAATATAAAGCACTAATTTTATAAAGCACTAAGTTTTGGAATTAAATTCCAGATCAATAAGGCATGCAAAGTTTGGAAGAGGAATGCTAAATACTAAATTCCAAGTACATTAGCTTTCCATTAAAAGTTTATTCCCTCAGACAAAAAAAGTAGATGTATGCATTCCAAAAAACCAACACAAATCAAATAACTAGGAAGACTGTATTTTTTCAATAAACTTACAAACCTTTATCAATCCTAAGAATAATATTTAAATAGAACAGCCTCGCTCCAGGTTTTCTCATTTCCCAATATTTTCATTTGCACAGATACATGCAGACCTATGATTCTGCTTCAAGCATCACATCACATCTTACAGAGTCTAACAGTTACTCATTCAAGTATGCAACCCAAGCAAACAGGCCTGCAGTGTCTCTCACTTGTTCCTCAGATATAATCCTCAGCACTGAGATCCCTGCTGCACTTTTGATTAACCACATTCCACTGTGCCGGCAAAAGCTTTGAGCATAAAAGTCAAAGCACAGTTTTCCCCCAAGACACATGAATAATTCCAAAGAAAGACTAATAGCCTAAGAAAGGCCACAGCCATAAAAGAATGCTAATTCTGATGACACCAGATCCTGCAGTGTCAAGCCCATTAACTTTGATATGGATTGTTCTTCCTTCCATCAAGAGCCGAACTCAGCACGCCAGAGTTTACCTGGTCAAAATCCAGTTCTAACCATTTGTTGTACTGTCTCCTCACAAAAGAAGCACAGAAACACTTTGAATTTCAAACCACAGCAACAAATACTTTTTGAGAAACAGACTGATGCCTGCACTTGTGACCTTCTTCAGCCATCTCTGCAGTCACTAGTGAACAGGGATTTTCCTGTGACCCACACATCCAGGACTGCCCACTGGTTCTAGAGACTGAGGATGTCTCTGGGTTCTGAAGCAGAAAATAACCCTCCACCTGTGAATCCTCATATCTGTGAGACCCTTGTGTTCAGTGGGGTTCTGTTCAAGAGCCCATAACAGACCATGACAGACTCTGCTTTAAACTTCACAGCTATAGAAATACTTTTGAATGCACCTAAATCTGCTGATTTCTTTTTAAAGAAATAATTTTAATAGGAGTTAAATACGTACTATGCATGAAGGAGTACGTCAAATATTAGATTTACAAAAGTTCTGACTTTGTTAACAACTTGAAGGGGAGTATAAATATGTTACAGAACAGTATTTCAAAACAGAAAAAACAGCAAATGATGCTAGTAAAAGAAAAAAGAAGTTTATACCAAAAGAAATGTGAGTGTGTAGCTACAAGATCTACTACCTGCAGATTATCCCATAAATGCAGCCTGAGAAATAAGCACTTTTTACTTACAACTTATGGTGATGCCAAGTTCCACATTATGCTTCTTTGGTAGTTTCACATGAAATGTTCCACTGCTTGGTATAACTGATTCTATAAAAAAATATTTAAAGTGTTAGGTAATTTATAAGGTGCAGCAGCCCCATGAGCATGGAACTATACATGTAAGTTGATGAAATCACATCAGAGTCACAAGGCAGGGATGAAACACGGGTGTTAAAATGAAGCAGGTATGATTTATAACTCTACTGGTAATTTCACGGTAACTCAATTTTTTTTTTAAGGTTTAACTGAATTTTTGGAGATTGCATGGGCCAGCAGCCAGCTGAGACTGCAGGTTTTTAGCTCGTATGCAAGTTCTGTGAGCTCTTGGGAGAATTTTACTGCTGGCAGACAGCTTTTAATTAAAAGGACAGGAGATTGAGTCATAAGGATTTCCGACCTTTGTTGCTGTAGGACTAACACTTATTTTTAATTGTCCACTAAGGTAACTGCCATGGGTTTAACATCTAGGGGGAAGAAAAAGGAATCCAGTGGTGCATACACATGATGTGTATTTGTTTAATACACACAGTTTGTGATTTCATGGGTATATTCTGTGTGCTTAAACACATTACAGAATAAAAGAATGACATTCATAATAATACCCACCAGAAAAACTAACAATGATTCTTCTGGGCTTTATTAATTCTATTTCTATTGTTTTATTTAAAGACACTGAAACACCTCAAGAGGGTTTTTTTGTTGTTGTTGTTTATCCATCCTTTATAATACTTTTTTGTCTTGCAAAACATTTTATTATTTGACCTATAGATTTATGTCTGTTTAGCAGAACATTTCTATCTCAGGCCAGAAAAATGTCTGGAAATAACTCAGAGGACAGTCAGTCACCAGATCTTACTACAGGACCTGTCATTTCTCTTTGCTTTCTGAAGTAGACTGCAGTAGGACTGTGTGAAATGAGAAAGCTGTACAAAAAACCACATTTCAAATAAGTCACTTGAAAACTGAATGGAGTAGATGTGAGAAGAAAACCTCTCCCTCAGATGCCTAACACTCGTAATATATTTGGGATTTATTCCTTCATTTTTCTTGCAAGACAGAATAACAGGACATTCATACCTGCAACATCAAATTCTATTTCCAAAGTGACCTTGTTGGTGATAGAGGAGTCTCTGAGCAGTTGATTGGCCTCATCAAATGTGCTGTCTTCTGTTGGGATACCATTTATTGACACTATTCTGTCTCCTATTTGCAGCACCCCACACCTTGGTACAAAACAATACAAAACAATCACCAGATGTGCATGGTATCAGAACCAGCAGTTTCATAGAATCACAGAATCATTTAGGTTGGGAAAATGCTTTAAGATCACTGAGCCCTACCATTAACCCAGCACTGACAAGTCTACCCTTTCTATGTGGAATTGACATATTTAGATGTGTTCTAAACACCTAAAGGGATTGAGTCTGAATTATTTCCCTGGGCAATCTGTTCCAGTCCTTGACAACCTTTTTCAGTGAAGAAATGTTTCCTAATACCCAATCTAAACCTCCCCTGGCACAACTTGAAGCCATTTCCTCTTGTCCTGCTGCGTGTTATCTGGGAGAAGAGACCAACCCCCACCTGGCTACATCCTGCTTTCAGACAGTTGTGGGGAGCTATAAGGTTCCCCCTGAGCCTCCTTTCTTCCAGATTAAACACCCCAGCTCCCTCAGCTGCTCCCTGTTAGAGCTGTGCTCCAGCCCCTCAATGTCCTTCATATAAAGAGGGGCTCAGAACTGAACACAGGACTTAAGGTGCAGCCTCACCACTGGACATGATCCCTGTCCTGGTCTAGCTGGCCACACAGTTTCTGATATAAAACTGATCAAACACATTCAATCAGACCTTGAAGGACAGTTGTGGCACAGCAGCTCAACAATCTACCTAGGCACAGAAGCTGCTGCCCCTTTGCACAACACTATCAAGCACTCCAAGGACAGGGTGTACCCTCTAGGTGCTGGGACCCAGGAAGAAGGGTCCTCATGCCTCCACCCCACCCATAGACATCACCTGGGCTGCAGGTGAAATGGCAGCTTGTCTGTGCAACTGCTATCATTCTCACAACATTATTAAATACATATATAAGCATAAGAATGTGATTGAAATAATTAGTAAGTCAAAATTCTGTATTCCCTAGGATTTGATTCTGTACCAAAACTGAACAGAGCTAGATATAGCTTTCCCTGGCACGCCCAATTATTACTATTTGATTTCACTGATTTTTCTGATAATTTTTTTTGTTTCACATGAATATAGCTTCCAATCTTCTTCTGGAGAACTCTGTATGGTCAGAACACTGATGCTTGTCATTCATTCATAGCTGCCAAGTGATTGAAACACCACTGTCAGAAAAAAAAGTGTATTATTTGCCCTACTCCATTGAGCAAGGTCCTGCAATTCACAAACTCAAAAAAAGTAACACAAAATCACAAACAGAAAGAAAGCAAGGAGCCCAAAGGACCTGAGGAACGCTCACCAAATGCATTTAGCAGTCAATTAAAGAGCCTCACCTTTCTGCTGGACTGTCAGCCTCAATATAGGAGATGAGGGGTGGAGAGGACAGGGTCTCTGTAGCGAACACGCTGCCCTGGAGCTGTATCCCAAACCCCACTACGGGGTCAGCTGTCAGCACCACTTCTGTGGTTTCTGTGTGCACGACCTGCCCAGCCAGACCAACAGTGCTAGAGGCTAAAGACACTACAAAACAGAGCAAACACATTCGTATACAGCAGAACTTCCACTGCTTTTTGAGAAAATTGATCTTTACAATAAATCTAGTCAATGAAGCATCTCTTTTAAAGTCATTTTAGGTTAAAGTTCATAAATTATGGACAAAGAGTTATGGCATATAAGATAATAGAAAACATCTGGTAGTATGCTGGAATGCAAAAAGATAGTTCTTGTTCTGAGTAAAATAAACATGTTTGATATGCTCACACTCCAAAAATCTCAGGATATCCTTGAATTGCTTGCCCTAGGTTTGAGGCACGGATAAACAGAACTTTAACAGGAACTAAGGCAACTGGAGGCACAAGACCAGCTGTAATTCAGGCAGATTCCTCTGCTGAACATCTCACAGAAATGCACTGTTGTTGGCAACAAACAGGCTTGCTTGCAAGAAGTAAGGATGCCTTCCTCTCGTACATGTTTAGTGTAAGTCAGCAATTTGTTAGACTAACTGGGTAATGTAAGAAAGGTGAACAAACCACTCTATTTTGGCAACCACTATATACCAAGGGTTGTGAGAAAAAAAGTTCTGTGGGGTCTTCTCAAAGCCACTGGGGGACCCTTTCATGAGAAACTCAGGCAGTTACTTCTGTTCTCCTGCTTTACTCACACTTCTTCTGAAAGGCTGCAGTACAGAACAAATCAAGACAAAAACAACATTGAGATTCAATACAATTACCTGTGAAAGGAGGAGACTGCACCTTTGCTTCTGGGATCTCTGTCTAAATGTCTATTGTATTACTGTTTGAATTCCCCCAGCAACAAACTATTGCCTTTCATTATGTCATACACAGAAAGCTGGAGTTTTTCAATTCTTGTTCAGTAAAGATAATCCCTCCAAGGCCAAGGATTTGGAATGGTTTTGTGTTAAGTCTATGCCATTATCTCTTGACCTCTAATTTCCTCCAAAATCCTGTTTTGCCTGCAGTAGCTGCTAAGACTTAGGTAAAGTTTCATGGTTTGAGGGATAGTTTACCTGTGCATTTTTGTTTCTCTTAGACGTGGGAAAAAAATGTTGACATTATAGATACTATTAGCACAACTATACAAAGATGTCCGAAGTTATGTAAGTATTTTCCCACACTATGGGGTTGCAAGCATTAGAATTTTGCTCCACATCAGTAAGTATAAATCTGATTGACGTGGCACAGTTGGCAATGACTGTTCTTTGCAAAATTTTCACTTGCCAAAAACCTCAGAAGTTTCTGTTTTATCCCAGCAAAGCTCCTTGCCACGCTAAAACTGTCTTTTTCAAATTACTGTGAATTCTTCCTCGTAACTTGTTTTAAGTTTCCTTTGTAAGAATTGTGCATTATTTCAGATGCTCAATAGCTTCCTTCTTACTGTTTCTTTTATCTGCACTCAATAAGACATGCTTATTCACAAATCTAAATACTAAAAACCTGTTCTTAGAAACTTCCTTCAACTTTAGCATTTACTTCATGTGAGAAATAGGTTTCTCACCCCTCACTGCTGCAAAGGCTAAAATAAATGAATCCAAATAAATTGATATTATATCTAAGACACCTTCTAGAAATACCTTAAATTAGGGCATCCAAACTCAGAAAATTCCAATTTTCCCTTTCTTAAAGGTCATATAACAATGACTTGTTAACTTCAACTCTGTTTCCCATCACTGATGTCTCTATTCCTCTCATGCAGCAGATATCTAAATGACTCTGTAACCTTCTTACTCTTTTTATAATGTCCTACCAGGAACCTAAATGTCTCATAAAATTTATTTCAACTTTTAGGACAGTGTAAGTTTTATTTTACATTGGGAAATTAAGTCACTACCTGTGGGATTTAAATTCACCCTGATAAATATTTTGATGATGTCAACACTTAAGTATAACAATTAGGAACTCCTTCCACTCTGAAAAAAAATGAAAAAGAAACAGAAACAAAAAAACCACCCCAAAACCCAGAGATGAAAATATCTTTTTCTAATCATATAACAATAGCTATCTCCTAAGACTCTGTAAAATGTCACAGGCACCCAAACCCATGATTTAGAGCATGTTGGGGTTTGTAACTCAACAGTAACTGTAGCAAGAAACACTGATAATTTTTGGCTCCTTGATGGATTAGAATTTTGACAGGCCAGGAAGCAGCACTGCTGATTTAAAAAGGAGACATGGATGGATATGTTTGCAGTTCCAGTGAACACTGGATGCTATTGCTAGGGGTACATTCCAGCATACTTGTGTAGTTCTTGTCTAACTTAGCAACATTCCTGGGGGCTGGCTTGCTATACGCTCTGCAATTATGCAAATAATGATCTTGAATTTGAAGATTATATACTTATGACTTTTATGCCTGCAGTTATAGGAGACACAGAACAAGATGTGTTTCCAGGTGCATATATGGATTATCATGCCTCCAGTCTCCCACTCTGACCCACAAGAAATTGAAAAATGTTTGCAATTCCTCCTGATAGCTGTTGAGAAAAGAGCATCCATGCATGTGTAAAATCCTCTCCAATTTCTACCAGATATGCAACCCTAGGAATGCAAATTGGTATAAATTATGTGTCGTTTCCAACTACTAATAGGGACCTATTACAAGATATTTCAGGATTTAAACTTTAATGAAATAATAATCTAAGTATTTCCATAATGAATTCCACACCTTGAACAAACAAACAAAAGCAGAGGAAGAATAAAAACTGAAAACAAGTGGCATAAAAAAAGCTTGTGGCAGCAGGGCATGCCCTCAATTTTTGCAGCCACATATTTAGAAAGATCTGTGTAACTAATGCAATGATTGTTAAATCATGACCATAAAAGTCTTGTAACACCTCATCCATCACACTTCATCTTCATGAATTATGCCATGATCACATTATGTTGTGCAAGTATTTTTAAACAACTGGAAATGTAAACTTTATAGCAACCTACATATTTTTATTCCCAAGTGACATCCTAAAAGATTTATTAAAATTTACCTAAATAAAACTCTCAAATGATCCAATTGGATTAAACAAAAAAAAACCCACTAAAATTAAGAAGAGTGCGGTACTCTTTTTCCATGAAAAGCACAGCAGTCAATCTACCTGGCTCTCATGAGTCTCCCACAAAGGGACACAGTTCTCCAAGTCTCATCAATGGATAGTGGAAAGGTGCAGGACTGGACATTCCCTATCCACTGTAGGACATTCAGAGCAGTGTGGGTCTCTTAAGCTGGCTGTTGCTGCTGTCACCAGTGTGGGTGTAAATCTACTAACAGAGTGAGGAACAGTGAATGTGTAATAAACTACTGCACAGCTAAGCCTCCTCTTAACTTCTGTCTGGAGATTTGTTTACTCATAGCAGCTTGTCATCCCCAGGGCCTTCTGAACTGAAGAATCTTTTAGGTGGGCTGCAGTGCTTATGTGACTGTCCCACTTAAATGCCACATCACTGCCCTCATTTAGAGTCTTTGCAAGATAACAGGGACAAGGTTTCCTTGAAGGAAAAATATCTGAAAAATGTAAAAACGCAAGTTACAGCTGTGTCCAAGATCCATAACAGGATTAGCTTTGAAGATTTCACCCTTTGTTGAACAGCTAAAACATAGCATTATTGATGAACTATTTTTTGCATTGATTTTACTACTCAGATCAATTACTGTTATAGTGTAACACTACTACTGTTTCTTTCTACTGTTTTATGTGTAGAGAACACATAAGAGCTGTACATGCACCTCTACTGATACCACAGCATGACAGACCCAGTATCCCCCCATGATCCAAATGAATGCATTAGAAGCTAACATGTCAATAGATGAGCAGTGAAAAATGGCTGATCGGATCAAAAATAAAAAATGCACTTACAGGCAAATGTTATGCAAAAATATGTGCTTTACAGAAGAAATTACAAGCAAGCAACAAAAACTGCAAGAAAGCAAAACCTCAGTTCCTCTCTAATATATTCTCACAATTCCATAGTGACTGGCTTAGAAGCTGCTGGTTTTCTCTGGTTTTACTATGACCATGGGGAATCCTTAAAACACAGCAGCAGTGCTGCAATGTGCAGCAGCTCAGCTCTTTCAGAGTGGACTTCTAAGCATTGCTGTCTAGAGCAAATGATTTACAGAGCAGTTCTCACCTCCCTGCCCTGGAGGAACTGAGCTGCTGTGGATTGCACAAAGATGGACAAGCCAAAAGAGCGGTGGGATTCTCATGGAGACTGGAAAAAATGCATTAACATTCTTTCCAGCCCAGTGAATCCTTGGCAATATGCAGAGTGGAACAGCCTGAACAGATCTACTCTGGCTTGGGAAATGACTGACTCATAGGAGATCCATGCTTTGAAGCCCAGAGAGTGGTCAAATGAGGCTCTTTAGTCTTCACTGTAACTTGTTGCTCTCCCTCACTAAAATAACTGCACAGGTCATGGTGTAGATGTAAACATTAGAACTATCTAGGAGGTGCTGTGGCAAGCTCTGCCTTCCCTAATGTGATAGCTGGTTGTGCTTACCAGCAACCTGTTTTTTACTATTTAGCTATGAATTCTATTCCCTAATGGACACTGGAAGAGTTGAAAAAGGAATTTGAAAATCACTTCAGTAACAGTGTAACAAACTCTTCCAGCACTGAATGAAAAAGACATTCATTTCTAAATTTCAGATGAGATAGTTATGCTGCTTAGCATCTATTCATCTCATTTTAGCATAGGACAAATATCTTTATGTTCCTCTACATCTACCAGAAAAATCTCTCTTCTGTCTAGAATATATGTATATTAATGTACTGTGCAACTTTTTTTCTGCATCTTCCCCCTCCTCCACCCATTCATTCACTGCACGTTTTTGAGCAAATGCTGTTACCACCTACAGGAGCTTTTGAAGTCCTTCTTTTTCATCCTCCGCCTCATCATTGTCCCCCGTGGGCTGGTGGAGTAGAGGCTGCGAGGTAAGGTCCCCATGTTCAGGGAACTCAGGCTGTATGCACTCATGGAGGTAGGAGAGAAGGATGAAGACACCAGAGCTGCTGTAAGAAATCAAACACTTGGCATACAGCACTCAGTCTTCACAGAAGAGTGCAGCGTGTGCCTGTAACTCATCAGTGAATCAAACATTGTATGTATAGGCACAGGAATGATGCACAGGAGTGGTTTGTGCATTTCCAATAACAGACACGTTAAACCACACAGGTGACCCTAGGAAAAGGGAAAGCCAGCATTTCATGACAACACATGCTGGAAGCTAACACAGATAACGTAGATATAAAAGGTATATTCATAGTACACAACTTACTTTAAGCAAAGTATGTTAAATTAAATTTTTCAACACATCTCCCCAAACTAATGCACATCAATATATCTAGATACACTGATTTTAGAAATGCCTTTTCTAAAAATAATAGGTAATTTCTGACAAAGATTTGTAAGCAATGCTTTGCCTTAAAAAATCATGCTTTATATACACTTCTCCAATCCAATGGTCCACTCATGCATAGAAGAGCTGATTCATTCAGAATTTTCAAGCCTTTTCCTGTCTACAAAGGCTGCTTTGTTACAGAGAGGAAAAGGTGTAAAATGTCAGAAATAACCTTGGCATGGCTATGAAAAGGTGTAGCATCCATAAAACTGAAAAGGTTCTAGAGCCTGAAATGGGAAAAGTATGAGTGAAGGAAGAAGGGAGGGAGGAGGAGGAGGAAGAAGAGAAGGAGAAGAGAGTATGTCAGCAGGAAAAAGTGTGGAACATTACGAAGGCTGCTTTGAGGAGGCGCTTTCTGGAATTTCCAGGCTGGCATCCTGCAATGGTCAGGGTGGTAGGTGTTATAATGGTGGTAGGTGAGGAGGCTGCTGTGGCTGTTGGCACACGAATCCCAGGTAAGTTGCCTGTTGCTTCTTTCAACCTTCACTGACCGCATGAAGGGATGATGGAAAATCAGAAAAAAAAAAGGACCAGAGAAGAGGTAAAAATAACTGAATTGCACAAACAAAACAAACAAACAAACAAAAAAAAACCATATAGCAGAAGCAAAAGAAAGAAAATAAATTGAAAATAAAAATAAAATTAAAAAAAAAATAAAGTGATAAATAACCTGCTCTTGTCTTCTTATCAGGTGGTTCTAACTTGAGGAGCAGAAATAATATTTTTTCTCAAAAAAATTTTTCTGATTGATTTTTTTTTTTGCTTTTTTGTAGTTGTTTTAAAAACGATTACTGAATCACTTCCTGATCTCCCTCTGGCTTAGGGGCTAAGACTGCAAACTTTCTCAGAAAATACTAAGATACTACATATGACCACTAACTGAAGGTTAATAACTTTCTTCTTTCATTAATCTATTTTAAAAAGACCAACCAGATACTTTACATGGCATTGCCTAGAATGGAGATGCTTCCCTGGCATTTCAATTTACTGTATTGACATTTTAATTTTGCCACAATCTATTGCTGGCATTATGCTATTCTATGCAGTAAATGACATCCCAATGCCAGCAGCAGGAAAACTCTATCCTGAAACCTGGTTAATAAAGAAAAGAAGTCTTATTGATTAGCTGGATGTGCAATTTTATGTTTTTGTTTTGTGGTTTTTTCTTTTTTTTAAATTTGATCTTCAAAACTTTAAAATGTTCCTTCACTGGAGGAAATTTGAGACTGTATTTGATTATTTAATTGGGGGTTCTACATATGTGGAATCTGGGATGTGCTGAAAGTGAAGATTTTCACTAGGTACTTACTAAGAGAATGGGAAGCATTTCAGTTGACAAATCTTAAAGGAAAAGGATTGAAGACTCCTTTGATTAAATACAGTATATTCATGATTAAATTAAGCATGTCAGCATCCTTGGTGAACCATAAAGGCATAGTTCAAACTGGGAAGTATTTACTGAATGTTTTGTCTTAAAACACCAAGGAATTCACCCATACTACAGAATCATAGAATGATTTGGGTTTGGAGGGACCTTAAAGACCATCTTGCTCAAACCCTGCTGCCACAGGAAGGGACACCTTACATTTAAATAGTTGGCTCAGGACCCCATCCAACCCAGCCTTCAACACTTTCAGGGATGAGGCAGCCAAAACTTCCCTGGGAAACCTGTCCCAGTGCCTTATCACCCTTGCAGTGAAGAATTTCTTTCTCATATCTAATCTAAACCTGCTTCTAAATATGTTCCTATAAAATATTTATATTTATATTTATGAATTTGCTATCTTTGTCCCAGGAGCTGTATTACCTGTGTCCCTCTGCTACCTGCTATACCTGTAATGGCTGCAGACTTGTCTGTCCCCATGCTGGCCTTTAATAGGAGCCCAAAACCTTGAGCATTCAGGTTGAACCTACACCTTGGTTCACATCTTATTCCATGAGACAAAATGAGGGGGGAAAAGGGCAGCCACCAATGTAAGCTCTGTGCCCTGGCAGAAGGAAAGCTGTCCTCTGGCTTCACTTTGTATTCCATGAGCACTGATGTGCTAATTGCCTGACTGCACTATCCCTTCTGACTCACAAGTGATGCCTGTCTCTAGAGGGTGGATCTATGGAGGGCACACCAGGGAAGGGATGGGGAGAGGGGCTCACCACATCTCTGCAGCCTGGTGGAGTGGTGGGGACCCTGCAGGCCCTGGAACTGACCCTGACCTGGCCCTGTGTCTTCAGTCAGCTTGTCCTGGATTTGCATTCCTCCCTGAGAACACACTCTGTGCCCTGGCAGGGACTTGAATAAAAATAAATATCAGATACCAAAAGTAAGGGAGGGATGCAGACCAGGCTGAGTCTGCACCCCTGGGGCTCCTTACCCACTGACACCACCACCCTCAGGGACTTGGAAAAAGCCAGAAAAGTCCCAAAATCAGCAGAAGCAGCCTGAGATGACGTTGTGTGTCTTAGAGACTTAGCTCATCTTCTCAGATGAAACTGTCTTCAATTACATGCACAGACAGTGAGATTTCTTAACTTTAACTATGGTGAAAAAATTAAAATCTGATAAGAACAACGTGGCCAGGTGGATTTTTATTATTTTCAAGCTGCTGTGAGCCTTGTTTAATTAAAAAGACTGCTTCCAGCAGGAAATTATCTGCTAGTCCTTGAGATTTTTTCTTAATGTTTTATTTTCATGCTGAGAGTAGAGATAAAAATGTCCTACAAAGTGAGAAAGTACACAAATTCAGTTTGCTCAGCTTGTAGAAGGATAGTCCCAATTCAACAAAAGTTCTGTAAAAGAAAATCCTTTTGTGTGTAACCATAGTAATTTAGTGGCAATTTCAGCTATTCCAGTACAGGGCTGTGTATAGTAAACATAAAACTAATGGGGCAACAAGAGAAATGAATGTCAGCAGCACAGTATAAAGGAAAAAAAAAAAAAAAAAAGAAAAAGAATCCTATCTTTTATAGAGCTCTTCACTTTATTTTAGGGCTAAAATTTCAGTTTATATACTGACTTTCCTGCCTGTTTTAAATTCCTAACATATTCCCATAAGACCAATAACTGAGCTCAGCAGATACAGCCCTAAAGACTCAGCTTATTCCTGACATATCAAGGGAGATTTTCCCTCTCTGCAGCCTCTAGGTCATACTCCACCTGATGAAAGGTTGTTTCTAAGAGGGGACTTGCTTCCATAAAGCTTGTTATATCTTGAACTGGTCATGATATTGTGGTAGCACCACCTGGTGAGGGACTGGAAAGGGCTGTAAACATCCTAGTTAATTCTGCCTTACTGAGGAAAGCAACTTTATTACTTTAGGGATACTTTCCCCCAAAAGATGCTCTTATATATCGTCTTTTGCAGATCACCTATATGATTTTGTAACAGACAGTTCTTAAGAGCATTGCTTTTTCTAAGCATCTATACCAGTCACTAGAACATTAACAGCATCAGTTATAAATGTTGGTTAACAAACCAACTGCTTCAAGTAATACAATCATCTACACAAATCATTGGCCCCAGCATTTGTCTTCCCAAAAGTAACAGTCTTCAAAATTCTTGAACCATCCAGAAATTAATTGCATGACATCTTTGCTTCAGAAAGAAAAGGAAGATCTGTTTGCAGTGTATACTGTCATAACTGAAAGGAATGGAAGTACATTGCAAATTTGGCCTCCATCTCATTCTCCTTGTGCAGTATCACCCTCTGCTCCTTGTGGCTCTAACCAGCTTAAGTAGAAAAGGGAAAGAGCTAAGTACAGGGAGAACATGTAATTGCAAAGGTTATTTTTTGTTCCCCCTGGTCTAGGAGAAACTAATGTCTCCTCTAATAGTTCAGTATTCCCCACTCTGAGAAACTGTCTGAACACCACTTATCAAGGGACAACCTGGATGTTGCATGGATGTCCCAGAACATTTACCATCCTTTTCTAGACCTCAGAAATCTTGTCTTGCTCTAAGGGAGGCAGAAGCACAGGCTCACAAGAATTTTATCACTGATTCATGCTGCAACACAAGTACATACCCTCTGTGTATTTGCTATTACTGTTTTGATGTCTACCAACATGTGCTATTTTAGACTGAATTTCCTCTGAATTAGCCACTTTCTCATGAAGACAAGACAGGGAGCCTCCGTTTTCAAATACTAAGACATTTTATATACATTTGATTTATATAAGTATTGCAGTGAAAAGGTCTGCAATCTAGGGAACTATTTCCAAACAATTTTCATAAGCTCTGACAGTGAACCCATGGAGCAATCTCAGAAGCACTTTAAAAGACGACGGCAATAAATAATAATGCCATTAACAAGAGAAAATATGGTAGGTGTTTACATATTTTAGGGGAGAACAGGTGTTATTAATGAAGTGTCCATAAATATCAAGTCAATATGCTGAAAATAAGTTGGCTGTGATACTACTTCTCCACTCTAAATTTAAGAAACAAAGTAGAGATTAATTTAATGAAGTATCTCATAGCACCCCCAACAACAGTAGAGGCAACAAGTGTCCTTATGTACATTTGCAGGTTTGTAGAGGTATTACTTAGCAAAACATTTCTCTCTTTGGCCATAGGGATCTCAGAGGGCTCACTAAGACAAAGAAAACACAGAACTGCTCAGAAACTGTAGAAGCATAACCTGGGGAGCTGCAACAACATTCACAGATAAAACTGTGGTGACAGCTTTGACCATTCAGCACAGGCAGGCAAATTAAAAGAAAGAAAGAAAGAGAAGGAGGTACTTGGTGCTACAGATCCTCTTACCGTGCTCTGGGCCTTTCAGTGCCAGCCGTGTCTGGTGGTGGGGGAGGATCTCCAGTTTGACATTGTCTGCTGCATTTGCCAAAAACTGTGTTGCTTCTGCCAGCGTACAGTACTCCATGCTGGTGCCATCAATGGACAGAATATGGTCTCCTACATGTAATGCACCACATCTATATAAAAGGGAAAAAACTTGGTATGATCAGGCATGCTCTCTGCTTGCACAATGAGCTCTTCTGCCTTCAAACTGGTCATGACAACTATGAACGTGTTGTTTTTTTTCGAGAGACATTTGTGTTTTGTAGGCACTGTCACTGGTCAGACTTTATCTCTATTAGTACAAACCTTAAAAACAATTCAGTTAATACAATATATGCCAAGACATCACTCACAGAACTGCAATGGGGTAGCTGACTCTAAAAATATGTGTGAATGGCAGCTGGATAAAATGAGAAAAGCTTAAGAGGACTAGAATAACTTGGTCACATATCCCTCACACAAGCACCCAGTTCATCATTTTTTGAGTTATAGTTCAAACATTTATTAGTACAAAAGCTGTAAATGATGATGAAATTATGCAGTAGTCAAACAAATAATGAAACCAGGGCTAGCATGGTGACTCTAGGAGTGGGGTGGGAAGGGGGGCTATCTGCTAAATCTTGCTGCACTCAAGAGACTGGCTACTGGATGAGTTGAGAAATGCAAACACAGCAGTCAGCATCCCGACGTACCAGTCAAGTGGACAGCTCCTTTAATTGGTTACCCCCTGTGAAATGGGAAAAAACAGAGGGAGAAAATTAAAGCATCCTGCACCATTGAACTGGAGAACACCCCTGGATCAATGGCCGTCACTCTCAAAGTTTCTACTGTAGGGAAAAGCCCACAGAGGAGCTGTAGACTCACTGCTACAAGTGGGTGCTACCAAAAGCACCATTGCAAAAGAGGAGTTACAAGGTAGGGTGACTGGGGACATGCAGGAGGAATTTGCTGCTGAAACACAATATTTAAAAAAAAAATTTAGATAGAGGAATGAATATAGAAATATATTGTATATGTATAAACACACACATACACACACACACACACCCCAGAAAAGATCCCACAACTCTGTTCCAGAGGTTCAGACCACTGGGGAAAAACATCTAGCTAAAATTTTAATGGTTTAAATATTTTTATTTAAAGGTTTAAATGAAGTGGAAATATTATAGCAAAACAAATTAGAAATACAGAAGCCAGTCTTCCTTATACCTCACTTGTATTCTAAAATATCAGCAAAAGAATCCAGACATAAGGAGCTCCATTTCACTGTGCCACAAGAATGAGTGATATATTCTAAAAGAACACTTCAAGGTTGCAAAGCCTCAAAATTTACTTCCCTTGACAGCTGTTCCATATGGTGCACTTACTTCAAGAATTCCAGTGGGTTATGGGTTTTTTTTTTAAAATACTAATCTCTGCCACAGCACTACATTTAACAGCCAGAGCAGATCTCTAAACTCCTGTGCTGCACAGTGCCAGCAGCCAGTGCCACAGGACATGGAGGCTGGCTTATGTCACCCCATACTGCACGAATGAGCTGAAGGAGATGGGCCCTGGGAGGCTTAGACTCACATCTGGAACAGCAATCTGACAAAGTGCTGGTTTTAAGGCATGCAACCTTGAGAGGACCTGGTGCAGCTGATTTTCTCAGAAAAGGGAAGGGTTCCTTTAAAGCCAGACCAAACAGAAAAAGAAGTAAAATGGATGCATGGACCTGCTGTGTCAGTCCTCTGTCACACTCACCTGTCTGCAATACTTGCAGATTTGATTTTGTCTATGACAATGACCTGTTTGTTGCAGCACATCGAGGTAGATAGTGCAACCCCAAGAGCAGCACCAGGAGTTTTGGCAACTTCAACTAGCAGTGGCCCAGAAGCTGTTGCTACTGAATCTGTTAAAATTAAACAAAAGATCAGTATTATACCAATGTGGTACTTATGCCATTTTCATGTTTTCCCCACACAAAATCTCCATTGCTATTTTATTTCTCTAAGCAGATAACATACCACTTCAAAAAATACTGGAATAGTACAATTTAAGATGCTAATAACCAGCTCTCGATGTTGAAAATTATAAAATCAAGAGGAAGTTTGTGAATCTGGGATGTCTGAAAGTTTCAGAGTGTGTCAGAATCTGAGATGGACCAGATGAGAGAAACAGGATGTTAGTGAATCATTCTCTTAAACAACTTAAGATAAAATTACCTGGAATTTAAACAGGCATGCTGGAAAAACAGAAATAATTAAAAAAGTAGAAAATTATCTGAAAAAAAAAAAAAAAAGAGTAAATGAATAGCTTAGAGAAAGAAGTTAAATTAATTTTCATTAAAAAAAGATGAAGGTCTGTAGACAGCAGCTATAATAATCAAATGAAGAAGATAAAGAAAGGATTTACAAGAAATCCTTCACTAAAAGAAAGGAGAAAATGGTGAAAGTATAGGAGGCATGACACCTAGAAGTAGTAGAAATTAAAACAAAATACATGTGAAGAGGTTCTTTTAAAATCCTGTCACTGGAAAAAATACTGCCTTACAACAAGATATAGATAGCAAATGACCAACACTGAATACAGAAAACATGAAAGTAAGTTGGAGCAACTGTCATGATCGATGACTGTGGTGAGAAACTACCCAAGAGAACAAGTGCTAGACACAACAAAGCAAAAGACAGCAGGCTTCTTCCTAAATGCCAAAAGAAAGAGGCAGTGAGCAGGGTGAAGTACATTCTGGAGACTGGCTGAGAACTCCTACTAACCCATTGATCAATAACTCATCTCAGTGCAGTAAGATACAGTAAGAGAAGATGTCCTTTAAGGATATAAAAAGACTGAAACAAACAAAGTGCTATCAGAAGCCTTTGGAGGTGGTTATAATCAGAAGAAGAAAAAACTGAATAAATGAAAACTTATGCTGGATCAAAGTTACCAAATGTCCTGCCAGCAAACAGGAGAGATGGGTATTCACAACATACTGGAACCAGCAGTGAGGATACAAAGAGAACATTCAATTGGGATGTGTCTCAGAAGACACTAAGATTGAAGCTGTATAACAACTGCAGCTGGGCTTCCAAGTGCAGGGAGAGAACAGATATAAGATACTCCACTCAGTCTTAAATCTAAAAAATTAGTCAAAAATGTAATATTGGCACAGAAGAGACAGTGAAACTGTATTAGCATATAAAACTAACAATCTATGTAATGATACAAGAAATTAAACAAGGGAGTAATGAACACTCAGTGAAGGTGCTCTTCCTCATTTGAGCATAATGTAGGTAAACTGCATATTGAAATGGAGTGAGAAAAGGTTGGATGAAACAACATACAATACCAGAAAAGTGTCAGTTAATTATTATAGAACTCCTTTTTCCCCCCACAACTTGTAATAAATTTTATATTCCTCCTGGTTTTCTTTTTTTTTCAAGTTTGTAATCTGAGGGTTTGAAGGCAAGATTCAGCAATTTTGAAAGTGGTCATTAAATCTGAGTGAACAATTTCTGAACATAACTAGGGCTCAATTTTTAAAGGCTCAACTTTCATGGACACTACCAAAATAAGCTGCTCCACAAACCTGAACTGATCTTTAAATTCTGAGCCAAAAGAATAGAGTCCACCCAGCAGCATTTCTGCCTGGAGCTTTAAGCACTAAGTAGCTTTAAAGCTGGATGAACTGCCCTCAGCAGCTCCCTGTCTTCCTCTTACTAACTAAAGGAGTTTATAACAATGAAATTCCTGTCTTGGATGACTTGGTTAAAGGTCTAACTAAGGCAGGATGCATTCAGTGCCTTACAAACAGCCAAATAAGCATGTGCAGCAGAGCAGAATTTAAGTATTCCCTATTCCCCTTCCTGCACAATTATTTTCATCTTGAACATTCCAGGGATTTCTGGAGCTACATGCAAGATTCACATTTACAAATCTGTGGGAAGAAGACTCAAACACTGTTTGTCATCACTATCTTGACAAAGGTTTTAATTCATATTGATCCAGAAAATGGCAAAGCCCAACTTGCACAAATTCCTTCTGCAATGGTTGCCTTGAGGAGAGGAATGCAAATATCTGTTGAGAATGTGTAAATCTTTCAAGATGCTGATCCTTTTTCCAGTTACTTGGGAAACTGCATAAGCACAAGCAGCTTATGCCTGAGTGTTATTTCCCAGGTGCCTGTTGAAATGCACTGGGAACACAAATCAAGGCAGACAGGATGAATAAATAAGATAACTACATTAGAGGAACCAGCAGAGAAGAAATGGAGTGTGCCTAACAGTGCAAAAGAAGCACAGGGAAGAGGAACCAGAAGGCAATAATCAAACACACATTCTCTGACGAAGAAGAATTAGTTTTTCATGTTGAAGTAAAGCATGGATATGAAAAATGAATCATACAGGTATAAATTATTCATGTGTGAAGATGTTTCAGTCATTAAGATATTTACACCATGACTGAAGCACTTGCACACTGTGTTGATTTATTGACTATGTAATTACATAAGATACACTGATGAATATTTGCGTGAAAGACACTCTAGATTTTTGATTTTGTTAATAATTTTTCTCATTTTAGAGTATTGCATCTCAATCACTACAAGAGGCTTGATTAAAACATCCCAAAGGAAGCAGCCTTGCTTTCTGCATGCTAATATATTTCTTCAGCTAGACAGCAGCACACCTTTTTTTATTTGACAGTTTAAATCACTGGCATCAAGGGGTTTTATTCTAGATACACTTTTGCAAAATGCAAATATTCTATATTTAGTATAGTATAAATAGTATCTAGTACAGAATTTAGAATTTTTTTTTAATAAAATAAGGAGTGTTACAACCTCCTTTGCTTCAAAAGATGATCACAAATCATTTTGAAAATTTAAAAATGTATTTTTAACCTGACAAAGACATCACATTACATGTGTTTCTTTATGTCTTCAAAAATGTATATATCTGTTAATCCTTACTGACCCTTACAGTATGTGAAATCCAGGTCAACAACTGGTGGGTGGTGAGGACAAAAACCACCAGGATTCCCACAGTGGGAAAACCAAAAAAGCAAACTGCTTGTATTAGGCAGCAGAGCATCTACATGTGAAATAGTGCCTTTAAAAAGCTCTAGAAAGGGAAAAACTTCAGTCACAGTTTGCAATCAATAAATTATACTAAATCCACAGGAAACCAAAGATTTTTAGTATGTGATTTTTTTTTCCTATCCAAAGCCTTCCTGTACTTAAAACTGGGAAGTATTGCTATTGAGCTCATTCCTGTGGGAGCACTGAGCTCTGCTGCTACTACCTGTGCTCTGCAGCTTCTCACTTCTCCAACTGCAGGGTCTGAGGTGCTCTTTTATTTTTTCAAAGTCATGGCAACACAAGGTACAAATATTTTTTTTTGAGGAGCTTAAAAGAGCTTGACACAGAGGAAGGATGTCAAAATAGATTTAGAGTCTAAAGAAGCAGCTGGACCAATTAAAACACACAGCTTCAGAAGACTGTTATTGACCTCTCCTGCATGCTGCTGTACTTTATAGTGATGATGTGACAAACAAGTGGATATCTTACTATCTCACAATAATTTTGCAAGTTTCTTTCCTATTAGGTGTTCACAGACTAGCAAGTTTTCCTCCTTAAAACTGTAGCCTTCTCTGTTGTGATTCTCTGACTGATAGTAGTAAAAAAAAATCTGGCAAGGTGCTGGTTTAGACCAGAAAAAACACATAGGTCCTCAAACCCTGTAGTTCTTGCAAGGCAAAGTTTTAACAGTTTTGTAGCAGTTCACAGATCTAGATTTCTCTCTCTTATGTTAAAAACAGAAGACAGTATTCCACAGAAAGAGTTTTTCTTGATCAAAGCAGTGTGCTCTTCTACTCCTCACACCTTTTTTTGCTCCCTTCATACAAAATCTTTGCAGCTTACAGAGAGCAAGTATGGCTGGACAGCTGCACTTGCTGATTTTAGAGGTCTTTTCCAACCACAGCAATTCTATGATTCTAAGTAAAGCAATCTCTCCCTCAGGTAGGAGTTCCATTTTCTCCATTCAGCTCTTGTTGGTACAGTTGAAACTTTATTTTCTTTCTCCTTTTCATAACCCTAATTTCTACACCCAGTGCCTGCAAGCCCCATGTGGATCACAGAAGCATATCTTGCTAAAGTTAAGGAAGATTGTAAAGAACTGGAAAAAACCTTGAAATCTTTGAAACTCTTGCCTTCAAGATAAAAAAGCTGGAACATATACAGAAAGTCATGATTGAAGAAATCAGTTTCAATTCTCCATCACTCCCAAATGCCTTAGACTATATTTTTGCTTTCCTCTGCTCTCTCTGTTCTTATTTCAATTCACAAAAATCAATGATCCTTTTCCAGTACCCACTCAGCAATCATATATGTGACAGCTCTGATATATAAGGGACAATCACTGACTGTTCCCCAAAGAACCTGAATAAACTCCCACAGATAGACACTCACAAATCCTTGAATGTAGAAATGCACAAGCCTTTCTTTGAACTTGCTTTCTTTAACAAAACCCAACAGAATGTAGGGGAACTATGTGTGTGCATGTGTTTACACAAGTCAGTGTGAGTCCCAGAAAGGGTCCAACACAAAACATTCCACTGCAGTCAGCTCTTACTACAGAAAGGTTGAGACATCCCAAGAAGCCACTGTCAGCACCCAGCATACAATCAGAAGGTACTCAAAAGCAGCAGTGATGAGTCTGATTGATGTGTAAGGCACAGAGTAAGCAGCCAAATCTGTGCCTTTATTTGGCATTTCAGTCTCAGCTGAGAATAACATACAATGTTGGCTGCTCAGAGAAGCTGTGGAATGTTTTGAAGAAATCCAAGTGCTTGGCTTTTCCCCCAAATTACTTGGAGAAAAAAACAAAAAAAAACCAAAAAAAAAACAAAAAAAAAAACAAACAAAAAAAAATAAGTAGAAGCTCTTTTATGCATATATATCTATTTAGCAGGCTGTCCACAGAAATTGTGGATGCCACATCCTTGGCAGCTTTCAAGACCAGGTTGAATGGGACTCTGAGCAACCTTGTCTAGTGGAAGGTGCCCTGCCCATGGCACAGGGAGTGGAAGTGGATGACCTTTAAGCTCCTTCCCAACCTAAATCATTTTATGATTGACAGAATAATCAACGGTGAGGAAAGCACAGCAGGTGTGGCTGTGCTAGTCCATTCAGAATCAGCGTGCTAGAGATTTGCCCCCCAGTTTTCTGTGTTAAGAAACAAGAACTCAAATGTTAAAAGCTTTTTGTAACATAAATAGATCAAAATACCACAGGCTTATCACCACGAGTTTTGAGTATTTGCCATTGCTTAGGGAAGTTAGGTTGCTGAAATGTAAAAATCAAAGCTGATCTTACAGGGCACTTGAAATCCACAGCTAGTTGTACAAACTTGAGACCAGATAACCAACCCAAAGAAGAGGCAGAACCTCTAACAGGCTTGTTTAATTTAATTTCTAAGACATGGTTTTAGCAGTGGCACTCTCCATACAAACCATTTTGCAAGCTCCTTTACAGCACTGCTCAGCTGACAGCACAGCAACATAAAAGCACTCAGGGACTCTGTGCATTCACATCCACTTTTCTTAATTTACCCACAGACTATTCATTACTGTCAGACAGTATCTACTACACTTAATGAATCTTGTTATTCTCTGTGTGGTTTTTGAATTCTTAAGGACTATTTCTTTTGTGAGAATACCAGCCCAAACCCCTATTGTTTTGGTGTCCATTAAAACATTTCCTCTAGAAGACTGATACACTTACAGTTGCCCCAACTCCTCCCAGTCTGGTGCAAGATTTCATTCCTAGCTGTGATAGTGAGATTCACAGTCCTTTGTCATGCTGTGGCTCCTCTATTTCCCTTCCTAGGTTTCCCTGAGACTGCCACAGAGATAGGCAATCAACTCACCTGTCTTTTCCATGATCTCTTGCAAAACAAGAGCCACAACCAGAAATGTGTGAGCAAGAGAAAGATCTGCTGCAAGTAGGGAAGCTTTTCTCTACTCTTCTCTTTCCTTTCTGCTTCAATTCACTTATACCTTTCTTCTTTTTTTTCCCAGGTTTCATCAAGTCACAGATAAAAAGAGGTGACAAAACCCCAGTTTTGCCCCTGTTCTACATCTACATCATAAATCACTTAGGCTATTTTGCTAACATTTAACATTTCTTTTGTAGGGGCATTTATTTATTTATTTATTTTTAACAGCAATTGGATGACTACCTAAGTCTCTTACAAAGAGCTGAATGATGGTTATTTAAATACTGATATTTTTGGGTAGAGATGGGACATAGGAGGTCGCTTATTTATGTAATACCCTTTCCTTGTACTGCAAAGATTATTTGATCTCTGTTTTGCAAAGAAAGGATATAATTATTTTTAAAGATGATCTAATCAAGAAATTGAGATTGGGATCATGGGTCAATGGTTTCAAGAGGGAATGTAGCAGCAAGGAAGAGAGGCAGAAATAAGTCTTCTGCAGTGTTTAAAGGGCACAGGAACAACATTCAAGATGCCCTACAGCTGGGTAGCAGCATTATCACTCATTCAGAGTAATATTATTTGATTCCTCCTACATTTGTGACTAAAGGTCATAAATGAACCACACACACAGAGCATGATTCACGGTACTGGCTTTGGTATTCTGTGCTACTAATATTGCAGAATGTTTGCACCCTGGCTTTGTTCATGCTTCATTTAGCAGAGTAACCTTTTATTCATCTCAGATCTTATGGGCAAAATACAATCAATGACAGCTAGCAAGCTCTGAAAGGGCTTTCTGGAAAGCTGAGAGAGCTGTGAACCTGTTGGAGTAGGTCCAGTGGAGCTGGTCAGAGTGCTGGAGCATCTCTCCTGTGAGGATGGGCTGAGAGAACTGGGGTGGCTCAACCTGGGGAAGAGAAGGCTCTGGGAAAACCTCCTTGCTGCCTTTTCAGTACTTGAAGGAAGTAGTGGAGAGTGACTTCTTACATGGGTAGAGTGTGACTGGACAAGACAGAAGTTTTAAACTGAAAGAGGGGAGATTCATTTTAGCTGTTGAGAGGAAACTCTTTCCCAGAAGATGGTAAAGCACAGGTTGCCTAGAGAAGCTGTGGATGTCCCATTCTTGGGGGCACTCAAGACCAGGTTTGATTGAGCCCTAGGCAACATGATCCTATGGGTGGCATCCCTGCCCATGGCAGAGGGGTTGGAACAAGATGATATTTACGGTCTCTTCCAACCTAAACTACTCTATGATTCTATAAAATAGAGTAAGCTGACAATGTATTACAAGTAATATTTGTGGAGAAAGGATAGCAGTTTTTAATAATAGAATCACTATTTAAAAATTAAATACTGTTCTTGTTCAAAGTGTCAGTATCAGTCTCCAAGGCCCAACTTACAATCTATCATAAAATATATGTGCTCCTTGCATTCCTCTGATTTTGGGGTATTGTGTGCTTCAGGCAGGCTGTAGAATGAGCAACAGCTGATGCAATTTTACCTGGCTGAACTAAAATTAGAGGAGCAAAAACAGTACCAAAAATGGATAAATAAAATACTCTATTCTCCTTTATTGTAAGTAACAGGACAGCACTGGAGCTGCTGGTCTACTGAAAAAAAGATCACAGAGTTCACAAGAAAAAAAACCATAAAGTTGCTGCTAAGGAATAAAGCCACCAATGGCATTTTATATCCTCTTACCTTTAGAACAATCAAATTTCAAAAATGATAAATAGGAATAATTCCAAGAGGATGCCAGCAGAATGAGTGATAGCAAAATCAGAGAGACCTCTCAACCTCAGAATGGAAAATGAAGACATTATTCTCTTAACAAACGTGCCACCTATTATCCCCTCTATACACAAGCAATTTAGTATTCCTGTCAACTGACTGGCTAAGTCTTTCCATTTTTCTCTTGTTGCCTAATTCCTGGAGCTCATTTATATGCCTCTAATTTAGTCAAGTTCTTAAAATAAAAAGCCTAGGAGCTGCCTTTACCTAATTTTATACTCGACCTCAGCCCCACCATCCTTCTCAGCTAAGAAATGTCTTTAACTTGTGGAAGAACCATCTCTGCATTCAAAATGCTCCTACAGTGTGGATATATTCAAAATCAGCTTGGGACTTTCTCAAACTTTCTCTCATGTTCAGACCATAAAAACCTGTCTAAGCAACTTTAGCTCAAAAGACTTTAGCTCAGTTCTGAGGATGCTGCTTCCTTCTATTAACTGTTTCAAGCTCACACCTTTCACTTTTACTAGGCTCTTTCCCTGCTCAAAAGCTGTATAAAATCCCAATCTCTTAATTTACCTCTGATTTTCTTTTCATGTGCCTTGTTAATCTGAAACACGATCTGTGTACTGCACAATTTACAACACAAAACCAACTTGGTAGATGATGCCTACACAGAATATCCTGGACCTGCCTCCTTGTGATAGCTTGAGTGCATTTTAAATAAGCCCAGGCCCTGCAACTTTCTGCCTTGTTACTTTGAGAAAGAATACCACACAGAAAACTCAGGTGGCACTTAAAGAACTATTAAGAGCTCAAATCTCTATCACTGATGGCAGCATGTGGTTTCAGAACTGGGGAGCCTGTAAGTACACCTTTATGGTTAGTTTGGCAACCTGAGCCTCAAACAGCCCCTTTCCATTGAAGGATGGCTCCTAAAAACTGCCCTGAAACACTATACAGCATCAGATTGATTGTGAAATGTTTGCAGAAGTCAGCAGCAATGGAATTCTGCCTGCATTTCATTCCAAGAATGAAGCTTACAAATAATTATTTTTAAAAACCATCTTAAAAAATGAGACAGACCCCCAAGGTAGTGCAAATTATATGTCCTCTGCTGAGTCTCTGCAATACAAAATGCTAATTTTTCTATTGCACAAAGCAGAATGAAATCAAAGAACCACTGAATCACAGAATGGTTTGGGTTGAGAAGGACCTTAGAAACCATTTAGCCCCAACACCCTCCATGAACAGGGACACTCCCCACTAGACCAGATTGCTGAAAGCCCAATTCAACCTGCTCTTGCACACTTCCAATGATGGGACATCCAAAACTTCTCTGGGCCTGATAGACAGATACATATATCCAAAAGAACTTCTCATACTTATTTACTCCTCCAAGTAGGACAGAAAATAAAATGCACAAGAGCTTTGATATCTTCAAAACTCCATCTCTTGCATGATTGTGTCTGACTAATCGTAACAAATAGAACAAATAAGAGCAACACAATCTGCACCTCAGCCCGCAAACTAAGACACAGCTGGTGTGCTGAATTTTACATCAGCCAACCTCAAAAGTACATCCATAAGAACACACTGTAGATGACATAAAGAGCTGCAGTACCCATCAATTATGCCTGTTTGACACAATGTCCTGAAGTTCCATCTAATGGGAACAGTAATAATTAGAATGGGATTGGATTCTCTTCAAAAGCCTACAGAGCCCAAAGCCCCTCACTGCTGTCACTTCAGAGATGAGAACAAGCACTGAGAACACTCAAGCACTCAAACTTCCACTCCTGCTTGTCAACAGGGTGACTGACCCAAGCACAGCCCCTCTCCCATACAGCTGAGCTGCCTGGTATACGTGAGCTGCACGACTGCACCTTGCTCAGGGCTCCTCTGTACTGAAACACACCAACTTACACACTCATGGTTATTTATTATCTACATGTGTCAGTGACCTCTGCACACAAGATAACTGCAGTCTCTGCCTTTGAAAGCTTACCTTGGGTGTGCTTCTGCTAACATTGGCATCAACAGGAGTCAGACTAGTCTAAAACACTCCTCTGCAAAGCCTATCAGGTAATTACGAACCAGAAAGAAACAAAAATTAAACTGTACATTGCTTTTCATAACAGATAATCTGAATTTCTAATCCTACCTATGTGTACTACCAGTATCACTTTTTTAACCCAAAACTTTTGTCTCTTCAATAATCTGTGCTCTAGCACAGATATCTTAAAAATAATTGATGCATTGGTACAGCCACATTATAAAAGCTACCATGCAGAAGGTCGAGGCTGAGATCTGACCTGGAGATTTTCACACTGAGGACCAGAGTGAGAGATTTTCTGCTCACAGAGGTTGTACAAACTTTGATAAAATGAGTCAGAAAACAAGGTTATTAACTGCCCTCTCTTTTTGCTTTGGTACTGCCTCAGCAACAGTTCAGCAAAAAACATTTCAATGAAATATAAAAAGTAGTTTAGGTAAATTGCCCTTAACACAAAAGCTGTGGTTCTAAACATAAACTCTTTCATCCCTCATTGCAAAAATAATCTAGGATTGCCTACATATTTCCAGATTTTCCCTTCCCAGTACTTGATCCAAAGTATACAGGAACAGTACTACTGGGAGTATTCACACATTTAAAGTAAAAGAAAGCTTCTATATCCTCCGTTCTCTGCTGCATACATTTCCAGCAAAACCAACTCCCCACATTTTTGCTCCCAAAATCCCAACTAAGCAATAACCTCTAGAAACTCAAGTGGCCCATAACTGTTATAGCAGTAGCAATGAGAGGGCACTCTATCATCTGCTACCTCAGCAGACAGCCTGCCAGCTTGCTGCCAGGGTCACCTTTGGCAAGGTTCCCACGTGGCTCCTCCTTTGCTGCAGGACAAGACATTTACCTCCTGCCAGAGCAGCTCCTGTTGCCAGGCTCAGAGGGGCTCCAGGTCCTCTCATGCCCCTGCCTGGTCACTTGTTTCTTTTTGAAAATGTTCTATTGATCATATTTATAATTAAGCAATCACTGAATATCTGTAAAGGAGAAACTGTGAAAAGCCTTTTTCATCTGTGTTTCTTTTCAGTCTATTTCTTTGGTTTTGGTTATTCTTTTTCTTTTATCAGTTTAATCTACCCAAATTTAACTAAGGTTTTTGTAAAGACCTTGAAAAATTATAGGCCACAGTGCTCAGAAGAAGGCTGTTCCAAACAACACTGCTGCACTGATCTTAACAGAAAATCTGTGCTTATTCAAGGTGTAAAAAACCCAAATGAGAAGCTGATTAAAATCTGCAGAACATCAGATTAAATCATCATAAAAATACATGTACACCAATAAAGATCAGAAGCGTTTGTTTACAAACAGAATGACATTAAAAGAAAAATATTACAGTCACCATGTAGGCACAAAGCATTTCAAACCTAATGATCCCCAGAATGAATACTGCCTGGATTATTTTTACCTTCCCTCTTTAATTAAATAAGCACATATACTTCCTTCTTCAAGAGCATCATATGGAAGGTAGACAGTGAATATTTAATGAGTAGGAACATTTTCCTCTTTTTTTTTTCCAAGCTCATTCCTTAATTCTTAAACAGTATTCTCAATCTTCTCTGAGCATATGTGGTGGGGGAGAGAGCTATTGTATGCTGCAGCCTCTGAGTATTCCCCACAACACACGTTTAATAATGATTTTCTCTTATAAACATACTTCAGAGCAAAAGCATGGTGTTTTTCCCACTGTAGAGATAAACAAACAAGGATCAAAGAAATGAGGGTTGAAAGCACCCATTTGTCTGGAGAGGATGCTTTAAGGCACCTATGTTGGGGTCCACCATGCCAAAATGCAAACCTCTGTAGGGCAGACCTGAAGTAGCCACACCTGAGCCTAAACTCTTAAAACCACCCAAGAAAAGTGGCATTTGACAAATGTGTTTCACCTGCCCTATTTAGGCATCTGCATCAAGATGAGACCAGCTTTTTTTTAGAACATTTCTCTCACATGACTGTTTTTCAGATCATTATGCAGCAAGTTACTGTGGAAGGTAAAATGTATGCAATCATTCCAATTAAAATTTGTAATGTAATATATGCACCAAGGCATCTGAGTAAGGCTGCATGGGCATCTTAAATTCTTATATTTCTAATCCCTGAAGAGCTGAACTGAAAGGAACTTTGCAAAGACAAGAGAAAACTTCTCCTATATACACAAAAAATCTTGCAAGAGAGATCTTAAAGAAGCACAGAAAGGACACATCCTTTCTTGTTTGCTTTCCCTTTGCAGCTGATTTCTAGTTTAAACATAGCAGCTGATGCTTCTCCCACATTCCATATCCAACTAAAGAATGACAGGATGTACTGAGAAGATCAGCAGCATCAAAGCCTTGCCACAACTTATAAAATCAAATGCTGAAATTTGAAATCTGGTCTTTTATGCGAAAGCCAAAAACTATATAAAATGAAATACATGGCGGCTGTTCATCCAACAGTTTCTGTGGCATGTTCAAGGGTAGGAACTTTTGCTGTGATCTAGATACAAAGTGAGATGACCTCTAAAACTTAGCAGAGAACTGTCTCTTTCAGGTGTGTACATCCCATGCTGATGCTAGAGTACCAGAAGAGAAATATCTTATCAAAGGGGTAAAGAGAAAATGGGCCTGGAATGCCCTTTTTTCATTAGTAGAAAGGAGAGGACTGAGTGGTAATTTGGTATGATCAAACATTCTAAACACTACAATTTTAAAGTAATCTGCATCAGTCAAGTCTTTGCAATACAAGTATTTTCTACACTTCAGATTTGAGTTGGCTGTAGAATCCCTAATTTGATGTTGGCAAGAAAACAGAACATTGATTTACTGGTGTAAACAATGCTTATATTATAAAACTTTTATGCTGGCAGAAGACACATTTGTTGGCATAAACTGGGTGTCCATTTGGTGAGAACTGAGGAGGGGGACAAAACCACACAGGTCTGCAGTTTATTTCCCTTTAAGCAAAGCTCTTCAAATATAAGACATGAGCTTTTCTTTTTCTTTTTGCCTTTGGGTTCTATTGTATATCCCAGCTGAAATCAGTTGAAGAAAGTGTTCTGACTGGTCAAATATTCACTCACTGTACAGATGAGCACTACCACGAGAAGTACAAGATCTTGTAAGATGTTGCACTGGTGCAATTATCTTGAGAAACTATGTTGATTTCAAGATAAACCTGTTCACCTTAAATGTTGATTTTCTCCACTACCTACATTTCCAGCTCATAGACCTTATTACTGTCTTCTCTGAACAGTACACATCTCCCAAGTGCTGAGTACTAGATGGTGTAGTCTCACAGGATCAGCTTCAGGTCTCATTCACATGGGTTTTGCACTAAAACACCATTAACTGAGGTTGTATTTAGGCAAAATATCTAAAAATATCCATCCTTTGAAATCCATCCCCTTTCAGCATAAATGTTCTGTGAAATGATTAATGAACCATTAACCTGACTGTAAAGAAATAAAAATCTGCATCCTATTTTAACTTCTTAGATTATGCCTGGTACAGGTGTTCCCACAAATGACCTGAGGGACTCTTGGGTTTTTCCCCCTTGACCTAATCTGTCAGGCACAGTCCAGATGTCTCATATCCATGAAAAAAAGTCAAGAGGATGGAGTGGTTCAGTTCCAGGTTTTTTAAAAGCCTCCCCTCAGGGGAAGTCTTGGGAGACATTTAATGTTTTCCTCTCCCTGGAATGGAGGCAGGACTGTTGCCTTTCTGCTGTTATTTCATTAGAGATGGGCCCTTTAAAAGACAGATTCTGAGGTTCCAGCACAAATTCTCTCTAGTATAAAGCAAATCAGATCTGTCTCTTATTCCTTAGTCTCTCAGATGACTGCAATGTCACGAACATAAATCTGGGCCTGTATTTTTTCTTAATTGGATTTTTTCTGATTACAGAGTTTCTCTTGCTTTGAATTGCATGGCACATACAAAAGATCCTTTTATCTCCACAAAACTTAATTATCACTATTTCTATAAAACTTTCACCTCTGCACTCTGAATTTAAGTACTGCAGCTACCTGCTTATTTTTTTTTTTTCCAGACAAGCAGAAGCCAGGATATCTCATTATCCTGCTGTTATCATAGTCTCTGTTGACCAGCATGCAAATAACAGTGAAGTCAAATTACTGGCCCAATTCCAGCTGACCAGAGTTATGAGCATATGGTAGGGATGCCAATTCTCCTTCACACTGCATTCCAGGGTGTAGTTGATCTGGACAGCCCTCATGAGAAGTGGAAAGATTTTATCAATCTTTATTTCCCATCTTTTGCTAAGTGTCTGTGAGGGTTATTTGCTGCTTTGCTCTGCTTTCTTGAAGCCTGGATGGTGGACAGGAGTGATTACTACAAGAATCGTCTCCTTCCATCATTTATCTATCTTTAATAACTTATAAAAAGAAGCAAATTATTGCATTCTTAGGAGGTAGAGACTGCTTCCATTTGAGGATCTAAGCCCTTGAATTAGCATCTAAAATATTGAGACCATGTAAAGAGATGTAAAGAGATACTAACATAGATTAGCAAGGGTCTACTTTAATGAATTCTCATCATGAAATACATTTGGTATATCAGATTGATTTCTTGTAATTGTAGACTATTTAGATTAACTGCATAAAAATACAGGTTTCACCTCCCTGACAAGTCTTCGAAGACAATTTTTTCCATTACTCTCAGAACTCAGTAAAACAGAATATTTTCATACATGAAGTGGAACTCCTCCCCATTCCTAGTTATTTATGATAATTAAATTGTACCCTTAGTTTTCTGTTTTAAGGACTCTCATTTCACCTTTACAGTTTTTTTTTCTCCCATACCTAGCAATGTTCATTAAACTGCTTTTAATGAGGTCATAGTTTTAAAAGCACTTGAGATAAATTTAAATTGGATCTGTTAGAGTAATTTGTAACTTAACAAGTTCAGCTAAACTCTTAGGGATCTCTTTAGAGATGATCAAGAAGTTTGTAAAGAAAGAAATACCTATAAGATTTATGAAATCCTTCCAACAACTCCTCCCTTCTGCAATCACCGAGCAAGACAGCTATTAAACTGCAGCAGCAAATCACAACTATACAGAGAAAAGATATTGGGCAAACAGACTTGGGAATCATGGAAATCATACTTTTCTGATTAAAACATCTTGTTTTTAATTACTTGTAACTTACAACTTAGCCACAATACAAATACTTGGTGTGATTTTTTTCTTACAATGGCTACTTTTTTCAGACTGTACTTTTTTCTCTCCCCTTAGTTATTTTAGCTGAAACAGGTCATCAGGAAAAGACATAGTTTGTCCCACCTACCCTGCCCCTCCCCCTGAAAATTCTAAAGAACTTTATATGGAAAAATTCATGTTCCCCCTGTCTTCTCTACCTGACAGAATCAAGAGCTAAGAGGGGAGAGAAGGACTTTTTGGGCAAGAGGGGAGGATCTGAGGTGAGCGGGTTATTGATCTGTAAAGAAGCTGCAGAACAAGAAACTTGGGAATGGTTTGCTAAGAGACAGGGATAGGAGAAAGGGCTAAAGAAGGACATGCATGTAAACTGCAAAAGGCCTTTAAAAGAGGGAAATCAGCAGTGTGAGAGAAATGTGTTGGAAAATTACCTAAGCCTTACTTGGCAAAAGACAGCAGAAAAAACTGGGCTGTAAGGAGAGGGAATAGCATGTTGGGGATTTAGGACCTTCTAGAAAAGACAACTCAAACTAGGTCAGCAGAGAAAGGAAAAATCAGGCTGCTACTGGGAAAAAGACAGTAATGCAGCTCAGAACCAGGATAAGAACAAAGAATAGAAGAAAAAAGCATCAATCCTCCATGAAATAGATAGGAAGGAACATGAGATCCAGAACCCTTGCAGTTCTCCACTTTCAGCAAACACCTTTGAAACCCTGCAGCCATGTGTGTATCAAGACTCTTCTGGTCTCCAGGAATCAATCACATGTGCACTGTGCTGGACAGCTGGTCTGATAACCTGCTGACAGAGAGCAGGCTGGTGGGCTTAGTGGCTCTCCCTCCTTTGAGGAACTATTCTAGTATGGATGTCAGAAGCTTGAAGTTTTTCTGGCAGAGAAACCCAGGTAATGGTACATAATGATGCATCAATGCTGTTCAGGATCTAAGCTTACACAGGAACTGGTGAGCCACAAACTGAGAGTTGCTCATGCAACCCAGGAAAGAAAAATTTGTTTCTTACAAGGCCCCCTTCTACACCTCTTTCACTGCTCAGCAGTCCTCACAATGAAACAAATGTCCTACCCATAGGTGAAAGCACCATAAGTTTTGAGGAGTAGCAGTGAATGAGATGAGCAGGAGGTGTGTAAGGAATAAAGAGGGAACTGCAAGGAAAATAAGGTTATGCAACAGGGAAGAACACCTGACTGCTGCTTTTAAGTATCAGACTATATCACAATTTCTGTAAAGGCTGAAAGGGATCAACAGCACTGGTTGCCAAATGCAAGCGTTTTTTTTATTTCACTATCATAGCCAGCAGTTGTATCTCTTGATCGTAAAAAAACCCTGATCAATCAAGGACTGTTTTTTAGAATTTCAATTTGAATTTGAATCCAGCCCAAAAAGCTGTATTTTTTTAAACCATAATGCCTATTTACCTTAGGTTTCCAAGCTATCCCATTTATATCAAGAGGTGTTAAAAAAGGTATTTATATTTCCTTTAAGGAAGATGAGTAGATTAAAGCAGGTAAGGAAGCAGGAACTTACAACAAACTGATTGGTATCAATCATCTTACAGCTCATGGTGAGACTAAGTGAAGTCTGCACATCGTATTTAGTAGCAGCATGAGAGACAAAGGGTTAAAAGGAATAACCCATTCTTCCTATTGAGCAGAAAAGAGCAGAACTGAAAGCCAGAAAACTCAACAGCAGAAAAAAAATCACAAGCCTCAGGCTTCTCATGCCAAGGGTAAATCATATCCTACACTAGATGGAATCACAGGATGGCTTGGGTTGGAAGGGACTTTAAAGATCATCTAGTTCCAGCCCACCTGCTATAAGCAGGGATTCATTCCACTACATCACGTTGCTCAGAGCCCCATCCAACCTGGTCTTGGACAGTTTTAGGGATGAGGCAGCCACAACTTCCCTGGGCTACCTCCAGTGCCTCACTACACTACAGTGAAGGATTTCTTCCTTATATCTAAATCAAATGTACTGCCTTTCAGTTTGAAACCATTTCCCCTTGTCCTGTCACTACAAGCCTTGCAGCAAGCCTCTCTCCATCTTTCCTGTGGGCTCCCTTCAGGTACTGGAAGGCCACAATTAGGTGACCCAAACCCTTCTCCTTCTCAGGCTGGACAAACCCAGCTCTCTCAGCCTTCCCTCATAGGAGAGGTGCCCTCTGATATCTTGGTGGTCTCCTCTGACTTGCTGCAGCAGGTCCCTGTCCCCCCTGTGCAGGGACCCAGAGCTGCTGCAGCCCTGCAGTGGGGTCTAGAGCAGAGGGGCAGAATCCCCTCCCTGCCCTGCTGCCCACGCTGCTCTGGCTGCAGCCCAGGACACGTCTGGCTCTGTGCTGGGAGTGCCCATGGCTGGGTCATGTCCAGCCCCTCCTCCAGCAGCACCCCCGAGTCCTTCTCAGCAGGGCTGCTCTGATCTGTCCATCCCAGCCTGTGCTGGTAACAGGGTTTGCCCCATCCAGGTGCAGCACCCTGAACTTGGCCTTGTTAAACCTCATGAGATTCCCATGGGCCCACTGCTCAAGCCTGTCCAGGTCCCTCTGGATGGCACCTGCCAGTTTGCTGATGTGAGCTCAATCCCTTCATCTGTGTCATCAATGAAGATATTAAATAACACTGGTCCTCTGAGGAAGTCCACTTGTCACTGATGCCCACTGGGACTCTAAGCCATTAATCACTACCCTCTGGATGTGACTTATCCATCTAACAACAGTCCACCCACTGAATCCATCTCTCTCCAGTTTAGGGCAAAAGATGCTATGGGGGACTGTATCAAAAACTTTACAGAAGTCCAGAGAGATCATCTGCAGCTCTTCCTCTGCCCACTGATACAGCTACTCCATCATAGAACCCCAACAGGTCCATCAGGCAGGACTTGCCCTTGGTGAAGCTGTGCTGGCTGTCTCGAACCACCTCCCTGTGCCTTAGCACAGCTTGTTAGCATTACAAAAAGGAAAGTTACTTATCATATATATTATGACTGTCAGTTTATACTGGTGTAGGCATCTGGCTCTGACAGCAGAACATGCCATGTGTTTGATAAACAAACTGCACAGTAAGATGAGACTAACATGCCATAGCACATGGATTTGAGTATCTGAATGTGAATCACTCATTACCCTCCATGAGAGACAAAAAAATCCCATGTGCTCTACCCTAGTGACACATCTGTGAGTGGATATTTCTGGAACTGTTAGAGTTATGTCTGTGTCATCTTCTGCTGTAAGAAAGATCCAATACAGAAGAATGACCTTGGGACTCAGAGGTTTTTTCCTTGAGATCTGCATATTGCCTGAAGCACTCAAACTGTGGCAGGATTAGGGCCTCAGGAAAAAACACCAGGAAATTAATAACTTTGCATTTCGACAAGGATCTGGGCAGTGCCTTCAATAAGCCTGTGGTCACACACTGGAGACAGAAATAAAATTCAAAATGAATAGCTGCATAAAAAGGTTATTATCTCTCCTGTGGCTCTTGTGACTGCACTGCATGGACTCTGGACAGTGGCTGAGCAGACAGTCTCACTTCGACATTTCCCAAGTGGAATACTGATCTTTTTGACTTCCAGCATTCTCTTGCAACGTAACTTGCGTGTCTGTGTAGCAGTATTTAATGTTTCAATTAATACAGCTATTATGACCCTTGCTTTGCACATGAATTTCATTCTATTTGTCTCTGAAACAACATAAGACAAGAAAACATCTTCAAAGTTTTAAGCAACTAATTCATACTTAGAATTTCAAGGGATCTAAATCTATCACCCTGTGATAGCCAGGAGATCTGCAGTTGCAGTCAAATGCTAGAGTGTGGTACCTATCTGTTCTGTCAAAACTCTATATGAGACAAAGGAAATGTAAATCTTAAATTTGTAAAGCAACAGAAAGAAAAAGGCAGTGTGGAATCGTACAGGGTTTCTGACTTTACTTCAACTTTCAAGGTCTTGCAACACTTGTAAGGCTTATGAAGGCCTTAAGTCAGCCCTTTGAGTCCCTGTGGCTCCTGCTCCTTCGGGCTTGTAAAATCTCTGGCTTTTAAGGGTCTCCACAGCTCTGGATGTACTTGAGTGATGTTGCTTTATGAAACTTTAAGGTCAGCCCATAAGTTCTCTTTTCTCCTCTATTTCTCACCTTCCACAAATTACTGAAAGTCTACACTAGACCACAGATTATCTCGCCTGATCTTTAAACTGTGCAAATTTTCTCTCCCTAGTGATCTTCCTGCCAGGGCAGAAAAGGCGAAGCAGATTTCTTTAAATATACTTTCATAAGATCATTACAGCATTCATTAACTAATTATTTAATTAGCTGATTTTAATGGGTGAACTTAAAGAGGCAGAAGTCTTGCATGAGGCTAGCAAAAAGATTTACCAGCAAACTTCTGCATCAATAATTCCCTTTCTATAAAGTCCTATCAGTGTCAAACATTGAGTTCAGAAAATAGAGAGTGTTGCTCTAGTTAAAATCAAGTGGTTCTGTGTCACGGGACTCTGGTAGATTTGCAACAGAAAACAAGTTGACTATTTTTGTTTTGTAGAGAATGCTTACAGGGTGCCACATTCCAGCAAATCTATTCTGGCTCAAATAGAGCAAAAACTGTTAAAGACGCCAGAGAAACATATGGAATTTGAAAGTGCAATATGTTTCTTCTCTCCTGAACACCACAGAGTGGTTTGAACTAACAAACGCCCATTGAAGAGATAAGAGAGAAAGATGTTGTGTCTCACAAGTGCAAACAACTAAAAAAAGCTTCATTTTCTACCAAAGTTCTGGCAAAAGCTATTAGTTTTGTTTACCTACAGTATTCTTGATTCAAAGATTGCCCCAGCATGAGCATCCAAGACTTAAAAATTAGGTTGCTCAAAAGATCATCAGCAGTCATTTATAAACTAGAGTTATATAAAAATGGCCAGAATTTAAACTCAAGGTAATTATTACCTTTGAACTTGTCTGATTGCTCCCTTTCAGAGAAAATATGGAAGGTTACCCAAGCACATGCAACCCCAATTACAGAGACAACACAGATCCCAGTGGCATCATGGCACATCTTTGAAAACCTGAAAGGAAACTGCATCTCTTCAGCTTCAATGTACTGATAAACTTTTATTTCTTGTTTTAGACACAGGCACTGTGAATCTTTGTAGCTTGTTATTATTGCATTCTAACTCTCACTATAACTCTAGCTGTGAGCAGTTAATTATGATACTTCATCTGACCACTGCCTAACAGTGAGAATTTCAGTCTCCCCAACCTAACTTTATATCTTGGAATGAATATTTTCTATTTGATTGCCACAGGAGAGGATTCAGGTTGCAAAATTATCTTGACAGTGGCAGTAAGTCACGGCTGGCTACCACCTTGCCTCTACTTCTCCCTTTCCTCAAAATGAGGGAGCAGGTGCAGGGCACAGAGAGCTGTACTATACAGACATCTCCCATCACCAGATAAAAACAGGTGAGCCACAAGACCAGAAAGGTTAGACACTTAAGGTGTAAGGATTACAGAGAAAAGTAGTAAAGCCCACAAAGATCATGTGTAGAGTGAGTCACCATATCCATGTCCTTTGCAAATACTGAAGTACAGCATTATTAAAACACCACAAAATTAAAAAATGCAGGTAGTTTCCCCTAAAATCAACAAGAAAGGTAAGCAATCACAGTACTTCAAGACTGGAGAATGTGTTTTGGAAAAAAAACCAGAAAGACATTTGGAAGACTGCACTCTCGACAACTTCAAATGTAACTTTTATCCCATTATAAAATACTTCCTCAGAAATTAGCTTTTCCAATTTTTCTTCAGAGATTATCTTGGTATTTTCAAACTCCTGCGACGTCAAAGTCTCTTTGAAACTACACAGCAGTACACTCCACACACCAATCTGTAAATATTTTCAGCAGAGTCTAAAAAAAAAATCTCCTCCAAGAAGCTGAACTGACAAGTTTATTTCCTGGGGCCCAGCTGAGCAGGAGACTTTGGATATACTTAAGCAAGCACAGGTGTAACCCTAGAGAGTTCAACAGGAATAACCACATCTCTTACATTATATACACCTTTGATTGCTCTCCACAGAACCCCTTGATGCTTTTTTTCACTCCAATTTGTCTAGGGTCCAGAAACAATAAAGTGTACAAGCTTCCCAAGTGACCTCTTGAAGACTTCAGCTGGAAGAACTAAACTTTAAGAAATATAACACCTTTGAAACAGCTTATGCTTACAGGAGTAAGAAAAGTCTGTTACATGCTACAGGACTGTAGTTGAAATATGGTTCAGGATTATTTTCTTCATCTAGTAAAACCGTTTCAAATCAAGTTCCAATTTCATGCTACCAGAATGTATTTTATGGCTCTTTCCAGTTCTGGCCACATGCAATGCTGCTTTATAGGATATTACCATCCACTAACAGAAGAGAAGGCATTAAAGCAAATAGTGCTACAATTATATCCCTAGGAGTAATATATTCTACTGAAAGCTTATACCAGAAGACCCTACAGAATACAGTTTTACTGGACTTCTGTGTAACTTTTGGATTGTTTCTGCCCCCTCCAAACAGGCTAATCTACTAGTCTATTTTCAAGTACCAGTTATTGATAAGTCACATTACACCTAATGGTTTCCATTGTTTTAGCCTATTTTCAAATTGACATAAACCCTTAGATAGCATTGCAAACAGTTTATGGGTAACATAAGAGTTGGGAAAAAGAGTAGCATTACTGTAATTCTTAAATTTCTCTTCATGATTAATTTTCTCTCTTTCACATTTACTCCCAACTTTGACTTTCCTGCTCTTGAACAGAACTAAGAATAGATTTAAATCAGCAGAGGTTTCCTGGGTCAGGATTCCATGGATTAGGAGGAATGATTTTTCAGCCTTTGCACCATGGTCACAACATAACCGCACAAGAGAGCTTCTCAACAAAATCTTTTGTTTGCCACTGCTAAAATGCTATGCAGGGCACACAAACTGGAAAAAATTCAAAACCTACTAGGCTCTAGGTAATATCTAAAAAAATCACAGTGCATTAGAAAGACAGTCTACTGGTTCCCTCTTTATTTCTTCTTGCAGACACTCCCGGATCACCATTCCCAGTGTTTGATTTCCTTTTCCTTCTTTCTTTCTGATTCCACAAGTCTCAGGTTCTTCTGCCTCCTTTAATTTCTGTTGGATAACACATTCATTGCCAGGCAGGCAGGAATGATAAATCTAGATTTGGTGCTGAGAACAAATGAGAGTTTATTCAGACAGAAAATGACTTGAAGAGACTGACTGGTAGGTGCTTCCTTTATAGAGTTACAAGTCTGAAATTTCCAAGTAAGTTCTATATCCTCCTGAGCTGAACTCTATTTAGATGGAACTGAAAAGAAGGTTCCTGCCTTGAACAAGCTGCAATTTAGGTCACAACAGAGTATTTCATCATGTGGTCTCCTCCTTACACAAACCTGAAGATTTCCCAAAGATCCTCACTGAAATGGAGGCTGACTCTCCCCCTGGAAAAGAGGGAAAATAGGATGGGAGTTTTCTCTGAAATGAAAGTTTGCTGGGAACTTTGTCTAAAGCCAGGAGTTAATTTTAGAAAAAGTGGAGTAGAAAGAATATTGATTAATTGTGATGATAGATGGGGTTTGGTCATCCATCGTCTTTCAAAGAAAAAGAAGAAACAAATGAAAACACCTAAATTCTAGTTCTCCTCAGAAGTTAGAGCTCATCTGAGCTGTCCCCTCCTTTCTGGACATGAATCTGTACAACTGTCCATCAGGCCTGCCAGACACTACACAAACCTGCCACTTCAGTCCTTGACAGTTAAATAAACAGAGACATATATTGTAATAAAAAAAGAGAAATCTCTGTCTCAGAGAAGAATAAAGAGGGCTGCTCCAGAATAAGCAAATATCTGACATTATTCTTTTCAGTATTAATCTTTTCCAAGGCTTTGAAGTTTGACAGTGCTATTTCACAAATCCCTAGGAGGCTGCTTTTCTGCTAGGCTAGAAACCTGACTGTGGAACTGAGTAGAAAAACAAGTAAAAAATCCCCAAACAGACAAGAAATATTCCAGTCTGACTGATGATTATTTCTGTTTCTTGTTGCTATGAATTTTCTGTATCTTGAAAAACTTGAGGAGATATGACAATTTCCAATACAAATGGAAACAAGTAAATTCCAAATTTCTTGTTAAAAATCATCTGATCTACTTGACTTCCCAGAAAAACTTCCATATTTTCAGTGAGTTCAATCAAAGTTTGTATAATGTAAGCTCATTTTTCAAGCCATGATTTGCCACCTCTGTATTTTTTGAGAAATTTTCTCTCCTCTATTCTCTTCTCTGTGGCAGTCCTGTGACTTTTTAATTATGTCTTGTCCAACTAGCAGCACTGGCAAAAGAATTCTTGTTAGATCAAGTATTCCCCTCTTTCATGTGACACAGAAATGTTTACACTTCATTAACCTTTATTATAAACTAGTCACTGGAAAAGTTACTCTACTAGAATCCACACTGTGGTTTCAGCCTACAAACCATGGAATGTCAGGATGCTAAATTACAGTGAGATACTGCTCACCTCCATATGAACCCGAGATTAATGATACGGTGCAGGAGGGAATAGCAGCGCGACTAGGAGCATAACAGGTCACAACCACTCCTAAAACAGCTCATGGAGAACAGACAGTGAAACAGCACAGATGGCTGCCAGTACTACAGCCCCACTTCCTATCCCACAACCTACCCATCACTGAGACATCATATTCCACCAGCAGAGTCGCCTCCTGCCCGCACTGTTTGAGAATACTCATGGCTTCAGCATGCGTTGTTCCCAACAGGCGGATCCCATCCACGCTCAGCAGCCTGTCCCCAGGTTTGATTGTGCCCTCTCTGAGGGAGAAGAAAGGAATGATCTTTGTTAGTGGAAGATAAATTGATTTGGAGATGATACCATTTTCATGCAAAGCAATTCTCTTGCACCCTCCCTGACATCCATCCCTCTTGCTGTAACACTTAACATTTACTGTGACAGTGAGAATGATCAGAGGGCGCAGTGGAAAGGAAATTGCTTTAATTGGAAAGTCAGTGAGTGGAAAACAGCTTACTGCACAGTGAAATAATCAAGTCACGTTAAATTGCAACTAAGTATAGCTTCTGCTCAACATATGCTTGCTTTCTGCCTAGTCCACACAACTCTTTTTTCATACATACATAAACACATCCTCTGCCAATATTTTCTTAAAAATAAACATGAGGTGCAAACACATGGGTGCTGAAACAGATTGCAAAATATGAATGTCCATTTATTGATTTTCTTTAAAAATACCTTTTACTAGCATAATTCCCCTTTTCCTTTCTTCCTACCTAGAAGTAATTTAGCTCTAAATCTTAAATGGTGTCTCCTTGGCATAATCTATTAATCTCATAATCTATTCAGAATTATAATAGAAAATTAATTATTAACACTGTCAGCTTAAGAATTATGGAGAAAAACAAGGAAACCAGGGGATGAGAGAGAGAAGAAAGTGAGGGAACAAAAGAAATGCTCTCTTGAAACATTTTCTTCTCAGTTAATGTTTCCAAGATCAAAAATGTCAGCATAGGCTACAGATATCAATATGCTTTAAAGAAACTGCCCATTGAGTTTCTTTAATGGTTTAAGGACACAAATGCCATTTTTGAAAATACAGTCTGTACATAAAAATAAAATGAATATTTTTTCTTTATATATATACAAAATGGTATTATATACAAATATGGCCAAAACATAAATCTGTACTCAGAAGTTTTCTAGGTAAAGTTATGTGTGACCTCACATACAGATATGTACAAACATCTTAATAGAATAATACAACACTCAACCTTGACACAGTATTATTCTGAACTGCAAGAGAAAAAGATCATGGTGTAAGAGTATAAAAAGCATAATTAAGAGCTACATCACTTGTCTGAAGAATGCAAAAATGTGCTCTGACCTACTGCAGGAATTTATTCTAATTACTTTAGGTGCAAGATTCTAAATTAAAGTTCACACACCATAACGTGCTGTGCCTCTGTGCTTGTCCATTACTATTGCAGCAGTCGTTATTACTTCTATTACAGCAATTAAAGACAAACCCATGGATTTCAAAGGACTGTATTTAAATGCGTCTGTTTCACTCAAAATTCTAACTTCTGTCCCAAATAATTCACCTTTCTCTATTTCTCTTTCACATGAACTCCAGAGAAAGATGAATTGTACCTGTCAGCAGGCCCTCCAGGTCTGACACATGTTATTACAACAGGACGAGATTTATTTCTGTCATCGTGTGCTCCACCTAGAAAGCAATAAGTCAGAGAAAGAATACCTTCATTTTATGCTTTTTATGAAAGCTCATTTCCAAAAGGCAAGCCTACATCTTGTAGCATGCACCTTCACAGATGGGCTAAAATGATCAAAAAATGGCCAAACCTTTAATATTACCCTTCACTGAATTTTACCTAAATAAAATCAACTTACTCTATGTATAGATTAATCTTTAAAAGCATTTCTATGGGGAGATTCTTGTTAAATGCTTCTTTTTTTCTTAGAACTTTGACTCCGAAAATGTGATTCAGTGTGAACACATTGTTCTGCAATGTTTGCAGCACAGAGAAAAATAATCTCTACTTTATGTATACTCAGAATAATGAGTGACCATCAAGACATTTATGATAAAATACATTTTCCCTGAATGAAGTAATAATTCATTATTGGGGTGTATTAATCAACAGCTGCATCTTTTTCTTATCTTCTCCAAGTCAGAGGTAATATTTTAGTTGTACAATTCAGACTACCAGCAGTATTAATCAAATTTCAGGCCTTCACACTTCATACAAGTACTACATGTAAATATTTTTTTAAGAACTATGATCTTCCTGGTGATTTCAGTGGTAGCAGAATCTAGTCTTATGTGACCAGAGTTTGTCATGTTTCCTTGGCATAGTTGATTACTTAAGGTCCTCCCATAAACAAAAATTAGAGCAGGTCATAAAAGCAATGCAGGAGGGTATGGAAAATGGAATATATCGATTTTTACAAACTGTAAGCCATTAATCTTGACATTTTTCTGAGTGCTTAAAAAACTTATCACTTTTTTGTAAACAAGAAAATATAGAGTTCAAACTCAACAAAAGCTCACCTCTTATTACAAATCCAAAAGTGTTCCCCTCTTTATGTAAAGTAACTTCCACAGTTCTAAAGATGAGACCTGACCCTTGTACAGCTAAAAGAAAAAGAATACAAACCTTAATGATTATTATTTTTCTAATTATACACACAGATTTACACTTTTTCTAATTTAAGATAGATATTGAGTCATACAATTGGAAATACCCAATTACAGAATAGTCAGACTGAAGGCCTGTAATTAAACAGAACTCATCCCCTTCTTGAGAGAATTTTGGGCTAGGTACCTTGCAGAGTGACAATGGTTTGGAAAAAATACATAGATGCATAGAACAGGTGGGAAATTTGAGTCTTACTGCTTAAATTATGACATACTTTTGCTTTTCTTACAGTTATGGAAGAGTGCTAGAAAATACAAAATACACAGTGAGACAAAAATGACATGAAATTCTTAAGAGTACCTACTGAGCTTGCTATTTAGCTATGAAAACATTTACTTTTGCCATTTAGAGAGAAGGCAATCAAGATTTTTGGGGTGTTTGTCTGATCTCAGGTTATTAGATTACAATATAATGCATTTTATTATCACAAGGATTTTTTAAAATTCCTTTATCAAAATGCAGCATGCTTCCTCATAATTGGTGAGTTAGTAAAAAAGTTCTTTGGTTTCTAGTTGAGTCAGTATTTTCTCTGGAATTACTAAAGAATTGGTGTACAGCTGGACTAGGAGGAGAGAAGCCTAATGCACAGACCAATGCATTTGGGTGTGATAATCCACTTTACAGAATTTGAAACCACTGCTGTTAAGAGACCAGCAGACAGGTTGCTATTAGCTTTTACAGGAAATCTTTGGCAGGGTCTAAGAACTCTCTTCTCCAATGGGAAAAGGACGCTGTACAAAATCACATGCACTCACACTTTCCACCTTCCAATCTAACACTGGAAACAGTACATACACACATAAAATAAAACAAAACAAAACAAAACCAACCCAGCTCTATAAAATACATGCTCAGTGAGTGGCAGAACTAATGAAAACTTGTGTCATTTAATATTCCTGCCTGCTACAGCCAGAGTTTCCCTGTCAGGATACCCTGAGGGGGCAGTGGATGCCACAGGCTACCCTGTGTGTGCTGCCAATCCAGGAAGGCACCAGGAAGAGCAGAGAGCTCTCAGCACTCTCTGCCCCTCTCTCTCAGGACTGCCCTGCTCACAACTCACCCCAGTGTTCATTTCTGGCAGATGGACTGTATGTAATGAACTTTTTTTGGGAGCTCTTCAGTCCCTATAAAAAAATTTACTGCAGGGAACCAGGAGAACCAGCCAGTGAAATTACATAAATCTCATTTCCTTAGGAAAACAGGTGAAAGATGGCCCTCCAGAGCCCTGCTCTGTGCTGGAGTAATTCCTGCTACAGCTTGAAGATCACGGCTGTGTTACTGAGTCCATGTGGCTGTTTTCTTCTCAGTTAGAAACATTTTACTGACTAAAAAGTTAAATTATGAGAAGATGACAACTGTTGTCCTCATTGCTACTGACAGGAAGTGTCCTTGTGGGCAGCTCATGATGAATCCACACTTCCCCATTTGTTGGTGTGGCCCTTACCCTCCAGTGGGGAGGGGTGAAACCCACAGTTCAGCAGTGAGGAATGGCAGCAGCATCCTTCCTCTTGGGAACAGCCACTCAGGTGGCTGTCCTGGTACCCCAGCCTCAGCCTGCTGTGGGAAAAACTCCTAAAGCCTTGCCAAAGCAAAAATCACACAGGAGACAGGCACTGCTCACCTTCCAGTTTTAAACACTGAGGTGGCTTGTGATGAGAACAGCTGCTGGATGCTCCTGCTGCAAACACTTCAGAAATGGAAGGGAGCACTAGGGAGTGGGATTACCAGTGCTCAGCCAAATTTAATCCATCATTATTAAATGATTGACATTTCCTGGCTCTGAAGCTATGACAATCCTCTCTCTGAGGGAGCAAGCATGGGAGCAACAGTAGAATTTCATTATGTATGGGGCTGGGAAGGAAGTGCCAGGACCTCCACATGACTTAATGGAAAACTTACATGTTTAACAAGAACAGTTTGCTCACTAGTAGCTCATGGAAACAGCTAGACTGATAATTATCTCCAACTTTATTATCTATGCTTATATGAAGAGGTTGAAAATTCCAAGGACTTAAACGATTTAAAGAAAAAGTTTCAAATGACGGTGTAACTTAGCATCAAAATCCAGTCTCAGTGAACAAGAGTGGCACATATGCTAAAAGAGGATGAAAACCAAAGAAAGTCTGGTTGAATAAATGCAAAACAAATAATGCTGGTAAAACAACTACATCTGCAGTAGAGTAACACTGAACTCAGCTGATTAATTCAGATACTGTGCTTCAGAACATGAAGTTCCCTCACCACAAGCAAACACTAATCAACAGAGGACATTCAAAAATTTTTAATATGCTTGTTAGGAGGCCCTAAAAAACCTCAAATATGTAATTAAACTAACCCTTCCGTTGCTAGAAAACAGTGGGGAAGTTCATCAGCTTCTGAGGACCAAGGACCATGGATCTTTTTTTTTTATTCTGTTGCAAGGAAACTCTTTATTTAAGGAGACAAGACATTCCCAGTTGGCACCTGAGATTCTTCTGGCTGGACACCAGGAAACCACATCTTCTGCCCTCCAGAGAGCAGTAAGAATGAGCACAAACTCTTCCAAGGGTGTGCCTGTTCTGCCCCTTGGGGCAGTCAGACATCTGACACTCCCTCACTTTAGGTCCCAGGTGTTCAACTCACTGTTCCTCTGGCTTTCACTTCATACCTGATAGACTTGATTCACACTGATTTTGTCCTACAGACACACCATTACAGGCACAAGCACATAAAGACAGAGCAAAGGAGAGGCAAGGAAAACATTCAGCAGCACTCTTACTGAAGGTAACTTCAGTGTGAACATAAACTTGTATTTTGAAGAAAATCTTGCTCAGTGAAAGCCTTTGTTTCAGTCACACACTTCTTGCAAGTTCATACACCCTTATGGCCTACCCCACTGTGTCTTCTGCTTCAGAAATGAAATTTTGCCTAAATGTGGTGGGAGAAAAGACTAGAAAAGTCCCAAAGGATATTGTTTAGGAGGGAGGGATGATGCTGCACGTAGAGAAAGAAAGGAAAAATGCAGAGACAGAACTAGCAAATATTCACTGGTCTCATCTCAGAGGATCTTACAGTAAAAAGAAGGACTTGCTTGCTCTGGAATCTACCTAATCTACTTTCCAGTATTCAAAACTGCAAAGAAGCAAACAAAAATCCCCAAACAAAACCCAACCAAACAACCAAAACTAATCAGTTCTTCTGTACTGCTTCAACGCTCTGTGATAAGCCACTGGAAAAAATTAAGAACAGAATTTAAAAACAATCACTACTAAAATGATTATTACCAACCATGCCCATCTCACTGATGACTATGTCTGCTATTCTGCACAAGTTTCCAGTTTGCTTTGCAAATACTTACAGACTGGAGGCAGCTCATACTCCACTTCTAACACAACCCTTTCACCAACATTCTTGAGCAGGCTGATGATCTCGTCATGGCGAAATTTGGTCAGGTTGATTCCATTCACAGATTTGATGTAGTCCCCTACATCCAGCTGGTCACTCCTAGGGAAAATGACATAGTCCAGTTGTGAAAGACAAATCTGATGAACCAAACTAAATTCTTTAAATTACTGTTTAGTGATTTTAAGAATTTTTTTTTCCATGAGTCTAGAGTAAAATGAGTTCATTTTTCTAACAGAAAGTGGCATTTTACGATCTTAATCTACTCTAGCTTGTTAAATATTAAAATAAGAATATTGTTGCATTATTTCATTCCTGAGGTACAATACCAGATGTACAATAAAGGATGATTTGACTGGTTTGGACATAGGATCTGGGAAGTCATCTCCTTCATGTCCCCGTCCTTGTCTCTCTCTTTGCAAAACAGCAAAAAAAAATTTTTTTTGGACATTGGTTGCCTTCACAGCTAGTATCATATCAACAGAAGATGGGCCAAGGCCAAAAGCAGATGTTCTACTCAGTTATGTGGGATAATTTAGCTCAAACCTTATCTTTTGACTTGTCTCACTCCTGATTAAAAGCTTTTTTCTTTCCACTGCAGTAGTAAGCAAGGTACCTATGACTTCAGAGTCTTTTTAATCTCAAAGCTATCTAATGAAGAGTTAAAAAAGAGAATTAATTTATGGTAGCACTATCATTCTTTTTTTCCATTTTGGTTTTCTTTCCTCCTCAGTATGTTATGCTACTTCTCCCAATTATTTGTTCAAAGATAAAAAAAAATAGAGAAATTAAACATACATAATTTAGAAGAAATGTCATGAGTGACAACTTTTGAAGATCTCATTGGTATTTCTAGTTTTTATTAAAGTAGCCTTGAGCAAACAGAAGGACCAGCTGTTCCCATTTCCCTCTGAGGTTCTCCAGTGTGATGGGCTGCCATTATAGATGCATCAGTCACATATTTTTTAGGTGACCTTTCTAATGTATTTCTGAAGCAATCACATCTTATATTGCATTTGTAGCTTGAGATGTGGTTACCTAGCAGCGATTCCTCCTTGACGAAGGTTGGACACTCTGGGTTTCCCATCCTTGTCAATACCACCCGATACTGTGAGCCCCAGGGTGGTGCCTTCTTTTTTCATTAATTCAACTATTGTTGAGCCCTTGAATTCCTCTGTTGAAAGAAAATTATTCACATTGTTAAAATTTAAGCAGTAACACAGATGTTGCCTTTCTAGTATGTCACCTTCATCCCAAGAAAATCATTCTGTGTTAGTAAGGAATAATATGTACATCTGGAGATTTTTTTTTATGTTACAATTCACAAGTTCTGTCCACAAGGCTCTGCATATAGATAAATCTTGAGCCATATGTTCTATAAAAGGTTATTAAAAACTACACCAGCGTGCCAGTATACTACACAGAGCCCACAAATATGAAGTCTGGGAACACTTACAACTAAAGATAGTTGTTTCACATTTTTAAAAAGCTGTATTTTCTCATTTTCTGCTCTCTACTTCTGACCTCTGTTCTATAATGCACTTCAACTGATTAAATAGAAGGGTAAATCACACAAAGATACAACAGAACTATAATTTCAGGTTCAGACTCACTTTGAGGTCACTAGCAGATGTCAAAGTTAATAGGAACAATTGAATGTAGCAAGAATCCAGACAGAGATACATCAGATCTTAACAGTTTTATTCCTTATTTTTACATAAATACAGCTTCAGTGTTAACTCTCTGCAATCTCTGCAGAGGAGGTATAAAGTAAGTGAAGGGCTTTCATAGTGATTAAGTGTATATAAAATTTCCCTCACATGCTAGAACACCCTCTTTTGCAGTTTCTCCATTCTTGGAAAATGACAAGTTAATTCAACAGACAACAAAGGCAGGTCACATGCAACAAAAAGCATCAAACTTTCAAAAAGAGATGTCCTTATTGCACATGGGTGGACAATAAGTAAAAAAGTTAACATATATTTTGAGTTTCATCAGGACTGCAACTCTTTGCAAAGTCCACAGTTTCCAGTCAGGGAAGACCTAGTAAAACCAGCAGCTGCCCAGGTATTCTGGAAAAATACATGAAATCCTGAAGTTCCACTAAAATCCTGGAAGGATCATCTATCCCAGGATCATCTTTTCAGTACTAATATGCAGCTTTTTGGTGAATTGATCAGACATAAACATCATATATTCACTGTAAACAGTATGCCTGCACTGCACTAACAAGCTTGCTGTGGCAGCATGAGATCTAAAGATGAAAAGCCACCCAAAAACCTGCAAGGTCCTTGTATATATTCAAATGTTCACCAGTAAGTGCAGAAGTAGCCCTATACAGATAGCAACAAGGCTCTATCAAGATCATTGCACATGACTGTGGAGATGATGTAACATATTTTCACCTTACAATGAAGAGCTGCTGCCCTGAACAAGATCTGCCAACTACCACCATTACCTCTGTATTTGAGGAAATGGTGGCATTTAGAGGAAATAATTCAGAAGAGACTCCAGGCCTGGCTAATAGGATTAGCTGCTGAATCTTTTTCTGATGTGGCATCATCCAGGCTCTTCTATCTATTCCAGCTGATGATGACCTCACTTCAATTATTCACATTTTTACCATTATACAGCATGACTTACAGGCTTGGACAAGAATTCCTCTATGTCTATAAAGCTTCTACTACAATAAAACTCTGCAATTCATTCAGCAACACAGCTTGTCAGAAGCAGACAGCAGCACAGCTAACCAGTGTGTTCTCCAACTTGGCTGACACCAAACCACCATTTGGTACCATCTGGAAGCTGTTGGGCTTCCATAATGTTTGCTCACATCTGGCCTTTTTGACAGTTCAGAAAGAACAGATGTGATTACCTGCTTCTGAACATGGAGACATGTTGCATAGCTGTAGAGGTGCTATGGACCAAAATGCTGCTTTCAGTTTTATAAAAACCTGTAAGTATTCATAATGAATACAAGAGTTAGTCACAGTACTTAGTGCAACTGAAGATAATGTGATAATGTTCATTGGCACCCATGATGCAACCTCAGGAGCTCTGCCAGCGTGGGACACATGTTTGTTCAGGGTTTACTCAAACAAGAGATCTGGAGTCAAATAAATCTCCCTTCCCACCTCCCAAACTGAATCTGTCCTTTGTAATTCTCAGTAATACAATCTGGCTTTCAGTATCCATCTAAGATTTACTTTTTTTAAACAAATACTTTGCTACAATGCATATACAGGACATAAACAATGCACTGCACTGCAATACCTAATCTTTTGCCATAGCATAATACCCTCACATGATTTGATCTTTTACATAGATTCTGAGTTTGCAATCCAATGCTGGGCAATACTCTGCTGCCCAAAGTACATTTTGAACAGATGATCCAAGCAGTATTTTAAGCAGGCAAACAATTATACAACTCCCTTCAACTACTGGCATAGAAAGTGATGATCAGGCTCATTCATTCTCACCATCTATTATGACAAATTTCTGTTTACCTCTGCCAACAGAACAATGACTTCTAGGCACTCCTCCTTGGTAGGCAGGAGGGAAAGATGCACCAGCGCTGTAAGGGAGGGGTGGTGTGAAGTGCTCATTGCACACTGACAAATAAGGTCATCTATGGAGTGCACAGTAATTTCATTAGGTTTGCTGCTCTGAAGGATTTTGTAGCTTTTGTTGTACACAATCATGTCAGGAAGAAATTGAACTACCTAAGCTGGCTTTGCTTATAAGAGACTGTTATCCCTTCAAGTGCTCTGAACCAGGCCCATTGGATACCCTCATCATTGTTTTTCATCTTAGCTTTCTTAAATCACACATGATTACTGTACTTCTAATGCTATATATGACATGCTTACTCATCTGCATTGCTTTGGCATTATTATTACAGATTAATCCCACTGGAGTATTATTGAAATGCCCAATATCAGAACAACCTTTCATTTCCAACCCAACACGCACACACATCTGTACATGCTATTCCCCAACTAATGCAAGGGCAGTCTCTGTTTTCTAGTTATGACAATGCTATGTCACAATTTGAGGGTAAGGAATCATGTATCATCTCACTCATCATTCTTTACTTACACTGCCCAGCAAACTCCTAATTAGTCAGAGGTCTCTGGAGTCTGTTCTTTCCTACATGTTCTCCCATACTGGTAATAATATCAGCATAGTCAGCATCAGAAGGGAAAGAACAGAAGTTATTTCCAGATTTCTTATGAATCACACTGGGACTTCCCTCAGCCTGTGGAGGGGAGGGTTTTGGGACTGCCTCAGTCCCTGTTGCAGGGACAATCCTGGGTACATGCTGCACCAGCCACTCCACAGCTTCCTTGGCATCCACTGCCTCTGGTATGGGGCTCAGGAATCCCACTGAACCCTGGAGATGGCTCAGCAAGGGGAGCACAAACACGCACACTTTTACACACAGGCAGACATAAGATGAAAAAGAAAGGCTTCTGCTCCAAAGAGCTTCCCTTAGATCTCCAGTTCTGTAAGCAGGAGCACACACAGCAGCTGAATTCTAAAGAAAACATTACATTACTGCTGTTTCCTAAACTGCGGGTCTGGATGCCTCTCTCAGGTTGCTGTTACAGCACCATGACAGTGTGAACCTGACTGGCAGGGTCAGCTGGTGCATTAACACTGTGATCTGCCCTGCAGCCTGGAGAACTACAGGGATACTCAACACAGCACAAGAAAGCTCCAAACATAAAGCAGATGCTCAAATTCAAGACTGGGAAAATCTTACAGTGAGAGGATAAATACATAGAACAACTTGCAGGTAGGTAAAACTGAAAAAATACCATGACTAATTTTTCTCCCAGAATAATAGGAGCATAGCAAAGCTTCTAGTATTTTACACATGAGCAGAGTTCTAGTAATTTTCTACTTTTTGGTGTATGCAAATAATACCTTTCAATGAATAAATAGCATGGAAAATAAATTCTTATGAGACTTATGAACCTGAAATATATTCACTTCAAAAAGAAAACAACACTAGATGACAGAAGAGATTTTTTCACAGAAAAATATTTGAAAGCTGAGAGAACTCTTAGACAAAAGTTTTATCATTTATTTTCTAAATTACGACAATTTTATATCTTAATGCACGTATTAAAGTAAAACTCAAAAATATTTGCCTTAATTTCAGATTTTGAGACCCTTTTGTGAAAACTTAATTTTAAAATCCCCAAAAATGTCTAAAATCTACATAATGAGGTCAAGTGCTTGCATCTATTCTCCACCTAGGGAATGAGTTAAGTGCAGATGGAACAGGGCATAAATGGAACTGAATATAAAAGTTTAAAAAAAAATACTTGCTGTTATTGACATTTTCCTACCAAAACCATATATAATTAATAAGTAAGTAATTGGTAAGTTTGCTGAAAATATAGTGAATCTGTCCTTGAATGGATTTTCCCTTGCATGTCAGCAGAAATTCTGCAGAGAAAACATTCTGCTTTACATCCCAGTAGGCATCTCATAGCTTAGTAAGAAACCACATAAAGATAAAGTCAATTCTTTGGGAACAGATAGCAGTTTGTTATAGTGGAGACATCACATTCACTCAGTGTTTCAAGTCCTGTGGGTATGTGTATTTCTCTTAGTGTGACAAGAGGGATGTCAGGAGATGATGAACAGTCCACTCCTTGTTGCCCTTTTCCTGACTGGCCATCACTAACTTCTAAAACACCCAAATTTCTATCCAAAACAACCAAAACCACAGCACTGAGGAGTCTGAAGACATGAAGCTGGTCACAACCTGCCCTGTGGTCTCCCCTCCCTCCTGTGGAGGGACAATCCCCAAACCAGTCCTGGTTGGAAGCCAGCAACCCACAGTGGAAGGCAAACAGGTACAAAGTGCAGCAGAGCACATCTACAAGGCACAACACACTGCAGCTACCAACAAAACTGTAAATTTAAAACACTGCCACTGCAGGCTGCCTTGGGTCAGCAGCCAGGTTAATTGCTATAAGTGTGCAGGTGGAATGTTGTACCATTGTCAGTGAAAGCAAAGGAGATAGGTATGGACAAGACACTTGCAAAAAACTGTCTAAAATAGATTCAGTTTAAACAGTTTAAATTGACAGCTGTTCTGGTTGTGTACAGGGCATTAGATGATCTCCTATTTATCTTCTTTTTTTTTTTTTTTTCCCAGCTCTAAGAGCAACTACAAGATTACTTTGCCATTGCAAAAATATGACCTAAAATCCAAATATCTTCCACCAGTGCTTATAGACTAGACAAAGTCTGCCTAGCCTAGGCATGACACAGAAAAGGAAGTAAGTGTATTTTATGATCCACCACAAGCAGTGATATACAGAACATGATCACATAACTCACTGAAAGCAGCAGGCCTGCAGGACACAGCAGCACAGTTCACACCTGGGTTCATTGGTTGCCTGTCTGAAATGAGCTCAGCTCTTGTGCTATTTGGTTTTGGGTACATTTTTCATATTCACAGAATCCTTGGCAGCCAACCCTCTCTAAATCCCAACTGAGATATTCAACAGAAGTAGTCTTCAATTTAACCACAAATGTAAGCTTTATATTTGAAATTCTGTTTCTAACTAAAAGATCAGAATTGAATACAAATATCCCAAGCCTGAAAGCCAAATAACCACCAGAAAGCCAGCCTGCAGACCAAGGCTCTTAATTCTTAATGAAAAAACTTCACCAATTTCTTAATGGAAGAGTATTGGAAGAAACATATATGACACAGTTATCAATGCACATTACAGCAGCTTCAGTAATTAAATTTCAGGAGTGAACAATGACTGGAATAAACCATTAATACCTTGCAGGGTTTAACATTTGCATGCCACAGCCTGCAGTGCAGCCCCAGTGCCTCTCCAGCAGCAGCACAGCCATGCTACCAGTGGCACATGCTCAAGGTACATCATCCTGCTTGTGCCTCAATCCACTCCTTGCAGACAGGAGTAGTAAACAACATTTGTCAGAAAATTAAAAAAAAAAAGTGCATTAAAAATGGTGTCAAATCAGTTTTCACATTGAAGCAGCTTCACACAGAAAAGAAGAATGATGTCTATAAAGTAAACTTATAAGGGATGGCTCCATATGAGGGGAAAAAAAAGCTGCTTTGAACTTAGAGGAAAAAGTGATCCAGGGCAGCAGCTGGGTAAGAAGCTGAGAGGTTTCTCCAGGCTAACTGTGGCAGATATGCAGACTAAAACAAGAGATGAATGGTCACATGTCTAGGGCTTTTTCAAGCCAGACAAATCCTAGTGAGGGAACAACAGGCTTTTTGGTCCTCTGGATAGTCCTGCCTGCAAAAATTCCACAACGAAAGAGTTTTCAAGCATTTTTTTTGGTTTTGTTTTGTTTTCTTGTATTCACAATTGAATTGCACAATAGAGCCAGAAAACAAAATGAGAATAGATGTTGATACTCCAAATCCTCCCAAATATTCAAGTACTATCAGCCTAAAATTATTCATGACATTACTTTGACAGATATTGTATAAAGAGATCAACTTGAGTTATCTTAATACAAATGATGGCATCTGATTCTTCTTAGAGATGAGTCTATTAGGAATTTTTGTCAGTGAATAAATCTGAATTCTTTTCTCTGTACATATTTTTTTTTTTGCTCCACATCAAGGACTGGAAAAATTAGGCTAATCATTCCCTATTTGTAATCCCTGAGCAAAGAAATTCAACTGGAGGAAAAATTATTTTTTAAAAATTGTAAAACATTAAAACACTTAGTTTCAGTAAATATGAATACTTTAATATATTACTTAAGAACATCCAGATTTAGTAAAGTCACACCAACAAAACCTTCTACAAAAAAATACTTTTATCCCTCACATGCCACTTTGTAGTAGGGTTGGAATAAACATGCAGTGCAAACTATAGCTGGCTCAGTGATGTAGTGTAGTGAAAGTACATTTATTTCTTAAGCTAGCTGGAAGTTCTAGTGTTTTTATCAATGGCTTTCTTTGAGAACATATCTACACTATCCATTGATCACTCAACAATCTGCAACCATCAACTTCCTTATCTTCAGATGAGGACCAGTTCCACCTTGAGGCACTTGCTGTGTTTCAGAAAGTTCAAGCAATTTTTTGCTTCCTCATTATCTAGGATGGCAGCCAAATTCCTGAACATTTGTTGGGTCCAGAGCAGCTCACTAAACTATCAAGGTGGGGCTTTAAAAAGCAAAGACATTGGAAGGTAAAAACGAGCACAGTGGTGAACAACTTGATGGTCTCAACTTTCACCTCTTCAGCAGACATTGCAGAGCTTTCCAGAGCTCACACTTCCTTGATGCCACACCATATCATGGTTAGCTTGGGTGGAGAAAAACATCTCCTTTTGAAAATTTTGATCTTGCAATAAGCAACAAAATCTTAAACTCAAGAATGGCTCATGCATCAGCAGTGATACTCTGAACTCCTCTGCATGTCTCTGTTGACACCACTGATGAAGAAAGGACAGAGCAACATGACATTAGTCTTTTCTACATTTCTGTCTGAATGGCATAAAGGCTTCATTAACCCTCCTTCACTAGTAAAAACCCTACTGTGCACAACAGAACAGAACTTTGACACTAATTTAGATTTATAGAACTTCTTCCCATAATTCTGATGAATTCGCCTCCAACTTCCTCTTCATTTCTTTTTAATGAGAAATTAACACCAAGAGAACTCTTAATAATTTGTGTTTCTTTGCACTGATGTGTCACTACTCACAAAAACACAGCCTGACTGTTGCAGTTTCTCTGCTTTCTACAGTTACAAAAATGGATCAGGCAGGATTGATTACAGGATTGATTGCCTTTGTGCATTTCAAAGCAGGAAAAGAACCACTGGAAATAATTCTTGCCCTCATCACCTGAGTGACACAAGCAGAGAAACGTGATACGGCAGAATCTTCACCTACAGATTATCTTTTAGAAAGGTATCCTGTGTGCCTTTTAAAGCATCAATGAGGAGAACTCTGCTACATGTACAGATAATGTCTATCTGAATTGGGAGTAGGCAATCCTTCAAGACCAAGATCTCATAATAGTACCACTATTACATTCAGGATATCCCTGCAATACCTCCATTCAAATCACCTCTTAATCTTTTTTCCCTTTGAGATTAAGAACTGTCTGAACTGCTGAGGTTTTTGCTATTTAAGACATGTTTTGCCACAATGTTTTAACATCCTGTTTCTACCAGGTACATTTTAGCAATAGCATCATTAAATCTCATTTCTCCATTTGAGCTGTCATTTATTTTCCTAACACACCTTGCATTGCCTGTCATGATCTACAGGTGCTACATAATTTAACACTTTGGTTAACACAAGGCAGTGGTTTTCCTTTTTATGACATGAAGCTAGATCATTAGTGTCATGGCAGAACTGAAGCAGTAAAAATAAGAAAAGGATATACTAATGGTGTCACTCCTTTTTAGAAAAACTATCGTTCATGTATCCAAATAGTGGGTAATGAATTTTCAAATATTTGAAATTTGGAGGACTGCAGAACTTTTCCTACTTGGATTAAGGAAGAGATATTTAAGTTTTTAGGGGTCATACATGTAAATGTTTGTAGAACAAATACAGCTGAATGATAATGAGCACCCTATCTCTCTACTTGGTAGTACGGAAGGAGACTCAGCATTACAAAAGGGTTTATCAAAGTCTGTGTACAAGATTAGGCTATCCTTGAGAAAAGGAGATATGGATGAGAAAAATGAGAAATATGAAAAATGCTTCCCACACATTTCACTTTTTGTCCTTTGTGCTCAGTGACTGCTGATATCTTTATGGTTTGCTTACTCTTCACCTTTGTGGAAAACCCCAACTCAGAAATGCTGACCTCTGGAAGATGGTAGCACAAAATCAGGCTGGATGAATGCATTGGGTCAAAAACTGATCTGTCAATGACTCATTCTTTTTGTATACATCAATCTGATATAAAACTAAAGTTACAGGCATGGCTTAAGGGGCAATTTAATATGCAATCTAACAAATAGGATGTACTGCTTTTTTACTAGGTTTTTATAGTTTAAAAAAGTGGCAAAAACATCATTGACTTACTCAATATTCGGGATGAAAAAAACCCCAGCTAAAGCCAATGGAAAAGGAGGGTTAAACAACAGCAAAATAAGCTACTGGGTTATATTACAATTTACCAAATTGCAGAAATAGTGATGACTTTAGATGTCAATAAGCATTTAAGATCCACAAGAATTTACTATTCCTGTAAGTGGGGGGCACATGAGTGGAAAAAGTAGAAAAAAATAAAAGGAATCGTGGTGGGGGAGGAAAGGGGCAAAAAAAGAAAAGGAATATTCAGGCATTTTTTGGCTGCTAACCTGTGCTCTGGAACTCTCTAATCAATCTCTGTACTTATTCCCTGAAGTTTAATATATGCATAATGAACTAATGGCAAAGAGGGATGAAGACAGATGCCTTCATTTGCATGAACTAGCTTATTAGATAGTCAAGCTTGCTGAACAAATCACTGCAGCAAAACAGTAAAATACCCAGCTGCAAGAATCTACCTATGTGATTTCCTTTTTTCATCTAAATTGACACCATATCCCATTAAATTAGCACAGAAACTGAGATGGCATCATATCAGCACAGAGTGACATGGCACATATTAGCCTGTAAGACAAAAGGAACATTTCACATCTTCAGGTCCCTTCAAGATGGTGTTTGAAGGTTTTTGTAAAAATCTGAATGTGACATCAACATAACAGGTTTATATTATCCCAGAGCAGCCTCATTATTATATATAGGAAAAAGGCTTTCCTCTGTCAAACTTCAAAATATGACTGAAGTTTCACAGTAAAGTTTTTTGGCTTTCCTTTCAACATTTACTCTTATTCTCCAAAAACTTCAGGTGAAAAGTAACAAAGACTACACCTGCCTTCCTCTCCAAAAACATTAATTCATGCTCACTGTATATTCTGGTTCACCTCTACTTCCAAAACACATCATGTCTGTTGAGTCTATTGCAACATCCTTCTCTTCTTTCAGTGACCAAGAGGTTAAAACAGACAGGAAAATGTTTATATGAATTGAAGAAATAGCTCAAATCTTCAAATAGATTGAAACAGATAAAGATTCAGTTGAATAGTACTACCTGGAGGCTTTAATGACATCTTTCATTCCAAGCACAGTGCAATGTACAGAATCTCAAAAAGGATGCAAATGAGGAAACTGCTAACACAAAGCATGTTTGTTGAAAATATTCCTTTTAAAGTAAGATTGTCTGTGAAAAAGAGACATAAATAAAGCCTTTAAATAAATGCTGTGCTTAAACAGAAGGAAATTGCAGCATGAGAGCACTTCTTCAGTTGCTGACTCCATGCAAACAATTCACAAGATGTGTTTGTCTGTTTTTTTCCCCTCTTCTTTTAAAGGATATACTGCCAGCAATTTTAAAGAAAACATTTACATTCTAAATTATTTCAAACTGACAAAATCACTTAAGGGACCTAGCAGGCCTTTCTCAATCCAGAGGCTTCAGCACAGAGATCTTCCACTACCATTGAGAGTAAAGTTTGCTAATCAGACTAGAGAAAAAGTTATGGAGTTTTTACATTTCATATGGTTCCAGGATGGTATAAAACAGTACTAAGTTACACAAACAAGTGCATTCTGAAACTTTTTTCTTCTCCACATAAATCAGTGTGTTGTGATTTTGAAATTACAAACTTCTGCTTCCTGTGTTCTTACAAAATGTCTGTAAAAGAGTCTTTGCTCCAGTTTTTCTTTCCTTTCTTGAATTACCAAAGGCTGTAACAGGTCTGCAAATTCATCATATTTTCCTCAGTGAAGACCAAAGCTTATGATGCAGATAATCAGCCTAATGTTAATTGCTGCAATCTCATAAGACTGTTTGGTATGGATTTGAGTTTGTAATGCTTAATTTTAAGTATATATGCATTAGAAAAATGTAAGATGATGTCCCTGACATCTTCTGATTCCCATGTTTTGACTATTGGTCAATGATACTTTTATAGGGTACTAGATATATTAAAATTTGCAGTGGATCAGCAAATAAAATGTTCTAGTCTCCAATTTTACACACAGAGAAAAGTAGGACTATAAAATGTATTTACAACTTGTCAAAAATACTCTTTTTTCCCCAATACCCTTAACTCAGGCCATGAAAAGCACATCTTAGCATACATTATAATCATATGCAGCTATCATCCTTGTTGGCTACCACTTAAGCTAGACTCAAACAGCTTTCCTATTATTTTCTGTGGTGTGTGATTAAGTCAGGCTTCATGATTGGATAGATATTCCCATCCACTATATGTTCTCTATTGCACCATTACCTTTTGTTAGTGGCTAAAGAAAAAGCTCTTGGCTTTTAATGGCTTCATCAGAGTTATGTACCATCCTTATCATAAAATTGCACAAGTTCCTTACTAGGTATCTGGGTTTGTAACTACAGCTTTGTAATGGCTTTCAAATATATCTGCTAAACTTTCAGTTCCAGAAATAAATCTAAAATCTTTCTGAAAGAGAACACTTTTAGTGACATGTGACTATGTTAAATATAAGTTATTTAGAAGTTATTAACTGTACTGTAGCATTTTTATTCTTGATAGATTTGGTTCATTTTGTTGCAGTCTTGGTATAATGACATGATTTCCCTGTACGACCTCTATCAAATTTTACTTCTGACTTTCCTTTCCAGAAGCAGTATTTTGGGATTCCACAGTCACATTGTGTTATCAGGTATGATCACTCATTGTCCAGCAGAGGTATCTAAAATTCAGCTCTAACACATCTCATTTTTCTATGACATTGCACCTTCAGTATCTCAAAGGTCAATGCTCATTTTCTGTATCATTTATCCAACAGTTATTCAGGGTCACAGTGTCATCCAATATAGGAAGAAGGTCTTGGCAGAATCTTGTCTCACAGTTAACTATTAAGCTGGGTTCATTTTGCTTCACCAATAAAATCAATTAGCATTAAAGGCTGACATTTGTTCCTGCTTGGATGGATATTCAGTGTCCTTCTACCAATGGTTCCTGTGAATAAAAGCAATGAAATCTCCTGACTTTGGCATTGTTGCTATTTCCCCCTATTAAAATACTCATTGTTTTGCTTTCTTATACTCTTTTCAGATTGGCAGTAAGGGAGACTTTACTGAACAGCCTTATTTATGTGTTTATTCACATAACATTAGTGGATTCCCCAAGCCACACAGACATAAAGTGAGACAGATATCTGCAATTTGGACAAGGACAATAAATCAAAAAAGAAGACTAATCTGCATTCTCCTAGCCTGTACATGACCTACAAAGTAAAAAAAGTACCTTACCAATGTAAAAGATGTGAATGGATGCGTGCACCTATATATAAAAAAGCCCCAACAGGTGCCCAGTAAATTAATTAGGAAATGAAAGTTGCCAAAAGGTTATTTGGGAACCCTCCCAGGTGATCAAACCTCTCCCTGGCCAGAATAATTGATACAAACCATGAATATATAAAGAAGACAGTTTAACACAGCAGTACTTACTACACCTTTGTGTTAGTCAAGTAGTGATTGTCACTCAGAAGCTTTTTCTCCTTCTTTTGACACAATTCCCCAAGATTATTAGCAACAAAAGAGAGGACAGGAAAGTCATTAAACAGTTCTCACAACAGTTAAACAAAAATGCCTGGAAGCAAAGACCCCTGAAGTACAACTTGAGTACTTTAACAAAGGGAAGATCAAATGGTGATTTCATAGTGAAGTGACTATAAAGGATTCAGTGAATTTTGATGAAAAACAACTCTTTCTTACAAATGAGGTGAAGCTGAACCTGTGCATATTTAAACTAAAAATAAATGCAGTGAGTCTAACCACAGAAGGTTGTGATGGGTTTTGAATCACTGGCAACCATAAATAGATTGAATGTCCTTCTAAAATATAATTCAAATACAAGTTGAGATACAAATAAATTCCAGAAGGTTGTATGTTTAGTTTAGAGAGTCCCAAACACCTCTTTTGGCCTCTTAAATTCACAATAAATACACCGAAACTCGAACAGACAAGACCTTTGTTACTACCACTGCACTTTTAAATAGCAAGGAAACAGAAGCTAGTTTGCATTGTTATAATGAACTTCTGGTCTTCCAGATCCTGCACAAACCAAAGCACTTCTTTTATTCTACACTATGGGGCATGCCATTACATCTCTGTCTGCCCCATGTACCACAGATGTGATGAGGAAGACACACAAGAACCAGAATCTTTTTTGCTTGTAAGACATGAAAAGAAAGAAGAAAAATGCTGTAAGGCAAACAAGCAAAGAAACAACCTTTTCTCCATCCATACCAAATACTTCAAGCCATTTAATATTGGTAAAATGGACATAGAACTTTATAGTAAAAAAAAAACACTAAAATTGTATAAAATCAAGATGTAGAGTGGAAATGAGAAGCTTTGATCCAGTGAGAAAAGAAGAGACAGACTGCTACCCAGACCTGGGGTAGCATATTTTGGTGTTATCTTTGTAGAAAGTATGTTATTTCCTTAATATTTTCATGCCCTGAAATGATAATCACAGAAGAAACTGAAAGAGATATTAAAAAACTCTTGAACAGATGGAAATCATGCACCAAGTCCTTTAAAGAGGTATTAGAAAATATATTAGGAATATTAAAGCCATCAAGTTAATTATCTATAACTGTAAGATAAAAAGAAATTATTAAGTGCAAAAAGACTCAAGCAGGCAAATGATAAAGGAAAAAAATCCCCAACTTCTCAGATGAGCAAACCTCCCAGACCTTAAAGGAACAAGCCTGGACTTTGTTTGCTAGTCATATGCTTCTGTCTACAGAACTGTGCAATACAATATTTTTGAAAGAAAGCAATGCCCTCCTGGGTCAGACCAGCACTCCATCTAATCCTGCTCCATCTGGGAAGGAAGAAAAATGAGGTTTAGGGAGAAAAGCCTACTTTGCCCAGTCTGGTCCTGCCACAGTTCCTTGATATCCAGTAGTGTCACATAAGAGAGTACAATGCTTCTCAATCTCTGTAATATTTACATATGAAGCTCTTGGCAATTAACTTATTCAGTCCCTTCTGAATCCACTGACACGATCTGTATACACAGATTTACTGCTTGCTCTTCCTCTCTAGAGACACTGGATCCATGAGTATCTCAACTGAATGATGCAGAAATCATCTTTGCTGTTGAATACACTTTTCCCCTTCAATACTGGACTGGTAGCAGTATAGAGAAGAACGTTTAAACAGATTTCCACTCAGAAAAAAAAATACTGCCTGAAAAATTTTAATGCATTTCCTTACTTATGAACATACTGGGGAACCTGAGCATTCCTTGTGCAACATCTTCTCATGTACTGCCCATTTTTCTGAAGATACCCCCTTTTCTTGCCCCAAGAAAGCCCAGCTGTGCTATCCTGTGAAAATTTTCAAGAGATCAGTACTAATTTTTAGCTTCTCAATTACCCAGAGAAACCTCTAGTAGCTGTAACAGGCTGCTGTGTTCCACAAGGGACAGTCAGTCTGGTTACACAAAGTTTCACAACTTCTTGCAGACAGCAGTGATTATTGGGATTGGTAATTTTTATGTTCAGCCAGAAAGGGACTGTGATCAGTTGCACAATCCCAGGGTTACAAATCTCCCTGTGCTTGGCACCTCCTTCCATGACCTTTTAAGAGCAAACGGTTCTTCTCCCTCTTTCCAAGCTCACCCAGCTAGTCCAGTGTCTCTTTCAGAGACTGTCTCCATGCTCCTATTTCAAATCTAGTCTCGACCATCTTTCTTCTTTTCCTAGTATCCCTCTCCTCACATGTCCACTACACCATGCTTCCTCTTCTAACTGAAACCTTTAAAGGAGAACAAAATTTTCAACAGACACCACCAAGACTTAAAATTACAAGGGTATCTTTCCTTTGTGGAGCTCAGAGAGCATGTCAAAATTGTGCAGGAAAACAATTGTCCTGGAAGATGGGACCCCCAGCCTCAGGAGATGCACTGATGCTTCCCTATTTTCAGGTTCCAAGCTCCATTCAAAGTCCTGTGGTATCACTGTGACTGGAAGGCAGGTGCTAGGGACTCGTGCTTCAAACCAACAAATGGCCAGAGGAGTACATGCACATGAACACACTGCAAGCACATTTGCTGAGTACAGAACAATGAGCTTGGAACTGCCCATCCCTGCCCCAAAATGTGTGTATGCAACAGCTAAATTGCTGAGGCAGCTTTTAAAATTATGTTACAGATGCTATATGGTATAGCATTCTATACTACATATAGCTAAATGGATTTCTCTGGAAAAATAATGGAGCTGCAATAAATTAATACATTTTACTTTGAAAGGCTAAAGGTTTGCAAAACTGAATGCAATTAAACCCAAATAAATGTAAATGAAGATGTTTGGTACCATCAGCAACAAAATCTGCTATTGGCTGTGTGAATACAGAAAATCCTTTAAAATCAGTTACATTTTCAGACCTTGTATCAGTTGGGTATTTGAAAAAGTGCAAGTTCCTCATTACAGTATTGCCCTTAATACATTTTCTCCTTCATGGTAAAAGGAGTCAAATGAGACTGTTCTCTATTCTAATCCTTTTTAGAACTGAAAAGCACCAGCATGTAGCAGACCTGTAAAGAATATGTGTAAATAAATCATCAGCAATCTCAATTAGGTAAGAACTCAGTGACCTTTGTTAATTTTCTACAAGAGAGAAATTTCTTTCACATTTATCTGTGAAACACAAATGACATATGAAGCCCTTCCAACAAAGTTATTTCGATGAAAAGGAGGAAGGACAAGAAAGAAATCTTCAGTACAAAATATGCGAAAGCAAATTCTGAAATTTTCAATGTCAGTGGGAAGGAAAAGACATATAGCTCTGCAGCTGCTTCACAGCCCATTTGGTAAACCTCCAGCAGGTTAAACAAACACACAGGGAAGCCTGTAAATGATACAGCAACTGTAGCCTCTCATCCAACATGAAAATCAGCAAATGACTTTGCAGATATAATAAACACCTCAACTGCAGAAAAGCTTACTAGCCTGTGATCTGCATTTCACAGGTCAGAACACTCACTTCTGCTCAGAAATCACCCAAGATCGTTACCATAATAACTGTGACTGCAGAGGTTATGGCTAATGGATCTCTAAATGCTTAAAATCTCTTCAGTGGCATTTTGTGCTGATTTTTAAAAGTACACAGTAAAAGTAAGTGTCTATGAGAAAAATGCAAATTGAGGGAAAGAAGTGCTTTTGTAGACACATACTTGAATTTCCTAACCCAGCTTTTACTGATACACATTTTCTTTTAAAGTTTTACTTCTGCAATGAATTCCTTTTTCTCACCATGAGACTATGAAAAAGGTTGGGGATGATTCTGACAGGTTTTCTCAGGCAAATCATGCTCTTCCTCTGCAAAACCAGTTAGTCAATGAAAACTGTTTCACATTTTGGTGGGGAATGATGAATTAGGTAACACAGTGCTGCATCTGTGACATCAGAGTGCATCTCAAATCTGAGGGAAGCTGAAGTTAAAGGCAAGGCAGGTTTCTTTTGACAAGGATGGAAGAAGTGACTGAGGACTGCACAGTCAGGCAACATTGCTTGAGAAGGTGGCTGCACTGTAGCAAATGATGCAAGGGAGCCTGTGATGTTAGGAGCACTCTTAAACTATGCTGCTGTTTTTTTACAATCTTCTGCAGTTTTACTCAGCAGAGCAGCCTGAAGGAATTGGACCAAGTTAAGTGCAGCATGAGAACAGCTGCTTTTGAACACTCCCTGTCCTGCCAATGCTATATTACTCACCAAGGAACACAAAACTGGCTCTGAAGCTATTTGCACATAGGCAAGCACGTACCCTCAGGGATGCATCATTGTCTGTCACATCTGCCAGTCACTGGGAACCTGCCTCAGTTAAGAGCTGAGCTACAGGAATAACCTGGGAGCTGTCTTCCCTCCTGAGCAGTGCCACTTAATGGAACTTAAATCCCAGGATCACTTCAGAAGTCCAATTTTATTTTTTTCCAATCAATGTGAACTTTTTCTTTAAAACCCTTTTATCTCTCTGTATTACTTTCCAGATTTCTCACATTTTTCTGAGATTTTCTTACAACAGAAAATTAATGCACTCCATCTATTCTACTATTATAATATGCAGTGCAGAACTTTTCCTCACTTAAATCGAGGCACAGCACACACAATCTTAAATTCAGCTAATACAATTCTGTATTGGCAACTCAATGACATCATAACTGGATCACAGGTTCTGGCTTTAATTTAGACTGGATTCTGGAATTTTTGTGTATATATATATGTACATACACATATACAGATATATATAGATTAAATTTCTTATTTCTTCACAATCTCAGCTTGCTTTCTAATAGTAATATATTTTTATTTAAACACATATTTCTAGATGTTACAAAACCCCAAGAAACATTGTGAAGAAAGAAGAAGGGTCTTTAAAATTCTTCAGCATCCACTTGACCTACATTTGAGTTCATCAGTTGTGGGCAGTAGACAAACCCCTCAGGAAAGCCAGATTTGGTGCAGCCTGAGACTATGAGCATTTGCTGCACAGCAGGCTGTGGGTCAGGGAGGGGAAAAAAAGGCATACCTCTGTATTTCTGTAAATAGCTCCATGTGTTCAGAGCCAAGGATCAGATGAGAACTGCCTTACTGCTTTCTAATGACATTTACATTGTGTATTTAAATATTTCAGAGCCTGAAAATTCCCAGGATGTTAATTATTGGTTTTATTACAATAATTTAGTGTTTCATAACTTCTCTTAGGAATATTTTGTGTCCTAAGCAATTACTGAGGACACTATATCATACAGCAATTACTTTTTTAGTATCAGCTCTGTAAATATTATCTTTTCAAGGCATTTTAAGCTTCTTTGATTTGCATGTGCTTCCTTCTAGCTAAGCAGTTCAAAATTCAGTCTACCCTAAAATTATGTTTGTTTAACATTTTATTTTTGCATTAAAATTCTGTTACCAAGCTCCCCCCAAACAAGGCTGCAAACCATTTACTAACAGCAATTCCAGACCTTGAGCCACTGCAGAGGATGTGCTCAGGGCTGTACATTCACTCTGTTTTCCCTCCAGTTTGATGGCTACCCTGTTTTTGAGATCAAACACTGTACTGAAATACAAAACCTATATTACAGAATGCTTCAAAGAATCAGGTAGTGTGGAGAGAAAGTGCAGTATTTACACAGGTACAAAGGAACTGAAAAGTCTAGTCACTTTAATTTCAGACTTCAAAGTCTTGACAATTTTCCTTCAGAGCACAGTGACCTATTTTAACAACTGACCTGTTAGTACCTCCCTGCAGCTGCATACAAAACTTGCAAATGACAACTAATAATTAAAAAAAAATGGTTAGAGAGAAGAAGATGCTCCACTTGGTGGAGAAAACGTCAAAAGAATGACTTCTCTAGGTTTGGTCTTTTCCTGCTTGTCTCTGCAAAGGCTGGCATGCACTCTCACCATAAATGCAGATGATTTGCCTGTTCAGCAGATCCATTATCACTGTGAGTAGAAGGTGGCTGGAAGGAGACTTGGGAAGGCTCCTGTGAGTCCCAGAGGAGGCAGAGCTGGAGCACGAGGCTTGCATGGAGGTGAAACAACAGTGGATTGGACATGGTGAGAGGACAAGACTCCAAGGGCTTTCTGCCAGGTGTGTAGAGCAGGGCAGAAGGCAGGCAGCTGTGCCATTCTTCTGCCCCAGAGAACAGGAAAACTCTTCTCTTTGAGGAAATATTTCCACTACCCTTCATTATTGGTGCCCGTTTCTTGAACACGAATTTATTTATGAGACAGCTCACCACTGCATTCATCTTAGCTAAACAAAATCCCTGAATTCACAGATTATTCAAATAGCTCTCCCAGTGCACAGTTGACTACAGCTCTTCTGAGCCACTAACTACTTCAGGCAACAAAACTTTACATAGCCAGGAGTCTGAGACAGTGCACATGTCTAGGTCAGTAGACAGAAGAAGGAAGAAGTATAGATTTTTTTTTTTTTCTTTAAATTTAATGCCAACTGGATTTGGCAGAGATTCACTTTTTCCAAAAAACAAATCAAAAAAGAAACACTGAGAAGCTGAAACATTTCATCTCAAAAACTTTGGTGTTTTTAACTATGTATTTTTAAATAATGGCAAGTTTTAAGACTCAATTAAAAATACAGACTAAAAACAAAATGAAGCTTTTGTTGCAGATTCTATGAAATATTTTAATCAGTCTTAAATTTATGGAGTCTTATTTTCACTTCACAAAGCAATAATTTTTATTCTTGTGTCAGTTCACTTCTTTCCACTCCATGCCCCCAGTTTTCAGTAAGTGAATTGAAAACAAAGAAATAGATGAATAAAGTGAACAGTTTGCACAGCATCACTGTTGACTGATTTACCCATGTTGTTAAAACAGATAAGAGGATATTGAGTTTAGTTTGGAAATCATTCAGCTGTCCATATTCAGGACAGCACTGGAACACACTTATCTTGAAGGAAATGCTAAAGTCTGCTTGACTTCAAAGTGCCTCTTGAACAGTGCCATCAGCTCTTGACATTGTATCAGTGCCACAGGAAGAGCTGATGTCCTTTCTAAAGCTCCTGCAGGAATTAGCAATGGAATGACACCTTTGGCTCACCCCACTGACCTAAGCCTTGCCCTTGGCTGGGCACTGCCAGACCCCTGGAAATCAGGAAAAGTCAGTCCAGGAACTCAGTGGGAACTACCTCCACCTGAACCTAGGAATTCAAGAGGTTGGCTATCAAACACCTTAATTTAAAAATTACCCTTGTTTTTAACCGCATCTATGATTCTGATGTTTTCTGAAGCACATTGTTTTCACTTTATGTACCTTAACACTAGTCCTGCAGTGACAGTTTCTTCAGTGGGGCACAATATATTTGTTCCCTTGGCTTCCATGAGGACAGGGTAGCAAAAAGGGTTCACTATAGCCTGGCTGACAGTCTAAATTTAGATGTTTAGAGGGGAAAATCTGTTTGTTTCTGACTGCAAGCTGCTTCTCATCCTAGCATTACCTCAAGCCTTACTTTTAAGTTAAGAAATTCAAACTGTGAAGCTAAGTAACATTTCAAACAATCATGTATATATAACTGTAACTAAACACCTACACATATGCAAAATAAAGTCCAAGTTTCCAACTGCATTATATGAATGCAGAAAATCTGAATTAACTATTATTTCAGCAATTCTGTAAATCCCTTTGAAAGGATCTGTTGCTTGTTGATTTTGCACCATGTGAAGACATGGCAAATATGACATGTAGTCTCATCACATGAATAATGCATTCTGCATCTCAAATAAGCAAGTACTGCTCCAGGGAGATGCTTAATCCATTCCTTCCTTCTGGGGATGAAAGGAATTAAACTCAGTGCAATGATCTCGCAGTATGTGCTCATTTGATTTTAATTATAAAATGATTATTTCAACATTTTTTCCTGTAAAATAAACCAAGCCTGAGCTCCATGTAACCTCTACAGAATTACATTACTTCTCTGTGCACTCAGTCAGTGCTCATCAATACTGCTCTTTCAATACAGTTTCACATAGAAGGATAAAACCCACCTCTAGAGGTTTGCAGCTGGTAGTTTCAGGCCTCACAGCAACAAAAGCTCCCCTTTTTGATAGTTGTCAAAAGGATATAGCAGTGAAATCCTTTAAAATGAATTCACATGCCACAAGAAGGAACTTTCACCAGACACAGGGAGATGCCATGATCCCATTACCAAGCTGGAAGATCTACATCTCACATCCTGTGTATTTTCACTAGTATTTTTTTCACAGACTGTTGAAACCTGTGGAAAACTCTGCATACAATCAATTGCGTTGCTAAACCCCAGAAGTTTTCTCTTGGCTAATTCAATAGGCAGAGCATTCCTTGGGAATAGAACATCTGCTGTCCATGTCTTAGGAATGACAGAGCATCAAGTGGAATAGACAGCTATACTGTCAAAGGCACTCCCATGCTTCAAGCTTGAAAGAACAGCAGTTCAGGAATGTGATGTGTTATCAGGCATACCATCTGGGGGGATAGAAATGAATGCTTTCCATGTAGGATAAGATCCCCATGTGAAGATTACTGACAGTAACTCCAGCTGACATATTCCCATCCAGGTCCAGCAGAGTTTACTGGGTTCACTGCATCACATCTCCCAGTTCAAAAGCTATTTGGAGCTGACCTACATAATGTCAGAAGTGTGATCCTGCTCCCAAGCAGCAGCAGCTGCTCTGCTTCTGGTCTTGTACTAATTAATGCTACTAGTTAATAGTGAACCTCCCATTGCCAAATGAAGCTGGCTAGCTGGGATGCTTCTGCACCTCTGCCAAGACTAATCCATAATGTGAATAAAATGCTCACACACAAGTGAGAATAGAAGCTATTTACAAGGTGCTATCTCACATACAGCACATGGTGTCAAGTGATACAAATGTTTATAGGTTATTTTCAGTAACTTCAGTCAACTCCTAAATGTTCAAGTTAATTCTCAAAATAATGCTTAGTTTTGCAAAGCCTTTTATGTATCTAAACCCACAACATCCATTGTGCTACAATGAGAGTTTGTTGGGGCATGAAGAATTTTAATTACAATTTAAAAAAATATCCAACCAGCTCAATCTCATTTATCCTTTGGGGTCCTAAGGTCTAGAGATGGAGGCATTCAGATAAATGTCATCACTATATTAAAAGCTGAAGAATATACATAAGCTTAGACCAGTTATTTTCAGAACACTTGAAATACAGCAAAGCACACCTCACCAAACATTTGTATTAATCTCTCTGAATAAACTGTGCCTTATACAGAGCATACAGTAAAAATTTATCTGCAATACTCTCAAAAACTCCAGAATGTGCAGCAAAATTGTAAAAAAATCAAAATAAATGGTCATTAGTCATGATGACTATTACTCAGCACTTGAAATTCCTAATCTTATCAGATGCTTTGAAGAAAAAATGTACCAGTACATTTTCATCAAACTTTCTCTCCAAAGAAGATAAGTGATAATCATCATGAGCTCTCAAAATATCATGTGAAACCACAAACTTCAGTCTGTTCTCAGACCTTAGCTTAAGTGTTTTATAAATACAGTAACCACACTATAAATGATAACTACTAAGATCACAGCAAAAAAATCAGAAGGTTGAATACTTTCAAGATCATAAATATTAATGAACTATGAGCCACAGCATTACCTGAAAAGAACCCTATAGAAGTCTTCATTCACTCTGAAGAACAATGAATATTGATTTGTACTGACATGGATTAAAAAAAAACAAACCTTGGTTGATGTTTGTATAATTATTTTATTAGAAGAATAATTGTACACTGGACACTGTACTTGTGTCTTTTCACAAGGGTTATGTTCTTCATGATTCTACCATAAAAATAAGATTTTTTAGACCACTAGGATGTTTTCAAGAATGAACAAGAATGTTCATTATAAGCAACACTAAATAAGGCAGCTTGCTCTCTCTCACACACAGAAATATGCACACAAAGCATCCACAAAACGTGCTTTGGTGTTCACCATAGCTGCTGGGATGAGATCTGAGCCTAGCAGTGGCAAAGGTCTGAGCTCCATCCCCCATCCACAAACACTCTGTGGGTTGTATGTCTTTGCTCAATAATAAAGCCACTTAGCACAGGCAATATTAACCATTAGAATGTGGGTGACATGACCTTACAGCTTCCGATTTCTACTGCAATACATCTTCCCTTTGAGTCAGAGGTGACTATGCTTGAGGTGAGAATAGCAACATCAGTAATTCCACCTGAGTGCAACCTTTGTCAGCATTCATTTGTTTTCATTAGAAGGTCTCTAAAATATTACTGGAGGTGAAAATCCCTTTAGGTTGCTGCATAATATGTTTGTCAAACTTGTACTTATATCAGACTTATCTGAAGTAATTAAGAGAGACACAGGTTGAAAGATCACTTAGTTTAACTAATGGTCTAATCTAACAGTCCAGCTTTGTGCAATGCAATGACACAAAAGACAGGGATGGATAAGTGATTCTACACGTGGCAGAAAATCACATGAAGACAAGAATTCTGGCAGACTGTTTCTCTGTTAGACTTCTGATTCTGGCTGATGAGTAGTGGAAAATATGAGCCAATGTCCCTCTATTATTGAAACCAGGTAGCAAAGAACAGATTTCAGAGGGCCTGGAAATATATGAGTGTCTGATGAAAAGGTGGTTGTGCTCAGTGTCTCAAATCTGCTGCAAAAGACAGATGTGGGCATGTTCTTCACAGCAAAAGCTTGAGGCAACCTAACTAGAAATTCCTTACAGCTCTCTTGGAACTTTCCTTTAAAGTTGCTTGATAGCAAATGTAATATATTTGCTTTTTATAACTAGTTGAATTTTGATTAGTGTTACCTTGCTGCTCAAAAACAAGTTAGGTGTTACAAAAAGCGAAGCAAGTCTTACCTGGAATACTCTGTCTCCTCACAGACAGTGCTCCATCAGGTGCCTTTGCCTGGTTTGCAGATTTTGTGTAAGGACTCTCATCTAAACAGAAACAAGCAACACCTCCAGTTACTGTTAAATATAATGTCAAAAACAGCCTTTTAAAAATTTATTTTAGATCTAGATACTGTATGAACTAGCAATGCAGATCACAAGAGAAGCTGTGAGCCAGATGAGGATGGGTATTTCTGAATTCTAACTCAATGCTCTATGCCATGTTTAGACTCTGTGACAAAGGCTCTGTACAGGAGAGCTGAAAAGGATGTGCTAAAACTCAAATTGGATGTAACACATATTGATGTCAGGCCTAACATATAAAGGCTTTTCCAGGTTTAACATGATGATAGAAATTGTCATTTTCTCATGTTTCTAAACTTCGTGTGTCAAAGACCTGAATGACAGAGACACTATCCCTGCTCAGCAGTAAAAGGCTTCCAGAAGCTTTTGAATATTCTGGCTGGGAAGATGCACTGATCCTTTAGGATATGTCCTTAGCAGCAACTGACTGGGGAAAACATCAGAAGGCTGTTGCACATTTGTGCCTCAAGAACAGCACTGTACCTGTGTCTAAACAGGAAGCTATGTGGAACACCTACTGAACAACTTCAGTGCACAAAAGACCACTAATGGTGGGATGAGCAGATGAGTCACCAATTAGAGGCAGCATTAGGCAGAAAGTGAGATACTTCTACATCCCTCCTAAGAGCAGGACAGCGGTAAGGAAAAAAATCAACTATATTGTAGTTTTGAAAAGGCAGAGCTAAAAGCGCAGGAAAGAAATGTGAATAAAATAGAAGAAATTGTATATACATTTTATTATTTCAATTAAAAGAAAGGAATCAGAAGAAATAAGGCTTCTGCCTTGCTTTCCCTTTAATTGAGTGCTCAAAGACTTTAAAGTGTCACAAATCTTTCTGTTTGCATATTTTCCTTCAGATTGCAAATGACTGATGCATTTATAGCATGTGCATGAATATGTGCTTAAATACTGATCAATGAGTAGAGAAATCAAAGACTACATTATCTGTTATAGCATCTTCATATCAAACAGAACCATATAAACTTTTTCTGGAGGACCATCTTTTCAGCTGACACTCTTGACAGAATAATCCTTCTTTGCTGATTGCACTCTTTACATCTGGCGAGGATTCAAACTCCTTCAGAAACTTGCATCAAAGACAGCACTCCATTTTATACCAGTGAGATAAGAGTTTGGTCAGCATAATTTAATTTAAAACCAGGTCTCAAAGAAGTGACTGAATGAGCTGGTTATCCTTTAGAACCAGAACTTCTGTAATGAAGTCTGTTACTGTTAGGTAGTTGTAACAACAAAAAGCATAAACTAATTTAAAGGAAAAAGAAAAAAGGAAAAGGCTAAATAATTATTTATAGCCATGAACCTTGATGAAAATACAGCAACTAGCGAAGAACACATACTGGTAAAATAGCACAACAGCCAATATAATTGTGTTTTCTACAGTAAAATGAACTGCAATTGTTTTAGGAATACAATGTTAAAAGTGGAAGAGTAACAGGCTTGATTATACCACACACTAGTACAAATGTCAAGAAAATAAAGCTGCCAGCTACAGGAAATAGAGAAGCATGGAAAAAATATTAACATGGATCCAGGTACATAATTTAAGAAAAAGGTATGTAAAGCCTTATACTTCTATTTGAGGTAAGTGGATAAGCTAATATTATTACATATGTAGAATATACACCTCCTCACTAAAGAAAAAAATCGAGTAAGACTGAACTAAAGCTTCTGAAAGAAGAAGAATTTAGCTCTTTTTCTTTCACAGAAGAGGCACCACTGCACTTGAATTCAAGACAAGGCTTAAGACAAAGAAACTGAACATGTGGCTTATATGTTCATTATGCATTACTACTTAGTTGCTTAAAATGACAGCAGACAGTCTGAGACACACATTTTTCTAGTAAAAAGTGGGCAGGAAACATAATACAATTACTCCATAACTGATGGATAGTGATGACTTCTGGGCCCTGTTAGACTGCATGCCCTACTCATGAAAAATATATCCATTTACAGAACAAAACAGTCCTCTCCAAGTCAGAGTTCTTACATACAAATTATTGTCATCAGATTGAGGGAGAGGAAAAAAGGAAAGAAGAATTTTCACAACCAGACCTTTTCCACTGAACCTTTGTCATTGAATAAATGAGTAAATCATCTCCACTCTCACATTGGAAGAAGATTTTCCCAATATTGCACTAGAAATACCTGTGGTTATTCTGAGTTCAGAACACAGGACAAATCTGCAAATCCTTCTGGTTAACAACACCAGGGAGGGGAGGGACTGCACATTCAAATACTTATTAGGGAGCCTGTGCAAAAATGTTTTCTACATAATAACCAGCAGATGTGAAAATAACTAAAACTGCACAGGTGAGTAAACTAGTATTTTAATCTAAGCCTATTAACACTGAAAGCTTATCAGATGCTTATATGGGTTGGGTACTGTAGGCATGAAATTTGCATTATATTTCTTTATCAGTTCACAGATTGTCATAACAAAACAAAGGGTCCAAAATTTTCTTCATAAACTTCTGAAACCCTGGAAATGCAAAATAGACTCTGTTATTATTGGGAAAGAACAATGAGCCACTGGTGGACTGGCAAGCTGTTCTCAGAATTGGAAAGAATTTCCTTCCAATGCTCTTTTAACAGTAAAATCAGACTGAAATATAACTAGAAATAGGTATAAAGGACTCCAAGGAGCCAAAGGAAGCAAAAACCAATCAACTGTACAAAGATTCTGACTGAGCCTTATTGAGATGTTTAACTGAGGCAGGAAGGCAAAATAAAGATCAGACAGATCCAGAATTACATGTCACCCAAAAGAAAGTAGAGAGACAAGGAAGTCCTGATAGCCCTTAAGTGTCAGACATCATTCATGGTGACCCAAAGGAAAAAATCTGTTTGCATGTGCTAATAAAGTTGGATGAGTAGCCACAAGAATTTATCATCAAATTAAAATTTCTTGATGCCTTCATCCACTCTACAGTTAGAAGAGAGGATTTAAAAAATGTGAAAATGCCTTATGACAGCAGTGACAAGGGGGATTTGTAGGAGAGTTTCGTATTACCAGCACTGATAGACTTGGAAATGAAGCTCAATTCAGCAAGCCAACACACAGAAAAGGCAAAGGAGCAAAAAGGATCTGAAGCATTCCCCTGCAAACAGATAATAACTCAGAAGATAAGAACTGAGTATCAGGAAAAACTGTGATATATTTTAAGACACCACACATACAAAGGAGAGGGAAAAACAGGCTAGATTCAGAAACATAAATCTCACCAGTTTACACCCCTAATAGTAGCACATCATCAGCAGGGAGTGAGCTACAGTGCATAAATAACTCACAGGCCAAACTGCATCACCCCAAAGCACAGCAAAACCTTCACCTGGACACAGCTGCAAACCTGCCACCCACAGCACCTGCTCTTGTCCAATGAAGGAATCCCTCACATTCCCTACCAGCTTAGCTACACCCACCCAGCTGTGGGTGCATCTGTTTGACACACCACTGGCTGTTTTCCCTCTCATAATTCCCTCTGGCTAAAAATCAGACAGATCAGAGTAAGCAATTTCAGCTAGTCAGGTCATATAAAGGTGTCAGCTATGCCAGCACATCTCTTCACTCAGTGACTACAGGCAGCTAACCCTCTTAGGCTGTTAAGAGGCAGGGGTTATTTCCACCAAATTCATACTTTGCATGTTTCTAACAGCTGTAAATGTGCAATACTGAATGATATACACTGTGTTAATTCACTCCTTCTCGGCAGAACACAAAGTGATAATCGCAGAGGTGACACCTTGCAGATTTTTAGGATTCTTAACCAGCAACACAAAATTACCCTTTTGTCTTCTCCTTTTACTTGTCCTCATGGAACAGCCCTGAACACCAGTAACAGTAGCTTACACATCACCCTTTCAAATCCCTGCATACCATTAAAGACTACAAAGATAATAATCAAGTAGACAGGCAAGTACTCCTGCTTACAGCTATTACTGTAGGTTTATTGCCTTTTGTTTGTGTGGCAGATAAACAGCTTTTTTTACTTTCCTCCCTATTTTTAACCAGATGGCATCTCTATCCTGTAATTGAATGATTCATTCTTTGAGTTAGGGACCATGCTGTGACCCATTTATATCATTCTGCATTGCTATTACTATACAGGTGTGGGGCATCTGTCCAAGACTAATGGCTCTGAAGACTCAAGAAAGAACAGTAATTAGAAAGATTATACATGATACAATGTGTACAGATATATATCTGAAGTGCCTGGTCCTGTGTCAGCAAAATGACCATATGAAATCTTTAGATGTTTGCTGTATTTAGCTTAATATCCTTTGAAGGATACCAACTGGGGGCACATGAGAGGGAATAAAAGGAAGGCCTAAAGATACTTCCTCAACAGTCAAGTCTAGACATTTAACAATCCAGGCAGTTTATGACCACTGAACTATTCTCATGTCTCTCTTGGGGGCTGTGAAAGCTATTGACACAAGAATGTTGTTTACAGAGTGGCACAGGCTAAGGGCACTGCCTCCTCCAGTTTTCCAAAAGGGTTAGAGGCATTTCCTTCACTGCTGCTGCCACACATGTCCATGCAATGACTGCTGAACCAAATAAATGTGTCCAAATCCTGGGCAGCACCAGGTGCCCCCAAAGCACAGCTACATCCTGTTTGTCACAAGAGGAACCTTTCCCCACCCCACTGGGAACAGCTCCTGAACAACTCTGTGCTGACACCTTGCACCTCCTACATGGAGAGGAAAGATGAAGATGCTTCTATTGCTCTCAGCTCTGTGTCACCATCTGTATCTGCTTTTCTACTGCAAAACCTGCATTAGAGGAAGCAGGGAAACAATGTAGCATCAAATTTGTACATGAGGAATTTCAAACACAGGAATTTTCTAGTATTTAGGAGTTTGAAAGCTATATTAATTTTAACAGTAGATGTGTAAGCATTATGAGGGAGAACAGAGTTTCCATCTTTCAGTTCTTTATTTTCTATTCTTGGATAGCTTTTCTTGTGTCTTACCACAGATCAAGCTGTTCTTTGGCCTAGGAAAAACTGAATTTAAACAATTTTAGAGCATAACTATGTAGGTCCAAGTAGACTTCACAACCCAGGCAAGTGAAATGAGGTGTTCCTCAAATGTTCCCTGCTGTGAAGAATCTCCAACCAAGTCCCAAGACTCCTCAAAAAGCACATTACACTTTCAGCTGGCTAAGCTCCAGCTGTCTCAGTGTACAGGAGTAAGATCTTCATGTGCTGCTGTTTGCACCATTTAGGACAGCAGGCACCTCAGACAAGTAGAGAATCACACATCTGTACAGAGACAGACTGACAACACCACAAATTGTCATGAAGATTTTTTGCAACTGAGAGAACATCCCCAAGATTAGTTCCTCAAAGAATAAAAAGTACCAGAGTCCCAGTTGTTACTTCCCACATTCCTAGATCTGTAATATTTCATTCACTGAAATTTGTTGCTTCTTAACTTTATAAAGAAGTGATTTTCATTAAAAACAATAAATTTTTATGAATCCTGCCAATACAGCACAAAATACCATAGGTTCTCATACCTCCTATATCTGAAACCTATCTTGAATTTTCTCTTTAAATGGCATAATGCCCAATTTTATCTAAAAGCATCTTTTTTTGCACAATATCATACCAGTGAGGGTGAATTCTGAGCTACAGAACTATTTATTATCTCCACTGCTTGCAGCTAGAGGCTCTTACAGATAAAAATAAACATGTATCCACTAATGCCTGGGGTTTATTGAAGCTCTGAAGTTGGGGAGGCTTACAAAGGGTCTTGGTAGAACTTTTAGGATCATTCCTGCAGCAACTGACTCTTTTCTAAACTCAGGCCTTTCTGTTAAAGATCTTCCCTTCTGTGAGAAGGATGAAAAACTGTTTGGAGCAGGGACTTGAAGCCCACTCTCACATTCACATAGAGCACCCAAACTCCCAGCTACACAATCATTTAGCCTTGCTAGCTCACTCTGACAAAAGTAATGAAAATATATCTCAGAGAATGTATTTCTCCTGGGAAAGGAAGATGTTACATTTTTTTAAGATTTTCTTTTAAATAATGCAGAAATCTAGAGAAAAATTGATATCCTGGAACATTCATGGTTACTACAATACCACTACAGCTGTGCCAGAGCATAAGGGACTATAAACTCTTGAAAAAAGAGACAAAATTATCTTAGCCTTTTTCACCAGATGTATAATGTACATATTTTGAATGTAAATGCTTCAGGAAACAACAAAATGCCAAAATTTGTTTTGCCCATATATTAAACCTTTCAGATCTGTTATGGGAGCTCCAACTATGAAAGAAAACATTACTTTCTCCTACTGGCAATAATAATTTTTACTGGTAATAATTATTTTTCAAATTCACTTTAGAGCTATGGCTTCAGTAACATCCAATGAGACTTGATTTTGGAAATAGCAATGCTGCTCTTCAAAGTAGTGCTTAGAATTATCTAAATTTTTTTAAGCACTGCATGTAAAGTAGCCATTAATGATCTAGGCTCCAAGTAGGACAAATATGGATGTATTTAATCTTAATCCTTTCTTATCAAATTGTGTGCTCAGTGCTCTTGAGAGCAGTCTTTATTAAGAAAACATAGGGTTTCAAATGCTTCCATAAGTAACATTTCTTGGTGTATGTGACATGGAAAAATTATGAGAAGAAAGAGTTAGAATAGCTCCTCTGGTAATTTTCTTTTCCACATTTAGTAGACAGTCTCTGGTTTTCTTAGAAACTTAATTTTAACAGTTATACTACCAATGAATAACTTTGTTGTCTTGCTAAAGTGAAAATTTATTCAATTTTATAATACTTTATGTAAATTTAATTCTCTTTTTTCTGAATTATATGGTTACTTATTACAGTAGCAGCTCAGTTTTAATCTAGAAGCAAGAGAAGTAGGGTATTGTAATTATGCATAACTGTGAATCCACTTCATATTGATATTTACAATACCTCAGCAAGCTTGACTGTTTGAAAAATGATCTGAATATCCTCCAAGTTTGCCTGTGCAAAGTTAATTTCCTACGCCTGTGCTTAGGCACCTGAATGGAAATGCTTGGTTTCCTAAATTACTAAGTATGCTGATCTCCTCCCAAAGCTATTTTGCTCATGAAAATTCAGAACTTTCCAAGACCATTTAAAACATGCAGGATCTGCAGAAAGCTCAAAATGTGTCTCGAGAGATATTAGCATATGGTGAAATTCACTTCAGCGGATTATCTAATAAGGAAGTAATCCTATTTAAATAATACCCCAACCACAAACTACTTCCAATCTGAGAAATATGTCTTTTTGTTTATACAGCATCAAGCATTAAGTGTGAATGCCATAAACCAGAATCATCACAGAATCGTTGCATAATTTTAAAATTCAACTTGAGTTTCACTTTATTGTCTTGGGCTGCTGTTTATTGTTGATGGAAATAATACAGGCAGCACAGAAGTAATGTGTGAGAGGCTTACCCAGACCAGCTAGAAATTGAAGAGACTGGTGTGGGAAAAAGCTTGAAGAAACTGGGGATGTAAACACTTTTCTGCAACAGTCTTGGGATTTTTCTGTACATACAACTTCTGCAGAAAATCTTATCCTGGAGGACGGGGCTATAAACCTTTTAATTTAAAAGGAAAGTCCTAAGGGACACAGGTATCACTGACAGGAAGTATTTCCAGACATTCAAGCTTCCATTTTATTCTGAACACCCTGGTCCATAGGAAAGTTTGAACACAGTGCAGAGTAAGGTTCTTTTAAAATAAGGTGCTGTGTGCTTTTGTTGTCCTTCTTACACATGTGTAGTTCTGATGTATTGCTGCATGCTGGCCTTGCACAAAAGTGCCATATATTAGCTTTTGGGGGGAAAAATATATTGAAAGCTGTTCTCTTTACAAAGTTCTAATAATTAATAAATTCAATCACTTTAACACTGGTAAATGCTAAATCAACATCCCTCAAAAATATTTGAGCATTAATGCCACAATTCATGGAAGAACCCTTTTATGAATAGCTATGAAAAATAGAAAATGAAAATCAGAAAATGCATCAGCTACCTTAGTATTACCTTTAATTCTCTACCCTTGGTTGATCTACCCATCCCTGGATGGGCTGGGAAACCCGTGCTAGCTCACAGGGAGCAAAGGGACCAAGCCACATCCCATGGCTCCTGGACAATGCCTGAAGCTAAGCCACCACTGTGCCTCCTTTGGACAAAGGGCAGTTGGCTTCTTGGCCAATGTACTGTCCTGTATGGTAATCAAACACAATGTGTGGTATGACCTGTTGCTACATTTGTGGTTAAAATGCAACAGCAGAAATATAGATTGGTCATATCTGAGCTCTGCATGGCACCTCTGCTGTACCAGCAGGACTCAACAGCAATGACTGTGCACCAACAGTGCCTGTGCTTTTTGAGCCCAATCTCAGCAGAAGCTTTCCCTACAGTCTGACTGCTTGAAAATTAGGAAGAGAGGAAGAGACACACCATCTTCTACAAGTGCAGACTGCAACACAAAGCAGATCACAAACATCTGCCCAGGCTGCTGACATTACAGTGGGCAGAGATGGGATTGAAGAGGGAATATCAACTAAGAAAGTCTCTACTGCATGCCAGGGAAAGCAGAAGCTACTTGCAGGTGTGCAGGGGGAAGTCAGTGATAAAGGTTAATAGCTGAGCTAGTGAGTCTGTCATTCAAGTTCCATAAAAATAAGTAAAATATGTTAAACTGTTTAGTAAACAGATGCTTAGTTTGCTTCACAGAAAACAGCAATAAGCAAAGTCACAACACTGTCTTCAAACAAAGGAAGTTAGAATTGGTAATTTTTTCTTTAGGTTAACTATCCTGCCTCAGTTCCAGTGCTGTACTAATGCTATTTGCAGCAAATGATATAATGTGTTTTCCAGCCTATTTGTGTCTGTAAGTGTCTCTAGTGATGCCATCCTCATCGCCTTCCTCTGGAAGCTGCTCCACAGGATGCATCAGGTCTCACAGCTGGAAAATAGCTCCCTCCATCAGTCTACAATTTTCTTTCCTTGCTTTAACTGTCATTCTGTTATTCCTAATAATGTTCTTCCACTCTTCAGAAGATCTTATTAAGAATATCTCTCATGTATGCTGTTCATTCCAGAAACCACACAGATTACTGAGCCTACTAGTTTAGGCTCAGATCCTACCAGCTCTTCCTACTGAGCATGACTTAGCACAAACACTGGCTGATCTTGTCACCAAAGCACAGTGTACACACAAGAATATTCAATTGGTGGAATATCCCATTTAATTTTAAAGCAAGAATTTACACAAGTTTAACTGTAGGGTGGAGAAAATAAAGAGTAAAGCATGCTTTCCCATCTTTGGAATGTATATATTTGCAGCATTATAGTTATTCTTTTTAGTCCCACTAACAAGCTTTATTTAATTCACAGAATAATTCTAACCTGCCACTAGGAGCTGCATAAACATTACACCAGCACCAGTGTATTTATACATGCCAGTGGGATTGTCCCTCGTTTTTATAGTCCAAATGACACACATTAGTCCAAACTGGCACAGCTCAAGCTTAGTGAAAAACAGATCTTCCAGACTGCACTTCTTTCAAGAGTCAGGCCATAAACCTGGCACCTTCCTCATGGCCTTGTGAAATACTATCCTACTTTCAGCCCCTACCCTAGAAGACTTTAGTCAATATATCCACAGAGACTGCACAATAATTGAGACTAACTTCACTTGTCAGCAAAACTTCATTGTTTTTGGAAGATGTGACAAGTTTGAACACAGTGCAGAGTAAGGTTCTTTTAAAATAAGGTGCTGTGTGCTTTTAGAATTGGGAACAAAGCATAGTAACAAAAGAGATGTCAAGTTGACAAAACAATATATACATTATTTGTCTTACTTAAAGCTCACATAAAGCCTAGGCCACCTTCTGTGCTCCAGACAGCATCTATCCATGCATGTAGTTCTTTACAGCAAGGCTTTTAACCTGTCAAACAATCTTTATTTGCCAGTGTCTCCTGGGTCCTATTTAATCTCAAAGCTTATTTAGGGCAAGCAGTTCACTGTCTGCAGTATTCCTCAAATTCTGTAAAATGGTAATTATTAGATCTGCTTGACAACATCTTTGCCTACATGCAACTCAGTCCATGTGTGAATCAGCTTTCTGCAAACCTGTGGAAAATATAGCAATAAAGAAATAGATAAAAATGAATGTATGGCATACATGAAAAATTATACCTCCATGACCTTCAAGAATGCAGACAAATGATTTTTAATCTTTCTATACTCAAATCTCCCAATCCTTTTTACTGGGACTCCTTCTCTTTCAGGAATTCACTGCAGTACCTTCACCAATGTCTTTAGCTCTGAATCTCCTAGAGAAACAACAACAGCATAAACTTATTGCCAGCCACAACTGCAGGAAGAATAAATATGGATTTAGTTTTTGCATACTGTGAAAATTCTATTAAACTTTTTCTCCCAACACTGCAGTAATGGTGACGCAGTTATTAAATCTTTCTGTGTATTACCAGCACATTGCCAGCATTTTCAGATCTATCACAATATGGGTGCATCAGTGTACATGCACATTTAATTTTAACAATGGATTTGCTAAATTAATAAAATAATTTTGAAGAAGACAACAGAAAGCAAACTAAAATAACAAGAAATATCACATATTAAAAATATGTTAAAACAACCTGATGCAGCTAAAGGATTCATTCTGCATGATGTTTAAGGCAAAAGTTCAGACCTTCCAGATTGCCCATATAATGAAGGTCAAACAAGCCCTTGTTTTGGCAGACCCACAGCATGATGAATGCCACAGTCCAGATCACTCTATCATGGCTAGCCTGTGCCTTGTCCAGCTTTTTATAATGAAAGAGTGAGAGAAACCAAGCTGATTTTAAGAGCCAGAATAGAATATAACTATTAATAAAACATGGTGTGTAAGACTTCAGACCCAATGAAGTGCTAAATATATTAACATCTGCACACTATTCAGGCTGTGCAATACATTTGTACTAAACCTCTGAAAAAGAAAGTTAAGAAAAATAGGCCACATCATTATTACACAGAGACACTATTTCCTATTTCTTTCATGATCTGAAGTCTCTAAAAGGAGAGCCTGGTGCAGAATACAGTACATACTAATGTAAACTGCCACTGAGAAGGAAGGGAGAAACATTCCTATGCATGCAAGAAGCAAAATGCTTTCAATTACTTCTGCAGTTCAGCAATCCAGGCAACAACAGTATCTTATTAACCATGCCATGAAGCAGCCACATAACCAGCAGCACCTCTCCATCAAGCAGAAAGTACAATCACAGATGGAATTTTATTGACCAAATCAACAAAAAAACACAACAAGGACAATATCTGTACCAATAACCAGGGCACAATATCTTACAGATGATAGCACAAGTTTAACATTTAAGGTATTTCAAGAAATAACCGGTATTTTTAAAAATGCAACTAATTCAAGCTATGATTTCCATATTGCATAAAGCAAGTAGTTTGCTGCAGAGTCAAAGAGTTGAGTTGAACACACTCATTTAGACTGTGAGGACAGCAAAGCAAGCCTCTGAGACTCACAAGAATTGATTAAGGCAGTGACTTTTAACCTTTGTCTGTCAAGCCCTGAAAGATCACACACTACTGTGACATCTCCTGAAAGGCCCTTAAGAACAACTGCAATCTAGTTCTTAAGTTATACAACATGACTAAGTAGCTAAACTAAGAAAAATAAAGCCATTAAGACTAACAGGCACCATCATCTGCCCTGAGAGCTTGAACAAAGCAAGTTTCTGCCCTCCATAGATAACACACTCTGACTTCCAGCTTTCATAAAAGCTCAAAGATATGCATTGGTTTTAGCTGACTAGAAATGTAAATGCTTCTGAAAACATTTCCAAACGGGAGTTAGGGCTGTGGAACAAGTACTGTTAACTCCTCTGGTGGACCGTGCTTTCAGCTTCTCTGGCACATTCCTTGAGAGGAAAGCAGGGGAAGGGAGGCAGAGCCATGGAGGAAGGACATCTACCTTATCTGGGAGAGCATGAGTCTGGGAGGGAGTGGCAGCATCAGCAAGGCAGGGTGTAGAGGATGGAAGAGTACAGAAAATACAGGTTGGTAGCACGAATCAGGGGTGAACATGCTGTATGAGCATCCAACAGAAGGAGGAGAAGCTGCGTCAGAGTTTGCAGTAAACAAATAAATAGAACCTGTTCAGTCCAAAATTCCTGGGGGAGAAGGGTGGGGCTGGGAGGAGGAGGGGAAGATTGCTTGCTCTAAGTTAAATGTCTAGGCAGATGTACTTTAAAAACAACCTGGGTTCCCATCAATCACTCTGAAAAACACATTAAAAAGTGCTATACCAGAAAAAAACCTGCCATTCACTATACATAATACAGGAGTCAAATTATTCTTTGTGAGGCTTATAAAACATCTTTCTAACACTTTCCCCTTGTCTCTCATACTCCACAAAAATTCCATCACTATTCGCGTCTTCTTGCCTTAAGAGAATAAATAATAATAAATCCATTGTCTATGAGGTTTATGGGTGTTCTAAGCTGCCAGTCACCTGCCATTTCCATGTAAAGTATAAACCCAAGCAGATTTGTCCTTGAGGGAGTTGTAGGGCAGCTGAGCTTGTGGTATTGACCTTAGGCTTTCTGAACCCATTCTGTCTCAGAGTTTTTAACAAAAATGTTGTTTTCTTTCTGTCAAAAGACACTTCCACCAAACAGCTCTGTGAAAGCAGCTCCCATGCTTCATATTTCTGTGTAAGGTCAGACCAGAGGCAAGGGATGCTGAACAAAGCTTTTGCATGTTCCACAGCAGCATTCCTTCTGCCTGCTTCTTTCAGTCCACACTTCTTCCCTTTAAAGGATCAATACATTTTAACAGTGTATACAGAATAAAAAGAATAAAAAAACTGAGATGAGGTCTAACAGAAAATAAATATATGCAATGCATAGCATGCTGTGTGTCAAGTAGGGAAGAGAAGAGCAAAACCAAACTATATTGGATTGCAGAGGAAAAAGAAAGTAAGCAACTGTGGGAGAGGATGAATGGGAAGAGGCTTTGCAATTCCTTCTTGACTGCTTCCCAAGCTCCTCTAACAAGTTATATTTCCTTTGCTAACTACACAGTACAACTGAAGCAGCCTGGCTTGAAATCACACATAAAAATACTTGGTTTTGAGCTTTTACTCCTAATAGCAAAAGGCCAGTGGAGAAACCACTGGAGAAGCTGATTTGGCAAGAAACACCACGACACCAGTACCACAGCAGGAACTTTGCTGCTTCCCTTCCCAAACTGTCTCCTCTGCTCTAGGCTGTTTCACCCAGCGACAGGCAAATGAACAAGGGAGATAGTGAGAGCTGTATTTATATTCTGCCACCATTACCAGCTCAAGGAACCTGGCTGGGAACTGAAAACAAGCTATGAAGTTCAGGAAACAAAACTCACAATACTTTTGCAACCCTGCAGGAATTTTTAGTTCAGATAATTTCTTTAACATTCTGCTTAGCAGAGAAACATACATAACAATGATAGTGCTCCTGCTGTCATTATGTGGATGAAATAAAAACTTAAAAGTGTCAGTGACAACTTAAAGATAAAACAAAGTAAACATAAGGTCTTGGCAGAGAAATTATTTCTTTATCCACCACTGTTTTGCATACATTTTTCTCTCTAGCATCATTTTTTCAGGGACTGGGTTAGTCTCAGAATTGCTCCCACTGCTTCCAGTATGAAAGTCTATCGAGACTTGCATGTAAAAAGTTAATTAGAAGTTGAATAAAATGACAACAGAGATCAAAGAATGTCTATTCCCTGAGTTCATGCAAAGATCCATATATATGTCATGTTTCATACAAGCAATATAAGTTATTTTGAAATGTTCTTTTCAATAAAGATTATGATAAAGAATAAAATGTTCCCATTATCCTTTTCTAATGGATTTACTCAAATTAAATCAGAAGTTAAAACAAGAAAGTTAAACACAAAAGGATTACTCTTTTATTGATATTGCCAGGATATCTTCAGTTTAGACTGGCTACTACAGCAACAATAAAAGCAATAATTTTTCTTAAGACCCTGCTCTAAAAAAGTATGTCAATGTAAGGGACCATTTGTTTCTATTAAAGCCAAATGAAAAGACAGTGGGATTTTAAAGTTAGCAGACTGATTCAGATTCAAACACAGGCTGGATGCTGCTCTGATTTGGGATGCTCTCCTGCTCTGGTTTTGCAGCTCTTCAGGCAGCACATGCAAGGCTTTTTGTTCTCTGAGCGCATTGAGAAAGTCAAGACGTGTACATTTACCTGAAATGTACAATAATACAGCTTCCTGTGTGGTGATATGCTTTATAATATAAGAAAAAGTAAGCAAAATTCCATCATAAATTCACATCATATCCACACCATAATTTCTACAAGCATTTCTAAAATATGGCACCTATATCACATTCTAAATGCAGCTATAACAAAATAGGCCACTACTGTAGCAGCTTCCTCCTGAATACCCTGGCAAACTGCAGTGAGCTGTCTGCAATCCTGATACGCAATTTCTATGTAAGAATAAAAAACTGGACATTGGAAACCACACATTCATCATTTTAGTCTCTTTAAAAAAATTGTAACATTTATTCTCATAAAGATCATAAAAATAAATGTTTCCAACACAGTGATTTACAACACAAAGCAATATCAATTTCAGAATAACAGCACTTTGATATAAAAAGGCTATAAAAGATTGTCCAGCATTTTTTTACAAACACACAATCCATTTTGAAATTCCCAGATGTGTGGGCTATCATCCCTTTCTTCACAGATTTTTTTGTGTGCTCATAGACAGAAGTTTATTAATGTGCATCAAAGTGCTGAAAGAGAAGAGGCTGCAATCCATTCATGCATACAGACACTGCTCTACAAACAGCACCACTGTAGTGGCTTTCCATTTTAAAAAGCCCAACTTTATTACCTTAATTTTGCTTCAATTCACCAATCATGTATTATTTGCAACTAAACTTCAGTCTTATATAAATTTTAGTCTTTTCCACTGTAAAATGGAAACAATGATTTTTATGTAAGCAGATAATTGATAAAGAAGTAAGTAGTGTGGATTTGTAAAGGTATAGGTGCTGTTTTTACTGACCCAGTTTCCTCATGAAAACCTGCCTAAATGAAGAAAGAAAAGCCATTCTGGATTCTGGTTATAATTATAGCTCTCCTGGATAATCTCAGTGAATCATCATTTCTTCATGTTGACATTTTACCTTGCCAAAAATTAACTCCAACTCTGGTAATTTGCTAGCTCCCCATACAACTTAGAATATTGCCAGTCCATTGTAATGTTTTCTTCCCCTGCCAACTGAAGCCAGTACACTGAAAATCCTCATGACAACCCAGAGAGGACAGTACTTTACACCTAACAGTGAGAGTGGCAAAGATCAAGGATGGAGAAGAAAATGTTAATTTAGTTGATGGGTTCAGCAGGCAGATATTAGGCAGATGTCATACATTACACAGATATGTGCTCCTATTTCTATCACCTCCAGCCTTTTACTGAATAATTTAGGCCAATCATCCAAACCCATGAAGCACCATGGAATAAGGCACAGCAGTAAACTCATCCACAAGATAGGATGATTAGCACTTAGAATGCAACTCTGTGAGCCTCTATCATTATTTTAATGACACGTTATGTGCTAATTTTAAATAAAACAGCTGCTTCTCTCCCGTTCTTGCTACCAGATTTTGCTAAAGATCACCTTTAACATTACAACATAAATTTGGTGAGATCATACATCAACAGGAAACATTCACTGCAACCTCAGTGAACAGTAAGATTTCTGAGTTTTGAGATTTTCCTTTAAGACATTCTATACGAACTGGCTAAAATCAGAAAATAAAGTGGTATCAATACTGTCAGAAAAGCCAAATAAGCATGAAGCCGAGACATCTAAACTATTAAAAAGTCTACAGAGCTATTCTCACACTTAAAATCCACATTTTTTTCCCTAGGAAAGGACTACACAGTTGATTCCATTTATAAGAAACTACACTTAAAAATGAAGCAGTAAAGACCCTGGAAAAAATACATCTTCACTTTAGTTGATCTCAGAAATGCCCCCCAAATAAAGTATAATCTGACCTGCCACTAGAGTTTTACAAAACAACAATTATTCTTTCTTCAAGAACATTGTGCAAGGAAAACAAATTTGTTTCTGTAAAATGTAATTGACGTGATATTATCTACTATTTATCAAGTAATTAGAGTTTAACAAGAATTTATCAAGAGACAGCTACTCTTAGAGAAACTAAATCCTAAACAGAGATCTTCATGAAGTGCACTTGATGATAATTTCCAGCTCTTGCATGGAAATGTGTTAGTCTAGGTTCAATCCACCATGGCCTGATGGCTGCACTTGCCATGGAGCATTTCCCTGCTGTCACACATGGCTGCTGGAAGCAGTCAGCAAGAAGGAGAAATGACCCTGCAGGCAATTACATGTGTCCTCCCAGACGAGTTTCAAGCAGGAGAGAGATTTTGAACTGAGCCCATGCAGAACAAAGCACAGCCAGGTAGTGACCCATGTTTTATCTGGACTGCTATGTTTGATGCTAAATGGACACAATTTTTTTAATGTGTGCAGCCACACAAACCCATGCAAGGGATCAGGTTCATGGTTTACTGGGACTAGAACTGCAACTGCCACTGAGCAGCACTGATTTCCCACCACAGTAGGTGACAACATCCTCCCCAGACCCACTGCAGGCATATTTTTTATTTACAGCCATCTGAGACATTCACTAAAACTGGCAGGTATTTTCAAGGTTGCAGGAAGTTGACAAGCAGAAAGTTTTAAGTAGAAAGGTGATTTCTGCTGCTAAAACACTTCAAGGAGGAAAAAGGAAATGGCATGCTAAGATTACCAGGGATAACTATATCTCTGACTTCCCCCTGGTATCCTCAGCTGTGCTCCTCATTAGCTGCCTTCACCTTTGGTGTCTAGCTGCCATCTCTCCCTAGGAATGACAGCATGCAGGAGGGAGGGGGAACTGCTCTGCTCTCTCGATTGGTTTTAACTAACCAACAGCTAACCATGCCAACCACTATCCACTCTAGACCAACAAAGCCATAAAATCAAGTTAGAGTAACTGCTGTAAAGTAAGGTTCCACAAGATACTGCCATCTGTAGTCCTGTAGAGTGTCCTTTATATTTTTGAAAAATGTGTACATTGATATGGCGTAGAACTAAGTCTACTTTATTTTCAAGTACCAACAATAAATGTTCAAAAGTATGTGGCACTTGGGGGACATGGTTTAGTGGTGAACAAGATGGTGCTGGGCTAAGGGCCAGACTCAATAACCTTAGGAGTCTTTTAGAGTCTTAATGACTGTATGATTCTAATAAAGAATGTATTTTTCTGACAAGAAGACTTCATTTCTCAGATCATTTTATCCTTGATTTGAGGTAAAATGCAAAAGTGAAGGTGCTGGATGATGATTTGTTCCACTATAATCAATCTCCTATTTCCTCTATTACCTTTTTACAAAACTCTTAAGTTTAAAGCTTCTGCTTGCTTTGACACTGGGGTACAGACAAATATTTCCATGGTTAAGTGAAAAAGAGGTCTGAGGTTTAGTTGGAACAATAACAACAAAAAACACCAAATAAACAAAACAAGAAAGCCTGAAGCTACTCACTCTATTACTGATAGTGTCTTCCCTCTATTTTGGATTCCTCTTATTGTTTCACTTGTGCAGTCACTTTACACAACTTTAACCTTATCCCCCCACCCAAAGCACTATTTGCTTGAGAAAAAGGCATGGCAGATACAGAATTTTTTTGGTGGGACTCCTCTTTAAGAGAGAAGACAAATCTTTCAAAGGCAGCAGCACAGCTGCAGAATTTGCAATGACCAGGGAATTTCAGTGAAACTCCCTGCAGTTGGGAAATACTCCCCACTCACAAGCAATACATCACCATAGGAGAGCTTATCACTGCTGTGCAAAACACTGTGCTACAGAAGCAAAGGTGGTTTGTGCAAACCCAAGCTCGTGAAATGAGAGCTAAACTGCAGCCTGCCCACTCTGGGTACAGCCTGTACAAAATGCATTGGTCAGGCATTTTGAGCAGAGATTTGTGCCTGGGATGAAATGACTGAAGCTGCTGAGGTCCACAGGGCAATGGGTAATGCAGAGAGCCTGTGCCTGGCTGCCTTCCCCCATCACTGCTCCCACAGGCATGCCTGGAGAGCTCTGGGCTGTGGTAACTCTGGTGTGATGAGATATGTCACTTCTCATAGATGCCCGGTGGTTTTTCATCCTCTGCTTACACAAATGCCTGGCATCTGGATAGAAGCCAGCTGGTGTGGGTCCAACTCAGATAAACTGGAACTTGGCTAGCACAGGGATGCACTGGGATAAGTAACAGATGCAACATCTGTTCCCTATTGCACATCTTCCCAAATCGCCATTGATCGTCAAACATTAGGCTTCCCTTTGTTCCAAGATTATCCCAGCAAACAGATGTGTCAGCACCCCCAAAGACAGAAGGGTTTGTCTGTATGGGACATGCCCATCTTCTTAAGGAAAAAGGCTGACAACCCAATTGCCCTCCAACTCAGCAGAAGGGGAGTCAGCCTTGTAAGAAATAGGTCAATCAGGCTGATGAAACCACTACCTAAAAAGGAAAATGGCTGGAGAGGTTTGGGAAACTAATTTATTTGAAATTACTAAAGACGGGAAGTAGGAAGAGAAAATAATTGTGTCTGCATCAGAACTAGAAACCTGTCTGCTAGACAGAAGATGGCAGAACAATTAATGTATAGGTAAAAATTTAAGCTGAAAATAATAAAAATACTAGGGTGAGAAGAAAAGCATAATTAGATAATTAAAATGCATAATTAAGACTTGTTGGGAAAGGAATATGACTGAGAACAGGTTAGGGGATGTTTTACCATGTAGAAATGTTGTTCCTAGTTTACAAGTCACTAATATTTCACTGGTATGAGAGAAAGCAGAAGTAGATGGTGATGTACAGAAACCACAAACTATCAGTTATAGAGATCTACTATAAAAGTTTTGAGGCTTCAAGAAAAAATATCAGTTTGGCAAGATTAACACCCTACAAAGTCTCTGTGCAATATTCTTAGGAAGAAGAATCACAACTGGCAAAAAACAATGGATTACATAACTTATCATGATGATAACAGTGTATTTCTAATTCAACAGTAATTTAAAATGATGTTCAATGATAGCAAGGTAGGCAATCCACTATCAGCAGGTCTGGATGAATTTGATTCAACAGTGAAGCCAAAAAGCTCTGGGATCATTAATACTGATTTTCAGTAACATTTTTGCAATAATGTTCATTTTCCATTACTAAACATTTTTTTAAATTAAGATCAATATTTATCTACAGGCTGCTCAAATTTAAATAGGATTAATCTCTTACTTTATGGAAATCAAAGACTTGCATTATACAAGCCATACTACAGAATCGCTGCAGACATTTTTAAAGTATTTGACTGGCATATTGAAGATAATCAGAGCAAACAGTGATAAACAGGAAGATTAAGGGGCATCAGGCAGTTTGTTCCAGAGATACACACTGTGTATTTTAAAGTAATTAAAAGGACCACAGAGGTAACACCATTACTGCTGAACTGCACTGCTGTCAAAGCCACCAATACACAGTGGTGCCATACAGGAATTCTCCAAGGCTCCAGAAGAGATGCTGAAGAGCTGAGAAAGTCACCTGAAGGTGAGGCAGGAGGCTTGATGATGCACTGGCCAACATGCCAGCTGCACCATGCAGTGCCAGCAAGTGGCAGGGAGACACACCCAGCCCCTGCTGAGGGATGGACAGGCAGCAGGGAACATGGCAAAGGGAGGAGATGCCTCTGGCCGTGCTGCTGAGGGTGCAGTGTTTTGGCCAGGTTAGCTCTGGCAGTGCTGGTCAGCTGTGAGTCTTTTGAGAGCACCATGAAGCACCACCATGGCTTGGAGACACCAGGACTGAGCTGCCCTTGGCAAGGCTGGAGACTGTCCCTGATCCCAGCCCAAAGGAGCAGGAGAGCTCCAGTGTCTCTTCCTTAACCCCAGACCAGCATCTAAGGGATGCCAGCAGCAGCACTCACTCTCAGGATGGACAGAGAGGAGCCAGCCTCCTGTATGGTACCAGAGAAACCTATTGTAAATAATGAGATTTGGCCAAAACAGTGCTGGGGAGTTATCATGAGTTTACCAGATGTCTGCCTGTAAGCAACAGGCACCTCAGTTTTGAAAAGCAAGGACTGCATGGTCAATCAGAAGCACCCAAGTTAGACTGGATATTAGAAAAAAACATCTTCAGAAAGAGAGTTGTAAAGCATTGGCACAGGCTGCTCAGAGAAGCAGTTGAGTCACCAGCCCCAGATGTATTTAAAAGATGTGGAGATGTGGCACTTTGGGTCACGGTTTAGTGGTGGATTTGGCAGTGCTGTTTTAATGGCTGGGCTCAGTAAGTATATACTAAAGGCCTTTTCCAAGCAAAATTATTCTGTGATGCTGTGATTCTAGAAGGATGCTAAGAAGGTGCAAAAAATACCATAGATGGAGCACTACAAAGCCCTTTCCCACTCTCCCCCCTCCTACCATCTCTTAAAACCTCTATAAAATTCCAAAGTAATTGTTGGAGAAAACCCATCTTACAGCTGCCCACATTTAAGGATAGGGCACTTAAAAACCAGAAAGTCATTCCTGCACTGTCCTGGAAGGCAGACATGATAGAGAAACCAGCAGTGATGTCCCTCTCTATGCCACACTCACCTCTGTATAAGCAAACACAGGGCTGTGCCAGCCTGCTGAGTGTGTGCATAATCCTCATGCAATACACAAATGAATTGCCAGTGTCCTTCCCTAACAACCAGCAAATAAGGGAGGGAGAGCCACAACCACAGACAAAAACTAAGAACAAAGCAGAGAGAGAGGCTGGAAGAAGCACATTTCACCTCTGCAAACACATGGGAATGGGTCCATAAGGATCCACTGCTGGAACAGGCAGTCTTCCTGGGGAGAAGGGACAAACCATGGCTGTAGTCATTGGCAAACTGACACAAAAGCTTTCTTGTACATCAGGAAACACAGAGTTATCCACTTCCCTTAGCCTGCCCTAAGCACAGAGCGGGGAGGATGTCTCTTCCTCCAGCCTTCAGAAATATGCAGGGCAAGGCAGCAGCTCCATCTTTTCCTGTGCTTGGAAATTACTAACAGTTTATGTGAACACAGCCCACTGTGTGTGCAGGAGCATGATCATCTTCTGCTTCAAAATTGAACAACTGCCAGTACTGCTGTTCTTGGAGAGGCCACTGCACAATTCTGTCTTTTTTTTCCCCCCTGAATCTCTCAGTCATTTCAACTTCTAGCAAAATTGTCTGAAGTTGCCCAATTCCAGGCACATACAACAAAAATGCATGGAAAAGGCATGGACAAAAAATCCTGTGCATTAAAGCCTGATGCACAACTATTTCTGCTCCAGGAAATTTATTTCTGCAGATGGTAGGAATTTCCTAGTGCTCTTAGTAACAGCATGAAGTATTTACTACACTTTACTTCCCTTAACTGCAAAAAATAAACAATCCATGTCAACTTCCAAGGATGCACTACCTTCTTGTCATAATGTAAAGTCAATAATGAAGACCAGAAGTTTGAAAGATGGGTTTTCCATCCTGGGACATGAAGTGGCAGATGAAAAGCACAAATGGGTAAGAACATGAATAATATTGGCCACCAAGGTGACTCACCAGCACTCCCCAAACACAGCTGGCACACAGACACTTGGCACAGACTCAACTGATATAGCATTCTATTTCCTAAATTAAAGATTTCCCTGTGCTCTCAGTTGCAGAATACTCGACCTGATTACTACATGCAGACACAAAAGATTACATGAGACAAAGAAAAACAGAATAGGCAACAAAACATATCTGAAATGTACCAAATAGTAGCATCATTTGCCTGCTCCCCAGGGAGATCTGAACTGTTTTCTGGGCAAAGGCTATTAAACAGATAATTATTTATTGGGAAGCTAATACAGCATGAAACATTCCACACAAGCTGACTAGGTACACAACAATCTCTATTTACCAGAAGGGAAACTGCATCCATGCAATCACATACTGGAATAAAACCTAGTAGTTTCAACAGGAAGAGTGAAGGGGTTAAGCAAGGCAAACCATCACTGCCTGAGGCACAGAAGCTACGAGGAGCCCCTTGCAAGCCAGAAAAACTGCAGAGAAGCCAGGGAAGGAAGCACCTGCTTCAGCACCTCTGCATCAAAACCCTCTCAGCAACACAGTGAGGTTACACTCAGCAGCCTCTGCACAGACCTGTACAGACAAAGGGTCCCTCTTCTTTCAGACTCTGATCACAAGAGATACAATAGAAACTGGTATTCAATATGAGAGTTTTAACATTCGAAACTACTACACAACTGGATGAATATGGACAGATCTGCAGCACATCACAGCAACTACTCTGGCTTTCATTCTTGATGGATATGGTCCATCCCATCTTCCACGGGCTGGAGAGACCAAGACACCTCTCTGATGCCCCATAGCTGCATCACCCTGGCTCATCTACCAGTCATGCATCAGAAAAGGGATGGAATACACCACCTTAGAAGGCTGAGTCTATCCCTTCTGAAAATACAGGACTTCAGTGGGAATCACCAGCTCTCCATTTGCAACTCCCTGCAGGAAACTGGAGGAAGCAATATATCTGCTCTCATATGTGATTATTATAGAACATATTTGTGAAGCTGCTAACATACACCAGCTGTTTGGTGAAGTGCAATATCCTAATAACATAGTCTGAGGCAATTGTCTAGTTTATGTGGAGATACTGTATATATTCTCAAATATAAATTGCATCCATTTTACTGGAAACTTTCAAGTGATTTTTCATACAAACTGTAGATTAGAACTGAACTGATGACAGTTTTAAACAGGAAAAGTAAACAAAAAAAGTTTTAAAACAAAGGAAGAGTTTGAATTTAAAGAAACAGATAATGCTGAAAAATAATACAGTAATAAATTACTTTTTGGGTCAACCTGAAGTATTATTTTTGGTACAAAATGCAATGTTTCCTTTAATTTTAGAGTCATTTAATCCTTAAAAACATGTTTTCTTTAACGAAAAAATACAGTAAAAAGCTCCAAAATATTTTGAAAGGAAAGAGGACAGATCTAATTTTGAAAATGCTGAAATAAGACACAGCAGCATCTGGGGAAATCATCTTTCTTTTCTCAGTCAAAATTACTGGCAGTAATCATCCTTAAAAATGCACATATTTCTGATCTCTATCAAACTCTTGCTTTTCAGTAAATTCAGCACTTGTCAAAAAAGACTTTTCCAAGCTTTATTCATAAAGATGGAGGTAATTACCACTTTCACAGCCCATGTAAGAGCGAATGTGTTGCTAATCAAGCCGGTGGGAATTAGAGGAGATACAAAGCGATTTGCACAACTCTCACAATTATTCTGGTGAATTGTAAATTATATTAGAGCATCACTTTCAGGAGTAGTAATATAATCCCTGCCCAAAACCAAATGGAACAGGAAATCACACACGACATGAGAACTGTCAAAAGAGAAGATGCAACAAAACATCTTTCTTCACCAAAAGACAAAAGGGTCATATCCTGCAATCCCATTACAGATCTGACAGCACAATATCCTAACAGATGACCTGGCAGGGTGAGTGGTGGTTTAGTTTTGTCATTTTATGTCTCTTTTCAAGCAATCTGACCTCATCCATTTAAATGCTGTAGTTGGCTAAGTTGGTATTTTCCAATGTCTGTGGTTATACCCAGATGACTAATTTAAAATGACTGTTACTAATATGTGCACCAGAGGCATTGCTTTCTATAAATGTCAAATATCAGAGAACCCAATAAAACAAGCTACAAGCACTTAATGCTGTGTAAAATAGGTTGATTAATACTCTCAGAGAGTATTTTATACCCAACAAGGAATTTGTCAAGTCTGAAAGCCGCAAAAGTACTACTGTTACTTAGAAAACATAATTTCACTTCTGTCAATTCATGATTGCTACAACTGAGAGCTGATTTTTCAAGTAAGATAAAATACATTCCATTTGATAAGTACATTTATAAAGCACATATATAGCCTTTTCTTTGGAATTCTTATTAGGTATTAGTCCTGTTTGGAAATGTGCACATGGTAGCTGGTTCTGCATTAATAATGGGAAGCCAGGTAACATCCTGAATTCTGAGACTCCCATGTTGACCCAGGTGCTCTGGGAAAAAGCATCCCACTGTTGTTCAAATAATACTGAGATTGCTCTAATGGTCTTTGCCTTTATTCCATCTAAGAGATCAAGGAAACAATTTTGCACCCAGTAATGCATGCATTGTACTGGGGTACATGACTTGGTATTACCTTTATTGTCTGATACAGGACATTTGGGTTTGTCCTCTCTAGATATTGTTGTACATCAATAAAATACATCACAGTCGAAATTATAACTGTATAACCATAACTAATCTGTCCAACACTTAAAAGAAATTGAGGTAAAAAAAGCTTCAAGAAAACTAAGTTCCCTTTTCCACTGAAATATCTCACAATCTACTAGAGCCATAAAACTACACAGATAATATTTCCAAATAAACTAGCTGAGGAGCTTAATAATTCAGCAGTGTACTTAAACATACCAAACCAATGAGCAAGCCTATAAAATTCAGTTGTGTGCACTTAAATGCTATCCTGAGTTGGAGTGGGATGTCTCAATCCAGTATCTAAATATTAACTGTAATATATTACAGTTAAAATCTTGCAAAAAACTTTCTACAGAAATACTGCTATGCTTCATTATGCAAATAGATACAGCCAGGGGTGCCTTGCAGGGACTTAAATTGGCAAGGATACAATTTCCATTATACCCTATCCCAGACAGCTGAATGTTGGCAGATAAATTTCCACACAACATTTAAGATGAAGAAAAACAAGAAAAAACTTCAAACTTTTCAAAGATGCAGTTTCCATCTGCCACATTCTATAAAGACAAATGCCAGTGAAAACCACATTTGTTATTTTTGTACCACAGAATATGAAATATCAGCAATGAGACTCAAGACAGCTTGAAGGATAGATTCAGTGTTGATGCTGCATACCTACACAGAGGCTTCCTAATGGATTTTAGGTCTCCAGATTCCCATAATGTAACCCTAAAACTCCTTGCTCTGTGCCATCAGCCTCTGAAGGCATGCACCTCTCCACAGAGAGAGTAAACCACAATTTCCATATAAAGTGAGGTCCCATGCTCCCATAAAAGTAGTTTCTGTATCTTGTTTTTTACAGGATGAAGCAGCTGGAAGCATTTGATTGCAACTCAGAAATTTTAGGTGTCCCTCTGCCTAAATAAGTCTATCATATCCTTGAGTTTATCCTGAGGTGTTTGTTTTAAATTTGATTTTAAGAAGAACATTTGTCATTGACTGGATGAACTGCCTAATAAAGGACATGTGACCCACTGTCCAGGTGGTCTTTCAGAAGGATACAAAATTGGTTTTACCTGCAATCTTTTTCACATGGAACAGTGAAATATTCCCAGAAGAAGTCAAAAAGACCTTTCCCCAGGGAGGCCTGTAAGTTCCTGTGAGATGCACGGGTACCATTTCTCCTTTCTCTCATCTTTGTCCAAAACTTTGTCAGTACAAATTCCACCACTGTGTACCATGACAAGAAAAAGAGCACAAATTATTGCAACCATTGCAGTGGTGTAACTTCTTTTGTCGTGTGCAGGTGGAATGCATAGGCTTGAATTCTTCAGGATTAGAGTGGAGCCTAAGTCTCCACATACTGACAAAATGGACAATCACAGAGGGGGCACCCAGCTTTTTAAAGAAAAGAGGGGCTTGTTCCATTCCCTGTCTCTCTTGAGTTTATTAAGAAAGGGCACATATGGGCATGCACCTTCAGAAGAGAAATGAACAGGCTGGGGAGCTGGGGTGGAAAACTCCACCTTTCTGTGGACTCCAGAGGACCCCCAGCTCAGCACAGAGTCACCTGCTGGCTAATTCAAGCTAAATGCCAAGTGCTGTGCCAGCAGCACACGAGCTCGTGCTGGCACTGTCCAGCTGAGCTCTCACCTGGATGGCAGATCCTCCTGTGCACTGCACAGGGAACACGGGCATCTAACAGGCTTGGGAGTTCAGGCTCAAGCACACTAGAGATGCACCTATGTCATCAGCATCAAGGTGCAGATATAGCCCCAAATTACAAAACCAACATTTTCAAAACTAATGTGGGTACTTATGCTTCTAAATCTCAGAAAAAAAATCCCTGTTAGATTTCACCTGCCAGCTTTCCCACACTTTTTGTTAAAAGTATTTATTGTTTAAGTTAATTTTCCCTATCATTTGTCCCACTTGATTGAGTAGTTCCTTCAGAGACTTTTGATGCAGAACTGCTAAAACAGTTATCAGCTACATTTCTAAATCTTACAGTGTTATGGATTTATAATATTACATTTATTAGTCCAAATTATTTTATACACAGGTAAAAGATGCCTCACATTATTCCCTCAAGTACATCCTTATTTTCATAGCAGGCAAATACCTAAAGGCTCTTAAAATCAATTCATTAATTAACCATACTACAGAATACAGAAAGAGTCTCATCACTGCCATTTCATTCAGCACTGGCATTTCCAGAGTGTTGCACTAAAAGAGACTTAGAGCACAGGCTCAAAAGCTATTGCTTGTGCAAACAACCTTCCTTTCTGGGAGCAAAACTTTGTAGAAATCTGAATCACCAGGAAAATTACAAAGATTCTTATACATGATTTGAAAACACAAAGATAATGAAATCACAAGAGTGTGTTCACAAGAAGCAGACAGGCCAAAGCATTGTTGTTGGTTTTTTTTTTTTTTTTTTTAATTTTCTGAACTGTTTAACTCAAATTAGAGCAAGAAGAAATCTGAGATACAATATGTTCTAGCCTCCTAAAGTTCTGCAGAGGAAATGCAAGTGTGAAACTGGAGCTCTTTTGAGAAAATTTTGAAAATCTGAATTCATAAAACTTAAACTAAAAATCCTACTATTTGTTTCAAATGGGATTTGATTCAACAAAGTAGGAAAAACTAAAACCAGAATATGCACAAGTTGAAGCATGACTTGCAGAAGCCTTTAACTGCAAACTAAATACTTTTGCCAAGTCTTGCTATGATCTATGAGAATGTTCTTTATTGTAGGAACCTGAATGCCATAGTGCCTGAGCTACTGCAGTTGAACTGGATATACATACCTAGATGAAAAATAAGGCACTTGCCATATGTCAAACATTGGTCTAATGCTCAGCACATGCTTCTACAACAACAACTCATAATGCGTGTCACCAAATAAGTTTTTCAAGGTTCTTTCCCTGTAGTTTGATTCTCTTGAGGCTGATTTTGCTTGTAACAAGTTTCATCTCTCGGAATGTACAAAAAGACAAAGCATTGTGTATATGCATGCCATATGTGTTTGCCTGTATGCATATAAATCTATATCCATTCAAATGTCTCACCTACTACATGCTTATGTAATACATAATACATGTTTGCTGTCTTAATACCTGCACAAATATGGCACACAGTTTTTTACCAAATACCAAAGATGCTCACAGTAATGTAATGCATAATGCTGCAAAGCCACCAAAAAGACAAAAGCAGAATGCATAATGAAATGAAGTGCTGCTTCTCCCTGCCAGTAATTACATTTGCATAAGAGCAACTCCAACCACTACCATTTATCATTTCTGGGGATAGGAATCTATGGTTGTATGTTACGTATTCTATCCAATTAAGAACCCTACTGCAGCATTAGAAATGTTTGTTTAGCATATACAATATCCTCGAAAAGTTTTCAGCAAATACAGAAAACATACAGCTCTATCTCTTGCAGCACTTCATAATTTACCAAGCACCTTAAGTTTGAAAGGTAATAACAATGCAACTGGCTGCCAGCCTAATCTCCCTAATGACCTGCATTTCACAGTTGTTAACACAGTTATCAGAGTCACACTACCACCAGAATTCTCACAAAATGAAGTGGGAACAACAGCAAAATGCTTCTCAATACTCATTTTAATGTGATTTTTTTCCAATGAGTTCTACTATTTCTATGAAGACACAAGCTGCAGCAGTATTTTCACTGGGGTGAGATTTTTCAAATATTTATGCAGATTCTTGGAGACTCAAACCCTACAAGACTAATTGATGTGCACAAAATTTAGATAAAATTATTCATATATAAAAAACTTTTCAAAGAATTAACACATGCAAACATACTGGATGGCTCATGCTAATACACAGAGGATAATTAAAACATAGACTTATGAAGTAACACTCATTAAGAACCAACTACAAAACTGAATGTGATCTTGTTTGAAATCTTTCATCTCAATCTTTGAAAATTTTCCCCATCCCAGGGAATTTAGCTTCTTACTAAAGCTGGGAGTAATTTAACCCCCAATTAGAACTTAATTGGAATGCCTTACATACAGCATTCCTCTATGTATGGCACAGTAAAAATCCCTGTATAAAAACTGCTATCAAGCAATATGTCAGAATTTTGCACTTTATGGTTTAATAGCTTCCTTCAAAATTACTCCAATACTTAATCTGTGCCCAAGCACTACTTCTGTATATACAGACACAATAGGCATTTGTAATTTTTTTAAGTCCTTGCAAATTTCTGTGTCACAGAAATACAAAAGGTCTCCCAAATTTAACACCTATGTTAAGCTCCAGCCTGGAAGAAAGACTAAGCCACTTAGTACTTCACCTACTGTACTGTTCATTCAGAATGCAAAGCTGAGTAGGGCATGAAATGAGTTTTTCAAGGTTCCTTCATGCTCTTGGAACTCATTCTGCCTTTAAAAACTTCTAAAACCCTCGTGATGCTCAGAAACACACAACAGTTTATTTCATGGAAACCCATAGCAAACTGCACTTGTATCCAGCTTAATATTTCTGCTTTACCCTTGGTGCCTACACCAAGCAATTGTGGGAGGCCATGAAAAACTCTCAAAACCACGGTGACTTGCCAGCCATCTCTCAGCCAAAATTCTATGATTCCCTCTCCACCTCACTATCTGTTTTTAAGGTATCAAAAGAAAGGTCACTCTGACCTCCAAATAAAATACACAAGCATGCATTAATATGACATGCTTTCAGTCTTTCAGATTTTATACAAATATGATGGATGTTTCCACTGTGTATAATTCCTTGTGGAATCCTATTTTTCAACACTGAAAACCAGAATTATTTCAGTGAGAAACTGGTGATTAATCAATATCAACTGTCACAACGAATATAACTCCACGAAAAGCTTTTCTATACAATCCAAGTAAAAATATACATTTTAATGTGCAGGTGAAGAAAGCAATAGCATACTTAATGTACTTTTTTTTTCCCCCATCGAAAAAGTAGATTCCCCAGCTTTAGAATACTAAACTATTGCTTCTTTCTGCAAAGTTATTTATAACTATACATGAAATAGAGATATATTTGGCATTATTTTTCAAATGCTTTCATTTATTGGTATTTCTTTTATGTGAATCCTACCAATTTACAGGGCATTTAAGTGTTTCAATTGAGAGGATGCATCTTTAGGAAGAACTCATCATATCTGTTTTCCCTCAGCTGAGCTTCCTTTCAAAAGCTGGGGAGGAAAGAGGTTTGTGCCTTGGAAGAAGCAGTTTGCTGCTCAATATATTTCAGAAAAAAAGATGAAAGGACAAACTGAGAGAAGCCATTGTAGCACTACAACAATGTGAGTGGTACAAAAGGCAGAGAGATCTACAGTATAACTGTCTATTCTACTGATACAGCTGCCTGTACTTATAGCAATGGTAAAACTACTAACATGGTGTAATTTAATGCAGTGTCTTTCCTGCCACCCTAATTTCCAGTTATATCCCTTTTCATATCCATCCTTAACAAGATTATTAAAGCAATTTGTTAGTTGTCATCACTATATTTTCAACTCTTGGCTTAAGCACACTATATAACTCACAATGCTAGGATGTGGTAGGAACCATGCACTGATCAGAGAGCTAGAACCAGCAAATAAATTAATTCAACAGTTTAAAGTGTTGGGGTAACACAAGGAAAGCTCCATATATCCTCCAGGAAATTAAAGCTATTATCAATTAATAGGATTGTCCACTTTTACCACAATTGGAACAAAAGCCCTGAAAGTTCATACAAATAATGATGCATTTAGGAAACTAACAATGCATTAGTAATTTGAAATGTTGCATGTTCGGAAATAGGTGAATGACTTCAGGTCTACCCTATGCCTCAGAAAAGATGCAACTGGATATGTCATTTTCCTGATTGATATATGCCTCCACACATAGAACTTTGTAATTTCTATACATAATATGAATTATCCAGAATATGTGTGAAAATGACATTATTTTACACTGGGTGACGTGGGTATTGAACGGTTATTTCCAACTGCAGCAAGACTTTAATTTCTGAAACATTAATCTTTCATGAAACCTGAGAGCCCATGGGAATTGCTGAGTATAACAAGAAGAGTTGGCTGGACCACAGCTGTCAGTGATGCTTTCTTTGCATTTTATCCAAGACACATGGCTTCACAGTTTGTGCATGCAAACAGAAGCCACTCCTGCTCCTGAAGTCTGAGTATTTTTTTACAAAATTGAATAGATAGGATCTCAGACACAGACAGGAAACAAAGAAACACAAATGTTTATTGCAAAGAGCACAAAACCCCAGCACCTCTCTGCCAAATTACTGATGTGGAATATAGTGCAGCAGCGAGAGATGTTCAGCAAGCATGGTACAGTGTGAGCATGAGGAATCAAAAGAATTTCCAGATAAAACAGAATATTCTTTATCATCCTTGGAATGAAATACTGTAACCATCCTCTTAACTGTTCCTCACTCCAAATGAAGAGTTATAATTATGTACATTCACAAAGTCTAACCTCTTGTCTCACCATTCTCCATTTGAGTGTTTTTCATTTTGCTTATAAATACAAATATCAGTTTAAAAAAATGACACAACAAAAAACTGTATTACAGAATACAACAGTGATTAACACTACTTTTAAGGGATCTGCAAAATCAAGTTTGAAAAGAATATATAGTCAACTCAATAAAGCATCAAAAACATGGCTCTCAATCTGACCAAAAAAGTGAAGTTACCAATTTTTAATAATCTGAGAGCTTCTTCAGGTATTACTGAAGGTATTACTTCAGCCAAAATCATAATGATAACAGAAGGATAACTATGTACAACTTCAAAGCATAAAGCAATGACTACCAATTTTCAATGGCAGCTCAAGCTACTGCCTTGTGAAAACATTAACAATCCAAAATACAGCTATCTAGAACTGCTGTAAGATGTCCTGAATAAAATTATATGAAATGGTATTAACTGCTAAGCTCTGAATACTGACAGTTTTAAGAGTTCAGTCAGAAAGCCACTTGATTTGTAGAGAGTAAAAAGATTATTTATATATCTCTATAAATACATAGATATAAAAATATTATCCCAGCTAGGTAGCAGCAGTGTGAAGCATCTGCATTTTGTCTGACACTCCTGAAAATACTAGACTACAGCAGCATTAAGAGGGTTGCTTGAGAAATGGTTGAAGCAAGCCATCATTTGCTAGAATATGAACCCAGGAATTAAATTACAGCCAACATTTCTCAAACTGCTAAGGTTTTAAACAATTTTCTAAAATAGCCAAGTTTTACTACTGATAGATTCCTTTCACATCAGTAAAATTAAGTTTTGACCATTATAAATCATTATTATAAAGAAACTTTCAGTCTCTTGATCAGTGCACCTATGCAGCAATAACTTGTTACAATGTAACTATAAATTTATTATTCCTAGGATAAACCTAGGACTCCCCACCATGAAAACAAAGAGCATCTGCAGTCAGTAGATACATCTAAGCCATCAAAGCAAATCTGCTATCAGAGATGACCAATGCATTTGGCCATGCTCCTATTTGCATAAAACCATCACAAGGAGGATAAGCTCCACAGCACTGGTACCACCTATTTTGGCAGACTGAGGAATGTGGGGACACTTCCCAAGAGTCCTGCTCTATCTGTGCAGAGAGCTCATTCCTAAGGCAGTGACTCCCATCCTATTACATTGTGTTTTATCATTTGCTTCCAAAAGAGTGGCTCACATTAGCCAGCAGCACCCCTCCTAGCACAGCCATGCTGCTCATCAAATAGAAAGCATCTGTAGTTATCTCATGTATAATACAACCATTTATATATATATATGTATACACACCCATATATATATACACACATCTAAAGTGTCACAATCGGATCCCGGCCAGCTCTTCCTTACATCTGACACCTGGAGCTAGAGCACAGTGTGCATTCAGATTTTCAGCATTTGCACCTATAATTTTGGTTCTCCAGACTTTGTTGGAACAGCTAGACAGAATGCTTTCAAAACCAAATCTGAACCAGTAAGATTAGAATCTGAGAAATAGATCTGGATGTGCTCATTGCCACACATACCACGAAAGGAGAAGCTGAAGAGAAGGAGGCCAAGAACAAAACCTGAATGTAATTCATGATTCAAGGAGGTGGTATTAGATGAGCAAATGCTTCAGCAATATGCCAAATGCATTAGCAGCTTCAAATCAGACAGACATTCCCCATGGATTCATGTCACAAAACCTACATTTACAGGAAGACTATTCCCCTTTGCAGGAAAGGCTTACCAAGAATAAAAAGCCTTGTAATGAAAAGCAGCACAGAGAATAAATTACCATACATTCTTTGTATTTTAGCTGCTCAGATAATAACATATGAGCTTCACACTCTCTGCATGAGAACATTCCTGGATATCCCAATGACACACTGATTGCAAACAAGGATGAAGAAACCTCAATCCAAGCACATTCTATATATGCGTATACAATCCATGTGTGCTGTTCTTCCTATTCAAGACAAAGTTGATCTTGAAATAGGAGGTCTGATTTTGTTCATCTTAAGTCTTAATTAAAATTTTAAAAACCTTACCAGTGCAGACATGTTTCCCCCTCCACTTTTGCAGGGAAATATGAGATCCATGACAAAGTATGTAGCAGGTATGTCTTCCAGAAAGTTCTCTTAAGGAAGAAGGATTAGCTAACATTTTTCAAGCTTTATGATGTTGATGGAGTGAACATAATTTTATCAGTCTTTTGTGACATGCTATAAAGCTACTATGTTTTACCTATTTTATATTTATCATCCAAACTGGAAGAACAGTGGCTATCTCTTAGCTCTCATAACTTCAGTTCTCAAAGAATTATGAATTTGGGACTGACTATTCAAATGTTCTGCAACACTCTCATATTATTTTTTTACACCCTGGATTAATACATTAAAGAAATCATCTTTACAGCTACATCAAATGTCAATCTTCTTGCAGATATGCAACAACAGTAATGTGACTGGTTGCAGTGATTATGACCGTTGTAGATTTATCTCACTCTTCTAAGGAAATTAATTAAAAATTTAGAATTATCCTTCCCACATTGTTCAAATCTTTTATTGCAGTTATTTGGGATTTGACCTGTTTGCTATAACCTCTGGCTTCAGCAGTAAGATAGCTGTTGTTTGTGCCCACATATGTGTGTATATAAACACCTGTATATTTACACAAACACATATATGCTCCATTTTTTATGGTTTTCAGGTGCTTTAGTATTTTCCATAACAGTGAAAATTAAATGCAGAACAGAAGTTTCCTTTTCTTGATTTCATGTGCAGACCCCTTGAAAACAGTGCGTGGACAGTCCATGGGCCCCTCAATAAATTTTTCTGCTCTCACTGCCCATTATGCTGCCCATTAAGTTTTATCAGAATGATACAGATATTTTTTCATCTGAGTTTGTAAATTGTTCATGATAACTTTGCAAGAGCCACTTGGTGTGTTATCTTTGTAATCAACACTTACCAATCTTGAAATTCATTTCTGAACAATAATTGCCTACTCTATCCTTCTGCTAGTCACAATTCCTGACAACTTCAAGTACTCCTCTGCCTCCATCTGTAAAGGCACAGGCTTCAGATATCACTGCATTTGATGTCTCAAAGATAAACAGTGTAGATATACAACACATTAGATAGATCTTTTGCTCTTGGATAAGAAACACAATTATTTTAGATTAAAATACTGTTTCTCCTCTTTCTTCACATTCAATCACAATGAACCACAGATGTTAGCATAGTTAAACCAATGAAATGAAATCACATTCTGATTCTCAAACTTGGTCTTATGTATCTCAACAAAATATATAAAAATACAATTTTTGAACAGCTTAAGAAAACAAGTAGAAAACTAGATGAATAAAAAGAGTCTGAAAATCCTTTCATCTAACCATAAATCACTCAAATGTCTGAAAACACAATGTTTCAAACAGGTTACTAAGCTCCATCTCTTCTGGTATCTTCTGGTATGATAAAGATGTCCCAGTGGGACAGACTGGGGAACTTATGAGCAAACACCATAAATACAAGCCAGTTGCTCTTTCCAGTATAATCCCTCTGCTCTTTTCTTTTTATGGTAACATGGATAGTAGAATTTGCTGTGAAAAGATCATAGGAAATGTCACTTACTTCATTACTCTATGACTAATTGCAATTAAATAGATGGTGGGAGAGCTCATTATAGTAATTTTTTTGCTCCTGTATAATTTCTGAGCAATACTTGAAGTAGAGAAACTTACTACACTGTGAATGAGCATCCCAATGGATGCACAGTGGTGCTGAATGCTACCTTCAGTGGGACACTATGCTGGAAATGTCAGCTCAGGTCCTAATTTCTTCTAAGGCAGCTGTCCATAACATTTCATCAGTATCAAGACCTATTGCTTAAAATTCTCTACTGAAGATGCCATCAAAGTAACTTCAAAGTTTCCTATACACACTTGGCATCTCACAGCTGTATTTAAGTCATATATTATGATATGCTACCCAGGGCATTACTTGAACCCCTGACAAACTGAACAATTGCCTCAGCATGTTGGCCTGGAGTTATCAAAATGCATTGCCTGTACACACACGGCATGCAAATTCCTTCAAAATGGTATGTGGTCCACGTGGCTAATGCCTATTCAATAAGGTCCAACCTTCCTTACTGTCCAATGGCAGAAATCAGGAAAATGTTTGGAAGCCTTTTTCTATTCTGTTGGAAACCATGAAAAAGAAATAGCCTGAATTCAGTAGTACTGAACTACCCAGATACCTATTTGCAAAAGTAAAAGCATTTTTCTTGACAGTTGGGTAAAAAAAACCCACCAAAACACACAGCACACCATAGCAACACAGCAGGTCTGACACATGCATTGAAAGTCAAGCTGACTTGTCTAGAACTGTTAATGAACATTTCAATTATGGCTACACTGAGATCTGAAATCTTAAGAGACAGCTGAAAAGCTCAGTACTGGGCACACCACATCCCAGCCCAACCACTCCAGTTCTCAGTCTGGATAAATTGTGAGGATGTGAATCCCATGAAAAACGAGGACAGAGCTAACACATTTCTGCAGGGAGCAAGTGATGAAGATTTTCTGTTACACTGGACAAAGGAGATCCCTACACTGTGCTACTGTCACAGATGGAACAAAAGAGAAGTCAGCCTCACTCCCTGGGGCCACAGCTCCTACCTCAGTGCAGCTGTCAGCCAACACTGAGCAGCTGCTCTTCAATATTACATAGCATATGTGCAGAGGAAGTGCCCCTCAGACAGGCATCTGCAGGAACTGCTGCTGCTGCTGGTTTGGTGGCCTTGCCTGAACCATCCTGACAAGGTCTATACCTGCAGCATTGAAGAGGAAACTGCATTCTTCCACAAAGGGAGCTCAAGCCCTTCCTAAGGCACAACCTACCTTCCACTTGTGCATCAGGATGGGCTCCTGCTACCTTGGAAGCTCTGGAACACTGAGTAAAAGTGAAGTGGCCTTTGGGCATATTTATCACTGCATTACACAGCTCCAGAGTGAAAATTGAGACAAGATGTAACTAGACAATCACCTGGACTGCTGAATTTCCCAAGGAACTCCCCCACCAACACTGCACTTTCCTGCTTTTTTTTTTTTAAGTAGTAAAACAAACCTAAACCAGAATCCCCATTTTCTCTGTTTCTTTTCATTCTTTGAGGAAACAGCTATTAAACAAAAAGTCTTTATGTCTACTTCTTTTTGAAGAATGTAATTTCTTTTCACTTTCAAGCTTTGTGGAGGTATTTTTTGTTTTCTGTTTTATCCAGTAAAAAAGAACTGTTCATATTACATATTAGCTCAGGCTGTCAGGTTTTATCTCAATTCCTCTTTTTAGCTCAATGAAACAAAATCTGCAGTAAGTTTATGCTCAGGTTCAGCAAAATGGTTTTCTGACCCAGAGGTGCTATAACAATATCAAATTATCTTAGGGTCTACAGAAATTTATGTGCATTAACATGTCAGCAAAGGAAAAAACCCATAGAAACCCTGTCACTGGAAAGCTTAAAATACTCAAAGGTGCCCTTCTTTTGGACTGCTGGGGAGAAGGAAATTATATATCAACTTAAGCTTCCTAATATTGTTGGAAATTTCATCTTTGTTATTCATCACTAGCTTGTGATACAGCTGAGGACAACATGCCCACAGTAACTCTGCAAATCTGCACTGGCCTTTAAGAGGTTACAACACATGCTGGATGCCCAGAAAAACAAAATGAAACAAAACAAAAACCAACCAAAACTAAGTGCCAGAAACAATTTCTTCTGCCAGACAGAGCTGTTAAATTCTAGTTCACTAAAAGTATAAATGTTTCCTTAAGAGCATTGTAGATTTAAACTGTGCTTTACTGATGACATTTACCACTGCACTGTGGTAATGCAGTCACTGGAATAGCTGGCATTTCCTTGCTTAACATCTTTCTCTATTCACTGTTGAGAAGCTAAGGCATCTAAGCCTGTTAGATGTGACACTATTTCCAGTAACACACTTTCCCCCACCAAGCTATGTCTAGTGTTTGTCCTATTGTAATCAGTCCAATCTGGAGCAATTTTTCTGCCCCAATACATTTTCAGGGAAGTCTCCTTTTCTAATAACAACATAATTCCCAACAGCATTAATAAAAACTGAACATGAGCAGTTCAAGGGATAAGATAGAGAGGTTGCAGTGGAGACTTACATAATACTTTCCTTTTCCTGTAATAACAACATTCTGGGCTGAAGCTTTCTTTCAACTTCTGCCCAGAGTCTTAAAAGGTTCCTAAATATTGCAGGAGTGATGCTTTAGAGCAAATGCCCAAAAGAAGAATGGAGGCATAAGGGATGAGCATCTTGAGAAGTTCATACATTTACAAGATGACAAAAGGACTTGGCCTGAAGTTTCTGAAATATCAGAAACTGTATGTCCAGCAGGACCAGAGCTGTGATCATTCCCCTGTACTCAGCACTGGTGAGGCCACCCACTGAATCCTGTGTTCAGTTCTGTGTCCCTTGCTACAGCACAGACCTTGAGCTGCTGGAGTGTGTCCAGAGAAGGGCAGCAGAGCTGGGGAAGGGGCTGGAGCACAACTCTAACAGGGAGCAGCTGAGGAGCCAAGGGTGTCCAGCCTGCAGAAAAGAGCCTCTGGGCTCATCCCTCTCTCCAGTTACCTGAAAAGGTAAGGGGTTGGTCTCTTCTCTCAAGTAAAAAGTGATGGAATGGGAGGAAACAGCCACAAGTCATGCCAGGAGAGGCTTAGATGGGATATTATGAAAAATTCCTTCATGGAAGAGGCTGTCAAGCATTGGAACAGGCTGCCCAGGGAAATGGCATTTAAAAGACATGTAGGTATGGCATTTAGGGACATTTTTTAATGGTGGACTTGGCAATGCTGGGTTAATGGCTGGACTCAATGATCTTAGATGTGTTTTTCAAACTAAAAGATCCTAAATGATTCTATGAGAGTGAGGGAATAACATGGTGTTTGTGGTAACACTATGGTAAATTAGTTTTGATGCAGAAGGTTCCATTAATTTATATTATTAATAAATTATTTTAAATTTAAGATAATTTTTTTTCCTTTGAGGAAAAAAGAACATGTTATGAACCACTTTTTTTTTTGCTTGCAGCTTGCCAAAACTTGGCCTTTTGGGATATTCTCCCACCAGGCCAGTCCTCCCTGTGTGCCCTGCTGATCTCCCCAGGTTGGCAGAACTCCTGCAGGGGATGCAGATATGGCAGAAGAAATGAGATTCCCTTTGTTGATTTACTGACAGCTGCTTGGAGAGGTGCTATAGCCTATGCTGACAGACAGCCCTCCTGCCTAGGGCAGGACCTTCCCATGGCAGGAGCACATCAGCACCTCAATATGAAATGCAGATGGGGCACTACCAAGCAGAGCTGCTGGCAGACAGATAAGGTGCAGAAATCTGCCTCAGAAGGCAGGTATGTTCTCACCCCCATTCCACTGTGTTTCTCATATTTAGCAGACCTCTAGACTAAGATTATATACAGTTCATGAGAGAGAGAGTCCATTCTTCACACAAGGAACCAGAGCCCATTTCCACCTGAAGCCTGCAATATATTCCTAAAAACACCTAGGTAGGTACTGCTACATAACTGTAGACTTGAACTTTATATGGGATAAAAAACTTTCATAAAATGACAGTTTTTAACTCCTGCTGCTTTGCTGCTGGCAGCTCGAGCTCCTGTTTTTCCTCACATCACATGTGCCTTTGCAGGCTGTGCTCACAGCACATGCCATGTCTGCTTCACCTCCAGCTTTTCTGACATGCCCCTCATTTCTCTCTTTCCCACTTGCTGTGCTGAGCTCCCAGCAGTGCTGCATCTCCCACAGTTCATTCCCCCAGCTGCAGCTCAGCTCTCTTTCACCCACTACCTCAGCAGCCCAAGATGGGGCCATGGGCACCTCCAGCTGCCTGCAGTGTGTGCCATCTCCTCCCTCCTACCCCATGCCACCCTTCTCCTTCCCCTGCTTCCTCAGGCTTCATCTCCATCCACAGAATTCTGTAGAATTAAGATACTTCAAAATAATCAAAACTCCCATGGGCAGCCAGAGAGAGAGAGCAAATCTGGTTGCAAAGAAAAATCCAGTGCTCTCATGTGAGGGCAAGGATGGCTGTAGGTTTTTTACAGACTGGCAAAATTTGCTGTGTCAGTCCCACTGTGCATTATACCAGCTCCTGCCTGGCACTTGGCTCACACCTTCTGTGCCACTCTGGGATGCTCACCCAGACTGGGCTCCTGGGCTATTTTTGAGTATCTGTCTTCTACAACTAGCAGCAGCAATGACACCAAAGACAAACTCATGAAATGTTTGCAATGCAGTTCTACCCTGCAGCAATGCTGATACTCAGAAGGATGTTTATGCAACACCCTACCCATGAGCAAATCTGGGGTTTTATTACATACAGCTCAACTATCTAGCCTGCATTTATATTAAAACTGGCAACACTTACCACCAAAATGTTTGGTTTTTTTTTAAATAACTTCAACTTAATGTTCAAAAAGCCTACAAACCAACGCATGGTAATCTTTTTTATTATTATTATTTTCCTCAGATACTCTTCAGAGGAGAGGAACATTAGCTATTCCCATCAGACCAGGAGGGACAAGGCACGAAGTCCCAATCACCTGCTGAACTCTTGTGAAAGAAGTTCAGTAGGAGCCAGCCAACAACTTTTATAACCCATCCTGCAAATCCACACATGCCAGAAAAAACACTTCCCATGTTTCCCACATGTAACTGATATCAGAGCTACCACATCAGATACCAGCTAGTAATATCTGGTAGATAAAAGATAGCTAATGGCCACTTACCATCTCCTTATGTGACTGCAGCTTTCTCTTCACACCTTACAGGTACCTGCACACAATTAAATCTGTTTATCTGAGCCAAAAAATTCCTCTGCAGAACTCCAGCCACATACAGTCCCTCAGTACATAAGGGCTGCAGCAATGCTTCTACTTTAGGTATTACATGCTTGATTTGGAAAGTATTTTTGTGTCTTTCTTTTCTGTCAAAACATCACACAGATTGGTTAGTATGCTGCTGTGCTTCAGACTATCCTGAATAATTAATAAAGAGTTTGCCAGTTCTTGAATATATTAGTAGTGAAGAAATATTGCCTGAACTTGTGAACTGTGATTGGCTTGCTCTAGAAGTGAAAATGCTTTCTCCTCTCATTACTTCTTACAACAATAAGTTCAAAAGAATTCTTTTGAGCAAAAAGACAATATTGCAAACTAATAATGCTCATTAAATATAAAAAAATCTGCCTCTTTTGTTCTTCACATACTCAGTGCTGGAAAACCTAAATACCAATTATAGAAAGAACATCTTAACAAAAAATGCTCTCTCTCCCCCTCCTTCAGCAATCATAATGCAGGCACTTAAAATTTCAAAGCAATCCTAAAATGATTTGGGCCAAAGGCATTCTTAAGTGCAAATAAAAACGTCAAAACTGGTGAAAAATCTAGAAGGGAAAAAGCCATGCAGTGCCTTCTCCATTCTCTCATAGTCTTCTCCAACTTCAGTAACTGTTCCTAAGCAGCAATAACAAATAAATGGGAGTAGGAGGGCAGGGCTGTCCCCCAGACCAGCATGGACCCACTGAGTGACATAAGACAGGTCATGGCCACTCTTTGCCTTCATTCCTTATCTGACAAACAAGTGTTGCAACAAAATAATTATTTTAAAAAGAAAACAAAACCAAAAATTCCAAGTAGTACGAATGAATGCTTTTGGTTTGGTTGTTTTTTAAATTGTATTTACTACATTCCAAGCACTAAGAGCAATGCCCAAACCTCCCTTGCTGACAGATGTCCACAGTTCTCCCCTGTGTACTCTCTCCTGTCTTTCCATGAAGAACCCACTAATGGCTGAGGAAAGGCTGCAGCTCTGGAGGTGGCCCTGAAGCTCCCACATGCTAGTGGGAAAGAAAGTTTCCAGATTCTGCTTCTGCTCTTTATTCTTTCACTGTAGTTTACTAAGCCAGAAGAAGCACAGAAGTCACTTTCAGAAATAAAATGCAAAAATTGAGATATAGACAGCTTGAATAAACAGGTGTTGAGTATGAAAAACCTCAAAGTGTATTTCTGAAACCCCAACCAAATGCACAAAGCCAACAAATCCATACTGGCTGCCTATTTATAGAACTTAGCAGACACTTAGGAGTTTTCTGAACCTTCAGAAATAATTTTAGAAAGACAGGGAACCAACCTATTTTTAAAAGTCCCTAGAGATATTGTTACTTGTGATTTTTACTTCATTCAAAGTAAGGTGTTGACTCAGTTCTAGTAGTTAAACTTGTATTTTTATAAACAAATTATTGGCTAAAAGAGACCGCATAATAAGAATTACTATTAAAATAATCTAAAGGCTGATAACCAAGGATGAGTCTCTGAAAGACTAGCAAGTTTGTAATACGATACTGGATAGCTTCAAGTCTTTAATAACATTTGAATTCCATACTTAAAAAAAAAAAAAAAAAAAAATCTGGGTTTATTCATGTTGTAGTTGCTTGTGCACAAAGCAAAGTATAACCCATGTCCAGCTACATTCGGAATTCATCCTTTGATGCTTTAGGCCCCAATCCAATTTTTAGATAACTGATCATCTTGTAAAATGGAGTGCAGCATCTTGCCTTTAAAGCTTGCTTTATCTCGCTGTATTGGAAACATACTGGGAGAATAAAAATATATGTCTGCAGAAAGGATCTGTATGCAGTGGGTGATGAATTATCCTGAAGACAGGCTATAAAGCTTTGATGGGTGAGAGGCATTCCACTCAGCTCCTCACACCATGCCCTGTGTAACAACAGTTGATGTCTTTATCAGAGTGCTCCTATTCTGTTTCCATTATAATAAAATCCAGAATTACTTCGCTGATCTGTGTATGTGAAAAACTGCATTCCTGACTCTAACGAAGAGACCCATTTCTGTAAGCAACTTTATACTACAGACACAGCCTCCTAAAAGTGCTGTTCTTACAGCTAATAAAGGGGAAAAACGAACATGCCCATACATAAATTAACCACAGCCAAGACTTTGTAATGCACTACTTGAAAGGCAATTTTTAAACCATAAAGTGGTTAATTTACCTGTAAACCTGACCAGTTTACACATTTCAGCAACTTTTTGCTATTGAATGCTATATGAGTATATTGTTCAGTGTTGTACCTAACATAATAACTGTAAATTATAATATTTTTATTTAGCATATATATGCAATGTAAGGGATTGCCACAGGCTCTTTGGTATGCAGAGCATACTGCTCAGTGCTCAAGGTCTTCTAGGAATAAACTGGGGGGGAAATAAACCCTAGTGTTTCTCCACTGCACAAAAAAATCATCCTACAATATAAGCAGCTGTATGAAGTGCAGATTTGTGGTTGCTCTTACAATTACAAATGTAATCTTTTCTTATATTCACTTGGTACAAATGTAAGTTACCATTCTCTCTCTGTACTTCCCAGTACTTCTCATAGTGAAAACTACTTTGGATTCTTAATGTAGCGTTTGGCTTACCTTGCTCTTTTGGGATAGAAAAAAAAATGAAAAATTAAAGTGATATTTCAAAATTACAAAACTCTCTTCTCAGTGCTAATTTTATTACATAATATGGTAAGAAGATACCTCTTTTCAGAACCTTATAACTACTTCCAACAGTGCTTAAAATGTATGTATATACAGACAGAGATTAAAAAATGTATAGATACTCACAATGAAAAGAGATTGACCCAGCAATATTTCACCTCAAAGGTAAAAGCATGAAAGATTTATCATGAAAGATTTATTAATGAAATAAATTAGGTAATTGTAACAATGCACAGCACAAACTCACATCCACAATAAACATCTTTATAGCTATAAAAAAAATGCATAATGAAAAAAAAAGCATAGAAACAACAGACTGCTGTAGAAACAACACATTAGTGTAAAAAAACAGATTTTTTTTTTGTTTGTAACTACATAGACTAAATCTAAATTCAAATCATGTCTCCATACCTATGAGAAAACAGTCTCACACAGCATCGTTCTTGCAAATTGCATCATCAAACAACATAATACTTTTTTTCATGGCTGCTTGCTAATGGACACAAATATGAAGCTTCTTCTGACCTTGGTAACATGCAATATCATTACTGAAAATGCAAAACCTTCAAAATAAAGATTTGCAAAACTGAAGTATAATACACATTAAGGGATCTAATCTCATAGTCTTCTAAATTTCTTGCATGAATAATTTTTGTGTACTTCTTGTTTGGCACATCTTTTGCTTTAAGAGTGAAAATACAGGAGGAGACTTCTGTGCAGCAGCTGCAGCAGGCACAGTAGCCCTTGTACCCACAGAGGCAATATGGCACAAAAAGAGTGCAGGGACAAGGGCAGCAGTGCAGCAGGGCTGAGGGGCAGGGGGCTGGACTGGAAGATGTTTGAAGATCCTTTCCAACCCAAACCATTCCGTGAGTCTATAATTGTGCCTGTCTCCTGTGAATGGTGTCAGTTTGAAGGCAGATGACAAAGAAGGCGACTAATGCTCCCAATCTGAAGATGACCCCAGGGCTGAGATCAAGAGAGGTAAGGGTTATCTGAGTCAGGCTCTGACTCACAGCTATGAGAAGGAGTGGGTCACTGACTGGGTTTTGGAGAGCATTCCCACTACTATATGATATTTTTTTGCCTTGAAATTAGCTCACAACACTTGCCCATTCTCCCGCCAGAATTTTTTTCAATTACACAGCAATTACATGCAACAATGCAAAGAAACACAAAAAAGCTCTAATTTTTGCTTTGAAAGCTTAACATGAAGTACAAGAAGAGGGGAGTACAATTGCTGTAAAATAAAATATTGCCTGAACACCTCCCTATTGGAAAGAATTACTTTTAGAGAGTCTCCAGTTGCCCAGATGAGGCATTTCTATTTACATCCCTGTCTGAAAGAACAGGAAATGAAGTTACAAGCTTACTTTGTCAAGACAGGCATGAAAAATGATATAACATACATAAAGCAGATATTTCCCGATTTTGATGTACAGTTAACCACACATCTTTTATTAAAAACACAAGACACAAATCTACTGTGCAGCACACCTGTATCTTTTCAGCACAGTAGGGCTGAAAGACAGTAAAGAAATTATTTCAGGGAACTGCACAAATCTACAGGATTAGTGCAGTAGAATAACACCCTAGCAGAGACAGGCTGGGGGCAAGTAATAAAGCAAGGAAAAGTGCTTTTGGAGCAAAGGAACTCAATGAATGTGCAAAAACCCATGACTAGCAGGTTAGAAGGAGATCTTCCAGCAGATACAGCAGCAGGAGATTGCCAGCTGTTGGCAAGAATCCTCTCCACACTAATAATGTGAAGGTCCATCCCTGTCCTCAGCTAGCCTCTGTCGAGCAGTTAAGATGCAAATGCCAAGGCCATAAAACCCAGAGAATTAGATAAAAACACAAAGGTTTCACCCAAAACAGTGAAAATTCAGGAACCTGTCAATTAGGAAAGAAACACCAGTCCAGTGTGCATATGGCTTAACAGCAGAATAGATGAACATACCTCTAGACTGTCTTTTTCTTTACCAACTAGAGACAAGCATAAGGCACACTAAGGCAAAAAATCAATAGTATCTTGCCAGTTCCTACTGGGAGGGAGTGGGAGGAGCAAGGAGTCTCAATGGTAGTTAAGATTTTTTCAAAGGAGAAAAAACCCACCAGCCTGAGTTCTGTTGAATGATGGAAGCATTAAATAATTAAGATGACTGTGATATATAAGATTATTGATTATTCACAGGGAAACTGTATTTAAGTGGAACAACAACTCTCATCAGTGAGAGACTAAATTAGTGCCCAGATCTGTCTGATAAAGACATCAGCAGACAAAAAGGTTGGTCTGCTCACACCAGAAGAAGAGAATACACTGACTTTCAACCTGATAAACGTGCAATAGAGCTACCAGAATAGAAACATTTTACACTAATGAGAAAAACAGGCATTACCCGGCACAGATTTGACAGAGAAGCAAATCTACTGAGAGAATGATTAATAAATATTTAAGTTCCTATGTTTTGAGCAACGTGAGCCCACTGAGCAATCTAAATAAAAGGAAAATGCTTATATAAGTTTGGTTGCAGTATTTTTCTGTTTTCCTATTACTCATTCATTGTATTAGCATGCTACCTTTTCATGGTTCTACAAAACAAAACACTGATTGATTTTGAACTATCCTGACTAATAATCAAAGATATCTGATTTTTTTCAAGCTAAGCTAATAAAAACAGTTTAATTCACATATGGATGTATATCCAGCTGCACAGTAATGGCCATTAAACATTTCACAGCACCCCAGATAAAAAATAGAAGCTTCTTATTTGCAGACACATAATGCTATTACAATATTGGAAGTTTCCATCAAAATGTCAAGTTAAAATCCCAAATCAAATCTTTTTGCACAGAGAAGGAAAAAATTAGCCAACATAACAGCTTAAAAAAAAATTTAGAAAATAAGGTATGTTAATTCCTGAACGGGGAAGGTGTCTTAGGTTTTATACATCTGCTTTAACAATCACACAGGACTCAGGGTAGTATTTTAAAGTTCTGAGCGGTAAAACGAGAGACTGCAAAGATTTACAGAAAGATAAAGCATACTGCTCTAACAGGCAAATTAACTTCCAAAGTGTGACATGCAAGTGCAGCCCTGAAAAAACACACGCTGCTATCCCTACTTCATCACAGCCTTCAGCAGCCTTCGGCATCTAAAAGCACAGGTAAAAATAGCTCGCAAAGGGCATGAAACCACAGAAATTCCTCCTGGATACAGATCCAGGACAGCAGTGCCAGGTGTTCCCAGTAAGGCAGAGCGTGCACTGACCCCGGAGGGACTCCTCTGAGCAAGTCAGCAGAAATGCAAAACATAGCACCCCACAATAACTTTAGCACTTCGCTTGGGAAAAAATCCTCCTTGTAGAACTAGCTAAAAAAAAAAAAAAAAAAAAAAAAGAAAAAACAAAAAAGGAGATAAAAAACCTTGGGAATCTATCTTCCTAGCATGACCACAGCCTGGGACATGTAGGAATGTTAATGGAAAGAGCCCCTGCATTCTCCTGTACCCGGAGTTCTTTGTTGCCTGACAGTAAACGGGAAGGACGGCGATATTTTAAAGTAAAACCCCACGGTGTCTCTGGAAGGATGTGGGGAGCCTCGGGATGAGTAGGAAGGAAAGCACGGTACCTTTAGCAAGCCTCCTCAGGATCTGACAGCGGCATTTAAAAGAGACAGCTATCATTCTGGCTGCCTGCCTCCCCTGGCACGGCTGGCTCGGGGCTCCGCTCGGGTGGATGCAGCGCAGCCTGTGAATTCCTCCTCCCGCACATAGCAGGCAAAGGTAGCCCCGGCGGGGAGTGACAAAGCTCAATTCCTCTTGGCTGATGCGGAGATCAGCCCCGTGTCATCCGGCAGAGCTGTGTCATTCAGCAGCACCTGCACGGGGAGATGGAGGGCTCAGAAAGCCCTGTTTCTGCACAGGCATCCAGCTGCACACACGGATGGCAGAGGGACACATCCCCCAGCCTCTGGCGTTCCCTGACCCTGCAGGGAGGGATGGATGGCTGCTCTGCCAGGCAAAGGGCCCGCGTTTCAACGAGACACGGGCATTTTTATCCTCCTTCCTCGTATCTGCCTTTCCCCTTACTGTTTTCCCTGGATAAATAGGGCAAAAACACCAGGAATCCTACTTCTGGGAGAGAAGGAGCCCATTTCAAATGGAAATACTCCAATCAAAGCATATTAAAGATTTAATCCTACCGATCTATAAGAAATAAAAAAGAAAAAGCCTGATTTGATAACCAATTTTGACAATTGCAAACAAATATAGTACAGCTGATGAAGCACAGACCACCGGGGGAGGGAGAGAGTGGAGGGAACTGATGGATTGTTGTGTGTGGGCAGGACCACCAAGCGTTTGATCACACCAAAATAAAATCATGCAGAATAGATAACAGTGAATTGAGTTTGCTGCCTTGACTAAAGAGAGAAGAGAGCAGATTTTAGAGCAGCTGAACTGGCCAAACACTGCACCATTTGTAAGATTTCTTCAGCTCACAAGGAGTTTTATGCCCTCTCATGCCTATTCAAATAGCAAATTAACCAGCTTTTACAATCCATTCAGAAAATTATGAAGCAGGGCCTATCACTTAAACTAGAGTTCTGTACCATCTTTATGGACAGAACTCCATATCCATTCTAAAAACCAAGCAAGCAAACCAAAATATTCCATACAGAGTTTTTCACATCAAATCTATGCACAAACACCAAGTGTTGAACCAGATACTCTCCTTTAAGAAAACAGATAATTATTTCTTTCTCAAGATCTATGCTTCATTTGAATGATATATTTAAAACTGTCTTCATATATTCTGTCCCATTCATGTGCTTTGATTACAAAATTGCTTAGTTTATCTTCTGCCATCTTTTAACCATCACTGTATTTAATGTAATGATCCAGTGCCATGCTGCATATCTTCTACCACCAGCTAAAGAGAGCCAGGAGGAAGCAAGCACAGCTGTCACACTCTGAGCTATTTCTCTATTCCTTCCTGCTCTTCATTGCATCAGCAGCTCTGTGCTTCCCATAGTCCAACTCCAACTACTCTTGCAGTGATTGTTTTTCATATTTTTGTTTTATTGGTTAGAGCAACAGCCATGTTTCCAAGGCTATGACAAAACACTCCACCAGCACTGTTACACTTGTCAAGACACACCTGGTGAAAACTGATTTTATTTCATTATCACTAAAATCAGATGGGGTAATTGAGTCATCTGTACATCAACCTTGTTATTGCCTCTTGTAGCTGCTCTTGTACCAGAGAGCCATAAAACCCAACCAGTGGAACAGCAGATGTACCTGAAGGCATGAACTGATGGCTGCATCCCTGTAACCACAGACCTCTGGCCAAGGATGGACAGAGCACACAAGGAGGGGTGAAACCAGGATGGAGGTGGAGGTTTAAGTCAGTGTAATTCAGAAGTCTGAAAAGAAAACAGAAAATCTTGGGACTATTATGGAGAGGAAAGGAGAGAGGAGTTGTGTTCTTGTTCTCCCATAAAGTAGCTCTCTGTCAATATGCTTTTAGATGTATAATTTTGTCTGCACTCTTTCTTGCCACCTCCTGCTCAGGTAACAGGATTTCACACCAATAATACCAATAAATATCATAAATACCACCCTATATCTGCTTTCTTTTCTCTCTGTTCCCCTGGAAAAGCTGTTCCAGAAACCAAAGACTATGGCTCAGCACACAGGCCCTGCTCACAGCTCTTTCAGGTTTCAGATGCCAAAGTTGCCTGAACTTGCTCCTTTCTTTCTGCAGATTTGCATCCAGAATTTTTATTACTGCCTTTTCATCTGCCAGATACCTGTCCAGAAGATACTGTAAGATGATAGTTTAGCTGCCCTAACATTTGTTGTTTGATTCTTCCCAGTCAGCTGTGGGGTTTCAGCATTGTCTACTCCAGGCAATAAGGTCTCCACTCCCACCTCTTTGGATATGGATTCACCATCAGTGCCAGGTGAGTCTGCAGTGCTTCTGCCCTTCAAAAGAAGGTGATTTTGGTGAGCAGGTCTCAAATCAAGAGTCCATTTTTGTGCAATTTTAACATCACTGAAGACTTCTGCAGAGAATGGCAAGAGGTTGTACCTACACCATGAGGAAGAACTGCTGGCTGCTTGCCTTTGTGATCTGACTTCATGACTTACCCTGGTTCAGCCCCTTTGGCAGAGGGTGCAAAACAGAGGAGACTTACAGAGCTACAGGGCTGCAAAAGACAAACTTCAGACATTGGAGAAAAATCAAGCCTTTAGGTAAGGAAATGCTGAGTCCCTTGGGATTAAGCAGAAATGTGTGAAACTGTAATAACTGTACAGAAACTGTGATATATATGCAAAACCAGCAGCAGACTGGGTCAGATAAAGCTTTACTAACAGTGAAAGGATACACTCATTCCTTGATCCAAAAAGCTTATTGCATTGATTACTAGTTCTAGATTACTGGTGTGTGTATTAAACAGCCTCTGAAGCACTGCAACAGTCACTTCCAACCAAGTCAATAGGATAAGGTTTTGCTTATGTTTCTTCACACAATTTTTCTGTCCTTGCCAAGAGAGGTCATGTACAGATTTGAAAGTCTCAAACGGTTTCAGAAGATAAAGAATTCATATTCAAATACAGCATGGAACATAATGATCTATTGTATGTACTGCATATTTTTTCCTCATTTGTGCTAGGTCTAGAAAAGATCCAGTTATTGGAACAATTTCTAAAATATTCACTCATGATAGACATAGTTTTATCACCTTCTTTCAGGACAATAATTGTGAGGATTAATAGAACTGTTATTGTCCAAAGTCTTACTCCTGAAATTAATTTAACTATACATCATGTGTTAATACCTATTTTTTACCAAACTAAATATTTTGTGGTTTTTAAATATTTCAAGATTCCAAAAGACAGCCTTCATTTACTGACATGTCAATCATTCAATTCTGCAGCTGGACTCAGCTGGTTTCAGGAGGAAAAATAGGGGAGGAAGTAAAAACAAAAAGGTGCCTAATAGAATATTAGGAGATCAAAAACCCTCTGAAATATTAAAAAAGTATTTATAGTCTATATAAGACAGGTTAAACTCTAGTAATTATATTTATTCCTTATTAATCAACAGAGCTACATATTTAATGACAATTTTCTCTGGACTCATCTGTAAAAATCTTTTTTCATTGTGATCCTTTCAGGCAGCAGCATGAATTTGTATCACTTTTATCACTTTTACTGCTGCACTCACTTCTTTTCTCAGGAGTCTGAAAGACTATTTATAAATCTAGAATATATATAACACACAAATACTTTATCAACTGAGTTTTTATTCATAAGTACTCAGAGAAGGTCACTAGATGAAAGAAGCTTATATTTTCATACAATAAGACAGGCAGTGTAATATATATATATATATATCCTCTTTAACACAAACTTTTGGTTAATCTTATCAGATCACATTAGCTGAAATAAATGAATCAAAAATGTTAGTATTACACTTCTCTTTAGGATAAGAAATGTAATGAAATGTCTCTAAATTAAATTGAAGATTACAATCTTCATACAGTGTGACATTTAGATACAATGAGGAAATTTCTGTGAAGAACCAGTATTCAATGAAGAATACAAATTCTGCAAAAACTGAAATTGTCTTTGGGGGGGGGGGGGGGGGAATGAGTTTGCAGAAAATTAACTTCTTATGCAGAAAGCACATCTGTCTGTTTCACAGGAATATACACACCCAGGTAAAATTCCACTCATGCTGTATCAAACATTTCCATTCACACAGTGACTGAAGAACACCTTAAAACCAGTTACACACCGTCCCCTCTTTCACTTGTCAGGGGATTTGTCCACATGAGCTGCTATAACTGGTTTTGGATGTCACATGGTCCCATTTTTCTTTATGGCCATACTGAAGGAGCTGCACCACAGAGAACACATCTGGTCACAACAATGCTCACCACACACCCAGACCTTTAAAGAAAGCCAGCATGGCTTCAGTGGGGACAGCAGTGTACTCAAACAACAGCATCAGTAAAACATTAAGGCAACAAAAAAGACATGCAGATATCAAGTGCTTCATGTGTCACGAAGACACAGTGGTATCTCCTGGATCTACCTGCACAATAAAATTGAAATGAAATATTATGAAATCTGAATGCATAAGGATTTTGTACAAGTCTTTTGTTTCATCATTTTACAAGTTACCGCTGGCATCTACCACATTAGTCAAATGCAAAGTCAGATTTTTAAGGAACAAAGAGACTTAATTTAGCTCTGAAAATAACAAATTGCTATATGGATGCTTCTGTTTTGAAAACTCAAATATTTCCACTATAGTATTTGATACAACCTTACATCAATACCAGAAATCTCTATCTGAACAAAATTTTTCATCCCTAAAAGAAGAGCTATATTCCCATTCAGAAGCAGGCTCAGTCAGCCCAGCATTTTGCAATGAATACTGCTCCATTATGAAGATTCCCCTCCACTACAGGGAGAAGGAATAAAAAGGCGAGTGAAATAAAGACACCCTGTTATTCCCCAGTGCTCAGATTATCAAAACAGACAACTTGTCAGCTTTGCATAATTTGGAGGATCTTGTAAATTTACATTTTTATTAAATCAACTACAGCAGCTATTTTCTAGCTTTATTAACCACCTCTGCAACACTGATGGGTAATTTCACGCAGACATTGCAGCAGAATGCTTTGCAGGGTCATTAGGAGCCATAAAAGCTGCTCTGGCTCCAGAAGATCCTCACTGGAGAACACGTCAGGCATGAGATGCAGCATGTTGAAAATCAAGGATGTGTGTGTTGAAAGTAGTTAACATACAATAAGAATACATCAGTTAAATATCTAAGTTGATGCCAAAACATTGTTGCATGGCACAATACAAGTATTTTAGCTTGGTTGCCTAGCAAGAGATTAGGAAAAATAATTTAGGGGCCTTCTAGGTTAAAAAACCCAAGAATCTTCATTTATTGGCTCCAAGAAATGTTAACCTTTTTGAATTAGTAGGTATTAAACAAGTGGTGATAAAATCAGTCAATATTGCCACATCCTGGAATGGCTTTTTGTTGAAGTGTTTTACAACACAGCAGATTCACATTTTAATTTACTTTTTAAAAGTCTGATTTAACAATATATTTTTTAAAATTTATAATACAGTATTAAAGGAGAGAGAATACATACATCTTTTCTACATGATAATAACTCTCCACTGCACATTACCCTTTAGCACAACATAAAGAACAGCATTGCCTACATTACCCTTTACAAGAATTCCACACCAGAGCTCTACAAAAAAATCTTTATCTTAGCAGTCTGTTTCAATTGCTGGCAAAAATTAAACCTGTCCTTTTCAGTGAAATTATGTTGATATATAAAGGTTAAGAGATGTTCCTTACTAGAGAAGGATGTTAAACTTTTGAGTGCAACTCTCACTTTTCACTCTTAACTTCATTTCAGCTACTGGAAAACACACTGGTCAGCTTTTTCCACCGTTTCTTAGCCACAAATATTTGTTTAAAAATAATTACAGACTTAAACGACTTGGAAAATATGAATATGCCACATAGACTATGAAAAAGAGAGTAGCACAAGTATGTTATAGTCTCTCAAAGATAACTTCAAGCATAGTCACCACTGAGATTCTTTTCAGAAACAAGTTGTCATCATCATCATCTTTGCATGGCTTGGGTTGGCACAGGCCTTTAAGATCACCTAGTTCCAATCTCCCTGCCACCCACAAGACCAGGTTGCTCAAAGTCCCATCCCACCTTGCCTTGAACACTTCCAGGGATGAGGCATCCAAAACTTCTCAGGGCATCCTGTTCCAGTGTCTCACCACCATCACCGTAACAATTCCTTCCTAACAACCAACCTAAATCCCATCTCCTCTTTTAGTTACAAAAATGCTCCCCCTTATCCCATCACTATCTATGCATGTTAAAAAATTGCCACCTCTCTTTTTTTAAGCTCTTTAATTACTGGGAAGTGCTCTGAGGTCTCCCTGAAGCCTTCTCTCCTCCAGGCTGAACAACCCCAGATCTCTCAGCCCATCTGCACAGAAGAGGTGCTCCAGACCTTGGACTACCTTTATGGGCCTCTGGACTCCTCCAGTGGTTCAGAGTGTGTCTCTACTCCACACAGTCTCACCAGAGCAGGACAGAGGGGCAGAATCCCCTCCCTGGCCCCGCTGCTTTGGGTGCAGCCCAGGATGTGGGTGGCCTCCTGTGCTGTGAGCTCTCATTGCTGGGTCACACTGAGCTTCTCACTAACCAGCACGCCCCAGCCCTTCTCAGCAGGGTTGCTCTCAGCTGTACTTGTGCTCAGGACTGCCTCAACCCATGGGCACCTTGCAGCAATTCTTCACAAAATCAAGAGCTTATGAATCAGGTGTCACTGCATTTCTGGTACATACATGCGTCTGTGCCCTTTCTTTGCTTTGGTTTATAATGGCAGAAGAGAGTGCTCACTCTCTGGAGCATTACTAATAATTTGTATATACTACATATGTATATACATATATATATATACATATGTATACTAATAATAATTACTAATAATTTGCATCTTCTGAACTGACAGTAAAGACCTGAAATCTGTCAAAATACAATGAAATAAACCAAATCCAACGTAGTCTGTTTGCCCTTTCAGCAGAAGCAGCAGTGAAAGTAGTAGGTGCTGTGCTTTCCAGGATGCTTGTAGGTCTCATGGAGAGAAACAGGAAGACACGACCCCATTCATTGAACACAATCAGCCCAGCATGGGCTCCTGCCAGCAACATGCATATAATTACAGGCTTTGGGATTTAACGTAATCTCACAACTAAAGGATGACTCTGTCTTACAAGTAGCTTCCACATGCTGCACTACATGGTTAAAGGCTCCTGTAATTACAATTTCTGTAAGGCTTTGTACTTTGTAGAGGTTTTTTTAATTAATTAAAATGATGACCTTTCAACTGCTACATCAGTCTCTAACAAAACAAAGCTAAGCGTTCCCTCAAAATTACCATACTGGAAGTGGAGACTCTCTCTTACACTTAGCATAAAACAGCTGCTTCTACCCTCATTAAAAAAGAAAAAAAAAAAAGCTTCTACTAAAATCACTTGAACAAAAGTGGAATAACTATACCTTTCTATAACTATACTGCTTTGCTCCCATATTCTCATCAACCTATTAAGCAGCCGTGAAATTGGAATATCACACTAGAAAATAAAATGTGTATTTGGAGGTATGAGTCTAGAATATAATGTAAAGTCACTTAATCTACTACAAGAGATTTTTTAGGAATTAACTCTGCAAGTTTTTATGTGCAAAACTTTAAATTCAAGATATGCTTAAAAAGGATGGCAATGGAATATCACAGCTTTAGAGAAGCAGCAAAAAGAAAGGATGGCACAAGCAGTTTTGACTGGCAATAGCTTCAAGCCTTTGCAAGTTGAAGAGAAATGCTGATTGACTGATACAATTGTGTGCAAGTTGCCAGGAAGACGTGGCAGCAGCAGCTTTACCAGAACAGAATGGATTTCTGTACTGAAATTGGGTGCACACTGGATGCTTGCCTGCAGCTTGAGCAGCCACCAGCCAACTGGCTCCAACCACTGCACTTTCCCAGCCCACGTGGACTATTCCTTCCCAAAAGTGGAACTGGTACTGACAGTACCAGGGAGTGTATCCCAGAACATGATGACTGTAAAAACAACTGAGCAGATCATTTCACAGTAACCCAACAACCTACAACTGCAGCAACAGGTACAATACAATCATTGGTGTATAAATGGGGGAAGACTAAGAACAAGAATAGAAAAGATCATTACCTACCTTGTGTACAGAGACCTATACTAGAACCCAGTATTCAGCTCTGCCATGTATGATGGGATTTCCTCAATTCAGATTTGCTTTTAAAAGGCTGAAAAACTGGACAGGGTGCAGAATAGGGCACCAAGAGCAATATGAGCAGTGAAAGTCTTGTGCAGTGCCAGACTCAGAAAGCATAATATCACATTGGGAGAGTTAGAATAGTGACCTGATTAGACAGTGCCTATGAGCTGTCATGGGATGGACACTTTAAGTGCTTATGAGCTTCTACATCACTTCATAGACAAGTGTTAAAATACAAACTAATCACTTGCTGACTGGAAGATCTACTGACAGATAAAACTGCCAAAATGGTTCTCAGAAAAGCCTACCTGCCTTTCTGGAATGTGCATTTTTGCAAAATATCAGTTATTGGATATGCTGTAATAGTAACAACCTGCTTACACATCTTATATGTCCTCTCTTGTCTTAGAAAGCAAATGAAGCAAGATATGAGATTTTGATGGCCTCCTACTGTCTGTAACTACTGCTTTGACTAAGAGAAGTGGACACCATTAAAAAATAGACTGGAAGAGTTTTCAAGCTTTTTCATCCTTAAAATACTCATCAGGTTTGTGCATGAAATGTTGCACAAATAAAATGGTATTAAAAGATAAGACTGGCTATACATAGGTAAACAATGTTTTATCAAATATATAATTAACACTTAAATAAAAATATTTTTATAATCAGAATCCTTAACATGTTAGAAAAAGTGCCCCGTTACACACCACAATTAGTCCACTTTCTCAAAACACTGACATTTTAGAAACAGGGAGACCCTTCTGTGCACCATCCTCAGCCACAACCATCCTCTCCCTTGTGCTATAAAAGAAGGGACAGGATCCACAGCAACAGGCAGAAAACACACATGAGCAAATTAACACAAAGCATATCAGGAAAATTCATACATGTTATACATATATAGCATGCATCAGTCACAGGAAATTATCACCATGCTTTCTCCCCAAGTCACCACAACAAACAAAGGAAAGGTTCCTAGGCATAGGGTGAAATATTTGTAATGCAAGTCTCAAAAGTGAAAGGTTGACAGCCTCAAGCTTGTTTTAGTGTTACTCCTCCATGGATCATTAATGCTTTAGTGATGTCCCACTGCCATTCATTACATTTTTAACAATTCCTCCTAAAATACTCTTCCAATAATCCAGCTTGGTCAGACAACATTAATACCTGAAAGTCTGTATACAGTATTTATCAGTTTTGTTTAACCTCTCCTCCTTTTTTTTAAATCATAGAAATCCTAGAATCTCCTGAGGTAAATATTGTGTATAAAAATGGTCAATAAAAAATGGGGACAGCTAGATACAAGGGCAATACAGTGCATTCCAGAACACCCTAACATAAAACTAAAATATGCAATCAGCAATTGCAAAATTAAAAAAAAAAAACCAAAAAAAAACTGGTCTTCCTGTATTATTGTGGATGTATCCCTTATAAATGATCAACTAATAACAAATCTCTGCTGTAATTTTAGTTAATTAATTAGTTTTCTAATACTCTAACATTTTTACACAAAAATCCTCACACATTTCTTTTGCACTGTCAGGTACAAAATTAGAGCTACCAAAGAATACCAAACTTCAAGTTCTGTATTACATCTTCCTTAACCAACAAGTAATTTTGAACTTGCACACCTTCTATAAAATTACAAACAGCCCCATTCTGAATTCTTGATGAGTTCAAAGGCCTCAGAGTGGCTTTAGGGTCACGAGAAGAGTTCCAGCTTGGACTTTTCTGAATGTCTCAGCCAGCTGCTCACACATGGGCTGTGCCAGCCACAGCACACCCCTGCCATCCTCACTGCTTTGAAAGCTGATACCTTGCTTCTTTATGTCACCAGTCAAAAATCTTTCTTTTGAGCATGCTTCACAAGACTCAATAAGTATCAGTGAATATTTCTTAACAGTAATTTTATTTTTCCCCTTAATTTTCTGTAACAATTGTGACATTTCAAATCTTCCCTTAGAACTTTCCTCTCACCATAGATATCTGGATTCTTCCAGATATACAATAAACATTGTATACAAATATTCTATACAGACATATTTTTAACTTTTGCAACATGTCAGGCATGAAATCCATTTGTTGCTTTTTTTCTGAATCCTTTCTGTTCACTCCTGTGTTTCAATATGAGAAGCAACTATAATTACATTTAACAGCCTTGGTGCAGTTCAACACACACCTGAGTAAGTAAAGGGCAGTTATTTTCCTGTGCCTGTGACATGACCTTTCTTAGTGCAGCATTAGTTACTCCCTTTTGCAAGTACTGCTGCAAATTTATTGGCAAACCTAACTGCTATTTCTCCACATGTGCTGGTCCCTCCAAGCACTGCTGCTTTCCCAGCTTTTCATTCACAGTATATCATTGTATCTTGGATTATTTCCCCAGAGACATATTTACTTGCCAAGTCATATTATATTCTTCTGCATATTACACATTTCTAGTTGTTTTAAAGACTAGTTAAAGACATCTCCATTCTTTTTACTGTGTAGGTCTCCTGATCTAATTTCATCTGCTAATTTTATCAACAGTTAATGAGGGTGTTAAATCACTACTGCTGTCTTTATCTTTGAGCCAACTCCTGGGGGTGTTTCTCAACCAACTCATTTTTAGGTATTTTCCCTTTTTAGACCATGAGCATTTAAAATACACCAAATGCTTTAGAAGATGCAAAAACATCCTGCAGAGTTGCATCAAGCAATAGCATTTATTCCATTATTTTTGTATTATAACCCAAACCATGACAGTGTCCTGAGGTGATTTGATGATGCTGAATTGTGTCCCCATTCATTGATTTAGCCCAGAAATAAATTTTTCACCTTTAAAACTAGATCAGAGAGTGACTATTTTGTTTGTTGAACAAACAGTTTTTCCACTTTTCTCTCAGGAAATCTTTTCCTTGGATTGGTAGGGGAAGGGGCTTGAATCCGCTTTCTAGAGAGACCCCCTTTTGGAGCTCCTTCCCAAATTTGCCCTAAACCAGAACACAGAGTTCATTATTTACAAATCTATACCGCTTATTAACTATGTTCACATTACCTTCAAGACCTGAAATCCTTCTCTCTCTTTAATGTTTATTCAATATTTATTTCATTACTGAAATTTTATGGACACCAGCACTAAATCAAGATGATGATCATGTCCAAAACTTCCTTCTTTCTTCTTTCTTCAAAACATATCTTTTTTCTTTTCCTCTCCTCTTTTTAAGGGCATTTATTACTGTTTTTCATGGCATGTCAGTAGCTTTCCATTCAAACAGAAAGTCAAACTCTACCTGGGTGAGAACAAACAGGTTCCACCTACAGATACCAAACATCAATGTGTTCACAGTCAGAGACAGAAGTGTCAAACAATGCATGCCTGAATTTCTTTGTACTGGTTCAGGTGTCCCAGGTTTTATGAAAACCAGCTCATACAGCAATTGTTGTAAAGCACTTACTTTTTTCCCCCCAATGTACTTACTATTTTTTCCCCAACATACACACCAGCTGCTGCACTTCAACAATGAAAATAAACTTGGTACCACAAAGAGTTGCTGTGTACAGATTCTCTCTATGAACTTACTTAGAAAGAGCTACATAAACTTAATTGATCAAAAGGGAGCCACAAAATGATGAAATACTTTGCAGAGGCATATGCTAATGGTACTGCACCAACTTCCAAGGCCTGCTGCCTTACTGGAAAGGTCCATAAAACTGTTGAGGTGATGGAAATACTTCCAAGCTGCTGCCTGGAATGCAGAAACGGGATGGTAACTGTGTCATTTTATTTATTTTAAAGTAAGGCAAGGAGAAAGAGGCCTGGACATTTTAACAGGAAATTAGAAAGCTAGCTGATGTAAATTCACCACCTCTCAAAGTTTTAACAGCCCAAGTTGCCCTCCCCCTTTTGCCCATTCCCAATCTCTGGTCTGCATCTGAATGCTCACAGTGCTGCTAATGGATAAAAATGGAAACAAATGTATGCAACCAATCACAGTGTGCTCCTGTGCCAGCTTCCCCCTTCTGATTCATCAGACCTGCATCTCCATACTGCTGCTACGTATTAAAATCAATGTTCTGCCTCTTCATTATTGTCATTATTTCTCTTTCACTCCAGAAGTTTCCTTTCCTTCAGACTGCTGCCTGACCAGCTTGTCAGGACATATTTAAATCAATATTTGTGCATAGGCGTGTTTGTGCCGTGCATCTGGATGCCACCTCATTACCATCTGAATTCCCATCATTTCTGCCAAGGCACAAAAACATAGGGGTAAAAATCATGTCAAATGACAGAAGATTACAGCCATCTATCTCCATCATTTAAAAATATGAAGGAACTGCAGATTTTGCCATCAGCTCATTTCATACCTGGTAGGAAAATCTAAATAAAGATTGAATGCAGCATTTTCTATGATGCATGAAAACACAATGCAGCTCAAGTAGAAGGCATTAAAGATTCATCCTCTAGTTGGCCACAACTGGAGCTTCATGTTGCTTATGTGAACTTTGCCTGCTGTACCTGGGGCTCACCTTGCAGGTAGGTCATGGAGGAGAACCCTAACAGTGCATGTTGTTAACAAAGAAACCAACCATTTGGGGTCAGGTGGATGGTGAAGTTCCTCTTTGGGGAGCAGAAGCACTGCTGAGAGCAAATGCAACCAAGAGACCCATTCACACAGAATTGCTGTCGCTGATTGATCTCCAATAGAGAGAGCTCTGCTGGTGCTGTGGTCCAGCAACAAAGATGCTGGCTCCTGTAGAAATGCTAAACACACACTGGGGGAAAGGGGTGAGGCTGCAGGAAGTCAAGATACACACTCTTAGCATATTATAAACAAAAAGAGTATAAAAATACATATGTAAAACCAATAAATGTATGCTTGCTTTCATTTGGCTATGCAAAGCCTTTGAAAGAAGAAGCATCTTCCTCTGGTCAAAACAGGGATTCACTGCATTCCCTCATGTAACAACATGTCTATGCCTTGATTTTTATTTTTTTAATCAGAAGCACAGCACACTCCTGAAAGAGGTGTTTCATTTATGTTAATTCACATCTTACTAACATGAGGATGAGCCTACAGCTACTGTCATTTTCACATGAGGCTTCAGTAAGCATGCTCTGCTTTTTTCCAAAACAAGCAGAACAAAAATCCTCACCTAAAAATAATAATCCACATTTACACTCTACCCACTGAGAGAGGCAGCACATTTTCCACTAACATGCTCATTTCAGGCTGTGCATTTTAAGTCTGTAAATCTATGAAAAGGTGATGACCAAGGGCTCTTTGCTTGGGCAGTCTCCAAGTGACACAGCTGTAACAGCCTTTGGCTGGATGCATGATGCTGCACTTCCCACTGGCCTCTTCCCAGGCATTTTAAATTGACAGATTTCAGATGTGTCTGCATCTGAGGTGTAGACAAATATTTTCCCTGTCTTTTGTGCAAAGCTGTTAGAAAGACTACTTGGAATCCTGAAAATAATGAATTTACTACTATTGGATGCTATCACCAAAACAATGAGGAAAAGTATGTAGTTTTCATAAAATTTGAAGTACTTAATTTATATTAATTTCGTCTGTTCTTTCCTATAGTCTGTTTTCCCCTTCTCTGATAAGCACACATAAATCTCAACTGCAAAATACAAACCTATTTAAATAAAGTATCTGGGTCCTTTAGCAACAATGAATATTGATTTCCCCCCCACATAAAGCCTGGAAACAAACCCTATATTGATGATATCCCTTTTAAGGTCTGAGAAGAGGTAAACTTCAGTTCTTCTCCCCACTTGCTTTCATAAGTCCTAATCTTTGATGTAACATCTAGAAGCCTATATGAATATTCCCTGATATTCTCCCTTAAAGAGCTGAGTTTCTGAACTACAGCTATAATGCAATAAGCTTCAGCGCTGATGCTGATATGATCAGAGGCACAACAGATGTCTCATCCAGAATTTGTGGTTGTGAACCCAGTCCTTGGCAGGATTCAGTCCCTAAAGGCCCTTGTTCTCTCTTTTAGCCAAAGAGGAATGGGAAGGGGTGGGATCAGTTTGAAACGCCTACATAGTCTGGAGTTCAACCCCACAGCGAGCTGCAGACCAAGAGAAGACTACCTACTCCCTCTGAGAAGAATGGAAGAAAATGGCAGAGGTTCATCTGCTTGTCAGTGCCATTAATATTCAGTTTATTCCACCTGAAATGCTGTTTTAAGGGATTGAATCGCTTAGAAGATTGACTTTGATTTTGGGAGGCTTTCATTTGTAAGCTGTCAGTTTGGATCCAGCTGAGGGAGGTTCTGATGGATGGTTTCTAATATCTAAGAGTTGCTTAGTGGCGTATGACAAATGACAAAGAAGTTGCAGAGTGAGTTATATAGTGAGTCAGCAGTCCTTTCCCAGAAGGTTCAATACTAATTAAGAGACAACTTGACACCCTTGCGTAAGGCTGCTTGGAAACTTATGCCCAGATACCAGAAACAAATCACAAGTAACTAAATACCTGAGGCTTCAGCATGGAAATAAATAACAGCCCTACAGTTATATCACAGCACATCTCTCAATACCCCTATCATGGTTTTACTTCAACTTAGTACAAATTTAAGGACATGCTACATGCTCACATGATGGCTGACTAACAAAAAGCTACTTTTTGTTCACTCAAAAAAACCTGCCAGCATTGTAATGTTTGCTTTTTATTTAAAACTGCACTTTGGTGAACAGGCTCTCTCTTGATCCTCCAAACCCACTAAGTGCAGTGATAGATTAATCAGGATGAAGGAAGAGGCCCTGCAGAAAGGCACTGAGCTGGTGTGCAGCTCACCTCCCCTTGGCTCCCTGGATAACACAGCTGCTGCTGGGAGCAGCCCTGTCTTTGGCTCTGGAAGGAAACTCTGCCATTGGCAATGGATTTGAATGATCAGTTCCATCACATTGCCTCCTCTCTCTAATTCTCTGCCAAGATCAACAAGCTCATTTCAGTTTGGTTTCACAGAGACTGACAAAACACTAAGTGATGAGTAGGAATGACAGACACAACCCACCTTCAAATCATTTGCAAATTTCTAGTTTTAATCCATATCAGTTCTGCCCCAGCCACAGTAAACTTGCCTCAAATTCAAGTACTGAAAACCTCAACCTTGGGGGCACCATTTTCTCATCCTAGATTTTTATCAAACACAGAAGTCCCATGAAAATAATCATGTAAAACTTGTGCTGTGCGTTCACTGGCACAAAGAAAACTGTATTTCAGGGATGGGGCATACCTGACTGTAAGGAAATGAGTTACAGTGAAGTGGCAGTATGAACCAGTGTAATAAAAAGACAGACTCAAAAGTTACAAGAGCAATGCAAGGGGAAAATACACTATGATGCACATTACAAGCCTGTTCAAAACCTGAGCACAAGTGGTGTAGACACAAGAAGACATCTTCTGAAGAAGCTAATCAACCATTTAGTTAGCAAGGAAAGGTCGTGTCTCTGATCAGTGGGATCTAGGAATTATAATTAAGCAGAAGACCCACATCATATGCTCCTCACAAAAGGCTACAGTATTTTAGAAAATTGCACTAGTTTTTGGTTGTTTGTCAGGGGTTTTAATACTATGAAAAGGTGCTTGGGGCTTGTTGGTTGTTTGGTTTTACTTTTACAACTGGTGTTCTTTTTGTTCCAGTCTTCATATATACATTATTATATTTTACATATAATATGTAAAATATCTCCCTAGCATGAGTGACAAAATCTAAAATTCTGTCTTTCCTTTCTTTCTCCAATTGCTTCTGAACCATGTGGTGTTTAATTTGTGAGTGAAGAGACTATATGATTTAAGTCAATAATGAACCAGCCTAATACCAAATAAGAAACTCAGCAAGACCCAATCAGAAACTTTAAAAAACCCAAAGAAACAAAAAAACCAACCATGTAAATTTTTTTATTAAAAATAAGGCTCTCACTACTTCTTGAATTTGGCCACAAATACTTGTTTTTCTCAAACTGAAAGCATAGTTTTTGTGGTGTTTTATACTGTGTCTCTATTGGACAGCTATAAAAAGTTCACATCAGGAGAAAAAGCAATTCAGTGGATTGTTATGTTTGTCACCATATAAATCCTCTTCATAACATTCTTCTCAAGCTGATTTTCAAGGTTAAGAGCTGTTTCCCATACTCCTCTGCTATGTTAGATTATTAAACAGGTGTCATAAAGAGGTTTTGATTTTGTAAGAGATCAAAAATAAGTTTTCCTTCATACTTTTAGGCTACAGAACATATACTCAGCATTAGAGCTCTGGTGAACCTCCTGCAAATCCCTGACAATGCAGAAGCTTTCTTTGCTCTGTGCAGGGTGCAAGAAATAAGCTTTCAGGGAAGGCAGCTGCATTTTATTTTCTGCTTTACAAACAGCTTTTGGGGAACATCTATTCATTTCACATTTAGTCAAGTGCTCTTTTTTCAGCATCTTTTAGATGCTGCTTAAATGAAACTTCCCTACTCCTCCTCTTCACTTTAAGCTTGTTGAAGCAACACCAGAAGAAAATGCACCTGGACATTTCTGAACTGAGCATTTGGTGGGAAGACAAAACTGAAACCCCAAGCTTGCTCCATGTTTGAAAAAGGAAACAGAAAAGGAAATAGAGAAGGCTGGAATTTTAAATCCTCTCCAAGTATGAGCAAACTTCCAAAACTGTCTTAGAGGGGCTCTGTCACTGTCACATTGAGTCTCCTGCCTCAGACTGATTCCCTACACTGTGCCTGGGACACAGCATCCCTGTGACTGGAAGTGACAACATGCCACCAGATACCAGAGCAGTGACTGGCAGTGACCAAGTGACCAGCACACAAAACCCCCTATCTGGATTAAGTAATGATAAACAGGAATATTTTCTGATAAAACTGAATGAAGACTGTTCTACTTATGCCACAGCAGCAATTATGGGTTGTTTTTGAAATGAGACAGCTGGTTTCCAAACACCTCAGGAAATCCCACCACCACCATCAAAAAGAGACAACCCAGGAGACAAAGTCACTAATGTGGAACAACTGCAAGCTTTCAGCAGATAAGAGGACCATGCTCCTCCCTCAATCAGATGGTGGAGTGGAGATGATGTAACTGGATTTAAAGCCAGATCTGCTCAGCAGATGGGGAACAACAGTCTCCTGTCACTCTTCAATTAGAGAAACATATTTCAAAGCAAGAGATGCTCAATCTAGGTGTTAGGAATCAGTAAGATTTGACAGAAGACCCTGAGTCCTAGGATTGTTGCTTTTCATTTTTTTGCTTATTTTTTTCCTAATGCACTGAGCAGCCACTATCTTAAATCTGTCTTCTCTTACAGACAGTCTGCAAAGCACAAAGATGGCATCACTGGGTGCAGCTCTTCACCTGCCAGGGAATGCTCCCCTGTAATCAGCCCTTTGTAGCTGCTTCCTTTCTCCTTGCCTTTTCCTCCTACCACAGCTTCAGAACCATGGGGATGGAGCTGTCTCCAGCCCTGTGACACCAAGGTTTAAAAAGATTTTCTGTGAACTGAACTGAGTAACAAAGAAAGACCTTCTTTTGCTAAATCCTTAGCAAATTCTTATCAAAATTACAGTAAAAAGGCAAAAACAGTCATCTTGTCTGAAGCCTGCAACAAGGTGATAATTATTTAAACTTTTATCCCTCTTACTTAAAAGTGAAATGTGGTAACACTGATGCATCCATTCACTTTTTTTGATCCATAAGCACAAATCCCTATAAAAAAAATTCTTAATTAAAAAGACTGAAGCACATAGAAATTTGAGGATGTCTGCACACATCACTCCAAGCACCCCTGCACACAGATGTGGAGTCCCAGATCAGTGTCCATCTACTCCCTCTGCTGGCAAGAGCTGACACTTTTTCAAAAAATACCTACATTTTTGCTGGCAATGCACAACGTGAACATTGCAGTACACTGCACCAAATCTTAGTGCTGGTGGTCGGATGCTTTGCAGTGTGCATCTTCAAGATAACTTGCACAAAGAATATAAGCAGCTTCCCAGCAAATTCCAGATAAGCACCAAATAAGTGTCCAGTATTCATTTTAATTATAGTTCACACAGAAATGTTCACAGATATGAAACTGGGTTGTTAGTCTTTCACTCCATAAAAACTTCCAGATTTCATTATTATAGCAGGCTTAAAATAAATAATGCAAGATTCATGAAACAGGATGTTCTGTTTCATTTAAAATATTTATGGAATTCTCTAAAAAAGAAAATCACTGCTCGTATTTTACTCTGAAAATTGAAATGCAAGAGGCTGGATATGCATAAGGGAGCCTGACAGACTGCAAAGCTGCCCCAGCCCCACCATCCACATACCTTCACCCTCCCTTGGACCTAAGGGGCCTGGTGGGGTAACCAGCCTGCTACATTTTTGGCTCAATTAATTACAGAGACAAGCCCATTACTTACTCTGCCTCTCATTTCAAACCTATGAATGGTTGATCGCTTGGATTTTTTTTGCCTGATATCACCTTTCACGGAAATTCTGTATTGTGCTATATTAACGCAGTACTTCCATAAATGTGAGCATTCATCAACTCATTACAAAAGCTTAGAAATTAATGTCATTAATGTCTTGACACATTGTCAAGAGAGAGATTTTATGTCTCTTTTCAGTAAGTTGTTTTAAAGCTCTCTCTCTGTTTCTCAAAGCATCATTCTAAAAAATTTATTTTGTATGATGAAGTAATCATAAGGTTGACACAACTCCACAAGTCTGTACAAAACACACATGGACCTTTAGTTTTACATTGTTTATGTAACATCCTTCATACCTAAACACACACACACCTACTTGTGCACTTGGTGATTTGCACACATCATAAAAATGGGATACAGATGCAAACATTATCAACTTCTCCAAATTGTAAGTAAGGCTGACATTACTGCCACCCTTTAAATAATCATTAAAAAATCATCTTTTTTGCTTTACTACTTTAGTGCCAGACACAGAGTTCATTTTTTATTTAAACTCTCTGAACACCACATGCTCCTTCAGAAAGGCCTTATCAGAAAAAAACCAGAAAATAACTGGAACCAGAAAATTCTTGTTATCCCAGAAGGCTTCATACATAAAACAAAAATTGGGAGTGCTGGTATGATGACCCTTTAGGCAACACGGTACACATGCACCCCCATTCTACAGGCACAAATCTGCCTTATTTTTTTTAAAGAGATTGAGAGAGAGAAGGAGAATACTATAACCAAAAGATGGTTCTCCTCACAGAAAGCATGGCTGTAATAATCCATCATGTGATTGGCAACCTGACTGTGTAACAATACAGGTCACCCTAAAAGCTAGGATGTTAAAAAACCCTTCAAAGAAGCTCTTCTAATGGGAGGGAATTCCTAAGATTCCCCCAAGGGGAAAAAGCGACTTTTGCAGTGACAGGTTAAAAAATGCTGAAGGGAGAAGCAAAATACATTTCCCAAATTCCACAGGCAGAGGGCAGCAGGCTCCAGCCAGCAGCGTTGTCTTGGGGCTTCCAGCTGTTTGATTTGACCTGCCTCACCGAGAGCATCATCTTTGTGTAACTGTGACTGAAACCACAAGATATTTAAGCCATTTAAAAAGGAACCTACATACACACTCACTATTTCAGAAACGTGCTTTTTATTACAGGTGGCACCTCTGTGTAGCATAAAGAAAGTTAGGTGGTGGTTCTAGTAAATGTTAATCTTTGTAAGTTAATAAAAACTCTGCTCTGAAGTGCTACTGCAGCTTTGCAAAAGGAACACACAGCAGAGATGAAAACTAAAGTATGGGAAAAACAAAACATGCATTATAAATGACAACTTGTCTCCTCAATCTCAGCCATCTCTTAAAGCCAACAAATACAGGGCCAAAGTAATTTTTATTTGTGGAATGGAAAAAGTCTGAAGAATCTAATCTTCTAATCTAAGCAGATCACTTTTTTAATTGGCTCTATAAGGCTGTCTACAAGAATTCGACATTTGCATATAACGATAATGCATATTAGACAGTAATTACCATGGACTTTTCTTTAATTATAACTGATAATGCAAATAAATCCTGTGTTCCCAACTGAAGAATGTAATTAAGTCTGAGTAGGTCAGGGAGAAGGGAAGAGGCAAAACCATTGATTTTAAAATCAGGGGAATGGCACACTACATATATAAATTCCCTTCCTCCTCCCACTCACATCAAAGAGCATAAAAACTCCATCTTCTCCAAAGAAAATGAAACAATCAGCTCTCTGACTTGCCCTGTTTACTAATGATACAAAATGTTTTCTTACAGAGCTTTAGCCAGGATTTGTAAACTCTTCTTCACAAAGAAGAGAAACTGTTTTTCTTTTCCAACATTAGTGCAGTGAATTTCTGATGAATGTGAGCAACCCCAAGCAAAGGAAGGATTGTTAATTAATAAGGAAAAGTAACCTGAAGACTGAAAACAAAGACAAGGGAGACTGAAGGCAGAGGTGAGAGCAGCTAAGATCCCAAAACAATCTAAGTGTAGTTTAAGGAGGTAATTTAATACATATAAATAATCCCAACTTTCATTATTAGAACCAAACAATTTAAAAACATGCATGGCAAAAGCTGTCACCTTTAACAGGTATGCACGTCTAGCCTTGGAAGCAACACCTACAATTGAGTCTAAGTCCAAGAGTAAATTTAACAGGCATTGACATGAAATATTGGATTGACAACACAGCCCACAAACACCTCAAGGTAATCCCTGGGATGTGGCCAGTTTGGCCACAAGGACTTGAAAGAAATTCACTATCTTTTCAAACAGTCAGCAGCAAGAAACTCTGGCATTAAAATGAAAAAAAAAAAAAAAGAGAAAAAAAAAAAGTTGCGCAAAGGAAGCATGAAGTGAACTTTCAACATTTAGGCCATGCCATTCCCTCTGGGACTGACTAAAGCTGACAATCCATCAGCTTGACCTTCCCTGCACAAGCACTCCCTGAGAATTGCAGTCTGAAAGTTCAAGCTTTACATTTCATATCAGCTGGTAAGGAACAGCCCCAGCAGGAAAAGTTCACCATCTCCACTGAGGCTTTGCTGTGCTGGGCTCGTGGCCACAACCTCTTCCAAGGATGTAGAGAAAGTCAAAGGTGATCACACCAAAGTCACTCACCTCCAAAGCATACCAATACATCTTCTGGAGAAGCTGAGAGGAGCAGACTGCCTGTCTTGTAGAAGGGAAAAGATTTCCAAGGGAAGAATTTGCACAGAAGCCTCAATTTTGAGATTAAAAAATAGAACTTACAATTCCTTCAGCAGAGCCTCTGCCTGACGTGGCTCTTTCTGCACCAAAGAATAATTAGACATCCTGCAGCACAAAATCCTGCACAGTGGACAGCTCTAATCTATGTCAGCTTTAGTTCAGTTATGCCTGAACTATGATGTTGAGGGACAGACCCTTCTCAGTTAAGTATTTGTGAGTATCATGGCTTAACTCCAGCCAGCAGCTAAGCATCACACAAACAATTCCTCACTTCCTCCTCAGTGGGATGGGGAAGACTCAAAACAGTGAGAGAACTCATGAGTTGCAGTAAAGACAGTTTAGTGGAACAGAATAGTAAGAAAATAATGACAGTAATTATAAAAGAACTAAAACATACAAAACGAGCGATGCACGAGGCAGGTGCTCACCACTTGCCAAGTGATGCCCACCCAGTCCCTGAGCAGCACCCCCTGGCCAGCTGTGCCCCCAGCTGATACACTGAATATGATCTTGCATGGTCTGGAATATCCCTTTGGCCAGCTGGGGTCACCAACTGTGGGGTTGTGTCCCCTTGCAACTTCTGGTGCCCCTCCAGCCTTCTCACTGGCAGGAGATGATAGGCTGGGAAATCCTTGACTTACTGTAAACACCATTGAGCAACAACAAAATCATCAGTGTGATATCAATATTAATCCAAAACACAACTCTGAATAGTTGATAGGAAGAAAATTAACTTTGCCCCATCCAAAACCAGGACAGAGACATAGACCTGTATTCAGGCAATTAGGTCATATGAAAACAGGACTGCAGCTTTGTACATGGTAATTTGAAGAAGTCTGATCTACAAGTGAAAAAGATCATTCTGTATAACACTACAGTTGGGTATTTTTGTTGTTTCCTTATCGGAGATTTCTTTTTAGAAAAACATCTGCATTGGCATTAACTATAATAAACTACCATGGATAAGCTGATCATCTCGAAGGCAGCTTAAGCAGCAGAATGTGTTGGTCAAATGAGATTCAATAAGTTTGTACTCAGAACTGGACTATAAAATGACACCAACAGATGGAACTATTATTTATTGTTTCCCCATTTGTATCTCAAATACATAATTTTCCTTTTTTTCCAGGTACAGGCATCATGCTTACCCTGCTTCCTTCCTGCCCTGTGCAAGAATAACAAGACCCCTAAGTGCACGAGGTGACACTCAACTCCTCTGCCATTGAAGGCCTTGCACAGCTCTCCCTGGCTCTGACAGACTGAACAACTGCACTGTCCCCGTGTAGAACTGTCTCATATTAATTTATCACTGTTTCCAAAGAGTTCAAAAGAAATTAACTTCTCTGACTGAAAACAAGGAGACCTACATAGCCTGGCAGGCAGGCCTCCTGTGCAAGGAAACTCACCTGCTGCTTTGATTCTGTATGTGGCCAAATGCCACCTGCCTGAAAAGGCCAAAAAAGTACCAGCTAGAAAACCTCCCCTGTTCCCCTCCTTGCTGACTCTGTCAGGCTCCTGAAATGAACTGCCATTCACCACCTGGAAAGCAGCACCAAACAAGTTTCCCCCACAGACCACAGACACTCCTGTGGGACTTCCCTCACATCATTAACTCACACAAAACAGGCTGTGCAGCTGCAGCCTGCCACCAACCCAGAGATGAAGGGAAAGATAACTAAGCCATGGGCTATGAAAGAAGAGGGGATGCTCTGAGAAAACAATAAAAACCTCCCTGGTGGTTTTTCCTCCCCTCTCATATATGTTGCACACAGTTAAAGGAGAACTCTCTGCTTCTGCTCCCCCTTCCTTATCATCAGGAGATTTCTTACTGCTATGTATTCTGTGTGCATCAGCAGCATCCAGTTTTGAACCAAACCCCAATGCACTGTCAGGTGAAAGGAATACTTTTTTTTTTTTTCCTGAAAGCACAACTCTGTGACTTCAGCCACATTCAGTCCCAAAGCTCCTCTTTAGACTGATGAACAGATATTTAAAATGTTCACCTTTGAGCTCTGTGACAGGATGTAACTGTTTGTAGCTAGTTTGTAGTGTCATCTCAGGACTACAGAATATGCCAGAGGTATTTCATACACAGAAAGGCATTTTTTGAACAGAAAGAGAAATTCTGCAAATAGAGCAAATACTGAAGTCATAGACTTTATATTGAATACCCTGGGAAAATCTGCAGAGATGTTTATATGGTACACAGATTCCCATTCTGTCTATAAAACATCAGTCATTCCAGCTCTTTCTTGCTAGATGCATTCATAGTTTTTTTTTCCCCTGCACATTCTTCACTTTATTAATAATTACTGTAATGCATCATAATGCCATACAGAGATTTCAACATGACAGCCTACTGTAACTATTGTTCTTGTCTCAGAGGGAAAGATGATCTGAGACACAAGACCCAACAGAATTAAATCCCCTAAGAAGCTGCCACAATCCTTAGCCAATTAATATCAAAGGCCCAACAATTACCAGGTGTCAGCATTGCATGCAGCTCACAGCAGAACTGAAGTGCAAAAAGATGCTGAGCTTTCAGTGCTGCTCTGCAAGGTGGGCACTGAAAAGATGTCTAGTGGACACTTCACTCCAGGCACCATCAGACACTAAAGCAAGAGAGATGACCTGACAGACTGACCAGTGGTAAAGGTGGCTGTGGCCCATTGTCTGGGAAATGATGCTGAAGTCTTCCAGAGCAAACCAGAGACAAAGGAGGACAGCTGTCAACCATAAAAGTGCATCAGAGGCAATGTAAGAGCATGGAAAACTTCTCAGTGACCAAGTTGTTCTAAACAACATGAGCAAAATGGTAATTTTGGGCAATGTGAGTTGGCATTTTCTCTATGAGAAGGGGGAAAAAATACCTAAGAATAGTTTGAGTGAAGTAGGTGTCTGAAGAGAGTATAACTGGCAAGGTAATGACTTGGACTGTCTCCTTTACAAGAAGAAGAAAAGGCAGCACGGCATCAACTTGTGGGAGAACCTGGAAGGCAAACTCACTGGCACTCTAATTAGGGGTTGTTTAAATAGTAAGGTTATGTGCAGTCCTATTAATTCCAGTGGGGGATAAGCAGCAGGAATAACAGGGTCAAATTAAGAATTCAAATTCTCTTTACTAAGAAAACAGTCAAACCCTAAAGCTTTTCTATTAATTATACACCTCTTTGAAGTTTTTTTTTTTGTTTTGCTCAACTTCATAGTCTCCAGTATCATATAGTGCCAATTTCTGCTGCTTCTTTTATCTAGTCCAGCGGATCTGAAAATGCTGTATTATTCTTAGAGCACTGGAATGTTTGGTAAATTGACAAGTCCAGAAAAACAGAGAATTCCTGAATTCATATAAAGAAGTCTCAGTTCTTCATCCCTGTCTCATATCATGTTTTCTAAAACAATCCTCCTCCCACTCCATATTCAGTTTGCCTATCTCTTTCCCAGTGTGATACCCAAAGACAGCAGACACCCTCCATAACACCTTCACATGGGATACAGTCTTTATAACACTTAGCAAGACTCTTGTTCTTTGCAATGGTATCACACCACTAAGCTGCCTAATTTGTCACCCACTAAAAATGAACACTGATTCTGCTCTGCAGCACAGCTGCTTAGCTTCTTATTTCCTGGTTTACATTTGATTTTTCCTACCAAGATGTGGCTTCCACTGAATACTATCTTAAATATTTCAGACCCTTATCCTAATTTATCCAGACTATTTTGAAGTCTGTCCTGTCTGCAAGACACTCATAACTCTTTTCAGTTGAGCACTATGCACAATTTTCATAAATATTTTTGAATTCATTTTGCAAATCATAAAGGAAATGATGAAGAGAGCAGGGCAAATGACAAAGCCCTTGAGAAAATGAATTCCCACTACTTGGACTATCAGGTCAGTGAAAACCAAGTCTTTGCTGCAGTTTTTCAACCCCTACAGAAGTCACTTTAGAGATACCTCATTTATATTACTTCCCAGGTTTGCATAGTACAATGTCAAGTGAAATTGTGTCAAAAGCTTTACTAAAGTCAGAATGGATCACATCTAATACTTCTTCCTTAGACTTTCTGCCAGTTCATCTGCCAACACTGGAAGTTGGACTAACTCAACATAATTTGTTCCTTACAAATCCATTTGGGTATTCCCTTGCTACTTGCTAAGTACTGGCAAATTATTTAATAATTTATTCCATTTTTGCAACACCTGTTTTACAGTTACTATTAACTTCTCTTTCTGTGTTAGAGAAGGCATCTACCTCTGTCCTTCCCCAGTCCCCTCAAAGTGCCTTTTTCTCTTTCCATGCATTCTTGAGAATCCTCATAACTCAAAGATTTTTTTAGCTAATTTCTAAGTATTCTGAAGGAAATGCCAACAGATACCCCTGATTTGAAACAACCTAAACCTTTAGTCTTCTCTTCTACATTCTTTCCCACACTTCCAGTTTCCTTTCTAAATAGTCCTGAGCACTGACCATGTCATCTTCTCCCTTCCATTTCTCTCCTTCCTATCCAGTATTCCTTTTTCCTCAAGTAAAAACACTTTTCATTGGAGGTCAGTTGTGCCTTACCATGATCTCTAGTTTTCTTTAAAAAAACAAAAGAACAAAATTACAGCTGGGAATGGCTGCTGATGCACTCTATCTTGTTAAATTTTGAAGACATTTTGTGGCAATTCCACAAATACACATCAAAGGAGAGGAAGGCTTAGAGATGCTCCTTTTTTATGGAACTGGCTGGAGACAGCCATTCTAGAAGGGGAGCAATTTCTCTCTGTGAAAAAGCAGTGATGACAATACCCCTTCCCATGGGGAGCAGGGTGGGGATGGGCAGCCTTAAGTTCTGAATCAGCACATCATGCACATCCCTGACAAAGCACTTCTGTGGATGTCTGTGTGCTTCTGGAACAGCCTCAAGGGCTGCACCAAGCCCTGGATGCACAAACTCAGCACAGAGGTAGCAAAAGAAACAACACTGATATTTAAAAGCAATGCTACAGGCTGAGCACAGTGCTATCTTTGCTTTTAAGTCAGCATTGAGATCACGTGAAAACCAACTTGCACTGCCTTGCACTGCCTTTTGGTGGATGCCAGAGTCAGGAAAATGTGGGAACCACAGCTACAGCTTGTGAAACTGGTGCACATGACTGAAGAACTGACCCAGCAGCCTTGTACACACAGTCCCTGTGCTGCCAGCATCACACTGCAGTGGTGCACCTCATTCTGCAAATAATTTCAAGCTGTAGAAAACCAAATGTCAGTCTAATGTTGCTGGCCACTGATTTTCATAAAAGCCAGTTGAAATAGGAAATTGCATATTGTTTCAGTTCATTCATTCAGGAACGTGGGACATGAATGCTCAGACTGCTGAACAGGGGAGAGATGCAGCTTTCTTTCAAATGAGAGAGAATGAGATTGAAATAAAAGAAAAAATGTATATTCAATTATATATGCCCCAATGGAGCCACATTCTAGTGCCCATCATACAAGGCTTTTTATCATTTGAACTAAGCAACAATTTTAACCCTTCAGGAGTTTTAGAAAGCTGTTTCACCAAGGTGCATTTCTGAAGAGATTGGAGGAGCTGCTGTCTATTGCCTAAAGTGGCAATGAAGCAAGAGCAAAGCTAAATGTGAAAAAGCTTCACTTACATAAAATATTTCAATAAGGGGACCACCTGGTGTTTATGCCTGGCAAAGAGCAAAAAGCTGTGCTGCAGGTGCAGTAAGACAACACTAATTTGTGACAAACTTGCAAGAGCCTCTGGAGAGCCACAGCACAGCAATGTGAGTTTTAGCAGCTCTTTGGACACAAGACAAAGCAAAGCACAAGGTGATGACCTACACACCAGCTCAAGAGCAATTAGCCTGGGAACTGCAGCACATGCACCATTATAGTGAAGTGCACTGGAGGATGCTCATACTAAATAGAATTCTGCAGTGCTTGTTAAGTACTCTCAGACTGGGAGGAAGAGTGGGAAAAAAGAGGAAGAAGAGGGAAGAATAAAACTGGTATGAATGAGAAATTATTATTCAATAATGCTAAGATCCTAAGACATAATGCAATAAAATGCTTCATGTTTTTGAAGCATATTCTCATTACCACACTCTATGCTGTATCAGCATTTTAATTTTTATCTATTTCCAGGCATTTGTAACCAAACTCTACAACTGTGTTTGTGGTGAAAACCTCACAAGCCTCAGCAGAAAGAAGCTTTTACTTATTTTCAGAACATTTATTTGTATGAACAGAACAGTAAAAAATTATTAAAATTATTATAAAAAAATATAAAATTTAGAGCTCCTAGACTGTACTGTCTTTGTTCAAGGCTTTAGATTTAATTGTAGCACACTACTGTGACCAATTTAACTTTTTGTTTTTGCAATGAAACATTTTTGATGCTTTATTACTTTCTGCTATCTCCCCCTGCATATTTCCTTTCTTTTCACACATCTCTTCCTTTGTGAATTCAGCAAGTACTTTTATTTCTTTCCACTTCTTTCCATCAAGTTCACTTGCCTCCAAAACACAACTTGTCTCCCTCCTTCAAACCATCCCATCTCACACTGCACAGACCTGTTTCCTAAATCTATTCTGTGCCTCTTTCATTCAGAGACCAAGACACAGAGGCAAAATATCCCTTATAGCATTGATGGTGAGAAGAAAATACCCTGTCACTGAAGAGGAACTGCTCCCCTCCATCTTTCTTGACATAGGAAAATGATGGAGGAGAAAAGCATTGCATAAGTTGCAATAGCCCTGTCACTGTGTCCAGCACACCTCAAGCACAAGGGCATTTCTCAATTTTTCAGAAAGGCAAGACAGAGAAAAAGCAAGCTAACAATTTTATCTAATTGATTTTCCTGAGTGACTTAGCTAGAAAATGTTACTGTAGCAAAACTGAAGACCTACACCTCGAGCCAAAAAGCTTTGAAACCTTTAGACAGGCAACTCTCAAGTGTTTCTACTACTTCTTACCTCAGTAAAGCCCTTAAAACCCCACATCTATTCATGGCTTTAGACACTACTGCATTGTTACATACTGAAAAATTACTAAGGCAGATTTTGGACCTGTAAGTTGGCACTGCTTTTCTTTGGGAATGTTTCACTTTTAAACATTAATTTTTAAAACTTGGCAGTGTCAGGATCTGGGACTTGAAACTGGAAACACAACTCTTACAGCATCCCTGTAAAAATGACATAAGAGATTGGTCAGAGGTAATTTTGGGGAGCTACCTTGAAAGTTTATGCCTGCCTTAAAAAACTGTAACAGTTAAATATCTAATTTTTTAGCACTTAGAATCATAAAAACAAATCTTATAGATAAACAACACCACTCCAAACAACAACAAAAACCTCACCACATAAAAAAACCCCAAGAAAACATAATTCTTTGGAGTAATGTCCCAGAACACCTCAGCTATCTGTCATACTGCTGACAGTCAGAGCACACAGTCTATTTACTTCCTTGCAAGCTTGCTGGATAACCAGTGTGCTCACAGTGCATCACGTAGATTGAAACTATTGCCACACATCATAAACAAAATCTTATCCTACTGGAAGGCTTTAGAATGAACAGTATTTCTCCTCCTGTCACACATTTGCTGAAATATGTGGACTCTGGATACAGTTCTACTTCTGGGACAGACTGGATTTATTGCTGTCATTCAGCTCCAAATCTGATGCACAGTAGCTTCAGGTGACTCTTGGGGTGCTGCAACCTGAAATGACAGGTTGTCACTAACAGCACACACAAGTGGTTCTCAGGTCTTCATTTACAGTGATTTTACTAATGCAGTGCCCCCTTTAAAAAGATGTTGAGTTTCTGAAATACAATTCAAATGCCCCTGACTGCTCCAGCCATTGTGGTCTCTGGAGGCCACATTCTGACTCCACAATGCTTGCCCCATGCATGTCTCTGATTAATGCAGCATTTACATCCTTTCTGCATTTCTCCTCTCTCTCAAGACATATTACTCCTGTATCAGCCAGCCCATATGTATCTCATCCTCCCCTCTCCTATTCTGAAGCTTGTTTTAATTGCCTGTTACTTCTGTATGTTAAAGGCAAATGAGTAAGATTCTCCAGCTGTTTATAGAGCTGAGCTTCATGCCTGCATCCCCTACAGCTGTGTGACCCTTTTCAAATCCCTCAGGCAGAGCTCCAAGGCATAATGATATAGTATGTCTAGAAAAATCACACCCACTAGCCAGCTGCATTTCTGGTGGGCCCAGCCCACAGTGCCATGATGTGCTCACAACTGGTGAAAGAAGGTTCTGGTGGCATACACCCAGCCTGACTCACACTCCAGAGCACCCTGAGCTCTGCCAAACCATTCCTCACAAACAGGAGTTGAGATGCACACCATGGCCAGTTCTGGGAAGCACAAGTAAAGGCTGAGTACACCTGGTGAAATTGTACTGCTACACTATTATAAATCATGGATGATTGGCAATTCTAAGAGTTTAAAGCAAAGTTATGTTTCCAATATAATTTGAAACACTGAGTGTAGCACACTGTGTGTGTGTAAGCCCCAAAGAGCCTACAGTGCTGGGCAGGGTAGGGATGGGCAGAAGGGACAAGGAGCCAATCCAACAACTCCAGCCCAAGCCTGTCCATATTCCAAACACATTGTAAAGCTTCCTAACAACCAAACCATCACATCACAGGTGCTAAACTACAACATTTATATCACATTTAAATTGTTTTTTTAATAAGACATAGGCAAATAATTAAGTATTTGTTGAGACAAATAATAAATGCAATTAAAAAATTACTCCAGCGGTCTGAATAGGATACATTTCTATCTGCAAATTTTTCCAGCTTTCTGCACCTCTGTAAAAGTGTCATTGTTCTCTTGTATTTTCTCATCAATTTAACAGGGTAGTGCTTATTAGACAGCAAATACCTCTTAAAAAGACATTTAAATTTTTCATACTTCTACATTTGACCATAATTAAGTTCCCAAATATCCATTTCTTTAAGCTCTGGTTTTTACGTTTTTTTTTTTCTGTGGATCACCAGCTCACTTTTGCTGAAAGAGGAGATGAAAACTCAATTAAAGCTTTATTTACAATGATCATATTTTTTACTCTGAGAAGCTGAAACTACATTTAGACATTTGTAGTTACAATGAAAAAACCCCAACCAGATGGTTTGAAAAAGGAACTGATTTAATTCCACTGTAAATGACAACACAGAGATACAAAAGATCTCCAACAGTGTCTGCAATGAAAACGTTAATTTTTAAGGTTGAAAAGCACAATAATGCCTAGTTACTTTTCCCAATTTGATAGAGAAATAAAACTCAGCAAAGCTGTATTTTTTTAACGGACTGACATAATCTTAAAAAATAAATTTAAGCATTTCATCAAAATGGCCACCAGGGTATCTGGAAAACAGCACACATTTTGAATAAAACAAGTGCATTACAAGGGACTGCAAGAGGAAGCTGGGACTGTTCAGCCTCAAATGAGGCAACAGAGGGGACCTCATCAACATCTATAATTATCTGAAGGGAGGCTGTCAAGAGGATGGATCCAGGCTGCTCTTGGTGGCAGCCAGCAATAGGACAAGAGGCAATAGGCAGAGATGGATGCACTGGAAGTTCCACCTGAACACTTCACTGTGTGGGTGACTGAGCACTGGACCAGATTGTCCAGAGAGGTTGTGGAGTCTCCCTCATCAGAGATATTCAGGAAGTGTCTGGATGCTATCCCTATGCCATGTGCTCTGGGATGACCCTGCTTGAGCAGGGAGATTGGACCAGATGACCCACTGTGTCCCTTCAATGTTTGATGACCCATTGTGAAGAAGGCCATGTTAGGTGGAGAGTAAACAAGAAAGATTTATCTTTTTTTGACAACTGTGGAAAAGGATCAAAATTAGCAATAAGTATTATTATAAATCTAGGTAAAGTCTCCATGTGCAACTGGGAAAATTTTCAAAATTATGAAGTCCGCAAATTTGGATTAAATTATTTGTACACAATATTAACATATGAATGATAAGACAACCAACGAAAAAACCCCACACCCAAACAGCCTTTATAAGCCTTTACACAGGAATGAGAATAATCAAAATGTGGTGAATTATTACACTAGACAAAGAAAATACACAATTGTATTACTGTTACAGGATAGTTTTACATATTAAAAATGTATGCAATACCTAGTCTACATTTATGCCATAGCCACTGAAACAATAATTATTTTCAAACTAAAACTCTTTAAAATGAAAGGAAGAGACAAAAGATGAAAATTAGGGGTTTAAAAAGTATTTAACTTGAGCTGAATCAACGTGAGGAAATGATTGTATGCCAAACTTTTGTCCTGGTAGTAAAGATTATTTGCTATTAATAGATCCAATACAACAAAACCTTCAAACTGGTGAGCACAAGCAATGTGAAAAGAAAGGTCTCAAAAAGCTTCTGTTGACTGGAGGACCAAGGAAAACTATGAACTGGGAGTGCAGAGGAAACTAAGAAACATGTTCTATTTTCTATTTATTTTTTAAAGTTATTTTCCAAAATAGAGACACTTCCAAATAGTTTTGCTTGTCAAGCCAGAGTGGAATGCAAGCTATTCTCTGGACACAGCAATGTCCCTTGACAACTTTTCCATCGGCATCAGTCAAGAACTAGAACACCTAAGCCACCATCTGTTGGGTGGTCCAAACCAAAGGAATTCATTCAAATGGAAATGACTGTGTATTGAATAAGACTAGAAAAGGAACTGTGATAAAACAAAAAACCCCCCTGCCAATGCCTTCAATATTACCCAATCTTCATGGTATTTTTGAAGCTTTAGTGAAACCATCAGTGCAATGCTGTACATAATCAAAAATCCCAAATTATTGTCAATTTTGTAAGCTAAATTTCTTTTGTGCCTCTCGGAAAGCTTTTTTAAAATTAATTTAATTGTTAAGGACAGTTATTCTTCAGTAAAACGAGGCTTTTAAATACTTTATCACTTGTCTCAACATGTTGCTAAGGCTAAAATGATTTTCAGTTGCTTAGATTAAATGACTTTCTACTGGGCTGAAGAAGAATGAAATAAAACATCTTATCACTGTGGGCTTTTTACAATTGCTTCAGGAAAATAAGCTTTGTGTTAAAGCCATGCTTTGCTTTATGCTCAACAGACCTCTGTGATTGCTTTGGATAGTGGTTTAGCCCCAAACAGCAGCCAAGCACACCTGGGGAACTCACTGCCAAAGGATGCTGCTATTGCTTAATGTTTTTCAAAAGGAAAGTGGATGACAACATAAGACAAAGATATGTTGATCATTACTAACTAAAAAGCCACTTCTTCAAATTTCCTAAACCAGAAAAAATAATTGATGCCATGAAAGGAGTGTTGTCTATGTTTGCACACTGGTTTGGCTACTCCACAGGCAGCTGCTTACAGGTGGAGACAGGACAGTAAGACATGGTGGCTGTTCTTATGGACATAAACTCCAGTCTTCCAAATATACCCTTAATTTTTCTAGAGTTCATAGTCCTCTCCCTGCCTTGCATGTTGTTTCCTGGGCAGTGGTCCAGCACCCCACAGCCATGGTGCCTCCTAACAGAGGAGGCATTTCTCCTTCCCAGACTGCTGAAGGGTGATGGTGACCTTCACAAATCCAAGCCATGACAGCCACACACCTCCATGAGCTGACACAGCGGTGAAAGTGCAATCCTCTGCTCAAGGGGCACTGCCCACCACCCTGGTCTCTGTCTCCTCCCCTGAGCACACAGCCCCAGCAGGGAAACTGCTGCCATACTCATCTTCTAAGCCCTTCAGCTTTCTGCACAGTGCAAACCCAGCCAAGGCCAAACTGAGCTCTGCCCACCATCCAGAACACTCCTCTTGAAGGAGTTTTCCTGTCACCCCCAGTTCTGCACACCTCCTGTCCCACTGGGAGGTGATACTGGATCCTTCAAAAACCTGCTGGATCAGTCCCCATCCATCGCCACTGCTCATCCTGTGTAGTGCCATGGCTTGATATTCCTTGTGAACCAGGTTCAGCCCACAGACCAACTGGCCATTTACAGCTTGCACAACTGAAGGTTTATGCATATGAAAGAATCACCAACCACATACAAGTTCATCTTACCTGCAACAATCCCTTTATTCTCTTCCAAGAGAAAGCTAGGGGAAATGTGCCCTTCAGCAGAAGCAATACATAAGCGGTGTAGCAGAGCCAACAACTTAGTCAGCAAGGACAGAGGGAAAGAGACAGCCTATTCATTTTAAACAATGGAAGAAATAGGGCACAGGGGAATACTGTGCCAAGGAAAGGCTTAACTTTATTATCAGTTCACATTAAAATAATTTTTTTCTTCAAGAGTGGGTAGAGATTTGGGTGAAAACATACTGTCCCAGTTGTAAGTTTTTGGTTGATTAAAGTTGGGATGTTAAATCTAATTGTCAAAGCCCAAGTGACCTGAATTTCAAAGACACAGAGATCAGTTATCAATGGAGTAGGCTGGAAAGCTGAGCACCTGATTTTACAGCAATGAGAAATATTGCTTTGGAGAAAATATTTATTAAAAAGGGACATATTTCCTATTATCATTATCAAGAGCTGGTTCATAAATGGCATCTGTCAGACTGTTGTCTAACTGCAAATCTCTCAGCTGTGGAATCTCAGACTGCCTGAGTGGCTTTGTAGGAATCTGCTCAACAGTTTTTCTACAAAAAATGAAAGATTTTAAAAAGATTGATAGTTGGTACAATTATAACTAATTATAGGTAAGGTCACAGGAACCTTTCAACAGCAGTTCTACAATATGCATCCTCATGAAAGCGTGTAGTGATAGCTAGAAATTCAGCCCTCACCACAAAACCAGTCATCCATGAACTGTACAAGTACAGATGAAGACTTTAGACCATACAACTCCATCAGAACAGTGCAACAGTGGTTCTTTGTCATCCTCCTCTTGTTTTTTATCCATCTGTGCCACAGGCTATATCAAGGATCTCTTGATATCCTAGGGCAGGAATTGTCTTTTAATTACACACACAAGGCTTATTGTTGCAAATCCCTTGTCTTGCTCAGAGCTACATGTTCCTCTAACACATACTAGAAACAGGAGAGACAACAGTGTCTGTTTTTACAATCAGGCTTTCTCACACTAATACCCTCCTATCAACATCAGTCTAAGGTACAGACTGAGCACATCCAGGACCACTGCACTGTGCATCCATCCTACTTGCATGCACATCAACCAAGCTGTGCACAACACAGGCATCCAACTACTCTCCAAGCAGTGGACCAGCTGCATGAAGAGGTCTTTTCAACCACTGAAAGCTTATCTTGCAAGCCCTCTCACCTTCCAAAGAGGAGACTCATTTTTTTACTTGTTTTGCCTGTTTCATATTTACTACCCAAAATGACTAACATATTGCTTTATGTGCATTTACATGACAATGCACTGATACATTTACCTTTCAGGAAGAAAAACCCTCGGTATAATCCCTACTTCTGGCAACATATTCAGAACCAGAATGCCTTGCACACATTGAGAAAAGTGGCAAATAACTATGGTCTTCTATCATCTTTGGTAACAGCAGTGGTTTTCCTACTAAAAGATAGAAAAAACACAGATGAATGGTCCTGTAAGCCATTCATCTTGTATAAAAAACATGTGGAATGATCTTTAAGGCAATTGCTTAAAATGGCAACAATACCAAAAGCTGTATTTTCATTTAGAGGATATAACACTATTTTCTACATTGTAGTTCATAATACACAATCATTCAGGCAGCACAGAGCCTTACTGCTCTTATTTGCAGGTGGTCAAAGGTATTTTGCAGAGGAAAGTTTGCAGGATCCATGGCAATGGTATCTTCTCTCACATACAACAGAGCTACTGAGCAGGTATTTTTAGGAACTATTGCTATTCCACTAACTGCTCATGCCTTCAAGATATCCAATTACTGTTCCAATAAAGCAAAACACTAATGATAAAAGGTAAGTAAAAGTAGCAAAAGCTATAATAAATGTTGTCAAGCAGACACTAGTAATTGAGGTTATGCAGTAACACAAAGAGGTATCACTACTGGTGAGACAACCCCGAAGTCAACAGGGATTTGCCAAAATGAGTATCAGCCTATATCTCTACTCCTAAGCAATCACAGCATAAAGACATGTTTATCACTATTTTAAAGCAGTCACATAAATTCAGAACTGCAGACACAATAAAGAGAGCTGCATAGTTTAACACACGGATGAACAAGTAATTAGACTTACTTGTTTGCTGATTAAATGCCTGCAAAAGAAAAGGCTTTTGTTCAGTCCAAGAAAAGGAGAAAAAACCACAAATGTGTTGTCTTAAAGTACAATGAGTTTTCTCACAGTTGCCCTTTATGCTGCAAAAAATTTAAAGGACAATAAAATTATGCTTTAATTTTCAGTACAGCCATGCCTACAGGATTTCAGGAGCCTTACTAAAGAATAACAAAATGCAGTGCATCAAAAAAAAAGATTTTTCAGAAGTCTCTTAAACTGAGAAAACATACACATCATTTAAATTTTCTGGTTCTTCAGAAAACCATATAATATAATGCTATTCTCAAGAGGTATATATCATATTGTAACTGCAACATCTCCTCCTTGCCAGGTCATATGAATATACCAATGAATAAAGCAAGGGATACCCCAATTCCTTGGAGAGAAAAAGATTACCTGAGACCATGTGTAGGCTAAAACCAATCCATCACCATCACTTCTTTGTCCCTACCCACAGACTTTTAGCTATCCACACCAATGGAACACATTGCCCTCAATAACAGTTCAGAGTCATGGACTCCAAGACCTCCTGTTTTAAATTTCAGTAAGTAATGGGTTACATTTCCAGCAACATCATAAAGAGAGGGAATTTTTTTTTTCCTCACAAAATAAGTCTCTATAACACAAAGTCAGTCATATGTGAAGATGGAGACTTTATATGATAGGGAATAAATTCCAAGTATTATAATGGAGGCAATAACGGAAAAGAAATGGCACCAAGTAGACTAGAAATAAAGACAAACCCCCTAATTTTAATCCTTCATTTTTTAATAATGATACATTTATTTTATATGCATGTATTTCAGTATCTTCCTCAAATACAGCATTTCATCAAAACCAGAGGAGGATAAATAAATAAAGAAAATGAGCAGAAAGAAGTGGAGATACCGAGGTGAAACCTCCATCCTCCACAGGTTCCATACTACCATCCTGAGTTTTGTCATATTAATAGTACAATCAGATGTGCAAGGTTGAATAATGTGTTTTCATAGAAAATCCCCAAAAATATTCTGAGACAGAACAAAGATCTTAATACAGAAAGTATACATGTGTAAGGGTAGGAAAAAAACCAAGTGTCAGGAAAAAAAAAACAGGAAGCCATGATGAGAACAGGAGAAAGCAGTAACCTACACCACAGCACTAGGCAGGATGTGCCACAGTGCAGTGCACCCAAAGCTTCCTCAGCAGCCTGACATGACTCATTAGCATCTCGTAATAAAGCAAAGAGTATCAGAGGCTCTGGAAAAACACCATTTGAATGATTTCAAATGAGTGAGTCATTTTAGCAGCTTGCATTTTGAAAGTAATGAGGCTATTTCAGTCCAGCTAAAAGTGAATAAATCTTTAACTGCCCCCAACAATCTTGCACGTTTCCAGAATAAACTGCTAAGGGGATTTAAATGTGTTTGTCAAGAATATAAAACTTCTATGGCTGCACCCTTTCTAGAGACATTTAATTAAGTATTTTTCAATTGCACAACTTGAAGCAGGAGTGATTCTGCCTGCCTGCCCACCAGTGAGGAAAGCACATCACAGCCTGGCAAGGAGGAGGCAAGACGAGAGGAGCTGCTTCCCCCGCACTCGGTGCTTCTTGGCTCTCCCTAGAGCCCTGTGCTTTACTTTCCATTCTGTCATGAGGACAACTTCAGAAAGCCCAGTAACATGACAAAGCTAGGGAAAGACAACCCCACTATTACCACTGCAGAAAATAAAACACAGATTAATGTCACTAAGGCATATGTCAGAAGAGATAATAACGATGTGAACAAATGAATCTTCTCATCAGGAGCAAAGAATATAAGCACCATGGAAAACTGAATAATAATTACATACAAATCAAAAATGACATTGCCAGCTGCTAAGCACACATTATTCTCCCAGATTACCAAAGGGTTTGTTTCCCACTTTTTCCCTTAGAACTTGCTAAGTCTTCCTTTTCTATTCAAGTGACAGAAATTATAAATTAGAGAAGCAGGTGCTTGCACTCCCTAGGAAGACAAATGCTAGCACCACTAGATAGCTTGCTGCTTACAGCTCTAACTACCCATTGTGCCACGATGAAGATGCAGATGTGCAATGAAGGCTTTTTCCTTGTTTCAGGAAATGGCTTTTGTGTGACAAAACACAGAAACTTGTTAGAAATTGTGATAAATGCAGTTTCCACTTTCTGAAGCATTTACTAACAATGTGACACACTTTTCATGTCCCTCTCTTCTTAAGATTTGCATTTCTGAATGCTCTAACCACTGATGTTACAGTAAAATCCAAACAGAGCAGTCACATTCAATAAGTACACACTAGTTATGCCCTCTCAATCTCAGCCACTGAGAGTTTGGCATATAAAATCATACTTTGGTTGTAGTTCTCTGATTGCATTCCCTGCCATTTCTATAGTCATTATTTCATCTATCTTCCAAAGACAGAATACAAGATCAGGTACCAAAGTCACATGCTACTTCAACTAATAATTTATTTTACTGTTCTTTTATAACTTGAGTTCATATCCTGAAGATACAACTGAAGACAAGCACCAGAGAGATTCTAAAGAATTAAAAATATTCCATGAAGAAGACTTAACATATAAAGAATCAAGAAATGTTAACTTCTCCTTATGTTACATTTTTGTCCAGAAATTTATCTGCATCCTGTCTGTCAGCTGGACGAGACAAGATTTTATTACTGAAATAACAGAGTAAGAGTTTGCATTAAGTAGTTAAGATGCTAGAAAAAGACAGACCATATATGACATGGACTAGAGAATTGCTTTTTCCTTTACATCTCCTATTAGAAATCACTACAATCATTTTAGCAGTCTGTAGGTATGGAGGTACATTAATTTCTCCTCTTTACATTCTGTTGCACATGAACTATGAATTATTTCCTCTGTCCCTTAAAGAATACCATCTTCCCATCTATATTATTATACCATTCTAATCCTAAAGTATGTTATTTAATAGAAAGGATTATATTAAACAAGTACAATCACCACAAATAAAAACTAAGTAATAACAGAGTAACAAGTACATATGTAAAGTTTATTAGACAGGCTGACTAAAAATAGCACTTCTGGATGAATGTTAGTATGCCTTTTTTGCCAGCAACACACAGAGGCACAAGATACTTTCATTTACTTCCCTCACAGGAGTGCTGAATTTTAAATTCTTCCTGACAGTACTTAGGATGTAATCATGACTTTTTTGACAAACTGCTAAAATCATGACAGCGTTCTTAGCAGAAATTGGCACAACAGCAAAATGAAAAAGAATCAACTCATTTTCTGCTGAACATTTATTTTCAGTAGGTCTGTAAAACCAAGATCAATTTGCTACTTACAATGATTAATAACTTCCTTGTCCTTGACGAGGCACTGTGTAAATTGTTACAGGCAGAGCAGTACATACAATCCTGTTAAAGTGTCTCCTTAGTGTGCATCTGTTAATATTTTATTGTGGCAATCTCTCGTTTTGCACTCATGAGACATTTTTCTTATTTTCAATTGGAATTTCTCCTATTTGTTCCTGCTGACCTTTGCCCTGTCACCACTGGTGCCTGATGGCACTACTGAGAAGAGCTATCCTCTTTACTCACTCTCATCACGTGCTTTGGTAAGACCCTGTTGAGATTTCTCTTGTCCAGGTGGAGCAGCCCCAGCTGTTACCCTCCCCTCCCAATGTCAGGTGCTCCAAGCCCACAATCCTCTCCATGGCCCTTCCCTGACCTGCTCCAGCCTGTCCCTCACCCTGGGGAGCCAGGGCTGGCTCCTGCACTGCAGGTGTGTCCCCAGGATGGGCACAGGGAAGGATCAGCCCCTCTCCCGGCTGGCAGGGCTGTGCCTGCTGCAGCCCAGGAGGCTGCTGGCCTCCCTGGCCACCAGGGCACACTGCTGCCTCCTGCTCAGCTGGTGTCCAGCAGCACTCACAGGCACTTTTCTACCAAGCTGCTTTCCAGCTGGTCAGACCCCAGAATAGAAGAGTAGATGGGGTTACTCCTCCCCACATGCAGGACTTTTTGCTTTTCCCTCTGCTGACCTTCATGAGATTCCTGTTTGCCCATTTCTCCAGCCTGTGAAGGTCCTTCTGAATGCACAGACATGTGTTACACCCATCACTCCTCCCAGTATTGTGTCCCCAGCAAACATGCTGAGGGTGCACTCTGTCCCATCATCCAGGTCATTAAAGATGCTAAGCAGAGCTGGTCCCAGTATCAGAGCCTGGGGTATGCCACCTGGGCTGACCTGCAGCTGGACTTCATGCCAGTCACAATCCTCTAAGTCTCACAGTTCAGCCATTTTCCAGCCCAGCTTACAGACCACTTATCTAGGCCATACTTCAATAGATTGTGAGGATGATACAGAGGATCGTGTCAGAAGTCAGGATCAACTGTTCTCAGCTCGTCCATTCAGCTGTCATCTCACTGTAGAAAACCATCAAGGTAGGGATGATTTCACTGCCTTCAACTCATGCAGACTGCTCCAAATCACCTCCTTACCCATAAGATCCTTGGAAATACTTTCCAGAATTGTTTGCTCCATCACATTCCCAAAGACTGATGTGAAGTTAATCAGCCTGTGACTCCCTGGATCCTCATCAGGAGCTCCTTGCAAGCCTCCTGTCACAGCAACCTCTCTCCTGAGGTCCAGGGTTGTGACCCTGCTAGGGTTCTTCCTTGCAGGATCCTGAATTCTTCTTTATGGAAACTGCAGCCAAGACTGCTCAACCTTCACATGCCTGCCCAGTTCTTTCCTACTGGTAAACATGAGGTCAAGGAAAGCTCCTCCCCTCATCAGCTTATTGATCACATGTGTTATGAAGTTATTATCACCAGCTATTATCCACAAACCTTCTGCATTACTTGTGCACTGCTTTGTTATTCTTCCAATAGATATCAAGGCGGCTCAAGTTCCCCTGAGGAGCCTCCTGCAAAGGTGAGGCTTATTCCAGCTGCTTGAAGACATTATGCACTGCTTCTTCATGCCTCCCCCCTTCCCTACAGAGGCGGTCTGTAGCAAACAGACATCACAATGCACCTACACTGGTCTCTGTGCTTTTGCCTGATCCATAAGCTTTCAGCTGGCTGATCCAGGCATCCCTGCTGCTCTCTCACATGGAAAGCTGAGCAGCCCCTCCTCACCTTCTCAGAATATACTAATTTGTAACTGCCTAAGCAATTTCTCTTGAGATAAATCAATCCCAAAAGTGCTTAATCTGGAGTGCTTACTGAATTAGCAATTCTTAAGGACCCTTGTGATGCTGGTAAATCTTCAGTATTCATAATCAAATCATACAAATACATATAATGGGCTGCAAGAGCTCTTCAGCACTAGGTGAGAAAAGGCAAGTTTAACCAAAGACAGGTGTAGCTTGTTCTTCCTTCTCAGGAAAGAAAACAATGCAGCAAGTGTTACCTGGAAATAACAATTTGAGGAATTCAAAGCAGTTCTAGTAGCTGGACCAACACCTGTTTTAATTATTTCCTGTTCCTCCTTACATGAAAGTCAGAGTAGATTTTAATTTCTGTCACAAATAAGACATTCTTAACATGAAGGAGAATATTACCTGTTTCCACTGATCTTTGAGCAAAAATGTGAAAATTGGACTCTTATATTAAAAAAAAAATAAATAAATCATACTTCTATTTCTCCATTAGCTTCAGTTTTCAATATTTAATAACCCTACCCTTTTAAGTAATGTGTTCAGGTCTTATGGGCAAGACAATGTCTTATTTTAGTGTATATGTTCAACTGTTCTTGAGGGAATGAGGAAAAAAGACTGGTTTATTCTACATTTCAAACAGATCACTTCTGTGTTAGGGGGCAATTCCATTTCTGGCATTGGCTTCTCTAGCTTAACCTATTTCCAAGCCATGTTCTTGGTGCAGTGTTTGTGACAAGTTAGTGAGGCACCACTGACATGCCTGGCAGAGTCCTAACAAAGGCCCCTCTCCACTTGCAGATTTTGGCTCAAATGTCCCAAAAGAACAAAGCAGACAATAAAATATATAGACATTTTTCTTTCCTGGAGAAGGCTTTTGGACAGAGACAAACAAGTTTGGGCCCTTTCTCACCAAAAATATTTAAAACACTATGACCCCCTTAACTGTTGGGAAAGATATAAATTGATCATGCCTTTAGGACTGGTCCGGATGTGACACTTGAAACACTGCAGATTTCAGTGTAATTTGCCACAACTCATCATTTGCCAACTGGCTACACATATTTCTTCAGTATAATCCATCCTCCACTGTGTCCAACAATTGGAAAGAGCATATATGCAGGACATTGCCAGAGCAGAAATCCACAGTGCTCCATCTTTGCAGGCACAGTTCTGTGCATAGGAAAATTTGTATTTTGACTAAAACTGGACCTGCTGCAACTGCATAAAAGCTTACACACTTTCATACTCAGCTCTCTCAGTCACAATAATAATTTCATGCTGTCTCTAACAAACGCCTTGAAAGCCACATCACACAAACTATCTCCTGAAGTTTACATATAATCTTATCTTCCTTTTTGCTTGGATTTAGCTAAGACTTCTGGGAATACCTTAAGGACTTTTTCTTCAGTAGATTAATTTAAGAGCTGAAATTCCACTGGGTTGCAAAAGCTTTGTCTTTGAATTTAATGTGCATGGACAGCAAATCTGCAGGAGTTTCTCTCAACAATAGCAGGCTTATTACTTGCACTGTATTTCTGAGCATCACACAGAAGATGATAGGGAAAGCACAGGTTCACATATTGCATCCTGGAACACACAGCATCTATTAGCCTCTCATTTGGGGATCTTCTATTCCAAAATCTCCTGATTTCAAGCACTGACCAGTCCACCATTTGGCTCAACAAGTATTCCCTGGCTCAAACAGCTTGGATCCCACATACAGAGCATGAAGGCCATTTCAACAGGCTAGATGAGTGCTCTGTTTAAGAAGCTCACCTATGCTAACTGTAAAATTCAACCAGACAAAGGATCCAGCCCCATTTCCAGGCCTGCAGCCACACTGGGAGCTACATGCACAGTAGGTTTCTTTCAAAAATACATTCAGAAAATGCTTTGACATTTGTGTATCACAATAGCATTTGTTCTGATTCTCAGCATCAACTCAAAATGTCAAGATTTCTTTTGATTTGGAGTACACAGTTATTTGAATGTTTTCTTACAACACCTTGTCAAAGCACTGGCTTATAATACTTCCTAAAAATAAAAGCTACCATCATTTCAGCTGATAATTTTCTCACCTTTTCCCCTTACAGATTCATCTTCAATGTTAACAGAGATGAGTGCACACCTTAGGGAATGTTCCTCTACCTGAAGATAACTCCAGTGATCTCCTTTGTGGGTGCTGCTGTTAAAACCAGCCTAAAGGAAACAACTGCGACTCATTAGGGAGTACTCTGCAGTCCTGAAGAAAAACTGGGATGCACCTTCTGCAATACCCAGCTCTGCCCTCTCTTGAAGGGTGGTCATGAACATTCAGCTGTTCCTCACAGGTTGATGGTTAGGGAGGATGTTTGTTAATGATGGGAAATGCACTGAAAAGTAGGTCAAGTACAACAAAACTGAGGGGAAGAAGGATGTTCAAGAGGGAATTCCGTTCTCCTAAGCATATGCAAATGAGAGTGATAGCAACTGTGGCATCCCAAGACTACAGTGTGGAGAATAGAAAATAAAAACCAAAAAGTAATCTTGCAGCTGTAGCCACAGAGGAATTTATCTGTATTAGTCTCTACCATCTGAATTCCCATTTTACAAGCCATCACACAACTTCAGTGCTACTATTCCTACCTTCATTATTAAAAGCATGTGTATTTTATCAAGAATTGGCTCTCCAAAACAGACTTCTCTCTACAACCTGAAGAGCAACTCACTGCCTGCTGTGAGCCCAGCTCTGGGATACATAACTGAGGTAAACTATTGAGAGCAAAGACAAAACCACAAATTTTGACCTTTAGGGTGAGTAATTGGCAAACAATTTTAGTTGTCCAGAGATCTGAAACTTAGTTTCAAATTTGCATACCTACATTGTATGTATATATATATATCATCTCATGTCCACTCTGCATACTTGGAGGGACAGGCACGGATTCCTCTCCCACAGAAATAGCTTCGGGCAGCAGCTATGTTTCCAGAAACACATAGCATAAGGGAACAACCAATTCTGGAAGAATCTTTCCCATTTCGACCATTTCTAAAACTGCTACTCAGCATAGCTAGAATGAAATCACGCAAACATTTAGGAAAGGGTGTCTTACATAAAGTGGGGAAGGAGAGCGGTGTGGACACTGCTGAAGGCTTGTGTGGATCCTAATTGGGTTTTTTCCCAGATTGTTGACTTTTCTTAGCTCCAGCCAGGATCTTTTCCAGGCTGGAAAACTTTCTCAGAGACAAAACAAGAAAAGGTACAAATAAAACACAGACACCTGGTGTTGACTACCAAGTCATATGAGTGTCTTGGGATGTTTTGCAGAGAGCATGTTTTGGAAAAGGTGTTGCCTTCTTTGACCAATGAGTCTTTTCTACTTTGTTTTTCACTATCTCCCTTATATAAATGCCATGGTTTTTCAATAAATCACTTCTTATTGCTGCTTGGAAGAGGAGTCATTTTGCTGTATTCTTTTGCCACTTCCTAGCCCCACAGCAACAGAGTGGGATGGGAATTTCCTTTGGTTTGTAGGTTTACAGCACAGTTTGACCTGGCAAATGCAGAACATGACCCTGTAGAGCTGGGGCAGCTCCCATGTGCTGTGGGAAGGAAGATCTTTCTAGAGCACCAGTTAATATGATGTTCTCCTATACTTAATCAGCTCTGGTGACTCATCTCCCCTCTTAGTTCCTGTGTCTGAAATTTGGGGAGCAGGGACGAAGGTGACTTAAAGGAAAAACGCTCTGAGGAAATGAAATTAATCCCAGAGGATTTCCTGACATGACTCTTTGAAGGCACTCTGAGATGCTCTGGGGGCAGAAGGACTGTCACGCTGGCAGCCAAGGCTCAATGCTTCACGCTCCAGCAGAACGCGCGGCTGCGCTCCTCAGAGCCGGGCACTGCTTCAGCTCTGCCTGCTCATACATACGTGGTGAGAACAGCTAGATCATGCAATTTGTACAATCATATATGTAAGGAAAGCTAGCAAGAAAGGGTCAGACTTCAGGGGAAACCCAGGGTATAGCTGATGAATGAGAGCAAACAGACCGAAGCTCACCCTGCTCTGCTCTATCTGCTGTAGCGGATGGAACTTCCTTTTTATGTCAATTTTCACCACTATTTTGAATTCTCTCCAAAATTTACAGCAAAGGTTGATAAAAACAATGACAAGTAATGAAGCAGTTATAAAAGAAAATTATATAATGTAAACATTGAGTGAAAATAGGAAAAGAAAACAATGATCATATTTTAATCCCCATTTTACTACACTGACAATCTTGTACAAACATGGATAGGATGTTATTGCCAAATTTCAGCAGAGTAAAAGAAAGATTCTGAGCATCTTTGCATAATGGGAAATTCTAGCAGAGTAAGGCTTAAAAATTCCATTTTTTTTCTGCAATTTCCATTTTAGGTTTTAAACAGGCACATTTAATTGTATCCTTTTTTAATGAACTGTGTTACATCTAGAGTTGAGACATTTTCCAGTAAATGAAGAAAAACATTTTCCACAGCCACAAAATGCTTTCAGACTCATGATAGCACAGTTTCAGTGATAAAACAATACAGTTTTGTAGCACACAACTGCCTCCATTACACTCTATTAATTCTTGCCCACTGACATTACAATCACCCCCTGAATTGTTCAAATTATAATAAACCTCTCCAGAGTTTGTTTTAATTAGAGATATATACACTACCCTCAAACTCCTGCTTTTTTACTCTTCTATCAGAAAATTTTACTTAGTGTTCAAGAAGCACTGAAAATTCCCATTCCATCTAGCAAGATCTCCTCATTGTCATCAAAGCTTTGATGTCTGTGAACCTGCTTACAATGTCCATCACTGACTCAGCATATGTAAGAGCCAAACACAAAGACCACAGAGAATACAAGGGAAAGAGCAGTTACTTCATTGCATCCAAACAGAAATCCCTATCTTTTCCATTGTTTTGGAGGTCTTTCTCTTTAGCTATTAGAGTTGTTGGTTTCCCCTTATTTTTTGGGTAGTAAGACATTCCTTCTCAATGGGTCTACTGCTGCAGCCCTGCCATGCATTCCAGCAGTCCAAAAACAGCAGAACAAAAAACACCTCTGCATTTGAATCACATCTAATGAAAAACAAAGTAATATCTAACTTTACTAGTTTTAATTAGCAACTTTTTGAAGGGCTGGGAAAACAATGTTTTGAATAAATCTTGTGGTGTGACAGGATGCAGGCAGCTGTACAGTAAAAGGAATTCTTTAATTACTTCAGTATGTTGACTACCTGGATGAACTATGATCTTTGCAGAAGCAAATGCCACATCACTTACTTCAAAGGCTCTTATTCAGGCCATGTTTTCCTCAATGTTTGTGTTGCAAATATTTTTGTACACTACTAATATAACGTTGTGGGCAAGTTGTTTCAAAAGAACCATACAGATCCTGAGAGATTAAAATGTAGCTCTGAAATAATCATAGCCCCCACAAATCCTACTGCCTTATAATATGCCTTTTCAAGACTATTGTATTTTTTGATGCTGCACTTCTGATAATTTTGATCATTTAGAAATAACAGCCTCCCTTCCCCCCCCCCCCCCCCCACTCCCCATGACATTTTAAGCTGTGCAATTCAACTGTCATCTCTCACAGGACAAGCTATGGGAAATAACAAAAGAATATAACCTGGCAGTTTACCTTGAGTGACTCGAGTCCTCAAGGAACCAATGCTGTCTACTGACTGGGAGCTCTAGCAGTCCTCTTTAGACCACTAAGACCTGGATCCTCTCAACATAGCATCCCTGCTGCCCAGAGCACCTTCCCTCAACACCAGCTTGAGCCACAAGCTTTTGAAAAGCCCACAACCAAACCTTATGTTCCAGAGTCCTTTCTGACCTGTCTGCCCCATGATTATATGGCAGCTACATTACACAAGTGTTCACTACAACGTGACTTCTTATCATAATGCATCAAGCATGTGCCTCTCTCAAAAACTTCATTATTATGAAGAAGCTGGAGTAAGTGTTCAGTGAATCAGTGCTGCTCCAGAGAGCACTGCAAGCCACTCTAGACAGTACACTGTTCTGCACATAAGTGGATTCTTAAGAACTGAGCGATTTCTTTCTTCCCAGAAGGCTGGAAGGCTTTTCTTGAACTATCTCAAGTGTGTGCATGTGTACAACCACACACAGAGTAATCCACTGCAGTACAGGACTACCAACAGCAGCACACAACCACTCCGCTAGTGCAAAAGATTTGCTGCTTTTCCATGACCACAATAATGGAAAAACATGCTACAAGTTGCAATTTTAGTTTATTTGTATCACGTATAGCTGCTATTGCAAATTTCTTGCATTACCATGCCTGATGCCTTGAAAGATCCATGCACACTTGCACAGGTGTGTAAAATGAGACATTCTATCATTTTAATCCTACTTCACAGAACAAGCACATCTTGAATAACCACATGTGTAATAAAATGTATGTAATGTAATAAAAAATGTGAATAACCATATGTGTAACTAGAAACAAGAAATACACAGAAACCAGCAAGGCAATTCTATCAGCCAATCTTCCTGTGCTAAATGCACCTGTCTGCAACCCTGGTATCTTCCTTGCAATATCTGCTATTTCAGTAGAGCAGTACAGGGGAGCCATGGCAGAGTGACAGTGGGAGTTGAAGAGCCTGCCATGTATTTTTGGGTTCAATTCTGATAAGAAGAAAAGCAACCTCTAAGCAAGATATGGGTGTGGGTTAACCCATGAAAAGCACTTCTCGTACCCACTACTTGCAACAAAGTCCAAGCTGAAGAATTTGCAGTAAGAATGTTCAAGAGGCACTGTGCCTTCCAGAGCATCAGCATTGCTACTACATTACAGATCCCACTGTGTTAATCATTAAGAGCCTGGAATCTCATGTTGAGAGAGAGGTATGACAGCAACACATGGATATACTCGCTGACATTTAATACAGTCGCTTTGATTAATTATTAAATCTCTAAAATGAACTTGGTGCTTGAAATGGCATTTCAAAGGGTCCAATGTTCCCATTAGCAAATTAACTTTACTCTCAACACTTGGCACTAGTTGCTCAGAAACAATTATTTTAGACATCTAAACACACTTCACTTAATCCATACACCCCCAGTCTGGTTACCCCACAACCCTGCTCAACAAATTTACATATTTTTGGTATTCCCTACATAGCTTGACATTCAATTTTCAAAAATAGTATCTTTGCAATCACTGAACCTATACTTAATTTCATTCAGTATGCCCAGCCATTTTCAAAGTCAAAAGCATGAAGATTGCTCAGGAAGACAATTCAAATTGTATATATTTTATAAAAATACATTAATAAGTATTTCTCACATGGAATTTTTACTTGGTAACAAATATATGCAGAGGAAAATAAAATATTCAGGATAGCAAATCAGTCAGTACAGGAAAAGGTTGTACATCAAAACACCAAATACACCTAAGGCAAAAGTTAAATAATTGCAAAGTATTTTTGTTTCCCTTAATTCAACAGGTGTCTCTGAAAAAATAAAAAAAAAATCATACACACAGTCAATGTCTAGCCAGTATTAATTAGACAAGAAAAATTCACCACTATGAGCATTTTATGAGTGTAAACAAAAAGTAAATACATCCTGCTGACAAGAGTTACCTAGTTTTTGTTTTCTTCCTCACTGCTTTCAGAAATACTTTATTTTTCCTATAAATGTTTTGCAGGAAAGTAGCAGTTAGGTAAGTGTGGGATCTGATTTGGCCCAAAAAAAGCTATAGCCAGGAAGAGCTCCATCAGCAGTGTCCACGTAAGAAGCGTCCACCTCCTTTTGGGAGAGGTGACAAGGGAGGACTGGGACTGTGATGCAGCCTCCAGCCCCACAAGCCCACCTGACCTGAACAACAGATCAGCTTAATGCCAACACTCATGAATCTGAGGTTCTAGGAGCATGTAAAGCCAGAAAAAACCCAGCAGGTCCCACACAGCCCCTTAAGAGACAAACAGAGGAGGTGGCTGAGACTTGGGAAGGAATCTCTGGCCTTCTGCTGAAGACTGTTCCTGTCTGATATGCCGTGGTATTCCATTTATAACATTCATCAGTCTTGCTTGAGGGTGTGTGTGGGCCAGTCAGATTAGTTTATGTAGAAATAAATCTCATTCCCTCACATTTTTTGAGATTGGTTTCAAATTAAATAAAGTGAGGAAGTGAAAACACATCTTCAATACTTTACAATAGTGGTGGCCCCATAGATGGCCTAGTAAAAACAACTTTTACAACATAGAAACATGGATGCAATATTTTTAGGCATGTTTAGTCTTAGAATACTTGAAAAACAAGTTGTAGACAGGCTGACATTTTAAAATAATTTTGCAACTCTGCATCTCTGAATGGCTCCTAGAGTTAAAGGTTATCCAAAAGTCACAAACCCTTTTCCCAGAGTAGATTCACAATCTTGAGATTGACACACACTGTTCTGTACAGAAAAAAATACATGGCAGGGGGGAGCCCATCTATTTGTTTCCATTTGCCCGTTTATTTAGACAAAACTGTTCTTAGCCTTCACATTCATCACCATATCAAGACAAACTGAAGCTCACACAAAAACCACACATTCTTTTTTCTTCAGCATGACTATATACAATATACCCAAGGAGAAGGTGAACTGAGACCAGACTTGGTGCTAGAGATATGTCCAGGAAAAAAGTACTTTTGCCTGCTATGGAGCAGAGAAGAGCATGGGCAGCATTTAAATTACATATCAGAGTATGTTTCTTCACTGACATTGTGAAGCATTGGAACAAGCAGCCCAGAAATCACCATCCCTGGGGGTTTCTGGAAAAGCATCTAGATGTACCCCTTGGGGTATGGTTTAGTGGGGAGCTTGGCAGTGCTAGGTTAACAGTTGGATTTGATTGTCTTAGAGGTCTTTTCCAACCTTCATGATTCTATGAAATGGACATGGGCACTCCTGTCTCTGGCATCTCCCCACCAAGTACCTCTCCCACCTGAAACTGAACTATATAGACTACCAGTAAAGTAAAAACAAAGATGACAAAAAAAAAAGGAGGAAAAAAATCCTCCCAAAATTTTCTCCAACATTTCAATCATTCTTCAAGAAATGACAGGGCGAGATTCACTTCACAATTTATCAGCAATTAGAAAATATTAGTAAAAGAAGCTGCTGGTGTCCTCACATGCCAAGTGCTGTCCATCAGATACTGAGCAGCATAGAAGCATCACCCCCAGGGGACAGTCAGGCAGCCTGCAGACAAGCCTGAGAGGGAGGCATCCCCAACACACAACACAGAAAAATGCTTCCATGTCAAATAAATATTTACTTTCTTATATCCTATGGCAAAAAAAAGCCAATAAAATAATGTACAGATAAAAACCCAAATACGTCTGAAGTAGTTTTGAAGATGTTTGAACTCTTGAGGATACAGGAACTTTGTCTGTTAGGGAGATGGCTCATTTTTTCCCCTTCACAATTCAAACAGGTTCGCTGAGTAGAAATGCAGGCTTATCTACACTTAAGGAGCACCATAAGGGGATTTTGTACATGCTGCTCTTGAAATAAGTGCAGAAAAGAGAACAAGTCATTCAAAAATCAAGTCATGATTTCTGAAATATATATATAACACAAACACCCAGAGAGATATCTGAGTTGAAATTTCAGCATTGAGGGTTTTTGCCCCTAACAACTGCTCTCCCAGGAGAAGCTCAGGAGTGCCCATGCCTGTTCCCCCCTGCCCCACAGACACCAATGGGACTCTCACACAGCAAGAACAGTCACTCAGTTCTGCATTACACTTATATCTAACTGCAGACACAGAGACCAAAGCTTTGTACCTTCGATCTCCTGCTGCAGCCCCAAGTTCCAGATGTAAATGATTCATTCTACAGTGAGTGCACCTCAAAAGCTTGCTTGGCTGCAAGTTCTTCAGGTCCTTCTTTTCACACATCTGAAGAAACAACACTGAGCTGCTCTAAGCAAAGAGATCAATATAAACACAGAACTCATCTTTTGACATTTTCAATCTTTCATACCTTACCAAAGAACCTCAAGCTGTCACTCACCCCATGTGCATTTTCTGTGTGCACATACACTTCACTCCTATCCAAAAATCAGTCAACAGCTACAGCATCCCCACTGGCCTTCCTACCAAAGGGAGCACACATTCATTTGCTAGGATTCTGTAACAGCAATTGTCTTTCATACAGTAAAGAGCAGCAGTCATATCCTCTATAAAACTCCATATAAAACCACTTTAACTCAGAGCGAATAAAAATGAAATAAATAAAAAAATCACTGTACTTGGCAGGCAATTTAACACATTTAATATTTACTACAATACATCTATCAACTTCAGGTTTTGCTCCAGTGGAATAGCATTTTAGGGTCAGCATCAAGTAAGTCTCACTTTTTGTCTTTCTTTTCCTTCTTTCCCCACCTCCTGCCCTCCAGCAAGCATTACACAGTTTAAAATGTTAATATTATTATAGGTTACAATTTTAAATTCTAAGCAAAGGCTCATGTATAAAAGATATTGGCAAGAATAACTGTTTTTTCAAAGAAAAGAAATCAGCAATAAAGTATATTAATCAATGATTACTGAAGTCTGTGCTCCAGGCTAGTGTTTCCTGTCAACAGTGGTCCTTCAGAACCAGGGTCTCCTCCTCAGCTTTAATGAACAAGACTAAAATAATTCACTGATATGAAATAATGTAGAACATTATTTCCTATTGTCTTTGTTTTTGAAGGCTGAGCAATTTCCTTGAGAACCAAAATGAAACAGAACCACCATGCTTACAAATTCTCTTAGAGGAAACAACACAGAGATACTGATCTCTCAGTTAAAAGATGTTTTATCTCTGTCAGAAATGGGTACAGAGTATGGAAACACAACACAGCCAACAAACACTGGGAAAAAACTGTTAGAATTAACATTTTGTTCTACCCACCCACACCATTTTCTCTCAGGTTCCCAACTGCAGACTTATATCAAAGCTGTACCAATGGCACTAGTCACACTAATGGAATTACATGCCTGGCATTTGCAGGACCAAGCCTTTAGTTGGCCTACAGCAAGGCACAGCTGAGACAATAGAAAACCTCAAAAAAACCTCCCACTGTCAGCTCTGCAAATCTGCTTGATAAAATAAACACCAAGCACAAAAAGTGCAATTACTGCAAACAGATTTTGGAGAGCTTTGTTTTCCATGCAGCAGCTATAAACAAACAAATAAATCTCCCCATGCATTTTAAGATGCACAGAAAAACACATTAAAACCCAAGACCAGAACCCCTGACGAAAACAGCTGAATTTGCAGATGCAAAGGCTACTTGAACTCCACTTCCTCTGCTTCTTTCCCAGACAGCTTCCTATTCACATTTTTCTGACCTAGCCTTCAGTTAAGGCATCCCCAGTGGCCTTGGGTCAAGCCTAAAGGCAGGACATGCATCTTGAGCTCTAGACTGTGCTGTCACATTTAACAGCTGACCATCCCCTGGCTCGCTGAGCAGCACACACCAGTCTGTTTAAATAAATAAGTAAGCAGAAAGAGCAGCTGGCAGCCAGAATACAAGTAACTTATGCTTTTTACAAGTAACTTATGCTTTTTACAAGTAAACCATGTACTGTAGACCAGGAGCAGGCATCTCTCATTTTGCAGTAGTGAGAGACACACCTCTGAACACACCCATTCCTGTCTGAGTGTGACCAGAAAGCCTTCCCTGCCTGAGGGTTTAAATGACTGCAGATGGGATGAGTTGGCTTTCTCCCCTTTGCACCAGTGGTTTGATTTTATGACAAAACTGCAAGAAAAATCTTTATTAGACGGCAAATTCAGGAGGTATTGTGTGTCATGAACTTTATTTTTCAAGCAGTTTAAAGGACTTCAGGATACGTGAGGAGAAAGGAGCTCCATGTATGCAATTTAGAAAATATATAAAATTTCTACTTAGGTAAAAAAATAAAACCCAAATCAGGAAAACAGGGTCATCCAAGGAGAAGAATTAAAGGGCCCAGGAGAAGAATTAAAGAACTATATGCATCAGCAGAGAGAAAGGGGGTTGGGCAAGGATTTAAAAAAAAAAAAAGCTGCCCACAGTAGTACCTAGTGGGCTGTATATAATGCCAATATGTGTGTTCTCTAATTTAGATATTATCACCTAAGCCCTCTTTCCACACTATGATCCTTGTTACTATATTAGACTGGACTTCAAAACTGGATAAACCTTCCAGATTCCACAAGCTGAATTTAGAAGCCTACAGACAGACAGACCATTCAGTGATCTTCTGGGAAGCACTGATCATTTTCTAAGAGTACCATAATCAAATGAAAAACTCGGGAAAATTCACCTCTCGAACTATTATAGATTTTAAAATATTGCTCGTTTCTCAAAGTCTTTTTTCAACTTAATTTAGCAATGCATTTAAAAAAATATAACTTGTGACCAAGAAAATAATACCAGTAATTTCAAGAATAATTTTAACTATTTAGATAAGCAGTTAAAACGAGCAGAAGTGATTGTAAGTGTTTATTCATCACCTAGTGTAGGGTACTCAAAATCAAGTTACATTTTTCTCCTTATTTGTACACATCCCTGTGTCAGTTGGTGGTAGTTTACACAAAACTAAGGCATACAACTGCTGGTATTTACCATTTCATTAATTAATCATGTAAGACATACTTACCAAGTCATCAAGACTTCCAAGACATTTTATCACAAAATAAGAGCTCACTCACCAAAACTACATTTTCCTTACCTGAAAATCCACTGACATTTTACCAGTGCATAGAATGCCAACATATTAAAGCTGTGTAAGAATGAATTCTAATCAACTGCTTTCAGGGAATTTTAAAAATTGCCTTAATTGCAATTTTGCGAGAAAGAGAGAAGATTTGAGCCTTTTCTATATATTAAACCTATTTTCATCCAAAGAGCAGTGTGTTACCTTGTCCTGCTCCTCTACTCACACTGATGTAACCTCTCTAATAATTATGCCATGAACAACATTTTTGTAAAAGACTTAAACCAACAGCTAATAAACTTCCTTCACTATCCAAAAGGAAGAAAACAACCTATTGTGAATGGACATGTGGCTGTAAAAAGCTCAATTATCTGCACAAGACAAAGGACCACAAACTCCAGGCTGTAACTAGAACAGCCTTCAACAGTTTTGCTCAGTCTGTGGAAACAATTTGCATGACACAATCTGCCCTATAAAATCCACAGCCTTTCGTATTGTTATAAGAGCTTGAGTTCAAAGGAGCAGTGAAGGAAAAAAAGATACCAAAAAAACCCAAAATAAACTAGAAAGGAGCACTACTTTCTACCCCCTCAACAAAAAAACACAAACACTGAATTGCAGCACACGAATCAAGTGCCAGTTACTAAACAAAACCATTCAGTGCATTTTCCATCCCTTGTGATATGCTTGGGAATGGCAGCATTTTAAAGGGATGGTTGTGCTCTTCCAGCAGACAAACCTTTTCCTCTCTGTTCTCCTGTAGCACAGGGCTGGGTATTCCTGCCTGCAGAAGCCAGCTAAGACACACATGACAATTGGGAGAGCAGCTGATTGTTATCAATACCTACTACATTCACAAATACATTTCTATTTTTGTGAGATGTTTAGTGTAAACCAAGAAAAAACATAGGCAAATCATAATTAACCTAAGCTTTAGATGACTTCTCTTTTTTTTTCCTTCTAGAATGAATGCCAATAGATTTAAAAGTGCTGGGGATGCCTGTGTAACTCCTCTGCAAATCTGGTGAAATATGGGCCAAGGTACAGAGGGAGCATTTCAGAGACTACCAAAACGTCATTAAATTCCTGGGGATTTCAGAGTTCCACCACCACACTGCACTCTATTTAATTACTGATGGGCAGCTATAACCACCAGCCAGAACACCTCTGGTTTCTTCACTTCAGAAGCCATTCTGGTCTCCTTTTTGCAATGAAAGGGAGCGTAGCATTTTCATGACAAGCCCCGTGACATTCCACCGCCACGCAATGGAAAATCCGCATTCTTGCCTTCCAAACTGTAAATGCCACCAGACGTATTTAGATTTACTGACAACTGACCTGAGCACTGCTGCTGCTGGCAGTGCTCTGCCATAGATCCAGGCTCTCTCCCAACTTTCCTTCACAGGCATTTTCCCTAAACTGGGCTGTCAGATGCAATGTCCCTATCAGAGAGTGTGGCAAACATCCCTTTCGATTTCCAGGCATTCGGTGCTCGTACAGCTGGCACTGCAGCCTGCAGCTGCTGTGACTCCTCTCTTGGTGACCACACAGCTCAGCTGGGCTCCTACACATGGGGTGCAGGTAGGAGGTCATCAGGACTTTAAAATATTTCCTACTCCAGCTTACAGAAAGCAAGAGAAAAAAGCATGTATCTCTCTGTATTTAATACATCTTTGCATGCCATTCATTTTTTACTGCATTTATTTGGAATACATTGTGAATACTTTCTTTTTTAATAGAGATGCTACCAGCTGACAGAATACTGACAGAATGCATTATTAAATGAGGAGCTTTACCCTTCTGGGAAAGGACAATGGTATCAAAATAAAATAGAGCTGGGCAGCCACAAAGCTTGTTAAACACACCCAAAGGAAGTATTAAAAACAGACTTCCAAACAATTTACTGAGTTAATACTTCACATTGTATCTGTGTACTTTTTATTTCACTCACTGTTTCACAGTTTAACTCAAACAGTATTTCCCCCAGAGCTGTCTTAAATCTCTTTTTTCTCCTTTCTGCTTTCCAAAGTTTGGCTCTTCCCACGGTAATCTTTCCAAAGATAGTCACCTCAAGCGTCTTTTATCATCAAAATGCCCAGAGACAGCCAAAAAATAAATCTGGTTCCTCCCTCCTCTGTTCCACAGCTGCTCACAGTGTTCCCTCACAGTGTCAGCACAGGAACTGTTAATACAGAATGCATTGAAGTGATACACGTGGGATGAGATCCTATGGCCACTCATCAAAATTTACTTCTACATCTTAACTTCAAGGAGATTTTGGTTCATTTATAGCAAATATTACATCCACAACACATTGTTACGAAATTTTCACAGCATGCTAAACCCCAGGGGACTGCTTGCTCCATGCTCTCTATTGCCTGCATGTGCACACACACACAAACCATTAAAGAAGCAAACTGCAAGTTCCAGATTTAAGAATTTCTCAACTTGGCCTCCTTTTGCACATGCATTACAACACAATCATTAATTACCTGATCGACTTCTTGCATGAGACCTTGTTTCCTTCAATGCCCAAAAGAAATTATAACTACCCAATAAATTACTTAGGACCTCGCTTTCCCCTCATTGCTCCAAATGTAATTCCATACCTTAATTCCCACCCACTATTCAAGCCCTAGACAGACATTAATTTCTCCCCAAGTTCCTCTGTGGTGCTCATCACTGAAGCATTTGCTAGCTTAGCAAACACTCATTTATTTCCACAGCATATGAAGGAGAGGCACCATTAACCCCATCTCATAGGCAGAAAACCAGACCAGAGGGAGATTATCAAAGGTATGCAAGAATTGAAAGGCTGCAGCCTGAGATGCCTTATGGCTGGATTTTCAGACTACTGAGGCTTATGTAATTTTTGTATATACAAACCAAACCTCCCTTGGCTACAGCAACTGGTGCCAGACATCTGCAAATTCATGCTCTCAAGTGAGGAAAATGAGGGATGAGCCCTGACAGGATTTAGTGCAGCCTCTGTCACACCAGCACTACAGCAGAAGTGGTCAGGTCCTTCATTAAGGATTCTTTAATGAGAGGCCAAATGAAGGTCCTAGAGACACCCTCAGTTTTCCTGTCTTTTAAATCTGGACTATGTGTCCTCAGAATGATTTGTGTATCATTTCCTGCATTTCAGAATGAAATAGAAAACCTTCTGAACAAAATCTGTAGCATTAAGGTGCCTGGATCACCAGCAGTGTGGTCACTGTGGACCCCTGTACCCAGTCACAACACAACCCCTGTGCTTTTCTGCTGAAAAAGATGAAACAAAATTGCCTAATAATTTCTGCACATACAATGAGCACCACCACATTTGTCTTACAGAAATAGTAACAGGTAAACAGGTGTGTTTATACTCATGATGATGATCAATGACAGCTCCTGCCATGCCCTGCTAACAAAACACAACAATCATTCAATAAATGTTTATAATCTTGTTGGCAGGGGACTTACATTATTTCTTTGTTCCATTAATTGTTTCAAGTTTTCCATTGGAACAGAAGGCTGATATTAAAACTGACACCTCAGTAGTTGCTTCTACTTCTCACTTTAATCTTAGTTCATAAAACCTGGTCTTTCATTCACTTCACAAAATCCAAGGAAAAATAATTATATCACTACATGTTCAGGATGTAAACTGACAAAGTCACAATTAAAACAGGACTTGCACATCATTTCAGGAAGTAGGAAGCAAAGATTTCAGAATTTCTTTGTCTGAATGCTAACATCATAGATTCTAGACACACTAAAATATAAAGGGTGCCAAATTCTCTAAAACACCAAAGCACAACCTTTTACAAGCAGCCACTATAAGAAGAGGAAGACCTAGAACAAGTAAATTTCTTGAGCAGGGACAATCAGGATCTTTAGTTATTCAGTAAAGAATAGGACTGGAAAGCAAATTAATGAAAAGTAGCACAGAAATTGGACACTCGTAATTGCTAGCAGGGAGAAATGTTTCCACTTCATGCAAAGAATTATATAACTCAGGTCTGATTATTTCAAATAAATAAGCAGTTTTCCCTCAAGTGACTCCAAAGCAATGTTTCACTCTCCATGCTCTGTGCTGCCCCAGGAGACTAAGGGCCACTTCTAGAAGAGCCACAAAGGGTCATTTTGAAAAAGCTATCTTATTACTAACAAATTTATTACTGGCTGTTGCACCACAGTTTTAAGAAGAAAACAAAACTAGGCTTTTGTGGCCTGTTTCAAAAATAATGAAAATGTATCACCAAAACCAGCACACATCCACCTGGCAAGAAGAGATGCAGAGCCCCAGTCCAGCAGGGAGCCCCACAGCCCTGGGTTTAGATGCCATGCTAACAGACTGTGTGGCTGGGAATCACATTACTGCAGCACAAGTAACAACACCAATTTATTATATTTTAATTATATCAACAACATAATGCAGCTAAAGCCATTGTTCAAACAGACCAAATATCTACAAACACAAGCCTCATCCCAAGACTTACACGTTTTAAGTAACATAAAACAAAAAAGAAGTAAAAAAAGATTTTAATATATGCATATTTTTTATGGGCTTAGAAAACCTGAGTAATTTTGTGGGAGGCTGAAGAGCTGCTAACAGTCTTTTCATTATCTACTCCTACTAGCTTGCTTGTCTATAAAATGAAAATAGTATGTAATTCTTTTCCTCCACTTGGGTTCCACTGGAAAGAACACTTTCACTAGCAACCACAATGAGAAAAATGGTAGATAAATGGGATCCTCTTCAAAACACACACACAACTCACCAGAGTCAAGCGATTCTCTATAAGAGGATAGTTGTCATGAAATATAAAACTGCAATACAATGCATTTGCATAGCTGTAATGACCAATTGTTAAAAAAAACTAAAACAAACAAACAAAAGCTTTTTAAACAATTTTTAACATCTGTGTTGAAGAAGATGAAAAAGCAAGAGAAACAGCATGTGGGCATACACTTATTTAATGACTGCCTGAATTTTAACCAAAATGGAAAATATTGCAATTGCTACATTGGAAGTCTTAGCAGTGGAAGCAGAGACAACACCATTTGCTACCACTTCTGTTTCATTCAGAAAACCCTGAATGGGGAAGTTGTCACCACCTGTCCCAGCAACAAAGCTCAAATACAGCAGCTTCCTTTATCACCATGGCTGGCTTGCAAACTGACACTGGGTGGTAGCCCTGTGATGACAGAGTCTGTCTGGACATGGGCAGAGCACCCATGATGAACTGGAGGCACTGGGGCTATCCAGATCTCAGGAAAAAACTGGCATATGGAAAACAGAAATACTCAAGACCTGTAGTCCATGAATGAAAATCTCCAGATTCCAACAACCATATAACAGTTATTAAGATGAAGGAAATAAGAGGATTAATAAATTTTAGGGTTTTTAAATATTATTTTCATTGTGTTTTCAAAGTCTGCGATATCCTCTACTCAAGTTACCAAGCCTTTTTTTCTTGTAGGCTTTAGCAAATACTTTAGTTTCTATGAAAGCTGACATTTTACTGTACTGACATGACAAGATCTGTGATGGGTGAAGAAAAACCCCCACACACACGCACATCAAGATAACCTGCAAACTAGCAACACACAACCATTGTAAAATTAAAAGCAATTGTCCTGCATTCCTCATCCTCAGGATCAATTAACATCTCTGCAACTTGAGCAAGAGATACTCAATTCCCTTGTCACCACATGACTCATAAAACCATTAACTCTTCCACAACGCCAATCAAATCTGTGAGATTGCTGCAAACAAGAATTATTTGTACCAATTTACCAAATGGAGAAAATCTTGACAAGAATGATGTTGCTACTGACCACAGCATTAAGAAACCACAGGCATGGCACTCCCCTTGGTGCTTTGTCTTATGTATTTAATACAGCTTTAAAACCACCTTGGGTATGAAATTCAAAGTCATTTATTCTCAGCATTTTGGCAGCCATGGTGTGGGAGTTTCTGCACCATAACATTGAGCTGTATTGGAGAAGAATGCCCAAGTGGAGTTTTTCTGCTGACACCATCCCAAGAAGTGTATCATACATACAATATTAATTTTAATAATTCCCAGATTTCAGTCAAAGAGAACATTTTCAATTCTGAGTCATATAAAACCTTCAGTTTTTCCTTTTCTACCTTATTTGCTAGGCTAGGGGTCAAACACTTATCCTTCACTTCCCAGTGATGACACAGGGACGGCAAAGGGCAAAAAATGGGAAGACCATCACATGTATTTAGGGAACAAATCTGAAGAGGTTGATGGTACTAAACTGAGGAACCAGATGACTCTCACACCAGAATTGTGAAATAATTAACAGATGGCATCAGAGAGGGAAATGATACATGACTTCACTGCAGATGCAGACTATGGTAGATTACTTCGTCCAACATATCAATGCCCGGCTACACAACATACACTAAGCTTTGACAAAGGACAGAAGAAAGTTATTCATTGCACCCTGGTAACTAAAGGGAACATTTTAAGGTCAAGGCAAAAATCATGGTACCTCTCAGGTTAGTGGGTGTTTACTAGCAGAATTCTTCAAACGTTGCTTTTTGTGATCATTACTTAATATCGTCATTGCATCTACACAGAAAGTAAAATCTTTATGCCAACAGACTATGCTGTGAACCATGGTGAGAAGAACATCATACAAAGAAGAACCACCAATGAGGAAAAAAAAAAGATCTCTCAGGACATGGATGACAGACACCAGAACACAAATAAGGTAAAATAGACCTGCATGTTTCATGAAATCTGTGAAATTCCAAAATTAGTTGGAAGAAATGCAAATCCTTCCAAATAGTTTGAAAAATAAAGACTTATGCTGAAATGATTTTAGGTTGTGAGAAGAAGTGTTTGTTTTGGTCAGAGGTGACCAAGTCAGGCTGGGTCCCAAAACCACACTCCCACTCAAGTCTAGGCTGAAACTCAAAGCTCTTGGCACAACATCCTGACTTCAGCAACAGGATATATGTCACACCTGGGAGCATTCCAAGAAGTTCTGCTACACAGTATTCATGCTAGTTTGCAAAGAGTCTTTGCAATAATTTAACAAGGGCCTTTTTTCATGCAAAACTACATTTTAAGGAACAGGTTGAATGGCAGCACTGTAATGCTGCTCAAGATAAGTAGGATGCTTTTTTAAATGTTTTATACAATAAGCACCAACTTATCTGAGTAGGTTGGGCAGCAATTTCATCACCCACTATGTTCACACTGCAAAGTCTCACTGAAGTGAGCAGGATGCCTGCACTACTAATGTTAATAAGTGCTTGCATACCAAAATTATTTCTTTAGTTTTTCTAGCATTACATAGCACAGACACTTCAGAAAGATAAGAGAGTGTTGTAAGTCAAAATAATGTTATCCATTAACTGAACACAAGTGGATGAAATGTCCAAGAAAAAAGACATCTGCCTTAGCAGCTGGGGTATCTTTTTTCACCCAGGGAGCCTTAGGCAGTATTGTACATTCCCTTCATCCACCTGTGTCCCAGTATCACATCTAATAAGGTCTTCCAGGGCAAAGCTTTGGAGAAATAGACAGTATACCAAACAGTGGGAGCAACAACATCCCAATATCCAGGCAGAGCTGGGCTGAGGACAAACTAAAGTCACCTTTTTCCTGTGATTCCCAGAGGCCTATTTTGTTTTAACTTTGTTGTCTTTGTTTGATCCTGCAGTTATTCTAATGCAGTTTCTGCATTGTTCCATTAATTCTGCCTCTCTGTACAACACTCTAAGCCATATTACAAGCGAGGGAAGAGAGAGAGAGTAACAAGCTCATAAAATTATTGTCTCAGACAATCTTCAAATGTACTGGCTAATTGGATATATAACTCATAAATGATGATGGAGAAGGGATGCCTAACAACATAGAGAAAGGAAACTAAATTTTAAAAAGCTACAGCTTTGTTCAGTTGAATGAACAATAGGCATTTGATTTCATTAGCTTTGATATTCTAAAAATTGTAACATTAAATATAATCTTTCCTGCAAGCACACATTCTTCTAAGCAAACAACTACAGAAGGAATGGCTATTAAAAGCTCTGCAATTACTCTAAATTTGTACTGTAAACAGTGCAAAACCAGACCATAATTAAATTAAATATGAAACACTTCATTGTCCCAAACACATGAAATTGAATTTGTCGAGAGCATTTATAGCAGCACCAGCAGCATCTTTTCAGATTTTACACACTTCTTGCTTTAAGTAACTACCACACCTATCCAACCAAAACACTGACATATAAAGCACATGGAAAGACCAGACAAAAGCACCTGAGGAAGAACTGTGCTTGAGCTCTATAAAGGCTCAAATCTCCTGTGACTGTTTGGTTTAAGTAACTGTGAGAAGTAGCTAACTCCTTGTGCATCCAGCTCCGTAGGGCTGTGTGCTATTTGGAGTTCAATTCAATCTGACTACTTGAACACTGTTACAAGCATCACTTCAAAATCTGACACACATTTCATCCAGTCTGAAATACTTAAGACATACATAAGCTGAAGTGTATACTATTCTTTTATTTTCTAAGTACAGTAAAAGGAAAAACCTAATATATTTTTGGCTCAAACTTAGTGCCATACATTATGTTAAGAGCTAATAATTTATTAATCGTCATTCAAGAAATTCTTACTACATTTGACAGTTTTTGGAGAGGCTTTGCTCTCTTCTTTAAAGGACCTTCAACAACAACAATCAGCTAGGGAAGTATTTTGACATACGGCTTTGACATGTTCTTTTGATTTTCATATTAAAGCAAAAAAAAGTTATGTGGTTTCACTAACATATATCACTTTCAACTTTTTCAGTGTCAAACAGATGTAAAATTTGTAGTTCTTGTGTAGTAGATTTTGTGCAGCAGAATTCATGCCACTATGTTACCCATTATGACTGCACTGCCTCCCAAATAGATCTTTTTCTTGCAAGAACTGTCTCTTGACCACATAGATTAGTTACATAGTTTAATATTACCAGCACAGTAAGTTTTCCTAAAAATTAAAAGCGAACAAAATTGTGGCAAGAAGCGCAGTAATCAACCAAGGACCCTACATTAACAGTCTTCAGGAGATAGGCAAATATGGCATACTATGATAAAGACAGCAAAAATAACTAATTTCCTAATTTTCCACAAGATAGCAGTTCTCTGATGCTGTAAGGCACAATCACACTTATCTTAAAACAAATGCGAAGTTATGATTTATTTCAGCAAAGTGGAAATGAAGCAAAAAAGACACTGACAGTCACTCACATGGTACAGAACAACAAAAAAGTGCATCAAACTTCAGCAGCTCAACAAGGCACTCCACTGCAAAGGTCCCAAACCAGCGGCCAAAACAGCAGAAACAGACAATTTCTGCTCACAGCTGGTTCTACTGCCACCAGCTCGCCCTGACAGTGGCACACAGGACCCCAGGCAGGGGCTGAGTGTGGCTTCCCTCCTTCCCACCATCCCTGTGGCACCTCTGGCCACATCCTCTCCTCCAGAACACCACGGCAGACCAGCAGCTCTGAAACCTGACAGGCAAGCAGACAAACTCTGAGAAGGTGCAGGGTCCAGCATACAGTTTACATGGATTTCTGAGCAGGTGGTTTATTTTGGTTTTGGCAGCGCTGCTGAGTGCCAACACGTGAGTGCCAGCAAAAAATATCCCCACTTCATTCTCCAGGAGTGGTCCTGGACCTGCAGCGAGGAACCAGCCCACTCAATTTACTCACTACTGAGACGACCAGGTCACAGCAGAGGCTTAGTAAACTGACTCTACCTCAATACCAAACATTAATCACCAACTGCAACTTACAAATGAGTGCTCACGGCCTCTGTAGTGCTTTAAAAATATCCACACAGCCTTCCAAAGGCACTCCACAAGGGCTACCGCCACGCTAATCGCTTCTCAAAACAGTGCTTTAACAAAAGGTTTCCAGCAGTCAGACTGGATTAACTGCATCTGAAATCTCACCAGGGTCTGCAGACAGACCCTCTTTACTTTGAGAGCTTCTGTGCCACTTCAGATGCTTTGTATTGTTCAGCAGCAGCAGAGCCAGAAAGAGCTCTCACAGGAACTGACTTGTAATACATACATGAGGCTCAGGTTCCAGCAAGGGAGGAACACTGTACGTATTTGTGGAGTTTAAACACCTTAACAACATAACATTTATCACAGCCAAAGGAAAATGAGGTTATGCAAAATACTTACTTCGAAAATGTTCTGAGGCATAATAGTAGACATCCTCATAGCCCTCGTGGTAATCCTCCTCTGGCCGGTACTTTTTGCCTTTTCTTCTCCTCGATCTCCTTATCTGCTTGACAAAGCCCAAGAAGCGCTCCATGTCCTCCCTCAGTCACAGCCCTTCGCCCTGCGCTTCACAAAGAGCTGTCCCAGCATGAATCGAGCGCCCGGGCAGAGCTGCGGCTCCCACCAGCTCCCCCACCATTCAACAACCCCTCCCTTAGCTCAGCTCCGACTGCCAAGCATAGTGTTTTCCCTTTAAAAAAAAAAAAAAGGGCACACAGACACACTTTATCAAATCTACCGACTGGAATATTTCAACCTGAAAATAAATAAAGGAGGAAAGCATTGAAGCAAAAGGAGAATTTCAGGATTTCAAGCTGTTATTAAGCAGCAGAGGACAAAGTTGAAGAGACCTGCTTGCCAGCAAGGGAAGCCCAGCACTGAGAGCTCCCTATCCTGTGTCTCCATCATTTGAAGAGGGGCTGGGAGGCGGGGATAGATGTTAGTCAATGGACTGAACCATATCTCAAGGCAAAACAGGTTTCTATTCACCAATTAAATGCTGCCCTCATATCTACCGGGCACGGGCTCAGGAGCACATTTGATTTCATTGATTGCAAGAACAGGAAACATGCCAATCCATTTCTGGCATCTCATACACTGGATGAATAAATCGCAAAGTGGTTTAATCCATACACACAGCCCACTCACCGGCAAGTGTGTGCCGAATGTGTTAATTGGAGCAGCAGGGAGAAAGCTCGGCAGCTGTTAAAAAATGACACATATACCCACTGGGCATTAGTGTATTCTAATCACTGCCAGATCTAAACATTAAAAGGCACTCCAGACAGGTCTCCTACAGAGCTGGCCAGGGTATATGGCAATAGGCAAACAAAGGAAGCGATATCACAAGCACACTATGACAATTCTCATTTCAAATCCCAGCGGAGTTCAAAAACTTTCAAATTAAGGTGCGGCAGGGCGAGAGAACAAAAAGCCTGAAAAGGCGCTGGCTCTCTTCTCTTGCTGCGTGCCTGAAACCTGCATGCATTCCCTAAGATAAGGCTGGAATTTCATCCGTGTTTCTGATGAAGTTCCCCTCCCGCACAAAAACAAAAGCGGTGACTGTTTGAATCCTATCACGTTGACATCTGTCAGGGGTTTATCTATTGTAATCATGTTCCTGCAAGCCCAGTGAAGTCTCTAGTCCAGCAGGACCTCTCCTGTCTCTTGGCACAAGTCAGTCACTTCAGTCAAACTATGTGCTGAACACAGTCACTTGCATCCAGGCTCCCAAGAGATAGCATTTTGCACTTAGGAGCATAAGGAAGTCAGAAACTCTTACTGTAAAACAGATTTTACAGGTTCATCATGTGGAAAAGGAAAAACACGCAGAGCAGGGATTAGTTTCTGGTGATGCAGACATTTCAGTGAGTCATTTTGCAAAGAGTAAACCAGGGCACTGTTTTCAAAAGCATAAAAGAGGAAATAAAGCAAAAAACAGGATTGTAACTTACCAATTCTGTTTCAAAAGAAGTATGCAGAGATTTATCAATATTAAGTTGGGATTTTCTCACCTTTTGAAACATGTGAAAGTTATAAGTAAAGGTCAGCTAGACCTGATACCTGAGGATCCTAAAACACACACACACTGATAGATGGAACTGGAATTCTTCTGGGCTTGTTCCAGCTTTCCAGGTATTTTAAAACAATGTTGTCAAAATCCACACTCATTTTATCCATAAAAGCTCAAAAACCCCGGATGCTCCTGCCAAGCTCCCCACAGGAATACAGACTCATCCTCCTTGACCTCACCAGCCCTACTTTCCCACTGTGAAAATGCAGCCACTGCCACTAGCTGATGAACACCCCCAGGGCACCACCAGAACTATTTTTAGTGAAACTTCTATAAGGAGGTTGCGTTTCATTACAAGTCTGTTTTTATCACACAATTTGCAAATGGTTAGACCTTAGAGAAATATCACAGGCATATTATCAAAAATAAAATAGCCAATAAAACTTCACCTATGGACTTTAGGAAGGGATCACTGTATGTTTTGAAGGTTTCAATTTGCATCTCTTCTGTGCTCTGCTACCAAGCAGCAAAAACATTACTGTCACAAACATGAAAACCAAAAATGTAGCCTACAGCAGAAGCAGCACTCTCTCTTTTCAGAGAAGGAAATGTTGGTTTGTTGCCCCTGTTGAGGGCTCTCCCTGACAGATGTGGAAAACGTATTTGTAGGTGCCAGAAACAGTCAAGACAGAAGTCTTCCAACCATCACTGCTCCATGAAGTAAAATTATTAATTTCAATTAAAAATTATAAAGCTTTTGAAAAAGGAGAAAATTTATAACTTTCTGGATCTCAAACTGTCTTCTAAAGGAAAGCTGAAAACTAGAATCAAGCAGACACACTTGGCTTTGTTGTAAATACAACTTTTCCAGTGCCTCTGTTGCTCAACATGCTGCAGCAGAAGCACCTTCCCTGGACCCCAGCACACGCCAATGAGACTTTCCATAACAAGACAAATACAGCAAATAAGTAGAGAAGGGAGCAACCAAATGATCTGAAGTTGTACCACAAGCAGCAGGTGCAGGACATCATCAGCCAGACCACTTTCTAAAGAGAACCAATGTAAGATTGGGCAAATTTTGAGCTTTGGAAAGTACACCATTATTAACTACCTTGTGCAATGGACCTCCCCTTCTCTCCCATGCTCATGAGGTGCATCACACAGCTATACAGCTGCTATAGTAAAGCAGAAAAAAATGCATGAAATGGTATTACTGGCCAGTGCTCATGGTATTAGCTCCCACCTATGGTATGTGTCAAGTGTGAAGGGGCTATGGGGGAGCACAGGCTCTCCTCAGACAAGCAGAGGGGGTTCAAGCTCTGCTGCACTTCACTCTATCCCACCTCCTACTGCTCTCTACAAAACCCAGGCTCCATCTCCCACTCCAAAGATGCAGAAGCAGGCCCTCAGTCTAATGCACAAACCAACAATCCTGACAGCATGTAAATCATACACTCATTTCCTTTTACATGAATACAAACAGCAGACACATAATTTCAGGATTTTTACATATCTTTTAAAAAACAACGAGCAAGTTAAGCTTTTGATTGGATTTTCTCTGACCTAAAATACTGCGGTATTTGGGGAAATTTAAAGAAAAGTAAATACTTGAACTGAGGACATTGTTGTTATATATTAATACAAGTCAGAGAATTAAGTGCTTTATTATACTTGTGAGATTTCTGAACAAAACTTTTGTTTCATATGCATTACATACCCCTGCCACTGTTTCCTGAAAATACTGGAGACATTTATTAGCTACTCCTCATGCCATACCTGTAAATATTTAATCATAGTCCTACTTTCAAAGGTATACACAGAGAACTCAGTTTCATAAACACAGCAGCTAGAAAAAAACCTGAATAAACAGCTTAACTACTGCTTTCCCCATTGCTCAGGCTTCACCCTTCTACATCCTTGTGGATAAGAACTCATTTCTTAATGAACATGATTCTTGCAACCTTTTGCTTGAAAAGAAATAAAAAAGCACAACCTAATAGTGTCATAATGGCAGTTTCAGAAAGGCATATTGATTGTACAGGACGAGCAGTGAAAGAAATAAACACTGGCTTTCAAATTTTTAAAATGCAAAACATCAGAGATGACAATGAGTTTCATCCTTAATGACAAAGAGAATAGGATAATTATGCCCAGAGGGCATAAAATTAGATGTTGGTTTACATTCTGAAGCTGTCTCTGAACTCGAATTTGAAGAATCAATTTTCTGGTGTTTTCATGCCACAACAGAAAGTTGCAATGTAATATGTCTGAAGCTCTTTGGCTCATCCTTTCTGCCTACCCCAATAAAAGCAAGCATTCTATTATCATTTCCAAGGGGACCCCTTAGAAGAAGCAAGGGTTGTCATGCTGTCTACAGCATGGTTATTGGCATAACAAAAATTTTGCCAAGTGGCACTGATTAGATAATATTTGCATATTCCATTCTGATAATTAATTTGTTTAAGTTAAGGAGGAGCTCCATCAAACTGAATCAGTCTCAAGCCAGTGATTTACTGGAAAAGACTTCATAACAATAATAAAATACACATAAATAACACAGTCCTTTTTGAAAAGTTGAGCTGAAGCATAAATGCTTTTGCAGTCATGGATAATTTTCTAGAACACAGATGTCAGCATTTAAACTTTAACTTCTCTTTATACCCTACCCAGAGCAAAGATTAGATTTCTCATCACGTAAAATATCTGCATTTAACATTTTATTTGCACAAAATTAGCTCTACAGTTATCAAGGCAAACTTTCACAAGTGGCATACTTATTTTCTACAGCACTTTCTCCAGTATTTGGGAAAAGCAGCAGGAAAAATATCATGGTATCCAAGGATAAGACACTAAGGTAGTAAATATTTAACAAGTATTTCCATTTGAGTGGACTTGCAAACATGATGCTTTGAAACCAGAGCCTGTATATGAAGTAAGACTCTCTAATGTGTTGCACCATAAATACAGAATGGAATAGGCACCAAATATTAACAGTTTTGGGCAGGTATTCTGCACCCTGTTAATCAGTATGTTTCAGTGCTTAAAAGAAGAATAATTTAGACAGGTGAACCCTCCTGTATCTCCTTCTGCTTCTCTGGGCAGCCCCTAAAAGTCTTCTGCTGGGGGAAGGAATGCTCCTCACTGGGAGGCAACCATGTAAAGAGAGCACACAATGGCAGGTACAGAGATCTACCTGATTCAGATTACTCTTGTGAAAAAACCCACAGAATCACACATGGATAATACAAAACCCACAGAATCACACATGGATAATACAAAAACTAAGATTAATATAAACAGGTCTTGGAGGCTGACTGAATAGAGGAAACACCTTTCTTCCCCACCTCCCTCAAATCCCAAAGCACAGAGGTACAGCAAACCTCAAAGGGAAGAACCAATCTCTGCTTCTCTGGTTCTCCTTCAACTGAGGGATGTCTTTGATAATCTGCTGCCATGGTTTTTGAAGACCAGCAATAATTAACAAAGGAACTATTCCCCTTATTTATCTTACAGTATCATCTTGCCTATATTTCTAGATTTTCAAGTGATGTTTGTTCACATGCAATAATCGCTCATGTCAAGGCTGCAATTTTCCACTCCTTGCCCTAAATACCATGCTGCAAAATGTGAGCTTATCAATTTGAAAATTACAAAATGCCTGCAATCAACAATCTATTCCACTCTGTAAGAACATATGGCAAGTACATGCAGAAGCAGTGCTGTACAAAGCCAATATTGTGTGTGAGGAGTACCTAGCAGCAGCCCACCATCCCCTGAGGGACCAGTGCCCCACCCAAAACCCCTCTGTCAAGCTAGATTCTCAACACAAGTTTTATTCTCTTCCTAAAGACATCTGAAAAGAGCATTGCAGGCATGGGACATACTAAATATTACACTGCATCTCTCTCCCATCTGACAGTTTATATCACGCATACAAACAGTGCACTGTCTCTAGAATGCTGCTGCAGGAGAACTGGATGGTGGTGAAATACTGCTGACCCACTACTGCTATTTTTAATATCTGGTACTTGTTATATACACTGTTAAATTATCAGTTTGCTCTGATTTTAATGCATTACATTCAGATTCACAAGTCATACATTCTTGTTATTCATTACTCACATAGAATCATATACCATTTTTGTTCTTCTGCTCCTAAATTAATGCAAGACTTGAGAGTTGGGATTCAGCTTTTGTGTCACATAGCTGTAAATTCAATTAATTGCCAAATATTTTTTCTTTTCACTCTTTTTTTGGTTTTTTTTTTTGCAAATGAACACACATTTTCAATACTTTTAAATAAACAAAATATAGGACTTCAGTTCTTTATTGTATTTTACCATACATGTTATTTTGTATAAACCACATTCCCAGTGGTTTTGCTTTTGCAAAATTTTCTCACATAGAAGTGTGCTCATAAACGTGAATGCCAACAGAGGAATGAGGGTAAAACAGAACACAAAGGATAGAGGAAGAGGCTACTTTCATTTAGAGGGCACTGGGGGACTGCTTGTGTGTACAATACAAGAATGCTGCCTCTCATATATGGAGAAATCTTTGTGGCACTGCTTTGAAAGGGTCACTTGTCAAGTTGAATTTCATGCAGAATGTATGCTTCAGGGGAAAAGACACTTTTTTTTTCCCCTTCAATTCAGCTAAAGCCGTTTGCATATATTCTATTTTTTTCTCGCTTTTCTAGCCTATTTGGCTTTAAGTAAGTGACTAATTAGAATATACAAATATGCATTAACAGTTACTGACTTTACCACCACCAAGGAAATACTGCTCAGGTAAAATTAGGTACCAAAAAAGTTCAAATTTCCTTAATGTTTTGTGACACTAATCATTCTACAAGAAAAGCTAAGCAGAGAACTATTCCAACCAGATGTAAAACCCCTTCAGGGTTAAAGCAGTAGACTGAAATTTTTAAATACTAAAACTAGAACACGGTTCTTTGGAAAGTCTGAATTAAAGGTGTTTTTATCTTTCTAAAGAAACGTAGAAAAAGCCTAGAGGGAACACTACCAAGATTTTGCATCTTGTGTCAGTTCTATGCACAAAGAATATTCCAAATCAACAATGAAATACATATGAAGAAGTGGTTTAGAATATGGATAGGGTTTTTACCCCTCCCTGAGTAAAAATATTTCCCTAATTTTTGATTCTTCATCAACTGCATGTGTCAACTCTAATAATAATTAAAATGCACGTAAGAGCACTGGAAAGAATGAATAATTAATTTATGAAATTACAGCTGCCCAGAACAAAAATACCTAGCTAATACACTAAATGAAGTTCTTAAAATAAAAGCATCAAAATATTTTCTTAAGCTGCAGACCACAGGAGATATAGTGTGCCATCAAACAAGGTTGCAGAAGGTGGGATTTCACAGCTAATTGACAGTAGAAGACCTCTTTGAATATGTTGTGTGAGATTTAAGGTAAGTCATGGCAGAATCAATCATTCAACATCTCTTTACACATCAGAGTTCATGCAAGATACTTTTTGCTATGTTCCCCCTCTTCTCTTACCAATATTTAGTTGTGAAGAGCAGTAAAAGCCTTGTTATGTTTCATTACTGAAAACGTCCACCGGTCGTATATTTTGCATTTCTCTGATGGACCAATTATTGCAACTTCTGCAAGTTGTCTAATAAATTGGAAGAGCAGTTAGAAGTAATAAAAGATGGGCAACAGGAAAGAAATCTGAAGGGAAAAATATAAAAACTCTGGAGGCAACTATGAAATTACAGTAATAGAGAAGCACCTCTAGGGAAAAAAAACAACAGGCATACAGAGAGTTGAACTGTATCCTGAGCTCCATGTTCTATAAGGGTCAAGATGTAATAGATAAATACAAATATTTTATTGTAGGTGAGCTCTGACTTCAATAAAATACTGCCTAACTGTCAAGGAAAGACTACTACAGAGAAATACCTCATTATGATCACATGAATTTACAATAAAAGACTATGTAAATATATATGCAAATTGAACCATCCATCTGGAGTCCACTGCCCTAGAGGCACAGGCCAACAGGATGGCAATGAAGAACCCAGTTTTTCAGATGGATTAACCCTTATCCTTCTCTTTTAATACCCTCCACATCCAGTTTTAAGTAATTCCTGTTGTCCTTACACAATCTGAAACTGCAAAGCACACAAAGTAAAAAAGAACAGTAAAAAGACTTGAAAGGCAAAAAGGACAGCTTCATATGTAACCTCCCAGTAATGAGGCCCAAGTATGTGTCCACAGCACTGCAGGATCAAGGTTTGCATCCACCAGCTCTCAATAGCAAGGCCCATTGAACATTAGTGTGGTACTTCATCTCCCTCATGCCAAACAGCAGTTTGGGAAATGAGAGCTGCTGACACCTCTTTATGTATGTAGTTTCACTTCCCTTCTGTCCCCATTCCAAAGGGCACAGAACAGGTTCTGCTGTTCAGTGTGCAATTTGTTTCCTAGTTCAAGTCCACCTTTTTCCATCCAGGGGAACAGAAAAAGGAAAAATGAAAAAAAAAAACAAAAAAAACAAAAAAAACAAAAAACAAAACAAAAAAAAAAAACCAAAAAATAAGATCTGCCAAATGTTGCTTCTAAGATGCCAACAAAGGAAATACAGACAAAGCAAATGCACAGACTTCAAACTTGTCTGCTCTGTCCTCCATAGGAACAGCATTCCTGTGTTTGAATGTTAAGAGGCAAACCAAAGAGGGAAAAAAAAAAAAAAAAGCATCACATCCCGGGCTTCTGAATCTCATTTACTCCTGCTATATGGTTTGACATTTTCTGCTGTAAATTCACTCAAACAATAACAACTTTGCCATATAAATTTGTGGGGCTAAATATAATCACTTGTTCGGTGTTGCACTCTTTTCAGGGTAATAATAAAGGCTGTAACAAATAATTCTGATTTTACTTTAAAGACTATGAGATCCTTGACCTCAGCATACATTTCAGAAGCAACAGAATAATTGAGGCTTCTTCTCTTTGAAAGCTGATAGTTCCAAAACAAAAGGTTACTTAGAATTTACATTCTGTGACACCCAGCAGAGACAAAATAGTCTGATTTTTCAAACTTCTCTTTAGTGATGCTCTCTGTACATCAGGATTTACCTCATTCCCCTCCTGTGGCACTCCTCATCAATGGTAAATACAAATGCTTTAAGCTGTTCTCAAGATGTCATCCCTAACACATCCACTTTACAACACTTATTAACAATCATTTCCATCCTCACACTCTGCCCTGTGCTCTTCAGTAAGAGCCACAGCTTCAGGCATTGCTTCTGTCTTGTTATACAGGTTATAATCTGGGAATTCACAGCTCCTGGAGTTTTTGTACTGTTTTATGTATCTGGTCACATGAGTAAAAATGTGCATATCAAGAAATACATAGCATTCCTCTTTGTTAATGATTAAAGTCACAGAAAATGAATATACTGCCCAAAGAGCAAATTCCTTTTCCTAACACATACATCAAGTGACAGAGCTTGTAATTAATCTCAAGATTCAAGAGACCAAGATACTCAGAGACCTCAGTTAACACCAACAAAATGGTAAAACAAAATATCATGGAAATTTTGCACAGACCAGTTAAATCATTATCAGCTAGCGTGCAAAACTGACACAGCTAAAACTTTACTATCCCAAAGAATTTTGTAACTATTGCAGATATCCCAAGAAATCTTTTCACTCTTTCAGATGCTCAGAATACATCTGTAGTTCTAAAAAATGCAAATTCAGACAGAATCTGCATTTTACAAACTTGTTAATTATTGGTATCTGGATTACTCAACCATTAACTTTTTGCTCAGAAGCACTAAAGCAATTCTGTAGACACGCTCATGCATTCTCCCTGATTTTATACCACTTTATGCAGAGTATCACATGGTATTGACTGACAATTAAGATTCCTTAATAAACTATTCTGGAATTCTTTCTCCTTAATAAAAAAAAAAAAAAAAAAAAAAATCCCCTTAGGCCCGAGTTCAATCCCTTAAAAAAAAAGATCTCTGACCATCCTAACCTCTACTCTTGTAGTTGTATTTCCTGCTAATTACTTCATGCACTACTTATTCAGGTGTAGATGACACAACTTTTGTACTGCTATGATACAGGATGTCAATCTAGCAATATTTGAAGAGCTTAACCTCACTCACTGTCCCACTGAGCTGAACATGATGCCTGGTGGCAGCAAGGACTATGACAATGAGCAGCTGCTGCATCAGATACTCCCAGCTGTGCTGGTATTGCCACATCCTGACTTCACATGCAGTCATGCCATGAGTTTTGTTTCACTTCAGAAATACATTTTAAAAAATTATACAAAAAGTTTAGAGTGAACTTTTCTGCTGGGCCTAAAGATCACATCCTGGAAGCCAAGAGTGATAGCTTGACATTTCATTTTCCCAGAATTCTAAACAACCACAATAAATTTACACATGTAGACATGCTGCACTGTTAAATTTCATTTCACGCTTAGTAAGCAAACATTATCAAACTTTAAGTACTGTCATCCTCTGTCTTTTTAGTTAGAAATCTTGTAGCCAATAAAGGTGTGACCTTGAAATATTCCACAGATGGATGAAGTCACTTAATTTGCTAGTCCCTTTGTTACACATTTTGCAGAATTGCAAAGTTAGGTCACATTTACTGAAATTTCACTTTACAGGAACTTTACAAAATGCATTAAGAGTCGCTAAAAGTGCATTACTGAACAATGTGCCTGAACTGTTATGAAAAATTCAGTTCTAAAATTAAAAATGGTGAGACAACAAAGAAGCTAATTTTTTTATGTATATGTAGTACTCCTAGAATTATTTTTTATTGCCAAAACATAAAAAGTAAATCTGTATGCTATTTGTCAAAAAGAAAAGTTTTCTGTTTAAGAAGCCAGTGAAAATATATGGCCTTGTATGAAAGGATGATGAAATGTTACAAAACACAGGCATAAATTCATCAGGATTTTTCATGTGGGCTAAATCTACTCTGATGTTTATTTTAAAGGGAAAACTAAAAGAAAAATTCCAGTGCTGTTTTATTAAGGGATAGCTATTGTTTTCTGATACCCCTACTGCACTTGATGTACTATACCAAACAACCAAATATATATACCTTTTAAAATTAATTAGTTGCCAAAAAAAACCTGCTTCAATTACAAGACATAATGATTCATTACCACTTCAAATCTTATTGAATCTTATCTTTTTTTCCCCAGTCTAATTACTAAATAAGAAGACTAACTGAATAAGAATTGCAAAACTCTGAAAAGGACTTAGGCTCTCTAATGAGCTGTAAATAAACAAAGAAGTTGAAAAATAAGCATTTTGCATCTTTAAAGAAAAAAGAAAAAGCAAACAAATGTTAATTTGAAGTACTGCTTGGCTGCTTCTAAGTTCTTTTCTTGTCTCAAATGATCCCCTTCTCAAAGATCCACCATCTCCACCCCACCAACACCTATCCCAATAACTGATTCCATACAGAGATAGAGCTACTGTGAAATCAGAAAGACTGCAAAGAATAAAATCAAGCTCCACACCACCATGTCTGGAAACAGACACAGCTTCAATCTAAGTTGTACATGATTTGCTTCTGGATTTAAAATGCAAAATATCTTGACCAAATTCTCTCTTGGTCTCTATGGTTTTGTTTTGTTGGTTTTTTTTTAATTTTGGTTACTCTTGCTTTTAAAAACACCTTCTCTGAATACTGGCATTATTGAGGCCAGTGGGGAAAACTCCCACAGTCTGAACTTGATGTCCTATCCCTGCAAATGTTCAAGGTTGGAAGAGGCTCTGACAAACCTTATCTAGAGGGTGACATTCCTGCCCATTCTGGGGGTTGGAGCTAGATAATCTTTAAGGTCTATTCCACCCCAAACTATTTAATGATTTTTATGACTTAGAAGGAGGGTTTTTGCTAAGATTCTGATTTCAAGCTTTAGGGATTACTTTACAACAACCAAAAGGAAATGGTAGCATGAAAGGACAGGTGGGGAATGAATGACCCTGTTTTTTGCAGCTCACATCCTCGATGGCATCAACTGTTACTCATGAGACCCAAAGCTCAGACCTGGCAGGTATCTGCAAAACCAAAGCCTGCATGAGCTGGAGGAAAAAAATCCAACTTTGCTTTAAGATATTCCAGTCCTTTTACACAGTGTATTTGCACACACAACTGATGCGTGCTCCAATGCCTTTTTTTTTTTTTTTTCTTTTTTGCAAAATGAACATAGGAATGGGAGAATTTCTACCACTAATTTTGGAAAAACTCTAGTTTAGGAAGACTATTCTATACTCCTCAATAGTGTGTACACCAGTTAGGATAAAATCAAGTACATACTAATGGCAACACATGATTGATTTATGAATATTTATGTCCTTTATTTTACCTAGTGTATTCAATAACTTCTTGAGGGAAAAATAAAAGTTATGAATCACATTTAAGCTCATCAAGCAAGTGTTTAAATTCAATTTAATGAGATGGGTTCTGTCTGCTAATGCAGTCAATCTTCCCAGAATCCCCTCTGATGCCACTTCAAAGAGGTGAAAGGGAAAATGTGACACTGAATATTAGGTTGGCAGCATTGTTTCTGAAAACTACACTGTTGAAGGCACTGTGTGCCTATTAATATATCATAAGCTGCTTTAAAACTAGCTGCTAGACTTAAAGTAAATAAGAATTTCAACATGTAGTTCAAGTTTAAAGCAGACAAGATTTAAGAGACAATCTTGAAAACACAATTTAAAGACATTGTTCAAAAGGCAAAATGCAAATAAAATCAGATCCTTCCCTACTAACTCTTTGAATTTATCCTTCTCCTTATTTTTCCCCTTCTGTGTACAACATTTTGAACATTGAAAGATTCTGAACTTGATCAGCTGAACAATATTGCCAATATAGGCAATCTCTGTGCAATGAGAAGCTCACCTATAGAGTAGGCTAACATTCCCAAAAAAATCCCTATTTCTAAACGAAGGGAGGAAAAAACCCACAGGAAAACCAAAACAGAAGCCCATTTACAAAACACAAGGTGAAAAAACAATTCACATATTTCTGAGAGACATCAGCTCGTGACTGAGGGAGTAGGACTGGCCTTTCATTGTAGAAAGCAGAGCACTACTGACTTTGAGCCAACCACAACCACTGCTGCCCTTCAGGATTAGAGGGGGCACATAAGAAAGATGCAGACAGACTTTTCAGCAGAGCCTGCTGCAACAGGACAACGGGCAATGGTTTTAAACTAAAAGAGGGTCAATTTAGATTAGATATATGGAGGAAGCTTTTCACAATGCTTTTGGTGAAGCATCGGCACAGGTTACCCAAAGAGGTGGTGGATGCCCCATCCCTGGAAACCCTAAAGGCCCACTGGACAGGGCTCTGAGCAATGTTATCTAGCTGAAAATGTTCTTGCCCATGGCAGAAATGGGGGCAGGGTGGACTAGATGGCTTCTAAATTCCTTTCAACCCAAATTATTCTGTGATCACAGTGATTCATAGAATTACAAAGGGTGCCAGCACCTTGAAACAATGAAATAATGCATATGGGTTAATCACTGGCTCATCCTACCAGTAACCTTCCATTTCTCACTCCTCCATACTCTTTAGCCCCTGCAATGGCAGTCTGAGTCAAATGGCCAAATATCACAATACCACAGATTTCAGGAGTTACACATGGACTGACAATTATTCACCAAGTGAAAACATTTTTGAGGATTTTTTTACACTGTCAGCAAGTTAGTAGTTAGTGGATGTGCCAGCAGATAAAGGCACAGTACTTGAAACAGTATCAAACTGGCAGCATGGAGTTGCAGGGGGTTGTTTAGAAATAGGGTTATGCTAATGTCTGTGTATATTTGCTTAAAAATTTATGCCAAAGAATATTTAAATTATACAATAGCCTGACCGCAAGTGAAGAAATACAATATTCAAGCCATGTGAAGCCCTTCTTTCAAACCCTTGTGTATTTATTTTTAACAGGCACATCAGCATCCATTAAGCACAAAGAGAATTAATTTCTTCTTCATGGTCACAATTATGATCAATATGACTCAGACTCTTCCAGTAGTTTCAAAGTGGATCTAAAATAAAGGATTATCTGTGATTATTTAAAGAGCCCATGGCACTTTCATGTAAGACATGTGACTACTGGACAAAATCTCAGCACGTGCTGGTAATTCTACCACATTTGTATGAGGTAGATTTTCCTCAATATTGCAACTGGAGATGTGGTAGCTGGGCTTGTTGTAATTCTAGTGTCTCAAAGCCACTAGTTGTCATCTTTGAGAAATGGAAATATAAGACTAGAAAAGGTCAACTTCAGTCTTCATGTGGAGGGAGGGAGGGAGGGAGGGAGGGAGGGAGGGAGGGAGGGAGGGAGGGAGGGAGGGAGGGAGGGAGGGAGGGAGGGAGGGAGGGAGGGAGGGAGGGAGGGAGGGAGGGAGGGAGGGAGGGAGGGAGGGAGGGAGGGAGGAGGGAGGGAGGGAGGGAGGGAGGGAGGGAAAGATCTTTATATGATTTGTATTAAACTTCCACTTAAGAAAATACTGAGATTAAAAAATTAAACAGAACATTTAAACAATGAATCAACAAACAACCCCTGGAAAACAATCACCCTGAATCTCTCATGATTAAATAATGTCAGATTAGCAGCAAGACAGCAAACCATGTAGACAGAACACAACAGATGTCCTATGTGCTAACTAAATATTCTCACAAGTATGTATATATGTCACTGTCTGAAAGTTTGCCTATGTCAGGGTGAATGCAAAAACTGACTGGAAAGCTGTACTGAACCCAAACAGAAAAGAAATAATTTGGAAGATGTGGATCCACTGCTATTCAATATTTTACCTTCTATACATTATGCATATGCAATCCTTTATGTGCAATTTCCATTTTTATCTATCTAGGTCACGAATAAATCCCAAGACATCACCAATCTTATACCAAATGCAAGCAACACTGGATGAGTAGATTTGAATAGAAAATAAACAGATTGAAGTAATCATTTGAAAGAAACAACATGCTTTTCAAGATGGAGAAATGCAAGATATTTCAATAAGCAGGAATATGCAATATAACCTGGGAACAAAGAATAGTGATTAGGTAGTTATTACCCTGAAAAGCATCAGGTTACCACAATCATTCAGTAGTTAAACCCAGTTCCACAACACCCACTATGGTAAACTACTCAATCATACCCATATTTAATAGCATTTTTGGTGATTAACAGCAGAGTTATTTCTTTGCTCTCCTACACTGGTAAGGTCTGAACTGGATGCTTGTTTCCACATTGAAGATGTCAGATTTTTTTTTTTAATTGTGCATGGATTAAAGATCAGTAAAATTTAATCAGAATAAGAAATAAAAGAGAAGCAGAGATGACTGAAGTAGGAACAGAATACACAGAAACATCAAAGACCATGAAAAGAAAGGAAATTTATTTTCTATTTTCTACAGAGATGTCTGGAAGATTCAGGCAGAACATAAAATAAAACATTCAGCAGATAAGGGAAGCAGGATGATCTGACAGAAACCCCAAGAAATTCAACTAAAGCAAATGCCAAGACTTGCAGCACAGGCACCAGCTGGAAAGAAAAGGAGCTCTACTGAAAAGGACTGGGGGTCCTGGCTGAAAACATGTTGCACATCAGGCTGCAGAGCATCCTTGTAGGAATGAAGACCAGCTCCATACTGGGCTGAATCAGTAACAGCAGGTAAAGAGGTGCTGTCCTTCACCACAATTCAGCACTTGTGAGACAGCATTTGTCTCATCTGGAGCACTCCAGGACACAGACATTCCAAAGGCAGTGGAGGGCCATGGCAGAGATGAAGGGCTGGAGCACACAGTGTATGGAGAGAGGCTGAGGGGCAAGAGCCTGTTTAGTTTCTAACCTTCAGAAAAAAGATTAAGGGAAATCCAAGTGCTGCTTTCAAGAATCTGGAGAAGAGTGAGCCAGGCTCTTCTCAGATATTTACAGCAGAAGGACAAAAGACAACAGACATAAGTTACAGAAAGTGAAACTGAAATTATTCTACTTAGATAGAAGGGAGGAAAAAAAATCATGGGGATAGGGTAAAACGTTAGAGAATGTTTCTCAGAGAAGACTTACTATCCTTAGTTATTCAAAATTCAGCTGAATAGGGCCCTAAGCAACTTGACCCAGCTTCAAAGGCGCGGCCCTGCATTGAACAGCAGGCTGGACCAGGCAACCTCCAGAAGTTCCTTCCTACCTAAATTTTATAATTCTTCTACAGTGTCTGTGAGGAATGACAAAGATAGTGCCTTGGGCTAGGAGACCAGCTATACAATCTCCAGAGGTTCATTCCAGCTATTTTTTCCTGCAGTCCTGAAGACTGAAAGGCACTAATAAATATTCAGACATAACATGAGTTTTCTCCCTTTTGTGTGAACAGCACTTCATTCATTTTAGCTAATGGGTTATAAATATAAAAAAATATCGTACATTACATACTTAGAAATTTGATAGTAATAACATTAAGAAATTAATCTTAGATACCAAACTGTATGGACAACAGAGGGAAAAGTTATAGGAGAGAATGTTACAATAGGCAGCATATAAAATAATATTTTCAAACACTTCTTTATTGCATCTGCAATTCCCAGAGAGGCTCTCAGACACTTTACTGACAACCACAGTTGGAACCTTCTCTGAGTGCTGGGCTGAAAGCCTGTACTGAGAGAGGAATATATGGTGCACAATCACTTTTAAAAAGCCCTTTTTAACTTTCAAGGCCTTTAAGACACAAAGACAAAAGGAGATTGGTTATATCACATAGGGAATTTACCTGGATAATCCAAAAATATTCAGGGCAGGAAAAAAGATCCTTCAGCTGATCACCTATAAGCTTTCAAAAACTAATTTTACATTGGAAGGATGATCATACAGCCCTATTTTCTGTATCTCACAGAGTTTAGAGAGCAGTGATAATGTATGCAGTCCACTGAGGAGAACTAAACCTTAAGCTGATACCTTCTGATAAAAGAATTGAAGATATAAAATCAAAATTCTGTAACTTTCTCTCTCAAACCTGGAGAGCATTTTGAATGTGCAAAAGCAAAATAAAAATGCTTTATTAAAACTTTACACCAACACAATTTCCTTTAAGGTGCAGACAAAGTTTTGCCCTTGCTATAAAAATGCTGTTGATAAATGAAAGAGCTTGGTTGGAACTGCTTACATTAATCCCCTAGTGGCAGGAGAGACTACAGTAATAGCAATTATTTAATGTGACTGATTGTATCAGATTAAAAAAAATAAATATTGCTTGCATTATCAAGATCTATAGTTTTTCACATATCTCGTGTAAGAAAAAAACATGATTACCACATGAAATACTGGCCAGCAGACTATTTTCTCATAACTCTTTTAAAAGGCAAGATTGTCCTTCCTCCAAATAAAGCTGTAAAAGTCTTTCAACAGTACAGTTCAAAGAACAGTCCAGACAGTTCCCAAACTGTCTGTGAAGAAAGTTCTTTAGATGCATCTCGCAGGCTGGCAAAAAAAAAAAAAAAAAAACAAAAAACCCAAAAGAATCTTATTTGTATATAGGCTGAAAACAATAGAAAGCTCACTTTCTGAGAAGCCTAAAATCTCAACCAGCATATAAACATTTATTTTTATAACTATATATACATATTCCCTTTTACAGTAATTCTTAGATTCAGCCACATAAAGTATGCACATATACATATCACCCACAGAGAATAAAGGCAGATCTTTAAACTTGAAAGTGTGTAGGTATAACATGAAATAAATTAACTATTCTGCTACATTTAAAGTTAATCAAATATATATGCTCTTATGGTCCAGAATCTATATATATACACAAAGACCTGCACAAACACGTTTCACTGAAATAAGAAATTTAGATTCTAAAAGTTTAAGATTTAGTAAGATTTTGATAGCTACATACTCATCTGAGATTAGTTTTTCATACTTCTACCATGGTAAAAATCCGAGTTTGTAAAACATGCTGTTACCCAGGAAACAAGAACAAATACATCTGCAATAGAAATAAAAATTCAAAAACCTTGGATGAAACTATATATACTAGAAGTGAGTCATTTTTCTCTATTCCCTATATCCAAGCTAAAGATTTCATCATTACTATAATCAATATATGCATGACCTCAGGAATAACTTAATGGCAGAAAAATGAAGAAGGGTTAACCCTCCTAATAAGAGGAAAATTGGAAAAACAAATTGTGTAATTTTATACTCTGTACTTTTTCAGCAACTATCGTTCAAAACCAGCTGGCATTCTGTTGGAAAAATTTTAAACTAATGGTACAAGAGAACAATGGAGCTCTCAGGAGTTCGCAGAAAATTACATTATTCCCAAAATGCCAAACAGAGAAAAGTGCCAAGATGTTTGACAGAGGCTCTCTCCAGCATGAATGGTTACCTACAAGAAAAGAAATTTCTGCTTCATCTTACAAGGGCAACCTACTGTTTGCAGGTGCAAAGTTACAGGGGTAGGATTTTTATGGTAGTGTGTATCTTCTGGGAAAAGCAGAAATTGTCACAACACTTTATGTGCTATCTGAACATGACATTTAGGTACTGACAGCACAAGGCACAGGGTCAGACAGCAGTCTCTGTCAATAATGATACTTCTCATGCAAACGCTGTTCAATTGGGTGAGGAGCTCTTGAAGATTTTGCACTTATAAATTTGTGCATTTGACAAAAATAAAAACTTTTTCTACATTCTAATCAAATTAGTTTGCTTACCAGCTTTTTGCAAATGGGTAATACCAATGACTTGCTTCGCTTTTAAAGTATATTTCTTAGCAAACTTGAGATACTTGCAGCCGGAAAACTAGTGTAATCTGATCCCATAAAATACTGTATTTAACAGACATGCTAGAGAGGATTCTGATACACCAACTTAGGAAAGGGATTAGGTTAATACCACTTCTCTTCTGAACACTGCATTTAACACACTTCAATTATAGATCTGTGTTAATTTATGAGTTCTCATGTCCGGGCTAAACTTGTTACTAGACCACAAGAGATACAAAAACAGTAGTTGGATTAAATTAAGAGCTGTAAAACCTAGGTGGATTACTTAGAGGTAGAAAATTTCAAGAAGCTGTACAGACTACTAACTAGACATTCTAAGGGTAAAACCAGAAGTGTCACCAGGCAGAAGTGTTTGTGGTGAGCACTGCACTGCAGAACTAGGAAACTTATCAGAGGGGTTGTTGCTCTCATTTCTCAAACATAAGAATCTAGATCCATCAGTTTTTATATTCTGCAGTGCTACTCTAACAACTTCAAACACTTGCAAGTCCAAAATGACTGAAAGGTATATTTTAAACAACCCAGAACGTGTCCAATTCTTTTACATGGAAAATAAAAGGCTCTGAATGACATCAAAATGAATGCCTAACCATTTGGTGTATTCAAAAGGCAAGAAAAAATTAAAAGTTACCCAAGAAGTTGAAAAAATAAAGCACTGAAAGTAGCCCTGTTAGCTACAAACACACTCAAACAAACAGCAATTTCATGCAGAAAATGCATTTGAATTATCATAGTCTCCAGTTGTCTTTCCAATAATTTTGTGTAACTTTTAATATATGAAATCTCTGTGCTGCTTAGTGCCGTTTATCGCACTTGTCTTTTGCTTGACTTTCAGACGACTTCTCCTGCATTCTTGCCTTTTTTCTTTCTCCTCTTTATATTTTCCTTATCCCTCAAAAAACCTTTCTTCCCTTCCAAAATCAGTTTTAATCCTGTAGTAGCCCATCATGTTTTCAATAGCTGCTTTTCTTTCCCATGAAGAGGTTAAATATCCCAGCAGAAACTAGCAGGAATTGAGAGGAGCTGGTGAACATCTTACTTTGCTTCTATAGAGAAAAGAAGCCAAAGGTTCTTTCAGACAAATGGCGTTTCAGCAACCTCCTTCAGCACCTGTTCTTCCTGCCTGCTCCCCTATCTTTCCTTCTATTGTGTCATTGACTGTCTATACTCTTCACTAGCTCTGATTTCTGCTTTCTACCATGTCTCACGTGTGTATTTTCCCCTAACCCAAATATTCAGATTTTAAAACACACACACACATCTGTGTACTGATATCAAACTTTCTAACAAGGAAAAGCCTCTCCCTTTCCTTATTACCTTAACTTTATTCTTGCATGTATTTTCTTCCTCAAGAAGAGTCATGTTAGATCACACACAAGAAGCACAAACTAATTTTTTTTCTCTCATGAGCTTGTTAAATTTATGCAGCCCAATTCTAATATCTCTGCAAATAGTCCACATATTGCAACAACTGCAACCAATAAGAAAACATTGCTTCTGAAATAGCAATTTTCTGTTTTCTATTCTTTCTAAAACAGATGTTTGGAGCCCAAGAAAACTCTGTCTCCAGCTCAAAGTCTTCTGATCCCTTTCATGACAGAGTGACAGACAGCTGTGTTTTTATTTTCAGGTTAAGGGTTAGGCATGCTAATAAAAACTCAGCAGGGACTGGGAGATGCTGCTGAGCACCCCACCTCTCTTTGGCACATACCAGCAGCTCCTGACTCCTGCTGAACCAAACCTGACCCCAGAGATGCTCCTGCCAGAGTCACAGCCAGGGCAAGCAGCCCCAGCTCTCCCCTCCCTGTCCCCACACAGCCTCTACAGCTCCTGTCCCACCACCCCTACACTGTTCCTTTGCTGACCTGGAGAGCTGTCCAGGACATCAAGCTGTAAACCAAGTCAGGGAGCAGATCTAAGTTAAAAATAAGCTTTCCTAAGAGGGTCTAGCACCCACGCTATAGGCAGCTGCCTGTTCTTCATGTCTGCCTTATAGAATTCCAAAATGATGGCACAGCTGTAGCTTTAATGCAGCCATCTGCCACTTGAAAAGACATTCTCTATCATTAGACTCTACTTATTTTGGAAGGAACATTGAAACCTACAATATTAAATTGATTTTCTCTTATTTTTCTCCACTGCTGCTGCAGCTGACATGTGTGATTCAACCTACTCTTTGCAAGAAAGGTCCATTTCCACATCCTCTTGAACAGATTTTTTTTCTTCCTAAAGCTCCATCAAGGCTGCCCAATGTAAATCTCTCAAGTCATTTTCACTGTTGTCTTTGAAGCAGATTAATTTTCTTCCCCAACTCCTGCTTTGTAAGAACAGCTTCAGGTAAAACCAGGAGGGCATTCACACAAATGAAGAAAGCACCATCACAAGCAATGCTCTTCATAATGACCAAACAGACATTTGTCATTTTTGGGCACATCTCAGAGAAACAGAGCAGTACTTAACTTTCCAACTCAAGGTATTGCTGAGACAGGTACTGGGAAGATTTTTTTAATTATTTGGCTTTGACCAGGATCTGAATGATAAAGATCTAAAACAAATCTGAACCTGGAGTCTCTATCAATGAGCCTCTCTCCTTCCTAACTGCTTACATTTTGATCCTATTTTTCATGTCTAATACATGTCAGGAGAGGACTTCTAGTCCCTGCTATCTCAGGAAAAGGACAATGATGCTCTGTTGAGCTGTTACTGCACCTGAAAATCAGCTACAGGACTTTCTAGAGCACGGCAGAGGATGGAGACACTGGGATTAGCAGATCTGTGATGACACTGCCTGCATGAAATACAGTGCTGTGCTGCTGGCACTGAAAAAAAAAAAAAAAAAAAAAAAAAAAATCTGTACTTCCATCTTGCAGAGATTTTTCCTGTGCTTTCAGCTTTCCACTGAACATCCTCCCTTGACAAGACCTCTCTAATAGTGCAGTGCATGAGGCAAAAGTGAACCCTTTTGGTCTGTGTTCCAAACACTGGAAGGTCAGTGAAGGATTTTACCTCTTTCATCTTAAAACTTTCAGTTAAAAACAATATCCTGTGAGCAAAAGTGTGTGACAAAACAGTTTAAAACATGATCAACCAAGTCAATACATGAAGGGTTTTTTTCTATTAGGAATTTGAATATTTTACACATCTCTAAAGAAAATATTCCAACTTTTTTTTTAAAAAAATCATAAAATTGCAATGTGAGAGGTCCAAGTTTTGGAGTAAGGTTCTTGGCTAAGTAATCCCAAACACAGAGAGCTACCTTTCAGAGAGTCTAGGTCCTGCAACCTCTTCTTCAATAAACAATAACAACAATGAAAAACACTAACCCATGGCTTGGTTAGGACTGGATAAAAAAAAAAATTCCTCACTCACAGAAATGTTAAAGAAAGGTGTGAATAAAGCTAAAAATATAATTTGAGCAGAGCAACAGTATCAGAGAAACTGTAACATGAATTCATGAAACAGCTTCAGTGTCTGCCTTGGAGACACTTGCTCACTTGCCAAGTCTGTCAGAAAGAATTAACTTGTCAGCGAAAAAAAAGGGTATACTATATGAAAAAATATTTGTTTGAAAGTTATACTGCAATTTTTCATCCTTCCAGAGACTATTTCAAGCTTTCAGGCATGATTTGCTGTTTTTCATCTTGTTAACGGTAATGCTATCACATGGACACATCCATTCTGTCCTTGATGCTTATATAACAACACCTCCAAAAGAGAAGAGATTAAAAAAAGGAATACTTTGCAACTTTCTTGATGGGTAAGAACAGGAAAAGGATTCTATTAAAAGCATCTTGAATTTGGGGATAGAAGCTTCAGGTTAAGGATCTGTTAAGAATAAAGAAATCTGTCTGAAGCAAAAGCTAAAGAAGCAATGACCTCAACAACAGAGCTACTAGCCAGGTTTCAAAACCAGGGGCCATCATGATTGCTCCCCAGCCAGCAAGGCCATATACAGCCCCAGGTGTAAATATAAAATATTTGATTATGAGCTATGCAGGTTTGATTTAGGAAAAACAATGTACAGAGGCAAAATGCTCTACTAGGTGAAGGGTTTGAATTTGGTTTGCACTGAAGGAACTGGCTGATGGAGTTATTTGGATAGCTTTTCAATCAGCATGCAAGCAGCACCCTGTGCACCAGGACTGGCTGGAAGAGATTGACACCATACACTCGCAGATACAAGTAACCACAGAGAAGAGCCAATTTTGACTCTTCTGACCTCAAAAAAGGACATTGATAAAGAGAACAGGATCATATGGCCTACTGCAGAAATGCCTTCAGCTATTAAACTAACTTGAAAAAGTACATTAAACTGTAATGCAAAGGAGACAGAAGGTTCATCCTCAGAAGTCAAATAGTCATCTTGCCAATTAAGATGAAAATCAATCAGAACTTACATGAAATAGGTTAACATGCAGCTTCCAGTGGGAAAGGTTCATCGAGCTGGCCCAGGCTAAAGCCCTGTACAGTCAGTGCAGCATGTGTACCAACAAAAAGAGTTTTCTGAGAGGGAACATGCAAACCCACATTATTATCCACTGTTTGAAGCATTCTCTGCTGCATAGAAGGAATTTGTAAACCACAATTTTACTTTTGCTGTTTGATAATCGTGTCCAGGAATATTTTGTGCAACCTAACACAGAACAAACCAGCCACCATTAAACACAGTATCTGCCATCAGCAACCAAGTCAGAACCACACACAAACCTCTGCCCATCTCCCCTGGCCAGCACAATGAACAGGCCCTTACAACCTACACATTGGTATCTCCATAAATATCAGTACAATGGATCAAGCAGAAAACACTGAACAATGAAAACTTTACCTGCTTTTGAATCTTTTTCTTTTCATTAATTATGAATGAAGAAGAAAAGCAGCTTTATAAATCTAATCAGAATTACCAGGGGAATAAAGGCAAGGCAACATGAGAGCATTTACTCATGTGGGGCTCCTGCAGAACTGCTGCTCACAGAGGACAGGTCTTCTCAGAGACAGCAAGCCCACCTGAGGTGGTGAAGGACATCATGTGCCAGCCAGAAGGTGACCATCTTTCTCATTTTGTGTTTTCAAATCATAAACATGAGAAAGGTGACAAAGTTCTGAGAAATCCTTTGAGTTTAGATAGAATGCAAAGAAAAACTAGAACAATTCAAGAAACAGGGTAAAAGAACAACATACTCCTAGCAGCATTGAATAATCTGCTCTAGCAAGGCAATAGGAGACAATATTATTGTCTTCTATATTATTACTGTAATGTTAGTGTTCATACTGTCACTTGGTATTATTTTCACTTAATAGCATTGTCTTCAGAGAGAATACCTAAACCAGTTAAAGATTACATAGTCCCACAACATGTTTTCAATAACATCATCCTCATTCTTTCATAGATAGTGAGGACAGAAGTAGCAATGATGACCTCCAGAACCAAGTGAAAAACAATTGCAGCAAATCTGATCCAAGAAACTTGTGATTTAAGCTAAAAAAAGGTAAACTTACAGGTAGAAATCTAGTTTTTAGAAGACTGAGCAAGTGGGACCATGCAACAGATTCACTTGGAAATATTACAGCTTTACTGTAACTTCCAAATGTTTTGTTATAATTCATTAAACATAAATTAACTGAAAATCTGATGTTATTTCTTTTGGGTACAAACACAACAGCTTTAGACTGCAAATGTACACATGTAAACACACACTCTCCTGTAAAAACACAGAAACATTCCATAATTTTTTTTTATTTCCATAATGCCATAAAGTAGCACCAACACAGATGAAGAAAAGGCTTTTCCACTGCTGAGCTAGCACCTCCCTTCTTTCTGCCACAGGGACACTTGCTCTCTGAGCCTTCCCTGGTTTGGCAAGGGTGGTTTCCATCACTTGGCCCCAGTGGAGCTCTTACCAGCTATGCCTCATAATTTTGTTTGCCAATTTGACTTGGAGACACTCCTGGGGATCACACGAAATTTGAAGACAACAAGATGCCAAAAGAAATGTAAGGAAAAAGTCAGATTAAGTCAAAACCAGGGTCAGAGCCAAGCTGATGGCTTCAGGAATGCAGAAAAGGTGGTAAATAAGGCTGGGATGGCACCCATATAAGCAGCAAGGATTATGATTAAAATTACAGCCTAGCCTGTATCACATTAATTGCATTCTGTGCAAAACTGTAACAAGTTGAGTATTTTCTCCCTATTGCTTTCACTCCCAAGACCTAGCTATGCTCTCTGGTGTGCCTCCTGAATGGTAAAATGTGCTGCTGGTGGCAAACCTGGCACAAGTTTCAGCAGCTGATTGCCAGTTCCATTTTGTTAGTGCTGAGAAATCACCAAAGGAGCCGCCCTGTGTCACCATGGCCCCACCAGGACAGTAAGCAGGTGGACAAGACGGAGTTGTGCAAGTTAATTTTTGCACTAGCACTTTGCACTGTGACAGGAATTGTTATTCAGAGCACTTCTGGTGGGCTGGCACTGCCTTGCAGAATAGCATTCAGCAGTTCATACTCTCTGCCTCTGGTTTGCACTTGCCAAAAAGCCCTCAGCCAGGATCACACAAAGGACTTTAATTGCAGCATCAAGGAAAGTCAAAGCTTCTGGCTCAAATATAATAAATAGAAGCCCTGTCTCTGCAAAAGGCCTTTGCAAGCAGACAGGAGTTTGTGCCTGGTTGGTTGCCAGTGTCCTTCTGGACTCAGGAACTTTCCTCACTTATATCAGCAGAGTAGGGGAAAAAAAGAACAGGGAGAGTAAAAACAGAAAAGGAATTATTAAGTCCACATCCAGAGGTCAGCTGCTAGCCAAGAGTAAGAACACACATCTGCATGGGACTGGGGGGAGTAAACCATGCAGGGAGGAGACAAGGTGTATTCGTGAGAGCACAGGAACTGGCCAAAATATGCTAAAGGATGCACTTGATATGAGGGCAGAATACATACATAAGAGCTGCAGGAAGAAACCAAATGCTGGGAATGACAGGCTGAATGTTTTCCTAAGTGAATTTCATCACAACTCACCCATCTAACAGACAAAGCCTCTTGTGCACCACTGCAAAGCTGTAAGAAGCAATTGAGTTTGCCAAGTTGAACAATACCAATAACACCTTATTTTTCACTCTGCAAGCCTATTTATGTCCTCTCCACTAAATTTCATAGATGAGAAATCAGTAATCCCTCAGTCTGTTTTTAAGATTCACAGGGGAAAAAAAAAGGGAGAGGGGGAAGTATTGCTATTTTAATCAAGAGTTAAAGTGGAACACTTTTTGTGGAGAATGAGGACATGATACAACCAAAATTGTGATCCCTACAAAAGACTCATCTACTCAACTCTAAATTATTTACTTATTATTGTACACTTCCAAGCCACCAAACCCAGAAAGCAAACAGTTGCTTCTGTTGACCCAAAGCTGACAAAAGCACACAGACATTGCCCACTTCCTATGACACCAGTCCTGCAACTACAGCTGTAAGTCACATAGAAAATTGCTCTTAACCTCATTGATGCAGAGGAATGATGGCTTAGATGCACTAAATATCTTGTTTTCTGAGAAATCTGTGAGCATCCCGTTGGGAAAAGAGCTCTGTGCCATCAGCTTCTGGTAAGTTGGGGAAAAATATTGATACCAAAGCAGTTTATTCATATCTATACCTACTCAGAAATCTTCCAGTTAATACATTTGGGAGAGACATAGAAAAGACAAACTAGTACGTGATCAGAAGTGAAAATTATTTGAGAAGGATACTTGGTGGCAGGAATACCAAGCAGTATTCTATGTTTTAATGAAACTTTGCAAACAAGCAATGCTAAGGCATCTGTGAAGCAACAGCCAATACAGATGTATCTCCTTGTGAAAGCCAAGGGGATCAGCAGCAAACTGAGCCTCTGGAACCAGCACTTCCCAAAAACTGAAGCTGAAATCACTGTAGAGCTTGGCTGAGGATTCTCAGCAGACTGGTGGCAGCATTTTCCCTTCAGACAGTGAGAAGCCCTGTGCTATCCAGCAAAGCATTACAGGATCTCTGCTCAACAAAGATTTAGAGCTGTGAGATGGGGACCCAAAGGGAAGGATGTGACACAAGGCAGCATGACATTAGGTTATCAGTTTGTCAAAAACCTGATCTTTTTCTAGTCCAGACTGGTGTAAGTCCAGTCTCTGCAGGACTTGTTAAACAGGGAAGCCCTCAGAAATGGATCACATGTCCCTGCTCCCTAAAGCATCTCTTGTTTCATGAGGGGACGCAGCAACTATTTGCAAGAAAAGGTATATTTGTGTTAGGAGTTGATAAATTATTGCTGCAGGTGGTAACATTATAAAGTTTTAAGGGACCCCAATTACATCACTTTCACAGCTCACTGCATGGCATAAAGGTCAAACATACACATACATACATACCTATATTTCTCTTTACAGGCCCTCCTGTTTTTTCACTTCTCTTCCCTCACACAGAATTTAAGTGAGGAATCAAAGGGATTTTTCTCTATCCCTGTGGCAATAATATCACAGCTGATGTCTTGCCCACTACCTTACATGCCTAATATTTATATTTAATAGCTATATATATAATACCTAGTTCAATGACTTCTAGAGTCACCTCAAAAAAGATGTTTTATTTGAAAACCACCAAAATCAGTGAACAGAAGAAAATTCAACGGCTGCATAGGGGATTATAAATCTAATCCTTTTCTCAATAGCCTGATCTGTGGTAATAAGCAGAGACTCAAAGTCCTTCATTTGTCTGCAGGTGTATTCAACACCTTCAGTCTGTCTGCTGAGCCTAAAGGGGGTAAGTAGAGACAAAAGAGTGTGCTTGCAGGTGTGAGTCTGCAAAAGCAACAAATGACAGACAGACATGTGCCAGGATCCCAGTACAGCTGATCAACATCTGTTGATCAAACCCTGACTCCAAATCCTCTTTTCTCCCAGAGCAGCACCTGGGACAGACAACAAACCTGTACACAGACTCCACAGCCCACAAGGAGCTAAGGAGGACAAGGGCTGACAGCTCAGAGCATATGGTAGATGCAGATCATTGCAGACATATTGAGTCCTATAGTAGGGATGGAATAAATGGTCTAACTCCAAAAAATGCATGCTATATAGGAAATCTAAGTGAATTATCTGAGTAATTCTGCCTAGAGACAAACAGCTGCTGCAAACTAGCATCAACTGTAGCAAAATTAAGGTGTTTATTCTCAAAAGCAGCTTATTTCCCATCCATTTATAACGAAAGACTGATGATTTCCATTCCAGCAATTACTACATAATTGGAAATTAATTTTTGAAAAATACACTTTTGATAAGAGCACCCACAAATCTTTGAGGAAAACCTGAGTGCTAAGACTAAGCAAACTTTATGGAATGGCCCTTAGGTATACAATACATCAAAATAAAATGCTAAACAGCATGGCTTTCAGGGACTGGGATCTTATTATTATCAAACCAAGGTATTTATAACTTCAGGACACATTTTCTTGATATTGTATTCTCTTTTGGAAATACCTTTCATACCCTCATTTTACTCTGCTTTCAAGACCAACTGCTGAACTGACACAATTACGAAGTCTGATTAATAAAATTATTATCTTATGCTACAATGATCTTTCAAAAACTATCTTGGTCTTGAGATGAAAAGCACTCAGAGGATGTGACTTATTGTTCTTAATTTAACCTTCATTCACCAACTAATTGTTTTTTTTCTAATCTTAAAAAATAGTTTCTAAGTTTAGAATCAAAGTCTATTCATGAAATAATGAGCAAAAATTCACCTGGCAGCTATAGCTGCTAATAAAGTATAAAAGAACATCAAAAGCTTACTTATTAAAGACCATGCTCTGAGGCTGGCAAGTTTTGTCCCCATTCGAAACAAGCATTATAAATTGAAGTATTATTAAATTCTGAGTTTTGTCACTGTTGTTTTCCCTTTCCTGTAAATTTACTACTTTTTGGAATTCTGAAATATTTTTCTCAAAGAAAAAAAAAGTGAAAACATGTTTTTCTGAAGAAATTATCTTACTAAAATGTTTTGGAAGAAGAAGTAGATTTTGATTTTCTTTAACTGAACCATAGGTGAACAGTTTCTTCCAACTACAGCAATGACCTCATGAAAATTCTATATTTGTGAAGCATAGAGGTTGGGACTAAGAATGACATTAAAAAAAAATAAATGTAATAATTTTTCAGCCACATTTTAAAAACAATTCTTCATATAATTTTAACGCTGATTGGAAATAAACTCTTTTCTGCCAGTTGCATTTTCCAGACAGAATGTTAGCTTGACTATAAAACTCACACTTGCCCCACTCTTCTACAGCAGAGCAAAAGGACTTCTGGCTGTTCCCAGGATCTCAGAAGGTAAGTGGATGTAACAAGAAGAGGCAGTAGCAAGATCAGATTATAAATTCTTACTAGGAGGCAACAGGATTGAAGAACCTTAAGTTACAGAAAGTGATGCCATTACAACTGAGGCTTAGCCTCACAACCACAGTGATTACCTTCACTTCAGATAGGATCAATTTAGCTAAAACCCATATTTACCTCTTTTTAGCCTAACACTAAACAGGAACTGGGGAGAAAAACAGGATAATTCTAGCTATGAATTGTTCCAAGCCTTTGTTCTGAGGAACATCAGTGTCTAGAGGCATTTCTTATTAATGGACTCCTATGACTGACATTTTTTTTGTCATGGAAGAGAAACAGCAAAACATGGGTTGTGGATTCAGATATAGAACACTCCTGGTTTAAGGGGCTTATTTCTTATTAAGTAATTATTTCGTCAGAAAACCAATGTTTTACAATCTTCCTCATTTTTCAGACATTGTTAATTTAAGATGAGATGAATTGCAGAATACACACTACAAAAAAAAAAAAAAAATCTGTTCAATTCATATAAGGTCATTCATTAGGTCCTTTAACCTAGTCTGAGTGCAGGGTACTCTTCAACATGCTGCACTCATCCATAAGCCATGAATCATTCCAGGACTCCAATGACAGAGGATCCAGCTGCAGCCCAGCCCCTGTGCAAAGTCCTCAACACAAGATGGAAATGGGGATGCCAGAACTGCCAGACCCCTCTCATTCCCTCAGTGCTGCAGGCACAGCCAGACAGCAGGACCGGCCCACAGCCCATGCCCTCACTGCCATCACCAGCCCAAAGGGATCATCTGAATCCACAAGGCTTAACTGGAAACTGAACCAGCCAAACTGCAGTGGAGCTTAGCAGCTGCCCCATTAAACACCCAGGCAGGAATGACCCTTTGTCAGGCAGACACAAGAGTTCATCCAGGATCTCTTCTACATGAGGTAAATCCTCTGCAGGCTGGAAAATGGGGAAAACAAGTCTGTAAACATCTCTCTTGAACAGAATTTTGGACCTTACTTCGCAAATTTTATCATCTTATTTAACAGCCTCATTTTCTAGTTATTAACAATAACAGATGGACAGGAGGAGTTTTTTTGCTTTGTTGGGGGGGTTGGAAGCCAAATGTTTTCCCCCTCTATGGGCCATGTAGAGTAACACACAGAAGAGTTTTTCATCAAGAAAAGCAGCACTACATGCACCATGCACTCAGAACTGCCAGCACAGTGACCCCTTTAAAAGATACTTCATACATTACCTCTTAGAAAAATGGTTTACCCCAGGGACATACACACACATCTTTGAGAAGCTGGAGATTTTGGAGCATCTGCAGGGACAGCTGGCATGATGGTTACAGCAGCTGTCGCACTTGAATTATGAAATTGTGCATTGCCCAAGGAAAGGATCAATGTCATGCAAATCTCACAAACCTGAACTCAAGTCACAAAGAAAATTAAGGTGGGAGAGATAACTGTGCTGATGATATAAGCCAGACTTGTCTGAATCACTCCATAATTTCAAATAATACATTACATATTATATGTTGTAATACATACTACACCTCTAAGGCTTCCATCTGAACAGTCATTTTATTTTGAAGTGTCTACTAAAATTTTATTAAAATCTTTGGGGGCAAAAAACAGCACTGGGGAAGCAAGAAAGCTGTGGAATTTTTAAATCAAATTTCAATAAAACACTTATTTTTTTGACTCAAACCAAGCAGGAGATGTCAGTTCTTCAGTGAGGTTTTCCTGCTTGAGAAAATTATGCCTTGGTTCACAGTCGATTAGTTATGTGACTGACCTGATTTATTATGTATCACTGCTACTTCAAAAGAGGAGCAGCCTGAACAAAGAAGCAAAAGATACATCAGTATTAATTACTTGCCTCTATTAAATGGCTAGCAGAAATAATTACATTTACTATTTTTTAACTTGCTATTCAATATTTACTGCTTTGTCAGAAAGAAAAGAATTTTAATCAAATTCAGGTGATTAATATAAATAATAGCTGAGGTTGTCTGCTCACATATGGCATACAGGAACAGAGGGCTTGCAAGAAAGCCTTTTCCCCAAGACTCTGATTTGCTTTTGAGAGATTCCCACAAACCCAGGGAGTCCTTGAGACCCTCAAGAGGTCAGAGCCAGTGCTCAAAACAGGGAAACACCCCACAGATGGGTCTGACCCTTTTTTCAGCATAGCTACATTAGACTTCTAAGAAATTAAAGGATCACACTGTTTTGTTCCTCATGAAAACAGGTTGGAAGGTTTAGAAGAAAATAGACCAAGGAGTGACAGTTGACAGGGTTTTTTTTGTTGTTGTTTTTTAGCATACATTTTTATTCTTTTTCTTTTCCCCAAGTGATTTCCACAGCCCAAAGATCTCACACAGTGCTAAGTTCTCCAGGTCAGTAAGTTATCAGTTCCCCAAGTTCGGGGCACACAGTTCTTACTGAGGGTAGGGTTTATGGACACCACCAGTGGAAATGTACATCTTGAAAAAAATGCTGAAAAATCGTCTGTATTTTTCATTTGCATAAACATATACTAAATATCATCTACTTAAATGTAGGACGTTCAAAGACATAATCAATACTACTTTAAATCCCTCAAGTCAATTTCAATACTATTATAGGATAAAACTATCATCCTGTACTTTATACAGTCTGAACATTAATAATAATGAAGACAACATAACTAGAGACTGGACACAGAATAAAGATTTGCTTTTCCTCTATCAGAACTCCCCTGGATTCAAATAAGGGGGGAAAAAAAGTCAAATTAATACCTCATACCTGCATTACTTAATAATTTTTTTGCAAGTTTTCTCACCGTCTATATTTGTGAGACCTGGAAAAGAATTAAAACAAATATTTCTGCAAAGTTATTTACTTATTGCAAAATCCTGAGTGCTACAACTGAAATACATACTACAATGCACAGATGAGTACAAAACCCATCTGATTTCATTTCATTTCAATAAAATGTGACCTTTAGCTGAATATATGTTAACTTCGTTACTTAAAAAAAATGAACTAATTCATAATTTTAAATCTGAAGGCAAATAAAGACTAGCTCACTATTAAAATACTGCACACTAGCAGTGCTAGCAGTACATTTGCATCTCCTTCTCTAGAGAATTATGCCCCCTTGCAAAAGGGAATCACCTTCAGTCACTGCTACAAATCCAGTATGGACAAGAATGCTGAGTTAGCAAAATGTTATTTTACTACTGCCATGACAAACTGGCAAGCAGCAGAAATCAAAGAAACACATTCAGAAGAGCCCTCAATAATGCAATGAGCAGCAAACCAATAAAGCATTTTAGTGTCCTTTCTCAGGATCATGCAGTTGATTAATTTACTAATAGATTTACACATAAGTAGTAACCCATGAATATTGCTGTCAGTTTTTAAAGGAGGGCTCTCAGAAGTGCTTCATGATTAACATTGCACTCCAGTTGAACAAGAAAAGCCATTAAACTTGCTGTAAATACATCTTGATTTAATCTCTTTGAAGCACACAAGCATGCATAAAATAAAACTTTCTTAAGCAGTACTTGTCCAGGCTTAGGGGACCTTATATGCACCACACCATGATCCCTGACAGCAAAACATCATTCCTTGCATTCACCACGTTCTTGGTCATATTCCCATTCCAAATTTCTGCTTCTGATAATATTGAGGCGACAAATTGATCTTTAAGTATATTTTTTAACTCCTATATAAATGTATGAGAATCAAACACCTTCCACTGACTCAAAGTTCTGCTTATAATGCTAAGTTGGTATGCTAGGAAATATGAAATACTAATCATTACTTTAAAGATGATTTAAGAACTACAGCCACATAGCATGCTAAGTAGTATACTATTAAAGTTCTCCACAGAAACTTATTTCTAAATTAGTTACAATCATGAGGGCATGTTTCTGACCAACCAAAAGGATGTGGACTGGTAAATTTACCAGCACACAGACTGGCTGACTATTTCTGCTTTGGGTCTATTGGTTCTGAAAAGGCTCTTTTATTTCAGTGTTACTCCCTAAGACCCAGCTCTGTTCATGACTTGACCCTTGACACTTAGGGTCACTCACATCTGAACAGAGCAAAGAAGTCATGCTCTTACAGGAGCCAGAGGTATAGGAAAAAGAGGAGCAGAGGGAAGAGAGCAGCACCTACACAGAATGCTCTCCTTCCTCATAGCTGCATTTGTTTCTCAGTTGTTGACAAAACTCATGCTGAAAATTCCTACCCAATTGAAGAATCTCCTGGAGCAATTATCTTCTAACAAACTTCTACTCAACTTCTTGATCTGCTGTCCTACAGCAGAATAAAGCCCTGTGTTGTCTGACTCATTTCAGTGTTTCTCAGTAACACCTAAGCTCTTAAGTATTTAGCAGCAGAGCTTCACTAAAAGATGAAAAATCACTGGAACCAGCACTGACCACTATTAGTAAAGAATCATGAAAGCTTTACTCAAAATGTATCTCACACAAGTTAACATAATTCCGCATTAAAACACATGTGCCTTCAGATTTCTATCACTGTTTATGAGAAAATTCAAATTCCAGACACAGGGACAAAACGCTAAATGAACACGCTCATTCTACCCAAACCTCTCATTCTACAGTTACAGTGCAGTGCCATCTGCTGTACATTTGTTTATGAACAATTCTTTCAACCACCAATATGACAAAAGAAAACCTCATGATGGTTATTTAAAACCTTTGAGCATCAGCAGTGCTACAACATGCAATTTTGTCACCAGCATTTTAAACCAAAATAAGACTGAGGACTGCATATTCCATTCTGCAAGTATACAAAAGGCTACACAGATGTAAGCTAACATAAGGGTGGCTGCTGAATAAAGAAATCAAATGAGACCATAGAGAACCACTGCTTTTATTTCTCTCAGAAAAAAGCACCAATTTTTATGGTCACAGCTGGGGTTTACATGAATCTTCTTCAATTAAATATTAATATGCATTTTAACTCCATTCTCTCATTAACAACCAATGATGCCACAGACTGCAAAGAAAGCTGCCAATTTTCAGAGTTCACTTTGCTCCAGCTTATAGTGTCTGTCATAAACACTTGATTTTTAATTTTTTAATATATTTTAGAGAAATACAGGAATAAATAAAAGTATGTCACTGGAGCCAAACTGAAATGTCCCAGTATGTCCCTGGAGCCAATGAAATGTTCACAGCAAATCTCTGGGTTAATGTATCAGCATAATTACTTCATCAGAGTCTGCACTGAAATAAATAAATAGAGATGCACTTATCTGTAGATACTCTTACTCCATCTTTATCAATTGAATCACTCTCAAGGTTTCCCTTCCTCATCCATTAAGAATTTTTTTTCCTCAGAGACCCTTAACAAATCTGCTTTTCCAGTGGTTAGAAGCTTACTTTGACCTAGAGAACAGATATATTTCCTCTGCCTTTGCCACTAAAGGGTAACATGAGCTGCTAATACAGGAAAAACCCAACCTGGAAGTAACACTTACTCCTCCAAGCACATATTAACAGTATGTGAGGTCCCACAGCACTTGGACCTCTCTCCTCATGACATACTACTGTGCTAGAGCCAGGAGTGTGGCAGTGCCTGGCCACAGCCAGGGAGCTCCCTGCATTCACAAGGAGGGATGCACACACAGCACCCAGAGGTGCTGGGCACCCTGCAGGCACCAGGCACTGCACTGCTGCACCAGTGAGACAGTTTGGAAACACTGGTCCATGCTTCTCTTCCTCCAATGTATTCTTATTCATGCAACTGAGTACCACAACAACAGTGAGTTTGTATTTTAAACTCGACATGTAAACCCATTCTCAGGAGCATCTGTTCTCCTGAAAACGAATTCCTACTACAAACCTGACATCTTTCATTAAACAATGAAGAATTAAATCTACTGCTTTATACTTTATCAGTTCCTTTATTACATTCAATTAAAGGTGCTGTAGGTATGGACTCTTCATGGAGGTTATCCCAGGGGATGTATCTCGAATACTACTCATAATTTCATGATGATAATTTCTTCATCATGAGAAAACTTCTTATCAGATCAGGTGACAGTTTTCATTTTCACAGTCATAAAAGTGCTGGAGAACACTGTGCTAAGAAATGGGAAAATAAACTTCAAATAACAAAGAATTTAATTTTACACTGTGATTTTTCAAATGCTTGGTTTGACAACACTGCAGCTGAATTCTCTTGACTACCTCACTAATGGCAAGTGCATCTAGTCTCCGTTTTAGGAGGAGGAGGAAGCTGGAGCTCTTCAGCAACAGCAGAAGGCATGGGAAAAAAACCCAGATTTTGAGGTGATGAAAGATGCTGCTGTCATATTAAATGTATCCGATTTACCCACTGTGATATTTTATCAATTGCAAAATGAACATGTAGAGAACTAACTATAGAAGGTACAAATATTTCTCTGGAGTCACACCAGCCCTGCCAACCGTGAAATGTATGCTGCTAAATTACTGATGCTGCTTGCAAATTAATGTTCTCTACTGAGAGAATTTTAGAGCAGCAAAACATTCTGAATAGCTAATTTGCATGTTAAACAAGGAAAATAGATAAACCTAAGTTATTCTGATGAAAAAATATCAGTTAGGTCTTGAAAGTCTAGTTGTACATTGTCCTAACAAGAAGCAAAGGTTTCCATGCCTCTTTCCAGCCAGTATCCACAGAATTTACATGGACAAATGCCACCCAGAACAGGAAACTAAATCCCAGCTCTGAAGATAGCCACCAGAAAACACTAACACTCCACAGAACACAGCATACTTCCATTGCCCCAAAATAAAAGGTAAATGAAAAATATAAAGAGAAAAAATACTTTTACAGAGTTAGGCCCTGATATCTCCTTTGGGCTTCAGAAGCATAAACTGGAAATTAAACTGATTTTTGTAAAATAAATGTCTAAATCAATACATTACAGTCCATTTGAGAAGAGTAATCTGTTGAAAAGTATTGCTGTTTTCATCCAGAAGACAAAGCTTCTGCTAATTAAAGTCCTGTGTTAATTAAAATAATACTAATAATGATGCCCTGTTTCTATTGTTCTTATTTGTGTAATGCAGCTACAGATACATACCTCACAGGTGACTCTCCAAGCTCTGATTTCCTCTCACATTTCTCTAAAGCCACTGGCTGCAGCAGAGTCCATGAGCACAAGACAGACACCCAAAAACTGCTGTACACAACACTTGACTCAGCTCTAGCTACCACTACTTTCAGCCAGTCAGCTTCTGTGAGCTCCAAAGGTGAAAGAAATAAAGACTGATCCTTTAACAGCACAGCTCATGTAAGCTCTCCATTAGCTTTTCTGTGTTCCCGCTGATTTTTGCAGGAAAACAAAACTAAGCATAGTTGGTCTGGCAAGACTATTTGAACATTAGAAAGGCTTGAGTTCAATCAACTCACCCTGACTCCCAAGCTCTTAAAAAAAGGCAGATTAAGTCAATCAGTATCTTGACATATCAAAATCTCTCCACTCTAAAACTGTAAAAATTATATAGCATAGCAGTTATAAAATATATTCTCTGTAAAACAGATTGACCTCAAAGCAACACATTTCTTCAGCCACGTGAACTCATGGCTTGTACATAATAATTAACCATTGGTGTCCACAAATAATTTTCTTGGACTCTAGCAACAAAGGAACATGCTGATGAATGCTGTTGATGGACTGTCTAGGAAGTTTGTCTCAGATCCTTTGTACAGTAGGATAATCCCACACACCTCAATCATTCATCCAGTGAACAGACTAATAACAAATGTAAAATTCTCAAGCAGTTTCTGACAGCACCTTACGTGATAACAGTTTCCACTCAGGCGTGACTACAAAACACCCATGAAAGCTCTTCAGCTTTCACTGTGGAACAGCAGCTGAATTATGATTTTTTTTTTTTTTTTTTAGGTTCTCATGTGAGGTTTCATTGATCCTTTGGCAGGGGGTAAAAAAAAATATATATATATATATATATTCGCAGAATCTGCTGTGAATTCTCTACTTTTAATTTTCCCATTCTTTCCTATATGATCGGTCTCTCCCTAGCGAAATTGAGTCACAGTACAAGCAACTAATTCTCCTCAGACCATTAGCAATTGCAGCTAAACAGAAAACACACAGTAAAGTTTATCCAAGAAAAAGCCAAGAGAGTGTCTGTATTGTGCAGAAAAAAACTTTGGGGGACAACAAGAGAACTTTCAGTCAAACATGCTCAACATGAGCTGAGATGTTGCTTTGATTCTCTACTCTTAATAGCACTGAGCATGAGGATCTCCAAAAACAGTCAAAACAAAAGATTCGTGATTCTTCACTGTACCCAGCATTATTTGCTAAAATCTGTTGGCTTGAAAGAGGACTTCTAAGAAAAAAATTAAAAATGGACAAATTCCTTTGATCAAATCTAAAGAAAACAGATGAAACAGAGGGTTGGCTGGTTTTGAGTTCAGCATTTGTCATTTGGTTTGGGGGTTTTGGTTGGGATTTTCGTTTGGTTGTTTTCTCTTCAGTTTGTTTGGCTTTTTTTCTAATGAAAAAATCTGTCAGCTCCTTAATTTCAGTCCACCAAGTTGATTATTCTTTTGGCAATGTACTTAAATGACAACTGAATGGACAGGTCCTTTTTCTAGAGTCAAAATCAGCATGAACTTTGGGGGAATTATTTAGTCACATTCACAAAATACAATTCTAACAAGAGTAACTTTTCAGAGCAGCACAGTGAAACAAAGCTGGCATGAATTTGACAGTCATGGCCTGTCTTTTAGGCTTAGCCTTCAGAAACAAATCCTCTTGGGACATTGGTGCTGTGTCTCCTTACACTGCAGATGGCCCTGGGGACCAAGGATGCTCATCCACCCTTCAAGGCAGGAATATAAACCTGCAAAGGACAGCTGTGATGCAGCCCCAGGGCCTGACAGAGGTCTGGGATTGAACTACAGGCCACCTGTAAGGTCCTCATATAAAACTGATTAATTCTGGCTTTCACCAAGACAGAATAAAATTCACTCTTCAGAAAATCTATTCAGTATTGTCAAAAATGCTTTGTCTCAAAAATGTAAGTTTTTTTTTTCTTTTCCATAAAAATTACTAAATCAGAGTCTATGAAAAAATAGATTTCTCTAAATCAGATCTATCAGTAATCCAGTAGCAATAACACTCTGCATGCTAAACAGTAATCTGTCTTTATTAACTTGTATTTTTATTTAACAGGGTTGCCCACGCTTAAATTTTATTGATGAGTGGAAGTAAAACCAGTAATTTGTACTGATAAGTAAGCAAAGTGCAACTTTACCATTTGAAATGGACACTGCAAACTGTTTTTACTTTCACAAGTGATATTTAAACATACTTTACTCCAGTTCATTTCCAAAAGGCTACTGTTTTAAATCTGAAGGTATATTTTAAGACAGCACAATAATCCATTGAAAAGTAATATACTGCTGCTTTTTTTTTACCTTAGGGAAACTTCCTTTTACATAGAAATTGAAGAATTTTAAGTCTAATGAAATACCAGGTTCACTTGACCATTAAAGGAAACATCACTTTAAACAGAATATCTGAGAGTAAAAGCAAAGCCACAATATTACACATTAAGAACAGAAGTATTCCTTACTGACAGCTAAGAATTATAAAAAAAGTTGCCTAGCTGTCTAGTAATACCACATACAGCAATGATACGAAGGTTTTGTAACTATTTCTTAATTTTGTCAGACTGGAATGAGTTCACAGCAGGTAACAACAATGGATTTGTATTTGCCTACCTCTAACTCTTTCTGATACACATTTTGTACACACAGACCAGAGCTGATCCAAAACCAAACATTCTTTTAGTAGAGGATCCTCCAAGACATTTCTTTTAGTTTTCATTTGGGCAACAGCTGAAAATCTTCCTGTCTTGCAAATTACATCATTTTGTCAAGGATATCTAGGATTTTTTTTAATGATTAAGCATTTAATTATTATTTTGATCAGCCTCAAAGACTACCACTGTAACCTGCATCAAAAATATAAGTTCACATTTGGAGGACTTACAGCTTATTTTTTTTGCTCACTCTCCAAAACACTAAGATCTACAGCTGGAAGTGATTTTCTTTCTTTTACAACCTTATAAAAATATCTCCAAGAAAAATATATGCACATACATAATCCTATCATACCTGGCTTGTTTTGGTTTTACTGATGGTTTTACATAATCAGACAATCAGGAGCTGACAGTTTCTATTTTCAGTCATGTCAAACTCCAGTGTGAAAAAAGGCATTTGAATTACTGATAACCCAGCAGTGTCTTCCAACAAGCTAAATCCTAGTTCCCCAAAGACCATTCTTGTTTTTCCCAGTACAGTTACTAGAAAACATCATGAAATGTGATGGCAGCCTACCCTCTGCTACTGAGTGCAACAGAAACTGGAATGCACAGAATAAACGATGTACGTTTGATACAGAATGGTGCAAGCTGTGTTGTATGAGCATGTTTTCATCCTTAAGGAACACTGTAACAGGAATTGTGAAAAGAGGAGACAGCTTTAGGAAGCAGAGAGAAGAGCAGGGCAGCCTGCAAGTCCATGCAGAGGACAGCCTTGTCCTCCTCTCATCCCAGCACAGGGAACCAACAGCTGGCTGCTCTTTAAGAAAAATTAAAATCCCTGTTTCATCATTTTTGCCCTCTGCACAGGCAGCTGTTATTGCCTATTCTCCACATGAAATAGTTTTACTCTGGTTGACAGAGTAACTCTCTTTTTGAGCCAAAACTGAATGGATGTTGTTGTGATACACATTATCCACACTACTAGCTTATCAGTAAGACTAAATTCCACATTACTTATTAGAACAAGTACAATTTCAATGAAAACAATTAAAAATTACTGCTGCACCAATGCAGTCCAGCTTGCAATCATACTGCATCATCCAGAACTGCTTACCTCGATTTCCACATTGCACTCTGAATTTGCCAAGAGCATCCCAAACCATGTAACTGGTCATGGAAGCCAATCTGCATAAGGTGACAAGGTGCCTAAAGCTGTGAAGTCTCTAAGCACCCAAGAGCTTATTGTATTATTTGATTTTTTAACCCAGGAGACCAGGGTAAAATATTTTTCTTATAATTAAATAACAATTTCTCTTATGCATAATGAGGAAAGGGTGGAAGAGAGAGATTATCAAACCACCAAAGTCACCCTGATTACAGGCATCCATTTCACACTAATTTTCTCAGACTGGCTGAGAGTCACACAGAGCCAAACAGCCAACAGACTGAAAGTCCAACTAGATTAATTAGGACAGTGACTGTTCTTATTCCCCAAAGGTTATGGAGAAAAGGGTTGGCCCATTATTCTTCAGGGTGTGTACAGTTTACTCTCTGCTTTTCCATCAGTGCTAAAGACAACACGAGTGTCTGCCCGACTTCCATTCTGAACCCAGAATCATCCATACACCCAGCCCATCATCCATGCACATTCTGATTCCTTGTCACATTGTGAAAGCATCACAATTAGATGTCTGCTAACACTCTGCTTTTCCTGGGGATACCTGTCAGCAGATGCAAGTAGAGCAAACACTAAAATGGGAGAATACCTTCCAAAGTAAACAGCATGCCAGAGTTTTCTGGAGAACTTTTTTGTCTAAAATGACAAATTGTGACACTTTTAATATGAGCATTAATATGCACACACAGCAGATGCCATTAGACTGTTCAGCAGTTAACTGATTACTGATGGGTTGATTCAGCAAAAACATTAAAACCAACTGCCAAGCACCTTCACATCCTGGTTTACCAGCATAAAGACAGATCATAATTATTTTCAAAAAACATTGCTTCACCCTCCAGAGCAAGGTTTCCAGAAAGACACACAAGCAGTGATGCTGTGGCAAGGCTGCTCATTCAGCAAGAAATTCATTAGACCAGACTCTCTAAAGCCTGCTTAAAAGCCCAATAAAGGAAACAGGACCCCTGCCATTTAATGGTCGAGGAGTTTAATGGAGCACTGGACTAGATCCACACACTGTGGAGGTGTAACACTTTTAGGAGGCTCACTCCAATAGCAGCAGATCTGCAGCATTGCAGTGCATGCCTAGGCTTCCAAAGCAGCACACAGGATGAGCCAGGAGACCCAGCATGTCAGCCACAGGATCCAGCAAGTGCCAGGTGAGCAGGTACTCTGCCCACCTCAGGACAGCAAACACATGAAATTGCTCCCATCCCTAGGATTAGGGTTTCTCTGCAGCCTTCAGTTCACCTCTGCTACAGGACTTCACATCCTTCCTGATTTCAGGTATCCTAGTCTCTTCTGCAGACTTGGACTAATTTTTTTTTTTAGTCTGTTTGGATCTCTTAAATCTTAAAAATTCAAATACATTTATTTTACTTTGCAACACGCAGATTAGCCCGTTTCAGCAGTCCAACACTCCAAAAGAGGGCTGTGACCACCAAGTGAGGGAAGGAAGGAAGGTGGGAGGATGGGACTGGAGGCAAAGCAAAAGAGGCAAGACATTAGTCTTTCAGATCCACTTTAAAAAAAACAAATTTATGGAACCACAAAAAGAAAACAGAAAGCAATTAGTATCTTAGCAACAGGAGCACTCTGCTGAAAGAGGGGACACCTGACACAGTTCCTGATACTATTTACACATTTCACTTAACTGCCACTTAAAGTTAAATAAATGAAGCCCAGGCTTCCAGAAGTAGGCACTTTTCTCCTACAGAGGAATTCTCTAAAACTGAATTAGAGGAGATATGCTCTCCCACATACATGTTTCCTCCTGCTCTATGAGTGAGGTTTTTCCTGTACAACTTCACTAACAGGAGATAAGAATGATAAGAATTACAACTGAGCCTTATCACATAATCTCTTTTGTGAGCCCTTCATATTGACAAAGGCTGAATCAAAGTCCATTTTTTCAAAACAAGCATTCCAATTGCTACACTGTATAAATACCTTATATAATTTGATCTATACAAAAATAAGGCCTTAAGTTTTCAGTGAAGAGAGATAGAGATGACATGTTTCATGCTGAGACTATCAGACACGGAGAAAATGAACTTATCTCAAACCCCTCAAAAGACCAGCACAGGGTCAGCCATCACACAGCCCAGCTTGGTCACACAGATACTGAGAAGATTTTGATTAAACCCTCTGTAATCAAAGCAGGTGACAAATTAGATTAATTTCTGCAACATTTTCACTGAATTTAATACAGAAAAACAAGATAAATATCAAGCAGTCCATCAAAACTCTCATCCCTTTCCACTTCAGCATTTAACTTCCTACCACAGAATTACCAGATTTTCAAGCTTGAAATAAAATGTAAAATGTGTCTTAGAAATTATGATCATTAAAGAGTTGGAGAAAACATCAATTATAGTAAGTAATTCCTTACCATTAGTTTCAGAAACCTGTAATTTTTGCTGATGTTTTTGAAAGACACTCAATCATGATCACCTGTTTGCTGTCATGCATAAAATACCAACTGCAAGCTAAAAGTTAAGCACGAGCCAGATGTCTGACACACATGAATTTTACAGTTTGTTTCACAAATCATTTGCCTAAATGTATGTGCTTAAGAAAAAAAACTTATGAATTTATTACAAAAGAAACATCTGTCCTGACTTTTATTATTATCCTGACACTGGAACTGCTAGTTGCATTTTTAAAGTAAGTAGGTATCACTGCTCTTGTATACCTAAAAAGACCCAGCTTAGCTTAAGAACTCTTAAGTGTTGGACTCTCTACATGATTGCAGAAAAGTAACTACAACAGGTACATAACCACTTCATCCCTACATACCACCCCTCCTCAACACCCAGAGATGGGATATTTCATCAGCAGTGTGTTTTATGATAATTAAAAGCCAACCAACCACCAACAAAAAACATTAACTATTAATAATCCTCACGAATACTAAAACTCTGTATTAGTCTATATATAACATCATTGCTTTTTTATTTTTTTTAAGTCTTAGTTCCTTGAAAGCTCCTCCCATCCCAAAAATCCAGCCAAGTATCAACAACACTTTCACAGTAATCGGGACCATGTAAAATTTACTTAGCTTGGTACAAAACTTCAATTAGTGCACATATAAATGCTCTTGAGTCATGTCAAGATCTGAGTTCTCCTTGTTTGGTCTCACTGGACAACATTTTCTCTTTTGCAGTAACTCCAAGTGTCAAAAACTAAATTAATAAATTTTAAAAATCCAGAAATGTATTTACTGGATCAGTTTATTCTTTTGACTCAATATAATTCTCCCTGAAGTCACACAGATTATACTGAATTTTAATGAAGAAAGATTCCTATGAAGCATCTTCATAATTCTATAATATTATTTTAACAGAAGTATTTCTCTTAATCTGATTGCTGCAAAGCCATGTTTTCCCAACATCTATGCAGGCTGTCAGTGACAAAACCTGTGATTCTGTATGTGTGTCACCTATGAAACAAGAATTGTGGTGCAATGCTGAAAGTCCCATGGTCTATGGTTTTTCGGCCTTTTCTGAGGATCCCCTAACACTGAATTTATTTCATTAGAAACACATAGAAACAGAATATGGTTGTTACATTCTTCATGCGCAAATTCTATCCAGTCACCAGTATCATATTCAGAAAGAATTACTAAATTAGCTGTAAAATAGTATGCTTTTCAAACAAGTATCAACACACAATATCTTTCCATTAATCAATCATAATATGCCTTCTGCTAAAGGCATTTTAAAATGTATGTAACTTCACAGCTGGGTCTTAAAAACCTGTTAACTTTCGCAGCCCTGTAGTACAACATAACCAGTCTTAGAGCTAGATGCTGACACATTATTGGTTTTGACAAAGTCATGAAAGCTTGTATTAAGCTTCTATTAAAACTTACAGTTTATGACAGATTTGTCAGATTTAATTTATGTCTAGTTTAGCTCTATCAAATTATCCCAATTTGAGACTTTATGATTTATACCAAGGGAAAACATTATCTGCTAACAAATGTTGTAAATTACTCTGATTCAGTTTAGAGAAAAAGTCATCCAGTAGAATTTACTATCAGAAGCAAATATGCATACATACTTTATTCACTAAGAGTGCCTTTCTCCACTTAAAAAATGCATTTCCACATACTCTACATACATTTTATACATTATGAAGTCAAGCACATTAATTTCCTTCTGTATTCATAAATGCATTATACAGATTTCCTTAGGTCAGAGATCTCATCTCCCATCAATTCTGTTTTACTTGCACTGCCACTAATGAGTATTACAAAATACAGAAGACACTTCATAAAAAAATGTTAAGAAGAAAACAACACAGCAAGACAAAAACGGTGTAACCCAGCACTAGATGAATTTCACAAGACTCTCTTACATCCTGTCTTATTTTCATTTTTTTTCTTCCATCCTGGGAAGGATGTTCATCATCTTCTCCACACAGATCAGAGATCAAATGCCTCCCCAGACACAGATGATACTTTCTCAATTATTTTAGGAAAATATGTGAGCGAGAATACCATAGGTATCAAAATCTCTGTATTCTAGCCTTTTTTAAGACGACTACTATTCAGTTGCACCACAGACAGACAAAGCCTTTCTGCTCCTCCCTGAAAGACCCGTGCAGGCCTTTGGGATGCCAGCTCACTACTTAAGGGAGCATCACAATGAAGGGGCAGCTCCTGGGCTGAGATGCTCAAATGCCCCCAGAGGAAGAGCAGGAAAGTTCCTTCTCCCAACCTGTCCACCTGGGAGTCCCTTTTCCGCCTCATCATCATGAAAGACTAAGAAGGGGTGGCAAGGGAACATGAGCACGGGTGTGGTTTCAAAAACAGAGGGTCTCTCTGGGCAGCAGAGCAGCAGGACCCAGTGGCATATGCAGAAGTCCCTTTCCTCAGGCAGCACCAGCAGGGCCAGGAAGCAGCAGGGCTTTTGGCAGGGGACTACAGGGCTGGTGACTTCTGTGAGAAGCTGCCAGAGCTTCCCCCATGTCTGATAGACCCAATGCCAGATGGAATGTGCTCCAGGCGCCAAAGCTGGGAATCCTTTGCAGCCTGTGGTGCAGCCCATGGTGATGCTGCTGTGCCCTGCAGCCCACGGAGGAGCATGAGGATGCAGAGATCCACCTGCAGCAGGTGCAGGAGACCCACACCAGAGCAGGTGGATTCCTGAGAGGAGACTGTGAACCCAAGGGATGCCCAACAGGGGCAGGCTCTGCCAGGGACCTGCAGACTGATGGAGAGAGGAGCCCACAATGGAGAAATGTCCTGGGCCTTTGGCTCTGTGGGGGACTCAGAGAGGCTTTTTGAAGAACTGCACTCTGTGGGGGACCAACTTGAGAGCAGCTCATGGAGAACTGTAGCCTGTGGAAATGACTCACATTTGAGAATTTCACTTCAAGAGGGGGAAAAACCCAAATCAAAAACCAAAGCAAACACAAAAAAAACACAACAAAAAACAACCAACCTAACAAATAACCAAACCCCCTAAACCAACAAAACACACACAGAGGAGGAAATGGTGAGCTCAGGCAAATGCCTGGAAGATGCCTGTTAGCCATAACAAATTCCTAGGTACCCAGCAAAGCATGGATAATGACTTGCCATGCAGACTCAGAAGCTGTAGCTCCTTTTCCCCCATTTCCAGTTTCTCCAAACATTTACAGTTTCAGTTACAGATCAAACTGCTATCTTGGCAGAATTGAAGGAAAATTTCAGGTTTTTATTTATTTAAAGAAAGCTGCTGAGCTGCAGCTCAGCAATGCACTAATAGGGAAGAAGCTGGCTTTCCCCAAGGGCAGCCAACACACAGCCACAGGGATCAGAGTGTGGTGAAGCATCAGCAGCTTTGCCAGCCACAGCAAGAGAAAAATGCCTGACTCCACGTGAGTCTGTGTGAGCAGCAGGAAAGCACAACAGAAGAGCAGGGAATATTCTGTTGTCCCAGGATGTCATAAAACAAGCAGTGACTTTGTGAAATAGATGCTTATTTTCAACCATTTCAAATTTACAGGAAAACACTCTTAATTCAAAAGAATCTTGAACATAGCTCAAGTTCTGTCTAATGGAAAATTAGATTGTCTAAGAGAAAACTAAGTTTTGCATAAAATAAAACAAAAATACTGAACAAAACATCATGTCTCTACTACAAACACCAAATGGTGTCATTGTGCTCTCATGCTTGACCAGAGACACAGCCTTAAAGAACTGAATAAGCTCTGACTCCACCATGTTGCAGCAGCTAATTAAGTTTTAGCTGCCTTTTCATTTCTGTTCAGCTTAATTGCTCAAAAGGGAACATCCAGAGGAAAGCCATTCTATGAAAATCCTGAATATTTTATTGTTGCCTGTACTTTTTGTTACCTTTGATTCTATGACAATATCCCTGACTCCTAGATCTGACAGCAAATCAGCAAAATGCTAACAATATTACCTTCTTATTTTCCAAAGAGAACATCAAACAGGATATTAAAACACATTTCATCCCCAAATATGTAATTATCATATATTTAATATATGACATACAGAAATAATACTAATAAAAAAGCATCAGAGCAGAATTTAATGACAGTTTATGCCATGCTGCAGAATGCTCTCACACTCTCCCATCCCTCTTCTCTGGTACCTGGTATCTGATGAGAAAACAACATTGCTCATTATTCCCAGTGCATTGTAAATCACCATTAGCTCATCTAACTGCAAGACTGAGAAGCTCCACTTGTTGAAATTATGTCACTTTACAAAAGCTTTCTAAAAGTGGTTTTGTCATCAGGCCATTAAAACCAAACACTGAGACCCATGGACCCTAGTGACCTGAAAGACAAGGGATGGGGTTCTGGCTCATCACTAACTGTCCTTAAACCGCTTTAAATTTCCAAAATTCCTTTACCAAATTAAGTTACAGTTTTACAAAAACAATCAGAATTTTATTTTTGAGGTACTGGAATCTACAAAAAAAATGAAGTTTTAAATAAAATTTCTTATGCTTCTATGTATTTCAACTCATATGATCAACAATTTCAAAAACATGCATGGCTTAGTCTGAGACCACAACTGGTGGAAACAATGAAAATAGCAATTTTGCAGGTGAACTACTCAAAATGCTTGGCTTAATTTTCTCAGACAGCTCTAGCAATTCTGCAGGTGCTACCTCTGCACCAAACACTCTCTAGGAGAGGGCCGAAGCCCCCACATGCTTTACAGGGACCAGTGTGTGTGCTTTATAGGAAGCCAAAGAACACACAGTTCCCAGCAAGAGGTTACACAACTCCATCCTTGGTTGAGGGGGCAGCCAAACACACAATCCCAAAGCCTAGTCAAATGATAAACCAGAGTCCTCTGCAGCCCAAAAGGAAAATGAAGTTTGAAGGAGGTCAAACAACTCTCAAATGTCTTAACCACAAATACATTAATTAGATAACAACTGATATAACGTGCACAAACGTGTCATGCAAAGTGATTGCTAAGAAATACTGAAAAATGAAATCACCAAAACCACACCATACTTCAATACATTGCCTCTGATGAGATTACGAGGAGAGTTATTCCTCACAAAAGAGAGCAGTGCTAAAGGGGCAGATATGGACAGACAGTAAATGAGAGATGGGCAGTAAGTTTATGTCCTTCCTTCTGCTGACCTCGAGCTCTGAAGTGGAGGGCTTGTCCCCTCCAACAAGCAAAGCAGATACGAGGACCCTGCACTGGGGACTGCCAGGCTCTGAGCCCCATCCTGGCCCTGGATGTCCCTGGGTGCAGCCAGCCCTGTGCACAGCACCCTGTGGGCTGCAGCTCCAGGGACACTGTACACAGAGCACAGCTACACAAGTGTCAGGAGGCCACTGCTCCAGAGCAGTGCTGCAGACCTGCTCCATGGCAAAGCAGCTTCCTCCCGTGCTGTTATGGCATGGACAGGAACAGCTTCACTGCTGCAGAGCCAATCGCTTTAAAAGACAGGAATAGCTCCCAAATGACATAGGACATTGTCCTCAGGCAAACTAAGAGCAATTTTCCCATGTTCTCATTCAAGCACTGTCCTTTCAATAAGCAGCCTGGCTTTTTCCAGTGTTTAAAAAGTCATGCCCTAAATATCTGCATGCAGCTGCTACAGCATCAACTGCTCCAGCTCCTGCTGCCCTGATTAAGTACTGATAGCCTTTGCCCACATTAGAATGATGCACACCCAGAAAACCTAGTGCAACCAGCTAAAATCACTATTACACTTCAACTTCACACCATACCCTACGGGCACCAGCATTATTATAGGCCAAAAAATGCTAAGCTTGATACCCCAGTACTGCTAGGGTGACTTTACTCAACCAGAAGACAGGGGCGCATCTGGTGTAAAATATTTTTCCTTGTATTTGTCCTCTGTAGTCCATAAACACATTTACTTCTGCTTCAACTACAGTTTCTATTTGGCTGTTAACATAAGTTTCCAGAAGCTGACTTCATGTCCCAAGAGATGAAAACTGCTTTACCCTCAAGGAAGAAAGCAATAACAAGTGAGGCTGACTTGCCCAACAGGCATAAAAGGTCAAAATAAAGTGTCATACTAACAGCAGTCTCTATCCAAAAAGCAAGGCTTCATATGGCAGCTTGTCCACACTATCAGAGCAAAAACAGACCCTGAGTATCTCAGGGCACAGACAGTCCAGAATACATTAATGCTGCAGCTACAAAAAACAACCTAGTATGCAGAGAGTGTGATCTGCCACCTATGATATATATCAGCACAAGTACAGTTACCTTGGGGCAAGTCCATTCACATGGGCATCTCTTACATCATAGCCAACATACCACAAGGCTACAGGAAGCACCCACCAACTAAAGCCATACCCTAACAAAAGAGGGAATCAGCAGCACGAGCTTGGAAATTAAATCATGACATATCAATCTGCATGCTGCAACTCTTACTTCTGCATGGCAGTGGGATTGGAATTAGATGATCTTTAAGGTCCCTCACAATCCTTAACATTCTATGATTCTATTATATGCAGATACCACAAAAATTTGTTTTCTTGGTTGTTTTGGAGAAGGTTGGGAGGTGTGGCTCTATGTCACAGAAAATAGGTAAAAAAAATATACATACCTCTACTATAGGTACAGAATGTACGTATGGAAAATGAACAATTTATATTTGACTCTTAGTACCAAAGTAGAAAACATAATTCTTGTGATTACTGAACTGAGCAAATCAGGACACTGAGGATATTGGAGAGGATAAATATAGATGAAATCAAATTTGGTTTTTTTGTCTGTCTGTTTTTACAAAACAACTTTCACTGGGGAAGCACATTCATTGTGGCTCACTACTTTTAGCTGATGAAAGGAAGGTTGTCATTTTCTATCAGATAGAGAACAGAAATGTTTAGGAAGACCTTCTCTCATTCTGAAGCTTCAGTTACACAGATCTTGAAGGTTTCCACCCCAGCCTGTTTCTGAAGCTTTCAAAATTCTGCTATCAGATATGATGTCTACATCCAGCATTAGGATTTACATCTGATTATAAAGTATAGACAAAACTCCCAAATACACACTAGCTACAGAAATATGTTTAAAGGGTCTTAATTTTTGTAGCATATACGAGATCATTCCCAGTGTAAGGTAACTGTCTATTCTAGACCAGCAATGAAACTATTAAAAAGGATGAAATCACACCTATTTAGAAAGCAAAAGTCACATGTTAGGGACACTTTTTCATTACATCCATGAGTTAGGATCTCCAAGTACTATGAAGTCTTCCTGTCACACTGGCATAAATGGAATTAGTAAATTTAAGAACTTTATGTAAAGCATAATTCTTTCTAAATTATCCATTTGGTTTCCAAAGGAACTCAGCTTATTTTATCACATTATCTGCCCATGCACTCTCTAAGCCTGTTGGCAGATTCTAGTTAAATTCTACGAGGGACAAAAACCCTCCAAAATAATTATGCTCCTATAAATTTAACAACCATCAGCTGCTGGGAAGTGTCAGTACCTGCAGCCTCCACAGAGCAATGTAGGAGCCACAGCACAACCCGCTAAGTGCTGGCAGCACCTGACTGACTGCCAGGCTGTCACTGGCTGCTGCACCTGCCAGCTCTCACAAAAGGGACAGGTTTAAGGATGCAGCTGAGAGAAGAGTTCTTGCCCTATTCTGGACAGGAGTTTGGCAAGGGAAGAAAGGGCCAGAACAGCTAATGTGCTGACAATTAATGAAGCAGGCTTCATTAGTTTTCATGCTCAGCCACCCAACTGCTATACTTCATGATTGTTATTTGCTATTCAGAATCACCAAATGGGTCAGACTGGAAGGCTCAGTGGATCATCAGTCCAACCTCCCTGATCAAGCAGGGTCATCCCAAAACACATTGCACAGGATTGTGTCCAGCCAGCTCTTGAATATCTCCAGCAAGGAAAAAACTCTGCAACCTCTCTGGGCAGCCTGTTTCAGTGCACAGTCACCAGCACAGTAAATGAGTTCTTCATGCTCAGGTAGAACTTACTTTACATCAGTTTCTGCTCACTGCCTCTTGTCCTATTGCTGGGTACTACTGAGAGGAGCCTGGATCCATCCCTCTTGACACCCTGCCTTCAGATACTTGTAAACATTGATTGGGTACCCTCTCAGTCATGTCAGAACAAGCACAGGCTCAGCTCCCTCAGCCCTTCCTTGTAAGAGAAGTGCTCTCATTCATTGGCTTTTCCATTCAAGAGCCCATCAGCCATGACAAAACAGCATCAATTAAACGGGGTCAGTAAGTCCTACCACATAGATTTAAGCATAGATGCTTAAAAATCTCATCCCATGCTGAATAATCCAGTGATAAGAATGACACAAGTTTTTTTTTTTCTCCAGTGTTTCCAGCAGCTGGCAGAATAGAGCACACTGGAAATCTGCCAGAAGCAAACCCAGAATTTATTTGATGATGTTAAGATGTACATATATGAAAGATGTGAAGAAGACAGATGAAACTTGGGAAGTGAAGAAAGGAGGGGAACTACACGTAACACAGAACAGCCACGTTAAACCTGCAGGTCAAAATTTTTGGGTGCACAAAGAAATTTGATCTGAAATGCTCAGAAACAAAGTATATAAAATTTGAATAAAAGCTGAAAAGACACATAGTAACTATGTATTTTTTTCTGGAAAAAACATTTTTTACATAAAGTGTTTATTTCTGCAGTTCAGAAACAGCTTCTGTATGTCTATCAGTAAACACAGTCAACAAAAACAAATGTTTGAAACTTTTTTAAATTATACAGAAGTGTCCAAGATGCTTCTGATGAGAGGTTTGTGATACCACAACTATTTGTCTCACAGTATTAAGACAGTAAAAGAGACAAGCCTTTTGCTTAGGATACCACCAAGGAAATAAAGTTATCCCATTTAATCTGAACCACAAAAACATTTCCATCCAGGGTTGTTGTAATGCAACCTATTTATCATCATCTTATCCAGATATGTCAAGAGGCTTTCTCATCATTTTAGAAGATTTTATAACTCTGAAACTCTAAGAGAGCAAAGGCATTCTAGCACCTGGAGAAGCAGTACCCAGCTCTGCATGGACCAGCAAAATCCATTCCTCAAAGATACAAAAATACTGAGGATGAAAGGAATCAGACAAAAAAAAAAAAAAAAAAAAAGCTCCCAGACTTAGTAGCAGAAACAGGGATTTATCAGAAGCTGAGAACAGAAGAAAAAAAAATTAAAAATTAAAAATAAAATAAGTAATCACCTTCTGAGAGCCCAGACTGATGGTACTGCTAAGGTTCCCAGGAAATCAAATGTTTTGAGGAAAACATGGCAACATAGACTCAATTGAGTCAATTTTCTCAATCTCTTATCTCTTTGCTGTGCATGCTGTGAGCTCTGAAAACAGATACATCTATTTAAGAGAAATGGTATGGGTTTGCCTAACTTGCATGCTCCACAGGAAAAAAGAAGAAACTAAGTACCAAACCCTGCTGAGTCAGCCAGAATAACAGTACTAGAGACCAAGCACAAAGCTCCTCTGATCTGCTAGAACCACATCAATCCATTAGAAGTGTGGCAAAAGCCATCAGGTATTCCACTGGAGGGATTGGTTCTCCTAATAAGTGTGTTTCATTAAGGAAAAAAAACAAAAGCAGAGGATATCCGGATCTGTAACAGGACCTAAGTTTAACCAAATAATAAAATTGCAAAATACTCAGTTCATATTCATTCTTCTTGTTTTTCTTCACAGGGTTTTCCATAAAAAGAAGCATATATTGTCTTATTTTCTGAAGTGGCAAATTTTACCAAAGAAAGCTTCAAGAATACTAGTAGGTGGCATTTGGAAAAGAAAGCAAAAACCAAAGCTGAAACATTAATTTATGCACAAAATAAAATGATATTTTTAGATTTTTCACTTTACATACCATCTTTTATTTTTAGAACAAACCTTCAAATAGCTTTTGAAGGAAAACAGGCTTCTATTTTAGTGTTTAATACAAAATGAGGGATTACAGTTACTAATTCTAACTCTAAATGAGACCTGATATTGCTAGTTTATATAGTATACAGATACTGAAAGACAAATATTCCGTCATCCAAAAGATGGAAACTGTGTAACAAGGAGTGGAACATACAAGGTTTTTATGCTGGTTAGTAATTATTCTGGGGAAGTGTGTGGTAGTGGCAGGAAGAGTGTGAAGAAGCTGTTCTTGCAGGTGCCCAGCATGAAAGGAACTTTAGACAGGCTCTATAAACAGGGGGCACCAAGAGACACCACTAGCAACTTCTACTTGAGGAAGAAAGCTCTTCAATTCTGCCTTTTAAGCATCATACACATCACTGCTCATCTTTCAAAACTTTTCATAAGGTAAATGATAATATTTTTAAGAGACTGAGTGATTATCCAGTGTGATTTTTTTTTTTTTCAGCAAAAACCCTAATAATCTTTGGGGGGGAGGAAAGTCAGGTTTTATTCAAGAAAAACTAGAGATAAAACACCTACAAAGCAAATACATTACATTTTAGTAGCCAGTACTATGTAAAAAGCAGAATCTACTTTGCAAGCAAATCAAACATGAAATCAAAAGAGAAAGTGTCTACTACAGTGAAACAGCATGCTGTATTTAATCTGGACTGGGTTTATTATTGCTAAGTGAACTATTAATCAACAGTAACATTTAGAAAGCTGTTATTACCAGTGCATTCAAGAGGAGAAGCAGTCTAAGTTTCCAGGTAACTACCTCTCTCTCAAGGAATTCTAAGTTATTTAATCAATAACTCTGTAAATAGCAAATTAAATCCATCAGCTACAGTTTGATGAAGCAAGTATTGACTCAAAAGTTTTTAAGAAAGCCGATTATTTCTCACATTCAATTAGAAACAGCAACACCATATACATAGATCACATGACAAATGTGCTGGAAAACCTAGTCCTGTAATTAAGCAGAAGACTAATTATTTATAAAAAGCATTTGCTCATTTACTAGATACAATCTAAACTTCATGGTCCATGAAGCATGATAGCATTCAATTGAATATGTAGGCAATAAAACTTCAGGTCCCGCCTGAATTCCAACTGACACAGGGCCACCTCAATATTAAAAAAAAAATAATGTAAACAGATAATTCAACTGCATAGACAATAATGAAAGATTTGTCATTCCAAATAAAAATTGGAATTCCTAGTTCTTACATTTGCCTCTATCTTAAAAGTGCAATAATTTGCACAGTTAGACTGTGACTAAGTATATTTTCAATCCATTACAAAAGGCAAAACCAAATTGCTGACAGACACTGTGCTCTACAATTACACATTCCTGCCCTCCTTGTGCTCCATACCAACCATGGTGGCTGGCTACAGCTGACCTGCTCCCATGCACCATGCCAAAGAGCCAAGGTTTTAATTCCTGTGGCATTGCTGCACCGCTGCAGGATAATGTTCACCCCCTCTGCCCCTCTGGGGAAGGGATTTGCAGCATAGCCTATGGGATGTCCCATAGGACAGGGTTTATGAAAGCAACAGCCTTGAGGGAATGGCAGCAGGGTGGCTGCAGTGGATTTTTTTCTTCCCCTGGGATTCAAGATGAAACGGGGTAAGGGCATAGGGGAGTGATAACAAGCAGGAAGATCAAGAGGGATTGATAGTATATGGGGACTATGGGAAAAAATGTTGCTAAGGGGGCTTCCCAGGATGCCAGAAGGAACTGAGCTGGCTCACCTCCTTTTGGGACACCTAAACTTCATAGCAAAAATCCTGTTTTCCTTATAAAGCGACAGGATTGCACATCTGCAGTTGGTGCTTAGAGGCAGAGCTTGGTTAGAGCTGTGTGATGCCATAGGCAAACTGTTCTGCATCTCTCAGAGGACACCCTGCACTGCAAACCACAATTCAGAGAATTAATGGCCCTTTTAGTTTCTCTACTTGACAAGAGGCACTGAGCTGCAACAGGCCTGCAGGGCTGCAGCATACTGCCCTCCCAGCACAGCTGGGGAAGATGGAGGCCTTTAGCTATGAAGATACCAAACCAGACTCCCACAACAAGCTCAGTCCTAGGTTTCCACATTCTGAAATACACAGCAAATCTTTCAGTTCTTCAAAACTTAAATCTATAAGGATACTTATTTTCAAAATTAAATTTATCTTTAAATCCCTGCAGCCATGCAGACAACTTTTGAGCAGCTAAACTTAACCTGGTTTTCATAGTCAAGCTTTAGAATATCCAGTCTGGGTTATAATTTTAAACCTGAGAACTCTTCACATCATTAATTACAAGAACCTCTTACCATTTCTGCCAAATTCAGATCCCCCCCAAAATTTCTGCATCCTAGCAGCTCAAGGCTGCAAGATCTTAGAGCTCAGCTTTGACCATAGTTAGAAAAACCCCAACCACTGCCAGAGAAGAGTCTCTCTGCTTGGCTCAGCAGGTTCCTGGCAAAGGCACCATCCAAGGCACTGTTTCTGCAGCACACCTCAGCCAATACAAACTCTGCTGCAGCCACGTCCCACAGGACAAGGCTCTTCCCCCATGACAGAAAATCATGGGGAAGGGAAAGAATAAAGAGATTGCCCTCTTCAGAAGAGAGGATTATTGTGCAGAGGAAAAAAAAAAATTCAAACATTTCAACGCTTTTATTTTTCTAATAAAGATAAATAAACAATTAACTAAAACACTGCCTAACGTGACACAGAATGCAGTAGGGTGTCCATTTCATTTTTTAACTCCCACCAACATAAAAGACAGTTTCGGGCTGGAAACAAGGCTGCTCCTGGTCCTGCAGTGTTGCCATGACTGCAGGAGGAGAAAAGCTGCAGGGGATCGAGGAGGAAACTCCCCCTGAGGGTCTAAGAGCATGATGGAGACTCAAATCCCTCCTTCTGTCCAACAGTGTCCACTGTGTCAGACATTACTGACCATGGAGGCAGCTTGGGAAGAAATGCAAGGATACTGGGATGATCCAAGCTGTACCTAAACTGACACGTTCCTACAGTTAAAACAGATGCAACAGGGAGGGGACTACTACAACATTAATATCTATCCTGGACATTTCACAGTCAAAAATATCATACGGTTGTTACAGGCTACGTTCTATCGTAAATGGAAGTAGTACAAAAGTTTTCAGGACTTAATGCCACATAAAAGTACTGATTTCACTTTATGAATTGTTCTGACAGTGCAGTAAGTGCCATAAAGCAGGATTTAGTACTTGTGATAAAATGTTCAGTTTTTATATAGATATACATAAGGCAAGGAAAAATATCTCAAGGGAAATCTGCACCAAATCGTAAACCACAAGAAGGACATGGAGATTAAAATTCTGGAGGCATTGTGTATTAAACGAGCAGTCTACTATTAAAAAAAAAAAAAAAAAAAAAAAAAAATCAATTGAAGCAAATTCAGTACTTCTACAATTATTATAGCACAATAACTGTCATTTTGAAGGATGAAGGTTGGTTATTTCAAAGGTTTCTATACAGCACTTCTCTGCCTACTTGAAGTGTGGTATTTTTAAACTACAGTACCAGCCAGCCAAATAAATGTATCAAACACCTTCGAGCAATGCACTTAAATGAGAGAATATTCATAAAGGATTTAGAAAGACATCTCAGCTCACTGACCTAAATATTACAAAGCAAATCATCAGAATGTCTTCTACACGCAACCGTGTTGGAAAATTTCAATTACTTCTTATCTTATAATTAAACTACTGGCTTAATACTTTGTATTTCTATGGTACCTTTCACCCAGGGAGCTTAACGTGCTTTACAAACATTATCAGCTTTTACAGTTAGCTGACTTTTGTGATGAGACACTATATTGCAGACTTCCAGTTTGAGGTTTTATGCTAATTACATACAAGCAAAGAGGAATCTTGAGTCATACCAGGTAACATAAAGTTCATCCAAATAAACTGAGTTACTGTGAATTCATTAATGAGATAGTCAACTCAGAAAAGCAAGGAGCAGCACACCACAAAACACATCCTCTTTGGATATTTTGCTGCATCACTGCTACCATTTTTAAAATAATATTATTTCTACAGACATTAAATTATTTTAAAATCTTTTGAAAATTCCATACTAAATAAAGCTGAAAAAATTTACACATTACTACGTTTGCATACACCATTCCTTCATTTCAGATATGAAGACATGGATGGCTTTGGGGAATGACAGATTCATGAGTGGACTCTTAGATGGATTAGGAATTGGTTGGAGAGTCACTTCCATAGGATAATGGTCAATGGTTCAGAGTCTCAATGGGCAAGTAGTGCACCTCAGGGGTCCATATGGGGACTAGTGTTATTTAATATCTTCATTAATAACACAGACAAAAGGATCAAGTGCACCCTCAGCATATTTGCAGGTGACACTGAGCTGAGTGGTGCAGGTGACACACCTGAAGGACAGGATGCCATCCAGAGGGTCCTGGACAAGCTCAAGAACTGGGCTGTGGGAATCCCATGAGGTTTAAGATCAAGGTCAAGGTGCTGCACCTGGGTTGGCCAGCAGGGCAGGGAGGGGATTCTGCCCCTCTGCTCTAGACCCCACTGCAGGGCTGCAGCAGCTCTGGGTCCCTGCACAGGAGGGACAGGGACCTGCTGCAGCAAGTCAGAGGAGACCACCAAGATATCAGAGGGCACCTCTCCTATGAGGGAAGGCTGAGAGAGCTGGGTTTGTCCAGCCTGAGAAAGAGAAGGGTTTGGGTCACCTAATTGTGGCCTTCCAGTAGCTGAAGGGAGCCCACAGGAAAGATGGGGAAAGAAAAAATTACAAGAGCATGTAGTGACAGAACAAGTAAGAATGGTTTGAACCTGAAAAGGATTAGATTAAGTATTAGGAAGACATTCTTCAGTGTGAGGGTGGTGAGGCACAGGAACAGGTAGTCCAGAGAAGCCGTGGATGCTCAATTCCTAAAAGTGTCCAAGCCCATGCCAGAGACAACTTGGAGCCACCTGGTCTAGTACAAGGTGTCCCTGCCCATGGCAGGTGGGCTGGACCTGGATGATCTTCATGGTCCCTTCCAACCCAAGCAATTCTATGATTCCTACAGTACACAACCAATACTTCTTCACTGGGTATATTGAATCAACTTTTTAAGTTTCATTGCTCCAATAGCACTGTTAATATCCATGTACTCCAAGATATAAATCACCCTTAAATCACTTTGCCTAAAGGTGCTTAAAACATTAGAAACTTTGCCACACCACAACAATACACAGAACTCTTTAAATTTCATCTAAAACAACCTGCAACAAGAAGTACCACTACTTCCACTATTTGTGCTCAGGCCATGAAGAACAGAACTTAAGTGTAGAATTGAAAGCTCAGCACTATTAAGAACATAAAATATTTAAACAAACATTTTAAAGTAACAAAAAATATATACATGCAACTCATTGCTGCAGAATGAAGCATCCTTACCAATCAAAATGAAAACAGTTTGTAAAACTACAGATTCAGAAAAAAAAGCAGAGAATGAATGGTGAAGTAACAAGTGCACTTTCTACAATGGTACTACCTCAATGTCCTCATGAGGTACAGAACCCAACTCACCTTTGTCCTGATTAGAAGAGGAAAAAAAAAATCTTTAGTGTCCAGCAGGCCACATATTTTATAGACACCACATACTTTTACTGAAAAACGACTTAAGCAATTGTTTACAGAGCTTTCAATATTTTATTGGGACTATTTATTTTCTCTTTCCACCTGGAAAGAACAGCACTTCATTCTGCTATATGTTCAGCACTTACCAGGAATCATGAGAAAAGAAAAATTACAGCTAATACCTTTTAAAAACCTTTCAGAATATTCTAAAACAGCTTTCCTGAATACAAAAGTAGTCAGTATTTCATATCCAAGATTTAGACTCTTTCAAGTACAGTCAAATACTGCATCCCAGCAGAAAATAAATATTACCTGCATTTTCTAAGCTATAAAATGATAATCTTTTGCCATTTGAAACCACAAGATTCCCACAAAAAAACCAAACAAAATAAAACCACCATCATCAAAACACAAAAAACAAAAACAAAAAAGGAAAAAAAGAAAAAAAAAAAAACAAAAAAACACACGTACTAGGCCTATCCAAGAAAAATAAACTTAGCAGAGGAATTGATTTTGGAAAATTATTTCACAACCTGTGGTGAAGAATATTTCCCTTTCAGATTGACATTACAAAGGTAATACAAAAGAAAGAAGGCATAGACAGAAAAACAAGCAGCATTCAAAGCTGCTGCATGACAAGTAAGTATACAGCATGTAATTCTTGAAGTCAATATACAGATTTTCTTCTGCTTCACTTTCCTTTCTTCCCATCTGCATGTCACTGTCATTAAATTGCATCATGGCACTTCTCCCATACCTGCTAAAGCCTGTACACAAGGATGCTGAAGAGACTGTAGTGACTTTTTTTGGACACATCCACAGTACTACAGCTACTGATCCAAAAGGCAATAAAATCCCAGTACACCCCTGCATTATCCACTCCCTCCATTTACAAAACCAGAAAAGATTTGATACATCCTCATACCAACAAAACATTTCACTTTTAAATCCATTTATTTGAAGAATTATCCAGTTTTAACAATGCTGAGGTCAGTATTATGGTTTTGAATAAAAGCAGGTTAAAAAAACAACAGGTGTTTGCAGTCTACCTGAAATCTTGTGACTACAAAGCCTCTTATGATCTACAAACCTGCTACATGAATCAATTATCACATGCACATGCTGAACTAATTCAAGTGGAACTATGCTGGAAAGCACAGGTATGAAGGCAGGTAAAAGCAGTGCTTCCACCAGCCACCACAAAGCAGTCCCTACCCGGTGTAATGGAACTGAAAAAGAACAGCAGATTTGTTTGATTTCCCTGTTAGGGAAAGCAGAAAAAGAACAAGCACAGTGGCAAACTCCAGCCCTCTCCCTTTGACATGCCTTGTCCCTATGGCTAAAGATCACACCACACTTTGAAAGAGCAAGGCAAATCAAAGCAAGCTATTCTGCATCACCACGCTGGCTCCTGATGGCAAATCCCTGGAGGGCAGCACACAGTGCTGAGCCCCACAGGCTGCCAGGTGGGCAGAACTCGGGCAGAGGACCCAGCCCCACACTGCCTCTGGAAAGGTGACACCAGGCAGGAGGGTGACACCAGGCAAGGATGTGCTCCAAGCAAGAAAAGGGGCAACCATACAGCACACTGTGCCATTTTAAACTATTTCATATCTGCTGGCTTCTATTTCTTATGCTGCTATAACTGAAGGTTAGGCAGTTTTTTTTTCTTGTGGTTAGGTCAAACATATCATCAAAAAAGCTTCAAGTAGTTTATATTAAATCCCTTAAATTGCACTGTTGCAAATGATGAGGTTATATGTGGCCTGAAGCAATCATTTAAAAAAAATTTCTCTTTCAGGTTGAGTGGAAATATATGACTCGTTAAGCCAGGGCAAAATCTGTTATGGCCTGGAGATGAAACTTCCCTTTTGTCTGAATAAAACTGACATTTCTGTTCCACACTACAGATTCAACAAACAAAAGTTAATTAATTTAGGACAGTAATTATTTTAATGCCTTTGGCAACATCTTAAACCAGTGAACACAAACTTAAGTATTTATGATGTTCTGAAGCCTCAGAAAAGTGTGGCAGCTGAGCAATTCAGGACACTAAAACTAATGCCAATAGCTGGATCATGGACTGTACAGTATTCAGATTGTTACACCATCACTCATTTTCCAAATGCCATTTGCATCTAGGTATTTCTTCTTTTCCAGCTAAGTGATTCATACTGCTGCTTGCTTTCTTAAATGGTTACTGCTGGAAGGATAAGTTAAATTTTTAACTGATGCTCATTTGTTACTTGTGAATTGTAGGAGCGTGTTTATAACCTCAAATCACCATATGCAGTTCATACACACGTATATTAAGAGACAGAGAGAGAGAATATAGTAGAAAGACAATAATGTGTTGTAACATTTACCAGTCGTTTGCCAGAATCAGTTCCTGATGAGATGAGTGGACTAATTTCCCCAGAGACAGATCATACTGCATTCTGCATGGCTGCAGGCTTACTGCCCTGAGAATAAAGCACAGCTCCTCCCCTAAGCCTGGAGATATGAAACAACACCTCAAGCTCCAAGATTGCCTGTAACAAGTGTTTGTGTTCAGCAGAAGTGGTTAGGAACTCTGTAGCTAATTCTATCCAAAATATTTTATAAATTAGATGCATGAAATTTAGCATATAGTTGTCTTTGACATTCCAGTAACAGTTTCAACTGATTTTATTTTTTCCAATAATATAATCAGATTAAAAGTCTGGGGTTACAATTCAGTCATGTTCTACCACACCAAATCTTGGGCTTAATCCTCTGCCCTCCTTTGAGCTCCCAATCAGAAGTTATTTAAGTTAAGTCACCCTTAGCTTTGATTATTTTTAAAACAAGTAGAATAGAGCTGCTTCTTCCCCACTCTGATCTGTTCCATACAGTCAGTCTCTAAGCACAGGCTCCTGTACATGAGGCACTTCTTAGCACAGAAGGAGTTTGTTCTTGCTCAGAGCTTCCAAGCAGTAATTGCCATGCTAGCACACGTTTCTCAGCAGGAACACAAGGAAATCGACCACTGACCATCAGAACCATTCACCCCCACACTCACAGGCTCTGCACTACCTACAAGATCAGCTGAGGGTGACAGAAGCTACCCAGCCCATGAAGTCACTTATGAGAGCCTGTAGGAAATCTACTTCCAGGACTGTGAAACATTTCCACTTACAAAATCCCACTTGATTCAAAAATTCTCCTTGATCTCTTGACAACAAGAAACTTCCAACCTTCCATATCTTAGAACAGAGCTCCAAAGAACTGAAGACAAGTACATGATATTTCAAAGAAGCTGAGGCAGACAAGTTTGGTTCTGAATGCTCCATAATGGAAGGAAATGCTGGTGCTTATAAAAACAAAAAAATAGCAATTCTAAAGGAATTCAGAGGGACTGGTGATCAGAGATGGAGAAGTCTTTGTATCTGAAGATTTCCACTTGCCATATACACCACACGCAGCACCAGGGCATGCTCTTCCTTTTCAGCCTAATGCACACTGGAATTTCAGTAACCAAACTAGAGGGGCTACAAAGTTTATGTCTGTTAAAATGACAGATACTCAGTCACCCTGCCAGAACCAGTACACTAAGTTTAATCAGCAATTATTTCCAAAGCCCAGGGCAGAATGCTATAGAATTCCTATACCAGAAAATGTGAATGTCCCAACTCAATTCTGGCAAAAAGGACACATTTCCCACCCCATCTCCAATCTCAAAAACTCCAGACAGGAACAGATCACTATAGCCTGGGGCTAGGAAAAAAGAAACATCTCCCAAATGAATGTTATTTGTGCAAAGGACTTTAACCCAGCCAAGCCTTTGCTGTGAACCACTGCATAAGCACATTAACCCAGAAGGTGATTCACTGCTCTGCTGCAGTTTCCACAGCAGAGTTTGAAGGACTTCAGAAAAGTCTGACTACAAGCTGCAGATGCACAACGAAAAATACAAATATTTTGACAAACAACATCCTTAAAGCTGAAGAAAATAAAGTCAAATGACTAGAGATATGGAATGATCAAGAGAGGCATATTTAATTATAAATTCAATTGAAAACAGTTCTGCAAAGAATTCAGGAAAAACATCAGAACTGGGTATGCTCATATAAGAGAAAATGATAACACAAAGCCTAATTTTTTTTATTTGCATGAAAAGAAACTGTCAAGTATAAAAAAACATTAAATTTACTGTGGTAAAAGTAACTAGGGAAGAATACATTAATTCTTTATTTGTATGGCTACTGTGCTTACTATAATAATTTCCCTAAAAAAAAAAAAAAAAGCCTTTTTCATAATTAGTTCATTATGACAGTATTTTTTCCCTAAGTAAAACACAGGCAAATATTACTTTAAAAAAAAAAAAAAAATCATTCATACATACATATCTAACCAACTCAAACTTATAACAAAGTTTTTTAATAGGGCACTTATTGTGTGTGGATCATTGTGTAATATTGCTCTGAGATGCATATTGATGATATTTCCTGCAAATAGAAAAGAATACAGATGGAACAAGATACTCGATTCTGCTGGATCATGGGGGAAATCCTTAAGACCTGAAAAGTGAGAGAAGTACTGAATTTATAAGGAAAAGTTAGAAAAGCTGAATATATTTCATCTGCTTTACAAAAATGCATAGGAATCTCATCACACTGAGGGATGACAGGACTAATTCAGAAAATTACAAGGGCTGGGGAAATTATTATGAATTACAGAACGAAATTGTTGAGTACATAAATTCTGACCAAAAAAAACCTATTTGATTATGAAATAATTTCCAAAAGAAAGTGACAGAAGCATCATTGCCAATGACAAGCCTAATACTACACCAGACAAAACTTGAAAATAAAAGTAATTTCTTTATTTGCTAGATAGAAGCAGTACCTTATTGATTCTTGCATAGATAATTTTTCAAAATCAGAATAGATGATGATCTGCTGTTGGAGGGAAGACATCAGAGCTGCATTAATTAACTCAGCATATTCTTAATATAACTAGGGGAAAAAAGTTAATACTAAGGTACAAGATTGGTTGACAATATTTAAATTAGCTAGGAAAGTAAAAATATTGATTGCAAAAAAAAAAAAAAGGTTAAGAGTTACATTTAAAAAAAGCTGTGTACTTGGAAAAAAGTCAATCTTCATGTCACAGATAAAGTAGTAGCCTCTGATTCTACTCAACTTGGAAGTATAATTCTGGGACTAATCTTACACCACAAACACTGCATCTCCAGAATACTCCCAGGCCCATCCAAATCCCATTGAACACAAGCAGAGAAGCAGTGGAAGAGAAGCAGGCAGGACCTCAAGGCAAGACTCCAGCTGAGTAACACCCTGTCTGTCCCAGGAGAATCCCAGCCACACTGTACAGGCATGGAACCTGCAAGGTGAGTTCCAGGAACCAGCCATCCCTCACCTTTCCAGCTAAGGACTGTTTCAGCCTTGGGGTGCAGGGCACACAGTGGGATGACAGGGAAGGGCATTTTGGGATTGCCTAAGCTTTATGGGCTACCAAAGACCAAGCTGGATAGCAGAAGGGACTGCAGCAAGGGGTTATAGTGGTCACTGAGTGCCACTAGAGAACACCTGCATGTCTCTACAGATGAGAGCACCTGGGGTGGTGGCTCTGGGACCAGGGAGCTCTTATACCCACATGCCAGCAACTGAGGACATCAGGACAGCTTTTGAGCAGACCCAGCACCTGAGCTCAGCTGCTGGCAGGCTGCTCCACTGTGTGCATGCACACACTCTCACCCCAGAGCTCCTTCCTGCTCAAAGAGGACTGTCCCAGGGCTCTCTCCACCTGCCTTATCCCTGGCAGACACTCACAGAGCACACCCATGCCTGCTGGGGATACATTTCAGCCCCAACACTGGTCAGCATGAAGCAGCACTGCGTTGCTTCTCTAGGGCTGCTGGACCCAGCACGAGGTATTTTCCTCCAAGACAAAACAGATGCTTTCAGGCAACCATCAGCTAAACGCTTAGTGGTCACAACAAACAGCAGGTTATTAAAAGCTATGCAGAGGAGAGAACAAAACAGAGACAAGCTTAACACTGCCATTAAGCCCACTGTGAGTCTGCACCTTGAATGCTGCCTCCAGTTCTGACAATCCATGGCTGAGCAGCTAATCCCCCACTGCCTGGAAAGGGGATGAAGGAGCCAAGATATAACAGTGGCTATTAAAATTCACAGGCAGCACAGCCTGGATGAAGATTGCTCCTCTTGTGGCCCAAGAGCTAGGGACCAACAGCAGCATGCTCACAATGAAAACATGGAAATGGTATTCACACAACTTCGATCTAAGTCATAGGACTCTGCCACTACTAAAACCCTACAGCTTTAAGGAGAGGCCCAACACATTTACAGAAGAGAAATGCAGTAACAATCAATATCCACATGGAAATGACCCCTTTGTCAGGAAAATATCCTGAGTCACCTACCACTGAAGGGTGGGAGAAGACAGATGGTGGAGTTATTACCTTGTTGCTGTAATCTTCTCAAGCTTTTCATTTTTGGCCATTGTCAGAAAGGATATGGGGTTAGACAGACTTTGGGGCTGACTCAATATGAGTAATTCCTGCATTCTGTTCTTATTTTGATTTTCTAAAAAATTAAAAATAGCAATGACACAGAGGACATCTCCACAAAGTGCTGATACTTTTCTTATAATTTAGATAGATCAGACTGAAACTGCTTCCCTTTTTTCAGTATGAAGTTCCTTTCTTAACCTGGATCATTTTATAGATCCAAGTTAGAGAAAGAACCTATAGAATAATTGCCACAACCAGGAAAACCAACATCCTTCTCTGGGGAAATGGAAAGAGGCAGCTGGACAAATGAGAAATGGGAAAACAATGCCAGTTTAGATAGATCTGCTATTGATAGAAGAGCAGCAGTGCAGCCAAAGCACTCCTTGCCCTGCTAAATAGAGAAGAGCGATATACAGCTAAGAGCAAAGCAAGGTTAAGGCACAAATGCACGGGAACCCTTCCACACCTCCATTTACACAGCACAGGGATCAGCTCCTATGAGCCTTTAGCAGCAATCCCACATGTAATACCCTAGACATTTTCAGTGAGACACCTGAGGCCACCTATAGGTGTTGCAGTACCGAGTCTGCTGGACAACAAAAGTTAACACTATAAACCTCTGAATGAATACCACCTGACTGACAGTGAAATCAAAAATCATGATTCATTAATTCACCAAAACTCTTGCCTTATCTGATATAACCCCTGTGTGACAGAAGAGGTCCAATTCATACCTCCTCACACCACACTTCAGGAGATACAAATCTTCTCTAAGCAATATAGCCACCTTAGAGAAATTCAATGACACAACCAGCATCTGTTTCAAAAAAATATTTAGAACTCCAATCATGCACCATTATGTCATTAGCAAAGCAGAGAAGGAAGAGATGGGGTTTCAATCTATTCATTCTCAAGCAGTTCTCAGCTTATGCAAAAAGCACAGTACAAACTACAAACAATTATCTAAAATGTTACAATTACATGGAGCCACCTCAGGCAAAGCTTTCGGAAGCAGCAGAGACGATTTTCCCACACTGGAGACAGCAACACAGTCATCCTGACAGCACTTCGTTACTGTTATTTAAAAGGACAGTCTGGACCGAACACACAGAATCAGCAACTTCAAACTCAAGTTCAATGAAGTCAGGCAATTCAAATGTCTGCAAGTAAATAAGCAATAAAGGAATGGGGACAGAGACAGTGAAACAGCAAATGTGCACTCACAAAACTCACTGCCAATAATGGTAGTATTTCAAAGTGAAAATCTACAAGACAATAGCCACTGATTGACAACAGCTTTCAATGAACAGACATCCTGTCTGGTCAAGCAGGAGCTCTAGTGAATAAGACAACAAACATACATAACAAGAGACCATTAATCCATTATTACCACTACCACATATTAAAGGCAAAACAGAATTAAAATACAGTTAAACCAAGGACATTCTTTATAAAACTTTTACTGATTTTTTTTTTTTTTTTTTAAGAAAGTACAACAAAATTGCTGTGTTCTAAATCCCAACTGAAGAAAAACCCTCTGATATAAACTTAAGCTCACCTACTTAGGGGACAACTGGGAAAAATTAATTTCCTTAAGAGGTCCACACAGACCCTCCACAACTTCATATAAGTATCATTCTTTACATATAAAGGCCTTGAATCTACCTCTGGGACAAATCATCCTCCAAAGTTTTCCCATGCAAACACAGAAAAACAGAACTCCTATGCACATTAGAAGAGACACAGAAACTCAAAATGGGATAAACAGTAACCTGAAGTCCTGCACTGACAGGCAGGATTTCAGAATGATGGAGTAGCACATAAGGACCTGAACACTGCTCCTGGTTTGTACGTGTGCAACGTTATCCTCAGATGGTTAGTAATAGAAGGTCATCTATAAAACCTTAAATAAAAGATTCAAGGGCAGCAGAATTCTTATGCAGGTGTTTGCAGACAATAAAGTATTTATTTAATCCAAACTAGTAGTGAAGACACTAATTGCTTTACAACATATACAGGGGAAGGAGTGGGGGAAAAAGACAATGCAGTACCTCAAAACAGAGCATAGGAAGCCCTGGAAATGCAACTAGTTAGTAATGAGACTCAAGCTAATAAATGTCATGGAAAGCACTTGGCACAGCACCCTTCCTTTAAGACACACATGTATGATGTCCAAATAATCCAAAAATGCAAACACAGCTTGCTGAAATTGAATTTCCAATTGAGTTTTGTTTCCAGCTTTAAAAAAAAAGTAACTGGTACATGGCAGGGAAGCAGGGTTGCCAATAACTTCTGTATGCACTTAGACATATTTCTGGGTGGACGGCTGGGTTTAATAAAAAATAAATACATAAAAATTAAAAACATACAAAGTGACCAAGTACTGACAAGTGGGAAATATACCCATGGTGTTAAAACATCAAAATATTTCATTTGTAGTCTTTAACATTGTGTTATGACAGAGAAAGCTCAGAATTAATGAGCCATTCTAACATTGAAATTAGGTTAGTCCCCATAAATGACTAGTAGCTGATTTCAGAATAAGAATAAATCTTACCAGTGTGTAGCACTAGGTACTGTATTAATAAGCCCTTACTCTTAGATGGAACCCCTAATAAATCCTATGTGCAAAGCAGAATGGCATCCTTTCCCAGAGGTACCACCCACACCTCCTCTTTCCAAAGAGGACATATACTGCACTCTAAAGCCAAACAGAAAGCATGCAGCACCAACACATTCACATGACCTCAACTAAAAGAAATTAAATTTACCCAACCAGTATACAGCTTAAAACACAAAGTAATCATCTATTAATTAGACATTTCTGCCTCTCGTTTCCACAAAATATTCTATATGAACTTCAACCTTAGCAAACAGAAGCATGATTCAAAAATCAATTCACTCTAGCACAACTGTGTCTGAAAACTTGAAGTCTGTACTTTTCTTTCAAGTGGCATACAGATTATCTTTATTTGCTTAAAATGGAAGCTACAAGAACAGCCACTTAATTCCATAAGGAATTAGTGAAATATTTCTGTAGTGTGTTGTCTTTACTAGCACAATGGAAATTACAGAAACTAAAGTTGGTTAAAAATATGAATTTCATTAAAGCTATTTTTCCTGAAGGAAGGAAAAAGAATCAAGAATTTGAATTTTTGAAGTGTATCTTAGTAGAAGCTGACACTGTCTGCACTGTCAGTGCATGGTGGTGAATACAAGCCCAGCTGAAGAACAGATAAAAGTATTTGGAAAAGAAGAAAGCTTGCCCAAAGGAGAGATCTAAGTGTTCAAATCTGTCATTTAGCCACTACAAGAAAAAGTCTAATGCAGCCAAGTGTGCTCCATAAAGTTGCACAAGCAGAACAGTGCCATTCCAAGAGCACAGCAGTCCAGTTGCAGTCTATAAATGCAAACCTTAGTCTAGCTGAGTTTGCAGCTTGTCTAGCCTCAAACAGCCAGCAGTAAGCAAGGATGACAGCCAGAGCTAAAGCCAGCAGCCAGCTCTCATATAAAAATACTGTGTATGGTCTAAATTAGCTGCATTCCTGAGCAGTAACTTCCCCCAGGATTGTAATAGTGCTCGATAGTAACAGGTAGAAGCATTTACAACACTCTTGAGAAAATTTAAGACAGACAACATCTACAATGTAAGCACTTGCTATGTAAGCAAATAATACATGTTAGATTGCTTAAAAAACATTATGAAATTATGACAATCTGTCCTGAGTCCTTAACTCACAACACCTGTTAATTAAAGTTATTAAATACAGAGCATGTCTGATGTCACCCAGCTAATGTTTTTCTAAGTGCTTGATTTTCTAAATATTTCAATACATTTCAAAAATGTTAAATCAGTTTTGCTTTTTTACATCACCACAGTATTTTTTTTGCATCTAATGATTTTAAACAATATTTTTTCCAAAATCAGGTAGGATTGTACAAAGTTTTTTTCCTTTTGCATGTTTCCCAATTTCTGAATGGTCTGGTTTTGAAATAATTCTATTCATCAAATAATGCACTGCACAAAATAAAGCAATAACCAAGCAAAACAAATGAGCCACCACATACAGTCTTTAAAATCCAGAGCATGACTTTAACAATGCAGTTTTTCTGAAGACTCATAAGCACTGTGCAATTTGTCCTCCATGAGGTCAGACTGCCTAATCATCCTACATCACTATAGCACATGCAAAGGGCACCCTGGGCTGTTATGCACTGTACTATTATAAAACACTTTCAAATAATAGGTAGGATGAAAAGACTACACAAAAAAAAAAAAAAAAAAAAAGATGTTTTCATTACCCCAAGTTTCATTCATTATCAAGCCCTTCTTTGTTTCTCAGCAGACACTTGAGTTTCTAGAGAACCTGAAGAATTGTGTCCCAAAAAACCACTCTGAAATGGTTACATCAGGTCAACACATACTAGCTTCAAATGCAATTCATAATACATTGTCAAGCACACTACCAGAACCAAGGCAATAAGCACTCTGCAAGTTCTGCTAATGATGATGTAAAGAGAATTGTCCTATTTGCTCATTTATTTCCTGAGAAATGACACACCAACTTTAGCTCAGCTCTCCCTCTGGGGACCAGGACTGATGTCATAAGTATCAGCTCCTCAGGTAACAGGAGAAGCCAATCCACTCTTAGTCAGACTAAAACCTACCCAATTTTAAGACATATATATACTTATTCTAGCTGATATTAGTGCCAATGGTTAAAGTTGACACAGCTTTTATATGCCTCTTGCTTGGCTGGATTTTAACTGGTGAGCTGAAATTTCTCATGGTATGTTTCGATTTAAATGACAAATTCCTTTTATTTTCATGTTTATTAGGCATTCTGAGAAAAGATTAATCCTTTATATAACATCAACTTTCTTTTTGGGCAGTGTTTTCTTTTGAAAGCTTTAGATACTTCCTTTCCAGCCCAGGGCACTTGGTGCCCAGCAGAGAAGGCTCTGTATTAAAGAGAGCATAGACTTTCCAGAGAAACCCTACAAAAGCACAAATGGGGGAGACTGGAAGGGACCACCATGGGTCATCAACTTCCCTACTCAAGCAGGGTCATCCTAGAGCCTGGATTGCACAGGCTTGCACAACAATGGCTTTCAGACAGACCTGACCTAGATCATAAATTATACACATCCATTAAAGCTCTTACGGAGTTAAAAAATAAAAAATTTAGAAAAAAAAAAACCAGTATTTCTGCAGAGTCCATTCATTTGGGGAAATTTGTCCATGGGCCCACCATTCACAGGCAAATCTGCTGAGGAAACCCAAGCCTGGAATAAGCCACCCATTCCCATGAGCATGGTATTACAGGGACAAAGAAAATGTCTGCAGCAGCAGATAACGCATCAGGAGCTAAAAGGGACCCAGGGAAACCATTCTGTCCATGACACAACTGGTACCACAACAAAACCCAAACATACAAATTGCAGCACAGTGCTCAAGAGCATTGCAGGAGCAGAGGCTCGGAGAACAGAAGGGGAACCACTGAAACAGGAGCCAGTATAAATCATGAACATCTCAAAGGAGAGGGCTGAAGGCTACAGCAGTCCACACTTCAGAGCAACTACCCGTGCACCAGTCCTCCTGCAACACCACCTTCAAGGTAATCATTTCCTCCTCAGGAAATCCCTGCACCTCAGTTTCAAGACAGACAGACCCAGTCTTTTTCCTCCTTTTCCCAAAGCCTGAAAACACTGCCTGCAGGGATTCCCTGTACTCTGCCAAAGGCTGAATGAACCTGCAACTAGGGCAAGGGGAGCAGTGAAGAAAACTTATACCTAAAGTGCTATCAGCTAAGGAGAGTGCAGGAGCACTTCAGCAGTGGCCAAAACATTAGCAGATCATTTTGATATACAGGAAATATACACCCCACACATCCATAGTAATTGAGGAATATTTGCAACACCACATGCACTCAGTGTAGTCTGACTTCTGCCTTTTTCTAAGGCAATCTTGACTTCATTCCCTTAGTAAAATTTTGCATAATAAATGCAACACAGTAGTCTGAATTCACTCCTTGTTTTTAAAGGGCACCTAAATCTAAAAACTATTTGGAGAAGAAAAAAAAAACAAAACTGAAACAGGAAAGTGGTCTTCCTCCTAGAGGCCTGTGATAAAGGCAGATTCTACCTTTGTAAACACAGAAAGCAAAACTATCAACTAAATGATAGGTGTAGGACATAACACAATCAATTGTATCAGAAGCAGCACAACCAGGAATTTGCTTCACTACTGACAAAGTCCCCCCCCTTGAATTTCACACACTCTCCTCTGCCCCCTTCACCATTATGAACACTCTTCCATGCTCAAAGCTCCTCTCCATGTCCCTTTTAACATCCCCACCAGGGCAGGCTAGTGCATGTTGTGATGAGCTCAGAGCTACATACATGCTGACTGCCAGGCATGAGTCCATCAAATGAAATGTATAATTTTAATAACCACCTTGAAGAGGCATTAATGTGTATATCTCAGCATTACTCACCCTCCACTGTATATAAAATTTGATGATGCTTCTCTAGTATTTCCACCTCCCCCCAAAAATATGGTTATACATTAAAGTGAAGGTTTTAAAAATTTTAGTCTTGATTGAGCCAGTATCAAGATTCAGCCTCTTGTGTTGATGCATGTTCACTGTCAGTGGACACTGCTAAATGTTGAGACCAGGCCATGAAACCTGTCCTACTCTGTTCACACCATCTGGACACATCTAAGAACAGAAATGCACCACCAAGAACACACACATTCACAAAGCAGAATTTGTGGAGCTCACTTGAACACCAGCAGCACTGCCAAAATCTGTCACAGATACAGCAAGACTAAGAGGGCGGGCCACACCATCAGCCCTTTCACTTCCATTTCTTGCCAGGCTTAACTCTACACATTTTCATCTTCAGTTCTTATTCTAGTACAACTCTGAACTCATTTTCTTCCACAGACCTTTTCCCTGTATAACACTGAGTTTCTTCTCATAAGCCTCTCTGTTAATTCCGTACAACTCTGTCTCCATATCTTATACACCTCTTTGTTAGTTCTGACTCCATCTCTTATTAGCAGCTTTATCTATGAGCAGTTTCACACAGCCTTGGTTCTTTCCTTCCATCTGCATGACTGGCTAGCCCCAAGCTATCCCTTTCCCAGCCACCTGACCCTGGAATGAGCCTCATACAACATGTTCTTACCTTATCTGACCCTTACACATCCGCATGTCCCTTGGCTCCTCACAGCACAACCAGCAGCCATCTGATCTCTCTGCATCTCCAACTGCAAGTGCCTCTAGACTGCTGCCCTACTCCTTTATATCCTGAAAACTGATTGGCCAGGCACAGATGTTTGTTCTTTGGTAATCAGTACAACTGTGAGTTGTTGGGGAAAATTCCCTCCTGCATTACCCCAGCTCTCTACAGAAATCCAGCCATGCGAGCATGCTGTGGCTGTGGTCTTCAGGATAGCCCTGAAAAACCCATGCAGAATCTAATGCTGCCTGGAGCATAACTGATATCCCATCATTACTCTTGTGAACTTTCACTTATTTATTTACTTATTTCCTAGGACAAATCTCCCCTTTCATGCAGTTAGTATAAGTGTATCTTCTGTGGGCAAAGCCTCTCCCCTATTCCCTTGGGGAAATGAATGTGAAACAGGTTTTTCTTATTTAGACCTTTAAGGTTTCACATAGTGCCTGTTTTATTCAGAAGCTCCTATTTTAATTATATCCTCCCAAAGCAGAGTGTAGATTAGTGTCAGGTTCCTTTGCAGGTCCAATGGGGAAATATTTACTAGAAGTGTTCTTTATCAGCGCTGCTCATTCTGGGTGCCAGCAATTTTAATTAGAGTTTTGGCCTTTATCAGAAAGTACTTTTTTTTGCATTAGATAACTCTTTCACCTTGTAAGGTTAAAAGCCAGAACACCTGGATTTGTTCATGACAGTTTTTAATATTGTTGAATTCCCTCTTCTTGGAAGAGGGAGGTTCACTTCTATTCCTTCCCATGTAGAAGAAAAACCAGACAGTAGAATTGTACCCGATAACCTCATTCTTTATGATTTCCCTTTAATACAGTAAAAAATCAGTTTCTGGCAACTCTGCAGGAACTATTTTCTCCTGCAATGCTTTCACTATTAGTATTGCCTATTATTACTGTTGCTACATATTCACAACATAGGACTGCTGTAGGTATCTGTTTTCTTGCCAAATCTTAACTGCACTGAAATCTGTGCTAATTAACTGCCTCTGGGTGATTGCTGCTCCTGCTGTTCTTGCTTCAACCAACAGGGTCAGAGAGTTGGATGGATTTTATCACACTTCAAATAGGTAAATATACTTTGAAATCTTATTTTCCAAACTAGCCAGCACCTTTTCTTTTGAATATCCTCCCATTTACACACTTTTAGCTAACAATTTCAAACTTGCATCACAGATGCACCATGGAAAATTACCTGAATTTAGCTACAGTACAAAACTAATCACAAACAAGGTACTTAGACTTGTTCACCAGAAAGAATTTATCATTTTAATTTCTCAGATCTCTGATTCATGCCCCGTAAGAAAGAATCAGCCCCGATCTCATTAAGCATACTATCTTCCAAGTCTACAAAAACAAAACTGAACTTTTCCTCCAAGGATTACTTGGAGGAAAGTTTTACAATCAGATATAGAATGTAGGTGCTAGGACATATAAAATACAGTGATCTTTATGACCACCATACTACCAGCAGCTTAAACAGCAAACATGAAAAATATAAGACAACAACTTGGGGATGTTGGAAGCAAGAGAGGGGAAAATGCATTAGCCACATATGCATGGAAGATCACAAACAAAACTTGTAAAACTTGAGATTATGGAACCAGGAGCTATTTACTAATAGACAAAATATTAGACCTATAACTCACTGCAGAAACAGATCCAGACTTCAAGCCAGAGATAGCAACTTAATCAAGGGAAGTATGAGGTTTAACTACGTACTGGCATCATAGGAAGTTGAAAACAGTATTTGGGTAGAACAACAGAACTTTAATAAGTTCAGAACTGGTCAGCAGTAAACATTTTAATGAGGCCTGGACAGCCAGGCTGGGAGCCAGTTGCTGACTGTGCCTGCCCAAGTACTTGCACACAATCCTGCTGAGTGTGTGGGAGCATGTGTGTGCCTGAGGCATGCTGCAGTTTCAAGGACCATTATACAGCAATTCATGGACGAGCAGTGATTCATGAACCACAGGCTGAATAACACTAGACAAAACTACCTTTAGTCCTTTTTTAGCATTTTGCTTCTTCATTTTATGCAGCAGTTTGCCCTTATAATATTGTTGTACTGTTGGGCTAAAGAGTTGTAAGTTATGCCCAGGTAGAAAGCATTCATCTTATTCAGCTTGTCTTCACCCTTAGTACAGTGCAACTTATTTATAATGCATGTCTAAAGAGGTAACTCAAGAAAGAGCTGTAGAAAAAAGGATACAGGATAGCAGAAAATGCGGGAAAAGGAAGAGAGACAGAGAAATAAAAAAGGAGAATAGGTGAGATGCAGGAGGGGAAGCACTTCAGAGACCCTTTGCTATTAGGGAGTTGGAAGAAGCAAGGGAAAAGACCCAGAATGATAAATCACATGCACAGAATCTCAAGTGGAAAAAGCCTTCTAACACCTCAAGTAAATCAACAGTTGAAACTGTTAAGCTTTGTAGGTACTCCTTGAAATTGCTCCTCTTGCTAGGTGTAAACTACAACAATCAGTGCCCATCAAGTTCCTAAAACAGAGCTCACTGCACAGTGTTGCTGGGTGTGCTTGTTCAGGCTACAAACCAGGCCAGAGACAAAACCAAATGCAGAGTAAAATCAAAAAATAGACAAGCTAGTACATTGATTCATTATTTATTTTCATGAATAATTACTCACAAAAAAATCTTAAACTTTTAATACCACGGCTGCCACAGTACTCACACCCTGCTGCTCCAAAGCAATCAGGGAGGCAGGAACGCTGCCAGAGCAGCTCAGTTCTGCCCACTGTTGAACACACACATTCTCATGAGCAGTTAACCTCCAATTAAAGACCAGAGACAAAAGTGGCTTTGCAAGAGCCAAGCTCACTTGTGCTCCACCACTCACAACACGTGCAGATGGGCTGACAGCGTGAGGAAGTCAGTCCAAGGCATATCAAAGCATCTATCCTACTTCCAGAAAGAGAACCACAGGCAATACCAAGCAGGAAATCTCAACTATTCCAACTTACGTGGTCTTTGATACTTGTTCATCTTCCTAGAAGTAACCTCTTTCATCATCAGTATGTACACTTTTCAGATGTGATCTGATGATAATTTTCTTCATTATGTTCTCTCTGAAGTGCCACTGAATTTAATGCTTCTGAGTTCAAAGAGTAAAGTTCACATTTTGCAAATCATAATAACTTTATTTTTTATCAACCCTTACAATGACTTACAATTTTTCCAATTACTGATTTGTCAAAACATAAATGCTTAATGGTGAAAAAAAAGAAACAACATAACCTCAACATACAGAACACTTCATTAAAAATCCAGATATACATGACTTCTGCAAATTCCTATGTTGAGCTGCTGGATACACAGCTTTAGGATATTCCAACATGCAGAGTGCCTAGCGACAGAGGGCTCCAGAGATCCTGCTTTACATTTTGAAATTATCTGGGCTTTCAGGGCTTCCCTATTCCCAGAAGCAGAACTCAGAAACCCACAGCTGAAGTTGTAAGAGGAGCTAGAGTCTATTTCAGCTAAACAGCAAGGAATCTGGAACCAAGAGCTCTCAATTAGAGGGTTCAGGTTGTCCAAGCTCTCCTATGCACAGGCAGAAGAGAGCCTCTTATCCCAGTCATCTCCTAAACAGTCAAGTTAACTGACTGAAACATAAAATTATATATATTCATCATGCAGAAGGCAAATTAAAAGATTTAGCCCAAACAATCAGAAAAATCTTACATCAGCAAAGTACACATAAGCAGGTATATTCAACATAGTTACAAAAAAAAAAAAAATGTGATCAATCTCATCAGTGGTTTAACTGAGTTCAAAGAAATGTTCATGAATGAGTTCTGACTTTTCTTAACTCCATGATTCCTGCTAGATCTTTTTTTCCAGTAATTCATGCAGACCAGGAAGGACTACCAATGTGTTTAAACTAGGGAGATAAGATCTTTGAAAAAGGAAACAAAACAGAAAAAACTGACAACCAACACGAAAGAGGGATAACTGATGAGGTTAGTAATTCTTGCTTATCAGTACAGACTTTTAACAATAATGATGAGCAGTCTATGAGCAATGTCAGGGTATCTGAGGAAAATGAGTAAAAGGGTAACACAAAACCAGAAGACCAATGGTCAATCCAGTGATGAGCTCTCCTCAAAGCACGACAGTGCCTCTGAAAGCAGGGAGTAGGGTGGATTTGTGGATTTTTCAGGGCTGCAGTACAGGAACATCCAATCTTGATCTTGGTGTGGGGCTCCAATTTTTCATATTCATAAACCCAGTGACCAATGGCAGAGGCATGAAGGAGACAAGCAATGTGCAGGCCAGCTGCAGCAGGCCTCTACCACAAGGAACACGGACAGCAGTGACAAGGACAGGAACAAAATGAGCATGAAAAACAGTCTTCCTGCTTGAACATTATTAACCCTCCCCTCTTCTCTCTGCTAAAACAAAAATCAATCAAAATTGAAAAAAAAATGCATTGCAATAGCTGAAGATTGTTAAAGAAAACAAGCAATGAAATATTATGAAACCATACAAAAATACCAAAATACAATAACATGAAGACAGCAATGCTAATAGAGGAAATTAAAAACAAAAATATTAGATAAACTAGGGGCTTAGGCAAGGTTATGTGGATTACTGGAAAACAATTTCTTGGTTTTCCTTTTAAGAAATAGCTTATTTTAATATAACATTTTGTTTATGTTCATTAAGCACTTGATCATAAAAGAAATTAAAGCATTTGCGGAATGACATGATACATAATTAAAACAGTTTCAAACTATTTCACCCCATTATTTTTTTGCTCATACCTTAGTTTATATATCCTAATTTGAGTTTTAATGAATAATAATTAGAAATGCTTTTTCAAACAAATCATATTCTGAATCTCAAATTATGCTTACACAGTCTGTATGCAAAGAAGGAGAAGAAGGAACCACTAGACTTTTAAGCTGCTCTCTAAAAGTGACAATTTGTTAGTATTTCCTTAAATTGGTAAATATTAGTTGACATCTTTGAACACCATAGCAAAGCATCTACTTACTGAGTCAGGTTTTGTGTTTTTTACTATTCTCTTTTTTAATAAAATATCATATGAAGAAGCAGTTATCAATATATTAAGGTTTCCACAGCAACATACTATACCTGTTTGCCTATAGGTGATTACAGGTATTTTTCACTGCACCTGTACATTGCCTTGAAGATTCAAATCCTTCCCGTAACTGCCCTAATTCATTGTAATCTTGAAAAGTCACAAAAAGGATTAATTTTATAAAACTGCATTCCAAACTGAGTTTCAGAAAGAAGCAGAACATGATGCTGACAGCTGAATATAAAACCTAATTCAAGAACTACTTACAGCTCTCTACTATACCAGATGATGTTCACAGCTTAGGGGAAGCCAAAGGGTGGTCGTGGGGAAAGAGTACCTGCTCAGTCAGACAGAAAACAAATGGCAAATGCTGTGTTTCACAGTATGGGAGAAGCAGCTGGGGTATTTAAGTCCATCACCATCGAAAAGACAGCTCTAGAAGCTCAGTAAAGCAGAAGCAAAACCTAAGGGTGTCTGAGACCAAAGCTGTCTCCAGCATAGCCTAAATTAATGAGACATCAGGAGGAAGAATGAAGATTGATAGCTACATCATCTCTTAAAGATTAACTGAGAACCATACATTCAGGTTGGAAAAGACCCTACAGACAATTAAGTCCAACCATAAACCTAGCACTGCCAACTCTAAATTGGTACAATTCTGTACATACTCAGACTCAGGCACCTTGGTGTTCACATCTTGGTATTGGCAGAGTAGATTTTTCACAAGATTAAATGTAAATCCTTGGGTTTATGAGCGAAGGAAAAAATTGCTTCCTATCTTCTGTACAACTGGGCTCATAGATTATCAGCTCCCAAACTGTGCAATGGCAGATCAAATACTTGCCCCTGGAAGATCAAACAAGCAAAAGTGCTTTTATTCTTGTCTACCTTTTATGCAGCACCTGAGTTCAAGCGGAAAGATGACATTTTCATTACAAAAATAAAGCCCCTCTCTCCCGTGATTAAACATTTATGTTCAAATTATGTTCCCTTAAGACTTTTTCACAAGGAAATCTTAAATAAACACACTGAGATGCACCAGTAAAACAGGAAACTAGCATGCACAAATAAAAACCCATTAGGTTTAATGACTTATACATCACTGTTCTTTACCATAGCAATATTCAAGTCTATTTAAAGACATATGAGTATTGTCTGTTAAAAGAGAATTTATTTAATTTTTTAACGGTCTGGAAAGCTATAGAGCACTGTAAGAGTTGTATGATAATGTCATATTGCAGAATAATATTGGGTTTATTCAGCTTTCTTATTATTATTCAGCTTACTCCATGGATGATACACTTGACATTAGATAATGCTTTCAAGGGTAAGGATGTGGATTTACAGTCTCTCCCACATATTGCATTCACACAAGTAAGTGTAGTTTTTTGTCTGGATTTAAAAAAAAAAAAAAAACAAAAAACGCCTCTTTTTTTTCTATTTGCATTTTCTAACCAACTATTAAAGAGAAATCTTTACAATTCCTTCATATAGGAAGGAATAGAGTCTACAGTATTTCAGTGACTGAATAACAAGACATGAAAGTTCCAGCTGCAAAGCAGATCTTTACCATGACCTTGCAACAAACACACACCTGCCCCATTTTTTTCTCACAAAATAATACCTACCTTGCTTTAAAGAAGGAAGGCTTAAGGTTTTAAACCATTGCTGAAGATGAAACAAACTAATGAACTCAGTGTCCCCTTTGGACTGACAAAGCAGAAGACATTTAGACTTGTCTGGGAGCACTTATAAGTTTCTTTGGAAATTCTAATGTTTCTGTTATTACTTAATTTCATTAACACCTCCTGGGTGTCAAAGCATTTTCAAAGTACTGTCATCAGCAGTTCACAGAAACAGAAAGGCTGGAATACAAAATCAAAGCAGGAAGGAATATCCAGAAGTATATGTATTTTAAACTACCTGGGAATTAAGGAACAAGGCACAAAAATATCATCACCAGTTTTTCTCCTTTCAATGCCAATTCACAGCAACAGCCCCAGAGTGTTTAATCTCTCTTTCTCAACAGGTGATGCTGCAATTCCATCCAATGGCATACTCCAGTTTTCAAAAAAAACTAAGCCAAATTTGTAACTTTCCCAACTGGCAACAACCCAGGTACCCTACTTTCAACATATTCAACAGAAAATTCTTACTGATGTCAACCAAGATGTTACCCTGTTTTGTACAGTGATAATTTCTGCTTCCAGTGCTATTACAGTCAAATATACAGTAGGGAAAAGTTTGTAGGTTTTAGAATCCACATGAAAGAAAAATTTGAAAAAAATGTAAAAAACTAAACTCTCTCAATATTTCCACTCTGACAAAGACTATTTCTTCTACTGTGATATAGACTTATTAGCCTCTTTGTGATAATAAATCAGGTAACTCTGAAAACACAGTGGGATCTCACACCTGTCTGGGTAAATGGTACATGTCATTTCTTGTAGCAAAACTGCCAGCTCCAAATATATAATTTTGAGCATTACTTACACTCATAATGCAACATCTTTCAATGACCACAAAAGAAGTTTTTCCACCAGAAAAAAAGAATTTCATACACCTTGCAATTAAATACATTTAACTTGTCTTCCAACAAGGAATACGAGGAATAAGTAGAGAAATACCACCAAATAAAAACATATTATACATGTTCTCTGGGGAAAAACAAAACAAAACAAAATAATATTTTAATAAAAGGCAGGGAGAAAATTTATAGCATTTTAAATCCTTTATACTGACTTTCTCTTCCCCTCCAAAACAGGTATTAGCACATATCATGAGAATGATCTTTAATTAAAGAAAATAAATCGTTTATTTTTAGAATTACCCTTTGATCCACTTAAGCATAGAAGTTATAGGTATAAATTTAAGCACACTGACTTCAGAAGGCCTATTCATTCTCAATATCTGCATCAAAAGGAACATGGCCAGCAGGTAAAGGGATGTGATTCTCCTTTTCTGCTCTTCTGAGATCCCACCTGAAGTGCTGTGTAGAGCTCTGGTGCCCTTGAGATAGTGACAGGGAACTGCTACAGCAAGTCCAGAGGGCCACAAAGTTGGCAAGGAGACTAGAGCACCTCTCCTCTGAAGCCAGGCTGGGAGAGCTGGGACTGTTCAGCCTGGAGAAGGTTTTGTGGAGGGACCAGAGCAGCCTTCCAGTACCTAGATGGGGTCTACAAGGAAGTCAGAGAGGGACTGTCTCCATCGGGAACTGCAGTGACAGGACAAGCAGGAATGGCTTCAAACTGCAAGAGAGCAGGGTTCAATTAAATATTAGGAAGAAGTTCTTTGCTGAAAGGGTGGTGAGGCACTGGAGCAGGCTGCCCAGAGAAGCTGTGGCTGCCCTAACCCTGGCACTGTTCAAGACCAGGCTGATGGAGCCCTGGGAAACCTGGCCTAGTAGGAGACTCAAACTGACCTTTAAGGTCCCTCCCAGCCCAAATCATTCTGTGATTCTCTCCATACACTTAAGCAGCAAAGGTTTCAGTTACCTTGACTCTTGGCTCAGAGAACTTTTTCAGATAAGCATCAAATGAAAGATGCACCATCCATTCATTCTGCTGGAGTCTAGCTGACACTACTGCCATGTTCTGATCCAGAAAAACATGCTTGTCTTTAAATACTTTGCTGTATTAGGGACTCAATGCAGGACAGTTTGCTGGCTCAAGCCTTTCATGTCCACCCTCTCCTGACAGACAGACCTTTTGGACATATTTCAAATCATGACAAGTTTTTGTTTTTCTTTTAATCCTTAGTGTGCTATCAATTATAACTGGAATCCACATGTCAATATGATAATTTATTTGTTTGAACTTAAACACACAGATTCATTACATTAGGCTAAACATTGTTCAATGTAAAGAATACTATCACAAACAATGACTTCAGAACAATCCCAGGGAAAGGCCTTCATTTCTGCTTCCTGTGTATTGTACTTTACTAGCAAGGCACATGACAAAAGGCATATTCTTAAACATAATGAAAATGCTTACCCTTAACCTTGCAAACCCTTAAATGTGTGTAACTACAACCCTGAGTATCTCAATTATACAGGAAACACTCTGATTGAGAATTAGCTTCCCAAAAAATAATAATGCATTCACGTAACTGCATAAAATCCCCATTTTGTCAATTTGAACATTTATGAATTTCATATAAACAAACTCATTTTAATAACTGAAAGCAAAACCATAAAATTAAAAAAGGCATTATGTCATTATATTCTATTTTATTATATTATTATATGTTATTATTTCAGGCAACTACCACTAAGGAAATAACAAGCAATACTTGAAAAAAACTCAGATGAAGGTTGCTTTTCTTCAAAGTAGCAGACAGTTGCTCAGTTTCAATGAACAGGTCAATCAAGTTATTTTTAATTTTTGTGCTCACTTCTTTCTTTGCAGTTGAAGAGGAACTAAATAGGCCTAATTACAAAAAGGGGTCAGAAAACAAAAATACCACTAAACTTGGTAAGATAAAAAATAAAGGAGTGATGGAAAAGGAGGAAAAGGACAAATGTCAAAACTAGCCAGATGTTTATTATAAGGTGGCAAAAAAAATATTCAAGAATAGTTTTTTAAATGACAGGGAACTTCATAACTCAACTACACGAATGCTTCCTATATTTAAACATGAGGAAAACATCATAAAATTCTCAGAGATTGTGTTTTTCAAAATTACTTCAATCACAAAAGAAACATATGTATAGGAACATGGCTTAAGGCACTACTTACCTACTACCCTGATCTTTGATGAAAGCAGAAAATAGAACACAGAGCCAGCAGCTGAATCTTCTTTCTTTGGTTTGAAAAATATATCTTTAATGGCAGAGGGCAAGGTATCTGAAAATTAAAGCCCTTTTCATATTAAAGTATTCTGAAAAGCAAGAATCAGTTCACACTAAGTATTTAAACAAATAGCAGTGAAAGTATCAGAAATGTATCTAAACAGAAAAAGGAACGACTACAATATATTGCCCTTGATCTTTTTGGTTTGTTTTTTAAACAAATACATAAATATAGGTAGCAGTGCATGCCTAAATCTGTGGACATGTGAAAGAAACACCTTAGGAAGGCAGGAAACTTCAAAAACTTTAGGATTAATGCACTCCAAAAAGACACAGGAGGTAAGAGAGACCATAAGAAAAGTCTGAGTTAGTGCATCATTTTTGTCAGTGGCTGTAATGACAGCAAAGCTTGGGAATACTAAAGCTCTGTAATAGTCAAATCAAGATAATGTGAAATTTAAGCCACAAGATGTGTTCTCTCAATAAGTACAGATGAATACATAAAAAACATCAGCCATGTTTTAACACCTTGAGCTTGAGGCCCGAAGTTTTTGTTACAACTACTATTACTGAATTGAGTTACTAACTTACAAAAGTGACAAGTATAAAGATACTGAATTACTCTTATGTGTTGTCTATTTCATTCTTCCTCTCTCCTCTCCATAGAGCTGCCCACACCCCAGCTGAAAGCATTTGATCAACTGCTTCACTTTTGACATGCAAATCCTGCAGGTTTATCTGGCTCCTGCACATTTTGCTAACAGTCTTAGTAAAAGGTAAAGTTAAAAGCACTACAAACTGTAATTTCAAAACACATTTCTCTAAGAGAGGAGACATTTCTTTGGTTCTTCAAATCATGGTGCACATAGAATCTTTAACAACACAGTTCAAAAAAAGCCCCCATCTTGGGTATATCATTTGGTTTGGGAAAGTTTAATATTAGACAAAGAAAGTCAAAGTAAATTACAGGTACATTCCTCACAAATGTGGAAGCTTTATCAAATATATAAGGTGTTTTGAAAAGGGTCAGGCTCAAAAATTTCACACTGCATTGAAAAACATTGTGGCATTTATGAACATGATCCAGAAAATGTAAAAATACAGAAGAATAAAACTGGCAAGTATACATGAAGGAGGCAATGTATTTTTGGCTACAGTCTTCTCTGACTCTTCTGAAGAGAGCCTGGACCAAGAAACAGCTCCCACTAACAGGTACATGGGCTCAGTAAATTTGCTGTCACAAGTGAATTAACCTTCAGAATCCAGCAGAACCACTTCCATTTACCAGGCAGTGAATTTTACTCCCCAGAGGATTTGCTCTGTGACTACCACTTTACTTCCTGCCCAGCTGTTTTGTAAAAAATCCATTCTTAACACAAAAACAACTGAATACTTCACTGAAAATGCCACTGAGATTAAACTTTTGTCAGAGTAGTAAAACAATGTGTTTATTCCACAATTGCCTCCTCTCAAACTCGGGTCTAAACTCTGTTGCGAGGAGAATGGGTACTAGTGACAACAAAATCCTGACACAATGTTTTAAAGAGATTTCAAGAAAGCATAGCAGGGAACTTGATACAACTCACTTCTTGGAACCATTCTGGCTGTGCTCAATTGCCAAAAAACTTCTCATGTGAGAGGCAGCACCCATCAGCCAGCAAGTTGTTCCTCACCTTTAGGAAAGGGGAGCTGGTAATCAAGGTGAAAGACAGAAGCAGGGGAAGCTGTTCTTTGCAACAGAAAAACAAAGGATTGAGTATCTGGTCCACAGAGACAATAATCCAAATTTTAAAAGAATAATATAGTACAAATAATCCACAAGTCTGTTATTTCTATCCCAATAACAATTTCCTATAACCTTGTTTCTTGCTGCCTACGCAGAACACATATATCACACAATATTTTTGACTGCTGAATTTGGTGTCATGTCAGCTGTAATTACAGCCCCCCAAAAGTGGTAGCTATCATTCTCATTTTTTTGCCTACAAAAATTGTTCTCAGGAACACTATCCCACTGTAGAAGCTGCCAAACTGGCAAACAAGTGCTGGACTACAGAACACCTGTCTCCATGTCAGGCAATTGTAGAAAAGCTGGCATTACTTCTGTGTCGCTAACTGATATCCACAGGAACAAAACAAGATCTGGTTCACTGACACACCAGCCACCAATATGTCCTTCTTCATTTTGTTGATTAAATGTAAATGTGTTGGTTTTATTTCACACTCTGCAATGTGGGGTAGAGAGAACACATCTCACTGTACATTCATCTACTGGGAAACTGCTTCAGGAAAAAAGTCCTAACTAGATAGCATGGCTTAGTTAACAAAAATAGTTATTTTAAATCCTCCTACCTTTCCTAGGAAAGACAGTTACTGAAAAGACACATTCTAGCAACACTCTACAACATTCAAAACACTATTTCTTAATAAGGAAACATTTGTATTCAGTTACACAACATGAAATTACTAGCCCACAAAATAGTAGTGTTAAAACTTCAGTCTCACCCTGCTAGTAAACAAAAACAAAATCTGTTAAGTTTCACTGGCAGTTACCTTTAACTGTGGTCATTACATCTCTAGCTTTATATTGCAGGGAATAACTTATCTTATGTTGAGAGAAAATTTCAACTTGCATGAGGAAACTGATGAACTCCCTGAATGTCTCTGGAACTCCAGTGTGTAAAGAAGGTAGAACTATAAAAATACTCTCTGCAGTTTTCCTTCACAGTAGTAGAATCTTCTCAGTGGTGATTTTTACTAATAACAACAAATGAGTCAGTCATGCCAGACATTCTCAATTCCTGTGGTGATTTCCAAGGAGAAAATAATACAAAATTCCTTGTGGAATACGTATCAGTACCAAAACTGTCACCCCTTGCTTACCTGTCTTTTCTTGTCCTTGTTAAACTATTTCAACTGTAAGCAAAGAATACTGGTTCTAATCTGCAATGCAGAATCTGACACACAGAAGTTGCACTGATAATGACTTTGAAAAAACCCGACGTAAGACCATCTATATCATCCAGAACCATAAAAAAAGCTGACCACCTCATACCAGAGGACAAGCCAGAAGAGTTTGTGTTCCCCAGCCACCCAGCACAATCTGTGCCAGCAGAAAGAGGAACGGAAAAAAACAAACAAAACAAACACCCACAAACCAGTAGGGTGATACAGTAATCAAGATAACTTGTATCTGACATAAATGTTATTTTACCCGGAATTTTGCAGTGTCTCACACTCATCTTGCCCAAATGAAATGCTGAGCAGGTCATCGCCCTATCCCCATACACACAGGATTCTGACACATCTCATTAGTCTGTTTTTCCATAAGTCAGGATGGATGTTACTCTTGACATGTCAATGTGCATAAATCCAAAACACTTAGGTAAAACATTCAAACACATCCGAATTTCACAGCCACAATCATCAGACCCTCACCTGCTGACTTGATGCATCTTTTTTCAAAAGTATCAGAATGACTACAGAGGACTCAGATAGAAGCAGTGGGGAGAAAGCACAGCATCAAGCCTCACCTCCTGCAACCACTGGAGAGCAACAAGGTCTTCACAGCTTTTCAGGGAGAGCCTCGAGCTGTGGCAGCTCAGATAATCTTGAATAACAGAAAAATAACCCATAGTAGGGATATAATCATGCACCGAGATTCAAGAGAAGCTGTCTACATGTAAATCGCTGAATGATCTAACACTGAAGTTTCTGTATTTCCAGTTATGTCTGTCTCTAATGTTCCAGTGAGCAAGAAACTGATCAAATTTGTTGTTCAGTATTTATGCCCTTTATAGCTCCCAGATATCCACAAAAAAGCAACCGTGCCTGTCAGTGGCAAATATTGTTACTGCTTCAAATTCTACGTGCTGCTGTTCTTTGAGGCAAGCTTGAGAGTTTGCTGCCATCACTCACTGCTGACAAATCTAACTGCATTTCTGACAAACATGAACAAAAACTGCTTTTGCCTCTGCAAAAAATAGAAATCATTTATTTGCACTTCTCTCACACTTTTTTCCTACAAGAGGGGGAAAAAGCCTCAGTTATGACGCAGACACAGGAGTTGATCATCTCTCAGCCATCAGGGAAGACCATACCTTCATGAAGGTCCCAACAGATTTAACAAATTCTTTTAATATCACAGGTCATAAAACGCTGATAACTTGGCTATGCAGATTGCAGGAGATGTAGATGATTTTTGCCCACTCTCAGCTCTTTCCATGCTAAAAGGGCACCAGGGAGCAATCCCATCCTTGCCTTAAAATCCTCCCCATCCCAGCAGGTTTTAAGAGAAAGAAAACTGACAGCATGCCTGTGCCCCTTGCATGCCACTGAAAACCAGCTTTAGAGTGTCACCTTACCCCTCCAGGAAAATGGTCTTCACCAACACTCGGTTTAGCAAATGGAGAGAGACCAATGCCCAAGCCACAGTTCAGTCAACATCGAGGTGAAAAGAGGCAGACGTCCCAAGAAGAACAAAATATATATAGTTTGTAATTAGTATTTTGTTATTAATCTATCTCCTATCATTAGTGTTTTCCAATCTGAGATTTAGTGTTGTTTCAGATGCTACTGAAGGAGGGGAATGAAGCTAGTTCAGCCAGCTTCTTGTGTCAGCAGCTGAGAAACTAACATATCCTTCAATTTCTGTCCTTTTCACTTCTTCACCTTACATGTAAGCAACTACAGTGCACTTTGCATACCACAATTGACCAAATGTCCCAACTGTTCACATATTAGATATCTGCACTCCACACTAAGTCTAAGCAATGCCTTCCCTGGGGTGAAAGATGATCCTTCACACATCTCTCTCCAAACATTCATCCCCAACACCCAGTCCTTACTCTTAGGGCTGCCACCATGAGCACATCCCCTCCTCACAGAAGTTTTCTGCCATCCAGGTTATACTTTAACTTTTCAGGAGGCATGTGACACACATGAGAAAACAGATAAAGACAGAGAGAAAGCCTCTGTACAAGGTTTCTAATCCTAGGTCTGCAGCTCTTTTCAGTTTCAAGAGCCCATGTATGCTCAAGAAGAAAAAGATTGCTCTTGCCTTACTAAGGTGAAGACTGAAATAGAAAGAATAGTCACCCTCAGCCTTTGATTGAAAATAGGCTGATTTTTAACATGTACCTGGCAGGAGTATGAAGAATATCCACTGTGAAGCGGCCTCATTTGATCAGATGCAAATTGCTAACCCACAATAACATGATTCAATTCAGTAACATATCTTTCCCTTATCTGAGAAAACTGATTCTCTTGCAGCTTAAGATGAGCAGACAAGCTCACGCAGCAGTAACCTCAGGGAGAGATGCTTGTTGTCAGCACATCTTCCACGAGAACATGCTAGTTTTATACTTAAGGCAGGATTCACAAAATACCTGCACATGTTTTTATCCTTGAGTCCCGGGGTTTAAATAGTTTCCTAATGTTTCCTATAATATGTTCCCTTAAAGCACACCTAATTTCCCTGACTGTCAAGTATGAACATGAAATAGAAAAGCAGAAAATTAAAATATACTATTTCCTTCTTCCTTGACCTAACTGGCCTATTTAACAGAGGAAAAACAACTGTGAAAGGAATACTACATAAAAAATAAAATCAAGACCAAAGCATACTTAGATGCTTTAACTTCTAAAATTAACATGCATGTACATTGAGGTATCTCAAGCAGTCCCACAGTGAGCACAAGATGTACAAATAGTATTTTCTGCACTCCTGGGAAACTTGATCAACTATGAAGTTGAAACAGGAGTTCCATAAAACACCTTCATTTAACTAGACTGGAAGGAATATTGAACAAAATTAATTCCAGTAACATTTTTCTTCCTAAAGTATTTACATAGATGTTACCCCAGAAAGTGTTTTAGGTGGTTTACAAGAAGATCTGATTTACATCTTAGGCAGAAAACTGGGGAGGAGAGAAGAACACCCCGAATTTTAAAGACACTGTCTTACACTAGCACATCTTCACATGTCATTTTTGAAATGACAGGGTATACTGCATCAGGTATATGTTACAAATCTTTTACTTAGCACAGAGCACAATTTCTTTCCTGTAAAGGAGAGGTCTTCCTGTGATAATTGTGGCAGTGGAAGCCAGAAGCAGCACAGCCAACTGCAGAGTACTGTTTGGTTATGGAGCAGGCAGCAGAATACCAGGAGCTGTGCTGCAGTACACACAGAATAGCAGCTCTCTACTTCATATTTTAAATATGGTCTTAGTCACTGAAAAACAGCACAATATAATTTTTTTTTTAAGTTGACGTAAGTATCCCACATAATTTCCACAGTCGAGACATCTAAAAATACTTGTTGAAATACCAGTGATTGCCACCCCTCAGAAGAGAATCTTCTCCACCACAAAGCACTCTCACAAATGTTAGACCCTACATGCAAACACACGCTGTGATGCTTGAATCGTTATCAGGTGATTCTCCTTTGCTCAGAGTACCAATTGCTGACAAGGTGAGCCAAAGCATTGACCATGTCTCTGCTACTTCAGTTCAGCAAGAGCGGCCAATTTCCATTAGCAAAATTCTGATTTTATCGAGTTTCTGGATAACCTCCATTTCAGCGCATGACTTGTAGAACAACGAACACAGGCTGCGCTAAGGACGTTCTGCAGTAAATATTCAATATACAAGGGGAGTTTGAAGCAGGAAGGGGCAAACAAGGATACCAGTACACTAAAATAACCCCACTTGGAGCAAACTTAGTAGGTCTGCACAAGGTTATCACCATTTGCAATATCCCAAGAGCTCCTCACATCAAAACAACGCAGCTCCTTGGATAGTTTTAAAGTTGATTCTTCGCACCAGAACATGCTGTGGCATGCACTGCCGTGTGGCAGCACTGCCATCCAGTTCCTGACACCTCAGATGAACAGAGCATCAAGGGACATACAACATTTGAAGGGCTCCCCAAAGCAATGCTGCATTGGTTTGGAGTGAGGAAAGAGTATTGGTACCCAGTGAACCCTCTATGCTGCAGTGCCTTGAGGATGCAGCCCCCACATCCTCCCACCTCTCAAGCCTCACATCCTGGTGCCCACAACTTCCTTCCACTGCTGAGCACCTAACAGCTCTCTACAGATGCATACAGAAGATGCAGAGCTCTCAAGAAAGCCTGTAACATTTGAGGGGAAAAAGCCTGGGGAAAAACAGTCTGGTACAAACCAAGATAGCTCACCACAGGGAAATCTTTGCTTTCCCAGTTTTCCCAGCACCTCCAGAGCTGAATTTTCCAGTTGAAATCTGTTGCTACAACTAGACTTGATATCAAAGCTGCACAGTACCTGTTTATTATGACAGAGAAGGGGTATATGGACTGTGGATATAATAAAGCCAGCAGGGGAGGCTTCCCTGAAGGGGAAAGCCAGCAGGAGGCACAAGGATAAACTGGCATTACTTACCTGCTCACTTCTTTTCTGAGATCTTGTTTGGTTTGTGGTTGTAGGGTACTATTCTGGTTTGGATGGTTTGTTTTACCCCTTTTAATTTTGTAGTTTGTTTTACAAACAAACAACATCACAAAGTGATGACCACCAAAAAACTTCAGCACCACATTAACTTAGCAGGTCTGTGTTGTTATGCAGGAAAATTACTACTAGTCAGTCCTACTGGTGTTCATAAGGTTGAATAAAGACTAGCTCCTCTTACAGGAACAAAACACTGATTAAAACAATCAGATTACAGGAACACAAAATACACAAGCATTTGAATGTTTCCTATTCTTACATTCTGTATGAGTATTCTTATCCTATAAGAATATCCTACACAAGTGATGGATAAATGGATATTTTATATATAAAGGCATACTCGTAAATGTGACGTAAACCCAATTTACATTACTAAATATTTCACATCCAGTACTATTCCATATCTAAATCACAGAAAGCTATCAGCTACAATGTTAGTTTAAAATAACAGTATTTACATTCACAAAAGTCTTCTGATAGCACAATGTACATAAAACATTCTGCAGACTAACTGAATGGAAATATTTTCTAGAAACAGAAGAGGGGGATGTTAGCATAACTGGCTCTGAACCAGAATTTAACTGTATTTGTAATTGCCTTTTACTCAATGCCACACTAAACTCCTACATTAGCTAAAGATGCACCTTCATTTCATTACTGCACTGGCCAGTTTTTTGTCTAGCTTGAAAGCTTTATTTCATCTATTCTTCATACTCAAAAACTATTAAATTCAATACTGATTAAACATTTTGACCATTTAATATTTTTCCAAGTCTAAATCAGGAAAGTTCCGGTGACTGGAATCCTGCTAAATTACTGGCTAAACTTAAGCACTCTACAATGCAACATACTTCAGAAGGCAATAATTTATTTTAGGCACAGTAGAGATTTTTTTATTTACACAATTGAAATACAATAAAGGAAAGCATCAGGGGTAAGACTATTAACAAATAAATCTGTTCGGCTTCATAATGAAGATGAAAGAGGTTAAACAGAAATAGGAATAAACAAGAACTGTTAACAGGTCAGTATTCTAACTGACATTAAACCCATCAGAGCAAAACCACCACCATTGTTTACTCTGAATAAAGACAAGTCCGCATGTTATAGCTCATGACACAACCTTTATGCAGAATGAAATGAGAAAATCTTTCCAGTTTCTGACACAGCCAGATTAGACCCTTTCTAAAGTTCCCTCATCTGTAAACGCATCGGATATATTTTGACAAGTGTCATCCATCCTATTTCTGTGATTCCTCTGCTACACAGATTTGTGACATAAAGAAATATGACCACAGATTTTAGTAACGATGTATTTACTAAGAGTAAAAACTCAAAAGCTTGCTTTTCACAACCAAAATACCTTGCGCTCATTTCAGCAACTATTTTCATGATGTCATGTTTGTGATGAACTTCCCATTAGGGATAGGATTTACAAGTCAAAATAAGGACAGCAGTTCTGCAAAAGACCTCCACCTCCAATGGAAGAGAACGAGTCTTCTTTCACACAGCAAACAGAACCTCCTCCTTTTTAATACTCGGTGAATTCTTGTTCCTAGCAGGAGAGCCAGCTATCTAGCACGGCAGCAACCAAACCCAAATGTCCTGCCTCAGGACTCCACACGCTACCATGGAACTTACCTGTAAATCAAAGACATAATTCGAAGGGCATACCTGAGAGTAAATGGTGTCCCAGCCTTTTTGTCTTTGACTCACAGGCTGAAGACAGAGCAAGGGACACAACACCCACCCATGACAGAAACCCCCTCTGGGGAAGGGGCCAAAATACCTTTTTATAATAACAAATACACAGTTTATTCTTAAAAGTGACCAGAAACCATTTCGCTTCCGACATCCCCGACCCGACGGCGGGGCTGGGGACCCGAGGCCATCCCGGGACCGCTGCGGGGACTCGGGGCAGCTGCTGCGGGCACCGCTCGCCGCCGAGGCGCGACCGCTGCCGCCGCACCGGCGCCCACCGGGAGGGACGGGACAGGTCCGGCAGCGGCCGGGCAGAGCCACACGCGGGGAAGTTTCGCGAAGTCACTCCGGAGCTACCTTCCCACCCTCCCGGCTCACGCCCCCCCGGCCGTAAAAGCCGGGTCCGGGGCAGCGCGGGCGGCGGCGCCGCGGAGAAAAGTAAAGTTGCGGCGGAGGCGGCGGCGGCCGGCGCGGTGTGTCCCCGGCCCGGCGCGGGTGCCGCCCCCCGCAGCCCCGCTCCCGCCGCGGCGGCGGAGCAAGATGGAAGGCGCGGGGCCGGCCGCCCGTCCCACCGCGGGGCGGATGCAGCCCGCCCGGCCACGGGCTGCGGAGGGGCCCCGGCGGCGCCGCAGACCCCGGCCCGCCCGCCCGCCCGCCTCCCCTCGCGGCGGGCGGCCGGCGCCCCCGGGGCTCCGCGCTCACCTCGCTCCGGCTCGGCTTGCAGGCAGATGGGGATGTTCTTCTTCCAGCCCGGCATGGCTCCGCGCTCCCCGCTCAGCGCTGCTGCGGCGGCGACGGGGGGCGGCTCATGGCAGGGCGAGGCGGCGGCGACCCGCGCTCAGGGGGAAGTCGGCGGCTCCGGCGGGCAGCGGCGGAGGGGCGGCGGCCGCGCGGTGGGAGGGAGCGGGAGGGCGGGGGAGGGGAGGCGGCGGAGCTCCGCCAGCCGGGGGACGGCAGGGAGGCAGGCGGGGGAGGAAGGCGCGGGCTCGCCCCGGTTCAGCCGGGGACCGGAGGGGTGGGCGGAGGGATTGTGGGAGGCAGAGGAGGCGCGGAGCGGTGCCCGGCCCTGGCGCCGCCGGCAGGTGGCCCGAGCCGGCGGGCGCACAATGGAGAGCGCGGGGCGGCACGGCGGGGCCAGGTGGGGCGGGCGGGGCGCGCCGCCTCTCGCCGCCAGGTGCGGGCCGGGCGGGGCCGCGGTGTGGCCGTGGCTGTGGCTGTGGCTATGGCCGTGGCTGTGGCCGTGGCACTCGTGTTCGCGGCCGGGGCTGTGGAACTCGGCGCCGCCGCAGGGTCCGAGTTCGGGCCCCGCGTGGCCCCGGCGCGGCCATCCCGCCGCTCCCTCGCCTCGCAGCGCTGACCAGGGCTCGTCGCTTTCCCCCCGCCGCTCCTGACGGGTCAGTTTCCCTGCCCAGGTGGGCGAAAGCTGGGCTGTAAGGAGTTAAACCAGAGGCAGGGACTGCCCCCGATCAAATAAACCGGAATTTGCACCATAAAGAGTCCAGGACCCGGTTGTGACAGGTCAAATTTCTGTCAGTATTACAGGCAGTTCCTTACGAGCTTTTGACTAAAAGGCCTTGAATCTCACCACTAAAATTATTTATGACACAGCCATGTCCTAACAGGAGACTAATGCTGTGATGATTAAATATTCCTTTTATTTTTTACCGAAAAGAAATTCAAAGTGGCAGGTTTGAATATCATTTGAAAATAATGATAGCAATACAGATGAATCTTTTTAATTTTCTAAGGCACTTCTCGGGGTGCACTCCTATAGGAGCTTCATCTTGCCTAACAATTATGTTGTGATTATTTTTATATTGTCTATAACATCCTCACATTTACATAAATTATGTTATTTTATGTAATGAAACAACTACACAGGAACCCTTTAGTCAGAGGAAAATCTGAAGGGTTTAATTTCTGCTGTAAATATCATGACAGTTTCCTGACACAGCATTCTTCTGTGTTGACTTAGTGCCAGCATGTCAAGCAGAATGCATCTTGGTGCTCATGAAAACCCCTGGTTTAAAATCCCCTTGATGAAAGCTGCAGCTCCCGGCTGTTCCTTGGTCGCGCTCGGGCTGCAGTCCTGCCATCAGCAATGCTGCAGGATCACTGAGCGGAACCGAACACACAACCCGTATCCTGGATTTCGGCTAAATTAAGAGTATGAATGAAGAGTTCCTTTTGTTGGCAACACTCTTGCAGCCTGTGAGAGGACAGGTGATACCTGATCTAGAACAAACCCAGCGACGCGCTGTTTGCAAACCAAAAACATTTTGCCAAGTTCCAAGTGTCAGGCTGGATTTGTGTCAGCCTTGAATCATGTGACTATTGATATTTTTGTTTCATTATCGGGGACACTGAATTTGGATTTCCTACATATTTGAACGACAATCTTGTGTCTTTTCTTTTAGAAATAGTTATGCTAATATTTGACTTCCTTTCATAGTCTTTTTACTTAAATAATGTTGGGGGGGAGTTATTAATACTTCTAAAGAAAAATGTGAGTGTGCATGTGAATTTCTAAGCATTATAAAATAAAGATTTCCAGCTAGATTCTTTGCTCACAGGGCAAAACTTCCACGCCATGCCTTTGGGGCTTTCAGGCAGAGAAAACAGAGAGAAAAAAGACTCTGCAGCTATTCAGCCCAGCAGGCACCAACACAAGGAGCAGGTGCAGAAAACTGTCCCAAGAGTTCCTGGAGAATACACAGCCAGGAGCAGGTTTAAAGGCAATAAAATGTACAGAAATATAACTACTTTAAAAAGAAAATTACTTTGGCATTTGCGTCCGCCATTTCTTAAAAGTCATCTGGACTTTCAAGTGCCATACAATGAAATAAAACTTCAGATGATTGTGTCATCCACGTCCTAAATCTTACATACTACCTCTGATGTCCACCTTTTACTCCTTTTGTTTCCATTATGAATGATAAAAATACAAACATTGAGTCTTAACATTGTAGTTCTGATCCTCCAGTTGATTTTTTTTTTCCCCAGCACTGGAGTTCTGCAAAATAGCAGGTCAGAGGAATAAAGAAGTAGATTGCCCTAATCTTCAGTCCACAATAAGCCACTTTCTAGCTATTTTTTATAGTGTCATCACTTTGAATGTAAGAATTCCTTAGGATTGAATGTGGGATTTTTCAGGATCCTGCAGGAGTCATAAAATCCCAGCTGCTGGTTTGGATTTGCTCCAGAAATGTGTTTCAAAATGAGAGATAAGTCCTACTTTTTCTAATCACTGGCTTCTCAGGAACAAATATACTACATATTAAATAGTTGACAATATTTGCATCATTAAATGGAATATGCTTCTTTCTGTCTTAGGCAGTACTTTACAAATAAATCCTTTAAGGTAATGACACTCTAGAATTCCACATTTCTTTGCCTGGCTCAAGTTAATTTAATTGCTTTCTCTAACTCACATGAGCTGTTTTACACTGAACAACTGCTTCTGCATATCCCAATGCTACTAATAGAGGAAAGCAGCTACCTGATTTAGATGTGCATTTTATGGTGAGTATATCACACACAGGTAGATATAAACTTCCTGACAGTTCTTTCCTCTCTACAGTTGTTCCCCCAGAGAATTTTAAATTAATCAAATCCCGATTTTCAAGGAAGCACCCTTTCTTCTTTCTTGATAATGCAACATGTAGGTCATCAGAAGCATGTACAACCCTAGAATTAATCAAAAGCTAAAGAAATATCATATTCCCAATGAAAGGTTTTATTCTTTGAGCATTCTAAAGAAGAGATTATTTTTTTAATTTCATGTTCATACATATTTCCTAAAAGGTAGGAGAAATATGAAGAGGGTCAGGCAGAGGGCTCAGTTGCTGGAGGACTACAATGTTTCTCAGTAAAGTGGAGACTTGCACCATAAATTACCTCTAAGCTAGAAGAGATGCCTCAGCATTTAGGTCTTATTTTGTTTGTTTTTGTTTTTTTTTCTCTACGTAACTGACATGTTTACATACACATTTTTGACTACAAGGAGCTTTAGAATGTGTGAAGAAAAATCTCTTCATCAAATAAAAGTAAAAAATAACCTAAAATAGCTTCTATAATATCAAGATATTGCAACTTCTATAGGTTTCTGGATCAGAGCTTCCATGTCATTCTGATAAAAATACTTGAGCATACCACATTGTTGTTGATGGCTCTGTAGTATTGGCTGTGCCATCTGGGGAGAGGGTAGATTCTGATTCCTTTAGGTGGATGGTCACCAATGCAAGCCTGAGACTGTGTTACTGTGTTCTTACTAAGTGTTACATAAATTGTTCAAGTCACATTAAAATGTGATGTGATTTCATTATAAAACTGATACCAATCCTGCCAGAACTGAACAGTAGGCAGACCAGAGATGAACTCTATACAGCATCTTCTCTGCCCACTATTATTCTATTTCCTCATTCTTTATTTTCTTTTTATTAAAAAAATGTTTTATCTTGAAAGCTATTGTCACATTGCTGAACATCAGGTCAAAAAGTTCACAGATGAGACATAACGAGTATACCAACAATTGATTTTCTTTTCAGACATAGTTTTGGACTTTTCTTAACAAATGTTAAAAAAAATAGTTGGACATCCTGCCACAGAGTGGTGGCCAGTCATTGTCAGCCTCAATGAGGAATATCCACCTTAGGCCAGTGCAGGAGACATGGTTCCTTTGGCTTGCTCTTGGTTTGTGGTCCCAATGAATCTCTCACATTGTCTATGTGAGGGATTTCAGCAGAAGAGGAGGATGTCTGAGCCTGCCTGTGGAGATGGGCCCATCAGGAAGTTAAAACTCAAGTTTTAACTTACCTGGTCTGTCAGTTCCACAAAAGATTTAGGAACCAGACAAAACACAAGCATAATTAGTTTAGGGAAGTTGGCTACAGCATTCAAATAAGCAAGAGGGGAAGGTGGGAGTTTTATGGGCTGTGTTTGTGTGTTCAGGAACCAGCAATCCACCTGCTGCCCACATTATGTACCTGTGTGACTTTGGATTTAGCCATGTGATGTTTTAAGGAGGCAGGAAGATTTTCTCTATTTCCCTTGAAAGAAAACATTTTAAAGGTTTTATCTCAGATCCTTGAACTACAGCAAACAAGCTCAGAATTAGCAGAAGATGTAGATTCCTGATCATGACAGCATCCTTGTGCCAAACACACACCAATCCCACTAGACAGCAGACTTATTGGGACTACCTACTTGTCTTTTCCTCTTTCTGTAACCTGCTCCAAGCAAAGAGACAACACTTCCCTGTGTGCTCAGGCTTTAAGCTCTGAAGAGATATAGGTACCCAAGATCAAAATTTTGGGGATTGTGGGCTGCTAAAATAAAATACTCTAATTAGTGCTTATAACTGTTCTATTTGCACAAAAATGAGTTGTGTGTAAATCAGCTGCAAATGGCTACACCATTACCAATGTAATGAAAAAAGAAAATTATGCAAATATTTAATACCCTTATTGCTGCCTTTCTGTGCTGATACTGAATTATAAATAAAATATAGCATTAACTTATCACAACCCTCTATACAGTCCTATTCAGGAGCACCAAGATCCATGATATCCATCACTCAGGGCTCTGCCACCTCCCTGGAGGAAGGCTCCACAATTCTACTTAATTTCTGTGGTCAGCATAGGCGAAAGGCTTTCATTTTAATGCTTGGTTCTCAACATGGTCAAGCTGACTTTTACAGGAAAGAGATAAAGCTTGCAGCAGGAAAGGAATGTAGTTTTGGAAAAATTCGGGGTGTCAAAAGCTCAGGATCAGCCTGCAGAAAGGAATGGGCTGTGAAGCATCCCGGGATGAGGAATGCTTAAGGAACAGACTGAAGAAAACCTGGAGGAAACAAATCCAGGTCCTGTTAACTGCTATTCATGGTGATTCTACTGCAGGCATTATGGACAATGAATTCTGATTTCATTGTGCCTAATGAGATTGTTATTGTCAAGGAAACTGCCTGTTGTGAAATGGGATTTTGCTTCAGATTTGAGAACAGTTCACGTTACCTTTTTCTGCCTCACTCTTTCATGATCCTAGCCAGATTTCATGGAGGGACAGGGAAAATGAGAGAGACCAGACAAAAAACTGACAATGTTTCCTTAAAAAGTTAAGGGTAACAGGTAACCTGTGTGGTAAACATAGAAAGCTGTTTTTCCTGGGGTTCTGGTTCTGCCTGTTCTCATGCCACCTGGGTGAGGGCACAGGGGTTTACAGGGTGCCAGTTTTACTTTCAGCTCTCCTATGCCCCTTGTTCATCAGCCTGTCAGGGTTCACCTTGTTCTCTCCAGAAGACACAGTACTAGAGAACATGTGAAGCAATCTCCATTTGGCCCCTTAAATTCCCAAGGTGCTTATGCTTTCTTCATATGCTTTTCCTGCATATTTCATTTTGATGCTAGTCTGTGTTGAATTCTGATGAATGTATTTACTTACTTTTTCTGGCAAGCAACCTGCAGCCATGAATACTATTAATGACACTCAGTGCACTTTGGGAAGTCCATTACCAGAAAGCCAGCTGCTATTTCAGGCACATTAGTTATACCCATTATCCACACACAGGCCATGTGATTGATTGCCTTGTGAATCCTCACCAGCCCAGGAGTAATGATGGGCCAGTGCTGACCCAGTCATGAACTTAGGGCTAGGAGGGGTAACCACCTCTGTTGTGCAACTGTTTTCTCTGCAGGGCACAAGTGTCCCATTTCTGGTGGCTTGGGGCAAGCTGCTGAAATCTGTCTGCCTCCAGGGATGGAAGATCTAGAGACACTGTTTGTCACCTCTGTGCTCCACACCAATACAATCCTTCCCCTCCTGAATCCACCTTGTAACTGAAGAGCTAATCTGTTCAGGATCCAGCATTTCACAGAACATCTGACTATCATACAAATGCTTGGCAAGCTTAAAGGGAAGCTGGAATGAGCAACAGCAAGGTGGAAGGAAGGAAAACAACCAGTATGCAATCTCAAGAGTGCCTCAAGTAAGAGCTAAGTTAAAACCATTTGACATTTTACAGGGACCAAAAAGCTGGACTGTTACTCAATAAGCTAAGAAATACCTGCAAGTTTTTAGAGCAGTGGGCCCCATCACCCCTAGCACCAAATCTTCATCACTGTAGGGTGAGGGAGAAGCACCCCTAAAAGTGATGAGCAGAATCTGCACTGCAGGTGTGAGAGACTTGATGCTGTGCCAGAAGCAGATGAATGGGAACGTGAAAGCACATAGCAATGTAGATGTGCTTCAACTGCCTTTCAAGATTGGGACCTTAGCTGCCTATATGCATTTACAATTTCCAAGTTTTACCCTAAATCTTAAGGCTTGTATTTTCTACATGCTTTGACAAACAGCCATAAAGCTGATGCTGAGCTAGTGTGCCTATCAGAAAAATAATGGTCACACTTTTTCATTTTTTGAAATGTAGATTAAATTTAGTCTTTTAAGGAAATTCAGTATCATTAATGCAAATTTATGTGAATAACTCTATTATCTGTATCTCCTACAATACACAGAACATTGAGCTGATCAGAGGAAAGCTTTTTTAAAGGTACTTGAGATAATGTAATGATCTTAAAGAATGTCTTTGTAAACCTTGCACTAGAAAAGGAAGAAAACCTGCAATTATACTTTCCAGCAGGAAAAAGCTGTTACAGAAATTGTTAAAAACATTGAAAAAACATTAAGATTCGAGAGGTATAATAAGTATTTTATCATTAATTTTCTACAAAGAAGACATAGTGTTTAGTATCAATTCCTAGTTCTATTCAATGCTAACAGCCCTGATTCAGAGGAGGATGCACATATGACAGACTGTAACTTTAATGATGTGTTACTTCCACCAAGGGAGTGAAAGGAGATTTCCTGGATCAAGCAATCCAGCAGGTTCTGTGCAAATCAATACACACAGTGGCATGTATAGATTCATACTCTTGCTTTAAAACAAGTAGGGGGAGGTGTGGTATAGAATAAACTGGTATAAAATATCTGTATGTCTGTATAAAATATCTGTATGTTGCATAAATATTTATAATAATCAGTTGGTAATCAGAATTTGAGTAGAACAGTTTCTTTTAAAATAAAATGTCCATTCAGGTCCTGTGTATTGCTCATACAAGCAAAAGACTTGCATGCACTTTTTTCACTAAATATGTTTGACTGATTTACTTGCTGATCAGATCACTCTAAAAATGAATGTAGGATTTCTGCACCAGAATGAAGTATCTTCTTACTTTAACCAAGGTAAAAATGCACTTGGGAAGTACCTATTGTTGAATCCACTATATTTTACTTCCAGCATTCTTCAAATATACTAGAAATAATGACAATAGTAGCAATTAATTGTGGTACATTTGTTAAGAGTTACATTTAAGGATCCTAAATGTCTTTTTCCTTAGGCTTGTCTTGGGCAATAAAATGTTCAGCTGTTGATATCAAAAATTTGTACATTCAGTTATTCAATCCACTTTACACTCATGCAAACATAATAAAGTTAACTGGACTGGAAAAAAATGGACCACTGATTGCCCCTGTTATGATGCAATTTTTTTTAGCTTACTTCTTGATTTTTAAATATGTACTGGGAATACTAGTTTTGGTACCTACCCTCTACTTGTCATCCCCCTTCCAAAAACCTACAACACATATTGTATGTACTTTATATTTGCTTTATCTTATAGTTTTAGGTGCTTCTTCATAATTAATAGCAATTCACATAGTAATTTCCATTTGCATAGAGAATCCAAAGCAGATCACAAACCATTGGTCTACCTATTTATAGTTGATGGAAGTATAAAATACTGAATTTTGCATTTAAGGGGAATGAATTGAAACAGCCATTTTTTTCATAAATGAAGGATGGGAAAACAAATTTAGAACTAAAAGCAGCTGTTGCCATGATACAGTCAAAATATTTAGGGGGAAAATACCATGAACATTAAAATAGCAGCATGTTTTTGAGAATTGTGAACTGTCGAGGCACAAATGTGTTAATTTATTTTAATGGAGACCAAGTCCTGGAAAAGTTCCGTTTGCTCAAGAGCAGGAGAATGTTTCCCAGCTTGCTGACGAACAGAGCTTTCTGTGCTGGAGATCTTGTTCAGAGTTGGACTAAAAAATTAAGAAATGTGAGATAATGATAATTGAATATCAGGTGTGTGTCAGAGAAAATGGCACCTCTATGGCAGACAATGCAAACAAGTCACTTTTAACCTTCTCTCATATAATATAGGCAGATTGATAGAAAATATTGTAATAAAAGACCCTAGCTAGTAATTTTCACTGTGATATAGCCTAAGGTTAGAGTGATATTATGTTACTTGGGAAAGAGCTTTTTATTTTTCAGCTTATTATTGCTTTGTCTCCTACAATTTCCTGTACAAAAATAACAGAAACTTTCTCAAAGCCTTTGTAACAAGGAAGAATGACTCAAAAAAAAAAAAAAAAAAAGGTCCTTTGATGCCCATTTTCGACCCACAGAACAGATTACAGACACCAAGACAGTGTGATGGCAAGGTCTCAACAGTAAAATAAAGCACTTGAAACAACACACAAACAATGGGATCTGCTGTCCTATAATGTAATAAAGTGTCTCATTATATAAAATTTAATAGAACCAGATTTGAAATTGCAGTTAACCTTTTGAGTAGATCAACAAATTAGCTGTTTCAAGTAATTCAAACACAATGTTTCAATTTACTCTCGTGGCTTAAAATGGATATTTACACTGATGTTTTCTGTGGGATAATATCCCAGTTTAGCTTTACCAAAGGCATAGCCTCTGAAAGGAATCCAGTATTACACTTCCCCATACAAGGGTTCCTAGGGAAGGAGTGATCTAAGGGAGCATTTCTCCCAGCCTTTCACCCACTGTTGTCTTCTAAAGCCGTGTCCTGCAGTCCCAGCAGGCAGAGGTCCAGGCTGGGGCACAGCACTGCCACTCCCGATCCACCTCCTGGGGTGCCGCAGCCTGTACTGATGGGGTGATTGCTTTCACACCCAGCTGTTATCTAAAGCTGACAAGATCTGGAATGCCTTCCAAGACACATCCCAGTGCTCACAGGCAGTACATGCCATTTACTTGGACAGCAGTCTTTTAATTCAAACTATGTCAAGTGTATACTTGTGCTTGTGTTCACGTCAGCCCTCACATAAGCCATGATGCTGCCGTGACTTTTGGTCTGTGTGTTGGGTTGATGTGACCAGAAATGTGTATTCTATCACCATCTGCTGAAGGTGGGGTAGTGACCCTTATCTCTGTGGCACATACTATCTGCTAATGGGCCATCTTTAAAACCAGGTGGGGCAATTATCTTTATTTTTTCCACAGCCCATCCTCCCTCCAGGAAGATTCATCTGCTGCTGGGGCATTGAGTCCCACTGTATGACTGGTAAAATTACATCATCCCATTGGGAGATGCTCCAGCCAGGGGAGGAGCCAAGCCTTTCCTACCTAGATAAGAACAGAGATTTTAAACAGCAAGATACCTTCTTTCCACTGGATTCCAGAGGAACACCGGACCTTTCCACATCATCTCTGGACCTTCAGAGGAAAACTGCACCTTCTACAGGAGCACTGCTTCAGCTGAACCACATCTGCCACTGCAGGAGGATGCAGCCACCATTTAATGGGACTGCTACCAACACCCTGACTGACAGGGTATCAGGCTGTATTCTGACTCTGTCAGAGTTGGGATTGCTCTTTGTAATACTGTATTCCTATTTTAATTTTCCCAGTAAAGAATTGTTATTCCTAATTTCCCCTATCTTTGCCTGAGAGCCCCTTAATTTCAAAATTATAATAATAATTTGGAGGGAGGGAGTTTACATTCTCCATTTCAAAGAGAAGCTTCTGCCTTTATTGGCAGACATCTGTCCTTCAAACACAACAATCTAAGATGTAAAATTCACAGGGGCAGCAAGAAGCAGCCACCATGTAGATGGTCCTGGTCTGTTTACATGTCACCTTCTTGTTGCTCCCAATCCAGCAAAACTCCCAGATGTTTCTTCAGGGTCTGAACAGGGAAGACTTGAAGTATCCTCACACCTCTGAGGTAAAAAAAAAAAAAAAGCCTGAGTCAGTAGAAGCTATTATTAACAGAGTGAAACAACAGTAATGCTCCTACTGTAGAAGGTCAAGCACTTCCATGTCATTGCAGCTGTGTCAGCCTCTGCTGAACTGGGCACATGCTGAGGATACCAAACCTAGCCCAGGGCTGGGAGGTAAGTGAACCACCCTGGAGCAGCAGCTAACACCAGGACCAGATGACAGTAATTAGTGGCACAAATTTGTTTCATGCAGGATCAAAACCTACAGAAAATTATGCACTGAGCTTAAGGGAATTACTGTGCTCCTACTGCCTCTTCCCATCACACCTCTGCCAGTGATATTTGGACATCAGTTTTCAAGTTTGAACATCTCAGTCCAAGTCTTGCACAGCAGGCACCGTACAAAGACATTTATGGAGCATTTGTGGTCCGTGAGTAAATAATCACTGCTGAAGTTTAAATATAGAATGTTCCAAAGGGTACTGCTGCCTATGTTTAAAAACAGAGCACACAGGCTCACTGTAAATTTTCAGAAGCTTTTGCCAAGCTGAAGTTCTTGGATTTGCTTTACCCGAACTGAAACAGTGAATCTTTAAGGTGCTGCTGTAAAAGCACTAGTGACAACTGCTAGTTCACACAGAAACTGTAATTGCATGGGAGAAAAAAAGTAAAAGAAAAAAGTGAGCAAGTCAAGCATCATAAAGGAAGTTCAGTATGGTAAGGGTTTGGAGAACCCCTTTAATTCCATCATCTTTTCTACAAGCATTTCTATTTGTGGTAGTCTATACCAGCTGTGGATTTGGTTTTGAATAAAAGGCAGCTGGCAAAAAGCAAATGCCTATTTTGTAAATGTGTAATTCCAATTGTTCTCATACCATGACCATACTACTGGACTTGTTTGAAGATATGATGGATGACATTTGTTCTACTTTGCTCACACCAATGGCCTCTCCTTTTAATGTAGTGCACAAGGGTGGCAAGGAAGGCTTCTGCTCACCTTATCCTGCCAGCAGTGCACTGTTTTCAGGGTGTTCTGCTCCCTTTGCAGGGAGAGGAGTTTCCCTTTTCCGAAAGCCAGTGAAATACTCACTGGAGGGGAGGCTTCAAGAGCCCATCAAAAGAGAGGATAAAGGGGAGCCAGGAAGGACTAAGCCTGCAGACCCACCAAAACTTTGTGTGCTTGGGATCCAGGCCTAGGAAGTTACAAAGCCAAGACTTCTAAGGTCCAGAGGAGATTATAAAGGTTTCCTTACAGCCCAGGATGTCTTTGTTGGACCAAAAGCAAGCCTGAAGAAAAAATGTGACATTGCAAAAAGGTATTTTGCAAGGAAACTATTCACAAGCCCCTGCACCAACATTGCGCCAGCCAACAGCTTGATATTTGAAAAAATATGATGCAAAGCATCTTGGAAAATCGTTGTTGCTGAAATTTTAGTTGTCAAGATTTGATTTCAATACTGTAGTAAAGTTTCTTTCAGAGTATTTCATTTCCAGGTCAAACTTGCAAAGTCTGGTTTCTGAGAAAGAAAAACAAGTTTTATTAAAGTTCTAATGAACGATGAATTATAAAGCCAAAGTGATTACAATTGTTTATGGATAGGTATATAATGTCATTGAACAGCTTGAAGGCAATAAGAATGATAATTTTTCTATGTCAGTGCATGAATATGCAGGATTCTTCTCCACAGACTGTTGAAATATCAAGAGTACATAATCACACTGGGAAAAATAAATTTTTATCACATGCTCTACATGAACTGTTGACATGTTTTCCTTCCTGCCAGAAAATGTTAGGGAGACAGAGCAAATAAAGAACATTCACTGGGAAATTATTTTGTGTTTTGCAAAATGGCAGGAAAGATATTCCTTCTGCATTTCTTGAACAATAGGAAACATCCACTAAAAAAATCTTGACAATTATTAGTCAGTATATTTAATAAATGTTAAAACAAGCATATCTTACATATTAGGCCTCCTCTACAGATATCATTTAATTATATGTAAGATAGAAAAATGAATACGTTCCCTGTAACTGTATGATTTTTTTACACACATGAGTTTTCCTTAAAGAAAAGAGAATACTTCCTTTTAAATTTAGGTTCTTTAAAATATATCTACCTTCTCCTTAATGAGCAATTGACTGCATGTCAGGAGTTTCGAGTTTATATGTTTCAGAGCCTGATATACTCATGTGTGAGATTGTCCTGCAATAGTTGAACACATAAAGTACTTTTATAGAGAAAACCGAGGTGATTTCATATGGAAAAGAAATTGTATGTCTTTTAACAGGAAAGGCAAAAGGATGTGGATTAATAAGAGTTGCCTTTCAATAAGTATGGTAGCTAACTTTGAAAAGTAAGAGAAAAGGGTCTATTGTAGAGTGCTAAAGATTTTAAGGGTCTTTCGGAGTGTAATTCTGCCCTTCCACTTTTTCTCATCCTCCCTTCTCCCATCCTTCTCTCCAAGGATGTGCTTCCCCTGCCCTGTTCTGCCTGGCCTGCTGCAGGGAGCAGTGTTCTTGTTGCTAACAGTGCTCAGCCAGCTCAGGGCTGGCAAAGGCACCTCACCAGCTGGGAAGGGAGGAGGAGGAGCAGGAGGAGGCAGAGAAACCTGGGAGAGGCTGCTTTAATCTGCCCTCTCCTATTACACAAAACCTTCCCTTCTCCATAGGCTTGGCTCTCCATAGGACAATGTTGGTGCACTGGAAGCACTGGTGAAGGCTTTATTCAGCATGACTGGGTGAAGCAGGCAGCAAGTTCACCATGCCCAGGAGGTGTGTTTCATTCCCTTCAGAGTCTGCCAGAAGAAATTGAAGGCCCCCCCAAAAGCCTCCTTGTAGACCTCTGTGACTGTAGTAGATGAGCAACATAATCTTCCATAAATTCCAGTACATCAAAGAAGTATTAGCACTGGGGCTCTGCATTTTCTCCTTTGGAAAGAATTTGACTAGGTTCAATATGGCCTGGATTTGTCAAAGCCTGACTTCTGTTCCTTGCTCTTGTGTAGATATAAATTAAGCACAGTGTAAATCAAACACAATGTAAATGAAATACAAAGCTGCTGAATTAAAGTTTGCAGACGGGGAATTACGCAATAGGGATTATAAAGCAAAATGAGTCTGTAAGGAAAAAAAGCATGGAATATTTATTTTCTTTTAAAACAGGAAGGTTAGCTGCTGTTTAGTTATTCTTAAGTCATACATAGTTGTATGATGGCTTCACTTCCAGACAGCTTGACTGGAGTTCTTTACTGATCCACACTGAGACTATGGGAATGTTTTTGGATTAACAATTCCATCACAGCATCTGAATACTGAATTACCAATTTTAGTACTCAGAATGGAAGAAAATATGGCTGAAATTTGGGGTAAAAATATGTCAAGAAACACTTAATAAACACCTCTTCAAATTTTTACATTACTAGACACACCACATGATATTTTGAAAATGGAATTTGACTTATATTAAAGTCGCTTATGGCTTCTTTTTGTTTCTCAGTTACAATTTGCAATTCCAGATACAATGATAACTTTATAAGTAAGGCATGCCCTTAATTCATGTACACTGTTAGTGGATAGTTCTCTGAATAGTGAAGTATGAATTTGCCTCTGAGGTTGCTTCTTTCAGAATCTGTGTCACATCTGATACCAGCAGCAGGATTTGCCACTCCTAAGGCAGAAAATGAATGCTCAGAATATACTGATCTCTCTTGGCTGAGAGCCACACTTTCAATTTATCAGGCATACTTTTCAGTAATGGGTTAACCCTTATAGACAGCTAATGTTCACTCTGCTTTTGCTGGAATACATTTAAGATAAAATATTTATATCTCTCCTCTGGAATAAGCATAAAAATGGTAGGATTGTTCAAAATAATGGTCTAAAAGAGGAGTATAAATGAGAGCCAATAATAGGCTAATAAAATCCTCCTCAAATATGCAGATATAAAAAAATTAAAAAAAAGAGGATTTTTTTGTATCTGACATTGATATGGAGGAAGATTTGGTATCAGCAACAAGCTGGAAAATGTTGACAAGTACAAAGTGGCTCGTGAGGCTCTGCATGGAAAGGGTAGATCATGGTAGAAAATGGATTTCATATGAAGGAGGCACAGAAGTGTTTTTGTGAGTGTATGAGCTCGTGTGCATGTGTATACACAGCTAAAATGATAAAGCGACTTTTTGCCTAATTTTCCTGGGAAAGCTATTCAGAAGAGCTCTTGACATTCTCATATGTGATCAGGAACAGGACAAAATCTCAGGGTATGGGGCTGCACTCAGGGAATGCTCATAGGAGAGTGATAAAAAAGACTGAAGAACCCAAATACGCACAATGGCCACTCCATCATGATTCCCTGCCTTTAAACAACAAAATGTATCAGGGTCTCTGTTAGCTACCTAGGTCTAAAATTATTTGATACAGATTGCACATGTGCCCAGAGCCATTTTTAAATGAATTTTGAGTAAGAACAGGAATTTCTTTTGTAATGTAAAACTGGCAAAAGCCTTCAACCTGAATAAAATTGTCTGTACTCTTACCTGCTCTGTGATGGGCACTACTTCCAACAAAAGGGCTTCCACATTTTCTCTGGTCAACCTGTTCTAGTGTCTCACCACACAAACCAAAATCTCAATAAATAATTGTTAGTCTTAATGTAGCTTCCCTTTCCATTCAGGCCCAAGCCTGTAGGATAAATGCAAGTGGAAAAGGTGATGGTCTTACCCTGGACAAAGCTGGACCTTCCTCACAAATTTACACCTGTATGGAACTGAAAGCCTGCTCCCACACATGGCTCATCATTGCAGACCATTGCTCCTGCAGTTTAGGGACTCACACCACTGCCCAGGCTTTAATGGTGACTCTTGGTGCAAGAAGAAGCCCCACAATCAGGATATCCCAGTGGCACACTACAGTGAAAGTTAATAGTAGGTAATTGCTTTCAGCTTCTATCATTGTCAGTTTCTGCTATGAAATACAACCACAATTTCTCTGGGCAACCTGTTCCCATCCCTTACCACCACATATTAGGATCTCAACATATTATTTGAGCTTAATGTGCCTTGCACTGTTAATGGTTTCCAATTTACCATGTGTTCATGGCAGGAAGTTCTTCTGACCTTTTCTCCTTTGAGCTTTTGTTAGGTCAGAAGAGAGAAGCCAGTGAAAGACCTCCCAGAGACAAAGCAAACACTACACAGCTGGATAGGCAGACAAAACAGGTAGTTGGAGAGTTATGTGTTGGAGAGCTCAGGCAAGATCCACTCTTTCTAAATACTTAGTCACTTGTGCAAAAGACGCTTTGATCTTCTAATTGAATAAGTACAACAATATGACCAATATAAAATCTAAACCCTTATTGAAAAATAAAGCTATATAATTCCCAAGTCAGTAGTTGCACCAAGTGGAAACACTGGAAAAAGTTCTTCTAAGCTCCTTTAGCAACACCATCAAAACAAAAGCATTAACCTAAAGGGTAGCCATATGTTAACTAACACTTCCCTGCCTCCTTTAAAAAAAAAAAAAAAAAAAGAAAGAAAAGAAAAAAAAAGAAATATGAAAAAATAAGCAAGAGTGGGATTTTGTGGCCCTCCTTATGATATTGGTTAGCTTTTGGATGATTTTGTCATATAAGAATGGAACTGTGGGAGAGAGAATAGTGGAAATGTAGTAGCATGTTTAATATTAGGTAAAATAATTAAGTTAATAGCAATTATTGTGTATACCTCAAGCTGCAGTCTAATCAGCTATCACAACCTAAGCAGGATTGGGCTGCATTGGTACTTAAGGGAGAAGTCCCATATGCTATTGAAAACACAGCTGATGGTTCAACAGCTGTTAAGTCTCTCTTCTGATTCACTTAGGAAAACAGATCATATCAAGGGTTTAGAAGGTAATTTATATTTGCTACCAATTAGAATAATAGTATTAATATTAGAAAGGATATTTGTTTTCTTCTTGTCTACTATTCTGCTTTCATAATGCAGTATTTTCATAGAAATATGGAATATATCTTCAAATTTCTACAGCATTTTAGATGTGCTAAATAGCAGTTGTATTTTATGTCAGAAGTGGTTTCTACTTTAGGGCTGGACAAAGTGATTCTCACATAAATGCCATGAGCTTTATACACTTAACATACTTATATAGTGCCATTTAAAATTTATAAGACTCCTATGAGACACCAGCAAGGTCTTACCCAGAGTTCATGTAACCAGGGTGAAAATCTCCTTAGCAGACGCTGAACAGCTGGGCCATGCATCAATAAATCACATGTAAAATCTGTATTCTTTTGGCTGGCAAATGAGCTGCATGGGAATGAGTTTCATCCTCAGATTCTAATGTCCTTTGGGAACGAGTTCAATAAAGTTTTAATGTTAACATATACTTTTAATACTATTAGAACAATACAAATGACCAGTTAGTGAAATAAGTGTCATTAAGAACACCCAGACATCATGGAAGAACATTTTGAGGGAATGCAGACTACAAGTTTTGGGTTTTCTGGGGAGCATAATGTGCTGTTTCACTGAAGAAGAGGTAATAATTCATTTTACATACTGGAGATAATGTGCTGAAGGGGGAATAAATGAACCACATCGGTTAAGTCTGTTACACAATGTAAGGAATTTTTAAAAAACACATGTCTTTGCTGAGAGATTCCCTCCTGGAATAAGTGATACCTCAGTTAACAACAGAAGATAAAATCTGGATGTAGCAAAGAAATTTTATCTAAAGCACTAATGAAATACATTGTATAGTTTAATGTGAATGTGAGTTAAACAGTGTTTTGTGTATCCAGATACTAGAGTGGCAGCAAATATCTGTGGCTAAGAATGACTTAAGCAACCAGAGAATATGTAAAAGTTTGTAGGTTGGCACTAGGGCAATCTATCTTGATTGCTTGAATCTATCAAGTCTATCTTGAATATATGTATTATTAGAGTACATCTAATATGAGCTGAAGAAAAGAGGGATAGCTCATATTTGGACATTTTTTACCTGTTTATTCTTAGACATGAAAGCCAAATTTCTGGTGTATAATGAAGTTAGAGTTTCTGGTGTACAATGAAGCACCTGAGTTAGAGCCAACCTGAGCCAGCAGGTCCCCATGCCATAACCTGGCACTATACAGAGCCAGCAGTTCAAGGCTCAGAGAAGTTCAGATGTGTTTGTAGAGCATGAATGCTCAGGGCAGTGCCATGCCAATGCAGCTACACATTTCCAGATCTGAACAGCTTCTGTGTGTTTCTGCACAATAGACTCTCGTGTTCCTCAAAAGATTAACTCCAGGAAAGCCAGTCTGGTGTCAATACAGCCAGAAATCTTAGTTTTGTTACAACATGAGCCTTGCTGCTGTTTCTTACCAATTTCTCTGACAGCGAATTGTGTGAAAGAGAAATGTAAATACATTATAAAGTGTGCTTTTTAATGTATTCAATATGTACTTTCCAATGCATTTTAATTTAGGATATAGTCTTTTAAATATATTGGGCAGTAGAGTTTAGTATACATTTGTGTTTTTTCTAACCATCAGACAAGTTAGGCAGTGTTGTGCCTATCATAAGATTCACTGAAGTATAATAGTACAGTCTTTGGATCCTACAATCTATACTTGGTACAGGATCTGAGGAATCATATGGCAAAAAAGCAACAACAATCAAAAGTGACTTTTCAGTCCCAATAAATATTTAGGACCAACTAGCCTTAGGCATGGCTCTAACTTGCATTAGCCAGTGCCCTGTCTGTGTACATTTGCCCATGCCCTATGCATGCTCAGCTGCCTTAAGGCCTGATTGTATTCCAGTGCATGCACTCAGGGTGCTCTAAATCTGCATGTTTCACAAGCCCCTTGACTGCATATTTCCAGCTTTCTTGGAGAATGCAGTGCCTTGTTGTGACACCTACTCCAGGAGCTCTGCAGAACCCGGTGATGTAACGCCGGTATGGTATAAAGATGTAAAAGTGACAGCCTAGCAATAAGTCTTGTGGAGAAATTCAGCTCCAGATTATGAAACCTAAAGACAGATGCCTATTAGTGATTGTCCACAGGCAAGCCATGTGTTTAAGCTGACATGACAAATCAATGGAGTCAGACACTTGTGAGAGGGAAATTCAACCCCTTTCAGAGCAGAGGACCAGGGAGCTGCTACAGACAAGCAGTTGGTGCTGAGAGACACCAGCACCTCCCTCCTGACCCTCCCCTGCTGCTCTGGGAGGATGTGGACCTCCTGGAGGTGCTGCCTCATGTCTGCCAGCCTGCTCTGAATGCCTCAGTTACAGCTCAGATAGCACAAAATAGTTCGGTGTGGGCATCTCATGCAACAAGCTCTTCAAACCCACATGTCAACATCCACATGCAGACACCTACATTTAGGTTTACTGATAAATATATAACATCTCCAGTGGCTTCTGCATAGAAAGGATTACATGCACAAATACTGAAGCAGTTATTTATGAAATGCTTGCAGGCCCTGATGCAGGAAAGGTGCTTGGTCTTTCTGAACTAAACGAATGTGGCAACTATTTCCCCAGCAGGGGTTAGCTGCTGAGTTGTTTTAAATCCAGAAGACATTGGCAAATAAACACTTATTTTTGTTTCTCTCTCTTCACCCAGAAGACGTGGTGCAGCCAGGTCCTTAAAATAGAGTGGAGTTGGAAAGGATTTGGGGCAGCTGGAGAAACTGTCAGTGATGAGACGGCTGTACAAGCAAACGCCTCAAAGCCGGAATTCATATGAGCTAAAGGCTACAATAAATGAAAGAGATTCACAGAAAAGTGTGAGCATTGTCAGCATGTTTCTTCCTCTTCCCCATCCTTTGAAGGCAGCCAATATTGAGGAAAGCAGCCAGAGTGGAAAAGGAAGCAGTCTGTATTTATAAGCCTAACAAGCAAGCACAAGACTTTGAGACTTATTTAAGAGAATGATGGGAAAAAACACTGAAAAAACCAATTCTCAGCAACTTCACAGAATCACTTCTTTTAGAAACTGGAAGATTCATCCTTCTGCTTGGTGTGGAAATAAAGATATCAGTGAAACACAGAGCTTTGCAGGCCTATGGATATCATGGCCACCATCATCTTTTTCTCCCTTTACTGGAAAACACCTATTTTATCCTGGTAATACATTCAGAGGTGATATTGCTTTTTCTCACATCAGTCTCTGAGCAGATAAGAGAGCTCATTTCCATGTGGTACAGAGAACTCCACAAAGGCCTAAAAATGATGAGTTGATATTTTTTTCTGTTTTAAGTACTGAAGTTCATAAAATGAACTACCAGTCTTCTGCAGATTTGGGTGAGGTTTTGATGGAACATAGCTACAACAGAAGAGTGGGAGCACAAAATGGAATTTTTGAATTCAGCCTAAATACAGAATAATAACTTTAGTTTTTAAGTAGTAGTGCTTCTCCTTTACTAAATACTGCCATTTCATGCCTTTAAATGAATAGGAATTTTCTAATAAAAACACATATGAGTAAACTGATCATATAGGCAGGCAACAATTCCACCCTGAATAAATTTAATAGCAGGTAACAGCCATACAGAGTAGAATTTGGAATAAGGATACAATATTTACTAAGGAAGAAATTAAGAAGTTTCTTAAGTGGTCAGTAGTTCAAAAACTTTTATCCAGAAATTCAGACTGTATAAACATATCTTTGATTTCCTGAAATTGAATCCTGTATGAAAAGGCAAGCTGGTTTTATATTTTCACTTTCAGAAGGCAGGAGAAGTGGAAATGACAGGTAATTACATCTAATTAAACTTTATTAGGATGCAGATAGATAAGAGATTGAATGTTATATTTGTTTGGATTACTTAATTTTCGGTGAAGATATTTAAAATAAATTATTATTTATTTTGCCACTAAAAATTCTCTCTATACTCACAAAAACAAGACAAACCACTAATTTTTAATTAATATAATTAATTAAAATAGGATTTAAGATATTTTGCAATAAAATTAAAATGAAATTATTAATGAAAAGTTAAGCAAAGGGTAGGTGTTGTCTTGTTGGACTTCTTGGTCATTTGCACACTTTTTGAAGAAAGGAAAGAAGAGTATGTAAACTAGGCAAGTGTGTTAAAATATTCTCCAAAAGTCAAGTTGTGTAGTACACAATGAATTTAAAGCACAGTTTCATGAGCATTTTCAGTAATTGATAATACAATCTATATTAAGGGAAAATACTTGTTTATTAAGATGGAAGACATTTTTCATTTGATTACCATTCAATTCAGACCAGTTGAAGAGAACTTTGAAATTGTCTCATGTCCTTATTGTACCAGCTATGGTCTTATGCAAGGATATATTTTATATTTAGCTTTTTTTATTTTCCTGGGTCCTTTTGGTTTAACCTTTTTTTTTTTTTTTTTTGGCTTTGTCATTATGTTCCTTCAAAAGTAATTTTTTTTTTATTGGCTTCTCATTGATAAGGAATGATTTAGTTCAGATGAAATAAAATTATTTTTAAAAGGAAAAAGTAAAAAAATAGTTCCCAGGGTTGATCACTTCTACTACACATTTCTGTTATTATTATATATTTATTTCTGTTATTATATATATTCTGTTATTATTGAGAGTTTTCCACCTGATAGTCATTTGTAGGCAATCTCATGCAAAATTATTTATTACCAGTAAACCACACTGGTAAGAAACACACTGGGGCAACCCCTGGGCCCTGTCCTCTTCACACAGCTATTCACACAACAGCAGAGTGAGCATAATTGCTGCCATTTCAAAATGGAGTTATTTTTAGTGGGTATTAGTAGCTGATAAAAATCACAATTTAGAGATTAAACTACCTGCCAAAATAGATGTCAACTGATGCTGATGCTTTTCCTGATTATCATAGGGTGAGGAAATGCAATATTCAGTTTCCATCACTTGATTGATCCACCATAGAAAATCTGACTGAGTCAGGATTCACCTTATCAACTAAATGATCAGATAGCAAATTGAGCCAACAGCCTGATCAGTTATTCTGCAATCTTCAGAGATTGCAGTTGAGAAGAGGCTTTGTTTATTGCATCTGTAAGTAATATATAAACAATATCTCTGGACTGTAGAGGAAAGGAGTTTTCAAGATCTCTGGGGAAGGCTATTTCAGAGATAAACACATTCAGACATCAAATGACCAGGAGGAAAAAAGCTTTAAAAAAACATGAAATCTGTTCAAGGAGAAACAAAGCACAGTACTCCTGTAATCACATTGTCCTAAAAGCTGACAGGGACCCCTTTTTTGTTTCTCTCAGATGAAAATCTCACAGAGGAAAAAGAAAAGCAGTGGTCACCTGCAAACAAATAATATCCTCACAAAGAGAAAGTATCACAGTGATAGAAGTTAATGAAAAATCCACTGTCATTTTGGAGTCTTTATTCTTCTGTTCTTTTATGTTCTGAGAAAACATGGCTGGCCTGGAGCACAGGTAGTGGTATATGGAGATCCCTCACCTTGAACTCTGCTTCCCACAGCAGCCACTAGCCATAAGTGGCCAAGGACTGCCAACCCCTGAGACCACCCCTTGACCTGTACAGGATGAGTTGCTCTCAGCCCAGCAGCCAGGTGAGAAACCCAAGTCCCTCGTGTTTGATGCTGGTCACAAACCCCAGCAGGACTTTTGGCTATGCAGCCAAGAAGTTGTTATGGTATGACAAAGTATTTTCTGCCTGCTTTCCAGATTAGTTTTGAGACAAGGCAGCATATGGAAGCTTACTTGGTTGCAGCAGCCTCTGCCTGCTCTGTGAATCTCTGCCAACTGACTGAGATTACATGTCTATCACCAGCTCTAAAATTCACATAACACCAACTGTATATTGTCTATTTCACCTGCTGCAGAGCTGGAGCCTCCAGCTTCTGGGAGATCAAATACCATCAGCCTTCCCCTTCCATGCAGAGTAAACAGCCCTTTCTTTTTTTTTTTTTTTTTTTTTTTTTTTTTTTTTTTTTTTTTTTTGACATTGCTTTCAAATGCTGTGACCATATCCAGCTGCTGCATTTCATTAAGGCATCATCTTTGATGTATTACTAATACACCAATTCAATGAAATATTAAGACAAAATGACCTCGTGTTGGCTAGCAGAAGCCAGGCACAGTGAGAAGCAGGAACTGGAAGTGCTCAGACTATTTGCAGTGGCTCCATCTGGAGATGTGATGAGTTACATATCTTAAAATAAAAGAATCTCCATTCAATCTCAGTTATCAAGATAAAAAAAATATACTGTTTAAAGCAAGAGCAAATATCAAAGAAGTGACAAAATGAGCATCTCTAAAAGAAAGACATAGTCTCAATCTTTCATATTAATTAAATGAAATAATTTGAGCTCTCTAGTCAGCAAGTCTTTTTTATTAATACATGTGGTCATTGTTGAACTGGGGCTTTATGAGTTAATGGTCAGGAGCACAGGAATACTGCTCAAGGTCTGTTGTGTAAGGGAAAAACTTACAGAGAGCAGGGGCTTGCCAGGCACTCTGATTCCTGATAGCACACTGCAGAGGATGAGCGTCCTCGTCGGCAAAGACTTCTGACAGCGTGGACATTTTCCTGGCTTTGGAAAGAGAAAAGGCCAAGTAATTAATAGAGAAAAATATAGCAATGCCCAATCAGTCAGCAGTACTGCAATGCTTCAGATTTTGCAGCTGACGAGGCAAGTTCCCTCCCCTGCGTCCTCAGGCCCAAGTGCCCTCTGGTAGCACCCTGACCTGGCAGGAGCTACTGTTCAGACATGCTGCTAAACTACCACTGTCCTAATTTCTTATAAAAATAGAAGAAAAAATGAAAATATACTACAATATAATATGCAAAGAAAAAAAAAATCTTTCAGGGGAAAAGAAGGGAAGATTGGGATGCAGCAGTTTGCAGGTGCACCCCAGTGCCTGGCTGCTCCTTGCATTTTGCCTGTCTGCATGGAAATTGTCACTATCCCAGTCTGAGAGGATAAATACTCACTAGTCTCTGGCTTCTCTGAATATGACCAAAAGCTTCTTCACTTCTCACATTCTGCATGCTTTAGAAAGATATTTAGTGTAGCAGCTGAGCTTTAAAGCGGTTGGAAAATCCTTTTTAAATCTCAGCACAGGATTTTTTTTTCTTTTTGGCCTGAAGGCATTTCTAATAGTAGAACATCACTTTCCTGCCAAGACAAATTTCTACCTCTTGCTTTTATTTTCCCATGCCACTTCCTGTGCCAATCAGCCTTTCAATTCTCCTGCAAATCCTGCTAGAAAAGCACTTCTTCTGCTTCTCTTTTCATCACTGATTTCTTCTTTAGTACAGTGTCCTACTGTACATAGATTATAGCCTTCCTCTTAAATTGTTAACCTTGGTTCCCTGTTGATGGTACATACTGCTAAAAAATGGGTGCTGCTGAAGAATGGCAGAGAAACACTTCCCCAAAGTGTTTCTGTTTCTGTGCATTGATCTCACATGGCTCAGCATGTGGAAAAGCTCATAGATTACTCCTTTGGACATTCCACTGCATGATATTGCACTTTCCCTTTTCTCCTTATTTTATAAGGAATGAGTACAGTGGAAGTTCAAATGCGTGTTTGAACAGAGTAATGCACAAAAGGAGAAGGAGCTGTATCCATAAAGGATCTGGTTGTGGTCCCTTTAATTCTGTAACTATAAATGCTTCTTGCAATCAGCTCTGAGGCTTCAGTGAAGAGCAGCTCACAGATATTTTTCCACCAGGACTGAGTACACCACCAGTATCATGTTTCAATAGAACAGCTGGTGCTTAAAAGGATGGTAATTACAATTTTATTCAAAAAATCAGAACTGGTGGAGCTAAGATCATTGATTCAGATGGATGACCTTGAAAGGCAGATTGCAGTGAACTTGTTGAACTTCTGAAAAAGTAAAAAAAAAAAAAAAAAAAAAAAAAAAGATCTCTCTGCAACACTTCTGGTACTTTTTGGTAATATGCTACAATCTTCAATTTCCCCCAAAATACTGTTATTATGAAAATTGACTGGAAAAAAAGTAGTCTGAAAAGCCTCATTATTTTACTAGTCCTTCCAAGGGTAGGGATGACGTTCTAAAAGCTCCACTTCCCTGTAATTAAAAGCCCTGCAAAATTTTAGGTTTGAAGCAGTAGATCATATTGATGGTGTGTTTTATAGAAATAAAAAGACAAAGAGAGCTGTACTGGTTTGGGAAATGGACAGTCAGTCCTGAGCTCAGACAGCAGCCATAAGCAGCTGCACAAGAAAGAATATGAGATTATAGCAAGTCTAAAGTAGTATTCCCTCTGAACATTTCCCCTTCTCCATGTGTTTGGGGTTCAGATCCAAAACATGAGAGCATTTTCCTTTGGTGACACTGGCCAGTGTCTGAAACCTACATTGACACCCACAGTGTCTGCAGCATCATGTACAGCTTTGCTGTGAGCTGTGTGAGACACAGGATCCCTGAGTAATTCAGGCTGGAAGGGACCTCAAGATGGCTGTAGTCCACCCTCCTGCTCAAAACAGAGCCAGCTATGAGGTCAGATTAAGTTGTTCAGGGCTTTACTCAGCTGGGCATTGAAAACCCCCATGGGTAGAGACTGCACAATGTCCTCGTTCCAATTATTTTTTGAGTGTCATTGGGAAAATATTGTCCTTTATACCCAGCCATATCTTCATGGCCATTGTCCTTTGTCTTGCTGCCATGCAATGTCAGGAAAACCTGGTTCTAGCTTCTCATTAGAGCACAGCTGGAATTCTGCATCCAGTTTTGGGCCCTACAGTACAAGGACATCAATAAACTGGAGTGAATGCAGTTAAGGGCTATCGTTGATGGTCAAATCTGGGGCACTTGCTCATAAAGGAGATACTGGGGCACCAGGGAATCTTCAGTCAGGGAAAGGGGTGGCTCTGAGGGTACCTGACAGCAGCACCTACTGACCAGTACTACCTAGCACCTATCAAACAGTACCCCTGCCTTACTGAGAAGCTGGAACCAGGGTTTTCCTGACAGTGCATGGCAGCAAGAACTTGGCCATGTGGCCAAGCTGTGTCCTGCTGACACAGCTGGGCATGCTCCCAGCTATTCCCACTGCACAAGCATGATGTTGACTCATGTTTAATCCTGCTGTCAGCCACAAGTCCCAGCCCTTTCCCATAGAGCTGTTCCCCAGGTGCTCAATCCCCCATGATCATCCAGATGTTGACACATGGCCCTCCACATCCAAAATTTACACAGTCAGGCTACTCACTGTTTTCTTCTCTGTTCCAAATAACTCCTTGGGTTTTATTGTCTTGATTTGACTATTTTTGTTAATATTTGCCTAAACCCATATATATCATGGCAAAGGTATATTGGATTAATGCTGCTTGTATTTCTAGAGTTAAAGCAGATAAATCTCTTTGTAAGGCTTTTTGATATTCTTTTGATAACCATAGCCACCTGTTCTGAGTACACTTACAGAGGTGACACTCTGCTTTTTGTCATAGTGATCAGCTTCATGATGCTGCTGAATTCATCTGCTGCCTCTGCAATGTATCTTCTACCTTCTGTTTGGATTGCAGATAGATGTTGCTAGTATAAATGATATGAAGCTCCTTCACGTTCTGGAATTTAAGTATTTGCAGACTAGCAAGATGTCACTTGTCATCAACTTGCTCAATATATAGCATCCTGAAGGGCTGCCAAAATAAGTACAAACATTGTAAAAAAGAAATCCAGAGGAAACATTTCAATTAAGGGAGTTTTTCATGGTAGTGCTTCAAATAATTACAATGGGGAGGCTGAAAACTGCAGCTCAGAAACAAATGAAACCAGAGGAGTCAGTCATATCCCATAAAGTCTAAATACTGTGAAACAGCCAGTGGGCTTCTGCTCACCACTCCCATTGTGTGGCTCTAACCCTTCAGAGCCATAATGCATGTCAGATAACAACAGTCCAGGAATAGACTTTAGTCTTGCACTTAGTTTTCAGAGCAAGGAAAGAAACACAAGGGAGAAAGGGCATTCACTCAGCATAAACTCTTAACCTATATGATCTGATTTGGGAGACTGTATTAGTTAGTGGTGCCATGGCATTTTAGTTTTAGCCCTTGGTGTGTATGTTGACACTGTTACATATGTTTTGAGACAAGGAGGTTTCTGCAGTCTTTCTGCTGCATGCCATTTCCAGAAGTCCATTCTCTAGTAATGGATTGAGCAGCAGCAGTGTGGTGATGCTGTACATGGTAAGTAATTACTGAGCTCTACTGCAGTTCCACCTCCTGTCCCCTCTTTAAATGCATACAGATTACCCAGGCAAGTTTTGGCAAATTGCTGCAATTAGGCTGTGCATCAAGAAAGCGCTGTTCCAACAGGGAGTATCAATGAATGGACCTTGTCAGGTTTTATTGATACCTCATTTATGTGAATGCAAACACACGTACATCCATATCTACATCCATGCATGCATTTTAACAAGTTGTGTAACTTTTCTTAGAAGCTGTTGGTGCTGTAAGGCTAGACAACCATTCCATGCTGCCCATCAAACCACTACACGGTTATCATGCTAATCAAAGCGCTCTTTGAAATGCTGTTTAGCTTCATTACCATCACAAAAGAGCAGCTAAAGGACATCTAAGGCAGGAGGGGGGAAGCGGGGAGGGGGATTGGAAGGGATGTGAACGCTCTGAGACACTATAATCTATTTGAACAGCCATGTTTATTGGAAACAGGAGGGGAAATTGTTTAGCATAAGCTGGTATCAATCACTGAATGGATTCTGTTCCCTGTTATTAATGCTCAGGCAGCCAGGCAGCGAAGAATGGGCTCTGTGGAAAGACAGACATCTCCCCACTAAAGGGGGAAAGGACTGGTACACACACCACACCCCTCCCGACCAGATGGACTCCTGCAATCTACCATCAAGACTGGTTTTATTCCCAGACTAGGACAGAGAAGTTATAACAACTCAATGCCTGAACCATCCTTTGTTATTTTGAAAAGTTTTGTGCCTTTTTGTATACATAGATGGAATTGTTCTTTATGGGTGAGGATCTCCTCCATAAAGAACCCTCCATTCAGTAGGGCAGGAGACTTTATTACAATATAATTAAGTAATATTGCCTGGCTAACTATGCTTACTTGCCTCTTTCTAGGTGTAAATGTTTTCATGTCTTATTGCATGGTTGTCTCTTAATTTATTAAAGAAACACACCCTTTGTTTTAAAACAATATTGTCTTAATATTTTGCTGGATTTATCTGTTTTGACTTAGGGTTATCAAAGTAAAAGTGAACATTGATTTCATTAATTAAACCAATTGTCTGCAGTCATCATTCTGCAACAGATCATAGATGTGGATGCTACAAACTCTTGCTTTAAAACTGCTGGTAAGTACAATGTAGGCAATGACCTCAAAGACTTTGATGCAACAACTATATCCATACCAAAGCTTTCCCAGGCTCCCTGATTTTGGCTTGAAAGGTCATTATGAAGCCACAATTGTGTATATTCATGGTAGATGCTGAAGGATGCTTTTCATTACACTCACACTTCAACTGTAAAGCAAACAAGAGTTTCCTGTTATGTCAGCTAGATCGAAGAAGTACTTACACATGCAAATAAATCTAAAAAATAACACTGCCTCAAAACCGATCCTCTCTGCTTTCCTATTAAGAGCATCAGTGTGCTTTTTCATAATGAATCCAAATGCATGCTCAGGATTGGATGTTTGAAGTATGAAGCTGGAATATGTTTTCTTCTGCTGAGTTCTGAAATATTCCAAATTGTACCTGCCAGGCTGCAGTCACATCAGATCTCAGGCTAAATGAGTTTTGATTAGGTCAATACTTGGTTGAAATCACGTTGTAGGTGAATCAGGAAGGAAACATTCACCAGTAGATAGCAGACATCCTTTGGCATGAGCCTTAAACTAGTACTTGAAAGGGTGCTATGCCACTGCAGTCTCCATGTCTTAGCTTTTAGAGAGCTAAGACCTGCGTGACTATATTGGGTTAGTGTGGAAAGGTTTTGGTAGACCAGGGACTACAAGGGTGACATCTGTGAGAAGTTGCCACCATGACAGACAATGCCAGACCCTCTGGATGGACCCTCTGCTGGTCAAGGCTGAGCCCATCAGTGACAGTGGCAAGTGTCTCTGGGTAACAGGTTTAGGAAAGGAGAAAAAACCTGCACAGATGCAGCTGGAAAAGAGGAGAGCAACAGCTCTGCAGACACCAAGTGCAGTAGGGGCAGGATGCGCTCCAGCTGCTGGAGCAGAGATTCCTCTGCAACTCATAGTGCAGACTATGATGAGACAGACTGTCCCCTTGCAACCCACGGAGGTCCACAGGGATGCAGAGATCCACGTGCAGCCCATGGAGATCCACAGAGATGCACAGATCCACCTGCAGCCTGTGGAGGACTCCATGCCAGAGCAGGGGGATGCTGGAAGGGGCTGTGACCCTCCCACCCACTCTAACCCAGTGGGAAGCCCATACTGGAGCAGGGCCCTGGCAGGATCTGTGGCCCCATGGAGAGAGGCTTGCTGGCAGGTCTTGTAATCCTAAGGGAGGCCAGTGCTGGAGCAGTCTGTCTGTGAAGGACAGCACCCCATGGAAGGGACCCATGCCAGAGCTGTTTGTGAAGAACTGCAGGAAGGATCACATTGGAGTAGCTTGTGGAAGGCTGTCTCACGTGGGAGGACCCACAGTGGAGCAGGGGAAGAGCATAAGGTGTCCTCCCCCTGAGAAGGAAGCAGCAGCAGTGACAATGTGTGGTGAACTGAGCACAGCCCTCATTCCCCTTCCTGGGAGGGAGGAATAGAAAATGTGTGAGTAAACTTGAGTATGGGAAAAAGGGAGGGGCAGGGGTGGAAGGTATTTTAAGATTAGGCTTTATTTATCATTATCCTACTTGAATTTGATTGGTAACAAATTAGACTGATGTCTTCAAGTTTAGTCTGAACTGACTGTCACAGTAATTAGTGAATGATCTCTCCTTGTTCTTATCTCAACTAGACAGACTTTCCTAACATTTTCTCTCCCCTCCCAGCTGTATAATAGAGTGGCTTTGGTGGGCACCTAGCATCCAGCCAGGTACAACCCATCACAATGGCTTTTTAGAGGTGCAGGGGCATTAAAACTGACATGACTATACTCTGCTACCTGCCCATTTTGAAGGGATCTATGAACTTGGGTCCTTATCTCAGCTTTTTCTTTCTTAATATTACTTAACACACTGTTACCAAATTCCTTTGAGATGCTGAATAAAAAAAGTACTGAGTTTTCTATGCAGATTCTAACGGGATGGCTGACCATAAAAAGTGACAATTGATACACAGGAGAAGCAATCTTGGATAACTGCAGTGTAAATTGGAGTGCAGTGTAACTTCAGGAAATAGAGCAATAGACTAAACCATGCAAATACTAGAAAGAAATCAAGACTCAAAGTCTGAGGGGGAGGAGGTTTGTGTCTTCTCTTTTCCAGATATTCTCCTTCTTTTTGGTTATCTAGCACTATTTTCAAATCTTTTCTCTGATGTGTCAGAAGAACAAGAGAAATTATTCCTATAAAACTGGAAATTCCTGTGCATATTCTTGCCCATACATAAATGGACTGAAACACTTCAAGCTCAAAGGGCTTTCAAAATGGCGAGACATTTTGGTTCCTGCTAAGTTCATGATCAGAGAGGTGTTCAAATCCTTGCCCTTAATGTCTAATTCAGAATGAGCTTTTTTTATTAATCATCAAATATTTTTATTTTTTTTTTCAGATATGAACTGATTGATAAGGGTTCTGCCTTTGCTGGCCTAGTGATTGTGCTTGAAATGGCATTTTTATTTTTAGAGCACAGATTCTATACTCCCGCAGAAAGAATAAAGCTTCTATTAAAATAAGTATAGAAAACAAGCAGAAAAAGCCTCTGTAGATCTCAGTCACTCAGTCAGGGTTGCTTTGACTAAGAAATTTCATTTATGCTAAGTCATGATACTTGGGCTTTCTAATAAGAACAGGAGGCAACACGTGGACAGGTCCCTCAACACACACAATGCTGAACAATGAAAGGAGGTTTTGATTTTAGGAAACACCTGATATACTGCAGAATATTTCAGTCACTGTCTACTTACAGCTTTGATTTTATGCTTAATGCAAAGACAGACTGAAGAAATAGAGAGCACCCCAGGTGGAACCTCCACTGGAACAATAACACTGATTAAGTTTCATTGGATGCAGTTGCTATCACTTTCAGTCATCTCTGAATGGTAAACAGTTCAAATTATAAATTCTTTGCCACTAAATTGTCTGCTGCTAATTGCTCTTTTGCATGTAATTATCAGTCAGGATTTAATAAGTATGGAAATACTATTACATGCCAAAAAGTAAAAATAAAACGAGAAATAGCAGACTTAAAGAATGTCTGGCAGACAAACTCTTTAATTAATCCTGGAACAACATATTGGCTGGCGTCTCTCTCAGTGAGCATCTCTGGCAGAGAGATGATGGGGTTTATAATCCTTCAAGAAAAACAAGTAATACAATTGCTTCTAAGCTAGAGAAGTTTTGGCCTTTGCCTCCAGGTTATGCATTGGAAAAGAACATCGATATGGGTGAGGACAAAACTGAGCATATCAAAGGAAACATAGAAAATCTAAATGTAACTTTAGAGTGGCAACTTCTGTCCAACAATTCCAATGAGAGAGAGTCAAAACCCAGGAGGGGGTTGGACTAAACCTTCAGGGGTAGCTCTAGCTTCTGCTTTCTTCATATGATTTGTGTTTTAAACAGCCATGTGGCTTTTGATGCAGGTAAAATATGGGAGATGTGCATGAAAAATTTAAATTATACTCTCAAGAATTTTCATCTTGTTTCTATTAGGATAAAAAAGATCAAGATGACCAAATAACTTTAAATTGATATCTTCTGCCTACTGTCAAATGGTGGTAGAAGTTGAAATATCCTTGAAATACCCTACCAGTGATAACAGTCATTAGATAATATAGATCTGATTATAATCAATCTCAGCAAATAAAAAGACTATACACAGACATACAGTCCCAAATCTAGATTCCACATAGTTAACAGGTAAACTACTATTTGCCTCTCTGAAAGAAAAATCCCAATTCATGCATTTCTGTAAACTATCAAAGAAAATTAAGTGGAAGAAAGATTTGGTACTTTCACTACATTTCACTAAAGGAAAATCATCTAGATTTAGGGTAGTTAAGCAGGTTAATGACCTGTTGAACAAGACTAAAGAATAAATTACTACTGAGAGAGAATGAGTAGAATGCAAATCTGAAATGTATTCTCCTCAGTGAAAAAAAGAAAAGGGAAAAAAAAAAGATTTCATGCTTTAACTTTTTTAGTTGCTGTCGGTTATTTTCCTAGCTGTCATTTAGTGGTTCTATTTTGGCCATGAAAATGCCTTTCATGAAGAATTTTGAAACAAAATTGACCAAGTCTGGCTAAGCATAAGGCTGGCACTAGAAGATGTAGGTGGGAAGCGTTACAAGATTTCTTTTGCTGTTCCTGGCTCGATTCCTCAATGTAAATCTGTTGCTCAAAGGGGAACAACCTACAGAACTAGTGAGAATTTTGGTCTTCCTGCCTGCTTCAGTCTATATTATTTCTTTCTCTGAGGATTAAGAAGGCAACAATTTATCATGAGACATTTTATATGTGATTAATAACAGTTTAGCAGGAACCCTGACAAATTCCTTTAGAGCAGATGTGGTAACAAAATTCACTGTCTTCACTGCTTTCAGGATTTGAGTTGCCACCCTAGATACAAAAGAGAATTGTGAGCCTTCTAGAACTTCATACTTGGTTGTATTATTAGTAGCAGGAAAAGACATCACACTTCAGTACCTTTGCATTTGGCTAAATAAATTCTGAAGACATTCTGGTACACTCTACTTATGTTAGCAAGATTGTTTTGACAGTTCTTTAGGCGTAGGTTTGCTTACTATGATTAGAGAGAATGATCTCAGTCTGGGAGCTGTAGTTTTAATTCATGTATGAAATTAAAGTGAATTTTCCAGACTCCTTTCTTTTTGTGAGTTCATTATAAATTTCTCTGGAATATCATTCCTGAAGCTCTAAAATGAAGATAACACCACCAGGTTGGATTTGATGTCTGAATGTCTATTTTCCCTGAAAGATTTATGCATTTCATGTGTGACTGATTTTGTGATAAGGTAACTCTCTGGAGGGCATAGCTTTAGTTTTCAGATCATTTTTTTGCTTTCTAAACTAGAAAAGGAAAAGAAGAAAGCCTGCCTGATTGGATCGCCTCGGCAGCATATTTCTTTAGGACTTTTGCATCAGAGCAAATTAGATCATTCTGCACTGATGTGATATATAATTCCCATATCTTTTGTGCCATCAGCTCTTTGGGTTTGGTTTGAAGGGAAAAGAATTAAGCTACAGCTTTGAGTGAAACTGTTTTTATTATTGGAATCACGAGGGGTTTTTATAGCCAAGAGAAAATCTACCACGACTGCCACACAGCGTGACTCAATCTTAAATACCAGGAACTTTAATTCTGTCAGCATCAATTGGACCTGAAGCACGTCCACTGATTTGTTTTTACTTTTATGTAACCCTACAAGCAAAAATAAACTATTCCTTTTTTGTGATTCAGTGCACACTATTGTTATTTTTTCCTTTAATTCTTCCTCATGTTTAAGTCACTGTGTATCAAATAATCTTGCAGTATTTCCTTTCTGAGTGTGTTTTGGTGCATCAGTTGAGCACAGCTAAGGCAAAGACTGAATGTGTTACTTGAAAACTTTCATTGATGGCAAGCAATGAAGAGGTAATGACAGCTGAAACAATAACTGCCTATAGAAATCTGACTTCAGCTATTGTTGAACTTGTTGATCTTTAGTGAAAAATGTAATATGAACTTTACTGGAATATCACTCTCACTGCATCTTCCATCATCACATTATAGGTTGTGATTACCACATTTTTCTCCCTCTACTGTAAAATGACTCTTTGGATAAAAGGGGCTGATTGCTCCATTAGTTCTTGATATCACTCAGCACTTAGGACAACGTGCATTTCTTTTGCACTTTATTTGCATTCCTTAATCACTGCTAATATCCTGGACAATCGTACACCACTTGATAACCCAGCCAGATAATATTTTTTGCTGAAGCCCCATTTTGCTCCAATTCCTAGCAATACAGTCTTGCTCTTTAGGCATTTATATTGAGCATAAATTAAGGTAACTTTTAAGACAAGGTGTGGACAACGGTAAATTCATTTTAAACCTCTTACACTAGATTATCCTGGGAATTATTGGTAAACAAAACATGAGATAGATTTCAGTTGGAAGTAACTATGAATATATACCAACAATACAAGATCTAAGAGCACATAAAATTGAATTACTAGCTTCCATTTTGTATCATCACCTGATTCTGTTTACATAGAAATTTTAATCCCTGATGGGAAAAAGGATGAAAACCTGGGGTTTACTTATATGTGCCAACATAGGCAGCTTGAATAAATGGTCTTGTAAGCAGAGAAAGCAACATTTAGGGGGCAACACAAGGGGAGTGAGCAATTCATACAGCTTGTTAAAAACATTGGTGTGTTTCCAGCCGTTACTCCTCTGCTTCTTTGTCAAGTGCTCTGACTATTCAGCTTTTTGTATAAAAAATGGTAAATGTAGATAACTCTAGTTTACTAATGTTGATTGTTACTTAATGTTGAGTGTGGTTACATAAAAAAGTTATTCTAGAATAACTGTACAAAGACATGTAAAAGACAAAGAACTATAGCTGTCATCAAATAACTTTTCTGGAGCAATATAATTTTACATTAGGAGTAAATAGACACATTATAAGATTTATATAAAAATTCTAAAAGACTGTATGTTGGGAACATCTCCATACATAAAGTTTATTTAAAAAAAAAATCAGAAACTGCTCTTACTTTCTTATTGCTCTTATGCCATATTCTGAAGACATCAAGAAGGATGCTGAATTGCTGCTTGGCATAAAGATTACTTTGACAGCAATGTCTGTCAAAGGGCTGAGGATGGCATGGAGGAAAGAACTTACCAGAGATTACAGTAAAAGAATCAAGTATTTAATAATGAAAATCTATAACTTTTTGGGATAGAGTATAGAGCTATTCATGCAACTGAAGTATTAATAATACAGGTATATTACTGTAGAGAAATCCAGGAAGAAATTCTTTTATTTCCTGCTATAAAACTTAGATCCTTAGTGTTTTCATTGTGTCAAAAAATATTTTATTATGAGGATTCATGGTAAAGCTCAAAATGGAGAGCAAGATTTCCTAATTCAGTAGCCCTAGCTACACAAATAAATAAAAAAACTTCATTTGATAACATATTTGACCCCAAATGTCAATGGCAATTTATTTTCAACAGATGCAGTTTAATCTTTGAACAGCAGTTGCAAAAGTTATCTTGAGGCAGAAACCTCAAACAGGACAGTTTTACAGGAGAAGTTCTAGTTGGTGGGAAATGCAGAAATAATTGTGACATGTAGCTCTTTTTCCTTATGTCTTCCAATAGTGGATCATACATGACCCAGTGCTTTATCATGAAAGAGATAGATAGATGATAGATAGATAGATAGATAGATAGATAGATAGATAGATAGATAGATAGATAGATAGATAGACAGACAGACAGACAGACTTAAAGCCCCCACAGATTAGAACATGGTTCAGCATCATATTAGCTCCTTTGGTCAGGGTTTAGCAATTGATGTGAAAATGGATTTTCCTTCCAGTTGTTTCTAATCACTCAAAGGAACACATTTGCTCTGAATTACCTATCTGGACACCCAGGTGGTTGCTAATGAAAGAGAATCAAGTAGATTTAATGCTGTCTTTGATTACTTCCCACAGTTCTGGAAATGCTTTTGCTATGTCAGACTTCACATGGTTTTGCAAATATGTCAGGGTTTTATCCTTCTTGATGCTGAAAATGGGATTCATGTTGTAAAATGCTAACTTGAACTAAGAACTTTGACAAGCTGGGGACTCATTAAGGAAATTGCAAAATCTATTATTTTTTTTCCTGACATCTGAAACACATGAATTAAATAAAGGAACTAAAGAAGGACCTGAGCCTCAGACCTTATATAGTGATAAAGATTTTCTCCCTGCTTGATATACGTGCAATACACAGTAACACATTTTTCCCAACACAGTGCTTAAGCAGATGTGAAGCCGTAAGATGCCACTCTGGTTTAAAATTCAGCAACATGCTTAAGTGCTTCGGTGTATTTGAACCAGCCTTGAATCAACCAAGATGGCTCACACAAGCCAACCATGTTCCATGATTCAGTGAAGCCTGAAATACCATGGACCACTGCCAACCTCCTCTGACTGCCTAGCAGGGGAACTACTGCACCACCAGATGAATCATCTCAAGGAGGTATCATTTTGGAGTTGGCTTCTTGAAACAAAAAACCCTGCATCAGCTATGGACAAATAGTTCTGAACAGAAAAAAAATTACTCCTCTAAGTATTATTCTTCTAGAAATTTCTTGCTCATGAACATTGACTAAAATGGGACCTTTCAACTGAAATAAAATATCTGTATTTACAGGCCAACGTTGAAGCATGTACAAACTTTTCCTTCAGGATGGTATCATAGCTTCTCAGCTAGATGCTTCTGACTATATACTGCTGAAGGGTAATGAAAATTCTCCTTCAGCCCCAGCTGCTCATGCTATGTAAATTTAACATAATATAAATCTCACACTGCTCTCAGCTTTTGACAGATTCTCAGAATGATGCTGTTAACACCATGTAGAAAAGCAGAGTGGACAAGAATGAAAGCAACAACATGTCAAGGACCTGAGAACAATGAGCTTATGTGGCTTATTTGTGGAATAAACCTATATCTCAAAAGAAAAAAAACTTGGCTACACACAAGACTGGCAGAACACAGTACGTGCTTTTCTGGTTCTCTTGTCCTTGGCAGCATAAGTTTCAAGAGAGAGTTGAGGGGCACAAGATCCACTGGCCTGACAGTAGTTTCATCTGGGCAGCACCCTCTGATGACCTCCAGATGGAAGATAAGGCTGTAAAACTGCATCCTCCTTCCATCCATGCCCACCACTGCTGCTGAAGGTGTCACTATTCACAGCAGGGCAAAGTGACTGCAAAATACTGTCAGAGCAGCTTTTTCACACTGACTGCACGCTGGTGTAAATGATGATATCAGGTAAGGGAAAACAAAGAAAGAAATTTACTTATTCCTATTGTTACAGAAAGCATTGCCTCCAGAAACGCTGTAGGAATGGACTTCAAGGACATTCTTACAAATCGTTGTGAGACAAAATCATCTTCATCTTGCAATATGTGAGCAGACAATTGTCTTTCTGTATCTCATCCTTCCAAATGACATTGCTTCTACAATGTATTTGTTCCAGTCTCTCTGAAACACTGGCTGGTAATGCAAAAATCTTAGAAAAATGACTAATTTTGGCCTTTACAAGATGATAGCGGAGCACAGCCCAGATCTAGTACTGTTATAGCTGGATACAGAGATAAAATGACATCCTTACATTTCCAGTACCACAAAAGCGGTAAAAAAATTAAAAATCATGTAAGTCATCTTGACTGTGACAGGCAGGAGATGTTTCTAACATAAGTAATATGACTCAATTTCCAATAAATGAAAAGACTAAGAAATTTTGGAGAACTATTTTTGTTTTGGAAATGACATTCCTCTGCATCAGACTGTAGCATGTGGGTTGACTTTCATGATAGAAGTTATTAAAAAATACCAGAACTCCCAGTGTGAGCTACTGGCATCATTAACACCCTCCCCACCACCACCAAGAGGTAGCAAAATATTGGAAGGCATTTCTTAAGACTGTTTTGAAATTTAAACATGTTGTTTAAATTTGATTGTTAAAATTGTTATATGTTTTTCTTCCAGGCATGTAATGATTTCAAAAGTATCATAACTAATTGCAGATGTTTTTGTTTGGGCGCCTGCTCTTGCTTGAATAATACACCTGAAATATATGAGATTCTTCATTCCTATTCTTGCTTCTTTTGATACTTTGTCTCACCCTTGTCTCTCAGATACATGAATTCACAAATAAGCCACCAATACTTGGCAGTCCTCAATTTAATACATATTTATTATGAAGAGAAATTTTACAAATGCAGAAGGTTTAAAAATTCTAATGGTGGCTTTTACATGTTCAAACATATGCCATAGCTTAGATCTCCTAAACTTAGACTACACCTTGCTATCATAATACATGGTTACAAATCCTAGAATTATATGGATAGGCTACTAATGTATGCATTTAAACAACTTTCACACTTATGACTCTGTTTTAACTAATTTTAGCAAACAAACATGTGGTTAATGATTCATATGAATAAACAGAATCATGTTGAAAGACTCTAAGCCTCACAGTTCAACAGGTTATGGTGAGACTTCTCTGCAATTCAAATTCATTCTTGTTTCTGTTCAAATGGTGGTTCACACCCACAAGGACCTTCAGTGCTGAGCTGAAGAGGCCATTGTTGGTCATCCCTAAGTTGGTGTCAACATCTCCATTCAAAACAGACAGAAAATGAAAAGACCCCAGAGATCCCAGCTCCTTTAGCAGTCCTGCCTCCTGGGATAAGTGAAAAAAAAAAGGTCTTGGCATAAATGAGCAATGAGTTAACTAAGTTTAGGTACAACTGTAATGTGGACAAGGAGTTACAGAGCTCTCTCACATATTAGTAGATTTATAAGGTCTGGGGATTGGATCTTGACTTCTGACCTTTGGAAGATTTCAATTCAAAGCACTTAGAGATTTTGAAGGGAGAAATGGCAATTCTGTCAGTGCAAACAGTGAAAGCAATCTTACTGTAGCTTTCTAGTGTGTTCCTGTCCATGTTACATGCCCTTTTTCTCTTTGCAAAACCAAGTAAGAAGAGGAAAATAAACAGGCAGGCTTTAATCAGTACTTGCACTTAGTACTCCTCTGACAAGATTTTGTGCATAATAAATGCTTACTATGTGTCAAAAATACTTCACTAAAAGAAAAACCTAAAACGAAACAATACCAAAAAAAAATCAAAGAACTTTTGAACTGATTGAACATAGAGTTCTCAGACCCGGAAGAGCCTCTAATAAAGATCAGCAAGCATGATTCTGCTCAGGAGGATATAAGTGCTGCAGATATTGCATGTCAGATCTAAAAACTGCAGTCAATTACATAGGGATGCCTGGAGAAGTGTCTCCTGCAAAGCCTATGGAAGCCAGGGGACATTTTTTAGGCTCTGCTCTGAGAATTTGGATGCCAGTGTATATTGAGCAATTACTATGAATTTATTTCTCAAATAGCAAATTTAAAAGAAAAGTATTCATCATATATTAAGAGCCATTCAGCTTCAATCTATAGGTTAAAGACTAATAAAGCCCTTCAGGCACAACATTCAGAGTACGGAAAAGATCAAAACATGAGTCAGTTTGTGGCAGCCAACAGGGACACATCTTGAAAGGCTGTGTTTCTTTTTCAAGTGATGGTAGCTGACAACAGGCATCACCTGCTCCAAGAGTACTCACTGAGTCACTTTACCTTGGACGATACCGTGAATGAGTCAATTCTGCTCCAAGAAATCACTCTGCAAAGTTATACTCCATTCCATCAATTCATTCATTCCAATTTAATTTTAGCCCTCTCTGTTCACATTGATGCATGGCAGAATAGTTGTATTTTTTCAACTTTGCAGTTACTGTGTCTCATAAATTCGGGAGACAGCACATTCTGTAGCCTGAAGTGAAGCATTTCTAAGGTAAGAATCAACAGAATTCAGTTGTGTCAGGAAATGAAACAGATTAGCCCCTATGTCCACTTTGACAAACATTGACTCATATTGTAATAAGCCAATGTAGTAAGATTGAGATCTCTAAATTACTCTATGGTCAAGGATTTCCTGAAATGTGTGAATAAAGAAAATCCATAGTACAGCTACCTCTGGTTCTAATAAGCCTAAATAGTGCAAACACTTAATTGGTATTTTTACAACTTCTGAAATACAGAGAATATTGTTCAATAACAGAAGTTCCAATTAAACAAGTGCTTTTAAGTTTATTGAAGACAAGTGTCTCAAGTACAAGCATTGCTGTGATCATTATATGAAGAAATCTGGGTATGCTGACATAAAGGGAAACATAATTGGCTCTGAAGGAATTATAAATTTCAAGCTGTAATAAGGCATGAAAATGCAAATGGTCCAGCAAAAAGAAAAACAACCTGGACTGATTTTCAGGAGAGTTACTGAGGGAGGAAAACCCTTTTGCTCTGTAAACCAAGTTCAATTGGCATGAAAATAATACAATGATAAAAATCTTTGAATCTAAATTTCTGGGTCATATTTCAAATCAGATTTCATTTGAAAGATTGATCTTTTTTATTTTTGGGTGGTTGTGGTATGTATTTGAAAGCAACCACAGATGCTGCAAAAAGCTGTGCAGTGCTAAGCAGTAAGAAGGGAAATTTCTTTTACCATTATTGTAGAGGTTTTAAATTTTATTAAGCTTTTAATTAAAACTGTTTTTTTTTTTTTTTCCTTTAGGATATTATGTTTCCGGAAACTTAATCTTATGATGAGGGTGCTATTGGAACTCTGTTCTTTTACAGAGACAGTTTGAGCTCATGTGACAGTTCAGTCCATTACTTACCCACATGGATACATTCTTTTCAGCACTGCTTTCCTATCTTTCTCTTTTTAAAGCTGGTGGAATCAGATACTCAAACACTTTGTTTTGCTTTGCTTTCCTTTTCAGAAGTGGATTATCTGGGTTAGCAAGGCAGTTCAAGGCTGTAGACATTGTTTATTCTTGGTAAGTGTGTAGAAATGTCTCCTAAATGAAGCCAACAGTACCTTAATTGTTCAGAAATGAAACAATCTTAAGTGAAAATCAGCAGAGCAGACCCATTTGGAAAGATGCTTTGGGATTCTTACTTGCATATCAACAGATTCTCTGTTTTAAGAAGAAAGAAAATGTTAACTAAACTTTGGCTTATGAGGTTAAAGGCAACCAATGATTTATGTAGTTTTAAATGTATCCTACATTGGAAATTGCTATCATTTGCTATGATATGCCATCTAACTTGAAAGATAAGGAAAACAGAAAATAAGGGAGGGGGAGGGAAGACCCACCCAGGACAGAGTATAGTTAGGATTAAGATTCCAAAGCCAAGATTAAAATTCTATGGTTAACTCACCTTCATGTCTTGGAACATGACAGTTTATACAATGCAATACAATAATATCCTTAATGCCTTGTAACACACATTTACCTTTGAGACCATTCCAGTGGAGGTTATGCTACTTTTTCAAACTGTTTGCCTTAAATGAAACACTGCCATACCATTCCTTTTTATTTCTTTCATATTTTAATCTTTGAAATATCTTCACTTCTTTGAAACCATCTGTGGTTAATAAAAGTCAGTCAATACATTTGTAAAACTCTCTTTCCAGGAATCTCTGTGAAAATTCGGAGTTCAGCATGTTCAAAGTCAGCCATGTATCTAAGTGATAAACCACAACTGTAAGGTTCTCTGGCACAAATATCTGCTTGCAGCACTGAGCAGCTTTTGAATTAGAGCAGCAATTTTCCTTTTATTTCCCCAAAACCAGCTGTAAAAAATGATAACCAGCTTTTAACTTGTCATCCAAAAGGATTCCCTTTAAGCTGAGTACAGCTGGGTGGTGCAACTCTTTCCATACTGGGATTGAGACTGAGATGCAGCACATTCCCAATATCCTCTGTCCATCAGTGGCCTCACACCTCCCATGTAAAGCAAAACTGCAAAATGGGGAGGGTTCAAATCCTAGGGCTTCAAATGCATCTCTAACTCCTTCAACATTTGGGGAATGTATTTGCAAGTGTAAAGCAAGATAAATCCTTTCAGGTTCTAGCATTTAATTAAGCTTTCAGCTATCTTTGTGAATGAACTGAAGAACATCTAATATGCATGTCTACAGGGAACAAGGCAGGAGTACCACTCCTCCTGTGAAGTTGTCTGCTATCAGCTGGAAAAAATCTCAACTCAGTTAGTCTCTCTCTGTGTTTAACTTCCTTTGGAACATTACATCTCCTATAGCTGAATCCCAACTGTAATAAATGTACTTGAACAAAAAATTCTTTCTTCCTCTGCAATGGCCTGTGTTTCTGGTAGTAATTGGGTTTGAGCAGTGGCAGGATAAGGCGACTGTGCTATGGGAACTAGCAAGGAAGGATGATGTTAAACGACTGAAGAAAAATTTTAAAGTGTTCAAGGTTGTCTAGCAGACCAGAGCAGAATTGTTCTGAGTTTTTTTTCCTCTCACACACTCTCTTAATGTAAGTAGTGCATGTAGGATTCCCAAAGAGGAATATAACTTGGTTTAGTGTCTAACTGAAAATGGTATGGTTTTAAAAAGGAAAATCCCAACAGTGGCTCACAGGAACCACTGGCAATGCTTTACTCTACAAGAACAATCAACAAAACAACCCTAACTGCCATGAAGGACTTTCTTTTGTCTGGCTGGTTTTAGCTGCTTCTGCAGTTTAATGCATCATGGTAACCATGTGGGCAGAATGTTTTTGGAACAGATGATCTTTCATCCCCCCATTACCACCCAATCCCCATTTAGTACCAAAGTCGTGAATGTAAATACAGACCAGGTTAGAACATTCTTTTCCTGCACTATATGAGAACTGTGGGACACTAATGTCCCAGAAGTAAGTTGCAAGATGCTCAAAAGTCAGTCACCAAAATGTTTTAGAATAGTGCTAAACTTGCCATGGCAAAATATGAATCAATGTACCAAATGTCAGATATTTGAACTCCAAGTTTTCATGCCTCAGTACTTCAAAGAGGAGCAACACAGTTTTCCTGAGTGTGTAAAATATCATCACAAACCATTTTCAGCTGTCACTACCAAGTCAAGATTGAGTCTATCTTCATCTGTGTTGCTCCAGCTGGCTTCATTAAATATCCAACAAAGCATTCAAGCAAAATGAAGAATTTCCCTCTCTAGAACGTAACCACTAAATTAAGTATTGCACATTCAAAGGAGTGAATGGCTATTTGAAAATCAGTCAGCACTGGGCCAGCTCTGAGTGCTTCCCTCACGGCAGTTCTTCCACCTGCACTGATGCTCCTCAGGACCATCCATCAGGACCTCCCACCCAGCTGCTCTGGGGAAGGACACCAGCACATTTTAGACTCTCTGCCCAGCACAGCCACCAGAAAATTATCAGCATGAGCATCTTCCCAGACAGCTGTCTGTACACTGGGGCTGGGTGACAGGCCATGGTGGTGACACAGCTTGCCAAAGGAGTCAAGAGCACACTGTGCAAGGCTGCCTGCAAGCTGCACTAATAAACACCTCAAGAAACTTTCTTTATAGTTCAAGTGTTTCATTTTAGTAACGGGATCAAAAGCCACTTCTTCAGGAGTTTTGCTGTACACACATGTAACGGAGGATTAAGGCTATTTACTTGTGTTCCTGAACTTTATTATGAACCTTGAGGAAGATGCAATGTGCAAGTGTTTCCCCAGTTCTCTTAATGCTCCCTGTCATCTATCTATGCATAGATGAATCATAAATTAGGCCCAGAAAAGTAACGAGACTGACATGAACAGTAATGGTGTACACAAAATAGCCCCACTCTCTGAAGCGTCCTTTGGCTTCCAAGGCCTCTGAAAGCACTCACATTTTCAAATTGTTTCCAGCAAAGCACGACCAATGGAAGCACGCATTTATTTACCACGAAAATTATTTTTCACAGCACATTATTTTTCACAGTATTTTCAGCTTTCATCTGACACTTTTCTCAGTGTGCTCATCTAGGACGGGAAGCACTGCACACCTCTGAGGGAGCCTGAACAGGAGCTGCGGCCTCTGTAACAGGGTATGTGGCGGGCTTGTAATGGCCACGCAGAGCACTGCGCAGTAGCCCTAGCCCCAGCCCCTGATCGCTTTGGATGCGGTCAGCAGCCAGGCTGCCGGGGGTGGCCCCCAGCCCCACCTCACGCCGCTCTCCCTCAGCACCGCCCGCCTCGCCACCGCCTCCTCCGCGCCACAACGAGGCTCCGCATCCCAGCACCCACCGCGGCGCGGGACACCCGCCACACTCCAAACTACACGTCCCGGCGTGCACCGCCAATGGCTCCGGCTGGGCGCGAGCGCGGTGCACGCTGGGACACGCAGTCCAGGCCGGCCCCACCGCAGCCCCCTCCCCCCTTCCCGCCACTCTCCCGCGGCGCCCGAACTTCCCGCGCACGCTCTGCGCCACGTACGCTCTGACGTCACATGGTGTCACAGGGCCGCACGCGCCTCCCGCCCGCCCGCGGACCCAATCAGCAGCGCCGGCCTTCGACCCGGCGCCGAGCGCGAGCGGCCGCGCGCGCCTGCCCGCCCCTCCCGCCGCGTCCGCCGCAGCTGCCGCCCCCGACCGCCGCCCCCGGCCCGGCCCGGCCCGGCCCGGCCCCTGCAGCCGCGGGCCCAGTGGAGCCGGCGAGGCCGGGAACACGCCGCCGCCGCCTTCTGCTCTCCTCCTTTCCCTCCCCCCCGCGCCCCGGCCGGGTCCGTCAACATGGCGAGCGCCTCGTACCACATCTCCAACCTGCTGGAGAAAATGACATCCAGCGACAAGGACTTCAGGTGGGGTTCCGCCGCCGCCGCCCCTCCGCGCCCTCCGCCGGCCCCGCGCCCGCGCTGCGCCTGCGGCCGCCTGCGCGCCGGCCCCGGGCCTGGTGTCGCGGCGGCCGGGCGGGGGCAGGTGCCCGGCGGCGGGGCCGGTGCCGCGGGCCCGGGCCGTCCGCGCCGCCGCTGCGGGGCTGGGCGAGAATCTGCTGCCGCTGCCCCGGGGAGAAAGTTCCCGGGCGGGGAGCCCTCCTCCTGCTGCCCGTGAAGGACGGGGCTCACCGCCGCGGCCTCCACGCTTCGTGTGCAGAGATCTCCGGCAGCCGGGAGAAGCCGAGCGGCCGCCAGGTTTGCTGACTGGCGTGGGGACAGGCGAGGGTGGAGGTCTGAATTCCTGACCTGGCGGATGCTCAGAAGCCGAAGGGACGGAGCCCTGAGCAGCCAGCTGTCGCTGACCCTGCCTTGAGCAGCAGAGGTCGGGTGAGGTGACCTCCCTCGTCTCTTCCCAACTTCAAAAAAACCGGATCCTATGATTGTACGAATAGAAGCTGGAAGGGACAGCCAGCACGGCAGACTCAGGAGGGTGCAGTGGAGGGCCACGATGGTAAAGGGACTGGAGCATCCCTCTTAGAAGAGACTGAGGGAGCTGGGTGCATTCAGTCTAGAGAACAGAGGGGACCTCATCAATGCATATAGTTATTTCAAAGGTGTGCCAGACTCTTTAGTGGTGCCCAGTCACAGGACTCAGGATTGGCCATAAACAAACCACACTAAGTTTCACCTCAATCTGAGGAAGAACTTTGTTACATTGAGGATGGCAGAGCACTGGAACAGGCTGCCCAGGGAGGTCATGGGGTCTCCCTCTCTGGAGATTTTCAAACCCCACCTGGACATGTTCCTGTGTCACTTGCTCTAGATGACCCCGTCCTTGCAGAGCTCCCTTCCAACCCAGACCATTCTGTGACTCTGTGATCCTAAGCTCGCATCCTTCCGGATTCTGCATCTTTAGGCAGTGGGGTATTGTGCTCCATGTGTAGCTTGGTACTGTCCCTGTGCATCCAGAGAGAGAACTCCAGTTAAGTTTTATGGGGACAAGACTGGAATTTAATTTTGAGTTCAGGATCTGTCACAGGAGCACCAGTTTTCATTGGATTACTTGCTTGCTTTGTAATAAATTAATAGCAGATAAAATGCAAAATATCAGAAAATTAAATACAAGTAAAAACAACAGCAGAGATAATACATTTGCACAGTACTTCTGGCAAAGCATGAGGTTAAAAAGAAGTGCATAGTTTTGGTATTGAGTGCAACCAGAAATTCAAGTTTGTTGTTAAGTTGTTAATGAGAGTATATCAATACAGACAGGGAAAAGGCATAAAATGCACTTGTGTTTTGTTGCTTTGCTGCAGCATCACAGTGCTTAGTTTATAATTAATGTAGATGACATACAAACAAGTCTCTTCTTAATATATTGAAAACTAATTATATAAAGTTGGGTTTTGAATAACCTTATAAGGTTTTGACAAAGTGTTTTAGCACTGGACACAAATTTGATTTGTCAATTTCTTTCAAATTTTAATAGTATTATATTACCTATCGAGTTCAGACTAGAAATTTTGGAAATAAAAAAAAAATACTGATTACTCTAAAAAGACGCAATTTAAAATTGCCATATTTCTTTCAATCATTCTGAAACTGGACTGAAACATTTCTTCCTCTAAATATTGCAAGATTTTTTACTGTTTTCATGCCTGTTTGTTTCTATGATTAAGTGAAATTTCCATTTTGTACTTATGGAGAGGACAACTTACTGTAAGTTCCAGTTGGTTTGTGATGAATAGTGATTTTTATGAGTTAAAAACTTTCTGTATATAAGGGGTAGGTTATACTTGTCCAGTGCAATTGTAGCAAACACTTTTTTCTCTCCTAGCTGTGTGTAATTAAAACTTCTTGTGTAGTTGCTTTAGTAGAGCACACTTCAGAAATTATCTGTTCTAGTAACTTTGAAGAACTTTGAAATTCTTGAATATTACAACATATTTTTTAACATAGATTAAAATCTAACTTTACAAACCATAAAAAAAGAGTGAGGATAGACCTTTACCCACTGGCTGTTATGAAGCAACATTTTATGAAGCTATGTGTACTGTGTATTTGCATAATGGATAAAATAGTATTTAGTTCTTGTAAGTGCATTTATTCTTAGATCACATCTGTTTGAATAGGGACAGTTTAGTTATCTTGCTGATATCAGGGAGCAGAGTGTGAAACAGCTGTTCAAGTAAGCAGTCTACTGTAAAATGTAATCCTCCTTTTTTTGGATAATCTGGCCTGTCTGCTGCAGAGCTGGAACATGGACTTCATGGAAGATGTACATACTTGCAGCTGTATTGTCCACATGGAAACTTGGGCTTAGGTTCTAAAATGGGCAGTCAGGTGAAGTGGCTGTGGAAGGAGTGTCCTCACTGCAGCAGGAGAATGACTGCTCTGAGTACAGGGTGGTGGTGTTAGAGTTGGTTTGCATCTTTCAGTCCACCCGAAGAACTCTGTTGTCGTTGAGTGTAGAGGCTGCTGGTGCACTGAGCATGTGCATGCTCTGCTTAATTTAGCACCTGACAAATAGGTGATGAGTGGACATGAACTTCTAAGGCTAGGAAATAGCTGTTGACCAAGGAAGTGAGAGGATGGTATTCAGTTTTTAAGAAAAGGAGGTAAGTACAGCAGTAACGTGGAGTTTTTGAGTGTTCTTGTACGGTGTGATTTCCTGTATATCCTTAAATTAGGTCTTATCTGTTACCTTTGCTTACCAAGTAGCCTTTTTCATTATTGTGTTTAAAAGCTGATGCTTTGCATCCACAACCTGTTTTTGTGCACATCTGGTTCCTGTCACACTGCAGGCTTGCTTCAGTGGGACTGTTGGAGTGAGTGAAAAAGGGGTGAGGTCTTATCTTAGAAACACCTTGAGGCCATTAGACTGGAATTATTAAAAGAGAGGACAAGTTGAGGTCCATTATGTGAGGTTAGGCATCTGGCATTTGTGATGCATATTAAGATTATGCAGAGTCTTGGCTTTGGTTTTCAGTAAGAAGTAGTATCTGGCATGTCAAGCTGCAGAGATAACCTTCCAAACATGACCCGGGCTAAAGTGGTGTCTGCTTGAGGCTGATGTGCCTGAAGTCCAAGTGTCACCCTTGGCCGTTTAACTGCAAAGCCTTGTTTGGAGTTCTGAATGGGGGCTGGAGTCAGTACTGAAGCCCTTGGGATTTGTAATTGACTAATGCATCTGTATTGCTGCTTCTGAGAAGAGAGGGCACTTACAAAAGGAAATTGGATTGTGAAACCGACTTCAGAAAGGAAAGAAACAGAAGGCATAAAGGCAATATTTTTGGAAACTAAATTTTCAGTATGTTCTATTGGTGGATATGACTGTTATTAAATAGTAAATTAATTGATATGAAAGATTATTTTATTTGCCTGATCTCTCAAGAATTAATTTTGTTCTTTACTCTGGCACCCTGTATTGTGGGCTGGGTAAATGTGATCAGCTGTTTTCTGGGCTGTGAACAAGCTAGTTTGTACAAGACAAGAAAACGAAAACCACATGGAACATAACTTTTATTTCTCCCTTCATTAATTGAAGTTTGGTGTTTGGAGTTTTTGGGAGAATGTTTGAGAAAATATTTTTCTTCTTGCTTAAAAATTGTCTTAAAATAAACTCAGCAGAGATCAATTTCTTGTTTTTTACAACATCGACATAGCTTATGAAAGGACTATTTAAAATCTGTGATAGTGTCAGTTTTTCTTTGTGGAGATTCTATGGAATTTAATGTAGATGTAGGAAGTAAAATATGTAGCTGTTCTCATAAGAGAAAGATGATCTCACTCAAAGTTATTGCCATTTTCAAATACAGTTTTTCTTCTTTTCTGTTTTATAAATGCTACTTGCATCACAAAACAGACAACAATAATTCTATGTTAAATGGGATTTGTTTGATAACAAATTATGGAAACCATGAATCTTGAATCCCGAGCATTGTGAATTACCCATATCCCTTTTGCAATAATTATCTCCCATCTTTTATCAGGTTTATGGCTACTAATGACTTGATGACAGAACTACAGAAAGATTCTATCAAGCTGGATGATGACAGTGAAAGAAAGGTGGTGAAGATGATTTTGAAATTACTGGAAGATAAAAATGGTGAGGTGCAAAACTTAGCTGTCAAATGGTAGGTATTGTTTTCCTATGATGTAAAGAATTGTATGATGACTGAATAATACAAAGCTGTTTTGAAAACTCAAACGACCACTGCTACACAAAATTATTTTTGAAATTAACGTCCACAGAGGAACCCTTGTTCTTGTAGACTACCTGCCTTAATGGTTGTAATGTAAAAAGCTACGTTTGGTGACATTGGGAATTAATATTTGGGGTTTCAGGCACCAAATAGCACATACAGTCCTTGCTGAAAGTATTTGAGTGACACACTTGTTCTTTGGTGAAAATTCTTGATTCCTAGATAGGTACAAAAGGCTTATAATTCAGTGGTAGTTGCCACATTGATACTTGGTGGTGAGACCTTAGATGATGTGCAGGGGAAGAATTGTGGTATTGGAGTTGTTTTCAAGCAGAGACGAAAACATAGAATGGTAAAGATATGGCCTCGGTTATCAAATGTGGAACTTAGATCTTCACTAACATTCAGAATACTGTGTTAATGGTTTTACAAGCTTTACAGGAACTGTGAATGTTTTATGGGATCATGGTGTGTTTCCTTGCGTTTCAGAGACTTCTGTTTCACTGCCCTCTCTTCCCCAATTTATTGATCTTTACATATAGTGTGACTTTCCAAAGCATCCTTTGAAGAGGTGCTATATTTCTTACTACTTTTTGTTCTTGGCCATTCTAACTTTTTATGTGTTTTAAAGTGGGCCTGTCTTAAGAGACGTATACTGTTCCTGACAGTGCTTGTTTGTGAGCTCAGGGTTTTTTTTAATCTCCATATACACTATTTATACTCCATGAATTGGAGTAAACTTGGTAAACAAGAGCTTGAGAAGTTTCACATTGTGACTAGCCAAGTTTGTTTCATCTTGTTATTCTTTGTAGTTTGCCCTGTCAGACTAGCAAATCAGCAAAAGCCTGTGTGTACCTCTGCTTATGTATTTAGAAGTAGTGCTTTCATCTTGTGAGGTGTTGTAAGTGATGGTAGCCAAAACCTTGCACAGCCAAACTGGTGTAGGAATGTCAAGTTTCAGCAATATTAGCAATATTAGGTATATTAGCACTATAATCTTCACTACTTTTTCACTACTGTCACCAGAGATGCAGTGTTGTTAAAATGTCTTACTTCCTTTTCATAACAACACAAAATACTGTGTTTCTTTTTAATTCAAACTTCTGCAGTGTCTGAGTTCCTTATGTTTTCATGGTTTTGAAACATATTGCTTGTACTCAATCAGTTGTTGTGAAACTTGGTTCAGACTTAGAATTGTCTTTGTGTGCAATAGCATTTTGTGGAGAAGTTATATTTTAGCATACGTGCAATACTAATTTCTAACATGCATCCTGAAGTTGTCCTGAGCTTTAGATTAGTACACATAGACATATATATCACAATCTTTAATGCAGTGTTGGAATTTAGGATCTAAAGTACAAGTAATGCTTGCTAAAACGTTACAGAAAGATTGCAAAGGGAAGAGAATGAGAAAATAGGTGACTTCCTGCAGGTGTGTGTACATCCTGTTGTTATTAACAGTTCTTTAGTTTTTAAAGTTTACTTTGATATATTGGTAAAACTCTTGGATTTAACTAATGTGACTGTATCTCTTTGAAGTTTGGAGTGTTTTTAAGAAATCCAAATAATGTTAAGGAATAGTGTTAAATTTACTTTGATGGGACAAGAAACATAATGGAAAAGTTTCCAGGTGAATTATGAACATCAATGTTCATGTGCACATTCTGAAATGCATCAAGTTGTGTTTTTCAGTTTTGGTTTTTGTTTGTGTCCCAGTCACTTGCAGCTATGCTTTGAATACAAAAAAAAACCCCACCACTCTTTCAGAGTATTCTCTTCTTACAGCAGCTTCTACTCAAAATACAGTTCATGACAGTTTTAAGCCTAATGCTGCTGCTGCTTCCTGTTTGCTGTTTTTGTACTCCTTTTTCCTTTTCTCACACTGCTTCTTACTTAGTTTTGTTACAGAGTGGTTTAGGGACTTACTTTTCTTCTGGCTTAGTGTTTTTCTCCTGCAGTTTAGCTGTTAGTAGAAACATTGGTGGGGTGAAGGATAGGAGAGGCTGAACACTATTAAGCTCTAGGTTTTTTATGACAGTTTCAGCTGAAGTCTTCCATCTACTAAAACACTGGGTGACAGCTTTACTCATTGGTAAGTTAATTTCAGCCAGCATATTTTTCTTGACTTTTTTTATTTTAAGTATATTGTGCTCTTGTGTATTTCTTTTAAGGATTTATTGTACCTCTAGCTGAGGAAAGTATAAACTGTGTTTAGATCTTTCTTAATTTAAATGCTGTGGTGAACTTTAGAGACTATCAGCAGTAATTTTCATCAGACCCTTGATGACCCATTAAAGTATCAATTCCTCTCTCATAGGAAGAGGATTTAAGACACCCCAATGTACTTTTCTGTCTGCACTTGAGATAGGTTTTTTTCTTGAGAAAGGGAGTAAAGTATTGCAGTTTGTTAGGGAAACTTTCTCTACAGGTAGATCACTGGAAACACTCTGAATAGAACTCTTGCATAAGAGTCTCTCTTTGAAGATTTGATTCTTGAGGTCACTGAACACAGCAGATTTGAAACAATCTGGAGCAACCATAAAGCAGTATTTATTTTTAGGCAAGTGTATCAACAAGTGAGCAGTGTTCCTGGTTTTGCCTTATCCACTGCTTGCTTTTGCACTTGAGTAAGAAGAGCTCTGTTGGTTAAAATTCCAATGAACATTTTTCTTATTATCTTTACAAAACATGCTGGTGATTTTGTTCTTGCTCCTTTCAATTACATTATGCTGGAATTTTTAAATGAAAATGAAAATTAATGAGCAGCATTAGTACTCCTGAAGTAAAAGTTGGCCTGCTCTAATCTTTGACCCTACAGAAGAGAACTGAGTTTTATTTGTTAAGCTTCTTACTGCAGGCAGTAGATGAAACCTATGTCAGAAACAGCAGGTTGTTTACCTTGTTTTTGTTAATTGCATGTAAAATATTAAATGTATTTTTGCTGTCTCCATTTTTTTGAAGGATAGTTTGTTTTGCCTGATAGTCTTAGGTTGTTTTACCATCAGCCAGCGTGGAAAATGCTATTCTTACAGCATATCCTTAGTTTAGGCTGTAAGTGTAGTCCAGCGTGGTATCCTGAGAGCCTTATGGCAGCAGTAGTTACACTGCCTATGGTTTTATTGAGATTATGTGCATCCGGTGTAGTCAGGCAGTATCATTTGTCCAAGCTTAGGTATTGTGTTGGTATTGCTTGTTCCTCATTGCTGATAATCTTGGTAATGCTCTCTTGGCCCAAATTGCACATTCATGTGTTCAGTGTTGCAGTTTAAGGATGAACAGTTTCTCATTTTGAACACTTGGACATTCTACCATTTAAACCTACACATAGTAATTTTTCTTTGTTCACACCCTGAAATGTCTTCTGAAACCAGTAAAAAGCCAAACATACCCAAATCTTTCTGTGGTGCAAAAGAAAGTGGAATTAAAGTAAGCCCTTTCAGTGATTCCTCCCTTGTGGTACTGTAGTTTCTCTGCATTTATCAGAGTGACTTTTCTGGGCAGTAGTTCAATGTAGGGAGCTCTGCCTGACGCTGTGAGTCTGAGTCATTAGTGTGAACAGGATGATGCATGTATTGGCTGCTGTGTGGCTGATCCAGTTCAGCAGCTTCAAAGCTTGTGTATGCTTTGGTAATACACTGCTGCACATCATGCTATACTAGTGATTTGAATAATGTTTTGGGGGTTTTTTAATTTTTGAATTTTAATTCTTCCTTGTAAATAAATGTGCTTATTCCATAGCTGTTAAAATATGCTGGTTGGAGATTAAAATTGATTGCATGTTGGTGTCCAGCTTCCTAATATGGAGCCATGCTATGAACACCTTTATTTCCAAATGTGTGTAACTTAAAGGAGACAGTGTCACTGTTTATTTCCATAGGCAGCTGAATGAGCTTTTTACTTTGAGAGATCCTAGCAACAAGTTATTGGCTAGTGAAAGGGAAAAGATTGAAGAGCACTTATGACTATCCAAAATGGCCTTCAAGTGTGTAAAATACATGCTTAAGTGCAAAAGCATTGTAGTCAGAACTGATTTGTTACAAGAAGGTTATGGTTTATTTTCAATTTCTGATAGGATTGGTTTGTAATCTGGGACTAATAATAAGGTGTATAAGTGATATTTTCTGATTTCGAAGGCCAGAAAAGCTTAAGGTAATCTTCTGTAAAATTTACTTCACAATTGTTATGTCTGCTTTGCCAAATTAATAGGTTGAATAAATAGGAATGAAGATGCTGATTAAGGTAAAATATGGTTTAATGCTTTCCAGAAACTGTAATTTATAGTGTGTGTTAATATCATTCCTGTGGTTTGGTCACCTTTAAAACATTAGCAAAAAATTGTTTCTGATTCTTAGCCGAGATGAATCTGATTAACTGGCCTTTGCTGTGATTATTTTAATTACTCATAGCTTGCATTTGAAAAATACCAGAAAGAATCAGAATTCAGTAGTTGTTCAGTAGCTCAGGTTTAAAACAAGGGGGTTGTAACCTTATATGCTGTAGTCTGTTGACTGAAATTCACAGGGAATTTGATTTCTCTGGACTACTATGGAGTCATTGTACCTTGGAATTCTGTAGGTTTCTGTTTGAGTTGATTTCTGCTTGTGTTGCTTGCAAAACAATTTACTATGCACCAAGAGTAGATGTGTGCAACAGTGCTGTGAGCAGCCACTGGCTGACAGTCAGTGTATTTGAAGGAAAACTGTACATAGATATGTCGATGAATCACAGTGAAGGTAAAGCTGGACTTAAATCAAGTTGTGAGATTTTTCAGCAACTGGAGAAAATGTTTCAACTGCAGACAGGGATGGCTTGGTGTATGTGTGTTTTAGAGATAATAATGTGTGTTTGCAAGTGTTTGTGTACAGATTTATGAGGAGTTTTTCAGTTTTTGGGCTGCAAGTTAAATAAATTCCAATCTTTCTGAATTTGTGGCATTGATGTGATCATAAAGCATCAGTTTCAGATGTGTATGCCCTAGTTTGACTAATGTCAAATTAGTCAAATTCCAAGTTCTGTGCATTAACAAAACTGAGTTAATTGTGAGTGATACTTCAGTGCCTGGTTTTGGCAAATATGTTTTGCCTTTGCTGCCTCTCCACCCACCCTGCTCCTGCCCCCCTCCCACCCCCCATGTATTTCCAGCAGGTTTTGCCACGTGAGTAGGACAGGTAAAGTGAGAAAGAAACCAAGCCAGGTTATGGTTTGTGAAGGAGGGCATGGAAAGTGCTAGATGTGATTTCCTTGGGAATTGCATATTCCTGGGCATTAATCCAAGTGTTGTGCCTCAAGTGCAAAGACTGTTCTGAGTTCATGGGAGTTAAGGCATTGTGAGCGTGGCCATCAAAGGAGAAGCTTCAGGTTTGCCTAACATGGTGGCAGACCCCTGATGACAAAACTTCTTTGAATCTTACTCTGGTTACTGTGGTGCAGTAAGTTATATTGCTTCAGTGCCAGAGCTTGTTTGTCCATGCCCTCCTCCTGTTTTCAAGTCTTGCTTTCTGCCTTTTGCTTCTGCTGGGCATTTTTTTATAATAATCGGATCTTGCCCATGTGAATTCTTGGACATGGGGAAAAAAGGGGACATACAACAGGTTTGGGGATGGAAGATGTATTTTGGGTTTGTCTTATTCCATAGAGCCATGACTGAATCCAAATGTTGTATAGCATAAAGATGCAGTAATTAAAAATATTGTTTACTTGTCTGTAAATTATGCAGGCACTGAGAGTCAAGCATGTAAACTGATAGCTTTAGCTAGGTTAATTTTTGTTATAAATCTTGTTGTGAACTGAGAAGTAATAGGGGGTCTGGTTTTGAGACTGAAGAAGAACAGCCATACAAAATTATTTCCAGCTCCAAATAAAAAGCATATACTATAAGCAAGTATTTTGTTACTGGATTTATAGAGGCAAGTTATCAGTCCAACCAGATGAAAGTTTTCAGTTCTTAAAATTCTACTTTTTGTTGCTACCAAAACCAACCTTAAGTTTATTACTTGAATGCAAAATACTGAAATAATATTGTTGCCAATTTAATATTCTTCTCTTATTTATACAGCCTGGGTCCTCTGGTGAGTAAAGTGAAGGAGTATCAAGTGGAGACCATTGTAGATACCCTCTGTACAAACATGCTTTCAGATAAAGAACAGTTACGTGACATTTCAAGCATTGGTCTTAAAACTGTGATTGGAGAACTTCCCCCAGCTTCCAGTGGTAAGGCATTTTGTACTGAAGACTTTATGTAGTTGTATCATTTACTAATTCAAAAAAATTAAAAAGTTGGAGGTTTAGGGAAGAGGATTCAGTTAATTCAGCATTGGAACTAGTTTCAGTTCAGGTAAAAAAATGACACAAATGCCCTTTCAGTTTCTCCTTCTCTGGCTATATTGCCGAATTTTGCTAGTTTAAGAACTTTTTTTTTGTTACTGAAGGATTACAGTAATGTGGAACACAAACTCAGACAACATGAACTTCAGTATAACAGCTGTAAAAGCTATTTTAATAACTGTCTGGTAGAGCACATCTAGGCTGTAGTAATACCTAAATCTCATCTTGGTCTTTAGTTGATAATACACTTTAAAATTGTTTACAACTGTATTTTTCATTAACCATCTGATCTCTTGTCACCCTTCCTAGGAGCTGTTTCGGGAGGGACATTTGTGTTTCAGTTGCTTGTTAAATTAGTGAAAGTCTTACCTGCAGGTGTAAATGAAGGCAGTCTTTCCTCTAAAAGAGACTCTGATGTTGAACAGCTCATCAATTAATAGCCTAACTTTTTTACTGAAGTGTTTTTCAGATATCTTAGTATAGAATATGGATGAGAATAGAGGGTGATTAAAAAGGCTTTGGAAATTATGTTTTTAGAGACTGAGGTCTCTTGAATTAAAAAAAACCCTCTTATTTTAATATCCTTTTTGAAAATTGACGTGTAAATCTTGCTTTTATCAAGCAGCAGTGAGATGCATAAGCTTTATATAAACAGCTAATTTTAAGGAAGTTGTTTTAAGATTTCACTCTTTTGTTTGCCTACACAAAACAAAAGGAGATTTTTGTGTGGAGGTAAAGCTCAAACAGTAATGTAGCAAAGTCTGTCAATATAATTCATATTCCTAATATAAAAATAAACATGTTATAAAGACATTTTTACTTGTATTTTAAAATACTTTGGATATAAATTTTCCCCCCCTTTTCTCAGAAGTTTCAGTAGTCTTCCAGGTACTTAATTTTTATGTGGCTTCTTGTGCAAAATAATTTTGTTTTGATTTTTTTTGCCTTTAGAAGTGGCTCTATCTACTTCTGTGCTCTTCCTTACTATATAGTTTATGCCTTAATTTTTACCACTGGTCCTTTCATTTATTGGTCTAGAACTTCTTGTGGCTTTCACTTTCCATTGCTTGCACTTCCAAAAGCAGTGTTCTTCTGTTGTGTGTACAACTCTCCTGCCAGTACATTTATACATAGTCTTTTCAGCTCTACATGGCATTAGCAAACAGGGTGGCTGTTTAAGCTTTGTTTTGTTGGGTGGAAAAACCTTCTTTATGTAGATTGGGTTGCTTTCCATAACATCATTTCTGGTGTTAAAAGCGGGGTTTTTTTAATATTATGGAAATGTTGAGGTTTTGTTTTACTTTCAGGTTCTGCATTAGCAGCTAATGTTTGCAAAAAGATCACAGGGCGTCTCACTAGTGCTATAGCCAAGCAGGAAGATGTGTCTGTTCAACTGGAGGCACTGGATATCATGGCTGATATGCTGAGCAGGTAAGCATCCCTCCTTTAATATACTGGTGAATGCTCATATATACTCCTAAAAGCTTGAACTTCAGCTCTCCAAATGTTATAATTAAATTATTCAAAGTAATGTGAAATAATATGGTAATATTAACTATAGATGAATCTTAATTTAGCACAAAGTAAGTGAATGTATTGAAGATAATTGGTTGAAAGCTCAATTATTATTTAATCTTCTGGGAACTGTAGTTTTAGCTTATTTTAATGTTTATTGCTTTTAGGATATATTTTAAACTCATTTCTTCTTTTAAAAAAAGTTCCAAAACCTGAAATTTCAAGGTTTGATGGGAATCTGTGTGATGTTTGGGGAATATTTGAATAATTGTTTTACAGTATATGAACAAAATTATCTAGATTCAATTGGTTTTGAGTTTGTGTTTTGTCTGTTTTAAGGCAAGGAGGACTGCTTGTTAACTTCCACCCTTCAATTCTGACCTGTCTGCTCCCCCAGCTGACCAGCCCAAGACTTGCTGTGAGGAAAAGAACCATCATTGCTCTTGGTCACCTGGTTATGAGTTGTGGCAATATGGTTTTTGTTGACCTCATTGAACATCTGTTGACAGAGCTGTCTAAAAATGATTCCATGTCAACAACTAGGACCTATATACAGTGTATTGCTGCTATCAGTAGGCAAGCAGGTCACAGAATAGGTAAGAAAAGTATATAAATTATCTTTTACTTTGTATTGTTTCAGTGAGAGTAATTACTTAGCTATTTTTTTTTCTCTTATCAGGTGAATATCTTGAGAAAATAATTCCTTTGGTTGTGAAGTTTTGTAATGTAGATGATGATGAACTACGAGAGTACTGCATTCAAGCCTTTGAATCTTTTGTTAGGAGGTAAGTCATTCATGGGTACCTATTTCAGCTTTATTAAGATATAATAGTGTGTCATTTGGTTGTAAGCTGTCAAGAGACAGCCTACTTCATACAGAATACTCCTGCAAGCTTTGTGCTGGAACAGTTCCTATAACTCTATCTTGTAACTTAACTCTTAAGTAGTATGTTATGTCTGTACTTTACAAACTTTCTACTGTGCCATTGCTACTTGTTCAAATGAGAGGTGTGAAGTATTGTAATAATGTTTGTGTCTGACAGTGGTGATAAAAAATTGGTATCCAAAGGCACATATAAGTCCTTTGCAGCCTTCCAGTCTAGCAGATCCTGTTACAAAGTGGCATTGCCCTTTCTGACCTTCCTTTTGAACTTCTGTAGTTCAGATGGATGCATTGATGTTGTCTTAGGTATTCTCTCCAAAGTACAGTATGCAACATGGAAACTTTTAGGAATATTTTAGTGCTTCAAAGTAATTTGACATTGTTTGTATTTTTATATTACGCAGGTGTCCTAAAGAAGTTTATCCTCATGTATCTACTATTATAAACATTTGTCTTAAATATCTTACTTATGATCCTAATTACAATTATGATGATGAAGATGAAGATGAAAATGCTATGGATGCTGATGGTGGTGATGATGATGATCAAGGTATGTTGTCTTTTTGGTTTGGGAGCGAGGGTAATCTTTTGATCCTGCACCCATCTGAGAATATTGGTAGGGGTAGTAATACTCCTGAGCACCAGCATTTGAATGATTTGTGTACTTTCATTCCAATTCTGTACCTCTTTTAAACATGGCTGATGAGCTCACTTCTTGGAATAAAAGTATAGAATGTTGTTGCTGGAGATCAGTAATTCAGAGTGAACATAAAATACAAGACAAAACTTTTAAATACTTGAAAGGTGGAACAAGGCAGCAGCATGTGGCATGGTTTAACTCAAGTGAGAACATAAGTTAATGAACTGAAAATACATACACATCATGGGAAAGGCTTTTCACTACTTTCCACTATAATATATTGGCACCTAATGCCTAAAATCAGAATAGATTGAAAATGACTCAGTATTTTTCGGTAGGATAAAAGGGTTTCAGACTGAAAGGCATAAGGTATTTTATTGTTAATATGGTAGCAAGCATTGCCAGATGTAAGCTTTGTGAAAATTTAGACACACAAGTAATCTGAACTGAGGGCATAAAATTCTCATTACTTAAGGAAGGAGTGAACTGCATAGTTGTTTCTTTATGACCTGAAAAATCTAATACACTTATTCTATACTTCTTTTGTTATTTTTGGGGACACTGTGTGAGTTGATTTACCCCTAAAAAGGAAACAAAATAATTGGTTGAATCATGATCAGGTAGTATTCACTATTGCTTTGTTGTTTATGTCATGAATGGAGAAGAATATGCTTTAAATCAGTAGTCAGGCTGGAAATATGATGGACAGCTCCTTTTCCTATTTGCAGTTTAAATTAATATGTATGGAAGACTAGCATGAAAAAGATTGGCTGAGAATTACAAGTTAGGCTGTTTAGAAGACTTTTTATGTGTATGGTTTTTAAGGTAATTCTGAACCTATTTCTTTGTGTGTCTTACTCAACTCTACTTTTTAATTGTTTAAAAAGTGTGTTCTTTTTAATTGTTTAAAATAAAACTTGATGCTTTGCTTGTCTAGACTTGAACATATGCATAATTTATTTTTTGAAGGGAGTGATGATGAATATAGTGATGATGATGACATGAGCTGGAAAGTGAGACGTGCAGCTGCTAAATGTCTGGATGCTGTGGTTAGCACACGACACGAAATGCTTCCAGAATTCTACAAAACTGTATCTCCTGCTTTAATAGCCAGATTCAAAGAACGTGAAGAGAATGTTAAAGCAGATGTTTTTCATGCATATCTTTCTCTTTTAAAACAAACTCGACCTGTGCAAAGTTGGCTTTGTGATCCTGATGCAATGGAACAAGGAGAGACACCTTTGACAATGCTTCAGAGTCAGGTTATTTGTAAAAATTTTTGTTATCTTTGAGAAGACATGTTGAAATTGCACCTTTGATAAGGATAGTTCATTCAATGTGCTTTATCATGCTTTCTTCATACACTGGTTAGAGTTTATTCCTGTAGTATACTAACATAGACAGCAAGCTGGGTGAACTGGCCCAAAAAAAATGCAGCAGTCTTACAAACTGAAATTGACTCGTACAAATATGCTTATTTAATTTCAGTTGCTTACTCACCTGTAAAAATTGCATGTCCTATGTGATTGAGCCAAATTGCCAAAGGAAAAGTTACTTTTCACTTCTATATCCAGACATGAGCACTAATTGTAAAGATAAAACTTGATCTTCTGCAACATATTTTACTTGCAGAATAAAAAGGATAATGGTGAAAAACTTCTTTTAAGTGAATAATTTAGGTGACTTTGTTGCTCTCTATAGTTCAATTAATGCAAATTGTCTTTCAAAGCTAAATTACTGTGGTATTTTTTAAAGTATTTTCGAGTTTTTGAATTTTTGAATCTTTATTTCCCAGTGTTTCTACAACGTCTCTAGTTTTGTAGAGAAATCAGGCAGTTAGGATACACATATTTCTTAGGATACACATATTTCTTTATATTCCCCAGTGATCAATAATGAAAGAAATGCCAGCTATTGAATCAATTAATGATGTGATGATTGCAGGTTCCCAACATAGTTAAAGCCTTGCACAAACAGATGAAGGAGAAAAGTGTGAAGACTCGTCAGTGCTGCTTTAACATGCTGACTGAGCTAGTAAATGTGTTACCTGGAGCCCTAACACAACATGTTCCTGTACTTGTACCAGGTATGAGAAACACAGCATTAATAAATAAATACTTACTAATACTTAAATACTTACTAATAAATCGTATGGGAAGTTCTGAAACATCAATATATTTTAAGTCCCGACTGTGCTTCTGTGAAAAGCTTTGAAGCATGGCTTCTGTTGAAAGAAAATGGTAAAATAATCAGCCATTATGTGTGTCCATATAAGTATTTTAGTAATATATTTCCATTAATCTTGAAAAAAGGATTGAAGTTTTTTTCTTCTTTATTAAAAAAAATTATTTTGATTTGTAGTTACAAAATCAAACTTCTTTCTTTTCCATTCAAACAGAGAAATGTTTTCCATAGTTTAGTTTTTAAAACTTAAAAGGTTGAAATTTGAAGTTACTATGAAAATTAAATTTGAAAATGTTAAAGGTTCAGAATTTCTTTATAATTAATAAAAATATGTCATAAACCATTGAATGGCCTATGTCTTTTGACAGAGGAAGCTTAAAAGCTTAAAAGTTGAATAAAGTGATGGAAGGGGTTTGGAAGCATTCAGAAAGATGGGGAGGTGGAAGGCATGAATTCAGTATAGCTGCTTTCCTTTGGAAATTTTGAAGTGTTCTAGCAGGCTCTATAAATACCTGCTCTAAAAATACATTTTTTGGTTTCTTGCAGGAATAATTTTTTCACTGAATGACAAATCAAGTTCTTCTAATCTGAAGATTGATGCTTTGTCCTGTTTGTATGTGATCCTCTGCAATCATTCTCCCCAAGTCTTTCATCCTCATGTTCAAGCATTGGTACCTCCAGTTGTAGCTTGTGTTGGTGACCCATTTTACAAGATAACATCAGAGGCACTTCTGGTTACCCAACAACTTGTGAAGGTTATTCGTCCTTTAGACCAGCCTACTTCCTTTGATGCTACTCCTTACATCAAAGATTTGTTTACTTGTACAATCAAGAGATTAAAGGCTGCAGACATTGATCAGGAGGTGAAAGAAAGGGCAATATCTTGCATGGGTCAAATCATTTGTAGCCTTGGTGACAGTCTAGGCACAGACCTGCCTAGTACACTTCAGATCTTTCTAGAGAGACTGAAGAATGAGATCACTCGGTTAACTACAGTGAAGGCCATGACACTGATTGCTGGTTCTCCTTTGAAGATAGATTTGAGACCAATCCTTGGGGAAGGAGTTCCTATTCTTGCTTCTTTTTTGAGAAAGAACCAGCGAGCTTTGAAGCTGGGCACTCTTTCTGCACTAGATATTTTAATTAAGAATTACAGTGACAGCTTGACAGCTGCCATGATTGATGCAGTCCTGGATGAGCTTCCACCTCTGATTAGTGAAAGTGATATGCACGTATCACAGATGGCCATCAGTTTTCTGACAACGCTGGCTAAAGTATATCCTTCCTCCCTGTCCAAGATTAGTGGCTCCATTCTCAATGAACTTATTGGGCTGGTAAGATCACCCTTGCTGCAGGGTGGAGCACTTAGTGCCATGCTAGAATTTTTCCAAGCTTTGGTTGTGACTGGTACAAATAATCTAGGCTATATGGATTTACTGCGCATGTTGACGGGTCCGGTGTACTCACAGAGCACAGCACTTACTCACAAGCAGTCTTACTACTCCATTGCCAAATGTGTTGCTGCCCTTACTCGAGCCTGCCCTAAGGAAGGACCGGCTGTAGTAGGTCAGTTCATTCAAGACGTTAAGAACTCGAGGTCCACAGATTCCATTCGTCTTTTGGCTTTGCTTTCTCTTGGGGAGGTTGGGCATCACATTGACTTAAGTGGACAAATCGAGCTGAAGTCTGTAATACTGGAAGCGTTCTCTTCTCCCAGTGAAGAAGTCAAGTCGGCGGCATCGTACGCCTTAGGCAGTATTAGTGTTGGCAATCTTCCTGAGTATCTGCCATTTGTCCTACAAGAAATAACCAGTCAACCTAAGAGGCAGTACCTTCTTCTGCATTCCTTGAAAGAAATAATTAGCTCTGCGTCAGTGATTGGTCTCAAACCATATGTTGAGAACATCTGGGCCTTACTCCTGAAACACTGTGAATGTGCAGAAGAGGGTACAAGGAATGTTGTTGCTGAATGCTTGGGCAAGCTTACATTGATAGACCCAGAGACTCTGCTTCCACGACTCAAGGGATACTTGGCATCAGGTGAGGAGTAGCAGTGCATGTATGTGTTGGAGCAGATGGCTTTATGATACCTGTTACTGAATGGATCTAGTTTTTCAAATTATTTGCTTAAATGTTGTCTTGAAGTTTTGCTTCCCTCCCCCAGCAATGGAAGGTTAAGGTTTTCTACTTTTACTGGAAGTTGTTAGTCATACACAGCAAGAATCACTTGTGTTCTGCCTTCAGACTTTATTTTTCCATTAAAAATATTAAGAAAGATCTATAAACTTGAAGGGGAAGGAGCATGGGTGACTAAGGGAAAAATTAACAAACCAATTGCAACATTTTGACCTTCTGGTGTAAATTACTGTGTTCCTAATTTTCATATAAGGATGTGAGGTTTTTAAGAATTAGGAAGGATTTTGGTGCATAATTTATGAATCAGTCTTATATCAAGAACTGTATTCATGTGTTTTCTTCACATGCTTCTGCTGTGAAGGGGAATATTTTTTTGTAGGCCTGTGTGTGATCATAAATAATCTGTTTTAATAGGCTTATTGCTCAAGTTTTCTATAGGAGATGACATTACATGCTTATTACAATGTTATGGTATTTTTCCCTTTTAAAAATGTTCTATCCATAGTTTATTTGAGTTACGTATTGCATTGCTAGTAGCAAATAGCATTTCTTGTTTACTGTTCTTAAGAGTATTAGAAGTCTAAGAAGAATGAGTGGAATTGAATATGATTTAGATTCTGTTATTCTGTTTTAATCTTGTATGTTCACACTTTTGTTTCATATTAGGGTCCTCATATGCTCGAAGTTCAGTGGTTACTGCTGTTAAGTTCACTATTTCTGATCATCCACAACCCATAGACCCACTCTTGAAGAACTGCATAGGTAAGTACTCCACTTATCTGACAGCTTCTGTGTTTTCAGGCAAGAGAATTACATTTAAAATTTGTTTTTTGTGTTACCAGAAATAAATATTTTGAAGATACTAGAATTGGCTGCTAATAATAACTGTTGGAAGAGTTACAAGATATTTCCATAGTAGCCAATTATTTCTTTTAACACTAATTTATTTGATTTCTGAGCAGTAAAAATTGTGTCATTAAAAGTTCTCTGTATTTACTTTGTGATGGGCAATACAAGAAGCTAGTGTTTTTAGTAGGATGGGACCCAAAAGCTGATTTCCTTTCCTGTGTTTTTGCCAAATTATATCAGTTTGATGTAGTAAGATGTGCTATATTTACCAAGAAGTGTGATCTTAGAAATATTTGACATTCAGTCACTTAAAACACGTCTGCTTGTGTGAATTATTCTGAGTATTACCAGGTTTTGAATTGTAAATATAGGTTGTTATGATTCTATAATGCTTGTGGTCTGAAAGCATTTGGAATTGTGTGTATTTTTAAACAGGGATAAGGTAATCAGAGCTTTTAGTGTAGCACTGGTATGACAAAGACTTTTGCAATTCTGTGGCTTTTTTTCTTTTCTCATTTGTATAGCAAAATACTGTGGATTTTTTTAGTATGTTATGAATGTTTTATGCTTGATTAATTATAGGTCTGAAGATCTGTAGAAAAATGATCTACACTTCTTAACCTAATAGGAGAGAAAAGATCTATGATTTAAAACAAAGTTTTGTGAAGAGCAAGGCTTTTATTTATAGGGAAATAAAGTTAGCTTACTGCATGATATTTTCATCGCTAAGCTTTTTTTCTTTTAAAGTAATATATTCAAGAATTGTGCTTTTAGGTTTTTATCCTCTCCCACTGAAGCTGCCTTGTCCCTTTGGTTTCTGGAAATATTTTTTGATTATTCAATCAAAAAGCTATCAGTGTATAGTAGATTAAAAATCTCAGTCATTTTGTGTTTTGTTACCCAGCTTTTTGATGGGTGTAAGAGTCACTTGTTTTTACATCTTGATGGTTTTCTCCTCAGAAGATGTTCATTCCTCATGGAAGTTGCTAATACAACTTCACAAACGTTGAGCAAACATCCATGTAGTCGTATATTTTAACAAGGCTATGTTATAGAAGTGTAGAAAAATCTAATTTAAAAATGGCCAAAGATGGGGTGGGATGGGAGAGGTGGTGCTACATTGATATATACTGAGTAGGCCTATTTTATGGTAATTTAGGTATTTTCAGTTTATGCCAATTTGAAGGTTAAAAGTTAGTATCGCGATAATTTCCTTAAGAAGTGTTGTCAAATTCCTGAAATGCAGAAATTGAAATTGGTTTTCTAATGCATATTTTGGGAGAATTTTAATAAATAAAGAAAAGGTTAAATGTAATTTTCATTAATTTACATGATATATCTTCAGAAAAAGACTTTATATGTCATTATGATGGCTGTTTATTTTGATGGTGTTTCTTCTACTACTTGCTTTCTTTCTGTATGTGATTATAGGTGATTTTCTGAAAACTCTGGAGGACCCAGATCTCAATGTCAGAAGAGTAGCCCTAGTGACATTTAATTCAGCTGCCCACAATAAACCATCTTTGATAAGGGACCTCTTAGATACTGTGCTTCCTCATCTTTACAATGAAACTAAAGTCAGAAAGGAATTAATCAGAGAGGTAAGATAACTGAGATAAAACAATGCTAAATATATAAGTAGATTATTTTTTAAAAGAAGTGTATTACTAAACTTTTTTTTTCTTTTCACTGACAGGTGGAAATGGGACCATTTAAGCATACAGTTGATGATGGGTTGGACATAAGGAAAGCAGCTTTTGAGTGCATGTATACTCTGTTGGATAGCTGTTTGGATAGACTAGATATATTTGAATTCTTAAACCATGTTGAAGATGGTCTGAAGGATCACTATGATATTAAGGTTAGCTGTCATTTTTCTCTGTGAAAGCAGTGACTTTGTCAAAATATTTCAAATAGTGAATAGACTGAAGTGGTAAAAATATGACTTCATATGCTTAATTACTTCACTATATTTGCCATTTTCATTAAAGTGTGACTATTCAAAAGGTTCCACAGCATTGTGGGAAATATATCTCCATATATGTGGCAGGCATAACTGTTGCTGAATTGGGATTTTTGCTCACCCCAGATGCTGACCTTTTTAATGCTGGTGAGGCTGTCTACCCTTTGTCCGAGCGCTGTGCTGCAGAGATTGGACAGGCTCGTCGAACCTTTGCGTGCTACATGTACAACTAAGGTATTTCAGCTTATTTTAGTTCATTATTTTGTATTTTCTTACAGAAATATGAATAAACTCGTGCTTAAAGAATACCTCTGTACTGCTGCAGCGTTTCCTGAGTTGCAGTTGATAAGCTGTGGTAGGCAGGATAATTAGATTTGAAATGAATATATCTTTGTACAAGTGTTAAATTTATTTAAATTGCAGGTGGAGAGGTAGATTTGTAAGCTTCTTTTGAAAATGCTCTGAGTCTTCAATGCCTTTTCTTTTGTTTCTTGAAAATTTAGATGCCACTTGGGCAATTTGTAAACCCCCCTTCATTATCAATTGTGAAATTGGAATACTGGGAGTTTTTCTGACTTATGATGGTTTTTTTTCAGACAAGCATGAAGGCAGTCTAAAGTAGTCCTGGTTTTGTTAGACTTTTTGTCATTTATTCCCCTTCTTCATTTATATTACAGGATTATTGGATCTTTGTAGTTAGTCTCCTTCCATTCCTGCTCTGGTGTTGATTCACCTGCGTGCTCTGACAGTCACTTATTGCCTGATTTACCTTGCTTTTAAATTGACTGCCTTTAATTATAATATATATTTGTATTGCTGAAATATCTTTGAAAATAACAAGAGGTTAAACAGTTACTGTAATGAAGAACAGCCTCTTTAAAAAGTTCTATTCTCTGTAAGCTGGGAGTACTGTGGTAATAGCAGTTTAAAGTAATTTATTAACCTTACTAACTATAGGTTGGCTGCTATAGTTGCTTTCATTTGGTGATTGATTTGGCAGCTTATGATTTTTTTCTGCTTACCTTGTAGTGTTGAAGCTTCAGTCTATTTGTAAACTTGATGGTAAAAATTTTGCTAAAAAGAAATTGGGGGTATTTTTTGTTTGGTTGGGTTTTTTTATGGTATATTTTTTAAGATTGGTATAGAAGGAGGATTGAGTAAAGTTTCAAGTGTATTTTAATTTTTTCTGTAGGTAAAGGCGAACTCAGTGAAACAGGAGTTTGAAAAGCAAGATGAACTAAAACGATCTGCAATGAGAGCTGTAGCAGCACTTCTAACCATTCCAGAAGCAGAGAAGAGTCCATTAATGAGTGAATTTCAGTCACAGATAAGCTCTAACCCTGAGCTGGCAGCCATCTTTGAAAGTATCCAAAAAGATTCATCATCCACTAACTTGGAATCAATGGACACTAGTTAGATGTTTGTCTAATGGGGACCATTATGTTGAACCATATGATGCACTGAATTGACAGGCTATGAGTAAGAAACAGAAAAAGTATCTAATCTTCACATTGTTCCACTTTATTTACCTTTATGGAGACAGTTGGCTTTTCCCATAATTGCTTTTCTAGCATTTATTCCAGAAATAAATTTCCATAGTCCAGAGTTTAACCACTCTTGTTATAGTGGATTTGGCCACATTTGGTAATTAAAAAGTTGACTCATGATGTATGGAAATAAATTCCAACATCCATTTGCCCTGTAATGTTTAGGATTAAAATGTCAAAATTTTGTGACCATGATTTTTTTTTTCTTTTATTCATTCTTTCTACTTGTGAACAAAAAAGGGGGGAGGTGGGAATCAAGTGTCCAGGTGCACCATGTTTTTTGTATAACTTTTTATTCTTTTTTGTTTCAGCTTCATAAATTGGTTTGGCTGGCAGACGAATTATGTGTAAGATTTATTATATTAAAAAGAGAGTTTGGGCACAGTTCAAAAAGAGCAGACATAAATGTCATTTTTGCAGATGTGGGGATTAGAAAACCAATATCCCTGTTGTGCACACTAATTTTGCATGAACAAGTTTACAAATATATATTGTCTGTAAAACAGCATGTGCAGTTTATTCGTAATGCAAGTTAAAATAAGTTCTACCGTATCAGTGCAGTTTTCAGGTATTTTGACATACAGGCCATTCAAACAGGAAGGGATGAATGAAGGTTTGTTGTCTTAACCCACCTTTTTAAAATGCCAGTAATATGACCCTGCAGATGTTCTTACAGTAAACATTACAGTTTCTGCAGTTTTCATGGGTTTTCATTCCCAAAGACTGAATCCGCTGGAATTGAGGTGGACAAACTGTAAGATTGGAAGAAAGCAAAATGGAGATAAAATGAGCAGAGAAAATGAGCTGCTCAGTGGTTCCTGAACTCAGGATTCAACTTTGCTTTTGCTATAAAAGTATGAAGGAAGTTTCTTCAGTGGATTCTATCTCCTATTCTTCATCTGACAGCTTTTGTTAAGGCACTAATATATTGTGTTGATCTAGACAAGTGGTGCCAGACCATAATTTTGTTCTGGTACATGGGACCACTGTAGGCTGCAGTGCTGCAAGTGTCATACAGTATTCTGGTGAGACAGGAAACAGGGAATGGCCAAAAGCCTGGAGAGAGATAGAGAGCAAACAGAAGAAAACATTCTTCAGTGGATACACTGAGGTAATTTAGACATGGACCAGAAATGGATACCTGGCAGTCCCACAATGAACTGGATTTGGGAATTTAATAACAAAAAGATGGAGGACCACTGCCTCATTGCTTGTTTAATGCAACTGCTTAGTTGTCTTTTTTTTTCCAAGTCAGATACGAATTTGGATATTTTTAGTTAACTGGTATTTTTTAGCTAGTTTGATATTTTGGAAACCTGTTACATTGGGTACATGGTATAAGCTGCTACGGGACTAAAAAGCATTCATTTTTATGACCTCAGAGATGGTTTCCTGTGAGCATTGGGGCTTGGGGGCAAAATCTTCACCTTACATGCTTGCAGCTTGGGAAAAGCAGAGGAGATACTGGTACAGTTTACTTTCTTAGAAGGACCTGAACAAAGAAGTCTATGAACTCGTTCCATAGTAACAATTCTAATGCTGTAGAAATTTTTGAAAATGTAGCTTTCTCTGTCTCCAAAGTCTTCATACTAATGTAACAATTGTCTTTTAGAAGTAGAAATAAATGAGATTAAACATACAAACATATCTAAATGTCATGAAAAGGAGTGGGATGACTAGAGAGAAACAATGCAGTAGAAAAAGCACTGTGAATTAGGTATATGCTATCTTACTGTATAACTCATCTATTTCAATTGCAGCAATACACAGGCCTCCTAATTAAGAATCTGTTGTGCTAATTAGTTGTCAGATTAATCTGAACTTTTTGCATTAAGTTGTCAGAGTATATTAAAATGTTTTATAGATCTAAAGTTAGATGTGATAATGGTATGATAAACATCAACTGTGAGGCTAAAATAGAAACAGGGAGTAGATGACAATGGTAAGTGAACAGAATATTCATAGTTGAGAGATCTGTGTGTGCTTATGCACTATTGTAACAAACACCTGATGGTGGAGGCAGATCATCTTCACTTTGTTTTGCAGTACATTACAGTGGAGCAAGCTTAGGACAGAAGGGAAGGTTGAGCTATATTACACAGTGAATGCTTTCTTGCAGAAGAGCAATCTTCACTGTGACCACTGACGAAGCAGGTGGGAACATAAAAATTTCAGTCTTCCCTGTAAATTGCAGAAATTCTGAGTGTGGTTGTCTCCACATAGCAGTCAGTTATTTTGGTGATGTGGGAAGACAAACTCATAAAGATTGTAACTGCACCGTAATTACAGGGATAATTTATTAGTGTTAAAAAATCTAACCATGTTAGGTGTTGAAATTCCACTCACTTTCACTGGATTACTAGATTGAAGGTTTTATTTGGTTTTCGCTCTGTATATCCAAGTATTTGTATAAATCTGATATGTTTATGATTTTAGATCAATTACATTCATGTAATTCTCTTACAGAAGATGTCAGGAATACCTGTAGCTGTTTCTTAAATGCTAAATATTTGAAACTGAAATAGGAGATTTCTCTCACTAAAACAAAACCAGCATTCTGAAAGCCTGCTCTTAGGATGTTTGGTAAAATTAGAACTCTCTCTAGTATTTTTCATCAGTTTGCACACAGACAATTAAGACCAATTAACAAGCTTGTGCGTAATATGAAAGCGGTTGGCCAGTCCTTGCATTGCAGTTTCTTGCGTTAAAATATTTTTGTATCTCAAAAATACTTCATGCTCTGGTTTTCAGTGAAAGAACTCGCCATCCTTACAAGAGAGTTTTTTTCTGAAGTTATAAATTGAAACCTACGAGTACTTCAAGAACGCTGCACTTCAATCATGTAAATTTATTTTTTATATGATTTTCCTTCAAAGTATGGCATCTAATATAGCAGTTGACAAAATAAAGAGCGCTGTACTAATTCCAGTTGTATTTTTATGAGGTGTACAAAGCAGCACATAGGCATGTAAACAGCATTGCTTCCTTCAAATGAAGGATCATTTTAAAATTTCATCAATTTGAAGATATGAATGAAAAATCCATATCTGTTCCTATTGTATTTGCCTTAACAGATGTTCTAATAATGAGGCACAGAACAAGTTCACCCTGCACTGGTGGACTTAGTAGCAGGGATTTAGCACCTGTTCTGAGATTTACTGGTACTTCCCCTTGGTTGCCTCCTCTTCTAAAAGCAAAGTAACATGGGGCCTTGGATGTGTGTGTGGGGGTTGTTTTTATTTTGTGAATCTTGATCATTCTGACTGATATAATGCTTGTTTCTGCCAAATACCAAACACTTAATCCTGCAGCCTCTGGGTTTTATTTCCCTGTTGCTCTAAACTGCAGATAAAATGTCTGTTTTGTTTTTGCTGTTCTTAAAATTAACTCTGAAAAAATGAAAATACTAGTCAGTTTATTACTTTTTTCCCCCCTCTTTGATTCCTCCTTTCTATGAAATGGGAAAATCTGAGTGCTGCACTACTGAACATGAGCAGGTAGAAATTCTGGTAGCAAGTGTTGCTCCCTGCCCAAGAAAAGCTCTTGGGTATAGTTACAACTCTCATACAATCCACCTTCTTCATCAGTATCTATTTATAATTTTTCATTGTATTTGAATTTGGGGAGGGAGTTCTTAAGAATTATGGAACAAGTTAATCTTCCATGAGCAGTGTTGGTGAAACAGGGAAGCTTTCTGCAAATGAGGCTTTCTGAGAATCAGGCAATTTTGTCTTGATAAGGAGTTAGACTTATTTAGATTTGTTTCTACCCCATGAGGTTTTAGTATTTCCATATATAATCTTTGATGAGGAGAAAACTTCCTTCAGAAAGGACATCCATCCCTCAAAATAAACAAAGGGATTTTGCTGATGTTCACCTGTGTGTTGTGGTTTAGAACATGGCACTGAACCACAGAAGAAATAAAAGCTTGTTTCTGAGAACAGTATGGACATTGGCTGGAATACATTAACTGAAATATTGTGCTGAGAAAGAGACAAAACCAAAGTGGCATTATTTTAATTTAAAATAATTTTCTCTGTGTTCTGCTGTTGATATTTTTGAAGAATGGGAAATAGAGAAGGGAAAGAAAAAAGTAATTGGCAAGTGGTGGCTTGTGATCCCAGAATGTAAAGAGGTAATTTCTATTCCCTGCTTCTTAAAAAGAGTATTTTGATAAAAGTCGTAATTTTGAAAATATTTTTATTCTGAAGGAGTTTATATTTGGTTTTTTTACATTTTTGTTATTTTTTATTGTGCAGAAATTATTTCCCTTCTTAGGTGGATTTCTTCCACTTGGCAATTATGAGTCATTTTAATAAAGCTGCTGAAGACTTTAGGGAATAAGCTGTGTCACTTGGTTCAGTGCAGTAACGATATTCCTATAGAAGAAATCTGCAATTCACTCTTTTTCAGTGCTTTTTTATTAATAGATTAAAAAGCCCCAATTCTATATGACTAGTTTCCATTCAACATCAGCCTTTCTTCTCTTTAACTGAACAAATACTCCTAGCCATCTGATTGCCATTACTTTGGATGCCACCCTTCCTGGGACTTCTTGATGTTTTAATCTCAAGTCTTCTGGAAGCTTTTTTTCTTCAGTCCTGGCTAAGGTTATTTCCTCCTGTATCAACAATAATTCCACTGTGCAAAAGAATGTTTTCATTTATTGCAGTGTCCATTTTACAGAGGGATTTCATGCAGAGATGCCATGCTTATGTGTAACTGAATGCTGGTTTTGAGGGAGTTCATAGCTCAAGCATTCCTGTGCAGTGAAAATAACTAACGTTATCTAGGGATGAAACAAAAAAATTTTCCACAGAATTCCATGGAATGTGGTTTCATGGAAATTTTTCTCCTGCCACTCAGTTTCAGCATGCTCACAGTGTATTGAATGATCTAAAGCTCTAGCCCAGCTTGCCAGTAAGAAGGTGTTTTGGATTCTAACAGCCAACTTCTGTCTACTGATGGAATGTATGGTAGGAGCTACTTCAATTCTCTCCACACAGCTGGCAACTTTGAAGTGTCAGCCACATTTGACAGAAGGAAAAAAAAAGAATTTGGATTTCCCATCATCAACTCCTTTTCAAAGTCAAACATCATTACCATATTTTTTTTTTCAAATGTGGAGATGATCAAATGAGTCTTTTTAAACAGGAATATACTAAACTAAAGCTACTGAGTTCTATGGAGTTCTTGTTTCTTCTAACATTGTAGGTTGAAAATCCATGACTGGTTTGAAATGTGATTCATTTGTAAAAACCATCTCATCATCAAAATTGAAGTGAGGAGCAGAAGATGCTGATGGACAGCAATGGTTATTTTAATACCTTGACAGGGGGCAGCCAAAATGAAATACTAAACTCTGCACTGCTTTTGCTTTTGGTACCAGTTTGGGCATATAAAGTGTTGAGTTCAACTCTAAAAAAATGGCAGAATATGTGTGTCTCCAGGTAGCCAGTATAAAGATCAAGAAGTGTTTGACATGGAAGATTATACACAGTGACCTTACCCTAGTTGTAGGTAAGTTTCTAGGGAGATGACAAATTATTTAACATGGTCTAGTGCATAAATAGGAATTGAAGTCAAGAATGCTTCTGCTGCTTTTTTGAAATAAAAAATATGCTTATTTGCAGACTGACTTAGCAACCTGTTTCAGTTAGCTTCAAAGGAGACCACTTCTCTCTTTTCAGAGAGTGACCTGCCAGTGTTGTAAAGTACAGCTAATACTTGGAACACATCAAGGAGAAATCTCTGTGGATAGTACTTTGAAAAGGCAAAAAATATAAGACAAGATTTAAGTGTCTATTTGCAGAGTTAGCCTTAAATGTTACAATGTTGTTTCTGGGCTTCTATACTGTTTGTTTACAAGAGAAAAGTTCCAACACATGCACTTTAGGATTGTAAACAGATGTCTCTTACTGGCAATGTTTGCTTGCTTTATGTCACTACAAAACCCAGTCTTGCTTATATTGTTTAAATCTTGCATACTTTTCTGTAGTTTTGTTCAGATTTCAACCTATAGCAATAAAAGCACCTTAATTTCTGCCAGGAGCAGATGCTAGAGAAACACAGAAACTCTAGGAAATATCTAAGGTATGCATGCAGAATATAATGTTTGACTACAAAGATGTCATATGTAATACACTCCATTTGGAAGACCAGCTATTCCTTTGACAAAGTAGGAGAATTAGATTTATTAAAAGTACAGTATCTGAGAACAACATCAGAAACTTCTTGGATAAATCTGTTCTTACAGCTGCTTGATCATGTGGCAGAAGAGGAGGCTGTTCACTGTGAAGTCTGTCTGCACAGCTCATCAGTGGCCTTTGCCAAGGGAAGATCCAGCTGTTTCTGCCTGCCTCTACCAGTAATTGCACTATCCTGTGCTGGTGAATACAGCACAGTGCTGTCAGTTATTTTTGTGCTCAAAAGCAAGATGATGGGTTGTGTACAGGATATTCCTGTACCCCCAAGTTACCCTTTTGACCAGCGTTTTTGAGTAAAATTTTAGTGCCCTGGGATTTTTCTGCAGGGAGCCATCATGCCCATGACTATTATATTACATTGCTTAGATCATTAAAATCACTGTAGTATTTCCTATTTGCATTTTTCATAAAGAGCTTTAAATATCAGGCCCTGAAGCCTTTTAATGAAAGAAAAGTGGTTTAAGTAACTGAAGTATTTTTTGTTTCTTCTATCAGTTGTAGAGTTGGATCTGCACCATGTGTACTCACTGTCCCACTCAATGGGGTAATACACAAATAATGTAACAACTCCTGGAAACAGGTATTATTTATTTTTGATAATGCTAGTAGCAACTCCAGGATGATAAAGTATATGCTTTATGCCCCGTAACAAAGTTTTCAGAATGCACCATGACTATAGCAAAATGACTAGGACTATTAATATCACATATAGCTGCAAGATTAAAATACCTGCTTGCTAGAAATTCTTGATTAATGTGTGCTGTTTGTTCAAGCTGCTCTCTAACACTTTAAAATCTCCCCTAAGTATCTGTGCATATGTATGCACATATATCTGAGAACAGCTGAGTCTTTCTGGGTTTTCCGTCTTTTAGTGTTTCAGTTTTTTAAAGTTGCTGTTCCCCCTGGATTATCAGTTGCATTTCTTCATCAATCATCTGATTCAAAGGACAATTCTTTGATATTTTTCCAATGCTAGGTGCTAAACCATATAGTAATATTCTTTAAAAAAACCCCAAAAACCAAAAAACTAAAATTAACTCTGACAGTGGCCCTTTTTATGTAAAAGTAGTTTTATTGCTAATAGTTTCTCAGTGTTTTTGTAAAGCAGTAAAACACAAATATTAAAAAAAAAAAAAAAAAATGTTGGAGGTTTTTTGGGGTGGTGTTAGCCTTTTGTACCTCGGGTTTTATACCCTCTGACCTCTCGGGCGAGAAACCCTTTCATTTTTATTTGAGTCAGTGAATGGCCAGATCTGTTTGAGCAGGCTTGTGCTCTCCCAGTGCTATTTTCTAATAATAAATCTCGTGTTGCCTCTTAAAAGTGAAGTATAAGCTAAAATCAACCTCTCCATTCTTTCCCAATGTTCATTATTGCAGTATATCTACTAAGAAAAAAAAAAAAAGGGTCAGCACTCTTTTGTTTTGCCCATCCAGTTGCTTCAGGTGGCTGCACTGTCATGGCAGAATCTACTGTATAAACAGGTTCTGGGGGCACGGTGAAATGGAAAATTTCAGCAGCTGCAACGAGTTGTTTTCTTCCAGGAGATGGCATTGTAACCTCATTAACAAACACCAAACAAACTGGGAGGGGAAACCCAGCAAGATTTCTTCACAGATAAGAAACTGCCCGTGCTTGAATAATGGAATTGAAATGGATCTAGTGAATTTTATTTTTCTTGACAAGCTACTGAAGCTTTCTGTTAAGACTGGCTTGCTTCAAAGTTCTGTTTCAATCCTTTGCAAGGTATTTCTGAAGTTCACTTCTGTAGTGTAAGTTTTGTCCAAGTTTGTGCAGGTGTGTGGCCACCAGGCAGTGCCAGATGTTTGCAGGTGGTCCAGTCTGGATGGCTGGGTACTGCTGCAAGGAGTGCAGAAAATCCCTGGGCCCCAGCAGCTGAGTTACATGGCTGAAAAAGCAGATTTTGTAGCATGGTTCCATATTTTCTTTCTACCTTGCTAATGAGCAGCCTTTCAGCATTCAGCTGGAATGGAATGGTGGCTCTTAACATAAGAGACCTCACAAAAGTAGCTTTGGGGTTCTGGTGAGCAGATGGATTGCCTTCCTCTGAATGAGTGCATTCACTTCTTCAGGTGCTTGGGCAACAGCACACTGACTTAGCAGGTCTGGAGTTTGAACAAGAGAGGATGGGTACATTTTAAATTTTTATTTCTAATTTTTTTTTTTTAAATTAGCAGATACTGTTTTCCAATTTGACCATAAACTAAACAAAATATGCAAGAAGACCCCAATTCCAATGGTAACATTCTCTGATGCTGCAGAACTGGGGTTTCCATTCTGGAAAAGCTGACCAAAGGAAGGACCAATCTAGAATCAGCTGTAAATGATTCTAATGAATCACAACTTGTACCATAATTATAAGAAAAGCTGGGGAAGGTAACTGCCCAGCATTGTCTTTGGAGATGTCTGTGCAAGCCCAACAGCAGCTTCAGGAACTCACAAACTCCTTTGAGGTGGTTTTGGCAGACCTGTACATGCTGCAAACACAAATAAATGCTGCTGTATCAGGTGCTCTTAGGGATAGGATTCTACAAAAGCCAAAACATTAGATTATTTCATTTGAAATATGCAAATGTAAATGCAAATGTGTGGATAAAAACAAACAATAAAAAGCCCCAAAAATCTTATAGTTCCTATAAATCTCTGTACTTTGTGCTGAACATTGAAAAGGTAGTGAATAGTGTCCATACTGCTGTAACTGAGCAGAAATTACTGGAGATGAAGGCTTGCTTTCTGCTCCAGGCAGCAGTAGAGGCAGAAAGAAAGCTGTCAAGCCCAGTGTGAGAATAAACACTGACCAAAACACATCCTTGCAGATGTTCTTCTCAGCCACTGCTATGAAACATAGCAGAATTTGGATGTCTGGCTGAAGCTTGTTTTATCTCACTTGTTATCATTTTGGTATTTTTTCAGTCTTGCAGAGGGTTTTATTTGTTTACTTTTAATTTCAGCCTTTTTCCTGGTCCTCAAGCCCTCAGAGCATTGCTTTTCTCTTTGGTGCTCACACCTAAAAATCCTGGATGCCTTTATTGTCTCACTGAGGAGAATATTTTGTCCAAAGACAGTACATCTGTCATCACACTGTATTGGTTTTGTAAAGGGGTTTTGGTTAGGGTCTTGTTAATGGGGAAAAAGGGCAGAGCAGCAAGCATTGAGCTCAGGTGTCAGGAAAACTCAGAGACATGGATTTGGATTGACTTCTCACTGCCTGCTCCCAGCCAGGGTCCTGAGCAGGTTTTGCCCCTTTCCATTACAGTTTCATTGTTAGTTTCCCAATATCTTGAAGCCTGTGCTCCTCAGTGGCTTCATCCATGATGCCCAGAGCACACAATATGCCATCAGCCTCCTGTTTCTCTTTGGAACTTCCTGTTCAGTTCAGCACTGTTTGTTCACAGCTGTTCCCCTGCAGAGGGATTCCTTCGCTCAGCAGGATCTAAATTCGTCACTCTTATGCTGACTCAGTATCTTTGAGCCCAGAACTGTTGCTGGTATTCCTTTACAATGTTCTCAGCAAAAGTACGCAGTGTCTTGGCTTTTGTGGCACATCAAAATTTTCTCATCTGATAGGATGTGTCTCTGATCTGATTGTTTTTCTGAATTTCATCTAAACCAAGAGTTTCATTAACTGAGTGGTTTCTCCTGCCAAGTACAACGCAGGGAGCAACTTCAACTTCTGTCTCTGTCTTAACCTACCACCTGGCTGTGCTATTTCAATGCTCCAATTGTTTAAGCTGCCATCAGAACTTTCTGGTTTTGCCATGTGTAGTTTCAACTACAAGTTTTGCCTTACAGGAACAGCCTGAATTTAAGGCATCAAAATTATAATGAATTTACAAAGATGGTGACAATTCTTTTTGTATGAACAGCTTGTCAAAGATGACTATTACAGTGCTCTCAGAGTAAAAACTACCAACTGAAATTTTATCTTAGTTAAAACAAAATTTAGGTAAATTTGACAGAACTGTCTTTTTCTCATTCTTAGAGTGATTCTCTAAATATCTTTCCTTTGTCAGAAGATGAGGGAGGCAAGGGATGGCCCCACTGCTCCTTGACACACCTTAGCTGGAAAGGAAAACTGGAACATCCTGAGGTTTGAGAAATTTCAAAAAGGAAAAATATATTTTTTAAAGTATACACTACTTGACTGCTCAGTACTTACTATGGAGCAGTTTTGTGCTAATTAGCATGCGTGTGCTGTTTCTGGAAGAACCAGAGCATATAAAACTTAGAGAATGTCATAAAACTGACATGCTTGAGTGCTCTCAGCTATCAAGAAGTGAATAGGTAATTTTAGATGTACAAGCAAGCAATAAGGAGCATTTTTTTCAGACTTTAAATGTACTCCTATATGTGGAAGTCCAATATGATATGGCAAATATTGTCCATTAAAAAACCCCCTGTATCTAGCTGACAAAGCAAAATCTCTCTTGCTAAACTCAAGTACTATTAAAGTCAATGAGAAGAAAATGTTCAAGATTTAAATTTGTTTTCTTATGCCTGAAATTCAGTGTAAAACAGTTTGGTGCCACTGGTTAGACCAGTACAACAGAATGATCTCAGCTAGGATGTACAGGCTGTGAGCTGCTTTCACTCAGGAACATGCCCATTGCTCTAACCATAGCAAGAGTGACTGCTCAGCAGATGCCATCTCCAGCTTCAGGGACAGGTTTGCTTCCATAATGGCAACGAGGTCACATTGCATCATTCTGGCCAAGATGGGCCCTTGCTTGCAGTTTTTACAGCTCTGCTGCCTGAATTGTCATTTCCTGGATGTGAATGCTCACCTTGAACTTTTAGATCCAGTTTCTTCATGATATTTATTCCAGTGAACAGCTGAGAGAATAAATCTGCTCTGACTTACCTTGTGCATAATCCAGTTAATTTCTCTAGATATGAAAAATACACCTGTTTTTATAATTTTCTAAGTTTCAAATTACATTGACCCACAATAATATATCTATTTTGGCTAAACAAATTACATCTCAGTGTGTCCACAGAGGCCATGAAAGCACAAAATGCATATTAATGGATAACAAAAGGACAGAGCATGCTCTGTGGTTGTGATGTCAGTTAACTTCTCAGAATCATATTTTCATATTATCTCACACTTTCTAAAGCACTTGCTGTAGCTTCAGAGTAGTTATAGGAACTGCACAAGTTAGAGACAAAAATACTGTTCTCCTTTCTGTCCCTGCAGAGGTTATCTGGCTCAGCTCTTGCAATCTGGTGTGCTTTATCAACTGTAAAGCACTGGCTTGACAATAAAGATTTTCTTTCCAGAGTGAGGAAATATCTGGAATTTGGGAAAGAGTTACTATAAAAGAGAGGCAGCTGAATAAGAAACAGTGAGATGGTGTGAAGCTGCTGTGGACCCTCAGATAATTGCTTTTAGGGCTTTAAAAATACAGGTGTAGGGTTGTGGTTAATAAATTCATATATAGGGCTGGGGAGAGAGCTGTGACATGGAACATTCCCTGATCCATAAGCTAATCATGAAACACCAGCAAAGGAGCTACCCTGTACTAGAGGCATAAAATTATTTGGGAATAGAACATCAGGAATAACTGTCTCACCTCTCTGGGCAACATGTTCCAGTGTTTGACCACCTTCATTAAAACAAACAAAAATCCATCAAAAACCATCAAACCTTTTCCATTTTTCTCTGCTCTTGCCCAGTCACTGCAGAATTGTTTTAAAATCCAGAGAGCTGCTTGATAGGAATTTATCAGAGGGCACATGTAAGTGAATAATGAGTTCTGGGCTCAGCCTCTCATTTAGATGTCACTGACAACAGGTAATATAGTGTAAGCCAAGTCAGGACCTTGCAGCTGATTTAATGTCAGCCTTTTAAGAAAGAAAAATTGGACTATAGTTCCTTGTCAAACAACCACATATATGGAGATAAAAATTATTTTTAAATAACTGATTCATGTTGACAGGTACAAGAGAAAATATGAGGAATAGCCCTTTCCTACCCATGCCCAAAGGAGCAAGGAGAATGGCCACTAGCCAGGTGTAGGTGCTAATGAAAGAAAAGCCAGGTATTTCCCTGTGTTGCCAGTGGCTGGCATGTCATTACCACGGGGTCAATTACCACATTTAATTAAATGACTTTTTTTTTTTTTTTAATAGATGTATATTTTCTGTTTCCTCTTATGTTAAAAAAAAAAAAAAAAAAAAAAAAAGATTGATTGTACAAATTAAATTAAAATATATCCTATGTTTATTTGGACAAAGATGCTGTGAATACTGGAAGAGATGTGATATTTTTCTGTTTTATTGTTTCTGCTGGAAAATACAAAAAATCCAGAGTAATCATTGAAAGTTCCAGAGAGTGAGCAGGAGTGAAAATTAAATATAACTTTTAATTATTTTCTGTGGGTTCAAACATTTGAATGCATCATAATAATGTTAATGTCTCCACAGCATTTCACATTTCTATTAATTTTCAAAAAAGGAGGTAGCAGGCTCCAGTGAGAGAATCATCTTCATCTTGTGGAGCTTGAGTCTGGTTTTGTTCTTTCTTTGATTAACTAGTCTAACAAAAGCTATCTGTGCTCCTCCTGCTGAGTTTAAGCCTGCTACAATTACTGGGATTGGGGTAAGGGTTTCATTATTTTACTGTGCTTCTCTAATTCTTCATAATGGAGCAATTAATTTTAAGACGCGGATTTTGCAGAAAGAATAAAGACCTGGAACTATGAAAAATATCACCAGAGAACACAACTTTTATATCTGAGAAAGAGCCTGAAGATGGCCTATAATTAACAGCTTCTTGAGGTGCTGCATCTAGTCAAAAGCTATTGTTAATATTAATTCAAGTGCTGGCAAAGCCATGGGGATTCTGTGCTGCAGCAGACAAAGCAGGATAGTAGAATATAATCACAGACTTCTATTGTGGTATAAATGACAGCAGCAGTGCACAAAGATCCGTGTTGCAACTCATCTTTAGAGTAGCTGAGGCAAAATTTCTCCTAGATGTTTTATTGTGAGATTTTGATTAATAACTTTGGTGCATTAGGAACAGAGGGAATAGATCTGATAGTACCATGAATGAAGAAAAACTCATTTAGATATATTATTACACTTACCAAGTTGCAGAGTGTTTTAAGTGAAAGTGGTTTTTTCAAAAGTGCAAATGCTGTATTTTATGAAAAAGTAGTTGAATTATTTCTGTTACGTCAGTCACTAAATTTAGAGGAACAGTTGCAAAGACCATCATACTTGAGTGAAATCAATGTAGTGCTTTTGTGTTTCTAAATAACAGTGGTTGAGAACTATCATAACAAAAAAACCCATAAACATAATTTTCACAATTTCCACTTGTAGAGTTTTATATATATTTCTTGTCACACACTGCTATGGTCTCTGCTGCACCCTGTGGTTTTGTTTAGAAGAATCACAGAAATATTTAGGTTGGAAAAGACAGCTAAGATCCCAAGTCCAGCTGTTAACCCATCACTGCCATGTTCACCACTAAACTATGTCTCTAACTGACACACGTATGTGCCTTTTGAATATATCCTGGGATGGAGAGTCCCTGGGCAGCCTCTTTCAATATTTGGCCAACTTTCCAGTGAAGAATTTTTTCCTAATATCCCACCTAAACCTCCCCTGGTGCCACAGGGAGGCCATTTCTTCTGACAGAATTTGCAAATGTGAATTTGCAAACTGGGTCTGAAAATGTAATACTTGAAATTCTGTAAATATTTGAAAGGCTGTAAATCTATTTCTTGGCTCTCTTTGTAGCTGCAATTCTGAAAGAATTTTTTATCTGGTTTCATTAAAGATTTTGTAGCAAGCTGAGCATGTTGGAAAATCCATGTCCCCAGTGGTAAACTAGTTAACTGGTCAGTTAACTGTGCATTTTCCATAGCAGATATAACCTTGCCTAGCTAATTCCTTCAGAACCACTGATGCACCAGGAACTCATCTTTCTGCTGCCTCCTCTCAGCAATGGAAAAGATTTTGTGAATCAATATCACTCTGAATTTTAAGAACACTTTGACAGAGCAGGTAGTTTTTTACTGCTTTACAAAAAGCTGTTGCTTTCTACATATATAATGCTATTTTGCTGTAGCATTAGGTGAAAAAATGTAAAGGGATAAAGGAGAATTTTTAAAAGGAAGGTCATTGAGAACAAGAGGTCAGTAAAACCATGGTATTTTCTAACAAAGCCTGGTCACTCTGCAGTAACATTTTGCTGTTATAGTGAGCACAGGTGAAGTATCCTGAGCACCTGTCAGGTGTGCCAGACACCAGCTGAGGGGCACCACCCTGTACAAAAGCTGCAGTTTGAAATTTGCCCCTGGTGATTGGCAGACCCTGGTGGCACCACCCTCAGCCCTCCCTGTGCGTGTGCCTGTGTGGCATTTGGGGAGTTTCCCAAGCCCTGATGCCCAGGCTCCTGTGGGGCTGCTTCACTGCCAGCTGGGCTGTTCTGAGCCATTTTTCACCTGCCACCAGCCCCAGCTGACACAGGACCCCCCTTGGAGTGTCCCTGGCCTGATTGTTCTTGCTTTGAAGTCACGATGCTTTTACCATGGACTTCAGACAGCTGGGAGTGAAGCCCTGCTCTAATTTGCATTTAATCAAGAGTATTTTTCTCTTTTCCTTTTTCAGCTTGGCTTTGCATCTTGTGTTTCCTTATTTGTGTATTAAAAAATATGCAATAAAAAGGATCTCTTAGTGTTCAGCACTCTAAAAATCAGAGCTTTGTTGTTCCCTGGAAGCAATTTCTGAACTTTTTCTGACAGTGCCAGTAGGTTTTCCACAGCCAATAATCACAAAATGTCAGCATTGTTAAATGGGGACAATAAATTTTCAAACAGCTCCATAACATGATTTTACCAGGCTTTAAAAAGGTCAGGTATGAACTGTAAATAAGTTCCCATCTCACAGCTATATGCCCCTTTCATTAGAGAATAAATTATCATTAAGATAAGCAGTCAAACAGTTATTATCCTGTTTCATTATGGCCCTATATTTTGCTAGTTAGGTAGTTAGGCTGTCCTGCAAAGATAAGAAGGCTCAGTAAAAGAATGTAAATTCCCCTTTTGTAGAAAAGAATGTGAAGAAAACAAATTTTGGAGAGAATCTTGGATCAAACCTAGGCTATGCAGTTTGGTATCTCCTTTCTGTGATTTTCTGGAGCACTCTGGGACCTGCCATGCAAACATTGAAAGAAAGGTCTAAGCAATGAAGTGAGGAGCAAAGCAAGCCCCCATCCCCCTTCTTCTCAGAGCTGGAGCCAGTGAGAGCACACTGGATCATCCATCTAAATTAATTATGGGGGGAAAGGGATACTGTCGTATTTTACCCATAATCTCTGCAATAATTTTCTGTATGAGGAGAGGTCTTGGAGGAACAACATGGCCCTGCCACCACCACCTCCTCTCCTGGGGATCAGTAGGGCATTGCAGGGAGGGAATTTTAGGAGTATAAAGGAAGAAGTGAACAGAATTTAAGTTCTGATGAGGAAAAAATGAAAAATGTAGGCACAGACTTGGGAAAATAAGGGTAAGAGAGAGACAGGATAAAAGGAAAAGATGGACAGATTTGAAAGTGGAAGGAAGGGACACAGCAACTACAGGATACATTGAAAATGAAAGAAATCCCTCCCAGAGCAGGAGGGCCCATGCACAGCAGCTGGCTCTGCTTTGTAGGTAGGAGTGGAACATCCCAAGTGGTTTGCATCTGAAATCTTGGACAGCCAGGATGGTTCTTCTGGGGAAACTGGGACTCACAGCACACAGGGAAAGACAAGTTTGTCATTGCAAAGACTTAGCTGTGAACTGCTCAGGCTGTACAGATTACCTGTTATCAGGTCTTGTGGAGCAGCAAGGAAACAATGAAGAAAGGCAATTATTTTTCGTGCATTACAGGGTTTCTGTCTTCCCTACAGGCACTCCTGCTGAGGCCACATGAAGATTTACACTGCAGTCATAACAAATTAGATTTTTCAGTATTCTTCCATATGCAATTAAAAAAAACTATGTGTAATATCTTACAAGATAAAACAGAAACGTTTTATGGACATGCTGTAGGAGTCAATTAAAACATGCTGTGTTGATCTGTCACCCTGATTTGAGCTATGTAGAGCATCTCATCACCTTGTAGGTTGAGGAATGTTACAAGGCTGATTTGCACAAAGGAAGAACTCTTGTGAAATGAAAAAACCCAACCAGATGAAGGCTGCAAACTTAACAGACAGATGGTTTTGGATATAAACATATTTCCTGTGGTGGAAGAGAAAGCTGAGATTAGGAATTAAATTTTTCCCAATATTCGTGTGGGGCATGAATTTGAATGGAGCAAACTGATAGAGCAGAAAGTTTCTCAGAACTGGTAGCTTCATCAAAGAAAGAAAACAGCTTGTCAACATTTTTATTGGCTGGAGTAACTTGTTATTTGATTAATTGATTAATCACCATGTTTGCGTGTGATGAAATAGTCCATGCTGATACAGGACAGGCAGGTGGTGCTTTGATGCTGCAGAGCTGATTTGGCCAGATGCTCTGGGTGACATTCCCATGAGGCAGCCCTGTGGACCAGCCAGGGTGGCTCTGTGCAAGCTGGTGCACAGGGGCACACTGCCCTGGCTGGCTTGTTTGGCCTGGGCTTTGTGCCAAGCAGTGCCCCAGAGCTGGAGCTGTTTCTGTCCCCTGGTTCAGCCACATGAGCCAGCTGCTGCTGATGGTGACCACCAGCTCTGGGCAAAGAGCAGCAACTCTACCTGCCTGCCCTGCCCAGCCCTGCCCTGCCCTGCCCTGCCCTGCCCAGCCCTGCCCTGCTGGGTCACTGGTGCCAGAGGAGCCCACCAAAGGTGCTTTTCTTACCTCTGGATTGGAAGCAGCTATAATTTTAACAGCTGATTCCTCTGAGCCAGGCTAAACTGCCTCTGGCACCTCACAGAAACCTGTCCTAGAAGAATTAGTCAGAGCTCTGTTGACTCAGCCCTTCCATCAGGTGTGTTGGGATGGGAGCACCAGCCCTGCTGCTCTGCATGGACAGGAGCTTGGCTCATGTCCTACCCAAGTGCTGCAGCTGGCAAATCACTGCTCATAAATAGCTGTTCTAAAGACAACCACCTCCCTCTATAAGGAAGATTTATTTGTGGAAAATGTTTTGAAGTGTGGTTATACAGCATCTGGCATAAATTGCCCATACAGAGTAACTGGACAGTTGGATGATCAATTAATGCTGGCTGTTCTCCATCCTATTGTTTCAAAGGTATCAGGTAATGGATGGTTCATGTGCTCTATGCATTATATAAATAATTCAGTTTACATCTAGGAAAACATGTCTTGTCCAGGAAGCAGAGAATTACTGGTTGTGTGGCTTGGAGATGCCTCTAAACCATTTCAAGTGTAATAAATTAGAATACAATGAAAGAACTTATTTTCTTCATCACTGCTGCCTTTTGCTTCAGCTACTGCAAATATCTGTGTGAAATTCTATTGCCTGTACAAATATTACAGTATAAATTTTAGAGGAAGATGAAAAGAAATTATGTGAGATCAGAAACAACAGCTGTACTGCTGTAGGAAGGCTTCATGGTATATTTACATTATTATGCATATTATTTACATATTATATTTACATTATTTCAAAGAAGTAGGAATTTCATACTGCTTTTGCTTAGATAAACGAAGTTTTATGTTTTTAAGCTATTACTATCAGTCAAATGACCTAATAGGAATTTTTCCCTAAAAGAGAGCACTGAAAACATCTCTCAGTGCCTGATCACATTTGAAGTCAATGTTGAAATTCTGCTGAGACACAGCACAGCATGATTTTTTCCCAGATGTTTCTGTCCTTTAGTGAAGCATGTGGCTGCACTTCTGAAAGCAGTTAAATTATTACTGCAAAGAAGCTGCCACCCATTGGGATGCTTAGTTTGCCTTAACTATGTTTTCTGGGGAGGATGTATTTGATGACTGTAGCTGGAGAATCTTCAGATTAACAGCTTGTCAAGAAAAGTTGACTTCCCTCAGAGTTTTCCACAGTTCACTTTTATCTTGATTAGTAATCCTTTCTGTATAGGGTCAGCAATTAAGAAAACTCTTCTTTTTAATTATTGGATCAAATTATCCATGTTTCCATCCCAGACTTCTTTGTTAAGATGCATAACCTTTATTTTTATGAGCAGTGCATCAACAAGTTACAGCCATTTCTTACTCTAAAACACCTTAACCACCCCCAGAGCTACACTATTTAATTCCTCTGTGTATCCTCAGCATATACTAGAGGGGGCTGTTATACCCATAAATGAGTTGCCTTACCCATGGGGGAATGTTAAAAAGGTAATGAAAAGTTAATGTGGTATTTGCTTCTTTTTTATATACTCATTAAAATGATTTATAACTGTGATGTTTATCTAAACCCACAATTAGAATATTAGATTAAGTGTTTACTTTTGATGTGGTACATGTAAGAAGCTATAATACCATTTCAACCTGGAGCATAGGGAATTGAGAGAACAACTTAAGTTGTTTCTCAGTTAATTACTGTTCTCATTTGCCTCACCCCCTCTCTGAAAATGTCTCTTAATTAGAAGGGCCTGGTACAGGATTGTGCTGATGTTTAACATCTTGCAAATTTGAATTGGTGGTGTTTCCAAAAAAAACCCTACAGAAACAAGTCAGGGCTGTTTTTTCCAGCAGCTTTAAGAAAGTATCACACACAGGGTAGTGTTTATACAAATCTTGGATGATTCAGTGTTATGTGCTCCCAGAAACAGGGGGGAAGAGAAAGCACTGTGCCATTCCTTGGGAGAGCAAAAGCTGAATTCACAGAGAAAAACACCTAACAAATAACAGATTAATACACAGAGACCATGAGGAGTTCTGTCAGCCAGCAGGACCTGCAGCAGCTGTTCTCAGGACCCTCTGCACCAGTGGAGCTCATAATCTCCAGCATCTTCCTCTACTCTGCTGGCTCCCACTCACCCCTCCAAAGGTGATGGCACGTGGGACATAATCACACTAAAATCTTTATACATAGATGTAGAAATAGCTCCTAAGCAGGCAGCAGCTCTACTCCATTTCTGGGTGGTTTTGAGTAATTTAATTTAATTTTACTCTCCTTCCTGCTCCATGCATGTGCAGAAACGACCAAAATTTGTGGCTTCTCTCTCAGGGAAAGTAAAATCAGGTGCAAAGAGAGTGTATAATTTCCAGCACATCTTCTGCCCACACAGTCCAGGAATCAGTGACCACCTCTGACTATTGTGGGAAGCTGTGGAACAAACTGGATCTTTGATGGGTGGGCTGGAGCTCCTATGAACTGCAAGAAAAAAACAAAAACAAAAACAAACCAACAAATAGCTAACTGTCCCAAATGATGTTTCTCAAGCCATTAATCTAGCCCCTGTCTAGCCTGTTCTCTCTATGACAATATGAGCTGCTGGGCATGCACCCTCTGTCAAAGCAGAGGGCAGCAGGCACTTTCTGTCCTGTAGCCTGTGTCCAGCCATTCAGAGGGTGGGGAGATGCAGACAGGTGAAGTGGATCGTAGGACAGTGGCAAAGGCCAGGTTATTTCCCCAGCTTTTTCTGGGAGGATGTAGGTGGACAAAGAGATGCTATATGGAGAAAATGGAGGGAAATGGAAAAGAGCATGTTGGTGGCCAGGAACAAAGTGGAGCTGTGATAAAGAGGTGATGAGGAAAGGAAAAAGCAAAATCCAGACTGAAAATCCTTCACCTGGAGGGATGCTGCTTGACTTTCACCTTCTGGTTTTAAATGATCACTTGAGGACTGCAAGTGGCACACCAGTGATGTTCAGCAGTGTGGCACAGGTATAAAACCACCTCTGCCTTAATACAGGGAGTTTGGCCTTGGCCAAATGATGAGTTGTAGTTAAGACTTCATTCTCACAAGCCTATAGCTGTCTCCTCCTGTTTAGCTTCTAACTTAGGATCAGTGAAGATCAAACACACCATCAGCAGCCTTTCCAAAGCTGATAGCAGTCCAAAGCCAGCACCAGTCCCCCTCACTTGTGGCAAGTCTTCCCTAGGGTGCATTCAGTCACAATAACAGCTTGTGTTCTTCACCCCTATTACAGAGATGCCCAGCAGCTCTGCCAGCATTTGTGTCAGCATTTTCTCTATAAACTCATTTTTCTTTCTTGACTGACAAAGTGCCAAATGCATGTGCTGTTGCCTCTCAGCTGAACAGAAAGATGTGAGAAACAGTTCTTTTCTGCTCCTAGTAACTGAAGAGAAGTATTGGCTGAGTTTCAGAAACTCTGAAGTTCATGTCACTTGAAGGTATTTTGGAGTGTGTGACATTGAATTAATCCTTTTTTCATACAGGAAAAGCTGAATTTGAAAGTTTGGATGTCTCTCTGCAGACTCATGGGCATGAGCTGGGCCACACTGAAAACAAACCAAACATCACAGTAGACATGGTATTTGATGCTTTTGTGTCTGTGGACAGATTATTCATTGCACTAAATGAATTTCATGCTGTTTCAATTGCATGAAGGTGTGCTCAAGTGGGCACAACCTGTTCCTCTTCCTTCCCACTGAATGGCCTGAAATAAGGGCTCCTCTGCTGGCTCCCAGCTCCCAGCAAGATGGATCAGAGCCAGGGAGGATGCTGCAGCCTCACCGTGTCTTCTCATCACCTGGGACTGAAAAAATGTTTGCTGATTCTCAGGAAAATGTGTTCCTATCCCTCCCATTTCCTGACTGGGTGTCATGGTACTAAGCTTGGTCTCTAGACTGCATTTGCCTCTTTCCTGTGTCTGTTTCCCTCATCAGGTTAAATGCCACAGCATCAGCTACATATCATCCTTCAAGGGCTTAATGAAACTTTTGGGGCTACTATCACATCTTCATTCCCCATCTCACTTGACCAAAAGTGGTTTTTGTTTTTGCCAAATACTGTTACTATGCAACATAACAGCAAATAGCTGGGTGTGATGTTGGATGGGGTTTATTGCAAAAGCTTTAACTGTGATAAAAAACATGTGCTAAATGTTATTTTTAGACTTGTGTATGTTAAGAGGTCATAGAGTTTTAATTTAAATACAGCTTTGTATAAATACAGCTCTCAAGCACCTTATTACTGAGATCTGTATGTCTCCCCAGGTTCAAGCTTGCTTACACAATGGAAAATCCGAGTTAAAGCAGAAATTAACTTCTTTTCCTTGCTGATTTTGTTTTTCTTCATGTAACAACTTTTTGGTAAGAAAATCACTGTGGTGACTGATGGGTGTGGTAGACCAGAGTTGAGCTGCTGGGAGTTCAGGCTAAGACTTGCAGCTGGCCTCATCCATCAGTCCATCAGTCCATCCATCCATCCATCCATCCATCCATCCATCCATCCATCCATCCATCCATCCATCCATCCAGGACCACTCTGTACTGGCATTCACATTGCATTTCTGAGAAATCCCCTTTATCTCTTTGCCTTGTTTTCTGCAGGGAACATGATGGGTGCATGTCAGCCCCCCATTTTCCCCCTATATCTCCTCTCCTTTTCATGTATGTGTGTGCAGATCTGCAAGCACACACACGTTTTCTAACCTACACTGGAATTTGTGTTTAGCAGTTGCACTCCTTCAAGTCAAGCAGCACTCATCTTTTTCTAGCACACAGCAATATGTTTGACCTTTCTTGAAACTTTGGACTTAAGCTCAGTTTCACTAATCCTAATGACCCAATACTTTGCACTTGGGTTCAAAGACCCAGTGCTAGCAGGTGTGTAAGAACATACATGCTTAGGTAGCATCTGAAGGGGGGGCTTGAGATGTGGCCCAGCAATCTCCTGTTTTCTCTGCCCTTTCACAGAGATAAAACCTCCAAGAACAACACTGGAGGAATTTTCTTAGTTTCACCTCCAAAAAGCAATTGATTTTCAAATTTGTTGTCATATTTAATAATGAACTTTTAATCAGTGGCTTTATTAATGCTTAAACTACTATGAAGAGAGTTTTTAATTTGGAGTTGTGCAGATTTCCAGCTGACGTCTCTTGACTTCTCTGCAAATCTGTTGCTTCACTCTCAGGACTATTCTGCCCTCCTCTGTGAGTATCAAAGGCAGCTGCTTTTATTGCAGGTCTTTTGTCAGACTGGAGAAAGTTTTCCCAGTAATCCTGTTGGAGGCAGCAGACAACAAAGAAATGGCTGAAAGGCAGAGCTGCTGCCTATCCAAAAGGAAAGTCTCAGCACTTCAGTCACAGCAAAGCTATTTGTAAAATGTATGTGAATTCCTCTGGTCTGTGGCAGCAGGAAGGTGACCTGGCACAGGAGATCACAATGCTTTAGCCCATGCTGTGTTCACCTCCTGCCCAGCTCCAGCTCTATCTGCTCTCCACAGCGTGGCTCCCCTGTAATGCCTTTTGTCATTCTCCCTTCTGCATTTGCCTAGAGTCCTCAGAGATTTTAACTTAATGAAATCATTCCTCATGTTTCAGAGGGAACTTGGCTTTTCCTAGTATCCCATGCTGCTGCCTCATGCCTGAGGGCAGGCATTTCAACTTGTCATTCATTGTGAATGCAAAAAGAGGATATCTGTGCCACTAAGGGCACACTGCTCACATTTAAAATCCTCAATGCTTCCCCAGCATAGCTCAACTCCCCAGGGTACTGGCGTCCATGAAGTTGTGCTGGCAGAGATGCCAGCCCTCTTCAGGTCACACTTGTATCTTTGGCATTTTAATGGCCTCTTGAGATCACACAGGGGTGGAGGTGGAAAAGAAAGGTTACCAGGGAAGTACTGTAGTCTGAACTACAGAGGAGAATGAAAGAAGGCAGCATGTCAGATGATTGTCACAAAATTGTATGTATTTTTGAGTAAAATTCACAGAAATCAGTGGGTTTTACTCACCAAGGGATTCCAGTAAAAAGCAGTCAGGTACACAACACTCACCAAAGATGGTTGTGACATCTGCCAATGGATTAAATTATTTTTCCCTCAGAAGACTGAATGAAGGCTCCATCACCAGGAAGCCCCTCATTGCAGCTCACAAACCCCCACTGTCACTGGTGATGATGCAGTCTTTATGAGCACTTGTGAGGACACTTCAGGTGTTCCATGGTAATACTTTTCATTGGTGACCATGAGACCAAATTCATCCCTTCTCACACCACTTCATCCCAGAGGTGGTCCACTGGGAATGAGGATGAGAATCAATCCTCTAATCCTGACAAAGCAACTCTTTTTGCCAACAGCCACAGGGTAAGAGGTAAATGAAGGCAGGATGTGAAGCATTGATGATTGCCTTCATTTTCCTACCTGCTAGGAGGAAAATCTGTCTGTCTGTATTTCCTTCTCTTTCCTCGATCTTGGCTGATCAGTGGGGACAGGTTTTGACCACTGCCTCTTTGCCACCAGCTTGTCTCCTTCCTGACAGCTGAGTGCCCAGTGCTGCTGGGACTAAGTGAAAAGAACTACAGTCAGACTTCTGGTTTCCACTGCAGCCCTATATGGATAATAATTTCTTTCAAAACCTTCTTTAAATATATTAATCCAAATGATGTTCATTCCAGAAGAGCACATCCTGGGCATAGTATACTTAATTCTGAGTCACCAAGACTCAGCTGAGAGGTCTCCAAGTAACCCAATGTCAGCTATCCCTGCTTTGAGTGGAGAGTTGAACCTGATGACCTCTAAAGAGTTCCCTCAAGTCTAAATTTTTCTGTGAGGCTTCAATAATTTCTGTATGGCTCTGTCCAAGTAGCACCACCACCAAGTTTTCACAGATACTATGCTGTAAATAACAGCAGAATACTTTGGAGCTGACCTCAAAATTGCATTTGGACATGATAATTCATGCAGTTCTAGCAAAACTGTGAGATATGCTGTACTTTCACAAAGACAGGAGGCTACCACAAGTGTTTGTGACCAAAAACTACTTCAGATCTAAAGCTGAAGTTCTAGGATCTTTCTCTGTCTCTTGCTTCTGCCCCTTCTGTTTTTTCATAGCACTATTATCCAGAAAGAATTATAATTTCTATCGACAGAAGAAGCTCTTCTATCCCTAGGCCCTTTCAATTAGTCAAACAAAATTTCAAGTTCAGCAGCACCAGCAGCTTGTGCACCATAGATCCTGCTGGTCCTGGCCTGTTAGGTTTCAGCACAGCTCTTTTATGACCAAGCACCCTTTGCTACACATGCATGGCAGGCCAGGATGTTTGGAGAATGGGCCTGGCTCGGAGCTCTGGCAGGCACAGCCAGGAATAAGGACAGATCTGCTGATTCAGGATCCTACAAACATAGCTGATCTCATTGCAGTGAAAATAGGTCACTAATCACACATGGCCTGCATCCAAAAACTGGCCAGGAAAATTGAATATCTGCTGGCTGAAAACTCTGTTTTACTCGAACGCACAACAAGAAAACAGTCTGCTTTAATTTGTTTAAAACAACCACCAGATTATGGGAGCAGGACACGAAGACAGTGATCTCCCTCCACTGTTATTCTTCAAGCAAGCAACTCATTTATTGTTCCAGCCCAGCCTTGGCTTCCGTTCTCACACATTAAAATAATGTGTAGTTCGCACTTCTGTTTTTAACCTCAGTTAGAGCGAGAAGGTCTGATTTATAAAGAAAAATTAGCATTAGCCTATATGTTGATGACACTGATTTCTTTTACAGGCTTCTGTCTAGTGAAACAAGTGAGTTAATATTGCCATAATTAGATCTTTGTAAGTAAAAATAACATGACAATCCTGGTTTGGGGTTTGTGGGTTGCTTTTTTTTTTTTGTTTGTTTGTTTGTTTGGGTTTTTTAATAAGACAAAAACCTTCTTTTATTTTTAGATCATTCTCAATTTTGTTTTTAAGCTGGTTGCCCATGCTAATACTCTGAATAATTTAATGGGAGAGCACTTAGACTGCAGCAGAGCTGAGAGTTACTGATGTGGAATAAGTGTACTGATGTTACACAATGTGCATGGTGGGAGGGAAAGTCCAATCAATATAAATGAATCTCTTTTTCCATTGAATAAATGCTGTGTCTCTCAGTCAGCAGCTGGAGAGAATATGGATGCTTTATGGAGATAAGTTCTACTAAAATGTTAAATCTGTCTCTAACAGATCAGATCAGGCACATTTCCTCTGCTAATCATCAGCTGGTAAGCAGGAGAGGTCTTCACCTTCAATTGTGCACAGAGCAGTGACATGCTCATGTGAAAAGGGTAATTGTGATGTGAGTAATTGTTCATAGAGTGGTCAGAAATAATTGCTTGTACAATTGAACTGAAGACCCAAAAGAGGCTGATAAAAAAAATGGCACTTACAAGTTTGTAGAAACTTTTTTCAGCACATGTACTCTTTAATATTCTCAAACTACATTAAAGCAAAGGTAATACTTGAGAGTGGGAAATTCAGGAACAGAGACTAGCTCACAAGAGCCCTGGAATTGCCTGCATGTCATGCTACAGGGAGTAGTTGCAAGGTCATTTTTGTTCTCCTTCCACTGGCACTGGTCCTTCTTGTGCTCTGGAGGTGAATTTCTCCTTGCCCCTCCCAGTCTCCATCACTGCTGCTACCGGCCCCATCCCTCGTGTGCTGCCTAGGGTCAGAGACAGCCACACATGCTAACCTTCCAGGGAGCTGCTTCCTATCTGGAGAGCTTGGCCACACCACCCAGCAAACAGGTTCACAGCAGTCCCTGCCAGGGAAGAAGGGAGAGCAGAGGAAAATGGCATGCCTGTCCAGCAGCTCAGGGGTCAGGAGTTCAACTCCTGCCTTCATTTCTCTCCCACCCCATGGCCACTGATCACTAGTTGCAATAACAGGAAAGGGTTTGAGGAGCACACACAGACACATCAGAGTATGAGACATGGTCCTTCTGACCTTGAGGGGATTTGTAGAGGCTGAAGTTGTGGCTGCATTTTCTCCCTTGGGAAAGCCAGAGTCACAACCATGCATCAGTGACATTTCTGTGCAGTAGTTAATGCTGAAGCTAATGCAGGAACAGACTGTGTCATCACCAGACAGAGCCTAGCTTCTATTTACAAATAAGAGATTTTGTGACTGTGAGAGTCTCTCTGATGGCAGACAATTCTGGTAGTCCCTTAAGGCTGATATCACTGATTCAGCCAGCAGAGACAGTTTTTGATGGATGTTTTGTGCCTGATTGGCTCTTGCTGGAATCTCACACTAAGTGAAAATAACGGATTTCTTACAGGCTGCACAACTGTAAGTGTAACTTGATGAGAAGTTGTTCATCAAGCGTGTAATACAAGCATATTTTGAACTCACTGATTTAATAACAAGCTGTAGATGGAAACCATAAAACAATTCACGGTGAGATAAAGGATTGAACAATTCAGATGAAGAACTGAAATCAGACCTGTGACTGATTTCAAGTGTCTTCATCTGTCAAGTCATATTCCAGAGTTAGATGCTTACCTGACACAAATTAAACCTTTCTGCCTTATATGATCTGAAGCATACCTAGGGTAAATGTAATACCCATAACCCTTCTCAGGAGTGACCTTGCTGCAGCAATAAAGGGGTTTTCAGCAAAGGAAAACTCACATTCCCTTAGGAGGGTCTGCAAGCCTGCTAGGAGCAGGGCAGTATGGCCCTGGGTGAATTAATGTGTATTTTCTTTGGCATGTGCATACATAAGGACATATTTAGGCCTCCTGTTTATTTGCTTAGGCAAGGTTTAAGAGGGAGCAGTGGAGGAATGAACACCAGAAATGTTTGAGCCCAGTGCAAGGTAGGAATAAGTTGCCTTTAGGAAGTATCTCCTGAGCAGCTGAAGAAAGTTAAAGAAGGCAGCTGGAAACAGCAAGCCCCAAGCAAAATAACCCCAGTGGTTGTCCTGTGGGGCACATCAGAGCAAACCTCAAATGACACCCTGTAAATAAATCTCCAGCACTGACTGCCAAATACACGTACATCAAAAGTCAAGCCCTCGTCCATGGACTCACATAACACAGTCTCAAAGGAGTTTATCTTTTCTGCCCTCTTGTAACCCAAAACAAAGTTGTTGCACAAGACTGTGAATCAGTTCTAACATACCCCCTGTGCTGGGTTGTCAGCCAGTTACTGGCAGCTCTCACTGTTGTTTTTTTTTCCTCTGCAATATGCACATGTTTCTGCACAAGCACATTCAAAAGCATTTCCAATTCCAACTTAAACCCACAAATCTGGGGAAATTCTAAGTTAAGCTCAATGCCCATAACAGCTGCTTATGGCATGAACTGGTTAAAGCAATTCATCCTTTTATGAACCTTTGATGAAGGGACTTCTGTTATAAGAGAAATGTGCTGGATTTCATGCTTTAAGCATTCTATCTGACTTCTTAATGTTGCTGTGAGACAGAGCAGCTTGTTTTGCAATCATAAATAAAATAATAAATGTTCTGCCTGATACTGTATCAGCATGTAATTCTGTAATACCTGTTCTCCAAGAACCTTGAAATGCCTTATAAATCCTGTCTTGTCTCCACTGCCATAATTTTGAGGTAGGTAAATGTTGTTAATTTACCTGTTAGCATGGAGAAAGGATATTCTAGAGAGTATCCTGTCCATAACCATGAGTAGCTGTGCAGGGAAGGGGGCTGGGCTCATTCTCTCTTTTCTGAGTTAGACCTTGTACCTGGGAGGTCAAAATAGGTTATTTATAAACTGCAAGTGGAAACATCACAGTTTATCTTGTGACAAATATTTGGGAATTTCAAAGAGTATTAGGAGGATGGGGTCCAGTACCAGAATGCATCTCAGGGACTTTTCTATAATTTCTTTTGTAGCCTTGAACAAGATGGTTTGCTGCCTAGAAGTCATAAAAGAACATAAGTGTTTATTAGAACATAAATAATATTTTCCAGTTCAACAGATCCTGGAAAGATTTCCTCTAATGAGGCAACATGATGTCAGCTGGGCTGGCAAGGACAAATTCACTAGTGCTTCCCAGATTCTGGAAGCAGTGATGCTGGGATATGTCTGTGTACTGAGAGGAAAACACCTTGCTGCTTTTTTCTTGATGTTTCCTCAGTCTCCAAACAGATGATGGTTTCTTTGTGTCACAGTTTTCTGCTTCAGACTGCCAAAAATTGTCCCTCATTGCAAGCCTGCAGTTTCGCACAAAACATTCCTATTTTCACAAGAGAGAGAAAATTTGATCAAACTTATCCTCTTGATTTGTTTGCATGCCTACTGCTTTCCATTGCAGGAGAACTTACTGAAGATATGAACTGGTGGTAAAATTGTTTGGTCTTATCAAAACAAGCAGCTTTTCCACTGAGATATTAGAAAAGTGGTTAAATCAAAACACTTGCTGTGTTGCCTTTTTGAATTTCTAACTGGGTTTTACTACCCTTGAGACTGGTAGATTGACAACTAAATCAATTGTGAGGGCTTTTGGTGCTGTTGGGTTTTGGATGGGGATGCTGGCTTGCAGCAGGCAGCCACACCAGGTGCATTGTGCCATGCTCTTTGCTGCTCTGGGTCACTGCAGGAACTGCAAACACAGGAAAAAAATATTGAAAAGTTGCCCTTTGGACTGAATCTGGTACAGTCATCTTTGTTTAGCACCTTCAAAAGAAATAAATATTAAAGGCATAGGGGGTTTTTGAAGGGGGGTTGTTGTTGGTGGTATGGTTTTTTTGGGGTTTTTTTTTTTTTGTATTTTGGTTTTAGTTTTGGGTTTTTTCTCAATTTAAAGGAAAAAGGAAAAAGCAAGCAAACAAACCCATGAAACAGGAATAGAGGATCATTATATTATCAGTGCTGGTGAGCTCCAGCTTATGTGCAATGGCTGACATGTCTGAAGGTAAACAGGCAGGCTCCCCCAGCCCATCCTTCCCCTCTAGAAGCTAACATTGCTAGAAAGAGATGCCAAAGCAGCTGACACCAAGATGACAAGAGGGTATGTAATGTCACACCAGTGGGGAGCAGAGGGCAGAGGCAGCCCAGCTGGGAAGAGCAGAGTGGTGCAAGCCCAGCTCTGCCTCGCTGGATGTCTGTAGGATGATGATCTGTCTGGCCAAGAATAGCAACCCTCAAACTGCTCCTCTTTTCACTGGGGCTGCTGTGCTTTATAACAGCTCGTGACAGGTCAGTTTTTGCAAAGGAATTTTGATATGGGTGGCCCAAAAGGAGGAGGGATGGTGCTGGGGGACTTGAAATGACAATTGTATTGATGTTGCTGGTGGTCACTGAGGGAATATCAGCCTGTGAGCAAGAAGCAATTTCTGCCTCTGCACATTTCACCCCTGCTGCCCCCTCCTCTCCCCTGGGCAGGGGCCTTGGGCTCTCTGGCCTGTCACCCTTCATTGACCAACCAGGCTGCCTAAAGTGACTGTAGGGTGGTGATGCATGTTCCCAAAGGCATCTCCAGCCTGTGCCACTGGAGACACAGCCTGAGTCTGACCTGGGGCAGGCAGGAAGCTGTTCTTGGCAACAGGAGCCAAAGGCAGGGTTTTGCCCTCACCCTAAGAGAGGCTGTTCTAAGAAAAGCACAGTGATGTCCCTGGACACTTTTCACAGATAGCTGAGACTGGAAAAGAATGAGGAGCAGGACCATAATCCATAGGAATAATTCAAATAAATAAAAGAACTCAAATTTTCTGAGCTTACCACGCTTCACTCTTCACTGTGTTTACTAAATTATCCTGTGTAATGAAATGCCAGTAAGCAATATTAGGATCTGCAGAAAGGTCCTTCCATTCTGAAGCTGGCTATTTCAGCAGTGGCTGATGAAATGATGCTCAAATGGGTTACTCTATCTGGCCATTGCCAAGAGCAGAGTATTTTCATGTTAAACTTACAGGAGGAAATGCATTATATTTGTTTGGTTTTTTGTTTATTTGTTATGGAAATGAATTGTTTTTCACAAATTTGGTAATGTGGTTGTGGAGAAATGATTGTCATGGTGGAAATGAAAATTTGCTGTCAAAGCCAGTGTCTGTTTGGGAGGAGTGGGGTAGAGATTACACACATCCCAAAATGCACACACAATTTAGCAATACACACTTCTGGTTAGGATGACAAAGACTTTCAATGTGCTAGCCTCTCTGAGGGGATTAAATGCCAAACTGTAAAGCCTTTTGACTTTGCCTACAGCTTAAAATGTGATTATTTCTTTTATGTGCAGTGGAACAACTACCATGAGCAATTTATCCTTCATAAAAAGGTATCCAATAATCTAGTGATTGGTGTACTTCTCAGAGAAACTGCGGTTTGGATCCCTGCTTCAGATCAAGAAGAGTGTGGGACTTGAACCTGGCCACCCATTACTTCTGTGCACATTGCCATCACCTAATACCTGATGTGAAGTCCATTGCTGTCTCCTTTCTTCCAACTCTGTGACTTCAGTCCAGGAGAGGATTCACAGATAAAGATCCTTGACAGTGTTAAGCATCTAGCTGACCAGAGGGAGCACTGCATTTGTTTTTAGGTGGCTGGCTTTTGGAGTGTTGCCAGGTGCTGCAAGGAGAAGCAGGGACTCTATGCAATGTGATAGCAGTGAGACTGGAAATTGGAGCTTCTATCCTCCTCCTAAGAGCATAACTTCAAAAGCCATCTTTGAAGCCTTTGCTTAGAAACTGTCTGAAATGTATGCTGGGCTGTGTCCTCACTTCAGCAGGAGTCATGGCCTGTATGTGTTTGTACTTCACCCAAGTCTGTACAGCAGGGCCCCAGAAGTTAAAACCTATTGCTGATACCCAGTAAAAGAAAAGGGGAGGCCTCTGTAGGGATGCAAAGAGGGCAGATTCACTAGCAGAGATGGCAAATAGATTGGTACAAACATGCTGGTGCTCACATCTGCCAGGCTGGGGTTGTGGTAATGAGCACTTGCAGGGAAGAAGAACAGGTTTTATCCCAATGGATGGACAGGGAGAGCCACCTCTTGGCTTTGCCATGGGTTTGACCTGTGCCTGTCAACATAGATCACCCCAAAACTGAAGCTCAGATGCCCAGACTAGGTTGGGAGTGTGTAGGTTGGTGTTATGGGGACTGGAGAGGAGGCCCCACAGCATCTCCCATGGAGACTGCATGGGCAGCCACAGCCTCAGAACATAAAAAGAACCACAGCCAGATTTTGTGTGAGACTTTGCTGCTGGAAACCACTGTATAGTTCTGGGGCTTAAAAAGGTACCTCACTAAAACCTCTGTGCAGCCATAAATGCTATTTGTGCTCCACAGTGGCAGTAAATATTTAGTTTTAGCTTGGTTTAGTGTGACTGAGGCACACAGAGGAAATTACTGGGAAAATAACAGGTTAGTGTGTGACAAACAAGCTGTGCTTAAGCAATAAGGCAAAACTGATCAATTGTGGTCATGGTGAATGTGCAGCACAGGCAGAGGAACTGGGCCAATGGGGTGGATTTTATAAATTCCTCATTTATTTGGTAACTGACCTTTCAGCCATATAGAGGCAGGCTGAAATACCATTGCAGCTTTTCTCCTTTTTCCTACATTTAAAAAATAATGTATAATCTAGAAATAGATATGACAGCAGGTTTTTCAAATGGTCATTTCACATTAAAAACTTGATCTGTGCACTTACCTACTTGCTGAAACATCTGCAAACTGCTAACTTTTCTGTCTGCAGCCACTTGAGTAAGACTGATAAACCAGAGAGCCTGTATTTTGTCACCTTAAGTTTCCATGGTTTTTTTTTTTGGTCTGACACCTGAATTCTCCCAGACTTGCTTTGTCCCTAAAAAGTAAGCATTTAATTCACTTTAAAGCTTGAATGAAGTTCTTTAACTAGGTTTTGTTTATGAAGGTGAGTTCTTCCACAAAAATATTTTAAATATTTGAAAATTTACCATTTTAAGATCAAGTGATAAATGAGCTTTTGAACTTGGCAGGGACTAAGCTGTCATAGAAATTAGAGATACTAGAGGCTGCAACTCTCAGAGGCCACTTGGACTCACAGGGTTTTCATAACCTACCAAGCTTCATTCCCTGTCCCTGCTGATGTGAATCCAAGACAATGTGGAGGATATAATTGAAACAGCTGTGATCTGAGAGGATGAGAACAACTGGGAGCTAGTGCCTGGTGTTCTTGGGAGATGGCAACATTTGTAAGGCATTGGAAAATAACCTCTGGTTGCTCAGAGAACTTTCCTTGCCTGTGCTCACCAGCAAGGAAGGGACGAGCAACAGCTGTCACCACTGCAGGGCAGGCAGCAGTGGGAAGGGGTAAGCTGGAGGATTAAAATTAGACAATTTCCAAAAAAGATGCCCAGCCTGACTGCATGACCTCAGATGTCAGCAATTTGGATTTTTATCAGGGCTGTTTTTCTGCACAGAGAGGCTGGGTTCCCTCCTTGTCTGCTTGGACAAAGCAGTTAATGAAAAGGATGCTTTGGTATGAAGCCCTTGGTTTGACACACCACAAATTTATCAATATACAAGTTATATTATTTGAGTTCATTTTTGCAGAGTTCATTTTATCACTATGTTTTTTATGTTTTACCACTAATTGAATGAAACTCAATTGTTATTGAATTTCATTTTTTCTCCAGGCACTGGAAGAAAAAAGCAAATTCCACGAGGAGGAGGTGATTTAGAGATGATTTGAAATTGCTGTGCTTCAGATGTGTTGTCACGGTGTACCTTTATCTTGGGCATCCTTTTCCACTAGTTCAGTAATCTATGTAAATAAAATGAGAAAAAAAAATTCCCTGTTCTTACTTTGTTTCTCCATCTAAAATTGCCTCTAAGTTTTCTTATAAAAACACACAATTTAAATGGGCTGTTCAAGCATGGAAAATAAGAACCCTTTGCATACAAGGGGAAAGCATACTAATCAAAAGCAATAAAAAAAGAAATGTATTCCTATTTTTCTACAAAGATTGTTGGCTTTAGAGCTGCCCAACAGAATTTTCAAATTTAAAAAAATTCAATACATAATCAAATTTAATTTTTGTGTCTATTTTAACCTTTACATTTTGGACTATTTGTTATTGATTGGAGAATACAATCCAAAATTTTGTACTTTTTTCAATTATAGTTTTGATTTCCTTTTATTTCAAAGTATTTTAAACTGTCAGATTGAAATTTTCCAGCCTGATATTTTTCCACAGTGATCTTAACTCAATACCTTATTTTCCTCTGCTTTTCAGAAGAAATTTATTCCTAATCGGTGTTTTCACGCATTGTGGCTGCGAGCAAGACATGAAAACATTGTCAGAAATGTTTTGCCTGTCTCTTTCCTATTCCTTTGAGCAACACAGCCATGCCTGCAAGAGCTGACACCCCCAAATTGAGCAGGCAGGTGCTTGTTTGTACTGGGCTCTCACTGCTCGTGGCTTCCCAGCTCCCAGAGGGTTCATGGCCTGGCTGGGGCAGCACAGGAGGTCAAGGCTCTCAGTGCTCTTAAAAACAACAGCAAAGTCAGCAAGCCACATGTCTTAACTGCTACCTGTTGATTTAGAGCTTGTTTTATTATCAGGGGCTAGGAGGCACCTGGGTTATTCTCCAGCAAGGAGAAAGCCAGGTTTGGGTAGAAGAGAGAAACTGGGCGCAGCCCATCTGTTGCCATAACAGGAGATAAACTGATTATTTGTATTTTGGCAGTGAATGTACCTTTAGAGGAGAAAAAGCAGAATTGATACTTTAAAAAATAAAAATTAGAAAAAAAAAAAGGAAAAAGAGTTGGTTTTTTTCTGCCTCTATTGGCAGTTAAAAAAACAAAAAGAAGGATTAAGGTTCCAGGCTATGTTAAATAACTGTGTTTGTGAGGCAATAGGTGAAATTCTGCTGCAATCACTTATTCAGAAAAATAGGTGCCCTGTCAAGTTTTATTTTAGTGGTCAGCTACCCTAGCATAGAAAGTACAAGTCTTGGTCCCCAAGCTCCTGGGTCTGCAAGCCCCAGCCAAGTGAAAACACTGACTGCCTCTTGCAGCCTGGATTTTGAGTCAGAAGAACCTTGAATGAGGCTTGGTTTTGAGAGATTGCACATTGATGGCAGCCTGCCTGGGCTCAGGTGAGCAGCAGGTGAGTAGCATTCACCCTCATACTGTGGCTTATTTTAAATTCTGATGGGCAGCAATTTCTCATTGCAACACCCAGAGGAGTTTTTATTCTCTTATTTTGCCTGTCATGGATATATCTCAAATAGCAAACCCCATGCCCACTGCTACTGACCACACAAAGTGTGCAGAGCATGGACAGTGTTTAGCATCCTTCTTAGCAGCCTGTGAGCCACTACAGGTACACACCACAGGGTCTGGCTTCTGTTGGAAACCAATCAGTGCTTGTCCATGAGTATAGCAAGGCAGTATGGAATTAATTAGCATTTGAACTCAGTTTATCTGTAGTTTACTTCAATTCCAGCAGTGCTTCTTTCATAGATTTTTTGTGCTAAGATGAAAAGATACCCCAAATGCACAGCATTATGTTTATTTGGTTCATCCTCTGGGAGAAGGACAGATCTCATGGAGATGTAGCTCCATGGGGAGGCCCACACTGCAGAGCAGGGTTGGTAATACACATCCTGCAGAACATGGTGCTGGGAACCCAGTGTCAAAGCTGAACACAGCACTCTGGCCTTGATCTGATGGGTTAGCATTTGCTGGATTAAGTCTCTACCATACTGCTTGTATGCTTTGCCATTCTATGCCAAACAACAAATTAAAATTACTAGATGAGAAGTATTGAGACACTGTTTTTCAGCAACACCTGTATACTAAAATGACACCTCTGGTGCTGAGCCATTTTGTTAATGAAATAACTCAAGGAAAAAAAATAAAGGAAGAGATCAGTGCATTCCCAGAGCTAGTGACTAATGCACACACATATTTCTGTGGTCTCATAGGAAATCTGCCCATAGTTAGTTTAAGACTTGGCATTAGGTAAAAAGAAAGATATTGAATTTGTAGAAAACTCCCAAACTGTGAGGTGAATATATCTTCTGATTACTAACAGGTCTGCAAATGTTAACACAGTCTTTGTTTATATATTATATCCCTGGTGAGGCACACCTGATATTAGCAATAGAGTCCCCCTTTTTCCTTTGGGCCAGGTTTCATGGTTCTTACTCTTCTTGCAGATGTACTTAGCTGAAAGCTTTGGAAATTTTCATACAGCGATTAAAAATCCTTCTTTTTATTATTTTAGCTACTCTTGCTCGATATTGTGACCTTGCTCCAAGAAACCTTGTTTATTAGCTATCTATCCTGAACAGCATTTCACTGTCAGCTGAGGCATTTAAGCAATAACTATATTAATTCTTCATCCATCCTGCCTTATAGACTTGACAACTTTTGCTCTCATCATTATCGTCCAGGCTTGCCACTATTAAATAGACCACATGCCAAACCCTCTGGTGCTTTACTAGTACTTTCCTTCTAACCTGGAAAGGCTAATCTTGTTTCTCATGCTGGGTCAAAGGCAGCTTCTGTTCTCAAATGTCAAGAAGCCAGCTTAGCACACCTCTGGCTTTGAACTGCTGGACTGGAAATGAATGACTGCTCTTCTAGGCAGGAAGCCTGAAAATTCATTATCTCTTTTTTGGATCTTAAAGTAGTTCTCCTTATTTATGTGTTATCCTCATACCCTGATCTCAAGTATTTATCAAATGTTCATTAAATGCTTGCTCTACCTTGAGTTTCTCTAATTTAACATCCGTTTTATAACATTGTGGAGTTGCATGCCAAACAGATCCTGGCATCCTGTAATATTCTTCTTCTATTACCTGGATTAAAGATACAAGAAGGGATTTTGCAGTATGTGGTCTCCCAGATAAAAACCTGAGGACAGCAGTATTTAGCATTTAGAAAAATCTGTGATGCACCCAAAATGCTAAAGGACAGTTTGTCTGTAACAGGGAAATATATGATTATTCACTTTCTGTACTGTGAGGGGCTTCTTGAGCAAGGTGGGCTTTGCATTGTAGTAGCCATGAACACCCTCCTATAATTCTCATTCTGTAACAACTAAAGATACAGATTAGTCACCTCAAAATTGCCATTGGATTTGGGCACTGGGTCCCTGGTGTTTTTTTCAAAATCCTAGCCAAATAATGGTACATATGTTCCCTATGGACCTATAGTATCTCAGAACTACTGTCAAAGCCTGAGCCCTATTGTGCTCAGTATCATGTGAAAGGAGAATAAAAAGCAAGTGTGTGCCCTGGGTCATCCACAGCTAATTCTAGGATAAATCTGGTGCAGACATTGTGAGACACCTCTGACTAGTTTATAACGAAAAACTGTTTCTTTTTCATTCAGACCAGCACTGGGAAAACATACACATTTCAAGCCATTTCTCACTGTATATAAATTGTAGGATGTATTTGATAAGTAATATGCTTTAGCAATTCAGTGGAAATAACATGCTGCTTTAGTCACCTTAGAAATGGCATAAGCAGCATCTAGTAATTCTTCCATGTCCAGATACTCCAGTTATTCCAAAAGCCCATACTCAATTTCTGTACACATCTCTCTTGGATATTACACTCTTTCATCAAAGTGGCATTTTGCCCATATGCCCATATTTAAGAAACTGTGACAGCTGGATACTTACAAAGCAGAGAGGATGCCTTCACAACTGTGTGTAGGCTGTTTTCTGTAAAGGATTGACCCATTTCATCAGTTGTGGGAGGAAAGAGAAGCTGAGGCAAACTGGAGAGATGTGAATATGTGTTTTGAATGCAAAGTACCTCCTCTCCAAACCTTTTCCTGCTGATACTGGAGTCCAGGGCAGGACCCTCCTGCTACCACACCTGGCACATGTCCTGCCAGCCCCAATCCTGCACCCCTTTCAGCACTGCATCACTTTATAGATGAGCAGCAGCCTGAGTCAATGTCTTCTAGTGTATTTTGACTTTTCATACAGATAGATCTTCATGTTTCTTATTTCATCCTTTTATTCACAGAGACTTTTTTTCTGGGTCTCAGCTGTAGGACACCTATTGTTCTCTGTTGGCTGAGATTGCAGAGCAGCCCCTGTCTTAAAAATACTGGGGCTGCAACCATGGTTGCACCTCCTCAGGCAGTCCCTTCATGCACTCTGGTGACACTGACAAGACTGGGAAGTACAACCCCTATTTCTTACGTTTTCAAATTCTCCAGTACTTGTTCTGTTATTTCACCCCCCACTCTACTACTACGTGGTCAACAGAACACAGACCCAGTTCTTGGACTGTGATGCCATATTCCCCCTTTTTTTATGATGGGGACCTAGTTCAATGGCACCTCTTGTAAGCAAAGGTGCTGCAAAGGAGGAGAAGAGCATGGGACATGTGCTAGGCACACAGTGCCTGCCTAAGATATGTCAGCCTAAGATATGTCACAAAGCAACATTTCCATGGCTGGCTTTCCAAATGGCAGATCTGTTACCTTGATATCCACACCTTAAGTGCCCAGTGGGAGAGAAGACCCCTTCATGTATCAGTGTATGGCAGTAAGGTGAACTCTGGGATTGCTCTTCCAAACCCAAGGAAAAGTTGTGGCTTTGCAGCCCACATCCTAACAGTTTCACTTGTCCCTGCACAATGCCCCAGTGAGGGTTGGATTGCTGATTCTCTCCCAGGTATCCCATACAATTAGACACAGATCTGAGACAACACAGTGCACAGGTCTCCCCAGAGCATTTTACTGGCCCTGGCCACACATGAAATGTCCATCTCTAGACAGAGAGCAGAAGATAAAAATCACCAAATATCACAGAAAGGGAAGCAGCTATTCCAACCTATTTTTAGCACAAAGATCAGAGGATTTGTGTACCCCAGCAGGACACACAGAAATCTGGTGTCCCAACTCACAGCTAAAACACACACACACACACATACACACACATACACATGCACACGCACACACACAAACACACACAAAATGATGGAAGACACCAGGTTAACCACTCTAGAGTAATACCTAGGTACAGGTTTGAATTGTGAAATAGGGCAGACAAATTTACACCAGAGCTCTCCTTTTTCTGAGAATCAAGAGATGATTTTAGGCTCTCCAGTGCCCATGTGCCACCTCTCTATCATACAGGCTTCCCAAATCTTAGTTACACATATTGATACTTCTGCAGATTTGGGTTTTGCTTGATGTTGCTTGAATCTTGATGCAGCATTGAGTACTTTGACAGGTGCTAACCCTGCCCTCCCAGTGAGCATTGCAGGTGCTTCCTCCTCCACACTGTCTGGTTATTCCTGGCAGGAGCCAACAGATGCCCCAGGTGAGTCACCTGGCTGCTCCAATGCTGTATGCCTGGGCTCACCCTGCTGAAGTGGCACTGATTATTTACTGGAGTGATGCAAGGAGCTCTTACACACAGTGAGTTGTAGAAAAGAGAACTGATTGCATTGCAGCAATGATTACAGGAGCCCTCTCAGATATCCACCTACCCACAGGTATACTCACCTGCTGCTGCTGTGTATACCTGTGGTGCATCAGCAATGTGAGGAACAATTTAGGGTGTGTGGGATCCTCCCGGGGCAACTGTCAGCAAATAAAAACCAAACAGAGCCCTGCCTTCTCTTGTGGGGGTTCCTTCTTGTTTCTGTTCATCCAGGTAGAGTGTCCTTGGTGAAATGGTCTGGAAAGTCTCCAGACCTTTGTCAGCAGCTGGTATTACAGTGAGTTAGGTCACACAGAAGTAGCAGATACAGTGCTACAGGACTGCATCACACTGTGGGGCTTTCCCCAGCCTCTGCTCTCCCTGCCCCTCTCAGGGAAGCCAGCAAACTGCCAGGCTGCCTGAGAAAGCTTTTGCTTTCCTTAGTTGTTTCCTTTGGACCAGAATTTCCCAGAACTTCTCCCCATCCCCTCCCAGCTGTAGCTGGGAAGGCCATAAATGCAAACAGGCTTCTTTTGCAAGTCTTCCATTATTCTGAAGCATTTGATTGAAGCAGCATTAAAAATACATCCCCAGTGCTAAGGATGTCTTTGCTTTCTGTTGTCAACAACATATTTTTAAATGAAACATTCCAGGGTTGGGGTTTTTTTGGGTTGGTGTGATCGCCTTGTTTCAGCCTTACTTAAGTAGGAAAATATTTCCCTTGGAAGGAATCCAAGCCCACAGAAGTCAGGCAGAGTCTTTCTGTTAACTTTAAATGCACTATGGACTAGATTGCTGTAAACCTCTAAAGCAAATACATAGGTAAAGTCCAAGGTTTAACGAGGCAGATATGGCAGGACCTTTGATGGTGAGCATCCCTGATGTCCCATTAGCAGTTCAGAAGGACAGCTCTTCATACAGTGGGTATTTATAAAGTTAATTGATGGCTGGATATTTATAGCTTTGCAATGATCTTTTTAAGGATCCAGGCACCAGGCTGGGTTTTCCCTCGGGGAGGGGAGAGGGGGATGGAGTGGAAGCAGCGTTAACAGAAGTGGTGGGAATTTGCCACAGCTCTTCCCTCACTGCTAGTTTTGGTATCCCTCTCCCCAGCTTCACTACCTCAAATATTCAGTGTTTCTGCACAAAGACACAGCTAGGCACTGCTGTGATTGTAGGTCTCTTTGTGCCCTCCTTGCCAGCCCTTTCAGCCTCCCACCCTGTGATCCTGTGGCTGGGACAACCCTGCAGTGGGGAGGGAATTTAGCCCCTCATCAGCCCAGGGCTGTGCTGGGGCAAGGGGAGGATTCAGAAGAGGTTAGTGCCCCTGGGGTCACTTGGCTGAACTGTCCCTTCAGCTGCTGCTTCTCCTGTCCCAAGCAAAATGAGGATTTCCATTGCAGAAGCAAGTTCTGCTTTGGGCTGGGAGGCAGCCCCAGGACAGCACTGGGCTGGCAATGGTGGGCAAGGGGAATGCCACCAGCACTCACTTGCTGCCACCACCCCTGCCCTGCCTGTAGGCTTCCTTCACTGGGCTGAGAAAAGGGCTGGGAGCTCAGCATGCCCTAGAGCTGCTGATGTAGGGCTACTTGCCTGGATTAATGACAGCAGCATTATGTCTCCTGCCTCTGAAAGGGCTTGTGCCCAGGCAGTACAATTAAGGCACAATTTGGAGCCTGGTATCCTTCATTTGCTGCTGCTAATTAGCAAAGCAGCTCCAGCCCTGAACAACCAAACACTATAAATGCAAAGGAAAGCAGGAGGCTTGTAATACATGGACAATATCCAGCAAACATTTTGGTGGTTGCATTTTTCCTACAACTCAGTCTCACTGGAGATAATAGAAAAGCCAGAGTTACTCTGAAGAAAGACCAGCTATTAGCTCTGAAGAGTACTGGTGAATAGGATAGGTTTTGATCTGGTGCTGGAAACCAATCACTGTTAAGATCTCTCCTTAAAAAAACCCCTTATTTAATGTTTACATAAAATCACCACATATAAATAGATTGAATATAGCCTCTGGAATCCAACTCAGCATATTTGCCTTGGAGTATACATTTACCTCCTGAGAATTCATACAGTAATTAGATGAATGTGCTTAATTAATCACATTTCCTGTGCTGAAGAGGTTTGATGGAAAACATTTGCTTCCATCACTTTATTAAAGCATTATTGAGTGTTGTCCTTGTCATGTGTTCATCACCAGCCTTCTCTCCAATTAATCCTGACAAAATGAAGTTTACCAACAGCAAAGTAAGCCAGTGCTCACAGTCACTTTGCTGCAGCTTTGGGTACATGCCTTCATGCCTCTAGGTAATTACTGGGTAATTGGGAGCAGAGTCTGTTTAATCTGAGATGTGCTAAATATAAACCATTTTCAGTGCCTGATGGATACTGTTTTAATAGCTTGCTATCTTCTACTGCTGTGGACATGTAATGCATTACTATCTTTATTTATGGAATGTGTTTATTATCAATTTTAAAATAAAAATGTGGTTTGCAGCATGGTTATTTTACCTACAAAACAATTATTGATTGTTAATTTTTTTCACATAACATAGCTGAATGAAAGCATGAGGATTCAAAATAAGAGGTGTGAAGATAAGATCTTAACCCTTTCCAGAGGTGCTTGTTTTTTGGCCTTTAACATTTAACATTACTGAGGCTCCATATTCTGTAAGCCAGCATCCAGTGTGGGGACACAGATACCTGGCAGGGGACTGCCAGCTGTTTCTGAGGCTCAGGAGGGGACATGGCAGAAACCCCAGCACAGAGCAGGAGTGGGAGCAGAGGAGCTGCAGGATGAGGGAGCAGAGCAGGGGAGAGACCTGGGAGCAAACCCCAGTGCTGGACCCCACCAGACAGGCTTGGGCAGGGAGACCCAACCCTGTTCCCCCTCATCTGAGGCCAGGAACAATCACAGGCCTCCCTGAAGGGAAGCACAGATCACAGAACTACAAGGGTGAAGGGTCTGGAGGGGAAGCCTTATGAAGAGTGGCTGAGGACACTTGATTTGCTCAGGCTGGAGGAATCTGAGGGGAGACCTCATTGGGGTCTTCAACATCCCCAGGGACAGATCTTCACTCTCATGATCAGTGATAGGACCTGAGGAAACATCATGAAGCTGTGTTAGGGCAGGTTCAGATTTGGTTTCAATAAAAGGTTTTTTCACCCAGAGGGTGGTTGGGCACTGGAACAGGCTCCCAGGGAAGTGGTCACAGCACCACCCTGACAGAGTTCAGGAAATGTTTGAACAATGCTCTCAGGGACCTGGTGCCACTCTTGGGGTGTCCTGTCAGGGTCAGGAGTTGGACTCAATCCTTGGGGGTCCCTTCCAACTCAGCATTCTGTGACTCTATGATTCTGCTATGATACTGGGGATGTATTTATAAGGGCTCTTCCCTCTTGGCCACCTAAAACACTAGGCATGCAGACAATATATCAATGCATGCAGATTCTTTATTCTACCAACTGTGCAGTCCCAAGAAGTCACTTATTGTAGAAATAAAGTAGCTGTCATAAGCACTTCTGCTTACATAGTCATTAGGAATGGAAATGCTTATTTTTATACAGAATAAATTGCTTACTGGTGGGCAATCAGATTTTCCTCTTCTCTGCCTTATTGCAAGAATTTTATGTTACAACTCAGGCATTTTTATTGCTGATGCATTCACAAAGTTACTTATTGTGCATAGCAAGATATCCTTCATATATGAATGTGCATTTCCAGCAATTACACTGAGCTACTGCAGAGATAATTTTTAGCCAAGGGAACATTTCTTTCTTCTTTTTTCTTGTAAACCCCACCCCCAAAACAAAAAAAAAAAACAAACCAACAAGCAAATGAAGAAACAAATCTAGATCTGGCTGCAAAATATTTGGCAACACTTTGACAGTTTTGAGAGTGCTTCTGTGTTCATAGTAAAGTTTCTTCCAGAAGTCCCCAGTTGCTGTTTGAAGGCAACCTGGACTCAAAGTTTACAGACAGACTTAACATGGACTCCTTTATGCATGAACTATCCTACTATCCTCTGTCCCTGGGCCAGGCTGCCATTTGGTACATAAACACCATAGAGAAGGGACTGGGTTTTTCTTTGACCAAAAGAGGAACCTGGGTTACTCTAGCTGAAGATTCACTTGGGAATGAAAAACTCCACATTAAAAACTCGACTCTGTCAGGGACAAGGGCAGCAAATGCATTCACAGCTTGTAAAGAAAGAAGGTTCAAAGGAAATGAGAAATGTGCAAAACAACACTGCAAATACTGGCTGGGGAAAAGCCTGTGATCATCTTAGTTGCTATTAGTAAATAAGATAGGGAGGAACTCTGGGCTTCTTGAGCTCCTCATGGAGGAAAGCAGTGAAGCATATGCTCTGAGCTATACAGGTATCTACATGCTTGCTATACCCAAGGAGTACCCTGCACACCTCAAAGTTGCTAATTGCACTTAAAATCCTGGCAGGAGTCCCCCATCTGATACCAGCATGGCTGTGCATGCACTTGCTTTCTCCATATCTGAGGGCATTATTTGCAGAAGTGCTGAGAGCTGCCAGGGCTGGGCTGCTGCCAAGCACAGGCAGGAGCAGCTGCCTGCCCCTTGCCCCTCTGCACCCCCCTGCCTGCAGAGGTGTGGGAGCAGGTCTGCCCCCACCAGCCATTCAGACCTCAGCTCATCCACACAGACCCACCATCAAGGGTGCCAATTAGTGCCAACAGGAGCTTATTGAGTGCTGAGGCAGCCTGGCTGCTGTGCAATTGCTGGGAAATTAAAACAGACTGTTCCTGCAGTCTTGTTGGTTTGTTGGTTTTTTTTCTCTTTTCTTTTATTATTGTATAGTAACTACAATTAAATCTTTCCTGGCATGGCATTTCATTTGAGAGCTCTTTCCCTGTATGACTGTTCTGTATCCCTGTGTGAACTACTTGATGTTTCATTACACAAATAGACTTCATTTGCAGAAATGGTTCCCTGCTGGGAAAAATCAAATGCTTGAATTACAGGTATTCTGCAGGGGGGAATCTGTCCTCCAGACAGTGAGACTGGGGGTTAAGACCTGCTCTCAGCTGCTGGGCTGGAGCAGTTATGCTGAGAGAAGGATTTTTTTTTTAAAAACTGTTTAAAGGAAAAGGCTTCTGGGTCTAAGGGGGAAAATAATCATTGCTCGAGATGTGCCAGGGACATAGAAAGCCAAGGCCACTGATTGTGCTGGAGCCAACTGTGGGAAGATCTTGAACAGCAGCCACTGAAGCAAGGCATGAGTTTGTCTGCAAACACCTCCTCAAGTTCATGACCCACCTTTCCTGCCTGTGCTTAAAATCTCACTAGAACTACCCAGGCTGAGTGGATTTTGGATTGACAACAAAAGGGGCAGGAACTCTTTGACATGTCCTATTCTTTCTCCCTTCCATTGGACAGCACCCCCTTTCTAGGGAACTGCAGGGGTCTTGTGCTTGACCCGAGCTGAGAGGAACAAACTAACAACAGAGAGCTTAGAGGACTGTTAACCAATCTCACCCTGCCTCCCAGCTTCCTCTCTTCTCCCAGTTTCGTGCCTGGTATGGGATTACATTTTCACCTGGTATGGGACTCACATAACAAAAGTCACACTCTTACATTGGGTCTGTACCTGGGCTACTTATCCAAATGCACTCAATGGTTAGAGCAGCACACAGGTATCTGTGGGACTCCTGATATTCTAAGGCAGGTCTATTCCACATCACATGAATTATATCCTAGACGTGCCTACTTCTCCCCACTGATTTTTTAGGAGGGGCTGGAGCTATGGGCTCAGACACTGTCTGCCATCTCCTAATTTTAGTCAGAGGAATCCACAGCAAAGTCCTTCACCTGTATGTCCTATCAAAATATCTGCACTTGCTGCTGATGCACCATACATATTTATGCTCGCACTGAGATCGTCCTTGGGATTTTGTGAATCTCAGGTAACAGCAACATTATGTATCAAGGTCATAACTTGCTTTCCTGAATAAAATATTAGTGTAGGAAGCAAAATAGTGTTAAACCGTTACCTTCTGGTACTAAACCCCAGCAAGTCTATATTCCTATTCTTCCAATAGTAATGCAAGAAGTTTTCATTAATGCTTAATATAAAAAGATCTAGCCCATCAAACAGACTGTTTTATTGTTCAGAACTTCTTTTCATAGGAAGTTTGAATTTCCTGGGCTTAGGCAGCCGATTGGTTGGGATCTCTGCACTGCCCAGCTCTCTGGCCAGTGATGTGTCTGCAATTTAGGATCAAATGGAATCAGCTGGGGGGTCCCCTGTTTAGGTTTGAATACAACATCCCCTCTCCTTATCCAAGGACTGTTTTATTTCTAGAATGATCGAGTTTGGAGGTCTGATATAGTCAAATTTATCTGGCAGCTGCAGCTCTGACACATTAGCCCAAATAGGCTGTGTGCACTCTTATGAGGTGGGATCATAGGGCATAAATAGTCAGGCACTTTGATAAGAACAGTAATAATCAATCCCATCCCATTCAGCTGAGATGAAAATGTTTTCCATGGGCTGGATGCTCAGTAAGCAGCCAAGGCACTTTCACACTCAGAGATGCTTGAAGCAGACCTGCATGGGAGCAGAGTCAGGAAGCTGGAAAAATGATAGATAATTCCTCCCTGTAGAGAAGGACCTTGGGCTAACAGGCTCGATTTTGACAGCATTGGAGTGGATTAGTCCTGGGCTAAGCCCCTGCATGGAGCTGACCACCAGCTGTGGGGGCTGGTGCTATTTATACCTGCATCTCCTCCACACTGCGAGACGCCACGTGCCAGTGGTGACAGACAGAAGCCTTTCCTCAGCAAGCTGGCTGCTCTGAGAAGCAAACTGCTTTAAATCAGGGGAAAAAAAGCAGAGGAGGAAGTGAGGAACAGCTTGTGCTTTCACAATGCAGCACCCACACACGTTGAACAAGCAAAACAACAACCTGGGTACCCTACCTGGGGTTTTGGGCAGATCCATGAAGGCAGTGCAGGCAGTGGATGAGTGGAGGGGTGGATGAGTGCTGATGGATCTGGCACTGCCTGCTGTCCTGTGCTGCTGCCCATAGCCTTGGGGCAGTGCCCAAAGAGCTGCAAGAGGTGGACAAAGGGACACTGTGGAGGTTATGTAGTCACTTGTGTCCTGAGGGTTTTCTGCAGCTGGGAAGCAGTTTCGCTTTCAGGAGGCAGCCTTTTTTCCAAGAGGTATGGAAAGGCATGTAGTCTTCTGACTGGGCTTGAGGGACTGGATCCTTTACACACTCAAGAGATTTGCCTTTTGGGTATCTAAAGAAATAAATCACTGCATTTTGGATAAGTGAAAAGCATTTGTGCCTCTACAAAAATAATTTTAAAAGTTCCAACACTTAGTTTCTGAGGTTAAGATGAACACAAATTTTTTTTTTTTTGTTGTTCCATCTGTGCATCAAAAACTGCTGTTTCTGAAGCTCTGCAACACCTCCAGTCCCAAGCAGTGGAGGAGAGCCTGCAGCTCTGCCCATGCTCTGTGACAGCCATGCCATGCTGTCCAGTGTGGCTCCCACCCCACGCTGTGCCCTGTGCTCTGTGTAGGGTGTGTGTGTGGGGTCAGCTCTCTGGCAGTGATGCCTCAGGGCTTCCAGCCAGCATCCAGCCTGGCCAGACCCCACAGGCACAGCCTCTCTTGGAAGCCCTGCCTGGTTAATTATTTTTAGCCTGGTTCCCTAAAGAAATCATTCTTCTGTGAGGACATTGGTTGTGTGGGGACTCAGCAGTGTGCTGCAGTCCAATGCAATAGTAATTAGGAAAGGTGAAAGGGTAGGGGTGATGCTGCTATTTTGTCCCAAGCATTAGCAAAGTCATGGTGTGCAGTGAGCTGCAGCACTGCATGACCAGCTCAAGATGCTGGACCTGAAAAAGGATGGACATCTCTGTGGTCCCCATCCTTCATGGGACCATTCATCCAGTATGCCACCTGCACTCCAGAGGGGATGGCCACAGGGAAAGGGATGAGAAATTGTCTTTTAAAAGCTGTGGGCAATACTGAGGACACAGGCAAGGTATGCCTTTTTCTTGCTTCTCAGCTGCTTGCAGTATTTCTCAGAAGCAAAGGGAGATGCCACCCACCACCCCACATGAACAATGTGTTGCTATTTCTGTCCTTCTGGCATCCATTCATCAGCTCACTGTTCCATATATGCAGGCACAAACATCTTCAGCACTAAAATTTTCTAACCATTCATCAATTTACAAAACTGGAGCAACCAAAGCTTCTGGAAGACTTCTTGCAGGTGAGGAGGGTTTATTTGAAGTGGTGTCTTCATGGAAGTCTTAATTTTGGTTCTAGCAGTTTTTTGCATCTTTATTCAGTAGGTTGATGGATGTTTGAGAGAAAGATGTGTCCAAGGCCTGGGTGGTATGCAGCTGGGAGACTTTTGGTGGCAGAGCAGAAAGTTAGTCACAAGACTGCTAGAGGGTCACACTCATCCTGACCTTGGAAAAGAGACAGTGAATCCAGCCAACCAACAGAAAGGAATATTACCCTGGAATCCACAAAGGTAAAGGAAAACTCCAACATTTAAATGACTGCCTAGGCACGTGGTGCAAATGACAGAGGACAAAATTAATTAACTGGGTGATGTGAAACTGAACTAATACTTTGTATGCTCTCATGCCTTGCCTGTGTTTGTTTAACTGCTGTTTTCTCACTCTTTCTCCCTGAGCCAAGAAGCTTATTTTTAGGATGGGCTTTTACGAGCTGTTCAAAAAAGGAACTGGGAGCTGGATTGCTGTGTGGGTGAGGATGTGATGTGGAGCCTGGACAGATTGCTGCAGGGGTCTGGCCCCAGCACTGAAGCAAGTACACTGAAATCTGGATGCAGCAACATCCTCTTGCAGGGGCTCTGCAGTGGGAGGCACAGGTGCCCTTGTCTCCACAGCCCAGCCACTATTCCTGTGCCCAAGCTACCCTCCAGCACCATTCCCAGCCTCATGTGCTCACTTCCCTGCTCATCCAGCTCAAACACCATCTGCTCCCACCCAAGCTGGCAGCCTGTGCAGCGTTGTGGCTCAGTGCTGCAGCCTGTCCTGGCTGTGACAGGGGTAATGGTGAAAGGCAAAGAGGGGCTTGCAGCACACAGCAAACCCTACCCAAACAGCCACAGAGGCACAAATATTTTGGCACGGCTTGGATATTGCTTTCAGACAACCACTGACATCCCAGATTTCTCCATGGCTGCAAAATAGTTATTGCCAGCAGAACAGGGAATACTTCTGCACATACATGTGGGCCATTAGGAGGCACAGATTTCTCACAGAGAGATTCAATTGCTTAGATATTGAGCTGGAGAATTATTTTTCACAATCCCAGCAGAAGAAGCCAATTGTAGCTGCAAGATGGGTGCTTTGGTGCACTGTATGCTGAACAGCCAATTGCTGCTCTAAACCTAATCCTAAGAAATAAGCCACGTATTAGAGATAAAGCTGGAATTAGCAGGCATATGGGACCTAATATTTATAGGATTACATGTAAAATATTAAGGTCTGATCCTGTTGACCTTTCCTGTATTTGCAGTCTCAGGGATGCTTCTTATATTCACATGTATAGGCCTATTTTTTTAGATAAATAATAGCTGTAATGATAAATTACAGATAAAGCAGCATGAACATGCTGAAGTCTTTAAAAGATGACTGGTGACTTTGACTGTCAGATTTTGGATAATTCTTTTAACTTCCCTTGAAAAGTGTCAAAATTCAAGACATCCTCAATTATTACTCAAAAAATTACTCATGATCTTTGGGGAACAGACCTTGAAGTCTTCAAGGGAAAATACAGACTACATTTCTCTACTGCATCACCTTCAGAAAAGTGGTAATGCTGGGAAAAAAAAAAAAAAAGTTTAAAAAAATCTAGTTTAAAATCTAGATATTTAAATTAATACAATATAAAATAACACAAAACTCAGACCATGACAGCACTTAGGTGTGACATTACTAGTATTTAGATGTATGATAACATATAATGTGGTAACATTAAAAGCCTTGATATATTTGGAGGCAAGACTAAAACTGGAACATCTCTATAATTAAAATGTGTGTATCTTGATGAGGAAATAGGTGCATATCATTCAGTAATGCTATCAGTGGGGTGTGAGGGAGGATACAAACAGAAGTTGCTCAGACCTGACTTTCTACTAAAAATGCAGGGGTAGTTATTTATTCCAGCATCAGCTCACTCATATGTACAGGTCCTTGAGAAGCTAAAAGCGTGTTTGCACTTACCTTGCCTGTGCTTTCCCATGTGTGCTCTGCTCTGCATGTCACAGCAGAAATACCAGGATTAGACCCTTGTCCCTGAATCAGCAATAAAGACAATTAATGCAATCTGTCATCACTGGATGCCCATTCCCAGCTGTTCTGATTGATTTCCAGAGGATTAGCCTAGATACATCAGATGCTAAAATAACCCAGTAACCTATGACCAAGAATGGCATAGGGAGAGGAGACATTGCATGCAACCTTCTGCACCTCTCTTGTCCTTCTTAAAATACTGGCCATGGCAGGCACATATTGATCCCACACATGATAACAGCTGTCAGCCAGACACACAGATCCATTGTCTGCATTGCTGATGGCCATCCAAGGACAATAATCACACTTGCCATCAAGGCAGACCTTTGCTCTCAGGACCCTGTCTTGAGGTCATTAAGGGTCCCTAATTCTGACTTAATGCTGGAAGATGCCAGGATCCCTGAGCAGTGTGAAATCTCTGGAGCTGCCCTCGGACATCTGCTATAGGTTTTCAGCATAAAGATTTCACCTAATGCAGCTGAGCCTTCCTATGCTTTGGTAGCTGGAGTGGGGAGGAAGCTGAGCATCAGCTGGAGATGCTGAAGAGCTCTTTATATCCACTGTAGAGCTGCTGTGGCTCCGTGCAAGTCCCAAATAGTGTGACCTGACGTGTGTGCTTTCATTGTCCTGAAAAATTAGACCTTTTCAATTTACAGATCAGGAATATTCTAAGCTGCAGTGAGGGGTCTTGCATCTGTATCACAACCTCTTATGGCAGGCTGCTGGCACCAGCCAGCTGCCACCATTGTCAGCAGGAAAGGTCTGAGGAGCACCCACTTGGGCTGCACTGGGGACATCCAGGTTTATTGATCCAACAGAATCCCACAGAATTCTGAAGATCCTAAGTACAGGAGAGACATCAGGGCCTTGGTCAGCCTGCCTCCAGTTGCACATACTCTGCTTGCAGTTGTAGGCTACAAAGTGCATGTACAAGCCAGAAAGCCCCTGTAACACCAGATAAGCTCCCAGGATGGGAGTAACCTTTCCATAAACAGAGAGAAACAGCTCAGTGAGAACCTGCAAGTTTAGCCCCATGAACATCTTAGTGCAACAGTAATAGAACAAGCATCTTCTTGAACATGTTGGGGTCCTGACAATACCAACAGGGGCCACAATGTTTGGGATCTCCAACATTCACCTTCATGAACACCTTGCTGCTGCAACTGTTCTATTCACATGTTCTATTCACATTCCATGCCATTTTTTGGATATCCTGTGCCACTTTGCTTGCCCAGGAAGAGTTACCCAGTTCCTTGCCACCCTCTAGGATTCTCCATGTCACAGTGTGCTGCCATAGGGAGAAGATGGGACCTGACCCATGGTTCTAGACTCCATGGAAAGGCTGGGAGTGCCCTGGCTGGGAGCTGCCTGAGCACAGGCATTGCTGCAGTTCACTATTGCAGTGTGATTGAGGTAGAAGTACCTACAATTAATCTTTCAGAGACTTAGCATAATGCCAGATGTATAGGAAGGGGAAATGCAAATAAGCCTATCAAGTCCTCTTCCTTCAGGGAAACCACTTCCTAAATGTAGTGGGATATTGATTGATGGTCTGGGCTCCTTTTGAGCTAGAAAGATAATACTGATCTCTGGGGCTTTCTATATGAAATGTAGTACAGCTGGGCTAATTTTCTTTTAAAGGTACATGAGAGGGCCAGGATTGCTGCACATAAAGGATAGCTTTTGTAGGCTCCATTGAGCAGAAGAGAAAACAGCTACAATGCCTCTTAGGAAGAAAGGGAAAATATTTTGCTATGGATTTTTAATGCAGTTTATCACTGTATAGAGATACACTAAAATATTAAATTATTATTCATAATACTTTCATTTTCTATACAAAGAGTTAAATCCATTACCAAAAGATGTCTCCACTTAAGAATCTACTTATCAGATTGTTTTCCTAGGTGAGAAGATAGCAGAATACCTTTTTCCTGGTTATGCTCCCTTCATAAATCAAATAAATGAAATACTACTGACTCTGAAGGGTATTTAAATATAGTTTTGCCCACAGATGTAGGAACAGAACTTTGGCAGAAGAACAAGTGACAGATTTAATTAGCATTCCAATTCAAGGAAGTAAATGGAATTGTCTGTCACAAAATGGTGTTTATATCAAGAGGTTTTATTGCAATATTTGTGCTCAAGACCAAATGACTTACTGTTGCTGAGAAGTGGTATCAGCAGCATATTTTCTTCCATTTTTTTAATATTACCTTGCAGGCAGGTTAAACAAATGAGTGATGTCAGAACATGGTCCTGGAACATGCATGTAGTTTATATGTAGGTTGCATGTGTGCCTTCATCAATCCTGCTGTGACTGACACCAGTTCTCAGGTGCATACTGGGGAAAAAATAAATCAAATAATTACTTCCTCCCAGAGTGATTTGAACGGGAAAATGAAAACTTTCTTCAGAGCTATTGTTTAGGCATCTGTGGCCTGCCTCCCCAAAAATCCTCTCACCTTCTGCATAAATGTAGCAACAAAGTTAGTTCAAAAGCCTATAGCATTTTGAGTGCTTTTAAAGCATCCTTTTGTCTAAGTACCAGTTCCATTTTTCCAAGGCTGCAATGTAGTGGGTGTCTAACAACATCCATCAGTGGCACTGATGGATTATTAATTTTGCATATGGTGGGTCTCAGCACCAAGTGACCCACATGTATATTCAAATGTAAATTCAAAATTCCAAACCTAATTTTGGCCAGCTGCAGCAAAAAAATGGGGACAGCATGGCTTCTCACACTGACACATCAATTCCTTGTTCCCAAAAGCTTCACTGGGAAGAATGCCCAGGTAAGGAATTGGTTCATGGGGTATGCTACTACTATTCAGTAGTACCAGCTCCAGCCAAACTCCCCTGCAAGATGCCATGCAGTCCTGAGAAGACATAAAGAACCATCCTTAGCCAGGCTCCCCAGGATGTGGCTCTGACTTTGTGGCTGGCACTGGGATGACACTGCCAGAAAGGCAAAGAATCATCAAGGACACCAACCTTGCAAATCTATGCCCCGCACACTCTCCTCTAGTATCAATACTGGTTTGAACTGCTGGAAGGTGGAGCTCTCATCCAAGAAACTGTAAGAACAGTGTTGTAGTGAAAACTAGAGCTGTTTGATTAGCTTCCTAGTATAGATGAATGCATGGATTTGGTATTATATGTATATAAATACAGAACATGTGTAACATACAAAACTCTATATGCTATAAATAATCAGTTTATTTAGTGCTAACAGTGTGCACAATGGTGTATGAAAAGCAACTCAGAGCATTTAGATTGGCTTTTGATTGACACTGTAGGCATGTGGCATGACTATCAAGACTTGGTTCACAGTCAGTGAATAGCAGAAGCAGGCATTTCTGCAGTCCCTTTCATCTTGCCCTAAAGTAGACCCCAAAAGTAGGGCATGCAAACTGCACCCCAGAAGTGCCTCTCTTCTTTGACTGCAAAGGGAACCTAGGGTAACTGCAGTAAAGAGGTCAATGCCTAAGTTAAAGGTTTAAAAATAGAGGTGCTGAATTCCACCCATGTGGTTCAGATAAAGGAGACAAAGTGAAACAGGTCAGGAAATGTTTGATGTGTTCAGTTTGGTCGGTTACTTTTTAGTATCACTGAGTCTGATTTCCAGTCACTGTGATTTCACAGAGCTGTCAGTAAAGGCAGGATTAGGATCCTAAATATGGAAAAAACTTTAATTAGCTATTGATACAGCAGGGCTTAGATCTGTGGAGATCAGAGTCCCTTTGTGCCAGAGTCTGTGCTAAGAAGTGATGGGAAACAACACCAGCCCCAGCCAGCTTGTAAGGCTGAACAATCCAGGAGCAGAGAAGGGAAGCAATGCAGAGAGAAGTTGTTCCCTCACTACTTTCAAGTGGGAAGTCAGTGAAACACTGCACTGATGAGTGCAGTGAGAAGGGATAGAGGTTTGAAAGAAACACATACCAAAATTTTTGTGCCAGCCTTGCATGCATTGGCAGATCCCAGGAAGGACCTGGCCTCTGGGAAGTGACTTGCTTAAGGCTTCCTGGGGCAAGAGCAGTGTAAGAAGCCTCCTTGGTGATGCTGAGATGGCACTGGAGGCAATGTGGGCACATACTGTGGAAGAGAAGGAGATGGATGTGAGCAGGACATGTGGCATGAGCAGGGCCATGAAGTAAGACAAAGGCCAGAGTGAGGAAGGGCTGAACTAGTGCCATGGGGACCAGGTATTACAGGAGAGGGAAACTGCTTACAGAAAACACAAGGACTGAGTGAGCCTGCTGCACACACCTCTGGGTACATAAAGGAGTTAACAGGTCTGATGTGACCAGAGCAACGTGAAACAAAAGCAGTTTTGGTAGCAGCACTTTGGGATGGGCTGGAGAAGGGTGCAGGGTGAATGTTAATTACAGAGGAATAAAGTAATGGCACTTGGTGGAGTGAGAGGCTGCATTTGCAGGAGAGTTCTGAGCATGATAATGTTGACTCTGAAAGCCAGAAGGAAAGCAAATATACACACACTGGTGGAGAAGCCTCTGTGCTTCTGACAGCATTTCCTACTGTCCTAGGAAGGCTTCAGTTCAAAGCTCAGGTGGAGCTGGAAGGTGTTTGGCTGCAGTGTCATGTGGCTGCAGGCTCCATCCAGCACCCAGAGCTGGCACTACCCCTATAGCATCCCTGACTTACCCACCACCACCAGGAGGGACCAGCACTCATCCTTGTCACCCCAGGACTGCACTCCTGCTGGGGCTGTGGAGTGCTGTTCAAAATCCAGCATCTGCTTGGAAATAAAAATAAATAGAATAATGTCAGCAGAGCAAGCTCCAGGGCACACAGGAAAAGTGCACAGAAAGACCCTTCAGTAGAGTGGAGTGTTTAGTGTTGGTATCCCACATCCTGAGCCAGCACTGTAATCACTAGCATCACAATAAAAGAGAGGTATTTACAGTGTTTTCTTAATGGTACCATTACTTGGTGTGGCTTCTTAAATGGCTGAAAGGAAGATGAAATATATGGAATCTGTTGGGAATAGAATTATTTTTTGAAAATTGTTTTGGTGAAAATCTAGCATTCAATCCAATTTGTAATTTCTTATCCTGAATTTTTCATTCAGTTGTAGAACAAAAACCCCAACACTTCTATTATTTGCACAGCCCTAAATTCTACCCTCCATATGCCTCAAAAAAAATATAACTTAAGAGCTTGTATGATTCCTTTTAAATCCCCAATACTTGCTGTCTGCAATAGGATCTTCTGATATGTATGAAGTGACTAATTGTCTTTCATTTATTTTGCAAGGATACCTTTATTGTTACATGAAGTTGCCATCTGTCCATCTTGGAGGCGAGAGTCCCAGAAGATTTTAATCCTCAATGATTATATGGATTCAGGTGCCTCTCTAAAGAACAAAGATTGGCCTACTTTCCTCCCTGTGGTATGCAGAGGCTTCTCCATCAAGCAGCTTTTCAGTGAAAGGCTCACCCTGAATGGCCAGATATCAATTCACCTCCTCTGAGAAGGGGCTTTGTGAAAGATTCATTCAGTCAGATGGCCAAATTTAGAATATCTGACAAATTTAGTTTTAGGTCAGCTGCTTCTTTTTTTTTTTTTTGCTTTGTTTCTTTCACCTCACCTCAAATTATTTTTCTTAAAAAAATAAAACAAATTGATGATCATGCAATTTTTTTTGTTTTGAAACAAGAATTTGAAACACTGCTTTTCAAAGATGTCTAAATAAGATATTTCAGCTTACTAGAAATTTTCCATCTTTTTTTAAAGTCAAGAGCAATTAGCTTAACTGGAACCATATTCATGAACAATATCCATTCCAACAGAAAGAGCAGTTTTCACCAAATGTTACACATACATATGCACACACAAAGTCAAGCAAATCCCCAAAGGTGCTGCTTATATAAGATGTATTTCCCTCCCTTCACTTCTTCATGGATGACTGCCCTGTGGGATTTTTTTTTTTTTTTTTTTTTTTTTGCAAATGGGATAATAATTAGAAGTAGTCTTCATCTGAGTGCTTTGTGACCTTTGCAGCCAGAACAAGAATAAGCAGGGATGTGGTTTGGAGTGACTGCTGAACACACCCTCCTGTTTGCGTTTTACAGGCATCAGTGCAGACCCTGGGCTCTGATTAAAGCCTGAAGATTAAAATATTGAGCTGGTTGGCTTATCCTCCCAGCTCTCCAGGTTCAAGCAACCTAGTTGTAGCCAGCACCAGCACTGCCTACCCTGCAGAATAAACTCCAATATAAAAACCAAAGGGAAAGCCCCTTGCAGGAGCAATGATGAGTTATCCAAGGCCATCCACAGGACAGCAGCTTAAATCTGGCCCTTTTGGCAGTGGCCAAGAGGCCAGCAGGGTCTGACAGCTGTCCCTGGCAGAGGGGATTAGCTGTGTCAGCCTGGAGGGTGATGGCCCCAGCAGACAGCCCTGCAGCACCACACACCAGCCAGACCCTGCCCCTCATCTCAGCCCGGCCAAATGCAGATGCTGAAAGGTACGTGTGTGAACTGGTGGGGAAAAAAACAGAATAAAGCACTGGCAAAAGAACCCTTCATGAGAAAGATAAGGCAGACAGAGGATTGTAGGAAAACTTTAATATTGCCTAGCGACAAATTATTATTGCCCAAGCAATAGTCCTGAAAAAGAACATTGCTACACTTTCACACAGTAGCACGTGCTGTAATTTATGAAAGCACAATCAGTACATTCTAATACAGGAACAAAAAGGTTGGCTGAATTTGCTGATAAATTTTCAACTGAGACAGTGCAGAAATGAGAAAACTAGCAAAATTCTGGCTGACTTAAATAAGTCAGTTCAACTACAGCCTTTACAATGGACTTTGCTGAAGCCTGACCTATAAATCAAGATCCATGTTGCCATATGCTTCTGCCAGAAGGAATGGGAGGCCTAGAAGCAGAAAGCAGCTCCTTCTGTGCTGTCACAATGTTGAACTGGAGCAGCAAAGCCCGGCTGTCTCACTGCTGTGCCATGCTGGCCCATTGCCCCACCAGCGTGGCCATCCATGGCAGGGGGAAGCTGCTGCCATGAGAGGAATAGACACAGAGCTGCCCTAAGCTGTGCCACAGGGAGAGATGATCAAGCTGCTTTAAATCCAGCTTAATAAAAACTGTGCTTCAATAGAGGCCCGGGAGGCAGAGCACATACATGGGGTGCTCAGAGCAGGTAGATGGAAGAAAGCTGCTGATTCCTGCTCCCGCACTGCCCTGCTCCAGACATCTCACTCTGTGCCTCAATTTACTCATCTGAGTGTAAGAATGCTTAGTTGCCTCTAAGGGTTACTGGCAGAAGGATTTCATATTTACACAGTGTTGAGGAAAGTGTTACAAAACACTTTTCAGTGAGCAGCTGGAATGGCATCTCTTTCAGATCTGCTTATTTTCTCTCTTAGCCTTTTGGAGAGTTATAAAACAATTTAGCATTACCCATGACACCTGGCAATGCTGAGCCAATTCTGGTTTTTTTCAAGGTTGGTTGCAGAGCTTACAGGGAACCACGGTAGAGCGGCGCTCCAGGCTCTCTGGAATTACAGACTTCAGACGGGTTCTGAGTACAGCCAAGAGAAAGATCAAGCTCCAGCTCACAAAATGTCAGATGGGTGCAGGGCTTTCAGCTCCTTCCAGAGCACAAGTCCTAATGTAACTGCTTACATTGCTTTGCTTTCAACCCACCTGCTCACCATTGTATGGGATCACTTGGAGGAACAGCACCTGAGATCTGGCATCCTAGACAAACTCAGGAGCATGGATTCAACCTTAGAAGGGTTGAAGGTTGTGCACTATTTCTTGTGCTTTAGCCATGCTATTATTATAGAGACATTTACTTGGTTCCCTGGAGATATGATACGATCAAGTTTTAATCTGAGATACTCAGTAAATGTGACAGTGCTAAACTTAAGGGATTTCAGCCAAGAATAAAAACAAATTCAAGCATGGCAGAAGGAGAGAGAATGAATGGAAGAAAGAAAACAAATTTATTGCCACAGCTGATCACATATGCTGTCTCAGAGGAGATGCTATGAAAGACATGCAACATCATTTGCACTAGTTAGACAAACAGTCATTCCAATGGATAAATATCTTATATTTCAACACATGTACTGTAGAGGTCATCAGCAGAAGGCCTAAAGAGAGGAATGTATAATGAGTGGAAGCAGCTATTCACACTCTGGTTTTCTCTGCAGATAATATAAATGACACTGATAAGTTGAGCATCCTTCAGAGAAACCTTTCAAACACAATTTAAAAGGCAGAAGGAGAGAAGAGGATGAACTCTAAGACAAAAAGCAAGTTCAGACATGAAAGTTTACTCTTACCTGCGAAAATGTAAGGGCCAGAAGGGGTTACAGAGGCTAGTCTTTGGCAGGTACACTTCCAGCAATGGAAAATTAATGTGCTCCTTGGCATCTCCTACCTCTCTACAAGCCATTATTTCTGTCTGCTGCTGATCAGAACAGCCTGTTTCAGGTTTTTCCCTTGGCACAGCATGTCCATGTTTTCAATTTCCCTTCTATTCAGCTTCTTCAGCACTACTTCTCACCTAAATGGTAGTTACCAACCCCTTTTTCTGAATAATCTGTTTGGCAATTGACAGAGCTGTACTGGTAAAATGAGCTTCTCCCTGCCTAAGACAGCAACTGCTAACTGAGGACAGTTGAAATCTTTTAGTGGGAATTCCACCAGGCTGCAGAGGAATCTGTGCTGGTCTCTGTGGATTACTCTTGCTCCTATTATTTTCTGCTGGAAGACCAATATGTAAAGACTAATTCTAAATGGATTACTTGTTTTACAATCCGATTTCCAGTTGAAATTAGCAGAATAAAAGTTACATGGCTCTCAGCAGGCATTTTCTGAAGGAAACTCAACCACTTAATCTCTTGAGACTGCTAATCCTGTGGAGTAGATTTGATTTTACAAAGATCTGCCCAAAAATAAAGCCCTTTCCAGCAAAAAACCTTTGGCCTAGATGCCAAAGGCCAAGGTTTTGCCATTCATGTTTCTTGATTATTTTTTTTGCCCAGAGTTCCCGCCTCCAACTGAACCTGTTTCTCCTTAACAAACAATACACTGAAGTTGAAGCTGAGAGGCAAAGTAGTTCATAATGGGTGAGGGAAGTAGGTATCAGACTAAACAAATTGCAGAATCAAGGCCCTACATCTGTCTTGGCTCTATTCTTCATAAGACCCAACTGTTGTTCTTTAGCTCTCTCAGCCTCCTTTAGAAAGACCTAGAAAAGGAGGCTGATGCTGAAGGTTCTTGGTGAGAACATGATGGAGCTGCCCTGTCCTGCCAGTGGCACTTGCATAGCAGGCAGGGAGTGCTTTATGAAGCAGTGTTTGCTGAGCATCCATGGAACATACCTGTGCATCCAAAAAAGGCCAGTGCTTATATGAGAACGTGCTCCCTCCTCCAGGTGTTACAGTACACTGAATCCCTTTAGCTTATTCATCACAGCACAAACACCAGGAAGCTGCCCTAAACACAGTGCTCTGCATGGCATGGGGCTGCCAGCTGCTGCAGATCCAGACAGTGCAAAAGTGAAAGCAAAACAAGCCAGGGGAGTTGAACTGGCTGTAATTGGGAACTGAATGGAGGAAAGAGAGCCATTAAATACTGTCTTGGGTATGTGCTTTGGGAGTTAGAATTTCCCCAAAGTGCAAAGCACCTTACTGCTTGGACAGAGGGGGTTTTGTTTGTTTTACCAGCACTAGGGGAGATCACAAATATTTCTAAATCATGGAAAACCAGAGAAAATAAAACGGGAAGTATGAGGAATAACCATTTGATTCTTAGCAGGTGATTGTCTCACCAGCTCTTAAGGAGAACAAATTACAGCATTTACATAATCTAATCCAACACTAAATGATCCTTAAGATGAGAGAATTCTGGTCTATATAATGTGACTTCTTCCTTTTGCAGATTAAGTATTTTTCTTTGACTACTCTTTTCTTTTGAAATGTACATATGGAAATCATTCTTTTCTTTTTGCCGCAACTGATAGGAAAATCTTCTGTTCTCTAAATAAAAAGTTAAAAATTTCAGAACAGATGTTAGCTGTGTGCCTTTTTACCTCCCACAAATTGTGAAGAAAAATATATCAATTAATACATTTATTTGTAGACACAGGTCTGCTTTACAAATGGGGTGAGTCAAGCATATGTTGCCTGCCTCAGCTGACAGCAACTTGAGTAGTGACAGTAAGCTGACCACTTTTCATCATGTGAAATTAGGTTGTTTGGACTGGATTAGATCAGATTTGCTCTGATCCATCTCTGCTGTTACTCACCACTTTGTGTTCTTTGGGATGGTTACAAAGACTCTGATTGTTCATTTTTTCCAGCCTCACAATTCAGTGGCTTTCTTTCCCCTTTGAGTAGGTGTTAGCCTAGACCCCTTTCAGTCTCTCACTGCTCTGCCACAATTCTATTGGAACAATTGAAAGCAGCTTTAAGGCTGTCTCAGCCAAGTCCTTCACTATTTTGGGGCAGAATTCACCAGGCAAACACAATCTGGACACATGCAGTTTATTCAATTACTTTCAAACCTGCCATTTTCCTGTTCCAGTTTGAGTTGCTGTTGATTTTCCCCCACCCATGTTGGTGTAGATTTTGTCAGTTAGTTAAACAAGCATTTCTTTTAATTTTACTTGAATTTTGTCATCTTCAGCATACTGTCAAAACATCAGCAGTGTAATCCCATAGTCTAACATCCAGACCTCTAATGTGAACAGGTTTGTTGCTGAGACCCTAAATATAATCATGCATCAGTCATTTGAACTATGAGCCTCAGGCAGGGGTGCTGAAGCTAAACACAACTGAGGTTCCCTGACTTGCTGCACACCTATAAAAGGCTTCAAGAGCTCAGAGAATGCAATATGGCTAGATGGCAATTTCAGAAGAGGTTATACTGGCAGCTTCTATGTGAAGCAGCTTGTCAGGGTCTGACAATTAAGCCCATCTAAGTTTTGCCATATTTAAGCCCTGACAAGATCTAAATGTACAGCTATCATAACTATCATAATCCCTTTGCTTCTTCACTGATAATCTGTGTGCACTGTTTCTGCTGATCTTCCCCAGGGCAAGAGCTTCCAGCAGAGGACACACATTGTTTTTCTGTCCCCAGTACAAGGCATGCCTGCACCCCCTGTGTCCTGGCTGTGGGTTGTCTTTGCCCCTGAAGTTCTTCAGACCATAAAGATTCCTGGAATGATGGTTTTAGTAGAGCTCTTACCACAATTTTCCTTCATGACCTTACATTATTACCTTGCAAATATTTGGCACTTTCAGATTGCTCAAACCTGCAAGAAGATGAATCCAAAATAGCATCCAGATATCACCACTGCCTCTCTCTGTTATAGTATTCTTTATTATCATTAGTACTGCTTTATCTGACTTGGATTATAAAAGCACAAGCTTTCTTCATAAACAGGATCCCCTCCTCCCATCAGAGTGCTAAAAACACCTGTGAGAATATATCTTTTTCTCCCTCCCTCGGGGCTTTTAAATGAACTTGAATCAGGGGAGCATGCAACAAAAGGTGGAGCTGGTAGAGAAATGAGAAAGGAGAACTGATTGTATGAGTTAAATGTAGCTATCAAGTGTGGCTCCTAATTGTTTGAAAACCTTAAGCACATTGACAGAAAGATCACCTGAACTAACCCTGTCTCTCATAATCAAATACTCTTCAATTATTTGCAACAATGGATTGAATATAAAGGAGACAAGCAGCCTTCTGGTTTGGGCTCCTGTGTGATGGCTGTACAAAGCCACAGAGGCCTTTGCCAGGGAGAGTCAGACAAAAGGGCACTCATTTAAAATAGAGATGACAGATGTGTAAGGCAAAACGTGATGAACAGGAGTGGGTAAGGAGAGAGAACAACTGTGGAGCATCCAATGGCGTGGTCAAGGTGCACTATCCAGCCTAAGCCTGGACTGCAAGTGGACAAACACAAAACTTCCTGTCCCACAGTTGCCTCTTACCCAGGGGTCCCCTTGCTCTGCTTCAAGAGGGCAGAACTATGTCCCAGTTAAGAAGCTGCAATCTTATAGACTCTCATTGCCAAAAGGGTGTGTCTCTGCTGATGACAGGGCTGTTTTGGAGGTAACAGGAATGAGTCAGTTTATTCACTGATTTCTCAGATTTTTTTTTGAAGATGTATGAAACAATCAGCTATAATGTGGTCATATCTGCAGACTTTAGATTACACCCGGGACAGCTGAATAGGTTTTTTAAAATAAATGTTTACTTCTTCTTCTGGCTTTGTTAGCTAAGGATTCCTTGTTTTATGCAAGTGCTAGTCTGCCTTGGGATTTTGGCCAACAAAAAGAGATATTGATCATGATATCAATTGTTTCTACACAGGGGATTTTACAAAGAAACCCTGACGTTAGTGGATTTAGATCCACTTAGACATGAGCCTCAAGACTGTGCAGTTCAGAAAAGCACAAGCTTTCTTTTCTTTTTTTTTTTTTTTTTTTTTTGCCCCCCCCTCTCAGTGCAGTCATCTCTTTTGAGATCAAGCTTCTAACATTAAGCCATTTCTTATTTCTGAAATAGTAGATAACTTTTTTGGCAGCATTCCTGCAATCCAAGGAAAGGAAAAACTTGTTGCTAGTATTCTGGCTGAATTAAAATGGGATTGGCACAAAAGTTAGGTTGAAATAACCTATGCAGATAACTCGATCTGGCAGCAAATAAAGTGCTGTTTATAGCCACATTAAGAAGCGTGAGAATGCAGGGGTGGAGCTCCTCCGTGGATTTTGTAGAGAAAGCAAGAGAAGGAGTCTTGCCTCTTGCCAGCCTCAGGCAAAGAGTCAAGCTTGTGAGGGAACAGCCTAGAGGACAGTGCTGCTGAGAAACACCCAGCCTCCTGCACAAAGAAATGTGTTTCTCCTTCTTTCCCACAGCACAGCAATGCCTGTGAAAAATTACAGCATGTTGGCCACGGCACAACAATTTCAAAGCTGCATTTAACACACTTGTAATGTATTCAGCTGAGGTTTTTTTCCCTACCTAGTAGTGAGGCTTCTGAAAAGCCTGGGACCTCAGAAGCTATCTCAATTAATTCTCCTTGAAAGTTATATTTTTAGAAATAATTTATTTTTAAAACATACTTTGCCTGCACAAGTAGGGTTTGGAGCCTCTCTGGTCTGCCAACAGGTATGAAAAGCCAAGCCCTGCCTCAAAAAATGCAAGGACTGAGGGAAATACAGGACATGAAAAGAGTTTGGAAAAATTTGCTACAGCCAAATCTATATGATGCAAACATACATATTCACATGCAAAAGTGTAATTTTTCTCCAAAATAGATTTGAAACCAGGAAATAAAACTGGTGTGCCATGCCTGCACTTCCAAAAAGCCTGCTTACATGCTCTGTGGAGAGAAATGAGAGACCAGGATGTCACTTGCTTCCATGCAAGAATGTAGACATGTATATGCATATGAACACATGGGAGAAAATAATATGCACACATTTGTGTGTGTAAGTGTGTGCCTGTGTACATATTTAAAGGTAAGCAGATATTTTCAGTGCCCTGAGCTATAAGTGAATTTGTGATGCCTGAGGGTACTGGTGAGTTTCAAAGGCAGGGGAAGCCTGGCAAAGCCAGCTGCTGGAGAAGGAGCTGGCAAAGGGGCACCAGCAGCAGCTGCTGGGGACAGGAGTAGGAGGCTGCAGCCAGAGCTGAGCAAATTCCTCACTTGCATTCCTGTCTAGGCAGGGAGAAGTGGAAAAACACTTTTTTTGCCTGAAGTAGAAACTGCTGGACTTGATGTCTTATTGACTATGCCACTATAGCAATGAGAGGAGGCAAAATGAAGCATGGGCAAACAGCTTTACTCTGGTGGAATGCAAGGACATGGAAACTCACAGCCAGGGTCATACAGAGGGGATGATGGGGTTGGCAAGATGTAGAAGGAAGATGATATTACCAGGCATGGTTTATATGAGTCAGAAGAGAATAATAGAGGTATTACAATGCAGAGAAGATGAGGACAATGAACTCATGCTAGCAGAGAATGTAGTTTAGGTCCCCATTTCTCCATCCCCCTGATTTCTTTCATCAAAAGAATCAAGACAATACTATAGGGAGGAGCAAAGGAATGGGTCCAAAGCCATACTGCAACAGTAATATGGATAAAACAGTAATATGGATAAAAGAGCAATATGGATAAAAGAGAAAGGAAAAAAAAAAAAAAAAGAGAGAGGGATGAAAAAAATCCCACAAAGGGAAAGATCTTATCAAAGAATGAAGGTGTCAGAAGAGCAGAGGAAATGTGGAAAGGCAACATGAGAGAAAGAGAAGGAAACTTGCAGCAGTGAAATCATAGATTTATGTGTCTGCCAAACATGACGTCTGAAAGAAGAAAGACAGAAACCCCAAAAGCAGTAGCAAGAGTGGTATTAAGGCACTTGAGTGAGTACTACTGCTCTGTCTGGGAGCAAATGAAAAGTAAAAGACAATAAGCAGATGGTTAACAGGTAGTGGGGATGTCTTGATGGGTGCTGAAGCTTCTGAAGTCACACATTATGATGGCAGTGATACCAGAGATACAGAGGAATCTGTATTTTTTGCTGCTTATTGCTAGATGCACCTCACTCACATGATAAAACTTTAAAAATAGAATAGATTTTAATCACTGAGAAAAAAACCTGGAATTTCTCTTCAGTCCTAATCTTATTAAACGTGAGTGACTTAAAATTGAAATCACTAGTCCCTATGAGAACTGGATCAAACCACTAACCTTCAGGACTCTAGGATTAAAAAATTTTTTTTCACATGATTATCAGGCTTATGCCTTAATATGTTTACAGTTTCACATATAAACATTCTTTTTAAAATTTAAAACTACACTATTATATTTACATTTTTTAAGTTTAAAACAACTTCACACAAATTTGTTTAAAGCATTTTGCACATCTGAGATCTTAAACTGACATTCAGCTCCAGAATGAGCAAAATTAGAGAATCAAAAATCTGACTCTCTTCTCAAATGGCTATCAAGAAAAGTACCTGTGAACCCAGTGGAGCTGTCCCAACGTAAAATAGATGTGAGTGAAAGGCGAGTTGAAGGTTCTCTTTGCCCACAGAGGATGGTTGTAAACAAGGTGTCAACACATTTCCCCCTGATGCTGATATGAAGGCCTGGTTAACACAGCTTGATGACACTTGGATTGTCATGGAGCTGCCTCACTCCTTTTCAGCAGAGGACAGATATGTCAAGATTTTAGACAGGATGATCTAGAGCTAGATCTGCTTATAATCATGCATGACCAGCTGCTCTGAAGCAGTAACAGCTCTGTGTGTGGAAGCAGGGCACAGAAGTGATGAATGTGTATATCAGTCCACCATTGGAGTTGTGGACAACATCAATTTACAGAATTGATATTGTACCAGGGAAGTGGCTGATATTGCCTTGCTTATGCATACAGAACCATTTCAAGCATTTACTAAACTAAGACAATAGGACTGGAAGAGTAAGTTTAAATGAAATTAAATGTCCCATATAGCTTGTCCCAGAAAACCTATTTCAGACTTTAGATGCAATATGCCTAGCCTGAAAAACACAGATGAGAAAGAAAACAGACTTCAAAAACTTTGTCAGAAACTTCATGTGCAAAAATAGAAAGCTAAAGTTTTAACAAATGATTGCTGGTTCACGAACATAGGTCTAATTTACAAACTGGCAGCTTTACTGAAGAAAATGCATCCAGCTAAATATATATTGTGATATGAAACTCCCCATCCAGCCTCCTGAAAACCTATCATTAGTTTAAAAAATGTATGATTTTATCTGTATGCTAAGAACTACTTTATGCTACAAAATGAATTGCTAAATTACTTTTAATCTTTGATATTTAATTCTGTGAGGAACTGCTACCTTTTAGTAAGACATTTCTCTATGTCATCCATACAGTAATAGAAGCAGTGTCATTTTCTAGTGTTCAACCTTCCTCCAAGCCAACAGCAGAGCTATATTTGGAAACATTTTTGATTTGCAGGCTCTATTTTATATGGTCATCCATGAAGCTCAAGAAGAAGATACTCCTTTACTAAACAAATTTAAACCAACCATCTCCTCAAAACTGCTGTTTGGAATTTCCTGATTCATTATACTTGGAGAGCCAGCCACTTTAAAAAATTTTTTTAAAATGAGAAAAAACCACAGATATTGGTGAGTCTCCTAGAGGTGCCTGTATCTCTTTCTTGATAAGAGAAGAGAAAAAAAAAAGGTCACAAAGCTGCATTTTGCCTACACCTAGCTTCTTATACTAAATACTGCCAAACATTTTTGCTTTATACAACTGGTTTCAGTTATTACCCAACCAGTGACACATATACTACTGCCATGCTCCAGACAGTTCTGCTGGTTCTTCAAGCAGTGCCACTTTGGGCTGATTGACCTTGACAGACTTTGGCACCAGAAGATCCAAGGAAAATGAAATTCCACAGTCAACACTTGGAGAAAAAACTTGAGATTTGATAGACATAGCCTGAAGCTGAACCATAATTGCTGTATATGTTCCTGTGATAGTTTAATCAGGCATATTTTATTTTCCTAAGGCTAGCTTCTAGATATGAAACTAATTTAATAACACATAAAATGGAAGGGGTCTCTTCAATAGTCACTGCTATCAATAGCATGCCCTAATGATCCTCTTCATTTAGAAGCATAATATTCTGAGGTGTAGCCTGTGATTCTCTAATCTTTGGGCCACACTTCATCCACTTCTTCCACTGATGATTTACCAGTGTGTTGGGCCAAAGCCCCAAACACTAAATCAATTATAAGCAGAAGTCTTCCTAGCCACCCTCAACAGACAAAATGACAGAAGCACAGAACATTCTTCTGAATATCAACCCCCAGAGCCACTGATCACAGGAGTTTCTGTGTCCATCTGGCAGAGTGCTTCCAGGGGCTCCACAGCCCTGCTCCATGCCCCTGCCAAGCCTGGTTAGACAGGGCAAGCTCAATCAGAAACACACCTTTAACAGAAAGTGTGAGGCTCCCTCAGGAGACTCTGGATCTTTTTCTCCTGCAGCAATGGCTCTCTTGGTGTGTTAGCATGTGCTCTGCTCCACTCCTGCTCTCAGCCTTCCCCCAAAGGGTGAGAACTCTCCCAGGCAGCCTGAGAGATGATGGTGCCTTTCTGGATCTGGGGGTTTGCTGATGCCTGGCTTATGGACAGGAACAGGAGAGGCCTGAGCAATTGGGAGACTGTAGTTTCTCTCTTTTCCCCAGTAAATGCCTGAACAACCAATACCACATTATTAATTTGTAATGCCTCATCTGAAATGCTTTGTAATACACACATTTGTTCGTCTCCTTCACATGTCTTATTTCAATTCATATTTCCCAGTATACCTCTGGATACTTGCAAGCCTAACTCTCATTGATATTAATCTCTCCCCTGGCTGTGAAGACAGGTCTCAATAAGGTAATAAATAATGGTTATAGCCTCTGTGGGTTCTTTCTCACTGCCATGGTTGTGTGAAGTCACACTAAGTGTCTCAGTGTGCTTTGTCTAGTCTCATTCATGTCCACAAACACTGGCAAGCAATTGTGGTGTGTTAATATCTTTTTCACCTGTTAAGTGCTTGGTTTTGAATTTCACCCTTCTTTTATTCAGGATTTTAAAAGCTTCTGGAAGCATGGAGGATAGACATTCTCTATTTTTGTTGCTGCTACTGCTGCTGCTGCTTTTGGTTGTTCCTTGTTTGTGAGTACCTGCAGAAAATGTTTTTCTTGTATTCTGGCACTTTTGTTTACCTAAAACTTCCTCAGAATTACATAAAGATTTTCTAGAAGCATTGGAAAACAAAAATATAATACTTGGCATAGTTCTTGAAAACTGTTCTTGATTTATGTTCTGGTGTTAGAAAAGTGCTTGTGTCATTTATGTGTTCTTTGGAAAGATTTCATTTCCTCTCATTGGCTAGAATTTTTTGAATGTACATTATCAAATAATATAATTATATCATATATATCACATATTTTACACCTTTACTCTGAACACATTTTTGGTCTGACTGTGTTATATGAAATATAAATATCAAATGGCTACTAAACAAATAACAAGGATTTTCTTTCCTTTGCCTGAGAGCTTTTTAATGCAGTGCCTAAAACCTCCAATGTTGCTGTTGTTAGAATAAAATGCAATAGGATGAGACCTGAAAAAAGGGAGGCACAGAATAGAATCAATTGGTTCTAAGTTGCAGGGGAAACATCTTGTACACACAGAATAAAATGAGCACTTTTGCCATAACTCTATCCAAATAAAATAATCTTTCCAGCTACATGATGCTGCATGTAAAGGCAAGATAAATTAGCTTTGGTATCAGGATGAAATTAGCTACAGCATCATACATTTCTCTTGAAATCAAATTAAGGATTACAAAAATAAATGAGGTTATGCTCACAACTAAATGGCTAATAGCTCTTTGAGGCAAGATTTCTGTCACTTGCTACTTTCTGACTTACATATTTATTTTCTGCTTTGGAAAGCGAAATATAATTTAACAGTCAGACAAATATATGAGTTTTTTGGCTTGCGTTTTTCTCATTTTAGCTTAAGAAATTTTTCTCAAGAATCAGAACAACCTGATTTTTGCAATCAATAGAAAGAATGTTAGGTTGCTCTACAGATTAGCAATCACAACACAAATTACTGTCAGCAAGCAAAATCTGGCCTGTACAGTAAGGAGTGGAGTGAGGATTGTTAATGTTCATTCTGAAAAAAATAAATATATCCTGTAGTATTTTACTATTTGGTCTTGAAATATTTATTATTTGAATTGAATGTATATATAATAAATCTTACTTTGTCTACTTATCTCAGAAAAATGATATGCAATACAAATGTAAGAGAAGCCTTTGATAATCTAGGTGAGGAGCTGAATTTTGGTAATACAGGGCATTTCTTATGAAGAATTGTATATCACTGGGAATATGATTGACTGTTTTTTGTAATATAACCTCTATTTCCAGTACTGATGTTGGGTCTAAAGAAGGATTTTTCTTTAATGAGCGCTGGGGCATGTATTACACAGGACTTCAGACCAGTTGATCATCATAGAGCCACCTGAACTCAAAATCTGTGAAACTACATCTTGAAACAGCTTTGAAATCCATGTGCTGATGGGCACTTGTGCCAGGTAGATGCTGAGAGTTCTGTGTTAATTTACATTTTGACCCATTTCATAGATTTAGAGCTTCTGCTGGAGAATACTCCCTTGACCCACTTCTGCAGTAGTCTCCATTTCTGACAATTGCTGCATTTCCTTATGACCTTTTCTCTTGCTCAGATGTTGCTGTACAAGGTGAACTTGGAAGAGACAGTTTCGGTGCAGAAGCTGTCTAACAAGAAAAATGCCTGTGCACTGAAAATAGAATGGTTGATCTAGATCTGGCTGATAGATGGGATACACGAAGGATATCTCAGCTGATTTTCAAACACAGAACAAGGACAAGACTCTGATAAAAGAGCATCGATTAGGAAAGCTTGCTAAGTGTAAGAACAGGTAACAGAAAGGAGATCAAATTCACGAGGTAGCATGGACTTGGCTACAGCTTTAACTGCTCCCACTTCACCATCTTGTTAGATGTGTAGAGTTTATATCTTTTTTGACAGATGGGCTAGAAGGACAAAACCCACAGGAGGACCTAAATTACCAAAGAGAGCTGTCAGCTTTTTGTGTCACTTGTGTGTGACTGGGGATTCCTGGAGATCCAAGTGGTTTGTTTTCTTCACACCAAAAGTGAGAATGAGTCTTACTGACCCATTCTCACACCTCATTATGTTTAGGGTATCAATCCGTTCTTCCACAAAGTAAGAATTTCTTTGTGACAAACTTGTTTGTGCCTGCCAGATTCTTTCATATTTCATATCTAAAGGTACCCAATATGTTGTGAAAAAGTCTTCAGGTACTGACAAATATTCCTTGGTATTACTAAATGGAATAGGAAACCTTAACTGTGGTGCGCAGTCTGTTTTTTCATGGAGAGATCCATCTTCCCAGTGCTCTGCTCCACAAGTACTTCCACCTATTCCTTTAGTCCACACCTCCTTATTCATGCTGTGCACTCACTTGATATTGACAGGCCATGTCAAATACTGAATTCCCTGGTTTCCTTCTCAATCTCAACACATCGTTCTTCCTTACCACATCCTTCCCCTGCTCCTGGCTTTCAGCACTGTCGGCAACAGCATCAAAGTCTGCAAAGCCTCAAAAATGAAAAGATGGGGCAATCATAGCCTGAGGGGGCAAAGTCACAGACAGCTGAGAGTGGGAGGAAAGGTTAGGGCTTGTCATGGATGTGCAAACATCCTCCCTCCACAGCACTGTTGAGGAGAGAGCCCAATGCAGGCTTGCAGCATTCATGTTATTCTTGCCCAGGGCTCTGCTAAAATTAGTGTCAGCTTCAAAGGAACATGCAGCCCTTAAAGACACAAAGCTAAATTTTTTGCAAGCACTGACTATATGCACTAAGAACCAATGATTATGAAGCATCAAACCACTGACTTGGATCAGGTTTTAAAGATGAAGACTGTAGAAATGCATTTCTGTTGATGTGGTCCAATATCACTGGGGACAGCACAGCAAAACTGTGTTTCCTAATTATACCTGGATGGAGAGCAATTTATCTAAAGCTCTACCAGAACTATGCTGGTATTGCACATTCCTGTTCAGGGCAGAGAATTTCATCTTTGCCATGATGTCTGGTACATATAAGTCAGTGTCATAACAGGTCATTCTTCTGCTATGAAAAAAGCAATGCCGGGATGTTCTATCTATTCCTCCAGGATCTGTATCGAAATAGAAATTGCCTTCAAAATACCTTCAGGAGAAGAAAATGGCAATTTTGACTTATTACAAGCCATATGGGAAAGGACTCAAGCAGAGTGCTTCTCTTTCTTTTTCTCAACTGAAGATGACAGTAGTCTGGTTGTTTTTCAAGTTTCTATATTAAGGTCTGTTTATATCCAGGTGAAAAAAATAAAAATATCCCAAATGCAACCAACCCTTGCATGACATGTCTGGCCCAAGTTGACAAGCATACTGCCTGGGTGATTTATATTTAGAGCCAGACCCAGAGGTGTCTAAAGCAATTTACTTTCAAAAGCAGAAGTTGTCATATTCTAAATCTGCTCTTAAAGAAAACTGGACCTCAGTGTTATTTTCTGGATAAAATATACAACACTCAGAAGAAAGGGCAGTGCTTGAGAACAAACATGAAGTCTAGAGTTCAGTGAAGCACCTGATGCCCTGATGCCTTAAGCTTTTATATGAATGGTCAATTTTGTTTTAGCAATTTTGTTTTAGTCAGTAAACAGCATTTATACAACAAATAGACAATCTTCCACAAGTTACTAGTAAGTGCATTGATTGTAGATTCTTGGATTTTTGGGAAATAGGTTTTCCTTCTTCCATTTGGTGCTTGTAGCAGAGGTGCTGTGCTGGGTGCTGTTTTCTAAGCTGGTGTCTTGCTCACAGCTGCTGGAGCCACAGCATGTCCCTAGGGCATGTTCTCTGCCTGAGCTCCTGTCTTTTGCAGCTACTGTCATTTCAAAGACTTCACATCACAGTGCTTGGGCAACATGGGAAATGAAAATACCTCCTTCTGCAAGATCTGCTAGCTTGAGGTTAACTGTTGTGCTTTTTTTCCAAGCAAATGTTTCCTGGGGATGTGTTCAAAGGATGTCATGTTTCACAGCTGAGATATTCTGTTGATCCTCAGTTACCCTCTCATGTACATCATGGAGGATTTTGCTCCAGAGTGGCAAAGGGTTCAAATATACAGGATAGGAGTAAATAAGTACAGAAAGTTCTTTCTCTCCATACTAATCTGCATAGCAGAACTTCTAAACATTTATGTCTTTCTCTGTAAAGACCATGAAGCAGTCAGGTGTCCTGCCTGATACTGATGGCCACTATGAATGGCCTTCTTGTCAAACAGTTCCTCTCCACTGCTATTAACACCCTCAAAGTGGGCAAGGAGGGTTGTTATATTCAACTGGTGTTGTTTCAGCACATCTAATGGTAACTCAGTTGAATATTTACTCAGAAATCTTATTTCTTGAGGGATCAATGCATTTTGATAATTTATCTTTCAATTTAAAAAATAACTATGCACATATATGAAGCAGTGTGCATTCCTCTTTGTACTTCAACTTTCAGTCTGAAAAGAGAAAGCTCTTCTGAAATGAATGCCATGGGAAAACCCTAGAAAATGCACAAATTTTGCATTCTTCAGGAGCTGGGAAAAGGTGTGGAACAGTGTGGAGTTTCTATTTTATGCCTTGAAGGCAGCAAACAACTAAAACAACTCTTTTTGGCTAAAAGCCAAAAGAGGAAAATTATTTTTAAAAATACATTATAAAAATAATCATCTATCCTTAGGAGATTTGTGCTCTCCTTCTATCAGCTCCTGTGGCTCTGGTCCTCTGGTTTGCTTCCTGCAGTTCTGGCAGTCTGCCAACAGAAATTTCCATCTCTAAAATTAAAAAAGGAAATAAAAAGTAGGTGGCACATATCAATACTGAAATACTTCATTAAAACACCAGAGAGGAACACTTGCTATGAAAAAAAAAGTTTTCACTTTCATTTTGGCAGAATATAGATATTAGCTCTCTGTTCAGAGGCACTCCCCAGGTACTGAAGATGTCTTAGATGTATATTGTAACCTCACATCCCATGGCCTTGTTACATTTCAGAAATAGAACATTTGGTATATATTTGGTATACATTTGATATATATTCTTGAAACTGCAGTTTAGATAAGTTATCCCATTAAAACTTCCAGAAGAAGAAGACATCTTTTTGCTGTCTGAATGCATCTTTATGTATATAGTGTTTCAGGAACTAATTTCTTTGACTATGTCATTTTGAGGTGCCATTAGGTTGAGAAGATCTGAACTGTTGTCAATTTACAACAAGTGTTTCTTGGGAATGTGGAGGAGTCCTTCATGCTATCCTGCTGGTCTCACAGTGACAAGAAGCTTGGTGTGCCTTACTGAGCAGAGCATTTGACGTGCAAGGTGAAAATCTTATCCAGAAGGCTAACTGGGGAGATGTCATTGCAACAATGAACACCCAGCTGCCAGGCTAGCATTCATTTTATAGTCCTCCATGCCAACAAAAAGCATAGCAGAGGACTTGAGCACATGGGAAGAACTCAACCCTACAATTGCAGACTGAATAAATCTATTAAGTTGGGTGGGAGGGAAGGAAGGACCCAGGGAAAAATGAACAATAGAATAAAACAAAATGTGGATTTAGCAAAAATTGATTGACCTGAAGAGCTTTCAGGAAATCAATGAGTTAGAAAATTTAAATTTACTGTTGACTTTTAAATTTATCTATCAGGGCCCCCAATTCCCTTGCCAACAGGCTGTCACTAGCTTGGTTTCTGTTCCTCTGTGCATTCTTGTGCTCTGGCAACTCTCGTGGGTAAATGCCCCAGACACACATTCTGCAGTTCAAGGGGTAGCACTGGCACAGAGTTCTCAGGAAAGAAACTGAAGAGGCAAGTGATTTTCATCAGGAAAAACCCCCTGTAAATTTGGTCAAAACTCTTAAGACTACTGGCACTGTCTAGTCATCCTCTCCCACTTTCAGCTCTCCTTCTCCTTAGCTGATGCCCTGCAAAGCGGGAGTCCAATTTCACCCACTAATTCCTGGAAGGGAACAGCCCTGCAATGGCATCACTTGTTGGGAGACAGACAGCTGTGGCCCATCTGCAACCTCCTCACTGACAGAAACACAGTACTAGGAGAGCAAAGACCAGGAGGAGACCAAGCCTTGAATTAAAAGAGGAGAGCACAAGAGGAAACAGCACTGAATGGAGAGACAGAAAAAGGCAAAGGTCACACTACCAGGAAGCTAATGACAGAAAATAAAAGATGATTGTGTTTTGCTGCTTTGCTTCATCCTTTTTTCTTTTTATATGTGGCTTTTCATAATCCTTTTCATGTTATCTTTCCTATCCTTGTTTTCTTCCTTTCTTGCCTCTTGGTTTTTAATGCCTGTTTTTCAGTGTGTTTTATGTTTACAGAAATAGATCATTAGCCTTCACAAACTGAAATTAAATACTATTTGAAAACACCCACCTGATTCAAAATACTCACCAAAACTTTGCATATTGCATGGCTGGACTGGGGAGAGAGAACATTACTGTGCTTTATGCAACATTAAAAACATACTTTTAAAGTCTAACCTCACAGCAGTAGTCTTTCTCACCTTTAATTTCTCTTTGAAACATTTTCTCTCTGACCCAGTGAGTCATGAATTCCTGTTTCCAGATTCAGCTGCTTGTAGTTTGTTAGACACCTTCAGAGGCTGAAGGTCCAAATGCACTGTACTTTTCCAAATGAGTGTTTTTGCATTATTTTACTGCACAAAGAGGACTCTGTGATGACAGCGACTCCTTTTCTCAAAAGAATCTTCAGATGTTCTTGAATTGGCCAGCTCATTCAGGGGGAAATCTCCTGGGTATTTGTGTCACCTATGGCTCTGTTTCTGCTTTGACACCCCAGCACACTTTGCCAGGCACTGGAATGGGCATTGGCTCCTATCATTTCTGCTACATGTGATTTCCTTTTATGAGCTACCTACTTAGTAGGCCTAGCCCCACATGTTAATGTTGCCCATTTCATACACAACTAAATCTGTTTATAGGCAGTCAATATATACTTGTAGGTAGCAACCTCTGCCTTTCTGCAAATTAAAATTAATATCTCAGCTGAGCAAAAAATGTGTTCTATAATTTAAAGGTGGGATCCTAATTAAAGGTGGAACTGTGTGTGAATGGTCTTTTTGAAATCACTGGGATTCATTTTACTAATAAAATAGCACACATACTGAAGTGTCCCCTTGGGCCTCTTTTATCTTTTTCTCTATCTGTAGAAATGCAATCCTCCTTTGTTTACTTAATTTTCCAAATTATACAATGATTTTAAGTTTCAATTTTCTGAATTTACTGTGAACTATTTGTGTGTTAATATGCACATTTATTCCTTTAGAAGAAGATTATAAATGATGATAATAAATTAAAGCCTCTCTTTCATTTTCACATCACGTATTTTCTATTCTTCTTTTCCCACCCTTCACACCTGAACACACACATCCTCCAAGCATTCACAGAGCAGTGTAAGTGAGAGCCTGGACAGCTTAGGGTACTTCCACACCAAAGAAACAGTAGTAAGATACTGAAGGGAACACTGAGAAGATCCCTCTTAACTTCCCCTCCATACTATAAATATATGCCTGCACATCCCTTTTTGTTACTCAAATATCAGCCTGACCATGCCCATTTGAAATTCTTTTTCACACTTTTGTGATCAATGGAGAAGGGTAAGGAGGCTCATTACAGAAGAGAAAATACCATGTGTGTTGCACATACTATTCTTAGCAAACATGGCCAGGGGCTTTTTATGTACATTCAAGAAATGCAGTCTGTGTTTCCCACAGTTAGCCCATGTAGGTTTTGCAGGTTTACACCCTGCAAAAGAGGGAGCTGAAGAACTGTTCTGATACCTTCAGTTCTTACTCAGCTTAATTCAGCACATCAGGTTGGTTCTTTTATTGTTGCCCTAACAAACCTTGATTATATTTTAATGAGAAAGCACTTTCTCAGCATGTAGCCTTAATTTTTCTTTTCAGCAGGTGGCTCATGGTTTAGCTCAAAAGTCACTATGTAAATCCTGACAGTAGATTATGTTAGTTAATAATATAAAGCTTAGACCCTGGGAGTTAATGATTCATTTTCCTTTCATTATAAATAAATTCTGCCCAGAGAAAACCTAGGTGAGGAAAATAACTTGGTCGGAGTTCCTTCTGGATTCTGAGTTCCTCTGACCTATTATCTTTTAATTATGCCTCAGTTTTGTGGTTTCATAGGGCAGTGATTTTAATAATTTAATGAGCTTTATGACCAGTGAGTGAGATATGTAATTTCTCAATTTCAGTACACCCTGCGAGATATTTGGCTCCCTGACTCAGAGGAGCTGAAACTTCTCAGCACCTGCCAGAATTAAATCCCAGCTTCTATGAAGCACTGCTGTGAAGAGTAGCTGAGTCCCATAAACCCTTTAAAGTTAAGTCTGTTTCATTTCACATATGGAATTGGATGAGCAAAGATTACCAGTGTTTCAACAGCTAGGACTAACCCACGGTTGAACAGCTGGTTTTGAAGCAGAAAGAAGCTGGTTTTGAAGCACAATGAGTACAAGAAAGATTACACTGAGCTTCTATACTGATTTTCAAGGTGGGTATAATAGGAAACTGAATTCAGAAATGACATAAGGTTTAACAAGTTTGTAGTTTCTCTCTGAAACTGTTTGGTAGAAATCCTACGTATCATCTGCAAACTAAACCTGCAGTAACAGTTGCTTTATAGGACCTTCTTAGCAAAGACTAACATTCAAGTGACAGGAGAGCTGGTAGTTTTAATTTATGTCTCTGCAATTATCACATCTTCCTTATTTGTGTAGCTGGGGGAACAGAGAAGCTCCACAGAAGTCCACAGAAGAAGAGCCAAAGACACAATTTCCTTCTTTTCTTCTTCCAGAGGCTCACTTTTCTACTGAGTACATAAAGAAGGGTGTGCATCAGCTGAAAAGATTAAACTAACATTAGGCTTTTTCCCTGAGATTAGTTTTATATTAATGCTATTCCAATGACTGCATCAGAACTGCTTCTGCTGTATGAGATAGGAAAACAGGAATCTTTCTCCTCCCATTAGACATGCTACAAGTATACACAAAGGAATAAGTTTAATGTTCTAATGATATTAATTCTTAAGGATCCAGAAGTTCCATAGAAAATATATAATACAGAAATTAAGAAACATTGGCATAGTCTTGTGAAAAATAAAAGCATTTTACTTAATATGCAATTTGATAGCACTGAATATATTGTGAGATAATCTCCCAGAAAATAGCAAAAGAGTAAAAATTATTTGTATGCTTGCAGACTTATAGGATCTCAGAGTTTCTTTTCAGGGTGTACTCACTGACCACTAAAACATCCTTTGTTGTGTCTTAGTACTTTAATAGAAATTGTGAATTATGTGTTCTTAAACAGCAGTTCTTAAACCCTTGAACACAGAATGAAGTTTAACCTCAACAGAACACACACTGGAATGAAGGCCAACAAACATCTGAACCTGGCAAGCCAGTTTAGCTTCATATACTCTCATGTCAGTATGAATATGTACTAGCAAGTTGACTTGTGGCAGTAGCTCTGCACTCTTGTTCTGAATACTTAAGTTTACCTTTTATAATTGCATTGAAATACAATTTTATTCTAAGTTGAAGATACTCTGCTGGGAATTTTTTGTTTCTGGGACTGGCAGAGAGAGAGTGGAATTGCAAACCTTACACATGTACCACATAGTGAAGTGCATGTCTGAGAGCCAGTCGAATCCTGACTGGTGTGCTTTCCTTCTGCAGTGCTAGTGTTTGTAGGTTGCTGTATCCTAAAGTGCCCGCACTGCTCTCAGAATGATCTGCTGAAAGACAACACTGAAGTATACACAGTCCTGCTCATGCCTAAATTATCCACAACTAATCAATGAGAACCTGGTGCTGATTGTGTTCAGGCCATCCTGAAACAACCACTTACTGGGCTTAAGGGTTTATTTTTAAAATACATGTTACTGGCTGAGACAACACGTTTAATTAATCCACGTTTAATTAATGGTGAGACATATTCTAAGTGTTTTAATATCTTCAGCTCAGCATCTCAGGCCTGCTTCACAAGAACATTTTAAAAGATGTTGAGAATTAGTAAAGATCTTCCTTCATGCAAATTCTGATTAGTAGGAGGGGATGATCAAAAAGTGGCAGAAAACCACATTTTTATTTTCTGTGTTCTAGGCTTGTCTGACCTCTACTTTTCATAGAATCAAAGAATCATTTAGGTTGGAAAAGACCCTTAAGTGAATCAAATCCAAAAACTAACTTAACATTACTAAGTCTATCACTAAGCCATGTCACTAAGTGCCATGTCCTTCAACTCCCTGATGTCTGAGGAACTTTGAATTTGCTTTACCTAGTGATGATTTATCTACAGCCAAAATAGTTTGCTGTGCCTGGTGAGAACGGACAAAGCATAGCAAGGTGCTGAGCAATTGTTCCACCTGTCACTGTGGGAGTCCCACAGTGTCATCACCGCAGCTTTGGACATGCATGGCTTCTCAGGAATTCCCTGTGCCTGCCCACATAAGCATTTGCTAATACCACAGTGGCAGAGATGCTTTGTGACTGACCAGCCAGCCTTGCTTGCCCTACAACTACATACCAAAGCCCCATTTAATTAAACTCTAACCCTTCCACTTTGGAGAGGTAAGCGGACTGGCATAGGAGATTTCACAGGGTTGCTAAGGAGGTACAGAGCTCTAACAGGGCAACTGGATATGAACTGGGTCCCCAGGCAGCCTGGCAAAACAGACCTCAGCAACCCTTCACAGTGTGCTTAGAATTAATATCTGTCTTGGTCGCAAGGGCCCTGACTGAATGGCTCAAGAAACACAGCATGCTCTGTGTCTCTCCACACTATACTAGAATAATATCTTCAATAATGCATTTTAATGTACTATGTGGGCAGGAACACTTTTACACAATGTTTTACAGACAGAAACACTGAACATTATTCTAGAATGTTCTGGTTCTGTTGGGGTCTTTTTTTTTTTTTAATGAATTTTAATTTTGTCATTTAATGGTTGTGATTTTTCTACTTTATTTTACCAAATAGTTGTTAGTTTTTTGTACTGGAACACTTGGTGCAGTTTATCATGGGAGGATGATATCTGTAACAGACCAACCCAAGCCTCTTCAAGACAGCTGTGACAAGAAGCCTTCTGATTGTCCCCAGCATTTCCATCTGCCCCTTCACCTTCTTCCTTAGGTGCCCACTATGGTACAGAACCAGTTACTGCCTTTGTCCCACTGAGTTGGCACTTTCCAGTCAACAGGCCTCTTTGGATACCCGTCTGGAAATAAAGTTTTTAGATATTTCTCATAAAAACAACTGCTGTGATGACACTACCTTACAAGCCCCTTGCAAGTACCAGTTGGGCCTGTTGGAGTGGGTCCAGAAGAAGGCCACAAAAATGACCAGAGGAATGAGCACCTCCACTGTGAAGACAGGCTGAGACAGGCAGGGGGGTTAGTCTGGAGAAGAAAAGGCTCCAAGGAAACCTTATTGTGGCTTTTTGACACTTGAAAGGGACTTACAAGAGTCATGGAGAACATCTTTTAGGTAGGACCTGTTGTGACAGGACAAGGGGTACAATTTTTATACTCAGTGGGGGTGGACTTAGACTAGCTATGAGGAAGAAATCTTTTACAAGGCTGATGAAACACTGGCACAGTTGGTGTCACTAGAGAGGTGGGGACACTCCAGCCCTGAAAACATTCAAGGTCAGGTTGGATGGAGTTCTGAGCAACCTGATCTAGTTGAAACTGTCCCTGCTCATTGCAAGGGGTTGAACTAGATGCTTTTAAAAGTCCCTTCCAACCTAAACTATTCTATAATTCTAAGCAGTCTTGATTACTCAGTGGATTTGTTTGCAAGAAAGGGAAGACTAATCTTCTATCATCACACATTAGTTCACACCTTTGGGTAATAAAAGCTGAGTGAGCAGTAAAAAGGATCAATAAAATCCTGACTCATTTGACTCTCTAATTTCTGAGCACTGTACACTTTCTCCTGTCAGGTGCCTAACACTTATTTCTGTCCTGGGAACTGAAGCCTGTTGATCTCACCCTATGTAGCACTGGTCTGGAAAGTGCTGATATGCTCAGCATGGCCAGTATCACAAAGAAGAAAGTTTTGTGGACACTTGGCAGGAAATAGTTCAGATTTCTGAGTGTAAGACTTGGCATGAAAGAATTAACCTTTGCTTTGTCTTTGAGCATTTAGGTTTTGCTTTCCTCTTTTCTTTGTATATCTGCCTCTATGATTTTAAAGAGGGTGGTTAAAGGCATTGCTATTTGCAGCCCTGGTATTTTGCAATTATATTATCACGTTCCTCCTCTTTATCAACCTAAATTCTGCATGAAAGGGGATTTTAAACTGAAGATTTTTGCATTGCGTTAGGAAGGAATCAAAGTGAGCTTGCCCTTACGTTGAGTTACAATCCAGGCTCCATCAGGTACTATCCTTGACAGCAAATGTCAGGATGGGTTGCAGATGAAGAAAGAAAGAAAGGCATCCAAGCAGGCCCATGGCCACTCACAGGATTCAAGACTAATGCTGACAGCACACACAGTCTTAGAAAGAGAATAGCTGGACAGTACCAATGTAATGCATTCCCACTGAGTTAATTTAAATACTGTTTACTACCTGATAGACCAGCTCAATTTTTTACATAGTCTTCATAGCAGTCCAAAAGTGTTTGAATAAACTGTGAAAAGCATACTGTGAATGATGTGCTTGACTGGAAAGGGATTGAAACAGGACACTTAGTGGGCTTTGTCTTATCTCAGTGTTTAGGTGCAAGTAACTTCTGAACATGCACGAAACCATCTGTGACACTGGCAGTCAGAAAAGCCACATCATGCGAGATGAAGAACTCCTGCAAGTCCTATGAAAAGATAATTGGTACCAATTTTTGTTTAATCTAGCCTGAGCATGAGCAAGCTTTCCCTTCTCCCTGTCCCTCCCAGGACTAACTAGAAGAGTGTTGTTTTTCTGTCTGCCATTCCTGAAACATTTAAGGTATCTCCCAAGACTAATGTTATCAGAGTGTTCGATATGCAGGTATCTTTGATGTAGATGCACTGCTTGTGAAATGATGAGAAAATACAGAAAGTAGTCAAACCCCACCATTTATACACCAGGCAGCCAATGGGAAGGGACATTGGGAGTGCCTGTGGACATCTGGGAGGATATTGAGGAAGACAAAGCTTTCTTCAGCTACAGTGAAAAGATTAGGTGGGTGTGGACAGGAGAAGGTATGATTGTTTTCCCTATGTGACAGGAGGTGTTAGGGAAATTGCTTGTTTCTTTGTACCAGTACAGGAAACGTCTTTGCTTATGCATGTATCTGTGGCACTAGAAGAGGCAAAGGCATGGAATTGTTTAATTTTTTTTTTCTTTTTTTCTCAGACATAGGGAAAGGGGAGAGTAATTTTTTTGTCTTTTCTGTGGAAGAGGACGAAGGGATGATGTCTATGCATCTACCAGCTGTTTCAAAAAGAAAAACCTGCGAGGTCTGCATGGACTTCAAAAACGGCTGAGCATATAGGTAGGACAGTTCATTTCAACGCTGTTCCAAGCGGGGCAAATGTTTAGTCTTCTATTTTTGGCAGCAATGACGTTCGAGCTGACAAACCAGGAATTCAAAGCATTGTACTCCACAAAGCACGTCGTGCAGTTCGGAAAACAAGGCCAATAACGCCCCTCGCACTCTCATTCTATGCTGAGGCACTTACGCCTCCAGGGCGATCCCAAAAGCTTCTTTTCCCTTTTTTTTTAAGTTTTCACTTAAAGGCTGCGCGTTATTTATCCTTCGTCCCACGGGACCACCTTTGTCTTTGCGGTCTGACGGAGTGGTCCCCGCCGCCTGACGAGCCGGCCATCCCCCGGCCGCACTGCCCCCACACACGATTCCCGCACACGCCGCTTTCCCCGCGGGCATCGCCCCCTCCCCGGCGCCGCGGGGAACTTCCCGAGGGCCGGCCGGAGCCGGTGGCGGCCGTGCCCGCGCCGTGCCGCCCTGCCCGGGCCGGGCCGGGCCAACATGGCCGCGCCCCGCGGTGCCCAACGGCCGGGCGCGCCCTGGCCCCGCGGCCCGCGCGGCGGGGCCGTTGTGCGGGCGGGAGAGCGGCCGGGCCGTTGTGCGGGGCGGACGGACGTGCGGTGCCCGGGGGGAGCCGCGGCCGCGCCGCCTCCGCGGCGGCGGACCGGTAGGGAACGGGAGGGGGCGCGGAGCGGCGGGGAGGGACAGAAGGAGGGCACGCGGCCGACGGGGCGGGGACTGCCGAGCCTGTGCGCTGTTTGTCCCCGCTCCGCCGCGCGAGGAGGAGGGTCCTGTCCTGCCGCCTGCTACTGCCCCCTCCTCCGTGCGAGGGGACCGGGGCGACCGGGGCGGGGGCGGGGGAGGTGATGAGCTTGGGCCGGGGGCTGCGGCGGCGGCGCGGCTGCTGCTGCTGCGGCTGCGGCGGGAGGCGACGGCGGGCCGTTGGAGGGTCTGTCCGGCCGGCCCGGGGCCAGGGGGATGCAGCGCAGGACGTGTCTGGGTCTGGGTGTAGCTGATCGGAGAAGAGAGGCAGACGCCGCCCGGAGAGGCCGAGGAGCAGCGGAGGAGAGCCACCCTGACATGCCTTTTCCTCTCCCTCCTCTCCAGCGGCCATGTTAACCAGAAAACCCTCGGCTAGCGCCGCCGCTGGTGCTGCCTACCCAGCCGGTAAGGAGAGCGAGCGAGGGCCGCCGCGATCGCCGGCGCTGGGCCGGGCTGCGGAGGCCCGGCGGAGGGGGACGGAGGCGGGGGTGGCTCGGGGCCCCGCGGCTGCCGCCGCAAAGGTGCCGTGCGTGTTGAACAATGATCCGCCCTCCCCCCGCGGCGGCCGAGCCCGGGGGGCCGCCGGGGGCTGCGCGCTGGGCTCCGGCGAGCCGCTGTTGTGCGCGATGGCGAGTTCGCCTCGGGGGAGCGGGGCGGGGTGTGCGGGGGCCCGGGAGAAATCGCGTAGGGAAACGACCCGAGGAGAACTGGGCATCGCCGCGAGTGCCGGCGCTCTGCGTTTGACAAGGGGCAGCGGTGCTCGCCGCCGCTTCCCGCGGCAGACTTGTGAACTCCTGGCGGGTCCCCGGCGGCGCCGGGATTTGGCCGGGCCAGACGGCTCGGGGGGAGGCGGGGGCGCGGGCAGCCGTCCAGCCCCGAGGCGTGCGCCGAGCAGAGCCGGCTCGTTCTCCCGGTTAGGCGCCTGCCGGTGGCGGGTTAATCTCGGATGAAGGGTTTAGCTGGGCGAGCGCGGCCCGCCCGCGCTATTAGCCGGATCGGTGCGTGTGCGCGCCGCGGCGGTGATTAGCTTTTAATGGCTTCTGCCCGAAGCAAGACGGGCGGCGGTGCCGGCCGAGTGCTGGGGCCGCCGCCGCCCCGACGGGCTCGCTTCCTGAGGGCCGCCGCTGCCCGCCGCGCTCACCCCTCTGCTCTCCGCAGGCAGGGCAGGGGACAGCGGCCGCCCGCTGCCGTCTTCCCCGGGCACCGGAGCCGCGGTCTCCCGGGCAGGAGCTGGGACCGGCCCGCCGTCGCCCCTCGCATTGCCGCCGCTCAGGGCCAGCAACGCTTCCCACACGGTGAGCCCGGGCAGGGGAGGGTGTGGACGGGGTGCGGGGAAGGGGCGCCTGGCCCGGGGGTCGCGGCGCTGCTGGCCGGCTGTCCCCAGCGGCGGCACATGGGCCCCCGAGGCGCACGGTGCTGGAGCAGCGCGCTGGGTGTCTGCAGCTCCCATGGAATGTGCATGCCTGTTGTGAGGCTGGGACCCTGTAACTGCACACAGCGCTTTCTCCCTCCCCAGCTCCCCCCCCCCCTCCCTTCAGTCTGGTTTTGTGTCTTATTTTCAGTGACAAATTCGATCTTTCACACTCACATAGAGGAGATGTTCTGGTGAATGCATTTTTTGAGATGAGGTTAGTCACCGTGATTAAAGTATAGTATGAACTGGGGTGAAAAATGAAGGCTGCTCTCCCCTTTACATGTCTGATTAGCTCAGGCCGGTCGCAGTCTTCCCTAGAAATAGCTGTCGCTGTGCTCAGGGACAGTGGTTGGATGAATCTGCCTTTATTGCTGCAGTAGTTTACCTATAAAGACATAACCACTGATGGCATGAAAAGGATGTTATTTTCCGGTTCTGTGATATCTCACGTTATCTCCCACTCCTAGTTAATCTACTAGGAATGAAACTTCCCAAGTATGCCACTATATATGGATAAGAGGAGTATCTCTGTCCTGAAGGCATGACAGAGTAGAGAGATGGGTCCATATACTGACATGTTAACACTAAATATCTGAAATTTTTATTGCATACATTTCCTTTTAAATTCTGCAAGATTTCATACTGACCCTGAAAGGCATTGATGGCATACTTTTCATAGAATTAATGAGTTCTTCGTGGATGCTCACATACTATGTTTGTAAATATATGGCAGAGCTTTAAATGTGATTATAGGGTAGTGGAAGGTGAAACTGTGCATTTAGATATTAGTGTTTCAGTGACTTTCCATGAAACTTCAGGGTAAAACATCTTATTCAAATCCATTTATAGGAATAATTGCCTTAAATTTAAAAAAAAATCAGTCTATATAGGGTATTCTCAAAAGAAATTAGTATACTGCAAATTCAGGGTGGAACTGCACTCCTGAGATCAACTTCATTGTATATTTATGTAGCTAGAGTATATGTCTGAATTGTTCATTAGTATAAAAGGCAAATTTTTTCCCCATTTGTATACCAGTTAAGTGCTGCTTGATTTTAGAGTTGGGTCAACAGCTTAGGGTTTTTTTAAAATAAAATCATAAAAGAAAGAACACAGTACGAACAACCTGGGCACCAATCATGCGCAAATATGCAGGGCCTGCAAATATCAGGGGCTCACATGTAACAGAGCCCAGATTTAATTTAGGATTTGTGAAAGAATGGTGGTCCAGCTGTTTGTCTGTGACTACTTACTAAATCTGGAAGTACACAATATAGGTATTTTTAGACAAAGATTTTGTGTATGTGTATTATATATAGTGTCTGTGTATATATATTTGTATGTAAAGATGCAGTCTTTATAAAAGCATTCAAGGGGTGTTCAAGTGTTACATTTCTGTTACTCAAGTATCTTTACAAATATATGATTGTATATGTGTACATATGTTTGTATGTAGCACATATATGTGAACTTATGGAAGCACACAGGAATAAGCAAGCATTACATGGCTATGCATCATGTCCCTCTAGATTCTGACTGTTCCAAAGTTTCTTTTCTTTGTTACTCTACAGTGTTTATTTAGCCTTGGGTGCTATTACAGAAATGTCTCATACTGCCTTTGTAGGTGGTTATTTTGTGGTTTGCTAGCATAACTTTTTGTGGTAAGGATCAGATATGACACCAGAATGCTGGATCTTAACCTGAACAGAAAAAGGGGGGCAGTATCTGTTTGGTAAACTTAGGCCTACTGACCTCAGCTGACACCAACAGATTGAAACCATTGGTTTAGCATCCTACCACTTCCTCCAACCAGACCTTTCTAAAACGTGTCCTCTCAGTTTTCATAAATTATTTTCCTTCTTTGTGTTCACGTGTTTATCCTATTTTCATCAGTGTTGTGTCTGTGTGGCTTCTGTAATAGCTAAAACCACAGTATTTCTGTGTTTGAAACTTTCAGAAGGTATGGTGTGCTTAAGTGGGTGAAATGCTGGTTCTTATTTATATATGTGTGCATAGTATGGATACTATGCACAGAGAGAAACTGAGGTTGAAGTTACCTTTTGTTTAAACTAAAGGGTTTTGCCTTTAATGCAGGCAGGGAAGAAATCAACTACCTGTAATATTTTTTGCTTTGTGGTCCAGCCTCTGCTGAACCTGTGATGTCCTACCATCGAGTGAAATTTCATTGTCTGGTAGATTACAAATAGCATGGGTAGAAGGGGGGAAGATGATATTTTACACCAGCTTCAAAAAATGGGACAGATTTTGGTGGCAGTCTTCACAAGCACAGCAGCCTTGTTGCTAAGCAGGCAGGGTTGTGTGTTGTACAAGGGAAAGGTTTTGTTTATTTTTATTTTAAATGTGCCTTCATCTTCAGCTTATTTGTGTATACTTTCATCCCTGGCTGTCTTTTTTGCCTTACGGTGGAAAATATGAACCTGCTTCCAACCCCTTGTCCTCTTCATTTTCATTTCCAAAGTCGTTGCTTTCTCTTTGGAAGCCTTAAGTTCTTGCTTCGATGATTGGAAACTTTTTCCATTCACTCTCTCCTACTTCATTATGGTGTTCTTACATCCAGTTGACATACTGCAGTAGAGATTATCTTGCTTACCTGCTGCTCTGCTTGTGTAAATCCCAACCTGTCTGTGAATCCCTCTTCCAGACTCGTCTCTGTCTTCTGCCTGGCTCTCTGTTCTTTTTTGCTTGGCATGTATTCCTGCATTCTGCACTGTTCCTGTTTCACTTGCAGTATAGCAGTAATAATGTTTTTTTCCTCCTGTCTAGTACTGTAAAACAACCTGTTTACAATGCATGATTCAGTGCCCTCTCTCCTTCAATCTCTTTCTAAGATTTCTGTACAACAAGCCTGTTTTCATTTGCCACCAGCATTGAATGTTTATCTGTATTCTTCTGCATCAGTCATTGTATTCATCTTGATTTTTTTAAATTTAATTTTTTAATTGACTTACATTATAATGGAACACAGATTTCTGGACTCTGTTAATACAAGTATCTGGTAGGTCACATGCTGCCAATTTTTGCTGTTGTCATCTGCTTTAAAGCAGATAAAACCAAAGCAAATACCTTCTTCTTGTGGTGTTTTCAAGTATTATATTGCCACAGAAGTGCTGTCACATTTGAGTGAAAACAATTGTGCAATTGTGACCTGGATTTTACTATATCTGTTTTTCTTTGGATGTTTCTTCCTCTTTTTAAAATTTGCATTCAGGGGTAATATGAGACTATCTTAACTTTCAAGGGCCATGGATATCAGCTATGAAATTTGGGTTCCAGATGGTGACTGTAGTGCTGTGGGGATTGCAGAATTTTTGGGCACATATCTCATATTTGTATAGTTCACCTAGCCCAAGGGATTCAATTTTGTGTGCATTGACTGTCTTTTGAGTTTCATCATGTGTGATAAATGTGATAAATGTCCCAGAAATATTCAAACTCACTGCACCCCTAACAGAATGAAAAAAAATTAAGTATCAGTATCACTCTTGAGGTATAGTTTCATCTCAGAAAATATTTGCTATACGAAGTTAACTTTTCAAAAAATAAGCTTATATGGACTAGATACAACAACAGCAAAAATCTAAATGGTATTTTGCCTCTCTTGTTGAGTTAAAAGCTCAACAAAGGCTTAGTCTTTTTTGGACTATAAAACCCATACTCAGGATAAAACCATTAGGGATAATCCAGTATTATTATTATTGTACTAATTAGCAAGTATTTTTAGTTCTGAACGGAGGAATGTTGCTGAATTGGTTTATCAAGGGAAATGAAGGCCTTTTGTACATTTGCTCAGGGTTTTGTTTTATAGTCAACAAAATAGGCAGTGAAATCTGCTACACCGGATACCCTATGCCTCTTGTGTGTTTGACAGAGTAGGGCTGAAAGTGGCACACCTAGATATGCTGTAAAGAAAGGGGTATATAGTGTAACAATAATTCTTTAATTAAGTTGCTACTTTAGAACACTGTTTCTCCCTTTGTCCTCATCTGTGCGAAGTAATAGCAGATAATGACATCTTATTCCTGTGCAGCATTTCAGAAGGCCATCATGATTGCTCTATTATTAAGATTCATTTTACAAACCTTTTTAGATTTTGATTGACAGCAAAATCTTTTTTTTCTGTGGTTTTGCTCAAAATAAAATGATAATATATAGCTGAATCATGTCTCTGTCTTGGATAGTTTTCTGGGGTGCTAATAATCACACGAAGTAACTGTTACAAAGATAAAATATGATATGATTATATAATATCTTGATGAATTTTGATGATGAAGTTGAGAAGAGGTGCATGCTCCTGTGGAGTTCAGTCCTCTAAGTGGTCTTGTGAAAGGTCTTGAAACAGATCAATGCATTGGATGAGTGTACTGCAAAGAAATTGTAAATGGGCTTGCCAACTTGTTAGCAGGCTGGATTCATTTTTATGCTACTTCTGTGTTGTTACAGGTCGGAAGCTTAAGTATATAGTAAGTTACTTTTCTGCTTCTAAATACATTCGTGAAAGCAAAACAAACCAAAAGAAACCCAAATAGTACCACCCTCAAAGTTTTGTTGCTTTTTTATTTGTTGATCATAGTTTAGGGTGTAATTTTATTTTGGTTTTTTTTGGTGTATCTGCTTCAAAGATTAGGTGAATGTTTTTGGCGTAGTCACCAACTTCCGTAAAATGAACATACCAAAGTAAAAGTAAAATCTTAATGGTGATTTTGAAGTTATGAGAAACTACTAAGAAAGAAAAGGAACACTGCATTGTAACATTTGCTGTTATGTAACTGATGGTGCCAGAAGATTCAAGAAGATTTAATTCAAGCTCACCAGTTATTTCAATGTATTTTGTAGACTTATAACAGTAGGTTTTTGATTATGTGTGCTGCAAAAATATGTAAATCTTAGAGGATGTGGATGGGTTTGAGCACAGACTACAGTATATAATCAGTAAACTTTGTAAGTGCAGGCAGGTGATCAGTTGTGTAGTTTGTTGGTTCTGGAATTTATGGGTCCATCTGCAGAAGCAAAATGGAGACATGTTATAAACCTCTCAGGCTTGTGGTTTCAGCTGAAAGGCTAATGGAGCTTCTGCCTATTAAGAGCAGTTTGGTACTGGACTAAGATGGCTGTAGTCTTTTGTAGCTTGCCAAGCCCATTAGTTGTGGTTAGGAACTTAAAGTGTTGCTGCTGAAACCTTTGGAGCTTGTGAGCAGTGCAAGCCTGAACTTGACAGCAATCTCAGACTCTTGAGTAGCCAGAAGTAGATAGGCAGGGCAAAGGACTGGTGAAGATCCAGCCCTCATCCAGGTTGAAAATAGATGGGGACTGTCCGTTTTTCATATGGGCTTTGTGGTTGTGTTGTGTCTGATAGCTCTAAAACTCCTGTTGTGCTTTTTTTGAAAGAGTGGGCTCTCTCCTCCTGTGCAGCTTTTGGAATAGAGCCTGTGATAATGTGGTGTTTTCTACAAAGAAAACCAGTGCTACTGTTTTCGTCTGTATTTGCATTCCCAAGCAGCAGCTGACTGGAACTGGTAAAACCAGTCACTTAGGATTTGGGTTGAAGTTGGAATAATGCTGGTTATTTCATTCTGCTGCTGGAAAAAAACCACCAACCTGTCAGCACCATGGATCTACCTGAAGATGCAGGAAGCAGAGCTACATGTTTTACACTTTAAAATGTGTTCACAAACACACTTTTAGAAAAAAGAACTTTTTAGTCCCTTTTGAGAGGGAATAAAGATATGGGCCTTTTCCAACACCTGAAGAATTTCTCAGTAAGTATATTGAGCAAGCAGTGCTTAGGAAGGGTGGAAAATAGTTAACTGTGAAAACAGGTGACTTGAGGAAAAAAAGTTCAATATGTGAGCTGTGGCAATGAGTACCTGGGTTAAAAGATTCTTAAAGATTACTTTCACGGTGATACTCTTTCTTCTTCATTGTGTACGTTAGTCTTGCCTACTCCCGGTTTGTCTAGATACGTTCTGCTTTTGTTCAGTCAGTGGTGGAGAATAAATTTTTGTACCTGGAATTTTGTAGCTGGAGCCTTTGGAATTGCATGTTTACTCTGCTGCTTCATTATGCCTTTCTAGCACAGTGCTGCTTGGTGCAGAACCAATGACACATCTTACTAACTAGGTCTGGTTCTTCTGAAATGAGTGATTTAGCAGCTCTTAGGGCATTTTTTTTTCTTTGCAGTAGCTGTTGTTTATATAGAGGATCAGGGCAAACCTTCAGGAAACTGCTAGTGTAGTGTGCCTCAAACTTGACCTGAAGGAATTGCCTGTTGGCACAATAAGTCCTCTTAATGATTTAATATCTGGTGCTTCTGAGACATCAAACTAGGAAGGGAGTTTTTGTTGATTTCCTGTATATCTTCAGTGTGCTTAAGTGTTACTACATCTTTGCTCTGAATTGTGATTTTGTGGTAGTGCTTTCTATGGGATTGATCAAATTTGATAGTGTGAGCCTAAATTTCTCTGCAAACATACACAGTCAAACTGCAATGATGTATGAACCAGTTATTCACCATCAGTCAAAATGGACTCAGAAGAGCAGTCATCTTGGGAGAGGCAGTCCCCAAGAGCTCTTGTTCTTACATTGTGTGGGTTTCAGAGCTGCAAATTTCAAAATACTGTCCAAAGGTGAAGCTGGTGTCCAGCTGGCAGTTCTTTGGGAACAAGTAACTGAATTTACAAAAATATGCTTCTGCCGTATCAGAGTGATGCCTTAACAGAAGCACAGAGTATGCTTGAGTTTGCCTCGCATGTCTGGCTTTTCTCATTAGGAAGCACTTCTGCTGTTGCAGCACAGATTTCACTGCCTCATATCACAGCACACAACTGTCATTTTCTGATTTCATTTCAGCAACCTTAAGTGAACAGGGAATGTGTTATCCTTAGCTGCCTAGAAAAAATGTGGTTCAGTTGAAAAGTGCTCTCAACCCTGGCTTGATCATCTGTCTGACAGTATCACTGAACTTTTTGTTAGTGATTTGACATAAATATTAAGACTGGTGAATCAGCTGGAGAGGCAGCAGGGGAATTCTTCTCACATTTGTGTAAGACCAGGCAGAAGACAAACTAATTACCCTCTACTTGGGAGCAAATGAGGAATTCTAAGACAGCTGTTTTAGTAAATATCAAATAAATATCTTGTTCTCTATATCTTTATCAGGTAAATTTCTTGTTTCTTCTTAAAAATAACAGGTTTGGAGCAACAGTTGTTTTCACACCCCGGTACTTTGCTGTTTATTTCCTTGAAAAGGCTGAATTCTGCTGTTTATTCCCATGTACGCACTGTCAAGAACAAATCTCATTTCTAAAATCTATTAATGCTTTTTTCCCATTCCTTTAAAAAAAAAGTTACTGTATGTTCCTAAAGTCAAAGATTTGCTCTCTATTCAAGTCTGCATAAGGCCCTAAATCTCATTTTGGTTAAAAGTTATTGTTAGACTGGTTTGGAAAAGTGCTAAAGGATATGTTTATTCTTCATTGATCGAAATGTTCTGCTAAATTATGACTGTCTCAGTTGCAAGCAGTAAGTTGCATTCTTGAACTTCAGAAATGTGTGGGTTCTCTTCCTCTCTGTGCATGTCACAGCACATTTTTATTGCATAAAAATGTATCTGGAACTTTTGATATACAGAAAATTTAGGAACAAGTTAAAATCGTGATTTCTGAGAACAGGTGACAAGAGCATAAGCCATGTAAGTTCTGGCAGGCATTGTATGCTATCTTTACCATCCTTAAAAATGTTACTGTTTTTTATAAAGTCTGATGCCCTCAAGCATGCATCTTGATGTTACAGGTCTTCTGCCTTGAAGATTCTTGAAGATATTGTTAGCTTCTCATGGTAGCACATTCATGATTGCCTTGTTGCAGACATTTTGGAGAGTCATGAAAATAGCATTTGAGAAACAAGAATTAGGAAGTTTAATAGCATCTAGCAGTATCACAGTATACATGCTGGTGTTTTAGATTCTCTGTAAAAAATTGACATCTAAGAGGACATTTTGTTTTGAGGTGATTCAGGCAGAATGGAGGGTTGCAGTGTGAGTGTTGAAGCACGGAGTTAATTTCTTTCTTTTTAACTGGTATGTATTTATTTTCAATTTTAGGTTGGAGGCACTAAGCACACAATGAATGAGCACCTACATGTTGGTAGCCATGGACAGATCCAGGTTCAGCAGCTCTTTGAAGATAATAGTAACAAGAGAACCGTTCTGACAACGCAGCCAAATGGACTTACAACACAAGGCAAATCTGGATTGCCAGTGGTTCAGGAGAGACAGTCAGAGAGTGCCCACAGGCGACAAGGGAGCTCCAGCTCTTTAAAATCTGCAGATGGAACAGGGAAGGTGAAAGCCTCTGCTACCACACCAGAGCATGCTATGAAGCAATACATGCAAAAATTAACATCTTTCGAGCATCATGAGATTTTTAACTACCCTGAAATATACTTTTTGGGTCCAAATGCAAAGAAGCGGCAAGGTGTGATTGGCGGTTCAAACAACTGTGGGTATGATGATGAACAGGGGTCTTACATACAAGTACCCCATGATCATATTGCATACAGGTATGAAGTCCTGAAAGTTATAGGGAAAGGAAGCTTTGGGCAGGTGGTGAAGGCCTACGATCACAAGATGCATCAGCACGTGGCACTAAAAATGGTGAGAAATGAAAAACGTTTCCACCGCCAAGCTGCGGAAGAAATTAAGATCCTGGAACATCTCCGGAAACAAGATAAGGATAACAACATGAATGTTATTCACATGTTGGAAAACTTCACATTCCGCAGCCATATCTGCATGACGTTTGAGTTGCTGAGCATGAACCTTTATGAATTAATAAAGAAAAACAAGTTTCAGGGCTTTAGCCTACCTTTGGTTCGGAAGTTTGCCCACTCAATTTTACAGTGCTTGGATGCTTTGCACAAAAACAGAATCATTCACTGTGACCTTAAACCTGAGAACATTCTGTTGAAACAACAGGGTAGAAGTGGTATTAAAGTGATTGATTTTGGCTCAAGTTGTTACGAGCATCAGCGTGTCTACACTTACATTCAGTCACGGTTTTATCGTGCACCTGAAGTCATCCTTGGTGCTCGTTATGGGATGCCCATAGATATGTGGAGCTTGGGCTGTATTCTAGCAGAGCTTCTGACCGGTTATCCACTTTTACCTGGAGAAGATGAAGGAGACCAGCTGGCTTGTATGATTGAACTATTGGGCATGCCTTCTCCAAAACTCTTAGATACATCCAAGCGAGCAAAAAACTTTGTGAGCTCTAAGGGTTATCCCCGCTATTGCAGCATCACAACCTTGTCTGATGGCTCTGTCGTGCTTAATGGTGGACGCTCTCGGAGGGGAAAACTGCGTGGCCCACCGGAGAGCAGAGAGTGGAGTAATGCATTAAAGGGATGTGATGATCCCCTCTTCCTTGACTTCTTAAAACAGTGTTTAGAATGGGATCCTGCTGTCCGTATGACACCCAGCCAGGCTTTGCGGCATCCCTGGCTGAGGAGACGGTTGCCAAAACCTCCGACTGGGGAAAAGGCTTCAGCAAAGAGACTTACAGAAAGTACTGGTGCTATAACTTCAATTTCCAAGTTACCTCCGGCTTCAAGCTCAGCTTCTAAACTGAGGACTAACTTGGCACAGATGACGGATGCCAATGGGAATATTCAGCAAAGAACAGTGTTGCCAAAACTCGTTAGCTGAGTTTGAAAAACCCAATGCTGTTAATACGAGAGATACAATGTGGCTGAGCCTTATTTGTATGAAAAATTAGCTCAGATATGCATTTTTATTTGCTCAATAAATCTCTTAATTTGTATCTTTCAGCACTCATTTTAAATGTAATTTTAAATGTTAATTTTGTTTTTATAAAAATACGGGGACAATGCTTTAAGTTTTTATACTTATTTTTTAAAATGTTTGTCTTCTACAGTACAATTAGCCTTACTGTAACTAATGTGACACAGTAATAAACATCAGTGGCAGGCCACTGGTTACAACATGACTGTCATGCATTGCAGCGTGGTATCAAAGGTATTAACCTTTCTCTTCCATGGTTCATATTAGTTTTAACCTGGGGTAAATTTGAAAGATTACCTTTTGGATTTTATGGGTTTGGTCTGGATTCTGTGCACACTCACATCTGCGACTGACTGGACTCCAGGGAGAATACTCAAAGAATACAGTTAAGCACTTGTAAACTTGTAATTTGAAGTGGAGCCATAGCACATTCTGTTGTCATTTTTATGTGGTAGCCCAGAGAAGGTCATAGTATCACTAAAGATACTGTCACCTCCTATAGAATACTATCTTTATTTAAAAGTAATGGGCTTTGATTAAAATGATCATTTAAACATAATGCAAAAAAAACCATCGGGGCTAGAAGGACTCTCTTACCTTGCATAGCATGTGGTAGAGTGAGAGGAATGGGTAGTCTTTGAAAGCATGAAAATGGCAATATGTCTGTTTCTCTGAATTTGAAAGTGGTTGATTAGTTGGTAAAACAAATGTTCTGAACTTTTGTTTCAGGTCTGTATCATTGAGCATTCACACAGGTACTCCTTTTTTCATTTTTTGGGTTTTTTCCGCCATCTCTTCTGTTTTTTCTAATGTTCAGCTTGATCTCCCAAAATCACATAGGCAGAAGTGCTCATTCTGTCAGTTTTATGCTGTAACTTCCAGACTGTTAATCTACATGGATTTCAAGGTTGCTTTTATTTCCTCAGACAATGTTTGAGCGAGTGTGTCTTCTGTGGTACATTTACACTTCAGATCAAATCTGCAAACACAATATAACTACATTGCCTCCTGTAGAGGAGTACTTCACCTTAGACAGCTTAACTGTAGAAGGAAAGCTTTTCAGTTGAAGACACCATCCTAGATAGGTTCTCAAAAGGGAAAATTATCAAAGGAAAGCTAAGCGCTTGGAATTCAATTTAATCTTTGGCATTTGTTGATGAAAATTGACTTTGAAAGAACAGTTAGAGATATGTGTAGATCTGTTCACGTGTGTGTGCGCTAATGCTTGGTCTTTCTTTTTCCTTTTAACTGCGTTCATGGAAGAAAGATGGTCTGCTAAAGAATAGAATGTAGACCTATGAGAAAGGTATCCACATGTTGTAGCATGTTTTCAACAGGAACATTTTGTAATCTGAGATCCGTATTTTAATGTGTACAATGGCTGTGGTCTACATTGGATGTATAAAACATATGAAAAGGGAATTTTAAACAAAGTAGAACAGTCCAGAAGGGTTTACGGATGTTAGAACGAGACATACTAGAATGGATTACATTAAACCTCAGTAACTTAAACAACATTTATATGCACAGATTTTACTGAGTTACTTGTACAAATTATGAAAATTACTTAAAGCATGGTCCCCAAGAGGCCAAGAAAGTTTCCGGTTAAGTTCTCCTTCATATTTGTTAATTTACCACTTACAGCTTAATTTTTGTGTATTTTTTTTTTTTTTTTAAATTTTTAATTTAATGTAAGACTGGGGGAGGGATATAAGGAAAAAAATGACAGAATTCTCAGGAAACGTATCGCTGAACTTCTTGCCAAAAAGTCAACACCTAAAGAAGCTCCAAAATAATTTCTGAGTAGAGGATGTTATTTGTTGATTGATAAATATAAAAATTAAACTGTCAATCAACCATTTTTCTTTCTTTAAAAAAAAATAAAATCCTGCCTCTAGTCAAATTAAATTATTTAGTGTTATCTGTTCACAACTTTATACAATATGTGTAAGTGCAATATGTAAACATGTATGAAATAATGTTAAAAATGAAATATAATACTTCTAAGAAAAGTGGGGTTTAGAATATGAATATCCAGTAAATTATGGTCAATAAATTCTAAGTCTGGAAAAGAGATATATTAATTTTAATGTAAAATTAACTAACACTCATGGCTGTGGGAATACAATACTCTGTATTTTTCTACAGTAACAGGGAATCTTTACTTCCTCCACCACCTACCTGGCTTTACCGCTCCTTTCTACCTTAACTCTTCCTGCAGAAGTTGGGAAATAGGGATGCTGATGTTAAGGGCAAAAGAAGAATCATCTCCCTTGATATTTTTTAAAGCAGACATTGATACATGTTCCTGCCTTTTGTGGCAACGTAAGGTGAAAACATTCATCATGTTCATGGGTCATTAATGGGCTACAACCACTAAATTTTCTTTTTCATGTAACCAGTTCTTAATGCCAATAATGCATTTATGATCCATCTTCTTCATAAATGCTACCGGAAACTTAAAGGCCAAAATATAGTGTGAAGAGCTATTTTTTTAACCCAGATACAGTGGAACTTCCTCTATACTAAAGGAGCAGCTACATCAAGGTTTTTAAGTGATGTCGCTGCATTTTATTGTAGCTTATTTATACCTGTAAAAAAAAAAAATGTGTGGGGGGGAGGGGGGAAGGACATTGCCTCTTGCTTTGATGTGATTTTATTCTAAGGGCTCTGATAATTAGGCTGATAGAAGTTGGCTTGGAAACAGTGCTTAGTCTCACATGTTACCATTGTCTGGGGACGTCTGAGCTATTTTCAGATTTAGTAACAGCACAGTGTTGTCTTTGGTTGCAGTCTCACTTGGCTCAGTTTCTTGCACCACTGGTGTGTTCATTACCACTTAAGTGTTAGAACAAGAGAGTGATGCAAGATGTGTAGATTAAGGATAGAGGATGGATTGTGCCCTTGGTGTTAACAATGTGCCTTTTGTTACAAATGCATCTTGGCCTCTTTAACCCTTGGAATACTGCTTAGTAGGGATGAAATCTATTTATAAGTGCTATATCTGTCTTAAAACATCCTGTTGATGATTGAGGCCTTAATAGAAACAATAAGGCAATCACACTGCTGGGGTAGAGAGGACACTCTGTTCTTGTAGTACCGTCTCATTAAGGGGTTAAAGATGGCCCTTCCTCATTGGTTGTACTTTAACATCAAATTGATTTTTTTTTTTTAATATTTTTTTGTTATAGTGACACTAGACAGAAATCAACTGTATTTGTAAAAATTTACCTCAAACTCTTTAGTTTTATAGTGTGATTTAATCCCAGGGCATTTGGTATGAACCAAAGTGCATTCCTTTTATATGTGCCTGGCTCTTATAAAAGTGACCAGGGATTTTTACAATTTGGGTGCAAGGCACTTAAGCCACTTTTAACTTGGTGGGTGGTTTGGAGTTATAAATGACTTCATGGGAATGTTGAAAACACTTAAGACATAAGTAGCATCGGGCAATATTAAAATCTTTAAAAAAGGGTGTGCATTATTTAATGCTCTCCATTTGTTAATTTTTTTTTTCCATCAGTAATATTCGTGATAAATACAAAAAGAACTCTTTTTACAGTCAACAAAGATTAGAATATTGCCCAGTGTAATGCTATGGTAGCATTTGAATAAAATAACATTTGTGAATTATTGTTTCTAGGGGCTTGTACATCTCTGCTACAAATTGTAATTACTCAATTCAACTGCTACAACTTCGTCTAAGCAGTAGCTTGGGTTTTTATTGGGCAATGACTTAGACACGTGACTGTAATATGCTGCAACTGTGTGTACTGAAAACATGTGAAAAATGATTGAATGTGGACTGTGTATATATTTATGTATAATTTTCTGTGAGATGCTGCTGTTGCCACTTAACATTAAAGATGTTGTAGTGGGTTTTAATCCTAGTGGCCAGTTTTATGATACTGTATGTATTGTACAGCTGATGACAGGAGTTAAGACTGTTCTAGTGAATATTTGTTACATTTTATTGTTGTGGCCAGAGATCATTTCAGAATAAAATTTTATGTCCTACTTTAATTCTGTCCACTGTACTTTGGGTTTTTTTGCAGTCATAAAGAGAGCCCTTGGAATGCTGACATTTTTAAATGTGGAAAGGCTAAGGCCTCTCCTAGCCTGGTCAGTCAGTGGCAGCAGGGCCTTTGTCCCCGAGCTTGCTTGCATGGTGGGTATATAGCAATCATTGCTGGAGGATGACTTCTGCTTTATGTGTCTTGACAGCCTGGAATATTGCCCAAAGGCTGCTTTTCTTGTGGTTTCTAAAGTTCTTCTTAGGATTTAGAAAGTAGTATGTGTTGTGTTTCTATTTGCCCCATATTTGAGGGAAAAGATCTTTGGCAGGAATTTTGTGGACGTGGCTGTTCTAACTTTTTTTAACTGCTTTTGAAAGATTTTTAAAAATAACAGTAGGTCTGAGTTTATAAGAAATACTTGATTGAGACAGGTACAGTGTGTATTCTATTTCTTAAATTTTCTTTTAAAAGACAGATTTCTGCACAGTATTTGTGTCAGACTGAGTTTTCAGAGCTTTGTAAAGTCCCAGGATAATGAGAACATACTAAATAAACAGGCTAGACTGAGCTGAGTTCTGTTCATGAATACATCCAGAGTAATTACAGTGTTTAGCACAGAACTGTCTTGTAAGTGATTGGCCACATTCTCTACTTGGTAAAGTCTGTGAACACCCAGAGCAGTTTCTCTGAAAAGCTTTCTGGCTTGGGTGAGCCCAGGCTGAAATCAAGGCATATCAATTGGACTTTTTTACTATCTCCCATTCAGCATAGTTGGCAGATTTTAAAGCACAAACCCCATCAATATGAAATACAGATAAATACAGATTACACCCCTGTAAAGCAGTCAGCCAGGTATTACATCTTTGTGGCCTATTCGTTTGTGACTGTGTTCTTCTGAGGACAAAGGACTTTTTTTTTTTTGTTTTAGTTAGTTGAACTTTTTTATGGAAAAAAGTTTAACTAACTCCAGCCATCTAATCCTCTTGTCAGCTTTTGCACTCTTTTTTCACCTTTGTTTGTTTTTTCATTTGGAGAAGGGTCAGGGCCATCTCAGTTGATTTCAGTTGTCTGGAAGTTGGCTTTTGGCCTGTGCCATTTGCTGAGAGTCCCAGTTGCTGGTGGGGAATTTGTGTTTCCCTCTGCCAGCACTTCCTAGTCTTTAAGAGCTGAGATCCCTCCCTGAAAAGGGAACCTTGGAATTCCACCCTGAATGACAGTCTTGAGTTGCAGTTACCTCCACAGTGCTTCCTTTTGTGATAAAAACTGTCTCACTTTGAATACCAGCTCTGCATCTCTTGTTTTTTACAGAAAATCCATTAAAGAATGCATGAAGTGTAATGATCATCAGGTGCTGTGTTCACTTACAGATGCTGTTGCTTCTCTTCAAAATGCCATTTTGTCCCAGTTTTTAAAGATCTGCTTATTGAAAGATTCAGTGGGAATTTTACTCTTGCTGAAAATTTGAAAAAGGAAAAAGGTACTATGGGATGTGTCTGTATAGGGCTGCCTGTGGTCGGGAGTTGGTATTGAGAGGGAAAAAGGGCAACTGTAGGACAAACAGGGCCGAGTTTTGGGTAAGCATGATCCTTGTGGGGTTCAGTGGAGGTTTAAGAATTTCAGCAGTATCAGGTTGAGAATGGGAAAGTGTTAAAAGCTTCTCAGTGTCTTAAATAATTGATAAACTATTAATTCAGTGGAAAAACATTCTTTTGAAAGCCTGTCATTTAAACTCTAGGCTAATAATTAAAGGATAGCATTAAAGAACTTTTCCTGTAGCTAGAACGTCATAAACATTATTATACATTTCTTTTCAAAATGTGATTTATAGTGGTGTTATGCTGCTAACATAATCTTATGTTTTATATTTTATTGCTCCTCAGAGGAAGAACATTTCTTGTCTTTTTTTTTGAGTGTGTGGTACTGGACATGTCTCAGCCATCAGATATGCTCTATCAGGGTGAAAGTGGCACTGGTAGAAATGGTTTCTGCTCCTTTGCCGAAATCCTCTGCCACTCTTGGAGCTGGGGTTTCTCTGTGTCATTTCCCCTCTTTGATTTTGTCTGCTGTTTGCTTGCTTGTTCATTTGTTTGTTTTTAAGAAGCGCTTTCCAGCCTCTGGCTGTGGTGAGTCTTGGGTCTCTGCCAGTTATCAAACACTTTGGGATAGGGAACACTGCAAAAACAATGTTTCTTTAGCTTTTCCCCAACAATAAACAGAAAGTCTAGCTCAGTACCAGACTGCTAAGACAGGGAAAGCACATTTACTTCCAGCTGCTGGGTCCACACCAGCTGTTAACCTTGCTGTTTATCTTCTGCATGAAGTGTGGTGGAAAGGCCAGGTGCTGCAGAAAGAAATGGCTTGTGTCCATCACCTTGAGGGAGAAAATGAGACTATAGTGGAAGGTCATGACATCTTTTCTGAGAAAATCTGGGGTAGAAATGGAGGTAGGGAAGGTTTTGTTGAGAAATTATTGTACTGGAAGCTCTGCATAACACTGTGGGAAGTGGCAAATACAGTGTTCCTGCTAACAGAGTGGGAACTGTTTCCTCTGTTTTGCAGACCGTTTTTCATTTATTTGCTGTAGTTTGGTTATGTGCAAGCTGCTCATAGCTATGCATGTCATATAAAGATACTGTCTGCAAAGTGTGAAATATTATTTTATCACTAGCATGGGCACTGGGAAATCCGAAGGTTCTCATTCAGAGATGAGACCTGACCCAACATCGTGGCACCTGAAATCCATTTAAGACTGTCTGAATGCAAAGCATTGCTGTGACTGTTAAACTGTGATTGAACATAGTACAGGAGAGAAATGTCCACCAAGCAGAAAAGCATTGACAATTGTTTTATAAAGACCTTTGAGCAGGTTTCAATATCGTACTGATTAATTTAACACTGCCTCTTTACTTTAATACAAGTGGTCGGAATAAAGACATAATATTTTTATTTCAGCTTCAATGTGGCAGTAAAAATTCCACATTTAATTTTTTTTTTTCCCCAACTGTGGGTTCTTGCAGATGCTACAAATGCACTTGCCTCACACCATCTACATATAGACATCTACTGTAATATCAGTTCCTGATGGATTAGCAGGACCTAAAATTAAGGAATGTGTGTATGTATATGCCACATATGTAGGTATGCATGTGTGTATACATATGAGTCTTAAAAACACACCCCAAAATTCTGCAGGCATTCTTTGTAGTGCTTTACCAAAAAAAAAAAAAAAAAAAAAAAAAAAAAAGCTTTGTTTTCCCTTTGCCTCTTTGAAGTTTCAGTCTAAGTCTGACATTTTTGCATTACACACACATCAAAGCCATTTCTCACAGCTGTAGTCATTTCACCATGGGGGTGCATGCAGACAGTGAACCTTAGCTTTTCAGCTGGAGGCAGAGGATGCTCAGTGATCAGCAGTCAGGTGTCACTCCCATGGCAGGTGGTCCTGCCACATTTTCTGAAGTGGACCTTCATCAATGAGAGAGCTGTTTCGTAGCTTGCCCTACTTGGCAACTGAAATAGTTCCTTTGTGGTTGAAGCCTGACTCCATGTGCTTAGACTTGGGTTTGTAAACTTCAGATGAGAAAGAAATCCTGAGTCAGAGTTTGTGAAGTCCACAGCTGGGATTAAAAATGGGTTTCTAAGCATCCTAGTACTTGTCTCATCCAACCGTGACACTTATAAAATGGTCTTTAAGATCTGAAAGGCTTTTCTGAAGGTCTGTGCAGGGAGTGCTTTGTTCAGGACAGCCTCAACTGCTGGCCCAGTCTACACTGCTCACAGATGGCACTGCTGTTGGCTACCCTGGGATGCTGGCACTCCTCCAGCACTTTTGGCTTCCTCAAGGTACAAAGAACACTTCAGGACAAAATCACTGAGAAACGTTGCTAAGGAGAAACTAAACATTTGTGTCTCGAGGGCTGTGCACACTGCAGGAGACAGCACTGCTCCTTGTCTGGGTGTCAGTCCTGTGAGCTGTTCTTTCCCACTGGATCTGCTCCTCCACAGACCCCTGCCAGCACCCATCTCTGTGTCCTGCTGGGGTGCACCAGCAGGTCTCTTTCTTTCTTCTTAGCCCATCACTGCCTACAGCTGTGTGTGCAGATTTCTTGCCAAACGAGTGAACAGCTGGTCTGGTGCTTCCAAGGTGAAGTTGCTGCCGTGGGGTACCCAGCAGGTGTGTGCCCAGCTGTGTCCCTGTAAAGGGGTGGCACTGGCCCTGCTCCCCGTGGGGTGCTCCTGTCCCTGACAGTGTGTGGAGGCAGGGACAATCCCTCTGTCCTTTGGTGCATAGCAGAGCCAAAGTGTGATGCTTTGGTGAGTGCTCTCATGCTGCAGGAGAAGGAGGAGGAAAGTTCTCCCTGCCCTGGGAGAACTCTGCATCAGGCAGAGCAGCTTAGCACCTGTCAGGGTGAGATGTGAGGAAGCTGTAACACACTGTTCCATTGGCACAGGGGGAAATGTTTCAAATCACAAGCGTTTGCAGATGGCCTGTCTTAATTAGCTTTGACAAGTACCTAAGTTACTTTAAGTTACACCACAAACAGGATCCTGGAGCTTTCATTTTTGTCACTTTTAAATAAAGCTTTTTCCCTCCTCCTGCTACAGAATTTCCACGTTTTGACCATATAAGGCTCTTGAGAAGAAATAAGATCTTTACGTAGCTTAGGAGCTATATTTTGATTGACTAAATGATTTATAATTAGGAGGTAGCTCCTGCCAGCACTCTTCCTATGTTGATTGAGAATTGCCTGCAGCAAATGAATGCCAGCAGAGCTGACAGAAAATCACACTGATGCCTTCTCAAACCAAATACCTTGCAACCCAGAATTTCCTCCTTCCTCATAGTGACTCAGACAAATTATCTTTATGACCAATGATTACAGGAGTTACAGGTTTTCACTCCAAAAGCCATTAGCAGAATACTTACCCATGCAGTTATTGATGGTCTATTATGTGGGAGTAGTGGTGCTGGCAGCCTTGTTAGAGCCCCTGAATGAACTCTGTGTGAAAAGAAGCTGAAGGCAAGTGTGCCTCTTCCTTTGAAGGATGCAAAGCAGAAGCCTTTGCTCACCTGGTAGATGTGATCTATTTGCCAAAAAGGTGGTTCTGGAGTGGGCTCACTTGGGCAAGATCAGAAACAGAAAAAAATGTTATGGGCTTTTGATGAGATAGAAATGCTTTGTTGGTTTTTTTTCTGCTCTGATGAAATTATGGCATAACAGGCACCTGGAATATTCTAGCCAGGAAAGTGTTGGGCAGGCAATCCATCCCAGCTGCAGCAGAGGATCAATACAGGACTCTGTTCCCAGTGTTTTGGTTTTCCCTTGGCTGAGGTGGATCTGTTCTGCTGAGGTGGACCTTGGATGAGGGGGATCTGTGAGGTGTCTGCTGGGCAGACAAATTCCCCTTTTGGATAAAACTGAGGAAATCCTTGCAAGCTACCCAGTCTGTAGATGGGCAGACTGGGGAGACAGGGAGCATGGTGGTTGCAAAAAGTGCAGTAAGTAATAAACATGGGATCATTTTTCTTCCTCTTGGTGATTTCATCCAACTCTTATTGCATTGGACTTTGGTATCAAACCACAATCACCTGCTTGAGCCATGAGTGCCCTATGTATGTTAAAAAAAAATAGATACAAGCCACATAAACTCAGGAGATTAAAATAGAAGTTACCTCTGGATTATTACTTCATTTCCCTCACAGATCTCAGCTTTCAGAGTTTTACATTTGTATATTTCTTTTCTATCTTCCAACCAAGACAAGCAGAATTTTTCTGGGAGCATAGGGCCTAAAGGGCATCCACTGACAGTAGATATAATTTCATAAAATCCCTTATCTAACTGTACTGTTTCTGTTGAAAGACTGCTATAAAAGTTTCTCTGATAGTTAGAAATGTGCTTTTAGCTTAAAATAGTTGATTTTCTTTTTCATGCTATTTGTTCTTGTGCCAACATTGTCTTATGGCTTGAATGATTCTTCTGCCATGCTGGTTTCTGGACATATATTTAAAAAGTGTAATTGTACCTCCTCAGCCTTTCCTTTGCTAGCTAGTGCTGTTAAGCTATATTTGTCTCATCAGTAAAACTAACTCCCCATGCTTGCCCTACTAGATGTCTGCACCTGTTCTAGCTTCAGTTCAGCTTTCTCTGGGCTGTGGTTGGCATGCTGCTAGCAATCCCACCAGGGGTATGCACAGTATAGGAAATACCCTCCCTGCCCACAGCCATATTTCACCCAGAGCATCTCAGGATTTTTCTTCTCTGTGTCATGCCAGCAGCTCCATTCAGTCCATTTTTCATTTTCATTTTTCAGTTACCCCTGTCTCTTCTTCCTTGTGCTGTGCACAGATGATGAGATGCAAGTTACAGTAAAATTTCTCTTGGCTGGTATGTATCTACCTGGCTTTGTTCAATTAGATTATTGTGAGAAATGAAACCTCGTGATTCTCATGAGTATATGTAATTTGAACAGCCATAACTTTTAGGAAAACATTAGAAATTATGTGACTGTAAGGAGAAAATAATCATCTTCAGCATTCATTTTTTCAGAGATACATTTCAGATGTGATGCAGTTGGCTCTAATCAATATTGGTGCATCAATGTGTTTCCATTACACCAGAAAAAAACCTTATGTTGCCAAGTCTTATGACTTCAACTAGTGTTTTTCCTCAAATCCTCTCTCCTAGATTTGTTATTGCAAGTTAAATTTTCTAACTTCTACTGAAACAGGTTTCTAGTTTTAGAAAGAAGTATGACCAATATGACATGATTTTGCAAACCCCAAATCCAGAGAACATTTCCTATGTACTTAAAAGGGACATACTACAAAAAGGAAGCAGGTTGAATTTGCAGGGCATGTAGCAACAGTGCTAGGTTTTCAGAGCATTTAGAGTCTTCAGTGTTACCAGAAGATATGAAATAGTACAATTTGACCAAAAAAATCCTGGTTTTCTACACATTTGATTGAGAGTTGCTTCATGGAGAGACATCAAGTCAGAAGTGGTGGGACTTGCTGAGCCATAGCTGGTTATCTTTCACTGAAATGTCTTATGCTGAGGACTCAGGTACACTCTTCTACTCTAAAAAGACAGAGGAGGAAGATGATAAGAATAAAGCAGCCATGGAAAGCAGGAAATGTATAAAACTGCTGGGATGGATTTAGTGCCTGTGAGAAGCTGATAATGAGGCTGAACTTTGCAATGTGTGCTCCTACCATGGGTGATGAGGAAGCCACATATGGGCTGGCCCTGCCTCTCCAGTTCCCTCTCCTGTATCACTCATGGAAGGGTTGAGCTGGTGACAAGGGTTGGATGTGCCAAGTTTCAGGCTTGAGTAGGATTCACAAATGAGTTTAAGGCAGGATTTGAAGGCTTGTTTTCACAGGTGGGATGTTTAGATGGTATTGCCTCTTACTGTTGTCTGTGCTGTGCTGTGCTCATCCCAAATGTAGGGATTTCTCAAAAAAAAGCAAAGATGCATGGATAACCAGGAGGAAGCTTCAGTGTAGGTGTTCACTGCCTGTCCTGTTTACACTGTTTAACAGTGAACTAAGAATGGAGTTTTCTTGCAAATAAAGGCTTCTGCTTGGGATTTTTCCTGCTCTTTCCTTCAATACAAAGTTTCCAGGATAAGCTAAGAGAATGCAGTGAATGGAAGCACAAGACACTATTATGGATGACTAAATTAAAGTTGGGGAAAAAAAGCCAATTTTCAAGCACATTTTGAATATTTATTTTGAAATATTGTCAAAAGCAGGAATTTTTAAATCTTAGGTTTTCTTTTGGTTTTATTCCTGCACTTTACAGTATTTTTCATTTGTTTTCAGTGCTTGCTGCTTTTTTGGTTGTTTTTTTTTTTTTTCCCCCACAGGACTGGAGAATGAAGAAAACAGATTAAAAGTGAAAGACAAAAACAGATTAAAAGTGAAAATTCAGAGGAAGTCAGTTTAAACAAGAAACTAAAAACTGCAATATTTGCGTAGAACTTTCATTTTCAGACACACACAAAATTTGCTGGAAAAAAAAATCAGTTAAACAAATTAAGCACATCTACATTTGTAGATGAGGTTTTATCTGACTAGAACTCAAATCTTACTAAGATTTTGCTGTCTGTTTAGCTAAATACACATAACATTTCTTATTGCCAGGGTGGATTAGCAATCATGTTTCAAGGGCTTCTGAAAAGTTTCTAATTGCTCTGAGAAGTCACAATAAGGACCTTAAGCCCAAAAGAATTCCCTTTGTGTGGTGACAAGAAAACATGACTATATTATGGTCTGATTTTATGAATGATAGAGAAGACAACCAATGTCCACTGCTGAATAAGTCAATATTCACACCCAAGGGTTTGATTTACTTTTCAAGGAGAGCCTAGGGTGCTTGCAGGTGCATTTGCTTCCCAAAGATACTGTTTAGATTAGATCTGTTTAGGAGAATAAAGGTGTTTCTACTTGACAATGAGCATAGCCAGGTGCAACTAAATTCTGGTCCAAGGCTAGAAGAGATCTTGGTTTTTGCATTATTTGTCTATTTGATTTTTTTTTTTTTTTTTTTTTTTTTTTTGATGCCTTTCATACCAAGGTTACTAGGAAAAAAAAATCAATTTGACTTTAGCCTTCAAAATGGGTAAAGGCCAGACTCATAAAGCAACCTGCTGTAGGAGTTGGTCTGTGTACATTGGGTGATGCAAAAAGCCAGGGTGGAGGAGGAGCATGGTTTGGTTACTGACAGCTGCTGTCCAGGTGATGTAATTCAGTAATAGCCAGTGACAGGCAGAAACTATAGAAGATGGAAATGATAATTCTTTGGGGAGATCCAGAGATAAATAATTCATCAAAATGAATTTTATAGTAGGGGTCAGAAGAAATTGAAGACAGCCTGAGTGTTAACTCTCTGAGGGAGAAATTGACAGATTGTTTTTGTACAAACTGTGCAGGGGGGAAATACAGGCAAATTAAATGTAAATTGAGAATACAACATTGTTTCTACTACCTGGAACCAAAGTAAGAGAGACACGGGAAATTTTAAAAAGGAAGCATGTTGTTAAGGAAGTGCCAATAACTGAAACTGGTGCTGGGTACCAGCAAAGGGGAGCCAGTTGTCACAGGGCCATGCTGTTGTGCAATGTATGTATCATATAATCACAGTAGGAGAATGTCTTCTCAGTATTCAGCTCAGTCTCTTGCTCATAGTTAGGAGTCAATTCATCTCCCCAAAATATTTCATGTGTCTGAGTCAGGACATCTGTCTGTGAGGGGAGGACAAAGTGCCAGCATGGGACATCATTCTGGCTCCCACAGGTGCCAGGCTGACCCATGAGGTGGCTAAAACCATTCCCTGCAGGGGTAAGTCACCCTGCATCACTCTGCAGCTGCATCCCAGAGGCTGCTTTTCCAGGAGGAGGAAAGCCATCGTGCCCCATGCAGCTCAGAGCTCCCAAAGGAAAAACAGTGGAGCTTCAACTAAGCAAATTTAATGTCTGCTTCTCTGGGACTGCTTTTAAAAGCATATCTTGGTGAAGCTCTTCTTGGTGAAGTACAAGGTGACTATTTTTTCCAGAAACCAGGCTATAATTCTGCAACTGTTTGTGTTTGGGTTTTATGTTTGCCTTACTTTGTGAACTCTGACTAGTCAAATAACTTCATCCAGACCAAACTTGGCATTTGAATAAACATGGGCTTAGGAATGAGTTGTTATAAGACTGTGAAAATGGCATGTTGCTTATGTACAGCACAAAATTTTCCACCCAGTCTTCTATTTTCAAAAATGGTCTCTAATCTTGTGTGTCCAAATTTAGTCTCCCAGAGGCTGACTTTCAGAGGTCCTGCCTGCCCCCAAGTTTGACCATGTACACTTCACAGTCCCCAGAATAGCTTATCCAGGCCAGAATGCTTCAATGCAGACCATGTTTTGTGCTATTCTGGATTCATAATTTTTCATTGTCTGAGAACTGCTGTCTGTGATATATAAAATGTTTCCATACTGTAAGTTTTGTGTTTCCTAAATCTGTGAAACTTTCGTTTCTGGAAACTTTATATTGTCTTAGATCAAAGGTTTCCTTCCTATCCAGACCCAGGAAAAATAAAAAAAAAAACAACCAAACTTATTTTCCTTCATAATCATATGTAGACTACAACTATGAGAGTAAAAGGAGAGATGCTTTAACTACTTCAATTATTTAGCAGAGTAACTCAGAGAAAATCTCCTTTCAGAAAAATGGGGGAGGAGGATCAGAAAATAAACCACTTAAAACGTTAGATTTTTTTGTACGTTAACTTTGTCAAAGGAAGGGAGTTTGCTGCTTTCTCTTTTTCCCCTTGTGTGCTTGCACCTTTTCACAGGGAGGCATTCCTCTTTTCTGATCTGATAACAAGTTAAAATGTCTATTTCTCTCAGAGATTTTGCTGTGATTTAGGGAAAAAGGATGTGCATGTGGTTATGTACCAGGTTAAAAAAATAAACAGAAGAATAGTATGATGAATTGTTCTGATTGTAGGATTAATGCTCTGTGTTATTACTGGATTCATGCTGGATGCAGGTAGCATTAAAAGAGGCTGCAAAACCACAAGGGACTCTGTAGGGATTTTTTCCTCTTTAAGAGAAAACAGCCTGCCTCTCCTGTCAATTATATGCAACAGCCAGAGCCAGATGAGAAGCAATGACATGACAAATAAATGCCTGGGGCATATGACAGGACCAGCCTGTGGCTAAAAGATGGTGTCCAGGCTGCTTCTACAGGGAGAGCAACCAAGACACTGTTTTTACTCTGAATTTTTCCAGATCACTTCATTTAATCCACTAGGCAAAGTGAGCATCACTTCCCTGGCAATATAACCTAGAAAATAAAGAAGGAGGAAAAGCTGCTGCACCATTTTTCAGAAAGCATGGAGCAGCTGAGGCCTGTGCAAAGGATGCCAGCTGCTGATGAAGAGGAGTGTATTTTCTTGACTGAGCAAGTAGCAGAGCATGAGAAGCAGAGTGTGCACACAAAGTCACTTGCTGGAAACCTACCAGTGAGCTTTTCTCAAGGCTTTTTGTGCATTAAACCCAGCACTGATTGACAATTTTGCAGATGTATATGCAGACAAATAGAAACTTTCAGCCCTTGTACCACGAGGGAGCACAGTGCCCATCTCCTGCAATGCCCAGCAGTGTCTGCCCCACTGATTCACACTCCCTTTGAAGAACAAGGGATGAGGGTTAGAGCAGTCCTGGTGGAGCACAGGGCAGTGGCAGGATCCTGCATTGTATGGGGCAGGGTCAAGGTCCCCCCTAGCTGCTCCATTCCATATGACTGACCACAACCCACACTGCTCTCCTGCTCCTTTGCTTGGCCAGGGAACCCTCAGGCAAGCAGGCACGGAGCCACTGCTTGTAAATAACTCAAACCAAAACAAGCAGAAATAAGCCAGGAGCATGAGCTGGATGAGGAAATGGGCTGGGCTCAGTGTGAGACCCTGAGTGAGAAATGGCAGGCAGAAAGATGCTCCTGTGGTCAGTGTGAGGCAGGTGACCTCAACCCATGTGCAGGGAGTCCTGGAGGACAGCCACTATGTCTAGTCCACAGTAAAAATCTCCAAATGCTTACAATGCAAGCAAAGGATTCCCAGCAGCCACAGGTTACTGCTGGACCATTGCTCTTGCTAACAAATTATAATAGAGGAAACAAGGATTTTTCTCATTTTCCCTCTCCATTCCTGAATACTCTCTCTTTTCCTTTGCTGTAGGGGGAAAACAAAACGTGGCTCTTCGTTTTCAGGGCCAGACACATGGATATGTACTAGCACTTCCTAGCTGCAGCATAGCATTAATCTGATGTTTCTGTATAGGTCTCCCTTCTCTCAGCTCCCTGACTTTTGGTGTCAGTGCAGCAGATCCCAGTGTCCTCATCAAAGCTGCTGTGGCATGACCCACACAGAATGCCTTTGAAGTGAGGCACTTCAGCCTGAGTCCTGAGAGCACCCATCACAAACTGATACTCCTGACGAATAAATCCCTCACGGCGCTCTGCTCTTGCTGCTGGGGCAGTAAAACAAAGGCATGGCACAAATCCTTTCCCTCTGTGTGGTTTAAATAAACTGCTCACTTGCTGATGTTATCTGGACATTACTGGAGGGCAATTTTGCTAGTCTAATTCTCCAGAGAGAGATATTTGTTCACTAAGTTGGTGATAAATATGAGGATGTTCATTCTGATTTTTCTGCACTGAGACCACAACAGCCAATCTACAGTGTTAAGTGCTTCAATCATTTTTATGGGTGTGGCTTTTCTCCAGACAGTTCTCAAGTGTTTTTAAAAAAATTATTTTCATTATTTCCCCTGAAAAACAGGATGAACCTATAGTAAATTTCCATAGCTAGACTTCTCTCCAAGAATGGGGTGCCTGCTCACCTGGATATGAACACATTGGCAACGTGACCCGCTGATATGTATAATGATGCAATCTCATGAATTGCTCTCCATAAAGCTTGTCTAACCTTGTACTCTTCAAATTGATCCTGGAAGTGACAAATTCCATCTGAGAAAGGCAGCACTTTGAAATATTAAAGTGTAATTTATGGATTCATTTACTGGGGTTCCAGAATTGGTTTCCTTAAATGTTATGGAGCATATCTGATGCAAGTCCCCTGTGATTTGGAACAATATAGTAAAATATCAATTCATAGTTCCCCTTGTAATCATTTAATGAAGGCAGAATGTCCTTTGGTAAATGGGCCCTTTCATTCTCTAGGTGAATTAGGTGCAACTATAATTAAACTTTCATTTAGAATTGAAACTAAATTAAAATCATATAAATAACAGAATCTTCAGGATTGCTATTTCTAATTAATAAGGTATCCACTCTTGCTGGAATAGGTTTTTGATGATGCATTAATAACTTCCAATTAATATTACATATTTATCTAAGACAATACATTATATTTCAAATGTTTAACAGAAGACTTCCTTAAGGACTGCTCTAATAAAGTACTGTAATAGATATTGAGTAGTTGTAACTCTGCTGCAGGTTCTCTCAGTTACTTCTCTTGCTCCTGAAGGCTGCTGCAATAAAAAAATTTACATTGCAATGTGGTCTAATATTTTATCTGGAATGGTGTTCTTGAAGTGCCATGCAGAGTGCTATCACACTGGCTTGTGTGGCATGCATACACACACCTCCCCAGTAGCACAATTTCATTTTTTCTTCCCTTCAAGGCTGGTTGGATATGTACTTGAGAGGCTTTGCATGTCATTCTGCAAAGCAGTCGATGCCTCGGGTTTAGAGTTCAGACTGTGTTTCAGAGTAATGGAAGGATTACTCTTGTGTCTTATATTGACCTGTCTGTAAGCATTCATCTGTTGAATCAGACTCCTCCACAGATATCATGCTCAGCATGTGCTTGTTTGCAATGTAAAAAGAAAGTGCTTCATGTGAAGCTTTAAATGAGTAACATCCAATTAGTTACTTCATCTCTGCCGTTCTGCCACCAGCACTGGAGTCGTGGTGCTCAGTGCCCCAGGGTGAGGGTGAGCACAGGAGCTTGGACAGGCTCCACTTGCACCCCTCCAAGCCCATCATTTCCCTTCAGCTTCCATGAGTCCTTCCAAACACAGCTGGGTCACCTGGCTGCAGGTCGCTCCAAGTGACTTTGGCTTCTCTAATGCAAATGTAAGATGTAAAACAGCAGAAGTCATGATCATTAGGACATAGCAGTAGGCAGCAGAATATAAATCCTCACTTAGGAGAGGATAAGAAAAGGGAAAACAAGGAAGATGTTAACCACTTTTTAAAGATACTGTGATGGTAAGGCTAGCACAAAAAATCATATGGAATATAACTCTCTAATAGCAAAAAGCAATTTGGGAGATCTCTCTATCATACTGATATCTAGTTGCTTACTCATTGCTATCAAATGCAAAATGCAGCACAATTATTTCCATGACTTGTAGAGTCTATGTAACTATACTTTTGCAACCTGCCTTTACATTTTCACATTAGAAATGTTTTAAAATATTAGACAACCAGCACCAATAAAATAATAACCCTCTCTGATTTATTGAAGTATAGAAGTATAAAATTTTTGCTCCATAATATATCTGACAAAGTTCTTTTTCACTAAACTGAGGTCTTATAGTACACTGTAGACCTGTACAACACAAACCCAGTGTCAGCAGCAATGAGACAACTCCACACAGCAGTTTTTGTTTTTTATATTCCTTAATTGCAGAAAAAAAGGAAATTCTCTCACCCTTTGAGCACTGCAATCATTTAAGAAACTGAGCTGGATTTTTTGAGGGTGGTGAGAGCAATAAAACACTTGTGATTTGCTTTTAACAGCTCAGATCAAGGTCAGCCTTTTGGCACAGATCTATGGGAATGGATTTCATCATCTAGGGGCTGTTCATGCTGTGTTTTGTAATTAAGGCATTTAGTAACTGTAATTCCATGAGTCCTGTATATAATTTTATATGCATTGTTATAACACTTGCCATGCTGGTTTGGCATTACTTGTGGTGCATCTTGCAGGCTCTGATTTGCCCCTGCATTCTACAGGGGGAAACCTGTCTGGATAGATTCTGACAACAGCCATGTCAGAATCCATGCAAAAGTGCCAAAATTCACTCTATCCAACAGAATTTTTCATCTTTCCAGGAGAAAATAGCTTTCTAGGACCTTCTTGTCATGTAACTGAATTTGGGCTGGATAAGTGCTCTCCAATGCTGTGACTCTCAAGAGATGCTTGCCTGTAGGAAAGCCTTGATATCCCCAAGCTGTCTACTTTAGGCTAGGTAATTTTATCATGAGTCTTCAAGAAGTTATAGAAGAATAACTATTGTCAGCCACACCTCACAAAGGGCACTAATTGATGGTGGACTCACAAACATCAGTCCCTTATTATCTTAATGACTTTACCTCTATAAACTTCCCATGGGGTGCTCCCCAGTAGACTCCAACTAAACCTCAACCAGCTAACCCACTCTTTTATAACACCCATCCTCATTGGACATAGCTGTGACCTGCTAAGGGGCAAGGCTGTTTCCACTCTTTGATAATTAGTACAGCTGCAATTTATCAGGGACATGATTGCCTTCAGCACTATCTCTATTCTCTTATAATCCATCCTCCCACAAATGACAATAATTTATGCTGGATGGACCTTGGGAGGTTGTCTGTACCAATCCCTTGCTCAACTTAGATCACATTGCTAATTTGTTTTGTAGGGTTTTGAACATCTTCAAGGATGGAGGCTCTACAGCCCCTCTGGATACCCAGTCTAGTGTTTGTTCATCCTGTGGTGAATTTTTCCCCCTATTGTCCTGTTAAAATTTCTTTTGTTGCAACTCATGTCCACTGTTTGGACAAAAGTGCTGGATATAGGACTTCCATGCAATGTGACACCAGGCTCCATCTGCTGTGTCTGCACTTGTGGAGTTGGAAGTTCTTTAACTGTAGGGCTACTTGGACAATCTGAGAATCAGCTGTTGGTCTCAGTCCAGTAGCGTCACCTGTGCCAAGGTCATTTGAATTGCTTGTCAACTTGTCTAGCAGACTGAATGAAGAAGATAAGGGCTGAAAGGCAGATAAAACCATCCCCTTCGTGCCCAGTAAGCTCTTTTCAGAAAGGCTTAAAGGACACTGGCCAGCAGCTACTGGTGCTTGGCTGATGTCTGCCCCAATGTCTCTCTGAGGAAAGGGGTGCCTTGTGCCAGGGCAGTCCTTGCAGCACTTCCAGTGAACACCAGAGGATATCTCTCTGCACTCATCACCATGACTGCTGCCAAACTGGTGCTCTGTGACATGGCTCATTCTCCCTGCAGCAGGGCCAGTGCTTCCCCTGTGACAGCTACCTGTGCAGAGTCTGCAGTGCAGCTCCAGACTGTGTCCACCTCTAGACACAATTTATTTTTATTTTGCTATGACAGAGCTGGTTTGCATTTCTTTGGCCTTTAACTTCCTTGCTCTTTGTCTTGATGATAAGTGATACAAAACAGGAAACATCCTCATTATGGTAGCATAGCATTATAAAGTAAATAAAAAAAAATGTGTAGAAAATATTCAAGGGATATGGGAAGGCAGTGTGCCAAGAGCCACTGCAGTGCACAGTGCACAGGGGAACATCATAGCTGAGTAAATGTTCAGTGCCTAAACAGAAATGAGTGTATCTATAATAACCTTCTTAACCTGGACAAATTGAGAGTCAGCAGAAGGGTTTTCATCTGCTGATCTATACAGCTCTCACCCATAAGGCCTGATCCTGGGCAGCTGCTTTGGGCAAGCTCTGACACCACAGGCTTTTATGGACTGAAGACACAGGATGTCTCTCTGCTGTTGGGCCTTCTGCAAACCAAAGCATGTCCCTTCTTTCCCAAAACTTCTCTGAAAGATGGTCTTTTTAGTTTGTCTGGAGATACTTTCACACCTCTGGATCCTTTTAAAAACCTCTCTGGGCAGACACTGTTTGAGTCTAATCCCATTTGATTGTTCACTGCTGAGGACTGAGACAGAGACAGAAGTTGTCCTTGATTTCAGACATTCCTGTGTCATAGACTTGTCTTTAAGGATCTGAGAAAGACTGCTGCTTCCTTGTAAACCTTCAATCCTCAAAAATGATCAGAGCAAGTTTTTTTTTTTTTAAAGTAAGAAATACCTTTATAGGGGTAGGGAATTTTCTCCTCTCACTCACTATAATGTTTTCTGGCAACAGAGAGAACATATAATTGGAGACAGGCTTTCTCAAGTCTGATTTTGTAGATTTTTTTTTTAAATCTCTTCTCTGACAGAGAAATATATGGCAAATCCAGCTTGGTAGCTGCCAGAGTTTTCTTCTAATTTTTTACTTTAGCTAATACTTTCCTATCTCTCCCCTTTCCCACCCTCTGTGCCTAAAGTCCCAGGGCTGAGTCTGAAACATGACCAAATCTGAAACAGAGACCAAACCCTCTATGTGATTCTCCAGCAGAGATGGACAGTTCTCAGGGCAACAAGGGCACAAGAAAGTCTGAGGACTGTTTTCACTGAAATCTTTCATGTATTAGGGAAGGCAATAAAAACACCATGGTTGCCCATGTTTTGGCTGGGATTTTTAACTAAGGCTTCCTGCATACCTCTGAAACACTGAAGAGCATTCTGGACATCTTGGCCATGCTGCCAGAGCTTGGCTCCTACACACCCCCTCTGACTTCCAGCATACTTGGAACACACACTAACTTCAAGGGTATTGGTGGGTTGAAAATCCAGCTGCACTTCTGAAGCTCAAACACAGGCTCAGGAATCCAACTTCAGCTTTGATTTTTTTGGAAAAGTATGCCTTCAGTCAACAAAGTGATACAGGGCTTGGCCTGGCTTTCTTTCAAAAGCCAGGAGTGCATTATACAACTCATGCAGTCTCTGCTCTGGTGTGCCCCTGCCTTCAGAAGGCTGTGGCTTTCTCAGATAAATGGAGCCTTATCTAATTAATTATTTGTTATATATCAACAGTCCCCACAGAGTGCTGAACACTGAAAAATTGTATCAGAGGTGCAAGGAGGAAATTAAGTCTCATGCTTTGAAATGGAAGAAAGCAATAATAATTCTGGCAATAACTTCTCATTATGTCCCTTCACATGGCTTCTCTTTGTGACCTTTCTTGACCCCTAGGCTGAGCTCTGGAAATGAAGTGCAGTAGCCCCAGCTCTGCATTTTTCCAGAGGCTGATACCTTCCAGCTTTTCCCTGAATCCACTCAGCCCCCTCGCAGTAGAAGTGCAGCCCCAGCTAAGCCAAACATCCTCCTCTCAGCTTGGAGCAGTCCATCCCCAGGAAGGAGCAGGGAGAGAGGGATTGCAGCCCTCTCACAGCCCTCAGAGCAGCCTGCCTGATGCAGGCCAGACAGCTGCCTGCTGCAGATTTGACTGAGCTCACCAAAGACCTCCACAAGTTACTCATTTTCCATGGCAGTCCAAAGGGCAAAGGCTCTCTGTCCTTTTTGCAATCCAGTCTGCCACTTAAGCATTTCCCCCTTTATAGGTCAGAATTAAATGGATATTTCTTTACCACTTTACAGACAAATTTTGTAACTGCTCAGCAGCCCCTGGGAGGAATACAGAATGTGGTGAATATCCTGATAGACAAATGAGCTTTTTAAAATACAGGATTTAGTTTGTAATGTGGAAGAGGAAGTGAATTTTTGATTGTTAGGTTTGGATGGGATGGGTCTCTTCAAGTTATTACCTTCTGTTCCGAGTGAGTACTGACAGTAGATAGTCAAGCTGCATAGCACATGGAGATTATTCATATTCAGTAAATAAATATGCTTGCAGTTCTCCAGCCCTGGAGTGAAACTGTTCCCTCTGGCTGCAGGAGGCTCCAGCTGCTGCACTGACAGAATGAGCCAGAGGTGAGGTCAAGGTATCACTTAGGGCCAGCCTGCTCCCCACAACAACAAAGACTTCTCCAGGGACGAAAGCCTTTTTTCCAGAAAATATTCCTTTAAAAGTATTCAGAAAAAAGAATCACAGTCTCTGCTCTCAAATGATGTTCCCTCTGTATTTCCATAGAGGTCTGCATATCACTGGATAGTAGCAAGGAAAGCATGAAGCTGGATTTGTTTGTTAAAGCTACCCAGCAATGTTGCAGAAAAACTAAAAGGTTTTGCATAAATGTGTCAGCAAACCTTTGCCAAAACACAGCCAGGAAGCTGGCAGCCTTTCTGCCAGGCTGCCTCAGGCCTCTAAGGATCTTGCATTTTGAAAGAAAGAGGAAACCAAACCGAATTTTTGAAAACCACAGAATGAAACACCTCATTGTGTGCACTAGCTGGGTAGTGCTGACACAAACCCAGCTGGGACATGCTGATACCAGGGTGTCCATAAAGCTTGCTCAAACTGATGGCATGGGCATCCTCTCATGCTGCTTCCACAGCAGATCCTCAGATGAAAGCTTTTGCCTTTCCTCTCTCTTCTTAGCTTTTGGAAGGTGATAGAGGCAAGTTCAATACTCAGAGCACACCTCCCCTGGTTCTATCACTTGCTGGAAGACCTTGGCTAGTTATTCCTCCCATTTGAAAATGCTTGCTTTCACCCAGTGCTGTGTATTGTGGGTCACTTCAGTCAGCCTCTACACTAAACCATATTTATTGCATTCTGCCATGTTACTGTTAACTGTACCCTGCCATTCCTCATCTTTGTGACAACAATGGAGCCTTAAAATGAAAGCAATTTAATTTTGGTTAGAAAAATGTAATAAGCTCTCATTGAGTGAGCTCTTGAGTGAGCATCTGAAAGGTCACAGTTGTTCTAAATAAATATTAAAATCTATGTGCTATATTGGTGAATTCTGATGACAAATCTTTATTAAAAACTGGTCTTAATTTTTAGTAAGAGCATCTGCAAGCCTAAGCATTGAGGGTCTTTGTGTGTATGGACAGAAGCATACACACATCTGGGCATATAGCATGTGCTCATAATTGTAGTAATTCCAAATTCTGAAGATTTTCACAAACTTTAGTGAGAGAAAATATACATTCTTAATATGATTTAGATCCAGGTAGTGAGGTGCTTGTAAAAGGCAAGGAGAGTTTTTTCATAAATCTCATTATTAGAAATGTACTGCAACTAATATTTTCACTCAATGGCACTTAGTTAAGCCAGTCATGGCAGAGGTCCCTTGCAGTGTTACATGTAGAAAGTCATGGTCTCAGTCTTCAAGGACATGTGATGTGCAGAACAAAAGGAAACAGGAAGAGGGGCAGTGTGAATCCTCTTTTCCTCTTGTGGGAGTGGAAACACCATCTTGCTGCATGACCATCCTTCCTCAGATTGTTTATTCTGGGTAGTTTGTGGGGAAAGCACACTTTGAGGCAGGGGAATGAAAGCAGCTTACATGAATGATGAAAGAGATTTTTCTGATGGTAAGGGGAGAAGTAGAGAGGGCAAACATGGGCTCATGAGAGAAGTGGAGATTCAGGTGGCTGAGGATGCTCCTGGTGATGGAGTGATAGTAACCTTTAATTATGATGACAGGACAGGAATTGTATCCCAAGGGGGTTTGAGAGGTAAGACAAAAACTTTGATGTAGTAGAAAGAGAAATTAAGCTAAAGTTCAGTGTAATGGGCCCCAAACTATTGAAACACTGTTTTGTTTAAGAATATAGCAACACCTCAAAACTTTTCTTTCTAAGTAGCATTTATTTATTTTTGCATACCTTTAAGCTTCCATAGTGCAGTTACCATCCCTCAACTTCTCTGCCAGGCTGCAGGCAATGAATTTCTGCTTCTTGCAGCAGATCCATCCATTTCATGCAGGTCCCTCTGCTAGGTGGTCTGGGCATGCTGGTGGCACTCTAGGAATGAGCTGGCTGTTCAGTGTGGCTTGACAAGCTTCAAAAATGTTGTGCCTCCTTGCCCCTGTTTGATTCATTGAGCCAGAAATGTCTTATGCTCAGGTTTTTGTTTATTATTTCATTGTCCACTTCTATTCAGCAACCTCAGACATTTCCTGTTAAAACTGCTCCTTGTTTTTCACATTTCTTCACTCAGAACAGTGTTTAAAGAACAGTTTTGGTTATCTTCCTTTTGTGATACCCTTTCTGCTCCTGCCATAGTTTAACTTGTGACACAGTTTACACAATGTAATGAGGGTTATCATTTGGGTGATTAAATCACTATGTTTAAATACCCTGTTTGAGCTTGTTTCCATTGGAACAGACTGTGGTTGCTGACATTTTCACAGTGGATCTTGCAAGTTTGACTACTCCTCTTGCTTTTCTCATCTTCTCAGCTTGTGGACTGTGGATTATGTGTTCAGAACTTGGATCTTGATGCAGGCAAAATAAGGACATTATTTTGTCTCTCACACCCTTTTAGAAACGAAAAATGAGAAATGTTGTTGGAAAATCTTTGCCTTGCATGAGTTTATGGCATGGAATGATCAGCACACAAGCTATGGCACATGTTGTGCAGTACATGCCATTACCTGTTCCATGTCTTAAACTAGAGAGTGGAAATCAGTCTTGTAATCAGCCCCTGATTATGCTATTTGCTGCTGTTATGTGCTGAAGGAGGAGAGCATCTGCTGCTTCTTTTAAAATCCTTGTTAATCAAGCAAGTCTTCCTGCCAAGAATATAAGTGAAGGACTGCTTGTATCCCAGCAAAAGAAAAGTGGACTGGGAGATGTATCTGAGGTTTGTGAGAGCTGTGAAATCCTCCAGAAGAAGGGCAGGGGATTGTAGTTCTATGGCCAGCCAGGAAGGGACTGTCCTCCACCCTCTTCCCATGAAATGAGCCTTCCTCTGCTTTGCAGCCCTTCTTCTGCAGAGGGCTGCTGCTGAAATGGTGAACATCAGCACCTTTCTTCTGCAGCCTTTGGATACCTTGCTGCCTGTCCTCACTAAGGAACCTTTGCATTTTGATTTTCCTGCTCTACTTCTGTCTCCCAGGAGAGCCCTTTGACTTAGTAGTAATTTGCTGGGACTCAGGGGCTTACTTAGTTAAAACAACAAAGCTGATGTTTCCTTCTTTGTATTTTCAGTGGTAGCCCAGGAATCTGACAAGGAGGAATGAGCCATCCAGCTTCAATCTGTGTGTTTTTTCTGGGCAAGGGCATTGTGAGCTACTCTCTTCAGAATGTGATGGTCTCACTGAGCCTCTCCTTGGAGAGCATTAATAATTTTTTGATATTTCACTTTAAAAAATAATGGAATAATGGTAAGCTAGAACATCCAAATGACTTCCAAAATAGTGCAATTTGTGCCAAGTACATGAGCAATAAGCCAAAAATCAAAAATCTTGGACAACAGATCATTCAGCTAGTTGATGTATATTCATTAATTGTTGTGGGAGTAGGGAGGGAACAATGAACAAATAGATGGGAATTCTTCTTTTCAGTTTATGTATACAAATATAAAAATGGGACTGGATTTGTTTAATTGCTAAATTCCAGAGTTGGTTTGGTTTGGTTTTTTTCCCCCCAAAATCCTACTCTTACTCAGGGCAAGCAGTTGGAGAAACAATAGCTAATTTAATTTATCATCTTCTGCATGCACAGCTGTGGATGGGAAGGAAGGCTCTTTTTAGGCATTCTCATGATTCAGCCTTGCCAGCTTTAAACCATTTTAAGAATCATGCTTGGTTACTAATCTTTGTGTTAGAAAATCCAAAGCTCCTCGAAAGCTGGAAATGTTGAGTTCACAGCTCAAAGTCTGTTCCAGCCTTGGGTCTGGCTCCCTGTGTGTTGTCCTCTCTGTTGCTTAGCACTGCCTGTCTTTCACAACATTTAATCACAGGCTTGCAGGACCATACAGAGAACGGGCTACAAATAGCAACTTGCAGGGGAGGAGTTTCAAGGGCTTTCCCCTCCCCTCTGACAGTTGTCCCTGAACGGTGACACAAACTTTTGGTTTAGCAGCTGCTCATCTCCTGGGAGTGTAAAATAAAGCCACGCAATTAAATGCCTTTCTGAGTGTTTTACTACTAATCTCGGGTTAAGGGATAAAGGGACAAAAAATGAATGCTGTGTGATTTGTTGCCATTAAAAGGGTGATTGGTGTCTCATCTTGCATTTATACTGTTAACTGGAAGTTTGCCATAAATCACTGACCACACGTGAACTCGGTGAAGTGCAGATACCAGCACATAGGACAGCCAGAAAACAAATTATACAGTGCAGGCATAGAAGTGCTTGTGGCTTGTTCTCTATTCTTTCATGATGGTTCTGTGAGGAAAGTGTGAGAGGAGGAAATGGGAGTGATTGCTATTTCTGCAGCCTTTCTTTTCGGGATGTTGCAGGAGGATACCCCTCCATGGGTTTCCATGACTGGGAACTGGAACTAAGTCATCTTTAAGGAGACTTCCAATCCAAGCCATTCTATGAGTCAATGATTCTAGGAAAGGTCATGTGTTTAAACATCTGCCAATCCTGTCAGCTGAGAGTACAACACCCTTCAGAGGGGCATCAGAGAGAACAAAGGGAAGGGAAAAATGGGATTGTGAATGGTGCATCACCATTTCTTACACAGGTTTACCAGAAGGCTGTGGAGACAGGAGTAGGAAAGGAAAGACATATGGGGACCATGATGAGAAATCCTCAAATGCACTAGCCTGCAACACAGTAGAAGTGGTGGCAAAAAAAATGAGTGGGGGCCCAGTTTAGGTGCTGAGGATCAAAGATGAGAGACACACAAGCATGAATTTCCTGCTGATTTTTTTGCTGCTTTGAATATTGCTGAAGTGGCTTGCGTGCTACCACAAAAAGAGATGTTCTGTTTCTAGGGAGCAAAAACTACCAATTGTACTCAGGCTTTTTCAACTGCATGCTTTGGAAAGTAAGCACTACACCAGCTAAAAACTGCAGCTTGCTAGAGCTGAGTAAAATAGATGCTGAAGTGAGTACTTAAGCCTGAAAATCCATGTCAAGGTTGGGATTGCTGAAGACATGATTGTGATGTCTGCAGGAGCTTGGTCTGAGCTTGCTTAGACTTTAGAGCCTACCCTTGTTACACAAAATTACTGAACATGAACAACAAAAAGTAGTTGTGTTGTATGTGAGAAAGCTGACAAGAATTGAAAGGCTGAGTGGGGGAATTGCAGATTTTCATTCAAACCATTTTCATTGTAAGGGGAGCCCTTTGGAAAAACAAAACAAAGCAAAATAAAAACTACCAAACACTTGCCATTTAGGGCTATTCTATTTTTGACATCCTAGAAAGTATTTCTGCCATAAAGATTCCCAGACTGTGTCCACATGTCCTTTCAGCCATATTAGCCCAGGCTGTATAGAGGAACAGATCAATTCTTTCTTGACTTATAACTGTGATTTTGTTTTAAATTGTTTTCAATCTTGGGCCTTAGCAATATCTATCAGTATGTTAAATGCTGTTTATGAAATCTGGAAGAGAATTTTACTTACAGAAGAATCCTTTTTGTACATGTGAATCCATATCCCCCTTCCCCAAAGACTTGTGTGCCCCACTGGCTTGAGGAGCCTGGGGTCCACATGAAGTCTGGGGCTGAGTGGTTGGTGGGGACCCATCAGATGTCCTGGCCTAAACTATGGCATGTGTTCCAGCTGGTTGTGTGACATTCTCAAGGATATTTGAATACTGTCATCCTTCACTGACTATTCCTGGTTTTATGCTATCACATATCCACAGTTATCACAGTGAACCACCTCTTCAATCAGTCATTGCATTTTCACCTTCACATCACCTTGGCCTGGCTAAGATATAGTTAAAACCTTCTAGACCAATACTCTCCCTTTTCTTCTCCTGTTTGATCCTGGACTCTGGTTTATGTTTAACTAAGTTTTAATTAAAGTTTGACCTTTTGCCATCTAGAAGACACCTCCTGCAATACATTTTTTCTACTCTACCTGTCACCTCCTAAGACAATCTTCATTGAATTACTAATTTATTATTTTTTGTTGTTGTTCTGGCAGCTAGTGGACATAGTAGCAATATAAGTTGGCTTTTGCCCTTTTTTTTTTGTGTAAAACGGACAGATTACATAGTCTGTGGAGAATAATTTGAATTTATTTAGCTGTTTAAAGAAACAATTTACCCTGGCTGCTATGTACTTACACTGATTCATCTACTAAAACACAGGTTAAAAATAATGTCCTTAGAGCCTTAATTGTTTTGGGATTTTTAATTATGGTAAGAGGTGATTATTATTGCATCTGATAAATATGTCTGTATCTTGGTATCGAAGAGCTCTGTATTCATACAAGTTCTTTTTAGGGGGAAGAACAAAATAAGCAATAATCCCAAATTGCTTTATTTTACATTCAGTTTCATCACTGGCATTTATACCAGTGCCTTTAGCTTATCTCAAAGCCACTTTTATTAAAGTCACCTTCAAGCTCACCCTAATAAATGTCAGCTGTATTATTTATTCTCCTACTGAAGCAAAAGTTAGTTTGTGATGGTCATGAAAATTGCATAGGTCTGGGAGCATAAGCCAAAATTTTATATATTTATAATTTTTTATATATATTAATAGCTATGATTTACTAATTACAGCTGTTGATATATAAAGGGGACTTTTAAAAAGTTTTAAAATTAAATTTCATATAGAAAAGCTTGTAATAAGTAAGAAAAACATTTGTCCTTGTCTTTCTATGCACATTCCCAGGGTTTCCCAGCACAGGTTCCTTTGCTTTCCTGCAGCAGGAGCGGTGCTGGGTGCTGGTGGCAGCAGGGACAGGAGTGACCCGGGCTCACAGCCCAGGTGGCAGCTGAGCCCAGGCAGCCTGTCCTTGCCCTCTGTCCCAGCCAGCCCTCGGTGTGCAGCGAGCTGCCCCCCTGTGCTGCTGGCACAAGGCTGTGCATGTGCTCGGTACATGCTCTGAGGAGCAGCCTGAGCTTTTCAGAAGAAATCAATCACAGCTCCCAGTGCTGGGCTGCCTTTCCAGCCAGGACGAGCATCCCCTGCCAGGGCCAGCCCAGGTGGGCTTTCCTGGAGGAGTCCTTTGATATCTTGGTTGTAAAAACCATATTAAATCTGCTGATCGGGAGGAGCTCTTTATTATGGGTCTGAGGCAAACTGGTTAAGTCTTTAAGTTCATGTCTAACATACCCATGTGACAGATTTTCACTGGGATTGGATTTAAGTAATGTATGTACGCAAATCCAAACTTTTGCAGCAGAGTCCTGTTATAATTTTTGATGTCAAAGGTGACTGGCTTGATTACAAAAGGGGAACAACTTTAAATCACCTTTCCTATCTTCAAACAAACAGTAAGTAAGTTCCCTGAGTCTCAGCTCCTTATACAAATAACCTGCATCATATCAACCATACATAACAGCTGCTACCTGTATTTTCTCTAACCACAGGAATGCAGAAAGGAGTTCTAGCAAAACGCATACTGTTCTTCACTCCTTTTAATAAAAAAGCAGGGTCCATTTGAAGACAGTGTGCTTCAAAATCCATGAGAGAGACAAACCTGATATGCTGCTTTTTGTCATAATAAGTCACTCCAGTGTGGAAAGTGCTTTGTCCAGCCAGCTGCTGTGATGGGCTTTGAAAGGATGACACTGAAGGTGTGGGGGAAGGGGACCTGCCCCAGGTCAGTAATGAATGTCTTAACAGTTTGGACTGGAGTCCAGAGGCTGAAAGTCTGAGCAGGTCAGTCTGTTGCTTCCTGGTCTGCATGGTTGTTTTTTCTATTACAAAACTGAAGCCTGTTGGCAGTCAAGGGAAAGAAAATGTGCACTGCTTGGTGCCATGCTTTCCCTACCCTGGATCAACGTGTGGATGTCCCTGAGTCCTCTCATGAAAATGTCATAGAGCTGTAAAATGAGCACATGCATAAAAAATAGCCTGATGATTGCAGTTTCACTAGTGATAGTAAAAGAGGGCAAGGTTTCATTTTGTCACTATCTATAAGAAGACAGACCAGAATGGACCTGCTTAGGCTGCCATTTCTGTTTAGCTAAGTGCAAATTGGCAGACTTCAACCTCTAAAAGGTTTGCAAGTTGTAAACAGAGCGAAGATACAGCACTGACCAGGGACATGCACTCACAGGTCAGTTCCTCATACGTGCACATTATATACAACTCCCTCAACAACTCCATTCGTGGCCCTGGGGCCTGAAATTGGAGTAGTTGGATATAAGGTTTTGTACTTGTCAGCCTGGCCTCTCCCAGCTGAGCCTTGAAGTAAGTACATTGGATTTCTGTACATTTGTGAATTCCAGAAGCGAGACTGCCAGCCGCCAGCTGTGGGTGTAGGAAACTACTTATCCCTAAGATGGTAACAAGACAAACTGGCACCTTTTATTTCTTGCAGGATTATCTATCCTCATCAGTCACATCTCATACTTGAAAATTAAATTAATGGTTTTCCATGTTAGCTGAGATTTCATTGCCCAAACTCAGTGCTGATCACAGAGAACCAACGGAAATGTTTGCACACATAAACACCAGGCACCTTGGAAACAAAACAAAGGAACCTGATCTGCTTGTGCAGGATGTGAAACCAGATACTACAGGGAGGGCAGAGACATGGTGGAGCAACTAAAGTCACTAGAACACATATTCACATATTCAAGGGTAGGTATTATAATGAAAGTGACATTAGTGGCTGTCAATGAACTTCAGGGATCTGAGAGTAGAAGGAGCAAGAGATGTTGTAGTTAATAGAAAGCTCATTTTGGTCCAAATAGTTTTGGGGAAGAAAGTAAAACCTGTGTTGGAATAGTGCTGAAAACTGGTTTAAGCACCTCCTTTCCTCTCTCAGCCGTCACATAACTAAACCTGCAGCCTTAAAGCTTCCTCAGTCACCAAGCTATCTCCTTTCTCTTTTCTTGCTGCCTCATGAATCTTCACCTGAACTCATCTTTTCAGGACTCTAACTGGATTTCTCCATGCCTTTCACTGTCCAGACTGAGCAACCTCTCATTGCAGTCTGCAGATTATAAATAATGCATTGATAAGCTTCACTCTTTGTTTGCACAACGTTTGAGCCATCTGGCAGCATGTGCATTTTCTTTCATTGCTGTAATTGTCCTCTTTGTTCAAAAATATGCCTAACCTTTATATTTCAGGAAGGCTAATCTTGGGAGGCAGCTCTAGACAGAGCAAGATGTCATCTCTGTCTAGTATGAAATGTATTCCTTGTGAGAGCAGCCAAGCCTGGCTGTTAGGGGGACCTTAGTGCCACCTTCCCAGTGACCCTCCAGGCACCCATCCCTCTCCACTGCATTGCCAGCACTGGTGTGGGGTCTCACTGTTCATGTCCAGATGTGCCTCATGCCCTGAGAGGGACTGTCCTGCAAGGGTGCCACAGAAGGAGCTTGGCATCACCTTGGGCAAGTTCCACAGCCTTCCTTTTGCTCATGATCATCCAGACAGCACAGAGCTGAGATGATGAGGGTTACAGTATCCTGCCTCATGGATAAACTAAGGAATTTTATCCTGGTATTGATATGCTTTTCTATGATTGCATGAAGTCTCAGGTAATAAGAAGGGGAAGAAGCAGCATTTTTTTAAAAAAAAATTGAAAATCTCCCAGACTCAGAATAACTGAGGGACTAAGGCATCCTAAACATATCTCCCTGGGAGATTATACAGGCTGCTAATGGACAACTCCTTCTTGTCTGGAACCACAGATGACTTTATATCCAATGTGGCTCATTTGCCCTTACATTCTCTGTAAGTCTCTGATGTATGAAAGTTAATTGCCAAGCTCCACAGCCATGTGGCAGGACTGTTTCTTACATCCAACACTGACCAAGGCATGCTTTCTGTGTCATTGTAAGAAAGTCCATACAAATACTTTTTTAATTGATATTATATTGCTGTCATTTAAAGTTCAGGATTTAAAAGATAAATGGACCCAATACACTATTCACCTAATGTTAGAGAACATAAAATTTCTAGTAGGTAAGCCAGGAGGCCAGTAAGAACCAAGGAATTTTAAAGAATAATAATGAGGTTTCAAGTGTCAGTATGATGCAGGGCAAATGAGTGGGTTTAAAATGTCTTAGTGAAGATTGAATTGAGATGAATCACTGTAATTCTCAAGGACAGCATGTCTCTGGTATGGAGAAAGACAGCCAGTAAATTCAAATTCATGAATCTAGGAGTTTGTGTATTCAATTCTTCTCTCCCCCAGGAACTAGTCTGCAGGATGCCTTATATTATGTCTCAGATGTAGAGATGAAATGGAATTAAAAGGTCACAATTTTAATCAGTTTCACTAACAACAGCCCAGTGCTCATCTTTCTTGCAATGGCCTCATGGAGATCTTCCCAATCCAACCTTGATGTAGCAGGCTGAAGAGCTTGGAAAGGTGGGTAAAACATCAGGTGCTCAGGCTGTGCCAAGCTGTGTGCTTCCCTGTCTGCCCTGGGGCTGAAATCTGCTTTATGTTGGACATGGAGGTGTGAGGGGAACTGGGGGCTGTAGGTGAGTGCCTTAGGGAGAAGGAGATAACTGTGAACACCTTGGTCTGCTGTGGGGGAGAACTGCAGATGTCTACAGAACTATGCTTAAGCAACCCCCATCTTGACCTCTACTTAAAATGCCTTGATCAGTCTCTAATTGCTCTCTTGTCTCAGCACAAGGCTTCTTGCTCCAGAGGCTGTGAAACCAGAGCCCTGCTCAGGGCTCAGCTGCTGCTTCTGTACTCCCCCAATCCCATTAAGGACTTAGAGGTGTTACTGCTCTCTGAGCAGGTCTCCTTGCTGCAAATGATAGATTAAGTCAAAGTGGCATTGCTAACTTTGCTTCATCTGCCAACAACTTTGAATGAAGCAGAGAGTTACAATTCCTCTATTGATAGGATCTGGCAGGAATTGATCATTAGTTTTTCCCTTGTCAGTAAACTTAGAGGTGTGTTCCACCAGACCCACTCTGTCACAGCTCCTGCTGAGTGCTCACACGGCAGCTGTGGTTTGGCTGCTGTGCCATCAGTAGGCTGGTGACATTCTGCTCTGTGACTTTTTTTAGGCAGATCCAGATGGTATCTTTTCCCTTTTCCCCCTGAACCTGGCCAAGACAGATGTCTGGATGAGAATCAGCTGGGAGAAAACCTGGCAAGAGGAGGTGTAAGGTGCAAGATGTGAGGAGACAGGCAAGATGAGCAACCCAAGATGCAGATGCAAATTGTGACCGCACTGTCACAGCCCAACTGTGATCATCTTTGCCAAAGATTAGTATTTACCAGAATCTGCAGATTCCCAACTGATGAACATTCCAGGTAGTATTTTCCTACACAGCACCTCAAGCAAAAAGGAGGGACCCTGATTTTTCTTGGTCTCATTTTCAGCTTAGAGTGTTGCAAGGTGCTGCCCTGGTGAGACTTTAGGAGAGAATCTAGGGCTGCCTGGCCATGATGAGGGCATCAGCAACACCTCATTTGTTTCTGGCTACTGCTGGAATCCATTCTACCTAGTCTACCTCATCAACTTTGTTATGGCATTTTGGGAGCTCCCAGTTACAATTTGAAGTGCTTACCAACCTAAGTCTGGGACACGGAAACAATCATAGCAGATTTTTACTTTTCTGCAGAAAGCTTGGATTTGGCACCACCACCTTATTTCCTCATTTTTGTTTGTTTAGGTATGAGTAATTTTTGCCCTGCTCTCTCTCCCTCCCTTTTTTATTTCTTTCCCTTTTTTTTTTTTTTCCCCAAATGTAATTGCCTAACTTTTGTTCTGGTGAAAAAAAGAATGAAAATAAATACTTGGAAACTCAGAGTTTCTGCTTAAACACTCTGAAATAGGATGAATAGATTTTTGTGTTTGTGGAGATCTTATCTGAAGAAGACAATCATTAAAAAACAATTTTGAGATGAAATTATGTATTATATGTACAGTTTTGACAGATATACAGAATTGTAGTTTTCCCAGTAAATAGGCATTTGAATAAAAAGATTAATGATGTACAGCTCAAGTCAGCTGAGATGTTGATTAACAAACACCTCCAGTGTGAGGGGATGTTCATAGTCTTGAGCTCTGAATTGCCTAAATGCATACCTAAAGAATATTGAAGAAGAGATGTTTATCTTCCCTCAATGTGCATTTTCAAGAGCCACTGGCAGAGTATTTCATTTCAGAGGAATACCTCCAATCTGTACCTTTTTTCTAGTGGCCCACCACTGTTTGCCTTATGAAGGTATTTGATTTATTGTTGATGAATACTAGCTGGTAGGTTAGATCAATGTATAAAGAGGAGTTTGCTGCACTGGGGCTTAACAAGGTGGAGTAGAACAATCTATTTATTCAATTTATAGTGCTAGAAACACACAGTAGCTACTGGCTTTTTCTGACTATAAATAATATGTAGTTGTCACTTCCAGTACTGAGGGAACCTGAACAACAGGAGCCTCAATTTATTTGCAGTTTTAGCTTCCTTCATGCATCACTGAAAGTGGAAATGAAACACAGAAAAAAAAAAATTGAAACTCTCCCATAAGCTTCAGTGGAGCTTTAACATATTGCAAGAAGTTCCTGCAGGGATTTTCCATCTGCCTTTACCTACCAAGGTTACAGGAGCTTATCCACCCACAGCAGCCACAAAGAAATGTTTTCAAAATATGAAAGCTTCCCTGAGCATTAGGCCCTGCTAGAGATGACCTTTATCCAAAGATTTTATAGTTTGAGATGTTTGGTCTTGTACCATGCAATCTTAATAATTTTTTTTCTTATTTTCTGTGCATTGTTTCCTGTCCCTCCCACCAGTAAAAAGCAAGGAGTGGTTTTCACAACCATCTAAGAATGGATGCAATGTGCTATAAATTATACACTTCTGAATAGTACATTTTGTGTCAAAGAAATTTTTCCCTCTTCTCTTCTGCACTTTTGCACTGGTTACACTGGGTACACTTTGCCACTGCATTAAAGTTTTCTTCACCTTGCCTTTTCCATAATGAATTCTGTTTCATTTGGCCTTTGTGCAAGACTGATTTATAATGTATATTTCCTTATAGACCTCCAAAGAGCTGGAGGTGTCTAAATGAACACTTCTGTTGCATGCCCAGAGGGTGCTTTTGTGGTTTGGAAAACCTCACCCTGCAGCTCAAAGTCCCAAGTGATGTATTCTCAAAGCATCCTGGTGTTTACAGAATGATGGTGAAAAGAGCAGAGACGTTTAATAAGATAGAGATGCTTGTGACTTTGGAGCAAAAATAGTCATTGTGAGGTTGAGGTGCAGAAAAAGGCCTGTGCCATATTTGTAGCTTCTTTTCATGCAAACCTGCTGACATTCTGCAGGGAGGCAAGTTTCTTCTGTGTAGCTCTGCTGGTTGATTTTCAGGACTTGTATTTTCAGGGACTCCTGCGAAACTCATACTCATGCGCGAAAGATTTTTAAATTAATAGCACAAACATTGGCAAATAGTTGCAGATGAAATCAACTATTGCTCTCTGTAACAATCTCTGGGGCTCTACCCCCATGGTCTCCACAGCACAATTCCCTGCAGAGATGTACATGCCAACACTGCATACAAGATTTGTCTTGCTCATAACACTAGGGTGGCGAGCAGGACTAAAGTGACCCCCGTGCTGCTTTACATGCCCAGTTATGAGCTAAAACATATTCACAACCAACACTGTCTGCATTTTGTCCCTTCCTGCCCTAGCCAGATGTTTCTGTAGCCTGTTGAGTGCTGTGAGAGCTGGGGCCAGGTGGGATTCTGGGTGCTGGGGGTTGGTGTCACTGGTCACTGCACGGCCGTGCCCTGTCGTGAGCAGTCAGTCGCCTTCACTGCAGCTGATCCGCAGCCAACACACCCAAGGGTGTCAACTCACAGCTTCTCTGTGCCTGCTGCTGCTCAGTGTCCCATGGCATGGGGAGGGATCATCCTGTGGTCCCAGTTTACCCTCTCGAGTCCTTCCTCAGCATTCCCTTGGCTGCAACTCTCAACCATATTAGGAATGTATGGAGCAAAGCCCAGGAGCCTGGATCTGGAACTCTCCTGTCAATCTGAAGAGCTGCTGCTATATTTAGTAACAGGCACATGGGAATAGCAGCTTCAATGTGGGAGGGGGCTGCTGGAATGCCAAAATGTGTTTGAATCCACTTGACTCTTGATGGAAACTCTCAGACTGTGCTATTTTAGAGGGTCTTGTACAGAAATAAATTGCACTTCCCTATTTATTTTTCAATAAAAAGAAAGGCAATTTAGCTGCCGTGTACCTCCACCACAATAGTTCTGATGAACACCAATTACAGCAGAGCAAAATAAAGCCCTTGTTAAATGTTTATTTACCCTCTTGTTTCAGTCATATGCAAACTAATCAGCAAAAGTGTATTGCATTTAAATGCAATTATGGCAGCCATTATAATGTGAACAACTTCATTGTGGTGGTTATTTTTTCTTTTTCCTTATTTTCATGTAATCGTGAAGATGAGCAAAAGATGCTCCTTGTGTTTAAAATACCCAAATAGGAAAGCAAGATAGAACAGTCAAGATTTTAATTTACAATTAGCACACACTTTCCTCACTGTAAACAAATGACACCCCCCCTTACATCTAGTGACCACAGAACAAGAGAGATCCTCCTAAATTATTAAATTCATGAAGGATTTAGTGTGGTAGCAGTCTGATGCACCTGATGAACCACACTTTAACAGCAATGTACAGCTATTCTCCACCCAAAAAAACAGATTTCTGGGTTTTCAGCAAAAAAACAGTGTTTTGTGGTTTTCTTTCCATTGTCTACCTAGGCTGAGTGCTGTCTTGTGAAGATCAAGTGACTCCTCTACAGTCTGATACTGAGTCAATAGCTAAACATGGAACCAGGATTCCCCTGCTTCCCACTCATCTACAAGTCACTCATCTATTTAATATCTAGGAAAAGCTTGTGGGCTCAAATCGCCATCAGGAAGGCTGAGGGAGGAAATTCAGTTAAATCCCCTCACAGAAATTTATTTCTTCACTGCATCCAGGGAAAGGTAGAAGTTTGGCATTAAATGACCCATAGAGGGGTTGGGGTTTTAATTTTTTTTTTATTTTTTAATTTTTTTTTTTTTTCTGAACTAGGAAAAAGCAGAGTGTCGAAGCTCTGTGATCCTGCTGTGGGTTTTGAATTCCTGAACCCATTTTCCTGGCTCTCTGCAGCACTGCAGTGTTACACCCATTCTGCCACAGCCTCACTTTCCAACCCTGTAGGCACAGGGCATGGCAGAGCTTGGAAAATCTGATGCAGCTCAAGGCAAATATTATTCCTTTTTTGTCTTCTGAGGCTGGTCAGCTTCTCTCTATACATGAATATGACTGGACATATTTTGGACTCTCTCTCAAAAAAAAAAACCCTATCTGCCTTTGTTTAGCATTTGTCTAGTGCTATCTAGCTGCTCCAGATATGCAAGATACTTGGTGCATACAAAGAGATTTATACATTTTTATATTTTGAAGGTAAACACACACATCCACATATGTATTTGCTTTAGAGCCACCAGTGATCTTTGATAAGATTTGCCTATTTTTGTGTTTTATTCATTCTCCATTTAAAAAACCCAATCTCTTAATGAGCATGTGATTTGATAACAGTATTGTCTGAGCAGTATTTCCATGATGACATTGTGGCCCAAGCCTGTGATGTCAAGAAGCACCCCTGCTCAGCCTCCTGCAGGCAGAAATGTACAGCCCAGGTTAGGTAGGTAATGCATGAAAATCTGCCTCCTCCTGAGGCATACAGAATTACAGTAATTTGGAAACGACTGGAAATTATGGTACTTCCCATCCACTCTTGGAAGTGCAATGATTAACTCCTGGGTCCAGAACCATGACAGGAGAAGTTCCTGCTTTTTTATTGGCCTCTCTTTGTCCCTCTACTTATAACAGATGCTCCAGCTTTATGATGTAAAACTTATTTTTTTCTTAATGTAAATTCCTTTCTGTGGTTTCTTCTACAGCTTGACCACATTTCATGTGCATACTGCTATATCATCATGGAGTTCTTCTAAAAACCAGAAGGTAAATACAGCAAAACTATGAGGAGACACCACAGCTTCAAAGGGAGTTACCTCAATTGCTGGCCTTTAACTTGGCATAAGTCAGTATCTAAGGAGTTTCATTAATGTTTCATTTTCCTTGAGAAGTCATCCACTTTCTTTCTGTCTGAGATGCTGCTGAGGAATACAGCAAAGAAAATTATGCTTTTTTCCATTAATTAGGGTTGGGGTTTTTTTTTCTCAAATCACACAGCACCCTGTGAATAACTGGATACATATTGTGTGTATAGATAAACAATCATTAGTACAGTTTGTAAATAAGCAATATATACCCAGAGAGTGTCCTGAAATTTTTCATACTGCTGCCAAACGAGCGTGTCTGTGTCTGGAATACGAGCAGCACACGGGGAATCTGGGGATTCTGGATCTCCCTGCCTCTATTTCAAGGCTGTGATGCCCCAAAGCACTCAGTAAACACTGCCCTCTCCAGCCTGTGCGTCATGGCAGGCAAGCAGGTGTTTACCTTTGGCTCATGGTAATTTAGCAGGTATCAAGTGCAGTTGTTAACAGCCAGCCCTCTAGAATGAGTGCACAGCAGAGGTAGGAAGTGGGTGGATGCAGAGGGTTAGTCAGCCACCAGCTTACATCCTGGATCTTTGAGGTCTGGCAATAATTAATAGTCCTCTCCCATGGGTGTGTGTCACAGAGATGCACTTGCACACTCTGTGGCAGGGTCACGGCTGCTCAAGAGCTCCTCCCCAAAATGGGGGCTCACCCTGTGCAGTCAACAGGTCTGGGAGATGCATGGACCCTGAGTATGCTGTCTCTGGCAGAACACAGTGCCACTCAGAGGGTTAGTGCAGCTATATCCAGTGCAGGGAAAGGCAGACATACAGGTGCAGCCCTTTCTCTTCACCTACTCTATACTGCAGGTGATTTTAAAACAATGTCTGAGTGCAGCTGTTATGCACTATAAGAACAAATGCTTAAAATAAACTAAATGCAAGGAACAAATTACTTTGTAGAGGAAATCACTATGGATAAGCATCTTTCTGTTTACTGTGACTGGGTCATTCTGTTTATCTTGTTGGTGTCCCATATTTGTTGATTGCCTGTAACTGGAAACATAAACAGATGGAATGGTGAACATGTCTAGCAATCTAGAAAGTCTAACCACCATGTTAAGCTGACTTTCAAAATAACTGTGTTGATCTACCTGACTGAACATAACAATCTACCTGACATAAAATATCAGAGGCATAACAATTTCCTGAGCAGGAAAACCCTGAAGCTGGCACAGGGTGATTTACTATCTGGGAGGCCTTGATCAGTGGGATATGAAAGTTAGGGAGGGATGTTTCAGTGGTGTTAGAAATGTTTCCTTCTTTTGTCACTGTTCAGCTGTCCTTTTCCTCAGAGTATTAACTCAAAAGATCAGAAATTGCTCTGTTCAGAGGTGTTTGTTTGTGTCAGGTATCCAGCTGTGTTTCTGATCTCCATCTGTATTTGCCTGGGTTCCTGTATCACTGCCACTGATATTGTCCATAATGGTAAATAAACAAATGCAATCACTTTCTGTCCCAAGGAAATAAAATCTAAAATTTCTCCTTGTCTGATAACTGCCATTGGAAGAACTGTCAAAAAGGGCCATCCTGAACAATGCTCACTTCTACTTCAGGCAGGAATGCTTCTTAGCTCTGAGAGAATTGTACATCACTGATTGTTCTCCTCTATGACTTTTCTCAATTGATGTTAGTCTTTGCTCAAAATGGCTCAGGATCCTTTAAACCAGTCTTCTTTTAGTACATTTTATTGTATTTGTGACTAGGAAGATAGATAATGGAAATACTTGCAGAGAAAATAGGAGCCTTTGAGATACTATTCTGGGTCATTTATTTCAGAAAACTGTGAGATCAAGGCAAAGTTATTATTTCCAGTGGGCTTCAGATATAGCTGTAAATTTCATATTGGAAAACATGGGAGTTGTCCCCTCTATATCCAGAACTGATCTGAGCTGAAAGGTACAATCAACACACCTTGATCAGCAACTAAGAAAGCACTCAAGGTTTACCATCCCTAGTTTCAGTGATGAATGATGCCTCTGATAATCAGTCCCAGGGAGCATAAGAGTAAAGCAAATAAACCCAGCTGCTCTAGCAGGCACAAGAAGTCTTTAGGTCTAGACAAAACACTAAAAACACTTGTTTCTTTTTTCCCTATGAAGGGTTCTCCATTCCTGAGCAATCACCCTTCTCTAGGGTGGCAGGGAGGGATGTCCTCACCTTATTCCCCCCTACATCAGTCTTCCTCATGCCTGGATTGACATTCACTTGTGCAGTCACTGCTGCTGGCATTTAACCATGACAGAGTCTGTTTTGCTTGCAGTCCTGTTCCAGCTGTTCCAGGGTTTCTAGGCCAGGCCTGAAGCTTCCAGTCCACAGACATCTCCTTAGGCAGCCTGGGACTCCATTGTTTCCCCTACTACATTTAAATTTAGCCTGCTCACAAGTTTTGCCTGTGAAAGTATGAGAAACACTCAACAGCTCTTCTGTGTTTGTCTTCTGCCAAGTTAAATAATCTCTTTGACAGCCTCCCATGGGCTTTCCTTGAGAGCAGTAATCCCCACAGCCCCCCTTGCTGAGAGGGGTGTGCAGAGTGGCACAGGCACCTGCTCACAAAACCACCACAGCAAAAGGTTTCTCCAGCTGCCAAAAAAGCCTCGCTCAGAACTTGGTCTGGCTCCAGGCTGAATTTTCATTTGTTCAGCTATGGGCTACTTCTATTGCTTTGGGCAGCAAAATGTTGAAAACTCAAATTGGTGTGGAAAATTCAAACTAGGGAGTATTAAGGTGGGATCTGGATTCCCAGCCAAAATTAGGGCTTTCAGAAACTAGCGATCTGTAAAAACATGGAGGTTGAGGATAAGGGAGAGAGGAAGCAGGACTTGCCAGAGAAAAAAGGTGATTTTGTGTTACACACTTAAGTGGATGTGAACTGTTCAGTCTCAGAAATTACAAATGAGGCTAAAAATTTTGTTGTTTCCTGTGGAGGTTGCATAAATTTTCACCGGGAGTCTTCAAGATCCTGCATGGTGAGATGGGAATTTTTAGGATTGAAAATGTAGAGGAATTGCCTCATGGGGAAAGGTCTTTTTTTTCAGATGCATGATTGATAGCTGAAAGCCTGGGAACCACAGTCATCTGTTTGCAGAAAGCTTCCCCTCAGCACAGTTAGATTTTTGCCTTCATAAATATTGTCCTTTCAGGACACATTTGCTAAATCATGTCCAGTTCACTATCATTTGCCAGTCTCATTTAACTTCATTAGTGCTGTGGCCCGTTCATATTGTTTAAAATGCACAGTGTTTCTTGGGAATGGCACACATGAAATTATGCAAACTGTTCAGAATAGCTTCACCTCAAGCATTAAGCATGGGTAAGTTAAAAGGAATTTGAGAGAACTGCATTGTACTGACATGTTACATTAAGGTCAATAGTTAAATATGTGTGTGCACTAACACATATAAGACAGGAAGAGAAATGGATGGTAGCAAGCACCCAGGCTCCCAGGGCTGTGTGGCCATGTAGGGCCAAATCCCTCCCTGCAGTGCTGCCTGCTTTGGCAGAGTTAGAGCAGAGCTGCCCTTTTGTGTTTCCTGTAGTCATATATGTCATATATGCTTATACTGAGCACAGTGCCATTCTGCAACATTGCACTGCTATCTACAGCTTGGGTGAAATCAGCAGAGCTCTGTCTGTTGAGCTGAGATTTGATCTGGCCAGATATTCAATAGATGTTTCAGATTAACACTAGTGTGTGTGTATATACTTATTTTTAAATTTTTCCACACTGTAACTCTACCTTGACATTGCCCTCTGTCTGGTAGCATCAGAATGGTCCTGATAAAGTATATCCATTTTACCAATGCAAACCAAACAAAATTTATGAAAAAAAGTGTATACAGAAAAAATGTATGCCAGCCAATGATTTTGATGGACTGTGGGCATTGCCCTTTTCTGCACAGAGAAGACTGGCTGTTCCAGGCTGTCCTTGTGCACAGTCAAGGCTGGAGGAGATCTCAGGCCGTATGAGAGGCATTAGCTGGCTCTTATCCCACTTCTGGGTGCAGGGAATAAGCATTGTGGTGGGCTGTTCCCTTCCTCAGAGTTTCAAATACAGCAGGGGATTGTGCTTGGCTTTAAAGCCCTGCAAGTGCTTCCTTGTACCTCCTGATGTGCAGATCACACCATCACCTCTGTGAGGTGAAATCCTTCAGAGTCAGAGGCTTCTACTGAACCTGCTAATTGTTAATTATATGTAACTACCTTCTAACCTCTCTCTCCTTCTTTCCCCCCCCCTTTCTTTAGTGCATTCTTTGCTACTGTCCAGCTAATCCAGGCACCTACCCACAAGAGAGACACTAATTTTGCTCCTGGATTGAGCATTTCCCATTGCATTAAGTGGTTCAGAAGGGTAAGGCTCAGAGCAGCAGTCTGTGTTCTTCCAGAAAGGGTGTGTTTTAGGTCAAAGGATAAACATGTTATTGTAAAGACTGTTGAATAGTGATTTAAACCATCGGGATATTAATTGTTTATTCAATGAAGTGGAAGGCTGTGCTGGATTCCCTGGCAACAGGCTGAGGCACTGTGTTCTGGTGCAATTGCTCTCTTTCCCTAAAGCCTAAGCACAGCCAGGTGTGAGATGGTCCCTGGCTCCCACAGCCAGGGCAGGATGGGCTGCCTTCACTGAATGGTGGACTGTCACAGGGGGTGGGAAGTGCCACAGCATCTGCAGGCTGCTTTGCTGTTCTGAGAGTTTTTGTCCCTAGGAAACCCCTGGTTGGAACAGTGTGATTCCCACTGTACAGCTGCACAAGCTGACATTCTGAGTAGGGGACTTCCCTTTCCTAAAATGCATCTTAGCCTTAAATAATGTCATATTCCATGAACTTTCCATACTTTCCCTCCTTATTATTTAAATGCTCTGATTCTGTGAATTTCAGTTGGGAGATGCTGGTGACTGGGTTAAATTTTGGAGCTTACTGCTTCTGCTCATTCCATTGTGTTTAGTAAGATGCTGACAGTACTGGTCTAAATGCCCTCACTTAAATTTCAGTCATTTGAAAACACATGAAGTGTTCTGCCTGCCTTCTGTTCATGATTTACAAAGCAATAAATGAAATAAAACTAAAGAGAGAGCCATCATAAATGCCCATTTTGTGTCTCTTTCTCTCTGTCTGTCTCTCATACCTATAATTGGTATAATTATAGCTCATCTCCCCATGTTCCCTTAGCAACAGATGAGGAGGAGGATGGCTGCCTGTCCTCAGCACTGCCTCACTCAGAGGACATGGCAAGTGGTGCTGCTCTGCCTTCTGCCCCAAGGTGGGGTGGGGTGCTGCCAGAAGGGGAACTGCTGCAGGATGACCACAGCCATAGGTACTCAGACATGCTGTTTGAAGTACCAGAGAGGTTTCTCAGATGATCTCTTGAGGATTTTATTTGAGTTTTATAAGAAACATGCATATGGTGTTGCCAGGTCTTGCACTTTTTTTTTTTTTTTGGTATGAATATGTCCTTGATCAGAATGATTTGTTTTTAGAACTGCCACCCTAGTACAAGGACCAGCAGCTTTCTGCACCACTTCTCAATAGAAAGTAACAGCTGAACTCAATTCTTGGGCCTCCTAGGCTACCAAAAGAAGGTGATCCCATTTTCATTTCCTCAGACACCTCCCTCCTGGCAGGTGCTGGGCTGGGCTGTAGCTTCTTGTTTCTTCTGCATCCCTGCCTGGCAGAGCTTCCGACTCCTGTCTCCTCACTGTCTTTGTAGACTAACAGTTTTCTACATCTTGTTATGTAGGAGTGGATTAGAAATCTCAGTGGCAGCACCCACCATTTCTTAAAGTCTCATCTTCAGATGTGTGCTTCCCTAGAAGTCCTGGCATGACATGGGTCAGTTCTTTGGTTTTGATAGCCAGGAAAATTGTGAAGTAACAATTAAGTGATTCAATGCCATCTAAGCTGTGAGAGACAGAAAAAGGATAGCAGAGTAGGCAGACACCAGCCATTTTATCACCTTCCTGAGCCCCTTGCCTGCATGCCTCAGTCATTCTGTTGTCAGATTTGGAGGAGGAGCTTGGTGACCACAGCAGTGCTGTTATGGCTGCATCCCCTCTTGAGATGTGAGGGTCAGGGAGAAAGTTATTTGGCTCAGGAACAGAGAGCAGATGGGATCCACGATGCCCTATAGCCTTTTATCCTGTACAGTATCTAGGTGTCATGGTGTGAACCAAAGAGACACAAAATCAGAACTGTTCCTGCCCTAGGGGAAGAGCTTCCTACAGGGGACTGTTTTTCTTAGAACATCTTAGATGGAATGGATCACACAGTGCCTGGGGCCAAAGGCCAGCATCTGCCTGTGCCTGTCCTGCTCAGAGGAGAGGTGGGGTCACTGAGAGTGTGCCCCCAGGATGGCCATGGTCTGCATTGCCTCAGGACCCCAGGGAAGCCAAGGGGAGAGGAACAGCACCTGTGTCCTGCAGGTCCCATCATCTCCCACAGCCCTAGGTGCTCCTGGCACATGGGCTGGCTGGCTGGAGCTGAAATCTGGTTTCTCTGCAGCTCCACAAGGCTGGGCTGAGGCTTGATCACTCCCCACCTGGTATTCCCTTGGCTAGAGCTCCTGTATTTATTTGCAGAACAAAACTTCTTGTTTGGCAAGGAAGCACGATAGAAATAAAGGCCCAGATGTTCTCAGAAAACCTTAGTTCAGGCATTGTCACTCTCATTCTGTTAAGTTTAGAAAGATAAAGCTACTGGTATTGAAAAGAGCCTTGTCAAATTAAATCAAACCTATTCCTCTCTGGAAATGAATCACCCCAGTTTAGACTGGAACAATTGTGTATGCTGCCTGAGACTTATTTCATGTTCCCATCTCATATTTTAAGGCACTCATACAGCCAAAGCAAGCTGCAGCTGTCTGCTGTGTAATGCAGTTTGTGCAAAGCAAACTGCAGACTTGGGCTTCAGTCCTGCCTGTGCACGGGCTTGTTAAAGCTGCAAGAGTTCAAAATGTGCAGAGCTGAAAGGACAAGAACAGACTTCAAATAGGCAGATCTCCAACTGAACAAGTTTGGAATTACCCAGAAATGTGCTTTATGTTTTTCAGAAATGTCAGAATAGTTCTTGTTTATGTATGATTGAGTATCAACCCTACTTTCCCACAGCATGGCAGCTAGTGGTCTGTACTGGGGAATGCCTTTCCTCTTTGGTCTGTGTCTCTGGGTGTCCAAAACAGGAAAGTCTCTTGTTCTTGAGAAGGTAACACAGTTATATGATTGTGTGAGGCTGGAGAAAGGTTTTCCAAACTTCTCCCATGGAAAAGTGACATTACTACAAAATCTTATCATTTTATAATGCAGGGCATGCTGCAGTGCTACTCCATCCACATCTCCTCTGAGACTGCTCAGTGTCATTACTGGCAGCTAAAGCCAGCATAAAATCACAGGGAGGGAGTAACCTTCACCTGCTGACAGGGGGGAAAGGAAGGGTAAAGTTCAGTCAAGTCTTGTTTCTGTTTTGTCCATTGAGGTGAAATTTGTAACTCTTGAATTCTGCTGAACCCTGGGGAACCTCCAGGTGATTGTTTTCAGGGTAGAGCAGTGCACACAGAAGATAATTCTGTTTGACTACTTGCTCCATTTCCTGGTTGGTTTGGAAACATGTTTCTCCTGACTTCAAATATATGTGGGCAGAACTGAGCTCCCTGTTTGTGTCCACCAGTCAGATTAGGGGAAAATATAGACCCAAAATAGACCAGCTCTGGCAGCCTGACTGTGAGCAGAAACCACCAGCTGTTGACAGTACAAAAACAATTCAAAAAATCTCTCTCTGGTGCCTGGTGCAATCTGGCTCCTTCCATCCACCATGAGTGACAGCTGCAGAAAAGTCTTTGGAGAAGCAGAGCATGCCTTTCCCATTTCCAGAAGCACAATCTGCCTTGGCTGACCCTGCCTGAGGGCTGCATTGGTTTATAAGCCAAATGCTCAGAGGGATGGCATAAAAAGATACAAGATGTATCTCTTTCTAGCTCAGTTCTGTCAAGAGAAATGTCAAGTGTGTCCATTCATCTTCCTGCCTCCTCACCACCAGCTCTTCTAGACTCAACACCAATGTCACTAGTGCTGAGTGGATCCCACGGCCAACACAAACTCCATGGAACTTTCTTCCTTTAGAATAACTCAAACACCATCGAGTTTTCTTCCTCTGGAACAGTATCTCTGTTCCTCAGGCAGTTTCAGAGACCTGATGGCTTTCACTGACCAACCTGCTGACTGACAGAGGAGTCACTTTGCAGTGCTTAGCCTTGGAGACCTGTTGAAATCAAGAGATCTCCTAAAGAACTAGATCATTTTCCCTCTTGGTGCTTAATAGCCTCACACTCCACTTTTTATGCTCCACAGGCACAAAAAGACTGTCCTCATCCCTTTCTAGGCTGCATCAGTGCTGATACAAACTGTCCACATTTTGGGAGATAAAAGATTTCCTAGGGTCAGCCACAATTCTCCCCACCTTCAGGTCTTCTAAGAGACTGGGACCACAGAATTAGGAAATGTTTGAACATGTCTTTTTAGCTGATCAAAATGGTAACAAAATTTACTTCAGGGGTTAATTTGGGAGTAGTGTAAAATCCTATTGTGGCCTCCACCCTAACATGAGTTCAGTAAGTAAATTGTAGTGAAATGTAGGTGTTTCCATACCTGCAGAATTGTGCCCACCTTCTTAGGAGAACACTGATCTCTTAGACATCTCAAATACAGTGAAATGCTGCGAACTTTGGTTCTGCAATTTCAAGTCTCATATTGGCTCAAGAAGTGGCTGACTGCTTAGGCTGAAAGATATTTTAGGGAAAGGATTGCCTTGGCCAAGCTGGTTTCTAAACTCTTTTATAGATATCCACAAACAACAAGTCCTGGATATGACCTCTGGGTTTTGATGCACTTTGATCTTTTCTGCTGTTTCCTTCTTTATGCATGTTTAGCCAAAGTCACTCACCTGGCTTATGCTGAATAACCTGTCTCATTGGGATTCTATGCATCAGGCAGACCTAATTTGACTAAATAAAGCCCATGCTGCCCCACAGTTATCTCTGTCAACAGTGCCTGAAGCAACTCCTATTTTCAATATGGTAACTAGAAGTAGCATGGCTTATCTTGTACTATAGATACAAATTACAGACCACAGAAGGAGGCAGGAGAAAACCTCCCAGTGTGACATTCTTCAGCGTGAGGAAGCCTGAATAAATCTGGAGAGCTATAACTGAACCTCTTCCTACAAAATACATTCCATTACAAGGCAAGTGGATCTGTAATAGTCTCCTTTGATCTCTGCCAATACATGTATTTACTTAGGCATTGTGCAGGCAACAAAAGAAATACATGTGTTTTTCTAACCCCAACTGTATGTGTCGTTGTCTCTACACCTTCTAAGATCCACTTTCATTGTGTGTGGGATCCCAGCCTACTTTTGTGTGTGATAATTAGAAAGTGAACCTTCCAGACTGCCTTCTCCCATTCATTGTTATTTGATCATATGAAGAAACACCAAGAAAGAATCATCAGGACTGGTTTTCAAAATTGTTTTAAAGTACCTCTTTGTTACTATGACTGGACCTGGGACAATGGTAGATGTGTCTCAAAGGTCTGCTAAAAATGAAAATGTGTATTACACGTATCATAGCTTGTGATTGTAGGTAGCTGGCCTTCAGATGAAAGGACCAGCTCTCTAGGCATCTCAAGTCTCTGGAATGGCTAAAATTAATTGGTCAAAAATAATATTAGTCAATGCCAAATAAAAGCTCTAATTTCTATCTCTGTAAATTGCTTGTACCAGAGGATCTACATGTTTATACTAAGGGTATAAACATGGCTGCTCGTACCCACAGACCACTTGTTTGTGCAGTGCATGCTTGGACAAAGCAAAACAAAGGCAGACTCATTTTTCCTTGGCTGACTGTTGCCTTATTTTATTTTGATATTTTTGATTCTGTGATAGGCTGAAATCATACTTCTCTCTCAAAAAAATCCTAGTGGTAACCATACAAAGCCCCCTAAGTTTTACAATTACATATGATTAAATCTGGAGGGGAAGTGTCACCTTCCTAAGTTTCGCAGTCTTCTATAAGGCATGGACCCACTTTAAAAAAGCCATCCTAATATTTTTCCTTCCCCTTTGAAATAAGCAAAGATCCATATTTTAACCACTCCTCTCAAAAAGAGCCACATTGTTCTCAATAGATGTTATAAAACAAGAGGCTGTGTAGTTTGATACACAAACCTACATGGAAAACTTCTGCTAAAAACCCAGGTGAGGGTCATAAAACATCACATGGTTGAATGATACAGTAATGAGTTTTCAAGAATCTGAGGAAATAGTTAAGATTTCAGAAGACAAATTGCTGGACACTTGTTGCCATTAGGAGAATTAGTGTGGAGTAGATTCCACTGCCAATTCCAGTCTTTTGTGAATCAAGGATTCCTCCTTTTTTCTTGAAATAATGGTACAATTAATATTTGACTGATAGACTGTATCTCTCCACAATCAAGTCTAAATAATCTACAGAGCTGTGCACTGCACATATCAGTTTGTGTTGGTGTATAAAATATACTTCTGTGAATACCTCTAAGTGTTATACCTTCTTACTAGCAATGGTATGCTGTAATTAGCCTCCCTGGAGTCTTAATTTCAGAAGCAAAGTTAGTAATTTCAGCTCATCTCTTTTCCAGTGTATGCACACATGTGCAAACGCACATACACAAACAAAATGTTCAACTGCCAGAACTGAGTGCCTGAGTTGACAGCTGTTTTAAGAGCAGAACACAATAGCCATTAAGCCCAGGAACAAGATCAACAAGTCTTTCTGAGTTGCTCTTTAACCTCTCACTCCGTAATTTATTCAGTAATTTTTGAAATGACCATAGTGTGTGTCTGTCTCACTAAGGTTATATGGGATTTCTCATGCTAACCAGGGTATAAGCAGCTCTTAGTCCCATCAATGTGAATTTCTTCAGAGAAGCTACAGAATCCCCATGTGCTCGGCACAAGCTGATGCACTGTGGATAATGGATTTCGCCCTACCAAATTGGGAGCTTTTAAATTTAGGCTGCCTGAGATGAAAGTCATGCCACATCCTGTTTTTAAGCTTAATTCCCTCTTCAACCTCACTCTCAGCCTATACTTGTGAGAGATCAATTTTCCAACTGTCTTCTGGAAGATTGGAACTCTGTGATTATTATGTAAATTATTTTTGTTCTTTTTATTAGCTTTGTGTGAATTATGTTTAACCTATTGGTTCTCCATATTTCCAAACATGTCATACTCATCTATTTCAAGGATATAGGGCATTTGCTGACAGAATAATCAAATCCTTAGCTAGTGTAATTAGAGTAAGTGAAGGGAAGAATGTGATTATATGACCAGGGTGAGTTATCATGGCTTCAGTCTCACAGAAGTGCTCCCCTAGATTTGGCAGTGCAGTGCAAGGTTCTCCTTTGCATTTCCCAAGTAGCCCTTGGGAAGTAACCCACAGTTGTCATTGCATCTGTTTCATGGATAGTTCCAGTTGTCAAGGTAGCCTAAGGAGACAAACACGACAAATCTGAATTTTTAGGGAGAAACATCAAGTAGACACCACCAGCTTGTTTCTCCTTCACTCCCCACCTCCCCACCTCTCATTGTAGCTAAACCTCTCTCCATCCAAACCATTTTTCTGGTTAGCAGAGCATGGATCAAGTAAAACATGCTGTATCTCTCTTGTGAGTCCATTTTTGAGCTCCCTGCCCAGAAGCCACCCAAAAGATAAGAATGTCCCTTCTGCATCAGACCAAAGGGCACCCAACCCAAGACTGGGGATTTTCACAGCAGCAGATGCCAACAGAGAGAAATAAATTCATCCAGTGCAGGCATTTCCATCAGAGTTTGTCATTTAGGTTCCCTCTGGAGAAAAACTGCCACCCATGTGAATGTTTGATTCACCTACCCTAAAGCAAATGCTTAAAATAGGGCTAAAGAATCCTCCCTAAATTGTGTCTTTTTCTGTCACTGGAGCATGAAGGAGCTGGGTTGAGAAGGTCAGCTGTTCACATCTTGATTGTCAGTGTCTGAAAGTCAAGCAACATAAGTCCCACTCATACAATGTTTTAAGACAAAACCTTAGGTTTTCTCAGAGCTCAGTCATAAGGGAGAGAATAAAAGGAGGAAAACCATAATATTATTTGTGTAAAAATAGTAAATGCATAAAAATTTTGAAATTAGCATCATTACCAATGACTGTTGACTGCTCTGGTTATTCTACTTACACTGTCAGAAATCCTGTGTCTTAAATATTTAAGGTGTAGGTTTTGGAAGCCTTTGCTGCATACCTCTGTATCTATGCATTGACAACCAAGAGTGGTTCATTTTTATTTGTCTTGTGTTAGGGTTTATGGACTGTGTATATTTTATTCCAGCAAGCTACTTTATAGAGAGGGTTGTTATCTGATAAACAAACAGCCTGAAAGAAAAAGACTTTCCAATTATGATTCTCTACTCAAGGTATTTTTTGGCATTCTGGTCTATGCATAGAGAATATATAATGGCCCATCTCTGTTTTAGACACTTGTTTTCATGATGAAAGGCAGAAGGGATAATTCAAGCCTGATGTCTGGTATTAATTGAATTTAAAATAATGACCTAAAATGCTGTTTTCTACCAGCTCTCCCTGAAGAATCAGCCAACATATGCATAACTGTCTAAGTACTGAAGTTCAACAAATATACACAATACAAAAAGAAAAAAAAAAATTAATTTGAAATTTTTTTTATCCAAGCTGTTTTGGCTTTCTAGCAAACTTTCATGTGATTATACATAGGATGATATAATCAGGGATTTTAGTTTTAGGGAGGGAATTCTGAATTGTCACTTTTATATTACTAGCCTAAGCAGAAGAGGATAAGGTGCTTCTGTCACCAGTCAGTAGTAGGTGGTACAGAATTTATGTGGGAAAGCTTTTTTCAATTCTGGCACTGAACGAAGTCTTTCATAAAAATGATGGGCAAAAATTTTGAAGGATAATTTTTGGTTGTTCCTCGTTAATCTCTTTTTTTATATATACAGAAGGACAAGACAAACTGAAAACCACAGATCACTGTGAGAGCCACTGCAACACTTAAACCACCATGTGATTGTGACCAGTATGAAAAGCAGGAATTTAATTAATTAATTTCATTGTACTTCCATATGAGCCTGCAGTGGGCCCTAGCCACCAGTCAAGGAAGGGGATTACCCTGCTCTGGTCTGCATTGGTGTGGCTAACCCTGAGTCCTAGGGACAGTTCTGGGAGCCACAATATAAAAACGATATGAAGCTATTGGAGAGTGTCCAAAGCAGTGCAATGAGGATGGTGAAGGGTCTGGAGGAGAAGCTGTTGAGGAGCAGCTGAGGTCACTTGGTCTGTTCATCCTGGAGAAGAGGAGATTGAGGGGAGACCTCATTGTGTCTTCAACATCCTCATGAGGTGAAACAGAGGTGCAGGTACTGATCTCTTCACTCCTGTAACCATGGACAGAATTCAAGGAAATAGTATGAAACTGAGTCAGGGGAGGTTGAGGTTGGATATCAGGAAATGGTTCTCCACCCAGAAGGTGGTTGGGCATTGGAGCAGGCTCCCAGGGAAGTGGTCACAGCCCCAAGCCTGACAGAGTTCAAGAAATGTTTGGACAATGCTCTCAGGGACTTGATGTGATTCTTGGGGGTGCCAAAGATTCTTGGTGCATAGGGCCAGGGGTTGGAGTCAATGACCCTGATGGGTCTCTGCTAGTTCAGTATGTTCTGTGATTCTATGACTTTCATTTCCTGTCATTTTTTATTCTTAGAGCAATCTTGGATTATGAAAGGCAAGTGTGACTTGGAAGACATGGTCTGTCTGGCTCCCCTGCAGAAGTGCTTTGCAGCAGCCCCCACTGAGCTGTGTGTGACGTGGTGTGCAAGAAACAGCAGCTTTGTCACCATTCCACCAGGTAGACACAGGGAAAGCTGTTTGTCCACAACATGTCACAGGCCAGCCAATAAAGAAAGAAAGTCAGTTCTTGTAAGACAGTCCTATGGCCCAGGATTCTTATATTAACTTGCTCCAAGACAGCAAAGCCAAGTATTTTCTCTTATGTCTGGTCTCCTGAATTAATGATCACTAGGGGACTTTTGAAGGAGCATGAGTCAGAGGTTTCACTTGAGGGCACCAGATATACCCAAAGTAGAAATGAAGGCAAACTCTTTTAATATGCTTTGGGGATAAATACAAACTAAAAGGGAAAATCATGCTCATCCAGCCATCAACTTTAAAATGAAGTATAAACAAGAAATGTCAGCCTTTACACTGTTCAACTTTATTCTGAATCTCTAATATTAGCCTGTTCTTTACACTTGCAAAAATGCATGCACACATAAATCACAAGGATATAAAAATGTACTTCTTGTATATTTGTGTGCACGTGTGTGAAAAATGGGAGTTGCAAACTGCATTGGGTACTTTTGACATGCTTATTTATAAATAATCCTCACTGGGTGTACCAAGATTTCACCTAAAGCATTCATCATGTTTCCTTGGAATCAGCGTAAAATCTAAAAAAAGTAAATGACCACTTGTCATTAAAAGACAACTCTGCTGTGATCTATGACAACAGGATGAAATTAATGTAAGACCAAAGCACCATTAATTCAGATGGAAATCTTTTTGAAAAGCTTCATGGAGACTGCAAGCTGTTTAATCAGGGTGTTTCTCCTGAAACCTGTCTGTACTTTTATAAAATAATCCTATTAGCATAGCACATCTGGAATATATCTTCCAGGACTTTAAACTAATGCAATCAGAGGTAGAAATGGTATTTCATCCAGCTCCAATCTCTAAATCTGCTTGTTGTCTAGAAAGGCCTGGATGCAACGTAATATTTATAGTCCATGCCACACTAGTAACAAGAATTAGTTAGATCTTATTATTGCTGAGTGATGAACCTTTTCATTGTGACAAAACATTGAGCAAGCCATTAAAAGGGAAATAATGGCTTATAGAAATATTATGTACTGCAATGGTTTGCCATGGCTGTAAAGCTATCCACCTCCCATTTATCAGTGAGTCTGGTGATTACTTATCAATAGCAATTGAGCTGCAAAGCTCTTTCTGGGGATGAATAAAAACCTGCAGAGACCCAGCGATGCACACAGCCTATTCATTGTGGTCAGCCAATGGGTTTTCAGACTCAGGGCTCACTTAGCTAACACTGGCTACAAGAAGGGAAAAGGCAGAAAGAGAGGTACAGGAATTTGTTCCACCCAGACGAGTTTTTAAGCTCCTGGCAATATTGACTCAATGCTATTTAGGCCTCCATTTGGCAAGGAATTTAACATGTGCTTAAGTTCAAGCAAATGAATAGCTTCAGCACAACACATGATGCTACTGGAAAGCCCCATAAACACCTGAGTATTAAGAGTCATCTTGGCAGAATTCTTTTACATTTCCTATATTTTCTTAATTTATGCTTTCTGTGCATAGACTTTATCTCTTAAATATAGGCAAGAGTTTTGTGAAATCAAGATCTCTGCATCTGGATGTCTCCATGCACTAATTATTGCCAATTTGACAGCCTATTGAATTATTTTGTTGACATTCAACAAACACTTTACATTTATATTTACATTTACAGTCCTTTTCCAGATTTTAGGAGAGTAGGGGTAGCCTTTTTCTTCCTTTCATTGTACCATACTTTGTCTTTCTGTATAAGCATGTATAATTTCATATGCTCCTCTCTTCAATTATTTGGTAGAAACTTTTATACTTCAAAATTTCACATGGGAAAGCCTGAGGGAAATTGGCCAGCTAAAAGGAGTATATTTTTGATTCACTTGTTTTTGAAGATGATGGTCTTCTGTTGACAGTAGTTCCTGGGCATCATTATGAGTCACACTTTCAAGTCACTGATGATCTCCTAAATTAATTTGATACAAATTAATTCCCTATCATTTTTAGTATATCTCTTTTCCCCATGACTAGGTCTGAAAAAGGAAAAAAGTGCCTGTTGTGAAGTCACCACCATAAAAAAATGTCCATCTATGAGAACTGCCATTTCTTTCTATTCTTGTGATTACTCCTGTGTGATACTACTTCTAGTCATTCCTCATTTTGGAATAACTAGCCTCTGATGAAACACAAGAGTCAGGATGGCTGATACAAATACTTTTTTGCTGTCCCCTCTACACTTCCCTGTGTATCTGAGGACAGAAGCTCTTCTGAAAAGGGCCAAAAAGCAGAGAGGAAAGCAGAGACCTGGGAACTAAGCAGTGCTGTGGAGGTCTCTCAACATCAAGACAGTGTGGATATCTTCTCTTTCTAGCACTGATGGATTGTGAGTGTATGTGTTGCTGGCACTGGCTCCATGCAGGTAGCCTTATTTCCTAGAGCTTTGCAGTTCCACCTGCTCTGCAGAAAAGATGTGTGTTGGTTGCCTTGGTACTTTCCTAAATAAAGCCAAGGCTTGCAGGTTAGAGGGCAGAGATTACAGCCCTGCCCTCCATGAGCATCTCAGGAGCCCAGGATGGGGAAAGAGGGGACAAGGGCAAGTAAACCACAGACACAGTCCAGGGAAGGTCAAACATCACAAACAGGTAGTGAGCTAAGAAGTCTATCATTATAATCACATACCCTTGATTTACACAGATAACACCTCCCCAGGGTTCTGGTTGCCATGATACTCAGGAACTGGATTTATTGAAGTTAAATAAAAACTCTAAATGGAAAAGGTAAATTTTTAAAAATTCATTTTTAAAAAAGTTTACACTCATATGATTGCATTTGATAACATTTATTACAAGTGACTAAGCAAAGTATATATAGGGGTTTTTTTGCAAATACCCAACATATTCTCTGTTGCATATAAAATTTCGCTCCGTATTTTTTGCAGGACTGAGAAAAAATGTCTTTTGTTTGTTTCCTACAGCAAAAGACTTCCTCTTTTCTCTCCATCTTTCTGTTGTAGGCAGAATCTCATTCCCCAGAAGAGGTAAAGCAAAGATACCATAATGAATATGTTTTAAATTCTACCTCAGGACATGTTCTACTTCTAGAAATGGAGTTAAAATTAGAAGTGTTTCTTCAAATAAAAGTGTGTGTCACTTCATTTTAGAGGTCCTCAGAGTTTTTAACAGCTGTATGAACTGGGGAAGTGCTGAAGCATAGAGCATCCTAAACATCTCTGCCGTGTGAGCTTGTGTGAGGAGAACCTGTAGGTACCTGTGGGTGTGTGTAGGGAAATAGTCACCAGAAAACAGCAGGGCCAGGAGAGAAAAGATATGGGCTTGGGAGGGTGTGAGCATCCTGCACACTTGTGGTCCTGATTGATCTCTGAGAGCTGGGAAACTCAGGACACCCAGAGCTGCCTGGCAGTGCCCAAGGCCACCCCACACACCTACATGGTCCTTTACTGTGTTCTGATAAATTCCCCCACCAGAATCCATGTCCCTCTCTTCACAGCAGGAAGGAGCCCTGAAAAGGTCACATGCACAATTGTTGGCAGAGCTAAGACAGAAAGCAGTTTAGAGGAGCTTTAGTAATGTGTCTGTTATCCCCACTGAAGATAGAGGGATAGGTTGGGAACTTAACTTTGAGATGAGCAAAATCTATCTTCTAATTTTGGCAGCAAATTTTTGCCTTGACATGAGGGTTTCACAGGCAGAGATCCAATGCTGAACTCAAGCAAAAGTAAAGGCACTTATTGGTGCTTAAAAATGTCCTGCTATGTACAAACAAATGACAAGAGAGATCCCTAGCCCCAGGGGATGTACAGAATAAAGAGATGAGAAGTGTGATGCTGGCAGGGAAGGCATAGCAGGCAGGAAAGGATTTTTTCAATATCACAAATATGGCAGGTCCTTTGCAGGACAAGTGTACTGACCCAACTCTCTGGCCATGACCAGTAAAAATGTACTTTCCTGTTTCTCTAGTTTCATGACAAGAAAAATCATGTTTACCAACATTTCTTCTTCATTTCTATCTTATTTTCATCTGACTTATTTAAAAATAAACTAAAAAAAAGAAAAAAAAAAAAAGGGAGAGGGAATATGCATATTTTCTTTTATATTTTTTAAACTAGTCCTGGACAATGGAGGTTGGAACCACTACAAGTCATGGACTGTAGTACAGCATTTCAGGCACCAAAATGGAAAATGGAAATTCTCAAAAATATCTGAGTAAGAGCAAAACGTTATCCAGGCTTGTCTCCCTGTCTTGCTGTGGGTTGTATATAATATAATTCCTGTTTCTTAAAAGGATAATGATAATCCTTTATCATTATAAAAATAAAAGCATTCATGCACCAGGCCTCAATTTATAATGAATGTGTTTTAATGGCAAAGCAGTTTACTGCTTTGGAGTGGATTCACTTAGAAGTACAATGGGACAGCTTCTGGGATGGCTTTCTCAAAGAGCACAGTTGAGAACATGAATCATTCATGATTTATCATCTGCAGTTGATGTCTGATTTATTCCCTCCTTTTAATTTAATTTACTTGTATATATGGGAGATTAAATCACGCTTCTCCTGCTTAGGCAAAACATAATGTGAATGAAAACCTAATCAGAGAGATGGCAGCAGCCTAAAACTGTTGTGCTGGGTGAAACACAAACAGGCAAGGTGCAGAAATGAAGAGGTGTGGTAGAAACCGTAACACCCATAGAAAATGGGTGGTAAGATTATTTTAGGTAACAGCAGTTCACAGCTCAGTTGGGCTGGGTGCTGAGCTGCCTTGATAAAAAGTTACTTAAGAAATACTCAGATTAAATCAAGGTCTTGATATCACTATCTTTAAGGATATCCAGAACTTAAGAACTTGCTTAATGCTCTGCTTTTTGGTGTCTGGGTTAAGTGCCAGAAGACAGAGGTTCAAAATGTTTAGTTTCTCTATGGTGTCTGCAGCTCTCATTCTGCAAGAGGCTCCATGAGGATGGTGATTCTCAGTAAATACTTCATGGATTTTGGTACTTTCTGTTTTAACACTTTGTTGTCCTTTCATGGGCACACATGTCCTGCTCCAAACCCCTTAAGCTCCTCCAAAGTCCATTCTGCAATTTGGCAATCCCTTCCTTTTTTGGCCTAGGCAAACTCAGCAATTCATGACAGGAGAAGAGCTCCTTGCCATCTCTCAGCCACCTCCAGCTACTCCCACACTACTGTGCTGGTCCCCTATTCCAACCCATCTCAAAAGACCTTGCACTTGAGCTGTGCCCAGGACGTTCCTCTTCTTACCCTCACACAAATGTCAGAATGCCTGGGAATTGGGGTGCAGGGAGAGAAGGGAAGATGGGGAAGGGACAATCCAAGACCAGATGGCTGCTAGCTCCTGTCTTTCCCCACGTAGGTGTTACCTGTGTCCAGAAAGAGATTTACTACTGCAAAGAGATCCAGACCTGCAAAAAATATGGCTTATGATACGTAGCTAAAGGACAGACTTGTTTGCACTTATTTGGAATAGAAGTAATTTTTCCTGGTATTTATAACTAGGTAGGGTGTAGCTGCACCTGATTTTTTCTTGTCTAGCTCCTGCTTTCATGTGGGCTTGTGTTATACTAAAAATGATCCAGACATGTTTTCTGAATGTCAGCTTGTTCGTTCGAGTTTTAATTTCCCGACCAAGATAAGAAGCTTGAAAACTGATATCCCAGAGGGAAATTGGCTGAAATGCTGTAAACTACAGACTGTGCTAAAAGAAAGCCTCCTACAGAGAAATATATCAGCACTGAACATATGTTTAAAATTTACTTTTAAAATAGATGTAACTGGGGATTAACTACTATCACTCTACTGGCAACTCGGTGCCAGTGTGTGCAAAGAGAGCGTGGGGATTTAATCAACTCATTCATTCATGTCAAATCTTTGTAGCTTATGTAAAAAACAAACCTCAACTCTTCTGTATGTCCTTAAGTACCCTGACAGCTGACTATGATTTGATCAAAACACCTCTTTTTGTGAGTGCAGCTTCCTCTTCCTTTAAAAATGAACAGTTTTATAGCATCAGACCTCTATCTTACTTCCATTGTCTTTTTAAAAGATAAGTTTAACTTTAATATTAATGCTCTGGCTGAAGTTGATTTATCTTCAGTGCTTTATTACTTATTAGACTCTCCATTGGCAAGGAAAAATTTATTACAAGCAGAACCTACTCAATCAGCCATTCAGGACTTATGACATTCAGTGGAAAACACCCACAGAATCACTGATTAGTCCTTTTGCATGAGCACTGGCTATTCAGAGGGAGACAATTGGGTCAGGCTGCCTGGCAGAATAGCATTCATGGTAAGCAAGGTTTGCAAAAGAACATAAAGGAGTCTTCTTTGGTGTCTGGCAAATTCTGCTCACAGAGAAAGAAAAAAAAGGATATTTGGAGAAAATGCTGTTTGTGGTTTTATGGATTTAACCCCCCCAGTCATCAGGACATCTAATGAACCCAGGGCTTGCACATGTAGGAGTTTTGACAGTTCAGCTGTGCATGGCTGGAGTCACATTGAACACAAGTAAGAGCTTGGCATAAGCCTCATATATCCCTCCAGAGACCACCAATCCAGTTATGCCATAGACTAAAACACTGCTGTAGCAAAAGGCTCATATTTAGTTGTGTAATACATTTTAGGGAGGTAAGTTCCTTGAATGGCTTTCTGCTTTAACAGTAAAACCACCCCAGTTTGCTCACTGTAGAGGAGAGAGGTAGGTACCTCTGATCACATAGAATCTGCAAAATATATGTCTATGCCTTTATTATCCTCATCTGGAGGCAAGTGGAAAAATCAATGTGATTCTCTTACTTGTAATACTAAATGTTGCCTCAAAAATGTAAAACCAAGTGACACCCATGAGATACAGCACTTAGCAGTGAAGTGATCAAACTGCCAGGACACCAGTCTGCAGAGGCAGCATAACATCTCAATCCCAGTGATTAGTGCCCTCTACTACAATATTTGGTGCCTAATACATTCCTCTGCTTTTGTTATGCTTGCCAACATTGACAGTGACTCAGAGAAAACAAAAGTAACTCTTGACATCCTTCACGAACACCCACTCATCAATTAGAGACCATAAAGCTTGGATGTTTCAGTGTGGAAATCAGTGAGTTTGCAAGCTGGCTTGTGTGGCTAATGCTTATCCTCCAGCACCTAATCAGCTCAGTGCTAATGAGTTACAAGGGCTTGGATATGGCCAGTTCAGGCAACAGCTTATTCCAGAAAGCTTCTATTTTTGGAGCAGCTGAGCCATAAAAAGACTTAACAGGTTATTCCAGATGAGTGTTGTTGCTGCATTTCCCAAATGTTGTGGATGGTGCAGGAGGACAGGGAGAAGAGCCAGCAACCTGGTCTAGCGGAAGGTGTGTCTGCCCATAGCAGGGGGGCTGAAAGCAGCTTGTCTTTAAAGTGCCTTCCAACTCAAACCATTCTATGATGCTCCAAGACCATGTCAAAGCTGGCCACAATGATTTGGGAAACCTCCCTGTCTTCAACACTCTGGCATGGAGGCTGAGGTAGCGCAGAGGCATTGCCATGCTGTGTCTCAGTGTGGGCTGAATTGTCTGTGCACTGTCAGGATGGCATAGATGTCACTCCGAGCAGGGCTAAAGGAGGGTAGGCAAGCTATGCTGAGTGTCCTTAAAAAGGGGATCTGAGTACAGCAAGTAAGGCAGAGAACAGGTGACAAATATTTTCCTCATGTCCTCTGCAATGTAAAGAAGTGTAAAGAGTGATAAGTATGAGCTCAGGAGGATAAGAAGTGCCTTTAACTGGCAAGATATGAGTCAAGAGATGAAGTGGAGATCAGGGGAACAGGGTCAGAGTACATGTGCTTGTAGCTGAATGATGAGCCTGGTTCAACTGTTGAACAATCATGGGTTCAGGACAGCCTCTATAAATGAGACAGAGAGATCCTTTGCCTCCAAAAGGAAACCTAATGCTGCTGATGCAGAGGTGACAGTGTCCCAAGACCCATATCCAGCAAACCTGGATATGCCTGAGACCAAAGACAGCACATCTTAGCACTGATCTGACCACCTTGGTGGAGACTTCTGGTGTGGACATGGGGCTGACAGAGCTGCCTGGCATTGCCTGGCACATACTGAGCCAGATCCTGCATGGTCACAGGATGGTTTTGCTCTGTTCTGGGAGCAGGGCAGAGAGAGGTTTCTACACCTGTGACATGGCTGCAGAGTATGCATACATTCTAGGGCTTAGCAGAGGCACTGTGCCTGTGGTGGCACGAGCCATGCTAGCAGAGGAGCAGGGGCTACAGGTCAGCTTGTGTCTGTGTGTGTGAGGTCCCAGATGAGGAGCATGCCTCCTTGGGTTACAGACACTTGCCATTGTGCTCTCCTATCTGCTGGCTGTGGCTGACATGAAACACAAATTTGTACAGGAAACCATTGCCAAAATTCAGCTGCATCACTGCCAGGCATTTGGGAGGTGCTTTTACCCTGTGTGTAGGACTCTGCACAACCCAGAACTCCATCTTGCTTATGGCCCCTGATAGTCAGTGCCATCATAAAGCCATAAAGGAGTCTGCATTTCTGTGCCCATCCTCTGGGAGTTTCCCATGTCTGCTGCCTTTCCCTGGAGGTTGAGTGGAGAGGGCTGTGGCACCACTGCTGTGGAGGGCGAGCTGGCAGGGCACAGATCTCCTAAACCACACTCCCTGTGCATGCCTGTGGAAAGGCATTGACCCCTCCACTGCATGCAAGGTGGAACATGGTTGTTTTCCAGGGCACCTCCTAAAAGCTAACACCTGGCTAGCAGGGCTGTGGCACAGCACATGCCACCTGGCAAATGGTGGCTGGAGCTGGCTCTGAAGGAAAAGCAGCTGAGAGCCTGGCACAGCCTTCAGGCCTCAGGAACACACGCAGGGCTGTGCCTGCTGGGGTGAGCCTGCTGCCCATGCTCACACCAGGGAAATCTCCTGGGCTGCTTCCACAGAGGGAGCTGAACACAGTGGCACAGCTCTTGCATGTCAGTGCAACCAGGGAACACCAGTGTAGTTCCTGTGGGGACATGCTCCTGATCCCTGCCTCCAGCCCCCAGCTCTGCCACTTGGAAAGCTGTCTCCACACCAGCATCACATCTTCTCACGCCCTCCTCCCTCATTCCTTGCTGCACAGCAGCCTCTCTGCCAGGCAGCTTGAGCATGGCACAATCAGGCACAGGGTCAGCCCAGGAAAATATGGAGCAGGTACCATAAACCAGCCCCTTGCTGCTTTGTACTGACAGTATTTCTGTTGTGTCTCTGAATATCTCTCTGAAATATGGTGATGTACTGGTGCTCAAGATCCCCTCCACTACAGGATCAGCAAGCATTACATGAGCAAGAAGAAAGCCTCCACTGCTTTACAATGCCTCTCATTCAAAATGAAGGAAGATGCTGCCATCTAAAATGCTTCTGGCTCCATCACGAGATTTCTCTTTTCATGCTGACCTCCATTTTCAGAGTTGTTTCAATAACAATTGAGCCACTGGCAATGTTTTTCACAGAAAGCAGGGTGTAAAGCCATTAATAATGAAGCTGCTGAGGTTCTGCAGGATAACATTTCATTTACACTCTTTATCCTGCTGCCTCTTTTTTTTTTTTTTTTTTTTTTTTTAATTGAATGAAGGAATCACTGATTTCATTAGAAGTGCAAAAAGAAAATCTTCCAGCCTGTCTTTTGTGCTAGATGCAGAAGAGTTTTGGCTTTTCTCTGGTCAAAGGCTATTGTGTAGCATCATCCTGTATTTTCATTTTCCCATGTCTTTTCCTGGTAAAGTTATGCTCTTCACTCTTCTCCCTGGCTTTCATGAAGGCTCTTCCCAGCTTTGCAGCTCCTCCCCAGGCAGCTGCCAGCTGTCTCTTTTGCTGTTCTTGCTCTTCCTTATCCTACTTGTCCAAAAATCCATGAGTAGCTAAATTTCTAAGAAGATATTTTAAAAGCTAGTCTTAATAGTACATTTTTATTTCACATACCCTTCACTCAGCAGTGGATAAATCCAAAGTATAAAGATGTGCTTTACAGAGCAGCTACAAGTAATTGGTGCTGTACAGATATTTTTGAATGAACCCATGCAAGAGTCATCTGGTTTCAAATTTCAGACTGAAATTTTTAAACCTTAGTTGAAACTCTGTTCGATCATGAATTAGAAATTTGGGGTTAGGTTGTTTTGTTTTGGGGATTTTTTTTGCCTTTTTTTTTTTTGTTGTTTTTTCTTTGTTTTTTTTGTTTTTTTCTTGGTTTTTTGGTTTTTTTTGTTGTTGTTTTTGTGGTTGTTTTTTTCTTTGTTGTTGGTTGGTTGGTTGGTTTTTGGGGTTTTTATTTGGAGGGGTCTGACAAAGTTCAGCATTTTCACATGGTTTTGACATGAGATCAGGTAATCCTTTGAAGCCAATAGGTGCAGAACAGTTGCAGTTTGAGGTTTTGAAGCTGTGAAAACAGTCTATACCAACTGGCAAGCAGATTTATGGAGGTGTGAGGTGTGTAAAGTGAAACAAGGAAAGTTTCAGCTGCACCCAGGTGCTGATAGCAGGCTGCACTGCAGGGCCTTGCTGCTTCCAGCTGGGAGAGGAGAGGTGTCTGCCCTGGCATAGGGGTGGTGCTGGCAGGAGAGCAGGTGTCACCAAGCTTCACACCTGTGGGCTACACCAGTGAACTGCTGCCCTGACATATCAGTTGCCATGCTAGGGGTTAAACAACCTGAGCATCACCAGCACTTGCTCCTGGAGCTCTTTTGGGATCTGCACAGGGCAGGGGTGAAGCCCTAGGACAGCTGGGCTCTGCACCCCCCTCCAGTGCTCCCATTGGATGCATGTGCCCTGGAGCAAAGTGGGTCTGAGCTAGTGTTGCTCCTCTGCATCTGCTTTTCCTCATGCTGACACATCCCAGTGTATCTGTGTCCTTTGCTCTTGCTGGAGGGCTAGGCACCAGGAACAGAGTTACAGGGAAAAGAGGTTTTTCTAGCTCTGAATACCAGCTTGGTACTGAACCTTTTGCTCACTGCTACCACCAAGTCTCTGGAAACCAGTGTGCTGTGCAGTGAGTAGTTATCTGTGGCTCTACAGTTCCCTCCCCAGGGCATAGGAGAAAGAGGTTTTAGTTGTGAGAGGTCTGCTCTTCTCTTTTCATTAGTTTGCTACTGCTCATATTCAGCAAGACCTGGGCAAGGTGGGAAAGTGACTTTATGTGAGTGTGTATGAGCAGATCAACTGCGTTTAATTTTGGGTGTAATTTTGTTTGCCCCTGTCATTTCATTAGTTTATGAGAATATATTGTAGGCAAAATGAGCAATAAGAATAAACAAAGCTAGATTAATTGAACATGACAACTAGAAACACCTTGAAGCACATGCCAAAAAGTGCTCCCATGCTGACCCTACTTCAGCATAGCTTCAGCTGTGTGCTGTGACCTCAGAAGTACCAGCAGCTGCTTCTGGATCTTTTATTCCTCACCAACACCCTCCTCAAGCAAAGCAGAGGGAAGATGAAACCCTGAGGAACAAGCAGCAGTTCCTGCCTACCCTTCAAGTAGTATCAAGACCAGGAGGAATCCATAGTTATTTGTGTTTCTGTTTAAGGAATGAAATTTAACCTGAAAATATATCTGAAAGGGACTGATACCAAAGGAAGAGTGAGGAGAAACACATGGAAGAGAAAGGGAATGAAAATGTAAAGCAGGAATAAGTAGATAAATAAAAAAGCAAGAGAGAACAAAAATTTACTTGCCATACAAGCAAAATTCTTTTCTTTATTTCACCTGTGCTCACTTCAGGCCAAGTGTAAGGGTTCTCAGAGGGTGATCTCTTTAACTGGGCAGTAGAAAAAAAGCAGAATAACATCTCTTGTTTGCAAGGAGAGAGATCAGTCCAGCAGCTGCAATACCCTCCATCTGTGGCAGGTCCAAGTTGAGATGTGTTTGTAGGTGGAAAGGGCAAAGGGGCTGAAGGTTTCTGTGCTTGAAATCTGAGTAAATACACTCTCTCTTTTCCAGTTTAAGAGGTTTCAAGGCCCCCTTGATGTAGTGCCTCTGCTATGCAGCATCAGGAAGATGTTTATCTATTATGGTTTCAGGACATGAGCAAATGATGCATTCAGCTCCAAGTTTCAAGCCTGAGCAGGACTGGGAGCTGTATGTGGTCCTGATCTGCTCACTGTGGGGCAGAGAAGTCTGAGTTTCACCTTTGTTCATCACTAGATAGCAGCCTGAGAGGAAGCTGGGTTGGGCTGTATTCCTCAAAGATGAATGACTTTCATGTTGTACATAATATACATTTTCAACAGAAATGCCCTTGGGGTTGGACCAGTGCCACCTTCCATGAACAGCCCCTGGAAAACTCACTGTGGCTCAACAGGGAAAGACCAAATCCTCCTAATGAGGGGGAAAGAGGGAGAAGTCTTGGCAAAGCTGTTGCTTATTTCAGGTAAGGAACTTGGTAAACAAGGCTCTAAATAATTGCACCTCTGAAAAGGGATGTGAGATGAAAATGCAAGGAGCTTCACCAAAAAAGAAACAAACTTTGTTTGCATGTGAAGAAATGCATCCAGCTTTACCTAGACTAAGGTTTGGGCTGCCCAGCAGATTATTTGAAGCTCTGTCAGAAGAGATTACTTTTTTCATATAGTAATCATAACTAGCATCTTAATGGATTAAAAATACCTCTTTCACCTCCACAATGGAAATTTCTTTTTTTATTAACCTGACTTGCCCTGGAATAACTCAACCCAGGGCTCTTGTACTGCTCTATCAGACATGCAACACACCCTTTAAGGGGCAAAACCTGCCTCTGCCTCCTACCTCCAAGAATGATTAAAGAAAAATAACACAGTTTTTAAGAGGGAGGACTGAATCAAAGGAGCCCTTTGAAATATCTGCCAAGTCAGAAGTCAGCTCTCTAAAGAAATTACTCTAAATGAGTGAGTGTGAGTAGGCAGTGTGATAGCTGGGGCAATTTCCAAGAGTGATGCTTATCAAGCATATAATGCTGTTGAAAGTAAAGTTGACAGGGTAATCACATACCTGTAGACCAAGGTTAAGGAGATTCAACCTGCCCCTCCCAAAAGTCCTGTCATACTTCCCCTCAGAGTCAGAATTTGTTTTCTAATGGATGTGTCTGATGCTGTATTAATTTTGTAGACTTAGTGAAGTGAAAAATAAATGAAAACTTGAAAGGGAAATTAGAGCCAGGCATAAGCTAATAATTCAATGTGATCCAGACATTGTTATTAGTAGTAATGTATTGCACTTCTTATCGTATGACATGGAACAAAATCCTTCCTTTTTTTCCCCCCCACTGAGTTTGTATAAGACCTACAGAGCTGCACTGCTTTAAAAAGGCATTTCTTGCCACCACAAAACAGCTATTGAAACCCTGGGGTCACAGCCTTTCCTGGACATCTGAGAGCACAGCAGCAGCAGCTGTGCCACAGCCAGAGGGCCTGTGGGTATCTGTGCATGCTGGGGAGTTATCTGAAATCAGCTCTTTCCTGTGCAGGAGGGCTCACACTGGGCATCAAGATGAGCTTTGGCACTGGCACAGTCTGCTCAGGGTCCTTGGCTCAGCATCACTGCTGGACAGCACAGAATGACCACAGGTTATTCCACATGTAACCCAGACACCCAGCATTCCTTTCTCCTGTGCTCCACAGTCACACTGATTCCTCTGATAGAGGTAGAAAGGTAATTAATGTCTGCACAAGTAACATGAATAAGCATGTATTTCTAAATTGCATTTTTTGGTATTTATTCATATTTTTGTATCCATCTCTCCCTCATGTTCTTTCAGTGAAATTTTGGTGAAGTTTACTGTCCTCTTGCTCCAGCTTTCCAAACACATTCAATCAATTTTATAGCTCTGCAGAGGGGTATCTAGTGTATCTGCTTGCCAGGATAGAGCAGCAGCTTATAATCGGTTTATTTTCAGCAAGCTGTGTTCTTTGGTGTCTGGCCAGAGGGTTTTACATCAGCTGCACACAGATTTTTGGAAGGCACCTGGTGTGATTTTCTGCTGGAGAGCACCTGGGAAAGCAGAATTCAACTCAGGAGAGAAATCACACTCATCAGGTTCAGTGTCCCCAGGCCAATTGTCTGACTAGGAATCTGCTTCATTTCTCAGCTGCTGACATGTGCAACGATTTTGATTTCAGTCTTAAGAATACATTTAAGGTTTCTCCCTCTAAGAAGAAAATGGCTATATAACAAATAAGATTTTGAGTGATAACACAATGAGATTCTTCTGTTGTCACTTCCTCGGTCTGGTTGGGCTTTGTCTCATGCTAAACAAGGGTGGAAAAAAAGCCCTGTATTCAAAGCCTGATTTCAAGTCAGCAAAGAGACTTTGAGGTGCTCTGGCAGGTTGTGCTCTGAATTATGTTGTGGGTATGCAAAACACCTCATGCCTGTAAGTTTCAAAATGTTTGAGATGTGCTCCTGGTACAATAATGTCCTGAGTTTAGAGCTGACAGTCTGCAAATACAGATGAGCTCCACGGATTATATTGCTCAGCATTCTGAGGGCACAAGAGGAACTGATTTTCTGGTTATATACTTGACATGTAGCACTCTTTAGGCCAGAAAATGGGTTTAGAGCTGCATGGCTTCGTTTTGCAAATGCAGATTGGGTCATTTGTATGTTTGGCTGTTTGACTCGTGTGTACAACTCGAGCAGCAGCCCAGCATAAGCCTGTTTGAAATGTGTCCCTGGCAGTCAACTGGGCATTTCTAATCAAGCCTGACTCTGGAGCTGCTTTCATACTCCAAAGGAATTGCACTATCACAAATCACTGGGCACCATTTCCAAATGGTGCAATTGCTGAATGACAGCTGGAGGAAATGCTGCCTGCTTCCTGATTTATAGGAAAAGTCATTTGTTTAAATGAGAATTAGCTCTTTATCATCTGGAAAAACCAAGTATTATATAGCAATGTAAATATCTACTTTGATGTCAGAAAAGTAGTTTGTCAGCCTGAAGCAAGGCAGAAAATGCTAGAAATCTGAGGAGCATTGTGTGTCTTTTCAGCTCTATGCAGATTGTCCTGTGGGTCCTAGAACAAATCTGGTCCCTCTGGTTTGCCATCTATAAAAAGCCTATGATTTTATAATTATCTCCTTCTGAGGTCTATTGGAAAGACTTATCCTTTAGTGTTTGTAAAATATTTCGAGATTCCCAACAGAATATGTTCCATCAATGAAAAATATGCATTACTCATCCCTTTTTAAAATTGAATTCTGACTTAAGGAGCAAGAGATTTTCTTGCAAGCAAAATGCAGCTAAAATGAACAAACTAGTATTTGTGCTTTTCACAAGACCAAATACCTTAGGGAATTTTGTCTTTTGCTGGGTTTTTGCCTCTCTAAGGTCCAGTTAATTCAAATTTCTCAGAAATCACACTACAATCTACTATGGATGAGCTAGCTACCCTGGATATATGTGCCATCCCTGACACTGGAGAGTGCAGAGCTGACAGCTGCTGGAAACTCAGGCAGCACATCTGACACCAGCTCACACCTCAACAGTGTGCACCACAGAGGAACCTGCACAATACCTCCATGCCACAAGACCTTCAGTGCATTCTCACCAGTTCTAGAAAGAAAGAAAGGGTAAGAAAGAGAAAAGCTGGTTATTCATATTCTCATCAGTAATGGCTCACTACACCAGAAAAGAGAACAAAGCTGTCACATCACAGGCAGCTTTATAATAATATATAAATAAGTGTCCAGGAAATTCATTATTCCACAGGTCTCACTTAACTTGGCTCCATTACAGATTTAACTTTTCACACACAGTTCTCCCAGCTGCCAATATTTGCTAGATATTTGGGTGCTCTTCTGGACAGGATTGGAGGAAGAGACAGCTCCTTTCTCTCCTTAACATGTTTCCCTCCAAGCACCAAATCCTATTTTCAGCTGAAAGGCAGCTCACTCTTCCTACTAAAAATGCTTTTAGCTCTAATTACAGGGATGGTGGCAAACTTGGAGATAGGTTCACTGGTAGATTTGGAGTCCTTTGCAGTCCTTCAGCAGGTCAGTAGAGGGTTACACCAAGTTCACTTACCCAGGGGAGCCCAGAACAACACTTTCACCCTAATCTGTTGAATTATTATGTAGTGAATATTGTCCACTACTTTTCCTGGGTTCCAGCTTCCCTGAGGATATTTGGCAGGGTAGTTACACAGAAAGGAGAAACTCAGTCAAGTTAACAAGGATTAAGACAAAGAACAACAAACATCAAGTCCCAAAATTCAGTTCACAAGAGAAATAGAAGTTAAAACCGTCTGTAAACTGCTTGGTGGCAAGAGGGCAGTTTGGAGAAAATTGAGTTAATCACACAGCAAGCAGATAGTCTGCAGCAGAATGGACCAAGAATGAAGCAAATCATTAAAATATCCAGCTATCTTCACTAATCATTATTTGAGGACAAATATAACCATCAGATGAAAGAGGAAGCACTTGGATTTGAAAAGATTAATGTAATTATCTTCCTTGAGGTTGTGTTTTCCTGACAATGTTCACCTCCAGGCCCTGAGAGTCCTTGGAGAAGGCTGCATTTCCACAGCACCTCATGGCTTTGAAGATGCCCAGTGGCAGAATCTCTTGCATACTCATCCTCACCTCTGCTCCCTGTACAGCCTTCCCTTAGGTATGATCTACAAATTGGACTGATGACATACCTTAGGTTGAAATAATCCTTCAAAGATGAAGAGGGAGAGCATTATTTTCTAACTGACAAGATTACAGTGCAATTTTACTTACACAGATGGGAATCAGGGGCAAGTGGTGGTTTCAGGAATAGGAAAAATGATGAAGGCTGGAGAGAGATAAGAAAGGCATTAGGTGCAGTGGTGGTAGGAGGCAGGAATTTCTCACACCACTTTCTGTCAAACCTGACACGGTAAAGCACAGGGTGGTTTCAGAGGAATAAATGTCATTGTTGAAAACTTGTGGTGAACAGAATTGTTTGCTGAAACTGGAAAGCAAAAAAATTATTCTATACACTTTAAGAGAAAAGCAAATCTGCACAAACTGTTTATCTACCAGCCTAGATTTACCTTCTAAAGCAAAAGGAGAAACAGACTACCTATAAGCACAAAGAAGCCACAAATGAACTTACATTTTTCAAGAATTAAACAACCCATGTAACTGTATTTTTTCCCAGACAGTATCAAAATCCTGATGAAAAGGATAAATGCAAAAGATGTCTGATAGCATGAGTGCAGTAGGGGGTTTGACCCTGTATTTCCCCACGTACTTTTAAAGCCAGACTATAGTAGCATGTTATTGGAGAAACTGGAAGGCTGCTGTTCAAAATTTTGAAAATGCACTCTAAATAAATAATTGCCAAAGGTTTCATGTCAAGCTAGAAAAGCAGATCACATGAGGGCCCAGAGGTCTGTCCATGGTTCAGGGCATATCAGTATTTTCTACAGTGTTGGAGAGCCTATAAAAGGTGAAGTTACAAACAGGTAGCTGGTGCAGGGTTAGGAGAAGCTGCAGGCAATTTAAAGGCAAGCCTTGGACTTTAATATGAGTATGAAGAACGGCAGAAATGGTCTGGAAAAGTAGGAAGCAATTTTAAAAGAAGTGCAAAATCAAATGACCGTATGTCAGCAATGCTTTATGCAGAGGTGAGTTGATTGGGGCCTTCAGGGATGTCTGAGTGATGTGCCATTGTCCTGCACAGGTTCTTCTTTTCAGTAAGAAGGTATTTTTGTATGGAAAAAACCCAAAGGAAATGGAAAAGCTGTATGCAGAGTTTGGTGCTTGCTTGAGCTGTGTCTGATCTTAGTCAATGTCTTTGAGTACACCTAGTGATATTAACTAAATAGAGCAAGCTGGAGAGAGACAGTGGAGTATATCCTGCACCATTTGAAAGTGACTTGTGTTTTGCCATGTCAATCCACACAAAATTTGGCCCAAAGCATTTAGCATGGATTAACTCCAACTACACTAGCAGACAGGAAATCCAAGTAGAGAGAAAAAACAACAGATAAAACAGTTTTGTTCATTATATTTCAGTAAAACATACAGGAATTAGGAAATTATTATAGTAAAGTTATGTCAAGGGCAGTTCCCTGTCATGAACTTGACTTTTCTGAATCAATTCTATACCATAAAAATAAACTGGGCAAGTAAAGTCAGAGAAAAAATTGCGCAAGTTTTCTTCTCTGCTGGACCTAAACTATATAAAGCACTACTTCCATTATTCATTATGGAAGGACAAACACTTGCACAATGGATTGCAGAGAGGAGAAGAGTGCTCCAGGTGCTGTATAGACCCTTCCTAGGGACAATCCTGCCCCATACCTATTAGAGTGGATGCAGAAGATAGAGACAAGATGATAAGTATGAAAATGAGCCTGCCTGAGGGCAAGGCCCAGAAAAACATCAGCCAGGTCTCCCAGACCTGGCCAAGTACCTTTTGTGTATTGCTTCACCCACTGATGGATTACTTTGGACTAACAGAGGTACAGGCTGTCAATGAATTCAGTGCACACTTGGTACACACCTTGTCTGCACCACTCAAATCTCTGCTAACTCGTGCTGCAAGTGGCAACAACCACAGAAGGACCCATAAAATTATCATACAGGAGTAAGGCATGTCCACTTAAAAATAAGGGGAGGCAGCTGACAGCCTGTTGTCCCAGGCTTGCTGGTTCATCCACTCCCTGGTGCTGTGCACAGGGCTCTGGGACACTGAGTCCTGCTCAGACACTGAACTCTCCTGCAGACAGTGTCTGATATCCTGCATTTTCCTAGCTTAATTCTAGCTTGTAGGATTAAATGCCATGTTACAAATTACATTGTCAAAGCAGACTGAGAAGAAATGAATCTTCCCAGCCTCATTCAGCTTGTACAGAATAAATAATGTGATATTTCTCAGTCCATTGCACAGGGAACAGACAATGCCAACTGATTTCTTCTCCCTAATTGAGAAGAAATGGACAGTTAATGTAGTTGGGAGGGAAATGGAAAGGTCTGGCATTTCCCGTGCTGCAGATGAAAGTCTCTGAAAACTCTTTTGCTTGGCAAAGTGTCAGAAAGCATTCTTCCTCTTTTGATTGTAGCAAAAAGAAATAATTTCTAAGCAAACTTTAAAGATTTTATGTGTTATGCTGGATGACTGCAAAAAGAAAAGCAGCCTAGGTGTCAAAGCAAACCAGTTAATCACTGGGGTTAATTAGTCCCCTGCAGTCATGAATGGCCACAGGTTGCACATTATTCTTCTCATTCCAATGAGAATTGAGCACATCACTTGCAGAGGAATATTTGTGTTTTGTATTTTCCTTCACCACTGACTGCATTAGAAAAGAAAATTACAGCCTAGCTACAAATGTCCATGAGACTGGGAGTGTTGGCTGCCTTGAGCAGATATTCTGCCTGCTAAATATATGTTCTTCTCCTGATTGCTATTGGCTATCAGTGCTTTCAAAATAGTTTGATTTCTTAGGGTCCAGTTATAGTAGCTCTCTCTGCTGCCCACTTCTCCCAGTGATGTTGGGAGGTAGGAGCCAGGGAAGCAAGGAGAGCTACAGATGCTGCTGCCCTGCTCCTCGCTGCTGGGTCAGCACCTCTGGGAGAGATGTCTGGGAGGATGCCCAGGAGGAGAGCTGTCCAAACAGCATCTCATATAGGCCTTCCACTTGTGATGGACAGCCATTGCACAGCTCATTGAGGTGAGGACCATTTATCACATCTTCTCCAATGCTACTTTTATACCATGGATGCCGCAGAGTAAATTAATGGCAACCCAAGATTAAATGTCTGCCTTGCTGGGCATGTGCTTTTGTAAGAGACGTGACATTGCCAGGCTGTTATTTCACAGTTCTTCAGAATTAGAAGAAGGTCTAGATAGAAATGAGACCTACAGTCTTCATTTTCTCAGTGCCTACTAAGTTAGATATATAACAAGTCCAGAATATTAGCTCTGTTGTTCTATAATTTCAAGAAATAAGAGATAAGGACAATGTACTTTTCTTTTTCAGTGAACTGAATTTAATGAAATCAAATAGTTTTAGAATGGTAGAAGTTAGGGAGAGCTTTTAGCTACTGATAAGCACAAGTGTCTGTGGAAAGGAGCATTAACAATGTACAGTGTGGGTGTGTTGGAGACAGAAATGTGAAATAAATCCTGTGCTGATATTGTGCTGCTCAGTAGAGTTTCCTAACCCAGTGTGCTCAGTGCCTGTGTTCTCACAGCTAGCAAAAACACTTTAAAAGCCCTCATACTGGGAAGGAATGTGCATCTGTAGGTATCAGTCACTGGTGCTCTGTCAGTCATGTTCCTGGGGTTTTTCTTTGCTGAGCTGCAGTTCACACAAGGCCAAAGATGGGAGGAGGAGGCTCCCAGTTCACCTCTCATTGCCAGAACTCTGATCTGATCCTTGTATTAAAAATAACCAGTGGCTATCTCCAGCTTGTGCCTGCCATCTCTAGGGTCTGTGTTGTAAGGAGGGCTTTGAGTGAGCCAGCAGGGCTGGAGCCAAAGCACACTGTCAGTGTTTGCCATGGAAGCTGTCTAAAGCCTGGCAAATGTTAGGGCTGCAACAAGAGGAGCACAAGCACGGCCATGGCAGCAACATCCCTACAGCTAAGGAGCATGGATCTTACAAACCTGACCTCCTGGGCTCTGGCTGCTGCACTCCTTGCACATTTTCTGGAGGTGGGCACTGAAGGATGAATGTTAAGCAGGGCCTGTGGCTCCTGAGCTCCGTGGTGGTCACATCCCTGGCCAGTACCAGCCCACAGCTAGGCACTACGTTTATTGTAGTTGAAACACACAAATATCTGCTCACCCTTCTGCTTCTCTCCCCAGATTTATGATATTGTGACAGGCTCTGGACTGTCTACCCACTGCCTGTAGCCACCTCTACAGAGGAAGGTCCTGCCTCAGGGGCATTTCTGTGCACTGTGGGGTATGTATGGGCTGTAATGCAGTGCCATGAGGAATGGCACTGCTGCTGGGCAGCTTCCACTGGCCAGGACACCAGCTGAGCCTGCTGGTGCTCCAGCCCTCCTGGGCACCTCAGGAAAACCTGACTGCTTCTGCCAATATCACTGCTCTCTGGGGAAATGCCCTTTTGGCAAAAACATTGTTTACTGTTTTATTCACAAAATCATACCAAATATATTCCATGAAAGCATTTGGGTTTTAAATGAAAAAAATATATTTAAAGAAAAAAAAAATTAAGTTCAAACTATTCGTATGTTGCTGTGGGTTCTCATATTCTAGCCAAATATAAGACTTTGTATTGCCATATTCTATATGATTTATTGATATCAGAATTGCTAATTCATAATTCAATATTCTATTATAATGTAATAACTAAGTCTAAATATCTGAATAATTTACTGCTGACTTCAGTTGTTTAAAAATTATTATAATCAGCAGCAGTTTTACATGGAATAAAACAACCTGCTTTACATAGCATAGTGTTTTACAATACAGAGAGACAACATGAAAATTCTATGAAAATTTGACTAACAAAATAAGAATGGCTTATTTGCATTTTTCTCTTTAAAATGTTGTTCAGCTATAATATGCATGAAACATTTAATGTAGAAAAAAAATTATTCCGCTTAGAACTAACCAGGAATTATCCATAATGATTTTTTTAAGTCTTGCACATTAATACATCTTCTCCAAGCTATTAAACATATAAAAATTTCATTAGAGTGTGTGTGTGCTTTTCAGAAGGAATATTTCAATTTGATAAAATTTCAAGTTTTTCTGAGTCAGTCTTTGCATTGAACAGACAATTTTTAAGACTTTCTGTTCCAGGGGAACTTTGAAAATGATCCACAGTTGCTCCAAGGAAGAGTAAACACAGAGGTAACGTCCCAGGGCTCCCTGTGATGCCAAGTTTTGGGGTTCTCCCACTTGTGCAGCTGGGAGATTTCCAGTGTGTGTTTGCCCCATGGGCCTTTTCCAATGCCAAATAGGAGCAGTGCCCAGAATTTATTTACCTGGATTTCAAGCTGAACACCACTATAAACAGCTAAATTAGGGAGTGAAGAGGGCTCAGCAGGTACACCCAAGGGATGGGGCTTTAAAGAACCTTGGGAAGACTCTAAGGTGTATTTTGATAATGAGCACGAAATGCAGATAAAAGCAAAATAGAGTGTTGGACACCTGCACTTAGCAGGAAAAACAGACCCAGCAAAAACACAAATGCAAGTCACACCCATCTTTGGAGTCTGGTCTCTTTAAAAACCTACAGGTTATAAAAATTTTATTGAGTCAGTTCTAGAAGGCAAAGTTTGAAATGTGATCCCTCTTTTTCAAAATTAAGCTGTTTAATTTTTGATTAGGAAGAAACCTACAGTGGCCAGCTTTGAGCAGTGTGCTTCACTTACAGCCATAATTAAAGATGGTATTATTTTGGCTCTGTATATGCATGTGAAAGTGTGTGCTTGTTTATATGCCTTCAACACAGAGGTAGAAGGGAAAACAGCTTACAGACTTACAGTGCATTAGGGGCACTGTGTTTTGTGCACTAAACCCTGTGAAAATGTAAACATGAACAGCATTGGTCAGACCTAAGTAATAAAATAAATGAAAAAGAAGAAAAAAAGTCATGAAGTTGAGTTCAGAATACTCCACAGAACAGGTCACTTCAGGAAAGGTTTGAAGTGGAGCTGGGCCAAAGTTCATGCTCTTCAACCCTTCTGGGAAGGAGGCTTCAGGAAACAGGCATGAAAGGATAAAGTACATAGCAATCCTTTTTGCTATATGGAAGAAAAGAGAAAAATATCAGCAAGCTCACATTATTTGCAATATATTCAATGTTTTAAGGACAATATGAACCCAGAAAAATGAAAGCTGAAGCTATCTTTTATCAAAACATGTTTTCAGTTTCTGTGAAGCAACTAGTTATTTTGCGTGCTGATGAAGAAATATTCATAGTTTTGATATAAAAAGATGACACAGGAGATGTTGTGTGCTCTGCCTCTTATCAGGAAGTTTTTAATACACAGTAGCACAGTAAAGGGAAGTGCAGATCTTAACAGCCCTTAATTAACCTGCTGACCACTGTGAACTCATTTGTATATTCCTCGTGACTATAAATCAGGCTGAAACTGAAAGCAGAAAAGTCAAATGAGTAACATCTGAAAGCTTTGCAGAGATACGAAGGGCAAAAGAGCTTATGAGGTCCAATTTATTTTGAGCAGTCTATGTTGCTTTGAAAAAATTCTGAGCAAATGATTCAGCAGTTATCTGAGGAAACTGGGCACCAGAAGAAGTGGTGTCTTGTTCAGTCTTTACAATTTATCTTCTGCCTGTCTCTGGTTGTCATGATGTCCAGTCACACAAATATAAAATGGACAGACTAAGACATTAAGAGAAATGGCAACTTAGAGACCATGCCAGAAAGGGTTTGCCTTGATGTTTTTCCCAAAGTGAGGCATCATGGTGGAGCAGGCACTCAAAAAACCTCATTTTTGCAGGTTTGACATGCTAGCAGGAATGTTTCAGTTTTATTTAGGCTGTAATTCCATCCATCTTGGCCATGTGTCCCTTATCATAAACATTATAAAAAACCTATTTATCTACGTTCTAAAAGTCTAAATTAGACTTTACTAATTTTAGTGACCTGTTTCCATTTTCTTTGTGCTGACAACTTCCCTCAGGGGTTAGAATTCAGTACGTGTGACACCGGGGTCTCACTCAGGAGTTTTTGAGACCCTTGCCAGGGGGATTTTGAGACCCCCAAAGAGGCCAGGAGTATGCCCTAAGCTCTCACACCACAGACTTTATTGTCCCACTGCCATCTGGCCTAGGCCAGCAATGTTTCCTCTGCAGAGGAGCTTAGTGCAGGGTGGAACCCATAGGATATCAGGACATCCCTTCCAGCCCTACATCACCTGGAAACTCTACCACCTTTTACCCAATGGAGTGAAGAGCTCTGTAACTCCAGGCAGGACCACACAAGAGAAGGTTTTTGGTCAACCTGCACAAGTGTTTGCCAAGAAGTCTTCATAACTTATGCCTGGAACCTGAGGCCAAAGAACTTCTGCAAGATTTTGTCTGTGAAATTTGGGATTTAAAGAGATAGGCATGCTCTAAGGAAGAGCTAGCTCTATCAGATCATAGCAGAGATTGGAAAGTTCAGCTGAAGCAAAGAGGTCTGCCACTCTCATACACACTTTGACCAGGTCTTCCTTGGTGAGACATATTTTGTGGATCACTTTAATTAAATGGGCTGTAACACAGAAGCAGGCATATTTTAATGCAGGTTTCTAGTGTTAATAGAGACAAGTATGCCAGAGTGAGCAAGCCACTGCTCTAAATTCAGCTACAAGATTGGGTGAGTCGTCTGTAGGCAAGAGGTTAATGCCAGCACTGTTCTTAGAAAAGACTGACTCTTAAAATATCATATCTGAATGTATGGTCTTCTCGAGCTACAAAAATCTGTCAGGCCTGTTGCCAAGAGGAATTGGGTTGCACATGCTGCAGCTTTGGTTCCTTGGTGCTCCAGCAGGATGATCTACACACATATACATTTCCAAATCCAGGACAGCCTTATTATTTTTAAATGGCAGTGGGTGTCAAGGAATTTTCCCCCAGCAATTGTACACCCTGTGGATGAACATGCTGTATTCCATAGGGGTCAAACATCCAGGAGGAAAATTCCTGATTAATAAAAGCCACAGCTAGCTCTCCTATCTCCTCTGCACAGCAGTCTACAAAGGTGCACCTAAGTGCTTGTTCTGCAAGATTCCAGATTCACAGCACTCTATGTGGAAGTTATTTTTATGTAATTTGAAGACTAAACTCCTGGCATCTTCAGGCAGTTGGCTGAGGTACCTGACACAGCAGCAACACCTGCCTTGGGTCCCTCTGTGACAAGGAGAGAGCCAACCCACTCAATCCTGATTAGGATCTCATTTGCAAATATCATGCCACTTACACAAGAAAAAGTGTGTGAATGTGTGTTTCTGTTTTGCAGGATAATTTGATCCTGTCTGAAAATGCAGGCTAAGGTATTCAAAAGCAAAGAGAATAATCTGTGGAGAGGAATAGAGTATCCTGCTAAAAATGTTATATGTCTGGTCTGGGAATACTTATGTTCTAAGGAGGCTATAAATGGATACTTAACCACTTTAGTGCTGTTATGACCCTCATGTGGTCTTGGGACATGTTGCATGGTATTCTTTAGCTGAAAATAATGGGAGCGTGCATAACAGAGCCAGCCTGGAGCAAAGAATTGCCTCCAGGAACCACCAGACTGTCCTGCCTGATATAATGTGCTGATGATTTCAAAACAATGCAACTCTGCTATCCTATATGCAATAAATGCTATTTATAAATTCCAAATCAAAAGCACATGTAGACTGAGCCCCACATTTTAGTACCTGGAATAGTACTGCTGTTGCTATGCAAATCATAAATCATTTTTGTAAGAAGAAGGGAAATATATATCACTTAGTACATAAATCATTTTAGGGTAGTAATGTTGCATGACATAAAAAATATTACCTAATATAAAATTTTAACTGACAAAAGTGCAAAGTTTAGCTATTACAATTAATTATATTTCTTATTGGAAACTATTTGGACAATCCCTGCACATTTGCTTTGCCCTTGTGAGCATTACTAATTTTAGCACCAATGATCATTCATCTAAGAATTCATGCCTGAAATGAAATGATTCACCATTTGTTATTCTCTTCCAATAAATGTTTGTTTCCCAGGCACAGGATGAAAGCACAGAGTTACTATGCAGCTCCTCACACAGCACAAAGAGTGAGCAGTAGCAGGAAGCATTGAGCCAGTTCTGGAGATGAACTGTATCAGCCCATGGTAATAGCAGATATAAATCCCTCTTCTTTCCTTTCATGCTCCACCAGAGAAACAATCATTCCCAACTAAGCACAAGAGCATCTCAGCTTTACTGCTGAGCTTATTGGAGCTGGTGGCAGTACAAGACATCCTGGGGGCAGGATAAGCCTCTCCCTCCCCAGATTGTGAGGAAGCACAGGCTGAGGGAGGCACTTCAGGCTGTCCTGCCTGTGTTTCTGTGGCTCTGTACTTCCCTTGACTGGTCAGGTGCCATTGGTGGTGACTGGCATCTTACTTCCAACACCAAAGGAAAAACAGTAATTTAAAGTGTAGAAAAATAAGAAAACCAAATCAGAGCTTTTAATGAAGGTCCAGGTGGGCATGATCAAGACTGAGTGTGTGCCAGTACTAAAACAAAGCACCACAGCCAGGTCTTTGTGTTCCCCAGCATTGCTCCTGCACTGTTTTCCATCAAAGAGTACCTGGGCTGACATCTTTCTCACTATTCTTTATGGTTCAGTAAATCTGACAGTGACAGTGTCCCCCTACCATGAGAGAATTCAGAAACCTGGATTTATAGCATCCTGTGCAATGTATTGTATTACCCATTAGCTTCAACACTACAAGAACAAGTGCAAAGCAGAGCAGATGGCTCTGCAGCCATCAAATTGGAGCAGTTGGGAAAAGTGTGTTTATAAACTCATCTCAAATGAGTATCCCTGTCCAGGACCTCCTGCTCACTCTTCCTGTCCTGTGTTGTGCACCAGAATCATGCTTTCCCTTTCCTTCTGCTTCAACTCCATGAAGAGAGAGTCTGAAAAGGCATTTCTCTTGTTTTAAGGTGAATATGCTGTGTTTGGCCTTTAAGGCACTTCGCAGAGGGCAGAAAGCATCAAAAGAGTGTGCTAACTTAATTTCTGTAGTGTTGGGCTTTGCTTTGTTAGAGATTTCCTAGGCTTGTAAGCACATCTTACTCCCACATGCTGATCAGTTCTGCTCAGCCAATTTCTCTCCTTCGTGCTTTCATCCCAGTTTTTTGATTCATGGTTGACTTACACATGCTTTGAATAATTTTTGGGATAATCATTACCCCTCCCTGCAAAAAGTGTATTTCTGACAACTATCCCCTCTCCTTTTTTTCAATGCCGTGCATTTCTAATTACACTCCTGCCACAGGTGATTTGAGTTTTTGTGCCATGCCTCAGAGAGCAGCTCAGGGCACAGTGGATTTCACTGCATGGCACACACTGCACAGCATTTTCACCAGTGCATTAGTACTGTTCATCTGCATTTGTAAATTTGACATCAGTAGGATTTTCTCTCTGGTTCAGTGTCTTGCATAAGTAGGCCTTAGTGGGAACCACCCCAATCTAAAGTGAAGATGGGGAGCAACAGGCTCAATCATTTGGAAAGCACAACTCATTAAAGAGAGCAGAGCACTCATATTACTTTTGGTCCATCTTTGCTGCTTCAGAGGGGCAGTTTGCATGGCCAGATGGTCAGCTTTTCCAGCTGTTGAAATGCTTTTGGGAGGACCATAATTCAAGATGAAGCTCTATGCCACTGGGGATAGACACTGACCTCTGCAGGAAGAGTGTGGTTTGGCTCAAGGTGAACCCAGAAGGTGAATTCTGTGACAGCTCTCATTGAACCTCATTACTCAATCTGATGATCCCTTCAAGTCCAGGCATTACACTGGCGTGCAGGACAGCAGAATCAGAGCCTAGCAAGGTTATTTTGAGGTATTTTTGAGGTATTTTGAACCCTGACGAAAGAGTAACTAATTTATATGCTGATCATTACCATGTCATTAACATCCCCATTACTTAACAAATTGATTGTGATGCCCTGGCTGGCATCAAGAAGCATCTTACACCACAAAAGCATTGCCAGAAGCCCTTGAATTTGAGCTGCAATGCCAAAACCCAGTCTAGCATGACAGTATTCTCATCACAGCTTTTGAATGGAGGGAAAGCCAATGTCTGGGAGTTGCCTTTACTGCCTCAAAACAGGCATTCAGCACCATGTGAAATCTCACCTAACCTCACACTGCTACCCCAGGGGTGGAGAAAGGTTTCCTAGAAATCCTGTGTTACATCTGCCAACCTCACACAGTGTTCTAGAAAGTGCCTTGAATAGCACTAGGTACTTGTGAAGGGGCAGCTGGACCTGCTTCTGGGCAGCCAGTGGGCCAGGCTGACTTTGTGCTGGTGGCAGGATTTAGATACATGAGCAGAGGTCTCTAGTTCTGCTGTGTAAAGCCAAATCCCCACATGGCAGAGGGCACAGGTCCTGAAGATCCTCTGTCAGAGCCACTGGTCCTGTTGGGAGGTCACTGCACCCTGTGGATTGCAGATGATAACTCCTTCCTGCACCAAACCATCCATCTCTGCTAGGTGGGAAGACAGCCTGGACAGACTCCTACATCATCCACAAGCAGGTTCCTATGTTTGGAGCTGAATTCCACTCCCAGTTTACAGGAAGGGAGTTCTATTAAGTGTTTCCAAACATTAATGTCTTTGGTCTGTTTCTCAGATTGAGCCAAATTAATATGGGACACAAGAGGCTCTGCAAGGAACTCTGCCTCTAGTTAACCATCCAGTTAGCTATTTAGTTAGCCACTGTTAAATATATTAGTATATAATTTAAAATTGCTACCTTATAGGGGCAAAGTACAAAACCTCACCTGCCTGATTATGAAATCATTAACTATTTTATTGTTCTTTGTCATCTTTGGTTTTTTTTTTTTGGAAGTAATAGGCATTTTTCATGTTAGAAGGAAGCACAAACTAGATTAAGATTGAACCAGCACATAGAAAATTTATTAAAATCATAACTGATTTTTTAATTGAAGAAAAGCTTTCAGCCCAACTAGATTAAGCTCCCATAATCAGCATAAAATGGTCTTAGTGGATGCTGACACCAAAAAACCTGATTTCAGCCCCTTGTGCCCTTTTTGTTCTTGCAGCAGTGTCTCTTTAGCTGTCACATGAGTTGAGTCAGGAAATTATGATCTGAAAACGAGTTTTGCTGGTTTTTATACCTGGTTAGTTTTCAAACAGATGTGGCTCAGCCAAGCACTCCACAGAACTCAATGCTGGCACATGAAAAACATGGGACTAAGTGAATAAAAATTAAACTGCAATCTGGAAAAGTATCAAACAAATTCTGAATTTATGGTCTGGGGAAATGAATGCATCTTGCAACACTTGGACTAGGTAAAAACTATTAATAGCTTAAATGTTAAGCCTTTGTTTTCTCTGCAAAGCAGCAGTGATGATCAGCAATCACTCTTGCGTGCTGATCTTGCAAGCCTAACAGTCTTTTTCCCACTGCTGAGTGAGTCCCAGATGGTTCATACAGCTATTTGTCCTACATACTTATAAAGATCCATTCTCTGGATAGCTGACTCGTGCAGCAAAAGATTTTCCAACCCAGAATATTTCCTCTCAGTGCTCTGTGCTATGGTTTTCAGGCGTGCACGCAATATTTAAATTTATATGTTTATTATTTATTATGGAGTTATTCCTTTGAAAAAGACTCCATTGCATAAAGAAAAAAGAGCACATTTAAGGCTGCAATCAGAACATAGTAAGGATTTGAAGATTGAGATCATTCCACTGCCACAGGGCCAGAAATTTTGCAGCTGAGATTGTCATAAACCAAACACCTGCCTAGCTTATTTCTGAATTTTCCTGCCAGTGGTGCTGATCTTGTAGATCTAAAAAGCAGACTGCAGACATGATGAAAAAAGACAGGACTCTGATGGTTTGTAGGGCAGGGAGAGGTTGCAGCAAAAGCTTATGCTTAGGCTGAGGAAAAAGTAGAGCTTTTTTATTATGTGATTAGTCCAGCAGTTTATATCGCTGATAGTCTTGTCTTGCAGATGTTTTTCTAGAAAGACCAGTGGAATGGTAGGAAGAGTTTTGCTAAGGCAGGAGCTACAGCCCTCTTTAGGAAACAGTCCTGCAAAGTGACAAGTTGCCAGTTTCACCTCCCAACACAGCGGTGGGTAGAACACATAACTGCACAGCAGGATGGCGGCGAGGGCAGCATGTGTGTTATAGTGGCATAAAATGTTACAAACACCCTCCATACAGGATAAATAAACAAGTGACATTGCTGACATTAAGCCTGGTTGCTGTCTTGCCCTACTCCTCTGGAGAACTGTTTTCACTTTGGCAAAGGGGGCTCAGACATCATTTGGAAACTAACACAGTCAGGTTCCACTGCCTGAATCACAGAAACCTCCATCACCCCAGGCAAACCTTGAGAAAGAGGCACCTTCAGAAAAATATCTTCAGAAAGAGACCCCTCTTCATGTGCATAAGTCAGGGGCCCAGCCAACATAAGAACATTATAAGGAAAATATGTCACTGCAGCAGGTGCAGCAACTGCTTAACAATTGATTTTTCATCTCCTTTGCTGAGCACATTCACTGTTTGCTGAACTTTACACTGGCAGAATCAGTATATAAAACTGGCAAGATTTCTGGCTTGTCACACCTAGAAATTCTGAACTCCCTCAAATCCATTTAAACTCCCTATTAGCACAGTACTTCTGTTTGGACTGGTTTGGGGAAGAAAAAAAAAAAAAAACCAAAAACAAAAACACAAAAGCAGCAATAAAATGTGCTTTGTCACAGCTCCAACAGTCATTTGACACCTGCCCTCATAAATCAGCTTACAGTCCTGTCAAAATGAGCTTCTTTGAAATACCTTTTTATTACATCACAGGGCACTAGCTTTGTGCCATTGCAGACTTAAACCAACCCTATTCTTCCTGGATCAGCTTGTTCTCTATCCTCTCTTCTACTTCCAAAATAGAGACTTGTTTTAAAAACACTGTGCTGGCTCACACTGCAGCTTCTGGGCAAACATGTGGAGGAGAAAAGGTGAGAAGTAACTGAGCAAAAATGAGGGTAGCAGAAGGATTCAATCTAGTTCCAAAGGTGGAAGGAAGTCATTTTGTCCAGAAATCCCAGCCTAAGAGGAGGGAGTAGTCCTTCAGAAAATACCTTAGTGACAGGGGGCACTAAACACCTTCGTGTTGGTGTGCACAAGACACATCTGGAGTGAGATGTACTTCGGCCAACAAGGCATGGATCCCAGGCTATCAGGTGCTTTCTTCAACCAGCACAAGTGGATTAGGAGCAGCACCAAGCCCCTTTGTGACACACTCAGATGGCTCACTGGAACCTGGTCCTGCTGGAGGAGCTCTTCAGCCACTCAAATGAATCTCTTTTATCAACCTCCTCATGCAGTGCTTGGGACATACTGAAAAAAGATAAGTTCAGCACATTCAAGAAGACCAGTCTAGGTCTATTGTTCACAGAGAGTTAATTCTCCTGATTATCCTTTGATTTGACTTTTAAATACCCTAGTAACAATCTGCCTGTGAAGCACAATGGAGTCAACAGCAACCATTGTTAACTTCAGGATATTTTTGGCCTTGCTGCTGTGGAGCAGGCCACTAGCAACAGCTTGGCTTGAGGTGGCCATACCTTTTGACATGTGCAGATTTTGTATTGTTTCTTTTCTTGACTGAGGACCAGAAGATTAGAATATCTACATTTAGTCACCTTCATGGGAGCTGGGTACCTATGGTCCCATAATGGAGATCTTATCAGTACAGTCAGCCTGGCCATGGCATTAGGAGGCTAGTTCTTGGCAAACCAAATTATTTCCTAGAATCCCTTGACTGTATTGGGAAGTTGAATAACCTTGGACACGATGCAGTTGCTGGCAGTGCTGAGTGCCAAACTGGATGTTATTTCAGGTCTCGTTGTGCTGTACTGGGAGGTCCTGTGTTGCATCTGCCACCTCCTTGTAGGTGTCTCAGATTTGCATCTCAAGCAACATGAGGTGTCTCAGAGGAGGCAGTTGAATCACCCTTTGAGCCCAGTGTTGCCATCTCTGTGCAAACACTTCAGTGTGGGCACTCCAGTTCTGAGCTGGTTCTTACACAGGGCAGCTGTGGCAGGTAGCACAGCCAGCCTTTGCTGCACCTCCCCATAGTGGTGTGTGGTGGGAGAGCCATCCCCAGAACCACACTCAGCCTGCAGCTCAGCACTTTCACCCTTGCATCCTTTCTGCTCAATAGGGAAGTTCTTCCTGTTTTGCTCTGTTCAAGAATCTTGCCCATGGAGTTCTGGGCCTTTCTGCTGGTCCAGGTGAGTGGTACTTGTTGTAGATAACCCCAGACTAGCCTTGTATACTGGGCTGATTTGGTCTTTAGTGGTGCTCATATGGATAGTGCTATTAAGTTGTGACCTTTGGTAGGAAGTTGAAATGTTTTTCCTGTCGTTGAAAATCATCTCACTGCTGATACTGCAACTCTATGCTTTGACTGTTTTACCAAAAATGCTTGGGCCCCTACCACACTCCTCCCTTCCTCCTGCAGCCCTGCAGGAGTTGTGCTGACAGCATTTTCTGAAAATGTCTACACCCAGCATCCCCCAAAGGGGAATTTCCCAAGACAAAGAAGAAACCACAGTAGGACAATCTGCTCCAGGCTGATCAGAAGAAAACCATAATTCTTGGGTTCTCCTCTTCTCTCACACTACTTAATTACACTGTTTCATTCAATGAAATATTAGGAAAAAGCTGTTGCAGTCAGAATATTTTAGAAGAAAAGAAAATAAAAAGGTCAAGAATATCAGGAAATTACTGATTTAGAGTAAGGAAGCTGTTGAATAATTCCATTCCTGAAAGATTTCAGCTAAATACTAGGTAAAACACCAGAACTAGGGAGTGGATGTAAACATGAATGGGATTGGTCAGTTTGAGCCAAGTTACCATCCTTTTAATACATTTGTTAAAGTAATGCATCAATGGACAACCATCAAGTCTTCAGGTTTGTGCCAACCACCATGCTGCCTCACCCTGATACCTCTTTTTTTCCTGGCAATCTTATTAAAAGCCTCATGTAAACATGCTTCTAAAGATATGTTGCCTGTGCCTCCTGTTTCTCAGGCAATAGTTGTGGCTATGGCTTCGTGTTCAGAATGAGACCAAATATATAAAATATATAATTACTGTCATATGTAACTGGTTTTTGTAACTTGAATAAAAGCAAAGACAAAATAAAATGATTGCTAGCCTTGTTTTCATCCAATTGACTGCCCAGAAGCCTGTAGTGCTTGAAGAGGATGTAAACACAAGAGCTGGATGGGGACTTTTCAATTAAATGTTTTGAACCAAAAAATACTGTTTCATTGAAAGCAAAACTATTCATGGAAATATAACTGCAGTTTTGCCAACTTTTTTTAGTAACGTCTTCAGTTTAGAGTTATATTTCTGATTAGATAGAGAAAGAGGCTGATAATCAGACTGATAATCTTAATGCAAAAGGCTGAGAATCATCTGAGTTTGATCCCCTCACCAAGTGAGTAAATGCATCATTGCCTTAATAAACACTTTCTCTCTTTTCCCTGTTTTTTTTCCTGAAAAATGTCAACAGCTTTTTGATCAACAGTGCAACTTAAACAACTGTTAACATCTCAACATGTTTTGCAAGATAGAATTAATACTTCCAGCTAGTTCAACTAACAGCCAAATGTATGAGTCTTCAACTCCCATTCCATAAAGCCTATTAGAGATTAAAAGCAGGCACTGGAGAAATTACCACAGAGAACATCAATATAGGTTCTTGAAACAGGTCTGTGTGACTCAGAGTGGCATAAATTGTCATCCTTTGTTTTAGGAAATGTCTAAAACTGACCTTTGTCACGCAGTTACCCAGTGGTGGCTTTGGGCAAGCAATCTAAAGTAATCTTTTCTGGGCATTCAAGTATGGGATAGACCAGACTTGGGAATCAGAAGGTGTCTAATGTAGCACACAAGTTGTTAGCAAACAAACTCAAGGGGATCTTGCTGATCCTAGGAAGAAAGCTCCACTGATGGGAGGTGGGTATTGAACATCCAGCCACTAGACCCTGGCTCCCTTAGCTCTCAAAGGCATCCCACCACCACCATGCTCATTTTAGAAGAGTTTGAGGATACATTGACTGCATCTTCCCTCATTAACTTTGTAGGTCATATTCTCTCTTCCTAAAGAAATAAAATAAGAAAGCATGCACAATAAAAGCAGGAGGTTTAAGATACCAAAAACTTGTATAATTCTTAAGCCAGTTACTTGTAGTTTCATGATCTGACGAATCTCTTTTCCCACAGTGGGAATCCTGACTTAGGAAGTGTTGTGATATGGATTGTGGATGCTATGGATTTTGATGACCTCTGGAGAACAAGTCTGACTCTTACAAACACAGTGATATTTTCAGAGAATACAACAGCTTTATCTATTATCAAAACAAGAGAGCTATGTTGAGTTTTAGCCAAGTTTCTCAGTTTACATTTACAAGGAAGTTGTGTTTTCTTGAGAAAGTTAGAACAAACCCTCTCATATTGCCTTAGGTCAGCTCTTGCCGAAGAAGAACCAAATAGCACATCTGTGCAGAACCCAGGTCGTGGAGGACCTACTGACAGGAAATAACCATCAGTTTAATGCAAGCTGTCAGTGGAGGTGGGCAGGTAAGTAGAATATTGTGACTGATGGTTGCAGTGTCTGGTGACAGACTGGGCAGACCCAGCACTGACATGTGGCATCCAGCCATTATCCATCTCTGACTGCTGTCTCCTGATTACTGGGGGGCTGAATTATTGAGCAGACCTAATTCATGGCGAGCTGCCATTTGTGTTCCTGGAAAGGGTGAATATAATAAGAAGCAAATGCCTCAACTTCAGTTTTGTACTGTCTCCAAGTCTTTCCCACTGTGCTTCCCAGCTGGGTAAGAAAAGGCAGAGGAGAGATATAACTGCATGGAGAATGGCTTTGCATGGCAGTGACAGGTATTCAGAGGCAGTAAGGCTTCCTGTCATCAGAGAACCAGCACCAAAAGATGTTAAGCCTGTGGAAAGGCAGCATCTTTGAAAAGGAGAAGGCGTACTTAAAAACTTGGCAGGATCAAACCCTCTATTATAGCCCTCTCTTTATGTCTCAAAACCCTCAGACAATGAACATGAACTCCTGGGACTATAACTAAATGTAAAATCATCTGCAAAAGCATGCTCTAGTCATATAATGTATTTGCATGTGCGTCAGTGCAGAAACTGGCACATGGCCCACTTATGTTCATAATCCAACTTCTCTGCCACAGAATCTAGGATTTTCAGTCAAAAGGAGTTCCTGACTTTTAAACATTCCTTTTCACTACAAAATCAGAAAGCAAAGTTCAGGTTTTCAAGGTGTCCCCGCAGAAGATCATGATTTGACAGCAGTACAAGGTGGAGGCAGCAATGCTGGGAAATGGAGCTGCCTGTGGGACATGAATCAGCTCTTGCTCCCAGATCCAAGACACTTGTGGCACTGCCACCATGCCAGGGACCCTGAGGAGGATGGGACTGCAAACTCAGTGCCAGGGAGGGAAGCACAGTCATGCTGCACCATCCCACAGCCTGACTCCTTTGGGGTCTTTTCCAGTTAAATGAATCAAGCATGATCACGAGCAAATGTGATCAAATAAATGATTCACATTCACCTAATCTTTTATGAGAGGGTGAGGTAAAACTCTCTCTATCAAATTTGTGTAAGTTAACTACCAGTGGGGTGATACTGACTCTGAGTCAGCACTGAAAGAAATACTTATCTCTTTTATTTCTTGCTATAAAGTTGACTCCATTGTGGTTGCTTTTCATAAAAAGTGCCTATAAATTTGCTTTGCATAAGAAAAGAAGCAATAGCCAATCCAGCTACAGACTATAAAGTAATAATACTTTTGTATTAAAAGTAGATTCTAGGGAAAAATACCCTTTCCTTCTATTAAGAGATGCTTCCAATTATCTTCAAAAATGAGATTCCTGAATGGTGCAAACTCTGCTCTCAATGATGGTGATACACTGCCATTAAAGTCAATGAGATTACATGTTTGTATGATGGAAGAATACAGCCCTGCATGTTTATTGCATTTGTCAAACACATTCCAAAGGATAAAAAGAGTATAAATAAATGCAGCCTCTGTAAGTATCAATATATTTACTGAACGATTGTATATGGCTTTTAATAAGTTCACATAAAAGTAGATTTCTTACTTTTTCCTTCAAGTGGCCTTTCACACTTCATAAATTTGCCTTATATCCCTTATATTGCTGCAACTTCAGCAAATTCATGAAGAAAACTCCTGTGAAATTTCAGTGCTACAACTGTCGCATTAACTGTGTATACGTTTCTATTCTGGGAAGAAAAGCTTATTGTATTTTGATTAATTGTCTTTGACAGACTAATCTAGGAGCATGAATAGATTCTATTATAGACTATTAGCTCTGTAACAGTCCTGGGGTTGGGAGTGTTTCCAGGAGGCAGGTTTCCCTTTGATCCTACCAGACCTTAATGATACTGTTTGTATTAATATTAGCAGCAGCATTTTTAAAAATTCAATATTAATTGAATTCTCATTTCTTCATTATTTCCTATATACTGTGCTTTTCCATGGGAAGCATGACTCATGCCAACAAATGCCTAAGGAAATATCTTCACCTTGTAAGCTGCAAAATACATTCTACCATCCTGTTAATTTATGGCAACAATTTGGAAATCTGCTGAGCTGGACACAGTTAGCTGTGGATGCATTGTTGTCAAATATGAGCAACATGTGGCAGTAATACCAAATTAAATTTTGAGACAAAATGCATGCAAATTGCAATAACTTATAATAAAGAAATGAAAAGAAATGGTGCTCTATACATTTGCACTAGTTCATTTCTGTGGTTGTTTTATATGCATTAATTGATTATTCCTAATTTTGTGGTGTGATTGAAGCAGAGATGGCACGAGTAGAGATGCCTGACTATTGAATGTACCAGGGCTGAAATCCTTGAAGTTGACCAGAGGGGTAGGATAACTCTGATAGCAATTCCATTTAGCAGAAACTCCTTCAAGGAGATGAGGCAGATTGTTGAAGTTGTAAGTGTCATTTTGTGACGCTACTAACTCGCACAAAAAAATGCAAACTGTCATGTCTGTGCTAGGCTTCACCTTGAATAATCTGCAAAGTTGTTTTTGCAAAGTGCTGTCTGGGGTTTTCTAACACACTTTCCCAGCTGGGGAATATGGAGATTGCAACATGTAGGAAAGAGCAGACGGGTCTGACAAAAAATGAAAATCACTTTAATTAGAATTTACTATAGGAAACATCTCTTTTGATGAAAAACTCCATTCAAAATGTTAAAAAGCAATTTGGTTTTTTAGCAGCTAGTAATGACTCTTCCTCACCAAAAACTGCTGAAAATTTGGGGACTTTCTAGCACCACTGTTTCACAGAAAAACAGCAATGTTCAAAGAAAATATGTATTTTTTGGAAGATTTCATTTAAATAAAGTTCCAGTTTATCTTCAAAAAATAATACTTACAAGGGAAATTTTTTGGTCTGCCCTTTGCAAAGAATAAATCTCACTAGAAGTTGTCAGAGTAAATCCCCCCAAGTCATTTAGAGCAAACCCCTTCAAAATACTTTTAGGAACTGGAAACATCATAAAAATCACTTCAAAACATTCTCTAAATATTTGTAATCTGTGTGTCATCCTTTTGAAAGCCCTACCAAGAGCACTGCAAAATTATGATAAGGGCTGCACATCTGACAGCCCAAGCCTAGCAGTCCAGAACATAAAGCAGTGCCTTAGAACCAGCATGGGTACCAGAGTGGAGATGGGCTCTGTGGGGTTTTCTTCAGGGCTGCTTGTAGGACAGTGGGTGGTCTCCAAGACAGGTGTTGCTTTTTAATTTACAGAAATCCATAGCACATACTCAGAGGAGTGATATGTTTTCCTCTGAGAGCTACCATGTCCAGTTACTATAAATCACTGGTTTACCAGCTGTTCCCCAGCACATACAATCCCCAAAATTTGCCTGAACACAGTAGCCTCTGTGCACACTAAACACAGCCAGCCAGGGGAAGAAATCTCAAATAAAATGCTGCATATTCTGCAAACTCTGACTTCACAGCCCCTGCCCTGTGCTACTGCAGCACTGGGGTGACTGTGAGAAGAACAGCCTGGGTGCCTCAGGTGTGCAGACTCGTGGCCTTCCATGTCCAGTTCATCCTGTTCACATGCAAAATGTGGGTTTGTCCCCATAATTTGGGCTGCCTAGCCCACAGGCAATTTGCAGTTATTTGCCATAGATTTTACCCAAACCTGGGCCAGTGTGTGCTTCTGCAATGTGCCCTGTGTGAGTGGTGGCCTTTTGCTTTACCCTCAGCAGCCCTGGGCAGATGTGTTTGAGAAGGTGTGAAATGGTTTGGGGTAAAGAAAAGGACAAGAAAGCCCAGATCACTCCCTCTGCTGCTTGAGGTAAACACTATGGTTGCTTAAGATGTGCCAGCATGCTGGTCTGCAGACAGAGAAGACTTTTTGAATAGAATTAATAACAAAAAAATATTTATCATTGCCATTATTTATTAACTAAACAGAAGTTGACCAGGCTAATTTTCAGCTCCTCAGATCAGAGATGTGTATAACTCACCTTGCCTAAGGGTCACTTGGGTGCATTTTGCCAAGGATGTCCCTCCCTGACTCTTCATTCCTGATGTCCCCTTTTTTTAAAGCTCTTATCCTCCTAATCTGTATCCAACAGTCAGTTATGGTCTTCTCACAGAAAGCCTGGCTGCATTTGCTAGTAGGCTGAGAAAACAACACATTCCCATGCTCCCCATTCAGGCAGTGTGCACAGAGCCTGCCCTGGTCCCTTACACAAATCTCTTATGAAGAAATGTGGTTTATTTGCACTGAGCATCAGGTCTGGTGACAATCTGGAGCTCAGAGAAGCACAGAGAGGACACAGAGAATATAAACAACAGCCTGCAATGGGCCCAGGAATGGAGGGTGGAGCTCTTTGCCCAAAGCCCCATGTTCTTCTCTCTTTTGGTTTCTTGACACACACAGAACTCACAATATTCCACCAGGAACAATTACAGTCATGAGAAAAAAGCACAGAACAAAATGCTGATGTGGCTTGTTGAAATTTAGAGAAGCTTCAATTACAGAGTGCTGTCTTTTTGACATCATTGTAATTTTAAAATTAAAGACTGTTTTCCACCCTTAACCATGTCAGACATAGCTCCTGCTCTCATTCTTAAGTTCATTTTCCTAGGGAAACAAAGCTTACATGTATCCCATTGTTCAGTTTCTCATTTTTGGTCTCATAGTAATTCCAACACTCACAGTCAATTTTATCCATATTTGAAAGGAGGGCAGGATGTTTTTGAAACACAAAGAAGGAAGAGAAGATAAACACTATTGGGCCCCCCTACAGAGGAGTTGGGTATCAGGGAGAGTCATGCTGGCCACCAGGCTTTACCAGTAGTGCTGCTGGTGTGAAATGGCTCAGGGTATTTCTTATCCCACACCCATTTTTATTGGTAGGTGCCTCACAGCCTGGTAAACATCTCAGTTTTCTCCCAGTCCAGCCCTATAATGTGATCAGTCATAAAGGGGCCTGGTTAGAAGGGGAAAATCACTGAAGAGAAGAAATCACCTGCTGAAAAGTACTGACAGAGAAAGGACAGCCAGCCTGGGACTGCTGAAGAATGGGATCCCCTCTGAGGATGGGGATTGTAAACTAGAAACTTTGAAAAGTGCAGCCAGGGTGCCTAGAAGCTGAAGACATCCCAAAATACTGCAAATAAGCAGAAAAAATGAGGGACTGTAGGACCAACTTATCTCCTGAGAAAAGCAGTTTGGGAAAATAAAATTGCTCTGAAAGAACAGAAAACATCACAATGGCTGTTACAGGTGAAGCCAGACATTAACAGCATCTATTGACTGCATGAAGTAGGATGTCCTACGCCCTCTTATGTCCATATGTTATAAAAAAAAATGTGTTTATTTTATCCAAAACTGAGCTCCTGTGTCACTCAAAGCTTTCCAGCTGAATCCCACACAAACTTTCTACAGGATGCTGGTCCATCACCAATGTCTTGCTAACCCCTGGCTGACCCCAGGAAGTGAGTGTCTCTGTTATCTTTCCAGTTCAGTCTGTCATCCCCTCTTTTGGGGATAGCTGGGTGTGCAGTCCCCACCTCAGATGGGTTTGTCCCTCCCCTTTTGAGATTTCCTTCTGAAATCTAATTTACTTCATATTGAGGTTATATATACTCATTGTTTTGCTAATGGCAAGTTGTGGTCATAGGTAAGAATACAGAACTACTTGGTTGTGCTTGTTATTGTTTGTACTACAATACTGATTCATGCTATCATTGATTGATACCACACTATTGATTGAGACTGCAATTGATTGATGCTAGTAATATGTAATAGCTTGAGACATATATAAATATATATATTTATTCACATTTGCTTTATTAATCATAGGTATATTGGTGGGTTTTGTGGTACTTGTGGTAATCTGTAACTAAGCAGAGAGATTAAGATGAAAAGGCCTCCATGTTCTTGAGTGCTGTGAAATCCTATGACCCTGTGGTCATGGTCTCTGGACTAACCCTTAGGTCATACACCTCATCAGGACCCCATGTTCTCTTCTGCAGGAGGAAGCCACTGTCCAGCAGGTGATTATTTCCTAAAGGCAAAAGCACACTGCACAGTGAGGCAGAGGGAAATTTCTGTATTTTATTCTTTTTTAATCGGTTCATTCTTTACACAATAGCAGTGGTGGGTGTACATTAAACAAACTCTGTGATGGAGTGATGGATCATCCTCTGAAATACACTTGCTTGGGATGAGCTGCTGGACACACAATGGTTTGATTCCCTTTGGGTGCTTTAGAAATCAGTTAGTTAATAACAACAATTATTTTTGCCCTAGACTTTCATTGCAGCTTCCTGACATCATGAATGGCTGGGGAGTTTTGCCCCTGACAACCCAAATCAGGGGCACTGGACTTCTGCTCACAGGAGACCAGTGTGCTCCATGAAACACGTGTGAGCTGAGCTCTGCTCTCACTGCTTGATTTTCACCTCTTGCAGCAATCCCATGGAAATGCCACAACCCAGAGCAATCATATGTGGGTTTGCTTCCCTGTGCTCTGTCCTTTTATGAATCTTGTTAGCTGGCAACAGTAGTGTGTAAATATTGAAACCAATGATATGGCAAAAAGGTTGTTTCCCCTCCAGGTTTAATCTATTCATACGATTTTCACAGGAAATCAGAAATCTTTCTTGCATGATCACAGGTTCAAAGAGAAAAATAGCTGTGTGTGTAGAAGGGCAAAGCTGCCTGAAAGAAAAAATATTCTTAGTTCCTCTAACCTGGGAGCTTGATGTTAAGAGTGAATTAGTAGCTGGCCAAGTTGGGCTGATTTTAGAAAGCTGCTAGCATATAACCTTGCAGTGAAGAGCATTCTTGAATGAATTGTGGATAAATGAATCAGGCTTTCAAATGACTGCACGTGTGAGCTCACTAACCTACATGAAACTGCCATAAACTGGTCTGCAGTGGGATCACCAAGGCTAGATGCATCCCAGTGTAAAACAAAGTGATGGAGCTCTGTGCTGTGGGAGGTCTTGTTGTCTTGGACTGTGTGATGGAAACACAGTGGCTGCTGAAGAATCAATGGCTCTCTTCTCTCTGGGCATGTGCCCAAAAGGGCAGTGGAGGCCCAGAAATGGCACTGTGGCACAAGGGGATGAAAACCCAGTGTTTTCCCAGTGAAAACCCACCCCTTTGTGGTATCACACTGAAGATAACTCAATTTCACAGCACCTCCCAACCATGATCCTTCTAAAACATCCAAGGATCCTACAACCTTCTACAATCCTTCAAGGATCCTTCTAGAACTTTCAAGGATGCATCAAAGCACAGATAGTTGTGAGTGGGACAGAAGAACAGCTTGGAGAGGCAGTGTCTGCCATTGCAGTGACTGCTGCAGCACATGAAGCCTTGGAAACCTCCAACACGGACCTTGAATCTGATCAGAAAGATCTGAACTCACACTTCAACAGAAAGAGAACTTCAGCAGGGAGGCATAGAGAGGAAAACAGCCTTGTGTTATCATTTCCAGAGGCTGAAGAGAAGCTATGTTTTGATAGACTTTTATGTATACATTTAAATAAATATAAATTAAATTTATCTCTATACATCAATGCATATTGATAATTCAGTAATGTCAGTATATCTATGTTGCATAAGATATGCATAGTAGATGCTATATATAAGGCAAATATATAACATACTGATGTATATTACAAATCAGTATATATATTCTAGGTGTATATATGCGTGTGCATTTTTATATGTGTATATATATATGTATATGCTTAAATTTTTTTTAGGGCTCACAGCTTTACTGGCTTTGCTTGGAAAGCTTAACAAAATAGATAATTCTTTCTACCAATGGAATTTATTAACAGTGATACTGGTAAGTTAAGTAAGAGGCTGATTTAACTAGGGCAGGCCTCCCATTAGATTTTTACTTGCATTTTCTACCCTGTTGAGCACCACAGCTGCAGTTAAATCAATTGGCACCATCTGTCAGGATGCTTATTTTCAGTTGCCTATCAGTGGAACCTAATCTCTGCTAATGTTTCAGCTCACGCTTTGACTTATCTGCCAGTGGCTGCATTTATTATTCCAAATCCCTTTATCAAAATGAAAGTATAAAACAAAAGATAAAGGGGGTACTCAGCAGCAGTGTTTTTTCTCAATGTAGCAGACCTGTGCTCTGTGAGATGCTCTCCACTCCCTGGGGAGTGTGTGGAGCAAGAGGTGTCTGTGTACTCCCAGGGGTACACAAGCTCTTCTCCCAGTGTATGGTGGTCAGGACGAGTCAGTGAGGAAAGATGGAGAACAGGAGTGAAGTTTTCCACATGATGAAGTAAAGCACATTTTTCAGCATCTGTAAGACAGCCAAATATTATGCATGATTTGTTTTTCCAGAGGTACTCAGCCCTAAAGTCAGAGGAGGTGAAAACACCTGACCAAACGAGGCCCAAAGGGCATCATTACAGAGAAGGCATCTGTGCACACACTGAGCAAGGTGACAAACTGCAGTGAGCCCAGGAGCTGCCAGCCAGCACTAACCATCTTCCAGCCATGCAAGAGCACCCTGCTTTATTTCCAAGATGCCATGGGAGGGCTGCTCCCCACCCAGCCCAGCCTGTGTGTGCCCACAGAGCTCTCACAGCCTGGAGTCAGCAGCCCCTGGTTGTGTCCTCAGCTCCCTGCCTGCAAGGAGACCGTGCAGTCACCTGTGGGCCACCAGCAGGATACACCCCAGCAGGATGTGCTGTGCTCTGCCCCAGTGTGCTAACAGGGCACTAAATCCACAGCTGGCCCATTATGTCATATTTGAAGAACCATTTGAAGATTGAGGCCACTCCTGGAGCTCTGTGGGGATCCTCTGCCACCTTGTACTTGTCCCTTTTGTGGGTCTCCTGTCCTGCAGACCACTCAGGGCAGGACACAACTCCTTTTGTCATTGCAAGGCAGTCAGCAGAGGGGGAACCAAGGCAGCCCTAAGGCCTCCTTTGACTGTTGTAATCAAGCAAATAACAGTCTTGTAAAATGTACTCTTATGATTCAGCTGATTACCAAAACCAGATTGGATATACAGTTAGGAAAGGCCTTGAATGGATAGAAAAGGTCTGGTCCTTGGTACCTCACTGCCTGGTGATGTTTTGGTGAGCAGTCTGAAAGCAGTTTCTGGATTTTTATACAGTTTTCCCCCATGTTTTGCAAAAAAAAATCTGTTTTTTGCAAAATGAAAGGCAAACAGAAGTGCTACTAAGTCAAAATGCAAGTCCTCATTTTTATAGGTATCTTCCTGAGAAACAGACAAACATTGAACCAAACAGAAGGAAATAAAAAGCCTACAACTTCTCCATGGCCCTGAGAACAAATGATAGAAATCACCAGTTCCTATTGAAGGTGGGCAGAATTGATTTGCAACCAGAAGAAACTGCTTAGCTGTGCATGAAAGACTCAAGCCTGCTGTGCTGACTCAGGCAAATCTGCTGCTTAAACAAGCAGCCTGACACTTCAGATGAGGTATTTTTCCAATGCTCAGGATCTCTGTATGAAATCAAATCAATGACTCTGCACCCTGCTCATACCAACACGTGCCCATGTGTGCATACATCCCTATGATGGAGCATAAGGGAGCTCCCAGCCATGGGAGAGCTGTGCAGCAGGCAGTCTGGCTTCTTAAAGCATGTGTCTGTAGCCAAATTCACTGTGCCCAATTCAAACAGAACCATGGGGCCTTTTGAGCTGCCTGAAAATTCAAAGTTTTACCATGCCTGCAGGAGCCCCTGTAAGCTGGGTCATGCTGTAGGATAAACCCAGACATTGCCCTCAAAACCCATGCCCAGTGCTGAAAAATTGGTCTCCCAGAACTTCAGAAACTGGGGGCAGGAGGTAGAGTGGCTATTTTTCCTAATGAAATTGTCAAATGGTCCTACATGTGGGACCCTACAGATATTTACTACATAGTTCTAAAAGGTGATCTGGACAGAAGGGGGGAAAATTGCAGATGACACTAAATTATTCAGGATACTTAAACCTGAAGCTGACTTTAGAGACCTGCAAAACTACTTCATGGTGTTGAGTGACAGGGCAATAAATGAAAAAGCTGATAAGCAATTATAAAGCCTAATAAGCACTGAACAACATGGTTAAGACAAAAAAAAAAGAGATGTACACAATGACAGGCCTTCATTGCTACTGCTCAGGAAAGCAGCTTTGTCATCACTGTGGAAAGTTCTGTGAAAATATCTGTCAACACTCAGAAGCTGTTAAAAGGCAAATTGAATGGTAGGACTTGTTAAGAATGTGTAGAGCACAAAATGAGGCTCATCATTTAACCTGTGAATAAGTCCACAGTGTACATGTACCTCAAAATCTTTGTGCAGATCTGGTTATGTCATGTCACACCAAAAAGAAAAATAAAAAGGATGACGGAAACATCCTCTACGAAGATAAGGAATGGCTTTCACTGATGGAGAGTCAAAGCCTCAGAGCTTCCTCATTCTGGAAGAGCAGCAGCCAGAACAGCAGCCTGTGGACAGGAGGGGTACAAAACAAGAGATGGGGTTTTTATCCCTGTTACTGGAACCTGCAGGAGCCATGAGTGTAAAGGCACCACTCTGGGGAGAGAGAATTTCACAGAGCTGATTCTGTATGTGACTGCCAGGGTGCATTCCTGGTTTGGAGAGATCCTGTGTCCCTGACTGCTGGAGGCTAAATGCAATTTTTCTGTCCCTTCCCTATTTTTCTACTCTACTTTGTATTTTTGTTAATGGCCACTTGCACAAGCATGATGCTGTCCGGTTGGACCCTTAAGCTGTGTTTTCTTCCATTGCACATTCTTGCATTGAGTGTATCTGGTCAGAGAAGGTTGTCAAGATATAGAGGTAACCTAATAAAGTTTAAGAAGACTAAAGACAAATCTTCCTTGTGCTCTCTTAGCTTAAATATAGACACTGAAGATAATCCTGTTTCCTCAAGGATTCATCATACAGCTCTCTGATTTGTTGGCCATGATTTATTCATGATCTAAGAAGGGATTGATAGAGTCATTGTTTGCAAAAACATTATAGAAGCCTCAATTTGATGATTTCTTTCTGTCCAGAATTCAAGTTTAAATAGAATATAAATTATTATATTGTGCCTCTAAGACTTTCTGTTCTGATTTTTTCCTTCTTTCTCCCACAGTCTTGAGGGGCAAGGAGCCTGTAGCAGCATGTGAATGAAGGTGTAACAGAGCAGTCTTTGATGATGTTCATATGTAACTTCCTCAGGAGACTGCACTACTTTCCCTAAATTAATTTTTTGTTGTTACATGGCCTCATTTAAAAGTTAGTGGAAACTCATTTCTATCCTGATTGATGATTATTGATGTCTTCATTCAGAAGAGCTATGAAACACCCTGACACTTATGTGGAAGTCCTCTACTGCAGCACTTAGGACAGAACCTGCCCTGATGCATAAGGGTGCAAAAGCCAGGTTCATCAGCTGCTGCTGGAACCTGCAGGTTTTTGCTTAATAGGTGATCTGTTTGCTTCTGGCAGTGCCTGTGGTCAGCCAAATCTGATCTTGATTAGGGTTTTTCATGGAAACTCTTGCTGATTTCACATATGATGCCAACCCTCGATGGCAACTGAGCTAGCTTTGGGTCATCCTCACTGCCTGGTAAGACCACTTGTTGGTGTATAAACTTGTCTACTTATTTAACCAGCTGTTGCTGTTGGCTTTTGTTTGAATTTTTTTATGCTTATTTGAAATAATAGCATGGGTGCTCATAGATTGACACACTTTTGTATTTGAAAGGTGTATCTTTTTTCCCCTAATGTATTAGGGGAGAATTTTTAATCCTGCAGGTTTTAATAAAATATATAGTTATAGTTGACAATGAAACAGCTCTGCTCATTTCACTTTTTATTAACGGTGCTAGTTTATCCTTATTGAAGTCCATAGATTTCTAGCAGAACAAGCAGCAAAGAGAACATCACAGAGGGAACTATGCCCATGTGAAAGTGGGCACTAAGAACTGTACAGTGTCCTCAACACATGCTCCTAGATTGACTGTGGGCAGCTGTTTCTGAGAAAGATTGCTCATGGCTTTTTACTGTGTAAAGAAGTTGGGGCATTTGAAGTGGTTAACAAGTAGAAGATAACAGGTAGTGATGGGGTAGGCTCAGCTTGTAATTTGACACCGGGATTTATAGGAACAGAGCACCAATGCAGTGCAGTACTGGTAAGACTGAACTGGGGCCAGCAGGGGTTTCTCACTTCAATCCTCTTGCTTTGGGCACGCAAAATTCGCAAGTTAGTTCACCACAGCTTTTAGAAACCATCTCTCACACCTTCCCACCACTGCACCCATGTGTTCTGTTTCAGTGCCCCTTTTCCACTCTAGGTACGAGCAGACATGTGTTGGGTGTGTGTGGCACAGCTTACTCATAGGAAAATGCCGACCAGCCCAGGAAACACACTCGACATTAAAAAATGGAAAGATGACGGAAGAGGCGTGAGCAGCCCCACACTTCACTCCGCCTCTTCTCGTCATGGGAGAAGAAAAACGCCTCAGAGAAGATGATATGTCTCCAGAGGGCAAAGGAAAGGCTGTCTCAAGAAGTATTTTCCCACTCTCTGCTCCCTGGGGCTGGTGGAAAGGCCCATGCAAATGCCATGGAGCCTGTGACAAGGGAGGGCAGAGGAGGCCAGAGAAAAGGCTGTGTGGGAAATGTGGGCATCCCTCTGCCCACAAATCCAGGGAGGGGGACTCCATCAGAAAAAACCCAGGAGCTGTGTTAGTCTCATCATACTCCCAACCACAAAAAATTTACTTGAAACTCCAAGCCCGACTCGCCCCCTGACTTTCACTTTGTCCATGTGGCAGTGGGCAGCACAGGGAGCCTGTGCGGGTCAAACCAAACATTTTGTACACTTTGGTGGAAAACAGTGGGCTGAGGTGGTGTGGGAAGTCACCAGCCACATGGCAGCAAGCAGGGCAGGGGACCACCAGCACACTGCTGCCTCCATGCCACCCTTCATGGCAGGAGGATGTCACCCACTCCCCCACAGCATGGCATAGCAGTCTGGCAGGACTGGTGCTCCCAACAGGCACAACTGACCCCTGGACACACCACTGGCATCTGATCTGCCTGCCCTGCACTAGGCAAAATCCCAGGATCAGCCCCTGCCTGCACATTTGTCTGAAGTGCCTGCAGGCTGATGTGCACCCCATACCTAGGCTGCACATGGCAGCTGCTCAGACAGGGACTGCTGCAATGCCACCAGCTGCCTAATGGCAATCCCTGTACTTCTCCAAAGGCACCAGTGCTCTAGATACCTGCTGTAGAGAAAACAAAGAGGGAAAACTGTTTGTGGAGGAAAAAGAGGACATTTGACAGATGTGATACTCCCATGCGCGGTGGATCTGTTGCCCTGTGCTGAAGACAAGAGAAAGCACAGAGCACAAGAGCAGCAGGTAAATGTTGAGTGGAGGAAGTCTGTAAAAGCACCCAGCACTGATGGGGGAGCAAGATCCAGCCCACTGAGACACAGTGGGAGCAGCCCCTGGAGGCCATCAGTCCACCCCACCCCACTGTCCTGGCCATGCCCAGCCCCAGGCTTGTGTCATGGCTCAGTGAAGGTGGGATTTAAGAGAGAACTGAGTAGTTCAGATGTTGGAATAAGTGTGAGGTGCCCTTTCTGAGCACCAAGCTGGCACCAGTGCACACAAGCAGGTGCCCAGGGTTGCAGGGCTTGTGCCAGCAAAAACAGCAAAGAGCAGCAAAGATTCAATAGCTTCCCCAACTTCCAGTTGTCTCTCCAAATATGTTAGCAAACTACAACCTAAACTTGAATTGAAGCCAGGGTGTTCTTTCTGTGCTTTTAGAAGAGATCTTCTCATTATTTTTATTCACTGAGCTGCCAAATGACTTGGTGATTTTGTCACGAGATTCTCATTTACTCCCTGCCTCCTTACTTATTTAACTGTGCTTTGTGAATTTCTAACTGACCCACAAAAGTGCCTGTGCCCTTTGCAGTGCCATAATCACTGCCCAGCTCCTCTTGTGAGGTGACATCTGCCAGGGTAATTAGGGCAGGTCTGTGCTTGGCACTAGGCAGCCCTGCCTCACCACAGGTCTGCTCAGGATAATGAACTCAGCTGAGCTCTTAAGAGACATGCTTTCCTACAAAGCCATCAAGAATTAATGAGGAAGAAATTAGTGTTTCCTAGCTTACTCTAGAGAAGGAAATGGTATTTTCCCATTTCATCTGTCACAAACTCTTTGCTGATTGTAGGAATACCAAGGCAGTGCTAATGTTAGCACTGAAAAAAGCTATCAGGAGTCTTGCAAACAGGTGTGTTAAGGGAAATGCCTGGACCTACTTCTGTATTTCCAGGCTGCATTTATACCACAAGTAGCCTCCGATGGGGCTAGCTGGGAATTTTCTCTTGAATTTATTTCAGTCCAAATATGCAGCTTTGTTTTTCTAAGCTGTCAGAAAAATAAATAAAAATAGAAGCAGCACCTGCTCCACTGCACAGCCAGGGGCTGTTTGTGAGGTGGCATAGCTGATCTCTCCCAAGCTCTCTTCCCCATGACAGCATGCCATGCCCAGGCTTTGGGGACTGGGACCTGTGTGAGGTCACTGTGTGTGAAACATCCCAGGGGCTGTGGGAAAGCCAGCCCCACTGCTCAGGTCCCCAGCACAGAGATCTGTGCCAGCCAAATCTGCCCCTCTTGCAATGGGTTTGGGAGGGAGCAGGTGAGACAAGGCCAGTGGCAGTCCAAAAGCTGAGCAAACTGGGACAGGGTGGTTGCTGCTTGTGCTCCTTGCACTGAGGCTGTTTCTGGTGGCCAGCTGTCCAGATGTGTCTTTCTGAGTGAGAAATTCTCATTTACCTTTTGTTTTTCTCCCACTTAGAAAACCTCACAGGAACGAGATTTTGAGCTTTCACCAGTGTGAGTGTTTTATTTTGCAACAAGCCTTGAAAACTAGGTAGGAAAACACATATAGCCATTTTCATCTTGCTTCAGTTCAGTTTTGCTGGGGATTTGGAGCAAAAGTCATTCACTTCACAGTAAGCTGCTGATGTGCTGAAATACCACAGAAAGACTATCTACACTGATGAAAGCAGGAAGTAACAGGAATTTCTGGAGCAAGATTGTTCTTGTGACCATTCTGGGGCAGTTCTGCAGATTCAAAAGTACGTAGTTCACACGCAGTTCAAGTATTTCTTGAATGTTTTATTGGAGTGAAACTTCTCAGCGTTTGTTATTTACTCACTGTTAGATCTTTATAGGTCAAGGAGTGTTGGCTGCTTCTTTCTCTTATGTTTTTTAGCTCTTCCCACCTTATGTCATTAACCTAGATCTGTTCACATTTACAAGGACATCAAGTCCCAAAATATTAGGGATTCAAGGGGCCAAGCACATAGCAGATCTCCCAGGTTCATCCTAAGTACATTCCTCAGCACGATTAAAATGTTCTAGTCCTGCACAAGCCCTAAGGTAATAGCTGGTAGGAGAGATGGAAATATTCAGACTATGGGGTATGATATGCTCAAGTCCTTGCTGTATAAGTCCCTTCCACATTTTTCTCAGCACTTGTGATAAGGAATTTCCAAACAGTGACTCCTGCAAATACCTTGAGAGGATCTTGTCCAAGAAATGCAGAAAAGAGGCAGGGGAAATGCCTCAACGAAAAGAAAACCTGATGAGAAAAATACTGAGTGTGGTCATTTCACTCCAGGTGCTCCTGGAGTCAAAGTGCAGTGTTGTGCACAGCCATTTTCCCAGAAGTTCATGCTCCCCTCCCAGCCTGTAGCCAGCAGGCTGATTGCTGGAACACATCAGGAATAGAGAGCACTGAAATGCTTAAGGCTGCTGCTCCTTTTCATACTCCTTAGCACTGACTGAGGTACTTTGAACCCTCCAGCATTTAAGGGCATGAACCAGACAGTAACATTCACCTGACTTTGGAGAAGTTGGGTTAAAGTAAGCAGCCAAGCACACTGTCTCCAAGCATGGAGACATGGAGATTTTCATGGGATTCTTTGCTTATTCTTGATGGAAGCCAGCTGGATCTCCATTTGTGATAACCTGATACATCCCCTAAGAGAATTACTGTTACAATTTCACTATTATTTTCCTGGGTGTGATGCTCGCCTTGGGATCTGTATTCTCAGATGTTTTGGTTAACTTTACTTGTTCATACAAAAATAAGGTCAGGAAAAATGTTCTCTGCTTTGCCATTGTAAAGTAAAGAATCAGGTTTTCTTTGGCAAGTTCTGCTGTCTTGTGGTTTGCAGTAGAGACTGAAAATTGAGCTTTTGGCTTGAAACAGCTTAGGGAGAGTTCTTATACAAAAGTAGTTTTTGCATTAAAGGAACCCCAGCAATACTTAAAGGTTGTGATATCCATCAATCAGGTGTTAGAAAAGGCCAGAGTTTATGTTTTCTGTCAACTCTATGCTCTCAAAGTCTCTCCCCTCTTCTCTCTTCAGCACATTGCATATAGTGTCTTCAATCACAGTATCATATATTCATTTTTTTCCATTCCTCTATGAAGCTGCTTAGGAAAATTTCCCACTGATCTGGCTGTTAATTCTACAAATTATTTTATACCTGTGTGTCTAAGACAACACAGTAAGCAGGTAGGAATATTTCACCGTCCCTGTGTATTGTTTCCATTCAGAGGACAAGAGGATTATGGTTGGGTATCTTTGATGTACATTCTGCAAAACACAGGAGGAATCAACTTTTTCCAACTAGCACTTAACTGGAAGGTGTCTCTTTGGGCTTTCTTCTGTGCCATCCCCTTGGCTCCAGGGGTAGCATGTCATGTTGCCTTTTCTCCTGCTTCTGAAGGGTTTTGCCTCCTCCCTTCCCAGGCAGTGATGGCCTTTCATCCATCATATTCAAGTGAGAGGCTTTGCCTGCCTGCTTACCTTTGGGAAGTGACCTTTTCCCCTCTTTAGTTTTCAAGAGCAGGTTTGCAGCAGTAGAGTAGCTGTCCCTTGCTGTTTCTTCAGTTTGTTAGGATGGTGATCATGCAATTAAGAACACCTCTGCACACTGGACCTCTTTCTTCCAAGACTGCCTTTGCAATAACTGCTATGTGTTTTCCTCATCCTTTCAAGTCTACATTTTTCAATACAGTATTTGCAGCCTACATACCTGTCTAATTTTTGTATTTTCAGTAAAATAATCTGGGAATATTCTAATTGTATGAAAGAGTGAAATATTGGCTAAGAATATTTTGATCAAGCTTTGTGTTGTTTTCCTTTCATCCTTCTAATGTTAAGATAAATTATTTCTGCCATAGGAAAAAAAAACTTCAAAGAAAACTTTGGTAACTGGAGAAAGAACCCAAACCAAACACAAAAATAAAAGAATTAAAAGCTGAAAACTATGAAAAGGGAAAACAAGAACAGAACATTGAGAGAACACCAAAAATATGTTTTATCACAAGAGGGCAGTGCATATTAACAAGAGAGGAAATAATCCATGTTTCACAGGAAACATTTCTTTTAAAAATTTCCAAAAGTTCTGCTGTCAGTCCAAAAGAAAAAAAAAGGCAGAAAAATCTTAGCATGCAATAGCAAACCACTTTCATATCAGGTGTAATTATGTTAACAAAGAAAGAAATGGAAATGGTGTAATGCAATTATTTGTGTTACACCAAAAGTTAATTTTGCAGCTCTGTCCCTTTGATCACTTTCTTAACTATGTAAATTTGAAATGTGCAAAATAAGTTATATTTCCCCAGAGATATACATCCTCTTTTGTGCTATACTATCTCTTGTTTCAGGTTACTTGTGAGCCATTCCAGTGGTGTCTGCTCAGAAGTCACATCTCTTGTGCCAGGAGATACATACAGTGTTTTTGGGGAGAGAAGAGCAGGTTTTCAAGGAACTACAGAAAACTGCAGAGCAGTTTTTGCCAGCATCTGTTAAAGGTCAGACAACCCTGATACTAACCCTTTACAGACCTGTATTTACCTAGGAGCAAGAAACTTCTATAGTCAAGAACTCAATGCTCTAGATGGGAGCTACTGTGAAAAGTTGCCACTAACACTCACACAGAGGGCACCATCCCAAGGGATGCACCCAGTGCCACTGCCAGCACCTCTGGGACCTGAGAGCCTGCAGCTGTGCAGGATTCAGTGAGAGACCACTGATCTTGTATTTTGGAGCTTTTCTCTGTTTGTCTGTGAGACACGATGGGTACAGTACCTAGTGATGTACTTAGTCAAGCAGAAAAAATCCATAGACTTGCAAAAAATACACTAATTCCCTGTATGTTTATCCACAGGAAAACAGAAATACAAACCTAAGAGCAGATCTAAAGGTTTTCCTAAGAAAGACAGTGCCTCTGCTAAAGAAGGTTGTGTAAGTGAAATCTCAGAGGCCAATTCATATATATTCACCCACTCAGAGGCTGTTCTCTTACTTTATCAAATACAGTGTGGGCTAGCACCAAGACTTTAAGGGTAACTGTGTGCCGTGGAACCATGCAGTGCTGCCAGCTTCTGGCTGATGGGTGGCATTGTCCTCTGCTGGGGAACAGCAGCCTGTGTCAGCTGCATGCTGGAGTGTAGCCAGCTAAAAGCTCCTCATGGCTTCCACCAGGCTAAAACAGTTTTTACTGAAGCCTGTTTTAAGAGTGGGATTCCTGATAATGCCATTCACGTCTAAATCATATTTCAAAACATTTTCAGGTATTTACAGGCTCAGCATTGAATAATGCTTCTCTTAGGAGCATTAAAAAATATATGTATATTTGTCAACAGAGGAAGGAAACCAGGTAGCAACTAATAAAAACAAAACTATTACAATTTAGAGAATAAGGGGAGGTGTAGCACCAAAAAGAAGGGGAAAAGTATTAATATGAAGTCAGGCAATGCAGTTGATGGAATAGTAAAATGTTTAGAAATTAGAAAGAGAAGGAAAATCTCAGCAAATATTTCTGACATATTTCAACAGGAAAGAGATGCACTTGACTATATGAATATAATGGAGCATTTTCCAGAAAAAGCAATTGTCTGAATGAACCTCTGTACCACTGACAACATTTTTCGAGAAATATTTTAATAGTCTAGTGAATTACAACTGGACACTGGTAAAGTGTCAATATTGTGCTAATACTGAAGAAAGCAGAGAAGGACCTACAAGGCAACTGGCTGGTAACTTGCTGGTAACTGGCTTTTCCTCTGCAAAATAATTGAAAAGCCCATAAGTGGGTCAACAAACATAGGCTTAAAAATGAGAATGTGATAAATTCCTGTCAGTTTATGGAGAACAGATCCTATCAAGCAAATCAAAGTTTTTTACTTAGTATTGCTTGGTATTTAATTTTTTTAACTAGCTAAATAATATGCTAGTAAATCTCACTGAGTGGAAAGAGAGCTGAGTTAAAATATGATTATCCACAAGGACTTCTCTTCTTTAGGAGATGCAAAAGCAATCCTATGCTCAGGCTAGTATTCAGACTAAATAATGGAGACAGCCAGGAATTGAGTTGGTTTTAATAATGGAGGACTATTTGAGACAAATGCATTTTAATACAGTAAGTGTAAAGTTTTATACCTAAATTAAGAAATTCAGACCTACAGAAAAATGACTGATTTTTGGAATGAGATAAGTAAAGCAAATCAAGTCCTCAGAGTGAAAGTTCAGCATAAATTTTCAGTGTGATAATATGGAGAGGAAATCAAATGACAGTCCTCAGATTTTCTAAATACAAAATTAGTAAGAAAATGAAAGGAAGTGGTTTTACTTCCAGATGAGGTGTTGATAAAAATTAATATGAGGATTGCAATTTTGATATTGGTAAGGGGAAAAGAATCATGACAAATACTCAAAATGTCAACCTTTGAGTGAGAGAATCAGAATACAAAATCTGCTTAGATTTTCAGAGTGAAATTGAGAAGTGACTCTATAAAGATTAGTAAGAAATTTGTCAGGGGGAAAAAAGGACAATTAAAGCCTTTCTCACAGAAGAAAGTCAGGAGAGACAGACCAGTGGTTTATCTTGCTTTGCACCCTCTGAAGTTTCAATCTTCTTTGGTAGAATCTCTTCTTTTTCATTGCTGCTATTTTTTTTACAGTTACATGTCTACTCTTAGGTCTTTAGATTCCTGTACAATTAGTAGTTAAGTATCCATAACAGAATAAAAATTTCCCCTCTTAGATATCTGTTGTAGGATAGGATGAATCACTACAGTAGGTTGCTCTACAATGTAGAACATTGTCATTTCACTGCAGATTCATTGTGGATTCTGCATACACTCATCTATGCTGTGGAAGGCCAACACTGCTTGTATGGTGAATCAAGGCCTCACACACTTTCAGCAGGACTGGAAGACAGACTCTGCATAGAGCATGGCTGTCTCCAAATAATTCCATGAGATTTGGAAAACTTGTCTAAGGCAGCACAACCAGAATGACTGACCACCCCCCACAGGCAGAGCAGCCAAATATATGATATCTGTGTCCCACAGAAAAATCATGATGCCATGGAGCTGATGATTCTTTCTATGTTTAGAAACCAGAAGGACATCTCTGAAAATGACTGGTGATTATACATGTCTCAGCCTTTGGGCATGTGTAGAGAATATGTCTTATGAGGACTGGGTGATGGAGCTGGGTTTGTTTAGTCTCAGGAACAGGAGGCTCACCGGGACCTCATCCCTCCCTGCAACTCCCTGAAAGGAGCTGGGAATGGTTTCTTCTGCTGGGGCTGTGCCTGCAATGAGAGGACCAGAGGAAAGGGCCTTAAACGTGACAGGGGAGATGCAGATTAGATGGCAGAAAATAAATTTTCACTGTTTGAGTGGTCAGTGATTAAAACAGGCTACCCAGGGAGGTGGTGGAGTCACCAGCCCTGAAGGTGTTTAAGAGGTGTCTGGATCTGGGTGATGGTTTAGTGGCTCAGGGATTACAGTGTAATGCTGGGTGGATTGTTGGACCTGATGATCTTACAGGTCTCTTCCAGCCTTGATGATTCTATCATTTTAACTCATGAACCTTTTGTTATATCTTTTCTCCCCTGTCTAGTTGAATAGGGACATGACAGAATGGCTTTGCACTTGGCTTCCAGCCAGGGTCAAACCACCACATTTTTCTGGCCAGCAAAGTTCTCCAATTGCATTACTAAGCATTCAGTCTTGTCAGACTCGGCAGTTGATTGAATTATAGATTGACTAAATGTTAAACTAGTATGTTGTTCTTTTGAATTTTGTCTTTTCTTTTGAATTTACCAATAATCATCCAGGTGAGCATCTACTACTTTTGCTTGAATAGTCACCTAATTTACACAAGTAGTGTCACAAGTGGTGGTACCATGCTGTTCACAGAAACATGAGATGAAAAGCACAAGCTAAATTTGGGCTTCCTTCCATCAGTGGTTTTCCATTTTTCAAGGTGACAACTGTAGCAAAAAGACATCTTTTATCTGAATTCCAAATGACACTTTGCCTTTCCTCCTGCCTGAGAATCAGACCATTTTCCGCCTGTTGCTGGATTCAGCTAGAGCTTCAATGATCCTGAAACACAAAATGTGGTTTGTGTTGTCCTCCCTGCTTTGGAGCTCTTCATGAGACCCTGGAAAATCTCTTCACTGATTCCTGTCATCACTGAGGGCTACCTGAATGACACACCCCTAATTTCCAAGTTATAATCAGATCAATCCACATCTTTCTCAAAGACTGAATTAGAGGGCAGATGTCACCACAACAGCTGTGCTGCTCTGCTCCACAGCAGAACACAGAAACTGTCTGAAGTGCCTGAAAGTTATGAAAGAAGCATTTTGGATAAAAAAACTTACAGAGCAAATTGAATTAAACACACCTGTACCACTTTAGATAAAGGGGGTTGACATAATTTTAAAACTTACATATGAGATTAGCTTTCAAAAATGAAACAAACAACAAAGCTCAAAAACACCAGGGGGGTGAAGGGATTGCAATAATTATTTTTTGAAAAAGCTGATACCTCTTTGCACACACAGGCACCCATTTCCTAAAGTGAAGTTGCAGAGATCCCATGTATTGGGTGTCCAAGTGTTTGCTATTGCTATATATTTTCAATCTGAAAGTATTCAGATATGATCATGTGGGGGATAAAACCCTGAGATAGACGGAAGAGTGAGATACTGTACTTACACAGGACATGGTTTGGTGAAGTGTGATTATTTGTTTCTAAAAAAAAAATATTTGACCTAGTTTAATTAAACGTGGGTTGTGCTTCAACATGTGAAAATCGGTTACTAAGAAATTATATGGCTTCAAAAAAACCACTATAAACCAAACTTTTCTGTGGTCTGAGTCTCAAAATAATAGAATAGATTAAGCCACTTAAACATGTGTATTGTATTTCCTTAAAAGTAGCAGTGCTGAAAATGCAGGTGATTTAATACTGCAGTTTAACCAGAATGTGTTATTTATATGTCACTCATATCAAGAGAGGGAATGTCTCTATCAAGCAGGTAGCATTTGAGCATGGTTTCATTCCTCATGGGTAAATTCTCCTTTCATACTGACTGTGAAAGAAAATGGTGAATTACATCTTTACTTTAATAAACTCTAATTTAAATTTATGCTTAGCTTATGTGCTAATTTAAATTTATGCTTAGCTTACACCTTTAGTTAACAAAGTCCTTTAGGAACACATCCTAATATAGGCCAGTGATTTCCCCCATGGGATCTACCTCTTACTGGTCACAAGACACAACCCTAAAATGAGAACCTAGCATGTTCTGTTCATTACCAGTGTGAGTCAGGTGTTAACTAACAATGGCTCTACACCTGGTGCCATGCTGGCAATGATTAGAACTAATAAGCAGCAACAGGGTGTTCTGGTGGTCTTTATTTAGAGGGGTACTAAGTGAGTGTTTTCAGGAGCTGTTTCCCTCTAAGTAGTGACATGGAAAGTGAATCTTGGCTCTGAGGATGGGAAGAGTGTGGAAGGACATTAGGATGTTTCTGAACCTGTTAAGGCAACCCCACTTGACTGTGAGCTCTCCTTGTCTCTGCACAGATTACCAGAGGAAGGACAGATTTCATAACAGCTGCACTATTTCATTCTCTAAGACACAGGACCCTTGTTTCAAACACAGGTCATTGCAGACTTTGTAGGCAAGAGGGCCACATAATGCAGGCAAGGCATTCAATTGGGAAAAATAAATGATGACTGGGTAAGCATGTGAACAACCACTGGCTCCACAGCCTGATGAGGTTGTTACTTTCACTCAGGTGTTTTCCTCCAGGAATTTTCACTCCTGATTGGTAGAAAGGGTGAAAAGTAAATGTGTTGGCACAGCTACAGCAGACATTGGAAACTTTTGTGAATATTTGGCCAGTACATTTTTAAAAAAATTACTGGTCCCTGGATCCATTTACCTGTGGACATTGACTCAACAACTTGCTAGTGCTGTGATGGCAGCAAGTTCTGCTTATCTGCAGAGTCCTGGGGTTTTTTTATTATTTCTGTAGCAATCTCATATTTAATAGTGTTCTCAAAACACAGCTGTTCTAATCAACTAAATGGATTGGCTGGGTGCTAAGTGGCATGTTCTCTGAATTCTTATAGTACTTTCTACCATGCCTCAGCACTGATTTTTGAAGTCAGTGCCGATAAACTAATTTTTTTTTTTCCAAAAGTTACTAAGCTGCAAGTGGCAATCATATGCCCAGAATCTCATGTCATTTAACACTAGCAAAGGAAAATAGCTGGACCATGCTGGAAAAAGTGAGCTATTGATGGGACATGAGAAGGAATGATAATGATTCTAATGAGAAGGAAAATTCCCTACTTGGCTGACATTTCAAAGTAATTTACTTTATTTGGATTTTATGTAATAGTAAACTTGAAATTATAGCAAATTTAAGTGCTTTTGACAGAACAAACCCAATGTTTACCAGAAAGTTCTAAACCTATCTTATAAAAAATAATGGGGTCTAAAGGGTATATAAATATTTTTAGTATGTGGCTATGGATAAAACATCCAGTCCTAACTCATCATTCTCATGCTAGTCTGATGTAACTTTATAAGGTAATTTTTACAAATTAAACTTTCCTTGACATATAAGCTCCATCATGGAGTTCTGGTCCAATTTTATCAAAGTTAGAGTATCAGCACATTCAATGAGATGATGAATCTCAGAGAATTTGTTTTGTGGTGATAAGATTTGCTCCCCCAGAGAATAACACCCTCTTCAGGTCTTGTGTCTTTCCATCCCCTTCGTGAAATCCTTGAAGAATCAGCAAGATTTTCCAAAAAAATTAAAAAGGTCTACTTCTTTTTACTCATGGTCAGGCCCACTCAATAAGGGCAAACACATAAGACACTTTCTCTGAAAATTTAAGGTTATTAATTACTGCCTCATATTCATCACTTTCTCTAAATGCCTTCACATATCACTTAATTCTGAATCTTTAAATTTAGAAGATTTGGTGACTTCCTTCCCTAGAGTCATTCTTCTATAACTATAGAGAAACTCTGTACCCTCCATCAAACCAGTGAGTCTTATTCTTCTTCTTCTTCAGTGAGAAAATACTAGTGTATTTTCTCTTTCCATAGTTACTAAAAAGAAATCCTGCCACTAGAAGCAAGAATGTAAAATCTCTTATCTACCATAGCAGATGCAATTTGAAACCCCACTTTACATGTGGGTGGAATGAGAAATGTTTCTGTTATTCTGCAATACACTAATAAAGCTTAAGAGAAAAGCTCTTTTCAGGTGAAATCCAAATGTAGTTTCAAGATAAGAATCTCCTTAGTGAGATAAGACTGCCACAAAAAACATGCTGGTATTACATCAAAAGTAACTGCTTACTCATTTCTGGAAGTTTAAGTCTAATCACAGACACATAAGACACTTTCCTGTGTGTCTCTCTACTGAAAGAATGGAGGGTGAGGTGTGTTTGTAATCAGCAGGTTTTGGAAGGTGTAGAACCATATCCATGTCTGAATAACCCGATGAGAAGAGTTGTCTTTGGTCATATTACATAAACTCTAGTTTGTAATCAATTAACTTCCCAGTGACACTCATGCACCACTTGTTTTACTGTTTTCTCTCTTTTTCAAGGTCTATTAACAAACCTAAAGCACTAGGTATGTGTTTCTGTATCTGTGCATCTTCTAGTTTTCTTTTAAATGCCTACTAGGTGCATTTACCTAGACTGCTATTTTGAACTTTACAATATTTAAAATATTTTAAAATATGGTATTAAGGAGCTCAAATAGAAATGTTATTTGTCGCAAGAGAAAAACGTTTTGCAAAAGTGCAAAGATGGTAACTCTGCAGTTGTGGCTTTGTCATAGAGTGCTTCTGGTTGTGTAGCATCACAGGAACATAAGGTTGGAAGAGACCTTTGAAACCATCAGGTCCAACAATCCACTCAGCATTACCACTGTAACCACTAAACCATCACCCAAAACTAGATCCAGATATGCCTTGAAACACCTCCAGGGTTGGTGACTCCACCACTTCTCTGGGAAGCCTGTTCTAATCACTGACCACTCAGACAGAGATAACTTTTCCAAATATCTAATCTGCATCTCCCCTGTCAGCTTAAGGCTATTTCCTCTGGTCCTCCCACTTTGGCATGGCAGAGGAGAGCAGCTGACACCTCCTTTCAGTGAGGTCCCTCTGAGCCTCCCCATCCTGAAACTAAACAAACCCAGCCCCGTCAGCCATTCCTCAGAAGACATGTTTTTTAGACCTTTCACAAGCATTGCTGCCCTTTGTGGATATGCTTTGGAACCTCACTGTCCTTTTTAAAGTGAAGAGCCCAGAACAGCACATAAGATGTGGCCTCACCAGTGTTGAGTGCAGGGGAATGATCTCTTGCTGGCCACAGTGCTCTTGATCCAGGCCAGGAGGCCACTGGCCTTCTTGGCCACCCTGTTGGCTGGTGTGGAGCCAGCTATCAACCAGCACCTCCAAGTCCCTTTGTGCTGAACAGCTCTCAAGCCACTCCTCCCCAGCCTGCAGTGCTACAGGTGGGTGTTGTGACCAAGGGCAGGACCTGGCACTTGGCCTTGCTGAGCTCATGGGTTATTCTCAGCTCATTGATGGAGTTTGTCCAGGTCCCTCTGCAGAGCCTTCCTACCCTCCAGCAGATCAACACTCCCACCACACCCAGTGTCATCCACAAATTTCCTGAAGGTACACTCAATCCCCATGTCCATTAATAAAGGTGTCAAACAGGACTGGACCTTTCAATGACTGGTGTAATTCAAATGGGACAACCTTAAGATAATGAGCTCCCATTACAGACCTTGACACCCTCCAGGGCAATAAACACCTCAAGCTGCTTCTGTTATGAGGAAGCATAGTAGGCATCCACTCACTCCTCATTACAGGGCCCAAACTGAATAGTGCATCCCTCCTCTCTGCCCCCACAACCTCCTTCACCTCCCCACATCTCTGGGTCATGGTGTTCCCCAAAACCAGCTCACTCAGCCGCCACCCCAACTTGCAGGAGCAAAGTTACTGCCTACAGTGCTTCCTTTCCTTGAGTTCCCTCCAAGTTACATCCACCCAGAGAGCACCTGTTGAGGGCTTAGTGCCACTGTGAAAGCCAGCTCTAAAATCAGCAAGTGAGCTGGCAGCAACAGGGGTAGAGTGAGGATAGGATGGAGTCACCTCAGCCTTGCTAAACAAGACAGAAATAGCTGGAATTTTTTGGTTCTGCTAAATTTCTGTTAGAAATATGTGTGGTGTACTGTGATGGTGGTACATGTAGTTCTTACTGCAGGTGTCTATATATATGTGCATGTGTATGTACAAACACTATGCATATTTATGGCAAGACTGCTTAATTGCCAAGTTTTTTTTTTACTTTGATTTTGTTGACAATAATGAAATTTGTCTTTTTTGTAAGTGTTTTGTCCTTTGACAGATTCTGTCAAAGACCAGGTGGAAACTGTTTAAGCAGGAGGTGTGAATAGAATCCTTTCCAGCTGGTGGTAAAACTGTCAGAGGGCAAAAGTCTGAAATATTCTACATTGCCCTGAGAACTTAAGTCAAGAAGAAAAACAATTTCTCATCTATTTCTTCTGATTTTGTGAAGCTGAACTTGGCTGCTCCTTCTTATATGAATTTGTCTTGAACAGTATCAATTGCCATGCAGAGGTTTTGGTTTCCACTCATTTTCTTTTTTTCCTGTTTTACCTAGGTGCAGCACATTTTTCTGGTGGTGTTGCACCTATAGATGAATAAGACCCCACTCTTGACCATCTTGGCTGGTGTTACTACACTTTTGCTTGCTGATGTATTCATAACAAACCTGTGACCATCTCTGAGCAATAAATAGCTTAACCAGGACATTTTTCACCTGAGCGACTTTTGGGTTGTAAGTAAAAAGTAATTTTAATCCTTTTTCCCCCCTTTTACCTTCAAATAGCTTTTCTGAGATCTTTTTCACTCCCTCAGTGAATCTGAACAAGCTCCAGAGAGAGATTATTAACTTCTGTCTGCCAAAATATCAGGTAATGAATAATTAGGTCTTCAAAACTTCACATCTGTTTAGCTCAGAGGCCCTTCCTCTGTGGCTGCTGCAGTGTCAGAGGGACAGTAAGGCTCCCACCTCATCCACCAGAGCATGCACAAAGCCATTTCTGACCAGCCAACTCTCACAGCAGGCTCCATGCTTGCACATCCCATTGCACATGTGCACTGCTGCTGTGGCAGGATAGAATAGAATAGAATAGAATAGAATAGAATAGAATAGAATAGAATAGAATAGAATAGAATAGAATAGAATAGAATAGAATAGAATAGAATAGAATAGAATAGAATAGAATAGAATAGAATAGAATAGAATAGAATAGAATAGAATAGAATAGAATAATTTCAGTTGGAAGGGACAGCAGCCATGCAGTCCAATTGCCTGACCAGTTCAGGGATGCCTACACAGGACTGTTCATCCCTGTGTCATGAGGTGGTGGCAGATGCTGGATGGGGAGAGAGACAAGGACAAACTCAGTGAATCTTCAGTGGCACAGAACCCTCAGACAGCTCACTGCAGAGTACAGGAGTTATAAGAATTACTTGTTTGAATCTGTCACACCACACAAAGTCTGGTACAGCAATTCTTCTCCCACAAGAAGATGTGGTTGGAGGTCCCTAGTCTTCAGTCTTGGTTTTCAAGATAGAAATGTCAATAAGGTTTTGAACAGTAGCAAAACAAACTTTTTAATCTCTTAAAACACAATATAATAAATCCCATCCATTATATCTGTCCAAATGAATGTTTAAAAACTCCCTGATGTATTTTCTTGATGTCTTGATGGAAAATCAATATTTAGGTTTGAGTTAGCTGAAAGTTTATTTCAGCTAGGGAGCATTTGCTGAAGCAAAAGGTCACCTCTGAAAGATGTTTTAGATCACAGAGAAAAGAATGTTAGCAAGACCTTAAAGCTAAAAATGCTTCATAAAATTTGCTCAACAGCAAATCCAACATTGTGCTTCCATACTGTGCTTTAATTTCTGTATTTCATTCAGCAGCAGATTCAGCTCTAAGCAACATTTCACCCAGGGCGAATTAGCCACACATTTTTAATCAGACTAAAGTGCTCCAAGATTGGCAGTATTTTGGTTTATGTAAAGCACTTCTATTTTGAAAGTATTATGCATGAACACCACATTTTTTTAGATAACTGGCTGCACATATTGCCTCATGAAATATTTTAGCAGTACTGTTCTTGATGGTAAACTCATCCTGTAACAGAATGAAATATTGAAGAATATGCAAAACTGGTTTTAAAGCAATCCATAAAACACCAAACTTTAACTTTTGACCAAAAAATTTTGCTACTTATATTTTGAATAAAACGAGATTAAATTCTGGGCAGAGGAAGTAATCAGCACTTTTTAAGCCAGCTTCTGCTCCTAACCTATAGTTATTTCATAGTGGTCAGGAAGGTGATTGAAGCTGACACTAGAAACAAAACCTCCTTTACAACTTGTTGGGATATAGAAAACATTCCTCAACATTTCTGAAAAGTTTTACCTTGAAGTACAATATTTCAGGTTTCTAAGAAAGCAACTTATCTCTGGTTTTTTAAGGTATGGAGAGCTTTTACTTTAATTAACCATTCAGTACAGCCAACATTTCCAATTTGATACACACACACACACACACACACACACACATATATACACACACACATTTAGCCTTATTTCTTACTATGGAGAAACCACCATTTGCACTGCACTTATCTCCAGGCAGTTTCTGATATCAGTAACCAATTTCCAGATTGTTTTGCTCCTACTTGGGGAACTACTGTTATCTTTTCCCAATTACCTCAGCAGAAAAGGTAACTGGCTCATTGTCAAGGTAGGAAGCCAACACAGTATTTATAGTCTGTGTTATGATGTTAGATTTTATATTGTAATATTTAATTTACTTTATCATTTGTCATTTATTCATTAAAGTAATTTCTCATCCATGTTGCAACAGAGTTGAAGCATCTTAAAACTATAAATTACTCAGCCAAGTAGTTTAAACCTGAATTCCCTTCCTGCTATTTCCATCTTTATTTTCTTTTTATTTAAAGTAAAAAGTCAGTTTGAATGCCAAACAGATTGGTTGCCATGAAGTTCCAACTCCCAGTAAAGTAATATTATTAAACTCTCTTTACATTTTTACATTTAAAAATGCAGGAATAACACGTGCAAAAAATGTGCTATGTTTAAGGCAGAGAATGCCATACTATCTAATGTTTGCATGGCTGGACTCTCCCCAGTGGAAGATTTTTTTAAATTGTTTATAACCCTGTTAGATGCTCAGGTCTTTCATGCTAAGAGTCCAATCCAGGGTAATTATTTTTTCTTAGTTCACCAAAATCCATTTAATCACTTACAATGAAATGTAATGTTGATGTTAACAAAACCTGTTGATCTTTTCGACAGTTTTTATGCTTCTCTGCCAAATGAAACCTAGTAGTGGGCACGTTGTGTGTCAGGATTCCTTAGTCTTGCTGCTTTGAGAGCTAGAAAAACTACAGACATGGTAAAAACACTTCAAGAAACAGTGGTTTACAAATGGTCAAGAAAGTGTTGTTTCTTTCACTTTAGGAGACTTCCACTTTAGTAGATGAAAGTGCTGATGAGCCTTTCTCCCCACCAAGCATTCTGTAACCTCTTGTCCTTCCAGCTCTAAGCCAGCCATACGTGCATCTTCTCAGAGCTCTTGCAGGTGGCAGGACTGGAGATGCACCAGTGGGCAGATTTCTCCTGACTGCAGCTCAAAAGATAGCAGCAGGATTTTTCCTGTACAGCTGTTTCCAGATCTTCCAAGATAGGACATAGTTCAAGAATAAAAGTTCTCCCAGCTGGTTCTCTGAGTTTATTGGAAATAGAAAAATAGAAACACACTGTTTTGGCAGAAGTGTTTCAAATGTTCAAGTTAAGATTACTTGAGGAAGTTATTCATCTTCTGCAAATTTGCAGACACAGAGTAGATTTTCCAACAAGAACTGTGAGATGTCCAGTAGAATCTGCCAACTTCCCTGCCCCCCACCACTCCTATGCTGCCCCCTCATTCACAGACATAGACTGAGGTTACTCATGCAGCACATCATCTCACTGCTTGGGGCCCACCAGGGAGGTTTATGTCAGTGCTCTGGTTTCCTCCCTCCTTCCTTGGATCTTGTGTTTTCCTATCATGTGGTGTGGGCCCGTGGGTACCAAATCCCCTAACCCTGCCCCACAGAAGCAATGGGAGATGAGCTGCATGGGCCAGGTCCCAACTCAGCAGGGGTTTTGATGAAAAAGGGAAAAATATCAACCAAACAATCTCATTTTCCTCTTATTCAGAATCAGGTAATAATGATTTGAGTCATGAGGGAAAGCACATCCGCCACTTGCTTTCAACAACCCGTTGTTGAGTTTGCCATGGGTTTGATATTTTCACTACCTAAATACTACTTACTGACAGACATTATTTCTGACATCTATCCACCCTCTAGCTCTACCAAGAAGCACCATGAAGGTTTACCATTTATCTTCTTCTAGTCCAAACTTATTTTCCATGTCCAGATTATACCTCACCCACATATTAATACTTAAATTTTCAAAGGATTCAAGGACTCCTACATCAAATAGAAGTGTTTAAGAAATATTGCTCAGACCTTCTGCTAGCATGGCAACTTCACACCGAGATACCTGCACCAAATGTGTTCCTCAACCCAGCATTATAGGCAGTATTAGTGCACTACATTATGTTACTTTTAGGTTATGCCCTGACTAGAGGTTCCCCTGAGCTAAAAGGAATCAGTGCAGGCTCCAGCAGTAGTCCTGCAGCAAACCAGCTGGGCTGCAGCAGTGATCTCGTCATGCGTGACAACTTGCTATGGGAAAAGAAAAAATTCTTTTTTTGTGTGTAAAGATGGCATTTGTTGTTAACATAATTGAAATCTTAACAGTGTAATCAGGGCATCAGTATTAGCACAGATGTAATTATCATGGGAAAAGAGAGAAAAAGTAAATAAAGAATTCTGTTACAGAGGAGAAGATGCAATAAAAACCTACACGCTTGAAATTCTCACACACACAAATCCTGGCTATTACTTCTTTCTTTGGTGTTGTGCTCAGCCTTCCACCACCCCCTGGGTCCTAATATTGATGGTTGCACTCTGGGGAGTGGGGAGGGATATGGCAAGTTACCCACCAGTCTGTGGCAGAGAGAAATTCAGTGCTGGTGTCAATGGTTTCCTCTTCCTCATGGTGTCATCTGCAGACTCCCTGGTGCTGTTCTCAATATCTCTGTCATAAATAAAGATACTGAACAGTGACCATCCCAAAATACTCTCCTCAGGAAGACCACTTGTAGATCTCCATTTGGACACTGAGCCATTGACTACAACTCTTTGGTTGCAGCAATCCTGACATTTTCTGATCCATCACATAGTTCATCCCTCAAACCCAATTATCTCCAGTTTAACAGCAATAATACTGTGTGGAACCATGCTAAGGGCTTTACAGAAGTCCATGTAGATGACATTAGCAGCTCTTTCCTTGTTCACTGACAACATGGCTTACCCATGGGTGAAGCCACTTTGGCTGTGTTTAATTGCCTCCCTGTCACCCATGAGCCTTGACACCTTCCAGGAGTGTCTGTTCCCTGATGTTTCTGGGCACAGAGGTGAGGCTGACAGACTAATACTTTCCAGGGTTGTTATTTTTACCTTTTCAAAAGCAAGGATGTGATGTTTCCCTTTTTTTCACTGAGCATGGACTTTACCTGACTGCCATGACTTTTCAAATACAATGAAAAGTGCCAAATCTGCCAGCTCACTCAGGACTCTGAGATACATCTCCTCAAGTCCCCCAGATGGTTTCAAACATAATCTTATCTTACAATGGGTGAGTCTTCATTGTCCCAGTTCATGCCTTGGTGTGTTGAACTGCAATTGCCATTTAAAACTGAGGCAAATAAAAACCTATTTGTTTGATGCATGTTACCCCAAAATACAAAAAAAAAAAACAAAAAAAAAAAAAAAAACACCCAAAACAAAACAAAACAAAAAAAAACCTGTTTAAGGAAGTGAAAATGAAGCTTCAGACATGTCAAGACAAATTCAGCTAAAGCCTGGCCTGAGGATTTGTAAACTCACTGCAAAGCCTGTGGTCTGTTTCTGAGTGGCAATACTGTTAATAAAAGGCTGCAGCACCACACTAAAATAGGGGTCTTTGTTACTGAGTCAGTCCAAAAGTACTCCCCCATGAAGGTACTGAGATCCTTTTTGCTATTGCAGCCTGCCTGAGAAGATCCAACTCTCACACATCTCACATATCCACTCAGAAGCCCAATGAAGTAATTAGAGCAAAAAGCCATTAATTTCAGCTGACTTTACATGGTTTTTGATTCTTGGTGCAATAACAGCATCAGTCAGAAGGGAATATTCAGGCAATGAATGCACCTCTTGCACACAAGATGCCTCCCTGTGCCTACAGATAAAATGCTAGAAAGATTCACTGTCTTCAGGACACATCTTTCCCCTATTAAAGGTAAAACAGGGGAATTCAAGGAGAGTAATTTAAAAATAACAAAAATAAAGGTCATGAGGGGGACAACAAAAGGGACTATCTAGGTGATTTTGTATTTTGCAGTAAACTACTGTCTTTATGCAAAGAGGATTTCTGCATCTGCTAACATGGGGGCAGCTTTGATCCAAAGTCTTTGAATTTATGGTGAATAATTTTACTTTGATGATGAGGCAGGAGCTAATTTTCAGTGAAACAGATGATGAGTAAGCTGAAATAAAGCAGCTTTAAAGGAAACACCTCAGTCAAACTTGACCTGGTGCAGCCACAGAGGTATAAATGACTTTGCTGGGCTTCTCAACAAAGAGAAATACATAACCACAGGAAGCAAGCACCCCATTTCATGTTAAGAGTATGTCCTTTCTGTCATGAGCAGCTCTACAAAGAAAGCATACCCAAGGAAAACCAGAGTGTTTTCACACTTTTCAGTGGGTTTTATTTTACAGTAAAGAAGAAATAAGAAGTCCTAACCTAGCAGAATTGCCATGAAAAGCAAAGTCCCTGCTTCTGTGTCCTCAGATTGATTCAGCTTCTTGCTTATTCCTTCACTATTGTTAGAAGTGAAAGCATTAGACAGAACATAGCAGCATAGGAAAGTTGAAGAAGAAAACATTTTTAACACCATGGTTTTGCACAAATGCTGGGTTTCTGAAGGAAAATATGCTGGTTCATTTTAAACCTGCCTGTGTTTGGCTCCCTCTGCACACCAAGCTCTGAGGCTGAAGGATGTGGCAATGGCTTTGAAACTGTTCCTTCAAAGCTTGTTCACACATTCCTGGATTAATTTGCCTCTGCTCTACTTGTCCTTATCAGTTCAAATGCAGTTTTTAATCTGTGTTCTTCTTCCCTAATATGCCCTGTATAAAATCATATGAGAAAAATGTCCCCCAAAGCTTTGTGAAATTTTACAGAAGGAAATATATTACACCTGGCAGCAGGTAGACATCTCTTCACTCATTTTCCTTCTGGAGGAGCCAGAGAGCTTAAAATGAAAGTAGCAGATGGGATACTTTTCCAGCTTTCCTTTCCTCTCCTAAAGAGGGAGCTAGAAAGATGGATGGAGGTTTTGTTGGGTTTTTTATGTTGGGATTTAGGGGTTTCTTTCAACTAACCTCATAGTTAGCTGCAAACTATTAATTCAACTATTTTTCTAATATTTCTTTTAAAAAACCACTTGCATCCAGTGGTTTATTTAATCAAGTTTTAGGTTGCCAGAAAAAAAACCTGAGTAGCAAAATGCTAATAGAAAAAACCTGATTAATAGAGTTTTGATTCATCTCCCCGCTTGGCTTAAATGTGGAATGTGTGGTTTGCTGTCGCTATTTTTAATGTACTTTTTATTTTACCTCTTACAAGTATTAAATAGAAACAAGAGGAGTTTTCCTAAGTTACACGCCAATATTACCACAATAACATCTAAGGTCAGATGCTGTGTTTCTGCATTGATGACCCTGCTCACCCACACCTCAGTGACACCCAGCTATCAGCTTATTGTCAGAAACATAAAACAATTGTGTCTTCTTGTCTTGAATATTATAGACATTTCATACCATGCAGTTCTGAAGAAATTGAAGAACCTATTGGCCTTCTATGATAGAGTGACTTCATGAGTGCACAAGGGAAGGGTTATAGTTGTCATTTATCTGGATTTCCATAAAGCCTTTGACACAGTCTCCCACAACATCCTTCTCTCTAAATTGGGCTGTTGTTAACAGGTAAGACAGTGGTTGGATGGTTACATCCAGTGGTCAGTCACATCCAGTTTTCAACAGCTCAGAGTCCCAGTGGGCATCAGTCACAAGTGGTCTTCCTCAGAGGACCAGTGTTATTTAATATCTTCATTAATGACACAGATGAAGGGATTGAGTTCACATCAGCAAACTGGCAGGTGACACTGGGCAGAGTGGGGCAGGTGACACACCTGAAGGATGGGATGCCATTCAGAGGGACCTGGACAAGCTCCCTGTGGATGGGGACTGGGCCTGTGGGAATCTCATGAGGTTTAACAAGGCCAAGTTCAGGGTGCTGCACCTGGATGGCCAAACCCTGTTACCAGCACAGGCTGGGATGGACAGATCAGAGCAGCCCTGCTGAGAAGGACTCGGGGGTGCTGCTGGAGGAGAGGCTGGACATGACCCAGCCATGGGCACTCCCAGCACAGAGCCAGACGTGTCCTGGGCTGCAGCCAGAGCAGCGTGGGCAGCAGGGCAGGGAGGGGATTCTGCCCCTCTGCTCTAGACCCCACTGCAGGGCTGCAGCAGCTCTGGGTCCCTGCACAGGGGGGACAGGGACCTGCTGCAGCAAGTCAGAGGAGACCACCAAGATATCAGAGGGATGGAGCACCTCTCCTATGAGGGAAGGCTGAGAGAGCTGGGTTTGTCCAGCCTGAGAAGGAGCAGGGTTTGGGTCACCTAATTGTGGCCTTCCAGTACCTGAAGGGAGCCCACAGGAAAGATGGAGAGAGGCTTGCTGCAAGGCTTGTAGTGACAGGACAAGGGGAAATGGCTTCAAGCTGAAAAAGACCAGACTGCTATTAGATATTAGGAAAAAATTCTTTGCTGTGAATGTGGGGAGGCACTGGAAGGCTGCCCAGCCAAGTCGTTTCCATCCCTGAAAGTGTCCAAGACCAGGTTAGCTTTGTGCAACCTGATCTAGTGAAGTATGTCTCTGTGCATGGCAAGGGGACTGGAATCAAGAGACTTTCTGCATGGAAGGTTCTTCACTTAGTTTGAAATTGAGTTTATTAAAAATAATATGAAGCAAATTTGTTTAATAGCATTACACATCTGTATCCTGGGCAATTTATTTTCTTCTGCTATTCTGCTGGAGAGTCTGGTTTTCATTAATATAAAAATGTGACCGAGGGGGAAAAACTCAAGAAGGCTAAAAAAAATTTATCAGTATTTGTTTTGATTAGCAAACCTGATGACATGTTCTGTGTTTTCCTCTATGCCTTTTGCCAATTATTTTATACTTTTCTTTTTTCCATTTCTCCTGCTAATGAAAGAGGTAAAATGCTGTGAAACCTGTCAAATCAAACTGCAGCATCTGAATGAGAAGTTTTTTTATTTTCTTGAGCATGTCTGTTAAAGAAAATCCTGTGTGTAGCTTACTGAAGATTTAACATCTGGTGAAGAATGGTCAAAAGTCTGTGGAATTTTATTGTGGTTCACCTTGAAAGAATTGGCAGTAAAATCAACCACACCTTCAAGTTTCTTGAATAAGACAGTCAAGCACTTCCTCTTTCAGGGATGAACTATGAACCTATCATATTCTATATGAGAATCTTCACACCTTTCTCTAAAAAAGATAGTTTTCAAATGCTTACCTTTCCTGTTGAAATCGCCTGGTTTGTGCATGAGTTGATAGAACCTATAGTCATCCACAATGACTTTTAGACAATTTCCTATTAGTCTGTTGTAGTTTTGCATGCTGCAAAATCAGCTGGGGAATTTTAAAACAGATTTAAAGGAGGCTGAAGGAGTTGAGTGTCTAACAAAAGTGGTGTTTGCATACTTTGCATATTTCTCTGCAAGGAAGGCATGATGGAAAAGTATTGAAAAAGTATGAAACACTGGCAATAATCTGAGAAATATACTTGAAGTCTCGATTTGTCTGGCAGAGTTTGTGCTGTTAAGAGTTTATTTACATTTGGTTCACTACAATGGATATTTCTCTCATAGAAGTGTTATTCTAACAACACATATCCTAGAAAGATATTGCTTTACTTGACTGAAGAGAAGCAATTTCTGAGTCTGGGCATGGAGTTTATGACATCCTATATCTGTGACACAAATAACACCACTTTTAAACATAAGGAATCAATTTCTTTTCCATTTTACTGTCTTAAAGTCCCTGTTGCATCTTCATTCTGACCATGATTCAAAGTTTAGAGAAGTAATAGGAAAGTGATTTATTGAAATCTGTAGATACTGAATCGGTCCCTTGTACATTTAACAGACACATCAAACTTTTATATAATGTTCAGCAAACTTAAGTAGCTGCTGTAAATGCCTTTTTGTGGTTAATTAGTGCATACACTTGCTGCCACAGAGGTAACTGGAGACAAAGTCTTGGGTTTTTTTTTTTCCTCTCTTTGGCAAACAAGTTCCTGTATTGTAACTTGAAACTCTACTTGAAGATATTGGATGAGGTTTTGTTTCTGTAGTTTACCTGCCCATCTAAAGCAGCCGAAGTACACAAGAAGTTTCCTCCAGTGCTTGAAAAATTATTCCACATTTGCAGCTGAACTACTTTGCCCCAATGAAGTGCAAATACTGTGTATATCTATATATATATATTGTATTACATGGTACAATGCACTACCCCACAGTAGTAAACAGCAAGGAACAAGCTCAGTTGCTGATATGACAATTTGACCATTTTAAAATCGCATTCCAATTCTTTATGTGTATATGAACTGTATCAAAAGGTCTTGGGGAGGTTTTTTTTATTTTTTTATAATAAGGGAATTTCATATATTTACATTTAAATGTCTTCTCGTATTAAGGAGACAGGAATGCTGAGCTCATTTGCAAAGGAGGAGAAAATGTCACCCTTAGCATTTCTCATTCCCTTTGGCTAGCAAAGCCTGTTCCTGTGACCAGGTGGTAGCTGTAGTTAGTCTCACATTTATACCATTTTTTAGTATGTTTTCCTGAGGAGTAACTCCAAATTAGGCAGTTTTACCAAGCTAGAAAAATTGTCACCTACCCTTGCACTTTGTTAGTGTGTTCTGGCCACCTGCAAACCCTAAGGTGTCATATGCACCATGTGCTGGCTCAGCTGTTCAGATGTCAAATCCTTAAAACCACCATGTCATTCATCATCATTTTTTGCCAAGGCCAAGCTTGCTGTTGTTCCTCAGTTTGTTAAGTCTATGTTTTCCACAAAGCCAGCAGAAAAACGCTCCAATGCTTCAAACAAGCTGGGAAGCAGGTGAATTGGAAAGGTGAAGACATGATTGTCAAGAAATCCTGTTTTCCAGAAGATGGTGGGATGAATTACTGGTACCTTACAACTACTGGGATTTTCTGAGGGTTTAGATTCTCACAGTCTGCAATGGGGCTGCACAAGGCAGCTGCTGGCACCTTGTGGTTGCCCTTGGCTGAAGATTTCATGGTAGTTCGTCCCCAAATCCCTCATCTCCATGATTGCTGCTAACATCCATTTGGGTCAGGTGCTCTGCCTGAAACCTCACACACTCCTTCCCTCTGTGATTGGTTTGAAGTCATTTAAAGGAACTTATATCCTGCAGGACACTGGCTGAATTTCCTGGTCTTCTCCTGTTGCACTTAGCCACACAAATTCCCATCCCTTCAAAGATGGGTGTAGAAAAGCAGGGACAGGCTGGTCCCCAAATGCAGCTGCTTGGGTCAGTCTTGTGTCATCAGTTTAATTTGGAAGTAACTTAGATGGGTATCTGTGTGGTGTGGGTTTGTTGGGGTTTATTTCATGCTGCACACTGAGTTAATAATATTTTCCTTCATAAATATTGTTATAATGGGATTCCAAAGTACTATTTATTGAGGTCCTGAAGACAAGACTGTTGAAGTAAGCAAACTAGCAATTTTAAAGGATGAGCAATAGGTGATCTGGCACTATGAAGACAGATAACTTCAGAAACAGAAGATGATGCAAGGAGGAGAAAAAACAGCACAAAGAGCAACCAGAGAGGCCAAGGACAGTGTAATTAAGGCTTAAAGAGAGAATCATGAAAGCAGAGTCATGATGACTCAACAGTGCTGCTTGTCCTCTGCCACTTGGAGGAGGGCACCAGCCAGCTATGGCACTGGCAGTGTTTCCACAGCAGAGCAGTGACATCTTCAGCTTCAGGGACAGCCTGGGATGCTCCAGGCTTAAGCCTGTCCCTAAGAGCAAAGCAGAATTCTCCGTGATACTTGCACCTAGTGCTGGTGTCTGAGCCTGAAGTTAGAAAATAGAGCTTTTCTAGCTCTAAGAGCTCTGCTTGTGGTTTCTGTATGAGGCCTCACACGGAAAAACACCTCTTTGCCCTACCGGAAAGAAGGAATGCCCCTGGTTGAACTTTTTGCTCTCTGTGCCAGTAGTCCCACCAGCCCACAGAGAGGCATGCTATAAGGTAACAAAATAAAAACTTAATTTTTCTCTGTGGTTTTAATTTTTTCCTGCCATATGTCTTCCTCCTTGTGGGAATTTCGTCAGAATGCACGGTGTCCTTTGGAGGTATGGTACACGTTTTTTTCTGAAACTCACAGGGTCATAAACCTGTGCTAGCATCAGGCATTTTTGTTTCCTGTCATTTATTACCCTGTTAGTGCAAACGCTTTTTTTTTTTCTAAAGCACATAACTTGTGGTCAGCTGCATCTGGTACTACTACACAATTACAGTAAATTTAAATTTTAACAGCTGAAATTTCCTGTAAGCCTTCTGTGGGCTAGAAATATAAAATGAAACTAAGAAAACACAGTCTGACAAATGAGAAATATTATTTTTATTTGTTTATTTGTTTGTTTTTTTTCATAACAATATGCTGTCATACCAAAACTCATAACAGGCATGAATAAAGCATACAGCAAAGAATAATTTTCAATATATTTGCAGACATTGTCCTCTGTCACAATAAATTCTGCACAGGCTTATGGGCTTGATCTCTGCACAGGGTTATGGGTGGGGATGTTTCTAGTGAACAGTCAATTCTGAAGGAGCTTGCAAAAGGTCTGTTTCACTCTGCAGTGTTCTAAGCTGTGCATAAGAACAAGAACATCATCATTTCTTAATTGCAGTCTCACATTAATGTGGGAAGGCATAGTCCCCAAGGCCAATGAGGTTTGCTTACTTTGAGTTAAACTGAAGTGATTGGTACCATTAGGTACATGTAGTATAAGGTATCAATAAATATTAAAAAGTATATGTAGCTGAAAATTTATTCTGTAGGGCTTCAGCTGTGACTGGAGATTTCTGACTGAGATACATGCAATGAATAATGCTGCTGATTAAAATCATGGGTTTTCTCCTTTCAAAGGGAAGAAGGAAGGTGATCAGAAGTAGCAGCATCCATATTTGTTGGTAATTCCTATGTAAAATTCTTTCCTTTTTCCACACGTTCACCATCCAGAAGAGAGAATTCCCTTTGTTCAATTTTTTGTTCTCCATTGGCAGCACACACAACCAAATGGACGATTTTTTTCCTGAGCTGATAAGCTTTCCTCAAGCTGATCTTTCATAAGCAGGCACTGTGCTGATCCAGGATGGAGTCAGAGATTCCTGAACCTTGCAGCCACCAGACAGGCTGAGCACTTTCCCCTCCTGAAAGGCTGAATCAGATGGCACTGCCTAGGCTCAGTTGGTGCTCAGGCTGGCTGATGTAAAGAGATTTGAGGGTTTTCCACTCATTTCTGAGTGGTTCTTTGTGCCAAACTGTGTAGTATGTGATGATTCAATAATCACATGTGTAAGCTTTCTGTTGGAATTGCAAAAGTCAGTGTAGAAACAAGATGCATGGTACTATATAGCCCCACATCTCTGCTGGACAATTTGCTTTTGTTTAGAGGAAATTGCTTTTGCAGCACAGAGGTACCCTGGAACACTGCATGTTTTCTTCAAAGGGGAATGTGTTTTGGGCAAAAAAGGAAAGCAGAAAGTTGTGCAGCAAAGGTGCTGGCAACACTTTGAACTGGCTGACAGAAATGAAGAGAAAGAAAAGCTTTTTTCTTGGGTTTACTTACTCATATTTTAGATGTCTTTCCAACATGACCTTTTGAATTTGTTTACACATCCCACACACAGCTGAGGCAGAGCTGGTGGTGTATAGATATGCAGAGCTGAGTGATGTACAGCCATTGCACTCACACCATGCCACCCTCTCCCCAGATGTGGGCCAGGGGCCAACCCAGGCCTGGACCATGGTGGGGCTTCTGCACCCTCACTGGGGCTCATGTAGAGTTTGTGAACACATGTGCTGGTTTTGGCTGAGGCAGAGTTCATTTTCTTCACAGTGACTAGTATGGGAGTACGTTTTGGATTCGTTCAATGGCAAATGACTTCATCACCTCCCACAAGCTCCCAGCTGCTATGTATGCCACCTCAGTGTCCCCTGGGCTGGGTTAGATCAGTCATCAGAGGGCTCTTTGCCATCAAGGGCAGCATGTGGTGAGCAGCTGTGGCAGGATGAGGAGGCTGTGAGACAGCCCAGCAGACTTCTTCCTTGATGTGTGGCATTGCAAGCCTTTCTTCTCCAGATGACCTGGAGTGTCATCCTTTTCATACCCATTTTCTGCATACATTTCCATTTCTGTATGGAAAACCATAGAAGAAACAGTTTCACTAGCTTGACTCCTCATACATCAGGAATTTTTGGCTGCATGTTGCTATAGTTGTATGTTACATGGAACAGATCCATAAAGGAGTATATGGAAAGTCATGGTGTTAATTGGTGCCATAGTATTTTTAATTTAGTCACACAGATCTGGCAGTGCAGTTCCCACAGCATCTGCCCTCCTCACACACAGGGGGAAAAGCTTTCCAAGAAAGTGGATTTCTTTATAGCAGTATCACAGAAACTGTACACAACAAAGAGATTTTTATGGCAGGAGCCTTATATAGCATAGCTGTTGGACTAAATCCACAAAGCCATCATTTGAATATCCATGCACATATGGATAGCCCAGTCTTATACCTGGCTCTGCAAGCAGGAGATTTTTGGATGCAGTTTCAAAATTCCTGACTGTGCTTTGCTCCAGTAATGGAACAAGAGCTGTTCAAGGCTGTAAACTGGATAGATCCACCTCCAAGGTCTGCCTCAGCTGCAGGCTCTTTGCTTCCCTCATCAGAAGGTGTTACTTCTCAATGTATAAATAACTTGAAGAGCAGACTTTTATTTTGATTTGTGAGGAGGGAGGAGGCATCTGACTAGTTCACTGGGGAACATAAACTGGGTGAGAGTACTTTCAGGAGGTCATACTGTGCATGACAGCACAGCAGGGAGGTCTGGCCTCAGCAGGTGAAGTAGAAGGTGCTTCACTACTGAAGCAGAGTGGCAGGATGGTCTGTAAGCAGAGGTGATAGGATCCAGTGGCCCCCAGTGCTGCTGGAGGCCACAGAACAGTTTACAGGAAGAATTCAGTGGTCTCTTCTCCAGCACTTGGTAAAGAAATGTAAAAAGAAGGTAGTGAAGGATGGTGTGTATGAGTGACTTGCACTGCACTTTATCAGTGCACTTGATCAAAGAAACACACAAATGTTTTTATATTGTACCAAAAACTCCCACTAAATATAATTTAGTACTTGATGCTAAATTGGAAAGAACAGCTCTATAGTATGCATGTAGAGCTATAATTTAGAAGAACTTTATCCAAAATCTAGCAGGATCCTTGTGCCTTGAGCTAAATGTACAATTTTAGACTGACCCTGATCTGCAATTATCAAGTGTGAAATCTGATTTCACCATTCTGAAATTCAATTACTTTATCCCTCCTGATTTAGCTTTCATTTTCATTCTCATCAGCTGATCCTTTTAATCTATTCTTAGACTCTTTATGCCTTTAGTTGTACTTTTCATGTTTTTTCATGCCATATCAGTTACATTCATTGAGGGTTGATAAGCCTGGCCTCAGTTTATCATGAAAAAACATGGAAAGAGATGATCCTATCCACATATAAAACTACAGGCTTCGAAATTCCACCTTTCCAAATGATAAATCTGTCTGTTGCCTTTTGTACACCACTGGAGTAGATGTTCTCAGTCTTACCAGACTTCTCCCTGCTCAGACTCATAGCCAGTATCCCATAATCATTCTACAGTTAACTGGCACTTTTTGTCCCAATATCTTGACTTTTCTGATACTTCCCTTGCCCTGCCTGTATCTCTATCTGTTTGGGCTGAGGATCTGCTTCATTCTCATTACTTGTGCCTGTGGTTTGTCTGAATGACCAACACCAGCTTCAATTCAGCAGTGTCAAATGGAATCATGCTTCCTCCTGCATCCAAGCTGCCACCTTTCCTCAGGCCTGCAAGTCAGGTGTCTCTTTTGGTCAACTGTCTGGGAATCATTCCACCCCAGCTGGCACCATGTAAATTCTACAGAATATACAAATACACTGCTATGAAACATAGCACCATTTAAATCTACAATCCTAAGAATTAATTCAAGTGTTTATAATCTATTCATTTTCATTCTTGTTCTCTTGCAACACCCTTTTTCTGGGTTTCAACAATGCAGTTTTTTTGTTTATATTGGCTCAAGATATATCAATCTAAGCATTCTCCCACTGCATCACTCAGCAGATTTTCCTTTCTCCTTTGTGTCAAAATCTACCTGTATGCATTGGCATGGCTCTTTAACCTCCCTCTCATGTAGGGTGTGCTGTAGAGATGTCTTCTATCCCAAGGCCATTTTTCTGCTGCTTCACACTTTGAACTGTGTCATAGCTATACCTATTTTTTGTGAAAAAATCAAGGTTGTTTTATAGCCTGGTGGTGGTCAGTTTCCAGTACTATGGAAAAGTGGAGAGGAGATTCCTTACTCACCTACACATCTGCTGGCTTGGTATAAACTATCAATAAATATTGGTTTTACTTTTGGGATAAAAGTCTTAATGGGATCACATGTCTGCTTCAAATTGGTCTTCTAAACTCTGTGGTACCATGTTTCAGTCAGAAGCTGATGAAACAAATCTGTTTACACAAATTGGTGAGACCTACTGGACCTAGCAGCACTTACATATTTTTTTTTACTTGAGCACTCACTTGAGGCAGCTGTGCACAAAATATGATGTTGGGAGTGGCTTTGAGCCCACAGCCTAATGTGGGCACACAAGACTCAGGAGCAGCCTGTGGTTTCACTGGATGTTTTTTGTAGCAGATACACCCCTCTAGGAGCTGTAGCCTCTGCAATGGGAAAATTGGTCAGCCTCATATTGCACACCCTGATGGTGTTTCTGAAGAGCATAGAGCTGAGGCAAAATACTGGAAAATTTAACAGCTTCTAGCTGGAAAGTCCTGTGTGTAAAAGCAGAGAATATGAGGCCAGGCCATTTGCCTCAGGAATCCAAAAAGAAGTGGACATTTTCTAAACAAGAGAAATAACTAATTTAGTGAATCTGGGCTGTTTTCTACAACTTTTGCATCAGCAGGAAAATGGAGAGATGAAGCAGAAATCATCCAAGGTTCTTGTTGTAGCTATGAACTTCTCTTGTATATGATCTCACAGCTTTGTTACCTTCACTTTAAGATATCTACTTTACTGTCTGTATCAAGAGGAATGTAAGTGTAATAATAAATAACTAATCCTAATGTATAAGCAACTTAGAATGAAGGAAAGTATGAAAAAGGCTCCCTTTTTATTTTTATCCTTCACAAAAATGATCACAATCAAACATTGTGACACATTGTGACACAGCTGGGAAACTCCAAACTCCATCTTAAACAAAAGTAAATCATAAGCTTTCCAGGTAAGCTCTGGCACAAAATCTAGAATTTATACAATGTAAACTTAATAGCAAATTTCAAAATTCGGCAAAAGTAATTTAATTTTTCCCACAGCCACTGCAGTCCAGGTTGTTGTCTCTTGGGAATCCTGTTTGCTCAGCAAATGGACTTCATGGGACAGTATTCCCAGTACTGCAGGAAGCATTGCTGGAGAATGTGAATATGAGTCACACACATAATTCCTGTTCCAGCTAATGGCAAAGGAGTAAAGAAGCCTAGAAAAACCAGAATTAATGAAAATACACACTGAATTGCTTTATTAGTGTAAGATATCAAACATGGGTAAATCACTGCATGTAGGTTTCCACACATGGAAAAATGTTATCTTCCTTGGAAAACTGGTGGAACCACGAGAGGAAGACTTGAGGAGCTGTTTTCAGTATTTTACAGACACTGTAAACCTAAACTCATTTAACTCCAGCCACTTTTGCCTTCTCATTCTTTAGGTGAGAAAACTATTTCCATGACGTTTGACTGCCCTGCTTTTCTGCATCACAGATGTGTCTGAGAAATTTTTAATTGATAGGGATGATACTTTAATGCATTGTTTTAAAATCTGATTTTTGAAGGATATGAACCATGATTTTTTTTGTAAAGTGTTTTCAATTCTTAGATGATAGAATTTCTCTCTACGTCCATGTAGCACTAATAACCACCCTTGACTTGACATTAGCCACTCCTTTTCCCTGTCTCTTTTACTGTAATGGAAAAGCAGCTATAAACTGTGTTTTGTTGACCATATTTTAATTACTCTATTATCACTTTGCTGTTATGAGTCAGCCAGCTTGATTAATAGCACTGTGACTAATATAGTGCCTTTGTTTCTACAAACAGCGACACCAAAGAGAACCTAAATAAGATCGTTCCAGTGATACTTTAATGTGTTGCATTTGAAGTCTTTGCTCCTTTGCTGCAAATTGTGCTCACTGCTTAACTTTGACCACAACTGAGTAAGATCACGATAGGATTCATTCCTCTTCTTCATAAAGGTTTGTTCACCCCAAAGTTTGGCTAGAGCAGCGCTGCTTGCAGGGGTCCAGCGAGAGCAGGTATGTAATGCTGTGTGTTAGACACATGCAGGGAACCCTGGGCTGCTTTGAGCCCAATTTGCTGTGAGCTGTGTACAATCACTCTCCATTTTACAAGGTCTATGGTTTGGCTTTCTGTTGGTTTGGCCACCTGTGCAGGCTGAAGGCAGGCAGGGGTTGGAGCTGGGCTGCGGGAGGTGTTCCTGCCAGGCGCTTTGCTGAGAGGTGAATCTCAGCCCACACAGCTCAGTGTGTGTCTTAAAACTGTGCTACTGCAGGAGAGAAAATTTGGCTTCCCTCTGGCACTCTTGAGATAGATGTGGTGATACCAGGCTATCAGATGGTGGTACTGCCTGTGACCTTTTCTCCTGAATTTTGTTACAGACCTTCCCCTCACCACAGCCTTCTCAAGCACATGAAAACTAGTATTTCCTTTAGAATAATTTTATTTAATGGTTTAACTCAATGTGTAGTCCAGCTGCTGAGTATAAATGAATAAATCCTTCTGCAGAATAGTGGGGTTTGGACCAAGTTACATCAGTAAGATAAAATTCTGTGTGCCAGTACTTTGGGGTGGCAGAGCGGGATGACAGCGAAAAGGAAATTCATCTTTCTTCTTGAGCTAACCCTCAGCCAGACATTTTCAAACTCAATACCATCTATTCCCTTTCACTCCTTCTTGGAGGTGAAAAACAGTAATAGTGCTATTCTGATATGTCAGAATAGCAGAAGCTATTTTGATGCTAAATTTGCCATACATGTCTTTGCATATTCTTGTGGCTGGAGAGGCATTGTACAGGAGGTGTCTCCTAGCTCAAACACAGACAAACTGAGAATAACTACCAGGAAGAAAAACAATAACAGTAAAAAGGAACAAAACTCACAGACTTTCCTCTGAAGATTAAACTGATGAGCTACAGGTAAGAAATAGCCAGACAAGATGTAAAACTCTAACACTTGAATGGTAGATTCATTATTTTTTATGTTCATAAGAATCTCTCCAAATAATGGATACTACAAAAGGTGATAGGGACAGAGCATTACAATATCAGCACAACTGAATTAGCTACCAATATTTGACAGGGGCTCACAAGGTGCTAATAAATTTGATAAACTCAGGGTGCAACAGAGTTTGATAAAACAAAATTAAGAACAGAGAGATTAGAAGGATCACAATAAAGTCAAATAATTGTTTTTAGAAATGAGTAAAATATGTGGCTGAATAATGTGCTCTTAAGATATTTGGGGGCTGAAGGTGGACAAAGGGTGTGTTGGACTTTTGTGAAAATAGACAGGTATTAATATGTATTCCTGTTTGTATAAATACAAACATATACATTCATTTGACAGAGATTTCCTTTGTGTTCAGCCAGCATTATCTGGGTTACATCACATGGGAAGCAGTAAGCCCTGAAAAAAAGATCCATGGGAAAGGATGAGTTTTAGCCCTATTCATAGATTCAGGAAGGCTGGGCTCTGGGAAGGGCCAAGCAGGGTAAAAAAAATCAAGACACTTTACCTGGGACTGGGAGAAAATGAGTCAGAGGTGGCCAGAGAGAAACGTGACAGGTTAGAAAGAAAACATAGCAAAACAATGGAAATTTGAACCAGAAACAAGATCTGAGGAGGAAGGTTAATTCCAAAGCCTTTTTCATTTACCCATCTGAATCACTGAGCAAGTGCTCAGCTGTAGATTGCTTACTCTGAATTAAGGTTAGAGAAGACACAAGGAAACACAGGCACAGGAGGAGCAGAACTATCCATGTGGGAGGAGGGTCAGGGCAGATGTGTTTTGCTTTGTCTCACCCAGAGGGAAGTGAGACTGAGATCCTACTTTAGTATTTCCCAAATTCCCTGCCACATCCCTGCACTTTCAGAAATGCCCCTCAGAGAAATGCAGTAGGCAGGTCCTGGAAATGATAGATCATCCTGACAAATAAATTTTTTTTAGAAGTCTATTCAGTATTAAATTAAATTGTCAGTCATTTCCTCACCGTTTCAGAAAGTTTATCAGAAAATCCCCTTTGGAGTAGAAAATGGCCTAGCAAAATTGCAAATCCATGAATTGACGTTGTACATAGTCTAACAAAGTAAAAAATATGTGAAATGTGTGCTGTATGGATTTAAAAGGTGCCTAGAGTTATTAAAAATTGCAGAAGCAGCACAGATATTCCTTAGCTTTCACTAACAGGCCAGGTAGTGCCTCTCATACTCTCAAAGAGCACCTTTGGTTTGAGACAGAGCTTTCAGTACGTGGGTTCCACGGGTAGTCAAACACCATTTCTGTAAAATGTGCACATTGAAGTTGGGAGTTTGTTTTGTTTGGGTTTTGTTTTTGAATGGCATGTGAAAGGCTTGTTGAGGAGCAACTTCTGTCATGGAACAGAAACTACTTACCTGAAGGGTTTAACTTTTCTGAGACTTTGTTTTTCTCTGTGTAGATTAAGCTACTTATTTTGCCCATCTCTGTGTAGCTTATTTTTGATACAGGCACAAATGCATGAAAATTTCTTCTTTTAATTGCTGTTCTTTCCGTGCAGCGTGTTCATGTAACATTTGTGTGGTTGATCTACACATAATTTTAGAATTCGTAAGAACTTTCTGAAATGAAGAGCTAGCTTACTAAGACCAGCTCAAGGTTTTAAAATGAATAGGTTTTTCCATTTATATCCATGTCACTAGCCACTTGTGGCAAACACCATCTGAAAACCACATCAATTTTTTCACCATCTAAGAAGTACATGATTTTTACAAAGTCTTTGAGAAAAAAAAAATACCCAGTTACTAGATAGGAAACATGAATTTCATCACCTGGGCTTTTGGTCTCATTGTTTGTTTGTGTCAGATGAGAAATCACAATTTGTTTATCCATAGATCATTTTTATTGAACTGTTCTGTTAATGAACAAACTAAAAGAACAAGAATGACATAGAGTATTTGACAGCATTTTAGGTATTTTCTAGAAGTCTCTAAAAGGCACTGTATGCATTTTAAATTAATACTTTTATGGTATTTTATGTAACTTCAGAGTTTTGTCATTTATCAATAAATTATGGTCTTTCCATAAATTCACAGCTACTTTATTCCAAACATTTTTTTACTTTCCTAAATAAGGGGAAGTACTTTAGCATATTTATTCATAATCAAAACCAAAACAGTTTTGATTTATTACAGTGAGTAATAAAATCTTTCCAACACTGAGTAAAAGATGTTGTCTGAGTGTCTGGAGTGGCCAAAAGAGAAGCAAACCTGGACCATCCAAATAAAATAGAGCCCATGGTGTGCAGCTGGGTTTCTGATGATGTGGCAAGACTGTACACCAAGTTCAAATGTGAGGAATTTTGAGACTGTTTAGGGAAAACAGGAATATTCTCAGCAAATAATGTGAACATTGCTGATTGGTTTTGATATAAATTTATTCAGGTACAGGATCTATTATCTTTCCATTGACTTTTATGAATTTTTATATCAATCAACATCTAACAGAAACCTCAAGCAGCACCAGTTACACAAGGAATATATACCTCAAGTGAACAGCATACCACTGGCTTTTCATTATAGTAAAGAACTCTGCATGGTCATTGCAATAAATTGGTAAGAGGGAGTTCTGTAGAATTTGTTTAGCCTGATAGACAGATTTTCAATGTAGACAAGTATTTCAAACTCCATTTATCATCATAGTTCCTTGCAGTAGTGCAATCATGTAGCCCAGGCAGGGATAAAATATCTTAGAAATTCCTGAGGATAAATTTTCACTGCTAGAGCAGCATTATTTGCACAGTGTTTCTGTTCAATAGTCCTTCTAAAGATGCAGTGAAAGTGGGAAGTTTAAATTTGTCCTTATAAGATCATAAATCATTGATGTCTTCAGTTTTTATGGATGCAACCAGAAATCTGTGGAGGAGGACACCAGGTGATAATGCAGGAAGTAATGAAAGTGGAATGAGTTGTGCATGCCCCAGAGGGACATTTGCCACTTAGAACACATTTGACCTTCAGGAGCCTATCAGAAGGGTGACTCTGGGGGGGAATTTCCTTACCTCTGGTGGCATTAACAGCCTCAGGATAAAATAATATCATCAGTTGTGAAATGACTTCCCTTCAGTAGTTCAGCTTTGGGTTCATTTTGTATGATGATACACGTTTCAAGAATACTTTTCTGCAGAAATGTTTATGCACAGACATATATTTTATTGCATTTTTTGACAATATAGATACTGTGAAGAAGTACTGAGTGTCATTTGTTCCTGTTAAACTCACAACCCAGGGTCAGCTTAGAGATGAGATTTACTGCCTGGTTTGCTTTCTGTTTGATAAGGTCAAGGTCATCTTTGACCACTGATGTAGGGGGAATCTCACAAATGAGAGCAGAGAGCACAGAGTGGTGCAGGAGGTTCCTCCCCACCTCATGTGGTGGGGGATGGAGCCCTCTTCAATTCCAGTTTCCCTCTGCATGATATGACCACCATACAGCCACAGGTGGTTTTGCTATGGATCAAGGAACTACTCTGCTTTATTCTGCTCTTTCTTATTGCTTGCTAGGAAGTCTCTGCTCACTGTGAGAGGGAACTGTGGAAATAAAAGAATGAAAGAGGAAGCTGGAAGGCAGATGGCCTTACTTTGCTATCTTGCATGGGACCAACAGCCAGATAAGACACCTAGAAGTAATATTTTTGCTGTTGCAAGGCCTTTGTGCTGCTCCTCACCTACTTCAGCAGCCTACTTACGTGCCATGCATTGCAGAAGTTGTTTTCATCTGCCCCACACAAGACAACAAGTAGGTGGGAGGTTTTGTATGATTAGCTATTTTTGGACTCAAAATCTCACACTCATCTGACAAGTTTTGGTTTTTACACCTCCAGATCTTTTTAGACTTTTAGACTTTTCTATTATTTCTACTTCCCACATACCCATGGTCACTCCTAGAGTAGTGGAGGAAGATGATGGCAAGGACAGATTTGAGCTGACAGCACTCACCTGGGAGTCCTACAGGGCTCAAGGATAGAGCAGCTGAACTGCAGATTTTGGGGTGTGCAGGATCCAACCCACTCTTGAGTCTGACCCTACACCAGGCATGCACAAAGGGGACTTCTTGGATGTAAATTTTCCAAAAGGCCTCAATGGAATCCCAGGAAACTGCAAACCAGTAAAACTGACATCTTTACTGCTCATTACCAAGACTGAGTGGGCCCATGGATAAATGTGGTGCAAAAAGAAATAGTAAATATTGTGACATTTGTGACATGATATACCACACTTACTGTTCATAGTATAGTTTAGTGAGGAGTCAGGGAATATAGACAAGTGGGAGACAAAATACAACCACATCTCTGAGCTTCTAAAGAATCCTTGATGAGTCTCACTGTAAGGCCACCAAAGAAGTTGAGCTATTACATGATAAGAAACTCCTCATACGAATATGCCATTGGTTAAAAGATAAGAAAAAAGGAGCAGGAATCAGTGAATGGTTTTTGCAGTGAAGTGGGTTCAGCCATGAGAGGTTTCCTTGGGGCCTGTGCCATTGTTCATGCCCTGGAATAGGCACCAGGAGGTGCTGGGATCACCACCTCTGTAAGTGCCCCAAAGGCAGGTGGATGTGACACATGGGCATAGAGTTTAGAGGTGAACACAATGGTTTTGAATGAACAGTTGGACTCCATTGTCTTAGAGGTCTTTTCCAACCTTAATAATACCAGGATTTAAAATGAAACCTTCAGAAGCTTGAAAAATGGGGAGTAGTGAATTAAGCTTGTTGATGTACTAGATTATTCATGTTAACTTAATCACTCATATTCACAATGAAGTTTGATGATACAGTAAGCTATTAATATCCATAACTAAGTTTGCTGAGTTATAACTATAACTAAGTTATAACTAAGCTATACAGGACTCAGAGAGGAGGCCTAGCTCCAGAGAACTATTAAAGGACTACAAAATACAGAGTGGCAAGGTGATAAAATGGCAAATGAAAATCAGGGCTGATAGTATGCTGGAATAGAGAGTAAGGACAGAATTAATGTGCTACGGAAGTGATGAATAAAACAAAGTGAGATTCTCAGGCAATTGTCTTTCCTTTTGACTTTTTTCCTTTCTAATTTTAACTACTAAATAGTAGATTACATCTTTTCACTCCCAAGCATGCACATGTATTAACACTCTTAGATTGTGTAGGTGGAAGAAATTGTACTGACCTTCAGTCAAAAATGTTCAAAGCTTCTGCCACGTTTTTCTACAGAAATATCTATGGTAGCCATTAAAATTCATTTCACCCTTACATTTAGCTTAGCTGGAAGTGCCTTCCTCACTTGAATATTGTAAGGAATTACATAGAAAAGGAGATCCAGGACTCCTGTTAATGTCAGAGAAGAGATGACAGGTTTTCATGTTGTGTATAGTGTACAATTATATACCATACAAAAAAAGCATGGCATGGCAAAAATTACTTTGTAGTGGCTGATTTTTATGGTATTCTTCTCTTAACAGTATTATCACAGTAACAGAACAAAGTGAGGAATGTTCAGCAGTTTATCTTAAGTATCCTGTGGAAATAGCACAGTCTTACACTGGGCAGGGAAAAGTCAGGTCAATATGAGAATTATTGTTTAGATTTCTTTGAATGGTTAGATAACTATGGTAACACAAAAGGTTTCAAGGTGCTAAAAAAATTCCTGTTTCCTGGAATATCCAGGAAATGAGGGTACTTTGGAGGAAAAAATGAAGAAAAAAGAAAACTAATCAATTAAACTAAACAATAAACTAAGCAATTAAGCAAACAAACAAAAAAAACCAAATCATCAAACAACTGAAATGAGAAAAAAAACCACATTTTGTCTGCAGTGACAGCTGCTACTCCATCCCTGCAGTGCTCATTGCTTTGCTACTTCTTTGCTACCCCACACCATGAGATTGTGTGACCAAGCAAAACCTCCCCACAAAAAACTTGCTGTGTGAGCCAAATTTAATGTGATAACTTCAGGAATGCAGGGGAAAGCAGGGCATAGCTAAAGCAGGTTGGATTGGAAAATGTTATTTCTTCTGGATGCAATTGCCTTAATTGTGTTTCCATGGAATCATACAGCAGGGTGTAGAAGGACTGTAGATTTTGCTGTTTATAGTAGTTTCTAACCAATCTTTGCTTTAAATTCAAGAAATAGAGTATTAATTCACTCAGGAGTAGTGGGGAAACAAACTGTCTCCCTGCCAAAGACTAGTGAAACTTTAACCCTTCTGTAAGGTTTGCCTTTTTTTATTTTTCTTCTCTTCTCTTCTCTTCTCTTCTCTTCTCTTCTCTTCTCTTCTCTTCTCTTCTCTTCTCTTCTCTTCTCTTCTCTTCTCTTCTCTTCTCTTCTCTTCTCTTCTCTTCTCTTCTCTTCTCTTCTCTTCTCTTCTCTTCTCTTCTCTTCTCTTCTCTTCTCTCTCTCTTCTTTCCTTAATTTTTTTTTGTTTCCTTTCTTCTTTTTTTATGTATTTGTTTTCAATAGAACTTGCTGTACCTGGCTGTGTATCCCCAAAGGAGAGTTAGTTTCCTCTTAGACCTCATGAAAGAGCATGAGCCCAGAAGGACACACTGTCTATGTTAAATGCTTACTGAGGCTTCTCATGATTAGTCCTGGAACTGGAGAAATCCTACAGGAGAAATTTCCCTTGCATCTCCCATGTATATCCATGTCTGTGATGAACATAAACAAGAACAGCAGTTTCCTACAAAAGCAGTTGGAGTCTCTGGGATCACAAAGTCACTTTGTTATGACTGTCAAATGTGGATATGAATGAAGGTGTCTTGAGTGGTGGGAGACAGCTGAGCCCATGGGAGTAGGAATGGCTGCAATAATAACAACTAAACTTGTAGGACTTGCTGCAGTTAAACTTCAGCATGATGTGGGGCTGTTTCTGGATTTTATGGATCCAGTCAAAGCTCAGGGTGTAGTCAGAAGGAATATTGGCAGGAATGACAAGGAAAACCTGTTCCATTCCCAGTCAGTTCAGCCACCTAGCCCCAGATAATTTGCATGGCAGAGCCCTAAGGAGCTGGGAATTGGGAATCCTGTGAGAGGTGCCCAAGCTGCCCCATAACTTTAACAAACAGAGAAACTTGAGAGTGTTTTCATCTTAGATCACAAATTTCAAACAGTGTCTTTCCACAAGCAAAATTATGTTTTCTCAAACAGACACAAGAAAAACTTGAAAATTTTAGACTCTTTTGCCATATTTCTTTTAAAATATGCTCCAAGACTAAGTCTTGGAGAGGCAGGAGGAAAAGAAAATAAGTTTTTTATGTCTGGGTCGGACCATCCTTTGTGAAAATGTAGAACAAAATTAACATTTTACTTTTCACATAGATGATGGTGAATAAACATGAAAACACACTTTTTAAATTAATTTATTTTTTTATTTAATATTCAAATTTAAAAAAATCTCTGTTGAAAAATCCAAAGTTTTCAATAATATTCCAGTGCAAAAATATAGTCCTTGAGACAAAATCTTCCATACTACTACCTCCAAATAAATTAAATTACAACAGACACATTTGAATAGTTTGGCACAAAAAAAAAAAAAAAAATAGGAAAACAGAAATTTTTAAAATCTGAGAGTTTAAGTTAAGTCAGTGCAATACAGATAGTCACATTATCTTGAGATATTAAGTAGACTGCCCTCCTGGTAACTTCAGTGCATAATAATAATAATAATAACAGTAACCAGCAATTAATCATAAGTTCTCTAGTTCAGAAATTTGCTTCAACATCTTTAAGCATGTCTGCTCGCTTGATTTGGATTTAGATATGTTTAGTAGTAAGCAGACATAAATATGTTTTCCTGAATAGAGTAACTTCCCCATACTGGTGGTTGTATCTCCACGCCAAAGAGAAGAGACTAATCTCATAACATCCTTCTCTCAAGACAGCACCAGATAGAAAGCTGGATACCATTATAATGTAATTTCAAGATTTCCATACAGAAGCTGGGTAAACACCGCCTCATTCTGTATTTTCAGGTCAACAAACATATAACAAATAGACAGAATTTTAAGACAAAGTCATTTCTTGCATAATATTAGGGATTATAAATACTTTGATTAGTATTTCTTTATAAATAATTACTTAAGGCACTTAAATATTAATAAATAAATGTATAAAAAATTAATAGAAAGATTGAAATAAAAAAATTCTTGTCTCAAAAAGATTTGCTCAGTAGCTCAGTACAGAAGATCATAAGATAGCATTAGCATTTGCAGAGCCTCTGAAACTGGCTTCTTTTTCTTTTGTGAGAACTTGAGGTATCCCCCAGTTTTTGTAAGACGCTGAACAGCTCATTCACAGCCTTGCGCTGAATTTTCAAGTCGCCCATCTGTAATAAGCAAGAAACAAATGGAACAAAAGTCATGCCAAGATCTGTAATTGTTTACTGACCACACAGGCTACCCTGCTATCAGGGTAAAACAGAAGGACATCTGCAGTTTTCAATTCCCTACTACCTGATTCCCACAACAAAGCACCACCATGTCACAGATTTTTGCTTTCCACTTTCTGAGCTGCTTTGCAACCATTTGCAGACCAGCCATGCTCTGACACAGAGCTACCCTGCAGTTAAAGCAGCTCACTCCACTGGGGCATTTTCTGCTCACCTCTGAGCAGCTCAGTGCTTTGTGCCATGGGCACAACTCCATGAGCCAAGGGCTCCCACAGCCACTGAGCATTCCACAGCCAGGCACAACATCCCACCCAATTCCTGTGCCACAAAGGGCTGTGTCAGGGGCAGCTCTCGTGGACACACTGTGTGACAGTGCTGCCAGCACCTCTGTGCCACATTGCAGCAAGTCTCAGCCCTACCCCACACTGGAGACCTGCAGCAGCCTCTGCAACTGGAAATATTTGGTTTTCCATCATGAACTGAGTTACGCAGGGATTACCACATAGGTTACTGAAGTGTTATTATCTGAAATCGCATTCAAATCACAACTGGAAAATGTAATGTCACAAGCCTTGGAGGCAAAGGAAGAGATTTACCTGAAGTTTTGTCAGGTCCTTGAGATCTTCTATCTTCTTTGAGCCATCAGAAAGGCTTTCTTTCAGAGTATGGAGCTCCTCAGCTATGTTCCTAACATGAGCCTTTGATCTGTCAGTGTTTTCAAGCATTTTCAAGTACATGGAAACAATCTGACTCAGGATGATCCTTTTTTCATTTCTCTGTTGAAAAATGCAATCAAAAAGGCCTGTGAGTGCCCAAAAACAGGGAAAGGAAGGAAGATAAAACAGAATAAAACAGGAGTTCTCTGCCACTTGAAGGTGTTGCAACTCATCTCCTGGGCTTGGCTGTACCTCTGGGTCAATTCATGGTGCAGTATAAAGGTTTTCTGTGAGGATTTTTGTCTCATTTCCAAGTTACTGAAGAGAACTCTGCTCACATTTGTTCTACCACAGCTAATTACTAGGGTTCTGGGAGCTGCTTTGGACCAAAAAATCACCTGAGATGCTTCATCATATCTGGCTTTGACTCACCTCTGTCCAGCTTGACAGCTTCTCTGTAAAAATAGGTCCACCATCAGCTACATCAGAATGACTTGAATTCTGCAAAAAGAAACAAACATATCTATTATACAAACAATATTTATCACAACAAGAATTTGTGTTCATTATTCAAATGAGCATCAAAATTCAGATTTTTGTACATCTGGCCTTTAGCTATCACAATTCTTTCACTTCTCTAGCCACCAAGTTCCATTGCTTGGCTGCCTGATATAAGATATGGTATTAGTCCTCTTTTCAATGTCATCTCCTGCTATAACTCACTTTTGCAAATCTATTTTCCCAAATGCTCCCTGTAAGTTTTGCTATTGACAGATGAAAATAAGAGCTCATAAGCACAGCAACTGGCTAGGAAATCATTAGGTCTGATCTTGTCATGTTTTGTGGTAAGTCAAAGCCCAGCAGTTTGTAACTTAAAGCTTAAATTCACACAGTCTCAGTAAAATCTCATATGGAACAAGAGTGAGCTGTTTTTAGTATAAAACTATTTTTATTTGCAGATCTGGAGAATATCCCAGTAGCCCACAGGCAGGTATGGGGATGTGCAAGATTAGTGGGCTACTGAGAGGCTCAGAGGGATGGAGTTTAACCATCAGATGTTGGCAACTGGTTCTAGGAAACAAACAGCAATATACCTCTCCTTCCAAGGAAAGGCAAACTGAATCATTTCCTCTTCTGTGTGTCTTTTTTTCCTTTTTGTATACAACACTGACTATTTCCTTCTTTTGTCTGCTCAGTAATTTAAATACAAGTGCAAAGAGAAAACTTGCAGTCTGACAGGAGCCTGTTAGGCTGATTGGCTCTCCATGCTCAGCACACTACCAAACTGATTTTTTTTCTATTTCTGAAAGGTAGAGAGCACCTGCTATGGAGCAAAGTTTTAATGTCAGTGCAAAAACCTCACCATGGCTCAGCATGTCTTCCACAGAGTTATATATATTCTAGTAAGACTCTCTCTGCTCTATGCTAATCATAAATTTAAGACATAATGCCACTTTTACAGCCAGTTTCCTTCAAACACTGAAGTATCACACTAGTCTTTACCACCTCAGGGTGGGTCTCTGACTACTGAATTTCAACTGTCATTTGCACAAAGTTATGATGAAATAATGGAAAAATCAGAGTTGAAAATAGGAGCAGACTGTTGTAGTTGTTTCCATGCATTTAGAGGGAGGGAAAAAAACCAACAAAAATATATTGAAAATAAAAGATGTTAATTAAAAGTTACTCTATTGTAGATCTGTTGTCTCTGTGACAAAACCCTGAATTCAGCTGTGGACTACTTTAATGCCTCCCAGATGAAGATTGGTGAATTACAATTATCAAGTTACCAAAATTGTATTTGACAAGAAAGATTGTCATGCCAGATTACATTCCCATGTCAAATCACATTCCCATGCCAAATCATAGCCACACATGTGGAAGTGGAATGATTGGATGATGAAAAACAATAAGTAGAAATCACCTTTGAGCAACACACTACTACAACTTAAAATAAGTAGCAAATGCATTTGTTAAAGCAAAAGTTCATCTCCAATTTTTTTATGTTGCTAACCAGCACTGTATCTCCCATTGACATTACTAACATAAAATTTTAAAAGTCAGTTAATTTCATCTAGTCAGAACTGAATAAAGATTCATATATTCACCATAAATTGCAGTAAGATTTCTTGTTACTAAGTATTCCATGTAATCAAAGCTGAATTGAGCTAGAAGAAACTATTGTGAAAGAAAGAATATCCCTAAAATAAATGCAAATTACTACAATAACTATGACTATTTAAAAACTGAATCAGGTAAATGAAAGAACTTAGTAAAACAAAAAAAATTTATCTAAATTCTTGTTTAAAAAAGGCATGATCAAAAAACTAGTTCCATGATTACCCTCTGTTGGTACATACTGAGTATGTCATGCAGGGCTCAAGTTTAGACTATATGTAAAGCACAAGCAGCAGGAGAAGAGAAATGCAGTAGAAGATTATACTTACAAAATCAGCTTTCAGTTTGTCTATATCATTTTGGAGTTGAAGAAGATTCAATCTACTTTCAATATGTCCAAAAGAAATCACGATGACAGACAGAACAAACAAGCTGTAGGTTTGGAAAGCCATTTTCTTGATGATGGTTCAGTTAAACTGCTCAGATAAGTTCTGGGAGAACAGATCTAAGAGAAGAGAGCTTCAACTTCTAATAGTTTAATGTTCTATTAGAAGCAAGTAGATGACTGAACTTCATCATCCTGTCAGTGGTATTTATACCTGGTCTTGAATTTTTTTTTTATTTCGTCATCACAGGCTGTGTATATTTAGACAAGATAGTGTTAGATAAGAACCCTTCATTTTTGGCTAATCAAGGGAATCCCTCGAAAGCATCTTTGTTAAAGCATGGTCCTGGAAAAATTTTCAGTGGTTCATCAATGGGTAAGGTTTACGTGGCAGGTTGTGAAGTTTCTTTTACACGTGGTTGGGGAAAAGGGGGAAATTACGATACTGGTCGAGGAATGCGCGTTGTGGCTCAAACCTATTCTTACACACCCTCTGAAAAAAAAAATCTTATCTTGTGGTTAAAGGGTCAGTGCAACAGTCAACTCATTTCTGGTATTCTTTTGAAGTAACCACTGAGTTTGCCATGGTGTTCTATACAGACACTTAGAGATTTAAACATTCTTTCTGCTGCTGTGCTTTGGTGAAGCACTGTTTGCATCCTTTCCATGGTCTAAAGTGCACTTCTGCTGCTTTTGCATTCTGCACCTCCAGATCCAGAATAGGACAAACAAGGTTCCAGCATGAATGCAACAATGTGTCATATTAAATTCCTCTCTGGTTGTCTACTGTCTGTGGGAGCAGAGTATTTAGTACTTAAGACACTCATTTCTGCTTGGCAATTATTAAAATTCCCCACCTGCCATTTCAGTGTGTGTAGAATTTGAAAACAGAAAGATATGGATGAAAACAAGCCCCATTGATGAAGGGTGGTCTCTGAGTGCATACAGAACCCTGAAAAAAATCTGTTGAGGATAGTGGGGAAAATGTTTTTATATAGGAACTAAACTCTTTGATTAATATAATGGGGAGAAAGCTTATTCTGAAGAGTCTTATAAAGAAATCAGATAATTTTAGATTTAAATACATGAATGGAGGGTGAGGTGGAACCTACAAGGGAAAGAAAAGAAGAAAGAAAGAGAGAGAGAGAGAGAAAGAGAGAAAGAGAGAAAGAGAGAAAGAAAGAAAGAAAGAAAGAAAGAAAGAAAGAAAGAAAGAAAGAAAGAAAGAAAGAAAGAAAGAAAGAAAGAAAGAAAGAAAGAAAGAAAGAAAGAAAGAAAGAAAGAAAGAAAGAAAATAAAAGAATGAGAAAGAAAAAAGAATGAAAGAATGAGAAAAAAGAAAAAAGAAAGAACAAAAGAACAAGAAAGAAAGAAAAAGAATGAAAGAATGAAAGAATGAAAGAACGAGAAAGAAAGAAAAAGTAGGAATGAAAGAACAGAAGAACAAGAAGAAAGAACAATACAAAATGAAAGAACAAGAAAAGAAGAACAAAAATGAAAAAATGAATGAAAAAAATGAAAAAGAAGGAATGAAAGAACGTAAGAACAAGAAAGACAGAAAAAAATAAATGAAAGAACAAAAGAACAAGAAAAAAAACAAAAATAATGGAAGAAAGAATGAAAGAACAAGAAAGAAAGCAAAAGAAAGAATAAAAGAACGTAAGAAGGAGAAAAAAAAAAAAAGAAAAAAAAAAAAAAAAAAAAAAAAAAAAAAAAAAAAAAAAGAAAGAAAAAAAAAAAAAAAAAAAAAAAAAAAGAAAAAAAGAAAAAAAGAAAAAAAAAAAGAAAGAAAGAAAGAAAGAAAGAAAGAAAGAAAGAAAGAAAAAGAAAGAAAGAATGAAAGAACAAAAGAAAGAAAGAACGGAAAAAAAAAAAGAAAAGAAAAAAAAGAAATAAAGAAAGAAGCAGAAAGAAAGAAAGAAAGAAATAAAGAAAGAAAGAAAGCAAAGAAAGAAAAGAAAAAAAAAAAGAAAGAAAAAAAAGAAAAAAAAAAAAGAAAGAAGAAGAAAAAAAAGAAAGAAGAAAGAAAGAAAGAAAGAAAGAAAAGAAAGAAAAGAAGAAAAGAAAGAAAGAAAGAAAGAAAGAAAGAAAAAGAAGAAAAAAGAAAGAAAGAAGAAAGAAAGAAGAAAGAAAAAGAAAGAAAGAAAGAAAGAAAGAAAGAAGAAAGAAAGAAAGAAGAAAGAAGAAAGAGAAAGAAAGAAGAAAGAAAGAAAGAAAGAAAGAAAGAAGAAAGAAAGAAAGAAGAAAGAAAGAAAGAAAGGAAAGAAGGAAAGAAGGAAAGAAGGAAAGAAGGAAAGAAGGAAAGAGGAAAGAAGGAAAGAAGGAAAGAAGGAAAGAAGAAAGAGGAAAGAAGGAAAGAAGGAAAGAAGAAAGAAAGAAAGAAAGAAAGAAAGAAGAAAGAAAGAAAGAAAAAAAGAAAAAAAGAAAGAAAGAAAGAAAGAAAGAAAGAAAGAAAGAAAGAAAGAAAGAAAGAAAGAAAGAAAGAAAGAAAGAAAGAAAGAAAGAAAGAAAGATGTAATAATGCTATTCAAGGATGCTTCTAAGCACTGTACACAAATGCAAAGCTGACATGCCCGCCCATGGCAGAGAGGTTGGACTAGATGATCTTCAAGTCTCTTCCAACTCAAACCATTTTTATTCTGTGATTCTGTGCCAAAAATCAGAATCATAGAACCATTTCATTTGGAAAAGACCATTAAGGTCATCAAGTGCAACTTCTAACCTAGCACTACTGAATCAACACCAAAACATGTTCCCAAACACCACATTCACATGCCTTTTAATGACCTCTAGGGATGGTGACAAAGTGGAGGTCCTATCAAAATTCAAAGTGCACTCAGAATTCAGAGTGGACTCAGAATTCACAGTGAACTTACAAATGCCAGCATGCTGAACAAACCTATTGATTGAAACATCTGGATTAAAATATTGGAAAGACATCATATGGCTCAGCTAAATATAGTCTTATACACACAGGAAAACCAAGAATATTTTAAAAGATGGGGACACCTGCTGAGGTTCATTGGCTGGTCATGAGTCAATGGAGCAATTCGTTGGTGAAGTGTTGGAAAGGGCATGTAAAGTGGGAGAGTGAAAATGATTCCTGTTACCCATGGCACTCTTTAGGCAGTCAGAAACACACGACCGGAAGAGGGACTGAGTCATGAAGCCCAGTTTTTGCCATTACAGGTTGTAATTGGAACAGTGCTTTTGAGTTGAATTACTAGAGAGAACGTAAGAAAGAGGGCAATTTGGGGAAAATTCTTTACCCAACCTGATCAGTCTTCCTAACACATGAAGAACAAACTACAACACAATTGAACACAACTAATTGCTGTAATTTTCCAGCCAAGCAGAAGATGCAATTCCAGGTGAAATACTAAGGCTGGAATATTGCCTTCTGCAGAGAACTATTCACCCAGAGTGACTGTGCTGGATTAGGCTGCTCTGTTGAACTTGTCAGACACACATCTCATCCACAGCAAGCTGTGCCCCTCTGATGACCTCCTTTTGGTCTCACATTACAACTAAACTGCTAAGAATAGCAGGAGGATGAAGCATCAGAAAAAAGGGATTTTGCCAACTCACATTTTGTCCATCCTGGTTATAGTTTCGACAGGTTGCTTGGCTAATTTGGTCACTAAATATCCTCACTCTTCAGAGAAGGGCACTTGCCACGCATCCAATTTTGCAGGTAAGAAAATAGAAGCACGTAGCAATGGGATAATTCATGATAATTCAGCCTCTGAGAAAGGCAAATCTAGGAATAGAAACAGGGTCTCCTAGTCCCATTGCAGTGTTCTCCCCACAATGCAGTGCTACATGTATTTTATTATAAACCAAGGCAAGAAATTAAGCAAAAAGCGAAGAAAAAAGCCATGACATCTGTCTCTGTTATGCCATCTTCTGAGTGCAGGTCTGAATTTTAGGTACACTCTCTTGCCTGGGAGGCTAGACTCAAACCTTTTGCTAATCTCCACATTCAAATTATCACACGAAGCATTGAATAGTCTGTGGTAAATCATCAACTGCACTGAAATGTATTTTAATACAGAAATATAGCATCCCTCTTCCAAATCCATTACATTTTAATAAATGGTTCACATACTAGTGCCACAATATTCTCTTCTGTTGACACATAATATCATGTCTCCAAATCATTTTGAAATTAGGAAAGTGCCTACAGCAGGTGGTAAAAACATGAGGGTCCTGTGTCTCTTCCAGCCCTGTTTTGCTTCACATTCTGCCCAAAGGGGATGAACCAGATCACCATTGTCCAGTGTATGTCTTGTGGCCAAAGAACTGTGAGCAGTCGGGTTGAGAGGTAGACCCAGGTTCAGATGGCTCCCCTGCACTCTCTGTCCTGAGAACCAACATAATTGCAAACAACTCAGGAGGTATCCTGAAAATATCTGCACTTTCCACTAGGAGCATGCAATTTTTATCAGTGTTCTTCAGCAGATATCTGTGAAGTGCATGATGGAGAGGACTGAACACTCAACACTAACACAAGCTCTTTGTCTGGACACTTGTCCTAATCTAGTTGAAAGAGATGCCAGAACAGGATTGAAAAATCTTGTGCTTCATAGAATTGAAGTGATCCTTCTATGAGACTCCATAGTCACAGCTGGATTATCATCTGGTCCAAACACAGAAGGAAATGAAACCAAGGCATTTTTTCATTTTGCTGCCTGGAAGTCATCTGACTCATCATGCAAAGCAGAGGTTTCACACCCTTCTGTTCATACAACACCTTACCCCAAATACCCGAAGATGCCCTTGCAAAGTCATGTCAGATTTCACTATGACCCCTGATTACAGCTTTTTCCCTTTCATTTTTTGTTTTATGCCTGCTCCTCAGAGCGTTGAGTGGTTTAGTGAGCAACTGCCCATGCCAGTTCAGCAGATTTCTGCCTGACTTTCATTTCACTAAAGCAGAGTGGCTTTCTCTATTATCACTGCACCAGAAAAGAGCCCATGGTTGGAAAACCCTCTCTGAGTTGTCATTCTGACCTTCTATCACACTTCACAACCTCCCTTTCTTACAAAGCAGCAGAAACAATTCCTCTATTTCCTCCTTCACAGTGCTGGGGCGGTGGAGGGGGGGTTGGCACTCTTGAGGGTGTTAAGTGGTTAAACTTTGCCCACTCATTGTGCCAGTGCTAGGTAATTCCTAAACATTGGTATTCACCTTGTTACCATCTGCAAAGTAGGTGTCTTGATAATCAGGCTTCATGACTAAGGGGGACTTAAGGGGACTTACAAGAACGTGAGAGAGGGAATTTTTACAAGGGCATGCAGTGATAGGACAGAGGGAATCAAACTGTCAAAGGGAAGGGGATTATTAAGTATTGGGAAGAACTTCTTTACTGTGGAGGTGATGAGACACTGGAATATCACCCAGAGATGTTGTGGGGTCCCTATTCCTGGAAGTGTTCAAGGCAAGTTTGGATGGGGCTCTGAGCAACCTGGTCTAGTGAAATACTGCCTGCTCATGTAGTCAAACTGCATGATCTTTAAATTCTCTTCCAACCCAAACTTTTCTATGATCCTACAAATTGGCAACTGACCCTTACAAACATATTGTAACACTGTCATTTTCCCCACCAAAAAAATGAAACAAAACAAGACAAAACAAAACAACAACAGCAACAACAACAAAAACCCCAAAGAACAAAAGCCCCCAAACCAATAAACAACATAGCAATCCAACTGAACAACAATCAAAACCAAAAATCAAATACAAATAACCAACCCACCACTCTTCTACAGTTATGGATATGCTTCATCAGTGCTACAAATGTAGGATGTAATTGGCTACTCCTTCTGACCACTGGATCTCTGGGATTTAGAGGGTGTTCCCAGTAAGGAAAATGTTGGCACAAATCATCTACTTTGTTTTATATGGTGCCTTGAGATGCTGGCTTAGAATAGGGGCTGGACAGTGTTAAAGGAATAAAGTAGGCAATTATTAAAATGCCTTCAAAGGATACACCTTGGGCAGTACAAGAGCCCAGCCATGGCTCCACCCCAAATGGATCCCTGAGTCACAAGTTTTCCCACTTTTATAAGTTTTGGTCTATTTACATATTGGGGTTAATTGTCCAATTACAGCTTCAGGTTATGAAGTCCCATCCTCCCAGATTGCTCTCCTCCTCAGTTTGCTGTTGTTTACACTTTTTGGGCCTGAAGCTGCAATGGTGTCCTTGGTTCCCAGGCTGGAAAAGGATTGTTTTGTCTAACTAAACTGTGAAGAGAACTTGCTAACATTTTATATGAGGTTCAGGGTTATATACCTATGCAGAACAGAATCTGGAAAATATGAAAGCTAGAACTTAAAGCATCAATAAGACAAAATTTCAGTGTAGAGAGAAGTTCTGAAATGCTCAAAATAAACTGCTTTTACATTTTTCTAAACTAAATTTTCAGCCCATCCCAAGGACACTGAAGATTATATTGTATGGGAGAGTTGGAAAACTAGTTTGTACAATTGGAAGTATGACACAAGGAAGGCCCTTTGGCCTCCATTACATACCCCTGTCTGCATGAAAATGCAGACAGGGGGAAAGCAGATTATTGATCGCTCTTTCCTCTCAAAACTTTCTCACACACATTAGCTGTTGGGTCTTCTGAAAAAAGGGAAGGAAAAAGAAACTAACACTTGGTGGTGTTAGACATCTAGAAAGACAGACATCCAAACATATAACAGGCTGACAGGTACAACTTGAAGTTGATTAGAGTGTAAGCTCAAAATTATTAAAATCTTGGTACTTTGACTAACGCAAGACGTCTGTTTCATACCTTCCTTCAGTTTTTTTAATTTGGTAAACCCATGCAGGAGTTCCCCACCAAACACTAATGATTCCTTTCTGAATTAGCAACAGGAAATAATTACCCCTTGTGGTGGAATTACTCATCTATCCTGTAACAGTTCAAGCTTTTGCTTTGCCCAAGAAGAATAGGATAGCCAGGAATGGCTGTTCTGGACTGGCCTTTCTCAAACATTACAGTGGACTTTATGGAAATTCCTACCTGTATTACTATCAGCTCTGTATTGCTAAACACTCCAGTAGTAACATAATATAAATATTCAGGACACGTGTTAAAATAATTTTCTGGAGATGATAACAAATATTTTCCTCAGAACATCTGTTCTCATTAATAGCTGTTCATGTCTCTGTTTCTAAAATCAGCATAATTCTGTATTCCTTTTATTTTCCTTGAAAGACTGTCAAATTGACATATATGAGGAATTCTGAGCCTGTAAAGAAAGCCCTAAAACACCCATTTTCTCATTGCTAATTCTGCATGGACTGCAATATGCAATGGAGACCAAAGTTTCCTTCTTGTTTCTTGTGCCATATTTCAAGTTGATACAAACTGGTATTCCAGCTTTCCAAAAAAAGCACAGTTGGCATGTATGAATGATTTGGAAACTATAAGGTATCTGTGTGACCTAACCATGAGAAAGGCAGGTGAAATTCCAAAATACTATTTTTCTTGTATTAGAATATGAAAAAAAACTTTCAATGTAGCTGACAGTTATAGACAAAAGGGGTGTGAATTTTTACTCTATATTTCTATTGTCTGGAATTTTTCCATATATCCAAATTCTGATTGATATCTATTGATGATAAAATGGAATAAAATTCTAAGTATTATTGTATTTAATTTAAGTCCATATCAATGGAAAAGCAGCAAAACTGTTGGCACATCAGCTGTCTAAATTGTGGCTGGTTTACAACCTCCTGTGGGACAACCATAGATTGTCTACAGGTTTTTCTACATAAAATCTTCCATTTTCACCCTTTCTTCTTCATTCTTCCAAGAGGAATAAAACACTTTTCAAAGTTTTCTGTGTCCAACACCATAAAATCCTTTGGAGGTACTGCCTGTTATGAGCTTTATATCATAGATCTTAAAGTGTTTGTTTCCTCTTCAAAGCACCAGCTTCTTGCTTTATATGATTTTATTAATCTTGGGATACATTTTAGAGTCTGGGGGTTGAGATTTTGGTTGCAGGGAAAGAACAGAAAACATGAACTTATAAAAGCAGAATAAAGCAAATAGAAAAACATATTATTCAAAGACAATTATTTCAAAGTTTTTTACTAATATTTTTGAAATACTTTTGCCTAGGCTTTTTGTACACTAGCACTGACAGCATTCATATTGTTGATTTTTAGTATTAAGCAGGCAATGGTATCTATCCCATGCTGACAGTGCAACATACTGACTGCAGTAGAGGACATTTTGTGCCTTGGTGGATGTGAAGCATTCTACAAAATAAAGATATATTTTATTGAAATAGTTCCCCCCAAAGCGATCTTCTAAGGTTTTTTAATTCCTCTGTTCCTTCCAGTTCAAGATATTCCCTGATTCTGTGATTCCTTAATACCCCTACTCTTCATAAGACCAACATGCTAGTATTATGATAACACTTACCACAAATATTTCCATTCGTTTCAAGGTAGTATTTTAATTCACTTTGAGAGGGCTAATTCATGAAGAAAACAATTCCACTGTAATTTGTAACACTGACTGTGTTCTGTAGTTCTGACTTTCTGATATTTCCTGTGATGTGATGTGTATACATCTATTGTTGCTGTACAGTACTGACAGAAAAAACGTCATGTTTTGCTCACAGTGTCTTTCCCCAATTCCCAGTAAATGAATTCATGTTTTCCTCTATACTTCAACTCTCCATACAGAGATGTGTGCTATTTTCGGTCCGTTACTCAGTTTCATTTTCATAGGATCAGATCCACCTTGAAAAGAATCAAAAAAGCTGCTGGAACTTCTACATCCAAGTATCTGTGACCTGTGAGCCTTGTGCCCAAGACCCTTTTTCAGAAGAGCTGTGTAATTTTTAAAGAGAGAAGACCCAAGGATGCTACTCTTGAGCCAGCCGTTGGTTTTTGTATGTGCTCGGTCAATCCCTTCAGGGATCTCCATTAACTTCATCGGAGGCCAGCTTGAAACCTCACAAAAAAGCATGGACTCAACTGAAAATTCATTGCAGATTGATAACAATACTTTTCATACATTCTTAACACTTTATCAAAATGGGACTTTTCAGATGATCAACCTGTCAGTGAGCCAGTCCTGTTTGTCTTACTCTCATTATACTTCTAGAATTTCTCCACATGTTGGGGTTTTTTTTTTCCTTCTCCTTACACTGATTTTCTCTGCTGCTGGTTTTTATTTGAATTGGAGCCTTTTGATTTTTGAATTCAAGTCCATTTGAGTTTTCATTGTACAGTTGCATTTGTTTTCACGGGGTAAACTTCCCGGTTGTTTCACTTTATCTTACAGACATATTTATTTTTAGTAATTAATACTCACATTTAAATTGGAAAGTACACAGTAGTGAAAACAATCCTGCTTTAATTTCTTATTGAATATTGTAAGTTGAAATGTCATCATCTGAGGGAAAAAATCTGATCATTTTCTTGTTATTCGTTACACAATTTGTAATTGTTAATTATCACATATGTGCATGGAAACACAAGTGTGTAGGAGTGGGCACATGTTGAAGGCTAAGACAATTATCTTTTCCAAGCATCAGTAAGAAAATATCCATTAAATGTTTCAAACCAGCCTAGAGAGTGGACATTTTCTGTCATAATCATTTGGAAACCTCCACAGGACGTTTCTTAGAAGAAATCTTCTATGTGGTGCAATCTTTTCTTCTAAAACAATCCAGGAGACGGTTTGGTGGGGATTCCCCTCACCTGCCAATCTCTTTAGTGCCATTCATAACTGTGTGACTAAGCAAGCCAGTCATCTTTACTCACAGAGAAAAAGCAAACCAGTACACAGATTTGGTCCTACCTGTTTCTGCCCAGCCTCCAGCACACATATGAGAATGCCACAAAGTCAGGCTTACAAGCAATTCATCCACAGATAACATTTTACTTAGAAACAGACTTCTTGAGAGGAGTTTACTTGCAATGATTTTTCAGTTAGATTCAGAATTTCAAGTGAAAGAAGAAATATGCAAGAACTTTGCTTTTTAGTAGTCAAAAAATGAAGATGGTGCTTCACACCCTAAGTACATTTCCTCTTCATCTCCACAGGAAGTAAGGCTGCCTATAGAAGAGCTACTGTGGGTCGAGTGTAGAGGCACTTCACTTTAAAGTTGCTCATCTTTCTTTTTGAAAGGCCTAAAGTAACAACTATGAAGTGCTCTGAATGAACATATTCTAGTCCTCCTTAGGAAAATATTTAATTGTTTAGTAATGCTTTTCAAAAAAATTCAAACACAAGAAATGAGAAACTGAATTTTGTTGCATTTTTAACAGACTATTGAGTTTCTGACCCCAAACTACAATAAAACAAGCTTTTAAAAATGAAAAAAAAAAAAAAAAAAAAAAACAACCAAATATTGCTTTCCTTCCCCACAAATTGCAATACTACTATTTTCAAGAAAAACAAAATACAGTTTCAAGTCTCATACTTTAAAGTAATCGAAATGCAGGTACTGTGGCAGGTTGAGTTGTTAATCTTTTCCTAAGGAAATGAAACTTATGCAGTTTTTTAGCTGTCAGTTCCTTCCTTGTTAGTAACTTTTGAGCAGTCAGCAGTTTCTTCTGATTTTGAGAGGCTCAAAAAAAGTCTCACAGATAATTTAACTCCTTCCACCTTCACTGAATTTGACAGCTAAGCAAATGCAAGGTTGTCTACTAATGATGATACCAACATGTTGGTATTTTAAAGTGTTTATATGACTTTGTTACCATAAGGAGAGGAATACCTTTCCTAGCACTGCTGTTCAGTTGTTGTGAAAGAATATTAATTTCATCAATAATTCATGGGTTATTAATGATTTAGGAAAGTATCAATTTTATTAATATCCCTATTAGTATCTAGGAAAGTCTATATGGCAGTTATGAAAAACTTTCAAAACTTATGAAAAATAGTAGTGAAAGGAACCTTCCCCTGCCACCTAAATTGGTCATTCTGTTTTGTAATAATGTGCACAGGGCTCTGGGCTTTTACTTTATCCTTTTTCAGTACCTCTGGTTTTGCCACACCAGCCTATTCTGTGCATATTTATGCAGCAAAATTGAAGGGAAAACTGTAACATATTGCCACAATAACTAGGATGGGTTTATTTTGATCTAGGTAGTGTGAATATCAGTAGCAGAGGAGCTGTGATACTCCAGACTTTAGCTGTAGTGTTCTACCTCTGCCTCCCTGTGCACAAGTAAAGCACAACAGTCCTTCCACACTTTGCAAAAGTACACAGGCAAGCTGAGTATTAACTGCAGAGAGCTCAGAATTCAGGAACACCCACTCATCAGCACACTTGACCTGCCCTGCCCTTTCCATAAGAGAAATTTCTTCAGGAAAACTATCAATTCTGGTTCAATAGTTGCAAAAAAAAAAAAAAGAGAAAAAAGCCCAAAGTCATTTTAGACTGACTTTTATATTTATTTTCTGCCCACATAAGGCAAAAAGACATATCAGCAAGATCCTCTGTGTTTGTGTGCCAATTATTTTACATACAGGAGCTTAAAATCAATCTCCTGATCACCACTCACTTCACTTTGCCTTGCATTTGGGAGGACTCTAGGAGCCAGCAAAATTTAGTTCCTGTCAGATAAAATAAAACTGGAAAGTGTTTTCTGAGACTCTCTCGATGTTATCCTGTTAACAGGAGCTCAGGCCAAAGGATCAGGCTAGAGTTCAAAATAAAGTCATAACAAGCACAGTGTGGAAGATGGGTACTCAAGACCAGCTTTTGTAACCTACTAATCTACTCCTATAGTATTGCTCCTTTTGCTACTAAAGACATAAATTATCTTGCAACAATTTTGGGTCTCACCTGAAATGTTTAAGTACTGAAAAGAAATGGTCTAAGCAACAGGAAGCATGAAATTAAAATGTTCTTTGTACTAGACCCTGACCCTGAGTAATCAGATGCAAGTAGACAGATGAGTGTATAGTAATAAATATTTGTGGAAGAAGCAATTAAATATTTAAAAGAAGTCATGGATCTTCTCATTTATGTGTACACATGGAAACACATTAAAAATCCCTCTAATTTATGGCATGACAGCTTGAATTGCACTTATAAGAGCCTGTGGTGGGATGCATCAGCTCCTCCTCTGCTTCCAAGGAAGCCTTTGTGTCAAGGAATCAGTGATAATGAAGTGTTGCTTGGTTGAAGAAGGAATGGATTCACTTTGGTTTTTTAGTCATCCCAAATTACAGATTTAGGATGATATTCACAGATTTAGGATGTGTGTGGGCCTTTTTGACTGAAGGTTACTACTACTGCAAAAAAAAGTATCATTACAGTAGACGCCCATTTTCTGAATAGGAATGGATGTTGTCATCTGAGTTGTAACTTAGTTAAACGACTATATTTTCATTTCAAAAAGCAACCTTTTGTTTCTCACTAACATTTCCAAAAGAAACATTAGTTAAAGGAGCTAATCAATGGGTCAGAAACTAAAGATAAACATGAAGAAAGACCTGGGTTTCTGCAAGTCATAAGTGCGAAATTACTTAGAATCAGCCTCAAAAGTTAAAAAAAAAAGAAAAAAAAGAGATAGACAGGACTGTAAGTCTACTGCTGAGGGCTTGGGAGTGCAGGTGGATGGCTGAATGGAAATGGATTTTACCTTTGGAGCTGTGAAGGCAAACGGTGTCCTGGGCTCCATCAGCTGCATCAGAACTGCAGCCAGTGGCCATAGGACATGTTCTCTGCCATTCTGCTTGGCACCTCTCAGACCACACCCAGTACAGTGCACCAGCTTAGGGCCCCCAGCTCAAGAGAGACACTGAAAAATGGGGGAATGTTCTGCCAATAGTCTCCAATGTGATGGGAGGGTTGAAGGTCTCTATTTATGAAGAAGGACAGACAGAATTTCATTTGTTCAGCCACAAAACAAGAAGGTTCAGGGGTATTTAATTGCAGTTTCCCACTACCCAAAAGGTAGTGAAAGAAGGTACTTTTCCCTCAGGGCATAGTGAAAGGACATGGTGCAACAGGCTCAAATTGCTTCAGCATGAGAAACATTAAATGCCAGCATGAGTAGCCCAAAGAAGTGGTAGAACCTACCTTCAATTATTCAATACTGGGCTTGGCAGGATCTCAAAATACTAACCCACAGTGGCACTCACAAAGGAAGGCTGGAGGAGGAGAATGACTCCATGGTGCCATTGCTCATCACAGGAATCATCAAGGCAATGCTTCAATGGTAATGGACACTGTGAAGGTCAACTGGGCAAGGTGCTTCCAGGAGACTGAGGGGAGCAATGCCAATGTACATTTGTGAGACAAGCCTGTGCTATGTAGATTAGTTCAAAGTAGAAATGGTCCAGAACACAAACAGAGAGCTCCTGAATTATAAAAGAATTGTAGAAATGTTGGGATTGTTCAGCTTTAGAAAAATAAAAACTGAGAAGACCCAGTTATTATTTGAACTACATTACAGTGAGAAAACAGCAAATTCAGTTAGTCATGTAGGCTAACAGAATAAACTGACATGAGACAAAATGTCTATAAACTGTCCGTGAGTGAACTCAGGCCAGAAAATGAAAGATTTCTGGCAATCAGAATGTGAAACTCCACAACAGCCTTCCAAATAAAGAAACAGAGATAGGTTTATAGGTTAAACAATTCAGAGGAACTCGTTCCACTCCTGTGATCAGTATCTGGATGTAAATTATGAAATACTTAGAGATTCCATTTACAGTCTTAAAAGTGATCATTTATACCAATTGGCCTGGTCAGTATCTGTCTTACTGCTAGTTCCAGACTAACTGAATTTCTTGGATTTATACTGCAGAGTACAGCTTTGCTGTGCTTTCTTCCATGTAACTGAGGAAACATGGAGTTTCTAATGAAGTAATTTCTGTAGATGAATTGCAATTGGCTGATTTTTTTTTTATCTTCCCTCTCATTGATGGGATCAAACTGGTAACTTTAATGCTTTGTACCAGAGGCCAAATTTTCTTAAAATTCTTTAAATTCTTTGCAATATTCCAATGTTTCACAGAAAGGAAAAGCTGGAGCACACTCAGAAAATCAATAGTGAAACAACATATAAAAATTATATCTTTCTGCTTCCTCTCAGTAGTCCTCATGCACAGATGAGTTGAACACATATATTCACTCTTTTTTCCATACCACAACACACACAGTTTGTAACAATTCTCAAATCTTTTTACACTCATGGGTGAAATCCTCATTCAAGAGTTTAGGCTGGGGAAATGCTCTTTAATAGATTGCCACTAGAGTTGCATGGCCTCTTCCTTTCCTTCTATAAAACCTCCCTAAAGAGCCACTTATCTTTTCTCCATAGAAAGGAATAATCACCAGGATCTTGCTTCAAATAGTCTGAAAACAGATTGTGCTGAATTTATCTATCAGCTGAGCGCAGTTTGTATCAGTCAGATATTTGCCAGTATTACCCTTTGGTATCAGCAGGCTTTATTAGGGACTCTGGCCATGCAAGATCAGTTTGCCTCTCACAGAGGCCAAACCTGACTCAATTTGCAGCTCTGCATCTGATGCTGCAACCCCTTTTTGCGTTCTTCTGCAACCCTGTGATTTTCTCCAAACTGTGAGCTCTCCTTGTGCCCTGCAGCTGTGTTCCACCTTGGGATTCACATCCATGCCCTCGCTGTACGTGAAGCACTCTTTCCCCTGCAGCGGGGAGAAAAACAGGTTGTCTTTTCCACTGACAGCCTGTGGTTTCTCATTCACAAAAATTTTTTTTCCTCACATCTAAGAGTGACACTTGTAAATAGTTTTATCAAGTGACTAATTTAAGGCACCTGTGGTTTATCTCTGCAAGCTTTCTTCATCACTTGGAAATTGCTGCTGGTTATTCCTTAGTCACTATACAGGAACAGAGAAAACATTTAGACTGACATGACAAAATTTGCCTAGGACACGTCAGCGGGTTCTTCACGCGTGGTTAGGGACAATGAGCTAGGCTGGCACAAACCACTTCATTTCTATGTGGGGAGGGAAAAATCAGAAAATAGTTGATGATGCTTTATCAAAGTTCGACATGGGCTACAGGCTTCACCTACAGCAACAAAACCAGCAGGGTGTGTTCTGCTGTTAACCACTGCCTGTTGAATCTTTAGGAGACACAAGCAAACAAAAGGCCCCCCTGCACCACGGCTACGTCGAGGAAGGCACTTCCTTCTCATCAGCTCTTTTGTAAGCACAGCCAAAACAACTTGAATAAGCAGCAATGGCAGAAAGTGGAAGGAAAAGCATCTATTATTAATATTAACAAGTGATGTACACCATTAACCCCAAACTATTGTTATGTCAAGAGTGTGAAAGGCTTTTTGAGGTCTTAAATAGAAGAAAAAAAAACATTTTATTAAATATGAAGAAACATAAAAGGCTGTTCAAAAAGCAAAATCAAACCTGTTCATACCTTGATATCTTAGTATCTATAGTATCTACAATATCTACATTAACCTTAATACCTATATATAACTTCATTCATAATTTCTGTTTAAGTTTCCTTCTTTTCTCTGCAACTCCAGCTGCTAGAAATTTTACATCCAGCTTTCTTTAAATAGATTTTTTTTTAATGTGCAAAATACAGCAATATGCTGAAACATATGGATATGTTACAGGGTCCTCTATTCACCCACCATCACTCCTCTTCTACATTTGTTCCTTGCCTCTATATCTGTACACCCTCATCCACTAAACAGAATTAAAATTGTGTTTTCTCAGGTTTCAATCTCTGGTGATTCAAAAATCGGAGAATAGTAATCAGATAGATGATATTACTTTAATATCCTAGCATAACATGTTCTTCTGCTCTTTGTCAGCTTACTGAGGCAGAAAACCTACTAGAAGCCAGCAAAACTCTAAAAAGGGCATCATGACCTGAGATGAGAAGTTGTGGCAATCTGGGGCTATCCAGAGCCAAGGAGTAGGGAGTTCTGCCTGACTCTTTTATGGGTCACATATTAGCAACCTCCCTGGCAGTGCCCATGCTGCAAGGAGAGGAGCCAGGAGCCAGGTCAGGAGTGGCCTGGTTTCCACCCCCAGGGCTTTGGACCAAAAACCTCAGTATAAATTGAGCAGGGCCTGCAACCTTCAGAAATAATTTTTTGATGAAGGGTGTTTCACAAGTGAAACATCTGTGACTTCTCATCTGCCTTAATCCTGTTTCAAAATTCATTCCAACCTTTCCTCTCACAAGACTCTACACTTGCCTGCAATTTGTCATTCACCTCACACAAACATTTTGTGACCAGGCAGTTCTCATAGGTTTCCTTTCAAGCACAGAAGCAATGCCCTTTCTCCTTCAGCTGTGGCTCTGTTCAGCTTTGTAATAGTTAACACAACTAGAAATGATGCAATGGCCCTTCAAACTCAGCTTTCCATCATTCCTATCAGAGATTTTTCAAGATCCTGCTGGATAAAGCCCTGAGCAGCCTGGTTTGACCTCCTGGTGTGCCCTGAGCAGGAGTTCAGGCCAGAAGCCTCCAGAGTCCCTGATAGCCTCATTTATCTTCTGGACCCTGTGTCTTGATGATCACTGATGCCTTTCCTCAACCCACTCCATCCAAAGGACTGGAAAAAAATTATCCATAAAGTTTTGCAATTCAAACTTACTTATGACATATTTCAGCAGCATCTTTATTCCACAATAATCTCTACCCTCAATTGATGGTATTCCTATGCCTCCCTCCCTTTCCACTCTGGCAATCAATGCTCCTTTAGAGCAATAAACTACTGGCTGCCTTTACATTTCTAAATCACTCTTCTACTGAAGCAAACAGAATAAGAATGTCAATCCAGACTCTGATATTTCAATAAAAACAGATTTGAGGTGAGACCATTGTTCTTAGAGAATGAGCATTCCACAGCTCAGCAGCTCCTGGCAGTATTTCAGAGGGAGTAGCCCCAGGGCACTCATTATTTGCAATATGAAGAAGGTTGGCTAAAGATGGGAGAAGCTGTAAGGTGACCACTGCAGCTGCACAGAGACTGCCATATCCCTCCCATTCCTGTAACAGCACTGCCTGCCCACGCACCCTTTCTCTTGGCAGCCCTTCAATTGCTGGGGGAAGATGACTTGAGTATCTGGTCTCACTGGCTACTGGGGGCTAGTTGGGGAGCATCTCATTAAAGCTGCTCATTAAAGTCCAAGCATTTCACCTTTGGTCACACATCTCTGCTACTGCAGTCTCTATGAGTTAGTGTATGTTACGGGCACAAAGAAACAGTGACCAAACAGCCAAATCCAACTCAAGCTGCATCACTGTCCAAATACCATTCTTACTTCCATGATTCAGAAAACAGTCTTCTAATATAATCTTCTAATCCTTCTAATGCTCTCCGAGGGAAACTGTCCCAGCATTTGCCAGGGCTTGTTTAGATTGCAGATTAGGAAATATTCTTCTCTGAAAAGTCTGTCAAGTTGCAACCAAGAAAGACTGTCAAGCACTGGAACAGGCTGCCCATGGCAGTCACCATCCATGAATGTAGGTAAAGACCTGTGGATTTGGCACCTGGGGACATGGTTTTACATTGGACTTGGCACCACCGGGTTAATGGCTGGACTGGATGATCTGAATGATCTTCTCCAACCTGAACAATTCTATGATGTTATGATTCCATCATTCTGTGACTACATTGTAACACCAGGGCTGCAGCTGAGATCAGGAATTTGCTGTTGATGGTTAGACCTACAGCAGAAATTATTTATTAAGTGATTACCCCTGCTCTGAATATCTTGCCCTTCAGAGAAAAAAAAAAAAAAACACTTCAGGGAAACCATAAAATTACATTATCTTCTTTGTGATGGAAATTGTCTTCGCTGACTGTTGCTGTACTCTTTAGATAATACCAAAACTGCATGTGCAGCTGCTACTTTCCACTAGATCAGTGTTTTTCAAGGAGTTATGATCTAGTGTCAATTTTAATGCACAGGCACATGTTTTTCATTCTTGATTTTGCAGTAACAGTCATAAAATACCTTTTTTTTTCCACGTAATAAGAGTCACCACTTCAAAAAGACCAAAACACTGTGATAAGACAAGCCACACTAAGCAACAGTGACATCAATTAACATTACATGGGAAATAATTTCCTTCTGAGGATTTCTGTACTCTAAATTAACTTGAACAAATAATTTATGGACTTTTTTCATTTGTCAAAAGAGAGCAGTACCTTAATAAAGGAACTTGTCTATAGTCACATAAGAATTCTATAGTAAAACTAGAGACTGAAATCATAATCAGTTTGTTGCTTACATGCCCATCATTCTTACTCTGTAAATTCATTCTTTCTGACCTAACTGCATATCTATCTCAGTTTCCATCCAAGGAAACTACTTATGAAATACACTCTAACACTTTCTCCATCAACTGAAGTCAGCAGTTAGCTGAGACTAACACAAATCTTGTTTTCTAAGAGTGACACCTAGAGTCTCATCAGTAAAATTAAAATGCACTCCTTCACTTGTCTGGTTTAAAAGGCAACAAGATTTTGTCCATACTTATTACTTTGAATTGCCAGTTGAATATATTTAATACCAATTATTTTGCTGTGTTTTTGTGAAAACTCAAAGCAATATTTGTTGTTAGGTAGCCTGCATATGGCATGTATCACTTACCACAACACTTTTGCCTTAGGGAAACTCCTTTATTCTGCAGATGCTGTATTTTGGCTTTCATCCAGGAGTGTTTAATTGGTTTGCAAATGTGGTTTTCACTGCTGTATGAAGGGATTCATCATTCCCAGAGGTACTCTCATTTTATAAGGAACTAAGAATCTGCAAAGTGTCCCAAGCCATATGGAAAATGAGGCCTGAAATACACAAATCTTAAGCTTTTATGCCATAAAATAGTTTGATTTCCTTGTCAGATGAATGGATGCTGAACCTTGCTGCAGGCTGACCTCAAACCATGCTGAGGGAGGTCTGCTGGCTGCCCATGCCCACTCAGGGCTGACCCCAGGAATGCAGTGTGGCAGGGAAGGTGCTACTTGCCCTTTTTAAAGGTCATCTGTCTGTTCGTGTCTTCATGTGCCACCCACTGACTGGATGTGCAAAATTTCCACATGAGAAGTCTTTGGCAACCTGAATCACCTGAAACCATCACCCATGGATCTTCCCAGTCAGATGTGGCAGTTTTTCTGTTTGCAGGTGTCACTGGCTAACTTCTGAGGCAGGGAAGCAGCAGTCCCTCCAATTCCCACAGACACAGGGCTCCCAGATCCCAGACACTGCTCCCTACCAGTGCAAGTACTAGGCAGTTACACCAGAGTTTGGATAAAAAGCACTGAAACTGAAAGGAAATCTGAATCTCAAAAACTAATGGATGAGCTATGTGAAAAAAATCCATTAAAAGAGACATTGTAAATTACAATTGTTAAATTGTTAAATTACACGCCATAAAAAACAGACCATGACATTAAATTTTCCACTGTCCCTCTAATTAACTATTTTGTCTTCAACTGGAAAAAACAATATTTCTCATAGCAACTTCCTTGTATTAGACATTTGCCAGAAGAGGAACTAGCTCAGGCTTATCAGTGCCATCACACTGATGGTTTCAAATGCTCCTGATACAGTAGAAGTATGAGATTTGAATATTTGCAGAATCTCCACCCCATGGAACTGCCAAACATACAGACTGGGAATATGTTTGTTGTGGTTTGGAAGTGTCTGCTAAGAAAGGCAAAAGACTCTCTTTGAAATGGAGAATGCAAACTCCCTCCCTCCGAATTATTATAATTTTGAAATTAAGGGGCTCTCAAGCAAAGATAGGGGAAATTAGGAATAACAATTCTTTACTGAGAAAATTAAAATAGGAATACAGTATTACAAAGAGCAATCCCAACTCTGACAGAGTCAGAATACAGCCTGACACCCTGTCAGTCAGGGTGTTGGCAGCAGTCCCATTAAATGGTGGCTGCATCCTCCTGCAGTGGCAGATGTGGTTCAGCTGGAGCAGTGCTCCTGTAGAAGGTGCAGTTTTCTTCTGAAGGTCCAGGGATGATGTGGAAAGGTCCGGTGTTCCTCTGGAATCCAGTGGAAAGAAGGTAAGTTGCTGTTTAAAACCTCAGTTTTTTATCTAGGTAGGAAATTCTTGGCTCCTCCCCCTGACTGGAGCATTTTTTAATGGGATTATGTAATTTTACCAGTCATACAGTAGGACTCAATGGGCCAGCAGCAGATGATACAATCCTGGAGGGAGGATGGGCTGTGGAAAAGATAAAGATGATTGTCCCACCTTGTCTTAAAGATTTCCCATTAGCAGATGGTATGTGCCATGGAGATAAGGAATCACTGCCCCACCCAGCCTCAACAGATGGTGATAGAATACACATTTCTGGCCACATCCTGTACTGCAACCCAAGACAATGGTCATCGTCTAGATATTTTCTCCTGATGAATCTTTTAAAATGTGAGAAAACTAGAGCCTCATCTTCATTCTGCACTATACGAAAGACATTTTGGAAACCACTACCATCAACTTTCATAAACTTCTCACAAATCATTTTACAATCCCAGTGAAAGCAATCCATTTATTGTGTTTTCTGAGTGTCTGATCTCATGTAGATCATGTGACATCTAAAGGTCATGCATGAGTGTGAAAAAATGCTTTTACATTAATTGTGCATTTTTATTAAGTATCAATTATTACCTTAAATTAATAACAAAGATAAGCAGTGTATAATTATTTTTCTTATTTACATGTAGAATGGCTTGTGTATACAGTTATATATCCACAATCACAAGTCCCAGAAGAAATACAGCTTAGGGATTTTCCAAAGTGATCCTCGTTGCTTTGAGCTGTGCTCACACAGGGTGGCACAAGCCCTGACAGGACCATGCCCAGAGCAGATGGGATGCTGTGCCTGATCCTCAGGGGAGCAGATTCCTCATTCTGCTGGTGCAGCGTGTTTGGGGCTGCCTGGAGGCAGCTGGCAGGCAGGCAGGCAGCATGGGGAGCACAACAGGCTGCTCTGGCTGCTCCAGAGGCAGAGCAGGCAAAGCTGCCATGCCAGGCTGGCCATGAAAGCTCATGAAAACCCATTTATGCCACTTGTGTTACAGAGGGTCTCTTTCCATGGGAGGGAGTTACTGCCAGGCACGTTGTTCATCCAGCTCTCAGTTCATTTTCAGGCCTTTTGGGGATTGGTCTGCTCTTCTCACTGAACCAGTATGTTGTCTGTCACCTCCTCATTCTTCATATGATGGTTTGTATGTAGGCCTGAATCCAGGGAAGGAGAATGTCCAGCTCATGGATGGCCTTGTAGATTCCCTGATCTCCAAGCTGTTGAGAAGGTAAAGGCATTAGAAAAGAAAGCCCTTGAACTAAAAATAAAAAAAAAAAAAGCTACAGCCTTTGAACAACGCAGTGGGGAGCCAGCAACTCCTGTCCTTACCTTAAAGAACATTCTCTTTAACTGTCTGACTGCAGAAGTTAACCTTGTGGATGGAGCACATGGAAGCTGAAGGATGAAAAAGACCCAAAGATGCTGATATAAGGCATAATGATGAGGAAGAGTCCAGCCCACTCTGCCCCAGTGTGGCACTGTAGCGCTACCAGTAAAATGTGTGATCTCAGCATCATTTCAGTATCTCCCAGTTCTTCAAATGTGTTCTTTTACCTCCGTGCTTCCTGCCAAGTTCACAGCACCCAAAATTGGTACTGAGTACCTCTGAGTTTTCTCATGAAACATTTTCTATTTATCTCAGGAATTTTTACATAAATTGGAGTTACAGCTTTTGCACATTGTATCGAGCTCCCAAGAGAAGGCAAAGTAAAGGGCCAAAGACCATTGCAAAGCACGGAGAGCAAATTTGCACATTTCTGCAAGCCCTCCAAATAAGTTTATAAAGTTAATTTATGTTTTTCTCTGTTTCCCCACCCATTTCTCCACTGTCTGACTAATTACAGTCTGGAGGGCTTAATTGTCTCCTCACCACCTATCTCTGGGCACTCAGCACTGGCCACCCAAAACTGTTCCAGCTGTTTGTTTAGAGCTGCCAGACTAAGCTTTCTGTGCACCATGGCTTGCTGATCCTCAGCTACCTGAGGATTGTCAAAAGGGAAGATACACGGTTCACAGAAAAAAAAAAAAAGGAAATATTTGATGTTTTCCGATCTACAACCGAGGACAACATGTTTGAAAAGGAAACAGGCAAAGGTCCTCATCTCAACTCTTGGAAGGAAACAGCTCCTTTGAAACGAATGGTTAGTCCCTTTCTATCTCACACACAGCACTTTAAAAAGGAGCACAAACATTTTCATATTACCTTTTGTGCTTCCCAAAGTCACCTCACATGTTGAAAGTGGAAAAAAAAAAAATTTTAAAAAAAAGCAGATCTTTAAAAGAGAGTGTAAATAAAGGTAGATTTTTAAAAATCTTCCACTAGGGCAGTTCTTTCTTACATGGAGCCTTTTTTCTTTTTTCTTTTTTTATTTTTCTTTTTTTCTTTTTTTATTATCTCCATCTTGTATGATACAGGTTTCCACAAAGTATCATTTGGTAGCATTAGCTGAGCTGACCTTAAATGAGCATGTTGGCTTTAGTGGTGATACACCTTACAGACTCTTACCATCCTGCATGCACTGCAAGTAACTAAATGAGCTAGCCAGCAAGAGTATTGAGAATATTACTCAGCTGGAAGTCTACAAGCTCTGCCTAAAATGATATATTAAAGAGTCTGCTGGGAATATGCTGTCCTTCTGCACTCCATTCAAATATGAGAAAACACTTCCACAACTGATGTAGGAACACAAGTCCAACCTAAGAAGCAACTTCACACTGTTCTCAGCAATGCTGACCAGGGCAGTGGTGCAGGTGGATGTTCTAAGTATACAAGGAAAAATATCATTCCCTTTACCTTGCAGTCATAGTCTAAGTGAAAAAGTCTGACTTGATTGCAGAAAATCAGTTTAGATATTTTTAAACTTATTTATTTCTAAAAACTGAACTTGGGGCCCTATACCAGTGAAAAATATTAATGCTTCTTTGATTGGACAAAACCAAGAACTGGCAGGGTGAGAATCATAATGTTGTGGTACAAAGTCATTGGAAGTGGTTAGGAGGAAAATACTGTCAAGATTTTTAGGTAGCACACACGCCTCTAGCTGGCTGAATTACAGCCCAAATTTGTGAAAGAATATAAGGCAAATACTATAAATGTATCACTGTTTCCCTTAGTTGTATAGAGAACTTCATTCTTGAAAGGTAAACAGTTAATTACATAAGTTTGTTGTCATGGTGGAAATCCCTTCTGATAAACATCTTATAGCTCAATTAGATAATAGCAACTGAAGAGCTTATGTACATGGACAAATGAGTGCTAATTTATTGAGGAATAATATGATGAAAAATCTCAAGTTTACTATTAGCAAAGGGCCCATTACTTTCACTTTATTAATAATTTTTGCTATTCTTTCATATAGTTTTGTATTGCTGGGTTTGAATTAATACATCATGTCAAAACATATTAAACACATTTCAAAAAATATTAGTTTCCAGAAATGAGGTGTCTCCTAGAAAATCATGGTAAGCCATTGTTTCTCAAAGAGCTCTTGTTTTTCTACTAGCAAGGGCAGTCTTATCTCTCTTAGCAGCACTTTTTAAGACCCCAAAATATAAGTTGTTTTGTTTAGACTTCTATTGGGTAAAACACTGGCACTAATTATGAAAAAGAATGCAGGAGCTCTGAGAAACCTGCAACATTTTGTCCCCATATAGCAGAGAAATATATTGCAAAGTTATCTAGCAAGCCACAGCCCCTGGATATTCTGAATTCAGACACAGCTGACAGTCTAAACTCCTGTGTGTACTGGCATTTGCATAGAATGTAATTGTTTTTCCAGACAAGAATGTAATCTCTATAAGGCATATTATACCATCTGAAATTATATTAACACATTCTGGAAGTTCAACATTATCTGGAATTTTGACAGACACAAATAATCACAGCAGTATGATTACAGCAGACTGCTCTGAATAATGGCTGCAAATCACAACTGTTTAGCATAGTTAGAAATACAGAACCTGGAAGCTGGTGAAATTTTCTCCCATTAAGATTTGAATCTTTTTACATTATGCAAATATCCCAGTTCTGACCTATAACTCTGCAAAAAGATCTCTGCAGCTATTTGTTTTTGCATTCCAAATATTTTTGTGCACGTAGAACCACTGTCCTTTTCTTTCATGCTACCATGCAGTTCAGATTAGACAAAGTTTCAATTAATTTAATCCATTAATTCATTGACTTTCCATCTTGCTCTCACTTTTTAAAATCACAAAAGATGTTTGCTGAAATACCCATGGGCTACTTTTTCACACAAGGTCAGGCTTCACTTCCTGGCATACTGTTATTTGTGAGGACTTCAGGTTTAGTGGAGAAAAAATATCCATAGGATATTTAGTTTTAAGACACACCTTGAAAATTAAATGAGAAATGACCAACAAGTGATGGCATCACCTTAGTGCCCTACCTGGTGTGCTAGTAAGTATATTTGCACAGGCAAAAGTGTGTTCTAACTGCTATCCTGTTTGTACTTAGGCAGAGTTGGTAAAAGTGCCTCTTCTCTGGAGACATTTTGCTGTGAGCAGCATCACTCTCTGACAACCTGCTCTGCCTGTGAGCACAGCTAATACATGGGAACTGCTCCCATGTGCTTCACAATTGTGGTCCCTGCTTACTCATGAGACACCACCAGCTCTTTCAAAATTCAGTATGGAGGAGCAGAGATGACATATGAGTGAAGATTACACCTGCAGAGCTGTTGAAGAAGGAAAGCATTACCACTGTGACAACACAGAAACCTGAGCAACCACATTTCTCCCTGCAATCACCCTGTTTCTTTGAGCTTTAGTGATGAGAGGGCAGCACAAGGTGACATCATCAGCAGGGAAGGGCTTGGCTCCATGGGATCACCACCACCTTGCACACTCCCCACAAGATCACTCTGGTAGGGAATGAATGGGGTTAAACTTCCCTGGGCCCAGTGGAGAAGCCCTTGTGAAGTTGGGTCCCCTGTGGCATGGGACACATCATGACTCTGAATCACCCTCTGCCTCTCCATCTGCTGAGAAACTGAGATGGAGCCCTTCCCTAACCTTCCAGATGGACACAGTTAGCTTAGCTCTCAGGAATATACTCACACAGGCATCCATGTTTGCTTGCAGGACCTGGAAGGCACTAATAAAGTACAACTTGTCCCTTCCTACCTCAAGACGGCTGAAGACATTTTTCACATAGAAGGAGAGGAGCTGATCTCGAACACTGCAGTTTGTCTGAAAACAAATCAAGTAATGATTTGCAAGTCAACTTTGGCCTAAAATTTCAGCCTCATATAAGCATACATGTTTAGAAAGTGTGCAATCAATAAAACCATTTTTGTGAATTTCAGTATCCAATTGACATGCTTCCTTTTGTTTTACGCAGCTCAATCTGCCTGAGGGAAAGACAGGAGGGTGCTGTGTGGGCAGGCACAGGACTATTGGTAAGACCAACCATGAACAGAAGTGACAACAACCAATTAACACACAAAGAGTAAATGGAAGATGAATTGGGAAGTTAAGTCAGACCATCTTGATCAAATTGTAGGAATCATGGTGAGTGTCACTTTTCCATTCCTCCACATCACTGTCCCATGCCATTTGATTTGCTGTTTGGTATCCAGCCCCTCCCCATCTGCTGCTCCAGAAAAGACAGCTCCAGACAGTCATCCTGTCAACTCTGTGTCCTATCTGCCTTACCTATGGGTTGTCTTGGACATCTAAAGGTGTTTCAAATGACTGTATGCCTATTTTTAGGCAATGGAATGAAGTGTCAGGTGTGAGATTCCTGTCAGGAGGGCAATGCACTGACACAACTCAAATGTGTATAGGTCCTACAGACAAGTGAGGAGCCTTCACTCCCAAGGCAATTGGTGAAGTCCAAGGAGCATCAAAAGCCAATTGGTCTACACTTAGGGATAAACCAACTCAGTTGGCCCTGCTGACTAGATCCCTGCAAGAAGAAAACTGAAATATCTCATACACTTACAGTGAGCTACAATTAGGCACCCCAAGGTTAGTTTCTCACTCCCATGCTGAATTGCACTAGGAGCTGTGACATCCCTCTTCCAGTGCAGCTGCAGAGCTCTGAGCTCAAAGCAGCTCAGCTGTCTGCAGCATCCTCAGGCTATCCATGGTGCTGCACAGCCCTGCAGAAGGTGCCTCAGCTGCAGGACAGTGGCTGTGGCTCCGGCTCTCCTCTGAGGGCTGGTGCCTGGGAGCATTCCTGGAAGGCTCACAAGTAGCCAGGGCTCACAGGAGGGGCCAGTGCTAGCACAAGCACACTGCTCCCTGGCCAACACACATCCTCCCCCCAACTTCCCTGGCAGAGCATGACTCAGCTGCCTACAAAGAAATGCCTCCAGACAGGCTTTCCAAATCCACCTCTTTCTCCCCATACCATGATTGACTGTCCCTTCCTGTTCAGGGGAATATCCCTTTCTTGCAGTAGAAATACACCCTTCCTCTAAGCAGAGAACTTCATTAAGCATGTGGCTTTCAATGTCTTTCCCAATTAAACACGAGTGATTTTTGCATCAGCTGGCACTGTTTTTGGTCACATATTCCTGTTTTTGTTAACCAAAGGAAAGTCAAAGTAAGAAAATGGGAAACTGGTAGTATAAATCTTACCATAAACAGCATTTTTGTAGTCTTTTTAAGCAGTCTCGTGGTCTTGATGAGATCCCTCTGTAAAATACAATGTGATAGTATTAATTAACCTGAGCAGAGGAAGGGAAACAGTTTCAAGTCTGGTTTGTACAAAACTTAGTAACAATAATATTAATCTTCATCATCTTCTTCAGACACAGGGTGAAGACTCAGTAAATCCTAGCCTAGGTGCAAATTTCTTTCAAGGAAAACTCATCCAGCCTCTCTGTGCATCATTTTTTCCCACCTTTACAAAAGAAGTAGCTGCATTACCCTGACTCTCAGGTCTGTAGAGATCATTCAACTTATTAAAGTTTCCAGAAGCTCAGTAATTAAACTAATAAAGAAACATCTATAAATAAAATAAACTTTTTCAATTAGTGGGATCAACTTACAGGAACAGATGATTTTAAACTAGTTGCCTTGACATACAGGTTCTCTGTCACCTGGGAGAGGAGTCCTTTTCGGCAGGTATGTTTTCCTGTAGGTGATTTTTTGCCTTCCACAGCAAAAAGACAAAGCAGAAATAAAAAATGCCCAGGTCTGAAAATAGAACATCCTTTCATCTTGGCTCCCAAATCTTCGAGCCTCTACAGTCACAGCAGCATGTGTGATGCAGCCAGACTGGTTAGATGACAGAGGTTAACCTAATTTTGTTAACACTCAAAGCAGCTTCTTCCCCGAGATGCTCACGTAGATAACCTATTGCTCATGTGGTGGCTGATCAGTATTTTTGCTGTGCTTTTTTATACATCTTGCTCCACTTTCAACAAATTTGACCACAATCATCTGTGACGTTTTTCTAAACTATATCTCCATATTTACGGGTAACAGGGTCAAGGTTTCCAAGAAAGAAGAACTTCCCTATCATGTGAGAAGGCTTTCATTTAGGTGGTGGTCAAGTGAGGAAAAGGTAGTTGAGCACTAGTTTAGTTTCGAAACTAAGCATGCCAAATGCGTCTTGGGGTTTTTTTTAATTTTTCACAAAACCTTATGGCAGCACTTTTCTAAAAGGTAATGGCCCAGAAAGGAAAAAATTTACCCTGAAAAGCTTTAGAAAATCAGTTATCTATGAGGAAGCTGGACTGCATGGTGTTTAGAACTTCCCTGCTCAGTTTTTGAGAAAGGTATTTTTCCCAGGGTATAGCATCTACCAGCAAAGCTGTTTGCTGCCTATTTTAAATCCTGTAGTATTTTTCCAGGGCAGGCTTTGTCCCAGTAGGAGCAGTAGGATGCTTATTGTGAAAGGCAGGGCTCCAGGGAGGGCTCTGTGGAAGGACCAGGGCATCCTTGGCTATCAAGTCACTTTAAAAGCCCACTGAGAGTCGTGGGCACTGGACAATAATGTGCAAGACCCCAGCACATCCATCACAGAGGTGGTAAAAGTAAAACTGTAGAAGCCCATGATCACTCTTCTGCAAATGTGGTCAAACAGAGATTGGGCAATCTCTGTCCCTGGCCTGTTTCCAAGACAGCAAAATGCTCTGGGTTTCTCAGGTATCACTCCAGACAGGCAAGAACATCACTCCAAAGATAGACTTGGAAATCATGAAGTAACACCAGCCATGTGAGGCTGTTAAGCCAAGGATGGTTTTAGGTCAAATATCAAGATCAAGGAACTGCCTGAGATGTGTGCAAGAAGACAAAGAAAGCAGGTTTTGGTCTAGAACATTTTTGATGCATGTAAATGCAAGCCTTTTTACTTGTTTAATGTTTCAAAAGCAGCATAGAAAGCCTTAAATAGATCAGAGAAAGTGGTTTAAACTGCAACTGAAATGACTTAAAGTGACTGTGATCTATCTCATCCAGCAGCAGAGCTGTTTGTCCCTCTATGGCCACCAGCCAGGATGTGTCAGCTCTGGGAGGAAGAAAGGTGAGACCAGCTGGGTAATTAATTCACTCCAGCCTCAATCCCACTGGCCATTTACACAGACAAGCATGCATGCAGCCTACAGGCCAAACAGGGTTCTTCAAGCATCCCACCTGGAACAGTTCTGGGAAATGCATTTTTCCACAGAACCATCTACATATCACAGTAGCTTCACCAGCACTAAAGTGCTGATGGGGTATGGGGACAAAAATTACCAACAAGGGAAGGAAATCTTAGACTTTTGGAAAGTGGAGATGATGAATGTCTGAGGCTTTATGTGCATTTTGGTGCCCATATGAACTGTGGTCTGTATTTAAACACGTTAAATGCTGGTCGGGGTTGCCAGAGGAGGTACACTGAACCTCAGCAGACATGACATGTGGACAGCAGGTTAGCCTCTTATTGCTAGTTTGTTCCTAGAAGAGGATCTTGGGTGAAAGCAATACAGTCAGAATGCAAAACTGCCTTGGTGTGGTATTCCTTGGCCAACGGCTTTCCTTTAAATGGAATCAATGGGTCGTGTAGCCAGTCTCTAGTGGCTTTTCATAAGAAAATCAATAATGTTCCACATCTCTGAAATTTCTAATGTTGCTGGAAAACCCTTGAGCCCACAAGTTTCATTTTGTCTCTTCTGTGAACTTCTATCACCGTATTTAACAAGGCTGTAAGTGACACCTTTTCATTGGGCTCCAGACACCTCTGGATGTGAATCACTAAATGTCTTATTGAATTGACTAACTTTTCAACTGGGTGGTGTAAAAGGATGCAGATGGATGCAAGTGCAAGATAGCCATACTTTAAAAGTAAATAAAAATAAAACAGGGATTTCCTCTCACTCCTTTCATAAAAGAATGGGTGCTAGCAATTAATAACAAATTCTATAAAATCAATTACACTTCTACAATTTTTGATGCAACAATTTGGTTTCTAGTCAAGAAATAGCCAATATTCTTCAAATTTTTCATGTGTTACTTGTTCAGAACAAAGATGGTCTTTTCTTTCTGGGTTTTGTCTAGCACTTTGCACACTGTATTTTAGTATTTTAGTGCCACTTTGGCACTAAGACATAACTATGATATAAATAATGCAGAATACCAAAGAACCAGCATTACTCAGTATTTTAAAGTTATAAGAAGCAGAAGAGAAAGCAAATTTGGGGACCAACCCGTTTTACAATGAAGACAGAAAGTACCTGCAAAGCTTTGAGCAGTGGAACTGATGTATGCAGAGATAGCCTGAAGACAGCAACAAAGCACACCACAGAGCATGTTGGCTTCCATGCATAGGCTGGAAACCAGAGAAGTTCAAGGACCCCGACCCAGAGGAAATGGGCTCTCTCTGTAATGGAAAATTTTAGGTGTACTATTGGCAAATACTTCAGGAGCAATACAATTCTGATAACACAAGTTAAGTTCATGTGTTACTTCTATACAGAATGTGTAAAGCTTATGACCATAAAAAAGAAAATTACTAAGACAAACTAAGATTAACTATGAAAAAAGTGTAATAAAAGCCACCTGTGCAGTCAGCTCATTGGATAAGAAAATCTTGCCTGATTTACCCTGTGTAGGGACTAAGTTTCAAAGAAAGTTGTGTATGACCTATGTGAGTGCATGAAAACAACAGCCTGAGGAAGATCCTTCCTTCCCTGCGTTATTGTGAGCCACAGAATTGTCTTGATCTACATGAGCTTAATAGATATTATGAACATTAAATTGTCTTGATCTGTGGAGAACAAACACGTGCATCTACCACTGCTGCAAAGTTCTGTTGGTCCATTTAAAGTAACAATCATATGTACTGGCTGTTTGGCAGCTTAAATGGCTTTTTGATCTCCATCCACAAAAGACTTTGTCTTGTTTCTTTCTCATGAATCTTCTCACTTTCCACAATTTCTGTTTATTTCATTTCCTGTTAGTATAACTAGAATTAAATGTCATGTGCTTCCTATGAACATTACTCATATTTGCTTAACTCCTGCTAATGTTATGCTTTCTCTTAAGACTATTCTCTACTATTTCTTTTGTTTCCTTATCCTGTTTGATTTGCTTTGGTATTCTGAAAAATAAGAGGTCTTCATGATAGGTGCAGTACTTGTCCTCAGAAACATGATTTGATAACAAAGAAACTTAGAGAGATTTTACAAAAACAGAGGGTGACAACACTACTGCTAGGACATAAAAAAATTGAGGAACCTTACTACCTCCCTTGGAGAGAGTAATTTGGAGAGAAGAAGCTCCTAGCATTCAATACTGAGTCTGCAATGTTCTAAAGATGGTTGTAATGAACACATAGGTAAGCCCTAAATACCCACCAGAGTTAAACTATTCCTTGTGACTTTCTATTGGTATAATAGAAACCCTTGGAGCTGCTATGGATTTTGTACAAATGCAGAACTATTATGAGCCAATTTTTCAGACAAGAGTACCTAAATTACCCATGCAAACTCAGCACCAGTGATCCACTGCCAGTAGCCTCAGTAGTCATAAACATCAGGGGAACAACAGAATACCACAAATAGATGGTATACAGACACCTACAGCTTACATATTAAATACACACTGCTCTGGTTAGGAAAAATAAACCCACATAAATGAAATAAGGACAATGCAAAGAAAATGGGAATCACTGGATGTCCAGGACTGGATGCCTTTCTGGTGCTTTTCCCACCCTTACACACGGAATCCCTACATTTGCTCACCTGTTCTTCATGCTGCCTGTCTGGGTGACCCTCAACTGCCTTTGCTAAAGAGCATTGAAGATTTAGGTCAGAAGTGACCTCCAGAAGTCATCTTGTCCTACACTCCTGTTCAACAAGGGCCACCTGCAGCCTGGGACTGTGTCTAGTCAGGTTTTGAATATCTCTGAAGATGAGACTTCACAACTTTTATGGCAAACCTGTGTGAATTTTTGGCCACAGTGGAAAACAGTCCTATGTTCAGGGGGAATTTCAAAGATTTTAATTACTTCTTATTGCCTCTTGTCCTGTCACTGGGCACAACTGAGAGGAGCCTGGCTCTCTTCTTTGCTTCCTCTTTTCAGGCATTTGTACACATAGGGGAGATCTTCTTGACTCTTCCCCAGGCTGAGCAGTCCCAAATCTCACTGCCTGTCCTCTAACAAAAGGCTCTCCAGTCCCTTAATTATCTCTGTGGTACTTCATCACCAGGTCCATAAATCCAATTCTCTCAGAAGATTTTCAATCTATGCCTTACACAAATTTCATAAAAATTTTAAGATATTAAGTAAAGCAGAAATCAGACTCAAATTCATATGAAGAAGACAAACTAAACCAAATCAACCCAAAACAAAACAAAAAGCCCCAAACACAATTATATTTGCACTCCTTTGCACTTTATGTATAACGACTTCTGAGTAAGCTTCAAATGTGAATTTCTATAAAACATTCTGTCATTCCTCTGTCATTCTCAGGTTCAAGTGGTGCATCTCCCTGTGCTACTGGCCTGCTTTGGTGTTTCATTTTGGTGACAGATGGTGACAATTATTTGTCAAGCTAGTTTTTCTTCAGAAATCTGAGAGGAAGTTTCAATATATTCAGTCTTTTCAGGGACAGATTGCAGAGTATACTCAGCATCCATTTTGAAACCACTAAGGTACAAGAACTAAAGTTTTGCATTTGTGCACAAATAGACAACAAACAAAATAGTTTTCCAAGCAGTAGCAGTTTTTATGGCCAACTATTAACTTCTTTAGAAGATATTCAGTGCTGAGTAACTCAAGATATAACTCAAATGTCCAGTTATGCAGTAAAAAATAAGTAATCAGTTCTTGTCTGGACAAGGAGGTCAATTTGACATAAAACCTTTATGTATATAGCCTTTACTAGTCTCATTCATGTAGTCTTGCATTTGAGAATAGAGATTATGAAAGAAACAGATATGAAAAAATGTTTGAGCATCGTTCCCATCAAACAGTCAATCTCATTTAGCAACAGTGATTCAATCCCCAAAACTTTAGAAAACATTTGCTTTCCACCACCAAACTCCCACTAGGAAATCCCAGCACAGCAGCATTTCTGCAGAGTATACAGATGTGCTCAGCAATAACAGCTCACCCTTTCCACGTGGGACTGTGGCAATTCCAAACTCCTCATTTTCTCTTGTGACATACAGGAGTGTTCAAAAGTCTGTGACCTGCTTTCTCTTGTAATGTCATCATGACATCAATTAAAAGTTGTGCTAAAATTACAAGAGGAAAAAGCCAACCTCATGGAAACCTGGGTCTGGTTCTGGGGGAGGAGGATGTCCACAGCAGCTAGGCTGGTAGAAATGTGTCAGTTTGCACGGCACAGCTCTTATCCAGGAAAGCTTGTCCTCCTTCTACTTTTGTGCACCACTTTTTGAGTTTTCTCTCTCCCCATGATCTTTATAAACCTTCATTCTTGCTTCTTTTTACAAATTTTTTCAAGGTTGTTTTTCCCCTCTGTTTCTTAACCCAGGACATTCCTGGGCATCTTGGCAATGCCAGCACAGGCTGCCCACACAGCTCTATGAGTAACAGCATCTGGGAGCTGGGCTGGAAGACTGGCATTGAATCTCTGAGCTGATATGCCCATGCACCACAATATGAAAAACCACTCAGTAAAGAAGGGAAATCATCCATTTGGTTTAGAGCTAAAGCTTTTCTGCTTACTGAAACCTGAATCTTAGCTTTAGCCAGGCAATTTTCAACAATAAAGGAAACCTTCTGCATAGGAAAATGTAAAATCTTGCCAAGTCATCTCTCAGGTCAACTGTCTCACAAGTGAGATTTGTTCCAAAATCCTGGCCACTGTTGGACCCTGTTGGACTCTTCTGCAGGGTGTCTGCCCCCTCAGTGCAGAACCAGAGAACAAAAGCTAGAGAAGTAACAAAAAATGATTTCCCAGAGTGTTTTTCTGTTTGGAAGTGCTGTTCTCCCTCCAGTGAACTTAACTCCTTATTGGCAATAAATGTGCTTCCTTGTGCTGTCTTTCCCTCAGAAGCATCCTCAATCCCTTCAGTCAGAGTTGCTGTAGGGAACCATCTCCCCACCTTCCATTCAACAGCCCCTGCTTGGCTTCAGACTTTCCACTGTGCATCTTCCCTATTTGTGAAGTGCTGCTTCAATGAACTCATCACTAGAGGGATTTTTGGGGAAATTTACTTATTTAATTATCAGATACAGTCATGACTGGCACTTTTTTGCTAGCAAAGACACAGCAGCCAAATATTTACTTATGAGAAGTGCCAAAAGTTTCTGATGGTGCTGTAAAATCTTTTGATGGGGTTTATAAAATAGAGATTGCACTGTCAAGACTCCTAGAAGTTATAGAAAAATAAAATATCACAAAATATAACAAGAAAGAGAGAAAGAAAGAAAGAAAGAAAGAAAGAAAGAAAGAAAGAAAGAAAGAAAGAAAGAAAGAAAGAAAGAAAGAAAGAAAGAAAGAAAGAAAGAAAGAAAGAAAGAAAGAAAGAAAGAAAGAAAGAAAGAAAGAAAGAAAGAAAGAAAGAAAGAAAGAAAGAAAGAAAGAAAGAAAGAAAGAAAGAAAGAAAGAAAGAAAGAAAGAAAGAAAGAAAGAAAGAAAGAAAGAGAAAGAAGCTACAGATGTCAAAATATCCACTGAGATTTTCACTTTAGATCAGGAAACTTTTAATGATTTTTCCAATTTAAACAACAAAAAAACCTTTAATTTTCAAAGTTTTAAAAAAGTTTCAAATTCTAAAAAATTTTATTTTATTAATCTGTCATTTTGGAAAAGCAAACATTTTATTTATCATACACACATAGCAAGGAACAGGGGGTAATTTATCAGTCTCTCATATCTTGGTTCTGATAATGAGATTATGGTGTAAGCCTAAGCCTGCTAGCCAAAACCTCATACCGCAGGTCTAAGAAATTCTCTGGTTTACTCTTTAGCAGTGTAGAAAAAAAAAAAAAAAAAAAAAAAGAGCTGCTCCTGTCTTCCTATTTTCAGAGAAACTTCACATATCCACCTCCCCTAAAAAACATTCTCTATTATTTATTCATTTCCAGCTTCACTGGGTTGCCAACAGAAAGTGAAATCCATAACTGCAGGTACCAATGGAAAACAGCTAGGAAATGAAAACTGAAATCTAATGCAGTTACATTCTTACTGCTAAAAGGTTTCCAAAGCAAAATGGCACAGGAAAAGCTGGTGGATTCTGGCTCTTTCACTTGCCCTTAGCTTGGCCCATGAGCATGCCTGCAGTCCGTGCCTGGAACTGGTGAGGGACAGCTGCAGAGCCCATGCTGGATGTCTGCTGCTCATGGGGACCAGGCTCTCCTCTGCCTGCTCTGCCCTTGGACAGCACCTCAGCCCTGCTGGCTGCCTTCTGGCACCACAGCTAGGGCAGATGACTCATATAAGGCTACTACCAAAATGAGGACAGTATGTGGCGTTTCAGAGATTTGCAGGATCGGAGTCTTGGTCACTGAGTTGTTTCGAGTTCCCAGAAATCCATCTCATGTAAGAACTGATTCATTGGCAGATATTAAAATGAGAGCAAAATGACAACACCAAGCAGCTCCTGTTTTGGGGGCTACAAACTCTCATGCTAGGTTAAACCAGATATCTCATGTGCAAGTAACTGTCCTGCATTTTCTGAGACACACACAGTTCCCACCATGGAAAAGTCATGATGCTTTCTTTCTTAACTTAATTGAACCTCTATTACACAGAGGAGAAATGAACACACTGTTGATAGTAACATTAATGACTCCAAACCAATAATACTTCTTGCCAAATGCTGTACTTGACAAACAAGCACTCTCTCTTTGTGAGCTGTCTAAGTAAAATATGCCCCAGAATTGGTCCCCAAGTCTGGTAATGTCTACCTAAAAATCTCAGTGGCAGAATTTATTTATTTGTTGACAACATATGAAAAAGAGAGAATCTGACATTTCTTCCCCCATTCAACACTGTCAGGACTCACATTATAAAGGATAACTACTAAAGGAGAAAAGCTGGTCAAACCAGAAACTTAACAGATGTGTTTGGCAAGAAGTATTAACGTAAGAAAAGGTCTGGATATTTTTAGGCCAACAATATCACTGCAATATCACAACAATGTCACTGCAAAGACAAGCAGCATCTAAACTTTATTTTGGAACCTCTGCTGGTACACTAGATTTTCATGTAAAAGATTTTCATGAAAAAGACTTCCATCAGAACAGTCCAATTCATCACTTCCATTTTCTGTGTTGAAACCTTTCTTCTTTTCTTTTTCCATTTTCCCCCCCTTTTTTTAAAATATAATTAACCCTATAAATACACAAACTACAAGTCTGGTCTTACACACTTTGATGTCAATAGGTGTTTTTTTTCCACCTTCTGTGGAGCAGGACCAGATGCAGGATGAACTGATCCATTGGGGAGCTCTTACATCACAAGGCCTAATCAGAAAGTCAATCTTCATGATTGCACAGCTTTAAACTTTACCACAGATGCATGATTGCCCCATTCTTTCCACATCTTAAGGAACATCATCACTATTCTTTAAATGTGCAGTAGGAGTCAGAAATCTCCTGAAAAAAACTGTAGAACAAAGTGAATTTTAAATTGGTGCAATTTTGCAGTTTTTGGAAAACAACATCACTTTGCATTCAGTCATTTGAAACTAGGGCTACAATTTCCAGGGGAAAAGCCTTACTGGTTCTTGAACAAACAAGCATAAAACAGTTTCAAGTAAGGTAGTTAAAGACATATTTATCAGTTTGTCTTTTTTCAAAATATTTTTATCCATGCTGTCCTAGGCTGAAGAGAAAATACTTTTAGTTTAGAAGAATACCCTTTCTTTTTTTTTTTTACATTTGAACTTGGATAAGAAAAATTACTAGATCCTGGAAATATTAAATGCTGTGTTTTAATCCTTCATACTGGAAAAATACTTTGATTTGGATCCCATGAGCTAGTTTGTTGAGGATAACTGATTCTTCTCAATATACTTTTTACATTAATTTCTCCGTGGGGAAGGAAAGATGTAGGAATCTTTTCTTTTCAAACCATTCATCATTAATTCCAAATTAAACTATAGAAATTGACATATGTGAACTTGGCCAGGGACTTGTATTTAAAAGGTTAACAGAAAGAGTGATTTCCTAGACTTGAGAAGAAATCTTTTCACTTGCATTGCTGTTTAGCACTTTTGTTAGTGGTGAAGTTCATACAGTTAATCTGATAATGTCTGCAGCTTTGTGCTAACCATGAAAAAGGTGTCACAAATTGATACGTGCTATGAATCATATGTAGCCCCAGAAGTGCCATCAGCCATAGCATAGTCTGTGTTTTGTAGTTTACCTCACCCAATTTTGGCTTTCTAACAAATTCTTGAATGGCATAGAATACTGAGAGGCTGCATTACTTTCCATCCTAAATATGTTATTTCATCTAACAAGTTTTTGGGTAGTGGCCTGCCAATAAGATCCAGGGTCCTGCAGAACTGCATTGCAGTTTTTTGTTCTTTCTGTGGTCATTACATTGTTCCTGGCAATATCACACATAAGCCTGAGACTGGCTCTAATGTCTCTGCCCATCTTGCTTCACATTAGCAGGCCAGTTCTGCTGCCAGTTACAGTGACTTTACAAACAACCTTTCTGATGATGACTGTGACAGAAAAGTTTGCCATTTACTGCTGCTCACTGCAGTTGTTTAGCTGTGCACTGAACTGTTTAGCTAACTGTGCTTTAAAGCACAGGCTGGCACAACCACATGCCACTGATTTATGAACAGGATAGCTCCAACATTTTGCATTGCCTAGAATATGCTTCCAGCAGCAAACTGGAAGTATCAACCCTGTATTATTCTGGGTCACTTGGGGAGTATATATTCATACACTGAATATGTAAATCTCTTAAATGAGTAAGACTCCAGGCAATGTATTTGAGACATGTTTCTTAAACTGCCACCAATGCTTACTAAGCAGGATGTGGAAACTTCTGTTCATGCTTTGGGTTCCCTCTTCACAGTATGACATTTCAGAGGCAGATTTATAAATGTTTCAGAAAACATCTGTGTAAAAAAAAAAGGCACCTGTTCTGGTCACCAAATGTAAGAGAAGGGGAGGAAGAGTTAATGAAATGCATCTGTGACAGTAGCATGGTCTGTGTTTGCTCAGGAAGAGGTCCTGCAGCCCCCACAGTGGAGGTGTCCTCAATGAAGGGTGAGGAGCAGGTGCTTTCCCTAAGGTTGCTAGTTAAGGATCTCTAGGAATTGCAAACAGTCCATGACTTGGAGGAAGAAAAAGGAAAGCAAAATAGGGCAACAGAAATTAGAACTGTGTGAATAATGGAGTTTCTCTTTGGTGACCCAACTGAAAAATTAAACCAAAATAAGTAATTTTGGGTAGGCCCAAAGAACTTGTCTGACTCAAAATAAAACAATTTACTTTACTTTCAAATCTCTTTTCAACCTTTGAAAGAAATGCACATAAAACCAAAACACAAGCTATTTAGAAAATGTCAGAATGAAACATTTCAGCAGGATTTTCTTTTCTTCACTATCAACTGAATTAAAACCCAGGTTGCCTGACTGAAACTACTTTTTTTTTTTTTTTTGTCAGTAATTGTTTGTCCCAGACATTTCATCCTGCTTAAGGGAAACCTGCTCTGACTTCTACTTCCTTTGTTCAAAACTGGCCATCACCACCATGCTTCACACATCCACAAGTCACACATACCCTGCAAGAAAACCTGAGAAGGAAATTCTACAAACCTTGCTGTGTGGCATTTCCAGGGCTCCAGCTCATGAGGTTTCTGTGGTACAGTCTTCCTGCTGGTGGTTTTTAGCATTAGAGAAGCTGATAATTAGTCGACTTGATTTTCATACTTTTGTAGACAAATGGCTTTTAATCTGGGTTTAGCCTCAATGAGGAAAACCTGACAGACTGACTTGACAATTCTGGGTAGGGCAACTCAATAAGGACAATGTAGAAGAGACCTAAAGGAAGTAGAAGAAGGAAATAAGCTATTTATCTGTTTGTGAAGTAATTTTATCAACAAGGAACAGCATGTATGTGGCCCATGATCTGGTGTCTATTTATCACTAAGGAACAAAATAGGTACTTTTAGGGTAAAGTCATGTTATGCTTCCCAAAGTCACAATCTTTATAAACCTCTGATGTAGACCAGAGAAGTGACACCTGTTTAATTCCTCTTATCCTCCACTGACTATAAAGGGAGACAGATGTAGTTCAAGGAAAGACTGTGTATGTCAAAGGTCAGTGAAGAGAAGTGAACTATTCATTTGGTATTTAAACCCCCTTCCTTTGCTGTCACAAAGTTTGAGTGATAAGAGAAAGGATGTTGACCAATAGCTCTTGACAGCATCATTCCTTATCCCAGGAGAAAGGAAATATATATCCAACTGAATATACAAGAAAGGTTAAATCCCTGGAACTGGCATGCAGTACTAGATCCTGGCTGCCTGTCATTACTGAGTCTTTTCAGCCTTGACTGTGAACAGACATGTAAATCATATGTTGTGATATGCAAATGAAAGTGTGGGAAAAAGTAAACCATGTTGGATGCATCTAGTTTGACAGGCAACAGGCATCCATCACCCAAACAGACCATATGTCAGGTCTAATGTGTGATTTCCCATGAGAAGTGTTGTGATTTCCACTCACATACACCATGTTCAAATAGGTATGGACAGATTCTTTTAAATCCATCTTTAATTTGCTCTGGTTCAGGAGCAACTTTTTTTAAATGTGGACAGGATACTTTTGGCCCTGATGAATATATGGTAAGGCCTTGCTCAAGGAGACTTCAGCAGTTGCTGGAATTTCCTATTACATATTTATTCTGGCTTTCTGATAATTTGGATGCTTTCCACCCCTTTAACCTTGGTCCAGTCACCACTTTCCCTGGCTACACCAGAGCAAAGTTCCTGTCTTTGCCAGGAGAAATTGCTGAAGGACACGACATGATAATGACAAAATTAAACACTGTTCAGGGACTTGGTGTTTTTTTTTCTGTCTTGGAGTTTGTGTGGAGAATAGGCACCAAACATTCTCTTCTGAAGGACTCTCAGACCCCTGATGCTGCAGAACATCATTTGTGCTCAGTATGCATGGGCTGTGGGAATGCAGCTCTCTGAGTATTCATTAGCAGCTGCTGCCTGTTTGTCTCCACATCATCCGACCCCATGGGGACAGTTTGGGACTTTTCATCAGCATCTATTCAAGGGGGATCTTGTCTCTGCATGTCAGAGGCAGAACCAGTGAACCCAACCAATGACCTTCAGGGGTGATGTTACTTTTCCCACCATCCCCTACAAGAAAGGCTGACTGACATGCCTCCCACTAAGCCCTGGCCTGTGAGAAGTCGAATTGCAGGCTTATGGTGAAGAAGCATAGCCCCAGGCAGAGCTTGCATCCTTTCTGGGCACAAGAATACAGCCACCAGCTCCACAGCTCCATGTGTATCATCCCCCTTGTGTTTGAAGAAAAGGCAAAAGCTCTGCAAATGGCAATACTTGAGGACCAAAATATTTATTATAATAAATTAAAGTGCAAGCATTTATAAAATGTTTCACCTGCATATAAATATCCACTGCATATAATAAAGAAGTGTTGCTTTCTGGTTAAGCTTCATAAATACATTTCCTTGGACATTTCTCAATTAATCTATATAAATAAAAGTATTGTATAATTATTACCTTAAAATAAGTTACCATTAAATACAAGTGATAAAAATTCTTTCTGAAATAGTCAGAAATATCAACTTTTCAGGCAAAGGTCAGAAGGGGGCAACATATGCAAGTGATATTTCCGTCTAGGAGGCTCAAAGCATCCTGGCTAAAACATCACATCAAAACATCACTGCCTTGATCAAAGCTGATTCATAGGTGTCAAATTTCAGTACACAAAAGATAGAAATTGTTTCCTCATTCCTGTGAAGATGAGGAGGACAGAACAGTGCTTTTGTAAATAACTAATGCCCTGTGTTGCAATGAAGAGGCAGTGCCCTGGAGTTTTCATTTTCAAAGAAGGCAGCAATATGCATGCTGCCTCTGCCCACTTAGTTTGCTAGTTTTGACACAAGTGAAAAATATAATGCATATGGGAGGAATGGACATAGCTGCAGCTAATCAGTTTGAGGTATTGCAAGAGGTCTGCAGAGGCATCTCTTCAAAGTCTGATCCAGAATTTTTTCAGTTTTTCTTCTTGTTACCTCCCTTCTTTGGGACATCAGTACAGGCATTTTCAATGTAGTCAAACAGTAAATCCAGCTCTCCAATGGCTTTAGTCTTTCCATTTTCTCCCAACTAGAAGAGAGCAGAAGGCAAATCTTAGCAACTAGTTATTTTTCAGAAAATTGAATTTAGGATTGTCACAGAAACTGAATCAATAATTTACTTTCCTAATTTTCTTACACAGTTCTGTTAGCGTCATTGTATTGTAAGATATAAATTTGTTCATTCAAATCTAGACTAGCAGATAAGTTTCATGCAACTTAACTTTTCAAGATTTAAATTACCATAACATGTGCAGAGAGTTAACAGGACAAGTGAGGGAGGGCTGGAAAGGAAAGTATCATTAATCCCCTCTTTAATGCCCTCATAGGCTTCACATCCTAAATAATCTCGAGTTTGTTTCATTGTTAGGTCAGCCTTAATCCAACTAAATGACTGGTGTTTGAAACTGCTCTTTTTAAATGTTTGAGGGAAATGTACCTGTTCCATTTTGTTCTTCATTTGTTCCAGGTTCTTTTCAACATGTTCTTTCTTTCCTGAGAATTGCTAAAAGAAAGGAAACATCCAGACATAAGATAGATGGCTATATGCAACAATGTAGTAGCTTTTTTTTCCACACCTTTGTATTAACTCTGACTTTCATCTCTTTGATCTGAGGTTTCCTTTCATACCACTGCCTTTTGCCACTGCTTGTAGCAATCTGAGATTTAGGAGCAACAATGACAGTCAGAGGTAAAGAAACCCAGTGTTACTCACACAACTTCTCAGCTCTGAGGTCAGGGATGCCAAGAACTGTGCCACCTCCTCCACATGAGGGTACTGGTTCTTGACTTCAGTCAGGAGAACATCTTCTACTACAAACTCCACAACCCTCTTCATCAGGTAGCAGCGGTTGTTTTCCTACGTATGGAAGTAAGAGGTCACGTTAAAACAAGGCAAGAGAGCACTAAGTGCTGCAGGGGGATGCAAAGAGCAGATCCTCATGTAAGGCTTACCCTGATGTTAACAAAGAGCTGCTGCCCAATCAATCTGTTGTCCGTGTCCTTGTCTGAGGCACTGGCCTGAGAGGAAAAAAGGAAGTGTTAGGTGGTGATGGGAACCTTACTTAAAGATTAATAATAAACCCAAAAGATTTCATCAGCAATGAAAGGGCAATAAAAATGAGGGAATGGACACCACAGTCTGTTAGAGGCAGATTAGATTGGGCATCATGTCTGTTTCTCCCCTCAGCTGGGTGAGATTCAAGGCCAGTATGGCAGGAAAATAAGTAAGCTAAAGTCTGGATTCATATCGCTCACTTAAAAGTCAGAAGTTGTGGTGACTAAACCACATGCTGCAGGTGGCCAACCTCACAGTGGCCACAATGCTGCAGGGAGGTGCTCAATGTGTGCACCCAGGGAGACCCACCCATGGCAAAAGCAGCCAAGAAACCTGCTCTAGCTGCACTGTGACACCCCAGCATCTGCTTGGCTGTGACTGGAGTCATGGACAGGACCAGCTCCAAATGGAATGAGCAAACTCAGAAACTTAATGTCATATTTCACAATTTTACCCACCCTGGCAGCAGCTGCTTGAAAAGAAGCAGCTGTACCGTCCCAGGGGCTGCCTTTTCCTTGGGGAGCAGCAGCAGAAAAGCAACAGCTTCTGCTGGCTCCACACACCCAAACTCTGCCTTAACTGCAAATGTACTTTTCTCTTTTTTTCTTGGAGAAAGGCAGGGGAAAGAGGGAGGAATGCCAAAGGCTAGAAGTCATGGCACCAAGAGAGGAGCAGGTCCCCAGACCCCACCATGAAGGACACACGGATGACTGTACCGTTTTAGCCAAGGTGTAGGTGCGATTCCTGATGTAGGGCTGCTGGAAGTTGATCTTCCTGAGCCTGCAGGCATGATGGGCAGTGGAACCCCCCTTCAGAGGCAGAGAGCTGGTGAGAAGAAGGGGGAGACAGCAGCAGCAGCAGAAGAAAACCCATGCTGGGAAGCTCTTGGACAAGGTCTGCAGGGCAGCCATGGCTCCCAGTGTGAAATTGCCGTCCCAGCTGGCTGCAGGCACCGGACTCAGCCCTGCGGGGAGAGAAGGCAGCAGTAGCACCAAGGAGAGCAGGCGAGCCAAAGTGAGAGCAGCACAGAGGCTGCAAGCCTTACCTTTGCTGTGGTTCTGGATGTGCTCTGCAGGAGGTGAGCTGCACCTTATATAGGGCCACCAACATCTCTCTCAGCTGTTTTTTTTTGGGGGGGTACTGGTGGTGAAATGAGAATGACATCAGCAACTCTCTTACTTTCCAGTATCCTCTTCTGAGAATTATCTAACCACTATCTAACCACAAACAGGTTCAAGGCTATCTAATCTTCAGTTTCCTATAAAAAAAACCCCAAATATTAATGTGGGGCAAAGCGGGGGCTTTTACCAGGGTAGGAATCCTGAATTCTTTTTGCATAAAAATATTTGAGAATTCTGTGAGTTTGTGCCTCCTGTCCCAATTATAATACAACTTGATTGACAATTTGATGGCAGAAAACCATCAAATCTTCTGTGGAACAAGATTGGTTTCACTACTGCTGACTGGTGCACACAAGTGATCAGGGACTGTATCGGAACCAAATCACTGACCGCCGGTGGCTCCTACCCTGAAAATATCCCTTCCCATACTGGAGTTAATGGCCATCTGCACATCACTGTGCAATCCTCTCTGAGAGAACAGAAACTGTGTAGGACCATTTATCAAATGCCTGATTTCCAAATTCCCGTTCTCAAAAATATAATTTGTATTTAAGGCTGTAATCAGGTGTAATGACCAGAGCTGTGGTCATGTACTTATCCAGGTGATTTCCATGTTCCTAAGGCTCTTCTGCTAACATGAAGGCAGTGCTGCACCTTCAGTCTCAAACACCATGCAGTGTTCCAAATGGGAAACTGCACTTTTTAGATGGTAATTTTCAACCCTTCTGTAGACAGTAATGCATGAGAATGCAGAACTGGTACAAATGTAAACTCCTGATTTTCTAATACCCACAAGGTACACAGGTGACAAACAGGAGAAAACAGATCTAGAAAATCAGGGCTTCAGCTCTGCCTCTGAGAGTGGATATGTGAGAGCTCTGAGGGTGGGCACCTCTCTGTCTGGGCACCATTCTTTGTGGCTCAGGTTCTCAGGACAAGAGCCATCATCAACCTAACTTCATGGTCTGAAATGCCCAGATCTTTTTCTCACACCTGAAAGGAAGCAGTTAAAAGCTGAGTGGAATGAGGTTTATTCTTCAGCCTCCTCTGATGCATCTGCAGCATGAATGTATCCCTCCATGTCTCAGTCCTACCTCAGTTGCCCTTAGACATCAACAGTATCAGCTCTGCACAGATCTGTGCCCTTGAAGCTGCACCCTGGAGCCGTCATCACCATCTCTTTTTCCATGCCCCTCTAAGGCACCCATTCACAAGGCCAGCCTCCAACAACATCTTGACTGCAGCAGGCAGCAGAAAGTGAGTCTGGACCCAGGATGTCAACAGTCAAGTTCACACCCAAATGTGCCACAAGGGTATTCAAGTAAACATATTCCACATATATTTCAAGCTAACAGCTTGAAACAGGTTAATGAGAAGATAAAGGGCTGAGTTTTACTTAACCAAAAGACAGACATTAAAGACTAAACAGGGAGAATCCTGATGAATCCTGCTTTGAAGTATTGATATTTCCACTAACTCCTCCCTAGGTGTTAAACACAGTCTGATAACCAAAGTCAGCTTCTAACTGAGGTTTCTCCATCAGCTCATCCATCTGAACTGAAGTCCCATACTCCGAACAGGAGCTGTGGACAGACATTCAGATCTCCTGTCCTCTTATCTTTCTGGTAGATGTTACCTCTCCATCCCTTTGGTCACTCACTTATCAGACACAGATTCAGCTTGTCTGACTTCTTTTTGTGGTTCCAATCCCATGGAAAGGGTGCATAACTTAAGGAGATGCTGTGCCACTCCCATCAGTTCAAACCACGTGAGGAGCAGACCTCGTCCCTTGTCCTGATGGATATTTAAACAAAATTAGGCAGATTAATGAGGAATTAGATGCTGAATCTCTCTTCTTCCCCTTCCTATGCAGTAATTACAGGATGTCTTCTGTCTTCCTGCTTTTTTATTTGAAACCATACACTGCACTAGGATGTACCTATTTTCATAGAAAACCTTAAGTTAGCCTCCCATTTGTATTGTTAGCCATCTCAGCCACGCCACTTTTTGTGGTATCATGTCCTCCTTCTGAGGCTGTTTCACTTGTTTAGTTTCCCTTGCTATTTTCCAGGCACTGAGATGCTGAAATGCAAATTTCAAGCTAATTAACTCATGTTTTAAAAATTCTGTTTTTATGACATTGCTAAAGCTTTTGCATTATTTGCTCTTTTGTTTGCAGCTGTGACTTACAACTATCTTTCACCCCTCTAGCTGAGCATGGTCCAGCCCAAAAGCAAACAGCCAAGATGTTACTAGACACTAACATAAGCAGACTTTACAGTTCCCATGTTCATTCCTGGCCTCTTTCCCAGGACTGGACATGCTATGGTGTAGCCACAGTCATGGCTGCAGCGATTCCTTGTAACACATCAATAGAATTTCTTGGGGAGTGGAGATACACCTCCCATTCCCAGGGTCTTGTATTTCTGTTACAAGATTCCATTGAACAAAGACTAGTCACAGTTACCCCCTATTTCCCCTGGCTATCACACCCTGGATGGGAGATACACATCCAGCAATACATCCCATGGAAAGATGGGGCTAGAAACCTGCACTAGTGGTGGCTCTTGTTCTAGTCCCCAGCTGAATTCCAGAGAGACACTTCAGCTCTGTATTTTCTGCTACATTTGAGGAAGGGTTTAATTTCATTCTTGTTTGAGGAGTAAATACAATAGACTTTTGAAAAACAAGGTCTTGAACCAGCACTGAGGGTGAACCTCAGGGAAATTGCTTGGTTAAATTTCCCTTCCCAAATGGGCTACCCTGAACTGCATAGCAGGAGAGATGAGTGGAAGGAAAGCTGCCTTTCATTTAAATTAGGGTACTGTGGATAAAACCATCATTGTAGGGTCTTGCTTTGTGGAGAAAGAGTAAACTGAACAAAACACATCTGAAAAATTACGGAGAAGTAATTTCCCTTTCTTATTTCATGTTTTTTTAAAATATATTTAATGATATTTTTAATGTTTAAGGCTAGGAACACTGTTTAAAATACAAAATTCTCACAAGAAAATACATCCCCTCTGCTTTCATTTTAATTAAAAAATAACAAAGACCCTGGTACTGCCCCAAGAATTAAGTGTCTGTCCTATCACTTTACTCACCTACAAACTTTTGAAGCCATATTACATAGAACTTCCCTAATTCATTAAGAAACCATAGTGGTAAATATTCTCGACAATGACTTCTTGACCCATTTTGAAGACAGAGGATTTTTTGAGGAGGACTGGAACTCTGCATCACATCTGCTTCTAAAGCCACAGACATTTCCTTCTGACTTTGAATGAGGTCACAGGTGAGCAATCAGTGCCATATTTTGATGTTCAGCTCCTGTGTATCAGCAGCAACATAGTAGGAGGCAGGCATTTTCTTGGACTTTAGTACATCTTCAATGAGCCAGGATTATCCTACATTATTGGAAATGTCAGGACTGGCCACTGGGCTAGAAATTCTGTCAAGAGCTGCCATGTAAAAAAGCAAGCCTGTGTATTGTGGTCTTGGGTCTTTTATTTGGCATGGAGATTCTCCCCCCTTAGCCACTTGTATAAATGGGCCAAAAGTCAAGCAACACTTAAAACTGAACACTCCATCTCAGGGTTCAGGTCACACTCATCCCCTCATTTTGCTGGTCAGGTCTATTTTATCTCAGTTCTCTGCTTTTGTCCAGACTTTCAAACTTTCAAAGATTAAAGTAGACTATAGAATTGTTTCAGCTAAAGCTCCAGTAAAGCCTTATTTTAATCAGTTCTCTGGCCAGCAATAAAAACCTCAGTAATGGAAATTAATTATTCTCTACACAACCTGAAACAAGCTTTTCTGTAATCCAGCCACTCCTTACGGAAACATCCTAGTACAGAGACAAGTGTCTTCTGGGCACACTCATTAGAAATGGCAGAAGGGATTCAATTTCTACAGAGCAAATGGCACCAATACAGAGACTGGGAGAGGACATGTAGGACACTTGACCGTCATATGTCGGCTTCGCGTTGATTTTTTTTAAATACATTTGACAGCTCTCACTGCTGACTTTGGGTTTTTACAAATCATGTGCCACCTCCTACCTTTCCTGGCTGTAACAGTTTTGTAACACAGAGTAACACATTTCCTCTGACACTTAGTAACACTTAGGTTTTCATATCTGATACTTCATCCAAAATCTTTGTCTCTGACCTTTACATGGTTTTGTTGTATCATTTTTAGATCTCATAATTATAAGATGTTATATCATAAAGCTGGTATTTCATATCCTAAGACATCCAAGAGGAAAGAAACTCATTACCTCAATTTTAAGTTATATTCTCGGACAAAATGAAACAAAAAAACCAAAGCCAATGTTCTTAATGTGTTAATATCTTGTTATTACCAGGATCACTGAGGTAGTAACTTCAACTGCAGCCTCAAAAGGATTAACTAATTAATACAAAAACAAAGACAAAAAAGCCTATGTCAATGTAACTGCAGTGGATGTTAGTCCAGTAGTCTTGCTTCGTTAAAAAACTCCTGCCAACATCAGTAAAACATAAACAGAAGTAATAAGACTTATCAATAGCAGTCAACACAGCTCACACAGAGGAAGAAAAAAAAAAGAGAACTGAGACCATGTCAGTGCACAGAGCCTCACAGCACCAAAGGCACCACTATTAACTCTTCCACGAGACGGCAACTCTTTTAATTCAGCATGTAAAGCCACATACATATTATAAGGCTCTGTCACTTTATATAGTGACCTACATGTATCCAACTATGTCTTGGGAACAGACAGATCAGGTGAACTGAAACTTCTGAGCTTCCTGTCAATGTGTGGTATGGTTGCACAGCCGCGACTCAGTAACATGATGAAGTGGAATTACTGACATAGCGTAGCTCAAAGAAAACCACTCTAAATGGGAACACAATTTTGCAAACTGGCTTATAATTAAAAATCTAGTAACAAATAGTCATTCAGGTTAAGAAATAGCCCCAGCACCTTGGCTGACCAAGTTACTAGCAGTTGTATCGTGTAACAGAGTAATTATATGAAGTTGTTTTGAAGGGAAACATCGTTATTTAACATTAAGTACTTGTGCCCAGACGCTGCTCATATAGTGCACGTGCACTAAGACTCTGGGCTCAGCATCTCCTGAGAGCGAGCCTCTGGCAGCTCACCTATTCACTGTAACATTAGAGAAGGTGACAGCTCTCATATCTCTAACAGCAACTTTTTAACTTGTGTCCATCCCTAGGAAACCAACAGCCCCTGTCACAGTCCTTCCCCAAACCAGAGTTATGCTATTGCCAATCTCCCAAGAGAGTTCTGTGAGCCAATGAGTTTCCTCTTGGAATAGAACTATTGTCAAGAATGTGAGACTTATGAGGCCAGAAAAAAACAGCAATAGCAAAGGAATTATGATGCTGTTTTCCTGGGATATCTGTTTTCAGCCATGTATTGTGCAAGCTAAAATTCACAACAGGCTGGAGCCAGCTTCCCACTGGAAACACAAATAAGCATTCCTCACAAGAGCATCATTCTGGGAACTCACAGGCCCACTCTAGCTGGGGGAGCACTGAGCCCCAGCAGGTTTCCCCAGTGCACACAGACTACCTTGCAGCAAGACCTGGCACCCAGTTCTCCAGAATAGGGTGCATTTACAGATTAAATGTATGTGTCAAAACAATCCAATAACCAGAAAATGGCCTAGAAAGTGAGAAATCCAAAAGTACTTGCTTTCTGGATCCTGCCAGCCATTCCTATTCTAATTCACATCCTAAAGTACATGAATATCCCCAGCACATGACAGCATTACACAAGGACACCTTGAATTTTAAATAAATTATACATGTTTATATATACATATGTACACACAATTGTGAGGCCACAGCCAGACAGCAGACAGAACTAAGCCCCACTCAGACGTTCCTGCTGAAATGGGATGGGGGAAGAGAATCACAAGAGTAAAAGTAAGAAAACCTGTGGGTTGAGATAAAGACAGTTTAATAGGTAAAACAAAATCCACAGACAAGCAAAGCAAAATGAGGAGTTCATTCACCAGTTCCCACGGGCGGGCAGGTGTTCAGCCCCAGAAAAGCATGGCTCCATCATGCATAATAGTTACTTGGGAAGAAAAACACCATCACTCAGAATGTCCCCCCACTTCCTTCCTCTTCCCCAGCTTTATATGCTGAGCATGACACCATATGCTGTACAGTATTCCCTGGGTCAGTTAGTGTCAGCTGTCCTGGCTGTGTTCCCTCATAACTTCTTGTGCACCCCAAGCTTACATGTTAATGGAGTAGGGTGAGGAGCAGAATAGATCTTGACCCTGTGCCCAGCAATAAAGGAAACATGTTGGGAAGGATGAATGAGGAAAACCTTATAAATATGACTGTCTAGAAAAAGATTCTGATAATATGGAAACCATAAGAATATTGAAATGAAAGCCATCTTTGAGAAACCAAACCTTAGTTACTAAATAACAAGAAGACAATATGATGGCCGGCTGAAAGTAATCCCCTCTTGATAGAACAATGCCTTCTGCTGGAGAGCAGGTCCAAAGGCCAGAGAAGACCCTGCTAGCTTGGCAGAAGGGGTCGAAAGAGTACTTTTCAGGGTTTAAAGTATAACACATGGTAATGTAATGCAATGATTTTTATAGGCTGGATGTAAATGCTATAGGATTTGTATCTTGTATTAGACTGGTTATTAGTGGAAATTAGAATATTCAACATAGAAGATTTATTGTATTATAAACAGGAAAATCACTTACTTCGCTCTCTTACCTCTCTTACTTCCTTTCCTCTCTTACCACTCTCTTACATCTTAGAACTCTTCCTACCCCCCACTCTCTTTCTGCCCTGCTTCGAGCTGCAAACATTACCCACGCCCTATGTAATAAACCACAAATTTCAACACTTGGCTTACAGAGATCTCTCCGACTGTCATGACCACCCTCACATGGTAGAGTCTCCTACAGAAACTCCTTTGTATCGTATAATGTTATCAACATTATCCTCAGCAGAATTTCAAAACAGAGCCCCATACTAGCCACTATGGGAAAAAAACCTCTGTTCCAGCACATGCACTTACACAGAGAGTATATGCGGGTATCAGATTTAAGCACAATTAAAAGGAAAAACTCTGAGGTCCACTTGAAACCTTTGCAGGTTTGACTTGGTTACCTTGGCATAAATATAAGTCAGTCACATTTACAAAGTGGACATGCTTTACTAGAAAACATTATCATGACCTCTGAAGAGTCGGGAGTAGGAAGCTTGAGTTGTCCTTTGCCCCATCCACTGAAGAACCATCTACCCTCAGTAGGATCTGCTGCTCTGGCTGTACAACCCAACTCTCCCTGCAAAGTGTAACCTCTGTGCAAATGAGTGCTCTGGCTCTTACAATTTTAAGAGAGTCCCATGAATGCAACAAGCAATCCAGCAGAAGCCATGAAAGCTGTACATAAACCGGACCTCTCTTTCCTCCCCAAAGGACAGTCAGTCTGCACACCAAGCTCGTGCAGTTCTCAGTCCTTTACCCTAACATGACACCACACAGGACCACCAAGCACCATCCTTCAGTCTCCCAGGAACAGCACATTTGACATGCCAAGTTCAGGCTTCATCAGGCACTCCACAGGCTTCTCTAGGACACAGCCTGCAAAAGAGAAACCACACAAGGTCAGCTCACAAGCCACACAGGTGAACTGTAGGAAATAATAGTATATTTAGGAAGTTCATTCCATCTCCAGATGTCCTTCTTTGACACAATAGAAAAATTGAATCAAAAAGCAAACTGAAACTGGAATTACATTAAACTGGAGCTCTCTGGTCACCTACCATCCACTGACTGCTCTTCAGGTTTCACTTCTGGTGTCTCACTGCCATTGCAATTAACACATTCCCACTGGGTTCCAGCCACAAAAAAACTAAGAAATGATTGCACACCTAAAAGTTAACTACAGCTCCACTGTGCTATTCTCTCTTCCCCAGCTCTGGTCTGCAAAGGTCTGAATAACTGCTAGAATCAGGACATTAATTTTAGGCCACTTACAATTAAAATTACTGTTAGGCCTATTTTATCACACAATTGTGTGCATCTAGATAACGAAACAGTTTTTCTTCAGGCAAAAGCAAAAATTGCCCAACAGTCACAGCAAAACTTCCACTTGCATCAAATGATGACGCATTTCACCAGGTTAAGAATTGCTGTGACACCACAACATTAGGTGTCAATTCAGCCTTGCAGAACAGGAAGGTGTAGTGAGCCAAGAAGGTAACATGCAAATAAGCACACTAAATTGGTCAAGGAAGCAGAGTTTCCTACCCCATCTTCAAGTACTACAGATTTGCTCATTGAACATTATGGATTTGGAAATCCCTTTTTAGTCTTTCTGTCATTGGCCAGAAAGCAATGACACCAAAAGTCAGATAAGGAGAAGGTATTACCTGGTAAATAATTTCATTTCCTTTCACCTTACTGCAACACACACTGAGTTTTGGGCTGTGGCCCTTGGGTGCAGAGGCAACTCCAGCTACTTGCAAGACATTGGTAAAGCCAAATCTGTTTTCATGAGGTTGTTACCACATAGGAATCCATCAGCAATTCAGTAGATGTGGATCTATTAATCAAAAAAGGCTGGAAAATCCCTATTACATATTCATAGTGATTAAAGTATCACTAGGAGACTACTTATTGAGTGACTTTGTGACTTAATTCAGACTGCATATGCAAAACCAGTTAGAGAATCACAGAATAAGCTGAGCTGCAAGGGACCCCCAAGGATCATCCACTCCAACTTCTGCCCTGCACAGCACCATCCCCAAGAGTCACTCCATGTGCCTGAGCGCATTGTCAAAACTCTTTCTGAACACTGTCAGGTTTGGTGCTGTGACTGCTTTTCTAGGGAGCCTGTTCCCACGCCCAACCACCCTCTGGGTGAAGAACCTTTTCCTAACATCCAACCTAAACCTTCCCTGACACAACCTTATGCCATTCCCTCATGTCCTGTCAGTGGGAACCACATTGAAGAAATGTCTGCCCCTCCTCTTCCCCTCACAAGTTGCAGACTGCAATGAGGTCTTTCCTCATCTCCCTTGACCAGCTGGTGACAAGTTGGGAACAGCAGCTGAAGACATTCAACATTTACTGACTAGGTTAGTTAACCATGTGTTGGTTTTCTAAATCTTGACCTTAAGTTGAAAAGCTCACAAGGTTGTTTATTCCTGAGATACACCTCCTATTGGCAACTGCCTTCCTCCCTGTTTATCTACTTGGTCTCTCCACTTTCAAGGCTTCTGAAGTCTCCTTGACAGAGAACAGTATGCTTTCAGTGCACAGCACACACTTGTAAATATTAATAAAGGATGCACTTCTGAGTATTTTTTTCCACATTCAGCTTGCTTGAAAACACAACAGGAAATATGTTTGAAAGCTGAAATCCCTCTTGAACAAGATAAACAACAGCAGAGAACAGGCATGAAGAATTTCACATCTGCCTTGAAGACTACAGAACACACTTCAGAAGCTTTGCACTAAGGTAACTCAAAACCAAGTATTTTGTCTGCACTTCCCTTTAAAAACTTCTGTCCAAAAGTAAATATCAGTCAAATACTACAAGTTGTTCAGATGGGAAATAATGTCCAGTGATGTGTGAGAAACCATGAACATTCATTTCATTCTAGTACCTCAATTGGTGTGTACCCCTATGCAACAAAAATGCCTCCCTCCTTTCCCATACCTACTCTCTCCCTGGCAGAAATCAATACACATGTACTATACTGAACACATCTAACAAATTCACAGCTGAATGTACCAGATTCACCTTCACAGTACAGACAACACTAAGCAAAACTGACACATATGGTGTTATAATATCTATGACTTACAGGCCTTAAAATCAGACCTGCACAGCTTGACAGATAGCCAGGAAACCCAGGAAAATACAGAAAAAACAAAGAAAGAGAACACAGTTAATGAAAGTCAATTAACAGGTATCACAGGGAAATAATGGATGATGAGCATTCTTGGCCAGGAAAACAATAACATTCTGATATGAATAATGTAGATAGACACAGCAAAATTAATGCACCCACATTAGTAACATACTATCCTGAAAAAAAATACTTCCTCTTTTAGCCATCAAGTTTTCCACTATAAAACTATCATTTTAGAGAAAAAATGGGAACTTTCATAAATGCTGTTGAATATTTTCCCTTTCAGTAGAAATTTTATGACTAATTATAACTTTCATGTTAAGTGCACACCACAGAACAATCCCAGAAGCACCTGAGATAAAAATTGTTTCAAACAATTCCACTGGTAGGAAGCCACTATAACATCCAATTTCTGGAAGAAGGGAACACCCTTTTCAAACATCATCAGTACTGGACAGCATTAATTCACTCACTCTAAATCACTTGTTGGGGACTGACCCTTTGGGCATCGCAGCCTTTCCAGCCTGTGTAGCACCCACCTGCTTTGAGTCACCACTTGAAATATCTGTAGTCAGTTATGATTTCTAGTGTCAACATAATAAATTACTCTTTCTGAAGATCAGCTCTGAGGTATCTTGTCTTTCTTAAGTCTACAGATATTCCAGCTGAACAGGTGAAAAAGAGAAGTACCAATGTAATAGGCTCTGCCAAATTATCCAGCATAACTTAAACAGAAACAAAGCAAACCACCACTTTTATTTTCAGCAATATGCATACATAATTACATACAAAATCAAAATGCAATCAAGTGTGTACAAATTTCAAACTGTTCTTGTATAAAATTTTGAAATTAAGTAGTATTAAAACCTGAAGTCACACACAACTAAACTGCTTACAAACTACCTATTTCCTCTACTTCATTTTAACTTGTCTTCATCACTTGTAAAGATAAAATGAGCTGTCAGTATAAACCACAAACACTTTTCATTGTGACAATCATAATGCCATCAGTCTCCCTGAAAACAGGAAACTAAGATAAGAGGTAATTAAAATATCAAAGTCAAGAAGAAAAACCATTCTTTTAAGTTTACTTAAAGAGATCACTAGTCCTAAATACCCAAGTTTGAAGTAGAATATAGGAACACCACTGGCTAAGGTGGCTGAACTTGCTTCTTCTAGAGAAGCTGAAATTACCACTAAACATGAGTCTTAGTCTACAAGACAAGCATTCATATCAGTATAGCTGACAAACTGCAGTACTGTACACTGAACTCTGCCAGTCATCCTGGCCAAAAACCTGTATACAATGAACACACCATAATGCTTTGCTTTTCTTAAACCTTTGTTTGTTTTGCAGTTAATGACACTCTATGTTAGTGTCATTAGGAAATAAGAATTTTTCGGTAAAAGGTTAAAAGCAATAAGTAGTAAAAGCAACTCGTTGTTACAGTGCTGTGTTATGCTGACAATTCATACAGTAACATGAACTCATATACCACAGCTGCCCTTAAGATAACTTGATAAAATAAAGCAACTGAGGTATTTGGTGAACGATGGTATTGCCCCTGAATACTGTTCCAGGTCATACTGCATGACTGCAGCAGAATACCTTGAAAAGTCACACACACAGATTCCATAAAAAAATAATTATCTCAGGTTCAAAAGGTGCCACTGTAAAAAAAAAGTAAAGCCTCACAAGACTGTTGTAACATAGTGAATTAAGACCTAACTCTCAGATATAAAGAACATTAATTTTCGACATCATCAGTACTTTCAACTGGGATGGCAAGTCCTAAAACTTGGGCCGTATCAATGGTAAGTGAAAGGATGCTGTGCAAAACCTACAATCACAATTTCTTAAAATGTACATTACAATTTATACAAAATACATCATTTTACAGAGTAGTTTCTACACAACAGGAAGGAGAAACTATGTCTTGCCCCAGAAATCCTTCCTCTTCTGAGCTCGTTCCAGTATCTGAGACGCAAGAGAACTAGATGCTGCCGAGCGAGCAGAAATCTGAGACAACCTGTCATCTGTGGGGAAAGCAACAAGGGAAAAAGAAAATAGGAAGATTAAACACACATATTGAAACACAGCTGACATTTTTTGAATATTTTTATGCCCTCTTTCACAATGGATGCTAAAACAGTACCACAATATACTTCAACTCAATTATTTGGCAACTGACATGCTGGAGAAGAACCTCTCAAGGAAGCCTCTAGTATGGAAGGTAAGAGAGTTAGGTGCCCATCTCTTGAGAAACTCCAGAATGAAACCCTGTGTTCACCTGGAACTGCCCAATTCTCCAAGTCATCTTGATCTTTACTCTCCTGCGTCAGAAGACCTCAGGAATTGTTCCTCTGCCACTGAAATCTATATAGACTAGACTCTGGTAATGACATATTCTTGAAAACAACCCACTGCTTCAAGCAAAGCAGACAACTTTAGAATAAAATGACTAAAATATCCCACGTTGCCAAAAAGAGTCCTTCTGTGCCAAATCCAGCTAGTATGCCAAAAGCTGCTAAAAGGAACGTGTCTTCTGAAGAAAACAGAAGTTTAACAAAAAGACAAGAAGAATCAGGCTTTAGAAATATACTTTTGAAGAGTCTTCCTTTGAATACAGGGTCCATTTCACACACAGTAAAGCTCCTAAAACTAATCAGTCTTGATATTGCTTGCCTGATAAAGCACATTATAATTCTTTAACAGCATTATTAAAATGTTGCTACAGGTCTGTAAAGATGCCCTCTATGAAAAATGACCTTAATTACACCCATTCTCCTACAATGGATTAGAAAGAACTGTATCACTAGCTTCCAGACCCCTCACCAACAAAAAACAAATACAAGAAAAAAATTCTTCAACTCAATCCAAACAGCACCAGTATTCTGTCAGTGTTTGAATTAACTTTTCAGCAGAGTTTCTAAATTCTTAAAATACAGTGATCCTAATAGCCTGTAACAGGGCAACACACTATGTGCAACAACTACATTACCATGTGTGAGAAAACTGTGAACTGCACTTCTGCAAACTGACATGCAATTGGAATAACTCCCAGGTTTGCACCTGAACAAATATGAACAAATATGGGCATACAATGTATCTGTCAGCTGGCACATTTCACCTATTTCTGGAAGCTCATACACTATAATTCAGATAACAGAGAAAAATAAAAAAGAAACAGCAGCTACAGCATTTAATCTGTGTGCAGCAATCTGTGTGCAGCAAGCTGCAGAGTACTACAGGATTTTGCATGTTTTATGCAGTTGCACAGAAGCTTGGCTGAGCCATCTGCACCACTTACATATTTTTCAACCAACTGTAATGAGTAAAACAGAGAATCAGCCCAAACCTTGGTTAAAACCCAAGGAGCAAAGAAGCACCAAGGGATACAGAAACCAAGCTTTTGGTTGTTCTGGGGTATAACTATAAATAAACTGCAATCAGATATAAACTTGCTCTGCCCATACTCTGAACCAAACACAGGTGATTGCAACTAGCACAGCACCACACCAGGCTCAACCTCAGACTCTGCACTAAGAAAAAGTGTATGGCAGATCACTGCCTTTGGTTGACTCATGCTACTGAAAGAGTTTATTTGTGTCTGCCCACAAAAAGGCCAAGAAAATGCAGCTGTGCGATGGCTGCTCTCGTAGATTAACTTCAAAACAAACATTTTTTAAAAAAAGGCCAAAACAGCAATCAGAATAGCAGCATGCCATAAGCACCCCTAACACAATGAGCAAAAGACAGGTGGGAAAATTAAAGTCAGATGGATCACTTTATGTTGCACATCTGGGGCTAGAGTCTCCCATGCAAAACCTTTATCTTAAAGTTTGTGGTATCTTTAAAGTTGCAACCAAAGTTACTCCAGCTGCAATTTGGGCTGTGTTGCAGTTTCCTTTAGTTGCTATCAACACAAAGGCTTAAAAATGTGTGGGCAGGAAACAATTTTAGGTATGGAACTAAGCAAGCTATAGCAACCATATCAAGAGCCATGATGGTCTGTTAATTTTCAGCCACATTTAATGGTTACCCTGTACCTTCATATTCAGACTTCATATTACCAGGTTGAACATGTTCAAATTATTCCGATAAAAATACACTGTAGTTATTAAAACAAATATATAAACTAGGTTTATTTACTGCATTCAGAAATATCTCATATGCAAAAGTTAAAATTTATTTAGGTTACATACACAATATACAATAATACTTTGGGACAAGAAATACCTTCATCATTACGGTTTCTTTCCCGAAGAGGCAATTGGAAAGTTCTCACTTTTGGATTTCCAAGATTCCCTACAACAAGAAGTCAAAAGGCACAGTTTTGAATCATTTAAGAAGAGACTAGGATAGTATTTCATTTTAGAACATTTAAAAATGTTGTAACATTATTTCCAAAACAAGAATCTTATAAATAGTACACATAAAAATTCTACCAGACTCCTTTACCCTAAAATGAGGTTAAAGGTTTTTCTCAATATCCAATAAACCTTCTAGAGAAAGCTCTCCAGTTTTCTTATCCTGCAGAAATAATTTTAAGGAGTTTACCTCTCATAAATCCACAACTCTTTCAAAATCATAAAGGTTTCAATTACACACTGCAGTTAGCAATTGCAGCTGGAAAAGTGTCACACCATCCAGCTGCAGCTTAAATATTAAAATTTAGAGATGTTCATGCTAAACCAAATTATTCTCATGAGTAGGATTTATTGAAATTAATAAAGCAAAATCAGACAACAAATTGATCACTGTAATACAGTGATATTAGCAGAATCTGAAACTAAGGTGGATATTGTGCCTATTTCCTCAGCAAGACTAACCAACAATATAACCAAGTTAAAAAGCTTTTGTTTATAAAGAGCACATTCTTTATAGATACTGTAAGGCAGAAGCTCAGCACCTCTTGGCCTGAGCACTGCACAACAGTCTTTTACATCCTGCATCACTCTACCACAGTCAATAAGCAAAACCCACCATTATGCTGGAATTCTGGATCCTTAAGAGTCCCTTGAATACGATGAGAGGGACTCCAGCAAGGCACAGAGCACCTTTTTGCTGACTTTGACTCCTCTTGATGGGCTGAAGCAAGAGGAACTTGTTCCTCAACAATCCTGTTAGAAGGATCCTGCCTAAGCGGCAGAGGATCCACAGATCCCAGCCCAGCAGGTGCAGAGTTAAAGAGTGAAGTGGCTTCCATTTTCCCATCAGGCTACAACATAATAGAAAAAAAAAAGAAGGATCAAAAAAAGCACAAAACACATCTCATATACATCCTCCAAGTACAGATCCTCAAATACATAGCAAATGTTGACTTTACACTATTATACTTCTCATGCAAGTACTAAAAGAAAAAGTATTCCAAACCTGTAAATGTGAAGAAAATCTGCTCCTAATAAAAAGTGTTTAACATGCACTGAAAGTAATCTATTCAGGTCAAACCAAGAGCTTATTTTCTAAAACTGTGATTTTTTAGATTTTACAACAACATAACCAACTTCTCATGCAATTGTGTTTCTATTACAGAATTTACTACAGAGGATGTATACAGTGAAATAGTAGCTCTCTTTGTAGAACACAGCACAAGCACAAATTGACAAAAAAACTATTAAAATTTTGAGGATTACAACTTCTAAACATTTCTATTTTTCTTTTAGTAACTACTCAAGCTGCAAAGCAAAATCAACAACACAGTAAAGGAAAGGAAAAGTGAAACTATTATGGCACAATCCTCTCCCTCTTGGAGAGAACGAGTGATCTCAAGCAACCTGGAGTTGTGCCCAATGTCAGTGGCTACAATAACATTAAGGGGAAATCCTACTGTCAACCTTTTCATTTTTCTGTATATGGATCCCATGCATTTATCCAAAGAAGCCAAAGTGAAGCACATCTAATCTCATTCCAGTAGTCTCAAGTCCTTTGTCTGACACCCCAAAAAAACTATGTATACGGATGTGCCTTTTCTAGTTACAGATACTGACAAGTCTAAGACAGCAAATAACAATTAAAGAAAAATATTTCTTAAACAAATTATTAATTACTACTTAAAAAGCACATTCCTGAAATTCATAATAGTAAGCCTGTTTTCTAGCTCACCTGGGAGGACCTTTTTTTGGTAGGGCTGGTTGATAAGTTTCGCTTTCTCTGAGGTGAAGATGAAAACTTGACTTTAGGAGCAGATACTAGAACAGTACCTCCTATTATATTGGAAAAGATGAAAAATGCCTTATTACATTAAATAACCTAATCAACTAATTCAATTACTTTTTTTTTCTTTAGTTCTTGAAACACTGCTTTGCATTTAGAAGTCTTTTTACCAACAGCTCGGGTAGTGCGATCACGATGAGACCTTGGAGTCCTGCTGCCTCTACTTGAGGATTCAGAAGAATCTGACACAGCTGCAGAAGTGTTCAATATTAAGGCATTCTCACTGAAAAAAATTGAGCAATGATTAAAGGATTAGCTAAGGAAGGACTCAGGAGTCTTGCACTCAAGCTGTTTCCAATCCATTCCTACAATGAAGCCTAAGGCAAGACAGTTAAGGCCTTAACACCCAATAGCCTGTAGCTAAAACATTTGCTTACCAAGGGGAGTCCTGGATTCCAGTCCTTAAGCCCCAATTTCTGTATTTTAAACAGTCTCAAGCTATAAATCCAGGCACCCTCAGTCCTGAAAAACCCTGAGCATACTGCTGCACAATACAGAGGCTCAACAGGAGGGCTGGAAAACTTTGAACCCAGAAAAACTGAATATGGTTGCTGCCTTAGAGGCAAGAGTGTGGGCTTGACATTCTTCAATCAATGTGGTAGAAGTGAAACCAAAGATCCCAAATTTATGCAACCACTATAGCCCCTAGGTTATTAAATATACATCCTGATATAAATATATACATCATACATTATATAAGTATATATAAACTACATCAGCACTACCATTTCTGCCTCCAGCTGCATTTCAAAAGGAGATGTCAGCATACCAACAATGTGGAGAAACCTGATTCTATCAGTGCATGATAGGCACATTTAGGCAAAGAATTCCTCATTTCTAGCTCTCAAGAAGATGCAACATGCAAGTATCAAGCTGCTCTGCATGGCTGAGTCCAGCACACATCCCAGAACACACAGAACCTCACTGCAAGATGACAGAAAACTGACAATGTCAATCAGAGACATCTATGATCTATGACTAGAATTGAACAGAAACTTAGAAAAGTTTCTAGATTATGGTTTTGAAAGTCTGCACTTGATATCTGTTGGAGTTTAACATCTCAATTTTTTGGCCTGGTTTGAATACACAGTATTATCCCAAATGGAGATGATTAGTTTCTTACCTTTGATTAGTGCTGCAACACCCAAGATAAAATTCAATGAGGAATATAATACAGGTAGCTGACATGGTTACAAGGGTCAAAGCCATTCAGAATTAAATGTCTATCAAACTAAAATAGTATGCAAAACTTGCACAGTAGAAAGCCAGAGACTTCTGAAACCAGATACAATTTGGATCCCTCAAATGTCAAATACACTACTATGGAAACACTGAGCTGATCTCCCATTATTTGCACATTCCCCTCCATGTTTTTCTCACCCGTGTTTACAAATATAATCACCAGTGATTAAGGGATATTAGTTTTTTTTTTTTCTCCCATGTCCCTTATCTTTGTCCATGACATCTTTTAAGAAAAATAGATGCCTAAGTACAATATTAGCATGTATCCTATCCTATCCTATCAAATTCTGTTGTCAACTTGAAGCAAATCATGATTTTTAATTTTCACTAAACTTGGCTGCTGTGTAATGAAGAGTCTATTCAATGTAATAAGAGGCCCATACTGCATATTTCATAGTTTTGGAGAAAAACATTAGAATGATTCATGAGTCTACAAACTTCTGTCTTGCAAGTTAGAAATGCAGTATTTTTAATGATAGGTCCACTTCTGTAAACCGTCTCAGTGTCTTAAACCTTTTCATTCTCTATCAAACTATTCAAAACAGAAGTACAACCACACCAATTTACACTCTCTTAAATACAAAACTTATTTAACCTACAAATTTCTGACCTGTTAGAGGAAACACACTCACATGCATACGCATATATGTATTTAAAAAAAATGTTCAGTTTTACCCTTCAGTTTTCTTATCTTCTTTAGCATCCTTATTGCTTTCTTCTAATTGCTGGGCCATGAGTGCAGCCTGTTCATCTGGCTTTTCTTCCTCTTTCTCTTCTGTTAATTGTTGATTTTTTATTTCTTCAGTACCTTCTTGCTCATCCCAAACTAAACGTCTTTTGACTGGAACAGTTAAAGCCTCTGACATGTCTTTCTGTGTGCTGTTCTGATGTGGATGTTCTCTGGAATCAGGTTGCTGTAGCACTTCAGGGCTTGGTGCAGCCTCTTTTTCAGAAACACTAGGTAAGAAAGAACATAGCCATTTTTGAATACAACATTTTGCATCACTTATTTGCACAACATATATGTGTCTATATAGAAACCATTCATCCAATTCAGCTCTTTGCAAGAAGAACAGTTCAGACATTAAAAAGTAGTACAGTTGATATGATGAATGGTTAAACTGCCACTGCAGTTTCATCTAATACTTAAGGACATCGCATTTTCAAACCAGATTTTATGAAGACTATGTTACCATTTCCAAAAATGCAATGTAAAAATAGGGCTGTATTTTCAATTTCAACAGCAAATTAGATTATGAGAAGTGCTCAAAAAACAACTATTTCCATACAAGCCTATATTCAGCTTTTTGCTCAGTTTCAAAGCTGCAGATTAACAGGCAGGAATGATGACCTTACCCAGCAAGATCTAGTGCTCTGATGTTGTTGCTGATTCCTTCTTCTGAACTGGAAGTTGAGGACACATCCCAAAGACTGTTATTATCAGACAGGATCTGATTGAAATGGTATCTGGAGAAGTGTGTTCCCTCCACTCTTTGCCTGTAAGCCTTCGCTCTTTCTCGAAGCTCTCTCACCTGCATGTACATCAAGGTTTCATAAGTTTCACAGTTGCTCAAGCTTCACTATTAGGCTACTATAAATATTTGCATTAGCTACTGGCAGCTAGAAGAGAAATGCAAGTTACACATAATACAGGGCCAGCCACAGCACAAACATTGCATGCCACAGTAAATGTAAGAAGAGGAAAGCAAAAATAATATATTCAGTAAGCATGTTTGAGCCGTGAAGCCAAAGCAGAATCACCAATTATTCATTCTATGAACACAAAAATTTATGCAGCAACTATCAATAAGTTTAGTGCTGGATTCTAATTTTTTCCATCAGCGCTCAGACACAGTGCTCCAAACACTGAAAGAGGAACTTGGATGCAACCAACCTCCATATACCACATGGAATTTAAGGTGTTTTGAGATGCCTAAAGAGAAGAATACAGAGTTATTTTTAAGTTTCTTATTTTTCCTCTCAACACTCAAGAGTGATGTTATTATTACCTTTGTAATTTTACTTCAGTCTAAGTAAGAAATTAAATACTAAAAGCCTGTCAACATAGCTCTTTGCTGCCTCCCTGAGATTCAATAAAAAGCTCTCAAGTACAGTCAGCACTGGCCTTCCAACAGTCTTTTGCCAAGCTTGAGGAAATTAATTCAGATTTCTAAACATCTACACTCAAAAATACATTCTATAAATTTTATAAATACATTCTACAGTAATTTATGATGAATTCAAATCAACAGATCTATGTGTATGTGTAATACTGAGTTTGTATGCTGCAAACACTGCAACTGTGCCTAGCTAATAAATATTAGTGAAAAGTTAAGATTAATACATGAACTCTGGGTTGCTGTTGTATGCAAGACATAGTATCAAAATTATTCCCTCTAGGCTATCAGTAACTGCAAGAATGAGATACAAAACTGTTCAGGTGTCAGTTTTACTCCAAAACAATAAAAGTAATAACCCCTCTCTTCAAACATTATGCACCATCATTTTTACAGTTAAGACCATTTAAGCACTTGCTGTCTTGTGTCCTTCACCCAAACACAATTAGAGTGCAGGGAGAAAAAGCAAAACTAAGAAGTTTATGTTTAAATTATTAAAAATAACTTTGTGATATCATGTGAATTCTGACTTTCTAAAAAATTGTCCACAGGAAATAAGTATTTTGTCAAAGAGCAGGAAAATAATACTGACATTTCATCTACCACATTTTCACAGCTTTTTTTTATCCTTCTTTCATGACAGATTTCACACCATTCCAACTGCAAGGAACAGAGTTAGTGGGCTAAATTCAGGTAATCCCACTAAAAGTAACTGGATGCAGTAGATGGATATCCAGCTAACATCCCACAATTTGGCCCACTAAACTTCCAAAGAATAGCCCATTAAAAATATATGCTTGTCATTTTCAGAGGAGAATTTAAAAGTTTGATGTGCAAGTGATTCACTGGATTACTCACTTTAACTAGAATAATAAATAAATAATTATGATAGCTGAAACAGAAGGAATGTAAATCCAGAGCAACAGGGTACCACAGGAGGAGGAAGAATACTGGGTTTCCATTGAATTGTGAAGAAGTACAAATGACAACCATCTCCTCCAGCAACTCAGCAGGCAGCACTAACTCAGCAGGATACAGGCCCTAGAGAGTCCTACTGTGATTATGAATTGCCCACATTATTTTTTCAAAAGCACAATTGGAAAAGTCTTCTTTTTGTTCAACTACTGAAAAACACCCTTCATTCAAAATTGCAGAGAAGCAGCCTACAAGTAATCACTATGGCTAAGGTCACACCAGGATTCCATTATGGCATTTGCCTGTTTGGACTCAGAACTTTAGGAAGATTGCTTTGGACAGAAAGTCACCCACGTGCCAAGTAACTTATTTCTAGTTTCCTGCAATTTCCTTTTCAGCAAGAAAATCTCTGTGGAAAAGTCTGATGCACTCAAAACATATCTTGACAGTGTGGGAAATATTTGATTGTTCGTATTAAATTTCTAATTGAATGCCACATGTAAAGTTGAGTATCTATCCTCCACTTGCAGTCTCCTCATTCTTTCCCTCAACTGTACTGCAGGGAATCCTCCCAGCAAACTGTGCCACAAACACACTGTATCCCAAGGCCCAACCTTTAGTTACCCATCAGTCAATTGCTCTTGAAGCTGAGCATTGCTCCTTATTGGTTTGAATCTTTCATGATTCAACATCAACAAATTAAAGTATTATATGCCAGAAAAATTACATAATATTCTACAGAAACATTCAGTATACAACTTAGGTTGCATGCAGTAGTTCATAACATTTTGAAACCTCAGCTACAGTAAATATAATGCTTATATCAATGTATATAAAAATATGAATATTGCTTCTTTTTCAGTCCTCTAACATCCTCTTGAGGTTGTTTACCCAGAATGGGTCATGTTATGCATATGTACACAAACTCTATCTCATGCTTTAATATACTTTAAATATTGAGATCTATTTCTCATTGCATGTTTTGTATGTATTCTATAATTATTTCTTTTTGCTAACAGGAAAATTACTTGCTAGATTAAATCGAGCAAGAAAACACAGAACTAAAAGCTACCAGACTACTCCTGCAATTCTCAGAGAACCTTATTTTCAAGGAGAACCTATATTCTGAAAGCCCAGCACTCTAGAACCATTTCTTCCAGTTCTACCTTCCACATCACCATGGACCAACCATGAGGAAACTCACATTTCCAAGTATCTGCCACACAGGTAGCAGCACAGTGTCTCACAAAAGCTCCCTCTATTAGCTGGCAGAAAACTATGTCAATTCAGTGAAACCAGAGTTTTGTAGAGCTAGCTCTAGCAGTTTCTTAGCACACTATCAATGGTTTTGATTTCCTTGTCTAATGCTAAGAAATGTTGTGGTCTTGAAGCTACTCAGCATTTTCACAGTTCTGTGATATGACTTCATATAGTAGAATATGGATTGTAGTTTCTGAATAAACTACAAGAAAATGCACTGACTGAAACATGCAAGAAGAATTCTCAATTTTATGTTGTGTACGACAGAATTCAGTTGACTGTTTTGAATGGATTCATGCATGGTAAGCCAACAAACTGAGCATGACCATCAAGCCAACCTAGGCTGATACCTATGCTGCCCTTTTTGTTTTTATTCCCTTGGACTCTCCTAGCATTCAGCTCTGTATTTTGAACACTTCTGCTTGTTACAACAGGGCTGAACATCAAGAATAAAATTACCTGCCACAAGAGACTCTGCTCTGAATGATCCTGACTGTACGGGAAACAAAACTTCTCCCTTTGACTTTGGAGGTCACATTAATTTTTCTCTTAAGTTTCATCATCTCTTTTTTCCCCCCCCTATGTATTATACTGACTTGCCAGAATTAATTGTCTTTGTATACTCACCTTCAGGAGCTTGAGTCATTAGCATTACAATCTCAAAGCTGTATCTTATAAATACCACAATTCAAAGTTTTTGCATCTGAAAATCAAAATACAAAGCACACTCAGGCTTCAGATTTTCTAAGAATACTCACCTGGCTGTGAGCTTTACTCTTAATACGAGACCAAACTCCATCTTTGTACAAGTACTGGGCTGGAGACAAAAATTTTGACCTATATTCGGTGTTCATCCTCCTAAGAAATCAAGAATGAGGAGAGGAAAAAAAAAGTAAAGTTTGATATCCACAATTCTCTTTAAGAGCACTTTTAAAGTTACTCAACAAGCATAAATATGCTTGCACCTAAATGCCAGTGAGATGCAAAAAAAACATGTACAAATAACTCAAACCAACACAACTAGGAAAGCTGTGAAAAGTATTCATTCACAGTTGGTGGTCCTTCAAGTAGTTACTCCTACTGTTTTTTCCTTGCAACACTTCCACCAGAAGCTTTTGCCCTGACAGTCAACAAGCAGAACATAATACACACATCAACCTCAATTACTTCAAGGCAAAATGTGGGATCCTGATTTAAGTCACTGATGAAGGTACATTTAAGTAAAAATGCCTGGTTTGGCATTAATGTGTCTGAGACATTTCCTTCTATGAACTCCACTTTAAAGGCACTCTGCATATGGGTGGGGTGAGCTGCTGGAGCTAGGAACATCTGACTGCCAGAACACTGGTCAGTATAATTCATCTATGTCCTAGTGGCTTTGATCTTCAAAAGGCCTCAGTACTTGGGCTCATTTTTCCCCTCTGCCACACACATACAAACACAGAAAAATTAACATCATGTAACCTATGGTAGACAGTAAGTAGTACTTCAAGTCCTTAAGCATTGAACTGTGGATGTATCAGCTTAAATCTAAAGATATTTTTGGATTTAATCATGCTTCAGAACATTGCCAACTTAATTTTAATATATTCAGCACGGGTGGAAAAGCCCTATTTTTCAATCCTTCCCCAGAAATAGGTCATAAAAGCCTGAAGTCAGGCAATAAAATGAACCTTGTAAAAAGAAAAATATGAAGGTCAAAAAACCCTTTATATTCAAAATCTCTCTCAATATGTCCCTTTTTTTAAGCTCACAGAAATCCTTCATTTTTGGTTGCAAAACCAATGGATTAGCACAAAAAAAACCCTCATGTGCCTCAATCCCTTTTAGAGTCTGCTGCAAAAGCAGGCCATGCATTCCAACACAGCTTGCATTCAAGTAACAATCCTGTCTGCACATTGAGAACTTGCACATTTTGACAGCTATTTGCCCAGTGTTTTTTTACTAGAATTTTGTCTTGTGCTACTACACTGAAGTCATAAGAGTCAGAAATTTGCTCTTAGATGCAAAGAGCCCCAGCAAATGATCAAGAATTTTGTACATTAATCACTGCAAAATTGACTCCAATCTACTGCAAAGAGTATGAAAACCAAATGGTTAAAAGTTTTAGCTACACTATATTCACGCATTTTTGCATAAACCAAATTTATTTCATGGAATTTTGAGTGATCATTTTGTAATCAACTGCCAATACCCAACAGAATTCAGACAGGCAAGTCTCCTCTCCCATCTTCAATCTTATGCCCTAACACTGCCATAAAGAATGAAAGCAATTGCTGGGCCATACACTAAGCATTAAACACAAAAGAGATGGATTAATCTCTGCATTTTAAAGCCTATTTCTTGGCTTTTATTGTTCTTGACATATCTCAGACATGTATGAAATGGAAATATGAGTTCAATTCTTGCAATGTAGGCATCTGGCAGAAATAAAAAGATACTTTGATAGCACTCAATAACATATAATTTCACTTCATTTCCATGCTTGCCAGATTACTCTAAACAGGACAGATTTTTTGCCTTTACCTTGTGTGTTTGTTTTGTTACTCAGGCACACCAGGCCTCACAGACCAGAATAAGCAGACATCAAGTACAATCACCACAGTTTTAAGGCATGGAGTGGGCACAGTAGATAAAGCAGTTTTATGACTTCCAAAGCACCTGCAGAAAGTTTAGCAGCAGCACTGCACTGATTCTATTTCATTCACATTGTATTCATTAATACTACTACTGCATCACAAGGTTCAACTAAACAGGAGTGGTTACAAAGCTTCCACTGAAGCTTTTTTTTTTTCCTTCCAGAGAAGAGGACAGAAATAACATCAGGTTTGATGTACCCCCAAGAAGCTCAATCTCAGCACTGCAAGGGGCATTTTCCCCTGCAGCTGCAGCATGGGTGTGGTTAAAGGTCCACAGTCCATCATTCTAAATATGGGGCTGCTGTACACCTACTCACTAGTCTAGGTTTTCCTATTTTATACATACCCACGACTTGTATGTAAAGTGAGGGGCTTTGGACTTTTATGTTGCTTATTATTTTGTTTAGGATGTTTCTGTTCTGATTTCCCTTGTTTTGCTGCATCTTCTGCTGGTTTTTGAAACGGTTCTTCCCTCTTACTCTAAGGCAAAGATAATTTTAAAAATACCACATTAGCTAACAATCTGAAAACCCTCATATTTCTTTTGACATCAAGCACTTGCAAATAGGTAATTTTAGTGTTAGTTGTTTTGAGTATTTAATACAAACATCATATTCTTCTGCTAACACAAAAATAAACTAGTAAAATGCCAAAGTTAAGATGGAGTGACACATGCTGCTAGCTAGATGATCCATTTTGACCACTTTACAGAATTAATTCAACATGAACCACAGCAATAAAATAATACAATATCTGCACATTCTAACCTGAGTTCAAAAGGCAAATTTTAGGATATTTATTTTATTCTATAAAAGTTTAGATTGATTTGTTTGGGTTTTACACCAAAGATATTTTTTTCTGATTATTTCATTCTTTCAGAAATCCAACACATGACTTCTGATTCTGCTAGAGATCTTCACAGATATTGTTCAATTTCAGTTTTTTAAAAATTTTAAAGCCCACCAAAATCCCCCAAAACTTTTGCAAGATATTCATCAGAGACAAGGCACTGGCATAAAAAGGAGTTTTAAAGCACTTCCACAAAAATTCCCTTCTCATGACTCTTCTTCATTAATTTATTAGCTGTTCTCGGAAAATGACCTGAAATTTGAAAATCAAAACCAGAAAAATGCTTCCCAAAAGCCTCAGGCTTTTCAAGATTTCTTCGTTATCTACCTAAAGAGGCAAAAGAGACATAAAAACTTCTCCTCCCAGATTGGATTTAAAGAATTGGGCAGGTCTGAATTTTAAATGATAAAACCTCCAAGTCAACAATCCCTTCAGAAGTACCAGTGTCTTAGTTTAAGCCAAGGCACTGCATGTTAAGTACACCTCCTGCTCAGCAGTGGTCCTAATGAACACCTTGTCTGACAACAGTCCTTTCTGTTCTGTCAGCAACAGAGATGGGTAGTGAGGAGACTCAGATTAACCAGGAGCATCACACAGCTGGCACAACCCAGGCCAGAAGATTCCTAAAAAACCAAAATGACAGCTTTTTGGAACAGGTCCTAAGGGAGCTGACTCAGAAAGGCAAAAAAGGAATATGTATGCCCAGTGGAAGCACAGTCAGGTGACATGGAAAGAATACAGAGATACTGCTTGCCACTGTGTGGAGAAAATTCTCAATCTCTAATTCATGACATTCAAAAAGTTTCAGACCTGCCATCTAGCCCTACTGCACACCAAGACACAACACTGGTACCAGAGTATAAATCAAAGATTTAGATTGCAGAAACTATCCTAATTACGAAAAACGAAGTGTCAATTTGGAACAACAAAAAAACCCCACTTCAAAACTCAGAAACTTAAAACTTTAAACTGAAAAAAAATGCTCTAAGGGGACCCACTACAGAATCCCCAAAGAGCAGAGCTGTACAGAATTCTTTTTGGTCTTTACAGCAAAACCACTACTGAGTCCAGTGTGACTAGCAACACTAAATAATTTCAACCTAAACCCATCCCCATAAAGAATAGATCAAAACTGCAGAAGCACTACTAAAGTGTTAACACACCAGAAATTCTTTCTCTTCTGAACCACCTCTCTCTTGTGAATTCTTAACAGGAGGAGACCCTTTGGAATTTCTCTCATATGCAGTTTCAGAAGTAATGGCAGGAGGTTTAACCAGAGGTATGGATTTCTTTGCGTTGCAAATCAGCTGCATGAGAGGAAGAAAAAGAAACAAAGAAGTGTGATTTGTTTACCTTAAGGCTAAATTTTCAAAATCTGCTAACTTACCCACACAAATACACTCACATATGAGCAGAGAGACAGTCATCTCTATAAATACAGCATGTGTAGACTAATGAACTTCTAGGAGAAATTCAAGAGAAATTTAAATACATTTAAAAGTGACCAAATCAGACACAGTTAAACCTGTGATCAAACACTTACTGAAGTTTACTATCAAAGGTTTTGTTTATTTGTTTATTTTTTGTTCACTTTCAGAGCTGTATGTAAGATCATGGTTTTTTAAAGGCATGCCATAAAACTTCCATGTGAGTCCTCAGTACATGTCTTGTCCATAAGTAACAGAAAAAAGTTTTGAGTTTTAGAGTTGGATGCTTAGAGCTTGGGCAAATTAAAATCCACTTCTTTTCAACTAATATAGTATTATAAATCAAGGTAGAGAATTTGTCTAAGATGTGGTCATGTATTATCGCTTCATGGGGTTCCAAATTTCAAGACCGTGCCATGTGTGAGAAGCACGCATTTTCCATAGATTAGCTATGAGAATTTAGGTCTGACTTATAACTTGGGTTACTTTGATATTTTGACAGAATCTCTTCAAGAGAAAGGGATTGTCAGTATTGAGGTATATTCTCAGTCATATCAACAGTGAAGAATAACAATTAGTTAATATGTACCATTTTTATAATTAAAATTTTCTTAAATTCTACTTATCCATGGATGTATAGTGCCTATAGACTTATTCTCACTGCTTCTTCTTCTATGTAAGCTGTGAAAAAAGTCTTTCTTCTGAAAAAAGCACAATGTTCACAAGCATTAATAATGAAATTATCAAACTGATAGCACACAGAATCAAATGGAATTCTCTTTGACATTTTCCATAAGGTGACTTTCTGGAAGCTGCCTCTTCCTCAAAAGATCCTTTGGCTTCTCTATACTACTGTCATTTATTTCAGTGACTTTTCATTGGATAAGGGGCTGCTGGGAAACACATCCTGCAGTAAATCCACCTGCTTGGTATTCCACCAAAAAAGGATAGAATAGCTATTATCTTAGTTATCAATGTTTATTGCCTCTGAAAGATGTTACTGAACAAGTCCACCACCTGAGGATAAAAAGAGCACATCATCTCTAGTAATCCCACTAAAGTATATGCCTCTAGTGAAGAAGGAGAAGACAAATGCAGAAATGCCTGTTTTACACTGCAAAATGACCAAAAGACTGAGTCTCCTAGGTCCTGATCCCAGTAGCAGTTAATTGAAAACATAAAGCAGTCTCACACTTACTGACTCTTTGTGGTCTCACCAGAAAAAGGATTTTCAACCTTACAAATCCCAAAAGCTCATGAGATGTATTAAAACATCACAAGAGTATCTTAAAATCAGAAAACTCCACTTTTAAATATAAGCTGTTTTCATGAAAGAATAAAACACTAGAGAGACACACTTTAGGGCTTAGAAGTGTATGTGCACAGAGATGGAGACTGAGAATAAGAAACTGGGTCAACACAGATAAATTAATACAAACAGAAGAACAGGACCCTGTTAGAAACAATGAGATACAAGGCCTGAGGAGAACAAATACTTAGGCTGACCACAACAAAGAATCACAAGGAAAAAATCCAATTCAGCTACACTTCTGTAGAGTGAGAGAGGAAAAAACCCTGTAACAACATTAAATTTTGTTGTTCCCCCACCGAAACAGCAAAAAACGGAAATATTTTTGAAAGGAAAACTTTACTGATACATAAAAGGAAGTATTAATTTGGTTTTTGGATTCTATAATGTTACCTGTTCAGCTGCAAGTATTGGTGACTTTTCATGAGGACTCTTCCAGACAAACTGGCTTTGATATTCAGAATTTCTGGGGATAATTATGTCTGTTTTCCTCTGAAGGGCTCTGTGAAACTGACAAGGGAAAAAAAAAGGAAAAAATAACAATGATTGTTCCCTTTCCTACAATATTTTGCAACTTAAACATTAACACACACTTTCAGAGCAATGGTTTCGATTTTGGTTTCAAGAACAAAATTAATGCAAAGTACATTTTCTCATTAAACTACCCCAAAAATATATATATATAATTGGCTAAATCTTGTTTAATTGAAATCAGCAGTGATGACACATTCTGAAGATGCAAATGAAGAGCAAATTCTATTGAACTAAGTAGCACCAAAATCTGATCTCTAACACACTGTTCTCCCAACACAGAAGCTACAAGAGAGTATCAAAATACAAAACCAAGGAAAGAGTTCCAACAAGAGTCTGAACATGTGTGCAAAATTACTGACAGTAATTTTTAGACTGGTCAATTAAAAAAAAAAAAATAAAATTCGCTTACCCCATTATCCATTTTTTCCAATTCAATTTTTGGAGATGAAAATGCTTCATTTTGATTTGGTGGAGCTTCTGAGGGTGATTTCTTCATGTTGTTCTCTGCAAGTGCAAGAGCTATTTCACCACTAGAATCTACCACATGTGACTGAACTTCTGGGGGGAGTCTGGGTCCTTCAGATGTTTCAAGTTTTTCCTGATTCACATTATTGTTGTTAAGGTCAGCATGCAACTCTTCAGCTTCAGTTTCCAGTGGGTCGTTCAAATCACAATCTGCTGTCCATTCAAGAGACTTTGAAATCTGCGGATTACGGTAAGGTACCCTTCTCTTGGAAATGAATTTTGGTTCTCTTGTGATTCCTGAGAAAAAGCCATATTAGATTTAACAGAAACATTCACTGACAACAAAGTATCACTCTATAAGAAGAGTAAGTTTATCATACAACTGATTACTACAAATCTTGGAGCAGTGACAGACTATGAATTACGGGCATGGCTGAGAAGTTCTGTGTTCCTTCCTATCTGCAAATGACCTTCATTTCCACTAAACAGACAGGAATATGGTGACCCAGAACCATGTTGGATTAAACCTTATAAAGCAAAAATGTCCACAGGACAATCCTGTGCCAATTGATTCTGGGAGCTGAGCAACAAAACTCACACACCCAGTGAAAAAAATGCGGTTAACACAGGTACAGAATAACCAGCCTGGGGGGAGAAAGTATGCTACAAGCACTTCTCATTGCACATGCACAACACACCTTACTCAACAGGTTCCCTCTGACTGTGACAGATCTCCACCCTCTTGCAATTTAAAACCATCTCAGATAACTGACAACTTTTACAGTATGAACACAAAAATATTCCCAAAATAGAAAAATGTTATATAACAAAGCCAAGAATCAAGTTACTTTAAGAATTACTGGGTTTTACACAGGCAAGAGAAAATAAAACTACCCCACCATTTTAAGAGGAGTATTGAACAACTGAACACATTTGAAGAGGAAAATCATAGGAGGGAAATCATAAACCACTTCAAAGAGCTCAACTGCAATGGAAGAATTAGTGAAAGCCCCTAACTGGCTGAAAGAAATATCTTCCTTAAGAGAGACACTCCCATTCCATGAACAAGCAATGTGGAAAGAAAGAACAACCTATGGTGAAAGGTATATAGAATGTCCATATGTCTGACTACACATACAGGACAGGAAAATCATTCCAGTGGAAAAGTAGCAGAAAGGCACTACAAGCACCTGCAGCTGTCAACTTTCTGCTGTAAAGTAAATTATCAGCAACAATCTGCAAATCCTATGAGGTACCAAGAGTGACGTTTAAAGATGTGGGTGTTTAAATGGCCAGAAAGAGGTCAGAATGAAAATTAACACAAATACATAGAAAAACTACAGCAAGCATGCACAGAACCATCATTACAATGTGAGGAAGAGGAGAAACTATTGTGGGGCTAAGTCATGAGTCTATTGCAAGGCTTGTATAATTTGCAGTTTAGTTTGACTGGAAAACAAGCATAGATTGCCATTTTTAAATGAAGTTAACCTGCCTAGACGTTTAAGCATTTCAGAATTCGTGACAATTGTAGTCCTCAATAAGAGGTACCCATACACAGACCCATGTGCTAGGGAAAGCAAAGTTAAAGAAAGATGTATTTTGCAGTAATGGAAGAAAGCAGTAATATACCTAAATCATAATCTTTAGCAAGATTAAATTATTTATTTGTCTAGTACCTTGACTAAAAAAAAAAAAAAAACCCTATTGCCAGCTGTCATTTCTTAATTAAAAGGCCATAATTTAGAACACTTATTATGGTAGGAATGAAAGCATTGTACTCTAATTACACAGACTGCATAATGCAGTTGCAGAGAACTGCACAGATTTTTTTTACTCTGCCTTGCACCACTACAATAATTACTATTTTTTACTACTTCTTTTCAAAGCACTGCAGTTGTCATCACTCCTCAGCTCCCTACAGGCCTTTCAATCCAACTGCTATTTCTTTTTCCTCCTGCTTTCTAGCTCCACATTTCCCTGTCATAATGTCTACAATCCTTAAATCCTACACTGCAGTATCACAAGATTTTCTGTGTAGTGCCTGACCTTCTCTTTCAGCTAGCTGTGTACCCGTTAGGTTCATAACAATTTCACTTCATCAAACTTTGCCCCAAGATAGTCTCCCTGTAAAAAATGAATTTTATTTACTATTTCCATACATCACAGATAACCCAATCCACCCTCGAAACATGCTATATGGGTTAACGCTGCACCTGTGTTCCATGTTTGGGTCTTAGCTTATGCTGAACGTCAGAAACTATTCTTTTTTTTAAGGTTTAGATAAATTGCACTAATTGAAAAGAAAGTTTCGCTGTAGCCATAAAGAATATGGAGTTCAAAACCACACTCTATCTAAATGATGAGCAAGATGATAGTTTTAATTTGATTACTAAGCACACAAACTGTAAACACCAACAGTTCACTTGTGGCCATGCACTCATCACAGCGAAACTCTGCGGGCCTTGGCAGCAACCGAGGCGGCACTTACCAAACTGATCCGACCGAAGTCCGGCCCACAAGGATTTCTGCTCTTGGGACGGGCTACAGAACTCTGGGCTTCTCCATTTGAAGTTTCTCTTGTATTCACTCAGCCCCTACAGCAAATAGAAGGAGTCTGTCAAGCCACCGGTGCATGCCGTGCTTCCCTGCTCCCGCAGCAACAGATCTCCGAAGGGGCAAACACCAACACCCCGCCGCAGGATGAGCAAAGCTGGCAGGCTGCTCCTCATCTTCCAAACCCACCCCCGACGGAGAACAAAAAGTACTGCTGAGAAAACGCGGAAGCTTTGCATGCACCAAAATACAATATAAAATACTTAAAAATCAAAATCCAAAACACGCATCGTATGTCTGATTTCAGGAGCAAGCACAGCCTGGACCCGCTGTCACCCGCACGACACATCTCTTTCCTTGTTTACTGGCCGGTGCCGTGGCGCAGGGTCCTCCTCCCCTTTCCCGCTACCCCGGAGCGGCCGCAGCCCCGCTCCTGCCCCCTTGGGCCGCGGCCGGGCCGCTCCGCCGGGCCCCGCTCCCGCCGCGCTCACCCCGAACCGCACGGGCATGGCGGAGCGGCGGCCACCGCTCGGCCGGGCCGGGCCGCCTCCCCTCGGCCCCCGGGCGCCTGCGCGGCGCGGCCCCGGGCGTGCGGGCGGGGAGTGCCGGGCCGAGAGTGCCGGGCCGGGCCGCTTCCCCTGCCCGCCTGCCCTGGGGCCGCGGGGGGAGCCGCTCCCGCCGGCAGAAGGGTGCCGCGGGCTGGTGTCGCCGTGGTGCCCACACTAACACACTGATCCCCGGTAACCGTGCTGTGCGGCCAGCGCTGTGTCGGGGGACGCACAACCCGCTGCTAAAGCATCGCTAGGCTTTGTTACAAAAAAAAAAAAAAAAAAAAAAAAAAAAAAAAAAAAAAAAAAAAAAAAAAAATCACGTGTCCACGCATGCAGCTTTATGTTACTACAAAAACAACGTTTCGAGGAAGGACAAAAGGAAGTTTCCTACCCTTCTGGAGCATCTGCGGCGGCACGGCAGCTGCCGGTCCGCCTTCGCCACCTCCCCCGAGCTCGCCGCCCGGTCAGGAGATCCTAATCCACCTCCTGGCTCCGATCTTCCCTCGGGGGTCGCTTTTCTGACTGCCTTCCCCCTGCTAGTCCCCATCCTGGCTGGTTTCGGCTGTATCACCTTAAAGAGAGCGGAGGGGTGGTAAGAACACAAGTGCCGCCCCGGCCCAGGTCTGTTTACATTGCCTGTTGCCCGTGGCTCCGAGCTCGCCCGTTCCTGTCCCCAGCGCAGGGAAAGCGTCCTGAGCTGTGTCACCTGCGCCTCGGCAGAGCGCCCTGCCAGCCACCGGAGCGGCGTCGGTGACAGACCCACTCACTCAAGCAGAGTTTGGGACCCTGTGTGCAACAGTGTTCTACTGTCGATGTGATATATATGTGATTCGTGCTAATTGAATTGTAACAATATTAGCAAAATTGTTGCTTTATAATCAATAGAGAAATTGTATTTAATTGTTATAAAGGATAAAGGAAATGGTTAAACAAAGCAGATGGAATCATCCTCTAGATGTTTGGTGGGAGTGAGGATAGTAAGGGGATAGGTCTAAGAACAGCATCTAGATATAAACCTTTCGATGTTGAATTGGGCCAAACTGGAATGATTCCAAAGCACTGGACACTGGACTAAGGCCTGTTATGGGAATGCATATTTAATTTTATGACTTTAAGTTTAGTGTGCCTGCACTACCTGCGAGGTCAAACAGCGAACACTGAGGAAGACCCAGAACCTTCATAGGAAACAAGACCCCCAAAAGGAGGAGAGACCCCAGACCACTGGTGGAGCATGCACAATATAACATAGTGACATAGATTTTAGGAATAGAAGCTAGGAGGAGCTTTCTAGAAGATTCTGTATTAATGTGTGTTAATAAACAGTATATAAGAGATTTTGAGCTTGACTGATTTAGTACAGTGTGAGAGGAATGGCCCTACCTGCACCCCCAGTTGGGATATTCCCCCAGTCCATTTTGCTTATGCTTTATTTGAGCCAAGCCTCAATTATACTAAATTACTCACTGCTAAATTTTGTATTTACTTAAATCTATGTAACTAATATATTTTGATTGTATTCATTTATATACAATTGTCGTTATTAATAAAATGCTGCTAAATTTAATTTTGTTGTTTAACTAATTAGACAAAATCGAACATATCCAAAACATATCCATTTATAACAGATGTGAGGCAGAGGGGTGCACCAATCTGTAAGGAAAAGCTTGCACACAAAGTAAAATGTTCTTCTGCCATGTGAACAGCAGTGGGGGGAACAGAAGAAAGGTGCTGTACTGATAGTGTTCTCAAATTTCACACATCTTTATTCATGAATTTCAAGATCAAGACAATTTTGGTTTAATTTGCTTGCCGATTACACTTGACTGCTAGGTCCATCATATAAAGTGTTTGTTATTGCAGTGATTTATTACATAATGTTCAATCAGGTCTAGTTCAGTACATTTTCTAAAGTAATGTGCAAACTTGCTACAGAATGTGAAAAGCCAGCTGGCAAAAAGACAATGTTCAAAATACATATTCCAGGTTTGCCAGGAATCTTTCCTCTTTGATGTGTATGGAAACCAGGCCAAACATAATTTCCGTATGTTTTTAGGGTGGTTTTCATTTACCAAACCACAACAAATGCTTTTATAGATGGTTTGGGGCTGTCTGAATTTGGAGATGGATTTGGTTCTTTAGTGCAGAAGCATAGTAGGACACCACACAATCCTGATATGCAGATTTTTATACTTCATCATGTCTCTTTATTTTTTAAGATAAAGCACAATAAATTATCCTGAAACAATGCAATTCACATTCCTCTTTATGCACTGATTGATTTAAGTTGCATTTTAGATCTTCTCCTTATAGCTATAAGATAGGAATAGCTCATGTAGGGGAAGCACTTTAATAAATAAGTCAACCATTGAGCTGCTAATGTCTTTACCTCACCTTTTTATCACTGCTGTTGTGTACCAGCCACTTCAGGTTCAATGTATACACATTACTGAACATATAGGCATTTAAGACAGCATGATGTAAGAATGTTAAGATGCTTAGGCCAGTACCAGAATTTCTACATGAGGGCTGAATAAATAAATTAATAAATGAATCATGAAAACATAAACATGGATCTGTGTGTAGAAAAAGTTGCACTGCATTCACAAACTCTCAGTCTGGAAACGTAGGAAGGATTGTTTCCAGTTTTCTGGAACATAAACTTGCAGAGAGTGATATAAGTGTGTATCCATCACTAACCGGTCTGTATAATTTATTGGTTAAAAAAATAAGCATTTAAAACTTGTATTACTATATTAGACATCTAAATAGTTTTGTGTTCAAGTCACTTCACATTTCTGTAACACTTGAGAGGCTGACTATCTTCTTCCTTTATTTCCAATAAAGCAAATGCATGTATATTTTAATTTGCCTTGCTGATTCACATTCCAGATCTAGATTATCTTCTTGCTGTTCTTCAAATTAATCAAAAGATGCAATTTCTTTTGATAAACCACATACAAAAATTCTTTTGATTTTTTATGTGTGTAATTTCAAATGAGTAATTTGTGACCTATTTTTTTTTCTTTTCACAGTTTGTTTTCCCATTAGCATCACCACATCTTGCTACACATCCAGCCAGACCTAATCTTTGAGCTTTTCTGTCTCTTGACACCTGTGCTCTTGAGTCTTCATTTCAAGACTTGAGCAACTTTTACTTGAACTTCAGCCTGTGAACAGCTAATTATTACATCTAACTAAATAGGGACCTTCCCATGACCTGTTTCTCTCAATGCTTGTAAACTTGGATGCCACAGGCAGCCCTCCCTTAGGGATCTGGTAACCTGAAGTCCCTTCTGGTTTAACACTGGTGGTGTTTCTTGCCAAAACTCAGAGTGTGATGTATCAGCAGCCCTACCTCCAGCCAGAAAAGGCTAGACACAGCTTGCCATGAAGCCTGACAACTCTACTCCATGTGTCAGCCTGAAGGCAATCAAACAAGAGCAATAAAACATGTTCTCTACCTCCAGAGTCTGTAGCCTCTGGCACTCGCTGGTATAGGAGTAAAGGAGGAGTGGTTGCACAGCTGGCCTGGCTTAGGTCCCATGGTTTTTACTCGTAAGAACAAATGTTTCATGTGAAAACTTGTCCCGGCTTATTTTACAACCCATTAAAAAACTGCAATGTTAAAAATACTTTAATTTTAGAACTCATTTCAATCCCTTTTTCAAGTAACAGAGCTGATCCAGCAGCCATTAAAGGGCAGTGTTTTGTTGCTTGCAGAGGTCTGGATTTGAAGATATCTTGGCTTCATGTTAAATCTTGGCACAAGAATTAACTCTTATCATCTTGAAGTAGAATGCCTCCCTAGTACAATTTCATTCTGAAAAGCAAAAAAGCTTATATATTTCTTCTATATATCTCTAAGAGAGGTCATAAACATGAAATATGGATAGACAGATTCAACTCTCAACCTACCATCTACTTATTTGTGCATTGTATGTTCTTAGGGCAAAATACTGTCAAAAGTGATGGCTGCCTTTGAGAATTTTAACTCCCAGAGCCAGTACAGGAGGGCATTCCATAACCAAGGGCTGCCAACTTCCACGGCAACCCAAGGTGGCCTTGGATCTTTAAAATGTCTTAGATCAGACCATTTTGGAAATCAGCATCCTTAGCCCGTGATTCCTCCCTCTTTAAAGTGAGAATAATGAGATTTCTAACTATGGATTGATATCTGCTAATCATGAGGGTTGTTTTTTAAATAAAAGCACAAGGTACATTTTAAAAAGTGTGGAGTTCCGATTCAGAAGCAAAACAGAGTATCTCAAATATGTGTAGATGATGCAAGGGCAACCATGACCAACTTCATTTTTTACATTAGAAGAAAAGAAGAAAGTAGCAGAGCATGTGTCATTTTGATCTAGTGTTTGCCTGAAGAGCACAGAGAAGCCACAGCTGCTCATCTTTCAGCAAAGGAGCTTGCACCCACTTTGTACATATAAACAGTATCTCTGTTTCTGTAGGGAGCACAGGGCATTAATTTGTGATATGTGTGCAGCTCTATGCACTCAGTAATTACCAGTCAATGTGGCTGTTCATACTATAGAAATAATCTCCTTTCTGTTTTTAAAGGTGCATAAATTTGTGCACTGCAGTAGCAAAATTGTGCAATGCTGGCATAAATAATCTGTTCTGACAACCCCTGAGGGAGCAATTCCTGTAGATAGGGTGTGTGACATTATCCCAGGATGATCTGATGCATTGGTAGCTGCACTGTAACAATGGAAGCATGAGATGGGTCTCAAGTACTGTGGCTTTGGTGGGCAGGCTCAGCTGGGTTGGCAAGGTAAGACAGCTCAGCATCAAAAGGGAAGGCAAAGAAGCTAAGAGTCACTGTAGAGGGCCACCTGCTAGACAGACAGAATTCCCTATGTTGTATTAAGAAAACCTTTGGTAAGAGACATAGTGAACTTTATTTTTGTCATTTTTCATTTCTTACTTTGCTCTGCATGCTATTTGTAACAATAATCTGTTATCACACTATTGGTGCTATATGCATACATCAGTAAGAAATCACATTTCCCTGATGCTGACTCATAGCCATTTAGAAGGGAATACTCATTAAGGGAGTGCAAATAAGCCACGCTGTCCAAATGAGATTGTTCTTTATGTTTTGGAATCAGGATGTGAGCAGCTATCCTCTTTCCTGCTGCCCTTTGCAGCATCCTTCAGGAGGTGGACAGACAGAAGTTTACTTCAACAGCCCTGTAGGACAGAATTAAATTCTTGTTCTCCTGGCCTTTGTCTGCCCTAAGCACACACACATCAACTGGTGTACACATTCCTTACCTGTATTTACATATTGCAAGAAATTTGTTTGACTGTGCACCTGCTTCTGACACATGGTTGTGGCTGTTCACAAGAGCAAGAGCTTCTGAACATTCTGTATAGGCCTTTGGTTATTGCAGATCATCTTTACAGTTGGAATTATGTTAGGCAATACACAAGAATATTTTAGGGCACTGAATACTGCATCAAAACACTGCAGCCTTATGGTGCAAAATGCTGCAGGCGCATGATTTGAATGTGATAAAAAAGAGTTTCAGTTTTTATTGGTTTTGTGTATATTCATATCATACCATACCATACCATACCATACCATACCATACCATACCATACCATACCATACCATACCATACTATACCATATCATACCATACCACACCACACCATACAATATAAAGCCAATAATAATAAAAGACTCTGTAGTCTGGGTGGTTCACCAGAAGTGCCATCATGTGCTCCTACCTGGTAGGTGATCCAGTGTCACACAAATCAAATCTTAATGATCTTCTCAGCGTGTCCTTACTAAAGCTGTAATTCTTTAATTGTCTGAGCTTCACTTCTGTCTGACACACATATGAGCACAAAGAAAACTAATATTTACTACCACAGCTGTTTTCTACCTCCTTCTCCATCTGCAGCCCCCCAGGGACACCATTCTATTAATGTCTTGTGTAAACAGCAGTTGGCAAAAATCCTGAAGTCCCTTCTTCAGGATACGTCACTGTGACGTATCTTGAGTTTCTTAAAAAAATGCTTTCCTCCAGGGAATGTACACTGTTTTATAGCTAGTCTGCACAAGTAAGATGGTTTCTAGCATTGTCTTTCAATCTGTGTCTAAATCTAAACTTTCCTATACCACTTGAACAGGAAAATGCCATCCAACCAGCACTCTAGTCCTTATCGCAGCTGCTCTGTCTCAGTACCCAAAATTTAAGTTTCAATTAATTTAGTCTTGGATGCCTTTTCAACTTCAGATAAATCAGATCTTTGTGTACTTAACAGCTTTCAGAAAATATGTGCAATTAAATATGATACTTTGGATTGATTTCAAAATACCTGACTTGCTATGGTACACTTCCAAAGATAATTTCATTAGGGTTTTTCTTTCTGTGGCAGTATCTGGGAACAAAATGCTGAAGCTTTCTTTACCTGGGTGGCTCCCACTGAAATCAAGGAGCAAACTCAGAGGTACAGTCTGCTGAATGTATCCTTTTCCTTTCCACAGACCAAATCTAAATATAGGGCCATTGGCTGATCATCTCTGCCAAGAGATCTAGAAAGGAGTATGTCTTAAAATCTTTTATTTTCTAGTTAGTGGCTTGACCTGACCACATGAGTGGTGGTTTGATGTAATTCATGAGACTCATCAGTTGTCGGTTTTGGCAAAATCCTAATAAACTTTGTTGTTTTTTGATCTGGAATGGCAGCGAAAGATTTTGTGATTAAAATCTCCACCTGCCAATGTTCTGGGTGTCACCATCATTGGTTGCAATGAGCTATCAGAATCTAACCCTCCATAAGAATATCACATGAAGAGATAAAATTGAAACTACCATATCCTGAAAGTTCTGTTGATGTAAGGACCAACATTCCTGATGACCTCAAGAGAAGGAAAAAAATTATCTTGTTCTGAAGGAATGATGGTGAAAGCATTAACCTAGAGAACAATGTCACAGTGAATTAAAACCAACATGGTTTTAATGTCATGGTACTTAATTGTTTTTAAAGGTTAATTCAGGCAGGTGTTCCACTACTTCTACTATCATAGCCAAGTTGAAGTTCTCTCAGCAGACAAAGCAGTGCTTTATCTGTACCAAGATGTGAAGTTGCAGGAGACAAGCCATGTTAGTAGTAGGTAGGTTTGCAAATATCCCTTTTAAAATAGAAATAGGAAAAACTTGTTTATTTTGGCTGATGTGTGCTGCAAATTTCCATCTGGGTTTGGATTTGCATATACAAAGAAGTAGAGTTAACATTTTCAAAATATTCCAGTGGTCCTGATTTTTATATTTTTTTAAATGGGTAAATATTAAATATCTCTCTGATTACACAGTGCCAAATGTAGCAGCATGGTAAAGACAGGCTGTTTGTGACTAATTAACACCCATTTGTGGGACTTCTGGGTCCACTAAGGCAAGTAGAAAACCATATCCCAACTTACATTTGGATAAAAGGGTCTAAGGCAAGATTCCAATGTGGCACTAACTTCTCACAGAGTATTTTCTCTAGTGGAAAATATCTGGATGTTAAATATTTCATATGCAATCACCTGATGACAAGCAAACCTAAATTTTCAAATTGAAAAGTATCAAATTTTCCAAATATTTTACATTTTTGTTGAAAATAAAAAACCAGACCAAAACCAGGAGAGTTTCAGTCTGCTCTGGTCTTATCAGAAATTAAACTTTGTAAAAATAATACCAGGAGGATGTCTGAGTATCATTTAGCTTGTTAGTTGAACACTACCAACAGGATCCAAGAAGTCAATCCAGCTTGACTGCATTACCACAACTGATACATTATTCTTAGGTTATAAAATGGTATTTTTGGGGGTTTTCTCCATTTTTCAGCCTATCCTTTAGGTGTAGGTCATGCTGGCAGCCTCTATGAAGTCGTTGCCTTTTCAAACATAGAAAAATTATTTGAGATTTAATGTTTGATTTTTTCCTTCTACTGCCTCCCAGACATAGTCATCCTCAAATAAACAATTTGCTGTTAAAGAAGGTATTACATTGGTTTCTGTCATAACATGCTGCATCTATCCTGACTACAACTTTAAAACATAATTCTAATGCAGAAGCTCTTTCAGATGATTTTCCTCCTAATTTACATCTGCGTTTTTTGCTCCACCCCCAGTGCTCACTGAACACTGAAAGCATTGTATTAAGAAAGCTTAAATAAGACATATTTATCACATTTTTTCTGTCTACAAAATATTTAATCTTCAGCAAACGTTGCTTTTCTAATCCATTTCTTATATTCCTTAAGATGCATGCTCATCTCTCCAACATGGTTCTCATTGTGTTTTGAATTGGATTATTGAAGGAGCACCGATTTAATCCCTAAAAAGCCTTTATTGGCACACTATAATTTCTGCTACATTCAGAAGTTTTCTTCCTGGGTACTTTGGGTAATCCCAGTGGCAGAAAGGCTTCTTGGAAGAAGGATGCATGGCTGAAAACAGGACCAGGGATCACACATCACACTGACAGCAGGACTATCTACTGAGGTTCCAGAGTAAAGGTTACATATTAGCAAGAGGTTTTATCAATATTTCTTATCAGAAGAACTCATAGATGATCCACTATTATTTTAAAGCTAATCTAACAGTTTCCAGAAAAGAGTGGCTGAAGTGCCACATTTTTCCATGCTCCTGGGAAGTAAAGCAATTCAGGATTTCAGATTTCTTTCTGCCTCTTCAATAGGGCAAGTCAAATCTTTGATCTCTGAGTGGGAAGGATGCAGATTTTATGGTGTGACAGTTTCTCTAAAGATTTGTGTGCTTTCTTTTCAGTATTGGCCTGAATCCATTAAATCATACATGAATGCACAATACTAGAAAATTTCCACTGCAGTCTGTTCCGTGGCTCAATCAGTGCAGAAAGATTGAAGTCAACAATTTCTTCTGTTGTGTTTTGGTCAATAAATCTGCTGCTCCAGATTCATTCCTGGTACAACTCCAACGCTGCAATGTGGATAGATGCTGTATTTTTTTTCTTTTTCCCTGAATTAAGTTGTCTAATCAAAAAGATGAGAAATCTTCATAAGTACTTTGCTTAAGCAAGGCTGAAAATGTCAGTGAACAAGGACAAATTGAAGAATTTTGATTAAAAATATACTGCAGGTTTTCTGACACTGATTGTTACATCTATCCATTCCCGGGTAAAGACAATAATCACAAATCAAAGTGAAAGACAAGATCAGCTAAATAAAGCTACTTAGAAACATTTATTTTTTCAGATACACCTTCCAGGGCTCCTAGGCAATGCATGGACTGTTGACAACTGCATGATGATGTGGGCAGATAAAGGAATGGCAATGAGTGAGCCTAGCCCGAGTGAAGTGCTGCTCTATTCTTCTGTTTTATTACTACGTTGCCTCTGGCTTCAAGAGCCAGGCAGAGCCAGCTGGAGCGGGCAGGCAGATGTGCAGATGTTAACACATGCCCCTGGCATTTTCTTTCACCGATGTCAAAGATATCATCTGCAGTCTTCTAAGGGCTGATGTGCGGCTTGGAGATGAAAGACAAAACTTACCGGAGCATCCAGTGTACTGATTAAAAACCTAAGACACTGTGCTTTAGAAAGTATACTCTGAATGTTTTTTTGTTTTCATTAAAGATGTAAAAACCGCTGTCTGCGTTGCGCAGGGACTGTCACCACTAGGTGGCAGGAACCTGATGCAGCAGAAAGCATCTCCAGAAGTGCTGGGCACTCGGTGCTCTGCTGCCATGCGGTCGGTGAAAGGACTAGCACCCCCAGCCCACGCTGGCCACCAGCACAGGGCTCGTCTGGAGAGCCCACTGCGTTCTGGTTTGCACAACAGGCTTCTGAATGGTGGGGAGAGGAGGACGTGCTTGGAACAGAACCTCAGTGTTGCCTCTTCCCCCCAAGCAAAATGAAAATCCATTGCTAATAAGTGGTTTTTTCTCCATTTCTGCAGCATTTAAAATGTTTAAGGCAGCCTTTTTTTTTTTTTTTTTTTTTTTCCGCTCTTGGAGCTGCAGTGATGTGGACAGCTAGGACCACATCATAAAATAAAGTTAGCTGGCTGCCATTGTGGTCCCATTCCCTTTGGCTGTGGCCACACAACTCACCCAGTGCAACTTTGTGTTTGGGCCCCAGGGTTTAAAGTGAGGTATCTCAGCAGCACTTTGCCCCCAGGTCAGCACTGACCCTGCACTGCAGCTCTGGAGACAGCTGCTCTCATGGTGCCCTCTGAGCACTGTCAACCTGGAAGACTCCACATTATGGCCCTCCAAATAGGTATAAGAGATCCCAAGATAATTCAAGTAAAAACAAGTGATCCTCAAGATTTCTTTAGGGATATGCACTCGACTATACTACTGATTTCTTACTCAGATTTGCTAGTATCTAATCCATTCCTTTAAGCACCATTTCTAGATAAATATGGTGATTGATCTCTCCTAAAGTACAGCAAAGCTGGTCTTGCTATTTACAACAAAGGAGACTAAGAGCCACAGAAATACATTTTGGTTAGGTTTTCAAGTCTTGATTAAGCTTTGTAACAATTTATTTCTGTGGCACTACAAATGTAGAAAGCACTTTAAAGAGAGAGAATATCTGCTTTAAATGTGGTATCATATATGCAGAGGGCACTCAAAATAAAGAAAATAGAAGGTCCTTGCACTAAAGCACCTATGCTTTAAATGAGATTAAGTGCAGGATAAGATGACAATAAACAAAGGGCTGGATGAAAAGCTGGCAGTGGTGAACAGTCAGACTTAATAATATCACCATATCTTATTTCCTCCTCAGATATTTTTTAATACAGTAAATTTATTGTAATAGGATTTCTGGACAGCATCCACTTGAAAGCCTGCGCAGAGGTTAGCAACAGAAGATTGAAAAAAAATTGAGGCATGTCAAAAGATTTTAAGGAAGTCTGAGGCTGCAGGAAGAAAAAAGATCAGAGACTTTTCCTTTAAAAATAGGTTTAACAATTCCCATTTCTTACACAGACAGCATACTTTAATATATTATTGTAAGTTCCTGAGTCATTTGTGTCAAATATGAATTTGGATCAGTTTCCTGGAAGTGTGATGCTACACCCAGACATTACAGTCACGGAGGTTATGCACAAGAAGCCAGTCAGAAACTGCAGGGGTAAGAAAGAATGAGTTCCTTACAGGAAACTTGATTTTTTTTGGCAGAAAACAAAGTAAGTTCTTAATTTTGGCCAATGAGGTAAGAAAGGGGGGAAATACTCCTTTATATATTACATAAAGGAAAGCAAACCTTTTCTGAGAAAAAACTTCATTTTGCTAAAAGCTGACTTTTCATTAGTACAAACTTCAGTCATCAATTCTCAAATATTTCTAAGGCATTTTGTATCTTTTCATACTGCATGTCCCTTACCTGAGAAGGATTGCAATTTGCATGCAGTTGTCAATTATATGCCATTTAGCAACAGATATGTCCTGGACACTTAGAAACCCTGAAGTTTGAAGCTTGCACAGGGCAGGGGCTTGCACAAGAACCTTTGCTTCTGACAGGCTTTCAGCTCAAGCAGAGATGTTTCACCATCCTATTCCCCTGTCTGTGGAGCAGAGCTTGGTCTCACCCCGTTTCCCATTGGAAGTGCCCTTTGTGAGACACCTGGCTTCCCTGGTCCCACAGCAGTGACAGGGGCAGGAAACAGCCCAGAGAGCAGACCTTGAAACAGTACCTGCAGAGTGAATTCCTGGAACTCAGTATCTGCCAAATAAATAAAATCAAATTAAAAAAAAAAAAAAATCTATATATATATAAAGAGAGAGAGAGAGCCTTCCAGTTCACAATCAAAACTCTGTAAATTCAAAACATCCAATATTCACCCTCTTCCTTTCTAAAGAGGGGTGGGGATTTGGGTTGTTTCACAGACAATTGGTGTGTGCTATTTTTGAGATCAAAAGAAAGAGAGAGGCACTCGTTGCATCCAGACCCTTGAAAGTGCAGCCCTGGACTTCCTCATAAAAATCTGCTTTCCCCTTTCCAGCCCCACCCTTCACATGCCCCAACTCAGAGAGCACAAAGATACAGCATTTCTTTTTTGCTCAGCTTTCCTGAGCAAAATGGCATGTTTGTTAGTGTTGGTCCTATTACATTTGGGTCTGTGTTACAATCAAAGGAACTCATTTTGACCAATCTTCCCAGGAAAATCTCTGTGCTTATTAGATCTTTTTGTCCATTACAGCTAAAAATCTATCTAGAGATCAGCAACTGGCAGTCTGCTGTCCTAGAAGAAGCAGTAGGATCATTAGTGTTTTATATTCCTGAAGGAAAGTGTTTTCTTAGGTCGAAACATTGGATGATAGTGCTGTTTAAGGTGCTACTCCAAACATCTGTACTCATTTCCATTAACTGCCAGTGTGCTGGATCAATATTCAAACACGGTAATTTGTTCTCTGTGATACCACCAAGCATCTAAAAACTGTCTCTAAAACCTGGGTGGTTAATGTGAACCATTTTTAAATAGATCAGATGGCCCACCCATGATTATAAGCCTGAACATAAGGCAGCATGTTTTACAAGGTCAATTCCAATTAAAGCTCCTCTCCCAACCCAAATATCTTTAATCTCCAAAGACTACTTGTATGCATCATTTCACTTATGCAAGTCTGTTTTGTGATTACTTCCAATTACTTCCCTGCCCACGTAGCTTTCTAGCCCTCATCTGTCACAGTTACAAGCACGCACGTAGGGATGTGAGTGGCCCTAGTGTACTACAGCTGCTTTCCTCAGGTGCTCCTTTGTAGGGCAGCCTTCACAATGTGATTTAATGCTTAAGAACAGGCTGGCATGTGGGGGAAGGGGAAAGAACTGCTCAGACGGTGATGCCTAGTAGATCATGTTCCTGCTATTTTAGTTACTAGTTTCAATTTTTCTCTCTACAGTATATTCACAAGCATAAAGTTGCAGAGTTACTAAAAAGAGCATAGGAGAGGGGTTTTTAATAGTAAAAATAGAATGAGATTTTAGTCTTAAACATGGATTAGTGTCAAAACTCCTGATCTATACTGGAGGGAGGCTCAGATGTCAAGGGTAGATCTTGATCTTAATTTCCCTGCATGGAAATATGAAGTAACTCCACAGTGTTAAATGTTTTGTTGGAAACTTCACTGAGAGTACAGTGTGAATCAAAGTGCTCAATCCAGGACCAAGAATGGAAATTTGTTCCAGCCCATTTTAATTAAAAAATATGTTTTACAAATGTTAATACTGCAAAGGTCAATCAGGACACAGACCACTGTAGTATTTGAACAGAGAAGAAAGGCATCTGTCTCCAAAGTCTACCACAATATACTGATTTCTTTCTTACTTTTCAACAGGCTTGAGAAACTATGGGTTTCTGCAATTGTTCTGTGCCAGGAAGGGGAGTGATTGTGTCTGATTCAATATTTGAATGGTTTGCACCAGCCCCATAGGACAGGGAAGGTGGGAAACAGCCAGTCCCTGACCTGACTGCCCTCTCTCTGGGGAGCTCTCATCCAGCACCAAGCTGCCACGTACCCTTGGTGCATCAGAACAGGAAGGGCAGGGAGGGAGATGGCCAAGCCTGTGGTGCTTCCATGCCATCTGTCATCCAGCCCAGTGGGACACTCACTCCTCAGGAGAGCAGAGCAGCCTTGGGGCTATAGCTGGCTTTTCTGACACATCCCTGCTCAGCTCGGGTGTGCCCAAAAATCAGACCCAGTGGAGTTACACAGTATGCGTGAGAGCAAATTATGGCCCTGGCTCTTCAGTTTCATTGTTTTGTGTTGGTGATGCAATATGACTAATTTCTTAGGAATAATAGTGCTGCACTCAAATATGTCCCTCTCAGAAATAGATTCCTCACAGGCTTATTAAGGGTAACTGTTATAGAAAAACAAATGAAATTTGCCTTAGTTCCTGAGAGCAAAATTACTTTAAAGCAACAGATACTCCATTCAAGCTATACCATTATTATATGAAAGTATTAGGTGGCTTTGTGCCATGTTTCAATGGTACTTTTGGACAGGCTATTTAACTACCTAAAACAAAATCTAAAAAACATATTTTATAACAACATGGTCTCCTTTAAACAGACATTCCCTACTGAAGCCTACAGTTTGCTGATATGGGATTGTCAATGCAGTACTATAGAAATAATTGGGGTCTGTGCGCTTCCAGTTGAGACTGGGGGTGAGTTATGAAATTTCTATTCTATTTTTCTCTGATTGTTGTGTCGAGTATGTGAATTACTGGCAATTTTTTCTTCCATTGGTGTAGAAAAGGACAATATCTATATTAGTTCATCTCACCTGAAACACAAGAGGCCAGAAAGGTTTTATGGGTGTGTGTCCTTCTACAAGTTCAGCCTCCATGATTTCTACAGGTATACAAATCTAGCCTTATGTGTTAAGCATGGGTTTCCTAGGAAAGCTGGTGATTGGAAAACCGTGAATGAGAGTGTCATAAAATGGCAAATGTTCTGGAACAATATTCACTTCAAGATAGAAGGAATTCCTTTGAATATGGAAATATTTTGCGAATGCCTGAGAAATTTTCCATTGGCCTTATAACAGTTGCCTCACTGCTTCTCATCATTTTTCAATTTGATACTTTTGTGAGGTCATGTTAAAAAACAAGAGGTACTATGAAAGATACCTTGCTAATTTGGTATATTTATTTCATATGCCTGCACAATTAATTTAGATTTTGAGAAGAAAAAGAACCAGTGTATACATTTGAATGAAACAGTACAGCATATATTTATCAGCAAAATTTGCTGCATTGAGTGTATTTTTTCTACTTCTTGCAGAGCACCTCCAAAGCATGTCTGATCTCTGCTGGAATTCCCATAATGAGTAAATTAGCAGGCAAACTGTTCCTGAAATGTGATCCCCAAAAAACACACGTTTGGAGACTGAGTCTATGCTTAGTTTCTGCAGGAGCTGCCCATGTCCTGAGGAGTCAGTAGTTGTACTTGCTATGGCTAAGGTAGACCTTTGCAGCAGATGTTTGTATTGATCTGATTTCGAGGACACACATCACTGTAGTGTCCAAGTCACCTTAGGCAGCGTATTTCAGGACTATGTATAAAGAATATTGATTTTTGGATGCCTGTTTCTAAATGGAGAAAATGCAACATCTGCATCTTTCTTCTCCCTGAACTTGCACCTGGTATTTGTAATTCCTTCCATGCAGACTGGCTATAAAGCACTTTCTTATATCATCCCCTCTGCGTGTTTCTAGTTCTTTATCCCACAGAAGTCAACAGCACGATCTTCATGTGCACAAGATCAATCCTTGAAGATACAGATTAAAACCAAGGTGAAGGAGATAATCATATACTACTTCTGCTTCACACTTTCATACTGAAAGCCCCTTTCTGCTAGTAAACTGTGTATAGTGCTTTGTCCAAATGCAAATACTTTGGAAGAAGCCATGGTGTTACAAAGGATCAGACAGAAAATATCTGTCTCTCACACATTACCCCTACAAACTCATTCCTGATTCCCTGATAAGAAAGTGGGGCATCATCACAGAAACAGAAAATAGAGTGAAAAAAAAGAAAATGTATCACAGCCTAATCACTTAGATCTCAAGGCAGAAACAAAGACTTATACTGTTCTTGCTACCCTTGCCACCTTGGACACTGCTATGCAAGAAGGTCTACCTGAAAATTATTTTCTTCACACATTTTTGCAAATGCAGCTTGCAAACCTGACCACAGTATAAGCTCAGGTTTAAATTAGCAGTGAGTTGTGGTGGCGAGGCTGTTGTGTGGTGGTGACACTTGTGAATTAAGAAGGCCCCTGCAAGAAGTGAATGCTGCACATGGCTTCATGGGACACACTGCTCTGCTTCTTTGAGCAGCATAGGAAAGGCCAGACTAAATAAAGTTCAAAGAGTGGGCCCAGCTCACCATTCAGAGGCATATAGCATATTTAAATTTATGCCTCAAATTTTTATCCAAATTTCTCATCTAAGCCACACTGATGGATACAGGGTACTTGGATTAAGGTCTTTACTTTGTTGACAAATAATGGGCTATTTTAAAAGTCTTGCAATTGTAGCACTTCAGTTAGATGACGTATGACTAAGGTGATTATGGAGAGAGAGTCTTTATAATAGTTGATTTTGCTCTCTATTAGTGTAGGAAACCCATCCACTATGCTTTAGGTAGACATATGGAAGGTTTTAAAAATGCCTTTGGCATTGGGACCTAATGTGAAATATATTGCAACATAAATTCTTTCATAAAATCTAGCCCAGTTTATCACAGCAACATTAGGAAATCAGCAGGGATTATTTTTGTGAGCAAAAGGTGCAGAATTTGGCCCAGCTTTTGATCTATTGCCTGAATGCATAATGTAATTTCTGCTGCACTTATTTCTGTTTGTGAAGTTGCTTTCTGTAGGAATTTGAATTGTGTATTATTTACATGTGCTAAAAGAAGCATTGATGTATGATAGGAATCAGTATAAAACTACCAGGGGAAGGCTATTAAGACATATGCACGCTGAACTCATTAGGTAAATTTATCTTGTATTATTTTTTATAGAAGTCCATATGACTATGTATTCCCATTACATCTCCCTGAGCTTTCAAAAAATACTTAAATTATCAAACACCTTACATACTTTAATTGTCATATTACTTGTCTTTCAAAACCAAAATAAGTTTCATTGACAGTCTAACACAGCTCTGAGGGCCATGGAGGCTGCCTCTGTAGCTCAGTGGCTGCAGCAGCAGGAAGGGCCACACCAAATCACACCTTCAGGCTGCAAATCCTGCCTTCCCAGCTGAGTGCCCTTAATTAAGGCAGAGTTACTCTGTGTGTAAGGAAACCTCTGCAGCAGAAGAGGCAGTGCAGTAAAAGAAGTTGAAACCTGGTGAGTTGCTGGTCTCCAGCAGAGGATGTGTCAAGCATCCTCAGGCAGCAGAAGAAATCCAGTCTGGGTTCACCACATCTTAGGAATGTTTCTCTTCAGGAAAAAGAAAGGAAGCAGAGATGTGGCTGCAAGAATTCCTGATCAGAGATGTATGTACCACAGCATCCCCTGGGAGAACAGCCTCCCTAATTGCAGTAGCTTTTATAGCTCTCCTGGCCAGGTACCTTGTTGTCCCTCATCTCCATGAACTGCCATGGCTCAGAGCTGTGACTCCAGCAGGTGACAGCTGATAATTTATGAAGCATTTCATCTTGGCCTGTAGCAAGGATTTTTCTATACTGCAGTGAAAGTCAAGACTCAGTTCTAATGAGAACACCATTTTTAACTGCACAGAGCTCCCAGCTGAATGAAGTCCTCTGCACTAGTGCTTGGTCCACTCTGGCATCACACTTCCACAGTCATCTTCCCCACCACTTGAGTGTGAAGCACCCTCAGGGTGCCAGCTAACCATCATCTTCTTACAGCACCCTTTCCTCTTCTCAAATGCTGTTTGCTACCTGACATTCAAAGCAAAACAGCAAGAGCACCCTGGCTGATTATGCCCTATCCCACTGGCTCCTGACATCTTTTCACTTGGAAAACAAGATACTGGCTGTGGCTGGGGAAAGTGGGGCCTGCTGGGTGAGTTACACAGCAATTATATCTATTTCAGGATAATTCAGGTACACCTCATTACTCCTGGTGTGCCATTGATTTTACTGCAATTAAATCCTGGAGGTTTCAGGCCTGGTAAAATGTCAAATATCAATTAAAACAAAACAAAAAAAAATCTCAGATATTCACAAAATGGATGCTTCCTGAAGATGCTTTAGCAGCACTTCTGCCCTTCCCTGCTTTTTCATCACAAGCTCAAATTAACATCAAACTGAAATCTGCCTTCCATAGTACAAAATGTCATTCAAAATGGCTGCAAATCACTAGTATTTCAACCTTACCAGCTAAATTTACACACATTAGCTATACACAAGGAGAGATAGATGTGCTGTGCCAGCACAGGTCAAAGACAACATGCTAGGTAAAATTATAGTACATAATGAGAGGTGCTTCTCAGGAGTCAGACAAGTTTTGACATAGAGGAAAAAATAAAGTAGTGCAGCTGGTGCATTTCTGTCCCTTCTTACTAGAGCTGGTGTCTGAGCTCTGTGAACCAGTTGTGTTGACTGGGTATTGTTTGTGGACTTAATGCTGGCTGATGCTAAAAGCCAGGCTCTGGGCTGGAAGATCCCATAATCTTGTTCTTACCTCCCTGACTTTCCTGTGTTGGGTGAGTATGATACCCAGACCCTTCACTGGGAATTAGATCCATTTGTTGTGTTAACTTACCCAAGAAGAGCTCATTACACCATTACCACTGTCATGCTCACACAGGAGGATCTGTGTTTGTCCAGGTCCTAGGAGCAGCTTCTATCCCTTCTTCTGCTCCAGCACAAGAGAAAAAAACAGTGTTTTCATAAAGGACATGTTAAACATCATGATTAGGGTTGAGAGATCTAGAGGGTGAACATTTAAAATATGGTGCTCATTTTGTTAGACACTGTTTGAAAAGCAATAGTTTACTAGCTGTGTTTGTTGTTTTCTCGTTTAATTAGGGACTTAGCTCAACATTCCTGTATCAACAGAGCCAGCAAATATTTAAGTGAGATTGGCATGCTTATTTCTTCATTGCTTTGCTAGAAGGGGAGAAGACAATTTAGGGTCTGTCTTTCCATTTAATATTTTATAACAAGCAAAAGAGTCAAGTTACTTGAATTGTCTATATGTGTGTTGAAAAGAGGGATGGCAGAAAGCAAGGCAACAGGAAGCTAAAACACCTGGTCTCTAGCTAAAACACACATTACAGCTGGATTATAGCAAACTGATGTCCTAGACAAAACACAACATAGAGTTCCCTGAGGCTTCCTCTGCTCCCCCAAGGACATGCAGTGTCTCCACTGCTACACAGAGCAGCACTGACAGGGCAGTTTTCCCCTCTGGCAGGCAGGGACTTACCTACCACACACTTCTGGCACCAAGCTAGCACCCATGAGGATATCCAACAGCGTTTTCTTGGGCTGGGTAGGATGGCCTGAGATGTCCTACTCCTCCAGCAACACCCTCCAGCAGCAGTGCAGTTACTCTTGTCTTTCAGAGTTTGCACTCTAATTTGCCTTCAGCAAGTCCTCTGGGTGCCAGCAGGCATTATTGCATCCATTATGCACTCATTGCCCTTCAAAGACTTTCCTTCTGACCATGAGATCTAGAGATATATATGAGCTTCTGTTCAGATGCAATCGTGCAGCTCCAAGACAGAGAGACTGAGATTTGGACCCAGTAGAGCCACCACATCTAGCATGGGGGCAGCTGGGAGCATTTGCTTGTATCCATTTCACAGAGGGTGGGATGTACCTCAGCTATGAACAGAAAGTACAGGCAGCAGCCCTGGCACATCCTTGCAAGGCTGGGCTTCCTTCTTTCATTCCAGCATCCCCCTGGCACACTGAAAGACTGGGAATGGAAGACTGCTTCAGATGTAAAGCATCCATTTGTATTTAATAGCTAGCATTGATTTCCAATTTCACATCTGCTGAACAATAGCCACTGGCCACATTAAAATTCATCATCATCTTCACTGCACCTTCCAATTCAGGCTCTACCATCACCCTTAATGAATTAATCCATGTCAGCGTACAATGCATATTTTTAACTATTCTTAGTGACTTTATTAAGTTAAATCAGCTGGACTCTGTACAGCCTAATTTTAGTTTGTAGGGCTAGGAAGATTTTAATATAGAACAAACAGTTTAATGACATGTTCAACCTGTATTGAAAAACTTGGTATTGGACTACTCTCTGTCCTTAAACCACACATGTTTAATGCATGATAATAGTATTTATCCATCATCATGAAGCTCTACTGCTCCTTAAAGCAACATGGATGACACCAATCATCTGTTATTCTTTGCCAGAGTTTAGGTGCAGCTCTCTGCATGGGTCACCCTTTACCCACACCATGAGCAAAGCACCAGCACGATCTGCCCAAGAGCTGGGTATTTTGGGAGGATGAAGAGATCCCAGAAAAGAAAGCAAATATTTTATTTCCTGGCTCTGTGGCTTTGTAGCCAGCATTAGGGTTTGTTTCTGTGTCAGAGGGCTGCAGACCTTGCTATCCAGTGGCCTTGCTGGTAGCACCAGCAGAAACACTGGAAATGTCAGTGATGCAGAAGAAAGGGACCTGGGGCTTTTCCAGCCTGCAAAAGGAAATGTGGCATCTTCAGCCCAGGGATCAATAGAGGCTGCTGCTGGCTTTGTTTCACATGACCTGGAACCACCCTGCTTTTTTCACCTTGTTACAGGGCAGCACTGACAGCGTGTCAGTGTGTGGCGTCCTCAAATGCTTGTGTAGCCCTGAGTAAGGAAAAGGTACAACTCTTTGTTGCAAGGGCTTGTGAAAGAGTCTGACAACTGACAGCAGCAAACTCACTTGGTTGCTTCGTGCCAGGTGTAAATGAGGTTTTTTTGTTTGCAGAAGGGCAGCTCTGCTTGTATCATGCTCTCCTTCAAGAGATTAATTCTCCCTAGACTTAATGTTAGCACAGTGAGCCCAGAGATACTACTCATCAATTAAAAATTCAATAAAAATAAGCTGCCATTACCATAATCCTTCAGACTGGGAAACATGGAGTTGAGAGCTGTACCATCCTGGCCTGTGACAAAAGCCCCAAAGACTGCTGGCTGTGGTGTTAATTGATTGGTGTCATTTATAAGTAATCTAACAATCCTGAATAATTTATTTTGCAGTGGCATGTGCTGAAAATATACAGCTGCACAGATATTTGCACAGCTTCAGAAGAAATAGTGCTAAACAGGGTGAAAGGCAAAGATTAAGATTCAGTGATCTGCTCAGGAGCACTTTATCATATGCTCTGTTCTCCAGTGCTTATATTGCAGCAGAAGTGTATAGATCTGACAAAAGAAATGTACAGACCTGGGTGGTGAACACATACAGGCTCGATATTGTTTCACAGCAAATTACCAATAATGAACTTTAAAAGCCAGGAAGGTGGGTGCCAAGCAGGAAATACACAGTGCTGAGGACAGCCCTGCTGAACCACAGTAAAAATTGACCACTCTGTTTCCACAACAAGGATGCTGATGATGGGAAAAAGTCTAACAATTTAATCTCTCTCCAGCCAAAATGGGATAAAAATTCTTGCCATTGACTGAGCAGGTTTTCCAGGGGTCACCTCGTGGGGAGTGACTCTCATCAACCCACATTGTTTTTACAACTGCATGAAAAGCCCCAGCTGACTTTGAAATCAAGAGGAACCACCCCAGAGAGCCCAAAGGACTGAAGAGGCTGGCAGCCAAAGCCAAATCTCCTCCCTTATGGATACACAAATGGAAAGTTTATGTGAGCTCTTGCTTGCTAAGAGCTACCACTACAGCCAAAGGCTGACTACCTGGGCCTGTTTCAAGCCCACATCACACCTCACCCACGATGAATCCCACCCCCATGGGCCAAACCCTGCTCCTCTTCATTTATCTTAAGGGCAGAAGGCTTGTCCCTAAATTCCATTCTGCTGGAATGATTTACTGCATTTCTGGGAGTTGCTTTGAAAAATTGTGTGTGTGCATTGTAACTGAACCCTTTTGCATGTTTGCAAAAGAACGTGGAGCTCAACCCCAAAACACTCATGATGAAAGGATGGGCTCCTCACAATGTCATTTCTGTGCTGTTGTTTCAAATTTTGAAAGGAGAGAATTATATTCTTGAAACCAGATTCATGTGGCTAGCTTAAAATTGCATTTGTACAAAACATTTGTATTTTAACAAGTGTGGCAGGGCGGGGAATTTCTTTCTGAACATAAGCTTTTGAAGTGAAGTGATCATGCAGAAATCCTAACTTTCGTTTCACAAAGTTTTTGGTTCTTCAATCTGCTCTTGGAACAGAGCCTAAAAATACAACCAAATATAGCTAAATGCCTCGGAAACTAGAATGGCAGGGGGAAAAGCATGCAAACTTTTATTTTTAAACTCCATTTTTCCCTTCCTCCTGACTTTGACCCTGTTTTGGGGCCCAGAGGGTGAACCTACTAACCCTGAGTACGATGAGCTCTGCCATCTCCATGGGACTTTTTCATCTGCACTGCATTTTGAGAGCTCTGCTTGTTTGAGGGGAATGCTGACTGCAGGCAGCAAATCCCATCTTGCTCCAGAGAACTCAACAGAGAGCACTCCCTGACTTCAGTCAATGCTGGATAGCATCCAAAGAGAGTGAGGGCAGCAGGGAATATACTTGTTATCATTATTCATGTTGGTTGTGTACACAGTGCTCACTTGTGACTGAGAAATATGTGATTTTTGTCCTATAATTTTAAGGAAAAAAAAATTACCGAGAAAATAATCATTACTACACACTGCTCATTTTTTCCATTGCTCTGCATGTAAGAGCATGCATTGGTAAAAATATAACTGATCTGGTTAAGTGTTTTAATACACCAGGGAGTAAATTGTTTGGGATGAAAGAAATTCATTATCCACAGTTTGCAGGGCTGAAAGTCTGGCTGTTTTAATGTTACTGCCGAGTAAAACATTCAAAAGTGCATGCTGTGGCAAGCTGAATATGCCTTTAGATTCTAGTCTAGTACACTAAGCATATTAATTAGATTACTGTTCAGTCTTTCAGTAGTGCTGAACCCCAACATGGCTAGGAGGATAACTAAAGGTAATCAGCCAAAGAACAGCCAATTTTCCCTAGATTATTTTTCCATTAACTTAATTCACAATGGGAAACTCATGGTTTCCGCCTAGGATAGGGATGTGCAAAGCATAAGTGGTAAGGACAGAATGTCTCAGGAGGTCACAGATGAGCCCAAGAGCTAATGTGTTTGCACAGGAGGCAGGGGAGTGTGTCAGGCTGTGGCTGCAGCAGTGTGTGAGCTCCCACTCCAGGCAGTGCAGGTGAGACCCTCTCCTCCCCCTGCAAACAGAGAGCTCCTGTGCACAGCAAACACAGCCAGGCCTTACACAGTGTTTGGACAAGAGATTCTACAGTAAAACTGAAGCATCTTCTCAACTAGGCTTTCACATAGCTTTTTTTCTATAGGGCCTTTATTTTTGTCCATACTACCCTCCTAGTAGTGCATAATAAAGGAGAGAGAGATATATTTATTTATTTACTTATTCGTTTGTATCTTCTCCCTACTTTGGCAAAGCTTCACGATTCAAAAATCTCATCTTGCAATATCTGAAGCAATTCCTCTTCATGAATACCATGGGAGAAACATCTCGGGAAATTAAATGTTTCCCACCTGGGCTTTTGTATGCTGCTGCTGCCAGATGCCCCTTTGAGCCCTGAGGTCAAGACATTGAAGAGAAATCATTCCAGTTCATTTAAAAGCTTTGTGGGGTGGGATGTCCCACGGTTAAGTATACAGCTCTTTTTATAAAGTTAGGTTTGCAAGTGCTCAGTTAGTTGGCTTCAAAAGAAATTAACTTCCAAGATTTTTTTTTTTCAAATACTCTCAGTCTGCCTGTTTAGAAAATACTGCTAGATTATATGGTTGTAAAGCTATGGCATTGCTGTCCACAGCTTGCTCTAGAGATGAGCTAGAACTCTAGAATTCCAGTATAAGCTTTTTGACTGCCTTGGACAAATTGTATCCCCATCAATAAGACCCCTACATAAAAGCTCCCTCCAGCTTTCTGCCTTGTCCTCTGCCAAAATTTGCCACCTCTGCGGCAGAGGGGGTCAGGAGCCCGTTCCTGCCCTGCAGGCAGCAGGGAGGGAGGGAGCTCACCCAGAGCTGGCTGCAGCTGACAGCACCCTGGGGGACCCAGGGTGGCTGTGAGGAGTGGGAGAAGCCCAGGGGAGCTGAGCCAGGAGCAGGACCCCACTGCAGGGCAGGGCTGCTCAAGCAGCACAGTCACCACTCCCAGCTGCCAGCAGCAGCTCTGGCTGGAGGGAACTGCTCCCACAGCTGAGAGGGTCTGCCTGCACCTCAGCTGCCCCAGTCTGCTGGCTCTGTGTGACACAAACCACAGATGAAGATAAATTAGCAGCATCTCATCCACAGAAATACCCACACACCAGGACACCTTTCTCTCCTTCCCAGGATGCTGTCCTGCCTGTTCCCCAGGCTCACCCAGGAGCAAAACTAAAATTAAGCACCCTGGAGACATTCCCAGGCAGCCCCAGGTACAATTTTCTGTTTAGGAAAACCCTGCATTTCATAATGAACTCAGTGATGCTGCCGGGGCTCAGCATGTCCCTGAGTCAATCCTTTTGCTGCCCCAGAGCAGAGCTCACTCAGGTTTGTTCTCCCAGGGGCTAAAGGCACCTTGGCAAAGGTGCTGCAGGGACCTGAGGTCACTATCCATTTGTGACACAACATTGTACAGCTTTAGAGTTACTGCCTGGCCCTGTCCTGGGCTGCACATTCACGTGGGGGGTTCACACTTCGTGGCTGGGATAGAGAGTGTCTCTCATCAGTATTTGAGCCTCACAGCCCTTTCATCCCTTTTAACTGGAGGGGCTGTTTTGCACTTGCACAGAAAATGATAAAACCGATGAAGTGAAAAGCCATTAATTTGGATGTATCGTGTCTCAGTTTTTGGGTACCTACAAAGAGGTGCTGGACTGTGACTGATACTCATAGCCAGCCATTCCAATGAGCATCAGTGGAAAATTGGTGCCTCACAAGCCCTCTCTGGGAAAACAGGCAAGCAACCCCAAATTTAGTAACAAAAAGGAGGGGCACACAAAGCTAGTGGTGAGGGTAAAATGAAGGAGGCTGTGTCTGCTAAGGGCTTACAGACACGAAAATGTTGTCATTGTCTGTTTCACTAATCCTTGTTTGGGGTGTCCTTGGTAAAATCAAGTGGGAAGTCTGAAAATAAACAGGTTCAGAAGTGCTTCACGTATGTGCCTCAGATTTTTTTTCACACCCATCCTGAGAAACTGAGTTTGAGTTTAGGCAAGTAGGGGGTAGAGGAGGAAGGGTGTCCTTTCTCTACTCATGCAGTATGTTCTTTAAGCTCTGCTCTTCTGTCTGCTTCCCTGAGTATACTGAGAAGTGCAGGAACCTCAGTAATTTTGGTGTCTGACCTGGTATCACTGCCAGTTTTATCTCCATCCCCTTGCTCCAAAGGCTTTGACATTTGCTATTGCCAAGGCTCACTGTCCTGTCCTCCTCCCCTGGTCTGTCCATCTGGACAGAAAGCTGCAGAATTTTCTCCTTCATAAAGAAAACAATAAGGAGTAGAGAAGGCAGTGCCTGGTTGCTCTGTGAGTGCCAGCAGTGCCCCAGTGATGCCATTTCACTCAGGAGAGCTGCATGGCCCTGCTTCAGCTGCAGCTGCAGCCCTGGCCCTTATCAGGCACTGACTGCCTATGAGGGCAACAGCACAAGGAATTTTGTTTGCTCAGGTAATGACAGACTTTATTATAGAGCAACTGTATCATACGAAACACGTTTAATAATTAAGCAGTGAGATATGACAAGAGGCAAATTCCAGCACAATTTTTACGTGCCTCATATTGTACGATAAGGCCGAAGGCCAAAGCATTTTAAACAGATGCTCAAACTATTTTGCATTTGAATCACCTATTCTGTCTACTTTTCCACACTCTTTAGCACAATGGTGTTATTCTGTCATAAATATTGCAAGCATTAAATTTGTTATAGTTGAGACCTTGGAATATATTTTCCAAGTGATATATGTGTATCGCTGGCCTGAAGAACACGGAATGCACCCCTTTGTCCATGATTAAGTCTGGAATTGATTTTCAGACCACAGTTAACAGGTCTGAAAAATAGGTTTGCTGATGGAATTGCTGATAGATTAACTACGTCAATGCAAGGGAACATCAACTCAGTGCCATGGTTGCTAACTCTCAAATATTTTTCCTTATGCCTTAGAAAAGGAGAGAAGAACTTGAGATTTTGAGACAATGATTGTTCTCATGTGCTGGAAATTTGATAAGAGTTCTGTTTACTTCACACTTGTCTCTCTCCTTTAGAACTTGAACACGTAATTATGAAATGCAATAATTTCCACAGAAACACCACACTAACGCAGCATCAATTCTGAGACTTTAATGCTATAAAATCAGGTAAAGACAGACTGAAGATTTGCACAATAGATTTGAAACAAGGTCTTTGTGGCGTGTTTTGTAAGGACTTTCTTTATGCAGAGAACATAATACTGGGTAGTGTGACGTGCTGTACAGCAAATATTTGGTTTTGAGATAAGCATAGAGGCTTGAAACGTCTAATGAGCTAATAGAAATAAATAAGGCTGAGCTGGAATTCAGGGCCAGATGTGTGTGGCAGCAATGGAGAAGCTGCCCAGCTGCTTTGGCACTCCTTCTCTAAAGATCAAACTTCTGGTGGGCAAGATACTGTGGGAAAGCTTTGGGCTGCTGACCCCTCCCCACCTCTGCTTTGGGTAATCCATATCTGCAGGAATAATATAGCCATTCCTGGCATTAATAGGTTTTCTAATATTTAAGACAGTGTGTACTTCATCAGTACAGTTAAAAGCAGAATCATGCTCTTTGGAATGGCCAGAACATGTTGTTCAGAGGAAAAAGTGCAAACTGAAGAACTAAACGTTGAATATTCTGTAATGTAGTCATATATGTCTGTAATGTTCATTAGAGACACCAAAATGTAATTGTGATTCTTGCCCTCAAAAGCCTCCACTTCAGGAGAAACCTGAATTTTGGGGTGCACTGGAAACTCACTGGAGGCAACCTCATCTAGGGGCAGAGAGCCATCATGCAAAGACTGGCTGTGGCCATGTGGGAGGGTGGGTGGACACAGACCAAGCTGCATGGCCACCTCAGGGCTGCTTTTAGCTCAGCATAGAAGATCTGATTGCAGTGCAGAGGGGCAAGGGTGAGGAAAGAAGGCACCAATTAAGATGTGATCATCTGTGTGGTTAGGTATTTGCACATCTTCCTGTGTGCCCAGCCAGCTGTGTGTGTAACATCTGGAGTTGGGAGGGGGAGTACAGCTGGGACATGGTCCTTTGCTGATTCCTGAAGATAATCCACTCTTGCCCTGAGGCACTACACCTCACTAAAATCTTCCTCAAATCCAATTTAAAGCAGAATGTGAGATCATACTGTAACAGAGCCTGGCCAGGACAGCATTACCTCCAGGTATGATATGCACCTTGCAATGCATTTCACTGGGATAGTGAAGAGAGGAGTCAGTTATATTATAAACAATAACAGCCATGTCCTTCTATGTGGCTATTCTTTATATCATACTTAGATATCTAGACTTCTACAATTTTCTTGAATAAGTAAGGGCTGTTTCACAGCCCTTCAGGAAAATGGTTGCATTTTAATAGAGTCTAATTGACTTTTATGGTTATCTCTGAGGATTCCTGGTCATAAAAGCTAATTAAATTATACTAATCTCCATATTCAAGAATCATGCTACTTCTTCCCCTTGAAAGAAAAAAAAAAAGAAAGCCAACCAAATTGGAGGTTTTACTCATTATTAGAACACCTCAGTTTGATTTGCTCACTATTACAAGATATATTTAACTTTCTTGAACAAGTAACTGTCCTTACCAGTTTGAAGGATGTTGGTTATGTGATTTCAGATCTCTCATTCTGCAAATATAGAAAGAACTGTATATGCAATTTACAATTCTACATTTGTCTAATAATTCCCAAGACAAAAGGTGGGAAAAAAAGGCAAAAGTAAATCATCTGAATCTGCATGTTAGGGTCTTTATAAAGTAGACTTTTTGCATTTGATCCGTTTTCTTAATTATCTTTTTTTTAGGTGTCCTTTTTTTTTTTTACCTTTTAGTTCCATGCACCTTGTAAGAGATCCTGACCTATTTGTGTTAACAGTTGAACAGTGTACCAAGCCTAATACTATTTAAAAATTGCTATTTATAAAATCTAAACTCCCATTATTTTTCTCCATTTATTACCTGCACATTGCCAGATTTCCAAGATATTTAGGTACCAAACAAACCAGATGAGTGCCAAGTAAGATTTTATGAAGCAGGCAATATTTCTGAAAGTCTTAGTAGAAATATAAAACTATCTTTCAGCACCTAAATACCTTTCAAAACACAGCCCAAGGCAGTAAGCAAAATTCTCCCTTAGAATTATGGACATTTGTCCTGACAAAAATTGCAGAAACTAGTTCCTCTAGAGTTAGTATCCACATATTTAAAGCCTTTTATTTAGAGGCCTTCTGACAAAAGGCACCATACTGTTCTCTGTCTAAATGCCTTAATCCAGCTAAAAGCAACACAGTGCACACTGAAGAATTTTCAAGAATTCAAGTCCCAGCAGCAGCTCGGACTCCAGCAGCTTGTACCCACCATGTCAGGGGACATGAAATGCTCCAGACACCAGCAGTCAACTGGCAACATCCTCATTTAACTTTTCTGTTATGAATTCACTGAACAGCTCTGACCATCTCTTTCACCTTCTGCTCCCTGTTCCCCCTTCCCTCAATTTCCATGGCTCCAAGTATTTCAAGGACTGCTGTTACCATTTTTTTTTAATCTGAAAATTTCCCAGCAATGCAAGCATTGTCATTTCCACCACTTCTTTTTACTGTTGACCCACTCTTTTTTCGCAGCTAGTCTAAAGGCCAGGGTCCATGAAGGTCAAGAGGGTTCATGACCAGGCATGGCTGTAGAGCAGCATCACAGCTCAGATGGAAGTCTCAAAGCACAGGCTAAATGGGGCCCATGGGTACAGGTCTGGTCCCTGGAGAGGCAGGGCAGGGACAGTAAGGCTGTGTGTGCATCCATGATGCTTATCAGCCAGGAAACCTTGATTACTCTGCTCTCCTTAAGGATCTGGGGCTTTTCCTGTGCTCTTCATGCCCTTCCTGTCTTTCCAGGATTTCTACAATCTTTCTTGCTGAAGTCCTTGTGGCACATAGATGCACAACAGAGGTTATCTCCTGCACTGTCCTCTTGCATCAAGCATCCTCAAGCTCACCCTTGAGCATTCCCACTCCAGCTCCACTGTGACTTTAGTAGGGTTGAAAGTCTCTTCCTTTCCAGATGAGCTGGTGGCTTTTTTTTTTAGTTTTATCCTGGAGGAAAAGCAGTTGATTATGCTCACAAAGTTTAACTCAACCCATAAAAATATTAGCAGGGGCCATTAACAGTCTCAGATACAAATGTCTTAGTTGTATTTACCTAACAGCAATCCCTTCAGGTTCTAATAAGCAGTAACATTGCAAGGGTCGGGTTTCAGTGGTGCATTTGTGCACATAAAAAGAAGGCGTATCAGCTCTGCAAGGGGTTGGTAATCCAGAAGGTCTTTGTTTTAACCTGAGAAATCTGACCCCCAGGTTTGAGCTCAGCAGGGCTGGGCTGCAGGCGCTGCTGACAGCTGCAGCAGTGTGCACTGTGCCTCTCAAGCGAATCTGGGATCTGATCAGGCAGGTCAATAAATATGGCTGATACATTGCAATTGGCTGGTTTCACACACACATTGTATCCTTGTGCATAGATGGATGGCTAGGGAAGAGATTCACAACTTTTCTTATTAAAAATGTTTGGAGCTCTTCGCCACCGCTTTGCCATAATTCAGAAGGAAACTGCTCCAGCAGGACCTATTTCTTTTTAGCAAAGATGCTCATCTGTGTCTGCTTGATCTAAGGAAAGTTATCTTGCATTAGCATGCAGGATCTGGTAAACAAGGGTGCACAATAAGATTAGAGCCTGTGGTGTTGACAGTAACATGGTCCATCCACAAAAACTCCCTCATTGCTTCGTGAGGACCCAGAGTCCATTTCCCACTGATCCCATTTCCATTTCCCACTGATTGTATTCTGCTTCTAACCTCCCACCACCCTCACCCACAATACTGTTTCACTGCTGTGTCCTTCCCACAAGGCACCACAGTTTCTGTAACAATTGATTTTTGTGACTCAAATGCGTTTCTGAATGCAAAACCAGATTGCAAAAGAACTGCTGAGGCAGTGACAGTGGCTGCTTTGGATTCTTCCACAGATAGCTTCTAATGCACCCCTGAGAAGGGGAAAGGTGCCCTTTTAGCACAAGGGCTGTAAGGTAAGTAGAAAATTTTGTCATCTTTTAGGAAAATTACTGTTTTGCAAGTCTTCAATTTACTCTCTGACTGTACAATGTCTGAGTGACAAGATACTACCAGTTTTTAAAACAACTCATATTTGGAAACCTCCCTTCCTGCTGGAATTGGGGTATATTGGTCACAGCCAGGTATGAGCGTGGTGGGGAGGATTCTCTGCAGGACAGGCATGCCTCCTGCATCATCCAGGTGTTACAAGTACATCAAACCATGATTCATCTCTCAGGACCTCAATGCCCTTACTAAACTCTGATACGGATCATAAACATGTTTCTATGGGGAGATCTAAATCCAGAAAAAAATTAATTTTATATATTGACCACTACCACAACTGATCCTCAGTATGCCAGAGAGACAAGAGGTGTTCATGCCAGGAATGACAGTCTTTGTACCAGATCTTCCTTAAGTAGAACATGAGAAAACAGGTCTGACTCTCAACATCCTACAGTTTAAAGGTAGGAAGAGACACAGTAGATAGGCAGAAAAGAAGATAAGAACAAGTTTAAGGAAGTGATAAAAGAAGTATTTGTCAGTCTAGTCAGTTTAACGCAAACTCATGGAGATAATATGAAAAAACCGAGAGTTTTAAAGGAGAACTGAAGAGACATTATGAGGCAGCTGTACAGCTGTTTAGGGAGAGCTTCTCTTGAGTGTTTGGGACAGCATGGGAGCCAGCATGGAGGCATGTGTTAGGAAAGCTACCATGGGTTTGGCACAGCCACAGACACAGATGGGCTTCTCAGCCCTGAAGGAGGTGGCAGGTGGGCTGAGGATAAGCCCTGCTATCCCTGACCCCCAGGCAGGCACAGAGGGGAGGTACTGACAGACACTCCCTCAGAGCATTACAAACACTGTCTGATAACAATGACACAGCCCCCCTTAGTTTTGACCTGCTGTGAGTCAAAAATAGCGGTAAAACTGAAATGGAAACAGATGGACAAATAACTGTTGAGGAAAAGGACTCCATAAAAGCAGTATAAACACAGAGTCTTCCCATGTTTCTAAACCAGCTTTTTCTCTGCCTATGATTCAATAAGAAGGTACTGGATGTACTTTCTGATTTTTGTAAAGATTTAACTACAACTGGAGAATGTTATTTCTCCATTTATCCTTTTGTTGTTTGTTGCTACTTATTTTCATAGATCTTTCTTACCACACTGGATTTTCTAACATTCAACAACCATTTCTTGCTCCAGCTGCACTTTTTTTTTGTATCAGTATAACCACTTTTTGCATGGTCCCTTGGTGTTTGTTCTCTGCTTTGTTTGGATTAAAAAAGAAGGACTTGCTCTTGCAATCCTACCAATTGCTACTTGAATATTCACCAGTACCTACTTGTAAATTCCTGAAAGTTTTAGTGAGTTTTGCATAATTGTTCTGATTATTATCTCTATTGTCCTTTATAAGGGAAAACTTGTGTCAGAGTCATCACTATTCCACATTCTTCCAGCTCCAGAAACAACCCTGAAGTCAGGCCAGATAGATGCCTGGATTTGACCCTGTTAGTCTGATTATCCATGTGTTTGCCAGATGTCCAGGTCAAAGCATAGCCCAGATCACTGAAAGTGCAAGTAGGAGGGAACTAGAGTTGCAAGGAAGAGACAACCTCACCGTGTCACACTAGGGACACCACATTCAGTATGTATTTTCACCCCTCTTGCAGAAACAGAGGTAATCTAAAAGGTCTGTGTTTCCTCTAAGGAGCTGCTGTTCAGGGCTGATGTGCTGGCAGGATGCTGTCCTGAAAAAGTTCTCTTAAAGTTCAGGCACAGATGGATCAAAAAAAAATTGACAGCTGTCCTGACTCAAGCATTACCATACACACAAAGATTATCAGCACTTTTTTCCTCCTAATTCTCTTTGTTATAGTCACCTTATGAACCTATTGGAAATACAAGTAAAAAATAATCCCATATTATCATTAAACTTGTTTCTTCATTACTCTTTTGGACTAAATGATGTCTACCATCTGTGCAGTGCAGGGATATTTTTAGCAATTGTAAACTGTAGTGATGGGCCAGAAACATGCAGTTTAGTACATTTCAGTCAGAATCTGTATTTGTGCTCTTTGGGTCAATCACATGCAATGTGAGTGTTTGTAATAAGTCACCTATATCAACAATGTGTCCTCTGCTAAAAATCATATTATTTAGATTAAAGTACCACAGTTCCTTTAAAAAAAAAAAAAAGAATCCTGATATGTAATTGTGTGGGGCAGGGGTAGTATGGCAGGTCAGGAGGCTGGGCACCACAACCTCTGTTCCATTAGTTCACCATTAGAGGGTTGCATGAACTCTCTGGGAAGTGTACATACAAAGGCTCAAAAAAGAAGCCCACTCTCATCATTATGTGTCTAAGTGCTAATAGTTAACCAGCATTGCTCCAACTACAGGAGACATTTCAAAGGGTAGTATTTAAAAATGGCTTAGTCACCTCATGGGGTTTTTTACCTATTTACTCTAATGTATAAGCTACAAATATTCAGAGGAAAAAACACATGAGTCAAAAGTAGGTGGTGGTAAGACCCTTTACCATGTTTCAGTCCCTTTATGAAGTGTTGACAACACAGAGGAAACTCCACAAAACTGGCAGCAGCAAATACTCCTTTGGGTAAAGCACTGCTGAAGACAGTAGTAAAACCTGAACACTTGTGCCAATACTGTCCTAGAAAAATACTAGGAAGGGGACTGGTGAGGGGATGAAAAGCTAATGTGGCTTTCAGTTGTGTGGCTAATGTGGCTTAAGTTGCACCTTAAGCTGCAGTACCTTTGAAAATCCAGCACATGCCACTGAAGGTTTACAAAAAGGTGAGTGCTCCCAGGCCTATGGCATTATGTCCTATTTCCTGGAGATCCAGCACAGTATTTTATCCACAAATTTTGGAAACAACTGCCATGCAATATTGACAAACTGCTGAATTATTTATTACAAAGAATAAAGAAGAAAAATATCCAGATGGTATTGAAAGGAGACTGAGAGTAAGGAAGGCTGGGTTATGTCCTGGTTCTGTCTTTAAATGGCTGTTTAATTGTATAATTCTCTTAGCATACATGCACATTTCCATGTCCATCTTTTAAATTATAGTGCTTGTCTGCTGATGTAGCTTATTTAGTTTCTAAGAAAGTAATTTTGATACCTGGATGACAGGAGCTCTGAGCATGCATTGCATTATTGCTGGCCCATGTGGTCTGAGGAGATCTTCACTGAAATATTAAGCAATAATCTGATGGATTCTGCTTATGACTTCTTGAACTCAGCCATTACCCAAAGTAAGATGTCTTTGCTGATTTGATAAGAAGCCTTGGAGAAGGTCCTAGGTCTTTCTTTACTTCCAATCATCTTTAAAAGACAGATGTTTATACTTAGGGATTTTCCAAACAAATCATCATTCTGCTGCCTGTGAGTCAAAGAATAGATCTTTTGTTAGGCTCTTCTCAGAGCTTGTTCAAGCACTGTCCTTTCAGTTGTGTTGTCACCATCTCTGTCCCTCTGTTGGCAGGCCAGGAGAAGGTCATGGTTACTTCCATCTCTAAAACATATTTCACTTCCAAAAGTGTTTTCCAGTAGGCTGTCAGAGACTTTATCTGGGCCTTTCTTACAGATGATGATCTCCTGGATTTTTTATAGGAGCTCTTATTCTTAAAGTTCTCTTTCATACACTCCAGGTTCAGTGGGGTGAAGCCTTGCACACAACATTTATTTACTAAAGTGAAAGACCTTTTTACCACCTGTAGTATTCCTTCTGACTTCAGCAGTAATTTTGCTGCAAACTAAAATCAAAATTTGCCCTGCATTTTGCAAGGCCTTGTCTTAGATGCTAGTAAAGGCACCATTTTTCAAACAAATATTTATATTTGTGTTTTATTTGTGGTTGATCCTATGGGAAAAAATTAAATGCGTTCTTTTCCCAATTAAATCTGAATTATTCATATTTGGGGTTAAAAGTTCATTCTGTGATTTTTACTTGCTTTGATATATTTTTATTGCTGAATTTGCTATGTTGAAGAATTGTGTGTGGCAGAAACAGTCAGCAGGCAACTTAATTCAGCAGGAGTATACATTTCTGAATGTCACATGGATGGTCCAGAAGTGTGCACAGACAACTTCAGAAGAAAGTCAACAGCATCTGAAAATGTTCCTCTACAACTGGGAACTTTAAGGACAGATAAAGGGGGTTTATATTTAAAAATAACCTCCTAGCTAATCATTCTACCCATATGTTGAAGAGCTACTGCTTTGTCATTTCCTGGTGTTGGTTTAGTTTATGTGGTAGTACATGCAATGTGTAGATAGACTGTGGATTGGTTTTCTGACTTCAAAACTCTGGAGTTTCATCTAGAATTTGAAAAGGGGATGTTGAAGTTACTGTAAATGGGCAATTCCACTGATTTTGAACAGTACAGGCTCCCACGCCTCTGGTTCCAAGTAAGATGATTAGACCAGACACCCTTGATGTTGAGAGCTTATTGATGCTCTCAGGGATCCCATGAAGGTGGAAAATCAAAGTGCATAATCCATTTATATAAAGTTACCTACAAGAAAGTGCAGTTCAGGGAACACACACAGTGTAGACACTTCAACCATAGTCCTCATGCCAAAATCCTGCTGGGACAGCAAGAAACTCCTGTGCAAAGAGAGCAAGTGTGGGCCTTACCTTTGTGCCTTCTGCACATCACCTCTGTTTTCCCACCTTCAGAGTCTTTTGCCTTCCTGACTGTCTCTATTTGAAAGTGTAACATTTTGTACTTTCATTTATTTATAGAATTCCTCACTCCTGCTACAATAAATGCAGTTGTAAATGGATATTCCATTGACTGCCTAAGAGATCAGGTCTTTAATTTTGCTTTCAGTGAAGTTACAGTTTTCCACAGATACAAGAACAGATCTGTATTCATGACTGCTTTTGATAATTAAACCAAAAAGAGAGTAGCTGCCATTAATGTAATGCAGTTTTCCAAATCAATATCGTGGCCTCTTCCTCCCTGTTATGCTGAAACACAATTTCAGAAATGCAGAACACATGGCTGTTCATGGGGAGGGAGGCACAGAGCTCCTAATGTTCCCCTCACTGTTTGGAAAAAGTAAAATCTAAGTTGGTGGGCCTTAAAGAAGAGAGGCTGAGGGGAGCTGGTAGAGTTAAGCAGTTTTATAAAGGAGAAGATATCAGCTAAGCCACAGTAGTGCCTGTTCTAGTTCCATGAACGGGGAAGGTATTATCAGCCTCCTCCTTGCTTCCTCATTAGTTATTTTTGGCTCCAGACTAGTCCTCTTTACCAAGAATGCTAAATTTCCATCACCAACACAAGAAGAATAATGTTTCTGGGAGTGCTCCGAGAAATGAAGCTCAAAGATAGAAATTTGTGCTATTTTAACAGAATAAAGAGGGTTTCAAATTTAGAGACTGAGTTTATGTCACAAAATGTGATACTGGCAAAGACATTCTTTGCAAATACATTTCCCAAGCTTTCCCAATGTCAGCTCATGCTACATATATTTCATCTTGTCATTAGGATATCTTGCAAAGTTCAAGGAGCAATATGAATGTTTCTGAAACAGTGAGGCTTTACATTGCAAGTAAAGTGTTAGAGATACACACAGGGCCTATATTCCATCAGAGCACCAAATTCTACTGTAAACACTGTAAAGCTGCATCAACTTCACCTAGTTCCTGGTTGTTTGGGTCTTTTTTTAAGAGAGACAATATTGATAAAAGAAAAAACTTCAGCAAATATTTTCAATGATCAGGGCATGTTTTTTCCCACAAGAATGATTCTTCCATGTTCTGTGGAAATCATACCATGCATCTACACTTTTGGACACTTTCAGAATCCTCTAGGTCCAGAAATCTCAAGCATTGGTGGGATTCTTCTGAACATTCATGTCTACTTTGGGGATGTTTTTATCTGAATTAGTGACCTAAGATTTCTGCACAGCCAGACCCAATGGGAGAAGAAAAAAATATCTTTAAACACTTTGTTTTTTAAAAAATAATAATTCTATCTTAACACAGATATCTAAAACAGAGATACATCAAGCCCTTTCAAAGTGCCTGTCTCTCTGGTGATAGTAAAGACTTAGCTCAGATATAGATCTTCCTATTGTAGATGACTCAAGCTGGGTGAGATGTATTCTGCCCCATATATCTTTTTGGTTCTACAGGCTATCTTGGAAGCTAGACTAGGCAGTAGACAGTAAAAATACTGAGACATTTTTGTTCTGTATACCAGAAAGTTTGGTATTCCCCCAGCAGGTCTACTCACCATATGTCTTTACATTTGTTCTGTATCACAAAATTGACTTCTTGTTGCTTGGTTAAATACAAGGTTTTTGAGAAACTGACATATGCTGGTACCACGCCAGTCTTCAGAACTGGGATTCTGTGGACAGCAATGGGGAATTCTGTTTAAAAACTGGTGTTCAAAGCTGTCCTCAAAAAAAAAATCTCTGCTAAATGGGGAAAAGAAGAAGGGTGTTTTTATCAAAAGCGCCTCTTCTTAAAATGTTGGTAAATTACTTAACTACTATGAGTTATTTGTATCAGAAAATGATTATAGCAGCTCTTGAGTATGGCACTGAAGTGGATTTGATTCTATGCATCCAAATGCTTGAAAATTCTTTACACATAGACAGATGTTTAAGATGCAAATGTGTTAGAGCTGAACCTGTCAGATCTAAAAAAAATCTTGTTTGCTTGCTGTTTTCTCCCTCTTTCAAGTAACATTCATTTCATTATTATTTTTATGTTCCAGGATAAGGAGTAAATAATGGAATGGCAACCAGCTGTCTCACTGGCAGCACTCTCCCTGCCCCCTGAGGCTTCCATACACTCAGTAGGTGTCCCTCACTCACACTGTGAGAGCCTACAGAAGAAAGATCTGGGGAGGGCACACTTGCACAGCCCCAAAAGGTTGAGATTATCTTATAAAAGCTTTCTGGGTGTCACCATTTCCCTCTGGACTAAGTAACACAGATCAAACCATACATTGTCCGGAGAAAATGTGATGAGAAATATTAACCGATTTTCTCATTCCTGTGAGAATACTCCCTACATCTTAATATTTCAGATAAGGAGTGTCATCTTCAGAGCCCTCCACCCACTGCCTTGGCCACCCTACATCTGAGCTGAGGAGGTCTCAGCTGCAGGATTCTCCATCTGCACCGATCACACCAGACCTCGGGTTCAGAGTATCCGATCTCGTTTCACACAAGCTCCCAAAGCTCTGCTGGCACGCCAGCATTGCTGCTGAATCACCAAAGTGTCTTAGTCAGCCTGCTTAAAATGGCACAGCTCTGAATTGTCTGACTGCCTCCTCCAAGCTGCCTCTGACTTTGTGTTGGCACCCCTTGCTCGTTTCTGGCTGCTGGGCTCATCTCTGGGTTGACACCCCCAGGTTCCTTCAAACATCTGTTCCAAATGCTGTGCCCCTTCCTCTGATCAGGGACCAGGGCTCTCCTGCCCTTGCATCATCACTGCAAACCCTTCAGGGCAAGGGCTTTCTCCATGTTAGGCTCTGTACCACATCATGTACATTTACAACACTATCAATTATTTAAAATAGCACTGCCTTCAGTTCAGCCACATGCTGAGTTAAGCTCCATAGCCTTTGGGTAGTTTGAGGCAATTTTATTTTTCCTCCTCAACGTTCAAAAATCTCTTGCTGCTCTGTAGCACTTGTTACTATTTGCTAAGGGAGATTATATGGTGTATTATCACTTGAGAGAAGTGTTTTGGGGGAGATAATGTAAGCTTTCTTCATAAAAATCCAGCTACACCTTCATAGCACTGGAAGCCCTGACCTCACCCCAGAGGGGCCTTGACTTAATTAGCACTTTCATTTAGTTCAGACAAGTAATTATTAATATCAACATCCAATTCTAGCAAATCTAGCTGGATGTGCCACAAGGTGACAAGATGTAATAAACATAAAACAAGATAGGTTTAGAAGAAGGGAAAATGTTCTTTTCACTTAACAAGGGAGAAAAGGCAGCAACAGCAACAAATAGCAATGCATGAGTAGGTGCTTTTTTTATGTAGTGTACACAAGATATTTTTAATGCTTTTTCTCTTGAAGTGTTTGGGACAATTTTAATTATTTACTTAGGTTAATTAAGAAATTAGGTTCTGCCTCCTGAAATATAAATACCTGGATGTTATATGACACAAATCTATTTTTATTTAGCTCAGAAATAGCCAGAGATAAATGCAATGCCTTTCCCCCTAAGGTCTGCCAGGAGCCAGGGCAGTCTCTTGGTGAACTATCAATTACCTCTTTCTACACATGGTAAACAATGAACTTGGCTAATCATGCTATATATCACATCCAAGGTCACCAAGAGCTTCACCAGCAGCCTGGGCAGGTGACCTCAAGTAAAGATTCACTGCCAGCCTCCAGAGTCACTGCTTCCTCACAAATTCCTCACACTTTTGTACCTTTCTACATATTCTCCCATCCATCACATCCCTGTTGGAGGCATCACAACCACAGGAGGATAGTTATTGCCAGTGCTGCTCTGAGGAGAACCTACCAGCACACACACAGAGGATCCTACAGCACTGGGTGTAGGGAGATGGGGAAAAACTTTCAGTCCTATATTTTTTCTAGGAACAAACCTTTAAGTCCTGGAGGAGAAATTACAAGTGAAGTAAACTTTTACACCTTCATCCCAGGAATCTGGCTCTGGAATGCTATGGTAAGAAGCCCAAAAGAATAACTAAACCAAAAACAGAGCAGAGACTGCAAATGCTGAATGAGAAGGAAATAATTCCTTGCTTGTCCACAAAGCATATTAAAAAGCCACAGAAACACAGACAAAATAAGGCCTGTAAAGGCAATCCTATAAAACTACTCTTTTTCTGACCCATGGCTCAGATAGGAAGCCTGAGGCTAGAAGTGCATTCTGCTCTTCTCTAAGTTTTGACGAATCATCATGATGCATTTGCCATTTGTCCTTTGGCTGATCAAAAAGATCCAGTAAAAACTGCCTACATATTTTAAATTTTTAAAAATGCTTTATTCACCAAAGCCAGTGTTTTACTCATGGTCCAGCAGCTCAAACAGCGGGAAGCAATAGAGGAAGAGAAGTATAAACTTCTGATTTATGGAAATTGCTGGTCTTCTACGCATTCTCCAAATCTCTTTTACTTGCCTATTATGCATAGTCTGGCTTCATACTGGCCTTCTAAAAGATGTACATTTCAACAGGGAATTTGAGCAAAGGGAACAGTGACCCTAGTGACTCCTTAAGGCAATAGCTGCAATAATCTTCTCAGATGAGTGAAATATACACGCATATAACTTGATTTATATCCTACTATAACATACTGCTTTCAGAATAACCTCTTACTTGAGCAGCTGAGCATCCTCTAAAATTCAAAGTGGTTTTATGTTAAAAGCAGCATGCAAGGCAAATAGCCTGACCTTGCAGAGGTGACAGGGCTACTGCTGTGGAACACATGCAATATCAACACCTGAGCAAGCCAGCCCCATGTGGGTAAAGCTGCATGCCTAAGGCATTTGCTGGGTATAGCCCCATAGCTGCAGCCACTGTGGAAGCTGTTTTATAACCTGTCTTTCCAACAGAGTTAATAAGCTTTTCCATTAATTAGATACTACAAACACTTTTGCCTTTGTTTGAGGTAACAAAGTAATGTTTCTCAGGGCAATAACGTGAGGTTAGCTGTGCACCGGGAGTGCTTTCCTTAAACACAAACTCATTCTTTGTCCTGATTTGGGGTCCATTAGGAAACAACTGGATTTCAGTGACTCCAAGAACGAGACAATTGCAACCCTCCTACCAAAACATTATCTTCAGGAGGGTTTCTATGTATCCCATTCCACTTCAGGCAAAGTGATTTTACAAGATCCAGACTAGTGTTAACATAGTTAACAAGTAAAGCAGAAAGTGGAGACACGGACAAGCAAGCAACTCCTATGTGTGCCCAGGATACTTGTACTCCAGTTGCCAGCCTGTGCTGTCATATCTTTACCACTGCAGGAAGTATTAAAATTAATGCAGGTAGCTCATAAGTATGCCATATCTGCCTTGAGCAAATATTTATAGTCTGTGTAGACATATCCAGTTCAAAGGCAAAAAAAAATGTGGAACAAATGTCTATATAGACACTCTTTTGCTACTCTTTTTTTCTGTTTTGCATATTAGCAAACTAAGCCTCCTTTGTGGAAACTCTTATTATAGTCTTGCTTAGAATAGACTGGCAAGTGATGGGCTGAGTCATATTGGGTCCAATCTCCCTTATATGGCAGCAAACTAGGAGTCACTCTGTTGAAGATCCCCGGCATAAAACTAGGCTAAGTGGGATCAGAACTGGGCTCACAAACTTGTGCAAGGGTGTTACAGGTGCTGCTGGTGATACTTGTGTTTTAGAGTTAACCCCCATCTAATTCTTCACCATCAGGGTGACAGAATTGAAGAGGAGCCCAAATCCACAAGGAAGAATATATAACAAAATTATCTACAGCCTGAGAAATGGGTTTTGCTTTAACATAGGATGTATGAGAGTCTCTCAAACACAATTAGTGTGTGTAACCCATAATGGCAATGAGACTAAAAGCACAAGGAAGTGTTACAAAATAAATCCCTGACATAACTTTGCTAATGCCTTACACTCTTTTTATTCTGACTCTCTAGGCTGTCATACAACTATTAAAAACTACTGGGGATTCCTTGTGATTTCTCTCTGAAGCTACTTCATGAATCTCATGATCTGACTGGCTTAAAAGGCCAGTTGCTCTCTGACATGTAAGCAACATTATAACAATATTAAGTAGCAAATCATCTCATCTTCAGACAATTCCTGAGCACTTATAATTGCTTAATTGCTGTGAGTTTTGTTGGCAAAGACTCTACAAACTACTTTCCAGGGTGTATTCATTTCCAACCATTTTTATTGCAATCCCTGCTGTTCTTCTTCATTATTTTTATCCTCTCTGGGCCATGCACCACTTTGCTGAATCCAATGTCTTTTCTTAAAAGCCAGTTTTCCTTGCTAAGCTGTTAATTTTTTTTTTTTCCTGCTGGCTTTGATGTCTTTCTTCAGTTTCTCAGTGCATCCTCAGAACTCAAATTCATTTCAGGCTTTTATTTATGTTGATGGCTGCTCTTTAATTTACTGCTACATATGCCAGCAATTTACAACTGTCTGATTTCCTTAATTTGAATTTTTCACGCAATAATAAGTAAGACACTAAGTCGATGTAGTGCTATCAACCTAAGGTGAAAAAACAAAAGGAAATGAAAAGAGAGGATACAAGCCAACATGTTCAGTTGTTTTATGATTCCAAGTCTTTGTGCCACTTTTGGTCTTCTAATCTAAAGGTAAGGACAAAGATATGCAAATTAGAAACAACAAAAATAACATTGAAGGGAAGCCCAGTGTACTTGAAAACATTAGTTGGTTTAGCAATAAAGCTAATATGCTCATATTTTTTCAAAAGTGATTTTAAATTTCAAGCCAAAATGCTCAAGACCAGTAGAAAATCACTTTCAAGAATTGTTTGAAGGTGAGCCCAGTCCAACCATGCAGCACTTGAACAGGGCAGTTGTGGAAAGACGTAAAATGGAGAGAAGGCATAGCAGGGAATGAGGAGAAAAGAACAGAAAGTGAGGAAGGGAAAAAAAACTTACAGAATTATCCCATGGCTTCTTAAGTGCCCCCAGAATATAGTGTAGATCTCACCTTTCCCCTTTAGCTCATGACACAAAAGCACTCTGTGCTTCGTAGTTTTCCTTTAAGAACTTGTTCCCCTAAAATTAAACTCCTTGTAAGACTCTGACATAGAGAATTGTTCTACTCAGAGCACAAGGATCAGGCTTATACTTAATGTTGATAGAAGCTCTAAAGGCACTGTTTTTAGTATGAGGTTAAAACAAAGAATGGTGAAATTTAGCATGACTAAATCCACAAAGAGAAAACCTGAACATACTTCTAGGGGAAAAACATATCGGACACCATTCTCCTTGTCATGTTCATAAGCTCATCATTTCTATGTAAGTCCTTTTAAGTTGAAAGCATGGAGTTTTTTTACTAAATGAGACAAAGGGGAAATGCTGAAAACAGTTTCCCTGAGGAGAGCTATTCCCCTGTTCTCAAAAAGTTTGAACATTTCAAAACCTTAGGGAGATGAAAGCATTTTTTATTACATTTGTGCTTTTCTTCCTGTTTTATGGTTTTGGTTTTTTTTATTATTCTTACTATTTTACATAATACAACAAGAAGGAAATGAAGAACTAATTCAGATCCATAACTGAGCTCTTGAGTTTACTGACACCAGTCTCCTCTCAAAGAGTTTTGAAAGGTTTCCATCGTTTTCAGTGGTGTGGCATCATACTTCCTGCTGTCCTCACATTGGGCCCCCATTCAGGTGTTTCAGGGTTTTGTAGGTGTTTTGTATCTGTTGTGTGGACTATGGAAGAAAATTCAGCACAAAAAAGAGCTAAGAAGAGTAGTTTCAGTTATGTCAGAGAGGTTTTTGAATATGTTTCCATCTGAAATATCCTGAAAATATTTATGTATAGTAATAGACTCACAAACAGCAGGCAGGAAGGGAGCTTGGGAGGTGCTCTAATCCATCCTGTTACCTACAGCAGGATAGACCATATCTATGCCACTTCCCACAGATGCCCCTCCAGCTTCCTCTTAGAGATCTATATCCTAGGACATGTACTCTAGTACTTCATTATCCTTACCATTAAAAACCTTCACTAATGTCCAAACCGTGTGATGCATGTGCTCTATCCCCCTTAGCATATTTTTTCTGGTCTTATCCAACATGTACATAGAGGACAGACAATTTCCTGTCCTCTCCCTGGCAGGCCTCAATGTGTCTGAAAAAAACACATTTGAAGGCTGACATCATGTCACTCCTCCCTCTTCATTTTTCCACAGAAAATAACCTGCCTTTCCTCAGAGTCTGTGCCCTCATTATTTCTTGAGCATTGATCACTCTTGTTGCTTGAGTCATGAAAATCTGTCATTAATTCTGCCTTTTCTGAAGTGGAATACCCCAACATGGATTTTGCATGGATGAGAAAAAGATCCCACCCTTGTCAACCCTTCCTCTCCAACTCAATATGGAATATCAATATGGAAAATCTTCATCAGCCATGGCAGAAACAAATAGTATTCAAAGATCTATTAAGCTCAGCTTTCAGGAAATTGCAATTTGGCCTCATTGTGCCATTTGTGAACATTAATAGGCATTAAGGCTAGTACCAGATGCATCAGCTTAAATGAATACCCACCCAGAGGAAAGAAAAATTAGAGGTGCTGTTGGATGCAGACATTCCCCTAACTGCCATGTAAGGGTCTTCACCATAGTGTCCCACCACTAAGGAGCATTTGCCTTCCTCACATCCACACCAAAAAAAAAAAAAGAGAGGCAGAAAATCTGAGATGAGAGGGAAAAAGTGCTGACCTGCTGTAACTCAGTCAGTGTTGGTACAAAATGATGTTTAGATAGCAGGATCCTATCTTCATTCTTTCCATCTTTTACAAACACCAATCCAGTTCACACACAATTAGTATAAAATTTTCTGGAGACTAACTTTCAGAGTTAATCTCCAGAGAGGCTGGTCAGTAGCTGTCTATAGCTTAGATTTCATTGTTATTTCATCTTTCCCTTACGGTACAGGGAGTCTTGTGCTGTGGGCTCCTCTTGTGCAGCATTTCGGATTCCATTCAAGAGCAGTTCCCCTTTGTCTGCTGCCTTCATAAATAATGGATGCATCTTGCATTAGAGATTAGCAAAAATTGTTAAGCTTCCTTTTTTGCATGTGCAAGATTTGGTAGCTTTTGAAATATTGATATAGTTGTGCAATTTGGTGTACCTATCATGTTTTTAAGAAAGAATAAAATAAAAAATAAAAAGACAATAGAGGAAAATTATGGTGGATCTAAAAAGCAGACACCTTGCTCTCATAAACATCAGAGAAAATGTGATCCTTCCATCTTTAAATCCATGAAAAAATAGTTGCATTTCTAACTTTTGTAATATTCTTTTAAGAAGACTCTACAGAGATTGCTGTAGGTTTCAAAGCAATTATGGTAGGAGGTCACGAAAAGCCTTCAGGAAATGCTGCCAAGGTACTGCACCATCTAAAAGGAAGAACACAGTGCTGGACACTTTTCAAATCTGAGAGTACATAAAGGAAGATAAATTTTTAAAGTAGTATTTACTCATTTCACTGATTTTACTTTTAATGTATTACTTTATGATTACATCTTTCATCTGAAAACACGTGTTTAGCCCTGATATTCCTTTCAGGTAAAAATCCCCACAGATAATTCACTGCATGTTTTGGTGGGAGCCATCTTTATCAAAACTGTTTTTCATTTTGTGTGTATGCTACAGAGTTTAACAGTCTAAGCAGCAACATTGTGCTTGTTGTTGTGGTTCTCTGTATGAAGTGAAGTCCTATTTCCAGCTCTCTAGCCCATCCCTTCCACATATTCCACAGACAGGACTTGTAACTAGAGCTTATTACAGGGACAAGTTAACCAGTAATTTCATTGTGCTCCATGGCTAGGATCCCAAAATGCAGTCTGCCTAGCCCAAAAGGGTGGACAAAAATTGAAAGACTGCATTAGATAGCCATAAAAGTTACAGGGTCTGATAATTCATACAGTTATGGCAAAATCATTGCTTTCATGCTGTGGCCAACTTGCCAGTATCCAGAGCTGCAGGAGAGAAGAACAGGAATAAAAGCCTGAAATAACCCAGCTAATGAAAATTGCAGGCAATATGGTACAGAGCAATTTGGTGCCAAGGCATTTGAATGGTTTGCTGTGAAGTCAGCCAGGATGGCTGGTGCCACATTAGTGCTAATGTGCCCTTCTGGAGCATGTTGATTCCTTCAGGACCACACAGCTGGGGCCTTTTGTCCGTGTTGCACATTGCAGGGGTGCTCAGAGCTGGCTGAGAGGCACAGTGCAGTACTCAGGGCTCTGCAGGAGTGAGCTCAGCTCCAGCTGGAATTACTACCTCAGACTTAGTGCCAGACTTGCTAAACTGAAGCTGGCTTTGTACAAAGCCACATTGGGCCATGGGGCGCTTGGACACCCAAGTTGCCTCTGTTCAGAGCAACCTTCATTCTGGTGGGATGAAGTAGTTCAGTGTACAGAATGAACAAAATTGGCTGAGCTTCTCCAGTGACAAACTTACTTTAGGTATGGTGTAGCTATCTAACTGATCAAACTACTTCTAACACTAAACAAACTACTTGTCAGACCCAAATTGCCTCTGCAATCATGATTTATCCTGCATGTCAGTATCAGTCAATAGCTGCCAACTAACTCAACTGCTTCCCAAACTTTAGTCTTAGTCCATGCTACTATGTGAAAACAGGGCTAGAGTTTCTGTCCTTACTTTCACTAATTGAGGGAACAGCAGGGTGAGGAACTCATGAAATAGAATTTTTAAAATTATTGTTTAGCAGACAAAGAGTGGAAACAACAGGGGGACAAAAATATTCAGCTTTCATGACCACACAGGGATACCACAAAAATGATCAAGGAAAGAAAGTTATTTGAAAGTTGGAAAGCAGGTGACAGGTACTCTATTCCTAAATTAATTAACTAAATATGACTGACTAGAATTACATGTGCCTTTTTAAATTACCCCTTTAGCAGCTCTAGGGAATGTAAAGAGAGCAAGGGAGACTGACCACATTGTTTTCTTTTGGCTCTGAGGCAGACTGTTTGGACTGGGAGAGGATTAGAAGTTGTAACAAGCTCTTCACTCCTCTAAGATTCATAGGGCTACACACAGTGTATCCAAAAGTGGCTTAGCCTCTCCCCACATCATAACTATGTTGTAGAAGGAGAGTTGAAAAGTACGACAATATTTATAACTTTGTTCTCTTACAATTTTGTGACCTCTATTCACCTTCCTATCTGAGTTATCATTTGATTCCTCTCTTCTTCACACTTTCCTGTGAAATAATCCATAGAAATACTTCAAAACATAGAAACAGGGACACCAATCCAAGAAACATCAGCACAGCCCAGGCTCTAGCAGCAGTAAATGCCTAGAAAAGAATTAGGAACAGAGCAAGTGCATCCTGTTGTTCCCAGAATATCTACTGAGCACACAGCAATTTGTGGTTCAGAGGACTCCTGAACCAGACATGGTGATTTTGTATTTAATAGCCCCCAATGGATTCATCTTTCATTAAGTTGTCTAGTCACTCTGGAACCCACGTAATTTTACTCATCTACAGCATTTTGTGGTGAGGGAGGTCACATCCTCAGCATTTTCTCCTCTATGTTGTTATTTATGGTTCTTGACTTTAACATACAAAGAATATATTTCAGGAAATATTTCAAGAATTGATGAATGAAGGTTGATCTTTGACCTTGAGGTGGAGGCAGATATGATTTTCCCTTCAGAAGATCAGACAAATGTACCTCTGCCTTTACAGAAACAAAAAAATTCCACTGTAGCTAAACCAAACAGTACCATATCTTTTAACAGTGAAAGTACTTGAATCTGGCTTCAGGTGCAAGCTTTTCATCATGCACAGTTGAATTAGAAAATTTATCAAATTAGAAAAGTTATCAAAAAGTAATCTACACTTGACTGCATATTGGGACTGTGCAGATATATTGCTTTTTGATAAGTATTGAGCTGAATTTATGCTGCAGTATAGACAGACTCCGTCCCATGGAGTTTCATAATCAGCATTTCCTGTTTTCCACCATTTTTTCTTTCCAAAGGAGACAGTTCCCTGTGCCATTCCTCATAATGTTCAAAGGAATTCACAACAGAAGCATGAATTCTATTGTATACTGAGAAAAACAAATCCTTTGTGCCATTAGGTAATGGAGCATATCTAAAATAATACACCACAAACTTTAAGCTCAGCAAGAAAAATTCTTTTACCACTAGTTTATTGACAGAAAATGAGGCTGAAAATTTTGGCCACGCATACATCTGTATTTTCTTTAGGCCTGATTGTTGTGTTCAAACAAAGGCCTTCTCTTTTCTACTTAATATAAATGCTCCTTGTTTAAATCCAAAAAGTTCATAACTTTAATTTTTTTCCTAGGGAAACTGTTCTATTGGTGTTACTAATGCTGCTGAGAAGACTGAAAGAAAAAAAAGTTTTCTAAAGCATTTAGGATTCTGTACTATGTTAATACAGAGTGAAACAGAGGAAACACTAAAGCACCAAGCTGGCTTTGGACAGCCCAGCTGGCAATAGGCACTGCACTCTGCTGGCATACCCAGTTTTACCTGACATCATCTGGGAATGGCTATGGAATGAGGTGCTGAAATTTGGGCAGAAAGCTCTGGCAAAGAGATGGAAATCCAAGATACCCACAGGGATGTCACCTGATTTTGTGTAGGTGGATGAGATTATGTTGGGTCAAAGGCAGACAGGAAGAAGGGAAGACTAGGGAGAATTTTACCATGAAATCTGTAGAGGAACCTGGAAGAGGAAAATGAGCTGGAAGGAGCAGAAAGAGAAATTAGTATGATGGCAGACATTCAATATGATATGATCCAGTGTGGGACTAACTAGGAACAGAAAGCGGATGGAAGCAATCCAAAATCCTTTATAAATTCCAAAATGGTTTCTCTGAAGATCTGGGTCAAGAAATACAATAATAAATGAAAGGGCCAAAGACTCATACTTTTGACTTTGCACTAATATGTACAAGTATCTTCCCCTTTACAGAAGTCCATCTCTCCAGTGTATTGCTGCTTGCTGCAGTGGTTAATAGATTCTGCTTTGCAGTTCAAGGAGTGTGAGGTCTGCTTTCTGTTCAAGGACAGCAGCAGTGGCACAGGGAACAGCACGGGTATAAGCAGGAGAGGGGACAGAATGACTCCATACATACAGCCCAGCCAGCAGGATTTTGCAGGGATAGAGTGGGCGACTAGACCATAGGGCTGTTGTTCTGTGTCTGACTGCTCAGCAAGACAAGAGGGGGGAGCTGGCAGCAGCACAGGGCCACAGCTGTCCAGAGGGAGAGCAGAACATCCCATGTGTCTGCAAAGACACACCCAAGTCAGTTGTCACACCCCCAAGTATCCCACCTGGGCTCCTGCAGCCTCAGGTTGAGTGATTTTGCACTGAGGTTAAAGATTTTGCACCGAGGAACAGATACAGATTGTTGTTCAGCCACTACGTTGTGCTGCGCTGTTTGCTCTAAACTTACATTCAAAACAGAGATGGACTTTTGAACTGCAGGTCCCTGGGGAGACAGAGCTATGCACCATTACTAAATTTAGACACTTCTGAATTGGAAAATATAAAATGTTTTGCAAATAGCAAACTTTTCAGGATGTAACACATAAGAGTTGTTCCACACAGCCTGGCTGTTACAAAGAAATTATTGGAAAATAGGCAATCATTAATCCCTTTCTGGAAAGACATATAGAGTCCTGAACTGTTCACAGATTACTTTAGATATATCCAGAAAGAAAGGCCTGATTTTCGTCCTGGCTCCAGTTGCACTGAGCATTTCACACTGGCACTTCTGCCTAGGAATTGCTGTTCCCTGAGGAGGTATTTCAACCCTCTGCAGAAACAGATGAGTCTGTGCTGCATTTCTTTACAATATTCCTGAAGGGGTTTCTTAAACTATACTGTGATCTTTTTTCTTTTTTAAAGCTATATAGGTACCATCAAAATTGATGATCTGCTATGTCAGATAATTATGTTATTTATGGTCTTTATCACCTTCAGTTCAGTTAAGAGCAATTAATTATATTTTGAATACGACTTTTCTGTACAATCTTCAATATCATCATTCCAACAGCCAAATAGTTATTATTTCTTAGTATTGAGATAGATAGGTTTAATAAGGATACCCTACTACTTTATGTGTCTTGTTGTGGCTTGTTTGTAAAGATAAGTAAGAAATTTGGCTTTGGATTTCTTGAGTATTCTGTGAGAGCTCATCCACCGCATTGCATCACAACATCTGCTTCATGTAAACTTCTTGAAGGTCACTGGGACTCAGCATAGCAAGTAGTAACTAGAGGTTAGCTTGGTGGGTGGAAGGAAGTGAAGATTCCTCTGCAGAACCTTTCTGACTGCAGTCACTGCAAGTGATCTGTGTATTACCATGGATATTCAAAACACTAAATCCAAATGACTCTTGGGATCTACAAACTGGAATACATAAAGAGGAACAGAAAAAGCCCAGAGCTATGCTTCCTGCTTTAGTGTTCTTTCATTAACAATGGAGAAGTCAGATGCAATGCAATGAAATAAAGTGTGTCTACTTAGACCAGATTGCTTTACTATATAGATAACAGAGTTATTTAATAACAAGAGGAAAAATCCTATTAAAAAATTAGCATTTTGGCTCTGTGATGCAGATTGATGGTTCTGAGTAAAACTTGGATAATATAGCTATATGAATTATGAGATAATTTAATTAGATAAAATGTAATTCTGTTGCAAGACCATCTCTTGGTTTAAGTTGCACAGCACGACAATGGTTTCCTAAGCCAAATTTGATAACCACCTGAGAGGTCTTCTTAGTTTTTTCAGTTGCCTATTGCAGAGTTTGTAAGTATCTATTACAAGTTTAGCCCATTTGTGAGGCATCTTAAATATGTTACATCTGAAACTAGTCTTGGCAATGTACCTGAGACCCAAAGTTTTCTTACAGTAGTCTCTGATATGCATCAGGTTCCAACAAAACCTACAGATTAAGATAATTTTTGGCATACAAAAAGGTCCAGGCTAGGCCCAGACAGACAAAGACCCAGTGTTTCTCCATGAGTTAGTCATTAAGTTTCTTTGTGATTTAATCCCCTTGATATCTGTAATATGCAAAACAAAATACATTTCCCTCATTTCTATAAAGCATTTTAAAATCTACAAATAAAAGAGTTGTATAGCAGAGTTAACTACTATTATCCAAAGTAAGTCAATTGCTGTATCTCAAATCTATCTATCCATCTATCTATCTATCTATCTATCTATCTATCTATCTATCTATCTATCTATCTATCTATCTATCTTCTATGATTCAAAGATTTTCTCTTTTTCTACTAATACTTTATACAGATTTTGTACTTTTTGAAAACATTTTCAATATTTTCTGCTGACATGCTCCAGAATTTGCAAGGATTCCCTTTTTGGGACTCTGGTTTAGAGTCTGAATTGCCCTGATACCTGCTCTCTCCTGATGGCCACAAAGGTAACCTTGAAGCTGATGGCATCATTGGCTGGTGTAGTAATGCCTTCTGTGGCTGCAAACAGACTTTGCTTAGCACAATGCCCTGCCTGAACATACTCCAGGTGACCAGAATGCCATATCTGCAGGAGGCAGAGCCAGGCAGACCAAGGGCCATCTGAGAAGCCGGGATCAGACCAGTTCCAGCATGCTGCTGTTGAAGCTGCCTAAAAGTGACCTCTGTCCTTTGAAAAATTGAAGGGAAAGAAGATGTTGAATAAACATTAGTCAAGCCAAGTCCTGAGAAGCAGGACCAAAGGAGAAGTGTAATGTAATGAACTCTTCCTCTAATATAACCTTTGTCGAAAAAAAACACCAGTTACTTTCACTGTAAACTTCAACAAGAGTCAGGTGTCAATCGGCCATCACTAATTATCATTATTCACCCTGCTCTTGGTAATTCATGAGACAGCTCTGCACAAGCCCAGGTCAGGACTAGAGGCAGTAGGGAAACTGTGCTCACCTGTAGGCATAATGCTGGCTCACAGTTTTCTCTTTTTGTATGCCTTTAAACCATAATTTAGGTACCACATTGCTCTTCTGTTTTTCCCTCAAGCCAAGCATTGACCTCTGTCTTCCCTGCCTGCATTTTGCTAGATAATTAGCAGCTGCATGAGCCATACTGATGGGATGAAGGTGGATATGGAGAACTGGGAGCAAAGATTAAGGCCTCATTCTTTCACCTTAGAAACAGCAGTTTGTTTCAGAAGAGCCCATAAGAGTTGCCATGGCACTCGGATTGTTTTTGTGCCTTGGGTTCCACTGTGTGAAGACTTACATAGAGCTTCTTTTAACTTCTGACATTTTCACTGATGGGGCTAAACTATAAATTCTTAGATCCCTGAACTTTGCTCCTATTTTGTGGTTTGAGCTCATTTTATTGACTGATAATGATTTTATAATAAGAGAATTGTTTCTCATTAGTGGTCCAGTGATTGCTGAAGGTCTGTGCCCAGCATAGATTACTTATTCCAGCATGGCCAGATACTTAAATCAACAGAGCATTTTAACTGTTTTAAATGAAGGCTGTTTTACTGAACTAGTTTCCATTAATTTTCACTTCTGTCTGACAGCTGCTGCATCAGAGTTTCCTTTCTGCAATTAGTTACTGCAAATTTGTATTTATGAGCAGTGTTTAAATATGAAAGGTAGCTGACACTGGTGGTCTTCATACTGGTGCTGCCAAAGTGATTAGCCCAGTAGGAAAATGAGCAGGGAGGAACATGGAAGACTAAAACAAGTGAATTCCTGCAATACAAAATGCCATGTGATTATTTTGATCAGAGCCATGCAGCAATCACACAGTGTGCAGCGCCCTCCCTGTGAGTAATGCCATGGTCCATCACAACCAGCCAACACTCCTTGGGAGCAGCTGCCTCACACTCTCCTGGTCCCCTCTGTCACAAGGCTAGCTCTGCTGCCATACACATAGCAGTCCAGATATACCATTATTGCAATGAGTAATTGACCTAAAGTGCCAGCTGCAGAGTAAGGCCATGCAGAAGTGAGGCAGCCAGGCCAGACTAGCCATTAGAGCTCTCCCAATTGACACACCTCCAGCAAGCAAGTCACCATTGTCAGCAAGTGGCCAGCTTTTCCACTGGCAGTGACACCTTAACCAGCTCTCAACCATTTCTTTTAGGCACTCATTTGTGGCTCCACACAACTCTTCCTGCAGTTCAGTGAAACTCCGTGTGGCTGCTCTGTGACCATCAGATTGAACAACCAACATGAGCTAACAAGAGTTCTCTTGATTTCCCAACATAATTCACTGTGTCCCTCAACAACAGCTTCACCAGCACCAGTCATACAACAGGGCAGATGAGAGAGAAGGCAGGAAGACAAAAGAGCTGCAATTTAATTAAAGCCATAACTGACAGCAAAGGAAACATCTGTGGAGCCACCATATCCACACTGTCTGCAGAATGACTGAACCTCCCCTGGTACTTGTTTCTCTCTGCTAACTACTTGACAGAGCCTAGGAAACCTCCTCAGGCTGAACATCTAACTTTGAGATGGCTAAAGTCACATTAAAAACCCCAATCCAAAACATCTCTGAGACTCTGATGTGAAGATACCACATCCTGGCATCTTGTTTGCGCACCATGTTATCAGATGCTTCACTTCTGATCACGTATCTCTCTTGGTGCCCTCACTACCTACTTTATTTTCCCCTATCCTTTCAAAATGTATTTTGACCTTTTCATTTGCTCTTGTTTCTATTGTACTTGTTCAGTCCTTTTTTTCATGTTTTTTTTGTCTTCTCTTTTTTCCCTCCCCTGGTTTCAGCTTTACATTTCAGTACTTTGTTTTCAGTGTGCTGCTGCCTCATGGGTTGTCACAGTAACACCTCATAATTAGCTGGTGTGCTCCTAATCATCCTGTGGGGTAGATATCTAATTGGAGTCTCAATTTCCCTGCTACACTTCCATGGCCAGACCAAGGACAAAGCCTTGGCTCTCCCTTCCCCTTCATACTAGCAGTCACCATTGTCCTCCTAAATGTTTCTTATCCCTTACATCCACATGTCTTCAGTGAGGCAGGCTGGAAAGCAGCTGATGTAGCCTTAGAGCCAGCCAGCTTCCTGCTTTGTAACTCATCAAAAATGTTGAATTCCTCAAAACCTAGTTTAGAGCTGGCAAGTCTGAAGCTGAGCTTCAGTAGTTCTGTGCACGTGTGATTTCAGGCTGGTGCTGCTGACTTCAGGGAGTTGCACACACCAGAACCACACTTGGGCCCACAGGACCAAAACCTGTGAGAGATGGAAATAGAAAGAATTCTGAGAAGTGAAACAAGGGATGGCTGGGAAGGAGGCAGGAGGAGAAACAGACATGTTCCTCTGTGCTTGCCAAGAGACAGCTTGCTGTTCAATCTGGTTTATAACCATTAGCCTATAAAGAGGTGCCTCCCAGCTCTGCTGTGCAGTAACACTGAGGATTCTCCAAGTTGCAAAGGGTCCATGCACAGCCTGTTGTAACCAAACAGTTGGTTGATGATATGTTTCCTCCAGGTACTACCACACATAAAAACTACCCCAGATTACTTAGCCCCATTAAAGAAAACAATTACTGTCTTCATTCAGCTGCACTGGCTGTCCAGAAAGGAAATTCATCTCCAGGACATCCAAATGACAGAGCTGGCCCCTGTGCAATGCAGCTTAGTACAGCAGCATTAGCTGCAGTACCTTTAGTTACATTCTGCTTACACCATACAATATTGGGTAACTTGATAATCCTCCAAGTGACATTTAAATTTAAGTCCAGAAGAAAGCTTTGATTGTCATCTTTTGTGAAAACATTACGTGAGAATTTTAGGCCCCTATGTCACTTGATGTAAATCAGCTTTGTCTATAAAAAGCTACTAAACTACCCTCAGACCTTATAAGGGCTATGATTTTTGCATCATTTTGGTGTGATTGTTGTTCAGCCATTTATGTGCGACTATGATAAACATACTTCTTTGGAATTAGTCCACTTAAAAACACATTGCCATGATCAGCTTGCCCTTTTTAGCCTTTCTCAACCCCCACTTGGTAATTTCTCCTAAGTTATTTTAATAATGTTTATCATTGTAAGGGGTCTTAATAAGACAGTCTAGCTTTCCCTTCTCACTGTATGAAACACTGCTGCTAGAGTTTGATTTGCATGGCCTAAATGATTTCTGCAATCACTGCTCTCCAGTTGTTTGTCCTGGAGGGACAGTGAAGGATTATACTCTTTTAAAAGCATTTCTATTTAGCAAATGCCTCATTTGCAATAAGACATCAGCATTTACTACATTCATAAAGCAGCTAATAATTTTCATTTCTGCTTCAATTTTCTTGCTTCACAGAAGACCAGAGAAAAAATTGCATAATTGAGATCCAAGAGCAGGTAATAATTCCTTACCATTAGCCCTCCAACTTCAGGCATATAAACCTGTTCAAAACAGTCAATCAGCAGCTTGCACTATCCATCCTATCACAAGGATCCCACATCAGGACCTTCATATCCCACTGCACAAAAATGAAGGGAGCACCACTCTACTGAAGCCTTGAACTTCTGTCCCTCATGCTACTGTTCCTTTCTGCCTCAGTTTCCCTTCACTTAAAAATAAAATAAAAATCAAACCCAGGGATTTAGCACTACAAATATCTTAAATCTGAGGATGATACTTCTTCTGTTTGAGAGACTGATCCAATCAATAGGAATCTCATTATGGAATTAAACTACTGCTAATTCAAGCCCATCTTCTGGGAATGGAGAACATAAAAACTGTGGGGTGAGGTGAAGGGGTGTTGTTCAAGCCTTTTCCAGTTGATGTCACAGATGGACAATTCTCAGTACCATTAACTAATGGAAGTAATACTCTCTGGGCCAGGAGCTACTAAGTCACTGAACAGACACATAGGAAGAGTTTGCTGAGAGAAAGAACAGTCTGAAGTTCCCCATCAAACTGCAGCTATTGCAATACAAGAGGCATAATTCTCCTTATAACAGTAAGCTAAATGAGACTTTTAGTTGATTAATGATCATGGCAGAAAAAGAACCAGCAGTGAAAGCATTTATAAGTTACTGTATACCTTCCAGTCTGCAAAGCATTCTGAAATAAACTACTTCTTGCAGTGGTTGCTGGTAAAGGGAGGCATTCACATTGCATTATTGACTGTTTATTCATATAGGTCTTCACAATAACCACTAATGTCACGTCAAAAGCAGCAGTAATGTATTTCCACATCTTCTTGAAACAGCCTGTGCTTTTCTTAAAACAGGTTATGTCTCTGTCATGTCTCTGTAATACCTAGGATATTGATATTGGACCTATTAGACCTCATTATAGTAGAAGGAGCATTTATTTTATAATGCTTATAAGTACAATGTAACTGCATAAAAATTATTTCCTTATCTCAGTTTCCATATCTGGTGATGCAACAGCATCCAGCTCCACAGTTCTTTCATTAAGCAGATCTGTTTCTGGCAAAGAGAAGGAACTTCTTTGGGAGAATATTTTAATTTTTTCTGTTTGTCATTGAATCCAAGAGAGCCTCTCCCTCAACACCACCAGCAGCCTAGAATATTGCTCCTTGGAGCACAGCACACTTTCCTCCACACTGCCAGCCTGCTTTTGCCGTGGATAAAAAAGCAGCTGAGCCAGCAGACACTTGTTGCATTCTAAGCATTCTCCATCACCCACCACAAGCACTGAGGGCAGCCTGGCTGCTGGCTGGAGCAACACAGAAGGCTATTAACAGAACAGACTTTAGGGCATCCTATCAGTTACACACACACACAAGTACACAGACTCTCACACACAAGTGCACACACACACAGGAAAAGTAGCAGAGGCCCAAGAGATATAAAAGTAATTTATAATATCCCCCTTTGCAGTGTCATAGCAAATTCAAAGACAGACAGCTTCCTAAAATGTGGCAAATGGCCATAATTGGAAGCCTCACTACTAGCAGACTGTTTCTTTGCTAAATTTGTATTAAAGAGGAAATCACAAAATCTGTTGTCAAAAATAGAAGAATCTCCTATAGAGCCAACACTCTCAGAGCAGGTGAGGTTCGCAGTAAATTGATACAGCTCATGCAACATCAGGCAATATGAGGTGTCATTTTACAAAAAAAAAAAAAAAAAAAAAATTTGGCAGATAACTTCGGGTCTGTTGGCTGAAGCAGAAAAAGCAATCAATACATGTTGGCAACATTTACCCACTTAGGGTGCTGCCAAATGTGAATTTGTGAGAATGTATCAGCTGCTTTGAACTGCTCTTTGACTTTGTCTCTTCATAGACAAATGTGAATTGAAATCAGAGTGATCCACATTACAGAGAAAGAGATATGGCAGGAATGCACAGGGTCACCCCTATTATTTGTTCTTGCCGTAAGAGTCACTGCAGAAAAAATTAGGTCAGATACAGTTTCCAAAGGGATTAAGTGAGGTAAATCAAATTGATAACAGAATATGAGTTTGAAAAAACTCAGTGTGTCAGACTAGATCACCCTCCACCTGGAATAAAACATAGATTTTCTGTTAATTGGAATAGAAATTTTGGATTTCACAAGAAAGAGCCTACATCTGGTACATTATCTCTCTCCTGCTCTCTCATTCTCCCTTCTTCTCCACCAAGACATGGCTTTTGGCCACTACCCCGCCCCTGAAATACGGACTGAGGCTTCTATAGTTGTCACATGATGTGCTGTAAATGAAGAGCAAAAAACACCTACAAGACAGAAACACATCCAGTGGCAATATAAACTAGGACAAGCACAACTTTTGGTTATTTAATTTGATTCCTGACAATCCAAATGCTATGAAAATTCCACTGAAAAACAATAATTATTTCAAATATCTGGTCCTAATTAAAAACACCAGAAATGTCCCACGAAGTCAAATTAATGACATATCCTATTCAGTATTTTGGCTCCAGTGGAAGATGCCTTCACTGGAAGATGTTCTTCATGGTGAGCATGTGAGTCTAGACATTTTCTGCCTTCCATTCTTTTATGTCTCCCAACAAGAGAATTGTTGTAGCACATCTGATGGTGCATTGCCTGGTGCTGTTAGCATGTTTTCTGACATTTTTATGTGCAAATCTGCCTCATCTCTTTTTGTCCTGCTGATATATTCCACCTTTCCAACCTCTCATATCCCTTGTGTAACACAACAGTGCCTTCTCATCTCCATCATCTTTGTGAGGAAGGCCAAGCTGACTCAGAGACTGACCTTAGGCCATAAGTGAGAGCATGTGGGTCCCTTCCCAGAACAATGTCTTCCTTCCTGTCCTGCAATATTTCTTCTTCTGAGAAACAGTTTGAAACTGAAGAACTGTTTTCTGTGGAAGAGCAAAGGCAGGAGAGGAAAATTAGCCATTTGCAAGTTCCCAACAGAAACAGGGCTCTCCTACTGTCATACAGAATTATTTAAAAATTAAGCAACAAGCTTGAGACATGGAATAAATCAAAGGAAAAACCAAGTTGTTCTAGGGCTTTTGCTAGCATTTCTAATTGTGGAAAGAAATGAGAAAACTGTCAAATGGAATCTCTTTGATATGACTGCATTAAAAGATAATTTTCATTCCCCAGATGCATGATCTAACTCCTAATGAAAGGTGTGTCCTGAAGAGCAGAATTTGGCCTTATGTGAATCTAATGAACCCAACATCTTTAGCAAGCCTCTCAAATACTCCTTTGTTCTGCAAAGTGTTTTACTGTACTGTTTACATTAAAGAAGCTGTAAAAAAAAAATTAGTCAGATTAAATGCTCTAGGGCCAGATTTCATCTGACCTTCCCATGATACCCTAGTAAAAAATTAAAGGAAGGTTTTGCACAGAGAGTGTTTCTTTTTACTGCATGAAGCAGCAGGTATGCTCCCTCACTGGGGAGGAAACAAGGACTCAAGTCTAACTTCCCTCTGCAGTGGAGGAGATACTGAAAAGCTGAGAGCATTGGCATTTTCCCACACACAGCAAAACTAGGAAGAACCCTGCTCATCTGCTCATGGTGTAGGTTTATCTTTCAATAATATATAGCTTATAAAAGGATTGTGGTTTCCCTGAAACTGCGCCTGCAGGGCAGAGCTGCATGCAGGGTGTGGGGCTGAAAGGCCTATAGGAGTGGTTGAAATAATTATTTAAGCTGGAAACAAAATTAAAAATAAAATTAACCTTTTAATAAGTCACAAAGTTTTACTGTCCAACACAGGCGATGAATTCTAAATAATTAACAGCTTCATTCTCCTACAATGTAGATTTAGTTCTAATTTTTCCTGCAGTTGCACTGATATCACCTTCTACTGCATTTTCTCTCAATGGTAAATCTGTTTATGTCCTGGAGCATTAAGTTCAAGACAAACAAAACAACAGGAGAACCTATAAGTGTCATGTAGCATCCTGAAAGAACTGCTTCTAGCTACCAGCTCTGTTCAACAGAAGTGCAAAATAGATTGGGAGAATGACAGTAAAAGAGACTTTGGAGGTGCTGTATAATCCCTAGGGAGTGGAAAGTATTCTGGATGTGATTTTTTATTTTTTGCCAGAATCCTTTAAATGTGCATGGTAGAGAAGGAGATATGTTTTCAGTAGCTCAGTTAATAAAATAAGTTTCCAATTTACATGAACATTCAGAGGAATCCTTTCAGCAGATTGACATCTCTGATTTCGAGAGAAAACCTTGTGAGCACAATATAGAACACAAGGATTGAAGAAATTCAGAAAAACTATTAGATTACTGTGATATGGGAGGAGAAAGGGATAAAGTTTTCACTACTTAAAATCCAACAGGCAGTTTCTTGCACCTGTTTTTACTATCAATATAAATATGAACTTTCCTGCTCTGCTCCAAAGAGTCGCTGGTTAACATAAATGCAGTTTTCATACAGGGCTTTTCCCTTAGCACTGCTGAGTATCTGGGATTCTCATACTTCACCAGCCGTAGGAATGGAGCCAGCACCATTTTACATTTGGCCCACAGGTTCCTGTGAGTAAAGAACACTCATCATCTTCTACCATTGCACCCAGTAATTATCTTCAGGGTAATTAGCATCTGTATCTTGGAGATCTCCATCAAGACTCCTATTTCTATTGTGGACCATAACTATTAGGTTGGATCTCAGTCTGGTACGAACTGGCATAGCACCCTTAATTAATATCTTTTCCTCTCCATCTGAGCAGGGAGGAAGCCTTAGGAATATATGTTGTTAAGGGATACTCAAGGCAGCTGTGAGCTGTGGAACTGAGTCTCCCAAAATCTGATTATACATTCCTTGTGTACTCTGAGCTCTGAAAGTTGTAGCTTGGTCGTAAATATGTGATCAGACCCTTGGTGTGTTTAAATAGAGAATTGTGTGTTGCATAGAATGAGGTATAAACTGCTAAACTTTGCACTGATAGAAACTCTTTTTTTAAGATAGAACAAATTCTTTTCAAACCTTAAAACTTCACAGACAATATCTGTGATGCAAGAGTGCATGGTCTGCATCCTTCCCATTTTAATCAATATAATTATAGGGGATTACTTTGTATCATTTTAACAAGTTCATGTATCATCGTCTTGCAACCAAACTACCAGCAGCACTTCATGGATCTATTTCAGCTTGAGAACAGCCAAGGTTGTTATTATTATTATTCCTCTTTCTCTGTTTGTTGTAGCTATGGCCTGTTTCATGCTTGCTGCTGAAACATGCCTACTGTAGCAGCAGATCTGTGTGCAACTGGGGAGCTGGCAGTGGGAACAGGGAAATCAAGTCCCCACTTCCTTTCAGCGATAAAAGCCTCAGGATAAAATGCCTGTAAAGCCAAGTGCTACTGAACGAGCCATACGGAGGAGGAAGCAGGCTAGGACTGAAGTCCAGTATTTATCTCTACTTACGGCAGATTTGTGAGTGTTTGCCCTGGAAAGAGGAGAGGCTTCAGAAGCCATCAGTGTTCACAAACCACAGTGTTAGAGCTGAAGTGTTAACGCCTTTTTGTGGTTCTGTGCTGTCTTTGTAAAAAGTACAGTAATTTCTGTCGGGAGAAAAAATGTTCACTGCATCCATTCCACGACTTGCGGGGAAGCCATTAGTAATAACAAGGAGGTTTCTGTACCTAGTAACATTTTTCTGGATTAAAGCAAGTTATGCAAATTCAAAACTACTTTTTCAGGCACATATAATCCACTTCAGCTATTTTAATCGATTTTCTCCTTGCAAATAAGTACCACTAGCAATAGCTAGGATGTTGATATGATCATTTTATGATCTTTCTCATCACATACAATTTATACACAATTGCAATTATTATTATTATTACATAGCCTTGTATAATAATTGCATATGGTATAGGTATATGTTAGTGTATGTATGATATTGTTACAATAATGTATTATGTAACGATGTATTAATGTATATAAAGTGTTGTACAAGTAAATGGTAAATATTAGTGTATATATATATTATTTTATACATATATGCACAAGGCAGTGATGGGTACTTTGACACAGAGTATCACAGTTTGATGCACATATGAATAAAAATTTGAGAAATAAGAAAAATAAGCTATGGTAAAGATATATCAATATCCAAATTGTTAATGATAAAGTATTTTTGATGACAAGTTAGGATAAAACTACACAAAAAAACCATAATCAACAATCAAGCTATATTTTCTTTTCTTTCCCCCTAAGAATAACTTTAGTTTTTACTGTATTCTGATAGATTCCAACCTATTTAGGAACTTGTCATTCATGATGAGATATAACAGAACTTATATATGTATATTCAGTAAATGAAACAGGACCATCTGATATTGCCAGTATAATATCAGCCTTCTATTTAATTTGGATGCAATTAATCTGGAAGGATGGCAAGGTCCCAAGAAACCGCATTTCCCTAGTTTTGCACAGCAGAAATAGATGCAATTTACTGGAATAGTGGCCTCATTTATGTCGGACAGACCTTCCAGTTGGAGTTTCCAAGCACCCCAACACTTTCATTTCACCAAGCTTCCTACAGGTATATACATCTATTTTCTGTGCTGGAGTTACATGAGCTATAAACTGCAGGTGTATTGACACAGGGTGCACAGCTTCTGCGCTTGAGCAAGAAGAATTGCAAGATATTTATGAAAAGTTTGAGGTGACATATGCAGGAGGACAAAATGGTGGATGTGTGAAAGGGAACAAACACACTGAAGATGCAAGAGGCAAAGAAGGTCACCTTCAAAAGAGTCCTTGCCAACAACACACAGAGAGGGCAACCACAAAGTCCCCAGCTCCAGTGGAGTTATTGTCCAGTTTGAGACCCGTGTGGTGGCTCTGAATGGCTTAGAAGTCCCCCACTCCCTGGATTTGTTCGCTGTAGTGACTGCAAGCACAGGGCTGTGTCTTTGAAAAGCTGCTCAGCTGGGCAATGACGATACTTACTGGGATGCCTCTGTTGAGTGTTGCAACTTCCTAGTGCCACCCTCCGCTGCTGGCAGCTGTTGCTGGCACTAGCCAGCATAAATGAATGTCTTTTACTGTCTCAGCATGAGGTATTCAAACAAAAAAGGGCAGGTAACTCCCAAGCCTATAAAGCTGCTAGGAATATATTGACATTTAACTATTCTGACTTAATCAAGATTTGTAAATACATTAGAATGAGCAAGTGATACACTCAGTGTCAATTAAAACAGGAGGATGACACAGCACTGAGCTGATACTAGCCAAAGATATTTCTTGATGATCTGAAAACCACACCTATCTACTGCTGATGCTTGGGGCACATCATTTCCATAGGCTCAAACAATTAGAGATACCCTTCTGAATGATGTTTATCTAACACTGCTTTCTTCACAGTAGAGACTGTTAATGTAGCAGTTGAGCAACTCCAGGAAGGCACAGTTATCCCGAGATAATCAGGAGCCTGAGGGCTCAGAGGCAGTCATCTGTGTTCTCTGCCCCAATTTCATCGGTATATTAAATTTAAAAAAACCCTCTATGTTAATACATCATGAAGGTCAAACATTGCATTGCAAAGAAGGGTGGAAATTCAAAAATAGGATTCCCAGAGCAATTGTAACTAAATGTTTACATTATATAGGTAGAATGCATTATCCCAAGTATTATTATGTCACTGAAAACCTATTAGACTGCAGACAAATTATTAGGAAACGGATGTATCAAAATTGTGCATTTATTCTTTTGCCTACATGTATATGTTTATGAAGTGTGTGGGTAAGCGAATAACCAAATCAATTTCATTTTGTAGATGTATTTAAAAATATCATTTTAATTTTGTAATTCACTTACATACTATGCTATTGTTTATATGGGAGGGCAGAACTGAAGTTCATCTGTTCATCTTACAAATGGAACCTCTTTTACGTGATACTGGTACCAAACCACAGGACACCGAGTATATAATATGTTTTTCATTGTCTTTTAGACAAATTGTAGCTTCTGTATGGGTTCAGCTGGCAAGTTTTTGTCACTGATATACTCTGAAAGAAAATGGAGCTGAGATTTATTAGCTGTGTTTAGGATTCCTAATTATGGACTAAGCTGCCTTGGACATATACTAGCAAACCTGGAACAAGCTGAAGCAAGCTGACAGGCATCTCTGTGACAGGATGGTTCATGACTCTGTTGTGCACAGGTAGCTTATTATAGAGCATTAAAAAATATATCCCCAGAGTGTAAATTGGGCAAGAAGACACTCAGCTTCTTATCATGGGTGGCACATATGTAGCAAGGAATTATGACTGAGTGCCCTCCCTACACCATCATCTGAGAGAGCCATCTAATCACACTTTGGCTAGATGAGCAAAAATCCTGTGTATGGAAAATTCTGAGAATTACTGGCCCTGTGACTTGTTGGCACTCAGTGCTCTCTGTACCTTAAATACTGTGGGCAATTGTGTTCACCTTCTGGAGTCCATGTGCCTTCATGAGCAGCCTAAACCAAGCACTGAATATTTCTGGGAACTAAAATACAATGTTATGCCTGAAACAGGGCAGGGAGAGTAGGAAATGGGCTAACTTGGGAAGGCCTGAAGCACCTCAGAATTTCTTTAATAAAAGGAAGGATTACCCCCTGAGGACTTTTCCTCCATTACTGAATGTCAGAGACAGAAAAAAAAATCACTTAAATGATAAAAAGCTATTCACAAGAACTGGCTATAAAATGACTGTTATCTACAAGGCACTGCTCTTTCTCTGAATCTACTGTTATGTACCAGAATTGTTAAATAACAAGGTACTAATCTAAGAGTGTTTTCAGGCAAAAAAAAAAAAAAAAAAAAAGCTACCCTCTTCTCTTTATAACATTGAATGAGCATTAAAAAATACAGTAAGAGTAAATGCTGACCTCTGAGCATAAATTTCAGTATTGTAGTGAAGGAAAGGAAATTTAAATACTATTTGGAAGTTGATTATATCACACAACTCCACCCTAGAACTAACTTAGAAGTCTTTAAACTACTGTGTTAAAGCAAAAAGGGAGACAAAAGATAAAGAGAAGAGGGAAAGGAAAACTTGCTATTTTATAAAATAATAGGATTCTGTAAAATAAAGGATAGACACAATTATAGGAGTTTGAGAAAGACAGCATGAAAACCATTACTTCAATTCATTGTGGCCTCACTGGGGTCTGAGACACATATAACTTGATGATTTTTTTAAAGAAAGAATAGAAAAGGAAAAACGTAGAAAACAACAAAAATTAGGAAAAGCAGGCAGGGTAACTGACAATTCAGGTGGCAATACCATTAAAACAAATTAGAATTTTTCTTTTGTCACATCATTAAAATCCTGGCCCTGTGTCTTCTTTAATTTGAATAGAATTTGGAAATGCCAGACAAACAGGCTGCACAACTAGCATAGCCCGTGGAGTATCACCTTAGCATGTGAAACACAGCACCAGGGCAACAGGAGTATCATTTTCAAAGAAGGAAATGCAACACCAGGGCAACAGCTTCCACTCTGCCCCTATCTTTGGTAGTGATTCACAGGCCTCCTCTTCACCAGCCTTCTCTGAATGTTAAAATCCTGTCTGGAGTTCAAATTTTATGCTGCTTGAGGTTGAAACAGAAGATTCTGTGTAGTGCAGAGGCAATAAAAAAAGTCTTGGGTGTCTGAATTTCTAAGAAAAGTAGAGGACAGCATTTTAATTTCACATGCATGTTTTTATTGATAAAAAGTGAATATAACAACAAAGATATCTCACGTGGATATGATATTATGAAATCTTCAATTTGAAGTTCAACAGAACTGCATAGAATAGCAGAAGTAAAATGAAAGTATTCATAAAATGTATCTATTGCACAGATCTTGTATTCAGCCTTTCAGGACAGTTAAGGAACAAGAAGGGATTTGAACCCCTGAGTCCTTCTAAAGGTGTCAAGGGAAAGGGACAGATAGTTTATAGACCTACTAGCTGATAAACCACCCTGAAAGTTGGGCTAAAGTGAAGCAAACAAGCTGCAGAGATTGATGAGAGGAGGCAGAGTGGGACATCCCCCATCTCTGCACAGGTCTGATGCCATTGATTATCATTGCACCTACTGCAGAGCTGGAAAAAACATCCAAACTTTTCCAGATGAGACTGTGAACCATGGCCTGTGCTGGATGTAACATCTTATCTGGAAATGGTTTGAATACATGCACTTACTCAAAATCAACATTTTTCTGTTTTTACACTGGTTATTTAGAGGATACGAAATTTCACTAAAATATTGTTTTCTACCTATAATAGATACCATTGGATTAGTGGTAAACACCTTAATGAAATGACTATTTCAGAGGTTTGCAATTTAGGGACATTTTAAGAAAGGAATAAAACAAATAAATTTTTATTAGCTAAAAACCCACAATGCATTCATAATGAAGAAAAAGAAAGGAAAAAAATTAACCTGCTTTTTGGCTAGCTTTAAAAGGCAAGGAATATGTTTATCCCTTGGTGTAGACTTTAACTATACTCATTAAGACCTCTCTCATGATTGTAGCTTCAGCAACAGTTTCCATGGCCAGAGGAAAGATATGGCAGAACAAGGCCACATATACAGAGAAAGCTAAAAAGAAAATGATCTGGCAGAGTTATGAAATAAATACTCTTTCTGTGCTGTACATTTTGTTTTTCTAACCAAATTGAGTACCAAAACTAATGAACTACTAATGTAAACAATTATTTTCCCATGAATGCTTTAGGCCCATTGTATTAATTAAGGCTTGATTCTGAAGTGGACAGAAACAAAAAAAGAAGCATGAAAACTCACTTCCATATCTATATATGAGTGTAAATTGCAGTATTGATTGGGGTATAATTCAGCTGCTAGGGAAAGCAGGACAAAAACATTGAGTATTTTTAGGCCTATCATTGTTAAATATATTTGCTCCTGTCTTAATATTGACACGAACCAGAAGTGAATATATATTTTAAATGCAAGTATTACTAAATGTTGCACATCCCTCAAGGGCTGGATTTAGGCCCTGGTATAAAGCTTATTAAAATCAACAGGAACCTTTCTTCCATTTCCAGCAGTCAGAATCTGGATATAAATGAGTATGCTAAAAACAAGTAGCAATGAAAAAGGAAAAAAGAATCAAAGAACAAAAGTTAAAATGTTGTTACTGACATTCAGTTATAATTATAAAAATATTTTTATCAAGTAAAAATTCTGTACTTTCATGTTCTCATAAAGCAGACTGAAAAGTACCAATTGCCCCTTCTTGACAGCACTACCACAACGGACCCAGTGCTATCTTTGATCAGGCTGTTCTATTTTGCTCAATGCATTATTCTAAAATATCTGGTAATGGGGTGAAGAAGGACATTCTCGGGAATAGTGTGGAATTATCAATGAGGAAACTGTTAGTTTACGACTTTATACTGACACATTGTGATCAGTCATCACAAAGCCATTGCACCCAGCCCTTTTACGGAAGACTTTGAAGAACTATCCAGGTATCAGAGCAGCTGGTGATTCAGAAGGTAGGAACCTCCTTTCTGCATCCTGCACTGCTAGAAGTGTTCTCCTGGAAAAGCACTGAAGTAAAGCTTCTGAAGTTTTGAAATTGTGAAAATGCATGCATGACTTTTGCCTTTTTTTGAGAGAAATAGTGTCCATATCCTGGACAGATTTTCCTCCAGGTAATTACATTCCTTCTCTAGTTTAAAGTACATACATTATTCCTCATTTACACTTTTAAACATTTATGTTGCTGTGACAATCTTGTTCCTTATCTGATGAGCTGGTTGTCCAAAGCCATTTGAAAGATCTTTTCCACAGAGGATAAAATAAAGTAGGCTTTTCCTGTTACCAAATGAATCCTTATTTTAAGAGGTTAAATTCCAGAGCTTGAGACATTTTCTTGAATCCCTCTGCAATTCAGAGGACTGTGCTTTCACAACAGCTATGTTGTGAAACAGCTATTCCTTGCTTTATCTGAAGTAACTGCAGGTGATATAAAAGTAGTGCCTCAAAGACAGAAGAAAATCGATTAAAAATTAGACCCCTGTAAATAAATGCTGACATTTACAATTTAAATTGCAGTAGCATGCATTGCCTGTTCTTTCCCAGCTCAAAAAAACAAAGGTAAATTTTGCTCCTCAAAGCAGTTATCACAGGGAAGGAGACAAATCACAAGATAAAGGGAGGGCTATATTGTATGAACAAATAGTAGGATTTTGGCCAAGGATAAGGGTTAGTTCAGTAAGAGATTTTGGCAGATAAATTGAGGACTCATGGAGCATCACTTAGAGATAAGAAAAAGCATTAACTAAAGATAGTTTAGAGGAGGAAGAGGAGCAAAGTGACAGAATTTTCCTCGACACTGAGGTAAATGTACAGGAAGTTAAAAAAAGTTGAGAAAAAAATCTTTATATTAAGTTTCAGTCAAGCTTGTGATTAAACCAATGTTTAAACAACTTTGATTAGCAAATTGCAATACATCAAGAAGATGTAATGAAGAGACACTAAGAAGAACTGCATAATGGAAGCCATGTCTGAAGGGAAGATGATGAAGGAGTAGAAGTGATAATTATCAGGTGAAAAACCTCAGGCTGAAGCTGTATCAACAAATACAAAGACACAGAGAAATTGCATAGAGTCTGGAAGGGAAGACACATCCCTGAAACATCTCAAGGTTCTATCCAGACAGACAGGTATTCCCACTCTGTGTGACTAAATCTTCTGAGTATGGAGATATAACAAATGAAAATCATGTTGAATAATACAAAATTTAAAAAAAAAAAAATCTCACATACCTATGTCTCAAAAATATGTTATTTTTCTTTAGTGTTGAGGAAGCTTTCTCTTTATTGTTCTCATAATCCAAAGAACATCCTGATCTAGTAACCATTCTCTTGCTGGAACAGCTGAGTTGTAGAGCTAAGAATTGACACCTTTCAGTGCATTCCCCTTAAAAGATGAGAAATTTGCTTCCCCTCTGAAAGCAAAGCATCCTCTTAGGATTTACCAAATGGTGCTTCTTTTCCCTTCAGGACAAATTTCTAGAAAAGCTCATTGCTAGCTGGAATGCAGGCAGCACTGTATTCCCTGGCACCACATACCCATTTAACTTGAGAGTTTGCTGGCACAAGCCAGCTCTGCATTCTGTCCCAGGGATGGCTGTGTTTCAGCAGTAATGAAACTGCAATACACATAGTGCCACATTCTTCACTCCAACACCCATGCAGTCCCAGTGAAAACAATGCAGGCAAAGTTAGGAAAATTACAGGGAGAAGACCAAAGGCTGTCCTGACAAGCAGGACATTGATTAAAGAGTAATTTTAAAAATATTACTTTGTTTCCCCTAAATAATTTATTGACCCCCACCTTAGTCCCCATGAAACTAATTCCATGAAACTGCCCATATTTTCCTCCTCATCTTCCTTTCGAGGGGGTCCTCTATCTTCTCTTGTTCCTCACAAGAGCCATGACATTATCAGATGGCTTACCATGTTAGTGATAAGCAGACTGAACTACCTCCAGCTAAGCACTGGTCATTGAAATAAAAGGGTTTTGAAGTACATGCAGGCAACTGGTAAATTGGGAGACAGAGATTACAGTACAAAGGACAAGTGCTACAGTGCTTTAGAAAGGTGAATAAGAAACATCTATTTGAAGTTAAGATTCCTGTGCATAAGCTGGTCTCTACTGCTTTTTGTTGAGTAAAAGGCTGAGTATTTGACATTCCTACTTTTAAAAATTCCAGATCAATGCTGGGCACAGGCAGGACCACTAAAGCAAGCTGTTGTATCTGTGTTGTTCCTATCCAACACAACAGCACTGCAGCCATGTCCCCCTCATTTCACCCACATTCCTGGTTCTCTCCTGAGTTGCTCTATCATAGGGAAACTTCAGCCCTTGTTCAGCTGCTTCAGTGACCGTCAGTGACTAGGCATGTAGAAACTCTGAGCAAGCTGAGCAGAACAAGCCCTGTGAAGTACCAGGTGAGTATACTTAAGCACACCAGTTGCTATTTGCCAGTCATACTGATATGAGTAAAGCTGGTTTAAGAATTGTGCTGAGGATTAGCTGCATGATTCATAGGAAAATCCAAAATTAAGGGCCCAATTTGCATTCAAACTGTGGCTTGGTCTCTTGCTTAGAATGAATCCTAATTCCCTATTTCTTCTGGTTACAGTGATCAATCTCCACGTCTATATTAAGCCAACCATATGTTTTTATATGTGTATACATACTTCTTGTAAAATACTAAGAACCAGATACCCCTACATGAAACTCAAAACATCAGGACCTGCTCACAGAGATTTACTCAAGACTCCCAAAGTGCACCTTCCTCCTTTCTTATGATACAGCAAAGAGGAGGATTTGCCTCAGAGCATATAAAACACACAGCAATTAAATGTACACTCTAAAATACTATAACATTAATGTCATGTTCCTGGAACACTGCAAGTTATTTGTGATTAACTTACTCCAATGAAGAAAGTTGTGGGGGGCTGAGGGTATATATCTTTATTCTTTTCCTCTGAATATTTCTGGGTTCTGATAATAATATCTAGTGACAGAAAAAATAAGAACACAAGTATTTTTCTGTCTGGTGAGCTAATATGCTACACAGCTAATAAGTGCTCTTCTGATTTTCACTTGAAAGGCTGTATTTCACCTATTCATCTCATTAATGATTTTTGTCCTGCATAGGATGCTTTGCTGAGAAAGGACTGGTTTCTATGGACTTGATTTCTCACAACCAGAGCTCCCTTGCTTTATTCATCATTTACAGGGATTCATTATCAAATGACTGCACACGGGTTTAAGCTGTAAAACACCAAGAGATTTATCTGGACTTTGGAAGAGATCTTATGACGTTCAGGATTTGGGAGCAACACTGTAAAAGGAAAACATTTTTGAAGTGCACCACTTTCTGGATGCCCTGTATCTCGATGAAGTCTTCCCTACCAAGGTCAGCTCATTTCACTTGTCATCCTTAGACCCTGCTCTGAGCTTTAGCATCTCCCACAGATTCGCTTGAAGTCAGATGTTCTCCCTTTTCTATCTCTGTCCCGCAGGCAGAAAGCCTCTGCTTCCTCCACACCCACTCTCCCTGCCAGAAGCCTCACTGCAACTTCCTGTCAGTTTTATACACTCTTGTGTAAGTGTGGAAGTGCCGTGCACTTCCTGAGCATAAGTTTTATCTGAAAGCGCCACGTTAACTATTTGATTACTAAGTGTTTCCTAGAAACACAAATGCTCATTTATTTTTAATCTTTATCAGCGAAACCCTTTGCAACTGGAAAATATGAGTGACACTCGGGCTGCGGGGGGAGGGGGGAGTGATTTACATATTTAAGGACTAAAATAGCAGAAAAGCGAATACAGTAATTTTTTGCAGGCGTTGGGACATCCTGCTTTGTATAGGCAAGACTAATGATAGATCGTTCACATCCAGAGGCACGATCCCCATAAAACCAGCAGTATGCGGCATCTCTGAAACACCCTTCACCAGCGGATCTCAACAAACACCCTTTTAGAAACGCAAGAAATACTGCTCTGGGATTTACTTTTCCAACTCTTTACTTGTTAATTAACAGCCTTAGCGTGCTTCTGGCGAACCTTTGAGCTGTAACTGAGGCACAGCCAGCGGCTGGAGAGCACAAGAACTCGGGGATACGCGAGGGTCCCCAGCGAGCCCCGGCCCCCCCGGCGCCCCTCACAGCGCCGCGGGCAGGCGGGGCGGGGCGGGGCGGGGCGGGGCGGCCGCGCGCGTGCGCAGGGGGCGGCGCGCGGGGTCAGCCCTCCCCGCGCCCGCCCCTCCCTCCGCCCCCGCCGCGCCAGAGCGAGGCTGGGCGTGCGGCGTCACGGCGACGGCCCCGAGCCGCGCCCCGGCACAGGCGGCGAGCGGAGCCGAGCGGAGCGCGGCGGGCGCGGCGCAGCGGGATCGGCCGGCGAGGCGGCGGCGCGCGGTCGGCGGGGAGCGGAGGCGCTGTCGCTGTCCGGTGGGTAGCGGCGGGCAGAGCGGACCGGGCCGCGCCGCACCGCACCGCTGTGGCGGGGAGCGGCGCGGCGTCTCCGGTACAGGTGGCGGGGCGGGGTGGGTGGGGGCGGCGGCGGAGAGAGGGAGGTGGTGGTGGTGGCGGCGGCGGCGACGGCGGGGAGCGGCGCGCTCTGAGGGAAGGGGCACCAGCCTGGAACATGGCGGAAGTGGAACCGGGAGCCGCCGCCTCGTCCGGCCTCAGGCGTGGTGGGACCCCGAGCGGCGGGGGGAGCGGGGCGCTGAGGGGCAGCCGTCGCCGCAGGGCCCGGGGCCCGGCCCTGCCGCTCGCCGCCGCCCCCCCGCCCGCCGGTGCTCGGAGCAGAAGTTGGAGCGGAAGCGGAAAGTTGTAACCCCGCGGGTCGGGGCCGCGACGTGGGGCCCGGACGGGCGCGGGGAGGGGCGGGTGACGCCCGGCTCGGCCCCGCCGCGGGCGGGGAAGGGGACGGTGCCCGGCGGCCGCCCGCCTTGTCAGCGGGAAGTCCGAGGCGAGCCCCACCTAGTCCGGCCGCGGGAGAGGAGCCGCTCGCTCTTTCCGGCCGGTGTGGGGGCGAGGCGGGGGGGTCAGGCCGGGCGCGGCCGGCCGGGGCTTGTGCCTGGGGTGGCCGCGAAGAGGGACAAGTAGACAGCGCCGTGGCCTGCGAGTTCTCTTCCTCTTTATCACAAAATGAAAAGGAAATTACAGGGGTATTCGCCTCGTCTGAACACCCCACCATCGCCCGTGTCAAAGCAAATGGAAGAATTTGACTGACACTTCCTGCGCCAAACCCGTCTAATGAGCCTGGGATCCTTGTACCCTTCTACGTGCGTTGATGAAGAAGTGGTGGAAGGAAAACAAAGTTTGCAGAGGGGAGAATAAAACCAAATCTGACTGCTCTCGCATTGGCCCTAGATTACAAAAGAGAATGAGAAAACAAGGTTTTTTATGAAAAAAAAATTGCATGCCTTTACTCCCATTTCTGTCTTGAAGTCGTGGGTTATGCTGCTTAGGGTAAACGAAACAAAAAAAGGAAAGACTTTCTCTATACTACTTTGGGGTACGATAGTGAGGTAGCACAGTTCCAAGAGAGAGGGTATGTCCGAGATGCCCAGCCTGAAAATCATAGATTGTGTATGAGTTCTTGCATTTAGATGTTTTGATTAGTATAATTGTAATTTTCTGCTTATAACAGCTACATCTTACCCCAGGATGAGGTGTGTAGACAGTGTATGACAAAGACTTTTCAGTACTCTTTCACAGTGTAGTATATGTTGAAATTACTGTTACAAGAAAAGGAGACAAATAACACTCTTCCTTTCTGTGAATTATAAGTAAAAGGCAATGAAGCAATCACGTTGCCTTTAAGAATAACCATTCAAAAACAGGTGTATTTCCCTTTGGAAAAAGTCTCTTAACTGTATGAAGAACTTTGGACATTATTTAAGTTATTACCTTTTGGATTACTTGCCTCTACATTAAAATCACAAGCTTTTGGGAGGGAAAAAACCCAACCAAACTTGGTAGAGTTGAGTCTTTTCATTTTTCTTATTCATTGCATCTTTTTTTACTCTTGCTCAAAATCTATCCTGTAGACTTCATTCTAGATAAAAATAAACTGTGAATAGTATGGGATACTTATACTATTCACATTAAAGGCTTTGCAGAAATTAACTAATTAGATGTGATGCTTATTCCTTTGGTACCTGTGTGTTTTCAGGGATGCTTTTAGTAGTGATATGAGCTACTTCAGTTTTGACTTAGAACTGTAGTGTAAAACCATATTATTATCTGTACCCAAGTAACTGAGTTTGGAATTACACTGCAATATAAGTGCCATGGATTATTTTTGCAGCAAAGATGATCATACTTAGAGCACCTGTCTCCCTGGGGGTGAAATAATCTGCAAAACAGAGTTGAAAGACCAAAAGAAAAGTAAAACCAGAACTTTTATATGGGGGGGAAAAGCCCAATTGTATTTTTACTGTCTGTACCTGTGCTTCTGTAACTACATAGGTGCACCAGATAAGTTTTCTGAGCGGAATTAAAATTGTGCTATTTTGTTCCAAAGCTCTCCTGTAGGACAGTTCATCAAAAATAAATCTAAAGTGAGCCATGACAGTTCTTTTTGTGCTGTGCCAGTTTTTGCAGAGTAAAGCTGACTGTCTTTTTAATTGAGAGCTTTTCTGGAGCAGAGGCAAACAGATGGGAATCTAGGTGAGGGCCTACAAAAGGAGAAAGAAATTGCTTTTGTGGCTGAGGAAGGAAGTGTGCTGAAGGCTACATTGTAGCTTGTGATCTCACAGTTAGTAACTGTGACAGGGAACTCAAATAAACAGTTGTCCACCTATCATCTGGGATGTGGGAAGTGCAAGAGTCACAGAAGTACTTGAGTACTTGATGCTTATTGCTACCGTGCCAATCCTGTCATCCATAGAGCTCTGCTAGCTGCTCAGGGTTAGGTACAGAGAGGTGCTCTTAAAGATAAGAATATCTTGCTGATAAAAACAGATCCTCTTGTCCTTGGATGTACGCTGAGGGGGTGGGCAGATCCTTTAAGAATTGGCCTTTCTAAGTAATGCTTAGATGACTTTCAGATACCTAGCTGACATTTGAAAGTGTTCATCAGGTTAGGCTCAAGTTGTGAGTTTTAATCAAAATTGCTCTCTTAGTAAAACAGATCCCTCAGCATAAGCTGTGTGACAGAAATCCATGTTTAGCTTGTGGTTGTGAGTGCTGCCACTTCTTTACCTCAGAACAAATCCAAAAGCAGACCAAAGTGCACTGTGTGGTGTCAGTGTGCTGAATCCCTGCTGAGTTGGGGCAGGTTTCTGCTGTGTTCTGTTGCATCTAGGTCAGGTAGAGGGATATTTTAGACAGCCTCCTTGTTCAGAGAGATTAAAGGAGTATCTACAGTAACTACACCTTCATATTTCAAGGCAAACTTTGTTTTCCTGCTCAGATGTGGTTAAGGTATTCTTCTTGCATAAAGCAGGAGAAAAAAATAAGTGCTTTTGTACTTGAACACCATTAATAGACCTGTTTTCAAAGTTGTTTAACAGTTGAGTGTAGTAGATCTTTAGTACCTTAGAGCATCTAATGTATGGCTTTTTCCTTAAGGCCTGTCATCCATGAGGCAACTGGGTGAGACAGGCATAGTAGAAGTAATGTTTTGATGAAGTTATAGCAGTTTGCTTGTAGTGGGCAAATGCTATTTGGAGAAAGTCAAAGACCTTGTCTTCTGATACAGACTATTTCTTCATGAAGCAGTTGAATGAGGTTACCTTCAAAAGTAGCAGTAGGTTGTGGCTTGAAACTCTCATCTCTTGAGTTTTAACATGTGTAAAGAAACACTAGACAGCTAAAAGTGAAAGTTTTTTATTTTTATGTGTGCCTGCTCATGCATGCTGCTGTGAGCTCCTGACATACTGCATGTTCCTCTCTTCTAGCAGCAAGGAAAGGGAGGAAGGCTATAAACACCAGGTTGGAAATCTGCCTGTTAGGCAACTTTTGAAATAAAAAAATTTTTTGGGGGCCCCCTACCTATTCAGGGTGCTTCTTTTTCAAGAACGGTGTTTTAATAGTGATTTTTACTGCTGAAGCAGTAGAGTGAAAATCACTATGACACCCTAGAGGAATGTATGTTACAGAATTACAGAAACTTTATAGAGGTGAACCAGGAAGAAGAGGCATTTGACAATATCTTGTACACTGTCCCAGGCGGAACTCTATAGTTATTAATCTAAGGATTTGATGTTATTTCAAGTAAATCCAACTACCAAAAAAAGACTGCCAAGTAAGTCCACATGGTTAGTTCATTCCTGAGCAAGGGAGAAAGGCTAGACCATAGGGAAGGAGTAGGACAGCCTAGCCCTTCTAGTGGATTGGTGTTTGCATCCTGTGGCAGACAAGCAACATCTCATGTTTCTCCCCAGCTTGAAATTCTCTTTAGGAAATCTGTACTTTCTTAGATCACTTGGTATCATTCCTGCAGCTGTTGCAACACAGGAAGCTGGCCTAAATCTGAATGACTTGACCAGGTCTTCTGCGAAAAAGATACTGTGTGCCACTGTTACTCATTCATGAAATAATTTTCAATCTAACTCTAATTGTAGAGCTGTGAGAAACCTTACATCATTAAATTTTGGACAATCTTGAACACCTGGAACAGAAGAAGAGTTTATTTTTGTGACTGATGACAAAGCAAGGCTCTGTAGTTAAATTTTTTTTCATGGAAACTCAGGAGATTGTGTTCTCTGCATCAAGATTTGTTGACATTGAAGTGACTCTTACTTGCTGTAATTATAGCAGTTATTATTACCTAATTTCAGTAGGTAATCTGGATTAAAGGAAAGTATGCAATTCAGCATTTCCATTAGTATGTCTTACTCTATAACTTTTTGTGACATTAGATGGCAAAAGTATTTTCTTAAATTAACTTAACTATTGCCCAGATAACGTATGTAGTCTAACCTCATCTTCAATTAATCTGAAATAATTTGTGAACACAGATAGTCCCTGTAACTGTTTCTTTTTTTTTCTCTCTGCATTAGTTGTCTTAGGGTTTGAAGTTTTGTCCTGTTTTTCCCACTCACAGTCTCTGTTTCTGAAACCTAACCACTTGTGCCTTTTCTTCATGTCTGCAGTGAAGAAAAGTTTCTTAAAAGCATGCTTTGTATATCAGAAGAAAGAAAAAAAACCCAAAAAAACAGTATCACCACATACATCTCTGTCAAGGATGAGCCACAGACACTTATGAGGTATCTATGTGGAGCTCCAGAGGGGAGGTACAGGACATAGTTACTAGGACCTGTTATTAGAAGTGGCACTTCAGCACTACAGAAGTGAGAGTGTTTTTTGGCAAGAAGTTTTTGCAGAGTCGGACCAACTACTTTTATTTTTTTGGTTTTTTAGAGGTTTCACATATGGTCAGTATTTTTTATTTGAGATGAAGGTAGCATGCTGAACAGTAGTTGGACTGCATCAGAACCCAGATAACAGTGATAGTTAAGTTGTAAAGCTGTACTATCCTTGTTTGCAGTTAATCAGACTTCTATGTTGTCTAATACCTCCCCTAGAAGTGATTTGTTAGAAGGCTAGTGGAAAGTTGCAAACTGTTTCAGAAGGGTAAACTGAAATGTGGACTAGATGTAATCTCCATTGAGGTGAAAGTTACCAAAAAATCTTACTCTCTGCAATACAGTGTTTAGGACTAGATTGATTGATTTATATGGGTGACATTTGCTGTTGATACTGAGTTGTGGATGCCTGGTCACTGGAAATGTTCAAAGTTAGGCTGCATGGGGCCCTGAGCCACCTCATCTGGGGGGTGGTGTCCCTGTCTATGGCTGATGGAATTACATCTTTTAGGTCCCTTTCTACTCAAGCCATTCAGTGTGTGTGGCCGTGTCCAGGTACGTATGGGGACAGCCCAACAATGTACAGCAACCTCTTTTATTAATCTTGTAGATGTGAGGCAGTTATGGAGGATTGTTAGAGTTTGTAAGATGTGGTCAGTAACCCTCCTGTCATCTTTCACTGTGCAGCTACCTACAAGGTAGCATTCTGAAAGCTTGATGTACAAGTTGACCCATAAATGTCACGTATTTGGCTTCATATGATTGCTTTTTGCATAAAATATTGCTGAAGGATTTTCTTTTAGTTGGGAGAGTGTATAAATTAATACAACTTGCAAAATCTTGACTCTTGCACTTCTGGAGTTATGTTTATATAGTTAGTATGAATAAGGATATATCATACTGGCTTTCTGTGACCCTTCTGACTTGTTTGAAATGGAGATCTGATGGGCAGTAGACATTCTGTGAGTGTGATTTTATTGCCATTCTGGGAATGGTCCTTTTGTTTTTTACTTGTTTTGCTGTTTATATTGGTAGAAGCATACAGAAAATGCAATGTGTTTTCATGGGTTTTATGATAAGGAGCATCGAAAATGAGTTTGTGGCAAGTGTGCACTCACCTTCAGAATTCTTACAAATATTTTAATAATCCATAGATTAATTTCCAAGGTGGTTTTATATCCACAAGTATACAGTTCGAGATGTCTTGGAATTGTGTTCTTTGCATGCTGTGAAATACTACGTTCAAAAATTTAACCTCTACCAAGATGGGTTATTTCAGAATGTGCCATGCTTAAACTGATGTCAGATTGTTACTTGGTGGCATCAAGGAGCACTGAAGAAGCAGGAATAACTGACCTTCATGCTGGAGAATATCACTCTTCCATTTTTCTGATAAATCTTTTTTGACTTAATAGCAGATTAGATGGGATTTCCAAAAAAAAGACACCCGTCACTTAATCTCTGGGGGCATTGAGTAAGATGATAGAGAGAAGCTTTAATACTATATAAGCAACTACTCATAACTATTTTCTTACATGGATGCTTGTCTTCAATGTTCTTACTTTTGTGTAAATTTTCTAGTTGGTTTTAAATCAGAATACTAGAGAGGGAAGCAACCATTTCTGAATCATAGTTATGTACACTCACTCACTTCCAGTCACTTCCAGTCACTTCCAGTCACTTCCAGTCACTTCCAGTCACTTCCAGTCACTTCCAGTCACTTCCAGTCACTTCCAGTCACTTCCAGTCACTTCCAGTCACTTCCAGTCACTTCCAGTCACTTCCACTCACTTCCAGTCACTTCCAGTCACTTCCACTCACTTCCACTCACTTCCACTCACTTCCACTCACTTCCACTCACTTCCACCTTCAGCCTTCCAGTCACTCTTCCTCACTTCCACACTTCCACTCACTTCCACTCCTTCCAGCTCATTCCATCACTTCCACTCACTTCCACTCACTTCCACTCACTTCCACTCACTTCCACTCACTTCCACTCACTTCCACTCACTTCCACTCACTTCCACTCACTTCCACTCACTTCCACTCACTTCCACTCACTTCCACTCACTTCCACTCACTTCACTCACTTCACTCACTTCCACTCACTTCCACTCACTTCCACTCACTTCCACTCACTATCCACTCACTTCCACTCACTTCACTTCCACTCACGTCCACTCACTTCCACTCACTTCCCACTCAACTTGCCACTCACTTCCACCTTCACTTCTCACTGCCACCCTTCCACTCACTTCCACTCACTTCCACTCACTTCACTCCACTCACTTCCACTCACTTCCACTCACTTCCCCTCACTTCCACTCACTTCCACTCACTTCCTCTCACTTCCACTCACTTCCACTCACTTCCACTCACTTCCACTCACTTCCACTCACTTCCACTCACTTCCACTCACTTCCACTCACTTCCACTCACTTCCACTCACTTCCACTCACTTCCACTCCCTTCCACTCACTTCCACTCACTTCCACTCACTTCCACTCACTTCCACTCACTTCCACTCACTTCCACTCACTTCCCCTCCCTTCCACTCCCTTCCACTCACTTCCACTCACTTCCACTCACTTCCACTCACTTCCACTCACTTCCACTCACTTCCACTCACTTCCACTCACTTCCACTCACTTCCACTCATTCCACTCACTTCCACTCACTTCCACTCACTTCCACTCACTTCCACTCACTTCCACTCACTTCCACTCACTTCCACTCACTTCCACTCACTTCCACTCACTTCCACTCACTTCCACTCACTTCCACTCACTTCCACTCACTTCCACTCACTTCCACTCACTTCCACTCACTTCCACTCACTTCCACTTCCCTTATTGTATGTCCTTATTTTATTGTTACATTTTCATTTTTCTTTAAATTTGAGCTTAAATTTTGTATTTGCTTATATTTTTAATGATCCTCTGGTTTTTGTCCTGATCTCCTTAAACCTTTTATTTCAGGAAATGCCCAGAGATAAATTGAGCTTCATCCAGAGATATTGCATAGAAAACTTAAGGGTGGTAGCTCCAATTCTGCAAAGACTGAGGAGTTGAAAATGAGGTCTTACAATTAAGTGCTTTAGGCCACTGTATGTGCTTGGTTTTGGTATCCTTTTGATCTGTGTGTTGCTTTTCATCAAACTCTTAAGAGTAATCTCAGAAGATGAGTGCTGTATCAATGTAAGTAAAAATCAGAGTGAGGAAATAAGAATATTTCTTATGGAGCCTGGAACAGGAAGATCTGGTAGGTTGTCCAGCTTTATGCTTGAAGAACAAAAAAGTCCTGACATTCTCTTTTTTTTTTTTCTGAAAATATGAGTCCTTTAGCCAAGAAACCAGTGAGGAAGCAACATTAAGTGCACATTAGTTTGAAAATAATTAAACTGCAGTAACCAATATTTCGAACAACATGCAGTCTTACTAACTAGTTCTGCTTCTAGCCATAGGCAAGATCTTAAGATGCAGTTTGCAAAACTGTATTTCAAAGAATAACATGTCAATTTAAAAATACTTGTATTTACAGGTAATGCAATTCTTATGTTACTTAATCTTATCATTAGACTACTTTTCAAATGAAATTTGGTACTCTAAGTTCGCAGAGGAAAGCTGAAGCCTCTCTTCTGAGGTGAATACTGAATCTGCTGTGGTGGAAGTGAAAATAAACTGTTCATAGACTTGCCTATTGAAGGTTGAAGTCATAGATCACAAGAACCTAAACAGAGTAAGCATTTGGTAAACTGCAAGTACCTTAAGCTATGTGGGAATGAGAGACTAGTTTCCTGAAGGATAAATTTGCTTCACTGGAACAGTCAGGGCAGTCAAGGTCTTCTGCTTGGACTTTGCCCAAAATACAGATTGTTTTGAGATGCTTGTATTTAATTTGCTGAAACTCTTCAGTGAAAGACTAAGGATGTAGTGGTGATGCTCATTCAAATGTTGTGGTGATTGTGATTGTCATAGCCTAAATAATAGATGACTCTTAGATTACAGACATGAGGATTTTATTTAGAGCAGTCTGCCCATCCAAAACCCTGGAGTCAATTTTACATTTCAGTAACCTTTGGACATCTTTTGTTACCTTATCAGTGTGTTTGATTTGTTGTGGATAGACCCTGGGTGGACATCAGGTGCCCACCAAAGCTGCTGTATTTACTTCCCTCCTCAGCTCTATGGGGTAGTGTATTGTGTTTGCACGGCCAAGGTTTGGTAGTGTGTAGCCTATAGGGCCTTATCTTCTGTGAGAAGCTGCAAGAAGATTATTCCATGTCTGGCAGAGCCAGTCCCTGGAAGCTCCAAAGATTAAATGCCACTAGTCAAAGCTTGGCCAATTAGAAATGGTGGTAATGCCTCTGTGATAACAGATTTTGGAAGAAGAAAGAAAAAAGAAGTTATTGCACAGTTGCAATTGCAGCCAGAGGAGAGCAGGGTGAGAATATGTGAGAGGAACAGCTCTGCAAACACCAATGTCAGTAGAGAAGGAGAGGCCAAATGTGCTCCAGGCACCAAAGCTGGGAATCCTTTGCAGCCTGTGGTGCAGCCCATGGTGATGCTGCTGTGCCCTGCAGCCCATGGAGGAGCATGAGGATGCAGAGATCCACCTGCAGCAGGTGGAGGAGACCCACACCAGAGCAGGTGGATTCCTGAGAGGAGACTGTGAACCCAAGGGATGCCCAACAGGGGCAGGCTCCTGCCAGGGACCTGCAGACTGATGGAGAGAGGAGCCCACAATGGAGAAATGTCCTGGGCCTTTGGCTCTGTGGGGGACCAGTGCTGGAGCAGCCTGTCCTTGAAAGACTGCACCCCTTGGAAGAGTGATACTTGCTGCAGCAGTTTGAGAGCATCTGTTGCCTATGGAATGGACTCATATTGCAGCTGTTTGTGGAGAACTGTTGTTTGTGAGATGGACTCATATTGGAGAAATTCATGGTAAACTATCTCCTGTGAGAGGGCCTCCACACTGGAGCTGGGGAAGGACTTCTCTCCCTGAGCAATGGGAGAAACAACCTGTGATGAACTGACAATAGCCCCCATTCCCCTGTGCTGCTGGGAAGGAGTTAGAATTTAGGAAGGAGGGAAGGGTATGGGAAAGGTGTTTTAAGGTCTTACTTGACTTCTTATTATCCTGTTCTGAATTTGTTAGTCAGAAATTCAGTTAATATCTCTAATTTCAGCCTGTTTTGCATCTGATTGGATTTGGGTGAGTGATCTCTTCTGGTCCTTACCTCAACTCATCAACCTTTCATTATATTTTCTCTCCCTTGTCCAGGCTAGAGGATAGTGATAAAGAACCTTTGGTGGGTGCCTGGTATCCAGCCAAGGTCAGCTCACTACAGATAGAAAAATTACAGAATACAGGATTGTGGGTCAAAATAAAGGACAGGGAAGACTGCTTGCCAGTTGTTGTGAGGAAAAAATAGACTCAACTTGGGGAAATCAGTTTAATTTATTGCAAATCATATCAGAGTAGTATATTGAGAAATAAACCCAAATCTTAATAACACTTTCTTCCCAGGCTTTGAGAACTTTGCACCTGTATTTTCTACCACATCTCTTTTAGAGGCATGGTGAGATAGGGAATGTGAACTACAATCAGTAATGTACATGTTGTCTCTGCTGTTCCTCCTTCCTCAGTAGGAGGACTCCACACACTCTTCCTCTGCACCAATGTGGGGTCTCTCCCATGGGAGATAGTCCTTCACAAACTTCTCCAGTGGCAGTCCCTTCTGGGGGCGCAGTCCTTTGGGAACAAACTGCACCAGCATGTCATTCCCATAGCGTTACAGCCTCCTTCAACCCTTTATCCACTCTGGCCTGGGCTGCCAGTGGATCTCTGCTGCACTGTGCACTTCCATGGACTGCAGTGGGACAGCCTGTCTCACCATGGGCTGCAGGGGAATGTGTGACTGGCACCTGCAGCAGCTCCTCCCCCTCCTTCACTTTGGGGTTTGCAGAATTGTTGCTCTTACATATTCTCACTCCTTTCTCTGCTGCTGTTTTTGCTCCAGCAGTTGAACCCTCCAACCTGCTTCTTAAGTATGTTGTTCCAGAAGTACTGCTGTTACTAATGGACTCAGCCTTGGCCTGCAGTGGGTCTGTCCTGGAGCCCATCTGGCATTGGACATGGGGGAAGCTTCTGGCAGCCTCTCACAGAAGCCACCTAGCTAACAAAGCATTGCCATGCAAACCAAATAAAATTTTACTTCTAGCAAAGTGAGTCTTGATGTTTGACAGGTTTCTCCAGAAAATGGCAAGCTTTGAAGATGCAGAGGAACCAAGAATTATGGTCTAAACATGAACTAGAGTGATCTTAAGAAGATTCAAATATAATCTTGTGGAGACTTGATTAAACAAGCTTAACCCTCATTAATTTGGTACCTTTGTACTACAGATCTAGTCCATGTAATTGAAAGTGGTGTAGGAATGAGTGTGATTCAAATTCATTTAGTTAAAATTATTCAGCTTTTTGTGTAGGTGTCTTCATGGGAGAGGACATGAGCTCAGGCTTGCAAGTGTGAATTGATTACCTTTGGGGTTATGCTCCTAACTTACAGATCTTTCACCTCTTGAAAATTTGTGACCCATTAAACGTGAGTTCTTGGGCGCTAAGGTGCATTGGCACTCACAGAGCAGATGCAGAGCTATGGCAGCTCACAGCCCCTTGCATTAGCTAGAATTTTGTTTTTTATGGGGCTGTTTGTTTGTGGTTTGGGTTGGGATTTTTTGTTTGTTTGGGGTTTTTTTGTTGTTTTGTTTTGTTTTTGTTGGGGTTTTTTGGGGTTTTGTTTGTTTGTTTGTTTTGTTTTTATTTGGGGTTTTTTGTTTTGGGGTTTTTTTTGTTGTTGTTGTTTGTTTTGTTTTTTTTTTTTCGGGGGGTGGGACATGGAGAGGGAGAATTATTCAAGTGGGTGAGATTTTTTTTCTGTGGGATTTAGTTTTAATTGGTTGAGGGTTTTTTGTGTTTGAGGTTTTTCTTAAATGCCCTGTTCTGAAGCTTGTGGCAGCTTATTTGCCTAAGGATCAACCAAGTTGTCTGTGCACCTCCATATGGGCAGAGGTGGGTGAAGGTCAACATCTGAAGTTGTCACCTTCCAGTTAAGGTTTGCTTGTGAGTTGGACATTGTCTGTGGAGCAACCATCCCTAGGTTCAAAGTGCTACTGCCTTGCTGCCAGAAACAGAACAGAATGTTTTGCCCAAATTTCACCCTCTTCAGTTAAGCATGTCAGACTCATGTATATCACCTAATGAAGTAAATTGTGAAAAGAAGCAGTTGTACCTCCATCATTGCACAAGTAGCAAAACCATGTGACAGAAACTAGTGGTTGTTCCTGGGTGTCAGTGTCTGCCTTTTTCAGGTTACCCTCAGGACAGATGTCTGAAGCTGTAACAACAGAACCGTTGGTGAAATTAGGTATAATTTGGGTGACTTTGATTGAGGTTTGTTGCTTATGTTCAAATACCATGTGTCTATTAGAGAAGTGTCAATTGAGAGTCAAAACAGAGTTTTAACATGAGTTGCAATTACTCGGGACTTTGCTGGTATCGTTCAGTTATCATGAAAGAGCTAATTTTATTCTTGTTAATGAATGCTAGTAGTGAGTAGTCTCAGTTTGCACAGAATCAGTGTCTTTTCAACAGATAAAACTAATCTTAGTTAAAATGATGTATGGGAATTTGTAAGACTTCTCTCTGACTACCAAGCTGATGGGTAATAGAATTACTGTAAATTGTACTGTGGATGGGTACTTTGTACATAAAGGGCCTAAACTAGCTGTATTTAAATGACCAGTAACAAAATATCATATAATGATGAAGGAAATATTTGTATCTGTGGCTTGATGATGTGTTAGTAATCTAAACCTGAATAAAACCCAAACTTTTTATAGTGAATACACTACAGGTGTACATTGATGTGCAAGCTCTGGCATTGCCAGGGATATGTATGATGTGTAGGTTATGGAGAAAAATAACCAGGAGAGACAAAAGGTGATCCTGGAATTGCAGTTAAACCCAGCATTGGCTTACATCTGTAGAAGGAAACCTGATACAAGGCTTTACTCGTTCAACAGCCAGTATCACAATCAAAGTAGAGCTAGGATTGGCAGATATTAAGCCAGATGGAATCTGAGACTAGGTCTTGCTTCTGAAAGAGAAATTAAGATGCCTTTTTCCAAAGAAGAGATATTAAGATATTAAGCCAGCTGGCAAGCTTAAAGTAACTTTCAAACTGCACTTACAGAAGAAATAACTTAATTCAGAAAACTTTCATGCCTTACTTGTAGTCCTGCTGGGTTTTACCTTGTTTTGAAGCTTGAAAGATAAAATTTAGTGTCGCAATTATGGAGCCAAGCAAATACTTGCATCTGCTTTTAGTCAGAAGGATGCATATCAGGTAAAGCATGTTGTGTATACCATGATGTGGCAATCCATTAACTTGGAAAAATTGTAGTGCTAAATACTGATCCTTCTCTGTAATGACAATAGAGCCAAATTCACAGCATCAAATTGCTGGCTCAGTTGTCAGAACATGCTTTTATAATTGAATATCTAGCTTATGCATAGCAAGGTATTGTAACATAGTAGTTATACATTCTCTGAATTTAATATACTTGTGGTAGTTTTTGAAATCTGTGTGTTGTTTCTGTTTATTGCCTGCCTGGATCTTCTTTGCAAGCATAAAAACTATTTGCAATTCAGTTTCTTCAGGAATTCTGAGGTCATAATTTTAACTGTAAGTCGGACTGGTAGGACAGTCACAAACAACTTTCCTGGAGATGGTGACTATTAGACAGGAATAGGGAGAAAATGAAAAATCATGGCAAACACAAAAATAAGAATATATCTGATAAATGTTACAAATTCCATTTGGAGCTTAAATAGATTCTATAGCATAGGCTTTATGAGGTACTCCACATTTGAATTGACACATTAGAATTTTTGCATGAAATTGAAACTTGAACTCTGTAAGTGTTCAAACATAGCATATTCTTAGTAGCATAAGAATGTTCATTACATCACTTGCTCTGAAGATGCTTTTTATATTTTCAAGTTGCACATGATTACTATTCACTCATATCAGGAAATTTCCATCTTGAGATATCAGTGACTTTAAGTAGGCAGTTTTTACCCTTACAAGATCATTACATTTGTTTAAATTTAAGATCTACCTGGGACTAAACTTTGGCTTAAGAAAAAGAAATCAGATTTTATAGAGCTATACTAATTATAGACAGTGGAACTAGTCTCTCAAGGTCAGATGCTGTTAGCTGCTTTGCAGAAATGGTCCCTGTGTGCAATATTAATCAAGGTAGCTCCCTTCAGTGGAAGGAGGAAAACTTAGTTAAGCTTTTTCTGTGTAAGTGTCCCTGTGGAGTGTTCAAAGAGCAGGTTAAACCTTGGTGCCATGTTTGTGCTGCAGCAGCTTGTTCACAGGTCTGTGACTATTTCTCAGGTGGTTAGTATGATTTCATGTCACTGAATAAGCTTAACCACCCAGACAGCTTTTTGAAAATCCTCTGAAGATCGTCTGACATCAGTTAAAATATTTTAACATAATTGAAGAGCTATTTTTGTCCAGGAAAAACTACAGTATCATTGCCCAGAAGAGCTAGCTGTTTAACTTATGAAATGCATGTTTGTGAAAATCAGAAACTATCAAAAGCAGGTAAAAACTAGAAATAAAAATTGCTTCTAGCTTTGTTTACTGAACAGTTGATTTGCTTCCAGAATATCTGCATTAGTAATGAAACAGCTGCACTTACAGGAATCTCGAGTATGAAAGTCTTTATTAGATCCCAATCAACTTTTCAGAATTGATTTCTGAATGTTTTTTATAAATTTTTATAAATGTGTCCAAGTCAGCTCTGGAGTATTTTAATTTCTCTTTTATAAGAGGTACACTTATTCTATTGAGTAAGGGTTATCTGAATTGCTTTAATTTCTAAAGCCTCTAAAAGTTGGTGAAAATGAACAGGCTTTCACTTTGGGTTTTGTTGTCAAAGTTTTGCTTAGGCACTGAAATTATTCGGGAGGCAGAACCCTCCTCAGAATTGAGAGATAAGAATTTAGGACATCTCACATGTAAGTATTTGGGGAATATTAAGAACAGCACACATCATCTCCTCATTAGTTGTTTACGTGAAGAGAAGGCTCTTAATTAAGAAATTCAAAGCATAGTGGAATCTGGCTGGTTTGGCCATCTAAGACTACTCCAGTATCAAAATAGGGAAACATCTCTGGAAAGACATAATCCTCTAAGCTTGGCTGGTCTCATGACTGAACTAGTGCTATTTTTCCAAATGTCTGACCATTATTATCTTGTTTCTTCTCAGGGCTAATATCCCCTTTCTGAGAAAAAGATTGTGGTTTTTTCCCACTGCTGCTATTTGTAAGCAGGAAAACCAGTCTGTTAGTTTGTTTCATCTGTCAATCTAGTGTTTGAATCTTCTTTTTCTCATGCAAATAGTTGGGATTAATTTAGGAGCACTGTTCTCAAGGTGTTTCTAACAAAGTCTTTTTTCCAGAGAGGTAAATGTTCTGAGGCAAAAGTATTTGGAAAATTTTAGTGAATACAGTACAACCAAAATGTCAGGGTCTGATCATGATGTCTATGAAGTGCTAAATAGTCATTATCCCTTCTGAAAATGATAAGGCTTCTGGGAGGGCCAGTTTGTTTGACTCCATCCCTGAACTGCTAGTTCATATAAGCAAGTCTTGGGGATACCTTCAAGTTAGTGACTGTACTTAGTTCATGTCTTTGTCCTGGGGCTGAGCTCCAGGTTACAGCTTCGAATGGCTTAATATCACTTGAAAAATAGGATTATTATCTTTCCCATTCCTTAGATAACAAATTTCAGTTAGAACACAAAATTTGAAACTTGAAGGAATTGAAAGAAAACTAAATAAAAAATTAAAAACCCACCCCACCTTCACTGTTATCACACCAAGCCCAATTACTAATAGTATATGAATTTCCTTGAATTCTTCATTGCATGGTTGCTTTTTAGAAAAGCTTTACAAGCAGTAAGTGCAGTTTTTTCCATTCACCTTTGTAGTAAGGTTACTTGTTCCTCTACTTCCTTAGCATCATCTTTGGTTTGTGTTTTTCTGGAGATGTGCTTCAAGAAACTATTGAAGAAAATGCCCAGGAGGCATATTTTCCTGGTTTGTCTGAGAAGGACAGAAGCAGAAAGCAAGTTCCACATTGACAGTCCTTGTCAGATGTGAAACTTTTGAAATGCTACATTTTTAGTGACTTGTCCTGGTCAGCCTTTCTTTTTTTTTGTTCTAATGGGTTTATTCAAAGATGTGCTGCTCATTCTTCAGAGAGTATCTTTACTGGGAAAAGTGTCCATGTGCATATCAAGAGTGCACATGTGCTCTTCTGGTTTATCAAGTACGTTAATTTTAAGCATGCCATGAAGAAGTAGAATTAAGCAGTTAGCTTAATACTCTGCACTAATGCACTAAGTACAGAAAGTAGTACAAACAGACCAGTGAGAGAGGCTGCACAGGCAATGATTTTATGGGTAGTTGCATCTCAGGAAGTGTGCAAGGCAGTTCCTAGGGCATCACTGCAGTTAATGTCATCAATCTAGAATTAGTCTCTGTAACTTTGGAGGGATTGCATACTTGAGACAGCATTAGAATCAAGTTTGTGATAGTGCCGTTTTTGAAAGAGTAGCTTCCCTCATTTTTTCTAGCTAAATCTTACATTAGGCATCTCTACAGTTCAGTTATGTCAGATATATCTGTGTGTATAAATGTTCAATTCAGCTGTTGAAAGGCAGTCCCTGCTCCAACTGAAATGGAAAAAAAAGGTCATATTTTTTTGCATGCTTCCTATCTTCTTGCTCTTTAATGTCTGAATAGGGGCCATAGTTGACAGCATTTTCCTGCCTAAAGATAGGGAAATGGAAAAATGAAAAAGCAAAGGAAAGTTGGCATTGCTCTCACTTTTTGTGTATCAGTCACCTTTATAGATAGCCTTTAAAGCAAAATTTTTCCTTAAAATAAACTCCATTAAATGATATGGGGCATTCAAACTAGTTACTTGGTGTATTTGCTAGGAATAAGTTTAAACTTACTTGTATCAAATTGTTGGGCAGTTAGGTAGATACTTCCCAAGTGCCCAATAATTCTGGGGACATCTTGCTTATCTGTTGCTCACATATCTTGGTATCTTTATTTCTGTTGTGCCTGTTTAAGTATACTCATTTAGTATCCCTGAAATGATCTGGGGACTACAGACAGATACTGTTGTTGGACTTGACCTAACTTATTCTGGAAATGCCAGCCAGATATGGTGTGTTATGGCTTAAGCCTCCTCTTAGACTTTGTCTTCTGCTTTTTCTCCCACTCACTTGTCATTAATGAGTCAAAAGGAAATAATTTTGGCACTAGATGAATGTGGGTACGTTGTTAGTTCCAGAGTCAAGCATTGTGTTAACTGAAAAATAAAGCAAGAGTGTGATTGAGATGTCAGCAGTTTCTACAAGATCTGATATGGAAAAATAGGTTTAATCAAGAGCAGAGCCAGGTCAGGTTATCTGGGAATCACTGGAAAGTCAAGCTCAGGAAGGATCAGAGCCAAAGCTCAGTCTGAGGTATGCTTGCAGCCATCAGTCATACTGGTAAGTGAAAAAGTGTGTCATAGGCTTTAGCAATGTCAAATAGTGTAGCAGACACTATTTGTGTCCTACATGATCCAGTGGTTTCCTGGATGAGGAGACAAAGATCTGCAAGCAGGAAAATTTTCTTAGGAAAGCTCTTTTAGCTAGGAGTTGAGGTTTTCTTTTGTTAGAAAACAGTAAGAGAAAGGTGAAGTGACATACGTACTGTTGCTCAAAGGCAGTGGGGTGGTAGGTGCAAGACTATAGATGGTGCTTCTTCTTCCTGCTTATGTTAGGGATGTCCAGGTTAGGTTTTTTAGAAGTGTTTTAGAGGATACATTTGTTTGTGTTCTATTCCAAGGTGTAATGCCAGATGATAACACCAGTGCAGGGATGCCAAGCTACCTCTATGCTATATAGGTGTGTGCATATATAAAGCATTACTGTGTGCTCTTGGTGAGTTAAATAGTAACTGTACAAGTGACAAAAAATTGTAATGGTGAAAGAAGTTAGTACTTGTATTGTCCATTGCCCAAGTTTGGAGGGAAGGTCAGAGAAATGTTTAACCTCTATTGCAATCTGGCTTTTTCTTCAAAGATCTTAAAAAGCTTTTTGCTTAGGTATTCACTGATTGAGAAGATTGCCAGCAAGCTGTAATACTGTATATATATGCTTTAATTGTGTGCCACCACCTAAAGCAGGAAAATCAGCTCCAGAATGTTGTACAGTGGTTGGATATTTAGGGTTGAACTTCTAAATCTGAATGCTGAAAGAAGCTTCAGCTTGCATTAAATTCCTGAATTGCTGTTTCAGAGCCAAAAATGAAATTGGCAGTCTCTCACTATAACCAAGTTAGTTTGTTTCAGGATTTAGAATTTTCTTTGGAATTGTAGATTATTGAGTAAGAAAGTCAGAAATAACCTAAAACAGATATGAGGTACCTGCTGCTGAAGTTCTGTTACTTTTAAATTACTGTCAGCCTTCATTATTGATATCTCCATACTTAGTTGCTAACTTCAGTCTGAGGGCTGAAAAATTCATAAACTTTTCTTTTAAAGACAGTGAAATTGCTGCAGTTCACCCACTTACTGTACTGGGATTTCCATTACATCCACTATGTCTATGTCATTCTAGTGATACCCTTCCAAAAATAAAAGGATAATTGAGTGTTTGTTTTAAAGAAGTGACAGTAATGTAGGTATAGGCTTAACTGATCATGAGTTTGAGAGGTGTCTTCCAAGGCAGTTAGAAACACTCCTGTTTATAGAAAGACTGGACAATTTACAGATTTGTGGACTTTATAGCATTTACAGTGGTGCCAGATAGATAAAACTTGTGGTGTTAATAGTTCTCGTGATCTGTGCTTGAAAAAAATCTTGTAGGGAGGGAAAGCATTTTTAAGTCAGGTGTGAGAAGATGTCCTATTAGGTGTGAAAATCACTGAGGAGACTCAAAATGTATTGGCAATGAAAGCCTGTGGAGGCATCTCTTTTGCCAGACATCAGGTTAATTATTTCCTTTGTGTTCCTCTTGTGAGGGACAGTTTAGATAAATTGAAAGATTATGCATTTGCAAGAAGAAACAGGACCTGGTCTCTTGATTTCTCAGTCTTCTGACAATCGGTAGATTTAATCAGTGATGGTAAAGGCAGTATTCTACCATGGTGGTTTAATTTCTGGGTAAATCATCTTAGCTTTTTGTGCTCAACACCTAACAGGTGGGGCTTCAGAGATTTCAGAGGTGCTGTCAAATTACTGCTGATAAGAAGTAGCTTACTTTCCTCAAGTGTTGGATCCTTGCACTTTCCCTTTTCTCTTGCCTGTAGATTATTCATTAGCTGGGGAGGGTTTCATCTTTCTTTGGGGGTGGAGAGGGAAGAAAACGGGTAACTCAATCTGGTAAGTGCTGGAGTCCCTGCAGGAAAGGAACTGAGACTTTTCTCTCAGGGAAGCAGTAACAGTCCTGCTAGCTCAGTTGCCAGCAGGACTGTGAGAGGTGGTGTGGGTTTTTGAGCTGTATGACCCAAAGACATGTCCCAAAATATGTGACCTTGTTTTGGTTTGATGGGTCAGTTTCCAACAAAGATGAGCAAGCAGATCTCATAGTTTACTGTTGGTATCCACCTTAGCTAGTGTGCAACAGAGAAGCAGATCTAGCTTGTAGAAGAGTTATAGTCTCAAAATACTATTTTAGTTGCTTCCACTTGCTCATGAAATGAGTCATTATACATCTAGTGGAACATTAAACAGTTTTCAGACTAGGAAAGGAATTTTTTTTTTAAATGCTTTCTGTGATCCTGCTGATCTTTTTAAGAAATATTTGTTTGCTGGGAAGGGGAGGCTTTAATTTTCTTGTAAAAGTCTCTGTGATTCTTTATTTAGTGCTTAAAGTGTTTCAGAATGATAAAATTCATGCTATCTCCTCTTGGATAATTATTTCTTATGAATAGTAACTGTTAGCTTTAGTATAGTAGGGTTTATTCAATATTTATGGGAAAACCAGTAATGAAGTAGAGCAAATAGTACATCTGATGGTTTGCAGCATTTTATTGTAGCTGCATTAAGATTTGATAGTTAGAAAATATCTGCTGTATTAAAGAAGTTAACTAGGGAATTTTTATCAAACCCTGCTTAGTGATCTGGATTGTGGTGTCATTAGTGTACTTCCTGCATATAGATTAAGTTTTAATCAGACTGTTGTTTCATGTGTTTTAGGTATTGAGGGTGATTTATCTCTTGCATCATGCGTGAATACAAGCTAGTGGTTCTTGGTTCTGGAGGTGTTGGAAAGTCTGCTCTGGTAAGTATGAGGCAGTTCAAGTTGTTTTTTATTTTTTAGGTTTATTGTATTTTTTTTCTCTAATACACTTTCTGTTAAAGTAGAGATTCTTTATGTAAGTGTGCGCAAATAAATATAAGTGTTAGTAATGCCCAGTGAGGCATCATGGTTAGTAGGTAGATCCTTTACTGGGTGCATCTGCATCCATTGGTGCATTCTCACATGCTGCTGTTTTCATATGAGTTTGGTTGATGGTGCTTGATCAGCCTCATGCAGTGAGGTGCAGAGCTGTAGCATTATGGGGGTGTCTGGCTTTGACAGATAAACCAGCTATCTGACAGTGGGAAATCAAGCTCCTTTGTGAATCTCTCAAAGGATATGAACTGGCTTGCCTCTAAATCCTGTCTCTAGAAAGGCCTTTAGGCTGCTGTTTGCTTAATGTTTGATAGCAGTGTCTTTAGCACTAACATTTTAATGTGGATAGAAATACAAATTTGCCTGTTGGTGGGAAGTTTAATGTGTTTGCTGCATCCTTTCTGTGAGAGTAGGTAAATAGCTGTTGCAGGTAGATGATTAAAATGCATTAGCTCTTTTATATACAATTAAATGATTACAGAGCAGTTTAATCTGACCTAGAATAGAATTGAAAAAAAATCACAAAGTATCATGTTCTCAACCCACCTAAGAATTTTGCATCTTTCCATTTAATTGTGCACCTTACCATAAAGTAAGCTCCAGAGATTACCTACTCCCTTGAGTAAGAGGCATTCTCTGACACAGCAGTTCATAACGAAAAACTTAAATGACAAATCATGTCAGATTGTGAAAGAACATTTTTGTTCATTTCTGAATTCTTTATCTCACTACAGCATTTCTGGATTTGAATGTGCCTGCTCTGACTTGACCATTGAGTCTTTAAGTTCCATTTGACTTGTGCTAAAAATGTCTTTCATACTAGGTGCACAGGAACAGCCCACTGAATGTAGTTAAGTCTGGCAGCTGTTTTTTGTCTAATTCCTGTGCTGGCAGATAGGTAGCAGAAGATGAAGTAGTTCTAAATACAAGTGTAAAAGCTGTGCAGCTGTATTGTATCCTGGTCAACTAGAAACTAATACTGGTTCTATGAGTTAGGCAAACCTTAAATTGATGCATGCTTTAATTCTTCCATGTGACAATGGATAAAGGAAAATGTAGTATTGCTTCTTCTAATGGTTAAATAGTTAAATAGGCATACACATGTAACTTTGTTGTTTCTTAAAATTATAGTTATGACAGTCATTTGATTTGCTTTAAAAATGTTATAACAGAGTATATACCTAGAATAGTGATTTGTGTACAGTGTTTGCAAAATGTCACTATGCAAGAGAATCTTACAAGAACTTTTGTGTTGCAGACTGTACAGTTTGTTCAAGGAATATTTGTTGAAAAATACGATCCTACGATAGAAGACTCCTACAGAAAGGTATATACAAAAGACCCTCTCTAGTATTACAGAAACTTAAAGCTGTAATACATATGGTCAAATATTTGAGTTAGTGCTTGAAAATAGATATGGCTTGTAATGCCATATTAAATTTAGATAACAAGTTTGAAATATAAATGTTCTCCTAAAGTTTGTTTAAAAGGAATAATTCAAGACTAGCTTTTTGACTTTTAAACATAATACCTTGCTGGCTAGTCATTAAAAAATGTTTATTTCATTGTCAGAGTTGGGAACAGGGATTGAAAAAAGAATGCAAAAAACATTACCACTTTTCAATTTTACAATATTTATTATTAGTTTGTTTGTGTGTTAGTATATGCAGGTGGATTTGGACTTGGAGCTACTAAGCTGTTTTGCTACTAGAAAAAAATAGCTAAAAACAACTTCACATCTTTTGAACACCAGAGGCATCTATTATACTGTACTCATAACAATTTAAATGATAGCTATATATGCTTCCATTAGATGGGTTGTTGTTTTATTAATAAGTTAACACAACCCTGTCATAAATGAACAAGCATTTACAGCAAGTGGCCTGTTAGTTTCTCTCTTCCTGTATTCAGCATGACAGGCTGAAAGGTCTGATTCTGCTTGCATCATCTTGAATCTCCATATTGCTCACTCTTCAGTTTCACCTGAGACCATGATTAAGATTCCAGACTGAGATAATTTATATCCTAACTGCTACCATTAACCATTTGGTGCAAGAGAGAAGTTCTTGGCTGTGTCAGTTTCTTAATCTGTCTTTTTTAGCTGAATTACTTTTCATATTCACTGATACTTTCATGTTGCTCATCATGTGGCCACAAAAATGTTGGTGTCTATACAAGAGAAGCAAGATGCACAAACCCTAGCTGGGAATGGGCAAACTGTAAGACCTTCCCTTTCAGCACTGAGCTACATATGTATTGGAACACAGGTGGTGCATTAAGAGCTGCTGCAGCCTACAGTCACCAGAATCTCTTCTGAACAGAGGAGAAAATAGTGAGAGCAAAATAATAATTTCATACCTCTTTTCTTTGACCTCATATAAACTGTATGTTGGAAAAATCCAAGTCTTCTTAAGTATGCAGGCTTTCAGCCAAAGCTAGAGCTCCTATTAAACACACAATAGCAGAACCAAATTCTATGTTGACGCTTCTTCTGTGTTAGAGAAGCAGGAATTTTTTACCATATCTCAGTGTTTGGTGCAGGACTTTACTGGTCAGGCCCAGTGAATGACTCCAAAAAACATTCACAGGATGATCTAAAGTTAAGTGTTTCCTTTGTTACATATTCTTTAGATTACAATAGAATCATGATGTTTGTGGGGTGATTTTTCCCAAAGACTGCTTCCATGGAGCCTAAAATAGTAATGACATCTCAAGAAATTTTGCCATTTGCTAATTACATTTTTTTGCTGTTGCTGCTAATAAATATTTACAATATTCCTTTCAGGTTTGTTCCTGAAATAACTAGTAATAACTCTGGGTATCATTCTATTCAAATCAGCCAGATTGTTGAAGTCTTGCAAAAGTCTGAACAACACTTCTTGTAGTCATTTTCACCTTCTCACTATTAGTTACAATTCTAACTTGCTTTCTGACTTCAAAATATATTGGTTTGGCAGTTGAAATTCTATGTTATTTATGTTAAATGTAATTTTATAATATTTAAAATTGAGAGGATGTGACTTGTTAATCTAAATAATTCAGTTTGAAGTCTTGAAACTTTATGCTTTGTTTTACTCTAAATATTTCTTCATAAAGTGAATAAATGCTGCTTAATTAGCTGAATAACTTCAGTAACAATACCTGTTAAAATAGTGATTATTTTTAAGGAATCACAATCCGTAGGAGACATGGGAAAGGTGTGAGAGGAGGGGAAATACTCTCCTTCTCTGTTCCCAGCTCAATTCTAGTTACAGAAGAAAAGCTGCAAATTAAACTAGTGACAGTGCATAAATGGAGAAGAGATAATCTGTTAACTAGGAATTTCACATGCAAATGGAAACAAGGGAAGCTTACCAATAGCTTGAAAGAAAAAAAAAAAAATTAAATGTGGGTAGTCAGCTTGAGGGCACTTCCATGTCTTTTGATGCCCTCAGGGCCCTTTCCTTGAAGTATTTCCACTAGATAGAGGAACTCTGAAATGAACACAGAAATTGTTCTTTCTTCTTAAACCTTCCATTTTTACATACTTTTTTTTAAGCTGGGTCAATTTTCTAATTAGTGTTCCTAAAGGCTTGTTTTGGGGACACCATTTTCAGTGGTGGCTGTTTAATCATTTGCTGTGTACTCCTTGCTCTCTTGTAGATGTAAATTACTAATAAGTGAGCCTCAGTTTGCCAATCCAGTTTTCTCCATTCCACTTGTACTTTTCTTTCAATCTGTGATGATCCCTGAAACAAGTGGAAATTAGTTGTGCTAGTTGCTGATAACCATCATTACAAATTTAGCAGCCTCCTTTTAAATAATCAAAAATCCCTAATCACTTTGCAAAGTGGTACTTGGCTGCTGACACTGCATTTGAAAATGTCACTGGGGCTCTTTGAAAGGCTTCTTCCTGCTGTTTTCAAAGTTTATATCCATACAATCTTCTTAAGCCATTATGTTGCTTTATGCATTATGAATTTGTTTATAAAAATCACACAATTTCTGATGTCTTTGGAGGGGTGAATTGCAAGGGGAAAAAATGATAACCATATCTTTCTCTCTTGACAGCAAGTTGAAGTAGATGCCCAACAGTGTATGCTTGAAATCTTAGATACTGCAGGAACGGTACGTAAAAAACTTACATACAGCATATTTTTTAAAAAACTTGAGTATTGCAGCAGAAAACTAATTGCAAGTTTCTCATGAGCTCATATTCTGTAATGGGAAAGAAATAGAGCATTTAAAAAGAGATTATGCTCTTGTTTTAAGTTTGTTGCCCAGAAAAAAATCAAGACCCACTGGCCACTGAGATCTGATTTTTGTTGCTGTATTGAATACGTGCTTTCTTCTGATGTCCTTTTTCTTTTGTGTGTGAGATGTACTGTGACATTGGGATAAAAATAGTGTTGCTTCTGTCAGCTTATAGGAGCTCAAAGCACAAGGGTTATGCTGACCCTTTGCATACTGGTCAGGTTTTTCTCTGACAAGTTCAAAAATTACTGAAACCAGTAATTTCCTTTATTGATTCCAGTGAGTTTAAAAGACTCTTGGATTTTAATATGTGTTCTCTGAAGTGTGGCAGTAATCTGGTCCAATAATAACTTATTTAAATTCCCTATTAGACTCATGCTCTGTAAATACACAGTAAGATAGAGTGGCTGTTTTCTAGAAATAAATTGCACTTTTCATCTGACATACAGCAAGGGACAGGGAGTGATTGATCAGGCACCAGATAGCCAAGTCACCAATGCGAAAGAGGCACATGCCATTCTACAGTTGTACTGGTAAGAGTGCACCAACAAGTCTTTATATGCAATATCAGTTGTCACTGAAGTCACAGAAATGTGACAAGTCTATTCCTCTAGTCCATCTCCTTGAAAATGAATGTAGAATTTAACACAGGAAATTGCTTAGACTACAAAATTGGGGTGAAAAGAGATGCATTTACTTTATGATCCATTTTAAGGAACTATCAGGATATGGAAAAGATGGTGTGTTAGGAGAGATTCAGGAGGAGTTTAGCTTATGTAATCTACAGATTACAGTGTACCTTCCACTGCACTTCCCTCCTGTGAAATTAATTTAGTTTCTCAAAAAGACTTAAAGTTTATAGCAGTTTGTGCAAGTAAAATGCAAATTGGATGCAACATCTGTATCTCTTTTTTTTAATTACAGGAACAGTTTACAGCAATGAGAGATCTGTACATGAAAAATGGACAAGGTTTTGCATTAGTATATTCCATCACAGCTCAGTCCACATTTAATGATTTACAGGATCTAAGAGAACAGATTCTTCGAGTCAAAGACACTGATGATGTAAGATCTCTAAAAATTCTTAATACTTCAAGTTCTCATTATCATGTTGTAGTGAACACACTGTGGTCAGGTGGTCTCCAAGTTTTAAGTTAAAATGTATGAACTAGTAGATACATAGTACAGAAATGCAACTCTTAAGGTAAACTGGAGAAATATAACTTGCTATGTGTTATATGGAGAATTGTTTAATCTCTTTCTTTAAAATACCTTAATTGAAACTGTGTGCAACCTTATTCATTACACTGCAGCAAATATTTCAAAAGCAACTATTGTTGCATTAATTACTATCAGTGAAATTTTCTGCTCAGTATCCCTACTGTTTATGGTATTTTAAAGTTTAAAATTTTAAGTTGTAGCATTTAAACTTGCGCATTATGTAGCCTTTACATTTTGTCTGCTTGTAATTAAGTTTGGTCATCATATTTCCATACAATTTCTGTTATGCATCTCTTTGCATTATTAAAGCTATAAAGTGAGGCTAAAACATTGTATTTTATAAATGATGAAAAGAATCTTAGCAATTGGAGGAAGTGAATGCTTGGTCCTGTAATAAAGGAAAGAAATATTTCAAATGTGAAATCAGCAGTAAGAATGTGTGTAGATTATAGCATTTTCTTGCTATATAAGGTCAATTCACCATTTTCTGTAGTTGGAATGCTGGTAAAATAGCATGTTCCTTTTCTCTCTTGCTTGCTAATAAGAACTGTGTGATATGCTGAGAGCAGAGGAATGGTGAAAGCTTTAGCATCCTTCATCATGGTACCCAGCACAGGACACTGTTTCCAGCATTTTGGAATTTGTAAGAATCATTTGGTAAATTCTTCAGTAGACTTCTTAATGCCTCAGACATCTAAAAATGAAATCTCATCAAGTCCTCTAAAAAAATATGAAATTGGCAGTATACTAAATCCTCAAACTATTATCGCCCTTCCAAAAGCCAGCCAAAATGCAGTCACTTTCACTTGAAGATGGAAATATCACACAGCTGTAAACTTAAGTTTCAGTTATACCAGAGGTTAATTATTCTGAAAATCAGGATCCTCTAAGGAATCAGATGCCTTTTAGGTGTGCATTTACTTTGTGCCATTATAAAATTTTAATTCTTTCTTTGCTGGCATTGAATTGTTCTTTAGGTGCCTATGATTCTGGTTGGCAATAAGTGTGACTTGGAAGATGAAAGAGTTGTGGGAAAGGAACAAGGTCAGAACCTAGCAAGGCAATGGAATAACTGTGCATTCTTAGAGTCTTCTGCAAAATCAAAGATAAATGTTAACGAGGTAAGGCATATTACCTGTGGTGGGGAGAGGTGTCAGGGTAGAAGAGTGGGACACTGTCCTGATAACCATTTACTTTTTGTCAAGGAAAAACTAAAAAAATCAAGAGTAATATTCACTTTAATGGACAAAACTGTACCCTGCTATTGTGAGATGTTTATGTTAAGGGATGTATTTAATTTTGATATGGAGTTTCTTTCTAATTATATTGATTTTAGTGTAATTAATGTACTTTTCAAATTATCTTTGTGTGAATTTGGGATGTTTCTCTTATATTCCATTCATTAGTTGATATTATCTCTATCAGTTGAGATTGTACTGCTAGACTTTTTTTTTTAAAAAAAGACCTTTAAGGGAGTTAAGTTACTAAAACTATTTGATTTAAGTTATTTGGTGTTAACACTATTTGCAATGGTAAGTACAAAAACTATTAAAAGTTTAGTTAAAATTAGCTGCTCTGTAAAGTAAAAGGGATACAAAAGCCTTTCTACTATGTTTATTTAACTCTCTACTTGTTTATTTAACTGGACATAATTAATCAAATGCATGCATTTTGGAGATTTGCCATAAAGCATGCCTCTTTATCCAGTGGGGTGTGCCAGCATAAAGAAAAGGATACAAACATTTTAGAAAAATAAGCTGTTAGTATTTACATTTCTGGAACAGCTTGAATTTTATGATAAATCCTACAGTTCATTAGGTCATCTGGAAAATATTGTTGGCAGCATCAGTCAAGTTGAAAGGGCCTCTGTACAAGACTTGCAAGTAATCAAAACAGTATGGTGGTTTTAACACAGCTGATTTTTAAAATGAGTAATCTGTGTTTAATTAGTTGGGAATTTCTGGAAGCTATTGACTTTTTTTAAAATCCGAATTAATCACCATAACTGTATAAAAGTCATACATTCAATAAACTAAACTTTCAACAAATACTATAAGCCCTTGTTGCTTTGCAGCCAGTGCTTAGAAAAGTGCCAAGATGGCTTTAGCATGAGGGCTTCCTTAGTTTTCAAGATGAAGTAGTAATTGGAGCAATGTCAATTATTAATGAAACAGATGCCTTTGAAATGTTTTATGTTGATTTGTTTTAAATCAGCCTTTCAAAAAAATTGTGTTCTCATTAGAATTCTAGGGGACTCAAAGTCTAAGAGTCCCATAAATTAGTTACTTTTCTAAGAAATTTTATGCTGTCATGCTGTTGGTCTAGAAAGGTGGAATTAGTTCTTTTGACTTCAGTATTTTTAAAGTATCTGAAAAAGTATGATCTAATTCAAATACAAGAGACTATTACTGAATATGTAGTGTGTGTGAGTCACCATGAAAAATGTGTAGTTAAAACTTACTAGAATTTTCTTTAAAAGAATATCCTAAGAGTGATTTGAGTTAGAAGAAAGCTGTGACCTGTTTCTTGACCTTACTGCTAACCTGCAAAGTAATACCATGGAGTAGTTGATCACTGTGGCATTTTTCATGTGAGTTCAGATGAGTTTGACCCAGAGATTAAATAGCTGTGGTTATAGATGCCTTTCCAGTTTGCTTCATTGAAACTGAACCCTTGGCAGACAGTGATCTTAAGCAAGAAAACAAACACAACCAGTTATTAAATAAGTATACAATTTAACTTTATAGCTTGTGGGAACTAAATATTTTCAGGACTTCTTGAGTATGTGAGTGTATTATGTATGAAGTTTCAAGGCTTAAGGTTATAAAAGAATATCCTCCTAATTTACATAAACATCTTACTTCTATTTTTTCAGATCTTTTATGACCTTGTGCGACAAATTAACAGAAAAACTCCGGTGCCTGGAAAAGCACGCAAAAAGTCATCATGCCAGCTACTTTAATGCATAGCTGTACTGTAGCTCTGAGCCAGGTAAACATTTTAGACTTTCCTGTGCATTATGGCTATTCAAAACAAAACAACAAGAAAAAAACCTTAGACAGTCGTAGTAGCTGTTGATGAAGGATAGCATTGAAAATTATTGATTTACATTATCACAGAAATGTTTATAATCTTTATTTTGCCATTTCGAAGTCAGAACTACAAATAATGTGCAAGATACACTATTCACACTAGTCTGGGGGGTTTTTTTCAAACTTTAATGTGTTGGTAGAGCTCAAATTAACAGTGTTTCCTCAGATACTTCAAAGCTTTAGGAAACAGAGTTTTAAAGCCTGATATAATATGCTGCAAGAGCTCAGTTATCTGGAATGCAGACAGTACAATATTGTAGTCTGCATGCTGGTGTCTCTTTCTGCTTTGAACTTCTGCATATGCTTGTGTGATTCCTTTCTTGAGATTGTGGATATTTTTTGGAGGCCAAATTGTAATTAGTATATATGGATGAGAAAGGTGAAGTGATCATTGTAACACTCCAAATATTTGACCTGAAGCTATTGGTTACTAGATCAATTTCTTACTTGTTTACAGTTGGCTAAATTTCTACATGCCCTACTATGTGCACAAAGAATGGTGCTGAAGGATAAAGCAAGCTCCAGCTTGCTCTTTAAGCAAGCCTTTCCAGAAGTTAGTTAGGAGGCATGGATTTTTTTTCTGCAAAATTTTTTTTTACATTTCTGGACAGGTTGTTTCCCTCTTTACATCTCCAAGCCTTAGTAGGGCATAAATCTGTCTTGATTGACCTGACATCATCAAAGTTGCCTGTTACCTCCCTTTCCTTCAGAGTTACTGAATGTACAGTGGTGCAGTTACTTCATTACTGTCATCCATTATTTTGTCTTCCAATAGACCTATTGGATATACTGAAGGATACTAGTATAGCATCTCACTGTCAGAAATCATAGGCTTTTATTAAAAATCAGGTAGTGCCATATGTAACTTTTTTTTGATATATTAAAACCTCCTCAGTTTGAACAACTTAAAAGTAAAACTAAGATGGTTTCAAAAGCTTTAGCTGAGGGCGGCAGAAATGGTTGCTCCATTTCCTTAATTGAACTTCTGATTCAGGAGCTTTGATCCTTCAATTGTGTTTGTTTTTAAAGCCATGGGAACTGTCATGCTGTAAGCAAAACTAGTCCTATTAATCAAATACTACTTCCACAGTGCAGCCTGAATTTCTCTATGTATTCTAATCCAGTTAGGGTAGTAATTGAGATAGAAATAACAGACTATGTGTGCAGTAGGAAGTGTATGATTAGAGAAGTGTTATGGTAGTTTTCTGGTTGTTGAGAACTTTGCTAGTTTCTGCTGTAGCTGTTCTAAGGAAAGAGCAAGGACAAATACTTGTTACTAATACTGATCCCTTGTTTTGTTGTTACAGGTCTGAAGAACTGTTGCCCAATTCAACAGTGCCAGCATTCCAACTTTATTAAACCTACCAACATCTTAAATGGACTTTCCTGTGGTGGTACCCTTTAAGAAACAGATGAAAGCTACATCAGTTTGCACATTCTATCACTTTCCAGTGTCATGAGAGATTTTTACTTCTAAATATTCTGTGTATGCAACTGGTAAAACCAGAGCCTACATCCAGTATTACTGATAAGAGACATTGTTCATCCACCAATGTTGTACATGTATGAAAACTGTGTACTGTATACTTCAACAATCCCCACTTTCTATTGGAGAGTACAATAATGTAAATCCTAAAAGCACCACTATTTTAGCATAATAAAAGAAAGTCCAAAGAGCTCCTATATAGACTACTCCAGATAACTTTGCTTCATCGGTATTTGTAGCTTATTGTAACTTTTTTAAAGAAGTACAGGATCATCATCATCATCGTATTGTACAAAAGCGCTTTGATTAACACAACGGCTATATAGTTTTTTAATTTTAGGAAAAACCTGTGGAGACAGTGACCTAGTCTTTAAGAGTCCTTTCAGTATAACGTCTGACTAAAGACATGGCCTTTAATATCTGTTGGGAAGGAAATGTCCAGACTTTTCAACCTTTTATTGTATGTTTCCTTTTCCTTGTTTACATAGGGAACAATGTTTATAGTTGTGTGTACAGTGGGGGTCTACAACAAGAAGTGTATATTTTAAAACAATTTTTTAATGATTTAACAATTTTTTGTAAATCATTTTTCGGGCTTCTGCAGCTGTAGATTCTCACTGTGAATTCCCTTGCTTGCTCATGCATAAGTGTATTTGCAATACCAAATATACAGGTTTAGTACTTTTGCCTGTTAGTGATTGTTTTACATGTGTAACGTTTTGGTTGAGATGTTAAATGGTGGAAGAGTACTGTGGATGTGAATGTGGGAAGTAATTTTAATCATGTGTAATTGGTCACAGGGCCTAAGTTGCAGTAATTAACTTTTGCTGATTTATTTAACAATGCCTTGTTGCTTTGTATGCATTAACGTTTGGGTGTAAAGATTGTGTGTATATCCAACAGGGAGCCACAGTATTTAAATTGACCAACCTAATGTTACAACTGCTTTGAGGTGGCCAAATGTAAACTAAAAGCCTTAATTAAAGTGGTGCAATTTTGTATGACTTAGCATCAGTAGTTCAATAAATTTGGATTGCCATGCAAGGGCTTGCATTACAGTTATACTACTTGAATGTTTTGTGTTTTAGTAGTGCTAGTAATATTGATTTTTAAATCTCTTGCACAGTGCAGATTCATACATCTTAGGATGAAGAGGAACCCCTATGTCTTTGTCTTCTGACAAATATATGCCATAGATATTTCTTCAAATAGAATCCCATGTGTTAGTGTGAATGAATTTCTGACTGAATGAAATTCCATTTATTTCTGGACTTGGAATATTCCGAGCTTTAGTAAAAGGAAAAGTCTAACAGAAAAATACCTGTCTTCAAAGGTTACACTATCAGTGGCTGTTTTGGAAACTTGAAAATACGTTGCCTGCTATTTTCCTTTCTTTCCAGGGAGAATTAACTGTTAAAATTTACTTAGTCTAGCAAAAAAAATTATCTTGGGAGACAGAATGGTTTTTGCATGAACCAAACTATTTGTTTGGTTTTAAGGAAATCTACAGAAGAGCATTCTTGCAGTATTGACTGTAGAATTTTGCAGACTTGAAATACTTATTAATAGTGTTGGACTGAGAAATGGAATGCATGGACTGTAGATAATTTCCTGATCTTGGCTGTGCTGCTGAAAATTAATGTCACACCCAAATACTTGGTACCTCCTGTTTCTCTGGCACAGAATTATCAGAGTTTGTTTAAATTCATTCCTGAAAATTCAATCAGATTAGGTTAGCTAATACTGATAAGCTTTGAGATAGTTTGTTGCCCACAGTGAATTAAGGAGTCCAGCTGATCCTTCCTGCTGGTAGTTTCATCAGTCATCACCATTGTTTAATGGAGGTAATACACTTCTACTGTGCAGAGCCAGATTTAAGATTGAAATTCCTTTTCATTTATCATTAAAAACTGTAAGATGTGATGATCCCCATCGTGCTTGGTCCCCAGAGTAGAGGAGATTGGAGCACTAGATGCCCTAGTTCTTTTTTCACTAGGTACCTGCCTTCTTTGGTGAACTAATCAGAATTTTTCTTCCCTTCATTTCCAACTTCTGCTTTTTCAGGTCTTGTAACACTTATATGTCCTAGCTGTCCTTTTATTGGTCTTTTTAATGTGTTTCTTTTCCAGGCAGCTGTACAGATGGCATTGGGTGGGAGTGAGAGAAAATTCTTTGAGAACATCGTAGAAAGGGCCTTGGTCTGGTCTTGGTGTCCAGCCAAAGAATACTATTAACAAGGAAGATCAGGTTTTGTCCTGAAAAGCTCTGTACTGAAGCATTCTTGGTGGTGCTGTTCCTCAGCATTAGAGGTATTCAGTTGGAATAAACCCTTAAGGAAGTAGAATTTTCAGAATCTCTAGGCTTTAGCATCTAAAGATTGTACTAAAGATGGGAAATATCTTTCCCCCTCCCCCATATTTAGAACTTATGTCAGATGTGTAAAGCCTGCACATTGTAACCCAGGTAACACCTAAACCCAAATATTCTTGAAAATTTAGGCAAGCTTGAAAGGAGCAGTGTCTTGATTGTTAAAGGGAAGATGCTGGACAAAATGTTGGACAAATGAAATGATGAAGTGTAAAAAAACCACAAAAGAATTCTCTTTATGTCTAAATGATTGTGGTGTAAAAAGCTGTTCCCACTGTGGAAGTGAGCACCCAGTTGCCCATAGGAATTGGAACTATGTAAGCAGTTACCAAATCTAGAAAAGAATCCTGTCTGCTGAGATTTTTTAACAAACTTGTATGTATCTTCAAGACAATGCCAGTATGTACCATTGCTTAAGAAGTTCACATTTTAAGTCCTTGTACAGAAACAGAACATTTCTCTTAGAGCTTTGGATGAAAACTTGCATAACTCACATTTTGAGAACTAATGCAGGCATTTTTGCAAATTTGGTGTTAATACATGGGTTACTGCTTATATAGTTATCTTATGCCTACAGTGCACACTGCTTAATTTCCTTTCTAATCTGAAACTGATATATGTCAGTATTTAAAGTCTGAGCCTTCTATTAAAAAAGTAGTATTTATGTCCTGAAATACAGAAGTATTATTTAATGGAATTGCACTCTTCCTGTTAAGACTCTTTCCTTGCAATGTAAATTTATCTTATATCTTACCTTATCCTAGTACCCTTTTTCATTCTCAAATTATTCTGTGAAATGAATGTTACTTGCCTAACTTAAACTATTTTGAGACATGGCAAGATGTTTTCAGATGTCCAAATAAACTATAAGCTCAAATTACTACTGCTGTCCTGCAAAAGGGACTTAAATTCTGGAAAAGTATTGTGGAGTTAGATATTACAGTTCTTTCATAAGGCATACTGATTCTGTGATACTAGAAATTAAAGGTGGCAAGAGTTTGAAACTGGGATTTAAATGTTAGTAGATTTGCAATTTTCTTACAGGTGAACAGTAAAGTTGAGAATTTTTCTTCTTTTAAAATGCTGTCCACAAACTGGATGAATCAAGCATCATGATTTTTTTTTCTGAAGTTTACTAAACTTTGCCAGTTTTGAAAATAGCTTATTTGGGAAGAAGTTTGGCCACAATACTGTACTAGTTCTAAATAGATTTCGGTTTAGATATACCAACAGTAGAAAGTTATACTAGATGTGAGTGGTCAAAAATAATCTATGTACAGCTATGTAGCACTTTTTAAATTGTAATCTGATGATGCAGCCAAGCGTAGACAAAAAGCTTTTTGTTCAATTTTAAACTGCTGTCCCAACAGCATTAGGCTATATTTCAGTTTATTGCTTTTATTTTGCCTGTGTGTGGGGAGGAGGGTAAAGAAATAAAAAGTTGATTAAATATATAACAAATGCAATTGTAAATTGTTCTCTAAGGTAGCATTAGAGTACCAGTTATTAAATTAGGCTTTTATTTCTGAATCTCAAGCATGTTATGCTTTTCTTTCACAGGCTTATGAACAACTTGATTTCTGAAACCACATCTACCTTTTCTATTTTATATAGTAAACTCTGGAATGACACTTGTACTTGTAGAAAACTACATTCTGAGTCTCAAACTGAAAGACAAGCAAAGTTGTTTCATAGTCTTGTTATTTTACAGTGTTTCAATATCTGGGCTTCAAACAACATATAAATGTGGATTTTGCTGTGTTTTCTGTATTTGGGATTTTTGGGGGTTGGTTGTTTATTTGTTTATTTTAAATAACCTCCACAGCCATTTATTTTCAGAAGTCTGAGTCATCAAGCAGAGTGTGACTTCCTGTTTTCAAAGAGTTGTCTTTAGGGAGAGATTTGTTAATGGATAAAAGAATGTCTTTGCAGTTCCACTGTACGCACTTCAGTCTCAAGAGATCTAGTTCTGCCAAACAACAAGCACTACAGCTTCATTGTTTTAAGAAAGTTTACTACCACCAGGCTTTGTTTTCTTTGAAGTTGTGACTGGAGTGAACTTCATTTTGAGTATCATTGTAATTTCCAATTAATTTTTGTGATGTCTTTTGTTTACCATGAACTTGGAGGCATGGGGCATTTCTGCAACCTTGAATACTGAGTGAAATCCTAGTGGGCGTTACAGTTCCCTCTTTTGTCAGTATACTCTACCTTTTCATACTATGTGCCATTCAAACCTTCCACATCTAGTAGGGAGGACTCAGTAGCTTCACTCCTATACTAAGTACAAAAAAATCTCTTCATGTGAAATCCCAGCTCTCATCAGCTGGGTTTACTGCTTGTAATGCACCCAATAGCAACAAAGACCCTTGGCAGTACTGTCATGATTTTCAGACACAAATAAAATGAGTTACAAATTTGTCTCTTTCTTTTTCCTGTTTAATTAAAAAAATGGTTTCAACTGAGATGCCTCAATAGAAAGAGCAAGAGAATCAATTTGTTTGGTAAGAACTTGAGTAAACATTGTGAGAGTCAACACGTATTTAAATACTAAGCAATCACATTAACACTTTACTTAAATTCTTGAGATGTTTTTAAAAAGTTTCCATGCATTTAAATAAAAAATGAAAATTTTCACACTTATGAAAAGGCAAGGTTATAATGTAGTTTCTTTCCAGTTTTCTTTGTACTGAGTACAGTTGTGACCCTGTCACACATTGCAAAAGCTTTTGCTTTCAGTAATTCCAAATTAACAATTTTGTATGTACAGATGGCATATATGCACCTTAGCAGGGCACTAAGAAAAACTATTTAATGTATGAGCTGTCTTTAAATGTATTTTGTAAAGGGTAATGGCGATTTTGAATTAGTTTACTTGTTTAAAGTTCAGGATATTCTAGATTGAAATCCTAGTACATCCTGTAAGCTCTGTTAACTTTGCAGAAAGGTAGTAGGGAGCAGGGGAACCTTAGGCACTGGCAATAAATATGCCAGGTTTCTGTGTTTGTTATGCTGGCTGCAGGGTCATCTTTGGGTGTCCTGCCTCTAAGCAAGGACCATTGCTACCTCCCTTGATACTATGGTAACAACGGGAGTTAAGATCAGTGTGTCTGATGCAAATATGCAAAAACTGTAAGATTCGGGAATTTTAATTATAAATTTGAATTTAGAGTCCTTTATATCACTGACTGGAAAAAAAAAATATTCCTTTCTGATTCTTGAAAGCATAAGATGCTTTAATGAGATTTTCAGTTAATTCTTTTCTTCATTTTTTTTTCCACCTATTTCTGTCTGGGTAGATGAATATGAAATGGGATGCCATTTCAAAAAAGTAATGAAACACACATCCGGGTTTTTACCCAGTTCCCCCTGCCTTGCCTCCTTTACTGGAGCCTCTAAGGTGCTCCCCCAGTCTGCACTTAAGAGAGGCTGTACATTCTAAGACAAGTTCTCTTCAAGGCCCCAGTCTTTCATATCTTTTACAGGCTTGTTGGGTTTGAGGGTTTTTTAAGAGTATGCATTCTGCCCTCTCAGTTTCTCTTCAGACTTATTTCCTTTGCTTTGTTCTCATCTGTCATTACTTTGAATAAACTTGAGACAGCATGCAAAGGAAGCATCTTCTCTGTCATGACATTTTTCACTTGTTTGCTTTCTGCCCTGAGGCACGACTAGCATAAGGGTGCGAGCTGCTAGCAAACGATTGAACCAGATACTGATTTGTGCATTACTCCGAATTTCCCACTGTACTAGAGAGCAATGCTACACTCTTTCAGTAGGATGTGTTGAGAGGTAAATTCTATTCAATATATAGTACTGAACTAGGCTGTAATAATTTATTTAACGCTCTTAGTTTTCTTACATGAAGGTTGTTCCCTTTGTGCTTTCTTGATAGTCTTCAAGATAGAAGGACAAGCTTTTTTTAGTTAGGTTTTTTGTTGTTGTTGTTTTCAGTGGTTGGTTGTTGGATTTGTTTTGTTTTGCTTGAAGTACCCCACTGTAACTGTAGCCCTAAAAATACCCGAGTACTTGCAAGTGTTTTTCAGAATTCGCCTGTCTACATGAAAAGAAACAGTTTAGACAGTTTTCCTTGTCCTAGAGCACAACTAAACGAACCAGGTGAGTTGTAGGTTTGTTCTTCTAAAGTAGTAACAAGGTTTTTCTGTAGTTAAAAAGTAGGCAGAATTCATTCGGGGAAGGAAAGAAATAGGGGATTTCATTATTCTGTTAAGTTAATCCAGCCTTGCAGGGTTGAATGATCCTGCGTTATGCTCAATTTAACCTTGGTGCCAGCAGACTGAGTTACAGAGGGAGAAACGGGGACGAAACAGACGCATGTTTGCAACGCGGCAATGACGAACTCGTCATTGCAAAGGCCGGGACGGCGGCTGCTCCGGCCGAATGTACGAGACATTTTTCGCATCTGACACTTTGACGCTACGGGTTTTTTTCAGCGGTGACTCAACGCCCGCCAGAGCAGAGCAGCCCGGAGCCGCTCCCCGGCGGCGGCAGCGCGGCCCCAGCGCGGCCGGGCGGGGCGCAGCGGAGAGCGGAAGCGCCCGTGTCCTTCCGGGCCGGGGCGGGCGCTGGCGGCGGCGGGAAGGCTGAGCCCGGGCCGGGCCATGGACAGGTGAGGGCCGGCGGCCGGAGCCCCCGGCGCGGGGCGGGGAGCGGGGGCACAGCGCGGGCTGCGAATCGCAGCGGGCCTGCCGCGCTTCTGAGCCTGCCGCAGGCTTTTTGTCAGCCGGAGCTTTAAGCCTGGCTGTTCTGGAGTGTGTGTTTGGATAGACCGGGAGCTGTGAGGGGCGCGGGGCCGGGCCTCGGCCGGGCCTGCTGAGGCCGAGCTGCCTCCGCAGCCCGCCGGGAGCGGCTCCTCTCTCCCAGTGACTGGGAATGGGCATTTTCCCTCCGGCAGGGCACGTGGCTCTCCAGTCTGTGGTCATTGCCTTGTCCGAAGGAAAAAATCATGTAGTGGTATCATGCTGTTCTTTCAATTTAATTTTTCCGTTCAAAATTGGATTTCCTACTGTTGCATCTTTTACTACTCTCTTTTTTTTTCCTTTTTAATAGTAAAATGTTAGTTACAGTGTAGGAGGAACAAAGTTTGGGTTTTTACCAACGCTCGTTTCCCTGAGCTAAGAAGCAGTTCTGGATTTCTGCAGAGGAAGCTGGAAATAAGTAATAAGATTGGAGATGACTTAACACTTTAAGTTTCCTGATTCTGGAGTTACTTTGACATGACAGTAAGATCTTGGATGCCCTGCTTGAATTCACTTGATTGTTTTCTGTCTGTGTTGCTGTTTTGTAGAAATGGTTTTGATGACATGTCATCCCCCCATGATCCAGAGCTAGTCAGACCTGGACGGAAGCAAGGCTCTCAGAAAAGAGTTTCTAGTATCCTTTCACTGTAAATAACTTGTGTCTTTAACTGCTGTGCTCACCAGCTGTGTGTATTTTTAATAGTGCTTTGATTTTCCTGAGTGTATGAACTCAAGTGGTTGTCCACCCAGAGAACTATGTGAGCCATAGCTGACTCCATTTCAGAGCTTTTGAAAAAGAAAAATAAGTTTTCTTCATTATATCTTAATTTTATGGGTCTGTGCTGATTTGCAGATATTGTAGTATCAGAGTAGTATGATGATCTAGTGTACCTTATCAACTGTATCCATCCATTGTAACAGCAAGAGTAGTGCACAGACAGATTTAAATTTCCATAGCAATTGCTAGTAACACAAGCTACTGAAACTTTTATACAACTTCTTAGTAAATCATACCTAGAGCACTGAACCTGGTTGCTGACAGAAAGAGGAAAAGTAGAGCAACAGAGCATCTGGAACTGAGAGAGAGGGAAGAGTTTAAAAAATGCATTCAGATTCAGACTTTCTTGTTGTGGTTGATGTAGCATGAAGCAGCTCCTCATGGGTCAGAAGAATTCTCTCTTTGATCTGAGCCACTGTGAGGAGTCCCAGATCTGTTGTGTTCTTATTTCTGAACTTCAATTTGTAGTGGTCCTTTTAACTCTCTAGCTTTTAAGGTTCTGATGAAACATTTCATGAAACTTTGTTTTACTGTGAAAGACAAGATGTGTAATGTTCATAACATTTGAGTTATAAAAAAATATTTTTCCTTTCCAAGTAGTCACAGTCATTTAGAATAGATCCAAAAGTGTGTTTAGAAGAGTGTTTCTTAACTTTTGTTAATCAGTTCTTACATCCCTGGATGACACTATTGGAAACATGACTCCCAAAAGCCATTTTCTCTCCCGAACTCCTAACTCATTACTTCACCAGCCAGGTAAGACTGCTTGCTTGTTTGCTTGCTACTTAATAATTAACAATCCACAAGAAGGATATGGATGTGCTGTAATCCAGTGAATACCCATGAAGTTGATTAGTGGGTTAAATATCTGACATATGTGGAGAGACTGAGCTGGGATTGTTTATCCTGGGAAGGGGGTTGGTGAATCTTGTAAATATGTGTAAGTATTTGCTGGGAGGGAGTGAAAAAGGAACCAATTTTTTCTTGCTGCCCTGAAAAGTCAAGAGGCAATAGGCACAACAGCATATACAAGGAATTCTGTTTAAACATAAAAATCTAACCCCTTTTTACACTTAACGGGGTTGAATGCTAGAACTGATTGCCCAGATAGTCCATGGAATCTCTATCCTTGGAGATAAATAAAAGGACAAGATCCTGAGCAATCTTCTCTAGTTAACACACCTTGGGCTACCTTTTACTTTAAGGATTTGGAAACCAGTTTTCAAGAAAGAATGAGTGGAGAGGTACTGTTCTTTATGCTCATGTGTGTTTACAATGAGCTCTAGTAACTGGAGGTATGTTGCCTATTTAGTGCATGTATACAACCTGCTTTCAGGCTTCTATCTGCACTTCATAAGTACTTCAGTCTCTGTTAAAAATTTCTTTTGTAATTTCTGGAAACAGCAGAGTAGTTTTAAATACTTTTTCTTTTCAGAAAAGCCTCTTTCTCTTTCAGGTGCTGCATTACATCGCAGCTCCATGAAGCCATCAGATATGTCTGCCATCCTGGGAACAGGAGGGAAATCTCCTCTCATTCTACCAACTTCTGGACTTCTTGGCAATCTGTCAATGGTAAGATGGTTAGAGCATCCTTTTCTCTTTTGCCCCTGTGAATCATAAGAAATAAGAATAAGAAACATAAGTTTAATGTTTCTGTGTTGTTTCCTCCAAAGACAAACTGTGAGTGGTACAAGCTTGCTAGTGCTGCTGTTGCTGTTTACTGCTGGTGTTATTTATTACTGTGTTGTTGTTTGAGATCATGCAGTGAGGGAAATAGAGGTTTAAAAGCACTTTCCAAATACACGATGCGTGTTAAGCTAGTCCTCCTAACATCAGTTTGTGACTACAGAAATCCTGACTATGCATGTTTACTAGTTCTTTAAAGATAATTGTTTTATGTCAGCAAGTTGAAACTTTGGGATTTTTGTTATTTTATCATTCTGCAGTATTAGGCTTCACTGGAGTGTTGAAGTTTAGACATCAAAGAACAAGCTCTTCTGATGACTTTTTAGATTACATTGATTATCTTCTACCAAAATGTCTTTGGAAAAACACTGACTGGAGAAGTCACCAGTAGGGAACTCTGAAGTATCTTATCTCCATTTGTTTTTAAATTAACTCAAAGTTGTTTTTATTATCTACATTTCAATCATTCTTCTTTTTAGTTATTTCTGTAGTTTGATAGAGGTCATTTGTTTCTTCATAAATTATCAGCTTCTAGGGCCTAGTTGATCAAGTTGCATACAGAACTCTTAGCACTGGTAACTTTTTAAGGTGTGATTGTACCTTATCTAAAGGCAGTTCATTCACTATTCGTTTTTTAAGATTCTCTGTTTATGTACCATTCATATAGAAGGAAAAAAGGTGCAGCTGGGCTTGTAATACCTGAGATTACAATTCATTTTCTTTATGTTCTTGTGGCTGTAGTTGGATGAAAGTAACTGGACAATGGCACTGTCGCCTCAGCAGACAGGAATGTTTGTAAATGCAGACATGTCCAATATGACAGAAGATGTCACTATGAGCGCTGTGTTGTTGCGTGAGGATGATCCTGGGGAAGCTGGTGAGACCAATAATTGATCAGTTCTGATTTGTGGGGTATAAATATATGTGTCCTTCTTAAAAAAATTTCTGTATTGTTTTGCTGGTATTTCTTGTCTAGTTTTAAAAGTTTGGAAGATTACACTGTTCCAGTTTATTGGAGTTTTGTGAGTTTGTGCATTCTATGGAACCTGTTCTGATGGAACAAATGTGGTGCTCTAGTGATGTGGGAAGCAAACTGGATGCATTTTGTGGAGATACACAAATGCTGTTGAAGTTCTTGCAGGTGGCATATTTACAACAATAGTTTTATAACTGACATAGCTCATATCTTCAGTATATCTTACTATCTTAGCTGATAAATACTTCTGACTTTGTGGGATAGTTCATATCATTGTTGTACTCATTTAAATTTGCAAAAATGAGATCTCTTGTAATGAGAAGGATGTTTTCATAGTCCAATGGCTTTTTTACTGAGTTATACCTCACTAATATGGCTATTTCTTCTTATTTCTGTCTTAGCTACTATGAGCATGTACTCAGACTTTCTGCATTCCTTTCTGAAGCATACATCAACTACCATTTTTGATCTTGTGGATGAGTATGAAAATATTTGTAACAGTCAGGTAAGTAGTTATTTGTTTTTTTATTTACTTTATTTTACATTATCTTTCCAAAGCAGTATTGCTTTGAAGTCACAGTGCTTAACATGTATACTTTAAATCTTCCATCTTATGTGTCATTGCACTCTAGCACTGAGTAATATCTCTCTTTCCTCAAACACTGCTTTGGCACAGGAATACCCATGGTGTAGCTTGCTGAATACTAGAATTGTCATCTGGCTGCTGTGCCACTGAAAGTGTCAAGTGGCAATAAACATTAGCAGATGTATAAATGTTTTTATTAATAAGATGGATTAAAATGTACTTATTTATCTCATATATAAATAAATTAAATTATATTATTTTATGAATAAAATAATCATTTTAAGATATGGTAATTAAACCCGTTTGTTGGAAACATTCAGGATAATAATGTGTAATGGCTTAGGAATAAAACACACTGGGCAGTATTAACTCTTTACAAAATTATTTCCCTCAGGTAAATATATTAGGGAAAATAGTTTATCGAGCAACTCCTGGACAGCAGAAGTTTTCCAGAACTGCCAGTGTCTTGTGGCTTCTCAAGCAGGAGATGGTAACTTGGAGACTGCTGTCTTCACTTTATAGGTAATTCCTTTGAAAAGCACATTGCTATATTTTTGTACTGAGAAGACTTTCTTCGATAAATTTTTTATGAGTTTATAAATAGGGAGGCAAGCAATTAAGTACCTATTAATAAGCTGTTTCTAGAAGTAGGTTCTGGTCTATACGTCTATTCATTATTTATTTACAAAAATGAAAGTTGTAAATGGGAGTGTTCTTATTACTTTTTCAGCTTCTAGTATTTTTAAGAACATTTTTTAAAAAAATTTTAAAGCATTTATACTTATATGTTTTGTTAAATTTCTCTTAAATTTCTCTGTTTTAATCTTTAGTGTTTTGCATTTTTATTTCTAGAGACAGAATACAGTCTGCACTGGAAGATGAAACTGCATTTGACATCCCTGTAAGCATGGACTCTTTCAGCTTTTTTAAAGTTATATAAGAAGCTAAATAAACAAAATATAGGCTAAATGCTTGTATTTTACTTCTACAAACTCAAAGTGGCAGTCACTCAAAATTCAAAAGTGAAAAATTAGTCTCATTTTTATCAAGACAATAAATTATTTCGTCTATTGTGAAGAGTAAATACAAATATACAGTTCTAAAGAGAGAATGTTAGTGTAAAATTATTGTAAACTGTTCTTTGTTTTGTTTCTGTAAATAGCCTGAGTTAGAAGGGATGCTAAGGGATCATTGAGTCCTCCCCCTGCTCTGCACAAGACAACCCTAAATTTACTAGAAATAACTTATTTATTTATTTTTAAAAGCTGCAGCAGTAGCTGTGATGTTCCCATAGGACGGAGATAATTTAGCTTTGCTTAAAAGAAGAACATGTGGTCTCAAACTGTCTAGCCTTTGTAGTCCTGATTCCAGTTTATCTCAAGAGAAATCCAAATTTTCTAGCATTCCTGTTACAGCTGTAGTCATCTTGTCTATGTCAATACAGTGCTTCCAGCCTTTGCTGCCAGAATATGCTTAGGAAAACAAAGCAATAGGTAAAGTGACTCTGCCTTTGTAAAATTTATGATTGCAGATCTTTCTTCTCAGTCATAAAATAGCTTCCTCTACAATTTCCACTGCTAGGTTGTCAGTGTTAAACACTGTTATGCCAAAAATACCCAGTTTCCTCCTACCATGTTTTTAGGGAAAATGCATCTTTTGTTCTGTTTTTATTGTAAGTCTAATGAAAGCTAAATTAATGCAGGGGATCAATTAGAAGAATCAGGGCTCTGGAACTGGTATTTTGTTTGTTTTTTTGCTTGTTTTTCACACTTCTTAATGTTAAATGTGTGTATGACTTTGAAAGATGTTATTTTTTTAAATTTAAAGTAACAAATGGGATTTAATATAATATGCAGGCAGTCAAGAAGTCAGTGTATCTACTGTGTGGAATCTTTCTGTATTCTATATTTGTGAATTATATTCTAAGTCTCATTTTCACAGTTTTTAGTGTAATGGGGTATAAAGTATCAAAGCAACATATAAGGCATGTATTTTTTAAAAAGAGGGAGGAGAAAGACAGCATACTGAACTTGTAGCAAATTTCTGAATTAGTATGTGTTTGATTTGGTATTTCTGGTTTTGTGGAAACTTTCTTTTCCCTGTAGTAATAATCAGCTTTTTCTTAAATAGGCTTTAACTGCTAGTGAAAAAACTACTGTGGACAACTTGTTTCAGAAAGATTCTCTTGTTCGACAGAGTCAGGTAAGATGGGAAGTTTTTAATATGAAAATGAAAATAGATTAAATGTTCATAGCACTAATGCTCTTTGCACTTTCTGGGGTTTTTTCTAATAATTTTTTTATATTCACTCAAGTGTGTATTAATTGTATGCATAAAAATTATGCTCCTTACTTGCTAAAGAGCAGAAAGATTTTTGCAGAGGATGAACGGATGAGAGCTGTTCCCATTTGCAGCATCTGTTGCTGTTGATGGTGATTGATAAGCTATTAAGTAGCAATGGATCAAACTGCAGTATCCAGTGAGAAGGAGAGATCAAATGCCAATCACCTTCATATTGGATACTTAAAATACAAGTGGAATAGTTTTCTGGATCTGTTGGCCTTTTGGTTGACACTTAGATAACAAGTGGATCCAGAAATGAGAGAAAGGCAGTAAAAGTATTATTTGCTACATATTTGTTTTAAAAATGCAATTTATTTTTATTCCAGCTGGTGGTGGATTGGCTAGAGAGCATTGCTAAGGATGAAATTGGGGACTTCTCTGATAATATTGAGTTTTATGCCAAAACAGTATATTGGTGAGTTCAGACTTTCTTTGATAATATGCATTTTCCCATCAAGTGTAAGATTCAGTCACAGAATCACTCTTGAAAAGAAGTGATCATTTTAGACTGTTCTCTTCATTCATTTTTTTCTTTAAATTCATACATGTAAAAATAGAGACTTCTTACCCATCCACTGAAGTAAATCTCAGAAGTCAGTTAGTGCCTTTTGGGAGACAAAGATGAAAGGAAAAAAAAATTTAATTTAATCTTTGTCTGGCTTTAGTTTTTACCTAAGTTCTTATCATTTGTGTCATTGACCCTTCACCAGAAGCTGATATTGTCACCTTTATTGTCACTGATGAGTTTTATGGCAGAATGGACTAACAAGTACCTTTCATGCTAGATGCCTAGAACAAAACCTGCTTTTGATGGCTGGTGAATACAGGCTTTTGGAATTATGTGTTTATTCTCAATTAGATTTCTGTCCTAGACTGACTTTACAGTGAATGCTAATGGGAAAATTTGCTTATGCAGAGAACAGTTAATAGTTGAATACATGAATGACTGAAATAACAGATTATTTTGAAAGAAATCAAATATATGTGCATTAATTCTAATATTTTACTTATTGTGAAATTTTACATTTTCACAATGCTAGCAGAGTTCGTTGTTATATTAACCAAACCAAACCTGTTCTATAAACATACCCCATGTAACAAAATACATCTTTCAATATTTGTCTCATTAAAAGATGCTTGCTAAAAAAGCCATTTTTCTATAAAACATTTCTCTGCTTTCAGGGATAACACACTACACGCCCTGAAGCAGCGACAGTCAAATTCATACATGGGAAGTTCTCGTCCTCTGGTAACAGAGTTGGTAAGTATCTTGTAAAAATAAGGCTTGGCTTCAAAGTGGGCTAGAGAGAGTGTATGTGCTATCTTCACAGATTCCCACAAATTCAAAGGTAGTTGTGCTATCTAAAAGTAGTTGTAGTATCTAAAAGTTGCTGCAGAAATTGTGAGGCAGAACACCTCAAAAATTCTTTTTGGGATCACCATGGACTTGTGTTTTCTTTCAGCAATCACTCCCATACTCCCGTTCACCCTCACAAGTACTTGTCATCTATTTGATGAAGTAATGGCTTTATTATGACTTTTTATGTCTGAAACAAACTAATGTTCCTAACCAGAAAAGCTTATAAAACTCTTTGGGAACCCTTGCAGATAAGGGAATGCTGTCTTTATGCAGTAATTAGTACAATGAAACCAAGTCCTAATGCAATACTTTGAGAGCTCTACAATAAAAACTAATAGGAGAGAAGTCAAGGAAAAAAGAACCTTGTCCATTAGAACGAGGTGATGAACTGCCTCAGTGACAGAAAAGCAGCTGTAGAAGATTGATTCAACTGGGGAGTGATCTGAGGTATTGATTTGCCTTAAAAAAATCTCTTTGGAGATTAAATAGAAGCAAGTGCAGCTATTGTGAAAAACCTTCTCAGATAGAAGGTGGAGGAGGAGAAACAGTCTGGTAGACTGAAGGGCAAAGGATGTTTGAAGGTGAGAAGAGCTGGAAGATAAGAAATTTGGAGCAAATAACAAGGCAGTGGAGTAAATTAATTGAACTGACTCCTGATAGGAACAGTGACAGAAGAGAAATAAAATAAATTAGGGGAAAAACAGAAGTACCATGCTCAATATTATATGGGTTGTACTGATTGTTGTGCCAACACAAAAAAGTGACTTCAAATGATAAAACAGGGCAGGACATTTTTGGAAGAAACTTATACTTATTGTGTTGACAAGTAATGGCATTTTCCTTGCAGGATCCAGATGCTCCTATTCGACAGAAACTGCCACTTGATGATTTGGACCAAGAAGATGATTCAAGGTTATTGAAGTATCTCTTCACTCTAATCAGAGCAGGAATGACAGATGAGGTACTGTTAGTTTTAATTAAGTGAACATAAATATCTTAATGTTAAAGGCAATAAGTTGTGTACTAAAATGTCTGTTTAAATTTGGTTTGGAGTGATTCAGTTTTCCATTTGTTGTCAATACTGACTGCCAAATTAGCATTTTAATCAAACTTGCTTTTAGTTAAGTAATTTTGGGTGTAAAATAGATGTTACAGAAGAGAAAGAATTTTGAGTGTATGGATTGTTTGACAATATTTTTTCACTGCTGTCTTTTGATGCTAAATACTGCCAAGACAAACACATGGAATACTTTAAAGAGCTTCCTAATTGTGTCTCTAATCATCAGTGGATTATCAACATGTATACATAATAACATTTTAGTAATGGGAGGAAAGGGGACTTGAGATTCTCCTGTCAAATACCTTAACTGAGGACTGTAGTTACTTGCTCATATTCTGTTCCAATATGGTGCACATCTATTCATTTTCTGATGGTACAGGAACGTGAGCATGTTGCTGCAGGGCAACGTGAATAGAAATGTGCAGCTTCAGTTGGGGTTGGGAAGGATAAGTGAACTGGGAAAATAGATGACTGCATGAAGGCAAGGATTAAACATCTAATCAAAAGGGTTACACTTTACACTAAACTTACCAGAATGATGCATTACAGCTGTTCAGCTAACAAAGATGAGGCTGTAGAACATTTCTTACATTTCTGTAAATACTGAGTGAAAAACCAAACATTTCTGTGAAAAAATGGTGTTTACTTTGAAATCTTTCAGTTGTTTTAAGATCCTCTGTGCTTATTTTTTGCATAGCAGAATCTCTACACAAATTAACTATTTTAATAGTATTCCCATTTTTGAAGAAGAAGCTGGAGGTGTTCTTGCCTTGAAGTGTGTTGCTGAGAAAATGCCTTGTTTTTCAGGCACAGCGCTTATGCAAACGATGTGGTCAGGCCTGGAGAGCTGCAACTTTGGAAGGCTGGAAATTGTATCATGATCCAAACATAAATGGAGGTATCTGCTCTAAAGTGCATTTGAGACAGATATAGAAATACTAAGATCTCATAGTATCTGTTTGTAGCAAAGATAAATAGCTCTTTCTTTTCACCTGATGAGCCTTTTTTGGTATCTGGAATATTTTACCATGTCTGTTGAACATGTAAAAACGAACATGAAATTATTTTAGTTGAAGGTAAGTTCATTGACTCCATCTGGATGTGCAAAACCTTCTTTCATAAAGTCAGACGTAATCACTAGGAAATAGTTGTCTCAGAGTCCTGTACAAATCATCCCCACTTTCATGTAATACTTGGGTCTGTATTTTCTTAACATCTGGCTTATGCCACACACACACATTATGTTGCTTACAGACTCAAATTTGACTATATATGCAGCTTCAAAAAGGTGTAGGACTAGAGTTCAGCAAATGTGAATGCAGGAGAAAGAGATGCTTTTAAAATATTTGAAAATTGTAAAGTAGCTTTCTCCTTGATTCCTTGCACATAATTCCACATTATAACACAGTACCTTGCTTCTCTCTGTTCAGTACATTGCAGAAGTTAGCAAGGAATTAAAGAATGGGTTTAAGTGTTGTTTATAGCTGGCTTTGGAAGGCTTAATGCTTTCCTTCTTTTCAAATCCTGATAGCCTGTTGCTTTTATCTGCATGCCACACCACTGTCCTAGCTTTTTTTTGTGTCTGCCTCCCTCAGCTGTTGTTACACAGGTATAATGCCCATGCAGATGCATGTAAAATAACAGCACTAAGCAGTGACATTTTTAAGAAGTTTTGATTAAGATATAAAAATTCCTTTTATCCCCTTAACTTTGGGGTTTTTTCCAAATGTTGACATTGTAGATGTGTTACAGTCAAAAGCATTTTTTTTAAAAGCTAGATAGCAGCCAAGATTTTAAATTACTGTAAATTACAGATGCAAATTCACCAAATAGCCAGAAAAGCCACCTTGCTGTCCAGTTAGAAGGATCAAAATGCTTTAGCAAGAGTTCCAAAGGAATTAAAATTGGGCTATGAAAAGAAAATAGACTTTACCATTTTTTAAATGTTACTAAATTCTCTCTTTTTAATAGCACTTTCTTTTTCCTTTCCCCCTCTTTTTTTATTTTATTTTATTATTCTTTGCATGTAGGAAAAGAGCTGGAGCCTGTTGAAGGCAATCCATACAGATGCATTTGGAAAATAAGTTGCTGGCGCATGGCTGAAGAGGTAAGACAGTGCTGCTTTTTTTTCTATTAATAAATAAATTTGAACTTTTCTGAAAATGGAATTTTAAGTAAACATACCCACTCTGTGTTTGCTGCTTAGAGGATTCACAATTAATGCTTCTAAGAGGACTTCTGAAATATCATATTATGTATTGTGAGAAATCTACATAATCAGCATCGCTTTTTCAGGAAACATCTGCTTTTTTTATATGGTTGAAAATAAAACCACTGATACTGACTTTCATCTTGACTTAATTGAATGGGAAAGAGAAAACATTGCTTTCTTTCCAGGTCAATGTAAATTTTTCAGTTGATTTACAAGGGGATGCTAGTGAAGGGAAAGTCACTCACTAATCTTATTTTGGCTCCTTGTATATCCTTTGATTTTCTGACTTTACTTGGAATCTGTAAGATGGAACACTTTGCAATGGATTAATCTCTAAGAAAATGTAAAGTGACTAGAAAACTTAAATGCTTTGTAATTTAAAGTTTGTGTGTTTTTACTGTTTATTTTAGGAGCAGTTTAATAGATATGAAAGAGCAATCTATGCAGCCCTGAGTGGAAACCTCAAACAGGTATGTCAAGCACCCTAATTTGGTAGTTGTGCATTTCCTTTCTTATATGTGACAATGGTATAATCAGAAATATTGCAGTTACTGATTTCTGTAATTTTAAAGATCTAGGAAACAGAACAATAGCAAACATTGCTGCTTTAGTAGACATGCTCTTTATAGTACTGACATGTCTTAAATATATGCTAGTCATTTCAGTCAATGAAAGGCTGCTGTTTAAGGTGGTTACTACACTGCTTTGGTGCCTGAAAGTCTAAATTATAGTTGCTGTATTTGGGTTCTGATGTTTCTCAATCTCTTGGTAATTTTTTCTCTTTTTTTTTTAATATGTAGCTTCTTCCAGTTTGTGATACCTGGGAAGATACTGTTTGGGCATATTTCAGGGTCATGGTGGACACTCTAGTCGAGCAGGAAATACGAACCTCAGTAGTAACTGCAGAGGAGATGGAAGAGCTCCCTAGAGATTATTTAGAAACAAAGTAAGTTTCAAGTCAAACTATGCCACTACTGCATTCAACACAGCATCCCATATGGAATCTGTGTGGAATATTGAAGATAACATTATTTGTCTTTTCTCTCTTGCTTTGAAGCTGGACTTCAGAAAAAGTTTTTGAAGAACTTCAGGCAACAGACAAAAGGGTATGTAATAATTGCAGTGTTTCTCCTCACTTCTCACCATTTTTAATTATTCACTAGGTTCTACTTTTTACTGCATTCTTTAATTAAATACTCAAATATGCACAATGACTAATTTGTTTCATATTTTCTATCCCCAAAAATGTGTAATTTCCCAATTCAGATAGATTTTTCATGCTACTACCTGTTAACAGTTAAAGTGATACAGGTTTTGTGCCCTGCCCTGTATCTGCCAAACTAGCTGGTGTGCTAAAGAAGCAGGTGACTGTCAAATGTTGTCAGACATACAAAGCAGACATAGTAAATCAACTATTCAACACTTCAATAAAATGTTCAAAATCAATTACATTTGATTTTTTTCATATGAGTTTTGTGTGCCTATTTCAGAGCAGGCCTTTCAAAACTTACAAGCATATTTGCTTTTTTTAATGTGATTATTTGTTACTTTTACCACCCAAAATACTCAGTTCATGTAAGATGGAGATACATAACTTAAGGTTAATTTTGCAGTGATTAAATTGAAACTACACTTACTTTTTGTTGATGGAATGAACACATAGCATTTATCATATTGCTAAAACAAAGACATGCAGTCAGCCACAGATACACCCAGCTGTATTTGCCATTGCAACATGGTGCAGGTCTTACCATAAAACAAATTTAGAAATGTGTTTGGATTGCATTTCATGCATTAATGCATTCATTCCTCTGGGGAGAGGGTGGAACTCCTTCTTGAAGTAACTTTCACCAGCCCTTTTTTAAGGATTTATACACATTATTGCTTCTCTGATTTTTTAAATCTTATCTGTAGCATCATTGTTTATTCTCCTCCTCAGAGCAAAAAGCAGAAAGTGTTGGATATTTTCCATGAAGGTATTAACTGGACAGATCTATATTCCAGTTCTTTCAGTTTGTCAATGTTCTTGTAATTTGATGTGGAGACAGGAAGTGCCTTTTCTCTTGCTCTTTATGAAGAATACCCTTTGAAATAGGATAGCTTTTTTCCCCTGAGGAACCTTTGCTTTATTTATAAGTTTATTTCCTTCAGACATTATGCTAGAAGATTTATTCGAAGTCTGAATTTTCTTTTTTTGTCTCCAGAGGGTTATAGAGGAGAATCAAGAGCATTATCATGTGATTCAGAAATTCATTATACTTGGAGATGTGGATGGTAAGCACTTCTCTAAGTGATTTTTTATTGTCAACTGACTACATTATTTTGAGGGGCCTTTCAAAAATCTTCTGTATGAACAGATTTTTAGAAGCACATAGTAGGCAAGCTCTGCATTAAAGCTATGCTCTAATCAAGAGCTGTAGGCTCAATTTGACCTAAAAGATAGTTTTCAAAGAAGTAATAAAATCATCTGAATGTGTCAGAATATATGTCAAACTATAGCTGTAACTTCTTCTGAGAAATGATGGAATACATAATTTTTAAGCCAAACAACTACATCTTTCTGAAATTGTTGTTATCCTGTTTTGTTGGACTTCTGTGACTAAATTACATTATTGAATAAATGCAAAATTCTGAAATATTTCTTAGGTGATTTTTTTCTTTTTCTCTGTGGTATGGCTAATGCAGACATTTCCTTGGTGGTTATAGGTTTGATGGAAGAAGTCAGCAGGTGGCTTTCCAAAGACAGAAGTGTGCTTCCAGGACACCTCCTTCGTTTCATGACCCATCTTATTCTGTTTTTCCGCACTTTGGGCATGCAGACTAAGGTCAGCTCACTTGTATTTGATTTGCTGTCATAGCAGTAGCCAGTCTTTGAAGTAGAAATGCTTGTGTGCAAATACATGGACAACATAGAGTATGGTAAATTACTACCAGGCTGAGGAGGAGCTGCGTGCTTAAAGAGTGTATTTATTGATTTTGGAGCTAAAGGAGAAAAAAATATCATCCTCCTTTCCAGCCAAGCTTAAAAATTGGGTTTTGAAGATGGTGGATTTTACTCAGAAGCCCTTTGTTGAGAAGGTCCTGAGTCAAACTGAGTCAAAGTGTTAGGCTTATTCATAGAAGCCAAGATGTCTTGAATATAACCAGTTCTTATGAACAATGCTGAAAGTGTACCTATTGCTGCTGTAAGCTCAGTAATGCTTTTGCTTGAGGTAATTAGTACTGGTTGAAACTTTCTTATTATCTCCAAGTATAAAGTAAGTATAGCCTACATTTTAATTCTCTATAATAAAATAGGGCATGTAGTACACTATACTAATCTGTGTACCTGATATTTTTGTTTATTAATTTAAAAGAAACATGATAAAATAGAAATACCTAAAAATCATGTAAAAAGTAACATTCCAGTTAAATCAAGAACTATATTATTCAGTTGCTGAAAAAGAAAATCCTTGGAACACTAAATCTTTGAATCAGAAGACATGCTTTTTTAATCATGCTCCAAGAGAAACAGTTCTTCCAGTTGAGCCCGTTTATGTAGATTACTGAAGCAGGAATAGGCAAATAACCTTGTATCTGTTTTAATAGTGATAGCCTCTCAAGTATATTTTATTTTCCACATTGTCTGATTTAAAATTGAATTTATATTTGTTTGCAATAAGGAGGAAGTTTCTGTTGAAGTCCTGAAGACCTACATTCAGGTAAGCTTTCAGAAACATTGTTTTCTCTAATGTGATTTAGATGTAAAGGAGGAAGAAAAGCAGACTTAAGGTTACAGGATGATAAGAGCTCTGATGCAGCTAATGCTCTTTTCTCAAGAGATACATGGAAGTTTGCCTAATATGCAAAGTCTCTGTCAGCAGTTATTAAATAAGAGACTGTGTTATTGATCCTTGTTTAGAAGCTGAGTGGAATCTTCCGGTATCAGAATAAATGAATCAGAAATTTGTTAACCTTTTGGGGTTTACCCAGCACATGTTTTTACTTAGGTGTTTACATTAAGGAATATGGTATGCATATCTGTTATATATATTTGTATATTAGTGGAAATCTTTTATATATTTGTTTCTTATATCTTTGCTTCTGATTCTGTATGTTTGCTTCGTACTGTGCAGCGTTTGGTGGCTGAGAAGCACACAGATTTAATAGCATTTTATGTCAGCCACCTGCCCCCAGAGCTGGCTGTGGCTCAGTATGCCTTATTTCTTGAAGATGTCACTGAGAGTGAGCAACGCCACCACTGCCTTCAATTAGCAAAAGAAGCAGGTGAGAGACCCTGATAGTCCAATTAGCGTTTTGTATCCTGGGTTATTTTGTCTTTCAGCAGTCTTTGCTCCAAAACCTACCTATGAATATGATACTTTTTCCCCTGTCTCTCTGTTTTTCAGTTAAATAAAATTTGCTGATCACTTCTTCAAGTAGGTGTATAGGTGTGTTTACATTAACCTGGAATTGTTTAAAGTAAATATCACTGCTTCTGGGTTATGTCCAAACACACCAGAAAGTAAATGCCAGCTGCCTGTCTTAAAATGAGTGTTCTGAAGCTTGATATGATCATATTATTTCAGAGAATATCTCTTTGTGGATTTAGTAAGGTTATGAGTATCTTAAATTTCTTGTCCTGTTTATAGTACTTTTGCTTAGCCTTGGTGGGTTGCTTGCATTAATTGCAAACTTCCTTCCAGGCCTGTACATGAAACTAGAAGAAATTACACTGAAGCAGCACACTGTCCATTGCTTGACAATGCCTCTGGGCCACTCAGAATACACAAAGAAACAGCTTTCCTGCAGATTTCAATATCTTAACTTCTCTTCAGTCATTTTTCAATCATTTTCTTTTAAACTCAGCTAAGGTTTCAAAAATAAAACATCCTGCTTAAGCATCTGTAAAAGAACTATTCTGAGCTTTTCCTGGTACATTCCTGTCAAATCATAGTCTTGCTGTCAGAACTGTAGGAATCGGTGATCATAGCAGATATATCTATACAATGTCTTCAGCACAGACTGAAAAACTTAGTACTTGTCTTATTCTGATATTTGATATTCTCTGTTATATCAAATTTCATTCTTGTAAAATACCTGCAATAAATTACATAGTGCAAAAGCTTATAATTTATTCTGAAAATGTGTGTTTGAACAGTCTGATAAGAATTACCAGTAGTAAGGAATAAGATCAATAACTGGAGTCTGAAATTCAATTTGTGTCAAGTTTGAATTCATGATAGTCCTTACACAGTTGTTTTTTAACCCAGGTCTGGACGTTGCAACCATAACAAAAACTGTTGTTGAAAACATCCGCAAGAAGGATGCTGGGGAGTTCAGCCACCATGACCACGTGCTGGACACAGGCACAACAGAGGTGAGTGCTTTGCAGAGCAGATAGTCCAGTTTTTAAACATGTATGAGCAATATTTTTCTTTCAACAATGGTGAAAATTGCCTTGAAAAAACCTATGAGGGAAATGTGTTGTTCATATGAGCAAGTGAGGGTATTGCACAAATCTCCTTGCTCTATGGTGTATGCTTATTAGCAGCCCTACCTGTATGCAAGCATTAAGTGAAGATAAAGCCCCTTGAAATGACTGCAGCAACCTATGTTGTAGCTGAGACTAGGATGTTGTTGTAGCCTCTATGATTTATGAGGATTAATACTTTGGATCTCAGATGTACCTTTTAAGATGCTGAAGTGGCATTTCTAGCTACAGCAGACACTGCTTTTGCTGACAGTTTCCTTGTCACTGCTATTGAGCATTGGTTGGATCCAACTCAGTGCTTTAGGGACAGCAAGGTAATGTTAATAGGCTCTATTCAAAGTACTGCTTAGAAAGCAACTGATCATTTTCAAATTTATGGTAATGTTTTTGCTGTTCATTACAAAATTTAACCTCCCTACGACAAAAAAGGTAATTTATCCACAAAAGTTGGAAAACTGGTTGCAGGCTGGTGGTGCCCCTGAAGATTATAGCAAAAGCTCCATAAAGCATGTTGCTACAGTGTATTCATATTAAAATTTGAGGAAAATGCATGATAATCCATAGAAAATGATGAGAGATGATGCTCTGAACATCTTGGCAAGACTTAGAAGTTAATTTTTTTAATATTCCAGATGGCAGAGATTTTCTGAGTTTTGACTAAAGTGATCCTTGTTACTATGTTGTAATGCTTTCCAAACTTGTGTATTTCCTTGACTAGATCTAATGTGTGTTGCATCAGCTGTGTGCTTGAAGTGGTGGTGAATCTCTGTGTTGGTTTTTACAGGCGGATCAGCTGAAAATAGATGTAATTGACTGGCTCGTATTCGATCCTGCACAGAGGGCAGAAGCACTTAAGCAAAGCAATGCAATCATGAGGAAGTTCTTGGGTACTAAGCTTCACAAATACTGTAGAATTATTTTTAAATGTTGGTTTTGTTCTCATTGGCTCTTGGCACTACATTTGATATAATTTTGGATCTAGTCTATTAAAAAGCATGGGTTTGCCAGCTTAAGAAGATAAGGTGTGGAAATTGCAAAGCTCTGATACCCAGTTCACATTCTCATAGCATCCAAGAAACATGAAGCTGCAAAAGATGTGTTTGTGAAGATTCCTCAAGACTCTATAGCAGAAATATATAACCAGTGGGAAGAACAGGGAATGGATACTCCACTTCCAGCTGAAGATGACAATGCTATCCGGGAACATTTATGTATTCGTGCATATTTGGTGAGTTTAAAATATGCAGTATTCCAAGTTACTGTTCAGAAACACTGATGGCATTGCCTTGGTGGTAAAACTTTAGCTTTGTCCATTTGTTTTAACTTCTGATTCTTTGATGCATTAAACCTGTGCATGTAATGACATTCTGGTTATTAGATGACTCAAAAATACCCAAACACTGTTTCCAATGCAATCCAGGAAGCCCATGAAACCTTTAATGAATGGTTTAAACACATGAACTCAGCTCCACAGAAGCCTTCTTTGTTACCACAAGCAAGCTTCACTGAAAAAGTGGCCCATGAACATAAAGAAAAGAAGTATGAGGTAGGTGGAAGTCCACTTTATTTACTGTAAACTTTTATGTTCTTGCTTTAGAGGCTGTCTAGTTTAATGAAACAGAATAGAAGACTGCTATTTCATACTATTTCAGGACTCTATTATAAATTATTTTTATGTTGAGAGAGTATGAGACAGTGGAATAATAATGCCAGTGCACAGTAAATTCTGTTTTTTAAATGACTCAGCTTTACATAAAATATTGTAATGTAGTAGTAATATTGTAATGTAAGATCATGTGTTGATTATCAGTATTATTAATAAATGTGAGCATTTGATTTTGCCATTAACTCCATTATCATCTTTTGTTTTCTAAAAGGTGCTGCAGTTTTGTTTTGACTGAAGTTGTTTTTGGAGGTCTGGCCAGTAAAAATATACCATAATCAACTAATATAAACATTTCTTTTATAAACATGGCAAAATAGATTATTTAAAATTATCTTGGCTTTGCTTCTGAACAATCTGTCTGACTCTTTGGACAGGACATTAAGCAAGGAGGGAAATAGCTGTTAGCAGCAGGCTTTTAAGTTTTAGCCACTGGCTGAAGATTCTGATTTGAATTGGAGCTGCACTGCCTGTTGCAGTCTGTTTTAAAATAGTCTTGGAAATTATCCTGTTCCGCAGTAGTTTATTTTCTGTTTCTTTGCCAGATGGATTATGGCATTTGGAAAGGCCTCTTGGATGCTCTTACAGCTGATGTGAAGGAGAAAATGTACAACGTGTTGCTGTTTGTTGATGGAGGATGGATGGTTGATGTCAGAGAGGTAAAATGAATTTTTATTTTTATGTCCTGATGCAGACCACAGAGCACAGATCATGTGTGGTTGTACCTTTGTGCTGTTTAGTTTCATGTGTTCCTGTTTAATTGGCTCTGGCCTTGCATTTGGAGCTTGCTCCCGTTAGTTACCGTACAGATCATATCTGACAGTCCACTCCAGGCTGCTTAGGCATTTTTCTGCCTCTGACAGCACTAACGGTGTGGTTATGCAGAGCTGCCTGTTCCAGGTAGATTTCCATAGCACTAATCCATTGTTTTGCTCTGATAAGGACGCGGAGGACGACCCAGAGCGAAGCCACCAGATGATCCTGCTGCGCAAGCTGTGTCTGCCCATGATGTGCTTTCTGCTGCACACGGTGCTGCACAGCACGGGGCAGCACCAGGAGTGCCTGCGCCTCGCTGACATGGTCGCCTCGGAGCGCCACAGGCTCTACACGGTGAGCTGGGCAGGGCTGCAGGAGCCTGGATGCATCCAAAGCTCTGTGGGCTGGCTGTGCAAACAGCTTCTATATAGGGAGGGAGATACCATATGTTCCTGAAGATCATAACTTTCTTTATCGCTTCCCATTCACTGCAGTTGTAAAAGGTTTCCTTGTGCTATGACTTAACTCTTCCATCTCCTTAACTTTGAGACATTGAGGATAATGACCAGTGTTCTGACAAGCAGTTCTGAGTGCTGCAGTTACAAGTTTTTGGATGGGGGCGATTGAATTTTAACTTCATAATCTTAAAGGTCTTTACCAGCCCAGATGATTCTATGACTCTAATTCAGCTGTAGAAATATAATCGATTTCTTTATTTCCATTATATTTCAGACATGATATAAGCAGGTTTTGGTTTAGAGCATTTGGTTTACCCATGACCATTTTTGCCTCCAAAAGCCTGAAAAACAACCCCAAAATGAGATAGAGCTATCTTGAGCCTACCTACAGGTTTTGGATGCTGCTACTAATCTCCTGTATCTTAATAAATGTCCTTCTGAAATGCCTGATGACCACACAATCTTAAATAGAAATAAATAATCAAATAGAAAAATAGGAACTTAATTAACCACCACTTACTTCTCTGTATCAGTGCTATTCATTGCAAATAAATATAACTTTATGTTTGTTTTTTTATTATTTATTCTTAGGTATTTTCAAAAGAAGAACTCCGAAAGCTTCTACAGAAGCTGAGGGAATCTTCTCTGATACTTCTGGACCAGGATCTTGATCCTTTGGGATATGAAATTCAGTCATAAGTTTTCATGTAGCTACTCGCAAAAACTTCTGAGCATGGACATTCTGGTTATTAACAAAACAAAAGACACCAACAGCATCATTACTTGGACACAGTGTTCTCTTTCTGTGGGCTAAAAAACCCCAACCTTCAGAGTTCAACTTAAACTTGAAAAACTATGACCAACTTCAGAGATGTTATTTGTTATACAACCTTTTCCATTTTTTTTTTCCTAATAAAAGTGCTTGAAAAAGAGAAAATGTTTGTTCATTCTAATACAAAATGTCATTATATAAATTTGGTGATTGTATGAAATTCCTTAATCTATTTGCTACATGCCAAAAAGAGCTTCCTGTAGACTGGAAACATTACATAGCAGTAAAATATGCATAGATACAGGGGGAAGAAAAGTGAGACTGCTGGAAGGTGTATGGGGAAAGTAGGGGAGAAGAAAACAGACACACTGAAGGAAAGGAAAACTAAAAAGCAAAAGTGAGGGGTTACTTCCAGCCCTTCAGAAGCGAAGGAAGCCTTGTTCCATGGCTTGTGCTGTTCTCCTGTACATGAAAGAGTTGCTAAAATGCTGATGAAATTCCCGAACCAGAGGAAAACTGATCATACATTGTTAACCCCCATCCCCCGTTTGAGGTTTTTGTAGTTTATTTCGAAAGCTTGTTCTGCTCTCATTGACATGTGTATACACACGTTTAGCTGCCTTTCCCTTAACGAGACGGAGTGCAGAGGGCACTAGTGCAGTCAGGCAAGGACTTTGGCTCCACCCGAGTCCGTATCTCTCGCCACCTGACAAAGAACGTACTTTGTGCTGTCCATCTGTACGAACGAGGTCGTGTTTGTGTTCGCGCCCAGCCCAGCTGTGGAGAGAGAAGCACCGAGGTGCGATTCTGCGGGCCGGAGGCACAGACACACACACACACACACACAGAGACATACAAACAAACACACAAATACAAGCACAGGCCGTGCCCCCGCCGCTCCGCGCCGCCGGGCGGAGCCGCTCGGGCGGGCGGCGCACCGGAAGGCGCGAGCCCACGTGTCGCGGCGGGGCGGGCGGCGGCGGGCCCGGCCGGGGGCGGGCTGGCGGCCGCCGGGCTGCCTCAGCCATGGGCTGGCTGCCGGCGCAGGGCCGCCTGGCCGCGGGGCTGTTGGTCAATCTGGCCGCCTCCATCTGCATCGTCTTCCTGAACAAATGGCTGTACGTGCGGCTGGGCTTCCCCAACCTCAGCCTGACCCTGGTCCATTTCGCCATCACCTGGCTCGGCCTCTACCTGTGCCAGGCGCTCGGCGCCTTCTCCCCCAAGAGCCTGCAGCCCGCGCAGGTGCTGCCGCTCGCCCTCAGCTTCTGCGGCTTCGTCGTCTTCACCAACCTCTCGCTGCAGAGCAACACCATCGGTACCTACCAGCTGGCCAAGGCCATGACCACGCCGGTCATCGTGGTCATCCAGAGCGTGGCTTACGGCAAGACTTTCCCTCTGCGCATCAAGCTGACCCTGGTGAGGAGGCGGCGGGGCCGCGGGGAGCGGGGAGGGGCGAGGCTGAGGGCAGCGACCCTGCCTAAATCCGCCGTGTGGCCCTCCACAGGTCCCCATCACGCTGGGTGTTTTCCTCAACTCCTACTACGACGTGAAGTTCAGCGTTCTGGGGATGGCGTTCGCCACGCTGGGCGTGCTGGTGACCTCGGTGTACCAGGTGGTGAGTAACGGCGCGCCGGGCTCCCGCTGCTGCCCCGGCTCGGATCGCAGCAGCAGCACCAGCCTCCCAGGAAACCTGCCCTGCTCCCTTATTTCTGTCTGTAAACCACCACCGAATTACCGTAATCCACCATAACCCCTGATAAATTAAGGAATTGAAAGTCCTTGCTGCTAAAACTTCGGGTGTCATCTTTAACGTGAGCGTTATTTTCAAGGGGCGAAGATCCCTATAGCGGTAAAACTCCTCTTTTTCTAGAGAGAGCAGATGTTCTCCTTGCTGAAACAAGTGCCTTGCGTTTGAGATTTTCCCTAGAAAGGATATTTTCCAGACCTTCAGTCCCATGGTTTATCCTTGAGCTGTTTACGTTTCATCAGTATCGTTCTTCAGTTTTGACTATTCACGTTCTAAGGTGATTTTTTAGAGGGTGAATTAATACATAAACACACAATACAACCTCCCTGGGTAATTATTATTTTAAAAATTCATATGTCCAAGGGTTGCCTCAGTCCTTTCTGCTGTAACATTGTATTAACAGCTCACCGGATTTGTTATTGACCATGACTGTAAGAGCCTCCTAAATTAGAAACTCCTGTCATGTTGATGTGATAGATTTAAATGTAAATTTCTTTGTATGTGGTGTACTGTGCCTCAAAAAAAAAAAAAAAGAAAAAAAAAACAAAAGTGAGGCCCTTTGGCCCATAGTGTGTAAGATGATAAGTATTGATCTCTTGACCTGCTTTGGGGGAAGGAGGAGGAAAGAGGTACTGTATAATAATGCCTATTGATGATGTATGTACTGAAAAAATAATGGTACATAGGTAAAATTATATAGATGAAAAAGCCCGAGCAAGTTTATATTCTGGAATCCATGTTACCAGTTAATGTGATTTAAGTAAGTATTAAATGTCAGTTTTCAGCACAACACAAAGACATGTCCTTTTGGCTATAACATCTATCTGCATAGCCATAGATAAGTAGTATTTGTGAAAACATGCAACCTTAAAAATTGAAGTTAGAGTCAACTATAATCAATATTGAAATTAAATCCATTAAATCTGGAATAAACTCACAAAAGACAAATGTGTACTGGTTTTGTTACTTGTATGTAGAGGAAAATGAGAATCTAGTCCCTGCTTAGGCAAGGATACTCAGCTCCAAGGCAGGCAGGATCTGGAATTTGTGTTGAAAATTAAGAGGAGCTGCTATTTTCTTCCCGGCTCCACAACCTATTTGTTCTTCCTCAAGCATGATACTTAACCCCCAGGCTATGGGAAAAGGAAAGTTTAGGCACTCTTTTCACTGCCCCTGCATACAATTTTATTTTCTCCTGTCGGCTTTTTCACTTGAAAGAGACAAACACATGGGGCCTCCAGTGAGGCTCAACAGCCTGCTCAAGTAGTATTGTCCACATGAGACTCTTTGTTAGTAGCCAGTTTGCTTTTGCTCAGGTTTTTCAATTTATGGGGTTTTTTTTCCTCACGTTTAACAGCTTTCTCTTTTGGTTTTAGTGGGTAGGTGCTAAGCAGCATGAGTTGCAGGTAAACTCCATGCAGCTGTTGTACTATCAGGCACCAATGTCCTCAGCTATGTTGTTGTTCATCATACCCTTCTTCGAGCCAGTCTTTGGAGAAGGGGGAATATTTGGGCCCTGGACGCTTTCTGCTGTGGTAAGGCTTTTATTGACTTTATTTGAATAATTATCACTGATGTAGTTAAATTTGATAGTAAGATCCCTCTCTGTGTGAAGCGGATTTTTGTACAGCTGTTGGCTAAGGGGAGATGAGAGGGGCACATGCAGGACAAAAAGCCCCTTGTTGAGTCTGGCCCATTTCTCTGAGAGGAGCGAGTCTGTCAGTTGATTTATCTCCTTATTCTTGTTTCTATTTAGAGGGCATCTGAGCAACAAGGAAATCTGTCAAAATCCAGAAGCTTCTCCTAGTGTATTAAGTGCTCTAGTTCTAGTTCTGCCTGTCCACTCAGAGAAAGAGACACTCTCTACTTCTGTTCTGTGGAAGGATGCCAACATTGGTTGTTCTCTAGAATTAGTAGTTTGTTTTCACCAAGAAGACTGTACTTTCTCTCTGTATCCATCTGTCTAATAAAGAGACAGTGGCATATTCTTACTACTGATTGTGTCCCTCAGTGATGGGTCATTTCTTGTAGCATTGCATTTTATGAACAGGATAGCAAGTATTCACAGTAATAAAATCAGATATTTTGCTAAAATAGTTTTTGTTGTGGCTGTAAATAAGGCTTTATCTCAAAGGTAAAGAATACAGCCTCTATGTGAATGAGTATCCAGATTTTCCAAATCACTCTTAAATGTTCACCAAGAGTAAAGGAGAAAAGGCCTGTAACTCTATCAATGTATATTTATGGATGTCATAGCCTGAGCTGTTTATACACATCACCAGTGTCTGTACTGATTTGAAACTGTTTCTATTTTTGTTCTCCATATGTTTTTCTTGCCTGATACTTTGCATTTAGAAGTAAATGAAACTAAATAAATAACCTGGACTGTATCTACAAATTGCCAAAAGCAAGTCAGATGACTGACTGTATCTATTAATCCACAGATAATGGTACTGCTGTCTGGAATCATAGCCTTTATGGTAAACTTGTCCATTTACTGGATCATTGGAAATACATCACCTGTCACGTATCCTTTGTAACATTGGTTGTTTCTCCTGTTTCCAGATTAATTATGTTGGGCTGAATTATGTGGGAAAATTGTTTGATAACCTTCCTGGTTTATTTAAAATGATGAAGCTGGAAAAGAATGTTCATGTTTTAGTGTACTTTGTTTCTTTGTTTGGGATTTGTATAGGTAATGGCTGTTCACTCACTGACCTTCATACCAGCAAGGAATGTTAATTCACGCTTTGACTGCCTTGAGGAAGTGTTGGCATGTCCATCAGACTGCAGTGAAAAGGGGTGAAAGGCTTTAGCTGGAGGTAACTGCAGCCTCTGGGATTAGGAACTGTATGAGTTGAGTCAACACAGTGTACCATTGCATGATTTGGGTAGAACTAATGAAAATTCCAAGTGTTTCTTTTTACAAAAAGTACTACTGGTATTGGCTATTATCCTTAACAGATGTCTAGGTATAACATGTTTGGTCATTTCAAGTTCTGCATCACCCTCCTGGGAGGGTGCCTCTTATTTAAGGATCCATTGTCTGTTAACCAAGGCCTTGGGATTCTGTGCACTCTGTTTGGCATTTTAGCCTACACCCACTTCAAGCTTAGTGAGCAGGAAAGCAATAAGAGTAAATTGGTCCAGCGTCCATAGAGCAAGAGCTTCGGAAGACTGTTGTGAAGGAAAACAAGTATTTAAATGTGCATTGATTTTAGAATGCACAAAATTGCCTCATCCACTTAGATTTATGGTTTTAGTTTAACTGCCAGGATTGTTATTCTGTAACTAAACCAAACAAACTGAAGGATGTAAAATGCTGGGGTTTTGCCATCTCAGTCTCTCCTATCGTTTTCATTAAATTAGAACATAAACTTTAAAGAGAAAAAGGCACACTTCAAATTGCTGTGAAAATTGTACTGAAGTAATTATATTTTTTTGCATACCAATTGAGATCATGATGGCTACAGTTATAATACAGAGAGAGAGAAAGAAAAAGAATCCTGTCTCTATGATCAAGTCAGTATTGCTGTTGTGAAGAAACTTGGAGGTGCTTTTATGCAGATGTTCTGGTATGTAGGGATTCTTCCTCATTTTTGTCTGATGAACAAAGAAGAGGGAAACATACTTTGTCCAGTCATTTTGAAAAAAGGCTGCCAGACTAATTCCTATTTCTTTTATATGCTTTCTTATTTATGGCTTCAACAGAGGGATAGATTTTTAGATGAAGAAAGTAGATAAAATTATAGGTGAAGAAGAAAGCAGAAAACTTGAAGCCACAGGCCAAGCTGTGGAAAAAATAGGAAATCAGATCTAAACAGTTCATCTTAATTTTTTCTTTTAATTTGTCAGGACATTAATGAAGTAATTGACATTTTGAAAAATCTTGTTACTGCTTTATAATTTTCTCTGTGCCAAAACCAATATTTTACACAAGATCTTGTAAATACCTGTGAGCCTAATAAAAGCTCTGGTTTTGTGGTAGTAATCAAAGGTTTTGCAACCTTTGCACACAGACACCCATGCTAAAAAATATTTTTGAGAAGGCTTTGGAAAGGTCACAGTCTTCAATGGGCGTGAAGGTTGCCCAGTTCTCTCTCTTGGCTTCAGCACCACCTCCCTTGCTCCCATGCCTTTCCCCAGGAGTCACCTTGGGTGGGATCTGCACATTTGTCTGTTGTCATCGTGTTAGGGGAGAGGCCCAGGGCTGTCTGGACATTGCTGGGTGTGAGGCAGCATTTCCTTAACAGACAGTCCTGGGAAATGTATCTGAGCAACTGAAGAGTGCAAGGAGGGATCTGCTGCTCTAATTAAAAGTGCTTTGAAAATTATTTTATGATCAGGCACTTGTTTTGACAACGTGGATAGAAGAAGTTCAGTGCTGTTCTAGTTTAAAAAAGGAAATAAAAAATAACCATAAATCTGGTGAGAACATATGTTCACTATATTTGCAGGGTTAGAATTTAATTGCAGTATCTTAATCCTTACATGTTGGGGTTTGTTTTGTCTTCATCTACCTCTATCAGATTTAAAGAGGGGAAGTGTGTGAACAAAACCAAGTATTTAAGTTGTGTGGCCACTGACAGAAATAATATTTGGTTCCTCTAAGTTTTTTCCAATAGAGGTAATAAGCCTTTGTGTTGGAAACAATGCAACTTTTCTCAACCTTGTAAAATATTTATTGTGTTACAGAGTTCTTGATTTAAGAAAAAGTTATTCCTCTGTGTAACCAAGGTTTATACAGTAACACTCTATCATTTCAGAGTTACAAATACCTAAATAATTTTACGTCTTTGCCAACTGTTTCTTGGACATTGTACTGGTCCAAGAAATTTTTTTTTTTAAATACGGTTTTGTAGATCTGTATAATTAGTTTAAAAATACAGCCTGGACTACTGAAAGATGTGTTCAGATGTCAAGCTCTGGATGCATATCCTTCAGTATGTACATTGAGAAGGCCATTTGCATTAATTTGTGCCATGCACAAATTCTTTTGAGATGTAGATAGACTGCAAAAAAACAGCTAGAAAACAACTGAATTACATGCCTGTATGACAAAAATATTTGAGATGACATGAATGTAAATATATATATAAAGTGATAGAATGAACTCTACAACCATGCCTGGAAATACAAAAGACTGTGTAAGGAGAGGAGCAAATCTGCAAGAGAAGGTTAACAGCATCATTAAAAAACTACATTATAAATATAATCTGGTGCTGGAAGGTGTGTGGGAGTCACTTAAGTGATGTGATTTTTTTTCATGAATTCAGGAATTCTCTTTTAAGATCTTCTTGTTGTATCTAATAAATAAAGTATATTGAACTTTGTCATATGGTTCAAAATATTAAATCCAGGATGCTTGTGCAATTGTGGGATAAATAGATCTTTGTATGTATTGTTTCTTTAGATACCATGTGTAGGGTGGGAATAAATTTTTAATCATTTGTCTGATACCTGCTTATTGCAGAAGAGAGGAGTTGTCATTTTTCATCTTCCTTTTGAATTACATCACTTTGGGGGTCTAAAAGTGCATAAGACAAAATGGTACCACGTGGATTTCTGTCCACATGAATATGGTGGGGAGTTTGAACTTTTTGGACTCGTGGCTCAAATGAGGGGAACTTTAAATCCTGAGGTAAAACTGGAGTCTTATAAAAATCACTTATACTTGCTTATTCTATTTTCCACTATTTCACTTGAGTGTGTTCTCCTGCTAGCTTTGTGTATTTCAATGAGTTTTGTCTTTCCTGAAAGAGAAACTGGAGACTTGCCTCCTTCAGCAATGTGTAGTCATCACCCTGTGTGAGCTGTTGCAATTGAAGCCATACCATACACACCCTGGTGTTTCCCTTCTGCTTTCATTTTACTTTATATTCATACTTTATATGACTAAACTGTGGTAATGGGGTAGGCTTTGGTCCTTTTCTGCTATGCAGTGCTTTGCTGCTGTATTAGCATTCTTTATTTTAAAAAGCTACCATTGATGTACTTCAAATGGAACTGTAGATACCAAGAGGGCATTTAAAAATGAGAGCAGATGATTCTGATTAAAAATGTGAGTGACAAGTGGTAAGTCATCTAGCCTTGTCCCCAAAAACACTTCAGAACAACATCCACAAGGTTTTTTCATTTCCCCCAAAGCAATAGAAAATATGACTTAATTTAAGAGATACTCAGTATAAAGCTTGGTGTTGCTTTTAACTTTAACTTGGTAGCTTGGTGCTTGTTTGATAGCTTTTACCTCAGGTTTTGTACAACTTGCTAAGTTCTTGCAGGCTCCAGGGCAGAGTGCCAGAGGAGTTTTCCTGTAGATGGGTGAACAGCTGCTCTCTCAGGCTTGAGGTTGAAGGAGCATGCTTTGCTGCTGTTACATGTATGAAAAGGAGGTTTGTCTTGCAGGAAGTCGCCAACATTCAGGACAGAACTGCAATTCAGCAGGACTATATCCTCTCTATGTCTCATTTCATTAAATGAATGCCCAGTGATGGCCTGGGACTAAAGCAACATTTAATGTTTGTTTAGGCTACCCATAGTTTTTTATTAAACTTTTTAAAAAATATTAGTGGTAGTCAATTCTGGTTAAATATTAAGATGAAATCTCATTTTTAATAATGTCTTATTATATAAGAGTTTCAGAAGAGTGTTTTTTAACATTTTGGAGTTGAGCTAATGTCTAACCCACATCTAGTTTGTCAAATCCTCAAAACATATCAAAAGATGCTGGATTTCCTAGCTGGCTTTATATATTGGTACAGTTGGGCTGCTGAGGAGAGGCCTGCTCTTGAGCAAAACTGGACACTGGCATAATGTTCAGATGTTTAGCAGTGACTAAGAAACATCTGGCCTGAAATTCATCAATGTACTTGGGGATGGAAAAGGGCTCACTGATTGGTGAGAGCTTTTTTTAATTCCTGCTTTTTATGTCCCTGCTTTTAACAATAGGCTTGCAGGTTAAGAGAATTCAGAGAGCAGTACTTAGTCCCTCATATCACCTTTCACATTAAGATTTTTCTTCCAAGATGGCAGTTTTGCTTCCAGTTAAATAGTTATGTCTTACCTAGACTATGAAAGAAATGGAGTTTGGATTAAGGACTTGCAGGTGTTTGTGTTATGGGGTTTTTTCCTCTTAAAATTTTATTTTAGCCTTTCAAAACCCAAATTCCCTTTTTAATAAGAAATAAAAAAAATTATTTTAATAAATGAAAGGTTACTGTGCATATTTAGTGAAAATATGTTGTTTTGGAAAAGAACTTCACTCTTCTAATTTTGAAGATGCAGCTCTTTGTTTTTTCACTGTTACAATCAGGCAGATGAAAAGAAGCACTGGCTTTTCTGCTTCATACAAATTCATTCTCTTCGTGTAGGTGCTCTCCCTCTGATTGCAGTCTCAGCCTTCCATTTGACAGCTCAGTTGTTGCAAATATGATTGGGATGTCAGCTGCAGAGGGTTACGAACACAAAGGAAAAAACTATCAGCAGGAGCTGATATAATCTTGGTGATGAGAAATCCTACTTTAAGACAGAGACATCTTACCTAACAGGCCTGTGCTAAGCAGCAGGCAGAGAGTGTGGGTATCATCTCCAAGCAGGTATTTCAAAGAATGCAAGAGCCTAATTGTTTGCATTCTTACTGTGCTGTAGTAGTTGACAAATTCACTATAAAGCAGTTTTTAATAATATAAAATTGAAAATATAAATGCCATTAAAAAAAAAAAAACAACAAACCAGCAAGCTGGGTTCAGACAGTGTAAGATCTTTGCCAAGCTTGTTCCATGGCAGTGATTAACCTTCTTTGAGAGAAGGGAGCTATTGTTGTTTCTCCCCTGCTCCAATGGTGCTGGGCTTGGTGAAGGAGGGTTTGTGTTCCTGAAAGCTGCTCTGCTTTTTTTTCAGCTGTATCAGTTGGTCCAATGAAAACACATCACCTCTCCCTGTGGGGCTTGTCTCACTGAAGTTGCTGTTTCTGCTTTCATCCGACTGACGTGGATCGTTCTCGTCTTCCTTATGTGTGTAAAATGACCCAAAAGGTCTAATGGGCCTAACGATTCTGTTGTGTGGTTCTGTGACCCTGGGGACTGCAGCATATTCCACTGCCTTGTGCAGCTGCAGTGTCCTGTCAGCAATAGGGAATCCAGCCCTGCACAAGAGGTCATAGTTACAATCTACAGTACAAGGGCTAAAGAAGGGGGAAATATGATCCCTTTTCATTGTTTTAGCTGCCTCACAGTTTCTAACACTTTCCAATTTTAGTCTTTGTCATTTCCCTTTTGTAAGTGCATAAGCTCCCTTTCCTGTTCCAGTCTGTCCTTTCTGTGTAGTTATGATACAGTTTATGGAATTCTGGAATTGAGACAGAATTTGTGTCATTGCTCACATAAATATGTTGATCTTGCCCACTGCTGCTGTTTTTTTTTTACATAGGGGGCCCTTGTCTGCTACCCAATCCAGAAAAAAATTATTTGTTTAAAATACAGGAGGAATCAAGTTGACCTGAATTAAGAGACAATTAGTCACTTCAGGAGTTGCACGTGCCTCCCCAGCTCCATTTGCTCAGCATCAAACAGGTACAATGTGCTGCCTTTATAATGGATAGGCAGAAACAGACATGGGCAGATTAAACATAATGTAAATAAAGTAAATTACTGATTTAGAAGCAAGTAGGGGCTAGAATCCAAAGGCTGCATAGAGGATTGGCATTGCAAAGATATTTTCTGATCTGTTTGTGGCTTCGCTAGAACATGAATACAAGCCATTCATTTGAAGGCAGTTATATTCAAGCTTATATTCAAGGAGCTCCAAGAAGTGCAGCATGGCTGTTGGCTGTGTGGGTAACATGCACATGCAGGATGCACGTGTAGGCCAAGTAGCGTGTCAGAAAAGGGTAGGATTATTTTAGAATCATAGATGGCTATGTCTCATCCAGGAAGTGCAGGGAGGAGATCTCTGGTTGAAGCACAGCAAAAGAATGTAATTTTTAATGACCTTGGCACAAAAAGCTTGTTTTACTTTCTTACTAAGCAGAGACTGAGAAGCAAACTCATTTAAAGGAGCTGTGTTCTGAAACACATGGATACTGAGGCCATAGAATAGAGGTGGTTGTGATTAAAGAAAGAAAAAGAAGTGAGACAATGGATTAAGAAACAACTGAGAAGAGTAAACAGCACATACACATCTAGGCAGGTTTTTATGTATAAGGTCTAAGTTTAGGTGCTTAACTCCACAATTAGGCAGCTCAATAAGAGTGCCAGATTTGTCAGTGTGAACTTCTTCCCTTTCAAGAGAGCTTGATAGAGAATGGCATTGGCTCAGCACTTCCGAAAAGGAAGCTGCATAATTGACAAGTTTGACATTTTTTTGTTTCCAACTAAATTAGGTATCCTACTCAACCAATAAATTGAGTCCTTTTTATGTTTTCTTACTCTGCCCACAATGTTTTTAATCCTCCTTATTCTCTGGGAAAAATAAACCATTTGTGCACTTTATTTTCTAGCTTGAGTGACTGAATGCATTTTGCTTTACAATACACCAAAGTTGTATATTAAAAATTTGGATTAAGATCTTCTTCATCAAGCTTCTGTCTTTGAGCTGAATGGAAAAAGTCTCTCCAGCTCCTATTATTCAGCATCAACGGCTGTGAAATAAATTCTCTCCAGAGTCCAAAGCAGCATTAAAGTCTGGGATCCAAAGTGCTTTACTTGTTAAGTGCATCTCTTGCGGTGGTTAGTCAGAAACTGGTTTCCTATTTGTTAATCCAGTTGGGAGAGGAAACCTACAGTGGTGATCATATGCCCTCCAGGAAATTATGATACATTCCTGAAAACATACAGTCTTGCTTTTCTGTTAAGGTGGTTCTTTTGATCAGGATTAACAATGTACCAATGTTTTTCAGCTAGAAACATTCCCCAGAGATGCGGTAGATTTTTTTTCTCAAACAAAGCCTAAGCAAAACTTTCCACGAAGCATTTTCCATTTCATTCATAGCTTTGTCTCTGTTGGGATGGATATGTAAACCTTCCTTCAATACCCCTAAACCTACAGTCTCAAAGAGTTCCAGCTGACAACAGTGTGAAGAGACATGTGGGAGGTTGGCACTGAGCTGGGATTGCTGAGCACCTGCACCAAGCTGTTTTTATAGAAATAGATGCAAGCTTACAGAACCAGACTGTCCAGTATTTGGATGTCATTCAAACCTCATCTTGGATGCTGAAGACAGAAATGTAAATTCAGAAACTCTGAGAAATTGGCAGATGCAGTTGAAGACACGCTCCTAGCACACAGGATATGAGAGGGCACTATCAGTGGAGTGTCATTTTCCTGCTTAAAGACACAAGTCCCATGTCTCCCTATGGACCTAGCTTGGCCTTTTGATTCTGCCCCTTGATCCGTCTGAAATGGGAAGTTTATATGGCGCTCTGCTAGGCAGAATGGCCACAAGCGGCTGCAGAGCCTTCCTGTGCCGGCAGACAAGGGACAAGGGGGAAGGGTGACACCACACGGCGAGAAACAGGATCGGGGGAAACGGGGCGGAGCGGGGTGCGCCTCTTGCCATGGTCCGGATGTACCGACCACACGCCCAGACTCAGAAGACAGGTTTTGAAGGAGGAAGTGTCACACATAAACGAAATGGTGAGAAAACACTATTCTCATGTACAGTTACCAGCCTCTCAGACAGAAGCCCTCAAAGAGCTTCTTAAGCACTCCAGATATTGATGAGCCTTTAAGTGGTCTGGAAGTCTTTGGGAGACTGGCTCTGAGCCTCAGTGGCTTGCTTCCAGCCTCTGCAGTCTCCTGTGGACTGATAGTTCCCTATTCCCCTTGTCCCCCGTATAAAGGGAAGATTTTTGGAATGTAAATCGTATGTTGATCCTATTTTTCAGCGTTCTTTATTTAGCTGAACCAGGCTGTGCTACATCATCTCTTTCTGCTTCCTTGACAGCCTATAGTAATTCACTGGATGTCACACAAATCACAGAGATATTATTTATAAAGGCTGGTTAATTTTCCAATCAGTTACTTGTCCCTAAGCAAGCCAGGATTTAAATTCCTTCAGGTTAAGTATTGTCAGTGTTTCGACTGAGTGTAAAAGTAAGATTAAAAAGTCCCCTCATCTTCAGAGCTTCACTTTAAAAATGAATTTAAATCAGCGTATGCAAAGATGTCTGAGGAAATTATTTTATGATGTGATGTCCTTATTGTCTAATGAGATTTAAATTTGGGGTGCTAAGAATGACTGAGATGAAGAAAAATTTATGTAAATAGTTTACTGCAAAAGTGGTTTGACAGGATTGGATTGTAGTAGAAGCTAGACACACTGAGCTCTAAAGAGGGATAGTTTGCATTGGAAACTGGAACCAGAATCTAGTAAAAATGGAGAGTTGGTATGCAATATATAAAACATAGATAAAACCATACCGTTTTCTTAGCTTTAGTGCACTCATTGTTTTACTGTTGCATAAAATAATTGTATGGCTGCACTAATCAAAAGGACCCAGTCCGTGTGCAGAGCTTGCCAGTGATGTGTATCAATACTGCTGCCCAGCTGCTTCAGGCTTCTGCTTTTCCAGAAACGATTGTCCTTTTCCTGTCAGCAAAGAGGAATGTGTGTCCATGCCGCGGTCTCCCGTGGATACAATCCTTGAAATACCAGTTTAACATGCCAGAGTGAGAACTGAGATATGGGTAGCGATCCTGTCACCGAAACTGCCCGAGTTGTGCAGTGAAAATCACTCCATCACAAATGGTTTTTCACCACACATTTCACGTATTTATACAGAATAATCCCAAAGAAATTCACGTTCATTGGTTTTAAATCATACAAATCGTAGTATTCTGTTTCCTACTGGTTATTGATCCCTTCACCTTCGATGCTAATTTGGTCCTCATTCTTCGGTTGTTTTAGCAATCTTTCCCCTGACCAGGTGTCTCCTACCGTACTGGGGCTGGTAATGTTCGTTCATGTTCGCTTTTCTCCTTTGTATCTTCTGGCTACTCCCAGTCTGTAGATGTTAAACTCAGTTGACCCCACCCAAACAGCGTCTTTTGAAGACAGACTTCAATTCCCCTTCCCCTGGGCAAAAACAAACCCCTGACATTAAAAATGTTAGAATTTATATAATTTTTAACAATCCCTTCATCTTAAATTGCGTTGCAAAGGCAGTAACTTTTGCCACAAAGTCCCAACAACAGCAGAAGGGAGTGATGTCTCTTATTTTTAAATCAGCTTTCACAGAAAAGGACACTTCCAGTTTGCAGTACAGAGCAAATGAGTTATAGAACATAACAGCGTGCAAACTACCAGAAGTGCGTCCTTTGGAATCATCAACACAACTCATCTTGCAAACCTCTCGGCTCCTTTGCAACACAGGAAAAGCCGGCTTTGGATAGCTAAAGTAATCATTCTTTGCTTCTCCCTGAGTGACACCTGAGGGAAACTTCTGGGACTATGGTCCCAGTTTTAACTGGTTTATTAACCCAGGTGAATGGTGCAGGAGATAACATTCAAGGTGTGGTTAGATGATAAGGAAAAGACCACCGAAGGGCTCAGTGCCTTCAGAAGGAGTTATTTCCCTATTTCCATCTCCAATTCTCTGCTTCCAGCTGTGTGTCCCTGCTGCTCTCTTTATGATGTTTTATGTGTTCTTGATAAAGCAAGCTGACATACTAGCAGCAAATACAAGTAAATATCCTGCTGTTGAATCAGATAAATCTGTGGTCAAAGGAGACAGAGCCAATTCAAAGAAATACTTTGCTAGGAATGCACAGCTCCTGGCGAGGCCATTGTTTCAATAGGGCATTAGATGAGCTTGGGACATTCTTTTGGTGAGGTATTTGATGGGCTCAGCTGCATCACCAAACAGTACAGGAGGGCTGAGGCAATCCAACACCACACCTCTTCCAAAAACATTCACACCATCAGCTTGCATCTGTGAGGAGACAAGGAGAAGAATGGAACACCTCTCTCACAGTGGTGTACCCTGAAATCAGCCAAGCTTAATGTAATCTTTCTCCTCAGTAATGCTGCTGTGTAAGACAGCTGAAGCAGATTCCACCTTTTCCCTGCCTACCTGTGTGCTGCCATTCCAGTGATTTCCTGGGCCAGCTGTTGTGTAGCTGCTCGGGACTACCTCAGGGAACTGATCTACAGGAAAAAAAATTATTTCTCAGGTTTGCTTGGTCACTTTATCCACTTTATACCATAGGTGCACAAATAACAGAGGGGGAAGCAAGAGAATGGAAAAAAATGGCTGAGAATAAATCTTTCTGAAGTAACATGCTACCAACCCTTTACAAAGGGATGCATGCTGATTCTTCATCATCATGCCATTAAACACAACCATTTTCATTTGGCTCTGCAGCTAAGTAAGCCCCACAGCTGTTGTATATCTTGAGCAGAGCACATAATATAGCTGATTAAGAATCATAGAGAGGGTAAGACAGGCCCAAGTCAATAACTCCCTGCAGCTCTACTTATACCCCATGCAATATGAAAGAGAAAATGAGATATTGTCATATTCTCCACATTGAATGAATTAAAGATCAGTATTAGCAATTATCTGCCAAAAAGTATAGTCTGTATTCTAACAGACTCTCTTCAATATATATGGGGGGGGGGGGGAACAAGTGTTTTTGAGAATCTTTTTGAAACTGTATTTTGGCATGGAAAACAGATCTGTGCTCTCAGATGATGTGTTCTCACTGTAGTGCATTTCAGGGTATGTTTGTGTGATGCTTGTTTTGCTTATGTGAGCAAATTGCAGCCTGTCCTCTGACAGCAAAGGCATGCTGCAGTAATATCTTACAGTCCCACAACAGTGGATTTGGGATTTTTTTTCCCTTGTGAGTTGCACTACATGGTATATTTCTTTCAAGGTGTCCTACCCTCTGGCCTTGGCTCATAGCTGAACAACATGTTGTTAAGATAAACAAGGGAGGTCAGAAGTCAAAGCTCAGTACCTGTATATCTCTCCAAGTACAAAAAAAATGTAGAAGAATTTGCCAAGTTATTTTTAAACTACAAAGGTGATTTAAACTGAGATGCTAGGGTGGATATTGCAAAACCAGCTCAACAAGGAATACCAAAAATCCGTGCATTTGCTTTTTGTGCAGGCAAGAAATAACTGAGATATTAATGCTTCAATGGAACCGAGCAAAGCACAGAATAGTATTTTGTATGGCTTCATCATCTGCACTCACAACTTAGTTTGTGTCCTGCTTTTCCAGTGGCATCAATGGGTTTGTGCAACTTTTATCCGAGAGCCTTTTTTGGGCGTTGTAGATGGAAAAACTCCTTTTCTGCACCAGATGGCGCAATCACCAGCGAGCCTCTGGCTCTGCGCCCCAAGGCTCCGAAACTGCAGCGGTGACTGTCGCAGCGGCTAATGGAAACAGGGCAGGAGGCACAAAAACAAGTTTAGTGGCACACACAACCTTCAGAACTTCATTTGGCTTAATACTTCCTCTCTTCAAATACTGCCTTCCTGATAATGACTGGATGTTACTCTGATCTGTACTGCCCACCGGTACTTAGAAAGAGGTTTCAATTCGTAAGGCAGATTTCCCTTAATTTTACTGTTTCATATTTAGTAAAAAAAAACAAAAAACCCTAAACAAACAAACAAACAAAACAAAACAAAACAAAAAACTCCACCACCACCACCAAAAAAATTCTGGTAACAAAACCAAGTCATGGACTTGGGCAAGAACCACCTGTTACTATTGGAAACTGCTACCAGGTGGGTTTCGGGAGGAAGCTATGAAAAGTTAAAACTCTACAATAAAAGAAGAAAAGCAGAGTGTGAAATACATGGATATCAAACCACTTTTTAAAAGGAGCAAACCCTCTCTTGCTATATGCTTCTTTGTTGATCCAATTCTACAAACATTTTCACATATAACTACCATGAATCAGGACACATAAGAGTAATTGCAGAATAGTTTGTGAGCTCTTTGTATGAAACTACTTTTTATATCTCTAGAGCGTGTATGTGTATATATAATATATAATATACTGTGAAAATACTAACAAAATACTAACAAAAATACTAACAAAAGCAGAAATGACATGGAGGAGAGAGGGATGTGCAAATCCCGGGAAGAAAACACTGTTAGAGGCAAAGTGGAGAAAATCAGAAATGAATGGGTAAAAGAAGCTCAAGACACTGCTGGTCATCCCAGCCAGTGACTGGCACCTGAACTGTTCCACTTCCTTAGTGTTTCTAACTGCAGATGTGAGAATGTAAAATGAGTGAGAGCCTTTTCTTTGACCCAGGGCAAAAACATTAAATTTTTCCTTGATTTCTGTGGCTGTTGTATTCCAGGGCCTTGGAATCCAGCTCAGAACAAGCAGGTAAACGGTCACTGCTTGTTGCAGTGGAGCTGTGCTGCATCTCTGTGGGTCACAAAACTCCTCCCAGGAACACCCAGTTCTACACCACCTCTCTCCTGAGTGTTGTGCTGAGGTTACTATTCCCTTGCTCCATGGAGACAACTGTTTCAGTTTCAGTCTCATGAATGTGCTCCTTACTTACATGTTGTACTGAAGAAGCTGTGCTATCAAATATAGAGAGCCAGCAGAAAGGTGACTTTGTAATTCATCAGTAAATCATATGTTTAGGAAAGGAAGAGGGCTGAGGCCTTTTTCAGGAATGGATGGTTCATCCTTTGTCAAGTGAAATCATACACCAGTCAGTAAGACTGCATCAACTAAACATTAAATTGTGGAGTGGACCACAAGAAGGTCTGCAAGCAAGAACATTGCAGATCCTGTAATCCAAAGCAAAGCACATATTCTTTATATAACAGGCAGCTAGAAAGCAAGTATGGAGCATGCAGAGGAGATGTGGGCAACTGGGGTCAGCAAGAGTGGGACAATTCTGGGAGATAAATGATCAGGTACATAGAATGGGTCTGAGTTAAGGAGCTGGTTGTGTAATAAAATCCCTTCTGGGTTTTGTTGTTACAAACAAACAGTCAAGTAACAGCCAGACACTTAAAATAATTTTTTGTCTTTTCTTCCTCTAACTAGATGGCAGCCTGACTTGAATAGTACTTCAGGCCTGATCTCATTATCAACTGTAATTGTCTCCATGCATAGCATTCCAAACAGACTGGATTTGGATTGCATGCTCTCAGCATGTATTTGCTCTCAGCTTCTCCTAGAGCTAGATTATCCCTGAATACATTTCAGTTTCAGACTGAAAGATACCTCAGTGTTTCTCATGAGTCCTCTTAGCCTGTGCACACCCCACGCACCTTTCTGGGCCACTCCCTTAAACAGAAATGGTTTGTTGTGCAGGACTGAACAGCACATTTGAATGACAAATGAGCACTGAATTAAAAGAACAATTCTAAACTGAATTGGTATAATCCTAGTTTGATTAAATAAGTCAGATGAGCATGGTTATACTTGGGCTTTTCTGATCTAATTACATACAATCAAGTACTTCTAGGAAAGATCACCAGATTGTTTAATTTTCACAGTTTAGTAAAGCAGGATATGGTCATTACCTAATCACATATTTCACCCCTGCTTAAGAAGAAAAGCATGTTTCTTCTCTTTTATTTGACAGTAAAAGGAGACTTTTGCTGAGATTTCTCCCTTTTACTTCTTTAGAATTGTTCCATGAGCGTCTTTAAAAGTGAGGACTAAACAGAAAACTAGAAGGCGGAAAACAAACCTTTCATTCTGTGTTAGATATTGAGCAGCAATGCAAAATACTTGGTTTCCATTTTTGCCAGTTGGCTTCCCTTCAGAAGGCATACACTGTTATGTTTAATTGTGCTTGTGGCTAACTGCACTACTACTAAATAGGAATCAGATTTGGGCAGACAGATTACCAATGTCTCCCAGATAGATGAAGGAATAAATATACCAAAACAAAAGCAGAAGAACTGCTCTTTTCTGATGTGGGATTATTCTACCTCCAGGTGGTTTTGAAGCAGCTGTAGTTAACGTGCTCAGGAGCAGACACACCTGGACTAAGTGCCCATGGGAGGGAGGTAAGAGCTCACAAACAAATGCTGGGAAAATATTTTTGAGACCCTCTTTTCCAATACACCTGAAGTAATTTTACAGTTTTCAAAATAAACATCTGAAGTTATGGACACGTAGGAAACTGACACATGGCACATGGTGTGATTCTCGGAGGTGTCCTGTGCAGGGCCAGGAGTTTTACTTTGATGATCCTTTTGGGTTCCCTTCCACATCAGAATATTCTGTGATTCTGTGGCAAGACACCAGAGTCCAGGGTGTGCACCCAGGTGAAGCTGTACAGCTCTGCCGTGGCACCCAGCCTGCAGAGTAACTGGGGTAGTTGGGAAGGGCAGTGCAGCCCTGGGAAGCTCAAACGTGCCTCCTGCACACCAGGAAAAAACAAGCTGGACAGCAAGGTGAGTTTAGTGTTCCTTGTTAAACTACTGCAGTAGCATTGCATGTGGTTTTTGGGTTCCCACTGCTGCTATGAGCCATACTCTTGACTCCTGCCTGTCTGTTCAAACTTGCTCCCAGGAAGGCTGCATCTGCTTTTCACTTAGTAAGACCTGACTGTCATTTCTAGTAAGAATTTCTGGTGGAGGTGCTGACATACCTCTCCATTGGGATAGGTGTTATATGGTGAAATATAATTTCCCTGAATCAGATATGCTACTACTGGCGTGAGGATTTCTTATCACTGTGCTTTTTCTTACACAACAGGAGTGTCAAAAAAACAACAAAACTCCTTCTCCTGTATTTGTACAGAATTGTGCTGACCCACTATCTGGCACGTGGGGTCACAGCTGCAGCAGGCAGCCCTGGCAGAAAGCCACATTAGGGAACACATGCCCCAGCATGGGGACATTTCAGCATCTTTCTTCCTTTGTCCTTTTTCCTAGAGGTGCCTGACAATCTGCAGCACACAACACAACCCCTTTATATCACAGTAATAGAGATGCACCCTAAGGCTTCAGAAAAGATACATCAGCACAGTGCAAAGCCCTGGAGAGTTGCTTTGTGAGAGGAATGTTACATTTGTCTTTACAAACAAACTGTAGATCTGTTGGTAGGTAAAGTTAGCACCTATAGATAAAAGAAACAATGAGAGGGATTACACTGATTGATGAATGGAAAAAGAGATTTGCCTTTACAAACAAACTGTAGGTTTGCTGGTAAATAAAATTGGGTAACAGAAGATGAAAGAAGCAACGGGGAGGGGGAAAACTGAATTCTACAAGAATTAAAAATTAAAAGGGAGGGTTATACATTAGAGGGGAATGTCAGGTGTCAGGCGTTCCGGGAAGTCTGTGCCTCTCGAGTACCTCAGCCAATGGGGAAAGAGAGAGGGAAAAGCGGCCGGGAAAATAGGATAAAAAGGGAGGCTGCGTCCTCCAAAAATTTGAGAGATCCCAGGGGAATGCCCCATGGCCTCTCCCTTTATTCGAATAAAGCAAAAAGGACTCCTCTGTCTCCTTTTTGGACATAAACCTCTGGTGTTTGTGGGTTAATTTCCCTTACAAATTGGGGGCCACCGTCCGGGGCGGCAGGCAGCGGTGGAGCTGAAGGCGCGCCTCACCCAGTTTCGGTGATCAGCTCCCCGGGTGCCGGCTGGCACCGGGCGATCGATTGGGTTCCCGAGACTGTCCAGGAGACAGACGAGTGGCGGACCAGGGGGGTCCGTGAAGAGTCCGCAGGGAAGGACCACTGAAAATCTCACCGGTGAGTAAAGTGGGATCCTCGGGGAAGAGGTACACCTGGGAGGGCGCCCATGGAGGGCAGCACAGGTGAAACGGGGAACCCATGGAAGGTAGCACAGGTACACCTGGGAGGGCGCCCATGGAGGGCAGCACAGGTGAAACGGGGAACCCATGGAAGGTAGCACAGGTACACCTGGGAGGGCGCCCATGGAGGGCAGCACAGGTGAAACGGGGAACCCATGGAGGGTTGGAAGGGTGAAGCCAGGAAAAATATTGTTATTTTGTGCGGCCAGAGTATAAGTTGTCAAAGGGGCTTATAAGGCCATGTTATATAGATGCCCTGGGGGGGCAATACGGGAAATCGAGAAGGGATCTCGATAGTCCATGCCCTGAGGGGCAAAAAGGGGAGTTGAGAGAGGGTCTCGACAGCGGCGGATGGATGGAGAGTGTTTGTGTGTTGGAAGAGAATTGAGGAGGAGTGTGTGATAGGTATGGGTGTGGCAATGAGCGGCAGGTCCGAGCACGGAGCTGTGGGACCAGGAACACGGGCTGGGGGCTGTGGGGCTTCCGGGGCTCAGCGCGGGGCTGTGCCTGACCCCGCCAGCCCCGGGCAGGGCCAGCAGTGTCCACTGGCCCCCGTGAGGCTCGGGGTGCCCCGGCCCCGTAAGGTTTGGGGTGCCCAGCCGCCTGCGATGCTGCGGGCCGTGCTCGCTGGGAGCATCGGTGGGGGAGGAGCTGTGTTTGCACTGTGACAGGACGCAAACTGACTCTGGTATACCGTGTGTGATAAAGAAAGGGAGAACGAGAATAAAGGAATATATGGGAAATGCAGATTGTACGTGAAGAGATTAGGATTCTGTTTTAAGGATTTTGTGAGTTTTGCTGGAAAATACAAGTAATACAGGGAAAGGCATGGGAATTTGCTAAATGTGTGGGAGGGGTTTAAAAAGCATGAGTTTCTGATTGCTCCTCATTGTGACTGTAATTTACTGGGAAGAGATTTGATGACTAGAATGGGAAAGCAAATTAGTTTTGTGAAAAGTAACAAGAGTAAAAAAAAAAAAAAAAAAAAAAAAAAAAAGATGTAACACAGAGTCTGTGTTACTGTCTGTAATATCTTTATGTTAAATGTCTGGTAAGATTTATGCTGAAATGCAGCTGCAGAGATATACGAAGTTTGTTTAGGCAAGCTTTGCAGAAAATATTAAGAGTTTACTCCACCCTCAGGAGTTAAGCTGTTGCAATATGTAGATGATTTGCTGTTATAGGGGGAGCAGAAAGAGGTGGTTGAGGAGAGAGTCAGATATTTGGGACACCTTCTGACTGAGGAGTTGCAGTGTGTTAGTCCAGAAGGAGTGCAGGGGATTTTTGCCCCAGACTGACAAGGAGTTGCGGAAATTTTTGGAGTTGGTGGGGGACGGCGGAGCTTGGATCGAGGATTTTTCTGTTGTGGCTAGACCTTTGTGTAACTTTTTAACCCAGAGCGGTCCTGGTGTTGTGATGTGGACACCAGAAGTGGAGCAGTGCTTTGGAAAATTGAGGGATGGATTAGTTGGTGCTCTGGTCTTGGCTCTTCTGGACGCAGAAAAGGAATTTCAACTACATGTGGGTGTTGAGCTGGGTCATGCTAAAGGAATTTTCGTGTAAGAGAATAAGGAACACAGAAGCCTGTCGCCTGTTTTTCTGAGTTGTTAACCCAGTGGCCAGAGGCTGGCTCCATTGTCTGCAGAAACTGTGACCACAGCTCTGATAGGGGCTGACAAGGGGAGGGTATGTGATTGTAAAAAGTTTAGCACCAGATTAAAGCTTTGTTAACTGAGAGAGTCTCTATGTGGATGACGAGTGTTCGATTATTACAATATGAATCTTGTTTAATGGAACAGGAGGATTTAGAATTTAAAAATGGGGAAAATTTTAATCCAGCCTCCTGTTTGAATGGCCCCGAAGAAAGGGGGAGACAGGAGGAAAGCCATGATTGTATCCAGGTTATAGATCTCCAGACTAGAGCTAGGGAAGATTTGAGAGATAATCCCTGGCCTGAGGGAGAGAATGTGTTCCTCGATGGGTCGTCAAGAGTAATAAACGGGAAGCGTTTTACAGGATACTCTATCGTGAATGGCAAACAATTAAAGGAAGGGGGGAGGTTACCGCCCACCTGGTCAGCCCAGACAGCTGAGCTGTATGCGCTGATCAGAGCCTGTGAGTTATACCGGGATAAGACAGTGAATGTTTTTACCGATTCTAAATATGCTTATGAGGTGATACATGCATTTGGGAAACTGTGGGAAGAACGAGGTTTATTAAATTCTAGGGGAGAGACGTTCGCCCATGAAAACTTGGTCTCTCGCCTATTGGAGGTGATGAGTTTGCCAAAGGGGGTGGCAGTGGTCCACATTGGGGGGCATCAGGCAGGGTGCTCAGGGGGGGGCAGTGGGAGGCCGATTGGCTGATGGGGAGGCTCGGAGAGCTGCGTTGTTGCCAGAGGTCTCTGGGATCCTCCCCTTGCTCCCAGTGGCTGCACCGCTGCCAGAGAGTCTGTCTTTCCCACCAGAGGAACTCGAGATAATTAGGGGGAGTGGGGCAGAAGAAATAGGAAACAATTGGTTTACAAGGGATGGGAGGCAGTGGATCCCAAAAGCTCTGGCCTTACAATTGTTAAAACAACTTCATGAAGGGAGTCACTGGGGCTCTCGAGGGTTGGCAGAAGCCTTCCTAAAAATGTATGCTGCTGTGGGTCTTTTTAGCTTGGCAAAACGAACTATTGAGGGTTGTTTGACTTGTGCTAAAACCAATAACAAGGTTACAAAGAAACTTGCCAGGGGAGGGAGGCCTTGGGCTGTACGTCCCTTCCAGAGATGTCAGGTGGATTTTACTGAAATGCCCCGAGTGGCAAGGTTTAAATATCTTCCGGTAATAGTATGTCAATTAACAGGCTGGCCAGAAGCATTCCCTACTGTTTCAGCAACTACAGGATTAGTTGTTAAAGTATTTCTGGAACAAATAATTCCAAAATATGGAATTGTGGAAGCAATAGACTCAGATAGGAGAACTCATATTACAGGAAAAATTCTTCAAGGAGTTATGGCTGCTTTAGGGATACAATGGAACCTGCACACCCCCTGGCACCCCCAAAGTTCGGGTCGGGTTGAAAGAATGAATGGAGAAATAAAGAAACACCTTCTGAAGCTGGTGATAGAAACCAAGATGCCGTGGGTATGGCTCCTGCCCCTGGCTTTGGAAGAATAAGGGCCAGATCCAGGGAAGATATTCAATTATCTCCCTTTGAGTTAATGTTTGGAATTCCTTATCCTTGCAACTCTCAGCCTAGTGGGGGGATAGAGATAAGTGATGTGTATTTGAAGCATTATGTGTCTCGGGTACTGTCTCTTGTGAAATCTCTTCGACAGGAGGCTCAGCTGGCACAGACCCTGCCTTTGGACTTTGCTGTTCACAACATCCAGCCAGGAGATTGGGTCCTAGTTAAGGAGTATAAAGAAGCACCACTGGTGGTGAAGTGGCGTGGACCTTTCCAGGTGTTGCTGACCACAGAAACAGCCGTCAAGACAGCTGAACACGGGTGGACCCATCACACTCGGGTCAAGGTCTCTAAGGCCCCAGAGATTTGGACATCTCAGCTGGAGGAGAAGGACGGGAAGCCGCAGGGGCGGACTGGAGCAGTAGCAAGTGCGTCGACATCGAGGGAAGCCTCGTGTGCCTACCCACAGACTGCCTGCTGAAATAAGTTTGTGTGGGCATCCCACCTCTCGGATCTCCAGTCACTGGGGGGCCAGCCCTTTGCTGTCACTGTTTTCCTTTATATTAAGCTGTTTCTGTGCCTTCACTCACCACAGGTGCAGAAGACAACGTGAAAGTAAAAATTAGGTTAGGGAATTACATAACCCAGTTAGAATGTTTCTCTTAATGATCTTACCTTTATACTGTCAGTTAGGATGGGGCCAGGAATGGGAAAATAAGTTTTTAACCTTAGAAGAAGAAGTAGCAAAAACCTTTAACCTTAGCAATTGCTGGGTCTGTGGGGGGGGGGCCAGGAGGATCTGAAAACTGGCCATGGGTGGCCAGCCCAGTCAAACCTAAATGGTGGGTTAGCACCCTGAGTGAAGTCCATAATGGAACAGGATTCTGGGATGAAGAAGGAAGTCCATGGCGGCTTCATTCTTCTGAAAGAGGCACTTATTGTCTAAATAGAACAGGAAGCATATACGTGGGGAAAAGTGTTTGTGACTGGACTTTATCTTTGGATTTAGATTGTTGGACCCCCAAATGCCTTCCTTATGATTGTTCCAGATATCAGGGCAGATGGAATCAAACTCATGTTAAGCTCTCAAATGGTAGCTGGGTAAAGTGTTCCTACCATTCTTACCAGAAAGATTTGGAAGGCTGTAAAGCAGTGGGGAGGGATAAGGTTTTTTTGACTCCTAACTTTAAAGCTGCCCCCGAGATAATTCCACAAGTAGGACACATGTTGTTCGTGACTATCAGTGGAAGTGGCAACACTGGAATGGAACTTGAACTCTTTTTAACAGGTTCTGGTCCCAATCTAATAAAACAGATCTGGGATGTAACTGCAGCTGGAAACCTCATGTGGGAGCATGGAAGTGCAAATACTGTGATTCTTATGGTGGTGCAACTATTCTTGCGGGACCACTAGGCCCAGGAAGCAAGCTGTATTTTGACCCCCCAGTAGATCATGAAAATTGGGAAGGTCCCTTTGCCAACGGGATGTGGGCTTTAAAGGGGCATTACTGGATTTGTGGCCAACATGCCTATCGCAGGTTACCCCCAAACTGGTCAGGAATATGTTATGTGGGGTATATCAGACCTCTGTTCTTTCTGCTACCACAAGTTCAGGGAAACCAGTTAGGAATCAAGGTATATGATGATCTAATCAGGGAAAAGAGGTCAATTGGTGTATTCTTGGCTGGGGGGAGCAGCCAAAAGTGGGGTAATGATGAGTGGCCAGCTGAACAAATCATACAACACTATGGCCCAGCCACTTGGAATCCTAGTGAATTAATACCAGGTGCCAGAGAACCCATTTATAATTTAAATCGGATAATTAGGTTACAAGCTGTCTTTGAAATAGTAAGTAACCAGACAGCTACAGCTCTTGACCTTCTTGCTGACCAATCTACTCAGATGAGAAATGCATTATTTCAACACCGGATGGTATTAGACTACTTATTAGCAAAAGAAAGGGGTGTGTGTGGCAAATTAAATGACTCAAACGGCTGTTTGCAAATAAATGACAATAGAAAAGTGGTGAAACAAATAGCAAAAGGAATAAGAAAGTTAGCTCATGTACCTGTCCAAACATAGAAAGGATGGGAATGGGACATGTTTTCATGGCTACCTGGTGGACTGTGGGTTAAACAACTGCTTTTTTTCCTCTTATGTGCTGTAGCAACTCTAGTCTTTTTACCATGCATGATCCCTTGCTTAATACAACTTATTCAACATGTGATCAAGGGGATGCAAGTTATAGCCATGCCTACTGACCCAGAGATGGCTACAAAAGGACAGAAATTGATGTCATTGCAAATAATTGCAAAACCAAAAAGGACACAAGAACAAGAAATTAAGACAATGATAGCTAAAGTTTGTAAAGACAATTACTAAAAATAAAAGAGGAGGGATTGAGAGGAATGTTACATTTGTCTTTACAAACAAACTGTAGATCTGTTGGTAGGTAAAGTTAGCACCTATAGATAAAAGAAACAATGAGAGGGATTACACTGATTGATGAATGGAAAAAGAGATTTGCCTTTACAAACAAACTGTAGGTTTGCTGGTAAATAAAATTGGGTAACAGAAGATGAAAGAAGCAACGGGGAGGGGGAAAACTGAATTCTACAAGAATTAAAAATTAAAAGGGAGGGTTATACATTAGAGGGGAATGTCAGGTGTCAGGCGTTCCGGGAAGTCTGTGCCTCTCGAGTACCTCAGCCAATGGGGAAAGAGAGAGGGAAAAGCGGCCGGGAAAATAGGATAAAAAGGGAGGCTGCGTCCTCCAAAAATTTGAGAGATCCCAGGGGAATGCCCCATGGCCTCTCCCTTTATTCGAATAAAGCAAAAAGGACTCCTCTGTCTCCTTTTTGGACATAAACCTCTGGTGTTTGTGGGTTAATTTCCCTTACATTTGCATTTATTTCTTCTGTCTGGGAGGAATTCATAGATGGCATGACATTATTCTATCTGATTAAGAGCAAATGGCTTGGAGATGGGACCTGACAAAGCCAGGCCACCTACGCCTCTGATCAGCATCTGGCAAGGACCATATTGTGCTGGATGCTGAATAGGCAGCTACCAGGAAAGGATAAGTAGGACATGTTGGGGGGAAAAAAATTACAGTAAGGAACAAAAATCAGAAATTGAAGTGTTTTAATGGTACATTCATTCACTTGAGTTGGGCACTCCTGCAGCACAGGGGCCTGCCTTTCCTCTGGCACATGTGCCTATAGGTAGACCAGATCCATCTCAGGACATAATTTAGCTTGTACACATTAAACAGTAAAATGTCTACAGCTAAAATCTGAATCTATATTAAAAAGGGTCTCATGCAATGTTAGTTAACCACAATGTAAAGTGAGTGTTATAAGTATTTACTTATAATGCTACAGATCTTTCTTATAGCATTATAAGTAAAATACATCGGTGTGAGGACATCTCCTTTTCTTTTTGCAAACCTCAAATAGTGGAGAAGTCAGCTCTCAAAACTGTACAAGTTTATTATTCATCCTTCAAGTAAACTTTTAAATTATATTTGTCCTGAATTATCAAGCACAAGAAAATAATTGATGACACAGCAACACCGTGTGACAAACAAGGATTGCAGCACTGCATATCAGAAAATATCCCCCTCTTTCCCTAAGATAGCACAGACAGCATATTTTACCTACTTGCAGTCTCCCTTGAGATTAGTCTGTCAGAAAAAAGAGATAAGATTGTCCTTGAAGACTGATAAAAATTCTAGACAGAAACTGTTGTGTTTTTTAATCCTTATCATTTAATGAATCGGTAATTTAAATCAATTATTTAAATAATCTCAGTCTCAAAGTCATTGGTCACAAGATGCTTATTGGTAGAGAAATGGAAAAAGAAAATCATAGTTATGAGTTTGGCAAGTCTTGGATGGCAGAAAATTTATTGCTAATTTTAAAAAGCTCTTTAATTTCCACACAGCCATAACAAAATGATATTGTGCTTAAGATGAGGATCAATAATGTGATAGCTTGGGAAGAACTACATAAAGAGTTTGGTTTGGTTTCAGTTCAGTAAAATACATTTTGCACTGGAATTAAATAGTTTTTGTGTCATCTGTATGAGGACAAGATTGAGCATCAATAGTAGAGCTGTTTAGTAGTCATTCACTTCCATCCTCTTGCATTTTTGTGTAGATGGAGTTTTTTCCTAACAATGAAATTAGCTAGCTAAGGATCTCAGGAATTAGGGTGCTGGGTAGAAATGAGTCTGACTGCTTACTGCAGGCATTCTTTACTCCACTTGAAAGAGATTTCTGTTTGCCTTGAAATCCCAGCACTAAAAAGAGGTGAGCAGACTTTGCAAAATTCTGGCAGCTTCTTGGTTGTCCCTCACTAGACTTTGAGCTTTACATTCTAGAGGGATAACAGGGTCATCTTGAAAATCCATCATCACACAAATATCTAGATTGAAACCGTTGCTGGAATTTTTACAGGGTGCCATGGTTGCTGAGAAGCTCTATTTGGCCAACAGACAAGTCCAGGCAGTTATCCACTGCTTGTTTGGACAAGTTAGTTGTCATGGAAAAGTAGCATTACGCTCCCTCTGCTCTAGCCTATCTTTAGACACTGACTGCAGCGCTCATGCTCTCTGACAAAGCTTTTATATATCATTCAAAAATAATTTCAAAATGTCATCATGAGCAAAGAAAAAGCCTGAGAATTAGAAAAGGCAGTCAGACTAAAAACTAAACAGTTCGAGCTGAAGTGTAGCAACCAATAACTAAGTGTGAAAGTAACATACTTCCCAACACCCTACAATTAAAAGATACAGAAAATTATAGAATGGGAGATAAGAACATTGGACGACAACCTCCAGGTTTTGGATGCAGAGTTTTCTCCTCGTTCCATCTCTTGAATATCTCTGAAAAAAAAAAATTTAGAAGGCACGAGCGACCACTGGAAAACCCACGTGGGTCTATTCCCGTGTCGGGATACCCCCTTGTCCGGGCATCCCTGTGTGGGGCTATTCCCGTGTCGGGATATCCCCGTGTCGGGATACCCCCTTGTCCGGGCATCCCTGTGTGGGGCTATTCCCGTGTCGGGATATCCCCGTGTCGGGATACCCCCGTGTCCGGGCAGCCCTGTGTGGGTCTATTCCCGTGTCGGGATATCCCCGTGTGGGGCTATTCCCGCCCCGGCCGGGCTGCCGGGGGAGCTTTTCCCTCAGGCCGTTCCCGCAGCTGTTCGGCGTTGGGCGCGCCAGGGGGCGCTGCGGGCTCCAAGATGGCGGCGGGCGGCGCGCGCGGCGCGGCGGGCCCGCGGTAGAGCCCCGGGCAGGGCCCCGCCGGTCCCGGCGCTCTGCCCGCCGCGGGCCGGGAGCGGAGCGGGCGTGGCAGGCGGTGCGTGGGGATCGATCGCGGCTCGCTCGGGGGCCCAGGGGCACCGGGGGTCCGGCTCGTCGTTCTGCGGCCTTCGGTGCTGGGGGAGGGGCTGCCGCTGGGGGAAGGAGGCCGGGCGGGCGGGGGCCGCGGGGAAGCCGCTGTTCCTCCCCGGCGCCGTCTCTCCGCGCCGCCTGAGCCCGCCGCGTTCGGCGGGCGCGGTGAGTCACGCCGCGCCGGGCCCGCCCGCCTGCCCCCCGCGGTGGCTCGGCGGCGGCGCTGCGGGTCATGCTCGGGCATGTCGGGCCGGGCCGCGCGGAGCTAAGCCCTGACTTGCCCTCCCGGCAGCGCTATATAAGGCCCGGCCCGGCCGGGTCGGCCCAGACGGCGGGTCCGGCGTGTGCGCTGGACGGGGCGCCCAGGTGAGTGGGCCCCGCCGGCCTGGCGGCTGCCGCCCGCCCGGGCTGTGTCGCCGAGTGCCGCGATCTGAGGTTTTTCTCCCTTAACTGCAGGCAAATGTGCAATACCAAGATGTCCTCCCTTACGGATGCCTCCTCTGTCCCCGCTTCGGAGCAAGAGGCGCTGGTCAGTAGCTCTATTGGGCGCGATTTTTTTGCATGCTTTTTGCAGAGTTTTAGCGGCTTTTTCAGAAGAATCACTGTGCTTAGGGAGCGATGGTTGGAGAAAAGCCAGGAAGTCCAGCCAGTAAAGGTGGTCTCTCTTTGGTTCTGTAGTAAATAAATCTTAATCGTAATTGAGAGTGCAGGGTGATGGTATAGGTCTAGACTGTTTCATGGAGACATCCTGGAGATGGTTTTTTACTTTCTTTTAATAAAAAGGATCCTGTGATCCAGTTTGATCGTGGTGAGTATGGGTGGAAATTTTTGACAGATGATAACTGAAGAGCTGTGGGAAAGCTCCATCGTACAAAACATACTGTTGATTAAATAATCTGATGATTTTCGACTTTCTGCTCTATTGGGATTCATAAGAAGGTTGTAAAAAGAGTCTTCATTTCTGTTCATGGCTTTACATTTCCAGGTTTTCCATGATAGAGTGATAGTTCTGCTGTTTCGTCTTTAGATTTCCTGAGGATGGAAGCCTTTTACACCTGAAATGCGAGTTTAAAAACTATATGTACAATGATGAATGAACTAGATTATCTTGTGTAGAAGGGTAAAGCTTAAACTTGACTTCAGAAAAACTTAAAAAATGTGAAGTTGCAGAACAGCAGACTGTTCAAAATTTTTTTTTTTAATTTGTGTCTTCCTTTTTTTTTTTTTTTTACATCATATTGTGTTATTACTGTCTGCTGTCAGATGTGCAAAGCTACAGAACTTCGTACTTGTAGGAGTCAGGAGGAGAAGGCTGGGGAGTAAAACTGGGCTTAGCTGTGGATTCGGGGTTCTGAAACTGTCTTGCTATGCTTAGCTGTCAGTACTACTTGAATAAATTATTGCTTGCTTCCTTTATGAAACTCTAATATATATGCCACATATTCTACATAATTCAGTTCTTAGGAGGGAGTGAATGAACAGCTAATGTTGTCCAGGAGCTTAGTTAATTTTTTCATGATGTGTAATTCTTACATTAATTTCTTGTTAGCTCACTAAAACTTAACATTGGTTTTAGCAGATCTTTGGAATGGAATGTAGGGGAGTTCCCTTCCTTCACCCTTCCCTCGAACATTTATTCCTTGTCTCATGGTATTTTATTCATACTTCCCTGTTTTGGTTTGGGGATTTTTTGTACTTTCTGTGGGTTTTTTTTAGCATTTTGTTTTATGCAATGTATCAGGATAGCTAAACATTAGCCTGGTTTTAGAACGGTTACACAGTTATTAAAGAGGTGACACTAGAATATACTGTGCTGGGAGCATCAGTGACTCCACAGGCGTTGCTGTTGTGGCATTCCCTGCAGCTTGTTCTTGTCTGCTGGCTCAGCTGTGTGGGACAGTGCAGTTTGTATCTATGGGGGAAGTGATTTTTCTTGTTTAATTTTTCCTCTGCCTTGGAAATTGTCATAGACTGACTGCAGATTAAACTGCTGGCACAGTCTGGGAGGCCATTGCAGAGGTAGGAGTGAGTGAAGTATGGTGGAAGGGACACGGTGTGCTTGTCCTAGCTAAGAAAAGTCTTCAGAGGTAAAGCAGCCCAGCTGGCAGATGCAAAACCAAAACCCCAGAAACTGTCACAGAAGGAGACTAAGAAAGAGGTGGACCAGTGTTTTCCTTTATCACTTGCACTCTGGACCTGACTCCCTATGGGAGTCATGGTCATGGTTAAAGGAGTGAAGCTGAACTCCCCAGGACCCAGCCCTGGCCTTGGAACTAATAAACAAGTCCTGTAGCTCCAGTTTAGGAATTTGTATTTACCAGTGTGTTGAGGCTTAACCCCAGCTGCCAGCTAAGTAGCATGCCTTGTTCCCTGCCCCCCAACTCCTTGGTGGGATGGGGGAATCAGGAAAAAAGGCAAAACCTGTGGGTTTAGTAATTGAAGTGAAGTATAAAAGTAATAGTAAAGAAAAGGAAGTTAAATCCAAGGAAGGCAAGTGTTGCACAATGCAGTTGCTCATCATGTGCTGATGGATGCCCAGCCTGTCCCCAGACATCAGTCAGCACCTCCTGGTCAACTCCCCTGTTCATAACACTAGGCCTGACATTCTGTGGTGTGGAATATCCCTTTGGCCAGGTGGGGTCAGCTGTGCTGGCCATGTTCCCTCTTGGCTTGTTGTGCACCTCCTCACTGGCAGAGTGTGGGACACTGAAAAGTCCTTGACTTAGTGCAGCTACTGAGCAACAACAGCATGTTCTGAACATTATTCTCCTGCTAAATCAAAAACACAGCACTGTACCAGCTACTTGGAAGAAAATGAGCTATCCCAGCTGAAATCAGGGGACAATTAAAGACTGGGGTTTGAGCTAAGATATACAGTGTATGAGAAGTTTAGTATGGTTTGGTTCATATTATTAGCTTTTAAGTTTGAACTTTGCAAAGTGAAAAAGTTGAGTGAAGATAGGTTTTAATGCTGTTGTATGTTTGCATATCAGATTAATACAGAAGGAGGAAGACAACCTGTATAAATAATGGGTTTTTTTGTGAATAATTACTGCATACTGTTTTTCTCTTTCCACACACAGGTTAAACCAAAGCCACTGTTGTTGAAACTGTTAAAGTTAGCTGGTGCTGAAAAGGATACTTTTACTATGAAGGAGGTAAGAACTTTTAATCATTAAAGGTAGACTACAGTCAGTACTGTTAGATTGTTTTGGGTTGGGTAAATGGAGGTGGGAGACAGTTCTTCATAGCTTGTCTAGAAATTGAGATAAGACACTGTGTTTATTCTCCTGCTGACTTATAACTGGATATTTAGCGAGTTTCTCAAAAATCTGAATAAAAGTTTCTAGTGGTCAGTAGAATAGCAGTGTTCTTTTGGAATGATAGATGAAAATCTGTCGGCTCAAAGAGAGTTGTAAGCAGAGTTTGAAGAGCAAATTTTAATGTATTTAATAAGCTTTGTCTTTTATACTTGAAGCAATAATCTGGGTATTTAACATCTGTATTTAATTTTTTTTCAGGTAATATTCTATATTGGACAATATATTATGTCTAAGCAATTATATGATGAAAAACAACAGCATATTGTACACTGTGCAAATGATCTCCTGGGGGATTTATTTGGAGTAACAAGCTTTTCAGTAAAAGAACACAGGTAAAATGGGATTCTTTTCGAGAGTCTGGTTGGGAAATGATGAAGAGCATAATGCCTATGTCCCTTTTTAAACTCTTCGAATCTTCAGAGGTGGTAAGAGCTCCTTTATGGTTACATGTAGCTAACTTGTATCATCTCTTTCTTTATCCCTGTTTAAGGAGACTATATTCAATGATTTCCAGAAATCTGATAGCAATCAATCAACAAGGTAAGCTAGTTTAGGAGGTTGATTTGTTTCAGTAGAGAGAATATAATTTACATAATGTATCTTGCAGGTAGTGATCAGATAACAAACAGCAAGCTTTCCAATGTTAGCTATTTGGCTTTGCTGACTATAGTCCAGAGCAATCACAAATAGTGAAACAAAGCAAACACTTGCCTCTTCAAGAGGAGAAAAATTTCCCATCAGAGCATTTGGGTAACTTTATGGACTAGAACCAGAAAAAGCACAGAGCTGAACAAAAAGGCTACTAAATTACAAACTCAAGTCATTTGCTTGTATTTGTTACTGATGAAGACCTCAACAACATATAAAGTTTCAATATGAAAAATTAACTTCTTAAACTTACGCCAGCAATGAAATCAGGGCAAAGGCTCCTGGTTTTTTTGGGTTTTTTTTTAAATGTTAGAGTTCTATTTTAATTTTTGAAACTGAATGTGAAAAACATTTAGAACTGGTCATTCTTAGTTATACTCAGCCCTGTTTTAAACAGGCTGTATTTTTTTAAAAACTAGCTTTGTGGTGATGCTGTCGATAGCCACTCCTTGAATGGAGAATTGTTATACACAGTCCTGCAGTATAAAAATGTTCAATATAGCTGTAATTTTTGCCTAATGTGGGGTATGATACAGAAGTTAAACAATGGAAGCCATTTTGTAAATTGGCTTCTAAATCTGTATAAAGGCACCCTTTGTTTCTAATTTTTCCTAAAGGCAAATGTTCAGCTGCTGAAGATGGGAAACTTGCTGTCTTTGTCATCGCCATTGTTAAGCTTGCAAACTCAAATTTATCTTTCAATTGTTTTTTCATGAAAGATTCTTTATTAATTCAGAATCTGTCTGTTAGTAAGCATATATCATTAACAGCAGCTGACTTTTCTTCTGTCGCACGTCTTTTTAATTCAGGGTTCCCATAAGATGATAAGTACTGAAAAATACTTTGGAGAGGAAAAAATAATTACTTTTCATGCCTATATTCTTTCATATCTGCAGAATCACCATTTATGCACAGACTTCATTTGAAGCCACTTATCATAGAATTCTGAGCTGCTTTCTGTTGACATTTCTTCTTTCTCCCCACATTTCCACTTCTGTAATGTTACAGGGAAGGTGCTGTACACACCTGAAAAACAAAGGAGCGTTGTGTTTTTTTCCATTGTTGCAAAATGTCTGGATTTTAGGTTTTACTTAGAATTTGCTTTTTGAGCCTGAAATTAACTTTTTTTGCTATATTGTATTACGGGTTTTATTTTGGTTTGGTTTCAGACTCTACCCCTGTTGACACACCTGAGGATGATGCCACATCTCAGCTTGAAGAAGAAAATGTTATTAAGGTGCTATTTTTATTTTATTTGGATAAATTTTCTGAGTTGTACATTCTGTTCAGTTTTGCATGATAGTGTTAATGGTTTTGTGTAGTCAGTTGATTCTAGCACTTTACCTCATATTCATGCTCAATCTTACTCAGTATTTCTATTATCAGGAGTCAGTGGAAGAGTTGGACGAGAAGCAGACTTCATCAAACATGACTTCCAGACCAACTACATCTTCTAGGAGGAGGACACACAGTGAATCTGGTATCTGCAGATTTATGATGTAGAGCTTTCAGTAGCATGGCCACTTAGGGGGGAAAAGCTACGTTCTCTTGTCTTGCTGACTTGAAAGATGCTGACAAATACTAGTCATGTTTTTCTGCTTATCTAAAACAAATTGTTCAGTCTGAAAGGAAAACACAATTCCTTGCATTGCTCCAGTGTCACATTGCAGTTTGGATCTCTAGAATTGTTAGTAAGATGATGGAATAACTTGCTCCACAGCTCTGTTAAACTTTTTCACATCAGCAAGACTTTATCAGTCATGTTATCTTCATGATGAGAACACTTCTGTTTGTAATCGACTGATATCATCAAATTAATTTCAATTATCTCTGTAGACAGCCACAAAATTTGACATTTTGTTTGTTCACTAAAGCTGGTTTTCATTGGATTTCAACTGGTGGGAGGCATCAAAGGTATGGTAGTAGCACAGGATAGTTTTGGATATATTCAGGTACCCCATCGTTCATTAAGCACTCGTTAAAACATTTGGTGACCTAAGCATCATATTTGCCTCCCCTTCGTCATTACTGTGGTCATTCAATAATCACTGGCAAATACATGTTCAAAATACAAAATTTTTCTTCTGATAAGTAGCAATGACAATCTGGTCAGCATAAACCTGAGTAAGTTTCTCAATGGAAGCATTCTCTACAGTTCTACAAAAATATTATTCTGTGGAATTTCTTGTATTATTTTGTTCCATCACTTACTGCCTCATGACTTGGTGGTTGTAATTACCTGGGCAGTGATAACCTCCTATCACTGCACTGTTCCTTTTCTTCACTTGCTCAGGAGCATTTTTCAGTTCCTCAGCTTTCAAGCAGTATTTTTTGTGTCCCTCATCGGCCCCTGTTACATTAAGTCAGTCCCAAACCAGTGCTGTGTTTCTGAGCGGTTTGCACTAAATTAAAAGAACACTTTAATGTTGTAACTAAAACTGATGAAAGGATGGAAAGTCTCAGTTAAACATCACAACCTGTAATATTTAGGCATAACACAGAGCACATGAGGTCCTGTGTTGTGCTTACTTATTGTAGGTTTGATTATTAACTCTTGGGTTTGCATCCATTTATTAGTTTGTTACAACCTTAAGAGTTCTTTTAATATAGTGTTTTTATATACACTTTTTTTCTAATTTGTAGGAAATCTTCCCTTTAAACTACTATTCTTGTTAAATTGGGATGGTAGCGGCTCCTTTGGAGCCACTAAATAGTGTATAGAGACCTTGTGGTGATCAGTATCAGTACAGCATGGAGCCATGACAACTAAATGAGGACAACGATGGACAGGAGCAGCCTTTGTGCCTGGGGGCACCAAGTTTGGTGGGGCTCTCAGGGCTGAAAAAAGAAAAGAAAGGGGCTGAGCCAAGAAGCACCAAGGGAAAGTAAGAGAAGTCTCAAAGTATGTACAAGTGTTTTGTTCTCCTTTTTTATTACTGATTTTTTACAATGAAAGATCCGAGACTTGAAGACTTGTGGATTGTCCCAGTGTGATTTGCAAGGCAAGGGAGAAGATGGGCAACAGAGGGTGGGTGCAAAAGGCACCTGTGGGGAGGCAGCAGGCTTGTACCAAAGCCTGTTGAACCAAAAGTTGTTGGCATCTTGGGAGATTTTCACTCCGCTGCACTGACATTCTGAATTTACAACACATTTTTACATAAAATTGTTTTTTACTAGATGCTCTAGAAGTCAATGGAGCTTACTTACCCCTAAAATGCTGTGCTCTTAGTCCTTATGCTGCTGTAGGTGGTTGTTCCAAAACACAATGCATTTATGAAGTGTTGTCTTTTTGCCTTCAAACCAAGCATGCTTAATAAGCATGCTTAAAGCAATGCTTTCAGAGTTCAGCTTTGACATGGTATGTCTTGAAGATTTTCTTGCTAGGGTGCAATGAAAGTTCTTACAGTTTTTTACAAGAATCTTCTTGAGTAAATACAATTACATACAGTGCAACAATTCACTGACAAATATGTTGAGGTGTCTGAAACTTGAACCTGAACTTACCTTGCTTAGCACAAGGTGTTCTCTGGGAACTAATTGCTCTATCTCCCTACAAATTCTGGAGTGGACTCAGAAGCCCTCTGAAAGTGCCTTTCTGTCTGTTGCCTGTAGAGGGAGTGAGGACAAGTAAGATTCTACCTGTATTTCTTAAAATTAGGAAGGGTTTAACATGTCATATGTGGAGTAAAAATTCCTTCAAATTTGCAATTGTTTTTCATGTGGAGTTTGCTATTCATAAGCTCTACTGTTGGGACAAGTGGGGAAAGCCAACCCCTGAAATACTGGTTGCAGAAACATTTCACGCTATATGGGTATAAGTGTTACTGTGTCTTTTTAAATAAGTCTTAGTGACTTTTTTGCCCCATAAAAAAGTTACTGCAATTATTATATTTCTTTATAGTAAATAGTATTTTAAGCTTCTGTTGAGAATGTTCAAAACTGCACATTGCATAGATGCTTTTGAGTAATAAAATAATTCTTGACTATGCCCAGAAGAAAACTCTTCAGATGATCTGCACAGTGACAGAAGAAAGCGACACAAGTCAGACAGCATTTCTTTGACGTTTGATGAAAGTCTCTCCTGGTGTGTAGTCAGTGGTCTGTGCCGTGAAAGAAGCAATAGCAGTGATTCAACAGATTCTCTTTCCATTCCTGTAAGTCAAAAGAGAAATGTAAAATATTTTTGTGGTAAACATTTTGCAGATGCCACAAGTGCAAACATGTATCTGAAAACACAATGTTCTTAATTAAAAGCAGCAATGCCTTCAGTGCTGTCTGAGGAAAGAAAAGAGGTTGAAAGAAAAGTAGGTGTGTGGGTGGAGTGGGGTTTTTCATAGATCTGCTGGCAAGCTGAAGTGAAATTTTTAAAAATACTAACATTGAATATTCTTTAAAAACCCAAGATCCTCACTGCTTGGTGCAGTGGGGAAAAAAATGTCAGATGTATTTTGTGTTTTAAAATAAGTATTTCTTACAATGCTAAGAGACAAAAAGAGTCACGGGCATTCCATAATTCAGAGTTAGGTGCTAGTTTTGGTGCAGCTTTGGTACTCAATGGAATGCATGCTGATGGTGCATTGTATTCATTTGCCATGCCACTACTTAGAAGTTTTATACTGTTTTTAGCAAACACCTAGGCAAATTATTTGTGGTTAGATTAAGTCATGAAGAGCTGAACTAACAGTATATGTGGTCATGTGTGAATTTTGAACATACTGTGTTCTAATTTGACAGAACTAGTACTCTATCTTCAGTCTAGCTGTTTTGTAATTGTTAAACCATGGTCTCAGACTAAACAAAGTTTATTAGAACAGAATTTAATGTCACACAGCCAAAAGATACCATCTTCTTGCGTCTGTTCTTTCACTTTTTTAAGAGGGACTTTCTGAAATAATAACTGCAACCTTTCAGCTGCCTGTAGGCTGAGTGCAGTTTCTTATTACAGAGCCAACAAAAGGCTTCCAGACCTAGCTTTATTTTTACCCACCTATGATTTGTTTAGTATTGTCTCTCACAACAGCTGGTCCTTTTTCTTTCATAGGTAATTATACTGAGTAGTACAGTATCCTGAGTTGTTTTAACAGTAATGTTGTGTATATGGACTGGTGAGGTTGAATATGTGCTTGCTTTTTTGTTTTTTTCCAGGATCTTGATGCTAGTTCATTAAGTGAAAACTCTGATTGGTTTGACCACAGTTCTGTATCAGACCAGTTTAGTGTTGAGTTTGAAGTTGAGTCTATTTATTCAGAAGATTATAGCCATAATGAAGAAGGGCAGGAGCTCACAGATGAAGATGATGAGGTACTATCTGCTATGCTTGTTTGACCCCTGGGGGAGGGGAGGGGATGAGAAGAGAAGATAATTTCAACATGAAAACTTCCTGTAAGTTTCCAAGGAGAACTCCTTAGATATAATTTCAGACTGCATATACTGGTGTTACAATCTGCACCCAGTTATTCATTAAATCAAATAACATATCAGTGCAGTTGGGTCACCCTTACACAACCCACTACCCAGTGACTGAAATGGTGCTGAGGCTTTCTGCAGGCTCTGAAAACAGACTGGATAGGAAGGTCTGGTGCTTAACTTCTCTCACCAGCTGTTGGAGTCTGTGGCAGCATGTGTACTTTAGTCTTTCTGCATTTTTAATTCTAGAAGTATGTATTGAGCTTTGACAACACTTGATACCAAAGGAAACATTTCTGATTAACTCTTTCCAGAGGGGTATGTCCAAGATTTTGCCTCGATAAATGTAAATGTTACATAGAGATGCTGAACCGAAGACTTAGAAATCTTTATTAGTAGGCAAGAAGACAGAAAAATTTGGATTACCACAATTTTCAAGAGATTTCTGGAATGTTGGGAATGAAGTGAGAATGTATGTGGGGTTTTCTTTCTGGGTTAGTTTTTTGTTACTTTAGGAGGTTAATCAGCTCATGGCAAGGTTGGGTAAGTACCAGAGGCAGAATTCACCGGGGGCATCCATGATTGTGGTACCTGAGAGGCTGAATGGGACTGACTGTACTGATGTACACCAAGCTGTAGTGTAGTGCAGAGCTGTAACCTGAGAGAGGATGGTAATTTGGAGGAAGAAAGAATTGAGGTGTGCCTCTGCTCCAGACAGTAGTTTTGGGAATTGCAGATGGCAGGTGTTCAGAGGGGCCTCTGGAGGTTTGTCTTACCCACCTGCCCTGGCTCAGGCACAGCTAATTGCCCAGGTCCATGTCCAGATGTCTTTTGAGTATCAGGGATGGTGGTTTCATAGATGCTCAGGGCAACCCATGCCTGTGCCCTTTCATCATCACAGTGAAAGGTGTCTCCTGATACTCAGAGGGAGCCTCCTGTGTTTAATTTGTGCTAATTTAATTTGCCTCTTGTCCTGCCACTGGACACCACTGAAAAGAATGTCTCTGTGTTCATGGTGTCATCCTCTCATGTATTTACCCACATGGATCAGGCATCTGCCCTGAGCCTTCTCCTGGCTGAACAGTCCCAGCTCTTTCAGCCTTTCCTTACATGAGAGCTCCTCTAATCCATTAATAATCTTAATAGCCCATCCCTGGAGGCTATTAGCTTGCTATCTGAAAATCGTATCAGGTTAAAAATATTTGGGGGTTTTAATTAAATGCCAAAACCCAGTTTTATATATATATAAATAAATATATATATATATATATATATATATAAAATATATATATAATTTTTTTTTTTTTTTTTAATTTAAACTAGGTTTATCAGCTGACTATTTACCAGGATGAAGATAGTGATGCTGATTCATTTGATGAAGATCCAGAGATTTCTCTAGCTGTGAGTAAAAACTTGTCTGGTGAAGCATCATAACTTGGGTAAACTGACATAGAATAAGTCAAGAAGTATAGATGAATTCTATTGCTACCAGTGATTTTTTTTAAGAATTAAATTGACTTTTTCTTCTATGTGTAAAGGTTCCAATACAGTATTTTAATTACTGAGCATGTGATTATTAAGGAATCTTGGGTTGTTTTTTCTTTAACGATTAATAAACTTCCTAGTCCATTATTAAAACCCCAATCCCACACTAATTTACTATTTCATTGACTTAAAGGAAGGAAATTATTTGGAGCCTAAATCTGACTTTGTCCACAAAATGGAAGAAAAATTAAAATCTTAGTCATGTGTATTTAAAAAATTGTTCCTATAAATCTGAATATCTACTTTTATTGTCCAGCTTGAATGAAGGTATCTGTAGCATACAAATAATGAAGGCAAGCCTTTTTTCAGAGCAGTACTGTAAAAGTAAAAGAGGCCTTGACTACATTCTTTGTGACAGTTCTTGAAGAGTGGAAAGAAATTTACAGTCTTGAGGCAAAGTATGGAGATGTTTGTGAAAAAACACTGCATTTTGACTCTAATGTGAGATCTCCTTATTTGTATTGGCTTTTCACATTTGTGGAATTGTGAAGTGTTCCAGTCCCTTGATAGTCTATAGGACTGAGGAACTTTGTTAAAGACAGGGCTGGCCACCTTCTGAAAACATAGCAGTGCTTATGTGTGGAAAAAAAGACCAGTACTTTATTTTTAGGATTTAAATTTTTAGGATTAAAATTGGTATTATAAGATTTTGATATTACTGATGTTGTTCAGGACTTGTGTAAGTAAGCTTCGGGTTGGTTTTTTGTTTTTTTTTTTTTAATTTCCCCTAGAGCTTGCATTACTTCTAAGAAGGGTCTCTGTCCTTAAAAACAAAAATGTATTTTTGAGGAAAGAGTGGTTTATTTTCATCGTAGCATATGGAGTAAGCTGATGCAGCCCTGTTTTTGCCCTAGTATTTTTTTCCTGTCCCCTCGTTGCGGTGTTTTTGCATTGGCCCGTTTGGTGTGCCGCGGCTGTGCCGGAGCGCCCTCGCGCGGCCGGTCCGTGCACCAGCAGCTCAGCACAGCGCAGGGGAGGAGGCAAGCAAGGAAGGAAAGAAGGAAGGAAAGAAGGAAGGAAGGGTCCCTCTGTCTTCAGTAGCTCCCGCTACAGAGGCCCATAGTCGAAAAGAAGGGAAATCACATTTTTCATAGGGGCCCCTGAAGAATTTTGTGGTCTGGTTTCTGCAGTTTTGCATAAGAAATAATAAATGGTTCTAATCACAAACCTGCTGCAAAACGAAGGAAAGACTTTTAAAATAAGAGGCATTTTAATCTAAAACTGTAAAATGGGGCCAAAACCCCTGAATGGAATTTTAAAATTGTAAACAAGTTGATAGCTCAACATAATAATTATTTTGGCAATAATAAATTGTTTATAGTCTCTGAATACTTCAGTTGTAAATGCTCCAAGTAGCTTATGCTGTTCCAACCTTTGATTCACTAAAGGATTATTGGAAGTGTCCCGAATGTAATGAGATGAATCCTCCACTTCCACGACATTGCCATAGATGCTGGGCTCTTCGTGAGGATTGGCTTCCAGATGAAAAGAGTGAGAAATTGGAAAAGAGCAAATTAGAAGCCTCCTTTCTTGCAGAGTCTGGAGAAGGTTTTGATGTTCCTGACTGCAAGAAAACCAAAATGACTGAAGATAAAGAACCAGCTGTTGATCAGAATGAGGATAAAGCATTACAGCTTTCTGAATCTCAGGAAAGTGAAGGTTATTCCCAGCCATCAACATCAAGCAGTATGTTCTGTAGCAGTCAGGAGGACTTTAAGGAACCTGAGAAGAGGGAAATGCAAGAAAAAGAGGAAAGTATGGAATCCAGTCTGCCTGTTACTAGCATAGAGCCGTGTGTCATATGTCAGAGCAGACCTAAAAATGGCTGCATAGTGCATGGCAAAACAGGACATCTCATGTCGTGTTTTACCTGTGCAAAAAAGCTCAAGAAGAGGAACAAACCCTGCCCAGTGTGCAGACAGCCCATACAAATGATTGTACTAACTTATTTTAGTTAGACACTTGTTGACTGGAAAGCTGCAGAAGAAACTTCATAAACTGGTTAAGAGAGTAAGAAATTATTTTTGTATGCTTATTGGAAAGTTAATATTTTGTGTCTCATGGTGTTCTGTGTGAAAAATAATTGCTGACATAAATGCACTGAAGTTATTAAGAGGTTTCTCTAATATTTGTAAGTCAACTTGGAGATTTTAAATCCTTCTCAGTAGAAGTAACCAGGTCCTCTAAACCATCTGTATCTCCAAGTGTTTAATGTTCCATGCAAGTCAGTGACATTTGTTTTATTGAATTAAATACACTCATTAAAATGCCACATTCAGTGATTGTTGGAGGAGAGACATGTTGAAGTGTTTATTTTTGCAAGTTGCTCATTTAAGAAATAAATGATTATCTAGGTTCCAGGTTTTGTTGCCTGGTGAAGATACAAGGCTCAATCAGACCCCTGTGAAAAAGTCAATAAAATGAATAAACAGAATCTTTTCTTAAATTCCTCCAAGTAACCAAATTCTGTGGGAGATCTTACCAGGAAGTAGGGAAAGATGCGGTAGAAAATAATTAATACTTTGGAAACAAAAGAGGGTATTGTGTGTCTTTTATTTTTATAGTGTGCATTGTAAACTTAAGGGCTGTGTGTCCCCTGAAAAGTCATTGATCCAAGCTCAGTCATACAGTTCTCTCTCAAATGGCTTGAGAAACTGGCATTTGTGGGTACTGATCATGATGATGATGATTATTAATTTAGCAGCATGAAATAAGTCTCAGGCAGACAAGATAAATGAAGGATATGCTACGAACTGTCATATCAGGCAGTATTAGGGGACAGTTTTCTTCTTCTCTTGTTTCTGACTTACCAGAATACATTCAGCTGCATTGCTACATTCACTGTAATAAAAATAGAAAAAAACCCACCTTCATCTGCAGAAACAATTAAGCTGTGCAGTTCCAGCTCACATTCTTTAACTGCAGTACTCTTTCCAACTCACTGTTATTACCTGTATCACAAGAATTCTGAAAATCTTTTGTAAGGTGTTTGGCCAACTCAAATTTGGTCTCACTGGATCTGTCCTTTGCTGCTTTTAGCTCTTGTCTCCTCACTGTACTTTGTCAAAAACTTTGTGAAAGTTACCAGTTCTGTGCCCAGGGAGTCTGCTGCCTGCCTCAGTTCTGGGGGCCTTCAGGCAAGGTACTGTGAGTGTGGGAGCCATGATGTGGTAAAGATCACTCAGCTGTTTTTCACATGGAGTTTCTGTACCCAGTGAGTGATACTTACTCCTTTGGAAAACTGTGTTACAAGAGGAGTTGTGTGTTTTCAGCACCTTTTGTTTTTACAGGCAGTTGCTAATTGTGTGCATATAGGGAATGGCATCTAAACAGTCAGGGGAGTGCCAAGAGAGGAGATGTAGTCCAAGTACAGGAGTTGTGCTGTGTTTCCATCTTACAGGCCAAGGCTCAACAGCTTCCCTAGCACCAGCAGTACAAGATTGCTGGTGCCTGTGTGCTGGCACAGAGACTTCCACTGCTCTCCTTAACTCCAGGGCTGCAAATACCTGGAAGTACCCAGGAAAAGGACATAAAGATGTACAGGACAGACTTAGTAAATCCTCAGTTGTGACTTGGTTGGAAAGTAATAACTTTATATGTAAAGACCAAATTATTTGGATTGTTCACATTTTGTTCATACATTTGAGCTATTTCTTTAAAAAAGCCACTAAAAGATACTGGTGTATCTGAAGTTCTAACATAGTTCATTTTAGCTAAGCAAAATATAAACCCCAGTTGTATACATCCAAGTTCTCACTTGCAAGTTTCTTTCCTCCTGCAATTTGTAAAGGGACAGCAGGTAGTAGCTGAAAGTTCTTTGAAGTTTTTTGATCAGCAGAAACTTTTAATGGGTTTTATAGGATTTGATAGTCCTTCAGCCTGAGATAGAGAAGGCCTTTGGGCAGACAGATAATTTTGTTCAAGTAGGGATACTAGCTACCTGCCTTACTTTGCACTTTCTATTAATGTTTTTTATTGATTTTTGATTTGATAAATTTAGTTGCAGTGAGGCTTGCAGAAGCTTTTCACTGCACTTGCAGGTGAGAGAGAACTGTAGATGTGTGTGTGCAGAAGCATCAATAACATGGGAACTGTACTTAAAAAGTTTCATCTTCTTATGAAGCTTTGTCCACTGCATTGTCTCCCATGTCTCCCCTGTCTCAGCTTGATGCCTTCTCTGCAGTTGCTGCCCTGGCTGTGTGACTGCAGTGCTGGGGGAGCAGCTGTCCTTATCTGGTTCCTGTTGGGACAGATTGTACCGTCCCACTCTTGGCATTCTTTTCCAGTCACATGCCTTCTGTTGCAGAGAATAGCCCTGGAAGTACCTCCTGCTTGCTACAGTGGTGAGGAAATGGGGAAATTTAATTTCTCCATCTGCAAATCAAGTGTTTTGGTTTGAGTTACATTTTATGCCTTAATAATATTCTAAATGGCTTTTAGTACAACTTTAATTGGTTTGGTGTGGGTGCATGCCTTCCAAATGGAAGTGATGGTATTGATGCCAGTTCCTGTTCCTGTTGGGCAGGTGAGTGCAAGTGCAGGCCTGGCTCCTGGGGGCAGTCACAGTGACTCCTGTGGTGACTCCTGGGAGTGGCCCGGAGCCTTTGGCTCTGCCTCCACCCCCTCCCAGCCTGGCCCTGCTCCGTGTGTGGGCATGAGCACTGAGCCCCCTGCTTGTCCTGGCCCTCGAGCACGCTCCTGGCCTTGGGTAGTGGCACAAAAATCACTGAAATTTTGGTACAAAAGTTGCTCCTTCTTGGTGCAGTATTTGAGATCCTTATTTAATATCACACACATTTTAATCTTTAATTTATTGCAGTTTGTAAATATCTTTGTGCTCACAGTTGATGTTTTGAGCTCTTATTTATTGAATTAGTCTACTGGTACATGTGTAGTTATATAAATATGCTTATTTTGTAAATCACAGGCACAAGAAAAATATTTTAAGAAATGTAGCATTAAAATACAGAGAAATACTTATATTGTATTCAGATTGAGAATGGCACAGAAAGATCTATGGCTATGTTTCCTTTTTCCCTTTCGTTACAATAACTTTTGCATTGAACCTGAACAAGATTTATTAAATAGGGATGGTGCTGGTGCAACATTAGCATAGTGAAAATGTTTGGATGGTGTTCTGCTTTCCTTTGGAGTGCTTTTGCATCCCTCAATACAGGCAAGGAGCTGACAGACTGCTTTTGGGGGTGATGGTGTGGGAGATACAGGACAGTGATGAGAGGCTTAAAGGTTAATTTGCAAAAGTGGTAATGGCTTTGCCTTTAGACAGGTGCCCAAGAAGCTGCAGGGGACACCAGATGCCCATAGGATGCAACTGTATCTGATTTTCAGTAATTTTCTTAGTCGCTTCCTTCTTGCTCATCAAGTAGACAATAGTTATGTATAAATGGTGCAAGAGCTTGCATTTATTCTTTTTTAGAAAGTACAATAAACCTACTTGTTTAAATACAAATCTTTAACTATTTACCTATTTGTTAGTATTGACATTATATTAGTATTGAAATTCACCCACACCATCAGGATTGTGGGCTGTGCCATATTGTGCCTCTTCCCTTAGAAGATGATTTAGAAAGGGTAAAGTGCTTTAGAATGCTCACTGGCAAAAAAGATTACATTTCTTCTAAGAGTCTGGTACGATTTTTATCACTGTACATTTGTTCAAATGTCACTGTCTCTGAAGTGTCTGTGCATATGAAGATGCTTGCAGGACTTCAGGCAGATTTTTTTTCTTTTACAACTAACATGAAGAGAAAATTCCTTGTTCTTACAGAAAGTGTCAATAAGAATAATTGTTTCAGAAAATTGTATTTTACAAAAGAAATTAGAAAATTATTAGCAGCCTAATGAAACTGAATAAATAGGATGAAAATAGGTTGACGATTTTTTTTTTCCGCGTCTTAATCTAAGGCTGCTGTTGTGTTAGGACATAACTTTACATAAAGTTCATCATTTTAAAGCAGGTAATTTATTCAGCATATTAACTTCTGCCCCACCATGTGTGTGGCAAGTTATCATTTATCCCAGGAAGATGTGGCATTTTGTTGTGCAACATTTGGCCTGAAAAGGGCCATTTGCTGTTGTGGGGCTGCCCTGTGGGCAGGAGCACATTGGAGATGTTGATGGGGCTGGTGGACAGGCAGCCTTGTGGAGGGACTGCAGGGTGGCCTTGGTCCCACAGCACTGCAGAGCCTTGCTGGAGCATCAGCCCTCCAGGGGATTCCCTGCCCTGCCTTTCCAGCTCCTCCACACCACAGTCCAAGGCATGTCTTGTTCTTTGAAGGTTGCACAAGCAAAGCGCAAAACCCAGCTTAAGGTTTAACAGAGGGTTGCACTTACTGAACGTGAAAAACTGTTGCTTTTAACTAAAGTGTGGGGGTTTTGTTAGGTTTTTTTTTTAACACAGATGCACTGAAAGCTTCAAGTGAATGCTTCTTTAGTGTATCTGTAGCTATATTATACATGTGAAATTTGTCAGGGATACTTAAAAAGGTGGTGGCTCCCCTTTTGAGTAGATGTTTTAGCTTCACACCTTGCTTTTAAAGGACAGTTCTTGCTCTTCAGCCACAATAGTGGCTGTCAGGATTGATGATTACTTAGCACCTAAAATACCAATAGCTTTTCTAAAACCAGAATACATGTTATCTAGCCAGAATGACTGTTGAATAGAGTAGCTCATAGTGATTTTAAATAACTATGCAACACGCTTTCTACTTTCCAGCTACCCACGGCGTGTATGACCACAGTCAGTAACCATTAAAATGCAAGTATCCATTCCAATTGCACACAGTATAGACCCATTTATGAGAAGTTTCACATGTGTTGCATTTATCTTTCAGTTTTCAGTTATTCTGATGAAATTTGAGAACTGTGTTCCATTTAAAAGCTTTAAATAAAGATTTGTTTATCTACTCCATGGTGCTCTTTTTTTAATGTCATTTACTTGATTGTTATGAGTTTTGGTACTTTGTTTTCACACAGATTCTTACTTTTGTGAGCCAGCTCACAAGCTCTTTCTGCCCCCACTCAGCTGCTGGACTGTTGACTTCTGTCAGATTTCTTTGTTTTGGGAAATTTTTAACGCCAGGAATCTCTTCCAAGTGGGAGGATCAGTGATGGGATTTAGTGGATAATTAATTCTCTATGTGCTAAACAACCCACAGCACATCAGAGGGTGAGAAAAGGTAGAAAATGCAAATTGATATGAGGAAGACATTCAAAAACAGGCTCTTGCACACACAGCCCTCATTGCTATCAGCATTGGTGTTTCAAGCCCTGAGGTGGATTTGCACACTGGATGTGGCGTCTGGCAGACAAGTGGCTGATGCCCAAACTCCACAGCCCAGCTGGTAGGGCTTGGTGTGACAGGCAGCAGTGCCTCAGGAAAGATTTTAAAAGGCATTAAAGGATTAACTGCATTCCTGCATTTTTTATTTACTGTATACAGGGAAAGATTGATGTTTCCAAAGATAATATTTGCTGGTTTACTTTTGAAATTGCTTAAGAAAATTACTGGCAGATAAAGCTTTAAAATAAACACAGGAGGTGGTACTAACTGGCTTTTCTTGATAAATTTTCTGTTTATTGAGCAGCTTCAAAGGGCCCTGAAAATGACTTGCAACTGGCCAGGCAAAAGGAATCTGCTAATCCTGCAGTACAACCCAGCCAGGGAACACTGAAACCACCCTCTGTAACTGGAGCTGGCTTTTGCCTTGCTGAGTGTGCCTGCCAGCTCCTGGCATGGGTGTTAAACAGTCCCAACAGTGGAGTAGCAGGGCAGCGAAGCTGTTGAAACAGTATAAAGCCATTGCTAAAATATTCAAAGAATTCTGAATTGTATGTGGTTCTGTGCCACAGCAAATTCAGTTAAACATGGACAAGGTATAAAGCTGTCTGTGATTCTTTCCAGATTGTTTTCAGCAACTCTGCCATAGGAGAACACTGTTTTGAGAGTCACAAATTCCTCCCTTTTCCCTGTTGGTGCAGATTATCATCCAGCTTCCACAGTATGGCCCTTCAGCAGATACTCACATTTCATTTTCATCTTCTTGTCTTAAAACATGTCTGTGTTACTGGTCTGTACCTGATTTGAGCCCTGAGCAGTCTCATCTGTCCAGGTTAAGAAAGAGCATATATAAAAATGCCATTCTTCATTTTTAACAGTGGCTTTATTATGAGACATTAGTATTGAGCTGATGACTTACAGTTGTGTGGCATCTGAGCTGTTGGCTCAGTGAGGAACCTGAGCTTGCATGAAACATTGCAGTACAATCCTCAATGTTTTTGAATTTAGGAAAAGTCTTCAAAATGTATTTGTACTTTTTTGCATCAAAATTCTACAGTTATTTCCCTAGGCTGTACAAAAATTGTTCAGAGTAAAATACATAGAAAAATAAGACTGTTACCATTGAAAATATGTCTACTATAACTAAAGTAAAACATTCAATTGTCAAGCCAGTATTTTACAAAATACAGTAAACATGATTGTCAGTCTGAGAATTTGGTTTACAAACATACATTCTTTTGCATATACAATTCCTTCTCTGAAAAGCCACATTTGTGCAGGAAAATTTTGCCTTTGCCTTTGTCATTCCTGACTTTATGTGAAAATTACAAACATAGCAGTCATTAAAGCCAAGATGTGCAGGGTTGGTTTTACTGCAGCTGAAGCCCGTGCAAGCTCTTGGTAAAGGGGAATTTTGGGACATGAAGCAACTTTTGATCTGATCTGATCTGAGACCTCTGGGAAAGAGAAGTCCTGTTTCAAAGCACTGAAGTTTCCAGTATTGTCAGGTATTTCCACTGTCTTCAGCATCGATTTAAATCCTGGTACAGTAGCCTAGGAGGAAACACAAAATTGTTCTTGCTTGGTTTGAAACATTGAGTTCAACTGTGAAACAATGATTGTTTACACTTTAAATGTACAGGGGAAAATGTTCCAAAGATACACTTGAGAACATGGAATGGGAAAAGAGTAAAGTTTTCATGTTATAGCAATAAGACTCTTGCTGTAAAAGAGTCAGAATCCTGCAGTGATGCTTAAGCATAAGCCTGTGGCAGCAGGCAGAGCTACAGGGCATGGATGTTCTTTGGACTTCCACAGAGAAACCTTTGACACAAGGAAATGGCAATCATGATGGTGGGTCCAGCCTGGTGCTGTGGATCCCAGGCTGCACCTCCTCACCCTGCAATTGCTCTGTGGTTTGTTTCAAACACCTCAAGCTCCTGTTGCTGTGCTCCAGCTGCTCATCCCAGCTGGCTCCACCATCAAGGTCCAAGGAGTGCATATCTCTGGACATTGAGGACTGTATAAAAAAATTTCCTTTCTGCTGACTAATACTTAAATATATAGTTTTCTAAAAGTCTGCTGAAGAGTCTTTACACCTCCTATCTATGACTTGAGCAGTTCAGCTCATGTACTTCTAAGGCTGCAGTCTCACTGTGCTCAGGAATTCAGTGCAATTAGAAACAACACTTCAGTAAGGCTGCATACTCACATTGATCACATAGGTCCCAGGCAAAAGGAGAAGAAAGTACTCCCCTTGTTCATTTGTTCTGTAGGGGCAGACATGTGGCCTTCCTTTGGCTTCCACGATGGCATTGGGAATAGGATTCCCATTCTTATCAGTAACTTGGCCTTTGACACCTATGGAAAAGGGAGAGGAGGGAAAGATCATGATCTGTAACTAGTGAGCCTCCTTCTCTGAGAAAGGCAGACTGTTCTCTTGCTGGATGCACTCAAAGGCTGTTTCAGCATGTTTCAGCACATCTAATATTATCACTAGTCACTTTGGCCTTGCTCAAGGGAATTAGACCAGAAAACCCTTGGCTGCTGTTGCCTATAGTTTACCTTCATGTTAAGTTAGAAAGCAGTATTGTAATCTCCTCTTGTAAATCTCATTTGCTGAAGGCATCATACACACTCACTCTATGTCCTTCAGTGAAGGGCTTCAATCTTCAGTACAGGTTTGGCAGTTTTTGCACACAAACACACCCACACCCACATACACACATACACCCTTCTTTTTTGTGATTTAAAATAAGTCAGCCTCTTGTCTAGTACTTTCCAAAGGGAGAATAGCAACAATATCTGCTTGTGAAGTAGTTTCCCTTAATTCCCACACACCATCTTCAAGGCAGCACAGGCAGAGATAAAATAGCAGTCAGATCTTTAGGGCAATAAAAGGCAAGATAAGCAACAGGTTTGTGCAAAGCCTTCAACTCATTGTAAAGCACCACAGCTTCACTAAGCAGCAGTTCTCTTCCAAATGTGAAGTCAGATCACACCTAGAAGCCTTTCAAATTCACAGAATTCAGAAACTCCCAAGCTAACACCAGACCTGTGAGCTGTGACACTGACCCAGGCTGCTGAGGAGTTCCCTCTAAGCTGGTCTCAGTTTTCACTCAGTTTTCATTTGCCACCCACCCATTTTCATACCCACCTAAGTGCACTTGTTTGATATATTCGATCAGAGCAACTTTGTTGTCTCTCCAGAACTTTTCCAGCTGGTCTGCTGGAGGATATTTACAGCATGACAGCTCCAATGTAATTTCAAAACACTGTCCCCAGACATAGTTGTAATCTTGCATTCCACCTTAAAAGTGAAATAAAAGGGTTTTCAGCTGCAAAGAAACACTAAGGCCAAACTAAAAGACAAATAGGAGAGTTAAAAGTTGGTACTTGCATCATACCTGTAAGAAAAGTAATTCAGATAAATTATTCCTCAATGCCACACTTGTATTTACTGCCTCCTGTGAAAAACCAACTTATTTATTTACTCTAGTTACTCATAGAGTATGTTTTCTAAAGCATATTTCATTTGGAAAGGATGATGATTGTGGCTGAGAAAGGGTGTGTCTTTGACTTAAATTCATTCAAGTTTTCCCAACTAAAAAGGGACAGATAGGCTGGCATAGGATTTGCCACTGCCAAAGCCATTCCAAGACTCTTTTAAGTCTTTGAATTAAGACAATGAAAACAACATACACAGTGCACAAACCCCACATTCTATTCAGCTACACATAAACAATAATGAAAGCATTTATTTCAGAAATTAAACATTAAGAAATGGACAACAAATGAATAGAAGACTGGTTTTCTTTCTGAAAGGAGAAGCTCTTGATGCCAAGCAGTGTGTGCTCATGTGTGTAATGTACACAGCTACTGCAGTCCTTAAGCAAGGGCACAGAAGCAGGCAAACAGCAGTGAGTGCCTCATTCACTTGTCTGGACAGCCTGAAAACACCCAGGTGCTGCTCACAGAATCTGCATGAATGAGCTGACTTGCAACCCTCATCAGCCCTCCCCTCTGACTAAAATCACTGCCCTTTCACCATCAGAGATGGCAGGAGAAAGTGAGAATATCATACCAGAAGCTGAAGAAATATCAGTGACATTCTTACCTTCCAGCTGGTACCAAGAGTACCCGTTGGTAATGCCTTCTGGGAAGGTCTGCCTGTTGTCACACCCTGTCCCTTTGTACATGCTGGCATGGTTGGAAGAATAGGTTTTTGCCAGGTGAATAAAGACATCATCATCTGGAGATCTGCTATAGCCATTCAAAGAGCCAGTAACTGCAGAGTGAAGACAGCCATTGTGCAACTCTCATTACTGGTAAAACACACAGTGTTGGCATACATGCAGCATAAACATCTCCCAAATGGCCATTTTCAGCAGTGAATTTGGATGGGGTTTATCAAATTCTGCCCATCCCAGCTCAAAAGCTAGAAGAACTTTGCAGGAATCCTTATAAATTTTGCTTTGATACAGCCAATGTTCCTTAACCCAGACAATTGAGAAGAGCAGTTTGCCACCAGCTTACCTGGGTTACCATTATCAAAGGTGTAACTGGCAACCAGGGCACCCCCATGCAAATTTGCTGAAAGAACAAAGGTTTCATTTTTTATCCAGTCCATTACTGCTCGAGTCTCTGGCTGAATGCTGGCACTGTTGTTTTCAAAGGCATCAGGAAAATTCCTGTTCAGATCTTCTCCATTCTTGTTGTACCTTAGAAACAGAGAAGACATTCCCATTAGTGTTTTGTCTTTCCACATCACCAGGCTCCCAGTACTCCAGATCTGTGGTGTGCTACTATCTTCAGGGAACAGTCAAGATGACCATTTTTAATTTCTCAAGCATTACAGTGATGGACTTCAGTTTGCTTTCTGGCAGAACTGGAATTTTCACAGGCCACAATAAATTCTAAGTGGAAACAGAGAACACTTAACATGCACATAGAATGTACATCTATTCATAAGTGAATTAAAAAAGACAGAGATGCATCAAAAGAACTCTGTCCTCCTGTGTCTGTTTTTCCTGCTTCTATAGAAGACCAAGGTAACTATTGAATGGCTATATCCCTTAGGCTGTTGTCACTCTCAAGAGACAGAAAAAATTTGAGTCAAACACAGGATACATTTTCTTCTCCCTGAGCTTTAACATCCAGCTCTGTTCAGACACTCTCACTTTTACACTCAGGTCAGTATAGGAATAAACACTTGACTGTGTTAATTTTTGAACTCAGTCTGTTAAACTGTCTATTTGACAGTAAAGGAATAAAAAATACCCCCCTCCATACAAGTCCCATCTATTTGCTGAGGAATAAATTTTTTCTCAATAAAAAGGATGGTCTACACTGGTCATCTAAAGAACTAAACTACTGAAACTTTCTTTTCACTTTCTTCTGATATTGCCAAGGCCAGTGATCCAAGAGAACTTCTATCTCATGGGTTTGCTTTTTCTGCACATTCCAAATTTGTCCTTTGGGCATTTCTTCCCATTCTCTCACTGTCTCTTTCCCTCTTCCAGCTTGTAAAGGTTTTCATCCCCTTTTTGGGCTCTGCAATAGTCACAATAAAGAGTGCAAAAGTAGCAAAGGATGCAATGACAGGTTATATTTTCTTCTGTGTAGGTTTCCTTTCCTACAATCACTATTAGCACAGAACCTATTATAGCCAGCTCTGCTTGTGTAACTCTTCCTTCTCACTAAATCCATTCAACATTATTTTTAAACACATTGCTAAAGTCAATTCAACGAGTTTAGACACACCTTTTCTCATTAAGAAGGGTTACAGACTTCTCAAATTGAAATAGATTCCTGTGGGTGGAATTTTCCTTCTTTTCTTGCAGCACTCTAAAGGTGCTACAAAACAGGGAATTGTGCTTGTTTTCACCATCTGGGTCTCCTGCCTAAAAGATGAGGTCATTACGCCATTCTGACCAATGTTTTATGGCCACAGCACATATAAACACCAGTCTGAATCAGTCTTTCAGAAACCCTGTGCCATAACAATGTGTCTTCAGAAGAGCACAGGCAGAAATTAGCCCTAGCACATCCTGTAGACTCTGCTCTCCACCAAGTATGATTCAGTCTTCTGGCTAGCTGGGATTATTACTCCCTACCCATTTATTTTACCTCTCCCACCCTTACCTTCCTCGTGTGTAATAGCAATCAGGCACTTTTGTAGCTTCAAAGCCATCGGGGTTCATCGTTGGCATGATGTGAATCCGGGTGTTGTTGAGTAACCGGGTAATAACCGGGTCACGTCCATAGCTGGTCACCAGCAAATCTATCAAATGGAGCAGCATCTCTCTCCCAACAGTCTGTGGAAAGAAGCACAGATTTTTATTTGAAGTCTGATGTGGAAGAAGATAAATAAATAAAGATCCACCACCTTGAACTTCAGGTTTTTCTCATGGACTACACAGACATACACTGATCAACATGACTTTGTTTTATATTCTCCTCTAAATATATTTAAAGCAATTGAATAGATTAAAGGAATCACTGGAGGGTTTTCACAAGGGTTTTAAACCCAGACCAACCAGACCTTTTTGTATGATGGGAAACTGACCGTGTCAGGTGCACTGCTTAAATCTTGCATGGACAAGGAACAGGTATAACAAAAATTAAAGCTGCCTGATAAGCATCATGTGGGCTTGGGAACCCCACTGTGTTTTCTCAGCCCCACTGCAGGGTCCCAGCTCTGTGCTGTGCCTCAGTGACCCTTCACGTGAGCACCACTGCTGTGCTGCACCACCTGGCAGTGCTGCTTCAGCAGGGAGGACAAGTCTGTCACATTTTCCAGGATGCCACAGAGCAGGATTTTTTCTTGTTGATCCTCTTTTATGGGAAGTCAATATTAATACAAGACCAAAGAGGCAACATAGATACTACTGTTACATTGTTTTATTTTAATGTCATGAATATGTGCATTGGGGAAACCAAATAAATCCTTAGAAAAAGACATGGAAAGACACTAGCATATAGACTTTAGATCAAGGAGAGGCAGTGGCAGAGAAAAAGCTAAACACATATTTTTGTTCATATAATTTGTGTAAGTCATGCACGAAAGCTGACATCTCCCTTTAGTCCATCCAGACCCAGAGTTAAGGACAATCCTATTCTACCCCAGAAACCACTGCTAGTGCTCAGGGCCACTTTCCACAGCACTGTGACCCATGCCTCAAGGGTGCTTCAGGTTCCTAAGCCCTGTCTGCAAAGGGAACAAACCAAGACTTGCAAGTAAATGAGTTCTAGAGATAACTTATCTCTAATTTATCTCCAAGAACAAAGCCTGGTATATCACAACATGATCTAAACCAGCATCTGAGAATGTGAGAACAGACTGCTCTGCAGGTTTGATAAATATACTCTGTGAAATGTGAAGGGATGCAACAGAACCTGTCTTGTACAGGCAGCTCTTGAAAAGGGTGATAGAAATCTTGGGAAATGGAGGAGAGGAGAGGAGAGGAGAGGAGAGGAGAGGAGAGGAGAGGAGAGGAGAGGAGAGGAGAGGAGAGGAGAGGAGAGAGAGGAGAGGAGAGGAGAGGAGAGGAGAGGAGAGGAGAGGAGAGGAGAGGAGAGGAGAGGAGAGGAGAGGAGAGGAGAGGAGAGGAGAGGAGAGGAGAGGAGAGGAGAGGAGAGGAGAGGAGAGGAGAGGAGAGGAGAGGAGAGGAGAGGAGAGGAGAGGAGAGGAGAGGAGAGGAGAGGAGAGGAGAGGAGAGGAGAGGATCAGCCAAATCATAGCCCTGGGCATGAGAGATGAAGTTACCAGACTCAGAATCACCAAGAATAGCTCTACCATAGAGACAGCTAAATACAAACAAGACTGGACTGCTGTTTGGAGAAACTGGGAAAGTGCTCTTCTCCTACTGTACTTCTCTTCAGTGCCTGACCAAAAAGAAATCCCAAAAACAAAGGGTAGAGAAGGAGGAGCAGAAAGGAAAAAAAGAGACGTAACAAAAGAATGTGGTAGAAATGAACAAGATTTACAAAGAATGAAAGATGACCAGATTCTCACACATGACATTCTTGGCACACAAAAGTTAATCACAGGCTTACTTGTATGTACAGTATTTTTAAGGATTCCTGGTACAGCTTGTTGTTGTATTAGGACATTAGGTGATTCAGATTATCAGAAGAGTGCTGGCATTTGTGTGATTGCACAGTGAGGAAAGAATATACTTATTATCAATGTTTTGGTGTGATAACAGAGGGGTAGTTTTGTTTTGGTCCAGAGCATCCCGCTTTGCTTGGAAAAATACATCTGCAAGTATCTGAGGGAAAGTTTCTGTTTCTGGGAAAGTTCAAGTTCAAGGTCAAGTTTTGACCAAGCCCTTGGAAAATATCTGCTGTTCAGTCAAGCTTTACCCTGTTACTATTGAGGTCAGGTGTGTCTGTGGATAAGAGTTGAGTCACCCAGTTTTATTTTAGAGCTTCAAATAAAGGATCTAGAGACACTGAAAGTAGGTTGCTGGCAGTAAAGCCAAGGACAGACACTTTTTAAACATACTAAACCTCAGGTTTAATAGGAGGATAGAGAGGAGAGCAGAGGACAGCATGTATGTGTTCTGGGGCTTTGAGAGGACACAAACATTTAGTTTTGATTGCAGTATCCCAAGGGAGAAGCCAAAGTGAATTGTACTACTCTATTTCACACCAAGGGTGACAGGAGAGCAAAGGAAATCCCTTTCTCCCAGCTCTAGGGATACAATTAGACATTAAGTTTGTGCACTTTCAGATGTCAGCTTCCTCCTGTGCCCCTAAGGGAGAAAGTGAGCAGGAAAGGCTTTTGGAGATCCTCAGGGGAAGCCTTGAAGGAAGAGGCGTGCGTGTGTCAGGACATGGATCAGCGCTGCAGAGAAGGCATGACTGCTGCTCCTGCACACAAACCCTTTAAAGTTCTGAGTGCCTGCTGCCAGGGCTGGGGCAGTGCCTGCTGCCAGGGCTGGGGCAGTGCCTGCTCAGACACCACTCATTGCTCAAGGAGCCTGAGCAGCAGCCAGCTGGGAGATTTGGGTTAGCTCCAACTGCACCTGCACTGTAACCCTTCACTGCATCAGCCCTGGCTTTAGAGCACTGCTGTTACCACATGATAGAGACCCAATAACTCCAGGGGACCATGGGTGGATGGACTCTGCCCATTTTTATTATTAAAATTCTTTCCTTACACATGGCCTGCTTTTAAAGTTGAACGATGTTGAAAGAAAGATCCAAACCATCAGGTAGGACCTGTTTCAGATCAACACAGCATTGCCCATCTCCTTGCCCCAGCCCCAGCTGCTCCACAGGCCAGGGTCAGGGAAACCAGCAGGCCATCCTGCTTTCCCACTGAAATGCCACACTTGCACGATGTTATTTTTAGCACTTGTACATGTTAATTATTATGCACCGCTAGGACACACCCCACTGGGGCTCTCCTTCTTGGCTAAAACACTCCAGTGCTGAAGTGGCTGTTTATGTGAATATTTGGCACACATCCCTTTATTTCTACAGCAGCAATCACTGCAGGCATCTGAGAAGTACCATGTGTGACAGGGGAGGGCAGTTCTCTGGTTTGTCACTGAAGGAAACAGCAGCATAAAACCTGCTTTTGAACTGGTAACTGGTGTAAATCATTAGCACCTGGGCAAACTCCACCAACTTTAGGATTTACCTGGCTGAGTGATGGACAGCTTTGTCTTTTCCCACTCAGAAGAGTGTGAAGAAAGATAAGGAAAGAAGTAACTGCAGCAAGGCAGTGTTAAATTGTGCTGAAAGATATCTCAACAACATCCAATTTTTTCAAAGTCTGTTGTTAGCACTGAGATTCAATTGGTTTGAATTTTGAAATCTCTGATGCTTCTGAGATTTTTCACATTAGATCAGCTAATACTGAAGCTAGGTGGAAAATAATTCACTATGCAATAAGTATTTTTTATTAATAGGGTTTTTTTTCCTAGAGCAAATATTGTTTCCTTGCATATCACTTCAATAATATATCACACAGGATTGAGGACATAGGAATATGGGTTTGCAATTTATTATAGCAAGCTGTGCAGTATATACATCATACTTTTTGTGCAAATGAATGATTAAAATCAGTATTTTTTCCACAGTGGTATTTTGATAGTGTAAATGCAGTTTCCATTATTTTCTTTAGGAATAAGAGTAAGAAATTCTACAAAAGACTCATTAGTTTATTGTTTGGTGCTTTTTAAGACCCCATTATATTGATCACAATAAAATCTACTCTAGTCCTTATTGATCTAAGCCCTAATATCTCAGGAAACCCTACTGTGGATATGACTATGGCTATGATGACATGGAAAATAGGGTAGAGTTGCTTTAACTTATTTCACAAGATAAGGCAGCAGATAAACACATCCTTTCATATATGCTAGTTCAGACCTATCAGTACAGGCTCAGTTTCACATAATGAATGAGAAAAAATACTACTATTTTTAATAATTTTTTTGCTACTATATTATTATTTATATTAGCGTTTTATTTGTACTATTATAAGTAAATTGTTGTTTATTTAAATAAGCTATTGCATTATTTAATATTATTTGCATTGCTGTCATTTTATATGAAAAAATAAAATGATCAGAAGTGGACACTTTAGGAGAAAAGCTGATATCAGCACTGCCATCCTGAGAAAGAGTTTATCTTGTGATGGTCCAGTTTCTTTCTACAGCTGCAGAAAGTTAAAGCCATATACTCAAAACATTAAAGAGGGAAAGCAGAAAAACACAGGAAGTTTATAGTTTGTTCAGATGTGCTTTTCCTTGAATGGTTTCCCTGCAGTGATATGCACAGTTTAGGAACAGCCTTCCAATTGGATCCTGTTTGTTCAGTTCTATAGAATGGATTTCAGTCACTGGCACAGAGGGTCCCAAGGTGAAAGTTCTGCTCCATTTATGACCTAGGAGCATTTAGGAGTTTGGCTGTGGTTGATATTAAGCAGGAGGAGTTCTTCCCCAGGGAGGAATGTGTGATTTAGAGAAGATCTTTCAAGTAAGAGCACAAGGCTGGGATAAGAGTGGCTGCTGTCTAATTCAGAGTGGGAGTTGTCCCAGGAGATCAGGCAACCTCTCCCTCACCTTCCCCCTACAGACTTATTAACATTTCACAGGCTTATGCATTTTGTGCAGTCAATTACTGCTTAAATCCATTTTAATTTGGCTCAGGTTAAACAAAAAGTACTGCTAAAAATGGTGTCCAGCTTCATACAGCCAACACAAAGAGTGGGAAAAGTCTTTTGTTGCCTCTCAGTGGATCTGGGGCAAAAGTTCACTCTGTCTGGCAACAGTGAACACAAATGAAAGCCTTTTAAATCTTGGCTGGTTATATCTCAGAGCATCAAGAAAAATTAACTTAAAAAAATAAATCTCTTCAGCTCTGAAAAGAAAGACTCCTTTCCTGATATTGTATACTCACTTTATTAGAACTTCCCTATTGGGCAGCTTTCCAAATAACCTAGATTTTCTTCCAGCAGCATGTGTGAACAGCCCACACACATGCAATTCAGGTTCCACCCCAGCTTTTATGCTTCTGGAGCAGTGGGCCAGCTGAGTCAAAGCTAAGTGTCATATGTGTGATCATAACAGGTTAGAAGGGCAGCATCACCAAACAACATTGAGAACAGAACTTCTCATTTTGTATCTTTTGTGGAAGAAGTCATTGAAGCACAAAAGACCTGACTGGATCAATGAAGCCATAATCCTGCAATTTCAATTTATGAAAGGCTCTGACACACAAGTTGAAGCTTGTTGTATAATTTGTGCAAAACTTATCTGTTTAATATATTGTAGGGGTAGCTAAATCTATCCCCAGTGACTAGCAGGATCTTACATTATGGGAAAAAAATATTCAAGTTCTCCAATGCTTCTCTATATGAGGAATTAATTTCCTGCCATTTGAAATACACTTATGATTGACGAAATAATAAACCCAAACAACTGTGTGTTACCTGTAAATACCAAAAAAATCCATACAGCAAAAATCATCATGAGGGCCTGAAAAGGAGGAATAGCTCTATTTCTGGAATGTTCCCTAGGTGTGAGTTTGGTCTGACAAACAACTGGAATGTAGGATGCCTTAGCTAGGATCAACCCTGCTCAGACTGTCTGGCACTGAGTCTCATTCTAAAAGAGAACCTTGCCTCATTTCCCCATGAAGTCAATAAAAACTTGGATCTAGGCAGTGATCTGAGCTCCAATCCCCATCAGCTCCCAGCCCTGTGGAGGTGCAAACACCATGTGTGTGTGTTTATGGCCAAAGCTCCTCGTGCATATCCAGCTGGGCAGGGATGTGGCAGGGATGCTTCCTTGTGGAGACCTCAGTATGTGTGGCCTTCTGCAGTCCAGCAACATTGGCTTTGCAAGCCAGCCATTCCAGTTGAGATCACATCCTGCCCTCCTCCCCTGCTCCCCATCAAAGCTGGGCTGCAATCCCCTGGAGCAGCCTGCAGGGACTGCCTGGGTTCCTATTGCCTGGGGGACACACATCAGCTCCAGGAGCTGCACACCCCATCTGGGGCACCCAGCTACAACTGTACCCATCTGACACCATGAATCAGCCTCCTCCCACACACAGTTAAATTCCCAAGCAGCCAAACACCCAGCAGCACTTTGAGCACGGCCAGCGTGGAACAAGGTGAAACCAGTCTAACTTGGGGAAAATTCTTGGCACACAATGTCACAAGTGCCTGTAGGCATCCAAGTGCTCACACACAGAATTGTTAATAGTAATAACTTGTGACACATTACCCTTTGCACAGGATACACTTTCCACTATATCTTTCTTAGTTTTGGGAATTCACAGTCTAGCACATATACACACATATATTTCTTGCTACTCCTGTTAAATTATTTAACCTTCACATGAAAGACTGCATAAAAACATATTGCACAGTTTAAACTTATCCTGAAGATGATTCATGTAATCAGGTAAAGCTAAAAGAAACATAAAGCAAAAAGTACTATAGAGGACAGTGAAGCTTTGATTCTTTCTGATTCAGATTCAAGTACTGCATCAGGCAGGCTCATAATCATAATTTCTCCTTGATCATTAATAAGTGGGCATTCTTCCCAGAGCAAGTTTATTGTTCTGGCATTACTTTTTCTTTTGTCCTCTGTTATCTCAGGTGTTCCTCATTACACTCATTCAGGTGTAATCTAGATGTTCCTAGTTTAAGGTTCCCAAAATAAATTTTCTTCCTACAATAAATGATCTGATGCATCACAGCAATTATTATTTAATCTCAGCATGTGTTTGAAGAGTTCCATCAGTCATATTTCACACCTAGGCAATAACAATGTACAAGCAAACTGCTGCATCTGACTCATTGCCAGGAAACTCAAAGCCCCTGGGTTTACTCACTTGGAGAAGACAAAGCTCTCTACTTAAGAGAGTGTAGGACTGTAGGATTCTTCACCATGATGTAAGGTCTCCTAAGGCCCTTCCACCAAAACAAGGGAACTTTATTCTGAAAATTCCTCAATAAATACACACATATTTTGCCTTCCTTGAGTTATGACATACCTCAATAATAAGAAGCACATGCCTGAGAGAAGCTCACTGCAAACCCCTGGTAAGTGTATTTGTATAAATGACATTGCGAAAATTGAAACGTACCTCATCCCCATGCATATTAGCAACATACTTGAACTCTGGAATGCCAATCTTATGATGGGTTGGAAACCTTCCCAGAACAAGAACCCACAGGTCTCTACCTTTAAGAGGGGAATGGGAAAAGACATTTTTTAAAACAAGTGTAAAATCATACAAGCCTTAGAAGAATAAAAAGAGTTGGTCATTAAGACCATTGTACAAATTCTCATATTTCATTGACACCCACTCAGTCTTATATATAACATATCAAAGTAGACTGTGGGGTTCTTTTATTCTATAAATATTTGCAATATTAGTTACAGGAATAAATACGCTTCTGCCCAAGTATGTAACAAACTCTGCAATTTCTAAAGCATTTAACCAGGACTAGAAAAGAAGGCTTTATTTTTTTTTTTTAAATAAAAAAACCACTTTTCAAATTAAATTTAGCAAATAAGATCACTCTTCCCCCCACCTTCCAAATTTTAAATCATAAGGCTTTTCTGAAATATACAGACGTTTTCATTATCACAAAGAAAGAACATCTGGTTTTGTACTAAAGACAACACAAAAAAGCTAAACACATCCATGCATTACTGCTCAGAAAACAGGAGGTACCAGAAAGAGTTGTATCAGAGACTTAATCCAAATACATCAGCAGGGAAAGAATTAATAGCTACAGAAAGAGCATTAGTTAGGACCACTGAAACTGAACTTTTAAGTAACAACATAAACATACAAACATTATGGAAGTCCACACTTAAGCAGGGGTGAGAGGGAGAGGGGAGGGCATTTTTTGTTATTCTTTTTAGTGATACTGTGGCATTTCAGACCTCATCTGCAAATCTGTGCTTCCCACTAGTCTGCTCAGTGAAGCAGAAAACTCAAGTTTCAGTAGATGGCAGCAATGAAACTGGAGCAGTTCCTTACAGTAGCAGTGACAGCTCAGGTTGCTCATGCCCAGACATCAGGAGTGTGTCGCTGTCCCCAGATCCACAGGGCTTGGTGGGACCCACGACCTGCCTGAGAGGAGCCCAGCCATCCTGCTACTTGCAGGAAAGATGCAGTACTATTAAAAGCTACATGCAGTACTAGAAAATGCCTTATTTCCTAAATCTTTGTGGGTCATCAAATGTGCAGTAAACAAACTCTGGAGCATATCAACGTCCCATTCGTGAAGGCATGACCCCTGTAGTCACACACATGCCACAGCATTTTTGTTTTCTTTTCTAGTTATGTGTCTCTCAGCAGCTATACCACAAGGGTCATGACTTTGGGAATGGGAGAAAAACTTGAAGAGGACTGAAGCAACACTGCAAGATGCACTGAAACAGTTGTAGAGATGAAAAGCTGAAGACAGTGGTTGCCAAACTAAATTCTCAGTTAACAGAATCATGGTCTTAGGCTTGGGATCAAGAAGCAGCGAGACAGTGCTGAGAGCTGACAGATTCAACAAAGAGTGACCTCAGTATCCCCTGGTTTTACAGTTGCTCTTGAAGACATTGGTGTTCAATCCCTGTAATCATGCTGTGCACAAAGCTGTGAGATGATACTACTGACTCTTTCATTAAAGGACAATATGAGCAAGCAATCCATACTTTTAAAAATAATTTTGTAGCAACTGATTTGGTAAGAAAACTAATTTCTTGGGCTTGTTGTATGGAGAGCCACTGTTTCACAAAAAAAGAAAAAGCTTGATTTCTCTAAGCCTGGATAAACTGCAGAGTGGACAACCCAAAGATACCAGCTTTTAATCAAAAGGGAAAGAAACACACAAATCATCTCACCCTAGCCCTTCTCCCCTCCAAAACCTCCAGAGGTCCCCTCTAATCTCAACCATCCTGTGGCTCTGTGCAAATAGATTACAAGTCTTGCTGCAGTAGCATATATTTGGAACTGAAAGCAATCCTAGCAGTGAAAAAACTGTCATTCATAATCAAGTGTGGACAACAACCTCAACTGACTGTCCAACCCTGCAATATGTCATTCTCCCTCTAGTCGTATCCTAGGGCAATTTCCAATGAATTACCAAGGAAGTCCTTACAGAATGCCCCTATGATTCTTTGTCCTTATGCCCTCTAAGCCCTGCTTCCCAGCTCTCATTCCCTCTGCTGGAAGGCAAGTTCACACATCCCTCCTTGGTGCCAGTTGCCATGTGGACTTCTGCACCAAGAGGAACACACCTGCTTACAGCCTTTCCACCACATAAACATAAAGGGGGCTACTGCAAGCTCACAATATATTACTCAAGCAAAGAGGCCAAGTAGAGCTAAAGTGCTCTAGATGTTTCCATCCTTTAAGATTTTTTACAAATAACAGTGTATTCTGATTTTAAATCTTGAAATAATACTTCCAGTGTCTTGCCATCAGCAGTTCTTATTCCTGCTGCTCTCTGTGTGAATTGCACTCATGGGAAACATAAGGAAGAGCTAAGTATAGACTAACATTAAATACTGATGTAAATTGGTCTTTCCTGCATTAGGGTTCAGACTGTTTAGAGTTTGTGTGAGGGCCATCTACACAATAAACACTCCCATGAACTGAGATACCAATTATTTCCTGGCATTTCCAGCTTGTAAGAAGACTAACCCTTCCATTAACAATTACAATACATTCCTGGGTCTGCTCAGCCTGCAGTACTGGATAGTGTGTCTATGATGGATGATGTAAGATTTCTTTCCATACGGCTGTAATTAACTGCTTATAAAAAGATTCAGCATATGGATGGTTTCCTTTAATCAGCAAAGCCTAGATAACTCTGGTTTGGTACCTGAAGGGAGCAGCCAAGCTTCCTCTCACGCTTTGAAAAGCCATTTCTCACTGCCAAATTACCAAACCAAAACTGACATCAACTAATTAGTGAACTATATTTCAAGTGATGAAGACAAACGTGTGGTTCTGTGTGTCTCAGGACAAGTAACAAGACTTGCACTGGAGCAGAGCCAGACCACACAGCTTCTAGTAGAATGAGAAGCCTTTTTAACTTTTTAAAAAGTTTTTTAGCACTGCCATAGTTCACAATGTTAGTGTCGGTATTCTAAACAGATGTACAAAAACTGGTAATTAAAATGAAAAATTGAAACTGATCTCCAGATCTAGTGGGAAAGAAACCAAATCAATCTGTAGATATTGAGAGTCTAGATTGTGCTCCCTGTTTTTGTTCTGAATTTTATTTCTGCTTTTCTTTACTTTGTTCTTTACAGCTTCATGTATAAAAAACTCATCATTTCAAATAAAGCTATGGCAGGGAAATAAAGTCAAATTATAGTCTGGCTGGGGAATGGCTCAGACCCACTGTCAGTACCAGTCAGACTAGGGTACTGATTCAAGAGTTTGCAGGGAGGACCACTTTGGCCAAGAAAAAGCAATAGACTGACTACAGTCTTCGTGGGCTGGCCATGAGCTACACACTGGCTTCATGGGTAGGAACTGCAGCAATGCTCATCTGTGCTAAGGCAGTCCCCACCTAGAAAGATGAAACACAGAGAAGAGAGGAAGAGAGATTAACTCTCATTAGAATGCAAGGTCCCAGAGCAATTGAATCGTAGAACCAATCTCAGAATCATTGAACAGCCAGGTTAGAAGGAACCTCAAGAGATCATCTGGTCTAGCCCTATATGGAAAGGGTAACCTAGATAAGATTATTTAGCACTTTGTTCAATTGCATCTTTAAAACCTACAGTTAGAAGGACTCTGCCTAATTTGTGGAAAGTCATTCCAGTGAATGATTCTCACTGTAAAAAATTTGATGAGAAGATGAAATTTCTCATTGTGCAACTTGAACCCACTGCCCCTTGTTTTTTTCCATGTGGCTCCTTGCAAAGAACAAGGATCCACCCTTTTTGTAGCCACTCTTCAATTACTAGAATTCTGTGCTAAAATTCCCCCCTAAGCATTCTCTTCTCCAGGCAGATGAGACTCCTTGGGGCAACATTGTCTTCCAGCAAAACACTACCACAGCTAATGGAGGACATAAAGAGTAATTCCTTTTGCTAAATTATCACCAGCAGCACCCTTGCCCTGAGGTACTCTGATTTGTCATCACCAATTGAAGCTGGAAAAATCTAAAGCCATTTTGGAACTTTTCTTCTGCAAGGGGACTGCCCAACAATACACATGGCTTGATTCAGATTCTAACAGAATTTGAAGTACCAGTACATTATTTGTATAACCAGAAATGGTTAATCAGAATGACTGATGTAGCAGTATTGCAGAGGTAGCCTTACAAGCATGAACAAATAAGTGATTTTAATCTAGCCAGACTGAGTAAAACATCCCCAAAATAAGCTACCTACCTGAAGCTGAGATCAGACTAGCATCTGTAAGAACAACTGTACATCACACTCTTTTGTGAGCATTTATCCTTACTTTCAGGTATACCATGATCCACTGAGACAGAAAGGATTGTCTAAAGACTTTGCCTGTAGTAGCACTGGAATTAGTAATGAACAAAGTTGATATGCCAAGAAGAGCTACTTTAAATATAAGAAAGTCTTCAAGGCATTTTAAAGAATAAAGAGATACAATCAATCACATACATCCACCAGGTCTATCTGGCAATATTCAGCATGGTGCTTAGGTAGGCAGAAAAAAAGCCAAAAGATTTGGCTGCAGGTCAAACACAGCCACTGAGTCACTATGTGGGGGCCACTGCTGAACTTAATACTTTGGGCCTCTTCCCACGGATCCCTTATTACAGGCATAAGGCACTCTCTCAGCAAAACATAAATAGAAGTATCAATTTCCCACTATTTAATCAGCTCCTTTCTATTCCAAGAGATTATACCAGTCACTCTGATTTAGAAGTCAGCTCCATATAAGTAGAACTGACGGAATAAACAACGACTCTAAAAAACAATAGATGCTGTTTATTTGTATCCAAAGCACTTGAGAAAGAAAGAGAATCAAAATAATTAATGGTTCACATGTTTGCTTATCTTCCTAAAGGTTTACAAATCTTTGGTTGATTGAGACATCCATAGCTGCTTTGGACACTCTCACAAGACTTGTATCTTATGAGAACAGCAACCCTTTCTTTCCTATGTACATGTGAGTCATCTCTGCACCATTTCCAGTTCTCGTGATCAAGTTGAACACGCTCTTTATACACAAGACCATGACAAATTGCCAATGCAGAGCACAGTCTCTACACTAGTACCTTTATAGGTTATTTCAACAAAAATCAAGAAATAAAAATAAATTTGTAAAAGCCAAAGAAAAACAACCCCGAGGGAATACTGGTTTTAAATTAAGATATACTAACTTTATTATTACTCACTAAGAAGATGAGAACACAGACACATGGAAATAGCCTGAGCAGGCTTTTTCTACTATTTACACTGACTGGTTTCATACTTACACCCAGAAACCAAATAGACTATTTTTCCCTTTTCACCAACTCTTATTTCTGTTAACAAAAGGTTTCTAAACCTAGTTCTAAAAAGGTGTACGTTATTTTCTGAGAAAGCTGTGAAACTGGTATGCATCTAGCAATTTTCAGGAAAGCTATTGTATACATGAAAGTAATTAATATTATCCATTCACAGCAGTACCATTGGACCATCATGAATAAAGTGATTGCTTGCAACCCAAGCCAGCCATAAGGGAGAGGGGTGGTTTGTTTTAAAGTGCAATTTATCCTGTTTTGTTTAGCCTGCACTTTTACCTCCAGAGGCAGAGGATGTCAGAACTATTTCTGCCACTTGAAGGTAACAGAGGGAGTGCACTAGAGGTTGTGGTTCATTCGTGGCTCAGAAGTTACTGCTGCACTTTGAGGATTTCAGTACACTGAAGTACCTAACCAAGATGCACCTATCCTGTAAAAATCCTTGTCAGATCTCAGACACTATGCTTGCTCCAAGAATAGGAAACTCAACACATCCCAACAGTGACAAGCAGGGTCCTATAAATCCAAATACTGAGTGGTCCCCGCCCCCCTATTTTTTCTTTTTTTTTTTTTTCTTTGTTTTTCTTTTAACTCAGTAAAGGGGAGAGGATATGGAGGCTAGATTAACTTTTTAAAAATAATCCAGTCTCTGTCCTGATCATCTGTTTCTGGTTTAGTTAAGAAACTACATTAGCCTGACCAGCTGTTTCCAGATTCTCTCCTAAAACAGGCAACAAGATGTGTCTGTAGAAACTTTAGCGACTGGCTTTCAGGAAAGGTAACAAAGACACAAGGCAACAACTAAGAATCAAGCTGTGTTACTACCTACGAGTACAGCAATTTCATCTCTAGTCTCTTGAGCAAACATGCTCTGGTGGCCTCTGTTTATTCCTGGGATTTTGAGAACAGCCCAATGCAATTGTGTACCAAAGCAAGTTTTTTAGGCACACCACAATCAGGAAATACACTTTATCAGAATCATCCTGGCTGTGTATTGCTTGAAGTGCATACCAGGGAAGGCATCTGTGCCTACCTTATTCCTGTAGTTTTCTCTAGATATTCTTTGGGAAACTGAATTATGGATCAGACTGAACTTTTGAACTGACAATAGGACTGCATTTCTTAAAGAGAAAAGAATTATTTTTTATTTTAGATTTAGGATAAGTGTTACTTTTTTTATGTGCTCAAGCTGTATTTAAATGCCCCAGGTAACTGCAAGACTATGGATGTAGGACACATTGGCTAGGGACAAACAGGAAATGTAACTCAACTGTCCTAAATCCACTGTGAGCTCAGCATGTTACATAGCAGCTACAGTAATTTAATTAACTAACTCTAACTGCCATGGTCTGACCTTTCCCATAACAACAAGTAAGTCCTAGATATCAAAGTGCAGAATCATCTGCTTAGAAACATCCTCTAACCTCTTTCTCATATCTGAGCCACTGCATAGCTTATAAGAGTGAACAGTTTTACAGGGAGGGTATTCTCTCAGCTGTGAGGGGAAGAGAACTACAGCCAGTCCTATGCATTTTCTTTTTCTGTGTCCACTTCATAAAATTAATCTTCTAATTAATAAAAAGTTCCAGGGTCAGAACTCGCAGAAAGTTTAGAAATCACATGCACATTCAGGTTTCATAAAATAAAAAAAATCATCCCAGCCCTTAAAACAATTTAGATGTCTCTTCTACACAAAACATGTACAGAACAACTGTCTAAGGAACAAATGCTTTGTTGTAAGAAGTCTTGCAAGCAATTAATTAATGTATTATAAGTAGGTCTCCATGTTCTTATGTGAACACAATACGTGATAGCTACACACAGCAAACCTTTAATTAGCTAGCCCTGAAAATAAGCAGGACTGTTTCCTTCAAGGATCTACAGCCAGAGGTACCAGGCAGAAAGGCTGGGCAGAAGGGATGCAGGGCACACTGCTCTTCTTTTGTGGGAAGTGAATGGAAAGCTACTAGAAACACTTTCCACTAAAAAGTCTCATTGTCTGGAGTGGGATAGGAGGAATGTGTTACTAAGCTTTTCTCAAGCTAAAAGGAGAATGCAGACAAATTGACCATCTGGGTAAAACTGAGGCACAATATAAGAGTTTTATTTTTTTAAGTAAGTTTGTGATGAGGATATTTTATTTACAAGGCTAAAAATGTATGCACAATGCTCCAAAATGCAGAATCCTACAAGGAGTGAGGGAGAAAAAACCAATAATTTATGTCCATTGTGCACCATTGTTACTATCCTGAACTCCCTATTTTAGTTAGTTTTAAAACAAACTAAAGCCCAAACAAAATCTCTTACATATTTACTTCCTCAGCACCAGGAAAGGATATGGATACTGCCCACCAGCTGCAATTGGTGATTCTATGTTACACTCCAGAGCATTGCTAGCCTCATTGGTGTGAATTACAAAATCCAGTGGTCAATTCTGCCTATTTCTAAACAAACACAGAAAGCTGCAAAGTCCTGCTGATGGAAAACAGGATGCCTGCAGCCTTCAGACCTTTATTGCTCTGAAAAGGAGATTAACAACTACAAAGCAAAAGATAGAGAGGAAGCAGGAGAACAGAGATTTTTCCCACAAAGCTGATTCTAAATAAATGCTACTCACATCAACAGTGTACTATTTCTAAACAGATTAGATCTTTCCATTTTGAATTTACAACATTAAAATTTCCCTACTATATAACAGTTTATATATGAGAAATGTTTGATCTACATTGCTAGGATAGGTTCCCCTCACACTTTTTTTTTTTTTTTAAATTTACTTATTTATTTAGGCAGAGACAGAAATCTCTAATACAGCATGTTCCACAGGAAAAACAAACAAGCAAACGAACAAACTTTCCCACAAAATTTTCTGCAAGAAGTGTATTTAAGTAGAAGAAATCATAGAAGGCAGGACAAAAATGATTGACCAATTCACAGCAAGTATAAAGAAGAGAAGACTTAAGCAAATAATTTTACTTTAATTGCAACAGAATAGGAATGTGTTCAGAGTCAGTGACTGCATCTCCAAGAGTTAATGTCTAAATTTATTAATCTTTTAAACATCTGACACTGACCAAATGACATGCTTTTTATAAATGATTCATGCAAAAAACATGGTTATACTGACAGGAAAGCAAAGTTAAGTCTTGTTATCATCAGATAAAATCTTAGTACTTGGCTGTTGGAGGACTGATTGCACACAAACTACTTGTGCCACATCACCAGAGTCAAATGCTAGAGGATGCAGACAGATAATATATGGATCTATATTTCAGCATTTAAAGAATTTTTAGCTTCATTTAGGGAAATAGACTTAGAATTTAGAGCCAATATAGTAATGGTGGCTTCTATTTCCACACATGATTTAGAGCAAAGCTCAGCTGGGAGCAGAAGACTTAAGAATACAAGCTAAAACTTCTTGTTTTGAAAGTCATGGTTTAGCTTTCTCTAGATAAAACATGAAGGAGCCAGTATTCCTTCTCTGTTTTATTTCCCCTTTCCAACACAGTGACTCACATAATGTGCTGCAAATAGAGTTTACAAGGCTGTTGATATCGAGCCCATCTGTGAACCCAAACACCTTTTCAATAATGAAATGAACATGTAAACCTTCTCAGAATCTTGTTAACATATGCCACACACACTGTCAATGATGAGAACAAAGATGTTTATGAGGAAAGACTCAAAAAAGAGCAAGTGAACACATAACAGGAAAAAAAAAATTCAGAAGTGGGCAAGCACGGATAAGAATTTAACTATCACAGTAAGTTTTAGAATGCCTATTTTTACATGGAACTCTGGACAGGAACCAAGAAACTTTATTAGGATTTGCATCATGGGGCCCTCAGGGTGGAAAATGTCTCATTCATTCTTATTTCTAAAAACAAACTTTGAAAAACCTCAAGCTTGTATTATCTATACACATCATACTTGCATGACAAGATGTAAGGAAGTTTGTGGGGTGGGGATAAGGAGGAAGGAAAGGAAAAAGAAATTATCAGGGATTGGAGACAGGAGGAAAGTCATCTACAGCAGTCAAATTGAACAAACCTAAGGTAAAAAATTTCTACACAAATATACCTCATGTAATGCAATCACAGAAAAATAACTGCAATATAATCTTAAAGACAACATATTTGCTATGGATTTTTGTCTAGGTAATTGGTTTATTTTAAAAGAAAAAGAATTCTCTCTATTACCTTTCATTTTCCTTCTTTCTTTTAAAAACACTGGCACTAGCATTTAGTAATGGATAACACCAAGGAACTTGCCTCGAAGTACAGTGTGCTGTATATAACCTTCTCATTCTATTTTTGTGCAAGAACCCCAGAGCCAACCCGATAATTCCAGTAGAACACAAACATTGTATGGATAACGTGTTTCAGCTTTGTTTTCTCCAACAGTAAAACATGTTCTCTAGTACTTTAAACAAAGTAAAACTATCCAGAACATAAAAGTTTGTAATGCAAATTCAATAAAATTTCCAATGCACTATTGATGGCAGTAACTCAGGCTTCCTTCCATATTGTGTCACAATAAATAACTTAAAATGAGTTCCTATTTTTCCCAGCTACATACTATTAATGTGTAGATGGGACAAGTACAATACTTGGGCTTTTGTTATTAAATATTTTCACTGAGGTGCAGTGACCCTTAAATCAGTACTCCCCTGTTCAATTACCACCCATAAGTGCCCAAAGGCATCACCTGCACTGTATTTACGTTGACCTCTGGCACACCTTGGGCACACATTCCATTGATGTTGGTGAGCAATGATGGATTAAGTGCCCAGGTTAATTGCCCAGGTTTTCTATTGACTGCATTACCAGGCACATGTTGCATGCAGCACTACCTGAGCCCTAATCCCTAGCACACCCTTTTGCTGAAGTCACAGCTGCTTATCAGATGGAAACCTGGGCACACTCATTCCCTCCTGTTTTACAAGGAGGAAAACACAGGAATGCAGGCAGGAAGGAGATGTAATATGCTCCTACAGGCTGGTCACTGAGCAGCCTGGCCTGCTGGAGCCCTGCTGAGCACACCTTCCCTACAGTCCATGGCACAACCCAGGGCGAGTCCTGCTCGAGCTATAAAACCCACACAAACACACACACCCCCCCTGCACACTTCAGCCTCTCTTTACAGAGCAGGGATAGCACAATGCTGATTAGCAACACTCACTGCTTAAAAACAAAACCAAAAAAATTCCCCCAAAGTTAGCAAAGTGTTTGATTAATGGATAGAATGTGTCCATCCAAGGGCAACAGAGAGAGCAACTGAATATGGTGTTCACTAAGCATCAGAATTGACTAAGCCACATAGTTCCCAACCAAAGAAGCTTTCAGGACAGCTCTTTTGCAAGGTATTTCTAAGAATTTATAGTGGAACCAGAACAAAATCTGGTCAGCTTGTTTTACCTTTTGTCTCTCTAGTGATAAAATCTGCCAAAGGGGTACTAATATATGAAGTCAATTTTGAAATGTCATTAGATAAAGACAGGGGTACTTTAACCACACACAACGTTTCCCTCAGTGAGCAGAATCTGGCCTGAGGATGTTTACAACTGCCCCAAGTTGACTGGAATTCTAAAAATGCAGACTGGCCTCCATAAAATCTAGACCTAAACCAAGCTGTAATTAGCATGCTATCACTTTATCTCAATCCAGAGTGTCTGAAAAGCCTTTCTATAGTGTGGATCTACTACAAAAGTTACTCCACTCTTCCAATACCTGGCTGTTTTTGTCCTCCTAAGGAGGTCATCAGGTCTATTAGAATCCTTAAATTGGCTTCCCATCACCTTTGTCTTCTTTTCAAAGAATAACAGCAGCATTGCATCTTGAACAATGAAAAGCCATAGATTATTTACATACATTGACTATTTTCTCTTTGGTAATGTACTCTAAGATTTGCTTGCTGAAGAGTGAGTCTGTTTTTCACTGGGGTGGCACTAGGCAGGATGGGTTAATATGATTACACCAGGTCCCATTCCCCCACCCTAGACTGATGCAGCTCTGCAGATTCCTCCATTAATATAGAGTGCAAACACTGTTCTAAGGTTGGATATTGGACATACTAGAAAACCGAACTCCTGACAAAAAGCTTTTATAATTTTATTCAACAACACACCTGAAAAAATATAAAAGAACTAAGGTATTTTCTGAGCCATCACAGATCTCTTCCTACCTGCTGCTAAGATTGTATCAGGTTTCTCACAGACAAATCACCTACAAATTTTGAGGTATATGAGGATACCTACTAAATTAGACCAAAAGGTAACATTCAGTTTTGTCAGCCAATGAGCTACATCTTTTAAGCTCCTTTCTCCCCTATTATTTAAGGATAAGAGCTTAGCAGATGAGATACATAATTAAATATCATAGCTTCCAAATCAGATCTGAAGACTGAACAGGCCATTGCCAGTCTAGAACACATTGTTCCCAGTAATTTGGCAGAGGTGCTCCTAGTAACCTGGCAGGGGAGAATTTCTATATGGTGATGTAAACCACCACAAAAACTGGGAGTCTTTTCATTTGTTTTCCACTGAGGATCTTGGTACAGATTCTGCTGTGTACATCACTATTACAGTCTACATGCATCAAATAAACACACTATGTAAATATCACCTCAGATTTATCCATGGCAAATCACACTTGACTGAGTTTTATGCAGAAATGACTGATTTAATGAGATGGAGCAAAGCACCCTGTTTCGTTAGTCTTGACCTTAGCAAGGCTTTCAAGAGAACACCAGATTCAGGAATTGCATGGAACCTCTGGAGGTCACCTGGTCCAACTCCTCTCCTTAAGCAGGGCCACCTACAGCCAGCTGCCCAGGACTGTGTTCAGACAGTTTCTGAATATCTCCAAGGATGCTCCCTGAGCAGCCTGTTCCAGTGTTTAGTCAATCTAATGGTGTCTTTGTGAACAAGCTGGGAACACATGGATTAGAGGAAGAGACTACAGTAAGGTCAGAAGCCGACTGGGCTGAACAACCGGTGGTTCCAGAGACAGCAAATTATTAGCAGCATTCCTCAAGGGTCAGTACTGGGGCTGATGCTGTTTGATACCCTCATCAGGGCCAGGACTGCCATTCAGAGGGTCCCAGACAAGCTGAAGGAATCTCTTGACAACAAACTCACAGAGTCTGACCAAGATGAATGCAGAATTCTGCAGCTGGAAAAAAATAAGAGCCACATATTTGGATTATCAGCTCGAGAAACTAACCCCATGCAGGTCCAGACTGCAGACTGGCTGAGTTGCAGCTGTGCAGCCCAAGGGCTGCAAGGTGGCTCAAGTACCCAGAGACTCTGCAGAACCTCCACCCTTGCAGATACTCAGAAGTAGAGTAGAGAGGGCCCTGAGCATCAACATTAACTTTCAAGTGAGCCTGGCTTTGAACAGGAACTAGATAGCCTCCAGACCTAAATCACTTTATGATCTGCCTGAAGCAGGCAAGGCTTCTGACATGAAGAGTGCTTAGATACTTTCTTAAAAGAACTACACACAATCACTATCTGAAGTGGTAATACACAGGTCCCTATCATCCTCCACAGCTTCTGAAAAACAGATTTTTATATCCTTGCAGAGCTCTGAATCTACTCACACCTACCAAAAGTCAAACCTTTACTCACATTCTTTATAATACAAGGCTACATGGCAGTATAAAATACTAGATTATTGGATAAAATGGAAGTAAAATGTAGATTAACAAATAGTATGGGAACAATAGCCATTCATGATAATAGTAAAATAATGTCTGTTTGCTTTATAGGCATTACTTTGATCCATGGGATACTTATTCATCATCAAGAATGCTCATATCTGAAGTATCAACTTGCTACCTCACATTGATCTCAGTTTTAGAGTACATAAATTAATTTCTGTTTCTCATCATCAAGAAGTACATTTTGCTATCATGGTTTAGCTAATTGGCAGGAAGACAACTCTAATAAACCCATACAAGTGTGTGCACGCACAGACAGTCATGCTTGCATCAGCTTAACTGGGAATAGAGGATCAGAACTCCAACTCACAGATCAAAATTGGAACTTCATTTTCACCAAAATTCTATAACCACAGTTGCCACAAAAATTCCTTCTAGTATGAGCAAAAAAAAACCCCAAAATTAGACCCTAATTCAGTACCATCACCTACCATATTCCAGGTGATTCTGAAGTTCATTTCTCAACAAAGGCAGAAATCTCCTAACATTTAGAAAAAAACTGAAACAATAGAGGAGCATTTAACATTTTTCACTGCCATTCTGCTTTACATGGCACTGAGAATAATAACAAAGAGAGCCCACACAGTTCTCTTCTCAGAGTCTGGCAAAGCAGAAGGCAATATATCAAAATCTGAATGATGTTTCGGTGCATTGCTCAATCAAGAGATGATGCTTTTCCAGTTTTCATGCTGATGGAACTCAGACAAGTCAAACACCTCATGTTATCAGCTTTCAGGAATCTAGATATGTAAAAGCCAAAGTTTCAATCTCTCAGGCTGGATGAAAGGTTTTTGCTTACCCCCACAAAGATAAGCCAGCTGAGTTCTTGGCAGAAAAGTCATAATCTAGCCCTATGATCAGAACCTTAGCTAAGTTCTCTAAAGGTATGAAAATGAGGATGTGGATAATTGCTAGTTTGTGCTGGAAGGAACTGTACTTACAGGAACTAATCTCCTGCATGGATGAATAACATAACCCAATCTAATTCTGCCTTTGATGAAACCAAAACCAACACTAACTTTACGATTCCTTGTCTACTTTGAGATACATGGTAAATCAAGGCAAAAAGCATTAAAATGTCTTCATCATCTACCAAGAAGAATATAGATTTTTGTCTTCTTAAACATAAGCGTGGATTTGATAATTGATGCTACAAATGGCTCCTTCCAGTGGTACAAAATGGGATTAGAGGAACAGACAATGTTTCTAAAGAATGAATTTTCTATCTAGTTTTAAAGCTCCTCTGTGATTTAGTTTTTGGAACTGACATTTAATAAAGTAGTTTGGTTGTTTATTTCCCCTAAAATTAAACAGATATATATTGAAGTCCATAAGCTAATAAACACTAATCTTTTAAACCTCTTTTTAAAAAGTAGCCACTCCCACAACCCCCCCAAATTTACAGTAAGAAAGTACCAATCATAAGATGATAAATTAAAACATCAATATAAGGTCAGAAATGTGATTATTTCAGTACACTTTCCTGTAAGGTTTGAGACTGAAATCCTATTCTTCATCTACAGCACAGGACCTTGTATCAGAAGGTATTCTTAATGCAACCACCAGCTAGAAAACAGCTTTAGTTATATCCACCCAGAACAGGCACTCAGCAAAGGGGTCCCACGTATTCTACGCTCCATAAAGACGGAACTCCTTCTGAAATTGCCACTCAGGACGTTTCCAATTCTCAGAAACATTAGTACTGGGAGAACTTTCACCCTGATGACACATACGATGCTTCAGCCAGAGTGTGTTATTCACGCTTAAGCAAGAGGAAGACGAAACTTCACAGAGGTTTGTTAGAGCAGCCCCGCAGCCAGCAAGCGCCCACGAAACGCCACCTTTCCCCGCACCTGACTGAAGGAGAGCAAAAAGGCTCCGTGCCCTCGTCCCCTTACCTTCCACCGAGCGCCCGATGCTGTGCAGGTGGGTGAGGGCGGGGTTGGCGGCATGGACCCCCTTCAGGTACTGCTCCAGCTCCTCGCTGTGGTGGTACCTAAAGTCCAGCGCGGCCGCAGAAGCCAGGCAGAGGATGAGGATGCCCACCGCGCCCTAGAAAGAAAGAGATGAAGCCAGCCCGCGGAGAGCCCCCTCCCTCCCTCGTTCCCCGTGTCGCTGCCGGAGCAGGTGCTGCCCGCCCTACCCGTGCGGCCCGCATGGTGATGGTGCCGGTGCCGGTGATGGTGCCGGTGCCGGTGCCGGTGCCGGTGATGGTGATGGTGCCGGTGCCACCGCCGCTCCGCCACTGCCGCGCCGGGCGGGGGCCGCCATCCCCATCCCGGCCCTGCCCTGCCCCTGACTGACGCGGGACACATCCACTCAGCTCCCCCGGCCCGCCCCGGGCTCGGGGCCCGAGGGGACAGCCCTCCCCTTGTCCCTGTCCCCTCCCTCCTGCCCGCTGGCCGCGCTTCTCACCTGCGCGGGGCGCGGCTCCCGTGCCGAGCGGCTCCCGTCGCTGCGCGCTGCTCATCGCCGCTGCTTTTCCTCCTTTTTCATACCGAGGGACGATGAACCATGTCTGTAGGGATTAAAAAGCCCCAAACAACAAACCAGGGAGGAGTGCGTCACGTTTTGACTTTCCGTGTTGTTTTGGCTTTTCTGGCGTTTTTGACACCCTTCACGAGAAGGGCTGCTCCATAAAACCCGAGCTCCTCCTCAGCCCCTGTGTGGTCCTGGCGTGTGATCAGGACGGCAACACCTGGTGCCCAGAGACAAAGCCTGCTGCATGAGCCGTGAGAGAATTTATCTGCAAATCCAACAATATCTCTACCTGCTGCTATTTTTGCTTTGGCTTGTTTTGTTTAAAGATGAGTTTTTAATAGGCTGGTATTCGCTTTCTAAAAGGACTGAATTCTATCTACAGAATTAAGTGCTTTTCTTGGTTCTGCACTAACCACATTGCCTTGGGGATATCTCCGTTTTGGGATTCACCACAAAGACTTTTTCATCACCTTTTGTTGTCTTGAAAATTGAAAAGAATGAAGAGAAAGAAAGTTAAGCTGGCTTCCAGCAACAAAAATTAGTCTGCTTTTTTTTTTTTTTTTTTTTTTTTTTTTTTTTTTTTTTTTTTTTTTTTTTAATTCAGGATGGTGTCTGCATTTTTTTAATCGTTTAAAATATGAATGTGGATATAGCTGAGTATTAGAATACAGCTATTTTTAAATTCTGTATAATTTTACTGAGCAAAATAAAAGTTATAAGCACCAGTGGGGTTTCATCTGCTTTCTTCTGAAATTTACTATGCTGGTTAATGTCAGAAAAGGATGTTAAAGGAAATGAACTTATGAGCCAATCTCAAATAACAAGTCCTGTATTTCAAATAGAAGACACTATATTCAGCACAAGTTCTTGTTAAACAAAAACTTGCTGTTAAATTTAAAAGTACCTTTTTTTTTAACAATGAAGTTTTAAGAAAAAAATGCTGAAACTAAATTTTAGTGCAGCTGTCTGTAGTATCCCAATGTACCAGAAGCATATGTATCTAAAGATGCAAGGTGTCCACATCCAGACTCTTCTTAGTTCATGGGAGGGACTTTCATATTATATATGATATACAACAAGGGATGTATGCAAATGATGAGGCTGCTTGATTAAATGAGATATGTAATGTTATATTTCTGTTTAATGGGGTTCCTTACAGTATGATAAGGGGACAGACCCAGAGCCTTTTTCCCATACAATGACTTCACCTAATTTTCACTCTTATAACTTGACAAGACCTTCTCTTTCTTATTCGCTAAACAAAATTCTTGTGAGACTTCAATGTGGATGTCTTTTACATTCTGTAAAAAAAATTAAAAAGTTGATTTTGATTGTAGTTACCTGCTGTGTGAAATGGGAGAGAAACTGTGTTGTTACACTGCAAACATGTCTCCAGAGAAGCAGGAGGAGGAAGTCGAATATGTGAGCTGCATAAATGAATTTATTTGGCTACAATATGCATACTTACAGGCTCCTTGAAAGATGATCTGGACACACCACTTGAGTAAGCAGGGAAGAAAATACACTCAGGTGGTAATCCCACATAAACATACCTGGAAACTTTCCCAAGATAATCACATGAAATCAGAGATCTTGACTTCAAGACAGAGTAGGGTGTTGGCAACATGGTAAAAATCACAAGGGGTGTGAAAACTTAATCTTAGTGAAATAACTAAAGTCACCTTGATACTGGGTGATTACCCAATATCAAAGGTGACTTTGATAATGCAGCATTATCTCACTTGGAAATTACACCACCCTCTAATGGAGCCAGCATAGTCATGGTTAAATGAGAGTATTACTGCATATAGGAGTGTTCAAAATGATAGATTGTTTCTGTGCCAGATGCTTGCAAGTTAAGACAAGCCAGCCTGTTTGGCAATATTTGAGTTACATGTGACAGAATCAAAAACCTTTTCCCCCCCCACCAGCCTGCAAAAAATTCAAAGATAAACTTGAATTGCTTTTCACAAGGTTAGTTTAATCCAGCCTGGGCTAGTAATATTCTGGTAAATACAAAAAAAGTACCAAAGATCAAATCCTGCATGAAACCAAACCAGCAGTGAGGAAGTGACACACACAGAAGAAGCCAACTCCCCTTGCTGTAAGAGGCATTATTCTCCTCTCAGCGTTATTCCGGATCGTCCATTCAAAAGCATTCAGCTGGTAATTACTTAGGTTAGCACTTGAGCGTGGGATGTGTGGAGAAAAACCCTCAGTGATGGGATTTTGGCACCCGTGATGTGAGCGGGGAGCTGGCTGGGCGCGCCGGAGGATGCTGCGAGCGGCTGCGTTGCCCTCTAGTGACAGGCACAGAAATTCTGCCACAGGCAGCAGGTACCTGCAGCTCTGCAGGCAATCATGGGTACCATCTGGAAAATTCTATGGCTTTGGAGAACCATTCATAGAGGAGGCCTTGGAGTTTGAAATCTTAATTAATGTTTTGTTATCTTTCATGCAGGATTCCTGCGCTTTCCAAAGATCAGTAAGAAAAAATAGGTACACCACATTATAACTGAAGTGTCAAAATATTTTTGGCTAGAAATTCAAAAAGAGGTCACTAACAAAGATTAAGTTTTTAAGAATCATTACTTCTATTGAAACTCTCATCTAAAATCATGTCCTAAGCATACAGAATACAGCTACATATTCCTTACTTTGATGTAACATTAAGGACCTGACAATCAGATCCCTCTGGGGGAAAATCACAAGATAAAGGCTTTCTCAAGTGAGATGGACCAGACATGTGAGTTCAGTACAAGTGATGACAGACACATGAACTTCATAGGATAGCACAGTTCTGGATTAGCATAAACCCAGATAAAAATCACCTGAATAAACATCCATGAAGCCGTTCTGGTGTATAATATCTGCACTGATGATTTAACAGGCTGATATCAGTATGGCAAAAGATAGATTCCCTGCAAGAAAGAGCACAAAAAATATTGAAATCTCTCAAACATTCACCAACTGATTAGTTGTCTCTACCATACTGACAGTTCTCAGCTATTCAGCTCATAAATCTCCTCCCCTCCATCCCAGCATAAGAATTACCCCTGGAGAAGAAAGGGATGCCCTGCTGGGTCTGGTAGTCTGCAATTAGAAAATGATCCCAAGGGGAGCTATTAGCAGCTGGTACTGTTTAGAGCTGTCCAGACAAGCACTGATTCAGCTGGAGGATCTGGAACCACAACCAGCCGCCTGACAATCCTCTCACTCATCCCATCTTGCAAACAGCAAGATCTGCATACAGCAGAGATTTTGAGCTACTGCATGACAACACGTTGGGATGTGCTATGGTAGAACAGGTCAGTTCTGCTCCACACAGGGTGGAAAAAATGGAAACATGACCTCATTCAAGACAGAGGTCTTGAGTGTTGTGCCTTGGGTATTGTAATACAATTGTAACATTTTTCAGCATTGTCTTTCTCCTCTTAAATTGGCTCATACTTGCCCTTTCAACAGTCCAGACAGAATCAGATGTAATTTGAAATAAATTATGTTTGGAATGGCAGAACTTAATTTTGCACCTGAGGCATTATGTGTCCCTGGGTAGGTAAGAGCCTGGGACTAAAAAGAGGGAAAACCAGAAAGGTTTGGTGGGAAGTTCAGTGGCCTAGGGACAGATGCATCTCAGAGAAGCAAACAAAAAGAAGGAAGGTGAGGAATATCCACAGAGATCTTTAGGAGGTGAGAGTGGCCTGGAAGGTGGAGGGGTTATAGATACTGTGGTTGAAAAAAGCAATTGAGAAGATTTGGCAGGTGAATTCATATGGAAAAGGACTGAGAGTAGTCTTTCTGTTGACTAACATCTTGCTAATCTGACCTCAGGGTAACAAAATGTGAGGGATTTAAGATGTTGACATAGCATCTTGTCAGGTCTGCTAATTTGTATATGAAATGCATTGCAGTTAATGCCATGGAATTTAAAGAGATTCCTCATAGCTGATTTTTTGTTGATATTAAGCAATACTTTTGAGCAATCTGAAAATTATCCCAGGAACTGGACTCATTTGATTTTTAGCCATTTGGAAAATTTGTCAAGCTTTGAAGAAGTGTTCTGCCATTTTTGCTAATTACCTTCAAATCAAAATTTGTTTTAATTGCCGTTTTCAAGAACAATGCAACACTCTTACTCACAATGATGGCAAGTCTTTCTCCTAAAAGCAAAATTCCTCCAGGCCACTTAGCATATCTGTTTCAAGTAAACAATGGTGCCATTTCTTGAACAGGAAATTAATATCCTTTTTGGAAAATTTCATTGTGTAATAAAACAATCCTTTATTTCTCTGCACTGATTTATGCATAGTGGGCCCCTACACAGACAACTGAATAAACAGTGTGCACTGAAATCTCCCATCAGTGAAAAGTACATATTCTGATGTTTTGCACTAATCTTTTTCTCCTGGGAAAGAAATAAAAAAGGAGCTTTCCAGATATACAATAGCTATGAATTTGCAGATTGGCAGTTTAAAAATGAATGTTTAGTGGTGCAATAAACAAAGATGCCACTTGTTTAACTGCAGTGAAAGCAGATGGGGCAAGACTTCTTGGGTTAGTCTGTACTGGCTAGACTGCCATTTATTAAACCATATGGCTTCATTTCTCTGAAGATATAGTTATGTTTTCTAACCAGCTTAAAGTAACCTAAAACTGAGCTGTCCCTGAGAGAGGCCACACTTGCTGCCTCCTTTTTGCCAGTGTGAGCACTTGAGAAGTTGTGTGGTCAGCTGGATTAGGGAACTGGTGCATCTGGAAGTTTACCCACACACAGCATCCAAAGAATCTGTTTTCACCTGGCTCAGCTCCCTAATCCATGTAGGCACTGGTCTTTGCAGGGGGAGCAGAAGAGCCACATGGTTCCTGGAGAGTGAGAGTGAACTGCTGGATAAGGGGAGGCAAATATGGGCTGCCACAGGTCGAAAGAGAATCTCTTTGGAAGAATAAACTGAACTTATAAGAGATTTTTGTGCTCTACCTCTCTTCTGGCAATGGCTTGTTCCCTAAACATGCACTACATCCTATTCCTCTCCTCCCCCAATAATGATATGCAAATACTAATGCTGAATTTAACTATAGGTTAATTAGTGCTTGCCAAACAGTCTTGTAATGCCAATTAAACAGAAATTTGACAAAGAGAACCTTCTTAAAGATATGGAAGCTTTTGCTACCCTTAGTCTGATACCATTGCTTGTTTGGTATAGAAAATGATGATAATATGTGAATAGTTCCTCCAGCCCCATGAGCCTTCCGAGACTACTGTCATGACAGAAACCATACTAAGGTTATCTTGACACAGCCAGTATTTACAAACACAACAGCCTGCATAAAAGAACATTGGAAATAATAACTTTTATTCACAAGTGCTTGTAAATGAAAGAAAAGCTGTTCCGTGGGGGCTATGGAGTCTGGCTAAAGAGAAGCTCTTATCAAGATACAACCTGTACAGAAAGAATCTTCCAATACTCAGATTTGAAAGCAGTTTATTTGGTGTCATTAATATCTTAATCAGAAAATTCAAAATCAGGATGAAAAAAGTTGTTTTTTTGACAGCAGAGAATTTTTCCCCTTTTGTTTATCTTTTACAGAGTTATTAGAAAACTGTAAAAGTAGGCAAGTTTTGATACGAAGCAAGAAAGACCAGGTAAGCTTTAATTTTGTCTTGGTTCACTGAATTTGTATACAATTAAACTTCCAATGTTATTTATTTACAAATACTTTTAAGTGCTTTCTTGCTTTGGAATGCTTTGTACTTAAACTAGATCTTGAAAAAATAAACATTTTTTTTACAACAACGCTTCCCATCAGCAATTTTTCCTGTCAAATCCACACGCAGCCAAGATATATAGGATAAGGGATGCTTTAGCATTCTTGGCACATCTTTGCTATGGATGTTTCAAAACAGCACACATTACAGCAGGCTTGAGCAGAGTCATCAGGCACCAATCTGACATCTGAGCAAGCCCCAGACTGGAACAATTTCCTGTACCAGATACAGAAGGAGACAAATCTTCAATGGGGTTCAATATCTTCATTTTTATTTTGCTAATATATGGCTGTGAAAATGTAATATAAAATTCTCCCCTGGGAATGAGGATTTCAAGTGTTTAAGAAAGAGTAGCCTCATCTCATTTGCATTAGTAATCCTTGTTGGCAGTCTGACACACAGGAAGCCTGAAAATACGCAAGAAAAACATTAATTCCCCAGAGAGCCTGTGGTAAGGAGATCTCTAAATTAAGATAACTTGAAAGATGTCCTCATTTCAAGGCATTCAAATCCCCATAACAGATAGCAAGGCTGAATATTGCATGAAAAGCATAGATTGCCAAAACTATTTTGGTAGTCGATTTTTTTTTTCATATAATTTAAATTATTGTTCATCCTACAGATATTTTAATGGATATCCATGGAGCCTTGGTCTGCTCTTTTCATTATACAGAGTAGCTTTTTTGAGCCTCTCCTTTGCATGACTGCTCCCATGCAAGCCTAACTTTGTGAGAGTCTGTCTTTGGTCAATGATTGAACTTTTGAGAGAAGTATTTGATATTTAAAAATACCTTGTTATGGGCTGATACTTCAAATTCTACTGTGTACTACAAACATTTACATAGATTGCCATGGATATAGATATTTGATCATTAAAAAATGTATATTTCCCATATTTGCCTTCTTTAATTATTTTACCTTGTCCTAATATTCATAGATCTCTTGTGCTCCAGGATTTGGCATTATTGTAAAGTAACTATCACAAAGACAAATGTCTTACAATATAAGCCTAATGTGATTGCTGGTTTATAGAGTCAGATCTTAGATTCATGGTGGCAGAATAGATGTTTTCAGGACTGGAATGTTAGCCAGTTCTCATGTGAACTGAAGAGAGTTCTTGTTTTAACTAGAATAATTTTAAAGACTGTAAAGGAGAATCTGAGTCAACAGAACTTGCTTCTTCTCCTGATGCTATGATGTAAGTTATATTAATGTAAACTCAGTTTATTTCTTTTTCTGGTTCCCTTAGATTAATGATTTTTGAGATTGGACGTTTAAATTTGGCCTTGTAGCCTAAATGTAACCAAAATGTGTGATCACTTAATCCAACTGCTGTCTTTGTCTTTAAACAAAGAATTATTTCTTTTCACTGCATGTGGAAACAAAAAATATATTATCCCTTGTGTAAGTTTATATCTAGGACATGATTCCTTATAAGAGGACCAAAATTTATGTCTTCCTCTCCAGACAGTTTTGTCCTAATTACTCTCAGTAATTTTGGTACTTTTGTCTAGATCTAGAATTACAAAAAAGATCTCTATCTCTGTCTCTATATGCTGTCCAGCCTTTACCCAGCTGTAAATAGAGACTCTGAGCCAGTAATCACACAACCATATGCTCAACAGCTTCAAACTTATGCCAAGGTTTTCTTGATTTCAATCACAGTTAAGATGATATGCACTATCATGTAGGAGATGGAATAGGCTTGGGAGTTTTCATAGCTGGGGCTTAATGATTTGGGCTCACAATTTTGATCATCATTATTTTCTCCCATACTCTTTTGAAACAAAATTTTATTGAGTTTCTAAGCCGGTAGAAATTTATGAACTTTTGCTGTCTCATAGGAACATTTTATCAGATTAAAATATGATATCATGTTTTAAGATTTTTTTCCTTTCTCTGTTTATGTTCTATTCAGAACTGATTAACATGCTTGATCCACTCTCTTTTGAGAATTAAAGAACTGGGATTCATCTCTAGTTAAAACACTTATGCTGTGCATGGTGTAAATTGACAGATTTTACAAATAGCAAAGGCAGAAGAAAAGAGCCTTTCATTAAAATTTCCTATAACAAACTCTCCTATCACAAAATAATACTGTCACTTGAGGAAAGACCTTAAATTGAATCATCCAATAAACTGCTTATCCTGCTAGTGTAAGATGGCTCTAGGGCACAGGATAGAGTTTGAAGCAGTCTTGTTTCACCTTCAGCTCTTTCAACTTGTAGATTTAAGCAAAGATCAAAATTTCTCTGTTTGCTTAAAATGCATGTTTTATAAACATTTCAAAATGATCTGCCCAATGCTTTGGCAAAATGAGACACTAAATTATATAAGAAGCATAGTGACTCTGGGGTTACATCCTGCAAACAAACCCAGAAAAAGAGAGTAAGTTTACTATAACCCTGCATGGAGTGCTGGAAATTCTGCTGTTTTGCCTAAACTGCTATGTATTAAATTTGGTCTTTTCTTACACACATGACAATTTATTCTGTAGTAAATGCTGCAGCTCTGCTGTTATTGTAGCCCCACAAATGGTAAGGTAAGGCAGAGAAAGAAAAATGCACACAGGGGATTTAAAATGTATGAAGATATTATCCAGGAGGATTCACTCATTTTAAAATATTGTTACATCTGCCAAAAATTGTTGTTACAATTGAGAAGACTATTTGCCCAGTGGTACAGGATAAGGCCCTGACACAGAAGTTTAAGGTGAGCCTTCAATTTTCCTGTGAAATAGATTGTTAGATCCACTGCTGGTCATGCTAAGACTGCTGAGGATAACTTGGGAACACCAGGCTCTTGAAAACTGTGGTGCAAATAATTCTGAGTAATGAACACATTGAGTGAAGAGTCACACAACAGTTGTCCCTCATAAAAAAATAATCATCTCTGTCTGTGGTGGCTTGTGGGCTGACTCCAGCTGATCCTAGGTATTGCACATCCTTGTAATGATGAGGACTCTCTAGACAGCTTTTTGAACAAATTTCCTGAGAAGACTGACACATCAGGCTCCCTTGCCCTTCACTAGCAGCCTTTTCAAAATCACCCTGCCTTGCAGGGGTATTTATCTATGTTCTGAAAGATTTAATATTGTCTCTAAGCCACTAGCACAGCACTATTGCCTTCTGGTACGGGCTGTTACTGTGTTAGTCCTCTGTACTCACAGAAATAAGCTACAGTAGGGCTTTTGTCCTGTCTTTCTGGGATGCACATCACTCCAAGCCAATCTTGTCCTTTCACTGATTCTATCTGGACTGCTCTGAGATCTGGGACACTGCAGTTTTGTTTCCATTTCTCTGACTATATGCTTTGTGACACTGTTTCCCACCATCACTGCCTTTCCATTCTGGTACACATGAATTTGGCCTTAGAATCTTCTTTTTCAGTTGAAGGAAAATTTCTACAGAATCTGTTCTGTTGCATCACAAACTTGCTGCTCTGAAAAGCAAGGATGAGCAGAGGTCTGTGACTCCAAGAGAAGCCACTGCAGGGACAGCCCATGACATCACTGTCCCCTGTCAGACAGCAGGCACTATTTCTAACATTACATGCACAGTGTTAGTAAGGGCAACAAAGCTTCCCCTCTGGTAGTCTGCAGAATGTAAGCTTTGTCACCCATGAGAACACAAAGGATATTGCAAACATCATTTTAGCTAAAAGCTTCTGATCAGGGCTGTGCAAAGGATCTCCTTATGTTATGTGTTATTTCCTACTTGGTCCTGTCTTGCAATGACAATTACTGACCTGCTGATGGCCTGTGATGCATCACAACTACTCCTTTTGCTAAGCATTTCATTGTTATCATCAAAACAACTTGCACAGTTAACAAAGTCATTATAACAAATAAAATGACAACTGCAAAAGAAAAAGCACCACTTGAAAACGCCTGCAGCTGTGGGAAGCCACCATTAGGAGAGATTCCAGGGATTCCATGGCTGCAATATGAGAAATCTGTAATTTCTGGAAAGCTTCCTAGCTGATGAATCCAGTAAAGGTAGGATGTTTTAGCATGTACCTCAGTAGTTTAGCAGGTGCCTAAAGGCATTAGATAACAAACAATTGTCTTTACCTGATGGAGTTTGATGGTAATTTCTATGCCTATTGTAACTGTAATCATGATCCTTCAAGGAGATTTTACTCCAAATACAGAAATTTTTGTCACTTTTTGTATTGCAAAGATTGACATACACTAGTCATCGATTTCTAAACAATCTATAAAGTCACATATGATAAATATTTATAGATAAATAATTATAAAGTCACATATAATTAAGTTAAAATACAAGCATTCATCTGACAGCTGTAGGTATGGGACTTGACAGATATTCTGCACTGATTTGCAATTTAAGACAGCAATATCTGGATAATACAACCATCCAGAAAGCTTTCTCTTGCTCTAATCTATCTTGGCAGATAAACAACAAGGCTAAAACAGCACATATTTTGGGTTACCATACCCTGAGCAAGCAAGTCAATTCTCAGTTGTGTGGACCACAATGGCAACATACTTTTAATATTGTTGTATATTTCTGTCAACAGTCAGGCTCTTTTAGCACAACCACCCCCTCCAAAGCAAAAACAAGCAACCAGCCAAAACAAAACAAAACAAAAACAAAACAAAGCAAAAAAAAAAAAAAAAAAAAAAAAAAAAAAAAAAAAAAAAAAAAAAAAAGAAAGAAAAAGAAAATAAAAGAAACCAAACCAAACCAATAAACTGGCCGAAACCCCAAAAAACACACAGCTTCTAGTTTTGATCATATATTTCCTTTCCATCAGTTTTCTCCCATAAACATTTTAAAACATTCTCAATATAGTCCTGTACAAAGTGACTTTCTTTTCCAACCTCAATGCTATAAGACTACACATGATGCTACACCAAGTACTTTTTACCATAATAAGCATGTCTATAATTTAGTTATTAATCTTTTCTTTTTCACAATGCTATGCCCACAGTTCTCTCAGCTCTTAATCACTTCACTGTCAACAGCACTTATTTGGGTTCTCAGTTTAAATGTCTCTCTTTTCTTTCCACTGGCTATTGTGCTGCTGAGGTACACACTCCTCTCACTTTTGCATGTATTCACATATTGATTTGAAAAAATATTACTAATTTTGATAATGCTATTGTCATTAAGCCTGAACATTTTTTTTTAATTGTGATAGTTCTCAGATTTGCTCATTTTGAACCCCTCATTTTAATTGCCTAAATTTACTAGCAAATGGGAACTTTTTTGCTCTTTTTCTTCCAAAACTTTTTGGAAGCCAGTTACAGATTCCATGAATGAAAAAATAAATCAGGAAATTAAAAGATAAAAAACCCAAAAATACTATAATAAAAGTAAATTGTTCTCTTTTTTTTATCTACCTCATTGGTGGTTTTTTGTTGTTTTTTGGGGTTTGTTTTGAGATCAGAATAGATGTATTGTATCCAGATTTCTTCATCATGCTGCTGGATAAGTCAATATCTGGCAGCTAATAAAAAAAAAGATCTTAATATGCAGCAGCTTTCAAGAACTTCTTGTTCATTTTTTACCCCAAAGTTTCACTAGAATGGTGAACACTTAACAGTGATTAAATTTTGACTATGAGGGCCCCAGGCAGACTCTTTGTATCAATTCTAGATAATTCCTTTCTCTGGAGGTTTTCTTTCACATGCTCACATTTCTCCAGACTGTATAGCTTTCTGTATTGCTGTTGATAGTTTCTCACATGGTTTCTCTCTTGTGCCTTTTACTCCAAGAATAGGGAGTAGAACATTTATTTTCTTGTCCTGAGAGGTCTGTGTGTTTAGTGGGAGACAGCAGCCTGGTCAGCTCAGGAGCAAACCTGATTTTTCATATGAACTACTTGCACTGATCACTGGGTGGTTGCTACCTAGCTGTTACCTGGGAACTCAGAGGTCTAGTTTATTACAGCAGCAGCAAGGGGATAAATGGGAAACAGATTTCTAAAACTCACAGTTTGGTAAATTATGAAAGACACATTTTTAATATAAAATTGGAACGCTGAAGATCTTTTAATGCCTATATTTATATAAGAGATGTGCTTTAATTTGACAAAAAAACCCCAGCTCTTATGTTTTGACTTTTGAAGCTAATTTTATCCCCATCCAATTAAGATATTTTATTAGACATTGTCTCCCTCTCAAACCTTCAAATACACATGAAGCATTAGTTCCAATGCCTGGATTTTACTGGCTTGGTAAAGAACAGGGACTCACCCAGTTCAGAGCTTTCTCTACTCTCTGGACAGCATCTGGCAATCTTCTTCCAGTAAATCTTCCTTTTCTATCTTTTTGTCACAACACACACAGTTATGAGGAACATATGATGTCATTTTAGTTGATACATCTCCAGTTTGAAAAATTCTGACAGCAGGCATAACTGTGAAACTGTTCCCTGGAAATAAATTTCACAGCATGAAACTGTTCCCTGGAGATAAATTATAACTGATAAATTAATTAAGATTTCCAGTCTTACTGGAATGATGAGCAGCATCCAGGGGAAAAAAATAAAGAAAGAGGATTTGTAATCAGGTTTGAAAACCAAGAACAAAGTCAGGGTCTGTTTTTGTTTAGTGAACAGTTCCAGGTCTGGATTACAGCAGTTCTACATGTTGATGTTGAAGTCATGAAAATGTTGCCCATGCAACATTATCCATCCAATCATGACCATAGGTATAAATCCTTCTTAATGAGATACAGATAACAGGCATTCTTAGAGAAACCAACTTGATGAGGAAGACATAAATAATTTAAATGCTCTAATGTGATGATTCTTCTGGTTTTATTTGGAAATATGCCATTAACTGTGCTTCTGTGATCTCACATCTCTCTGGTTTCCAGAACTCTTCATTCCAAAGTCATGGAGGTAAATCTGACACACAGAGACAGTGGAGGCTGTTTCTGCTCTGCCTTACCAGCAGTACCTGGGTGGGCTTGACTGGTTTTGGTTTGTACAGGTGATCCCCCTGTAGTGTGCATAGCTCCTTCTAACAGATGGTTGTGTTACAGATACAGTTCACAGTGATCTAGTTGATGGGGCTTTTCTCCCTGTAATGCCTGATGTGACTCTGGAGGTTCATCAGCAAAACTGAGGTCAAGAGAACCTCCTCTGAATGATAATGTATAGGAAATTATATGATCACATAGTAAAACCTACAGGTGGCAGCCAAAGCAGCTGGACACACAGCTGGAGGGACTCCAGGTGGGCTGTGTGGCCTTGAGAGACAAACCCTGCCAGGGTCAGATGTCCACGGATACCCATTTAACTCCAGAGATTGCATCTAAATCCTCCAAACTAGAGCAGCTGGTGCCTCAAGACTTAAAAATACCATCAACAAGAAGAATGGGGAGTCATCATTTCAAACAAGATGGCTGCCAACAAGAGCAGCAAGACCCAGCTGAAAAAAATTACTGTAGTCACTTTGGAAATTAAAATCACAGCATCCAACAATGCTGTGAGATGTTACTTCAATTAGTTCTTCTTGGCAACACTGCTGGGACAGATGAATGAACCTCAAGGGCGATATTTGTGGTGGAAAATGAAGTACAAGAGATCCCTGCCCAGATCCAGAAGAGTCTTCAGACAGATATATCCTCTGAACTAGCCAAATCCTGCAGCCCACAAGGAAAGAAAAACCCTTGAAGCCTGTCTTCCTGTTCCTTACAAAAGTGCTCAGATGCCTAGGATATGGTGAATTTAAATCAGGAAAAGCTCTGCACCTGGCTCCAATTGCAAATACCATGTACTGATATTTACACATCTCAAACTATGAGAGCAAAAAAAAATACAGCTCAGTCGAAAGAATTCTTTTGGGGATGCCACATTAAAAATAATAATTTCCTGCAATTTAGCAAAACACATTATGGGACTATAATCACCCTGTTAAAAAGTAGGAAATCTGCCAGGTGGCAAGGACATAAACTTCTTAATGAAGTTTCCAGTTCAGCTCTACTTTCAGATCAGTGAGGAGCAGCATCTCTTCCAAAAGCTACTGGTTTCTAGTCCTTAACTTTCAACAGTTCACTTCCTGGAAACAGGAGAGTTACTTCTATTTTCAGTAAGTTATCATGAAAAAATGTTAAATGATAGCTCCAGCAGTCAACAGAGCAGAAGAGATCAGCACATAATGATTCACACCATCTGTACAATCACCCACTAACCTATTTCTATTCTTCAACTGCCTGTACCTTCCTCTCTTCCCTTTCTTCCTTCCTTATTTCTTCCCACATGCTCTTCCTTCCCACGGTTTTCACCACCCTGCTCCCCCTTTGATTTAATCCCTTATTCTCCTTTGCTCAGTTTCATGCACCATATGAGTCCAGACCTCCCATGCGTGAACCTGGAGTGAAAAGTCTGTAATAAAGAATCAGTCACTGGACTTAATTGTCCGTGCTTTTTGCTGCAAAAGTTTACAATTTATCCCAGAAGTCAGATTTCTCCCCTGATAGCTGAACCCTTGCTTTGCATGGCAGAAGGAAAGAGGCTGCTTGCTTATGAAGAATGTGGAAGGAGGACTCCAATGAAACCTCCCACTCCCCCAGCATATAACATCTCACTGAGAACACAAGGATGTTGATGAGGGTATTCAGTCTGGAAAATGATAAATCACAGAGACAACATAATTGCCAGACACATCCTCAGTTAGGGAGCACGCCTGGCAAGTGTGGGTGTATTTGCACAGTGTGCTCACCACCCGTGTGCTCAGCACCAATGGTGCAGGAAACATCCAAGGCTAGCAAAAGGGCCAGTGGAAGGGGGAGGGCTGCCCAGGTTGGCATCCACCTGAGCTCCCAAAAAGCTGTTTGTGGTTTAATCAATGCCACAGCGAGTGGCTTCCACCAGTGCTGCCATCTTTGACATGCAAGACTCTGACACTCTCCCTCCCTAGCCAGCAGGTCCAGCCACAGTGCTGTTTGTCACCAAGATTGCAGGGAGCAGAGGATGGGGAGGGAGATGGGCACACTCATACCCCTGATACACTTTCTGTCTCCTCATAGCCCCTTCCAGCTGCTTCCAATTGCTGCTGGTGTCCACCTCCCACCCTCCCACACCCCCTCAGTATCCTGCTTCCTAGTTTTCTCCAGCTGTCCCACTGCTGCCAATGGCAAGTCTCAGCCACTGTCTGGAGAAACAGCAGCTGGTGAGAACTGGTCTCTCTCCAGTATCATAAGAGTTGCCTCCAGGGCAGGTTCCCTTCCCATACTGGCCCTTTTATGGCTCCTGCATTGCTCATGTACAGCCAACAGACAGACAAGTTGCATCCTGCCCACAAAGCCAGGCTCTGTCTGGGTATTCTCTTAGGCATCAGAAATGATTAATTCTTATATTCACAGGGACACAGACTCAGCTGGAAGGTGGAGTAAGTCACAGATTAGTGGTTAGGCAGTCTCTAAAAGAGATGTGAAATAGGAGTTTGTTAACGCTCCCAGGCAAAGGAGAGAAGTGCAACTCTGGGGCAGTCCTGTGAAAATGGGGTGATGGTGTCACCAAGATTTAAGTGGAAACAGTAGCCAGGACTGTGCCTACTGGTGCGTGAGAGAGGAGGCTTTGAGAGCAGACCACCAGACACAGCTCAGCACAGAAACTCCTGTTTCTGAATTCTGGTGAGGTACAAGCTGTTCATGCATGAGCCAGAAAACAAATTGCTGTCAAAATCAAAGTCTTTCTGCAAATGTCCAGAGGCTGAACCTTCAGAACTTTTGAAAAGCCAAGGATTTTAGAGGTCTCCCAGCTGAGGTCACATCAGAGCCCTTGTCTGAGGAGTAACAATTTTGGGTGCAGGTGATCCTGGTCCACTGTAAATATCAAAGTTCTTCACATGATATGGTCATTCAGACTTAGGAATAGATGAAAAATCTAGGGCAAAGTACAACACCACATCTGAACTCATCTCAATTACAATTGAAAGAATATGTTCCTGACAGAAAAATTAGGTACAATTTGGGGCATAGTTTGGGTTTGCTCCTGGGTTCAATCTTGAAACTCTGCTTCTGTGAAGAATAGTGGAATTGCTTCAGACTTTTGGACACTCTTTGGAGTGTATGGTATTTAGCAACACAGAGCTGAGTGAATTAAGAGGAAAACTTGTGTTGCCTAGAGTTGTCTAGGTCTGTAGTTAGGTTTAATATGCTTACAAGTAAATGTGGCTTTCTGATCTCTCACATGTACTCCTTACAAACATAGTGAATGTAGATGTGCAAGTGAAACACATATTTCTAGAAAAATAATTGTTTAAAATTTTAGTGTTTGGGTGTATTGGCACTTGATGATGAGCATTTCTCACAACTTTGGAGGTTACAAAATTAAACGACAATGTTGAATTTAGGGAGTTCCATTTTCAGCACAGACTTCCAAAATTGCTGCAGTTTCCAAGGTTTAAATTTACAACCTCTTTAAGAGCCTACCAAAAGTCATCAGTAACCAAATAATTTCATTCAGTTCTGAAAACCCAGTCAGTAGATGAAGAGCTAGAGTGCACGGGGGTTTGGTAAGGGATTGCAAGTTAAGGGGTGTGGAAATGGTGAACACTATTTTCCAAGGAGTGAGGTCGTGCACTTGGATTTTCTGATGATTTTCCTTTCCTCTCAGCTCCTCTTAGGAAGGACTGTGCCTCCTGAACCATTGAGATTGGCACCAACAGATCCACACATTTAAGCATGAGTTTCTTGACTCAGTTTTGCTCCCCTTTCACAAGGACAAAATAATTTGTAAGATCAAAACACAATCAAAATTCCAGTGCCAGTTGCTTTCTCTAAGCATAAGATGCTAAGCAATATAGCTGAAAACTGTGCTGAACTTTTGCTCTGCTCCAAAAAAATAAGATGCATGGATGGATGGATGGATGGATGGGTAGACAGATGCACTAAACATTTCACCCTGTACTTGAAAGCTAATGAAAACCACATTTTGTGGCTTTGACAAATTAACAGAGCAGAGCAACCTAGTTTTATATCTTATTTCCTGTTTTTCTAGTGAGTTTTGGCTTGGAAAGCAAACAGACTTGTGCACAGATGAAAAATGTGTTTAGATTTAGATTTGGCCAGAAAAGGAAGTCACGGAAGACCTTTTTACTTGGATGGAAATAATGTATGTTACTCTGATGTTACTCTATGGGATTCAGTTCTGTTGCTGCTTTCATAGCTGATTGCAATGTGCTAAAGTCCTAGAGACAAATCTCAAATGGCACAGTGAAGTCAGTGGGAGTTCTAAGTCAAATCTAAATCACATCTGAAGAAGGATGTTAGGATTTGCTTTGTCACAAGATCTTCCCTGGCACCTAAAACCTTTTCACCCTGAAAAAAAAAAAAAAGAAGTATTTTGGAAGAGTCCTAAACACCCTGTAACTGAGATGGTTTCTGGAGCACAGACAGGCACTCAGGAAAACAGCTTTATGACCATTTTCCAGTAACCCCACCAAATCACAGTGCAAAAGGCATTTCAAGGACAGGCTGGAGTTGTAGCACACAGCACTGATGTCAGGCAAACTCTCAGGGTGCACAGAGTAGCACGCAGAAGACTGTCCATGTCAGACCCAACCATCTTCTCATGATCCCCTTTACATGACCTAGGAAAGAGGGATGATCTGTACAGCAGGATCAGGAGTTCAGCGTTTCAGACAAAATCACCAGCTTTATTCTCAGCTGAGATTCCTGTTAATAAGAAGCAGAAACTTGTGCCTTAGCTTTTGTGGATTTAATTATCATCCTCCCGTAGAAGGCATTGATCTGGGTGGAAGAAAACTCCTGAGCCTGACTCTTATCAGGGCCCTTTTACCGTGTAAAAGCCCTCTTCATCAGTATAAAACCAAGTTCATAGTTTTATGGGATTATACAATGGTCTCAGTTGCTATTTATATGCTTTTTAAGTAGTGGCCTTTTCCAAAAGATTTCAGGCCTTTGTGGCCAGAAAATGTGAACTATATGGATTTAAACTAGCATACCAACAAAAAGAACTTTTGCTATTTTTAATCCCCCTATTTTTAAACTACTCTCATGAATCATCATGTTCTGGGGTCTCTGGGGTTTTGAAGGGTTGCAATTCACATCACTTTCCACCTCCAGAGAATAAGAACTGTTCAGTGTTCTCTTCTCCTTGAAATTTCCATTAAGTATAAAGATTAGCATTAGACTGCTATGACAGCTTTGTAATCAGAGCTTCCCTTCATGAGAAGCTGGCTGGAGCCACAGATGTTTCTTGTATTACATATAAAATACTCACCTGAATGTACAGATTATAGCCTTTTTTAGACATTAATCTGGTTTGGGTGCTAGCCAGATGGACATTTTTGAGGCACTCTGTTTAATCAGCAGTCCTCTGCCTTTTCTTCATCCTTCCACAAGTGTATATATTTATACACATACAGAACAGCAAAAAGACTTAACTCAGGAATTCTGGTATGTTTAAAGTATTGACATGAAACCTTGTATGCTTCAGACCTGTGTGTCTTCCTGAAACCAATACTGGCTCACTGGCATGCACCATGTGCTAGGTTGACCCTGGCTGGTGCCAGGTGCCCACTGAAGCTTCTCCATCACTCCCCTCCTCAGGCTCATGGGTAGAGATAAGGGAGAGATCATTCACTCATTACTGTCACAGGCAAAACAGGCTTGACTTTTGGAAATTTATTAAATTTATTACCAATCCAATCAGAGTAGGATAATGACAAACAAAATCTTAAAACACTTTTCCACAAATCCTCCTTTCTTCTAGGGCTCAGTTTCACTCCCAGTTTTTTATTTCTTCCACGCTGGCAGTGCAGGGAGATGGGGAATGGGGGCTGTGGTCAGTTCATCACATGCTGGTTGTGCTTTTCCTTACTCCTCAGGAGGACAATTGCTCACACTCTTCCCCTGCTCCAACATAGGGTCCCTCACACAGGAGACATTCCTGCATGAAATCCTCTACTGTTGGACCTTCCCACAGGCTGCAGTTCTTTGTGAGCAGCAGCGGGGTTGTTTTTCAGGAACAAACTACTTCAGCATGAGTCCCCCACAGGTGCTGCCAGGACCCTGCTCCAGCATGGGATCCCCATGTGTTCACAGAGCTGTTTCTCTCATGTGCTCTGACTCCTCTCTGCTCTGACTGTAATTGCTCCTGTGCAGTTTCTTCTTTCCCCTCCTTAAACACATTATGTCAAAGCTGCTTTCACTGATGGGCCCAGCCTTGGCCAGCAGTGAGTCCATCCTGGAGTGAGCTGACATTGACTCTGTGGGACATGGAGGAAGCTTCTGGCAGTTCCTTAAAGAAGACATCCCTGTAGCCCCCCTGTTACCAAAACATTGCCTTGCAAACTCAGCACACACCAGTATATGCACACATATTTTTCACATTGAGGGAAGCCAAACAACAGAACAGATTTTCCAGAAATGCTGGGCAGCCTCCATCTTTCGAAATTTTCGAGATCCAATGGAACAATCCATGAGTAACCTTTTATGAACTCGTGGCTCATGTTACTTGGAGCAGTCCCTGGGCTGCAGACTTCCTGACATGTCTTCCAATTTCAGTTATTGGGCAATCCTGGGTTTCTAGGACTATGTAGTGGATAGTTAGAGAGGTATTTTTTTTCCAATGGCTTTGGGGATATATATTAAATAATCTACACACTGCTATAAGTCCTGGTTGTGTAAACCAATGAAATCCATCCAATATCCTTGTTTTCCTTGAAATTACAGCTTTAATTTTAACTATCCCAACTAACAATACAGAGAGTTTAAATAATTTTGCAAAATATCTCTAAAAATACACATTAAAGTTATCTCTCCTCCCCATCCACCCTGAATTTACAGAGAAAACATTTCAGTCTCTCCAGTTATCATAATTCCAAGCTCCCAGTATATAGGAGTAAGAATGCATTTAGAGGTGTACCTGTTCACACAGAGAAGGGTCAAAGTACAGGCTATAAACCAAAGGGAAGCCAGAACAGACAAAAGAATGATGAATGCAAGAGAGGTGAAAAAACATTTCAATACTGTTCATTGCTGTCCTGAGAGTCTCTGTTGCCAGCCATAGGCACAGCATACAACTCCCACTGAGTCCCTTACAAAGTATTCCATGCCTCTTGAAACATGTTTGCTGTATTACCCATTGTTCTCAGGTTAATATTCCTTCCTTCTGTTCCCTTCCACTGCCCTACAAGGACAGGATTTTTCTAGCCCTTCAGTTTACAGCTATTCAGAGTTCACACCCTTTCCATCCTCTCTCATGAGCTTTTGCATGCCTTTTCCAGAAAAAATAAACTTTTAGATTGCACAGTGATTAGAGAGATTATCCACATTAAGCATTCCCCTTGTGAGTATGAACACAACAAAAGCTCATTTGAGAAACTCAAGCACTCTGCTGTGTCTGGGAGAGGTATTGCCTATCTCCTGCAGAAGTGGCCTTTTTACTCCTCTTAGATTTAATCAACCATTAGTGTCTGTCATCTCACCAATATGCTCTTCTGTTTCTTGAGGTTTGCATGGATTTCCAAAGCTGCTGTATTTAAATCACCAGAATGATTATATTAGTTTCTAGGGGTTTTTTAGATTTCCTGTCTGCTTATCTCATGCTTAGCCTATTCTGAGTCCAGCTAACTATTAAAAGCTCACACCTATTTTTCATGTTGGTAAAGCACTACCTAAAATATCTGAAAGGAAACAGACAGGTTTGCTGTTTCTTCAGATATTCCTCCCTGATGTTCCTCTCACATTCATCCACACAGACACTAAAATGGCACAATATAAGATAGAACCTGAAGAAATGTTCATTTACTTAGAGATTTGACTCCAGTGCAGAGAACTGTGTAAGTCATAAATCTTTTTTACATAATCACCTCCCTTTTCCAGCCAAGTTTCCTGTTGTCCCAACAAATTATCTACAGGACAGAGTTTGATCCAATATTTTGTCTCTAAGATAAATATTTTGATATTTTCTCTCATTTGAGAAAATACAGGCAATGAGTTGTTTTCAATTAAGGCTGAAGAGTTTGCTGAAGATTTGGGAGATGCTTTTGAAGTTGGGTAAAAAAAACAGTTGAAAACTCTGATAGCTTTGGCACAGCACCAAGCATTACAAAAGCAAAAACCCCATGTGATTGCCCATTTCTGCCATCTCTAAATGAAAGTGTCACATTGAAGTCTTCCCTCCTGCTTTCTTTTCCTTTAAGTGAATGTGCTTAATTTGGCTTATGGCTGTTAAATTCATCATAGCAGGTGTAATATCAACACGCCTACAAGAAAACAGTAAGCTAGTGAGTACTTAAATATTGAATTTCTTATAAAAATTAAAGAAAATTTAGCAAAAAATGCCAGTAATTCCCATGTCAGTCATGGTCAGCATGGCCACATATCAGGTAATATGTGAAATAAAAAAATTATTATAAAATTACTATTTATGGTAAGTGCACTAAATGCAATATAAAACATTTATAATTTCTTCTACTTTACCAAAAGAAAAAAAAAATCCTAGATTAAGAAACATCTTTGACTGTATATGAAAATGTGTTTGTTCTCCATAACAGAAAAGAGAAAAATTCTCATTTTGATCTCTAGGTCTCATTTCCCTGATCATATAGGTAAAAAATTTCACATATTACCAGATTAAAACTGAGCCAGAGTGTACAGTGCCTCAGTACACAAATTTAGCTCTCAGAAAACATTTTAAAACAGAAAGTTTCAATTTTAAATCAGTTTTGCATAGGTGTTCCATTCCCACAAAAGAAGTATAAAGGACAATTTTTTCTGCAGCTTGAAATGAAGAGAAAGCTGAAGATGTAAGTAAAGATCAGGGATAGGCATTCTCTTGATTAATCTATTTTTTAGGAAGAAAATTGTAATGCAAGTTTTGAGAGCCTAGAAAATATACATGCAAATAATATGTTTAAAAAGCAATATAAGCAATTTAAAATTAATTTTTCCATAAGCAGAATCGTTAGTCTGAGTCATCCCAAAATCTTCAAGGGGTGAAAAGCAGAAAGTTACACTGTCTACCCATATGGAGTAGGTACTGAAGAATTTTTTTTAAAGTCTCTTCATAATCTCATAGGACTTGTGGAAGAAATAAAAAACTTAATATAAGTTCTGGCACAGTAGAATCAAACAGAGATTCAGTACATACATGGCAAGCTTGTTTTAGTTTCTGTTATGGTCAGATTAAAAGAATAATTCAGGCTATAAAATTAATATAACCACTATTATAAAAATACATTTTCAAGATTATTCTTTCAATCATGTATATAAACAGCTTATGGTAAACTATAAACGTTCAGAGTTAAAGCAGTACTCTGGATCTAAGGATTTTTATACTTTTATTTAATATTTGCAGTTTAATAATTAACTGTATCATCTGATAAACAAGTTATATATGTAATGTTTCAGTGCAATATATTTTAAAAATTATAGCAGCCCAAGGAGAACATCTACACTGTTTGAATTAAGGCACCTATTTCAGGAGCCCCCTGTTAGTGAAGTAAGGTTTTTCTGAAGGTTAACCCAGGAAATCTTACCTAGAAGTAGAAGAATTCTTATTTATCTTATCCAGTTGTTTACTGTGTCAAATTATGTCTTGAATAGTTGCTTATTTAAGGTTTCCTATGTGATTGTTTATGTGTCAAGGTAAGAAAAAATAAATCAGTCTTAAGAAAAAAAATACATTATGAATAACTATTCTGAGGATTTTCCTTCTTCTCATGAAAGTGTGTTCTCTGCTTTCATTCTGGCAATCTAATATACCCCAGTGTAAATGAATCACAGAAGAGTTAGCTTCTGGAAAGGCTTTGTGAAGTCTTTGCCAAATTAATAGTATTCCTAGGACAGCAATATGTTGTTCTCCTCGAGTTTCAGATTTAGCTGTTGTTGTCTTAAAATTCTTTTTGCTATACTAGAAAAAACCATGTCCTTGCATTATAGAAAGTACTACCAGTAGCATAATTGGTTTGATGAACACAGACATAAAGACGCCAACAAAACATGGTAAAAAATCCTAGAGTCTTTTCTGGATTTCTTTTTGAACACTAGGAAAAAAACTTTACACCTCAAGATCTGGTTTCATCTTGGCTAAGTACTAGTGAAGAAACAAAGGTCCATACATAACTAAAATTATCTTGAAGAAAGTGATGACCCTGATGGAATGCAGTAGCTGACACAGCTGTACTTCAGTATACACTGGAACAATAAAATGATACAGCATGGGAAGATTTACATCTCTTATGCTTTCTTGTGGAATTCTTCCTCTGCCACTTGGAGAGATTCAGCTTGTCTTTTAAATATATTATCAAGCTAGAGAATTGATTTATTTACAGCTTTATGATTTTTCTCAGTACACCAGAAAGAGGTTTAGTAACAAGAAAGAGGTTACAAAAGCTACAAATACCTGAGGTCTAAGCACCTTTATTTTGGATATCAAACATTAAGGCCTTTTCCAAAGTATATATGGCTTAACAGCAACAACCACATTAGACAAGCCTTCATTCTGTAAAACACTTGAATAACCTAATAGTGCAGAGAAAAGTGCACTTTTCTTCAAATGAGATATGCAAAATCAAAACACTCTCTATGCACAGCTAAAGATATATTCCATATATAATGCAAGTCTCCACTCTAAGACAGTCCCTGTGTGAATGAGGTGAAGTTATTTGGTCTCTCTCCTCTTTGATTTTCTATTTAGAAACATGAATAACATTGCTGTCCTACCTCCAGGGATATTATGAGAGCCCAATCAGTGAACAGTTTTGTAGTGCTCCAATATTAGGGATATGGAGATAGATATACAATTCTACATCAGGTAAGTCCTATTAATGTGTAAATACCAAGTGCTTGCAGTATCTTTCCAGGATGTGATCCTCCCAATTTACAGCAAGAAATGATTATTTCAGTTAGTAATAACAAGATAGCAAGTTTGAATCATTATGTTGTACGTTGTTGATAGCAGCCCAAAATAATAGCAGAAATTACAAAGAAAACAAGATACATGTGTTTTCAGGTGAAATACTAAAAGTGACTATTTCTCTGAGTTGAGAAGTGCAAGCAGATGGAAAAGCTCTTATGAAAATGCATGATTCAGATTTTTCCTATGGAAACAATTAGACCTAAAAAATCTAAAACCAGAATTTGGCCATAACACAGATGCATGCCAAAAGCCTGATCCTTACTCCTTGTTGGAGTGTTCTTTAAAATTGCTTAAAGAATACTATTTAGAGGTTTGTGAGATCCTCAGTCCAGAGAACTTACCCAATTTGACTTAAGTTACAGTGCCATCTACTGTAGTAATAGACACAGAGAGATCAGGTCTATTCTAACATTTCCCTCTCCTGAGCTTATTTTTCATTTATATTCCACTGTAACTGTATTCAAATCAATCTATGAGTTTACAAGTACTCAAAGTCATATAATATATGAATATAAATGTAAGGACATTCAGAGCTAAAATAGCAAAGTTAGGATACAGTTTTAGGAAAACAGACAGACATACAAACCACAATGAAGAATTTTTGAGGGTGTATAAATCTTGCTTCAGAGTTCAAAACGGCCAAACAGAAGGCTTTTTTCTGTACTCTGCTCCATTGAATGTACTTTCTCCTAATCTTAAATACCTCTACAAAGTTGCATTTTGTGCCCATCTGCCAGAGCAGGGATGCAAAGTTGTAGATTTCCATACACAGAAATTCCAGTGCTCCAACACAATGAGCATACATGAAATATCCCAGTACATTAACATTACAATCTCAGAGGCAGAACTGGGCATGAAAACCTTGCCATTTTGTAGATAACTGCAACATGCTGAAAGGACAGATGTTAGAGAATTCCCCTGGTTCAAGCAAAGACAGACAGAATAGCCTTCAGAGATCTTTCAGGCACGTTGGTATCATGGCTGGGGCATAGCCAGCTCCTAGGATAGGTGCAGTTGACACACAGTTCACAATTTTGCTGCCCATGTTCATTGTGCTGCTGTAGTCTGGACAGCCCTGTAGAGTAATCAATGATATGCAATCATCTCATTTTCTAGATGTTTGTTAAACCAGAGGTTCCAGAGACTCTCATGCAAATGTGTAAATACATCACATACCAGAATGAAGTAAAAGGTGCTAGCACTGTTCCTGTATTGGGCTTTAGATTCCAAGAAAGAAACCACCCTGAAAAGTGAGGTTTTGTAGGATATAATTTTTATTTATACTCTAGTATATCACTGATTTACCACTATTACTATTATCCACTAATTTACTGAACCTCCTGCAAAAAGGCATTTCATATTTTCTCAACACTTTCACTTCCAAGTAAAGTCAGGAGAATTCACATCCAAAATGCACCTGGTTGCATCACCAAGCATCAAATTTAATACAACTTTGTGTCTTAGACTGATGGGGCTCCCTTCTCTTTGTTCTCTACTTCTTCAAACCAGCCTGCCCTTCCTGCTGATTCCTCAGACCTTTTGGCAGCTGATAGTTGCACTGCAAAGACCTGAGATTTACAGCTGGTTAATTCTCTTTCCAGTGAACTGCATTGTGCACACTGCTCCTTTTCACTTGTGTTATGAATGATTCCCCAGCTGAAAGTTTTACTGAGCAATGGAAAACAGACCTTAATAAAACACAATACCATAGTTCACTGAGAGGTTGTCTCATATAAAGACTGATGCAAGTTGGTTGTGTCTCGGGGGTTCCTAAGATTTAATTCCATATCAGCTGGTTTGGCTTTGGCTTTTTAGTAAGCTGGTTTGAAATATGTTACTGCTTGAAGGCACTCCTGCTTGAAACTCCTCTGTTGAACATGTTTATAGCACACATACCTGAAGAAAAAAGAAAAGTCATTTTTCACTGGCTATAGCACCCAAACTTCTGGGGCAAAAAAACCAACAAAACTTCAACAAAACAGACAAGCTAAGGTGCTAAGCAAGACCTTATTTTCACAGTTGTTTGGAACCATAAACCAGAATCACCACTGGAAGAAGTCACCCTGCCCTTCCCAGACCCTTGTGTGTGCAGCCTCCACCACTCCCACCTATTCACACAAAGGATCCTGAAAACTCATGTCAGCTTTATTCTTTTTACCATTTTGAGTCAGATCACTGCTGTGACCCAGTTCATCAATGGTCTACACAAGTTTGGACTTTACTGATAATTAAGAGAGTGTCAAGCAGTGCAGGGGGACTGGCAGATACTTTCTTTACACCTGGTCCACTCTGGACAATGTCTCCTTCCTCTCCACAAACCCCTGGTCCTTGGTGTTGAACAGTTCACACATAGTACCATCGGGGCCCCAAGTCATAATTGCTCTTTTGTCTGCTTTTCCTCAGTTCAAAGAGTCTGAAAGAATGGGATGGCCATGTTGCAGCTTACCAGGAGAGGTTTTTAATTGCATGAAACAGTGAGCATGTGTTGCATGCTCTTGTAATAAATGGGCAGGAAGAGCATTGATAATAGGATAGAGGGACCCAGAACTAACAAAGTCTTATTTGTCCTACCCAGGGGTATTCAGGATTAAATTGTATTGTGAACCAGCCAATGCACACAGGGAAGGTGTAGGCAGAGGAGGAGGGGTTGCAGAAGGACAGCTTCCCTTCCTCCAGTGGCAGAACTTCAGCTGCTCTTGGCAGGGTGCTATGAATCTTGCAGCAATGATGTGTAATAAACTTGTCTTAAAGAAAGGTATGTAATTCCAGGGAGTTAAAAACTGCTGAGTTGGCTTTGGCAAATGTAAAAGATGGGTGAGCACTGGGGGGCATCAGTCCACAAAATAAATCACTGAGTTTCAGTAAACCAGGACCCTGTAAACCAGGGCATAGCAATTGAGTCTCTATCATGGATGCAATCCTGTCAGCTAAAAGCTGTTGCAACTCATCTGTGTGAAATTATACGGTGGTGATACTGAATCTTTACATGTTCAACCTTGGGGCAGAGAATGTTATTTGTAGTGTGTGGCAGTAGACAGCAACCTTACTGCCTCCGCTAAAAAAAATATTGAGTTTATCTTCATTTTAGTTGTCATAGAAACAGCCATTAGAGCCATTTTATATCTGGCTGACAGACCCCACATTTTCTGATATGTCTTGCTTTTTTTCTTCTTTTTTTTTTTTTTTTGAAATTTTTTCATGTCTGATTTTTAATGCAATGCAAAATGTCTGACAGAGACATAACTCCTACCTGAAACACAGCTACAACTTCTTTTTTTTGGCTGTGAAATCCTCCATTGCTCCTAATATATATCTGCTCGATTAATAATAAAATCAGATATTTCTACATGAAAATAAAGAAAATTAATAAAGACACATATATCAGACAAAATTACAATTATAGGTACTGGTTTTTTTCTCTCGCAGTAAAGTATCAGATTAACATTAGGATGAGCTCTTTCTTCTAATAGACTCCCAACTGTTCTCCTAGTTTGCCCCTATTCAGTTATCCCAAATGGATTCCAGGCACAAACCAGGAGTTTATATTTAGTTACTTGCATTTTAAATTAGTCAAATTGCTTTTTTTTTTTTTTTTTTTGTGATTCTTTTCTTTGATTGAGGTGCTCTTCCATTAATTATGACATTTTCTAGGGTTTTTTAAAATTATATAATAAATTCATATTTAAAGAGTTGAAAAAATGCTAAGTATTTATGAGTATTTTGTGTATTTTCTGTAACTCAAAATTAATTTGAGCTAATTCAAAATGAGACCTTCTATCTCAGAAGTTAACTGCTACATATGCAATTTTTTTATTTCTGAGATACCCTTAAAATTGCTAAAGAAATAACCTAGTTGAGAATAAGGAATACCTTTCTGCCACTAAGCAGCTAATAGCAAAAGGATGTTCTATACAGACTCATGAAAACAATGCAGAAGCAGTCCTTGAGAATGGCCTGGGAAGCCATAACTTTGCTGTATGACATACAAGTATTCTGACAGCAAGCCTGGAGGTATCAGCTCAACAGTGCACATGGCTTTTGTCAATTCATATTCTGCTTATTTGCTTCCCCTTGTGGTGTTTAAATCTAAACCTCTGTCCTGTAACAGGTGTAATCAGTGCACACATTATTGTTTTATGGAGTGGGAAGCAGTTGATGGCTCCTCCTCTGGGGTGAGTCCCTGATTTGTAGGGCAGCAAGAAGCTGCCATGGGATTTACAATGGTTATTTATTCTGCAGTATCAAGACCAAACCCCCTGGCTATCTGTGCAGCCTCATGTCCCTGGCACTCTTAGGGACTGTTGGCAGGAAAACCTGACCCTTCATTCCTCTCTGCTGTCTCTGCAGGCAGGATGCTTCCCATAAAAGCTGCAGATGGGTGTGATCCCTGTTCTCTATAGCACTTCTGCAAAGGTACCTGGCACAGCCCATCCTGCCTGCCATACCCCAGCACTCCTGAAAATGTCAATGTATAAGTGGGACAGCCTCTCCTCAAAATCTTGGTGACACAAAAGAGACACTCAGCCTTTCTGGTGCAATCCCAGCTGTGGGATAGGGGTTGGGACCTGCTCTACAATCCCTACATCAGGAGCAGTGGGCTCAGAGGGGGCAGGCAGGAGCGTGTCCTCTCTGACCCTCGCTGACTGCCCACGGGAGCATCGCCCAGCAGAGCTGCAGAGATGGGAGCAGGGCCAGAGTGAGAAGGCTGGCCTGCTCTCTGAATAAGATACATTGCTTTCCAGTTCCAGACTCATTCTGCTTATTTATAACACTCTAATGATAGATACTGCCCCTCCTGAAATCTGGAAGTGTTCAAGTTTAAAAAAAACAATATTCTATTTGTTTTAATATTATGAATATTCTGAATATTATGGAGGAGGCTTTTTTTCTCTGAAATTCTATCTCTAAATAGCTGAGCTTGACAAAGAGGAAGCCTGGAGAACAGACTTGTGCCAGCCTGTGCACAAAACACTAAGGCACATACAATACATGAGTGAACAGTGATTTTATCCAAATTCGGAACGACTCCTGGTATCAGAAGAAAACAAAAACTATGTAACAAAGTTACCCTTGAGCTTAATTTCTTTGAAACATCAAATAATATCTTAAAGTGGTCTTCGTGGTGCTGTTCCTGTTTTGTATATGCATATAGCCAATTCAGAGAAAGAAAGATGTGTTTAATGAAGTTAACAAGTTTAGGAGATTTCAATCAATTTAGAAGAGGAGTTGAACTGCAGAAAGTTATTGCAAAAATAGATTAGTGACAATCTTAAGGGTAAAAATGAACTTTTGGAGACAGATTTTTAAATAAGGGAAACGGAAGCTATCAGAAAAAAAAAGTGATATTAGCTGGAAATTCAATTTCATACTTTTTCTGAAGGTAACTGAGCCCTCTGATTAGCAGCTCATATGAAAGTGGATTCAAATGAGGCAATTGAATTTATTATCACCTTTTGCATTATACTTACCTACTCTAGTACTTTTCTGCCTTGAGGGTTAGAATATGCATACCATTTGCAAATCATATCCTGATTAACCATAATTTTCAACCTGGCTCTCAGCAGAGAGTGAAGAGTTGAACCAAGAGAATCAGCAGGCTGACAGGCACTTAGAGAGGGGAGAAAAGCTGGAACACAATGCTCACATGTATGATCCCAAAACAATTGAATATCTATAAAAAGACAACTCTGAGCAAGCGATGAATAATGCCAGCTATTTTCCTACCATAGCTATGTCAGTAGGAGTTCTTGTAAATGCCCTTTGGATGCAGTTTTATATTACACTTAATCCAATCTAACTGTGAGCTGCAAGCAAAAGATGAGGTAATATTCCCTCTTTCCTAGCACAGGCTGTTGGTACCTTTGTTGGGAATACAGTTGTCGCTTTTCATGTCAGCCTGCAGTTACACAAGAGTTAACAAAACCTGAAATTTTGGCCTCTGAAAGCAAATACATATATTTGTGTCTATTTGCCATCTCATTTTGAATACAACATTTTTTTTTCTCACTTTTTGTCTGCGGAATTTTATAAACTAAGGCATTTCAGTGGAAAAAACCAGACTTTTACCACTTGGATTATTTTACTGGGAGAAAAACAATAAAAGCTCCTGTAGAGTGGCTTCAAGAGGATTCAGAAAGATCAAAGCCTTCAGGACTACAAGTAAAGAAACAAATATTCATTGCAGTTGGACTGACATAGCTAGGACATAAGTTTATATAACAAAACATACACTGCACTTTTCAACTAAGCTGAGGTATTTTATGATTTTGACTACTATCCTGATTAACACTTTTTATAGCTTATCTTTTCAGTTTTTTGCCTATAACATTAGTGCATGAACAGTTTATGCTGATATTGAAATAAAAGTCCATTTGAAAATTCTCCACCATTCTCAGTCTTGATTCCTCAGGCAAATTCTACATAAATTTATATTTTTAAATATAAATATGTATTTTTGCCATGTTGATATTGGCAAAAATAGGTTAATGTTAAAACTGGTTGTAAAACTAATATTGAAACTGGTGCTGCCACTCTTAACTAAAGCAATATATTTAAATATTTTTGAGACAATCCCATACAATAGAAAGGGGTGGAAAAATAGATTTCCAGCCCTTTGTCTTGCAGCAGCAACCTCCTAATACAAAATGGTCTGAAATGCTTTGAGGAGGAAGGTATGGAGAGTTCTGTTGGCTAACAAGATGTGTGTCACAATATCATTAGAGAACCAGCTGCTCCTTTTATGTTCAAAATGAGGAGTATATCTGAATTTGCATCATTAACATCACAAGAGGCCAAAGGAACAATATACAAATAAACAGGCATTTGTGTATCCACGAGAAACAGGCACTTGTAGGCTACCTTCTTATGTAGAACTGCTACAGTCCCTTTTCCCACTTCTTTTGCTATTAAGGGAGCTCCAGCTGTTGTCATCAAATGATAGCACACCTCACAGTGTGAAAGAACTGAAGGAAGGCACCAGTTCATCTGCTGCCATTTGCTCCAGTGTGGGCTAAGGGCTTGGGAGGTGTGTGATTACCTCACGGGTAGTGGCTCCTGCTGTCCCCAACAAAACTCATTAGGACACTTCTACAAGACTATGTTGTACTGCCAAGAATTCTTTCTCTCATTATCACATTTCTGTTTCAAGCCCAGCTTCACCTCAGCCTCCTGAATTTTACTGGGTGAAGGATGGCAACATTTTGTCTAAATGATTCTAATGTACAACACATAAAGCATTAACATTTTCACTGGAGTGGATAAACTCTGAAGTGGCTCCCTTGAGGCACAGTAATTCACAAAGAGGCTATTGATGACCACAGGAAAGAGGAAGATATATTTAGTAAGTCTATTCATGGAAGGAATGAAAACACAACAGAAAATAAATAGATCAGCTTGCCTAATATTTAGTCTCCTACACCGCCTGCAGAATTTGCTTAGTAACACACATACAAGAATAAAAATTCTCATAATCTATTCTGTAAATGACTGTGAACAGTAAATATAGCAAGTTAAACTATTAAAAAAGGCTCCAAAGTGGAAAAGCCACCTGAGCATGAAACACAGCATATGGGGGTCCAAAGGCTTCACCGATCACCCTTCATTATGGCAAAGAGCAAAGCAGAGGCTGATGTCTTTTCCTGCCTCTTCAAAGGCCCCAGATGAGATTGTTCAAATGTTAGTGGTAATCCCTGAGGTGGTTCTGAGACAATGATGATGGCTCCTTCATTCATGTTTCATTTCCTCGCCCTTCTAAATTATCTATAGGTAATACTCAGATGCATATAAAACATTTAATTGCACACGACCCCACTATCTGCTGTTATTTTTTAATCTGATCATTAGGATAGCAAAGTTTAGGCTTTATTGATTTCACACACTTTATTTAGCATGGCTAGAAGTGGTAACTGTCACAGTGCTTCACTTTATTCTCTAGACTAGCTACTAAATCAAATCACCATCAGGCATGTATCTGAGCCCCATTAGATCTTAATATTTTAACAGACCTGTATGGATTGTGAGAAATCCAGAAGAGTGAATTCTCCTTGCAAAACCAATCAATCATTTCATTCACCAGCAACTTCTGCATTCATAGATATGAACATGTACTTTTAACCTGTGATCAAATGTATAGTGTAAATCATAATTTCCACCAACACTACAATTATTTGTTTGTTCCTATCTACCACCTTTAAAATGTTTTTTTCAGGTGATGCTCTGAACTTTACCAAAGGACTCACAATCTGGTGGTTCATCTAACCAGGAAACTCCAATAAAAACCCTTAAATATAGTATATCTGTCTTCCACAATTGACAGCAGGAATGACACAAGACCTGCAGCTGATAAATTTATCATGTCACAAGTTGGATAAGAACACCATTAATAACCAAAACATCTCCGTACCTGAAATACATTCAGACATTTAGATAGCAGGTGAGCACCACAACATATTCCTTGTTTTGGATCTCTGATTTTTTAGCTATTTTTGGTCTATTCATGTTTTTTTTCCTAGGGCACTTCAGTGTGGGATTGCACGATAAACAGGGATGATCTGCACACAAGTCCAGGATCCAAGATGAAGTCAGGACACTTTGGATGCTGATCCACACACAGTGAAGGACTCCCAGTCATAAACAAGAAATTTGAGTCAAGCTAAAAATAACATTTTTATTCATCACAGTGATGTTTTTACATTATTTTAATTCAGTCTGAGAAGCAAAGGCTTCTTATTGTCAGCTTGTGATAAAGTAAAAAAAGCAGGTTTATTTTTGGATGTGGAACATAATGTACAAAGCAGAACATAATAGATTATGTAGAGCATTATGTGTGCTGCGCTTTATGTACCAGGAGATGTTGTTTCTAAAAATCACCTGGAGTTTAAACATGGATCTGGGCAACAGAACATTCATTCAAAATTAATTTGAAGCTGTCTTGCAACCCTAACAATTCTGAATGTACAACAAAACAAACGAAAACGTAACATGTAAAAAATAACCACGCTTGATTTGACAGTCATTATCTTCACTTCGTGATGTAAAAAGAGAGCTCCGCAGCAGCACAGCGGAGAGCCCTGGCTAAAAGCAGCTCGGAGTGTGCCTGTTTAGTCCTTCCGCACATTTGACTGCGTTCCCGAGCCCTGCTTTGAAGACGTGCTCATTTTTCAGCCGATAATTGCGGTCCTTGGCTGCTGAGCACCCAAGGCGCTTTGCCTGTGCTGGGGCTCCCTTTCTCGGAGCGAGGAGTGCGGCACCGAGCCCGCACGCCTGGCACGGCCCAGCCCCGCCGAGCAGGGCCGGGCGGGGCGGGGCGGGGCGGGGCGGGGCGGGGCGGGAGGAGCGGCCCGCCGCCCGCCGGCAGCGGAAGCCGCGCCGCGCCGCCGCGGAAGTGACGCCGCGCTCCGCCTCCCCGCTCCCTCCCCCTCCCGGCGGCGGCTCGGGAGCCGGGCGCGGCTGGCGGCGGCCCCGGGTAGGACCATGGCGGACGGCGTGGACCACATCGACATCTACGCCGATGTGGGCGAGGAGTTCAACCAGGTACGCGAGGCCCGCGGGCGCGGCCTCTCCGCTGCCCTCCCTCCCTCGCCCGCCCTCGTAGCCGCGCCGCCTGCAGGGCCCTCAGCGCGGCGGCCGCGCCGCCGCCATTGTTCGGGCGCTCCCGCCGCCGCCGCGCGCGGGGCTGCGCGGGGCCGGGCCGCGGGTGCGGGCGGGGGCCCGGCCGGGCGGAGAGCGCGCCTGGCGCTCGGAGCGGCTGCTGCCGGCGGGCTGGACGCGCCGCGGGCGAGCGCCTTCCGTCCTGCCCTCGCTTTTTCGCTTCTTTCCAGCCTTCCTCGCTCTCTGCCGTTCCTTCTGTGGGGCCGCTCCAGAGGGCTCTCCCGCGCCGGCTCGGCGGACGGGACCCTCCCGGATGCGGCGGGGAGAGCGGCCCCTTCCCGCCGGCGGCGCAGGGGAAGCGCTGCCATTGTTCGCAGATGAATCAAAAAGCCGCCGAGCGGTGGCTGTTTCTCGGCCGCGCTTCGCGGGGGAGGCGGAACTAGTGCGGCTTTATTCTGTAGCACTGGAGAAAGTATCCAGCTTTTTATATTTTCTTCTTTTTTTTTTTTTTTTTCGTTATTACCTTCCATTTTAAAAAGTGACGCAAGCCTTTTTTAGAGGACGAGTTCGTATTTTGTTGAGGAAATGTGGATGAAATAAGTAACTTCTCCGGATTATAAATAGTCCGCTTTTCTAGTAATTTATTTATTTATTTATTTTGCTCCTCGACTTTATCAAATAGCCGTGTGCCAGCTTTCCTACCAAACCGCGATGTTTGTATCAGTTTTGCATGCCATCTGTCCTGTTAGTGAGTCCTGCGCTGTTCCAGGTTGAGTTGCCCCAGATTGCTTTGTTCCTGCCCTAGAGCATAAATAACCAGGAACAACTGCACTTTCATGCACTTACGGGGCCCAGCTGTATACCAGCTTGTCCTACAGAGAACTGGAAAATAGGTAGTGGCTTTGGAATTCGCAGGTAGTTTGTAATTTTCTCAGCAACTTATATCTTTTTCAGAAGACTATTCTGATATGGATTAATACAGTCATTCTAAGTATTAATAATCTAGTAAAGATATGTTATGAAAGAATGCCATACTAAAAAGAGATGATGAGAAGCTGATTGTCTCTTAGTTTGCCTGCATATGAAGGTTTCTCCCTTACAGTTGAAGACCCACTATATGAATTTTAACAGGAATGAGCCTTAGGACAGACATCATTCAGCAGAAGAGTGCATTTTTTGAGATTCTATGATAACTTGAATTTGGTTTCTAGATAAAGCTGATAATAGATCAAAATTTTCAGGGAAAAAAACGTGGCTTGAATCTGGTAGTATTTATATAAATTCATGTGTGCAGAAACCCTCACAGTAGAATAGTTATGTGCTAGAAGTATAGTGTAAAGAGAGAGTGCCAGAACAAAAGTGATGGGGGTGGTCTGTTTTGATGCTCAGGTTATTGTTACTATTGATATTCTCTATAGCCATGGTGGTAGGAATGAAGAGAATCTTGTGGTAATTTAGTTTAGCTTAATCCAACAGGCAGGGACCCCTTTTGCTTTTTTCGCTGTATTCACCACAGTTGCTTCCCTGTTGGATTTGCATTTCTGCAGTATGTTGCTTCAGTTCATAAATCTTGAAAAATATAGGGCAGAAAGGTGAGAAGAGGCTAGTGCCCTTTTTCCATCAGCTTGAATTTGGTGGTTTTGTTTGTTTTAGGGGGTTTTCTTCTGTGTTTTTATCTGTGTCGCACACCCCCGAAAAGTTGCTGTTTGTTCTCATCCAGATTTAATTTCTGTGACTTTATGTTTGAAGTAATATTGTTGAATTGAGCAAGTCTTGGGACAATTTGAAAGTTTTAGTGTGAGAGATTGATGCCTCTGCACTTTCCCATTTCCTTCTGTCATATCTGAAGGAAGGCGAGTTGTATTAGTTACTACCTCTTATTTCTGACATGAGAAAAGTTATCTAGAAACTTTTTTTCATGAATTGCTGTTCCTGGTTTGAAGCTGACAGCTTAAATGGATAAGATGGAACATAGTTCTGTGGACATGTGAAGATGACAATTAAGAAAATGCTTTAGGGAGAAAGTGATTTGCATTATTAATTTGTTTGTGTAGAGAGCATTTTACAGAACACTGTATTTGTAAAATAGGTTAACAGATACAGACAATAAAAGATAAATGGACTTGTTTTTTTGGTTTTGTTGTTCTACATTAATGTGACTTACTAATTTTTTTTAAATTGGACTATAGAAACCCTTTCCACTGGTTTTGGCAGTAAAAGGGACTGAAAAGTATACTGTGGAGCTTGCTGTTCTGGGTGCAGTGAATAGCTGTATTTTATACCCAAGCTGGGACAAAACTTTTGTGTACATCTGGAGTTAATCCTCCATTTAAGACTTGTGATTGGATAAATTTCTCTTGGTTGTTTTGTCTTGTTCTGCACCTCAAGGTGCTCATCCTTGAGGCTGTTCTGGGATTTTTTAATGCCCTTTTTCCAAGTAGGAGGAGGATAGGGATGTTCAGCTTGATTAGTGCTAAATGAACCATAAGTTATAAAGGTGAAATAAAGACCACAGAGCCAGGGGTTTACAAGCTAGCTAAGATGGATGACAGCTGTAAACTGTCTTGTCTTATTTAGTATTGGCTGCTGACTAGCTTGATATCAGATCTTTTGAGTGAAAATTAATCTTTCTTATTCCATCTGAAGCTCATCATCTGTCAGTGTTGACTCTTACTCTTTTATTAACTTACTGTTCATCATAAAATATTTTTTGCCCTTGGGCTAATAGCTTCAGTCAATTTGTCTCTGACCAATTACATTTTCGTTTAAATTGTGGTTTGGGTTTTTCTTGGAGAACTTGGTTGTGTAATTTTTCATTTTTTTCTTCTACGCTGACTTCTCCATCCAGCAGTCTTTTTTATTTATCTAAAGTCTCATTTTGAGATGATAGCCTCATAAATATAGTACTTTCTGCATGCATTGCTTGTGCCCTCTTAGAAATAGGCATTGCATGGAATATTTTACTTTGAGCATCTCCCCATGTCACACATCTTGGTTCTCAAGAGAGGGAGATCTGTGATGCTTGTTAGGACTGTTACCTGTGTGCAAATAGCTGAGGATGGTATTGTCTCAAGGGCAGAAGACCCTCAGTAAGGTTGGGGTGCTTGGGCAAACATTGGGATGTGGTTTTATACACAAAACTCTAGAATATTGCTGTGTGGTAACAGAGATGATAGGGAGCTTGTGCAGGAGGCCAGTTTGGCCAAGCAAATTGGGTTGCTTTTTTATGGTTATGAAGATTTGACCATGCATTGTCAAGTTCCCTGATGCTCTGATCAGCTTTGCATTTTCAAGCTTGGGGTCTTTTTTTCCACATGTGCTCATGAATGCAGTTAAAACTTTTATTATACATATAACAATCTTTTTGATCAGAAAGAGGATGCAAGAGAATTTAAGGATATCCTATTTTAATGCTGTGGAAAAGGTGCTTGCTTTGTTTATACTCGCAATGAGTAAACTTGGATAGTTGCATTGTGGATATGTCTAAACATGCCTGTAGTGTTCTATTTTGATGTTTAAATGCTAACAAATTATAACAAATTAGGGATGAAAGACTTTTCACTTTTTATTTTGTAACTGGATAATAAAATGGGTTTAGATGGAATAAGAGTTAAGAGACTAATTATCTGAAAACTACAGTGTATCTTAGGAATGTGTTAGTTACTGTCTTGACTTCAGATCTGTAACACAAAGGAAATTTTTTGTGTGTGTGATAAGTAATAAAAGCTAGCATTTAGTGGCCAGTTAAAGCTAGCTATTAAAAACAGCCTTTACATTGGAAAGACTGGTGTCTTACCATGGGAGGGGATGGACACATTGTGGTATAATAAATTTCTACTTATTAGGGTTGTCTTGGTCAGAAAAAGCATGAGCTGGCAGACCTGCATGAGTTATAAAATATGTCCACAATAGGTGATATGGTGATAGGCCATATGCATTTTGTCAGTTCTGTTGAAAGGGAACACATAACTTCTATGTGTTGGTAAATACCAAACTCTGGAAAAACTTCAGACCTTCTTATCTGGCACCTCTTCCCTTTGTTTTAATATGAACAGTGATACTATGTATGTTCAGTTTGTCTTTTTAACTGCTTGTGAATTTTTAGTTGTTCTTTGTAACTCTGTAATTACTCTGTAATTTTTAGTTACAAGGGATCAGGTTGCTTAAATTTTAGTGCTGCTCTGGTTGTAGTGCCAAGAGCATTTGGGCCTGTAGAGTAAACATGAATCCTGTGGTCTAACAAACTTGTCCACTTCTGCCATAGGCAGTTTGCTATCTCAGAAGTATCAAAGGCTGCCTTTTTGGTTAATGTTCCAGTTTGTATGTTCAGACACTTAATCAAGACCAGAAATGTGTTTGTTTGTGTCTTTAACTTGTTATTCTTCAGGACCTACAAATTTATTTTTTTTAAGTGAGGATACTAACATGTATAGAGTTTTTGACCACAAATATGGTAACTTGAGTGAAAAAAAACAGTATGGGGAAAGCTGGATAGTTTAGTTTGTTTTGGTTTGGTTTTTTTTTTTTCCCCAGAAGCTACAGTAAATATTTTTCATTAAATTTTCTTCACTGGTATTTTTTTTATTTGTTTTTGGAGGTGTAAGGTAGTGTTTAACTCTTAAATTAGACAAAGTTCTGCAGTTTGTCCCTTCTGGATATGAAGTTCCTTGTGTTCATGGCTTTCATATGGGAATGTTTCACCCAATTCTGTCTATTAGCACAGAATGTGAAGTTTCAGTCCTGATTTTATGATCAAGTATTTCAGACTGTGGTCTAGTTAAAACATAGACTTTTGAAATGCATTGCTGTCTGCTTTGGTTTTAGAGGGGACTAGAACAGCAGTGCTCACTGTTTCTTAGCATGTTTATCTGCAAGATTGTGAGTTAGACTAATTGAGAAGAAATAATTTCTCTTTATGCTTGATGTCCGTCTTGTAACTAAGAAAGTTAGAAGAGGTCAAAACTGGTTCCTGATACAGACAGAGCATTTGTTTAAATAGCTGAGACTAGAGAAATAACATTTCCTGTACTTTTTTCCTCTTCTGCATCTGGGAAGGAAGGGTGTATTTAGGCAAGTTACCACAGAACACATATGAAGGAGAAAGGGTTGTTGGATCTTGTGCAACGTCCACCAGGACACCTCTCTTCTGTCTACACTTAAGAGTTGCTGGTTCAGATAATTTGTAATCATCTATGCACACACCTTGCTGGCAGATTGGTAACTGAATTAATTCCATGATGGATGCAAAACCAGCATGATGTGAGAAGAAATTCTAGTGAACAACATCAGGTTTTCTCCTGTGTCTTTATTTATTTGAATTAAGAAGTGACACTTATTGGGGCTGCCTTGTCCCCCTCTCAATTACATGCAGCCTCTGCTGCCTTCATAATTCTTTCTCTCCACTGATCCAGACCTGAAAGCCTGTGTGTTACAAACGATCTGTTTCAGAGGAGTTTGTCACTAGGGCAGTGCAGCAGAGCTGTGGACTGCTGCCTACTCTGGTGTTTTGGCAATGCTGACCTCAGCCAGATAGGTTAGTGTGCATACATCTGCTTTAAGTTTGGTGATTGTGTTTTTGCATGTGTCTAGTGAGACTAATTCCCTGAAGTCATCATATACATATATCATTCATATACACAGATGACTAGAGTTACTGCACGTTTAGCAGAGGACTTCCTTAACTGCCTTTTGACATCAACCTTAATCTACCTGTAAGATGTCATGTTTAGGCCTGTCTCAGGCAGTTCTGTGAACCTGATTTCGTTAGTTATGGTGATAGGAGGAATCAAACTGAGAACTGGATAGACTAGGTGAAATATGAAACCATTTAATTGTGATAAGCTTACCTTTGGAGACAGATTTTTTTATTGAAGTTTATTGGGACAATGCAGTTTACTGAGGACTAAATGTACTTGCCAAAATGCAGTTTACCTGTTTCTTGGGTTTTTCAAAAATTGATATTATTTGGTTTAGTTACACTTTTGTTGTATGAGCAGTAGTTGATAATATTTTTATATTTTCAAGACAGTGGATCTTTTGGTCATGGTTGTGGATATCTTATGTTTACAGCAAGGATTCCCTACTTTGTGCCCTGTATTTTATGGAGTCCAGCTTGGTTCTCTCTTGCTGCCGTATATGGTACCTTCAAGTATTCTATCTAGGATGCTTCTGTTAATTTCTGGATATAAATTCATAGTGGATACTGAAATATCTCTAATACCAAAACCTGGTGAGGCAGTTTCTATTCTGGAGCTGGTATGAGAATGCAGTAAACTGGGGGAAGTTGGCTCAGAGGGGCGATTGCTACTTGTGGATGGACTGGGCATTTGGTGAGCATCAGTGATTATGCATCACTTGACTTGCTTGTGCATCATTTCATCTCTTTTTGATGTCTTTTTTCATCATCACCATTATTTTTATATTTTACTGTATTTCAGTTTTTAAACTGTTTTAGTATCAACCCACCAGTTTTACCTTTTCACCGATTCCCTTCCCCTGTTCACAGGGTTTGGGCATGGAGTGAGCCTGTGTGGTACTTAGTTACCAGCTGTAGTTAAACCACATAGCCCTTTTTTTGTCACCCATCATGGGGCTTGACAGGTTGAGAAAACAACAAATCTGACTAGAACATGCTAGAACAAAATTTTTATATGCATTCATTATATTAGTTTAGTAGTTGGACACAGCATTGATTTTGTGCTCTCAGTTGTTATGCTTGTTCTCAGAGCTCCATCATTTAACTCCTTACTTCCAGCGTGTGCTCCCTGATGTGCTGTTTATTACCCGTGGAAACTGGTCTAAAGTTACTGTGTTGTGTTTTAACATAAGCAGTCTGGTCTAGTGGAATATTCCTGGCCACAGCAGGGGCATTGGAACTAGATGAACTTTAAGGTTTCTTTTAACCCAAAGCATTCAATGATCCTGTGAGCACTTGTGTATGATACAACAGAATTACTGGTTGTGAAAATAATCTGTTACTTGTACTCGGCTCTCCTGTCATCCTTGTACTTTGTGAGTGATCTGTTCAAAACTATTAATGATTACATCTTTTACCTTCAATCCTCTGAGAGTTCACCTGTGGAGGAGGCATGATCCTGCATCTTCCCTATCTCTGCCAGGCTAATGACAGTAGCTCTTGGAAATTTTGAATATTCTAGAGATGTTGAAACAAGCATGGCCCTATTGCCAGGAGCCATGATTGTATGCCAGGTCTTGTTTAGGGTTAGACAAATACTTGCAGCTACTCAAACCCTGTGACAGGCACTGTGGCTACTCAAACCTTGGTTGCAGGTGCTTGTTCCCTTGTGATGGGTGATGCAGCTGAACCAGAGTACCAACCCCTGCCAGTATCAGTCACCCCTTTTCATCAGAAAAAATGAACACAAGAGAGCTTATTTAGGAAAGGAGAACAAAGCAGGGCCATCACAAGAACAGGATGAAGAGCTGGAACAAGAGGGAACCACTCAATCCCTATCCCTGAGAGAGCTGTGGGATATGCAAAAGACATCAGCCATCACCCAGGTGAGCGGGTGATGACTGACTGCTCGGATGATGGGTAACAGGGATAGGAGCCTGGAATTAGAGGATGGGGAAACCAAGCAGCTGGGATCACCTGCTTAGGATTGGAGACATTGACAAGGCAGTTGGCAGAGGGCCACAAGTCCTAAGCCTCTGTGAGGTGACTCCTGTGGAGAGTGAAGGAAAGACATCCCTTCAAGGAAGATGTTCCATGTCACCCAGGGCCACTTGGGTATCCAGTACCTTTGTTATGATTCAGACAGTGTCCAGTCAGCCACAGACCCAGAAGAATTCCAGTGCATGTGACCCTTGTGGCAGAAACTTGTCCAGAGCATTCCATTTTCATATGCAGGAGTGTATGGATGTTGTGGTCTGGTGTGTCAGGCCCACAGGAGTGGAAGACTCTAGTGCACAGGGTAGCCTAATGCCATCAAGCTCTGCAGGAGCAGAACCTATTTCTATTTCTGGAGAGAGGGAGGGGGAACCCAGCAGCTGACAGAACTGGAGGCAGAAGTGTGTCTGACTAGAAATGTGTGGCAAAGGCACCCTCCTGTGTCTGGCCTGGAGGTTCTGTGCATCCCTGACATAGACTGTTTTGGAAGAGGATATTTCAAGGACCCAAAGGGGAACTGGTGGGTGTTGAGTACCACTGCCTTAGAGGCACAAGAAGTTAAGCAGCTGCCTGCCTCATCTGTCCTCTCTGAGGACCCTTCTGTTGGGTTTGCTGAAGGTCAGAGAACAGGTGCTGGTCACAGTGTTGCAATGGCAGCAGCATTGCACCAACTGAGACTCCATAATTCCCATTCACAAGCTGAGTTACCAGCTGGAGAGTGTGAAAATGTGCAACCACTATGGTGGCCTGAATGAAATCACACTGTGACTGGAGTGCTGCTGTACTGGACATGCTGGAACTCCCTATATGAGCTGCAGTCAAAAGCTGCCAAGTGGTTGGCCACAATTGACATTGCTAATGCCTTTCAATACCTTTGACAGGCCACAATTTTTTTCACTTAAAGGAATGTCCAGTAGGCCTCGAATCCAGTGCCCCAGGCATGGAAACCTAGCACTACCAATTTTATGAACTAAGCCAGAGTGAATTGGAACAGGTGAAGTTCTGAACACCTACAGTACATTGATAATATCATCATGTGAGGCCATACAGCAAGAGAAGCTTTTGAGAAAGTGAAGAAAACAGTCCAAGTTATTCCAAAAGCAGATTTTACTATAAAACATATGAAATGAGTTGATTACAGTGGCTGTGTAATGAGCTCAAATAGGAAATCCCAGTTGCCCAAGAATCGTGGAAATGATCTTGGACTGCCTGGAAGACAAAGATTTCAGAATGTCACCAGGGGAAGAGATACCATGTGCTGAAGGGGCCCCATTGTATAATGAGCTACCATGAGATGAGATGCAATATACCTAGTTTATTGATGGGTCCTGCTGTATTATAGGAAGGCATCAGATGGAAGAGCATCATGCCCAGTACATCAACGGGTAGGGGTTGGGTGGAAGGGGCTGATTATTGCTCAGGACTGGCGGTTTATTTTATTTCAGTTTTTAAACTGGTCTTAGCCCACTGGTTTTGCTTTTTTTCTGATTTTTCTCACCCATCCCATGCAGTGATTGGGGAGGGAGAAGTGAGTGAGCAACTGTGTGGTACTTAGTTGCAATCTGGGATTAAACCATCACACTTCTGCATTCTATTGTATACAATTCTGGGAGTAGGGTTTGTGGATTTTTTTATTTCTGCTTATATTACAGTGGCAAAAGTATTGGAATGGAAAGCAGGGGCCAGAAGTGTTTTTTTTCCACATTAGTTTAAAATATAATAGGAGTCATAAGAATTTATATATTTTGATATGGATGAAACTGGCCCTTAGCTTTACAGCAGGGATGTTGTGTAGGTGGTCAGTCAGACTCACTGTGTCTGTGGAGCATTGCAGTTATCACAACTTTTGCTTCAATACGTTTTGAGAGTAATATTAATTATAATCAAGATGTCTTTTTATTTCAGGAGGCTGAATATGGTGGGCATGATCAGATTGATTTATATGACGATGTAATTTCTCCATCTGCAAATAATGGAGATGCTCCAGAGGATCGTGATTACATGGATTCTCTTCCACCATCTGTTGGGGATGATGTAGGTAAAGGAGCTGCACCAAATGTTGTCTATACGTATACTGGAAAGAGAATTGCCTTGTACATTGGAAATCTCACTTGGGTAAGTATCTTACTGCTGTTTAGTTGTAGACAGGAATTTTAGTTATGAGTGTAACTATTTGTAAACTTTTTTGCTTTAAAATGTTTTATATCAAATATTATGAGTATCAAAAACAAGCTGTTATTGTTTTTTGTTTGATTTTCTTTAATTTTTATTTGTGGTTGTGGCGTCCTTTTTCCTTTCACCTGAAATTCAGAGAGCCGGTCTGGATCTATCGTGGTATCGGAAAAATCAAGAAAGTCTTCAGTAAATATAAACTTCAGAATTTCTGTCGTGTTTTGAGTGTTGTGAAAGGAGATTTCTGCTACTGTGCTCTTAACATTTTTCAGAGAACCAAATGAAGGAAGAGAACAAGTTTAAACTATTAAATACTTCGTGCCTGTAAATACTTCAAGGTTACTAAACAAACACAGCTTTTAGTAAACTCTTGCTGAAGGTTTTAGTTTAAAAGGCGGTTGAAGGTTCTCTGTGATTTTCTTGAAATTACTTTTCACATTTTTCCAGGGCCTTTTCCATGGGCAGTGACTCTTTCAACATAACTGTTTTCAGGTATTTGTCTTGAGGTTTATTTCTCTGTACAAGAAGAACAAGTTTATGATAAAACTCACTGAAATGCAGTCACCTTTAGGACAATTACCTTTATTAGAATCAAAGCATTTTTAGATCAATTACAGTTAAGCAAACAGTGCAAGAGCTGGTCAGTAGCTAAGTTAAGTGGAGCTTTTATGTGTTTACATGAAATCAAGTTCTTCAGGGGCCACATATGCCAAATTCTATTTTAAAGGATAAATAACAATATGAGGTTTTTTTGTTTCTGATAATTTTTTACTGTAGGTATTTCAGGAGCTAATAGGTAAGTAAAGGACCTGACTGTTGACTTAAGTTGTTCCATTTTGAGGTACATGATGAATGGAATCAGTAAAACGTGCATGAATTAGCTGAACTAATTGTTGAATTGTAAAATAAAAATGACTGCTCCAAAAGTCAGAATATATTGACAGCCTGAATAAAGTATGTCTCTGGATCAATTTCCTGCACACATACGCTCAAAAATCCATGGAAAATTTAGTTGCCATTTGCCTGGTGTTTTAGATAAGCTCTTATACTTGAATATTAAAAATATTTTTCAGTGGACAACAGATGAGGATTTAACTGAAGCAGTTCATTCACTGGGGGTAAATGACATTTTGGAGATAAAATTTTTCGAAAATCGTGCTAATGGCCAGTCTAAAGGGTAAGAACTTGTAATTTGTTTTTTCTATAGGGGGACTGAAGTTTGGGAGGGGGAGAAGTTCTCAATTTTCTTAATTGTCAATCTTTGAACTGCTCATCTTAGCTTATTGATACAGAAATTATTTGGCTGTAATGTCATACTAATGACGTAAATTTCAGGTATAAATTTTTGTGCTAGTATTGCATGTCTCATTATTTTGTGGGTTAAAGCTTGTTAGTCATCTTCATTTAAGACTGTTCCTAGATTTTTAGTTGGTGTGGTGGTGATGCTTGTTTTTCTTCAGTGTAAATGCTGTTCCCCCAATCTCCATTATTAAATCCTTCTTTACATCTTTATTTTCCATTAGCTGTTTAAAATAAGTACTTAAGCCCATTTTTCACTGACAACCTAAATTTCACTGCATGAATGTGCCTTTCTGTCTCTTTGGCAGCAACGAGCACACAGTTTATGCTTAATAACCTGGTCATATGCATTCATTATGTAGTCTGTTGATACTCTACCAAAAAGCTGCCTTTGTTGTGATAAATTTTGATGCATCTTGTACTTGCTCTTTTGTTTCCTTCTTTTATGGCCTAGGATAAATTATTTTATCTGTTCTGAAAACTGGACTAAGACCTGTGGGACATTTTCTGTGTCTCGTTGTCAAGTATTCTTTTGCTTACTGTGTGTAATCTTTTTCATGAGACATCAGGATGTCAGCAAATGAACAAATAGTGGTGTGACTTTTTGTTTCCTTTCAGATTTGCCCTTGTGGGTGTGGGATCGGAAGCATCCTCCAAAAAGTTGATGGATTTATTACCTAAAAGAGAATTGCATGGGCAGAATCCTGTTGTAACTCCATGTAATAAACAGTTTCTGAGTCAATTTGAAATGCAGTCAAGGAAAAGTAAGCTTTCCTTAAGTGCTGTCTTGGTAAAGCAGAAAAAGTAGAACGGCAGGTTTTTAGCACAGCATCTTATAATTTCTACACAGTTTAAAACAGCCATAGTACTTAAAGTCCAGGTGAATGAAGTTATATCTTTGTTTAAAGAAATCACTTCATACACTGAAGAGCTGCTGCATTCTGAAAGAAGGTTGCAGCTTCGTGCAGCTCTTGTCTTAACAGCTGGAGATGCTTTCTCAATTTCTTGTGGATGTAATTTTAAAAAAAATGGCACCAGAGCACTTAGAAATTTAACATTTGTAGACACACTGTACTAAATTCTAATGTGTGGACAGTCCGTATTTATGATAGCACAGGGAAGAGAGGGTCCATATTGTACTTTAGCACCATATCTTGTGTTTCCCAGTGTGGCCTTGGGCTTCATTGAAGGAAGAACTGGCAGTCTCTCCAGATCCTCTTCCTTTAGTATTAGGCATAGTATTTTAGCAAAGGATCCTCCCCAAATGCACTGGCATTGGATATGGGGAGCAAGTTGGTGCTCATAAGGTCATGCTTTAGCAGTGCATAAAGCTTTAGACCAAGTGTTGAAATACTTTTAACCTATTCTGATCTATGTAATGGCACTTTTTTGCTTTTCCATTGCAGCCACACAGTCTGGCCAGATGTCTGGGGAAGGTAAAGCTGGTCCCCCAGGAGGAAGCTCACGAGCAGCATTTCCACCTAGTAATAGAGGTCGGGGCCGTTTTCCAGGTGCCATTCCAGGTGGAGACAGATTCCCTGGACCGGCAGGGCCAGGAGGGCCACCACCACCTTTCCCAGGTAAAATTTTGCATATATGGAGTTTCAATCTTACTTGTGTTTCAATGTGGCATACTTGTTTGGCAAACGATAAGGATCAAGGCAATTCAGTAATGAGCTATAATTAGCATTCACAGCTAGACTGTAGAATTTGACTGTTCCTTTGTTGATATTCAACAGGACATTGTACCTAGTAAATTTAATAGGAAGACAGTAGTTGTTTTGGATATGTTCTTTATACTGTGTCAATATACATATTTATGAAAAAAAATATAATAGATTATGTTAGCAAGTAGATTTGGCTTTAGTGTAGTGTAGTTGAGATTTTCTGATTTGCTGTATGTGCTGAGATGCCTGTGTTGCAGACTGTAAAGTAGCTGATTTTCTTATTGTAGTACAAGTTTGCACATGATCAGAAATTCAGCTTTGATTCATGCCCACTGACAGGTCAGTTAGTAGGCACTTAAAACACCAGAAATTTGAAGAGGAGGTCTTCATGTTTAGTTAGGTATCAGATGTAGAAGAAATATATTAAACAGTAAGGTTTGCACTGTAGTGAACTTCTTCTTTCAGCTGACATATTTTTTAGTAAATGTAATTCAGTAATGGATTGTCCAACAGTCCAAGGGATGTAATGAAATTGAAAAAAACAGTAATGAGAATCCAAAAGAAGGTTTGGATACTGCGTTTACATTACTTTCTCCAATACAGCTTCTCTATGTATTTTTAATATATATCTTTTCTTAAGCCCCATATGGAAGAGTAGCTGCAGTAAAATGCAATGTTTTCTAGCTTTTGTAATATTCTTGTAGGTTTTGGAAATAACAGCAGGTAATGAAGTGATTTCAGGAGGGGAGTTGTGAATGTTCAAGATAATGTTGTTCTTTTAGGTATCTCTAGATATCTAGTATCAATAAATACAGATAAGTTAAAATTTTTCTGAGCTACTGGACCCAAAGCAGGAACATACAGGTCTTGTGCATGTTGCACAGTGTTCAGGGAGGGAGGGTTGGTTTCTTTTTTTGTCATTGTCTTTAATAATAGAAAAAGGAAGAATTTTTAAGAATTTTATTTCTTTGTATTTATTCACTCAATTTTGTTTGTTTGTTTTGTTTTTTTAATTTTAGCTGGACAAACTCCCCCACGTCCACCCTTAGGTCCTCCTGGCCCACCAGGCCCACCAGGCCCTCCACCTCCTGGTCAGGTCCTCCCACCTCCATTAGCTGGACCTCCTAATCGTGGTGATCGTCCACCACCACCAGTTCTGTTTCCAGGACAGCCTTTTGGTCAGCCTCCACTCGGGCCTCTTCCTCCAGGCCCTCCACCACCAGTTCCAGGCTATGGGCCACCACCAGGTCCACCACCACCTCAGCAGGGTCCACCTCCACCTCCGGGTCCATTTCCCCCTCGTCCGCCTGGCCCTCTTGGGCCGCCCCTGACTCTTGCTCCTCCTCCACATCTCCCTGGGCCACCACCAGGTGCTCCACCACCAGCACCACATGTGAATCCAGCTTTCTTCCCCCCACCTGCCAATAGTGGCATACCCACTTCAGACAGCCGTGGCCCACCTCCGACAGATCCGTATGGCCGGCCTCCGCCATATGACAGAGGTGACTATGGGCCACCTGGAAGGTGAGTTCTTTTCGTCTAATGTGTTTGGGTAGCAGATTTTACTCCTCTTGTTGGAAGCATTTGATTTTTTTCCTTTTAATGCAAGTGTTAGGAACAATTAGAAGTAGGGTCAGAAGGGATCCCACCGATCTTGTAGTTTGCCCCTTTTAATTTCTCCAGGGGAATAAATCTGAGAAACATGTTTGCAACAGGAGGAAAATCCTGAAATGCAACACCAGTAATCTCACTTCCCTTTTCAGCTCCGAACTGTTTGTCTTCACTGTATTTGACAGTGTCATCATTCCATGTGTTCTACATGCAAAGTTACATATCACTTCTTATGCAGCAGCTTCTGGTTGTGCTTCTGTCTTAACTTGGAATTCTGACTTTTACCTGTATCATCGTGCTTTGCAAGGTGCCTTTTAAGAATGCTCTGGAGTTTTCTTTGTCATATATGTGCATATGTTGAGGTCATACCAAGATCATACCATTTTCATCTTTCGGCAGCATTGCTTGTCCCTCTTTTTTCTTCAGGATTTAATTAAAACTTGGTGTTTGTCTTAAAAGCCAGGTGTGAATTTACTGCAGGACTTTTACCTTCCTTTCCTATCAAGATGTTTCAAGATGCTCATGTGGTGCAATCTTGCTGTGTTTGTAGCGGTGGCTTTTCCTGTGGTTAATCCTATCTGTGACAGAGTTCTTAAGTCCCTGACTTGACTTGCCAAGTTTTTCACATCTTGTTTGAAACATCTTTTTCATCTGTATTTCAAGCATCTCTGTCTTGCTGCTGTTTCTTGATTTTCACCATATTTATATTTGTCAAAAATATTGGCATAAATTGTAAGAGAGACAATTTTACATAGTTAGATTTGAATTTTTCAGTAGTAATTTTACTGCTAGCATGAGACACATTTTTCTGGCTTAAAATGTTTTCTGCAAAGATGTTGTGCTTTGATTATTTTTTTACCACAAAGTTTAACCCCCCCCCCCAAGCGTTTGTACATGTGATGTTCATACAAAAAAAAACCCTGTAGAGATTCAAGAGTTTGGCTTAATTGCCGGAAATATAAGACTATAAGGTGTTGGGTGTTTTTTTGATGGACAAAATCAAGGTTGTCTGCAGTTTATAGAATGTCTGGGGAGGGAAGGAGTGGGAATAGGACAGTATAACTTACTGTCCAGTATTTTCATTAATAATGTTGAAGCTATCATCCATAACTATTTAAATTGTCATTAATTATATATCATAGGCGTTTCACTGGAAATAACATGTCCATAAGAGAAAAATTACATATTCCATTCTATGGGAGGCACACGAAAAATAATACTCAAAACTCAGGGAGGTATGAATTTTTAGACATTTCCTCTTATGCTAAACTGGCTATAGGATCTTGTTCCACTTCTTGCAATTAAGAGGATAGCATTGCTTATTATTCTGCATTTTCTTTCTACCAGAAGAACTAACACTGTTCTAGAAATATCAAGCAGTGGGCCAGTTTGACAGTCTCAGCATTTATCTCTTAACACATTTCTCCAAATTTTCTATGTTACACAGAGACTGGCTAATAGGACACTGCAAAACCTTTGGGAAAATTTAGGTTTACTTCTGTTACTTTGCAAACCCTGTATAGGTAGCTGATAATTAAAGTGTAATGAGTATGAGGATTCTGCTTTATTGCTTCCTCCTTACTGTGACTAGTAGGGAGATTAAATTGGACTACCATGAACTTGACCAGAAATTTAAAAAAAAAAAAAAATGCTGTAAAATGCTGACAAATGCTGTAAAATATCATTAGAAAATTGAGTGTTTTAAAGATGATGACTATATTTGTTTTTCAAAAGTTGCAGCATTCTGGTCTTAGTTAAGATCTGGGAAACAGGATCATATAGTTCTGATTCCAGTACTGTTATGAAAATTTTCTCTAATTTTGCTGAAAGCTGCATTGCCTATGTACATGTATTTCCACATCCATTCAGTTGGGAATATCTATTTATGTTTCTTAAAGGATTTTATGAAAATTGTAAATATTTGTCAAGCACAATATTAAGTGCTGCTGAATGTTTGAAATAGATGGAATGAATAAAAAGAAATCTATTTATACAGCAGTGTCTTAATTGGGTTTTTTTGGGTTTTTTGGTTGGTTGGTTTGTTGGGGGTTTCTTGGGGTTTTTTTTTTAAGCTTTCAGGATTTTATACTGTAACGATGGTTCTTAACCAAAGCCAAAACCAAACCCAGATCCCGCTTTCTTTTCTGTTTGTCACTGCTTAAAGTTGCAAACTTGGATTGTTGAAATTGCAATGATAGCTTCTGAAGTTCTTCTTAACCTTTTAAATACTAGTTTTATTGCTTGCAGAGAAATGGATGCTGCGAGGACACCTCTAAGTGAAGCAGAATTTGAAGAAATCATGAATAGAAATAGGGCGATCTCAAGCAGTGCCATTTCAAGAGCTGTATCAGATGCCAGTGCTGGTTAGTAAAACTCAATGTGTTTGCTATTCCACTCAACTGAAAAGAGTTTATAGGGTTCTTTTCTTTTTAATTAGGAATCTGAAAGGCCACATTTTCTTGATAGGATGCTGAGTTTAGGTACAGCTTATGACTGATTTTGTACTGTGCTTCAGTTAGTTTCTAAGAAAACCTTCTTATTTTAATGTTTGGTGCTACTGTAAATTATCTAAATGGCTCTTTAAGAGAAGATACTCAAAATGGTAATACTGTTACAGATAAAAATATATCTTTGCATAATTTTTTGATCCTGATCTTACATCATTTTCAGGGGATTATGGAAGTGCTATAGAGACCTTGGTAACTGCAATTTCCTTAATCAAACAGTCCAAAGTATCTGCAGATGATCGCTGCAAAGTACTTATTAGCTCTCTTCAGGACTGCCTTCATGGAATTGAGTCCAAGTCTTATGGTTCTGGATCCAGGTAAAACTTTCCTCTTCCATCTGCTCTTACTTAAAAAACTGAAGGTGTAGTGCAGGACTAGTTTGCATAGAAGAAATTAAGGTGTGTAAGAAATTAATGATGTGCTGAGTTGCACAGGAAATACATGAAGGAACCAAATAAGGCTTTTTGGAACCTAAGAAAGCTGTCTTTTAATTAACCCTATTTTCAAAACTCATCTGACTAGCTTCAGTTTAACTCTTAGTTTTCATTTAGTGGTTTTGGCCCATATTTTCCATATGCAGATTAGTAGCCATCTTGTAGTGATTGTTTGAGATGAGGTGCATTTCCCTCATTTCAGTCATCCTCCATACTCTATATGTACTTTGACTTTACCTTGCTACATTAGAAAGTGGGTGCCCCTTACCACCTGTAGCTGAGTTCTTAGTCACCACTGTTTGTACCAGATATCTTTAATGCTATATATAAAAATACCCCTCCATCACGAACAGATCTTTCCCTCATATCTGTTTTTGATCAAATTCATACTCATAAGCAGAGTACAAAACTGGCATGGGGATGACAAGTATTCTGAAGAAAAAGTTAATGAAGTAATTTCTTTTAGAAGACGTGAGCGATCCAGAGAGAGGGACCACAGTAGGTCACGAGAAAAAAGCAGGCGCCACAAATCACGTAGCAGAGATCGTCACGATGACTATTACCGGGAAAGAAGCCGTGAGAGGGAGAGGCATCGCGATCGTGACCGGGATCGTGACAGAGAGCGAGACAGAGAGAGGGAATATCGTCACCGTTAAAGGTGAGCGTTTCTTTCATGTGCTTGAGCTTTACTGATTTACTAAAAGTAACCACCCTAGGCTTGAGATTATTTATGCCATTCATGTCTGTATTTAAATTATCCTGCAGTATGTACTGAATCACTTTCTTCTTGCAGCACCTGACATGAACGTAGGTAAGTAACAACAGGTAATTAACTGGTCTTGGGAGGGAACAAGTATTTGTGCAATTATCTTCTACATTCTGCATGCCATTTCTTTTATTTTGGCTGATAATAGTGTTCCCAGTTTTTATGAAATGTGATTTAACCACTTCTTAAAAAGGCAATAAGTCAGACTGTTCTTGTAATCTTAAAAGGTGAATTTTATAGTTTTATTTCTTAATTGTATATAAAAATACTAATTTTGTATTTTAAAATATACTTCTGTAAGGACTGCAGCATTTAGCCCTTCATAGATTGTGTGTGGATTATTTCAATGTCCATACAGTTATTGTCCTTGCACAGGTATGGTGGTGATTTTTGTGGGTTTTGGTATTTGTGGGTTTTGTTGTTTTGTTTTGTGTTGGTTTTGGTTGGTTCTTTTTTTTTTTTTTTTTTCCCTGGTGAATTTTAGTTAAATTCAGGAAATACAACCAGATTTTGCTCTTTATTTTATGAAATGTGACCTGTCAGTATCTTCTGCCTTCTAGCTAAATCCAGGTATCAACCTTAAGTAAAATTTATTACCAGCTGTTGCCCACCACTCTGATTTTTCAGTCTGTCCCCCTTCTGGTAGTAAAAATCATTTCTGAAGACTAGCAAACGAACATGTACCACTAGAATCGATTCTTTTCTGCTTGTTCACAAACTAATGCACTTTTTATTCCATGGATCTGAAGTCTTGTATGCATCAGATGTCTAAACAGCTAGAGTAGGATGCTAAATAATTATTTTTTCAATGTACTGCTTTAAAATATATAGAAATGTTTATATTATATAATGTACCTTTTTGTGGGTTGAGAATTAAAGCCACCCATGACTCCTTACCTTTGACAATTGAAAAAAAAAAGAATCCACCCTACCTAATAGTGGCTCTCTAGTGGTCTTTTACCTTTTGAAAGAACCTCCACTTCATCTAGACTGAAATTGAGGCTTGTAGATGTGCCTGTCTGCCTAGCTTCCATTTCTTACATTTAACCTCAGATTTAGTTTCCAGATTTACATTTGTTTTTTATTCATGGAAGTTCATTTATAGATGTTGCAGAGCAAAACTTACAAAAGTCAGATAAATGCAGTGTAGTCCTAAGAGAAAATACGGTTCCGTATGTGTTTAATGTCAGTTTTTCTGTCAGGATTTTTGTGTCACTGACACTCCTGGGAGAGAAGAAATTATGATAGTAAATGCTCTAGTGTGTTGAGAATCAAGGGGGATATTGTCTCAGGTTCATATACCAGCAGGAGACAAAAAGAAATAACTGACCTAGAAAGGGGGAGTCAAAGGCTTAAATAGGAAGTTGAAACGCGGCAGCTGAAATAAAGTTAGCAGTATATTTCTGTTAATTTTTTTGCCATTAAAAATTGATTGGTGGAAATATTTCTGAAATTTAGTAAAAATATGAACTCTGGTTCTTAATTGTAAAATAAGAGAATGTAAAAATATATAACAAAAGTAAATGTAATTTCTTTTGTTGAACTGGGTTTTTACCTCTGCGTATTTTTGATATTTGCAAATAGTTGTTACTAGTTGTTAATAGAGATAACCATTGAGCTGAGTAATGGCTGCACCTCCAGAGTGTTTTCCTTCTGGTGGAGATGAGCAAACCCTACTAAAAACTGGTAATAGCCTGGAATGAAAGATAATTTTTTTTAACCTTTTGGCATAGTTTACTAATCTAGCTTTAATTTTTGTGTATTTAGTGTTGTGCAAGTAGATATAGATTTACTGTGCCAAGTACAGATTTCCTTCTCTCTTACCCCAAGAATATATATCAGACAGCATTAGGTTGCATTTTATAATTTCCAAAGCACTGTTTACACTGAGGCTGTGATTTCAGTCTCAGTTCAGGTGGGATTTATATTTGCAACATCCTTCAGCTTTGTTGTGTGCTGGGCCTTCTCTTTTCTTTCAAAAGGGTGTCTTGGTAAGATTCCCTTGTGCAAAGAAAATAGGTCCTAAGAACTTGATTTAAATGGCAATTTAGTATACTACATGTAAATGAAAGCATTTGGTATTTTTTTTAAGTTGTAAGCATTTTGTCTTGTTGCTGTCGTTATGAAGAAGAGCTTTATTGTAGTTTTGTTTTTATATATTTATGCACACACACATATAAAAGAAATACAGTTATCTCCTGCTTTGTATGTTTCATTTTCACTAAGATGTATGTTCCCATACATTTTGTTTCATTTTTTACATTGGATAATATTCATAAAGTGATTTAACACTCAATCATCTAATAAATATCAACAGTGCTGAAATGAGTTATTCCCCATATTACTGTGTTTTGCCAGAAAATATGAGTTGCCTCTGTGCCTGCACCTTATGAATGGCACCTATATTTTTCCTTATTGTGTACCTATAGTCATGACTGTGATACTGTACTGGCATTTTTTCCAAAGTGTTACACGTCTAGTTCAGAAGGATTTTGAGGGTCCATTGTGAAAACTTTTGTAAACAGTGAAATTCAGTTTGTACTGTATTACATTTATAGAGATGGGTTAAATTGGAATAACTTACAAAATATGTTTCTAACAGTAAAACTCTAAAGTTTAGTTGTACCGTATCAGGTGTTTGCACTTCTGTTTGTACACTTCATGATTTAAAATTAAATTGTTCCAATATTTTTGTGCCTTCACTTAAAGGTGCATTGTTAATCCATTCTCCTGAATTACTATAAACTGAATGCTTCCTTGGAATATCTTGCCTTTGCTCATAGAAAGCCTGTAAATACAAAAGATAGCAATGGATTTAAGACAAGTGTCTAACCTGTATTAGTCAAAAAAACTGAGAACCCAATAGAATGACATTTAGAAGAATTAACAGCAAAATTAATGTGTACAAACAGAACAGTAATTTAACTTCATTGGCATGAGTCCTGACTTACTAGGCAGCATTTTTTTTAAACTGATAATCAGTAATGTATTTCTAGCTGATACATTGTCCCAATCTTAATTTGTCTGAATTTCTATAACTGCTGAATGTTAAATTTTTCATTTTATGTTTTTGTTACTGGGTTGATTGATTATTTCCTATTTAAACTGGATTTGGATTGAATTGCAAAGACAAAACCACTACATTGTAACAGGTGATATGTATGTAGACTTTGTACCCCATATTTCATGTTTATTCTCAGATTTTTCTGCTCTCAAACCACTGTAAGCAAAATAATTTGAAGTCTGAGGCTTATATGCTTCTTCAAAAACTGCTCTCAGATCACTCTGAAATTACTTTCAGCTTTTGAGTGATTCAAGAAGTAACATGGTTGGAATTATTTGTGTCATTAGGAGAGGAAATGTTACTGATGACTTACATAGTATTCATTATATTATTGCTTCTCTAAGTTGGAACATTCCTGTAAGTGTGCTGTTAATCACTTAAACATCAAGTGAAGTATGAAACTAGCCTTCTAAGAAACCATGTAATAAATTGGCAAATACCTGTTTTTAGTAGGCTATTTTAATAATGAGCTTCTAGTTAATAGTAAGTGAATCATATGGTAACATTGTTCAAGACCTGGGTATATATACCTGTCTAGAATTATATCTTAGTCTTAAACTATTATTATTTACCTAATCTTTTTTCTTTTTTCCAATTGTATATTTTATGTGGGGCTAGCACTATTCTGTATGTAGCATTCACCAGAGAAATAACGCTTTGTGCATCTGATTCAGTATTTGAAATCCAGCATAGCATGACAGAGACAAGCAGTGCCACTGGTTTATGTGCTTCTTAAAGTCTGTTTTACCATTACTCTGCTGTTTTGCAGAAACCTAGTTTATCTATTAATGTTCAGTGTCAAATCTGATTTTCTTGAGGGTGAAACACGGATTTAAAAAATGAACGGAATATCTTATGCCACTTATTTTCAAATGCGTAAGTTCTATTACTTTTTTCCCATGAAATGTTGCTGTAATTTTATTGACCTCTGAGGTGTCTTTAGACACACTTTATATTTTTTTGTTCCTCATATCCTAGGCTTTTCTATTTGTGAATTCATTAGTTTTTGCAAATTTGATCCGTGTGAAAAGTTCCCCAAGAAATTTTTAGGCGTATGAAACACAGAAGTAAAATTGTTGGTTTGATGCAATTGTTTTTCAAACAGTGAAAAAAAAGTAACTTTTTTTACTTTTGCTCATTGTGGTTTGAGAACTAAGACTTCTTTCTACCAAAAAAAAGAAAAGGAGACACATGAGAAATCTTCATTTTTATGTTTTCCTGTGGCAGCTTGATCTACCTTTTTGTCTCTTCCTCGTATATGAATGTGAAAAATACTTGCCAATGATCCATATCTTCTTAATTTGTAAACTAAAGATTGAATTTTCTGAACACACCTCTCTGTTCATCGGTTAGTTTTGGTCAATAGACAGGCTGGGATAAGAGAAGAAACATACCTAACCAATTTAATTAGTTTAGGAGGATTTTCCTCCACATAAAATTATTTATAGAGTCATGAAATTGTTGTCGTGTTGATCATAAATTATACACTAAGATTGAGCAAAGACAGCAGGTAAGTACACTCATAATAGGAGGGGGGAGCAGGCAGCAAATGTGAGAAGGTTCTAGTGCTGATAAAATATTCTGTACGTGGATGGTGAACAGAACAGAACCACACGTGTATCTCTGCTTACATGCTGAAAGACAAATAGGAAGTCAAGCTTGAAATTCCTCCTTTCTCACTATGTTATAGCTAAAGCATTAGAATATTTGGGGTATTTTGTGATGTTCTGAAATGTAGGTTAAATTAAAAAGAAGTTTTTGGCTTTTAAGCTGATACTTTCTGGGACTTTTGGTGTTTCTAGGATATAATAACAAATGTATATTGTGCATTTTACTGAAATGTGAACATGTGAGATTGAATTTCAATCTCTGAAGATAAACTACTATAATAAAACTTGATGGGTATATGTATATGCATATGCAGCTTTAAAATTGCTGTAGAATTTTCAAAACTTTAAAGGCTATTGAAAGCTTTTATGTGAATATTTGGATAATTGGAATTAAAGGGAAAAAATAAGAGCTGCTATTGCAAGATGCTTTTGATATATATAAATAAGAAATATATTGGGCTTTTGTTGTAAGAGTGTGTCTTTGTGGGTGAAAAAGTGCTCCAGTTGCATCTTGCATAAATACAGAAATGTTTGATCACTCAAGTTCTGGATTTCATATGTGAAGTGTTCTGGCATAAATCCCTAACTTTTATCCAGAAGGTTTCTATTCAACACCTAAGTCTGAAGTTTGGATAGATTTGGTAAATTTTGATAGAAATGCTGAGAAACTGATTGCTGTGTGGTGTTAAATTGTACAACTCTAACACATGCTTGGGACAGATAGCTTATGTATGAGCTCGAGGCAGATGGAAAGATGCCAAGAAATACTGACTAGAGATTTAATTTTTTTAAAACTTTTTTTGTTGCTTCAGTATTCTACTTGCTTGTAGAATACTGAAAAGGGCTGAGCACACAGGTATAATCCATACAGATATTTTCTTTTTTGAACCATAAGGGTTTCCAGTTTTGCCAAGATATAATGGCAGAATACTAGGAACCAAAATGTGCACCACTTTGGATTTTAGTTGGTCATGTTTTTAAAAATGAAGACTCAGTGTGATACTGACTATCTTAAGAGTCCTATACAAAAAGGCATTAATCCTAAATTCACTTTATTGTGCATTCTTTAGGGTTCCTGTAGTTTTATAAGTACCTTTATGGATATAACAAATTATTCCCAGGAACTGGAGCTTTTTTATGGTAATATTATAAACCGTATATAGGGTGCTTTGGATCTGTTAACTGTTGCCAAAGACATGATAAAGATCCATAATTCTGGCTGCAGCAATTGTATGATGAGAGCAGCAAATTCTGATGTGCAGTCTCACAGCTGTCAGGTACTGACTTCCTCTGCTAGAAAACTGAGATTCTCTCTTGACTGTCCAAACTTAGCTCACAACTCCAAACATATTTTTGTTGTGGGAGTTTGATACTAATTAATTTCAAAAGTACAAAACTCCTATGGAAGCATTGGCCTCTGGAGAAAGAACTTCCCCAAAAGTAGTTACTTGTTGGTGCATTCAGGACCTGGGGACAAAATCTGTGAATAAGAGAAGAAATTTCACTCATTCATTTGGATTAGTTTATGTGCATGCAGTAGTGTATAGGGTCTACTTGGTTATACTTTGGATTTTTTTTTTCAAGTTATTGCTAACAATCCCTTTTAGGAAGTGAAGAAGAAAAATTGCATATTTAGTTTTCCCAGCCTTGAAATTTTTGTACTAGTAGAATATTTGACAGCTGTGTACTAATGCACATTCATGAAATTGCTTCTCTAAATGTCTTGGTTTTCAAATGATTAATTTAATGTGTTGGGTTTTTAAAAGAATTTGATTGAAACTATTGAAATATTGAAACTATTTTGAAATTATTGAATGTTGAAATTGTGAATTATTAATGAAATTAAGATAGCCAATTGTTTTGTATTGGAATTCAACTGAAATCCAGTGTATGGAATTATACCATCCCAAGTATTTTGTGAACTCTTAATTAATTAACTTTGAATTGTGTGGTTCCTGATTTGCCAAAATAGATGAGGGTAGAAAGTAGAGCTTGGGGTTTTTTCAAGGGCAAGTAGGTGAGGAAACCTGCAAATCTACATTGTATTAATTGAAAAGTGGGTTCTTGTGCATAACTGCAAGTGTGTATTTTTGGATGTGAACCCCATCCAGCTTGCCACTAGTCTTTTGAAGTACTGGTGTCAGATTCTGTGTGCTTTTAAATGTTACTAAGCTATGAGCCATCCACTTCATTATACAATCAATTACTTAAATGTCAAACCAGCTTGAAACTTATGTAAGTGGGCAGGTAAAAATGTAAAAATCTAATTGTGGTTAAATTACTTCAAATTCTCTCAGTTATTCTCGCAGAATGCATACTTTAGGAAGTGCTATATACATAAAAATTTTGCAGGCAGTCACAGAAGTAGTAGTTACTTCTTTCTTTATCATCAATACTTTTAACTGTGAAGTTTATATTCTTTGAACTTTGTTGTACAACAACACTTATTTTGAATTACTGTATTAGAAAACTACTTCAAATGAGTAACTACTGCTTCTGGGAGTTTTTGGTGTTAGTTGACATCATGGTGAAGTAGATGCACGAGTTGTGTATGTATAGATAAGCCAACAGTTTTCTGTGTGTTTTGGGGACTAGCAAAATCTACATCACAAATTTTGACACATTACAGCTGAAGGAAGAGGAACAGCGTGCAAGACAAGATACATTCTTCAAGGAAAGATGCTTGTCCAGCAGTTTGCTTCATGTGATTGAACTGAGCCTGTAAGGATTCATGGATGATAATATGAACAGGAATAGATCTGAATAAAGCAAATCTGCATACATGGTAACCAGTAGCTCTTTTACTTTTTTATGTTGCTTAACTGTTTTATTTGAGGGAAACCTGTGTGATTTAAACCTTATAGCTTTTGCAACTTTATTACTGGTTATATACATTTGGCAATTATAATGTGCAAGCAATTGAAAAAAGTCAAGTAAATGCTTGTTTTTATAGTAGTTTGTTCATGTTAAACTGTTCATATAATGTCTGTATACAGCACCACTGATTACAGTAGATGTAGTGTTGTAATAAACTGTTTAATGGGGCTGATGTGTAAAGCTGTTCAAGTTATTTGATGTTTACACCTCAGGGAAAGTCATGTGTTCAGCAATATTTAAAGATAATGTTACAATGAAAACATTGATGCTGTCTTCAAAAACATCGCAATAGTTCTTGCATATGCCTCAACCTAATCTTGCATTCAGCGAGTTAAACGTACTAATGTTGCGCTCTCCCACTCAATTTTGATACAAAAATAGGTGGTTACGTAAAACATTTAATTCTGTTTTGCTTTTTAGCAGTGTTTACCTAGGTGGCTTGTGAATTTGCTAATTGACTTATAAAACTGTAAAAACTGCAGCTCTCTGTGGTCTGTTATTCCAAGAAGAGATAGACCCAGGTCTGTGATTTTTAGCACACTGAAAATTTTGTCTCTCGTACAGCCTTGATCCTGATTTACACTACAGTTAATGTAAACTTAAACTGTTCATATGAACTTAAACTGCCCATAACAAGGGGTAGAAAATCCTGCAGTTGTTTACAGTTTTATAGTAATAGTGCTTGTGTGTGTTCCATGTCCACCCCCAAGGCCGTAGCAGTCTGTACATAGTTGTATATTAGAAATGTGCCAGAAGAAACAAGATGTTACCATTTTTATGACTTCACGGGTTTGGTATTTTCTTAATACTTCGGGGTTTATTCACACATGCATATAAAAGAGAAGGTACATTTGTATGTCCTTGTACACCAGTGGGCAATATTTAAATGTCTTAGCAAAAAGTGGCGCTGATGAAATTTGTCAGATGAGGTTTTGTAAATTTACCTAAAAACGAATTAATGGAGCACTCAGTGAAAGTAGGCATCAAATTAAAGAATTTGTTTTAAATTTCATCAAGTGTGAAATGCAGGCTAATAGAAATTTCATCAAAGCTGCAAAAGCTTTGTTTCCGTCAGCCTTGCACAAAGGCTTGCTTTTAGTCTATTGTAGAGCATTGTGTGATAGACACGCTCTTGGAGTTGTCACTCGTTCAAATAGCTGCACTTAATGTTTTGAGTTAAGTTTCAAGACCTCAGATGGCTTTAAGAGGCAACTCTTAGAAGCCTCTTGATTTCTTTTTTACCAATTTTGAAGATTTTACAGCTGACTTAAAATGTTACCCTGTTCAGGAGAGCATTTAAATCCGTTTGGTTTTCCAGCACATAAAGCATTGCTTATATTTCATAGATTTCAAGGAATGTAAACATATGCTTTAAGTGTCCTATTTGCATACGTGAATGATTTTTATGCTTTACTGAGTTGGGACCAGTAGCTTGTGCAACTGCAAAAGTTTTGCATAAGCCTGAAATGCTCTAATATTTTTGGCACCTACTATTCAACCAGTTTTCCTGCAGCCAGGTTGTTGCTGTTGGACTTGGCTACAGCTTCAGACTTCCCCCTTTTTCCTTTTTTCTTAAATTGTGTACCTCAATTCCTCACGCATGGGATCACTGGTGTTTATTGAACTCTTTGCTACTGAGAAGATATTTCACGTGTTTGTTTAATCCTGTTTGATTATGAAAATTGCCTTTAAAAATTTTGTAAAACTGAAAGTTGTATCAAGCAAGTCATGAATCACTTCCTGCTTTTTTTGTGAATAGGTATTGGTTACAAACAGTACTGTTGTAACTTTTTTTTTTCTCTACTTAAAAACATTGTTTACTACTGTGTGTAATAAGTTTAAGGAAGAAATTACCTGCCTGTAGCAGTTAAATGGGGAATAGCTAATACTGGAAAAGCAGCAGGTAAGTAATGTTCCATTGCATAGATATATTAAATTTTAAAATAAAAAAGTAATGTTACAAGCATTTTATGTAGGATCTGATATTTTAGTCCACATTGAAATAGATTTGAAACTGTTGCTCTTTTTACATAGATTGTAATTTCTCACTCACATATTTCCATTGCTGGCAATGGGAATAGCAGGAGGTAAATAACATAAGTTAAACAGAATGACCATTGTGACCTGAGAGATGAGATCCCTGTATGAAGCCCATTATTTCTGCCTGTTCTGCAAATTCTTACTTTTAACTGATAAATGTACTGTGTTGCAATTTAGATAATACCCTCTTGTTGTTGTGAGCTTTCTTTGTTAGATTTTTTTTATAAAACTAAAAAATGTACAGAAAAAAATCCAAAGACCCTAATAGACACCAAAAAGGAATATACCTAATGTAAATCATGTATAACTGGATCTGTAGTAGAATTTTTACCAAGTCTTGGTTTACTAAAGGTTCCTGCAATTTCCTGTGCACACAGAGGAAATGGTAGTTTGGAAACTTGCTGACTGGTGGTGATGCCATGATGGCTACTGCTGTTTAATATTCATTCAGTTGTATTCCATTTCCTTTTGCTGATGAAAGGATGAAATAATCTGTGAGGAAAGACTTCATTTTTTTTTCAAATATTGAGTTTATAAGTAACATTGAAAATATTATCTTACGGCTATGTCCTTTATCGTGAAAGACAAAACTAACAAGTGGTGACTTAGATGTGGTAGTGTTTTACCAACAAAACTTGTTTTGGTGGTTTGTTTTTTAGAAGTAGAGGGTGGTTTTTTTAAAGTAAAATTTTTATAAGACTATATGTTTTGACAGGTCAAAGTACTTAAGAAGAACATAGCATTTTGGAAACTGTACAGTCTTTTTTTTTTTTTTTTCCTCATTCCCTTTTTGCTTTCTGTGCCAATAATTTTTGTTCTGATTGCATTTTGAGAAATGTTTGTCAGAACTTCAAATTTTTATTTACAGTGTGGCTTATAAGCTTGGATAGCTGTTGTTTTTCGTGTTAAACAAGATATTTTTATTAAATTTAGACATTAGCTTTTTCTTTATGGACTGAGTACTTTCTGATTTTGTTCCCTTGAAATTGGTGAGGCTTAGTTTTTCTAACTGTATTTTTTTACCTGATTGTTTAGTTGCATACCCCAAACCCTTGTAAAATGGTTTTTTTCCTAGTTGTATGTGGATAATTGGAGATTTAAATGTTGTATATACTTGTCATCTGTGTTTCTAGTAAAATACATGGCATTCTTTGTAGAAATACTTAATTCCTGATTTTTCTTTCCTTATCCACTTGCTCTTTGTGTGCAGGTTAAACAGACATTGCTCCCATTTTTATTTGTGGAGTTTTATACGTAGCTGTTAAAATTGTCTTTGGTTCTTGTGTGAACTGAGATGCAGCCTTAAATTTCCTAATATAATGCTCGTTAAGGTACTGTCAGTCATGGAGATTTAAATATAAAACATGCACGTTTAGGACTGGTCCTCTTCAGAGATCTGAGACACTAAGTTGCTTCTGCATTGAAATATAAACCCTTCAAGATTTTAGAGAAGGAAAGTGCAGGTCAGTGTCCATATTAAAAAATGAATACATTTGAATTCTTTCCCAAATAACAATTGCAACATAGAAAAGAAGCAACGTGGATTCAGTGAGATTCAAATTATTTTGGTAATTGACTGCACAGTCTTGAACATAATCATTGCAGCATGCTGATCAATCATGATGTTTATGCAGAAATATTGTCTCTTGCAATTATGATGCCTTGCAATTAATACTTCAGACTGGCTTGGGGTGGATGGGAGTGTTGAATTGGGAGTTTTTTGGTTTTGTAGTTGTTTTGCCTCCCTCCCCTTTTTTCCCCATACCCTGTTAAGGCCTGACATCCCATGTATTTTTAGATTTCCATTTAGCTTTAGAGAATGAATTTACTAAGGAGCAGTTTTGGGGTATAGAAGTTCATTGGTTTGATATTCTTATGGGATTTGTTTTCCCCCATGTTGGAGAAAATACAGTAAAGCTCCTTATTCCATTTGTATATGATATATTTGTTAATTCTTGAACTCTTTCTGTAGTCCCAGTGATTACAGAAGTCTCTTGAAAATAGTTACCAGTATACCTTTGATCCTGATGGAATGGAGCACTTAAGTTGTAAAAATTCCCATTTATTCATACCATGTGATGTGATTTTTACATGATTTCAGAAATAACATTTTAGAGTATATTCAATAGATTTCAGCCTCGCCCTCTTGTACACAGTATTTTGTAATAGAAAATATTTTAAACTGTGCATATTACTATCACATTATGAAACTGACATTCCTTTGATCTTCAGATGTAAGAAAATGAGGAATGTGTGCTTTTATAAATATAAGTGGTTGCAAATTCATATTCCTTACTACTGCAGATGTCATTTTTTAAAATAATAAAGGAAAAAAGAAAAAAAGCCAGGTGTTTTAAAGGTGAAATACATTCCTATTTGGTAAACTGTAACATTTTTATGATGATTACCAGCACTGCTGACTTTCTAAACAAAAGGCTGTATTGTCTTCCTGTACCATTCAATTTCCTGGTTCCTGGTTTGCACAAGGGTAAAATATCCAAGAAATGGCTTGAAACACAAGAAAGGGGTTGTCCGAGTTGGAATGCAGGATTGCAATGCAAAATGTAAGGAAATTAATGCCTGTCAGAATGCCTGACTCCAAAGGATTTTATATATATAGTAAACAGTTCCCTGATGCTGGCAGGCCAAAGAGTCTATTGAATACTGGAGTTTTTTGAGACCTATATTTCTCCACAAGGTAAGATGGTATCCTAGCAAATACGTTTTTTCAGTACATTTTCAGCAGAGGTACTTAATCTGTAAGTTTAGGGATAATTTCATTTTTTTAGATGTTATACTTGAAATATTGCACAACTTTTAGCTTTCATAGGTTTCTTTTTTTCAGCCTTTAGGAGACTGTTAAGCAATTTGCTGTCCAACTTTTGTGTTGGTCTTAAACTGCAATAGTAGTTTACCTTGTATTGAAGAAATAAAGACCATTTTTATATTAAAAAATACTCTTGTCTGTCTTCATTTCAGCTTGTCTAGTTTCTTAGCAATTCTTATTATTGCCAGACTTCAATTTTTCAGACATTAAAACTTGGGTGGACATTCTAAGATTGTTAACACCTAGAGTCTATGCTGTAATTAATTCTGAATCTATAAATAATTTATACTAGCTCTTGTCCTTATCTGGACTCTTGGCAAAGTTTATAACCAGTGAGAAGTGCAGACTTTTTTTTAAAGCTAATCTTTTTTTCCTGTAAAATACAGTGACCCACACAAAGTGTATTAACTAAAGGCAATAAAATAAGATTATGTGAGAATGCTGGTGTTCATTTGGGTAAAAATTATAGTTTCAAAAATAAGTCTAAAATTCAATCTGATTGGCTTGGAAGAACACAGCATTCATGACTGTATTTAAACCAAATATAGTTCTCTGTAGAGGAAACAAAATGTTCATTAGAAAATTAACTTGAATTTCTTTGAGTAGTGCTCCAAACCTGAAATAATGGAAATAATATTCACTTACTCTAAAGGGCACAGACAATTGTCCAAATAGGATAGCAAAGCCAACTTTGCCACTGAGATTACTGTACTGTGTCAGACAGAATTCACCATAACAACTTGATTTTTTTAATGTGATAGTGTGTTAGCCTGGTTTCATTGGCCACGTGAAAATTCAGAAATGGTGTTGGGCTGTGGCTGGTGGGATTCAGGGGACTCCAGGGTACCTTCTGGGTTAAGATCAGAAGGGAAAATCATTGCAAAGTCTTTGATTTTGAAAGTATCTTCCTACAATTTTCCTCCAGGTTAGGGTACTCAGAAGTTCCAATTGCTGAAATATGAGACAAGTGTAAAGCATCCTGTCCCCCAAAACATGGGATGTATACTCTTAAGATAAACACTGTGAGGATTGAGTAGTACATGGATGAACTCATTGTGGAGGTGTTCAAGCATAGGTCAGCTAACCAGGACACAAGACCATCAAGGTATGCTTTGAAAATGGTATTAGAGAACAGGGAAGGTAATATAACAAGTACGGGGTTTGTTTTCTTCCATGAGAGTTCCCTAGGGAAAATATCATCCTTTGAGTTGCAGACATGAAAATAATTTGATTATGCTTACTGGGAAAATGTTCTTGCTCAATTGTGCTCGTAAAGACCTTGCCTCCAACCTCTTACAGGGTCTTCTTCATAACTGCTGCAGACTGTAAGGCCCAGAGCCCTAGGTGAGCTGGAGGTAGAGATCCTGGTGGAATCCAGGCTTCAGATTATTGTCCTTGCTTATTCTTCCCATCTATCATGTCCTCTGATGGGTGCAAAGAAGGTAAAAATGTCGAAAACCCAAAATCACCCACACCAGGATAAACCTGTTACTGACCATGGCTGTACTTGGCTGAGTGACCTCATTGTGTGGCCCTTATTATTGACTGTTCATTTTTTGGGAGGAGAGGGAGGTGGAAGGCATTTGTGAGGTTTGGCAGGGGAGCCTAAAATAGTCACTTCTGTGAGCCTTCTGTTCTTACACTAACTGCAGTTGAAGGGAGATTACTGGAATGTAGGAACTTTTTCTGTGAGAAAGCTCTGGAGTTCCTGTGGACATCTGCTGTAGGTTTTGTGTGCCAGGCAATGGGACAGCTGAGTTCTCCAGATGTTTTTGCAATAAGTCCTCTTCCCTTTTGCTGCTGTACCTTTTCTGAAAGCAGCCTCACTGAAAGCATTACTGAAGTTTCTTTTCTCACAAAGCTGGTATTTTGCTTTATTTGCTGACGGTTCAGGAGTTACTGGTCAGAGAGAGGCTTTAGCTTTAAAAATCTGTCTCTGTGGAAGTGAGACATCTTGAGCACCTTCAGGAAAGCAGGCACTGAGTAAGGAGTTGGAAGTGTCTTTTTTAACCCTTGTTTGGGCTGCAAAGACCTGCTCGTGTTTGGAGTATTGGTGCTATTCTCTGCCTTTTTATTTTCCTCTGGTTCATCATTCAGACAGTTTCATAATACTGCAGCTTGTCCAGGAAAAATGGTAAGCTGCACAAGAGGGGAGCAGCAGAAATCAAATCAAACACCCAAACAAGCAGAGCAACGTCTATGAAGCTAGAAAAGGTAAGTTTGTCCAATGCAGACTGAGTAAAGGAAGACAGAGGTATATATGTGTAGTTCATGGTTACAAAGATGGCTTTTTTACAAACATTATTACATGAAGTTCTGGTGCAGGCGTCTGAGTGTGTGTACCCTGAAATTCTGGACTCAACAAATCATGATAGACAAGGTGAGGAAAAGCCAGTTTAATAATTTTGGGGCCAGGACATCTGTTTTGCATTGGGTTTAGCTGAGTCCCCTAGAAGGCCTGCAATATCATGCTCTTAGATATAAAGTAGTCAATTGAGAAAGGAGTTTTGCCAAGTTAGCATTTTTCTAAAGATAAACTCCTGGTCAACATAGCATATTTGTTAAAGGAATGTAGTCTGCACACTTAACACCTCTGACAATGGGTTTAGCACCCAAATACTTAAAGCATTACTTTTCTACATGTATCTTGACTAGCAACAGGGGATTACTTCAGGCACAGTGAAGAATTTATGACTTGATGCACGTTCATGTTCTATGAGTATAGGCTGCAGCTCCTCAAGAGACTTTGTTATGCAATAGATGGACAGATGAACTGGAACTAAGTAAGAAGAAAAACTTACCTGTCACATTGATGATCTAGCTATTTGATCTCTTGGAAGATACAAAAACAAGTGATGGCATCTGTAAAATGTAAGTAAATGACTGGGAATGAGGAGATGATAAGTCTGCTCTGTGTCCAGAAAAAGTAATTTACTGGTAGATGTACAAAAGAGACAACAGAAACCCATAAAATGAGGGTGAGGTGGAAATTTATTTCCTTTTTTTAGCCTGGAGAAGAAAGGGGTTTGTGAAAGGTGCAGAAGCAGTGCTGTGTGGAGTGACAGCTGGGGAATGCAACACATTGGTCGAGTATGTTGCAAACGAGAAGTGCGGTGGTGTCCTTGGGATGAGGGAGGGAGAAGGGCTGGTGCAGTTAAGCTCTTCTGCTGGACAGATTTTTAATGACAAAGTTAGAGGTGAAGTGAATCAGAAGTGACACAGTGTAACATAATGTGTAATATTATAGAAACCAAATGCGGATCAGGTTTTAATGCTGAAGCTAAGTATATGGTGTTCAAGGAACTGGTGAAAATTTTGCTAATTTTTCCTCCATTCTTTCTGTTCCTGGAGAGACACTGTGAAAAACAAATACAGCCCAGTAGAAACAGAGCTCTTTGCTGCAGATTGTTGTTCCTTTCAGTTAATTCCATCTGAAACTGTTTATGCATCTCTTCTGAACAATTTGCAGAAAATTTTTAGCATTTTGCTTCCCATGAGACTGCTGGAAGTCTTGTAAATCCTATTCCCTTAGTGTAAATGGGAAATAAAATAATTTATTCTCAAACAAAGCTTCTTAGCTTTATGGAAAGGACCCAGTTTAAACAGATGGTTTTAAAAATTATAAATTGCTAAACTTTTTTTTTTCCCCCCTCCCCCCTCCCCCCCCCCCCCCAAAACTACTTGAATCTACTTAGCACTGGCAGTCATTAGGTAGATTTTTTTTTTTCTTTTGTCCTGCATCTTAGTGGTAAAGATAGGCCCCTAGGTGTCCTGTTAGGGAACGTTCAAAATGGTGTAGATGTGATCAAGGAGTGTAAAAGGGCTCTTTCTGCCATCTAGTGGCATTAAAAAAAAACTCTCCGCTTAATTAATAATCTCATTAATTGTGTCTGCATTGTCAGAACTATGTGTAATAATCCTTAACTGTCCTCAGTTTAAGAAGATAGCAGTCACTTTTTACTTCCCTTTTCCACAAAACAAACAAGCTGTATTTTCCTTGCCTTGACACCTCATAGAAAAGTCCCTGTTTATTGTCTGAATGCCTTTGAGTGCACTGCTCATAAATTCCTGTCTGTGTTTCCCTATATGATACACTGGTACTGAAATACTTTAAGGCTTAGAAACCTCAGACACAGGAAAAATATATTGTGATTGCAGGTAGATAAAATGTTGCCTATAGTGGTATCTGAAGATGAGTGGGTTCCCCTGTGAAACAGGCAACATTTGCCTCTGAAGGAGCAGTAAACTCTATGGAGTTAATGCATTTCAGAATGGCTACTCTTAAAACTGATTTCTGAGGTTCACTGGTGTCTCATTTCCCTGTTAGCCATTTATTACTTCTTGTGACAGGCAGCTTTTGCCACCTTTTACAATCTGCAGTCTGTGCTGCTGTTAAAAAATGCATGGCTCTGCTTGGATGTGTTATAGCTCCACACTGGTGGGAGGGGATAGAAACAGAGACCATTCATGCCAAACAGAATCCTTATTCATGGGTTGAGTTGTAAGGGACTTGAGCTCCCACCTCAGAAAGTTAATTGGAGCCTATATGTAATTAAAACTGCAGTTCTCACTTTCTTTAAAGTGATTTTGCCTGGAATATTTGCAAGATGGAAGGTTCATGGCCCCTACTTTCTCCAAGACTTGTAGTGTAAGGCTGTTGAAAATGGTGAATAGTGTAGAATAGTTAACAGAACCCTCCTGAAGAAACTGTTGAAAATTATGTCTAAATTGTTTGCTGGGTTCTTTTTTTAGTACATAGTGTACTTAGAATAAGAATAGTCAGAGAAGGCCAGTATTTTATTAGCAGCTCTGTATTTTGAGCTTCTCTGTGAGTATAATTCTCTGTAAGATTAAAGCTATCTCTTGGCTGGCTTCCATCTCAGCAGGAGTCCAGGAAAATTTACTTGGTGTTAATTTCACAGTAGTAACAGGATGATAACTTATTTTGTCATGTAGCATTCCTACTGTGCCCTCTTAATTCCAATTATCTCCTGCCTGTTCCATTTATTTTAATTTGTTTTTATGTCTTTTACTCAAAAATAATTTAGAAATTAAAGGTAAATTCTACATTACCATCTCCCCTTTTTTTTGAGTTATAATTACAGCATTAGCTAGTTCAGATTTTTAAATGTGAGGTACTTGGGTACATTACCGAAGAAGAGGTTTCTAAAAATGCAGCTCTTTATTTGGGGGGAAAAGTTAGCAACTTGCCAAAATCACATTACCATCAAATTAAATTAGTAGTCTGTTAACAGATTTAGGGCTAGTGAGAGAGATGGTGGTATACCATTCCTTGCTGGAGACAGGTTTGTGCTACCTCCAGATGCACTTGATTCTTGGAGCAGGCCACCTCTTCACCCACTCAGTTCATCCTTTCCAACATTGGAAGAAGTTTGAGGAAAGTCTTATGTGACACTTCTGCAAGGTCAGCTGCTGTGAGATTGTATGTAGTCCCTTTACAACAAATACAAATGTAACCATCTCTTTCGAATTTAAAAAGAAAAAAAAAAAAAAAAGGAAAATTAAAACCCACCATTCTGGAATAAAATCTTGGAATGCTGAGGAGCCTGGTAGTCTTGTTGAGAATCTGCAGTTGGAAGTTGTTCTTTATTTGTGGTGTATGCCAGTGTCCAGTGTTGTGTGTGCCACCTGAGAACAGGTGGCAGGTGGGCTCAGCTCTGAGGAGCAGCACCCTGTACGTGGCTCTTTCCTTTCACAAGTGACACATGAAAAAATAACTTCACCTAAACTGCACTCTTGGACCGAGGCTGGGCCCAACAGTTACAGCATGACAGCAGGTCATGTGCAGCAGCTCCCAAAAACAGGTTGGTAGAAGCAGATTTCAGCACTTATGTTCTCCCAGGCCTTTGCTACAGACAGGAACCTGCCTAACATGGTCTAGTTCAAACAATCCCATCCATTTCCAGTCTTTCCTATGTCATCTTGTTATGCAGATTGGTCTCATTCCACATGTTCCAACAAAGGTTTTTCCCTTCATAGCCACAGTCTGCCTCTGAAATTGAGTGACTGCCTTGAAGTTTTCTCCATTTGAGATGATTTCCTTTTTCAGTTGGCACAGAGCACATGTCCAGTCCCAGTTTCTCCAGTTCTGCCACTTCTTTTCTTAGATGTACTTCCATCTTGGTAATAATATTCAAGCCTGTGAATATTCAGATAATAAATCCCTTAACCATTCTTTTGTTGAACAAATCTTTGTATCAGGTTTAAAAAAGGAATTTTTTTCTTTTTCTATCAACCTATAGCTCAACGATTGACCATACTTAAAATGTTGGGAAAGGTGTGGGTGTGTTTTAGCCTTCCATACTTCCTTGCAAGGGACACAAGAAAGCAAAATAGCAAGAAAGACTGGAAAATGCTGCCTAGAATATGAAGCTCAATCTTGTCCTGGGGCAGACAACTGCATAATTTGACAACTTCTATGATTTATCTTAAAACCTCAGAGGGCCTGTCTGGGGTGTTTTCTCCTGCACTTCTTACAGGACGTCTATCCTGCTCCTCTCATTGCTCCAGGGATTACAAAAGGAAATTGCTTTCTGAGTTTATTCTTGGCTAGATTATATTAATCTCATTTTTGTGCAGATACTGCTTGCCCTCTTGTTATTTCCCTTCCCATCTTACTTAACCCCCTAAATCATTTGCAACAGTTAGTTAATACTTTCTCTACCTTTATTTTGGCATATTTGTTTAAGGAGGCTCTGGCCTTCTTTAGGGCACATGGTGCTTACACCAATTTGCCCTGTTCTTGCGTATTTGCCTTTCAGGTTCTTTTTCTATAACAGGAGATAATGCATTAGATATTAAGAAGGAATTTTTCAGTATGAGGGTGGTACTGGAATGGTTTGCCCAGGGAAGTTCTGGATGCTCCACTCATGGAAGTTTCAAGGCCAAGTTGCATGGGACTCTGAGCAGCCTGGTCTGGTGGAAGGTAGTTTTTGATGCTCTTAAATCCTGTTCTCTTTCTGACAAATTAGCAAAGGTTGGTTACACCTCTGTCTTTAAAAACCAAAGCAGAAATGTTTGAGCCCACCCTTCCGAAAGGGAGATGTGTAGAGGAGTCATGAGCACGAGGGAAGTAGAGGTTTCTTTACATCAGGACCTGCACCATTCTCCTTCTTGTTTATCTTGTTCATGGAATAGTCAGTCTTCTACAGAAGCCAATTATTAATTGGAAGTTAGATTAGCCTCAGAAATTTTTTCTTTGAAGAGAGAGCTTGATCACTTGTAAAAGACTGACCCAGCTGCCAGTCTTGCCAACTTGCTTTAATAAAAATAGCTGTAACATTTCAGAGCTGAGCAGTGCTGTTCACACAATCTAGTGCATACAAGGAACAGGGTAGGAAATGTTTGCTCTCTGGGAGAGGGTTAGGCGTGGTGTTCACTGTGTTCTTGTCTGCCAGGAGTCCCAGCACAGGCACGGGAGGTTCACGGGAGGGGGATGCTCTGCAAAATGGTTTGCAGGCAGGGTCTGGCTGCAGCTGCCGAGGGGAGTTGTGCAGTCCGTCACAGGGACAGACAGCCGGGCTGGCCAGGCGGTGCAGCTGGGACAGGGAGCAACTCCAGAGAGGAAGAGCCCCTCAGCCCCAGCTCCTGAGCCAGCCGCGCTCAGCCTGCAGGGGAGCAGGCTCCGGGAGGCCTCGGAGCACTCTTCCACTGCCTCAGGGGCTTCTGCAAAGGCATGTAGTGACGGGCCGAGGGGGAATGGCTTTAGAACAGAAAGAGGGCAGATTTTAAATTGATCTCGGGAAGAAATTCTTCCCTGTGAGGGTGCAGAGGCGCTGGAACCGGTCGCCAGAGCAGCTGCGGATGCCCCATCAGCGGGAGCGTTCCGAGGCCCGGCTGGATGAGGCTTTGGGCACGCCGGCGCAGCGGGAGATGTCCCCGCGCCGGGCACGGGCGCCCTGTACGGTCCCTCCCGCCGCCGCGTCCTCTGAGGCGGCGCAGGCCGGCGCTGCCCGCCCCGCCCCGCCCCGGAAGCCGCGGGGGATGGCGGTCGCGGGGCGGCGGCGGCGGCGGGAGCGGCGGCGGGGCCGGGCGGGGCGGGCGCGGGCGGCGGGGCCGGGCGGCGCCCCCGGGCAATATGTTCAAGAGAATGGCAGAGTTCGGGCCTGACTCCGGCGGCAGGGTGAAGGTGCGGCCTCGGCGGGGCTCGGGCCGCGGGGGCGCCGCGGCGGCGCCGCTCTGAACGCGCCGTGCCCGCTTGTGTTGTGTTCCTGCAGGGCGTTACCATCGTGAAGCCCATCGTGTACGGGAACGTGGCGCGGTATTTCGGGAAGAAGAGAGAGGAGGATGGTCACACTCACCAGTGGACGGTGTACGTGAAGCCGTACCGGAACGAGGTAGGGCAGAGCCGCTTCCCCAGAGGCTGCTCGGGCTTTGGAGCTGGCGGGCTGGGAAAGCGGGAATCGCCACCCCTGGAAGCGTGCAGAGCACCTGTGGATGTGGCCTTGTGTGTTAAGGGTCGGGCTCCGGGATGTTACACGGCTTTTCCAGCCGAGCGGCTTTGAAAAGCCGGGATTCGAGGAAAGGGCGGGAGGGTTTTGTGCTGTAAGCAGAGAAAACACATGGGCTGGTGGGTTTCCAAAAACCATGGGAAAGGCGTGCTTCCATTTATGTCTTTTGGAGTGATCTTTCCAGTTTAGGGGAAGACTGGAGAACACTCACAGGGACGAAATACTTACAGACCTGTGTGCCAGAACTAATTTTTGGATTTGCCGTTTTGCTTTCCTTCTGTGCTTAAAGTCAGTAGAAATACTATTTAAAATCAGAAGGAATGTAGGCATGTAGAATACATGACTGAATAGTAGCTTTGTGTGCTGAATAATCAGAAATAACAATGTTTCTGTTTTAGGACATGTCTGCATATGTGAAAAAAATTCAATTCAAGTTGCATGAAAGTTATGGTAATCCTTTAAGAGGTGGGTTTTGCATCTTGGCAGTTGTTCTTAGAACTGGGCTTTTGTTCTGGCTTTATCATGGGATTAACTCTTCTATGTTACATGTTGCAGTTGTTACCAAACCACCGTATGAAATCACCGAAACAGGCTGGGGTGAATTTGAAATAATCATTAAGATATTTTTCATTGATCCAAATGAAAGACCTGTAAGTATATTGAACTTTTAACAAAACCTAAATCATTAATTGTAGTGGCCTACAGCTCCAAGAAATTGCTGGTCAAAATAAGTCTCATTGGCCATGGAAGTAATAAAATTCTTTTCTTGTAGAAAATTATTTTAAGGATTGGTCACATTTTCCTCTTTGTTTGCTTCACTCCTGGTATTCATGATTCTGCTTGGCTTCTCTGACATTTACTAATATGTGACCACATATTACACCTTACCTGGGTTGAGCACACGCTGAAGATTTCTCTTCCACGTAGCTTCTAAGTTCTAGGATATTTGAATATTTTAATTTTTTTTTTTTGGTCAGATCGAAATCAGTCAAAAAACAACAGGGTTACTATGCTAGCATAAGTCTCTGTCTAAGAAGACCAGGTTAAAACAACTCTGTAGTTGGATAAATTACTGGAATTAATTTCTTTCTTCCATTCCTCTCTTTTAGACATATCTTGTAGGTTTGTTTATTCAGGTTTAGGTAGGAAACTTGATTACTCTGTTTTAGGGGGAAAGGGTATTTATTTCTGTAAGGTTTGAGTTCCTTCTGTCACGTGAACAATCCTTTTTTTACCTTTTTTTGCTAAATGAAGTGAAACTAAATGTCATGTTTTTCATGAATACATGGCAATTGGTAACAATGGGTTTCCTTTGCCGTTGGGCTGAGTAGCATCCTGACTTGTATTAATTCCATTCACAGCTTGAGCAAGCTGTCCTAAGGTTGGTTGGGTGTTTTTCTTTGCTGCTGTTCTTGGAAGGCTGTTTTGGAGCCTGTCACGTTCTTCCTTTCCAGGAAGTCCCAGAGGGAGTCAGGTACTGCTCTGTTCCACCACTGCTCCTGGGCCTGTTTGGAAGGGGAGAAATGTGGGCTGTGTGTGCTCTTCCCAGGCCACAGGCCAGGTGGTCAGTGGCTCCAGTCCTCTCCCCACCCTGCCATTTGGAGTGCAGGGATGGAAGAGTAACCCCATAGAGATTTCAGTGAAAAGCGATTCGCAGCTTTCCTGGTGCTTCATTTTCTCAGGAATAGAGGATAAGGTCAGAGAAAGGACTTCCTAACTGATTAATTGAGGAAGTTAGTTTGAATTAAATCACCCATTTGGAAATGTTTTCAGAGAAGGTGGTATTAGTATTTTTTTTATATACCTTTCCTAAACCACTAAACTTTAGTTTTAAGAGGCTTTGGATAGTTGGCATATTTTAACAGGTAATGTTAAATTTAAAGTAATTCTGCTGAAGCTGTATGACATTTATATTTACATTCCTAAAACATTTTTAAATGCTATACAATCATTTTGTAGGAACAAATACTATTCATTGACACCTAGAACAAGATTTCTATTTCCCTACAATTTTCAAGCTAATAAAATTCTGTCTTTGCATAGGTAACTTTATATCACTTGCTGAAGCTTTTTCAGTCGGATACCAATGCCATCCTGGGGAAGAAAACTGTAGTTTCTGAATTCTATGATGAAATGGTATGAACATTCTTAATGTAATCCTCAGTTTATTTTGAAGTGAATTAGTGATGCCATGTGTTTTTCTCCTTCATTAGATATTTCAAGATCCTACTGCAATGATGCAGCAGCTGTTAACAACGTCTCGTCAACTAACGCTAGGTGCTTATAAACATGAAACAGAGTGTAAGTTGAAAATCAAAATATTTTAATTTTAGAAATAGCAATAGTTGGATTTGCTTTTAATGTGTTTTTTTTTCTGGGCTGTGACAGTACAGTGGGTTTGGATGCTGCAAAAAGTGTAATTTTGCATTAGATTTAACTTCAGCTTTTGCAAATGTGTTAATGCTTACCTGAAAACTTCTAAGATTTTCTTATTCCTATGGCTGCTAAAAAAAAAGGAATTAGGAATTACTTTGTGAAAAGTGATGGTATAACCTACACCTAGTCTGGCAACTTTGAAATTAATTAAAACAGAATAAATTAAGACCACCCTGTGGTACAGTTCTTTTCAGCACTGCAAGCAAAGGTCACACTTGAATGTGTTAGTGAACAGTTAGTGATGCTTTGTGGATAAAGAGAAGTGTCTGAAAGCTCTTTTTCCCTTCTACTTCTTTAACTGTTGCCAATTTCATAACATACTTCTTCAGTACAATGTAATGGTTTTTGTGTCTTTTTTATCCAATTTGTCTCCAAATATAAGCAAAAATATTAAGGGATCTAAGATCCATTGGTTCATAAGTTGTAATGCATTTAGTGATTATTTCTGTTCTGTATTTCATCTCTTATTTTCTTTCTGAGAGTAGAAGATGTAGTATTTATTGAGTCAAAATCCTGCCCTTTTAATTACCAACTTGAATCCATTGTAGTCCACCTCACCTGACCTTATGTTCACATGACAACAAATGTCAGCTATTTTTTGGACAGCAGACACCTAGAGCTAAGAGTGGCAAGTGATTATGAGTTTGAAGCCCATCAAAGTTAGGGTTCTTATTTGCTTTATGTTTGCTTGGCTATGAGCTTAATATATTTTCTGCCTCAGTTCAGCCAGTCTTGAGGTATATTTTTGTTATTTTGCATGTTACAGTTTTTGTTTGCAAATTGTATAATAATATGATTTATCAAAACATCCAAATTTAAACTTTATTTATTTAAAATTTTTGTATATTTCTCCAGAGTAGGTAGAAACTTTCAGTAGGCAGTGGTTTCTTTGTATAAATATTTCCTTAAAATGTGCTAATGAAGCAGATAATATTTGCCATTGCCCACAGTTACAGGAATATGAGTGGTCTCCACAGCCTTCATAGACTTGTTGGCTTTACCATCTTTGTCCTAAGAGTTGAGCATGGAAAAAATAATAAAAAGTAGGATACTTGATGTCAGATATTCATAAAAGCAGGGCAGCATAACCAAAACTTTCAGATACCTAGAATTAAACTCCAGTGAGACTTAAAAAATGGTTAGAGTACATGGAGAAGGAACTACAGAATGGTGGAGGCTTGAAGGGACTTCTGGATGCATCTTGTCCACCCCCTGCCCCTAGCAGGGCCACCTACAGCTGGTTCTCCAGGATGTGTCCAGATGGCTTCTAAATGTGTCCAAGGATGGGGATTCCACAGCCCCTCTGGGTAACCTGTGCCACCACTGGGTCATTTTCACAGTAGAAGTTTCCTGATGTTCACAGGGAGCCTCCCGTGTTTCAGTTTGTTCCCGTGGCCTCATGTGCTGTCAGTGAGTGACACGTATTCATAGTTCTCTGTAATTCCCCATGTATTTGATGTCACCATGTCAGGTTTTATTTTCCTCACCTAATCTTTAAAAAAAACCTAGAAAATTATTTTATGAATTGTATAACTATCTACAAAACTGTTGGGCTGAGGGCTGAATGAGGCTGCAAAATGCTTTTTTTTTTTTTAAATCCGGATTGTTATGTGGATATCATTTTGATTACAACCATTGAATCTCTAAAGCCAGCAGTAACAGGCTTTTTTTCAGGACACATCTATCCAAATTACTGTTTCAATTTTTTAAAAAAGGCAAATTTCATGGTACTTAAAATACATATTTTTCTTTGTCACCCCCACAGTTGCAGATCTTGAAGTGAAAACCAGGGAGAAGCTCGAAGCTGCCAAAAAGAAGACTAGTTTTGAAATTGCTGAGCTGAAAGAAAGGCTAAAAGCAAGTCGTGAAACCATCAACTGTTTAAAGAGTGAAATCAGAAAACTTGAAGAAGATGATCAGTCTAAAGATATGTGACAAGTGCTGACTTTAGTGTGTACTGAAAATGGGAAGACTTCAGTCATGGAATTGTATGAGTTCTCTTCAGTTCTGTAACTGAGACTGTGAGAATTTCACTGGCAAATGATTGAAGTTTGTGGCAATCAACTCCATAAATGGAAGAAAAAAGAAAGAATGTATCCTTGTTTTATAGCTAAAATCTGTGGGTACTTAACAATTTGTTTCAAGTGGAAGTGGTCTTGAAGACCGGACTGCTTTTTCTTCAAAAACTGCATTTGAGTCGTGTATGAAAACTTTGTATTCAGTCTTGTATTAGTTACAAAATGCTGGTGTTTACTTTTTTTACTTTTTTTTTTTTTCCTACTGATTGTTTAGAGATGCATCTTTAAAGCTAAAAATAAAATATGCAGTTTTTTATTTTGATGGTTTTTGTCTCTGTCCAGCTGGGGGTTTCAAGAACAACTGTAAGTAGCATACCCTGATTTAAGGCAGAGGTTGAAATACAAAGGTATGCAAGTTGTTTAAGTTTGGTTACAATGATTTTTGGCATGTCTCTCTGGTATCAGCACAGTGAAAACACTTCCTGAAAACAGGATTTAAAATTACTTGTGTATCTACAGGCAAGAGTTTCTAGTCCCAAAGTTGCTTTAACACATAAAAATGCATCAGTGCTACCACCTCTGCTCAGAAGCAGCAAATTAATTATTCCAGTACTATCGTAGGATTTTGTTTCAGTGCAGGCTTCCCACAGGATGACAGTCTCCTTTGGGTATCCCTTTGCTCAGGTGTGAGTCCTCCACATGGGCTGCAGGTGGATCTCTGCTCCAGCACCTGGAACACGTTCTCCTTCCTCACCAACCATGGTTCTGCAAGGCTGTTCCTCACATCTCTCTCCATTCCTGTTTTCCCTGCCCAAGCAATTTTAGTTTTTTTTTCCCTTTTTAAATCAGCAGCCTGTTGGGCTCAGCCTTGGCCAGTGTCAGGTCCATCCTGGAGCCATCTAGCATTGGATCTGTTGGACATGGAGGAAGCTTTCTGGCACCTTCTCACAGAAGCCACCCCTATAACCTCCTCAGTATCAAAACCTTGCCACATCATTCTTCAGTCACTAGCAAGTGCTCCCCCAAAAAATCAGTTTTGATTTTATCAATCCTTTGAGAACAAAACACTCATTTCTTCATATTTGAAACAACTGATGATTGATGGGCTTTTATATAACTTGGTAAACTGAAGTGAAAGTTTCATCACTCAGTGTGTAGACTTAGGGTTTTCATTAAGAACAGCAACTTGGCATACTTGGTTTATGGTATTATGAATACACATAGGTTGAGGAACAGCTTGTACCGTGATGTCCACACAGATCCTTCCTAGCAGTGCAGAATATCCAAATTTGTCAATTTTTGGCTACCATAGTGCTTTGATTTCTTTATTCAGTAGCCAATTTCCTTTTAAGCAGCAGCTGAAGGACACCAATTTCAGAGCTGTGCACTGAGAAGATTTGCATGAGCCACAGTATGTTGTGCATGCTGAAACAGAAATGGGAATGGAAAGCACAATCTTTGGTGTATACAACATTATTATTTTCATATTTGTCAGTTAAAATGATAGTAATGATGACCAACTCAAATGAAATATTAAAGAGGTTCTGCAGGAGCTGTGACTAACGTGAACAGGTCTGCCAAAACAGACTTGAACAGACCAAAACATAATGGAGATGTACCTTTTGAATCCAAATTTTTTGTGGGAGCCTGATTTTTTTTTTTTTTTTTTTTTTTTTTTTTGTTTACATCCAATAAACAGCCTAGTGTCCTAGGATACAGGAGCAATGATCTTGGCTCCACTGCTAGTAGCCATCAGCATGCTAGACTACTGATGTAATTTCTGTTTGGAGTTAGTGGTGGTTTTTTCCTCAGTTTTTCTTTCAACTTTTGGGTTTTTTTGTCTTCTCCTTTTACACTCTCTGCAAAGATCCTCGAAGAGTCATTAGGTTCCTCTCGCAATAATAAGCAAATAGTCCTAATTTGCTAACAGAGCTGACTGTGTTGAGTAGTCACCATCAATAGACAGCAGGAAGAGCACCTTCTGCTTTACAAAGTTCCATGTTAGGATATGTGTTTTCATTGGAAGACACATTTTTCAGATGTTCAGAAAGCAACTGAGTCCTGTAAGTGTTGATTCCTAGTGCATATAATTTTCATAGTTACTAGAACTGAAATGGAGTGGGGCACCTAAGGACACAGTTGCATTTGACCTCCATTGCCTTGAAGAAAATGACAAACCCAAATGCTACATTCCACTTTATTTTTGGCAGCCCTACGAAGATGTGATTCCAGAAAAATAGCTGCAGTTTGTGCTTGCCAGGGCGCAAACTTAAATGCTGTTTATATTGCTGAGACTGATCTTAGACTGTGGCTTTATCCTGAGTTATTATTGGGAAACACAGTTGTATTTAAATCTTGCTTTGCAGAGGAGGATAAAAAAATCTCACTGTGCTATAGGTACAGTTTGGTATCACTGAATTGCACAGTGATTTGTTCAGTTGTTAACACTAAAGCTTTAGCCACCACTTGAAGTAACCTTTTGCTAAAAAGATGAAATATTTATCTCAGTTTACATGCTTACTGTTATGACTTTTACCAGTGAGCATTAATATCAAGTATGCAAAACTATTAATGTCACTGCCATTTCCACTATAAAGACTCTTGGGCATTTTTAATGTTTTAGCTAAGACTAATACTCATCACAGTAATTTCAGACAATGGCTTATTACTCAGTACCCAGTATATATATCACTATATCACTAGTCCTTTTCTTAGCTCCATCTCGTACAACTCAGTTCTTGCCTCTGGGATTGGCACACTGTAGTTTACAGTCAGACTGTGAAGTACTATAAGGCTGTTGCCCAGCATGCTTCTCACCAAAATTGCCATTATCTGACAGGAGATGTGTAGATACAGATAAAGAACTTTTGTAGTCAGTAGGGATGGAACTGGAAGCAACATTAAAGCACCATGTTCGTTCTGTTTCTGGATGGACACTGGTAATAACACAAACCTTTTGCTGCTTATGCATTTCATCTGTATAAAATACATCAGTGTGTGTTTGTGTCTTAATGAGAACACAGATTTAAAAGCATTTCAGGTTGCTTCAGACATTATGTTTTCCAAACACCAGGTGGCAGGTATGACCAAAATACTCTGCAGTCTCTACAGCAGCTTAATTACTGGGATTTTGGCAGATCTGTGACACCTTTGGTTGATCTCATTTGCTTTGAGACTTGGTCATCTGATGAGAACACCTGTATTTGTTTCTGTAGAGGTGACCAAATTATCTCTTGCATGTTACAGAACTGTTCAGCAGCCTTGCCAACAAATCAAGTGTGCTGTGCCAGGAAGCACAAAATATAGCATGGATGTTTATGATTTTTCTTCATTTGGGAAGGGAAGGAGCTTTCAAAATACGAATCTCTGGGGTTGCTTTTAGTTTTTTTTTTTTCCTTTTTCAGGCCAAGATTATGTGACAATATGAGTGCACAAAACATAACTTAGGCACTGTACTGGATTGCATACATTTCTTGCACTCAATTGCAAGTCCAAAATGGCAGGATTTTACACCAATAAAAATAATTACTTTTTTTACAAATTAATGTTGATAAAGTTCATAAACTTCTTTGACTACTTAATGCTTAATTAATACTACAAATGAATTTTTAGCTTCCAAGTGTGTTGGAGCTTCTAATTTTCCTGCATACAGCAGGGAAGAACAGTTTCACTTAAGAGGGGGAAAAATGAGAATTAGGATGGTAGAAAAGAATAGCAACAATGAGAAATTCATGTTATACATATATTTAGTTGGGATTTATATAACATTCTCCTATGATACATTCATACTATTTCCATTTTTCCATTTCCCAAACTGTTTTAAGCTAGCACATGAAGTCAGATAAGTTTCTAGTGAAACAATCTTGCCTACACAAATAGCTAATACACATCCAAAATTAAAATTTCTGTCTTGATTTTCATAGGAAATACCTCTTCAATGTCAGTGAAATGTCAGTGATTAGGCCACAAAAAGAACTTCATTAACATTGCAATATACAGTATTTGTCCTACTCTGCCCCTAATAATGACTATTTTTAAGGTGTTCTTTTGTTAAATGAGAAGCTGGCCCTTCTTATTCCCACACTTGTGGGGAATTCTGTATTTTAGGACAGAAAACAAGTTTCATCTGTTCTATTACTGGCTTCTGCTTTGCAAATACTTTCACCTGAAGTGACCAATAGCTTTTTTTTCTTCTTAGTATCTTAACTCTGCTATGTCTCACTTTTTTTTTTTCAGTCTAAAAACCAGCTTTTTTCAAATTGCACATTTTATTTAACCTCTGATCTAGAATGTTTGTTAATAAAAGCATCTCTATGTTTTTTAAAGTAAAAATGAATCCAGGTTATTTTTGTCCTGAGTAGAGTGATAACTGTGTTCCACCTAAATCTCCATTCAGGTCCCAAGGCACCTGAACTCTGACTAGGTAAAAAGGAGAACATTGAGAAGTTATGTTTGAGGAGCTTGCAGTTAACTTTTGGTGTCATTTCCTGGTTTCTTTATGGAAGTTTATGTAGTAGGTAAAGCATTTACTTGGTAAGCTAGTAATGTTTTATATTTCATGATAGTTAAGACTGCAGCATTCCTTTGCAAATATTAAGCTAAGGCCTTTGGAAATCTGAAGATACCCTATGCATAAATTTAAACAAACCACTTGTCAGTTTGTCACCTACTCATTGCAACTGCATGCCCTCTTGTTGACTTTGAAGTAAAATTATTTTTTACACTGTATTTTGCACAATTGCCAAAAGTTTTGCCCTTTATAAGTTCCATCATTCTCTGTTCTATGCTACAGCTACTTCACCACTCAACAAATACTAGACAAATGATCTGTAAGACAAAAAGCAGTATAACTTGTTTTTGCTCCTGCTGTTACCTCCTGAGCTTTATCTGACTTTGATGCTGTAGTGTCTTCAGTCTTACCTTCACTCTTCAGTCTTACCTGAGTCTAGAGACAGTTTGTGTGACAGCTCTGAATACATGGTGATCATTGAATGAGCACATTCAAGGATGTTGAACTTGGTTAGCAGACATTATATACCTGCACCACTTCTCTGCGGCCTTGTGTAAAAATACCCCTAAGAAACCAAAATGCCGGGGCTGAACCTCTATCCTAGGATCCCTGATACAAAAAATAAAATTTGCTGATCTGCTGTATTTTAATAATAATAACATTTTGTAAATGCCATGTAATGCTAAGTCATTGATGTTTCACATCAGATGTTTGCTATCATTACAGCTTTGGTTAGAATTTCTGCCTAAAAAACCCCACCACCACATAAATCAGCTCAGTTATTTGGCTTTATTCTGATCTCTTTACTGCTCCATAGTCATACCTGTTTTTTTGAGAATTGACTGTGGTTTACTCTACTGGAGTTAGAATTGCATCCAAACTAACTTCAGTGAAGACAGTTTGTAATTGTGAAGCAAAACTTGGTCTGAAATAACATTCTCATGATCAAAGATTCCAAGAAGCTTTTGTAGTAATTGGAGAATAACAACTATATAAAATGTGTTTGCTTCTCATATTTAAATGAAGCATAAAGATAAAATGCATGAGAGGCATATTAAATGAGCACACAGATACTTTATCTGATAAGACCAAAGCAATTGAGTGGGATTTTAATTTAGGCATTTGACTGCTTTGTGAAAAAAGAAATGTTTTTGAAGTAATGCTGGCCTTGTTCCACAGTATCTGAAAGGTTCACTCAGTTGTGGATTGCCCCACTGGGCTATTCCCTTCACTGATGATATATTATTATTTACATTGTATCCTGAGAATTCTGCACATGTAAAATGCACAGGCAGAGTTCCAGGCCTGAAGGCCTGCAATCTGAATGGGCAATATAGGATGGGTGGTGTAATAAACTGCAATTCTTTACTCCAATAGCAAGCAATGTCTTTCAGCTCTGAAATTATACCCTTCATCCACTTTGATCTGAAGAAGCATTCAGTACAGCACAGTTCTCAGTCTCTACAACACAACTCAGTCTGAGTATAGGGGGTAAGAGAAGCAACTGCTGTCTATGAATTCACCATCTTTACTTATTTTTTAAAAAGTAATATTCCAGGAAGTCACTTGCATTAAAAATGTCGTTTTCGTTTTAAAAAGGGAAAGATGGAAAAAGAGCAAAAATATTCTGAAAATCTGCCATTTGTAGCAAAAAGGCTGTTTGAGCATTGAAGAGGACACACATTTGGTACAGAATTGAGTAGCCTTGGGAAAAAAACTTAAGAACAAATGCTCTAAGCATCTTGCTTCATAATTTGACAAAATAATCCTGTAACCACTAATTTTGAAAGCAGAACAAAAAAACCAAATACTTCAGGCTGCTTCACAGAGGTCTGCACTGAGAGTGGGTCTCATTTAAAACCAGGATATGCAGTCTACCATGAGCTCTGACATAAACAGCAGCTAATTTAACATCTCAGGAAAGGCCAAGAGTGTGACAGAGAGAGAAAGAAAAGCTCATCAAAGCTCATCTATGGTCCACAGTTACCAGTTTGGCTCTCCTGATATAATGAAGCTCTCTGCTGTCAGGGCAGGGGCAGAAGTTTTCTTAGCAGTCCGATGAATTTCCCCAAGAGGCAGGCTCATAAACTTCACCTTTTTTCACTTCATCTTGCAGGTCTGTTTCTTTGGGGTTCTTTAATGTAAATACAAGACTTTTTTTTTAAAAAAAAGCTTAATTAAAGCATCTTCCATTTCTCCTACAAGCAGTGAAGCAGTGGGGAATAACAAACACAATTGGGCAAATCTCTATTAATAGAATTAGTCCCACCTGAACCAAACTGCTTCAGAAAAAATCATGAGCAAGACTTCCTTGGTCTCCATCCTTCCCCATACTTGTTTCTGCATGAGGGAATAATGTTGGTATGTATTTTGATTTTGTCCCTAAATTGCCTTAAAATGTAAGCTATTATATGTTACTGAAGGGAAATCTAATTATTTCTGCTTGAAATAATTATTGCTTAAAATATCATTACATGAACAACTCTGCTTTTATTTCCCTTGTTTCAAGCAATTATATAGTTTGCTTCTACTGGCATATGTGTGAACTTAGGCAGTCCTAAAAATGAGAAATAATGTGCTGGCTGCAAAATGAGGCAGTGTAAAAACAGTTTTACCAATAATTCTGCTTTGCCACCAGTCACCTTTTCTTCTTCTATGCCTCTTCTGAAGGGAACATGCCCAAAGTTATTTCCACAAACTTTTACATTGGCTGTCTCAGCTCTAACTTTAAAAGTTATTTTTCAAGGGCTTGGAGTAGTTCATCCCTTTGGATTACCTACACTTGGTGGTTTCTGCCCACATGGTAATAAGGTTGTTTTTTTCTTGAAGAAGCCCACTCCTTATATGTTGAGGAGAAATGAAAATACCCTGGCATTTATGATTTTCTTCTCTTGAAACCTCGGGGTATGATCAGTACTTCAGGAACAGCTCCATAAGCCGAGCCTTTCCCTGAGTGGGGTGAGACCCTTCCAGGGCAGGGTAGGTGATGCCTGTCAGAGTGCTCCACTTTCCACCTGTCTGTATAAATCACAATGCTTAGCTATCTGCTCGTGTCCAGATGTGATTTTGGAGTCTGTGGGACAAGGGCACATGAATGAGGGAGAGTGGAGCCTGCTCTACCAGTGTTCAGAACAGCTGACCTTGCACTTCCTTTGACCACTGCTTTCACTAACAAATTATGATTAAGAGGCAGAAGCCTGCCAGTGTGAGCTTGGGTTCTCTCTGGAGATTTACTGCTGAGTAGGCAGAATTGTTTTGGAAGACAGAGAGTGTGTTTTACTGTTGCTCAACATGATAATTTGACTCCTTCAGGGAAGCTTTTATATTTTTCGTGAAGTGTTATATCCATCTCAGAGAAATTTCATATTGCTGTGAGTTCAACTTATCTCACTATTTGTATAAAACTTAAATTGAAGTAATGTATTTTATTTTTTCTACTCTAGATGGGAAAAACACAGGATTAAAACAATCACCATTATATCTGATTTTGCTACTTGTCAGTTCTATCACTGCTAGCAGAAAAAAAGTCAGGTTGCAACTTTAAATGTTCTTTACACTTCTTCCTGGGCAATTATCTAGGACAAGTCATGGTATCACTCTCATTGCACAGGACACACTAATTTATGTGTAAAAGAAAGGAGTTTTGGAAAGGCAGATACACAACTCTGGTATGTAATGTAGATTAGAAGTTAACATTGAAGACTATTTTCCAAAGACAGTTAAGTCATTCTGCCAACCATAATGTCCCTTATCTATGCAAATGACCATGTAGAACAGTGATTATCTGCCTGTGACAATGCAGGTCTTTCCACTGCTGCTTTTGAGAAGGTACCTGCTGCCCCTAAAGGCACTGGGTGCCTGAGGGTCATTTTAACAATATTTGAACATGAAAAAAGTTTCTTTAAATATAGTCCTGGAACCTGAAATGCTTCATTCACCCATTCATGAAAAACTGTCTGTAAACTGATGCAAAATACATACAGTAGGAGTTATTCTATTAAAAGTTTACATCAAATTGTTGGTTTTCTTCCCTCACTGTCTCACATCCTACATGTTGCCATGTTATATCCTGAATTTCCACTAATGCCCTGCATTTACTGAATGGAAACTATAGCAGACTCAAGGAGAAAGTTATGTTTTCTCTGTAGTAGTCACCATTCATAACTTATAACATACACTGTGAAAAGACTGAAAAAAACATTGATTGATTTAAATCTGCCTTAATTTTTGACCAAAGGCAAAAACTCCACACACTGGTGCTTAATCATACTTTGCATCAAGTACAAGCATGCAGTTTTCCATACAAATTCCATAAGGTGTTTAATCTGCTATTGCAAAAATACTTATTTGCATACAATCACACCCTGCTGTGGTTTTAAATGTTTTTTGAGAATACATTTTGAGACTATTATCTTAACCTCACTGCCTTTCTACCCACATACAGACTAACAGACATGCAAACCCTTTAATTTTTATTCAGGCCTGACTGTAATTAAGTTGAAGTACATTTGTTCTTTAAAACTATAGGACTCAGCTTATTCTGTAAGTATTGCTGATGAATACACAGTTGTTAAGTTGCTGAGCTGTGGCAGGATCTTCAGCTTACAAATAAAAGTCCTTATTACAGGAGAAAACAGTGATGGGCAGTTTAGGGTGTTGCTGTAGTCTGAATTGCTTGTTCATGCCATGCAAGCCAGGTGTTAAATAGAAGCAGTCAACCACAAACAGCATTATCTTACCTTTCAAAGATCTTAACCCAAGTACTGAGAAGCACTGACCCTAGTTAGACATATCAGGGTGAAGGACATCTTTTTACTGACTTTCTTGTTGGAGACAGGTTTGGTCCAGCTGCAGGGAATATGTATCTATACATGCACATCATGTGACATGGCAGCACATGCTGTGCCAGGTTAACTATTCCCCATTATTCCATGGCTGACAAATGAACCATTTCTTTAAAGAAGACATTGGAAGTAAAATACCAAAAACCTTAAGAACAGACAGCAATACCACTTACTGACTCCTGTTATAGCTGCACCCTGACAATCAACTCCTTTTCTTACATTTTACAAAGTATTTTAATACTTTGTCAAGCCACTAGATAGAAAGTACCATAGCTGACTTTTGATGCCAAATCCAAAGAGTCTTAGTTCCACAATGTTCTTGAATTGAGTTTTAATATGTAGATGTTAACCTGGAGCAAATATATTCCTCTCTGGTCATGAATATGCCATCTGAAATAATGTATAATTAGGGCACAAGCACGTGGTAAGAACCCATCTTGAGAAGCCATGGGCTGCAATGAGCCTCTGGAGGCCACTTAGGACAAGCTACTGGTCCAAGTGGGGCCAGTCAGCACAGGTTGCTCAGGAACACATCTAGTCAGACTCTGGGTATCTCCCTGGAAGAAGGTCACATGCCTCTCTTGGCAACTTATGATATTTGACCACCTTCATGATAGAAAGAAAGAGCCTGAAAGAGAGAAAGAGAGCAATAAAGGGAAATAAATAAATCTCTCAATTCAAGCAGAATTTAGCAGGATGTGTCCATTCCCTCCCAGCTTGTCACTGTGCACCTCTGAGAAGAATCTGGTACATTTTTCCATGTGGGCAACAGCAGTTGTTCCTCTAAGTTCTTCCTGTAGCTGCCTCCTCAAAGCAATACACCATTTTTCCAGCCCCTTGACCATCTCCATGTTTCTGTCCTATATTAGCTGCCAAATGGCCATACTGCATCAGACTACACAAGTATCCCTAACTTGCTTCTGGGCTCAATGACCAAGACTAAACAGTCAAGGGTAGAAAGAACAGGTCAGGTACAGCAAAATCTATTTTGATATATATTCGCTTTTTGTAAATCATTGGCTAGGGAAAACCAGAACCAATGGCCACTGTATTCCATCCAATTTAGTAGCTGCTAATGCACTGCTTTGCTTATATTTCTTGTATTGGTTTTGCCTGCATTACTTTGCAGTTAGAGACCACATTTCCACTTCTAGTCTAACACCCATGCTGTTCAGCAGAAGGAGATCCTTTTGAAACTCCTTGCTCTCAGCACAGGATTTTGCAGCAGCAGCAAACTGTGCTGCTGCTTTTACTCAAGTCTCTTTCCAAGACCATTTCTGAGTATGCTAACTAGTGCAGGTCCCAGCATGAATCCCTGTGGGAGTCCAACCTACTCTCCCACATTGTAAAAAATGACTATTTATTGCTACCTTGTTAACTCTTCTCTTTCAGCTAGTTACTAATTCACAGAAGAGGCTTCCTTCCTAGCCTGTGACAGCTAGCACTCTTCAGCAGCACTGCTGAGAGACTGTGCCAGAAGCTCTTTTGAAATCACTACAATTAATGTATCACCCTGGTTTATCAGTTTGTTGATTTCGTCAAAGAACTTCATAATTATGACAAAGCTCCTCTATCTACAAAAACCCATGTTTATTTTTCCACAGTCTGACGTATTTGTCTGTATGCTAAAGCCTCACCCCACCTCTCTGTCACTGGTTAGCTTCTGTGACCTGAGACAAGTCTTGCTGACTATTCCAACAAGAGGGCTCAGATGCTGAAAATCAACACTTATGTTCATTAAAACTGAAAATATGGTCTCAAAAATCCTCACTCAGTTGTTTTCCAGCTACAAAGGTGTTTACCTTCTGTAAATTCTTTCTTCAGTGATGTTCCCAAAACATCTCTGATTGCTGTCACATGTACCTCCCAGCAAGCTAATTCTACTCCTAAAGTCCAGCCCAGATGATCAATTAAACAATTTCAGTGGATTGATTCCAGAGCTTAAGGAAGCTGTAATAACTCTATGATGGCTGTAGCACACCCTGAGTATGTGGAAAATACCAAATTATAAATTCACAGATTGAGGATTAAATGAAACCCATGTCCCCCACAAGCAAATTTCAGGCTTTCTAATCACTGAACTACAGGAAAAGGACAGGATGTCTTCTCCTAGCCTTGGATATGCACATTCTGCATAAAAGGTGTCTAACAAAAATATTCACTGACATGAACTCCAAGTGCAGCAAGCAACTCCTTCCAGCTCTTTCATTTTGAGGGACACACTTTTAAGTTTTGTATCTGTACTAGCCTGGCTGTTCTGCCTCTGCACTGAAACACTGTAACACTTTCTGTGTTGGCAAAATGAAGTAATTGTCAGTGTCCTGATCATGAACTCTCAGTGTGGACTTAACTGAACATTCCTGAATTAGCACTGTAGTGGCTGAGGCAAATGTGCACAGTCCACCACAAGTTTTCCAATCCAAAAGCAGTTGCAATACTGGCTCATGGGACACACCTGACACAAGCCCAGCATCTGTCAAGATTATTTAGCTCTATTCCCCAGCCACTGTGATTTCAGCCACATAAATGTCACTTCACAGGGAAAAGTTTAGCCAGCACCTTTTTCAGAATGGGTCCTAAGTGTCCTGTTTGTCCACTTGCTTCCATCACATACCACACAGGAAACCTGGACAGAGAACCAGATGCATTTGAATTCACCACCACCAAGGTTCTTCAACATTAACTGCCACAAATTCCAGCTGTGCAGTACCAAGACCTGCTGCAGACCTGACCCACATTTCCTTGCAAGCAAAATGAAACTCTGTTGCTTCTCTTGCAAAAGAAGCACAGACATAATTCCACTAATGCTATTGAAGTATCAACTTAACACCATGACAAATGCCCTGAGAATATATAAGTATTTAGTCACTAAATGAATGAGGCAAGGGGTACTTGCTGCATGCAGAGATTTACAACTGTTTCCTCCTGTGAGAGGCCTCTATTCTGTCCCCCAAAAGGCACAAAATAGAAAAATGCTGTATGATAGGCAACCTAATTCCATCATATGTGGTGCCCACAAAGAAGTCCAAATCACAGCTGTAAAATTTGCCTAATTTTTAAAAGTCTGCCAATGTGATGGTGTTCTTTGGACACTGTTTTGTACATAGCACACGGTCAAGTGTACACAGTTCTGAGGCCCTTAATTAGATTTATATCCCACTTGTTTATTATAGGCATAATAACCTGGAAATGGATGTGTGTACATTCAATAAGCTGATGGTTATCCAGGGAAACAATCACCAAGAAGTTACAGCAACTGCATATGACAGCCTTTTTTAGGAAAATGAACCCAGTTCAATTTGGTTACACAGAACATTAACTTGTGAGAAGAACTGAATTAGTATATATACATTTGTGAGGCCCAAAAAGCAGCTTCACTTGCAAGGATGTTTTTCAGGCTCTCAATATTCAAATGATAAATGATCCAACATCTAGCATCTCTAAGAATAAACTATATAATATGTCAAACAGCAAGTTCAGACTGAAATGAGGTCAGAGGTGATATCCAAGTCTAAAATTACATTTTTGCAACTCATTGTTTTATATTTAAAAGTTTACTGACAAACTGTCACAACTACCCTGTCCTTCATAGACTATTACTTAGAACTCACGGATCCTTTGACCTTGTCAGCAGTTTATTTGTACAAGGACAAGACAATTTATAAAACTAAGGAAAGCCAAATTACAATACAAATAGCCATCAGAATTCCTGAATGACCAGGTCTGCTCCACTTTTCCCTGTAAGAGCAGAAAGTTTGTCATATTCCAGAGTCGTCTGAGGAAAAAAAAATCCGTATGTGAATAAAAATGTACAGCTGCAAGACATCTTTATTTACTATTTACTTTTTCACTTTTAAGTGAAATCACAACTAATGACAATACTCAATGAAGCAGTAAACTGCTGGTTTAAACTAGCTCAACTTTGCACTTTCTTCTGAGAAAAACCCCAAATATTAACTGTACTGTGCTTTCATAAGAAGGGCAGGATCTGGCCATAAGTAGCTGCTGTATGGCCCTTACTGCATGCAGGGAGTTTGTTTGATTGTGAAAACAAAAACTTCTTGATGTGATACACAAAGGGTTATTCTACTTAATGTGCCACACATGAGTGAATACAAAATGTGATGTGACTGGAGTTACTCTGTTCAGCTAGCACACTAAGTCCAATTCTCTCTCTTTGCAAATTTGTTCTCCAGCTTCTGAAATGTTGTCATAGTCTGAATGTGTGGGTTTTTTTTAAAAAAAAGAAAAAAGAAGGGTTTTTTAGTGTCAGATGGATTTTGAAGAATGTGGATCAGAATACAATTACTGTAGGTAGCCTCCTACAGCAGAGAAAGTACACAAGCTTCTGCACTGCATTTCAACCAGAAACATGGTTTCACTGCAGTCATAAACCAGGAGAGAACGTGTATAGTACAGCCCTCACCTATAGCTCTGTTAGGTGGTGCCTACAGGAATATCAAAGACCTTCTGTATTACAAAACAAAGTGACCGCAAAGTTCTTCAATTTGTCTTGAAGCTGTTGCTATGAGTTTATTTTTAAGAGAAACTGTATGTTCTCCCAAATTTACCGCAAGAGTAGAAGTTATAGTTGAAGTATTAAGGATCTGAGTCCATGCTCATTTCCAAAAGCACATCCAGGCTTTGTGCTGGTGTAGACATATCTCACACCAATCAGAAAACACTTCCCTGATGAGAAGACAAAATACACATGAAATGTGAAAGGTTCCAAAGTTCTTGAAAAAAAGAGATATAAGTCATGGCCTTGGGAAGTTTGTTGCCAGGAATCTTTGAACAGCATATGAAAGGAAACTGCAGAAACACAATGTGGAATTTCGTGTTCTATTCAAAGAGTCCTCTCTTTGTCAGGTCCAGATATTAAGAAAGAATGCAAAATAAATAAGAAAATACTGTTTTAATCAGATAAATTACAGACTCAATTAGGTTGGAAAAGACTTCTAAGATCCTTGAGTCCAACCTGTAACCAATCATCACCTCACCTACTAGACCATAGCACCAAGTGCAGTCACTTCTTGAACACCTCCAGCAGCGGTGACTCCACCACCTTCCCTGGCCAGTCCATTCCAATGCAACCCTTTCCATGAAGAAATTCTTCCTGATGTCCAACATGAACCTTCCCTGGTGGAGCTTGAGGCCATTTCCTCTTGTCCTGTTGCCAGATGCATGTGAAAAGATGAGCCCCACATTACTACAGCCTCTTTTCAGGTGATTGTGGAGAACAATAAGGTTTCCCCCTCCCTTTTTCCAGGCTAAAAATCTCAGCTCCTCAGGTGCCCCTCATGTGACTTATCCTCTAGGCCATTCCCCAGCTCCGTGTCCCTTCTCTGGACACGCTCCAGCACCTCAATGCGTTTCTTGCAGTGAGGGGCCCAGAACTGGCACAGGTTGGTTACACAGAACAGCCACAAAGTGCAGCTCCAGTATCTAAACACTGAATCGGTCTGTCAGGAAATCTGGGCGAGCTAGGTAAGGTAGCACTCAGGTAAATAGTAAGGATGACCAATTTCACACATGAGCAAACACAACACTTCATCTTTGATGAAGATGTTGAACTTGACTGTCAAAGAGAGGCTGTGCTGTCCTAATTTAATACAAATCCTGACATCATTTAAGTGCAGCCATTCAAATGGACTGGTGAAGGTGTGGTGAGAGCTAGAGCAAGGAGAAAATAAATAAATGATCCAGAAGAAGGGACACATCAAAACTTTGTTCCTTGCTCATCCACACACTGCTGAAAAGACTGGGGAAAAATTGTAATGCACAGTACTTAGTTGAATGTGCACTCACAGATCAGAAGCAACAACTGCATCTGGACAGACTTTTGGGCAAGTCCTGTGACCTGAAGGTCACAAGGAATCCTGCAGATGTTTAAGAACAGCCTATTGCTTTGTAGCAATATTGGTATAAATTGGTATATTATGGTTTATATATTGGTATACTATGTTTATGGCACATGAGCACATGGTGTAGTTAGATGACAGTGTTTGCTACATGATTTCACCTATTACATGACTCAGATATAGGAAAATCCCATTTGCTCTGCTTTATCCATCTAGCCCTCTGGATCCTGACTCACATGCACAGGAGCCAACAGCTGCAGTGGTACAAACGCTAAACCACAGCTGTGCTCTCTCCACCCTTTTCCTTCTAGGTATTATCACCTTTCTAGCACATCCATCTGAAGAAAATTTCTGCATGGACTTTAGCTTTTCCAGCTCTCACACAACCTACAGATTAAATAAGTATTAGGACAGCAGAGTACTGTGATTCATTTACTTCCAACATTTCTGCTACAAAGCAGTAGCTGTCCAGAGAAAGGAAGAAAGTGAGCAACTGTGAGAGCAAGATTTACTATTCTTATCATGAGGTAACTGAAACAGAGTCAAAAGAGGAGTTGCACAAGCCCTGAGAAAGTCAGAGACATGGACAGACCTGTTCTATGAAGCAGCTTGGTGCAAGGCACTGCTGGTGAAGAGTTCAGAAGTTACATTACGGCCAAAGCAGGTGAATAACAAGAAGAGACAAAGCTGAATTTTATGCAGGCTGCTGGCTGCTCTGTGAGCAGTGTGTTTCTGTGTGTGTTGGGACAAAGCCTACACGTTCAATGTTAACTGTAGATGACAGTGCCCTCTGGTCCAAGACCCGTCATCGTGTTGATCTGTAAAGAGGGAGCAGACACGGTGTCACGGAGGTAGCGAGAGCACGAACACGCGTGTGGGGTTTTTGTACTGGCTCACAGGAGTGTTTGGCGTTTCCACAGACCTGCACAGGGGTGGCACCTCCTCTGCCTCTTGTTTCCCACATTAATCGCGCCGTATCTTTGTTTTTAGCGTGTGCAGCTCCCGCCTTTGCGCTCAGCCGCCTGCAGCCCAACCTTACCGGCACAGCAAACTCCGGCTGCAGGTGAGGAGCCACCGTGACACCGAGCGGCAAAAGCTACAGAGAACCGAGCCAGTCCTCCCGGAGCCGTGTGCGCAAATACAGCTTAACGTTTTATTTATTTATTTATTTATTTATTTATTTATTTAAACCCGAGGAACCAGTAAGACACGCTCGGCAGCCGCCTCCCTGCCCGCCGGCCCCGCGGCGCTCCCGGCGCAGCCCGTGCCCGCCCCGGTGCCGGTGCCGGGAGCGCCGCCCCGCCCGCCCGCGGCTCGCCGGCGCTGCCCCGGAAGGCGATCGCGCCGCGCTCCGGAAGCGGAGCCGGGCAGGGTCCGGCCCAGAGCGCGGCCCTGTCGCTGCCGCGGTCGGAGGCGCAGCCGTGCCCCGGCCCGACGCGGGGCCGCCGTCTCGCCCGTCACAGGCGGCCCGGCCCGGCGGCCCGCGCGGGGCTCATGGCCCAGGTGGGTGCTGCTCCTCGCCCCTTCCCCGGCTCCTTCCCGCGGGGTGCCGCCGGCTCCGCTGCCGCCCCCTCCCAGAGCAGCCCCCCGGGCCCCGGAGCAGCCCGTGTGTGGCTCCTCCCGGGGGCCCGGGCTGGGACGTGCCCGCGGTGGGACCGGCTTCTCCTTCCCCGAGGGTCCGGGCGCGGAGCCGGCCGGCGGCCGGGCCCCCACGGGCACGGGGCTGCGGGCCGGGGCTGCTGCTGGGCGGGGAAGGCCGGGCACGGAGGGGATCGCTGCCTGCTCTGGGGCTGGCGCGGGAGCGGGGCTGGGCGAGCGGGCTGCGAGTTTAGAAACAAAAGACGAGGCGATAAATTTGTCGGTGCCGTGGCTGCGTTGGAGGCAGGTCTGTCGCGGGGAGCGGTGCGGCCGCCTCTCGTTGCTCGGCGTGTCTGGTGGCTGTGTCTCATCCCGTGTCACCTGTCAAGCCCTCGCACCGTGCTCTAGGTCAGCCGCGTCCTGCCAGGACGAGCGCGTTTGCCGCCCCGCATCGCTGAGCGGAGCCGGGGCTCTCGGGCTGCGAGCCCTGGGACTGACCGAGAGCTCTGTCGGGTCGGTGGGTGGGAAGGGAATCCTCCGGGCTCTTGGAAGGGATGCTGCGTGTATGAATGAAAGCCATACCTTTCCTCATCATTTTAAACTGCTCTTCTCTGACATCGCTACACGTAAATGTAGCAAGGGTAGATCTGAAAACACCCAGACGTCAGAGTGTGTTTCAGTACTGATTGGGCTTGAGTGCTCATCTAAACTTGAAATTTTTGAAGAAGGATGCATGTTTTTGCATTTTCCTGGTCACTGCATCTTGTTCGAAGTCATTGCATAAGGCCTAGTGACAAAGTGATGTTTAGTGTAATGAGCAAAAAGAGTTCTCTGAATAAGTCTTTAATGGTGTTAACATTAGCAATAATTCAATATCATGAACCTGTATAATTTAATCTATTCTGCTAATTCTACAGTATATTTGTATTTAGTGAAATGAAAAAATAATTTTTAAAGATTTATCGCTCTGTTAAAAGTGGCTTGGTATTAAGATATACAGGTTCAGATGCAATAAGCATTCTAGGTTTTTTGTTGAAATCAGCAGAACTGCCAGGGAAATTCATTGTCTGTTGCCCTTGGTTAGTAAGTACATTTGAACAACACCCCTGTCTATGCATGCTTGGAAGGAAACCTGTATCAGTAAAAATCACCAGTTCAGGTCCAAGTACTGCTAACTCCACACTAAAGAGAATGAAATTGACAACTTTATTCCTTGACTGAGAGTCCCTGAGTTTATTTACTTCCATGTCAGGAATGCCTTGGAATTGCTTGTTGAAACAGTGTGCCAACAGTATGAATATATGGTTAAATAGCTTTTCAGGATTTTGCTCACTTTCCAGTTCAGTGTTTTGTCTCAAGTGTTGGTGGTGAATTGTAGTCAAAATAAACTGTTCTTCTCTAAAATTTTTATAGGCAGAGTGCTTTGGAACACATTTTCATCATAGAAGAAATTTCTGTTAAAGAGGATCAGGTATCTTAAAAAATGCTGCTGTAGGCAGGTGGTAGTCTGGAAGAATCTAACTTTGTAAGAGAGTTTCATTAACTGGAAAAATACAATGTGTGGCACTTGGGAAGACTGGCTTTCTGAAAAAAAGCATCTGCTTCTGCACTTCAGTTCTTGAACTGCAATGTTGATATGTCTTACCTTTTGAATTTAAATGATTATGTTTCTTTGTGGACTGGATGAACATAAACATACATCTATTTTGCATGGAAATAGTTCTCTGCTAAATTTAACAATTCAGTTTTAAATCCCATTGTTTATAAGTTAAAAAGATTGTGCTAACAGTCTGTACTCCTAGAGTACTTAGTTGTTGAAAAGTTACCTTGAAAGTAGCTACATCCATGTTTATTAGGTATCTGATTATGCCCTCACTGAAATTAATTTTGTTCATTTCTGTGATCATTGGGACTTGTAGTTTAAATAAATCAAGTTTTTCAATAATGGATGAAATTCACAGCTGAGTCGAGAGCTTTGTTAGGTCTGTTGACTTTAATCACCAGAACCATTTAAATTCCTTGTATGTACTAAACTATGGTTAAGATGATACCTAGCATGGCTTAACATGTATGTTCTTCTTATGCAAATATCTGAGGTCATTTAATCAGTGATGTTTAGAACAATTATCTGGTAAAACTATCATTAAATTACAGAAACTACTGCTCTCTCTTTGTTTTATTGAATATGAGGAGTGGTTAATGTAGTGAACTGGCCTCACTTCTTGCTTCTTGTGCCCAAGTAGACTATGGCTGCTTAGGTTCCTGCAAAGATTGGAATAAGGTTTAATCTTAGGAAAAAAAATTGAAAAAATAGTCACATTCAGCTGTGCAGGCAAGTTGAAATTTAAAATGTGGTGTCTGAGTGTTTTCACAACATCCCAAGCTGATAAAAATTGGACCTCCTGCCTTCCCAGCATCCTTCCTTCTCTTCCTTCCTTTTGTTGGTGAAGATTGCACTGGGAACTGGTTCAGGAACCTTCACTGGCTGAAAATGAGCAGCTGTTTGTTTTCTTGGTAGAGTGATTTGACCCTGGCACCCTGAACCGACTCACTGGGCAGTGCACAGCTGTCAGTGGCAGTGACAGTGGAGGGCTGGGGTCCCAGGGAGGAAGGGTGGCACACCACAGGCCTGGATCCGTGAGGATGGTGCTGCAGGACTCCAGCCTTCCACCTACTGCTCCTGCTTTGCATTGGCATACAGCTGGCACTGAGCAGCTCCACCATTGAAAAACATGGTGCTGTTTGCTTCCACCCTGCTCTGCTGCTTCCTCCTTTGTGCAGGCAAATACTTGTATGGCTGTGTGGTGAGCTGGGCTGAGGGTTGAGCTAACCTGGGGGAGGGGCAGGCAGGGAAGGGTTCTCTTTGAGCTGGATCAGTTTGCTGCACAAACATTTGTGCTGGCGCAGAGATGGGGATGGAAGCAAGCAGCAAGGGGAGCAGGGTGTGTCTGTTCCTTTGGGTGACAGTCACACATTAGGCCAGTGTAAAGTATATTTGATACTGGCCTAATTCTGTGAAGTTAGGATGGTACAGGTACATTTGAAGAGAGTTTGGTTATGGTTCCTGGGAATTTTTGCTTCTAAGACCCCTTCAACCAGGGTACTGTGTCTGATTTCATTATGTGCTTTGAAAGGATTTGGGGATAAGAATCTGGCCTTTGTATAGTAACCAATTAAAAAAAAAAATTGGTACCTATTGTTTCGTGCAATTGGTGTTCATCAAATTACTGCACAAATGAATTTGTTTGGCATGTATATTGAATTTTCAAATTTAAAAGACTTAAATAAGGAAAATTAGTGATCAGTGTCCACTAAGAAAATGGCAGTGTATTTTGCAGTAACAAGAAGATAAAGAGACAGAACAAATCTATGAAAGTTATTAGGCTGATGTAAGATACACATTCCAACTTCACAGTTTCTAGGAAGGCAATCTGTGACTTCTCTTCCTAAGTAGCTCTAATGGTTAGTGGTTTGCAAAATCTGTCTTATTCAGCCTATCATAGAGGTTGTAGTAAATGTTTCAAGATATGGATAGGCATTGATTTTTACCTTTAGTTTTTTTCCTCTAATATCTGGGAAAATTGTAGATGCAGTGTCCTCCATCCATTTCTCTCTCCTCTGCCATAGATTACCATGTGTAATAATCCTTTCCACCAGAGAATCCATATGCTTTATGGCTGAGTGTTGCATGCTTTAGGCATAATCAGCCATTAAATGGACAGTATTAGCTCAGCCTACCTTCTCTGGTCAGTTACCTTGATTAATTTTTCCCAGAGTGGATTAGTGTGCTCTTACATGATTCACTCTGTTGCATGTCTGTATGGGTGGTAGTCTGTCTTTACTCAGTGGTGATGAGTAACTGGGCAGTAGCTACTTCTGGAAGAGATGACCTATCTGCAGCTTTTAAGTAACATTTTCTTTAAAAATGTGATGGGTTTCCTTTTTGTTTGCTACTGGGTTTTTTTTTTTTTTTTTTTTTTTGTTTCTTTTATTAAATCAAAACGATTTGAGGAACTGTTGGTAAAAAACTATTGTCCAGAGATGTGTAATTTCATGTAGGGCATGCAGATGGTATTTTGGTTGTGTAAGAGTTGTAGAACAGCAGTTGTAATAGACTTTGTTTCCCCCTCTTAAACATCATCTTTTGTTGTTGGCCCTTATGTGTAATCAGTGCTAGATGTGACAAATCTTTTTTAAACTTGAGCTGGTGATAAACAGATATGTGGTGCTTTCTCATGTAAGTATGTGTTTATACAAATGTCTGAGTATGTATGTCATGGATTCTCCAGCTATAGTGCACTTTTCAAAGCTTCTTCTTCACTGCATCTGGCAGGGTGGCAACAATCATGATGGTGAATTTAATTCACTGTTGAGTTCCCTCTTCCTGCAACCATGGGATTCTCCACAATTTCAGTTTTCCCCTCAAGCCTTAAATGACAACAGAAATAATTACCTCTTGGCTTAAATAAAAAGAACTAATAAGTTATTTCTGATGTTTATACAATAAAAATTCATGATTATTGCATGCTTGGGACTGACTATATGCATTCTTTTCTAATTAGTGGAAATGGCATTGTGATTACTGACTGTTTCCTTCTCATGTCTCAGAGTGCTTTAATTTCATGTTTTATTTTGTTCTTTTTCTAAAATGCTTTTACATCCATATGTGGGGTAGTGAGATGAGAAGCTCCTTGTCACAGGAGTGATATGTAATCTGTCACTGACTTCTCAGGCAGTCCAGGGTAATCTCTGAATTTTTTGCTTGAATCTCAGTCAACAAGGTGATGCTAGTATCAGTGTTAGGCAGTTTGTTCCCCTCAGATACTGCAAGTGTAAAGTCATTGTGTTGCATGTCATTGCACTCATACCTGACCATGCTGGATGGCCTTTGTTTACTTCAGTTTTTAGAATCAGCCAGTTACTAGACCTGCTGTTTCTTTACATGGAACTGGGGGCTTTTTGTTTGTTTTGTTTTCCTTTGTTGTTGTTTGTTTTTGTTTTGGGGTTTTTTAAAATGGATGTTTAAGTTCTGTTTTGGCTGTAGATAGAAACACCTCTGTGTTGGTACATTTTTGGACCAGGATTTAAAAAAATACCCCAAATGTAGGTTTTGAGCTTATTCTCTTTCTTTCCTTACTTTATGATAAACATGTATCTTATGGAAAAGATGCTCAAATATATCTTGATATTCAGATTTTTCTTGTACATGTGTTGTTTACTTTTCTGTTGTGAAAAATCCAATTCACAAATGCTGTATTAATTGTCTGTGCTTGTAGCAAATGTAAAATACTGTTGGGCAGTTGGCATATCTGAGATGGTGATAGTTTTCCTGTATGTATGCCCAGGTCAGGATAGACAGGAACCCCATGTTGTTCCTTGGCTTTTCTTCATAGTGAATTTGGTCTCCTGTCAGGGTTGAGATGCTGCTGCTGTCGTTCACATGGTGGTGATGGTTTCTGTAAACTGCTGATCTGTACTGGGTGCTGCTGACACTGGTGAAAAGTTGCTTTCATTTCCTGCCTTTCCAAGGGTAAAATAAATTCTCCATCACATATACCTGGATTCCTGTGTTTCTAATGCAAGATACAGATCTTTGATCTCTCATGAGAGAGATCAGTTTAAAATAGTGTGTTGATATTTTCACTGTTCTCCTGTCACTGCTGTCAAAGAAGTTAAATGAATAGTAATTCTTATCTTCTGGGATTGCCCACCTTGACACAGATGAAGCATTTGTCTTTCATGAAGATTTTCTTAAATGCTTTCCACAGGGATATTACCTTCCTGTATATGATACCTGGCACAATGTGCTGTTGGGGGGATTTAATTCTTACTGTTATTTATTGGGCAAATGTGATTGTAGTAATACTGCTTGCTGAGAATCATAAAATATGATTTGAGACAGATCCAAACTGTGGACATTGGAAAGATATTCATCAGCACAATACTAGGTGAATTTCTGAGATGAAATGTCTTTATTTCATTACTTGCAAGATGTTTGACAGGGTGGTGAGTTGACTGGATTTGCCGTGCTTTAGGACAGTGAGACATTTTTCCCTAATGGAGATGTTGAAGCAGTTGCTGTAAACTGGGAACTCTTACTATTTCCTCTTTTTCTCCTGCAGAAATGCAAACTTTAGTTTATATTTAAACTTGAAGTGAGAAATGAATGATCTAGAGCTGTGGTCGATCTTGGTAGCAATGTTATCAATCTTATGCTGAGCTCCTCTGAACTGACAGCAGTAGTTTTTTGCTTAGCAGCATGGCAGAGCAAAACTGAGTTGACTGTGCAGCAGTTATCCTTCAGACATGGCTAAATTTTTCAGTCTATTTATGAGTATCAACAAACACTTTGTGCATACTTTTGCCATGCATTGAATGCTTCTATTTTCTTTTAATTTAGCTTAAAACTAGTAATGGAATTCCTGAGGTTTTGAAAGGAATAGCTCTTGGCAAGCCTAGGGTTTTGAAACCAAAGGCAAATTAAGATACCAAGCAAACCCAGGGAGGGCTACTTCTTCAGGGCAGTATGCTAAAATTCTTCTGACATCTTAGCATTTGTTGTAGGGCTTGTTCTTATTTTTTTTTTTTTAATCTCTTTGAATCACTCCTTTAAAGCACAGTTGTTGCTTTTCTTTTAACAACATCTTACTGAAACACAAGGGGACTTTTTTTTTTTCGCTTGATGTCACTCAGCAAGTTTAGCCTTTTCTGGGAACCATTACAAGTAGAGGGTATTAGACTACTTTTTTTCTAGCTCTCTGTATTTGTCCACACTGATTGAAGCATGTAGTTAGAACACAAATTTTAGTTTAAATAAAGTATGGTCTTGCTTTTAAATCATAATTTAAAGTAGTTGCTGCTGTTCTTCTGTCAGGTGGTACAATAATACAGTTAAAATTTGAATTTTCAAAGTGTAGTTGGGCTTTTTATAAAATGTATAACTAAGATGCTGTAGGTTTGTGGAAATGAGAGGACATAGGGATGTAGGGAAACTTGCCTGGCTGTCACAGCCTTGACCTTCTCCTGCCTTTGCAGTGCTGTTTGCTGCAAGCATCTTCCCACTTCTGCACCCTCTTCCCACTAATCCCAAAGTGTGCAACGTTTGTGGAAATCTCTGCATCTCCTATATTTAGGTTGCTGTAAACTTTGTAGAATTTCATGGTTTTTTGTGTGTCTTCATTCAGTCCTGCATTTCCTTTAAGTGTTTTTTATCATCATAAACATTTTGAATGTTTCAGAACTCTTTATCTTCTTTCTCAAATTTAACTAATTTGCCTGTCATTTGCAATGCTGCTGGCAGTGTAATAATCCTCCCTCACCCAGGGAGGGCACTTGTTTGGGAATAGCCCTTTCTTTTTATTCTTCTCCTTGAGTCCACAGTCATGTTTTATTCATATACTCCTTCCTTGTCCAAATAACATTTTCAAGACCAGATTTTCTTTTTTGGTCTTTGCAAATGAAGTTTCTGTATCTGCCATCTGGAGTACTTCAAGTACCTTCTCCCTCTGCTGATATTCCTATCTCTGCAATCTGTTCAAAATACAGCTGCTGTGATTTTAGTAGTCTGACTGCTACTTTCCTCATCAAGCTAAAGCAGGCCAATTGTCTTTGAATTCAAAGACCCTCATCTTGTATTTCTGCATCATAGTCTTTTTCCTTACTACTTTTGGCACTTGAATATGTAATTTTTTTCTTCCCCTCCCACCTCTCCCATGTCTTTATTTATGTTTCATGTCATACTTTGATTTACAAAACTTCTGAGATGTTATAAATGTTAATACTATTACAAGAGAAAATGACTATACCTCTGACCTTTCTTCTTGGGTATTAAAGCATCCTGTTGTCTCTTTGCTTATACAGATAAATAACTTTTTAAACTATGTAAGCAGACAAGGATACATGTTACCTTTTGGATCTTTTCTTATAGGTACTTGGGAAATGTGTATTACTGTATATCTTTTAAATCTGATTTATTTTTCCAGTGATTTTACTTTGGAGTACAGTGCACCAGTGGCATGATTTAAAATCTGTGGTGAATACAGTGTCATGTTTTGTTGGCATTCAGTATCATGTGATTTCAGTTAGTAAATACTGTTCTCTGCACTTGGCAGATTTCTTTGGTGACACAGATGTAATCTGCAGCTTTTATTGAAATAATATAAGTATTTAATTAAACTGGCAATCAAAGTAAAATTAATTGCTATGTCATATACTTGACCTATTGCAGAACTAATGGTAGTATTAACAGAGGTAATACTTTTTTTGTTTGTTTGTTTTTAAGGAAAGCAAAGTCACTCTTGAATATGTTTTTCATGTTTCATGAAGCTTTGGTCCCAAGGTTTCTGGGCATTTTGTTTGTGATTTTTTATTTTTTTAATTTTTTAATTATTTTTTTATTTTGGAGAAAGGTAAACCGCTGCAGCTACTTGTAATTTGAGTTTTTTTGGTGGTATCATGAAAAAGTAAACTAGTTATAATAGATAAAATAACGAATTTTAATGTATAGCTTGCTGTGTGTGCCTTAGAAATGTTTTAGGATAGTGTAGTTAAAATATTGTGAGTCTCTCCTGTGTAATGACAGCTGACTTATATTTTTTATTCTCTTTAAGTCTGATGAATATACTCTCATAGCATGAAATTGAGAATGCAGTGTATGTGTTGCTCATCAGTTTATATTGCCATAAATGTAAAAGGACCAGGGTAGTGATGGTTAGAGTGTTAATTCTCTCAGGTGTGCCACTGTTAGTACTAAAGTAAGCTCAAAATTTCCTGTCAGACTATACTGTATTTGTGCAGCTAGACTGGACAAGTCTTAAATTCTTAAATTAAATTCTTAAATAGTTGTCTGCTACTTTAGGGCTACAAGAAGCATTTAATTGGCAAATGTTCAGATCTCAGTATCAATGTGGATGCTTGCCTTCTTATCTCTCTGACAGCTGTCTCTTTCTTCATTTGCTGTACAACTTTTGGGTGATGGTATTCAGTTCCTGAAGGAGCTTCCTCTGCACTTGCAATTTTCCTAGGAGGGATGCCATTATGTTAATCTTTGTTATTAAAAGGCATTTAGTTATGACTTTTTAAATCTTAAAAAGTAATGAACAAGCTAATATTAAATCCAATCCAGTAAATTGTTCTCTAAGCTTGAGCCCTGTGGTATTTATTTATTTTATTAACAATATTGTTATCCCTATCATTAGAGAAATTCTGAGTAATACATACCAATTGGTCAGTTGTGCTACTCCATTCCTAAAAATTGCTGGACTAGAAAAGAATGTATAGAGGAAATGAAAATAATGAAAAGAGAAGGTGCTACATAGACCTCAGACAAACTTTATTTTTTTATATTTTCTTCCCCCCCTTTTTTTTTTTGTAGCAAGTTGAACCTTTCTTGTGCAGTACTTATATTCTCCCTTCCTAAGTTCCAGAACTTTTTCTGATAACAGAGGTTGGGAGAGCATTTCCAGCGTGTCCTGTGGCTCTGTAGTTCTAGAGCAATGTGTGTTTTGTCTCAGAGGTACAACATATACCAGAAACTTAGATAAGCTTCTAGTTTCTGTAGGACTCTCTGGGTTTAAGTGTACATTATGACTCTTATTTTAAGATACTTATGGCCACTTAGGGTCTTGAAATATTTCTATTAGTAAAGTGCAACAAAGTGCTCTTCAAAAACTAAAGTTCAAGTTATTTGTCTTGGATTTTCTCTGCCTACAGTGTGAATGTTGATCATCTGACCTTCACAAATGTGTTTTCTTTTATAATGATTTTAGTCCCTAAGTGTCAGTACATTTGCTTGATAAATATTTATTTCTTTCTACTTTACAGTTCATTATTCTGTTAAGTCCCTATTCACTAGTCCCGTAGAGCACAACTTCATGTATGTCTGCTAAATTTAAATTTACTTCTGTTGAAGAGTTCATATTTCTTATTTCAGCTGTAATATAGAGTTCTATTTGTTAAATGGATCTAACTTACTAATTGTAAATGGTATGGTTTTAAAATAGTTTCATATCAAAGTGAAAAGCAGTTTAACACTGTCAGAAGTATCACATTAAAACTGCCTCTCTGAAGGTTTGATTGTGCCATTACAATACTGCTCCAGCATTACTGGTTATAAGCTCTTCATAGGAAGGATGCTTTTTTTAAGTTGTAGGATGATGTCTGAAGAGAAAAAACAGGTTCAGCTGAGGCCTTCAGGACAGACTAAAGTACTTAATGATGAGTGGTGTACTCTGGGGGAAAGCTCTAAATAAATGATTAAAAGTTGACCAGGGAGAGATACTTTATGCTGATAAGTAGAGGTAGAATCAGTTGTTATGTGACATGCCAGACTGCTCTTGCATTGATGACTGGATGCAGTGGTACTATTTCATTGGTGCTGACTTCTAAAGCCAGCAGTGCCTTAAAGAGGGGGCACTGGATTCTTATCAGTTGGGTCCTATCATGCTGTATTAGTGAGCTTGTAAAGTAGTTACTCTTCAGGTTTATTCTGTATGACATATTATTTCTTGAGTGTGCTGTACTAGGGAAATGTACCTTCTATAATCTTGACTTCAAATCAAACAAGGATGTATCACAGAAGAATACTTCTGATCATGGAATAATAAAGTCTAGCAGTAGTGAACAGTAGAAGTGTTTTTTTTATATCATACTTCTAAGAGTAATATTGTGGTCTGACAGTGATTTCTGAGACATCTTGGTTTACATTCTTTGCAAAGCCTTTCTATGAATTAATTCCAATACCAGACTATTTCAACAAAGTCATATAATTGATTACCTTTTGGTGTGAATCAACTGTTTTGAAGTGGGTATTTGTAGGAAACTTTGTAACTGTATAGCACCAGGTAAAAACATAAAACTAGAAATAATGAGGAAGTGCTATCTTTGAAATACAAGTCTAGAATTATGAATAAAATGCAGCTAAAATTGTTACCAAAAATTATAACTAAAAATGTTTGATGTTAAATTTTGTTTGGTAAAAGCTATTTGCCAAGATACTGATAGGCTAATCCTAATAACAGTTTTTATTTAAACTTTTTTTGGGCTTCAAATCTGTATTTGTGAATGTATTACTCTCAGGTTAGTAGTGAAAGCAAAACCATTATTGAATGGAAATTTGGCAAAAATCTCAGAAATCTAGAAGCTGGATATCCTTTATTCTTTGCTAAATATTATATAATTTTCTCTAACTATATTTTTAATTTATTTTAATAGCACAGTTCTGCCCAGCAGCTGTACACTTGGGTGAAGTGTTAACAGTTAAACTGGATATCAGTAAGTTTGGGTTCCTTAAGTCAGAAATTATGGTGGCATATCTTGGGGCAGGTAGTGCACTTTTTTATACAGTTAGTTTTGCAGTCCTCTTGCACATGCATGATTAAACTATTTGTAAATGAGTTTACAGTATGGCCTTATGGTAATTCTTGTTTGTTTGCTTTAAGAGGCCATTAAGGTGTAAACTGCAGCCGTTCAGCTGATTGGTAAGTGGCTCAGTGTTTGTCTCCTGAATAAGGTGGGGATTTTGGTGGTGGGCTGGCACCTAGTGAGTACAGTGAATTTATCGGCTGGGATGGTGGTTGCTGCTTCCCAGAACTTCATTTTATTTCCGAAAAAACTGTAAAAGCTTTTCTGTGAAGTGTGTGCATTTACAGGCACACATTAGACCTGTGCCTAATGTGCACATTGTGCTAGTGGGTTTTGTGGTGCATTTCAGCTTTTCATATGGATTTTAGACATTATTTATAAATCTATTTTAGTGCTTTTTTTAACTAAGAAAGCTACTAGATGTACTTCAGCTAAGGTCATATTTCACAATTGATGGCATAAGTCTATAAGCAGTGACTTGGCAGAGATTGTAAACACTTAAAAATGTAATGAGACTTCTGAAAAGTGTCCAGTTTAGAAGATTCCCTAGGGAAACTCTCAAATGAGTTATGTACAGTACCACACAAGTAGCAGACTGAGTTTTTTAGAATCCTATGATTGCTTCTTGTTCCCTAGGCTATTTGATGAGCATCAAGGAAGCCTAGATGTGCTCTTGCTTCAATAATAGTAAGTTACAAAAATGGCTGAAATTAACCATACAAATAACCGTACAAATTTGTTCTATCCAGTTTGGTCATAGTTCAGTGAATGTAGTAGACAAAATGTATTGCCTCAGCAGTCAAGAATTAACGCAATTTAGGTTGAATAATAGAAAAATTACACCACTGGGGTTAATTGATAAATGCGGCTGCTGTGTGGGGCTGTTAGAAAGGGCAAAGTTAACATGCTCGTGGTCCTGTTTGAAGGTGTAATAGGGCTGCCTGCAAGAGTCACTGCTGCAGCAGGAGAATTTATATCAGCCTGCAGCACTGGGCAGGTTTCAAAATTTGACAAGCAGCCCTTCTTGCATCATACTACAGACTTTTACTAGCAGGCACAGGAGAAGCAAGGTATGAATATAATCTTCTTGTGGTTCTATCATGTATTATTTAAAAGTTTTCTAACTGCTTCTGTTCTCTTCTGCATTACATTTTGCTTCCCTCTCACTTGAGACATTACTGGTATATATAGGATGACTGAAATAATGTAAATAAAAAGTCCTCCTTGTTAAACAGTATTGACTTCCTATAAACCAGTTTTCTCCTGCTGTAGTTTAGGGGGTTATGTACAGAAATTGAGCTGCATATTCAGATAGTTAACATAAATGGGTTGGAATTTATGAAGGAGTGTAGGGATGTTAGTTTACTAATATTGAAAATGATCAGAGTCAAGTCATTTACTTGGAGTTGTACAGTAGTATCAAAGCACATATGTTTACAAACACAGTAATAATTAGCTTCTTTTAATGATCAGCTATTAGAGAGAACACATCCAATTCAAATGTAGAACTGGACTTGTGAAAACTTGCAGTGTTTTGCATAGGTGAGCAGCCTAAAGGTTGGTGGGTTAATACAGGAGTTGTAGGAACTGGGCAAAATAAGGTAAGGCAATGAATCAGCACAGAAATGTATGGGAACATAAAGAAAGAAGACATGAAATCAGTTTGGAAGAAACTTGATTTTTGGGAATTGTGTGTGCTTGCTTTAATTTATCCTAATCTTACCTATTGCATATAGAGTTTGAATTACAGTGTTTTACTGTCTTAGTATTAGCTAATTATCATGTTCCTTAGTTCTAAATTGTTTTCAAAATACCTGCAATGTTTTTAGGCAGGGGTAACTGGCTTCTGGGTGTTTTCCAGTATATACAAAGGGGTTACAGTAAATGGGTAGTGTATCTGGGATTAAAGTAAGTAGCATAATGATGATTCCACACTGCTTCTGTAACTGCATCTAAACTTCCATTAGTTTCTTTCTCTTTCTGTTCTAAAAAATAATGTAACTTTTCAATTTTATTGTTGGGTTGCAGTTTCTGTAACATACTCTTGTTGACTGGTTTCATTATTGATGGTAATATGTTGCTCTGACAGAAACTTGTGTTTTGTTTGCTTGTACAGTGTTAGACACACCATTTTCATTTGCTTTTGAATTTTTATATTAACTGAAAAGTACAGAGAGAAAGAATGGGAATCATGGTTTATCTTGGATATGCAAACTTGCTTTGGGACATTACTGCCAAAGGCAATCACTCTTAGTGATTATTATGTTTGCGAAGTTGTTGTATTTTCTGAAACCACAGTTCTTGTAAAAGGACAATTAAGTTAAAACTTGGGCTATTCTTTACAGATTCTGTGCCAGTGCCAAAATATTTTCAGACAATACGTAGTTATCATTTCAAAGATATCCTTTTAACTTACAAGTTAAAAGCTGAGTAGTGTAATAAGTTTTTAAACTGGTATTCAGTAAACTAGGACAGTAGTAACTGTAAGGAGAAAGCAAATGATTTATCTTGCACTGTCATTAGAAATCAGATGTGAAATGTGAAGGCTTAAAGTTTATGTTCTTGCTGTGAATTAATTTTTCTCCTATTTATCTTTCACAGATGGGAGGACAAAAATCTTTCAATTTGTAGTGCTGCTTGGTGAATACTTTAGTGATCAGGCTTAGCAAATAACAAACTTCCAAAGGTTTCATGCTGAGTGTTTCTGTAAAGTACAACTTAAAACTTGATATCCGTAGTTGACTTCTTGAGAAATTATGGGAATGATTTCCATCAGTCAGCTGAAATGGCTTAACTCTCAGGAGCTTAATCTTAACTTGTGCACTTAAATGAGGATTTGTGTTCTTATTTTAAGCAAAATGCAAAATTAAGTGCAATTCTGTAAGAAAACAAAATATATACTGGCTAAATTGTCATTAATCCTGTTCTTAAATATTTAGGAATTTTTTAAGCTATATTTGTGCAAAATTTTTGACACTTACACTGCAGTGTAAATGGAAGTTGGAAATAATACTGTTAGAAGTTGTAAAATACCAAGAAGCTGCATGTATAAGTCTAGATTTAATAAGTCTTGTCAATAAAATTGTTGATGCTGCAAGTGAAATACTGTTCTTTTTATGTATAAAGCTTCCCAGCTTTAAAATGGATATACACTTTGCACACAACTTCACCTTTATATGAACTTAACTTTGCATAATGTATGTTAAAAGAAAGCAGGTTCAGAGGCTACAGATGGGATTCTTTTCCCTTAGATTTTCTGTAGTGTTCTGTAGAATTGATACACAGGTAAATTTGTTTTAGCAAATTCTGGTAGTATCATTTTAGATTATAATGATAAACATACAACTATTTTTCTCTACATGTGGGGAAATGATGCACCCTTATTATGAACTGACTTTATATTACCTCAGGAACATAGCCTTAGTTTTAAAATAGATGGTTTTTTAATTACCTCTTACCTCTTATTATGTCAGTTCTAGTAGAGTAATTGCAGTAGAGAAAACTACACATTTTGAAAATAGTTACTTTTGGCGTTTTTGGGCTTCAGTGTCAACATATAAAGAAGAACAAGTGGAGTAGGACATAGGTATGTAAATATTGGTATTGAGTCATTTGGACTTCCCTGTGATTTCACAACACTGTAAAAAATGTTTTTTTTTTTCAGGCAAGCAAGCAGGCAAGTTGGCAGTGTAAAAATTTATGAAGCAGCCCAACTTAATCTTTAGTGAGCATTACACAATTGTTTGATACCAATATTCACTGTTTTGGCCTTTGTCTTGTTTTAAAGTTGTACAGTCAAATTACTCCCTATATATAACTAAAATCAAAACTGTGCTTAAAGTACTTCTTTTAATGAAAATGATATTGAATAGAATATAACTGAATTTCTTCTGGTGGAATTTCTTTACATCCTTCTTCCTACCTCCCATTCATTCCTGTATCACAGATACTTAAAAATGGCTTCTGGGCCACATTTAATGTGATGTTTTTGTTTTTGTTTTGTTTTGTTTTTAATTATGAAAGAGAATATTTAAAAGAAACTCAAAACATTTAAAAGTTTAGCTTTAATCTTGAGTATAAGGTCAAAAGAGCTTTCACAATTTCAACTGTTTGAAAGCTGTCTGGCTGTAATGTTCAAATTTTTGACAAAGAATGTGGCCCTTATTAACATAAACTTGTAAGAGTAGAAAAGGCACATGTTTTCTTTTAATCTTTCTATTTCCTTTTCAGGTAAATACTTATTACTTACCTGGAAAATAATTGAACTTGTGGGTACATTCTGCCTAAATTAGTGTTGTCCTTGAATGTGCAGAATATATTGAAATGCAGAATTATTTGGGATTTCTCTCACTTTTAAATTCAGAATTCTTGAAAGATTACTACAAGAAACTTAAATTTTTAATGTTAACTTGTAGCTTTCCTGAATGTGAGGGGTATTATTAGACACAGCTGTTCACTTATTTTCTCTGTTCTTCCCAGAAACATCCTATCTATCCTGGTTTCATGAAAACACCAGAAACCCCAGGTTTCTGGGGTTGCAGTGAATCAGTAGGAACCTTGTGGTGTTAATTAGATGTTATTAACAACATCTGGCCTTGCTATTTGTACTCCTGTCTTTTTCTGGATAGACTAAATAAGCAAGACCACTTCAGTATTTTGAAGTTGGAAGAATCAGTTTCTGGTAATTGAAGATGTGGCTTTTAAGGAATGACTTGGTAATAACTTTAAGGAATAAGTTTAAGGGATGACTTGGAAAATACATTTAAATTTTAATGGCATCCCTTAATGGTTTATATTGTGTATATATATGTAAATTTTTAAGGGAAAATGCAGAGTGTGATATGTATGGCTGTGCTATTGTTAATTTGTCTGGTTGTTTTTAAGTGGTGGTACAAAATTATAATCTTAGTTCTCACAGATCTGGTACGACTTTTTGGGGATCCATCTTGATTTTATAGGTAGGAGGATTTATCTAACTAGCACAGGCAGGAATAGTAGTGGTGAGATGGAGGCACAGGCAGGCAGTTCATGCCTTGGAGGTTTATAGAAAGCTCAAAGAGGCTGTTCCTTTTTATTAAGTGAAGACCAACAAGCTATTTGAGAGTTGTGAGAGCAGATATCAGATTTATGTATGATAAGACCACACGTAAAATCTGCCCTCCTTGAAATCAGTGACACTGGATATGGGAGGTTCTGGTGTGTAGTAAAGCTTTGGAAAAGAGAAACTTCATGCTCAGGGTCTCTTCATCTGTATCCCCATGCCAATGAGTACAAGTGAACCCATCCTTCTGCTGGTTTATTGTGTAGTTTGAGTAACAATTGAACTTCTTGCCTTAGAGGCTGTTAACTGGATAATTCTGGGTATTTTGGGAGTAGGTAATTAATGGATATTTCAATATAAGTAATGACCAAAGTTGTTTTAACCAGTCAAGTACACTTGCTGGTGTGTTTCCAAAGCATGCCTGTATCCACAATTATGAGTTTTTTGGACCACTTGGGCAGATTGTTGAGATAATTTTCGTGCATTTGGTAGAAATAGGTCATCCTAAAGGCTATTCACTAAAGCTCTCACTAGTTATTTGCAGTGTAATCCATGCTGATTAGTGCTCAACTTCATTTGCCATCCAGTAAATTTTTTTAAATGTTTGATGGGTACATATTCTGTTCACTCTTCTCTTTGCCACATAGACTTTGTTTTGTTAAGCCTTCAGATTGTAAGGAAAGGTGAGACTTTGTGAGAGGGTGCCTCTTTTACCTTAGTATGGATGAGCAAAACTCTAAAAACGGTTACAGAAAATATTTTAAATACTTTAGTAATATGTAATATTTAAAATAGTTAATACTTAGGACATTATTGAGTCTCCTAAATATGGATCTTTGGACTTGCTAGTTGTATTATCTCTAAGAACACAATTTCTGTAAGAAAAGTAAACTAATTGGCACCACATGTCTTGAGAGTCTCTTTATTTCAATGTCTTCCACCATTATGTTTTCTCCCCTTGTCTCGTGAACTACTGCAGAGAAAGTTTTTAAACATAAAAATAAAAAAGTGGATTTGTCAGCACTGTACTGACTGTAAATGAGGTGTAGCTGTAGTTTCTTAGGAAGCTTTGTTTAAGCCAAGTTTACTGACAAAGTGTGCACTTTCCCTTTTAAGTCTGTACCATTGAAATGTGTGTTTCGTGTCTTTACAGTTTAGGGTTAGAAGGTTTATAAGCAGTACAACATCAGGTAATACCTCTGTAGGTGTAGAATTGCACATGAGACCCCTTCATAACTTGTATGCAGATTAAGGTATGTATTATAAGCATAACAGTGTTTTAACATATTAAAATCAATCTGCTCATTGCCAGTTCTTGGATGGAGAATATTTTCATTGCATGGGAACGGACAAAAGCTGTGCTATAAAATAAGGATACCAGTTTAGACTGGTAGAGGTGCTCCTGCCAAGGAGCTGTGGCTGGACTGAAGAGTTTTTTTGTCTCTTACACTGTGTGTAATGATCAGCTGCAATCACATCTGCTGCAATAGCTGCAGTATAAACCAACTGTTTTTTAGAGTACAGTCTAAATGGGTGGGATAGACATGCAAAACAAGAAAACTACATTATATAAGTGATTGTAGATTAACAGTAATGGTGGTAGCAAATTCCCAGGTATGCACAGGGGACAGCTGAACAAAGAAAATGGAGAAAGAGGCAGATAACTGAGATGAGGTGTCCTGAGAGGAGAGGCTGCAAGGAATTGAGACGAGGACTGTAACAGAAAGAAAACTCAACAACATAGGTAAGACCATCAGTAAGCAGTTCAGAGATTCTTTCCAGTGTCCTGGAAACAAAAGGTCCTGGCCTTAGTTGCCTCAGGTCCTGCCAGCTGGCTCCATGTGATGCTGTCTCCACCTGACAGAATAACTGGCAGTGTGGTGATTATTATTGATCACCCTACTGATTTACTAAACCCTCCTAAGTTGGTACAAAAGGGTCAGTAGTTATTTTCGGGGTCTTTGCCAGCAGAGGTGTATGTGTAGATGAAGTGCTGTAGAAAAGATAGGAAAAAGTAACTGAGGCAGACAGAAAAGGAACAAACGCTATGTTCAGTAATCATGTTTTATAAGTTATTTGTCATAAAATTTTTACCTGAATTGTTTGCTGCTGGAAAGCCCCTCTTACGAGACCAATGACATTTTCTCCTTTAGTGAATAGGTGAAAGTCATAATAAAAATACCAAAGAAAGTCACTGGAAAAGATCAGAAGTTATATTAATGAAACCTAAAAGTTTACACTTCAGACATTGTAGCTTTGGTACATAGCAAACATTGTCATTTTCCTATCCAAACATCCACATACTTTCAAAGTATTGATGTTTATTGATTTTATTTCTATGGTTCAATTTTTTAAGATCCTCAGTAATCACTTCTGTAATTTATGTCAGTCTAGTATGTCACATGATGTTCTGCTAGAATTTAGTTCTTGCCAGGAATATATTTTAGCATGAAGTAATAATGTAGTTTTTATTCTGAAGCTGCTTTGAATATTGGAGAAAGAGATTTTTTTTGTTGTTGTTGTTTGGTTGTTTTTTTAATGTCAGTGTTTATTCTTTATTGTAAGTTGCATAAGACCAGCATGCATGAACCTATCTTGACTCCTTTGTGTTCTGATAAGAATACAACTACATCTCATCCATTTATTGCAAGCTGTTACCTTTCTACCAGAAAGTTTTTAACCTTGATCTTGGAGCTCTTCAAGACATCAAAGCTCCACCAGTTTTCTTGTCATCTTATTACAGACATTAATTACCATGTATTTATTCTCTGTTTAATTATTTGGTAGTTTTTATAATTAATGGGTTTAAAAGGTTTTTTCATTTTCAAAAATTCTATCAAGTTATCTCATCTTGAAGTGTAAACTTTTTTTCCCATGTAGCCAATAAGTTTTGTGTGTAAATATTTATTAACTGTGGCTTCTAATCCTAGAACTTGTTTAAGATAAAACAGCTCAGGAATCTGCTAATATCCCATGTCTCTTATACACAAGAGAGCACCTTAAAAATTACTGCATTTCTTCACACAATAAAATACATGGTCTCAGGTGGCAGGGTGTTCAGCAGAAATTACTTTTAAATTATTATATTTTCTTTTGGTAACTAGTAAAAGTCCTCTCCATGGACAGTGGTAGTTCAGTGTACCTGCTTTAGGCTTTTTGTGTATCATTCCTTGGACTTCCCTGAGCAGTTGAAAAGTGCTATAGGGAGTGAGAAGATCCTGTAACTACTTTGCAGGAGTTTGAATAGTAAATATTTTTTTTTTATTTCAAAAAAAGCTGATAAAATATATAGTTCACTGCAGAAATGCTAATAAGCTGGATAGAGAAATGCAACAAGGGAAATCAGTACTTTATGTATGTTACTGCTTTGAGTTTTCACTTAGACAGTAAATCTATAAGGGGCTTAGTAAGTCAGCTATCTGTTGGATTTGTTTTTTAACTTGCATTCTTCTGTACTTGAAACCCAGTTTAAGATGTTGAGTCATGTATAAATACTACATTTAAAATACAAATCTAGTTCTTAGAATTGAGCGAATTAGAAAAGGTTTTGTTTTCTTTCCACTCTTTTCTAAGTAAGTGCCAGCAAGCTTTATGGGCTTGTTATTTAAATGGGATTTGTGCCAAGTCTTATTACATTTCATGTTTTTAAACAAGTGGTGCTGGTTTGCTAGAGACTACAGTTTTTACCCACAAAGGGCTATACTTTTAGCATCTGTGAATGACTGGGTTTTGTGTCCTTTTTGGGCAGACTTCTAATACTCCGTAGCAGCAAATTGGCTGATTGAACTATCTAACTAAACTTACCTGTCCTCCTCTAGATAATTGTTGTGTTGGACTGGTGTCCATTTTGCTTGTTGTAACTGTTTGAAAATTAATCTCCAAGTTTTGTGGATTGGTCAGAACCATAACTTTATTTTAATTATTCTGTTAAAAAGAACCTGCCTAAATCTTAATTCTTATTTATTCTGTCTGTTCTTTCAGGTTTTGTGACTTTTCATTGATAGTAAGAAGTGACTTATTACTTAACTGGAACATGGAATCAGTCACTACAAAGACATATCTGTAGGCATGGTTTCAAAGAGCATTTCTCTTTGTGGTGCTGTCAGGGTAAACAGTGCCAGCCCCTGACTTATGTTTGAGTGCTCAAGTGGTGAACCTGATCAGGAATCTGGTCCAGGTTAAAAAATAGCTGAGCAAGGAAACAATGATTATTTTTAACCCAGAGCAAATATGAGTTATGAGTGACCCACTGATGTTTGGAAGTGATGGGTAACTGAAAAAATATTTCTAGAAAGGAAAACCTGAGACAGCTGGAATTCAGGTAGGTATGGGCTTTTATTATTACTTTGTATTTCATTTCTCAGTACCAATAAGTAGTATTTTACATACCTTTAGGTAGAGATATATTAGCTGGAGGAGGAACATGAGTCAGTTCTCCCCTTGCAATTCTCCACTGCCTCCTGCAAAGAGCTGCTTGAACTGCAGGGGAGAATAGGACGATGGGAAGATGAAATGAACCTTGACATTGTGAGCTTCAGTTTGAGGATTGCTGGTTTAGGAGATGGTGGCTAACTTATGAATAGGGACTCTTCATGGAGGAGACAACTCGTCTGCTTTAGCCAATAGTGCCTCAGAATTGACAGCTCACATAGAGGTCTGCAGAGTTTTCAGAGTATCAGTATTCCATTTGTTTTGGTTTCTTGTTTGCAAGGCCTTCTTGAAGTTTAATAATAAAAATTTAACAGCAGAGCTACTGTTTGGACCATATAAGCTGATGTGCTCTGCCAAGTGGTACTACTTCACTGTCCATTAAATAGCACAGCTGGCATACAGTAATGAAAGTGTGATTGGTTTGTGCAGTGATTTGTATAAGAGAGTATCATATAAATATGAAGAATTAATGTAGTGTACTCTGCACATGCTACCACCCCTGGCTTCAAGTGTATGTTTTCCACTGTGGAAGTTCATCAGGAAAAAAGCACAAACTGTGTAGCTGTGGAGGGTAAATTTTGGATACTTCAGTCCCAAGTAAAGACAAGACCCTGTTGTGTAACTGATAGAATTTTCAGAGTGCTGTGAGTGCTGCTTTGATGTAGTCATGATTAGTAATGGTAATAAAGTTCTGGCATCTTCAGCAGTCTCTAGAATTAATTCTTTATGAGAGAAAATGAGCATTCAATATAGCCATCAGATGCTAACAAAATGGATGGGCAAAGGGCAAGCTTGTTCATTCTAGCTATAAATCAAATCGGTTAGTTTTCCATATGCAGAAGTCAGAGTTTTAGTGTGGTATTTTAAACCACAACAACCTCTTTCTTATTATCTAGATATTACAGAAATGTGCAGCACAAAAGATTGAGTCACAAAATAATACAGAAACGTATAGCCAGCATGAACTCATATGCAGTGATTATCACTGAATGCAATTGCAGAGAAACAAAACATCTGGATGGAGGGTTTGAGGGGGCTCCAGTGTTTCAGGTGATATTTGACACTGCAGTACTTGGAATTCCATTCCCATGGCCAAGGAGAAGAGAAGGTGTGTGAGGTTTGTCAGAGGCTGAAACTTAAGGCTACTGTGATTGCACTGGGAAAGTTCAGGGCACTTCTTTAGGCCTTTCATTTAGGAGGCTTTTTTTTTTTTTTAAACCGAGTTGTGTCACTCTTGATTTTTCAGTTTTCATAGGTACTTATGAATCCAAATCTTGGATATGGCTGCTTTGTGAAAGCATGAAGTGCACACATTCTGGCATCATAGTTGTTGATTAGAAAACATGCATATGTTATGAAAACGAAAATCCAAAAGGGCTGATTTTTATCCTTAAATATCTGCCACTTATGACAATAGATAATTTCAGTACAAGAAGTGAATATGATTTTTCTGTGTAGTCAAATGTACCAGTGCTTTTGTCATGTGACACACAAAGTTGACAGTTTAATCCTAAAAACCTCCCACAGAAATTATTTTCTAAATGATACCTATTCAGACTTGTTAATAGAAGGAATCCTATGGAAGGACTTGTTTAAACAGAAGTGTATACATATATTTATACGCACGCACACACACACACTTCTGATGAATATCTATATATTTATTTTTTCTCTCTGGTGAGGAAAGCTTCAGTTTGTTGTAAATATCCTTTCTTCAACATGGACACACCTTCACTGTACAAACAGTCTTTCAATCTAAATATATGAGACAGTAAAGCGTCTGAAGATAAAGCTGCAGTAATGTCTTGGGAAGAGCTAAGTTTTACAAAAAAAGAAGAAAATAAGATTTTCTTCCAGGAAATAGAGTTGGTAATAGAAATTACCAAAGGTGATCCAGGAGAAAAAGTAATTGTGTAAATAGTAGCAAATAATGAGGCTCACAACTGATGGTATTGAGGAATTTGCAAGCTATATATTCATTCTTATAATACAACTTATTATGTTGAAAAGTAAAAGAGAGCACATGGTTAATCAGGCTAACTTTGTAATGAAACCAGTGGTTCTATGACAGTTATTTTTCTGTAAGAATCAGAGATTTTTTTTTATCTTTTTAGGAAGAATGGCATAACAAAATTCAGTGCAAGATCCAATGGTAGGGCAACATGATATTTGTTTCTCTGATATTTAAGCTACCTGAGGTGCATTTTCTGACAGATTTAATTTGCTTGCACTCTTGTGTCCGCTTGTTTGCCATGCAGCCAGATTTGTGCCCAGGTGGCTTAGTCAGGATCCCTTGTGAGTGACACATGACAAGAAAAAAGCTGTAAAATCTTATTGACTGGTAATATCAAAATTATTTTTGTGTGATCATGATGTTTTAATCATCATGAGATGCTGTGATATGCTTTTCTCAATCTTCAGCTTCCATGAGTCATAGGAGGGGCATCTGTTCATTTTCTGTTTTATTTATTTCATATGTCTTAAGTATGTGTCAGTAGTCTGTTTTGGGGATGTGGTAACAAGAAAAGGAACAATGCACATAGTAAGATGCAAACTCGTGTTAGGCTGCAGGCTCTTCCACTGGTGGCTGTTCTGCTCAGGACTTGCATTCCTATGGGAATGGTGCTCTTCCTTACCAGGGCAAGCTAAGCTTTAATCTTTGTCCTGCTCCTTGTTCTGCTGTGTGGATAATGACCTCCACATACACACGCTGACATCCACGTTTCTGTTGATACATATTCTCCTAATATTACTTTTATAGCTCTTTAAAATACTAAAAGGACAGTTATACAAAGCAGACAATATGGATTCTATAAAAAGCTAAGTTTATTCTTTGTTAGAACAAAATGTGAATGGCAGTTGTCAAATGGGATATAAATCACCCACAGCATAATAAAGCTTTGTAGGGCTCTGTATTGAGAGAACTAGGCTAATACAGACTTTTCTGTAGTGTTTCAGCAGTGATCAAGAAGTACACATTTTATAAGACTCTAAATGGAGCTTCCTGAAAACAGAAGTACAAGGAAGTAGACCTTTTAGGTGTGTTAATTATAGGGGACTATGACTAAAGGCTATGACAGGTAGATCAAACTAGTTTTTAGTAGTTTCCATCTCAAACAGGAAAATAATTTTTAGGGCATGGATCAACTAGACTAATGGGGAGGGTGTTAAATCACTAACAAAGAAATATGTGAAGATATAGTTGTTTATTTATGTGAAATTGACCGTAAGATATTCAACAATGAAAAGAAGAAAATAATTGCTTGGATGCACAGGTTTGATTATAATTGGATTTTACTTAAATCTCTGTGCACATCCTAACAATCAGAATTTAATGAGTTGGTGTAGCCCAAAGCACAGGCAGACATCTATGCAATCAAATTACCATGATTTAGAAAATCAGCTACATTAACTAAGTGTTTTTATGCTCTTCTTCACTGTGAATAGAAAGAAAATAAATTTAATTTAAATCTGCTTTTTGGCAGATGTAGTTCAGTGGTGACGAAAGATACCCTAAGACTGTGGATTTTACTTCAGTGACCAGTCTGCATAGTTTTGATTTAGAGGTGTAACTAGCTGCTATTAATATTTCTCTTTTATGTAATAATTTGGGGCCACAGGGTAGCTAAGTTTAAATTATTATTAGAGTGTCTCCTTAAAGTGGGAAGAAAAAAATGTACAAGAAGCACATGAGGAGATAGGTAAACAGAGCTGAGAAAATTGTGAGTCTTTCAAAAGTGATGGGAAGAGTTCTGTGTGGAAAATGGAAAACTGGTAAATAAAGAAGGCAAGCTGTTTGTTAAATAGCTTGCATAAGATCTTGGAAGGAATCAGTTGTCAATTTTTTAAGGAAAGAAAACCATGTATAAAAGCTTGATGTTCAGGTAAGGCCAAATTCCTTGTATCCAAGTGCTAAGAACTTGCTGATAGTGGAACCAATGGATAGATGAATAAGGGCACATACTGAGAAAACATACTGAAATTATATATATACTGTGTTTATTTATTTATTTTAATAAAATACAGTGGCATGGTCTCAGTTTTGATAATTTCTTACTGATTCTGCTTAACATTTCAGTAAGAAAGACCTGGTAGGCTTTACAGAGCTGTTTCTAGTAATGTATTAGAAAATTGTGTGTATAACATGTCGAAAAACATAAAAGCAGAACTTAACCCTTCCTGAAATGTTTGAACAAACAGTATTTCAAAGATTAAAATATTACAAAATATAAACTCAATGCCATTTACTTAATTACAAGATTTGGTACTTTACTGGCTTTGAAAACTTGGCAAGAGCTGCCGGCCTCAAGTTGTAGGAGGCATTTGTGGTTAAATATTGGAGAACTGACTCACTGTTTAAACAATTTCAAGTCAGCCTTCCTTTTCAAGAATTAAGCTAGATTCTCTTTTCTTCCTTGGCCCCATTGCTTAATTAGCCTTCTAATATATTTTCCTATCTCCTTGCCTTACTCCTTGATCCTGTATCTATCCAAAAAGCATTTCTATAGCACAGGTCTTAAAACTTCAGTCCCATTTCTGCTGGTTTATTGTTGTGTAAAAATAATCCTTGCAGTATATTCTACTTCTTAGAGGATATTTTAAAAGAGATTCAGATTTTCCAAGAATAAAATAATTTATAATGCTTGCTTGTTTAACCTAATGTCATGGTTTGGAGTTTGATGTTCTGCTGTTTCTTTTAAAAGGATGCAGTTAATCTGGCAGACATTCACAGAAAACAATATGGTGGTGTGGATCTGGAGAAATTGTTTTACTAAGAAATTGAAAAATATTTGCATGTGTGTAAGTTGTTTTAAAAATGATACCAAGTAAAACATAAGTCTTGTTTCTCTGGAAGTTTAGAGTAAGAGGATCATTTCTTGGAGAGTGATTAAAGAGTAAAACAAGCAATGATGTCCCACATTCTCAGAGGGATTAGTGGGGATGGTAAAGCAAACAGCTTTTGTACTCCTGTTCAAGATTCATGTTCATTAAAGATTTAGAGTTTTCAAAATACACTGAGGGTAAAATTTGAAACTCTGTTTAAGGCTGTGTGTGTCCATGTGCACTTGTTGAATAGAACAGTTGTACCAACCTAGTACCTGAATGAAATGTGTGATTACCCTTTATATTGCATTGGGACAGGCCAAACTATGGGGGTACCACACCTCAGGATGAGGGAATGCAGTTGTTAGAATGTCATGCTAGAGCAAAATGGAGAGGTGTAGGATTGGTGTTATATAAATTGAATGCCATGATGTATTCAGTGTTGGCACACCACTGCTGCCTGCTGCAGTTCTCTCTGCTCATCTGAGCTCAGCTACTTGACCTGGTCTTTAATCTTCACTTCTGCGGTAGTTGTGGTGAATATAAGAGCCTTTCTGTCAGAATGAGCATGTTTTTTTAAGGATTTACTGTTGAACTGTGTTCCTGCAAATGTTTAACTATCTCACCTAAATTCAGCAAAATGCTGAAATTAACACTTTTAAGAACTGTAGAGAATTAATTTAATAGTAGCATACCATTTCAAATTTTTGCATAATGACTCTTCAAGATCAGTGTCTCGTTCTGAGTTTAAACAAACAAGGCTCCAAGTTTGCCTTTCCTTATGTTTTATTTTATTTCATTTTAGTTTTATTAAATGATATTGGCTATTTTTTTTTACCACTAACAAATATGCAATAAAAAGTTACTTCATTTTGAATCTAAATGTATGGAAATGTATACAGCAAAACAGGTCAAGTTGTGAAGTGATCTGAGTGTTAAAAAGCAGGAGCAAGAAGAAAAGAAAATGTGTGAGTTTGAGGAGCAGGCAGTTGGCAGCAGCAGAAGGTGCCAGCAAAGGAATGCTGCTGAGAGGGTGAGTTCTGGTGTGATCCTCCTCAAGATGTGTTCAAAGAGGGCTCTGAGGGCACTGCACTGAAATGGCAAGCTGGTCTGCTCAAGCTGGTGTGTGGTTGCAATAATTTTGTTTTCAATGGAGCCAGAAAGCTTTTACAGTTTAGCTTAGGTTCTGTCAGTTTTGTTGTTTTTGTTTTTTTCCTTTGGAAGGGGCTGAAGAGAGAAAAGGGGCGTACGTTTATTGCTGTGTTTTAATCATAAGTCTGACAACATGCTCATTTAATAAAAATACTGAGAGAAAACTCCACCTGTTAGCATAAGCAAAGTTATAAACTAGGCTCTGCAACTTCACCTCAACCCTTCGTACTTTGTTTTCCCTAATTGCAGCCAGTGGCACCAAACTATTTCTCAGCATGTTTAGTTTCTTCTTGGATTGCCTTCGTTGTACTTTTTAACTCTGTTATGGTTTGTTATGCTTTTTTCATCCTTCTAAGGTACTGAGGCACCTTCAATATTAATTTTCTTAGTAATCACTGCCAAGTGGATGAAGGGCAAAGACTATGTCTGCTCTTAATTCAGTTTGCTTTACTATTAAAGCGCCTTCTTCCCAAAATGCATTTGCTGCTTGGGTGTGAATTGTTGTTGCATTGTTATTTGTCACACTGTGCAAGGCAAGAGCCTTCCAGAACGCCTGAAAGAAGATGGTGGCAGGTGTGGGCAGGCAAGGAGAACATTTTATGCTTCTTTTGCTGTATTTCTCATGGGTTTCTCCCTGTTCTTCTGAATATTTATATGCCATTAAGCCCTGTGTTTACGTGGAAGAACATTCCAGCTTTGGCACCTCTTTTGTCTGTTGTGTCTCCAAACATTCAAGTCAGTTTTTGCTGATGTACATATTTTATTTTTTTTTCCTTTTGGTAATTATAAAGCAAAGAAGTCCTTTTTTTGACTATTGGGGAAATAAGGCTCTTGGATTTTAAGTCCACACTCAATAATTACTAGCTTATTTTGGTGCTTCATGTCTTATGTGCATGTGAGGTCTGGTATGTGGGAGTCCCATGTACCAGAAACGTTTTGTTTTCCAGTTGAAAAACTTGGCTTCATGGCAGTGAAGGTATGCTAGCCAAAATAAACAGAAGGTCAAAGTATGGATTATTTTAAGTCCGAGTGGATACCAGGATTCTTAAATCATGTAGAATTTGCCAGCATGGATTACGTCACGACTCTGAAGACCCAGGATATATCACATTAGGTACAGAGGTTATCCGTTTAATCTGTGTCACTAGCCAGTTGTGAAATGGGCAGTTTTCAGCTGCCAACAAAATTGAAAGGACTGACTGCTGGACCTTTCAGCATCTTTCACCTATATTCTGAAATTAATAACATGCCAATAAAACAGTTTTTGTCTTACTAAATAACATTTTTCTTACATGGTAAATTGGTTTCTCTTATTGTCTGTTTGCTGTCTTACATTTTCATACGAAGTTTGTTTTGTGTGGAAAGCTGAAAGCAGCTTTGCTGTAGTGGCTACTCTGGTTAATGAGCGGAGGGTGTAATGAGTTACAAATTTAATATGTATAACCTGAAATGTTCAGATTTATACTCTGTTTCAATTTAATCTCTGAGGTAGTACTTTCCAGATGAAATTATCACCTGCTGTAGAAAAAACATTGACATCAACAAGTGCTCAAAAACTGAGATGAGAAAATTAGTTATAATGTATTTGTAGGGATTTGGCTGTGTTTTCTTCAAGTATTTCCAATTTGTGTGTGAGATTGCAGAACGTACTAGGCAGGTGTACTGATAGTCATCGTAATACTAAATTTGGGATGCTTCTCTGAATCCCTCTAGAAATGTAAACATCCAAATTGTTGAGGGCCAGGAATTTTGAACTTTGTGAGGAAGTTATCCAAGGTAGTTTTGCCTCCTTCAGTGTGTTCAATTGTCTAGCACATTGTGATATTTACTGCTAGTGTCCAGTTTAGATGTAATTTAGACAACCAACATTAGCACTCTGTTTCTTGCACACTAAATAGAAAGACATAACAGAGGACCTAGCAGAGTGGCAAGCTAGTAGTTTGGAAGGCCACTTTCTCATTTGAAAAAACTGTGCAAAAGATGAGTTAACAGATGAGGCACCCTTGCTTCTCCCTACCTTTTCTGAAGTGTGATATGGTTTGGGTTTTTTTCCTCTCCCTGATTTTTAGGAGGTTTGTAAGAGGAATTTATGTGTACAGAAAATATCTCCAAAAGTTAATGTTTGATTCTGTAATCAGAGCATGCAAAACTTGAGTTAAAACCAACTTCTAGATCAGCTTTGCACCATGAGCTGACTTGAATGGGGTGACTACAAGCAAATGAGGAGTATGACAGCAGCATGTCCGCGTGGGCTTTCTTGCGCAAGGGGAACACACACCTTGTTCCCTTCGTTCCCAGCCTGGGGAGACTGCACAATTGCAGAAGTTAGAAAACCTACAAGCTTTTGATTGTGTTCTTTTTAAATTATCTACTCTTGTTTGCACTGATGACTTGTGTTCCTTGACTTCTGAGAGATTAGCATAACTTGTTGGCCCTGCTTGGTATGTGAAAGAAAGAGCTTTTACTTCACAAAGCCAAGTAATACATTTTAGTGAAGTTACAGCAGTTCCTACCTTTCACACCCATGCTGCTCCTGGTTTGTCTCGCCTGGGATTTTTACCTTGGAATGCAGTAATGAATGTGTTAGGGAGAAGCAGAAAATATTCTCCATCCCTTTCCGCCTCTTTGCATGGCTGCACCCAACCACCACCGATGCTTTGTGATTGGGAAATTACAGCTACTAAATTTGACATTGTAGACATAACTTAGGGTTGTGACTGTGCAAATGTCTACTTCATCTTGTATGTTTAAGTTTGGGTAAATATTTTGCAATCTGGGAAAATTTAAGAAAGTCCCGAACTAAGTAAATAGCCAACTTGTAATTGGAAGCAACTGTTTGGAGAATTTTGTTATTGCTTTACATTTAAAATAAGCTAGGTGCTGCAAGTTTGTGTGCTTTCTTTAATCCATTATAAAACTCTGTTTAGATTGTTTAAGAATCATTCTTAGGTAACTGAAATAGACTAGTCTGCTTTAGGTAGCCAAACCATATAAAAAGTTTAAAACTGTGCTAGAAAAAAAAAAAGGTAAAGACCAGTGCAAGCATACCTGCATTAGGATAGCTTGCCTATGACCATTTTTGTTTTAATTATTTTTCTAATTACTACCTCCTAAGATTTCACCAGAGTGGGTGAGTCAGGTTTTATGCTCCCTCTTTTCATTCTGCTGTTCTGAAAATTTTAGCAGGAAATTTGGTAAACTTTAATCCCAGTAGTTAGTGAAGTGGCGAATTTTTCTGGAAACTTAGATGAGTCTAAGACTATGACTCTGTCCCCAGCTGACCCTAGCACTTGCTAGACTCTCTGCTAGCTGTTTTGGTAATCTAAGCCAGCAGAAATCTAACCTGACCAAAATAATAGTTTAATAACACCAGCTAGATTGGGTAGGGCCATCCCATAATCAAAGCTTGAGCTTGCAGAGGGATAGGTACACAACTGTATGCAAAAGTACATATCCATCAAACAGTTCAATAAGTTTACCTTTCAGTACCTTTGTGAAATCTAGGGTTTAGTTTCAAGTTCAGTATAAGTTGTTAACCATTTCCTGTTTTTAATGTCTTATGGCAGAGCACTCACAAATCTGTCCTGGGTTGATGTCATCCAAATATGTTAATTAGAATGGCTTTATTGAGTGACACTTGAAGTATCAGTTTGTCCAGTATCCTGTTTCTGATAGTAAATAGTAAACTCAGCCAATAGTAAATAAATAGGGAAGGGAATAGTAAGAAGGAACATTTTATGATCATTCCTTAAGACCCCTCTAAGTATCTGCACCCTAGAGACTTTTTGAGCCAGGTATGACATCCGTGAGTTTAAAAATTCTCCATGGAGCTTGCATTTACTTGCATTACTTTCTAAATCTTTAAAATTTTGGAATTCATTCCTGCAAGACATTGCAGATCACAAAGTTTAGCTACAGACCATGTGCAAAAAATAATTTCTGTCTTTGAACCCCCCCCCCCCCTTAATAATGGGGCGGGAGGTTAATGTCAACTGGTGTTCCCTAATGGTTGCATTTGGAAAATAGTTGTGCTTTATTTATCTTCTCTTTGCCACCTATAATTCTGCACTGATTTTTTTCTGCTCTGTGTGCTCCCTTTTTTTCAGGCTGAGCCATCTGAGTAGCATATTTCTGCTTTTTCTCTGTCGTTTTTGACAGGGAAGGTCTGATGGCATACATTACTACATCTGTGGATACTCTATGGATTCATACAACAAAATTGTATTTTTGGTTTTGACACTTTTAAATCTTTCCGGTTTTGTTTCATTTGCTTTATGTTAGCTATCTAGCTGGAGTTTCTGTTGGACTGCATGACTATGTGACTGATCTTTCTTAACAGATAGAGCTCCTTTGCTAGGAGTGTTATTTTTGCATTTGCCAGTGTTGAATTTCTGGTAATCTCTTGCACAATCCTTTCACAAGTAAGAGGGTTCTGCAACTGGTGTAATCATGCCTAGGACCTGGGATGAAATTAGGGCTACATTGCATGTGATATATGCAAAAATGCAGAGTGCTTTGGTTTGCCAAAATTATTTTAATCCAGAGGCAAGACAGGGGACAGCTGATGAATACAAAGAATTGCAGCAAAAAATTTATAAGCAAAGCTGCAGTGGTCTCAAAGAAGTTTGCAGAGACATAATAATAAAACATTATTCTGAGAAATAAGCCTTTCTATTGAGTTTAATAAGCAGCATCAAAGGAAACATCAAGTGCTTGTTTGGCAATTTTAAAAACAGAGAGCAGAGACTGCCAGCTGTTAGCATGATGGAAGCAGCAGTTAGCTTTCAGTGTTAAATGTGAGTGGATAGCTAGTGGGAGAATAATCTGAGGGGTGGGGAAGTAAGAGCAAGCAATTTATGATCAGTGTCATAGAGCAAGAGTCATGGAGGGAAGCAAAAAAAAGGTGATGTGTTAGCCATACAAGTCAACATTTGTGTATGTTCGGTAGGATTAGCAAGTGGGAGTTAAATAGAGTGAGTTGTACATGTTCTTCTGTTTGTGTGCTGTGGTTTGGTTTGGGTTGGGTTGGGTTGGGTTGGTATGCACTGAGGATAACGGGAGCTTCACATCTGTCATTTCCACACTGAATTGGGTATGCAGTGACAGGAGAATGAATGGAGTCCCCAGTGTGACAGGCTACACTGCAGAAAGGAATGCCAGATTATTTTCTTCCAAGGCATTGAAATGCCAGAGCAACTCAGAGATCAGTCTTGAAGACATCATGAAGACCTTACTTGACATAAGACTCACAAAATAATTATAAAGAAAAGGATTGTATTTTTGTTAGTTTACTAACTGGCATCTTAAAAGCAAGAAGAAAAAAAAATGACATTTTTATTTACCTTTCTAGTTCTAGGTCCAATGATTAGTCCTGTGACAAGACAGCATGACACTTTGAGTATGACAGAAGCCCTGATGCTGCAGCAGAGGGTGGGAATATTAATGGCCAAATCTAGGTGAGTGATTTTTGAATTTTGCATTAAAAGTCTAATACTAACAGCATGCAGCTATATAGTTCTGTTTGCACTACAAAACATTTGAGGAGGTGTAAGTCTGGGCTTTATTAAGTGCATGCATTTGTGCCTGAAGTTTGCTAGAGGCATATGCAACTATGTTGTATGGACCAGAGTATTCCCTGTTAAAACTGCATTGAGGCAATTGTCACCTGTTGCTCTTCATAGCACAGGATTCTCAGGGTAAATAGCACAGTGGCACAACATCTGAACATTGCTGTAGTGAGGCACTGTGGGATGCCAGGGCAGGAAACCAAGAACAGGTGTTATTACCTGTATCTCCCTTTCTAAATAGAAGAGGAAGAAGAATTACTGCTACTACTACTACTACAACTACTGCTGCTACTACTACTATAAAAAATTCAAAACTTCACAGTAAAAAAAAAAAAAATAAAAGTGTGTAGCTTAGCTGCTTTCTGCAACAGTACAAGCAAACAAGCAGCTCCCAGTTTCATTTTGAACTGGGGGAAAAAATTTTTGTCAATATAATGCATGTTACATGTTATGGTCAGAAATTATATTAAAGTATCTGTGATTTTGATTAGGTGTCTGGTATTTTGCCTCCTTATGACTGGATTAATTGGAGCAGTGTTGTTACTTCTGCAGGGGGTTCTTGGTGGCTGATTTATACAGTCTCTAGAGTAAGAATATCTCTTTTGGGTGGCTTTTCTGATGAAAAAAAGTGGAAGAGTTAGCTGCTCTTCAATGTGTTCTTTGCACTTCATCCCTTAGCAGACTAAAGTGCTACATGGGTACTACTGCTGCATGCTAATAAAAATGCTGTCTAGAAACCAAGTCATGGTTTTCTTAAGATGATACTGAATATTTTTTCCTTCTAGTCAGGAAAACTTAGCAGCCCATTCTGTCTTCTTTCCTCTTGATTTCTAATGTCATATCTCTTGTTGACTTAATAGCTCTCTTCCAGAATTTTGCCCCATTTTTCATTTGTGTAGTAGAAATTTTAGTTCCTGTCCAATATAAAGATGATTTAAATGGGTTAAGTTTTCTTTTGTCAGACTTTCTTGTATTTAAGAAATGTGATACTTAACCCCTTTTTCATGGTGATAGAGGGTAAAACAACAAGTTGGGAGATTCTATTCTGTAAACCTTTTATCATACTATGTAGTGGAAGCTTTTGCCATACCCACAGAAATCTTTACATTTAAGTACCAAAACTATCAAGGTGATTTTTTGGGTTTCATTACTGTAGCCATGCTGTTCAGTGTTACTTGAGTATTTTACTGTTTTAAAGTGGATGTGTAACACAATCCAAATAGAACTTAACAGAAATAAAAAAAAAAAATAACCCACAAGTTTTAAAATATTTATGTTGAATGTGGGTTTTTTTCCTTCCCTTGTCTTTGATTACATAGTTTGGTATACACTGCTATATGGGAAGTTTTCAAAATTGGAAGCACAGAGTCTCTGCGTGGCTGCCAGCACAGGGCTCCCTGCAGGCCTGGAATGTCTCCACCCAGGAGCTGCCAAAGCCAGGGCAGCCTTTCAGGATTGCCATATGGGCTCTTTGTGTTGCTGTGCCTGGTAACCTGCTACAGCCCAGGGCTTCTAGGGGTGTCTCTAGTGCTGTGCTCCTGAGCCAGGGAGTGCTCATTAAGTGAAACTGGAATCCAGATAGCAGCCTTGTGTAAAAGCCTGGTTTAAGAAATGAAAGTCTCACACAATAAGTGGTTGGGTTTTGTTTTCCCTCAAGCTACTACCATGGAAATTAAGGTGACAAATCAAATGACTCTGTTTGGTAGTAACCTCAAATTAAGTTGTTGGTAGGAATTTAACAGCTCAGTGTTGCCACTCCTTACTGTCAAATCTAAATTATCGTATTTTAGTATCTACGTTGATTTTTTTATTACATGTGACTGCAAGATTCATAATGGAGAATTGTATGTCAGTGTAATTTGCATTGAGTTGCTTCTTGATGTTAGTTCATTTTACTTCAACATAATGATCATTTCATTGGTTGTTTTTTTCCCCCTTTTAGGGATCAGATGGTCTTCTAAAGAAGTCATGGGTAGCTGTTGTAGCTGTCCAGATAAAGAAACTGTCCCAGATAACCACCGAAACAAGTTCAAGGTATGCAGCTGGTGTGATATGCTGTGCACTATTTTGTTGTTTTCCTACAGACTGGGTCTGTGATTAAAAAAAGTAATGAAAATAGAGTGCAAATTTCTGAACAGTTGAAATACTGCAGAGTTGCAAGTGCCTCTGGCTACAGGTTTCTCTTTGAGAAACCCTCTCTTATCAGCGGTGACAGGAATTCCTTAGACAGGGTAGGCTTTTTTAGGACAGTTTTGATCTTCAGGAAGAGAAGAAACCCTGTGATTTTAATCCTTCTCTATTTCCGTTGGTAGAGCCCAAGTAAGTGTTGTTTCCTATGGAAGGTTACAGAAGGTTGTTAGGAAAGGAGTCCTTAGCATAAGGGAATAAACAGCTTTTGGGGAAGTGTGATTATGAGCCTGAATGTGGGGTCACCTATAGAAAATTTTGGGACTACTTGAAGGTTGATGCTGATTATAGATATATATATATATATTTTGAAAAATTTTGTCCTTTATGTGGAGAAATTTTATTTCTAAGTGCCCTTTTCTCTCATATATCTCTGGAATTTCTAAGCTTGTGAACAGTCCTTCATGTGCTTGATATTCTAAGCATGAAGCAGCTAAGTCAGTGACTGTAAGTCAACATACCTTTGCATAGGTCACACAAGTCAGATTTGCTTCTGTGCTCCAAACTGTCTCTAAGAGTTGACAAAGGAATGTAATGTTTCCATAGTGAAAATTGATTTATGTTTTGCCTGTGGGCAGCAATGAAATGAGCTTTAAAGCCATGGGAATTTCTGGAAATGTTTAATATTATCAGTTAAGAAGGCTGAAGGATAAAATATTTTTCTGTTTTCTTGCTCTTTATGCATCACTTTGCTTAACTAGTTCCTATTTTTCTCCTTGTAGAACTTCTCTATTGTTTGTTTAGCAGTGAGGTTAGGGGAGGTGAGGGAGGGAGAGATGAAAGAATGTGATCTGTAAAATGAGGAAAATGGGCACTAGCCTCACAGGCAGATGAAACGATTCCTAATTATTTTCAATTGACTAGATTTCAAGTTCAAAATGTATCTTTAAGGAGTAACATTAATTCTGTTGGGAAATATTTTGGTAGCTTTTTTATTGATTAAGAAAGAATCCCACTAAAAGCAGCATTGTGAGGTAAAATAAAGAGGAGTATGTATTGTCCAAATTCCATAAAGGATGCAGATGACATCAAAACTGGCTTAAAAGCAGAAAGCACCAGACTAGCTTTATATGCATCTTTTCACACAAGATGATTATAAGGCATTTGAATTATTTGTTGACTTTAAAAAGTCAAGCAAAACATCTGAAACTCTCGAGTGATTCAGCACAGTGCAAGGCTATACATGTATGTGAAGGAAGCTTTATCTTGGAGCCACTTACCCTTTCTCATTCCTTTTCCCAGATGTAAGTGGGGGTTATATGACAAAGCAAATATTTTTTTTTAGAAATGGGGCTCTGAAAGATTCCATTATCTGAGGTATGCCTTATCCATGTGGGAATACTAGAATATGTACATAAACCCAGTTTAAAAAAATATTTAACTTACAAATCACTTCTGCTTTAAATTTCTCATCAGATTTTACAGTAATGTTAGGCAGCCTCATTTGTATTGTTTTAAAATGGGTATTATTTTAATTTTTAAAATTCTGGGTTAGGGTAGCACTGAAACTAGTTTGTTGAGTTCTTTATTGGTTTTTTTTGAGCAGTCACTTCAAATATTGTAACTAATACAGCATATGATAGTTGGAATCTACCAGTCAGGCATTTAGATTATTAAAAGTGGTGTTGTTTCTCGAAAAAGTAATTACCTAATGGTTTTAAATTTCTTTTTTATAGGTTATTAATGTGGATGATGATGGTAATGAACTGGGTTCTGGCATAATGGAACTTACAGATACAGAACTAATTTTGTACACCCGTAAAAGGGACTCTGTAAAATGGCACTACCTCTGTCTCCGTCGCTACGGCTATGACTCAAATCTTTTCTCATTTGAAAGTGGTCGAAGGTGTCAAACTGGACAAGGTATGTGGAAATGTTGTATAGAAAGCTTTTTGGAAATTTATTTGATGTTGGAAGATATTTTTCGGTCCTTTGGCAAGAGTTGTAAAGGCTATAGTTCTATATGTGAATGTGGTTTCTGGAAAAAAAATTGCCTTATGAGGAATGGTCTCCTGGTAGAATGAGGATTTGAGTTGCACATAGTTTTTGGCATTTGTAGGCCTGGAGGACTTCAAGCTTCTATGTGAGTATTCTTTTGGTCAACTTAGGAGGTGGTTTTGACAAGGAAGTTCTGCCTCAGAGGTTGACTTGACTTCAGGAGGCAGTAGAATCTGAAACTGTGGAGGAATCCCCTCAGAATTCAAAGAATTTTTTATTTAAGATTTTAAAAGGCTGGAGCACTGATACAAACAGGATGTCCCCACCTTATTATTGTCTTCAGTAACACACTTGTGTTTCATCCTCTTCCTAAAGCAAATGCCACTTTCATTAATATCAATTACTTAATTCTCAAATTTTGATGTTTTTGTTTGAGGTGTGTATACTTCAGCTATGCTCAGTTATTTTTTAAGTGGCTTTCAGAAAAAGGTGGTTACCTTTCCAGTACCCAGACCAAGCCTGTCTTGGCCAAGGTTGGCTCCCTCTGAGAACATTCAGGTGTTTCTCTCTTCCCTGCAGCATTCCCTGAGAGAAGAGCTGTATCTGCTGAGCTCTCACCCTCATTTTGCATCTTCCTACTGTGAAATAGCTGTGTGTGGTTGGAATTCCTATGCATTCATATGTTGTGAAATTAAGTTCCAGTATTCTTCTGGATTTTTGGCATTTACCAGTGTTCTTATCAATAATTTTAGACATTGAGAATTGCAGGTTTTGTTTTTTAATTTCACTGTTAAAAAGTTAGAAAGATGGAAGAATTGGATCATAAATAAACCTAGTCAATACTCATTCTCCAAGCAGAAGTAAAGGAAGACATTTTTTTTTTTAAATGGGAGTTTAAAAGGCACTCTCAATTCTTCTAATGAGAAATGTAGATATTTTCAAGCATTGAAGTATACTCCATAGTAAACTAAATTTTCATAATTCTTAAAGTAATAAACTTTGTTTTGAAGATAATCATTTTGTTGGGTTTTGCAGGTTTAATTTACTACTTCTTCTGAACAATGAAAACAGATATTAATAATACTTAATTGAAAATACTAATTTGAAAGTTGTTCTCTACAGTTTACTAGCAAGTCTGCAAAATCTTACATGAAGTCTGAATGACTCTCTGCTTTCCTTCTAATTTTTCCTTTTTTTATAAACAAGATTAAGCAGGCTGTGTAAGCAGCAACTCTTTCCTCCCTCTTTTGTTTCTTGCCTTCCTTATGTAATACTAAAATACTGTGAATATTGAGAAAAAAGAAATCTGGCAGAAAATGTTCTCTGCTGCCCTTTTGCAATGGAACATTGTTCCTGAGACCTACAGTGGGTTTTGTGGGCACAGTTGCAAAAATTAATCTTCACTTCATGGGATGACCAAGAAGTTTTTCATTTGAAAATTCCCTGAATACTGCCCAGCAACTTCTTATGTTAGTCAGTATTCTTGTTTCCGGGTTTTTTTCTTTAATATCAAGTTATTTCTATTGATAAGTTGTGAGAAGCAATGATGATGAAACATTGAGTTTGTGCTAGGTATCAAAAACCTTGCAGACATGTTTTGGGAGGACATCAAGCAGAAAATTCAGGATATAAAACCTGGAGAAGCTGGTATGTCACCATGTTGTGTGACAGATCACATTGCATTTAATAGGAATGTATTTAAAGGCAGCTGAATTTCTCAGAAATGTACTGGAAGCTTTTTAAAGTTTGTAAATCTGGATTTTTAAAAAATCCTGGGTTTTGTCCATTAAAATGTAAATATCCAGTGTGAATGTTCAGAAATATGCAAAATACTAAATATGGACTATTGTACATGGCTGTATTAGGGGTCAGGGACATGCAGTAGTAGAAGCTGTATAGCTGCAGTGTTGCAAACATGAAGCTTATTCAGTGCAGCAGGTGTATATTAATAGTTAAACATTGTTCCTCATAGCCCATTTGGTGTATTCCCAGTTGGGGTTGTGTGATCTGCCATGTGAAGCATTTCTCGTATTCTGATCTGTCACAGCTCTGCATCCCTAAATAAATATATGGTGATAGTAATTGCCATCATATTTGCAAAACTACTCTTACAGAAGTGGCTATATAGGTAGGTAGTTTTCAGTAAAGAGTGTTTTAAGATTGTAATACTCACTTTAAAAAATGAGCACCTGCACCCACGTTTAACAAGCATGTCAACTTTAACTTCATGCTTTCAATGGAAGAATAATCCAAAGCTGCGACTTTGCTGGTGAGGGTAAGTTGGGAACTCCCTGCTGTTCAAAGGCAAAGTGGCACAATACACAGGCAAAATACATGGTATTGCTGCTGACTTTGTGTTCTGTGTCTATCCTTTAGCCTGAAACAATTAGTTTGTTACTGTCTGTTTCACACAGTTTGTCTTACTAGCTTTTCATTTTAGTCTTCTTAAAGAAACTAAACTTTTATCCAGTGTTTAAATCCTTTTCTATTGTGCAGGTATTTTATTTTTATGGTAGTTTAATAGAAATCTGATTTAGGAAATACAACTTCGTAGCACCACTGTAGTTTCATTCAATGTTTTAAAAAATACATATTTGTTTAACAGGTATCCTTTTATTCAGCTTTAAAAAGGAAACAAAGCCTTGTTTTTTCCCCTCATTTAGCACTCAAAACTTAGTTGTGCTCCTAACTGAATCAGTTTTCTGTTCTATTTTAACTTTTGGTGCATGGGAACCTTATCCTTCTATTAGATAACCACTTTAAAGGTTGTCACAGTAATTCTGTGTGTTTTAGTGCAATAAAAATTTCATAACACTTTTGCTCCTTTAACAGGTATTCATTATGTGGATTCCACTTCTAGTTCTTGAAAGTTATGTATATTGCAAGTCATGTTTCTGAGTTAGAGGGTTTTGATGATTTTTTTTTTTTTTGGTGTATTTATAGGAATCTTTGCCTTTAAGTGTGCCCGAGCAGAAGAGCTATTTAACATGTTACAAGAAATAATGCAGAATAACAGCATAAATGTGGTAGAAGAACCAGTAGTAGAAAGGAATAATCATCAAACTGAGTTGGAAGTACCAAGAACGCCTCGAACACCTACAAGTAAGTGTGGTTCTACTGTCAGATGACATACCTGAATGTAATGTGGTACTTAGCTGAAAATAGCATTTGATTTGAATTTAATCTTTAAGTAATTAAAAGGAAGGCTAATTTAAAGCTAAGGGGCTAATTACCAGTAATGCATTCTCTTGAGGTACTTGCTGGGGATTATCTTCAAGAAAAAAGTTGTGGGAACTTAGTTGTTGCATAAGAACACTTATGAATACACCTTTTGAATTGCTTTATGATATATCAGCATGCTTTACGTGTAGCACTTCAGAGAAATGTTAATGTTGGGCAATGTTTCAAACTTTTTATTGGGGGGGAAAATACTGTTTAAATCACATGTGCAGTTGGTTTGGAATCTTTCTTTTGCTTTGAGTAGATGAATGGATCAGTGATTACCTAAAATTTTCTGGTATTTTTGAAATCGCAGGCAGATGGTTTGGTATTTGAAACAAGAAATTTCAGTTACTGATGATTTCAGAGAAACAGAAGCTTAGGTAAAGGAGTCTCTGTCTGTCAGGGAGAGATGTTAATGAGGGAAAGAGAAGTTGGAGGGAGTTTACTGGGTGTGTAATACACCTGGGTTTCAGTGGTTGCTTCAGAAATGTGTTCCGGTAAGTACCAGGATGCTGTTCTGTTTTCCATTTCCTTCCTCCAAGCAAAATGGAGCTTTGTGAATATTTAATATGTTTTACGTATTTCACTTTCTCTTTTGAAAATTAAACTTAAAGACACAAAGTATCTTATTCATATACAGTAAAATGTTGTATTTTAATATGGTTTTCTTGTTTTCTAATTGAATCAGCTCCTGGGTTCAATGCACAAAGTTTACCCAACGGCTATCCCAGATACCCATCTTTTGGAGATGCTTCATCACACCCTTCCAGCAGACATCCTTCTGTCGGCAGCGCGCGCCTCCCCTCTGTCGGTGAAGAGTCAACACATCCTTTACTTGTAGCAGAGGAGCAAGTGGGTGTTTTTTCCCTTTGTACTACTTAGGTTCTACATTACCTCAGATTTTTCTGATGGCTGTTCTGTAGCTTTCACTTGTGTTTTTCAGTAGCAGGTGTAACGTATTCCTACGTTTTGCTGCAAGGTTGTTTTTCAGTCAGTTGGTATCTAACCTGTTGGTGTTGTTTCATACCAAGAACTGAATTTTCTATTTGCTGTTGGTGAACTTCATAATGTTTCTATGAGGTTGTTTCTCCAGGCTGCTGAAACACCTTTCAGTAGAATCCCTACAAGTCTGGATAGACTCTCTCATCATTCAGGTTACTGATAAAATGATAGTGAAGTTTGAAAATGTCATGTGGTTTAGGAAGATATTCATGTGTGACAAAAAAAACAGCATTAGAAACCAGAGAAGGTAGCCAGAGCAGTGTTCTGAACTATCTTGTGGGAAAGGAGTTGTTAGGAGCCCTCACAGAAGAGCTCAGGTGTTACTGGTGGAGTTACTGTAAAAAATCAGTGGAGGAGTCAAGTGAGCTAGTAAATGACACTTCAGCTTGCAGAGCTTGACAGAGAGGCTGGCAAGCTATATGACTGCTGCTGTAAAATACTACTTTTGCTGTTTGGATATCCAGAGATAAAATGAAAATTTAGAGAAGGAATCCAGTCTTCCCCATTCAGCCTTGTATTGATCCACTGTGGAAATTGGAGGGATATAACCTAGGAGTGTATTCTGCATTTCTTAGTGACATACATTGCCAACTCCTACTTCTTTTTAATTCTGAGTGCTAAACTTTACATGGAATTATATATTTTTCTACTTGAGTTCCTGTTCTTAGGAGGCTGTTGGTTCTTGAAAGAATGGATAGTTCTTCCTGTAGACCCAACCTCTCTTTTTGTTCCTGGAGCAGTACACAAGGCAAGAGACTGAGGGTTTTCTTAGGTCTCTCTGGGGTTTTCTTTCTGGTTTTTTTTTGTTTGGTTTTTTTTTTTTTTTTTGTTTTTAATTATACTTGTATGGACAGTAGATTCCATTGCAGTTTGGAAGTTATGAACATTAACTTTGCCAAAGTAATTGTTGGTCACTGGTAAGGGACAACAAAGTAGAGCTCTCAGTGATCTGCCTAGGTAAAGTAATTTAAGCTGGAGCATCCCAAGGTGGCCTTGATTAGAGCCAAGCTCTAGAACTAGACCACAACTGAGATAAAACATCAAATAAAAATAATTATCAGTGTAAGAGATAAATTTTGTTTTTTTGTTAGAGGAACATTAACATAAGTAATAACAAAATTTCAGGGAAAAAGCCTAAAATTGACTAAAGTTCGGTAAAATGCAAGAGAGGTGACTTTTGCTCTTAAACACCTGCCATCACAAGTTTTTCTTTTCAGGTATTTTGATCAGAAAAGTGGGGAGTTAATACATTTGGAGGGGGGAGAAAGGCACAATAGTATTTGAATTTCTTCTGTTTTCTTTCCCTTTTAGGTGCACACTTACGTAAACACTACTGGAGTACAAGAGGAAAGAAAAAACCGATCAAGTGTGCATGTGCCACTGGAATCAAAGCTTTCAAACACTGAAACAACTAAAGTGAAAGAAGATCAGCTGTGTACTGATGACAGAGATGCTCAGGTTCTCCTGGAGCCTGAAGGAGTGAAGTTTGTTTTAGGACCAACACCTGTTCAAAGGCAGTTAATGGAAAGAGAGAAACTGGAACAACTTGGGAGAGATCAAGTTAGTGGCAGCAGCACAAACAACAGTGAATGGGACACTGGGTACGACAGTGATGAACGTAGAGAGACATCATCTGGTAATAAATTGGTGTATGAAAATATAAATAGGTTATCAATCCCTAGTGCCTCAGGGGTCAGGAGAGGTCGCTTGACATCAACCAGTACCTCAGACACGCAGAACATTAACAACTCTGCTCAGAGAAGAACTGCGCTGCTGAACTACGAGAACTTGCCATCCTTGCCTCCTGTTTGGGAAGCCCGCAAGCTGAGCAGAGATGAAGATGACAGTTTAGGACCAAAGACCCCATCTCTGAATGGCTACCACAATAACCTAGATCTAATGCATAACTATGTCAATACAGAGAATGTATCAGTACCAGCAAGTGCTCATAAAGTAGAATTTACACGACGTCGGGACTGTACCCCAACAGTCTTTAACTTTGACATTAGGCGTCCAAGTTTAGAACACAGGCAGCTCAACTATATACAGGTTGACTTGGAAGGTGGTAGTGACTCTGACAACCCTCAGACTCCAAAAACCCCCACCACTCCACTTCCGCAAACTCCAACCAGGCGCACAGAGCTGTATGCTGTGATAGACATTGAAAGAACTGCTGCTATGTCAAGCTTGCAAAAAGCACTGCCCCGAGATGATGGTACTTCTAGGAAAACTAGACATAACAGTACTGACCTGCCTATGTGAGCCTGGGGAGCATTGAATCATTTGCACCTTTTGTGAAGTTTATAAAATTGAAGATGCGAGTACTTTGCATTTCTTAACACTAACGCCTTTTATAGACTATTAGAACTTCTTCTGCATACTTCATGTACTTGTCTTACTAAAGGGAATTAATGTAGAGCAAGTATTCATTTTAGGTAACACTATTTCATTCTACAGTAGAAGTAATTACTGCATAGCAGCATCACCACCTTTCACAGTGCCTCTTTAATTGATTAGAATCTGAGTGACATGCCAGTTTTGAATTTATAAATATTCTGGTCTGGTGCCTATACTCATTAATGGCATTTATAACACTTTTTAAAGCCTCTTGATATGTGCATTATTAGCAGGTAAACCTAGTCTTTCAGTATACATATCTGACATTCATTCCTCATTGAAGTGGTTCCTCCAGAGTGAAATGTATGTAATGTGTTAATTCATTCAGTTTGACATACACAAGTGATATTGGTTCATCTCAAGGAATATAAACACCACACTTTCTTTTGTCTGTGGGCAAGAAGGCCTCTAATTCTTGACAGTTTTCTAAACTTGTGTGGTATTTGAGAGGTCACACTGGCAATTGTTGATCAGAGCTATAAACACATAAAAAACCAGCCTTAAGCTCCTTCCGTTGGAATTCCAAGTGACATATCAAATTCCCTCTGAAATCTGACAAAATTTTAATCTCAGAGTTTTGGGGTTTTTTTGTGAAGGAATTCACAGGTGGGCTGTATGAATTAAGGCTCTCTTGTCATTTCTTAGTTCAGTGTGCCTTCTTTTCTTTGCATTTGTGTGTTTCCTTTTTATTTGTTCCATAATGTCTTGTTTTAAAAGTCAAAATTTTGTACATAGCTTTAATTGTTCAGGGTCACCTATGTATTTGTCTTACTCTGCATTTGACAAAGCGAGACTCTTGTTGGTCAAATGGTTGTCTTTGTCCAGTGTTCTACTTTTTTATGCCTGACAGAAATATTCCAGCTCTCCAGCAGCATGCATTATTGCACAACTGGAAAGGTTTATTATGCAGTTATTGTCTTCCTCTATAGCATCAAACACAGGTTACACGGGAGGCAGGGTACTGGACTTGATAGTTCTTTATAGAAAGTTGTATGTTCTAGAAATGTGCATTCATAGGTGATAGTGTACTTTTAATTTAAAAGGATCCGTAGTAAATTATCTGAAGGTAGTATTATCAATGAGCATACTTGCTTTCTTTTTGCAGTTGATGAATTTGGTTACAGTGATGGCTGCTCAGTGTTACAGGTACATCCAGGTAGAATGTTGTTTGTTGAATATGCCAGAGGCACACTTAGAAGTTTTTTTTTTTTAACCTGTTTTGTTTATTAATACTCTGAATTAATCTTAGAGTTCTGGCAGTATTACTGGTGCACCTTGGTACTAGCAGCAGAAGAGATTGCTCTTGAGCCCATGATTGCAAAGGAACTGACACTTGTGTGAACTGGTATGATGTAAAATAACCCTTGAACTGTGAGGAAAAACATACAAGAAAAGCCATTTGGAGATCTGAAAAAGCATTGAGGGTCTCCACGCAATATTTGAATTGAAGTTTTATAAAAACCAAACTACAATTACTTTCTGTCTTTTAAATTGGTGTGTATTTCTGTTCCTACAACTTTTTTCTTTGGTCTTCTCTCATTTAGTAGTGGCAGCACTACTAGCACCTGAAATATATGTCTCTTGCCATACCATTAGGTGGTATCAGACCACCTTTTCACTCTGGCTTTCATTGTTCTTTACAGACTGTATGGTACTGCAATACCAGATGGACAAAGAACATAATTTTCTGAAGTAAAAGATGGGAGTCATTGAGACCATTGAGAGGAACTTAAAAGAGATTTAAAAAAAAAAAAACAAACTTTAATAATTATTTCATGGTCAGCCTCTGCATACTCTTGTGAGAGACTTGCTGACTTGTGAGGAGACATGGGTACTGAAGAAGGTAAAGACTACCTAGAGCTAGGCATTTGAAATGTTGTAGCCAGGGGAGGTTGGTCTCTTCCAGTCAGCCAGCAACAGGACAAGAGAACATAGGCTTAAGCTGTGCTAGGTAGATGTTAGCAGGAAATTCTTCACAGAAAGGCTGATTAGACATTGGAATGTGCTGCCCAGGGAGGTGGTGGTCACTGTCCCTGGAAGCATTCAAGGAAAGAGTGGACATGGCAGTTGGTGCTGTGGTGTGGTTGACAAGGTGGTGTTTGGCCATAGGTTGGCTTCAGTGATCTTAGAGGTCTTTTACAAGCCTACTGAATCTTTGATACTGTAACTGCTCCCTCACATCTTTGCCTTTGCCTCCTCTTATGGACCTCCTGGTCTGTACTGAAGAGAAATTACCATGTATTGCGAAATACTTACTGGGTTAATAATACTGGTGTGATTCTTGTTCTTAGCATACAGCTCACTTAAATTTGTGAGCTGAACTAATGCTTCAGCATATGTTTTGAGACAAACCTGTTTGATCTAGCTGGCTGCTTAGAAATATATGGTCCTCATCTGTATAGTTTGGACTAATTGACTGGACCCTTAAAACACACTTGTGAGGCAGGGAAATAATAATATTCTTAACTGCTAAATATGGAAGCAGAGGCTTTAGGTAGATTGTAAGCGACCTGCTGAAATTTCAACAACCAGCCATATCCCTCCTTAGTTCCAGTGCACTGTCCTATGCATTTTTTCTGAATAGTCTCAGATAAAAAGTATGGTCTGAGCAAATTTTTTTACGTTGTTGCAAGTTTCAGCATGTTTTCTTAGCTCTGGTCCCCAGAATTGAGAACATACTGAAATTTCAACTGTCTGTAGCCTTAATTGTATTAACAAGTCGGATGACGTATTTTCCAGGACTACTTTTTTAACCTGTTACATTTTACAGGTGGGATAATGTTTTCTCATTTTGTGTACTCTGCAAACATCCTGCGTAGTCCCTCTCACCCACACTACTCATCTTTAGCATTCCTTATTTTCTGCCCCTTGAAGTAGATGCAGTTGCAATGCACTTTACCCTTTGAGACTTGGTAAATATTTTTTCAATTCAGTCTCTTTTAAAGTCTGTGATGTTAGATTTAGTGTCTGTAATATAGGATTCAGTTTTCAGCTGAAATCTCTCAATGGAATTTAGATCATATTTATTTTGGGCCCACAGGTGTATAGATTGAGAAACTAGAAATGTGTAACCATTTTCTTTAGTAAATGTGGCATGTTAAGTTTACATAAACCAGGTCCTGTAAAAATGGTAGCATTTCCATCAATTCTACTTTTCATCCATAATGTGCAGTAGGTTGCTGCCCTTCAAACACATTCGACAAGGGGAAACCTTTAACTGTAGGTATTCCTTTAGTGCAAGGATTTGGGAAAGACATACTTTACTGTATCTTTTAAACAAGGAATGGAGTTGTTAACACAAAAAAGTGACCAAAAGTACATAATAAAGACTGTGCTAGAAATACAGGGAGTGAGAATCTATTCCATTGTTACATCAGGAAAATAATGTTTTCCTCAAAATGATGTCGGAAGGAGGACCAATTGTTTTAATTTTTGTGGTGATTTTTGCTGACTTCCTGAAACAATATTGAAAAAGACCATTTTGAAAACTGTGACATTTATTAGAACATCTTTTGTTTCCCCCAATAAGTATGTTTTGCATTTGGCAGGGGTTGAATCTGGTGATGTGCATTGAAGCACTATTCCTATTAAAGTCTTCAGAGCTTTTATAGAAAGTACAATTGTTGAATTGTGAGAGAGATTCAGTAGAGAGCAGATTGTTCTTGTTCATTGATGGTGAAGTAAAAATGGAAATTCTGATTAATGTCAGTTACTATTTTGAGTATATAATGATGTATCTGATTTGGACTTCTATTTTTAAGCAGTATTCCTTGCTTCATGTAAGGTGATATCCATGGTGAAATTCCATTTCTGCACTGTACTAATTTATTTAATGGCTGCAAATAAGATGAAACTAATGGAGTAGGAACTAGTAGTGGACTTAAATCTGAAATTCTCCTATTTCCCCCAAAGGAGTCTGGTCCTTCATTATGATAGATAGGAGTTAGGTATTTTTTGAATTTAATTATATGATCTTTCCCATTTCTTCCTTGAGGTAGCAATTCAGGCATTTATATTTGACAGTATTTACTTAATATAAACCTAAGTTCTTTTATTATATCTTTATTTTTAATTCATATACACTCCAAGGAAAAAAAAATTCAGAAGAAATTCCACCACAAAAAACTGCGTTAAGATGGAGTCAGATTTGCTGATGTCCTTCTTACAGAAGATTATGAGAAAGGAAATCATGTTGAGGTTCTTTCACGATCTTTAGGAATTACTTCCTCTTTTGGACAAGATGAGTGAATCAGAAGGAAAAAAAAAGAGTAACTTAGCATCTGCTACTTTGACCATGTAAGCATTATTTGTTGTGATGTGCTGTAAGGTATGTGACTAAGTCTGTCAGATGTCTTATGAGGATATTTTCCTAACACGGTGTTTACTCCAGATTAACGCAGTATTTTGTTTGGAAGTATGTAGGTGTACAGGTAGAAACAGAATATGAGAAAAAAGGTTGATAAAACAAGTGTTGGACATTTCTATATTTTTATACATTATGAAGGGCATTTTTGAAAATTTTCTTGCAGTTTTAGTAATTATTTAGTGTGGTAATATACATATATTGTGACAATGTTTTCCGCTATATCCATTACTTTGGTGTAATTCTATTTTATGTAGCAAATATGTGTATATAGAAAGGAGATTATGTAAAAACTATGATTAAAAAATAGTCTCGAGCCCTTCAGAACAGGGACCATCTTCCTCTGTCTACAAAGTACTAAATGCCTTGGGGTCCCAGGCAGAGCTCCTGTCTGAGACCTGTAGTGACCGAATTGCCAAGTGAGGAGTTGGGGGAAGCAGCTCCCCTGCTTTGCAGGAGGAGCCTGAGTGTGAAAGGTGCCATGAAGCTCACCATGCCAATCCCTGGTGCTGGGGCTGTGCTGTGTACAGCTGTTCCCAGCACCGCCTGCCGAGCGACCCAGGGAGCCCCGATCCACATATCCTTTACTCCAGTCCTTCCCCTTGGCAGTAGGAAAGAAAGTCGGACAAGGAGCTTTGATGTCATCAGGAAATCTTCCTTGTTAGCAGGGTGACCCTTCCAGAGCTTGTTTGGTCTGCATGTAGTGTCCTTTGAAGCTGAACAAATGATTCCTGTTGCCTTCAAGGGCCACTGGATGTGCTCCTGCAAGATTGAGTTCTGCTAACGTAACAGCTCTGTTACGCCTGAGGACCTGGTTGGTCGAGTTCTTCAGGAATGGTCTAAAAAGATGTAAAAATATAAATATATTTAATTACATGTACTGAAAACCAAATCCTATTTGTCGTGGTCAGAGTTCAGATAATTATGGGAATTTTGATTTCTTAGTCATACTTGCATATATATTGCTTTAACTATTGTGTATGAAAGAGGAAGTGATTCTAAAATGTGTGAAAGATCAGGATTACACCTGTTTTTTAATGGTCATATTATTTAGGAATGGATGTCAGCGAATTTAACTCCATAATAATGCAGTTTTTTTGCATTGGAATATGTGTGTATATCATACACCCGCATTTTATATATAATATATTATATATTTGGTACTAACTTTGTATTTTGAAATTTTGCCAAATCACGAACACAGATGTTCTCACTTGTAAGACTTTGGTACTTAATAACTGAATGTATAAGAAATGCTCTAATGAGAGTATGAGAGGAAAGAGTGTTGTATGGTGTCCCACAGCCCAGATGGCTCGACCAGCAGGCACGTTGCCTTTTCCACGTCTCTCGTCATTGCAGCATCACCTTTGGTCTCCTGGAAGCAGTCTGTGTGCCAGCTGCTCCGCCCAGTCACAGCTGACTGGCAGTAGTGATACAGTAGCCACCAGTGTGCCGCAAACACTTTCATTAAATGCAGAAATAGACGTTTCTACAAAGGCCAAAATCTTATGTTGTATGTTCCTTTCTTGTCATTACATTGTATCATATTGTAAGATTATTGTATGTCCTAATTTGCATTATAAAATGTTTTTTCCTACTTAAAGGCATAAATATAGCAACTTTGTATAAAGGTAGCTTTCTAGATTTTTATTTCTTTTATATAAAAAAGTCTAAACAGTGGGAGTACCATTGCCAAATTGTTTATAGTTTCAAGTAATTTTCCCTGTTCAGTGAATTTGTTTTTACAAACATTCCGTATTTCTTATACTATGCAGAAAAAAATGTATTTTTATGCCATTCCACATTAATCTTAAAAATAATTTCACTTCTTTTAAGCTGTCATTACTGAGAAAGCTTACCAAATGTGCATTTAAAAAATGTGTTATGTACATTTTTCCCCTTACCAGTGCCAACTTCATTTGGAAAAAAAAAATTGTAGCATGGCAATAAACTATTGATTTTACATTAAAACTTGTATGTGGGTTACTTCATGGTTTGCAGTGTTAATGTCGCTGTACTGTGTTTTGTTTGTATAATCTTTTCTGCTTTTCTTTTAAAAATTGTCTATGGGTTACTTCAGTAGTTAGCAGCTAGTGTCACTGTGTTGTGTTTTGTTTGTATAATCTTTTCTGCTTTTCTTTAAATCATTGCTTCATGTAACTCTCTCTGCCCTCCTCCCTGCCTCCATATCCCAGTCATTCCTCTGTAGTAAAAAAATGCCCAAAACTGATAATGGTGATCTGAAATCTGTAAATTCATTGCCAAGATTTTGTTTAATTTCTTCTGGTTTTCTGTCACATCTTTGTCATGCACATTAAGATTTTTTTTTAAAATGAGATTTTTTTTTAGATGGGGCATTTTTTTTCTTCACATACAATGCAACTTGGAAAATTGCCCTTGGCACAACAGAGGTGAGGGCACTGCACAGCTGAGAGGCAGGAGCACAGAACCAGCACTGCTGCTGTGTTCTTCCTATTCTACTGTCACTACTTTTACACATTGTGAATCACAGCTTAGCAATGGTCAAAAGGCCCTCAAACCAAATTTACTAACTTGCTGCAGTTTTTCTGTGAGCATTGGATCTTTCAAAGACCATCACTTCGGTAAGTCTGAGGCATTTTAAATATTTTTTTCTCCCAGCTCACCACAGTAGCAGCAAATGTGAATTAAAATGAATGATTAATTCAAATCTTTATGCATGCTGTGATTCTGAGAGAAGCTGTTTACATTATTTCAGTTTTATTTGCCCTAGCAAAACTTAAATAGTTTTCTGCATAACTACAAGGAAAACTAAAGATACCTAAATTAAATTAGTAGTTTTGTTTTCAGAACAGTGTTGTGAAGGGAAGTGTATCAAACTCTGTGAAGAAAACAGGACAAAAAGCCTAATTTACTCAAGAACTGATATGAACCAGGTATTGATAAAATTAGCAATACAGGTGAGAGTTGGCAGAGTTTTAGTCATGTTCTTTTTTGCCATCTCCATTGGGATAGATTATGTCTCTGGCCAGTTTGAATGTAGAACAGATAACTTTCCATATATCCCAAGAGCTTAGTATCTAGCAGCAATAAGAAGGATACAGCTGGAATTAATTCTTGATGATGTCATACGAAATAATACAGGTTGGCTTAGGTTTTTTATTTTTTTTTTGCTTTTCATATGACCAGGTAATGGTCTAGCTGTAGAGGAAAAGCAGTGACAAAGCAGGGTTTAAGCATTGTGTCACACTGACAAAGGCGAATATTTACCAATTTTTCTGAATTGAACGGGATTGCGCTGGCCACCTCCTGTTCACTGTTTGTAACTGGGCTCTCTGGGATGGTCTGTCAAGTGCACTGGGGGCCATAAGCGGTAACTAGAAATGCTTTTGACCTGTCTGAGAATTGACCTCCAGCAATATCACAGAACCGCAAAATCACAAAGGAGTTTCAGCTGGAAGGGACCTTAAAAATCACCCAGCTCCAACCCCTCGCCATGGGCAGGACACCTTCCACTCGACCAGGATGCCAGAGCCCCATCCCACCCGGCCTTAGACACTGCCAGGGATGGGGCACGCACACTTTTCTGGGCAACCCGTCCCAGTGCCTCTCCACCCAGCCTAAGGAATTTCTTCCCGACACGTCTCCGGTTCACGGAGCCCATGGCAGCGCTGAGGCCGCGCGGCCGGACTGCGGCTCCCAGAAGGCCGCGCGCCTCCGGAAGCGGCGGCCGCTGTGACGCCATTTCCGGGGGAGCTCGTGGGGCTGCGGCGCGGCGCTGCTTCTGTGCTGAAGGAGGGGGCGGACGGCGGGTCCCGGCGGCAGCGGCACCATGGTGAGCGGCGGGGCGGCGGCGGCTGGGCCCGGGGCAGCGCCGGGCCTGCGGCGGCGCCGGGCGGGCTGCGCTCCACGCGGGCGGGCCCGCGCGCGAGGCCTGGAGGCCGCGCCCGCCCTTTCCCCGCGCGGCGCAGGGGGTGGGGGGCGGCGGGGCCCGAAGGTTCTGGAGCCCGGGCGGGGCGGGGCCCTCGCGGGGTGACCCCCTGTCCCCTCACACACCCCGCCCTGGCTCTGAGAGCCCGGATACGGGTGTTCGGTATTTGATCATTGTTCATTTAATGCCTTGGGTGCTCTGCAAATGTTGGTCCCTAAAGGCCGATATTGGTTACTGCTATGATTAGTTTGCATTGATATGGAAAAAAAAAAGATTAGTTCAGCTGAGGCATCAAAATGCTAAAGCCTTAATATGGTCCATGAACAGAGTTCTGTTGGTTGCTGCTGGGTGTGCCCGCCCTCGGATGGCCATGAGGGGATGCGCTGGGAGCGCCTGCAGCGCGCTGCTCTGCGCGGCCTGCAGTCCCCCGCAAGACAATGGCATTGCAAGGCAGATTTTTAACAACCTTGACTATTTCTTACATATACGTATTATCACACCAAAATGGGGTGTGGAAGTAATTTTATTAATACAATTTTATTAATAAAAACCTTAAGTTGGTAGTGTCAGGGATTTGCATTTAAAATATATGGTTTTATTGAAGCTAGAACTATATTCTTACATTAACTGTGTTTTAGGCATCCATTTCCCTTGCTCCTGTGAACATTTTCAAGGCAGGTGCAGATGAAGAGAAGGCAGAAACAGCTCGGTTGGTAAGTTTAGTTCTCTAAGAAATTAGTAGAACCTGGGGTAATTAAACTTTGTCTTTTCTACTGCTAAAAATACTTTCACTATATCATGGTATGGAGCTTCTGTCTCTGACTGGCTTTTCTTGTTGCATGTCTGTGAACAGAAGGGAGGAGTATATTTATACTGAAAATTAGAGAAACTCTTAATTGTCAAAACCAAAGTCCATCTACTGGAGCTCAGAAGATTGGTGTTTATTAGGTGGCATTTCTTCTGGCTTTGAGACAGATGTATGGTTTGTGGGAGTTTTAAGTATATTTGATCTGGTTATCAAAATTTAGCAGTTAAAAAACTTGCCTTAAGCCTCTGTTGAAAGAGGTGGAAGGGTTGGTTAAAATGTCAAAAGCTGTGTGATAGCATATAATTCATGTATTATACTAGGAATAAATTGTTCCCTAAGGTATATTTATTTTCTTTTCAGTCATCCTTTGTTGGTGCCATTGCCATTGGTGACCTAGTCAAGAGCACCCTGGGGCCTAAAGGCATGGTAAGACAGCTGCAGGCTCATACCTGTTAATTTAGCTTTAATAGTTACAGTGTGTTTTCAAGCAGTATTTTAACTCTCACATCCTGTAGGACAAGATTCTTTTAAGCACCGGGAGAGACAGCTCTGTGACAGTTACCAATGATGGTGCAACCATCCTGAAATCTATTGGGGTTGACAATCCAGCTGCCAAGGTCTTGGTTGGTGAGTTCTTAAGGCTTGATATCTTTCAGTTTGTAACTCTATTACAGAATTTTTATTGGTTCTTAGAAAAGTGTTCTTGAAATACTGTGAAAAACTGAAGAGAGAGGGAGCTGAAATCCTGAAATAAGAAGGGCAGGGTACTGTAAGAGTTGTGGCATTCAGCACAAGTAAAATTGTGGTGTATGCTGCTCCTCAAAACTTTTTAAATCTTCTTTTCCTTCAACCCTGCTTTGCCCCAGGAGTCAGAAGGGACGAAAGACATCTCTGTGCCCCCTTTTTACAGTGGGAAAATTTGGAGCAGAAATCTGTTCAGCAACAGAAGTTCTCTCTGTTTCTCCCAGGTTTAAATCTCTGTAACTCAGTGAGCACTTCTGTACAGAGTTTACCATTGTGAGCAACTGTTTTACTGTGGCAGTGGTCCACTACTGGAGCCTGAACTATTGGGTGTCAATGTTTTCTAATGACTTTGTGTTTGCTGTGTCCCAGTTTATCAGCAGCTCACGCTGCAGACCTGTTTTTATAGTCTCTGATACCTTGGAGCTTTTATCCAGTTGTACTTCTTTTTGATAACCATCTTTAGGATGAGGAACAGAGGGGAGCATCTTGACTGTCACCAGGCTGAAACTGGTGTCTAGGTTGCAAATAAAGAGCAGGAATTTGAAGGATGCTGAATTTCATTTGCATCTCTTGTTTTTCGTTTTTTTATTTTCTTTTTTTAGAGTTCCCTCTTTACACAAAGAGTAAGATCTGTTTTTCTCATCCAAATTAATGCATGAGAAAAATAGCATTAATACTGTGTTTTCCTTCTTCAGATATGTCAAAGGTTCAAGATGATGAAGTTGGCGATGGAACTACATCTGTCACAGTGTTGGCAGCTGAATTACTGAGGGTGATGTGTTACATTTTTTCAGATATTTGTCAATGTACTTCTGTGATACCACCAGTAGGAGGTGTGTTATCATGTGTTTGTGAAAGGGCTCCCAAAGCATAGAGAGGAATTGCTTGCTCTGTTGCTATTGAAATTGATAGAGGGAAAAAAGACAGCCCTTAGGTATTGCATCCTCATTTTTTTGGGTATTATTTTAGACTATTATTCCTTATGTTACTTTTTATAAGCTCTCAAATATTTAAAGTTGACTTCTGCAGCTCACTTCCTGGCTATTGCATTGAGCAGCTTGCAGCACTGCTTAGTTGTCAGGCTCAGTCTTCTGAAATGTGTTTTCATTCCTTTTAGCAGGAAAAAAGGTCCTGCTAAATTCTGTTCTTTGCTCAGGACCTGAATTCATACTGTTCCTTTAAACTCTATATGGATTTTATACTTATGGAAAAATTTGCACTGCCAAACTCTAAGCCTGAAATTACTATGAAAGAGCTTTGAGAAATGAGTAATTCTTCCCCGTGTCAGAAAGTCTGATGATCTCAGGTCTAGAAACTAGGATCCAAGAGCATCTTAAGGAATGGTCTATCAGCTTGTCAAGTTCCTCAGAAAAATGAAGATAGTTTTTTTCAACTACACTTTAAGTTGCATCAATAAATGTCTTTTCTAGTTAGTGTAACTGTTCTTTCTTGGGGGGGAAGTAATTGTTGATTTCATTTAAATAGGAGGCGGAATTACTGATTGCGAGGAAGATTCATCCTCAGACCATCATTGCAGGCTGGAGAGCAGCCACAAAGGCTTCAAGAGAGGCACTTCTGAAAGCAGCTGTGGATCATGGGTTTGTAATGTCCATTTGCTCTAACTCTTCATAAAAAACTACGTAAGATCAAAACATCATTGCAAATTACAGTCCATGTGTAAATTCTTTGCTCTTATTAAAGCAGTGGGAAGGCTGTGTTAATAATTTTAACTGTTGAAAAAGAAATACCGGTGATTTTTTTCAAATGAGTTAAAGAAGCTTTATGATATTCAAAATTACTTATGATGTGCAGAAATGAAATACAAGCTGCAATTTGCTCACTGGAACAACAATCTCAGCTGTTACTTCAGATTTTGTACTCACATTTTAAATGTAACTATTTCCCATGCCCAGCACTTTGAGAGCACAAGCTTTCTAATCTGTTTATTGTGAAAATTCTCCTAACAAATTTCAAATAGAAGTTGTGTTCTGGGGCAGTGAAGGTATTCCGTGCAGCATTCCTCAAAAGAGAATATGGTACATATAGATACAGGCTAGAAGGAGTGGGCAAAGACTTGTGGTGGTAGCTAGTGGTAGTTAAGGCTTTCAGACATTCCATTTTAACTGAACTGTCTTTATTTTAGTAATGATGAAGTGAAGTTCCGTGAAGACTTGATGAACATTGCAGCAACAACTCTTTCATCAAAATTGCTTACTCACCATAAGGATCACTTTGTCAAGCTAGCTGTAGAAGCTGTTCTTAGGTTAAAAGGTTCTGGTAATTTGGAGGCTATCCATGTCATTAAGAAACTTGGTGGAAGTTTGGCTGATTCTTACTTAGATGAAGGTAAGTCTTTGAGTGTTGACTGTATATGCATGTGAGAAATAAAGCTGCTAAAGGTTACACATCTGTGTAAATTTGTTGTAGGAAACACTGTTATTATTAAATTGTATGTTAAAGATGGGGCATCTTGTAACTTAGTTGCTCTCCTTTTTTAATTTGAAGTTTTACAAGACTTTTTGTTACTACAGGCTTTTTGCTTGATAAGAAGATTGGTGTAAATCAGCCAAAAAGAATTGAAAATGCAAAGATCCTTATTGCAAATACTGGTATGGATACAGACAAGATTAAGGTATGTAACAGAACTACTGTTGAGAAACTGTTTTTGTAAATGGAATTTTGAGACTGACCTCTCTTTTCTTTGATTTAGATTTTTGGCTCTCGTGTTAGAGTGGACTCCACAGCAAAAGTGGCAGAGATAGAACAGGCAGAAAAAGAAAAAATGAAGGAGAAAGTGGATCGTATTCTTAAACATGGAATAAATTGCTTTATTAACAGGTATGTATTTCTTGGGAAAAGGGGAGTGTTACATTATTTCCCATGTTGTTCTGTATGGCAGATGCCTCATACATGGACTGCTTTAGTAGCTTTCACAAATCTGTCCTATGTCCATGCTACTGAGAATCTGGTGTCATTTTGTTACTGTGTTATTTTCAAAGGTTTGTTCTGTGTGTGAGGATGAGATGTGTTTGATTTTTAGACAGCTGATCTACAACTACCCTGAACATCTCTTTGGAGCTGCTGGGGTCATGGCTATTGAACATGCAGACTTTGCTGGTGTAGAACGTCTGGCTCTTGTCACAGGTGTGTAGTTATGTTGTTGTATGAAACTTGGAGGGGCACATTATTATTTGATCATTAGTAAACATTAAACTGACTTAATCATGCTTCTTTTTCTCCAGCATCTGTGAATAAGGGATCATAATGCAAAAATGGGATATAGTTTAACAACTTAGTGCCAGTTAGTAATTTTCTTTCATGCTTTAAAAACATTTTCAGTTAAGTTCCTGCTTGATAAGATTTTGAAATGTTTGTTTTCTAAGGAAAAGATTAAAGTTAGCAACAGAAAGAATAACTTCGCGGGTTAATCTTGATTCTGTGATAATAACACTTGGTTCTAAGTGGTTGTTGTTTGACTGTAATGATAGAGAAGGCTAAAGGGTCATCCTTTGTTAAAAATGGGGGCCTTAATTGTTGACTTCAGGAGGACCTCAAATGACATAAACAGACTGCATATTTTGAGTAGAGATCAGCCTAAATGTGGTTCTAGTAACTAATGAAAATAAAACCTCTGAAATGCTACAGATAATTCTCATTGCTGAAGTTAATAGATTGTCCATTGGGATGTCATAGTTGATTTGCAAGTGATCAGGAGGATGAATTTGCTTGGCAGGAGAAAGGAAGAGACATTAGCTTGTTTATCATAGCAAAACTGAAGTAGCAGTTGTGTATAACTGTCAATAGGGACATTGACACAGACAAATGCTTAATTGAGAGGAGCATTGCTTACATTCTGGAACAAATTCAAAGCAAACTTTGTATGCAGAGCAAATGGGCCTTATCAGATCACACTGGCTTGAATAATACAGCTGAAAGACAAGTTTTTAACATACACAAACTACTATAAGTCTTGGTTTTCCTTGTAGTGCTGCAGCTACTCAATGCTACTGTGGAATAATTGGGCATGCATTGGGAATGCCTACGTGTACAAGAGTCTTCTAATAGGAAGAGGAAAGAACTAGAACAATGTCTATGTGTTCAAAGATGTTTTGGTCTTCATAATGCTTGTTTTGTTTATGATATGGCAGTTTATAGATCATGCACAGTATTGCTGCTACAGCATGGAATGAGACATGAGATGCAAAAGAATGGTGGTGGCCATTGGTTCTCAGCCATCATCAGGCAGGCAAAATGAATAGTGTCGCACACTCAAGTTTTAAAGCATAAAAGACTTCATTTAGTTTTTTATAAATACTTAATCAGTAAATACTGTGGAAACTTGAAACATACTGACATTTTACTGCTAGCAAAGATGAATGTTTATTCTGTTATCAGACACAACTCACAAGCATTTTAGTCCTTGTGATGTGAAAGAAAACATTAGTATTTTAAGGATTTGTCAGCATTGGTTAAAGGTTTCTGGTGCCACATGCTGGCATGAGAAAGTCTTTGCTTATCAGTATTGTTAATTTAAATTTATTTTGGGGCAATTGTGAAGATGGTTTCTTTCATACACAACCTTCCTACCCCCTTGGTTAGACCTTGCCTGAAAAGATGCTTTTGTTGTGAGCTCTAATTTCTTTATGGTCTTACACTCGTAGGTGGTGAAATTGCATCAACCTTTGATCACCCTGAGCTAGTAAAACTAGGAAGCTGCAAGCTTATTGAAGAAGTCATGATTGGAGAAGATAAACTCATTCATTTCTCTGGAGTAGCAATGGGTAAGTGTTTTGTCATTAACAGTGTAGTGTAACATTTTTGTCAACCCTCAGCTAATGCTGTTCAGTTTTCAGTGAGGCATAGGAATTCTGTAATGATTTATGTAACTGTTATTATTAAAGCCTTGCTTTTCAGTAAAAATCCTGCACAGTTTCATAGTTGAAACTGTGGATATTTCATCTTATGTAAATGAACATAAAACCAATTTTAAGAACGGGAACCAAGGTTTCTGCTTAGGGAAATTCAGTTGACAAGAAAAGTAGCAATATGTCATAGTGGAAGAGCTTGAGAGCTTTTTCTAGTAAATGCCAATGCTCTAATTTTTAAAGGAGTTTTGAGGTCAGATTAATTTTTTGTTAAATAAGGTATTGTGGAACCAAAGCAATAGCACTGTGTACATAATTTCATTCTGTCTTTGAAATGTTATCATCCTTTCCTTTGCTCCCAAAATTAAGTAATACAAAACTTGACTGCAGTGATACCAAAACCATTGTAAATTCTTTGTGATAGCCCATTTTTGTGTCCTGGTTTCTCTTTTTAATCCTTTTACATTTGTGCTTTCTAGGTGAAGCTTGCACCATAGTTTTGCGTGGAGCCACACAGCAGATTCTAGATGAAGCAGAGAGGTCTTTGCATGATGCTCTCTGTGTCCTGGCCCAGACTGTGAAGGACACAAGAACTGTGTATGGTGGAGGTGAATATCAGATTCTTTGTACTTGTCACACATTTCTAGATACTGAATGTCAGATATATAACATCTGTGTGTCTTCTATGAATAGGTTGTTCAGAGATGCTGATGGCTAATGCTGTTGCAGAACTTGCTGTCAGAACACCTGGCAAAGAGTCTGTTGCAATGGAGTCCTTTGCTAAGGCTTTAAGAATGGTAGGTTTATTTAATCAGATTGCTGGATTAAGAGACAAAGTTTCATGAAGCTTACTAACTTGTGACATCAGATATTTGTTTTATTTTAAAAATTTTGGTTGTCCGAAGTAAAAAAACATCTTGGATGAACAGTGGGAGAAATTGGGTTTTTTTTTGTCTTGTCTTGGGTAAAAAGTACTGACATTTTAGTAATTCTGCATGTTACAGAATTGTGGATGTTCATATGCTAGCCCTCCTCTAATTGGTTCTTGCTCACCTTACCTACTAGTTAAAAGTGCTACAGAAACAGTACATAAAAATCTCATCTTATGCAATTGACAGCTGATTTAGAAAAGAGTAATTCTTCTGTTGATGCTCTAGTGCTGTTTGGGTGTATTCATACTCTTAGTACTATCTACAATTTTCTAGTCTTGCATTGAAGGGTGCATCTTAGTAGGAAGTAAGAGTGTCACAAGGAACATTAATGGAGTTGTGCTAAAGGCTGTAAGTTTGAGGAAAAATTGACTTTCTGCAATTTAAATTAGGGAAAAACTTTCTCCCAAGAAAATTAAGTTCAAGAGCATAGTAACACTTGGCATTACCTCTTCAGCCATCACATGCAAGTTTTCACTGCTGTCACAGAAATAGCAAACAGAATGATCAGGTTGTTAATGCTTACCACCAGGCTTGTGCTTTTTAAATGAAAACATTTCTCCAGTTGTAGTCTGAAATGATAAAATTACCAGATTCTTTTTTTTTCTTCTGTCCATGTAAAATGAACTGAAAAATCTGCTGGCATGGTTCTGTCCTCTTAAGTACTTTCTTACAACAGGGTCTTGAAATTATTAGAAAGGTAGTTTGGGTTTTTTACTTTTTCCTTATCACAGTGACAGATCATCTGCCATGTTTCTGAAGGATCTTCTTGAAATTCAGTTGTAAGCTAATAGCATTATATTTCATTTTAACAATCAATGCCTATATTAATTAAAAGCAACTTGTGTTTATTCCCTTAGATCCCAACAATAATAGCTGATAATGCTGGCTATGACAGTGCTGATTTGGTTTCTCAGCTCAGAGCTGCTCATAGTGAAGGGAAGACTACTTATGGACTGGGTAAGGGGATCAGTTTTACTTCAGTGTTTGATATGCTGTTTGGCAGGCCCATTGGTCTTGTTAAAGTTGTTCATGTATGTATGTCACATATATACAGCAGGGAGAACTGAGTATGTTGATGTGGTTGCTTTGCATAGAACTTGTGTGTACAGCACTACATTTCTTTTCTGTTCTACCAAGCTTTTGATAATAGAGTGAAAATCTGTTTCCTGAGTGGATGGTTTTCACCTCTAAAACCCACTTTCCTTACACTGAGATTAGTTAATGTAGGAAGCTTAAAAAGAAAAACATTGGTTTGAAACCAGCAACCACCTAAAAACCCAGAAGAACAAAACATTCTTCCCTTTGCTCCTTCCCTCCCCCTGCCAAAAAAAAAAGGCCAAACAAAACCCATCCAAACAGCAGCCACAGAGTTATGGAGAAGAGCCCTGAAGTTATTATACCTAAGGATATAGTGCTGAGAGTCCTGTTGGGATCTTGTCTCTGCATTAGTGCATAAAGTTTTTGTAATTAATTGTTTGTGTGTAATTACAACATTAGGCTTAAATCAGGAGTCTTGAAGTAGATGACTTTATTCAATATTTCCCTTACTATCAGTATAGTTCATTTGAGCAAGTAAGTTACTATGCTTTCAGCTTCTTGTAATTTCCTTTAAGAAAATCTGTGTTAAAAAAAACAAAAAAAACCCCACCTCTTAACATATTTCTTCTTCCAGATATGAAAGAGGGTGTCATTGGGGACATGTCAGTTTTGGGAGTAACAGAAAGTTTCCAGGTCAAGAGACAAGTTTTGCTGAGTGCAGCTGAAGCAGCAGAAATGATTCTTCGTGTTGATGACATCATTAAAGCAGCACCAAGGTATGATCAGAGTAACTGCATGGTCAGTCACAGTGGTGTAGAGTAAATCTTCTGTGGAAGAGTAAGGGTGCAGAAAAGTCTTGTTCTAAAAATGCTTTACTTGAAATGAATCTGATGTGTGACATGCTGATGTTCACATTAGATAATTTTATTGCATTAGCAATATCATCAGGCCTTTAGAGTCATCAGCAAACTTAAATTGCTGTGCCTGAGTAATAACTAGTTAATCTTAAATCACCACTGAACACCTGCACATGTGGGTGACCAAAATGTAAGGGGTCATGCTTGCTTTTTTCTTTGCACTGAAATGTCCAGCTGCTTCTGAGATAGAATCTGCATCTAAAAGAGAAACATGTTTGTTAAAAGGTTTGAGAAGAATTGCCGCTGATAGGCAGGTTATCCCCTGGGTGCCTGCTACCAGGTAGTTTCACTCCGTTTTGAATCACAAGATTTTGTTTTTTTTAACATTGTCATGGGTGGTGCATTAACTTTGAGGTGGTACTGTTTTTTGTGCTGTGAGACAAAGCTGTCCCTAAATACAAAATACTAACTATAGATTAAAAATAAGGGTGGGTGAGAAGGGTCTGGTGGACGTCAGCGTGGTGGGAATTTTCTGATTTTTCTTTTTCTCCCCAGAAAACGTGTTCCAGACCATCGCCCCTGTTAAATTTTCTTCAGTACCTGAGGATGTGTGGACCAGATCTCACCTAGTATTTTTTTTTTTAATGGTCTAGTTTTTGTGAGGTTATGGAACAGAAGTTTGAGACAAACAGATCTCTATCAATGGCACTCTCTTCAGTTGGTTTTTACTTACTGAACCTTTTATGTGTTGGAGGAAGAATTCACTTTTAGGGGTATATAAACTAGGGGTTTTATACAACCCTATTCATTCTGTTCCTTCCAGGTTCCACTTAAAATACCCAGAAATAAAAAAAATAAAAAATTCAGATTCCCCAAAGTTGTATTTCTTTCTGTAGAACTGGGAAGGGCAGATCCATTAGGGCAGCTGCAGTGCACATCCTCAGGGCTTGGCTGCTTCAGGGAGTGACTAAGCCCTCGTGGCTCACTGCTTTGTGTTGAGCTGCTGAGTTAGTGTAAGTGGTGTATTCCTGTCCTGGCTGCATAGGTTTGGGGTCCTAGAAATAGTCTCTGAAGTTAGAGAGTATCTTTTTCTTGTGACACTGGACAATCTTAATGGATACTCTTTTTTTATGATGGTGGGAGAGAGAGTGGAAGGGTGCATCTGCCAAAGCAGTAAGATTAAGCTGAAATAAGCAGGTATGTGTGCAAAGATTTTTCTCCCTTAGATTTCTTAAAATGAAGGGAATATGCTTGCAGAATCCTCCCCTTAACTCTTGTCAGACAGTCTTCAGCTCTCCAGAAGTGACTGTGTGTAGAGGGCTGAGTGAAGCACAAACCATTGATAAGCCAGTGAAAGCACACTCTTTCCCATCCCCTCAGATAAATACAGTACCAGCTCACTTCTGTGGGATATATATAAAACATTGACCTTGGATATTAAAAAAAGCACCCCTATCTCATGTCCTGCTTTCCTTTTTGTAGGATGAAATTGTTGGAATAAGACTAGATAAAGAATTTGCTGTTAATTTCAAAGAATTAGCTTGGCAAGATGCTAGTATACTTTTATTTAATTTGACTAGTAGCACACTACATAGGTGCCAGCCAGGTGCAAATTTAGACTTCATTTAACAAGACAACAAGTGCTAGCAGAGTCTGCATATTTCCAGATAATTTTTCAAGCATGTAGATGACATTAAGCAGTTACAGACTGGCATGGAATCAGACCTTTTCTGGGAAGTCAGCTGCTGCTTCTGCAGCTGCTGAGACAGTTCAACTCAAAGAGTGTCCCACCAAGGGCTCTCCACTCTTAATAAAAAAGCTGTCACCTAGTTCAACCATGCTAAAGTTTAAACCAAGTCTAATGCTTAAAATGCCACTTTGAGCCAGATTTCTGTTACTCAATTAAAGCAAAGCTTAAAAAAAAGGTGCATTTTTAAGGGAATCTGAACTGGTCCAAGTTGAAAACTGGATAAATGCCCAGCTGAAATCAGCTGAGTAAAGCTTGCCTCATCAGATTATGTGCAAGCCTATAGTGACAGCTCACAGCTCTGGCTTTTATTCATGCAGGTTTACCTTTGCAGCACTTGTGGCTTCTCCTTTTCAGTCAGGCTTTGATTTTCTTCTTTGCTCCTGTATGAAAACTTGTCCTGTACAGCTGCCCTTAGAGGCAGTGGTGCCAGTAACAAAACCCAGCAGCAAAGCCTACAGCTTTTCTCACCATCATTTGAATGCTGCTTGCCAGTAACAAAACAGCTGTCACAAATTTTGCAGGAAGAAAGAGGAGAGCCCCTGTACCTGTGTGCTGCTTCCTTGATAATCAGCTGGGACTCTGCTACCACTTCCCACTCAGCAGACAGGGAAGCCTTCAAGATGAGTAATTTGAGACCAATGCTGTGGGCTGCATTAGAGCTGTAGGTCTCAGCAGTGATCACCTTGAACAGTGGCTTCCAGCTGAGCTGAGATACCTCAGCAAGGTGGGAGAAGAGTGAGCCCACGGGTGAGGAGCAGCAAGTCCGTGTGTGCTCCATGCAATCCACCCATGGCAAACATCTAAACTGAGTCTTCATCTCTATTGTGAACTGTGCGTGTCCCAGCATGGGAGGAGCAGGAGAGGGAAGTGGTCTGTTCTAGGAAGAGTGCTGGGTGCTGCACAAAGAGGGGTGTCTGTACAAGGTTTGCTGTCCCATTATCTCCAAGCTGGTGCATATACTCCTGCTGACTGCCAGGTGCTGTGGTGCTCCCTGCACACCAGCAAGCGAGGGAGAGGTAGAGGTTGGGCAGTGGTGGGAGCGTGCTGCCACCTTGGCCAAAAGGGGCACTTGAGCATCAGCAGGGCTCGGCTTCTGGCTCGGTCTTGGCGGCAGGAGGTAGCAAGGGTTTCTCGTCCATTGTGATGTCTATCACCGCCCCAGATCGCTTGCGGGGCTCGGGGGTCTCCTCTGACCATCTGCCCACCCTGCGCACCCCCTTGGCCACTTTGGGTGCGTTCCTGCAGGGGTTGTGGTCATAGATCACCAGCTTCAGGCCGGGGAGGTGAGCAAGGCTGGGGAAGAAGCGGATGGAATTGCGGTCCACGTCGATCACCTCCAGGAAGGGCATGTCCAGGAGCACGGGAGGGAACTCGGCCAGCAGGTTTCCCGACAGCCAGATGGTGCGCAGCTCCCGCAGGCACTGCAGCCGCGGAGGGAGGCTGCGCAGCGCGTTGGAGCCGGCGTGCAGCGTCTTGAGCAGGCTGAGCTCACACACCACTTCAGGCAGGTGCTGCAGGCAGTTGGACTCGATCCAGAGGGTCTTGAGGTTCTGCAGCAGTCGGAGCTCGAGGGGCAGGCTGCAGAGCTTGTTGTTTCCCAGGTAGAGGATGCACAGCTGCTTCAATGTGCACACGACTAGGGGCAGTGCCTTGAAGTTGTTGAAGTCCAATGCCAAGATCTGCAGGTTTTGCAGCTGCTCCAGCTCGGGGGGCAGATAGTTCAGGTTGTTGTCGCTCAGGTACAGCTTTACCAGTTCCCTAAAGGAGCAAATGTGCACAGGCAGCCGCCTCATCTGCCTGCCACTCAGATCGACCATTTTATCCACTGGCATCTCTTCTAGGTCTTCTAGGAGGTACTTCTGGCACTTGCTAGAGGGCACAAAAGCAAGTATGGCTTTCAGACTATTGCCCATCTTGGAATTTTGTTTTGGGGTGGCTAAGCCTGAGGGACCAGAGCCTGTCTTGGTATTCTGCTGCACACTGGCCTGTTGGTAACTCATCCTTCCCAATATAAGGCTCTGTTTACATGGCACCAGCCATTAATCTCAAGGGCTCTGAAATGTTTCTGATAACTGAATGAGTGTTTGGTGACGGGGATTATAGACAGGGCGACTCAGAGCCCAGGCCTTCCTCTCTCACCCACACTCACCCCCCCACCCACCAAACCAACATTCCTTCTTTCCTTTTCTTGCATACTGTAAAAGTTCTCTGATTTTGCCCCAAACAAAATTAGAGTCTCTCCAATGCTGCAGCTCTTCACCTCTTGCTGCAGACGTGTTGTCTGTGTAGCCAATGCAGGCAGCCAGGATGGGCTTGGGAAAGTAAATGCCACAGTAGACCAAAGTTTTAAGCTCAGATGTTTAACTTTCTTGAAACTTTCGGCAGAAATGTCAGATATAATCAAATTGTTGTTTAAAATACCTGCCAAGACTTGACTGACTTTTAAGGTGAGTGGCACTTTCAGGGATGTATTTTGAAAGGTGCCAGATACTTGGATTTCAGAGTGTAACTTGCCACCTAGTACTTATCTTAAAGTTTTAACACAAATACTTGGCAAGCTGCTATCTTGAGCGGTTCTACTGTTTATGTCCCTAATTTAATGGTATTTGTTATAGCCTCTGGCACTCTTGACTGTATAGGGTCTTTTTCATTATGTTTTACTACTTGTCTGTAGGGCCTTTTTCATTACATTGTGTTTTACTCCTTGTCTCCCAATGTAATGTGCTGTCACAAATTGCCAAGGTTGTTCTTTTTCCACTTTCCAACTGTGCTACTGTAGTTCCCATGTCTGTGCCAAAACCTGTCAAGAAACTTGCATGGATTTGATTCTGTCATGATGCTCTCTTGTTATGAGTGAAGTAAGTTCAATTTTGAAGAGTTATGGCTATTTAGATGTGACAGTGTAAACTGTTCTCTCATCAAGACCCATTTTGCTATTCAGTTCTAGTTTCTAGGAGCATTCCCATGTATAGGAACCTCTGCATAGTTTGACATGTTGAGCTGCTGCTATTTCAAGCTTTCCTGGGGACTCTTATGAGTTCCTACCCATGGCAGGGGAGTTGGAACTACATAATCTTTAAGATTCCTTCCAACCCAAGCCATTCTGTGCTTGTCCTGCCAGTGTGTTGGCCATGGCTCTACCATGAACTTTGGATGTGAAAGCTGGCAGAGTGTTTTAAGGTAAAATAGCCTTTTCAGCACCTGAGTCTTTGATATCTACAGCTCATTGCTGTCATTTTCCACACTTACTGTAATTTAGAGAGAATACTTTCTTTGAACAATCTGCAATTGTTTCAGGGTTTTATGCACTTTACTACCAAAATCCATGGTTGCTGAGAGCCACACACACTTGAAAAACAAAAGGCACAGCAAAGAGAAAGTTAAGGAAAAGGCACCACTTATGGTGGCCTCTGGATTTCTGATAAAATCTAGTTATATAGAGCACTCTATTATCACTTGCTTTCATATGTAAAGCACCTCTTAGCTATCAATTTGGTATAGGCTGTAGGATATTTATGAGCCTTTTTCCCACAATATGACTGGCTGTGCTATACAGCAGCGAAATGTATGGAAGAGAGAAATGGAGAGGGCACCTGGGAAACACTTGCAGCAGGATGGAGAGCAGTGAGTGCTGAGATCTGAATGCCATAAAATAAGTTTTGGATGGAGAAACTGGGCAGAGTATCAAGCCTGGAGAACAAAGACAATGTCCCAGTCTGTGGTGGTGCTGTGGAATAGAGGGCCTGAAAGTTCCCTCTCTGATGGTGGGACGTGTGTGCATGGCATCCCAGAAGCACAAAGCCAGTTTGCTCTGTGTGACCATCTCCCTTTAGATGCTTCTTTACTGCTTTGATGCTCTGTCAGAGGACCACTGTGGGGAATGTGTCAGCAGGCTGTTTTATTTGTTTTTCCTTTTTCAACAGCACTGGCACCTTCTGAAGGCAAGGGTCTCTCCACTTAAGGCGCTGTAGGCTTCAGGTGTGGAAAACCAAATGCATTTGGCATAACTAATAATGAATATGCATCCACAGCAAAGCCTTGTCTTTTAGACAATTTTTTTCAGACAATCTATGAATCATAACAACATAAGAGCATAGCTAAGAATATATTAATGATATAGTTTAGGCATATTTTTCTCAATAATCCATATGCAGATAAATACCTTTGCAAAGTACCTTATGTCTGCAGATATAGATATGGGTATATTTTTTTTCTACTTGAATTATTTCTCCTTAATGGAACTTTAAAGCTCCAGATAACTATTTCTTAGGGATCCTTTGCACGGTAGTTTAATCATTATTCCAGCTTATCAAAAAAAGGTCACGATGACCTTTTGTTGCTGCATTTTGTACCTCTCTTAGCTAAATTAATGTCTGCTTGGAACACAGTGTGAGATCAGAGAATTTGGGAAAAAATAACCTTTGTGTGTGGACTAATAAAGGGCTACACTTGCAGTAAAATGAACAATTGTGTTCTTTCTGAGAATCAACCTCTCAGTGGAGGCACTAAGGCAAAGGCAATCCTCACAGTAGACCCAGGTGGTGTTTTGAGAGCCACTTCATGTCTTCAAAGTTACCATGGTGCCCTCCAACATGAACATTATCAACTTCCCAGAAGCACTTGTAGCATTGGAGGAAAAGTTCAAGTGATAAAGGCACTCAGCACAGACATTGTCTTGCTCTTGTCAAAGCAGCACTGCCCTTCACAAGGGCATGACATCTGCTCTGCAGTGCATCAGGTGACAGGAGCCCCCACTTTGAGAAATGCCTTTGCTTTCTAGAATTTCACAAATGGTACATCTTTGCTCACCATTCCCATTTCCAGCACCTAGCTCCTGCATCTCAGTGGCTGGGATGACTCTGGGACAGGAAATGTGGTTGTTTGCTGACAGCTTGTGTAAAACCTCTGAGTCCAGCAGAAATGGGGAATATTACTCAGAGATAGGTACTTGAAAAAATTATAATAAAGTAGAAATCAATATAAAATATGCGTTTTTGAGATTCTATTATTTTTTTAATCAAGCAATTATAATAGAGATGGTGCTTTTTCAGATCCAGAGCTCTGCCCACAGCTGTGTGATGACACCAGGCTCAACCTCTGCTGAGTTTTTTTGGCCCTTACAATTTTGGAGAGACATCGGAAAAAGCAAATCATGTGTTTCAAAATCCAGGGTAACTAATAAATAGACCTCTAAACTTCTTGATTTTAAGGCTCTTATACCCCTCTTCAATCAGTCTGACATAGCAGAGGAAGTGGCTTAAAGGAGCAATTTTTTGTTTGCTTTGTATTTATTTAAAGTCTGTGTCAGGCATTTCGACCTCTTTTTGACTCACAAGTGCTGTGTATTTGGATTTTTCTGCTGTTTTTTCTTGATATTGCTGCTGGAGTAGAAGATGACAACTCCTGCCTCTTCTATGTCCTTTGACATTCACTCCTTGCTGTGCTGTTGCACATCAGCTCTCTTTTGTGAGAATTACTTAGTTTCAGTTCACCTCTGCATAGTGAGCAGTTTATTTGAAATACACGGTGTGTTGCAAGGAACAAAACATGGTTGCTCTTTTCCAAGCATCCTACCATAGCCTTTTGAACAAAAATGGCTGATTATTCAAAGTTAGCTTTAATATATGCTAGGCTCCAGTATGTAGTTTCTTACTGCTCTTTCCTGTGCAGAGGAATGATTCAAAAAGTCTTGTAAGTATATTGCAGACTCAGTGCTCAGCTTCCTCCTGGGCAGCTGATGGGTTGGGGTTGTGCCCTGTCAAATCAGCCTTTTTTTGACAACATTATTTCTCTGTGGATTTGACTTGAACCCAAGTGTCAGGCAGGGGTGGAAGCCACTAAACTCAGGAAACTTACAGGAAAATAAATTCAAAAGAGCTTTTCCATATGTCTTGCTGAAATGTGTAAAAAATTATTGCTGGTTTTTACTGTATGTTGCAGGATTGTACTGTTGTGTTTTTTACTTTGAAGTTCCATTTTATGGGATGGCAGCACATATATATTTATACTGGAGCTCTCCCATAAATAGGGATTTAAACTTCAGCTTTTAGGGGGTGACTTGTCACAAGCCCACCAATTGTCTGCTCAGCCCTGCTGGAATGTCTCTATGCAAAAAGGAAGTGGTTTTGTATTATGTCCTCCTTCTCTGCATTGAACACTTCTGAGCAACATCTCAAGCAAGCTTGGAGAGCAGCAAGTCCTTGGACTGCTTCCTCCTTCTTGTGCCAACAGGAGCCAAGCTCACCCCATGCATTATATTTATGTAGAAGACATTAAGGGCTGTTAGTTAAATGTCTGTTTGGTATAGACTGTGCCCTGGTTATCTGTGCCTGAGTAGCTCCACTGGACACCACTATTTGCACAAACCAGCGGTTAGTCTGAGAGTAAATTAATCAGTTTTCTGCCAAAGCACTGACCTCCTGCGATTGATTGACCTGGTGAGCTGCCCCCAGCTGACAACAGGCCATAAAAAAGGGACTTCTGAGCAAAGGAGTGTCATTAGACCCTGAGCACTTGAGCCATGAGGGCAATACTGCTGGCTGTGGTTTGCATCCCATTCATCGTGGCTGTGGAACGGTAAGAAAACACATCTGGCTTGGCTGGCACACAGCTGGCTTCATGGGGTGACCTGTGCTTCTTGCTACTTGGGGTCTCAAAAAAGAAACATTTTTTAAAAAAAATGGAGTATATGACAGTTCTAGAAAAGACAATCAGGGTTTTTTTGTGTGTGTGTTTATTTTATTTGCATAGAATCCCCTTGATTCGATTCAAATCTATCAAGAAACAGCTGAAGGAAAAGGGAGAATTAGAAGAATTTTGGAGGAATCACCACCCTGATGTTTTTGCCCGGAGGTATCTGCATTGTTTCCCTGCAGACATTGCTTTATCAGTAGGAACTGCTTCAGAAAGGCTGTATGATTACATGAATGTAAGTACAGTTTTGGTAATGCAATCACTAGGACTCATTGTTCTACTGAAGGCAGGTTTTTTGTCCCCAGCACATTTTAAATCTAGTCTGTCAATGAAATTAGATGGCTTGTGGTGTCTTGTTGCTTTATGCTATAAATATTAGATCATAAAAAAACCAGGTTGCAATCTGCAAAATAAAGCATATCTAGATCTAGGATAGCAAGGGATCTGAGTAGAAAGCTGATGTAGAGTAGCAGTGGTAGTCCTGTACAAGTTTTATTTTCGTATAGATCTGTATTTGACTCAGTTGGGTCCCCCCAAAATATGGGAGGTTTGCCTGTATGTCTTAGTGAACTATAGGGTTTTTCATAGCAGAATGTGATTACTTCATTTAGTCATATTCTATTTACCAGACACTTGGATGCTTCTGTGTTATTAAAAAAGGCCTCCAAATCTCATTTAATTGATCAGATGGAGTCATAAATCAGCAACAACAAAGACTTAAGAAGAGTTTTTTATTTTTCTGCTTTTATATCTGGAGTTTAATGTGTATGAAATATTGGAGACTTACCTGGTAGGATTTACCCTCTAAACTGAAAAGGAAGTCATCTACCATCATCTAAAAAGGAAAAATATTAATTTCACTGGATCTCAGACAGGCAAGTCAGCAGATATACTATTTTGTACGCTGTCTTTCCTGGTTTTAGAAGTTTGTCCGTTTGGATGGTCTCTGTTTCATTTGGTTTTTCTGCTATGTTTATCTCAAGGGAAACTAAGCTGCAGAAATGTTTTGAAGTCTTCATCTGAATAGGGAGTGGAATCAAAGGGAAAGCCAAATTCATTCAGCAAGAAGTTACTGACACTTGAGGGCCATAAAGAAATAAGTATGTGAAGAGGAACAAAGGACACTGAAACATTTCAACCTGCTTTAAAGCTTATTTCAAAGAGGGATAAATGAAAATCTCAAAACAACAAAGCAAAACCCACTTCCCCAGCATATTCAGGTAGCACCAGGAACAGTTTAATTGTGTGTGTGTGTATATTGGTCTTCTTCTTTTTTTTTTTAATGAACATTTCTTAGGTTTGTTTAATGCAGGAAGAAATAGAATCCTACTGTATAGTTGGAGATTCTCTTAAATGGCATGCTTGCTTGCCTTTTCAAGATTATCTCATTCAGACTGTATATTCTCTGGTCAGAAACATTAGTGTATTAATTAACAAGTATGCACTTAAAGGTACACATTCAAATACTTGTATTGCTGAAGAAAGTTTGGCACTAGCTATTGCTTTTCTATCTATGGTTGAATACCAGAAATGCCTCCTCCTAAAAATAGGTCTCTTAATGCTGAAGTGCTCTTCCAGAGCCAGATAGGAGCACTTAGACACTTGTATATGGGATGTGGATAAGCACTTCACTCCAGCACTCACGTGTTCACAGATTATCTCAGTCCCAGTTGGTGTCCAGGGATGGTCAGGGGTTTCTTCATCTGCTGGATGAACTTTGTCCAGTTTGTGCAACACAATACTTTTTGACTTGCTATAATAGCTGCTAGTTACTGAGGAAAGAGGGAGGCCACACAAGACAGTGTTGGTGCCACAGGTCGGAGCCTCTGGAGCTGGCAGAGGCAGCTCGTGCTGACTGTGCAGCGCTGATTTCTTACTGGCATCAGTAAGAACAGCCTGTGTGCCCATCTGAGAGTTTCACCTTGAGGATGACCTTGCCACCTCTGAAGCCAGTGCAGGAGGGTTTGTTGGCTCCATAGGGAACCCAACTGAATGTTTGCTTAGAAGGCTCTAAAAATGTCACCGTTGTTGGTTCAGCTGGAGTAAACCTGCAGCCTGAAGCCCCTGGCGGAACCAGGCACACATAGATAGTGTGGTGTGCATTTGGTTTAAATGGAGCTGCTGGGAGGCTGCTGGGGGCTGCCTGCTGCTGGGGCAGAGCAGGCGGAGGCTCCGGGGCTGAGCGCTGCTCCTGCAGGCGCAGTACTACGGGGTGGTGAGCGTCGGGACGCCGCCGCAGCGCTTCACCGTCGTGTTCGACACCGGCTCCTCCAACTTCTGGGTCCCGTCCGCCTACTGCATCAGCGAGGCTTGCAGTAAGAGCTGTTCCCCTCCTGATGCTTCTCCTGGCTTGGCTCCGGACACCTTGCCTAGCTCTCCCTTCCCAGGAAGATTGTCTGCAGGGATACTGCAAGGGCGGGCTTTGGAGCATCCCTTAGGCTGCTCTCCTCTCCCCGGCTTGCTCCTCTGTCCCTCATGGCACTCTGCAGCCTCTGCACTATGATGTAAAAGGCATGAAAATAGACCTGGGAGATCTACCAATAGAGGTGGAAATGCCCATTTTTTGGTCTAATTTTTTTCTCTAAAATGCAAAATTACCTCTCAGGTACAGAAAAAGAGGGGTTTCTGCTGGGGAACTGAGGTGTCTGCAGTACTTCTTCAACACTTTTCTCTTGAGAGAAGCAAAAATCTGGCTCTCTTACATCTCATCTGGTTCTGCATTGGGGAGTGGGTTGCCAGGACCTCCCCTCAGTGTAGAGATGTCATTTTTTTTTCTTTTTGTGTGTAGGAGTGCACCAGAAATTTATGTCCTTCAAGTCAGATTCATATGAGCACGGAGGGGAAGCCTTCTCCCTGCACTATGGCTCAGGACACCTTCTGGGCATTGCTGGCAAAGACACACTGCAGGTGAGTGTCCACTAAAATGGGTGTCAGCCTCCACATCAGCAGTTGTCAGGTCAGTTCAGAGGCTGATCTTGCCTGGAAAACCTTGTCTGGTTTAGGCAAGGGCAGGGTGAGGTCCCACCAAGCCGAGTCCTGAGAGGTGTGCGTTCTGCTCCAGCTTTGGGCTGCCAATACAAATGCCTGAGATTTATTTTTAAGTTCTGCTTGTCTTCTTGGATCCTCTTCTGAGCTTATGAAGAAGCAGACACATGATTAAGGCATTCTAAGAAATTGGTGCTGTCTATCTGGCAAATGGGCATGTCGATGCAAGTCAATCACACATTTATAAACTGAATTAATCCATTGATATAAATCAGAAATATAGATGATTTCTTGTTATTGGTGGTCATTGCTTTCAGTTGTGGTTGTTCTTTGCTTGGTTGTTTGTTGCCTGCTTTTTTACCACACAGATAAGTAACATCTCCATCAAGGGACAGGACTTCGGCGAGTCGGTGTTTGAGCCAGGAGCAACTTTTATCCTTGCCCACTTTGATGGTATACTGGGCTTAGGATACCCCTCCTTAGCAGTGGGCAATGCTCTGCCTGTGTTTGACAGCATCATGAACCAGCACCTGGTAGAGGAGCCAGTATTCTCTTTCTATCTGAAAAGGTCTGTCTTTAAAATGACACTGCTAAAAAAATAAGTAAATCTATTTTAACTGTTGATAGAAACAACTGTGCATCAGTATAAAGCTACAACCCTAGAAAGAAATTTTCTCAATTTTTTTTTATTCTTTGTGTTGTATTTTTGTTTTCAATTTGACATTATGGAATGAAAATTAAAAATGTTATGGGGAGGACCATGACTTTTTGGACAGAGATTTATTCTTCTTGCAGCTGATCATAAATAAAAGTTCCCACCTCAGACTCACCATGTCTGTTCCCAGAGGTTTCCCTCTGGCTGATGCAGATGAACAGAAGTGCTGTGCTACATCCATATAGCCACATTTCAGAAAAATACTCTTCCCTAATCTGGACCTAGCTGCAACTCCACCTATTTATCTAGTGTCTCTTTTTAGCTGAGTGTAGCAATTGGCTCAGCCTGCTCCCAATGCCTACCTTTGTGTCTACAGTAGATCTTCTCAGAGGTTGTTTGGAGGGTCTGAGTTGGAACACATACAGTGATAATTTAGTAATAATCCCTTTCAGCCATCCATACCTGAGTTTAGAAAGGGCTGTGATTTGACTTTTGCTTTTTAAGTGTAATCTCATAGATGCATGCTGCCACACTCTCATATCTGTGTTAAACTGTTCTCTGCTTTCAGAGGAGATGACACCGAGAATGGTGGTGAGTTGATTCTGGGGGGAATAGACCATTCTCTCTACAAAGGTTCAATCCACTGGGTCCCAGTCACTGAGAAAAGCTACTGGCAAATACACATGAACAAGTATGTATGTATGTATGCAGAAAAAACCTGGTGGAATTCACCTCCCTGGGTAAACCCCAGAGACAGAAACATCTGGTAACACAGGTGCAGGAGGACTCACCTGCAGTCTTTTACCCCTGAGCCCCTCAAAGAAGGGTTCCCAGGTAGAGATTGGGGTTTGCTAGTTCTCTAAATCTGCTGTAACATGGGTAGGTGGTTTCTGGGAGAGCGCATCAATATATTTCAATATGATGCATCTGTGGTGAGTCTTAGTGGACTGTTCAGTTAAGAGGTCAAGGCACCCAGGAATAGAAGCCAGCTCTGGGTCCTGCTTTCATCTGTCCTGCTAACTTTGGTCAAAGTAACCAGTGTTCCTTTGTCTCTTCTCTAGCACACTGCCTAAATTGATGAGAACACATACCTGGGGGGGAGGACAAATTCATCAATAGGAAGCACATGACTCGAGTTGTAGGAGTCTTGAGAGACAAAAGTGGGTCTGCAGACATTCTTGGCTTTAGCAAAGCTTGGCAGCTACTTTTAATCGTAGAAACACAGAATCATTAGGGTTGGAAAAGATCTTTAAGATCACGGAACACAACTGTCAACCCAGCACCACTACCAGGCAGAACAATAAACCATCTCCTCAAGTGCCACATTCAGACCTCTTTTGAACAATTCCAAGGATGGTGACTCTACCACTTGCCTGGAAAGTCTGTTCCAATGCTTTATGATGCTTTCTGTGAAGAAAATTTTCCTAGTATCCAATCTAAACCTACCCTGGTACAACTTGAGGCTATTTGCTCTTGTCCTGTCACTTGTTGTCTGGGGTTAACTTCAGTTAGTACTCTGGTACTGTAGCTGGCAATAATATGGTGTTTCAGTCAGACTGTATATGCCATTTGCTTAAAGCTGTTTTTTTGTGTTTGTTTGTTTGTTTCCATTTGCAGTATAAAGATCCAGGGCCGGGTGGCATTTTGCTCCCATGGCTGTGAAGCCATCGTTGACTCAGGCACTTCTCTTATCACCGGCCCCTCTTCACAAATCAGGCGATTGCAGGAATATATTGGGGCCAGTCCATCAAATGCTGGAGAGGTAAAAAATGCACAGCCAGAAAACAGCTAGAGAGGAAGAGAAACTGGTATATGATGCAAGGAGCTGGAAAATAACAGAAATGGTTGCTTAGACAGGTGTCAGCAGAAGTCTTGTTTCCAGGAGAGCACTGAACTCTGAGCCACACTGCTTTTGACCTATATGCCTTGTCCCAGTCCTCTTCCCAAATATTCACTTCCTCTTCTATACTGGTATGTAAGGAAATAATGGGGACATCTTTGAGGAATTGATATGTACTCTGCATGAGAGATCATTTTCTTTTGGAAAGTCAGAGGATTTTCAAGGTCCCCAGCTCTAGCTGTTGGCTGTTCCAAGCCAGGAGGGATTTGGTGCTGATGGCCAGCTATGTCAGCATCAGATGGAAAGGGAATGGTATTTTAATGACAGCCCCACAGTTGCTTCACTGACAGGACCTCTCACTGTCAGCTTGCAGTGGAGCAGTTGGTGTTGTGCCAGAGCTCCTGGGAGGGATGCACATCAGTGTCACTCACAACGCTGGCTCCCTGCAGATGAGTCACAGGGTACAGGACAAGGCTTGCTGGCTCTTACTCTTCCTCCTGAACTTTGCTCCTCTGACCCTTTGTTGGTCTTCCTTTCTTCCCTGCTGCTGTCTCCTGCATTTCCCTTGCTGACACTCCTCACCACTCCTTCCTATCCCTGCCTCCAGCAAAAGAGCAGTTTATTTCTACCCTGCCTATTGCTGGTTCTCCCACAGGTCACCAGCACATTGCCACAGCTCCAGTGCTCAAGCAAAGCTGCCATGCGTGGCTTTTGTTAACTTTGCATTTCACAGAATACTCTGAATTGGAAGGGACCCACAAGGATCATCAAGTCCAGCTCCCAGACGAGTTGCCTGTACAAGGATCAAACCCATGGCCTTGGGGTTAATAGCACCATGTTTTGACCAATCTCAATTTGACTAATCTCAATTTGTCTTGATCCTGACCCAAAACTATACTTGGAAGAAAATTAAGAGTATTGCAAATACCCAGTGCACTGGACAAAGAGCAATAACAGAAGTGGACTCTTAAATCACTTTCATTTGTAAGAGGAGGACTTGCAGGCATCTCTGTGTAACTCCCAAGGCTCACCTTTAATCTTGATTTTGTTCAAATTTTTAGATAAATGCCAAAGAGTATGCTCTGATAACAAGTTGATTTTACAATGGTTCATACTAATGAACATAGATAAAATGTGTATTTCCAGTGTACTTATACTAGCCTAATACAAACAAGGAATGGATCATTGCAGTGTAGGTTCATATATACACCAGTGCTGACCTAAGAACATTCATCTAGCGTCTCAGATTTTGCAAAAAGGCATCCTGAAAATAAGAATTTCTGTGACTGAGTTTTAGCAATCACAGCTAGACTGCACATATTGGCTCAGATTCATCCCAGTAAAAGTGAGTGTATCCATCCTGGATTTTACCAGAACTTTTACCTCTTTTCAGCAAGGATTGATTTGTTCTGGATGTACTATTCTGTAATAACTATGAAAAAGAATTAAGTCTAGCTTCTTGTATCCTACAAATCATTTTACTGGCTTTTTGCACCCTTGTCCTCTGTATCCCATGTTTTGTTTTGTTCTATTGGTGTGACAACTGGTAAGTGCACACAAGATGTAGGGCTGTGTTTTCATAAAATAGATTGTAAAACAGCAAAAAGCAGATTGTTCCTTCTAGGAAGCCTCTAAAACAATGACTTAAAACACTACAGTTTACAGCAAAGAGTCCTGTGGGACTTGGAGCATTCTGCAGTGCCATTTCCTGCACCAATGTTTCATGAAATAACTAAAAAGGCCAGAGAATTATCTTCTCTGTTATTGTACCTGACATTAATGACCAAGCCAGGGTTTAGTCCTTCTACTCTTTAAATCCCACTCCAGGGCAAAGTATAAGCATTAAGTGCTGTATTCCTCACTAGGTTTTTCTCCCCTGAAGTGATGGTATTATGGGAGGACCTGAGGTGGACTGCACCCATGGGGTGCTCCCTCTGTGCCTGGAGCAGTTCCCTCTGCCCTCTCAAGGCCAGAGCTTTGGGGTTCATACCCAGGGAGGATATCAGAGCCCCTTCACCTCTTTCTTTTGGGACTTGCAGGGATTTTCATCAGCCCTGGGTGATGTGCAGGGTGCAGTGGTCTGGGCTGCTGGGCTGGTTTGACTGAGTACAGGAAAGCTGGAGGGCAGTGTTAGGCTGTAAAGCAGCCTGATGCTGTTTGCAGTAAATTCACTGTTTCCTACTCCAAAAGCCTTGAATTCAAAGAGCAATACTCAAAGAAAGACCAAGCAATCCCATCTCAGTCAGTGCACTGTGTCCAGTTTCTCGTAGACTGCAGAAGACTGTCGAGCCTGCCTCACATCAGCTTCTCCATCGGACACCGCGAGTACAGGCTGACTGCAGAGCAGTACATCATAAAGGTGAGCATCCACAGCTTCCCTCTCCCTGCTCCTCACCCCTGAGCTGGAGTGGAGCAGGCTGCTGCAGGCACATGTGCTCTCCCTTCCAGGAGTCCATTGATGACCAAACCTTCTGCATGAGCGGCTTTCAGTCTCTCGACATCCCCACTCGCACCGGCTCGCTCTGGATTTTAGGAGATGTCTTCATGTCTGCATTCTACTGTATTTTTGACCGTGGGAATGACAGAGTGGGATTTGCAAAAGCTGTTCACAGGAAGGCTACTGAGCCATAATAGCATTTATTCTATTTTAACTCAAGTTAATGTAATGATCTTCAACACGTGTGAAGAAGAACTTTTACTGAAACTCTGGACCTAAATGCATGTTGTATTGTTCCCCTCCAAGTTTTCAGGACTTTGCAGTGATCCTTGTGCCAGATTATATGGTTTGGTTAAATACCTATATGTTTACAAGGGAAAAACAATTTTTCCTGAGTAACTCATGGACGCTGCAGCTCTCAGGATAAAGCAGCAGAGCAGCTCAACACTCAGATTTGTAAAATATTAGGAAGAATAAAAATGCTGAACTGCACCAGGCTGAAAAGATAGCTGCTGTGTGGGGGGAAAACTAATCCTAGTCCTGCCTGGTCTGGCTATCCTTTTTTTCTTGTTGTGTACTAGTTACCACTTAATTTCCTACAGCTTTCCTTTCCATCATTATTTTCCATGGTTTGGGTTTTGTTCAACTTTGTTTCCTGAGTGCCATGGAAATTCTCTTTAAATTAGCTTGCTCCAACCAGCCTATATAAGAGGGGGTTTGACTGATGCCTGTGTGGCCACTAATTTTGACTACTGTTCCTTGCATGATATCCTGCTCCCTACACCACTTCTTTTCCCCTGGGATTCCTTATCCCATGATAATTCTCCTTTTCTGTGTCTCAGCATTTGATGCCAGTGTGTTAGGTCAGATGCTGCTTTTAGTGCCTGACTCCTCTACCCCTTGGCAGTGTGAGCAGCTGGAGCAGCATCTATTCACTTTAGAAAACCAGACTGCAGCCTGTGCAAAGGGATACCAGTGTTCCTCCACCTCAGATGAGTTATGGGACCCATGCACCAGCACTACACATCTATTGCTCCTTGCTCAGCTACTTGTCAGCAGTCGCAGGAGTTTCAGATGATTTGGCAAAGGAGTCACCTAAATTCTACCCTTTGGAATATTTGTTTGGATTGCTAAAGCTGATACTGCCCCCATACACATGAATAAAATGAAACAAAAAAAAATCTACTTTGATCTTAGTGCTGTTTCAGTTACATTTTATGTTTCTTTACAGAGCCATGTGTTGGTGTATTGGGGCTGCTTGTATCTTCCTAAAGCCAAAGAATGTCTTCAGTCCCAGCCATGTGCACAGGGCACGTCCCCAGCAGGGCAGAGCCACGGGGAGCTGGAGGCTGGCCCCATGGTGGCATCGCTGGGACAGAGGTTAGTGGCCCCCAGGCACTTAGTGCTATTGTCTGTCTGGATGTGCCTGGCACAGACCAAAGGCAATGTCCATTGCTAGCCTTGGCAGTATCACAATCACAGCCCCTTAGATTTCAAGTTTTTAGTTATAAGACTCAGTAAGTATTACAAAAACAGGTCAGTTTTCCTGTAGATATCTCTGAAATAGTGATCTTGCCTTCCAGTATGAAATAATCCTTCTCTCTGGTGCCTGTTTTCATGACTCTCTATTTGCAACCACATTGTGTTACACATTTGGCATCCAGGCTATCAACCTCTAGCAAAGGGGACTCTGCTGCCAGCTGTCTCTTTCTGCAGAGGAGACTGAGCAGTGTGAAGTTACTGTGTATTTCAGGCAGATCTTGCCTTGATTCCCCTTTGTCCAGGGCAATCTTAAAGAATGGGTTGACCATGAGCTAACTTATTTGTCTGGAAAATGTCATTTTTTTGGTCATGAACCAAGACAAACATCTTTAAAGCCCCATCCCTCATTTAACAGCAGCAAGGTATTTTTGTTTTCTCTCCTATGCAGCATACTTAACACTGGTATGTTTTAAATATGTGTATGTTCCTCAAATACGAGTTTGCAGTCAGAGTTAGAGATCTGTTATTTACAACAGAAGATCTGAAGGGTAATGGGACATGTCCCCACAGCCAGTTGATCCCTGATATCTTGGCTCTATGAATTCTAGCACAGAGTGTGAACACATCCTAGAGACAGGTGGAAAGTCAGGCAGCCTGCACAGGGACTAGCCCTCTCTTTGTTCTGCTTTATCTGATCTTGCTCAAGATTAACACCATCTGATGGGAGCAAACTGCTGCTCTGACCTACTTCTCCTGGCCCTGTTTTATCCTCGTCCAACTTTGCCAGCTTCTGTAAGTGCCTTGCTGTTCCTGGTAGACATCAAGTTGTTTTGCATGACAGGTCAAACCCTTGCTAGAAGTGTTTCTTGAGAGCTCAGTACAACCAGGATGTTTCTCATAGTGCCTTTATTTATGCAATAATTCAACGTTGCTTATACCTGTGAACATGAATTGTAGATTGCTGTGTTGGCTAAAATACTCCATTTACCACGCTAAGGAAAATAGTTTACTGAGAGAAGTGCCTAAGAGAGCACATAATCCTGAAAGATAATTTAATACAAATCAGAGTACACTGATGTTTGCCAAAGTGAGGTAACAGACTAAATGAGGAGAGGAAATTTTTCTGGTAACTCATCCCAGCACTAGCTTCTTCAGAAGCAATGAGCAGAAACTAACCTGGAGGTGGCCCACTGTGTGAAATGCTGGCTGTGTATTACAGATTGCACTGCGTCACTTCAGAGCTGTAATTCCTAATTTAGCATCTACATGTGTAACAGACACCTCTGTGGGGCTTAGCTGAGTCTCTTACCTACCTAATGGCTGCTGTGTGGCCACCCTTAGCCTCCATCAAATAATAACACAGTTTCAGGGCCAGGGATTGCTGGCAGAGTGAGTGGGAGAGGTAGCAAAATCATTGCTGATTAGATGTATAATGGAAAGTTGTGCTGGTGGAAAGCAGCAGTGGAGAGGAAGATGAGCAGAGCTGGATGATGAAAAGCTGGGAAGGCTTTTAATGCTTAGCTGTGATGAAACAAACTGATGTCTGGGTTGGGGGCAAAGAGAACTTTGGTCCTATTCTTTAGGCCCTAGTGGAAGCTGAGTGAAGGTTTAGAGGAAGGAGGTGTGGTGGGATGGACTCTCAGTGCAGATTTGCGGTGAACACTTGAGAGCCATCTCCAGTTTCTGGCTTAATTTCCCTTACAGAGTGAAGCACAGCTCCTCAAGCTTATGTACTGTGAGGAGAGGGCTAGATAGAGGGCCAGGCTTCCTTCACAGCTGCTGAAAAACCTTCCTATACATGCATGGCTGGGAGGAGTGTGGCCAAACTTCCCAGAAACTTGTACTGCTCTCCTGCCTTTAACAAAAGTGCTATAGAGGAGAGCAGCAGTTACTTTTACTTTGTTTATACCTGTGTGACTGGAGCTGTCTGGCTGCCCTTAAAGTGTATTGTTTATACTTAAAATTAGCCATTTATTCAATTTAACCTCATTGGTAAATTAAATTCCTTGACAATTGCAGATGCAATTAGATTGAGAAACATTGAATTTAAAAGTGTGGCTTCAGCTACAAGAAGAAAGAGGGAATGAAGAGGAAAATGGAAACGCTTCCAGAAGTTGCATAAGGGCCATTCAGAAAATCAGACTGCCAGGCTAAGCACTGTTTATTCCTGTATAATTTTACTCCATAGAGTTTCTCATTTTGTTGGTCAAACCTCAATATAGCAACCTGAATTGCTTGGAGACTACTTGTGGAGTGGCAAGGGTGAAGTTGCACCAGAACGCCTGGCTCCAAACTGTGATCAAATTTCAATAAACTGCTGTCAGACACCAGTGTCACCTCATCTCATGGTGTGAAGAAGTCCTTCCATAGGTGCCTGGAAAATCTGTGTTTGGTTTCCCTGCATAACTGGAATTTACATAATATAGATTTAGATAGTGCTTCCTTGAGCCAAGTATCCTCTTCTTCCTAAGCTGATGGGATATATGTGCTGTTGTCTTTGGAGGATTTGAGGGTGTGGCTCTGCTCAGACCATGTCTAATACACTGCAGCAAGAGCCAATTTCCAGACTGAAATAAAGCTGGAAGAAGTACAGGTGAGATGGGCAGTTGACTTTTGTTCAAAGCCTACCCAGATGAGATAGAATCCTGCTATATGTGACACTGGCTAGAAGGGCTCCTCACCTAAGTTGTTGGTCGTAGGAGCAGGAGCAGGCAGATCTGTTCATTCCCTTTCCAGGTTCAGGGAGTCCTGAAGTCTCCTAGGAGCTACTGGTGTTACCAGTCATCATGGAGCAGAGGCTGGTTTGTTTTTTGATGAGCAAGGCTGGGTTTGCTGTGCATGCAGTCCATACTGCTTTTGCTGGTTGTTGCAGACCCGTAACTTTTGGTGTCCCCCCACCCCGGTCTGTTCTTTCAGTCCCTGAGCTACCTTGTCTCTCCCTTGTCTGTCCTCTACTTGGATGCTCACTGATGGGAGAATGCTGGCAACATGCTCCAGACTGTACTTTTGTAAATGTGGGTGAGAGCTAAACCCAAGGAGCTGTGGGTGCTTTCCTGGCCTACTTGGAGACTTCTCCCAGGAGTGATAGCTGAAAGGCAAGGTCACATTCAGCAGGCTTAGAGAGGTGGCTTGGTCATCCCTGGAGCAGGAGCCACCTAATGCTGGCTCAGGTTTGGGTAAATTAAGAATGTATGTAGTACATCTGGGAAGCTTGGGAATGGGGAAAGGATTTAGGAAGAGGAGAACAGTTTTGGTAGGAGTCATGGGCCACCTTGTTGTCTGCCTGGGATGACTACAGCTTGTGCACTTCCAGCTGAAGCACACCACAAGAGTGGAGCTCTAAGCTTAGATGCACCTGCAGCTCCATCACCCCTCGAGAGTGCTGCAGCCCTGTCATCACCAGGGAGGCTGCCTGGGTGCCTCATTTTACAATAAACTCTTGCTGGTATGCCAAATATGTGTTTCAAGGCTCAGACATCCCATGTCTAGTTTATCAGCTGTTTTGCGCCTTCCATTTTTAAAAATGAATTTAAACATTTAATTCTTTTATTTTCTCTACTGTTTAGTGGCATAACTTTATCAGGAGTGGGGCAGAATACTGTCCTACACAAATGAGGGGCCTGGTTTTTCAAGTGTTCCTCCAGGCAGTGAGAGATGATGGGCTGTATCTCTCCAGATTGAGAAAGAGATTGAGCCCACACCTTTCCTTTGAGCCACTTGAGTAGAAACCAAAACTGTTGGTAGATCTTACAGGGATATCATGGGCCTTAAGATGATGGAGCAGACAAAGGTAGCAGAGTTCAGTGTATATCCAACCCACTCTTCTGATAACCTTAGTGTTTCCTCTAGTTGTGTCTACACAGCTCACTGCCATATACATCCTGAGGCTCCCAGTTCTCCCTGTAAATGTATTTCCCACAAGCTCACAGATTTCAAGCCAGTGACCAAGTGGCTTAAAGAATGTCCCCACAATGCCTCCTCTTTAGGTGCCCAAATGCTCTGCTGGATCTTGTTCATGACTTGTCTGAGGATTGAGTCTGCCCTTCTGCACTTTCAGCAAATTTTGTGAGAATAATGTTCAAGAGAAGACAAGTTCAGTCAAACCCAGAAGAAGAATGGTCAAAGTTTTCTTCCACTCTCCTCATTAGAAAATTCTACTATGGCTGTTTCTTTACTGTCCACATTTTCCCATAAGTCCTGCATCTCAAATGTTTGTGGAGCAGAAGCAGAAGTAACATTTTTTCCATCACTGAATGTCCTTTGCTGTGAAGCTGTCCCAGAATCTGTTGAAGGTGGTGGAGCATCAGCATTTGATGCTGTGCTAGGACTATGGAAGCTTGGTAAACTCCATCGCTGAAGGTTTCTCTCATGATCTGTTATGAGACCAGCTATGTTACTAACCTGGGGCTCGTGTTTGGGCTCTCCTATCACACTAGGAAGTGACTGATGCACCTCTGAACTTGAGAGGTAGGGATTAATTTCTGGGGGGAAAAAGTGTTGGTCCAGAAGAGCCACATTTGCCTCAGCTAGGATCCTTTGGAGCTTCTCTTCTGGCACGCTTGCGGAGCGCTCCGTTGGCACATCAGGTTCAGTCTCCTGGGCTTCCGAAATGACCACCTCAGGAACTGGCCTGCTTGTCTCAGACGAGGTGTCACTGTCATCAAACTGTGCCTCGCTCCTTGAGGTTTCTGTTATGGGCCCCAGCTCTCGGCTGCTGTGAAGTCTGCTACTTCTGGTAACACCTTCATATTTCCTCTTGAAGCTGGAGGTGGAGTGCCTCCCTCTCGTGTGCATCTCCTGCAGCCGTCGGATGTGCCCCTTTTCGTCTGCTGGGAAGAACACGGAATTCTCACTGGTCTGCCGGCTGTAGCGCTGGGGAGTTGGGTACGAAGGGCTCTCATGGACGCTGAGAAACCTCTTGACTCTTCTCAAAACTGAATAATGCCTCTGGTGTTTCTCCTCTTCCCAAGGCCACTCTTCCCCATAGAGGAATTCGGTATCAGCCAGCCTGCCAAATAAAGCCAGGTAGAAGATGTCACTTAAATGTAGGAAACATTGGGTCTCTGTGCACATTTATCCTCAGACACAGGACCCAAAACCCTAGTGTTTCCCTAAAGAGAAGGAGCCAAAGGATGAGGGTGCTAGGAAAGAGTGTCTGTGCCTTTGAATCAGCCAGATCACACAGAGAACTCTCCACATCTGGATGTCTCTTCTCCTCAGGACCAGGCTGGGAGGGCAGTCACCAAACCATGATTAGGCTTGTGCTCAGGGTGAGGGAAAGGGGAGGAAGGAACCTACTCAGTGCTGTAGTTACTTTTTCAGGAGAATCCTTCAGGCAAAAATAGCAGCAGTGAAAGTTACTGCTGGAAACAGAGGAAAACAGTTTCACAAAATGTTGAAATTACTCAGATGGCCAAATCTCACTTACTTACTGGTGGTAGATATCCCATTCCTGTAAACATTCAAGGTCAGGTTAATTGCTGTGTTCTTAAACTGTTTTGGGCAACCTGTTCCAGATGTTAGCTTGAGGTGACTGGAGAAGACTTTGGATTTGGGCTCAAGTTTTATATATCTGCTTTGAATTTGGAAGAATTTTTAGAGCTTGTTTTTGAAGTTTGTGTAAGAACTATCCATTATTTTTAGAGATATTAACAGAGAAATGGTTCAGATGAGAAGAGAATTAATACAAATTCAACACATCAGAGCTGTTTGCATTCCACAGGAGCTATCATGGAGCTACTTTTCATTCATTCCTTCCTTAATTTTTTGAGTGAAGCACTTCTTATTAAGCACTTATTAAGCACTTCTTATTATTGTTTGCAGACTTAATGACGCTTCTTCTTTGCCACCTTTACCCCCAAGAAATTTCCTTAAAATAAATTATATTATATAATTTTTTTCTTTTCTTTACTTTTCTTTTGCCATTTTATAGTATTTTCCAGAAGGAAATAACTTCTGAAAAGGCTGTGTGTGATCAAAAGAACTCATATAAACCATTGTCCTTTGTAGTAGAATGCATGCAAAAAAATGGCAAAATAAGTGGAAAAAATGAGAAAACCATTTTGAGGCCAAATGAAACAAAAAAATTAAAGACCTTTTATTTTGATGAAGGTGGGAAATGATGGGGAAATTGTAAATATCTTGAGATAATTTAAAACTTAAAAACCACCTTCTGGAAAGTTTTAAAAAGGGTTTTCAGGTGAGCACATCTACTTGCCTGTTTTTTTTTTCAGATGTGCTGGTATTTACACTTATTGACCTGTCTATATTGCAGCCTGTCACCAGCATTTAAACTAACAGCTTCTAAGCTAACTGGCCTGTCTCTGATTTCTCATATAGATCCTGACAACAGGGGGCAATCCCATACACTCTATTCCTTGTAACCTTTGTTCTGTGTTGATCTCTGCAAATAAATCCTCTTCATATCTTCACAAAATCTGACCATTTCAGCTTCCATGCCAGGATTATTAGTCAATGAAAAGTCATACAACATTTAAGATAATTTCTTGTTGATCTTCACAAAAATCTGGACTGATTTCAACTGTTGTCTGCTAACTAAATGAACAAAGGAATAGCTGTTTGATAACTGGGGATGAATGAAGAAGCTGTAGCAAAGCAAATATTATTAAAAAGAGTCAGTCACTGTCTTCAGTGACTTCAGACTATCAACAAATGTGTTCAGAGACTGTCAACAACCCTCTCTGCAAAAATGCTCTATTTACTGATTATACAATGTAAGATATGCATGCACAGCTTGGATGAATGCATGGACCACTGGAGACATCCTCCCACCAGCACCAGCCTGTCCACTCCCTCCCAATTTCTTTTCCCATTTCCATCTTCTCTGCTTGCAGTACTGTCAGAGCCCACATCCCTGCACTGTCTGCCAATCAGTGCAGACTGTCAGGGTGCAGATCTTCTGATGGCTTTGAGGACCCTTGTGCCACTCACCCCATTTCAATTGTTGATCCAAGAAATGAAGGAATGCAGTAATCAGCAGCTGCTTTTGTGTAGGGTGGCCGGGCAGAGGTATCGTTCCAGTAAATATCTTTCTCCATCTTTGGCAAGTTCATGTGCATCTCATCCACCGCCAGAAGCGAAACCTTAAATTTTTTTTTTGCATAAATTATATCACTTTCAACATGTTGGAGTATATGAAATAGTCTATTTTATACTCTCTGAGTCAACATTTCTTTCAGAAACCCTTAAACATTAGCTGTGTATGATGGCCTGGGCATTAGGAAGAGACTCACTATTACAAAATAAGGGCCCTATATCTGCATACACTCATGAAAACATAAATTTTATCATAACTTGAATCTTCTGTGCTGCAAAGATATTTGTGTCATATTGAAGTCCCTCCCACGTGTATAATGAATTAAATGTGATCCTTCATGTGCTATGGAAAGTCTGTATAAAGCATTACACATGTGCTCCTTAAAATGTCCAGAGGTCAAGAATCTTTCTGATAGGCTTCATTGCCATTTTAAGACATTCCAAATTAAGTATGTGAACATCCTTTCTAATAAATTTTACACAACAGGCTCTAAGGCACAGTAGCATGAGTATCCTGACACAGTGCTAAGCAGAGAGCATCTCTGTCAGTGTGAAGTCCTTTCCCATTCTAGCACACACCAGCATGGCTTACTTTGGTTACTTTGCTTAATTTGGTGGTTTATTTGGTCATTGCTGCCCTTAACTCCTGGGCTCTGCTTTGTTGAAGTGGAGTCCAACAGCAGCTCAGCCAGTCCTGTGCTTGGCTCTGTGCAAGGGAGCAGCAGGTGCTGTGGGACCTCCTCATGTCTCTGAGCTCCCTGACAGCACAAAAGCCAGGGCTCTTTGGGAATCAGGGGTAACTGGAATAAAACTACCCTTGTCATCTCACAGCCCCTGTGTCTGGGGCCTGGCTCCAGTGCTGACCACAGATACTGCCATGGGTGGCAGCACCCGAACACGAATTATGGCACTGCTTGTTAGTTCAGGGCCCCACTTGTTCCTTTTACTATTTTTACTGCCTTTTTATTTTTAAAGGAATGTTCATGTGCAGTATTTTAATCTCGAGACAGATTAGCAAAATGTGTTTTTATCTGTGTGGGAATGGCTTTTGGATTTTGCAGGATTGACCTACATTACATGTTTTTCCAGGCATGGAGTGGTCTTATAATTTAAAGTCAGCTGTCTGCATGTTTAGTCAGGCATTGTAAATGCCAAATACCAAAATCAAGATGAATTAGCTTGTGAAAACAAACTGTGGATCACAGCCACAGGTAATCCTTCAGGGAAAGAATATGTTTTGCTGGCACTTGGTGCCCTGATTTATTCCTCAATATAAGACATAGTATTAGATGTAATGATAACCTATAGTAGAGTAAAGTTGGAAGCAGAAACAACAACAGCAACCTGTAAATTTCTGTCGATGCACCAGTTAGTTTCAAAATCATCATCATCTTCTCCAAACGGATTAATGAGCTGTTCAGCGACCTGGAAAGAAAACGAGACAGTGAAGAGAGGCTGGCATGCCATGTCAGGACTACTGCTGCAGAGAAAGTAGGGCTGGATTTTTCTCTCTCTCCCTGCCTGTCACTTGCAATCATGGTTTGAGCTCCTGTGTGATGGTTCTGCCAGCCCAGCAAAGGAACAGCTTGCTTTCACTATGGATTCCTGTCTCTGTGCCTGACTGCTGCTGTCAGTCATAATTGTCAGCTGGCCTGCTGAGAGCTGAGACATGTCTGGGCCAAGGTACTTGTCACATCCAATAGTCATTACCTTTCCTTACTGTTGTCTTTGGCTCATTTAAATGAACGGTTTAGCACTAGAGGCTCTGTTATTGCATTGTTGTCTGTAATACTCCACCAGCCCATGGGGTCAGTATTCCCAAGCCTTTCAGCTGGAGGGAGTAGAGCTCATCTCTCCCTCAGCCCTCAGTCCCTGCTTCTTTATCAGCGTTAACCCCAATGCCAACCTTCCAAGGGTCTTGAGGAAAAGCAGCCTACAAAAAAATTTGACTCTAATCAGCTCTGTGGATCATGCTAGCCAAATCCCAGAGACAGAATCTGAGTGTGTTCTTTAATTCAGTCTGCTGGCTTGGGTACCTGAAGTGGCTCAAACTGCAGGGCAGAAGCTCATCCTGTGGAGGATACAAGGAAGCAATGAGCTCAGACACATTTGTGGTGAGGTACATTAGTCTGGGAATTAGTCTGGAAAGAGAACCCTCTCTGGCTCCCCATATCCAGTAAAAAAAACACAGAGACTGCCCCACACCCTTGTGATCACTAAAGTACATTGTGTGGAGAGTAAGCACATAGCTGCTGATGGAGGAAAAAATATTAAGTAGGAAAAGTTTATAAAAATTTTAGGAAATTCAGACTACTTCTTTATTCCCTAGTTTCTTGGTACACTGACATTAAATATCCTCTCCCCTCCATCCTTTTCTCCTTCTGCTTTTCTTTTTAAACCCTGGTTTTGAAGCTGATCACATTCTTGATAACCCTTCCAAGCCTTCCTTGTGGTCACCAGGGCCATACTCAGGAGCAGCAGTCAGGTCCTTGTTTAATGTGGAAGTGGGTAAAGCAGCTGTATGACTGAATAGTCCTGTTCATTAACCTCACTATGGACAGCTATGATCTAATTAACATATAGCTGTAAGGTGGTTAGTCCCTGGATATTTTTCCTGTGTGCCTCTAGGTTGTACCTGTGGATAAGCTCCTGTTGACTCTCTGAGGCCACCACTCCCCAGGCCAGCACTGGCACAGAGCAAAAGAACTGCTGAGAAAATTAACACTACAAAAACATCTCTAAGGTGGGAGCAGTGAAAGAAGACCTCTGCTGACATTCATGGTATTAAATCTTGGGTACGGCTATGGAAGTGCTGCAATAGGGAGGAGCCAGAACACAGTCTGTCTTATGGCTCCCCAGGGAAGATATGGATCAGTTTAACATACACCAGCAGACCACCCAAAAATCCACCATAAAACCTATCACACGAGCTTAAAAAACTGAGGACTGGGACAGAGCAAACAGTGGTGGTGACTTTTTTTGGCTGACCTGGTCCTGGCAAGTGAGACATGACTTTATTCTCCAGAAAGGAATGTAGTGCTGGACAACTAAACTCTGTGTTTGGACAGTTCACCTGTCTCTGTAATGGAAATGGGGATCTAGAAGTGTCTCATGTAAATGGGAAAATTTGGCCCTGTGTTATAGGTGTAACACACCAGGCTTGAGGCCAAGGAATGAGCTCAGTTTAATAACCCATTATTTCTGAGGAATTGCCAAGTTACTGGAAGTCAATACCTCTGGGCCCTTTTTGCTGCCTGGCAGCCAAAGTCCAACACACTCAGCAGGAAACTGGCTGTAACCTTCAAGACAAAAATATCCTGACTCGGGGCACTGAAGGTGCCTCCAGTCTGAGGAAACTCTGCTGATATTAAATTAAATTTTAAAAACTTATTCTTCTCCCTTTCATTTTCTTATGCAGCAGGTTTTTCTGTAACAATGGCATCTCATACCTGCCACAGCCAGGAGTTGGCTGGAAGCTCTGAGCCTAACTGGAAGAGATGCTATAAACATCCTTGGGTGCTGAAGAAGGAAAACCCATTTCTCTCTGAAGCACAATTTTTAACCCTCTAGTATAACTGGAAGACACTGCCTAGAGATAAAACCTCACTTTTCTTCAGAAGCTGGTACCTTCACCGTACCAGGCCCCCTTCCTGCCTCCCACTCCCATCCAGGCTACTCCCTATGCAGGAAAATCCTTTCTCCTCTCATTTCCTAGGGCACAATGCTAGAGGAGCTTGTCCTGCACACACTTTACTTTTCCTCACAATCTGCCAGCTTGGTGCTCTCCTTCTCTGCTCTCCTCTTTGGAATTGGCTGTGGGAAGGTGTCTCTAAAACTGGACAACTTTGTTCAATTTATATTCTAACAGAAAAGTTAGCTCTATGTTTCCAACCATTATTAATAAACACAAAAGGAAATCTAATATACATGGACCCCAAAGAATCTTTTTTTCCAGTTAGTCTATTGCAGAGGAGAGAATCACCTTGGTGTATGTAGCTAAATTACTCAACTATCAGGTTAGTTGTGATGTGTTAGCCTAGCAGTCATCAACAGGCTGATGGGCAGCATCCAATTCCTCTATCATTCTTCTTTTTTAATGAACATTTTTATGCAGTGGAGTTCTAGCCAATATTGTCTCTTTCATAGCCCTCTGGGACTGGGGACCTTTAATTGCCTGCATCTGATGAGGTTAGCAGCAGACACTACTACTGGCTTTGATCATGAGAAGAAAGTAATATTAATTCCCTTTCAGCTGATACTAGGGCTGCAGCCATAGTTCCCCACTGCAGAATGGAGTAGGAGAAAGTTTTTTTTATTTATAGTTCAAGTCCTGAGACCTTGTGGGAGTAATACTCTGTTGGGGAGTTGTGGCTGCATTGGTTCTGCTAAAATGGGCTCTTTCAGATTCATGACCATTTCTCACCAACTGTCTGTCAGGTAAATAAAAAATGTATTGCATGATATTTCTATATGACCACAGGACACTTCAGGCTGAATTCACCTCTGGTGTAACTTCAATATTCATTGGTGATTTTACATGTGTGCCACAAATCTGACACCTTGACCAGCCACCCCAGGAGGGTTCCCCCATCAGCTGTCCAGAAAGTCAGTTTACCTTGAGCCATCCTGCGTAGAAGAAGAACTGCAGCAGTGTGAAGATTGGAATGTAAATATCTAAGTCATGTCCCTGATACCCTTGGTCAGTATCCAAAAATTGACGCCCTATCAGGCAGGCAAAGAAAAAGGTATAGACTGCAAGAGTAACAACCTGCAAAGAACAGAACTTCATTGAAATAATGAACATTATTATGAAATAATAATACAGTCATCTGCATAAGGCAACCCATCCTCAAAGGCTTTCATCTGCCTTTTACCATATAATTTATAAATCTGTAAGAGGTACTGCAAATATAGAGGCCACAGGAATAATTATGGCCAGGAAGAGCACTCAGGAAACAGAAAAACATTTCAGTGCTTGCCAACCCACTTCCAAATTTTGCAAGATCTTCAAAATATCTCTGCATTAAATACGCCTTAAATAGTTAGCCATGACCCTGTGTGAGTGAACCAGTGCTCAATATCTCAGAGACTCTGATTTGGACTATGAATGTTTTATACCATGAATGTTTGGTACCAACCCCTCTTTTATGGAAATTGTGTTTTGAATTTTCTACAGGATAATAGCTCAGTACCTGGGTATAGACCAGTGGAATTCCAACCCAGTCATAACCAAACAAAAGGCTACACCAAGACCGGTACTTGTTCATCTCCTAAAAGAGGAAAAAAAAGCCAACCAGCAAGAAACCATAACAAAATAAAATTGCATGAGGTACAATTCTGAATTATAAATATTTTGTTGCAGTTCATATTTGCACATATAAAAGGACAGGAAGAAAATAAAGTATAGCATATATAAATCGATAGTATAACTGTACCCAGCACGTCATTTGAATATTGACTTGGTTTTTGGAGCTGGAGTGTTTCATATACTTTGTATTTCTTCACAATTCATCTTCTGCTTCTATCTTATTCACAGTGTAGTGATACATGAAAGAGAATATATTACATCATAAAAAGGATATTTTACCACTTAATGAAATATTCAGGGAGATTATCTTCTCTGAAACTGATAATAAAAATCTTCAGAATACCAAATTATTCTCATTTCTCATTTTTTAGTGATGGAACAAGTATAAATGTAGAGTGATGTTACAATAATTTTTTACTCATCAATTTTTTGCTTCTTTCAATACCTTTTTAAAAAAGAATCCCAGTGAATGCTGCTAAGTGTTTTTAAGTGTACATGGGTACACAAAGAAAAGTGGGATAAATCCTTAGTAAGGTCATTTAGATGACACAGGAGATCTGTTCATACTAAATAAACCAATTATGTAAGTGAAAAGCAACACAGCAATTTCAGATTAGTTTTATGTAAATTTCCTTTTTCTACTTACATTCATTAGTGTCTGCAGATCCACACTGTCTCGAATTCTTCCCTCTTTTCGTGCCTTTGATGCCAAATTTCCAAACCAGACAAATGGGACCCAGTATTTCAGGTGAGGAGACTTAAGGTCATCAAAAAGTTTTCTTTCATATTTTGTCATAAAACCTGTTTACCAAGAAGCCAAAACAACCTCCATTTATTCTGTGCTTTCAGTACTGCTGAGACTATAAATTTGGAATATGTTTCTATCTGTTTATGTAATATTTGCATAGAACTCTGCTAAACACAATTTATAATTCTAACTAGTGACCTCGGAAAAAAAACCCCCAAAAAACGCCAAAAAACCCCTGGGACATATCTTGCTTGAAAGAACTTCTTTTTGCATTAATTACTTGTGCTAAATTCCTCTTTACCAATATAGGCCATAATTTGTTATTACTATGTTCTTATATCTAACTGCTGACATATGGTAGATATGCTGATATAGAATACTAAGAATTGGACAAATTACTCTCTAGTTGCATATTGTACTTTCAGAAAAATAAGGGACTGGATATGTAAGTCAAGAAACATTTTTCACCAATGTTGGCTTTCAGAAGTATTTCAGCATTTATTGTAAGGGCAATTATATAACCTGATTCTGATAATTTTTTTTAATCTGCTAAGCAGTGAACAAGTAACAGAGGATACAAGTGCATGCATGAAACAGAGCCCAACAGAGTGTGTGCCTTCTGCCAGTGAAACACTTCCCTGACAGATTGTGTGATGTTTTCTTTGGGGTTATGAAGGCATGCAAAGGGATGAAGAGGGAATGGTGCACAGAAATCCTGCTGCTAAGGGGACACTGAGCCAGGTGACATGCTGGGGGCTGCAAGCTGAAGCTGCTCCCAGCCTGGCAATTTGCCTTGCTGGGAAGGTATTAGGTTTCCTTAAGAGTTCCCTGCCTCGTGAAGCCCTGCTTCCCCCTGCTGCAAGCAAGTCCAAGGTCACATAACCGGGAGCCAGGGCTGTGTGTGACAAATCCTGCACCAGAGCCAGTCTCTGCCTGGGACTGGCAAGAGAGAGCTGGTTTTTGGAACAACACCTCTACCCCCTCGGGGAAGAAAGCCCTGCTCTGCTGTTCTCCTTCCACCCAGGCTTTGACAAAAACAACCTCAGGAAATTCACATTTTCCTTTGCCCAAATCCTGGATTTTCTGGTATTGGAGCAATCATCATGTTTGGAGGATCTTAGTTTTTGCTCAGGTGTGTGACATCTATCAGGGTGGGCATAAAGCTGCTTTTATTGTACTGTCATTAGCTCTGAAATAAGACAAAGTTATTGACATGACATCAGCAAAATTGGGGGTCAGCCAACCAATTACAAGTTTGAATGCCGAAAATTCAGTAAGAGAATCCATAGACTCCAACTAGTAACTAAGTATATGCATAAGTAACTAAGAATATGTCCATTATGGCCAACATTGCTAAAGATACATGACACAGCAAACAAATAAATATATAGAAACTCAGTTGTGTTGCATAGAAATGTGAATTAAATTAAAGGAGATTTGCTAAACACAGTTGTCTTAAATATTCTGTTGTTGAGGAAAATGTCACTGTTGTACAGTTGGAACAAGCCTACACAGGAGGTATGAAATACTGCAACTACTGAGAAGGAAGGCAAGGACAGGATATGAAACACTATGGAAGAGAAAACATTTAGCAACAAGAGACAGTACTCATGCAGTATCATAGAATTTCAGAGTAGAGTAAGATAAAGTTTTTAAAATTCCCTGGGCATTTTGCAGCCACGTCTCATAATCAACTTCACAGAAATAATCAGGGAACCGGACAAATTAACTTGCTAGTCATGACTCCTGACTCCTAAAAGTCAGTCTTTCAGGCTGCCTTAATTTTTGTCTGGCCAACCTGCTTATAACAGGACAGGAAAAGATACTTCTGAAATAGACAGACAGAAAAACAAAAAATTGAGTCTAGAGTAAACACTGGAAGTGAGTCACTTGGAGGCTCTCGAAAGACACAGCCTGAAGGGGTCACAAAGAACAGCAAGGGTCAGTTCAGCTTTCCACTGAACCTTGGCACCTTCTGTTCAGAAAGCTCAACAAAGTCTGTTTTTTAATTATAAAGTTCAAATTGGCATTGAGATGTTTGTGTTAATATAGATTAAATATTCTCTTTGATAAATATTAATAATACCTAGTATTCTTATTGCTCTTACTGCTGGCAATACAGACAACAAATAGTTCAGAATAGCTCACTGTTATTGCAGTGATAAAGAAAAACACTTTATATTCCATCAAATATGGGGGAGGATATAAAGCTTCAGTTACTAAAATTACATGGTTTCAAAATATGGTCATGTTAGTTTTATTTAGGAGTATTCAAATAATTAATCAAGAAACTCTAAAAACAAGAATACTGGTTTTGACAAGCACTGGAAGACTGGAGCAGCTCCAGAAAATGGGAAATATTTGTCAAATATTGTGCCAATATCTTGAAAAGGATGATCTAAGGAATGACAGGGCACTGAATCCTCATGAAAGTATCAGAAGAGTAACATAGAGTGCAATCAATAAATAATCAAAGGACACTAATGTGAACAGTGTCAGGAAAAGAGATCTTACAGGAAAATTATTGATGAGAACACAAGCATGGCTGAAAAAAATCACTCATGCTCTCCCTTAAGTGATTCAAAGAGTATTCAGTTCTCCTGTCAAAACTCAGTGATTTGAGACAAGACTGGTTCAGGTTATTCACATTAAATAGAAGAAGGAACGCAATCATATAGATAAAAGTTTCATTTTCTGTTTCTGTGTTATGTGGGAAACAGTTAATTTAGGTGCTTCCTTCCAGTAGAGGATTTGGGACTGCAGTCTTCAGCCATCCATAGGTATTCATGTTGCTGAGCTCACACCTCATGTTTGCCTTCAGTGTTTCTCATCAGCTCTTTTGGGGTGCTCTCTGCTCAGCTGCTCAATACTCTGTGTTTGAACTGTTGTGTTCTTGAGCACCCAAATTCCCTCTTGCACCTTGCAGCCAACAGCTATACTCAGGATGGCTGCTAGGCATTTGACTCCTACAGCATGTGTGCTCCAGCAGTCAGCATCATAAAGCAGTGGATCTACATTGATCTACTGCCTACAGCTCATAAAGAGTGTTAAAACATGAGAAAGAGTCAGAAGAAAGGTCCAGCACTCAGGACTGTATCCTATAGAGAGAGAGACTAGGGTTGGTGAGGCTCCTGAGTTTCTTTCAAGCTTTTATGCAGTCTGCTAATAGGTAACTATTGAGGGGAAAAGTATGTTTTCTTCTAATTATAAAAAGATGAACCCCAAATTATTACAAAGTGCAGTGAATAGAAGATAACACTGTGAAGTTCAGACTGAGAATAAGATGTCACTCTTCAACAGCAAGTTTACTGTTGTGGATGTCTGTTCACCTAGGATGTGGTGTAGTCTCCAGTATATCCATCAGAATTTTAAATCTGGGCTGATTATATTCCTAGAAGGGATTACAGCTCAGTCAATAATTGCAGCATGATAAAAGATGCTGCTAGGAAGTTTTTGTGCCTTGTGGTATGGATGAGTCAGACCAGATTATTGTGGCACTGTTCTCAAATTTTAAATCTACGAATTTAAGCAGTTCATTTGCTGAAAAAAATAGAAGTGTATAGCAATAGTTATGTCATGGCAGTTCTCAGTTTGACAGCAAAATGCAAAATCGTCATTAAGTTGATGACTGTGCTGTAAGTATCAGATTTGTGCTGTTCACATTCATATTAAATGCCTCCCTTCCATGCAGTCTGATATGCAATGCCACAGGGAGCTAGAGAGGGGATGATTGCAGAGTATTGTCTAAGTCACTGGATGTTAATAGGAACAAAATATACCCCGAAAAGATCTGTACTGCATCAATAAAAATTCTGCAGCACAATATGCATTAAAACCTACAAAATAAGTATTGAAATGCAGAGCTGGCTACACTATTTATACCTATATACACAGTTTAGAGTAGAAGATTTACCACTGTTAAAAAAACAACAATCAAAGCTTGCTTCCCAGTCTAAAATTTTGGTACAATGCTGTGACATTCTGTCTCTTTGGAACAGATTGCCTTTAGCAATAGGGAGGCAGAGCTGGATTAGCTGCCTGGAAATGTTGTAATTTTCCAGTGCATAGTAGAAGCAGATTGCTGGGGAGAGTGACAGAAGTTTCCTTGACCTCTCACAGGCTCAGATAAACAGTTTTGTTGTACAGCACAAGGCAGAGAGCTTTAAAATTCAATGAATCCAACATAAATGGTTTGGGGGTTTTTTTTTCAGTAATAGTGGTGCTTTCTGCCTGGTATTTATTTTTTTTAATATCCAAAGCTTATCACACATATTTAAAATGTGTATATGTATATATACACACTGAATATTTTAACTTGCTACAACTTTACTTACTAATCTCTGCCAAAGGAATAATTTTAAGAAATTCAGGATCTTCAGTAGCAAATATTACTTCAAACTGGAACAGATCCCCACATCTACCTCTGACACTGACCATGCCAGTCAGAATGCACAGTGCCACACCTTGCCTTTAACTACTGAGCAGTCAGTCCTTGATGCCCTCTTAGGGTTATGTCATTTAAGTCACTAACAAAAAGGTGATTGATTTGATGCAGGTTAGTATGGACCAGAAACAAGGCTGGCTCCTTCCCTCCCTGAGCCCCCACCTCTGAAGGAAAGGAAAGCAGTTTTGGGAAGGCAAGGTTCAGTACCTGCTCCTACCACATGGTCCATGGTGGGGAACCTTTTGTACACAGCTGTGCTGACAGAGCGGAAGATGAGCAGGGATGTTAAATTCACGTAGCGCATGAGAGTCCTCCTCAGCAGGCGCCCGTACTCATCTCTGCCCTGCACACAGCTGGAGATGAGCAGCATCAGCCGGTCTGGCCACGGCAAGTTCACAAACTGGTTCCACCAGCGATTCACCACCAAAGTAACGTAGAAACCTGAGGGTTAGAAGGAAAAAATATTGTCCAGTGCCTATCGGGATTTCAGTTACATTGATTTTAGTTTGCAGAGTGTCATTCATATCACTAAACTGCTGCATTTCCCAGAATAAATGCAGTAAGCCATGTAAAACCAGGATGCAATAAACACTATTTAATGGACACTGCAATGTAGCAGTACAATCCAGGCGAGTATCTCAATTTCCAAATTTCCTCTTCTGTAGTAAAACTTAGGGTGAGTTTAATTCATTGGAAGATCAGGAACAAGGCATAATCTTGATCTAGTTATATGTATCTAGCTTTAGAAATATGGAAAATTTTCTTGTTAGTATATTAAGAACGTGATATAAGAAATGTTGATGTGACAAAAGCAACTTGTTGGAAGTGGATGATTTATTATGAACCTCTAACCTCCCACATGCCCCATAACTCTGAAATGCTTCCATGCATCAACTGCCTGAACAGAGACAGAACTGGGGAATAATTTCACATCTAACTGGTACTTACCAAGCACAAAAGTTACTGGGATTTGTTCAGCATATTTGTCACAGTAAATTGACAGTTTTTCAAACAACCGTTTTTGGCCACCTGTAAGAAAAAATCTGCAGCAAAAATAAAATGTATCTGTCCTTCCATAATATTCTGGCACTAGCAACTAAGTGCAAACACGTATAAATAATCAGATATGTGCACTGGGAGCAACTTTGGCTAATGCCTTCAAGCAAATTCTTAAAGGTAAAGGTTTGAATACTTTTGGCAAGTATTAAAGAAGTTGGAGGAAACAACAGTATTATTCCTCAGTCTTTGTGGTTTTCTCAGGACTAATTTGACTGGCACTACTAATTGGATCAACATGTCTGGAGAATCAGTTTGCTGTCCCATACAGACCTAAAATGACAGCAAGCTCAAATTCTGCAAGTAGAGCTTACTCTCCTTTTTCAGAGTGGTACTTAGTGGAAATGCTCAGGTCTGCTTGAATTGAAAAAGGTTACCAATCAAATTCCTCTGATTTGAAAATGCTACATTGTTGCAACAGGTTTTTTTATTCTTACTCCTATGATTTTTTTTTTTTTCCTACAAGATTAAAATACAACTATATTTATTTTGCAATTGGGGAAATATTCACCAAATGATAGCAAATGGACCATAGTATCAGCTTCTATCCAGAGAAAAAGATACCTGATTAAATACAACAAGCCTCAATATAATTTTTAAAATTTGTATTGCAGTTATTCTTTAATTAACTAATAAATTAATTTAATAAAAGGAACATATAACAAAGATTTGGTGGGTTTTGCTTACAATTGTGCAATAAAACCAGTAGAACATACACAAAGTTTTCTGTGGTGTATTTACCATGGTCTTCAATTGCCTGACATTTCAATAAAACTAGATTAATTTTAATAACTGTGAGACTTTGGTGTTCTTTTATATATTAATGCTATAATTTTCTTTCTTTGTTTACAGGTATAGATTGCTGAACAAAAAATAGTGATTAATGAGAGAAAAACTGGAGCTCATTTTCTCCTTATTTCCAATAAAAAGCAGAGATCTAATTAGAGATCACGGTAAAAACTGAACTATAATTTTGATACTTCCACATAATGTACTTCATCAATTAAAAGTTTCACCATATTAATTGATGCATTGCATCTGTCATACAGTGTTTAATTCACACCTTGGTGGAAAAAGCAATTCTTCTTCTAACGTGTTCCTCCCAGGTGCTGGCTGACACACAGATAATAACCATGTCTGGCTTCCATGCAGTTTTCCTTGGTTCTTTGTGAGCTTAAAAATCAAGTTTGCATGCTTTCCTAGCTTGAAGCAAAACTTTGCATTTCCTTTTCTTATATAAGTTCACTCTAAAATAATTACCTCTCAATATTGTTAAATTCCCACCAAGCAACTAAAGACAGAGTCTTGCAGGGAGAACAAAAGGTCTTTACCTTTGATCTAAAGCAGGGAAGCATGCTTAAAACTGACAGCTCAATGTCAGAATGACAAAAGCTGTACAACCTAGGCTAGTCCTGAGTTTTTATTTTGTCTAACTTCAGTAGATGGTTGCTCAATGCTAGCTAAAAGTAGAACCAGCTGGATATGATAAACAGTACATGATAAACAGTAAACTTTACATATTTCCTCTGGAAACTTAAAGTAAACATGGAAAGGCAAGCACATTAGAAACTATCCAAGTACCCCCCCATTATTCATCAGCCTAACACTAGGAAGTCTGAAACTTCAGTATAACATTTAATGAGATGTGAATTGGAAAGAGTGTACCTGTATAATACACTTATCGCTGTGTAAAGAGTAGCAAAAACAATAAATTCTCTGTACAGCAATTTGTAGATGCTGCCTTTCCACCTTAGGAGTAATCTGTGAAATCCAAAGAAAGTGGCATTTGCTACTTTGCTGGAATAAGTGACTGTCATCGTCGTGGTAGGCTGGGCCTAGAAACAGTAGAAGAGAAGCAGGACACCAACAACATTTTAGACAGTGTATCCTAACCTGAATGTACCCTTGTATAGATAGATACACAGATATACATGTAAATTTAAATTTATAATAGCATGTGTGCACAAATATATAGTGTTTATATTCATATATATAGAAAGAGGGAAAAAGAAAAATCTTGCAGTTACAAGCCCTGTTGAGACCTGCTGATTCACAGACACAAGGCTGTATTTGGGCTTTATGTCAATGACCACCCAAACCCAGCAGTTAGCACTGAATGTGCCCACCTTCCTGGGTGGCAGGGACATGTTAATACCTCTGAGGTCTCTGCTGACTCTCAATTTGCTCCACTCTAGTGTGAGCAAACAATAGGAAACAAATTTGCTTGACACGTTTTCCAAAATTTTCAGCTTCTTGGTAAGAGAAGTAAAGCTAAATTCCACAAAAGCATGTACATCCCCAGCCAGTATTTTTTTAGCTGGCTGTGGTAATTACAATAATTGAAAAACCAAATGAGATTTGGAGACTGCCTCTTTCATTAACAGTTACAACAGCAGCTGAAATCAGCTGGGGAATGCTGTTATTTCTCTCCTGGGCAGCCAGACTCACTTGTCAATTCTTCAGCGTTGCATGGCCGTGCAAAACAAGCTATAGGGTTGTTCATAGGTAGTGTGAGACACAGCATAATTAAAGCACAGCTGAAAATACACAGGTAAATATTTTCTGCTGGGTTTGGTACTTGCTTACCCAGTGTAGGGAGATGCTACAGGAATTTTCATATGCTTACAAAACAAATCCTAGCTCCAAATGTGAATGAAAGCAGTTTTATACAGCATGCAAGAAAGAGAATAATTAGGACAAAGCATAGGATCTCAAGAACATTACTGTGTATCATAAATATGATTCTTGTCTATATTTTTGTGATGCCACTGTAGCAAATTTATTAGGGGATAGGGGAGAAAAATCTTTACTCCTAGGTAATATATGACAAGTATTTTGTGCATCTTGGCTATGTCTCTGATGCAGAGCATAAAGTAAGCTATTAAAATTCACCTGTAAAAGTGCCACTTTTTATTTCAGTCACCAAGGGAATCAGCAGGGAAAAGACACCATAAACCCAGTATTGCTGACAGGTTGTCTCTTTTCCTCTGCAGAATGCCTGCTTGATGTTTGCCATGGGTCTGAAGATTTTTTTTTGGTTTGGTTTGGTTTGTTTGTTTGTTCCGGTCTTTAGAATCCAAATGATAGTTTTTCTTTTCCTGAGCCTTGGCACAGACCTTTAAATTTTTTGTTGTCATTGCTATACTCCAAGAAGTTCAATGCTAGAGCCAACTTGTCTGACTGGCATACATGGAAATGCAGTCCTGTCTGCTAAAAGTCTTGTGGTCAGGATGCAATGCTTAAGAAAATGGAGGCACAGATGTCCATTCTCCAGCAAAAATAAGGGTTTATAAACAATGAAATAAATTTGTGGCTGGGCTACAGGGAAGGAATGAGGTAAAAAATATGCTTAAAGAATATGCTTTGTTTCCTGGAATTGCTGTAAGAGCCTTTAAGTCTTGCTCATTGATGTTGTGGAGTATGTGTTTAAGCCATATCACCAACAAGAGCGTCTCTATCTCCCCATTAATATCTGCTTTGTAATGGAGATCTCCAGTGGGAATGACTGAATGTAGGGACAGATCTAGAGAAGATGTCTGATAATGGGAGGGCTCATAGCCACAGGGCCACGACGAGAGGATGCAGTTAGACAAATGTAGGATGGAACAAAACATAAATTGTTAACTGTGGGGGCAGCCCAATATCTGAACAGGGGACTGGGTAGTCATGCTCTTGTTTAGGATCTTTAAACTGAGGGCAATTGTAGGACAGATGATGACCTTCAGGAAGAATTCACATAACTGAGACAGGCAGGGGCTGAGAGGTTCTGTTGGTCTCCCCTGGTATCTGGGCATCTGTAGAACTTTCTATGAGGTCTCTTCTGTTGTGGGCCATAGAGGCAAAAAGATTGCAGGCAGCACCCTTGCAGCATCTGCAGCTCTGCAGGAAGGCAGCCATTAGAGTCAAAAACATGACTCTTGCTTTCTGCATTGGAGGTTCAGGAAGGTCCAGCTAAGGTGGAAAGTGCCAGAAATTGGTCAGCAGCTAAGCTGGACAAAGTGGGTCAACCTTCTCTACAGACAGCAAATCCTGTCTTGCAAAGTCTAGTAGATGGCTAGTAGATGGGCTTTGGTCACAAATGCAGAGCTGTAGTGATAACAGGAATTAGGATTAAGATTTTCTCCCATTAGACTGGGAGAAGAGCTTTATCCATGAAATGCAATTTGTCTGCTTGATTCTAGAAATTATATTTCATTTAATCACACTCCAGCCATCTCTTAGCACCTTATTCAATGTCCTTGACTCTGAATATAAATTCTGGAAGACACTGGATGCCCCTGCTTTTTCTTTCTGCCTCTGAAATGGGTTAAAGAAAAGTGGGACTGTTACAGCAATTTTAGGCTTTGGTTTCCTTGCCTTTCCTTTCCTATGGTATGCTCTGTTTTATATTCCTGCTAAGAAAATGCTTTCCTTAACATTTATCATTGGGTTCATACAGGGACTTCAGGATAATATAATTCAGTGTCTTAAAATATACATTAAGTCAGATTAGGCGATTACAGAACAGTTTAGAATATACAAAACTACGAAAAACAGTTGTGTGTTAGGTTAGATGTCTCAACTCAGCAAACACAAATTTAAATCTGCATTTATGTTTTCTTTTCTCTGGGAACAGCTACAACCATTTAGGTATGGCCTCCCCTTGCAATGGGAAGTTTTGGTGTAAAGCCTCGTGCTGACTCTGGCTTTCACACGGTGGTCCCATGTCCCTAGTTCACAGGCAGCATGTTGGCAAAGAGTCCTTCCTACATTACTTATGGCCACAGGAAATTAAAAAGCTAAAACTGAGACGGACAGGAAGAGCAAAGCATAACGATGCCCCCCAGCACATTCCTTCCTGAGCACTCTTTTGGCCAAGGCTGAAGAAGGACAGAGTACATTAGATCAGATACCACAGGCACCGGTGTCATGAAAAACATTCCTAATTACCATGCTGCCCTTAAATTCATCAGGACAAACAGGGCTAGGCTTTCTGCTGGTGTGGATTTGTGAGTTCTGAGGGCATAGTGTAAGTTATGCCCATTTGATAGCTGTAGAGACCTTGACTCATATCTATGGTGCTGATTTTTTCTTTCACTCAGTGTTTATTTACTTTCTGAAACTTTTTCAAGCATAGATTGAAGTTATATATTACTCCACTTTTGCTATGATCATCGGAAGATTTTAGGCATAAACCAAAGCTAAAAATATAATTGTGTCCTCTCCATTAATATTGAACCCAACTGTAAATGGGATTTTTGCCTGGTTGAGAATTTCAGGATGCATTAGGATTCAGAGAGAAACCACAGTACAAAATAACAGCCTAACTGTTTCCTAACTGACCATGAAAGGCTTGTTGCAGAATGTATAAGTAAATAGTAACTCTATGCAGGCGTACCCCTTGTCATTGTTCACCTTAATTTTTAGTTTACGGCAAAGAAGAGAAAGTGAGTGAGAGAGATTTGAGTTAAGCCAGCTATAAAGACATATTAAGCTTATGCTGTATCCACTGACCTGCTATTTTGATTCAGCAATCCAAGCCCGAAGGCAAATCCTGGACCCTTCCTCTTTCTCAGACGTCCTAAACCAAGTTCCCTTCAGATCCGCAATAATCACCTTGCTCTTCCCTTAACCTGAAGCAAGGGGTTGCTGCTGCTGAGCTCTAAGAGGAGTGGACTGACAAGAACAGGGGTTAAAATGTCTTTCCACTTCTGGAAGTCTGTTTTTGCCAAGTACTCTGTCCTGTCAGTTACACAGGGAACAAACGCAAGCAGCAGCAGCAGCAGCAGCTGCTGATCTTGCTCTTTTCTAGTCTATAATTATAACGCCACTTGCCATCAGAAGGACCTCTTTCATTTGAATGAAGAATCTTGCAATGGTTTTGGTTGGCACATGCTGGGTTTTTTTTTGCATTTTATTTCCTCCAAAATGAGATGGACAAGAAAGGGAGCATTTTGTACTGAGACTTGTCTTGAAAAGTGATACGTCTCTAACACAGTCCTATGAAGACACATCAATGTATAGCACTGATTAATTACATATAAATAGAAAGACCTGAGACAACCCCACCAAACCTGAAAATGTGCCCCAGCTGCACCTTAGCCCACCCTGAAGCACAGCATTTACTGCATCTCTGTTGTGCTAAATTGATTTGGGAAATACGGTCTCTGGGGCATGCTGTAGAAATCCCTCATGCCTCAAAATAGGCAGATTTGCTGCTACCAAAAGTCTCAGTGGATCTCTTCACAATTGTACATTTCAGCACGTGAAAACCCTTCTGCAATTGGAGGTTTTACATCAGACTTCTTTCCCTTTGTAAAATAAGAACTCTGTCTTTTATAACCCATGGCATTAAGAGTGAGCTGTAAAAGGTGATAAACTGTGAAAGCCCAGGAGATATCATATAATGTTGTCATAAACTTCAGCAGAGAATGAAATAATGTGACTGTGAAATAAATAAAAAAAAATTGCAGAGGGAGAGAATAAACAAGATTTATAGATTTAATTCATTTTAGGATGAAAGATTTCCCCCCCGCCTTAGTCCCATTAAGCTATTTGAGGCCATTTATTTAACTAAAACTCTCCCAGAAAGAATGGAAGTTTCTGCCATTGTTTGCCTTTCTTCTTGTTGTTAATGGCTGAAGGAAGACACTTTGATGTCAAAGCAGGCGAGATATTAGACTGTGGCATGTGTGTGTCAGGCAGTGGCCTGTGGCGAAAGATGACAAATCATTTTAGCATTCAGTGACTTGGCATGAAGAAACATACTGCCTGATCCTATTATAGAGACTGCCCTGTGCAAGGAAAATTCTTAACAACAGGGATATTTTAAGGTCACTGGTAAAATAATTACTTAGACCTAAAACATTTTTCTTTGCTGAGCATAATGGTTTGCTGGTCTCACTGAGCAGTAAATAATAGCACCTCTGTGTGTCAGTGGGTATCAGGTGGTTTTCCTGGCGGCTCTTCAGTTTTCCTGCAGATTGGAGTGACTGAGATTGCTCTACTGTCTCTGAGCTGTTTTGCAGAAGACATGAGATTTAGAGTTCCTATGTTTTCAGAGGTAGAGGCAGAAATAAATATGGGTTTCCATCTGTGTATGGAAACAGTCCATTGGGACTGGTTCTGTAGGAAGTCTTCCTTTTTATATCTCTAAGGCGTCCCTATTTCCTTGTTGCATATTTTCAATGAGAGGCAATGTTTTTACCTCTGTTCCTCTGTTTCCCTCTAGGGAAATGTGGTTTCATCTACCAAAATAGTTTTCAGAAGTTCCTTTCTATGTGCAGTTCTACTAATGATCACTGATAATGGTGTAATTTGCATTCATTTTCTCTTGATGTACTTTGAGCACATACGAGAGACAAAAACATTTTAGCACTGTGTACTAGACAGGTTTCTGCTAGTATCATCTATGGGTGTTTTACAAGACAGCTGAGTGTAACATTTTAAAATCCATAAAATAAAAGTTATTTAATATATTTATGCTTTCGACATCTCTTTCCTCTTGATTTTTGAGCCCATTTATACTGGAAGATTTCTGGAAGAGACATTAATACATATCATATGTTAGTGAAGCTTCAAGCAAACATTTCAATATCTGTACCAACAGCACATAATGCCAAAATCCAAAGAAATGCCATAAATAATAGGCTAAAATGTGGTCTGAACAACATGAAAGAATTTTCTTATTTAAAGGAAGTGAATAATTTTAGTGTTGGGAAGAGGGTGGCATTAAAAAACCTCCTGTCAGATTTTCACAAATGAGAAATGAGAATGACTTTTGCTATACTTTTCTACTTACTGTCACTTACTGCTGGAATTCCTGTCTTAAATAAATCAGTAAATTAACATAAAATGTCCTCTGCCCATAGAATGACTGTGTGGAGACTTGCTGTGCTATCTTACAGTCTCTTTCATGAGAGAAATTGCAATAATTAAAAGTTAATCTAGTGGGAGAGATACCACTGTACTTAGCATCACTCAATGTGGGTTATGGAAATATACTTTAAAGGAGGCTCTTTTATCTACTGAAGTCACATGCTAGAATACTTGAGAGGATTACAAATGAATTTGTCTGCAGGATAAAGCCTGCTGTCCTGACAGATTAATTCTCTGAGTACTGTAAAACTGCAATCAAAAATACTATACTTTGCAACTTCCTTGTAATGAAATAAACATCCTTTGTTATGCAGTAGTGCTGAGTTTGCTATTAGAAATATTACTGTGACTCTTATCAGCCTCAACAATCCTTTTATTGGCAAAAGGCATAGATATAAAATGCTACCATGGGACTTATCAGACAGAAAGTGAGATCAACGATGCATCCAGGAACTGCATTGAAAAGCCAGTGCCTGGATTGAGTGGGAGAGCTTTCCCATGACTTAAGACTTATGTCTCCAAAGTGCTCTGTATCTTGTTAATCTGAAACAGTCTGGGTAGGTTATTTAATATATGCTTGCATAGTTTAAATGAAAGCTAAATGGTTAAAAGGCAATCACAGAAGTAGAGGTGCTTGATTTTCCTCTATGGATTGGGTTTTCTGAAGTCAGTGTCATTCTACTTTGCAATATGACCAGGGCTTTCAAAACTTCTTGCACATTATCAAATATTAGATAATAGACAATTTCTTTGGTTAGCTAAAAATGCAGCTGATTGCACAGCCATTTGCATAATAATTATTTTTTTACATGCAGATGCTGCAAAACTTTAATTTCTTTTCCTCTTAATGAAGAACTTATGTTAACACAATTTTGTATTGTTATGAACATCGAAGGATACTGATAGCTGACAGTTTGTGCTTTATAATATATACTAATATCTTCTGCATTCCTTAAATGTTTATTTTGCTCCATAAGTACTCATCTAATATATTCATATTAGAGTTAATAATGCATCTTTGTTTGCACAACAGGCATTTTCGAGCTCAGTCAAGATTTTTGAGGTACCACTGGAAGCCTCATAAATTCATGCTCTTTATGGCTTAATGGCCTCGGTTTTCAGTGAGGGATGTTACATCTCAGAATAGCAAATAATGACCCATGTGCCCTGTGTGGAAATATAACAATAACAACAACAAAAATAAAAATAGTATGTAATAATGGACAATGCTCATAACAATAAAACTGAGCCATTCTGTTTCTCCCACTTTACAAGGACAGCTTTGCTTATTTGGAGAAATTCTTCATATTGTATTTTGGCTTGTGTTGATGAAAATCCAGCCACAAAATGATGATCCAGATTAGTGCACTGCTTAAGATAATAACACCATGCAGCGATTAGTGATACAAAACCGTGGAGCAATTCACCCTCTATAACACTGCTAGAGGCGTGATTAAACCACGTGGCAACAGATGGGAGAAAGCACACCCTTCATTATCTCTATTCAAATTAAAGGGGACCTCAACCCAAAATTTAGAGCCATGGTACCAGCAAATGCAAATAAGACTTATAGGATGAAGGACTTAGAGCTGTCTCTTGGGCAGAGAGATTTGTTGGAGTATCTGCTTGTATGAGAGACAAATGGGAAGGTAAGACAGCAGAGATTCTGAGAACAAGAAACCAACTAAGAACAGAAAAGCATTTCTGGGGAAATGTGTCTAGAAAAGGTGAGTTCTTTTGTGTTAGTTATTGTCTAAAAAGAATTTGGAATAGTTCTGGTCACTGTATTTGTGAATAGGGTTATTGGTATTTGTGCTAAAAAAGGATTACATTGAGATGGTTAACCATCATTAATTTTTTTTTGTAAAGGGAACGACTCACAAGAGTTTTATCTTATTTAACTAGTTTTATTTCAAAGAACTGTAATAATGCATTTTGGTATTCAAAGCAGCAGTAATACACAAAGGAAAAGGATAAAACTGAGGACTTTACTCCATCAGCCAAATGGTCCTGCCAGTCCTGTATTAAAGCTAACTCTAGCTTTCCTCTCTTGCATAGTTCAATGCTACACATTTCCCTCAGAACTTCATTTGTTCATTTTTAAGATACTGCTTTAAAAGGGGAAAAAAACAAGAAGAGTGTAAAAATAGCAAGCAGCATGCAGGAAAAAGAATAGTGTGTTTGGTGAACCAAAAGAGATAAACAACTAACCTTTTTCTGCGGAAAACAAACCTGCTCATTTCCACTTGAATTTCAACAAACCCTCTCATTCTCTGCTCTCTGTAACTTTTCACTCAGAAAAAAATGCCTGAACAGCACCTAAAGCCTCATTGTTCCCCCAGACACGAGGTTCAATCAGTTAGCTAAGAGCAGATGAAACAAACCCTCTGCTTGCAGTGCTGCTGCTGAGCTGCTGCGTGGTCCAAAACATGCACGGGCATTGAATGGTCCTAGCTGGGGAATTTCTCCTTCACTCTCCTCTGGGTAAATCCATGCTTTGACTATTTAATGAGGTGACAGAAAATGTTTCCTACCACGGTGAGTGTGAGAGAACATTTCTAATCAAGGTAACAGAGATGTATATGATACTGGAGACTAGACTCCTGGGAGGCCTAGCACTTTTAAGGTCACTTTGGGAAGTGTAACAGGAATCCCTGTCTTTTGTGCAACTGAAACTGCTCTGGTTTCAATACTACTCAAGCATTTTTTACCATTTATGCAACTGAGTAAAGAATTCATATTTCACATTCACTCTTGAGAAATGCCCCTCTGCTGTGCTGAACTTGCAGAGCCTTGGCATCATGAGTGTGCTGAGCTCGAGAAGACAGAAGAAGATGAGGAGAAAAGGCCACTCAAAACTGGGAGGCATTCCTGTGCCCAGTGGAGTGGTGCCTGTACCAACTAGGTAACTCTAAACAGAAGAGGGAAAAAATGGTGTTTCTATCACATAGGGAAGTGGTTGGTGCCTGTAGAAACTTCTCCATAATATCAGTTTCACGTCATAGAACAGAACTCAGCAATAACTGGCAGGCTTGACTGAAGACTGATTTTGAATGTCTGTTATTGAGCAAAAATAAAGAACAACCAGTCCATTAGAGCCACGTATTTCATTTTCATAGCACCTTCAGTCTTAAAGAATGAAGACCTTTGAAAAATTATTTAAAATTTATCATGTGAATACATGTTATGAGGAAGGAGATAGAAGTTTCATTAATTTCATTTAAAGATGGAAAAATTAAGGCACAGGAAGGTGCACAGGAAGGTACACATGTGCTAAGCAGGCTTGTGAATAAAACACAGGATTCCTGAATTCTCACCTGATGCCTTTAACTGCTTTTTGTTTTCAGTATTTGGTGGAGCTGTTTTTGGAGCCTCATCAAGTAAAAGAATTCTTGAGTTTTAGCAACAGGTTTGTTGGGGCTACAAAGTTTGTTTGGATTTTTGGAGAGCTAACTTTCATGCGAAAATGTATTTAGTATTTTTATTTTCTGATTTCTGAATTCAGGTTTGGTATCTCTGCTGTCTTCCAACTAGGAATGAACATGTTGTACTATTTTTAATCACACTCTGGATCCGTCCCTGGCTTCTAAAGATAAACGAAGCCACATGTCAGTACTTACATAAGTTGGTAAGCCCATTTCAGTTGTTATGTTTCTTCTGCTTAGTATTGTTATTTTTCTTCTACTTAGTATTGTTATATTTATAAGCACCTTCAAAAAAATCTAGAGGCATTATTTATTTAATATTCAACAGTAGAATTTGTCTAGTTGGGCAGCTTGTTTGCAGAGTCAGTCTTATGGACAAAGAGGACAACTATATCATAACTTGCTTGAATGGGAAATTTCTTTTTAATCCTAGTCATTTTAATAGTTAATGAAGAATTTATATTCCTTATTAATTTTTATCTTCCCTGATCCGACTCTATTCTGTGTAATCATGAAACAGTGCTGTTTCGTTTTTTAAAAAAATCTTTAAAGAATGTACCATTGTTTTAATATGGTGTCAGTGAGTTCTGCTGGTTGTATAGAGATATATGCTGTGTATAAAAGGAATTTATTTGCCAAGTTTGTATTTTTAGCATTCAAGCCTTGACTTTCAATTAATGAATACAGGGCTTTAATGAGCACTTCCTTTTGAGACATCATTTAAAGCTCTTGTTTCTGACATTTATTTAGTGCATGGACATCAGAGGTGATAACATTGATAACAAAGGTGAAGACTATAAAGCAGTTTGAGGTTTTGATCCTGCAACATATTTGTTGATTTGACCACATCATTTGAGGACAAATAGTAAAGAATCAATATATGTGATACAGATAATTTGGTAAGGCTTTTGAAATTCCTTCCTGTGACATCTCACAAGAAAGAGAGAGGCATGCTGTGCAGCTTAGACTATTGTAAAAACAATACAAGATGGGTATGAAAACCCCACCCAAACCATGGTTTTAGAAGGTCAATTTTTCATGAGGAGCATCTCAGCTCAGAGGATCATTCTGGATCTGGTAACATGCAGTATTTTAATTAATGTCTTGGCTGATGGAATTGATAATGAATTTATCAAATTTGCAAGATACAGAGTCTTAAACATTTTTTTTTAGAATATTAGAATTCAGTAAGAATCAATGGGCATAGAAGAAAATTTGCAAGTGAGGTCATACACAAGCTGGAGAAGAACTGGTTAAGCAGTGTTCTGCTGCCATAGGGGAAAAAGCAAAGGATATCTGGTGGGATGCATAAGCAGATGTGTGATATCTCAGAGCCAGTGCTGGCCAGACTTCAGCTGGAGTGCTGTAGCTGGAACTGAGCACTGTTCTGACAAAGACCCACAGGAAGAAACCCAGAGAGAACAACAAAAAGAATTGGAGGTCTAAAAAACATTACCTATGAGGAAAGTTAAAATTTTTCTTTATTCTTTGACAAAATTGTGGGTATAGATGATGCCATAAAATTCCCTGAAGATTGCTACTTCCTATATCCACTGAGATAAGCTCATTACCTCTTCTACACTGCAGCACAGGAGATGAGGTTAGACTTTAGAAGATATCTGTAAGTGTTAGTTCAGCACTGGAATGTACTGCTTAGTGGAGCTGTTCTGTCTTTAAGAAAGAGCTTCAGGAGCAGTTAATACCAATCCTGCTTATTTTCTGTTACTCTGGGCCTTTTTTTAGTGGGTAGATTTGAAAAATGTTAACACAGACCTCACTGGTTTGAACATTCTATTAGTTGGACAGGGAGGGCAGCATAGAGCTAAGTTTTAGGGCTCCAATAAGCTGGAAGGTTATTTATGCCAATGAGCTGATTGGATTTGCTTTCAAAATGCTTAGCTAAACATTGAAGAAACATGCCTGAGTGGAGAACTATAGTTCCCAATACTGCTAACACTGCTGAGCTAGTAGAAGGGGGATGGGGAATGAAATTTCTAAAATAGATAAGACTTACAGTCTCTGTACCTTTTTTTGTATATAGTGGATGATTATTTGGTTTTTTTTCACCTTACTATGGGGTTTCAATGCATGTGTGACTACTATTAATAGATTCTTCTTTTGACTTTCTGAGTTTATTGTATTATAACATCTTGACAAAAAGGGGTGTAATAAGTGTTGATTTGACCACATAATTTGAGGACAAATAGGAAAGAATCAATATATGTGATATAGATAGCTTGGTTCATTCAATATTAAAAAATTCATTCAATATTAAAACATTAAAAAAATAAACAAATAAGAAGTACCATAGGCAAGTAGAAAGTGGTATTTCCAATTTTATTTGCTTTTTTTATCCATGACATTGCCGGGACATTCTCCCCTACTAAACACTTGAGTACCTTCTGCAAAGAGAACAATCATCTCTTTCTTTTATTTCTTCCAACCTGTAGGGGGAAAAATTACATTAGCTGGCATTTGTGCTTCTGTGTAGAGATGAGAAACTTAAACTAAATTCAGATCAAAGAAAAATTATGCTCTTGGTTTTTCTCAAGTCCTGCAGCCATCCTTGCCTTCAACAAAGAGCCCTGCCATGGTCTGGGACTACCTTCTGCAAAACAGCCTTGTCTCTTCTGTTTTGTCCTCCCTGAAACAGGTTTCTTATGTTGAGTGGACTGCAACTGTTAGGAAAGGAAATAACTCCATTTGAAGATACAGTCTCTCAGACAGATGGTTCAAATGTGACAGCAGACATTGACAGACAGAGCTGCAGTTCAGGGAGACTCTGTGCACTGCAGGAACTGTTTGCAGTGGTTTTTATCACACCTTCCATCAGTATGACTGGAGAGACGCTACACAAGTGATACTCAGTTTTTAGTATATAGATTGCTCCAGCCAGGTCTGTGCCAAGATACCAATTCTGTGTTCTATGTAGCTGGAGAATGGGAATTTCTGATCTAGGGCATTTAACCATTTAGGAAGCTCAAAATAAACAGACAAACTGTACTCAGTCTTGTGTGAGTCTGTCTTGGATGATTCCTTCTTTGGATGAACCTCAGACCTACAATACAGGTGTAGTTCTGCACACCTAATACATGTCTCCAGTACTGCCTCCTGCTCTTCCTGACAAGACTTCTGGAATGGATCCTGGACTTGATTTGACCATCTCACCTTGGATGATGGTCACCAGTGTATGGCAAAGCTCGTTGCTGTTGCCACCTAGCCCTGCTCTTGGCTGTGCCCTCACTGGTGACCTTGGCTCTCAGTTCATGATGCCTGGAGTAGCTCTGCCATGACATGATGTGCAGCTCAGGAAGGAGCAAAGGGATGGATAAAAATACTCTTTTAAATATCTTTTTCTTTTCATCCAGCCCCACGCAAAATATTCCTTCTTTGATTTATGACTCTGGATTTTATTCAATTTATTTATTCAATTTATTTTAGCTTTTAATTTTAACCATGTAAATTATGCTTTCTGTGGTTTGCTGCTGCCTGACTCCTTAAAGTATTATACACAGAAAAATGCAGGAGTACTTCGACAAAATAAATCTGTTGGTGATTAATTTTAGCAGTCAAATGTCTTTGGAACTGCATTGCTTTTATTTCTTGAAATGCAAGATGTCTAATCTGGTTAAGACAGCAGACTGTCATACCAAGCACAGTCATTGTACAGGATTAAGAACTATAGGATTACAGATCCTAATTATAGACTCTTGTTGGTTTACTATGTCTTAATAGGTTGTTTTCAACTTCCACTTGTCATCTCTTTTGCAATCATATTTTCAATAAACTTTCTGATGCATCTTCTAATTTGTCAAACCTATATTCTTATAGCACTTCCTGGATTCTATTTCATGACAATATTAACAAATTAAATAATTTATAGGTCAAGGTCCTTATACTGAACATCTCTGCTCTTTTGGGTTTTTTATAACAAATTTCAAGTTATACTTCTGTTTGAATATTCCACTTCTTTCACTTTGGTTTCTTCGTTTTCAGATTGCTTCCAGAAAAGCTGCAAATGATGACTTTCTGTACTCATTTTTTTCTGCCTGAGCCCCATTGTAGTCAGTGTAGATTTATGTACTGGAAAGTAATTTAGAAGATATTAGTATTCATAGGTACCATATTTACTTTATGAGGAATGGCATTGATACATTTGCCTTTTGACATCATCTTTGTGATACGATTTTGCTCTCAATGAACCTTTTGCTTGCTGCGTGCCATGGGGGAAGTGCCACAGAGAACATTATTTGTCTGTGGCTATGTCCTGCAGGACTGGCCAAACGGGATTCTTTCACATTCAGTGGAAAGCTGTCAAGATAATTAAAGTTTCAATTATTGACTGGAATGCGGCCTAGATTCCTTAACTGATGAATGGGACAAGGTCTTGTTTACCTTAGGTTTTTGCTCAAGTTCCTCACCATGTAGCACACGGTTCAGTTCAGCTGCACTAACAACAAGAAAAGCACACGGCCCAGCTAATACTGCTGTCATTTGGAGCATATTTTTTGGCACTGTAATCAGACCAGTGGTGAAATGGAGTCTTATTTATAGCAGCTTTATGACATTTTGCCTATCACCTTTAAAGACATAGGGCACACAGTACGCAGACAGTAGAGACCAGGACTTTGAGAGCGCGAAGTACCGTGCTTGTGTCAGGATGGCCTAGGGCAAGCCCAGATGAGACATAGCAGTAATCACTGTGTATCAAACTCCTGGAGCTGGAAAAACACCTCTCCTTAGCGAGAGAGTCCTTTTATAGCTCTATACGTGGCCTCATTTCACAAATTTTGTATGTACGGCTCAGTCTTTAATTATGAAATTATAAATACATTAGGGAGGCTTGGAAACCGATTTGGAGCCGCGCACGCCCCATGAACGAAAATTGCTGGATGTTTTTCATTTCCTCATTTCTAAGTGTGCAATCCGGTGCCTTTGTTACCGCACACCATCAAACACGGAATTATTAACTTCTCGTGTTTTTCGCGGCAACAAAGCACTCGGAGTTTAAGAGCCCTGTCCCGGCGCGCCCTTGAACAGCAGCCGTGTTGCAGTATTGCAGTATTGCAGTATTGGAGTATTGCAGTTTTGCACAGTTTCCCCCCCCGGGCCCGGCACCTTCTCTGCCCCGCCGCTCCCCTCACGGAGCTCACCCCGCCCCACCGCTAGGGGGCGCCGCCGCCGCCGCGCACACCTGCCCCCCCCGCGCCGCTGCGGGCGCTGCGCTGCGCCGCGCATGCGCGGCCCGGCCCCGCAGGTCGGCTGAGGGGACGCGGCGAAGGTGGCGGCCGCTCCTCTCTCGAGGCTCGGCAGGTACGTGCGGCGGGGGCGGCGCGGCACCGGCCCCGGGTCCGGCTCCGCCAGCGGGAGCGTGGGGTGGCTGCCCGGGCTGTGGCTCCCCGCTGGTGCTGCTGCACCTGCCCACCGACGCGTCTCCGGGAGCCTGTGCCCGGGCGGGCGGAGCGGGCGCCGCCGGGGAGCGCTGCCCGTAGCCGGGGCGCCGTGCCCGGGCGCGGGCTGGCTGTGGCGGCTGTGGGTCCCTACCCGGAAGAACGTGGGGACAGGTGGCGGCCCGGGCCGAGTCGCCGTGCCCGTCTGCGGCGGGAGGGCGTCCCCGGATCCGTCGGGGCTTGCGTGGGCACGGAAGGGGCAGTCGGCGGCAGGGACGCGCTTGTCCCCGAGTCCAGCCGCGGTCGAAGGCAAAACTGGGTAAAAGTAATTCTCAGGGATCACCCCGGGAAGTGCCGGGAGCACCTGCCCCGGGAGAGGCAGCGTTGGCGGACAAAGAGCCGTGGCATCCCCGGGGCCGGCGGTCGGAGCAGCTGCCGTGCTCCACTCGTAGTGCCCGTGCGGGGCCCGAGGGAAGGCGGCCCGGCGGCGGTGACCAGGCGAGGAGAAGCTGAGCCAGCGCTGAACGCTTCGCCTCCGCTCGCAGGGCTGTCGGCCGAGGGGCGGCAGGTGCGGATCCGGGGAGAGCGCCGAAGGGGGCGAAAGGGAGCGGGGGGAGGGCCGGGCAGAGGCTCTCTGGGGTTCGCAGCTTTCACACCCCTCGAGGGTCGCCAGAGCGGCGCGGGTAGGGACCGCGCTGTGGGACAGTGGGGCTGCGCTGGCCCGTAGTGTTTGGGCTTGCTTTATGGCTTGTCGGCCAATGTTGAGGGTCATACTTAGTCGCTGATAAGTGGTCTTGTAAGGTGAAGTAGTTAAGTAGCGTATTTGACTAAGTCCTAATTTCTAATGTAATTGTGTTGGAGAGTAAGGCTCAGAAAGTAAATTTTGGTTACAGGTTGATTTTATGCGATGGGCTATGCAGAAGTTTGTGGTGCCAGGGAGCAGATGCTCCATTAATCTCCCGATAGTCGCAGGGCTTTGGAAGTGGGAGAACACAGAATAACCAAAGCCGTAATGGTACCCTCAGAGTTTGTCTTGCTGACAAAAAGCTACAGTGTTCGTGAGTTTGAAAGTGTTACCTGTTTTGTTTGCAGATAATGTACTAAGGTTTATGCTGCTTGGTTTCTTTGCTGTGTCCATTTTTGAGTGTGTTCTTAAGAAGTCTCAAAAGCAGTTATCTAGATAGGTTAAAAGAATTAATCTACAGACTTGCTGTAACTGAAATTATCAGCTTCTCTTTTGAAGCAGATGTAAGGTTATTCTGACTAGAAGTATGTATTGGCAGCTACCATCTGTTCAAATATTTGTATTCCTCACTATAGGGCAAAACCTGAAGCCTTGTTGCTTTAATATTTTTATTGTTTTTTCTAGATCTGTTTAATGAGTTTTTGGAAGGGTTAAAGTTTGGCCTTCTGTGTTTGTCTCTTGGCAGTCATTCATCCGTTGTGCTTGGTTAATGTTACCTAGTGAGCAAAGAAGGATAAATAATTTACTGTTCTCATTATGCTTTTAATAAATAACAAATGGAGTGCACCTCACAGCTGCGACTGGAATATCCATCTTGTTATGCTATATTTAAAGGGGAATTTTTTTTTTCTGTAGGAGAACAGAACAGTCACAAGAAGCATTTTGATTATAGACTGCAGCTATCTTCATAGCTTTTATTGACTTGGTTTAAAAATTCATGTAAAATATGAAATGAGATAGTCACTCACTGTTCCACTTAGGTTTATGGATTTTCTCAGAAAAGAAATGTGTACTTTGGATTTTTATTTTTAAGTCCTTTTTCAATATGGCATGTAAAATTTTGTCTTACTGTAACCTGTCAAGACTTGTATTAGAGATGTTATTAGCACTAATATGCTAACCATTTTTTAATAAATTAAGAAAATATTTCTTTAAATGTATTTGCAGATACAGTGTCAAGAAATTCATGGCAATGTTACTGAAGTTTAAGTTTACTTACTGAATATTTTCAATGTTAACTGAAAACGAGAGGGTCTTTATGTCCAAGTCTTGGCAAGAAGGACACTACTGTCATTGTGATCAGGTTTAAACCTGAGATGGGCTTGTGAAGTTGTTTCCAAGATAAGGCAGAACAATGGTCTGCTTTAAAAAGAACAGCAACTGCAAAGAGAATCATATTTTCAGTTTAATTAACTTGGTTTCAGAGTCCTTGTAAACAGAACTGCATTCTTTGAATGTTTGTTTACAATGAAAGTTTGGGGTATTCTTTGCCTTTGCAAAGCACTGACTTTTCACTCTAGTAAGAGGTGCACTATCTACCAGACTCTAAACAATGTTTATTTATATGTTTCACAAGCACTTCATAAATATAGGTCATTGAATCTCATGTGCTGCTTGTTTCTGTAACAGAGACACTTAGTTGCTGTCTGTAGCCGTATTTTTCTAGTTGAAGATGCCCCTGTAATAAAGTTTTTAAAAAAGATTTTTTTCTCATCAATTCATCAAAACAAAAATCCTATTAACTTCATAAAATCCTGCTGTCAAGTAAACTGTTTCTTTTAAAACAGTGCAAAGTAGTGTTTTCAGTGCATAAAGTGAGAGTAAAAATAGACCCTCATCATAGTGTTACATGACAACACTAGATGGAATGCAGTAGAAAAATATTCTCACGTTAAAACAAGTGTGTTTCTGCTAGCTGTTAATTTCTGTAGATTTGCTGAACTTACAACTTGCTTTCCATATATTGTCTTGCCTAATATATCATGTGTTGGTAAATACATGGTGTGAGGTCACTTGAAAATAAAAGTAGAATATGTAAAGACTGGAGAAGTCCAGTGTTTTCTTTTCTTTCATATCTTACTGGCTCAAAGAAAAGAAAAAAAAAGTTTTGTTTTGGGTTCCTGGAGCATAAATTTCTATCATAATTGCAAAATTTTAGGATTGGGAATTGTTTTTCGTAAACCTTAAAGGAATTCCTATGCCAAATCTTGAATTGTGTTCGTTCTATCAACTGGCATTAATAATGGTATTTAAACTTGCTTGAAATCTCTGGCTAAGCTTAAATATAAAACAATTTTGGAAGAAAATCTACCAAACTTAGTCCTGTGCCTACATTTCATGAATACCTTATACTGGATGGATGTAATTGAATTAGTTTTGAACTTGAAATTATTGCCCGTATACGCCTTACAACAATTTAAATTTTAAACTGCCTATTTGCATCTGATAGGTTTGAAGTAGCAGTACTTAATTGAACTGCTTCTTTAAAAGATATTCATTACTCCACTATTTTTAATTCCCTACTGAGTTCTTTAGAGTTTAAAACACATTGCATTCCAGGCTCTACAATGCCAAATATCTAAAAAAAATTTTTTTTTTTTCCTAAAGTGACTGAGAAGAATGCAGGCCCAGTGGTGGGCTAATGGTAGTCTTTTGGAGGAAAAAGCTGCTTTCCAGACCCCTCCCACATGTGCTAAAGCAGATTTTGGAGTTCAATAAATGAAGTCTTTGAGACTCAGTTACATATTAAAAGGGCTGCTGCATGGAGGTTAAATCACAGTGGCTAATGGGCACGTTCTTTTGATAAATACTAACTAGAGTGGTGAAAATGTTTAAAGGTGTTAACTCTCTTCCTTAGGGGATTTTTTTCTTCCTACTCAAGCAGGTAGTCATTCTATTATGATTGTACTCTTTTACTATTAAAGCTAAAAATAAGATTACTGATGTGTGAGATGTTTGGTGTTGGTATTGCTTTTAAATGGACTATAGCAGTCAGGAGATTGTTCAGAATTGTTATCTTCAAAGTGTCTGGTATTCAAAAGCAATCTGTGAAAGGCAAACTCCAGACTTCGTAGTAGGTGGTTTTCAACATTTTTTTTTTTTCAAAAGGAAACAAACCACAATAAATTACTTCTTTTCAGGGAGCTTTTTAGTATTTAGTCATTGAGTGCCTTGTAGCTAAACCCCTCTTCGAGTAATAACAGAAAAATTAGGTTAAGCATTTTGATTTGACTGCTGTGAAAAATGTTTGTGGGTCTTGATTTATGTTAAAAGCTTTAGGAAATTTTAAACCAGCTGTTGTTAAACTGGTTTCTTTGTAGTGCATTTTAGTTTACTATTAGAGAGAACAGCAGATCTGAGCATAGTTTCCTCATGAAGTTGTGGTTAGTCAACAGGGCAGGTGTGGCAGCAAAGAGGTAATAAAAAGTGACATTTTTTCAGCTCCCTCCAAATTTGCATTATTTCCAGATGAAAGCATAAAGAAATGTATTATTTTGTTGTTTCATCCTAATTTATTACAGTATTTGACATTTTATGTGATCCTAATTACATAGTACCAACTAAGACAAAAATAATCACATTTGGTAGGCACTGATATGATTCCAAGCTTTCACCTTTTATTAATGTGGTAGGAAAATTACTAAGAAAATTAATTATTTTATTTAACATATGTGCTGTCCTGAAATGTCAGAATATCAGCTTTTGTTCACAGTAGCAGAATTACTACTAAAGAGTGCTGTGTCAACAGTGTGTGGTTTTTTGCACACTATCAGGTTGACTCCTAGTGAAGCTCTCTCCTTGCCATTTGCTTCATGTTCCTTCACAGCAAGGCTGTTCATTGCTGTCTTAGTCAATAATATGAATCCTTCCTGGAAGCCTTAATGAAGCCTCTAATCTTTCACAACCCTGAAATTAATGTGCTTTTTTAATCCTCCTTCTCTTGCTTACCATTACTTTGAAGAGTTCTCTCCAAAAGAGAGCTTTCAATTTTACAACCACCTGGCTTTTGCATGTATGTTTGGTTTCATTAATGTGTAATGTGTCTTCATAATGGTGTGTGTGAGTCTTGAAACAGAGATATTTAATATAGACTGCTTTGTCTTGTTTGGGTGGTGTACCCAGCTTATGCCTGCTCACTGCCTAGTGAGAAGTAATCTTAGGAAAGAAAAAAGTTGTGAATGGAAAGTGTTTTACACAGATGGTTTGCTTGTGAGTGCCCGTTTGACAGGCTATGGGAAAAATATAGCTGAGGGACTTTATTTTCAGCTCTTCCAGGAATAACTTGTATAACTTTTTAAACTTTCTTACTTCCTGTATCAGAGAGAGCTTGTTTTTTGATAGCTGAGAAGTTATGCATGGACTTATTTACTGTTTAGGCTGAGGTCAATATTTAATGTATAAGCAGAGTGATAGTCTTGGAGTCTTGGAAATACCCTAGTCTTTTTGGTTTGGGCTCTTCCTTTTATTTTATTTAACTGTTAAAAATACTGCAGGATATAGGGATATAGCCAGGTTAGGTGTAAAAGCTGTAGAAAAGAGTTAAGTGGAACATTTCTCAAAGGAGTGGGACCATGTAGGTAGGATAGATTCTTCCCATCCATCCTCTGAACATATTGTTTTATAGGGTAAATTATTGTGATGGTCCAGAGGGACAGCTAGAAATGCATATTTGAACATTTGAAAAATAATAAGTAGGCTTTCAATTTTTGTTTCTCTGTGTGAGCCAGCATGGCCTTCTGGGCTTCAGAATGTAGACAAATTTGTGTCTGTTATCACAAATACATGAAATGGTGCATCTTTTAACCTGTTGCTTACTCTGTGTACTCAAAGTATTTGGTCAAAACAGAAAGCCCTAAGATTTGTACAGAAATAGTAAAATAAATTAACAAACAACAAAGAAGCATTTCTTGAGCCCTTTTTTATTCTTGGAAAAGGCTAGGTAGTACTTTTTAAAAAACCAGTTTTTTGAAAAAAACCTTGCTTAGCAAAATTCAGCCCAACAGGGTGTGCAACTTTAAACAGTGGTACTGGTGATGTGAAGTTCCATGATATCTCTACTGAATATCAAGGCAGACTGTGAGTTTTAAGAGTGACTAGCAATGCATCTTTCAAACTTGTAATAGAAACTAGTCAACAGCAGAAGCATGCTCCTGTTTTGGTCTCAGGTGGATCTCAATTTCTGCTTCTGTTGTGTGGATTTGGATAAGCTTTCCTAGGTGCTGTAGAAAAGGCAAGGCATCCAGGCAGCCCTTCTGCATCCATGCTCAGAGCCTGTGTCTTTTGTTAGTTGTGAAGACTGGAATCCAAAGAATTGGGAATTATAAGTGACAGGTAGGTGTTACCAGTACAGTGATGTTGGGTATGGCTGACTTGATGGTCAAAGTAAAGGAGTATGGTGGGAACAAAGAAAGGGAAAGTGTGTAGATGTGGCCCTGAATTTGAGATCTAGAACATGGATTTTTTTTTAACTGGGGTGGTGAACTATAAAGATGGCAGTATTGTAGCTTGCTAAATGTAAACCAATTTGTAATAATTGCATTGTATAGCTGAAAACATTCTTGAAATTAAACTTTAAAGAGATGTCTTGTAGCTGTGTCAGTTCCTTCATTTTAATTTGTCTACTTAACAGGCTTTATCATCATGCAGAGCATCTAATTATAAGGGTTCTAATAGTTAATAAGAACTGTAGGGAAAACAAACAGCAGTATTTGCCAAATTTGCCTAAAGTCTAAAGTAAGCTTTTCATCTGTGTATAGAAAACCTTCAAAGCCCAAAACTGAGACAGCGCTTTTCTGTGCAAATCATATTTGTGCAACTGCTCTTGATAGTACAAAATAAAACAAATTTCTGCATAAAATTTTCTGCAGAAAAGGAACCCGAAATAAAAACATTCCTTTTTGTTTACGTCCTTTTTTTCCCTTAAGTCTGGGCAGATTTTTAGAGGGGAGTGAATTTGGTTGGTTTTTTTGTTTTTGTTTGGTTTTTGTTTTTGTTTGGTTTTTGTTTTTAGCAATGAATATATTCTTACTGTCTGAATTTCTCCCACATGTACCTGCTGATGTGGCAAAACTCCTTGTTTCACACTGCAATCCTTGAGATGCAGAACAGTTTTGAGTAATGTTCTTTGAGTTTAAGATGACCAGAAAGTCTTAATTTAACTAAAATGTTACTTCATATGTAATTTTGGGATTCTGTTCTTGATGTCTCCTGTGAGTTTTGTGAAGTCACTAACGGAGTGGGTGTACACGTGAGTTGATGGCATCCTCTCTTCACTGTTATGACTATCATCTTTCTAGATCTTTCCCCTTGTCTTTTCAAGTGTAGGATCCAAGCAACTTTCTCTGTAAAATACTATGTATTATTTTGTTTAGATTTGTTTTTTTACTTTTGAGCCTTTCTTCGGTATTTATGTAACATGGAAAAGGGTTTTGTTTTGTTGTTGTGGTTTTTTTTGGTTTTTTTTTTTTTTGCAGTGAATAATTAGTGCTAAGTAATTCCTTCACAAATTTCTTCATACTACTTCCAACATACAGTTTTGAATTATGCAAAGATTTTTGTCTTCCCTGATAAACTGCTGGAAAGTAGAACTTGTAAAAATCACGTGTTGTATGTGTTTTCTGTTGATCTTATGAAAAGCATATGTAATTAAAAAGTAAATAGAAAAATTGTCAGTTAAATTGCCAATTCTTAGTACGCTTTATCTAAAATATATTTTTGGTATACTTGTTCACAATTGTCATATTCACTTAATCATGTGATGTGTTAAATATATACCATCATACTTCATGAGGGATCTTATTGGCTAAGTCTGTCATTCAGTTAACTGTTAGAAGATCAGATAAGTAATTTAGCCAAAACCAATACGGATTGTAATTTATTTAAAGGTTCACTTATTTCTGTCCTATATTATTTGCTTCATTGAGATGAAAAGTGGAAGCTTGGAAATTTTTTTCTTCACTGATTCCCTGGTCTACCCCACTTCCATGAATGAAATATATTTGTTTTGATATGAAACAGCTCGATGATATTAAAAATTGTATGGTTTTATGATGTAGCGTTAGTTCTTGATTTCATCATCCCATTTAGATGTAGAGTCTGTTCCATTCTATCACAAAGTACTCTGAACATTTGAGTTCTTTTTAAATTCAAATAGCTGTCAGTTGTATTTAAGTATTTCCTGTTTACTTTTTGATTATGTGATTATTTCGTTTAGGGATTCATATAATGAGGCTTTTATTATGGCCAGTGACCCCTTGGAAGGCTTCCATGAAGTGAACCTCGCTTCGCCGACTACACCAGATCTTCTTGGAGTAAATGAGCCAGGGACTCAGGAACAAACTACCTCACCCAGTGTAATCTACCGACCACATCCTTCTGTTGTGTCCACACCAATCCAACCCAATGCATTAAATGTTTCTGACCTTCCTACACAACCTGTTTATTCATCTCCCAGACAACTGAATTGTGGAGAAGTACCAGGTGTCAGGTAAATGCAGTGTATCTTTTTATTTTAAATTGTTGATATTTGTTGCATATAAACTATTTGCTTCATTAAAGATACAATTTTAATATTAATTTATAATGTTGTAGTATTAAATTGTGTCCATAATTATATGTTCAACATCACTATTGTCATTTCTAAAATACTTATTCTTAATGTATTATATAAATAAAAATTATATTGCTTTCTTTACAGCATCAATGTTAACGACGCAGTACTTTGTTCTACCTCTGGACCCCAGAGTGGGTCACTCAATCACAGTAATGCCAGGAAGGAGAGCAATAACGTAGAGAGGGAGCTTTTGCAGGGTACTACAGTAGCAGATGTTGCTGAAGGAAATGAAGATATTTTTGGGTTGAGTACAGACAGTTTATCTCACTTACGGAGCCCATCTGTACTGGAAGTAAGAGAAAAGGGCTATGAACGATTGAAAGAAGAACTTGCAAAAGCTCAGAGGGTAAGGTTCGTGGTCTTGTTTCCTCCCTCTTTTTCTCTTTTGAAAGTGTTTCTAATATTGCAGAATGATAGATGGGCCAGAAGGTGCACTTGAATTCTGCTGATTTCTTATAGATTTGTTATGGTGTAATTATTAAATGCAAAATTTTCTAAGCAATGCTGATGTCTTAGAATTATTCTTTGATACTGGTTTTTTTTCTGGTGCTGCTGCTGCTACTTAACCATGGAAGCTTATGCTGCATTATCTGGTTAAACACACTTTTTGAAATGTAGGCTTTTTATCATTCTGACATTTGAGAATAGGAGTAATTTTCTGTCATTCTACTGTTACTGAATATGTATTTATAGACACTGATTATATACCTTTAGTGTCTTCTTTCCTCTGGAGTTTAAAAGTGTAGCATGTGTCATGGAATTTATAAATGCTTTAGAAACGAGTATTTCGTAGGGGAATGCCTGCATAGGAAAGAAGCAGTAAAAATGTCTCTGGTGTTCTTTAGAGTACTGTTACACTACACTTCAAATTGAATATGGATACCTTTGAAGACACTGTGTCTCAAGTCATTAATATTTGTAAAGCGCTTTGTCTTGTTTGGATGGACAGTGCTATATAAATGCAAAGCCATTATTTATCATTTTAACATTTCTCTGTGCTTAAGTTTTTGAGTAGATTTTGTGCTATTTGTATCTGTGCCCTTTCTTCTCTCGATGATTCCATTCTTGTTAGGTTTAAGCTTGTCTTGTGTTTGAACTTTCTATCCTCTGTTTGTTATCTTGTTGGATGCAGTCATCATTACTGTCATAGTGAACCTTAACTATGGATTCAGACATCGCTTTTTCTGTTCATTGTTTTATTGCTGAGTAGTGGCTTCCTTTGCTAGTGTGTGTGTTTGCTTAGGTTTTGACCATTGAAAGAAAACATTAGCCTGAGCTAAACTTGAGGACCTTGCATGTGAATATATAATCCTAGCAGTTAAACTTGGAACCCTAGAAAATGAGAACAAATTAGCATCCAAACTTCAGAAAAGCTCTACAGTATACCAAATGACAGCTCATGTACTTGAAAACCACAACTTGGATCTGCTACTTACAGCTTGGAATGATCTAAAAATCTTATTCCAGTATATACTGCTTTGCCTCTTTAAGATTGAAATGTTTCCTATTTCACTCTGGAGTTTGTTAAGGCTGTTCTTAAGGAAATGGCATGAAAGCTGCTAGGACATACTTAACTGCATGTTGTATGTTTTCAAACTCTTTGTGTGGTCTTAACAAAAGCAATTCACCACTAACTTGAGGCTATTGATGTCAGAGTTCTTCTTAATTCTCAACTCTTCGTGTGATTCTTACCAGTGTTATACTGGAGAGGTAACTTGCTTTGCTTTCTTTCTGAACTTGCACTGTTTCATAATTGCTTAGTCATGTCAGAGGTCTGTAAAGACTGTACAACAATAAACCCTATTTCTTCCATTATACCTGCTTTATTCCTTTTCCTGCATGACGACTGTTTTTGCTTATCCTTAACTCATCTCTGGTATCTTTCTTAAAAAACTCATGGCTGTTCACATAGTGCTGTATCCTCTCTGTGATATTCATATGTCATGCAATCTTTAAACTTCTGTTTCCAAGCATATTCACTTTTGTTGATGAGTACTCAGTTCAAATACTGTAGGGATGTAATAAATAGGTAGTGTCTTTGTATAACTTGTCTTTTGTGTAATGGCTTTAAATTCTCTGTAATTCTCTGTGCTGTTTACTAGTGAGAAAAATGAGAATTACAATTTGCACGTGAATTTAGTGAGCTTATTGAGCCTGGAAACTTTACAGGCTACAGAAAGTGAACAAAGTAAATGCAAATTTGTTATTTTGCATTTTTCATTTGTTCCAAATTTCCTACTCAAACTGTGTGTGCTATTGTACTGTACATTAGAGATTGGTTTGAATTTGTTGCAGATGTGATCTGAAAGGGAGCTAGAAAGGAAAGAGAAATTTAAAGTTTAGGGATCCACAGATTATTTTTTTAACTTTGCTTGGAGTGTAACTTTTTTCAAAAAGTGCTGTCATTTTTTTAAAATATTATATAATGTATGTATGTCATGTAATTGTTAGACATTTCAATATGGTTCCTGAATAAATTATTCAGTAATAGAATAAGTATTTTTTTTTCCTGAATTGTATGTGCCTTGGATTTCTTAAGACTATAGACTTCTTAACATGAACAGCATTGCTGGCACAATTGGTTAAAAAAGTCTTTCAAAAGCTTGTGCCTTAATGAGAGTAAAATACACTTTTTACTTCAATCTAGATCAGTTGCAGCATCAAATAATGTCATAAAATTGGGAGGAAGGTTAAGGGTCAGAGGTTAACAGCAATGCTGAACTCTGTACTAATGGATCATGTACAATTCTACATACTTTTGCCTTAAAATGCTCCCTTAATTGAAATGACAGATTTTTTTTTTTTTCAATCTTTGAGACCATTCAGATAATTTTTTTGTTTACTTTTTCACTCAAGTTGTAATTTCTGGCTGTATTCTAAAGGTGGAGATGAGTAGCATTTGCTTTAGGTCATTGGAACCCTTCTTGTTTCATGAATCTTCTAAAGCAGCTTCAGGGAAATTGAGGTGGTGTTAAAAGACTTGGTGATTGTGATGCCTGGGACCTTATGGCCTCAGGTCTCTATGCATTTGTGGTTTCTCTGCCATGTTTGGATTGAGCTCTGTCACTGTGGTTATTGACCATAGGTCAACCTCACGTAGATAGCCTCCCAGAGAATAGTGATGCTATTTTGATGCATGGTAATTCTTGATACACAAATTTAGTGGAGTCCTTGGGAGGGAATACCTTTTCCTTTTCATCTGAGTTAACCAGCACACTGCATGTGTTTTCTATAGCTTACCTGTAGTTTCTGGGCTTTAGTATTTAATAGTCATGTTTTTCTTGAATTTTTATATGATTGGAACCAAAGCTGTTTCCATGTCAAAGAAACTGGTGTTTTAGCCCTCTTTGATGAGGAAAGAGCAGTCTGCCAGAGATGATGGTAACATGTTTGGTTTCCATGGTTCCTGTGGTCTTTTAGAGTAAGGTCTATACAGTTGTTAGTAACTAGTAAAACCATGTTTGACTTTCTGTAGTAAAATGTGAATTAATTATATTTTCCTAGTACAGTAAAATTAATTTGTTTTCCCCCAATACAGTAATTCCTGTGAAAGAGGTGATAGTATAGAATGTATGGTCAGTTTCAACATAGTTCAAGAACCTGTTTTTCAGAATTAGAATTTTCTTTCAAAGGCTTCAATTTCTGTATACATTTTTAATCTAAAAAAAACCCTGAGTGTTGCAATTTGATCTCCAATCTTCAGATCTGTAGTGAAACATGGTATTTTAAAACTCTGCATGGATTAATCAATAAACAGGTTCACAATAACTAACCAGGAGTTCCAGTGGTAGTATACAGTACTATCCAGCATTTTAAGATTTCTGTTATTTCTTGTAAGTTAACAATGAAAATGAGGGTGTGTTAGAACTGTACTGAAGTGTATGCTTTCAATCTTTTTAAAATCAAATTGCAGCTGAACTGTAAGGCCACAGGCTTGTGAAGGTTAAAGATGCATTGGTTCTCTGAAGGTGTTTTAGCAGCTCCTGGCTGTGTTGGATGAAAGTTTCCACACCTCTTACACTGTCACAGTGCACTGTAGGCAGAGAAATTTTCTCAGGCGAGTAGAAAGAAGGCTGCATGAAAGCAAAATAGAAACATCTTCACCCACACCATAAGATAATTCAATAGTTTGTGAAATGCTGCTAACTTTGAAAGCAGTTTCTGCATCTTCTGTCACATCAGATCACTTCCTTGTGAATCTGGCTGCAAAGGACTGATTCTTATGTAGCTTGTTTGTGTGCTGAGTGAAGACCAGTCAAATAGGAGTGCATTTAGTGTAAATTCTTCTTTGACAACTTCAGAATTCAACAGTATCCCACAGTTCAGAATTTAGGAGATATCTGTAGAAAATATTCTTTCCTTGGTATTATGCCTCTGGTTCTGATTTGGTTAAATTGCTGAGCTAGATGTAGGATAATTTTCTTCCTAGAATGTAAAGTGTGAATGGTTTTGAAGCAGTAATTTGCAATTCTTATCTCATGGTTCTTTTTAAATACCCACCCGGTAGTCTGAGAAGATCAAAGAGAAATAACAATAAGACCCTTTGATACAGACCTTTTTTAACTGTAAAGTTTTTTTTTTTATGCAAGTTTATTTTTTTTTCTTGCCTTCTATGTGTTTGTAGTGTGCTTTTTGTTACTCATCTTCATGTAGTTACTTTTTCAGAGCAGTGTAAAGGACTGCAGCATGAATGGCTAGTCTAGCACACAGTTTTCTTTTCTGCTTTTTTATTGGGTCTGTCTGGGAAGTCTCCAATAATGCCTTTAAGCCATAGGCAGTAGTTATGTTTCTAATAACTGCTAAGCTTTTTGCTTTGGGCACTCTTCATTTCTTCCCTGCCTAAAAAACCTCAGCTTAAATTTGCTTGGCAGAAATAATGTTTTACCTTATGCTTCTCCTGAATCATGTCATGGAAACTTGCCTAGTGTTTTACAAATCCAGCTAAGCAGCCGTACATAGTAGATTGCCTGGTGTTATCTTTTTGTTTTTGTTAAGAAACTTTACTCATCTGCCTAAATTTCAATTGAATCTCTCCTAATCTTTTCAGTTGCAGGCAAAATGTAACTGTTCTATATAAGTAGTGTATCAGTAGTGGTAGGTGAGCCTGTGCCAGTTTTACTTGTTGTTTGACTCTTGACCTGAACATTGATACAATCTGCTTTTAAGAGGTGTTGATGTGTATGTAGCATTGTCCTTATAAATCAGGGAAGTAAACCAAAGGAAATGTTGATGTTTTCTCTGCATTTTTAGAAAGTGTTTCAACTCTTTTTTGATCTTTAAGCATTTTAGATCAGAATCATCAATTTCCGGATTAAGAACCATACTTTATATGGGAAATAACTTTAAACCAACACAAAGTGATTAATTTTTCCCCCTTTCTTTTTTTAACCTGTTTTTTATTTTTTTTCTCTTGTGTTTAGTTTTTTGTATTCCTTTCTCCTTCTCTTGCCTCCATCTATAGCTACTTTCCTGCTGCCTTTTTTCTTTTGTTTGTTTGTTTGGTTTATTTTGCCTTTTTTTGAGAAAGAGGTCACTGTGTGCAGAATGATAGCTAGCAAGTAAGATTTGAATAAAATTTGAGAAATACTGTGTTTGGAAAAATCCCCATCATTTAAGTGATACCTCACAAAATAGTTGCAGATTAGAAAGCAAAAAATCCAGATGACAAACAAACTAGACTAAAAATCAATCAAAATGTTCACAGTTAAAACCAAATAAAAGAAGGCTAGAATAATGCCTTTGATACTAAAAGATTCCAGAAGAGTCCCTAATTTCTTGTCCATAGGAGCTGAAGTCAAACTGGATTCTTCAACTTACAGAAAAATCTATTTTCAATTTCACTGCTGAGTTTGAGAGCAAGACCTAATACCAGCATGCTACAAGGCAAAATGCAGCTTCCCACATAGTTGTATGTAATATTACTGCAGTCATGAAGACTTTGGAAGAAATACTAACCACCTTCCAAAAACACAAGAGGACCTGCCATTTGGGCCTTTTTTATGGCTCTCTTGTGACTGGCCTCCCTTTTTCTGAAGATAACTATTTTTCACTGGTTTCTGAAGGTTTTCAGAGCAAATAATTGCTAGACTGTATTTGAAGTCTTTAACCTGCTAGTGACAGTCTTTGGTCTTGCATTTCAGGTGTAATGGCAGTGTAATACCTTTCTTGGCAGGGGGAAGAGGAAAAAGAGGAGATGGATGGGGATGAGAAGGGAGCTAGGGCCAAAAAAGTTTGAAAGGTCAGAATTGGCTACTTTTCTTTCTTTTACTTTATCTCTACATCCTTTTTCTGCAAGAGATTCCAGGGTTTAATGGATGCAGAAGGGGAGAAGAGCTTTTTTTCAAATTTCTTGTCAGCCTTTTTCTACTTCTCTGCAAAGTACCCCACCTTATCCTCAAGATGGATGAGATTGGGCATATCTAACACTTATACTGTCAAATCTTGTTAAAATCTTACTGTAAAAATGATCAGACCTTCACTCAAATTTTAGTGGGTTAATGAATTTTTAATTTCATTAAGTTGCTTTAATTTTATTTGTAAGTCTCCATAAACAAGGGCCAGGATATAATTAAAGTATGATTTTAGGAACATTATAAGGAGATATTTTGAAGATTGTATTTGTAGTAAAGTATATTAAAGAGTAATTTAGAATTGTGAATTGTCCTTAGCGAGTGCTTTTTGATTTTTTTATTCAATATTTTTGGTTTTCTAAAAAAGATTAATTTAACCATATTTTAAGAAATGGGTAGACGAACTGGTGTTCTGTCTGCCCCAATAATTAATTTGATCTATATTTTATGTGAATGAAACCTTTTATACTTCCAGGAAAAAAGTTTTTTTGCTTGCTTCAGAGTATTTTGGGAATGTTGGTGTTTAGCTTAGGTGTACGTTAGATTGGCCTGGTATAATTCTGTGCAGCAGGAAGGAACAGCTATATATGCATAGCATTAATTTAATTGTTTTTAGTGTTGACTATTTTGAAAGGCTTTGTTTAGCAAAGGTTTTATGCTCCTCTGATTATTTTCTTCTATTTTTTTGTCCCTCCCTCTCTTATGGTATTAGCTTTAAAAGGCCAAATTACTACTCTAAGTCAGAATAAATAACTTTCAATTTTCCATAGGAGCTGAAGTTAAAAGATGAAGAATGTGAAAGGCTTTCTAAAGTGCGAGATCAACTTGGACAGGAATTGGAAGAACTTACAGCTAGTCTGTTTGAGGTTTGTTGGAGTCTTCGATGTGCTATACTTAAGGGAAGCTGAGCCAGATGTTTTATGTAGAAACCAGTATGTTGTATGCTGAATTATTCTGCAATAAGCTCGTAAAGGGATTTGTGTCCTGAAGACTTGGGTGTGTTGAAGTAGAGGCTTAAGAGAAAGCAGCAGACTTTTCACTTAGATGTGAGACACCTTATTGAGCTTGTCGATCTGCTTAGACACAAAATGAAGAAAATAAGGGAAATATATCAGCTTATTTCTTGGCATAACTATTTTGAGACAGCTTCTCCGTCTGACAACAAGGCTATCTAGATAAAAGCTAAATTTGGGGTTGCCATGGTGACTAAATAGAAAAATAACGTAGTTCCAGATGAATGGAGGTAGCAAGTATATAACTTAACCATGCTTTCAGCTTCTGAATTTTGGCTCTGGCAGCCTGCTGCACCCACAGACTTCAAAAGAAACATTAGTGCTGAGTGATGCACCAGGGTGGAACCTGGTTACCAAGGGAGAAGCCTGAACTTTCATTGGGACCTTTGCATTTGAGGAAAAGGCAGTAGTAACAGGAAAGATTATGAGACTGTATTATACAGAAATAAAATGCTAAATCCATAACTTGAAGTAAGATCAGTTCTCATTTTATCTTAGGAATATATATAGGAATGCTTTGGGCCTAAGTTGTGGTGTCTTTAACTGTCAGAATAAATTTCATAATCCATGGATGATTTATACATTTACTAAATTATAAGCTTTCAGTGTATGCATAAAGATACAGCATTAGATATGTATTAGAAGCAGTTTTTAAGCCTATGATGTTGTATGTAAGTGCTGTTTTATGTTTGAAACATTTGACGTGTTTGAAATATATTTGAAAATACTGACATTCAAAAATCAAATTACAAACTACATCCTGGTAGAGCAAGGTTTAAAATATTAAGCAGTTCCTTTGTATAAAAAAATAAATAGAAGAGTAGAAGGGTATTTTACTATAAATACTTGTGTATGCTGGGGGGGGAAATGTCAGGTATTTTAATTGGGGAGAAATAAAAGGAAAATTATCAGTGAAATTTTTTATTTATGACATTGTATTACTTAGAACAGGAGTCAGTTTGTTAAAAATGTTTGAAATGCAGTTTATCAGAAATAATAGTTTGAGTTTGAATTGTCCAGACTTTTATAGGCATGTTACCCTCAGTTTTCTTTTGTGATTTGATTTAATCTGATTTATGATTTGAGGCTCTAACAAGACACAGTGGTGAGGTTTATTGATTTTTTTTTTTTTTTTTTTTTTTCCACTGGGATCTACCACCCCTTAATTCATTTTTAATTTTGAATCCCACTAATATCAGCTGCCATATAAATGGATATGCTAGGGCTTACATTATTGCATCCCAGTGGAGGATTGAGACTTGTTTTGCACAGCTGGGTGCATATTACACTGTAATAGCACAGTAACATGCTTTGCTTTCAAAGATGCATCACTAAGCAGAAACTGCATGATCAATGTTAAATGTACTTGTACACATTGTATAAATGTGTATGTTGCCATTCCTGCATGTGTCTTGTTACCTATGAGAATTTTACAAACCCATACTATACAGCTGTGTTGTATGCTAGTGGGAGCCAGATCTTTTGGTATGACAATGTATGAACTTTTTGGTTTTATTTATATAGTGTCCAGATATGCTAGGCGCTTTACAGATATGAAAAGGATCCTATCCCAAGTAATTTGGTTGGTGGCTCTGATATTTCCATTTTTGTTGCCTTCAGTAAGTACCACGTAAGAACAGTAATTTGATCATAGGCACAAATTGCTGGATCAGAGCCTAAACAAATACATTATACAGACAAAGGGCTTAAAGTTATGGGGTAAAAGGATGTTGGAAAAACCCTCAGTCCTTTTATGCTTCCTTCTTTATTGGCTTAGCCTTGTCTCTTTACTTGGATTGTTTTATTAGTGCTTTTTCCATTCTACTTAAAAAGTGCTTATTAAATGATGAAGTGTTTTTATGCTGTTGTTTTGTCTGTTTTATTGATGGCAAGAATTTAGACTTCATAGTTGTTTAACTGGTTCCTTCATGCCAGAAGGAGTTGTCTAAAACTGGTTATTCTGGCTACAAGAAGGGAGAAGTTCTTTTGAATGTGCTACTGTGCCTATGTTGCTTTTGTTGCTACTGGTCGAGTCTTTCTCTTGGGGGTCAAGGAACTTGTCAGCCACTGAAGCGTGACTGGAGCCTGGTGTTCATGACAGGTATTGTTCCTGCTGGAGTGGGGTGGGTGCAGTTGCTGAATGTCTGAATCTGGTCTCAGAACCAAGGAGAGCCTTAGTTGGCCAATGATGAATCACAATCATAGGTTTGTAGGAATTTTTTTTTTTTAATGTAGCTGTTTCATTTCAGACTATTGCACATCATAATAGTCACAAGTAGTCTTCTTGAAGCGAATGTCATTAGTTGTTGGATTTTTAAAATTTGTGTGAAGCATTTACACTAGCTAAACATCTTTTATAGGAAGCACACAAAATGGTTAAAGAAGCAAATGTCAAACAAGCTGCAGCAGAAAAACAGTTAAAAGAAGCACAAGGAAAGGTGAGTTATTCCCCAACTTGTTTGTTTTGTATTTTCAGGCTGTTTTAAATCTGAATTTTATCTACATAAAGATGTAGATAGAGCATTACCTCTATACATTTTTTGGATATATATATTCAGTTGTTTTGTGTTGCTTGATATATTCTTAGTGAACATCCATGTACACAGTGTTTCAGCATCATGTCAGCCAGCAAGGTGCATAGGAAGCCAATGCTACTACAATATGCAATTGGCTTGGCATCCGTGTGTTAGTGCTGTTGGAAGATGAAGTTTTGATTTGCACCATGATAGCTGGAGATGTTTTTAATTGATTTAATGTATTTATAAACTAATACATTTTTTGTTTGTTAATGACTTTATTCTCCCCTGCCCCATGAAGATTGATGTCCTCCAGGCTGAAGTAGCAGCATTGAAAACACTAGTACTGTCTACTTCACCAACATCTCCGACTAAGGAGTTCCAGTCTGGTGGAAGAACTCCTTTTAAAAAAGGCCATGCAAGAAACAAGAGTACAAGCAGTGCTATGGGTGGCAGTCATCAGGATCTTACCATGATGCAGCCAATTGTAAAAGACTGTAAAGAGGTAGTACATAAGTATTGTTCTCTTTTTCTGATAAACTGGCTTTGTTGTTTTGTTTTTTGCTCACAATAAATAGAGTATATCTTAAATCTTTATTTAATGCTTCCTATCTTCGAGATATTTTTCATTAATGAAATAATTTTCCTTACATAGCAGTAGATGGGGATTTTTCCAAGTCTCATTTACCTTTAAGTCATTAAGGGAATATGAGATAAGATTTCAAATATTGGAATTGCATGTAGTGATGAAAAAAACCCAAACAACAGAACTGAATGATAAGTCCTGCGTGGCTTTTCTATGAAGTCCATTACTGAAAGTTCATAAACTTTCATAAGCATTGTATAAACTGTCACAGAAAAGAGGAAGAATAATTTTATAGATAAGTAGTGGGTGAAAGTGGCCAGTAATTTATTAGAGAACAGGTGACGAGTCACTGGAATCATGTAGCCTGTGTGTGGGTTTTTTTTGTGTGGGTAGGGGGATTTTTGTTTGTTTGGTTTTTCTGGTTGGTTTGTTTTTTAAATCTACTCATGTCACTGAAAATAGGGAAATATTGAGGTGAGGGGTTGGTACTTGAGTCCTTGGAATGGTAGTAGCGAAAATTGACCAAAGTATTGAGAAAGAGGTTATTTTACTGGGTAGTAGATCAGCAGAGGAAATCCAAAAATTAATAAATGAGAAACGAGGCATTTCAGAAAAAACTTCAACTAGCAAGCTTGCAGTTGTGAAACTTGGTAAGAGCTACATTGTACTGGAAAAAAATCTAGTGTCCTTGTTGATCATGGTCTTAAAACCCTGTCTCAGTGTTCAGTGATGGTCAAAGACATACATTTATTAGAAAAGGAATAAATAAAACTAGAAGTATTATACTGCTGTATAAACATGTAGTAAGAGTGTTTCTGTACATACGGCTATGATATATTCATCTCAGAAAGGACACTGAAAATACTAGCAATTGTGACATAGATGGTCAAACCTAATGGAAAGATTTCTGTGTAGAGATACTCGAGGTAGAAGAAAAATCTGCACTCTCAGGTGACATGGGGAAGATGAATAATGAACAATTATTAATGAAAACTCTGGAAGCTAAAAGGAAAATAATTTTTAGTCAGTACATAATGAAACATTGTCACAGAGAAACAAGATTAAAAATATGTTCAAAATAAAGTCTTGCAAAGTGACAAAAGAAAAGCCTCTTGGGATGTTACTCATATGTTATTCATAAAAGGTGGAAAAGAATTTGGTTTAGAAAGCTTCTTTAGCTGCAGACTAGAAGTCTCGAGTCTGTAAAAGAATATACATCACTATCCTTCCCCTCAGATGTCTCTTCAGCCTGCTCTGTGGCTGCTGGCTATTGTCAGAGGGGTAATACGGTGATTGGATCTTTATACTTTATTTTGCCAGTCTTTTGTACTGGACATCATTTAACTATAAACCTAGAAAATTAAGGCATCTTCCAGTTTGTGTTTCATACTCAAAAAAAAAAAAAATCAGATTATTTACAACCTGCTTACTCACTTTCAATGGTATCCAGGATTTTTCCTTGCTAAAACTGAATCCTTGTTGCCCTTCAGAAAAGGAGAGAGCTGGAATGGAATGTAGTTACTTTGTAAGCATCACACCAAAGTCATGGCTCAGTGAAGTTTATAACTGTTGGGCAAGAGTGAGACACCAGAGAAGTCTGTTTTATCTCAGTTTCTCATGGACAGAAGGTGGGAGTCATGGAGGACATGCTGCAGAAGAACCAGTCTACCTGACAATTTTCTTTAGTTAATTCACCTTATTGGCTGCATAAGGAGACACTTCAAGTCTGGTGACTTTCTTCCAGTGGTGGCCCAGAGAATCACTAAGAAGCACACAGGTTTTCCACCCACTGGGACTTGAGTATTTTAATTTCTCTTCTGAGCAGGAGTATTTAATGGAATGTAGAATGGGATGAAAAAAACAAGATTGCCTTTGGCATGGTAGTTAGGACATTGTTTTAAGCAGGGGATACATGCCTTCCCAGCTGTTCCTGTTGTCTAGTGCTTTGTCATTTTGTTTACTGGTTTTATTGGTAGCTGCTCTAAGGTAAATTATTTTGCATTTCTGGGACCTTGGGTCTGAAATCCTAGTTCAGTCCCCTTCTTCCTAGTTGTTCGTGTCACTGAGCTGTTACTCTTTGGATCTTATTCTTCCAATTTTGGGTGACTTGACTTCTAAAGGTGGTCAAGAGTACCTCTGCTCAGGGCTGTGTATTGGCCCTGAGCCAATAGCTTTGGACACTTTTGTAGAGTCTACCACCTGGAGCTTTGTGGTGTGAGATGGAGCTGGGTGTAAATACAGGTCAGCTCTCAGATTTCTTTGTGGAATGTAGCCAGAGTCACGAGTCTCTGGCTGTCCACCCTAAAGTGCAGTGGAGCTAGAAAGCTGCCAACATCCCAGAGAAGTATTTCCTAGCATGTGGCAGTAACCTCTAGGATAAATAGACGTGTGTAATGAATTTAGATATTAAAAGATTGAGATAAGCTGAAATAGCTGCTCAGGTCTTAAGCAGATAGCTATCATCCCCTCACCAGAAATGTTGTTAAATGCATCAATGTTGTTCAAAGAGCTGAGGTATTTTACTGATGTCGTATTTACTGTAATGAAAGAATAAAAAATTCAACTAGAATTATTATTGCATTTGACTGTATATTTAATTTCAGGTAATCAAAACTGGGATCTAGTGAAAGCATATGTAAGGTAGGGAGGAGATACACATGTATTACACATTGTAGATTGAAAATTAAGATCATCAAGCTATGGTCACTGAACAATTTTTTTCAAGGCAGCTTTTTTATAAACTGTAGGTTCGGGTAAAATTGAATAAATCAAGAAAATAACCAAGTTAATAAGAAATACATCTTAATTTTTGGAATTCTAGAGTACAAATAAAAGATGAATGTTTTTCTCTTGATATCTCTCGATTGTATTAATTTTAAGCCAGACTGAGATGAGTTCAGGTTGTGCAAAATGTTCCTTTAGGGTGCAAATTATACCTATTGAATTCCACTTGTACAATGAAGATGGTGGCTTAGCAACCAGAACACTTATGGATTAGCTCAATTAAGATAGTTGTTCCTGATTGTACCTGAATGTAATGCAAGTGGCTCTAATGGAAAACAATTTTTCCAGTCTAATTTTGTAGGGGTTTTTTCAAGGAAAAAAAAAAAAAAAAAAAAAAAAAAAAAAAAAAAAAAAAAAAAGTTTAATCAAAAAACCCTGGAAGTGATGAATGAACTCCCCAAAGCATATATGTAAAAGAATGGCAAAGTCCTGAGAATTCAGAAGGGGTGAAGCATGGGGAATGAAAAAAGAGACTGAGGTTGGTTCAGAGCAGCATACTGATCTTTTAAATTGGTTTAAAAATAAATTTTTAGCATATGCTATTTCCCCATTTCATTATCTGTATTTTTTTAATTGTACAAAATTTTAAATTCACATTCTTGTTATCTTCTCCTGCAGTGTACTTCCTTCCTATAGTTTTAGGAGTATAGGTCTGCTGTAGTTCAAGAAAGGGATTTAAACAGGGCAAAAGATGCTGAAGCAGAATGTCAAAACCAGTCTGAGGCTGATGTTTCACCTGGGGAGCGCGATGGTGTTGCATATCCCTGGTTTTATATACTGAATTAGGAGCATGTGTCAGAAGCACTCACCCTGACTCTGCTTGGTTGTGTCCTGCAGCAGTGTTGGAGCCTATGAAAGGTCTTTGTTAGGTAGCCCTAAAGCAGATTGTGCTCTGGGAGCACCCCAGTGTGCTCTAGCTGTTAGTGGGTAATAAGCCCATGGGACCGACTGTCCCATAATGGAAATAGATCCTACTGCTCACTGATCTCAGCCTGAAGATGATAAAACGAGGTGTTTTCAAAGCAGGTACAATTTCCTTTTCCTAACACAGAACATGGTTCATCTGAGCATGATATAATAGATAATTTTAGCATTTCCTCTTTGACTAGAGGAGCTGTGGGAGGAGCAGGCTCATAAATCATTCCCATATGCTGTACGTAAAAAATGTAATGTATGTAAATATACAGTATATAAAGTACTATAATGAAGATGCACGAAGATGGAAACTGTTTTCTGGCTCTTGCTAAGTTTTTCAAAGCTATCTGTAAGTTTAGGAAGTAGGGGAAAGGTATTAGCTTTTCCCTGGTGTAGTGGTAACCAGTAGATGCATTATCTCTGTGTATAGAAAATTGTATGTTTTTGATTTGCTTGAATTTACAGGCTTAGGAAAGTGGATTTAACAAGGTGTTCGTAGCTGAACCATGATAGCATTCTTTCATTTTATACATTACATTCTTTCAATTTTTACATCACAATAGAAAGCATTTTAATTCTTATTATTTACCTGTCAATATTTGCAAAAGATAGGCACTAGTGTGATAATTGCATTACTAAAATATGTGAATCTTTGTATGTTCTAGGCTGACCTGTCTCTGTACAATGACTTCAGATCTTGGAAGGATGAGCCTACTATGGACAGAACATGTCCTTTCTTGGACAAAATTTATCGAGAAGATATTTTTCCATGTTTAACTTTCTCCAAAAGTGAGGTAATGGAAATAGTCTAAATGTGCTCACTGATGTCTTCCCTTTAAATATGTTACATGGAGCCAAAAGACTACTGTATTGTTTTCAATATGAATTTTAACCATTTTTGTTTCATTAGTGTGTGACAATTTACTGTGAAGTCCTAAAGTTTGGTCTGGAGTATTGAAATGACCATTTTTTTCTTCACTATTCTATTCCATTTATGCTTGTCCAGATATGGCCTTTTTACATCTACTTCTTCAAATATTAGTCCTGTCTGTTAGGATCCGATCTTTGTAGGAATGGATGGAAATTTTCTTCCTGATACTTCAAGTACAAAGTCATATTCTGCCCCTTGTTTGTATAGGGGGCAGTAGAGACCAATATATTTAATTTTGTGGACTGATTTTTCCCTCAGTCAAAGCAGACTGCAAGCATAGTCTGGGCCTTTTCTTGGAGTGAGGTTTGAGTTACAAGAATTAGACTTGGGGATTTAAGATTCCACAGGGGCAGTTGTTAAATATGGTTTTAGAGGAATCAAATTATGACACTTTTCCCTTGTGTTGTTCCCATACATTTTGCCATAAAAAGGAAAGATTGGAGTTTTACCTATTCTGAGAATAACATGGAACTGATTACAGATCCAACTGCTTTACTTAGTTTTTGTTCTTAAGCACCATTTACAGGCTGTTTTTGTAGTATAGGTCAGTAGGGAAAAAGGAGCATATTCTTAGATCTTTATTAAAATAAGAACAAGAAATTTTAAAGTCCTAAGTATTGATACTATTTTTTAATAAAATTAAACTCCTCACAGAAAATCCTACATTTACTTTGTAATGTTTATCTCTTGTTTTCCTGAAGTGTTATGTTCTTTTCCCATTATTTTCATCTATTGTTACTTGCTGAATATAAGTACATGCAGTCTTTTAGTTAACTGTGTACCAGTTTGTTATGGTTGGTGTATAGTATCATATGAAACTCTCCCACTAAAAAGTTTACCTAGGTACTATGGGAATTAAATTGCTTCTGCAGCATATGTGAGTAGGCTATCCTGTTGTCTTTTGCAGCAACTTAATTTTGGATTTTGTTCTTCACTGGTAATATAATTACTGTAGATTTGTGTTGCCTTTTAAAGGAAGAATGAGACTTCTAGCACTTGTCAGTTACACCATTTATTGTTTCCAGATGCTGTGTGTAGTGACTAACTTCTATTTTACTTGGCTATTGATAGGCTAGCACAGTTAAACCAAACAATAAATTGCACATATAATATGTTTCTGAATAATTGAAAGTGCAGCTATGTGAATGGTTGAAGTATTATATTAACTCTTAGTGGCCTCTTGTGTGTATGTGTAGGGTTCTGCTTTTGGGAGATGGCAGAGAGAATATTTAATAGTAACATTCTGGTCTTTAAATAATTAAAGTACAATAGAAAAAATATCAATATTACTTAGTGGGAAGGAACTTTAGCACAAAAATATTTCATTAGTAATGTAAGCTGCATCTTTTTTAAAATTAAGTAATGGCTATTACTTGAAACAGTGGTTTTGGGTAGGTGTGTTTAGTCCAATCAAGCAAAATGGTCACATTTCCAGTGTCTTGCAATTGTTTATAAGAGTGAACATAAAAAACCTGAGCAAAATTGCACTTTAAGTAGACTAGTGTTTGAAAGTTGCAACTGGCATTTCTATATATTGTTCAATCTTGTTTTAACACCTTGCTAGAGTTATCTTTAGCTGAAAAACAGTGACATAACATTTACTTGTTCTATTCAAGATGTATGCAGCATACTTCTGTATTTTTCATAGAACACAATAAAATTAGACCAATTTTTTAAAATAAAGTTCGTGCCATATTCAGTCTCTGACAAGAGCACAGCATGTGCAAATACATATGCTATTTGGGTATGTGAGGAAAGGCTGAAAATAAAGTTAGTGTTTTAAACATACTTCATTGCATTCCTGGCTGTAGAGGAAGTTGTATTGCCTCAGGGAGGGCAGGGTTATTTGTAGGGCAGAATTTAAACAGGAGCCTGGAAATGGTACCTCTTGCTCATGATAAAAGTGAAATCTTATTTGTAATAGAATATGTGTTTGGTGGGTTGATTTTCACCCCTTCCCACCACCATGTTCTTAACTTTCCAGAAGAAACATGTCACTTCTTTGAGGCAGTGGATGAAACAGAACTGTTTCTAACTGCTTTCTAAATTTCTCTTGCAGTTGGCCTCAGCTGTTCTGGAAGCTGTTGAAAACAACACTCTGAGCATTGAACCTGTTGGCTTGCAACCTGTTCGATTTGTGAAAGCTTCTGCAGTTGAATGTGGGGGACCAAAGTATGTTGAGCTAACACAGGGGGATAATCTTGACTCATTTGAGATCTCTTGGCTTGAGAAAACTGCTGTCAACTGGTCAGCTCAGTCAAATTTGTCTATCTTAAATTTAATTTCCTAAAATCAAAGACTTCAAGATTGTTGTTACAAATTTTATGGGAAAGTAAGCAACTAATAAATGAAACTTAAAAGAAAAACCCCTCATATAGAACGAACACTATCATTTGGGAAGAGCTTGACTTTTGCTTGTTTTGATGCATTGATCCTGAAAGTAACATTCTCACCTCTTTGAAGAAGACCATTCTGATACTTAAACCAGATAGTTTGAGCTGGGGGCTCTCAGCTAGAAAGCAGCATGAAAGAAAGAGGTATTGGAATAGTACAGGCTGGATTTATGACATCTGGAGTATCGTGGCATAAAAAATTTAGGATATATGTAGGACGCTGACAAAGGTGGCTGAAATATTTGAGAAATATAGAGAGTTAATCCTCTGAATTTGAGCAGGGGGGAATATAAGTGGAAGAGAAGATTAATGAGAGTTTGAGCCTGAAGTAGGAAGTATTTAAATGACAGGAAGGAAGGCTATTTTAAAAATTCTGGGGTGGTCCTAGAGAAATGTGAAGCAAGACTTGTCAGGTATTGATACAAACATTCAAGTTGGATGAGAAGGACTTGCCTGATGCACTGGGGCTTTGATGATGTGGAAAAGGAAAGGGATTGTAGGATGTGTTAGTAGATGTCAGAGTAAAAAAGCAAGGTCAATCTGGGTATTAATCTGAAGCCTTCCAAGTCTTGAGAAACACTTGACCTTTCTGTTGGAGGTATTTTGGAAAAATTGACAGTTTACTCTGTAATATTTGATTTGAGAGAGTTCAATTTTATGATAGAAAACTTCTATCAAAATATTTTCACCTGATTGTAAGATTTTTTTTTCTTTCTCATTGCCATTGCTTTTTAATACTTGTTTTTCCGCTGTTGAGTGTAAGAGAAACTACAAGTGACACATCTCAAAATTCTTTATTTTCTCTTTAAAGAAGCTGTATAAAATGCAAATTTATGTTTTGTGTGTTTTATTACTTAGTCTTTGACTCCTTCTAGTCTGCAAAGTGCAAGCATTCAAATATTTTTCAACTTCCTCCTATCACTAGAACACTTCTCGAGCTGTGGCAGCCTCTCATCAGAAGGGCCCACACCAGTAATGGAGCTACTCAAGGGGTAGTGAATTCCTATCCAAGACATGCCACTGCATACTATATTCCATGAAAGCACTAGAGAATCTGGACAGTCAGAAACCACTGAAACAAGTCAGATGTCATTAAAAAACTACTGGCAAATGGATTTAAAGTCACTGTGCTTCAAGCAACTTTGCTACATCTTGATGTGTTGAAATACTTAGCCAGACAGGAGACTCAGCTGCATCACTCAAATTTCTGGAGATTCATAGCCTGTTTTCTCCAGTGTGGGTTAACTTTTAAATCAAAACTTAAAAATCCTTAAATATTTGTCAAGATAGAGATTAATGTTTTGAGATGACAATGCATGAGTTGTAATTTAGTTATTTTAGATATACCAAGAGGTCAAGCAAATTATTTTTTCCTTTTCCAACTCTTCTGTATTAACAGAAACTGTGGTGCTGCTTGTAGATAAGTAATAGGTAAGGAATCTGCAGTATTTGAGTGTAACTTGACAGCAATTGTGCTTTGCCTTATATGTTATTACTGGCACTGAATGGAAGCAGGTGTTGCAGTTTTCACTGGATCAGTGTAGCAGTTTCAGGTTTTTATTTTTATACGGTGCAAAACGCTTTTTTTATTGAAGCTGTCATCTTAAATGGGTAACTTAATATAGACAAACTAAGCTAGACAAACTTAATATAGATGAACTGAGCTATAAAAAAAAGCTAGAGTTAAAACAAGCTAGTCTTAAAGAAGTAATTTTGTTGTACATTTGCATTTTGTTGTTGATTTGTGTGAGGGAGCAGACAGATAAAATAGTGGCTAACAGCCCAAATAGCATAGTGAGGGATGGAGGACAGAGCTGTAATAGTAGTACAGAAAGGTTCTGAATATACAGAATTTACTGAATGGTAACTGTGATGGTGTGTAGTGAGTGCTGCCTTAACAAAAGACAGCTGGGTTTCCCCAGAAGATTCCCATAATTGTCCCCTTGGGGAACAAAGCACTGAGCTGCATGTGCTGTACAGCACGAAACTGAGTCACCAGCAGGAGTGCTCAGCATTTAACTGATTTGATGGAAGACAACATAGAGGAGGCAATTATGTAACCAGAAAACAAAAAAGATTTTATTTTCCTGGCATTGAAAGTTTGTATTCTGACAAAAGCTAGACTGAAGTTGTGATCCAGCTTGCTTCAGCTACTTTAGGATTTCTTGTATCAATGAATTGCTGTCAGTCCTCATAAATAGCTGTGGAAAATCGTATACACTCTTCAATTTTCTCCTGTTTTACATAGTTCTGTAGACCAGCTGCAGGCAATTTAAAAGGGCTGCTGAGCCACTGTTCAGAACCACAGAAGCTTAGTAATTTTTGTTTCACTTTTGAAAGCTTCTTAGACTGCCCAATTTCATGAGGTAGAAATGGGAGAAAGAAGAACCAGCAGCTTTTAAAATTAATGAAACAGTGGTTGCCATGACAACCCAATTCATCTGAGATGCTGTAATACAGACATTCCGAGTAAATCAAATTCTTCTCATCTTTTAAAATTCATTGTTTTCCTAAATTGGGGGTTTTTTTGGAAGTTTGTGGTGACTAATGACCTTTCCTGAATACTGCATAGTTGCAATACACCAGAAGGAAATTGATTATTTCACTCTCACTTTTTGTGATGGTAACAGAAAGAATTACTGCCAGACAGCCCATTTTCCTTCGTCCCAAAAGATTTTATACACTGGATGTAAAATCTGATTTCAGTTTGGGGATAAATGCAAAACTGGATTTAAAATGCATCTCAGAAGTCTGCTCTTTTGTGGGGCTGATTTTTTTGGGATGAAATACAGTAGCAAACGGAACTTAAAAAAAAATCTATTTAAATGTTGGCATAAACTGATAATTTAAAAAAATGCTTGACATATCAAGAGGTAATTAAAGAAATCCCACTGTGCCAGAGTTGTTAAGCCAATTTAAATTAGTGAATATGGAGGTGTATTCCCAGAGCTGAAGAAAGTTTTAGAATTCAAAAAAAACCATCCTAATGCACCAGTACTGAAATTAAATTAGGCCTTCTAGAAGTAAAATAATTGCTAACATAATGTAATAGTTGCAGCTTGTAAAATGAAGGTACAGACTCATCTATCTGTGCCAATATGAAACAGTTACATTAGCACCATAAACACATGCATGTGTTTCGACAATAATGTCAGATTTGTTTATTGAATCATGTGACCTTTATATTTGTAGGAAATGTGCTCTCAGTGGACAAAGTAAGTCATGCAAGCATAGAATCAAATTAGGAGATTCAAGCAGTTATTACTACATTTCTCCTTTCTGTCGTTACAGGGTAAGTAGATTTACTATGATTTTATTTTGTGTAGTAGTTATTTAGCAACTTTTTCCATACCTTTATACAAAATTGCATTAACCACTATTATTTTTATATGAATTTAGATCACTTCTGTGTGTAACTTCTTTACATATATTCGATACATCCAGCAAGGACTGTTGAAGCAGCAAGATGGTGAGTATAAAAGAATCATATTTGACCTACATAAAGAGACATTTACATAGTGCCTATTCCTAGAAGTTGCTCTCTGTGCAGTAAAGTTGCTAGCTGTGACCTGACATTACAAGTTATCAGTTTAATAGTCATTGTTGTAATTTGAGAATAAGGTGATATTTTACTCTCCAATACTGTTATTTTTTAAAACAATGGATTATAATGCATTGGTTTTCAGTCCATTTAAAAGTCCCCTTTTGCAGTAAGAAATGTTAAAACAAAATATAGGGGAGTCAGTCAGAGTTTTTCCACACGGTAGTCAAAAATCAAATCTCTGTCATGAATGTGACAGAATGTGGAGGTATTTTGGATGCAAAAACTTCAGATTGGTTAGATCTGGGCTGTTTTTTCTTTAGCTTGGTGTTTTGTGCAGTGGCAATTGAGACAGCTGTTCTTGTCAGACTATTTTTTCAGGGGGAACTTGCAAGAAAGACAATGTTTTGGGTTAAATTGCATAATGTAAACAGGTAATGTTTTATTATATAGAAAACCTGTAATCGTTCATCTGAGTCCATCTGAAATGAGATCATTGCAGTGGCAATGGCCAAATCTTGGTTAGGGCTTTGGTTATAAATGTAAGGCTTGATTACCCTCCACCCCAAAAGAGGAATGTGTTTTTTACTGCCATTGCTTCAGGCTGTGGCTTGCAGGGTGGGGTTCCCTACCTTTGTTACCCTGTTGCTTTGGTCATATCAGAATGTAAAATCCAGCAACAGCTTATTTGAACTGTGTCTGCACAGTAATTCAGAAATTTGCTTATCTGTGGTTCCAGTATGTCTGTATAAAAGAAGATGTTTGTGAAAAAATATTCATGGTGCGCCTGGTTGCTTAATTCCAGAATTTAAAAAAATATTGCATGTTGGCAGTGTAGTTTTGTTTTCATTTTCAAGACCATTTTACCTGTTTATCACTAGAAAAGGAAAAGAATATGATTTGACTGTGTTTAAACTGTGCAGTGTTGATTTAATTGTATTTGCTGTCCAGCTCAAAAATTATTGCAGAACAGCTTTCAGTACAATTTTTTTTGAAACAGATTATATCACTCAGGCTCCCAGAAATACTGAGCACAGATAGTGGGAAAAGTGTCATTAGCCCCATGTCAATAGTAAATTAAAATATTTGCTTTCATTATGAAAATGTAAATTTTTCTTTTAGTTCAGTTGCATTTTTAAAAGTAAAGTAAAACAGTTAAACATTGTAATGTTATGGATGTCTGTGCATTTCATTATTCCAGTTTTCAAGTCTCTGTGGATTTGCTTCATCAAGAATTTGGCTAGAATTAGCCCCGCTTTGCTACCTCACCTATAGTCATCTCTTCCTGGCTTTTAAAGGCTTTTACTTTGACCAAAAGGACCTTTGAAGTTTCAACTAAAAATTGTTTAATTTACTACTGAGATAAAAAAATTATTTTTTTAATGTCATATAATGAAATATTTTCAGCATTATCAGATTGATTTATTCTTCCGAAGAAGTTTGTGGGAAAAAAAAAAAAAAAAGAGTTTGGTGTTTTAGTTCAGTTGTCCTTTTTACCACTAGAACATAGAATTTGCATTTCTAGCTTTATAATGATTTCATCAATACTTTCACAAGAATGTAGGGACTTACCATAATTGTTGTACAATGTGCTGCATGGATTTCTACTAATGCATCATATAATTTTTGAGACAGAGGTCACTTTTACAAAAGTGTTTTTTGAAGTATGGTAGGGAAGACCCCACACTTGTTGCTCAGGCTAATGATATTTGTAGACATTCTACATCATTGACTGCATGGAAATTTTGTCTTGAATGTGATTTTGATGATTGATTTTGATTTGTATTGCTGTGACATCTAGAAGCTTAAGCTGTGCATTAAACTTATCACATTTAGGAAGATAGAGATGAAATAAGAAAAACAGGTACCCAGTTTATTGTTGCTAGCAGATTACTTTAGAAAAAGGGAGCAAGAAAGATTATAAATGGCAAAAGAATAAGAAAATTGCAGATTATTTGGTGAAACAATTCTTATTCAACAAGCTTTATTTTTTCTTTTTGTAGTCATTTAATTTCACAGAAGATGGGTCAAGGGGCAGTGAAACTGCAGTTAATTAAAGCTGACAAGAAGTACTGTTATAGTTTTGTTCTTCATTTTAAAGAAATCTAGGAATTTTTTAGGACTCTCATTTAGAATATTTAGAGTATGTACTTGAACAAATTTTGTCACAACCAACACAGTTAGCCCTTACACATACTAATGCTGATTTTACCAGATGTTTGTTATGAAGTTCCCCTAAAGTCATGTAGAGTAAAGCAACCTGAATACATCAGTTAAAATAAAATGTGAATTTGGTATATTTAATGATATTTCTGTCTTTTTTAGTGGATCAGATGTTCTGGGAAGTTATGCAGCTGAGACGAGAGATGTCACTAGCAAAACTTGGCTATTACAAGGAAGAGCTCTAAGACTTTTTACTCTTGCGCATGCATGAACTTCATTGAATATACATAACTAAAATTGCTGAACCTTTTTTTGTCACTTGATATTTATTTCCACAAAGTGGGTCCAAGATCTTTCTCCATTTGCAGATGGCACTAAGAAGTACTGTGATTGTTTTAAACTGACCTATGCTGTATATGCGTACATATAACACTTAGTTGAACAAATGTGGTAAGCACTTGCAGGTGTATTAGTGATTGTAATTTACATTTAAAAACAAAACTTCTGATTAAAGTGTTAATCTGAAACAATCTGTCTTCTGGTGTTTGTGATGCAGAATAATGTCAACCTCCCCAGCAGGACACTTCAAAATGTAAAACTGATTTTATGAAGAGTGAATAAATTTTCTTCATAGTAGTGTTTAGGTACACTTATGTAGCTCTCTATGCATGTATGCCAGTACAGCTAACAGACATCTGGGGGAACTTGGAATTGTTTGAATTACTGCTTTCCTATACTTGTAATTTTTAAAAATATGTATGTAAGAAGAGAAACACATAGTGACGAGTCACAGCACAAGAAACCTGAGTATCTTCTCTTTAAGAAATGGTGCTTCTCTAATATGAAGGAACAATAAAATTATCTTGTTTTCTCTTTAGTTAGACATCTGATGCCTATATGACTGCTAAAACCTTCCTCTTTCCCTCCAATTTTCCTTCATTAGAATTTCTTTATTCCTTTAAATTAGATCTTTCTCCTACTCTTCTGGGATTTGCAGTTTTCAGTGTCTTATACATAATTTTCTCCATAGTTCTTCTTGAAACTGGGAAATTTCTATTATGTGATTTCTTTAACATGCTGATGGTAATTTCCATATATTGTTACACTTTGTGTGTATAAAAAAAAATTGTGTCAGAGAACCCCAAGAAATGATCCTGGCCTCTTAAGTGATGCGTTTTCTGTTGGAAGTCTTTCTTTGGCACTTCAAGTTCAAGTGGTCATTCTTTTCCTGAGCATTCTCAGCTGAAAGCAGATAGTTGATGCTATTAGAAGGAGTATGGTTGTGGGCATGTAGTAGACTTGCCTTTTTGGAAAAGCACTGGATCTCACTTCTGATAACTATTCATTAGTTGCACACAAGATTAAAACTTTGACAGGTAAACTGACTAGAATGTGATTTTATACAGTTGGGTTTTTAACAAGAAGCATCTCAGTGGATACAGATCTCTTTGATGCTGAACAAGACCAAGATGATTCATCATAGTCTTGCTGTAATGTTCTCAGTTTTCATAAAAGTCAATAGAATGAGCAATGAAATTTAATTCCATGCTTGTGTTGTTCATATATATGTGAAAACACTTTTCAAGTGTTGGCTTTGACTGGACATTTCAATGTTAAGGTAAAAAATGCCAACTGAACCTTGATATTAGTAATGGAGTATGTATGTCCAACCTGGGCTATTTTAGTACTGAGGGAATACTTTCCTCAACCTCCCCTCACTGGGGAGACTTCATTGGAACATTTGTTCATAACCAAATGCCTTTTTAAGATGTCTGCTCAAAACATTTGGGTATTTTTTTCCCGTTTCCTTAGTGGTGACAGAATGGGCAGTTTTCAGAGTTTAAAGATGGACTAAAATAAAGTGAAACAGTGTTTGCTGCTGGGCTTAAAGGAGCTTTGTTCCATGTTCTGCTTTCCCATATTTTCCAATGTTACCTTAGACAAACAGGCTAATGTGTTTTGGTTTTGTTAGTAATAGTAACAACATAGAAGTTCTACTTCCCTACCAGCGATGGCTTTGCTCTTGCATTTTTGATACTATTGCTTTCATCAGTAGCACTAACTGCTTTCATCGGTAGTGCTAATTACATGACCTGTGTGAAAGTACAAAGACAAGATAAGTAATTTTTATTGCTGCATTTTTTGCGCATGTGTAATTAGTACTGGGACCAAAGGTCCTTAAAATGAGAACATTAGACTTACTGGCTGGCTAGAACCCACATCATCTTGCCTCAAAAGCTTTGTTAGATTCTCCTGTAAGTGTAGTTTTAATCCTTTACATAAAGCCTAAGTATAACCCTGACTCTAGTTAGGGAGAAATTATATCAGCTGGGACAAAGTCATTGAAACCTCTGACAAAACCATGATGTGTTCCTTGGCATGTTCATAATCATCTGGAAGAGAGTGCATTTGTCCCAGCAGGAGATCTTCAAGTAATAGGAAAGCAAAACACTTCTACTGGGTTTTCATGGATGTGGTGGGAGAAAATGAAGCCTTGCAGCAGTTCTTTGAAGGTAAGACTAGTTTCAAAAGAAGCCTTAACAATTTTTGGTGGCAGCAAAACCAGTAATTGCTTGGGGGTAATTGAGGAAGAAATGAGGAAGAAGTACTCTGAAATCCAAAGAAGTATTTACACTAAGCTATTGTGGAAGACAATATCAGAATAAAGCATTATGAATAGCACAGATGTGCTGCATTGCTTTTTTCTTTGTGCTCTGGTCAGAGTACCAAAGGCAGGGCAGGCCCAGAAAAGCCTGCAGTACGGGTGAGATAATTGCCTTGAAGAAAAACTGGGAAATGACTGAGAACTCACTGCAGTGTAACACTTCTGGAATGTTAGAGATTTTCATGTGGTTAGAGATCTCGCTTGCTTCTCAGTTTTAGCATATCGGGTTAAGAGGGTTTTCTTTCCACTAATGTTCTTCTGAAATGGCCTGATTCTGAATTGGTAAAAATTGGTATCCTCAGGACCCTTCTGAGAAGTTAAACTTGGACATTTTTGTCTTTTGACTGGGATCATCTGTCCTTTTTCTCCAAGACATTTTCTATTCAAACTGGTCCAGTTAGTTTCATCACTTTCTCTTACTACAGAATTCACTTCCTAATAGATTTCATAATAGAACTGCAATTTTTTTAAACTCTGATAATGTGTTCAAAGGCTTCTTACTTTTATATTTATTTACTAATTATTTTCCTTTATGTTTGCACTTTGATTTTTGTTTTGTTGTTGATACATTAACTCTTCTAAGGTGCTTTATTTGTATTTGTTTTCCATCTATTACCTATGCAGGTATTCACTGATCTCAAAGTAATTTGGGAAATTACCTTTTCTGTTGTGATTTTCTTTTTGTGTTTTTTTCCCCTGCCCCTCTGTTGGCCTGGATGAGAGGTGGCAGCTGTAACTTTTAAGTTTTAATTTCAAACTAGTACATTAAAAAATTGATCAAGGAAATACATTTAAACCAAGAAATTTAAATTGGTGAGCTACAGTCTGGGGCTGCTAGCCAGCAAATATGTTGTTTATAGATTGTAGGAAATTCATGCCATATTCCTTAAGTTCAGTTTATGTCATGGAGTTGAAAGGCTAACAAACTTTCTTAGCTTTGCTTTCAGCAGCATAATACTTGTTATCAGGATTTTTTTTTTTTTTTTAACTGCTGCACTGCATAGTTGTTAAATATCAAGGTAATGTTGAAAATTAATTACTTTAAAACCCCTACATTTTTAGACATCCTCTTGGAAAACAGCTTTCTGGGGAGTAGAGCTTAGCTTCTCTTGACTTTTGTGACAATGATACTTTGATGGTAGAAGGTGTGGCAGGCATTTTATCTGTATGACCTCTTTAATGACAATTACTGTTATAAATTATATAATTATTACTTACAACACTTTTTAAAAGGTCTTTTGATAGTCTGTTCCAGTGTGAAGGGGAGAAGGCCTGTTGATTCCTTTGAATTACAGGAAAAACAAAACCCTTTGGGAATGTCATGTCCCTTCCATAATGTGTGGTTCTGCTGTGTTCCATTAGAATGTGACAAAGGTCTGCTAAGGCCGTGCAGCAGGCAGTGATGCTGTTAGGTGGCTGAATTTTGTTATTTGGGCACACATATGTGTCAAGGCTGCAATAGCTAATCACCCATTCTGTGTGGAGTAGGCTCTCTTAGTGTTACAAACCACAGGTAACCCTGAAGAGAGAGCAAGGTGAAGTGAAGAGGTGGTTAACCCTCTTTTCAACCAGAGGTTACATTTACTGAGCACAAAGCTAGTTCTTGGAAGTGGCATCTCTGCAGTTTAGCACTACAGCATGTGGGCTGGCTTTGTAATACCTCAGTGAGGCAAAACCTCATGAAGTAAGAGTCATGAATTGCCAGGGTTGATTAGGTGGTCCCTGTGATTAGTCATAGCAGTGTCAGAACCTTGTTTATCAAGGCTATGAAAAAACTGGATCTTGCAATATCAAGTGGGAAATGGTGCTATTGATTGGTTCCTCAGTGTTTTGGTTTTGGCTTGCAAATGCATCAGCTGAAAGTTAGTGAATCTATAGATCTGCTTTGTAAGATTATTTGAAATTCATGAACAAAAAGAGTCCCCTCTGCCCTGTGCTGTAATTCTTTACAGTGCATGCTTGTTTTGATGCTCACTCATAAGGCAAAGTTGCATCTGCAGTATTGAGAGGGGAAAGTCTGAAACAGGATTTTCTTTTAAAGGAAAGTGAGATAATATTTATTTTCCTGGTAATCACTTCTTTGAGTAGTTGATAGACGTTTTGGATTAGATATGACTCTGGGATTTGACCTTGGCTTTTTCTCATTCAAGTAAATGGCTTTTGTCTTGTATAGCTGAGTTCTCACTTTTTTCTGTTTCATTTCACTTGCACATTAGAGATTTCATCTTTGATGCAGCTTTTTCCCCTGTTATTCCTTCTGAAATGAGTGATTATAATTAAAACATTTGAATTTTAGAGTCAATAAGTTCCTATTTGTCAAGGGAAGGTCAGAGCTCCTGATTAGCTCTTCCACCTGTGTGTGGCAGAACAATCTGTTCTTGCTGATGTTATCAGTGGGTTGAGAGAGCTGGTAGAAGGTCAGCCTAGTTGCACTGTTGAACTCAGTCTTTTCTGTTGTAAGGTTATTTGAGATGTCTGAAATGCATGTGTTTTGTCTGTGCTGTCTGTGATCTAAAGAAATCTCTTCCTTAGTGGAATCATCACCTCTCTGTGTGGTCATGCTTCTGCATGGGTAACGTGGAATATAGATTGGAGTTTGTGGTAAATAATGAAACCACTGAAGAAACATGCCCTGAAAATACAAAACACTTAAACCCCAGAGGTGCCACATGCCATTTTAAGGATGAGAGTTTGAAATAGGAATGAAAGATGAAATGAAAAATATAAAGTATGGATGGTGAGATTTGTTTCTATAAAAATGTAACTCTGGGGAAAAAAAGTCTATCTTAACTCATTCTTTACAATTTGGAGTAACAGGTGTAGGCTGTGATAGCTCCTGGCTGGCTATAGCTGGTTTATACTTAAGACCTTGTAGCTCTGCAGGTTGTGTCAATGACAGCAGGTCCAGTCAAAATGAGCTGGGCTTCTGTGCACGATTTAAATAAACCAGTCCTTTGGCCCAAAAGAAGGGCCTGTAAGCCCCATAAGTAATACTAACCTTAGTCTAAGTCAATGAGGTTCAGCTCCATTGACTGGAGCATGTATAGTGGAGCTCATAAAGTTTCAAAGCCTCTTTTAGTAAAAAAAAAGACTTTTATGGTAAAGTGTCTTTAGATGGAAATCAGTTATTAATTCTCAAGCAGAATCACATCTCTCAAGTTGCAAGGCTTTGTAGTAAGCATGGATTTGTTCAGCAAATGTTACTGAACACTGACCATGTTTTCTGTGCCATTTTTACACCTTGAGCTGTATATAAGGATTGTTTCCTGTGTAAAGCAGCTGATATTTTAACACTGATCTTATTACACATATGTTGACTTGTCTGGGAGCTTCCTGGCATCCTCTTTAATGTCAGGAGATTATTAGTTTAGTATTGATTTTTAGTCAATACTATTTCTCTGTCCCCCATCCTTCACTTTCCTTTTAGATACCACTGAAAAGGAGGCAGCTGATTTAAATGCAGGTATACATAAAGCCACCTGAAAGTGTTGGGAGAATTGGTCAAGGTACGCTTTTCAGGAATTGAGACTTGATCACAGGACCATAGGGTCAAGCTGAAGAGCCAGGTGATGAGAGCTTCATGTCTGGAGGAAAGAAGGGGCTGTCTGCCAAAGAGAAACAGCCAAATTAAGAGGCTGGAGTTCATACTTAATCCCTGGGGGGCCTGTGGCCAGGTGAGAATGGACAGGGAAACAGAAGAGAGTGCTAGTACTGACAGGTTTTAGACTTGGGGACCAAACAACAAAAGTATCAAGCTTATGAAGACATGAGAAAAATACACAGTCTGTGACTGCAGTGTGAGTTCTGCAAACATCTGTCTGTGAACCCTCTGCACAGTGACACCAAGGTTGAATGGGTCACTCAGTGCAGACTCTCCCAGAGATGTCTGGGCACACTGCAGTGTGAACTGTGAACTGCAAACAGAGCACAAGATGATGATTGAGGCTGCTGACTCCACATATCCTGCAGCAACTCTTAGCCAGGCACATGGTTCTGTGCAGGAAGCTGTGTTTACAGTGGCCTCACTTCAGGGCTTGTCCTGCCTCATACACAGAGTTCTCTGCTCTTACAAGCATGTAACATCCAGGTGAGTGACCATCTTGCATACTGCCCCTATCTGTTAAGTACTTACTGTGATCAAATGCTTGTGAACTGGATGCCACCATTTAAAATAAATTTGCATGTGATCCTACAAGTCCTCCTCTGCTGAAGCAGATGCCAGTGCAAGCACATCATGTCACTGACCTGGAAAGTGCATTAACAAAGTTAAGTTCTGCAGGGCAGCAAAATGTGCCCACTGTTGCATGCACCTGCGTCACAAACATTCATTAGTGGTGGCCTGTCTTTCTGGTGTGCTTCCTTCCTCTCCCAGCACTGCTTATTCTTCCATCCTCCTCCTCCCCATTTAGCTGTTCATGCAAAGTGGAGAGATTAAGAAGCCATAGATATTTCTGTTACCATCACTTAGCAACAGAGCTGATCTCTGAACTGTGGGATGTCCATTTGAAAGTCCTTGTCCATGTTTGATTTAGAGCTGTATTCTTTGATTCAAAGGAGCCTGTTCCTGATCTTAGTCAAAATAAAGGATTCTTGGTTGTGTGGTACAGGAAAAACATTTTGTATTTGATTTCTGGCCTCAAGTTAGTAATGAAATTCTACCATCCCACATGAGGATTTGGTGGTTTGAACAGGAAGAACAGGCAGGGTAAAAGAAGAAGGCTATTGGATCATTTTTCTGTGAACTTCATTAGTAAAAGGAGAAGGATTTATAATTCAAGGTAGGAGGACCCTGCATTCAGACACAAAGAATGAAAAGATGAGAATCCAACAGATTTGAGGAAGACTGCTAAGGAAAACCAGGCTCTTTTGCACTCTCCAGCTGGTTTTGCAAAGTGATCTGCTGCTGCTTCCAGAATTTGTGCATTCCAGTTTTGGAACAGAGATAAGCTAGTGGCTGCATCAGTTGAATCTATTCTCTGGAGTGCATGGGACAGTTTTGTATACAACATCAGTACATTGAGGATCTATAAGAGCACACCTCCAAGTTGCTATCCCCCAGTGAAAGGCAGTCAAAATTAAGCCTGCAGCACCACCAACACCTAGATTAATCTATGATCACAAAGCAATTTGGGAAATGCTTATTAGCAACGTGGATTTATTTGTTAAGACAGACACATGAGGGAATCCTATGCAAGGTGGTGGATTTTTAGATTCTGCTTGCATGAATGTTCTTTCTAAACAGTAGATGAAGAAGGAACAGACAAAGGCTTTGGAAAAGGAACTGAAGATATATTAGGTAAGTGTCCTATGCAGGTTAGTAACAGTGAGAAGACAGCAAATGCACTGAAGGCATCGACTACTCCTGGTTTTAGCATTTAGCCTTTTGTGTTTCCACTTGCTGCTGCTGAGCTGAGGGGACACAGTTGGTGTCAGACTCTAGGGCTGAGCCTCACAGCTCTGGGCTGGTCCATTTTATCATGTGTGAAGTGGGACAGGAACTTGCAACTCAAGCAGGAATATCAAGGTCCTTATCTTTGCATTGACTGGCCACACCTGTATTTATGGAAGGCTTGCTGCAGAGGTGGGGAGCCTGCAGAGTAGGGCTGCTTGGCTGAGTTTTTTAATGAGTGCCTGTTGACTTTCTATGAAAGTTGTCATGAATTCCGGAAACTTTATAATCATAAAATCTGTTTATAGCCTTCAGTTACTAAGCAACAAAGGACAAAGTACTGCACCTTTCTATTTGCTAACTGTTAGTGAGCTGGATTTTTTTAGGCAGAGTAAAAGGAAGCCTCCAATCAAACATTTTCAAAGCTTTACTTGGGTGTATTTGAACTCAGATAGTGGAGTTTTAAATGGAGTTTTAAAGCAGAAATTCACTTGCAGTACTTGTGAGTACTAATGTACCAAGTGGATCTGTGTAAGACAACCTTGTCTGATCTTCAACCCAACAACTGTTTAGACCTCAGTGTCAAAGAGTTGGAAATTATCTTCTAAACCCTTTTTCTCAGTTGCAGACTGAGGTCTTTCATCCTGCTGCTGTAGTAATTCCCTGAAAGGTTAATGCCATGCATTCAGTGGTGTTTGCCCAGTGCTGCACTGTCATCTGCACTACTTCTGCCCATTGTTAATTGCTTTGCATTTCTCATAATCCTTTTTCCCAGTGTGACTAAACCAGAAGCATGAGCCATTTGTTACACGTGAGACAGGACTGATTTGGTTTTCCTTTGTATAGGACCATTGGCAGCATCACTTATTCTGAAACACTGACAATTCCCTCTGAATTTTTGTCTTTTTTACTTTTAACCTTAGGGCAAGATGTCCATGGAGCCTTGGAAAATCCCATGGTGGATACAAGCCTGCTGGAAGAATTCATTAGTAGTGACTTAGAGTTTGGAACTTTGTAAGTATTATTGCAACATGTACTTAATCTCTTTAGCCACAGCTCTTGAATTGTTTTAATTAGTGCCATGATAAAATCTGAGTTTCAAGAGGATTGTGGCTCTCTTGGCATTGTTTCTTGAAGCTGCATAGGAAGACTTAGAAAAAATGAACTGCAGCCAGCAATGGAAATATGGTTGTCTTCTTGTTCAACAGAACAAATGATAATGAAGTCTGAGTTAATTCACAACTGTTGAGCTAATTGTGACATTAAATGCAGAGCTGTTACTTTAACATTCCTATAAGTGCTAATTTACTGTTTATGTACAGAATAAGGGATGAAAGTAGACTATTATGAATGGAGAGAATGATGGAAGTCTCCCAGTTTGAAGGAAGCAAAGCTACTGTTTTCAGTCTAATACTTAGCTCAGAACAGAAACTGTTCATCAGTCTCTTTAGAGACTAACTTTAGTACTATCAGAGGATACATTGTGCAAAGGGTTATGGTCAAGGGTGGTAAATTATGTAGTATAGATCTATCAAAGACCTTAACCCTAAATCTTTCATCTAGATGACTGTCAGATGGATGTTATTCAAGACAAAATACTATTAATAAATTGACTGACACTCACACTTGCCAAGAAGTAGAGCAAGAAGGGATGTTGTAAAAATAAATAAACATGGAATTTTTCATTCTAGACAGACTCAGCTGCACATGTTTACTTAAAGTGGGCCAAATAGCCTCCTACCTGTTCTAAATAATGAAAAATTAATTGATTCTCCTTGCCCACACTGTAAAAGTAAAGAAGAATGAAGAATAGGTTGTATTTAGATACCCATAACCTTTATTGTTAGAGTGACTGAATGTGTTTTAGGTTAACAAGATTATTGAACTTTGGTACAACAACTTTAAAATATTATTTTGCTTTTATACAAAAAAAATAGCAGAAATGTAATGTGTGTATATATATGCTATTATATCTTAAGTAAGTTAAATATTATAGTTACAGTGCTACAAAGTACTTACATGCAAGAAAAACATCTCTAAACATCTCTAAAACTATTACGGGTTTGGAGACTGAACAGGACTTTATACTAATGCTACAGTTCTATTTCATTATTTACAGCATTAAGAGCTTTTAGTGAATCATTAGATCTGTACAGGTCTGTATCTGTAGTGAAGAAAATTTGTGCATAAACAGAATAGAATCTCATAAAGGAACATGTCAAAATAAGTCAAAGGAGAAAAATATTAAAAGCCTCCATATAAATGTATAAAATGCAGAATTCCATAATGTCATGTGCAATAAAAAGGGTGCTGTTACCACCAAGGTCTTGAGAGTACCCTGAAATTTCCATTAAAAATCATCTTGCATCAGAAAGGCCACCAGCATTACATTTATTTTTCTCTTACACCACATGTAAAGCACCATGTGATTTCTTCATCTTTTCCCACAGTAATACCTTCCACATTATCAGTGAAAGGAGAAAAAGAATTGCCAGGTCCTTTGCTAAGTAGGCATTTCATTGATATACATGTAATTGATATTTCATTGTTATGCTATGTTTGTAATGTGGAATACTTTAAAATACAGATTATTTTCTTTTCCTTCTAAAAGGACAATATTAGTTTCAGTATAGTTCTAACTTGCAGATATATCCCTACTACCTCTGTACTTCATACATGCTTTCTCCTAGAAAGTGTCTGTCTCTCTATTTTACTGAAATAATCTACGTTAAAGCAGAAACCGAGTACCCAAGGCAACATTTGAAACCAGAATATGAACTGAATGTGCAGAAGGGAAGTTTTAGACTTTTATGTATGTATCTTTTAAAATTTTACGAAGCCCAATTGGAATTCAGTATCTATGGATCAAGTATCCCACAGAAAAAAATAAAATAAATATTTAATAACTATTCAAAGTTGAAAACAAGGTTTAGAGTGCAATCATGGTATTTAAAAGCATGAGAGAATCTATTTTGAAGGTAATTAAAGAATATTCTAATGTGGAATTTTTAAAATTTATTTTTAAAGAATGTGATTGAAGCTAGGCCAAAATGCAGGTTGTGGATGAAAATGAAACTGCTCTCCTTAATGCTATCCAAAGTCAGAAATACAAAACCTGAAGTGGAAACCATATAATGAAAATTTTCCACTGATGCTTGGAAATATTTGCTCTGTGTGTGTGAAATTGTCGTTTATGCATCTGAGGGTGTCTCTGTAAGGAATTTTTTTTATTCAACTTCTGTGAGAGCACTCAAGTTTGGTAAAAGAGGCTCATTAGACTTCTGTCACCCTTCCTCTGCTGCAGCATTTTTAGCATAACATGCATCTTAAGACTTGTGTTTCTGATTGAGCTTCAGAGCGGTGTTTGAGCTGATAAATCACAGGAATATCTGAAAGGATTGAGAATCCATTTCTTGAACCTCCATCTATTCCAAGTGTAACAGAGGAACCCCTCTGTATCTCCTTTAGAGGACAGCAAGATGGCATAGGGTTTTCTCTTCCTTGAGAGAGATGAAGATGCCACAGATCTCTAAACTCTAATCCAGAGAGAATGGTGCTTAAATCTCTTGTGCACTCTATGTTGAGTCACTGGTGTGCCTGGAGGTAACTGAAGAACCACTCGTGGGAAGGAGGATTGAAGTCAGCAGATTGTGAAGAGGGGATTTGGGTGAGAAGGGATGGGGTTCAAGCCTTCCTGCAGGACAGAGATGCAGAGGGCCACAGGAGATTAAGTGTAGGTGACATTGCTCCTGTGAGAAGGGGCAGCAAACATGGTGAGCCATGCTTCCTGAAGACCCTTGTCAGCAGTCTGGTCCCCCTCCACTTTCAGCACTGGTGGTTGTTGTCCTTCATGTGTTGTTCCAGTAGAAATTAAAATGCCTTTTTCGTCCCTAGGCAAAGCCAGTTGCCAGACTCTCCACCAGACTCTGGATCAGAACCATGTTCCCCACCACAGCCACAAAGTAGGTGACATGATTTGGCCTCTCCCAAACTTGTAGAAAGATCTCCAGCTCCTCTTCCTTGTTCTTATTTTATCTGTTTATTTCCCTCAGCCCCATGGTGTGATGCTCTGTGCCCCAGTGGGCTGCAGCCTCCTCTCCCATGCCCGTCAGTCGTGGCACCCAGCAAGATTCCCTGTGGCTTCATGGAGACTTACTCTGACCCCAGTGCCATGGGGTATCCCTGCACCATCTCCCAAGGCTGCTGCCTGAAGACACAAAATGCTGTGACTCCATGGAATCATTCTACATCTTCCAGCTCTTCGGGTTTTAATTATCCATACTTCCAGCCTAATGCACCTCAGATTTCTGGGTAAATGATAAAGCTTTTATGCAAACAGGGAGACATGCAAAGACCAGTAGAACTGGTTTAAGACTCGTTGTAAATCCCTGTGGGTGTAGGATTTTCCACAGGATGGCAGTGTTTAGACATTTTTGAGACACTTGTGGTGCTTTAAAACATATTGATTGATGTTTAAACTGGAAGTAGGAATGCATTTAAATTTTTAAAACAATAGAAGGCTAATGAGAAATCAACAGGTTTTTCATAACTGTGTTGTAAAAATATTGAGGTGTTTTGTAGAGATTTGTGAATGAGGATCTTGGAAGTGTTCTAGCAAATGACATAAGAGAAAAGGAATTATCATATCCATGTAAACAAATGAAGCAGTAATCATATACTATCTGCCATATTAACCCACCAATGTGTTCTGGATGCTCAATTATTTAAAATGTTCTGGTATTCTAACATTAACTAGCAAAAAGTAAAATTAATCAAGATAAAAGCTGTGATTTTAATGCAAAGGAAACTAAACCCTTGTCACTTATGCACTGTGTAAATTTTTAAATGGGATCAACTTCTTTGTTCATGTGACTTTTAAAAAAAAAGTTTTGGAAGGAAAAAATTGGATAATTCATTTTTAAAAAACAACCAACAATATCATCCCTTAGCAAATCAGAATATAAATGACAGTGCAGTTAAAATGAGATAAGAGGTATCTGGGTATTCTTTTGTTATGATTCTGTAAAATCTATATTTAAACTTATAAATGAGTAATGCAACATGTGTTTTTACAAAAGTATTTCTGCAGCAACAAGCAAAAAAAGGAAGCTCTCCCAATTACTAGGAGATGGGATTGATTCTCTGGTGCTGTCTCAAGATTCCAGACAAGGTGAGCAAGTGTGTGAAGAGGAAATTTAATATTTTATGCCACAATGAATACTTGAGGAGCACAGCTCCTGCTGGCTCAGGAAAGGTAAAGGTGTTAATGGACTGTACTCCACTCCCCAGTCTGGAGGAATTCACCTATTTGGAAAACCAGGATTTATTTATATTTGGCAAAGAAAGAAGAGCATTAGAGGTTCATGTTTCCTGAGGTTTTTCTGGATAGAATACTCTTCCCTTTTTCATATGTGAACTTCTACTACAGAGGTGGTAATACATTTTGCTTAATTTGCTTGTCACTAACTTGACTGGGCAAAGAAACCATTTTGGGTCAGCTGAACAGGGAAGGGCAGAGATTGCCATTTCCCATTATCTCCTCCACTCTATTTTTTTTCCTACAAAGTGTCTGCATAAACAAACTTGGTGAAAGCTTTATGTTCTTTCCTGCCCCTTCCCCATATTGGTTTGGTTCCTTGTTATATCAAGATGAAAAGAATACATTTATACCAATTGATACAAATAACCTTATCAGGCTTGTACAGAGATGAACCAGCTTCTGTGAAGTGTGAGGCTCTTTCTGAATTAGCAGCTTGTAATGACCTATGTCTGTTAATGAAAAATCTGAGTTGTTTATTATTTCTTCAGAGTAAATTATTTGCTAGCATTAAATCAACATTTTACAACACTTTTAATGAGTAGCAACTGGATTTAGTAAGTTGCCTTTCCTTTGATATCTTTAGTTTAATCAGTGTTTCTTGACTGGGACTAGTCCTCTAAGTCAACAACTGCTTAAAAGAGAAGACACTTCTGAAGAAGCATACACTTCTCTATCTGAAATTGATATTGCTGTTTTTAATACTGAAATATATAGCTTTGAAATAAGCTTTCTTTGGGTGTCATTCTTAATAGAATCTTGCTGACACGTGCATTGGAAAAAGAACAGAGACATGGATGAAAATGGCATGGGGATAATTTAGAAGTGAGGTGTGAATTTCTTTACTGTGATGTTTTCCTATCTAATCTAATCTAATCTAATCTAATCTAATCTAATCTAATCTAATCTAATCTAATCTATCTAATCTTTACTCTGCTGTATGTCAGAAGTGCTTGCAGATGGAGCTTGGGCCTGAAGTGATTCTGAAGGCTCTGTGCTGCCACTGGCTGTGGATGGATCTTAGTTGAATGCTCAATGACACATTTTCTCCTATTCTTACTGCATTCTGTTTATCTGTCTCTCTTACCACATTCTCCTCTGTCTTCATAAGATGTATAATATCTCAGAGAATTGGGGTTGACCCTGTCTGTCAAAGAATTCTCGAATGTATAGGCAGAAAGCAGTAAGGAGATTGACCAGATATAATGGAGAATGTGCTTGATATTGGAAAACTGTGCCTCCTGTAGTATATTCTTCAATTGAAACCTGTAGTAGAGGGAATGGGAAACAAATGTAATTATTTTGCTTAATTGCTTCTTGCAGTGTTGCAGATTTACAGTAGAATTCTTGGCTTTCCTTCTTCCCTCCCTCCCCCAAAGGAAGCTATTCATCCTTTTGGAGAGAATAAAAAATAGGAAGTGCTACTTGTGTACTATTTTGCAAATCAGGAAAGCTGAAAAATTTATTTTCTAGAGCAAGAGAATATAACACAATCTGTGGAATAACTGCAAAGGATAATCACATTTAAATATATATGCAATGTACTTGTGATTTGTATGTGTCTGCATTTATGTAAATATATTTATAAAAATGTCTATGCAGGATTTTTGGCTAGTCCCAAAAGAAATAACTGAATTATTGTTATCTCTCTACAGCAATTGTAAAGGATTTTGCTGCTGAAATGCAAGAATATGACAGTGATGGACAGAATACAGCTTTGGAAAAATGCTGTCAAGCTCTTACATGGCAACCATATCAAACTTCTCAGTGGAGCAGCTTATTTGACTCTAATTATGAAGAGCTGTAAGCACTGATTTTGCGTTTGAAAAAAATTGGTTTCTTGTGGGATTTTTTCCCATTTTTTATCTGTTGTTGTAGTTTTGTAGGAATAAATGATACATTTGGCATCCCTTTTTCTTATTTGAAATAAGAGCAGAGAAGGAAGTATAAGAGGTTTGATGGACTTGCAGTTGTATCAGATAAGCTGAACTTGAAATGCTGGTTGAAATCAAATGCCAGATTTTCTGATTTCCCTTTGGGGATTTAGGGGCAAAAGAAAAGTGAGTTAACATATCTGGTAACTTTTGTTTATTTTGTCAAATGCATTGGGGCAAATGATTACTAAGTGTATGGCACCTTTCCCTCTAGAGGTCTAAAACACTGAAGGACAATATTAGAAATTACCAGTATTACTTTTGAGCTCATACAACTTAAGACATTATAGACAGCATGTGTGTGTGACATGCAACTGGTTATTCAAAGATTCAGAGTTTTCCTGTGTTAATCAAACTGTTTTTTTTTTTTTTTTTAGTTTTTTTTTTTTTTTTGCCACATGATCTGGAAAAAATCCTTCCAAGTTCACTTTACATCCCTGATTTTCTCCGTTCTAATATTTAGCATATGAAACCTTTTGACAAATTAACCCTTTTATACAGCATCTGATTAATTTGTCACTGTCTACATGGGACTTACATAGCACATTAAATTTTAATGCTCCTCTCACCCAACCTGCCAAAAATCTCCTGGGAGCTCGATGTCATCACTGAATACTGATGTTCCCTGTTTGCACACAGGGGACAGGGCCATTGCACATCTTACTATGTCCCACACAGCCCTTCTCCTCAGGTGGTGATTGACATGACAAGAGGGCAGATCTTTACACTCCTTGGGAGCTGGATGGACCCAGAAACCTCCAGCTGAATTTTATGACATGAATATTCACTCTAAATGGAAGTGGCTTCCAGCTCCTGTTGCACTTTCAGTCCATAAGTACATGAGTTCTGTGTGCTGATGGTGGGAGATTGCTCTCCCACCACTACTCAGTTACTTGTTGCTTCCCATACACCTAAAATTAAGGTTCCAGACACATTATTTGTGAACAAAGCCTATGTGATGCTGAGCAATATACTGTGGGAGGGGATTGAGGTGTTATTTGCAGAGGAAGTCAGTATTACTTTTCAGTGAGGTCAATGGCAGTGCTGTAGTTCCAAGATGCACTGTAATTACAGCACATTGTACAGATTTTCTGAGTAGTGATCCTCTATTCTGTTGGTCTCAAAACACTCACATACTTCTCATTACTTAGTGTAGAGGGATTGACCCCATGCCTTCAAATTGCTGCACCCATTTTAGGGGTATTTCTCAGCTTAATTATTATTTTCCATTTTATTCATATAGTACTTGAATATCCTAGTTATTTCATTTTCACAACCAAAGTGCTGTTAACATGAAGTAGATAATTAGAAAACTTTGCTGTTAATGCTACCCTTCATTGTGTCTGCTTGGCACACTCTTGGCTCTTGTCTGATATTGGTGGTACTCTGTCCCAAGGATGTCTGAAGACTTAAATTCTGAATAGGAAGAGGAATTTGAAGCATATTTCTAGTAGGGATGCTTGTGTGACAGATATCTGTTGCTACCTAAAATTTATTCCAAATTTTGCTGTACTGTTTGGTAAGACATTCTTTGTGCACTAGAGCAGAATATATGTTTGCTCTTATTTACTGTGAATTATATACTCAGAAAATTGTAATATGAAATTGCTCTTTGGGAGCCATTGTTCCAAACACTGCAACTTGGAGACATTTGTAATTTTGGTTCTCAAGCTGCTTGCCTGTGTGCAAGCAAATAGTCTGAAACTGCATTAAGATATCAGCTAATGAAGTTGCTGTCACCTAAATACAAAAAACTGATGCTTTCTCTACTATGAAATTATCAAACTTTCATTATTAACAAGAAAAGCCAGTGTCTATAGAAGAAAACCTTGCCATGTAGTTCTGTTATTTTAGAATTATCCATCACTTAAATCAGAAGGACTGGAAACATTGTTGGGATGGTGAGTTCACTGTCTCTAATAGAAAGATCTTTTGATACCTTTCCTTGTTTACTGTGAATCGTAGAGACAGGATACTCCTGCTCTTTGGGTGACAAATTGCTCTTCCAAGAGATAAAATAGAGTTGCTTTAGCCAGAGCAGGAAGGACAGTTTATAGTCAGGCTGGAGGGTTGGTAGCCACAGCTTTTCTTTAAGCTTAAGTAAAGCCTTACTGGAATCCCAGTAGCTTCTGCAGAAGCACTTGCTGTGGGAATTTGTGAACAAAGTGGGGAGTCTTGCTGGCTCATTAGCTCACTGTTGTCTGCAGCACTGCTGTTTGTAGCAGTATTATAATGAATGGTTGAATACACTGAAAGGTTGGTTTGTGTTCTTAGGTGCACAGAATTCCTTTGTATCAGATCTGTGAGTGAGGATTATGTAAACCTATCAACCTCTGGTTTCCAAACATTTCAGACTGGAATTAGAGGACATTTAATATGTGTTTTCATTTTCACACCTTTGACAGTCTAAGAATAAAATACTGGTAGAACTGACGATTGTAACAATGTCCAGTTTTGTCACTAAAAATCAGATGGATTTTTGGACCACATTAAAAACATGGAAGCTCAAGATGTCACTTAAGTATGTCAGCACTTAAAGTTGCTATTCCTTCTCCTTGTTTTTGTAGACCTGCTGTAGGATATCACATTGTCACAGATAAAGGATTTAATTTTTCAACAACAGATGATGCCTTTGTGTGCCAAAAGAAGAATCATTTCCAAATCACAGTTCATATTAGAGTCACTGGACATCCAAAATATGTCAAAACTCAGCAGGGGAGGAAACCAATAGAAAAGTTTTACTTGAAAGCTTATGGAATTAAGGCAAGTGTGTCTCCTCTTTGAGATTATTACTTTTAATTATCCATGTAATAAGGTAAATAATTGAAGTGAACTTTTTTTTTGACCAAGAATATGTAACTATTTTGTGTAGGTTCTGTTCTCATGTTGAATATCTACATTTATGCTTGGGCATGGAATGAGCCAATAACAGTCTGGATTCAGAGAGCATTTTTTCTTTTAAATTAATGCACTTACTTTCTTTTTTTTTTTTCTTTTTGAAATTATATCTGCCGAAAGACTTGGGTCTTCAGATTAGATTATCAATTATCGATTGAACAGGAGTCAGCTTCTCTATTAATTTCTATGTCATCCCATTAGAAATGAGTGCATTTTCTCTCTTTTAGGTACAATTTGCCTATTAATGTCTATTTCAATTTTTATGTGTTTGAAAATTTATTATGCTTGTCATTTTTGAAAATTATCTTTGTTTTATAGGTGGAAACTCCAAATCAAACAATTGCTATTGAACAGTCTCAAACAGATCGAAGCAAAAAAACTTTTCATCCTGTTAAGTAAGATTTTTGAGAAAATTATTCTATTTTGTTTCAATATGTAGGTCTCTTCCAACCTAGTTATACTGTGATACTGTATGATTGGTTTGAAATATGAAGTAGTTGTTTCTTGAAATCTTACAGTACCTTTTAAGCCAGTTTTTAGATTTTTATCCAGATTTCATTGTGGTTGTACACATAGAATCACAGTAATAATATATACCTGTTCACACTTCATTAAGGAAAATTATCAATAGCTTTGCAGATGGGGTTAAGTATGTCTATCCAAAATATTTATATTCAGCTAGAAACACTCTTTTACGCTGCTTAGAGCTGAGTGGCAGATGCATTTCCAGTCTTAAAAAATGTCAGAATGTTCCTGTTCTCTATGGGCATGAGATACATTTACAGTGCTTTTTTAGGGGGAGTGCCTCTGCTAGAAACACACATGCAGCATCTTTCTGGAGCACTGCCATTCTTGAGCATTAAACTCACTGGCAAAATCAATGTTTACTCTTCTGGCATGAATTTCCTACTTTGGAGCTGGTCTGTTCTGTATAAATAATTAAATAATATTTAAAATACAAAGATTGGACAGGAAAGTGCTGGGATAAAGGCTGCACTATATTATCACCTAAATTGAACTTTGAGCTTGGAAGAAGAGTTTGATTTTCACTAAATTGCTTCTCATGACATTTTTCTTCCTTTTGTGTACTGGCAAATATATTCTGCGTGTATGTAAATTATTTTATGTGTGACTGTTTGCTGAACTTTAATTTTATCTATACAGACTCTTTATTTGTATTATTTATCACTTACTGGAGGACTACCACTGTGTACTTGACACATAGGTGTCTACTGTGTACTTCCAGACATGTGAATTAGGTGGAGATGAAAGGAAGGACAAGCAGTAAGATCTATTAATTTTACTGTGGAAATTTAGGCCCAATAATAAACAAGCAGTTATTAATCCTGTGAAACAGCCACCATGTGGAATACATAGTTTTATTATATTCAAGACATGTACAAACAGACCATAAGACTCTTATTACTAAGAACAGTTTCCTACTGCTGGTGCTTTATCCTGTTTATCTCCTTGATGTAGTCACTGTTTTTAATGCATTTATAGAAATCGGGGTTACTGCACTTTTCCCTGGGGTTCCTCTGTTTTGTTGATGTGTCAGTTTTTCTCAAAACTGCTTTAATGAGTTTGGGGAAACCTGGTTTGAGCAGCCAGATCTCTAAATACTTACTTCCCTGATCTTGCTTCCTTTTCCATTTTAGAGTTGATCTGCCAGGGGACCAGGTAACTAAAGTAACACTGGGACGGCTGCATTTCAGTGAAACAACTGCAAATAATATGAGAAAAAAAGGAAAACCTAATCCTGATCAGAGGTATTGCTATTGCTAGTTGGCCTGTGTGTTAGAAGCAGAAAGGAGGTATATTTAAAATGGAGAAAAACCTCTGCTATCAAATCTGTGGGGTTTTTTTCCAAATTCTTGATATGTGCTTAAAAGCCTCTTTCTCTACAGTCACAAAATGATATGAGAATTAAACACCCCAAACTTCATCCTCATGGTTAGAGATAGTTTCAGGAAATCATAGCCAGAATAATGGCTGACAAAATCAGGAACCAAAAAAACCCAAATCATGATTATTTTCTTCTGAAGGTTTTCATCTTTGAGGCTTCATTGCTTACATTTGTGAAAATTATTGCATTCTTTATTAATTTGCAGTGATTGTGGGGTTTGTAAGAGCATATTTCTTAAGAGTAAAGGAAATACCTTTTCTTTTTTGTTGTGAGAAATACATTTTAAAAACATTGTCTGTATTTTTAAGTTTCAATAATAACATCTGTATTTAAAACTTTTTTTTTTTCTGTGAGAAAGAATTACTTCTATTATTGTCTTGATTAAATCAATTTCAAATTAGATACTTCATGCTGGTAGTTGGACTGTATGCTGTCTCTCAGGACCAGTTCTACTTACTATCTGCAAATGTCTCTGAAAAGATCATTGTGAGGGTAGGTATAAATTTGTATTACTTCCATGTAAAAGTATTTACTGGGTTGATATTCACAGGAGATTGAGGGGTCATGATGTTTGGGGGTAAAAATTACCACCGAGTCAAAAAGATTGAGGAAAAAATCTTATAGTTGCATGTTACATGAGTATGTTATCTTCCAATTATCAGAAATTAAGAGTGTTATAAGTAGAGCTATAGATGGATTTTAACAGAAAGCTTGTAATGGGTTCCAATACAAAATATATTGATTTTTCCATACTTTTTTTTTTTTTTTTTAATTTGCAGTGAAACTATTTACTACACTTGCCAGGAATTTTGTAAAAACTTTCATTACCTAGTTTTCATTTTTCAAAGAGGATGAGAAGGAAAAAAAACAGTAAGAAAGAAGGTCAAGCAGGTCTAGGAAGTTTAAGACCCAAAGTTTCACTTTTCCAGTGTGTTTCCAGTGTCCCACCTCTCAATTTGATGGTAGCAATATAGATTTCAAATTAACAAAAGGAAGAATAATCTCTTTTCCTCATAACTTACTTTTCAATTGCCTGGCTCACAGAGTGTTTTTCTTTTAGTACTCAGCTTTAGCTTACAGTTAGACTCAAAGGAGAAAAAGCCCAGATCTGCAGTGTAACAAGAGCTATGGAGAATTAGGGTTAGGAGAGAGAGGAGATACAGAACCCCAAAATGAGTGGGATTGAAAGGGGATTGGCAAGGGAAGGTGGGGGCTGCTGAAAGCTTTCAGTCCTGGTCCCTTCTTCTTGTGATCAGTAGGTGGTGGCTGATTTTTGAACTGGGCATAGTCTGGAGTTATGATTATTTCTAAGGTGAATATTATGTTTGGGGCTTAGAAAGGTGGGAAATATGTAAGGTGCCATATGGTGGGCTGCAAAAGATGGAGAGGGCCTCTGGAAGATTGCAGTCCACTGAACTTTTTCATGTGGGTTAATTGAAGAGCTGCTCCTTTGTTTGCATGGACTCTTTCTAGCCCTTGGCTTATGGAAAGGAATAGGCTTTGGATTTTGGCTTGGAGTCAAGCAAGACCAAAAGCTCTGGTGCATTAAGTGGAGCTGGGAAGAGGCTTTTAAAGAAAGTCAAGGGCTCTCAAAAGCTTTTAGCCCTGGCATTGTTTTTTGCAGGCCATTGCCTGCATCCTTTTTGGCAGCCCATCGTCTTTCTAGGCTTACAACTATGGTCTGGTTTAGCATTTTGGGTTTGAAGAGAGCAAAAGGGCAAATCTCCAGTACATGGGGCATTGCTCAGGGGTTTCCAAAGGAAGATGGGAGATTTCAGATGGTTTCAGTCCTGGCTCCTTTTTCATCTGAGTGTCCTCTTGTGCCATAAATTCTCCTTCTGTAGTTAGAATTAGGTTTTTGGGGGGAGTTACGGCCCAGAGCTCATTTCTGGGGGGAGCTGTGAAAAGGCTTTGAAAGCAATGTGTAGAGTTCAGCAGTTTTCTGCCCTGCTGAGAAGTTTTATCATCCTGGCTGCTGCTGTAGCTTTTTTTTTGCTTCAGCATCACTCCTGCATACATTATATAGTTATTTTCCTTTTTTTGTCCATTAATTTTCACACTCCTGTTTTCATCTGAATTTCTCTTTCTGGATCTGACAGTGTTACAGATATCACATCATGAATAATTTGGGGGAGCTGTTGAATTTTCACATTTGTCTTATACTTGTTATTTTATGAGAGATATATTTTTATGTAAGATTTAGAAATTCCCATTTCCCCACTATTTTTAATATTAGATTCTTTTGAAATTTCAATGAAGAGGGCTCCTTTAATGTATGTGAGACAGTTTTTGAGCAGGAATTCATGGAATGAGATTTTTCAAACCTGGCCACTATTTCAGACAAAGAAAAAAAAAAAAAAGGCAATAAGGCAGGAAGATCAAGAGGCTCTGGTCTGAAGTGGTAAAAATATCAACAGGAAAGATAGAAGGAAAAAAATTAGTTTTCTAGCTATCTAACAGGGCAGGGTAAAGCAAGTCAGCCACTGGCTACCTTAAAGTGGCAAAGCCATGCATGCAATTGCACTGTGAGAAAAAGCTGCTCATCTTCTGTCCCTTTATACACCCCAACACAAGGAAGCTGCCAGCTGAGTGGTGCTTGTCAGGCATATCAGATCATGCTCTAATTGTGATAAACAGTGGTGAGTACACGGTGCCAGGCTTTGTAGCTGGCAAAGCCTTGGGAAAGCCTGGCTTCTTTTTATCGTGATTGCGCTTTGGCCTGAATTCAGTGTTTAAAAAAAAAAACAAAAAAAACCCCAAACAACAAACAATCCAAAATTAACTATTGAAATAAAATGTCTTTTCTTGTTATACATATTCTATTGTTTTATTGGTGTTCTTTAAAAGACTCTGCTTGAAACATTAAATTTTCAATAAGTTAATTTATGACATTACACAGGATTTAATGAATCACATGTGTTTAATCTCTGCCTTGCTTTCTCTTTTCTGATTTCTCAGCTAAAATTTAGGGGTTGATAAAGAATGGCATAATGTCAAAGTTAAAATTTGGAAAGCTTTGGACATTGTCTATTTAGCTTAAGGTTCTAATAAAGTAGAATTCAAGATAAAAAAGCAGGAGGCTGGTGCTGTGTGAGGAATACTTAGAAGTAACTCCACTCTTTTTTATGTTAGTGTGTTAAAAAGCTCTTCAATACAATTTCAGGATTTGGCTTTTCATTCCCCGAATTTCTAATAGAATAAACGATAGTGCATCTATGCTATAAGCAAAAGACTTTCTTTCAGGCATCCAACCCCGGGCAGTTCGAGAGTGACGGCGAGGCGCTGTGGCAGCGGGGACACGTTCCGGAGAGCATAGCGTGTCACGGGCGGGTCGGCATTAACACGGACGCGCCCGACGAAGCGCTGGTTGTCTGCGGGAACGCCAAAGTCATGGGCAGAGTCATGTACCCCTCTGACAGCCGAGCCAAGCAGAATATCCGCGAGGTGAGCGCCGCGCTGCGCTTGGGGCTCTTGCGCTTGCAGCACCAGCCGTGCGGGGCATTGCTGTGGCACTCACAGCCGCTCCTCTGCCCCGGCTGTGCTGAAATGCTGGCTGAGAAAAGGCAGGCTGTGCTCTGCAGAACCATCCCCTGCACGCCTTGGAGAAGGATCTCTGCAGAGGCTGGGAGCTGTCAAACTGAAGGACAGCTGGAAATGCAGATACAAATAGCACTCTGGTGGTGGGGAATGGGAAAAGTGTCATTTTCAATGTGGTCAGGATAGTTGCACTCTCGGCGGTGCCCTAGATGCCGTGCTTAGTGTTTCAGCATGTAAATCTTGGTATTTTTCCAACTAGGTCGATACAAATGAGCAGTTAAGAAGAATAACACAAATGAGGCTGGTGGAATATGACTACAAGCCTGAATTTGCATCTGTTATGGGAATAAAAGATACCCATGAAACAGGTATAAAGTCAGCCCTGTTCACATTTTTCATTAACATCTACTGATATTTATTGTGCCATAGTGCCTTTTAATATCCTGCTATTTCATCCTCATTTCTTAGGTTAGTGCAATTGTACACTGTGCTGTGTATCTCTTGTGGTATAATAATGTCAAAATTATGTATTGCTTGTAATTTTACAACTTCTGTTTCAATTTTTAAAGATGGGAAGTTTAGTTTCCAGAAGTTTAATTAGAGTGAAGTATGTGCTTACAAACAATTCTGTTCTTTCTGCAGAGAAATGAGAATTCTAAATGTTTCTGGGGTTTTTATTTTTGTGGAATAAAACCCCTGAAATCCTGAATTTTCCTGCCACAGAGAAATTCTAGATATTTTTTTGTTTTGCCTGTTGTTTTTAGAGTGGTCAGCAGGTATGCTAGTGTGCTTCCTCACATTAGTTTTTGTTACCTCCTGAACAGGAATAATAGCCCAGGAAGTGAGGAGTCTTTTACCTGAAGCTGTTAGAGAAGTTGGAGATGTTGCTTGTAATGATGGAGAAAAAATAGAAAACTTCCTCATGGTTGACAAGGTATGGTCCTGAGGGAACAGTATTTAGACTGTTCTTTCATGTGGGGAGCTATGGACACATGCTGTGCCCCATAAAAAGCTGTAGCTCCCCACATGTGTTACAGAAACAGCATTCAGTGAATCATCAAGAAAAATTGAACCACTAGCTGTTAGTAAAGGGCTGAATCTTTTCATGACAAGAAGTATCTACATTAAAAACTTATTAAAGTACTATGTAAACATACAGTTAAAAATAAAAAGTCCTAACTTTTCTGAATAAAAGTGGGTAGTGATTTCATAGCATTGATTCAACAAGTGCTACTCCAAAATATTTTTTTGTGCTTAAGATAATTAAATGTTCCACAAATGAATTAAGCAATGATGGCATTCAATTTGTTAAATAAAACTTCCTTACTGTAATCCTGGTATAACCTCTACATACCAAATCCAAGAGCTAGGGTTTTTGTTGTTGTTGTTGTTTTGGCAATCTGAAATGCTTTTTATAGGTTCAAATTAATATGTTATGAAACGTCACACAAAACAGTTACCATGCTAATAGGTTGGAAACACTGCTGAGGTATTGTCCTGTGCTCTCTTGTCCTCCTTTTCCTGTAGAAATGTGACTGCAAGGGACTGTCAGTCAGAGTTCAGTCACAAGGCTGCAGACATCACTTGTCTCAAAGCAGCCCCTCTGCTGAGTGCTGGTTCACTGCATGCCAAAGACCACTTCCCAGCTTTTTCCCACTTGCAGATGATAATGAGAAGAGGGAGGTTTTAGAGAAAAGGGATCTTATCTTGTCTGGATGATATAATGAACACAATCCTGCATTCATTGTCATAACACATTCTTTCATTTTTCTACAGAAAACAAAATTTGCACCACCAAACTTGAAGAAAATATCTACAAAAATATTGTATTTCACTTGTCATTTTTTGATAGGCTATAACTAATTTAAATTCATAGATTAAATCTTCTATGTTGGATTCCATATAAAAGAAGTATGAATTAGACATCTTGAATAAAGCTGTGGAAAGAGCACTTCTGGAGATACTGTTGAAAAGTAGATTTTCAGAAAATTTGGTCTATTTGGTCAGGGTTCCAGCCTGATTTCTAGATGCTAGCAGAAGAGCAGAGTGATGGTAGGTGAATCCAGGTTAGTTTTGCCCTTCAGGCCTTCCTATTATATTGTATGACAGCTGTAGCATTGCTTGTCAGATTTTTTGTCTGACAGAAGTTTAAGCTGGAGAATTGAGCTTTTGATTAATCTCTCTTCCTTGCTGAAATATCACACAAAATACCATCTCTAAAAGTGCCTCACAGCACTGCTATTTGGACCCATCATGTTTTTTTTCTCTGTACTTTGGGTCACTGGAGAGTGCTTGCCAGGATGTCTTCCAGGGATGTGACCTACAAATGGAGAGTGCCTACTTTCTATTCATCCTGTAGGGTGTGATTCTGCTGTGTATGTGGCCCAAGCAGGAATGGATTGTTACAGCAAAGACTTATTTGCTGCTTAGCATTTTCTTGATTACTTGTCTAGATCTGGATCTGGAATTACTTTACAGGCACTTCGATGTTTTAATAGGGTCAGATAAATCTGTGTTTTCTCCTCTTTCTCCTAACACTTGAGGCAGAGTATATGAAATTTCCCAATTCCATTACCTTTGGGTGACAGGATTGGGAGAGACCTCTGTCCATTTAAGAAGTGTATTGAATTCAGAGATTTGGAACATGTCTTCTTCAGGTGGAACATCTGATTTAAATTTCTGGAGCTCCCAGCTCCAGTTTATCTCAGCAGTTTGAATAGTGAATGGACAGTGCTTCATATTTTTTCTTTCAGTTTGGCAGGTGATGAGACCTTGAACTTTGTTATCTCATATTCCAAGTTTATTTCCAGATATGTAGGGAGTTGGGTGGTTTTGTGTCTCTTTGTCAGTTTGGAGCTGTTGAACTCTGTAAAATTAATTTATTGCATTACACATTTGAACCAGGCTTTGCTACTTTCTAGAGAAATGACTCAACTATGTGGCATTTGGTTTTTTGAGACAGAATCTTTTCTTCTCAGTTGCACTGAGACTCAGTACTTTGTCACTAGAGGGGCAGTTAAACTCTGATCAGTCCTTTTCCCCTCAAATAGACTATTCCTTCATTTTGCCAGAAGAGCAATTTTCTCAGCTAGTTGAAGCCACCTAGAAGTAATTCATGCTTGATTTGAAGACAATGGAAAGGACAGCTGCCACATATCATTGATATGGGAGGACAAGTGTCCATATAAGTGATTTCACAGTTCTAGGTACAAGAGATTATTTTAAAGTCACTTCTTATTTAAATGGGCTGTTGGTATTATGGCAGTAGGGAAGCTTGTGACTTGCCCCTGATAATGTGCTCTGATTCTGTTTACATGAAAAGGTGTCTGGTTTTGTGGAATGCAGTCACCTTTAAAAGAAAGGTGTGAATGGCTTTTAAAATGTGAAAGGCAAAACTGCTTTTACCTTACTTCTGCATAACTTGACTAGACTGGAACACTAAGCAATATTAACTGCAGTAATAGCTTTGTCCAATGGCACCAGTCTGGTTGTACATTAGTATCAGAAAGCCATTCTTCCAAACACAGCAAAGTACTCTTCTACAATGCTCCTGCAGTGGATCAGTAACCATTTTTGACTCAGAAATTGACAAAGTACTTACTACCTGGATGGTTATACTGAGCAGCAGATTGACACCTAGATGATAAGCAGGGGTAGGAGATTAGGAGGCTTTTCCTGGGTAAAATATCCAGAAGAAGTAAATGGAGGGTGTCTGAACAAAATGTTTTAGTTGCAGAGATGATCATGTTATTAGACCATACAAGACTCCTGTAACAGACTGGAGAGGCTGAAGGGGAGAGCAAAATATTTTACAATCACAGCTTGATGTCTGGTTTGGTTTTTAATCTGTCTCACTTATCTCTGTGTGATTAACATTATGTGTACTACACAAATAGAAACTCTGGTTTGTCTGAGCCTACCTAATGCCTGTAGGGAAATGGTTGGATGTGCTAAGGGATTTTAAAATCCATGTTCAGCTGCAGCACTGAAAATCAAGTAGTAGATGCATACTAGATGGAAGAGAGTTAAGGTTTCAACACAGTATGAAGGTAAAACACAGTTTAAATTCTTAGTGTCAAAAGCCCTTCAGCTTCTTCAAATTTTTCTGCAAATCCTTATTTTCAATTTACTGGAAATTAAATGTCTAACAATAGGGCTTTATGGTCATATATGCACCCATCTACAGTGAGATAACTGGTTTTTACATAAATGAATTCTGCACTCATTTCTGCTTGATACATCTGATGAATATACTATTCATCTACTATGTACCTACTTCTGTCATTGTTTTCTTCTCAGGATCAGATCTTTATGGAGAACGTTGGTGCTGTAAAGCAGCTTTGTAAACTAACAAACAATCTTGAAGTCAGAATAGAAGAATTGGAACAGTGGAATAGGAAACTGGCCAGGCTGAAACGGATGAACAGTTTAAAGTCAACAGTCAGTGAAGAGAGCAAAGTCAGGTACCTTGGCTGGGATGTTCTCTGGTATTTGTCACACAAATTGTTCAAGTGATCTCTGCGATAGAAGTGAAAACTGATTTTGCTTGACAGTAGAGTTCAACTATTTTCCAGTATTTAAGCTGTGCAAAAGACCCCAAATTCTCTTATTTTTTTTAGTCACTGACAAAATTTATGTTTGAAATGTCTTTTAAATAGCAGTAATTTTTGTAATTGCTTCTGTTGATTAAGGAAAAGGTAGATTATGTCCAGTTACTGCTCTGGGACTTAGAAATTGCTTCTAAGGCAAATCTGCAGAGCTTCATCTGCAATAAAGATTCTTCATTAGTGCTTCAGTGGAAGTGATGAGTGTTTCCTGTTTCTAAGCCATTTCCCAAAGTTTTCATTGAAATCAAATGTAGCATTTAAGAGCATTCAGATGATTGAATTAACTGGAGACCTTTGCCATTGAAAATGAATCTGCTGATACTTCTGCCTTTCCCTTTGTAAATGTTAAAATTGCAAAAGCAAGTGACATTAACACATTAAAAATGTCTTTTCTTCATTAATTAGTTGCTGAAGCATTTAAATGTTAAAGAGGTCTTGTCTCTTACAGCAGGTATAGTCAAGCTAATAGTCCCTTGCCATCAATAAAATCAGTCCCGCTAAAATCCAGGAAGGTGAGTCAAATTAAATCCTTGTCTGAGTCATTCACTGTGATTGGCTTTAACTTTCTCTTGCCTTTATTGTGGTATAGGAAGTGAATACTCATTTCAAAGGGATCATATGAGAGAGGAAATACATATGTTGACCTTTTTCAAGACATCTTGCTAGGCTGCCAAGCCCTGTTTTTTGAACCAATGCTTATTTCCCTACCTTGCTTTTGCCAGTGCCAAAGAGCAAGAGAAAATAATAGGTCAAATATGTTATGTACCATAATGACAGTCAAATGCTCCATCATCCAAGATTATCCTACTTATCTGGAAAGTGTCTCTCTTTTTTGTATTTATACCAGTCCTGCTTTAACATGTTCTGAGCACATACTGAAAGCTGCTGAGCTTTTGGTTCTGGACACTTACTGAGTTCTTAATTTGGTTTAGAAATAATTCAAAAGTAGGAAAAATGGCAGGAAGAAAGGACAAGGAGCTGTTATTTTTTATGTATTCTTTCATCCTCTGTAATGTTTGTGCCTCCACACTATCAACAATGTACAGTGAACTAGCAGTCTTAGAGATGATTAATTACAAATCTTTAATTAAGAAATTTTTCTCTGTAGATGTTGCCCCCTCTATAAAAGTGACCATGAAAAAAACAAGGGTGAGATCAAGTCAACCTAGTGTAGTACTTTTTAATCTACTAGTAGTTGTTTAAATGTCTGCCACTTGAATTAACCAAACTGGTTTTTTTAACCCTAGGTTTGTCTGTCAAAGACCAAAGAATCTTGCTCCGTGAAGATTTTCCGGGTGACTATAATAGCTTTGATTGCTATTATGGCACTATGGTAACAATTAATTAACAACAATTTGACTTGTTTCTCCCTTCCCCTTCCTACTTATCTGAAAGTATATAGCACTTTATGTCCTCCTTTCCCCTTCCTACTCAAAGAACACAATGTACTAAAATTAACAAAGAAAATCGCTGGTAATATTGTAAAGTTGAAATCATTGTATATGAGTAAGGTACTCATGATGGGCAGACAGCTGATCTCTCTCCATGTCACTACATTTGGGGCACCTTGAGTGTGTCTCAGTGGCTTGTACTACAGGTGCAAAACTGGACTCTGCATGTTTTATCCAATCATTCTGTGCCTAACTACAATGCCTGATGTACAGAGTGATTCTGCTGTGTGAAATGAAGCTGAACTTGTTCCCACTGTATTGTGCAATTATATGACTGAAAGTTTGACTTGTGGAAAGGAAAGTACACTCTGGACTTCCTGAAAATTCAGAAAATTGCCATTTTTTGTCTCCAGACTGAAAACCTATGGCTTACAATCTCTGAATTGGTGGTGTAATCTATTTAGGTTGGAAACTGGCCATGTTTTGTGTTGAATGCAAGTATATGAACATAATACTGTATGCAAGTATCTGATCTAAACCTCATTAAATTCAGCTGAAATTTTTCCCACTAAAAGGAAAGTTAACAGTTTATCTTTCATAAGCATTAACATAGTTAACACTTGCATGACTGCATTTCTACATGATGCTTCAAGGTATTATTCATATTGTGTTGCATAAAAGATGATGTAAATCTACAGAGCAATTCTCTTTCTACAGTGCTTTGACAATATGGAGCCTGTATTTACTTAGCATTCATGACAGCCGTTTTGAAAAGCATCCAGTTTACAGGCAAGTAATTAAATTACCATTAGTGAATTCAAATTAGTAGAATCAGTAATAGGCTGTGGAGCAGTTTGTTTTGGTCCTCAACTCTAATGTCCATTTCCTAATGAATTGTTTTTCTTCATCAGCAGTACCCCATCTTCTGTTCTAGTCTCTCCCTCTACCACCACAGCAGGTACTGTGTCTCTGCTGATCTGCATACACATAATGGGCTATTATAAAATGCCAGTACACAGCATTTGTGAGAGTTATAATTATATTTTATTTTTGCTTTAGCATTGCAGAGGGAAAGCACAGTTTCTCAGACCACACAGCCTACTAGCAGGATCCCTGAAGTGAATTTCTGTGACCTTTTGCCTTGTGACAAGGTCTATTGTTGTCCAATTCATCAACCAAAAGTCAAATCTCTAAGTTATGAAAAAAACAATGCAAAGGAAAAAGGTAAGTTGTAAAGTTAATTATTTATAATTTGTGCAGAGATTGTATGGAAAGTGTGGGGGAAGGGACAAGGTAGTTTATTATTTATTGGTAGTGAGCTTTCTACAAAAGAGCTTAGTCCAGAGGATTTAAAAAAAAATCTTGATATAGCTAATCATCATTGCAGTCTATATGCTTTTGAAAAATCTGGCCTGGTTACCCTTAAGGATTTGGGGCCCTAAGATGTTTTGTCTGGTGTCACTGTATTTCTTGGCCATTTTTGGTAAATTATTTGATGTGAACTGGAAAGTCACTAATCCCTTGAATTAACCTTTGGCTACAATTGGATGGGAGTTGATTGGAGGTAGCAGAGGATAAATTAACAAATATAAAAATACTCCAAAAAACTTAATTGTGTCACAATGTGATGGTACTACATCTTTTCTATGGGCTGAAACAAAATGCCAACTGCCTGAAAACATAAAATTATGACTGTTCAGGCAGGGATTTTTAGTATTATTATTTGAAGACAGAGCTCTATAAAATAAAACAGTTCTACTGAAATTAATTCTATTACTAATATTGCCTGCCAGATATTACATGTGTAGTGTGTGAGAAGATGCATTGTTTACAACTTTTATAATATTTATAAGAAAAGGTTAATGCATAAAGGTATGCTTAAATTGTGAGAATATGTATTCCTCTTTCCCACTCCTTAACACACCCAGTGTCTGGAAGCAAGTGTTAAAAATACTAGACCAGCATTCACACTTTTCCTATCTTGGCCTTGGGAAAAATTCTTGCTTTAACAGTCAAGAAAGTGAAGTGAAACTGGGGATAGATGCAGTTGAGCCTCTGAGGTACCAGAGTCTGCCAGGGCATTGCCAGTTGCTGGACACTCTCAGCATGGGCTGTTTCAGTGGGACTCACCCACTGGCCATTCTCCATTCCTCAGACAAGCTGTGTGTGAGTGGTCTTTGAGATCCTTGTGATCAGTGCTGCAGTAAGCTCTGTGGCAGATAGTGCTCAGTACAGTGCTTTCAAGAGGTCATACCTGAGTGATTTGTATTGCTCTGAAGGCTGAAAGAGTGTTGATTAATTAAGAAGACATTAATCTCATTTATAAATGAGGGAATTGTAGATGGATGAAATTGAAAAATGAAAACCTTCATCCTCAGCTGGCTGCTTCTGATATTAGGTGGAAAGAGAAGATAAGAATAAACACAAAGCATTACCTTCTCAAGGTCTTATGCTCCAAATAGCATTAAGACTGGATCCAAGAGTGAAAAAATCAGCACAGTACACAAACTACTGAAATATTTCAGTTCTGCACAAGTTTAATGAACCTGAATACATCCCCAGATGGAAGGTAACAATGTCAATACAAAATCCAAACAGAAGGAAAACCAACAAGCTGTTTAATGTAGCTGTAGCCAAGATAAATGAAAAGGAAAATGTTTTCAGAACATTTCAGAACAGCTGAGAGTTAAATATGGGGAATAATCAAGATAAAAAGTGCATACCTTAGAATCAGCCGAATATTCCTATTCATAGAAAGGTAGAACTGTTTGAAATTGCAATTAAATAAAATTATAATTTAGGAGTTATTGCAACATTTTGCTGTTCCACAATGCAATACCTGAATTCAGTGGGTGCAGACTACTATGGAGTGCATCCACTGTAGCTCCTCATCCTTTGAACCCTGGATTTGTTGATGAAAGTTCAAATAGAAACAAAAGCATTCATAGGCAAGAGAAAATTTATTAAACAAAAACTCAGCACATATTTGTGTCATCTAGCTTAATGTGACCTTGTTTTTTCATATTTTCTTTTAACTAATTTCTCTGGAGGACTTAGGCTTTTGTACTTCTATTGATTTCAGTGGAATTCAGGAAAGTGAATACCCTTCAGCATTTGGGCCTTTTCTACTCTCTGCTTCCATGCCATAAGTGCTCATTGCTTAATGTTAAGTGTCACCAATAACCAGGAGCTGTCCTTACTTGTTTTTCCCCAGTGTCTCTCCTCTCACAGTGAGAGGTTGGTGAGAGCTCCTGCTGGATTTTGGTCAGCCTCATGCATTCACATTTATTGCCTTCAGGGGGTAGTTAACAGATTTATAGTAAAGTACCACCATTATGAGAAATCACCAGCAGATTTTTCCCACATTGCTTACAGATATTACAGCGCACAATAGAGTATTGGAAGGAAAAGAAAAAAACACCAACTACATGAGTTTTTTGTAATCTTATTTGGAGATTACATTACGTTCTTGTCATGTTTGTAGCTCTACATTTGTTACTGAATTTGTTCTTCAACACCCCACATGAGTCTTTGAGAAAGCCCTAAGTGTTACTGTATGTGAAAGAGAGGAATTTATTTACAATTTATTGAACGTTGCTGTGGTGCTTTGTGATAGTTCTTGGTCTTCTCAATTGGCACTTAGTATTCAAAATTTAGATTGCAATATCTGATAGACCAATGAAATGGCAATTTTATGATGAGTGAAAACCCAAGTGAAAATAAAGTTCTATGCTAGTTACTGACTCAGTTTTAATTAAAAAAAAAAAAAAAAGATAGTTGAAATCTTAGTGAAGTAAATCTGTCTTTGTCCTGGTTTTTGTACCAAATTCTGATACTGCTTAAGGCTTTCTTCCTCCATCTGCAAACCAATAAATTTTAGGTGTTTATCCATCCCAAGTTTTTAATAAATATTCCTACCAACACTTGTGTGGGCTGAACTATTTTATCTACATAGAGCAATCCTTCACCTCTACTAGAGGATATAGGTTTTCTACAGAATAGCTCTCTGCTAATGAAAATACAAAATTATAGTGTTTAGTACATTGCTAGCATATCTGGAATATTGAGAGAAATCAGGAGAAAATGGATGTGTGACAATTAGTTTGTGAATTAAAGGGAGGAATGAAAGAATGAGCAGGCTTTTATTAGATCTGCCCCAAGATGAGTGTGTACATGTGTGATTGCATGTGTCCAATAGCCATTTTTCTAGATGTCTGGAACTGTACAAGGATACGGCACAGCAGATAACTACTAAATAGTCATTGTAGTCATAGCAGATGACTGCTGCTCCCAAATCTGGCAGAAACTGTAGATCTGTATGATGAGCTAGTAAACAGGATATGGATGCAAGGAATAGCTGGCAGCAATATGAGAGGTTTATAGAAAAAAGCCAGAAATCCTAAAGATGATTTTGCATTACATTGTTTCTGGATTCCAGTTGTTAATGTTGCTCCATGTTTGTGGTCACCTACTAGCATGAGAAAAGTCTGGATTTTCTTATTTCCCAATACTGATATGAAATCCAAATCTGGAATGAATAAGAAAACAATAAGGTCAATCTAGCTATCTTGTCTCAATCTCAGTAATAATGCATTTTGATCTCTGCTTCCTATCATGAAACAGACATTCTGAAATCAGAAAGTTTCCTTTGGAAAACATGGTCATTTAGTATTTTGGTATTCTAGAAATGATATCTGATGAAGCATGTTAGTTTAGGCAAGATCAGCATTTCCCAGTGCCAGTTTACTGTAACCTGTCTCTGAACAGATTCTTAGCTGGCAATCTGTGTAGAAGCACAGGAATAGCATTAGATCATTTCCCATGGGCTTGAAGGGCCATTTGCCTTCCCCAGGTTGTGCTAGATGATGATTATTCAAAAGACCTCACTTTTCTGGGCAAGTGTTGAGGAAATTAACAGAATAACAATTAAAAAAAAATCATCAGTTTATATTACACAGCCTAGTTCCATGTTTGAAGTTACAGAGGTGCTATCAGTGACATGGTGACCATGTTGCTAGAGATGTGTATTAGCTTTTTAAATTTGGTTATGCATCCTCTCTCTGAATTGCTGACTCTACTAAAGATGATTAATTCCTCAATATCTTAACATCTCACATTAAAAAAAATGAGTTGTTCCCCCAGCCTATATTTGCATGCCAGATGCCTATAATTCCTAATGCCATTTTCTCACTAACAAAAAAGATGTGGCTTTATGTTCAGAATTTTGCTGAAGTGCTTGGCTGCATAGTGACTTTCAGCTTGGCTCTCTGTTATTGAAATTGGTGATGTTCTCTGTGTGTAATGAAGTCTTTTCTACTAGGCTATGTTTTGGAAATGTTTTTTGATATTTTGTAGATTTCAAAAACTTGTTTCTTGTTATCTGCAAACTTATTTTGTCTGTGTATATGTTCTTCTGGATGGAGGTACTTTCTATTTTAAAGATCTCTCTCATGGTTACACATGTCTTTATTCAGGAGATAATTAACAAAATATCTTCTGGTTTTGTATTCATACTTTGCTGTTACAATTGTGCAAGGCTAATTTGGGCAATGTTTGTACATTCATCCTTTCACAGGAAACGAAAGTGGCATGTTACCCAAAAAAGATACAGTCAAAAAACCTGGTGGAAAACCTGATCTTGGAAGTGACTGTAAGTTCTATATTTAAATGAAAAAAAAAAAAAAAAAAAATGTTTACTTGTATAACTTTCAAGATCTACATTTAGGCTTGGAATTCTGCTTCTGGAATTTAGAGAAGTTTCAGTTATAATTCATCATTATAGAGAATTGGCTCTTGTGAGTTTATTTCCTGTGAACAACAGGAAACCTGTGATTCAGTGTTATTTTCAGTTTATTCTTACATCTTCATTGGATTTTTATAGACATTCTGACTGCTCTCTCTAGAGAGTTCTTAGGCTTAGCTTCAGATACAATAAAATGACAAGTGGCATTTTTCCTTGACAGGGGCTAAAATCTTGTGCTTAAGGAAATGAGTGTGATATTTGTGTACTGGAAACTCATGATACTGTGTGAAGGAAGTGTTTGAGGTTTGCCTCATCTCACCTAAGGGATTAAAATGTTAGCTGCTCAAAGGGGCCATCCCTACCTTCAGATCCTGACATGGCCTCAAGAGGAGATGAAATAAAGCTCCTTGACACAGGAAGTTTGGCTTGATTTCAGGTTCCCCTTTTAGAGACTGTGCACTGCTGTCAGAGCCAGCCTGGGCTGAAAATATTGATTCTTTTATGTAAAGATGAGTATCTGCTGACTACATATGTTATAACAGCATGCTCTGGCATTCATTCAGTATGAGCAGGATTATGCCTTGTGTCTTTTTGGTTTATGTGGATCCTCTGTTATAAGGTTTGTTTTTTAAAAATTAATATGGGATTAAAGGCTAGGCAATATTTGGTTGATAAAACATCTAGACTTAGACATCTAGACCATGCACTTAAAGCAGGTGAGGAAAAGAACACAGGTTCTGCTTGTTGCCTGAATGTGCCCCAGTGAGATGATTTGGGAAAAATAATTCTCTTTCTTGGTTTTTTTTTTGCATGGATACACACACCTCAGACAAGATCCTCTGAGGCATCTCTATGTTACATGTTATGATGAGATGCTGTGTCACAGGGAAATGTTCTCTTGTGCTACTTCTCTGAGATGAACATGCTCAATTTCCCTCTGTCACTTGTAGATATTTGCATGCTAAAAATTAAATATATACTTCCTCACAGAGATTTTATAATCAGAGAACAGGTCACCCTATACTCATCAAGTTTCTCTGCAAAGTAGGGAATGGTTGCTGTAGACCAGAGGAGCAGGAACACAACCCCAGTGTGCACAGTGTGATGTGAAGGGCTTGGGCCTGCTAAACCAAGTCCTCCTTGTGCTTTCAAGTTCCCCAGAGAAGTGGTCATGACACCAAAGCTGCCAGAGTTCAAGAAGGATTTGGACAGCACTCTCAGGCACCTGGTGTCATCATCTATCTGTAGAATATTACAAAACTCTTGCAAAAACAATGGTTCTTGTAAGTTCAAGACAACATTGTATGAAGGAATTATAATTATCATTTAAGTTGGGTAGGTTTCTTCCACAGAGAATTAGAAACAAGTTTTGTTGCATTCCACGTATTTCATTTACACAAAGATAAGGTTTTTCATGTTAGTGGTTACTTGAATGAGTATGGCTTCTAGTACATTAAAATAAATATTGGCACATTTGAGTTTTACTTGGGCTGCCATCAAAGTAGTCTGTGCAGAAGAAAATGGGGCAATGTTAGGTCCCCAGGATATTTGTCCTTGCAAACTGAACAAGAATCTTATCTCCATTGCAGAATGAAGATAATCAACCAGAGGCTTTTAACTGAGCTAATTTAGACCTGCAGCAAGTCCTGTAGTGGCAATCAAGGCAGTTAACTAACTGCAGTTTTATTGGGCTCTTATCTAAAATTTCTGAAATAATCAAGAATAAATCATTATTCTTAATATTTATAGGGATCGATACAACAATCAGTTCCATACAGATTTTGGAAACTCAGCAAAGCATTGACAATCGCTATTGTAGTAAAAATCTGCAGTGCAGGTAGGTGAATTGTTTTACTATACTGTGGTGAAATAAACACCATTAATGTGGCCTGCCTGCCTGGCTCCTGCTCACAGTTGTTTCCTCTAGCATGCAGTAGTCTTTGATACCTTTTTATATTTTTTCTGTTAAAATTTAAATGCAATTTAAATTTAAATTTTGTTTTGGTGAAGATACTGTCTATCTCAAAATCCCATATGTTTTAATGCAACCTTTTTCAGCTCTGGAAACTACAGCTATCTTATTCCTATTAACAAATACACACCCATGGATGTAGAAATCTCGCTGGAAATAAAGTAAGTGCAATTAAAAGGAATATATACAATAGATAAGAGTAGTTCTTTATTTCATAGAAATTCTTGCCTGATGTCTTTTCTTACACAAATGTGTCCTATTCAGAGGAGTGGAAAAAATCTATACACAACTAAATTTTAATGTAGATTTTGGGTAGATTTCATACTGTTTCATAGGCCCAATGCCATTCTCAGTTCAAGGAAAATTTCACCTGATGTTGCAGGTATTGAAATCCAGAAGTTTTAAGCTTCTATCATAACAATAATTTGAGCAGACATGTATGTTTGTATTGACAGAAATGTGGTCTCTGGCCTAGGGATCTGATTTTGCTTTTGTTGTAGAACAACATTATTAGGAACATAAATGAGTAACTGCAGAGAGTACCTTCCTTGGGCCTGTTGTGCCAGGCCCTGTTAAAGGGGGATTCTTGTGCAGGAACTTGTGGTATTGAATAAAATTGACTTACAGCAGGGAAAAGCAGGTACCTTTCAGCAGGTATTTTCTCCTCAAAAGCCCATATCCACTGCATTCTCCCAGAGGGAGCAAGTCCTTACTTTTTGAGTTTTATTCTGAGACAGGTCAGCAATAGCCAGAGCAGCTGCCAAACAGTCAGCTTGACAACAGTTTATGGTTCCTGTTTCTGCAAAAAAGGACTCATCCAGTCTTTTGATCTTCAATGTTATCCCTGTAAACATCTGCCTTTTTCAGATAAGATTAAATATAACAGTACTCCTGAAGTGTCTGCTTGCTTTCTACAGCCACTGAAAATTTGTCTTTTAAATGTATGTCATTATAATCCAATAGTACAGCACTCCCATGTAGGGATTAATACATCATATTCAGAGTTTCATTGAGTATGACATTATTTTGAATATTGGTTTGGGGGAAACTGATTTTATTTTTAATAAAGTAATTTATCCTTATTTTTCTCTGTTTCTTGAAGCACCACAGAGCCGTTAATTATATTTCTCTGCAAAGTCACATTTGGAAATTATTGTTCCTGTTACTCTTCAAGCCAAAACAGTAGGAAGGATTTCCAAGAAACCACACAGGTAAGATTTTTGCAGCAATACTCTGGCTTTTGGGAATCATTTTTATAAAACTAATGGCTGCAAAATTCTGGTCTTTGTTGAAGTACTAGAAATCCAACTGGTGGTGCTTTGAGTCTTTCAGTCATGGCTGGCTTTGTCATGACAATAATGAGATGCAATCTTTTTGTTGGAGTCAGTTTTCTGCTGACTTTTATAAAAATCTAATGATTCCTAGCAAGGAGAGTTTTGATTCTGCTTCAGCCTGACTCATCACTACAACTCATTATAACTCCAGAGATACTTAAGAAATGGGAATAAATTATCAGTCAGAGCTTTAGGAGAGCCCTCCAAACTCTCATCTACTTTATGGTTTCCATTATTATCTTAGGTAATGAATTCCAGTTTTAAAGTCTAGAATTTGCTGGTAACAATGATAGTATTCTGCTTTATTTCTGTGCTAACAGAGTTTACCACTAAATCCCTCTAGGGAAAACTCTTCATTTTAAAAGTGACAGTTATTTTTGGGTCATCTTCTGGATTGCCTCAATGGGGATAAAAGCTGGTAAAACAGGTTAGCTTTTCCCAACAAAAAATGTATTTAGTGACTAGGTCTTGCAAATCTTTAAGCATGTCCAGTAAATTGATCAAGTCTTTAAACTTTCTTCAAATTCCCTGGACATACAGGACTCCTTCAAGGCCCCCATTTGTCAGTATTTGTTTGGAAATGTTTATTCTGGCTAAAACTGTAGGAAAGTTGAAAGCAATGATAATAGCATTTCTGAACATATTGTAGGAGAAACATCCCTGAATTTGGAAAAAATTTCAATGTCTTCTTCAGAATTCTGATCTCTGCTCCCATACATAACATGTTTTTAACAGATTTCTTTTTTTATGCTTAGTCTAATTATGGCACTTGAGATACCTCCAGTCAGTCAAATTAAAGCACTTGAGATACCTCCAGTTGTAAGCTGATTTTTGCTCAGCTTTTCAAATGTCTTTGCAAAAAGTTTCAGGCTTCTCTGTAACAGTGGCAAAGTAATCCAAAAGCCCAAATTTCCCAAGTTTTTTCCCTGTCTGCTGTAATTTCAACAGAATTGAAATTAAGTCAGACATAGAGTTTCACGATGTAGAAATGCCCTTGAAGCTTACTGACAAAACTGGTCAAAGAGATTTCCTGTGTCAACCTGAAATCCACATCAAAAGACTAAAGCTAACTAGCCTTCAGCAGCAGTGAGCTTTCAGATTTGATGTCACTCAGAATAGAAATGCTGCCTAGTTGAAGAGGTTTCTTTCAAGAGGATTTTTGTAGGGATGGAAAGGCTTATTCTCTACCAAAAGGCAGAACAGCAATCATTTGGGCTGACCAGTCCCATGTAACTTTGTCACGTAAACATATTGTCTACAGCAGAGAGGGTGTGTCAGAAAGTGAGGAGAGAAAGATGAAGGAGCTGAGACACTAGAAATATGAGTTACCATGGATCATTAGGTGAAAGAGAGGTGAGGATTAAATTTTGTTTTATTTATTGTAGCATAAACATTTCAGGTACTAAATATGTTGTTTCACTTATGCATGGCAGAATACTGTAATAAAATATAGCATGAAACATTGCAGGTATCTGTTTTTGAAATACTGAGTGAAGACACTACCCATTTCTTTAGAATATATGGAGGAAATTTTCTGTCTTCTGAGCACTGCTAAAGTTGCTGTCCCAAAATCAGCAGAACTGCCATTTGCTAGTTCATTGGAGGTCACTGGAGTCAGATGCCTGCAGCTCCCATGTGGAGCTGATCAGAGTAAACACACATTTGCAGGGTTTAAAGTCAGTGCTTGGTCTTTAAATACTTTGCTTGTAATTATCAAGGCTTGGTATCATAATTACCTTGCACTGCATTTGTCAATTAAGTATTTCCAGAGCCTGTCCTTCTCTCCCATTCTCAAATGAGGTTATCTGCTCTGTCTCTCATTTATCCCCTAGGGTCGCCAGCACGTTTGGGCTCTCCCCATAGCTAAGCTGTACGACAGCGCGTACTCCTTGCGCGTAGCTGTGCCGGTAAGGCTCTTCAAATGGCAGCACTGCAAGAGACAAAGAGCTTTGGAACTGGAAGAACTTCCTTTATGAATCTCCTTTATTTTTCTTTTGCAGGGTTTTGCTAGCTGCTCAACAGACCGTTACTTCGCTGGAATTTTTTTTACTGATTACTACTTCTACTTTTATCGGCAGTGTAACTAAAATGTTGCCATGTATTCTGTTCTTTGGAGAAAAGATGAGGAAACACTTAATATGAAAAGGAGACTTGCAAATAACCCTGCATATTTTTTAAACCTCTTTCTGGGTTGTATGGGACCTTCTTGTTTTTTTTCACTTTTAAATTAAAAAAAAAAAAAAAAAGAAAAGAAAAATGAAGTGTTTGTCAACAATCATAGCTCTGCATTTCCAGAAACTGTTTCTAAAAAGACACAAGGTAAAGGAGTACATGATGTCGTTGTGGGTGGAGTGGGAGCTTCAAAGCTTTTTAGGGAAGCCTTCCCATTGAGTCACAAGGTGCAGAATGAACTCTGGCTTTCTAAACTCCTCAGAGAGGAGTCTAGGTGTGATTGGATCCAACATTAACCTCAGAACTTGGTCAATGGTTTAAGACTAAGGATTATACAAGTGCGATTGAACCTTTGTACAATTTTGTCATACAGGATTAAGGATGGCAAGCCAGATTTATAAAAATTAATTATTATGATAAATGATTAGACAAAAAGATCTTAATCAGAATTACTTACTCCACAGTATAGAAGCTAACACTACTAGTATAATATATGATAATATATTTATCAAAGCAATGATATTAAAGATACCAAAAAAGAAACAATTATTGAGTAGAGATCAATGTTACTCACCCATACCAATAACTTTGGGCAAATATCTTTAGTTCACCTTAAGAGGCATCCCCACCCAAGGGAGGAATCTCCACACATGCTTCAAGAAGGAGTATGCTAGGAATCACTGTCATTTGAAAGTGGCACTTTTATAGTAGATATATATATAAGTGGTACTTTTATAGTATAAAGTTTATACTGTAGTCCTGTGTCTCCAGGTCAGCTGTGTCAACTCAGCATCTCTACATAAGGATACTTTACAATATCTGCTGCACCTTCACTTCACCATCAGGATGTTTAACTTTGGGGTTGATGAGTCACATTTGGTTTTGCATAATTCTACACTAAAAGCAGCATGACACCTCCTCTCAGCTGTCACTAGTGACAGCTTTGCAAAATTTGCATTGCTCAAGTTTTTGCTGCATCCCAGTCAGAGCATCCTGCAACAGATGTGTAAATAAAATGATTGTATGGATCATAGAGAAATCATATAATATTGTATGTATAGCAGACAAGAGCAAATGAGTAGGAGCACTGCTGGGAGCTGGGATACCCTTCAATTTTCAGTAAATTGGAAGATGACTAAATATAATTAGCAATAAGGAGACCTGCTTCTGTCCTACAGGCATATGCCTTCTTTTAGTATCTGCTGTATTCTTTTAGATATAAATAATTTTTTTTTTTGCTAACAGAACCAAAACCAATCAAAATTCTAAAAGAGAAATGTAGCACTCTGTAAATGTCCTCTAAAATACATGTAACTTAGGGAATAGCAGGTCAACTCAATTGTCTGTGTGTTTCCATTTCAGAAAGCAGTCCTGTCATTACTGCCACAGCTGTGTGATTTAACATTGCTACTGCAATTTCAATGAGTTATATTTTAGCTATCTTTTTTTTTTCCTCTGAAACTGTCCATCAGGAATTAACTATTTACTCCTAATTCAGGTTATATTTTTTATTGGTGTTTGTGATTTGTGTTAGTATGATGAAAGAATAGAAATATTGTCTTCATGGCTTTCTCAGTCACATATGGATACACACCTGCATGGGAAAATAATTTCTGTTTATATTTAGGAAATACATTTTTAAGGAAAAGCTATTTAAATGGAATTTTACATTAGTTGCTCAGAAATAAATCAGATATAATAATCAACTAAAGTGTAAATAGTGTTGTAGGGTATGTTTAGACCAATCCTTTTTTTGTGTACAGAGAAGAAAGTAAATATAATAGAGAGACTGTAGGCTTTTAAAGATTTATGATGTGAAAGCTACATTTGAACAACAGTCCTCTGAATGGAATTATTTAGCAATGAAAGGGAAACATTAGGAAGAAAAATTAATGCCTAAAAAAGACCTTGCCACGGACTTTGTAAACACAGTGTGCCTTAATTGTATATTTATTGCCTGACAATGTGATGGGAGAGTTTAATTTGTTTCTGTGCCTTGATTTGACATTTCTTTTGTCACTATTTTGGGATTTCCTTTAAGAATCTCCTGCTTACTGATTTTTTTTTTTGTTTTTTGTTTTTAGATGCATGTGCTTAGTTGGGGTCAATTGCAATGTCTGGCATTTTTTCCTTAAATGACTCATTTGTTTGACCTTATGTGTTTAAGGGGGTTTTTTTTTGTGGTGTGGGTTTGTTGTTTTTTTTTCCTAGGAAGTGTTTGTGTTGTAAACCACTGTTCTATAATATTCCAGAGACTAACTGGTGTTGGAACTCTGGATACAAAAATCATCAAAAATTTGTGCCTTTAATTTTTTGTAGTCTGTACTTGAGGGTAGAGTCACAGAGGATAATGCATGTGCATTTTGAACAAAAATTCTGCCTTTTTGGGCCCACCTGGTTTTCATCACACTATTCTGGATTGTAATACCCTTCCCAATGGCACAGACCACTGCAGCAGGAGAATATAAACTCTAAGTGTTTCCTGTCATCAAAAGGCTCTCTGTAATTTGAGTCTAGGGTGAGGTTCATGTGGGATAGCAACTATTTTTTTTTTCTTTAAAAGCTTGTGGTGTTTTAATTACACATTATTTTCCCATTTAAAAATTTTCAACTCAGTTCTCAGTCCTGTCATGTTTGTAGTAAGATACTGCTGAAGATTTCCTTCAGGTTTCAGGTGGCATGTGGCTGTATGAAGGCTGTGTTCTAATGTGTCTGAGATAATAAATATCAATCTTGGCAAAAGCTAGGGAAGACTTAGCAGAAATTAAATACTTGGAGTTAAAAGAAGTGTGGCTGGGTGCTCTTTAGCTGCTTACTGGGGTTAAACTCACTCAGCCCCACCAGAAACCCAGAGTCACTGACCTACATGACTAATTTTTGATCCATTTTGGACAAGAGATGTAGAAGTTCTAGGAATGATTGTCACTCCCCTAACTGCCAAACCTTCACTTTACTATGTTTGGAGAAGAGGAACTCATCTTTACAGCAGTGGATTGGTGACGTTCTTGGCCTCCTGCTGTCCTTCTCCCTTGTATGGCATTGAACTAGAACTACCAGAGAAAAATACCAGCAGCATTTTCCACATTGTACTGCCAAAGGAAGTATGGACTGACCTTTCCAAATGAAAGGTTTGAAAAAGTTTAAGCATGTTTGTTGGTGCTGGTTTTTTTTCCGTTTCTGTGTCCTCAGAAATGAAGCTACAACATTTTTTAATATTGGTCATTCTAAGTTGAAAGAATTTTTGTGAATACCAAGTAATGAATTATTAATCGTTTATGTAAATTCTACTTGGAACAGGAAATTCTTTTTCCCTTATCTATTTTTACCACAATGTGGTTGTGAGATTCCTTCAGACACACATTACTGGAATATTTCTGCCTAATTTAAGAGGGAGCTGAGGCAAAGCAAGCTGCCAGGCTGTGTGAAAGTCACAGCTGTAAGCTGCAGAAGGCAAATGCAGGGCTAGGATGGGGTGATCTTGTACCATCTGATCTAGGTTTCAAACATGCTGTGCATACCAAGAACATGATGTGGCAATTAATGTTTTTCCTTGACTGTAACACAAATTACTTCACTGTGATTTCACTAAGTTTGATCTAGAAGTGGCAGCAGCATTTGAAGTAAGAGCCAGAGATGACTTGAAAGCCCAGTGCATTCAGCCAAGAGGCTGCAAAGGCTGAAAATCCTTCATGGTCACTTCATGGAAACCAAGGACAAGGCAGAAGAGCAGAGGAGGAATTTAGTGCTCTGCCTAGGGTTAGGATTACACCTCACCTGATGGTTATGCCTAGGCTTAGAGTCCAGAAAACCACAAAACCCAGAGCTCCATGCACACTGCATGTACAGAAGGCATGCCAAGGAAAACACTAGAATGCCACAACATGGCTCCCTTCACAACCTTTTTCTTGGCACCAGCCTCAGCCCCCTGAGCATTGTACAGCTTCACCTAAGGTTAGGGGACAGCTTTGGCACAGCTGTAGAAAGCTGTGAGCAAAGAGGCATTTTGGCCTCTTACTGCAGCTCAGTTCAGGTGACTCTCAGCTAGAAGATGCCTGGTAGGTAGTGAGGAGGCTGCCTCAGATCATCAGCTGAGCCCACCCTGAGAAGTTAGCAATCCCAAAACTGAGTCTGGAGTCTTGCACAGCACAGTTCTGAAGGGAGATCTGGGGTGAGCTTTTGATTAAATCCTGATTACCTATATTTTCTAGGATTTTAGCTTGCTTTATAAAATTAGAAAAATACTTTCATTAAGATTTGCTAATGGGTTAAATTCTGCTCACAGTACAAGAAGTTCCTCACTTAGGAGTCACTGACTTCTTGAACTACAAATCTGTTGCACAGAATCTGAGACAATCCATCTGATATAAAATAAGTTTACTCTTTCTACCTATATAAGTGCTACAATGTGTTTAAAATAAGTCAGTTCATTTTAGGTATAGAAACTACTTTCAAAATACAAAGAAAATTAATAATAGTTTTTCAATTGCAGTGCTATAAGACTTTTATATCATATGTTGCTTTACATGAAGACGTGACTTTAATATGTGACATTATAGTACACTTGGAAGCATTGAACAACTGATGGAAACTCATTATAGGAATCATTTACTGATCTTACCTTTATCTTGGAATCATTCTGTTAATGTCCCAGATAAATTGTGCTACAGAGGAACAACTTACTTCAGATTGGTGCCCAGTATCACTGATAGTCTGCCACTGCAAAAATTCCAGCTGCTCTGCTGTTTTTTGTGGATTGCTCCTCCACAAGATGTTTGCTTCCTCCCATGTTCCTTACATGTTAGACAAGGTAAAAGGCAGGACTGTCTTTGACTTGAGCTTTTCTCATACTGATGGGGTATAACTGGCTGCTCCCTCACACAGGGATTTCTTACTTGCCTTTGGAAATATTAAAGTGTTTTTATCTGTTTCTTTCTGTGGGCACAAGTTTTGTGTTTTTCAACTTCCTGGCTTCAGATTTTCTTGCATCTTGAAGAAATATAATTTGGCTGAGTCTCCATCAAGTTAGATTGTAATTGGTCAACACTTCAAAATTATTAGCAAGCAGAACAGTGAAGCTGATGGTATCAGTTTGTTAATTTGATGTAGGGTTAAAAGCCAGGATTTAGTTCATTCCAGACAAAAGAATCTTGAGTAATGTCTCTCAAGTTTCTTAAGGGAAATGCTTCTTTTTGAAACAGGATATTTTGGAAGTTTTAGTTTGTAGCTCCAAAGCTTTGGATAACATCTGTGACACAAGGGGGCTGGGATGCAGTCCCACTCCTCTGTAGACCTGGGACCACTGATGGAACCTTCATGCCTCTATTGCTCACTAATAAAACTTTGCTAATTGTGTTTTTACTTCATGAAGGGGAAGAGGATTTGAAAGTGGGTCAGTGTTGTAAGGGTAAATTAATTAGGCACACTGAGATGCTCTGATGTGTCAGGATTATGTATGTCTGGGCATAATCAAACAGATCTTGTTTTACTAAAACAATGTGCTTAGCACTTTAGAAAAATCAGGCCTAGTGAGGAGTGTACTAGGTCTAGATTTAGCTTTTCAGCTTGAATGCTTTGATTCTGGCATGTTAACTCAATATCCTTCTCAAGCTACAGAAATATTTCTCCAGAAAAAGTATGAATGGATTTTTTTTCTGTAGAGACAGAATCAAGTAATTGAAAGAAACTGTTTTCACTGTTACACTTCCACCCCTCTCCCTGCACTTATGCATGCATAGTATTTGTTAAATTCTTCTAATATGGACAGAGCAATTTTAATTAACATCTGCAAACCATCACATAATACCTGGAGTGGCAGTTGCTGGCTATGAGTCGTGCATTTAGGAATGAACTGTGCTTTCTAAGGAAAGGCCAAAGCATAAGTATGTCCCAGGTCTAGATCACATATATTTGTCCAGTGACTTGCTTCCCCTGCTGCTTATCTTTGGGCTGTGCTGGCAGGTGTCAGGAGCAGCCTGGCTGATGCACCCAGGGCCCCACAGGCATTGCCTGGAACCTCAGTGAGATTCCAGATGTGCAATGACACTTTAGTTAGTCCTAGTGTGTCTTGTGCCAGTAAAAAAAAGAAAAATTCATGCACTCACAGAACTTTGGGCACCCATTTCCTCATAAGCATAGTTTCCCCAAATAGCCTGTTTTCTGTCAAAATAGCACATGAATGGGCATGTTCAGTGCCAACCCTACAGGTTTTGCAGTGCCATCCTGACCCAGTTTTGGCTGGTTGCTGTGGTGCTGTGCGGGCTGATGGCCAGCGGGGCAGGGCGAGGTGGGGATGGCACACAGGCCTTTTGTTGCTCCTTGGCCAGGGTCCAGCCAGCTTGTTTCCCCTCTTCTCCCTCCAGCCCAGAGCAGCTGGCAGCAGCCTACATCTGCTCATCTGGAGCTGCAGCCCCTGGGTCTGTGTCCTGGAGCAGGCACCTTCTCCCAGGCACCCACAGCTGTTCCTCCCAGACCAGAAACATCCTTTGGCTGCATGTCTCTGTATTGGATAAGCCTTCATCTTCCTGCTGCTGGGCTTTAAGCATTCTGCCTCTCCTCATCTAGTTGCTTTCCAGACATCCTGTGTCCTGCTTTACTCCCTCCAGAGAAGAAACTCATCGCAATACTTTGAAAGATGAGATCTAAAATAAGTTGTCTTCTTAGTAACAGGTGGAAAGTGACTTCTATGAACAGGATTTGAAACAAAACTCATTATATTAAAGGCAGATTTTAAAATTTCTAGTTGATGTTAAATATATCACAATTGCCTACATGCAGTAATATAAGCACAGGATTTGCAAATTTGAGTTTAATGTTAATTTAGCTGGTAGATAGTCTGCAGGGTAATCAGTGCTTTGCATTTTTCATTCAATCTTAATGTTACATTTTGCCTTCCACAACATAATCCAAACCACAGACCAGCTGGCTGTGTTGATTAAAATCCTTTTTCTGCTTTTTATTAATCTTCATGGTTTTGCCCTAGAATTATGAAGTGGTCATGGTCTATCAGGAAGGAAATCTGCTGGGCCAGAATGCAGTATTTACAAGTTAAGATTTCTGCCTAGAGCATATTGCTGATTCCTAAAATAAGTTGTGTCCTGACTACTTCGTTATATCTGCAGAGCATGACATGAATTTGGAACAAAGCTCTTCGGGTGAAATTACTTGCAAATAATTCATTATGCATTTGGAGGACACATTTCCTCACTGAAAACCTAGATTAAGAGAATATCATTAGGGGGTGAAGGTGGCAGAGGACTTTTCTTGTCAATAGCTCTATTCCTGCATTTTGGAGGCATGGAGCCATGCAAGCTCTTCCTGTGGACCCTTGTGACCTTTACCTTGATGACAGAGGGAGAATGGTTGGGGTCAGGGTAGTGCTGCAAGGGGGAACACCAGAGGTTCCTCAAGATGCACAGCCAAGGGACAAGAATAATTCTCAAACTGGAAGTGATGGAACAGCAGGAAGGATATCTGGTTCCCAAAATTAGCCCAAAAGCCGCCGGGACTCAGTTTTGATTTTCCTTCCTCTGTAAAACTCTTTGCACAAAGGCAGTTTGTTCAAACTTGGGGAGACAGACCCCAAACAAGTAATATCCTCTGTGTGTTGTTGCTTTTTTGTAAATAACTATTTAATCATGGTGAATTGAATTTTTAACAAATTTGATGTGATGATTAGGCAATCACTTCAGTATGTATTTTTTCAATTATCTCTTGTTAACAAGATGAGACAGTAGCTAAGCATGAGCTATATTTTCTGACTTCTCACAGTGTTAATTAGAGGTTGTGATAATTTTTGCTGATGTGTTTGGGTAGCTTTACATTTAGTGTTGTAATGGTTATGTCCTGTAGTTATGCCACCCATACATGGGCCAAAACCCTACACTTAAGGATGGTACCCTGAAAATGTTGCTCAGGGAGACAGATCTGCTTACAGGGCTTCGCTGCACTCTTCCCTGCTCTGTGTTGATGTTGAAGACTGTGTCAGTGCATATGTTTGGGGCAGAAAGAACACATGGCTTCAACAATGCCTACTAATACCTCAGGGTTTTGCTGCAGGGAGTTCAGGTTTGTGTTAGGCTTTACTCTTTTATTTCCATACTTTCACTTATCTGCAAATACCCATTTTTGCTACAAAGAGTAAGTTTCCTTTTGGACTCCATTACTATCTGCTTTGAGCTTTAGCAAAGGAATGTGAGATGTGCAGTTTGAAGAACCAAATTTTTCTGGAAGGTTTTCTTTCACTGAGGAATGATGTGCTTCAGCTCAGCATGTCTCTCAGCAGTGCAGGGGTATCCATCCTACAGCAGAGTAGGACAGGGATGGGCCAGGAAGACATGGAACACCTGCAGCATTAAACCCCTGGCCTTTCATGATACCAGGAAGTTTCCTCTGAACCAGATCTGCTGTGACTGGGACAGCTGAGCACAAACTCTGACCATCTGTGCATGGAGTGTTCTCTAAATTCTTGGGGGTTTGTAAGCCTTTATTGGGCACCCTTTCTGCCAACTCATGATTCTCAGTTTCTAGGCTGCTTGGGAGTCTGCTGCAACCTTATGATTTTGCAGTTTTAAACTTTAAGAAGCAATTCATTTTTCTTCCTTAGGAGGGTCTTGGCTGCAAAAAAAAAAAAAGTGGCTTCCTGTCTTCCCAATTTGTGTTTGTCAGTTTTTTTAGGCATTCATAATAGTTGTCTGATTTCTTCAGGCAATGAAACTTGCATTAGCAACTTGTTGAGGTAACCTCATGCTGGTAGGGGTCTGATGAGCATTGCTTGACTGCTGCTGAAGTCTCAAGGGCCTTAATAAAACAAACTATGAAAGCTACTGTGTGGGACAGGTTAATTGCCTTGTTTTTACCTTCATGACTGCACAGCTCTCACTTTCACTGGACTTTTGCCATATCAGGTATTCTCTTTAGCAAAGTGCAATAACAGCTGAGCTCTGGCTGCTGAAGTGGCTGTAGTGGTATTCAGTTCCTTCTCTCCTCCTGTAGCCTCCTGTGTTCCCATCTAACTTCCCCCTACAGCATCGTGGCTGGAGCAGTACCAATTATCCTCTTGTCCCTTGTTTTATCACTTTCCTAAGTGATCTGCTTGCTTTAAGGATCTGACTAGTACATTGTCTCTTGGTGACTTTAATTTAATTCCAAAATTTAATTAAATTTAAGAATTTAATCCCAAAGAATTTAATTGCAAGAATTTAATCCCAAAATTAAAATTCTTGCCTTTATCTTCCAGAACTGTTCAATGGGCTTGGAATCTCTCTGCTGGCTTTTGTGTTTCTCCTTCTTTCTAGGCCATCACTTTTGTCCCTATAATTTCTCATGTAGATCCCTCTTTCAGGTCACTATTTCCTACAAATACTAACCTAAGTCATCAAATGCTCAGCCATGCAGCCAAATATATACTTTGTGAACTTTCATACCATGGTTTTGTTTCTTCAACAACTTCTGTGTTTGTGATGATCTTACTGACTTCAGCCAGTGCTCCAGGCAGCTCTGATGGGCCTCTGGGAACAGAGCAGATCTCCAGGTACTTTATTTGCACGTGCTCCTGGGCACAGAGCACAAGCTGGACGCTTCACAAGCAGAAAATATGAACAAAAGGGAATGCTTAACAAAAAGAATGGAAACCCTGTGCTTCTCATTGACTTTACTGTCCCTTAAGGTTTTACTATTGCATTAAGTTGTACAGTTATATGTGTTTTTCAAGACAACAAAGAGTGACATGAAGGATCTCATTTAGTCCATCTGTCTTGGCAAGGTTTAATTTCCTTGCTTCTGTTTAGACAGCTACCAAGAGCCATATCCCCTGTGTTTACTTATTTAAACTGAATTAGGTATGATGGTTATACAAATCAAAACAAAAATGGTCTGGGTATACAAGAAGCAACAATGCTCTGTTTCTGGAATAAGGTATATGTAGATTTTTTTTTTCAACCTAGAAATATTTTTAAAAATCTGAATCTGTCAAAGTAAGCATATTAAAGCAGATGGCTGAAAGAATACCCATATGCTGTACATAGTGTACGATTTTCCTTCTCTTCCATGCCTGCCCTCTGAGAGATGAAAAACTACAAGGGCTGAAACTGAAAGCATCATTAAATGTTAATCTTCTGGGGCTTCCTTAGTGCTGGGGAGGTCAAGCTCAGCTGCAGAGCAGGGTGACAGATGGAGCATCCTCTGTAAAGTCAGCCAGTGCTGCCAAGAGAATGCGCGGTCTGTCCCCGTGCCTGAGCTCTGCCCCCCAGCCTGGAGTGATGATCTTACTGCTCCTCCAAGGGACCCGGCCCCTGGTGCAGGGTGGACACTGAGCCAGGGAGGATGGCCTTTACATCAGGGCTGCTAATGAGCTTTCTGCCTCTGTGAGCATACTGTAACCTGCAGGCAGGAAAATGTGTTTTTTGGGAGTGGTTTGCCCTGGCGTAGTGCTGAGCTGGGGATCTCTGAATCCCTCTGAAGGGCAATGTCCCTGCTGAGCCTGGCTCCTGTGCTTTGCATTGCCTTGTATTAGAAAGGCTCAAGTCTTGGAGACTTGCCATGTTTGCAAAATTAAGTTGAAAGCTCCCGACTGACAGCCTTAAGGGCTTCTCACATCAACACATAAAGCTATGCTGCAACTTTGGCTGAGAAATAGGGTTTTGCTTGGTCTCTAGATACACCTGCTTGTGACCAGGCTCCCAGCACTGCTGCACTTTTGGCATCACCACTTTGTAACTCACTAGCTAATTTATTCATGAAGCTGCTGACAGGAAAACAAACCAGCTGAGTTCCATCCTAAAGCTTTGGCTCAGCAAAAATGGCAACAATACCCAAATCCATGCCTGCACCAGCTGCTTTTTGCCAAAGTCCTCTGCAGTGGAGGATCTGATTGCTCCCCAGGGCTGCCAGGGCAGACTCGGTGCATTAGGACCTGCCTGCTCTCGTTCAGGAGGGAGATAACACGAGCACTAGTTCAATGTGACCTCCCCCAGTTTATGTCAGCTCAGGTATTGAATGGAATCATGTATCGTTTTCTGGGTGGTCCAAGTTAATCATCAGTTCCCACACATTAAGAGGTTCATTGGAGGTTTTCTTCTTGCTTGCACTGCTGGCATTTGAGCTGTGGTCTAGAGTGCATCAAGGTGACTCCTGTGGAGCACAAGGACCACTGGCAGCCCCCTCTATCCTCCATGAGAAAAGCCCTTCCCAATACTGACCATTAGCCTTGCCTGTGATGAACAGCAACCCTTCTCTGTTTCACATACTGTTGGTGCTTTCCCCTGGTTAATAAGAATTGGTGTTGAGGTATTTTGACCCATTCTTTGTTGTTTTGATTGATGAGTTCCTCTAAGGAACCTTGTTTAAGCAAACAAAATTTGAAGTGTACACTTTAGAAATATCTAATATGCCTATGCATCTTTTTCAAAATTCAAGCACAGGAAAAAGGGAACAGATAAGCTGACAGATGGAAAAGGATACAGCTGAAGGAATTGATCCATGAAGGGGCCTCTTTAACATGTAAGGCTGTTTTGTACTCACTACCTTTGCTTTCATTTGGACTATAATGTCAAAATAATTAAAATAACTGAAGCACAGACAGTCATACTTGAAGGAAATTACACATTAATGACAAATTAACCATTTCCCTACTTGAGGAGAAAGTACCTTAGGCACAAGCTAGATGGTGCTAGAGCATATGGCTAAGATGATGTTCACCTAACAGCTGTGTGAAATTAAAATATGATGAACAAAACAGACTTTACCAAGGGAACCTCAGTAGTGTTACAGGCTTTTTAACACCTGGTTTTGTCTGTTACTTTTGTTCTGGCTATATAAAAGTTGTTTCTACATCCCTGAGCCTCTCAAGATGCCCTGTCAAATATATCAACTTATGGAAACTGCTCTTTGATATTCTTATTTTGAACTGATTAATACAGACAACCTTGCTCTGTGACTTGAAGTAGGGTCGGTTGTGTCTCTCTCTTTCACTTCTCTGTTTTCATTACATCAGGAGAGCAGTCAGACATTCCCCATTGCCAAAGGGCAGTGCTGCTTGGCATGGAGCTTGTGAAGAAAGATGTGCATTGTGGAGTGAGTGTTCAAATGCATTTGTGGGACTGAAGGGCATAATTCCCATTGAAAACCAGCAGGAGCTGCACTTAGGAGTTTCCTATGCTGCAGAGCTCTTCCCAGCAGGCTAATGTACTTCCCCAGTTCAAACTTATGGAAAAAAAAACACCCATGGCTGTGATGTAAATGATGAAGTGATTTTTAGAAGTTTTGACATGCTTAAAATATGAATTAGTTTGACCTGAGGAATGAAAGAATGTCACTCTTTCAGCTGTAACTGCAGTCAAAAATTTGTGACCATGAATGTAGTCAGAGGATCTAATAATGCCTCTGGGGCCTGTGCTGCTGCTGCTGTGCATTTTGATAGCACTTCAGGGTGATTTACCCCATGCAACAGAGCACAGAGTGCCATTGATTAGAAGCATGCATTTGCTTCAGAGTAAAAAGGAGAGGGAAATAGTACCATGTCAGTTGAACAATTATCTTTTAAAATTATTTTAATTTTTTTATTTTATTTTTACAGTTTTTGAAATGCAAGATCTTTGCACTTTTTAAAGCACGGCCTGTGAAGGTGCATTTAACTTCATCCATGTAAGAAGCTGAACAGAAAACAAGGAGACTGTTCGCTTAGGTAAAAATCCCATATGCTTTAAGATTTCATACTTAGTACCTTTGTTTGTATTGTACAAATTTATCAGGACGTGACAGATGAAGCAATGTCCCTACACTGAAATGTGATGTGATGGACAGAGCACTATGTGGTGAGTCAGGAGGTGTTTCTCCAGGCTCTTCCCTTGACTCACCATATGATATCCTGCAGGGCTTAGTCTCTGCTATTCTTCACTTACAAAATGTTATAAAAATGTTTTCCTAGCCACATAGAGTGCTGTGACATGTATGGGTCACTGGGTGTAGCAAAAGGAGCAAAACTGGAAAAGCTGAGTATGTTCAATGCATGCAAATATGCCTGGAGGTTAATAATTTAATTGGCAGAGTGCCCTATTTTTCTGGCTAATGGGCCTGTTTAGTGAGCTCCTGCAGTGCCTGACATACTGGCCCGCTGCTGTTCAGACACAGTTGTACATCTGGTGAACTGAGCTGTGCTGTTCCATCTCTCAAACCTCTTTGGTGAGTGTGTCAGAGCTGAGGTGGTGCCTAAATTATCAGCCAAAGAGCTGTGCTTTTGTCTGAGGCTTGAGGTCATGCTGGCAGTGGTCCTTTTTGCAGTGTGCAAGGAGATAGGTGGGCACAACAGGAAAGTGCTCTGATGGGTGGAAGAATTGGTGCTTGCAGAGCATTGGTGCTGCTCTGTGAGATGTACATGTGGGAATATAGGTCAGTGAAACATCCAGAGGGGTTGCACAGCTGCAAAGGGCATGTTTACACACACAGGGTGCAGATGGCAGGCTTGAGCTAGACAAGCTGCTGCTGCTGCTGAGCAGCCTGTGTGTGCCTGGGGAGTGGGTGCCAACACTCACTGTCCAAGCCTAGTCCTCACAAATAGCTTTGGTGCTTTGGTCCAGAGCAGCCCTCAGGCTGGCAGGGCTGTTTTGTTGCTGTAGTGGGTGTCATCTGTGATGCAGGACACTTGGGAATTAGGATTGCCCAGGTCCCATGGCTCCCCTGCAAGTCCTGGTCTATGTCCTGGTTCTTGGAACTTCACTGGGTTTCATCACAGTGGATGTGAGCAAGGTGAGGCTTGGGGGTATTGTCTGTGTATCAACTGAACTACCAGACATGGGCTTGGATCCACAAGCCTTTTTTATCCCTGAAGTAGTGGCAGCCAGTTTTGCTCTTATGCAAGCCAAAGCAGTTTCACTTGCAGTTTGTACTATGAGGTATCCCAAGTTTCATGATCCTTTCCTGCTTACATATGTGTGCAGCTTCTTATAAACTTTCTTGTTTTTTGCTGCTTGTGTTTATTTGACTGCCATGATTACCCTGGTACCAATACAAGCTGATGGGTGAAGGTGTTGAGAGCTGGCCTATGGAGAAGGACTTGGAGGGGCTGGTAGGTGAGGCATGGGATATGTGCCAACAATGTGTGCTTGAAACCCCCAAAGCCAAATATATCCTGGGCTACATCCAAAGCAGCATGACCAGAGAGGGGATTCTGTCCCTCTGCTCTGCTCTGTGAGACCCCTCCTGGAGTGCTGCATCCAGCTCTGAGATCCCCAGCACAGAAAAGATATGGACCTGTTACAGAAGTTCAGACTATAGCCATGAAAATGATCTGTGGGCTGGAGCACCTCCGCTATAAGGAAAGGCTGAGAGAATTGAGGTGGTTCATCTGGGACAAAAGAAGGCTCCAAAGTCCAGGGAGACCTTGTTGCAGCTCTGCAATAGAAACAGAGGGCTTTTAAGGATGATGGGGAGAAACTGTTTGGTAGGATTTGTAGTGATAGGACAAGGTGTAATGGTTTTAAACTAAAGAGGGGAGCTTCAGATTAGATACAAGGAAGAGAATCTTTATGATGAAGTTGGTGAAACCCTGGAACAGTGTCCCTGTTGCCCAAGTTTAGAAGGCACATGCAGCTCAACAGTGTGTCGCTCTGTCTCTTAAGACTTTTGAAAGTTTTTTGTTTGAATGTTATGTGATGCTAGCTAAGCAGATGTCTCACTGACAAACTTGCCTTACTCAGTTGTTCTGTTCTCTGCAAAAACATGGAAAACATGAAAACACAGTTCCTTGTGTCTTTCTGGAGGAGAAATTGAGGTAGTGGGGAAAAGAGTTTGCTGATTGTGGAAACTGAGTGCTCCCACTTGGAATTCAGTGTGTCTTCCTGTCCATCTTAGAGTGAAGCTGCAAGGTTGGTTCAGTAGCAGCCCTTCTGAGTTTGTTGCCTGTCCTGGTTTATGAAATAAGCTCAATAAAACCTATTCCATATGTTTATTTTACCAGAAAACCTAGATTTGTGATACCACAAGTGATCATGTTCATGGATATTTAATTCCTTCCAGGGTAAGGCAAAGATTTGCTCTACAAGGAATTTTAAGTCTAATGTTAGTTCTGCCTTAGCCTGGATTATGCAAGCACTGACAAAAATTAATTTAGTGGTTTATTCCTGCTGTGAACAACTCAGGGTTTTCCTTTAGGGATTCTAAGATTGTTCTTACGAGTAATTAAATCTTAATCATGTTTTTGCCAAAAGCACTGTATTTGGCTTGGAAGGGGGGAGATCTCTCTGTGTCTGTCTGTCCCTCCTCCCAGTCGTGTTTGCCTTGTCAGATTTTCAGTCTCTGACTCCACAAACTGATACCTGGATCCGCTGTGCCTGAACAATCCCTGTCCCTCCTGCCAGAAGTAATTTTGTGTTGTTCCCCTGGCATCCAGAGGAGGTTTTCCTTCCCGGGAATGACACTTGTTCTGTGCCAGGAGCCAGGGATGCACAGTGTGCCTGGCACGGGGCCATGGTGGCAGGAGCTGCCTGCTGCCCAGCGGGGCCGTGTGCTCACATCAAAGGGCTCCAGGCAGGAGGCCCTGGAGAGCTCTTGCTTCTCATCCATCCCCAGGGATTTCCTGGCACAGTTACCTCGGCTAAATGACTTCTGTCCTTGTAATAGCCAGCCTGGAGAATTGTACGTGCATGACAGAGCAGGAAAACTTGCTAGATCTAGAAAAAGACAATATGCAATGCAGTGTGGAGATGTATTTGTGTCTATTGTCTTGTTGTGTAATTACTCCCATATGTATCCTACTCTGGATTCTGCTATCATATTTGTCTTTTCAGGACTTTCGTCCTTTCTTTGTTCTCCCCAAACCCACAGAACCACAGATTCAATGAGGTTAGAGAAGACCTCTGAGATCATCAAGTCCAACCTACGATATAACATCATGTTGCTGACCAGGCTATGGCACTGAGTGCCACATCCAGTCTTTTATTAAACACCTCCAGGGATGATGACTCCACCACCTCCCTGGACAGCACATTCCAATGCCCAGCCCTTTCTGTGAAGAATTTCTTCCTGATGTCCAATCTAACCTTCCCCTGGTGTGCCTTAAGCCTGTGTCCTGTTTCTGGTTGCCTGGGAGAAGAGACCAATTCCCACTTGGTTACAGCCTCTTGTCAGGTGGGTGTAGAGACTGATAAGATCTCCCCTGAGCCTCCTCTTCCTCAGGCTAAACAACCCCAGCTCCCTCAGAGTCTCCTCACAGGACACATGTCTGGATCTTGCACCAGCCTTGTTGTCCTTCTCTGGACATGCTCCAGCATCTCTACATGCTTTAAATGTCCTTTAGTGTTATTCTGAAAGAATTCTGCATTATTCTCAAATGCCGTATTACTATTATTATTTTGTTTCTAGAAATGCTCATAAAAGCCATGTGTCATTTCAGGAAGGAGAATGGTTATCTTCTTGGTTTTCAACATCATCACCATCATCAAAACAATGCTCTGTGTTACTGGCTGTGTCAGGATAATCTGAAAAAGCATGAAGTTACAAAGTTCTACAAAAGCTTTTATACAAAGAGTTTACTTTGTAGATTAATTAACTACCATGAGAAAAAGTACCAAAATCTGATCAGTTTTCCTGTCTCTTGCTCAGACTACTGCATATTTATCTGTCCTAATGGCAAATCTTTACATTTAGACATGGATTTGCTTTTAGCTAAGGACAATCTGTACAATCTATTGGAATGGGATTTTCTTGTAACTGTTTTCATTCTGGAACCATATCCTGGACTATGGAGCTTTCCCATTTAATGTACAAACCTTTTTTTTTTTATTTTCATTCAAGAGTCAAATGGGTATGGGTATATGTATGAATGCTCATTTCCATACAATTTCCTGATTTTTACTTTTGGGAGTACACATAAATGTTGCTAGATGTGAAAGATTTAGAGCATGTAGGGCTGAAAATTTGGGTTATATCACCTAGCTTTGTCACAGTTTTGTCCTTTGCACCACTCAAGGACTCACTCTGCTGTGAAAATTACATGCCTAATCTTGGATAAACCTTTTATTTTCCTTTCTTTGTTTTGTTAATTTTTGCAGATGTTGTCTACATGATGGTGATAAAAATTAAGCATCTGTAGAGTTTTTCTAGGAAGAATATTGGGATGCTTTCCCATTCTTCTCTTGTCTTAGAGGACTAGAGGGGGATTTGGCTTAGTTGTTGCTGACAGTGACACGTGCATTGCAGATGCCAGAAAGACCTTCAGAAGATTCAAACATTGTCATGCAGAAGCTACCAGTAGTGACAACTGCATGTGATTTAGGGAAGGTACTCAGTAATTCCTCCTGTTCTTCTCGTGTGAGTTTGTGAAAATGGACCAAAATGGTGGTTTTCACTGCTCAAACCAGTGACCAATGTAAAGAAAAAAAAAGCTTTTTTTTTGTGATTCAAATTGTCTGCAGCATGTGCCAGTGTTCAGAGTCACGCCACCACAGCCAGATCATTTCAGTATGGAGCATGTTGCAAGAAGCTTCTGTCACCCACTCTGAAAGATCAAAAGCCTTCAAGATGTGCATGTGTTTTGCAGTCAACAGTAATTGGCTTAATGTCAAGCCTTGGTTGATACTGGGTTTGGATTTTGTCTATCTGAACTAACACAGCAGTGAAGATTTACCTAGCCTATAGTGTTAAGAATTGCATTCAAAGTAGTTTACCAAATGACTAGTACCAGAATTAGTTTCCTTCAGGTCTTCTTGGGCAAATGTACTGAAAAAGCAGATGCTGCCTTCACCAGTGGTAAGATCCATTCCTCTGGCTCCCCAAAGCCATCTCCAGGTGCTGTTCTCCCAGTACCTTGCCAGTAGCAGGAACCAAGTAAGCTGCAGCTGGTTTGACTCAATGCTTTTGCTCCCATTTTGTGCCCTCCAGGTTGCACTCAGGTCAGCCACTTCTGCTTTGCCCCTAATGCAGCACTGCTCTGCCTTGCACTATGTTCAGCAGGAGAATTAGTGCCATTTAAGAGAGTATGGTCATTTTTCTGGTCATTAAAGAGGCAGAAGTTGAAGGTTGGCCAATAGGATCCCCACTGGTCAGGGCCAGTACCCCAGTGAGAGCCCTGGCAATGCCATTGCATCCTTAGTGGGCTCCCTTTGAGTCAGCCATGAATGCATAAGGAAAAAGCCAGGACTCTGTTCCCCATCCAGTCTAGCTCTAGAAATCCGGCTGAAGGCTTTTATGGTGAGGGATGAGTGTTGGATTCAAGCACCAGCAGGTCTTGAAACCACAAAAGGCACTCAGTCTTGCTGGTGCCTTCTGTGCATTTGTGAAAGTCAGGTTCCTCTGGTGGAATTATTTTGAGGAATAATGTAAGGAGTATGTGAGCTCCCAGAGAGAGAATTCCCTGCTTATGCAAGTGGACTGTTTTCACTGCCTCCAGTTTTCACCTGTGTAGTATTTCAGTGAGGATGAGGAGAAGGCAAAGTCAAAGCTCTTCATGTTGATTACATTTAGGCAGCAGATTGCTCCAGTATTACTGATGTGATGGGGCACTGGCAGCAGGAGGGATGGAAGTTAACTGCTCCTGCCTGGTTTATCCTGCCTCTTAGGATAAATCTACAGCTCACTTTTTTTCCTGCAGCCTTCATCATGCTGACATTGATGTCAGTCTGTGCTGACTTGTTTGTATCCCACAAACAGAAACAGTGCTTGATGTGCATATTGTCATTTTCACAGCCCATATTGCCTTCTCAGGTTCCTCAGGTGCTTGGCAGAAAGGGGTTATTCAGCAGCTTTAATTCATGGCACATTGGGGAGTCAGGGATGATCCTCAGCGAGGGCAAGCTGCTAATCCCAAGCCTAGTACTAACCTCTGTCTAGGGTGGTCTGGTCATTGGCAATGAAGGAGCATGGGAATAATTTAAGAAAAAAATGAACCTCCCTGAGAAAGGAGCAATTCCTGAAGTCGCTGTCAAACTGCATGTCTGCAAGGGAGCCCAGCTGAATCTCTGGGGCTGTAGACTTTTACCTCCTTAAACATGAAGGTGAAGCTGGCTGTCCAGAGGAAAAGGCAACGAAGTGCAAAAGCTTCAAAGGCTCCAGCTATTGTGTTTTGCTACCTGGGGTCAACTCCTTTAGAAGTGAGACTTTCTGGATAAATGAGCCTAGGAGACATGAGAATTTCTGCCAGTACAGAGAGGCTGGGCAATCAGTCACATTAATTTGGGCTAAGTGAAGCATGAATGAGGCCTTTACTATTCATTCAATGTTAATCATACTGCTAGCTAGAATAACAAAACTGACTCTGTAGAAATCCAGTCTAATTTCCTTTTGTTGTAAAGTTAATCCAACCATGTTGTTATTGCACAGTAGTTCTGTCTCCCTAAAAGATCTTTGACATTGCCTTAACATCTCTTTCATAAGCTTAATTCTCCCAATTGAATTTTGTTTTGGTATTTAGCAGAGAAAACACTCCACATACTTTGTGAAAATAAACTTTTAATCATCTGTATATTTTTGAAAAGGGAGACTACCAAACATCCAGGCAAAGTGTGATAACTCTGAAATAATAAGGAAAAATCAGATGAGAAATCATCATAGAAACAGTGATATAGACATTGTCCAGAAGGCAAAATCACATGAGAAATATTAAGTATATCTCCCCCCAGAGATGAGACAGACAGCTATGTGTTTATCCTCATTTCAGGGGTGAGAGAAAACAAGGCTTGGAAAAGATGTCTTAATCAATGTTATTTAATCTGTATTTTGACTCAATTGATAATTAGTTCACATGCATTGCTTAAACTTTGGCTAATGATCATTCTTCCTTAATATATCCTTAAAATACAGAATCACACAGAAGAAAAGGTTTATGTCAGTTAATTGAAACAATCTCAACCTTGACTTTTGATGATTACATAATCAAATAAGTGCAAAAATACAATTAAATCCTATTTCCAAGTCTGAATTTTGAGCGTGCCTTGTGTCCTCTGCTTAAAGCATTACCTCCATATATCCTTACATACTTTATACACAAAAGCACAAAAATATGTATACACAGATGCAAACTAAAATTCCCTGGCAGCCAATGCATCTGACTTTTGGCCAACTGCACTTGTCTGGTGCTTGTTCTTAGTGAGTTAGTGCTATTTCTTTTGTTTCAAATTCATATAACGTTGAGTTTTCATCACAGAAGCAATGAGGTCATATTCAAGTGGTTGATCAGATCAATTAGAGAATGCTGCTGAGACATCCCAAGTGTGAATATAACCATCTTCTCCAATAACCAGTAATCTTCCCCAAGTCCACCTTGATGTGCTTAAGCTGAGTTAAGAGAGCAGGGGGCCAGCTGGGTCTGCCCTCTCCACCTTTGGTGTTTTGCTCTTAGGCAGAAAGGACACCCCCAAATTCCACCACCTTTGAAAATCAGGGAGGTTGTACTGCATTTTAGCTCACGTCAGTTCTGAAGACTCATTACCTGGAGGATCTGGTTGTTATCAGTGCAAAGTGGTTGTCTCTGCCTGCAGCTACCAAGGTGGGGCCATAAATTGCCACTGGGGAAGCACTTTCCGTGGTATTTGCTCTCTCTTGGCTTTGTGTGTCATAAAATAATTAACAGATGTCTGTGAGAGATTCTCAGTAATGGGTTGTGTCACTGTTTTGTGGATGTAGGAGCTGGCTTCCAGCATAATCCCAGGTCCACACCTGGGTCAATGTGCTCTGTTCCATACTGCTCAGTGTTGCTGGGAAAAATGCCCATAAACACTGTAATAACATGTTACCCATGTGCTCCCCTTGACCTGTGTGTGATGCCTGAATACCAGTAAATCTTTCATCTTTTTCTCCAGTGTGTTGAGGAAAATGAGAACATTTTTGTAGGTTGCATTTTAGGGAAAGTGTCCTGAGGCCTCTCTAATGCTCCTGAGGTTTCTGAGTGCTACAAAACCATGACATATTTATAAGCACATTTCAATTGCAATGCTAATCAACCGAGGCTGACATCTGGCATTTTGCTAGGGAAGATCTTCAATCCTACAGTGCTTTTTAAAGTTGTTTTCCTGCATAAATCTATTACTAGGCTTATTGCCTGCTACATGGTCACCAGTACTTCCAGTACTGGGATTTTCATGTGTAGGTGAGGGGCAATTTCTGACTGGGTGGGCAGGGGGTCTCTGCATCCTCAAATTCAGGTGCTCCTGGTCAGACTGCAGCTCTGGCCCTGTGAATGGGGGGGATTTAAGGTGAGCCATGCTGGACATCTCCAGTCCAGAAGCTCAGTCATGAGCCCCCCCAACCACCTCTAATTGTCCATCAGTGCTTTTGCAGGGAAAGGTAAGTACTAGGTCAAATGGCTTCCAGATCTTGTCTGTTGGAATTATGGCTCAGATGTTGCATTTTGTATCATTAGCTGGTATTACATTTACCTGCTTATGTTCCAGAAATATTTTAATTTGCTGTTTTAAAGTCCCCTAAGAGAAACAGTTTTAGTTGCCATATCCTTTTCATGGTCATGACTTCTTATTTCTCCTCTTTTCTTTGACTTCAGATTTTTTTTTTAATGGAGCTTTTTGGCTTTGCACCTCAGTGCACAGAGTATAATGGCCCATTGGGAATTATTTTTCTGCAGCAGAGGCTGGGAGATCATTGTTCACCTCTGGAGAGGTCATGGCTGGGTGAAGACCAGTAGACATGACCAGCATCTTTTCACACTATCCTGGAGCAGTTACATGTGACAGAGGTGACCTCCTTTGTCCCTTAGGATAAATCTGGCTTCTTCCAACTCATTCTCATTTTGCAAGTAGCTGGGGTCAGAAACTGTCCTCAAGAAATTCTGTTTTGAAAATGTAGAAGGAGCTTTGGCTATTTTGTTTAATAGAGTTGTTAACAGATAGAATCAGACGTCCAACATTCTTTTAATTTTGACTGAATGGTATAAGGTTAATTAATTGCCAACTGATTTTTGTGAACAATGTTGGAGAACAGGAATTATGAAACATAAAATTAGTTGCAAAGTTATTGATCTTCAAAATTATTTGTTTTAATCATGTGCTTTTTAATTAAGCTACAATTGTTGCTTTGTATTTAAACTTGTATTGTGATTGCTATGTTCTAGTTAAAGAACAATATATAATTTAAATAGAAGAAGGGAAAACAATCTGCTCTGATAATGCCTTACTTGAAGCACAGATTTCTGCACCTCTGCCAGTGCTAGTCCATCTGACATCAGTAATATTTTCGGTTGGGAGAGAGACTGCATCTCACTGAGATGTAATTAAGCAGTAAATTAGTGTTGGTCCACGAACAATGAAAACTCTGGAGCTCTTTGCTGGTGTGTGCAGTGACACTGCCCCAAGCTGAGGGCAGAGGGTGTGCAAGCTCCACCAGCCCTGCCTGGGGCAGATCCTTGGGGTGCCAGTGTGAGATGGGGGAGCCCTCCTGAGCCCCCTGCCAGAGCAGCCTGCTCTCCTTGCAGGGCTGTGGTGAGCCTGTGCTTTGGCACTGAGGAGCATGACAAACCCATGGCTGACCTGCTGTGGATGGAAAAGCAGTGAATGGGATGCTGTAGCCTACTGGTTCTTGGTATGTGTCTTTCAACATGTCTTCTTAGGCAAGTTAACTTTTAGGTTTTCATTGGTCAAGAAGAATATGAAAGGCACACAGTGGCTGATATATTACAAAGTAGAACAGAGAAATTAGTTGTGTCATAAAGGAAGGTGACAGGTGATACAGGGATGCCCAGCAAATGGGATTTTGGAGAGGCAGAGCATGAGAGGGCTGTGAATGAGCCATCCTCTGCATAGGTTAGGAGCAAAGGTTGCTGCCTCTTGATAGTTTTCACTCACAGCTGTCACAATGGGGCATGATGTTATTCTGAGTGTTATTCAACCACAGTCAAGGAAGCCTGTTGCAAAAGCTGGAATTGTAGAAGCACTCCACTGCTCCCTAAATTGGCAGAGAGATCACAGATAAGCAAAGGGAGATTTTTTCATGCTCTGAAAGTCAGTCTTTCCCATAAGATGTGGAAACACGAAGATGAGTCGGTTTGCAGGAGCTGATGCTGCACTTGTGTCTCTGTAAGGCACCTCTGAATAAAGGAGCCCAGCTTCCAACACTGTCATTTCAGTACTTTGCTTACTTCAAACACAATGGCAGGGTTTGTTTTGAGTTAGTGGCAAAGTAGTCATCATCAAAATGACACTTATATTATGATGGGCTTTAGCACTTACCATGAGCTATGTAACTTTGGTGTGTTTATCAGTATTCAATCTGCAAGATTGGATAGCCTCAGCAGAAAAGTTGACATTGAACTGCTTTCTGGATTCTCTCAAGCACTGTAAAACACAATTATCTCTACTCAAGCACTCTGCAGATAAACTAGAAAATGAACTACTCTCAAATATTACCCTTACAATCTTGTAAAAACACTGAAATAGTCATGTAACCTAAAAATCCCAGTGGGAACAATTTTTTTATTCTACATAGTTACTTGATGCGAACCCTATATGTTTATGTTGTTTAGTTGAGCTTCACCTCAGTGGTATTCAGATTAAAAACAAAAAATTGTTCTTTCTGTCAGTTTTGCAGCCAGCCTGGCAGGTTTGCTTTTCCCATGGGCTGCTGAGGCTCTGTCACACAGAGCCAATGTTTTGAGGCTGGAAGTGAGTCCAATCCAGTGGTCACCATGTTCCATACTTCCAAGGGGAAGAGCTCAGAAGCTGTGGCTGTGTCCTTTCTGTGAGCTCAGAGGGAAGGGTTTCAATTAAACTGAGTAGCTCTGATGCCTTGAATGGATTGTGGAAATATCTTGGCTCAAATAAAGGAGGTAGTAATAGGCACGGCAAACAGATTTTGCCTCCTTCTTTTCCTAATCAAAAGAGAAAGGAAGTAATTGGTTTTGAAATTGGCACTGTTCAGCAGACCAGCATTTCTACCTTCTGTAGGTGGGCCATGGAGTTATTTGCTCAGAGTATAATTAATCTCAAAAAAGGGTGATAAGACAATAGATCCATAGTTGGCAAATGACATCAAATATTTAACTTAGAAAAGAAAAAAAGAGAAAATATGCAAATACTCAATTTATTATTCATTGGCACCAGCTATTTCCCCTTACAGCAGCCAGATTTGGAAGAACAATTAACTAAAGACTTTTTTTGGTGTGTGTTAGTGGGGAGCACAACCCTTTCAGGTTACAGCATGCAGTGGAATCAAAAAGTACTTCTCTCTCTCTTGGATGATGAATGAGAGCAAGCCCTAATCCCACCTCTTGCTGAGAGACAAAATTTGCTGTATTTTTGTGCCATGGGGTGTCCTGGCCCTCGCTGTGGCACTGAGCAGCTGTGTCCCAGCTGAGGTGACAAGGTCTAGGATCAGTGCTTGCACTGGGGAGCCAGCCAAGACCTTCACAAGCTGCTGACAGGAATGATTTGAACAATGAATTTACCCCAGGGGATGCTGGATTAATTTGCAGATGGGGTGGAGGGAAAAAGCTAGATGTGACTGATGACAGAACACAGAAAATCCCCAGCTGATGTAGTTAGTGATTTAAAAAAACAACTCAAGTGCCAGACTGTGTAAGGGACAGAGTGGAAAAAAACCACATGGGATTATTATTTTTCCTTTCGAGGAATTTGCTGTCTGCTTTACTAGGAACGTGACTTCTGTCCTGTTTGCCTGTTGTTTAGCAGAGCAGAGAGTGGTCTGGACCAGGCAATAAAAATTAATGAGAGCAGGAAGAGATCTCTGGGAAATAAAACAGAAAAAATAGATTTTTTTGCTAGAGTGGAGATGAATGCAGGGACATGTGAAAGGATGTGCATTAGCAAACAGTACAGAGAAAGCAAATTGGCCCTGCTGACTTTTCTTCTAGTACTAGCATAAGAGGGAATTTTGTAAAATGAATCCATTAATGTAAAATGAAAGTCTTAAAAGAAAGTGTTAGCAATCTTAGAGAAAGGAACAAGCCCAATGTATTTCAAAAGCCCTGCATATCCTAAATCATTCAATTATACAGCCTTTGCAGTAATTGTATCACTATCACAGTATATTACCATTTTACAAAATATCTCATTGAAATATGGGGTTTTTTGGTTTTGCTTTTGTTTTTTTTTTTTTTGTGATGACAGTTTTCAGTAGTTTTATAATTGGGATAGCCTTAATGTTCCCCATCTCCACTTCAAATATGTAATTGTGCATTTGTTTGATAGCTAGCTAGGGGAAAACACTGCAAAAATTTTTGTCCTGGCTTTTAAGAGAAAAGAAATAGAACAGGTCAGAGAGATTTTGGGTTGAGATGCTGGTGAAATCCAACACTCAGCTCTTGAGGAACAGAGGGGCTTTTGGTGAGGGTACATGACTGATCTGCCAAGGCAGTGCCATGGGGCAGGGATGCAGCCCTCGTGTGTCTGTGGCCAATAAGCAGTGGCTCTTTTTAATATTCACTGGAGAAATCATTTGGACCTTTGCAGTGATGTGGAAAGGCTAAATCTGGTTTCAGACCTGAGGAGCACTTTCTTTGGCACCATCAGAGGAGTGGATCAAATCAGAGGTTCCTCACTCCTTGATTTTAGTCTCAAGCATTTCACTGGGGCCCCCCTTGGTTACTGGGGGGTTTCCAGTGCCTTTCAGTGCCACCCAGCAAAGTCCATCTGCAATCTTTTTTGTTTTTCTCTAGATGACTGATGACTATATGGGAGTGCACGTGGTGTGCACAGGTCCTCCCTCCTGCTGAATGAGGAGGTCTGCACAGCTGAGCCTCCCCCTCTTTCCAACCAAACCTGTCCAGTGAGGTTTCTGCATAAAAGTAAGCAAATACATCCATTTTTATTTCTGCTCAATACTTTCATAGGTATTTCTCTAGAATTGCTCCACTGTTCAGCTAAGAAGTGTTTTTATTGTTGTCATAGTGTAATGAGATTTCCTTTTGGATTTTCCTTTTCCTTTCCTTTTTATGTTGCTTTCAAAGTAGAATCAAACCAACTGTAGTTGGTTTCTTATGAGATTGAAATTATACAAGCTGCAGAGATTCCCTCCCTTAATTTTAAATTGGTTTCTGATCTCCCATTTTATATAAGACTATAAAATTACATGGGAAAGTAATTTTTGAAGTGCCACACATTCTCCTATTTCCATTTTCATTTTGCTGGGCTTTTCCCCATGAAATATGGGAGTAATTCCTAGTAATTAGTGCAACAGTTCATGCCAAAGCTAGTAAATTAAAGGCTTGAGCTGAAGCATGAAGTCACCTCTCTATTTTTATTCATCTAGTAGTAATGTCAAAAGTACTCTTCTTGTTCTTGCTCCACACTCAGAGCAGGCAGAGATGCACCCACAGAAGGCAAATTCTGCAAATCTGAAACCCTTAAGGAGATGATCAACCATTTGGGGATGCTTTTTCCCCTCTGCCAGAGAAGGAAGCCTGCATGATTAGATTAGACTAAATTAGCCTACACCTAGGTAAAACAAGTGCCATCCCAATTCACCAATTTACTGACACACAAAGGTCTTCCGACCACAAGTTTGTGCAATGTCCCACTGGCCAGAGTGTTCATTGAGAATAATCAGAATAATCCTGGTTTGATACTAGACTGGAATGCAAAAATCATCTCATAACAATGTTAAAAAGTGCTACCTTACTTAAAAAATACTAAGTACCATGATGTTTAAATTTAATTAAAATGTCTCATTTTCATTTGCTAGTGTTTCATTTTTTTTCCTGCCTTCATCCCTATTATATATGCTGCCTGTACAAAGAACAAACTACAGAGATTCAACAAATATTCTTCAATGGAAATTGAATTAAGCCAAGAATATAAATGAAAGATCCAAAGGCTAAACCTCAGTTGTTTAAGCCCCAGTCCCTCCTATAAAGTAAAGATATACAGCATCCCTGGATGAGGCTCTATGTAGTATAAAAACTAGGCTTTGAAGTTTGAGGAGGTTTTTTTTTTTGTTTGTTTGTTTGGTTTTTTTTTTCTTCTGCCTTGTCCTCTGGTACTTTCTGTAGGCTTTCCTTCACCTTCTTTTTTCTTTGGTGGAAAGACCCTGAGATTAATAAACCCTAGGGTTTCATAAAATGAGAAATCCATTTTGGATTGGAAATCCATTTTGGATTTTGTGGCCAGAGGTTTTCTCAACCCTTGGGGGAATTGATAAGGTGAGGTGAGCTTTATTCAAAATAATAAAAGCATGATAATTTTATTACTTTGTTTTCTGTGTAAATATTCATAGGCCACAGCAAGATGCCCCAGCAAAAGCCATTAGAAAGACACTAGAAAGTTTTAATCCTTCTCTTTTTTTCCTCTTATTATTGTTTAGCAGATACTTCAGGTCAGACACTCCAGGTAAAATGTCCTTTGGTTTTCTCCCCATTTGCATTCCTCACCAATTGAAATACACAGCCATGGCTGGCCCCAGTGGGTGACAGCTAAACCTCTTCTCTCAAATAGCAATGCAAGATTTACCTTTTTTTTTTTTTTGGCAAGAAGTGATTTATCCACAGTTTGACAACACATTATAAATCCAGGAGTGGGGCCATTGCAAAGGGGACTTTGGTTTTTCTCATTAATTTTGTTCCACCATTGCTTAGTTTTAGATGTGTTTGTCTGGGGTGCTTTTAATTAAAGTATTAATCAGAACTACCTCATTCCTTATATGGGCTCAAAAATCCCTGAATGAAGGACTGTCCTGTCAGTCAGGCAGCAGGGACATGATCTCTCAGCCCCTTTTTCTGTGATTTCTGGTGCTGCAAAGGGAAATTGCCTGTGTCCTGATCTGATTTAGATTATTACGGGGTCTAGGATAATGACATTCAGATCAAACGTATTTTAGAAAAAATTCCCATATGCCATGAATTCGAAACAAAGCTGAAATTTGCCTGGGATGTAATGACACCAGCCTGTTGTGCTCTTCTGCAGCAGCCTGTAATTATATCTCTCCTCAAACTGTGCATACATCATTGAGGAGGCTGATATATAAATAAAAAGGCTGCATTAATTTCAAGCTACATTAGGAATGCAGGAGTAAAAATAACCTGATAGAAGAAAGGGCAAAATTAGAATAAACTAGACTGTGAGGTTTCTAGGGAAATATAGAGCAAGGAGGAAAAAAAGAAGTTAGAAAGCAAAAAAGTTTGCTATTGTTGCAGGATTGCATACAGCATGTGGCCTCCTGCAAGTGTTACTCTTGCAGAATCATAGAATTGCTTAGGTTGCAAAAGACCTTCAAAATCATAATGTCCAACAATAAACCCAGCACTGCCAAGTTCACCACTAAACAATGTCACCAAGTGCCACATCCACACATCCTTAAATACCTCCAGAGATGGGGAGTCAACCACTTCCCTGGGCAGCCTGTTCCCATGCTTGACAATCCTTTCAGTAGATTATTGCTGATATCCAGTCTAAACCTTCCCTGGTTTGATCATTACAGGCTGGGCAAAGGCAGGGCTGCAAAGGCATAGTGAAAAACCTGTTTTTTCATTTGTCTTCTTCAATTTCATGAGGGAAATGTGATCACATGAAGCCCAGTGTGATTTTCTAAATTGCACTGTGTCTGTGAGGTGAACATGTTTTATGAAAATGGGTAGATGGAGCTGGCAGAGGCTATCAGGGAGGTGATGGATACTCTTGCTTTCCCTCTGCTATTTTGGAATCCGCAGTTCAAAAGATTTTGTGTGCCTGAGTACCAGCTATTCAAAATAGAAGATTATATTGGGGCTGAAATTTCACATGAAGTTGGATTTTAAAGGATAAATCAAGGTCTCTTCCCATCCTGTCTGTCTCAGAGCTGGTCAGTCTATCTCTTGCATCTAAACACAGATATCCTCCATGCACTGCCTGGAGATGCTGCTTTGGCTTGTAAAACAAGCTCTTTCAGATTAGGGGAGGCTCTTCTATTATTTTTATTTGTCCATGTCTGCTGTGTATAGCCAGGAAGGAGGTGACTGTATTTTTCAAACCAGCATGTTACAAGTTAAGCTTTTAAAGCCATGATTAGGTACATAAATGAGACTGATTCAGTTCCTGGAAGAACTGAGCATTCACATATTCTACTGAAATCCCAAGGGTGACCATTTTGGCTAGGAGAGAATGTATGCTATACACAGAAGTTTTTAAAACAAACCAAATCAATTCTAATCTTATATGTTTGAAATCAAGGCCCTTGTTAGAAGAAAGGAGCACTAGGATGAGTTACCTGCCTGCTGTACAGCAATGTCCTTCTCAGAGAGCATGCTGACACCTGTGCCAGAGGTGGTCAGCAGCTGTTCTTGAGGCTTTCCTTGTAATCTGATCCCAAATCTGACTGGAATTCAAGGTTTTAATTTCCCTCTTACATACTTCAGTGTTTGGGAAAGGGAAGTGAACTAAACAGAAACAAGTTTCTGATTAGTTTTTGAAGGACTGTGGCACTGGTCTGTTTTCTGTGTGATGTAGTAATGCTTAGTGAGTTACCAAGGGCAAGCAATGAGCAACCAGGGTTTTTTTTTATGCAAGATATTTTGCAGAAATCTGTTAAACTCAGTGTTGATAGATCATACTTTCCACTAGAGTTTAAGATTACATTGCTGCTACTTATGATATGACTACTATGACTAGTGCTGTACCTTATATTCAATTATGAGTATTCTGTGGCAGGTTTTACCAGACTTTATATCCGAGTTAATCTCTGTAGCTTGATTGAATGACACCAGTGAGAAACCTGACTCATGCAACACAAGCTAACCACTTGGTCCCCTATAAATACCCAAGAATTGGCTTTTCTTGAGTGCCTGCAGGAGCCAATCCAAATAAATTCTTCTGGCAGAGGTTGCTGAAGGACATGGAAAGTTTTCCTCTGGAGTAACTGCATTTGACTGCAGAAATGCTGAAGTAACAAGTGATTGTTTGGGAAAATGTGTCAGTTTTTTTCCTCCTTTCTTTCTCTTCTCATCATTGTCTATTGCTTGCTCTTTTCCATATCAGTCTCTTTAAAGAGGAAACTATTCCAGCTGCATCAAAATAATTTTCTTTTAAGGGTGCATGTTTTTCTTTTGTTGATCTAAAGCAATTAGAGAGAGAGGAGCTGACAGTTTCACTGAACTGTCAATGAAAATACCATAATGAACAGTTCATTCTGAAATAACCAGTTCTCCCATTAAATTTTCTGTAGCCCTGGAGGGAGAAGAACTGCTTGAGGGCAAGAAGTATTGTTTGTTGCACCATTTCTGTGTTGATCTTTTGCTATTTTCTAGGAACACAGCAGCATCAGTAATTTGCCAGGAACATTGGCAAGAGTGAAAGAGGCTGCAGTGCACCAGGATCTGGCCTCACACTGGTGACCACAAGAAGTTTCCTTCTCATCTCAGGAACATTTGTGTGTTTTTCCTCTGTCAGAGTTTTGCTGGAAAGACAGACCTCTGTGAACCTCTATTAAAAAATGTGAGAAGTGTACCAAACCTAGTTTACTGGTCTTAAATAATGTTATCTGTTAATTGCTTTGTAATCCCAACTATATGGGTGATTAATTTACTTTTTTTTTTTCTTAAATGTGAACATAAATGGTTTGAAGCACAGCCCTCTTACCCTGGGAAGGGCTTTGCAGGACACTGTGTCTTGATGTGGGCTCTTAGGTATGCACATATACAGATCTTTACCTCATTCCATAGGCAATTGCATCCAAAGATGTCTCATGTGAACTTTGTCTGCCCTGCCCTGCCCAGAAGAGAAATGAACAGACCAAGGAACTGCTCATGAGGAGATGTAGCCACAAAACCAGACTGTAGAAAGATGTTACATCCTTGGTGGAGCATCAGAGTTTGCTCAGCTCGTGCAATGTGCTCAACAGGTTTTAGATATACATTGCTTAACCTAAAATCCATTAAAGAAAATGTACATGTTGATAATAGACTGCACTAGGCATAAAACTTGTTTTGTGCTCTTAAATGCTCCCTCTCCCTGGACTTCCCCAGAACCACCCATGCCCAGACTTTTCCTGTTTTCTACTCTCCTTTTCATGACCTTCCATATATTATACATCTACAGCTTTTTCCCCATTCCTAGAAAAGTTCATCTCTGTCTCTCTCCCCTCCATCCTCCTTCTCCTGTTATTCTTTCCCCAGAGAGCCTCTCCCCAGGCTGAGCCTGATCCTTGGAGTTATGAAAGCATGAAGGAGAAGAGTCTCCTCTGCTCTTTGCTGTCTGATGCCCTGTTGTGCCTGACCTATTTCCAGGCCAGGAGCCACCACAGCTGAGTGGCTGCTACCCCTCTGCAGTTCACAGACACAACCTTTGCTTTGCAGCCACAGCAAAAGGAGACAGACCAACCACTTCCCTCTTGAGCTGGGAAGGTGTCTCCCTCCCTAACAAAGAGAGGAGAGGATCTGATACCTGGCATTGCAAGTCTAGAAAGGGACATTTCTCAAACATATCTGAAGCTAACCTGTCTCAGAAATGACAGAGCTCATAGTTTTCTCTAAGTTTTCTCTCCTTAGCCTGGAATTTGAAGGACTTCACTCTGTTCCCTGGCCAGGGCCAGGGATGTGCTTACCATGACCTTCCTGCAGTGTATCAAATGTCAAAGGGTTTCTCCCTGATACAGTCTCCTGAAGCACTAGACCAAGAAGACCAAGAATGGCCCCATTATTTGGGACACATTTTCTTGCACAGGGTCACACAAGAGGTACCAGACTGCTCAGCTTTACACACCTGGCCAGCCACTCTCACCACTCTGTGTCTCTGAAGCCAAGGTAGGTGTGTGAAAACCCCAGAGGAACTCATGGTCTGCAGCAGGTACTTGCAGAGCTTGAACAGCTGGCATGAGTGAAAAGCTTGGCAGTCTGAAGCTTTTCCCTGGAAGGTTTCATTTCCAGGTCTGTTTGTTACTCATTAAACCAAATTTACATCTTGTAGTGCAAATATCAGAAATGGCACTGGAATGACTGACTGACTTCACACAGGAAGTCAGGCCAAACAGTCAGTAATCCCATTATGACCCTCTTTCCTGATCCTTGCTGGCCTCTTGGCACTGCTCTTATAAACATGTGTCACAGCTGCAGCTCAGCCACTGGTGATCTAATTCAGCGAGGCATCTGCTTGAACTACATGAAGCTCCAAAAATATGGAAGAAAAACTGCCTTCCTTAAGTATCTTGTGTCTAGTGTATGATAGCCAGTGCTTAGACACCTGCATTTCACTATGGGCTTCTTTAAGTGTGCAATAACTAGCCAATGTAATTAGCAAGAGTTCAGAAATAGCATTGAACTCACTTAAAAATGGATGATCATATTGGTGTTTTGTTCCTCAAAGATCTGGAAAAGGAAATTTTTCTTTCCTATCACCACAGCCAAATTCCCCAGATGTTACAGCAGACTACTGTTTCACATTCCCACTCCAGTGTGTTCATCTGAGAAAACAGAATTCATTATGTATTTTTCTGGTTATGCCTATTTTCTTGGAACAATTTCTTCTGCATACCCTTCAGGATGTGGATTTTATATTAATTCCTATGGTAATATGAATCTGTGAAAAGCCTTCTCAGGAGGGCAAAATGGATCCCAAATTATTATCTCTGCTTAGTTATTGCTTCTTTTCCCAATTATTGTTTCCAAGTAAAACTTGTCAGTTTATTCCTTCTGACCCAGATGTAATTATAGCTTGGCTGTCTAATAAGAGATGGTTTAGTGCCAGAACTGGGAAGCCTCCTGTGTAGAGACATAAGGAGACCATTATTTGCAGCTTCTCTTACAGGGTTTGGGTCCTATTTAAATAACGAGAAAACAGCTGTCTGTCTCCAGGAGAATACTATGAATGGCTGCCTGATGTGGTTTTGGGTGGGATAGGCTTTATTTTCCTTCAGTAACTGACAGAGTGCTGTGTTTGGGATATGAGAATAATGTTGATAACACACTGGTTCTTCTAGTTGTTGCCAAGCAGTGCTAATACTACACCAAGCACTTTTCAGATTCTTATGCCCTGAGAAGGCTGCAGAGGCACAAGAAAGTGGGAGGAGACACACCTAGGGCAGCTGGCCCAGACTGGCCAAAGGGATACTCCAGACCAGGAGACATCATGCTTAATATATAAACTGGAGGCAGAGTGAGCAGGGGCTGCTGCATGGGGACTGGCTGGGCATCAGATGGCAGGTAATGAGCAATTGTTTTATAAACTCTTATAATTTTACTGTTATTACAATTATTATTGTTGTTTTCTTAATCTTCTGTCCTGTTAAACTCTCTTATCTCAAACAGTGAGTTTTCCAACTTTTCTGTCCCCCACTCCACTGGAGAGGATTGAGTGATGGTTGGGTGATGTTTGGTTGGCAGCTGACAAACCATGGCACGGTCTTTGAGTGAAATGTTTGGTGCTGGTTTTATGCTTTTTTTCACAACAGCATGCTGCTTCAGTGCAGTCTGATACAACTTCTGATGTTTCCAAGCTGCAGATGAAAAACAGAAAACATAAGAGTCTTACTGGGCTCTTTGTTAGGATTTTCTATGGAGTTTTCCTGCACTCAGGGAGGTCCCAGCTCTGTGAGAGGAAGGGGATGTCTGCTGATGCTGGAGCCATGCCAAGCCTTGTTTCTCTGTGCTGAGCACCATCAGAAAGATGGTGCAGGGTAGAGTTGAAAATTATCACCTGATAATTGTGTATAATGGGGCTGCATGCAAGCTTCCAAGAAGTGAAAGGGCTGTCACTCCATCTATTCCACGTGGGTGGGATGCTCCTCCTGACTGTGCTTTGCTTGGTGGCACAAAGCTTGTTGGTGTTATCCCTGCCTCTGGATTGCAGCAGCAATCCTGAGTTCAGTATAACACACCTGTGTCTTCCACTTCCCAGAAAGTGGTAGTGACATTAACAATTAGTAACTTTTATTAGTCGTCTTTGTGGTTAAAGCAAACAATGCTCAAAAATTCTAACTTTCCATGCAGCTTTTATTTCCCTTCAGTAGCGCTGAGTTTGGCACGTTGGGCTCTGTGTGTAACACGTTCTGGAGTGATCCTCCCTATGTACATAAGAAACAGCCTTGGGCTGTTAACAGTAGTGATGCAACCTGTCAAAAAAATGCCTCACAAAGCAATGCAGTGCTGGGCAAGTAACAGTGACAGGCTGGACACTGTCCCTCAAGGGACAAGCTGCCAGGTCTCTGCTTTGGGCTTACAGGGAAGGCTGTGATGGATGGATGCTGGGGCACCATAGATGCATCTGGAAGAATGCATCCAGCAAAGACTGCATCCATGGTGACCTCGTGCTGCAGCCACCTGCCCAGGTAGCTTTACTAAACTGGGACTGGGAGCTGGGCTGTGCTGCAAAGCTCACAGCAATGCACTGGCAGGCAGTGTTATACAAAACATCACAGCCTGCAGCAGTTCAGCACAATCAAGTAATTAGCAGCTCATAAAGGACCTTTTAAACCCATAAAACTGTTGGACTAATAATGCAGAAATTTGTGGCCTAGAGGAACCAAGTGGTGGTAAATGAGGTAAGGTATTGTGCTCCAGTGTACTGCTACCCTAGTCTGTAAATTTGCAGGCATCAAGGCTGATACTGGTGCAAAAGGAGCTGCTTGTATTTGAGAGACTGGACTTTAATTTTCGGCAGAGGTACAAAACCCATAAATGCAACAAAACCAATCAGCAATTAAGAACATTTTTCTGAACATCTAGATTTACTGACAGCAGTAGAAAATTAAGTGCCCATCACTATGAGTTTGGCACTCAGCACTGGATCAGTGCCTGATGCTAAGGAGCAAGGATATTTTACAGCTCCACCATTCCATCTTCTCCATCAGGTTAGTGAAATTACCGTGGACTAGGAAAGGTGTCTTTGCAAAGAAGGAGGTTGAGAGATGGAGGCTGAGAGCACTGCAAGAGCTCCTGCTTGCAAAGTCATAGAATGTGTGTGACTCAAGATTGTGCCTGTTCCTTATATAATCTTAATATGTGAATAATGGAATAAAGAAAATATTGTTACTCAGGTTATGGTTTTCTTGATAAATTAAGCTTGCTCAAACTGCTCATTTCCTGGGTAGTGTCTGATGACAAATATTCACATGCCAGATATTCAGTTGCCACTAATATAAGAGTTTTGTGTCACTGGAGTTTCATTTCACACCAGGTGTATCTACCTTGACATCACAGGGACCTGACTGTGGACACAGGAGAGTGGCTTCAAGTGCTGAATTTATTGTCAATACATATTGTGGTCATTAGTTGTCATACATGCAAATGTGCTTTCTTTTTTCTGCTGTGACAAAAACTACAAAGCCACAGATCTTGCCCCGAACATGTGAGCTATGCTGGGTGGGAGGTGCTCAGCACACAAGCCCAGCCCACTGCCTCATCTGCTTTTATTCTCTTCCCTGATAACTGGGATGTCTCTGCATGAGCCATCTTTTGCAGCCACCACCCTGATCTCCAACTTGGGTTGCATTAAGAGGATCACCTCTAGGTGAGTTTTTTTAGTCTGGGTGTAGGCTGTTCCCTGTGCTAGCAACCTTCTTGTGTTCTTAGTCATGATGTCTGGAGAAACACCTTGCACCTGGGATTCTGATGACCTGCTAAGAAAGGTGCTATTAACCCCTGCCATTCTTCTGCTGCTTCTCCTGGACCATCCAATCCATTCTTCATTCAGACTTAGCATTTCTGTCAAAAGGGAATAAACTGCAATTATGGCATCTCTGCAAAGATGTTTGGAGTATTTAAGAACTGGCCAAACTGACATCTGGCAGAAGTGATTTAGGGAGCACAGAATCCAGCCATCAAAGCCAAGGGTCAGCTACATGATCCTTGACATCACTTTCAGCCCTAGCTCTGTGGTCCATGTTTATATTACCATATCCAGATTTCTTCCTTGACAGCACAAAAAGCCCAAAAATCCTGAGTTGAGGTTAACCAAAACCTTCAAACTAGAACATAACCAATTAATTTTTTCAATAATATAATTAATTCTAACAGAGTGTCCTGGTATTTTTATGCCTAGGATGATTTTCTGAATTCTTAAAATTAGCAGTTTTAAGTATAGCTATGGCATATAGGGTTCCACAATAACAGTAAGTAAATACAGGCCTGCATTTGCATTTAGAGTCCCCTTTATGTGCTAATCATGTTCATTCCACACCTGCACCCCTAAGGGCATGAAGGTAGTTCCCATTCATTCAATTTTTTTCTTAACATTTAACAGCAACCAAAGCTAGTGAAGGTAAATATTAAAGTGGGATCTGAAGCCACAACTGAGATTTTGTGTTATTAGACCCTTTGGTGAGGAATCCTTTGACAGATGGTCATTGGTCTCAACAAATCTAGCAAGAGTCTTCCTTCAGTGATGCTGTCCTTCCTGGAGAAATCAGGTGAAAAGCTTAAGTTGGTGGTACTTTAGTCCTGAATGCAGCAGTCAGATCCACACCACCAGCTCCACACTGCAGATGAGGTAGATGAGCAGATCCCATGCAAATCCAAGCACAGCTTGTCCACACTGATAACCTTGGCTGGAGTCACACCTTTGCTCACCAGTTCACTAAATAGCCTGTATATTGCAGAGGAAACTCAAGTAATCTGTGTTAACTTAGCACTGAAAGTTCCTTTATTGTAAATGAAGAGAAAGGGGCCCAAGGAAATGCAAGGAGAGGTGTTATATCTTATGGCCATTCAGTCCTCTTCCTCCTTGGGCCAAAAATTACTGGCCTGTAATGCCAATTGCTTCCAAGATCCATTCCCCAGTGGTATTTAAATGCTTAACCTTTTATAGCAAAAGGTGGTTTTTAATGCAGAAGGTCCAGGAAGTTTCCTGAAGTTACTCTGGGAATTAATCCAAAGAACAGGACAAATCCTGGCAAAAAGCCAGCCCTCCCTTTCAGCCACCTGGGTTGGGGCTGTTCTCAGGCAAGTGCTCTCAGGAAAGGTTTTCCCCTCAAATGGTGCTTTGCCTGCATGTAGCTACTTTAGGCTATGGTCAAAGCTAAATTGGAAAGCTATGCTCTGAGAAGCCTGGCTCCACTCTAATTACATGTTTACTCACACCGTTATTGGAATATTAGAAATATGTTTGAAAGTGGAATAACAGACTGCACTTTTTGTGCAGTTTGGTAGCTCTTACCTTGGACAGTGTTTACCTCTGTGAGCACATGAAAAACTTCTGTTACAGGCTAATGGGTCAGAAGAGGTTGTCCAGAAAAAAACTCCAGGTGCACACAGCCTGCAATACTGGGCTTCCTGCTGCTGTGCCAGGGCTGCCACATCTGCATGGAGCAGAGCAGGAAAGAAAAGGGTTCTATGTTACCTTATCTTTTACTGCTTTGGGAATTTTTGAGGCCAGGCACTTGCACACCTTGGTCAAAAATGTTTTACTGTACGTACATGAGAGCATTTTCAGAGCACACAGCAGGGTCACAGCTGGGAGCATCACACACTGGCTCAGATTCTGACCTTGTAACTGCAGGTCTCCAGGGCCCTCCATTCCCTCCATCAACCTCCACAGCTGAATAGGTTCAGTTGGGAAACCAGAAGGCTCTACTTGCATTAAATACCACTGTGACTGTGTGTGCAACAAACATTTTGGTTAAAAACAAAAATGAACAGATTTTTAGCACATTCTTTGGCTACAGGTCCCTAACCTCCATCTGTGACCAGTGAAAGGAAATGGGGGGATTTTTTTCTCTAGCAAACTACAGTCAGACTCCTTGCAGTTCACCAGGTGTACCTGTCTCCTCATGAAGACAGGGTAGAGGATACACCAAACATTCAAAACCTTTGTTTCCTGGTGAGGCCAGACCAGTATTTAATGGGGCAAGCATTTTTTATCAGCAAAGTATATGTTTCTTTTCTATGCACCTACCAATTTGCTGATGGTAGACTAAAAATGCCTCGGTGTATTTAGGTGTACTGTCCCTTACTGAGACCTCCTGCCCCCATGTGCTGCTGGTGTGTGCTCTGTACTGATAGTGCATGCTGTTTTGCAGCACCCTCTGACAGCTGGCACACAGGAACCCTGAAAAAGGTGGGAGCTTCTTTTTATGAGACTGCCTCTGGTGCAGGATAAAACCATAGCAATGTATATTTGTTTCTTTTCTTACTTTTGTAATAAGTAGTGGGACGTCTGCACAGCAGAACCTTCCTTTATTTCTGCAGCTCAATGGGGTCTCCATAGATTGGCTCTGAAATTGATTAGCCACTGTAATCTGGCATCATAATGGCATCACCAGGAGGTCCTTCTGTGCATATGCAAGGTCCATTACCCAAACACCCACCTCCTTCTGCTATGGCAGCTCTACCTAATAATGACTTTTTAATGAGTTTTTCCAGAGCTAAGGGTTTTTCTTTTAAATCCAACATTTTAATGACATTTTTTATGGCACAATCAGACAGTCTGCTCTGACTGTTTGTAGTATTACAGTGCTTAATTGTGAATCTCAGTAGCAGAGAATAAGTGCTTTACCTTACCTGGCTGTAGAGCTTAGAAGCTCCACAGAAGACAAAGGCAGGGGTGTGCAAGGGAGAGCTCGAAGAATAAGGCAATACCCTGCCCAGGGCAGAGGGCTTCACCTCCTTAGCAGACAGAGCCCTGGCAGATGAGGGCAGGCAGGCAACCAAAATCTCTGGCAGCTGCCCAGGCTGTGGCTCTGAGAGCAGCATCAGGGCTGGGGTGCCTGGGCAGACATCTCCATTATACAGGAGGATTTTGAGCGGATGAACTGCCAGACTGTCCTAAGCTGTCACCAGCTGCCACTATCTTGTTTTATAACTTACTTAATTTCCTTTTTTTTTTTCCCTCAAAATTGCTTTCCTTTTAGAGTGAGGATTAGCAAGTTGCCCACTTTTTCATTTGTGAATGTGATTTTAATCACAACCCTTTCTATACAAATGACAAATGCTTCTGCAGTGAGGGAGAACTGGTTTTAAATCCTTGTTTCCTACAACGTTCTGTGCAAAATGAATCTTTTCCATTTTTTCTTCAACTCATCTGTCCCACCCAAATCCCTTGCTCAGCGGGAGACCTCAGGTCCCATGTTTGGTACTGTTTTCAGACATTGCTGTGCTAGTTCAGATTTGCAGGGCAACACTTTGAGAGGCTGAGCAGCCAGGCTGAAGCTCTGGCTGTTAGTGGGACAGACAAATGCTTAGAAACACCATCTTCCCGTGGGTCCCTGAGAGGGTAAAGGGGCTCTCTCAGCCCTATCCTGGCCATTTGGCCTGGACAGCCCTGTCTGTGCTGCTGGGTGCAGGGCACCTGCTGACAGCACTCCTGTTCACCTCCACCTCTCAGACCCTTTGAACATCCCCAGGTGAATGCACAGCAAAATTTTCAGTTCTAGCTCCTGCCTTTCTTTTATGTATCAGTAGAACTGCCTTTCTGGGTTCAATTTTTTGTCTTTCCTAAGTCTGATTTGTTTTTTTAACACAAGGCTTTGTGGCTGGCTCAGCACAGAGAACATTCTGGTTTTGCTGTGAATGTGCTGGTCCAGTTACTTTATCTGCTGTTGAATCTGCATCTGCTGCTTCCTTTGCTCAGCAGCTCCCCTGCTCTCTGGGTTAAACAGGAGCTCTGCCACCTCCAGCCCTGTGCAGCAGCATCTGAAACCCTCTCTGAGCAGAGATTAACATTCATTTGCTTGTGATGGTTCATAGCTCTGACAGGCTCCTTGCACAGCCACAGCTCTCTGGCCTGGGGCTCGTATGACACAACCTTTGCAGGTCTCAGAGACTTTGTGCCCCAGAGAGCCATGCAGAGGATGTGCAGCCCAGCACACACTGGTACAGCCCTGCTCCCTGGATGAGGCTGCTGCAGGCTCAGCACAGAGTATTTGCAGCATAGGGTGGCTCTGTGGTGGTGCCTTTGCAGTGGCTGCTCCCTCCTGATGGGGTTTGTACACAGGGGTGGCTGTGCTTCTTTCCTTCTGGTCTTTATTTACCCTCGTGACACAGTGTTCTGGTCATGATCCAAAAAGGAACTGGATCTGTGTCTCTCTACCAGCTTCCCCCAGGCACTCAGGGCACTGGTCTGTGGGAGGACAGAGGTGTCTACTGGGGACATGGCTGAGCTGGAGAAGGCATCCAGACTGCGCCTTTTTTGTCCATGAGCTGTGCCACTGGGCATAAGCTCCCAAATTTATTCTTCTCACAGGGGGAATACCCTCAGTGGGGTAAATGGTGAGAGCAGGAGAGCTTTCTGGTAGCAGACAAGGTACTGTGGAGTTCAGCTGAGAAGATCAGGGTTTGGGGTTAAGGTGCCACATTCCCCTTCAGGCACCAGGATCTCCTTTAGTAACTGTCCCAACACCCCACCAGGGTGTTTAACCCTTCATATCTGTGGCTTAAGTGCAACTTGCCCTGGTGTTTCAGTACTGGTCTGATTTTCTTTACTATGGCCAAATTGAAAAACTCTCTATACTAGATTCCCATCCTTGATAAAAACAAAAAAATAAGAGATTTGCTTTGGCCATTGTGTCTGGAAGCTCTCACAGTTCAATTCAGTAAAATAAAGATTGTTTGGGCTAGAACTGCCCAAAAAGTGCTTTTCCAGCTCTATTGAAGAGAATACTTCTAATAAAGCCTTTCTTTTGTCTTGACATCTGCTCAGTTCCCAGCTGTAATCATAAGTGAGAACAGGAGTTTTCATGAAAGAAAAGTACACACCAAAAAAAAAAAAGAAAAAAAATAAAAGCAGATCTTCATTTTTAAACTGATTCTCAGACAGGTTTTGGCAAAGAGGAGGCAGCAAGTCCCCTTGGAAAGAACAGTTTTAGTGCAGTGAGGCCACCAAGTGATGGTGCCTTTTCAGGCTGAGTTGAATCACCTGGGGGTTGTCCTCACTGCAGGAACAGGATCACAGGCTCTGCACAGTTGCTAATTCCTGTCTTTTCACATCCCTCTGCTCCTGCTCCTTGTCTCTTTTCTCCTTCCAGCTGTGTGCAAAAGGGTGTTTTCTGTGACCTGATGTCCTGTGCAAAACTCTTTTCTCCCATTTGCCTCCCCATCCTCCAGTCACTAGCCTCCAGTGCCTTCACCCACTCGTACTCCCCACATCCCCACTGCCCCTCCTGGCTCCCCCTGCAGCCCCTGGGGAACCTGGCTGAATATGCCATGGTTTGAATCATTTCAGGACAGGAATGTATGTGAATGGATCTGCACTGGAATCATCTGCAGCAGTGACAGCACCTTTTGTTTCTCCCAAGTGCACATTAACTTTATCAGCCATTAGACCTTGAAATTGCATTCTACCCTTAAATATACTGTTGGGAAATGAATTCAGCTGAGTAAACTGCTGCTCTCTTCTAATGTATATAGGCTCAGGCCAGCTGGTGTTTAAATTTCCTTTTAGTGTACACATTCTTATGGGCTACAAAGTGTGTGTGTGCAGCTCAGAAAGGAAAAAAAAAGGACTCTGCTGCAAGGAGATCATTTGCAAATATTGAGCGAGTGCATATGAATTTTGCAGTGTAATTAGTATGATGAAGTTGGTGTTTACTCAAGGAAGTTCATTTGGCAAATATGTGTTTGAGAGATGATCTGTAGGAATTGTACTGAAAGACCTGGGTTATGTCTGTCTTCTGAAATGAATCCTCTGCTCCATCCATCCTGATGAACAACCCTGAGGTGTGGAACTCCTTGCAGTACAAGGTAATTAATTTTTTAATTTCAGCTTCCTGGGTGCATATATTCAAACATTATAACCCTTGCCACAAGTGTGTAGTAAAATCCACCATCTTCAAAGAAGATCCATCTGAAAGATTTGGCATAATTGTCACACATAAATGCACAAAAGAAATAAGGGATCACACCTTAAACAGCAAAAAGTGAGGACAGCATCTTTTCACCAAAAGTGCAAGGTTTTCCTTCTGACACATCCTCCCACTTAAAACACTGATGTAAATCAGGATTAGAGAATTAGGAATATGGTTGCACATAGCTTTCATGACCACACAGACAATGACTTACAGTTCCACATTGAGCAGATCTTAGATTCACACCCTCCTGCTGTGCCTGTGACATGAAGTGAGGAACTTTGATTCTAAATAATTGGATTAGTAAAAATCAGGGCAAATTTTTAGAAACTCATTAAAAGGGTTTAAACAGATTTTTATATTAGGTAATATGTATGTAACTGAAGTCAGGTTTGTATCTGATTAAATATAAAAGGTCTGAATATAAGAAAAAAGTCATATATTCATATCTTGTTGGTTTCTGGGCTGGACCTATGGAAAACACTGTAAGTATTTTTGGATATCAATGAAGTACAGTAGCAGTGAAGACATCACACATTAATGCTGATTAAATGCTCATAAAAGCTCGTTAAATAGCAATAGAAAGTACTGTGCTGATCAGTACAAACAGAATATGTGTGTGTATGTTTATAAAAACTCTAGAATGCTTCCTTCAATACTGCTTTGATCTCAAGAAAAAATATAACTTAGAAAAGATTCAAGAAAGAATACAAAAATTAGAGATTTGGTGAGACTTGCATTTAAAAAAGAGGATACAAAATCAGGAAATGGTTATTTTAGGGAGAAAGACAATGCAGTGAGAACTTGATTGATGATGATGGATATAGCACAGATCAGTCAGTCCTTTCAAGTGTATTTTTTAAATTAAGGAACAGAACTATGCTTACAGGAAGGATAGTCAAATTGTAAGCAATAAAAAGACTCCTACAGGAAGTCTGTAGTGGACAGTGCTGGGAGAGGTCATCTGAGCAGGCATCAGGGCAGGATTTGAACAAAATGTGCATCACACAGGAAGAACAGGTGATGTGTTCTCAGACAACACCATGGGGACACTCACTCTCCTAAAAATTGGGTGCAGAAATAAGCAAAGAGGAGTGCAAACCAATCCTGCAATGGCCTTTGAGGCCTGTCATGTCCATGGCATCATAGATTGAAAAAAAGAAGTATAAACAGATTCCAGGATGGGAGACCAGAGGATATATTGTGGTCAATAGGCTGTGTGATTTCTTTCATTTAAACCATTGGAGCCAACAGCAATTCTAGCTGTACATACATACTGAGGTGCACACTGATTATTATGTTAATGTGTATTCATAGTCTGCTTGTAATATGCCCTCCTTTCATATCAGATAAAGTCTGTGCTCTCCTTCAGTATCTATGTCTTGATTTACACTGCCACTAACTTAACAAAATATTTGTGACATAATTACTCTAATTAATGACCTTAAGAGACAGCCAAAACTTTTCCACAAAGTTATTCTTAGAATGTTGGGTTTGGGTAGTTGTATTGTTGTTGTTGTAGCAAATTTCTTAATTATCAGGCAACATGCTAATTTAAACAAGGCTCTGCTTGTTCCTGAGAATAAGGTTCTTAATACATAATTAACTAAAACAACACTTTATTTAGCTGTGGTTTTCAGGCCCATATTGTATTTTTAAATATGCCTTCAGCAGGATGGTGTTATCTTTTCATTTTTCACTTGACAATTGGCCCCCAGTGCCCCCCTTTTTCCTGCTTTATCTGAGGGCCCAATTAAACCTCATATCCCCCTGTGGCCCTACGTTTGTCCCCACCCTGACACTGGAAGGTGCCATCACTGCAGCTCTTTCTAGCAAAACTTGAAGCTATGTTCCATCCTATTTTATCCTGGTTCCTGCTTCTGCCCCTGACTTTCCCCAGCACCTGGTCCAGTGTGAGCTTTTTGTCTTCTCTGCCTGCAGTGTCTGACCGTGCTCTTGACCTGTCCTCTGCTCTCATGTGCTTGCTGTTCCTCTTGTCCAATGCCCAGCCTGGACTTCTGGCCATATCTGGGTTCAGTGCAGCTTTTGCAGTGATTTTGTTTGTGCCACTGTAGCACAGTGCCCCAGATCTCAGGCATGAGCCCAGCCTTGCTGTAAGGACCAGAACATCCTGATAGAACAGTAAATATCCCACAGCTGGGGATCTCAGCCTAGTGTGTTTCCCCAGCAGCATCTGGCAGCCCCAGACTGTGATCCCTTCTAGCTCTCCCTCCCCTGAAATGATGATGCAGAGGTTTTATGCAAGATATGCTTTTTTATCCTTGCTCTCTCCATCCCCTGGTACCTGTCTGCAATGAGGACTCTTCTGCAGGCTCCAGGGAGACAGTGCCTGCTCCTACCTTCATCTCAAATGTCCTCCAAAGATGAGCACTGGATTAACTAGTGGCACCTTGTGCTAGCTGCTGAGGGGTGGCAGCCTCATTGAAGAGGGGTCATTTATACCCACCCAGAAAATGCACTGCTGCTTGCAGCAGTTTTAACATGCTAATATTATTGTCAGTGAGGAAAGAGAACAAAGTACCCACTGTTCACAGCTAGACCTGTGGAAGGTACCATATTGCATCTGCTGTTCCATCTTCAGGCTGATAAATTCTGTTCAAAAAAGCTTGTGGAAAGCAGAGACTCACATTAGATCTGTGCACAAAATCAGGATATTTAGCAATCCCTCAATCCACAACTAATCCTTAACTCATATCAAGTCTAGGAGCCCTTTGACAGCTGTAATGGTGCTCTCTGAAGGTAAAGAAGACAACTGTGTGGGCTGAATGGCTTGTTCCATAAAGTCTCTTTGTCAGGAGGCAATTAGTTAAGCTATTTAGATGTCTAGCTCTTAGATATCTCGTTCCTGTTGGGATTGATGTAAACCAAGGGCTTAAGTAGCTTATTATGTCAATTGTTTTCAAAAGGTTTGAGGAAAAGTAATAATAAAAAAAAAAATCCCCTCCCTTTTTTTTTTCCTAAAACTTACCCACTACTTGACTCATTGAAAACATTTAATTTTCAAGCTATATAAAAGAGAAAAATTTCCAAAAGAGAAAATTATCTGCAAAAATGTGTGAGAACTCTTTTTTTCTGAGATAGTTCTAATGCCCTTATGCCCCAAAAGTATGATCCTTTCTGTGCTAATTTCTGAAAGAAAAGAAATCCTAAACTGAGAATCCAGTTCATGGTGATTTGACAAAGGAAGAAGGGATATGCTAATGCAAAATAAATAGATGTAATTAAATTTATGCATGTCTTTGCAGTGCCAAGGAAAGAAAGGAGAAGGTTCTTTTACTGGAACAATGCTGGAATTAGTTTTGCAAAATCTTGGCTCTCTAGTTTTTATCCCTTTGGAGGAATAAACCTCAAAACAAAGTCCAGAATTTGATAAAGTGAACCAAACCCCCAAGGATACAAGCAGACAATCTGATAAATCCAATGGGATTTATGCTCCCTTTGCTTCCTACTGATGCTGTTTGTGGAGATGTCCTCTCTGTGCATGCTGCACTTTCTCCAGCATCATCTGCTCATGGCTCTAAATCACCTCTGGTCTCTCCAGGGAACCCAAACTCTGCACCAAGCAGGGCAGGAGCCCCAGGGATGCCCCCCAGCCTTGAGGCAAGTGCTCAGCACTGGATGGCACCCAGGTACCTCCCTGGCCCTGGACAGCAGCTCCAGTGAGCCCCTTGCCACACAGCTGCCTGCCTGGAAGTCATACCAAAGTGGAAAGGAGACTGAGAAGGACAGAGAATTGGGCTGAGGTCCAGAATATCCATTTGTGGAGCTATTGCCACATTAAGCTCCCTCCAAAGGCAGGAATTGCTTCCTTTTGCTTTACCCAAAATAATTAATGAGGCTCTTAAAATGTATCCTGCATGTACTAAACAGGGAAGCCCATAGAGCACACCTGAAAGATGGCATGAGAAAATAGGATATCTGAGGAGGTGCTAACAGTTTTATTGGGCCTTAATGACAGGGGGAAAATTTTAAATCTTCTGGCAGACAGAGATTTCTTTTTTCCCCGAGTATAACAATGTGCTCCTCCCAGGCACAGCATGGAGGTGTGCAGCCCTTGGCTGGTCTGTGCCCAAAAACGATGCTGAAAACCCTCCAGAAGAAGCTCAGGCAGCAGCTTGGTGTGCTCCCACTGTCCCGTGGGCAGCAGCCTGTGTGACACCACCCACACCTGTGCACAGCCTCAGTACAAGTGAAGCACCCCAGCAGAGGGACTGCAGGCTCCTCCTAATTGCCTGCAGACTGGCTGCCGTCTGGGAATTCTTGTTTTACAAGTTTCAGAAAAAAACAAACCCTCCACTAAACCAGCTCTCTGGAGAGTCTGGCAGGCTGTCAATCCTGAAATGTCTGCAGGCTTTTAGTCCTGTCTGAGATTGTGTGTGTGTAGATGATTAGTCTGTATTTCAAGTTTGCAAGCATGCACATGTCCCTCTCTTGACATGTAAGAGTTCTCTTCCCATGTAAAAGCACAAGTACTCAGGGTCAACAGCTCTATCTGCAAAAAACAGGTTTTATAGTATTACACACAGGCATACGTAGGCATACACTCACCTACAGTGGACAATCTATTGCATTTCTTCATTCACAACTAACCCATATTTTCCTAGGGAGACATCTGACCTGCACATGCCATAATCCTCAATGCATCCTTGGTACAGCAAGCCCAACAGATGTAGTTATCTTGAGGCTCAATACTGAAAGGCTTGAAGTACAACAAAAATGCCATTCTTTAGCAAGTGAAACATGCTCTGTGTATCACATGCCTGCCTATGCCATGCCCTTGGTCAGGCACAGACACAGCTGTCACTTATCCTGCACCTTGTGCATTAACAAATCGAACACCGACCTTCCAGCTGCTGAGGAGAATGAAACATTACACTGTGAAGGAAACTCAGAAGCTCCTCAGGGCAGGACATATAAAGGCAAATAGTTCCAAGGATAGCACAAGGAATTTCTTTCTCCCCCTTCTGGTTACAGTAGCCCCAGTAAACCTGCTTGTTAAAAAGATTATTTCTTCTAATATGCAGTTAATCGTCCTCTGCTTGGCGTGCTCTTGCACTGCCTTGTGATTTATGAACCATCTCCATTTTAGGCAATGAAATGTGGACATGTGACATGGAATGCATGGAACTGCTCTCAACTGCCCTTGGGGCTGATTTTAAGCAAATCAGTCTGGAGTCTGGCTGTTGCCAAAAGCTTCAAATGGGAACATCCTCTCCTTGGCAATCCCTTTTATGGTGTGTGATCTCTTCATGGGCATTAGCTGCTTGGGATGCATAAACCTCCCTTTATTATTTCCAGTAGCAACTGATATTTTCAAAGAAGGAGGAGATGCTAAGAAGGAGATCATTAGTTCTGAAGCAGTGGTATGAGTGACTGACATGCAAATCAGCCCTTAATATGGTTCATCTGCCTCTCTGAAGGTATCTCCACATCAGGAAGCCCCCAGGGGACACAGAGCTACTGCATCTGCCCCCACTGCCTGGGGACTGGCATTTTGGCATTCACCCCAAGGTGGCAGGTCTCACACTGCTGGAACAGGGGTTGGCAGCATAATTTATGGCAACCATCAAATTTCCTCACTTGCAGCTATGGCCAGCACTGCTCTGCAGCAGCAGGGAGTGGCACAGGCAGCCATGGACCTCTTCAGCTCCTGTCGCTCACCATCTGTGCCCCTGGGGCCTGTCGTGCTGCCCACAGCATCAGGAGAGGCTGCAGCCAGTGTAAAACTTCAGAAATAGCATAATATGCTTTGGCAAATGAGAGAATGGTACAGCTTTACCTCATCTACCAAGACAGCTCCATCCTTCAGAAAGGCAGCTTGTTTTACTACTGCCTTTTGAAGCCTGGTGGCTCCTTGAGCATGACTGGTGACTCTGGATGCACTGATCATGAAAGATTTACACAGCTGACCTGATTTTCCAAATTAGTGAAAATTAGCATTAGTTTCCACAGCAGTGGCAGCTTATGGATGTGAGATCACTTGTTTACCCACAGAGATACAGAAATCACTCTTCTGCCTCTGACTGGGGGTTTATCTGAGCACCTGGAACTTATTTAGTACCTGATAAAAGATTTGTAAACTGTTAAATTCAGTTAATGTCAGCAGAGAGCTCTCCCTCAAACACATATTTTGCCCCTCTCAATGTAGAATCCAGATTTGGGGCCATGTGTGAAGTAGTCTGAGCTGTTAATGAACTTAATGCATATAAGATTTTCTCAATGCATTCTTAAAGCAAATATTTCACGATTGGTGTTGTTATTTCAGAATATTCTAACAGTTCCACTTTTCAGTAGGGACCACAGTAAAACCAAGGAACTTGGAGAAGTTGTATTGTCCTGGGCTCCTGGTACTTGAAGACTTTCAGAAGTCACACAGAAGGAAGATGCCTTAGACAGTGTGCAGATAAAGATTTTTCATGGGAATGCCAGCACAGAACAGATGATGCATGAAGATTTATTTCTGATGCTAGGGCTCCTTGTTCACAGGGTTTTCTCCAGATAATTAGAGGCTTGTTTTTGTTTTAACTTCAAAGAACTTTACAAGCAAGAGAGGGGCTCAGGAGACCTGGAAACTTTCATACACATTCATTCCATGATCTATAATCATATGTATCTGCTTCATATGAAAAGCTAGCAATTCTGTGAGTAAAACAAAACTAGTTTTGAACAATAAATCAGCTCTTCAATAGTTACTGGGTATGACACTTTGTAAAGTATTTCAAAGCATAACTCAAAGAGTGAGTTTTCCTAATTTTGGTGTCATTTAAAACCAGTCTTTGCCCCAGGACCCTCTGAGCAAGGGCAGAGGGAGTCAGGGGGTGAAGCTGCAGCACTGCTGGATATTAGCTTGGGTAGGACTCACTGAACCACATGCATCAGAAGAAAGAAACACTCTCAGAGGGATTTTTGTAAAACAAGGAGCCTCAATGAGGACTTGTCATGGCATCATTTGCATAGCCTATAGCCTCTGTCTTGGAGAACTTGGGCTGTCATTTAAAAAAACTTTCCATGCCCTTTTGCATGTTGTTTGGGGTCTGTTGCTGGGCAAACTCAGCAAGGAAAATGAGGTGAATAAATAAAGCGTCATTAATAACAGATGATCCCTATTATCTGTAAAAATAATAAGACCAAGTTATTTAGCTGATGCAGTAGGTGCTGTTTAAATCACTCCTATAAACAGTAAGGTTTAGAAAAGTGCAAGTAGTGCAAATTATTCTACATTTTAATAGTGTATCTTTTCGTGTAATTGGAAACTGACAGGCAAAGAACACAGCAGAAACCAAATTTTTGCAGGGTGAGCAGTAATGAAACAAAACCAATTTCTTCTGGGCTCACGACATAAAAATTACCAAAATGTGATTACCCAGTCTACCCAAAATAGTAAGAAATGAGGAAGTGGGGGAGGGAAATTACCTAACTTTGAAAGAAAAGGAAACAAATGGAGAAATAGCCTCATGCTGTGGTAGAACCTGGTTTTGCATTGAGAAAGAGACAAATTTCATTTTGACATTTAGAGGAGCCAAACCTTAATTCTTGTTAGAGCTGCCTGTGCTGAGCCCATGACAATGGGTCTTCTTAACCACAGAGCTTTATCTCATGCTCAGATTAACATCCTGCTTGAGAACAGTCAGATTTGGGATTTCTTTTAACATACAGAGAGAGAGAGAGGTAGAGATAGATGGCACATGTAACCTAACCCATGTCCCATCACTACATGAGAAGGCTCCAAAATCCAAGGAAACAGTGAAACCTTTGTCTTGGAACTTCATAGAGCCCCAGACCTCAGCCACCATCCCTCCTGTTTCAAGAGTATATATGCCAGCCTTGACAATCCACACTTGCAAACCACATTGGATTTATGTTTAACAGGCAGTAAATCCATAATTATATAATGAGCACGTGGTGCCAGGAAAAGCTGAGAAAGATGCAGCTCAGTCTGAGAGAACCAGTTTATAGGACAAGGGTGATGTGTGCCACTGACTCACCTGTGGGTGCTGGAAAACCCTCTGGATAGAGACTGACAGAAGAGTTGAAGATTCTTCCCCCATACATTTTTTATGAAGATGAATTCACAGAAAATGCTGAAAAACATTGGAAAGCAAGGGTAAGATAACATGTGAGAAGAGAATAGGTGAAAGCACAGTGTCTGAAGGGGAAAGGACTTGGGAAGAGTAAAGAAGGGGAAAATAGAGGCTAAAATCAGTGCAGTACAGTTGTCATAGTGAAGAGGTTTTAAGTTTGTTAAATAGTGACCATTTTCATAACAGTTTTTTATGTTTATTAAATAGATGAATGAGTGACCAGCAAACATGCCAGCAAATATTGATAAAATAAATGGTTAAGGAGAACATTTACAAATATATTTTTCCATATATTTACTTAAATAACTAGAGATAGAGCAGCCAAACTTAGGGACAAGGCATAGAGATAGCATGATGTGATTATGTTCTCTCTCTCTGTAATTAGACAAACACTACCATCCTAAGATAGCTTGGTTTTCTAAAAACTGCATTGTTATTTTCACTACATGATGTGATACTTGGCTGTTACCAAAGTGCCTTTTTCCTCTAGAAGGATAATAATGATGAGATACAATTCTTTGCCTCTTTACAAGCAACAGGTTTGAATCTTTACAGGGCATATTTTCTACAACCCTGATTCTACAAATCAAGTTAGACTAATGTAATCAAATAATAATCCAATAGCTATGAATACAAAAACATTGTGCATTTCTTACCACTTCTTAACTAATGTCTTTTTTTCATTGCTTATGACTAATTGTTGCTGTGTCAAAAGCAGTAGACAGGAAAATTGGTGTTTCTCCCAAACATATCATTACAGTCACTAAAGTAATGAGAAATACATGAGATATTTTTAGGTCTTTTTTTTTTTTTTTTTTTTTTTTTTTTTTTTTTTTTTGTCAGGGAAAATAGCAACGTTTTTGAATAAACTGAAAATCATTATTGCTTCCACTGGGATTCACACTGCATGCAATAATTATGGTAAATTCATGTGGTACTGACAAAATTACAACAAAGTAATTTCCTCCATGATGTGTTGCAGGGGGCCAAGTTGTCTCTGGGCCAGAAACTTTTCATTTGTCTGTGACAGGCAGTGTGTCCCCTGATGGGCTGCCAGAGGGAAAACAAACTGGGTGGAGAGGGTGCAAATCCCAGTCCCAGGAATCCTCTGGGATTGCCCTCCTGCAGCCATGTAGGAGAAGAATGGGCTCCCGGGGCTGGGGGAGAGGCTGGGAGCAGCCCTGGCCCTGCTGCAGGGCTTTGGGGCATCTTTGGGAGCAGTACTGCACACACAGGGGTGCTCTGGGGCTCCCTTTGCAAAGTGACTTCATGTACAGGTACATCCTCAGGAAATTAATCCACATTGACTAGAGGTAAGTGTGTAAATTGCCTCATTAAACCACAGCAGGCTGCAGCACACAGATGCTCCCTAAATTTCCAACAAACCAAAGTAAAGCTACCTTGCTTTCAGCCAGGAGAGGCACAGTGCAGCCTGTGGGTATCAAGCCAGTGTTTGATTCCCCTTCACATTGCCCAGTCACAGTGTCAGCTTCAGGCTCTCCTTCCCTGACAGGTCCTGGTGACAAGCTGCCACCACTGCTTGTGGGGCTGAGCAGTGAGTGCCGCCAGGGAGCTGCTCCAGGTGGAAAACAAAGCCTTCCCTCCCTCCATGCAGGGCTGCTTTTATTGTGAATCCATTATCTGATGCAATTTTACCTGTGGCTCTTAAACCAGCTGGGGAGGCACAGAAGGTGATGGGGAGCAGGAGTGAGAGACTGAAGTCTGATGGAAACGTTTGAGCCAATATTAGCATGGGAATAAAACTGTGGCATGTGGAAATAAAACTGTGGCATGTGGATTTCACTTGCCTGTTAGCATCTTCTTCCTCAGAGTGTCCTTGTGGTCCTCTGTGCTTTAAAGATGCCAAAATGCTCAGGTACTGTCTTAGTACAGACACCAGACCTAACTTAAGAAGTGAGAAACACCCACAGAAGCTGCCTCTTGGAGGCTCATGGAACCTCCAGAAAATACTTCCTTTTGTTTTTAAACGTTGAAATTCAAGAGAAGGGGAGAGCAGGCCCCTTCCTAACACCACCTCCAGTTTCCTTGCTTGTTAAGAGGATCAGCTGCACAAACACAGCTGGTTTGCCACAGTGATGCCACGGTGATCACTCCCCTGCCTGAGCCCCCCATCACTATGTTTTGATTTGTGCTGACACCTGTTTGTTTGTACAGTTTCCCATAAAGGCAGTTCTGCTCCTCACACCTCTCCAAAGTGAAACATCCCAGGTGGGAGGGAACACTGTTGGCCAATGCAGCTGAATGTTCAAAACCAGGAATATCTGATTTTATATATAATTTCCAAACATAGTCATAAGAAACTCAACGTTTTCTGTTATTCTCCAGTAATGAAATTATTTTTTTAGTTTTCAGTGATTATGTTTACATTCTAAACTAGAAACTAGTTGTCTTAACTAGAGCAATAGGATTCTATTATTTGAATAGAAAGCATTAAAAACATAAATCAGTTTTGGATCATAATTTACTTAAAATTCATATCTTGGCATTGACTGCTAACAATGCTCCCATGTTTTAAAATTCATATCACAACCCTATATTTTATTATTTTCAAAGCTTAGTGGGCTGAAGTGAGGTTAACATGTATTGTTAAACTTCGTCCATTAACTAACAGGCAGTTCTGGAACAAAAAAAAAAATTGCTGGAAGATGTGTTAGAAAAATCCTCCAAGGTTTCTACTTAAAAAAAAAAAAAAAAAAAAAAAGAAAAAAGAAGAGACAAAAAAGAACCAATTGAAATGTAATAAAGAGAAAAATGTCTAAGCTTACCTAAAAATAAACATGCCTAAGTCATTCTATAGATGCAAACCACTAGGATGAATATATCATCCTGCTCCTCAAATGCATCATGAATCAAAATTCAGTGTTATTTTTTATGAGTTCCTAAATGAGATAGTCATAACCAAAGTATTTATGCTTACTTACTTTTTTTAGATCAAAGATTCACCTCACAGAGTGGTTCCCATAGCAGGGTGGGAGAGTGATCAGAAAATGAGGATGGATTTTGCTACAGCAGGCAGATTTACTGATTCAGCTTAATTTAGCAGAAAGGTAATTAATGATTTAAATAATGGAATGTGTTGCAAATTGATTAATGGTCACTTCCATGAAGCCCTTTCTCTTTTATCTCAGTTCAGTATTTGGAAGCTCAGGACTCAATTTTTCTTTCTCTTCCATCAAAGGTCCCTATTAAAGATTTCCTTTTGTGGTCACCAAAGGGCTGTGTTCTGCAAACTCGTCTCTGCTACATCAGCCATGACATCTCCATGACCACTGGAGACCAGAGGAGCTTTCCTCTCACCAGGTCCAGCATAACACCTCTACCTCCTTCAGTCAGCATTGAGCCCTGAGAGCTCTGCTGATTTGTTTCTGTGGGCAGACTGGGATGCACAGGGGACTCTGCAGATAAAGTATCTGGGTATGGCAGAACACCTGGAAAGGCGACCTTGCAACGTTTTGGTTTGGTTTGGTTTTATACAAAACCATTTGCATTTTTATATATAGAGCAGAAAAATAAGTCTGTCTGATGAGCCAGCACTCAGAAGCACTGCTAAAGGATCAGCATCAGCTTATGCTGACAGAGGCAGATATCAGCTCAGATACCTTTAAATCTCTAATTCAGCATTCTTTTGATACTCTAAATTCTGGCAACTAATTGGGAAAAACCTCTGTGCAATGCTTGGAAGTGTTGCAAGTCTTCCAGGAGTGAAACCTAAGGAGACTTAGACTCTTAAATGATGCTGTGGCTTCTGAAGATGTCACAGTCATGCTGGGAAACAGCAAGACAAAATTAGTGGAAAAGATAGCCCCAGAGAAAGTGATGTACAAAGACTGCCCCCAGAGCCTTGTAGCTGCACACCACCAGCTCTTGCCATTTGCTGAACCTGTCATTCAGATATGGGTCTGTGCTGTTCCAGTGGGGATCAGGTTTTTGGTTTTCTGTCCACAGACACATATGGGTTAAAAACAACCATGGAATGCAAATCTATTGCCAACAGCTGAAATACACTGTACAAGGACTGGCATCTCAGCTGGAGGTCATCAGCGTGTACTTTGTTACCTATGATCAAGTGCCTTCATAGCTTCACAAAGGCATTGCATTAGAGAACATCTGGATGAAACCTTGACACTGCTAAAGTCAACAAGAGCTTTGACTGTGATTTTCTAGGTCTTTGTCTGCAATACTGCTTCATTTTTTGAAGGTCAGCTGAAAGGGCTGTATAGTTTTGTGGGTACATGAAAAGAATGACAAGGCTGAAAAGCTTAATGATAGTTAATTCAGGGGCACTATTAAGGCTGAGTAAAAGTCAGTATTTAGAGATATAAGTGGATGCATTCATTTCTTGAAAATAGTAGAATTACTGTAATATCAGAATAAGTATATTTTATAATAGTTTTTCAGAAAATGTCTGTTCTGGGACAGAAAGAAAATTTATATGTTGTTCTCAGCTTTCACATATATTATAAAACTGCTCTCCACATTAATTTTCTTGCAATTGCATTTAGCATCTTCTCTCTTTTTGTATCATCCAAAAGAAAGCCTGTCAATATTCTTCATACTTTCACTTGACATAAAGACACAGTTAAAGCCTTTTAGCAGTCTGTGGCTGAGTAAATATTTTTTTTTAATGCCCCTTGCTTGGTGTCTGGTGTCCCATTATACAAAAGGATTGTGAGCTAAGATTTATCATCCCAGGCATTGTCTTTGCAGAGAAAATGGAAATCACTGAGTTTCCTGACATTTAGGAGGGACTGCAGAGATGTGTATGCATGTATGACCTATTTTTGTGTATACAACCTGCATTTAAGGAGAGGAGACATGCAAGGTGCCAGCTCTGGTGAAGCTGAGAAAGGGCACAGCCAGAGTAAGACTCAAAGTCCTGAATCCTCAGATTTCATGTAACAACTAGAATATAACCTGCCCCACAGTCATGGACTGTATTGCTCTGGATAGATGTAACAATTTGAAATAATTACATAAAGTGTCTAAAGATTTTTGCTGAAATACAGCTCCTGAATCAATTTAGCTGATTGCTATATATAAAAAGACATGTGAATTTGGCTTAGCTTGCTAGCTGCAAGAACAGTGTCACCAACCATAATAAATGAACTGTCTTGCCCAGCTTAAAGATGCTATTGTGTTTTCTCTCCACTGCTGTTTAGAGCAGAGGGAAAATAGGAAGGCCTGAAGTCTGGAAAGGCACAGAGGCAGCAAGAAGAATAAGTCTCTAGAGGTAAATGAGCAGTGTAAATTACACCTTTTCAGTTTATTAAGTACTTATTAAGGCTTGCAAGCCTGGCATTCTTCTACCAGATGTGTGGTGCCAGGAAAGCAGCCACCTGTGTGTTTGGAGGTTGATTGCTATCCAGTGATTATACAGAATCCAAGCCTGGCTTTTTCTTTTTTGGGTATTGCTGCCATTTGAATAATATATCCCCAGCATGCCTGGCTGGGGTGATCCTTTATTCACAGGCAGTTATTGTCCAAGAGGGCTGTGACTGCTTCAGGGAGCTCATGTTGACACTCAGGCAGCCTGCCCTGGGAGCCTCCTGAAGGTCCAAGTGACATCAGGAGAAGGAAAAAAGATTCCTGGCCATCCCTCAGAAGCAGTGAGAAAGAGCTGACCCCTGGTAACTTTAGGCAGGATATTCCTGGCTCTGAATGGAGCCATTGCTACTGAATATACCATAAATCTCCATGTAGCTCCAAGCAAAAAAGGCATGCTCCCTGAAGCCCTCCTGGTGAGGAATGTTTCATTTGCAGAAGGTTTGTTCTGGCTTTTTTCTGCAGAGAGGCAATGAACTACAGAACATTTCCAATGTGGTTGCCATTAAGTTTGCTACAGGTGTCAAAGCCAGGCAGAGAGTGAAGGAAGGGACCATAAAAGGATGACAAAGTAGATCCAGGTGGTTACAGGGAGCATCCTGCAAGCAGGAAAGTGCACATGAAGGACCTGGTTTGAAAATTAGGGAAAAAGGTTAAGATAAAACCTGATACCTAAGGGGAAAGGAAAATTTATCAGGGGGTGAGGAACAGAAGAGTTAGGGAAGTGGGATAAACACTGGGAAGCTGCCCAGGGTGGACAAGCATCCTGTGCTGCAGAAGGGGAGGAAAGGGAGGTGCTGTTGAGGAGACCAGCAAGGAGAGTCTGCAGCCCTGCTCTGCCAAGGGCAAACATGAAACCTGCTTTGAGGTGTTGAGAACCCAAACAGGACCTTTGTCTAAGAGTCCAGCTTAGCTGTCTTGGAGCTACTTTAACCATGCACTAAAGTGTTTTTCTCCCACATTCCAGCAGAAGCAAACAGTAGTAACTTCACCAAAGACTTTCAGTGGCAGTGAATCCAGTGTGAGGTCAGGGATGGTAGTTTGGTCATGCACAATATGATCTGCAAGCTTCAAACAAGGAACTGACTTACTCTTGGCTGTTTCTCACCATGCCTTTCTTTGTGCAGTCACTTTGTGTTGCTCTACAAAGGCAACTTAGTCTAAGCTATATTTTACCCATACTCTGTGAATGTTTACAGTGAGCATCTCCCAGACAGGAAAAGAAGCATGATAGATGTTCCTGCTAAATCCCATACCAGCTAAACCCCAGCAATCTGAACTTCTCCAGCATAATTCCAAATAATCCACTTGACTGAATACTGATAAATAGAAGAAAGGTTAGGCAAGATTAGGTTTCTGGTTTTCTTTCAATGCTTTAGATGTTTTGCTTTCCCTCCCTTAAGTTGCACTAACAAATGCTAAAACTGTTTTTGCTTTCACAAATCAAGGCAATTGTGATATGACAGGTTTTTCAGTTTACTGACAAAACTAATAAAAAAAATACAGGAACTCCCCCAACACTGTTCATTTTTAAGATGTTTTTAAGACGCTTTTTCCTTTCTTACAAAGCTGAAAGCATTTGGGAAAAAATGTCTGAGGATGGATGAAACTGAGTTTTAGTTTCATGCTTGCATAGTAATAATAGAAGAATGGTTGGACTGAAAAGTTTAACAGTTAATTTAGGATAATTATTTAGCCAAAACAGAAGGTTGCATTTAGAGCTAAAAGAAGATAGAAGTTTTCCAAAAAAGTATGTTCTGGGAAAATAAGAGTAGGTGCTGGATCCCAGAAACTTGGGATTTTTGAGCTTCCTGTGCTTTCTGGCACTGACCACTGCTTTTGACATGAGGCCTTGAGAAGGCTTCCAAATTTGAGTGATGGAGTTAGAATCATGGGTGTGTAGTTAAAATGGAAGTGTGTGATTTCACATGGTGAAGGGTTTTAAATTTGAGGTTTTTATAATATAGTAAGAGGTATGGAACAAGATGGAGGATTTTGGGTGTTTTCTCCTTTTCAGTGTTCTTCTTCCTTCTTCTTCATGGTTTCAGGGAGCAGTTTCTGGTTGGACAGTTAGTGCTGCACTGTGGGTCACAGGGGTTTGGTTGTTGGGTCAAAAGTATAAATAATATAATAATATATTAATTATAATTACTTCTATTAAGGAATTATTTATATGTATTTAATTTTATTAACTATTATACTGTTATATAAATAATATATAACACATTATTATATACAATAAAATAATATTGGAATGTGTAGTTTTAAGAGACCTTGTAGCTAGCTAGGTTCTCCTTCATTTTGCTTACTTGTAGCTGATAGCTAGAAGTGTTGCTGAACTCTCTGTACTTTAGATAAGATTTAGCAAACAAACCAAACCCAAACACAAGGAAATTCATTTCCTTCATGTTTTTAAGCCAGGCTCTGAGTGAAGACAGAAGAAAAGCAGACAGGTCACTAATTAAGTGGTACAAATACCACCTTTACAACTAGGAAATGCAAAACCTCAGCATGCACTTCCCTTAATAGCTGAATGACAAAATTACATCTCAGAACATTGCAGATCCCAAAGTAACACCTGCATGATCCTATTTTGGCTTCATAATTAACCAAATATTAGTGGTAGATATCAGCATAAAACTGTTATTTGGGTTAACTACATGTAAGCTGCTGTGTGTAAAACAATATTGTATGGCACAAACAGGAGAGAGTGCAATTTCAGAGCAATCCCTCCCCAGGTGGCATTCCTTAATATTGCAACCACTTTGCTTAATTATACAAATGCTACTGAGAGCATTAAAGGAAAAAGCTGGAATTGCAAATTGTGTGGACCTCCTTGCCTATGTTCTGGGTACCTCCAACTATTAAGCTGTAATAATTTTAAGACTGTTTGTTGTAGTAATTATTTTGTGCTAACTCTATTCTGCACAGAAGAATTACTGAGTTTTTCTAATTTTGGAAGAGACTCCTCCATTTTTGGCAATCATAGTTTGAACTATAAAATAATTAGTTGATAGATATGTGCTTTACTCTAATCAGACATTAATTCTAGAATGATTTCTGCTAAAATGTGTAGAAACAAGACTTCAAATTTTGACTTTGAAATAGTAGAAATGAAATAAACATGTGGACCTAATACTTTTTTTGTTTTTTCATAGATTCCCACCTCAGTTTACAAAAATGCAACCAAATAAATAATGTCAAGGTAACAATTTCCCAATCCTACATTATTGCTAGGATAGCAATAAGTAATTATAAATAACTCCAAACACTGCATCATTCATATTTTTGTCTAATGTATCAACATACCATGGGATACAGAAACAAATTGCATAATCTCTTACAGATTTTTTTCAACTGGATGATTATATATTTACCTTATTCAATAAGGGATTATTCTGGGATAGTATTTGAATCTCCACTATCACTTTTGCACTTTGCAACAGGAGGAGAAAAAGAAGAGTGTGATCAGGAGAAAGCCCCAGCAAAGCTGCTGAGGGCAGCAAAAGTGGCTGGAGAAACTTAAGTCAAATTGTAGTGAATCATTTCCTCAGCAAGAAAGGGGATTAATTACTGTGCATGGGTATGCAGTCAGTAATGGTAAATAATTTGGAATGAAGATTAATTGTTTCCTTAATATGTTATGTTTGCTGGCCAGACTCTTCTTGCCTGCTACCACAGCCTTATGAGAGCCCTGCCAAACAGTCTTTTAGGACCATGTGAAAACCATGAGGAATTATCCCTTTACGTGCCCTTTATGGTGACTCCCAAATATTTCAGTTTAGACTGTGCTTGTGTCACTGCATCAAACTGAGATTGCTACTGAGGCTGACTCATGCTGTGAAGCTCTCCATCTCCCCAGGCAGAAAGTTTTCACATTGGAGAGGTCTGGGAAAATGGAAAAGCTGGCAAAGGAATAAGAAATATAACATCTAGAGAAGACCATTATTCATTCTGTAAGGATCACTTCTCTTTAAGGAGGCTGGGATTTAGTGAAGCTGCCATTCTGAAACACCTGACTCTGGTTTCTGTGCTTACTTGTATCTGTCCTGCACTCACAGCTTTCTTCTAACTCCAGAGAAGCTACTTACCATCCATATGGTGATCCTAGAGGATAGGAAAATCAGGCCATGTGTCTATCCTATGAAAACATTGTCATCCTGGAGCCAGTAGCACCTGCTATGGTGGAGATTGTCATTACAGGACTAGGAGCTGACTTTTAGAAAAATGAGTTTTTTTATCAGTGCCTGGAGCATTGATGAGACATCATCAATGATAGTTTGTATTAAAAGTACAGCAGCAAGAAAGTTGAAGCTCCACAAGATGAAGCTCTTGGAAACTTTTAATGATTATATGAACAGGGTTCCTCACAGTCTGGTTGTCTTGGGGATCTCAGATATTTACACACTCATTCAGCTCTCTGCAGGCAGTAGGCTGAAATTCACCCAGGTCTTTATTGATGCTTGCAAGTGACTCTGGTTCTGGCAACATAATTCCCCAGGAACATTTGGATGCATTGCAAAAATTACCAAGAACTCCATCTTGTCTGCAATCCCAGTTATAGGACTAAGTAGTAAATGAATGTGTAGCCTGAATTATCCCTTTCCTTTTGGAGGTGGCTCTTGCAGTTAAGGAACAGCTTGGAGGAAGAGGGCTTGAGCTCTCTCTTCAGGTGTCAATATTTGTTCCTGCCACTTATTTGCTTGCAATAAACAGTGCATTATTTTTCACAGCATGAGGGTTGAAATCCTGTTCTTGCACTGAAAATGTAAATACCAAAGGAAAATAAAAAGCACCAGTGAAGATGTCCTTGAAAGGATGGATCTTTATAAACACTAGTGTTACTATATAGGCCCTTAGTAAGCCAATATTTCCTTGTTTCACTAGACTCCAGAAATATATGAAGAATTACTAAATTAATGCATGGTGTCCATAAGAATAGGAATTTTTATGAATGTTATGTGTTAATCTCTCTGATCTAGTAGCATGGTTGCAGCATATAATTAGCAGCTCTATCAGCAGGAGTCAACATTTGTCAAATATCATTACATTAAAATGTGCTTTACGTGCACATCTTGTATAATTACAGCAGCCAAGTTCTTGTATGTTTTCAAACAACAAACCCAACCTTCCTGTAGAGTGATCCAAGTGACTTATTTAAGGTTCTCCAGGAGTTAGGGTGATATAGACCACCTGGTTATGGATATGGAAGCAGCTGGCCCTAAGCACTCTGTAGTGCTCTCAGTTGACTAGATAAAGTGGAAGAGAGTAAAAGTACATTGATGTAATGTTGATGTAAAGCTCTTCTTAGCCCACATGATTATGGGTCTCCTCACAAGAGCTATGAGAGAAAAATGTAAGGGGACTAGGACAAGGAAAGAGATACATGGCAGTGAAAAGATAAATCATCTATAGTTATTAGAGTTTATTCATGTACATAAAAAAATATTTTTAAGCAATTAATTTAATTTTAAGATCGCTGATAAGGATTGGTTTTAATCATGACTTCCTGTGAATTAAGACTTGTAAATTTGAGCTTCTAGCTGTGCTACTTGCAGAGCTGTTTGATCTGTATCCAAATGTACTGCTGCTGCAGCAAGACATGGCCTTGCAGTGAGTGGTCTGATGGCTTCAGTAAGTTCAATGTTGCAAGAGAAAGGCATTGCTTTTTAGTCTCATTTGTTACTCATGATTAATAATGAATTCTATATTAGTAAGGCTGTCTATACTTAGTAGTCCTCATAGAACAACATTTTAAACCTTTGCCTTGTAGTGGTACAGACATGTGACTTCAACATGCCATTTAATTAGCATTTTAAGTACTGTGAGGTTTCCTGCTGGATCAATTTGGATGCTGTTCTTATGGTTTAATACCATACCCATGCAGTGCCAAAATCTGCTCTTGTGTGTATGACTGCAGCTCACTGGGGCAAACTACATCTTGTTGAAATGAGACATCTACTGAAGTGAAGCATGTATTCACCTTGATTTCCTTAACAGCTGATGCAGAAATTTCAGTGGACTAATCAGCCAACAGGAAGATACCTATGACCCATATTGATGGCTGAGCATGCCCAGACACTGAAACAGCTGAGATGAATCTGAGCCAATGAACTAAGATATCCTTAATATTTTGAATGGTTGAAGAATATGCATATAATCAACAAATTAGTGCACAGAACTGTCAAAAAAACTCAGTATCTTTCTTGAGAAAAAAAGCCCAAACAATGAGTCAAAATTATTGTTTATTTTTTTCATGTTGCTCTCCACACTGGTGCTGTTGGTCATGTCTTGGTATACAGATGCTTCTTTCTTCTTTTTACTAACTTCTTATAATCTAAGTTACAAGTCAAACATTTTTGTGGAGTTTTAAGCTATTTGGGGAGCATGCAAACTATTTTATCTCAGAAAGCAATGTCAGGAACTAGATCTTAATGTAGAAAAATTGACTGTGGTCCTTCAAGGCCACAACACATCAAAGGTCACTTAATATTATATTTTAAAGTAATATTTTGGACTCAAGTCTGATGGACAGGAAAATCAATAAACTCATCTTGTGTTGGAATCTCCCATCAAAAGCAAGCATTACATAAAGGATGATATTGCAGGCAAACAAAATTAGTCTTTAACTGGTTGGAAAACAAGACTTGCATACTGCATGGATGTGTAAATCCTCTCTGCTTCTTGACCTCTCTTGTGATTGACAGGATGTCAATTAATCCATCACAAGGTTTGTGTGTTCTCTGGTGAACAGCTAAACTGAAGCTGCCAGCAGAAACTTTCAGTCACCATTTTTCAAGTGTCTTTTCTACCATTTCATCCCTATGGTAGTCCAGGAGTGATCAGAACTATAGTAACCTAAAATCTCTAAATAAACCACTCTCAGGTTTTGAGTGAAGTTGATTCATATGGCTGAGCCTATGCAAACAATTTCCTAACTTGCAGTGTTTCATTGCAAAGCCCCCAAAAGTTTCTCAGTATTGAATGCAGTATTTCTCTCACTTATTCCTTAAACCCTAAGTGAAATTTAAAAAAATTTAAGTTTCATTTGTAGAGGTTGGCTCCCTCTTCCCCTTCCCACAAAAGAAATATATTTGAAAATATCCAAATATGAAAATCAGTGAAAATAGCACCGATAAAACATGTATCCCAAAACTCGTTGGTAAATTCAAACAAGAAAAGCGGACTTGAAGCTAAATTTTAAAAGCCACTCTTTGATTTTCAAAGTTACACTAAAGAAACTACCCATTTCTGTGGATATACAGAAAATTCATTCACTAAACATTTCTTATTTCCAAGTCTCCTAAATGTCACCTGTGAGAAAAATCTTTATAATTGTTTTTAATTTCATATTGTTGTAGGTATATACTTTTTTATCCCCATCCCAAATAATTTCAAAGGTATTTTGCAAACAGATAGAAAAAAACAAAGTGTTGGGGAAATGTTTCAAAAGTTGGAGGAAATATGTATGTACAGATGAAAAGCTAATATTTTTTCTTTCCATGGTCATTGTCTATCCAGCTACACTGAAAATATTGCCATGTGTATCTACTGTTACTAGAGAATGAAGAGAATAAAAAATTTAAGACACATTTAAGAGATGGCAGAAGGAAATAGAAATTGCTAGGTTAAAATACCAGTTTGAACTTGGACCACTCTCATGTTTCTGTCTTTTAGCCAAAGTATTGTCTCTCCTTCTGACCACATTAACGGTATATTTGGATCTGTTACATTTACAAAAAAAGCCCCAAACCATCTATATTTTTGCTGGGGTGCATACCCATTTTCATGCATATTAATGGAACAGTCTGCTATATGGAAATATATTGATTGCTATCAATATCAGTACATTTACAGGTCCTACAAAATGCAACATCTTCACCTTCAGATATATGAAAGCAAGGCTCACTTCCTTTACTGAAATTGGGAGACCAGAGCATTCCCCTGAACAAACGAATCAGAACCCACAATGTCATAAATGGATAGGAAAACAAAAAGTTGGTCTTAAAAGGAAGATGCATAAACACAGCTGATGCAGAAGGACAGAGCAGTACTTCTCCTAATACAGGCTTCCAGCATCTGGCCATAGCTGTGTTATTCTTGGAGCTGCTCCTCACTATGGCATACTGGGTTACTTGCAACAGCTGGAATCAACTAGTATACAATGGCATGTTAACCAGCATTTAAAATGCCATATATGTTGCCCAGTGTTAGGAAAGAAGTTTTACAGCAGGAACTACTGCATTCTTTCCCCATAATATTAAATTTCCATTTCAGTCGCTAGCAATGTGAAGGCAATCAGATAATGTCTTTGCACAAGGTGGACTTTGATCCTGCCCCAATATAGCATTCCAAGAAGATAGGCTGGTGTACAAGAATCAGAACATAGAAACTATTTGGTTTATTAATGGTGTCAGGAAAGTTTCAATTATAATAATAAACTTCTATGCATAAAATAGAAAAATAATTCTGTATGTGAACTTTCTTTTATTTTTTAAAGGGAGACTTGTGAGGACAATCTCACCGAAGATGAGGTAGTTTCTTCCAATAGGAAAAATCAACATAGAGCATCTCAGAGATTAAAACTCTGAAATGCAAAGCTTATATTTGCTTTTGGTTTATGACAAAGAAGTAGATGTAAAGAAGCTGTTAGATATATGTGATCTGTACATTGCCTGGGCTAGTCTAGGACAAGCTTTACCTTACCCATTTCATAGTTTGCAACAAAATGCTGGAGACCATACCTTTCTTTAGCCTCCAGCTGTTCCTGTAGCTCTGCTCCCTGATTTCCCCCCTGCACCCCCTGCACCCAGCTTCCTACCACTGCACCCACCCTGCTTCTGGGCAGGTCTCAGTCCTTGTGCCACGATGTCTCCACTGCAGGCTCACCATGAAGTGCAGGGAAACTTCCACACCTCCTCCTTAAGGCAAATGGCAGCACAATGGGCTTTGGGCAGACAGCCAGGGCAGCACCTTTGCTCTCCTTACACAGGGTTTATTGATGGGCAAAGCTAGTTGTCAGTACCTCAAACTGCTCACAAGAACAAAATTTGGAAAAGTATGTGTTGATCAAACTGCTTATAGAGACAACCTCTCAGGGTTGAACACAACCCCTTCACTAGTGCTTAGTCCTTAGGGCTGGCCTGCAGAAGTCAGTGATCCTGGCATCCTTTACTCATTAATACCAAATTAATGCTGAAGCCTGGAGAAGCACAACTTCAGTCTTGCCCAGGCATGTCTGCAGGCTGGAGGTGAGTTAACCCATCCACATGACAGAAAGTTCACGTTTCCAGCCTGGCTGTGGGAACACAAGCACTACTTTGCTTGCAAGGGCTGCACATCCCAGTCTCCAAAGGTCATTCAGGCAGCTCAGAAAGGGAGAGCAGCCAATGTACAGGAGCACTGAATAGTCTCAGAACCAGTCACACCTCAAATCTGCTTGATGTTCCTTCAGTCAGTTACACAAATGCAGCAGCATTACTGTTGTAGGACTGGCTATTTTAAGACAGACCAAAAGAATCAGATTTCAACATTTATTTACATTCTTAGTGTTGCTATTGCATATGTTAGTTCTTTTTTTGTTTTTGGTTTTTTTTTTTGTTGGTTTTTTTTTGTTTTGTTTTGTTTTGTTTTTTTTTGTTTTCCCCCCAAAGTGGCTCAATTAGACGTAATGCTTAACACATTCCCTGGGGAGGGCTGCCAAACTGAACTGTGACATACATTTATTATTTGAGGCTCTTCTACTGTTATTTGGAGTGATTTTGGTTACACCAGCGCTGCTCATGCTCTTCCAAGACAAATGAATCAGATGGAGTCTGTGATCCTCTACAAATTTTAAGATATGCAGAGATGTGAGACTGGATAAAGGAAACTGTGATCACCTGTTCAAAAACTTTCCAGCTGTTCAATCCATTTAAGATTCCTCATTGGTAAAATAGGGGAACCATGGAAAAAAACTTTGGTAAAGCTAGTTAAAGTCCATGGGCAAAAGTACCAGAGAAAAATGTTTAGGGTTTATAAGACTTAGCTCACAATGAAGAATTTTCTTCCTTCCCAGTGAGATTTCTGTGCCATCCCACCTAGATTGCTATCATTATTTTTCTCTCCAGTACCTTCTTGCATTTGACTTTTTTTACTATATTTGAGAGGAGAAAAGACCTTACAGTGACCTCTTTACAAGGATATTAATAATTTAAACTCCCTGAGAATGAAACTCCTTTTGTCACTTAGCCTCAAATAAAGAACCTTCTTAGGATATGCAATTTGATCTCCCATTAGTCTCTCCTTGTGGCCTGAATTTCCTCTTTCATGTCCTCTCTTGAGTTTTAACACTGTGGAGATTGTTTGAAGCCAGCAGCAAGCTACAGAATTTTTTTGCTGCTAGAATTTCTTTTTCAAAGGAGCCTTGCTATGGCCACTCCAGTCTCTATCAGCAGAGAATGCCTTTGAAATGCATGAAGTTCCACAGCATGGTCATAGTAATGATGAGCATACACACACACACACATAAAGCCCAAACAAAAACCAAACACACATATAAAAAAAAGCTGTTTAAACTGTTGGTAGCCACCATATAATTGAAGTGATGAGAAGGTCTGTTTGTCTTTTGAAGGAAGGTTACTCACACAGTGGTTTCTGCTTTACTGCAGGTTGGGTCAGCTACAGCCCTGCGACTCATGCTGTGACTGCCCTGTTATTTATTGTTTCCCAGATGGATTTGGCTCTTGCACCTTGTCACAGGCTCAGTGTTTCCCTGCTAACATGTGACTGTCTCCTGCATGGTAAATGTGAGGTTACCCACGCAGTGCAATCCCTCCCACAGCAACCACAGGATGTCTGGACTGGGAGGCTGCCCACTGACATAGGGTCTGACAGAGACAGCACTGCTGCTGGCAGCCAGGGACTGCCTGGAGATGTAGTTACAACATGATTGTTTGTTTTGATGAGCCTTCTGCTACTGGACCTGGCTGATAACCCCCCCAGGGGTGAGACCTCACCACAGCCTGAAGCCACAGTGAAGACCGTAGGTGTAAGTCCTGGGATAAGTAATATCCAATGAAGTAATGCAAGGAGAGCAAAGGAAAGAGTCAATCTGTTTCATCCTATCTGTAAGCACTGGCAGGTAATCCTGGCCTGGATAGAATTAAGTTTGTTAGTCCCTTCAGTGAAGCAGCATTAGCTAAAATGAGAGCTCATTATATTCAATCTATCAAGCTAATCTGCTGTGCTAATGCAATAATCTTGGAAAGACAATTTGTGGGAGATTGCTAGGAAGCTGGGAGTTACTTTTGTTTTTCTTTTTGTCATTTTTGTGAGAATTCTAGGCTAAATATATGAACCATCCAACTACTGAGAAGGTGTTGGATTTAAAAAGGGTTAGTTGAAAACAATACACCTCCATCCATGGAATGACAAATAACTTCATCATTGCAAAATAAGAATTTTGTTACCACTGTGGCAATGTTTCTTTATAGTCTGTTTCAGAATGTAGCCATGAAAGATTAGACAAATATGCTAATAAAAGAGCAAGATATGAGATTTTACATGAGTGTAGAAGAAAAAAGCAATGTGGATTAAGCAAACACCATCTTGCTTGCTCACACAGGTTAGCCTCTCCACATATCTGCTCTGCCCTTAACAATAAAGATGGCAAAGCTCACATTTTGAGGTATTGAGCTTTTTAACTTCATGGAATTAGGATCAGGCCTGGAGGATCATGAGGCACAAAATGACCTTAACAGAACTCTAAGGCATTTTAGAGTCTAATGATATCTGGGGGGAATCACTTCCATGACAAAATGAACTGTAGTGGTGTGGGTACCTCACTGATCAGTCTTTGTCACAGACAGGCAAATATTGTGATTTGCTTGGCAAACTCAAAGTCTTATCAATTTCCTCTCATGCCCAGGTGACCTGTAGCCAACACCTACAGCAGTGTCACCCATGTTAGCCTGCCCTTTAATTCTCACCCATAAACTCTTGACTCATTTTTCATCCACCCCTATGCAGTGCTCCACACATTCCAGTTGCTCTCTCATATAAGGAGTAGCTCCACCATTTGGTCTTGCTGTCCTGTTTTACCTAAAAATCCATAGCCATCCATGACAGCATTCCCATCCTGTGAACTGTCACCATGTCCCTGTAATTGCAATGGGGTCATGGCACTGTGACCAATACACACAAGTCTCTAATTGCTCCTGTTTGTCCCCTGGGCTGTGTGTGTTGGTGTGCAGGCATTTCAGAGAGGTAATCAAGCATCCAGACTTCCAAGGAGGTGTGCAAGAGGGTCCACCACAGCTATAGACACCCCTGAGGTGGTTTACCTTATGCCTGTCTTCTAGGGAGGTAGCTAAGAAATATTTGTTGCTGCTCTGGCAGCAAAAAGTTATTTGGGTTATTCCCTAGAAATTCCTCAAAGCCATTTTGGTAAAGCTGTGCTCCAGTCAGACCACTTAAGCTAATGTATTCCTATTTGAAGGGATGTCTACAATATAATATGCTGGGCATTGTGTGTAAGAAGCTGGAAAACCTGTCTGTGCTGTCATCACCTTGAATTCAGCAATAGTGTAGCAGCAGGTGCTCTATATATATAGCCTATAGATTTCATGAATCTAACTAGATGGATATGTGAAAATACTTGTATTTTATTCACCAGTGGTATCTGGAACTTGTTGAAATTTTTATTTTCATTAAACATGCAAGAACACTATGTACTGTGGTGTGATTTGAATGTATAATTTAGAGGGAAAATTATTTCTTTATATTTTATGAGGGTTGTTTGCTGTCATTTCTGCCTAGAGTTTATTAAATCTGACTTTTTTTGTAAAACCAGTTACATATAAGGTAATAGAGGATGCAGTATTGCATTTACAGATTCTTTTGCCAAAAGCAATACTAACCATGTACATACAAAACTGTTGTATTTAACTTTTAAAAATATTTTTGTCAATCTTTATGAACCAGCTAAAATCTGTGCTCTTTAACCAAAAGAATCTATGGAATATGAAATGTTGACAAGTAATTCCCTGTATAATGCATTCACCAGGTCAGAGTAATTATAATAAACATGGATTGTCTGCCCAGATTTCAGCAGACAAAATCTCTGAGTCACTTCTGCCTTTACAACTGCAAAGGTTGTTTGGTTGGATCCCACATTTTTAATCTCCCCATTCAACTGAACTTCGTCATTGTTCCATTGCTTTCTTCACAATGAAATCCAGAAAATTTCCTAGGCCTGTATTGGTTTTGATATAATCCCATCACTGCACTCAATCACATACTGCTCCTGACACTCTAAAGAGCCCACTCTCCTGTACACAAATTTTATCAGGTCACTTATTAGTAAAGTTTACTTTAAGATGAGCATGTTCACCATGGAGAGAGCAGATTATGAATATTAATATCACCATATATAACTGCAGTGTTTAGTGTGAAATTCAAAATGCAGATACAGATATGCACCATAAAGTTCTTGCTTCCACAAAGCCCACTGAAGGAGAAAATAATTTTGAAGCTAAGCAAGGCATGATCAAATAAAATCTCCTGAGTGATACTCTGGATTTTTAAACTTGCTTAAGTTTTATGTGCCTTAGTCAAGTAATTTTCTACAGTTTACAAAATTCTAGCAACAACACAGCTGAAAAATATGATCTAGTATTTTAAGGGTCTTTCAGATTTTCAGGAAAATACTTCACAGTATCATATCTGTTACAATGCATTAACATTGGTGACTATTTTGTTTTGTTTGTGAGATGAACTACTTTATCTAAACTGCATTACAGCAGCAGAATTGCTACTCTCCTCATGAAAAACTTCAAAAACATTAAGAGGTTGTTTAAATTTTGATTGCAAAAATTTTTGCTAGGAAAAGTAGGACGTAAATTAGAGAGGAGGGAAAATATCCCTCTGTTTCTTTCAAATTCCATTTTAAAAAGATAGAAAAAGACAGAATAATGTGAAAATAGTGGGAAGGCAAATAGCTTGGCTATATATATATTTGCTGGAAATGCTGTGTGTATTAACATGAAGTGCTTGTTGCATTCACTTTTAAAAATCTTAACAGGGAAAAAAAATTCTCTGGTGTGCAGAGCTGGAGAGGTGATGCAGAGCTTGACTTGGTCAGTGCAAGTGCTTAAGTGTGGATGCTTTTTTTCTCTTTGAGGACTATGGAGGATATCCTGGGCCAGATGGGGATGGATATTTTGTCCCAGGACTCAGCAGGGTATGGTGCCTTCCACTCAGCACCAGCACCTGGACCTAGTGGGCTCAGGCAGCAGCAGGCAGGGAAGGCAGTGTCCATGAATTTCCTCTGGTGTCCTCCCAGGATGTCACAGTGCCGCTCAGTCAGCCATGCTCCATGTTCTCACTTGGCAAACAGACCCTTAAATCTGACATGACAGATGACATTTTCATTTTCATACTTTTAAGCTCTGCTCCATCTTTGCTGAACCTTCACTGATGCCCTGAACGTGGGCTCATTAAAGGTTTTCTGTGATATCACCAAGATGTTGCCACCAAGCTCTACTGTGCCTATCTACTGTGCCAGGCACAGCCAAATTTAGCTACGTTTATCCAGTGATGCACGATGAGGTGTGTGCATTTGTCATTCCCATGTGCTGTCCTAGCATTAGCAGAACAAGGATTTATTTTGCAGTGGTAACTTTCATGAGGAGGTACTAGAAGAGATCCATGTGATGGGATGCAAAGTGCTGTTTAGAGGCAGCAGGATGCCTGAAATTATCTCACTAATATTCCCCATTATAAAGTGGTAATCACAGGGGACTGGGATTATTTATAGGCAACTGGGTGGGGAGTCTCAGGGGAGGAGAGGAGAGGAGAGGAGAGGAGAGGAGAGGAGAGGAGAGGAGAGGAGAGGAGAGGAGAGGAGAGGAGAGGAGAGGAGGAGGAGAGGAGAGGAGAGGAGAGGAGAGGAGAGGAGAGGTAGAGGAGAGGAGAGGAGAGGAGAGGAGAGGAGAGGAGAGGAGAGGAGAGGAGAGGAGAGGAGAGGAGAGGAGAGGAGAGGAGGAGGAGAGGAGAGGAGAGGAGAGGAGAGGAGAGGAGAGGAGAGGAGAGGAGAGGAGAGGAGAGGAGAGGAGAGGAGAGGAGAGGAGAGGAGAGGAGAGGAGAGGAGAGGAGAGGAGAGGAGAGGAGAGGAGACTCCCTGCACTTGTACCGTGTAACAAGAAGGACATAGATTCGGTTCGCCTGGCCCAGCTGGCATCTCTGGTGGCCAGTGAAATACCGAGAGGGCCACTAGAGGGCTCAGAGTCTGCTGCTGAGGAGACATCCCAGTCCCATAGAATTGCTGTGCACTGCAACTCAGTCCTCTCTGCAGCACACATCTGCGTGATTTACTGCGGGGTTTACTTCACTGACCACTACCAGGAATAAATGGCTTCTGCAAAATATCTTCTTGTGGGTTTAACACATCAGTCTACTCACCCAGTGATGCATGTCAGCATCATCAAGTCCTATTTGCAATGCAGGGCATTAAACTGTTACTGAAACTGAGTCTTCAGAAGTTGAAAGCAGTTACTTAAGGAGTGAATGAATTCCAAATTGCCACCTATAGGGGATTTCCCATTTTGGAAAAAATTTTTACTTTCATCTTTCTGAAAAAAAAGAAGAGATAATAATTTACTGAATACTTCAAAGGTAATACAACAGGGAATTATGTCACGGTTTCAGGTTATATTGTGTGCAGTTTATCTGTGTTTCTCAATTACTGAATAAAAAGGCAAGCTGTTGATCATGTTGAAATTACTGATTTCTGCAATATTTTCTTTTTTTTTTACATAGCCTGTGTAAGCTGTTCAAAAGCATTTTGGCTGAAGTGTGTTCTGTCATTAAAATATAAATATTTTTCAGGAGTGTTTCAATTTAAAAAAAGCTAAAAGATGAAATAAAAGTCTTTCAGAAGATTTCACCATGTCGAATTTTAGTATTTTTTTAATATTGATTACTAGCTAACCAGAACATCTTCACTTAATAGCTAAAACTAACTGCTTTTTCTGGAATTCTTCATGGGCCTAATCTGCTGTGTTCAGACACATAATAATGTGAAGTAATATACCTTTAAAATGCAAAATCTTTCATATAAGGAAACTTGACCTGGTGTACTTCTATTTATTTTCACTATTTAAGTTGTAATTTTAAAGTACAGAACTCACAGTTCACGTTCTTATTGTCGCCTCTCCACCTACAAGACAAAGCATTGTCTAGGCATCATCAAATTCCTGCTTAATTCTGCAGACAGGATGCTCGTGTTTACTTTCATTTTAAATATAGTAGAGTGAATTTTATCATGAAGATATCATGACATCAGTTAAAGAACATCAAGAATGCCAAGTTTATCAGTGTAAGTAATGTAATTTTATTTTACTGCCCTTAAAGTAAACAATGAGATGTGTGATGGCTTCCATTTCACTTCTTACCATGAAGTGTGTAGGTAGGCATAGCACATTTATTAAAACAGCTGAATTAAATTCACAGACTGTAAGACAAACAATTCTTACCTCAGTCTAACAATGTTACATCAGAAGAACATATTTCTAGCCCTGGGTTTTTGACCCTTTTTTGCCAGAGCTCATGGAGATACTTGTGTTCTCAAAAGTTTCTCCTAGCTTTTGCAGATTGTTTAGCAAAAATATCCCTTCTTTTTGCAAGCATTTGCTTGTACTAGATTTTGGAGCATCATGCTTAAAACATTACCTATCATAGGTATTTACTAAAAAACTGATTTTTTGTTGCCTGACTAAATTTGCTCTAAATATTAATTTAAAATATATATTTTTGTGCATCGTTGATTATTTTTGATTCACTAGCAGCAAATATCAATTTCAGTACTTATATAATCAAATAAGTGTACTGTAGAATTTTATTTTCTTAGAACTGGGAAGTCTGTGTGTAGAGGTCTGAGTTACAGCCCCTTTTTGTTAGTACCAGTGAATTGCACTGTCCTTCCCATTATTAAATATTTCTGAAGTAGCTCAGTCTAAAAATCCATGACACAGTATAACTAAATGTCAGATCTTCAATAATGAAAAACCTCAGGGCAAAATTCAGCAGATGCCAGGATTTAGTCCTGGTGGAAGGTGCCTACTGCATAACCCCAAATTATTGCACAATGGGTTTTGTCTACAAGACCCTGCTGTGAGCTGCCAACACCAGAGACCTACAGGGACCTAAGCATGGTGCAGAAAATAAAGACAGTCTGTTCTGAAAAGGGTGCTCCTGTCAGAAAAAAATTTTGCAATTCACCACTGTTTTCTCTCTTGGTCAGCTAGGGAGTGCTGAAGAACCTCACTGCTAACAAGTGACTTTTTGTTGGTTGCAGGAGATGGAGACAGCCCCTGTTGATGCCTCTCAGCATCCTGCCAGGGCATTGATTCCACAGTGACTCAGAAGGAAATGTGTCACAGAATGAATCACCTGCATTGCTGCTCCCAACACCTCTGCTCTAGCAATTTAGGTCTCCCATGTAAGCTGACAGTGACCTCATCTTACCTGTGATTCCCCAGGACAGTGAAAGCAAGAGATGTCACCACTATGAGGCAAAATTATCATGGAGATTGCTCAGCTGTTAGTCTGGAGTTTGATATCTTTAGTCCCTTTTTTTTTTTTTTTTTTTTTTTTTTTAACTAAGGATGAGCAACTGCTCAGGTTTTCAAGACATGAAAACCCAGGACAGCATTTTCAGTACACTGTGGCCACTATCAGGATAAGGATAAATATTATGATAAATCATTGCACACTTTAGACTCTCGATATCTAACTGTGATCCACAGATGGACAAAAATTGAAAAATGTTTCCTTTTCTTTCTTTAATAAAAATCTATTAAAAGCATTACCACAAGGAAGAATCAGTTCACCTACAAAGTAAACTGGAAATTAAGAAGACTGTGCCCGAGAAGCAGAATGTGCCCCAAAGAAGCTACTCCTAAATAATACATACTTTTCAGAGGAAAACCTAATACAGTAAACAATCTCTCACTTAGTTTCCATTTAGATAAAGGCTTTGCAATTTACTTTTAAATTTTTTTAAGATTTTACTTTTCAATTTAGTATTTCATTTTTCTCAAAAACAACTTAGATTTGAGTAATTTTTAATTTATGTGGATGGGTTTTTCTTCCTGTGCTAATGTTTTTAACAATTGTCCCAACCTCTCTAGTCTGGCTACTCAGAAAACACAAGATAGAGTAGCACACTGTTAAGGGAAATATGCTTCTCTACAAGCTGGTATTTCTAGCAGTAAAATACCATAAAATGTTTTTGCTTCTACATCTCTTACCAGAAGTGGATCACATTCCCCAGAAGATCTTAAATCTCTTTGTTTGAAAAGCCACCAAACCCATTAAGGGCACCTGAAAAATGAGAGCCTGCCATAAGGTGCTGTGTGACCTGTGCCTTGTCACTCCAAACCCCATCCTGGTGCCATGCAGCAATGACCACTGATGTCTAAAAGATAGCTGGAGCCAAAGAGCATGACCAGAGGTGCTGCTGAGCTGGCATCAGGCATCCTTGCAGAATTTAATCTCCTGATTAAAAACACCTTGCATAATCAATGAGTTGCAATGTGTAAGACACAAGTTCTGAAACATCAGCAGTTTGGTGATGTGCTTTTATGAGACCTGTCATCAACCCATATGCATATAAAGGCTTTTGATTTTCTAATCAAAAGGATGAATTTATCTTGATTCCCCATATGTTGAGATTGATTAGTCAAAGATAAAATGTATTAAAACTTCAGCTTGATTAAGACTAAATTATTCATGGCAAATAAGTTATCTGACAAGTTTGCCATTACCCTGTTTCTGAACCAATCAAAAACCAATCTAACATTCTTAAGCTGTTTTGCAAGTTATTTCCAAGTGCTGACAACACAGGACAAAAACATTTCAGAAGACAAACATGGGCACTTATGTTGATTGCCTGCCAATGCAAGATGGATAAGTCTGGATAACCTGGACTGCTTTTAACAGTTTTACTGAAAAAAACCCATACAGATACATCTTACACATCTTTCAGTACAACACCCTTACACATGAATTTTTCTGCATTTTGCTAGATGATATTTAGTTGTTAAGGAACTTAACATGTTCCTAAGGACGCAGTGGTGCCTGAGACAGGATGGAGATATCTGTGCCTACATTATGGCACTGGTTGATGGCTAAAGCTGGCACCAGCCCTTGCCAGTGGGCTGGATGCCACATGAACAGATGAAAAGCAGCACAGTCATGCCAGGGATCTGGCTGACTTCATCCCAGGAGCAGCAGCACCGGGGTCGGCAGCAACACACCTGCAAGCTCTTGGTGCCAATGTGCTTGGCTAAAGATTTTAGACTGAGTTTAGCAACGGGTGGGCCACATGGACAGAGGAGCATGTTTGTGTCACTCCAGGCCAGAAGTAGATTATTCCAAAAATTTTAAATAGGAGTTTATGGGCTGCATGTGAGAAACTGTTATATTGAGTTTTTAAATGAGCAAAGAGGAAACATTTCTTTGCAGGGAAGGTTTGGGCATGGGTTTTGTCTGTTGGGAGGGTTTTCAGGCTGTCAGGTTTTTTGCACTTCAGACTCATCAGATTAGAAATCCTGTTTGAATTCTTCACACTAGAAAATGACTAGCATGATTGGTGTCTGAATTTTGATCAGGTTTTTGAACATTTTTCTCCTTTCAAACCAAAATCTCTACATAAATGCATCTTTCAAGGAAAAATGTCACCCAGTTTGTTCATAATTAGAAGGATGTTTCAGGAAAGCAAAAGCTTTTATCTACCTTTTAAACATAAATGCCATATTTCCATCTGACTAGGAGGGTCACTAGAGTTTGAAACTGAGGTGCATAAAACGCATTTCCAGGGAAAAACTGCTATGTTATTGAGCAAGGCTGCAATTATTCAGACACAACCCTCCCATCACAGTTCTTTCAGACAAAAAGAAGTAAAGGAGCCACCTACTGTGGATTATGTCTTTATTGTTCTGTCTTTTTCCAGTCTCCTTTTGCATGAGGAATGGCTAAAGAGGGGCATAATTTGCAGAGAATTGTGCTCATCTAAGTATTGCACATCCTGGGTTGCCAGACTCATGTGTGTGAAGCTACTAATAGCAATGCCAGGCTTTTTTTAATCCAAGCACCATTTTAGCTGCAATCCTTCTCACTCCTTTGACACAATTTCACGTATGACACCAAAGCATGACTGTAAGCAAGGCCAAGGCTGGGAAGAGCTGGAGTTCATGACAGGCAGCATTCATTGCTGCCCTCCACAGTGAGACATTCCAGGATGGATAGTTGCCACACCCTTGGCCTTGGAGGTGATCCTCCATGATGTGTCCTTGTTGGAAAGAAGCAGTTGCCTCCAAGGTGAGGTTCCCAGATGCAAAAGCTTATTTTGGCATGGTGGGGAATGAGAACAAACCCTGATGTATCAGTGTGCTCTGATGGCACTGAAGAAATCTGTGTACTATACCTTCCCTCGAAGAGCAGCACCATAGCTAAAGGCTTATAAAAATCCTGTCATGCAAAAGAATAAACAAGAGTTAAAAAGGTCATTAAGACTTCACAGTGGGAAGGGGGGATGCTAAAGACAGGGCTGGATGGAGGCAAGTGTAAAATGCAGAACCATTCCAAGCAGGGAACTCAAAACAAATGTCCAAGGAAGCATCCAGGCTAGCAAAGTGCTTGCCAAAATTTGAGACATTAAGAACAGTCTAAAAGACAGAGGTTTATGGGCAAGAATGCCCTTTTCCACTGATGAGCCAAATGGAGCTGAAGAAATCATCAAAGGCCAGAGGGAGAGAGAAAGGGTCCCTGATGAAAAGAAGGGAGTAACCTAGAAGGGAATCCCAGAAGAAGGGGGAGGAGGTATGATGAATGGTGTCATGAGCAATAAAAATTTACTGACCTAAATCCTAAATAACACTAAAATGCAGTAAGGAAATCAAGCAGAGATTTATATGTTAAATTTCTTATGCTGCTTAAAATGAAATTCAGTTGAACATATTTAATTCAGAATTAGTGTTTCCACAAGATTTGGATTCTGGGACAACACAAACCAAACTAATAGGGTGTATTCAGTGGTTATCACTGCTCCAGTGATGTTCAGCACAGCTGTACAGGAGCATCCCATACACAGTTAGGAGATACAGAGATCTATATATCTACATGTCTATATCTATATGTCTATATATATCTATATATCTATATACCTATATATCATAGACCTTTACTATCTACACTGACACAGGGATCCAGAGGGTGGCCTGAAGGGGCCAATGGCAGAGGCAGTGCTGTGGGTTACCCAGCCCAGGAGAGGCTGGCTGCTACACAGGTCAGTGCTGGCACACATCACCCAAGCAGGCAGTGGATGCTCAGCACAGAATTCTGAGTTAGTTAGCTTATGACACTCTCCAGGCATTTCATGCAAGACCAGAATTTCATTTTGAAAGGTAGATTTAGAATAATTCAATGTTGAATATATGACTTAGAGAGTACCAATGGATGAAAAATGTTTCTTTCATAAGATGGGAAAAGAAAATCACTTCAGGTCACTCCTTTGAGGAAGTAAGCAGGAAAATATTTTAATGTAAGTTATAAACAAAATAGTAATGCATCTACAGTACAACTGATGTAGGGAAGTGAATGTCTCTGACATTTTTATTGTGTTATGGCATTTTGGCTCTTTCTGTATGTGAAGTAGATTTCATTTTTCTGGAAATTTTAGTTTGATGTAGAAGTAGTGTTTCAATACTTTCACCACTGACATACAATAATCAGGTTATATTCCCCCTGGAAAAGTTCACAGTCTAAAATAAACAAGAACTTGGACTCGAGAAGTATGTCTGTTGGCCAATGAGTGCAAATGCCAGCTGTATCTTGCAGACAAGAGAAATCAGAATGCATTTTAAAAATATTTTGATTTTACCAATTTTTCCAGCTAATTGTTATACCAAAATTTCAAGCTGGCAATGTTTGTGTGAAAATTATAACTGAGCATCTCTTTTTCTCATGAAGCCCAAAAGAAAAAAAAAGTAAAAGTGATATGAAACATCAAGGATGACTAGTAAGATTTTTATTTCCATCCCAGGAGTTGAGTTTAGAAAGTAGGATCCACAAATTCTCTGTTTTTCTCCAGAGAACTGTAACAGTACAGTATTCACACACAAGACACACATGCATGTGACACTGCCCTTGAAACACAATTCTTAGTTATTTTCCTTGCTGTGGGTGGGTAAAGCTTCAATGTTCTTATAAAGAAGTGAAAGACTGTTTGCTCAGTTTGGAGAATACAAATGAAGAATTATTCTAAACTAATTCAATAGCTTTTCTTTTCCCCAAATTGCCATAAAATGTAAAATGTTTGATAACACTGTAAACAAAAAACCATTGTTTGCACTTTTCCAGATTAATTTGTACAAATTATTGCTATATTATACCACAGGGATTTTAATTATATGTTACAAATGATAAATTCTTTAATGCATTAGACGTGATTAAACTTATGAAAATGCTCAGTGGTAGTAAAAAACATGTAAAGATACATTTTTATAATTAGGGTTAATTTCTTCCTCCAACTTCATTTTATCTACAGCATCAGAAACATCCGCAGAAACTACTGTGAGGCCAATAAACAAAAGTCACTTGACACTAGACTCAAGATATTTACTTGCTGATAACTACTGAAAATGTCATTGAATCATGAGTTGATTTTATTTACAATGGGCACAGATAATGGATGGAAAAGTTGAGGATGGACATTTGCAGCAGAGCAACCATGTGGAGAAACACAGAGAGAACAGGCTGCTTCTAGGGGCAGGGCTCAAGTGATCTGCCCCAGGCTTTGCTGAAAAATGATAACCCTGGCTCCAGAGCAGCTGGTTGCTGTTCAGGGAACCTTTCAGGGCAGGTCCTGACCTAAGACACTGCAACCTGGGCTCAGTTAAACACAATTCTTCCACAGGTAATTAGCAATTATAACAATGATAATATAATAATAATACCAATGATAATATTGGATCTTGTCTTCTCAAATCCTGCTTATGAAGGCTTATGGGAATTGCAAGGGCATCTGGAAAACTCCTTAGGAATTGTGAATTCACTCATGAAGAGATAAGCCAGCAGAAGTTAATGCCTAGCAATAGGGGTTTCAGTTTCAATTCAGACCCAGAAAATTTTGGCAATGAGTGTCCCACAACTCACTCCCTTTTATTGCATTGTTGGTTCAACAACTGGAAGTGATGGCTACAAATACTGCTTCAATGGTTGATGGGACAGTGAAACCCACATCTGCACCAGAGGAGAGAGCAATGCCATCTCAAGTACCCCAAAGGCTGTTGTGAAGGGTGACTCACACTTCACCCAGGAAAAGGGGGAAGAAACACCAAGGTCACTCCTGGTGTCTCCCTGCACAGCAGAGCAATGCCAGGCAGTGCTCTCAGGGCAGGTCCAGTTGATGTTTTGCAGACAGATGTGAGGCCTCTCCCACAGCTCATCTTCTCTGAAAACAACACAACTTTGTTAGCTGAGCACAGAGATCTGATTATTAGGGTTCCTGGGCTATGCAGCTTTTTGTCAGTTTGCAACGTGACCAGCTGTGGAAAAGAAACCCCAACCCAAGATCTGGCTATCTACCATAGCTGTGATGTCATGATGCTCATGCTGCATCACTGCACACACTGGTCCACCCCAGATGGGCTTGCTGACCCACACAGAGCCAGTTCAAACCTTTCCTGATTTTATGTCAATGGCTGAATGATGGACAGTACATGGTCTGGCATGAAGCTAGGCTCTTGATTTGGCACAAGGCTTGCTGCCACAAAATTATTCCATTTACATTTTTCTAAGCAAATAGCCAACAGAAGAAAGGCCACTGTTATTGAGAAACAATATTGGGAATGATGGAGTCAGATTTATTTTCTGACCAAACCTCAACTGGTTTCAGGGCTCTGAGTACCTACTATCCTTTCACTGGCTGAGCATGAGAAATACCCATAAATGTCCTCAATAAAGAAACCCTGGAGGCTGAGTGAGGAATATGGCACTAGGTCAGAGTATATCTGTCCATTGAAAATATCTCAGATTATCTCATATTTGTACACTTTCAGAAAAAAAATTCATACTCATCAGCCTTTGACTAATAGTTTACCTGTGTGCTGGTACAGATTGCTAACAAGGATATGGCAACCACAACTATTCCTCACAAAATATTTTGCCATTCTAACAATACTAAAAGGAAAAAAAATTCTTGCTCATGATATGCCATCTTCGAATATAACTGTGATTTGTACTGTTTCTCTCTCAAGGGAACTGGAGAACTGGAAATCCAGGATAACTGTAGGATAATCCAGTCCATGGATGAAGTCCCAGAGACCAGCTTTGCCCCCTCACTGGAGCTTGGCAGAGGATACTGTTAAATGACTTTTAGCAAGCCACTTCAGTTTTTTTCATCACCTCCTGTTTTTGTCTTGTCTGTCTTGACTGTAAGCATTCAGGAAAGACAGTCCAGCTGTGTATTTATAACGCTAGAACCTTGATCTCTGGAGCTTGTAATTTAAAGTAAATACACCTTCATACTGAAAAACCAGATATAATTTAACATGAAAATAGAGCATGCTAGAGTTGATGCCTACATTTGAAGAAGTTAATAACAATTTCATGTTGAGAAATTGCTTTCCTGCAGTTGAATTTTCCAGCCCTGAAAAAGACAGGGTCCTTTTGAATTTTTTTAGGAATACGCATCAGGATGACATTATTTTATACCTAGGATTTTTCTACTAGATTCAATCTTGCAATCAAGAGATTTCTGATTTTCTTATGCCAACATAATATTTCACCACATACTTTACCATATAGTGTACAAAAGAGAGACCTTTGTGTATACTTTCCAAACACAGGCCTGAGCAACAGATCTTTGTACTTGTGCACAAACTTATTTTTTAGGAATACTTCCTGAATATGTAGAAATAATAATGTTAGGGCTTTTCATTTGAGGAAATGGATAGTACAATTTCTCCAGCCAGCAGCAGCCATCCAAGTGCAACACATCCCACCTATGCCAGACACCAGCAGGGACACTCACCCTCAGGAGGTAGCAGAAGGAGTAAAAATTCCCCTCTCCCCCCACTGACTTGTAGGAAGACTGGATTAATAGCTTGGATCAGGCACCTCCTTCTCAGACATCTAAAGGTGGTGAAATGAGTCATATCCCTAGCTTTCAAGTTCATCTGACCTAACATCAAACAAAAATACATAAGGCAAAATATATTTGTGTATATGAGACACACCACTCCTGCTGTATCCTACTGTATCCTTTCAGTCACCAGTGGGAACCAGCCTTACTCCATTGCTTAGTTAGAAGGGAAAGCATATGTACCTGTCCCTGTGCCCAGGCATGCACCACCTGCCACAGCTTCTGCCTGAGAAACTGCTGCAGAAATGGGGCTTTAATGCTTCCATTTCTAGATATCACAATCCATAACGAAACAGGAAACATCCTGATATCATAACCAGATATCATAACCATAAGTTTTACACAATATGAGCCATGTGTTTCAGGCTTGTACCAAAATCTGTAAGCAGAGGCACAAACAGGCACAGCTGTTTGTATGCACAGAAGCCACAGCTGGAGTGAGGTTAGTTTCTTGTCCTAGAAGGATTTGCTGCTTACTGCAAGAATATTTATATTACTGTGCACATGATCTCTAAAAGACAGCAGGATGAGAGAAAGTGATAAATTGAGAGAGAGAGAAGGAGAAGGAGAGGAGGAGAAACAGGGAGAAAGAGAGGAGGAGAGACAAGGAGAAAGAGATGATCTCTTTGTATCTTCACCTCTGAAGATGCTGCCACCTTCTTCAGTGCCAATCCAAGCAAAAAGCAGAGCTGGGCAATGAGCATGGCTGCAATAGGAACCCTGGGCTCTGCTAGTGGTGATGGAAGCATGGCAGGCTGCTGAATTTAAAATTCTGCTTACTTCTGCTGTGATGTGTCTGACTGAGGAGGCAGCAAGCTATCATGGTCAGTTGATCTTCATGTGCAGAGCAACTCCATTGCTCTCAGAAGTGAGCAGTTCTTCCACTAAGAATACTGAAAATGATGAGCAGGACTGGAGTGGGAAGAAGTGAGAAAGGTTCAAATATTTTTGCTTGCAATATTTACAGATTAATTTCTATATAATGAGAATTTGCATATAGCTTGGCTTCATGGCAAACAAAAATCTGAATTTATGGTCCTGAATGGGACCAGAGTAGGGAACCATGCTGATATCCAAGGCATTTGGGACAGCTTTATTAAACAGCAGTACAGGTGCAGCAAAACTTGGAAACTTTTGGAGGGTTCTGTGATGGGATGTGCACATATATGTCGTTGTATAGGCAGGTGCAACACACTCTACTTCAGAAGGCTAATATCTGTTTATTACAACAATACACTGTCTTTTATATTCTTTACACAGTTTACATTTTCATCATTGGTCACAATTAGTCAACATAAAATTCATTGGTGGAAAGTTCTCCATCCCTATTCTTTCCAAGACCTTTCTAAAAATACTTTCCACAGCTGTGGGGTATTTTTCCTATTTATCTTCTTTTTCTCCTTTTTCACTTCTTAGTCTCCATGCCAACAGCCTTGGTCAGAAAATACTTCTCAAAACAAACCTCATTTATTAACCTTCTCTAGCCCACAGACCAGCTGTGGGTACCACTGTACATATTTATTTATCTTGTTGGGCAGTGTAACAAAGGTGAATAAGAGGTCAAAAGTAGCTGCTTGCTCCATTGGAGAACACTATAATCCATGACACAGTGGTGTTGCTCAGCTGGAAAGGCTCAGTTGCAGCCCTGTGATGGCTACTGGAGTTTCCCAGAAATGCCAGGGTTTGGGTTTATGTAAGCCAGAATGGAACATAAAACAATTCAGTGTGCTGGCTGCTGACAGAAACCAGCTTTGATGCAGAAAGTTCCCTCTCTCATCAGCCTAGCAACATGTTGCTGGTTGAATTGGCTAAGGAGGTAAGCAACAGCTCTAGATTTAGAATCTGGGTTTCAGCCTTTACAGAGATGAACACAAGATACACCAGACTCTCTGCTGATGTTCAGTCATCCAATGTGATGATCAGCATCCCAGCAAAGCTTCCAAAGTATCTTAGCAGCTGACTCTCCTTTTCAAGAAAATGCAAAGCCCAGACAAATACTTCTGCAGACAAGTACCCTGGGTCTGACCACGTGTCAAACTATCTGCAGGCTGTGGGGCCAGCATGTGACACAGGTAGTTAAGAGCATCACTGAGGAGCACAGGTACTCTTCCCCAAGTACAATCAACCTTCTAATAAAGAAATGAGTTGGTTAATTTGGGCTACCCAGACAGCAGCCCCTTGGGGTTTTCTGTAGCTCATGCTCACAGCTTGCTTGAACAGGACAAGGGGCCATGGGCTCATCACAGTGCCCAGTGGGACAGTGATACTGGAGTCCTCTGGCTTCTGGTGGGATGGCAGACTATCGTTAGCTGGTGTAGTTAGAGTTCATTCATTGTGCTCATTAACACTTCCTGTTCCCTTCCCCTGCCAAGACCTATCATAAGGGAAACTAATAATTCTTTTGCCTTAGATACTGTGATGGCTTTCCTCAGGCTGCTGGCTATACATTTGCCCACAATTTTTGAAAAAAAAAAAAAAATGTTGTAGTAACTCTGTATTCCCAGCTAAACTTTTAATTATGACCATCTCAAACACTAAAGTTTATGTTTTTATCAACAGACACTGCAGCTTAATGGAGAGAATGTCCTATGTGGCTCATATTCATTGTAACTACAACAGTTAGTCACATGGAAAAGTCAGGCCAAGGAGACCCCAACACCTGAAATAAAACATTGCCTATCTTTTGACATGATCACAAGTGATGCTCCCTATGGCTCAGTACTGGGGCTAGGTCTGTTTAATATCTTTATTAATGGTCTGAAGGAGGGAATTGAATGCACTTTCAGTAAGTTTACAGATGACACTAAGTTGGGTGGGAGTGTTGATCTGCTGAAGGGCAGGAAGGCTCTACAGAGGGATCTGGACTGGCTGGATCAATGGGCCAAGGCCAATTATCTGAGGCAAAGTGCCGGGTCCTGCACCTGGGTCACAACAAGCCTATGCAGTGCCACAGGCTGGGGGCAGAGTAGCTGGAAAGCTGGTCTCCAGAAAAGGTCCTGGATCAACAGCTAGCTGAACATGAACCAGTGTATGCCCAGCTGGCCAAGAAGGCCAATGCCATCCTGGCCTGTACCAGCAATAGTGAGGTCAGCAGGACCAGAACAGTGACTGTCCCCTGGTGAAGACACACCCTGAATCCTGAGCCCCTCACTGCAAGAAAGACCTTAAGGCTCTGGAGCACATTAGAGAAGGTTTATTTAGAGCTGGTGAAGGGTCTGGAGAATAAGCCCGATGAGCAGCAGTTGATAGAGCTGGGGTTGTTTAACCTGGATAAAAGGAGGCATGAGAGAGACCTCACTCCTCTCTACAGCTACGTGGAAGGAGTTTGTAGCCAGATGGAGACTGGTCTCTTCTCCCAAGTAGAATGAGGACAAGAGGAAACAGCCTTGAGTAGCAACAGGGGAGGTTTAGATAGCATATTATGAAAAATTTATTTGCTGAAAATCCAGTCAGGCATTGGAACAGGATGCCCATGGAAATGATGGCATTATCAACCACAGAAGTATTCCAAAAATGTGAGGAGGTAGCACTAAGGGACACAGGCTAGTGATGAACCTGGCAATACTGGGTTAACAATTAGACTTGCTGATTTTAAAGGTCTTGATTCCATGACTAAATAGTTTGAAAAGAGAAACAGCACTTCTGACCAGGCAGCTCTCCAATGACCACCAGCTGACTGTAATCCTGAGAACTAGCATAAGAAGAGTTTCTCTTTCGCCATTCCCATCTCTTTGGGGATAATGTTGTTCAGGAATGTCAGTCATCACCTACTCTGGTGCTGGCTTGTGTTTCTAATGTTTCTCTCCCCTAGAAAACATATTTCCATCTGCATCATTATTCTTCTATTTGTCTGAACAAACACTTGAAACTGCTATCTCTAATTCTTGATTTATCCTCTCATTAACTAGCACTCTGGCAGACTTCTTAGCTGCTATACAGCAATGTGAAGCATCTTATTTTAGGAAAATGCTACATTTTATCTCCTCTTTGGGGTCATATTATTTTCCAGAATTGGCAGACTTCTTTTTAAACTTGGTATTTTTTTCCCCCTGATACTCTGTTATAATTAGCACTAAATCAGACACTGAAGGCACTAGAGCAGAAGGCTGAGAAAGGGTTTCCTGGTAGTAAAAATATGAAAGACTGAGATAAAGATACTTCTGCTCCCAATATTCCCTCCTGGAAACTACAAATCCAGCAGATGAGAAACCATCTGTGTGGATACCTTGTGATGCATTTTAACGCTAAAATAGTAATTGAGCTGCACTTCCAGGGCTTCCCTTGCCAGCAGCCATCCCTGGAAATCCCCTGTAGGAGTGAAAGGATAGATAAGGACAGTTCCATGGAAACAGCTGATCCTTCCCTTACCTTTCCTAAATATACTAGCAACTGGAGACTAACTTGCAAAAGTCAAACTAACTAACTAAATCTAAACAAATATAAATATTTTGTGCTCAATTTCAGTGTAATTGTTAGGAACTATGAGAAAATACACTAATAAAATGTGAGGTCTCAGTGGAAAAAAAAGTGTTGTCAACACCTCTTTGTGGTGAGATCTCAAATATTAAATATGGTGTACGTTTTGACACACCTTTATCCCTTGTGTTTTAGAAATAATTAAATTCAAATAGTCTATACTAATGAAAAAAATCCACTTCTAGGGTGAAGATTAATGCAGAGCAGTACTGTAACCCTACAACCTTCCAAAGAAAGCAACAAAGAGACATCATTCAGTAAGAAAAGCATCAGGGAAAAGCTGTAGCTTCAAATTCATGAGTCTCACACTCACATTTCTAAGCCAGCAGAAAACAGAAACCTCCACTTTCTGCTGAAGAGGTATTTTGCTGTTTTAGCTGTTAAAATGCACTTTGCAGTCAAGGGGCAGTGTCTTCTGGTTCAAGCTGTTTCTTTCAAGGGACTTAATCACTAATCTGGGAAAGAAAAATACAACCTGTTTCACCACTCCTGAAAAGCTGCCAACACTTGCTCTAAGTGACTGCACTGTATTTGTTCTTCCTGAAGAATACAGTGATAATAAGTAAGTAGGAGAAATAAAGACCCCTGCTGCGTTACAATTCACTTTTTTGTTCTATTTAAAAATTACTTATAAGGTTGCTAATTCATCATGTTTTGCCTTCACTCATAACTGAGGATGGTGTTCTTACTATGATTAATTTAATTTCATGTTCTAGTAAAGTGGAACAGCCTAACCTTGCCCTACACATACTCTGGGCAATTTCTCCCACTTCTGCAATTGCATTGCCCACATCTACTGGTGATATTTTGAGTCACTGGGCACTAATAAAATCTCTGGAGCACAGCCTCAGAAAAACTTCAGAGAATTCCCAATGAACACTGAGATGCATAAAGTATTTGGGTATTCTAAGCACACCTGACTCTCTTGATGACCTCTTCCCAAACTTTGCTGGAAAGTGCTGTAGGCTTTTAGCTTTCTGTAGGTATTAGCAGGGGCATTAGCCATTGAAGTCCAAACAGCTGGTAGACAAGTGTTGTGACTGCTTCAGCACACACACATTCAGGGCCCAGCTCTCAGGAAGGTAGAAGGATGTGTCAATGGCACCACATGGATTGTTGACTGCAGGGGCCTGCACACAAGAACACACGCAGGACAGGTTTTCTGTAATCATGCCTTATAGCTCTTTCATCTCTGCTGCTATAGACAAAAGTTTTCAGATTAACTCCTACAGGCATTCTTACACTGATTTAAGATGTATGTGTATCAGCTTAGCCCGTGAAATAAGTCAAAAGAAAGAGAGCATTGATTAAACGAGAATAAAAATAAGAGATGCATATCAGTTTGTGGACAAAGACTTAAAGAAGGAGGTAAAAGTGTACCATATATGGCTCAAAATTGATTAGGACTGTCCACACAAATTAGCAATCCTTGTGTTAAATGAGCTCAGGGCACTTCTTTAGTTAAGCAGATGCAACTATGGGAAACAGGCCTCACCTTTGTAGCAAAAGATACTGAGTCAAGATTAAAAGGAGCAACTGTATGAACACACACTTGACAACACACCTTCTTTATTGGCGGCCTTGGATGGCATTTTAACATAGTGAACAGTAAATGCTTTCACTTTCTTTAAGAAAACAAAAGAGGAAGTAGAATATACAGCTACTACAGCTTGAGTAATGAACTTCCTCAACAAAACACAGTCTTAGGCAGAAAGTCAGGTTAGGTTTTTCAATTAACAGAATTTAAATCACAATTTACACACGTTGTGAGTGCTAGTTAGATTGTTTATATGAAGCAAACCAGTCTAAAGCAAGATAACACTTTTTTTTTCCCCCCATTACCTAGCTCTGTTGAGCTATTCAGGCTTCTTGTCCTATAAATGCTAATTGATTTGCATGTAAACTGTAACTTTGTAATGGACAGAGAGATCAGTTCATGTAGATGCCATGACAATATCAGGTTCTTAGTTTATGTGCATCATATTGTTGGGTATTGGCTTGAATGACTTCTCTTTGGGAAAATGGAATGAAAACTAGCTTTTAAAAAAGAAACTCAGATCACTAAAGTGTGAAATTACACATAATGAAGCAAAATGTTTATAGATATAAAAGAATCTATAACACTTAGTAACACTGAAGATTAAAAACATTGATTGTATTTTTCAGTCTAAAAGTACTTTTATGTTTGATTTGTAGTAAGAGGAAATGTCGGATTTTTTAGAGTTAACAACAAAAGTGGACCAGAAGTTCATACTCTAAACAGCATGTCACTTTTGGTACTTTCCAATGGTTTGATTCTAGCAAATGCATGAGTGTGTGTCACAAATGAAAGGTTTATGATTAGAATAATAAAATGCAGTGCTTTCCTGGATGGTGTAAATACACATTCATTTCAATGACATGGTAGCCATGCTCACCACACAACTAAAGCTGGTGACGTTAAGAAACTGGTCTTATGTTTGAAGACTGCTCTTTTATCTTCAAAACATATTTATGTTGACCAACATGTTACTGTAGTACTAATGTTTCTGTAAAATATTACTGTTGTGTAACCTACTTAATTCTTCAAACCTAAATTCGGTTTGGACGTTCAAAATCAACCTTGAGAAGAAAGCACACATGTGAAACTACTGAAAGAAACCTGCTATTTCTGTTCATTTCTTTGCTTGAAACTTTAAACTTTATGATGATTTTACAACCAAATTAAGGTTTCAGTGCCATTGTATTTCATGATGGAGCAGAGCAGCCAGTTCACAAATGATGTTGCCCTTCATCCTGTAAACACTTCTGCACAGGTTTAGCTTTTATACCATTGACAGTCTCATTGAATTCAAGGGGATTATTTGCATGAGTGCTTCATGCATTGGCGCTTGCAGTACTCAAGCCATTGCTATAAAATACATGTTCTGAGGGTTGATAAATTAAAAGTCCACCTATATCATCTTGTAAATGCTTTTCCACTTTATTCACACACAAACTGGACAGCAGGACCTGTCTCTCCGCCGATACCACACTGTAGAGAAAACAGTAACTTTCACACAATTTAGCCCATCGCTCTAGTTCCTGACCTAGAACTTCCACAAGGTAACACACAGGCTGCGGAGAGGCCAGGCCGTTCCACAGAGAGTTGGCAGAGCAGGGCCACACGGGACGGGACACCCCCTCTGGAAGCCGGGCCGCTTCCAAGGGAGCGCGGCCGCCCGAGGTGCGACTCCACAGGCGCCGGCAGCCCGGGGGGCTGAGGGGAGGAGCGGGAGCCCCGCTGTGCGCTGACCCTGCTCACCCCCACGCCCCGATCCAGCCCGGCGCTCCAGGCCCGAGCGCCGCCCTCTCCCCTCACTGAACGGGATCTGAGGCGGGCGAGCCCCGGCCAGCGGCGTCTCAGCGGGGCCGGCGGAGAGCGGCGGCGCCCGGCAGCCCCGCGGCCTGCGGGCCCTGCCCCCAGCACAGGGCCGCGTCTCCCGCGGGAGGCGGAGGGAGCGCAGCCGAGGGAGCCTCGCTGCTCCTTCCTCCTCCCCTTCCTCTCCGTCGCCCTCAGCCGCTCCGCAGCGCCGGGCCGTTGCGGGCGGTGCGGCAGCGCTGCCCCCGCCCCTCGGCGCTGGCGGCCGGGCCGAGCGGCGGCGGGGTCACGGCGGCGGCCGGGTCAGAGGGTAAAGGTTGCTCCCCCAGCATCCTCCGTGCTGGATACTCAGCCATCTTGGATTCGCGGGACAAGAAAATTCATGCGGTGAGTCCGGCCCCGGCCGCCCCTCCCCGGCCCCGCCGCTGACCCGGGCCTCGCCGCCGTCCCGGCCGCGGCCCGATGTGGGAGGCCCGGGCGGCGGCGCGGCCCTCGGCGGGGCTCGGTGGGTCTGGGGCCGCCCCACCGGGTTTCCGTTTGCTTTTGTCTCCGAGGGGGAGCGGGGGGGACGCGCGGCGCCCGAGCCGGGGGCGCAGCCGCAGGCCCGGCCCGGCCTGCCGCCCCCCGCCCTCCTCCGCGGCCGCGGGCGGCGGCGGCCCCCGGGCGCCGTTCCGGGGCCGGGCGAGGCCGCGGCCTGGCGGTGTTTGGGCCCCGCATCCCTGCGGCCGCCGTTGGCAGCTCGCCCCGCGGCCCGCTCGGCCCGCCCGGCCCGCCCGAAACGGCTGCTTCCCGCCGCCGCTCCCCCGGCTTCTCCCGGGCCTCCTCCGTCCCTCCGAGCCCGGCCCCGCGGGGCCGCACGGCCGCCCGGCCCCCGCCCGCCGGCTTCCCGGGCCCGGCGCCGGGGCAGCGGAACCTGCCGCCCACGGCCGGGGCTGCGCCGGCCCCGCGCTCCGCCGAGCGGCCGTGCGGCCTGCGCCACGGGCCCCGGGCGGAGGAACGGGGTGAGACGGGGTGCTGCTGCCTGGCTTTCGGTTGAAAAACATACACATATATATATATTTTTATTTTTTTTTAATTTTTTTTTGACTGCGCCTGTTTTCACTCTCCTCCTGGCGGCGGTTAAGGCGGTGTGTAAACAGGTTCTGGCTTTCTCTCGGACGTGTTTGTAAAACAAACTTGAAAGAGACCGAAGGAACCAGCCTTCCCCTGCCCGCCTAGGCGGCGATGACAAGCTCTGGCGTGAACCTGACCCGTGCTGGGAGAGGAGGTGGCACAGGGTGACAGGTTAGGGATAAGAGGGGGACAGTAGGGCGGTGGAGAAAGATGTAAGGATCAGTGTTGGCAGTCTAGTGTATGTATGCTCCTCGTAAAAACAAGGTACCAACTAATGGGTATTCTCGGTTTTCTGGTGGGTTTTTCTTGGTGAAGTTCAAGTAACTTTGTTTTGGAGGCTCTTAAATGTGGGAAAATGAAAATATGCTTGTGTAAGGTGTTAGTTGCTTCTGCTGCTTATCCACATCTAACATAAGCATGTTTAGTTTCTGCTGTCTCTTTTATCAGGGAAAATGTTGTTTCCAACTTCTCACCATTTTATCCCCAGGGGAGAATAAGAACTTTCTGTGTATCTTCCATAAATATATGTGTGTGTGTGTGTGTGTGTGTGAAGGAGATGCTCCTGTATGCCTGCACAGCAGCAATTCCTGATGCTGGTGACTGGCTGCTAGTCTTAACTCTTCGGTTGGGGAAAGGTAGATTAAGATGATCAAACATACTGTCATGTCTGTCATGGGAAAAAATTATGTTTTGGGGAACTTGAATTTGTTTCAGACTGTTAAGACTTTTGAAGACCTGCTAGAGTTATTTAACTGTAGAAATTTATATTGCAAAGGCATCTTCCTGTGGACCTGAAAGAATTGTGCATGTGTTGATGTACTTTGAGATCTGTTATAATGATGTATTAATAGAACATAGCTCACAGGATCAAGTTTTGTCATCTTGAAAGTGATGGATCTGTCCCATGCTTTTTTTTCTCTTCACTTTGTCCCCAACTTCCACTGTTGTTTATGTTGAGTATTCAGCTGATATGCTAAACATCAAGGCGTTGACTGCTTCTCATTTTAGAAAGGGATTTGAATACTCACTTATCGAGAGCTGACTGACTTGACTTGCAAGTGTATTTCCGTTTCATTTTCAGGAAGCTGTTGATAAAGCTACTAAAGACTGTAGTAGTAGATAAACCTTGTCTACACATCTCTTCTAGAAACTTAATATTGCTGTCAAAGTAGTCATTGTTATTGCAACCTATTTATGTGCCAGTTCTATCAAGAAATGAAAGAAAAGCTCTTGGCTAAAAACTAAAAATAAGGAAACCCCAGAAAATTATATTTGAAAACTTATTTGAGTTCTCTTTAACAGAATCTAATTTTAGCTAGTTGTTATTTAGTGGAAAAAATAGGACAGTTAGTGTGTACTGAAGTTTGATGCTAAAAAATAGTCCCATAAGTGGCTGTTTCCACCTCAAAATCTTGGTCTTTACTTCAGTTGCTTCATGTGAAAATTCTTTGTGCCCACAGTGGACTGGTAGATCTCAGAAAGTATTTCTGTTTTATTTTTTTATATTTTAAAATGCATTTTGGTCTGGATAGAGATTAACTTTGAAATCAGGAACATTATTGCTTTTTTAGCATTTGTTGTAGCTTTCTTAAAAATTACCCTAATATTCATGTTGATGCAAGGTCTGTTGTGTAGTAATTGCTAAGTTGTAACCCCATTATGGTTTTAAAGGGGCCTTGTATCATAACTTTGATTATTCAAAAATGTCTTCCACCTCCTTCTTTTTATGAACTCGGGCAGTGAATAGAACTTAAAAATGCACCGTATTGAATTAAAACAGAAGTTTTTATCACCTTTCTGACTTTATCTGGAAACTGATTAGAAATATTGAATGGCTTGTTTTCCTATGAGGTAGTATAGAAGGTGCACCAAGTACAGAATTGTGTTCTAAAGGAAGTAGGCCTCTGTATCTAACTTTTTTAAATTATGTCTTCTCTTAAAGCTATAAGGTGCTTAAATTAAAATCATCTTAAAAATGTGTTATTAAAAAAAAATCCTTAAATTCGTGGCAGAATATTTGCCACATTTGTTGTGTGTGCTTATAAATGTTAGCTTAAATATAAAACCCTTTACTAGTTTCTATGGAAGTACAGTACCTTGGGAAGTCAAATAAGTATTTTTACAACAGATTTAAATGATTCCTCTGTAAATGATAGTTTGGTGTTTTTTTTAAATTTAAAATCGCAGTTAATTTAATAATGCAAATTTCAAGGATTGACAAAAGCATAAAAGTTGAAGTTAGGTTAACTTTGCTTTATCTGAGCTTTTGAGACATAAGTAAGTAAAAACATGTATGTGAGCATTCTGCTATACATCAGAAATCTGCTAATATATTTGCTTTAAATTTATGTCTCAGTTGTACTGCACTGAAAATTCAATGCAACTAGTTTCAGTTGTCTTTTCTGAGTAGAATTGTCATTTTTTTCCCTTTTGAAAAATTTCTTTCCTGATGTGCTTTAGCACATAGATGTTGTGTTTGTGTGTGTCTTGTTGGTCTCCTGACCCAGGTTCCTTGAAAAGCATATGAACACTTAAAAGTTTGTGTGTAGTCTGCTTGACTTAAAAGCACCTGCTTACATGCTGATGTTAACTTTGTGCATGAGTTTTCAGGATGGATGGTGTATTCTGACAGCTAACTATGCTTTTATTGAGCATTATAATAGTGTAGGAAGAATTGTGTCAAATGAAAATACTGCACAGTAGGATATTTTAAATTGTCCTTGTGGAATTATTTTGTTTTTGGAGCAGGCGTGTATACACCAAGCATAATCTGTGCTAATCAATGAGAGATTCTTACATAGGATTGAAAATATTTTTAATTTTGTATTTACAAAAATGGACAAAAAAAAACCTAAACAAAATCCCAGCCATAACGTGTTCATAGTGCTTATAATATACATTTTATCTTTCATTTTTAATACTCTTATAAAAGAGAATGTTTTTGTTGTAGGGGTGTGCACTAGCTCATCTTCTGGTCTGGTTGTGTTATAGGCTCCAAGTCAAGGTCTAAGTGGTTCTTGCCCAGAGGGGTAACTGAGAACCCTTAATTTGTCTTGCTGTGGCCTTGGTTATTAGTAGCATTACAGAAAAGTGTGCATTATTTTTTTCCCCCTGACTTGGCTACTCTGCCATCTGATTGCTTTTTGCAGTGCTAATATGTGTGATTTCACAACTCTACATTTCCTTGGAGGATTTCTTTCAGATTGTGCTGGTTAAAATTTTATTATAATGAAGATTTTTTTTTCAGACACATCCTCCTCTTGTTAAATTGCAATGCAAGAGTTGTTAATCAGAAATTCAGTAGTAAGTAAACTGTTATTTCTTCCAGTTTTCCTTTTGATTTGGGATAATTTATGGGGGATTATTTTTAAGTATTATTTTTTTACCCCCTATCACTTGGGATTTTTTTTCTTGGTTTTTTTTCCTTTGGTTTATTGAACTTCAGAAGCATTTTTAAAATCCTGCTTTCAGATTTTTTGTGTGCTTGAGATTAATCAATGATGTTTGAATATAGTTTGCTGAGGTCAAGTTATTCATCAAAAGATGTAGTTTATTTAGGCTGAAAACTGGTATAAAATGCTGCTGTATTTGTGGTACATAAAATGGAAACTCTTACTTTGCATTGCTGCTGCTGAGCAGACAGTAATCCAGTAGGCTGAGTTGGACCATGCTTTCTGTCTGAGTTACCTGCTGAAGTGATGGGTTACTCTGGGTAAGTCATTTAACTTAATTCATAGAAAAGTTCTAGTCTGTGGTAAGAGAATAATGATTTCCTGTGTTTTACTTGCCTGGTTCAAGACTTCTGTGGAACCATGTACCAGTAGCAGTTAATACATATGGTTAGCAAAAGGAATGTTAACCCCCCAAAATGGCACTATACCAGGTTCAGTAGGTGGCAGTTGTACTATTTGTCCTTACATGTTTCAGGAGGGGATGTCCACAATATTTTCATTACAGTCTAAGTATGTGTACATTTGGAAACAGTAGGAGGGAGTTTTCAGGCATCAAAAAGAGGCAGTCAGTCATTACAGCCAACTATTTTTAAAATTTTAAATTACAGAATGTTGACATTTAGATTTGTAGTCAATATTGTGGCAAACAAGTTTTTCTGAAGCTGTCTAACACAGACAATGGTAATGTAATATCATATATTATGTTTTCTGTCAAGGGGTTGTAGGAAAATCTGTCCTGGTGCAAAATGAGCAACTGATGCTTGTGTCAGTGGACTGTATACTTGTCTTGCAGTCTATATGACTGTGAGAGTTTTTGCTTTGAGCTTCAATCTAATATAATAATATTTTTCCCCTTCCAGCTTATGAAAACCTTGCATTGTTTGGGGCAGAATGGCTATTCCTTGTAAGCATTTTTTATTGGAATTGTGAAAATTATTCTTGCAAAGGAAATGTTGCCAGAGAATTATAATGATGGAAAAAATGTCTGCCAATCTTCCTTCTGTTGCTCTTCTGTGTAGGGGACTTGTTTGAAGTCTTGCTTGAAGTCTTTTACCATTCAGTAGTGATGAGGTTTGTGGGAAAGTACTTGTTGCATACAAAAGCTATTTTTTGAAAAAGTTATAAAACGGGAAAATAGCTATGAAGCAGGTAATGACTGAGCAGGCTAAAAAAATGTATGGAAAGTTGGCTCTTGAATGTCTGTACTGTTGTGATGTGGAGAAGTGGAAATCTAAAAGGTTTTCAAATAGAAATCAGCTGTAAGCAATGTCAGCTTTTGAAAGACTGACAAATGACTGATGAGCGGTCCTGAATGTTAAAGTATCTTGCAATACAGTGTCCACCTGTAAAACTGTTTGATGCAAAAATCTTTTTAATGAGGTATTTGATTATTTATTGCAGTGTCCTGATACTTTGCTGTGTGGTGTACTTTTCCTGACATGTCAAAAGCACCATCGTAAAGTAGAAAGGTACTGTATGTAGAAACCTTAATTTGTTGGCTTATTTTCTGGATGTGGATGCACATTTCCAGTAAGATCAAATTGATTAAGTTCAACATTATTCATGAGAGTAAGTCAGTATCACTTATTTCATGGTGGAAGTTGAAGTAAATTCAGGAATTCAGTTTCCTTTGCTTCTGTGGTATGGAGTTAATTTTGTTTGTTTGGGGTTTGTTGTGTTCTCTTTTGTATGTATTCTGGTTTTTTCTTTTTGAAATCTTTGGCGTTTTCAGAATGATATGTTTTGGACAATAAATGCATGTTTTGTTTGCCCCAATTTCCTGGAAGCATAGTTAGGCAAGAACATAAATGTTGTGAGACATGATGGAACAGGGACTATCGAAATTCCTTGCAAGGATAAAATTTCGTTTTTAGGAGTTTGCTGCTTTTCTGATCTTACCTTAGGTCAGAGTATGTTGTGAGTATCAGCAGTATATGTTTGGTGGCAGGTAGTATTTTCATTTGGATTACTATTTTAGTTAGGAATTCATAAACTCTTAATACTAGTTGTGATCCTAATATTTTATTGTCTCTGAAAGACATGTAGCTAGTTTAAATAGTAACTGCCAGTTCTTTTATGGTCCACAGAGTAGATTCAGTTTCACACTAGTCTGAATTAGATTTTATAGCAAGAGTTCAGCAGGTCTTGAAAACTGGGATGGCCAAGTGTCAGTCTGGTTGGTAACCAGGAGTGGTTCACTAGGAGAAGCATCTTTAACGCCCCATTAACAATGTATTCCAGTGTCCAGCTGCTGGCCTTTTCTATGCTAAGGAATACCTACATCTGCTGAGTCCAGTTATTAAAGCAAAACCATTTTGTGCAGTGTATATTAAAACTTAGTAGACTAAAGGTACTCCACAGGCCCTGGTGTTAATGTACTTAGGAGTGAGCCCAGAGAGGAGTAATAGTGTCTGCAGATGAATAAATGGTGGTAGTAAATGAATAAACTGTTGATATTAGAATGTGCATCATGGATTAATTGATGCTTATAACTGCAAGAAACATAAAAATTTGAAATAAGTCATATATAGGTAACTCAGCTTTTGAGTTAACTCTGAAGTTAGGCATTTTACTGAATTTACATAAATATGCTTCTGTATGGAAACTGAAATCAGAAGGAGAAGTTAAGTTTTGAATTATGGTCCTCCAGACCTCACAAAATTGTGTCTAGGTGAAAGAAGAAATTTCAAATTAGTGCACCCTCTTGAAAAGAAATGGTCACACATGATCTGGTATGTATTTGGTAGGATGGCGGGTGGTTAGCATCCTGTAAACACATGCAGACTTTCAGAGCATCTGCACCACAACTGTTTTCCCTGAAGTGGGGAGAAGGTCACAAAGAGATTTGGGAAAGAAGGAAGTTAGGGTTATCGTAGTTTAAATATTAAGAAATAGAACAAATCTTTAAGAAACTAATTTTTATTAATTCTGCTGCTCATAACAAAGGTCTTTATAATTAGTAGGGTTTTTGCATTTTAGTTTGGGGGTTTTTTTTTAATTTTTTTGGGGTTTTTTTTGTCTACTGAATGTAAATTAAATGGTATGGTCTCTGATGATCCAGTATTTTTGGGACTATCAGGAGAGAGCTTCAGTCTGAGTCGAATCTAATATTCTGCTCCAACTGAGCAGTTGTTCTTTGTTCATATTGATGTAACTGTCCATAGCTCTGCAACAGATTCCAGTGCAGTACTTAATTTTGTAATGTGCTTCTAAAAATAAGTGCATATCTTATGTAACACATCTTGTATTGTTAGCACCTAGAGGCTTCATCCCCACTGGTATGAAGTAGGACACATCCTACATAATCTTTGATTATGAGTATTTACATCTGAAATACTTTCTCTGTCAGTGTCTGTGGGCAAAGAGTAGCTTGGATTTAGGAATGAGTGGTAGTTTTAGGGATATACTCCTCTGCATATCTGAGCAGAACAACAGTTGGAAAGGTACCATATAGTTCAGTAGACATTTGTTTCCCTAAAGAAACTCCATGGATTCTTGCTTACAGGTATGTGCACTTTCTCAGAGCTCTCACTTAGTTTGGCTCTGCACTGCAACTGTTGTTAGAGTTCTGAAAGTCTGTGGATAATGCAGACATGAAAATGAGATGTTAATCATATTAATGCAGTTTTGAGAGCGAACTCAAAATTTTCTTGAAAAGAAGGGTGACATTTATGATCAAATTACACTGTTCTGTTAGTTTTTGTGCACCTCTTGCTGTAGTCTTAGCAATGTTTTGATCTCTTTAATGTGGCTTTTCTCACGCTTTTTGAATTCAGGCTGCAAATGACATGTTAAATTAGATAATAAAATGCATCGTGTCTTGCTGATAGGATGACACCTGTACAGAAAAAACTTGTCACATGTAAATAATTTAAGGGACAGAAATCAAATGTATCAAGAATTACAGCTTTATCTGAGTAACTTCGTTCTCATTTTTCACCACTTGAAGCTTTTACATTGAAATTTCAGACTAGAGGATTGAAAGTTCGTCTCAAAGTCTGAGGCCAAAATGGAGGCAACCATTCTTTATTCTATTAGTTTTCCTCTGAAAATTAATGTATAGGTTTTGTGTTGTTTGTGTAGAAAAGCTGAGACTGTGGCTGAGCCCTGGTAAAGCAGACATACACTTCTGATAAGCAAGGGAGGGAAGCATCCCAGCGAGGAAGAGCCTGTGTGCAGACCATGCCATGTTCTGATCCTGGTGTGTCAGCCCAGGCCTAGGATGTCAGTACTGTTCTTGTAGAGAAGAAATGCAGTATTGTTATAGCAAATATGTTCTTCTCTTTTGTCTGGTATTATTTCCTCTTTTTCTTGAGTAAGAATTCAGGGAGCCAAATGCAAGAATAATGCATTAGTTGTGTATTTCAGCATTTCTGTGCCCAGTCTTTTTAAGAGTGTATCCCAGTTTGCTGACCACAGCTGTCTGTCATCTGTTTGGTATGAGAAGACTGCTAACATGAGGTACTGAGCCTTCTTGGTCTGGTTTGAGTAGAACTGTCAGGAAAATGTTGGTATCACCAGGTTCATGAGGCATTGTTAAGTGAAAGGAGTTTAATGAAAAGAATGTGCCCTTTATTTTTGTCTGCAGAATCAGTGCACGTTATTTATTTTAAACACTTTGTGAAGTTAGTGTGTTTATTCCTGACTCATCATATAACTTGCTAATTATGAAAAGCTTGAGAGTTTTGTGAAAGATGGCATAACCTCCCTTTCCTGTTTAATTAAGCAAAACTTTGAAGTTTTAGGTGAGGTTTATTCAATATCTACTTTTTTGACTTGCAGCTTATAGAATGAATGGATAGTCTATTTTATTGATTAACGCAGGGTCAGAATAAGCTCACATCCCTCTAATGTTGCCCTTGCCAGGACACACTATAGAATTGTGTGGGTATGTTTTGATCCTTCTGAGATATGAATATTTTGGCGGTGAACATCTTCTAGTCACTAATAATTGTAGTGACACGCTAAAATATCTGTTACTGTTTTTACTGGAAAAGCAAAAAGTGCATAATACCACAAGAGAATGATAGATTTTGCTTGGAAGGTAAGCTTCTGAAATTGTTATGCATGAAGATCATTCAAAATAGTTCAGTTGTCAAACTGAAACAGGAAAAAAGTGAAAATGGTCTTGCTTAATCAGTTGCCCTCACGCTTTCAAGTGTCAATATCAGAAGACATACCAAATTTTGCCTTGGTTTGCAAGAGAAAAAATTTTTTCATGGTGTGTTTCTTCTGTATGAATACAACTGCCATGGTTCTGCCCACAATATAATTATTTCTTTTTTTTTCCTCTCTCCTCTCTATTTTCCTCTCAGAGGTGAGAGTCAATTAGTGGTAAGGATATGGGTGGTAAGGGTGCTATCTTGAAACAAAATAGATAGCTGCTAATAGAATGGGTTCCACAGCAAGGCCTTGTCATTCCTGGGAAATGTCGCCAGGTCCTGTTCCTGTCAGCAATCTGACTTCTCTGGAAACTGCCAAACTGGTAAAGTAAAATGGACAAAACATCAGAATTATAAATGGTTAGATTACTAATGAAAGTGTGTCCCTTCAGTAAGAATGGGACTCCTGGTGATACCTTGTGATACCATCTGTTGTGAGAATCTAGTCTGAATTTGAGGTTTGAAATGATAGAAATCTATGGAACACTGCTGAGATGGTCCTATTCTTCATGTATTGGTTCTTTAATATCAAACATGCTTTAAAATCTTAGCTATTAGAAGTTTAAATTTTTTTTTCACTTTGTGTGAGAAGCTTTGATTTGGGTTAGTACATAAACCTGGAGAAGAGCAGCTCTGTTCCATCAAGTCATGAAGGCATATAGACACATTATGCTGAGGTCTAAAGTTTTGCCTGAAGACAGGGGTTTAGGTAAATGCAAGACACTCCAGGTAGCCTTTTTTTGTCTCCTGTATTCACAGAATGCGTCTTTTTTGCCTTAGGTATTCTTATGATTTGTTGATTTGTTTTTTGGGGTTTTTTTTTGTGCTTTTCTTACTCTTTCATCGCTTCTTCTCACCGAGTTTCATTTCTTCCTCCACAATTTAAGAAATTGAAAAGTGAAGTTTTGGGTCACTTCATTGTTCTTCCTGATGCTTGGTTTTTGTATTGGAATGTCAGACTTGTCTTACTTTCTGTTCATAAACTGAGAGGGATATAGGTCACTGTTTAAATGAGTGTTTGAAGTTTTCTTGCAAACAAGCCCCTCCCTCAGTACATAAAACCCTGCTTCACAGGCTATTAAAATTGCAAACTTAAAGGAGTCTGAATTCAAGGAATGCTGGAATGAAGGGGTTTTTTTCCATCTTAACTCAGGTTCTATCTGCATGTCACTGTTTCATTTTTTTTTGATCAAATAGTGTTTTCCCCAGAGCACTCTGGTCTCATTGATTAGAGAGGTTTCATGGTGATCTCACACTGAGGCTTTTCTTTTTTAATCCCATTGTTCAGATCACGCTATCCAAAATTATAGGCAAACATGGGATTAATGTTTTCTCTCCAATTTCTTCATTACAGTTTCATGGAAGTGCTTTATAATATATTTTTGAAAAGTTATATTTTTATATTGTCTCATTGAAGTCATAGCCGTGCATTACAAATAGAGAAACTGAAACATTAGCTTAGTATTTCGTAACAGAAATAATTTAATTTGAAACTGTGAATAGTTAATGCTTATCCATCAACTCGTACTATATTTCAAGCAGAAGGTACTTGTGAAAATCTGTGTATGGCTCCTTCAGCATTAATAAAAAAAAAAAAGAAAATACAAACCTTAATGGACAGACATAAAATTGGTTTATGTATGTGGTATTTAAGCATCTTAGCTAGACATGTTTTCTTTCTGTAGTCTCTGTGTCATTAATTAGAAGAGGATAGAGGTAAATCTTGACAGTGGTCCCTGGTCCATTGGGCAAAAGAATGTGAAAACCCAGAAGGGGTGGGTCTAGGATCTGAGGCTCTGCATGCTGTAGTGTCTGGGTCTTTGGGACTCTCTGTCTTATGTACTCCAGTTTCTCTTCTGGTTCCTTCCTCCTCTGTGTTCTAGCTATTCTCCTGATAGCACCCAACTGATGTCTAAGAAAATGGCAAACATTTCTCAGTCCCTAGGATGACAGGTCCTTAGCTATCTCATGGCTAAGCCTACATCCACACCATTGCACAGCACTCCTGTGCAAGAAGGGGAAATGTGTTGTAGACCAGCAGAGAGCCTGCACGATCTGGGTGACCAGGGTGGTGCAGAGCCTTGCAGATTTGAGCAGGTCTTCATTGTGGTAGTATGGTGTGGCTTCCTAAGACAAAAACATACTGTACTTGTCACTGTTGCACAGTATTCAAGTACTAGGGCATCCCAACAGACTAGATTTGAAAATGCTTTCAACTGGAGGCATGTATTTTCTATCTTAGCTGCTCTATAAAATAATAAATTTGATCAGTTTGGCCTGAAAGATGGTTAAAGGTTGTGTTTGGTCCTAGAAGGTTTGTGCATTCTGTAATTTGGCCAAGTGAATGGAGTCTTAATAACTACTATTATACAATAAAATATTACTGCCTGTGCTTTCTGTAACAGTTTAAGTTGGTCTTAATTTAGTAAGACTGAATTGGTATGTTTTTGTAGCTTTTTTTCTTCTTCCTAAGTAGTGCATTTGAAGGCAGTTTTAAACAAGGCCCAGATTAAAGTGCATTTCATGTGCATGCAATTTATTGTGCTGTTCTGAACATGAAGCATACGAAGAGCTATAGAAAATTTCTTGAAAATTTAGGAGACTTAAACTTTATCTTAAACTTTAAATTGCAGGATTTTGTTCAGAATTCCAAATTTTAAAATATGCAGTTATCAAAGAGGGCTATCTGCCCAAGATTTCTTTTGAAAATGGCTCTGGAGTTAAATGCTTTAAAAATGTGTTTTTGTGCTCTTGAATTTTCTTTTCTTTTCTTTTCTGAAAGGAAGCATTACTTAAGGAAATAAGTTGTTGCCATAGGAAAATTATTGATATTTTTAGAAGTGAATTGGAAAGCAGTTAGCTGTAACTTCATGATTAAGGAATGACTACCATTGTTTATGTTGTAAATGAAGATACTTTCTGTGTAAGGGTATAGGAGGATTATGTCATGAGAAAAAGGGTGAAGTAATTAAAAGTGAAAGTGTTACAGGAAAGAGTGAATGTTCTTAGGTGAGGTGAAGGTTTTTGTTTTATTTGGTGTGTTCACCTGCATTAAAACTACTGTGAAAATAGTAAAGATGTTTATTTAAGGAATATATGACTCATTTTCTCCACTTCATGTTTTACAAGTGAGACTTAATACCCAGACTCAGCTGTAAGTCTTTAGGTGTCAGCTATAAGATCCAAATTTATCCCACATATCTTTCTCCACTTAGTTTTATTGCTTTATTGGCTGTTGAGTCTTCTGACTTCAGCTGGCTAATAGGTAGGCATGTAGGCCTCTGGAAGTCCAGGTAAAGAAGTACAAGAACTTGAGTATCCTTGAAAATGCATGCATACAGCAGAAGTGAGCGTTTGCTCTGTGTATGAATATGTGTAACTGAAAGAGTACAGCTGCTATGGCACAGAGACATCATAAATGTTGCTGTACCCTTATCCTCCTTTTCAGACTCTGCTTGTTACAATGCACATACAGCCAGTTCCTTGCGTTGTACAGATAATCAGCTATTTTCACTAGGATGGACTTAAAGGTGTGAGTTGCTGACATTGTGAGTTGCTGAATTAAAACTTCCTCTTTTTATGCTTCAATTTCCAGATAGGGATATTTTTTTCTTATTATGCAGGTCTTGGTTTCTGTGTCTAACCCAACGTTTTGGTAAAAATCTTCCTGTGTAAATAGGCAGTGGAAGCTAAACCTGTGCTAAAGCATAAGAGCCCTAATAAACCTGGTATCACTATAGCAATTACAGTATAATAATGAGAAACCTTTGAATAATCTTAAAAATCCCCACGAAAACCTAAAACCAAACCCCATGCAACAGTGTAGAGTCAGTAGGATCCCTATGGTATTGTGCATTTTTTGAAGACTGCCTCTATGTGCCTGTGTGAATAGTGATTATAGAGATCTCAAATGAGTATATGGTTAGTATGTTTTTCTGTTAGTGATCAGTTCTGGACCCATATTTTCTTCTCCCCCACTCTGTCCTCCATATATTGTTGTGCTTGTTCTTTTTGGTGAAGGGCCTGTATTGAATTATGATTTGTTTATTGGCTCTTCACAGGCTGCTTGGTAGTGCTTGCTTTTTAGACACAGTGCTTCTGGGATCTTTCCTCTTCAACCTTCTTTGTCTGGCAATTCCAGTGTCTGTACTTCAGAAAATTTATTTAGATTGTTTTGATTGAGAGATGTGGTGATTTTTTGATGTATAATTTTATAAGGATGTGCAGTGTTGCTTTTGCAGTCTCAATGTGTGCTTCTCCTTTCAGATGCATATATAAATGGTTACCGGTTGTGACTAAAAAATGTTTAAGTTACAGCTTCATGCCTTCTTTTTTTTTTTCTTTTTTTTTTTCTTTTTCTTTTTCTTTTATTTTTTCTTTTTCTTTTTTTTTTTTTTTTTTTTAATGAATCAGAGCAGTAGGAAGTGAATTAGGAGTAGAACATTCAGAATAAAAAGTTTGCAGTATGTAATTTTTGCTCAGTGACTCTGTGTCCTCTCCAGTTGTGCACTTCTCTTGAGATCTATTGTGGGAAGGTCCCCACTGGGCCATCATGCTGACAATATGAAGTTAACCAAGGTAGAATTTGATTGTGAAAGCCTTCTTAAAATATGAGTTGTAATACTTGCCACAAGTTTGTGTCCTAACAAAGTTCAAAATCAGGCTACATTGCTTTCCAGTTTTTTCAAGGCTTTTTTATTGTAGTTTTTTTCAAGTATGTAATATACACGAGAATCACTCAGTTTTATCAGTGATAATTCATCTTTCTGATGTTTTTGTTCTTGTTAGGCTTTCTAACTGTAAAAATATGCTTGATACTGATGGGTAACATAAACTGATGGACTTGCTTATAAGCAGCTACTTAATTTTTTTTTCTTTCAAAGAATTATGGGCATCAGGAAATATAATGGAAAAAATCAAATTTTCTGAAAATAGATATGTGAATGGTTAAGGGAGCATCCTTTAGGGCAGCAGACATACATTACTTGTATAGGTCACGTAACTGACATATGTTAATTGCGTGCTTGGAAAGTATTCTACTGACATAAGTTCTTTCATTTGGGTTTTTATCTAACTAAACCAATTAGAAAAGATCATGACACTCTTTCATACTTAATTTTAAACTTTTAGCTTATGTTTCATATGGTTACAAAGATTCTTGGAGGGTCAGTTCTTTTAAAAGGTGAAATTTCTGTTGTATTACACATCAGCCTCGCTGGACGTAACTTCAAGTATTAAAACCAATAGTTTCTCAATATTGCAGTTAATAAATTTAGTTGTGAAGATTTCTTTTGTGTGTGTGTATGTCTTCATCCTCTTACAGAGAAGTCTTGAGATTTCTGGATTTTTTTTCTATTTTTGCTAATTCTTTAGTGAAAAGTGTGTGTTTACTCTTAATTTGCAAACATGACTTGCAGTCTCCAAACTGATATGCCATCAAGTACATACTCCACAATTGGACTGTTCGGTTTTTTCCATGTAGATTTGTTTTGAGGGATGAATGCAGCCTGAGATTGTGGATATGGTACGTTTTCCTTTTTTCCTTACTGAAGTAAGGTATCACCAGTAATAATTAAGTAAGCAATTCTCAAGTGAATGTCTTCCTTATAGAACCTTCTTACAGGAAATACACCAAAATTAAAAGCATGATATCCTTTAAAAAATATTTTTAGCTTGTGTCCAGATAGGAGACAGAGAGTACTTTCTCCTATTTGTTTCAGAGTACACCTTTGGATTTTTGGGATGCTTAAATTGACCTGTTGGACTTTCTAAGTAAGGTCTTGTCTCTCATGTCTCTGTAAAGCCATTAAGTAAATAAGGTCTCTGTTAAAGCGTTAACACAGACATTACTTAGGCACGAAATTTAGCTTTCTTCAGTTAACTCCAAGGAACTTGCCATAAGATTGTTGTGAAAAGGAAAAGTTCAGATCCATGGATTCCACTGTTGCAGCCGAGTTAGGAGCAGGAGAACAGATTTGAAATCTTCTGTTTTGGCTTCCAGTGTCCTGGAAGGTACTAGTATTTGATAAACAGATACCATTAAAGACTGTAAAGAGGACTGAAGGCTGTTTAAGGGTTTATGTAGTGGAAGTTATTATTATTAAGCTGTTCTTAGTTTATGTGATTTTTCTGATTCCTTCCTGCTGGTCTTTTAGCTCACCATTCCAAGGCCAGAGAGGAATAAGCTCTGTCTCTTAGAATTATTTTTACTTATCTGTCATTTCTTGAGCTTGCTGATGTTAACTATTCATAGCGTGGAAAAGGTGTTTTCTGCAGGCAGTTGTAGTGGGTTTGTCTGAGATGAATTCATTTTCCCACAGCAGCCCTCACAGTGCTGTGCTTTGCATCAGTGGCTAGAAAGGGCTTGATAACACACCAGTGTTTTGACTACAGCTGAGCAGCTCTGGCATAGCATCAGTGCTGTACCTTCAACAGTTCCCCCACATCAGTAGGCTGGCTGGGGGCGCAGAATCCTGAAGGGGACACAACTAGGCCAGCTGACCCAAAATAACCAAAGGATATTCTATACTATGTGAAGTAAGCTCAGATAAAAAAACTAAGACAAAGAGGAGGAAAGGAGGCAGCATTTGTCATTTTACAAAGTTTGCCTTCTGCAGCGGTTGCTACACATGCTGAAGCCTTACTTCCAGGGAAGTGGCTTGCTGATGGGAAGTGGAGAATTAACCTTCTTTTTTCTTCTTTACTTCTGCACGTGCAAACTTTTGGTTTTGCTTTAGTAAACTGACTTAACTGTAGAGTTGTTTTTTACTTTCTCTCCCCTGTGAATGTGGGAGGGGAGAGTAATAGAGTAGCTTGGTAGGCACCTGGTATCCAGCCATGGACAACCCATCACAGAATCAAAAAGCATTGGATAGAGAGATTTTAGAAAAATTGTGGGAACTAAGTTTTTGGACAATGTGGACTGTTCAGAACAGTGTCACATTTTTCCCTTTTGGAAGGAAGACACAGTAACCATTTATGCAAGATGCTGGTTTCCCCTAGACAGAAATCATGGAAGAACAGTGTAAACTATTCTGTGGTGTCAGCCTTCTGAGTGAAGTATCAGCAATGGCTTTGAGACAGCCATGTCTGAGCAAGCTATTTATGATCATTACCAGCACAAAAAGCTTTGTGCTTCCTTTTTCTGTGCCTTCATAAATGCTTTCTGGCAAACAATGGTCTGCCAGCACAGGTGCCTGTATGACAGGGAAGTGAGCAACTAAACAAACACAGGAGATCTGGCCAGTGAGTAAACTGGCTTGAACATTGCTGTGAGAACCAGTGGAGAAGGTGGTTGGCAGAGTCTGCTCTGATAAATGAGGGCAGCAATTTTTAAACTCTTCCTTGCTAGACAGGCTTGCAAGGACTGCCATAGGCTCTAACAGTTATCTGACATTTCCAGCAAGGCAGTTGAACTAGAGAACTGCTACATCAGGGAAAGAGGAACCAGTTTCTAAAGAGATATATCAGGTAGTTTGATGTGTTTTTCTCCATCTTAAGCATGGTCTAGAAAGTTATTACTGTTCTTGGGGGCTCTCACAGAATTAGATTTTGGAGGTCATAGATGGGAGTATTTCATAGATGGAAGATGATCTTGGCTCTGCAATTAATTTAAATGTGTCATTGCACAAGGATGTTTTTGGTCCGCTCATGGTGTGACTGATGTGATATTTCATGGAGTGTCCATTGGAAATTGGCTGAGTTGAGATAAAGTCCAAGATTATTTCTGTATAGGATGCCTTTTTCTGTAACTGTCTGTAGCAAGTATGTTTCTTTTGCCCAACATTTCCAGAATAAATTCAGATTTTACGAACTTCACTTAATAAGCTACTAACCCAAAATAGAACAGTTTAGTTGGGATGAGTTTGCAAAATTAGTGATGGCAAAATGAAACTTTGTGGAGGAAAATCTGACATCTTATGTGCATTGGAGTTTTTGTTTTTGTTTTTTTTTTTTTTTTTTTAGTTTGGTTTTGTTCAGTTTTTATCTGTATGCCTGTCTTACCCAAAGGTAGTTTTCTGGTACTTTCTTAACAATCAAATGACTTTTTGTCCTCAAGTGTCTGTTTTCAGTAGTAGCAAGTCCTAAGTCAAGCCTCTTGGCTGCTGTAGGCTGAGTATCCATCAGAATAGACTTACAGAATTTATTTTGCTAAGAATGGCAGTTTTTATGGTAAGTTCTGTTTGTCTCACTTCTCAAACTTTAAATGGAGACAGAAGCTGCATTCTTAGCATTCTATCCATAGTGGGGGAATGAAGGAGGGAACTCGTGCCTTTCAGTAAAGAGTGTAAACCTGGGATTTGCTCTTATGTGGAGTTGCAAAATATGCTAACAATCCTCTGTAACTTCTGTTTTTGCTGCTATGCTCGGTTGGTTAAGATCTGTCCAGTTGTAAAAAAATTTGGTACAGAATTTTAGCTTTAGAGACTCTTTGTTAATATGCAAAGTAAGAAAAAATAGCTCCTATCATGTTAATTCTGATTGCCAGTCTTAGGGTCAGTGGGGCTTACAGTATTACCAATCTGTTACTCTCAGTATTTAAATGATACTGTCTGAGACCTTTGGGTTTTTTTTTCCCTTGTCTCAGTTGCTCTTTATACTCTTGTCAAAGTGAGCAAAAATGAATATAGGCATGTTCAATTCAACTAAAAAAAACCTCAAAAAGAGACCTATTATTTAATCATATTCTTAATTAAACATGAATTGTTGTTAGGCTTTTTTCAAATCTTTCAATTTGTTCTGTTACACTTTTTATAAATGTGTTGAGCTTTCAAAAAATGTTTTGCATATTGATATTGTAACTTAAAACATACTCAGAATCCAGATGCATATAAGTACAGAGATTATACCAGCATTTTTTAAAAATTTATTTTTCATGGAAGGGTTTTAAATGCTTGTTTTGTTACTGTATTGTTATAGCAGCTATTTTTAAGGGACAGAAGGCTGACAAATAGGTAGCAAGAGGTATTGGAATGTGAGGTAGTCGAGGCTGAAACTATTGAGAAAATGTCCTAAAAATACTGTGTATTTTTATATTTAAATCTGTAAATATCATTATCTCTAGCCTTGACTTTGGGGTATTTTTTGGATGCTTTTGGATGATAAATACCTTTTGATCTTAATTACATATAGTCAAGATAATCTCTGGGTCCTCATTTCTAGATGCTTAATTAAACACTGCAGAAGGATTTAAAATACATTGTAACATTTATAGTAATGAAATTTGTCTGAAATGTTCTAGTGTATCTTACCTTAAAAGGATGGTTCTTAATATATGGTAAAATAAAGGAATGCTTAGTATAGCTGCATTTATGAGTGTGCCTGTGTAACGACACTGTTTTAATTACAAGGTCGTTGTGCTTTCAGAAGTATCTGTGCTTACATTAAAAAGTTGCTTTTTTCCTTTAGCTGATGTTACTAGTGCCTTAGGAAGTAGTGAGTGGAATTACTGTTCTGGTCCATCAGGAAATTGAGTGTGGGGTAGCATAGGCAATACTGAAGAGCAACAGGCAATAATTAGACCCAAAGAGTTCTCATATGATCACCTGCAATACATCAAAAGAAAAGTTTGCCATTTAGCAATTCCAATTTAAAGAGCAAAAGGCTGAACCATTCACTGACTTGAGAACTGAGCAGGTTTATGAGAGATGAAATGAATAAACTTGATGTTTCTGAGTACTTTGGATTTACAAATCAGAAATAAAAGGTGCTTTCTAATCAAAGGAAAAATAGCCTGGGCACTGATCAGCTGGAGGAGATGTGCAGTTGGCTTCATTGTCAGTACTACCTTTCTCCATCTTACTAAATGAGTGTAGAATCTGGATGGGCCCTGGGAGGAGTAATTAGAGGCTTATTTTTCATGTTGAGTGCAGTTAGATTTTTGTAATTTTGATTGAGAATTGCAAGTTTGCAATTGCAACTGCAAAGACTAAATTGTTTTTATCAGTGTCTAAATGTAAGCAGTAAAGTCTAAATTGTTAGTGTACCTGGCCAAAGACAGTTTTCAATTAAACATTCAGTTGCAAGAGACTGTGGTGTGATATTTAATGTGAAGCACAACATTTTTTTAAATTCTCATATTAAGGATATGTTATTATGGGGCAGTTATATATTGTGGTCATTTTTTAAAATATATTTTTCTCCTTGAATTTTTCTCCTTTGCTGTCTGTTTAAGGGAAAAATTAAGGGAAAGGTGAAAGTCTCTTCTACAATTCTTCTTTCCTCCTTACAAAAAGGGGTATGGATACAACTTAATTTTCAGACCCTAATTTCAGATTTTGAAATCTGGGCCCTATTGGTATCAGTAAAATCCCCCCATGTGTAAATGCACTTGCTTTGGGGAAGGGATTGGCCCCAGTCCTAAACTAAACATAGCTTGATTTAAGTAATGAGTTTCTGATTTGACTTCAGTGAGGCCCATTGTGTATATAACATTTTAACTTAAGAGTATATGGTGTAAAAATAGAATGGAAGAGTGTTTGAAAGGGCACTGCTGATTTAAGTTGATATTTTCCAGTAATGCATTTTGTATACTTTACCACAAGGCCTTTTTATTTATTCAAATACACTTTTTTCCCCCCTGCATGTCACTTGCTGATTTACAATTTGCAGCAGAAATGTTTGCTAGCCAGCAGAGGTATTTTGCTACTCTGTTCTCCCGGAGCACAGTGTTTTGTCTGCTGTCTCTTCAGGGGCAAGGTTGTTGCCCTTGTTTGTCGCTCTTGTACACTGGTTGGTCTGGGCACTGGTTGGTGGGAGTGCATGAGCAGAGCAAAGGAACCGTGAATGAACCACAAAGAGCCTGTAAGAGTGAAACCAGTGATCTGCAAAGCGCTCTCAAGCCAAACAAGCAAGAAGGCTAGTGATACGTGGAGTTAACTTTTCTCAATGATTTGGCATTCTTTTGCTAGCAGAGCTGATAAGAGCATAAACCACTATTTCATGGTTTAATTAAGTCCACGAGGGGTATTTAGTGAAGTCACGTGCTCTTGATTCTCTACAGTATATGTGTATATTAAGGGTGAAGGTGTATCTCTTTACCTTTGTAGTCCTGACTCCTACATAGGAGATATGTAGCTGTTTTTCATGAATTGCACTTCTATTTTGCTCTGTTATTGTTACTGTATTACTGTAAAAAAAAAATAATAAAATTGCAGGTTTTTAACAGATGTGGAGATTGCTTTACCTTTGAGGCATGAGTCATGTATGTGTTCACACAGAGATCCTTGTATGCTCACACCTATTTGAATTAGAGACCTCTTCTGTTTGTAAGTGGTATTTAGCTGGAGTGTTCTTGGTGCCCTCCCCTGTTTCCTGACAACACTTGGCTATTTTTGTTTTTCCCTGAGCTGTGCAGTTTTTTCCTTGGAGTTTCTGGACTTCGAATCTACTTGCCCTGCATGTCATTGGCATCTGCAGTAGTGGCTTTGTGGTCTCTTCAAGCTCTTGTGTATTGTAGAGCAGGGCCAAAAGATGGTGGCAAGGTGCAAAAGCTTCTCAACAGCTGTGAGATGGGTGCTTGCTTATTTAACCTGTCTGAGCATGTACTCCAGACTGTGGATTTGTAGGGCATAGTAGTAGATCTCTCTTTCCCACATCATCTGGGAATGAGATAACTTTATAATACAATATAGGTCTGCAGTCACCTTTGTCTATCAGAGACAGCACAATCCCCAGGTATTAGTAGAATAATGGCTTTGCTTCTAGGATTTACCTGAAGGCATAGCAATGGCCTGTGTATTAGAAACAGAAGAGGGAAGGGAAACATCTTACAACCCCACAGATGGTGTGCAGTGGCTAGGTTGTTCTTATCTGCAGGTGTGGCAGAAGCACATCTCTGCTTCACTGCTGGTTTATGTTATCTTGCCCAGTAGGAAAGAAGGGTCAGGAGTTCTAGCTTTCTAGAGGGATGTTTTTTATGTTGTCATCATGTCTGGCTGTCTTGACAGTCAGAGAAATTTTAATTGTTAGGGTTTAGGGATAGACAGGAATATACCTGTGTTTTGCCAAAACACTTGTATCTGCTGTAGAGGATCTGCCTATGCTGTTTGACCTGAAAACAGATGGTCTCTCATGTTGTCAGTTTTGCTAGCTGATAGCATCCTTTCCTTTGCCTCTTATTTTTTTAGGGTTTTTTTTTCCCAAATGAGATGGCTTTTACACTGCTTAGAGACATTGGCTTCAGTTTTTCCTTATTCTCTTCTCAGACTTGAGGTAAAATAGTCACAGTTGAAGGCTTTATAAGCTTCACCTCCAGCTCTGATGACCCTTTTGTATGCACTCTGTTGCTGTCTCTGTAGGTGGCCCAGCAGGTGTATATTGCCTCTTTGTCCACTCTGCCTGCAGTTTCCTTTCTCTAAAGTGAAAAAAAAGCCAAACCAGACAACCAACCCAAACCCACAACACACTCTCTTGTTCTTGATGCACTTAGCCACAAGTCTTACCAGTTATACATGTCCTTCAGTTTGTCACTACCTTTATCTTCCCGTAGTCACTGTGGAATTTTACTTCATAAAATTTCATTGCACTACAGAAAGGATTTTTTTTTTTTTTTTTACAGCCTGTTTTTCTAATATCTCAGAGGAGAGCAATAAAAAAAAATTATTCTGAAGCACTCATCTCCTCTCCCTTTTCCTTCAGGCTTTGTGACTGGCTGTTCTCTTGGCCATTCATAAAATTAGTTGGTGTCTCACTTGATTTCAAGACACTGCAATGGCAATATGGAAGTGAATGTCACAGAAAAAATGTCTGTATTTTTTTAATGATGCAGATCTGCTAACAGTAAAGTGATTGATTGGCTTCTTTATGGCACTAAGGTATGGTTATGATGTCTTCTTCAGTGGGAATGAAATAGCGTTCTCTTAACTGAGACTCAAGAAACTGTATTGTTGACTTCAAGCACCCTTTTTTTCTTTTCTTCTCAACAGAAGTGTAAATTTTAGGCCCAGTGCCCAGAAATTTTGCCAATGTCCTATTCAGTTGCATACAGGTGACTGGAGTAAGGAGTAACCTTACGTACAGGAGTTATCTGGAGTAAGGCCCTAGGGTTGTTTTCATAACAGCTTTCTCCTTCCAATGTAAAGTTTAATTAGGATTAGTTTTACTTAATCTGTGGTGGGATGCACAGGTCTTGCAGCCAAGTGGGGGGAATGAGAAGTTGCTGTCTTTGGGTGACAATGGTGGTGTATATTACTGTAGTATAGCAGTATTGATGAAAATGCTGTAAAGTCACAGGATGTTCATCAAGACAGAATAACTTAACATATTGGGGATTGAGTTTTGCTTTTCATTGTGCTCTGGATGTTGTGAGTACCTTAGCAAAAGTTTCAGTCACTTCATGACCTGGATGCTGAGTGGGAGATTTGGACCTCTGAGACAGACAACTACCGATAGATCCATTCAGAGAATAATCATTGAAATACCAATCCAGTTCATGGTTGTGCTGAAGTGGTGTGTGTTGTGATTTGAACACTGTAGACTAGTGAGAAAGTTTGTTGCTCTGTTAAATAATACACATGCTCCTGTTTGGACTTGCTTCTGCCTAGCCTTGGAAGCCCGGAGATACTTTTCGTTTTTACTTTTTCCAGCAGTAATGTCTTCTGGGTTTTAGGATAATATTGGACTAATATTTCTTGAATTAAAATTTGAAATTAGTGATCACCTACAATGATCACCTACAATTTCGAAATATCCTTATTGAGAAGAAAAACACTGTAAAACAAGATAATGATTTGGGTAGCTGTAATTTCCAAGTAGATGAAAGAAATGAGACCATAAAATCAGGTAGTATCAACCAGAAATTGTGTTGTTTCATTGACATTGTAAACACTTAGGCTGGCCCAAACCAGAGTTTCTGCTCTTTTGTTTTTGACCATATACCTGTGTGAAGTTGCTTTCATCTGCATATTTATTCTCATTTTGGGTTACTTCAGCACTGGAAATGGCTCAGTATTACAGTGATGTCAATTAACAGCTTTTCACATTTTTCCCTGTACATTAAGATTTTCTTGCTAATGTATTGTCTAAGAAGACTACTGGTGTTCATTCTTACCACTCCTCCTTCTAAGAAACCTTTGTTATATCTCTGCAGTATGGACCAAGTCAGTGTCTTTGGAATGCTATATTTTTATGGACTGTTGTGGTGACATTTACTTGACTCTCTTTTTATCCATTTTGCAATCTGAAATCTAATTAAGTGAAGGTTTTTAATTTTTAGTCATCTTTATTGCAAACAAGTCGTCTTTCCATTGGAAATTCACTCTCCAGATGAAATCTTTGGTGTATATGCTCTCCCAAATGCTGAGAAAGACATGAGTTTGTGCACAGATATCAGATGTTGATATTAGTTATCTTGTCAGTGGTCCACTGTGTGGAGGAATAAAGTGAAAGATGAAAAAGAGTTGTCAAGTTATACAGGCTAATGAAGAATTTCGAACGAGGCAGTTGAGAAATGCACCTGATTGTGAATATTGCTATCCAGAAACTGAATACTGTCTTAAGTTTTATGAATTTGAATACTCTTCCATTGCTCTTTGTGATCTTTTCAGGGCAGGAGGGATAAAAGAAAGCTTGCATTATAAGAATTTTATATTAAAAAAAAAAAAGAAATTAAAATCCAACCAGTTGGTGAAGCTTTTGAAATCTATACTCTGTTGGGAGACCTTTTTATTGAGATCTGCATGTACTTATACGTGTGTGTGTATTGTTTATATCTTTATATCTTGATCTGTGGATTGTTATACCCCAGTCTCCTTAGTTTGGTGAAATGAGAGTCTTTGTTCTGTTGGGCTTGTTAGGTTGTCTGTGTGATGCAGGTGAACAAAGATGTGATTGTAAGGTAGCAAGTAGAGAGGTTCATTTTTGTTTGCAAGTATACTTGACAGAAAAGTGCATGTTTTAGAATTATTTCTCCATTAATATTTCAAAGTTAGTAATTCATAATCCTGCATTCTTTTTCTTCATAATTATCAGGTGATGACTCTTTCTGAATGGAAATCATTGTTGTAATTTGGACTTAACATACGTAAAGAAGCACAATGGCAATTTTATTTCATTTAGTGGCTAAATGGAAAACTGATGCTAGAACAAGCTCTGAGTATTTCTTTTTCCCTACTTAATTTTACCTGGATAGTTAGAAGATTAACTTAGATATTTCTGTGCATCTGTACATACTAAGTGTGACAGTTGAGACTTAGAGGTGAACTTGTCTGCCAAGTAGTGGTGGTTCTGCTTTGAGAGCTGTTTCCTACTCAAGTCAGTAGTGGTGGTATCTATAGTAAAGGATCATTCAAGATTACTGGTCCTTTGTGCTTACTGTTTGTTTTCTATTAACTGTCTTTTGTGTAGTTATATTGTGCTCTTGCCAAAACTCTGCATGTTTGAGCAGTTTATAAATAGTTTCTGATTGTCCTAAGTGCAGCTCATTGATGCCTGTTTTACTTTAGGCTTCAAGTGCTGTGTCCTGAGATGCTAATGTCAATGTAGAGCTGTCTTAGGCAAGTGTAAGATGCAGTTGAAATAATAGAATATGGGAGAGAATAAGTAAATGACCTGCAGATAAATACAGTAAATGGCAAACTTCATTTTAGTTCATTGTGTGTGGTTGTTCAGTTACTCATTTCAGATGAATATCTGGTTGCATATTTCTGTGACAAATAAAATGATTGTATTCTCATTGGCATGAGCCGTTAGAATTCCGGTGTGACAAATTTAGCATTATTGGCTTTGTTCCAATCAGTAATATCCAAGGAAATGTGAAATATGCTCCATTAAATGCAGTGACTAGGTCTGCCTCACTTATGTTTACCTACTACCAACAAGTTTGAAATCTGATTCACCTGCCTCTTCAGACATGTTTTCTAGGCAGTGGCTTGAGATCACTCCAGTAGCGGTTCCTTCCCTGACACTGCTCTTGCCTATTGGTAGGGCAGACCTAGGTTTGCTTTTGAAAGCAGGATTCTTAATGTGGCTGTTTGAGTTCTTCAATTACTGGCAAAGAGCCTGTACTGCAGACTTGGTTGGCTTGGTGGAGCATACAAAAGGGCCTTATTATCTATAGAAACATTTTTTAAAATTATTATTTATGCATTAGTACATACAGGAGAACAGTGTTATTTCTCTGTAGGGAAAAAAAAAAAATTCCCTGGACAGTTTGTTCCTGAAAATGACCTGAAGTAACTGAGATTAAGAACACTGATCAGATGAAAGTTTTTCAGGTGTGTAAAGTCAAAGCAGTATAAGGATATTTGAATTTAAAGAACAATGCTGGAATAAAATTAATATTGAACTATGGCAAATGCAAATCAAAATTAAAAATAATGAAATTGTCCATCAATAGTCAAGACTATTGACTCTGAGGCTATAGAGGGAACATCTTTCAAAGTAATTCTTCTACAGGAAAAAAAATGCAGGCAGTATTCAAAATGCAACTATTAAACTAATGTATCTCAAATAGAAGCAGAAAAAAACCTATATCTGAGTTCAGTGCAGAGGAAATTTTGCAAAATGACATGCATATTTTAATATTCTTCAGTATAAACACTGTTTTGACTGGAATTTTTACTGGAATTTGAAAATTAAATAATGAAATCTTTCCAATAGTGAAATATTTCCTGTTGTCTTTGCTCTATGTGACCTAAGGTTTCAATGTCAAAAGCATCTTTGTTTTTGCTTTGCATTAATTTGAATTAAAGTTTGGAATGCTTGAATACTTCCCCGTTTTTCTGGCCCTTATCGTGTGTGTTTAAGTTTGTTTTTTTGATACTTCTTTGTGTTTAGACAGTTGTCCAGACTGTATGATCTGAGATTCAAGGTGGGATTTTTGTATGAATACTGCATAGTTTTTCTGAAAATTAAATGGAGGGAGAAAGAGAAGCTGTTCTTCGAGAAAATGTTTTAATTCTTTGTTGTATTGAGTCTAATATTAATGGTCATCTTTTCTTTATATTTTTCATAGATTTTAATTTATTTTTTTCTGTGACCTCTACTCTGTCTTACTTTCTTCTAAATAAGATAGTTCTTAGTGTCTATGTCTTTTTTAGAGGTTTTTTTTTTTTGTTTGTTTCTTTGGTTTTTAATAATTTTTTTTTAAGGTTTTTAAACACCTAGCAAATGCTTTTTCTCAGTTTATTATAATGGAGGGTGAGTCACTTTGTTAGGGTTTGTAAAACTAAAGCCTAAACGTAGGTTGTAGATGGAGTCTGGGTGTTAGTCTTGAAGCTTATTGAAGGGTTTTGTACAAAACCAAGCTGTGCTAAAACAATGGTGTTCTCCAATGGTGGAGCAGAATATTTGAGTAGAGAAGCAGAAGATCCTGTATATTTCAACAAGAGCTTTTGGCACACACTAAAATGTATGTATGTGGTCTACATAATGGAGGTAAGGTGGTATGTCATAGACTGCAGCTTCTGTAAGTTGTTTGGAAAATTGCAGTATGAATATTACACTATGATATTGTAGGGAAATTTCATACTTCATATGCATTTTTTTGAGTCTAGAACTTGTCAATACTTTTCCTGACTTTAATGGCCAATAGAGTAGAAAGTAAATGTATGCACCTTGCATAAAAAGGCAAATACAGAAATGTCAAACTGTACAAATATATGATGAGGAGCACTGCTCAATTAGCAGGAAAGGAGGTAGTGCTTGCACTGAGCAGTAAGACATTCAAACCTGCAGTATGTTGTTGAGGGAAAGAGGGAAACCTGGCACTGTTGTGGTGTGTATTCATAGGAGTGCCTGTGTCCAAACACTAGTGAATTACAGTTAGGCCCTCACATGGAACACTGTACTTAAAGAAGTATATTAACTGTTACAAAGACTAAAAAGGAATGGTTCTAGCAGTTTGGACCAGAAATGCAGAGAGGAAGAAATGAAGCTGTGCAAAAGGAAGGTGAGAGGAAAATGAAACGGACAATATTGTTATAATGCTTTGAATAAAAGGGTTTTTAGGAAGCTGGAGAGAATTTGGATAGGTGTGGTCAGATGCTGGGGATAGGTTCCTGAGGAACATGGTATAAGGGTTCTCATGGGTTCGAGAGCCATTTAATGGTGTTACCCAGTAGGTACTGCCTCCTGCCTTCTGGAGAACTGAAAGATAAGGAGCCAGAAACTACCATATGGCAGCAGCTGCTCCTCTTGAGTACGAGGTATGTCTTTGCTAGGAAGAATCTTATGTTTCCTGCAAAATGTTTAATCAAGTTAGCATCTAATTTGGAAAAAAAGAATACAGTTTGATGCATAGCCTTTGGGCTGAAGAATTCTATTTCCTATAAAACATGGAAAATTAGGTGAAATTAGGGTGATTTTAATGAGAATAGAGTTTGTGTTTGTATTGGTGAAATAGACTAATATTTGGATAAGCATGTTGTCTTCTTAATATGACATTATTTACATATGTAACAAAATAATGAAGATTGGCATTTTCTCATTCAAAAGGTATTTATTTCTGATTTGATTTGGCTTCAGTGCTCTCAAGTCTTACCTATTTTGGTACTTGAGTGGGTCCCACTCACACTCTATCAATCCCTATCCTAGGGATGACAAGACTGGAGTATTGCAGAATTTCAGCAGTACTGTTTTAATTGGTCTGGTAAAGTTTACATTGCATTGGTGCGAGATGCCTTTCTTCTGTTGGAACTGAACAAAAGGCTGCTTTGGTGTAGTTGTTTGATGCTGTAAAGAGAGGAGAAAGAGCTGAGTGAAACCCAGGTCCTTCAGTGACACTGCCTAGAGGCTTTATAACACAAGCCCTTTACCTTTCTGCAAGGCAAATGAGCAGTCTAGTTTTGTGTTGAAATTATAACACTTTAGGGATTATACCCTGATACCAGTTGCTGATGCAGTGATTAAGTTGACAGATCTGTTCAGGAAAATAACATAATCCTTTCTCCCTAATTTTTTCTTACATCTTCATTATTATTTGCATGCCAGCTACAGTGCATGCTTCCATCAGTAGGTTTATAGGACTCGTTGACAGGAGCCATTCCATGTATAGCAAATCTGAACTTTAAATAAAATAAATCTAATACAGTCTTAATGATTAAAGTGTTATAAGGAATACTTAATGTTGTTAAGTATAGGGATGCTAGAATTGAAATTGTAACATTTTAAGGCAAGTAAAGAAAGCAGCATTAGGGAGTGTGAGGTGAATTTAGAATCTACCCGGAAGGGAATTGCAGAAGCTGTTAAGTTTGATGGCCTACATGTTGAAGCTCCTGAAGAATCCAGTCCCTTTCCAGGCAGAAAGATTGTTCCTGTAGGACTTAGGTAGTCTAATTTGTACTTTTTTATAGCCAACAAAGTTGTTACAGAAATCTCTTCCTCACTTAGGGGTTTTCTACAGTATTTGATACCACCTCCTTTTGTCAGATGAAGATCCAGCTGTCGGACACATGTACCACTGCTGGTACACTTGTATCCAGCAGTGCCAAGTTCTGGGCAGCAGTACTGCTCTTTGCTAGCTAGTGGTGGTGAAGGGAGAGTGTCTCTGGATTATCTGGTTATGTAACATAGGAAGCCAGGTTCGTCTGCAGAGCCAGGGGCATCTGAAACTTTGGTGGTGCATGTTGACTTTGCAACCTTTGTAAGTGGAATGAGGAAGACAGCAATTTGCCTGCTGTCCTGCTGTTTTTTTGCTGGATGTAATGAGGCTGAGTGTGCTGTACAGTGGTGTAGCAACATTGGAGATAGCAGCCTGTCCTGCTTTTCTTCCTCCCATTGCCCCACCATTGCCAAACTGGGTTGTGTTGCATAGTGCAGTGGACCTGGGGCTGCACTTGAGTTGCTCAGGGACCATAGGGTTGACTGCTGTGGACCTGGGCAATTTGGTTGCTTTTTTCTAGGCTGTGTTTGGTACCTCCTTGAGTAGGTCCCCTGCAGTGTCAGTGCTTTGGAAATAATTTCACTAAAATGTTTTGGTTGAATTGCTTAAAAATTTTTGCAGAATATGTCCAAATTAGTTAGCAAATATACTTTGAAATGTTGCCACTTTTCTGAGGTAAAGAATTGTAGGAAAGTACAAGGGATGATGCAAAATGCTGGGTGAAGTTCTACCATGCAGCTGCAGGACCTGCACCTGGTTGTGTTATGCCTCTTCTGGGCATCACCCTTAGAGTGTGGATGGTTCTGTTTGACTTTCTGGGGAAAAAAAATTACAACTTTGTGATTGTGTGCAATGGCCAGTTCCTTCTCTAGACCCTGAAAGGTCACCATCTGCTTTCCCAGTTGCTTTTTTGTGATGTTTTGTGTTTGCCTTTTTTGGTTTTAATTTTTTTTTTTCCTTTCCATTATTTTCTCAATAAACTAAGTTTTCTGTTGGGAGTGGTTTTTCTTTTCCTTCTTCTCCTTTGGACTTGGAAATAGGGATTCTGTGCTTTCAGCTTCTGGTTTTGTCTTTCCGGTCATCTCTGAAAATCTGTTGGTTCATGAATTTGAGCTTGTTCTTTTGCTGAGCATTGGGTTTGGAAGCTTTTCTGCCTTTCTGTAAGGAGGAAAAGTACCCTGTTAGATGGATGATAGAAAGAGTTGTCAGTATTCAAGTTCTGTTGGGGTTAGCAGAGAATAAATTACACAATTAAAAATAACTTCAGGGGCATTTGTGATTTCTTCTGTGGTTTACTTATGAGGCAAATCTGTATTACTAGAATAACTTGTCTGTACAGGATCAAGACATATATAGCTTTCTGTTTGGAGAAAGGGTCTCTAGACACTGTAGATCTAGATCTCTGCAGGCTTTACTAATTTTTTTTTTTTTTTTTTTTTGTGTGGGAAAGAAGACCACAGCACTTATTGCTGATCCATTTTTTTTCCTATATCTTCAACTGAGTAATAATTTGATTTCTAAAATGAAATTCCTCTAGATAATGACTCCTGCTTTAGTTTGAGGTTTAGTTTTAGGTTTTGCTTTAAAACTACTCAGGACCTTTTTAGTTTATTCCTGTTTTATTTTCAATGTATAAAATGTTTTCAAATGGATTTTTTTTCCTGTTTATAGAACAGTAGGAATTGGAAGAAGGTTGGAAGATAACAATATATTTTGCTAATAATATTTTATCAATCTACTACATTTACAGGAAGTGGTCATCAGTCAAAATTTGCTTACCTGAGCAGAAACAAAAAATGTGCAAAAGTACAGTGTGTAGGTAGGTTGAATTTTTCAGTGTGCTTAAGGTTCTTTGAGGAGAACCTTAATTCTAAGGGAGTGGGATTAGCTCTCAAAATGTAAGATTTTGGGTTTTCAAATATTTAGGTAGTAGATTCAGCAATGAGGTGTTGAAGGAACTGGCTTTGAAGTATATTGATATGCTCCCTACGTTTTTGAATTTTTATTAAAAAGGTGATGTGGAATGTTGTGTATATGCATTTGAGTGGCCAAGAGAAATTTTTTTAAAGTCTCTCTTACATGTACTTTAAAATTTTGCAAATACTTTTTTTAAGATTTGTAAACATGGTGTTCCCAAAAGTGATAGTCTTCCCAAATTCGAACCCTACTAATTTATGAAGTGGTTTGGCATCTTCAGTTTTTGATGGATGGTTTTACTACATTCAGTGCATTGAACAATAGCTGTTACACTTCAATATCATTTACTGCAGTCTGTAATCATAACAAAAGTTAGTTGAGGTGCTGTGATTGTAAATTTGAAGCAGCTCTGCCACACAGTGAGTGGTTGAGTTCTGCGTTTTGGAATATGAATAAGAAATATGTTTCATTTATCCTTTTGAAAAAAAAAAAAATCCTTCGTATTAACAGTCTGCTTTACACATAAACATTCTCTGGAATCCTTAGTGTTCCTTCAGCTGAAATGGCAATGGCTGAAAAGATCCACGAAAAGCCCCTTTGGTTTTGCTCATACAGAAATGTGTGTTGTTAATAATGATATGATGAAATACTTTGGGATAGCATTGTGTTTAATTTAATAAAATTATCTTTGAAGATGAAAGATTCAATTTCAGGACTGTTTTGTTTTTTCTTTTAACATCAGTAAGTAGAATTTCAGTGGCTTTGTTTTTTATTGCAAGTCTTAAACAGTGGTGCTATGCAGTGCAGCCAGATTTTATATTTATGGCCTAAACATAGAGTAGGAAGGAGGTGACGTTTCTAAATTGGGTATTATGCCATTTAAAATGTAAAATTTGTTACATTCTTGTGAATAAGGGAGGAATTTGGGTGGATTGGACTCTGGATCAGTAAAAGCTGACAAACTATTGGGGGAAAAAAGTGAGTATGATAAAGCATGAAGTTCAAAACAGATGAGTTAGCTTTGGGATTTTGCCAAATTGGGTTTGAAAGTAGCATGGTCACGTTCCCAGGAATATGTCATGACATGCTTGGGATTCATTAAGCTAAGATGAGCAGCAGAGTCGGTAAACCTCAAGAATTGCTTGCTTTTGTGATGACTCTGTTTTACATTTTGGCAATATCTGTTTGAATTTAATGATACACTATGGAAAGTCCCAGAAGTGATTTTGAAGAATTTTTCCTTTCTGTTGTCATGTATTGTTTGTTATGTTCAGTTAGAATTCAGTTTGAGGAATGTGAACTTTCTCCTATGGGCTCCTAGCTCTTGTCCCAGAATCCCAAATGGTTGAGAAAAAGCTATGCTTGGCATGGGTTGGTTTCTTGTCCTTCAGGGTAATCTATCAGTGTGCTCTTTTTGCATCCAAGACAGTCTCTAGATTGTTTTGGCTTTCCTAGAGCAAGGCAGGGTAGGTATTTTGCCATTAGGGACTGTGGCTTTCACCAGTAGTTTCTAAAAATTATTTTTGTGGTGATGTGTTTCTTCTCAGTCTCTCATGTAGTGCTTAAAAGAAGCTGAGACCAGAGAAGCCTGTGGTGGAATTGCAGTTCCCTGTGCAGGTGAGAGCCAGTGTTTAAAGTGCAGCGATGGTGTGGGTAGACTGGTAAATGAGGGGTTTGAAAAGTTGTAGTTCCAGATATCCTTGGTATCAGGATGACAGAAGTTGTTGTCCTGACTTAATTGCTGTGATAAGGAGGGCAGATGAGTGTTTTTGTTCATGAATTTATATATTCTGAACCAAGCAGTAGGATCCCTTGTTAGTCAGTAGTGCTTGAGACACATGCAGGTGCCAGGGTAGGAGGAATAAGGACTAGTAGAGCTTGAGAGCCCCATGGGATGTGATTCAGCTTATTTAAATTTGGGCTAGATCTGATACTTCATGAAGGAGTACCAGACAGACCTGTTTTGAAAAACTGGATCTGCAGATGAAAAGTCATTCATTTATTGAGAGTAATCTTCAGCTTTGTTCTTTCCAAAGCATTAAAATGAGTTTGCCTTGTAAAAGAAACCTTCTTTGGTTGAGCACTTCTGTATCCATGTTGTCTCTCATTTCCAGTCTAGCACTTTTTGTACCAACAAATTTTACAGAAGCCTCTCATCCAAGACTGTATGTTTTGCTTCCTGTAAAAGTAGGTACTTTAGAACAGAACTTAGAACTAAGGCATGCTTTTGTAAGAATGTTATCATATGTAGATTTTTGTTTGTATTAAATCCTTTCTTGATTTGAACAAGAATGCAAAAGTCATGTTTCAGAGCTCCTGAGTCAGAAGATATATTTGTCCCTATGAACATATATAGGAAGAGGGAGCAAACTGTAGAGTTCTACTTTATGTTAAAGTGGAAGGCCAGTTATAAAATTTAGTAATCTTCACAGAAAGTGACTGGAAAATTGCTGTAGAGAGCTGCATCCATACTTTGCTCTTGATGAGAAGAAATACAAAAACATCAGTAGAGAGTGGAAGATAGATAAGTATTGGAAGTAACAAAGTTCTCAGAGGAGCCTCCTGTCTTTCTTCTAACTAGGCTAAGTCACAGCTTTTCTTCCTTGTTTGTTGGATCACTATAAATAATTGACATTTGAAATAATTTTCCTCTGAAATTTATCAACATTTTAAAAAAGAAGGCTGTCAAATTGGAAAACAATAACAAAAGCAGAAAAATAGAACTAACCAAGGATGAACTTTCTACACAGAAATTAGAAAACTTAAAGGTTTGTGTTTCAATCTCTTGTCAATTAGTCTGACTATAGACTTCACAGGAAGCCCATAGAAATTAATACACAAAGGATTTAGAGAATACTTTCAAAGTGCACAAAGCCATAGTATAGTGGAAGTCTTAGTAGAATTAATTCTTCCTCAATAACATGAAATGTAGAAACTTGTAAATCCTTTTTAAAAGAAAATTTATGGCTTCTTAATTTTATCTGCTTATCTAGAGCTATGTCTGCCCAAACTAGGTATCTAAGCATTTAATCCAAAGTTTAACAAGTTTATCCTTATTAACAAAAAAAAGGCACTTCAGATCATGCATCTTTTCTCTGTATGTTCTTCATGACTTGCTTTGATGATTTCTCTTTGGTGTTTTTGAATCATTACTTAACAGGCATTGGTAAATATTGATATTTTAAACTGGGGGCTAATTTGTGACAATATATGGGAAGCATGAAGGTAACAGTAGTTAAGATCTTTTAGTACCTGTGGGTTTATTAGCATTTTGTTGTCATTCTCTCCCCGTGAAAAGACAATTGAGCAAATGAAGAAAACCATGTGTAGGTGCTGGATGCTGACTGGCACTGTGCAGGGGAAGTGAGGTGGTGCATGTGATTACCCCCCTTGGCTGTGCTCTTGCTCCTGTCCCAGAGGGGTCTGTATTTGCTGTAGGAATGGTTGGACAAGGTATTGTAGCAAATCCTGTGTGAACTTCAGTATAACCTACCAGAAGTAAATCAGTGGTACCACAGTTGCTACTTGTGCTTGCAGCTTGCCAGCAGCCCTCTGGAACAGTCATGATGGAAAAGTTTAGGATGGCAACTTCATTCACCCTAGTTCAATTTTAGCATCACAGATGATCAGTTACTTATTGTATGCTTTCTTAATAGTGTTTTCCATCATACAAGTATTCATCCTTTTGATAAAATGAATATGGACAACAGAGTGCTTGCCTTGATCTTCAGATACAATTTCTTGGCTAAGATACTGTAAATTGAGGCTGTGGCTATTACATTGTCCCATCTGCTGTGGCATAGTGTAACCATGGCTGTAACCACACAGCACAGCTGGACCAAGAACCCAGCTGGCTAAAAACTTAAAGAGCCAGCCAGGAGCAGGACTGTAGACTTCACTGCTCTGAAACACTATGAAACACTTGTGAAAATTTTGCTCAGTGATGAGTCACACTGTATTGAATCTTTCATTAGAAAACACAAGTCAAAATCTTCCTTTTCAAAACCTTAGTATAAAACTTAGCTTCTGAATGTAAGAATTGTCCACTGAATGTGTAGAAGGTTTCTCTCTGCCACTTCAAAATCCAAAAACTTGCTATTCATTAAAATTTTATTATTGCAGTCTGTAGTGTATTGTGGTTGTTTGTATTCCACCTTCCCTGTAACTGATTTACTGTCACTTTTAAACTAATTTTAAAGTATCCTAAACAGTCTTACTCTCAAATAATGCTTTGAGACTCAAGTGATCAGCATTCTACCAGCTATCTGTAACATACCTGGTTTTCCTTGTTCTGCTTTCAAAGCTTTTGTTAGGTATTTAATTTATCGAATCATCTCAACTTTGCATTGCAGTTGCTTAAAAAAGTTCATGTCAGTACTTTAGAAGTAGTAGATCTTCCTTTCCAGGAATCTCCAGTGTCAGCGGCAAATGGTTTGTGTGCATTAGAATTTGTTTGATAGCTGTTTAAGTTCAGATTCTTAAAAAAAAAAAAAAAGAAATCGTGTGTTTGTGTCTAATTCTTGTTCTGCATTTTACTTAGATGTGGGTGATATAGTTAGTCTTGTCAAGGTTTTTTTTCTGTTAATAAGCAAAAAGCCTTTGATGTATGATATATATCCAGTCACTATATGAAATACATATTTTTGGCTCTTTCATACTTACCTATATACATTAATAATGTTGCCATTTTTTAACTACTTTGAAGATAAATGCTGGTCAGAGCTAGGAAAATGTACTTTTGTGTGCATGTCTATGTTTTGGGAGTTATAAATTGTGTGCTGTGCTCACTCTATAGGCTGTTCATTTATGCTGCCTCCAGGAACATTATTCTTTGTAGCAATAAGTATCTGGGTAAGTTCTCTTTTAAAAAAATGGAAAATACTAACAAAAGCTACAAGGAATATATTTAACAGAAAAATATGGCACCACAGAGAGACATAAACAATTTTTAAAAAATTACTGTATTGGAGGAGATCAAACACAAAGAATGCTCTAGGATTTGTAAATGCTTTGGACATTTGTAGTTTCTGAGAGCTAGTTACTGTACACTTCAGTCACTTCAAGAGAGCTGCAGTTTCTGGGTGGTATTTTGTTTAAATTAAGAATAACTTTAAAGTTATGCAACATGTAGCTGCCTCCAGTTATCTGGTATATAGGTCCGTGATGAATGTATCACCCTCCATATTCTTGACAGCCTGGTGCTAAGGAGAAAGGCATATTCATGACTTTACTGTATTCATTTAGATTTTGAAAATATAGTAAAAAACTTAGTTTTTATTTTTCCTGAACAAGATTTAATTCTGGAATTTTGTTTTTTTTTAACAAAACTTCTAAGATTTTGCTTCAAAATTATGCAGGCTGGGGGAGGGCAGGAACAGGATTGTATCACTCAAGAAGCAAGAACTTCTTTCAGGACTTGGCTGACCCTGAGAATACTTCAAAGAATTTGGCATCAGATTGTGGTGTAGTGATTTAAATCTTCTGCTTTCTCCATCTGCAATACTGGTAAAATATGTTGAGACTAAATTAATTTGAGTGTTTTGCTATTGCGAGTTTGGATGAAAGTGAAGTAATCCTGCTGGTCAGGGTAACTTCTAAATCTTGTGAAATCAAAAGTAGGAACTGTGAGTAAATTATATTTGTTAGCTGAAGATTGAGTAGTCCCAATTTCAGTAAAAGTACACTTTTTTTTTTTTTTTTTTTTAATGAGACCAGAATAACAGGAAGCAATGGCTTTTTGCTTGTTTTACCAGGCTGTTGAGGCACTAAACATTGCTGTGCTGTTTTGGAACAGTATATACAACTGTTTTCTGAGAAACTGTGAAGAAGGTATGAGATAGAGGGGACCATCCCATGTCTAGGGCTTGGGCCAGGTCTCATCAACATTTGCAGTCTGAGCTTAGACTGCCAGTTTGAGGTAACTCTGTTTTAAAATGTTGTGGTGTAAAGTCTGTCCATTCCAAGAAGAGTTGCTTTTAATTTAAAACTGTTATGTTATTTCAGTTCCTGATATTTGCACAAAGTTTACAGCATAAAGCCAGTTTTTTGCACTGTGGGAATCTGACAGAGTCCATGTGCATAAATGAGAAGGTGCATAGCTAGTCTAATTCAGTTTTTGACACTTTTAATGGACAGCAGAGTGATTAGAGAGGTTAAAATTGAACGTGTGGAAAATTAGTACAGTGGAAAGGCACAATAGCTACATTTACCATTTCCACAATTTTACTTGTTGATTGCATTTGTGATAGCATGGTAGGAAGCTCAGTCTATAATTTATCTTTTCCACTGTGGAGTAGCATCACTCAACACTTAGATGATAAAAAATAATGAGGAATTGCAGCTCAGAAAGTTGAATTTCTAAATATTTCTAGTACTTTTCTATTATCTTTTTTAAAAATGCCAGCAAAATTTTTAAAGATTGGTTTGGCCTTGTACTTCAGATATGATGTAAAAACATTCAGAGTTGTTTTGTCACACTTTAGTTTATGTCTGAACCTGGTACAGCTGTAATCACAGCATAGCCTGGCTGTGTAATCAGAAGGTTACAAGAAACAGGCCCTGGAATATTTAGGAAGCATCTGAAGAGTTTCATTTAATAAAACCCAGAGTAAATAAATAAATAACCAAAGGGCAAAAGTCTGTAATTTTGACTTTGGTTTTTGCATTTGCCCTAAAGAGTCACAGACTCATACTTATGTTTTAGGAGGACAGTCCAAAAACATGTAAGTGAATTCAACTTTAACCTGTCTGTGCTCTTGGGAGATGTTTCTGCTCTTGCAGACTGTAACATTAGTCTGGAGAAGGAGAGTCACTGAGAGGCAAGTGTGCTGCCAGGAGGTTGTGGCAGCTCGTAAATATTTATTTTCTTTCAAGGATTCAGTATATTAAACATACTTAATGTTTCCAGTTGTATTTGAAGGTAAAACAAGATGTTTGATGTGCTGTGTGTGCAGAATAAATTTTTTGGACAGGATATTCTCAGCTATTTCTATTTTTAGAATACCTCTGGGAAAAAAAAAAAAAGCCCAAACCAAAGGAAGCCTGTATTTCTTGAAATTAAACTTAAATTAAAAATACTGTTATTACCTCTTGCTTGAGGTCTTCAAACACATGGTTTACAAAAGCTCACATTAAATACTGTATGTATGAATGTACTAACAGAAGATAAATAGTAGCTGCTCTCTTACTCAGTTAAAGATTTATCTACTTTCTGCTCCCTGTACAAAAAGTACCCCCTCCAAAACACCAACAGCACAACTTCCCCTATCCTGGCAGAAGCTGGAGGAGTGAAATGGACCTAGTACTGATTTATTTAATGTCAATAAACTCCATCAGAATAATGAAAGAAAAAAATATTCTGTTGTATCTCACTATACAGTGCTTAACTGCAGGATATGCTCAGGAAACCAGGGCTTCTTTAAAATATCGTAAACCGAACATGAAAGTTATGACTCTATCCAGGAAAAACTAGGAAGGCAGTGCAGCTGTCTTAAAAAGTTAGTGGGATTGGTGTTGTGCTTAAAAAAAAAAAAAAAAAAAAAAAAAATTGCTGCAGTATTCCTGGAAAGAGGAGCCTGTTCAAAATCACTGTGGAAGTGTCCCAGCTGGAGCAATGGCTGCCCTTTTAGCGGAAGCACAGATGCAGAAGAGTCTGGCTGAGAGTCTCAGCTGGAAACAAATAACAAGTCAAAGGAACCCTCTTCTATAATTTTTTATCTTTTATTCTTATTGTACAATAAATGAGATTTGACATGATGAAAACACCTAAATAATGTGATTATGAATCAAAATTGAATTAACACTTCAAAGTTTGTTTTTGCCATTTTCAAGCTTTTATCTCCATGTCTGATATGTAGTGCAAATGTTTTTAAACAGTAAATGAACCAATCAAAAACAGTGTCCAGTGAACAGATGCAGAATACCTAATAGATATTGTGACATACGTCTTCTAATAATGCTTAATATTTTGTAGGAATACAGATCTAGAAAGCTTTTTAATTGGCATTTTTGGTTTCAAGTAATTTGGGTGTGTAGGAAGTGTTAAATATTGCTTGAACAGTATAGTACGTAATGACTACAGAGATAGCTGGAGGCACTTAGCAGATGAAACTCTGTCAGTTTGGTTTAGGTGGAATATAAGGGACCACAGTAAGATTAAGAGAAATGGGAAAAAAAACACTTGCAGCAGTAGAGCAGGCATGTGATCATGGTACTTGCTCACTGACAAGCATATCTACATTGTCCTTGCAACCATCTTCCCTTGCCTGTGAGGCCCAGCTGACCTTGATGTTTCCAATTCATCCACTCCCATCTCTGTGCTACCACCTCCTGCCCTGGCAGTGTCCTTGATGCAGGTCATTTTCACTTTTGACCCCCCGGAGGGATCAGCTTCCTTAAAATCCGGGTTTGTTTCCTCTTGTTTTCTCTTTCCTCACAACTAAATTTACTTGTAAAAATTTCGGATTTGGCAGATTCTGATTTCAGTGTCAATGTTTGCATATTACTCTGCCAGGGGTTTTCTTTTGTTTTATAGCTTCTTAGAGGATTCATCAGCATAAAAGGTTTTTGAGATGCTCCTTATAATTAAACCTTTATATCGTGTCTTTTATACTGGGAGCAGTTACCTCTGCTTCAGAAGTCAGACTGTAGTGCTGGCTTGGAGTAAATGAGGATCTGGTTTGTTTGCCAGTTTAAGCTGTGATGGTCCATTTCTGCATTTTCTGATTGACTGTTGTTTGTGGAAAATACTTTGGAGCAGCTGTGAGTGATACCAAACATCAAAGGTGGCAAAGTATGTCATGCTGATATCAAAGCTTAGTAAGTAAGTAACACTTATTATAGAAAAAGTACTTAGCACTGCAGCTCTCTTAATTGTGAAGCAGGAGTCCAAACTACTTAATCTTACTTAGTTGACTTCTGTTAAAATTGCTGTTTAAAATGTCTCTTTTTAATATGACTATTAAATACCAGGGATGAATGTAAAGTCTTAAAAGTGTTTTTCTTCTCTTAGAACTGTTCTAAGCTTTTTATCAAAAATCATGCTGTATTTCTTTGTATTTTTTAGCATATTTGACCTGTCTGGGGATTCAGTGAGCTAAGATGCTAGAATTCCAAACCTGGCTTATGGCCTGTCTGATTATCACTTAACCTGCTTAGCTCTCTTCATAGGAGTGCATTTATGTCCCTTAAGAATCTTTTCTCTGCTACATGCCCATACACGTGTCATGAAACATGTGTTAAACGACTGCCCTGTTTTGGTGCACTCTAGCAAAGGAGAAGTACTACCTGAAGAAGGACCAGTACTCTGAGGTGAGAATGGTATGTCCCTGTTAAAATCCTATTTTCTGTTGCCAGTACAAGCTACAACAAAGTTTTTCAGACTCAAGCTTCTTATTCTCTATATCTGCTTTGCCTTGGCTTGGCACCGTTCTTTTGAGTATTCAGCTGAAGTTACTTATTACCAGTTCTATGACTTATTTCATACAGAAATGAATTTTTAGAGTAGCAAGTGCAACCTTCTTTGAATTGTTGGCTTTGGTCACAATTTCCTTTTTGCTTCCATGAGAAATTTATAGAATCTGTCACATTTCTAAGTAATTCAGAGCAAGGTGCATGTGCTTAGTGTGATTTTACTTTATGGGTTCATTTCTCCAGTTACCTGATCCTTTCAGCTTTTAGACTGCACATGCATCATGTGAGTTTGGCCACATGCACGGCTTGCTGCAGCAGAATTTTGCTGAACACAGAAGTTGCATTTTTGTCGGTTTGCTCTGAGGATTGCAGTGTTTAAGAAAATGCCACAGTCCAACTTCTTTCTCTGGGGCCTGGAGGGAATGGTAGGATTTTGTTATATCTGAAGAACTTAGTGTAGTAGGGATTTTCTGATCTTTGAAAACTGGGCTTTGCAATTGTATATGCTCTGTTAAGGAAGTCTCCAAAGGGTATCTGAGTAGATCTAAAATTTCTAGTTGAGTAAAGTGTCTTTATTTTTAAAAGAACGTGCCACAAATGAACAAAAAAGGCAAGCCCAAGTAAGAAACTGGAAATGAAATTCAAATAGATAAACTTGCCAAATAAGAGGTTATTTTAATTTGTTATAAAAGGGTAATTTCTGAAAAACAGCAAAACTTCTTGTGTCAACAGTGAAATCTTCAAAAGCACTAATGCAACTCATATGGCAATATGCAATCTTTTTCAATTACAAAATCCATTTTTAGTTTAAACTGCAAGTAGTTTTCAACCGGTATGTTTCTGAATTACATAATGGGATGAGTCAAAGGTTATCAAGCAAAAGAAGGTAGGAAGGTGCCATTCTGATACCTTCCAATGGGAGTTTTTTATTATTGCTGAGATACAAAACACTGGTTGAGAGAAACTGGCAGAATAAATTTTTGAGGAGCCAAAAGTGCTGCTGTAGTAGTAAGTTTGTTATGAGGGTGTTTGAGGACATTTCATTATCTTTCTGGAATGGAAATTTGAGGTTTTTTGCTTATTTATTTACAAACTTTACAGCTGAATTTCTCCTAAGATTGACCCATTCTTACATTAACGAAGTACCAGTTTTTATAGGAAAAAATTGTTTTTACAATAATATCAGACAAGTAGTCATTGTTCCGAATGGACAAAATTCCTAAACCGTGTCCTTGACAGAAAATGCATCTGTGTGTTTTACAGTATGTATGTGCATGTGCAGATATGTGCAGTAGTCAGGACTTGGGATTTCATGGCCATGTCTACAAAGGAGGCACATGGCTCCTTCTCAGGTCATATCACTAAGGTGAAATGCATGTGGCATCGTCTTGATTTCTCCCCAAGCTGCCCTAGACAGAGTGTGAGTTTGTTTGTCCTTTTCACTTCCGCAGATCTATTGCTGCCTTTTTTTGTATTTGAAAAAGGTTTTTTTTGTATGTATTTGGATTTTGTTGAATGGCCTGTCAGAAGATTATTTTCCTTACATGTAAACTCAATGATCAGACCCGTAAAAGGCATCCAGCTTAATGAAAATCATATCCCCAACTACTGTTGGTTTCTAATATATTCCAAGTGTTGTGTCTGTAGCAGGAGGAGGACCTGCAGGACTTTGTCCCAGGATGGGCATGGTGTTAACCATGTTACAAGAGCAAATGAAGTTTCTTGTAATCATGATTTTCAAAGTTCAGCTCTAGTAATTGCATTTGGTTTAATCTTATTTTAATGTAGGATACTTTTTCCTACTCCTCCTGTGCTGTTCTATTTCAGGAGTGTTATGTTTATTTCACACAAGTTAAATAGTGTTTAAAACAGTGTGTTGGTCTTGTTTAGGAGAATTTCTGTGGCTTGTTTGATGTTAGGGGCTGCATTACTTGGTGTGATTGACAGATTTAGTGTAGCTTTTGAAGGCATTATTATATTTCATAGAATACTGGTAAAATTTCATCCTGTAGATGATTCTTCTTGAGAATATGGAGGGTAATCTAAAATCATAACTCTGTATGTCCTTTATTTCTTTGATGCTCAAAATTTTTATGTGGAGTTCCTGTGTGTAGATTTCTGTGCATCTTGTTTGTCATAGTTACTTTTTAAAAGGAAAGACTGTGCAGTGTTTTAAGGAGATTAGTTACATCTTCAACTGCTGGGAGACTTGACCTGTGTAAGTCTGTAATTGCTGTTATTTTTTACAAAGCTGTGTGAATTTGGAAAATAATCAATTTATCATATGAGTCAAGTACCTGGAGTTTATTCTAAAGGCTATGAACTTTAAAGTTTTTTGACAGATTTGTCTCTCTTGTTGTGGCGATCTTTTAGTCTTCCATGTTTCTGAGATAGAAACTTAAAGACTACATAACTTAAAAGAATGTGAAGCCAGTTGTTAAAGATCACAGAATCATTAGAATTGGAAGGGACTTCTGAAAATCATCTTGTCTAACCCCTGCCAGGACAGGGTCACTCAGAGCAGGTCACACAGAAAAAAAACATGAACAGAATACCTATTACACTATTGTATTCTTACAATGGGTAGAAAACTGTGCCAGTATTAAGCTAATTAAGGAAAAAGTACCTTTTTTAAAAGAGAAATATAGTGAAATATTCTGTTTGCCTTGATAATGTTCTTTGGTACTACAAGGATGTTGTTTGAGGGACTATTATAGTATAATCATTCAGTGTGCTGGTAGAGGTTGTCATTCACCTTGAAGTAGACAGACTGTGATTATGAAATGAGAGAACAAAGGATCTCGACTTCTAGTTTTGTTTTGTCTTTTGTGTAGAAAATTAAATCTGTTTGTACCAGTGTACTTCTCATATTTTTAGTAGCTTTAACCTATTTCTGAAGGCTTGTGATTTGAAAGATTTTTGGATTTAACAACTTGGTAATATATGTTCTATTGTATATCAGTTCCACTTAAGGTTAAATAGGAATTATCTTTGACACTAAAAAATAGGACCATAAACAATAGTAGTTTTTACTATACATTGAATTTATGCCTGCAAACCAACTGATGGAATTCCAGATTCTTTATTTTGCCTTAAATTGCAGGCTCATTTGGTGGTTCATACAATTTTTGGTAGGCATTTTGAGAGACACTTATTTCTCACTGAAAAGCTGATTAAGGGTCACTTTTGCAGATACTTCCGATGTGCGAGTGTGTTATCTTCTGTGAAAACAGTGATTTGTGACAGAAAAGAAATAGAGTAAATTAGTGCCTTTGCTTATTAAAACCTAGGCAACAACATCAGAAGCAATAGTATACAAATGTGTAGGAGCTCTGTAACATCAGATTACAACTTGCAGTTGCTTCCATGTAATGGTAGCGTGTCTGTTGACTAATACTGTAATTGCTGGAGAGGCAGGAAAGGGAAGATATTGCTAGAATTCCTAAAACAGGTTTGTTTTTTGGGTTTTTTTTTCACCTTGTCTTACTATGAATGGTTTTAATCTCTCATGAAGATGTGAGTTTAATAAGCTGTAGTTCAATGTTGTTTTTTCTACTCTATGGAAAATTAAAAGTATTCATTCTCCTGCGAGGTTTTATAGTATCATCTTAGTTTAGATTTGGCTATATTAGTGGTGTGAGTGATCTCTCCTTGGGCACTGCCTATAGTAATATGGCAAAACAAAAAATGTTCATTTTTTAATGGTATAATTTGTTTCAGGCTGTTAAAGTAGCATTAATATACAATCATAGTACCACTTTATAAGTAAATTTTGAAGAAGATTTTCTTGCAGCTTAAGACAATTTTTAATAGTTTTTCATACAAATTCAGTTTCAGTAAGATATTTTCAGTTATCGGTGAGACATTTTTGTGTGCTGAATTATGCACTGCAGTGCTCCTCACAATTAAAAATACTTCTCTTTACATCTTCTTTTAAATAGGTATTGATGTTTTGTGTTATTTTCTCAGCTGAAGGATGAAGGTTGTTGAACACAGCAAACTGGTTCTTAAATGCTTTGAGTTCATAACATTTGTACAGTGCTTCTGTTCTTCTGTAGTGATTGTTAGGAAATGTTCCACAGAAGAATTTAAAGGTCTTATCAGGTTGATGAACGTTAGCTTGAAGTTGTGAGTTTTAAACACAGAATCATAGAATGGCCTAGACTGGAAGGGGCCTTAAAGATTATCTATTTCCAGACCCCTGCCATGGCAGAGATACTTTCCACTAGACCAGGTTGCTCACAGCCTCATCCAGCTGAAAACTTTGAGGATAGGGCATCTACAAATTCTGGGGCAGCCTATGGCAGTACCTCATCAGCCTCACAGTAAGGAATTTCTTCCTAACATTCGTCTAAACCTACTTGCTGTCAGTTTAAAGTTGTTCCTTCTTGTCCTGTCAGTGCGTGATCTGTATTTTATGTAGGCTCCTTTCAGGTACTGGAAGGCCACAATTAAAATATTCCCAAACCTTCTCTTTTGCAGGCTGAATAAAGTAACTTTTTTCACCTTTCCTCATAGGTGAGGTGCTCCCTCCCTGTAATCATCTTGGTGGCCCTTCTGTGGATTCGTTCTATTAGGGCAATGTCCTTTCCAGGCTGGGAATCCTGGAGCTGGATGCAGCACTCCAGGAGGGGGTCTCACCAGAGCGGAGCATAGGGGCATAATCTCCCCTCTGGTCCTGCTGGCCACACTGCTTTGGATAGCCAAGATCCAGTTGCTCTTTTGGTCTATGAATGCACACTGCTGGCACATGTCCAGCCTCTCGTTCATCAACGCACTCTGGTCCTTCTTGGCAGGACTGCTCTCAGTCTGTTCATCCCCCATCTTGCTTTGATACCAAGGGTGGCCCTGACCCAGGTGCAGCTCATGCTTTGAAAGAAGTGTGTTCACTTGATCAGAAGTGGATGTGGTTTGTGGCCACGTGTCTGCTTAGTTCTCTTAACTCCATCCTAACATGCAGTTCCTCCCCTTTCTTTCCTCTGTCACCATGAACATTTTCTAATAATATTTTGCATGGGACTACCAGTGGGAGTGTTAAGTACTTTTGCAACATTGCGCTGAAGAATGAATTGACCTAAGTGCACTGTTTTTACATTTTAAATGAATGGTTACACTGCTAGTGTGTCTTGTGCAACAGAGAACTGAGTTCCCACAGTAGAACAGGAAGAGTAATTAGAGGATTAGGAGGAGGATCTGCATGACATTAGTCTCAGAAACAAGAATTCTTTGCATAATAAAATTGCCATGCAATTGGCATACCACGTCTGTGAGATTGTGTTAGCATATGTGTGTATGTGTATGTATGTATATGAAAGAGGAACTTAAATATAAGAGCTGTTTTCTACCTTTCTTCACCCCACCAGTCTAGACTCTGTACATGAAGGTCCAAAACCTCAGGTTCTTGTTACTTTCCAAAGGGTTTAAAATCTGTTTGTAAGGTCTTCATGAACTTTGCTATATTTACTTTCATAGCTGATTGGGCAGTGATCTGTCAGTCTGTGAAAAGGGAGCGCCAGTCTATGTATGAGGTTTCCCAGTTACTTCTTGTCCTAGAAAATAAGCAACTAAGTTCCATCTGCAGATCTGCCTGCATTTGGCATGGACCCAGTTATTCTCACACCTTCTTACAAAGAGTACCACAACAGTGTTTTTCCAATATCTGTGCATATGCTTCTAGTATGAGTGACTAATGAGTGTGTTAGTGAATACTGGAACAAGTTAACATGGATCAGAAGGTGCCTGCTGCTAACCTGGCAACAGTATGATACTGTCACTGCATAAACCTGCTGTATATAAAAGTCGGCATGGGGATAAGTGCTCTGATTCAGAAGTCTGCCAGCCATTTACTGTCACCAGTGACTATTGGGAAGGAAATAAATTGGCTGCTGGTTTTAGCTTCAGACTGAGCACAAAGTAAGCAACCTGGCTACAGCAGCTGCAGTTTACGTCTCTAATCCCAGTTCCTGCTCACTGTGTTACTGGTTTTTAGCAGCTTGCCTCTGTTGTTGTGCTGTTAGTTTTGTGACGGGGCTGGATAGCAGTGTGAATTGGACTACCACATTTCTCTGTTGTGATCTTTGCTGTGGTTCACCCTAAGAACAGGTGACAGCTCTTTCTAGTGGAGTGGAGTCCTGTTAGGGGTGCAGGCAATTGCCAGAATGTCCTCCAGTGCCTGTACCACTTCTCTCACTGGGAGTTTGGACAGCTTGAACACTGCATGCAACTGCTTCACTTGGCAGCATTGAGCAACACAAAATCAAGTGCAGAAATGCTGTTGTGAGAATGTGTCAGTCTCTGTGAAAAGTCTTCAGAGGTTTTCAGGGTAGTTGGGTGCAGTGATGCAGCTGGGTAGCAGACAGGAGCACTGCAGACTCCTCAGTCTTCCCCTCTTCCCCTACAGCTGCAGCCTGCTCTGTTCTCTGGAGTTCATCAGCACAGTTCTGTTAGGTGTCATGTAGAAATACAGATTTCCAATAAAAATATCAATATCTATCTAATTATGAAAAATTTTCTGATTTTCTTAATTTCTTTATAACCATGCTCTTGACAGACTCCATATTAATATCATTGTACTTCATCAGTCTTCAGGGAATAGTCTTGATTAGTTTTTTTGGGCCACTGTCATATATGATAATCAGTATAGAAAATAATCTTTTAGAAAATTTGAATTTAATGGAGAATTTGAAATATCTTTCAATTTTTCTGTAGAAAGACTGTATTTGGACATACTAAGTTTCTTGCAGCAGCTATAGACATATATTTTGAGAGCTCTGGTCAACTGACATAGAAATCTTTACAGTGCATATGTAGCCAGCCTCATGTAAACCTTTGACCCTGTAGATCTTGATCTTATTTCTGCAAAGGCAGAATAGTTTTCTCCCTTATATAGCTCCTGTATTGTAGCTCAGGGTTGTGTATTGCATTAGTACAGTACCCTGTATGCATCAGTGACTTGCTTTCTATAACAATTCAGTTGTTATTCTGATGATATGTCACAAGAGAAGGTTATGGGGCAAAAAAATAATCCTTTTTTTATCCCAGGTATTGTTAAAGGAGCACCAAAGAATTCTTTGGGTCTTGTGAGAAGCAGCTTTCCTGCTTCTCAAGAGCAGTCATTAGTTGAGTGACTCCAGCTTCTCTTCCTTGCTGAAGATAGCTTCACCAAAGCATTTCACTATTCTTTTTACTGCAGTTAAAGATAACTGCTCATCTCTCTGCACTTTACTCAGGCAGAGCAAAGGACAAGATAATCCCCTTAGCCTGTTAAATGCTCCATCCCATCTGGTAGGTGATAATTGCATTGTAAGGGGATTAACACAGTGGGATATGCTTACAGTGTAATGAAAGCTTCACTATAAGTGTGAAAGTCAGCTGATTGCATTCTAGTGTTTGGGGACCTTATATTTCACATATTTTGTGAAAAACATAAAAGACAAGTTTCATCTGGGGAAGATATGCAGTACATTTAAATGCCATCCTTCACATATTTGTAACCGATTTTAAATTTGTTCTGGAATACTGGTAGTCTGAATATCTGAAATCCTCTTGTAGGAATAGTGCAATAGACTTTTGTTTAGCCAAATGTTGTGAGATCATTCCGTGGAGTATAGCTATATTAAATGCATCCCAGGTGTTGACTAGTGTTAATCAAAAGTACTATAACTTTGAAATCATGGGGTTTAATTGTTGCCAGTCTAAGAACAGTCATGTGTTTTAAACACTGCCTGGAAATCTTCATCAGTAAAGGTGAAATTTGAATAAGCCACACTGTGAGGAATATCACAGTAATTTTGTGTCAGCAGGGATTTCTGTCAAGAGGATTTCTGGCTGAAAGTAGCTCTTCTTGCAGCCAACCAAAATAAGTATTTTGAAATTTCAGTTTCAAGCAAGAACCTAAGGTAGTGCAAACTGACTCTTTATTAAAAAAATGTTTAAAAATCATGTATTTTTAAAGTTTATCTAATGCTGTAGTGAAGATAGTAAATCTTTAGGTTCAGAGCATTTCATAAGCTAACTACCTTAGCTTCGTTACCTTTCAAGATGATAAAGATCCTTGTGAAGATAAGTTTGATGTAGGGCAGTAGCTCAAGGTTGATTATCACCCTGTTGATTGCACTCTCTCATCTCCCTGTATGGTACAAGAAACTGGGTAAGTTGCTCTGTGCTGACCTGCATGTGCCGCTTCGCTGGTTTGAACATTAACCTGTTTGGTTAAAACAGGGCTTGGTTAGTGCACACTGTGCTGGGATATGGCTTCACAGTCAGATGGTTAAATGAGAGTCAGGTATGGAAGTACTCACGGTGTGCAGTAGATGCTTTAGTGACATTGTATGACCTTGCTGCAGGATTAAATTTTGTAATGAATTAAGGTTCTGTGACCAGCTGTGTAGCTGCTGTTTCTCTGGTTTCCATTTCCTGAATTAGCAGCTCTGTGTGCATGTGCACTTCTGGGAGGAAGGGTAAAATAAAATCTAGTGGGTTTTTATGGGCTGTGTGCAGTAACTTTGCTGGCCTGTGATGAGGTTGTTGAGTGTGGTTAAGCTCAACCTTCTTACTTAATCATGGAGCCTGAGTGGGGTCAAGTAGAAAGATGGTTTTCCAAGTTCTGGTGATGAGACAGGGAAGATTTAACAGATTTTTTTTTTCATCTCTCTTGTATATTTGTTATTTTTTTTTAAGGTACTGAGCTCTAAGGACTATTCGTTATTATTTCCTTTTAGGCTGAAAATGTTCACATGAGGAGAGGAAAACTAGGGGAGTTTGCTCTTTTATTTTCTGACATGTTGTAATTTTAAGTAAGCTTGCATGTAGGGTCATGAAACTCAAAAAATAAATGTAACAACATCCTTCCAAAAACATGAAACCATGCCCCCTTTCCCCACCCCACTTGTTTCTGGAATATGAGTTTGTGTCATATAAAAATCTCTCTTGAAAGAACACTGGCAATATATGGCAAGTAATTTTAAAACAATTTTCAGATATTTAGTAATAGATTTTTGACAATTCTTCCATATATGTATTTAAAATTCATGCCAACTATGTAGCAAATCAAATAATATATGATATATAATAAATTTTCTTCTTATTTAGGTGACAAACAGCATGTTTGGTGCTTCAAGGAAGAAGTTTGTAGAGGGGGTTGATGGTGACTACCATGATGAGAACATGTACTACAGCCAATCATCGATGTTCCCACATCGGTCAGAAAAAGATGTAAGTTGAATAAGCTTATTTTTTCTCCTGTCAGTACTGAGATAGTTTCAAGTCTGAAATGTATGTGAGGAAGACTTTCATTTAGCTTTAAGCTCTATGTGGCTGTTTCTGGTGGCAAGTGCTTTAATTTCAGTAAATTTATTAATGTAAACTTCAGCTATATACTTGCCAGTGTTGTTTATTTCTTTTTTTTAATCTTAAAATATTGTATTTGTAATTTAAATTGAATTATTGATTATATCTTGTGCTTCCATGCAGCGCCTACAGGCTTTTTGTTGTGGTTTTGCATTTTACATTTTCAGCCATTTTTAGTTTCTGAAAATGCTTTGTGTAATTTTTTTGCTGAAGTATTCTATGTTAGGTATTTAAGGTAATCCTTAGGTAAGGATTACCTTTTAGGTAATCCTGTCTTAAATTTCAAGGACTTTTGACATGGAAAAAGAACTAGCAGTAAATAATTTTGGACATGTTACTTTTATTTCAGCCTCAGTGTAGCTAAGAGCTAAAAGTTTTCTTTTAAATTACCTGTTTTTCATTAGAGAAAGCAGTTGTAGATAAACAGGACTAATATGGTAATTGAAATGGAACAGTTGCATGTTACTCCCTGCACAAGTGGTTCCAAGATCATACAGATGCTGATTGGATAGGTTGTTTTAGGCCCACAATTTTGGTTTCTTAGATGAGATTATATCTTGCTCAAGCCATTTTATGCTTCTTTTTTACTAAATAAGTTGCTTTGACTTGAATCATTACATGATTGCAGAGCTAAGTGGAGGAGTAGAGTATATGAATGAAAACTCTGTAAATTTTTCTGCATTTGGTCAATGCATTATAACCAGGTGAATAATCCTTTGCAAAGAAATTAGGTGTTTTATAGAACTTTCAAAACACAGAACAGGTTAAGAAAATAGTTTAACTTTTCGCTGGCAGCAAGCGGTATCCTTGTTATGTGAATTGGCAAGATGATGCACTGGGTGCCCACAAAACAATTGCAGAGCTTACTTTTGTGGCTAATTTCACCAACTTAATTGAGCTGTCTGTGCACTCAGAAACATAATTTTCAGGACTTGGATACATATATTTTTATTTGGATGGAGTGACTGGTAGATATTGTTAACTCAAGGCCCTCATGTACTTTTGAAACTACAGTTGTTAAATTAACGAAACAAAAATGCAGATGAGAAAAGATTAGACTGGTTCAGTCTGAACTTCGATTTCTCATGTATGAGAATGTAAGAAGGGCTCCACAAGGTTTGACCAGTCTAGCCCAATCCACTGAAAAATCTGCACATGAGTATGTAAGATCAGGGCATCTTCTGTTGCTCTGAACTGTAGTCATAAATCAGACAGTAGACACACATGCATTTCAGTGAAGGTCTACCCAGTCAGAAAAGTTAGGTGATTTTTTTCATTTAACATTTTTTTCAAATCTTTGCCCAGTCCTTTGGTGTTCATTTTCTTTTCAAGTTGCTCAACAGATTCTAGTAGAATACTTGCAGTAAGGTAGTAAAGATTTGTACTTTTAATTGTGGCTGGTGAGATCTTGATTGAAGATTAGATTTGTCTCATTGCAATTGTTTATGTAGCTCCCTAGCACTAGGAAGTCCTCAGATTTGGATACTGAGTACAGAAAAATTGGTTATTGATTCTGGGAGCCTGCTTTCCAAAGGTTTCTTCCATTCTGAGCTGAAGCATGTTCTGTGATGGATGAAATTCAGGGGTTCCTCTGTTGTGAGACAGTTGCACAAAGGTAGATCTCAGTGATGCTGATAAAACAAAGGAGGGGTTCAAAGGCCTTTTACTGTGATTCTATCAAACTGATTTATAGAACTTTGTTTTGAAATACTTGGCCTTGTAAGGAGATGGCACTTTCACAAGAGAGAAAATCCTGAAGGTTTAGCTTGCCATTGTGGTTGATACCCAGAATCTTTCTCAGTTTTGGAAACAAAGTGTGAAAGAGTTTAGTTAGTTTTCTGAAAACAGCTTTGTCTTTAGGGCTGCTAAACCTCCTTGATCCAGATGAAATGCTGACTTTTTAATGCTGTTATTTCAGGATTCTGAGGAAACCTATGGTGCCTTCTTTCCTAAGGTTTCTCTCTTGCCTTAGTGATAATATTACTTCAGATGCTTCATATGGAGTTGTATGTATTTAAGAATTCCCATGAAACTCCCTTATGTCAGGAGCAGTTGTAGCATTCACACTAATGCTGGTTGGCTGAATAGAGATACTGTACATTAACCTAACTTGTAATTGTCTTAATAGTTTTGATCTGTTTGTGAAATGAGAAAGGACCCTAAAGTTTATTTTGAAAAATAAATAGATTAATGTCTTAATTATAAAATGGCAAACAGATATTTTCACATGCATTACTTTGCATGTGGACATTCTTGTAGAGTTGACTGAATAGTGAGTTGGTTGCTCTGCTTGCTTTGTGAAACAAATGGCTTAGGCTTCACTCTTTGAAGTGAGAGTTACAAAGCAACAGAGTTACTTTTCACCTTCCAGAAAAGTGATTAAACATTCCTTGCATGTATTACTGAGTATGCAATAAGGTTTTTTTTAAAAAAAACCCCACAACCAACCAACAGAAGGCAAAAAGAAACCAAAACCAAACTCCTAATGGAAACAAACTTTAAACATATGAAATTTGCAATGGCATTGATAGTGGAAAAAGTGGTAAAAAATAGTTGGAAGGAATCGCAGGAAATAAGATTAGTAACAATTGAAGGAACTTTGTGTTTTAATGCAGTTCACTTTCAGAGCCTGTCATCATCTGCATATAGTGTGCATTTTCATAAGAAAGTTATAAGTATGGTGAAAGAACAAAAAGTTTCAAATGCAAAATGCGCTCTTTACTGTGTTGCCTGTAAGTTTGCGCCTGAATGGATTTATCAAATAAAACAATGCATCATAAACTAATTTTGCTTGGAGACAAAAGTGTGGTTTCATACTTTTTCACACAGTATGCAAGTATGTATCTGAAAAATGTGTATCTGAATATGTTAGTTCACATCTCTTTACAATTTGGAATTCTGTCACAAGGAAATTAATTTTACTGTTGATGACTGTAGTATGTTTTCACTGTGATTATATTTGTACTTAGACTTTTTATAGAGTAATTGTATGACCATGGTAGGTGTTCTGTACTTTTCTGTGCTTCATCTTCACTTAATCTAGAAGCTTTATTTTACTGCATCTCCACTTCACAATGTATAATAATTTTTATATGTCAGTTCTAGCTTTTGAAGTGGTGCCTTTAACTAGATTAATTCCACGCATAAAATCATGTGCATTTTATAGAAGGGGAAGATGATGATATCTTACCCAATAACTCAATTCATTTAACATTCTGTTTTGTAATATTGGTGGTTTATGAGCTCAGTGGTGGGCATTTTGTTTAGTTTTTGGGTTTTTTTTGTATGCAGCTGGTTATTTAGTTGGTATAAAGTATTTGTTTTGTTGTGCTAGTTCTTAATTGCTTTGGCATTTTTTATAGCATCTTTCAATGAGCTTTTCAGTAGTCATTGGTAAACTGTGCTATCAAACTGTCTGTACACAGGGAGAGTTTGTTTTTACTTGGGTATCCATGTTAACCTCACAGTAATAATGGCATTGTCATTCAAAAGCAGCATCTTGTCTCTAAGATCTTGAAATATTGTTGCCATCCACACTGTGGTCCTACCTTCTTGTGCTCTCCAAGTGCTGCTGGAGGCAGAAGTTCACAACCAACCTGAAATAAGGAAATATGAAAGACTGAATAAAATTTCATTTATTTTATAGTATTATATTTGGGTTTCTATTTCACAAATTACTTGCAGGAGTAAAAATTTTCACAGGCAGATAATACCCTGTATTTATATATGTATACATGGTTTTCATTGATTTATGATACTGAGATTTGGAAATAACTTTCTTGTAACATGGGAATTTTGTGAGTGCTGTCACGTATTAAAAAGTGGTGTAAAGAGGAAGACTAATAACAGTACTTAAAAACTGTCAGAGTCTAGAAAAATTCGTATTTTTATCTGTTATTTGCTAACTCGTTTTACTACTGTTCTTTACTTCAGTGTAACACTTTTTTCTTTGGAGGCTGTGGGTGGATCAGATGTCGTTATTATAAAATAGTGCAGCACAGATGGTAGATACCAGAAATAAAGTAATGTAAATACAAAATGATGCTGATGTTTGCAGCTGTGAGAAAGAAACCATCATTTATCAGGCCAGATATTACTCACAAACTTGCTTATTTTAACACATTTTGTTCTAGGATTTGACTTTGTAGTTCTAAATCAATGTATTTTAGCTACAGCTTGCCTCGTGTTAAAGAAAGTGGCTTTAGGCTATAACTACATAATGTAGCAGCCTTCCCAGAACTGCTTTATTGAGTTTTCTTGGTGCCACCCTGCTGCCATGTGGTACCATGGCAGTGATGGTGGCAGGCAGCTGTCCCCAGGCTGAGCTGGGGCTTTGCTTGGAAGAGGCAGGAGCCTGTTTGGCCAGGGCTGTGGGTGGACCTCCCTCCCACCACCTCCCTCTGCTTTCAGGAAGGCTGCAGTCTATGTTTTCCACTCTCCTGAGAAGGTTGTAAAGTGCAGTGTTTTCTTCACAGTTCTGGCAAATTTAAGCATTTCGTGGTGCTGGGTTTTTTTTTTTTTAATATTTGTTGACACTCTCAAATGAACTTACTGCCGTAAACAGATCAAGAGTAATGAAAGCAGTTACAGTAAAATCTCTCAGACTAGGGATAGGAAGTTGTCTGATAGCCCCTTGCAGCTTACTGATTCTTGGTGTGTACCAGTGCAGAAAAATCAGGCCACTTGGATCATCAGTTAGTTTGAGTTTAGATGCATAGTCTTCCATGATCAAAATTGCTCTGCTGCTGTTTGAGACTCACAAGTAAAATTATGTCCATGTCTTAAGTAAGTGTCTTGGACTCAGTCTTTCAGCCTGCCAGTACTGGTCTTTCCTATATCCTGGCAAAAAAATGTCCAGCCTTCATGTTACACAGGGTCTTTTTTGCTCAGTAGTCCCCCTGTCTCATGGGAGAGGCAAGTTCTAGGCCTTCTCTGTCTGCTCATAACGACATAGGAAAAGCTAATTGAAAAAAAAAATCTGCCTAGTTTGGTGATATAACTTTGGACTAGAAGCAGAAATCTCCCATACTGGGTTTTGTGGCTGTTAACCACTAGCAAATTGATTTTGGTTGTTGCAACTATAAGTCTGAGTGTTTTTTCCTTAAGATTCTGACATAACTGGCTAAAGCTTAATAGGTTTTAACTGCTGGAAGAGGCTTTAGTCACTTTAAGGCTGCTTTGATTTTTATTAAGGTTACAACTTTTGGCTGTTGTAGACAAAAAGAAATTCAAGTGGCTTCCAATTACAGTTGCATGTATGCTCTTGGAAAGTTGTTATGTTTTCTGTGTCATGTAGCAAGTAGCCCAGTCAGATGAAATAATGATTGCAAAATGCCAGAAGAAATGTTTTTAGTACTATTAATACCATTCATCTTGAATCTTCATTACCTGCTCTAGACCAAGTTGGAGTAGACTATAATGGTGACTCAGTGACTTTGAATGCAACTCAAGATTCTGGTAATATAGATGAAGGTTTTGCTGAATTTAATATTTGTTGTTGATCCAAATTGTATGGAAATAATTAAAAAAAAACCCAAACAATTTTAAACTGTTCCTTACTTAGGTATGACAGGAAAAGGTGTTTAATAAAGTAAAGATAGAATAAGTGAGATACCCATACAGCATCTTCCTGGTCCATAAGATTTGAGAAATGCTGCATTTAATCTGCCTGGAACAGATCCACAGGATTTTTCATTGATTTTTTTTTTTTTTTTTTTTTCTTCTTGAGGTTTGTTATCTTTGATGTTCAAAGTGTGTTACGACATTAAATTATCAGACTTACTGAATTTAACACTTGGCCTTTATTATGGTTTTATATAAAGGTTTCTCTACAAGTCATTTTGCAATTAACTTTTCATGTAAAAGTAAGTCACACAATAGATATGACCTACTTTGCAATATTTCAAAAGAAAATCCTCTTTATTATAAGAAGTGTTCAATATATATTATTTGCTACTGCTTCTAACTGAATTTTAAAAATCAAGTAGTACTCATTGTACACAGGAGGTCAGATTCTTTTTTCTCTTTTTAAAGTAATCTATTGCCTCTTTGGGGTTTTCTGATTATGGGGATTTTTTCCTCCAAATTAACATTATAAGTAAAATATTTTATGCTGAGGTCTGTACCATCTTCTGCTTATTACATCACATGCCATCACAGCAGTTTTTTAGTTCCCTGAGCAGCTATGCTTATGGGTTATTCTTTTTTGGCTTAGCTGTTTTGCTTGCCTGTCCCAAAGCTGGTAGTACTTTTTGACTGATGTCTCTAGTGCAGTGTCTGGTGTGTTGACTTTTATTTTTAAACTTGAGTCTCAGGAGGTGTATTATAACTTTCTGCCTCTCATTTTTTTCACACAGAATTACAATTTTTCACACCTTGCAGTATGTTCTAAGATTTTCCAACTTGTCAAACTAGAATGTTGTTTTTAATTTCTTTCCTTTCTTAAAAACTGCTGTGTCAGCTTGTTTTATCAGTGTTTGTTAGTTTTGGGGGGAGGAACTAGTGTGCATTTGAAATCTTGTTTTCCAAGTGTCTCCTCTTCAGCATGCTTTGGTGTGTGTTGCAGAGCAATATTAGTGTGAGTGAATTTTATTCCTTCTGAATGGGAACAGGTTGGAAGAGGTGCTCCAGCACTGCACCAGGCATGTATCACTCACTAATGGGCATCTAGTCCATGGCATCAAGTATTTTAGTTAGGAAAGCATATAATAGTTGGTAGGCCCCCAGAATCAGCTTTTTTTTCACAGATGTGCTTCCCTCTAGCTGCATCACTTGTTGATGCAGATATGGCCTGTGAACCTATATGAATGCTGAGCTGAAGCCACTAGGTGTTAAAATTTAAGTGAGTTTTTGTTCAGTGAGTTCTTCAGTAAGAAAAAAATCTTGTCTTGCTCTTTCAAGCTTCTTTGTGTGTTAGTGTGGTTGTTTGTTTCTGTAATTCCTTACCATCAAGTACCTGCACTTTGTTCTTAGTACATGTGAGTAAAATGTATGCCGAGTTAGGTTATGATATATTTTTGATGATCTGCAGTAACTGCCTCCTGTAATTTCTCATTTCATGTATGTATTTTAAAAAAATCATAAATACCTAGTGACTTACAGATATGAATGCCACTTTTGGTACTTAGTGACTTAGTATGCATGTCTTCTTTCTCATTTCTACCATCTGAATTTGTTCCCAATATAGACAAACTAGCAGTTTCAATTTATAAGGTTTATTTGAATTTTGCATCTGCCTAGATTATTTCAACACAGCAGTTTGAAGTTTATCACAGTAAAGTTATTTTGATTTGAATTCTTTACTCTCAAGTTGAAAACCCTTGAAATTGCCTTATGTCTAAGAATTCAGACATTCCTTTCCTTGAAACTATCCTAAAATTCAGTCCAAGTCCAGACTAATTCACTAAACAAGCAGCTATTTGCCTGTGTGTTGCTAAGTATAAGTAGCATGTTCTGTTTTGGATGGAGGGATTAGATCAGCTAATAACTCCTCTTGCAACAGGAGGACAATCAGCTATATCTAGTTGTTGGTGAACAGCTTATCAACAAGAAGTGTACAGGGATAGATTTTCCAATATTTAACTTCCTTTAAGATTACAATGGGCTTCTTTTCCAAGTGTTTAGATTATAGGTCCTGTTTCTCAAATTTATTATTCTTTACATTTCTTCAGAAGCATGGAGAACAGTTTGTTTTCGTCTTAGAGCAATGACTGCAAATCTGGTGTCATGTGCCTACATTAGTTGCCATCTTTCTGGGCTATGCAAACCCAAATCTCCATCTTTTTTCATAGAGGGTGATGATGGGGTTTTTGTGCGGTTTTTTTTTTGTTTGTTTCATGGGGTTTTTTTTTGTTGGTTGGTTTGGTTTTATTTAGGGTTTTTTAGTTGTTACTCTTCCCAAGAGTGTGTCATTTGTCACATTTCTGGTGTGCTCTCTGAATGTTGATAGAGTTTAATGGAAATACTTGGTAATATGTGATTTCTCTAAAGTGGGCTTGGTAGAGCAGGAAATAGATATTTATAGGTCCTGTTCGTATTTGTGAACAAGTATGAAGCCAGCTCTTAGGGCAGTATATTATAATTTTAACATTGAAATCTTACCTGAAGTTTATATCTGTTTGTATATACTTGGCTGCTACCTATCCACTCATATTGTAAAGGATAATGTGAAACTCTCATGTGTTGAGAAGGAAATGACCTGTTTGTATGAGGCATGTTTCACAGAGGAAGATGATCTCTGATTTAATTAAATGAGTATTTCTTTTTCTGTAACAATGGGTCTTCTAGCTGCAAGGGTAGAAAACCTGGAAGCTTTTAGATCTTCTGTGCACTTTGTTGCAAGTAAAAACTGTGTTTATACAGGTAATTTTTATTGATGTGTAATATACTGCTACAGGTGTTACTGTGAAGGTATTTTGGGGAGTTTCTAAAATTTTTCATTACTTTGAACGAGTTTTCAGTTGTTTTGGTTTTCTAGCCATAACATAATGTTAGATACTTCCAGAGCAAGATAGCACAATATCTTTGTCTTTAATAAATTCCTATTCTTCTTATATTTTAGATGCTGGCATCACCATCAACATCAGGTCAGCTATCTCAGTTTGGGGCAAGTTTATACGGGCAACAAAGTAAGAATTCTTTTTATTAATAGTATATTTATTTTAAGCTAAATATATTCCAGTTTGACACTCTGGAACGTGCAGATGGTTTTGTTTTCTGGTGACTGTAAAAATGACAGCATGTCTACTTGTGTACAGTTGTTTTAAGATACATTTTTGCTTTGCTTGGTATGCATTTTTATAGTGTTTAGTATGCAAAATATCATACTGTCACTTTATAACTGCTAAATATCCAAATACAGTCTTACTGTAAAAATTTTCTGTGATTTAACAGACTTTCTGAAGGAAAACCTAAAAAAAAGCTAGCTGAGAAAAAATGAGCCTAGTTCATAAAACTATGTAAGGAATAGAAGGAAATTATACCTTAAATATAAGGGATACTTCATGCTCTACAGGAGCACAGTAAATCTTGTGTACATGCTTGGCAACCTGCATTTGGCAAAGAGCTATGCCATTAAGATTATTGCTTTCTGAATCACTGTTTTTCTTTCCTGTACCTTGAGAATTTCTTGTGTTTGCCAGTCATACGGACAGCGCTGCAATAGAAGAGATATAGAGTGACAGTCACAGTGTAATGCCCACTTAAAGACCACCTGACTTAGGGCTGGCTTTGAGAACTGAACCTCCTGGTAACTGAGAGGTGCACTCAGGCAGTGACTCAGAATATCCGAGTTAGATACAGTTCCACAAGTTAAACTGGTTGTGAATATCATCTCTCCTGTGTCATTTGTCACTGTATGCTTTTAAATGTTTTCTGCTGTCCTGCTAAGTGCATCTGACTCAGATTCCAAGAAAAAGTGTCTTCAGAGTACTTTAGGGAGTCTGGGCTTTTTTATCTAGACAAACTAAAAGCTTTGTTTGCTGGATGCATGGCCTTCCCAACTTCTTTCGGCTTTCTTCAAATGGTTTTAAAAATACAGTGGAGTTTTTTTGTGGAGGGGTTTGTATTTTGGTGATGATGTTTTTGTGGAAGTTTTTTTTGTTTCCTATCTCAGTGGTTGTTGATGAATGATCCTGTAATATAAACTGCCATTTTATTTTGCTACTGAGATTTATATGAGCAGCTTCTAGCCAGTCTGAGAGTCATGTTTGGCTCTTGTCTTTTAGGTGCTGATTCTGCCACTGTTGAACCTTTCAGACTTTACTGTATACAGATACTGAAGTAGTTTATTCAATTCTGTTTATCACAGTTTTTTGAGGTTATCTTTTTTTATTAACTTGGTTTTTACATTCAATTGGTTGCTGTGCCTAGAATGTAATCTCTAGCATGGAGACATTTATGCCTAAAACCTTGAAAGTGGATATTATCAGGTGTGAGTTTCTACCAGATCTTGAGAAAAAGAGGGAAGAAACTTTTTTTGTTGAAGCCATGATTATGCTTAAAATACTCTTTAGGAAAAACAAAGCTGGTAGTGCCTATCCACTTCTAATGATTGGTGGCTGTCAGTCCTTAAGCAAGATGTCATGTTACAGCATTAATGTAACTTAACTTGACCAGTAGGAAGGAAATCAGCCATTTCATTGGCCTGCCTCCATCATAGCCCCTGTAGATCTCATCTCAATTAGAAAAGTGGAAAAAGAAAGTGTAAGAAAAAACGGTTTGGGGTTTTATTTTCTTCTTTCAGTGAATATTTCAACTGCTCCTCCTTGCCAGGAATATGGTTTTTCACTGTAACAACCCTCATCAGTTTAAAAAATCTAGTTTAAAGAAAGCCAATAAGAGGAAATAATCATCAGTCTAAAGCTGGTTTTGCTAAAACAAATGCACAAAATCAAGTTGAATATCCTAATTGTGGTTTTTTGGTGTGCTGTATCTAGTTTGGAATTGTATATATTTTTTCTGTACTGTTTTATTTTTAAAATCCTATATAATTGTTAATCAGCAGGAAATATTATTTATAATACATATTTATTCTCATTGAAATTATTCTGATGCAGCAAATCGCCAAAATATTTACAGGGAACTCTTCAATGTAATCAACTTTTAATAAAATGTTAGGATGCTTGTTATATCAAGTCACACTACCTCTTAATCTGAATGTATAGAGATAAACCTGAGTGTTATACACGAGTTTTATTGTAAAATCTCCCTGGATTTGCAAACTGTAGGGTGGGACAGAGACTGCAGTTCTAATAGTGTAAAAGCTGAATGAGTGGGAGATTTAATACCTTGTTCATGATAATAATTTGAGCATATGCTGTGCCTATTCTTTGCATTCTTAGTGTTTAACCACATTATACATTGGCATATTACATTGGCATATTCAGTTCTTCTGCTGGGGTTTGTACCATGGGAGAGTGCTGATCCATCAGAATTTTCGTTTGTTTGGTCTGCAAGATAAGGTTTTGAGTTCTGTCAGTCTGCCTCAGTTCTGTCAAAGCAGTGAGAACTGTCACAGCCATCATTTTTTATATGCTAAGTTTGTTACTATTGACATGTTGCACTAAACGACTTTTCTTGGCTTTTAACATAATTCTGAAACTTCTTAAACATAGAAAAGTGATGTGAGAGTGATGAAAGTTTTTCAACATTTTGAAACAGGGCAGTAACTGGTTATTTTCTGCTGTTCTCAGTTAAAGTGATTTAATTTTTTACCTCACTGAAGTGCTTTTTTATTCTGTCACACACAATTATTTGTGTAGAAAATACTTTTGATCACATTGTTAAAACCATTTTATATGTTTTTAAATGCTAATAGGGGGCTGTTAAAACTCTGCTTCCTTTCTTTTCTGATAAGGTCAAACTTGATCAGAGATGTTCAAGTAGTGTTGCCATAAGCAACTTGAACTGCAAAGAGAGAATTGGCCTCAAATGTTGCTTTTGTTGTCCTAAAAACAGTGTTATTGTTAATTAAAGATCCATCACTTTGTTTTTTAATCAGAGATTTGCTTAATTTTTAGCAAGACAAATCAGTGTTCTAAATACTGGTCAAACACTTATTTATTCAAAAGTAATTAGCATATTTCTTGAGTGCAGTTACTGATTTTCCTAAAATGCTGCCTTCTTTTGAGATAATTAGTAGACTTTCATGTCCTTATCAAAAAACTTAAAATTCTACCCTTCATGTACAGTATATCGTCTCAAAGGAGACAAAATTTTGTGACTTCAGAGAAATTCCTTTAAGAGCCTTTCCAGAGTTGAAAAGAAATGGGGCTAAACCTGATGATTGAGTTTCTACTATTCAAACAAGGACTTAGTTTTTACACTGCACTTTCCTTCAGTCTTTACACCTTTTTTTTTTTTACATTGTCAGCATAAATTGTTTCCATCTATACCTGATGGAGAAGACTTTGTTCCTGATTGCTCTGTATCTCCACCCCTCTGAATTGTTTTTTCAATAGGTGCACTAGGCCTTCCAATGAGGGGAATGAGCAACAATACCCCTCAGTTAAATCGCAGCTTATCACAAGGCACTCAGTTACCGAGCCACGTAACGCCAACAACAGGGGTACCAACAATGTCACTTCACACGCCTCCATCTCCGAGCAGGTATTTATCCATAGCCCATGTTTCTGCCATTGTGTCTTTCTGCAGAGCTCTCCTTAAATGTTCGGCATTTGTTGCCTCATACTTTACTGTCTGATAAATTTAAAAAGGAGAAAAGTAGTTTCTGTGGCCCACTGCCTGTGTTAGGGATATAATACCATAAAAAAGTAAGGATTTACTGTAAGACAATATTTTATTTTCATCTGTAAGGGACAAATTGCCAGCAAATTCTGCTTCAGAATGTAAGAGGTTGTTATTTGATTGTACAGTTAAAATTTTGCTTTGATGTCATACACTGCATAAGAATATAAATATAGTAGTTAATCATTAAAAAAGCTGTAACACCTTTTCATATGTATAATACTGAAGTGTTTATCTAAATCTGATGAAGACTTGGTTAGCATGTAATAGGTCATTTGGAATTTCTGAAGAAATCCAGAGCTGCATTAATTATAGAGAGTAATCCAAACACACTGTTTGGTTGCTGAAAGCAAGTTAAGTTGCAACAATTTGGAGTCCATCCTCGTTAGTAATCTAAATGAGTAGCCAAATGCTACTGTACAGATTCATCTCTGTGGATGGTTTTTCTCTTTCAGGGGGATATTGCCTATGAATCCTAGGAATATGATGAACCACTCCCAGGTTGGTCAGGGCATTGGAATTCCCAGCAGGACAAACAGCATGAGCAGTTCAGGGTTAGGCAGCCCCAACAGAAGCTCTCCAAGCATAATATGTATGCCAAAGCAGCAACCCTCTCGACAACCTTTTACTGTGAACAGGTAAGGCTCTTTAATTGGAACATCCCTGTATATAGACATGCTACTCTGGAATGTAGCTTTTTATCCATTAGAATAAATCTTAAAACCTTAATATTCATGTCTGGGCAATAAACTTGGAAGCTCCTTGTAATGTTCTTATAAGGTCTTTGAGGGCTTTGAGCTAAGTTCTCTTTCTGGCTATTGAATTTCTGCTGCATCCACTTTAAAGTATGTGATGTTTCTCATGTATTCCCAAGTTTATTTTTGAAACATACCTTGAATTTTTAGCATCTGCATCTGTTTTAAAATTGTTCATCTAGGGCTTTGGGAAGAAGTAAGGCAAAATTTTAAAACGTGATAGTTATTCTGGAAAAGTGGTAAACTTATTTAGACACAGTAAGGATCTAATATTTTACTTCTTTAAATTCTGGAGTGGTACAGAGAACAGTGGCCTACCATTCATTTAAGGATTTAGCGCTCATTTAGATGCCTAAAGTTTCTCAATTACTTCTCTTTCTCTAATTCTGGCCAGGATACTAACATCATAAATCATTAGGCTTTAACTGTGTTACAGTGCTGTGTTTATGCTTCATTCATGTTGATAAACTTGTAGTAAGCACTGTCTTAATTCTAATTATTTAATGTGTGTAGTCACAGCTTAGCATGGCTGACTGCTTTTGAAGCTTGGTTCCATTACCTCATGATCTCTGTGCTCCCAGTTAAGTCCTTTTTCTTCCTTCATGCCCTTTGGAGGAGTGACTTAAACAGAACACAAACAAGCTCACAATGGTCAGGTCTAACCCAATCTAGTATTTTACAAAATAGATAAAGGGAAGTGAAGACTAATGTCACAGTTACCTGAATCTCAATCAGATTGTTTAGTTTTGTAGTTTCACACTGGTATAGGCATACAGGTACTGTGCTCAAGCACAGCAAATAGTGATGTTGTAATAGCAGTTTGTGGTCTTGGAGCATGAAAAGACTTCGTATCTTGCCTCTAATTACACAGCCTTTGCCTTTTCTATCCTGTCTAGTGGCAAGAGAGCTGATAATTTTAAAAGATAATATATTCTGAAGTATTTTTGAAGTTTGAGATCACAAACAGATGAAATAGTAATATACTTAAAACTTTATGTATAGAGGACAATTATATTGAATATTGATACATGCATACAAACTACTTGTTTAATTATCATTCAGCTGTAGGATAGATAATGAAATCCCTGTGTGTAGGAACATTTGAATTAAAATGCTTTTATTTTGCTCTTTACGTTTGTCAGTTTCAATAAGTTACAAGTTTTACAAATTGAGAAGGAAATATCTCTGAAACAATGACTGGCTCTTATTAACCTGTGGAAATACAGTAGTGCTACATATCCAATGGCTATTTGAGGGTGTTTAACACAATTTTGAAATTACTGTTGGGGAAAAGAATTGACAGCATTTGCTTGTCAGGTGCATGAATTATGTAACTTTCAATAAGCATTTTCTGAATAGTTGCTTAGTTGGAGCAAAGAAGGTTTTTAGGTTTTTGAACATGCAGCATTTGAAGGTATTTCAAATTAGAGTTAAATGCTTCAGATTCGTAACTGTAAAAAGTTTGGATAGGTGAAATTTCCACCAGGGAATCATTTCATATTTTTGCTTATGGAAACTTCCAAAATATTAGCTTCTCTCCTGTTACAGGTGAAAAGTGGATGTGATTTCCCACAGGGCAGACATTCAGAATTTCACTCAGTTGGGTGTTGAGCTTCTCGACATCTCCAGCTCCCAGGGGATGAAATGGATTATTTGTGAAGCTATCTGTGTAACCACAGTAGTTCTGTATGATATATAGATGTTTTCAAACATTTTTGCTTGACTGTATGAAACTACAGCTTGTGTCTTTGCATGACAGAGACCATCCCTCTGTTCACAATAATGCCTTGTGTACATGGTGTTGCACACCATAACTGTTCAGCTTATAAATGAGTCATGGCCACCTTGGTGATTTTCATGATCCAGCTTCCCACCTGCCAATGAATGGATTACAGCTTGACTTTTAACTACTGCATTTAATGCTGCTTCATTTTTGTATATGAAATTATTGAGTAATGATCATGTTAGTCATAACTTGTTTGTTGAGAGATGTCTTAATACACAATGGCTATTAAAAAACTAAGCTATTTTGAAGTCAGTCATTCCAGTTGACCTGATTGAGCAGTGCCTGTTGATGCTGCACAGTGTTTTCAGAAAATAATTAAAAACCAAGTTTAGGCTAATATGGCCTGCTTAGGCTTGAAATAATTTCAGTTTTTTCCCCTTTAATATCTTCCACTGGAAATACAAAGTATGTGTATCCTTTTGTCTGACTTCCTGGATTTTCTTCACAGTATGTCTGGATTTGGGATGAACAGGAATCAGGCATTTGGAATGAATAACTCCTTATCAAGTAACATTTTTAATGGAACGGGTGAGTTTACTCTTTAATGTTCACCGTAAACTACAGTAGAGATTTTTTTTTAATAAGTCTAATTGAAAATATTTTGTTCTGTTGGAGTGCAACTTTCTAATAATTTTCAGATGTTCCATAGAAATGCTGCTTCAAGAGCAGTGCTAGATAATTGGTACTACTTTATAGCAGTGGATTTCAATACTTTTGAAGACATAGTGAGAGTAGTTCTGTAGTATATATGCTTTATGTCACATGCCTATAGATTATACTTATTCAGTTAGAAGTGCAAACCAGCTCTTGAATTTGAAAAGGGTATTGGGGAGGAAAAGGTTTATCCACATTCTATAAAAACATTAGGTATGTAAGAACTGTGGGAAAGCATTGCTTTTCAAATATCAAACTCCTTTTGAACAGCTGGTTTATCATGTGATCCTTTCAGCCAATAGTTTAAGTTGTGATTTTTCTCTGGGAATTACTTCTTCACCTGAATTTAATGAACTAGAGAGGGGAAAATATCTTCATCCATAAATGATTTAGGTTAACGTGTGCTGATGTTTCTGTACGTGGCTGCGTGTATGAAGCAACCTGAGGTGCTGGTGATGTCACAAGAGTGGAAGGGTTTGGACATTCCCTAAGACATTGTGACATTTTTATAGATCTGCAGCTCTGGCCTCACTTATGTAGCATTTCCTGCTGCAAATCAAAAAATGTTCCCATGTAACTTGCACTGCATTGGCTTTTCAGCTGCTTCAGCTTTATCTTACCTAATCTAAGGACAATAGAACTCTTTGATGCTGCTGCTAATATGGGTCATTTCTTCTTGATAATTCTTCAAATTCAAAACAGATTTACAACAAATTTTAATACCTATTCTAGAATTGTAATTTTGATAGTTTGCCTGTATTTTATGTGTAGTCTTTAATTCAGGAGGAGTAGACCTTACTAAATGCTATTGACAAGCTTTGTTTTAAAACAAACTTCAAACATACAGATGCTCTTTAGAGTAGTTCTTGTAACACAAAAGCTGTAGTTTTTTGTAGTAATTACAGAATGAGAAAAAAGATCAACTTGAAAGAAAATCTGTCCTACATTTGTCTTATTTGTGATGACGTCTTTGAAAAAAAAATACATCAGGGAGTTAAAAATGCCTGTTTTTATTGTAGATGGAAGTGAAAATGTGACAGGACTGGACCTCTCAGATTTTCCAGCACTAGCAGACAGAAACAGAAGGGAAGGAAGTGGCAATCCAACTCCATTAATAAACCCTTTAGCTGGAAGGGCACCCTATGGTAAGATGATACATTTGAAAGCTCTTCAAGTGAAATGAAATTTCTTGATTCACCTTTTGCTGTTAATAAGTCAATAAACAGTCTTTTCAAAAATGCCAGACATGAGCTGCTAAGACTCATTTTTAAAAATGAATAATCGATACTTGTGATTGGAGACTCCCATTCATAAATATTAGAACTCATCTGTTTTAATTTTACTGTCACTAGGGATTGTTAGGATTTTTGGTCTGTATGGCATGATTGCTCTGAGGCTTCTTAGTCTAAAAATTTCTTTGGCAGTAGGTTTTAGCAAATTGCATATATAGAAGAGCTGTTGATGTCTGGGTAGCAAATTGCAGTAACAGTATTTTATTAGTAGAGGTGTTATTGTGTAGAAAGTCATAAGCTGTAAACATCCTGTAAACTTTTACTGTTTATTGGTAGTATTTGCTGTTGTACTGTTCAGTATCACCCTTACGATAAACTTCAGATTTCAAAAAATAACCTGTAAGCATCAATTATTATCACTCAGATTCCAAGTATGTGTCATATAATTCTTGCTGTACAGGTTAAAAAATAATAAAAGGAAAAACCGTTAGGTGGATGCAAATCTTATTATTTGGGTCTTGAAAATATTCAGGTAAGCTTAGTGTGAGGCACAAAACTTTCTTTTTTGTTACTGCTTTAGTAGATTTTGTTACGCATGTTGCATCAGCTACTGTGAAAAGTTGCTTTTATAACTGTAAGTTATTTCTGTGACTTGTCAAATTTTGAACCAGAAATAACCTAATGTTTTCTAACTATAAAATGCTAGTGGTTTTCAGAGATAGCACCAACTTTAATTGGACAAAATAGATACTGCTTTATCAAGAGAAAGTAGCCTCATGGATTTGGCATAGCTAGGGCCCTCTGCATAAGATAGCCATGACAAAGAGTTTAACAAGTTAAACTGAATTGCTGAACACAGAAAAAAAGTGACTTCCCCCAAAAAAAGACACTCAAAACTCACACCAAGCATGAGCAGAGAGTTAATACAGCCAGAGGCTTCTGTAAGATTTTGCCTAACATAGAGTGGCTTGGGTTGTAAGGAACTGTAAAGACCATCTAGTTCCTGCTCTGAAAAAAGAAGACAGGTTGTGAAAAATTGATAGAAGATAGGAGGGAAGTCCACACAGATGTACTTCCAGCACAAAGCTTGAATTCAATATTAAACAGCACTGCAGCATAAAAATATCTGTAACTGCTCTTGTGCTTATACCATTTCCCCATTTTGGTGCTAGCATAGCTGTTTGCATGACTGCATGATAAACCATAAAATAAAGTTCTCTGAAGAGCTACCCTGATCATCTACTTAGTGCAGCAGATGTGTACAGGGGTAGAAACAATCAAAAAATAAAAATGTGAAATACTTTGGATGTTGTCTTCCAGCACAAAATGTGGAGAACACTTTTGCTTGTGGACAAGAAAGAAAAGGTTTGAGATAGAGCAGAGACCTACTTTCCTCATGCTTAGTTATTCAGGAAAATTATACTTCAAATAACTTTTAGATGGAATAAGCATGTCCATTAAAGTTAATTCATTATCAGTTTTATTCTTCCAGTGAAAGAAATTCTAATAACTCTGGATGAAAAGGCTGAACAGCAGAAACAAGATTAACTCAGTATTGAGTTTTTTCTTAAATAAAGGAACTTTGATCTCTAATTCCAATGCACTGAAGAAAGTCATATGTTGTCTTCTACTGAACAATTTTAGTCTTACCCGTCTACTAAGAATCTTCAAAGAACAGGACCTAGACTTTCTTCTGTCTTCTGTTCCTCTAGTGCAGTGTTCTTTGCCACCAAATCACTGTATTATTTCTCAGCAAAGTCTAGTCACCTTTTGTGTGTGTGGTGTGGTGACTGGTTTGGCTTGGTTTGAACTGGCATAAAAAAAAAGTTCCTGTTCAGTTGTCAGAATCCTTGCTCCAGTGTGACTGGCCTACTTCTCTTTTAAGTTAGGATCGGATCAATGAGAGTTGCAGGCTAAATGTTTTCAGTTTTCATTCTGAAAGTTGGAGTCATTTTTATGTCAGAGGCAAGTGTTGCATTGTTGACATGTTCTGCTGAAGTTAGCTAGTTGTCCTTTGAGAATACATACTTCTGAAGAGATTATGCAAAAAAATTCTTCATGCACTTAGGGGACAGAGAAAAAATGTATGATGCTTTTAAAAGCAGTACATCCTTCATCAGTGGATTTACCTAAATGCAGCTTTAACAATGCCTGTAAATATGATTTGATTATTTAGATGTGCGAAACAGGTGCAGGGGATGTGTCTATGAATTTAACCTGGAGTGTTTCTCAGCTCACACTTAAATAAGAGGCTTTAGTCTAATATGTGTGGATGTCTTGAATGAATATGCTTTGTTTTGCTTTACCTGTTTTTTAAGTCATTGCTATACAGCTTGTGCAGTAAGCAAACTTGGACAGTAAGCAAGATCAGCAGAAGAAAAATTTTTTACTTAGCAGTCATTTAATGTTGTACTTGCTTTCATTCTGATGATAGTTGGAATGGTAACAAAACCAGCAAGTGAGCAGTCCCAGGACTTTTCAATACACAATGAAGATTTTCCAGCATTACCAGGCTCCAGCTACAAAGATCCAACATCGAGTAATGATGACAATAAATCTGTAAGCATACCTTAAATCTTCTGTTATTTTCAGTGTTCATGCTTCTTTGGATGATTGTATTTTTAAATGGTCAGTGATTTTATTTGTAATAAGAGATTTTCAAATTTGGCCCTCTAAATTAATGAGAGATTTTGTATAAGCAGCATTTGAAATATAACATAAATGGAATTTCTCAACAAAGTTTTTGGTCCAAACAGTCACCCTGCTTGGACACATCTGAACTTATTTTTGAGAACTGATAATACTTTTTAGTTTTCAATATGTAATTCTTTTTTCCTAGCAATTGTATCTCTTTTTTTTTTTTGCTATTGGTGCCTCTCATCAGTAGTAGTAACCTATTCATTTTAAGATTTTCCTTCAGTGTTGTCCAGTCTGTTAAAAGTTAGGTAGTACAATATCGCTTTAAGGTAAAATGCTTAATGGAGATGTGGGCTCAGAGGGAACAAGCTCTTTTAATAGAGAGCATTGATGACTATATTGTAGACTAGTGAGGTATGTTACATCTGTAGTATTGGTATAATTATCGTGCATTAGATATATAGCTTAGAGCTATATTGTTACTAGAGCTGTATTATTATGGGCGTTTCTTCATTATTTACTCTGAAATCTTTGTAATAAAAAATGCTGTTTTATGCAGATAAGAGGTGAATAAAATGTGGATGGCAGAGGACACTTTCTTACAGGATTTGACATAATGTTCTAGTTTCTGATTGTTTTATTAGTTTTAATTGCAAAAAATACAGTAATGACAGTGGCATGAATACTGGTGAATAAGTAGTAGACATGACTACAAACTCACATGAGAACTAAAAAATGAACTGTTCAAAAAAAGACACATGAGGAAGTCTGGCTCTCAAGTGTTGTGGGCAGGTTTGTCATGAGGAAAACACAGTTAGTACTGTGTACAGTTAGGAGAGAGAGAGTAAATGTGATTAATTGTATAAGTGTAGACTTGTTATAAACAATACTAAAGAGTTAGAAATTATATGTATGACAAATACATTTTGTCAGTACACAGATTTCTGGAGCATAGTCTGGCATAGTGTTTATATCAGACATAGTGTTTACATGTCTTTCCTGATAGCTGCAGATGTGCCAATTGTGTGTTGCTTATACCTGAAATTGGCTTCAGTATTATCTGTTACTGTGTGGTGGAGTGTTATGAAGAAACAAGTCTATGGGGAGAATCCATAATGTGATGTGTCCAGAAGAACCTCTAGTCACAGGCACTTGGGATATCCACTGTGTATTCCAACTCGAGTGTAAAATAATTTATTCTTTTAGACTGCAAAATTCTAGCCTATTAATAGTAATTCTGCATGACAGATGTACTTGAGAAAATGGTAAGTAGTACATAAGGTTTATCAACAGAACTCAGGGGCTTCAGCTTGATACCATTTATTGGAGTGACTTGATGTACTAGCTTAGAGTGCTTGACTAAAAAGATATGGTCAATAAGTATTTCCATTTTGATTTGTTTTCATCATAACAACTCTGCAAATTATTTTTAATAGAATTTGAGTACATCAGGCAAAACATCATCCAGCACAGATGGGCCCAAGTTTCCTGGAGATAAAAGTTCAACTACGCAAAACAACAACCAGCAGAAAAAAGGGATCCAGGTGTTACCTGATGGTATGTGTCATTCCACTTCTTCTGCTTTAAAAGTTTTGACAGTCATTTAGATAATCTTGTTGATTCCTCCACTTCTTAAAAGAAGAAAACTAATAATTTGTTCTTGCCCAGGTCGGGTTACCAACATTCCTCAAGGGATGGTGACGGACCAGTTTGGAATGATTGGCTTGTTAACATTCATCAGGGCAGCAGAGACAGATCCAGGAATGGTACATCTTGCGTTAGGAAGTGATCTAACAACACTAGGTCTCAATCTCAACTCTCCTGAGTAAGTTGCTGGGTTTTAATCCTATCTTCACTTTTGGTTTTATTATGCTGTCATTCATAGTCTGTTCACTTGATTCCACTTGACTATCAACCCTACAAGCTGGTTTGCCAGATAAAATCAGAAAATGTAATGACAGTAAAATAAAATATTTGTAACTAACAGAGTTGTGCTTCAGGGCAAGCTTTCAATAAACCTAGTGGCTTTGCTTATTCTCTTAAGTTCTTTAGGACTTTCTTCAAAATTCACATTATATTGTTTATAAATGTAATGTATACATTCCTTTTCTAATAATAATATTCCTTGGGGATATCTAATTCTCAACAGTTTTGGGGATAAATTAGACTGATACAGTGCAATGATGAACAGAACATCTGCAGGTTAGGCTGCACTGAAGATTAGTTTAAATGAAAGTGTAGTTTTACAGTTAACTTCCAGTGGCTCAGTTCACTAAAGTGAACCAGTTTAGTCATATAGGTTTGCTCTAGAGACAGTGGGGAGAAAAGTGGTTAATGATTGCATTGATGGGAAAAGAAGTGCTTAAGACAGGTGAGATGAATAACCAGCCAACCCAGGGTGCCTCCCTTTTTCCACTAGTTACAGAAGGAACTCAGATAATTTTGGACAAAACTGGTGTCTTTTAGGTGACTTATGAAAAAAATTAATTTCTGGTGCTCTGTCTTTTAGCTGAAAATTCATACCTTTTTGTTTGATCAGATTTATATAATGTTAACCTTATAGACAAGTACTATATGTATTTTAAGATTTGCACTTACTATATTAAAAAACAAAGACCAGACAGCATACACACATAGCTTCCATCTTTCATAAATTTATATGGACCTGCATGTAATCCAGGAAATTTCATGAGTTTGGATGTCAAGCACAGGAAAAATGGCTCCCTTTTATTCTGCTTTTCTTAGCAGCTATGTTGTAAATAACTGTACTTTTAGTATTTAATTACTGTATATAATGTATTTACGCTCTTGAATGGAGAGGATAGGGTTAACATTTGATGCAGACACTTCTGTGCTATAAAGCTGGTTTTACTTTATGCTGCAGAAAAGCTTTGCAAACAGCCCATGTAGACCTTGGTGTCTGGCCTGCCATCCTTATGATAAATGTTCATCACTTGCTCTGTGGGTTGTTGTTTGAAAAACTAAAACTATATCACATGTGAAAAGGCAAGCTTTTCTGCCTGTGTGGTAGTTTGGTTGGTAAAAATATCTGTGTGACATAAAAACTTAGCAAAGTGAATGTTCTTTTGGAAACAAAACTTTATAATTCTGTATATATTGCTAGGGATTTAAATTATCCCTTCTAACTCCTGTTTTGAAGAAGAGTAAAACCTTTACCTGGTTAGTTTTAAAAAGCAACCTGCAAGTATAAATTTTTCCTCACCTTTTGAGTCACAGGCTAATAAATCAGAACCCACCAGGCTTGTGACAACTATTCCTAGTTAAGTTGAAATCCTACAGAATAACACTGGATACCTGAAAAAGGGATGGGACCTCTGTCGCCTAACTTTAGGGAAAGATAGATTTAAAAGGAATCTTGACCCCCTAGTTTCCCATGGAAGTTTAAATGCAACTTTGCTCTGCATATTAAAAAGAAAATTAATAAATGGAATTGCTTTAGGAAAGTTTCCTTCTTCTCACCCAGCTAGAGATTTGGCTATTAGGTTTGTAAAATTGATTATGGAGGGGCTTGGTTTGTTGGTTGGTTTGGAGTTTAATTTTTATATATGCTTTTCTTTTTTCTTCAGAAATCTTTATCCCAAATTTGCATCCCCATGGGCATCATCACCTTGTCGACCTCAAGACATAGGTAAGAGAGAAATAACTATTATATTCAATATTAATATTTGCAAATTATATTCATTTACATGTCTTAATAGTTGCATCAATTCCGATTCTTTTTTAGACTTCCATGTTCCATCTGAATACTTAACTAACATTCACATTAGGGATAAGGTGAGTACATGTGTCTGTGTGCCTGCATTTTTTCTTAATTTATTACCAGTAATTTTCTAAATTTTCTTTCAGATAGGTAATGTTCAAAATCAGTCTGTTTTGTGTATGTCCTCAGTCTTTCTAGAAGCAGTGTGTTAACAGGCTGATTGGACACATCAAGCACCCATTATATCTTACAAAAAGAGAATGGGCATGCAAAACAATAGCTAAAAAACACAATATGTTTTTAAGAGTTTGCCCTTCATGTGTAGTTGAGGCTTTTTATTATATAATTCAAACAGCAAATTAAATGGAGCTGTTCTTGAGATAAGCTCAGAATTGTGTTCTCATTTATCTGTTGCATTCCATAACTACATGAAAAGGGATTTTTAAGATATATTTTCTTTCAACTGTTTGTAGGGTTCATTGAAAAATAGCATAAGAAATTTTAGTACTGCTGCTTAATAGGGTGTGAAGGCAGCGAGTACATACAGAAGTTGGTTTTTTTGGCTTTTTCAAATAAAGTAAGTAGATGGGAATACACAATACAGGGAGAAAATTCTGTCTTGCTGGTTTGTTACATGTATTTTTCTATTGTATCCTTTAACTTGGAAAGGTTAACTAAAAGTGAAGAAAAATGGATTGTTTTAATAATTATTACTCTTGTTGTATTATGTCAACACACTTAGAATGGAAGGATGAAAGTTCTGGATGTATCCTTGTGTTATTTAAGTGGGGTAGTGTGTTTTAAAACATTTATCTATTGTGATTTTTCATCCTCGTTTTCTTCAATCTTTTGCAGCTGGCTGCAATAAAACTTGGCCGATATGGAGAAGATCTCCTGTTTTATCTCTATTACATGAATGGAGGAGATGTATTACAGCTATTAGCAGCAGTAGAGCTGTACGTTCAAACTATTTTGTCAGTCTTATATGAGCTAATCTATTGCAATAATGAAATGGCAGATGTTAAAAAAAAAAACTAAGCAAAAAAACAGAGCACCCAAACTAGTTAGATGTGAAAGCAAGAGGCTTAGTCAATCTTGAACTGTAAATCTTTTTTTAAAATACCTCCTCCAACCTTGTCATCATATTGTACAGATTTTTTTCTATTGTTTTTGTGTAGTGGAAATCAGAAGCCCATCTCATTTATTTTGAGTTATGTAGCACTGTGGAAAAAATGGCAGGTGCCAGTCATTATTGAATGTGTAACTTACCTGTCATTAACAAAATAAGAAGCAGTAAATACTCATGAAAACATTTGTTGTTAGAACCTACCTTACTTGAAGTTTCTCATGTGTTTTAGTTTGAGGTATAGTAACTGTATGGAAGAGGTATGAAATCATAGGTTTAACCATGTCATAGAAATTTTGTTTGGGATTTGAGTGCATTGGTACAGTTCTGATTGAAACCTTTAAAGTTAGTTTATTAAGTCAATTTCAGATAACTAACACTAAGAAATACTTTTCATTTCTATTGCAAATGAAAGATTTAACCGGGATTGGAGATACCACAAAGAAGAACGAGTATGGATCACCAGGGCACCCGGCATGGAGCCAACAATGAAAACCAATACGTACGAGAGGGGAACATATTACTTCTTTGACTGTCTTAACTGGAGGAAAGTAGCTAAGGTATCTCTTTTCCCTTTCTGAGATATTTTAGGTCTGTTGACCATGTATTTTTACAAAGACAAGAGTAGAACACAAAGATCTTCACAAAAATCTCAGACCTTCTAATCTGATATTTAGGTTCATTACTTTCATTTTTCATGTCTGAGGGAAAAAGATTGAAACACTGCTTGCTTGTGGAAAATAAGGAGCTGTCTCTCATATTTCCAGTTTTCTTCAGGAGGTAGAGGGACATAAAATTTCTTTCAGGAGTTTTGTTAAAATTGAAATCTCTTCCCACACCATAGAGTTGATGAGTGAAAAGCATTATTTGGTGTTTTAGAAGTTGTATTTGCAAGCATTTTATTACTTTGCTTTAGAAAATTAAATAGGATGCTATCACACATCACTTAGGAATTTAAAATGGATGTGGGATGGGTTCAGGGAATGCTTTTTTGGTTTTTGGGTACAGTCTGTCCTTAGCCATACTTAGGAATTCCATGCTCTATTGTTTGAAAATCAGAGTTCTTTAAAATAAATAAATAGCATCTTCTAAGGAGGAAGCATATTTCCATGGTGCTTGTTTTCTATACTGTAGACCAAGAGACATTAAAAAATCAAAAAGCTATAGCTTTTTCCCTTCTCAACTCTCATAATATATTTGTCCCATTCTGTCCATTAATATTGTCAGTAATGTTCTATGTCAGACCATCTGTAGAATACTCTATCACACTCTTTTTTCTCTAAAAAACAACAGATCAAATCAGGTTGACCTTGAACTCAATAGATGTGGTTCCAGCATGTTGTAACTGTATTTTGTGGTTCCACATGCTTAGGTATTTCATAGAATAAGAAGTTTTCAGCTGCAGTCCAACTTATGAATTGTTTGCTGAAAAGGCATTTAATTTCTGTGGACAAGTTGTATCTGTACACTTGGACATTATGGAGCATTGTATTAGTTACATGTCTGTTGATCTGCTTTTAAACATCTGTTTTAAAGAAAGTAAAGTTCAGTGTTCTCTGTCTATACAGCAGTTTGCCATCTAGACATTAAATAAATAAATAATAAATAATAAATAAATCTATTTTTATTTCCTCCCCTACTCCCTCCATGCAATAATTTTGCATAGTTTGTGCAAACTCCCCTCAGGAATTAGCATTCTAATTGCCCTGAAGGATACAGGAGGTTCTTTAGTCCCATAGCAAGTGTGACTCCTTGCCTGTGCTGCCTTTCTGCTGCCACAGGAAAACCCAACAGTCTGTAACTGACAGTTTTAATGACGAGTCCTGCTTTTATGGTTTTTCCTAAGTGCAAGATAATTCCAAAATTTCTAAACAAAAACACCCCTCCTCAAAAAGAAGACCCAAAGAAAAGGAAAGTTTTTGTTTCTACTTGAATTATTAATTTGCTGCATGGTATATTTCTTTAGGTTCCCCCAGATGCTGTTTAAAACTATTTTATTATTGCCTAAGATAATCAGAGGTGAAGTAATTACTTTTTGAAAGGATAGATTTATTTTTTGGAGTCAACTGAATGTGTTCCATTTATTTACAAGCAACGAGCCTCATGTAGTTTCATGGATCAATGGAATTGTGTTTTAGCTTGTATGGACACAAAGCATTTCTTTTTATTAGGAGGAAGTGGTGCCCATTGCATAAGGATAATAACTTTTTTCAGTCTCTCCTTTTTCTACCTGTAGTAAATGTATGCAGCTGCTATTAGAGGCTCAGCATTACTTTTTAAGACCATATTGTCTCTATTTAGAATCCTGAGTGCTATTCTGAAACTCAGCATCTAGTGCTTGAGTGATGTACACTCCATCCTTCTGTTCTGCATTCCTGAGATACTGGAGAGATAGAAACACTACTGTTCTTTGAATGGTTTTTCACAAGATCTACATAGATTCTCTTCTTTTTATTTGTATGCTGAGGGTAATTCCCCCAACATTGAGAAGCAGTTGATAGCTAGTAAGGAGAGGGATAGAATTTTCTAAAGTTCTGCACTTGCAGTGGTATTTCAACACAGAATGTGATTATTCTATTTATTCCCCCCAATATCCATAAGAAGCAATAATATCTTTTCTTCTAGGCTTATGTATTCCATAATGTAAAAAAATTGAACTTCAATATTATTTTGACAATTTTATTTAACTTTGAGCAGGCAATTTGAGCATTGATCACAGGAAGCTAGAGAATTATTTTGGGGAAAATGGAAATTTTTGTTACATTGAAAAGGAGTTGCATACTAGAAATAATTCTGTGACATTTTCACCTTTAATAAATAAGAAGTTAGGTGCATGTGGTGTGATCTTAGCATTCCATGGTAATGTTATTAGTTCTGATATTAATTTCTGGAGTGGACATTTTCTCTGAGGAAGACTAATACAGACTCATGTATGGCCAAGTAATTTTTTTCTAGCAAAAGCAGAAGTAATTAATAAATATTGCAGGAAATTAGACCTATAAGGAGCTAGAACAAAAATAATTCTGATAAATTGCAATCTCTTATTATTACTGCTACATTATTAGTGGATGCTGGGAATATCAGTTCCTTAGAAGGCCACAATAATAATATTTGCTGCTTAACAGTTTCACTTGTCCTTTCCTGAAGCAGGCATACAGGAATACTTGCTTATAAATTACTGTCTCATATGTGCACATTCAATTATCTTTCAAGGTGCTTTATGAATTTGGTTCTTGTTCTAGTAGATGCTCAAATATCGGGCAGCACACACTCTGTCTTGTACTTTGCAGACATAGTGTATTTTGCATTATGAGTTTATTGTCCCTATTTTAAATTGCACTGCCGTATGAAATATTGCTGCAGTGAAATACAGCACTTTACTTTAGATTCACAACTAAATCTCAAGACTGACATTTGTAAAAGTATAAACCAGTTGTGATTTAGTGATAAAGTATTCTGGATTGGTTTTAACAAAAGTAAAGAAGGCTGAATAACTTAGTTCAAGAAAAATCAAATAATGTATTTATCTTTTTTCTTAAACTGTAGGCTCTACTTTTATATTATTAATAGATAATAGACTGAAGAAAGAAATTCAGAAAAGTAGCTGAGTAATGGGAATTCCTAAACTATTAGGAATTAAAATCAAATTGTCTCTGTTTTGATACATACTTTGATGGCCCTGAAAGGCACAGAAAGCTTGAGTAGTATCTTCTCTTTTATATAATGAATGCAGAATTACTGGAGATCATGGAATCATAGAATAGTTTGGGTTGGAAGAAACATTAAAGACCCTCTAGTTCAAGCCCCATACCATTGACAAAAACACCTTCTACTAGACCAGGTTGCTCAAAGCCCCATCCTACCTGGTCTTAAACACTTCCAGGGATGGGATAGCCACAGCTTCTCTGGGTAGCCTTTTCCAGTGCCTCACCACCCTCATAGTAAAGAATTTATTTCTAATACCTGTCTAAATGCTGTTTTTCTTCAGCTTACAGCTATTCCCCCTTGTCCTATCACTACATGCCCTTGCAAAAAGTCCCTCTCCACCCTTCTTCTGTAGGCCCCCTAAGACCCACCCAACTTAATCCAGTCTTTGACACCAAGTATGGACATGTGTATGTACATATATATATGGACTTGTATGGATTTGTACCCCTTGATCTTGCTTCTTACCCAAGGAGGGAGCAGAATCTCTTCAGTCTCAGTGTGTGCATCTACAGAAAAAGAGAACATGCACCAACTGGCATTAAGTTTTTATTAGGAATGCCAGAAGCAATTCACTTGCATATATATGACTAAAAAAGCCCAGACAAACAAACACACCACCTAAATAAATATATAAACAACCCCAAAAACCAACCAACCAACCAAAAAAAAAAAAAAACCAAAAACAACGTAAAAAATCTTTGGTTGGAGTAGAGCTGGAAACTAGAAATTAAGCACATGTGCAACATTTCAGTGCAGATGACTATAACCTTACATAGGATTTGCTAGGGTTTTCCAGTTTTAGGGCCAATAATTCTCAGGGGAGGACAGAATGTTTCATATTTTCCACTACTTTGTTTCCTTACCATGCTGAATGTTCTTTTTATGCTAAATGGACCTTGTTTTGCCTTGAAAGAAGAGACGTCTGAGAGTTGGATTTCCTCAATTTTATTTCTGTTCTTGCATTAATTTAGTACAGATTTATGTGTACAGAAATAATTATGCTGTTGAAACACTTTAGAGAGTGTTCTAAAATAATCTCTTCATTACTTGTGTGTTTTCATCCCTGAGTGAAAATGGTGGGCTAAGTTTGCTTGGCAGATAGAGAGGATTATCTGTTGAGGTTCTCCACCAGGTTAGGTAAAATAAATTACTGTGCATGTCCAATGCTGCTGTTGTTGTTGAATTACCAAGAAGTACTCCTAAAGAACAGTTCTGAAATTTCTGCTTAGTACTTGTATTACTTAGTATTGTAATTACTTGTATTACTTAGTACTGTATTTGTGCTTTCCAAGTATGGTTGGTAGACCAGGTCTTGACAAGTAAATGATACATTGTTTTATTTGGGTTTCTCTTTTTTTTCTTTTTTTTTTTTTTTTTTTCCCTGTAGGAGTTCCACCTGGAATATGACAAATTAGAAGAAAGGCCTCATCTGCCATCAACCTTCAACTACAACCCTGCTCAGCAAGCCTTCTAAAGACTTCCCTTTTCTTGGGGTATGGCTGTCTCAGCACAATACTCAACATAACTGCAGAACTGATGTGGCTCAGGCATCCTGGTTTTAATTCCTTGAGGATCTGGCAATTGGCTCATGCGAAGGGTCACCATTTGAGGTCCTGCCTTACTAATTATGTGCTGCCCAACAACTAAATTTGTAATTGTTTTTCTTTAGTTTGAGCAGGGTCTGAATTTTTGTTTTTGTTTTCTTTTTTTGCCAGCAGACAAGCTTGGGTCTGTAAAGACAAGCGAGTACACTGACAAAAGTTTACCACTTAGTTTTCCAAAATGTAAAAACAAAAAAAAAGAAAAAAGACAAAAAATTAGACAACAAAATTTGCATTGTTCATTGTAGCACTATTGGTAATAAAAAATGTTTGTGCATTTTTATGTGAAGATCCTTCTCGTATTTCATTTGGAAAGATGAGCAAGGTTTGCTTCCTTCATTTTACTTCCCCTTCTGTCTTTGAAAGGCAGTTTTCGCCAAGCTTAATGCAAGAATATCTGACTGTTTAGAAGAAAGATATTGCCACAGTCTCTGGTTAGTTTCCAGAGTTGTGTATTACTGAGCTTCATCTTTCCAGAATGAGCAAAACACTGTCCAGTCTTTGTTACGATTTTGTAATAAATGTGTACATTTTTTTTAAATTTTTGGACATCACATGAATAAAGGTATGTATGTACGAATGTGTATATATTATATATATGACATCTATTTTGGAAAATGTTTGCCCTGCTGTACCTCATTTTTAGGAGGTGTGCATGGATGCAATATATGAAAACGGGACATTCTGGAACTGCTGGTCAGGGGACTTCTTTGTCGCCCTGTGCACTAAAGGGCCAGATTTTCAGCAGCCAAGGACATCCATACCCAAGTGAATGTGATGGGACTTAAAGAAGTGAACTGAGACAATTCACTCTGGCTGTTTGAACAGCAGCGTTTCATAGGAAGAGAAAAAAAAAAAAAAAGATCAATCTTGTATTTTCTGACCACATAAAGGCTTCTTCTCTTTGTAATAAAGTAGAAAAGCTCTCCTCACTGCAGTGTTGACTTTGATTTGAGATTGTGAAATTATTTCTTCAACAATGAAAAATGGAAAAAAATTGAAGTATTAAAACTATCAAGCTGTACAGTGGTTAAGACACTTGAAGAGTCTTTTTGCTGCTGACAAGTAAATTTATGAGAATTTAATATTCTTTTCCACAGTAAAGTTTCCACGGCCAAACGCTTTGGTTAACCTTGCTTTCAGATCCCCTCTCTATAAGAGCAAATAACTTCTAGAAAGATGGGTGGGTACCATGTCAAATGATAAAAAGATGCTTCAAGAATTTGTCATTTGGGAGAAGCTTGGGTTAGAACTGATCACAGCTTCATTCTGTGTTGATGTTTTCCCACATAAACAGAAATACATTTCATTTGGTGATCACTATAACTTCCAGATGCAAATAAACATGAGCATATACTGGTTCTGAGAATTGTAACTGTTCTGAGCAGAGAAAGAAAAACCTGAACTGTTGGGATGGTTGTCGTTTTCTAGATATGATTGCCACTTCTCATTGTGGTGCCTCTGGTGATCATTGAAAAATACCTGAAATTACCAAAGCAGGAAAAGACACGCTAGTGAATCCTGGCTTTTTATTTTTTTTCAATTTTGACCCATTTTTCTGTGTAGTGCAAAAGCAGCTTGTTGGCATGAATTGAATTATGCTTGGAAATTGGACCATTAGTGGCCTTGCTGTGGTTCTTTATCAGGTGTATGGAGAATTCTAAATTCTGAACTTTTTTAATACCTATTTTAAAATGGTAAACGTAAAATTATAAGCATGTTGATTATACTTTTTTCTATTATTAGAGCAAAGTTTTCCCACCTTGAAAAAAGAGAATGGTTATAAACCATATAACTAACACAGCTGAAGAAGATGGTAGTTTTTTTCCTCAAACCAGAGCAGATTTAAACATATATTTGATTATCCAGACATAAATTTATAAATTTTCAGAATTATGATTTTCCAAAAGCATCCTGTTCTCTCCACAATTAATGTTACCTGTTTTTTACTGACAGAGGTTCACTATGACCTTTTCTTTTTTTTTTTTTCTTTTTTTCTTTTTTCTTTTTTTTTTTTTTTTTTTTGGGGGGGGTAAGGATTCCTGAAGTGATATTTCCTTCTTCAAATTAAATGTAATTATTTCTCATGTTCATGGAAATTAACAGCATATGGTAAAGGGAGCAAGATCAATTACATTAAAATACTAAATACCTATGACACTTTGAAAGCAATTAAGCTGAAACTGGGAACGTAAGTTCTCCCAAAAAAGACTTGATGATACAGTTGTATTTAGATCATACAATTGTATTCAACTACCCAGTCTTTCAAAAATGTGAAATATCTGATTTTGGGAAACTTCTCATCTGTGGGCATGGAGCTGGTGCTTTGCTCCTTTTCCGGTGGAAGAGCAGTCTGGCTCTCGTTTATCAATTAAATAAGTATATGTGGATACTTTAAAATCTGTGAATATTATACTCTGGGTTGAAGCAAGAGAAACAAATACAAACAGACAACAAGATGCAAGATTGAAACTACTTCTTAACTGATACCATATAAATTTTCAAAATTGAAAAAAATAACATACCCCTTTTTTTAGTGAAAGGAAGAAAACCTCAGCCCTCATTTACATACTCAGATGGCAAATGGGTGACTGAATTGCCCTGCAGATTTTCAGACTGACAGTTAAGGTCTGGGGATTATTTAATATGTTTAACACTATAAATAGAGAGATACTAGAGTGCTGTTTTTAAAATACCTTTATTTGAGGTGGGTGTTTTCCCCCATAACTAGTTTTCTACAACAATGCAAGGTAAGTTCTGAGTAGAAAACCTGGTGTTCTTGGAAAGAAGTATTCGTATTTCTGGCCTGTCATGCTCTCATAGTCCTTCTTGCATATTGTTCACAAATCTTTATTGAATAGTTAGCTCCATTTTCTCTGCAAATCCACTACCTTCAGCTACCAGGCTTAACATAAGTTTCAGTGATTCAATAACATCTGGTATTGTAGAAGACACTTTGTATTTTAACAATTGCTCATTAACTCAAACCACCCTGCTTGTGGAAAAATCAAGGGCATGAGAGAGTCATGCAGGAAAGAGTTAAAGATGCTCCACTGGGATTTTTAAAAATCAACAAACAGAAAAACCACCTAGCACTCAATCTCCTCCACCTTAGTGCCTGATGCCACAAATACATAAGCACATGTGAACCTTCATGGGCTTGATTAATCTAATTGAAGGCCCAAGTAATCCAGGGAAGCCTGCAGATGCTCACATGGGTAAAAACATTTTTCACGTGACTGTGATCTTCAGTGAAGTGTCAGCTGCACCTGTGTTGGGATTCAGGACTGACCATACCACTCCCTCATGGCTGTGACATTTCTACACTTCAGAGATGTGTGATTGGGACACTTGGCTGCGTGGTGTCTGAAATCCTCTCTGTCCCCAAGCCAGGACTTGCTGTACTCATCTGTTTCCATTTTTTGGTTTCCGTGAAAAAAGGGAGAATGTTCCCAAATAAGAATTTGTGTATTGTAGTCAGATGCAAGATTTTTGCAGAGGGTCTGTTTCTGTTGACCATGAAGAGACCAGAAACAGTCTTTGGCATGACCTAGGCAGTGCTGGGAAACAGGGGTGTGGGCCATCAGCTTGGTCCTGAGTGACTCCTAGGTGGCCATGGCTATGGAAGAAGGCTGTCCATCTTCTAAATAATGCTATTTGAAGTTACTAGTCACCTAAAAGAAACTTCCTCCACCAAGTTCCTGGTGACTTCCAATTGAAAATACTTCCATAGCTGGACATTGAATGAAACAAAAAGGAAAAATTCATTGCTATCTATCACACTCAAGAAAAGCTTCTAAGTGCACAGCTGCCATCCTAAGCATGGGATAGCTAAACAGTGCTTTTGGTTTAAGATTTTAAATACAATTGCTATTAAAGCTAAATTTCAGTGTGCTTAGTTCTCAAGTACCTTTTCATTTCATCCCTCAAAATTTGCCACTGCCCAAAATCAATGCTATTAGGAGTTGAATTTTGGTAATGCAGATTGGATTGAGAAGTTAGTCTAGATTGACAACTAATGCTTTTATTTTCTTATGCAGTATGTGAATTCAGGATTTTTTTTCTCTATGGTAAGCATGCGTGCTCTCATTTCCGTAAATCTGAAAGCTTCCGGTACATTAAAAAGACCTGAGGAATTGCAGCTGAATAACTTGCTTTAAAATTTTGGCTTTAATCGTTTCAGTAGCTTTATCACTTAAAACCACTTTACTCTTAGAGGTAAACTTTTTATTTTTTTGAAAGTAGTGTTAAAGCACATCAAACAATAGTTTTGGCTGTTACTGATTCAGCTCACTTCTGGATTAGCAGTGCTAACCAAGTTGATGTATTATTTTTCTAGGCTTCAGGGTTTTTTGAGTTTTATACTGTCTTGGTATTAATGAGCTAATATATGTGGGTATATGTTGGGTTTCCCTGCTAAAACTATCAAAATAATTTTCTGTAAAATCACCTTCTTGAACTCCCTCTGGGTCAGCAAACAATCCAGTGAAGTAGCCAGTTTTCATGATTGGACCATCCTGCATCATCTGTAAACAGTCCTGATGAGGAGTGGAAGGGAGGTAGATATCCTAAAATCTCTCATCAGATATTGATTAACCTCTGTGGAAAACCTTCAGCGTTCCCTAAGCTGTTATTCTCCACTAAAGGGTTGGTTTGGTTGTTCCAGAGATCTCTCTTGACTTGGAAGGCGAGTTTACTTTTCTGGTGAGCATCACAGTATTGGTTTTAAAAACCAATACTTGTTTCTATAGACGTTTGCAGTCTAACTGTAAAAGGCAGTTCATTACTGGCACTTTGCTGGAAGAGGTGCAGTCAGCACCCCAAGGACCAGCCCCAGGCTCGTGCAAGGAAGCAGGGAGGTGTGAGCCCCATCCTGATGAGCAGCCTGGGGGGGTGTGGTGGCAGAGCTGCACTGTGGCTGCCCAGCTCCACCTGCCTGACCAAGGCAGAGGTGTCTCAGCACTGGCCACACCAGGTGGGTCAGCTGGCCACAGGTAAGGCTGTCCCTTGGCTGTGGGGCAAGGAAGGGCCCACAAGAGCAGGCAGCAACCTGCTCAGCTATTGAAGTTTTCATACAGACATTGAGCTTCCTATGCCAGCTTTCTCTGCCCTTGTGGCTCCTGGTGCAGCCCGTGGTTCTGGAGCCAGCATCCCCAATCCTGCCCTCAGCAGGTGACAGCAGAGCTAAACTCTTCACAACAGGCCCTTTACTCTGCTGCATATTGATGATAACACTTCACTTCCAGTTGATACAAATAAACTGTCTTGACTGAGTCTTTGTGCAGAAATTCAAAATCTATGAGATCACCTGGTGAATGCTGAGGTGAATGCTAATCCCAGTTAAAATACAGCTTCAGCATCTCCCCAGCTGTGGATGATGTAGGGATTGGAAGCACGCAGGAGGACTAACTCAAGGTTGCTTTGCCACTCAATGAGCTATTGCCTTAATTTCCATCTGACAGCACTTTATTATGTACAAGGGATTGCAGGGAGTTGAACCAAGTATGGAAGGCCAGCTGTTGAGGAGGTAAGACAGAAATAAGCTATAGCTCATTTACACTGAGAAAGCAGAGCTAGAGCTTCCCTTTCAGGTGGTGACCAATTGATGTGATTATAATTTTATTTTTTATATTATGAAAACTCTATGCAATGTCTCCACCGTTAGAGACTGCTGTCACCAAAAGTCCTGGCAGCAAAACCTGATGATGGGAGTGGATGAACAGAGACAAGGACTGAGCAAGATAGGTTCAGTTTCTAGTATAAACACCTATGGCAGGTTTAAGTAAAAAAACCATAATCCAGACTCAGAGCTAGTATACTTTTTTTAGAAATCCTTTGATAATCAAGGCAGGCTGCTGCAAAGCAGCTGGCCTGAGAGGAGTGTGGTAGTGCACTTGTGCAAGCAGGGACAGTATTTACATCCATCTATATTCATGGCACATTCTTAATAGCCTTCCTGCCAAACCTTGCTCAGTAGTGCATTTGGAGAACCTATGGATCAGCTTCATTTATAAAAGTTTGTCGTTGCACTCTGCAGTGGGGAAGTGATTGAAAAATGGTAGTGCTATTTCCCAAACTTTTTCTGTGTTTCTCTACCTTCTTGTCTGCTGTGTCATCAAGTTCTGCTATCAGCTCTGAGACTCACACTTTGTTCTACCTAATTGCCTGTGGTAAAGATGACAGAATGCAAATATAAGTACTGCATATGGTATTTTGGCACCAAGGAGCTTCTTATTTTGCCACAGTGGGAAATGCTGGGTAATAACCAAATTTTATTTGCCAAATAAATATATTTTCTTGAATCAGCTGCTTTTCTTGCAAGCCTTCTTGGAAGAGAGCACTTCTTAGGGAGAACCTTCAAAGGTCAATACCTTCCTGTTCAAAGCCATTCCTGTGTGTGATAGCTGTCATCTTACCTGTTATCTGTCCCTGCTGTGCAGGATGCTGGTTTTGGAGCTGGCCAGAACACTGTGCCCTGCACCCAAAAAAGGTTAACGTTTGTTCTATTCCCATTATGTCGCTTCTCAATTAGTAAGGTAAAATAGAAGCTGCCTTCACTTGTAGATATTTAATTTCATTTCAGTTCAGTTTCCTCTTCTGTGCATAGAGACCTAGCAGACTTTGATGCCTGGGGGTACTAAACAGGACAAGATCTCCAGGACTTAACCAAGCCAGTGGTGAGATGTTGCCTTGGAGGGGATCCACAATGCACCCAAAGGACCCCACCCACCCACCCTCTTCTGGATATCGTACATTGCATGATGGTACCCAGTATTAATCCGGACTAGCCCTCCACACAGTAAATCTCCAGGGTCAGATAATCCCGTTGCAAGCTGTCCCTTTCCACCCCCGGAGGGCCCTGAATTAGGTCAGACGGGATTAAATTTGCATTTTATTTATTTATCTATCTATTTCTTTTCCTTTTTTTTTTTTTTTTTTTTTTTTTTTTTTTTTTTTTTTTTTTCTCCCCGTGCTGGTTACACGCGCAGTCAGCCTCGGAGGAGGCGGGGAGGGAGGCGGGGAGCGGCGGGAGCTTTAGCCGATGGCAGTGGCTGATGCCCGGCGGCGGATGCCAGCGGCAGCCGGGCGATGGCGAGGAGCCGGGCGGCTTACGAGTACACGGAGGCGGAGGACAAGAGCATGCGGCTGGGTTTCCTGCTCATCGCCGCCGGCTTGCTTTCCCTGCTGGGTCTGGGCTGCTGCTGGCTGCGCCCGGCGCTGCAGGAGCGGGGCGGCGGCGGCTCCGCCAACTGCACGGTGCTGGCGGTGCGGCAGCTGGGGGAGCGCTTCGCCTGCACCTTCTCCTGCGGGGCCGCCTGCCGCGGCACCGCCCGCTACCCCTGCCTGCAGGTGCTGGTCCGCACCTCCCGCTCCTCCGCGCCCGCTCTGCTCCATGAGGACGAGCGCCAGCTGCGCACCAACCCCAAGGTGAGCCCCGGGCGCTCCTCCCGAAATGGGGCGGTGGTCCCGCCGCCTGCCCTCTGTTCGGTGCGGGGCTTTCTCTTTTGGGAGGTAGCGGGGGCTAAGTGAGGTGGGGGAGCATCCGTCTGAATGCTGCTCTGCTTGTTGCTCAGCGGAAAGTCTATATATGTCTATAGTGTAAATCTGTAAACTCTATACACTCTACATCTATATTTGTATGCTGTGTTTATATATGTATATTTGTGTGTGTATGTATATATATATACGTATATACAGCATCTCAGGGAAGGTTTAAGCTTGATATTAGGAAAGGGCTCTTCACTCAGAGGGTGGTTGGGCACTGGAGCAGGTTCCCCAGGGAAGCGGTCACAGTACCAAGCCTGACAGAGTTCACAAAGTGTTCGCTCTTAAGCGCACGGTGTGTCTCGGGGCTGTCCTGTGCAGGGCCAGGAGCTGGTCTTGATGATCCCGGTGAGTGCCTTCCAAACGGGATATTTTGTGATCCTGTATAGCATGGTATAACATACTGTGTATAATGTACAATATACTGTATAGTGTATTACACTGTGCTGTATACCGCACTTGGTATGATACATGCACACACACACGGATACACACAGACACACACACACACAGACACACGGATACACACAGACACACTCTCACACACTCACTCTTCGCGGCCAGCCCCATTCCCGTCCGTCCGGAGCTCCGGGAGAGTTGCGGTCCCGCAGAGCGGAGTTCTTCGCAGCGCCTTTCCCCAAAGCGCACGGAGGAATGTTAATGGAGCCGCTGCCGCCGGGGCACTGAGAAAGGGACTGCACCACAACAGAAGTTTCCTCCGTGCTGTTTGGATTCTTCACTCCTCCGTCACCTACACGAAAAAGGAGAAAATGAAGAATTCGTGAAAGTTGCATCTTCCAGCAAACTGGGGAAGTCTGAAGCAATGTGTGACTTGTGCTTTCTCTTTCGTTAAAGGCAGTTATTCTGCCTTCTCCTTTTTCTTTTTATGCTGGGTAAAGACAGCCTTGACAGAACGCTCTTGAGCGCATGAGACCTTATTAAGCAGTTTGAAAAAGGGAAAGAAAATGTGCCGGAATCCTCCTACTCCTGAACGAACTTGAAACTGGGAGTGTACTGGAGAAGGAAATTTCAGCTCTTTGACCAAGATGTGGATATAACACAGTGCCAAGGGCCATGCTAAGCATGATGCAGGGGTTTGTGCAGGGGCTGGGAGGCACGCCTGGGTGTCCACTTGGGGTGTCCAGCCTCACATCTCCTCAGTCATACTTGAGCTGGTGTGCTCCATCCCTTGGAAGGCAAGTTGTTTCACCCTCAGGGTTTGAGGGTTGCTTTTTTTGCCTTGGCAGCTTGGAAGAGTGGTTGGGGTAAAAATCAGCAGAGTAAGTAGCAGGATGGTAAATCTGACAGGATTTGGATTAAATTGTTGGCACCGCTCAGAAGTGATGAGTGATTGAAGCTGCAGTGCTGGATGGAGCCTGATTGCAAAGCAGATGAAATGTTGGCTTGTGAGGGAGCTTTGCAAGACTTTTCCTGGGAATGCTGCTGCCAGGCTCCCTGTGGAGAGGGCTGTGGTGGCAGAGGTGTCCTAGCTGTCTCTAAACTTCTCTTTTAGGACGTATCTACCTCTCCATTTTCAGGTGGGTGGGGAGAACTGGTAAAATGCAGGAGAAAAGCCACTCTTTTGATATGGGGTGGCTCTCCCCCAGCACAGCCCTAAGGCTCTGTTGTGGCCACCTCCAGCAGGGATGGGAGCTGGGAGCTGGAAGGAGGGAGGTGAGTGCTGTTGCCCCCACAGTGCCTGGGCTCAGCAGCTCTGGCAGCACCTGCAGGCTCAGCAGTGGCTTTCAGATTGGACCGTGACCACAACACCTTTCTGAGCAGTCCAAGTGTTTAATATTGTTCTGGTTTTGCTTCTTGACCCTATTTTTTTCTGCCTTTCTGGAAGTGTGGTGGGAAGAAAAGAACTGCACTTGCCCAGGGGCTGAATTGAAATTGCAGGGAGGTACTCTGAACTTCAGAAGTAATGTCTGTAAACGTCACTCAAAAAACTATTTTTGTTTGACAATTAATTTTATGTTAACTTTTAAAAAGAAAACAAGGCTGTTGGTAGTGTGGTACTTTCCTGGTTTTACACATATAATCTGTTTTCTTTTACATTCCACCTTGCATCTTTAGTTGTGGGCTGTTTATCCTGGGATACTGATTGCTGAGGATTAAATCTGATTTACCAGACGTGACCAAGCAGAAAGGATGCATTTTTTTTGACGTAACTGTATTCTTTGGTAGTAATTGAATTTATCTCACTGGAAAACTGAGTAGAAAAAAAAAGGTGCTCTAGTTGTTTTCCCTACTTTTGCACTATGTTTCCTTGTGTTCATGCACTTGGACATACATACAACATGTTAATCAGTTCCAACTAGCTAGAAGAAATAAAAAAGACTTTGTTTTGAACAGGTTTAAAATTTTACTAAATGCTTTACTGCTTCTCTTTATAGGGTAGCAATTTTTTCCTATAAATTAACAGTGGAAAAGGAATAGTTCAGGCTCCTTACAATACACAACAATACTAAATCAGTTTGCAGCTTCACTCCCCCAAAAAATCCCCAATGATTGATTTTGATTACAGATCTTCTGCTTTTTGTAGTAGAGTGGGCTGACATATAAACAGATCACAGATATGAATCTGTCTGTTCTAGTGAGGAAAAATCTTCTTCTAGATGCAGTAAAAGGAAATTTTTTCTTCTTCTCTTACTTTCTGAGATAATCACATCATTGTACAGCCCAGGATTCATTTTAGCTCTTAAAAGATTATATAGCTGGGTCAGAGTTAATCCAGGAATGTATATATAAAGCACCGGACACGATTACATTTGTGTTCAGTCTGAGTGATTTGTGGATTTCTTTCTCTTCTTTTTTTATTGATTGCTGTCTCAGAGGAAGAAATTTGTTGGAGTGACAGTAGCCTTTCTTCAGCTGCCTTGATAGCAATAATAATCTCTGAGATAAGGGTTAAGCAGGATTAATTCCAAAGTCAATTTGTCTCTATCACTCTCCAGCCGCTGGGCATGTCAGTGGTGCACACAGCCAGCACAGGGACCAAACCAGCTCTGCCTGGGGAAAATGACAGGCCCAGGTCAGCTGCTGCAGAGCTCTGCCCTCTGCCTTTTCAGACATTTCCCTTTCTACATCTGCAGTGAAGTGTAGGGCTGGAAGAAGTTGCTCCGTTTTGCTAAAGAAGCTTTTAGGGGAGTGACTGGTAAGACAGATGTTAGCAGCTGTGCAGCAGGTTCTCCCCATCCTTGTCCCTGCTGCCCCTTGTCTGCACTCCACACCTGCCCCTGCTCCTGTCACACTGCTCTGTGCAATGGCTCCACCTGACAGGATGATGTGCAGTCATCTCTTCTGTGCACTTGCAAATAGAACTGGGCTAAATTTTTGGACTCTCTTAAATATGATCCATGGCAGAGGATATAATTTCACAATAATTTTGTGAGAGTCTGGTGCCTCTGGTGAAGCATTCAGATCTGTGTTTGGGCTGGTACCTGACACAGGCAAACTATGCAGATGCTGCCTATCAATTCCTCTGGAAGCAGGCCAGGGGCCCTGGATAAACCCTCCACTTGTCTCACCTGAGGCACCACTCCCTGCCTCGAGCCCCTGTGAGGGGTCATGGGTTTGATCACTCCTGGTGGGTTGTGCTGATGATGACCATCTGCACTGACAGATGCAGGGGAAACCAGACTGGGTGCTCAGCTCCAATTCCCTCAGGACACTCAGCTGGGAAGGGGCAGATTTTTATACTGATGGAGCAACCTGCCCCAGTGGGATGGTTGTGTCAGTGCTTCCTCCCTTCCATGACATGAAGGTAACTCAGGAATGAATGGACACACACACAAAGTTAGAAGTAGCTCATGTATTTCTTGGTGTGGTGGTTTGACCCTGGCTGGACTTCAGGTCCCCACCCAAGCTGCTGTGTCACTCCTCAGCTGGACAGGGGAGAGAAAATATAACAAAAGGCTTGTGGGTTGAGATAAGGACAGGGAGAGATCACTCACCCTTTATTGTCATGGGAAAAATGGACTTGACTCAGGGAAATTAATCTGCTTTATTGCCAATTAAATCAGAGAAGGGTACTACATAAATAAAATCAAATCTAAAAATGCCTTTCTCTTAAACATCTTTTCTTCCTGAGTTTAACTTCACTTCTGATTTTCTTTACCTCCTCCTTCCCACTGGCACAGAGGGAATGTGGGCTGTGGTCAGTTCATCACACATTCCGCTCCTTCCTCTTCACACTCTTTCCCTGCTCCAGTGTAGGGTCTCTCCCTCCATCCCCTCCTCCAGTGTGAGTCCTTCCCTCAGGCTGTAGCTCTTTCTGAAGTGCTCCAGCATGGGGTTCCCATAGTGTCACAGGTCCTGCCAGGACCCTGCTCCCTTGTGGGCTCCCCTTAGAGCCACAGCCTCCTTTGGGCATCCCTGTGCTGTGCTGTGGGGTCCACCCTGGGCTGCAGGCAGATCTCTGCTCCAGATGTGCTGTGGGGCTTTGCCACACCAAACAAATGGCACATGCTCTGGCCATAGATCACCAGGAGCCAGCAGGATGCTCCTCCACATGTCACTTGGAACTGACTTTGAAGTCTTGCTCCTGAACTATGGTTTGTCTTCTGTTGGGCTGACTTGCTTCTGCTTTGGGCTGGGATGTCTCTTTGCATTTGAAACTTTCTTGGGACGTCTTATGGTCTATGTAGTCTGTCTTTTTTGGGTTTGTTTTTTTTTTTGTTTGTTTGTTTGTTTTTTCATTAAAAACTGGATTAGGCAGGAATTGATCTTAGAAAAGCATGAAATGCAACCTGGAACTTAAACCATAGTCAAGAGTTCATGCACCTGTTGTTTTTCTGTGATATGAAGAATATCTGCCCATTAAGTGTCCAAAAGGACCAGGAATTTTCCCAGGCATCTGCAGGGGCACTGAAGTGGGAGCATCCAGCAGCAAACACAGATACAAATCCTACAAAACCTTGGTGTAAAGATCTATTAGCTGTTCACTGACATTTTTACTGGTGTCCTAGCTTGCTTTCTGTTGACATGTTTATGTTTTGACACCAGGATTTCGTGCCATGTCTTGTAAGGGAGGGTTACAGAATTGATGTTTCAGAAACTGCATATTGCCAAAGTGGAAGTTATTTCACATTCATCCACCAACTCACAGCAGCAAAAATTGTGAGGATATGATTCCCTTTAATCTGCCTGCTGGATTTGCTTTGGAGTCTGATAGAGCTGGTCAAGGAAAATGCCCCAGGAGTGTGCTTGGGAGGCTGAGTAAAGAGAGATCCACCTGCTATGTGGATTGGAAAGGGACAAGAAGCACCTTGGGCTGGTGGGGACTGTGCTGGCATCTTGGGGAGGCAAACAAGCTCCAGTGTTTGTGCAGCAGCTGATATGTTCACACTGGGGTTGCACCTTGGGTGTTCTCTGTGTTTTAAGGCCTTTGTCACATTGAGTTGATGTTTTAGGGGGGGACTGGGATTCATATTTGGACAGGGACCACTCCTCTCTTCAAGATTATTAATCCTCAACAGGCTGAAGCAGCGAGGCCACTTCAATTTATGGCAAGACCTGGGTTGTCCCCTTTGTGTTTCCTACGAAACCAAGAGAAATCCCTATCCTGAAAACTCATTTTTAATATCTTTATATTGAGCTAACAGCATGGGGATTGCTGGGGAAAAATGTGAAGCACTCTGTGACAGAATGTCCTGGGAGAGTGTTAAAGCTTGATACTTGCCTGTTCAAAATGACACCTCTTGGGTAAAGAGACCTCTTTGGTTGTTTCCAAGCCTGAAAATCAGGAGGGGCTAACAAAGAGTTCACCAGGTCCTGAACTTTGTGAAGATTCAAGTAATATTTTGTGGTGGTGGAAGGTGTCTGAAGGATCCAGAGAAAGTTTAACCAGGACTGGTGGGGCAGCTGCACTTTCATAGCAGAGGACAGCAGTAGGCTCAGCCAGCAGGAAGAAACATTTCAGAGGATATAGGAAATATGTGTACTGGAGACATTAACAAAAGGAGTTTTGAGATAGCTTGGTGAGTTTAGGCAAGATAATGTCTATTGGTACTCAGCTGTTTTGCCAAGTTCTGCATTTTGTGTGCTGGCTAAATAGTGGCTGGTTTGGGAACTCTTTCTAGAGCCCCTAAACCTGGGGCTACCTACAAGCTAGGAGCTCAGGAAGAGCCAGATGGTGATTACAGTCAGATGTAGGCAGTGAGTGCTCAACTGGTGGGATATGGTGCCATATCCAAAGCAGGAAATGCTCCCTAAAGGAAAACATCAGAGTGGAGGATGTTGGAAATGCTGGACCCTGGGCCAGGCAGGGAGGAGGGGACCAGCTGGGATATGCAGCATGTTGGTGCTGTCAGGGGGTCAGAGCAGAGCCTGCAGTGCTCTCAGGTCTCTTCGTGCCAAATTTGCTGACTCTGCCCAGCTGCTGCACAGATGTGTTTGTGCACTGGGAGTGTGGAGGAAAAAGGGGGGTGTTTGATGCTTCCAAAATGGGCAATCAAACCAAAAATTCTGCTGACCAAGGAATGTTATCTAAGATGGCAATAACAGTATGTGATAAATCCTGTGTTCTGATTTTACATAAAATAAAATGCTGAGATTTCTCCTTTGCCCTTTGAATGGCAAATCCTCAGGCTGTTGTATGGTGAGCATGGACTTATAGGTCTGTACATCTTAGGTGTAGTGTGCAGCTGGGGGCAAGGTAGGTCCCTGTGAAACCTCAGCAGAAGGAGAGGAAGCATTCACTGGGCACAGTGAGACATGGTGATCTTCATTCTCATGTTAGAGAGGGTCTCACTCTCTGCTGTTACTGCCTTCAGGATACTGAGGAGAAATTAATGTTGTGATCATATGTGGGCCCCCCTTCAGGGGCTTCCTATACCCTTCACCTCCTGCTTCCTCACCCTTCCTAAGGAGGAGGCTTTTTAGCTACCTTCCAAGTCACACTTCTTTCCTGTTTGCAGCTTCCAGTTTTAAAGGAATTAAAATTTCAGTGTGTGTGCACTGGAGCCTTGGTGTCCGTGTGTCCTGCAGGGTGAAAGGCCTCTGTGTTGTGGGAGGATAAGTTAAGTTGTGCTACTCAGTGGGGTTCAACACCTCCTGTCATGATCTCCTACAAGGATGCCTGGTAAAAATGAGAGGGATTGTGCTTGGACACTGATAGTGCTGACACTTGATTCAGTGCACTGTTGTTTAACTGCTGTGCCTAGGACTTTAGGGTGGTGTGTCAAAGACTTGGAAACAAGGTCTGAGTGTGTGTGTGTGTGTGTGTGTGTGTGTGTGTGTGTGTGTGTGACCTGAAGGGAAACCTCTAAAAACCCAGTCCCAAGGCCACCAAACAGGGAGAGGAATTTCCCTTGATTTCTGGGCTTTGAAGCAGATGTCTGAGGGTGAGATCTGCAGATAGCTCAGCTGCGTGTTCAACTCCCCTTGACTTCTGTACAGCAGAAGCAGATGCTGAACCTTTCTGCTGAAGCAGGGCTGTGAACTTTTTTCTTCTTTCCTTGTGTTGTAACAGTGGAAGAATAGCTTCTTTTATCAGTGGACATCAGCCAGATATCCCATCACCTGGGAAAGCTTGCTGGACTCTGGATCATTTATTAGCATGATATTTAACAAACCTTGTGATTACGTGCCTCACTGAAAACAGGAAGTTATTCAAATCCAATCCATGCAGCTGGCTGGGAATACATCAAAATTGAATGATCATTTTCACATTCATCATGCCAAACCCCAAGATTTTATGAGGTGGTTTGCTTTAAGAGTGGAACAAACATGGTAAAGTCTATATTTTCTTTCTGAATGCTACTATGTTCTTTTCCAGTACCTGAACAGAATAATTAGCAATTTAAGTTCAGCTAATACTTCTTTTCTGTTTCATTGGAGTTTTAGTTTATTATTCCCTGTTCATTTCAGTCACGCTGGTACTGTGAGGAAATCACAGAGAGAAGTGATGCCCTGTGTTCTTGAGCACAGCAGTAACTCAGTTTTGCAATGTGTCTTGGCAGTGTTCATACATCCCTCCCTGTGCAAGAGATGATCAGGAGAACTCTGAGAACGTCACGTACAAGCAGAAATACTGGAAAGAGAAAGTGGGTTCTCAACCATTTACATGCTATTTTAACCAGCACTTGAGGTGAGTAATCTCTGTTTGGCTAGGCAGGAGTGCTTATGCATCTGCTTAACATCTGTCCCTTGGCTCTGTTTGAAAATATATATAAATACATGCATATGTATATCCACACACAGAGACCCCCCTCCAGAGCAATGCAGTTTATCACACAGAGCTCAGTGCAGAACTTTGCAAGGCAGCTCTGTTGATGAAAAGCCATACAGAAAGGAAAGGAATATTTTTACCACTTGAAGTAAAAATATATATAAAATATAAAAGTTTTCCTTAAAACATGCCATTTTTATGGCAAATAGCATCTTGGCTTGTAATACTCAAATGACAGATTTCTGGTGTGGATATTAACATTCCTTTCCTCTACAGAAAAGAAACCTTACTGTGCTCATGGAAGAGAAGGAGAGATCAGTTAATACTACAAACTAACCCAGTGTTCATAGAGGATTAATGGATCAAATATGTATAATATACAGAAACAAATCTGTATCATACATTCTTGCAGAGTAGAAAGCTGTAATCTAAAGCCCTTCTAAAGCTGTAACCCCTTCTGTTTCAGTTCTTACTTTTACTGCCAGTGAAGATGTGACTTCCATGTGTATGAGAGTGATGTGTGGTTTCCTTCCTCCAGTAAGGGAAGGGGAGGGAGTCGTTTTTCCTGCCTTTTTCCCATGGTGATATGGTAGGAAATAAAAGGTAATGTGGCTGCAGGAGGAGGTTAGTCCTGTCCCACAAACACTTGGAAGTTAAATAGATGAGGGAATAGCTTGTGACTTGCAGGTGCCTTTCAGGGCTCAGTGTTGGAGTGTTGGCCTCAGATATTTAAGTTCAGAAAGACAAACAGGAGGAAAATGGATGGCAGGTGGAGAAATGCCTGACTGTCCTGTGGGTGTCCTGGGGGCTTCAGGTTTGTTTTAGGCTGGCTGTAACAGGAGAGACTGCAGACCCAGCCAGCATGTCCAGGATGAGTTCATTGTTCTGGTTAACTCTTTGCAGGGGGATACCACCAAAACTTTATAGCAAAATTTTTTCCTTTAGGGGGGAAAGAAATGCTGTTTACAGCATGTGGAGGTTAAAACTTACAGCACAGTTTGATGACATCAGACCTGCCAGGGACCTTCTTGGGAATCCTCTTGTCCACAAGGTGCCCATGCTTGGATCTGGTAACCAGGAGCTGAGTTATGATTATGGTTTATGGACAGGCAGGTGTTCCCAGTTCCTTGTACTCCTGAGAACTGGGACTTGCAGCACTCATTGCCCAAGGGAGCAGGAGAGTCAGAAACAAGGGATTGTCTGCAGGAGAAGTCTTGGTTAGGATACATCTAAACTGATGTGGAAAGGGTGATGTGAAGGTTAACTTTTTTAGTCAGTGGAGAGAAACTTACCCCAAAGTAAATGCCTGCTACAAGTCAGATGCCAAGAGATGTTTATTTCTCTCCTGTAAAGGTATGCAGGGTGATAGGTGTCCAGAGCTATGTGAGCCGATTCTCACAGTAGATTTTGGTGAAGCAAAGACAAAGCTTTTCTGAGTCTGCATGCAGCCTAGTGTCTGACATTTATGTAAGCTGGAACTGAAGAATTGCACAGCACTCAGGAAGGGCTTTTTTCCCTAAAGGTGCTGAATCCTGTACTGCTAAAAGTTCTTGCCAGCACAATGACTGCCTTGAAACACTGACTTTTGCTGATCATACAACAATTCATACACAGTATAAGAGAGGCTCGCTGCCAGAGATACGAGAAGACAGTCTAAGCTGAAATGTGTGCACCATCTATTTTCTTCTGGAGATAGCAATGAGCCTTGGGAGATAAGTTCTGCTGACTAGGAATGTGCTTGCTTGGGTATACTTTTAGAGCAATGATGACTAAGCAGCCTGCAAAGCAGTAAAAAGAACCCATAACAAACTGAGAGAGAAATCTGTTCCCTTCAAAATAGAAGTGTGCATATTTTCTGACAGTATTTTTTTCACTGTGTGGAGAAGCTAACTGCTCTGTCAGTCTGTGCAAACATACAGTAAATAGTTCCTTAGAGAATGTACTATTTGTAATATTAATACTCCCTCTTTTGAAACAGCAGAATACAATTCTAGGTAAATACACAGGCAATAAATGAACATCATCTCCTCTTCAAATTTTCTTCACCTTTGTTGTCAGAACTGTTGCTGCTTGCAGAATGTACTGTTGGGTAACACCTCCCTTTCAGTTTGGTGGTTTCAACAGGTTTCTTTGAAAAGATGAAAACAAGGGATGCCATTCTTACAGTTCAAAAAGGATGAAGTTCTCAGGCTGTTGCCAAAGGTTTGGCAAGGCACAGAACTCCAGCACTTTGGTGTCCTGGATCTCACACCAAGTGTCCCAGGAGTCTGCAACCAGGACCTCATGCAAACCAGGGCCACAGCTGCATGCCCTAAAGTGGGAGGCTGCAGGAACAGGCAGGAGGGGGGAGATCCTGTCTCTTTATTTCTCATGTTCCAGGTCTCACTGACACCCACAACAAGAACAGAAAGAGAGAAACTAAGATTGCTGTGAGCTCAGACCTCACTGTCTCATGCCATGTAGAGACAGACAGAGCAATCTGTGACAAGTAATTTCTAATTAGTGGCTGATTTATGTAGTGCTATTGCTTGTTAACTCTGGGCCTGTCCCATACACAAGAACTCTATTTCCTTTGCTGTGGCACAGCAGATGAGCCAGCCATGCTTTAAACTCCTCTGTGTTTGCTGCAGGATGCTGTACACAAATTCATCTGAGATTTGAAGAGCAAACCCTATTCAAGTGATTAGTGACAACCTGTATGTTGTTGGGGTGCCCTGCAGGGGTCCCACTTATCTCAGAATAATTATGTGTGTAAGCCAAGGGTGCTCAGGTAGTAGGGCTGCTCATTCATAGAATGTTGGAATGTAAATCTTAGTTTGCTCTGTTACTTCACAGTTTTCTAAATAAATTCCCTCCACCTGTGGAGCTTGGGTCTGATGGGGAAAGGTCTTTAGTGTTAGTAAGACACTGTGCTGCCTCTGCATGCAGCCATCCAGCTGAGGATCTCTGCATCTTGCAACAATAAGGGAAACACAGCTGCTTGTCAGAGTGAAGGGATGTGAATATCTGTGGGGAAAAAGAATCAGTGTGTTGCAAATGTCTTTAAATCCAGATTGTTTCAATACAAAATGTTTGTAAGGTTTCCCTATCCTGAGCTTCCACCTCTGTCAGCTATTGTGATGCAGCATAAGGTTCACAGTGTGGTTCTGAAGTGATGACTGAAATGTTTATGTGCCTGTGACCTTTTGGTCCTACATGACTTTTTTGGTTATCTCTGCAATTCTCCCCATGATGTTCAGCAATTGCTCTGAAGGCTCTGATGGAGGCCTATTTTATCTAATTTGATCTACCTGGCATAACTTAACAGGGATGTGTTGCAAAATGCAACTAATCCAGTCAGCCCTGCTCAAAGCTCCACAAGGGTCGAGGCCTGAGCACAAGGTTCTGCTAAAAACCCTGGTCTCACCTTTTAGCAATAAAAACAAAATTCTTTACTCCTTGCCTGTGCAGTGAAAGGGAAAGCTGTGTTTTCAGGGTTAAGGCTTCTTCAGGGATTCTTTTTTCAGTTTGTTTGCTGTTTCACCCTGGGACTGCTGCTGGGCAGTGGTGATGCTGCACAGGGGCCATCACTGCTCACAGCAGGAACCAGGTCTGAATGCCTGACCTTGGTTTGCAGTCACTGGGGGTTTTCCTCCTTTTGTCCCACTACCTTTGCCACTGTTTTGTGCACAAATAACTGGTGTTAGGATTTTGGGTGCATTCCCTCAAGAGGCTTTGCATTTACTGGAAACCTGAATGGCAGCATTGCTAGGAAAAAGAGACTGCCAATAATCAAAGCTTAGGGAGAATATGCATAATTTCTCTGCCAACATTTTTGAACTGAAGTACTATATAAAGTCACAGAGCAAAGATGAGTTTATTAAAACACTGTACTTACAGGAGCAAGGCAACAAATTTAACTATATCTGCTGATTTTCACAGGGCAAAGAAACGTGTTTCTAGGCATGATGTACCTCCCTTGGGTTCAACACCACTGCCCCAGCACCAGGGGAGTGGTGCTCTTAGGCTTTCCAGCAAAGACAGGTCTTCACCATGAGAAGTCTTCCCCTGGGGACAGACCACCTTTCCTCTTCTGTTTCCAAATAAAACAACAAACCTTCAGACTGTGAAAGGCAGGTTCACCTTTAAAAAAGTAGCATGAAAAGTCAAAACTGCTAGCTTTGCCAAGCAAACCCAAACCAGTTAATTTACTGTGCTTCAAGTGCCACAGAATCACAGAATACTCTGAATTGGAAGGCACCCACAAGGATCATCAAATCCAGGTAATGACCCTCAGCACTATTCCCAAGAGTCATTCCATGTGCCCAAGAACATTGTCCAAATGCTTCTTGAGCTCAGTCTTGGTGCAGTGACACTTCCCTGGGGAGCCTGTTCCACTGCCCAACCACCCTGTGGGTGAAGAACCTTTTTCTAATATCCGTCCTGAACCTATCCTGACAAAGCTCCTTGCCATTTCCTTGGGTTCTGTCACTGGGCACCACAGAGATCAGATCAGATCAGATCAGTGTCTGTCTCTCCTTTTCCCCTTGTGAGGAAGGAACAACAACAAGTCTCCCCTTGATCTTCTCCACATTGAACAAACTAAGTGACCTCAGCCACTACTCCTATGGCTTCCCCCCAAGGCCCTTCACCTTCCTTATGTGCCTCCTTTGGCTGCTCTCCAACAGCTTAACCTCTTTCTTATATTGTGTCACCCAAAACTGCACACAGGAATCTAGGTGAGGCCATGCCAGTGGGCAGGGACTCTTGCTGGACCTAAAAATAGCAGTAATACCCATCTGAACCCAAACCTCAGCTCAGGATTTACTTAAAGACTTTGTCCAACTCTTTTCCAAAAGGGAAACCCTTTTAAGTTACTAAGTCACAGTCATATATATAATCAGTGTTTGATATCCATTGCTGCTGCATTTTGGTACCCATGTCTTTCAAAACATTAAAGATTCAGTCAAAAGGATATCTTACTTTCCCCAGTCACTGTCTTTCCTTTAACACAGTCCAATTTTCTAGGTTTTTGCTTGTCCCCAAATTTTCAACTAACATCTACTTAAAAAATACTTAAAATTCAATGATAAGTTCTGAGCTGTGAAGATTGAGTGTGTCATCCTTGCCAACTTACACTGCTATTCACGGGTGATGATACAGTAACTGTGAGGGAGCATTATACCTCTTTTGAAAGGATGTCTCTGTTTAGGTGCACAGGCTGGTGAGGTTGTACCCATCAATTTAATACTGATTTATTCAATTTATAGTCTCCACCTGTGCCTGCTTATATATCTGGAGGATTTTGCTTGTGCAGAGTTCATGCCTTCCACTACTGAATACACCTGGGATTCTTTTGATATCTTTTTATGCTGCTGAATTTCAAATTTTATATAGCTAAGCTGCTCACAATCAGAATTTTATTCTGCTCCTTACTATGGAAACAATGAGAGATGCATGGTGCTGACCTTGGGGACTTTCAGACTGGCACAGAGCAGAGGATTCTCCACATAGTAATTTTGGGTGAGAGACCCCCAAATGCAAATGTAGATGTAATTAAATCTGGCATCAGGTGTAGCTTGGCAGTCTGGCACCAGTAGCTCCTTAAAGATGGGTAAAACTATAGATTTGCAAGAATCTCCATTCTGTTTCTCAGTGAAGGAAGAATTCCTTCTTTTTCCCTGACAGAGAATTCTTTCTCAGTGGTACTTTCTGATCAGGACAAAGCTATTGAGGGAGGGACAGCACATCATTGAACAGGTGTCTGCTCCCATGTGCCATGTGTTAGGGGACCTGGATTCCCAAGATGTTACTGGATGAGCCTGTGTTGCCAGGATTTTAGGCTGTGAGGATTGTTGCTCCAAGGAGTGTCAGATGGCATTGACAAAGCAGCAAGTGGTGGGAATGTTCAATGTAAGTGAGGACCAACATGAGTCAAGACTATAGATATTTTTTAATTGGAGAGAGTTCTGTTTCTCTCCTTCACAAATAGTTTTCCAGCAGACTGTGTGTCTCTGGCTATAGATAGGACAGCAAGAGCAAAGTGCAAATGTCATGGGACTGATTTAATAACTATTAAACTACAAGGGAGAGCAGAAAGAGTCAGAGCTGAGGAAAACCTGCCATCACATTTCCCAAACAACATCCCAGACTTGGAAGAGACAGATGCACAGCAGATCTTTCAGATACATGGCACAGTTAAATTTCCAAATCTCTTGAGATGCTTCTGCTGCCATTCTCCTCCTCCCTCTGTTTATCCTTGGAAATGCATAAACCTCTCACAGACCCCACCCTGAGTGTGTATTAGATGCTGCTGGTGGAGGCAAGGAGGTTCAGACCTTCGTGGGAGCCTACTCGAGTCTACTGAAGCACTGCTGTCTGCAGCCCCAAACCACAGTTTATTGCTGAAGCAGCCACTGCTGGGAAGGAGCTGAGCTGGGAGCCTTGGCCACCCCAGGACAGGCTGTAGTCCTTGTTGGGGTAGATTTTGTGCAGGCTGCTGTCTGTCAGCAGCTGGGCTAGTCTGGGCCACCAGCAGCCCTGTGCTGAGGACAGGGACCAGCTCCTGCCCAGACCCAAACCACAACCAGGACTTGCTTCATCAGGAGCTTCCATGTAGCTCCATGGACACACCAGTGCCCAAAGCTAAAAACAAAGCTTTAATTACTGTTTAAATCCATTTCACAGGACCTGATAACATTTGGGGTAGGTATATATAAATGCTGCCTTGTATTATGTTTTAGCCAGAGTGGTTTTGCAATCCACAGTCAGTGTGATCCTGTATCTCTCATGGTTGTTTGGGATGGCCATATTCCCTGGAAGATGTAAATCACCAACATTTTTTTTTCTTTCTTTCTTTTAAATTTTATTTATTTTTAAATCCAAATGGACTTGTCAGTCTGTAAACACTGCAAGTGAAAGCTCTCACAATCTGCAATGAGTGTTGGTGATAAAAAGGCAAATGCAAGCAGTGAATGAAATGGCCCACTTAATAATTTTCTAACACTTTGGCAAATAAAGCACCTTTCCTCTTACCATGTTAGATGACTTCCCCTCATGATGAATTGCTGATATGATGTTGATCTGTGTTTTCTCCCTCTCCTGACCCCCTCCACAGGCCGGATGATGTGATGCTGAAGCGCACCCACGATGAGACTGTTCTCCTGCACTGCTTCCTCTGGCCCGTGGTGACTTTCCTGGTTGGAGTCCTCATCGTGGTCCTGACCATCTGTGCCAAGAGCTTGGCTGTCAGGGCAGAGGCAATAAAAAAGAAGAAGCATTTGTGAGTGGCAAGGCTGCTCATGGGAAAGAGAAACCTGCAAGAAGGTCTCAGGTGGGGCAACCTGACACACCTGCAGGTCTGCGGGGGCACCCAGCTGCATCTCCTTCCAGGGTCTGATCTGTGGTGGAGCTGCTCTTGTCTCAGGATGGTTCTTGGGAGATTGCCCTGTGAAATGCCAGCTAATTGCTTCTTCTGCTATGGCACTAAATAAGTATATTCTACCAAAAAAACCAAGAAAATCTACACTGCACCAAATATGCTGTGCTGTTAGTGCTGAAGAGTAGCTACCCAGTAATGGAGACAGTTTATAAAACTCCTTGATGATGTTACTTCCATCTCCACAAAGTGATCTTTGCTAATGTTTAATATTAAATATTTAAAATATTTACTTTAGATAGAGCATATTTCCAAAATAATAAAATTTTACTGGTTTGGGACTTTTAACTCTTGGGAGTTTGTTTTGTTTTGTTTGTTCTTTTTCTTTTTCTTTTTCCTTTTTCTTTTTCTTTTTCTTTCATCTTTAAGACAAATGTAACATTGTGCTGATTTGGTTTTTTTTCCCACTGTGTAGAACTTAATTTTAAAATTCGAACTTTACCTTCTGTCTAGAGAAAACTTTTCATCATCATCCACTCACTGTGCTAAAATGTAGAAATCTCTCAGAAATACTTCTAAAAAAATGAAACAGTTATTGGAAAAGATTATTAAATACTGGATCTAGCTTTATTGCTTCAGTGGTATTCAGTCCCTAGTTTTTTTGTCCCTTCTCAGCTACCTTCTTCACTAATGCTGCAGTCTGTAAGGAGCAGGGATTTTACAGAAATGGTTTTACATGTTTTACCAGCAGCTTGCCCAAAGAGTGCAGTGCCTGAGTGCTTGCTGAGGAGAGCCTGTGTGTCTCTGGTGTGACTCACCCCACCAGAGCAGGGCATGGGCTCCTTGTAGGGCTGTGGGTGTTCGCTGCTGAGCTGCCTATCCCAGTGCCACCATCCCCCAGGGGGATGCTCCAGGGAACACATGGCACTGTGGGCATGGAGTCTTGCTGGACCTGCTTTCTCTGCTTGCCCCAGCCCCTGGCTGTGTGTGATGGGAGTCCCAGCTCCAGTCCTTTTGCTCAGCACACAGAGTTCTGCATTTCTGGCACCCTCCCAGAGCACATTCTGTGTGCCATAGTCAGGGGCTGGGGCCAGGGCAGTTTCATGGCACTTGTCATTGTCCCCACAATGTCCCCCCCGGGACCAGCTGTACAGCTTGGCTTTTGCTGGAGTGCAGCAAAAAAGAAAAGCCATGTGGCTCCATCAGGAAAGTGAGTGATTACTGGCAGAGCACTCTAATCTACATTAACAATTCTGCAATTCTAAACACACTGTGCATTGTACTAATCTCTGATATTCTCAGTATTAGGTGTCAATACCTTGGGGCTCGTTGTGATTTTAACACATAGCAGAAATTCCTGAGAATGACAAAAGTGCTGGGTTTGAAAGCCTGAAAGCTTAGTTGGCACAAGGCACGATGACAAACCTGCTTGTATTGCCCAGTGTCCTTTTCAGATTAATTGTATTGTTGTTTTGGAATTTATTTCTCTAAGACCTCTTGTACACACTGTGGTGCCCAGTGATGAGGGTGATGCATGGCAAGAGCAGCAGAGTGACTGGAGGTCATTTGCTGCTTCCCTTCTTACTTGCTATGAGAGTTTTGAAGTGTCCTCTGGTCCCAGTCCACACTGGGATAGCTGTTCCTTCAAATGAAGTTAAGGAAATATGTTTGTAGGGGAAGGAGCTTGATGTTTCTTGGCACATTAGTCTGTATGAACGATCCAATTGGTGTTGGTTGTGTATGTTCAAGCATCTCCAGTCCTGTAGATGAAAATTACTTCTTGTAAGAAAAATTTCCAATTCTATGGGCTAAGCATCACCACTTTGAAGGTGCCTGCTCTCCAGCTGACTCTGGTACCTTCTGTCTCAACCTACTGAAGAGAGTAGTGCTGGATCTACTGGGTGCTGAGAGGTTGTGAGCTCTCAGCCTCTCAGAGGAAAGCCTGCAAACTTCTGAAAGAGCTGTCCTGCAAAGGACACTGTGTTTTGTCTCATTCATGTCTCAGTGCTGTGGCCTTGCTTGCATCCACTGTGATTCTCTTGCCTCAGCAGCCCACAGAAATGCTGTATTGTGTGTCTGATTCAGGGGCTTGTTTGCTATTTTTTAGTGTATGTATTAGTTATTCTCACTCTGCAAATCACATAAAGCTGCTGGTGTGGGCTGGTTTGGTTATCTGAGTAAGGTGATGCCAAATTCTCTTCATTTATTTTTATTTGGTAGCTTCTTATGGTTAAGAGGAAGAAGCCTGGCTTTCTACATCCATCCTTTGTTTTCCCAAGGGAGAAGGAAATACACAGTGACACAGATTCATCACGGAATTTTAAACCAGTAGCTTGGGGCTCACAAATCCAGATTAACAAAATCCTCTCTTGCTTTGCTCCAGAAGCTTTGTGAGTGAATTGTACAGCTGGTTCTCTGAGCAAAAGGCAAGGAGCAAATCGAGTGGATGCAGCTCACTTGATTGGCAACCAGATATTTAAATCTCTTGGAAATGCCTTTTGCAAAGGCCTCTGGAAGAAAGTAATGGCTACAGAGATGGTATTAAATTATTCTGATGGGAGATTAACACCCCAAGTTAAATATCTAAATTGGTATCCAAAGGCCAGCAGAAGGTATATGCCTGCTATGGCAGCATGTGATGCTAAGGGGACAACTCAAAATCCTAACATTCAGTCTTCTGTCTCATCCCATTCCTCATTGATTTAGAAATGTCTTTGTAATCCCTGGACTTGACTGTGGAAGCTGGGGATTTCCCTCTAGTGGATTATTCACTGATTTCCTCCTTGGCTTTGCAGATTTCCAGGTTTTGTGGTGTATTCTCTGAAACATACTTGCAGCCAGAGCGGCTGCTTTTCCCAGAGCCATCTGCAGAGTTGGCTTTTGCATTTTATTCAATATTTATATGCCATTGCTTTGAGGAATTTTGTTCTGGCATGTGTCTACTGCTCCACTTCAGTAAGACCTGCCTTCTCTTTCATGTAGTGCAATTAAATCAATTTGTTTATACAGTATCTTTCTCTGTTAGTTTCTTAGCTCATTTTAAAAGTTGTAGTAATAGAAGCATTTTGTTGCTTTTTTCATGCTTTTGTGTTTCTGTGTTGTTGCCAGTAACAGACAATATTTCACAAAGTTAGAAAATTTAACTGTTGAATGAATAGCTTAATTCAAACTCAGAGCAGATGAGGAATTTCATGAGAGAGTCCAGGGCCATTGTAGAAGATCATTACCCATAGTCTCTGCTATAAAGGTAGCCCTTTGACAGGGGTCCAGCACAGACTGCTGGATTTGAAGGTCTGTTTTCAACTCAGCTCTTTGGGATGTGCTGCAGGATGCAGGTTGGGAAGTGCAGTGGGGAGGTAGCCCAGGTCTCAGTTTCCAGATTGCACTTCCAAGTGTGTTTTGGGGGATTTGTCCTAGAACAGGGCACAGACATCTGTGAGGTGTGAGAGTGCAGAGCCCTCCCTGCATCCCAGCCTGCCCTGCCCACCCCAGCCCTGCTGCTCTGTCTGGGGTGTGTGTGCAGAGGGCAGCACACAGCTCAGCTCAATTCACACACAACACGAAGCATCCATCAAGTGTGTGTTATCCTGTCACAGTCCAGCTGGGAAATGTGGAAGGGGAAACACTGGTCAATGTTTAAAACCTTTTAACAGATAAAGTGTTAGGGCTTCAGTATTCTTGAGGAAATGTCTAATGCAATTTGCTAAGGTTTGCTTAAAAAATGAAAACTATTTAAAACTGGCAGTGTGGCTGACCTGACAGGGGTGGTGTGGATTGCCTGTGAACAGAAAGGAAGTGCTGTGCAAGCTCAGCACTGCAAATATGGGAGCTGCCTGCCAAATCAGGGTTTCTGCAAACTTCAGCCTAAATGGCCCAGGGATCCAGAACAAACATGTGGAAGAGGAGACACCTAGAACAGTGCTTAATAAGAAAAGAAAAGCACTCCTGCTGTGGCTTATATTTCAATAATCAGATGGAAGGAAGCACAGCTGAATTTCTAATTATAATGCCTATTATATCATGCAAATATGGTCTTTCAATCCCTAACAGAAATCCCATAGCCAGAGTTATAGAAAAATCAGCTTATTCTTGTGTGTGGTTTTCTCTGAGAATCAAAGCCTGTTTGGTTTGGGGTTTTTTCCCCCTCAGTGTGGAACAGCTGCTGTTCCTCCATTAACTTTCAATCAGAAACCAACTGCTTCCCTTTCTGGCATCTTAAGAGGCTGCTGTGCTGATCTGTCAAGCTCAGTCCTTGCTGCAGGAAAACCTCAGAGGGAATTTGTGTGCAATTAATCATAGTGTCTTGTCAGGTCACAGACCCCCTGAATGGATCAGCCCAAAGTCTGATATTTGAGAGGCTGCACAATTCTCGTTCTGGTTTGATACATGAGCCCATTGCTGCCTTTGCTTGCACTTTTAATTCACTTCTAATTCAGTGTTTAAATCACTGCTCTTCGGTGGTCTAATGGTTTGAGGTCTGCTAACCTAAAAAATTGCTCTGTACATTGGATTCATGGCTGGAGATGCTACAAAAAGAAAAAAAGAATAGCTCATTACACTATATAGCTGTAATTTGCATGTAAAATTATATTATAAAATATGTTGGCATAGCTGTAAAATTGCATACACACCTACAGTACACAATCTCCAAACAGCACATACAGCAATCCATCCAAAACAACTCTCCCAGAAATGCAGTATTACTTCTGACATTTCATTAAAGTAAAAAAAGCAAACTCTGTAATTTAATTTAATGAGCTAATGGAGTGACAAACTTTACTTTTAATAATAGAACATTTTCATATTGTTTCAGCTAGTATAAGTTCTATCCTTATTTTTATTTGCATGCCAATTGCCATTCACTAAAAGCAGTTGGAAAAAAAAAATCAACCCATAAGCTCTTTCACATAATTGCTTGTTCAGCAACTGAGGCTTTCTGGACAAAACACTTCAATTATTTGGACCCCATACAGCAGAATAAATTTATTTTCCCTTCTTGCAGTAGGCTGGTTTGTCTCTTGGTACCCACAGGAGAGGAAGCAGGACAGCACCCACTCTCCACTTCTGTGTCCATCCAACAGCATCTCTAGGATGTTATATCCCATAATATGCAATATCCTGTAATATCCTTGCCAGGGGCCTGGATATCAGGAGCACTGCCAGGGTGTGGGGCTGTGGGGAGGGAGTGTGACCCAGGAGCATCAGGGAGAGAGTTCCCACCTAAGGCAAGTGTGAAACACTGGAAGGGGCGTGGGCTTGGCAAATAATGAAATCTTCCATGGAATCCAGAGGGCTGAGCTGTATTTTCCTGCAATATTCCTTTGAAGAATGTTTGAGATGATTAAAAAAATTACTGTGAATTTTTCAGGAAATCTGTTCTTAGGCAGGGGGAGAGTAGTTTGGAAGGACCAAATATATAGCAGTCAGCACATCTAAACAGCAGGTAGCCTAGATCCTTACTACTTTTTTTTGAAAAAATAATGAGAAATGGGTCTGATACAAAAGGAAAAAAATATATGAAAATTATTGAGTTAGCTAGTGTCTCTTGCTTTTGATGGAATAATTTTTAATCCCTATCAAAAATATAGAGCATATGTTATGAATCTTCAAGTATCCTGGACAAATGAATCACAGGCAGTAAGTGATTCTGCTGTATTAAACATAAATGGTGTCCTGTGATCTTCCCTGCTTTTTTGCTAATGGAGACATATATGGGAAGCAATACATTATAAGGAGCATTTAAAATATTATCTCAAGATCTTATTGACACAGTTAATTTAGCTCAGGCTGGCAACAACAGAGAGGAGACCAAAAAGGGGCTGCAGAATTTTCAACACAAAGCAATAATGTAGAGTGAGCTACCAAGCACAGGTGTGGGATGAGGTGTCTCAGCAACTTTTTTCATGATATTAAATGACAAGATAAAGGGCAAATTAATTGCATTTTAAAAAATGTGCCAGATCAGGAGATTTATGGGCTTCAATTTGATGGGCAGGTGATTCAATAACAAATATAAGGAACTAAGAATATTAGCAGAAGAATAAAATGTCTTGACTATTCTTGGAAAATATAAGGTAATAAATAAAGATAAAAGGTACAGACCAAATGTTTTGGTGGGAGGAAATATCTCAGCAAGCAAAACTGTGACTGTAAAGCCTTCAGATAGCTGCTAAAAAACACACTGGTGCCAGCTAACCCTAGGTTTTGATGGCATTTAGCTGATGTTTTAGGGCTGAAATGGTAGCCTTTTTTCCAGTAGATGTGACATTTTGGGGGACATGTGGGGGTACCATATTTTTTTAACTTGTTTCTACATGTTTTTTTCAATTGACTTGTTTCAAGTCAGTTTTTAAATTATGCCTTGACCTATATTGAAACTTTGTGGGAATTGCTTTTTTGTTTATAATACCTGCACAGATTTACAGCCCATTTTATAGGGATAGAACAACTAATGTATGGCTGCACAGTGGAAGCTCATTGCAGATAACTGTGCCTCAAAGTAAGATGGATTGGAAGCTCTTCCTTCCCTGCATCCTGCTACACACACACAAACTGATTTAACTCCATTGCTTCCTTGTTAAGCACCTTCTCTCCAGGCACACACATACATATGTATGGTGCAGTAAATGTTTACCAAAATCATCATTATTCTGCATTCATGCACACTGAGCTGTCTTTCTCAATAATTAGCTTTGTAATGATCAAAGACATTCTGTACTGACTTACTTTCCTCCTTGTTTTATTGTTCCTCCATCACTCCTCTCTTCTTAGGCTACACTTTCAAGGTTGCTTTTATTGATAGCCAAAACAAAAAGGCAAAATTAAAAATGAAAAGCCAAATTGATTACTTTAATATTTATTTTGCAAAGACACATTAAAATGAACTTTTTATTTTGTTTGATGTACATTTTGTGCTTTGCTAAATAACCTTGAAGACTGTGCTGCCAAGTCAAGCATTGCTATTAGCAATACTCATTATGTAGTTCAAAAGTGTTCTGATAATTTGTCCCTTTACATTTAAGCACTACCTTTTGAGAAAAAAAGACATAAGAAGTGCTGTAGTCTTGTTGACAGTGGAGCATTTTCTTCCCCTTTCACAAGAGTAAATTTCTGGGAAATGTATCATATCAAAATGTACTCTGTCCTTGGGGCTGGCAGCAGAGTTATTAATTGGAGTTTTGTCTCCTCACCAGCCTGGGACACAGAATTTCTTTTACAGGAAGCTGAACTGCTACATGCAGAGGTCAGATTTTATATAAAGGCTGGACAAGGAAATGCAGACAGATGCAGGGATCCTGGTTCCTCCACCCCTGCCTCAGAGACTAGCCCAGTTCCCATCCTTTGCTGGAAGCATCCGTTGGAAGATGCAGGTTTTGTGGAGCAATCAGTGCTTCAGCAGCCCAGCCAAATGCTGGGGAAGCCAGCTGTGCAGGGCAGGGAGTGAGGCTGAGAGTGGCAGTGCTTGCTGCTGCTCCCACTGGGGGCTAGATTGACAATCAAGATGAGGTTCTCCATGCTGGCAGTGGTTGGTGCTCACACATCTGAGAGAGGGCAGAAGAGACAGCTTTTCCTCCCTTTCCTCCCTCTCCCCGTTGCTTCATGCCTCACTGTTCCTCTGAACAATGCCCTCACAGTTTGAACTCATTTTCTTTGAAGTGCAGGCACTGCATAACTCATACTTCTGCCTGCTACCCCATCCCTAAACATCTGCCATTATTTATCTGGATGGTTTAAACTCTTTATGTTCCATTTATTAATCTCTCTGAGAATTACCTCCAGCTTTGAGTGGAAATATGTTCAGCAGTGGAAACAGCTGCAGGGCTCCCCAGCTCCTCCTGTGATGGATTCCATTACAAGGCAACCTCCACCATTCAGAGGGTGGGATTTGATGACTGTGCCCCATCCAACACAAGCCAGCACAATCTCTTTTATCATCCAGGTGTTGAGTGAAGATGCTTTTAATGCAGATCCAGAGGCAAATGCCACTGGTGAACACCTTTCCTCAGTTATGCTGGCAAAGAGCTCCTGTTCTCCTGTCCTGCTGGGTGTGCCACTGTGGGATCCCAGCACACAGCTGCTCCAGCATGTCTGGGGACATGGCTTTGTGCTGCCAGCAGCTGTGGCAGCTTGTCCTGACCCAGCCATGGTCTTAAATGTAGGGAAGGCAGGGGGAGAAGGGTCTTAGAGCCTCACACAGATTAATGATCTCTTATTTTTGGTGTCTTTTCCCCTTACATTTCAGACTTGTGCTAGGCTGAAATGCTTGCCTCAGGGCTCCATCTTGCCCAGATCCTTTATTTCCTACCATTGTCAGTTACCAAAGACCTGTTTAGGTCACACCCACATTCTATGGCAAATTAGACCATCCACAATGTTCGTGGAAAAGCTTGATTTGTATGCTTAATTGTGAGTATCAAGTTGAAGGCTGGAGAGCCATTCATTCCTTCTGCTTAAAGGTCATTGCACAAGCAGCCTTTGAAGTTCAATTACTTCAAGGCCCATATACCACCCAAATCTGTCTGTGTCTCTGCTGTAAGGTTTAAAATGCACCACAGTTTTCTATAGCATCTTGCATGCCATCTGTTTTCCAAATCATTTTCCTCAGCTGCATAATTTAATTACTGAGATAAGAACTAGGGGGGAGGAGGAGGATATGGAGAAAAATGGGAAATTTATTTGTGAAGCCTCTGTATTCAATTCTCCCTTTCAGTATATGGGCACTAGAAGATGTAAAGTGGCACTTCAGGAGCAAAGGGGATCTGGTCACACTAACAATGCTCTCAGCTTCTCCATCTTCCTGAGAAGGCTGATGCAGGGAACAAAGTCTCTCCATGCTGGGCTTTCCTGTACTTGGCATAACACAGGGCATCCTTCCCAGTGTCCATCTTTCTCCTGCTATCCAGAGCTTTTCCTTCACTTTCTCTAGTCCCTTCCTCTTTTGGTACCCAGCCACTGGTCATACTTACACAAATGGGAAAGTCAGTGTTAGACTAGCCTTTTTTCAAACTCAGCATTCCTGTTCCTCATGGGGAGAGGTGACAGTCTGGGGGCTGAGGTGGGTTGGAGGTCCCCTAGAGGGACTTGTGAGTGGCAGATCATGTTTGGCCAGAGCAGCTGGACTAAGAGAGTGGGAAAAGGTCTGAGAAACAAGGAGAGTGATGTCTGACAACCCATGCCCTGTGAGTCCATGGCTGCATGAAAACCTCAGACTCTCTCTCCTGGAACAAACTGGGGAGATTAAAAATAGCTATTTGTTTTTGTTGATGACGAGGTAATTTTAGCACAGGTCACTTCCCCAGCCTGCTGCACTGAGTGGCAACAAGCAGAGAGATGTGGGAACAAGGGGGCAGCACGGGGGGTGGAAAGGAGTAGGTGGGACAGAGCCACTTCCTTGGGGACACAGCACTCCAGGCAGACAATTGCAGTGTGGCTTTCCCTGGTGAGGCTGAGCGAGGAAGGAGAAGTGGATTTCCCCTTGGTGCAAGGTCCCATGGGCAGGGTGAGTGTGCTCCTGCACCACAGGATCTCATCAGCTCAGCTCCTGCTCAGAGCACAACAGAGACCATCCCCTGCCATCACAACATATGGTCCTTCACAGGCTTTTTTTCCTTCTGGTCTCTGATGGTGTGCTGGGTAGAGAAGGGGAAATAAATAAAAGATGTCACCACAATACTGTTGGAGGTCTTTGGTGACTTTATCCTTCTATACTAGATGCCTTCCCATTCCAGCATGGATATATGTATGTTTTTCCCCACTGAAATGGATGCATCTTCCTGAGACAAGAACAGAAAAAATTCACTCACCATATTTTCTGTACTTTCTTCTTTATCTCTCATGGATTCAGTGCAATATAGTGTTTAGATCTAATCCCAACAAAGCAAACACAAATCCATGGTGAAGAGTACTGCCAGGTCAAGGATCTGAAATTTTCTCACCTGCCTTGGTTGAACAACCACAACATAGTTGATGCTAGCACTTCTTTTTGCTTTTTCCCTTTTCCACTTTTGTAATTGAAAGCTCTGGCATTTTAGAAGCAAGATTTCACCCTGGGAACTGCTGGAGGGTGCTGGGGGAGTTGCTTGCTCACCAGAATGTTTACAGAAAATTTGTCACAGCCTGACCAGATCTAATTGGCATGATGTGTAAAGAAACAGGCTCCTTGGATATTTTTAGTACTCTCCAACCTTTCTAGCACAGAACTGTTGGGCATTAATTAATTCCAGTTGTCTGCCAGTTCATTCTCTTGAAGTTGGATTCTCACAAATAATTTGGCTCCAGGTGTCTTTTAGCTCGAATCATAAGACAACAGGATGCTGGCATTTATCATGTGTAGTGTCTTGAGCATATATTTTCTGATGTTTGATACTTTGGACATTATACACCTCTTTATTGCCTTTGCAACTATCCATCTTTTCATCTTGGTGGATTCAATATTGCAACTTTAGTCCTTGACAGACAGCAGAAATTAACACATGGACCTTTCCATAGCTTTTCTCCCTAGCTAAGATGCATGGAGTATTCTGAACATCTTCACTTTTCTTTCTACATCCAACTATTTGTACTCTGTGTTTCTACAGTGTAGCTCCATTCATACCAAACCTATTTGGAGAGCTTTACTACAGGCCATATGGCCTGTATTTGATTTCCCAGGAAGTTTGGGTGTTCTTCTCCAGAATGCCTCTAGTCTCTTAATTTCAAGATTCTTTAGTGGGAAAAGTTAATTTTTAAAGCTTCTATTGCAAAGTTTTCATAGTAAAAGTTTCTGAGCTAGAAGTGGAGACAAGGATTTAGAGACAAGCAGAAAGAAGTACCAGATCAAAACCAAATTTATGCTCCTGATAACCCACCAAAGGGTTTTTCTGAAAGTGCTATAGTAGCCTCATATTCAGCTTTTTTCTGCCCAAATTTTGGACGTATGCATGAGGATACACTTGTGCATTGCTTATTAAAACATAGATAGTTTTAATGCTTTGTGTAAACCAGCCCAGCCTAGACAGATAAATAGAAAAACATCCATGAGATTCAACCTTTGAAACAGGGCTACTGGAAGACATGGGCCCCCAGGAGGGGTTCACTCAGCTCACCCCTTTATATGTGCCCTATAATGGCCTCACCAATGTGGGGAGGGCAGGAAACCTCTGCCTTTATCCTTAGTAAGAAGTAGCTGCTCCACCTGCTACTGCTTTGGTTTGGCTTCAGCAAGCAACCACCAAAGGCAAGCAAGGACACAGTGTGCGATTTGGCAGGGATTTTGGCATGAGTGTGCACAAAGCTGTGTACAATGGTGTCTGGCCAAGCTGCTGTAGAGTTTGCCAGCAGTGCTTGGAGCCTGGCATTCGGCTGCTGCTCAAGCCCATGGCTGCTGCCCTCTCGGCCTGGCTCTTGGCACTGAGCTCGTGCTCTGGAGTGTACAGATCCCTGTGAGCCTTGGGATGGGGCACTGGCAGAGCTGGTGTGTCCCCACCAAGCACCACAGCCCCACATCTCAGTGGCTAAAGGCCTCAGCATGGAGGGAGGAACACACCAGTGCTGAATCCCAGCTGGGCTAGCTCACCACTTCCCCTCTCCTTGAACCCTGAAGCTGTGTGCTCCCACCTGGAGCACTCTGTTGGCTAGGACATACTTCTGCCACCCTTTCTGACTGGGAATTTGAGTCAGGAGGGGTGGGGAGGGCACCCTGTAATTGGGCTTGGAGTGTATGCTCCCTGTGCTGGCAGTAGGGACCCTGCCTGGTCCGTGGGAGCCCTCAGGGAAATTTTAGCCTCTTTTGGGGGCCCCAGGACCTTTGCAACAGCAAAGCTGTGGGTGCTGAGGGGATGTTTTCCCTGGAGAATTTAAGGCTTTGAGGTCCACAAAACACTTTGTCCTCTTGGAGCAAGGTGCCTTTGTGCCTGCTCCGTGCTGACTGCTACTCCAGATCTCTGGGAGCTGGGAGCATCTCTCATCCCCAGGACAGCTGCTCATTGCAGTGAGGTTCCCCACGCTGCACTAAGCACCCAGCTGGGGTAAAAGAGGATGCCAGGCACCTGCAGCAGCCAGACCCCAAGGAGCTGCTGAGGAGAACCACCAGCAGGTCAGCTCCAGAGGGAGGCCATGAGCAGCTCAGTGACCAATCCAGCCCAGCCAGGCCACGGCTGCTTCCTGACCCCACCATGGCCTGTGCAGCCGCTGCAGAGCATCTGACCCTGGGAACAGCAGAAGGGCTTCCTGCTTGTGAACACCTCCACAAATTATTGAAATGCTTTCTTTCCCTTTTTTTCTGTTGTGGTGTTTTGGTTTTGGTTTGTTTTTGGTTTTGTTTTTTTTTGGGGGGAGGGAGGTGGTTGCTGTTGTTGTTGGGTTTTTTTGGTTTTTTTTTTTTTTTTTTTGTTTGTTTGTTTGTTTGTGGGAGTGGTATTGTGCCAGAGTGATGTGCAAAGCCTTGGCTAGTAACACCTGAAATTTTCGCTCGTGATATTTGCTGACATACCAGCATTGCCATGTCCTGCCTGCCATAAGACATCCAAGCAGCTACCTCTAGGGCACAACAAAGCAATTGGTAGTTAAGACAGGCTCAGACAGAAAACTGAGATTATGGTACAGGAGATGACTATCAGATAAATCCACCAGCTTGTAGGTATGAAGCCAAGATATGAATCAAGTCCAAGTAAAAATATCAAAGTTAAAAACTAGATTCTGGGGATATTTTTACCGGAATAAACCACTGTGTTCTTGTTTAACTAGAAGAGATTCTTTAGTTTCCTTGCTGTACCTTGTAAAAACATTTGTATCTATCCTTGTCTGCCATGTTGGCCTTGTTTCTCTAGTGTGGAGATACTAACTGTACACTATTTTATCTTTATCATTTCTCTTTGGCATCTACATTGGTCTCAGGACAGAGCAGAACTCAGAGATAAACTTTTACATCACAAAGAAAAAATCTCACAACTCTCTCAGCCTTCACCACACATCCCCTCAGCAAATAGTTCACAGTACAAGTCAGTAAATCATTCCTTCCTTTAAACAAACTTGTCTTAAACACTTCTGATGACCCATAAGGAGCAACTGAGACAGAGCATTTGCAGTAAGCACGCTACTGCCAAGCACCCTGACCCCACAAGGATGGTTATGCTAATGGTTTTTAAGAACTGTGGAGAGCAGGAGGAGAAGAAACACATCTGCTAAAAAGCATGGTTCAGATCCTCAGGGGCAGGCAGTGATGGAGATGCAGTGCAGTGCCAATTGGTACAACTGCCTGGCAAAATGTCTCTACAATAACAGGCACTCAAGTTCAAGACCCACTGAGGTTTCAAATACCCACTGCATAACCGAGACAGTATCTGGCTTATTAAAGGAGGGCACAAAACCAGGGAGGAGAAGAGAACAACGGTATCTTTCCACATGGGCACTAATCTGGCCAGTGGAAAACAGCAGAGCTTCTTTTCCCCCAACAGGCTGAGGCTTCTGATTAATTTAATGTTCTCTGAAGACTGTCTCAATTGAAATCAAACTCACTTCTGACCTTTTCCCTGAGCAGCAGGACAACAAAATCCATAATGCAAAGGCAGTCAAACAGAAGACAAGAATATTATTTTTTTAAATGAATGTTTTATTCATGAAGTATTTATAAAAATGTGGATAATTCATTCAAATATATTTGATTTGTTGACTGTTGCTAAAAATATAAAAAATATACTTAAATGCATAAATTAAATTGACAATAATAGCACAGTTCTGTGTTCACCCAGTGTTTGTTAGGAACACAATTATAAGTAATTATATTGCATATGAGCATGGAATATGTACTGAAGATGTTTTTCAGACACTTTACTCCAGGCATTGGCAAAGAATTTATGGCTAGCCACATTTCAAAATTGTGGGGTTTTCACTATAGCTGCCCTGCTCCATATATTTAGTTTCTTAATGTTACCTACAGTATTTCTTTAGCTTTCAAATAAACCAAGAAACAACTAAACTGTCACAGATATTAGACTACCAGCATCACTGACACTGTATGTGTCCCAATTCCACAGTTTTTTCTCAATTAGCTCATCCTTACTCTCCCGTACTTCCTGCCAGCCTTAAAAAAAAAATTTAAAAATCCCAGTTTGAACGAGCTGTTGATCTGTGAGGTCACCGATTATAGACCCGTTTGCTTTGGCCAGAGTGGTGCTACACTATGTCAGTAGTTTGATTTTGTCATCCTGTGTGAGACAGTTGAGGGCAAGGGGTCTACAGCAAGTTGCCCAAATACTGGGGTGAGCACTCATTTCAGTTCAGCATCCTGGGATCGTAAGTCCCAGAGCTCACAGCTCCAGAGCCCAGACATCTGTGACAGGGCCATGAGGAAGTGGTGGTCATTCTATATTGCATTTTATCAACACAAACTGTAAGTGTGAAGCATTGAAAGAAATCTGAACAATGGTAAAGCACCTGCCAAGGCACTCCTTGGACATGAAGCTGTGGCTGTGGTAGGCTGCATCTCTGACTGTCAGATGCATTTCTCTGATCTGTGACCTTGGAGAGAGATGATGATAGAGTGATTTGATGGCTGTTGTTCTCATCCCCCTAGTCCATATATTAAATCCCAGGCTGAGGAGCATGGCTAAGTGCTCACATGTATTCCTGTTTGTCCAAGTGTTTAACTTTCTGCTTCCAAAGTCAAAGTGTAAATAACCATACACAATACATAATATAAACTTAAAGCTCACACATTTTCTTTTCTCTGTTCTACAACTGAAAGGAAATTCATAGTATATTATGGCACAAAATAATATTTCTGGCATTTTAGGCACTTTCTTTTGCTAAATAGCTATAGCAGCAGAGAAAAATGTATAAAGTTGCACTTTTTGACATCTTCACAGTATGCCTATTTCTCTCACCCACTTTTGTGTTCCATTAGTAACAAAAAATATCATTTATCAACTCCAGCTATGTAAAGCTTTTTTTTTTCTACAATCTCTAGTGAATCTTGTAATTGTATTGCACAGATTAAAAAAAAATTGCAATTTTTTCATTATTAAATAATTTTTAATACAAAAATTTGATTTAACCTAAAAGCCCAACCCTGCAAGTGCTTCAGAAGAGGAATGTTATTTTCTTCAGGCCAGCATCCCAGTTGACTTTCATGAAAGTACTCAGGTAGCTTTGTGGACAATGCAGAGATTTGAAGGATGGGCTCCAAGTGTGCAAATCTTAGCTTATGGATCAGCAACAACACTATCCTTGCTTTCTAACATTATTATTGGGAAACATCAAGAAGGGAATTCTGAACATCATCAAAGACATTCAAAAGATGTCTTTTTCCTTAAGAGCTGTCTTTGTTCAGCACACAAGCTCCCTCAAATCCATTCTTGTTACATTAACAATTTCCCATCAGTCCTGTTATTCAGCTTAGAGGCACAGTAAATATAACTACTTATACTGAGAAGTAGGTGTTGTATATTAACAAAATGCTACATAGATACTTTTTAACTTTTTCTCAGTGGATTTACACTGGTTTCATACAAGCAGAATTTGCTAGAGAGCAGAACCAGAGCAATAATATGTGTATAGTCTCATATGTGACCTACTTGGGCAGAAATGTAAAGCTGCTCAAGAGCACTGTGCCAGAGTGTTTAAGGTCATCTGTCATGTTATGAAGTGATGAGGAGGAAGAGGCTTATGAACTGTGTCCATTACTGGCTGAGATAAAAGATGAAACTAGCTGTCTGCAATGACATCATCATTTTGGGTACACATGTGAACTTTGTAGCTGCAGACAAGGGAGCTGAGAATGAGAAAATAAACTGCAGAATGAGGTGCATCTTTCTGAAAATGATGAACAACATGCATACAGAGTATTTTCCTCAGCATTAAAAAATGACACAGTGATATAGAGTGTGAGGTAATTTATAGGGTACACTTGGTGTCTCTTATGAGTGTGATGGTACTGCTGGTAACTAGCATGGTGATCTTCGTTCCTCGGCTACCCCTGCAAAAAAGAGAGGACCAAATGCAGTGCATGCAACACAACAGCACAATTCATGATGCCTCAAGTCCAGCAGTTACCAGCATGATCAACAATCAATCTAAAGCTGCCATGCTTGTTTGTCCTTCCTTGCTTACCTACTCATTTAGCAAAGGAAATAGAGAAAAGAAGGCATCTGCAAAAAATATGCACATTTCTTTGTGGTTTTGCCTAGACTTTCATCTGTGAAAATATCTCCCACTCTAATGCTAGTTCCCTTCTTCTTCAGTTTTCATTAGGGGTGGTGAGTTTTGAGGTTTGTGTGGTGCCAAAGATGTGCAGGAGGGATGAGCAGTATCTTCACACAGAAACATCTAAAAAGATTAACCAAGTTTACAAGTTTTGAGCAGATGTGACAGCTGATTTGAAGGGTGCCTGCTAAGGCATGTGAGAATATTTGGTCAAGAAAGGATGAGATTCCAGATGGAGTAGGAAGAGTGACTATCGGGCTGTTACCTTCTCTCTAAGAAAACTAGAGTGACATGGATGTCCACAGTTCTGCTGTGCCACAGGAGTTCCTCAGTTAGGCACTTAATTAGCTACTTACTGATCTTCAGAAGGCCTTCAGAAATATTTATTTGTCTCCAAAACAGAAGTGGAATTTAGGCACTTGTTTTCAGCAACAAACTCTTTTCTTTAGGAGAAGTATAGGTAGATATATGAAAAACTATGAACTCCTTCTTTTCATAATGGAGAGGAACTGTGTACTGTCTCTTCACTGTTTGTTTGAGGAGCATTTTATAAAGACAGTAATAGCTCAACAGTGTTTAGACCCTTGAACAAGATGCCTCTTTCCAGAGGAGAGAGGGGCTGTGCATAATCCACTTGGCTGGGCAATATACCTGGTAAGTGCTCTTTGACTGTACTTCTTGCTAATCACCACATGTTTTCAGTAATGAGTCCCAGCCTGTGGGCATAGGGGTTGGAACTAGATGATCTTTAATGTCTCTTTCAACCCAAAATATTTGATGATTCCATGATCAGCACAGCCCTGCCAGCCGACAGTTCCTGATGAGACTTTTTCCATTCCAACTGCCCCAGTGCTGGTGACATCAGGTAACATTCCAGTGGAGAATTCTTTCTATGCAGACATGCTGAGGCCAAACTGTTCCTTTGTGAAAGCAAGTGGCATTTGAAAAATACCAACACCTGGGGAAAAGGCTTAAGGCTGCTTGTGTAAACTGTGGGATATATATCTTTATATGTCTTTGTTCCAATACATTTGCAATCTCTGTCCTTATTTGGTTGTCACAGTACAGCATTGTTCTATGGAAGTTTCCAGACTTCATATCCTCACAGGTCTGTTAACACAAATGTCAGAGGTGTTTCCTTGAGCATCTTTCATAATTAAAATTACACATGTGGAAGTGCACAGGCACAAGTCGTGGTCTGATTCTGCTCTCTTAAACCAGTGTAAAGAAAGAATGTGAATTGTCTCCCTCCAAAGTGCTGGGAGAAAGGTCTGCTAGACTTCACTGCAGCATATATTGTTTGATATTTTTCTACTATGTCACACTAGACTGAAACAGTTGCTTCTAGTGAGGTGAACCTTGTTTTGCTCAGTTGTTATATGAGTTCTGTAAAAAGGTATGCCACTGTGATATGGGTTACTCCCATTTTTGTCAGATGAAAAGCTGTTAAGTTTAAAGTGTTGAGTAGCATTGTAATTCCTATACAGGACTACTGTTCCCTTGCTTAATAGTAGCTTATTTCATCTCACAAACACTGAAATATTTTTTAAAAATGAGGTTCTCCATATAGGATTTTTCCCATGTCATGCCAATACAGCCCCAAATGTAGCAGTCCTGTTAGCCATACAATTTAAAATAGTTTATGTAGAACAGTTTATAAAAACTGTGATAGGAAAAAATAGTATTATCTGAAGCATAATATTAATATAAACAGTATAGAAAAAATACATATTTACATAATGCCAAAATACAATTATATACATTATTATCTATTACATTTAAATTATATATCTTTAAAAAAAATCACCAGACCAATAAATTATACACAGTCTCAACCAAAAGGTCTGGCACCTTTCTGGTGCATGAAATACATACATAAAAAAACCCCCCAACAAACAAAACTCCTGGTTAACAAATGTGTTCACAAAAGCAGATATCTCTAACATTCTTAGTGCCTTGAATAAACAGCATCTGAAAGCAAGGAAAACTGAGATTAGAAAAAGTAAACAACAGAGATTCAGCAGTGATCTGAGAGGTGGCTGTGCGGCAGCAGCACTGGCTGGTGACTGATTCAACAACTAAAGATCCCACCTCTGCTTGGACTCTCAATGTGTGGAGCCTGGAGATTTCAGCTCTTGGCCTCCTCCAAGCCTATTCTATCCCTTAATGACAACTCTGATTCATACAGGCTGGATCCAGAAAATTATTTTGATTTATTATCATATAATCCTAACTCTCAATGTCCAAATTTGTGAAGCTACTGAGATCCTTCTGTCTTGACCCTGAAAACTTCTACATCCCTTAAGAATCACCTTCACCAAGGCATAAGGTCTCCACTGCTTACAGCTTCTCCACATTGGTCCTCAGGCCATGGGCACAGGAGGTGAAGGGCAGTGCTAGTGCTAGGTTTGCTACTCCTGCAACTCTTATCAGCAAGGGACTGGATACAGGCTAGGAAAAGGAGCCTACAAGGACAGGGAGTCTGGGAAGATAGAAAGAACACAGCCTAGGACACCTGTATTTTCCAGTCAAGGAAGATGTGAAGTCTCCCAAGGCTGCCTATATTGTCAACAGCAGATAAGGGTGATGCAGACAGAAACTGAACACTGTGAACGACAGAAGAGCCCAGTAAGTGCTGACAGTGCCCTCAGTTGCTTTTGGATGGTGTAAAGACTGTGAGGTAAAACCATCATGACAGGGAAAGGGGTTCAGATCCCTTGACAGCATAGGAACCATGAAGTGTGAGACAGGGAGAGCATAAAGGTAAGGTGGGAGCAGGAAGTGATGTTATAATGACTGATGGAGAAATACTGATGGAGAAAATAAAGACACAACTGCAAGAATGGAAGAAGCAGAGGGAACAAATTAAGGTCCAGGAAGTAAAGAAATATTCATGGTTAAGGATAGCACAATTCCCCCTCAATTATAATGTCTGTGAGCTACTGTATTTGAAACATTTAATAATTTGATAAACTTGCAGTTACCTCTGTGATACTCTGGATTCACATTTTCATATATTGGAAATAAGGGATTTTCTTGTTCACTGCGAAGTTTTCTGGCTCTTAACACATCTCTCACACATTGATGTAGATACACATATTGACACTGCAAAAAATTTGTTTTCAAGACACTGAGAAATTCTGCAATTTAATTTTCAGTACTCTGAAAAATCATTACAAGCTAGCACCCTCACAAAATCAAGGGTGATGTTAAGAACTAAAATATCATTCTTAAATTAGTCTCCTTTTCTCACTAGTAATACAACAAACTTTTGTGATCATCTCGCTTTAGAAATAATAAAATTAAAACATAAGTGAAACAGTATGTTTGACAGATCATGCCACTACTGAGAGCTTTAGCAACTGGAAAGTTCATATGGTGCTGTGTTGGATAGCTACTACATCTTTTGTATAAAGTACATGAAGAAGAATTAATATGTACAGGGCAGCATGACAATTTCCTGGATTTTCTTTTTGTTCTGAAAAGAAATATGTTTCCACAGAATTTTTATAATAACATATAAATATTTCAGACAACTGTGAGAAACCTAAATCTGAAAAAATCAGAAAAGTCTCTAAAAAACATATTTTTTGATCCAGCATAAGTTCTAAGATTGTTGCTGATTATGCAGCAAATGACAGTCTTTTCTGAAGACTGCCTTTCATAAAATAGAGCTAAGATGATATTCACAACCAAAGTAAGGAGGGTCAGCATGCTATTGACTACTCACCAAACTATCCTGACAGAATAGATTATTAAACTTTCATGCTTTGCTCTTCTTTGTGGTTTATGATATGGGTCATAATAATATTTTGATTAGTGTAACATGGTACCCGAAAGTCAGGCTGAACATGTTTATATATCAAGGCATACCTTTTTAACATTATCTCAAAAACATAATTTCTCCAATGTATGTATTTCCTTCCCTCACATCTTTGGCCATTGCTCTGTGTCCTTTTCTCAGTGCTCTGGCTCTGGGAAAGTGAGGCTATCTGCCTTTATGCACATGCAGCTGCTTTCCCTGCAGAGCAGAACCCTGCATCCCACCCACCAATGCGATGGAAAGTTGGCCAAGCATGGAGACTTTCTTTGGCAATGACCATTTTTGACTGGAATGGTTACAGTTGCTGTAGCACGCTGCCTTTTGAGCTGATGCAGTTTTTCCTTGCATGTCTCTACCTGCAGTCCTTTGTCTTAAACAATGTTGAGCCAAGTCTGAAGCAGGGGCATTATTTTGTTACTGCTGTTTTTCTGACTGAATACTGTCAAGTATAATGGTACTGTGGCCTTTGACTTCTGTGTGGATCTGGCTACCTTTTGACTTAGACATCATGTTAAGGCAGGTTTTGTATCACACAACTTTAATTATCTGTAAGTCAAATTTAGGCTCTTGAGATAGCTGGCTCTTTTTTCCAGCTAAGGAAAAAGAGCCACACTCCTGAGATGTCTGCCATTACAGGCTATGGATGATGGGAATGTAGGAGGTTCTGTCTCTAAAGATGCCCAGACCAGGCTGGGAATCTATTTCCCCCCAAATGGAAGGTCTTCATTTCCAGGAACCCTTTTGTTTTGTGTTCCCAGCTGGGCCTCTCTTTATATCCATATGAGACTTTTACATCTATCAGAAAATGCTGTCACTGACATATTGGTTTCCAAATTGCAGCAAAGAGCTCCATTAGTATCAAGCCACAGGCAGACCCATCAAACTTATTCTCATTCTTCTATTAACAATTCAGAGGGAAAATGCAAATATTACCTCCACAACACACCTTTATTAAATCAGCTTCTAAGTGTTTAGCTCCTACCTGTATAACATTATTTTCTTGCCATTTTAAAAGGAAAGAAATACAAAACATTTACTTTTTCTGAACTTTGAGAGTAAATGTACTTGCTTTTCCATAGTATGTTAAGAGAATGCCAATCAACTTTCCAAAATAATTTTAATGAAAATGGTAGAGCAGCTCAATAAAACATAAACTGCAAAGGCACAAGGTCACAGTGGCTAGAGTTTTAAAATTGCATATATCTAATTTTCTCTGTTCTGCATTCCTCCTTCCTATTATGTCAACCTTTCTGTATAGTTTAGGCTTGTCTTCCAAACCTATCTCCACTTAAAGTTCATTTACTGGACTCTGCAGTAAAGCAACAGTGTGCTGTTAAGTGTCTGCTGCCTAATGCTGCTAGAGTTATTGTGGGGCAGGGCAAAAAAACAAATAAAAAGGAGATATCTACAGGAAGCATAACTGCCACTTGTTATGGTTTGGACCATCTCTAAGAGAGCCAATGGAAAAAAACCTGAACTGGAAATTCTCACAGAGCTAAAAGACATCTACCCAGTATTTCACAATGGAGTAAGTGCAAGATGCTTTGAGAGCCTTTAAGATGAGAGACTGATTATTATATACTGCAGCTGTTGTCACTGCATAGCAGGCTATCCAAAACTTACCTCTGTCTGAACCATGTGGACACGGTGAAGCCTTAGATCATGTACTGCTGCATAAATGTCAACAGTGTCCTTCGAATCCAGCTGTTGCAGAATTCTGTCCAGTGCAATGAACGTGCCAGTCCTGCCAACACCAGCACTGGAAAAGAAAACAACCCAAGAGCTTTAAAAGCAGATGGATGAAAGCACTCACTATCTTCATGTGATACTTTTGTAAAGTTCAGATCTCCAGGGTGAGAAGCAAATTTTTCAAATGGCACCTTTGGGTCTTTATAATACTTTTTAATGGAATTTATTTAGGAAGAAGGAAAGGACAGTAATGGTAGAGGTATCTCTGCTACTGCCTGCACTGCTTTCTGCTTTGGATTAACCCAGTCATCTAGATACACTGAAAGACTGCACTTCACTCTAACTTTGAAACCTCTTCTCTCCAGGGATGCAGCTGTGGGACACAGTAGACATCTGACATGCTGCAGCACATGCTGGACAGGCAGATACAGGCAAGTAAGATATAAGCTTCAGCTCATATAATAGTGGAGGAGTCAGATCTTTGATCAGGTACTACTAGTGAACAAATGGCTTTCTTTTTCACACTGGGTATATCTTACCTTTTAAAACACCCCTTTGTGATTCAAAGTTGTGCCTCAACAGCAGCACATGGGCAAATTAAGAATGCAAAAGTTTATGAGCAATGTCAGCTGCTGACACTTTTGTGTCTCTCCAGTGGTATCAAAGAGACACAGTGGTTCCCTAAGAATAATTTTCAATGCATCACCGGGGGGCGGGGTGGGGGGGGGGGGAATTGTAGGTGAATGCATGTGCCTTGGGAATACTGCTCCAACACATCTGGAAACTTAAGATCATCAGCTATCTCTCATATTCTGTGGCTGCCCACAGTCTAACAGGGATGCAGATTTGGGATCTTCACAAGGGTAGGCACAAGGGCTCTGTGCCACTGACCTTTTGCTGCTGCACATACCTGCAGTGTACAATACTTGGTCCTGTGTCTGGGGTCCTGTTGATATAATCTCTTACAGTTCTGACAAACTGAATCAGGGACTGGGTGGTCTCTGGCACACCATGGTCTGGCCATACAGTGTAGTGGAAGTGACGAATGAGCCGCGTTGAGTCAAGCTGCTCTTCCTGTTGGGATTCAAAAGTGTGGGTCATCAGGACAAGAGAGAAAGGGATACATAAAACAGGTACTTTCAGAGAAAATGCTACAGCTTCCTCCAGAGGGGAGCCAGGCATGACATAACTATCGTGTGGCAGAATAAACATTCATAATTTAGCCCTGTAAGTGTTTTAAACCAATTAATCAGTAAAAAAAAAAGCAAACATACACTGCAGATTTTAAACTCTCGTATAGTCCACTCTGGGAGCACTGATTCAGACAGCATCTCAACAATCAGGTCTCCATAGTACAAGGAATCCTGGTCATGGGGCCAGTATTGATCACACTTTACCTGCAGGGACACAGGAAAGGAAAGATAGATTTAGTGCTTGAAACAACTATAAACAGTGCTTCCACCCTGCACTGGCAGAAGCAGACTTCAGATCTCTTGTGCCTGAGGATGAAGGAAGGCAGCAGCTGAATTCAGAGAGAGATGCCACTCTCTGCCATGTCAACAAACAGGGCCTGGCATGGGAATGGGTTAGCATGCGGGTGGGAAGTGGAAGTTCTTGTAATTCATTTGTGATAGAGGGAATGGGATAGACTTCACTGATGCCCTCTTATAGGGCATATTTTCTGTGCCAACACTTCTCAAATCTCTGCTTGGATCAGAGTTATGCCTCCAGGGCCCCTTCCTCACCTCTTGCTGAGACATGGCAGTAGGGTCCCATTCGGAATCAGTGAGATGCAAAAGGACACAGATCCTAATCTGTGTCAGCTTTTACCTTTGCCTCAGGAAAAAATGGTAAGCTGAAAGGAACTGACCATACATGTGACCATATATTAAACAGTTTGTTTAATCTTCTTACAGATCTAGCCACTGTCTTACAAAGGGCAGAGGATGTGGTCATACCTGGGGAGGTATGCTTCACCTGCACTCAGTAACAGTGTTAAGTGCATGAGTGTTCAGTCTCTTTGCTAACTGTATCAGAGATAATTTGATTAATTTACTGATCAACATTTGCCCTCCAGAGCTTGTATTTAAAGTAGAAGTTATTCAGAGTTGATGTGATAAACAGGCCCTTTTTTTGTTGGTGGCTATCCTCCTGCAGGCTGAAGAGAGTTGTCTAGTGAACAAAGTCCTGGATTAGAGACCAGGATCACTGAGCTCTGTTCCTAATTCTAGCATTGACATGCTGCATGATCTTGAGACAGTCTGTGCATCCTCACTTCACATCCTTAATCTGTCTCCAGTCTTTATATTATACCCTTTCTTTCATGCTGTGTATCTCCTTGACAGGGTTTTTTTTTGGCTTTAGTGTGATGCAAATAAAAAGCAAAAACTTTTAATAGATGTTAATACAGACATTAATAATAGCGAAGAGTCACTGCTTACCCGGCCCTTCTCAACACACTGGGTTACCATGACAATATTGTGAACATTCTGCTCCCATGCCATCTTCCAGAACTCATCTTTGGTTCCAGGCAAAGGGCCCTGAGTTGCTATGTATTCCCTGCGGAAATTATTGCCCTGCAAATAAAACGAACTCCGTAAGTTTCTAAAAAGGAAAAAAAAAAAAAATCATTTAACAACTGAACAAGTCTTGGGGTTGCAGACAGGGTTCTGCAGCAGCCCTTGCTGGGACAATAGTTTTGAAAGCTAAATTGTTGCCTTGGACCTGGAAGCAAGTGACTGATTGGAACAGAGAGAAGGAAGAGACTGGTAGTGTATCTAAATACTGTTCCTTTTGTGACAGTCACAGCTTTCCATTGTTATTTTGTGTTCAGCACAGTCTCAAGCAATTCTACAACTGCTAGGGGTTATTTATTTATTTATTATTTTTTATAAATTAGCCGAGTTCTGGCTTGAAATCTGTATTGCTAAAGCCACTGCTATTATCAATCATAACTCTTTGGCAAAGGGCAATTTTAATTTCAGCCAGTTTTATCACCCTGCAAGGTGCCAGTGCTGTCAGGATGAGCTACAGCTCCACAGGGAGGATGCCACCTGCAGTGATAGCTACAGTCGTTGTGGACACTGTATAAAATCAGCAACCTTTAAAAATATGTCCTTGGCCAATTAGACTTATTATCTTACATAACTATAGCAATGTAAGAAAGTGTCCTTAAGTGCTGGGTAAATCACTCACAGTTAACTTAATGGCAGTCAGACACAGTCTTTCAGCACACCCACAAAATGAGTTCTCAGTTTTTTAGCTCAAGTGAATCAAGGAAGGGGGAGGGGAGCCTTAACCATCCAGCTTTATATTCAGCTTTAGATGAAGGAAAAATTACTACTCGAAGAAGGACTGTAAAACACCACCCTTGAGTCACTTACTGGTATGTAGCTGGCGTTAATGTAGTCTGAGCAAGGGTCATCATCCACATTGGAAAGCTTCACTCTTGATGTATCATCTAGCAAGAAATTGATTACAAGAAGCTTAGGGCTAGGTCTTGATTTTTAGTCCCTCTCGGCACTTACAGAAATGCATTTGTGAAAGGACTGCCAGTACTCTTACAAGATTTTTTATGAAGAGCTAATTTATAAGGAATAACTGCTGGTTTTACTGCCTCTTTAATCTGTGAGTGCTGTGGAGTGTTCCAGAGACTGGGAGATAGATGGGTAAGAAGGAAGCAGTAAATATACTGAATTTCCTCTGCTGAGATGCATGGGATTTGTTATGATAACAAAAGGGCCAAAATAGCATCCTCCTTTGATCCTAACAGCAGTGTGCTGTACTGGAAAGCAGCGCCCAGCTCTGCCCTTGAAAGAACAGTTGCACTTCAGTGATATTCCAAGCTAATGCTGAGCAGGCTAAACATCTTCTGTAGGTGAAGGGCCCTCTGTACAGAGGCACATAGTGCCTGAGCTGTCAGGACACTGATTGGTGAGATAATGCCATGTTGGAGCTCAGTCAGGTGTCATTGCTAGCACAAGCAGGCAGGATACAGGAGAGGCTGTGCTGCAAGCACATGCCACATCCATTAGTGGGGATGTGAAGCAGTGAGTTATGTGGTGTTTCTCCTCAATCTTCAACCTCCAAAATGACAGGCAGGAGATTAAAGGGGGAACCTCTCAACAACAGACAGGTCTTGCCTGAGGAGAACAGAGTTAACTTGACACGTGTCTTACCATGCAGAATCACACTAGCTCTACATTGCATTGCAGGTTTGCTGTGTACCCTGTAGAACAAAGATTTGGCAAGGCTGTCAAAGAGCACTGAATGGATGATAGCCCATATGTAAAAGACCCTGCTGTTATTTCTACTATCCTTGCTACCAGCAGTGACTGAATGCCCCTAATAGCTGGAGCTTTTTCTCCCTGGACTGAATGCTAGTCATTACACCTCTAGTGTGAAATTAAATTACTGGTCTGTCTGAAGCCATTCAGGGCCATGCATCATCTGCCTCCTAGCATAAGAACCTGAGCTGGCAGAGATATTTCATCTCACATGGAAAGGAGAGAAGGGATTGGCTGCACTCTTTTCCACTAGGCTTGCTGAAAAAAAGTGAAAAATGCTGGTGTGATGCAATATTACACAACCAAAGCTAAAACTCACAGGGCAATATATTATTGTATCGATTTTTCCCTCTGTTCTCTGGCAGAAGTGCTATGTCACATGTCTGGTTTCGACCCACATCTTTCAAGTCCTGCAAAAAAGGAATAGGAGTGAAATGTGAGGGTAAAAACAATTAATGGACAAGACAATACAAAGTGAAATAGTGCTCATCAGGTATCAAAGGCCATGGACAAAAACCAGGTGGTTTTTAAAAAAACAAACTGAAATTACATAGATAATTATACTGTTTTAAAGACAGTGCATGGCTAGCAGGTACTTTCCATACTTTATCACACAGATGTACCATACAAACAAATGCTCCTGATCTCAGCCAGACAACTATCAGGCAGAGGCTGCCAACCAGAAGTGCCAAGTGAAGAGCTGGTTTCTGCACATGGACAAGTGGAGTTCAAATGAAATGCTCCACTTTATTTGGATTTGAGTGAATAAGACAAACAAAGCAGGCCTTTCTAATACATTAACCACTTGATTCAGTCATCCCACCCCTTCACAAGGCAAGTCTTTGCCTAGGTTAGGATCCCACCTCATACTCCTTGGACAGAAGATAGTTGGAGTCTGCTTGAAGTTTGGTGAAGTGGGCTTCAAAGTGACTGACTTTGATCGGACTGAAACATTCAACAGGAGGAAGAAAATCACAGGATGAATCACAGTCATAATTTATCCAGTTGGTTACCAAGAAGTTTTTTAGGTATTAACTTTTTCTTTTTACCTGGAAGTTTTCCGATACCTGGAAAGTATTTCAAAAGAAAAAGAAACATTTCATCAGCAAGTGATCCGATGGGTCTGTTCAACCATAACGCCATGTTAAAAAACCAAACTTTTTACATTACCCTTTTGGTCCCAAGTTCAAATGGACTGACAGTGGCCTGTCTCTGCGAATGTTCAGCCTTGTTGTAGGTCTCTCATGGCCACTGCTGGAACAAAAGGAAGGTATTCTGTTATACCATTAAGTTTTGAAACGGGTAAGAGTTGTCAATGACATAACTTATACTTCTTAAATTTCTTTTTTTTTCCAGTTTACTGTTTTCCAGTGTGCTTCAATTTTTGTGTCTAATCCTGTGAAATTGCTCTTAGCTTAGGCACAGAGTTTTCTTGTATTTTAGCTTGGCAATAGTGATGTGGAGCTTATGGCACAGGTAGTGAGACATTTTTCTTGTTCTGAAACGCTCACAGCCCAGTCCATCATAAAGAAGGGTGCTTTGTGCTAAGATGGACTCTAAATTGGTTGATTCTCTACAAGTAGAGAACATGTAGGTGGATTTTCAGAGCTGTAAAAGGTCTACAGTTTCCAGCACATCCACTCTGCAGACAAGGCCTACAGCAGATGCCTATGCTCATGGCAGGAGCAAGTAGCAGAACTACAGCAGGCTTTGGGAAAACCACAGAAGTGGTACTTACTTCACACACCTAGTGCTGCCTTTCATCTTTTTCCTGCCATCTCCTCCTTCAAGATACCTCCCTTAGAGAACACTTTCTCTTTTTGAGTGATGTGGGAAAACCATACCAGTATTATTGTCATCCTGCTGGGTATATAACTTACAACAAGAAACCACATTCTAGAATGAATTTTATCCATTTTGGCTAAAAGCTACGACTAGTCAGAAAACAGTTTTTTTCAATCTGAAATTCTGGCATATGAAAAGCAAATGCAAAAACATATCAGCTTAATTTTGTATCAGTAAAAGAACTGAATTTCAGACTTGCAGTGTTTCCCATGCACTGGAAATACTGAGGTTTTTTCCTAATTACAGAAACTACAAAGAATTTCACATCTCTCAGTCATGCAAAAGAGTTTAAATGGATAAAGATTTTTTTCAGTCAAGATACAGTATTTTACTTTTTAAAAAGATGTAAGTTCACTATTTAAGATTCATCTATATTGTGAAATATACAACTAAAACTGACAAAAAGAGAAGTAAAGTTTGAGCTAATCTTTTCAACACTGAGCTAAAGTCACATCGCAGTATTTTTGAATAGAAATGATAAAGTCTAAATAAACAGTTTCAAAAGCTTCCCATCTACAATGCAGATGCAATTAATTTGAAATATTTAATTTTTTGACAAAAGACATTTTTTCCCAGAAGATAAAAGTTTGAATGATAAATAATTTTTTTATTCAGAACTCTTCGGAGTCCTATTGCAAACTAAAAGTTACAAGGATCCTCTATGACATAATTCTGACACCATTTGAATTAAGTATATATATATATATATAGATTTCTTAACATGCAAACCTTTAGTTGTATACTTAGTATGTACAGAATTTGGGGGGCATAGATTTTATCTGTTGAACAGTTCAGTGCATCCATCCAATTTTCAGTTATGCCTAATCAATTGTATTATTTAAATGAATATAATTTGACATGACTTCAATAAAAGAGATGATAAAGGAAGTCAGCTTACCCAACTTTCTGTCTGCAGACAAATAAAGCAGTAACAGCCACCAACATCACAATCAGAAACAAGCCAGCACTCACACCTTCAATAACTCCAAAGAGAGGCTCTAGAAACAAAACAGTGTATTTATATATCTTGAGGAAAGTATCAGAAGAATTCAAGAATCGATAACTTTCAGGGGATCTGTTAATATCAGCTGAAGAAAAAAGGCTAAATACACGGATATGTAAGGCATTTAAACACTTAGCTAAAACCTGGCCTTGATTTTCTGTGCTTCTTTATTCAAACCATTAAACAAAATTTTTCACTCCCAGCCACAGTAAAAGAAAGCACAGCTCCATTATCTGGGAGTGGTTCTCTTGCAGTCAGAAGCTCTCTTGGTGATAGACTCACTGAGCATTTTTCCTTTTCTCTACTTTCAGCAGCTCTGTCAAGCAGTCCTCTGAATTTTCCAGTAAAGGTGGATAAATCGAGGCTCCAGCTTCCTCTCAGGGCAGACCTCAGTACGTGCACAACAAGCTTTGTTCCACTCCTTCCAAATAGTTCTAGATGCCAGAGTATGCTTAGGCACAATATATAACCACATGGCACAGTCACTGATAACAGCCTGAAACTAACCTGCCTCTGTAGTGATCGGTAAAGAGAAGAAGGTGTCTGCAAAGAGTGGTTTAGGAAGTTCCTTTGGGTCTTCACTGAAAAGCTGAGTGAAAGCTCGTATGCTGATTCTAAAAATAAAACAGTAAAAATGGCTCATCAGATGTTCAGAACCAACAGCAGAAAAGTAAAAACTCATTTGCCCCTTTGAAACAACCAAAACCTTTCCACTGACCACAGATAACTCTTAATACAGAGACCCGAGTTAATCAGTCTTCTACTTAATTAGTAATACTGACCCCTGAGTTAAACACAGGGGAGCCCAGCTAGTACAGGTGGAAGGCTCTCAGGTACTCTGGCAGAAGTAACAGATGGGGCTTTGGCTGCTGGCACACACAGCCTGACCATGTCTGAAGGCAGGACTAGCAGAAGCTGCAGAGGAGAGAGGACTCAGAAATGCTTTTCACAGGGGGACACATTCCCTTCACTTGGCTGGGCATGACTGTGCTAATGGATAAATGCTATAGTCCTCTTTGTTCTCCTGGTAATGGGGGTATTTCCCAGACTGAAGTTTTGGGAAATGTGCCCTAATGAGAGCAGACTATAGTAGGCTGGCACTGTTTTAATGATGATGAAGCTGAGAGGCACAATGGGCACTCCTTGGCATGTGCCTTCTGTCCATGTGCCTTTTCAGTGAGCAGCTTGCAGATCTCTCGGGATGGTATTTGCCTATGGGAGGGGTGTCACTGAGCCACACTAGAGCTTGTTTGGTCTCACAGACAAACTGCTGAGGCTGGTCTTGGCAGTCACCCTCTTCTACACCCTACAGCTAACCTGGACCTAGCTCTGCAGCCTGAGGATGGTGCCACAGCATAGAACACCTTCCAATGGTTTTTCTAGCTTATTCCAAAAGAAGCGGGGTAGTTCTGCCAGACTGAGTGAAACATGCTTGCCTTCTTCTGTTAAGTACTCTTCTAACTTAGCCAATTGTCTTCAGTCTTTCCAAAGAAATGCTGAGCAGCAACAGGAGAGTTTCCCATCAAGTTGAGGTAAATAAATAATCTTATTCACTGCACAGAGTTTTGTGCATAATTAATCATATCACTCCCATGCTAGTGAATGACTGGTTCTTACCTATGAAACAGGGGCATGGATAAAGCTTTCATAAATTGGCAGTGAAATACGAAGTACATTTACAACACAGTTATTAATGTACAGAAGCTCAAGTGGATCAGGCACCCAGATGACACCAAGCCAAATAAGGTGACAGGGCACATCTGCCAATGTGAGCCTAACCTATACGCAGTTCGAGGCTTTAGAGGTCCATCGCAGAATTTCTGGTGATCTGGATCACACTTTCCTCCCAAATTTTCCATTTCTGCTCCAAGCTTAATGTCAAAGCTTTTATAGTCACTGTCAGGGTTTTCAGCACAGCTACTGGCAAAATAATTTGTCTGGTAGATGCGTATAGAGTCGTTGTGTTTGTACTCCAGGTAGGAAGGTAATGGGTGCTGCTCGTCAGGCTTTGGTCCTTCGCTACCTGTGTCATGTGCAGAGAAAGACATAAGGTTTAGATACCACAGTCATTAATGTGATGAGGTTCTAATTATCTATTTCTTGGAGGCCACCTCATGAATACAAAGCTACAATGGTTAGAATACCTTGTTTCTAGTATCAATCTTTCTATTGTTTTTAAGACAGATTTCCTCACAAGTCCTCAGTGGAATTTTTACTGCAATAGACATGCACAGGTCAAATGCTATGACAATTTTTCCTGTGCTGTTGGTAGGAGTTTTTGTGATCCAGATTCCTGGATCCTACTACTAGGTATTTCAAAAAGCAAGTGAAAAAAAACCCCACACTGACAACTCTACTGTATACAGAGGAAAAAATAAAGTAGGAAATTACAGAGGTCCCTTGAATGTAAATTCACAATACTCGATAAGAGACTCAGATAGGCAAAGCTATGGCAATGATTAGTCCCTTTCTCAAAGAGCTTTACAGTTTGCCCAAACACGACAAAGCAAACAGTGGAAACATTATCTGCTTTTTTTCCTAAAGGCTGATGGACAGAAAGATTAAGAAACTATCATAAGGGTCACAAAATATGTCCTGGTATGCCATTAAAAAAAGCCACTTCTAAAAACAAGGTATAAATTGTTGAGAACTGTATCTGATTTGTCACACACGTCTCAACAATAGGTCAGCTGTAGAATGTGAGGTTTACATGCATGTCACAAGGACAATTTTTGTTCTCTTTTATAAGGCTGCATAAAGTAAATTTCTTCAGTTAGCAAGCATCACCTGGCAGACCTGTGCCTTCTCAGCATGGCTTACTGAGACTCTCCAAAAGGTTGCCTTTTAGTGTTTGCACCTAACATTTAAACTACCTTTTGAGATCTGTGCACAGCAAGGCACAAATCTGTGTTCACTGGTAATGGCAGTCAACATAAGCCTTCTATTACAGAAATTGTCTGAACATACATGACAGTGTAATCTAGAGTACAGAAGCTAACTACTGCTTCTGTCTGAGCTCTGTAGTTGCTACAGACTCTCTGAGAATAGGACTGAGTTCCTACATCCTCAGGCAAGGGAGGAAGTATAGATCCAAAACCTGCATGACACTTAGGCATTAGATGAGAAATCCCTTTGCTGTACTTTCCCATGTAAATTTTATTTGCTCTACAGAGAATAGCACTAAATCACGACACTTACCATCAGCCTCCCTCACAACCACAGTAAAGTACTTCACAGCTCCATTAGTATCACTGAACCAGCTGCAGTTAAAAGTAAAGTTGATGGAGGATTTGGTAATCAGCACCTCTTTTTTGTTCACTCGTATGTCTGGAGGCGGCTGAGGAGGACCTGAGTAAATAAATAAATAGAAAATAAATAGAAAATAGAGAGAGAACATTAACTATGTGCTTGCTATGAGCTAGACCTAGTAAGGAAAATAAATCTTGGTTGCCTGGACTCCAAGTCTCTGATTCTATTCTCTTTGCAATCAAGAAAGTGTCTTTATCTCCCACAGTGAAATGGCCAAAAGATAAAACAAGCCAGCAGTGTCTTCACCATAATAAGAGTGACACCTCCTCAGTAGAAATTCCTGAAGAAGCCCACATGGAAATGCATTAATGTACTGTCAAGCCTATGAAAACAGAAATTGCAGCTGCTATAAACAACACAGGTTTAAGCCAAGTATTTGGAGGCCACTTAATACAGTACAGAAGTTACCTATTTTAAGCATCTGAATTTCTGCTTTCTTTTCTAGAGGAATAGCCAGGGTCAGCCAGACACAGCATTCAACTACAGAGTACCATTTTCTAGACTGACTGCAAAATTTCCATAGGAAATGTTCTTTGTATGATACTAAACAATACCTTGAACAGTGACACAGTAGAGGTAAACTAGAAAGTGAAGTACACATGGAAGAAAGTGCAGAAAAGGTCAGGATTTTAAGGATCTACATTGCTGATTTTTTAAAAAATCTGTAACATTGAAACTATATTGCACATATGGGAAACATTCCAAAACTGTGAGCAGGTGGTTAAATTTCAAAAACTTCTAGAATGCCAAAAGAACCAAAAATTCATATATGTACATGCTTTTTAGCTAAACCTCTTACATCTACAAAGTCTAGCTGCAATTTTATGTGTTCTCTTGAGGTAGGGTCTCCAGGGTCTGGGAGAGGAGCAGTGTTCAAAACAAGTAAGTGACAATAAACAAACATGAACATAAACCAAATAAGAATAAACATGATCAGCAAACTTTCAAATAGAACTCAGTCTCACTTTTTGTAACATGAATACATAGGTCTTACATGTGGATTTGTAGTATCCTTTGTGATAGAGGAAGGAGATTAAAAAGAAATTGAGGGGCAAAGGAGAAGGTGGTTTGGAGACTGAACTCTGGCTTAGCTCAATAACTCCCAAAGCAAACATAATTTTTATGATCTCTAGGGTCAGTGACAGCAGGCTGTTGACTGGAGTGATGTCTAGCAGTGCAGAGGTACCAGCAGATGCTACTGATACACTCCACTTAGCCTATGGGTAGAGAAACTGAAAATCTGTTTCAAAGCACATACTATAGAAATCTGGATCCTCCCTCAGGTAAAAGTCCTACAGGTAATTTGGTCAGGTAGCACCTCAGAAGAGTCTATAGAAGCCAAAAGAGAATGTAGTACTACAATCCAATGCCCTTATTGACGAATACTTATGCTGAGGACAGCTACTATCTATGAGGGGAAACAGCCAGATACAGAAAGTCAAGCACTTTGCATGAAGACAACTGAAGGCATATGATGATAAGGACAATGTTTCTCAGGCTATATTCATGAATGAGCCAAATAATTTGGTCTAGCAATTTAAGAAGAGGCAATATAGTCAAAATCCTGCACTGTCTGTCACAACAGGGACCAAAGGATGGGTTCAGTCTACTTTGGTCACCACTCCACACATTGGCAGTTGTGGAGTTCAGAACCCCTTTTACTGTCTAACCAACATGAGCAATTGCTTAGTGGAGCTCAGTGCCCCTCTTCAGGGAAACTCTGAATTCCACTTACGATCAATCATTGTGATGGTGCTGTCTTCAACCACTTCACTCGTCATGTCTGCAGAATGAACCTTGATGGACACCAGGTATCGCTTGTGGGGAACAAGGGTCATGATATTAAGCAGAGATTTGTCTTTTTCTATCCTTTTAGAAAATTCCACTTCACGAGTGTCCATTTTCTTGCACTCGACGCTATAGCCATCGAAGTCAGAATCGGGGGGAGTCCAGGAACACGCGATGGCAGTAGAGGTTTGGGGCCGACAGTGAAGGCTCTGTATCTTGTCTGGTTCTAGAGAAATGTTGAGAAGTTGAAGCTTGGTGGAAAAGAGGACAGGTGTCATACACTCTGCTCACACTACAGCTCCTTGATTCTGCATCAACCATCAGATCAGAGCAGGAGGCTGGGAGTCAGAATTCCCAGCTATCCTGTAAATGTGTGCTGTCTAACTCATTTTAGCCATCTGAAATCAGATCTAGCGACATCCACCCCACCAGCACTGTGAAGCTCCAGCAATTAATTGTGAGAACAAGGAAAAAATTCCTACTTGATGAAGACTTAAGATGAAGAGCAACATCACAAAGAAATGGATTTCATTTGGAGGCTCCATGTGATCACTTAGTCAATACTGACACTGTCATCTCATGACTGATTTGGTTTCCTAGGTAGCATGTGATGTGTCCATATTATTAGAACATAACACAGTAATATGCTTCATCCATGTAATGTGGGAGCACCATTTACAGCATATAACATGTAACAAGAACAGGATTTCACCCTCAGATGGCAGGCATCTACATATACATGATTAAGTACAGGTGAAATTTTAATTATTATGCTGTATTAAAGAGCTATATAGCTTAAAACATGGATGTCAACTTAGAGCTGAATACCACCCCAAATGACATGAGGATTTGCCACATCTCAGTTATTTTTACAATTTCATGTTACTTTTTCTTATCAGCCAGTTACTGAGTTTGTTAGAGACAGCTAGAGATGAAACAGATTCACAGACATAGGCAGAAATGCAGAGCAGTGAAATACTGATTGCAGCTTCAAATCTAGTACAACACAGTTTATTTCATCCTTCCTGTCTTATTATTCAGAAACATGATTATTTCAATACACTACTATCTGAGAAGTTTGGATATTCAGCCTTATTTTACCCCTGAAACTGATTGATTCAGGCTCTGCAACCTAACAGCTTGACTCTGGATAGGAAGATTATAAATGTATGTCCATTATCAGTCTTAAATAGCTGACCTTGCACACAGCAAGGGCTTAGAATCTAGCTGAATTCATCACTGTCATTCATGAATTTATTAATGGAAATGACTGATTGCATAAGGAATTGGTAATATTTTACAGTTTTGCATCTTCTTCAGCTGAGTTAGGAAATTTTTACTTACTTGTTCTCACACTTGCAGACTGTGACTGGCTGTATGTCTTCCAGCTGTCACCACTGACAGTTCTGACGCTGAACTCGTACAGTCTTCCTGGGCGCAGGCCATAGATGATGCGGACTTTAGATTTGCTGCTGCTGTAGGGATTGAATACTGTGAGGGCATCCTTTGGAAGCCACTGCACCTCAAAATCATCATAGTCTGTCCAGTCTGGAGGACCCAGCCAAGTGATTGATAAAGAAGTGTTTGCAACATCAGTAAATGACACCGTGTTAGGAGGGCTGGGTGCTATGCACAAAGGGGGGGAAAAAGGAGAGAAGAAGAAGAGATTCTTAACAAATTTTTACACAAGACAAAATGAAACACACAGTATTTTCTTCATGCATCACAAAGTAATTTGCATTATTTTGTTTACACAGTTACTGCACCTGTGCTGATGATGGTGATTTTCACAGTTGTAACATATTCCTGAGCCTTTGAAAGAGAAACAGTGCTGATTGCTTTTCTTTCACATTCCATTGGTTTAATACACTTAAGGTTAGCTTTCATCTTTATACCTTCAATGACTCCTATAATAAATTCTCCCTCAGCATACATCTATTGCATAGTTGTGAAGTAATGAATTCAAACAGACAGGACTAAAAAAAATCCCATACCTGTTCTTCCTTCTGCATTTGCTGTGTTGGTCAGGTCACCACTGTGAGTCACCACAACCAAAGTGTACTTTCTGCCAGGAATGAGCCCCTGGAAACGCCACTCTTCCAGGTCTTTGCTTTGTTCAGTTTCTTTCTGTGTCCCATTTGGGTTGTAAAGATTCAGCTCATAGAAGTCAACATCTCCTGCTGCTGGACCCCAAGTGAACCACAGACTGTCCGTCATGTTTCGGTTGGATGCCTTGAGACCAACAACTGGGGCGGGTACTGAAAAAAGGAGGAATGAATATTACTTTATGTAGAACATCCTTTGGGTGAGAAGAAGCAGAAAGGTTAAGCACACCTTGTATCTGTCCTGTCATGATAGTCATTTTATAAACTAGACAGCCACCACAGCTGGCTGAAAAGCAGAAAACATATCTCAGTAGCTTCTTTTAGTATTTTGAACTGCCACTGCTACCACAAGAGGTTGCATTGTTAAGAATGGATAGTTTTGAAAATGTTAAGCAGCTTTTACTTAGTCAGTATTTGGAAACACCCATTTCTGAGGTAGCTGAAGAAAGTGCACCATTTTGCAGACATAGTCCCACAGACTATGGTCCTATATGGTGCTGCAGAGGAATAAAGAAAGTTTTAGCACAATGGCAGAGCTGCTGGAGCTGCTTAGAAAACTCTGCTTCCCATATGTGGCTGAACAAACACAGAGCTGCAACCAGAGTTTCCCATGGGAAACAAGTTTTATTTTACTAGTAGACAGCCTATCCCATTAATCCTACTTGCTCTGCCTTTTAGCCTTTTCCACTCAGGTTAATATTGCTTTTAGGATGGGAGACAGCCATTTTCCTGCTTAATGAGCATACACTGGGATGTCTTTCTTCTGATGTGAGCTCCTGGGAATTGTTATGGGGTTCTGTAGCTGTAACTACATCATTCAGAATTTACCTTTTTATATATCTAATGCCTTTTATGTATTAGAGCTAATTTTGATACTTTTAATAGTTGCTCTAATCTAGTATGAGCATCAGTCTCAGACCAGCTCACTGGTATCCCCCATGAGCACCACACTGGAGATAGATGGTTTTCTTAGATGTTCTTGCCTGTTCTTCCATAGACAGACGACTCATTAGTGAGGTCTCCACTGTGTGTAACAATCACCATTCGATATATCCTGCCTTGACGCAGGTTCTGGAATGAACACTGCTGGAGATGCTGCTCTCCTGAAATCCTGTCATGAAGGGACTTGTCTGGATTGTATAGGAAGATGTCATATGAATCAAGCTCCCCTTGAGAGGTGGTCCAGCTGAAGGACAGTCGGTCAGTGGTGTTCTCTGTGACTTTCAGATTTGTAACAGCAGCTGGAACTGAAAATGATAAATATAAGAGTAAATATCAGTCTACGTACTAAGCTGAACCTTTAATAAACTCAGGGCTGTAACACATTTCAATTAAGCCACAAGTAGCTAAGTAATATCAACAGCAACTGTCAGAAACAAGAGGAAAGCATTTATGAAATTCCACCGAGTCTCTCCAATACAATATTTTTATTTCCCAGAAGGCCTGATTCTCTAGACTGTGCTCAAACAGAACTGTCCATTAGCTTCTACAAGAAGCTTTAAATGAGTAAAGACTGCAAGCGAGACTTGGCCTTGAGTTTAGAAGTCTGTATTCACATCAAATCCTACACTAAGAACCTTGAGTTTATGAATTAAAAACTTGATGACATAAAGCATTCAGCTATTGCCATAAAAGAGGGAAGCATTCAGCATTTTGGTTTAATATCCTTATTATGAACCATGGTCACATTATTACAATAATAAAGTTCAGATTCACATACAAAGCATGTATCAGGAAAAATGATGCATTAAGAGTCTGTACCTTATTAGAATCTTAACAGAATCAAGATATACAGATGGTTCCTGTATTTAATGATATCTGAGGGAAGCATAAGTAAACTGAGATGTTCTAATTACCTGTTCGGCCAGCAGTTTCTGCCCGCTTACTGAAGAGTCCACCACTGACTGTCAAAACTTGTATGTTATACTTCTTGCCAGCTAGTAAATCTTCAAATTTGTGTTGTTTGGCTGTAGCTGGCTCTGATTTGTTACTCAGGAGGACTCCTTGTTCGTTCAAGAGCAGAATGTCATATCTTTCAGCTACACCAGGAGCTTTCTGCCAGGTTACTAACAAGGAATGACTGCTGTAAGCATGATGGGCTAATAATTCCTGAACAGAGGCTGGAACTGGAAGCAACAATTAAAGGCAGGATATTACCAGGTGAAATACAGACTATTCAATACACAAATCTGAATAAAGTAATTAACAGAACATAACTTCATATTTTTTCAGGTCCACTTGTGAGAAAAGAAATGTCTGTGCATATGCTCATGCAAACAAATAATTCCTAGTCATAAATGCAAACAGGGCATCACAGATATCTGAACTGGGAATAGAGAAACAAGAGATATATAAAGACTATAATGAAAAGATGGAGGAGAGTGAAATGAACTGACTGAAACAGCTAAGAAAGGAATATGAAAAATAAAAGAGTGGCAAATTGGTGCAAAATAGTAACCCAGAATAAAAAATGTTAGCCAGTATCTGCTGCACAAAAGTCAAGGCCATAGATAATAAAATGCAGGTACTAAAGAGAGAGGATAGACTAAAAACAAGGTATTACATTGTTTCCTGTGCTCTGACACACTGGATACTGGGGCAATATGTTGTCTAACAAGCCTTGATCATGCAATAGGCTCTGCTAGAGCACCATACTTGACTACGTGGAGTGGATGTGTGTCAGATGAGTACAGGCATAGGAAACAAGAGGGATGGAACTGCATTCATCCTATGAAAGAAGACACTGGGCTGGAATAGAATTCCATGTACAGTCACCCTGGTAAAACTACTGAAATGACACATCTCACTGCTATTTACAGATCCAGCCTACATCATGACTCATGCTTTAAGACAAAAACTTCCCATGATTCTGAATGTCCCCATGCCCTATGGTACATTAATAAACATTTTTAAACAGGGGTCAGTCTCTGGGAAGATATAATGCAACTTTCTCATTGTCTCAAGAGAAACATACTTGTTCTCCCAAAAGCTGCTAAGCTGTTGTGCAAGGTGCCACTGTTAGATTGCACCACCACCCGATACTGCTCCCCAGGTTCCAACTTGTGAAACGTGTGCTCAGAGATGTGTTTGGAGACACTCTGGGAATCAAGCTGATGGTTTTGTTGAAATATAGTCACTGTGTAGGAATCAACATCTCCACCTCCAGGGGTCCAGCTCACTTTCAGGCTGTTTGTCATGCCATTAGGTGACACATGGATGTTTCGGACCTTGCTTGGAACTGGAAAAAAACAGGGAAAAAAAGGCAGGTGCTTACAAATTTCCTGTTTGACTCAAGTTTCCTAACTTCTACCTATTTTTTGGCCACACAAAAATGATTCAAAGGAGAAAGATAATTTACAGGTAAAAGTAACGGCATTCATGGGTAAACACAAGTAAAATTGTAAACATTTATGTGGGATTATACCATTTTAGAAAAGCAATTCTGTGTGTAACCTCCCTCTTGTCCCAGTGATGCATTAAAAACACCTCAGAAAATGAAAGCTCTTCAGGTACCCTCAGTCAGCCATTTTGCTGTTATTATCTGAATCATTCACTTCAGGTAGGCAAATAGAGGTGTAAAATAGTTAAGAATATTTTTAAGTATGTATTTTTTTACGTATATATTTTTAGTATATTTAACTAGAGACACAAAACAAATAACTGGCAGGCATGGGAATAACAGAAACCTAAATGCTGACATCTCAGTACAATTCCCATGCAAAAAATCAGTTTGTCTTCCAGCAATCAAATACTAGTAAATTAGATGCTTTTTATTTAGCACAGGTCACAAGTTGGCTGAAGTACTAGTGTGATTTTCAATGAGATCTTCTGTCTCTGAGCCAGTGTTACAGGAGCTTGAATATAATCACAGCTCACCCTTGATTTTTAGTGCTTCATTCTAGAGAAGCCTAAACACATTTTAAATACCACATTGCTTCTTACTTGTCAGGCCTTCTATGAAAGTAGCACGCTGTGCATCTCCGCTGATGGTCAAAACAAGAATTTTGTAGAGACGTCCTGGAGTCAGAGCTGTGAACCAATACTGCTCAATGGTGTTCCCAAGGAAAATGGGTGGGAAGATCTTCATATCATTGAAGAGCAGCTGAATCTCATACTTATCAACATCCCCCTCAGCCTTTGACCAAGTTACCTGCAGATCTTCTGTGCTCCTGTTACCAAGAGTCAATTCCTTCACTGACTCTGGCACTGAAGAGGTGAGAAAAAAGATGGGAAACTTCTCAGTACTTACTAACAGATCACAGCAAAAAGCTAGCAGCTCTGAAGGCATGCTTGTGAGATACAATTTTTCATTCAGTTTCCTAGAAAAAGCAGTAGATAGCACTTATTTGGGTAGTTTGCACCCCACCTAGCACTGGAAGGTCCCATTTCAAAACAGAAGTCCACAGTCTATCAGTATAAAAATATAAATAAATAATAATGAAGCCTGCAGGGAGTTTAGCTAGCCAACAAAAACTGAGTAAGATCTGCGTGTACAACAAATACAGAGAAAGGAGGCCTGAGCTAGTGCCAAGCCAAGGCAATCCATCTGTGTGATGCAGCACCACAATGCAGTTTCCAACTTGTGCCAGACACAGGTGAGTTATTTTTGCCCTATGTTACATCTTTGTTAATAAACTGAGCATGTTCTCAGCATGGCTCCTTAACTCACATATGGTTCACTCAGATCCCTGCTGCTCCCAACTAGCCACCCTATCACTCTTGCCCCATGCTCTCCAATTCCAGTGCTTGGGGTAATTTGAATAGAGTGAGGTCTAGTCTATCTTCTTTCCTACAGATTTCCACAATCAGAAAAACACTGTTCAGTACATTCTGGCATAATTTAATTATAAATATTCAGCTCATGTGGAAAACTGTACAACTGCGTTTTGGCTTTCAATGTTTCAAGATTTGCTTTTCAATTTAACACCATGGGTCTCTTCTTTCACTTCTTGTTTGTTTGTAACTTAAACATTTGTCATAAACTAAATACTGCTTTCTGTATTTAGATAATACACATTCAAAGACTCATAGTCAACATTCTATGTTAAAAAATTAAATATGTTAAAATCATATGAGATTTTTGTTCCTGGGTATGGTAAATTGAAAAAAAGATACCCTGGGGTGTCTCAGAATGTTTCCAGGGTGCTTGCTTACTTACTTGTTCTGCCATAGACTCTTTCACTAGTTTCATATTTCCCACTCCTTGTGCTGACCGTGACACTGTACTGCCTCCCTGGGACCAGACTGGTGAACACACATTCATTTTCATCCTTTGGGACACTTTTTGTTTGGATGAAATCATTGTTGTTCCTGATGATCACTTCGTAATTATCAAAATATCCAGATGCATGTAACCAGGACACTTTCAAGTAGTCACTTCTGGCTGAATTGCTGACAGTAAGTCCCTGGACACTTGAAGGGACTGAAGGAAAAAAAAATGCAGTTAAAGATTCAGAGAGCAATAACTTCCTGAAGTAACCAGAGTTGTGGTAGAGAATCATATTTGTGGTAGCTACCAGAGTTTTGTGAGGAAGTTGCAAAAAGACAACAATGTGGATTTAAACAATAAAATAGTTTCCAGGCTGCTTTACATCTTATGACAATGCAATGGTTTGCCTTTCTAATTTTTGGTCTAATGGAACTTGCTGCATTTTTGTAAGAGCAGCGAGTTCCACAGACAAATACTGATCCAAAAGCTGGTTCTTGTCCTTTCGAGGTTGTTCCTTGGATTTTCACTGAGATCATGAGAAGACTAAAATTGCACTACCTTGATACTCTGTGTTATTTTAACACCCTTACAATCTTTCTTTCATTCTACTGGTTTACAAAGTGTAAAGTCTCAGTTTTTCAACTTTTGAGAAAGTTTTAGAAGGTTCTCCATCATTATTGCCATCCTTTTCTGAGATGACTCTATTCCTCTCATAGTATCCTTGAAAATTGCATGATCAAAGCCATAGACACCTGTGTCACATTACCAAAACCAACTGACATGAGTGTTACTCATTATTGTGACACCTCACTAATATTTTGCTAATTAGCCTATTCTATTCTGTTCATTCACTGCCTGAGTAGCTTTCTGAGGAGATGCTTTGCAGGGTATAATTGAAGGGCCAAGTAGAGGCACTAAGGACAGGACAATGCATTGCAGCAAAAACTGATACATGATTTCTGTTCACTCGTAAGGACTGACATGACTTTTATTCATGCTAAAGTACTTTTACATGAAATAATGCAGCAACAGGGGCATAAGAATAAAATTAAGTCTATAAAGTTGGAATTTTATGGTTAGAGGTCCAACCCCTACTCATCCACTCCAGTTTGGTCAGATATTGATAAATCATTGTTAATGGTTATATATTAGTCATTACAAACATAACAATGGTTACAGTGACTGTACTTGCCCAGAGCCTCTCTTTACCTGTTCGTTCCTGGCTGAGGGAATAGTTTTCATACTTTCCACTCTTTGTGGTTATCACCACATCGTAAAGTGTCCCAGGAGTAAGGCTGCTGAAGGAGCATTCACTGAATGATTTGGAAATGGTGAGAGTCTGAACAATCGTGTCATCATGAGAGAGTGTTACCAAGTAACTGTCTACATCTCCAGAAGCTGGCAGCCAAGAAACACTGAGGTAGTCACTCCGACCAGAGTTATTTACTGTTACTCCAGTCACGCTGGAAGGAACTGTGCAAAAAAGAGGAAGAAACAAAAAAAACCCCCACATTAGCTACCCAATTCTTATTGTCGTGAGAATCCCTGGCATGCCATCCCCTGGAAAATAAGCAGTCTGGGACTCCTGAGAAGTTCTGCACTGACTGCCTCTCGGCAACATTCATCTGCTTTTTTAAACACAGTGAAGAAAACTGTCATTGGTGGTCTGATCCCAGCACTTCTAAAATCTCAGAAGATGAGTTATTCTCTCAAATTGCCATTCCTCAGTAATAGCAATAACTGGTGAGGCTGCTAAGATGCTGAGGCCCACAGCAGAATGTTTCATTTCCAGTGGGTTCTCTGACGCCTAGTGGACAAAACACGAATGCCACCCTTTTTCAAGCCAGCAAGGTGAGCTCAAAGGCCCCACATTCCCAGAACTATCATCACTCAGGTACAAAACTCTCAGTTATTACAGGGGCAGAACTTAGACATAATGAACTTCCAAATTTTTATTGGACCCTTCTGCATTGAAGTTATTATCTCAGCAGAGGAGTTGTCAGAGTCAATCTTCCCCCCGCCAATTTTACAAAATATACTTATCTACTGTAAGCCTTTAAATATTATTCTTCATTTTTTTCAGATTTTTTTTGCCTTTTCACCTGAAAATAGTTGTTTTCAAGGAGAACATTGCAGAATACTGCAGAATGCCTGGCCTTTGCCAAATTCACATAATGGCTGAAATAGCATTACATTGCCAAATTTTTCCTCTAAATATCCACAGAACTGGTATTACATTTCATTATGTAATTTGATGCAACAGTAAATCTCATTCTCTGAAGTACAGAAGGACCTCATAATAACTAATTAGCTTTGGTGGACGTTCTTTGGTGCTTGATTAAAGAAAAAGAGTGGGTTGTGAGAAACTGAGACACAAACTCATCCAAAACATTTTTAGGTGGGTTTCTGGCATACATAATAAGGAGAAATCATTCTACATCACCGCATAGGCAGTGGAACAAGAAAGTCCCTTCCGAGGAGTGATTTGCCCAGCACAGCTGTTCATTGCTCCCAGGGCACATTTTTGTCTTCATTACAGAGCAATCCTGCTGTAGATTTCCCAGTGCAATTAAGACCATTTAGCTCTCTAAAGCTATATTTACACAAAACTAGACAGTGTGCACATATGGAGCTACATGGATGAAACTCCCGTTTTTCTGAATTCTCACTGCAGTGGCTTGATCACCTAGATTAAGAGATTCTTAATCATTCTCTTAGATAAATTCAGCTTTTAAGAACTAAGCATGCTGGAGTGTTTTACTTTTTACCTGTCCTTTCCTCTGCAATCGTTTGCCTTGAAGATATCCCTCCACTGATAGTGGTGACAACAACTGAATAGAGTCCTCCAGGTTTCAGGGGATAGAAGTGATATCTGTTGGTTTCACTGGGAACAGTTTCATTTTTAATGACAACATTCTCATAAATCAGTAGCACTTGGTATGAGTCTACATCTCCCTGTGCTCTTGTCCAGTTAGTGAACAAGCTGTTGGTTGATCCTTGACTTGCCACAGTCAGACCTGTCACTTGGGCTGGCACTGAAAAGGAAATTGTCATACTGTTACTGAGGAGAAACAAAATAAAACAAAACAGAATCCCCCAAAGAACACAAGTTTAGTCACACTGAGGAAGTGCATCAAAAGAACATTCCAATTTGTAGCCAGACTCAACAGGACTAAAAATACTTTAACTGGGGACTGCTTCCTGTCTGGGATGTGGTCTATGGGAAACTAACTAAGGCACAGAAAGACCTTTCAGCCTTTATCACAACTTTTCTCAGTCAGATGAAAATAATTCAAGATCAGGAAACTGAAAGAGATGGCATTTTTAAAATACCATTAAATAAAAGCCATCAATTTAGAAAATCACTCAGGGTTTTCTGATAACTACTTCAAATATAGTCTGTGTCTTTCCTTTTCCCTTTCCTCCCCTATTCCCAATCTTTAATTTCTAATAAATGACCAACTTGTTTGAAGAGTACCTCAGGCACAGTCATCTATACTGTGTCAGACCCTTTAAGTTTGAGGATAACTGAGATGGATGGTTATGGTTTAACTTTTTATGTCAGAAGATCTGTGGGATAACAAGTTTCATAGCATCAAAAGACGAATTGTTAAACAAACATAAGTTCTAAGCATAAACTCATGAATTTAGCCAGACCGAAAAGGATAAAGAAATAACAAAGGAATGTAGTATGTAGTACAAATTTTACCTCAAATCCTCATTTTTAAATTTGGTTTGACAATATTTGGTCAAAGCAAGGAAATACATTTACTTCTAAAGATTTTTGTTTACATGACCAAGCACAACTGAAATAAAGAAGACTCTAACTTTACAAAATGTGAATGCTCTTCTGCTCTTGTTTTATATCAACCTTTTTGCACACATAGTACTGGTATAGTAATCATTAACAAAAGCTATAAAGTGAGGCATATAGCTGAAGAAAATGCAAAGTTGACAAAAAACTCAATAAAAAATCCTTCCTATTTTATAATGCTCTCATAACATAGTTAGCTCCAACAAGGCATTAAAGTGCCACATTTCTGTGCTACATCCTCTTCCAGTGATACTGCAGGTCTCAAGGAAGCTGACAGGTCTGGGATGAAAGTAAGACCCACTTCTGTCATATTTACAGTAAGCTGTCCTGCTGCAAGGAAGATTCAGAGGTTTGAAACACTTATTAAAACCCATGTTCAAGCTAAATTACGTTTGTTCTTTATAACTCACTTTGAAAGTAGTATTGACACACAATCAGTGCCTGATGTGTTTTCAAGCATTGACTCATACTGGTGAAGTGGGACCTTTATGCCTGAATAGGTCCCCTAAAGGGGTATAAGTTACATGGAAGTGAAATTCCAGCTATCTAATAACATAACAGAAAAAATGAAAGTACAAGCTAAACTTCTCAGGCCTTGGAAGGAGTTATAAAATTTAAGTAAGGACCACCATCAACCCTAGGCATGCTTAGATTCAGACACAATCAGCTACCTTTTCCTTGTGCTGTGCAAGGTCAGAGCTACATTTTAAAACTTTCCTTGCACTGGGAAATACTTAAGTCAGTGCTTAAGCAGAGTAAAGCAATCTGTATGGTTTAAAACTTGCATGTGCACCAAATTAGCAGCCTGCAGGGGGGTGAGAATGGGACTTTCCTTGTGACTCAGTCATCATCCTCAGTAACAAATACATATTCTGGAATCAGAAGAGCAAAAAGATTCAAAACACATCCTCATGGTCACATATGTTTTGTGTCTGTCAACCTTGGAATGTTCCCCCTAAAGTAACATTTTCCTGTGTGGTGATGTTTCTCTTTTTCCCAGATGATGAATGGTTTGTATTAAGGAAGTGACCATCCTGAAAACACACAGTAAAAGTGGTTCTTCTTATATGGAATCCTGTGCTAATGTAGATTGATTAGATGTGACGTAATAATTCAGAAAACTGTTTTGCCAGGAATGACACATCTATTTTCCAAAAATCTTAAATAAATACTGCAAGATAACTGACAGTCAGAAATGAGAGACTCAGACATGTAACTTTTTTACAGAGTAAACAAACATAAGATCAAGACTTGAGATTTAGACACTGAATTAATTCAGGTTACTACAAAGAAAAAAAAAAAAAAGATTATTAATGATTAACAGAAGTAAAGATTAAAACAGTTTGACAAGATGATACCTGTTCTTCCTTCTACTGAAGTCCAGTTGCTTAAAGTCCCACTAATGGTAGTGATGGTAGCTGTGTATTTCCTTCCAGGTATCAAGTCAGTGAAAGTGAATTCCTTAGCTTCTTTTGCAAGTATTTTTTTTACAATAGGGAGAGAACTGTGTCCCAGGGAAACGACATAGCTGTCCCATTCTGCAACAGGGGTCATCCACATGACACTAAGAGAAGATTCATTAGCATGCTTCACACGGAGCTGGAGAACAGGCTCTGGAGCTGGAAAAGCACACAGATATCACAACAAGAACAGGACTGAGTAGTGAGCACACATGCACTGTTTCAAGCTGTTATAAGAAATGTGTTTTGTAAGACAGAAATGTGACAGCAACAGAGTATCTGTAATCAAGAGGAGATTCTTTACTTTTCTCTAGGAAGCCATTCTCACAAATCTAATATTTGTGCCTCTCTTCCAGTACAAGACCGTTAGCAGCAGACTTCAGCAATGCACTATGGCTGTAATGGTTGGGTTTAAACTTACATCAGATTATATATTTTAGTGCAAATGGAAATGCAGGGCAATGAACTTCCTCTTAAACTCTGGGTGCTGAACAAGGATATAAGACTTCTGTAAATAAATCAGATCTGCACTAATATATTTCTAACAAACAAGGATGGAAACGATACGGTCAGAGTGACATTGATTTTGCATTGGGTTTATACTTCAGTCAAGCTGGGAGATGTTTCAAACTTACAGCAGCATAAAAGGGAGAATTCAATCAGTGAATTCCTGTGTGTTCATGTGTGCGTGTGCCTGAACACCCAGCAAGCAAGTCTTGCCTAATATAGACCCTCATCTGATTTTGTCCCTGTCACATTTGGAACATACTTTCCAAGTCTGTGTGTTAATGTAAGAGAAAACTGAGTCATGACAGGGTCTAATACCTATACTTCATAACAGACACATCATGCACTTCTCTGTGGGTCAAGCACAGTCCTGATACACCCCCTGCTAGGTATTATTTAATGGACCATGTTCTAATCACAGAATCATAGAATCTCTTAAATTGGAAAGAACCTGTAAAATCATTGGGTCCAACCACTAATTGCTTAGCTGAGTCAATTAAAAGTAACACCATAAACTTAAATTACTTCAACATATGTCAAAGTAATGAAGATGAGAATGTATCTTCCTCTGACGTAGTTTGCTACAAGTCAGAGAAAACTTCAGTTCTGTAGCTTCTATTGGTTTTCCTGTTGTGCAAAGTCAACAAAATTAAGTCCTCAGGGAATGAGAGGTAAGAGTATAGTAGAAAAGGTAGGCCCCAGGAAGGGTGAAGATAAAGTAGAATGGCTCTGTCCTAGCTCACATTCTTCAGTGAGATAAGAGTTAGACTTGAGCCTGGCCTGTTATTCCTACTCCAAGTCATCCTTTCCTCTGAATTGCACTTATTCTGTATTCACTGAGCAGGAATTCTAACAATTATGTAGGAATTATTTTTTAAGCTTGAAGTAAATCTTATGTGGCTTTAACTAACACACTGTAAAAGAATTCCACTCATGTGCCTGTAGTGTATATGGATTTATTTTGGAAACACAGACTTGAGCAGACTAACCTGTTTTCTTTATGGAGCACAAAAACAAGAACTGGGATGTTATAGGACAACCATACTAAGATACATCTTAGCTATATGATAAATATTCCTTACACAGGAATACTAACAGGAAACATACTGACAAACAATAAAGGAAGGCCTTTAGTTCTTTCTTTAAGACCTTTATAGGGTGCCCTGCAATCAGCTACAAAATATAGCAGTGAAACATGAACATGTAATGTTCATAATGTTCACATATAATGCAACACCTGACTTGTGGCAGAATAGTGATATAGCTCACACAGCCTTCACTAACAAAACATTTACTATAAAAGTAATCTCAAAAGTTTTCACAGAACTGCTAAAATTACTTCTGTAGTATACAAGGGAGCTCCTTTCTAGTGTATTAATAGTGACATTAATTTGTGGATTCCCTAGTACTCTTTCATTGTTCACAGAGCTGAACACTTTTCCCTCTCGCAGCGCCTGGACGAGCATGCTGACCTGTTCTCCCCGTGCAGCTCGTCTTGCTCTGCAAACGGCCGCTCTCCACAATGACTTCCACAGCGTACTCCCTCCCGGGGATGAGGCCCGCATCACGGACCAGGTACTCGGTGCTGTCCTTCTGCAGGGTGGTGTTGAGCACCAGGGCAGAGCGGTTCCACAGCAGCAGGTGGTACCTCTCCCAGTCTCCTGCAGGGGGCACCCAGGTCACTCGCAGGGACTGCGGCCAGCCGCCAGCACCCGCCTGCAGCTCCAAAACTTTCTGGGGAACTGCAGAATGAGAAAGCAGAGAAGCAATTATGAAGTGGGCTATTTCTGGTGAGATGCACGTGTACTGGCAAAACCTGTCTTGCAGCACAGCTATTATACAAGTGCTTGAACCAGCTAGAGCATCACGAGTTATCTTGTTGCAAAGGTTTCCGTTTATTTTAAAGACAATTTCACTCTTCCCCACAAAACCCACTCACTTATTTTCCTGCTAGTTTCTGACATCAGAAATTCTGCCTCTTAGGGCAGGAAAAATCTCCCCTGCACACTTCTCGGATGCACCTTGCAGTTTTCAGTCAGGTTCCCTGTTGTTTCCTGCACTTAAGCTCACTTAGAAACTGTCAATCATTTTTTCACTGCTAAGGTTGAAACTTTAATCTCTCAATTGGCCCAGTTTTGGTATCAGCAGGAGAAATACAAAGCCTAAAGTCTTCTTTCACAGGAACAGCTTCTTCCACCTTGTATGCCCTAATTCCTCCCAGCTCTATAAGGCACCAGGGTTAAGACAGTGGTCCATTAAAGCATCCAATCTGTCCTGTCCTTCAGAGACTTCAAGAATCATGAATTTACATGCCTAACCTTCTCACTGTATACTCCTCACTCCAGGTCACATTGGACCACCAAAGCTTTTCTGATTTTTGTGGAATAATTAAATATTAACCAGACCAAGCAGAGATTAGAAGACAGGTGCAGGCCCTTAGGACAGGATACCTGTAAGTTTCGTATTAACATACTCAGAGATGAGCATTGTAGCCCTGAGACCATCCACAAGTATTAAATGTAAACTAAAAGGTTAGCATCATGTTCTTATGCTTTATCTAGCTTAGTTAATATTTAATTGCTCAGTATCTAGCACAGGATTGAAACCTCTCTACCAGCATCATGAAATACTCACCAGCTTCACTTCCCATGGGCATAGCTGGATATCAAACCTAGAACTCTCATATGCCAGTGAATATGGGAAATGTGTTACAATTTCTGAGTGAGTGGATAAAAGCACACAGTGTATTAGAAAGCACAGATGAACTTACATTATAAAAGATAGACTTCAGCCTTGTCAGGCTGCCTGGACACCATCACACCTCAATGGCACAAAGTTTCAATCTCTGAGATGTCCATATTTCTCACCACACTTCTTGGCTGGTTTTGCTGCTGTAGGCACCCTCTCAATAAACAGCAATGTGTGTACTATATTCTTGGGCACCTCTCTCTGTGAGTTACAGAGAAACCCTAAGAGTCTAATCCCTTCAGCATCTCTAGACCTGATAGTCTGGATTTACAGACTATCGTTACTCCGCAGAGCTTCTGATGAAGTGATTTCTGTGCTGTCTGTGGTAAAGGAAGGAATTGCATATCATCAGCAACCTTGGAAACAGGACTTTAATCCCCAACTTTGAAAGCATTGGGTCTAGGTCACAAAGCTGGGGATCAGTGTTGCTGACTGAGGGCTTGAAGTTCTCCCTTTAGATTGAAATGGTAATCTTAAAGGACTAAAATGGTAGGCTAAACAGAAAAAAACCCAAAAACAGACATGCATAGAAACCAGTCCAGGTATGTCAAGGATGTGACTTTCACATGAGATGTTTAGTTGTAGACAATAAATATTTTCTAAAGTAAGTAATCTGCTCTCTTACACACACATTTTCTACCTTTTGGCTCTGAGTCTATTAGAAATTTATGATGCATTCTTCACTGGGTTTGACATTTTTTCCCATCTAACTTTTGCTCAGGCTAGGCTGGTATGGAAAAGACAATACACCTCTATGGCCACTAATGCTGTGGGAGAATTACACCAGATTTTTCATGTTCAGAACTCATACAAGAGATACCTGAAAGAAAATTATTACTTCTGAAAGAAGATAAAAACTTCATAATTCAGCTCTATCCCAGCTGCCACATGCCTTGTTAATCCTTGCTGTTTATAGCAAAGAAATCTGAGATGTAATCTTTTCCAGTTTGTAGATTTGTGTCTGGAAGAAGGAATAAGACTAGACCTGCCAAAACTACTTTAAGAACTGTTAATAATTTGACTACATGGACACTTCCCTATAATGCAACTCAGTTTATGTAGTATGCTGAGCTGAATTCAAGATAAAAAAGTTAGTCAGAAGTCCAGTAGTATGCAGCAGTTTTGTAACGGATTCACTCAACTATAAGACCCAATAAAAATTCATGAGGGTTGCCTGCTCTCAAGATATGCTAGAGCTGCTTTTGGCTGTCAGATCAACTGTTGCCAGAGTCAACAGGGGTATTCCTGAAACAGTATCGTGCTCTTAATCTCATTTTTGCCTAGAATCCAAATCACTTTGTCTCTTACAATGATTTGCTACAAGGCCAGTGTAGGCAAAAATAGCATTAGTTGCAACGTTCTTACTGAAGCAGAAGACTTACATGTCCTGCCAGTTGCCATCCGATCGGTGAACAGCTCACCACTGATTGTGCGGGCAGTAACCTGATAAAGACGTCCTGGAGTTAGCTTGTCAAAATGCGTCTCTGTGACTGGTGGTTGCACAGTTTTGACTTCTTTAACTGCTCCAAGATGAGACAGAGTGATATTATAGAAATTGAGGTTTCCTGAAGGTTTTCTCCACTTAACTTTTAAAGCATCTAAGCTGCCATCGTTAGTCACTGTCAAATCTAAGACTTCAGCAGGGGCTAAAAAAAGAAAATAAGAACGAGATAAAATACATCCACCACAAAACTTATAAGACCCACTGCCTCCCAAACTCCCATAGTTAAGTTTTGATTTTGAATAGTAATATGAAATGGAGTATGAATGATTTGCCTGAATAGTGCAAGAGTAAAGTCTGGTCTTAGTGCAACTGAATGCTGCCCTGTGTAAGACATTGTACTTCTGAGAAAGACATGCCTTATGGCGCCCACTCTTTTCTCATGGAACAGAAAATGTTTCAGCTGTGTCTGCACTCACAGCCATCATTTCAACCATAAACCAGATCATGCACATGCTCCTAAGAACAAGAGATGCCTGCATACATTTTGGTAAATATTACAGCATCACTGCAGCTATGCCTGATTTACACCAGTGTAAAAGGGATTTAAATAAGACTCCTTTTCTCAAACGCTCCACCAAAACAAAAGCATAGACACCTCCAATATCTTAATTTCTCAGGCCCAGGGCACAGCCAGTACTGAAAAGTAGCACCATGCTGCAAGTTTTATTGAATGCTTTTATGCTCTAAGAATACCTGTGAGATTAAAAACTTTTTCACCCCAAAACAAAAATAAATAAAAATTTCTGAAGAAACAGAATTAAATTAGTATAATCCCCACAACAGCCCAGACAACAGCACTCATCTGTGCATCCTAGACATGACAATATTTGCACTTAATATTACATTATGTTTATATGATAAGATTTCTGTAGAAGAAATTTCATCTTACTCTTCCCAGAAATTAAGGAGAACGAAGGCATGACCTTTTTTGCTGATGTGTTTTAAACACTGCACTCTAGTATGATGTCATCTTATCATTATCTCTATGACCACAGAACTCCAGCCTGAAAAATGTTCCTGAAAAAAAATTTCTAAAACTCTAGTTCTGTGAATCAATACTTCTTTGTGAAAAGAAAAATATCACAACAATCCACAAAACCCCATTCCAAACCAACCAACTAGGAAAACAAAACTCCCAAAGAACACAAACCACCACTTAATTTTAAAGTTCTTAACCTACTTTACATTTTTTTCCACTTCACTTTCACGCTTTTTCTACTTTAATTTTAGCCTCTAAGTTTGCTGCAGTGGTAACTTATAGAACTAAATAAGCTTATGGTATGTCTGACTTGGAAAAAAAATCACTTATTTTTCTGAAATATGTCCTATAATACTATTAGTGTACGGCCTTAGCTTCTTGTTTTGTTGTGATGAATTCTGAAATCATACCTGTCCTGACTGTTTGAAAACTGCTGCTCTCCAATCCTGCAGCCTGGGTTATGATAGACAGGTTATACAGGTGGCCTGCTGTAAGTCCTGAAAAAGTGTAGGAGGTCACAGAACCTTCCTGGTGAATCTCATGAACTGTTTCATGATTATCCAGTAACAGCAGCCTGTAATGATCCACTTGTCCAGAACCAGAAGACCATGATACGTGGATAGTGTCTGTCTTGACACTGACTTGAATATTTTTCACAGGAGATGGCACTGTTGGTATAAAAAGAACATATGCTTAAGGCCCAATGGTTATCTCCATTATTGCAGGAATTTTGAATCTATGTACTCTTGGAATATGTTGGGTTTCTTTAGGGTTACTGAATACCCAACTCCAAATACACAATAAAAATTACACTCTATTCTTAGCAAACAATTCCTTACGTCATTCATATTTTATTTTTACTTATAATCAACAGATACTTAGATAAATAAATAAATAAATAAACAGCCATGTAGAAGAATTATACCCATTTGCTAATTTCAAAATGAAGAAGTGCAGAATACTGTAAGTGTTTTTACTTAGATGAACTACAGACAAAGAAGTCCTACCAGTGGATCCACTTATACGAAGTTCTGGTGTAGTCTTATTTCCAGCAATGGCACTGAGGACAATGCTGTATTTATTCCCAGGAATGAGACTGGAAAATGTATTTTCTGTTTTTGAAGTTCTTCCTGGTATGGAGACTTCTTGTATCTTTTTCTTATCACGATCAAATAACAGTAGCTTGTACATGTCCACCTTTCCAGAGGAAGGATCCCATTGAACCTGCAAGCTTGTGAGTGTAGTTTTTTCCTTATTAATTTCCAAATGAGATGGTGGCAAGGGATCTGCAGTTAGGGGAAAAAAAAAACAAAACAGAAAACATAAACCATTTATGACTTTGGGATTGTCTCAAATTTAACACAGCAGCACAAAAAACCTTCCAAAATTCTCCCTTTATGTTCATCATGCTGCCAATACTTTTCAAAAAGTTTTCTTTCTATTTATAAACACTGTGCATTGAAGCCAGTCTACAAGTGAGAAATCAGCAGAATTACTTTTATATATTTGTACATACTCACACAGACATACACATAGCAAAACACTTCCACTGTGGATGCATATTGCAAGCTTGGAAATTTGTTGATAGTAAAACTGTAACAACTTTATTAAAAAACAGCAAACACATAAACCCAGCAAATTATACTCAGTGCCTCAGTGTAATGTAGCTTTAGAGATGGCAGCAAAAGCATTCACTTCCTAGCACTCATCCTAAAGACTGTGTCAGTTATGGGCATGAGCATTTATACAAATCTTTTGTTTTTAGTATTAGCTCCAATGATTTCAAACAGATTCTGAGAGAATATGCTTCTACTCTGTTGTAGTACTATTCATATAAATTTTAAAAACCCCAAACAGTACATTGGATATAGATTAAGGAACTAATACTGGGATTACTTCTCTGAAATTCTCAACATTCATTATGTTGTTTATTAAGAAGCTCTCCAGTATAATCACCTGTGAAAGAAGATACACTCTAATTAAGAAAGACAAACTGACCAAACCTAAATAATCTGGTTGCTTTTATTCTCCAAGTGTATTTCATCACTCAAGACTTCATGCAAACCACACAAAATGTATTACATAAATGCTGACTAAGGTATTGATGTTTATGTCTTCCAATAAGGTTAAGCAAATGCATATCAAGAAGGTATCATGAAACAACCCAAAGCAGTGATATCAAGCCTTCATAAGCTGGGACATTAAAGTTTCCCAACAATTTAGGAATAAATTTGCCTATCACAAGAGTACACCCTATGCTACTCTTTCCTAGCATCAGACCAGGAGAGTAAGGTGCATCCAGGCTGAGAACTGTAGTCTCTATATGAACAGCACCTCAAACACAGAGGCACAAGACTGTTTTTCCAATGCAGTCATTGCTGCTTGGTTCCCTGAACAAAGGAGACGAAAATGTGTCAATCACATAGTTTAAAAATGCAATGTAAAAGCTGAAAGGATGAAGTTGAATCTACCCCCTGCCTACAAATAGATAAGTAGGGGGGCCTTAGGAGACCTTAAGCTGCTTTTTCTTCAAATACTGGGAGATGTGGAAGGTTTATTCACTTCCTACAAAGCTCTGCTGAGAACAGAGCAGTGCCAAGTTTTGGTGGTATACTTTGTCAATCAAATACATTAGGAATGTCAAGGAAGCATCTTCTTCCTTGGAAACATTCAAAAACAGACTGGTCCTGGGCAACCAGATCCAGCTGGTTTTGCTTGGGCCAGGGGCTTGGAACAGATGACCTCCAGAGGTCCCCTACAACCTTTCTGGGACTCCGAAAAATACTGTGTCCCTTTGTACCCATGTCACTGCTCAAACTCAAATTCTTTGTTTGGACCACAGAGATGTTAGAACTCTTCGAAAAAAGAGATGAAAATTATACAAATTGATTTACGAAATCAATCAATAAAATTAACTATCTTTTCTTGACCACTTTCGTAAAGGCCAAACTAAATCTGCTTAAATCTGAAAAAGAAAAAAGTAATATTAAAAATCAATTCAAAGACCAAGCATACCAAACTTCAGGCTAAACAGTTAAAACTTCATCTAGTTACAGCAACTGAAACATGACGTTTTAATGAAAAGTGTCAGGAAATCTTAACAATAGGCTTGACTACCAGCTCCACCTATAATATATACTAAGCCACTAAAGCCTATTATGTTGGCAAAAGTGAATAGTGGGGGTATAATCTTGTTCCTTGAAGGCAATTGTTCTAATCTGAAAGGTCAGACTTTTAAAGTCAGAAATAAATTCCAGCACTATATATGGTCAGATGCACAGCCAACTGAAAAAGTTTCACTTTGACTGACATTGAGAGAACAGTCATGATAACTGTCCAAGAAGTTTAACCCTGTTTCTGACTAAGTTAGGATAAGGTTGACTGCTCTTTAGTCCTGCAAAAGTAATCACCTTTGTCATCTGTATTGTCTTCCAAAATTTGACAAAAGAAGATATCTGCACTTTTAGAAGCATTTATACTGTCCTGGGTAATCTGTCTTCTAAGGTGCATGGGCAAAGAAGAAAGTTGCGTGCCTAGAAGGTGAAGTTCAGAAATTCAGACTTTATCTAATCTATCTGCTCCAGAAAACAAAACACTCAGTGCTTTGTACATCCGCTAGAACAAAGGAACAATGAGACTGGGAAGTGCCTGGGCTGAAAGAGCCCTGGATGGAAACAAACACTTAAAAAACCATTTACATTGTTATACAAGTCTCTGTTGGCAATGATACAACACTGATATATCACAGAAATAAAATATTTTAATCAAGATATTTTTATACCATTTGACACTATACAAATTAATGTCCCCCGGTCTACAAAGGCATCTTTCAGAAGACTTAATGGTCTTTGAATTATATTGCAACTCCATTTTCACTTTTGGGGAAGAGGATATGTTTTATGTACACAGCTGCTGCAGATCCAATTTATAGATAGGGCTATGTCAAACTCCAGTGACATGACTACCAGATACAGCCTGTAAGCACAGAAACACACCTGCCTTACGCAACTTACAACTGGGAGATACGAGCCCACGACATAGTAACAGGGAATTCCTGCCAGTCTCAGTCATCTTCCTACCATATTATCCATTTTTTTCCTAGCTTTCCCTCTTCATAAAACAGTAATCTACTTCATAATGACTTTCCTGAAGATTAAGTAAAGAGGGTTGATTTCATTGTCTTTACTAAGCACAAATATCCATTTATTTGGGATGATCTGCAACTTAGAGAATCTTAAAACATGGGTATTTATATTCTTCTTGAACTCTGACTTTGAAATGACAATTATAACCATTACATGATTACAGATGATAGGATTATACAGCCTATAGTTAAAGCCATGTCATATGTTGTTCCTACAGATAGCTAATAAATCAAATTTGTCCCATATAATTTGAAGTTTCCAGGAGTGAACACATACACTTGTGGCATTTAGAGAGTTATATATTACAATGAAAAAACCCTCTAACAGCCTGTGTCTTAAAAGATGAAATCCTATCTTCTTTTTCATTCAAATATTTAATGGATTTTCCGACAAATTTTTATTTACCTGTTAGTTCTTTCAGAACAGGAGGCTTGGATTAGGCAGTAACATAATACAGCACTGCAATATTTCTGTAGACAACGATTTTGAAAATGGCATTTATAAGTCTATTTTAGAAGACATAGTTGAAAGTGAAGTAATTGCCAAATTGTTTTTTGTGGCTCTCTAGACCAGTATCTCAAATCTGAATTCCAATTCAGAATTGAAATTAGTAAATTTAAATGTAATTTAGGATCTATTAATATACTACTATTTTTAACTAGACCTAGGCATTAACTGAAATACAGTCATACTGGTGCACAGATAATTGGAGATTTGAGAATTTTAAATGTATCTTACTTGAAATCAGGAAAGGCAAAATCCTACTGTCTTTTGCCATACATAATTTCTTAATCACAAAAAAAGTTTTACTGAAAAAACTAAGAATATAACAAGAAAGGATTGAAAGGTACACATCCCACCTTTACAATGTCAGCAGCATGCTGACTAGTTGTGTGGTTTTATGTGCTGCTTTATGTATATATATCTATATATCTATATATCTATATCTATATCTCAGAAAAACCCCAACAAATTGTAAATATGAATATGAAGCAAATATGCAGACTTGTGCCTACTAATATCTGTAATTTCAGTTTTGCAGTGGAAAATTTATCTGTAGCTCAGAGCTGATAAATGGTGTTATCAGCTTTTTCTTTATTTCCTATTCTACCAAAATAGCACAAATGTCCCCACTGTGGGCGTTTCCATGTCTATGTATACATGGCTTATGAAGTGGCTATGTGACTGGATTTTCCATCATTTTTGATGACCTATTTTAGAACTAAAATACTTGCTGTTTTAAATTGACAACCCACAGATCAAAATTTCTTGAGTAAAGACAGTCACTTTAGAGGACTAGTGTAGATTCTTGTACCACTATTTCACACATTATTAGACTTTAGATCTATGTATCCACAAGTGAAATAGAAGCTGCTTCTCTACAAAAAGATTCACAAGGGTGAATTTGGCGTTACTTGAGAGTTTATGGAATCTTGGCAAGCTGCACAATTATTCTATTGGAGTATCAAACTTGCAAACAACATAGATCATGATTTTAATGTGATACTATACAACCAAAAGGGCCAATCTGGTCCTCTTCAAGCTTTCACGTTACCACTGCAACTGTGGTGTGCTTTATTCTATTCTTTCACCATAAATCCCTAGTCAGAAAATATCACACATTTAACCAAATGTTTTGGATATTATGTGCTTAGCTGCTCAGGTACTTTGTAAAACAAACTTGATGAAAGCTAAACTCAGAACTGGCACACAAAAGTTTTTACAGGATTGAGTATGAAGAAAAAGCTAGTTTCTGAACTAGGTATTTAAACAAACCTGCAACTTTCTTGTGTGTATTTATTGTATCAAGATGACACAGGTGTTCAAATATCATTTTGCAAAATTAAAACATACGAGATAGGATTCCTTTCACTTCAACCAACTACACTTCAGGTTCGTGGTGTAACCTAGCCTCCTTTGATAGCCAGAGGAGAAAACACCTTCAATGGACAGCTTAGCCCACCTTCCTTAGAAAAAGAGCTCAGGAAGGGAACCTCACTGAGTACCAAGGTCAGACATTATGGTTTTAGATGGCCCATGATAGCTCAGTTCCACTGCCATTGAAATTGATGGAAATTTTGTTTACAATATGGGTTGAAAGACTGCTTATACTTCCATATTCACCAGACAATTTCCAGGAACACATGCCTATAGACACTCAGGATCAGTAGATAGCAAACTAAAACTACTGTCATCAAGTTACAAAGGAACAGGTGAAAAAGAGCTTCCATGAAACTAGTTTAAAATGCTGCCCCTGCTGGAGACATAAGAGGAATAATTCTTCCTCATTCTGCATTGAAAAGCTTGGTATGGACATACAACATGGGCTGTTCACAGGCATAATTTAGAAAAATTCTTAAGAAAAAACCAAAAGACAAATTTTGGGGCTAGTTGTGTATTTTGAACACCACCAAGCAATTCAACTCAAGGAAAGCAAGAAAGCAAATCTGAGCAGCTCTCTGTAGGAAACAGTCATGGCTCCTCTATTCTTATTTCATGCTTTTGACTGCTACCCAAAATCCAAATATAAGTCTCACTTCAACTATGGTATACCAATTTTAAGTACTTCAACTTAAACTTTAATCAGACGTTTAACTTGGATGTCAGCTACATAACATGTCTCTAATGATCAGCTGCTTCCAAACACTTTCATCTTACAGCCTTGAAAAATGTATTTAGTGATAAAAAAGTCATAAATGGTATGTACAAGCTTCTGTGTTAATGGTTATGCATAAATCTAAACATGCTCTAAAGTGTTATCTTCTCTACATCTATGCAACTTTATAGAACTTCACAGAAATGATGCTGATCTATACCTGTCTCTCTGATAATGGCTGATCTATTCTTTCAATTTCCACATTACAAGTCATCAATATCAATATTAAAAACAATCAGCATGATGCACAACAAATTTAAATCACTCTCTGCATAGAAACTATTACCCATTTTTACCAACTGACATGACTTGTGTTTAGTGTATAACTATGACACCAACAGACATGTCAATGGATTTTTTTTTGAGTTACCACAGCAAATTAATGGAGAGTATTTAGTGCATTTGTATGATTAATGCAGGAAAAAGGCTCTGACAGAAAGTGACACCTCTGAATAGGTAATTGTGAAGTGTTCAGCTGCTATAATCTTCAATACTAATATTAAAGTACCTCTCTAAAACTAACACCTGAGGAGCAAATCAGAAAGGCATTTAATGATGGACTTTATTTAAGACATCTCTGTTTTATGTCTTGAACTACCACCTTTAAGAGGTTGAAAAATATTCTATTTTATCATCTTCAAAAAAGAACAAATACAGGTAGAAAGAGGCCAGTTGTGCCGTCGTTCTATGTTGTCCATTGCTTCACAGCTGAATTGTTCACATGCTCAGACAAACACAAATGTAGAAAGGGTGCTTTCCTTGGCAGCCCTCTGTCAGGCTGCTAGACACTTTGACAGCCAGTCATGGATGTGTCACTGTACCTGCTCTGCACACAACTGTATATCATAACACTTCACTGGTGATATCCAAGGAAAACATATAAGAAGGAAGTTTCAGCCTTACTTTCTGACTTTTAGACTCTGGTTTGACAGACTGATAGTATGGAATTGGGCTGAAACAGTAAGTTATCCTTAAAGAAGGCTTACTTTCAATGAAATAGATTGTATTTTAAGCACAGTAAATAAACTTCATTTGAGGAACTATGACAACAATATGTGGCATGAGCACAAAGGATGCTATGGGCTACTACAAAAAAAGAATAATTTTGACTTAGTATGCTCGCAGCACCTTCTTCTTTCAAGCCTGCTGGGTTAACTGTCGGCAGTAGTTACTTCTGGTAGTGGGCTAAAGACAACTCAAGCGCAGGGCAGCTACGTTCAGCAAACGCTGTCCGCTGGCAGTAGCTGTAAAGGCATCGCTCTCCTCCTCCTGCTGGAGCCGGCCGAAGCAAGGGGAGGGAAGGAACAGCCCGGCGTCCCTCCCCGCGCACCTGCCGCGCCCGTACCTGTCTGCAGGGAGATGTTGAGAGCCTCGCCGCCGGCGAGCGGCTCGACGCGCAGGTGGTACCAGGTCCCGGCCTGCAGGTCCCGCAGGGTGCAGCCGTAGGTGCCGTTGCCCTCGGGCTCGGGCTGGCAGCCGGCCGCCTCCCCGTCCTCGGAGTGCCCGCTCAGGCTGAAGTTGCAGGCGCGGCCCGCGGCGCCCCAGCGCAGCCGAACGCTCTGCCCGGCGACGCTCCGCTCCGTCAGGTTGGCGCTGCATCCCGCCGGCTGCCCCGGCGCGGCCTGCGGAGAGCGGGACAGCGCTCAGAGACCCGCCAGTAGCCCGGGCTCGGCCCCCAGCCCCGTCCCCGCTCTGTGCCGGTGCGGGGCGAACTGCCCCTGTCCCCCAGGCTCGCCTGCGACCTGCGAGGGGCGACCCTACACCGCCCCCTCCTCCGGGCCGCTCACCTTGGTCAGGGCCAGCGCCGTCCACAGGGCGAACCCCGCTCCATAGCTCAGCATCGCCGCCAGTTTTTAACCCCAAAAACCCTCGCGGGGAGGGGAAAAGGGGAAGGGACGGCGGGGATGGGGGATCCGAAGAAGCCAAGTGGCGGCGGCGGGCCCCGGGGGCCCCCGCTCCCCGCCGGGCTCCGAGCCCTGTGCCGGGCCGCCCGCCTGCTGCATGCGCTCGGGGCAGCCCCGGCCGCCGAGCCGCCTCCCTCACACCGGCCTGGGCTGGGGGGGCTGCCCGCCCGCGGCTGAGGAGGAGCGGAGGAGGCGGGGGAGGCGGCCGCCGCTTCCCACGCTGCCATTCTGACCCGGGCTGACTCTCCCCGAGCCCTTCCCGCCGACTTCCGCAATCAAGAGGCGATTTCCTCGCGTCTCGCTGCGGGGGGCGAAGCTCGGCGAGTCGGGACCTGCCACCCACCGGGCAGGCGACCGGCCCCGGGGTGCCGCCCCTCTCTCCTTAAGGATCCCACCTTCCTCCCAGCTCCTCTCCCACCCCAGCTCCCTTCCTTCCTCGCTGCTTCCTCCTCAAGTCGTTTTTCCCGTGTCTTGTCTTCCCAAGCGCTCTGCCGGCGCACGGGCCCTTCGGCGGTGCCGCTGTTGAGGGCGGCACTCTTGCCTCACGCTTTCCCACATCCCCTGAGTAACTCCTAAGCTAAAACTATACACACCATGGAAAGCAAGAATGTACCTGCTTTCAGACTGCATCAATAAAGTTGAGTGCAACTCTGAGTTGGCTACTGGCAAAACTAAAACTTACAATTTCTGTCATGCGTACCCGTTTCTTTCTTGTTTCAATTTCAGCCTCTGAAAACTCGCATGTAAGTGTGTATGTGGGGAGATATAGACAGAAGCATTTTGCACCTTCAGATGCTCAAACGCACAATAGCAGCCATAGAAAGAATTTGAGGGGGCACAAAGAGAAGGAAATGGGCATTTTGCTTTCTTAAAGGAAAATGCATTTTTCTGTGTCTTTTTGTATTGCATTATGCGTGTGGGATTTTAACTTTTAAAAACAGTACTTCAAGCAAGTTCAGCACCATCTCTCTATCACTTTTGCCCTCTTTGAGGAAGAAGAAGATTCTAGATTTACAAATATTAGTATTCCTTTTTGGGGAGCTGCTGCTCTAGGATTTTTCTGGCACCAGCCTGTCAAACAAAATACAAATAGCTGAAAAATCTTAGCTCTCCTGTTCTGAAATAAAAAGCCTCAGCACTCAAGGGTGTTATCTGCACCTACAGAAAACTTAATCTGTCCTAAGGGAGCTCTGTGCCTGGTCCTAGGGACATGACACTGAAAGTGTTGTGCTGTACTTTGCAAAGCTGAGGATAGTTAACAACTTTATGATCATTGCCTTAAGTGACAATATAAATCTTGTTGGTTATTATGACATTTTCAAGCCCATAACAGAAATCTCCTTGGAAGAGATGTTTTACATACTTCAGACAGAAGGAGGAACCAAACCCCAAAGAGCTAGCACAGGGACAATCATATCGTTGATGTGAAACACAAGGTGTGTTTCTTAGACCTAAACTGGGACTAAAAGGGCATAGATGTCTTGTAATTATTTAAGGTGAGACTTTTACATTATGATTTCCTCTTTAGGTGATCATGCTTTTTGTGCTTAACAGCATAAGCCAACACTTTTCCAGCACTGAAGAGGTGCAAATCTGAAGGCTTATTGGGATGTTTGGATTACTTCAAAACCCTCGCTGAAAATTAAAACTGCCTTTTCTTGAAAAGGAGCTCACACTATTCTAAGGATTTTTGAAAACATCCATGACCTAAACTTGCAGGGAAGACATAATTTGGATATTTAGATGTAAGTTGTTTAATTAGATGTAATAAGTAAAAGGAAAAACAAGCATAATCAACACTGCAAACATAAAATAGGAAAACAAGTGGAACCTACCACAAGTAAAACTTAAAGACTTTTGGAAATAAATACCTGTTTGTCTCTTCTAGCTAGCATGAGATAGTTTGTGGAGGAAAATGATATTACTGCTTCTCAGAAGTGCTCATAATTCAGAAGTTCCTACTTGATTACTTTTATTCTTGCTATCATTAAATTTTTACTTTTTGGTATTAGTAGGAAAGTGTTAGTTTATTACAGGTTTTGAGACTTCCTTCTGCGTGTTATCCAGCAAAAGTTGCTACACTGGTAAGGTCTGACACAGATGCCTATGCCAGCACTGGAATAAAATATGAGGGGTCCATCATTCACTGGTAGCAATGTATTTATATAGAATAGTCAACATAATGCAAGTAATTATTTCCAGACTGGTATTGAATAAATGGGCTTTTAGTAAATCAGCAGTCACAGCCTTTAACACTTACTGACCTGTGTGGCAAGCCAAGAAACTAATTAAACTGAAAAAAGAACTGGAAGTGAGTTTTGGGAGTTGCCGGACGTGTCTCTAATAGCAGGCTCCAAAGTCCCTTTCAGACACTTTCCCAAGGTTTCCTGACTTTTTTTTTTTTTTTTAACACCAACCTCTCTGTCTCTCTAATCAAGAGGAAATGGGCTTTGCATAGCTTTTGTCGTGGATTCAAAGTGCAAGCTGCAGTTTTACTTGAAATCCAAGGCAGCTCTAAACTAAACATTTTGTTCAATTGAAATGTTGCTATTGTCCCCCCCAAAATGGGGGAGCCAAGTAACAACATGGCTTTACTTCTGCAAACAAGAGGGCCCAGCCTGGGCAAATGCAGTTCATAGAAGGTATTGTCTTCCTCACAACAATACTCAGCACTTAGTCTATGTGTTTTCAAATACTATGTTAAATCCAGGTAATCCTTTAAGCATCCCTGAAGTTTGACAAATAATGTTTTAAACTCCGCTCTAAAGACTGGGAAACAGAGATGAATGCCAAAGATTTTGTCTGTCTAAATTGGTATACCTAGATTCAAATGTCCAGAGCCAGTTGGAGGCTACAAGAGAAAGTTATTATTGAGTTTTTTTTACAGATATGCTTAGACAGCTTATCATCAGAATTCTGGTTTGAAAGTTTTGACCTAAGCAGCTTGCTCAGTGTAAATGATGTGATTCAGGAGGTGAAGTGGGGTAGACACACAAGAGGCAGTAGTTTCTGTTAAACCAGTGCCATTTCTTTTGCTTTGGCAAGATTTTGTATAGTAGTGCTGGAGGCAGTTTGGGTAATTCCTGATTTTATAGGACATTTCCATTTGGAAGGAACAAGTATTCTGTGCAGGAGGTATGCAAATGAAGAGAGGGCATGGGGAAATAAGCTCAGCCTGCATGCACCGAGCCAGAGAGATCATATTTAAGAAGAACTGCATCAGTTGTGGAATGGGATGCAGTGCATCCATTCTTGGCTCAGTCCCTTCCCCTCATTAGCATTAGAACAGTGATGTTGGGATCCATAAACCATCAAGTTTATGGACCTTGACACTCTGCCCACAGACTTCCCAAACATAAAACACATTTCTTAGCCTTATCCGCTTCAACACACAGTAATGATTGAAACATATTTGCCCCAATACATTTAGTGTAGTGTGGTCTACTGGATGACAAGCACAGGGAATTTAGGGATTTTCAGCTCTAAACCACTGTGTGATAATAGTAATACAGTGACCAATAATGTCCTACATGCTTTAATTCTGACTGCCTGTACACATTTTGCCAGTGGTGGTTCCAGATTTGCTCTCAGATTACTGAACTGAGTCTTGCAGAAAAGGAAGACTGGAAATTGATTTGGAGCAAATGACCTGCCATATGCTCCTTCTACAGCTGGGGCTGGCAGCCCCATTCACCTTCTCTGCCAGGACAGTTTGTGGTCAGATAGAGCAGAGACCAAGAAGTGTCTGTGTGTTTCCACTCTGCCTATCACCCAGTAGATCAGCTGACCATGACCAAGGCCAGGGTTCCTTTTGAGGCCAGTTAAAGCACTTGGATTTCTCTTGCTTTGATCTGTAAACGATGTATGCAATTATCTGTAAATAAAGTCATTGCATACTGTAATTCTTAGCATGTAATTAGAACTAGACCCTCATATCATGCAACAAACAATACCAGAGCCTGAGTCACTGAGAGCAGATACCCAGGCTCCTGTGGGTCCTGCCACATCCGGGAGCTTTCCATTGCTTCTCACATATCCTGAGAATTTCCCTTGAACTTTTCCCAATGCAACGTGTGCACCAGGATTAGGCTGCACATAAGAGGCAGAATTTTTCTGCAGCTAGGATTCTAGAAAAAAGGACACTGTCAGCACAAACATCAAAACAAAGCATCCTACCAAAAAAAGAACAAAGCTTAGTCCTGTAGCTAGTTTTTTTTTTAGGTTTTGGTTTGTTGTTTTTTTAAGCCCACAAAACATCCACTTGTAATAGCTATCAGGCTCCACAGAGTGGAGCAGGCTTAATAAAAATCAGTAATTCTTCTTACCTCTTCTGTAGTGCTAGAATATTGAAGAGTGGTTGTTGGAATCCAGGCTTTCTCTGTTACTGCAGATTTCAAGTAGAGGTTTTCAATGGGATTTTTACTGAAGTGTTCAGTCACATTTCTGATGAACATCTCTGTGCTACTCTTCAACACATTTTCAGGCCAAGATGTAGCAGAATTTGAAGAGGGGGATGTAGTTCTAGTACTCCACACGGAAGTGTCTGCATCTTGGAGATCTAAGACAAACAATGGAAAATTATTAAAATCAGCTCTACATTTTTATAAACAATTCATTAGATTCAATAAATGTGGCTGATACAGCTTCCAACTAGTTTAAGTGCACCTGTCAGTTCTACAGGTTTTTTGTTTTCAGTGCAAATGTGTTTTTGCACCAATACCAAAGTCTGCAAACACAACCAGAAAAAAAATTAATGTCCCTGAACACTCATACTATTCTTTTAAAATGTAGGCTGTCAGAGATTCTGAAGAGAAGAGAAAGGTTGTACAGTGTCATTAACAGCATAGTGTTTTTAATTTGCAACTTTTCCACTTGCTTTATCTATCAAAATGACATAGTATCAGCTTTATATTGTCAAGCCTCTCCCCTCCTTTCTAAGTGCATGGGCCAGATTCTCATCAGCCTTTGCTGGTGTAAGTTTAAAACGTGGCTTTCTTCAGTATAATTTTTAAAAACTACTTTTTCAAGATTTTCTTCTCCATATCCATATTCAAGGTAAGTTCCTTGTGGTCACATGAACATTTCTCTTGCTTTCTAAAACCAGTCCTATGCAGACCTCATGCTAGTCCCTGACTGCCACCTTCCCAAGGCTCAGCTAATGATCTATAACTTAACTGAAGTATCTGCAAATATGACAGTGCATTCGCTTTTTTAGTCACGTATCCTTCAGAGAAAGCCAAAGTTGCAATTAGAGCTCAGGAAAGATTTTACTACACATTTTTCCTCCACATTTTCCAGGCTCTTCCTCCCCATTGGTATGTATTTAATATCCTTTCTTTGTGGCAGTAAGGGCAGGGTTCAAGCTATGGTGGCCTCTACATCTGGTAGCATCACATTTCAGCTAAACTATTGGAATTACTCACTGGCCCCTTCTCACCAAAAGCTGCCCTGCCACTGCTGTAACACAGCTAGTGTGTATTGGCTCAGTGCCCAAGACACTTTGTCTGTCCTTGAACTGGGGTCTCCAGCACGACAGAACCTTGTTTTGCTGTTGAGCCACTGGGCTGTTTGCCATCTATAACAATTTTAGCTCACAAATCCTTCAAAAACAAAGTAGTGACTGGGTTAAATTGCAGCAGATGCTTTCAAATGCAATTACTTTGTGTGCAGTTATGATGTCTTAGCTGAGCAATATGTGATTACCTCTTACTCAAAGGAGCAGTAGATGAACTTCCATAAAATCAACATTACCAGTTTTTTTTGTATATGTGTAAATAGATGTGTAAACATGTTTATGTAAAGAAATTTGAAGCAATCTGATTTGCACAGAAAAGTGAAATTTTAAATCTACTAGGAGACATTTCCATGCAAGTGCTGTGCTTGACAGCACAGTGTGTTCACCTGGTACATGGCTCTGTAACTTTTTGAAAAGTAATGGTTTACTGGCAAGGTTTGGTATCCAGAGTAGATGTTTTCCTTTCCTTTATCTAACTGTGTTTCTCTGGAAATAAAAATAAAAAAAATCCAAATCTCCATTAAATTACAAAAAACGTTGATCAAATATTTCTCCAAATCAAGGCAATGAAAACAACACCACAGATCTAATCCTTTCTTACACTTGTGCAAAGGATTTCATGGAAACCTCAGGTCTTGTCTGACTCTATATGATTGTTCTGCTTTTGCAGAACCCCCTTTAGAGAGCCTGAGGTGCAGAGTCTGCTGTGGTCCCATGTTACAAAACTTCATGGTTCTGCCCAGACAGGAACCTTGTGCTCAAGCTGTCATCAGCTGCTGCAACAAACCCATTAGCTGACACAGTTCCAGACAGTCTAGATTCCAAGTCATTCCTGGAGACCTCCTATTAGCTGTGGGTCTCTGAAAGTCTATGGAGGGCAACTAGAAATCCTAGCCTCGAGGACTTGGGAAGAGCTCTATGCCTCTCAGATATCTCTGAGTTCAGCAGGAAGTAGAACTTACTAAAAGTACAAAAAGGGTATATCTGCAGTCAGCAATCACAAAAAATCACAAAAAAGCCACACAGTTGGGCTTCTAAATACATATTTACACACCCAACATGAAAACATACTAAAAAAAAAGCTTAATTTACAAAAAAAATAGCAGTGATTCCAGCAGGAAGATGTTTACATACCAGTGCAATTGTGCTTTAGGAAAGCTGATCCTCCATAAAAATGAAGCTGGTGCTGCCAGTGACATTTATGGGACTCAGCAGCCAGGGAATAACTGGCATTCTGAGGGGAGCTGAGGAAAGAGCTCGACTGCCCTGGAAGCAAAACACTTGGTCCTCAGCAAAGTTCCACCATCCCACAGAAGTTCCATGAACAAGCATTGGTCACTGCATGACCCAACCCTTCTTGTTAAACTTCAGGCTATTCTGGGTTTCCAGCTAAAGGTTCTTTCCCAGAAAATACTGGTTACAGTCTGCTACCTGTAACCTATGGGTAGAATGACTTGGGTATTTCACTATGCCATACTGGAACTTCAGATATATGTACCAGTATTTTCTGTATATCCTACAGTGGACAGATTAATGGGATTCATATCTATTACTTCCTTTCAGAAACTCAGGATCCACGTTTATATTCTAAGTAAAACTACTATTGTGATCCTAGTATAAGGACTCTCATAACCCTTCTTCAGTAGCAGGCACTTAAAAAAGAAGACTGCATATTATAAGGCCCATGCAGCAAAGTTCTACAAACTGAGTTCCAAATTTTTTAACCAGAGAAAACTCACATACTGTCTGGACATTAGTGAAGTACACAGAAATCTCAACAGTGGTACTTTTCAGAAGTGTTTAGCATTGTTCCAGCAGCCTCTTTGGAAATCAGTCATATAACTGTTCTTGGGAACAGAACAGCAGCACTGACACTGATGTTGACACTAGTGGCTGCGTGATATACAGTGTGTGAAGATAATATTGTAATAGTCAGTAGCACACCTAGGAGGAATGGTGATGTCCTGACTAAGTGCATATTTCATCCATGGGATGTACTGCAAACCACATCCATCTGCAAAGCAGCAGGCTGCTCACAAGGAAGGGACTTCCATACATTTGCATGTACGAATAACAAAAGTGATGGTTATTTGTCATGAACTGAGAACCCTACAGCTTTCTGAAATAGCTCACATTGTACTGATCTGCCTACTCTATTAGAGCATAGTTTCAGAAAACTAAGACTGGTCTGCTAGTGAAACATAATTTAATCAATATTTAGTGTATAAGATGCAAAATGCTCTATAAGACTGCATCTAACTCACTGCAAGACGATAAAAAAAGGGGTTGCTTTAAGATCTCTTTATGTGTAGGACAAAATTAATTATCTTTTTAGCTGTCTATCTACTTTTAAATTAAAAAAACCCCATAATTAAGATTTCTGTTTTATGTAGTATGACAGAAGAACAAAATCCACTAAATGTCCTTTCTTTCCCATTCAATGTGACTTTTAAAACCTGCAAAATCTGTCCTGCTTGAAAATTTTTACCTTCTTTATTTGAATGTTGTAGAAGTTAGCATCTCACTTGAATCTTATGTCAGAGGTCCAATGTCTCCAAACTCCAGTCTAATCCTGAGCTGCTCTTTTACCTGTTTGTTTTTGAAACGCTGAAGTAGCCACTGAAAGGTTCTTTTGGCATCAGTGATAGCAGAACATCCATGTAACCATAAGATAACACCATTGCTGTACCAGGCCTGTTTCTGACACTGTGGGTAGTTCCAGCTCACCCTGAAGGTGACGGGAAGAGCATTTAGACTCCATTAATTGCATGGATTACCTCTGCTGAAGAGAGCTCAGTGCTCAGGAATTACATAGACACCTAGGTCTTGGTTCACTTGCCTAAATTTACTGGAATCCGAACTGCCCTAGGGCATCTGAGGAATCTGCCCAGGGCTCTCATAACACTCAAAGGAGACCTATGCCTTTCTGGGCTGGCAGCCAGAGACCAGGCAGAATATTGTGGAGCATCTCAAATGACAAAAAAGGACCTTGTTGAGATAAGTGAAATCATCCCTTCCTTCCAGACTATTATACACCTGGAAGTTCAAACCCACTCCAGCTTCTACAGGAAGGTCCACACAAAACGATGTAATATGTAATGTAATAAAAAAAATGTAATAAACAAAAAACACCAGTATAGTTGTTTGGAATTGGCATTTTTTTTAGCACTAGCAGAAGATAAAATCATAAAGCAGGACTTGCCTGATTGCTCTGGGAAGCTGTGCCTATTGTTCCATTTTTTTCTCTATGGAAGTAGCTGGGCTGGTTTTGTTCTATATTTATGCTGTGGCTCATCGAGAATTTGAAAATTTACAAAATCCAAAGACTTAGGCTACTCTGCAGATTTCTCCTTTTCTTTTTAGAAAATCTAAACTCACATTTATCTTTGAGCTTCTATCAGTATACTATTGGATTGTGTACAAGGTCTTGTAATTATGTCCAAGAATATGACATTGATGCCTCAGCAAAAGTGGTCAGCCATGTATTTCTTTGACCAAATAAAGAAGATTCAAGTAATTTTTGATATTTTGTGTTCACATAGATTTTAGCATACTTATAAAACCCTATAAAATAACTATGAGAGATTAAAATGAATTTCAGTGAATGTATTTTAGGAAAAATGTTTTGGGTCAACTTAAAGGTGGAATGAAACTATTTTTTATCACTGTTCTAATTTACCCTGAAGAAATTTGTAAAAGCTATACACACAAAAAAATTTCAACTGGTAGTGAACTTACGGATGGATTATTCCAGTATCAACATACACTAAAGGTGTGGAAAGCTTAAAGTCTATTCAATTTACACTATTTCAAAAATAGGTAAGAGTTGCTGCCTTTTCTGTGCTTCTGCCACCTGTCTTTGCTGCTTTGCCACCTCCCCAAGAGTCCCAAGAAGATACACGTGTCTTTCCTTCCCATGTTCTCCTTATTTGAAGTAATTCTCTACTTAGTGAATAATTTTTGGTCAGCAGTGGTTTTGAGATTTGCTGGTAATATTCAAGGTGCAACATAGCATTGCATCTGTTCTTAATAGGATATTTTATTGAAATTAACCTACCCAGAACAAAAGAAACTTGTAAGAATTGCTTACATAGCTCAGGAGTGACATCAGTGTTAGTGTATCAGCATTAATGGTGGACATTTGTTCCACAAGAGTTATTTACATGCAACAGTCTCTGTTCTTTTCAGTTGTCCTGCCTTCTACCTCTTCACCTGCCCCATTTTCCTCTTGCCTGTTTCTGTTCCTGTTCCTTCTCCTGGTTTCTGAGCTTAGAGAAGCTCTGAACCCAACCACCAGTGGGCTGGAGAAAAGAAGGCTTTAGCATTACAGAGATTTTTTTATCATCTGCCCAGAATGTCCTCATTAATTTGGTGGGAAATAAAGTCTCACTTTCTTAAGGGATATTGATACCTTATGACCATTCTTCATGTGAGCTGTTTCAGCTGGAGGCCAGATTCAAACATGAGTTTGTGTGAGAAGTACTGTTTGCTGCTAGATTTGGAATTACTTCTGAGTGAACAGAGATGGGTTATATTCCCAAATTGATCCTGGTTTCCACAAAGAGTCATTTAGGTCAGGACTGTTACAAAACATGTAAATCCAAACACATCTCAGATGGCTGATTTTAAATCCAAATCCAAGCTCAGACTTTCCCCCAGCTCAGAGAAATTATGTTTGATATTTGAGTAAGGTCCAGAATAAAAGGTAGTTGCAGTTATTGAGTTTGGAGTTGTTCTCTATCTGGGCTGATGTTTGAGATGAAATTTAGTGAGCTAGTTCTATGCCAAAATATAACTATTTTTATGAGTACTGGGAAAACAGAGGGTAAATTATAGCAAAATGTGGTCTTAGTCAGGAGTAGAAAAACTTGCAGCCATTTCAGCTCTAAAGATTTTCCTCAATTTCTTACTATCTTACCTAAATATAGATCAAATATGTTATTTTAAGCTGGTGCACTTCTGCTTGTACTGAAAGCAGAGAGATGTTCTTGGAAGACTAATTTTACACATTCAGCATTGAAAATTTTGACATGCATATGGATGGCACAACCAGAACTGGGGGCATTAGATATTGTTCTCATAGTACTTACTACTATTTGGAAAATTAATCTCTTAGCACTACTTCCACTTTATGAACTTCTTATATTTCTACAGTTCTTAGTTAGGTATTGAGGATTATAATGTTTTGTTGATTTTTTAGCAGAGCTTCCCAGAGCAGTAACACTCTTAGAAAGGATTTACAAGCCGCTCTATGCAGAGAATTTCAGGAAAATCAAACTAAATTCATGTAAGATCTGAGCACAGTAAATATAGAGAAGGTGCTATAATATCCCATGACAATTTTCTTAGCGCTTATTGGTCTTAAGTGGCTTAAATGGCTTCTCCACTGATGATTGGATGATTTAAAAAGCTGTGTAAGGTCACTTTAACTTTGTTAGGCCACACTCCATCCAGCTATCTCAAGGAAATAACACTACCTGTGTACCTCATCTGAACTGTTCATAGTGTCCTTGAATATGCAAGCCATATGCACCCCACAGGACTTCAAATGATTTTGCCTTTTTAATCTCTAGCATATAAGGGAAGGCTGGGATGGCATCATGCCACTTTTCCATTCCCTGACTCTGCAAGCTGTCCTTTCCTACCTCCACTCAGGTGAGCAGTCCTGGTCCTATGAGTAGAGTTCTGCAAGTGCAAATTTGCTGAAAAAAATTGTACCCTGCCTAACAAAAACTAGGAGTTTAGAAATAATGAGGATTTGGTTTAAACATTCTGAAATTTGGTCATATGCAACAGTTTTGGGTCCTAAAACTTTTTTTTTTTTTTTTTTTAACCCTGTAAGGACAATAATTAAAAGTAAAAAGATGTCTGTAGGTTGTTTTTATTTACTATGAAAAACTGCTTAATAGTTCACAAGAGCAGTATTAATAGGATTTCCAGGAAGGACTGACAATAGGACATTGAAAAAAGCATTATCAAGCAGTATTAAGACTGTACCTTCCATTTTTCCATGGATATGGAAATCCACAGAGATACACGGCTACATGTCTGTAGGTATGTGCACCTTTGCATTTCAAGGTACTCTTCCAAGAATTTCTGAGACTTTTGATTCAGTTAATTATTCTTAGGATTTTGAGTGTTCTCATGTATATGGCATCTAGAGATCAAGAGCAAAGTTACACACAGGGAATAAACATGTATATGTGTAAGCCATGGCTGTTCTAATCATGCATTTAGGGTAATCAGAGAAATAATTGTGTTTGATTTTCAGATGTCTTCTTGCTTTTGACAGACTGAATCTGGATTTGTATGATAAAATGAATGGAGAGGAGAACTCCTTTGCATCCACATTTTTGAAAAGTACTAGGAATCAGTATCCACAGTTTAGATATGGGAAAAAGGAAATGACATAATAATAGTGAGGTGAGATTACATATAAGCACATTGATCCAAAGACTGGGACTAGGCAAAATGACAGACATCCTGAAAACATAAAGTGGCTTATAAACTCCACCACTTGTGAGAAAGACAGCACTCATCTCAGCTGTTCTTTAATAGTTCTCAAAACACTTTTCAACTGTGAAAAACATTTTTCTGTATGAATAAAATATCATAATTTTTCACATTTGAGTTAGCTAACAGAGACATTTTTGTTACCAAAACTCCCGGGATATTTTTTGGAAGGAATAACTCACCTTGCTTTGAGCACAGATTTACATAAACAGGTTTTCCAGTCTCGCTGGCTTTTAGCTGCATCCATGTATGAAGGTATTTTTTACTCCGCTTGGCCATTACCTTCTGGCCTTGTTTTGTGAGGAAGAGAGAGCTGTTGGCCACCTTCAGGAGCCCATCCTCGTGGCAGTTCCACCTGACTGCCTGGGGACAATCAGTGATGATGCTGCGAGACGACAGAGCAGAGAGTGTAGAGATGCTGAGGCACTGGGCAGACTTCACGTGGAGGAGCCTGTCATCTGCCATCCACTGCCACTTCTGGTTCAGGCTGGTCATATTGCACTTTTCCATAATGACTCCTCTTTTTTCTGAAAGACACTGCTGCTTCTGCACATGGATAATCAGAAACCCTTCTGGAAAAGGAAAATTCCAGAGAAATATTATAGATTACTAATTTACTTGACAAAAAGCAAATTCTTGATGATTTAAAATACATCAGCAAATAAATCTCTCCTCCCACTTTCTGTGTGTTGAACTTTTCATGAAACTTCCCATAAACTGAACCTATTTAAAAAAACTCCTCCAAACACAACACCCATGGGATGCATGTGCTGGTAATGTAAATAATAAAAATGCAAAACCCCAAGCTATTGTGACAAGGTTATCTTGACTTTCATTATTTATAAAAATAAGAAAAAAATTAAATGCATATAAAATAAATCCAAGAGCTATTAACTTCAAACACCAGTTCCCCACTTCCCCTGCTGGAAAACATACAGAGATCTACATGAGTTCTCAGTCTCAGTCTCAGTTTCAGTTTCGTAACACAGACTTTTAAAAATATAATTTACTGCCTAAAAGTTGTTTCAGTAAAATTCATAATGTTTCTGGGGGGAACATATAGGAGGATATTCACAAATTGATGTGTCTCTCAGTGCCTGTGTTACAGGAATGGAGGCTCTTTACTGATAGGAAGTACATCTGTTTTACTGGATTTATTCCAATGTCTCTAGCTGTTAGTTTTGTGACCATTCCAGTTCACATAAGATTAGCTCTCTGTGTCACCACACTTAAAGATCAACACCAGCTACTCAAATGAAGAAAATTACTGTGCATTAATCAAAACCTCAGAAAGTTACCAATGCAAAATCCAGCCTTGTTACAGAACACAGAACTGGTTATTTCAAATGCAGCCTCCCTGCCATATCATGTTTAGGTTGTTCTTTGTTTTTAGTCTCAGTTACTCAAACATTTCCAGCCCCATTAGTTACAAAGTGCTAAACCAAAAGTGTATTTATTGCCCTCAACTGATGTTGTCATTCTCCTGTTTTTACAGACCTGGGAATTTTCTAACTAAGTATTACAGAAAGTTATTGTCTCTGAAGTTTCATAAAATAGGAATAAAAGATAGGAATCTCCCCTCTGGAGCATTTGTCCCAAATCTCAGCTCTTGGATTTTCTATCAGGAGATGTTCTTAAAAAAAGAAGTATCTCCAGCATAGAAGAAGACGTTTATTTTCCTTTGGAAAGGAATCTAAACAGAACGGGCTATGTTGGCCCTGCCCCTCATTCCTCTGGTACGAAGCCCAGAGAAGAGGTGACTTGGTTTTTGTAAATCACTGGCTGTGCCAGAGGGCTCTGCTCAGTGGCAGAGAGAGCAATTCAGCAGAGGGGAAGTGGGGAGAGACACTTACCTGAGAATGTCAGGGCAAGACAGGTAGAAACCAGGACGTGAAATAAAGAATCCATTTTCCCTCTAGCAACTCCCCATGCTTCTCTTAAAAAAACCCACCTCAGATAAGTGAAGCGAAGGCTAGGAAGGAAATGTGCCTTCATGGGGGAAAAAGTCAGTGACGAGCACTTCCTTCTATTCAATTGTTTTGGGGGGTTTTACAGCACTTTGTCCTTTTATATGATTCTTCAGTTTACTAGTTGGTTTATTTTGGAAAAATACAAGCAAAAGAGAACTTTCAAACACCTGGGAAATTAAAAGAGATTTTATTGAATCTCTTTAGACTAAAAGAATGGGGATCATACTTATGTGCAATTTGTTGCCTGTGAACTATTACAAATCTACAGGTCATCAGGATGTTGCTGACTAAGTATATTCTATATTATGCAGGGAAAAACATGCATTTTTTTGTAACTATATGCAATCAAGCAAAATCTCAATATATTTATAACTCCACAAATTGTAAAAGCTAAGAGGAGGGTGGGGAGGAAGGGGAAGAGGAGGAGGCAAAGCTCTGGCATCTGTACCAGGTTTTAGGTCTTACAGAAACTCCCCCTGAGGAATCAAGTGATGCTGGGTTTGCCCTCCCATCAGGTGGTGCTCCTTGCTCCATGTCAACTGGGGATTGCCTGTGTCCTCTGGATTGGTTCCCAAGTGGTCTGAAGCTGTGGTGGAGGCTGACCAAATTGTGCTGGGCTGAGCCTGTTCATGGGGGAACAAGAGTGTGTGTGCATGAACTACTCTAGGCAAGAACAGAGACTTCAGTCAATATTTTATATTAAGGGTAATTTATTAGCAGTATGAAGCAAAGTCAACATCACTGCATTAAAAACTCATTATACCCTGTAAACAGACCTCCCAGTGCTGTAAGCCATAATGCCAACTTTTCATATCTCTTAAAAACAAACTTTTACAGAACAATAAAGGAAAGAGTCATAGCAGCATTTTCTTTCTCGTATACCTGTCATGGAAGAGTCCATATCACTAAAGGCATCTATCTCTTACTGAAAGAAATAGAGCAGATAAACAACATATGCAAAAATTTCTGTATTAATAAAAGACAGACAAATATTTAAAATCCTTACCATTTAATATATGCTACAAAGTTTCTTTTAAAAGTAGAATGACTTACACAATTTACAAATACACTGGATTCAGGTCTGTAGCAGAAGCATGTTTTAAGACAATCAACAGTATAGGGTTAATACATACACACTGAATAACAGACATTGTGCTCTGCAACTGCTCTGTAAGACCTACAGTAAATACACATTTAATAGTTAATAGTATGAAGAACATGTATTTCCATATAAAATATTAACTGCTTTTGAATATTTTCAAAAACAAGATTTTATTTTTTTTATTAACTCCTTTTTTTTTAAATCCATAGTCGAACACTTGCAATTTTAGCAGCAAGAATATTATGTGGCCAAGAAACAAGCTCACCACATAATCAGTAATAGCACTTTACAGTACAGTTGACAGTCCATTCACAAGACAGTTTGCAAACGTCAAAGCTTTTATACACTTGTTAAACATTTCTTCTGTAGAAGTCCCAATGTCCATCTGACTGCAGCAGTAGCACATACATACATTCCATATGGCAGATATCAGCATTACAGAATTAAACCCACCTTTAGATACACACACAAAATCCATGTGTAGTTTCAGTACAGTACCTTCTTTATAAATCATTTTTGGGAAGCTCACAATACATTCATATATAGTAAGGGTCCAGCAATCTCTGTACTTTTGCCAAACCGTCCACAATCCTTGCAGAAGTTGGCCTCAAAGCCGTCTGTCCCACTGCAGGAAACTCCTTGAAGAAGCTGCTGGTAGGTAATGAAGCAAATTACCTCAAGAGACTGACATTTGGTTCTACCCTCCTCCTTCACTCGACAGCTTCTGCAGAAAGTCTGCTTTCATACAGACTCAGTGCATGGTGCACAAATTCATACTGCTCGCTGGTCTGAACCATTCCACCCCTGGAAAGGAAACACACTGTGCTGAAATCTTATTTCTTAAGACTGCAACACCCTCCAGCTCCTGCCAGCCCCATGACCACCAGATGACACAAGCCCTTTTCTCAGTTTTTGACTTCGTTTCCTTGAGTGAGTGGAAGATTTTTGTCAGAGCAGAATTACTTTCTTCACAACTTATGCCATCCAGCACATGTCCAACATGAAGAATTCCCAGTTCCATCAGAGAAAGGATTACAGAAGAAAACATCTGGCATCTACAGTGTTAAAACCTATGCTTCAAATTCAGTATATTCAAAGAGGATTTTGCTCAATCACTTGGGCAAGGAAGGCCAGATACATGGATGTAGCATTACCACTGATGGAGCAAGGAAGTGGACAGAATCTGGCCTTTCGTTTTTGTCCTTTACTGAAAATGTAACCTTCTGTGACCTACAGATGGCCTGTGCAGAGAACAGCTCTTCCTGTCCTCTTTCTAACGCCTACAATGCATCCTGTCCCAACAGCCTACAAAATTTTACTGTGGTGAATCATTTCACCAACAATGCAAAGGAGTTTAACCTAACCATAAAAAGAACTAGTTGCAGCCAGTTTGCATTAAATGTCTACATTTTATACATTCATCTGATAACAATCAGTTTTTCAGGTGTAAGTATGAGGACCAAGTCCCACATCTCCAGTGCCAGTTTCAATGTGGTAGGAAGGTGGTATCCTATGAGGTAGATGTGATAGTGTTACCATTTAGATCTGAAATTAAACTGAGCTTCTTTCTCTCCATACTGAGGTACTTGAGGTCTCCCTTCTCATAGAGCAAAGCCTCAAGTTTACTTAATTACTTCTATTATCTCATCTGCCAGGATATTCAAAGAAATCTACTCTGCTTCTAGAAACAAGGTTCATCATCAGTGTACTCTGGAGCAGCTAGTTACCTTTGGTATAATGAAAGACTAAATGGCCTTAATTAGAAGGAAGACATTAAGATACGTGTCACATCTGGCTTCAGTTAGATCTTCATTGAAACATTTAAATTTGTGAGATATTTGGATGAAGAGCACTGTTGGAGCCAAATATCTTGCAAGAACAGGTCTGAAAATCTCATGAGATCCCTAACAACAAATATGGTACTAATATGCCAAGCTATTTGAAAAATGATAAAATTTCCTCAGCAAGTATTGTCCTTCAATATTAGAGAAAGTTATCTACAACACAAGGTCCTTTTATTTTCTTCAGTGCTACTGGATGGCTAAATGGCTATGGCAGGAAAATCATAATTAAAATAATACCTACTTCTTTAATCAAGCCACCAGTGGTCTGCGTTCCTCCAATGAGCTCAAGCAAATATAGAACACCTTTTAAGTGAGCCACATGGCTATTATGATATGCTATTCCTAGGAACAAAATCAATGGTCCCATCCAGCCCAAAATGCAGCCCTTGTAGCTTTGCCAACAAAGACATCCACAAATTCATAACTCTTGGCTGCCTTTTGCCTTCAGCTGCTTTCCTCTGTGCTTGTCTCCTGCCTGGAGATGCAGAGAGATACTAAAGGTGATGGGAGGGCTTTGCTCTGGTCCTGTGTGCTGCCTAGTCTCCTTCCTTCCTCCCTGCTGCTGTGTCCTGCTCTGCCCACGCAGACCCTTCCCAAACAGCTTCCCTTCCTGCCTTCCTCATCAATGTTCCTCCAAGATGTTCTCTAAGGGAGTGCACTTCCTAGGTTAGCTCTGCTATGTGGAAGGGGTGGAGGAAGAGAGTGTATCCAGGAAGAAGGACTTAGCCAAAAGGGCAGGTTAAAACAATTCTGGCTGCACTAGGCTGCGTGGTGGTGATCCCTGCTCTTTCCTCTTCAGTGCTGAAGCAACATATAAACCCCCAAGAAAACGTGTATAGGACTGGTGGGGGCTGAGCCCAGCACCATGATCTGCCTGTGCTAGCAAGCACAATTCAGAGATTATGATGCTTCTGAACCTTGTATGGGCAAACAGTCCATATTTCTGTCAGTTTAAGGGCATATAAGTCTTATTCAGAGGTTCAGACAATTTAGCCTTGTCAGTACCATTATACATGGGATTTACTGAGCCATAGTATCACAAAATGGGGTTGGTAGGGACCTTAAAGACCACCTAGCTCCAAACCCCCTGCCATGGGCAGGGATACCTTCCCCTAAGACCAGGCTGCTCAGAGCCCCACCCAACTTGGCTTTAAACAGTTCTAAGGATGGAGAAGTAAATAATTTCTTCATAATAGCTAATCTGAATTTACTCTCTAAGTTTAAAATCATTATCTCTTATCCTATCACTACAGACCCTGGTAAAAAGCCTTTCTCTGTCTTTCTTATAAGCCCCCTTTTATATTGAAAGGCAGCAAAAACATGTCTCCAGATCCTTCTCCAGGCTGAACAGCTCCATCCCTTTCAGACTTTCTTCACAGGAGAGGTGCTCTGTCCCTCTGACAATTTTCATGGCCCTTCTCTGGATCCACTGTAGCAGGGGACCCCAGGGCTGGATGCACCCCCTCTAGGTGGGGTGTCACCAGAGCAGAGCAGAGGGGCAGAATCCCCTCCCTGGGCTGCTTTAGATGCAAAAAGATACACTTGGCTTTCTGGGCTGCAAGTGCACACTCCTGGCTCATGTCCAATTTTTCATCTACCAATATCCCAAGTCCTTCTTACCATTGTTCTTATGCAAGGCTCACATTTAACAGCAGGGAATTATCTGTGATCCCAAGATATAGGCTTGTGGAAATGTCTGTGTGGAAGAGCATTTCAGGAGGAAATTTGCTCAAGGAGGGAGGTTTCCTCTCCCACGTCCCTAGAGCCCAGAAGGGATATAGCCACAGCTACAGCACCTCTGGGTGTGCAGCCTTTGTCTATCTGCCAGCGACTCTGTGAGCTGCTGGGCTCTCTGCTTCTTTGAGACTCTGGGCTGGTGCCTGGAAGAACAGACCCTGGTATCCTGAGGGCTCAGGGGCTGTGACCATCTTTGCTTGGGCAGCAGTGGGTGCATAAAGGGTCCTTTACCCTGCCCTCTGGCTTGCTGCTAGTGCAGCTGCATGCAGTCTGCTCCAGAATGAATGGGATGTAGGGTTTGGGATTATTTTTTTTTAACCTGAGGCCATTAGTCAAAACACTTAAACAATGAATTGACGCACACTGGAAACTCTTTTCATCCTGTCTGAGGAGCCAAGAGCAAAGTTATCGGATGTCATTCCAAGAATGTGCCTTTAAGGTTAAGAATGTGCAAAGTTTCTCGATGTCACAGTAAGTCTTGAAGATGCCTCACATCAAACATTTCCTGTTTCTGTTGCAAAATATTAAAAATGAACTGGAGAAAAAAGCAAGCTGAGCAGACCTGTGTGTCTGTCTTTTTACAAATTCACACAGACCATGGATGTATTTCCACCCTGGGCCAATATTTTGAGTGGATGGTCCATTTTGTCATATCAGCTCAGCACTGATGATTACTGTCAGATCCATTCACCCCTTAACTTACACTTAACAGCTAAGAAAGTACCTGGACATACCCTACCCAGGAACAGCTCTGTTCTGTCTCAATCCCTGTTGGAGCACTGTTTAAAACTCTATTTCCAGGGAGAATTACATGGGCCATTAATTAAAATATTTTCCAGCATAACTTTTTGTCACCATCTGCAATTTGTCTGGATGCTTGTTTGGTTTGCATTGAATATGCTGGGCAATACAAATGCTTTGGTAAGTCACTACAACACCACTTGTGAGCCACTCAAGTCAGCTCTTTTCTTTTGTCCTATTGCTTGATTCACTTTGGTAGAAATGGAGCTATGGACCCATAATAAAAAATCCACATGAGAGTGGACATCCCTTAGTGTGTTCATTCCATCAGTAAGCTGTGTTTGGAAGATGCAGCTCTGAGCATAAGATAGAGTGGCCAGGAACCTAGTAGAGATAGGATACCAGGGATAAAAATATTCAGTGTACCACCTGAATATCCCAGGTTGCTGGATCCCAGGTGGTCAGATAAAAACCGCCCTGTTCTGCTTTCTGCTAAAATATCCATTTTTTGGTTTGTCTTTATAGGGCAATCTGATGCACAAAGAAAAAACTGGAGCTCAGCTGCTGGCCAACATAAATGAGGAAGACAGCCTTAGCACTGATCCTGCTGTGCTCGTGATTGTACCCCACTGCTACCATTGGCTGTGCTGGTGACTGCACTGCAACAGCACAATGGCCACAGCCAGCACTTGCAGCCAAGTCTACTGTGCTCATTTAAGTTCATTTTGCCAGCTTCATGACATGTGTAATGACCCAGTCTCACATACCAGTTGCCAATGACCACCATGTCAGGAGTGGCAACAGGGGAGGCCAGTCTCATTGAGCTTTGTCCATGTAACACTAACACTTGGCCACTTTATGGACCCATGATCTGATGGGACTGGCAGTGGCTTCTGCAGTCTTAGGGGCTGCTAAGCTTTGCCTTAATAATTGTAACTATAAACTGACTGCCAGGTCAGTGAGAGTCATTCTGCAATATGGCCAATTGGGGAAAAAAAAGGGAAAATAAAAGACAGGTTTTGGTTACTGAGTTTTATCTAGAAAAATGTCTTTAAAAATTAAAACAGAGACATACTCTTTGCCTCAGGCAATGCCTGAGAATATGAAGCAAGATCGCTGTAGTCTATATAATCTGAAACTTGAAAAAATACAGAAAGGTACAAATCACAATATTTAACAATACTTATAACAAGCTTTGTGTCATGGAAATTGCTGTTATGAATGTTATATTTGGGTCAGATTTCCATTCTCTTTCCAAGTTTATCTAGGATACTAATATGTAAAAGAAAATTCATTAGGCAGATCTACTCAATAAAATTGTGTTGTCAGTTACCAATGCTGAAAATCTGGGTTGCTTTTTATGTCAGAAATAGGGATATTAAAAGAGGCAGCTGAGACCACTTCTCTATAATGGATTTTAAAAGCAATAAGAAAAAGATTCTCTCATAATAGAATTACTAAAATGGGGAAGAACACTTCAAACCTTTCCCAATAAGACAGATATTCAGAAAAGAGGGTTGGAAATTTGCAGTTGGTGATTTAAAACAGTGTAAGCACTTTTCCCTCAGCTATTCCTTCTCATTTTGTTGCTGAGATTTTTAGGTCAATAACTCCCCTTGGAGAATTTTACACTCCAAGTGGCTCATGTCACCCTGTAAAGATCATATTACAATGTCTAGCATGGGAAAGGAAGGCAGAGGAGATGATCCATAAACACAGTGAACTATATGGATTCTGTTCTGCAATTCTGCAGTCCCAGTACCTTTCAGAGCTCAAAAAATTCTGTATTAACCCTTTGACCTAAGCTCTTTTTCAGCATTTGCACCTTTATGGATTTTTCTCATTGAAAGAAGACACACATGTCAGAAGCAGTTAAGATACTTGCAAGGGGATTATATGACCTGTACCTACAGAATAGGAGACTGCTTTATTCTTGGTGCAGTCCTGTTTATTTACTTTATACAAAATCCTGTTTCTCCAAGCAGAATAAGAAAGAAAAGTACAACCCAACCAACAGTTTCTATTGTGCACAATACTCACATCCTCCTTTAAAACACAAATCCCTCTTCAGCCATAGTTTCACAAAACAAAGCACTCTACAACAATGCTGGCTTACACTGTTCCTGCTCCCAAGCTGTGAATTCAGTCAGGGAATTGATTTGACTTCAGAAAAGTCTGGAACAAATGTGTTGGCATTTTCTTAGGCTGGGTAAATTTGCCAACTCAGTTCAAAAGGACCCCCAGCGCAGCTGAGGAAACAGCATTAGATTTATCTTTCTCCAGCACTCAAAGAAACTACACATTCAGAAAGCCTGGATTTCTTCATCAATCCAGTCTCAAAGAAAACTCCTTGTTTCCAGATTGCCTCACCTTTCCTGTGTCCTAATGGGATAATGCAAACAGAAAGCAAAAAGTTCTAGAGGCAGGGGGGAAAGAGAAGTGACAAGTGCCCAGCAACTACAGGGTTGTAATTTCAGAGGTATTTCATTCAATGGAGGTTTCACCCAGAAAAAAATGAGATTCCTTATTCAGGACCTAAGTACAAATGTTAACTTGAATACCATTCAGTTAATGTAATCATAAAAATCAGCAAAAGCAATGGCAGCCATTTCATGTAAAGTAGCATTCAACTGTGAAAATGTTTTCAGAATCTTTACTGAATCATTACTGATCATTACAAAATCATTTTGGTAATTATTTCCAAATCATTGACTGATTTGTGGCTCTTCTGGAACTCACCGATCCACTCGTAGCTGGCAGACAATGCTCAATGCATCTACTACTCCCTCTTCCTTTAACTGCTGACAACCAATGGCTGTGGCAATAAAACATCCAGTTCTTCCTATACCAGCACTGAAAAGAAGGCAAAATTTAACAGGGGAATGAAGTTCACAGATCAAGGAATTATGTGGAAAACACTAAATAAATATGAAAATACACAAAAAAATATGAAACATGGAATTGCTAGAACTCACAGTTCCTGGGTGCATGTCCAGCAAGGCTGACTTCTCAGCTCACTTTCATAGAGGGAAATGAAAGTGTGTACTGTTTCTGCAGTCCATTTGTGGGTAATTGTGAGGTTTACATTTTTTCAGATTGCATACAAGTAAGAAAACCAAGCTTCAGTAGCACTAAAAAAATGAGTATTCTCTTGCTTAGTCCAAGCAAATGATGGAGATATGAACTGAAAAGGGGGAGAAGCCAACCTAAAGACAAAATCCAGTTGGAATTTATGTTTTTTAAAGCCCTCAAAGTATACAGGGGTTCTGCTAACCATACCTCTAGCCATGAAGGCAAAAAGGACCTAGACCCATGGTGATGGAGTTAACTCTCTGTCCTGTGATTCTGCAGGATGGTGAAGGATTTGGTGCCATAGTTCCCCAGGTTTTCTTGATGCCTGCTGGGAAACAGCCATTTTGGCATTATTTTTATCCCTGAGGCCTCAACAATTTTGAGAATCTCTGCCCCATTCTGTTTCTTGCTTAAGTAATTTGAAATGCAGTGCAGCTCATGGCTTTCATGCAGAATGGCAGGAAAATTGGAGGAAAATAGTTAAAACATGAATATGGGGTTCAGATCTTCATAGCCCTCTCAGACAAAAAGGGAAGAAATGGTCGGACTGGAAAATGGGGTGTGAGATTTGTGGACCATAGTGTAGTGAATGTATAGATAGCTGGGTTGTGACTGAAGAACTATGAATTTTAATCACAACTGAGATGATATCTTAATCGCAATTGAGATGATATCTCTCTTTAATCATTAAAAAATTCTTGCCCATGCTTACAGATCTTATTGTCTTATCACTTATCTCAGAAAGACATCCCAGTCTTCTAAAGACCTTCACTACTGAAGATCTGTACTAGAAAAAGGGCAATCTCAATAGCCATCCACAGATTTCTGCATTGTTAGGGAAACTACAATTCCTGATAAATGCAGCTGCATAAAATTTGGGAAAGTTGCTTATTCATCACATTCTAGTTTTCAAAAATTACTGGTGGTTCAAATATGTCTCCCATTTCTCTAAATCCCCTAAATATGGAGCTGGAAAGAAGTTGTTTGAGATGAAAAGTTCTGGTATATTGTACTTTTAGGAAAAAAAAAAAAATATCCCCTAAGAGATGTATCATCACCATTATGAGACAAACCAGGTAAGAAAACACTGATTTTATTTTTACTTTTTGTTTTGCTTCATCTACTTCTTTCCACCATTATAACAAATCCACCGCTACTTCCTATTATCTAAATTGCAACATGGGGTAATGAATCAATATAAAGCAATAAAATAGAATTAAATTAGAATTACTAGGTCATTTTCTGGTGCATTATAATTTATGTGAGTAAAACTCTATCCTTGAGTACTGAATAACACTTTGCTCTTGAATGTCCAACCAACTGATTTTGTGAAAATGTCCACGAATTGTAGTACTGATGTGTTTTGGTCTCCAAATTTGTACCTGGTGCTTGTTCTTCAAACTGACATGTTTTGCAATACTATAGCCTACTGGTCACCAGGCACTGCATCTGAATTAGGTATATAATCATGCAACAAGACAAAAAAGTAAGCAAATCATAAATAAGAAACAAAAGGAAAATAATTTTTCCAGCTGGTCTTTCAAAAGCAGAGTTCATTAGCAGAAGTAGACGTGATCTGCTAACAACAAGGGAATTTTTATCAAAACTCATGTTCCCAAACATGAACTGAAAACGTCAATTAGCGTGAAGAGGAGCTGGGGAATTCTGCTCTTCCCCAAACACATTCTTTAGGAGGGCTATTTGATGCAGTTTGCTGTAGCCTTGCTTTAGGCAGTCTCTTAAGAGAAGGACTGGCTAATTACCTGCAGTGCACGACCACAGGGCCTCTGCCTGGTGATTCCAGCCTGTCCTGCTCCACATCCAGCATGAGCTGCAGCAGCGGCTGGGCGCTGTCGGGGGTCTTGTGGTCTGGCCAGGACGTGTACCAGTAGTGCTTCACGCTGCGGGACTGACTGCCTTGCTGAAAACAACACAAGCATTTCACATCAACAACTGTCTGCTTTTCATTTCTTACAGTGGCATGGTCAAAAGGCAGTAAAAATGTTATGAGAGATTAAACAGTTTTTTATATTAAACTTGGAGAATGCAACCGTGGATGGAACTGATGGGCTTCTAGATACTCAATTGTAAGAAGGGTTTGTGCACCTGAAAACTTGGCTGCTTTTCTAGCTGTGTAAGTTTTGTTTTGTCCATCTGACTACTGACTTCATGACTGTATAGTCAATTGGGAATTGTCAGAGGTCTGTGATATATCAGCTACAACATCTAAAGAGAATAGCTTGATGTGGGCTTCTGAATCTCTAAATTATCATGAACTTCTACCTTTTAAGGTCATTATCCTAAGGGTCTGATACTAAAATTACAAGGGTATTGAAGTTAAACATGCAGAAGAACTGCCCTTCTAGATCAATAAAATATCCCAGTTTGTTCAGTTATTCTCTCCATCAGAGTTGGATAACAGTTACTTCAACAGGGGGCTAAATATGGGCTAGGGTAATTTGTATTGGATGATGTGACTTCTGCTCACTTCTCAATGCTGGGGCTGAAACACTGAATAAATTTTCCCAATCTATTATTTATTGTAATGCTCTGTCAGGAGCAGCAGGCCAATCTGATAGCATGAGAGTGTAATCTGGGGAGTTAACTCAGAAGAGAAGCATCTGTCATAGCTTGTCCTGCAAAAATTTATACCCTTTTAAAAAAGCCATCACTTTAACTTCATTTAACAATAAAGAAAAAAGAGCATTGTGAATGCTCTGCATTCTCAGATGCAGATTATTACCTTTATTGTAAGCTGACGAACAGTGTAGTTTTTGCATTCTTGCACACTGTTAACAAGGACTTCAACCTTCCCATAGATTCCTCTTTTTTCTGGCCAATAAAGCACACATTTCTGGAAAGCAAGCATCAGTGTCATCAATAAACTGGATCCTGGAGCCATATTCATATTTAATTTTTACACAGAATGCATTTTTCTGCAAAATCCAAATGAATTCAACTGGAGTGTTATTAATGTCAGAAGTATTCCTAAATAAGATTTTTCTTTCTGAATGACTTAGGCCTGGTTTTCAAGATCTGAGTTTTACAGTATAATTCTCTTCCACAGAACAATCTGCACAGCTGTTTTTATTCTTAAAAGCTCAGTGAAGTTCAGTTATAGGAATTATTTTCCACATTCAAAATTAAAGACTTTTTTCCCCCCAGAAAACTCTAAAATTCAACGTTTGAAGTTCTGTCTTTCCAAATGGGATTTCCTTCTGATTCAGAATTTTCTCTCTGCTCGCAGGACTTTTTATCATATTTACTCTCCTGGGTCCTGATACAAGAAAGCATGTAAATGTGTCCTTAGATCTTACTAAACTCAATTTGGCTTAATGTGCATGTTAAAGTATTTTGAAGAACCTGAATTGTTTTACTATATAACTTTCGGGAAATTAGTGTTAAAAAAATCTTCAGTTTTGCTAGAGCTAAAAAAATTGCATACAGAATTCTCAATGAATCAATAGTGCTACACTATTTCAGCAGTTTATCTGACAAGCATCTACTACAATGAAGAGGAAGAAATAGTGTTTACAAGGTAAATAATTTTATTTTTCCCCTGCAATAGTTTGCTTATCTTCAAGTCTTCAGTATGCATTTCAATTAGACTATCTCCATAGGTTATATGAAAACAGATATTTCTGTTGTATAAATACTTTTCTAGAAATGGATGCTTATTCCCTTAAGAATGAAAGGTGTTTGATAACCACGTTTTCTGAAATAATGCTGCCCAGTCCAACTCATTCATTAAATAAAAAAACACCCCAACACTTAAAGGAAACCTTCTGTTTTAGTATCCAGTACACAGGTATAAAAACCCAACCAACCAATCAAATAAACAAACAAAAAAACCCCAAACCCCAAGAGAACAGTTCTACAATAATAGGAATCCCAGAAAGTTCTTGTTTGTATTTCCTCACAAGCTCCTGCTGAAGCAACTGGTATACATGTAGATAGACAGTAGCAAACTGAAAGAATCTCTTTAATATAATTAATTGCTATAAAGCATTACTACCAGAAAATACTGCTAAAAATGATGCAGGAAAACAATCAGTGAGATGCAAGGCTTTACCACCAGGTGTGATATTTAAATTGCTACTCGATAACCCAATCGTGGATTGAACTGAATCACCTCAGTTGTACAAATACTTTTCTAAAAATAGATGCTCATTACCTTAATAGTGTAAGGTGTGTGAAAGCCACATTTCCTGAAATAATGCTGGCCATTCTGACTGGTTTCGTTCAAATCCTGTCTTTTGCAGAACTACTCGAACATCCTAAATTTGCTGTCTCCCCGAAGAGATCCAGAATGGCAAGAAAATACTCAGAAATTTGTACAAAAAAGAGTGTTCACAAGTTCCACAGTCTACCCATGTGACACATAGAGTTACTATCATCTGCCAGATCTGCAGTTCATGCCCCTCCCTGGGAGTGTAGTTTTCAGTGCTAATATGGGAAAAAGAAAAGTCTAAATACACAATTGTGCCCTGACAATCAACAATAGTTGAGTAAACTCCTGAGACTTCTTGATAAATGTGAGCATGCAACACTCACTACAAAGCATTCAGGCACTCCAGAATAGTATTTTTCTTGACTCTTTCCCAGAACTGGAATTGGCAGCTTGTGCTGGGTGGACAATGAAATGTGGCTGTTCATTAAAATAACTTTCATTTAACAGTCTGTCTACATTTAGTGAGATACAATGGATTATTTTTAACACTGTTGCTGTGCATCTTTTAAAAATACTGTTTGTTGCTGCTTTAAAAATAGCCTTGAAAATACAGGTGGGATAAGCTGATGCAAGCGCTTCTAAGGAATGGGGAATTAAGATGTTTTTGAAAGTTTACTGAAAAAAGGGGAAAAAAGCTGGCAGTAGGAGGGCTAAAATTATCAGATATACAGAAAATAATATACAAAACTTCAGGACCATAGTAACAAAAGTAAACTCGGACATAAAAGAAAATTCTTCTCTAGTAGATACATTTTAAACCTGTTCAAACTTCAGATATAGTGGATGAGGAGTCTGGTGTCCAGCCTCATGTCTTCAAGCAGTAAAAATGCACTGCACATAGTATTTATCAGAAACAAACATGGCCCCTCCCCACCCCCAACTAAATATTCCCTGACAAACAGGAAGTTTATACAAGAAACACTCTCTCACATGACTTTTAATTGATTTCAGCCTTTGTCTTTCCCCTGTGACAGGGCTGCAGGCTTGGGCTTCCTTCCATTCCCTCTCCTGTCTCCTGGCATGCCCTGGCCCATTCCCACTGGGTGCCAAGCTCCATGGACTGCTCCTGAGCATCTCCAGACCTGAGTGGGATCTGCCCTGCTTCTGTCTGGGGCTGGCACCTGTGATTTATCTCAGTCAATGTTTTCAACTTGCCAGAACTGTGCCTTTTGCAGCCTGGCCCCAGTTCTGCCAAACGAGGAAGGCTGTCCCAGGTGACATGGTGTTTACTGCATTTACATTCTCTGGATTTGGACCTTGAACAATTAGTTTTACAATTTGCAAATATTTGTGCAGCTGCTTTACTACAACTCTGCTTCTGGGGCATTTCTGCATATAGCTATGCCTATAAATTTACACATTAACGGTCCCAATAACACAAAAGTAAAGAATAATAACAGTAAAGCTTCAATTCCAGAATCCCTTTTTACTCCTGCCCCCTATTTACTGTCTCTACTAACTCAAGCATGAGAGGTACACTTTAAGAGGGCTTACAGGATGTGCCTTCATATACTGAAATCCTCACAGTTAGCACCAAATTCTCCTGAGTTCTTACAAAACCTTTCTATGGCACCAATACTCAACTTAACTAGTAAGCAATCTTCAAGGAATCTCATATGAAGCATGTCAAAGGTAGGATTTCTGAATTCTGAAATCTACTTGGCTGTACATATATAAGGGTAGACCAACCAGGAAAAAATGTACATGAAATGTGACATGAGCTTTAAACAGTGAGTTAACAAGATTGTCCTAGATAATTACTGACAATGAGATTTGCATTATCTGAATAATCTGATGCATCAGGCAGTATTAGTTAACTCTTCTTGCAGAATGCTGTACAAGATTCTTTACTTAAGCTTCCCAAAATGTTTCCTGTTTAACAGCTGATGTTACTAGTAAATTTTGAAGGCAGAAAAAACGATTATTTATGTAGTATATAGCTTAATGACAAAAATCAGCTGATACAACAGAAGTCTATAAACTTCTCTATGAAATAATATATGTATCTCTGTGACATTCTTACACCCCATATATTTATCTAAATTCCACTGCTCAGTTGTTCTGACTAAACTCAGTAATATATGAAAATCATATGTGCCTTGTGTCTAAAGCTTTAGAGGATTGTATATTAGAATATCAGTACAGAATTAGAGATGGCCACCTTCAGTTAGTGATTTATCTCATTCTTTCAAAGTGGGATGGATCACCCTCTGGAGGTGACTACTGCTCTTCAATGACCACAGAGGGTACATAGATCACTACATAGTACATAGATGAGTATGTGTTTTTCCTCATACTAACCCCATAACCACAGCCTAATTTCCAAGTTTCTCACCAGTAATTCAGGCAGAAGTTCCTTTGCTGTGGACTCTCCTTGCACAGGTAGATTTTCAATTTGTTCAGACATTGTGCAGTTCTGAGGCACAGGTTTTACAAATTTTACATGTTTACTTTGTATAGCTAAAACAAATATTTTGCTCAGTTGTCTACAATTCATCCATCTTGCAGAAACTCATACTTAGCACAGCAATTTTAAACAATTTTTCATCTGATACCAGATTAATGTATCATTATTTCAACAATTACCATCACTAATGCAAATTTGTTACATCAGTATCTTGAACTAGGACACTAATGTCCAAAATAATTTTTCTAATGCAAAATAAATTAATTTATTGTTGAGATTTAGGTTTTTCATGTGTGTCTCATTTGAGAGCTCCTTCATTATACATTCCTTCATACATTACAGTACATCATAGCTCAAATGGAAGCTGACTTGTGTTATATCAACTGAGGAATTGGCCTATGCATGAGAGTCAGGTATAGAGGTTTATTTGTTCAGGGGTGAATGTGTTAAGGGATGAGTGGATAAATATGCTTGCAGATATGAAGTATTTGTATGTCTGTATACTGCAGATGCACCTCCCTGAAAATGATGGAAATAAAGCAGACCCCAGAAAGGAAAGAATACCAAGTGCTATTATTCTAAATAAGATCTGCTTTTGCCTTCTCTACAGAGAGCAAATATTCAAACAGCGAAGATAATATGCTGAGCATGGCCAAAAAGAGTTTGCTTTCTTTTCAGGAGGACCCTGCTGACAGTGGGAGAGCTCCTAAGGTTTCTAGACAGGACAGCTTGCACAAACACAGCCTCTCTATATAGCCTGGGAACAACTTGAGATTCCTCACCCTTTCTGTGTGGAGGAAATTACCATTGCCAGGCACAACAATGCTGATAAACACCAGTGCCTAGAGCCTGTGTAACTCAGGTAAACACAGAGCTTCCTGACACCATGAAAACCACTGGGCACTTCTTTCAAGTCATTCTTCTTACACGGTGTCAGATGTGAGTGTTTAAACAGTCAGCATTTCCTCAGTGAAATACTTTTTTGGTCTATTAGCCTGGTTGATTGCTATGCTTTCGTGACTAATCTTGGGATTCTGAACACCTTTGAACAGTCTAGTGCAAAATGGCACCTGGTGTGAGAAAAGCTCTTGGGACATTTTACAAGACCAATCTACTTTTCATATACAGTTTCTTAAAATCCCCTGGATTTTAAGCTGATGTTAGAAGTCCAAACTTATGCTGAGAGAGTGAAGCAACATCAAGGGCAGAAGAAAGAAGAATATATCTACTGAGTGCACATTTAAATGGAGCAGTGAGTTTGATCCCTGGGAATGCACTCAGACTCTTGGTCTTCGATCACTCAGACTAGAAACTTTGCCTGAATAAATTCTGTTGCTCTACCATCGTGCATCTGAGTTTGAATACCAGGGGTGTGAGTGTAGCAGGGGAAATACAGTCCTGGTGCTTGCATGGCAGTGGGCTGATACTTGATTGAGGCACCTACCTGCAGTTGGGAATCATTACTAAGTCTGGACTCAAGAAAAAAGTCCATCTCCTTTATTTCTGACTCCCTCTTGTCCACAAGCCCTGCAAACCACTTCTTCAACATTCAGTCTTTCAGAACAGATTTAGTGTTGAGAGAGTGATTTTTGTTCTTAAGTTTTGGTATTTAGAAATATGGACTCTGGCACTATCAAATAAAGCCTGACAAAAATTTACATGATTACTAAATAAAGATATTGAAGATATAGTTTGGAACTGATGCAAAAGTCATGGAATGCATACAGACAGTTAGATGGCCATTAGCCACTAAAAAGCAATTGTCAAGTCTAATTGATACCAAGGTAAAAACATTATTTCCATTCTGTCCAAGTTCCTCTGTGGTGTTGGCATCTGCATGCCCAAACTGTATTTCTAGGACAGTCCAGAAGATTTGTAACATTGGGAATGGATTAAATCCCTGAAATTATAGCAAAGTGCAAACTTCAGCCGTGTCAGAAAACTGCTAATTGTAACATTAACCATCTAGTCTTTATATACCAGCAAGTATATAAGTAAAAGAAGTACAGAGGTGACCAACAGATAAATTACATGTTTTCTAAAAAGTTAGGAACCCAACAGCACAGATCTAGAAAACTGATTTTTTTTAAAATACATAATGGCTTACGATGGCTATGCTATTGAATTTGGTGAATTTAGCTACCCCCTCATTATATTTCACATATCTTATTAACAGATTATTTAAGAACCAGTTATCTGCTAGCTTCCTTCCATATCTTCTGAAGTCCCTTCTATAGCATGCAGCTATAGAAATAATTTCTCAGTTTGGCCAGTTGTCATACCTCATTTTTTTCTTTCAGCTTTGTGATCATAACAATGACAGGGCTGTCTTCTTGCCAAACCATCTGCCAGAAATCATTCACGGTATTAATCATGGGTCCCTGAGTTGCAATGAAAGCCTTCTCTTTACCTCCATATCCCTGGTTTAGAAACAGACACAAAAGCATTTACTTTAAACTCATGTGATCAATCAATATTTCAGGTGAATAAAAGAGCAGAAAGAGCAGGAAAATTAATCTGAAATTTAAAAAAAAATTTGAACTGAAAGAAGGTACAACTAAAAGTAGAGCAAATCAGAAATTTTTCAGTAGAACAGTTTTTTCTCTGGAAACTGATTTGATGAACTGAAATGGTCTTGAGAATACAACAAATCCTCTCAAATTTTCCTGTTTACTTGGCTTCTTTTAGCTAACTTCATTCTTCAAGTTATCGGGACTTTCCTCATCCTTAATCTATAATTTAAATTGCAGCAGTATTTACAAGCTAGTTTATAGTCAACAAGCCACATGAAAAAAAGAACTATAAAACTGGTATCTGCAAAGATTCATGACAGGAAACAACTTTAAAATACATGATTTCTTGTGGAGTCAAAGACTCTGCTGTACATGTTTCCTAAGGGAGAAGCACCTTTATGAGACTTTATAGGAATATACATATATATTCCTATATATAGGGAGTATAGGGAGTCCCAAGACACACATGAACATTCAGGAGGTCAAAGAAAGGCCAGACAAACAGGGGGAAAGCAGAAGAGAGGGAAAGACAAGAAGAAATGGGAAAAACAAGAAAGACAGGCTTTCTTATTTTTTGTATGAAAAGGAGAAGTTATGATTTTGTGCAGTGACAGGGTGCCCAACAGTAATGCAGGAAAGAGCCTGGCTATGTCTGAAGGGAATGAGTGAATGGAGAACAGCAAGAGGTGGTGTGGGAGCCTGTAGCCTTGGGTCTTCCTTTTGGGAGCCTTTCTCCATGAGAGCTGTTACTCATTGCATGAAGCAGTGGGACAATCCTCAGCTGGCACAAACTGTCCTCCTGCCACTCACCAACCTGCCTGAACATACTTTGTCCAAGACAGGTCTGTCAGGAGCCCAGCAAGCCCAATGACTTTGTATACATGGATGTGAAATTTTATTTCATTGCTGGGCTGCATTTTTCCCCATAGCTGCTGACAGTTTAACTGGTGTTAGCAGGACGAATCACTATATGTGAGAGTGAAGGGTGGCATAGGGAAAAGGGAGACCTGAGAGGACTCAACATATGGACTGACTCCTGGATATGATGTTGTTGCTGTCCTAATAGAACCACTCTGCTTAGTTACATGATAATGTCTTAATAAGAAATGCTGAAAGTACAGGATGCATAGTGAGGCAGGGTAAAGGGCATGGTGTTGTGTACCTACATACTAATGTACTGTTAACTGAAGAAGCAACATCACTCTAGAGTTCTGTAGCCAAATTCCCATTGCACTATTACCTTTATTCCAGCGGAGGGTCTGGATAAAAACTCTAAAGAAATAATTTAATTTTGCAGGTAGAGGACTATATTCCTACAATATGATTGAAGTAGTTTCTTCATAGTCTATTTAGCATATACTCTGTAATGAGTTCAAGAAAGCTCTGTGTGTGTGTGTATGTCTGTGTGTGATCAAGGACTATAACATACCTGACACTTAGAAATCTTGCTTTCCAACAGGGTTCATGCTGGTTTTGTCATTGTGTCATGTGGCCAGTACAGGGAGTAGAATGTGAACAGCTGTGTTTCAGGCACATGTGTGTATTAAATATGTCTGTTTATGTTCCTTTTCACAAATTTTGCTACAGTATTTATTTAATTACTTAACTGTTGATTTCAGGACTATCAATTGGTATCTTGAAAATACTTGTATCTGTCATTTTTAAAAGGCAGCCCTCTTTTGCTTACTATAAGGCAGTAGGTCAATATGAAACAGCAAATAACAAAGTAAACAGAGAGTAATGCGTGTATTTCTCATGTTTTTTATAAACTATTTGATTTTTTTATTACAACCATTTTTATACATTCATGACTCTGTGACTTTGTTAGAAATGGCTCATGAAACTATTTCTAACACACATATGTAGACAAAAAGATTTGGAATTATCAATGAAGACAGGTAAGAATAAAATAAGTGGCACCTTGGTAAAGCCAGGTATTCACATGGCAAATAAAATATTTTCTCAAAAGTACATGAAGAGTGTACATTTACTTACCCTAATGTAGTTAGCATTTATGTAGGTACTCAAGGTGTCAGATGGATTTTTTGGTTTCAAATACACTCTGCTTAGAGGATCTAAGAGCACAAGGAAGATGGAAATTAATAAGAAAACCCAAGTTAGAAGATTTCTAAAGAAAACCAAAGACTTCCTGAAGGAAAAAAACCTACTGTTATTTGGAGTCGTCAAGCATTAAAGAATTATGCACCAAATTCTTCCCTCTACAAAGGATCACCACATGCAACCAAGGCACCCCTGCAGTGCACAATGCTGGGCTGTGCAGAACCATCTCAGAGAGCTGAAGCAGCACTGTGAGCCCAGGCAGTGCTCAGTGAGGTCCAGTCTGCTACAGAGCTGACCTGCCTAGGCTGTCTCTGGAACCTGTGTCCTACCATTTTACAATGGTTCATAATTACACCAAGCCCTTTGAACTTGAATTTGGTACTTTTTCCTGGAGCTGTAGTGTTCAGTGACTGCACTGGACAGTTGGATTTAAATTAAGAAAAGATTCCTTTGTCTGGGATAAAATAAAATATATGTGTTTTATGACAATTTAAGTTTACTATATGGGGCTAGACTAGGTAATCCATGTTCTTCCCCTCAGTCCTGTGTCCTCATCTGACACAATTTGTGACCATTCATGTATACTGGACTGGAGACACAATGCCAAAATACAGGAACATTTTCCTTCACACTGTTCTTTCCTTCAGTCTTGAATGCTCTAGAATGGAGTGCGGGCCAATTCTATAGAGAAGAGAGCTGGGGGTTATTAAACCCCTTCTGAAAAGGAAGGTTTTGCCTCTTCATTTGTGATGATGGGACCTTCTCCTCTCCACCTCTCACCACTGTAAGACTATTTTGGAATTAAAGCAGTTTATTCTGCAAGTATACAAGAAAGGGGGAAGCAGACCAGGAGCGAGATGCCCATGTTGTGGCTTTCTAGGGACACACTTTGACTTTCTTCACACTTTTTCTGAAAAAATATTCTACCACGAACAGAATTATATAGAAGTATTTCTGTGCTGAAAAAATATATCTTATTCTGGCATTTTGCTTAATAGTGATAATCAGCTGGGCTTTTTGACAGTGTACAGATACCTATTGGTTTGGAAATAGTCTCTGGATAGCTCCTTTGCTGAGTGCAATCTAGGCAATGTGTTTAAAGATACATACTTGGGCACTGAGCTGGAAAAGATAAGAAAACTCTGTTTAGAGTGTGGCCCCTGTGTTTACACAAAAATTATATAACTGATCTTTATACATATGCTGCAGCAAAGCCTACTAATTTTCAGAGCTGCTTCTGGATTTCTTTTGTGACTTTTCATCCTGTTCCTAATAACACGATAAGACCTTTGCAAATCAGAGGAAGAGGAGGGATGATCCCAAACATACTTTATGTCCTTTTCCCACTGGAGGTCACAGGAGCACCTTGAACAGAAGTGGAGCCTCTGTAGAACCCAGGATGATGTTTTGAAAGTAAGTTTCTTAAAATATGCAAATGACTGCATGACTTTAAAGTCTCCACATGGAAGTCCAGTCTTCTGTGGTTAACAGCACTACGTGAACCCTAATTAACTTGTGTTAAAATATCTTTGTACTAGCTTTCCTAATTTTTTTCATTTAGAGCTTTTTTCCCCTTTAACAATATGAGGACAGGAAACCTCCCATTTCTTTTCAGCACAGAGTGGATATTAGCCATTTCCACAAATGCCTAAGGCTACGTGGCCTTGAAAAAACACCCTCTTCCTCTAGCTCACACAATGCCTCCGATTCTGATGTCGCTTGACCCCTACCTTAAAAAACCTCTTCCAAGCAGACTCAACATCCAGTTTAATTACCATGTCTTGAGATAAATCCCCCTGTTACTAGGGAGCAGCTAAATCAACTTCACCATTTCTGAGACCTCCTTCCAACTGCAATCAATGAAATAAACACTGCTTCCGAACAGGAATCCTTTATAAATTAACAGTCATGATCACTTATGAAATAGGCAAGTGCTGTAAACTGAGCTTGGAAATGAGGAAAACCTGAACAATGCTAAAGATCCAGAGCCACTAGGGAATCATCAGATACAGATAGAAGTCATTAGCTTCCTCCTGAATGACAAATACCTTGGAGGAAATAATCTTATCCTTAAGGATGGTGAAGTCTTGGAGACTGAAGCTACAGCAGAAAGACAGATATTGACTGCAAGACTGAATTCATCAATATCTGAAAATGCACTGGTGCTGCTAACCACTGATAATTACTAAGAAAATATGTCTTCTATAGTTTTAACCAAATTACTGCTGGTTTTTTCCATGTATCTAGGAAGCCTGGAATAGTTCTCTCAATAGAGTAGAAGGTGCTTCTTCTACCTTCACCTTTAACAAATTAATGTTGTCCTGAATTTATAACATTGGAGGAAGAAGAGGGTGTTAAAGGGACTGTAACTTGCCTCCGTGAGAGTGCCTGGTGCAGAAAACATGCAGGGTTATATGGTAGCAGTGCTGGACAGCCTCCCACCATGCCATGGATACTGGAGGATAATTCACTCCATGGGTGCTTTCATTTGGGAGCAGAACTGGAGCAAATATGACTGTTTGTAGTCAGGACTGGGGAGTACAAGGGAGCTCAAAAAGTTCAGCCTCAAGAGAATGGTTTTACAGCATCTATTTACATGCTATTATAATAAAGTGCTTTGATCATATGATTTAACTTTCCCCTTGTCTTTAGTGGAATATCAGCCAGTGTTATTACAAGCACTTCAAGAAACAGACTGTTCACTTCTGGCTCTGATACCCTAAATGGTTTCTGTCTTCATGTTTCTGTGAAGCTGCTGCTCTGCCCAGGGTGTTTTTTCATGCAGACTTTTGACTTGAGGTTATTCTTCAGAGAGGAATGGGGAATGGTAAACTAATGGATGTGTTGCACATACAAAGACACCCACAGAATAGTGTTAAACCACTTTCTCCTTTGTAAGCAAAAGTCCATGCATACTCTGAAATACCACAGGAATTCTGCTTCTGGTTTGAGATGGAGAAATGAGGCAGGAAGTAGGAAAGATATAGAGCTGAAGAAGTAGTAGGAGATATAGGGGAAGATAGTAGGAAGCTGAGGTCCCACTGCAGGGACGTGTAGTGGGGGCTGCAGGAGACAAGCAGGCAGAGATGAAGATGTGCAGTAAGAGGATGAAAAATGAGCAGCAGGGCTGCTGTTCTGCCAGAGGAATGTGGCTGTGGTGAGAGACTGGGAAATCTATGTGCAGGATTGGAAACCTGCTCAGAGGGCATGAGAAATACTGTAGACTGGTGGCAGAGGAAGATAGAGAGCTAAAGATAGAGAGCAGGGTTTAACAGGAGGTCTGGGTGGAGTCAATCTGGAGGAAGGATGGAGGAACACTTATGTTAAGGACTCTGATCCCACATTAACCCCAAAGCAGTTGAATTAGAGTATTATTGTAATGCAAATAACACTTAGAGAACTTAACAGCCTGGCATTTGCATAAGAGTGTTGGCTATGTTATACTGCAACTGAAACAACTGTCATAGAAATGTAACATCTCCTGTACTTTGTAGTTTTCCATATAGAATAATTTTCAATAGGCATTAGTTGTATTTCACATGAGTGTGTCTGGCTGGGTAGTATCTGCTAAAATAATCCTGCCCTCATGCACCCTGTCACGGAATTATCTCTTAGAAAATGAGAACATCCACTGCAGCATAGAGGGAGGAGCTGGCAGGACTGGGCATTTTTAGGACGTCACTTGTCATCACAGGTGCCCTGATTCAGGAGACGCACCCAGTGCTGGGAATGGAAAAGCTGATGTGGGTGTACAAAGCAATGGGTTGATATAATCTGAGCAGGAAACCAGGAAAGCTGCTCTATTTAACCACTCAAATAATTTCCAAACCCTCTCAGAAGGGGTGTGGGGTGTGAGAATATTTATTATGAGCATGTGCCTCAATCCTTAAAATATCTTCTTTGTAAACCTGGTGCTAACACACAACAGACCTTGTGATTTCTGTCAAGGATGGTTACAAAGTGCCTGTCAGTGGGCAGCTGTGGTGCACACCAGCAGTGTGCCTGGGTTGGAAATGTGCCATGGAGCTAGCGGCACAACCCAGCTAACTGGAGGTGAAGACACACAGGCACGCTGGTTCTCAAAGCTCATCAGCATCAAGCATGGCCCAATTCAAAACACATGCTACAGTGAAATTGGACTCACAGCATTTGCAAGGCATTGCTGGAGGTGAACCTGATGGTGGCTGGACATGAGATGCTGTGGGAAAGGGGAACTCCTTCCAAAAATCTGCCCCTCAAGCAGAAGGAGGGCTGGTGATATCTTGTCTCCACTGCAGCAGATGGCAAAAGCCCTGCTGTCATCAAAGGGGTCAGGATTTCACCCTCTGTGTACATCCTGCTGATACTGGGACAGACTCCAAGGGACAGTCAATTGTCTGATTGTTGGTATCTAACTTGCATTCAGTCACTTTCTGTCTTTAATTCCCTTCAATATTTCATGACTGTACTCAGATGCAGGCATCTATTGGTTGCAATAGATAAACTAACCTTGAACACAATGAAAATTTTACTGGAGGCTGAAGAGAAGCAAGGACTCCACACAAGCTCCTTTCCCAGCTAATATCACATCTCTGAGATTAATCCAGAGGCTGAAGGCCATCAGTTTGCATTAGTTTGACTGCAAGGCCTTGGCATGATATCAACAAACTATAGTGTTTTCAGGTTTGGTGAGAGAAACATCATAATTTGTGTGAATTGGAATGACTAACATATAGCATAGGCACACAAGGATATTCTAGAGATGTTTAGAAAGAAAATTTCTGGTTGATAGGATATGCTGTCATTTTAAAAGTATTCTTCATTCCAAACCTAAGCAAAGGATTTACATTTTTCTATAGCAATGTTCTGTAATACTTTGAATCACTGAACTTTTTCACTTTGGTGATGTCAAAAATTATAAAAAATCAATTATTCATGTCTATATTTCGTTTAATGTTAAAACTTCTGCAAGCTATTTTGAAACAGAACAGAAACAAAATGCTTAATAGAAGAGAAATGGAATACCTCATTATCCACCAACAAATGTTATGAAAATAGCTGCATTTCAGAGAAACATGTATTTTGAAGGAAAACTATTCCACTGAAAAGTTTTCAATCACATCCAATTATAACAAAGCAATTGTATATGAATTTGGGCCAATGAAAATACAGAAGCAGTATAGCAAGGCAGTAACAAGTTAAGAGCAATGAAGAGGCAGCACTGTTTCAGGAATGTAAACAGATTTCTGCAAAGAGAATTTAGTGCATGGAGAAGAAAAAAAAGCTTCACCACAGGACCTTTAAAGATGGGAGCCATGTAGTGACGAGATAGGTTGCACTTCCTTTTTGTAGTCAGGGTTTCTTTAGTCCTAAGTATCTTGACACAACCAGAGGCAATTCAGTAACTGCAAGATGGTTTGGGCTATGGTGAGGAGCTACTGCAAAGCATGCCAGACCTCATTCTCCCCATTTGTCTGAGCTGCCTTTCAGGGAAAATCAGCATGAGCCAGGCTTGCCCTTGTACATGGCTGGGATGTACATGGCTTTTCATCAGTACATGGCTGGGATGCTGCCATCCTGTGCACCTACTAAGGCACCCAGTGAGAGTTCTGCATTTGCCAGTCTAATAACACTGGGCTTCTGTTATCTTTCTACATGGATTATAAATACAAGTATGAATGGGTACACATTAAGCAGATATAAAGACAGATTTTCACAGCAATATGTTCTCAAAGCAGGACTAAATGTCAGGGTGGGAAACCATGGGCTAGCTCACTTACTTGGCAAAATTGTTTTATAGCGGTTTTTAGTTCCATGACTTGGGATGTCAATTTCTTTGGGATCCACAAAATTCATTGGTATTTCCTATGAAAAAAAAAAAAAAAATTAAATCAGACTGATGTTTCCAAAGGAGCCATGCAGGAAACTATCACCAGAAGGCCATCTGCTGTTACACAACTGTCTCTTAACATCAAAGTTATTAAGGAAAAAAGTGGTTCCCACCTCAAGCCTGTCAACACCCTTCCTTTAATAAACACAGGGAGTTGCATATTGAAGGGGTGACTTCCAGGGAACACTTTTGATAAATTATTAAAAAAAAAAAAAATGCACTATAGTTCCAGAAAAGTGGAGTTCAAAAGTACAGTATTGTGGCAAAAAAGAGCAATACTTTATATAATTGAGGGAGGAACTTTAAATATAATTAAATATTAATATATGGCAAACTTTTAAAAAAAATTGTGCTAGGCCCTTACCAATGAAATTCAAAGACCTCACTTGTGTTTTATTTAAACTACTAGAATGAAGTGCCTTAGTCTTTTGCATTCAGACTCAAAAGTAATAAAAACCTGAAGCTATTTCTTTTGCTTCTCATTTTCATCTTTTGGTGACTGATTTACATTGCAGATGTAAGTTGCAAGTAACTAATGTGACAGTTTCCTTTAAGTTTAAAAAATACACAGATAAACCCCTCATAAACTTAAAATCACTGTTTTTCAAATTATTTGTCAGCATGAAAAGTAAAAATTCACAAAACTTGCATTGAAAAAAATGTTTAACTTGGTTTAAGGGAGAATAAGAAAAATTTTGATTTTGAGGTCTTGAAAAAATGCTTCTACAGCTGAATAAAACTTTTGAAATGGCAGGATGAAACATGCAGGGGTTGTTTGTTTCTTTCATGATTGTGGTGGATGCTTTACCAACTAAAATAATCAGGCAAAATCACATTGAAAATGCTTCAGTTTACTCAAATCTTCATTTTTATGCTGATTTTTTTTGGCCACCATAATTTAAATTGTCTTAGAGTAAGCTGAATTTGATCTTCAGTAAATTAATACTCTACTTAAAGAAACAGTTACAAATAAAGACTTGGAAACATCATGTTAGCCTATGATATTTAGCCTAAGAGACAGTGGCATCCTACGTAATTGCCTCTTAGAGACACATAGGAAAATGGGGAGGATCTGTTGGTTTGCATGACTGGAAAGTTTTCTTAGGGATTTCCCTCCAAAATGAGTTGGTTTCTGCTCTAGAGGTGCAGGCCTGCCTAGTACATTGGTACAGAAGAGATGTACAGTCCCTGTCCTTCAGACACAAGCTCTGGTCCTGCCCAGCATGACTGACCTCTGCAGGGTTTTTTTTTTAAAGGAACAGGGATGAGGCCTCTAGCAGCTTGTCAAGCATGCACCCAACAGCAGATTTTTACATGGGTTCACCAAGCAGGGGAAGCTACTCTCTCACTTTACTGCTTGAAGAGATGGCAAAGTTAAGTAAAATTGAGATGGTTCATGCTGAAATGCTGTGATTCATCTCCACTTCCCAACTTGGCTTCCAAACATTTTACTATGTCAGGTTGCATCTGTGTTAATTTTTATTTTTTTACCTTCTCTGCTTTATGCATATGCATTTCATGAACCTTCTTTATTTTCCCTTCTTTCTCATTCATTTCTTCCTTGATCTCTTCTTGGTCTTCAGCTGGTTCCTCAAAATAATGACTTGCTGTGTCAGGCCAGCCAAAGTGCTGCTGCTAAGACACACCTTTCTTGCAGGCACTCCACCCAATCCTTTTCCAGATTGCTGTACTGCCATCTGTATGACAGCTGTCCTAACTTCAGCATCTTCTCACTTCTAAGATTTCATTCTTGCATAAATCTCATCCCCACTACTTCAGGTCAAACCATGTCACCTCAGTCCTGCATCTAATGCTGTTTCCTCATCCAAAAAAACTACAAAATGAGCTCCCATACTGTCCTCATATTCACCCCTGACTTCTACCACTTCCCAATGGTGGCCTCTGTCTGAGACTCTCACCCTTGGCCCTTGGGCTCCAAATTGTTCCAACTGGCTGACCTAGAGCTTCCCTAGCTCAGCTCTGGCTTAGCACAAACAGCACCAGTACATGGCCTCTGAAATGTTTCTGTGCTAAAAAATGCACCAAGGGAGAGAGAGCAAGACACTAAGCTTGTGCTTAAAGGGATCTCTGTCTGTCATCTAGAGAAAAGGATTTGTGAGGAAGAGTCCTCTGCCTGCCCCAGTGATGGTGGTTGGTGAGGGTCTTCCAGATGCCTGGCTGTCTCCCTTACTATGCCTGCTGAAATTTTTAAATAGTTAATCATTTGGCAAGTTACTGACAGATGCAAAAATGCCACCAAGTTGAAAACAGAAACACATTTCTTTGGGCCAACTGGGACCATTAATAACATTAATCACTTACATCCTGTAAACACTTTCTAATCAGTGGTCTCCTCCCAGTAGTAAGTACTTGTGAGTCCAAGGGCACAGACAAATCTGACAATACACCGTGGATCAAAGCCACAGACAAGTCACTTATTCTGAAACTGGCTGGGAGAAAAAAAAGATTATTCCAGAAAAGAAAACCTCAGGATAATATGGTGATAATATTCCTGCTAACAGGGGAGCAAATAAGCCCAGCAGACTGCAAATAGCAGGAACATGTACAAACTAGTATACAAACTCTGTAGATGTATAGGCAATATATACATATATAATTTTTTTATTAAACAAATATATTTAATTAAATGATTGCAAATAATGCATAAACTGCACACATTCCCATGCTCAAGCAAAGCTCAAGCAATTCCCTGCAAGCAATTATAGATGCCTATGCACATTGTTCATGGGTTGGTTTCCCTCTCTGAGTGATCCTTTCTAATAGCAGCTATTCTGGCTCACATTAGGTTTTAAATGCTGTTCATACACTTGAAGAGGTATGATTTGGATCTCTGAAAGCATTAGAGAAAATGTGGCAAAATTTAGGAAAATTCAGGCAGGTAGTCATTAGATTAATCCCTCCATTTTTATGAGGACCTAATTTTATAGATTTAATGATGAGGCACTTTCCCATGCATGACTGTATTTCTTGACGTTCCCGTATTTTGGGAATGAATTTTATGTTTTGTCACAAACTTCAGATATTCTGTCCTTTGAAGAGCAGCAACTCAGTCTAATAAAGAAAACATATATGCTGGGCAAATTATGTTTCCTTCTCTTTGCAAATCAGGTATATTTTCCCAACCAAATATAACCTTTAATTAAGTAACATCCCTGTAATTGTCAATGAATAAAAATTGAAGACCTAAAAATAACCTGAAACCACTCATGTTTTAATTTTCCACTGGAAACTTAGAACATTTTGCCACTTTTTTCACATTTGGAAGTTTTTCATGAGAGCTAATAATTCCAGTGTCCAGAAGACTGCCTTACTGTATTTCTTTAGCTAGTTAAAATGAGCTGTGTGAGCAGAAAGACTGAGGGTTATATACTGCGTTCTTTACATGCCTCAAGTTCCTACTTGAGCTATTATCTGTAGCAGGGAACATGGTAAACAGATACTGTTCAACAGCTTCATCTTAAAACACATTTTTAAAAATGGTTTGAAAACAGAATAGACAAGTCATGACCTTTTCAATAAAATTCTGTGGAAACACTGAATGGTCAAAGTCATGTTGTACCCCCCTGGGGGACAAATAAAATGTGACTGTCTCCCCAAAGCTGTGCACAACTGCTGTGTGAGACAATTTGGGTAAACAGGATTCTATGAGGTGCCAATTTATCTGTACAAACTGTCTCCTAACATGGGGGGATAAAGCATGATGAAGTTATTTCTTTTGACTTTCCTGCCTAAGCAGCAGAATGGCAGAGAACCTATGGCATAACTGGTGATAAAAGGATGTTGGATGATTGTAATATTTTCTGTGTACACTGGCTGTTCACATTCTGGTAGAAAAACTAAGGGCTTTACTTTTCTTAAGGAAATGACTTTTACTATAAACCTTGGATTTTAAAGGTAATTAAAAGGGCTGCTCCATAGGATGCAATTATTCATAATGAAAAGTGATTTCTAGAGTAAGATGGCACTCATCATCTACTGATTCACATGTACAAATTGGAAACAAAATGAAACTTAAGGGATCATGTGCTCTGGCATGTTAATTTTAATTCCTTCCAGTTTCTTTGAATTAGATATCAGATTTCTAGACATACAGTCCTCTGGATCAATTCTGGAACTCTTCTAAAAAATTGCTACCTCAGGCTCTCTGATTCCTCAGCTGCTGAAACACAACTGCTACATTACAGCTCTCCAGTTAATACATCAGTAAGTGCTTATATGGACTCCTTTAGGGTCCTGGGTGACTACTAGCTTATTTTTATTAATTTTATTGATTTGGTATAGAATCCCTTCTACTAATGCTTCAAGATCAAACAGAACCTATAGTGATCTGTTTGAACCTATCCCTGCCACTGATACAGGAAATTTCCTAAGTTCTTCTAGCAAATAATGGAGTCACTTCTCACCTACTGGTTCAGCTCCCCCAAAGCACTTTTCTTCGATTTTGATCATCAACTGATCCTTGTATTCTTTAGTAAGCCTCATGCTTTTGATCTGTTTAAGCATGAAGCTATGATTTTTTAAAATTCAAAACCTTTTTTGCCCTGCCTTGCGCAGCTTTCACATTCAAGTGGCATCAGTTTATGCTCTTTTGTAGTTCCCTAGCAAAAAGTGTCTCCTTTTTTCTGACAGCTTTTTTAATTTAAATGTTTTGCAATACCAGACTTTTTCAGATCTTCCTAAAGTAATGTGTTTTCCCTGACTGAGTTTTCCTGCTCTGACTTTTTTTTACTCAGCCACTTTCTTCATTGTAGATTCTTACCCTTTTTACTAATAAATACACTTGTACAACACTTCAGGGGTTTTTTTATCTTGAGTATGTTAGGCTGCTGCATGACATGTTTGTTAAAGATATTTTGGACCTTGGGAAAAAAGTCCCTTTTGAACAAGGACTGTGGGTATCATTACCTGCTCAAAAAAATATTTTACAGTGACTAAAATTTAGTGCTCAAATTGCAAACATACATGACGTTTACATGGGAATAAACAAAATCTCCAATCATTACTGTGTTTTCATCATAGCCTTTATGATCTCTTTGAAACTGTCACAGTGTTACAGTTCTGACTCTTTGCACCATAGGTCTGTTATAATACTTGGCTCATCTATGATAAGACTTCAAAAAAAAAAACAAACCATCACCTTGAAACTATCTAATCTGCCCTTTGGAAATTATTTGTACCTTGACATTAAAGCGTTGCCCGATTATTTTTCCCCCCGGTTTCTGTTGTGCCACTTGTGTCACAGCTCCTCATTTCCAGCACGCTGCTAAGCTCACCATGAATTCTGTTTTCCAGCACGCTGTTAATCTCACCATGAATTGTGTTTTCAAGCACACTGCTAAGCTCACCATGAATTCTGTTTGCAGAACATGTGAACAGGCCACGGCGTCGCGGAGCTGCTGCCGCGTCAGGACGCGGCCGGCTGACTGCAGGTATTCCATGGCCACCTTTTCTCGAGGGGTCGGCACGGTGACAAAAGGTTCAACACTTCCCAGGCTGCTCATATCCAAAGTCAGCGAGACGTTGGATCCTCGTCTGCACGAGAAAATAATTCCAATGGTTATAGGAGTTGTGTTACTGCAAATCCCATACTTGTGAAGCTGATCCTGAGTTATTTATGCACCCTGACTTTCTCTACAGTCACTGGTGGATTTGGGCATGCAAAGACTGAAAGATTAGTTTCACTGGTACCACTGTGCAGATGGAAAATCAAGTACATCCTACTTCTTCAATCTAACAACCAATGCTGCAAAAATGTGTGCTGGGGACAGCTATTTGAATTATTCTTAGAAGCAGAAACAGCTCCCTATAGGCTACTTCATTGTTATCAATGTGAAACACAAAAGTGGTATCTTGGTAAGGAAGAAATACTTCAGAGAAAAAAGCAGAGAGGATTTATTTCTAACTGATACACTTAACAACGTGAAATAAATTCACAGTTATGTCAGGTGCATGTTTAAGAATATACTGAAATTAAATATACATCATGGAGTGGGAAAATTTGATAAAAACAGTAGAAATAAGTGAAAGGCAGTGCAAACATTGTGAATACCAAGACAGTAGACAATGTCTCATGTTAGGTAGAAGGGAAGGAAGAAGCAATAAACCACAATAAATGATCTGTGTCTGAGGAGAAGGAATGGTCATAGATTTAAAAGGGGCTATTTGGAAATGCCAAACATCTCTTGCAGGACTATAAAATTCATAACATTTCCATTTCTACAGGAAAATAAAGTTGGATTCAGTAACAACTTTGAGCCATGAAAATATAAAGAGACCACACTTGTATTGGGATTGCTATGAGCCCTATTCTTTTTGGGGCTTTCTCAAAACAACACTTAACTGTCTTTTTTGAATTTTCAACCCATCAATCAAATATTATCTACTCAACCCTTAACTTTAAGCATATTGATTGCAAAAAATCCATGGTCTGCAAATTGTGATGACTAAGCACAAATTTATAGCCATTTATCAAAGTTTTTGTGTTTACTAAGCAGCAATCAATCCTGCAAGACTGACAGATTCAGCTTGCTGAGCTGGACTACAGATGCCCAGCTCAGTTAACATTTACCAAGCAGTTATGCACATATAGAGAGATGAGAACACCAGTTTGATTCCTACTTCTGCACATTATTGTCTCCCCATTAAGTTGTGCTTACAAGGAAGATCTTTGAACTCTTGGTTGCTCTATCACGCTTGCATAGACACAAACATAAGATTGTCTCAAGTCTCCCCTAATAGTCATCTGCCAGATGAGTATACAGCTCTATGTCTTGCCCATTTGTAAAATCCCATATGCCAATGATTTACCATTTACCTGATTATCTATTTTCCATTGATACCAGTTTTTCTGCTGAAACTCTGCTTGGTTGTGTGCATTTCTCATCTGAAGGAGAGCTGCTGGGAGCGTGTGACTGCACACCTCTCTGTACACCAGATGTTAGGATACAATTGTCCCTTTTACAGTAATACCACATATTACTATAAATATAATACAGACACCACCTGATAGTATCTGTGAGGCAAGTACTACTAATGCTGGGGAAATGCTTTCCCCTATAGAGTCACAAAATCATTAAGGTTGGAAAATACCTTCAAGACCAGTGAGCCCAACTTTTGACTGAACATCACCATTCCAACCAAACCATAGCATTGAGAGCCATGTCCAATTGTTTCTTGAACAGTTACAGGGATGGCGAGTCCACCACCTCCCTGGAAAGCCCTTTCCAATTCCAACTCCAATTCCAACTCCAAACCCTTTCAGTGAAACAACTTTCCCTAACTTCCACCCTGAATCTCCCCTGGTGCAGCTTGAAGCCCCTTGTCTGTTGCTGATGGCTTGGGAGAAGAGGTTGACCCCCTCTCAGGTCATTGTAGAGGGCAATAAGGTCACCTCTGAGTCTCCTTTTCTCCAGGCTAAAGATCCCCAGCTGCCTCATCAGCCTTCCAAAGGACTTGAGTTCCTTCCCCAACTCCATTGCTCTTCCCTGGACAAGCCCCAGCACTTCAGTGTCTTCTTGTAGTGAGGACAGAACTGGACACAGGACTCGAGGTGTGGCCTCACCAGTGCTGAGTGCAGGGGGACAGTCACTGCCCTGACTCTGCTGACCACATTATTCCTGACACAGACCAGGATGCCATTGGCCTTCTTGGCCAGCTGGGCACATACTGGATCATGTTCAGCTCCTGTTGACCACCACCCCCATGTCTTTTTTCACTTGGCAGCTTCCTAGCCACTTTACCCCAGCCTGTGGAGCTGCACAGGGTTTAATGACCCAAAGACAGGACCTGGCACTTCACCTCATACACCTCAGCAGATGCTTCAGTAATTTTATTTTAAATTAAGCAATTTCTATCATGTCAGCATACATAAATAGAAATTACTCTAGTCACTCACCTGTCACTTAGCAAAGCACAAAGCAATAATGTTCAAGAGACAAGACCACCTGGTGGAATAGGTGAACCTCACATTGTGTCATTTTGTTCACAAGCCTATTTCAGCTTAGGGGATGGGTGGGTGGCAGCAAGAACATTGCTGCCCAGGCCTGCAGATGATAACAGTGAGTCAGCAGTGGGTGTCTGTCTGCCTCCAGGGGTAGATGGGGACAACTTCTGTTGGCACAGAGAAGTGGGTGGGGTATGATTCTGCTAATTATGCCAGAAAGTAGGCAGAAGTGAAGTAGCATCCTGAGCAAAAAATGATGGGTACATGCACTACCAGAAGAGCTCTGTGCCTGGTGGCACAGCCTGCGTGATACCAGAGTCCCAGTCAGCAGTACCAGCACCCACAGCCAAATCCAGAGCTGTGATGGTCTGGGAAGTGGGCACACCATGGTGGCTGCTCTCAGCTGGACCCTGCAGGAGGGTGCTGGCTCATATGCCCATCCCATTTCCCTTGGGACTGCTCCAGGCTGTGAGGGAAATAAATTCCCAGCTCTGCACCACTTCTCAAGGAAAACATCCTGTTAGACCTCTCTGTCACAAAACCCCTCCCACAGAAGCACCTCTTCTGACCATGACTAGCAATTTATTCCATGGAAAATGGCAGTCCCTCATACAGATGGCTCTAGTGCATATATTGCAATCTTTTGAAAACCATCCAGAAATCCACAGAAGAGCTGCGCAATGAATCCCTCCAAACCTGTTTAGGCCACCTTTGGTTGAGAAATGGGGAGCAATTTAGAGTCAGACATACTTTTGGGAGAGCCTACTGGGATTGCCTAATATAGAGGAAAAGTATTCCCATTGTCCAGTAACAAAGTACAGTGAAAATGTTAATATTTTCTTTGGCTTTTACATTGTTATAACTGACAGTCTTGGCAACGGCAATTTCCTTTTTAACAACAACAAAAAAAATACCTGATCTAATTATAACTGTGAGTTCACAGCTTTTACCATTTATGGGGATTATTGATGAACACTGGTCTTGAGGATCTTACTTACCCTGGAAAGAAGAACCAGTTCTTAGGTGTATATTTAATGCATTAAAAGGTAGACATTGAATAAAATCTGAATATAAAACAATCTTCTTAGAAGCTCATAAGAGCACAAACAGTAGATCACAGTTCTAGAGGTAATTATTCCATAAATATGGGTATCTCAAAGAACCCTTTTGAAGAATTATTCTTCAATTAATAAAATTCCTTAAATAATGTTTACATACATTAGAAATGCTATAACCAATGTTAACATTAATAACACAGACTTCTTTATTGCATTCTTAATGCTGAGGAATAGGGCTGAATACAGAACATTTTGCATTGTCTTGAAAGAAGAGGGAGGGCCTGAACCATCAAGTGTCTGTATATTCTAATAGAAGATGCTTATAGTCTCAGGTCCTTCTCTAGACTCTTTGGAATCTCAGTGTTTCTCTAATAGTTAAATTCTTCATTCTTTGTTGAAGAATAGAAAGCAAGAATTTTCTTCTCTTTTACTTCCTGTACAGAAAGAGGTTACCTATTGAGTTCACCTTTATTTACTTTACTAGGAGGGACTGCACAAGGCAGGCAACAAGGAGGTACCACCTAAAACAAAATCTATTTTTGATAATTATTAGTTGCCTACGTGAAGTTTTGAATAAGGAAATCACAATCAGACCTGTGACACTTCCAAGTCTGACAGCTCATTTTACTTGGAGATTCATTATATATATATATATATATGCAAGTATGTGCATATGTGTGTATCTCCTGACCGGTACTTTTCCACTTCAAATTAGAGTAAGGGACCCATACACATAGGCTGTCCTTTATTTCTCCTGGCCAAGCTTTTTTTTTCCCTTTTAAATAACTTTATATTCTTTATGTTCCCCATGTGAATAATATGGGGCAAATAAGAGAAGATTTTGTTACCTACCCCAGCATCCTCTCGAGGTTGTGTCTTGATGGGAAAGAGAACCATGTGAGGAATCTGAGGAATTGTAAACATTCGTGACACCATTATGTTAGAATTGTCAGGAGACTAACTCTTCCCAAGTTCCACCAGCTGGGACAGCCACCTCATCTCTGGGTACGTGAATAAATGCAATCAGGAAACCACTTGTGTCTGTGTATTGTCTGGAATCCCAGAGGGGGTCTTACTACATACTCACAGATCTCTCTTCAGTTGGATAATAGGAACAAGTCCACTGATGAGAATCCACCAGAGTATTTTAAAGAATACATTTATAGAAGTAGATATTATTACAAGGCATGATAAATTAAAAATTTTTAAAAGCAATGTTTGTTTGAAAATTCTTGAAAGGAAGCTCCACCTGTCCACCCTGGAGGGCCACCAGGTTACTAAGCCCTATTAAACATTAGTGAGGTCATTTCCAGGTCTTCCCTGACCCTAAAATTAACCAATAGATGTTGATTATGAAAATCCAATTGCCCTACACGTTTTCCCAGTTGTTTATTTGAGCTGAATCATTTCTTTAAATACACCTTCCCATGTTTATTCAGCACTCCTGCAAACTGCAACACCCAGATTGCTGAGCCTGGCCTCTCATTCTCTCTCCAGTGGCTCTGGAAGCAGTGGTGATGGCTGCTGCCCTCTAGGAGCCATTGCCCTCTGACCCCAGAATCCTGCACACGGGAGGAGCTTCCTCCTGTGCCATCCCTGCTCTGTCCCCCAGATGAGCTCAGGCTCAGCTCAGGAGGGAGCTGGCTCAGGAGTGTGGTGCAGAAAGACAGCAAATACCATGAAGCTGGATGAGTTTCTGGGGAGAGAGTTTGCTTTGGGTCCTCAGATCCCACTTGTACCAGGGAACATCCCATAGGGCTACTCTGCCTGGGTTTTACTGAAGGGAAAAACAGAATTCCCCTGTGCCTTTTGTTTCTCTGGTGCCCACAGATTCGGCTTAGACATGGGTTCTGAGTATCTCACCTTGTGGGTCCATCTCATCAGCAAATGCACTGAGTGCAGGTGGGGTTTGCTCTGCTGAAATTGCACTGGGAGAGCACAGCTAGGCACATGCTTACTCCCTCACTTACTGCCAGACTTCACCTGCATATCTAGTTTTCTGTTTCAGTAGAGCAATTCAAAGGAAAAAAAAATATTTGGAAAAAAAGAACAATGGAAAAAAAACACAGTTCTCTATTTTCTTTCGGTTTTTAGTGAAACAGCTAAGAGAAATCATGTTCATGTAGATGAACTGATGTGATATGTAAAACTCCAGTGAAGTGTGAAAAGTACAGTAAATTAGAAAAAGGCCTAGTATTGTTATTAATCCTCTATATCAACCAAAAATAAATAAAAATAGAAAACCATGACTTCATCAAGAAAAATCAGAGTTGAAAAAAGGAAAAGTAGAAAAGCAGAAGTACAGGGGCGTTAAAATAATCTTTTCAAATGACTGAAGATATTGCTGTTTTCTTCCTGCCTTGGGCAAATACTAATATGGATCATCTAATAAACAACTGAGACATTTCTTCACAAATGAAGATTTATAACATCCATTACAGACAGTCCTGAGAAGGTTAAGAGATGACTCTCATTTGAAGCAATAATTTGATAAGTTTTAAAGTGACATTCACAGTACGATTAAATAGTTGCTTCTAACACATAAGGACAATTTCTATATTTTTCCAAAAATCAATATATATTATTCTTGCTCTGCACTTGCTAGTCTGAAATATATAGCCACCATGTCCTGCTGATATTACTGGATATCATGAGAAAGTAGGGTAGAATGAGACTATGGTTACTTTAATGGGTAAATCTCTTGATTTTCTTCTGAGCATCAGAATACTATCTCAAACAAATCTTCTAAGAATACAATAAAAATCCATTATTGACCATCCCAATTTGAAATACGAAGATTCATTTTTCTTACATAAACATTCTTTCCTTGGAAATGTAGAGCTCATAAGTTTCAATTTTCTGTTGTGCTGCAGCACATAATAAAGGATATTCTGATAGAAAAGCCCATGAGTTCTGATAATACCCATTAATGTAATTATCCTCCTATTTATTCTTAGTTTCCACAAAGGTTAATCAATATCATCAGTATTAGTTTGAGAAAATAAGGAATTAAAATCTTTAGGTAAGTATGTGAGTGTCATCCCAACACATAAATATTTGCATGTAGCTCTTTTAATTTTTACACTCCTAGGTGCTCTATGAAGCACTGATACACAGATGCCATGCTTGGCAGACCCACAATGAAAACTGTTACCCAAATGCTCTCTGCTTCACCTGCTAACAAATCTGGGTTTCACTTGAGCAAGACCTTTCAGAAACCACTCCAACATGAGGTTATGGACATTTTCAACAAACCAAACCGGTATCACACCCCAGACTGAAGTACTCAAAAATCAGAAATTAAGATCAACCAACTAACAAGGCCAAATGAGAATTACTTTGCATTATGACCAGTCTAAATTGATAGAACCTGATAACTTGAAGGATCTGTTCTGCTCAGCTCATGCATGGTTATTTTACAGCTACTTTATTATGCATATAAATTAAAAATTCAGGACCTTAGTTCTACCTTCAGCACTTGGTTGTGCAGTAGGTCAAAACTTGACCTTCCCCACTCTCCTGCCATTCCCTCACATACCAGTGCTACTTAAACCACCAGAAATTATTTACTGACTTCTTGCCATGCATGGGAACAATAAACCTCTCATTTTCAAATTTTTCCAAAACCTTATTCCTCTCACAGATAAACATTCATCCAGCTCTGATTTTTCCTCCCCAGGGAGGAGATTCTGGACAGATAGGTAGATATTAGCCCAATTTTTCACAAACGTGCTTAACAATTAAATGGTCAGTATCAATGATATTACATTATTTCTATTATTTATTATATTATTTCTATTCTGCCTTGTGGATATCTGCACCTGAGACAAATCCTGCAGCCACTGGTGTGAGCAGCCACATCTCACCAAACCAAGGACCTCATTTACAGAGGCTAATTGGATGTAACACTGAAGTTAATACCTATCACCTGAAAGCCATAGATGGAATATATTTCAGCTCAGGACTCTAAGAAAAGCAATAATATGAAGTATGCATCTTCTTGGGAAGAATATCTATTTCTGTTCATGCTTGCTCTGTGACACACCTCTCCTCACAGTATCCCAGTGTTGTATTTTTATTTTTCTCTATTTGTCACTCCTAACCCTGCTGTTTTCTGGCTCTGAGGAAGGGGTCTGGAAATGATGGCAGTAAGCTGTGTCCCCACTGAAGGAAGAAGAGGGATATATGGCTGCTGTGAGGCAAGACTTCTCTTGCCACACTCCTCTGTGGCCTCTCAGCTACAAGAAATCTCCTGGCAGCATATTCCATCTCTCTCTGAGTCCACAGAAACAGCTCTGGAGCCTCAGCTATGAAGTTTAAATATCTTTTTCAAGAACTGGAGGCATTTCATGCTCTCTCCAGAGGGTCTGGTCCTGTTCCCACAGCCATGAGCGAGAGGAGGCCAATACATCTAGCACTAAATTGCAAACAATTCTCAGGACCTGCTCACAGCTCAGCAGGTCAAAATGAACTGAGGAAACAGTTTTGACAAGTATTTCTGGATTAAGTTTTAAGCAATCAGTATCTAGTTAGGACAGGAATGGCTCAATATCCTGTAGAGGAAAACAGCTGACATGAGTGTAGTTTCAACTTTCCCTCTTTTAATCAGGCTTTCTAATGTTCTGCCAATTCACTCCTGTTCTGCCCTCGATAAGGCAATGCTGCTCAGCTACGGGAACTGACTGTTCAAAAATGCAAAGCTGAAACAGCCTCCCATCTTTTCCTGTAGATTATTTCTACAATCAAATTGCATTTTGTCACGCAAACTTACACCTTCAATAAAATTTGAATGGCAACATAAAGCTCTGTTTCTGCTTCACAGTCGCATATATGAGTCTGCAGCATCAGTGAAAATTGAGTTAAATGTTCAAAAGCAAAAATAAATGAAGATGATAATTTGTTGTGCTTATTTGAGCTGTTTATTCCAAGAGTTGAACAAATGTTTACCAATTTGTGGTTAATTTTCTTTAGATGGTAGAGCTTTAATTGAATGCAGTCTTGTTTATTACTATTCTCATCTGCTTGAATTGCAGCATTGCTCTACTTCATACAGGAGGCCTCATTGCCCAAGATTACTGAGTGACCTGTTCTCTTTCTGATTAATGCACATGCTAATTTAAACCAAGCTACAATGAATATAAAAGAATAGGAAAAAGGAAAAGAGAATGAGGAGTAATAAAAATTGACTGCTAGGGCTGCACATATTAAATAAATGCATAACTTAAGGAGCTCAGATAATGTTTACTTAGAGTAAGCCAGCAAGGATTGCTAAAAAACCTCACATATTGTCTGCTGTATATTTTGCTTAAAAATTAAGGAAAAAAGCAATTTGCAAAATATTTTTGTCATACTTGTATAAGTTCCCCTCTATGCCTTCAGTTCATAAGTACCTCTGTGAGACCTTGGAGAAGCTGTAGCTATGTACCAGCCAGATTACTTTTCCCAGAATATGCAAGGTTCACTTCTTCACTACATCATGCCCAGAGGGTGCTTGTCTGCATTACACAGAGTACAGCCTATCTAGGAAAACTGATCTAATCAGTGAGGATGAAGAGGTGCAACACTACAGCAATAGCTTCAAGGAAGTGGTTTTTTTTTAAGACTACTTAACTGATATTTTCTGCTATTCGGTTGGTGTACAATTAAATAAATGAAAAATGGATCTTAGACTTTTCATCTTTTAGATTAAAAAAAAAAGTTAGGGTTTTTTTTTCATAAAAAGAGCCTTAGGTAAGTCAGTTTAGCTTAATGTATTCCATAATAATCAATCTCTTAAGCACAAATTCAACTTCTATCCTGCAATTGCTGCTCATTTAAGGAATATAATCTACAACCCTTACATCCAAACTAGCAAATACATCATCTATTTGCACATTAATGTCCTTCAATACTCTTTTGACACTTTAACCAAAACCAGCTGACCTGGAAAAAGACATGGGCAGGAATATTTTTAATGTAAATGGGCAGTCTCTTCAGACAGTATCAGTAGGAGAAAATTATTTTTTTATTGTGACTTGAACACTAATCAGTACAATGAGTTCTTTCCTGGTGAGTTTGCCATTTGGGAAAGACAGGAAGGAACATCTGGGAAAAGAGGCGTTTACTACACCCTGTCAACCTTAAGATAATAAAAAAGCACATTCCTTGTTTATTTGACTTGGTCCTCATTATCTTCAAACTACTGCAAGTGTCACACGGAAGATTCCTAAGCAGACAAATGAATTGTGAGTGCACTTTGAAGAAATTAGTGAACAGCAGCAGTTTTGAGGAATGCAAAGCCTGCAGACCCACGATGCTGCTCACAGGGCTGCTCCACCTGTGGGCCTTTCCACAGGGAGCCAGCAAAGCACCGAGGCTGCTCTGCACACCCCAGACCCTCCCAGCACACCCACAGCTCCATTTCCAGGGGGGGTAGTGAGCCTAAACTGTACAGTGAATTGATGGGATTTAAGCTCTCAGAGGCAGCACCCATATATGTACTCTTAGATCTGCCCTTTAGCTGCTTCTAAAGTCTCCAGACCACACCTAAGCTATACATATAAACCTTTCTTCTTCCTGATTTTTTTTTTTTCTTGATCCACTTTCATAGTCTGGCTTTCCAGCCTTGCTTTATATGGGAAGGCTTGCTCAAACAAGTATATTATTGTGAAAAGTGCCTGCATTCCCTTTGAAAATAAAGTTTAGGAAATCCACTTAAGCTTGCAATTTGAAACAGAACAATGTTTAAATGCTTTTAAGACAGCTGCAAATGTCTGCATGCCAAGGCATACTTTATCTTACAGGGAAATGCACTGTACCTGCACTCAGTGCTGAAGGCCAGAGCAAAGGCTTTCTGATCTACTCTTTCTCATACACACCATCAATGAGTCTCAACAGATTAAAAATTTCACACTGAAATAATAAAAATTGCTTCAGATTCATAGTCCTCTATTAGCAAAGGATTCATGGCACTTAAAAACTTAAGCTTGATTAAAATTTACTTCTATGAATTTGAATAAAGGAGGGAAAAGTGAGAATCTGGACAAAGGTATTATTCCTCTAAATGCACATTGCATTATGAAATAAAGAGAAAGGAGAGAAGTCATATCTGAAAGATAAACTGAAATCACTCCCTGGCTGACCTCCACCCCATCTATCTCAGCACTTCCAACACACAGGGTTTCCCATGGCTAATGATGTAATATAGGTCAAGCTAACATACATTGAAGGCAGTACTGTAGAAATATGAACATCAATTTGGTGTACTCTGTAAAGCCAAAGGTTGACCAGTATCCTGTTTTCAATAGAAAGAGGAAGTTTAGGGAAAGAAAAAGAACACAAGAACAAAGCAAATAGGAGTTATTGATTACTTAATTAATACTGTTACTTATTTTCAGTATGTTCTCCATCTTCTGGCAATCTGTACTTTAGGAATGTCCTGAACCAAAGGGTGCTTACCCCTCTTTGTGCCTGGTGTTTCCCTTCTGTAGTTTTTCCTTCAGACAGTGTTCTTACCCCACCTTATGACCTCTGCACTGATCCAGGATGATGAGCTCTGTATCTGGGAGCCAGGCAATAGTGAGCATTATACAGGGGGACTTGAGGGGTATTTAAACCATCTAGATTTGTGAAAATCCTTGTGATGAAGCAGAAAATATTTATTTTATTATAATCTTATCTATAAATTGCAAATGCACTCTCTCTAGCTACAGAATTAACTTGAGGATTAATTACAATACCAGCTTTCTGCTTTGCACAATGCTGCCTTCTTTTGCAGACCTATTCAGTATTGTGTTCTGTGGGCCAAACTCTCTTCCCAGATATGGCTAGAAATCCACTGAGGCCAAACAAGCTAAGCAGAGTCTGAAGTGAAACAAGCCCATGCAAATTAACTGTTCTGTACTTTTCTGCCATTCTGATTGTTTTCCTTCCCTTCTTGTAAGCCTGTGCTTTTAGATCCACTATGAAATCCAGGGAAAGGAACTGAAAGCCTCTGGACTATGCAGCAGTCTCCCAGGGGAATTTTTTATGACTCAGGAAGGATTTGAGACATCTCAAAAACAGGAGATGCTGCTGTCAGGGAATGGTGGGAAGCAGAAGAGTCAGCCCTGGCAGAAAGGAAAACTCAGCTGCCTCCTGCCCAGCACCAGCCCCATCTCTTGCTGGAAGCAGTTTTCCAGGAGCTGCCATTGGTCATCCTGAAGCACTGGGAATGAATTCCCTGGAGAAACATTGTACTAAACGACATTTTTCTGTGTGGGAATTATATACACTACTTCCCTTTCTGATGCCTATCGCATATTTGAGTAGTCATTTGAAGTTGCTGTGCTCTGTTTTGCTCCTGATATCAAATCACAATATTAACATAACAAGGATAATTATAGATACCATAAATTAATAACAATACTCTCTGTTTGTTAAGCATCAAAGTGCATTCTTTGATAGAGAACATAAGGTAAGTCCCTGTCCCAGACAGAAATATTGCTTTTGTAGCTTCTTACAGGCTCCCCTGGTTAGAGAAATGAATGGAGAGTTCAAAGCCAAGGTATTTCATGAAAATAGGCACTGATTTGCAATACCATATTGGATCACTTAACCAATTAATGCCCCACTTGTCTAGTATGAAAATCATAAAAAGAGTTCCTGAAATATCTTGGAAACTCAGCTAAGGTTTAAAGCCCAACCAAATGGGTGCATCAGCTTGGATGTGATGGTATCAAAGCAGACAACTATAGCAAGGGCCTGGCTGAAATGTCAGTGTCACACGAAATCAGCTCTGCCTCTGGGCAATATTTCTTTGGCTGAGCCATTCTCATGGTATACTTTGGGCATCCTCATCTCTGCTATGATGTTCTTGCTTCTCTGTTTCCTGAGGCGTGTCTGATTGTCTGTATGCATTTACTACCTTGTCTGGTGTCTAGAATGTAAGTCTCTTGGATTGAGAAACATTGCATTTTTGCATACATATGGACTCTTGCACAGAGGGATTCTGATCTGTGACCAGGGCTCTCAGGTACTGAGAGAATGCTAAAGAGAATTGCCAGCAAGAGCTGAGAAATAGTCTGGCCCACAGATTTACATGCAGTAGCCTTTGAGCAAATGTGTATGTGCACACAGGAGACATTTCTGCTAGATAACAATGTTAAGTTTTCTGTTCATATTAGCTCTGACTATGCAAGAGATCTCTGCTGCATATCCAGAACTTGAATTTTCAAAAAAGAGGTAGTATAATCAGTTAACTCTCATAATTTTGAAGATATCTCCTAGCACCACAGAGAAGTAAAATTGATTGTGCTTCCACTGAAAGAAGAGATTCATGGCCTGGATGTAAGCACTGCCGAGCGCATGACTTCTTGCAATTCAGAGAAATTCTTGGATATCTTACATTGCAATTCTGAAGGCACTTTGATTTTTTTCTTTTCTTTCTCTAACTGTTTTCTCTGTCCTTAACATATTAAATTAAGGGGAACTGAACTTAGTTCAGCTTTAGACTACCCTGTAAAAGAAATTTCATAAATAGAGATAAATGCATTCCAAAACAAGAAGAAAGGTGAATATTTTTGTTTTATATTTTGTTTTTTTGTCTGAAGCATTAATCTATTTTCAGACATTAATGGGGACACTGGAGGAAACTTTTTTATACAAACCCCAAATGAGAAAAATCAACTTTTCTTCTAAATATCATAACTGGATATCCAATATGGATGCTTCCTTCTATATTGTTTTGCTGAAACCAGTACTTGTGGGTACTAGTCAAGGGCTCAGAGATACTTCCTCCTTACAAACCAATCTCATAAAGAAGCACAGCAATTCCAACCTACCATTGTGAACAGGTGAGATATTAGATTGCAAATGTCACAGATGGACACATCCTGCTACGGGCCAAGACAAGATGCTCAGAGCATTCAAGTCCAGCTGATGTGCATCTCCTCACTTTCCCAGATGTCCCACTCTGCCTGCACATTAGGACAGCTGGTGAAGCAGTCACAGAAACCATGCCTGGATGGTCAAGCACAGAAATAAATTAGTGGCAGAGAGAAGCTGAGGAAATCAGTCACTTGAAAGCTACATCAGAGTTTAACCCTCTGATCCCCAAACAGCACTTAAAGACCCAAAACTGCAACTGAGAAGGACAAGGGGATCACTCACACAACTCAAATTACTCATGTGCTCAGGTCAAAACTGGTCCCTGTAAATTCCAGGCTCAAGAAGCTTAAATATTAACATGGGTATTTTCCCTTGTGCGACTTTTCAAAAGATCAGCAGGACAAATCACTGCAAACCTACCAAAACTGTCTAACAGATGGCAGCCACTGATTAATTTGTCTTAACTTAAGCCAAAAAGGAAGAAAATGTGATGGGTGGAGCCGTAAAGACAAGCACAATCAACATCCGACCAAAGAGGGTTTCCTGTCACCTTGGGAACGACACTGATTGGCACTGTGGTTTCCTGTGTACAAGCTAAAACCAGTAGCAACTGGAGTAACAAGAATAAACGCCAGATAAGGGACCTGGGAATACAATAAAATTATTATAAAATTCCTGAGTAAACCCCAGAGGACAGTAAAGGCAAAACCAAGGGTAGGCATAGACTGCATACGCTAATCTGAGCATTCCTCTAAAGCTCAAGGGCTATGAAGCTGCAACAGAATTATTCCTCTAAACAAGGGTAGGCTAATTTGCCTAAATTAACCACTCCCAAAAGTGAGAGTCAGGTGCTTTGGAAAGCTTATTTCTTTTCAAGGGAACAAAAAAGGGATGTGTGACAATTCAAAGCAGAGATGGAAATAGGAGTGGAAAACTACCATCTACCCACACTAATCTGAAGTAATTTTAAGAAGTGCCACAGACATGGGGAAATGGACTGTGGGAGTAAGTCTGAGCAATGGTACACAATTATTTGCATTTATTTGTTTAGATTACAACTCCCTCAGAGTTTTGCTTCAAAGACCTCTAAACACAAACAAAACAGCTTCTCATCCAGCCAGGAGTCAAATAGTTAAAATATGGATTTTAGAGGGTCTTTGTTAGACTGGTGACTGAGTTCACTTCCTCTCCAGCGAAAGGGGACAATTCACATTCCTGCCCTCTTCCTACACTGCAGATAAGCAAAGATGTCTGTAATGGCCTGAACAGAACAGACGTTCATGCAGCTCAAAGATCTGGCACTCGCAGAAAGTTTTTAGAGTCACTGTGCACTCTCAGAAATGTTCCACAAATGCAGTTTGGAGGTACAGCATTATTCTCCCTCTAGTGATGAATCCATGCCAACACAGACCTCTTGGACAGTGAGCAGGAGACCCTCAAAGCTGGATCCCATCTCATGTCCCCCATTACTCAGTTTCTCCCACCTCAGTAGCCCAGGTTTACAGTCCTTGCCTTTACTCTTCATCCAGACTGCAGGTGCCAGCAATCAATGTGTTTTTCCAAATAGATGAGATGGCCTGAGGAGGAGGGGAGCCACAATGCAGGGCTTCAGGAAGACTAGGCACTGAAAAGACAATTACCTAAAAGGCTATAAGCAGCTGCCCACAATCAGGATTGCTCCCCTTGTATCAGCTGCTACACCCACTTCGTGTGCAAGCTACATCTTGAGAAAAAAATCAGTGCCAGGAAAACAATGCCAGGCACTGACTGACAGTGCTACATATCAATCATTGCAGCTCTGGTTTGTTTTTAGCCTTTGACAACAAGAGAACTCCAAAGCAATTTAAGGTTTGGGAATGAGCACAGGCACAAGACATTCCCAGGAGGCAGTCTGCATCCAGTCCCTGCTTCTCTGGAGGCAAAGAGCTTAGCAGTATGGACACAAACCAATCTCTGCTACACAGCCATAGTGCTGTAAGTGTATCTGGGTATACCAAATTCATATGTGGATACCCCACCCCTGGAGGTGTTCACAGTCAGGTTGGATGGGGTTTGGAGCAACCTGACCAAATGGAAGGTGTCCCTGCTCTTGGCTGTGGGCTGGAACTAGATCTTCTTCAAAGCCCCTTCCAGCCATTTTATGATTCCATGATCTTATACACCAGGATGGAATATAGGTGCCAAATGAAATGTATTTTTGAGTCTCTGTGTGTGTGTGTACACGTGCGTGCATTGTAATTATATTCTCTCATTCTTCTTAAATGATGAGAACAAATAGTAGCAAGTAGGACTTGCTCAGGTTAAAAATTCTCAGGTTAAAATTCTCATCTTTGCTACATCTCTTCAGATGGACACAACATCCAGCCATCCTCAATCCAGTGGTTAGGAGTATTTTGGGAGATGTATGTGCCATGCCCAAGGTGCTCTAAGGAGTTGGTAGAAGATACAGATCGGAGCACAAAACCTCCTGCTTTCCACCTAAAACTCAGTTTACTGGTCCCTAGTGCTTTGCAAATTCCTTCTGATAGGATATCACCACTAAACTATTCCACAGCTTGTACTTCTGTGCTGGCACATAGCTTTGCTTTGAACAATTACACTGACATTTTCCTAAAACAATCCCTACGATTTAAATTAAGAATGCAGAAAGCATATTCAGGGCCACACAATAGGGAAAATTTATCCTCCAAATCTATGCAAAGCTACTCTATTTTAGCCAGGAAATCCAAGGCCCCTTCCTGTAAATATATTAAGTTCCCATGTTTGTGCAATAAACTACAAAATCTGGCATGTTTACAGTAACCCAACTGCAAGGTGCTACTCCCCAAGCTTTACTTGAAATTATTACTCACAATGGACAGTTTTGTAAAATGATAATGGATCAGCAACACCATAACAGTATTGGCAGCAACTGTACTCTGTGATCTAAAAAGTCAGAATAGAGACAGAGAGAATTGTTGGAAATTATTAGAGCAGAGATGTGGTTGAACAGTGATATCCTGAGGTGCAGCTGAGGTTATAAAAATGAAGAAAAGAGCACATCAGGTTCTTTACCCTGACCCCAATGTTTCTTATGAGGTTTTATTCAATATGTTCTATTGTTAAGATAATGATTCATTTTAATGAATACTGCCTTCCTAAAATCAGGGAAGCAGGTATTAGAGTTAGTTTCTGTGGTATTTATCATCCACAGTACTTGTCATCCAGATGGCAATTTACAGTGTACAGAAATTGCCTAACAGGCTGAAGCTATAGCTTAATAATTTGTGTGTTTATGCAGAATGACTAATAAAAGAATAGTTTTCAATATTAAGAAATATTTTTCCACCTCCAAACTTGAAGCCCAAATTATATAAGATTTCCTTTATAAAGGTGTAAAATACAAGGTTCTTCTGAGGAAGGATGCTGAAGACAGAAAGAGAATAATAATTGCTCTCATTATTTGTTGTGTGCACCTTTTGCTAATACATTCCTGTTTAAAAACTTACCTTTTGGCACTGAGTTACATAGACTCCTATGGGTTATCTAAATCTTTTTTTTATATATATTATTAAAAAATATTGCCTTTCTTTCCCACTAGAATATCTCTTTTTCTCATGCTATAAGGAAGTGGAGAGCAATGAGCACTTAGCATTATCATGCTATTGCTCTTGCTGGCTCTTCCCCTTCACAGAGTATCTTCTATTTTCCTGTATCACATCAGTGCCTCCATAAAACTGCATAATTATTCTATCTCCCATTTAAAAATCACTTATTATTTTACTTGTCTACCAGCTTTTTTTGCTTTATTTGCCAAAATTTTTTCTATTATCATCTTCACTCTCTTGTGTACATTTGCAGTGAAAAAAAATCAGCACAAGACACATGTAAAATACTGTCTGTTCTGAATAAGTGTCTGTATACTCCTAGCATCCTGATATGTGAACATGAGGAAGCTCCTCCTTTTAGACAGAATAATTTTTTGATGAATATGTAATAGACTAAGAAAACACAGAGCCATAATTTTTCCCTCTTATTATTAAAATATAATAGCCAGTTTTAGGTCTTTGTAGCTAGAATGGAATACAAGTGCTTGAGAAATTTTTTGAAAGCACTGTTTGTTTTCAACACACAGTAGAGAGACATTTTCCACATTTTCTTTTCTTCCACATATCTTTGCACAGTAACTAATTTGAACAAAACATCATATTGTCCACTAGTTAGTTGAAATACAGTTGTCTTACTCACAAATAACACTGGAACTAAAACTCACAGCTGCAGTTGCCACAGAAAATACATATCCAGTTGCAATACTGGGCTGGTGTGGTAACAATTATATTTTTATCTACAATTACTATGATTTAACAACTCACTGCTTGTAGTAAGAATTTTCAATGCTTGATATGTCAGAATGAAATCTAAACTACCACATTCCACTTCACCAGATTCTGCTTTTGGCTGGGACCATTCATATCAAGAGGAATTTTGGGCCAACAGACAGAATAAAAGGAAACCTTACTCTGCTGGAGGAAGAAGTATATATTATTCACAGAAACCTATAAAAACCTAAGTAGAAAAGTAAACACTGATGCAATATTCATAGTTGTGCTCACAGAGGAGAAAACAATTATTTACATCCGAAAGTCAGGCGTTGGCACTGTGATATTGTGACAGTTCATCACTGAAGACACCCACAGCAGAACAGCAGCTCTCCTGCTCCTTTGGGCAGTAACAGAACACTGTGGTCACCACTGGAGAAGGTTTCTGCCACAAAGGAGCAGCACTTGTGAACACACAAAAAGAGGGCAATTTCAAAGCATGATGCAATGAGTGAACCAAAGGATGCAGTGAAGAAATAGCCCTTCACTTGTCTGCCTCAGCAATTGCAGTAGAAAGGGCAGTGCCTCTGTTCTGACAGCCCTCTCACCTCCACACCTTCAGTCCACTCTCTGCTCTTGGCCACCACTGTTCCACCCTTTTCCAAATAACACGCTGCATGTGAGCACACATCCCTAACCAGCACCTAGGAAAATCATAGAATCAGAGAGTAGTTTGAGTTGGAAAAGACTCTTAAAATGTCATCTAGTCCCACTCATTTTCCATGGATAAGTTCAGCTTCAATTAGAATAGGTCGTTCAGAGCCCCATTCAACCTGACCTCAAATGTTCAAAAACTTCTTCCTCATATCTAACCTAAATCCAGCCTCCTTCAGTTTGAAGCCATTACCCCTTTTCCTAGTGCAACACACCTTAAGAGAAAATGTGTTTTCGTCTTTCTTAAAGGCCCTCTTCAAGTATCACAAGGCTGCAATAAGGTCTCCCCAGAGCCTTCTCTTGTCCAGCTGAACAAGCCCAGCTCTCTCAGGCTGCCCTGTCGCGGGAGCCGCAGCGGAGCGGTGGCAGTGCTGCCTGCCGGCTCTGGGTGTCACTGTCCCCGCACGGCGACAGCCGCGCCCGGCGAGCCACCGGCACCGGCACCGGCACTGGCACCGGCAGCAGCCCCGACACCGGCACCGGCCCCGACACCGGCAGCGGCAGCGGCACCGGCCCCGACACCGGCACCGGCACCAGCACCGGCACCGACCCCGACACCGACACCGGCACCGGCCCCGACACCGGCACCAGCACCGGCACCGGCCCCAGCACCGGCACCGGCAGCAGCCCCGACACCGGCACCGGCCCGGACACCGGCACCGCACTCGCACTGACTGCGGCATCCCACGCGTTCGGAGCGCAAATCACCTCCGTCTTACAGAAATAGCTGAGTAAGAGCATTTCCAGATGCACGAAAAATACGTTCGTGGACTTGGCTCCAGTATTCAGAAGCACAATACGTTTTAAGAAGCTGGACAATGTCCCAGTAATATTTTTATCCGTGCACAGTAGTCCATTAACAATTTGTTTGCCTCTGGTCAATGCTATTTTAAATAAAAATGGAAAAGTTCAGAGAGCCCGAGGCTGATGTGGTGCTTTGTGAAAACTCAGTTCCACTATATTTTTGCATTTAGATCATAGAATCACAGAATAGTTTGGGATGGAAGGGACCTTTAAAGGTCACATAGTCCCATTCCCCTGCCATGGGCATAGACAGCTTCAATTAGATCAGGTTGCTCAGCGCCCTCTTCAACCTGATCATGAATGTTTCCAGGGATGGGGCATCTGCCAACTCTCTGGGCACACTGTTCCAGTGTTTTGATCTCATTGCAAAAAAATTTCATCCTTACATCTAATCCAAAACTACCTTTCTTTAGCTTAAAATCATCACCCCATGTCCTGTCAAGGGTATGTTCCTCAAAGCACACCTAGTGTGCAAAGCAAAGAGAGCTTGAGAGGCAAACAGAATCATGGAATAGTTTGGTCTAGAAGGGATCTTTTAAGGTCATCAAATCCAATCCCTCAGCAATGAGCATGGATATCTTCAACTAGATCAGGTTGCATTATCCAACTTTTCTGACCCATTCTTCAGAGAGATTGACATGAACTTCCCACCTAGCTGGCTAAGCACAGCTCACAATCTGCTGAAAGAGAAATAATGAACCATGGCCCAAACCAGGGACAGTTAGGTCTGGATCATATGAGGTATTTCATGACGATAGATCACTTAAGGAATCAAACCAGGGAGTAGTCTGGATAGTTAGAAAATACTGTTCAGCATCCACTGTCAAGCCATGTTACCAAAGAAATCTCCATGCTAAGTTTGCCAAGAAGCCCCCACATCCACTCTTGCCTGCCAAGAGCTTCTTCCTCTGGCAGAAACCATAACCAGAAGAGCAAAAATTATTGAAAGGGTGCCCCAAAGCTGTGCCATGAGCAGGACAGCACCTCCAGGCTTGATTCACTCCATACTAACACAAGAAGAGCTGCCATTAGATGTTTTGAGCATGGTTTGCTGCTCCTTGCACTGTGCAGATTCATGCTATAAGGTCCACACACGTAATGAGGATGGCCCAAGGCTGCCTTGCAGTGCAAGGAATTTTTGGGAAAGAAAGGTGGAGAGGAGTTTTAAACTGACCACTTACCTAGTTACTAGATAAAATCTGAGGCAGAATGTGTCAGTGCACTATTTTTGCTTTCAACACCACTGACTGCTAGAATGCATACAAATTTGTTCATAGTAAAGGTTATATTAAATAAATAAGAAATATACATAATAATAGCTTCTTATGTCAGAGGAACAGAAGATAAACTATTCCCTAAAATTCTCTCCCTTTCATCCCCAGACCTTCGCACACTAAGCTTGAAATAAACCACCATTTCTCAGGAATGGACTTGGGTTAATAGAGTCTAACTGTGTTAAACATGACACAAAGAGCTGCACACTGGGATGTTATCACAATGGATTTCACTTTTTCATAACAGTCTATTAATGTTCTTTTACAGTAGAAACTGAAGTGCTCAATTTCTTCAATTTCTTTTGCTTTGGTAATAACCTTAATGTCTGGTTTACTTGGTCAAACATCACGTTCAATTTTCTCTTTGTATCTCAGCTCTCCATTTTGTCATACCTGACTCAGAATTTTGTCCTTCCTAAGGATGCAATTAGATTTAGGAGAATTACATGCAGAGTATCTGTGGTGGAAATTAGTGTCCTAAATCAAGTGATTTTGTCTTTGCATGAGAAACTGAAAAGTTTTTTCTTATGTACAAAATCCCTCTACAAATTCCTTTCCCTCAATCCCTCTCAACTATTCTTTATACTATGTTAGGTACCAAGTATTATAAACTTAGCTAAACTAAATTAGCTATGTGATTCCCATGCTTGTGGGCTTTTTTTAAGGTCTTGTGGAATGAGAGATACTATCAAAAAGTATTTATTTGCTTCCTCCATTCCCCCCCTTTTTTTTTGTTTCTGCAGTGATATCACTACATATTTTGTGACAGCTCTGCCTTTGAGCTTCTTTTACTCACAGAAGAATCAATCCCCCTCCCTGAGCTCTGTCTGTTATAAATCCATTGATAAAATCTCTGTCATTGAAATCCCCATGGTTCAAGCTGAATCAGGGTTACAGCTCAGCTGAGAGTCCTCACAGATGAGGTTCTGCTTGCTCTCTGCATGGCATCTGTTCTTTCATTTATCGTCTGTGCCGGGGCAGGAGAGTTCAGTTGCACAGCTGCATGCTATGTGAGCTATTCAGAGCACTGATGCTTTATGAAAGCAGCCTGCAGCCATCAGACAAGAAATTATACAGGTTTCTAACAGAGGAGAGACAGATGTCAGTGTGCATTCTCCTCTGGGAAGAATAACTAGCTTTATAAAAAGAGCACTGGCCCAGTTTTTGAAAGGTACAATGAGTGGCAGGGTTTGGTGCTCAAGTATTTCTGAGAACTTCACACAAAAGCTTGTTTCATTACTCATCACTTCTTCCTGATTTTTAAAGCTTGTTGACTTTGCACTGTATCCTGGCCATCATGGAAAGATGCATTTAAGAAGAAAATTTATCTAAAGGTGATAATGGAATCACTGTATGAGATTTCTAAAGGCACTTGGTGTAAATATTTCTTCTTTAATTTATTCTTTCCAGGTGCTAGGGACTCCCTGAGAATGAGAATATCCTTTGCTGGCAACGCATAACCAGCCCTTGAACTCTCTTCCAGGATCTCCAGGATCAAACTCAATGAAAAATGAAAAATATATTTCTTTAGAGAAATTGCAGGCAACGGGAAGAAAATAATCAGCAAAAAGAATGCCACTAATGCAGTTATTCTCAGCCCAAACCTGAACATTTTCATTTGACCTGAATCTTTGGTTAAATGTAAAGAAAAGGAGACACTACCTGTGAGATAGATGTTAACACACCAAAATCCCAGTTCTCAGATGTCTGGATGACAAAGTCTCCCATTCATTGACAGAAGAGAAATGTGAAATCACAAAGCATAAGTATAATAAATGAGAATAAATCCTGAGCACACCAGGCACCATCCTACCTTTCCTGGAGTCCCACAGGTTTCATTCTGAAAGGAGATGGACTGGCACACAGGGGAGGTTTGAGCTCAGGAACACATTGGCCTTGAGGGTCCACTACAACATTGATAACCTTTGGAGCCTGTTGAGGCTGGACCATGCTGTTGGTGGTCTTATACTCAGACTGAGATGTCTGCAGGGGAAGGGGTGAGAGGTGGATCTCCTGCTTCTTTTCCTTCTCTTGCCTTAGTGACAACTGGATCTTCTCCTTTAATCTGTACAGAACCTACAGAAATAAAGAGGACAGCTCTCAATTGCCTGGTAATCAAGGCAAGGAAGGTATCACAAATGCTAGATAAGATTGCTATACATGGCTTTCATTTCTTAAAGGTAAGTCACAAGTTGTATTACACAGCATTTTCCACAACAAGATAAATATTTCCATTACATAAACTGCAGAGTGTACACGTGGGCAGTAGGGATTTAACAGTTCTCATTGTGAGTCAGTACATATTTGTAATACCTGCAGTAGTATTATTAAAAGCAAATAACACAGAATGGAAATTAGAAAACATTGTGAAGAAGGAAATACTGATAGTGTAAGTGTAGAAGGAATTCTAAGCATTTTAACACAAGAGAGAACATGGCACAAAATAAAATAGATGTTTCTGACTTATCTGGATAAAATTCTCAAATTACAACAGCCTCAATTTGTTTTAGAGAAGATATTCTTAAAAGTCCTTACTTATCTGGCACAGAGCTGATGGTTAAAAAGAGTAACTTGACTAGGTGACTTTGGTAATAGTAGACTGCTATTTCTCTGAAATACTTCTCCAGATAGGGATACTGCTATTTCTCTGAAATACTTCTCCAGATAGGGATACTCTCCAATACCCTCAGAGAAACATTAACTATTCTGAAATAAAGCTGAAGTGATGAGTGGCCTATAAAGTTATTTAACCATCTGTTCCAAAAAGTGTGCTTTACAATCACCAATAAATTGACTTCTGAACACACTGTAACACCAAGATTATCTGTCCACATATTGCTTATGAGTGTGGACATCAAATATGAGTAACAAAAGCAGAAGTTGTACTGATCTCTTTCCATCATACTCTACCCTGATTTGGTGAGGGCACGTAGCTTGTGCTCAGTAATGTCACTCCAGAGGAAGCCATGTAACACCCATTCAACATGTCTTCTTTCTTTGGAGGGCAATGCAAAAACAATTTCTGAACCATAGTTGTTCCATTTTCGAAACATGCCTGACAAGCTATGAAATTTATGAGAACTGTAAATATTGCGGGTGGAGATGGAAGACACACAGGTTTTGAAGGTGTCTGCAGATACCCTTGTACTTTCCACTTTTCTGTATCTGTTCCTGTAAAGCATTTTATTTGGATTCCTTGAGTAAGACAAAACCTAGACCAGAGCATTTTTTTTCTGTGCAAGTCAGAGGTTCTTTGACAGCTGCTGCCCTGCAAAAAGATCTATCACTCCATAGCTTTGCAGTGATGACTGGATATATCTAATGGATTTGTTTGTTCAAGGATTAGCATTAGAGGTTTAGCTAGGAACTAATGTCATTAGCAATACACACATTAAACAAGACTTAGCTAGGTAAACCATCTGTTCATTCTGAAGGGTTTAGAATTGCATGGATAAGATCTTTTTTGCCATAGTTTTTCAGAAAAAAGCAGCCCTACTGTGAAGCAAGGGCACTGGTACTAGTAAAGAGGAAAGAGGGAATTGAAATATTTTAACTCCAGTAAGTGCTTTCATCTAATTTGTTTCTGGTAACCAGCAGATAAATAGCTCAAGATATTCATGGCCATGACAATGCTCACCTTGCTCATGAGCTCAATGCTCATTCTTGTCACTAATATATTTTGATGTAGTTTCACTCCTTGGGGCCCAAGGAATTATGGTTTTGACTTCTAAAATGTGGACAAGTATTATTTCATATACTACTTAATAATCTATTATTAGACCCTAGGAAAAAAAGATAGCTTGACCCTAGCAGAAGTTGAAAAAAAATCTAACAAACAACTTTTGATATAAGTAGTAACACTTTTCCTCAGAAAGTGTTACAGGGTTTTAACAGTTTTAATGAATTCTAGATAAAGTAAAAAAAATCAGAAATGGAAAAAATATTGTGATCAACCCAGTCTGTCAGTCTGACATATTAAATGGGATAAAAACAAACATGAGCTGTTTGCTAGCTTTACAGATTGCACATACCCCATGTATTATCAGGTTCTGGCAAAATCTGAGACGATGTCCATTTGCACAGTCTAAACAGTAGCACACATAAAGATACAGGTTGGACCTGGGAGGAACAGAAAGGGGAATGCCTGCAGGAAAGACCACACCATAATAGCAATTCCATCTGGAAGGAATTCAAGGAGTCTTCCAGTATTGACCTCCACCCTAACTTCAGATCAGCTACACCCAAACTATTTCTGGCAGATGTTTGCCTGAAATCTTAGTGGGTGAAACTCCCAAGCTTCTGCAAGCAATGCAGTCCAGGGTCTAGTGACATAAACAATAGCAAAGAACTTTCTAATGAGTCAGCTAAATCACCCCATGACAAATATTCTTATTTTCCAATTCCCAATGGAGAAAGTATCATCTTCTTACAGCCTTTGAAATCTTCCCATGTTTGAGAACTATCATGTTTCTGCTTGCTCCTTCTCTCTGTCATAAATAAACCAAATTATTTCCTGTCCTCTGTGCCTCTGATCACTCTTGCATCTCTTTCCTCCTGTAATTGCCTGAGATTTTTCACAAATGTGGTAGAGAGAGACAATACAAAATGAGTAAGACATGATACTACAACCAAATAATTACCATAGCAGAGTTGAATTCAGATCTTAGAGATCATATCCTCATTTATATATCCCTGGGTAAGAAATGTATTTTTTGCGACATTTATGTTGCTTATCTGCTTATCTACTTCTGTGATACTGTTCTGTGAAACTGCTGAAACCTTTCCTACAGAACTGTGGTTTTGCAACATATTTCATACATTGTATTGGTGTACAAGAATACAGCTCTAGTCTCTGCCAAGCAGCATTCTTGTTCTTTCCCATCTTTTCTCTGGCACCTTAAGAATATTTGAAGTTCTGATACTGTCATACAGAATGTTTACAATTTCCAGTATAGTCGATTCATTCCAGATCATTAATGAAAATATGTGTAGTACCAGGGCAAGGACAGCCAGCATTTTCTATACCCTTCCAATTAAATAGTCAGTAATGACCAAAATATCTCTTCTCCAAAGTAGACAGTAAAGAAGATTTCTAGAGTTATCCTCTTCTATTTGAATGAAATGGAATGAAGAGATGGAGACAACATGTAGAAATTAAATAAAGCAACAATTTCCTATGATAAAATAAGTGCTTTTCAAATCTTAAGGAGACTTTAAAAGACTAAATAACATTTTGTTATAAATTTTTGTGAACATTTGTATAAATGTGTACATGTTTAAATAACTTCAGATTAAACATGCTTTCTTAAGGTTGTAAGTGGTTAAAGAAAACTAAATGTGTACGAGAGCAAAATATGTCAAAAGACTCCAAGATACTGTGTGTTCATAAATGCTGATAATTGTCAGAGAATTCAGTTAACACTTATATGTATGCACAACAGAAGTATCACACAATTCAACAAAGGAAAACATACAACATTGGATAAAACCACAAAAATTGCCCCACAAAAGTCAGTGGTGGTGTAATGTTGTTCTTCTATGTGACCAATGCACATCTCATACTCAACATATTAGAATTGTGCCTAATGCTCAGAACCTGGCCACTGAACTCATACAATGTGAATGGTATTGTTGCTCAAAAATGTGATTACTCTTTCATGTATTTACTACTTATTTCAGTTTAGGATTTGTGTATTTGATACACAAATACCAACACACACTCTAACAACTGTGCACTGACCACAGTCTGCCAATGTGGTGTTGCTTTTGCTATCTAATAAAACTGAAATAAAGGCATGTAAGAGGACTTCAGGAATCCTGGGACCTAAGAAGGTTGTGAAGTCATCACTCATATCCCTACACAGTTACCCTGTAGATTTAAGAACCTGTTATTTATTTCTTCAGCTTCCTTTTAGTTACATTCTTCATTCAACTCAAAATACATTAAGAAATGTGATTCTTCAAACTCTGGTTTCTCAGCATTATGAGAGTAACCAATTCTTACCTTAGAGTTGAGTTTGTAATAGCCTTGAGAAAACACCTGCCATGTAAAGAATGTGTGACCCTACCCTTCAGACTAAGAAAAGCATGAAATAGAAAACAAAATAAAGGTAAAAGGGAAACTTACCATTAAACAAGTCACTAGAATGACAAAGATGCTGAGAAATATGACAACTGCATAAAATCCTTCTTTGCTCCAGATTTTGTCGGCTTCATGCTGGCCTTGCAAAACATTTTTCTTTTTTAAGCAAAGAAACAGAAAAAGAAAAAAACGTTATGGAGTGACATGTGCAGATTAAATAGCTCTCATTGGGCATTAATGACTCTCCCCAGCTTTGTCAGCATTGAAATTCCACAGCACATGGCATGGCTCTGAATGCTGCATTGGCACCCCTGCCCGTGCCAGTCCATGGAGCAGGACCACCGTGCTCCCAGCGCTGCTGACAGAATTCTCCTCCACCCCAGGCTGCTTGAAGGTAAGGCAAACAAGATCCAGCACCTTTCTTGGAAACCACCTGGCTCATCAGGTCAAAGGGAAGTGCTGGCCCTGCCTCTTTCTTCCCAGTGCTTATCTCCAGCACCCACACCCTGCCCGCTGTTTACACCTGACACGGAGCAAAGAGCAGCTGACTTGCTGGTTTGCTTCATGAGCATGGAAGCTCTCACACTGTCACCTCTAGATTACACACACACACACCTAAAAAATATTGATTTTGCTGAAAATAATCTCATTATCTGTCTATCTATAATTCTGATTATGCTTAACCTCATTATCTTTGGCTTCCTGCTGATAGAACATTTCTGAAACAGCTGTGCACACTAAAATTTCCAGAACTCCTGGGGAACTCCTGGGGATTATGAAATAATAATGATTGTAAAAGCATTTATTTTTGTCTTTATTGCAGCACTGGGACTTGGTTGGACTATTAAATTACTAGAATTTCACTATATTTTCAAACAGAGATTTTGTAGCAGAAACAAAGTACGTGTACCCTTGGTCTAACTGCAATATATTATTTAGAATAAAGTATGTTTTCTGATGTTTCTGGGACCACAGATCAGTAGACATTGCCCTTCCAATTTTCACCTGCTTGCTGTTATTTTCTTATTTGTGTCTTTTCAGTAGAGTTCTCAGACTGAGTAAAACCAACTTTCTAAAATTCTGGTTTCTGTAGTAAATGGTTAAAGTCTTCATGTTTCTGTCTCATTGAAATTCTCTAATGGCTTTAAATAAGCCTCGTTTAACTATTAAGTTATCTTGTCAGTCCAATGTGGTCTTTTTTCTTCTCTAGGGATGCTGTGTAGGAGGACTGGCAGTTTATCATAGAGGAAAGAGTTCCTCCATACAAAGATGAGTGGCTGCTCAATGGGCCTGTATAACTGCAGAGATGCTCTAACACTTTACATGGGTACATCATGCCCCAGGGCCTGCTTAGCCACCCATTAACCTGCTCTTCTGCACAGCTAATGTACCAAGCCAACTTTGTCTTTCAAAAAGGCAAAGCCTCCCAAAAACCAAGCCTCTTCAGCCTCCCAAACACAGAAAGTCTGGATGATGGTGAAGTAATGTGGGAAAGTTTCCTGAGGAGGAGGATCACGGTCTGAGGAAGAGAATAAGCTGACAATTCACAGATACAATTGCCACAGAATGCAAACATTTAGAGAGGAATTTGGTACACGGCTAATTTACAGAGACTCACTTGAAGACATGCTTGTGTATAACTGGGAGTTGACAGCTTTAGAACTGAAAATATAATAAAGAAGAATTTTCTCTGGAAGTAATAGTCCTGGGGACCAGCATGGAAATCCTTCAGCACAGCTACAGAAACCCATCTTGTAAAATTAGTATACTTGTGTGTGTGTCATCATGCATCATTTCATGGTCTCAGCTTTAAAATGTTGCAAGTATTGACAATTTAAAAAGGCTTATAAACTGTCAGTTTGATGTTTACTCAGCAACTTAAAACCAAGGGCTTTCAAAGAGAAGCTGGAAATCTTGCCAAATATTTCTGCAAAAATTGTTCCTAGACATATTTAAGCACTGCTGCCACTGTAGTGGAGTACAGCTCTCTGTGCAATCTGCTACCTCAGCTCAGCAAGGTCATTCTGCTGTGCTCATGGCACAGGACGTGGGTCCCAGTACTGGCTCAGAGCCCAAAGCTGCAGCTGCTCCACATCCAAGACTGCTCCTGTTGAGCTCCATAGGAATCCCATAGTGACTGCAGCAGCTGCAGCTGTGGCCTATTAGCTATACACTCAATGCTTGACCCTGAGTGGGTTACCTGATGGCTTTCCGGGGTTTCATACCTCTCAGGAGGAAATTTAGATAAAAAGCAGGAGCTAAAGGAGAATTGGCCATGCTGACCTTTGTAAGTGAGTAAATGGGGTGGTTTAATACCTCCTTACTGAAAGAACAAATACACCAAAATGTAAATGAAAAGCTAATAGGATTTTTAGTCATAGTGGATGAAAGACTTAACTAAACTTTAATTCATTATTGTCACAAAACTTCTAAAATATTTTATAATAGAGTTCATACACATACCAGAGTGAAGAGAATAAAAGAAGAAAAGTCTTTAGAGAATTAATCTCTGTGTCTAGTGCTATGTGTGTACAGGACATGTCTTTGCCTAATTTGTCCTTCTAACAATAATGTTCAAAGAATATTAACAAATACTGTAAAAAGGGTAAAAAACATGCACCACAACTTAAACTTATTTGACACACCATTTGTAAACAGTTTAGCAGTACCTTCACCTACTCAAGGGAAACTCTCTCCCAGATCTAATTGGTGGAGAGCAAAATCATTGCTTAAGCTGCTTTCTAATGACAGAAGAAGCTGTGACCCCCAGTAACTGAGTCATCTCACACCCACGATAAGGAATTGTTTTTCAAAGCATCAGTGTTGCTCATTCAGAACTTTGTTCCTTTCTCTGGGAAAACTGATAAGAGGGATAGCAACTGCCATGCTCACTACAAATTGCTGACACTCAGGAAAAAAGCTAATAGAATGGCCAAATGCATCATAAAAATGAGAGGATTCTTGTCCTTCAGATGGTTTTTGAGGAATAGGCTGGAGGATATACTCAGACTAATTTGCAAAGATCCGCAGCTAATAAAGGAGGGGGAATATCAGAGCAGATGGAGTGGCAAGAGGATTCTAGTAGCTCAAGGAGCATCAGATCCTAGAGCAAATAGGGAGGAAGGCATAATTTCCTGGTATTTCCATTCCCTAACAATTCTCCAATAAGGCGAGTTTTTCAGGAAGAATGAACCAGGTTAATTTAAACTGTTTGAATTCAGCATAATTCAATGTGCAGAAAAATCAAATGTATTCTTACAATGCTATTCAGTAACTAACCTTGCTGAAGAGTGCCTGCACACAAGGGTATCTTTTTCTAAACAATTTTTATAAATGCTTTTTTTAAAGACTCTAAAACCCACTCTGGCTTTTCTGGTCTTATTTTGGAAAAATAGTGGAATATTTCTACAAGCAAGTAAAATGAGCAGCCAGCTTCTGATAATAACTAGAGAGACATTGACCTGAAGTAGCCACTGTAAAATCTGTGACTGAAAGATTCTGCTGCAGCATCAGGACCTGCCAGAAAAGGCAAATTTTCAGTGGAAAACAGGCAAATTTGCAAATTGGGTCAGTTAACCCCAATTAGTCCCTTGGGCTGGAACACTAATGAGAGCATAGCAAGCTGTAGTTCTGAGCTCAGAGAAAAGCTTACAGGGAGCTGGGGGTAGAACTCAAGATCAAAAAGGGTTCATGGAAGTTCACACTGAATAGCTTTGTTTTCTCTGCTATTTTAACTATGTTAGCTAAGGCACATTAGGAAATGCTGCCAAGAAATCACTTCCACCCCCAGAGAAAACATGTAGGAATGTGTGTGACCTCTCAGGCTCACAGGACACTGGATGATAGCCATTTAACCATGTCTCCCATGACAAAGTCTCCCCAAAAGCTCCTCATCCACACTGGCAGCCTGCAGGGCTCCTGCTCCTGTTGGACACTGGGTGCAGCCAGGCAGCTGTGACACTACACTGCCTTGCCTGGTCCTTGTGCTCTGCTTTGTTCCCAGGAGCCTCTGTCAGTCCAAGCTGCTGTAATTTCTAAGATAGTGGTTTTGATCACTTTCCTTACAGCAACTTACAGTTTCTTTAAGTAATGATTGCTTCCTTTGATTTCTTCTCTAATATGTTAATATCACACACTTCAAAGGCAACCTTTTTGTGTAAGGAGGCTGTAATGCTACATTTTGGGATTGCATATTAGTATGAACTCTGGAAATTTCTCCTTCAGTGACACATTTCCAGATGGCAGTTAGCTTAGCTCTCAAAACATAATAACCTTTATTTTATTTAATGCACATTTAGTTTTTTGTCATTCAAAACCACTTCAAGTTCTCTTCTAGTAAAATTTGAAATCCAATAGTATTTTATTTTAATCCAAGAAATTTGAAGACATTAGGAAGCCAGGATTCCCACACCATAATAACACAGGCTGCCTAAGTCATTGAATTTAGTCCTACCATCAAGCACCAGTTTGGCACTTTGCTCTGGAGAAGTCTGCTCCTGAATGTGGTACATCCCATGGAGCAGAACTCAATCTGAAATGCCACTCCAGACACAAACTTTAGACCACAATAAAAGAGGAAATGCTACAACTACAATAAACCATTGGAAAATCAAGGAGATATGAAAGGTATTGACATTGTTCTGGACTCCTGAAATGGCAAAAACTCCCTTAAATTTACACATGCCCACTGGTACATATCTCATTCTATACCAGGCAGGGAAGTACTCTAGAGGTTCCTACAGCAAAGATATATAGGGAAACTGCACATTCAGCTGCTGCAGAATAAGAAACTGAGATATAATTTTGAGACAGGCAATTTACTTGAAAATAGATCAAGCAGTGATCAGTGCATCAGCAGATGTGAACAAGCAAATTATTTCTGTAATGAATGGAAATGTAGTTCCAGGTACTGATATCCACTGGGACTTTTGCTGTTTATGGTATATTATGGGCTGAGACTTCGAGCAGAGCAGTTTTCCGTGTGGGTTTTCCTACATAATCTTGCTAAAATTTCTTTGGGCAGGCTAATGTCCCAAAGCATTAACCCTCTGGGGGTCTAGTTTACATTAAACTTTGTTAAAAAGGGTCAACCAAGCAATCTCAGGAGAGGTGTCTCACAGATGGGATGAACTGCCTGTCAAACATATCTGTTTTTGTTTACCTAGAGAGAGACCCAGCAGACTTTTAAACCTCAGGCAGCTCTTACTGAAATACAGCTGGAAAAGGAGACAAATTCCAGTCCTAACACCTCTGTGTCAACCACCCACCAGAAAGATGAAAGTAATGCTTCCTTTGTGCACAGATACACTGATAATACACATGCAATAGTGGTTGTGAAACATTCATACTTTTGTCAGAAGAGTGAACAATTTTAGCTCATGATTTAATCAGGATTTAGTGATTTATTGGAGTACCCACACAGAGCATTTTACAATGGGTAAAATAATGCATCAGAGCTATGTAAGGTTTTGTGTAACTGCATCTTCCTTCAAAGGTTTGCCTGTTTTGTTTCAGTTTGCTGTAACTTTGTTTGGAACAATTTTTTTCCAGAAAATATCTGAGCACTCCACATTATTGAAATGTCTCTAATTCAAGATGAGCTCTTGAGTTCAATGCTTGTTTTTTTTCCAGCATCTCTTCATAGCTTGATGACATTTCTCTGTTCATCTATTATTCATATAAGTTCTTTCCCCATGTCTACCTGAAGTGTTATTTGTAACTGAAGTACTAGGAATAGATAATTGCCTCTATCCCAACCATCAGACTCATGTGCTTCAGATACAAAGGAAATTCTGACCTAAAGGAAGTTTTGCTTAGGTTGCTAATGGGTGATATAAATTCTTGATTTGACATTTAGAAACCACTAGAACAGCTAGAACAGCTAAAGCTTGAGAATCTGAATTTTGATAGTGGCAGGATGCTGTAGTAGAACATGAATTGGCCACGTTTTATATTTAATTTTTTGGGTTTTTTTTTGTTTTTGTTTTTTTTTTTTTTTTTTTTGCAATAAAGACATCTGGATTCTTAGAATATTTAAAATGATCAAAATAATTTCCAATCAGAAGAAATACAAGCATAACAGCCCAATGGTTCAATCAATGTCTCAAACACAGCTTTGGATATGAAAAACCCCAGGAACATTTTACCCATAGAGGGAAACACAGCTCAACAGAGTATTTAATTATTTTCCCACTTTTTTTGGACATGGGGACCTCCTCTGCCAAACTGGGAGTTTCCACTGAAAATCTTGATTCTTGACAACATGATTGAAGGGGTTTGGCCACAGCTGTATTCTGAGAGTCTTTACATGTATGTAAGGGCTTCAGGTAAGACACAAAATAAAATGCAGTGTCATGTGGCCATGCCCATGAGCTCACTGGCTTTTTGTCCTTAAAGCTTTTGCTTTCTTTCATTTTCTGGACACAGTTTAAATGGTGGGCCCAGAATTAGTTGTACATCTCACTGATAATGTCTCAGACAAGCTGTGCAGGTAACAATGCTTTAACTCTGCTTTGAAATGGATTTTTTTTTTCCAAAAAATGAAGTCATACAAATAATAGCTGCAAGTTTTATTTTTACCCTCTTTTTGGAGTACATAAAGAAAATAAATCTCTTGCCAATCCTGAAAATACATGGGTGTAATGCACAGATTCAGTTTTTCAAAATCATGTCAGACAAAAGTTACATGGGTCATGATGTTGACACCTATTATCTGCATCCCATTTATCTCTCTATTGAAATTGTTATATATTCCTATCCCCATTAATAGACTGGAATTCCTTATGTTCACTTCCTTTAAGGCAATTAGTGCATGCTTAGGATCTAAACTCTGATTTAAATGGTAGCTCATCTGTGTGAGGAGGACCCAGATACTAAAGAGCACTAATAAAGCACTACTAAAGCAATTTAACAGAGTTAGTTGGATGGGGCTCTGAGCAATCTGGTCTAGTGAAAGGTGCAAGAGTCCATGGAAGTAGAAGATTTTTAAAGTCCTTTCCAAGCCAGGGTATTCTAGGATTCTATGATAGTTGCCTTATAGTAGTGATGCTGTCTTAGCCTATACATTTACTGCCTTATGCTTGAGAACCTCAGCTGGAAAATGACCAAGCCTGTAAGTGCCTAATCTGTATCAAAATAATATAGGAAAGAAAATTGATAACCAACCTCTGGGGAGACTTCTGTTATTCCAAACTGGGATAAACTCTGATGCAAAATGTTGATATTAAGGGAACGCAGCACTTCTTCAGATGGGAGCGCCTCAGAAATTCCTGGCTTCCTGTTCAGTGGGGACACAAACAGTTCCACACAGTTCTTCTTCCCCTAAGGAGGAAAAAAAAACAAAACAGCAAAATCATAGGAGGGGTCTGACATAAAATAATCTCTGATGTCTGTAGATCGCAACTATAATTCCAAAGACAAAAGCACGGAATATAAAGGTTGCAACCTGCTCTGTCTTTTGCCTGTCTGTAAATCCCAGCAGACTGAGGAAGAAAATCCTATACTTGGGCATGTGTGCTTTGTTTCAATCAATATTGACAAGGCAGACTTTTCCTGAATCTAGTGTCATTAAACAATCAATGTACCATCGTGATAGGAGGAGCCATGGGATGGGGGCAATGGCAATGTGCCAGTAGGGATTTTAGCAGGTAGTTCATCTGATCTGAGCTGAAATAGGAATGCTTAGTATAATGCTGGGATATTTGGACATCACTTTCTAGACCCTTGTCAACACATTGCAGGCACATACCACAATAGTCCTTTCATTTGACTGCAGTGGAACTTAATATGGTCCAACAAAATTAAAGGACCAGTGAAGTTTTGTTAACACTTAATGGGCAACCTGAGAATGTCCACTCCCCTGTCTCTCAATTCTTGCCCTTTGATGGCTTTGATACAGTCCTGGTAGCCTAAGAGGCTCTGTATTAGATGTGATGCCCACTCTGTTTCAAGGTAACAAAAGGAAAGAGGGCTTTTCTGCTGTGATGGACTTGAGCAGCACGTGAGAGAGCTCTGATGTCCAAACAGGATGTGGGAACCCTGGCTCCCCAGGGCTATGGCCAGCATAGCTGACACTGTGGAGTAGAGTGCAGATGTGGGGGATTCCACACACATGAGGTAGGCATGGAGCTGCTCCCTGCATTGCTGCCTGGGCAGGCAAGAACCTCACTAGTCTGCTTATTTGTTATTCATGATTATGGGATGGGAGAGATCAGTTCAAACTGGGATAACCTTGATTTCCCCAGCCTCCTTCCCATCACCTTGAATGTGCATCTTTATCTCTACTGAAGTGAAAAAAAAGACATCTTTTGCTATTCTTAAAATACCTTTGCATAAAATACTCCTTGCATTTAAAGCAGAGCTGCACAGAAAGGGACTCTTTCAAACACATTTGCCCTAAATCTGTCCTCTATGCTCTCACTTGTGCTGCTGGTCCATCTGCTCAACAAGAATGGTAAGGACACTGGCTACTGGTGGCAGCTGAAAAAACTGATTTGAGGCTGTGGTTGTACTCAGCCAACCTTCAATGGGAAGGGGACTGCTGCTGTGTGCAGGTCACAGGCACCAGGCAAGGCTTGGTGGGTATGCAGCTTTCCCAGAGTTTTGTGCCTCCTCAGTTTGAGTTTCTCTATCCCATTAAAGGACCTTCATGGGAGGAGGATGTACTGGAAAGGTTAAGGAGACACTGGAAACACTGAGTTAATATTTCCTGGCACACTGTGTGTTACATGTTAGAGGTCAGCAGGCCGGCTGCTACCCCTGTGCCCATCCACATCCACATCCACATCCTGGCTTCCAGACTCCTGATCACTTCTGAGAGCTGCTCACTTGGGAGTGAGTCACCTCACCTCACTTCAGTTGTCTACCTCTGAAAGTCAGCAGAGAGGGACTGGCATCTCTAGAGAAATATTCAATCCATCCTAAGATAATCAAGATGGATCTCAATGCCTCTTCTGGAGTTACTATCCTCTCTACTGCTTTTACAGGGAGCCTAGATGAATAGTTTAGACTATATTGAAACAAGGCAATATAAATTTTGATTTGCTCTGCTTGCATGCCAGTACTCTGTGTGAGAGGAACTGTCTCATGTTAGAAAGATGAAAAATGGGAATATCATCTCCTAAGATACATTTGTCTTCCTTGTGAATTTTGACCATGTGTGATTTTTAGAGCAAACAGGGGAAAAGTTTGCTTGCTTTCCTATATTGCTGAAATATTGACTCATAGAAGAACTTTTATAGGTGTTGAAAAGACTAATAAAATAATAGTACATACTGTATTCTGGGCTATATACAGGTGAAGAATGACATTATCTCTTCCTTTAAATTATAAATGAGAGGAGAAAGCAAAAGGCAGTGGAGCCAGTAGGAAAAAACAAGAACATTTCTTCTGTTTATTTGCATGATTTCTAAAGAACGTAATAAGAAAGCTACCAGGTGATTCAGTATGTTAAAATGCACATCTCAGACTCCAAAACATTTCTCATTTAATTGTACTTTTCTCTGAATAGGTCTTTAAACATTTCATTCTGGTCAATGTAGAGGACAAATGAAATTTAGCATTTCTTGTCATGAATGAATGAGATTCCTGAAGAACATGAAAAGGGCTGCAGTGCATTCCTATTGATCTTTTTCACTGTAGTTTTTGTGAGATCTTTTCTCACAGAGACATTACTTGAAGGAGTTTTATAATCCTTTTTGATGGATACAATCCTATCAGCTTTCAAGGCAGAAAATACTTGTGTGCTGAACCTGTCAGTTTTCTCCCCTAATATTCAATATGCACATGGAATAAAAAAGCTCTTATTCCCTCTGCAAAGTGAATTGAAAGCTAGCTATACACACATGATGTTGGATTTTCTTGCTTCATGGTAAAATTGTCATAAAAAAGAGTGTTAAGTATGCATACACAAAAAACCATACAATGACAGTTGATTAAGAAAAGCCTTTTTTGCTAGAACAAATTCATACTACAACCATCTTTTGCCAATAAAATACTGTAATCTACAAGATAATTTCTGAGGACAGATTATTATAGCAAAATAACAAAGCATGAATATTAATATTGTAGATGACATTTAATTTACTAATGGAAAGTTTGAGGATAAATTGTGAAGATGCCTTTGAAAGGATGAATCACATGTATTTTTGAGCAATATTCAACCTTTGAGAAACAAAGCATGAATAAGGTGTGAACATGAAAAAGAACTGCATTGGAAAACTAAGGGATAAGCAATCTCCTTATGAATAGGACAAAAAAGAGATTTATCTGGCTTAGCTGAGAATGGTGCATTTTCAAATGAAAATTTAAATAATTTTGTAATGGGGATCTATATTTCTGCAGTGCAGTTGAAGAAATGGAATACGTATTTTTCTGTTCTATTTAATCGCACTCTTCCACAGTGACAGGAAAATAAATTTAAGAGAAATTAAATAAATCTTTATCAAAATATACAGAGTTTTTTGGTACCTACAATGAGTCTGTTGATATGAACTTGCTGAGGTAACAGTCCCAGTGCTGCTGCCACTCCTTGGCGAAATATCCGAAGCAATGTGATATTCAGCTTGTTTACATCCATTTGCAGTGTCTGAAAAACAAAACCAGTCCAAATGAACTCCTTGCTCAAGACATTTAGTTCTCATGATGAATGATCTCTGGGGCTTTTCACTAATTGTTGTTTTTTTTTTCCCCTGTAACAATAATCTGTGTAATCTATGTGCATCAAATATATATAATAAGTCCAAAGGTACATTTAAGTACCTTAAATGGCATTCATTAGCAAAGTACCACCTTTACCCAAGTACACTAAGAACAGGTTCCAGATGGTTTTGTTTTAATTCCTTGGACAAGTCACAGTGTTAAAGATAATGCAATTACTACCTTAGAAATGAAAGTCAAGCATTAAACACCAATGCATCCTTAAAGAATGAGATGTTGAGTTTGCACAATGAAAGTTCTTTTGGAATATTGTCCTAGCATATGTCCCTGAAGGTGAAGAGTGAGTCAGACTTAGTGAAATCATATAATTTTAATTTTGATTAACAGTTTCTGAGATCAGAATTGAAACATTCTGGATACATTCCCCATGCTGAATTTCCTAAAGATTCCTCATGCAAGTCACAGGATGAGACAAACTATAGCACTGAAGCATTTTCTTTCTATGTATTAGAATTATAAAGAAATTTAGAAGTTTCCTCAAGTTCAGATCGTTTTTGTAAAGTCAGTGGAATTTTACCAAAGAAATAATTTAGGCTCAAATCTTCTGTGTCCAAGAAGTCCCAGATATTGGATCCTCACATCGTGACTGCCTGATAGACAGTATTTCCCTTTTGGTACTCTGGGGTCTGTTTCTTTGCTTTCATGTGCCTTTTGCAGACAATATGTAGTGAAGAGAGGAAAGATGACTATGTCAGACAGCCACAGGATTCCAATGCTTCCTCCAAAACTTCTGACTTAGGAAGTTACTAAGTTCTGCCTGAGCCAGTTGACTTGAGATAAAAAAATATTTTTATTTTAAGTTTCCTATCTAGAGCCATGGGCCAGCTTGCTGCTCTGAGGAACCAAGCAGGTTCCTTCCTTTCTAAGCAGAACTGCATAAAGAGAATTAATATCCAATGGGTCGTATATCACATTGTTAATATGGTTATGGTTCAGAAAGAAAGGAAACATTTATCTCAAAGAAAAACAACATCACACATTTTGACTACTGTTTTTTATCAGTATTTATAAAATATAATATAAAACCATAAAATATTTGCTTTCCTTTTCTACTATTGATTTCATTTTTCTGTCAGTACTGAGTATTTTTCTTTCTTTTCCTCCCTTTTTCTCATTTTTTTTTACACTACTGGGATTTTCAGGTCTTGATGTATGAGATCTGCTTTTACCACACAACAGAGCTTTAATTCAATCAGTATTATAAGACTCTTCAACTAAAATACTCATTCTACCCTGGTGTTATCAAAATGCAAAATCTTCTTTTCTTTACATCTTCTTGAATTAGACATCCTCAGTGGTTACAAAACTCCTCCAGCTTCATACTGAAATAGAGAGATGTCTTGAGAGGGGGTATTTGGAGGTCTTGTTCTGTATCCCAGACTGACTCATGGAACACCTAACAAGAATTGGTTTGAAGCTGTCACTACACTGAGAAAGCCTGGCCTGAAGGTCTTGAGTAACTGAGAAAGGGAGTTGCTGCTGAAATAGAAAGACTGTCATGAGGGTCCCTAGAGATCCATAAGGATGGCATAAAGAGTGTCCAAGCTGGTGACCCTGAGTTATGGGGTTAGTAATAACTGTTGTTACTGAGCAAGATTAGCAGGCATAAAATCAAAATACTTTAATTTAAACATACTTCAGCCAGGTATTATAACACATTAATAGAGATATTGTTGAATAGGCCTCGCCGATCAAGGCACGGAAATGAAACAGCCAAAAAAATATCTAGCATCAGAGGAAATGGAACATCTAAAAAGTTATAAGTAGGTAATAAATTCTCATAGATTTAGTATACTGGGATTGTGGTTCATCATATCCAGGGACAGTAAAATGTGGTGAAACTCCATTATCTTCAGGAGAGTCACATTTCTGCCTACCAGGTCTCCATTGAGTCCACTGTGTCCTTTAACAAATATTTATCCAAGGCTGCAGTGTGTGTGTCTCTCTAGCAGCTACATTGTCCTTTGTGGTTCTGGGGGAAGCCTGAAGACCCCATTTCTCTGTAAGTCTGGCATCAGCCTGCTTAAAAATCTCACCTGGCCTTGCACACAGAGATTACAGGACCCTTTTAGATAACTTCTCAAGCCTTATCTCAGGATGCATCTTCTGCAGCTATAAAGATTTTATTTTTTTAAACATTTCATTGCGAAAAAATCCCAAGAAAAAAATCTCAGGAAGAAGCATCTCACATTGATTATAAGAACATTGCTTTGCTGTCCACTGAAGGGATCTGCTTCTCCTTTTCTGCTGTCAGTGTGAATCTTAATTCCTTGGAAATTACATCAAAAATTAAGTATTACAGGTCACCTTTTTCTACTTCAGAAAGCACAAGGGAGTGCATTTGATTCTTCCTGTCAAAAGGAAAGCAAGCAATCCAGAATCTGTCACTTTAATAATGAAATTTCTAACTCAATCAGTGAACGGTAATTTACATAAATGCTTGATGGAATCCCAAGAGCACCTACTTTAGAGTGAGGAGAACACCACAAATGTGCTCTGTGCTCTCTATTATCCTTCTTTTTGGTATTGTATTCATAGAAGCATAAAGCAGAACTGGACTAGATTGGAAATTTATCAAGTTCATTTATACTGTGGCCAACTCTGGGCACTTACAGTAAATGACAGGAACAGGGCAAGATTAGAGTCTTTTCCCAAGTTCATTCTGACAAGATCACAGCTAATTTATGTCTGTTCAGCACAGGCAATGGTTCTCCTCAGTAAGAATGTTATCACTGGTCTGGGATGAAGGCAACACTTGGGGGCATCATATTCTTGCCTCTGGCATGTGCCTCCGGAAGGTGGCTGAAATTTAAATCTGAGGGTCTGGTGCAAAATTGCCTTTCTGCAAATCCTTAAGTATAAAAATTTTTGTTGAGAAAATTTACTCAGAGGAAACAGAAAAGAAAGAATATAGAAAAGAGAAAGGGAAAAGAAGTCTTAAGTGTTTCTAGCAGAAAATTGTCAAAACTTTATTAAAATTTAAATATTTTAATATTAATGTGCCATTCCGAGGCATGCCTAAAATACTGATTTGACCATAGTTCACAAAGGTAAGAGATGAGGATAGGAAACTGCTAATGGATGAAGTACGAATGCATCAATACCTGTACTTGGACAAACAATATAAAGTGTCATTATTAAGAGAATCACTCCTACAATGGAAACCTGACCAGCCATTTACAGGTTATAATTACAAAAATGAAATCCTTGAGTTCTACCACCACCTGCAAAAAAAAGAGTGAAATTTGTAAAGTAATCCATCTAAATAAATAAAACTAAGCATCAACATAGATATACAAGTTATGTCTTACTGTGTTCCTCTAGCCGCTCCTTTTGCTTTGGAAAAGAAAGGGCTGAAACATCCCAGTAAAACAGCACTAATCCTTTACCCTTGCTCCTCTGCAGTGTTTATCATGGATTGCAACCACCTCCCCAAGGAGGTTATAATTTTGAATCAGCTGCTTCTGTTGGCAGTAGCGACTTGTTGAGCCCAGGGGCGAGCACCCTGGACGGCTCATTTTCCTGAGCAATTACCACCTGGATATTGCAGCTGTGGCCACGGTTTCCAGGTTCCTCTGATCCAGTAAAAAAGGCAGCTTGAAGGGAAGGAGCTTCCTGCTTCTAGCAGAAAACTTGGGAAGACAGAGTTCCAGAAGGGGAACTCAGTACTGATCATTCACAACTGACATCCTACAGGGGATTTTAATAAAGATCTTCATGCTAAAGGGACAAAAAAAATCTCTAACATGAAAGGGAACGTGTAACACAGAGTCTGAAATAATATTGTTAGAATATTACAATAAATCACAATTTGCCAGGTCAGGTTCTGCTTCTCAAGGAAAGTTCAGAGAAGCAACTCCTTATATTTTCCTTATCATCAGTTGTATCCTTTTGCAATGAGCTTCAAATATACAATTCCATTTCTATCCATTGTTGCTGCCCCAAAACTCTTTCTAATCCTCCCACCATTATTTTTTTATCCTACCATTATTTTTCTTAAGAACAAAAAAAATCAAGGAAAAGGACGATTAAAGGTGACAGTATATATCTTAACAACAGTTCTATTTTGTGCTAAAACAAAAATTTAAATAAACACACTTATTTAGTTAAGCCAAACAAGTGAGAAAGCTCAGAATAGAGTTTTCTTACTTGCCTGCACTCCAATTATTTATATATGTTTTTTAAAAAGCCAACAAAAATGCCATAAAATGTGAGGATTTTCTGCACTAGAGCAAATATTGCAGTATGGCTGAGCTATGGGTCCATCTATCTAAGCACCCTGATCTGCAGCCTGCACATACAACCAAAATAAAGAGGTATTTATCAGGGGGGATGTTGAAAGTGTTGAAGATGTATTTGTACAGTTCAATATTTGAGATTGCAGCTGCACTGGGCATCAGGTGAGTACCTTTGGCTGGCTCAGGTGCCTGATACACATGCACAAAATATTTCTGCCTTCTAAAATTATGTGAGTTATGTGTCACAGCAACTTTAGTGTCTCACTTAGTCCATGAATCACATGGGAGGCAGCATATCCCTAGCCAGAATTATGCAACTACAACAATGCATTATGCCAAGTGCCACTCCAAAGGGACTTTGCCCTAAACCAGACTGGTATCTGAGGAGCATTCACTTCTCTCCCATTTACCTCTCCCACTATCATATGATTTTCCCCAGGAGGAAAGACCTGCCCTTTTATGAGGTCCACATTAAACTTTGAATTATGTCTGTAAACTAAGATAAAATTCTCATGGGTATAAAATAAATTATTCCTAGTGATTAAATAAAGTTACTTCATATTTCCGTGTATTTGTGCTAAAACACAACATGACTAGAAATATCAGTCTGTATTTTAGATATTTAAATACTTCCAATGTCAGGGAGCAATTACTGAATAAAGAGTAGTGAAAATAATGAGAAATAGTAGAAAAATCACAGGCATACATTTGAGTTTATAAGAACTGGTGAAAAGCAATGAGAAACACTCTTGACATGGAACATGCTTCTAAGTCATCCATTTTCTAATGAGGAGACACTGGGCCTGCAAAACAATCCCAAAAATCACATTTAGACTGCAAAAATACAAGTGCTTGTCCAAATAGTACTTGGGTGATGAGAAAATAGAATTCTAAGTTGGTTCTCTATAAATATTAGAACAAAACTGATAGGAATAGGTTACTTTGATTGCTTCAGTTCTGAATAGTCCAGGGGAGTTTAGTATATTTGTATGTTGCTTTTGAAGATGCGACAATATAGAATTTCACTCACACTTTTGCTAGGAAAAAAATCCCAAACCACATCTGTTATGAAAAATTTTTTGTTTGAAATAAGCATAATATTTCCTGGAATGATGTATTTCTCTTATAGTATTAAATAGCAATTTTGGCTCTTGATCAATTTTTTATGAAAGCATATAGATTTAAATATTTATGTGTTATTAGCTCTCTGAAATAAATCAAAGACAGAAGTAACACTGATGAGAAATATAGGGTTAATCCAATTAGTCCAGATAGCTATATGGCCTCCCCTCAAAGTGATTTTCAAGCAAATGTTCATTAAAATATAAGAAAATAAAAATTTATAAATCAAAGGAGTCTTTCCCACACTGTGATTAATCCACAGACTTTTACACTACAGGAAGCTGGAGAGACCAAATACTGAATATGAGGTAAAAATAGGGCTGAAGGCTTATGTGGATGTTGAAAGTCACTTATGTCCCTGGAAACTACATACTACAAGACATACTACAAGCCTTGTCATACTTAGTACATAGCTGATTATCACATCTCTGTCTATCAAACTAAGATGAACCCTAATGCAACAACAGAAGAATGTTCTCAATCTGCTGTTGCAAGGTTTGAGTGCTGCCCATCACCTTGGGCTAGAAGCTGGGTTTCATTCATGTCCTGTTTGCATGGGTAGGTACCAGCTGAAGGCACTCCTAGAGACTGCAGCATCACAGATGTTGAAGGCACCATACCAGCTGTTGAGGTGATGCCAGGGCACTCCACTGGCATCCACTACTCAGACTGGCAAAACTGCCCTGGAGGTGGGTGTGTGATATGACTAAACTGGTTTGCCTCAGCTGTGTGACAGATTTACATTTCTTTTTCCAGGGAGAAGAACTAATTTCTCAAATGAGATCAGCTGATTTGATCACTTCTGTAGGAAGCATCAACACAAGAGTGAGAAACACTCCATCTGTGAGGTCTGGCTCCTGGCCACGATTCCCTCAATTGCTCTTGGGCAGTGAGTCAGTCAGCTATGGGAAGGCTTTATGACCTTCATTGATGATTGAAGAGTACAATAATGAAATTCAGACTGCTAAGGATAAGGTTTGTTAATGCCTGTCTTCAAGAGGTGCACTTCAATTTCTACCAGTCCTATGTTTTGCATTAACCTCTGGGCTTGTAGTCTCTCAGAAAAGATAAGAGCGTGGTGCAACAAGGTAACGAGGATTTACAGATCACATCTAATGAGAATATACAGAATAGTTGTGTTTATTCCAAAGGAAATCTCAGTTTCATTCTCCTGGCCTCTGAGTTGTGTGGTCATTGTTGTACCACAATGTGAGATAGTGGGGTGACAGTCTGAAACTGTGTGTAACACTATCCTCACAATGCTCATGGTACTCAGTTCCCTTTACCTCTTTCCTGTTGTGCATCAATGCATCAATCATTAATCATGTATTTGGAAGTCAGAAAGTATGTACAGGTTCCAAACACTGAATGCACTGCAGATTTTGAGAAACTACCATCCCACAGTCCCTACAACTCAGTAGGGGAGTAACCTTATTCAGAGCCCAGAAAACTTAATAGGACATTTCCTGAGTAAAGGTGTTGCAGAATTCCATATCCTAAATACTTGGTATGCATGCTTGTCATTGTTGAGGGGCTTTAGGAAAGAAGAAAAAAGTTACCTACTGTCCATGGGACACAATTTTGATGCAGCCTCACCATTAAATAATACCAATGTCAGTAGGTCTCTGTACGGTGGGAGCCCTTTGGAAGGGGAAAGGAAAGGAGCAGGAGGCTGCAGTAGTTCCTCTTGTTCTTCATGGCTGTTTTTAAAAAAATTGACAACTATTTTAAAAAATATTAAATTAGGAGCACTTGCAATTACTGCCAATTGATAACTGATGGATGAGGGGCTGAAATGTTGCTGGCCTTAGCAAGTCTGCCTCAGTTATATTGCTTCTACTGCTATGGGAATAATAGAATTTGACTCTTCATGGAATTTTTTATATTTTAGTAAGATGGAGGTCAGATATACAACTTTTAGTAAGATCTGGAGGTAGAATACAACTTTTCAGCATCTTTCACAGACAATTTAATGTTGTTCCCAAAAGTTACTTCCTGTCTTTTTTTTGTTTAATCAGCACCTTCATTTCTTCAAGGACAGGGATTTTCTTAATCACAAGGTATTTCAGTTTTCTTAAAATAACAGCTGAAGTTCATTCCAAAGCTCTGATAGCTTTCTGAGCTTTTTCCTGCATCTATCCACCTTTCCCTGCCCTCCTCCCTTATGGCAGACAGTTACAAAGGACAAGATGATGGAAAAACACAAGACAATGCAGAGATTTGGAAACACAAAGAGAGCTGCGAGAGCTCAGCTGAACACTATTTCAACCTTTTTGTTCTTTGAGAGACATGTATAAAGAGCTCCATAAAATTTTCCTATCTGTCCTTATTCAATATTGGCAAAAAATGTATTCCCTGCATTGCAAAGGAAATTCATGGTGCTATTATGTCCAGTACAACTTCTATGCACAGCGTGATTGTACCAGTCACATCCTATTTCATCATCCCAAAGCCAGCTGTAATCCTCAGAGCAAATAGATCCTTTTGAGCCTGTTCAGCACAGCACTTTAGAATATGTTTGGTTTTTTCTATCCAATTATTAAACTTCTAGGTAAAGCCAGTGTAAAATTCTAAATGCCAGAAACCCAGTATTGTTTCTTCTGCTCTTTTTGTAAAACCCTCATTTCAGATATTAATTCTGTCCAATTATTAAATTTCTAGGTACAGCCAATGTTAAGTTCTAAATTACAGAAATCCAGTATGTTTCTTCTTGCTCTTTTTGTAAACCATCATTTCAGCTATTTTTTCTAAATGATTTTGTTACTGAAGTTTGAATTCCCATTACAACTTTGTATAGTGGTCCTTAATACAAAAGACAGTCAAAATGCCTTCTAGAAAAAAGTAGCAGACATAAAACCCCACCCCAAAACCATCCTTTTCCTTTTATCTTCAGAATTTAAATTTTTTTTTTTTTTTTTGTATCAGGCATGGATATAAACATATATATAAGCTTACAAACTAATGAAGAACAAAACTAGAAACATAAGATAAACAGTAACTTCCATATCTTTCAGGAACTGATGTGGCCAAAAGACTCCCTTTGACTTACTCTTGTTCATAATCTTTCTCTCTGCTTCAGAAATCAAAGTAAGATTCCAGTACTGCTGACATCCTAGCTTTCTCATGCATTTAGTTTCAGAGACAATTTTTATTGCTAGTTTCAGATGAACAAAATCTACCTGAACTCAGATATAATGGGAATATTGTAAAAAGAGGAAAATGCTTTCCCTTTTTTGTCATAATCATAGTTCTCTGCAGCTCCTGGGCACAGGAGGAAAAAAAATTTTGAAATACATCTGGAGAAAATAAAAAAAAGTCTTAAAATACATTTGGCTCAACTGGAATGGAGGTATTTACATATACAACTGTTTTTGTGAGTTTCCTGAATAAAGCTCATGTCCCAGACTGGAGTAATGGACCAACACAGCCAAGGCTTTGAAAGTAAGAAGCAATTTTTAGACTTCAGCTCTTGAGGGATCAGAATCCCATTTTCAGGAAACAAATGTCTGATAACAAGGGCTGTTTAGCATGATGCAATTCATTGGTATGTTTTGGATCCTTATCTGCTTTCAGGCTTTTAGCCCAAAGTCTCTTTATAGACATCATTATCACCACAATCACAAATTATTGAAATAAAACTTGTATTATTGATTTTACACTTCCTACTTTAGCACTCCAAATCAACATGAACCCTGGACAGACAATACAAGACAACCTGGTAATTCTGGACTTATGTTCCTTTTATCATTTTTCACTTTAATAAAGTTAAGCATAATGAAGCTAAAGTCTTGGGGGCTTGAATTCTTTTCTTAGATAAAATCTGAATTACTTTCGGTTTTATTCTGTTATGGAATCACATGACTGATGGAATCATAAGACTGAACACATCACTTTGTCCCAAGTTTTAGCAAAACTAGCACTGTAAGTTCTGAAACAAGAAAGAAGATGAAATGACAATCATGATTTTGGCAACTGTCTCAGGAATTTAGACCTTCTGAAGATGCTAATAGTGAATGCATTTCAGAAGCTTTTAGCTAAAAAATTCCCTTTCCCATGATGTGGTGAGCAGACTGGATTTTCCTCTTTTGTCTAGTACTAAAGAGAGGAGGCACAGGTGAAAGGAAAACAGAAATACCAACTCTTCAAATATTTAAGGATAGTTTTACCTTAACAATTCCTATAAATGTTAATAACAATATTGTATTTTTGATAAGCAGGTTTCTGGCTTTGATAATAGTATCCATACACTGTGACTCAGATGCCCTAATATAGAACAAGTTTTCTGGCTCAGCTATTGGAGACAAAGTTTTCTAAAATAGCTTTTGGGTTAATTTGGGGGACTTTTCTTTAAAGGGAGCTCCATTTGTGAGGTCAAAATGAAGACAGGAGGTCAAATATGAAGCACAAATTTGTACTGCCCTGTACTTGAAACTCAGTAGATTCCCAGTGTTTTTGTGTCTGCTGTTCTGTGCAGGCAGGAAGAGATGCCTGTGAAGAAACACTCAACTTCCCAGATACTGAGTGTCTGGCTCTGATCCAGAGCAATATCTGTTTTATACCTGTCATCTCAAAACAAAAGTCCTGCAAATGATGGCAAGAGGACATCTATACTCCATTAAAAACCCAACAAACAGGACATCCACCTTATATCCAAGGAAAGAGACAACAGCATCTGTGCTTGCTAATAAGAGGCTGTATGGCTTCTATCTCAGTTGGTATACAGATAAAATATATGGCCTAACCTACCAGTGGAGTTGTGTTACTTCAACAAACCCAGAAGTTAACTGGGAAAAAAAGCTACAAAGCCTCAGGAAAGTGGAAAAGCATTACTTAAATTTGTATGTTCATGTTACACTTTTTTTTCACAGTATCATGCAGAGAAAGAAAGGAATATCATTGGAGACTATGGTTATTGCTGTCTATTTATTTATACATAATAATGCCTAACTGATCTTTAGCTTGTTTTGAAAAAATATCTCAATTATCTGTCCTTTAAAAGTCTCATTCCCATTTGCAATGATAAGACAGAAATCCATTTTGCAAATGGTCCTAATCAGCAAAGGTTTCTGGAAAGAAAATCCACTGACATTATCCCACTGAAATATGACTTCCAGAGAGACACTGCACACAGCAGGACACAGATGCCTGTGCACAGGAGCAAACAATGGATCCAGTCCATGTTGGATTAAACATGCACTTTATTTGCAAAGATGTAGATGTGAATTTACTGGAGAGATTTAGAGAGCTTTATTTCCTGCACTATCCTCACTTCCCACTTCCCTGCTGTGTTTTATCTTCTCTTCACACCATGCTGGCAAATCATGTATTTTGGACAGCTTTCATGTCCCATCTTTTACTCCTCCAAAAGACAGAGACATCACAGTGTTGTGCAGCAGTCTAAATGTATATATTATATCCATTCATCTCCTCTCTTGTCAGCCCTGCACAGCAAAGGCCTTATCATACAACTCAATATGATGATGCAGTCCCACTTCACCACCCAACAGGATGGCAAGACAGAGTACCAGAGGTGTACATACAGCAACAGGCTCATCCCCATCTCTACCATAATTTTATTATCATGCCTTTGCATACAGCAAATTGCCCTATATCCAGAAACCACCATTACACTACAAAACAGAAGGGTATTATGTGACCTCAATGAAAAATTGGTAGGCTCCTGCAATTGGGGTACCTGATTGCCAACATCATTAGGGCTGGCAGGGATCATCCTCTGCCTGCCAACTAATCTCATTTTTGCATTTTCTTTGAGTTAGAACTAAAACCAACAAACCTGCCTCATGAGCCTCATCACTATATTGTGTCTGTAGTAGTGGAGGAACGCTCATTTCACTACCCAAAACAATGTTGAAAAAAAATAATGGACCATCAAAGGAATAACTCTATGCTGCAATGAAGAAAGAGACAAAAAGATTAACTAAATGGCTATTCCAGCTTCTCATTTCTACAATCTTTTCCCCATTAAATATAAAATTCCCAGAAAAACTTCGAGGAAATGGCCTGATTAAATGCATGAAGGGGAAAGAGTAAGACCTGTGCTCAGCAAGAGCTCACTTAGCCCCACAAGAACTGATGCAGCTCCTGCTGAATTCCTTGGAATGTATTTCTTCAGAGGTATTTTGGACTGCTGCTACACTGACCTAACCAACAACATGGGTTTCAAATAGACAGAACTGTTGTTATTTGCAGAATCATCTCTTGGTTATCCATATGGTGATTTTATTTCTTCCTTTACTACTGCATACATTGTATTTCTTGGGTTGGGTCTTTTTTTTCAGGCAGGTACAACATGGTCCAGGATGCTGCTGTCTCATCTGTTAAAGGCAGAGCTGCTTCTATTCTTTCTAAACAATTTCAACAACATCATGAAGGTCTATGTCATGCTGAGTGACAGAGAGAGCAAGAATACAAGGAGAAGGAAAACTTAGTAATTCTCAGTTTACATTTGTAGCTCTTTTTATATGGACATGTAGTTCTTTTCATGGTTCTTCTAACAGGGGACTACAAATATTCATTAGGTCTGAATAATCAAAAATACACAAAGGTCAAGTGCTGCTTATCTTGTAAACATGAAAAGGTATGTAATGTCAATGCTGTAAGTAAAACGATTTGGACACCCAGCACAGAATTCTGGCCAACATCCCCTGCCATCTCTTTTACTGGGTTTTTGGAGATTGTATTTATATTTTATGTCAGAAAATCTTAGTGTTCTAACCCTAACAATAGTTAAAAATTTTAAGATATACATAGATTTTAAAGTACAAAACCAGTAAACTTCCTATAGATCATTTACAAAGACCACAAAAATCTATATTCTCTTTATGTATTATCTCCTGAGTTCATCGATTCATAGAATGGCTTGAGTTGGAAGGGATCACAGAATTAATTTACACATAATCAACCCCTCTGGCATATTCAGGGACAGTTTCTCCTAGAACAGGTTGTTCAGTGTCTCATTCAACCTTTCCTTGAACATTTCCAAGGAGGGGGCATCCCCAATTTCTCTGGAAAACCTGTTCCTGTGCCTCACAGGGAAGAGTTTTTATTTTTGATATCTAATTTAAAGCTACTCTTTCAGCTTGAAGCCATTCCCCCTTATCCTGTCACCACATGGCCTTGTAAAAAGTTTATCTCTATTCTTTTTGTGGGCTCCCTTCAGGTACTGTAAGGTCATCCTGAAACCTTCTCTTTTTCAGGCTGAACAATCCCAATTCCCTCAGCCTTCACAGGAGAGGTGCTCCATCCCTCTAATTAATGATGGCTCTCTGCTAGACTCACTCCAACAGGCTGGTGTCCTTCCTGTGCTGGGGACCCCAAAGCTGTTATATTGTACTTAGCCATGTGTGTTCTTTTCTGTCTGTAGCATGTATTGTATAGAGATTCTTCTGTTTTATTAAGAACTACTTTTACAGTTAATTGACATCATAATATATTATATAGCTAATATACAAAAACACAAGACAAGCATTTAAATTATTTGCATAACCTGAATGAGATGGGAACTTCATCATGTCAGCTGAATAGTGTCTTTTTTTATCTAATATAATTTGAAAACATATTTATGATTCATGAGTCTTTTAAAGTTAGACTGAAATTAGATATTTCAAGGTTTAACTTTGCACCTGTGAAGTTTTAAAATTTCATTTAAATTTTGTATTCTGTTTCTTCTGTCTTCTGCACTAGCAATTCATATAGAGATTATAGAGATCATAGAGCAGCTATGAGAAATAATACATTTTCAAAAATATTTTTCAAAAATCAATGAATAAATAATGTCTTTCTATTTTGTAAGAGTCCAAATACATTTAACCTTTAACTTGAACAGCCATTCTGCCATTTATGTAAGTAAAAATTTCAAATTTTAATTCAGTGACTCAAACCTTTTAATCTTAATATTTTTAAGATGGTTTAGTAAAATAAAGTAGAATTGACAGCTACATAAGAAAACCAACAATTTTTGTTATTTAAAGATGTTTCTCACAAATTTTTCATGCAAGAAAGAAGCTGCTAGTTGACAGTTTATTTCCTTAAGGAAGATGAGTTTTTGGATATATGAGACTTTTTATGGTCATATATATCCTTAGGATATTTATGCACACCTGTGTATTTAAACTTCAAATACAATTGAATACATGTAGAGCTTTACTTTTTAGTAGAGGATGTAGTTGTTTACTTTAGATTGAAGAAGTGTTACATCTGGTAGTAAAGAGAAGCTGCAGTGCTATTCTTGGTTCAAAGATGAAATAAAGTTATGTGATGAGAGCTATTACTAAGAAGCATTAACAGACTGCTCTAGAAACCTGGAAAAGCAGAGAGAGAATTGAGAATACAGACCTAATGTTATCAATCAGCATCCACCCCCCATGAGAATTTTAAACTCCAACATTCAAATTCCATTAGGTAAACTTGATGAAAGGCACAATTTCTCACCCACAGTGATACTTGTACTTCTGTACTGGTTTTAATTTGGGGTTTTTTTGGACACGAGTTTGTTTGCATAACAAGGCTGTAAATCAGCATTTCCTGAAGAGCCTTATAATGAATATGACCTTAAGTTGGGGCTGCACATCTATCTGCAGGCTGCTTGGAATTCTGACAACAGTGACCATGGCAGTGGCAGTGCTACCCCAGCCTAAGGCTCTTGTCTTACATATTCTGCAGATCTGGAAAAGACTGTGAGAGCTGCCTATGAGAGCTCTACCTGGTAATAGGTTCTGCTGAGTATAGCCAAAAATGAAAGAAAAAAAACCTCTAGGAAAAAAAGATAAATACTCTGGGAGCTACAAATACAGTCTGGCCCTCCAGGAAGTCTGTTGTCCTCCTTTCAAAACCAGAGAATGCTGACATCTGGACATTCCCCATTCATGAAAACCCAAAGTGCTTCCTTGTGCAGAAAACCGTGAAGTTTGTGAAAAGGCTAGAAACAGAATAATAGAAATTATGCTGCTGTGAAGAATGATAATTTTTATTGCTTTAAATAACCATATAAATACAGTAAAGTCTGTAAAGTCCACATAAAAAAAAGAAGGCTACATGAATGGTTGGCAATGCCTAAAGTAATAAAAACTATCAATGGGTATCTAGGGCCAACAGATTTAAGTGTATGTAAGCTGTTTTAGTTTACATATCAACAGGGATACATATTGAGATGGCAAAATTTTCATACTTCTAGAGAAAAGAAAGAAAGAGATTCTAGGTATCTTTTGAGTGTTAGTAACTTGATGCATATATTCTATTGCAGAAGTAATCATATTGAATGAAAGAACAAATAGAAGGGTAAACCTGCACATATGCTGGAACAGATGATCTCTTTCAGAAAACTGCTTGTAGCAATTTTGTGGTAGTCAACATGTTTATTAGAGGTTTGTTGAGTCACACAAAGTCATACAGAAATGTGAAGATAATGCAAAATCTTGGAGATAACTCGGAATCAGGGATAAGGGGATAATTAGGTAGGTCAGACACACTAGGTGATTCAGATGAAATTCACCTGAACATCATGTACTTAATATGACTAAACTCAAGATAATAAAAAATTTGGGACAGCATATGTAGTTTACCTTCAAAGAAATACATTTTAAAAAGGAGTGATTCATAAAGTGAGTCAGGGTTCATGTCTAATAAATGAAGAATGAACAGATACTTCCAGAAAAACATGGAGGTGTTATGTGAATACAATCCCTATTTAACCTCTGAACTGACTGAATGTTGTACAGCCACATCAGGGAGGCAGTAAAATTCAGTTATTGTATCTTTTATCTTGGTAATCAACAGAATTAATTACAAGCATGCTGTCATTTTCCACCACTTTTCAATTCATTAATGTCTCGCTCATGCTGGTGATCAGGAGCAGGACCATGACCATGACTGCACACATTCACATGCACACAGCTTCTATGGGATGTAATGATTTTGTAATTCTCCAGCTGCTTTCAGTTCTGTAAACACTTATTGACTTTGTTTCTGCTAATGAGCTGAGACTTACCCAGTGACACAAAACACCTGAGGGGCAACCTGCACAGACTGCAATTAACTCTTGGTTCCTGTTTCTGTTATTTAATTAGTAACATCAATTTTGAACACTACACATACTGATCCCAGAACATACAGGCAATTACCAACAGCCATTAAACCCTATTTTCTAAATTACATGCCAATGATAAATGATTTCAAAATACAAAAAAAAAAAAAAAAAGTAACCAAAACATATTTTATGCTGTGTCTCTACTAGATAAGCTTAATAGTTCCTCACATTACATTATTATTCCTACCTCTGTCTAATATCAGTGGACCCAGGATATGATGATTTAATAAAAATTGTTCTCCTTCACTGAAATCTCAGAACTTGTTTTCCTACAGAACAATGTAAAGATGCAGAGTGTGCAGAGAAGTGAGTTCAGCCCTGGGAGTACCATGTACCTTTTGCTGCTCTACACAGATGCACACTGAAGAGGGTAAAGTGTTCAGTGGCTACTCAGGGTTTCAACATCTCTCTTTTACTTTGGATCCTGTTTCACCTGCCTGCAGCTAATGAGCACTTCACAGTTCTTGGTCTAGAGCTGTTAGGCATAGTCCATACATGCATGACCCTGAATACTGAAGTGAGTATCTATGCCAGAATTCTTTCAATCCTATGGTTATATAACATAAGAAGCCTGTCAACCAGGTCTATGTCTGCAAGACTATACTGCCTTCTATGTTATCAAGATGAAGAAAACTATGTTTCTCAGGTTAGCTCTTGCCCTTACACCTTATAGAAACTGGACACTGTAAATCAGCAATTGCTCCAGGTTTCTGTTGAGCCTGAAATAAGCCAGATCTGGGGAAGAAATGTAGATGCCTTTAGCAGTGGCAGAGGTTAGATCCAGGCAAAAGCTCTAGGATTCTGCTGAATTGAGAAGACTATCATGGAGAACAAAAGGGGGTGGTATTCCCAATGAACCTTCAAATAGACGGAGACCTGCGGCTGGGGACCCACTGCACAAGCACCAAAGTAAACATTATTTCACCACCATGAAGACAATGGCTCCAAAGCAGTTGCTGGAATTTGATATGGGATTGCTTAGACTGGAGAAGAGAAGGTATAGGTGCATAATTATCTGATAGGAGGTAGCAGAGAAGAACAGCTCCAGGCTCCTCTCAGCACTGCCCAGTGACAGGACAGGGAAATTATGTGAGTTTGCAGATACTGAACTCAGTAGCAGCACCCCCAGCAGATTCTACAGTACAGGCTTCACCCTAAACCTTGCTTCATTCATTAGGAATAGTTGGAGAGCACATGGAAGCTGCAGGAAGGCTACATCCTTAGGTATAGTTATTTTTAAAAACCTCCTTTTTTCCCCCCATAGAACTTGCTAAAGTTCAAAGCACTCTTGTAGAAGCTGTTAGATTTGGATAAGTTTCTGAGCCCAAATGATTTAAAGTTTACCCAGTATTTCTGGGTGCCTTCTCACCTGCTCAGTGTTTCTTTATGGCAGGGCCATGAAGGTGCCATGCATGTACATGGTTTCAGAGTTTTCCTGCTTGATCCTTTCTGACCCAGTCCCTTCCCCTTCTAGTTCATGAAATAGAAAATTGACCCTAGACCTAGGATACTAAAGACAATTGCCTATGCTGATGCTTGTTCCAATTCAATCATGACACCAAGATTAAGTCTACTTTGTTGCAGCAGAGTTACTATCATTGCAAGACAGAATACAAACATTTTTTTTCTCTTCTATAAAGGACACATTTAGGCACACAGAGCTTTTAGACAAAGGATGAAGAGTCATACAGGATGTGGTTTAAAGACAAGAATTCTCCACATATGATAAAAGCTATCCCCTTATTTTGGTAGCTTCATCTTACTCTTCCTTGCCCCCTCACCAGCTGTTATTTTTTCTGTATGTGAAATGCATCCAAACCATTTCACACATTGAAAACCAAAAAAAACTCCAATCCCAAATCAAGTTAAGAATAGAGTAATTCAGACATATGACAACATGATATCCAAAAAAACAGTCACTTTAGTTATTCAAATGGAAAGTCAAACACCACATTGTTAGAATTTAATTAGCAGTCATTGCAGATATTGACAAAGGGCACAATGGAGTGGAAAATCTTGGCTGGGAGATAACAGAACTGTAGTGCCTGATGTTGTCTGTCCTCTCTCTCCACATCCTTCACAGCCTCTAAATGACATAAGAGATATCTTTCAAAAGAACATTTCTGTATCTTTAGAATAATTTGAAAATTAACCATCCACTAACTTTGAATGTTCAAAGCCCTTAGAAAAGGATGCAATAATTTTATGTCATCCATATAATCACATAACTGCAAACTATTTCAGAGAGTTAAGGGTGACAGCTATATTATGTTATCCCAACATCACAGTGTCTTTGCAGCATCAGGGCCTGATAAAAGTTTTGTCAGCCGTTCAGTACTGAATAAACAAACTTTAAATGACATAAAATAAAATAATATAAGACCATTAAATTACTTCATTCACTCAGGCTGAGGGCTGCAGAGTACTTTGCTTAGCATGATACACACTTTGCAACAGGAATTTATTAGGGTAATGCTGTTTTGATTACTGAGGGAAATCACTCATGCTTTAAATGCACAGACTATTCACAACTATATCGACATCTTTGCAAAAAACACAAAACAGACTGGATAAGATTATTATCTTACTCTACATAAGCTGAAATAATGAATTTTTTTTTATTTTGATGGTGTTTGATAACAGCACTCCATCATTAGCATGTATCTTTCTTATGGACTTATTATCACTTAACTCCTACTGCTCAGCTCTCTCTCTGTTTGAGGTCCATTGAACTATCCTAACAAATTCAGCTCCATAAAAAATAAGCTTTTTTTCTTCTGTCAGTATCTTGGTGGGAAAAACACAATGTTTGAGAGAGACAATCTTCAGAAATTAGTTGATCGAATCATAAAACATGAATTGAACAGGGAAGGAGTTGAGACATTCTTTTTTAAGCAGTGATACAGACCTTCCACCATTTAAATGAACACAACAGATGCAGGGTGAGAAAAAGAAAAACAAGGAGAATTATGAAAAGAGTGAGAGATTTAATTATATAAAGATTTTATCTAATGATATAAAAATTAAAAGAACTCCTTAAATGCCTTGTTTTTCTAAAACTGCAAGGCGTGGGAGGAAAGTGATTTGTGGCAAAAAGTTTCTGTCTCACTGTGACAGAAGCCTGTGATTCACAGAGATAAGGGTGAGTACCTTTCATCTAAAAGCATGTTTAGGTACATTACAAACTGATTCACAAACTATACACAGCATTAATTATACAAAATTGTGCCATTTATCACAGAAATTCAGCTATCAGTGGGAGAACAGGTAATGAAGGCAGGAAATTCAAAGCACATGCTCTTTCACCTCCATTCTCACAAACCCACCCTCTAGGTTTTCCAGTGAATTTTTCTATTTTTCTGATGGTTATGGTGACTAATGACCTGCAATAAAGGCAGGATGTTTAAGTTCTGCAAAACAGAGCTCAGCAGGCATACAAGCTGCCCTCTTCTCTGACACATTACAAGTAACAAATGACAAACTGTTTGTCACATCCCCCCAGTTTGCTTTCTGCCACCAAATAATGGATGCCTGCTGTTATTGATACCATGACAGCAGTAATCCTTCCTGCTCAGGTGGAAGAGACATACATTTTGGAGGTCAGTACTTATTTTCCAGCCCTTGCTGACTGCAGGGCTGCGGAAATATGCAATGCTTTCACCTCTCTGACAAACTGCATCAATGAAGAAAACCTATAAATTTTGACTTCTCATTGAAATGAAGATTTAAAAGAAAAAAATTAATTGCTGCTAACACACATTTTCCACTTGGCATTTCACATTTGGGCACAAAAAAAATAAAGACCACAAAAATGTAGATTTGGTCAATGTTTCCACCCCTGCAGAAAGAGTATGGCAGTCAGAAGTCCCCATGGGAATTAAAGGATGTAAGGTGCCACCCGTGTGGCTGGGGGAACTAATTGCCATCTCCAGGCCTGCAGGAGGAAGGAGCCCCCACAGGGTCAATTGGCACCCTTAAAAAGGAAATCCTGATTTCTCTTTCAGAAACACTTCCATTTTACATAAAGCACATTCAGTAAATGGTAGAGAAGCACAGCCTAGCCTGGTGGTTAGGACACTACCCATGCCTGGATGCTACAGATGCTATTCTAGCAAATTGCCAATTAGCTCAGATTGGGTAAAAAATTGTCAAGGTAAGGAAATGAAAAGAGCCAATTCAGAGACCCAGAAAAACAGGCAGTAACTTAAATATTCAATTCTAGAACACAAATCAGTTTCATATCAGAAACAGAACTTGCACAAAAGAAAAAAAAAAAGGAAAATCTGCATTAAAAAAAATAGCTTTTGCCACAAAATTTCTACTTCATGTCAAGATAGTGCTACTGACTTGAATACTCCCTTCAGGTGAATTATGAAAGGTCTCTGAATAAGACCTGAAGCTAGAATAAATTGACTTCTCTATTGTTACTTAACTTCTACATTTTTATCTCAGCAAGAAATGTCCCTTTAAATTTCCATGCTACTTTTATCTATTATCTTTAATTGCCTGGCTCATTTGAATTATAAGGCTGGGAAATTCTGGAGATATTGAAGAAGAATCTCTTAAAACAGTGACTGTGATAAAAAAAACCCCAAAGTTTCCTTAGTTGTCAGTTCATTAAAACCACTTCCTGCAATTATTTCATCACCTTTGACTTTGTTTTTAAAAATATGTTTTTTGGACTTATAAGGTCAAGAACAATCCCTCTCCAACATCAATAAACTTCAAATCTTTCAGAGGTGTCTTCCTGAGTCTATTATTTCTTTGGGAAACATGAACTGCTCCGTTTATCTTTTCTAGAACTGAATAGTCATTATCAATATCATTAAGAACTGCTGAAATTTTACTTTCTTGCTAATATATTGAAGTCAACATGCCCATATTCCTGATTGTATTTTAGATGCCAAAACCCATTATTCTCTTTAGCTGTTCCACAAACTGAGAAAAGTCTACACAACATTCTTAAACTTCTCCATATAAAAAAATGAGAATGACAGAAAGAAATGTCAAATGAAAACAACAGAGATGATGTTGTCATGATCATTTTACCCCTACTGAAGAAAAAAGAATCTTAAAAAATCTGAGGGTACAGTTCCAGAGTTGTCTGCTTGCTTTCATAATGTGATGCAGAATCTGGCCTTGCCACTGGCTTTCCACACATTATCTGACACTTTGGCTACACTCAGATTGCAAGATCAGATTGAAAAAAAATAAAAATCCTTTCCTCCATGACTTATTAAATCTGCTCAGATCACTTGGCCTGATCTTTGGATAGTGAAAATAGACATAGAACCATTGATCAGAGCTTTATTTACACTGGGAAATCCTTTTTCTTCAGTCATACTAAAGCACAGACTATCTCAGTGCCCCACAGGAGGCTTCTCTGCCTCATCTAGACTCCAAAAGCTAGTTCTAGGTCATTGTGCAAAGGCACTTTCTTCCTTTGTTCTAGACATCTCCATACTCCAATCTGTTGATTTAATAAAAGGCCTTAAAAGGAAGATCAGACAGTGTTCTAAAGGAAAAGGTGAAAGATTTGTCAAGTATGGTGATCTCAAACATGGCTCCCTGAGTAAATGATTTTTTTTTTTTTACTTCTCTAGCTCTTTACTGTGCATTTTTTCTCTAGTCTTACCCCAATAACTTTAGACATCCCTTATTTTTCAGCTGCAAGTGCCTGTCTCAAGCTGCCACCACTGTGGGCTACTTCTTGGGCAATGTGTGGGGTTGTTTATTGACAGCTCTAATCAAGAATTTAAATCATTTTTGCACAGGCCTCCATAAGGCTATTGGTTCATGAGCTAAGGAATAAGTAAGAGGCTGTTGGTAGATGATGTCATGTTACATGTCCTCATGTAGCCTCATGGGGCTGAATCTGTGCAGGGGTGTCATATATAATGTAAAAAACAATATCTAAATATAGATTTTAGGGGAATAGAGAAAGGCTTTTCTTTAATACTCTTAACAGTGATAGAATAAAAGCAGTGTCTCTGAGAATATAATGACACTTTTACTTATAAGAGAGCAAGCAGAAACTCAGAACAGCTTGCTAGATTGAATTAAAACCCCACAGAGGATGCTATTATGAAAGAGTTATAGACCAGACAAGCTCAATTTCTTCATAAACTGAGGGGAAAAAACAGAGGAGTCATTTTTCAATTAGTTTCAGAATCAGTTTGGAAGCTCTGTAGGAGTAGAAAAGAGCCCCTCAACTGCACTGATATAACACTGAACCATACTGAAATTATAAATGAATTACAAGTAGGTGTCTGAAAACAGATGTACCTGTTAGGTCACCGGGCTTGCTAGTGTAATTTCTCTGAAGTCAATAGTGCTATACAGACATATAATTCATTCATCATATTTTACCATCTAGACTTTATTTTTTGGAATGATCAGACATATTGTGCGTGGTGGGCATATGGTGTAGCTGCAAACCAGAAAATCTGCCCTGAAACTATTTTTGGTCATTTCCGTCTTTCCTGTCACAAAATCAGAAATCTGTAACAACAAATACTTCACTGAAATGCTATGTCTACTGTTGTAGCAACTATGCTGAAGTAGCCAGGAATATCAATTCAGTACACACTAAAAATCCTGTTTAGCATTTGTCATGACACTAGATGGTAGTGGCAGTTCATAAAAATGATGCTATCTATTGTCCTCAATAGGAAAACATAAGACTGGCAAATGAGCAGGGACACTCATCTAGCACTAACTGACCACTGGCAAATAAGAGAACGGTAGATTTTTAACCCCTATCTTACAAAAAGCAGTAAACTATCCCAACTAATTAATTATTGAAATGTGTCAGATAAAAAAAAAAAAGTTTTCCATGAATCCTTTATGTATGTTTTTAAATGCTTGTAATTAAGAAGGATAATATAAAAATTCTTCTAATATAATGATTAAATAAGCATACTATTGCCAGTTACTAACTGGCAAAAACAGTTTCCAATAAACCAGGGTGTATCATAGCAATGATTTTCTGCTTAAGTCAGAGTGTTTTAAATTTTTGAGGTTGTCTTATGAACCATAAAACCCCATCCCTGTGAGAGAGAAATTTAACTATTCCCTCTCCTTATCTCCAGCTATGATGATCCCTACCCTTCCAGATTTACCTAATATTTTAATGACATCTTTGCCCTGTACATTCCCTCTCCTCCGTCTGTTGCTTAATTGTAATTTTCCTTGAAACAGAGAGACAAAAGCACCTCTGTGTCAATTAGTATTGCAGGCCTTTTTTGATAAGGGAATCAAGGCTAATTGAAACACACTCTGACAATTGGGTTGCAGCCAGTAATGTCAACACTAAGAAGAGTGTGAGGTAACAGATCAGTCCCTAGTGAATAGACAGAGAGGCACTATAATAATCACTCTAATAATCTAATAGTATCCCTATGCAGCATCTCATCATAGTTCTTAGTTTGGTAACTGTTCTTTGCTAGCAATGGAAATGTGTGTTAGAATGTTTATACATATTATTTATTTTAATAAAAATCCTAGGAAATAAAGTATTCACATAGAAATATTTTTTTCACTGCCAGGAAAGGATCACTGATAAAAGCTCCTTGTCTTAAAAATGTTTCCTTACAACTCCTGACTTCTGTAAATTTAGAAAGTTCTTGGAAAGGCTTAAATCCCTTAGAATCTCAGAAGAAAGCAAGTTAGAAACTGTTATAATATGAATCAAATAATTTGTTTAAGGAGAGGCAGTTCATGGCTACTGTCTCAGAGCTGGAAGATGTTGTGAAGGGTAATCAGAATCTCTGTTTCCCATCGATGTGTCTTTTTTTGCTCATCATCATCTCAAACATAATATAATTACAGCTGAGTGCCTGATATTTTCTTCTGCATGGGATCACCTTTCCCATTTCTGACAGCAGCATAACTGGCAACTTCCAGACAAGTTAATTTGTATAATCCTCTGATTTTTGAAGCTGTCAGTTCTAGAAGAGCCAAAAGACCACAAGCAAGTCAGGAAATGGGTATCTGCCCTTAAAGATTTTTTCTTTCTTTCTGTCTACCAACACTCTCAGGCATAGCATGAACTATGTACCAAAGCAGAAAAGCTGATGACTTCTTAGCATTCCATTTTATACAGTATCAGAGATGCTCCTATTATTTACTGAAGTGTCAGTTCTGCAAGACTAGAATAACTAATTATTTCCTATCAAGTAGAGCTCATTTCATTCACTTTATTCACTGATAATACTGTGCCCTTCTCATTACCACCCACGTTGTCTGAAGGCTGGTGGTAGGACTGCACCAGTCAGATGGGAGATACTGACCTATATCTCCTCATAAATTTGGTTTTTCACCAGAGACTTGCTCTGCCACAAGAGAAAAGAGAATTCATTATTTAATGCAGGAAGCATTTGCATGTGGTATTATATAATCTATAGAGAATCAACTTCATTAACACAACCAACACACAACCAAGAATCCTTTAAAAACATCTGAGCTCCTTTTTTTTTTAAAAAAAAATGAAACATTATAATTTATTAAATTTTCTAGATGTACCCCTTGTCAGGGTCTTATGGCCATCTTTAGTCTTTTACAGTAAGAAGAAAAAATGCAGGTTTTATTTCTCAGAGGACCACATTTATTTGCTTACCTTTTCCCAGGATTTTTTCCTTTCTCTACAATAATATCCACCACATGTAATAAAGAATAATATCTGTCCAATATAATCTTGTGAGACATTATTTGGTTAACAATTAACTATTAATGGAAGCAAAGATTCAAGGTTTATTTACACTTTCATTACTGCTTCTGTGCAGCCACGATAAATTTAGTAACAACTGAGAACAACTCAGCTTGTGCTGGGAGGCTAAGACAACTTTTAAAATTTATGCAATACATTTCCTCCTGCTAAAATAGACAGGTTCAAATGATAGCATTACATGCCCAGTTGGGCTTTCTTTTTCTAGCAGTTAACAGAACTTTTGCACCTTCTTAAAGCTTCATAAAAAATTAAAGCCTTTTTGGAGTAATATTTTCCCCAACTCACTGGAGACCTGAGTGGGAAGATGACTAGAGAAAAGCCCTGATTGAAGATGGTTCTTCATGTGATCTCCTTGACTGTCTGCCTTCACATAACTTTAGGATATATACATACATGGGAGCAGTAAAGTAATTCATCTGACTGGTTCTTACCAAATTTTTATGAAAAAAGTGTAAAGAGAACACAGTGGTGGGTGCAGAGCAACACTTTTCAATAGTATGACACACAACATTTGATGGAAACCACAGACATGACACAATTTGGAATGACAATGGAAGCATTTTTCACAGGGATAAATGGGGAAGACTGAAGAATGGATTACTCAAATATTTCCTCCTGTGATCTCAGCAAAGGAAGAAGTAAGTTTTGTCAGAAAAGGTCTTCTGGAGAGAAGAAAGAAGGGACACAATGAATGATTTTTGGAAAAGGAGGATGTGGATGGACTGGCTACCTCCACTCATTTACTCTAGCTATCAATCTGTGTGGTAAAGTGGAAGATCTAGAAATTTAGTATTAATCATAAGGGAAGCAGTATAAATGTCACATGAATAAATTTAAAGTCAAGGAGAAACACTACTAGAAAAAGCTACTATTTCCTTTCCCCTCCCATGCCCTATGAAATGAGTAGAAAAGGGAAATGAAATGAGGCAGCAAAAAACCCCACAAGATTAAATATAACATGGGATGGAGATTATAGAAAAGGACTAGAAAGACCTGGTCTTTAATCAACAATGAGTAACCCAAAACCAACTAAACTCCTACCACATGATCTTCAGTGAAGAAGCCAAACAAGAAATCTCACATTCCTGAAGTGACAGTTTTTAGATGCTGCTTGCTGTTGCTTCTTCCTTCTGTTACTTCCTACCCAGCACTGCTACACAGCTCCTTACCTGCAGTACCTGCCTCAACACCAGTTCCCTCTTACACATAACTTCTCATTGCCAACCTTGGAACCCAGCTCTGAGACAACCCAATGAGGGTACGACCTCCTCAAACCTCAGTGGAGTGATGTATTGCTAAATAAAATCCCAAAGGTGTGAGAGATCAGCACACCTTGCAGGATTGTATGCCACTAATGTCATCAGGACATTTTCCATTGAATTCAGAGAGTAATGAAACAAATCCTATAAAAATGAGATTTGTGAATGCACTTTTTATAGAACCATTTGTCCCATATCAGGGAGAAGCTACATCTTTGGCAGACTTACAGTAATGAAACTTTTCCATGACCTTTTACTCTGTCTCTTTACATTACAAATAAATGTTAACATCCTACTAATTTGGGTGAGTCTGGCCTTCCTAGCCAATATTCTTGTAATATATTTAAAGTTTCTAAGATGACACAAGCTGGGTGGTTTTCTTTGCTCTGAAGCAGTCTATTTTCCAAATAATTATTCACTCTGATTCATCAGCCTACCAATGAGATAAGCATATATTGCCTGTAGCTGTTTATTTAGCTTTATTACAGGTAAAAAGGACAACAACCAGCAATAAGTGAACAAATATTTGCTGAGACTCTTATGGTTATTGTGTAAGAGTTCATGATCACAACCATGAAGGCATGAACTTTAAACACATAAAGGCATGGCAAAGATGATTATACATTAATAGAACTAAATTACCCATGAGGCTGTTGATTTCATTCAGAATATGCTAGGAAAGTTCTAAGCATGTCTTCCATATGATTTTAAAAATCCCTAGAAATTAGTTTTCTTCCAAGAAAGAGTTTCAGTAGAATTTTTAGTTTTCTTAAAATTTTCTGCAAAGAACTTGTGGAAGAATAGTTTGACACATATTGGAGGATAGAAACTTCATGCCAACAGTAATAGATTCAGAGCTAGTTTAGCTACTGGCTAACTGATTTAACTACTGGCCAAAAGATTTTGCTACATTTTTGTCCTAGTTTCAGTCAAAAAGTAACCTAAAATTTTTCTCAAAGCTCTCTGACATAATAAGTCACTATTATAAAAGGCTGTTTCTGTAAAATAAACTGCTTCAGTAGATCCCTCCTTCCCCCCCACAATTACTTACTCTTAATATTATAGAGACATAATTCTTGATTCAGAATGAAAATTTCATGCTTCCACTTGCTTTAATGTTGAAGAAGACTAATAATTTTATCTTTAATGGTTTATTTGGAGACCTCTGTAATCAATACCTTTTATCTATGCACAGATAAAAAGCCTTGTTGAATGACAAAATGCTTCTAAAAATTTGCTTTATATAATTTCTTCATTACACCAAATAGTTGCCAGTCTTTCTGCAACTTACCAATTATATCTGCAAGAGCAGAGCAGTCTTTTTTTCCTCACTGCTTCAAGAAGGCTAGGAAAATATCTGTATGCTTTTGAGAGGGGGGCTTTGTCTAGATCAGCTCTGCTGCTGCTGCCACCATCCTCTGGAATTACTGCAGCATGGATAACACTGCTCAATAGCCCTGGATCAAAAGCATTCACATTTTCAGACTATTTTGTTCTGCTCCACATGATTTAATGCATGAAGGATAACATAGAGGCCTTGGGGAACTCTTCTATCTCCTTGGTGCTTGTGTGATCCTTGCTGTAATGGTAATGGGAGTTACATGTGTGCACCCAGGGAAGAGTACAACATGGTTTTTAATATGATAAACAAGGAGCAACCTATAAATAACTTTGTTTTCACTTCAGTGCAATTCTGCAGTGTATATTTGAAGCACATACATAGCAAAAGGTTTTTAAAACAGTTACTACTCATTGAGAATTGTGGCTGTAAAATTCTATACCCCCTAAATAATTAGGCAGTCTGAAATCTGATTTGACAGACTTGTTTGATGAACATTAAGTTTACTAATAATTTATTATTTATTATTTTAGATATTTGTACCAGAGCAAGCATACCTAGCTATGACATATATATGATTGATTCTATTAAAACATACACATATGAGATAGACTCTATATATATATATATATATATATATATATATATATATATATATATATGTAATGTGTATAGCTATATATACATACATGTGTATCTGGGGACCTACATGGGGCAGGTCAATTTTCTGCATGGAGACTTCATGCTACTTTGAAGAAAACATCTGTCAAACCACTTAAATGGGAAACTTCTTTGAAGAATTGTTTCAAAATGGGTGATACCACAATGATACCATGTGCATGCATGCATGCATATTAGAGATAGAACATAGTCAATATTGTCTGAACTGCTTTGAATAATGAACTCTTTTCCCTAAAATGCTGGAAACTGTACTTTTATTATTCCAGCATGCCTGTTTTTCAGGCATACTGACATTTCCTAATTATGCTCTTCCATCTTAAAGTGACTATGCTGTAAATCAGATACACACACATGCACAGGTAAAAGTAGAAGGCAGATGCATGCTTTGAAAGTATTAAATATATTTGGTATAATTTGTAGGATAGAGAAACTCTAAAGTAGAGAATACACTCTGGGGAGACTAGCTTTGTTTCAAATTCTTTCATCTAGTTACCAAGGCAAGGTCAGGGGTTAAACAAGATAAAGTGACTTCCTCTGTTTCTGAGAGAATTATTTTCTCTGAAACATACAAGTACTTTTAATTTAATCCACTTTTAAGTTCTTACCATTCTGTTAGAGAATTAGAAATATCACAAGGCTATTAACAACAACAAAATCAAAAATATTAATGAGATCATCTGCTAATCTAAAACATAAATATGAACATTTTTTAAAAAATCAAAACTGCCTTTTCACTACAAACATTTTGCTCAAGAGATACTGGTCTGAATCATTCGTGTGAAGACAACCTGCAGAGCAATACCCTAAGTACACAATCTGCCAGAACACATTCCTCAGTGGCCACACAGCAGTCTGTTAACTTCACAATGCTGCCCTTTCACTTGTAAAACCTCACCTCTTCTTCACCATCATATTGCTACTGCAAGGATGTAGAATTGACAACATGGTAGATACAATGAGTAGTTCTTGGGAGAGGTAGAAACCCCCAGAGCTGCTGGGAGACTTAGAACTCTGGTTTCTCCACAACAGACTCAGTCAGATAAGCAACACTTTAAAGTGTTTCTTCTTGTATCATGCTTCTTTCTTTCATGTAGGAAATCATACAAAGTCTAATATTTCAAAGCTTGATGCAGATATGAATATTTTCTTACTAACAGTGATTTAATTTTTAGTCCTGAACTCTGCATCATCTACAAACAATATTATTATGTCAAATAGGGGGTAATCCACAACGATGTAAATGAAAACTGGAAATTCCTTTTGCCCAGCTGATTCAGCTGATGATCAATAGACTGCTGGCATTGGCATTTGTAACCTCTCAAAAATACAACTTGATACTTGGCAGTTTGGGGATGCTTCTGAGATCACTGCAAAGAGAACGGCTCCTAAACTTCTCCAAATTATGATTGTAATCCATGGGAGCATAAGAGCTGTCAGTCCCAGAAGGACAGGATGACTTACTCTGTCTGAAAGTTTACCCAATGTAAAATAACATTGTCTTATTTTTTATCAAAGAAAGCAACATCTGAATGCTATTAATACAAAATTTATAAGTAACACCCACCCAACAAACACACTGGCACGCTTGACATTATTATAGTTGGAATTCCTACACTGATTCAATTTTGGAAAACAAGAAGTATGATACATCTTTTTTCCCCTCTAAGTCTTCATCCCTGATCCAAGTTTTTGCCATCTACTGGAATAGAAGAAATTATTTCCAATTTTGCTATTTATTTTAATTTCTTTTCATGTTCTCCTTGTTTTGTGTGTATGTGTGCTATTTTTATGTCACTGCTTATTTAACTTACCCAAATCACATACAGATTTTAAGAATTACAGAATGCAAAATGAATAAAAGAAAGATGAATAAAGAATAACCATGAAAAAAAAACCAGGTATAACTAACTTAATGAAAAACTAAACAGCAAAAGAGAAAAATAGGAAGATATGTAAAACTGAAAGGAGTGTTGAAAAGTAAGAAAAATTAATTTTGACCTAATTAATTTATGTAATTTTCTATTGAATATACAATGTTGGAGAAAAAAACAAGAAAGAAATTTCTTTTTTCTTTAAAAAGGAAAAAAATTGAAAAAGAAAAATGGAAATATGTACAGAAGTTTAAATGCATGCCATGCCCCCTTACCTTTAGAACTAATATCCTTTGCAAGAGAAATCTTACAATTTACTACCACTACAGCTTACAGGGTTTCTATAGTTTAGGATGATTACCTGCAGTGTTAACCACCAACCTCTGCAAAATACTGAAAGACATGTAACAACATAAATAGAGCCTTACCAATCAACCCTTTCTCCCAATCTTCTCTCTCTAAGAAAACATACTGGAGATGATGCAACCTTTCTGAAATCAAGGTACTAAGAATGAGGAGAAGGATTTTCCTGCCTATGCACAGCTACAAAAAATAAATTTTGACCTACCTGATCTGCCTGGTTTGCTGTACTAGAATTCAGTGCTGAACAGTCTGTCATTTGCCAGTTCACACTGAGCACCACACATTAATCCTGACTTTTAAGTTTTGATTTTCAGAACAAAAAAAATTGCTAAAATAGATGGAAACCTGTAATTTATTGTGCTGCTTTTGCCTTATCTACCACATCTGCATGCAGCACTTCATCTGCAAATTAAGCCTTTCACTCAAAACACCCTGAAACATATTTATAGACTGATTCACAGTTTTATTGACTTACTAAAATGATCTCTTAGAATTGTCACACAAGTAAATGTAGATTTGTTTCTACTAGATACATATCCCCCTATTGCATCGTGTCAGATTCTTTATGATTATATAAATGTCATGGGGCTTTCTGTAGGAGATGGATTAGCAAGAAATTAGTAAGAAATTATCCGTGTTTAGTGGATAAAGCCAGATCCGTACTAGTGAATGTGTTACCTGTGACACAATATCAACAAACCCGTATTTTGATTTTCTTGTGTTTTCAGTGTTACAGCTTTAAGGAGATATCCTGTGTATAATGAATGTATATTTGCAGCTATCTCAGTATGTGTCAAAATGAAATAATACTCTACCTGAAAGGAGGGGCACCCAAGGCATAGACATGCACAAAACCCCTGTTGGAGCTGATGACCAAACCAAGGTCACTGTGGACAGTGACTGGTCTATCTCCTATTCCAGAGGTCTGGGGCAGAACTCTATTTACTTACACTTAGCTTGCTTTCATACCCAAGACAACACAAGACTTAGCTACCCTTACTCCCTCCTTCTAGTAATTTGGAGATTAGGGAGGTAATTCAAAGTAAAAAAGATATGGGTCAAATATTCTCCATTTTACGAGGAAACTTCAAATCAGATTTCCCAGGGAAGAGTGTTGTCTAAAAGGCCTGAGGTCATTCTAGGACTTCCAGCATCTCCATCTACCCCATCAAGGCCAGTTTAGTGTAGAGAAGTTCAGGCTTTTGAGGGAAGAGATAAAGAACAAAAGTGACTGTGACTCTGCAATTTAGTGACTGTTTTAGGCACAGAAGGAGGCAAGTCCTGTCTTCTGTTCCCTGATTTTTATCTAGCAAATATTTAATCAGTATTTGGTATTTTTAACTTAGCTACCAGCAATTAGTAATTCGTTTAGAAAATTATAATCAAACACATTTTTAAAGTACTAACTTTTAAATAAAAGCAAAGAAACAATCTCTCACTGAGTACCTCATTTTATTTTATGCTGAAGTTCCTACACTTAATTTCATTCCATCTTTCAATTTCAGAGAATTAAGAATTAATTTTACTCTTGTTCATGATTATTAATAAGCATGTACCACTTAGCATATACATAAAGCACCAAATTTGACACACAGTTTATGACAGAGGCCTTATTTGTCAACTATTTTATGATCTTGCACTTCAGAGGACATTTGGTGGTCACCATTCATACTTGGGCTAAGGAACCAGAAGAAAAAAGTTTTATGGCCACATAGTTCCTTCCTGTTCATCAAATGTCTACAGATGCCATCTCCTAAGTCATGGCATTTTCAGGCACAGTGTAGAGAAACCCAAAGAGCTTCCTGCAGCTTACAAGTTGACCATGGTTATGGCTACTGTGTGATGATGGCACACTGTTTCCAATACCTGACCTGGCTCATTTGCAGCTAGTTCTTCATGATATGTACCATAGATATGTCCTTATTTTCTTCTCTGGTTTCCAAGAGGCTATGTGACCAAGAGAGGAATCAGATGCTCATGAGAATGCTCTTTATAGAGACTGAAAATATGGAACTGCTCAGGTAAAATGTCTAAGAGGGTGGTAGTTTCTTAAAGATGATCACACCTTGGCATATCTGGGGTTGTGGTGAGGAAAAAAAAGTGTGTTGGAAAGCTGCCTTGCTTCAAAGGCAGAAGATTCCAGCACAGAGCTTTGACTCTCTCCAAAGATCATTCTTCTCCCCACCTACTCCCCAGGCTGAATGAAACAAGCATTTTGACAAGGCCATGTTTATCCAGGTAACTACTGTTCTTGCTCTCTTATGTGCCACCCTCTTTGGTACTACCTCTGTCACAGGTATTCCACCTCTACTATTCTAGCAGCAGAAACACAATCAAAAGGAAAAGGTTAAAATTGAAGTACGTGGGAGTTAAGCTTGAATGAGTGTTACAAGATCAGACAGATGCACTTTTGCTTTATTTAATGTTCTTATGTGATATGGCAAGTCATAGAAAGAAAAGCAATTAAAGAATCAGGAACATTTTGTTCATTTATGCTACTCTTCTGAAGGAAAGCTTTTTCCTGGATCTTTGCCTTTGTGAATATATTACATCTATCCTGGACTGCAATCCAAATGCCTAGAGAAATAACTAAAACAGTAAGTTAGGAGAATTGCCTTTTTTATTGTGTAAACAACCTTCAAGCACTGTTTTGTAGAACTTAAGCACAAATGCTCTAAAATACCAGAGTACCATTTAATAGACTTAATATTGTTTGTCATTGATGGAGTGAAGCCAAATGTAAACAGATCACTTCTCTGAAAATCTCTCAGGAGTTATGTTTGTTCTCAAAAAAAAAGCCTTATATATTAGCCTTTATGGGAAGAAAGAAAAAAGAAAGAAAGGACAAGATGGGACACAAAGTATAGTTGCATTCTGGGCAGCTCTAGTGGTCTGAAATCTCAGTCAGGGAGGTCTCAGGCAGAGCTATGTCACACTGACTAACAGCAAGTACTGTAACTATCAGAAAAGTATCCTGGAACCACAGATCTAAACCCGACAGCTATTCAAAACAAAAATGTAGCTGTCCATGTTCAGTGAAATCTGAAAGCTTCAAGATGACATACTTATGATCATATTAATAAGACTCAACATGACAATGTATAAACAGACAGGACTCGTTCAGTCCATTCTACATTCCTCATGCATTTGCTGTGCTGCAACAGTGCACTCACTGCTGGGTGGTAGCTGTCATTTTCCTAATCCTGAGATCTCAGTCCTCTCCAGGCAGAAACTTACACTGAACTTGACCTTCTTCTCATCAAAGTAGAAATGAACACAGTGCCATGTCTTGTGAAGCAATTTATCTAAGGGATGTTCAGTTTGAGCAAGTGCCCATAGGTTCATTGGCTCCCTTCTTTCAGTGAGACAGGCAAATAGATGCACAAACATTTCAGCAGATCCCCACAGACAGAGCAGATGTGGGCACAACCGAGAACAGCAACACGACAATCCCAAGGAACACATGGGTATCTTTCACACACCTAACAAGGAGACATCACCCCACACAAGGAAATAGAAAAACATCATCCACACCAAGAAAACAGAAAAACCTACAGTCATGGAAGTACACTAAGCATGAAAAAACAAGAAGTAATAGTATAAATACTACCTAAGATATTTTTTCCATTTTACAAGTATCTTACAGATAATACTTCAGAGCTGCTGTGTTGTTTCAGATTTCTTCTAGCCATGTTTTGACTTTAAAACAGTACATAAAAGACTGTTGAGCAGATGTATATACATGTATATAGATGTATATACATGTCAGCAAACACAATTCATAGAAGTCACAGTAAGAGCATTTTAACTTCTGTAAAAGGAGTGTTAAGGAAGCAATTTTATTTTAAAAGGCCATTCCTGAACAAAACTTATCCATATTTGTATGAAATATACTTTACTGAAGTTTAGCACACACATTTTAATATTTCATGACTATCACTGTAGAAATAATCAGTAAACTGAAATTTAGGTCATTAAAAGCACAAGATGTAATGAGCAGCCAAGAGTCATTCTACTGCAGCCTTAACAACTTAACAATATTTCTAACAGAGAGCTAAGTCACAACTTGGTTATTATACCTTTGGCTATTTTATACCATTCATTCTGGTTTTGAGCACAAAATCTATTTAACAATTGCAAGCACTTACATAATCAGACTTCATTACTGCCTTTACAGTAGGGGGTCTACATTCCTACATTCAAATTAATAAAGTTGTGCAAGAAATCATCTCTATTTCTTTTTCAGCCAATGCTTTCTTGAATACATGCAAGCAGTTTAGCAAGTATAATATTTTATGAGATTAAAGAGCTAGAGATAATCCAGGAAACTGCAAAAAAATTAATAAGATTAAGTTATAGATAGCTCAATGTATTGAAGTAAATTTAGCTCATTCTGTTGGGCTAAAATGCATGTAAAAGCTTTCACTTTCATTAAACATCACTCCTGAAAGCTTCTTTACATCAATATCATAGTATATCACAAACGGAAAATATGGTAATAAAAACAAATATACCTACGATGGAAAAAAAATTATTTAAAAAGTACATTACAGTTCCATTGGTCTATGGATTAGGGAATCAGAGTAGCTTTTCTAATACTCAAGACTTGGAATAATCTTTCATTCCTTGTTTACTGGGCTATTGCAGTAAACCCTTTTTATTGTTCTTTTGTTTGATAGCAGTTCATCAGAGACAATAATGCCTTACAGAAACATAAAACTTGGCAACCAGGAATTCAAATAAATATACTTGGAATTTCCATGCAATACAATATCTTGATATATGTATATACAAATACACATAAGATATATTTTCATCTAATAAATATAAAGAGTTTGTTAATGTCTTAATATAGGAAAGGCAAACTCCTGGCACATCCACCAAGACAAGGATGCATGCTTCTTTCAGGAGTGCCTTGTTTTCTCCAAACTAGTTAGAGTTTTGTTCTACCCCACTCCCTTCCTGCCTCCTTGGCTCCTACTGATTTTGCTTTACTTTGTAAAGTTTACAGTGCTCAGGCACCAGACGACAGACCTTGTCTAAAGACAGAATTAATTCCTACTGATCAATCGTCAGACACTAAAATGGTTCATACCTAAAACATTGTTATGAAAGAGTTTTGGCCTTTGTAGCAAAAACTGTATAAAGAATCTACAACCACCAAAGCCCACCCCTCCCTGAAGATGCCTTTGGACTGTGAGCTAAGCTGCCTAGATAAGATAAAGGAGACACTACCCTTCAGTCATCTCAGGTCTAGGAAGGACTAAACAAGGCTGAGGGAGAAGAATGCATCCACAAAAAGCCAAACCCAGCAGAAAATCATCCCACAGAGGCCAGGTTTGCACAGACTTCCCCCCAACACCCAGCAAAGCAGGGAGCAGGAGAGTTTTGGGTGTGTGGTGTAACCTCTGGTCAGAGGCAGTGAACACCCATCCTCCCTTACACAAACCCACCAGCTATGAAACCCCCAACCCCAGGAAGGGCACATCCATGGGACATTGATGGGAGAGGCAGCAAGGGGGTGTCAGAATCCATCCAAGATCCGCCTCAGGGAGGTACCTGGGCATTCCCACCTGGCCTGAACATACAGGAATCCATTGGATTCTGTGTTTTTCAAGGTGGAGAGGATCATTGTGATGCTGGTGGAGCCGTGATATTTTCTTCTATCTGTCTCTATCACTCTCTTTCTGTCCTCCCTCACCTCTCTTTCTTTCTCTCTCCCTCTCTCTCTCTCTCCCTCATATTTACTGTTAAATGAAATCCTTACTATTCAATTTGGCATATGGCTCCATTTGCACCTTTTTCTGGGCAGAAGCATTTCTCATAGTTTAAAGAACTGGTCCATAACATCAATCTATGTATCTAGTATAACAACTCACATAACTGCTTACTTATCTGGAAAGTTGAATATAACAAAAGAAGGAATCACACACGCATGGGAAAAAAATTGCTCTATAATCATTATCAGCAGACACTATTAAGAGGCAATAAAAATTACCCGGTTTTAATAAAGAATGTTTAGGCACTTTTTTTTTTTTTAAAGAAGCAAAAGATAACAACAGAAATACCCATAAATGCATTTATGTACATTCAACAGAAATCTTCAAGGCTATAAATCTTGCAAAACTTTGTAACTACAACTGAAAAGCAAAAGATTTGCTATAGGACATCATCAAAATCAAATATTCTAATCAATTAATATGTTGCCAAACACAGAAACAGACTATAAAATAATAATCCTGTAAAATCAAATCTCTATAATTTAAATTAACTTAAAACAGAGGAAATTAAAGGAGGACTTGTACATAGGTTCTGCCACCAATGTTTGACACCTCTCTTTCCAAGGATATCTCCCCATGCAGACTTGACAGAGTGAATGCCTGGGGTGGGATCTCTCAGCCAAGCCAGGGCCTTTTCCCAGCATGGATTCAGATGCCCTTCTGGCAGCTGAGTTATGCCAGGGAGAAAGAGGACAAAATGCCCTTTCTGTGCTGTGGCGTTGCCAAAAATTCAAGTTGTGTCTTCAAATTGGCCACAAGGTTTAACTGCACACGCACTGGCAGACCTACCCAGGTCCCAGTGTGGATATGGTCAGGTATATGGTTATTTACAAATTTGGGGGCAGCAGCTAAGCCCCCACTAGTGAAGGGATACCTCACAGTCCTGCTGTAGCCACTAAACATACATGGCCAGCTGGTAGCCAAGAATTTGGCTGGAACACACTGCACAGCAAGCCAAGGGAGCAGCTGACAGAAATGAAACACATGGCACGAATACAGGTGCCATGACCAAAACCTGCTCCAATAGCTAACAAAGCTGAAAGAAATCTTCACAAAAGCCACAATCCATCAACCCACTAGTTCTTCAGTTCTAGTTGCTTAAGGTCTTTTACAGAGGGCAGATAGATAAAAACATATTGCTTGGTCATATTTATATGACTAATGTATTTAAATGCATAAATTTATATAAATGACAAATGGAAGGTATCAATAGTTATTACTTTTACCATGCAATGCATGATCAAGGTAGACTGTTTCCCAAGAGAAGAAAAAGCATACAAAACTGAAATGGCAAGTAGAAACTCCACAGTGAATTCCTGTAACTTATTTTCATAACTACAGCTCACAAATACTGCTAATAAAATTGCCAGTTATTCACTGTCTTATTACATAGTGGCTAACAGAGACTTGGGAAATACATACACTATGTGTAAATTGTTTTTAATAAAAGCAATTAGACAGTGGAATTAACATTGTCCATTACCACTTATGAGTACAGGGACATCTGGTGGACAAAATTGTTACTTGATGTATTTTCACTAGACATTTCTCCTCCAAAACTCTACGGAGCATAAATTCAACCTATTCAATGTCTACATTTAAGAAATACTGCATTCATCTATATTGTTAAGTGACATGTACACATGACAACAAATTAATTTTATTTAGTTTAGCAGAGATAACTTTTCTTATTGTCTTTGGGCAAATATCAATTTAGCTTTGGTTAGCCACAACTTGTGGCAAACATTACCCCTTTCAAAGTGAAAATATATTTTTCTGTAACATTTTGTCAAGACCAGAAAAATTTAATTACACCTCAAAGTATATTTTGATCATCAGTTTAAATACGATTTTTCAGAAATCAGTTATATTGTAATTTAATTCCAGGTCTGTAATAACTTGGGTGTAAGATCCACAATAATCCCTACAGCAACTGGTATCCAGAAGTCTATGCAGCATTGCAAAAGCAAAGCAACTGTACAAAAGCATGATAGTTGTTTTATTACAGTTTAACAAAAGCAAATAAGAAAATAGATGCACTCACAGTGAACCAAAGCAGTTATTTGCCTTAAACAAGATAAATAAAAGACCCCCAAAAATCTCAACTACAAAATCACAAACCAACCAAGAAGAAAACCAAAACAGCACCAGAAAAAAAAAAAAACAACTAATTAAAATCAGAGTTGAGAACACCTGCCATATTATATTAGTCTAGGGTGAGAAAATGGACATTACATTTCAAGAAAATCTCCAATATCCTCAGCATTGTCAGAAATCTGGTAACAGAACAGCTCTGGGAAAAAAGGATCATTCACAGTAAAGGGGAAGACTATCAAGGGAACTATATTGGTTTAAGGATCAATTTAGGAGGAAATGCATTGAAAGGGTGTTTTTTTAATGAAGACTAGATTTTAGTAGAATTAATTTAAATAGGTTTTTTAATAGTCTTTTGACATGTATTACTAGGAGAAGAGAATTTTATGGGCTACAAAATATGTAAAAATGGAGAGGGAAAAGAAAACAGTTTGAGACTACAAGACTAAAGAATGGACTGAAAGACAAAGGTGATAGGAAAGACAGAAGCAGAAGGTGATTGAAAAGCAAAGGCAAGACAAGACCCTGGTACTAGCCTGAGGAAAGGAAGGTAAAAGACACACTTATGAAAGGTAAAAGAGTAGAGCATGACAAGAATGAGAAAAACGGATGAGTTTACAGGCAGAAGTGTGCAGAAGACCAATAAAGAGCTAAAGTTCCAATGGCTATATGAGGGCATGACCAAGGAAGATGTGCTATTTAAAGCATTTTTCAAAATTTGAATCTATCTAATCTATGAAAGATTTTGGATAAGATTATATATTTGCCCTATCATAGCCTGAAACCCAACCACTTGTTAAAAAAACAAAAGACAATAAAAGTGTTGGCCAAGGAAAGGATATGACTTGCACACAGCTGTGAGAGAGAGAGTAGATGAAGGAACAGAATCATTGGGGATTAGTTGAATGGATGGTGACACAAATGTTTTAAGTAGGCACTACAGGTAGCCTGGGGAGAAGAACTCCAGGAAACCTAGTACAGGAATGAAAGAGAAGGGTAAAAAGGGTAGAGAATACTGTATGGGAAGCACCAAACAGTTGGCTAAAACAGAACAGAATGAAATAAAAAAAAATATGTATGAAAAATGCAGCAAGGTTCTGAATCATTGCTTTTGAATACATTACATGCCTGATTAACTGGAGAAAAATAGAAGTTTTATGCTGGGCAACACAGAGCAGTTTCAAGCAGCTAGGACTCTTATTCTCATAAGTTTCACATCAATTCACATCAGTATTAAGTTGTAAGTCCCAGCAGAAAATGTCATTCAGGGAAGAACAAACAATGCAGAAGTAATGTAATGCAAGTTTGGCTGAAATGATTGTCTAGTTGACAATGATTTTAACTAAACAACTCCTGAATATACATTCAATTTTTAAAAGACAGTGAATAACAGATTGTACAATATTCAAAACAGTAAAGTTTTATTAATGACTTTCTCTTTATGTAATTTGTCTGGTGTTGCCTCTGAAAAACAACTTCTGCCTTTCCACTTCACCAGAGAAAGCACATGGACTGCATGTGGTCTTGCCTCCCTGTACAAAAACACGAATCTGAATTTTTACTTTATAGTGTTTCCTTAATTTTTTTTTTTTTTCTCTAGCAATGGTGCAGAAACTCCTTACTATCTATATCTTGCATGAGCAACTTATCAGGATAATCTGTGTTGAGACTCGTGCTGATACACTGCCTCCTGATTTTGTACAGACTATTAGCAAGAGAACAGCTAAGAATAGCTTCCTTCTGTTCCTGTCCCCAGAATTTCTTGTCAGATTTTTAGTTTTACATTGTTGGAAAATAATATACTGCTGATAATCTCATGAAGGGACAACATGCTGAAGACCTTAAGAAGATGGATTTACTTCAGAATAAGCAACAGATACGTAGCAGAGCTTTATATTGCATGTGGGAGACCCCAGCTCAGGTCCCTGATCTGTATGTGCCTCTGGATGGAGAGTTATTGCTTTGTCCTCATATGTCATATAATAAATTGAATGACTAGATTTCCAGACAAACCTTTTTCCAACAACACTACAGATTCCACTCAGCTGAACTAACAAAATAAAATCTAATCTGGAAAGAAGAGCAAAACATTTCAATGTCTAAAAGAGACTTGGCCTTGCAACTCCCATATATTGAAGACAAGACCAATATCAAATGCACTGAAAATGCCCCCTCCATAAGCCAATCTCACCTCTATCATATAATGTAAATAAAAGACACCAAATAACCTGACTTGGATGATTTAACCAATTTCCCCTGTGACTCTCAGCTCCTACCAGGATGTAACAAAAGAGATGCTGGAACCTGAGCACCCATTGCAGCCTTGAGCTTTGAGACTTTTGTGATACATGATTTTCATTTCCCCCTTACCTCCCAGTTAAAGGGTTTAAATAGTTTCATTTTATCCCAGTGAGGGCTTTATTTTTTTACCTTAAAATTCTCTAAAAAGGAAATTAATTTTCAACCTTTCCTTTGAGTTTTTTGACTCAGAAGGCTTCATTCATTTCAGAGGTTCTTGATCAGCAGCCCATACAGCTCAATTGCTACAAGGAATGTGTGATCCACTCCATTACTAATGAGCTGTTAGAGAGCTATATCACACTTTGTGATATGAAAGTGAAGGTATTTTTGTATTGAATCACCCTCAAAGTAATTTTGAAAGAAATCCAGAATTAAAGAAAAGGGCAAGAAAAAGAAAGCCAATGGTAGAGGCAGAGTCAGTCAGCCTTCAGGCAGAACAAGATTTAGGAAAGCAAAGATGTAGTGTCTATGTTAAAGTAGACAAGCCAAGAAAATAAATTGCTATGTATTGGAGCCAAAGATTATAGTAAATTCCTTTCTATTACAACTGAAGAAACTACAATAGTAGTAACATGACCAAAAGAGCACAGATCAATAGCAGAAGACCATTGGATGGCATGAGTTGTAACAACACTATGATAAAGAAAAGCTAGCAGCATTTACCAAACTTTGCTTGACAAAGGCTAGGATCACTGGGACTGGCAACAAATCAGATATTAATGAGGTCATATTCTGATTGAACACTCCTTTTAAGCATCAGATATGTCTTTCTGAAGCATTTAATTTCTTCAATATTGATCAGAAAATATGAATATACAGCATGCCAAAAGCACTGGATTTTTTGTTTAAAATCTCTTACCTTTAATGAAAAGAATTTATATGGCTGTGCTTGTAACAGAAGACTGGACAACCAGCAGCCCATGAGTCAAACAGGGCATGTAAGGAAATACTGAATAGCCCCTGAAACATCCTGCAGCTTTATGCTAAGCCTGTTTTACACTGAATGATAATGGTAGAAAGCAAAAGTGAATTTGATGTGGGCCAAGAGGAAGGATTAAGAAACATTAAACAAACTTGGCTAGCCAGCCAAACAAAATGGTAGCATTGCAGAAGAAGAAAGATCAATTAGATGAGAACAAAAGAAAGAGCTTGACTGAGGAAATGACAGTTGGGAACATTCAAGTCTGGCCTAGAAATACAGTCTCTGGCCTGGAAACACAGCCAGTGCTCAAGTGGTCCTTGGTCATCAGTTTAATGGCTCATGAATATGGAGACACCATATCTTCGGCATTAGTAGCTCAGAGTCAGAGGGATGCCATTACTCAGATTGGTGCTCCTCAAGCTCTGCAATACATTGCCCAGCACTAGCCGGTTCTGCACTTTTTTTTTGTTAGAGATGGTCAGCTACACCTTAGATAGCAAACCCTGAAAGATGTGAGCTGACTCTGTGCTCAGTACATCTGTTTCATGTGTCCCACTCTCTACACCCACCTGACAGAAGGCTGTAGCCAGGTGGGGTCTCCCCTCCCAGGCAACCAGCAACAGGACAAGAGGACACAGTCTTAGGCTGGACATTAGGTAAAAGATCTTCATGGAAAGGGTGAGTGGACATTGGAATGTGCTGTCCAGGGAGGTGTTGGACTCACTGTCCCTAGAGGTGTTAAAAGAAAGACTGGATGAGGCATTCAGTGCCATGGTCTGGTTGACAAAGTGGTGTTATGTCATAGGTTGGACTTGATGATCTCACTTGATGAGCTACTTCTTTTCCAGTGTAGTTAATTCTGTGATGGTCTTAATATGTTCTATCATAGTTTTACATTATATTATAAGAGTTTTTTTCATTATCTACAACATTCTTTAGTCCCTTACTTACAATAATGAAAAATTGAATATAAAGACATCCTAGTCAAAAAATAAACATGGCAATTTAAAATAAACTGCCTATCTCTACTTTTACTTAGCTTATTTATAACTACAACAAAGATGTACTATTCAAACTAAATAATACTATTGTCAGACTGAAACTTGTATATTTTTAGAACCAATAGTGTAAATCCATTTTTTGGTTAAATTTTTTTCCTTAAGCATTTTATTAAAACAACACTGATCATTTTGCAATAGGCATACTTCTTTGGCAGAACAGGCTTAGATCTCAAGTCTCTCATTAATTTTAGGATTTGTAAAATGCTCTCATTTCATAAGAGCAATGCAAAACATTTATTTTCGCTGTTTTAGTAATGAAATTAGATCACTATTAAAGATTAGAAAAGGAGAGAGTAAATTATTATGTTTAAATACAGGAAAAGTTTAAAAAGCCACAAAAAAGTATTTTCTTTAGTGTTCCCTTGTTCCTGCTGATATGAAGGACTGGGCATTGAATGAACTGCCTAAAAAAGGTCCATGGATTCTCTGCCTTTGAAAGAGGAAACAAGGCTCCCTGACAGTTACAGCAAGGAATATATCACCTTACCTTTGTAAATGTACCATACAGCCATTTGAAGCATTTGGAATTGTCTGGGCAATTCAATAGTTAATTCTATAAACACAGTAGTATTCCATCACGTTTCCTGAGCAAGTTAAAGTAGAACACAACTTTCACTGACCAGAGGAAGAGAGTAATTAAAACAGAAAAAACCCCAAACACAACTAAAGTAGCACTGTTCTGCAAGTATTTTTAATGGATCAGGCCCTCAGCCTTCTAAAATTAATTAATGCTTTAATGAAAGTTGTCTGTTATCTGACTAGCAAATCTAGTTTTTCTAACATCCAGCTACCCTGGATTTCAATTAAGACTCAGAGAGCCAAGGACTGCTGAAGAGGACATCATAAATGATTTATGGATGTCCTACTTTTGTGTATGGTACATTAATTATTCCACTTAATGCATCCATATGGTTTTCTAATTCATTCATTACTAAAAGCCTCACATTACAGTTATTTCATTAAAGTTTATATCCATTTTCAGGCAGATTCTTACAAAGTATATTTTAAAATTAAAGCCACAATCAGATTTTCTTATTTAGTCCCCAGCTTTCAAATCATATCTTTATCTATTCAATTATTGCCATAATATCTATTTCTAGAGGAGTTAATTGCTGTTGTTTTGGTTTGGGTTTTTTAAATTATTATTAATACATTGATCAAAATTCCAGAGATTTCTTGCTATTTCATTATTTGTGTTGTCTTTTACACATGCAGTTTGTCTCTCCCTCTTTGCCCAACTCCAGTCATTTGTGCCCAACCACAAATGTGCACAGTATGCCAGAGGGGTGTTCCTACAGCTATTAGCCACCTTCCCTTCTCCCAACACAGCCCTCCTTTAACAGGGATTCTACCAGGGTCAGTTTAGATACCCTTAAAATTAAGCATATGTCAGAGTAGCCAAGGCACAGAGGGGAGAGCTCTTTAACTCGTGTAGCTACAGTTTAAACAGAAAACAGGGGAAGAAAGGGAGTAATTTTCAAGTTAATTTCTACTGCCTGTACACATTTTTATTGTAGCTAATTGGACAGAGCCATGGCATTCTTTAACACCATTTCAGAGAAAGTCTGTGAGAAATGTTTCGGGGACAATGATTATTTTTCATCATCAGCTTAAAACAAGAAATATAATTTCTACACGGTTTCAGCTTTACTTTGCCTAAATAATACAAAGGCTCTAAGAGTGCAGTATTTAAGGTCACTCTTCCACTCACCCAAAACATTCATGTTTTAAAGACCTGACAGCTCAGAAGACTGCACCACTATAAGACTGTGTGTTACAGTACCTGAAAATAAACTGTTAGAACATGAAATTACTCTTCTACATGAAATTGAAATGTCATATACATTTGTAAAGAGTAGCCTCCAGAGCTGTGTTCTTAATTAGACAACATACCATGTGTTGCACAAAGAAAGCTTATCAGCAACAATTTGGCTAAACAAAGCAGAAAGCTGTAAACATTGCCAGAACACCACAGGACCACAAAAGAAGTGATCCTTACTTCCCTGAGTGCATTTCCAAAAAGAAAAAATGATTACTGGTATGATTAGTATCAGCAAGGAAATAACCTCTTATTCTGAAAGTACCAACAGAAAAATGGGCAAAAATATGAAATGCAATTCAATCAGTGACATTATATAAATTAAGTTAGCATACTTTAAATGTAAAAATTTTCATTTATATTGTCATTGATTTCTATGCTACAGTTTATTAACAATGACTTTTTCCAAGGAGAACATATGATCTTAGCCAAATCTGTACAGAGCAGACATTCCACTATTATTCTTCAACAGCTAAAAATGTTTGAAATGTAAATCTACTACAATTCATGTTTAAATAAATATTGATGTAGCATATGCAGTCAATAACCTTTTTACACTATTAAACACCATTATTTTAGAAGTCTTGATATATACCCCTGATGCTCCTCATGATGCATCTATCCTATACTCAATTCAAAGCACTTTATCCACTAAAAGTATTTTCCACCAGTTTATTGTGTTGCAGAGACAAGTAAGAATTAGCTCCATTACAAATTGTCAGTCATGGCTGACCTTCAAAGGAAGAAGGACAGTGAAACACCACTTAAATGCTTTCAGCAACAAGAAAAAAAAAAAAAAAACAGACAGATTTTATACCTCTCTGCTTACTTCTCTGGACTACTCCCCTTTCCATGAAGCAGATTGATGTTGAGGTGACTAAAGAAACATCATTCAACTGAGAACTACGCCTGAGAACATTTGAACCCCAGTATCATCTGAGCCTGTGCATTTAATTTCAGAGTCCAATATTTATCCTTTGCAAAAGAGATGCCAAAATGCAGTAATGCTAGACCTAGGAAGCATTTTAAAAAGTAAATTATGTGTTGAAAACTGTGCTGTGAAAGATGATAATTTCTGCTCCAAAATATTGTTTAGCTGATTCAAATATTGTTTGGCTTTTTCAAACATTTAAAACTGTGTTTTAAAATATCACATATAAATGTCATGATGACAGAAAAATAATGTGTTTTTTTATTTTTCAAAAGCAGTTTTTAGTAGGCTTAATATTTAAGGGGTTACACACAGGAACACATTATGAACCATCTATTAAGGAACTTTACAGAAGCTGTAATTTTTCCTAACAAAGTCAGAAGTGAAGAACCAGAAAGATTATTCCAGAGGCTGAACTGCCAGATCCAACAAAACATTGACTGATAAGGAAACACACAATGTCTTTCTGTCTTTTATCTGAGTGTCCTTTATCTGCCTTTTAAATGTTACTGTAGGGGACTTGGGTTTTCTCTGAGGGTGCTAAAAGAATTTTTAAGAAGCGCTTCTGAATTCCTTATTCCTAAACATTATCAACACAATGCATAGATTTATTGTGGGAAGTAGTCACTGATTTTCTATTGGTGAGCCTCATGATCCCAATAGAGCCACCTAGCTTATTTATGATTTTGAACATAAAGCATGTGTGATTGTAGTGATGGCATCTGTAACTCTGCATGCCAGGAAACTTTCCCTTTCCTTAGCCTAATTTAGTCAGTAATAGGTTTCCACTCACTTGTAAGAGGAAAAGAAAACATTGATAGAGGTAGAGCAACGTCCTGAACTTCTGAAACACAAGCCTGTCTGCACTGTTCTAGGTAATGAAGTCAGGGCAATTCCAAACAGTATGGAGTCTTCTGAACCCAAACACCAAAACACACAAAGTGCAGTTTGGACAATGTCAGAAAAAACCCAAAGATTTTCCACTATTGTCTAAATCTCTGTGTCTTTTCTTCTGGAATTAATACAGCATGGCAGAGAAATAGTATAGAAGCTTTTTTCAATCAGAAGAATAAATGGGGCCATGTAAGAAACAAGGAGGAGGGGGGGTCTCGGGGGCTTTGTTGTTTGTTTGAGAGAGGGGGAGGTTCCCTCTTTCAGAGACCAAATCAAAACATACAAGACATTGGAACAGCCCAAGAACGACACTTCTCTGAATTTTCAGTTAGCTGAAACAATATAATTTGGAACAAACAAATAATTTCATCTGTGAGTATGAGAAAAGTGATGTTCTCTGCCCCTTAACTCAGCAACTAGATAATGTGAAATGAGAAAAAGCTCAAATTCAGTTTTCTCCCTTACCTCCTTCAGAGGGAGGCTGTGAGCCAGGTCTCCAACATTTGAAAATACAGCTTAAGCAACAGTAAAGATCTTTGATTTGGCTGCAACTGTATCTGAAATTAATTTCGTGGAAATGCTTTTAAAATTTAAAATGTAAATTATGAGTTAATAAATGTTTTTTCCTACAGGACAAAACTCACATAATTGAAGAATGGCAGAACACAAGCAGATTCTGTTCTGCTACACACAAGTATTTATTTTATAACCGGGATTGGCAGTAACATGAATGAATACAGTTAAAAGAAACATGGAACAGCTGACACCTCCTTTAGAGATAAACTGCACAAGGCTAACTGACATTGAAACTTCAGGCTTTTGCTTAAAAATATGTAACATGCCTGCTCCTGAAATCCTGTTTTCATTTAAACAGTGCAGCTTATGAAGAAAATTAAATGACTTCAAGAAACATCTTCCCTTCACTAAAAATGCAGGAAAGGAAGGCTGTGACTGAAGAGGATATGGGCAATTTGTGGAAGATATGACCAGCTTTTGTGCAAGTGTAACATCCCGCTGAATGCTACAAAAACATCCCGAAGTTGCCAGCAGTAAGATAATCAAAGCACTAGGTCGCTGAATATCCCACTAACGTTCTTTTAACATTTTGCAAATCGGAAGACAAAAAGGAGCCTTAAGGAGGTTTTAGTGCATGTTACAGCCTAATGCAATCATTCCTGTTTTCCACAAAGGCTGACAGCGAACACAATACCATGCTAATGGCTCAGTATGCAATTATCCCTGCTGAAGTGCACAGAAGGAAGCAGAAAGCAAACGAGGCCAACTAATGCAGACTCTCTAGATTTCTTTGTGCAAACAAAATCCAGAATGACAGAGCTGCAGGCTACTAGGTCTATTTGCAGGGCTTGCTGCAGATATGTTATGTCGAGTATAATAACTTAAGGAGTAATGGCGAACATCAATCTCTTAGTAGAAGGTGGACTTGAGTCTAGAAGCCAAACACTGTGAAGACCTAATATTTGGGGTCACAATGTAAAGTGTAAAAAGACACAGCAGTGATTAGAACAATCACACTAAGTGTATTGACTGATACTGCCCACTCTTGAAGTGTGACTAACATTTAGAGCTTGTTAAAAATTCAGCACTGTAATTATAATAAGATCTTAAAATTTCACTAACAGCATGGCACTTTTTCTCTGCTACTCCAAGCATTGCATCACAAATACATGACCTGGAATACATGACCTGGAAATGGAGATGGATACAGTTGATACCTTATTGATTCTAAGATTCTACTCCTCAGAAAGCTCCTTTGAGAAGTCACTGCAGAGACATGATTTTTTATTTATGCCTACTTGGCCTGGGCTACTGCCAATCCCTTTCTTAGGCCAGCAATAACAGATGTTCAGTGACAAAACATGACATCTGACTTTTTGTTATATTTCATAGATAGTTAGCTTGGCTGTTTGCCTCAGCACTGTTTGACCTGTCATTCATGGACTACTTGCTCTTCTCACTCATATTTTTTTGCCTTATTTTCAACCCATTGTTTTAGCTTAATATGCTTTCAAAAGTATTTTGACTATCTCTTCACAAGGTCTACAGAGGGAGTGAGTTTAGGGTACTCCTACCAGCCAGGAGGAGTAGGATACAAAAAGCCCTCTGAGTCGCACCACCAAACTGCATGATCTTTCCATACACCAGGAGGTAAATGGTTTTTTGGAGTCAGAATTTGACAAACTCAAGGCTGAGACTCCAGGGTCAGGCAGAGCATTCAAAAAGCAGCCCCTTAGTCACTCCTATTATTGCAATATAGCAAAATTACACCTAGAAAGAGATAGAACTATATATATATATATACACATCTACATCTATCCCAGTGAAAATTAGGGCATTACTGTACAGGGTGTAATGGGATGATAAACCTACCATTTTAAATAACTTGCACATTGACTGTAGTATAACATATCATGCAACACACGATGCAAGACAGACAGTGCATGAACATCAAATCACTTGCTTCAGAAACTGTGCCTCTTCTTTTATAAGAACATCCCCAATCCTCCTCCCTTCTCTAGGTCCCAAAGAAAAATACTTTTATTCTCATAAAAGTGGTGTCCTAAAGGTAATCCTAAATTTCTGTCTAATGGATCGTGCTTAGCTATCAACATTTCTCACAGACTTTTATGAATATTTGTCAGACTGAGACTGTGACATTTCAAGATGCCTCTGCTGATTGTTCAGCATTGCCTTACTGGGCCACGTAACTGGGTGGATGCTGAGCCAGCAGAGGCTGAGACAGGGTTTGAGAGATAAAAGAGCTCCTAACAAAGAGAACTGAAGAAAGGAAGAGACTTCATCTTATGTGAAAGTATGGTATTCAGTATCAGGAAAAAGCATGATAAGAGATTCTGGAAAACAGTCAGTCAAGTGGACAGCTGGGGAAAAAGTGAAAAGAGGCTATAAGTGAAAAAAACATTATCAGAGCATCTTCTTGTCTTGTGATTCTCAGAAAGTCATTTACCTTCTGGCATGCAGAAAAATCACACACAACTTGGTGCTGTGACCCAGAGGGCTCTCCCTATCCTACTCCTCTCATTCAGTAAGACTCAGTGTCAGCCTTCTTAGAAAAAGAAGGCATCTTGTATCACTAGATTGCCAGGGAGAAGCAACATCCATTTTTCATTTAAAGAAAGGTAAAAAAATTTTCCACAAATAATGCTCTATGTTAATGAAAGAAAATCTACATTAAACGTCTTCACAAAAGAAGCAGCTATAGGAAAACATTTTTTGGAGTGAAAAGAATTGCAAGCATTGGATGCCCCCACCTTTTTATCAGAATCTTTTCATAGAGTTCTTATGGCCCCCAAGAAAACCAAAACCAGTCAGTGGAGAGAACTGCAATGCCCAGAAGAAAGGGCATATAGTAGTCTGGTTTCCATTGTTTTGCTGCTCTTTTCAAGGAAGAAGCAAGTAGATGTCCTATGTGCTCCTAGAGAAACTTGCAGACAACATTTCACATGGATGCCATGGCTTCATAAGGAGTACAAAGATTTAGAAAAATAGACATTTCTGGCAGAAAAGAGGTGTGGGAAGATGAAATAAAATTTAGGAACAAATAACATGGATAAATTCTGGACTTTAACACTGGTAATTAAACCTGACACATCATAAAGAAGAAATAAACTTTTACATCTGATAAGGTCATGTCAGCACAAAAGATGCATCTTTTCTGAGTATGTAGTATGAGGAAAGTTATATAAGAATACAGCAGTACTTGTGGGATGAATCTGACATAAGTGTAAAAGCAGTTCTGCTGTGATTTCACAGCCACATTATTCTCAGCTACCCAAACCCACCCAGAAGAATCTCACCTACTTGACCTGTGCCCAGATTTGGAAAGGATTTCCACATTATTTCAACATAAAATGTGTTGTTTAAGCTGGGATCAGCTCCAGATTAAGATGTCACTATATGAGATGTGTCTGCATGTGTGTATATCTAAATAGGTAGTCAGTGTGCAGTTGGTGCCTAAGCACCCATTATCATCAGTAAAAATCTTGTCACTATAGACATTTGGAATTAGGGAACTCACCCTGAAGCAGATATCAAGGCTGTATGGTACTAGTAGATTAAATGCATCTGGTACTGTTCTCTGGCTGTGAGAAAACTGATGTGGAAATGGTCTATGCCAGCACTAATCTTCAAATCAGGATGATTACCTCTAGTCTGCCTACTGGATATGGTCTCTGACCTATATTAACTCCTTTGTAATCCAGAAAGTGTTTAGAAGCATGCTAGATATCTTAATAGATTACTAGCTTGAATACCTGGTTCCCACATGAATATCTACTTATAGATACATATGTTGTTGTGCTTTATTTTTTTATTTGAGAGAATCCTCTCTCAAAGTACCAGCACCTGAAGTTCTTCCTTATGGTCTTCAGCATGCTTGAAAGTAAATAGTTCAAATACTGGAGACAAAACAGATGTGATGGTATGGAAAGCTATAGCTCTGAGGCATTTAGCCTGACACAGCCCTACACAAACTGCCATGGAAAAGGCAAAGAAAAGCTCTGTGTTGCTGTCTGTGAATCATATATCCCATTGACACTAACTGAAAGAAACTAATTAAATCAATTCAGTTCAGTAACACACGTGAATCAAACAAAAATTAAGAGATGAGCTGAATTTTAGGCTACAGTACAGCACTGTGGCATTTCTAAGCAACAGAAAAAGAAACAGATTTTATGCTTATATAAGAAGGTGTATAGTAAGAGAGAGGTGTGAAAGGGAAAATTGTGATATATTGAGCAAGTGCATTACCTTTACATTTCTGAATGCAAGGATATGCAGGATGCAAGTGAAAAAAGCATCTGAGTAGCTTGGTCCAATCCTGGTACAATACATTTTTGTGCCTAAGAGAGGCTTTGGACAGACCAAACAACATCAGGTTACAAAGAATGATGCTTTAGCATATCCATGAGGTGATAATTTAGACCTAGCTTGAGCTGTAACCTTTACTACAGCTCTATAATTCTAGTACATAAAACTCTATGTGTTTTGGTTTTTTAATAAGTATATTAGACAATATTTCTGTCATAAGTGATTATCCACGTTCTATTCCCACTTTCCATGTAGTACCTTGACCTTGGTGGTTCTTACATTCAGTAATGGAAAGACTTGGAATAAACATAAATAAACTTTTTGAGAACTTTTTCACTGCACTTCCAATTCAATGAGTATATGGTTTCTGAGATGAAAAATAAAAGCTTACAAATAGAAAGCTCAAGTGTTAAAAAAATTTATGCAACTCTATATGTTATCCAAGCAATTCTCAGATGACTTGGTCTCACATCATCTACAGAGACAGCTAAACAGAACATATGGGTAAGCACTAAGGCATTGATAGAACAGTCAAAATGCTTCTAAGAGCTCTGAATTGTCCTCACTTCCTTCAATAAACAAGTTGAACTGAACACACACACACATGAAAAGAAACAACAGGAGCTTAATATTAGGTATTGTGATTGCCTTTAATTATATAAAACTCCCTCCCAGAAAATTAACACCTCATCTTCCTCGCTTAGGCAAACGACTACTACAATATCTCTGGTTTCAGTAAAATTACTTAAGGTATTCTTTATTATTAGAGTCAAAAAACATCACTTTTTGACACGATACCTGCAGAATTCTTGGCTTCATAGCAGTCTGCTGTGCATTGGCAACATTTTCCTTGTCAGATGGTTTAGTTCTTAGCACAAAATGTAACCTTGTAATAGTTCTGCATTAGGCATCCATTCACCCTGCCTTTCCACTTTGATTATGAAAAAAAATGGACCTTGAATCACTGAAATTAGTTTGAATTCAGTTTCCTCTCCTCTGCAGAGCCAACACAGCACTGATTTATTAAAAAAAAAAAAAAAAAAAAGTTGCTGGCTTTCATACTAAATCACAATGTGCACCAGTCATGTAACTAGATTACAGCAAGCACTAACAGTAGCAAATGCCCTTTCAAGATGAGCAACCAACAACATTGCTAAAGGCTGGAATAAAGAGTTAGCCTGGGCAAAACAACAAAAATTGATGCTTGCACTATATACTACAAAGCAGAAAGCAGCAACAGGCAGTAAGTGCTAATTCAAAACAAAGAGGGAGCGATACACATGCAATTCAAAACAAACCAGATTCTCTTGGTAATTACATTAACACTACAATCTACTTCAGGTGGCATTCAAGAAGGAGAAATAGAATGTTGAAGTACAGAAACCTGGAAGGAGCAGGGCTGTGCTTGGATGATGGCAACCACCCTGTTGTGAGACAGCTGCCCTTTTAAAGAAGGCATCTTCAAAATTTCTGATGGTGGGATTAGTCCAGTGCAGTGCCTGACTCACGACACTTTGGCTTCAAACATACACTTGCTTCCCCAAAGGCTTTTTCTGATAGCATGACACAGAAACAAACCAAAACCACCGTCCTTCAGCACATCCAGAGACAGCTGAAGAACCCAAACAACAAACAGCTTTCATGTCATGATTAACTCATGCTGTTATATCTCCCCTTAAAGCACATATGGTTCTCAGCCAGAACAGAAGGCTTCAGAGCAGCAGCTCCATCCTAGAAATGCAGTAGCAAAGCCTCAGACCAAAGTCACCTAATGAGAACTTAATATAGATTTAATGGGCCTTTTTTTTTTATATGAATTTATCTGCCAGTTGAAAATCTGCCTCATTTTACTTTTAATGCAGACACAGAGTCAGTCAGCTAAAATCAGGGTAGCCCCAGAATATTTTGCAAGATTCTTCCATTACTAGCTGAGGACCATGGGTCTCCTAAACTGTGCAAAACCCTACTAAAATACCAGCTCATAGATAACAGTGTCATTTAATGAAAAGAAAGAAGGACCATGCCTATTCTGAGTTCCTTGCACTAATAGAAAGGTTTCACATTGAATGGAAGTGAAATAATGCTTGCACTGGAAAGAAAAGAGCAGTACCTCCTTTTTTAGTTTTTTATCCTGATTATTCTTTTCACTGTCACTACTCTACTGCATTTGGTGCATACATGAGGGCAGATCTCTAGAGTACCATACAGGGATTCTGAAACACTTGGTGTGCAAACACACTTTGGTGTTCTATGCTCTTTTTTCCTTGTTTGTAAAGGCCATTCTCCTTTAATCTCTCATCATCCTTTGAAGCAAGCAATTTACAGATTTCACTTTAATCTTTATTAGTTCACTCTAATGAGTGCACAAGCCATTCTGAGTGGCTCTTCTTCCCTCCAGGAATCAAGGAGAGCTGCCTATGCATGGGGGTGAGGAAGGCAGTGTCTGTGCAGAACACATACAGACTGTACTGTGCACCCCACCAAGGACAGCTCTCCTGGCAGCAAGCTGCTCCACTGGCACAAAGGGTGAGGATGCAGAAGGGCAGCATCAATATATGGTTAAACTGACATGCCCTTCACTGCAGGAGGGAGCACTGCTATCACCACCTCCAGAATGGGACAGGTCACACACCTGACAATGGAGGGTCCCCAATCCCTATGTCCCAGAAGAAGTGCATACACCAACAAAGTTCTTGTTCTTATTCTTTGCATGAAATAGGATTTTTTTTTTTCCAAACAGCTAAGTAAGCATAATGGTTGATTTACAAGAAGAACAGAAGTGCATGAAACCTTTATGTCACCCTTTAAAAATCTCTCTACCTCTGTAGAATAGCTCCCTGAAGTACATTTTCTTGTGACCTATGTAGAATAAGTTTCAAGCACATCCAGTAAAAACTGTGCAAACATCAGTCAAGACAAGAGGATCAACAGCATTTGAGGCAAAGGTAAGATCCTTACCTACAAAGAGACTATATTCTGCATTGGTTCACCAGATTGTTTGTTAATCAGAGTGTGATTATATGAATGCAAATTCCACCAAAGTGAAGAAATTCAAGACAAATGGTCATTATTTAGAGTTAGATGATCAGTCAGGCTACCCAAAATTATAATCCATCTTTATTTATCTACAGGCATATTTATTCACAAAAAAAAAAAAAAAAAATCCCCCAGAACCCAGAAAAAGTCACTTACCACAATAATCACATTCGTTGTAGGAATGGGAAGATTCTCCACTTCCAAATCTTGACCAGTCATTGCTAAGAGATTGAGGGATGGGTCATAAACAGACCTGGGAAAGGCTGATTTAATAATTATTGCAGGGTGCAACTTGCTTATTCTGTTATGGGAAGAAGAATGGAAATTTTGTTTAGAATCCTTGTAGTTGTCTGTATCCAGACTTTTTTCCACACTCTCCACATGGTGATAAATAAACACAGGTTTTCCACTCTTTCGCTGATGAATTGTCAAAAAGTGATCACTGTCTCCAGAAAAGCAGCCTGTAGAAAGAGAAGAGTAAAATTAGAATGTCTCTCTTCACTATTCTGTAGATGGCACTGGAAATTCAATGAGATCTTTGAGTTCTGAGAAATTTGCAAAAATATTTTCGGTGAATAAGAATTCATTTAAAATCTTACAATGCATTTTCTATAACAATATAGTAACAGCACTACAGAGCCTATTAAGTATGTGAATTCCTAAGCTCATTTTCACAGGGCTTTAAAAATGCTATTAATATTTTCAGCCATGGCTATATTAAAAATAAATAAATAAATAAAATATATATACACAAAAGCAGAACACATGCTGAACCAAACTCAACTTCTGCATTGATATCAACTTCAATTGGAAAACACATGCAGCCAACTTACTAATGTATTTTATCACCAAGTAATATGAAAGATGAGAATAGCAGTGACAATCTGTTATAAATGGGCACTAGAGGAGAAAAGGTCAAGACCCTGATCAAAAAATCACATTTACAAATGTGAGAAAATTCAGACCAGTCCATAATCCTAACCAATTCTGCATTCCTTGTTCAGACCTTTCAGCCCCTTATGCTAACTCTTGTTATGACCCAGCCTTCACTCAAGGATCACCTGGCCAGCCAATGGAGCATCTGGCTCTCTGTGGGAGGAGACACAGCTGTGTGGGTTTGGCCATACCTTGGTGCTGGGCACAAAAGCCTCTCTTAGATTAGGGAACTGAAGACAGGGAACTCGAGCATTCCTAATGAAGAGTTAGAGAGAGCTGGGTTTGTTCAGTCTCAAGAAGAGATGGCTGAGAGGGGACCTCATCAATGTCTCTCAGTATCTGGAGGCAGGGTATCAAGAGGATGGAGCCAGGCTCTCCTCAGCAGAACCCAGCAACAGGACTAGAGGCAAGGGGCAGAAACTGAAGCACAGGAAGTTCCACCTGAACATGAGGAAGAATTTCTTTACTGTGTGAGTTACTGAGCACTGCATATTGCCCAGAGAGGTTGTGGAGTCTCCTTCACTGGAGATACTCAAGAACAGCCTGGATAAAATCCTGTGCAATGTGCTCTCAGATGACCCTGCTTGAGCAGGGAGGTTGGATCACTGGTCCCTTCCACCCACAGCCATTCTGCAATTCTGTAATTACATGTGTTTAACTAATTATATATTAGTAAAAAATAAGTTCTCTTTTGAAAGACAAAATATTTCCTGATGATGTCTTTATAAGAGGAACTAAGACTAAATTTTAATTTGGTTTTCAGTTTTGTTTTCCTTTTTTTTTTTTTTTAATGGATGAAAAATAGTGAATCTTCGGTGCCTTTATGCTGAACAGAATAGCTGCAGTTCAGCTCCCAGTCTGTAAGTCTCTATCTGACCAGAAAAATAGGCAAGGATCAGCTGCCTCACAGATAAAATGTAACTGAAGCTGCATTAGTCACCTTCAGAAAATAACTCGAAGAAACCCAGTGTGGTAGGAAAGGGACTTTGTGTTATGAGAGAAGGGAATCCAGAGAGCTCACTCTGATCAGCCTGGAATTTCCTCTTCAGATGCTGCTGGACTTAATGGCAGTGTTAAATTTGAGAGCTGATTTTTAGTTAAAAAAATTTAAATCAATGTTATTTTAATTCTCATAATGAGCTACAAGGACCAGCTTAGCACCAACAACATTTCAATTCAGGATGAACAAGAAATCATTTTGTTCTATTCAAACTGAATTTTTCCTCTGACTTTTTTTGCTTCTGTAAGCAAATCAAAATAATCAGTCATTTGCACAGCTCTACCCAGTGCCCTTAGGAGGTTTCAGTGTAGGTAATTACATTCTGTTGACCTAATTTCCTCATGAAATTTCAGTTAGGAAATCAAGTACAATACCTTATCTGTGCTATAGTATTGCTTTGCATCATTGAGAAATGCATTCTCTGGAATAAGTGGGTGCCTGTCAGTGGGCAATGAAGCAATTTATAACATACATGAACAGAAAATCAATAGTAAAGAGACAGAACACAGATCCTCTATTATAAAGTAAAATGCTGAATCTAAGACTACTCTTTCAAAAGGCTGAAACAAGCATAATCTCCTAGATGACCACTGAGGTCACACGTTTTCAACTCTTGTCAGGTTTTGCTTGGGAAGATGTCTGAAAGCAGGAGAAAATAAAAGCGAAACTGCAGAGTATAGTCCTAAAGACAGCTGAATTTTAAAACTTGTTAAACTTGCTGGGTTCCTATTAAGCTTTGTGGGTGTTGGCTTCATTGATAAAATCCTGAGGGCTGGTCTTAACTAGCAATTTAGAGAGTTGTGTCAGTGGCAAAAAAAAAAAAAAAAAAATAAAGAAGCATCAGCACTTCTCATTGTCACCAACTTTTCACATTCATCTATTTGCTGGATTTATTTTCATGTCTCCTTCACAGAAAACCAGTATTTCAAAACTGATCATAGGTAAGACAAAGGAAAGTAACCACCAACACATTTGGTGTGTCCTCTTTGCCTCCTTCATTCCCATTTCATTGTTTTTGAGGGAATCAAACCAACTATGGTTCTCCTTGCATTCTTTCTATTTCATGTGCTATCCACATCAATATCCCAACTTTCCCTGTTATTTCATTGTTTTCACTGAATGAAACAAAAAAAAATTACAATTAAATACCAGCCAAAATTCTTTCCTGAATATTTTTGCTATAAAAAATAGTTAAGGAACTACCCAAAAAGCTCACTTCTCCTTGAATCTCAGTACTTTTTAACAGAAGAATCACCATTTGCTTCTAAATCCCAGACTTCCTTCCATTAGAAAGCTAGATATCACATCAGTAACATCAGTCCCTGCAGCCATACAAGGTCCATTGTAGATTTTTAAGATGGACAACAAAATATATTGTTTAACCTGTAGCAATGAAAAAGTAAAAGTCTAATTACATAACATTACACTTTATACCCACACAAAACTTTTTCCATCAGCTAAGCAGTAAGATGTTCAGATATGTTCTAAGAAAATTGCTACACTGAATTTGGTTATCTGAGAACTCGACACAGGCCCAGTATCTTAAGTTACAAGCATCCACAGTGCCCCATGTGAAAAACTTCACTAAACTTAAAAGACTGTGTGTAAGGCCCTAATCACTCCCAGACTTTGGTTCCCAGACTGCCATGGATGCCTCACAAATGGGCCATCCTTGATACTACAGGGAAAGCTAAACTTCCTCTCAATTGATGAAGTGGTAATATATTCCTTCCTGATCCTCCAGACTTCAGCTGCAAACATAAGCAATTAGTTACCAACCAGACACATGGAGAATTAAGTAATTAAAAATACCAGTGTTTCTGCTACATAACACCATTAAATATTTCCATTCTCCAACCTTAAAGGGAGAGAAGACTGGGATTCCTATATCAAACTCTGTACTTCTACAAAAAAAAGAATATGCTTCTCTCTGGCCACCAGGGAAACTGTCAGAAGCTGTGAAGAACTGATTTTGGTGCCTTTTAAGCTTCAGATATCCCAACATACAGAAAAATTCAATAAATATGGTTTAGGAAAAGGCTCAAATAATGTAATTCCTAGAGGTTTCTCTTCCATTTCCTTAGCAAACTTTATCCAAAATTATGTTCTGATATTCTCTTCACACTACCCTGTTTGAACTCTGCTTCAGGATGTAGAGTTATTTATGACTCACTTGAAATATTCACCCAGTACTGCTATTATCCATAATAATTTTATTCCTTCTCCTAAAATTGTCTCCCCTCAAGTGTATTTACAAAGAATTATAGTTTATTCTGCCTCAATACTGAGAGCAGATTAGATGTGATTCCATGCTATTTCCTCTATCCAAAACCAAAAAAGCTGAGTCTCACTTATTTCTCAGCTAAATGTAGCTATCTTCACGTGAAGGGAAATTTTATTAGTTCCAAAATGAACAATAATTAATGGTTAATTTCAAACCCACATCAGAACTTCTCTGAGCAGCAGGTTCATATGTACTTTTGCCTCTAGAAAACATCTAGTCCTTTCATCATGCAGATCATCTCATGGAATAACCATTCCAACTCCCTTTAGTAAGAGAAGCTGCTCTTTGACTTGTACTGATTTGAAGTGCTCATTCCACTCTCCAGTTCTTCTGTCTGTATGATGTAGTGACTTTTTATTAGATTTCAGCTCCTGATGAATATTGCTATTTCTTCCTCTGTTCCTTACCTATAAGTTATTTTTTCCTTCCTTGCAGCTCCTCAATGCTGCTGCTTTTCCTTAGATTTTTATTTTTTTTAACAAGAATGCCTGTCTTGATCTTGCTTCCATGTTCATTCACTGTAAGCCCCTTCTGTAATTTAGCTGCTCCTGTACAGATTTAGTTGCATTTCCAATACCTGGAGCTGTGCTTCTAGAACCTCTACCAAGTATGACACTACATCTATTAAAGTGCAACAAGAAGCTCGAGGGTGATATAGAATGCATGCTTTCTAAATCTGAACATCTTCACTATTTGTACTAGTTTCAGTATTTCTACCATTGCCAACATTTGCTATCCTCCTGAAAGGAAAGTTGGATAAATCCCTATGAAATTCCCTGTTCTGCAGAATTCAACTGTTCTGCTTAAGGGTTCAAAATATGCATTCACTTGATCTTCTTAGATGTCTGTATAAACACACAAGATAAAACTATTTCTGTCATAAACTAAAAAGAGAAAAAAAATCTAATCTACAGAAGATTGATGGAGAATGGGACAGTAGAATTCCATATAAAATATACACATAATCCCTGTATATGGGAAGCATAATATTTCCTCATGAAAACAGATGGATAAATCACAAGAATACTAGATAGCACATGCTTCTGAGCCTGTCACACTACAGAGTTGCACTATATATGCAGAAAGGAAAGCCTATAATAAATAGCAAATCTGATGTTCTGGATGTTGTGGGCACTTTTGACTGTTCCAGTTGGCCTCTGCATGATAGAGGAAAACCCAGGATTTCTGTAGACTGTCTTGACTCTGTATAGTTTCAGACAGTTGACATTTTATCACAAATCAACCTGCTAGAAAATTGTTAGACTCCCTCCCAATTCCCAAATACCTTCACTTTTGCTAAAACAGACAGATAAAAACTTCAAGATAGTCAAGATCTGTTAATGAGCCAGTAACACATCAGCATGGTTTTAATGTTTTTAAACATAAAACTATCAGAGCTTTACAGGTATTTTATCTCACATCTTGTTAAGAAAATGATGATTTGACTCCCTACTCACCCTACTCTCAGTCAGACAAGTTTCCCTTGCCAGCTTGGCCCCAGGTTTCCCATAGCAGAGTCTCAGTCCTCTGGTTCCTTTAAGTCATTTTATCATGATACAACAGCACAAAAGCCACTCGAGCTGGGTGCCTCCCACTTAACATCCTCTACAGCCAGAAACCAGACATTTATTTGACTGAAAAAGCCCCAGTGGGACATAACATAAACCTGATAGGGCCATGATAATGGTGTCTAAAGTAATGATGTGTGTCTGGAAAAACAACTTGAGGTAGTTTCTTGTCTTGTTATTAATCTTAATCTGAACAAATTTGGTAATAAGTTATGCTCCTGAACAGTCCCATTTTTCTATAATGAGACATATCTGTATATTTGCTACTTGTAAGCAGTGCAGCCACCTCAAATCCACTGACAAAAGTGCTGCGCTGCATCTGACTAGTAAGTAAAATGCACACATGAATATAGACACCTAGTGCATATAGTTTAAACACATAATGCTACTTAATAATCACACTTAATACTCTAGCACTATAATAACACAGAAGTCTTTTTATAGTTAAAAATAACTTGGTATATTACACCACTTGAGGTTTTTATGCTAAAAGCTGGAAATTGAAGGGGAAAAAAGCATAAAATGTAGACTCATTTCATAAGGGAAAAACATGCTGAAACTTGATGGATTGCTTTCAAAAATAAATTGAATTTAAATGAAATTTGAGTTACAGTTCTTAATGCTTTTGTCAAGTAATTTCTCATTTCCAGTCACAAAAATACTTACCAAATTTTGGTAATTAAATTTTGTACTCTGAGCTCCCCATGGTTTTTTCCTTTCTGTTTGGCTCACCACTCTGAAAGAAGCTCTTTGTCCCATACAAACTTCCTTCAAACCTGTAAATCAGCCCCAGACTGGACAGGCTTGGCTTTACCATCTCTTGGACCATGGTTTATTATCTCTTGAGCAGCTACCTAGTCACTCTGAGATGCAGGTCAATGTACTTATGCACACCAATGATCCTCTCCAATAACACCAAAGTTCCCACAGCTGGGAGATTCATTCTCTGCCTCTTTTCAGAACATTGAGATAGAAACAGATTCCATTCAGTGTAGAGTTTGCAGCTCCCTCTTGCTTGTACAAGGGCCAAGGATGTGCTGACCCACAGGAAGGAGAAAAAAAAAAAAAAGCTTAAATGTCAAAATGCTTATTATCATGCTGGCCATTTATGAACACGGCTCTAACTCTCAGGAGTTACAATGGCAATGATACTGAGGGAAATTCCAACTGTTGGTAAATCTAGCATAGCATAAACACTGCTATAGATTTAGAAGACTTCCATCTGTTCTGGGCTGTGAAAGTTGTCTCTTCTGGTGCATACAACAAGGCCTTCCTTTGGCTTTGCCTTCAAAAGACACAAATCTATTGTTTTATCCCTATTTCATCTACATTACCAAGGGAAAAGAAAAATAAACAAGAAAAAACCCAAACAAACCAACAAACATATTAAAAGGAATCAACATATCTAGTGGAAAATATACAGGTTTTAAATTATGTTGAAAGCAAAAATGAAAACAAAATATGTCTGGAGGCAATATGCTTTGCATCTGTACCATCTAGCAAAGTAGTACATCAATCACCAAATCTCATTTGGATAAAGTTATGCACTTTTAGCCAAACATAAACTGTTGAACTTGAGCATGGTGCACCAAAAATTATTGCCAATAAAATGCAGTTAAAACAGCGGCTAAAATATTACTTGAACATTAGTTGGACACTGAATATACTTTCAAAAGTGCTTTTTTGAGGTACACCAGAAAAAAATACAAACTACTTGCTGCTTTGGTAATACATTAAGTTTTGGATTGACACAAGAATTCATCTAGGAAACAATTTTGCATAAATAACAGAAGGACATGAAGGATGTGACTGTTCCCATTATTCAGAAATCAATTCCAAAACACAAGTCTTCACACCACGGCTTTGTCTTTAGCCAAAACCTGTTAGAGCAATACAAATGAAGCTATTCTTTTCTCAAAGTAGGCTGCTAAACCTAATGGTCAAGCATGCTGCTGTATAGCTTCTCACAGCCTCCTTCAGGTAGATGAATCCCTCTGTTACTTTCAAAATCTTGTTTATAAACAAAGATGAAGCACACCTCAAACATGTAAGTGAAGCCATGAGTTTATTGTTAGCACAGTGAAAATCTTATCAAACTAATTCAAGAAGCATTGTTAATCTAGATCCATCTTTTACAGAAAAACAAGTAATACAGAAAAAGTCACAATTGTAGGAAGAGTACAATTAAATTGCCTATCCTTTTACCTGGTCTTACTCTAACTCCATGCTTCTCTGGGTCATCAATTCAATTGTTTCCCACTGGTGATGGGCATTGTTAAAAGGAGTTGTCAGCACCTGGAGTCCTCCATCAAGAGGGATATGGTCTTCATGCTGATCAATTTTTCTTCCTCTCCTCTCTTCTTCCTTCCTCTTAAGAAGCTACATATACTTGCATTTTCTAACATGCATTTATACTTACTCTTTCTTCAGCTGGTCTGCAGTTCCAAGTTATATTTGAACTTACTGTAAACAGTGCTACATATGTATGTTAGATACTATCTTTTTGTTCTCTTCATTAATGCCTAAAACCAGTTTTCTCAAGCTCCAGGTTTCCATTTTTTCCCTTTTACTGATCTTTTTATAGCATGGAGTCCTCAGTGCCAAGATTGTGCCCCATCTCTTATCCTCCCACACCTGCACTCCTCTAAGGAGACATTCCATGTCTGCTGTTCTACCAAGCCTTGGTTACTGCTCCTGTGTAGACTATAGTTGTAGCATACACCAGAAAAAAAAAGAAAATATTAAAACAGATATAAATGTTTGCTTAAGTAGAAAAAACTGCTGTCAGAGCTAACCCAAGCAAAACACGCATGTCAAAGTTTGGACAGAGCAGCTGTCCCAAACAAGTGTGCTTGAGATAAGTAAAAAAATTACTAGCAATGAGCAAAAGTCAGATTTAATATTAAATATGTCAAATCCCAATCATAAGGCCTTGTAAAATCAGGGCAAAACTTACAGCTTTGCTATTATCAATGGCAACATCCCATTACAGGACTATTAGGTCACATTCCTTCATAGGAGGGGTTCTGTGCTTTCCTAGTGAGGTCCAGTAGCCAAAGGCCAGGCCTTTTCTAGCAGAGGAACTGTACCCATGATACATCAAAATTCAGAGCAAATAAACTACACCAGAGCTAAGCAAGAAGAGGATAGGACAATTGCAAAAATTCAGAAAAACATTTTGATTTGCCCCTAAACACAATGTTCAGGACTTTTGACCAAAAAGACAAAATCAAGTAGTACAAAAATGTATGTATGTATGTGAGCAGGTATAGAAATGATTCTTTATGTGTGTGTTTGTATCTGTAAGAATAAGGAAGTGCATGCACACCACTCAAGTGCATGTGTGGTGAGGGTGGAAGGGTGGGAATACACAGAAGAGAGAGAGGGAGGGAAGAGATGATTGGAAACATTTTTTTTCCCTTTCTAATGAGCAATCTCCTGAAAATAGAAACAACTGCAAATTCATTTTTGCTAAATTTGTTCTTTTCTGTAGGAAAAAATTTGCCCTGGCCAAAAATATCCCCAGCTACAGTGAATCTGGATTAAGCATATGAGTGGTATCTTTTTCAAAAAGACACTTTGCATCTCATTTCATGGGCCTCATACGTCAATACTGAAATTAGATACCAGAGACCATTGATTTCACTAGGTCTACTCATGTGAATTTAGAGATGAGCTAGTGGTCCCAAAGGCACTTAAGCACTCTGCCATACTTATGCCTTGGCACTAATGTACCATATACACTCATGTCAGATTTTTTTTTTCCCCAGAAGATGCGAGAAACCAATGCATTAATTTTCTAATTTTGTGATTACTGTCATTTTTCCAATGAAGGTTGCAGATAAATTCTGCTCTGCATAAAATGGATGTAAATACATAGTATTTCAAGGAAATATATTGTATCTCCATGGAAATCTATAGCTGGTATGAAGGAAAGTCAACTCCAATCCTAAAGTTTTGGCTTTCTTTTATAGCAGTATTGTTTTAAAAAATCCCACTGATGATTTCTGAGAAGATCTTATTAACTCCTCCAAGTATTTATTCTGAAGCCATGCTGAAAATCCTACAGTGCCTATGTTTTATGGAGTAAGAGCCCTATGCTTCCATCTAATTCCCCACAGCAATCGTTGTTACACCCCTGTGGAGGAGAGGCCACCACCAAACAGAGCTACACAGTTATGTCATTAGCTTCTTTCTAGAGAGACATAGTCCCCCAAGAGCCCAATTCATGGACTTTCAAAAACTCTGAAATCAGCCTTCACTAAGATGTTTCAGTCTTCTTTATAATACAATAAATGGAATTAGTCAGAGATTCCAAGACCACAAACCTCGATAATTTCCTAATGGATGGACTGAACATAAATCTCTCATCTCTCAGAAGACAACGTATTTTAAAATTATGAATAGCAAAAATTTTCCTATGTAAAAAATATGATGAGTCTCTTTTCCAACTAAATACTTCCTCAAAAATATGAAGTCAGATATTGAATTATAGAACTGTTTTTTGCCCAACAGAACCTTTCAAGAGACAGATGACTACCCTCTGATTATCCATGAGTCCTACTAAAAAAAGACAGAAAAGTCTCTTCTAGTAAAAACACCCACTCATGACCAGCAATGTGTTTTTAAAGAAGGCAATTATAAGAATCAGCTTCATTTAGATTATGTTAGTGTAATGAAGCAGCATCCTTATTCATTTTTTAAATCAATAGCTCCTTCACTTTCACTCTAAATGTATTTAGAACCTAGAATTATTCATTCATTAGTATGAGGTTACTGAAATGGATCTGATGGCAAATGCATTTTGTGTAGACCTCACCTCGACCCTAAAAGTACAGTCTCCAGATTCTCTAACTTTTGTGACAGAGCTTGTGCATTTTACAGAAAATAGGCCAGCCCAACATCTAAGTAGAAACTGCAGTGTACTCAATTAATTTCCAACCATGAGAATATCACGCAGTCCATGTTTGACCAGGAAGCTGAACTCAGCAGAATTTAGTAAGGACATCCCATGAGCTGTGTGAGAACCAGTCTAGCATACTTATATTATATATTTCTACCTAGCAAATTCTACCCAAAGGAGTGTTAGTTTGTGGTAATATATAAGTTTTGATATAAGCATTGCTCAAAAAAGATAAAATGTCACTATTTCCTACTCTGAAGTTTAAGTGATTCCAGCTGAGGGGCTGGAAGAATGGATCCATCAAGAGGTCCAGACAAGGATCTACATACCTCCTTTCTGAAAAGGCTAGCAAGAAAGTATTGGTTCATATTTACTTAAGGCTGGCAATGCATGTCTTAATAAAATGAAGTAATAGAAGCTCTTAGCAAGCTAGTGGAAGGCCTTTCTCAAGAGACCATGACTTAGATGACCTGACCAAATAATCAGTTGTTAACTTTTTGCTTTGGCAGGACTAGGATTTGTTTATCCTGTTTTAATCCTAAAAGCAAATTCTAAAAATGCTTTCTTAAAGAGAGGTTTTTAGTGCAAGACAGGTGATGCATTGATACCATGACTGTTAACTGTGTGCGTTTTTTCTAGTCAGGTTGGTTTTCCTAGTCTATTTCACAGAATCACAGATTTACCTTTTCCCCCCACAAATCTCCAGTAACTGGATACTTAATTCATCATATATTTTAATTTTATTAACAAAATTTTTTTAAAAATAAAATTAACAGAAAGAGGCAATTAGTTGAGTAATGTGCATAACTCAAATGGTTCTCTAATTACAAGTTAGTCTTATGCACCACTTTGTGTTTTTCCTACTACCTGCCATTCTTTTACAAGGAGACAATGCTTCCTAGTCACCTTGGGAGACACTAGGTTTTTATTGCAAGAACATGTGTATTAGATCATACATACTAAAAGAGAGCATAACCTACGCTGTCGTGCACTCTCTCATGCAATGCATAATCTAAGTGGAAGGTTCATGCTGACCTGTAATCACTTGCTACAAATTTAGATCTTCCTGTAACAGCAACCTCCATATAGGTTGATTACTTCACCTGCTGCACTCAGCAAAAGGGCCTAATTCTGTTTTCAGAGATGCACACACAAATGTTTTATTTTAGGTAGCAGTATATGCACATACCAACAGCACTATCGTATTTAATTTTCTGATAACATGACATGTTATACTGGTATTGGTATCTAAGTCAACTCAGTAAAATGGTACCTTAGTGAGCACATGAAAATCCCTGACCACATTTTTGACATGAACATTTCCTTTCTTCGTACAAAATTTTACTACAGTGGTAGTAGAGTTATAGTTCCATAGGAAACCAGATTTGCTATACGAGCACTACTTAAACACATTAACTCTTTTTGCTGTCATTAGCTGAAGTAAATGTGGACTTATGTTTTCTCTAAAATCTATTACCACCAACTGATATCAAGGGAGATTTTCCTAATATCTACTGACAGTGTCTTCAGCATTCTCTAGAAGCACATCTCATAGAAATTCAGCCTCAGAACAAAAAGCCAAGCCATGTCCAACACATTATACAAAAATTGACATTTGGAATATAATTTGTGACCTAGCAAGTAGAATGCATCTTGTGATTTCACATGAACCAAAGCTTCAAAATCACTGTAAATAATTCACAAGGCTGTACATAAAAGATGTCTAGAGTAGTAGCCTGTGTAAGACCAAATTTTGTACTTGTATCAGATGAAACAGAGGTATCTTAGCATGTTAAGCTTCCTTTGTTATTTATTGTTGTGACATCCTCAATGACTTCCAACAAGAGCAAGTTGCATGCAGCCCTACCTTAGTGGAAGCACAGCTCTTGTGCTCAGTGCAAACTGTGCCCAATCGTGCAAAGGTTGAATTCAGCTCCTGTACATCCTCCCCCTCATCTTCCACAAAATAATTATTTTCCGTGATTACTAAGGCAAAAATAGCACCATATATTTTCCCTTTTTTTTTTCATATTATTTGAGATGTTTGCATAATGAAGACCAAGATCTCCTTGCAAGCATTCCCAGTAAATTAATGAAACAAGTAGAACTTAGTAAGGTAAGTGAACAGCTTACTGGCAGAATATATATCCAGTTTCCATTAGCAGGATAGAAGAATGAAGCAAAACAAAACTAATGTAAATTCCACTGTTAATAGGGGATATACTGAGATTAGATGGCATGTTGTGTCAAATAGAGGCTGTACTCTAATTTTGTACAGATGTTCAATTTAATACATGTTGTAAAAGAACAATTTAAAAGCAGCTTAAGGCTTTTATTGAAACAGATCACGAAGTGCTCCCATCTTTCAGTCAATAATCTCTTGCACATATGAATATAACACAAAACAGCATGAGCATCCTAACTATAGATTTACAGGAAAGAGGCTCCATAAATTTTATGAAGTGTAGCCTAATATTACAAGGCAATAAAATACCAATAACAGAGACAAAGTTATTTCTCCTGATAACTGTAAAAAAAAAGCAATCATTTTCATAATAGATCATTTTTGGGATGTTCATACAGTTCTATATTAAGAGACATGAAGTTCAATAGTTCATTTTAATGATTTCGCAGTAAGACAATGTAAACGTGTTGCATCTTAAAAACAACATTCCCAGAACAAGAGAATCAGTATCCGTGCATTTAATTGTAGTTCCTAATTAAACTCCATGGAACTTGCAAGCCATTTATTACTTCAGAAGTGGCTAAGCTTGTCATAAATGACAAAACAAAGAAACTCTTCAACTTTACTAATTGAGAACTTAATTTAATTATACAGTTACCCCAGATTTTACTTCCTTCCTCTGATAATATATGCTGAAGTCTGCACAGGATAAACGGAGGCTCTGAACGATGAGCAGCTTTTCACGGCTTCAAGGAAGCCTGAGATTTATGCCAGAAATATAAGCTCTGACTACTGGAACGAAACTGGCAGTGGAACCTCATGTACGTACTAGGGCGCTCATCGCTCACTGCATTTCTGAATGAGGCACACGTTTTGCCAGCAAAGCAGAGAGAGGATTTATTAGCACCGCGAACAGCCGAAATGCCTGCTGCTGTCGCAGCTGAAATTTCCCTTTCTAAAAACACTGCTGCCACGAGCACATACAAGTAGCGACGCCTCCTCACCAGTATCTAAAAATAAATAAATAAATGAAATAAGAAGAAGGCACATAGGGAGTCCCGATTTCCCCTCGCTGCCGTAGCCCCGGGCCAGCTCCCCGCGATCCGGGGCCGGAGCGCGGCCGCTCCGCGGGGCGCGCAGCGCGGGGCTCGCCCGCCCGCGGCCGCCGCTGTCCGCGGTGCTGACGGCGCTCCGCCGCCTCCGGGGCTGCCGGGCTCGGGACCGGGGCGGCCGCCGCCGGACCGGGCAGCCGCCGCCTCCCGCCACAACAGGTGCGCCGCCGGGCGCAAGCGGGTCCCCACCGCCGTCCCGCCCGCCCCGCCGTCCGGCCGCGGCCGCCCCCGCTCACCTGCGGCGCGGAGGTGGAGCAGGAGGCAGAGCGCCCGGAGGCAGGCGGCCGCCCGCCGCCGCATGGTGCGAGCCGAGGGCAGCCGAGCGCGGGGAGCCGCGGGGAGCCGAGGGAAGCCGAGAGAGCAGAGAGCCGAGGGAGCCGAGGGAGCCGAAGGAGCCGAAGGAGCCGGGCACCGCCGCCAACCGCGTCCCGCTCCCCCCGCCCCCGGCAGTGAGCATGCCTGGGAGCGCGCTGCGCATGCGCAACGCCGCGCGGGCGGGCGGGCGGCCGCCCTCACCTGCCTCCCGTCCTGGCGCGGGTGAGGCGAGGGGCGAGCACGGCCCGCATGGGCGGCCACCCACCGCGGGGCGCGGGGGCGCGCAATAGCCGCGGGGAGCCGCAGGGCCCAATGGGACCGGCAGAAAGAGAGATCTCCAGTTCCATGGGTGTTCGGGGAGGGGGCGAGAATGGGTGGCGGGGGTGATTTCCTGCTCGGCTTCCAGCCGGAGCAGCGCTCGGGGCTCCTGCTGCAGCGGAGCGGTGGGGATTGCATCTCCCCGCTCTTGCAGCGCCCAGGAGGCGATCTCAGGAGTTTGGGCTTGTCTGGAGGACTTCGACGATGTGTGGGTCAGGTAATCCTCCTCTTCAGTGCGCTGTGAAACACGTATGTAAAAGAAGCAGTTTGCAAAAACTGCGTGATGAAAATCACGGCTGATACAGAAATAAGAAATAAGCATTGGAGTCCAGGCAGTGTTTCAGACCAGGCTGATGCAACAATTGATTACATGCGTATCAGAGAGCAATGCAAAGAGGCCAAACCTGAAGCAGCCCTGCAACAAGGTGATTTTCTAAAGTTGAGTTTAATTGATCAAAAGACTTCCTGGAGAGCAACCATGAGAGCCAGTGGCAGATGTGTCAGCCAGCGAGTGATCCATCTACAGGAGCCTGTTACTGAATATGTAACAGTGTATGTGCATGGACAGGTTAGCAAAGGAAATCGACAGAGCTTGCTTGGCTCTGTCTTTAAATGAGCCTTTGTGCAGAAATTTCCTTCATACAGAGATGGGGAGGAGTGCGCAGGCCCTGATGTCTGGAAGCAACTGCGTGTGTGGCTGTACATATGCAAACGAGCTTCCTTTGCCAGCCCCCACACGGCTGTTCACTCACGTATAGGCAGGCAGGTCGTCCGCTTGACAGCAATATAAGTGAGAAAAAGCTTGGGTTGGAAGACAGCACTCGATCTTGAGTTCTGCCGGAAATGGGGAATTAATGTGATCAAGGGGATTTTTCAACAAGGAGTGGTATTTTAGTCCTGTCATTTCAGTCATATATTTTGTAAGTGTTGTGCCTCAGATGTCCTGCTAAGCCATGAGATTTCTGCTGCTTCCTCTACTGTGATGATAATTTGATGTGGGTATATACAAATTAAAGCACATCCTGTTCTAGTTTAATCCTATTACTCCTGACGAGTGAAAATGACAGCTAAAAAAGTGAAAGAAGTAAGTCTTGTCTGTATGGTGCACCCCACTTGCCCCTACAGCTTCAGTTCCTACATGCCCAGGGCTCAGAGGTACACATATAGCAAAAACAGGTAGAGGACTATATTTACTTCCCTCAGTAACTTGTACAATACCTATTACAATTTAGCCAACTCCTAGGGAGAGATTAAAGAAAAAAATTATTTTCAGTCCTCCAATGTTTTGTAATTTTTTTGTCCACAAGTCCTCACCCTTGTGCATTCTAGGTAAGGCTTTAGGGTCAAATATGTCAACAGGATAACTTCACTGAAGCTAATGGTATTGATTTTTCCCCATGTGGTTAAAGATGAGGCAGCTGTGGTTTCATATGATTGAGTGCTGTAGCAATATCTACTCACCTCACTTGCAGAGCCCTAAGGCACAAAGACCTGATGACTCACCACTATCCAGTTAAGGAGATTATTTTCCACCAGGGAAATGTCTTAAGATACTGTTTTGAGCTCACATCCAAGAAAACATTTAAGCTTCCAACTCATGCATAAGTTGAATTCAGTGTGAAGCTAAGACTAGATTAAATAATTTTCTGAATTTTGTATCAATGCATCCTTTTTAAAAGACAGTCTTGTCAATGCAATATGGAAGCATGACTATGGAGTGGGAAGGTGTTACACAGAAAGGAAACTAACATGTTGCATCAGTTTGAATTTTCTAGCTTCACTGCTTTTTAAGTTTATTCCCACATGTAGAACACTATATTAACAGAGTGGAGATCATTAGGGTGTGACTTAGTTCAACAGAGTGTATGAACTGTAGAGCTGAATTAAATGCTCAGCTGAAAGCTGAATGTGACCAATAATTCTAAGTCACGTAAATGGTGTGGGATATGGCTATTTCTTTCCAGTATTTTTTCCATAGTACCTTAATCTCTTCTGATATGACAGAATGAACGTGCTTCTGACAAGTCACACTTGATGTTGGTTACAATTAAAAGAGACTGGTCTGAGTGTCAGAGTTCTTGCTGTTTTCTTCCTATCACATTGACCAGACCATCTTCCTTGTCCAGGAGTCATTTTGCACTAGGCTTTCATTGACAAATTGCTTTAAGAGGAAGCTAAAACAACAACAGACAAATTCAAAACTGATCTTTAGTTTAAGAAGCAGTAATATGCAGATTATCAAGCAGGGAATGTATCCAGGTTGGAGAAGGAGGAGGGGTGAAGAGGAGGTTATATGCATAGATCAAAGGATTCTTCGGAGACATAAATGCAAATCAGAAAAATAACTACTTTTTGGTGAGTGCCTTTGTGAATATACAGCAATCTTAGCAGAGGAAAGCTCATGACATGTACAATTAGGTCTCACACTAAATGATGTTGCCAGGATGGGAAGAGAGCTTCTTTTTATACATTTCAGAAAGGTAACTGCTACAGGAAATGTCAGGGAATAGCATGTGTCCTGGGAGATTGCCAGTGGGCAGAGTCATAATTGCACCGATGCAAATGCATCATATTCCCTAATGAGTATTGTCAATATAGGATTACAGCCTTCTAAAGTGGTCTGAGACCCTCCAGTGTATTTTGGCATAATCTCTAATATAGACATACAAAACTGACACTGACTCAACTGCGAGTACAAAAACTTTGATAGCAGGGAGGAGGGGGAGAGAGAGGATGCAAGGATATTTTAGTTTCTGAGCTACTAATTTGTGACTGTGTGTGTAGGTCTGAAACTTCAAGACCATTATTCAGGATTTTACAAGACCATATTATAATTTTTATATAACTTTTTAAAAATTTTCTGAAGTTGTTGACTCAGATGGAAATAGTTCACTCCTGTTTGATGGAGCTGTTAGGAAATAATCAAATGGATTCAGGCATACCTGACTAAAAGCTGCCTGTTAAAAGACAACTCTTAATCTACAGCATGAGCAGCTAAGTACTAGAGGAGACCTGGTGTAGTCCTAAGCAGTACTAAGTATCTAACAGATGCATGAGTACTTGCAAATGGATTTAGCCATGGCTCTCTGTTCAGGTCCATTCAAAGCAAGTATGTGGAACAGGTCAGGTACCATGCCATCATTTTCTCAGATTTAAAGTTCTTCACCCTTTTATGCTATTCATACCACAGGGTAGTAAAATTATCATCCCCTAATATTCTACAAGGGGCATCAAGATTTATAAGGTCAGGTGCTTTAAATTACTTAAATTAACACAGCCAAAAGAAATATAAAAAGAAGTTGCAGATAATCTTTAAAAGACCTTTAGTCAAGGCTAGGAATATCTTGAAATATTTGTATAGTCAGTTATTTTATGTCAAAGTAATTGGATATGGTATGCGTTTCTCATGAAATACTGGTAAAATATCCACATATATGCCTAAGTGTACACTAATATGCATTTAAATATGGAAGGCAAGTTACCCTTGGTTACCAATAACTACATAGTACATCTCTAAATGATGCAGTAACTAAAGTAAATTGCACAATACTGTTTATATGCTAAATTTAAACATCTCAACACAGAAGTAACTAACTTCATGTAAAGATAAATGCATCCGAACTTGAGCAACTCTGATCAAACCCCTGGATGTCAGCTTTAGGTTAAAGTCAGGTTCAGGTGAGATGAGGGAATCTGGGCATTTGACTATTTGCAATATTTGCCTCAGTTGGTTTACTCTGATGTTCTATATCAATAAGAGTAGCATTCCTTGAAATAGGAAATAAAAGAGAAATCAGTCAAAACCTTATTAATTGAATATGCAATGTTGTGCAAAGTTGTCTTTCTCAACAACTATCATCCTAGCTCAAGACCAAACTGCTAGTCATCTCTCAGTCGGATTTTACATTCAGTGAAATCAAAAAGTTTCTATTTTTTTTTTTTTTTATTTGCACTATTTGGTTTCCTGTTGGCTTTTCACACAATGTTTCCAGAATATATTTGCAACAGAAGAGCTTTCAGTGCATCAGAAACTGCAGCACCTTCAAATGGACGACAAGAACATGAACAGGACACTCTCATCTGTCAGTATCTAATTGACATTCATGGAACATTAAGGGATAGGAGTCATAGCAGTTGTCCTCAGCAAATAACAAGTAAACATCTTGTATCATTAGTTTTCAGCCTAACACCATTCAGAGATTCAATGGGTAGAATAATTTTTTCATGAATTATTTTTCTTTAGGGTATCACTGGATTAATTTTTTATTAAGCACATGACATACTGTAAGATAATTGGTAGGAGTTTGTTATATGTTCATGTCCAGGGAAGTTGTACATGCCTGTACTAAGGGAGAAAGTACATGATAACCCCAAGACATCTCAAGTTGGGCCTGATTAAATATCTGAATAAATTTTATCTCTCTCTAGATATTTTTGTATAGTTGTTCTAAAGTATCAGATCTTCACCTTTCTACTCACACAGTTCCTTACACACAAGCAACCCCCTGAAGTTCATGGGTAGGTACCTTAAAAACATCTTTTTCAGTGGCCAGTCAAAATGAGTGAATGAAATTCCACATGGATTAAGAGCCATTTTAGAGCAAAAGCTAATTTACTTTCATTCCAAGTCTGAGGATATTCTTCAACCTTCCTTATCTAGGATAAGCCCACAAAACAATGCACATAATATTTGTTCTAAAATGTCTTTCAAATAATTTCCCTCTGGGATAGAAGATGTGTAAATGAATGCTATCAGGAAGATGCTAGCTAAGTTGCTTAATATGAATCTGGAAGAAAGGCCAGTCTCACATCAATGAATTGGTATAGGCTGAACAGTATGGGTTTATGAACTTGCAGCATACTCCTAAATCTTTAATGACATCACATATTTTCTTATTAAAACACTGTTTCTTGGGTGGTGGTTTGTTGATTTGGGGTTTTGAGGAGTTGAGGGAGGGTTTGCCTACTTTTTTTTACAAGTATAAACCAGGAAGCAGCAGCCTGTAATAAATTAATATCTCACTTCAATAAAACATACAAAATATGTATAATATAATGTTTAAATAATGTTTACAGTTAAATGTACTTTTAAAGAGAGCAATAAAGGAATCATCAAAGAGATAAAAATCTAGTGTGCACATTTAAGAAAAAATAATTATTTATAGCAATATATTCAAGTTTTAGTCTACAGCTTTGGAAGTATTTTTATGAATTATGACGACTGTAGGAAAATTTCCTAGCAAGCCTAGATACCCAAGTGCACATAGTTTTGTTGAGAGTTGAAAGTGTTATGATTAAAAAATAAAACACAATTTCTTGTATAGGTAAGAGATCAGAAATAAAAATTTCAGAACATCTAAGTGTCTAAGATTGTGCTTTTCTTCTCCGGCTTTTCCTATGGCCTATAATTCTTTAAATTTTTATATTAAATTTTCCATGTTTCTTTTAAAGACTTTGTCTAATTTTTGCAACTAACTTGACTCTACCTAGTAATGCCAAGTGGCACCCATTTAAATTATGCTATCTCTAATACATCCAAGTTTTCAATGGAGTGTAAGAACCATTCTGATATCACCATGTGTCTATTGTTGTTATGTAAAATGTTGATCTAAATTTGACAAAGTTGTAAGAACTAAAATTTTGGTTGTGTGTTCTTGAGGCTTTCTGGAGGCAGTGACTGCTGTTTTGAGTTGGAAGCAAAATTCCCTCAAAATTTCATCTGTCCTGAATATTATTCCGTTCTAGTTGCTAGCTGGAATGCTCATGGGCCATTCCATCAGACCAAAAGTGTGATTTATTGCAAAGGTAGGAGGGCTTCCTTTCAACTGCTATTCTTAGTAGTAGGGAGTCATAATGTGTCAGGATGGAATACAGGGAGCTTCTTCTACCTATTCCTGTTTAGTAGGGAGGCTCGAAAGGAAATATTGAAGCAGGTATGAGTGAAAGGAAAATATTAGTAACATGAGACAGAACAGGCATTAATACCCTGATTCAGTCTGACTGCAAAAGGAAAAACTGAAGTACAGCAGTCAATAGTGGAAAACATGAGACTAGACAAAAAGTGGTCAGGGGAACAGAAGGAGATGGCAATAGAAGAACAAGGGTCTGTGGACAGTAAAGTAAACATTCTAGTTTGGAAAAGAATGCCAAATACTTTGTGGGTTGAAAAAAACATGTTCCAATTTGCTGAGCAGCAAATAATTTTATTCAAACAAAGAAGTAAACGAAACTCCCCTCTGCAATTTATAATCGGGAGAAATAAAAATGAGAAGCCAACGTTTAGTAATTGTTTATCTTAATGCTACTTCAAGGCCTCCAGTCCTACTCTCCCAGTCACATGGGCTCCCTCACCAGCACCTAGGGGACACAATGATTAAAGGCAAGGAAAATAATTGTGCTTATTAACCATGACTTTTTAATTGATAAGAAGAGGAAAAGACAAATTAAAAACAGAGCACAAACAAAAGGAATGGCTATTTCATTTCAATTATTTTTGTTTATTGTTTTGTGGAAAGGCTTTAATGAAGACTGCATGACTGTGTGTGGTCTAACCATATGGAGAATAACTACTTCTTCCGAGTAGGAACAAAATCTTTTCTTAAGAAAAGTAACAAAGATAGCTTATAGGTGGATCAGCAGTTCCAGCTAAGGATTGATCAGACCTGTGTAATGTATCATAGACAACCTAACCTGTAGGGCTATAGATGGTCAATGGATAGAAACTTCAAGTCTTACAAAATCTGAAAAGTGGTTCTATAAAAACAAGTTATTTAGGTAGTTGTCTGTCTTGGTTTCAAACAGAGTTAATTTGTTCATAGTTGCTCTGAAGAGGCAAAGCCTGGAGCTGTGTGGGCATGTCTAGGTAGTTATTCTATATCACGTCATGTCATTGCTGAGGAGCAGAAATTTGGGTCTCTCACTTCCGAGAAGTGAGTATGGCTTGCAGTCAGGTAAAAGTGTGGTGTACTGAGTTTCTGTCCACCGTTGTGTTTCATTGTTCTGGGCCTGGTGAGCATGTGTGCAGGGAAATCAACCTCTCTTTGTATACTTTTGTTATTAATATTGTTACTGTTTGTTTTGTATTTCATGGCTGTTTCCATTAAATCGTTCTTATCTCAACGCATAATCTCTGCCTTTTGTCTCCCACTGGAGGGAGGGGAGAGGTTTGTAGTTTTCTTTTTAGTGGGGTTATGAAATTGTAGACTGTCATCCTAAAACATGACCTTGTCAAAAATAATAATCACAGAGATATATCTCACTAGTCCTATGAATAAAAAATAAGACTCTCTAATGTTCTCAGTTCCCCTTAATATTTAAATTTAAATAGTAAATCAATATCCTGGTAGGTACTTCAAAATACATACTTCAAAATAGGGGATAAGAAATTGGCTGGATGCCAGCTCAAGGAGTTGTGCCAATGGTTCAATGTCCACATGGACATCAGTGACAAGTGGCAATCCTTGTGGTTTGGTATCAGAATTAGTGCTATTTAACATCATCACTGGTGACAGGGACAGTGGGATTGAGTGCACCTTCAGCAAGGCTGCTGACAACAGTGAGCTGCGTGGTATGGTCACCATGCTGGAGGGATGGGATGCCATCCAGGGGGACCTTGACAGGCTTGAGAGCCTGTGGGACTGTGCAAACCTTGTGAAGTTCAACAAGGCCAAGTGCAAGGCTCTGCACCTCGATCAGGGCAATTCCAAGCATAAGTACAGGCTGGGTAGAAAATGGATTGACAGTGACCCTGAGGAGAATGACTTGAAGGTGCTGTTGACAAGAAGCCCAGTGCAGCCCAGAAAGCCAGCCATATCCTGGGCTGCATCAAAAGAAGCGTGGTCATCAGGTCAGGGTAGGTGTTTCTTCCCCTTTACTCTGCTCTGGTGAGACTCCATATTGTGAAACTATTACCTGGAGTACTGTATTCTGCTCAGGAGAAAATGGACTGGTTGGAGCAAGTCCAGAGCAAGGCTGCAAAGATGATCACAGATCTGGAGCATCCCTTCTATGAGGACATGCTGAGACACCTGAGGTTGTTCAGCCTCGAGAATAGAAGGGTCCAGGTAGACTCCAGAGCAGCCTTTTAGTACCCAACAAGGGCTACAAGAGACCCAGAGAAGGACTTCTTACATGGGCAAGCAGTGACAGGACAAAGGAAAATGGCTTCAGACCGGAAAAAAAATAGGTTTAGCTTAGATCTGAAGAACTTGTTTGATGTCTGTACAGTGAGGCATTAGAATGGGCTTCCCATAGAAGTTGTGGTGGCCCCATCCCTGCAGATTATCTAGGCCAGCTAGGATGAGGCTCTGAGCAACCTGGTCTAGTGGAAGGTGTCCCTGCTCATGGCAACAGGGCTGCAGCAAATGTATGTTTTGTTAAAAAAGAATTTTTGCTCCCTTTGTCCTCCAAATGCTATCACATGACTATGGCTGGCCCCCATAGGCTGGTTGTCACACAGTCTCACTCCTGTGTCATGTTTCCAGTGATGTGTAACAGATCATTCCTTCATTATAGCAAACTCTTCATCAGATCTCTGCAGAAAAACTCTTGTTCCAAGAGGCATCAGGCAAGACTTGATGCCAGTGTCTGTGTCAGTGACAGTGTGGTTAAGACAGTCCTCTTCTAAGGAGTCCTGTTGTGCCTATCCAGTAAGATGCAAATTCCTTGAGATGTCCACATACTGTGCTTTTCCCTGAGATAAAACAAGAAGAGCTGTAACACAATGGGATAGTCTTCAGATTCCATTCTTGACATTTAAGATATTTGCACAAGTTTTCCTCAAATGTTTGCACGCTTCCAGCATTTGCAGTGAGGGAAAAAAGAAAAAGAAAATAAAAAAGCCAGTACTGTAAATGCCATGGCACAGAAAATTATCCAAAAATCACATTACAGTGGGAATTTCAAGTAGCATGTAATAAGACCTTTATTAAAAATAAACTTCTCATCCTCCAGCTTTAGAAACTACACAGCATATAATGTAATTGTATATTAGCTTTACTTTTCCACCAGTCTATGCCTTATCATCATCATTTTTGAGTTTCTTCAAATGTTGGCATATATGGGATATAATAACTTAGGTGTAAAAGGATTCTGCCTTTTTGAAGTAGCATAGTTACAGAAGACCTGTTTCTTAGATTGCTTTAAGAAAAACTGCTCAATCTGACCCAGCATTCTTCATAACACAATTAAAATATATGTAGTTTACGTAATAAAATGAATGTTTACAGCCTGGACAGGTAGGATTGAATATAATGGTCATTTATCACACATGTGAAAGATCACTTCTCTTGATGCTAAGGAAGTGCTGAAAACTTCAAGTTTGGTGTGTGCACACCTCAAAACAATTCGTAAACCCTAAGATCATAGTGTGATTCACTACGATCTGTGACATTTTTTCCTTCATAGTGACATTTCCAATTCCTATTGACTCCCTTTCCTCTGTCTACAGGTCCTTGGAGTATTCACATTTATTCACAGTGCTACAATATAAAATGAATGAAATCTTCAGTTCCAAAAGCATTTATTTCAAAGCTCTAACATCTTTTCTCGTTCATGTATGTGTCCACACATTGTCATAGTCCTGGGCTGAACCTCAGCATAGGAGTGCAGGCTCTACCTCATGGATGAATTCAGACTAGTGCCTGGGGAAGTCCATCTGGCTGCAGGTGGAATTGAGAATACTTTGTCACCATACTGTGTCACAGCTACTTTGCTGTTTATATTCATTAGACTTTGCCAGAGATGAGCAGCACATGCAGCTCAGATTCAGGGAACTGTGAAGTTCAAACAGTAGAAAAAGAAGCCAAGTCCATGTAGAAGGCTCAGTCTTAAAGACACCAAGGAATGCTCAGTTTCAGTCAGGATGCTCACTAGGTGTCACTGTTCTCCAGAAATAAACTTACGAGCAGTTTTTCTGGCTGCAAATAGACTGGGTCTTTAACAAAGTGCAGCAACTCATATTTTCAGAAACTGAGCTCATCTAAAAAACTTCCATAGTTCAGCAAAAGGTTCTCCAGACTCCTTACTTCACTTGCACTGTCTGATTTTCCACTCACTAATCTCAGATTAAACCAAGAACAACTTCTCTTAAATTTGAATAGTGGTCCTGGTTCCTGGCAATAGAGGAATCCTGACATTTTTCAGTCTTTCACCTAACCATACTTCATAATATGACTTTAGAAATTGAGTGATCTAAAAATAAACAATGCATCCTTTTACACTGAATGGGTGCTTGTATTCTTAGCAGTTTTTTGACTCTGCAGATAAAGAAAACATTTTCGATGACCCTTTTCTCCAAGTGCCCTTTCTGGGCACTCAATTTCCTGTATCTAAATTAAAATTTAGTTTTCTTAGGCTTCTTACATTATGATTACAGAGTAACTGTCTCTCCTTCTGCAGTTCAGGAAGGAAGCATAATTCACATGCTTCTGGAAGGACTTCTCTTTTTCCTGTGAGTACTCAGCAGCTCAAAGGAAGATGGTTTTCTTAATCTGAACACATGAAGTTACATGATTAAAATTTGCCAGTGTGAGTGCCCCCAGACATACTGGAGTGTGTTGTATCTGTGTATTTTAAATTAAAAATTATGTTATGAGCAAGAAAACAGGTAGGAAGAAGAGACAGATGGGTTACTAGAGAGGTAATCATCTGTGAAGAGGATAATGTGGTGAATCAGTTTGTATTAAACTAGGCTCTTTGGAAAATATTTCAGAGCATTGTATGTTCGCAAGCAGGCTATAGTATGGAGTCCCTAATAATTGCCAGATTTAGCACTCCTTTCTTCACATTTGCTAAATCAATAAACATTGCAGAAGGTGGCCCAGCCCAACAGTCACCCAAGTGTGTCCTTAATATCATTACTGCCTAACAGCATGTTTCGACGTGGGGGGTCAGGCTGCTGACTTGAAGCAGTTGGCTTTGGTGCTCCAAGTCACCTCATGCACAGCCTACTGCTCTCTAGTGACTCCTTTATTTTTTATATAGAGAAACTAGGCTGTGAATCGTCCTCAGGAGTGCAGTTCAACAGCATTTTAAGCTGATCTAAATCAGTGGTGTGGCAAATCCCACCTCCACCTCCAGCTGTACATTCCTGTTCTTTCTCCCTTGTGTCTGTTAGGTGGTGAATTGGCTCTATTTTAAAAAATCAATCCAGAAGAAAAAAATCTGAGTAGTTTTCTACCTTGGATAAGCTCCCTGAAGAGATGTGATGTTTGACCACGTTGTTAGTGAAAGGGTAACCTGATAGTGTGCCACCAGGATGACAGAAGAAGACTCAAGTCATCCACTCTCCCTCACAGAATCATAGAATGGTTGAAAGGGACCTTAAAGATCATCTAGTTCCAGCCCCCTGCCACAGGCAGGGACACCTTGCACTTGACCAAATTGCTCAAAACCCCATCCAAGCAGCCCTTGCAGACTCCTCTCCTTGCAGTCCTTGTCCCAAACACACCTCCTGAAAAGTAAAGCTTCCAAGGCAGATTCTGGCTCCTGGCTCTGGTGAGGTCACAAGTCTTGCTTCAGCACAGCATGGAAAGGGTTTCTGCCAATAGAGAGTGGGTGGGAGTGGGTGGAGGGGACACTCATATTTCCTTGTGAGCAAAACATTAAAGCACAGCTAAGCTATATGACTAGTGAAGACTAAAAGAGCAGTGATTTGTATTTCTGAGTTGCTACAGCTTTCTCAGGGTGTCTTGGCTCCCACTTTGGTTACAGATTGGGAAGATCACAAATAGCCTGGAGTTATTTTTTTTTTTAGCCCCAGTTCTAACCCAAGTACACAAATCAAAGGACCTCTCTCTACATATTTTAAATTATGCAAAGCAATTAGTTTTCATTAACAGCTTGTCTAGTTTAATTTCAAAATATCAAACTGTTTCCTTGTTAGATGACTGAAGTAAAAAAAAAATAAATTAAAAAAACAAACAAAAAACCCTCAACAACCAAAAAAATCCCTTCAAACTTGTATGTGATTGCCAAGTGCACATATCAACTAAACTCTGGAGTCATTACTACTTACCTCAGCTTGTCATTTGCTCTCATTTTATTCACAAAATTCATATCACTCTTGACACCTTACCAGAACATTTCATGGATGGTCTTTTGCACTACAAAGTGCCAAGCACTATGGGAGATTGATTCTTTATTTCCCTAGAAGCAACTAGGAAACTGACAGAAATCAAAGCCTTTCAACTCTCGATGCCCATAGCATCAAGAATCTCACATGAATTGAAATTCCTGTCATGTGGAATTTCTCAAATAAATTTGAAGATTTCATTGAAGTTCCTTAGGATGAAGCTAATACAGCTATCTTGAATAAACCAGTAGTTTTCAGATTTGGATTGGTAGGTGCCTTCACTGACCACCTCTAGGTTTTGTCTGTGGGATGCTTATTTCTAAGATCACACATTCACAGTAGTATTAATTGATAGGCTACAAGCAAACGATTCTCTACTCTTCTTATCCATGTGTGGGAGCCTATGCTTCTTAAAGAGATTCAGTCTAGGACTGTGTGTCTCCTTGGTTATCCTTCATTGCTAAGAAATAAATGCTAAATTCAGAGGTTTTGAAGGCCTGCAAGCATTTGCCAGAGACACATAAAACTCTGTGGTCTGTGATGGAGGTATTTATCCTTGCCTGCATTTAAGAAGGCTAAAAGTCAAATAAATACTGTCTTTTTTTTTTTTTTTTTTTTTTTTTTTTTTCCAAAGTAAGCCATTTCTGGTTTCCCTGCTCTGATATCACTATATTTATATAAAACTATATCTAATGAAATGGAAGGCACTCAGTAAATAGACATAAGGAGGTGTGGAAGGCAATATGTTTTCTGACTGTGATTCACATTCAAAGGAAATGGACAGTCTTTCTTTAGTATCCTACTTTTATTTGTTCTTAGAGAGCTGGAAACATCCTCATATTCAGGGGGCTGGAGAGTGCAGGAAATTGATATAAATGTAAATTTGGGTCAAGATTTGCCAGAGTTCACAGGACTGAAGCAGAGAATCAGGAGAAAAGGAAGTAAGACAGCAAGCAGTGTGGTCCTGGAATGCCAGATGGGATGTGAAGCTCATGATCTAAATCCCTTTGGTTTTCATCCCCATCAGGGTTTTGATCCAAATTCTTCCATTACTCCAGACAGTGCCCTGACCAAGGATGTCTTTCCTATCTTTTGCTGAGATAGGTTCTTTCTGTAAAAATACTGCACTTTTCATTTGTGTCTCTCCCAACCCTCATTTGCAAACAAAACATTTGATGGGTTTTATTATATTCTTTTTAGTTCAACATAATTTAAATACATAAATGGTATGAGTATTGCAATTATGTTCCTTATCACAATTTCCTGTCTGTTCTTAGACTGCCTTTAGTCAGACCTTTGTACACCTTGCTGTTTCAAAACTTTTTTTTTTTTTTTAAGAAAAGCTGAGGATTTAGTTGCTGTGTGAATAAATAGATGTTTAGCAGCCAAAGAGTTCTGCTTGTTTTCAACTTGTCATCTAAGGTGCAGTTCAGAAAGTCGAGAACTGGCAGAACCTTGACAAAAATATTGCTTCAGACATCTCATAAAAAACATTTTAGAAAAAATAAAACAGGGAGCACTGAATTTGTGAGAACTGTAAATACAAGGCCTTTAAGACTTCGTGGTCTTCTGGTATCCAGATGATGTCATGCATAAGAGGTGTTTTTTTCCTACACTAGTTCTTGGGAAAGAGTCTAGCTATGGAGTTTGATCCAAATGAAACATGAAGAAGAAAAAAGTTACCAACTCTTCTGGAGGAGGTCATATCAGCATGGGGGGCGAGGGGGAAGAGAGAGAATTTTTTGGCCAACCAGGTAAGCCAAATGTCATATAAGGAGTTTGGTCACCCTAAGTTTCCTCTGCTATGAAAAACAAAAACAGGTACTGCTAAAAGACCCTTCTGGCCATAGCTGGACTACATTAAATGTCAAAGGAGCTTCTTATTCTCCTGCTTTGAATGTAGAGAGAGCTTGAAACAACCATTTTCCTCACTTGGATTCTCTGTCAGATGAGAACCTACATCACATTAGCTGCCCCTCAGCTGTTGTAAAACAACAACTTCAAAGGGATATTATCTTCTGTGTAAGTATTGAGGCAAAGTGAGATTTAATAACTTATCCAGGGTCACACAAGGAGTCAGTGACTGAGACAGAAATTTAGGCAATGCAAAGCTTATTTCAGCACTTTAAATATAAAGCCATCTTACCTTTCTTGATCTATTCCAGTTTATTTTTATATCACTTAAATGGAATATTTTGAAAGTAGACTCATTTATTAGAACTCATCTGAAAAGAGTAAGTTTGACTTACTTACAGACTTAATTAGTTTCTCTATATCAGTTTTGGTGTTTCTTATGCATTTACCATCTTAAAATTGTGGCACTTACTTCACAATAGAACAAAGATTTCCTTTTATTCTGGTAAGTCAATGCAGATGATTGCTGAGTATATTCCATTGGCATTTCCATTTTATTATGAAAATATTCACCCTCCAGTCTTGTGGGAGGAGAAGGTTGTGACTGGAAGATGATTTGCTTGGCAAACCAGCAGACTCTCCATACTGCAATTTTTCCTTCTTCAAGCCCAGATGCTTTTAAGACTTTACAGTGCTGTCTCACAAATATGAAAGGGCATATTCTCTTCTTACAGGCTGCTTGTGCTCCTCACCATTGATGTAGGTATCCCTGTTCTTGACTCCAGACTGAAGGCTTCCTTTGACAGTGATTGATGGCCACCCTCTCACAGGAAGAATGACTAAGTCCAACCTGTGAGTATTGGAGGCGCTATGGAATATATCTGCTGTGCTGTTTATTTTGGGAGGCGGATGTGTGCCCAAACTTTTATTCTTGGAATAACCATTCTGACATTTTCTGGCAGGTGTGAATGCTGTAACATAGCACCAGGCAGAAAAAAGCCTAAAACGACAGCTTCTAACCTCTGATGGAAACAAACTGACTGTTTCTAATGTGAAAATTGCAAACTCTCACCGGATTTCATATGAATCGTATTACTCGGAAAGCCAAATTTTGATCTTAAGGATGCCCTGGCACCCCAATGACATGAATAGTTTTTAGATGGTGCCTACTTGCTCTCCAAAACCAAATCCAAACCATAAGACAAATACCTAATGAAGTATGTAAATTTTAAACCTCAACCTGATTGTGGCAAACTCGTTTTGCCAATAGTCTGAAAAGATTATCCCTAATGTGTAAGTGACAGCATGCAGAACCCTTCTGAAACCTCTTTCAGCTGTTGTCTCATCAAAAGTGCATGGGTGTGGCTTGCCTGATGCAAAGGGACAATTTCACCTTCTATTTCGTTTAAGATCAGCAAAAAATTAGTCTTAATTTTACATTGCTTTATTATAACACTTGTCTAGAAATTTACGTAAGAACTTTTGAAACAAATATGTAAGAAAATCTGTTACAATAATAGTTCCTTCCACATTATTTAATAAGAGATAATAAAGTCTTGACTGTGCTCACAGTCATAGAAGCTAACAGTATATATATATATATAAAACATTAAAAATCAGAGATGGCACATATCCTTTTAAAACTGAATCCTACATATGCATAATTCTGTATTTTAAATAGCAACTATTTTGTCATTGGTCCATTGAGAGATAATCTCAAATTTTGAATTAAATGAAATCTTGGTATAGCACAAATCTTACGGTGTAAACCAGGAAAACATGTGAGAAATAGGGAAACACAGGAGTCAAAATGGGAAAATTGTAACAAATTACAGTATATAGGGCAGAATATAAAAAGTTCTGGATATATTGCAAGAAAATCTTAGATAAATTAAAATTTTCTGCTAATGATAGGCACTGTATTAACAGCTATATCTACTTCTCTACTACTCAGAGAACATCTTGGTTGTGAAAAATTGCATCTTAGAAATTAATCTATCCCATATGAGTCCAGTAATATAAGTCAAAAGTTACCCATTTTGGACAAGTACACGCGAAGGGTTTGTCCAAGAAAATGTCCATTAAATCATTTCAGTGCTTTAATACTGCCACAAGAACAGAGTATCCTGAGAAGCCAAGGCTGAGGTGTCTGACTGAAGACATAAAGGGCTCTGTTATCTATTTCAGTGCTTCAAAAGTCACTTTACTGCTCTGTGCCTCAGTTCCCCATTTCTGTTACCATCATGCCTTTTCACTGTGATAGTCTTCAAGACCTGAGTTATAGTTTTTATCACAACAAATATTTGAGGTTTAGTTTGGGTGAAGTCCTGTTTATATAGCATTTCTGGAACAATAACATTTCCAGAATGTGTTGCTATTCATATGTGACTGAATAATAAATAATCAAATGTGCATAACTATGGCTAAGAACAAATGGGCTGATCTCTGCACAGATGCCTTGTTCGTAAGCAAATTGTTCATGTGCACAAATGTCTGAGAGCACAACTGAGCTGAAAAATATTTAGCATTTGAATGAATGTAGGACTGCCAAACCACAGTGTCAGACCACCAACATTCATGGCATTGGTATAAAATCCAAATATTAAGAAATACTACATTTTTTGTTTCTTTTTATTGGTCTTCTGGTTTTTGAGCCTGACATGATCTTTTTTTTCCATCTTTCCTCAACAGCTAGAGCTATTCATAAATAGAATTTCTATCCTCAACACAAAAAACCCCATTAAATTATTAAAAAGTGTTTTGGAATATAATATCTAAAGAAAAAATAAAAGTAGGTAAGAAAACACAGGTGTATTTCTTTCTGATAATGTCAAAATACTTAAATAATTTGAAGTTCAGATGAACCTTTTCAACTTAAAAATATGAAAGTGGAAATTATTTTCACTAAGAAATAATCATTAACCCTTGGTGATGATGATGTATTTTCCGGGAGCAAACCATACTAGTAAATGTTTTCCTGCCTATGTGCCTGAGATTTTGAGGTTTATTTTTAAAAGCAAAACTGAAATTTTCATTTTTATTATAACGGTGTGTGAAAATCAGAGGATTTTTCCATGTCAGTGCTATCCATAGCATTGGTGAACCTTCATGTACTCCAGTACTGCAGTTCAATATTGCTCTGAGAGAGCAATTGCCACGGGGTCAGCTGTAGATATGCAATGGAGAAGAGCAATACATTCTCCTCTTTCCTTGCTATCACCATCATTTGCAGTGGTGTGGCACTGTCTCCCACGTCACAGGAATGTCTACAGGCTGTGCAGCACCTGTCATTGAGGTCCATGCTGGTTCTTGTTGGGAGAGCTATGCAGCCAGATTTAGGAGATCACAGCACAGTTTTCTGTCAGGTCCCTGGCTTGACTGCATGATACTGAGCAATTTTCTGCCCTGCCTCTACAACAGCCAGCCACCTTAATAAGTCATCCTTTACTTTTCAAAGCTACTGGGATGACTCTTTCAGAGCTGCAGCAAGTGTGTGAAACTGTCTTCTCATCACCACTGTGAATCAGTGCTGCCTGTGGAGCCAATGGAGAGAAACATCTACATCTAATTAGAAGTATTGGGCTACAGGAGTTCTAAGGGTCTAGATTGTCTTGCCTTGCTGTGTTTCCTCTCTCATCTCCCACTCCCCACTTGCACAAGGATTCAAGTGTGATATCCTGGAGAGTAGAAATTTTTAGTTACTCTTTGTTCTCCTTAATGCAAAATCCATGTTACTGTAAGGTAAGGTATGTGGTGAGTCAGGCATGAGGGCCATCTGCATGCATCCTGCTAAGCCTTCATTCTCTCAAAAAAAAAGCAGAAATAATACTCCTGTCCTTTCTTACGAGTGAACATGCACGAGTACACTTGCTCTGGCTATATTATACATGTGCTGGAATGGTACCCTGCTCTTAGAGATTATTGTCAAAGAAAGACACCCAGTTTGAAACACAAAAAAGATGTGTGGCTAACACTGAAGACAGAGCTCAAGCAGTTTTCCCCAGGAACAAGTTATGCCTCTAGCAGTTCTTATTGAATACTGTAAAGTAAACATTTATACTGGCTTTTCTTTTGCATCTACATGGGCTGTGTATTCTCCATGTGCACTGCAGCCAGCTAATCTGAATGGAGCAAAAACATTTGTTTTTCCTCACATTTCTCTATATACCAAGTCCTTCCAAATAAATATTCAGCTGAAACCTCTTGTGCTGTTAGGGAAAACAAATAAATCAAATTAATGAATTGATTTGAATGCCAGAAAGATCTATCATTTCTGTGTTCTAAGAATATCCCACAAACAATTAAATGTTCACGAAACAGAGGCAAGACTGATAAAATTATGAGTCTGTGGCGCCAGCAACAGGCTTGGCTGAAAGCCAGCAACAGACTTAGCATTTAAAGCCCTACAGAAAGCATAAGTGACCCACATTGGATAAACTGAGGAAGATCTTTCCTTAGCATTTCACCATGCTGAATGTTCCTTTAGTCTTTGGCTTCATTGCCTGGCTCAAACTTGCAGATGAATTACCAGATATTTTGTGGGTCTTTACAACCCAGCAAAAATTAACCAGACATGTCGATTTTGATTGAATGATTTTTGGCTTTGGAGTCAGCGCTCCTTCATCTGATAAAAAGTGATAAGGCAAAATGGGGAGCTGAAAATTTCCCAGCTCATCCGTGGAAATAGTACAGGGTACTGTCAAATTCATTTGTTATGCCATCTGTACCATTAGCTCCTTTGGGTCCCAAAAATGGGCCACTCCACAATGAATCAGGAGGCAGAAATGAGCTTCTGCCTTCACTGCCTGCTCCAAGTTGGGCTGTGATTTGGCCCGTGGTCAAGGGATCAAGAAACACAAGAGATTTTCAGGGCAGAATGGATAAAAAATGATCTAGCTTTTGGGATGTACAACCCCCGCTAAAATAATTTGATGTACTTTAAACTAGATTTACAGGCTTAAACTTTCTGGTAATGTAAATTATGGTAAGCAATGGGATTGAAGAAGTTGGGGTTTTTTTAAGGAATTCTTAATTGCCCTCTGCTAGCAATGGTACTATTGTTAATGATAGCTGAAGTAAGCCAAGATTATTATACTGTTGCAAAAAGGAAAAAAAATGACCCAAAGAGGCTGAGGAAATTGCTTTGCTGACACTGATGGGTGCTTTGCATCCATTGAAAATCACTCTTGGTAAACAGGCATCACTTGCAAATATCCCCAGACTGGTATCAAAAAAGTCTTGAATGTAGGATGCAAGCAAAACTTAATATTTTTAATATGTACAATGCATTAATTACACACTTGTCAGTTCTTATTTAAAAAGAAAAATCTGTGCTCCAGTTACTGAACTGAAACTTTAATCTCATTTGAAATGCTCTAGCCTTAGAGATTAAACTCTTTCTTCTACCTCTTGACTTCCTTCTTAATATTCTTAATTTAAATGGAGCCATCTCCCTCTTTCTCTGCCTTTTCCTCAGGAGGGATGCCCTCTGAGTAATTGGCAGGAAAGAGCATTTGCTGATGCACCCACGTAAGTTGGAAATAGAGATGAAACCCTAGCACAGGATGCCACTGCAGGGTTTTTCTGTAATTCTGTGGGGAAGAATGAAGAGTAAAATGTCTAGTAGAAAAGTAGTAGAAAATTGCTGAATAATGTCACCCTTTAATTGCACCCTTTAATTTTAAATTTTAATTTTAATTTGACCGGGGCAGTCATCACAAAAGCCATTAGTTATGGGCTGCTCAGTTCAAGCAGAGGGAGGTGCAAGCAGCCTGTGACTCTGTGGCTCATACACACCCTGCAAGTACAGCTGGTCCAGCAGATCACAACTGAGGGACTAACACTCCTATGAAGCCCTGCTCTTGCAATTCAATTCTCTTGTCTTGACAATCCTGCCCCTTCTCCTTTCAAATACAGAGTCAACTCAGGGATAACTCTGCTGTTTCACTCACTGCTAACCTGCACATAAGAACAAGCACAAAAGTGCATAGCTGTTCTCCCATGCTGCAGTAGGTTGCTGTGTGTGGTGGGACTACTTCATAATAACGTGCCTTGAAACAGTGTCTAACAAACAGAAATTATATTTTTTAGTGTCCAGGTTTCTTATAAATCACATCAAATGTGTTTCAGGAACTTCATCTTTGGTCTACCATGAGACCTTATGTCCAGACACGAGTCAGGCTTCTTGTGAGGATCCTACAACAGAGATCACATGCCCTTTCCCTGAGGGACACACCTCTTCTATGAGAATGAGAAAATCTGTGTATTCTGGCCATTACTAATAAAATAATTCACAATTTACTAATAAAATAATTCACAATGTGTTTGTGAATATTCTAGCTGAAAACAATGGCTGAATCACAATCAGCACGTTGTTCTTTGATACACCCTGTTGTCCAACAAGGTAGACTGAGTTATTCTGGACTTTTGGAGTTGAGACTCGGTGCTTTTTTTCTCTGTGAAGGTGGAAGAAATCTTACAATTCCATCAACATTCCTTTTTTTTGTTGTTGTTTTTCAGATTATCACTTTAATTTACTTGGAATGATTAATGAAAACCTGGGTTTGGACATTATGTATTTACAGGTGAGTGACCGAATTGTGCAATTTTTAATCCTAGCACACAGAAAGGTACCTGAAACACACATAAAATTCAGCAAACATAAATTGCTGTAAACCTGAGCAAAAGGAAAAAATAATTCTCAATAAGTTGTTAGCTTCAGAGATGAAAGATACATCCTATATGCTGCAACTTGCAGGACTATCCTCCTATGGCTCAGGTAATATTTGCTTGTAAATGCTAGTAATAATTCTTAGAGTCATATGCAGTTAATGTGAATGATGACACACTGCAGAGGCTTTTAAAGTCTGCTCTGTTGTTTTGTATCATCTGCTTGAAATCTATGTTAGCTCTAGTTTACATTAAAGCAAAAGGAAGAGGATCAATTTAAACTGCTCACTGCAGGTGTGGTTAGTGTGACATACTGTAATTGCTGAAAGAAAACAGTTTTGAAGATGATATGGTGTCCTCAGGAGTTCTAAAAGAATAGATAAAGCTTCCAGTGTTGCACTGGGTGAGGCAAATCCATAAATAATGTGTGAAATTTTTCACAAAATAACACTGTAAGGTAGAACCTATGATACTTCCAGTCATCTACAGTTTGCTGCTGCATATACTGTACTTGTTTTTCCTTACTGCCCACAAAAGTGTAGATATTGTTCATGCAATATTTAAAAAGTGGTACTGTTTTCACAAGAGAGTTGTACTTACTGTAAAAACAAAATGTAGTAATGCTGCATACCCTCAAATTTTAGAAAACCTTAAACATAATACTGCCTAACAGAATTGTTGCTGGGTTTTGGGGTTATTTTTTAATCAAGAGGGAAATATTGTTTGCAGTTACAACATTTCTTCAAGGTTATTTAAGTATTTGAGTGTTCTGTTTATTGTACTGATTATGACTTGCTTTGCCAAACCCAACAAATTTTAAGTCACTGCTTTGATAGTCTACCATTCCTTCTGTTCGACATGTGGTTTTTCTAGCATATGGGTGTAATATTTCATATTCCACTTCATGCTTCTTGTTAAAACTCCAGTTCTTCTGCAAATCTTGGTTCTTTCCCCTTCTATCTGTTCTGCTAGATCGAATCTGGCCCATTTATGACATGCCTGAGGCTGTCATAATAGTGTGTTTTAAATCCTCCTGTTAAACCCTTTTTCAGATCTGGTGAGATTTTCTACGTTTTTAAGAACTTATCTATGTGTGTATCAACTTCTTTCAAAAAGGGCTAGCATTAAAAAAAAAAAAAAAAAAAAAAAAAAAAAAAAAAAAAAAAAGTTACTCTGGGGCTTTTCTGCCTAAATCTAGTAGGTACCATCAATATGAAATGTGATGTCTTCCAGATGTTTTGAATCCTTTTGCAATTGTTGAGCCAGTTCTATGACATCCCAAATGACAAAATCCAGAAATCCATATTCTGAATACTTCCTTGTGGCAATACTTAAGGGCCTGATCCTCCAAGATATTGAGCATGTCATGAAAGGTCATAAATGCCCTGAAATCCCACTGAACTCAGAACTTAAGAATTAAATTTTGAAACTGTATAAGATCTGTGAGCTTTCACAATTTAAACTCTGGAACACTGGTAATTGAGGATACTCTGGTTTGGAGACATATGTTACACATAGCCACAACATTTGAGGAAATCAGTATATTTAGAACAGGAAATCCCTTTAATACACATGCCAATTAGATAAAAATTCTCACTGACAAAATACATAGCTAGTTTAGGAACATATTGGTTTCCAATTGTCTTGATTCTTGAGCAAAAACATCTGCAAAGAATACTAACCATAGTAGAAAGAACATCCTAATTAAAAATGCATTTGACATCCAAATGTTAAAACACAGATTCTGAGGGTTTTTTTAATTACTTGGAAGAAAAAAACCATTTTACCCTTTACATGACATCCTGATTCAGAACTAAAAGCCTGAATAATTCTTTACCTTGACATGGATACATAGTTTTTTCACTAATAAAAGCAGAAATGAGTGGTATGAATTAACCTAATAAATTAAATGAAAATCATTGTGCAGTGGCAGTTGCTCCCACTTGCTTTTTTTGCCTGTGTAGCTTTCATTTACAAGGTGTAATTTTCTTACCAACTATCCAAATTGCTGTCTCTATGTGTATTATTCAATGGCATGTATTTTTATGACACATATTTCAGTAGGAATAGAGGCTTCTGCCATTCTCAGAGATTGATTTTTTCGAGTTTTCCACCAGAAACATGCTTTCCAATCTTTGGTCCCTGAGACACTCCATGGCAAATTTAGTCATTTTCTGACAGTTCACCCTGAAATATTTAGCAAGTTTTTATACAGAGCAGAAAGATTTTTACCCTTTCAGCTTTTCCATGTTTGATCCATCTTATCATTTGCAATTTCTCAAGTGACTGTAAAATCATCAGGGCAATGCCACCTGTGAATTTTCACCCCTGTGTATTCTCTGATCATAAAGATGTGCATAAATATATGTGCATCATAAACATTTCAGCTTTTATTTAAATGACGGCTGAAGTTCAACATTCTGAGCTTGCCCTGCTAGTGATTCCCTTGGTCTTCATCCATGCAAAATACAAACAAAAAGTATAGTTGTACCCAGACTTTCTCTACCTCCCAGTTTTCCTGCATGTGTTTTATGTAACTTCGTTCTTTTCTGAAGTAATTTCTAGAAATTATTGAATTTCACTATTGGTCCCTTCATTATACAAGCCTGTTAAGTTTTTCTCTAACTGCTACCTTACATACTATGATTAATCCTGCACTATAAACCTTTCAAAAAAGTAGGAGCAAAAATGAGATTTTATTAGAGTATGAGAATGAGAAGAACATAAGACTTATTCTGGCAATTTCCATCTCTAAAATGTGGGAGACTAAATATATTTAATGCATCTAAAACTTTCACTACATATGGCTAGCTCTTTGGATTTGAGAAATACTTTCACTTTTCAGAAGTGTCTCAGGTTGCATTTTCTAGAGCTTTAAATAATTTGGGAAACTTCAGGTGGTTCTTCAATTTTATCCCTGAGTTTTTTTCTCCAGCTTGTCAACCTGTTTGTACACTCTCTCCTTGCTGCATATTGGTAAGCTGGCAAATACATAAAAAATTTTAAGTGGTTTCCATCATTCAGCATTTCTATAGTTAATAAAAGGAAGAAAAAATACTTTCCCAGATGTAAAGCATTGGGCATTTTCCATTCAGATCTTTACATTACCTGAGGTTTCTAAATGTAATATATTACCACAACATGAAGTTACTTTTGACATTAACATTGGACTGACTGTCCACAGAAAAGCAGAAAGGAAAGATGCACCACTACATTTTACTAGAACAAAATTAATCTACTTAAATGCCTAAAGCATGCAAGCTGGGGATGTATTATGTTACACTGGCAGAGTGACCTTGTACTATTGACAGAATGGTAGGAGCTCCTTCACAGCATCAAACTGCTGTAAAACTAACAAAGTATATAACAAGAGGAGAAGTATACCTCCTAAAAAGGCAAAACCTCAAATCATTGATCCTGACCATCTCCCTGATACAGACAGAGCAGATCAGCATTGCTGATAACAGCTATGAGAAATCTGATCTGCCTCCTGCTAGAGAACAGACTATGCAGGACCTCATCTGGTTTCATTTCTTCTGAGGATATGGGAAGGCAATATATTGGCAACTCAATGAGAAATAGCCCTATGGTTTTTGTGTGCTAAATTATTGCTGCCTCCCTTCGGGCTGCAATTTTTATATGTATAATGCTACATTTATTCATGGAGTTGCTAGTATGTCAAAAAGTAGTATAAAATTGAAAACAAATATGATTTTTCTCAGAGACATGCAATTTTTGTGTTTGCTGAGTGTTAGTTATGGATCCTTCTTTTGTATCCACAAGATCCATTTTAGCCTCTTAGTATTTTCTTTCCAGATTATGTCCCACTTCAGAAACAGAACAATTCAGGATTTTGATAGACAGTGGTTATGTTTATGAAGTGCTATGAGAGAGATACCTCCAGGAAGTTGAAGGACTGTGCAGTAGGACTGATTAGGGTGTTTTCCAGAAAAAGTCAAGAAGAAGAAGAAAGGAAAACAAAGGTCAGAGACCTCTAGTTTTGGCATTACTAGTTGTTTTCATAAATAATATGGGTTTTTTTCCCCTACACGCAAATTTAAGATGCAGCATTCGATATTCATGGTCATGCTCTTGAGTTTGCCCATGTTGTTCACTATTTATGGTCTATTTGTGGCTCTTCCTAAACACTCTGGCCCCTCCAAACATAGCTAATGTGACATGGCTGCCAGTCCTGTGCAGGAGTTGCTGGACTCTCTGGGGGGTTCCCCTCACTGACCACTGCTTTCAGAAGCTATAACCCAGCAAGTCAAACAGGATTCAGAGGGCAGCCTCACTTGACTGAAAAAAGGCATAGTGCTGTCTTGATTGCTGTAACACAGTCTCTTAGGGCTGTCAGTGCCTGTAGAACATCTTTATTCACCTACAGGCTAAGCAGGATATCCTTCAGGACCCAAATGAGCACAAAACACCTATGTTTAGGCAACTGATCCTTTAAATACGTATTCTTTCCTCTTCTGAAAATCCTGCAGTAAGGAATTGAAAAGTATTTTCTCAAGGATATTAAGGATCTAGCTTCTACTTATGAAGAAAATATAACATCAACTTAGATGCCAGAGAAGATGAACATAACTTTAGCCAGAGCCTTTGGACTGGATCTCTAGCTCTTACAGACCAACATATGACTCTCCACTATATATTAATAGGTTGCATAGATAGTCTATATGAGTGGATAGGCTTTGAAATACACTGTCCTTATGAAAAGACACTTTTGAACTTGCTTCACTGAAGCAATCTACTACTTGGCAGGGTTTTGGCAGCCAAGCACTACAGTTAAATGTTGAGCCTCTATCACTGATCCAACCCTTTAAAAGACTTCCCACTTCTGGAAAATAAGCTTGCTCTGCTCACACTTCCAGTTTATGTCAGCATTATTAAGCATTGGCCTTGCTGGACTCTGCTGGGTTCTTCTTCAATGCCTCCACATCCATGCCTGGAAAGCTTTGCTAACTTGGGCACAGTAACAACTTGGGCTGATTAAATTCTCACAAGTCTCTCTTGTTCACATGAAGGTTCAGCACATGAAGTAATGCTGATCCCATCCTATTCATCTTAACTGCCCCATGAATGAATGGTGCTACTGCTATTTGCAGCCTCTGTCTCATTTAGTGAAGATAATGCAAAATATTTTAATTGAGTTTGAGTAAAACAGGACCAGTTCAGGACTTCAGAGGTGGGAGTTGGGGGAGAGAGAGAATTTCAATAGTTTCAAAAAAGATGCTGGTAAAACAAGCAGCATGGCTGTGACACATCTGTTATAGTCTGAGAATACTGTACAGTGTCAAACTAACAATGCTGTTTTAAGGAAGAAGCTCCTAACAGCATATATTTTATGACTGTAATCCTGCTTAGTGTGCCTTCCCCTTTATGCCCAATGTTTATCTACATGAAATGAAGATGACTAGGTCAAACATAATTTAAAATATTTTAAATTCTTCCTAAAGAATTCTACTGCCAATAGAGTACTAATTTTTTTCCAGCTACTATGGACAAATAGATTGTGTGTAACCCTGGTCTTGGCTGGCAGTATGTAGCTTGGATTAATGACTGTTGATGGAAACAGGACATGCAGTAGCATCTCTATCACAAGCCATAAAGATCTGCTACTCAGTGGAATGAGCAACAGAGTAAAACATTATTCCATGCAGTCATTTTAAATGGATGTAGCATTTTGGATGCTTATTTGTGGTAAGCAGTTGCCTGTATATGGTGTGACAAGCTCAGTCACTGAGTACAGGACAGATCTGTGGTATATGCAAAACTACTTTGTAGACAGAGGTCAACTCCCTTGGGCCTCTCCTTAAGCACAGGGATAGTATCCAAATCATTGGGGTTTGGCAGGTTGAACTCTTGGTTCAGACAGGTCTTCAGTGAACCCTTTGCCTTTATTCTAAGCCTCTTCAATTTATTTGGCTTGTAAATTAGTACTAAAGATTTATCAGCCAGCCCTGCTGACCATGCACTGAAATAGAAAAACCACAAAATATTATATTATTATATCCCTTTATTTACATTATTAAATAAATAGATATCTTCTGTTTTCCTGGTCTGCTTAAGTATATATTTTCTCTATTTTCTATGATCAGAATAAACCTCATAACTGCAATCTCAATCTTTTAGCTCTGAACGAGATGTTAAAACAAGGAGAGCATTACTGTCTCTGCAGCTACTTTTATCTCCTCCCTGCTAGACTTTCCTGGGGGTTTACCAGAAACCTATCAAACAATACCACAATAAATACCCCTGAGCATAGTAAAAACCAAAGGGCTGGCTGAAAAACAGTAATTCCATCTCATGAAACACACTGAGGTTTCAAAGCCTGTTCTAACAGGAACAAAACCACTACCTTCTTTTAAATTAAGAAAAGGAAGGAAAGAAATCTAACCCAGGAGACAAGCTGGAATATTATCTATAACCTACAGATTGGTTACTTGCTTTAGGCCAAGAAGGAGCTGAACTTGACTCTCAACAAGGAGCCAGGCAGTGAAGAAGTTGGCTTTAAGTTTCCCTTCTTCCAGGTAGATGCTTTTCTCTGTCTCTCCTGAGCCTGAGAAGCTCAAACATCAAATTTTCAGAGAATACCAGTATGGTTTACAAAACCTCTTTGTTTTTAATGAAATTATTGTCATGGAAGAAAAGCACTAATTGAAGCTTTGAAGCAAATACAGCTGCAGAATAACCAGCCACTCAGAGGTTTGCCCTGCCTTTCTGGGGGTGTCCGTGTCAAAAGCAGTTGTAGAGGGTTACTGGTTTCATTCAGACAGGCATCAACATTTCAGGGCACAGAATATTTGGGGCTTTTACAAACATAAGTATTTTGGGATGTCAACTCAGCCCCTCTGCCTTTCCTTGCTTCAGATTGATGGTCAGCAAACCTAGCCACAAATGAGGGCTCTTCCAGCCAGCCAAGTATTCACACCTGATGTCTCAGCACTAAGGTACAGCCACACCTCCAGGCTCCAATTCACTTTTGGCATCAGCTACACAGGAGTTCCCAGCAACAAATCATTGCCCCTTTTGACAAAGGCAGGCTTGGTATTTTCAAGTTGTGTATCTCTGTTTTTTCCTTTTCAAAAGCTCTGGTAAAATGGGATGACAATAGAATATTTTACAAGGTCAAGAAGGAAGTGAGAATATGGGATTCAAATTACTCCTCCACAAAACTCTATCATACTAATAGAAATATAAAATTTACCTATCCTTAGCTGATTTCTTAAGGGAGGCATGGTTCCCAGGTTCATTCAGTCTTCTTTATTTCCTTTCCTAGAGTGTTCAAACCAGTTTTAACCTAATCTGATATTAAGATAAAGATTCCAAAAGGGACCTGAATATGTTGCCAGCTGTAGGAAAAAAGATCATTGCATTGTGACTGAGGATGCTCAATATGAATTCCCCAGTGAGTGATAAAGTATAAGCTTTTTTTCATGTAATTTATTGAAACATTTAGTCAGCAGTAAGAGTACAGTGACTCAAAACTGTGCTTTCACAACTCTGGCTATTAAAAACTTGTGTAGATTTTTTGGGAAATATTAGATCAAGAACCCATGCATGTAAGGTACACTGTGAGTTTACAGACTGTCTGTGTAGGAATTTTTGATTAAATATAAATTCTCTATCAGTGACACTTAATATGGTCAAAGTTTGCATGAGGCATATACCCAAGAAAGCAGGGTCAGCACTGAAGTGGTTAGTGCTTTGTATTGACCTAATCACCCAATTTACAAGACAGCATTTCTAAAAGAAAAAAAAAAAAAAAAAAAAAAAAAAGCTATGTAAAAGTATTTATGTATATATTTATGCTGGGAAGCTGTGTGATTTCACCCTCTCTATATCTGAGAGTACTTCTCCAGGAATGCAGGATAGTCCATCAGCTCACCAGTCCTCCTGGCTGCAGTGCAAGGCCAGAATACAGCTCAGCTGGGGGAATGAGCCTTAGTCAGAAGTGCTAAGTCACACTACTTTTCTCCTAATCCATTCTCTTATCCTATTTTAACTGATATCCTCTGGTTTTGATCAACAGTCCTCATACTGTCCAATTTGGACATGTTTTATCAAGCAAAATTTCACATTTTTATCTTGCACTTTTCATCAGTAATATAATTCAACACTAACTCCAGATTTTCATCTAAAACAATTCCAGCAGCAAACTTAAAATCTGTCATGTAACTCAGATTCCTTAGTTTGCACTCTGAAATTAAAAAAAAAAAAAAAAAAAATCAGAAAAATCAGAAACAATTTTTCAAATGCAAATAATAATAATACAGAAATGGGGTACACAAAATATAAAACACAGTATAGTGTCTTGTTAAAATTCTGTTTTGTTTTCCTATAGCTTTGAACAGCAATACTTGTCAGCAGAAATCTGTGAATAGATGTAGTTAATCTAAATTGCATTTTTAATTGTTCTGCTAAGTACCTTGTGCTTTTATAATTAAACAAGTTAAGGGTAGGAAGTATTTTTCCATCTTTTAAGGGGCTCATAAGGCTTTGTAATTCATAAATACTGAGAAAAATTTATGTACATTTAATTTTCAATTAGTATTTAGTCTTTTTTTCCTCATTCTTTAATTTCATCACATTATTTTAACAGTTTTTAAATGATATCATATTCTAACATTAAATCAAAGGAAATTCCTGGCCATTATAGTTGTAAACACAGAATTTTCATGACATGATGCATATTGTGACTTAGACTTTAATATGTAAACAAAACCACATTTGCTTCTTGGTCACCTTAGTGATCAGATAAACTCAGATAAAGAAGTAGCCACTATCCAAGACTAGGTGTATTATGCTTCAGCCTAAAGATGACTCAAATGTCTCTGTGTTGATAGTTTATCTAAAAAGCATATTTTATTACCTTTTTGATTTTTTGTTTGCTTTTGAAATGCCCTCTTGTTGTCTGTGTTATGCAATAGAGGAGTTGCTGATAAAAATGAGTTTGACTCAGCCAAGATTGCAGTGAAGTAGTGGCTGTTGAGCTGCCAGTGAAGGCTGTGGTTCCCAGGCCTACAGTCAACTCAGACTAATCAAATTAACGAGGTAAATTGCTCAATGTTGATTAAAAAAAAGCTTATACTATCTCTTCTTTCCTCTCTCTAACATAAACACCTCATATGCAATTGGTAGGTCTTCAAATGCTGAGAAATACAGTGACAGGACATCACACACTCACCTTCCTCTTTTACAGCCTTCATCATCTATAACCAGGTTAAGTGCAAGCTTACACATTTAGAAGTAGCTCCCTTGTTTAATGCACAGTGTCAGTGCATCAGTCCTGTTGTGTAGGAGTGTACAGTGGTGAGGTGAACTTCCAAACTCCAGCTGAACCTTTTCAAGCAGGAGGAACCCGAGTTTTTCTTGGTTGGTCCCTATGCATGCTCAGGGATCACCACCAGTACAGCTGTGCTGGCTGCCAGTCATCAACTGCCTAATTCACAAGAGAAGGTTGATGAACCCTCTTAGATTAAATTTAAACATGGGCTTAATCCCAGCAATGTCTTAAACATATGCAGAAAGTTAAGCATGTGTTGGCAAAACAAAGATGGTTGCAGAAGAAGAACTTAATCTTTTCTCCTGCCTTCTGCTTTGGATCCTCAGTATTCAACCAGGTGGGTCCAACAATAACTTCAGAATTTTTGGCCAACCCTCCATTTCCCTCTTGGAGAAAATTCACATTTATTTTGTTTTCCCTGACAAATCAGTCTAGTCAAATTTGAAATGGCAAAGTACTACATGAAATGGAATTTCCTTCTTCTGCCCAGTTGCAATAATGACTTAGAGTTGAGTTTAAGTAAAAGATTATTAATTAAAAGATTAAAAAATACTTTTATTAAATAAGTGAAATTTGTTAGCAACACTAAGGAGTCAGACTAGAAATTGTGTTGCTTCATGCTACCCAAATGGGTAATAAAATGCCATTATTTCCCTTTCAAAGTGCTGTGATGACTTTTTTTCTGCTCTTTTATGTGGTATCCCTGATTGTGCACAGCAGGGTCATTCTGCTGAAATATTCTTGCCGTAAGATTCCATGAAAATCCACACTTACCTACAACATAAATATTTCTCTCACTTATGGCTAAAAATTCAGTTTTTAGTGCTCTTTTCTGATGAAAATAAAGAGGTCTCGTGACATGAGGAGAATATGTGGTTGCTGTTGGAAATGTGTAGTCAGTTGAACTTTCCACCCGGATTAAGGAAATATATTTATGAATGAAAGCAGTAGAATAATATAATCACATTGCATTTCTCATCCTAACTGATCAGGGAAGTGGTCTTCAAGACTGATTATTTAAAAAATTAATATATATACATTGCTATCAGGCTGTTCTTGATCAGAATAATTTATTATGAGGTAATACTGACTCCTGATCCTCCTCTTTTATACCACTCAGAATGAGGCAGAGTAGCTTGGGGACTGTAACCTAATTCAACCCAACCTTAAGGTTGTATATGAAGAGTCTTTAAATTAAGAAAAAGATTATTTGCATTACAGGATTTTTTGTAATGGGTGTTTAATCCTCCTTTTGGAGGGAGAGAAGAGAAGAAAGAGAGAAGATGGCACAACACCACTTTTCTGTAACTCAGGCCTTTTCCCTGTCTTCTTAAGCCCCACTACTGTGAGATGCTTTCCACCCCTAGAGCTGAACTATAGTTAACCCTTTGGGACAGCACAAACCAGCTCCTACTGAAAGCACTGCCATCATCTTTCTTTGTCATCATCTTCAGAGAAAAAAAAACAAACAACCACCTCCACCAACCAACCAACTAACCAACCAAAAATAACAAGCCCTGTCCTTCCCAGATTTTATATATTCTCACTTTGCCTGATTTTCACACATATGAAACAGGTTGTCCAGCTCTGTTGTGTTTCTGGTATTTCTTGGTGTGCATAAGCATTTACTCCCTCTGATAGCATTGCTTAACTATTCATAAGTTTAAACATTTTCTCCCTCTTCCTTCCATGAATACTTTTCCTAAAGGCATTTCCTAACTTTAAAATCTATTTAAAAGTTTCAGTTGGTCACATGCAATTGTCCTTTTAATTATTTTTTCTGCATTCACTTTTGTTACATTTGCATTACATACATACCAATACACACCTTTTGTACTTTATTTTATTTTAGTTATTAAAAAGTGAGATAAAAATGGAACATCTATACTGGAGAACAACAAAGGCTATATCCTAAAGATTTGTAAGACTCTATTGTGATACTTAGTATTTTTTAGACACCATTGCTTTAACAACAGCACAATCTCATATTAAGTTCTTGCCTAATGGGTTGTGCAGGATTATCCCCTATTTCACCACTCTCAGCACACCCTCCTGTGTCCTGCCTTTAAGCAAGCATTGGTGCTGTCAGAGATCTTTTTTCTTATGGCTGGTAAAACACAGGAAAGACACAGCACTAGGTCAGATGGATCTGTGGGGAGGAATGGAAAAAACCAGTCATGTCACCTGCCAGACTTCAGCTGGAACATCCTATTGAGCTGGGATTTTTTCCTTGCAGGGAATTTGTGCAGCTAGCACGGGGTGAAAGCTAGTAGCCAGTTTTCTGACAAAGTCAATTTTAGTTGGAAACTGCTGACTCATCCAAAATACAGCTTTATACAGTGTGTGCCAGATTCAATGAAACAGTGATTGGGAAAGAATGAAATTTCTTCTCAAAACTACAATAGCCAAAAGCATAGCTCTCAGAGTGGTCTCCTAAAATGTGGGAGGTCTGGGGCTAAAATCCTTGCTCCAGCCCAGGTTCTATGCACCAAGGATGAAAATTTGCAGGTCCAAAAGCCAGAAAATGATATGATATATGAAAGTCAAACATCTACTTTTCTACAGCTTGTCATCAAAGCCTAGTGTAGAAATTTTTCACTCAATAGGGCCCAATAATTACTTTCACTTGATTATTTATGTAAAATTGAATTTGCCATAACTACATAAGCACTTGGTGCATTGAAACTGTGTAACTTGGTGCATTGAAATTTGGTATATTGAAACTATGTATTGATGGTACAGTGCTAGAATGTGCTTCCTTGTTCAACACTGGAATGCATTGTAAATATGAGAATATTTCAAAATAACTGGCAAAATAGCAACTACATTAGTCTACTCAAGCACTGCTCCATTTATTTGCTTTAGAGTCTTTAAAGGATGTAAAACACACTTTGATAGGAAATAAAATCTGAAACCCCACTGTGCTTCAATAACCCCGCAGACATGTCGAACACAGCAATTCCTGCTAAATGACTCCATGGCTCCTGTGCCTTCCCAGTTTGTCAAAAAGTCTCTGGAGGATATTTGTGTGTGATTATAGCCCAGAATTACAGGATCTAGGAAGACAAACTTCTTTCTTGATATTTCATTCCAGCAGTAGTCCCAGCCCTTGCTGTCACAGAAATTGTGCCACAGTGGGAGCAAAAGGAAGAGAGACTGGGAACTCTTGGCCTGAAGTCCCAAGGGGCAGCCTGCAAAAGCTTTTTGCTGCAAGTCTGGGGTTTGTTGCCTCTGTTGTTATTTACACTGAATTTGCTTGTGTTGTTGAGTTGTGGATATTTTTTTCTCTAACAACGTCATGCAGTAGAGATGGAAACATCATTTCTGTCACCTTGTGCTTGCCTATGAACCTCCCTCAACTTGTTGTAGGTTGGACCATCTCTCAGTCAGTTCAGAAGAAAATAGACACATTTGCAGAATATGAACCTTTGATGAGAATGGAACAATCTGAATGGCTGAGTCTTGTGTAGATGTTTTACCTCAGTCTTGGTGGTTTCCATTCAGGCACTACTACCAAAGAGAAGATTAAAATCTGTTCCAACCATAGAGCTAATGAGATGTAAAACTGCCACTTCACAGCAATAATGATCTTCTGTCTATAGGCCTATGTTTTATCCAGGGAGATTGCAATGATGTACACAAAACTGTGGTTTTTTACAAGTTTACGTGTTTTAACACGTTTACAAGACTTCACCCAGTGCAAGGCTGCAGGTCCCTCAGGAGTGGAGATCTGCAGTTGTTTAAAAAATGTACAGCAATATCAAGCAGTTCAGAGAGGAAGAGGTTTTCAGGCTGAGATTGGAGCAGTAGTTTAGACTCAAGGTATATTAACACTCTAGAAAGTTTGGTTGCAGAGGTATTGCCAAGTTACAGCTTCACAAAGGAACTTGAGTGGCAGCACCTTTATCACCTGACTTGACCTTTCTGTTTCCTGTCTCTGAAATGCAGCAAGGTGGTTCTTACCTACCACTTGAGACTGCTAGTTACCTCAGAGCAGATTTCACATGGTAAAATGTCTTTCTTTCACATGATAAAATCTGCTTTCAAATACCTGGTTGTAGACTACCCGGTTTGTGTACAGACAAGGTAAAACACATCTGAGAATTAAGGGAATTGCTAATGAAGTATTCCTGCTATCCTACTATAAAGTAAATCTCAAAACTATACAAGTAGGACTACACTTCTGAACTCACCAGTGAAAGGAAGAATAGGAAATTAATCCCTGGAGCTCATTCAAACTAAGGTCCCAATTCTGCAGCCAAATTCCTTAGTGCCAGTAGGGTTTCTACCTGCACTTCTGTTAGCAATGGGGACTTAGATACACATTTCTGTTACAACAAAACAGAATTTGACAGTGCAAACTTTTTCTTGTGCTAGAAACCTAAAAATGTGTGCCAAATATGCAAGAGAAAAGGATATAATAGAATTGACATAGTATAAAAACAGTTTACAGTAAGCATACATTTTTATAACTACATATTTTTCCAGTTGATCCCACCCAGTCCATCTTTCTTCAAATAATCATCATTAATCAAATACAAATATAGGCACCGTGGGTCAAATGCAGATTTAAAGCTAAGCACATGTGTAAGTGTTTGTTGGTCTGGAGTCTTCATTTTTGCTGTTATATTGAAAAATATTCTACAATATTTTTTTCTTCCACATCCCCCTCCTTCCACCCAACAAATCAAATTACAAGAGGAAGAGATCTAATAATTTTGAAAAATGAAATACAGTCTCACCCACCCTTCTCCAGCCCCCACAAAAAAAAAAAAAAAAGCCATAAAAAATCTGCTTTTTCCACTGTCAATAGCACCAGCACTGTCAATAGTCAAGTCTTGCTGTAAATCTTGCAGATGGACAGCAGCTCCAGTCGCATGCAGTGCAGCAATGGATACAGAGAAAACAAGTTCACAAAGCATGGGCTCACACGAGTCAGAGAAGGCAGGAACAAAAGTACAGGTAGGTTGCTGCTCCCTTAGGCAGTTCTTCCAAAGACAGCAGGGGTGCAGCAGCCTTCTGACAAACAGCAAGTGCCTGCATTTGAGCTCAGAAAAAAGAGTCAGTCTGTACTCTCAGCTGTCAAAACGTACCCCAAGCATCTGCTATTGCTAGAAAAAGGCTCATTGATTTCAGACATAAGCATGTGGCTGTGCTTTTGTACAATTCAGTATATAAATGGCTTTATTCCTAAAGAAGTTTTCAGATGGGTGTACATTTATATATGTAGATCCATATGTATACTCTGGTTCCATATATACATGCATAAGCTACATTCACATGGATACATAGAGGAAAATTATTTCTCAAGCCACAACTACAAAGGAGCAAAGAAAAAACCCAAAGCCTGATAACCCTTAGCACTCTACTCAATCTAAGAGAGCAGAAAGAAGCAACAGAACAGAATGTGCCCTTCCCCACCTATCATGAGAAGTCTGGACTATACCATTACCATGGTCCCAGGCTGTAATAGCATACTCAGACACAGCTTTTTATGAAAGCCTCCTTTCTGCAACAGGCTCCAGCATTTCACATTCCTCCTCTCCACAAAAGAGCCTTTGGATACACAAAGCCAACCGGCCCTTTTTATTTTTGTTTCCATCTCTAACATCCTATGACATGTATTTTGTTCCCAGCTACCCCATGACTTATTGTAGCAGGAAGATCTCCCACTTCTTAATATCCCTGTGATAAACCTTTGAGGGAACTGCATTTTGGACATTCTGCTTGTGCTGAAGTAGGCTTTTAACACTTTGGGGAAAACAAGACACCTTCATGCTACTTTAATGCAATCACACCCTGGAAGAAGGATTTGTGCAGAGAGTATTTCAGCACACAGTAAACCCTCCACCTTTCCTTTTAGAGGTATAGCATCAGATTGAGAGCAGGGATACAGATTTCCAGACAAATAACAATTGAGTTTGCAGGTTCATATGGTCTGTTTTCCCCACACCTTGTGCAAACCTCAGACATTACTGGAATGGAAGATTAATTACTCAGGTTCTGGGAGAGCAAGGAGCAAGGCCCTCCATAAGGAAAAATTGTACAGAGGCTAAGGGTCAAGGTATGCTTCAAATGTTCCCAGTTATCTGTTTTACTATGAACAAAAGACAAGAGCAGAAAAGGATTTCTTAATTCCACTCTTCTTCCCCTTTCTTGTAGTAGGGGGATTTGCTTAATTCTTTACAGCTGACCCAGCCCTTCCTTTCTGACAGTCTTTGTGCAGGGTTTACTGCATGCAGCTGCAGTCCTTCTGCTCAGGGCAGCAGTGTTAACCCTTCCCCTGACAATCCTTGAACTCCTTGTTATATACAGTTCATCACACGAATCTGATTTGAGACACTGCCAGATGGTTGCTATTTAGGTGAAAGCAGATCCCCAGTAATAGTCAAAAACACTACAGGGTTAGTTTCTAATCTACTAGTTTGTGACCAGAAATTGGAAGGAAGAAATATGTTGGCATAAAGAAAGGGCATGGATAAGAACTGTATGTTCTTTCAGCCCTTTACTCTTGAAGAACTTTCAAACTGCAGTCCAAAGCTTTTCCTTCCTTTAACTTTTTTGTTTTGGACCTTGGGTGAGTTTATTGCTTTTTCTTGTTGAGGTTTTTCTTGTTGGGTTGTTTGGGGGTTTTTTTGTTGTTTTTTTTTTTTTTTTAATTACTTGTTCTGAAACACAAACCTTTTTCAGGAAATGTTGAACTTAATGTACAGTGGAGCCAGAAAAAGAGAGCCAACCCCCTGCTGGCACTTCTGCATCTGAAACAGGACAAAAATTGACACCTGGAAACGCTGACATTCTGGAAAACAAATCTTACTAATTTTGAGTACAAGTAGGATGCTGGCAAACAGAAAGACATTGAAGTAGGAGGAATGTAGGAAAACTTACCAAAAAAAAAAAAAAAAAAAAAAAAAAAAAAAAAAAAAAAAAAAAAAAAAAAGAACCCTGAGAGGAATGTTTAAGAACAAATAAGCAATAAATGTGTTGAATTTGTATCACCATATTTCAGGTCATGGAAAGAACATGGTAACCCCTGCTTATCTTTTCCCTCATAACAGCTGTAGAGATATTAACACTAATGCCTGGAGTAGCCTGTTTGAAACTGTTTGATTTATTCTGGTATGCCTCAAATCAGCAAGACAGATTATTTTAGGGTTTTGCAGCTGGTAGGCCTGGGTGGAGAAAACCCAAACACTTCCTTCTCTGGATCTCTATAGAGGATTCCTTTCTATGCTGGCATCCATCCACTCTCTTACATACTGTCCTTCAGGTACTTTCTTTATTTTCAGTTTGTAAGGTGCTCAAGGACTGGTTTTTAAATGATAATGTCCTATAATAGATCTGTGATACCAATACAAAAAGATGTATTACAACAATGTTTGGAAAGTGAAGGGAAATAAAAAAGTCCCCTGACATTAACATATATTAATTCAAGCAGAAGACAATTGGAATTAATTTAGTTCTTACACTTTAATATATCATATATGTATATAAAAGTAATGCTTGTAAAGCAAAAACAATTTGCAAGGGAAAAAAAACAAAACAGGAACACTGTTTTGCAGCACTCTGTACACTCATATGGTGGGTGTATTTTTCCCTCATTTAGCTAACCTTGGTAGTCAGTGTTTGGGGTTTTTTTCCCTTATTTTTTGTATTATTGTACCTATTTTGTCCTTTGAGTTCCCAAACTCAAGCAAGTTTAGGTTGTAGGAGGTTTTCCCATTGTAAAAAACAACACAAAATTATTTGGGGCCTGTCAGCTTAAATTTATGCTAGTTATTTTCAAAGACACTGTCTTTTGTAAATAAACTTATGTACTGCTAAGATTTTCAGAGTCTGAGCTTTTGTGGGTCATAATATCAAAAAAAATCTTTTCCCTGAACCTATTTTTCTCTATCAGGCTATTGGCTTTTCATCTACCTATTTATGGAAAAAGTAACCAGAATCCTCCAAGTCTGTCACTGGAGAGCATTTTCCCAACTCAGTTGAAAGGTAGTTATAGCTGTGAGATTGAAACTCCTGCAAGGATAGAGACTTTGGTTTGTTTCTTGAAAGATGGGATTATAGTGGAAAATAGTGTTAGACTAAAGAAATAGCACTGGTGGTATAATTTGGCAGAAAAATAAAGGCCATCCAAACAAAAAGGTTTGCATTTCTGGAAATGTAATTTTAGTTTTGTGCCAACACAGTCTGGATGGAGCAAAAATATGATTTACACCTTTCTAAAACCTTGAACCCAGTGCCAGATGTATGTAAGAAAAGTCAAAATCTTAAGGAGTAAATTTCTTGGTCTGACATTTCCAATGAGTAACTTTGATAAATAAAACTTAATTTTTACATCTGCCATAGATTCTGTGGTATGATTAATATCTTGAACATTGTGGCCAGTAGCCAATGTATGTATGTGATTACAGCAATCTTAAATATAGTACATTTTGAATAAATATGCCAAATAAAGAGTATAAAAAACACTCCATGCATGCTTGGAAAAAATCTTGTCACGGTGTCAAATATTAAATCCTTATGAAAGTTAAATATCACAGGCATCATTAGGCATAATCACAGAAGCATGGGGTGCCACTGGTATCAGCTCAGCTTTGGGAGCTCAATTATAGAACCCCCATTTCTGTTCATTTTGTTCTCAACACTTAGTTTGTGGTAATTTGCTGTATATTGAAGTGGGGGGAAATAAAAAAAAGAGAAAGAAAACCACCTGAACACCCTGCTTTGCCAAAAGTACCATATTAAACTGCTTGTCTTTCAGTTGCCCCCCCAAAAAAAAAAATTAAGAATTATACTCTGCTAACTCAGATTCAGATTTTGTGATCAGCAGGTTTCCCTCTCCTCTTCAAGGGTGTCAGAGACTGAAATGGTTCCTACCTCAAACATTGTTATGAAGGAGTGTCAAGTAGTGTTGAACTGATTTTATTCAGAATACTTTATCTATATTTAGTAGATATTTCAGACACCAAGTCCCTAGTTCTGACAAACACTTCAGGGCAGAAAGTATCATCTATGTAATGGAAGAACAATTGTAAAATTAACTTTTCAGGGAAGGGAGAAAGCAGTGACTTTACTATTAAAGGTTTTCCTCTCCCTACTTTCTGATGGGTGAGGTTCACTTGCTATGATTACATTCCTTACTAATTATGTTCTTAAACAATAAACACACCTAAAAAGAGGGCTTGCACTGCTCGAAGCAGTGAATATAGAGCCAACATTTGTATTACACAGTATTGACATCCAGTGGAGAGTTAGAATAATTACAGGTCTCCAGATAACCGAGTGCTACTGTCTGGTGTACATCCTAGTTCAGCTTGAACAGAGCAGTCTACTTGCCCTAATCTATCAGTACTATCTTCTTATAAAATGTAACTCTTCACCTTAGTGTGTTCACTTTGTTAGAATATTATTACACAAAGTCTCCTATTTCTCTGTGAAGAGGTTTTCTTCTGAGTAGAGTTTTCTTCCATTTGTATGTGCTAGTTCAGGCTTCAGTGAATTGTTGAACATCTGGTCTTGGTGTAACTGCTCAAAAGTGCAGAGTTATCCAGCAGTAGCAGATTTTTGGAACTTGTATGTTCTCTCCCAGTGTGTGCTTCAGAGAAAAAAGTGAGGAAGAACCAACTATATGAAGAAGCTATGCTCTCTAAAGGTGTTGGTGGTTTGCACAGACTCTTGTGACTCCAATCCCTATGAGGGCCTTAGTCTTGGACAATACCTTGTGGAATTCATAATAAAATGGGATTTCTGGGAAGGAAACCTCTGGTTCAGATGCTCAGGTGCCCTAAAGGGTAAGGGTGTGCTCCCTTACACTGTCCATGTGACTCCATCATTAGCAGCTCTCCCCAGGGATGACCTGGATAAGTCTATGTTCATCCCAAAGCTATACATTTGAGGAGATTTTTTTTCAAAGCTTGATAATAAATGTGGAGCATGGAGCCACTGTGCTTATGAGACCAAAAGCACTGCTGTAAGGAGCACCTGCCCCACAGGAGGGTCTCATAGCAGGACCTCAGCAAAAAAAAGCAAAGAGGAGTAGAGAGCTACATCTGCCCTGCTGTAGGGATTCTGTGTAAGCTGGTAGGTCCAGGTCCAGGTAGACCACGGAGAGGCATGAAAAAGGCTGCTCACAGCTAATGCCAAGCTGCTGGGCACAGCTAGCAGGCAGTACAGGCAGCCTTTTTCAAATAGGTGAGGAAAGTAGTAAAAAACTGCATTTCAAAATACTGTGAGTCTTGTGGGACGCATGTAATACCTGCCAGAGAGACTCTGAATATATTGCCAGGACTCGAAGTGCAGATTCCCATGCAAGATCCTCACTGGGGGAGTCTGAAAGTGAACTAAGAGAATGCTTCTATAATATGCTGATAAGGCCTAAACCCACTGCTCTTTGAAATAAGGCCGAGCCTGCAAGATCCTTTGCACAGCAGAGGGTGTAATATGCATCTATATTTAGAGGTGAGTGTGAAAGGTCACCCTTTTTGTGGAATTCAAGTAACACCACCAGATATTTTCACTCGTAGTGGTGTACATGCTGCAGTTTAGTTCTCATGCAGTCATCTGGTGGGTTAGATCACAGCTTTCAGTTAATAATTTGCTTTTCCCAAGCTTTTGCAAATGAATTGTCTGCATAATTTAATTTTTCCATCTACTCTTTACCTTAACATTTCTTGTTATCGCACAGAATAGCTCTAATTGGTCCCTACTCTTAATTATGTCTATATTTTCTGCAAGAGAAAAGAATTCAATTGACTCTAATATATCCATTATTTGTTGAATAATTGCTGTTTTTCCTAGTTTGTCTTGTAACTGTTCTGACTGCTATTGACTTCTCCCAATTAGTAGATTTTCCTGGGACACTTCAAAATATACATGACAGGAAATATTCTAAAAGACCTATGTTAATAGAATTTCAGGTCTCTAATTAATTTGTTACATTTTGAAGGAAAAATTGCCACAAATTGCAGGGTATGTAAAACATGTAAATAAAAATTCATTCAGGAGACTGTTTTTAAAAACATAGAGATGTTTGAGAAAGAACAAAAAGCCACAAAGTTGTTTTTTTTTTAATTTCTGAAACTGATTTTAACTGTTACATGTACAAAATGCCAGCTAGTTTTTGTGAAATACACATTAGCTAACTACCAGAAATCTGCTGAGGTCTGACCACCACAAGAGGTCTGTATCGCTCATTACAGACTCAGGCTGCTGTGCTATCCACCACAAGGAATTGTGCTGCATGCTCTGCTTATTTTTCTAATCCTTCCTCTTCATCAGCCCTGCAGTGTGTCAGAGATTCTGACTGAGAGTTTTTCATTGGAAGAGACAATAAATGTTTGTATGATGAGAAACCTTTATCTCAGCCAGCATCTGCACTGATATTGCAGCAGCATGGCTGAAGAACAGGAGACATTGCCTGGTTCCTTACTTTGGAAAACTCTTAGATATTAGCAGCACTGCAGTACTAAAAAGCCTTATGTCTGATTTTGAGATATTTCAAATATAAGAGCCATGTTCAGCTTTTTCTCTCAAGCCACTAAAGAAATATAGGCATTGTGCTTTGCTTTTGCTTTTTTAATAGCACACTTGAATCCCATTGTCTTTGCAGTTAAATATATATCCAAGACAAAAAAAAAAAAAAAGAAATCCTGCTCAAGTCTATACAATAAATTTTTTCAAAATGCACAGATTGCCATGGTGAGAGCTACCTCTTTGCTTTAAAGCATGTGCTTGTACAACCATTGGGACTGCATGCTTAGGAATGGTGATCCATTCTGTAAGCAATATTTCTGTATTTCTTAGCCCATTGGCAGTTGTCAGAGATTGGGTTATATATGACAATATAATCTAAGTAAACCTAGGAACTCAACCTTTTGTCCCCGTTGTCGACAATCATTATCATTTTTAATAACTTACTGCTTTGAGGCAAATGTGAGAGTTGTAAGGAATCACAGGACTTCACTTGGTGAAGAAAAAGTGTCACAAAATTACTTCCTTATTCTATGCACATAAATTTCACAGTGAATCCCTATGGCAAGTAAAAGACTTGTTCACAAAAGCTAAACTCTAAAATATCTCACAGTCATTCAGAAATTCAGCTTAACCCAAGACATTGGGGAAGTGTTGTACAGTTTCTGGTTATAGTCCCTCTCTTGTGTCCATTCATCTTCTTTTCAATTCTTATGAGACTAAGTTAACTCCCTAGCACAATTCCCCTTGGATTCCTCAGAGCTAGAGAGAATTTGTTCACAGTGCTGCAGAGAGAAGTTTTGTTCACTGTAGTTCCTTATCCCCTTGAAACTGACGTCCTCTGACCTGTCTTAAACCTCAGAATTTTAAAGCACTTCACCAAAAAGAAGGAATTAAAGATTGTATTCTTGACCTTTCCTACTCCTATCATAAATCCTGATGTTTGATGCTTCGCTTTTTTTTTTTTTCTTCATGAGTCACACATTTAAAGTACCAGAAAAAAATGATTATTCTCTTCCACTGCTCTCTTGCCAGACTGTTAAAAGTTTTCAGAGCTTCTACAAAATGTACAAGGCACCATCTCTACACACAGAGAAGGATTGGAGATGTTGTCAGATAGTCCATCTGATACAGCTAAAATAATCAAAAGTCATTTGATGAGGATTCACTTAGAGACCATACAGGCAATGCAGCTTTTCCTCTGGGGACTTCTCTTCAAGAACAGATGAAATTATATCCATAAACATAGGAAATTGTCTATAAGTCCTTCCAGCATGGAAATAGCACTGTGCCCTACCTGTCACTTTTGAGCTCTGGTCTTTTGCTGCTAAAGAAGTGCTTTCAGTATTAACTATATTTTTCAAGATAAAGCCTCTTGGCTAGGTCTGTTCTAATAAACAAGAAACAGGCAGGCATTCCTCACACCCTAGTCACAACTGTGATGAGACAAGCAGCACACTGCTGTCTGTTTCTGGCCAGTGCCTGTCAGTGCTGCCCCAGGCCATGCTCCAGCCTGGTGCCTGCAGGGACCTGTCCTGCAAAGCTGCCTGACACTTCTGCTTTGAGAGAGCATGGAGTTCAGGTCTGTGGACAGCATCTCAGTGATCTCTGGCTGCCTTTGGTTGGTGGCATAGACACTGCCTTTCACACAACATCAAAATATTTATTAAAAATTACACGAGAATACATTGTGTTCTTCAGATGGGTGCACAGCCTGAATAAGTGGGACACTGCCACACTGAATGCATTGGATGATGCACAGCACAGCCTCACAAAGTCTTTTCAATAGAAAGGATGGAAGATTGTTTTCAGCAGATTTGATTACAGCAATCACATTGACTTATCCTAAACTCCTGAGTTTAGATGAGGTAACCCACATGTACCAATTTCTCTGTATGCAGAGGGGAAATAGCTTTGGTTTTGACACTAAGCTAGACACAGCTAGAAAAGGATCTCTGGAGGTTGAAACTCCTTTTTGTTGAAGTAAGGAAGGAAGTTGATGTTGGTATAAATCTTTTGCAGCAGTTTAGCAATGGCACAACTCTTCACTCAGTGGGCCAAGACTTAATGCTTGATGGTATTGTGATCTTGTTCTGCTTACTTGCTCAAAGCAGCCTACTAATTTATTAGAATGAGTGGAGTGAGGAAAAGTCTCCTTACACACTCTGCTAAAGGTTGTTCAGAACAAAGAGACTTTTGTACTTTTCATATGTGAGGCACCTTGTTAAAATTCTCTTCAAGAACTGCAGCTATTACTAATTAAACTTCCTTACCATCAAGGTAGCTACATAAATCAGCCACACAATAAAGGTTCTATGAAAAATAGTTTATCAAACCTTCTGAACACACTTTAATGCAGTGCAACTGAAGAGTAACAGATCAACAAATTTATTTCCTCTGGTCAAATTCTAAACCTACCAACCTGATTTAAAAACAACTTATGCTTTATACCTACTGCTTTGATATACCAACAGTCTTGACTGACATAAGTATATGCAAATAGCTTTAACATCAGTCTTATTCCTTTATAAAAATCATGTCTTGCTTTCAAATGCTACTCTCAGATGTGCTGCAGTACATGGTAGAGTGAACCTGTAATGCTAGTGTTATATTAGGTGATCTTTCTTGTTCATATTACTATTTATAATTTCTAGTAGTTGTTATAGACCCTTTTCTTCCATTCTCTTGGTTTTTATTTTTATTCACAATTTCTAAACATCAAAAATATAGGATTTTTCTATAATACCCATTCCTGCAGAGTTTTGGATTCATAACTACCTGAAACTGAAATACTATTTAAATTAACATTAACTTTAGCTCTGACTCCTCTTTGGTTGGCCTCTTAGTCTTGAGCACCATCATTGTCCTAATGCAGATTCCCATTGCGTGTGTCCCTTGCTCCCTGTCCTGAGCTATTACATGTTGCTGATGTCTCTCTCTCTCATGAAAAGTGGGTATAAATTAAATCAATTAAATTCTGTTGAAAAACAGTGTAGTTTAAATATGCCCAGAAGTGTTTTACGTACCTCTACTTGAGAGCCAAATACTAGAATGAGCAAATGAAGACAACTGGGTTTTGGGTTTCTTTTCAGCCTGATTAATGCCCTTTCCTATTTGACAGAGATCAAGGCAGCTGGTCTGATTTCTTGTCTGCAAGACACATAAAGTATCTTAATCTTCTCTGTTACCTATTTTGTGTGGTGCCAGTGTCTGTATCTTCTGGGGATTCCCACATGCACAGTGGTGCAGTGACAAAAGCAATACTGTCTTGATTTAAGGCATCTAGACAAGTTCCATTTAAGTTAACAAGGAAGCATCTATTCCCAGCTTGACTCTGTGTAAGAAAGTGGAGGTTGAGAAATTCTCTAGTGAGAAAATTCTTTGAAGATCTGCACTCTGGCATAGTATTACTGAAGGAAAGCTTAGACCCTGTGAAGTACATGTCAACATTGTTGCTGATTTCCGTCAGCCCAGAGCTGCTTCCAGTGTCCTCAATAGAACAAAGGATTTGGGGCTTGGGAGATTTTTTTTTAATAATAAAAATGGAATTTTGGCTGCCTTTTCTGCACAGAGACAGTCATACCAGCAGGTGAAAAGGAAGTCAGAGCTGTTTAGCAAATGGAAAAATTATACACAGAAATGGAGAGGCTGTTTCACAACTTTCAGAGATGAGCTAGATCTTTCTTGATGTACACATGGGAAAAGTAACCTTTTTCTTCCTGCCTTTGGATGCCATAGGTGTGTTTTGGCAAGGGAAGCACTGAATAGCACAGTATACTAGAACTGATAGAACTGCTGAAATCAACACCAATCATTTCTGGAAAGCAGACAGACTTGTGGGATGACAGATATAACAGGGATTGCAATGATACTGATTTGATCTCCACCCATCCGGCCTCTGTAACTATAAAATAAACCAAAGGAGAAAACCAAAGCAAATTGGCTGCAAAAGCTGTGGGATTTCTTCTTTAGACCAGTGCCAGCTAACAGACCCCCACAAGAAAACAAAAGAAATTGTTTATAGCTTTAAAAATATTTTCCATTTTTGAAGTTACTCACAAATTAATTTCCTAAAAGGAGAAAAAAAAGACAGAGAGGAACAGATTAGGCAAGCTAAACTTGAAATAAAAAAAAAGAACAAAACCTCCAGCTATAGTGAGATGAAAAAAAATTTCCAAGAAATGTAATAGATTGTTACTTCAGAGTTTTCTCTTGCAATAATTTCTCTAAGAAGCCCATAGCCAAATCCATAGCATTTTCACTATCCAGCTGTGCTTTGCAGCCATTGGGCCAAACTTGAACATACCTTTGAGGGATGGAGTAGTACCTATATCTCACTTTTCCCTCTGAAGCATACTCTGACATTCCATCCCATTAACCAGTACTGGGCTGATGAAGATTTAAAGAGGCAATTCTTTGGCAATGGCCCAAATAATTCTAGCTAATCTGAGACACCAGATAGACAGACCTGATTTACAGATGTCTTAAAGGCAACAACAACTTCGTAGTAAATACAGTCTCAATCATCTCTACCTTCCTGCTGGTTGAACTTTCAGTAGCCTGTTCCCCTCTGAAGTTTCACACTTGAAGTACAAATGCCCACTTTTGCCTTAAGCAATGACCAGAATAACACCACTGACTCATGGTCCTGTCCATTACTACTGTCTAAGGCCCCACACATCTTGTGAGAAATTCCTCCAGTTCTGTCATGAGGTTGACTTGAAATGCAGCAGAAGGAGTATTTAGATTAAAGGAGCATCTGAGCTAATGGAGCCTCCTTTTGCTTGAGCCACAGAATTGGTTGGTTCCTGTGTTTATGAAGATGTGGGTTCTGCTGCAGCTTTCTACACATTCAGGGCAGTCATAAATCTCTCTCTCTTTGTGGATTCTCAGAGATATGCAAGCCCTCAACACCACTGAAATCAACCAAAATATTCAAAAGATAGGGAACAAAAAATGCCCAGTGTGCAAGATTATTAACCTTGCTCCTTCCAAAAACTTCACTAAAAATATTTCCCTTTGAATGAATTGAAAAATATGTTCAGAGGGGTTAATTTTCATTGCAACTCTTTTTTTGTGCATCCATAGGCTGCAGGTTAGAGCACTCCCCCTCCTGGGTAGTGCAGTCCCCAGGCAATCACCAGTGATTCCAAGCTGAAGGCATGCAAGGGGCTGAAAGCCCCTTCCTGCTGCTCAGCATGTGCTGAGCCTGGCACAGCCTGAGACCTGCTGCCTGCACCCTGCCTCTAAAGTGTTCTTGCAGTTTCTCAGATTTCTCTTCAATAGATCTGATTTTTTCCACCCCAAGGAACAGAGAATGATCAAGGGAATCATGTTTCTTTGAAAATAGATGTGATTAGTCACTCAGAGAGGAAAAAACTCTCATCAGGGCTCGTTCTGTGCAGAGAAAGAGACTGGGCTGCATGCCAGACAGCTATTAATTCTACCTGGAAACAGATTAAATCCTAGGTCACTGTTCTGGACATGGAAACCTTTTGCTTCTTCCATGTTTTTAGCAGGGCTCTGGAGTTTTTGGCAGGGTTTTGAGCATTGTGCTCTATAAAGCAGTGTTAAATACTGCACATTTATAGTCAGGAAACACCTCAAAGTCCCCTAATGTCAATTAGCTACTTCCTCTGCAAAGTTACAAGCAGATGCACGAGAGCAGCTCTACAGGAATATGTTTGCTAACAGGTGCACTATTAGGAAGGAAAGAAGATTGTTTATATTAACAGGAAGGAAGTCCCCTCCAAAATTGCTCATCCAGTGTATTCTGGCTGCTTCTGGCCTTGCTGTTTCCTCTCACTTTTCACCCACATGTGTTGGGTAATTAGGGGTTCAAATGATGCATGAAGGGCCTCTGCTTCTAGTGACTCATAGCTTCAGGGATTATCCAAGATTACTGAATGGCTTATGATTCCCTTGTGATTCCCTTATGGTGTGCCTAACACATTGGTCTTCATAGGTGCTGTAAGATTGAAATTACAGGGACTCCTGACAGTAATGATAAATTACACCAGAACAGGTCTTCCAGTGGTATAAAATGGGGCAACTTCACTGAAGGCAGAAGAGCTTTGCCGAATTAACCATGTTGGTGAACTAGCCCATTCCAAGCAGCTGCTGTACAATGTTTTCTTTCCACTATAATAATACTGTTTATTTCTCACTGTTCATCCCTGAAGATATAGAGGGCCAGTTACAGTTTTATCCCCTAATTTTAGATCACCAAACTCATGGATTTACACAAACCTAAGTGAGAATCCCCAGCTATACTGACTTGGACTCATTTTTTATTGAGATCTGTTTGGGCATAGGACCAACAACCACACATTTGCAATCCACCCTTACATTTTAGTCCATTGAAAGTCCATTGAAATCATAGATGATGTTCTCATGCCAAAAAAAAATTCCTATTTCTAGCTCCATCATAAATGGGTAATAAAGCACTCAAACTATTAGGGATTCGTTATAAACATTACACTTGAAAAAACAAACCCTGGGTGAAAATCGTGTATGCAAGGAGCTCTTTCTGAACTTGGAGTAAATTGGTGTGAAAAAATGCAGCTTGCCTCGAGATATGCACTGACACAATCCTCTGCTCTTCTGAGGAAGAAAGGGGCATTCTGCCTTGGTCTCATTTCACAGAGGCAGTGAATTAAAACAAATGGAAATGCTTGTACTTGGCTTCAAGTTTCTTGCTGGAGATATCTACACACTCATGCAAGCAATTTGAAGGTGCATTTAGAATTAGAGAAGGAGTTCATCTGCCAGCTCAGATGATCCAAAAGCCCTTTAGAGACAGCCATGGGTGCACAGAACAAATGCACAGGCACACAATTTGATCCTGTTACCACTTTTGTGCTGCATTAAACATACTTGAGAACATCACGGATGCTATTCAGTTGGATTACTTGGCCCTTTTCCTTTAGGGATACAGCTTGTATCATTTATATCTGATATAACTTGCCTCGTTTGACATGTCCTAATGCACTGCATGCTTAACGAGAAAAGGCAGAGTGTGTCAGAACCATACCAGATGAGGGCTTTCCTTCAAGGGCAAATATTTGGTGCTTGTGTTTTCCATGGACATTTTGCAAATTTCCTATTAATTTAGGAGACTAGGTCCCATTTAAAAACTGTCTCACAGTAGATCTACACCATGCAAGAGCACACAGTGCACAGATAACAAAACCAATACCCTCAAACTATGGTGCAGAAATGTGTGTGAACACCAGCCCCAGTCTCCAGCATGCTGCAGCCAGGCCAACAAGGTGCAGCTGAGCTGAAATGCTCTGCCCTGAGCTGGGGTACAGCACAGATGAGATGCCCAGGCTCCTGGTGTACTGTCCTGAAATGGTGCTGGATATGTCCTGAAATGATGTGCTTTCTGCTGTGTCAGGTGTCTGCTCATTGTTCTGTGAGGCATGACACAAGCATAACCTCAGGCTTCTCAATTTCAGGGAAGAGGTCCTAGAATTACCACCACGCTTTTGCAAATGTTACTTTTCTGCCTTAATCAGGCAAGCTCTATTACTGCTTCAGCAACAGATATGGGGACTGAGTAAAAGAAGGAATATGGAATTTAGCCCAGAGCTCTTTTAAATGCACTTCTGCATAATTTAATAGCTGTATTATAAACGTTAATGCTAGTATAAAAATCTGGGGAATTTCAGGCCCAAACTGAGTTAACTTTTTTCTTTTACCTTCTTTCCTCTTGAGAAGCTTGTTTTCTTTTTATTGCATTCCAATAACGAGGGACCATTTCACACTGGTACATCTGCAATATGTTACAGGCAGCATAGAATATTAAAACAACCTGTGCTACTGCTAGTGAAAATAATAAGGGAGGTAAAACTTTTCTCAGGTTGAGAGGAAAAAGGTGCCTATAGCAGGAACTCCATTAGCGAACTCCATTACTGAAGGGTCTGCACTGAACACTGAAGTCATTTCTAATTTAAAGTTCTGTTTCAAATGGCAGCTCTAGTACTCAAAGAGGGGAGCTAGGCTATGGAGAAGTGGTGGCCAGGTAGTTCACATGAGGTTGTGTTTAGACATGGATCAGGGGTTTAAAACAAAATGGCAAGTTAAGATAATAAAACCAAGGAGACTATAAAGCAGAGAGAGAGGAAGTTTATACATTAACCTCACTTACTTCATAAAGAGGGGAAAACCCATCTACCCTAATCCTCTGAATTGACACAAGTGTGAAAGTTCACCTCCAGTGTTACTGAGTTCACACTCAGCAAAGGATCAGCTGTGAAATAGATTGCAAAGCCAGCAGAGAGAGAAAAGTTCAGCTGAGAAATGGAGCAGTGAAAGGGGGAAAGTGAGCAGAAGAAACAAAAAAGGGGAATGGGAAGGGTAGCTGAGTGAAAGAAGCCAGAGAAATAGAGAGGAAGAGCCAAATGGAAAAATAAACAAATAGTTTCTTCTTTGGTTAAGGCTTAGGAATTCCTGCTCCACAGAAAAATTACCATTTCCAGATTTGATTTATTTTTTTATTTCAAATTGGAAGGAAAAGTCAGAAAGACAAAAGAAATGTATAATTGAATATATATTGTGGTTCTGGCCACCCACCTGCACAAATTCTGACAGAATCAACATATCCCACCAAAATGTCACTGTCAATTGGACAGTGGCTGCACTGGAAATCCTCTGTTCAGCTATATATCCCGTCACTGCTTTTCTTAAGCTGTATAGATACCCAAGGGGAGCTTGGCTTCAAGAATAATAATACAATATGGTATGCTAGTGCACATAATTTTTCAGTTTAGATTTCAAAAGGGAAGTTACTAATGTGCAGTGGGTCTTTCCAAGGGCAGAAAAAGAAAATCTATTTTATTGTTGTACCTCTACTGGTGGAGGAAGAGGGTAGGAAATATGGAGGAAGAGGATAAGACAGACTCATGTTCATGGAAATAATTTGTCTCTGTGGATGAGAGGAAATTTGCTGAATTTATTCTGTGGCTCCACAGAATAAATAGCTCCATATTTGGTTCTTCCAACCCCAGCTGTCCTAGACATTGTTATATGTATTGTAAGTTTGCTAATAATTTACTGTTAACAATTTATTGTAAGTTTGATGAACAGGTACTAGTTCTTTGATGGTGGAGTCAAGTCTCAGATAATGCACACCCTTGTAACTGGCTCCTACTTCACGTTCTTCCCCCATGAAACTGGTACCTGACATGTTGGGAGAGCCATGACATCTTCCCAGTTTTTGATCCAAGGCAAAGTCTTTTCTCTCTGCCTCACCTTGCACCCTCATGGTGCAGCTGTAGAAGGCTCTTCATGGATGCAGACTGTGACCAGGTTTTTAAAATTCCACTGTTTCTCCAGGGACAATCAGGGTATGGAGTGACATAGTTGATGGAAGACAGGCAGTGGATGTGGACAGAGGTGGTGATGGAACAAGTCTAAGGAGAGGGATGAGATATCATCCCATGAACAAGCTGGCTTTTCCCCAGGGACATGCATGGGCAATAGGAGACCAGGCACAAGGAGATCTGGAAATACAGACCAGGTTCCTTTGCAGATGGGGATGAGTGAAAGGGGCTGGAGGGGTGGGAGTGAAAAGCTGAGCAGAAGAGCATTGAGTTAGATGAGATGGGAACTCGTGGTGGGCAGGACTGAGAAACAACATGGGGCAGTTTACCACCACCCACCACCTCACCACATAAGACTCTTTGTTACTTTTTTTTAACTTCATTCCTTTAGTGTTTAATTTTCAGGTAATTAAATTAAATGTTAAATCCAGGTGGTCTGCTTCATGTTAAATCTGCCAAATTTGCTACTCAGGCCTGAGGTGTCCTAGAGCAGGGGAAAGGCTGTGGCCCAATACTGTAACCTGGGCCCCATATTCAGAATCTGTGCCCTTATCATGTGGTTCATCAAAGTGCCTTCTCACATAACTCCACGCAGATGTGGCTGATCTTGGGGAAATTTGTACTAGTGCACGTGAAACTGGAGGGAGAAAAAGTATTTAGCTACAAAGAGGGTCACATTACTTTGACTTGGGAACTTATATGTCTACATCCCTGCCTCTGAAAGCAATCCAGGGTCTGTGAAATCACTTGCACATACAGATATTTGGCAGATGCATCAGAGAAAAATAAGTGACTCCACTATACATCATGAGTAGGTTAGTTTATCTAAGGTAAGGGACATAATACTGGCTAAGAAGGCCTTTCCATCTGTATCAGTTCTTTGAAACTGATTTGAAAGCAATTCAGGTTTTAATTCAGACTCAGTGTTCATTTCCAATAAATTTATTTTCGGTGCCCTTTGTATTTATGCTTCTTTCAGCCTGTTTTCCTTCCATTTGGCAATCTGCATATGCAAGTCTAGCTGTTAGTGTTTGGACCTGGTTGCTGCAATTGGAACTGGCTGAGGTCTTAAATTATGTTTGAGAGTTTGATCCCAGTTGAATAAAATCAAAGAGTGCTTTCCATTAAATTTAACATGAACAGAGAAATCAGAAATGAGGACTATTCTTAAAAATTTCCAGGAAGTTCCACAGCTCAGAACTTCAGTAGATGTATACAGACAGGATGCAAAGATGGGATATAAAGCTGATTTGTCAGAATCCAGGCTTTCAAAAAATATCAGTAGATATATTACCATCAGTGGGACAAATTCTACACTTTAACACATATTCCTCTGTGTAATTCTATTGCACTCAAATTTTACTCTATGTATCAGAAAAAACTGCAGTTTGTTAGGTTTTGCCTTCTTATAATTCCCTTTCTCACAGTTCTAGAACTTCTCAGGTGCCATCTCCAAACAAGCATTTTTGCACAATGGATGTGTTCTGGGAAAATACTAACAGAACTAGTCAGAGACACCCTAAGGGACAGGCTAGTGAAATGCCATTTTGTAGCATCCTGCTGATTTGCACAAAAAAACCAAACCAACAACCCAAACCTTGGCTGATCTCCTTTGGATTTTTTGACCTTCAGCTGTGAAATCCCTGGAGGCAAAGACCCTCTCCTTTTAACTGTATGGAAACTCGTTAGCCCAAAAGAAATGCTACTATGAGCAAAGGACAATTCTGAAACTTTGTGAAGCTGCAAATGTTAGGTGGTGAAGCCTCTCCCTGTGGTGATGTGTGCTTTCTCACACAAATAGCCCCCCAAAAGTTGGCTGGGCTCCTGCTGAGAATAAATGTGTAACGTTGCAAATAAAAGCTGTGATTGAGGCCTTAAAGCTTTACTGTTAGCCAGCCAGCCAATAATTCATTTGTACTTGATTTTTCATTAACTCCTTTTTTGCTGTTTAAGGGAATCATCCTGGGGCTTTTTCTAGCTGTAGTAACCCTAAGATCTTTATCTTCCATGTGCTTTTCTTCTATATGAAGGGAAAAAATGAAACCACATGAAACCGGGCAATGCACCAGAAAACATTTATGAAATTTCTGGTGAAGTGTTTTGGCATAACTACATAACAATAACATACTATTTTCATTAACTTGAACAAACAAACCCAATAGATTATTAAAAAACAAAACGAAGAAGAAAGTACAGATGCGGTGTAACTTTACAATTTGACAATGCAGAGGACAGATTTACCAGCTTATTTACTGCTTCTCTCGACAAAGGAGAAGAGCTAACCCAAAAGCCATAGGCAGGATCTACAGCAAAGAACATGGGGGGAAATGCCAGATGGTCTAGGTCTCACTGCTGACAGTAAACCAGCAAATTCACTGCACTGTTAAGGATACAGCATTTGCCATCTTTTAACTATCATCTAGTTAAGCTTCATGAGCATAAAGGTAATGGATGCTCAGCTCACTGAGTGCTTCCAAAGAGATAGGAATGTACTCCCCATTTATGCTCCTGCAGGCATGGACTAATAATTGGTCTAGAAGTTTTCTTCTCTCATTTCTTTCACAAATTACATGGTTGCTTAATAGCATAAGAATTACTTTGGTGTCACAGCACACAAGACCATATGCTCTATGCAGCATTTGGAGAAATTCACTTTAGTGACTGATCAGTCCAAACATCCTCTACTGCTGAGCTGAATTTGAGTCATGTAGGTGGTGTTACACAAATCACTGCCATATGAACAATCCACCTCAAACACAAGCAAGCTAGTTCGGACTGTAAAAGTAGCTAAGCCAAATTAATACTCAGTTCAAGGAGACTATTTTATTGTACTTTGAAGGATAAATTTATCTTCAGGGAAACACTGCAGACTGATTTATTTTGCATAGACCTCTATGCTATGTGCCTGTGACGCAGATTTTTCAGGCCACCTCTTTGCAGGAATACATTGTGGGACATCATAGAAATATCCCAAATGTACATGCTCTCCTGGAGAAAGGATACAGCAAACAGGAGGTAGAAGAAAGAAGCATGAAGGAAGAAGCATCAGCTTCAGAGAGCTCTGGCCCAAAGTCAAAAAAGAAGAGGAACTAGAAAGAAGGATAACTAGGAGTTAGTTCAAAACTGTTTAGATGAAGGTTAATGTGCCAAATAAATGACAAACTGTTCATGGATGAATGCCTCACAGTCATGGATAAGGGGAGAAAAGAAACCCTGAGGGTTACAGCTCATCTGCTGTTATGTAAGGGGCAAAGTACCCACCTCAACCCCCCCAGTAAATCCTTCTCAGACTTTTGAAAGACATTTATTTATGCTTGTTCAGAGCATTGAGTCTCATGAGACAATTAAAAAAGTCTTACAGAGCGCTTCTAAAAGTCCAACAGCTATTTCAAATATGAAAGAACAAAGGGTAGGCTGGGATTCAGGGATCTCACAGAGTAAGAAAGCATTCACAGTGAAGGAAGAGCAAGTGGGCTGAGTTTGGTACATTAAAGTGGATTAGTTGTGAAAGAGTGAGGGATTTTGTGCATTTTTGATTTCTTCTCGTGTGAACTTGTACATCTGTTAGGCGTTTGTGTACTAGTTTATAAGTAGTGGTGCTATTTAAGCTGGTAAGACATACAAATACCCCAAAGGGAACAAGTATGTTAACATATACCGCTGTTATGAAACTGGCATTTTCCGTGCTAGGCCAAAGAATTACCATCCTTGTGGCATTTCCACTAATTCAGAATGAATATAAATGCTGAAAATATTGTTTTATTTCTCATACAATACAGATTTTTTTTCTCTTTTAAATACAGATGGTGTTAAGCTCACCATTGCTCTTCATTCCAGTGATTCCTCCTGAGTGAAGACTTATATCTTGTGGAATACCCTGATTTGATCCAATTCCAAGGAATAATTTCACATTCTTTTGCATGGAGGTATTTTGGAGAGGTTTTTGTTTTTGTTTTAAATGCAGTTCTGCTGTTTCAGCTCATGTTTTATTTTCCCTATTTGCCCTTTAACTAATTGCTGTGTTGCAGAGCCGGGTGATGCTTGACAAGGAACTGAAGTGAGATGACTATTGTGAGGGAAAGAAGGCTGACAACACTGGCGATGTAAAAAATGGTAATGCATGAGAATGAGAGGCAGAAAAAAACCATGGGCAAACTTAATCACCCAAGTCCAGCACAGTGGGTGCTCTGCCTCTCCTTTCTAACCCAAAGTGAGTGCACTTTGCTCAGGGAACTTTAAGAAAGCCTTGTGATACTGTGAAAGAACAAAACCTGTCCCTTAAAACAGAGGCATGCCTTAGGCTCCTGAGTAGACCTCTGAATCCCATCTGTGCAAGCAGGATCCCTCTGCAGGGCCATGGTATCCCCTGCTATCCCACTAGGATGCCACATGGGCTGCAGCCATCCATGCCCTTACAGCCCTCATGCTCCTCTCAGGCTACTGCTGGCTGGGACTCCTGCTTTGGGTTCATGTATTGCTCCTCACCCCAGTCCCTGGCATGGCATCCTGATGCTCAGCCCCATGGTGTAATTGTCCCAAAAATAATTAGAAAACCTTTTCATGGGGTGAGATTCAGAGGCAAGTGTAGGAAGACCTGCCCAGTACTTACAAGCTTTATCAGGACTTGTGCTGTCTGTGGTGGTCTCCTATCCCAAAGGAAGAGCCTGCCAGCTGGTTATGGAGATGTGCAGAGAGGCTCATCCTCCCTTGCTTTCATGGTTTTTCATGTCTCAGCATTCATTTTGTCACCAACTCAAGACTTCCAAAGGAAAACCCTGAGCTCCTGCCTTCCTCATTGATGGGAAAAGACGGACACTTCTGCAGGGAGATTTGGCTCACCTGAGGTTGTGGTGGATCTGAGCTGACCTCTTGCCTAAAGTTCCTAGAGCCATGATTTTCCTTCAACCTTTGCTACTAAAAACTGGAAGAGAACAGGCAGCAGAGACCACGGGCCACAGGGTAATTGCCCCCTGCCAAATGAGTTGGAAGAAAGTGAGAGATTTGGTGATGGAAATTTTTCTGCTTCCCAGCCATTCCCCAGAAAAATTAGGCCATCCATGTGGAAAGCTTTGTCTATGAGAGTCAATGAAGAAATATGTCATTGAGTATATTCTGATTTGGCTTTATTTGCAGTTGTCCTGAAATTCAGCTTTTTTTGAAAATTAATGCAAATACAGACTTATAAATCTGATGTGGCCAGTGGGAGTATGACTTGTAGCTGTAACTCCAATAAGTTATTGTGACTATTTGTTCCATCTCTCTTCTTCTACTATCCCCCATTTCCATCTGTGGGCTAACAGATTTCTGGAAGTGGGAGATGCTCATCCTAACCAAAAAAGAGACATCAGAAAGAAACTGGATTAATACTGAGAAGGGGAGGTTTATTTCTTAGAAGATGCTTGTGCTTGTCACAGTGGAATTAAGAAATCGTATTCCTCTCACTTGATATATGGCATAATCCTACTGCTCCACATCTGTCCGGATATGTGCCTAAGCAGCACACTTTCAAAGTGTCCTTAAGAGTGGCTCATCTTTTGTGCATGAGTTACAGGATGATAAAGTCTCTGTAATAATCATTTATTGTTTCCAATTTCCATCTGTATCCGGGTGTAATGTTCACAGATTCAAAAAACTGGAACAGGCAGGTATTGGCTAAGTAGCCCACCTGGCTCCACTTATCCCCCTTTCAAATTAGAGGCAATGTAACCCAAAACCTCTATCTTCTGCTTTTTAACATTTCACACAAACTCATTTGGGAAATTTATTGTGACTTTAAAAAGATCTGACTTTTTTATTTGGTGCGTCACACTGCAAGAACAGTACAGTACCTGTTAGCCAGATGGTACAGGAATAACATGCCAAAAGGTACCAGATTTCTTATTTAGAGTCTGCTGTGAAACATGCATATCAGATTCAGGTGATATTAATGAAAAAAATAATGTTGGAAAAGTTACGAGCCATTATTCCATACAGAAATGGCATTTTTTTTTGTTTTACAAGCACTCTCGAGTTAAACAAGCTTTGAACTTTCAGATCTTTCTGTTTGTGGGGGTTTGCTTATAACAGTCATGTAGCCAATATGACGACAAGTTTGGAACAGACCCAGGTATTTTTAATCAGTGAGACCTTGCTGCAATGTATGAAACAGATTTAAACTCCTTTTGCCTTTACATGAACAAAATTTTCTCTAACTTAATATAAAATCAATGTAACCAACTGACCAAATTCCCAGAAAATTTACTGCTCCTCAGCCAGGCTTGGCTGCATTATAATTTTAATTGTCAGTCCTAATATGATCTTGCAAGGGTTTTATGAAAACCAATTTAGTTTTAGAGATTGTAAATGGTGTAGTGGCTCTGTCAGCGTGAGCACTATCAAACTGCTTTACTATCATATCAAAATTAATATCCAGTTCTCTTTCTTGTTGGTATTAAACCAGACCAGATGTTTGCTCTGGGTTTGCAAACCCCTGGTAACAGTGACAAACAGGATGAAAGTTATAGGGAAAAACAAGGCCAGCGCCGGCACTTGGAGCCAGTTGGTTCCCACCCCACTTTGCTCCCCGCTGTGTGCGAATAAGCCATCCCTCCCACGGGGTTGTTTGCTTGCTCCTTCAGCTGTTTGTTTGTTTGTTTGGAGGGAACTGGGTTAGAGTAGCTCAACTTCAAATGAAAAACACATCCTAATCTAGCGGGACCTGCATTGGAAATTATGCATCAGACCATCCTGGCCCTTTTTGAGTCCTGATCCACACTAGAGCCTGGCTGCTGGAGCTGTGCTTCAGTTAGGAGTTTCCAGACTTGCTGACAAAGTCATGCCAGCACAGCCCTAGCTGTTTCCAAGGATCTGCTTGGAAACAGCTTGTTTTGGTCATCTTGTGTAGTTCTTTTGAGGAACACTCTACTTTTCTACTTACAAGAGCTTATTCCTTTAGATGTGCCGTCAGATCCTTCCAGGCCCGGCCAGCACCAAGGCTCACCATGTCCTCACCCACTCTGACTTTTCTCCCCTTCACATTCATGGTGGCAATCCCCAGTGACATGATTGGATGCATAGAGTCGTGTCTTTTGATTATAGGGTCACACTGAACCCAAGCTATAAGGACGTTTCCTGCCGTGGCCACAGGGTTGATAAGAAAAGATGACAAAGCTGCAGGGAAATTTGAAACTAGAAACTTCTTCTTAGGTAGATCTGCTCCAAGAGGTTTGTTCCTCTCTCATGTCCCCCTCTCTCAAATAATCCAGCACAACACTTCATGCACTGGTATGTGAATATCTCCAAACTACTGGCACCATTTTCTGCTCCCTTTCTCCTATGGCAGACCTTTGGCATTCATACCCCCAGTTCAGTGTCACCAGCACGGACCTGACTCCTGTTGGTGATACTGAGTCCCTCAAAGCCTCCTTCCACTGGGACTTATGCCCTGCATGGGCAGGTCCTCCTCACCTTGGGGGCTGGCCAACCCCTCTCAGGCTCTTTCCTTCTCTCACAAACACCACACAAAACTTTCTTGTTGGTCTTCAGCAGCATTCACCTCCTGAGTGAATTCACCACTGAGGGAGCAGCCTGTTGCAGGTGAGGCACACGCATGTGAAAGACTGTGAGATTTTTAGGGCTTCCATAACAAATATAAAATTAAATGGATGCAGAAACCTACCCAATACTTCATTTAATAAAAAAGCTGACTCTAGTGATGGCAGAAGTATGAAAAATTACTGCATAACTTATCATAGCAGGAGAAAGTATGCAGCACACCTGATGTCAGCTACCACTAAAATCTCTGTAGGGTGTTCTCACTATGAAACAAAGAAAATTGTAATTCTGATGATTTTCCTGTTAATTTCAGTAAGGACAAAATCATATCTCTGACTGCAAATTTATAGTGTTTTGCAAATTTAAGACAGGCCACTTTAAACATGACCAAAGAAAAAACAAAAAATGAAATGAACTGAAAAAAAATTTTAAAAGTGTGCTTTTCTAACTTAAAATAATATTGACATAATTTTCTCAGATTTTTGCATTATTTTGAGTCGGTTTTCAAAACAGAACTGTCAAAATATTATTAATGAGATGTAAAATGTCTCATATGTTAACTTTCTTCACATTTCATTGCAAATTTAAAAACAAGGGGAAAAAACAAGCCTTTTCAACAACATAAATTTAGCCTAAGTGCATTTTTATTTTTTCAGCAAAATGGGTCATTGGCATAACCTGTGAACATTTCTTGGTTTGTCATGGTTTGATGAAAATAAGACATATTACATTAAATTCATGTGATGAATATGCAAAATCATTTGAAACAGAAAGGGAAAAACATATCTGAGCAGGCTTTTTGCAACAAGATTTAAATTATACACAACTTCAGTCAGAAAACTTGGAAGGCAGCTTAATTTCTTTGAGCTATGAGACACAAGGGCAAAGCCCTCAGCACAAGTAAATTGCTATTGCTCCACCAAACACATTGAAGCCATGCTAATGGCAAAGGAATCATGCTGATTGACATCAGATGAGGATTTGGCCCCACTTTGTCTCCTGGGTAAATGAGATTTTTGGTGTTAAAGAGAACATTATTACTTCACAAATGACACAGCACTGTTGCCCTAAACACTAACTTGCTTTTGTAATCTGTTGATTCCCAAAGATTCCTTAGTCTAAAGCAGGGTAAAGAGAACAAAACAGTTTTCTGTTTTCTAAGATTTTGATGTGGTGTTCTTTGTTGCTGCTCTGAGCTTGCACAAATTCACTGTATCTGCCTGAATGTTGACTCCTGTCTGTGAATGTTTTCTGGTCACTAGTCTGATACTTCTCAATTTTTGTTAGAAAAAATAGATATATTTTTCAGAAGCTTGGTAGTTTAGCAATTTAAGTGCTTACAAAAAACAAGTACCATCCTCTGCAGAATTCTGCAGTTTCAGCATAGAAAAACAAGGTGGTTTAAAATAAAACATGGTTCAAAAAATCTGTGAAAGTGTGCTGTAATCTTATTAGTTCACTATTGTTCTATGAATTTATGTCATCTGCTACCACCTCACCTCCCCCCAGAGTCCCTGACTCTTAGTTCTGCTCTCTAATCTTTTCTAAATCATACGGAGAAGTAAAAATGATAAATTATAAACTGACTGTGAAGGCTTATTTTCCATGCACTGTGTTAATCCATACTCCATTGGGATGGACATTTCTTGGCTGCAGGCAAATGCTAAACTTCAAAGTGTGGCTCAGGTGCTGAGCTGTGTCGTGTGCTTAACAGCAGGCTGCTGACATGACTAGTGTCAGACCATATCCCAAGTCATGCCTTGCACACTTTACAGGCATCTGGGCCTTCATAATTGTAGAAATCCTTGCTAGAATTTGTCACATGCTATGTGTGACCCCCAAGCTCTGCAAAATGTGTAGCCACACATTGTCCGGACCAAGAAGACACATATGAGGTACAAAATATAAGCTAAACATACTCCCTGGAGGGGCAATGGCTAGTAGAATCCTGGGCCCACAATTTTTGTGTGTTCTGTAATTCCAATGCCTGAGAAAACTGTCCTCAGCATGTGGGCAAGCCTTAGAACAACCCATGAACCTTAATTAAAGTAGTGCTCGCTGCCTTGCTTTCTACTATCACCTCTGTTTCAGATTGCCCAATGTTTTCCATACCAATATAACTTTGTTCCCATGATGAAGTTTCAGAAGAGGAAGTGTAGCTGAACTGCACTTTGCAGCCTTAAAGCATGTTAGTTATTCCCTTCCTTTCAGCCTTCTTTTCCTTTCTGCTGCCTATGAAATTAATTTACTCATAATGCCTGTGGCTTTGCTGATTCCATGTCACTCCTTCACATGAGCAAAACACTAAGTCCACAAGGTCCACAAGAGCTTTGGTTTCACTTTTCCTTCTTGCATTTGGATCAGCTACTTCAGAACACAGGCCTGTGTCTTATTTCCAGCAAGCTGTGAAACTACTGTAGCTCAATCAGCATTCATAACATATCTAACCCACAGCAGCATTTTGACACAATCATTCTCTTTAGGGCATAAACTGAACTTTCCTAGAGTTCTACTTCTAGCATGTAGGCAGCTGGTTGCAAAAACCCTCATATTTTCTAAGGATAAAGAGAATCAAGAACGTTAAAGTTAGTTGTCTGACTTCAGTTCTGCTAAGGTGGGGAAGAAACCCATGGAGGGCTGCCAGATGTAACACAGGACAGAGAATATACGTGGTCTCATCAAGCAGCAGTGGGAGACCAAGCAGAAGTCCAGAAGACCCAAAACATTGCTGGGTGACATTGCTAGGTGACTGAATCCCCTTAATTTTCCAATCTTAATTTGATAAACAGATCCACTGAAGTTCAGAACAGATAACTTCTGTATTTACTCTTTGTGGAGACTTCAGCGTATTTGTGATGTGATGGTCAGGATCTCTAATATACAGTAGTACATAAAGTTTGCTACCCTGTGAAATACTCTCTAAATATCCAGTCTGGTGGCTTGTATTTCTGGAGAAAAATGACAATTTTCATTTCTGTTTTCATCTCTCTGTGCACATTTTTAATTTCTGCCTACATAGTTCCAGGTTCTCAAACACATTTCTTTTCTAATATAACTCAAAGTGATAGCCATCAGACACTAGGCATAAATTCATTTCAGGAATCTACAAGAACAAAAGCTTTATACTAACTTTCTCACCTGTAGTTTCAAGCTTCAGAAATGGCTGCCATATGACCAGAAATACCTTAAGGGTCCCTCTTGGAAGATATAAAATCCACTCCACCTGCAAACAAAATTCTCCACACCAGTAAGAAGTTCATGGCAGTTGTTCCTTATACATAATATTGTTGTGGTTATTGCAGTTAAAGCCACGCATTATTAGAATTGACTTGCATTGTTAACATCAACTTATGGTCACTACCATCCAAAGAAAATTAGTCTTTCAAGAATATTTGAAGCAAAGCCAATTTCAACTTGAAAAAAACTGTTCTTGTAGTCTTTTGTCTACAGCTTTCCTCATCTGTAGCACATCTCTTATGTTGAAGCCACAGGCAATTCTTTTTCTCAGATGGTTTGTGTATTTCTTTGTGTATATATTTTAAAAATGATGTTTAAACAATTTCATCACCATGTACTCTAAAATGTCCTCTTCATTCTATTGATTCAAATCCTTTTTCCACTGGCTGAAAGACTGAGGAATGAGAATATAAGAAATATGAGAAAGGTAATAGCAGGAAGTTCCCCATGTCACTCTAACAGTCCATGTGTAGAATGAGAGCAGAATCTTAAATCACAGGCAGCAGGTAATTCATCATAATTGTGCTACAGGGTATTAAGCATATCAGAGATAGCACATCTGGATATTTTGTACCTCAACCACAGTACCCAAACTCATATCTGACAGAAAATTTCCTGTACTTAATGTGATGAGCCCTGGAACACCTCTCAGACCAGAGGACTATTTTGAAATCCAACCACTATAGAAAAAGTCCTTGTTTCCTTTCCCCTCTGTTGTGTTCAGAAGTCTGTAATTTCTCATTTGTGCTGACAAACATCCCAGTCCTTGAACAGTTGGCAAGATGCTGCAGGGATCCAACAGACTTCCAGTCAGGTTGGGTTGTAAACTTGTCACTCCTACTGCACTCCAGCTCATGTAATACACATTCTGGCTCCCTGAATTCCTCTCCCAGTTGCAATTAAGTATGTTACAGAGTCATGGAATAATAAAATCATAAAATCATTTCAGTTGGAAAATGTCTTTGAGATGACTGAGTCCAGTGGTAAACCCATACTGCCAAGTCCACCACTAAACGTCGTCCCTGAGCCTACTCATCTTTTGAGTATCTTCAGGGATGATGACTCAGTTACTTCCCTGGAAAGCCACTTCCCTCTTGTTGCTTGACAACCCTTTCTGTGAATGTTTCCTAATATCCAATCTAAATGGCCCCTGGAACAACTTGAAGCCACTCCCTCTTGTCCCAAACTATCTCAGCTTTGTGCCTCACCTGCCCCTTTCAGCTGTTGTTACTTGTGATGTTATTAATCTTTTTTTCTGATCTTCTGAGCCTTGTTTCCACATGATCCTTACTCTTTGCTCTGTTTGACTGTCTATAAACATGTACAGAAGTGCAATAGCCAGGATACCAAGGCAGTGTGCTCCCAACTCCATTCCTACAGCCACAGGAGAAGGGACTGTAATTCCCTTCCTGCACATCAATGCAGTGCTGGTATATTGCTTTGGTATATCCATTTCTATTCCTGTTCACATCATTACTATATAACTTCTAGTAAACTTCCTCAGTCACTGGCTTTTCTTTTCTATTTTAACCCTATTTCAAAGGATATAAACAGTCTTTACAGCACACACTCGTCCAAGCAGGAAACAGAAGTAAATATTGGAGGCCTCAATGAACATTCATTTTCATGGCTCCACTCCCTAATATTTATTACTCTTAATACAGTCCTAATCAATGATAGAGATAATGAGCTTTGACAAAGCTATGTTATCAATGGTTTTGACAGAAACTTTCAGACAAAATTAAGTACATTCTAGAAGATATATTTTTTTACAGAGACAGTACATTCAAATTCCTTCTCTTGCCCAGAAAATCAAACCTACAGAAGATCCTCCCTGGCCTGAAGTAACTGTAATAGTAAAGAATTTAATGTCAGGTTGAATAGTGATAGACTCAATATTTTAGAGAGTTGCCACTTCTTTAACTCATGAGTATAATGAAATAGGGTTTAGGAAATATTTGTATTAAAGCAAAGTAATATATTCAGCTGAAACTTTAGCAAGAAAATGCACTACAGCAGTGCAATTGTCAGTATTCATGTATCAACCTGGGTTTAGCTGATCTGACAAATCTTTTAGATAACAAACAATATAAAAAAGTTTGAAATAGTTGAGAAACACATTATGTGCACTTAATAGCAGATGTGAAACAGTGTACTGACACTTTGGGCCTTTTACTATGACCCCTGTAAACCACTAATTAATCTTCTTATGTTAGCAAGATCACAGTCTATCAGTGTAAAGGGCTGATGCACTGAAATGCCATGAAATTGTTTTATGAAGTTGACTGAGAGTGCCCTTGTGTTTGCCCATAGTTTTTCTGGTTGTTTTAACCAGTTTCTTCCATAGTCTTGTACGTGCAAATCCATTAGCCCAGTTTACTTAAATTTCCATATAAAATACAGAGCAAACAATCTTTTCCAGCTTTTCACGGGTTAATGCAAATGAAGTCTCTCTAAAGACTTATATTAGCTGAATTTGAGCTCCTCACAGATTAGGAAAGAGTATTATATGTCTCTTATCCCTCTTAATGCACGAGGACCTCGTTTGCCTCTTATTCCTCCATGCCTTTTTTGTGTCTCTGTTTCCTGTCTTTTAAAGAATTCTGGACTGCTCAAGCAAATTTTATAAAGTCTATCTAGGAGTAAGTGGAGACTTGTATTTCTCTACAAAGAGAAAAAAAAATTATAAGCAGATTTAAGACAGAAAGGAAGAGGAATGATTTTCCCATTCCTCCCCAGTGTCCAAGCTCAGATAAATTAAGAATTCAGCCTTATCAAGAAGTGAATGACATCACCCCTCTATCTCCCCAAGAAACCCAAGCAGGTTGAGCATTTTGCAAAACACACCAAGGGGTCAGTTTTCAGTTCAAAAAATAAATACTTGAATAGAACAAAAAGGAATTCAATCCAAACCACTGCACAAAGAAAAAGTCTTTCAGTGAAAGGATGAGAATATTGCCATTGACAGGGGTGGGGAGAAAATGTACCAGTTTATTTGGTATTAAGAAAAATCAAATTGCCATGGATGAAGCCAAAAGAGATCTAAGCCTCCCTTTGGTCCCTGAAGGAAGTCCTAACATAACATTTCCCCATGTCAGCACATCCCAGTTCTCTCCTGGAGGAAAAATGTCCAGGCAGATTCTCCAGCCTGAATCTTTGCAAGAGTAGGTTTTGATTCTGGCCTGGAGCAATGTTAGGTGTTTGCTCTCTAACTGACCCCCCCAAATAACCCAAAGTCAAACATCCCCTCAGCTGAGGAGGGCTGAATCCAGTCTAAATTCGGGTTTCTCCCATGCCAGAAAACCTTGTACTAAACAGTTAGGACAGGTCTTACAGCAGAGCCAATAACTGGCTTTTAATATTGTGGTTTCAGTCCTATTTCAAAACTTAAACTGATAACCCTCCATCTTAATTTAAAAATAAACCCTGCTGCCTCACTTAATCATGTCTCCAAAGATACTTTGGCCAGATCCACAGCATCCTGGTGTCCTTTCCAGAGGGAAAGCCAGCTGTTTCACCTCCTTGCTTTCATTCTGCAGGCACCCCCAGAGGCTATACAATGACCACAGCTGTCTCTTGGTGTACCCTTTGGCTACCAGCTATGCTCTGATGAGCCTCAGCTTCTCAGAGCCAGGATAGCCCGACAGATTTGGGGCAGATTTGGTGCTGATTTAAAAACAGGTTGAATTGGCTTTCAACATGGCATCTAGGACACAAAGGTGGAGAGGGGCCAAATACTCCTCATGCTGAGTTGAGTGCAGCAAATTCTTGGATATTGATAGTATTTAATTTTTTCCTTCTTTCAGTTGACCTGTTCTGTTTTGCTTCATTCTTCTTTCATTTTTTAAAAGTCCTATTTAATTTGTCTATCTGCCTCTGTCTTTTTCTTCCTTATTTTTTGTTTCCAGTAACAGGATTAATAATTTTCACTTCATTGCTTCTGACATTGCTTTACTGACTCATATTTTGCCATAAATTTAAACATTTTTCTTTTTCTTTTTGGGCTTAATTTCCCCCCAAATACAATACTTTTTGAGAAAAACACATCTCCCCCACAAATCCTTTAAATGATGCAATAAATCCTTCTTTGGAGAAATTTTGGCCCAGGTATGATGTCTTATCTGTTGCTGTTAAATAGATGCTTGGCTTTGACATGAAAAACCAGCAGTGTGTTTTAAATAGACTTGATTTTTAGGTGGAAGTATCTCCTTTGGCAAAGGCAAGGACACATTGTCTTTCTTCCTACCATTCTTTTTTATACCATTTAAGACTATAATGACAAATGCTTTTTCTCCCTTTGCTATTTTAAAGAACTAAGGTCTTGGACATGTGTCTTTCCTCTATAGTCTTAGTTTTACGGGGTACCATTGAGATGAACATAACCCTGCATAAGATGGTTGTGAAAAACCAAAAACAACCTAACCCAAACACCCCACAAAAGAAAACCTTTATGGTTTTATTGTTCTGTCAAGGATTTATTGTCAAATTCCATTTCAGCAGTTCCAGACATCAGGATCAAAAAAAATGTTTGTGGGCTCAGAAAAGTGTCCCATTGTTATTTTGAGTCAATAGCTAACTATAAATGTTCTTTGATAAGAATACCGAGAGGACTTCATGAAGGAATGGTTGGGATCTGTGTTACAGCATTGTGCACACCAAATGAATCTTATCCTATCAGCCTAGAGAACAGGTAGGGCTCATTTCCTAGCAGGCTGGATTATTACTGAGCAAAAATATCAATGAATCAATTAATAATCAATTCACCTTCATGGAATATTAGACTAATGCTCTTTCCTGATCAATTCTTCGGTTTTCCAGTATTGTGGGGTGGAATTCATTCTCTTCCATTTCACCTATTTGCAATGAAAATCGCTCTCCTACCATCTTTGAGCATCTATTTTAGAATGAGATGGCTCAAATCCTAGGTGTTTCTTCTCCTCATTGATTATAGGGAGAGTTCAAGGTGGTAGCTCAGATATGGCAGTGGGGGTGGACTAGATCTTTAAAGGTACCTTCCAATCCAAACCATTTCATAATTCCATGATATGAGTTTCTACTCTGTTGTTTTGTAAATGGCCAAGTGAATCTCATCCAGACAGATTTCTTTTTGCTTTATGCTTAGCATTTTGCTGTTTCCATTGAAAAAATGAGGAAGGAAACTTTAGGAGGCTACACAACATTGGAAGAAAGTAAGTTTTGCAATATCAAAGGCAATGGGCATGTTTTAATGGCAAACCCACTTCACCAGCAAGCTGATAATATTCTGAATTACTTCAATGGCTCAATCCCATTTAAACAGTCATGGTAGCATATAATCATAGTGCTTTACTTTTATTCCTTAGGGCTTTATGTAATAGAGGCAAATTGCATAAATAAATAGAGGAACTATTCACCTTAGCTCCAGATAAAACTCCTGTATCAAAGTCCTTCACTGAAGACAACATTTTGATGCTGGTTTTAATATCAACAGTTTTAACTCTTTTAACAGAAAATCTAATGTGTCGTACATCATTCATTTGATGCAAGCCAAGACTATTTTGTTTATTATATCCAAAACTAGGCACTAGACAATAAAATTTAGATGTATTAACAGCTTGGTTTTACGTATCTGGATCCCCAGAGCAGCATACAGGACCAGACTGGTGTCTGAGCCAGAGTACATTGTCAGTCTCATCTCAATGCTCATTACAAATCCATGCCAGTAATACTCAAGTTTACAGCTGCCTGAAGTTGACTCCTCCTGGCAGCAAGGATGAGCTGTAATTTTCCCTTCATGTCCATCCATTAGGCATCCATAGCTCTAAGACCCCTCTCTATGGGAGTCCCTCTGGTCCTTCATTTGAATAGAATAGTCCTTCTAATGGGAAGGAGGAGGAAGAGGAGAAAGGTGCAATTCCCTCTCCATGTTGCACTTATGTTCCCACTTTTTTTTCTGTAGTGATAATCCAAGACTCTAGGTGCCACACCATGATCTGGGTGATTTAGGCTCAGCTCTCAGGACTTCAGATCATGGATAAGATATCCAGAGATAAAAAAGTCTGAGGAGGAGAAGGAACTAGAAGCCAGCATTTCTTTTTCTAGTTAGTACAGCTGGGTTATGAAGTCATGGTTCTTCTCTGATCCAATAAAATTAGAATTTTTTCTGGCACAACTTCTGAGGTACTACAGAGGGAAGGACAAGTGCCAGAACTGGCTGGTAGCTAGATGACTTTCCTGGGAGACAAATGAATTACTGAAAGCAGGGTCACTGCTTGGCTAATGGTCTGAGTGCTAGGGAAAGGTGGGGGATGGGACAGAAACTTCCTCTTCCTCTTGAGTTTTAAAAAACCTGGTTACTGCAGATGAATTTTACCCAATTCTGCTGGAGTAAGACATGGACAAAGGTCTCTGCTCAAGGGAAGATTTTAGTGCATTTTTAAGCAATGCATTGCTTTGTCAAGGTGGGAGGGGTCAGGGTGTGTTTCAACACAGTCGAGAGCACCTGAGTGTTCTTTAACTAGAGGAGTGTGATACCTGGTTTTCAATTAAGAGCAGCTGTGTGAGGTGTTTAAAGTTGCTCCTGTTATAAAGATGGGGATCTAGTGGAGCTGCATAAATCAGCTAATCCCAACACACTGCAGGGAGGCTAGCAATCTGTGTAAAACCTCAGCAGCTCCCTGTGGGCATCATTAGACATCCTCATACCTTAAAAATCTTGTCCCTGATGGCATTTACTTTCTGTTAGAGGGTAACCCAGGCCAGCAGCTCCCCGGGGCCTGTGACCACACAGGTTCCACTGGGGTGGCAAGGCAGAGCCTGGCCCATCCCTCCATCCCAGTCAGGAGTGGGGCAGTGCAGGGCACCAGGGCAGCCACCGCCCTGGCATCACACTCTTCCTGGGGATGGGCTGAGCCCACATCAGGACACATGGACAGGCTCAGCTCGGTGGGACTCCATGACCAGGCAGGGGAGCTGGAGCCCATCCCTGCTGTGACATTGGTGGGGCAGCATCAGCAGGGCCAGGAGGCTGACGTGGTGTCCTTGTCATGGGCAGTGTGCAGGAAAGCCAGGTGGCTGGGCAGGGACAGTCATTGTCAGTGCCTCAGGGCCCAAACCCTTGCATGCACAGATCAGTCCAAAGGCAATGGCTGCTGTGCTGCCAGCCATGCCGTGTGTTTGTCCACCCACCTGCCTTAGCTGATCTATCTTGGCAACGCCTTACCTCCATGACTCCTGTGGATGCCTTGCCTCCACGTGGGCTTGGATTTCATCATTGATGCTTATTTGCAAAACACATGCCACTAAACCCAGCTGTTTATGCAACCTAAGCATAATTTGGGCCTGAGAGCGTCCATCTCAGCTGTCAAGATACTGATTTAAACATCCCTGAAAGGAACTGTGGCTTTCCAATTTGGTTGCAAGCTATTTGCCCTTTTCACAGGTAACAAAACCCTGACCCACAAGTCTCTGAATGAAAACACCCTGCTCCACAAGCAGAGGTGCCCGTGGGCCTGAGTTCCCTGGAGCAGTCAGCCACTGCATGATGGTTTGCAGCTGTTTGTGTTGACTCTGCTGTGGGTGGTTTAACATTCATGAGGGCACACCACATGGTGAACTCAGACTCCCAACATGACATAATTGCTGTCTTTGGACAAAATAAACACCTCAGAAACATAAACAAAGATGTTTATTGCAAATAAAAAATCATATTCACATCATTAAGTCTTATGAAATATAAAGAGGTCTTTTTTGCAAGTTGTCAGGCATCCACGGGCACAAGGGCTGCCGTTTTCATCAGAACAGCTGCCTGGGACATGCATATATTTATCTGAATGTGCTCAGCCAACTCTCTAGCCTTCTTTCTAGAAAGGTCTTGATTTGACTGGTGACATCATTCTGACATTTTCACAGCTTCATTTTCTCCCAATCTGGCAGTAGAGGCTCATAGAAAACACCAAACCAAGAATCTGGAAAACAAAGATATTGCTGGTATTACTTGGCAGTTCTGGAAATCCCAGGGTATAAGTGATACACAATGGGAGTATTTTGTTTGTAAATGTCTTGGATTTACAGGCTAAATCTGATATGAAGAAGATTTTTTCCAATGTGGCTCTTACAGTATATATCACAGATATATAGACTGCCAACACCATGGAGATGTTTCATTTGTTTAAAAGCTGGATTGCCTCTGTGCATGAAGAATCTTGCACCTCTATTTAAAATGCAGTTGTTAGATGTAATGGAGCAGCAATTATAGAGAAGTTCGAGAAATTTGGACAAAAATGGAGCATTTTATTTTCTTATAAAGGTAGAGGAATGTGTATTCTAAGGGTTGTCTGCCTTTGAAATCTCTCTTCTTTTCCATTGTCACTCTCTTTTGTGTAAACATATGTGTGAAGTGTATGTATACAGATACACATATATGTGTGTGTCTGTATACAGGTATAAATCTATAAACCTACTTCATTGTTTTGAGTTGCAAATGATCATGCAACAAATATTTTGAATTTATCAGTAATGGACTTGGGATAGAAATAATAATGAATTCACTGAAGAAGCTGTTACTTGAAATAGAAAATTTAGTAGAGTCACCTTCTGTATTGGGAATTACTGGGTGCTATTCCATGACCCATGGCAGACAGATGGTGAGATCAGATCAGAAAGCTTCCTTCTGGATTTAAAGTTAACCAGTCTGTGAAGGTATTCCACAAAAGTGGAAAGCACCCAACAGACACCTTTGAAGCCATGAACACTGACATTATTTACTTAAGGAAGAGACAGAAAAGAGCATATGTACTGCAGAGGTACAGCTAAGACAAAGGGATGGACTCACACCTGGAATAAACTGCTAGGGCTTCCCTGACATACTATGCCCACATTTGCACCTGCACCTAAATGAAACTGAGCCATTCTTATCTGTATAATCTTCAGTAGTAGGGTGAGCTGAAAGCAGTAACAGCTCACAAGTGGCATAATAAAGCAGGCAGAAGAAGGAAGAGCACTTCTTTTTTATCTGGGATTTCCTAGAGCATAGAGGTGGTTGAGCAAGTGGTCTTTGATTTGTAACTGCTTGAGTTAATATGGAAACGCTAAATGTTTATCAAATGTAAATTGCCATCTGACAGTTTGTGCTGAGTTTCATATTGTTTATTTATGTTGTTTTCTAATCCTTCTATGACTGGCAGAGGCAGCCAGCACCAAAAATGCCAGATGGAGAACATGAAAGAATAATGGCCAATGAACTAAGGGCTACAACTCACATAACTGCAGTAACTAGAGCAAAGTGACTTATAATTTGCCTTAGGGATACAGATGTAATTTTACACTTCTATTTTAAGGCCATTTAATATCAGTGTGTTTCACTTATTTTTCCCTCAAAGTAATCATATGAGTGAGAGACCTGACTGCCCACATAAAGCTCCTTAAATATCAGAGAGCCTGTGCTGACTAAGAAGTTGGTGACCTGTGCTCTTCCACTGCTGCAGCTACATAATTCTTCACCTCTTACTAGCACTTTCCTGGAAATTCAGTTTTGAGATGGAGCTTTTGCCCACTCTTTTACCACGAGGAGCACTCCTCTGCAAATGATGTTAAGAAGTTTTTGCTTTGAATAATAGACTGAACTTTCCACAGCAATCTTTTTCATTTCTGTTTTTCCCTCAAACATTCACTGGTGGAGAGCAAGGGCAGACAAAAACCAAAGCAGAAGATTGAAAAGAAAAAAATTACTGAAAAAGCATCATGATGAAATCCTCTGTTTCTTTATCATTTTCTCCTATTCAAATCAAAATCAAGTAGCTGACTGGATAGCTTCACTTCTTTTCCTCCCCTTTTCAGAGAAAATCTTGCATGTTATTCTTCAGTTTACGGTGAGGAAATTAAAATAAGCACTTCACATACGCTGTGTTTTTTTACACACAGGAATATATGGAGCATCACATGTGGACTCAGACACATTCATGCATCATCTTGATGCTTAAAGTTTTAATGCCTTAGAATTATAATATTGTATGAAAACTTTTTAATGATAAAAATAGGTAATTTAGGGACTAAGTTTTCTTTGGAGATGAATTTTTCCTCAAGAAAAGACGTGAAAGAGGAGGAAAAATCTGGCTGTCCTTCCTCATGTCTTCTGGTGCTGTTTATTTGCACACCTCTATATACAGGGCTCAGTGTCAAGGCACAGCCTGGTTTCAGAACTGGCAATTTTTTTGAAAAAAATGTCCCATGTGATACACTTATACAGACAGCAGGGTGGTCTGATCTCACCTGAAGTTTGCAGCTCAGCAGCCATATACTTTAATGAAATATGTTTATGTGAAATAACGGTGAGGTTATAGCTAAGGTGAGAGGTGGTTTTCCCTTGTCAATTAATTGAGCCAGCCATATGTTTTAATCCCATTCCCAATGTATTTCCAAGTACAACATATTGTTTGTCAGCTACTAAGTATTTTAACAGTGTACACTGGTACCTCTACAACAGCCAGTCCAAAGGCAATCCCCATAATTATGACCAGACTGTCTTTAACTTGTTGCATAATCACTTCTCCACAAGGCTGAAAAATAAAACAAAATTATTAATTGTTGGTTAGCAATATTATCCTACAGTTATATAGGAAAGCATGTTCTAAAATTACTCTCTCAAATGTTCTCTCTCTCTCCTTCTCTTTAACTGTGCTAAAAAAGGCTATTTGAATTTACTCTGGCTTGTTGCTAATGAACACAAAAAGCACAGCTATGTGTACCTTATGCTCTGTGTAAGTCTTTGCCTTTCCAAGTATAAAGATTTAATAGCTGAGAATAAAAAGTATGTCAAAGAAAGACATGCAGCTGTAATGCCTAATGTTTGCATTACTTTCAGTTAACAAGGAAAGAAATGTTTGTACTTACTTTCACTTGATAATCATTTGCTACCAGGAAAAAGCCAATGAAGCCATGACCAGATCTGAAAGGGAACTTCAGTTTCCCACCAATCTAATCTTTGGATATGAAACTTCAAGGTTTATTATTAGACTTGGGATTAACTAAAAATATTTGGTTAGAAAACCTAGCTTCAAAATTAATTTTTTCCAATGTTTGGTGGTCTGAGGCTGGAAGGAAGAGAGTAATCAGCATGGCTTCATGAAGGGAAAGTCCTGCTTGTTGAACTTGATTTCCTTCTTTGAGAGGGTAACCCACCAAACTGATCTTGGACAGCCAGTAGATGTGATTTGCTTCTGTGGGACTACACAGGGAGAAGATTATTGCTCAGGCAGGACCTGATTAAGGAGCTGTGCAATTAGAGAATTATACAACCAGAATGAACATTTGCTAGAATCTGCTAGGTGCTAGGTGCATACTGGCAAACTTGGCATCACCAGTATTCTGAAACTTCAGTTACTTTGTGCTATTCAATTATTTTGTGCATTTCTTTTTTAAGATTTCTTTTCATATTCATAGAGTCCAGATTTCCTCATAAGGAGACAGACAAACCATGAAATTTGTTATTTGAGATCTCTACTGTCTATTAGATGGTAGTCTTCTGAGTGTGTTTTCTTTTGACCTGTCAGCAGATATCTTGCCTTATTATTATTACATTAATTAATATTTTCAAAAGGCTGTAATTATAAGAAATCACTCTTGGAATATTCTGCCATGAATCCCACAATATTTAAGGTTTCTTTCTAGCAGATCCTGCAAAATGAATATGGGTTTTTTATTAAAGGATTATAAAACCCCAAAGGAATTGATTTAATGTGCTTGATTTTCAATATATCTTAGCATTTTGAAATTTGCTAAGTCAACATGTATATTACCACAATAAGCCTGGGTGGGAGCAAAACTTTCTAAGAGAAGAATGAAAGCCAAAGGGTAGCTAGTGTGCAGCTCTGACCCAGAGTCATCATAATTTTCATCAACAGTAACCATGCAGATTGCTAAGGGCCTAAACTGGAGACATCTCAGGAAGAGGAAGGAGCAGACACATGAACAGTCATTTCTTAACAGATGGCACAGGGGTAATTCTGGCTAAGAAAGAGAAAGCAAAACTTTGCCTTTTCAGAACAATATGAACTGCTCACTATGCAAGTCACCAAAGATAACCTCGGGTTAAAACTCAGCTCTTTGGAATGAAGAATGAACATTTTTCTCACCTTTTTATAGATATATTCGCTTTGATATATTATGCAGAGGTCAGATGATTGATCCTCTGCTTCACACTGGCAGATTTTTGAGGGAGGTTTAAAATTTTGTCCCCAGTCTTTAGTTCCATTCACCAATCCACAACATTTGTTCTGCAAGAAAGGAGTAAATGGGGAAAAGAGTTACAAAAGATGTGATTTTCGGTTTTAAGAGAGTAAATGAGGGTGCTGAGAGGAACAACAAAAACCAAATTTTATTTAATCTTTTTCAATGTGGAAGTTGTCCCAAATTGGTATGTCTCAAATACCCTTTGCAATGTTTTACCACTTGTAAGAATGTAAGTGCATAAGTTTTTTGCTTGTTTTTTTTTTTTTTTTTTAAAGAAGAGATAGGGGGAAAAGGACCTGATTTTCAGTATAAAATGCTCAAAAAGCATTAGCATATTATAAAGCTAATAATTGTCAGTGCTAGAAAGGAGCTGGACCACTGGGTATAGTATTTTTTGAGAATCAAACCTTCTTTCTGAAGGTTATGCTTGCAGAAGGTAAGTTGCCAGCTCCAGTAATTCAGTAACATCCACATTTCACATCTTGAAAAGTCAGAGTGGAAATGTAAAATTCAGGCACATAAAACTCTGAAATCTGGAAAAACAACCACTTTGAATGATGGTTATCTCTTTAAATTAGAAATGGACTGAGGAGACCAGGGCTTCATTTGAGGTTTGTGAAACCTAAACCAGGTGCAGTTTCCACTTCATGTTCCACTGTATTCAAGCCACTAAAGCTCAGGGGTGCAAACTTGGGTTGGAGGTCCTCCCTCTATTAAAAAACAGCTGGAATTGTTCACATAGATTTGTATAAAAGCAAAGGCTGTGGAACATAATATAGCAATCCTGATACATTTAAAAATTTATGCAATAATTATGGGATTTTTCTTTTTACTCATCCCTCCAGAGGACTTATATCAGAAGAAATAAGCTGTCTCAAAAGCAGAGGACAAGGCTGGAGGGGGAATGGGGAAGGATACATGGAAGTAACATAGGGCACCTAAATATTCTTCCTTGTTTCATTTTCTTTCATATAGCAGCCTTTAAAACACAAAAATTAACTTTAAGTCTATCCATCAGTCATCACCCATTAGGGACAGAAAAACACAAGACAGCAGGAATTCTGTCAATGTGCTTGTGGGAGGGGAAGGGGTGTATGCTGTCAGTGTTATCAATGAGAGACCCAGGAGCAAGCTTGCACTAAGCACCACCCTCTGGGGTCTTGCAGGATGGGGGTGTCAGGAAAAGTACAAACAATAAAAACCAACTTCTCATGGTATTTTCTTCCCTCTTCTCACACAGTAAAGCATGGCATTTAATGACATCATAGCACTGGATATTCCAAAGTAGATACACTCCTGATGTTTTCCTGGGGTAATCTAATCCTAATCTAATCCTAATATAATCCTAATCCCCGGGGTAATCTTTCCTTAAAAGTACTGGAGAGTTCTTATTTGGGACATGGTGAAGGATCAATGTTCCTTCAGAAGAGAAAGCTTTTAAACTGTTGGAAAGGGCCATGCAGTCCTCTCATGAAAGAGTTTAGCTAACTGTCAGCCTTATTTGCATGTGATGTGCCTCGCTTCATTGCTCTTATAGACAGTACCATTGCACAAAGAAATTATCACAGGAAGACCATGTCCTTTGAAGAGAACAGAAGTTCCTTCTGTGGTGTTTCAACTTGACTTGAAGTCAGACCCTTCCCCATCCCCAGGGAATGAAATTCAAATCTAGGGTAGAGTAGTCATAAAATGAAGCAGAGACAGACACCAAAGATGAAACAGATAGCAACAACTCCTTCTATTTTTTTACTGTTTAATTACCTTTCTCTCGAACTGCTTGAACTCCTCCTGAAACTCTTTATATTCTCCTGTAGTACTTTGCAGTGACTCCACCATGGTGCTTAGAGCAAGTTCAAAGGTTGATTCCACCTGCAAGTTAAAATATATTATTTATTTTTTTGGAAAGAAACAAAACTATATAAAGACATCAATGAAAATATAGAATAATAATGTACCTTAGATTTGTTCACTGCTCCTAAAACACCTCCTACGATCTGAAGAATCAGGATCAGAAGCAGGGCAACAAAAAACTGGGAAGAAAACAAAAGGGGTAGTTTTCACCAAGGTGATATAATTTCTTATAAGTTAACATTTATCTTTCATGTGCTTGAATAACCATGTAGGTAGAAGGACTTGCCACTCAGAGCTGCTCCAATTATTTCTTCTTTGACAATGAGAAAAAGTGGTGCTCAAGACAGACTGTGCTCAGCTGGTGATCCAAACAAGGCACACACCAGAATAGTGTCATGATAACAGTGTGTAGGTGACAGTCAGGTAGGATAAGAGGGAGGACATTCTAGGTGGACCAGCAACAGGAACAACTGGGAATTAATAAAATGAAATAGGATAGATAATGGGTGACAGCTGATGAAAGGAACTTTGATGATGGCTGGATGGAGAAAAAGCTACTGGCATGCTCAAGTCTCTCTGGACCCTGCCTTCTCACTGATGAGACCAGCCATGGTTTTTACCACAACAGAATTCAGAAGAGGCCCAAACTCAAGATAAGCAATGAAAACACAGGGTCATAACCACCCTTTTGGTTAAATTAAAAGATTCCTATCCTCATTTGATACTACTTTCAAGGACTCTACCCATCGTATGTAGCTGTGGCCTGTTAAAGGTAACAAATGTTTTTCTTTCCTACCAACATCAGCATGCAGCGACTCTCCTTTGCAGCACCGCAGCATCCCAGGAACCCGAGGATCATAATGATGGCACCCACGGCTATTAGTAGATTAACTCCTGCAAGCATGCTGCTGTCCATGCCCTGAGTAGAGAGAGGGGGAAAAAAAACTTTTAGCTGCAAGAAGGTTCTCCAAAACAAGATAATTATTTTGCAACTGATAAACATACTGAGTATCAACTATGGAGAAATTCTGGTCCATAAATAAACAAAGCTCTCCCTTTTCAAATGTTGTGGTCAAAACCTTTGTAAAACTGTGTTTTCATGACCTTTGTTTCTGCACAGGATGAAAATCAACTTTATAGAGTAAATTAATAAATAAAGATCTTCTGACTTTAAAGTGGCTTTCAGTTGGTTTTCAGTCAATGAATCTTTGCTTTTTACTGGAAGTAGAAGATTTGATTACCTCAAAACCTCTCCTACATTAACCCAATGTTAAAGAAACAAAATCTCTGTTTTTCATTAGAAGACCAGGAACATACTCTGTGACTGCTCCTGAGAGAACACTTCTCAGAGCTGCATATATTAGAGAAATAGTTAGATGAATTTTCCAAAGCAGCTTTCTTTCTTTTCCATTTTTTTTTTTCCCAGGCTTGATCTCTAATATTACCCTCAGAGATGAGAACTCTATTTTGATGTGTGGGACATTCAACTAAACAATTCATATACCTCAATATTATTAAATATCAAATTATTCGGTTCCCAAAGGACTGACTTAGGCCAAAGGCCAAAAGAGAAAAAAATGTTCAAAGAATATTTTCCAGTGTGACCGGTGCCAAGATTAGCAAAAATGTCTGGAAGTTGTCACATTTATCTTCTGATGGAAATTGCAAAGGTATATAGACAAGTATAATTTGAAGAATGTGTTGTTCTTTCCCTCTCCAAGTTGGACTGAATCTCCTGTTATTTATTCTTAGAAAGCTCTATTCATCTACAGCCAAATCCTTATGGTCTGCTCAATTATTACTGAGGCGAAACATACATTGGTTTTGAATGGGAACTTTGGCCCTGCCTGGAGGCAAAAATGTGAGAAAATTATTTCAATTTTGGTCCTGACTCTTAATTCATAGATTTTTAGGGAGTACTAAGTGTTGCTTCAGGAAAGCAGATTGACACACATTTAAATATTCTTTTCTGAATAGGAAATATCTCAAAAAATAAGATATGGTAGTGGTTGTGGTTTTCCAAGAACCATTGCATCATTTTGAGCCATCATACCAGAGATTGTCAAGTATCAGTATGGCAATTTTGGTTTCTAGCAAAATGATTGAGAAGTGAAAGTTGTGATTCTTCCTCTTCCAGAGAAGGGAATGGCAGGGCTCTCCACCATGACCTAATTTACCCAAGGACACAGTGTCATCTTGAATCAAGCTCTCTTGCATCCATGCTCTGCCCAACATGAGATGTCTGGGACTGGCTAAGGGTAAGTGTCACCAGCCAAATGGCAGGGAATATACACAGCTATCTTCTTACCTCCACCATCTTTTTATTTCCAGGTGGGAAAATACTGGTTTAAAAGTTATTGTTCTTAACTGTGCTACAGCAAGAGGGGAGTTATTGCAACTGAAGAATTGCAACTTAATCGACACTAAAGGCTCAATCTGAAAGCTGAAAATAAATGCTTCCATGTGACAGCTGGCTGTTTCTTCACTCCTGTGGTCATAAAGTCTTTACAAAAATAGAAGAATGCAAATTAAGCCTTTAAATTAATTTGCATTTCTGTGGCAAAAATTCATTTGAAGAGATGTACTACTTAAATCTTAGAGTCAGTGCCAGTGGGTACACACTGGGCAAAAGGGCCTACAGGACCATGGGGTCTCTGAAACAATAGGACCAAACTCTGCTGCCTTCTGCAAGGTGAAGAGCTCCTCAGAACTGTATTTTCCTCAGCTTTGCAGAAAATAAAAGTTTTAATATTCTAAGTAATTTAATAACCCATACAAAAATCCAGAAGGGCAACTCAGGGTCTTTTTTCTATTATACAGGAGGACTTTCAGGGCATTGTAATCCTAGATTCTTGGGCATTTAAAACTCTTTGTATACAAATATGAGGGGAAAAGGATAAGGTGTTTTTAAGGAGCCGTTGAAAATGAAGGGAAAAATCCTTTCTCCCTTTCAAAGTTGCAGTTACTGGGGAAATGAGAATTGTGTTATTGAAGATAGTGAGAAAGATAAAAATATTCAGTACAAACATATGGAGTAACCCTAGGAATAGATGTGACTATACTATTCTAATAGGGAAAAACATTGAAAAGTCTATGAGCTGCATGGTTCCACGTTATTCTCTCTTTCACCAAAATCATTAACAAAAGCATAATTACTTCATTAAAGGTGAGAGACACATTTTCAAACAGAAATCTGTGTGCATCTGCATGAGACTACACTAACACTAGCAGCTACCTCTCAATCACTTTATCTGACTGCCTGTACCATAATGTTTAATCTTAACACCATAAAATGCTTTCCTCTTCACCCACACAAACCACCTAAACAAAAACATAGAAAATTAATGAAAATGAAGATGGGAAATTAAAGTGTATGCAGTTGTTTCCATGTTTTACATGCTGCTGATATAACTGCATGTATTTACCTGCTGACTACTGGTAACACGTATCCATATAGAGAATCCTAAAATAATGCAACCACACACCTGTGGGAGAAAATAAAGACAAGTTAGAAAGGTCAGCAACTTTTTTACTAACATTCAGTATCCAAATTGCACTATAAGCTGTCCAAACTTCTGAAATCATTTGTTTGGCAAAGCAAAAGAAACATGAATTGCTGGAGCAGAGAATATTGATTCATTTCCAGGAAAATTCGTAAGTGTAGTTAAATCTTCAGGTATGCACCAAATCCCTGATGTTTCCACCCCAGAGGACTATGCATTTACATGATGATTTATACATGTGTTTGGGAAGCACACAGAAATTCTGTCAGATGAGAGAGGAATATAAATTGCTATTGTATGTGTAAAACGGTGCTGGAAAGAATGTTGTTTTTTGTATAATGGAAACATGAGATTTGATAAGGGGTGTTTGCATATCTGTTGTTTCAAGACTTATTCAGGACACGTATCTGGAGACATTCTCTATGGTAAAGCTACTAGGTAAAGTTCTAAATAAATTCTTCTTGATATTTTTAATGCAGCAATATCTGGCCATCTCCAATCCTTGGAATGGAGATCATAAAATGCCTAGAGTAAATGTTCCCATTATATTTTTACAGAAAACAGCCAAGTACACGTGAATATTTGACCAGCATGACTTTCCTTAAGACATTGAAGTCAGGGAAAATGAATCACAGCTCCAGATACATTCCCTCATCCCTAGTTGTGCTCTTATTTCATTGATCATTGAGGCACCATTCCCCTGTGTGCCAGTCACTCTATCCCTAACCTTGTTGCCAATGATTCTTATGCAGAATATCCCTTTATTAAGAGTTGAATATAGGTAATCAAGAGGCTACTCAGGTGTAAGGATTGTGCCTACTGAGACAACTGGGAGGGAAGAGACATTGCTGAGGACCTGGGACTAGTCAGATTTAGAATTATTCTCATCTGCCATTAATACTAAGGTCATAAATGGCCCTGAAATGTTGTTAAAAAATTTCCCTTGAAGACTGGGACTATTGAAATTTAAATAGTTATTTTTATATGGTTTAGATATTTTTTTCTTTAAAAAACTTTCCTCACAGAAGTTTTCATATAATATTCAGCATCAAAGACATTAATGACCTTAGCAGATTATTGAGTATGGAATAGTGCCAGCACTCAGACATGGGTACCACACATTTTCCTGCTCTAAGTAAAGCTCCTATAAGTACATTTTAAACATGAAAGAGAAAGTTGTACAATCAGTGACAACTATAATATGTTCTCCAATTTAACTAGAACTCTCCACTGAAACCTTTTGAATCCTTCTGAAACTGTCTAGAAACTGATGGTATCATATGACTGTACATTTCAGTCTATTCACTAGATAACATGGGCTTGCTAATGTGAAATTTTCCACTGAAGCATCTATTGCAACAAATCCAAAGACAGTTTGTCACACTTTTTTGTTATATACCTCTCATTAAAAAACAGCAGAGTAGTAAAAGCAAATCTAGCTAAATGTACAGGAATTCATCAATCAAATAGGAATACTACAGTATTTCCTCAACATAAAAATAGAAACATCATTTATAAATCAAAATTTTAGTAAGATGTGCACATATTTTAATTTTTAAAATAGAGTTCTTTCAGGTTGATAAAAAAATGTTCCTTTTCTGTAAAATCTTAATAGTTTGTTTCTATTTATTTTCATAATATAAAAAGTATACAAAACACATAAAGAAAGGTTTTGAAATAGCAAATAAAAATGGTCTGTTCCCAAAGAGTCCAAGTTGAACATGTCAAGTTTGCTGCAATACTCCATCTTAATTTTTAAGTTTTCTTAAAATAAAGTTTCAAGTAAATAAAATTTTATTCCAGGAAATTTCATTTTTAATGAACCTCTAGTATTTTCCGATTGAATAAAATGAGCTTCTTTGGAAATGTCTTCACCCATATTCCCAAAATTAGAGGACTATTGTGTTTTTGCTGTAATCCTTGATAAAGAATAAGTGATCTTATCTCAGTCTCATAAATTGAACAGCAACAGTACTGCTGTTCCTCAAATTTGGATCCTTCTCGAGCTTTCAACTTTGGTGTGAGGAGGAAATACAGCCTAGTTGGTTAAACCAACATCACCTCAGATGAGCCTCACATAGTCCTGAACCAACAGTATATTAAGACTCTACAATTCTCATACACCCAAATGCCAAATTTGTGGGGAATTTCCTCCCCTGGCACGCCCTTTTCAAACATTCCATTCAAGGATATCGGGAGGGACTTTTACAAGGTTGCTTCTGTTAAAGAAAATATTTGACTGCAGCACTTCCTTGAGACACCTGAAATTACAGCTCTAGGCAGGTCCTACAGAGAATGTGGTCTCTGGCTCAGCAAACCTGTTGCTACTTCAGGGACTGAGATGTTCACATTAAGGCTCAGGGAAGAGGCCACTTTGTAGACGGGACTGCAAGTCTGGTATTAACTACTGATCAAAGATGCTCTGTCACTAACCACGTTGCTTTGAACTAGCATCACAAATCACTATTCAGTGGGGAAAAAAAAAAGGTAAATTCTACAATTTTGCATGTGAAGTAGCAGTAGTTGATACAATGAGGAGAGCAGGTGAGACTGGATATCCTGGAAACTCCAAAGAAGGGAAAGAAGAAAAATCTGACATGTTTTGTACTTAATGCACAAAACTGACAAGGATTAATATAAGGACTGTTAGAAACTCCATATAAGCACCCAGTTCCAAAGCACAGATCTTCAAAAGCCCATTGTCTGCTATTTTTCACCAAACTGGGAAGATGAAAAACTCTATGTGTGCTGGAGCCCAGTATGGGTCTCATGGGCACAGAGGACACAAATCATGTCAATTTGCAGAGCAATCTTAGACTATTCCAGGGCTTACACGCTCAGTGTGATTCTGCTTGAACTGCTTAGAAAAAGTCGTCAGAAGGCTAGGAAGCCCATTCCTGATTCTTCTAAGAAAGGACACTCCCTGATAGATAGCAAAGGGTGTAAAATGGAGGGACACCAGGTAAATATACAACTTTCATTCTTATCTATTTAGGTTAAAGTCACCTTCACTTCCGAGTGCCAGTAATTTTCCGCTTGTCTAGTGCCTTGAGCACTAGAGAGAGTAGCAGTGGGATGAGTGGCTGTAAAGTCATCTCTGTTCCCTTTACCTTATTGTCACAGTTTAATGATTTCCAAGTATTAAAGACAGGAATGTGAACCAAAACATTAAACATTGAGTTTCATTATATTTCTGTCAGACCATGCATCTGTTCTTCCCAATCTTGACTGTGGTAAACCTTCCCTAAAAGAGTTAACTACGGTTGGATTCCTGTCCTCTGTTCCATCCAGTCAGTCATATGCACAGCAAACACTCTCAGCATTTTCCTCCTCAGAATATAGTGTGGGTTTTCCAAATTTTGTATAAAGATAGAAAGTTTGTTTCACCACGCTTGTTTCAAGATGCCCCCTGGATCCCACCTCTTTTTTTTTCCCTAAGAAATCCATAGGGTAACAGGAGGCATGGGACACTACTCCAGTGTTCATTCTAGAATAAGTAGTTTGGAGTTTTTCTAATGTTAGTCTCAGACATGTTTTTGCTTATAGTAGACACAGATGAATGTGAACATGTATGCTGGTTTTGGCTGGGGTAATTTTCTTCGCAGTGGCTGGTATCTGTCTGTGTTTTGGATTTGTGCTGAGCAGATGGTTGATAATATAGAGAAGCTTTTGCTATTACAGGGCTTACATCAAGTTTTCCTTCTCCTTTCATACTACTACTCTGGTGAGGAGACTGAAGGTGCATGGGAGGTTGGGAGGAGCCAGGACAGGTGACCCCAACTGATCAGACGGATGTTCCAGACTGTTTGACATCACACTCAGTAGATAAAGCTGGGAGAAAGAAGGAGGAAGGCAGGGAACATTTGGAGTGATGGCATTTGTGTTCATAGGTAAACATTTCACATAATTAAGCCCTGCCCTCCTGGAGCTGGCTGAACACCTGCCTGCCCATGTGAAGCAGGGAAATAATTCCTTCTTTTGTTTTGCTTGCATCAATGGCTTTTCTTTCCCTATTAAACTGTTTATATGTCAACTTATGAATTATCCAGCTTTTATGGCCTTCAGTTCTTTTATGCCTTAAGTTCTCTCCCCTATCCTGCTGTTGGGGGAGTGAGTGAGTGCATGGTATGTGGTTGCTGGTTGGAATCAAACCATGAAAACAGGAAAAACTTCCTGAGGGACAAAAAGTCAAATTCAGAAACTTAAAGATTCTTGTAAGTACCATTGCATAAAAACTTCAACATAAATGTCAAAAATCTTCAATCTGCCTGGATTGAACCGGAGGAAGAAACTGGGGAAGACAGTCCAAACCATTGCTGGTCTGTCTGGAATTTCTTTGTGAGGTCCATAAGCAATCAAAGAATTTGGGCTAGCCACACATTTTTCAAGGCTACTGTTTGTGGTCCCTTTTGAATGGTATCACCTTTTCACTTGAAAAAAATCCCTTGAGGCAAAGCCCATAATGTGGCTAAGCAGTTCCGCTTCTGGTTCCAGTGAACCCCTGGTGAACCTGACAAAGCTCTATCAGGAAATCTTACAGTGAGGTTGAAGCATGAGAGAAATGTTCTTTAACTCAAACCTTTCAAGAGTTTCAGGACCTTAAATTCTTGCAGCCCAGCTGAGATGTGATAAATAGACAAATAAGGTTCAAATAACACCCATAAACCTGCCTGCTGTGCTGTGTTGCATCGACCTTGGTACAGCTGTGGCAGTACTGCCAGCACATACTGTACATTCTTACAAACATTTACTGTCTCCCATCAGAAACTAATTATGCACTGAATGTAAAGCAAAGAACCAAAAAGAAGGATATGAAAACCATTTATCAATTAGAAGACTAAAATTTCAAGTAAATTTTCCATATTTTCTGTTGCAACTATATTATCCAGATCTTGCATGAAAATAGCAGCAATAAAAGGAAAAGAACCCCCCATTGTTATTGGAGAGTCTATTATCTTCTGACTGAGATGAGTGATGTCACTTGATGTCACAGGGAGACGGATTTGTGGCTTGTCTGCTTTTAAATGCAAAAAGGTGTTTAGATGGAAAAAGACAAAGGGAAGGGTAAAAGTTAAATATATTCTCCTCTTCCTGATTTAGAATCATACTCTGGTTCCACTTATGCTCTATTTTCTTTACAATTCCTCTAACTGCAGCATTCAGATAATGGGGAACACATTTCATACATCACTAATAACAGTTTAAACACTAACTTACCCAAAAGAAAAAGTTGAAGATGAACATGGAGTATTTCATGCATTTGCTTACGCCCGCCATTTTCAACAAGCTGAGACAAAAACGAGTGCTTGGAAGAAGCTTTCCTAAGAGTTTGACTTGATATAAAAGTAGTTCTTGTGTCTTCAGAAAACCTCTCAAAGCACGTCAAATACCCCGTGCTCTGCTCCTGTAAGCAAAAGTTATGACCAAGTCATCCACAATTGCTTAAATAGTTGCTTTACTGCAGGTAAATATTAACCAAGCACTGGAGAAGCACTACCAGTTGTTATCACCAGGTCTCCAGGCTCTTACTGGGTCCTGTGATTTGTACTTCTCTGTAATAATCCTATGACTTGTCCTACACCTCCAAAGTAAATAATGAAGTACAAGTTGTTATAGTTTCGAGGGAGGAAACAGACCTGCTTTTAAAAGGAAGTTGAAATGATTTCATTTATTGATGCTTTATGTTGCAGGGTTTACTCTTTCACTGCTTAGAGTTCACTGCCAGCATTCATTCTGTTGTGTTCACACTTCCACTTTAGATATCAACCAGCATAAGGGGATGAGCCTGCTTTATCCCAGGAGAGGAGGGGTAAGGAATCTGCCAACATTTTCTCCCTCTGAGTATCTACTTCAGATCCTTTTCCTCACCAAGTCAGGACCCCACAAACCTGAGCATTGTGATGCACAAAAGTTCTACTGTGCAGATCTCCAGAAGTGTTTTGAACCCCACAGCAACCCTACTTCTGGCATTAGATGCAGGATACATCTCAGCAATAGGAGCCTGGCATATTCCAGAAAGCAAGGCAATGAGCCTATTTCATTGGGTTTGGGCTTTGTCTTGTTTGTTTTCTTCTGTGTCCCTCCAACTAGGAGTCCTGAGGCAAAAATAGAGGATTTTTGCCGATTGATAAAATAGACTAGAGCCTATTTTCTAAAGAAGCCCTGTACAGCAGTGGTTGTAGGAATGAGGGTCACACACAGGTTTCTTTGAGTTTGTAATTTAAAAAAAAAATAAGCTTTAATTTTGGGGGTGAACACAGTGTGAGAGTTTAAAGGCACACTGGTCTAAACTGGTTTATGAAGTCTACTTGGCCCAACTCCAGTTTTCAATCTTCAATGTCAATTCCTGTTCCTCAATCTCCTCTCTGTATTTGAAAAAAAAAATAGGAAGTGTTAGCATATAATACAGCTATAGATGGTGACAAAAAGATGTAACTTAGAATCTGGCTTTTGTAGGATCCACAAAAAACCCACCAGTACTCTATATTTAAAATAATTCCCTCCAGCTGCTCTCTTAACTATCTTTCCCATTTTCAGGAGTGGATTGATACCTGCCTCTGATTTCCTGTGCTTCTTTCTGGAGTAATACTGTTTGTTGTAACTCTAGGATATCAACTGTCAGACTACCTTTTTCCAAATATTCACCCTAAATCTGAGAATGTTCCTAAAATAATTGCATTCATGAAATACAGATTTTGTAAGGATTGGGAGAAAAAAATTGTGTGGTATGGTTTCGATCTAACACACTCCACAAAGAAGCAAAATGAGAAATGTGGGTGTCTTTATGGAGAGATGCCATAGCCACAGATGAATCATGAGAAAAGTTTAAACCATCATATAAAAATGGACAATGAAGGGTAGTAAGGGAATTACAGATGATAGAGGATTTGAAAAGAGGAGTCTGCAATCAGATGATACAATTGCAGTAAAGAAAGTTTATTACAAGTGGAGTTCGGAAATGGCATTTTGTACCAAAAACTACACTGCTGTAAATCTCCACACAGAGTAGGTAATGATTAAGGAAGGCTTGAGCTGCAGCACTCTTGTCCATGAGATGCTCAGCCCTGGCACTCAGTCAGAGATGTCTGAGGAAAAATGTGCTGAGGAAATAATAAAATAGGAGGCAAGCACGAGCATTCACACTGGCTCTTCAGGAAAGGACAGTGTGCAAGGATCTTTCACGTGCAAACACCCAGATCTTCTGCTGTTTTCTCAGTTCTGGTGGATTTTGGGGAGGTTTCTTGTCACGAGCTGGGTTTTTGGGAATTTTGGGGGTTTCTTGAGTTGTTTTGTTTTTTTTTTTTAATAAGCCTGTTGGACATAACCACAAGCAAGTTCTGGCAAGACCCGAGTTTACATGCTGAATTACAGCTGCTGAACAGAAACTCAGCATCTATCTGACTTTGCTACAACTCCTACACATTTTATATCCATATTTAACGGCATCTAAAATAAAAATATACAATCTAAGTTTAAATGCAAACAAGCAGTTTCCAAAAAGTGACAAATTTTCAGCTAAAATCTTCTGTATGACTGCCTATTTCTTATTTCCTGGCTACACAGTGCTTTTTTATGCTTTGGAGAAGGAAAAAGCTGCAATTATGCCACAGATTACATTCCTAGTCATACCTACAAGTACAAAGGTCATGTAGATTGTAGAGGTGTATTAATCACAGGAATGGTATGAGAAATTTTGCTGCTATTTGTCTGTATATGAAATTGTTTCCACTACCCTCCCCCTCCATTAACTGTTCAGGTAATCAGCTATATCCTACCAATAACAAAGCCTGTGTCACAAAATGCTCAAAGGCTTTTCCCAGTAAAAAAAATTGTGAAAAGCTGTTTACTTACTGCTCCTCTACACCTTAGAAGAGGAGGGTTATCAGTGCAGAGCCTGGGTGCGGCACAGGGCGGGACCCCCTGACACAACACACAGCTCCCTCCACAACAGGGGAGCTCTGACAACGTGTTCACACCGGAAACCGGAAAGAGAGAAGCATTATTTGGTAGAAAAAAGGAATAAGCCAGTTTGTCTGTAGTGAACCTCTAGTAAAGCACCTCCCCTTTGACACATCCCAAGCAGCTACAGTTGATTTTACAATGCTTTTATCTTCCTTCACCTTTGAGCCTTCCTCACTTCTGAGTATTTTTCATGTTGTTATACAACCTCCCTTTTCTCTCTTGTGAGGTGCTTCCACAAGGTCAGGATGTGACCAAAGCCCCATATCAGATGATTCATTGCACAACCAGTCATACAGTCAGGTTCTGACGTGAAAAATTTATTTGTCATGCATAACAGGGAAGTCTTGGAATGGTGGGGTGTGAATAGTGGACAATAAAAGGGTTTTTGATGATCAGAATTTCTGCTCATCTCAGTGATAAATGCACAACAGAGAAAATGGGTGAGAACCATCTCCAGAGTGGAGCTTGAAGCTTCAAAGGGATCAGTAGATCTCAGGATCTGCTGAATCAGTAGATTCATCTTATATTAGGTGTGCAGAGATGGATTTCAGGCTGTCACTGCATTTGTCTTTCAGCCAAAGGGATACTTGACCTCTTGCAAACTCTCCTGTTCCTCTGAGGTCTCTACTCAATGCAATTTTTTGCATTTCCTAACTCCTGTCTAAACAGAAGTGCAAATTATAAGAGCTTTTTAATGCTTTCACAATTAGCTGTTTACCCATAATACCAGGTGAAGCAAATGCTGAGCCTTGTCAGTATTTCAACATTCATCTAAATGGGGTGTGCTGCCTAACAAAGGCATGTTTGCAGTGCAAACAGTAGCACAAACACCTTCAAGCCAGTGAAAAATCCTGGTATCTGTTCTTGCCCTTTCCCACACTTGCAACACAAGGTCTGACTAAGCTTGTACTTAATCTTCTACTACTCAAGTTTTGAGTTACAAGTTTTGAGGTGTAAGTCCTCAGTGTATTGACTTTCTGGACAGGTTTAAGTGGTGCATCACCAATCTGATGAAGCCACCTTTCTAGTTTCTCTGGTAAACCTGAATCAGCAAAGCCAGTCCAGGGATCAGTCTGTACACCAGGATATTTCTCAGAGCTCTCTGGGTCAATCATGATAAGGAGGGAACCATTTATAACCCAAGCAAATTACAGTTAACAAATACATCTTATTGAAATATTATAAAAGCCTGTAATAATTCAATTGTAAAACTGAAGAATGCTCTTATGTCTGGTTCTTAGCAAAATACTACAGTTTCCTAACAGTTCTTATTTTTGATATGTGGCACTCCCATGACAGCTGAGTTTATACTCAAATCCTACAGTCAACCAGTTACAAGAATCCCTACCTTCATTTAACTATCCTTTGATTTAAGCCTTGAGTTGAAGGATTAGAATGGAATGCATAACAAAAATATACCTCAAAACTCCAAAGGCTGAATAAAAAGTAGAAGAAAGCGCTATTGCATTTAATCATGTGTCTAAATCCATTTTCATGATTTTTGGTAGCTGATATGTGATTTAAAATATTATAAGCACAAAACTTCTTGGAAACTTCCATGCCTCACAGGCTATAGATTGCTATGTTTGAATCCAGGGTTGATACTGCAGCTGACCATGTGAAAAGCAGTAGGAGTGTTTTCAAGCAGTGTTAGCCATGCATATGGGTGGCTGCATCAGTTGTCTGGTGTGCCTTCACAGCTTCTTCCAAGGAATGAAGACTGCTGAGAAGTGATTAAGTTTATCCTAAAGCAGGCATAAAAACAGGACAGATCAACTGTGCCCTTGAACTGCCTGTTTCTTGCCACTGACCGAAAAGTGAATCCATGAATCTGAAGATATGTGAGATGGATTCTGAGATGGATTCCACACTGGAGTTTCTTCCATGGGACAGCATCTCTATTCCACAGCAGACACTTTCTGCTCTTAAAGTGCCCTAAAGGAAGAGCATGTATCTTTCACTTATAGAACTTCTTTGTTCTGTTGAAGTGGTGCAAAAAGTGGAGGGAAAAAGCAACAGGAAATGAGGATCTGATCTCAGTTATGTTGCACTGTGTGCTGTGTGCATGTATGCAGAAGTTTTGCCATGAGATGGATTTGTCCTGACCCAAAGCTGCCATAGTGGGGTGTGTAGCCCAAAACTGCAAGCCTATTCTTTCAGAGGCACTTATGGATTACAGCTCGGCAGTTCTTTGACCCCAGCCCCACCCCAGTTACAGCTCAGAGCAAGCTATTATCCACCCATAAAGCTATCTAGTGTGACCTCTCTCTGTCAGATATTGCTGCTGACTTCCTTCCTTTCCCTTCCTCTGTTATACTGTGAGCTATACAATGATGAGCAGAGCAGTGTCTCAGAACAGGATCTGAAGCCTCTGCTATGGGCTACAAGAGTGAGCTGGGCTCCTTTTAGTGTCTCACTAACTGGGAACTGATTTCTTGCCTGTTAGGGCTTTTACTTTCATTCTTAAATAACAGGTGCTTTTAAACATTAGCAATGTAAACACTTCTTTCAAAATGGCTATTATCTTCTGCACTCCAGCCAAGAGATACACAAACTCTGTATAAAAAGATATAGCCCAAACTCAGGTGGCAAACAGTCCAGTTCACAAGAGTCAGGGGCTTTATCATGAAAATGAACATGGATGTCCAGGACATGTCCATACACATAGGAGCAAGGAGATCCTATTGTCTGCCTTGTTAGCCCCAGCTCTGAGCTGAGAAATGTATAGCTAGGTTACCCTGATGCTCTCCTCTCCTCACAGGCCTAGAGAAAGGTAGTGTGGATATATAATATCCCTCATAACAAGCTCTCAGAGGATCCAGGCATTTCTGTGGGTCAGGTGAATTTGCTGGCCAGAAGGGTGCTGGTCAGAGGTGTGTCATACCTTCCTTCTGACCACAATTTTCACATTAGCCATGTACACCTTGTCCCTGGGGAGAGAGTCTAAATGGGGATAGATCTTCAGAAAAAGTTCCTATTCTGACAAAAGTTTCACCAGAAAATCCCCATCCAGCTCTGTGCTAAACTCCTACTCAGGCACTCCATGGCCTGGTGCCAACAACACTCACATGTTCCTGTTTTAGCAAGGTCTAGTGTCTCGAACACTCTCACTTCCCCTGCAGTAACAACTCTTCCAGAAAACAAACCTCAAGCAGTTTGTGATCCACTCTGCCTCACAAAGGGCACAGCCTTCTCTTCACATACACCACTGGTTTTCTTGCGAGTCTTTCATCTGAAAACTCTCTGAAATATATATCTTTAACCTTTGAGTGATACTTGGCTAGTTTTAAAGTAAAATAATTCCTTAAGTATGAATAAACTCACATACCTCATCCACGTATTTCTCTTTACACACTTTCTGCAGCACTTGTTTACTGCTGCTTTACTTAATTCAGCTCATTTTTGTATTTGATGAACTAAGCTCTTCTTTTATGACAGAACTTATTTCAGGGATTTCCTATTTCCCAGCACCTGGTCAGGATTCATTTAAACTGTATGTATCCAAGTTTAAAATCTTCTGGTGGTTTCAAATTTAATTCATCACAGATTAACATGATAATCAGTGTCAGTAAGGGCCTCACTATTCAGCCTGTAAGTATATTATAAAGTTTAACTTTGTAAAAAAAATACCTGCTAAAGAGCCCATGCTGAAATGTTTCTTGTAGGTTGGTATTATATAGGCAGGGCTCCATGCATGGGAGCTGTGACTTACAGAAGGGGTGGCATTTCTGACCCCTGTCATTTTCAGCATATCTTGAAAATGTCTGTGTCATAAAGTGCAGTTGCTGTGAAGAAAGATGCCTTAAAAATGCAGAGAACAGCCTGTGTCAATGAAGAATCAAAAAGGTTCTTTAGAATATTTCCTTCTTTTTCAAGCAGAGGGACCTGATCTAGGAGAAGACATGCATATTTCATATTCTGGTCTAAACACCAGGAAATAATTCTAATTTTGTTTATGCCTATGTAAATCAAAAGAAGTTTACATGGCAAATCAGTCTGAATGCAAATTTGAAATAATATGTCTAACTGTTCTCCTGCCATATTTTTTTCCAGGGAAAAAGGAATAAACCTGTTAGAGAAATGTGACACTTTCTCTCTGAATTTTCCCAGCTGCCCTCCACCTATGGGTGGGAAGTACCCCAGTGATATGAGGCCCAGACAGGTCAGTACAGTCAGAAACCAGATACTTACCAGGTCATTCTTGTTTTTTGTCTCATAGACATGAGTTATGCAACTATAATTATATTATTCCCTATAAAAATGTATTCTTAATGCTTTCTATGAAAATTCTGCAGAATACAGGCAGGCAATGTGTTCACTAGTTATGTTTAGAATTAGTACACAGGAAGTCCATAACATCTGCCATTAAATTTTGCTCAAAAATGCAGATTTTATATTCATTTTGACAAGTGTATTTCTTCTATTTCAGGATAATATGACACTCAATTCCCTCATTCATTGAGGCAAAGTAAGTAAATACTAAACACCCTAAAAAAAGATTAGAAACTAGTGTAAATAAGTAAGTTTTAGCTTTCAACATCATTAATTCTTTAAGTTTCATTTGAGATAAAACATCCATGCTCTGACAGTTGAATGGGAGCTTCTTTACTTTAGTTTCTGTAGACAAAGTGATGTTATCAAAATAACACAGCACAGCAAGCAAGCTACAGGCTTCACAACCCCCTGGAACTCAGAGATCCCCTGGGAGTATTCTACCAGATGTGTATGGTCTTTTCACAGCCCAGAGAGGAGTTTCCATCAACCCTCATCTGCTCACTGACCTTCACAATCCCACTGACATTAAACTCTGCTTCTCTGCAGCACTTTGTGGGCACTGGGGTCTTTCTTGATTCAGATACTTGTATTGTTTTTCAGTTTAATCCCCTCACTCACAAAACTCTTATTTCTGCCCCTCAGTCCTGTTTTTTACAAAACTTGAATATGAAAGTTCTGTCATTTTCAGACTATAAACATTTGTTGAAAAAACTCTTTTTTCAATTTCCATTCATCTTTGTCCCGCAAGTGCTATTCATTTATCCCCTCTATACATAAAAAGACTCTTTTCTTTCCAAATGTTTTTTTCTGTAGCTGAAAGGACAGGAAGGGAACTGAAGAGTATTACTGAAAACTTTATAGTAACTACCAAACAGCAGAGTTAGAGACTTTACCTACTGGCAATGATCCAGAATTATAACTTGCACATGTGCAATTTACATTTGCACTAAAAACTAATTTCCTTCTGAAGCCATTGAAGAAAGATGCTGTAAAGAGTCTGTTCCTCCTCAGAAAAGCTCAGAAGCCCATGCTGAGGGACTGTTGGCCTCTCAAGCCTGTAATCAGAGCTGAGAGTGGTGAACTTTCCTTTCAGAGGAATCTCAGAACCATCCAGTGCTAAGCTTCAAATGCTAACCACTACTGTAAAAATAGTTCCTCTTTTTTTCATCTTTCACAAATTATCTGGGATTACCTCCCTCTGATCAGACAAACACATGGGGCTGGGCTAGTCCTGGCTTTTGTATAAAGGAGTGTCTTCAGTGCTACAAGTGTTGTCCAAGACTTTCCTTTCCTAAGATAGAAAGAAAAAAATACACATGCTGGAATAATCCTGGGGCTTTTGTAGCTGTAGGAGTTCTTAGAGACCAACTCAGGCTCTTGTAGGTCATGATGTGCTTCCTCACTTGCTGTCTGATCCCCTTGACTCATTCTCTGACAAACACTATGACACCCCAAGGGAGCAGCATCTGAAGACAAGCCTTTTGTTGATGCCATCCATGAAGGATTTTGAAGCTCTCCATAAAGCTGGTCTTAAAGCTGACTCTGAAAATGTAAAATCCTCCTCTGCAAGTACAGGCAAGACAATCTTTAGGGAACTACTCTGCCACAGAATATTTTTCCTGGGTGGATGTCTGGAATGGCAGAGACCTCTGTCAGTTAGAGAGCTGATGGAAAAACTCAAGACAAAATTCAGTTAAATACTCCTTATTTTATGTTATCTGAGTTATTATCAGAACTACTTGACACTTTGAAGGTATTTGGCCAAAGCCAAATCTTGAGCAACCATGTTTATATTCATGGCACGAGCCAGAAGAACTTACAGTAAATACATGCAAATAATAAAACTCTAGTTTTAATTTAAAATAGAATCTTTTTCATAGATAGCATTTAAAACAGAGATGAGAATACCAAGAGGAAAGAGAAAATCTTCACAACTAAAAGTAAAACAGGATCATTTTCATGTCCTACCTTCTTGGAACACAGTTGCTGCAGTTAAGATAATAAAAGACACTCTTCCATTAATCTCATCAGCTTAAGGCTAGGCTTTGTTTCTTCTCTTTGCTAAACCCTTTACTCTCTCAAAGTGAAGAACTTCTTCCTTTGTCGTGCCCACAGATGAGTTTAACAATCACACACACTTTATACACTTCATTAATCCCTGTGATGATTCATGCACATGGGGGTCAGACTCTAATCCAAGTCAAACCTCTAAAAATACTTGACCTCCAGATGCCTGTGCTGACTGCTCTAGCTAAAAGTAGAGTTTGGACACATTGTCTTTCTTTTCATAGCACCATAGAACAGATTAATCATATTCAAACTATCCTTACAAAGTACATACTTAACAGTGTGCTGATGGTGCCTAAAAAATAAAACAACTCTCATGCAAGGATTTTGATTTTGGTTTTAGTTCAAAATATGACATCAAAGATATTTTTCCTTTTGAAAGAGTCTTTGGGTACCAAAATTAAGGCGTAACCGCAGTGCTGTACACAATAAACTTGTTGCTAAAGATGTCAGCCACAGTGCAAGCATCCTCCAGGGCACACACTGCTGGGTGCACAGGACTCTGCTCCACGGTGCCCAAGACCTCTAGAATCAGGGGAATCTAGTGCCAGGGATATATTACCAGCAAACAAAAATGTTGAAAGAGAAGAATAACCATCATTCTAATCACTATTTAACTATGCTTGGATTTAGCTCCACGCTTGGGTCTTGAGGTGCACAGTTCTTCATGAGTCAAATTTATTCACAGGTCTGAAAGCTTTTTTTCCTGTCCTTTCACCCAACCACACAGAAATCAGATGTCTGTTTGCATCTGAGTACTGCTGTGTTGGTTGATTTAGTCTTACCCTGCACTACTCCATATTTATTCTGTGACAGCAACCCAGAACAGCTTACCATGGGGATATTTATTTTCCATACATTTTAAATGTGATCTCTTTCATTTAATGGCAGCCTCTTTAACTTTAATGGCAGTTAGAAAAAAGTTTTTTTTCTAAGCTGAAGGTGATCCATTGTAAGTATATGAAACTGGTGAGATGGTTTTTTGTTGGCAAGAATATCTTTTATTTTAGAGATAAATTCTTTAGACTGAATTTAAAGGGTTATCTCAGATTATATGCCGTATTTAAGAAGTTAATATTAAAGTAAATAGACATTACCTTAAAAGCTTTCAATCTGTGCAACAATTTAACACAAATCACACCATAAACCAAAGTCTTTACTAAGGCTTTACTAAGAGATAAGATATATAGCTATATAGCTATAGCTATATGTAAGATATAGGTATAAGATGCATAGTTTATAGATGTTTTACATTCTGTTGGGTTACTTAGAACATATTTACTCATCCCAGAACATCTGTTAATCATATACATAAAGGATCATATTTTTACCTGGTGTAAATGGTAATAACTTCACTGGTTTTAAACTTTGTCTTAGTAGCAGAAGAAACATACCACAGGCCATTAACTCCTAAAAATATTGAAAAGGAGTTCATCAGATCAGAATATATGTAGGAAGTTTAATGTCTTCCACAACGATCTGTCTGATGTATTTCCTCATAAATCCTGTCAACGATGGCAAAAAAAGAAAAAAAATCATGAAGGTCAAAAGCTCTTCTCTCAAACCATCTGCATTGCAGTTTCAATAGAATTTGCTGTTAAATGTGGTGGATTCTGCTTCACTTGAAGCACTTAAATTATATCTGAGTTACTTTCTGAAAAGATGTACTTTAGATCAAAGAGAGGAATTGAGCCTGGAGCAAAAATGAATGAGTAGGTTTCTATGGGCTATATTGCATTAAATTTCAGAATAGGTGATCTTATTGCTCTCTCCTCACCTGAACATAAAAATCCAGTCTCATTTAGCCAGACTGTACTTCACTGCCACAACTAGGATAATTTCATGAACTATAAAAATACAATTTTTAATTTAAGAAATTGGTCTTTGAGCTCAGTGAGTACTCTTGAGTCATTTAAAGTGTTCTCTTGTTAGCGCAGATAACCATATTATGTCTTTTTTGATTATTTTCCATTTTAGCAGTTTGTTTTCTTCACTTTCTCTTATCTTTTTTCTTATCACTGTCCAAGATACTTGACATTATATTTTGCAGATATTCATCCCATTCTATTCCTCAAGGCCTCAGGCCATTCAGCTTTTTCTCCATATCCTAATTATTCATATCATGATCATCTCTCAACCCCTTGTATCATTATCATTACCCATTGGGTTCTCCCATTCTCCACATTACAGGAAAAATATTAAAAAATAAAGATCCCAAGTCTGCTCCTTTGCTGCTTCTGCTCTGTTCCTCTATAAACTAATTTCCTTCAATGACAGCATCTTCCCTTTCAGCACTATCTGATTACATCTCTATTTTAAGCATCTCCTTACCCATAGAGAGCTTTTGTTGATCTCCTTCTTCACTAGTTTAACAGATATTCCCCTGTCTGGCTTCCCACCACATGCTTTATAGATAAATATAGAGATAGAAATATGGGATATAAAACAGCTCTTGCATTTCTACTTTTATTCTGCAACTTCTCTGGAAGAATGGCCTTGAGATTGCCTTGTGCACCAGGCATCTGCAAATTCTGAATTTCCTGTGAAATATTTTATCTATCATATCTTCTAATATCCATCTTTACTCCTGCACCATTTGATTTTACAGTCTATTGGTCATTTCTTGGAGCTCTGTTATGCTTCATTCACGTAATCAGATATACATTCTGCAATCAGATATGCATCCTAAATTAATGAATAATATTAAGTGCCTCCCCCAACTAGCTCTACTTATTCTATAGTTATTTGGATTTCTTCTCCTTGTAGTCTAGTCACCATTGTCTCCTCTGCGTAGTCTCTGCTTTCAAAAACAAAAAATAAATCATGTTTTTTAAGAAAAAGGGGGGAAAAAGAGCTATATAAAATTAGCATTTCACTACTTTTTATATGTTCCTGCAATAACTCATTTTTGATTACTGGAATGTAACATCTGGCTGTGATCTCTCAGCATCAAACTACACTTTCATAACCAACTATTGTGTTTCCAGGCAATGTGTCTCCCAAATTATGACAACATACCAATACAGACAAAATGTGTTTATGAGCCTTCAACTGCAGTGGAGGATGTGAGATCATTGGACCGAGTTCTTAACCACATTAGGCTTGTTTGGGCGTCACTGCAGATTTCACGAGAAAACTTAAAGGCAGTTAAAGAGCAATCCCAGTGTGCTTGGTGCACAGAAGAATCCTCTACATTTGCCAAATTGGTATAACTGCTTTGGCTCCAGCTCTGGTTACAGAAAGTCTTTTGGGGCATGGCCAAGCAATACCGACCCTGACTGCTGCACTCAAACAGGCTTTTGCAATCCCAACACTTCTCCAAACCAAATGCTGGGCTCCAGAATCAGGAGAAGAGGAGAGAACAGGGCAAAGAGTCAATGACAGGGAAATACTGGGGAAAGCAGGGGAAGGAAGAACATTGTGGGCTGCTTAGGGCAAGGGAAATCAAGAGAGATTGGGGCTATACAAGTGCTGTGCTACACAATAAACTATGAGCAGAGAACAGACAGACAAATTAAACACAGCTTTAGATGCACATTCACACCCCTCCATTTGTGAGTCATGTAACCAGAAGTTCAGCGAAAGAAACCCTAATTTGAAATTGCACCCAGCCTTTCTTCTCCTTTATTCTGTTAATAAATAATTTTTGTAGATAACAATAATTTGTATGTGAAACTGATGTAATGATGGATACTTTGATCATCTATATATATGTAAGGCATATGTATGCCTTACACATTATGTACTAACACACCTCAAGGGATGAAAAGAACTTGTGTGTAATGATGTGTAACTGTTGGTGCCTGGCATATTACTGTTTAAATTAAAATTTGGTGTGTACTGTAATGCACACATTTGCTGAAGATACAGGAAGGAAAAAACTGCAGCAGAAAAAACACTGCAGCAAATAAAATGTTCATTTACTAAACTCTCTTTTTCCAGGGTATGCTCAGCTTCTTTACTAGGGTGAAATTTATACTGCATCTTTCAGCAAATTTTAATAAGATAGTATTGTTCCAGAAATCCTAAACTAAACATAACTTTTTCATAATGCTTTGCACCTTTTCATTGGTTTCTTGGAAGGTTTTTTCTGTTGAATTTATCTTACTCTTCAGTGTGTAAATAGCATCATTTTACTTGTGTTTTTTCATTGCTTCAGACTTTGGCCCTGAAAAGGTCCTGGACTTGTGCTGTGTCAGAGCTCTGCTTAACTCACAGTGACCAGCTCTGTATACAGAGCTTTGCTTGGAAAGGTTCATTGACACCTAGGCTGTTTGGGCAGCCAGGTACAATAAAACCTACATCTTGCTCAGAACTGCACAGACACTGCCTCTAACTGAGAAAAAAAAAAAAAAAAAAAAAAAAGAAAAAGACATAGTTGTATTTGTATTCATAGGCAAGGAAACAAACCTTACAGGCTAAGAAAGCCCCAAAAGATTTGGTCAAGTAAATTGTTTTCTGTTAAAATAAACTACAGTATGATGACATAAAAAAACCCTAAAACCAAAACCTCTGTATTTTGAGATCTTAATCAAGGTTTACTTCGCTTTTATTGTCTCCACTCTCATGACAAAATTAATGTGCCAATGTTAACTAGATGTGCTTAACAACACATGAAAGTAACCCCAAGTAGAACTGAAAAAAGGTCAGCTTTTTACTTAGCTAAACATCTGTGGTGAGAAGAATTTTATTGAAAACCTTAGCACTGCAAAATCACACACAAAAATAAGCTGTAGTCTGTAAAAGTCACAACCATTCATAAAATGTAGTACACAAGGTTGTTAGAAAGAGCAAAGAGAAGGACCTTTCCAAAACAAATGTACGAAGTCAAAAATTAAACAAAGATTAGAGGAAGGTAAGAGAAAGCAGAACAGAAAGCATTAATTATTTTTTAAAGGACAAAAAATATAACAACAGAAGGGAAATGAGAAGCAGCATTTTGCCAGGAAAGCTGTCATTTGAGCTTTTAGAAGCAGTTGCTCATAGAAATTGGCTGGGAAGGGACTTCCATGTCCATAACTCCAAGTCAGAGGTGAATGGGGTTTTAACCTTATATTTCTGAGAAAATACTTGTAAAGAGACAAGAAAGAGATACATCGAGGGCCAAAATGAGATGAGAAGAAATATATGAGAAAATATAAATCAGTTTCTTAGGAAAAAACAGAAAATAACTGAACTCCTCCTTCTTGGGTGGTGCTGTACCTTAGACCCAAACAGCAGGAACATAAATTGAAAGCTGTCACGGTTATCTTTGTTTAAATGCCTCACAGAATATATGTGTAAATATAGCTGGTAGCTGAGGTAGTCTCAAAAGATGAAAACATTACTTACCAACTGATAAGAAAACAAACAGCAGAATGCCAGTGCAGAACCTGGATGCTCTGTGATAGCTGGCAGCACGGTGGATGGATACAGCAGAAACTAAACAATGCCCTGTTTATGTATGCAAAATATTTTCAAATATTCATAATCCACCCAGCTATGAAAAGGACTAATGAGTACTGAGGTGGGGGAAGTCTTGGGAGGTATCTATTTAGTAGCCTTACCTCTTAGTGAATGCTATCCTTCAGTCTAAAAGTTTAAAACAAAGTGGGGCAAAGCAAGTTCGTTTTTCTTTTTTTTTTTTTTTTTTTTTTTTTGAGGAAGCAAAAAATCTGAGCCTCTAGAGGAGTGTGCTGCCATCTACTAACTCTGTGAAAGTAGGTGGTTTCTTGCTTTCTTCTTTGAGTGCCCTCTTGGTTGTCTTCCAAAAACGCTGGGCATCTTATCTCATTTGGATGGATGAAGCTCCTTTCTCTACAGGAGTGGAGACAGCTACCACCACAAGGTCAAGGTGAAAAAACCTCAGGAAAAAAAACCATTTTCTTATATATGTGAGCTATTCTCTTTAATGCATGTGTCCAAACAGGGCTGCCTAAAAGCACTTTAGAGCATCACTCCCATAAAGCGTAATTACTATTGCAAACAGGTTATTTGTGCTATTTCCTGATGTATGATCAGACCATCTAACCTTGAGCAAAAGCCCAGGTCCCGCTGGCACAGAGCAGAGAGCTGTGCATGAGGCTGAGCTGCGCGTTCCTGGCTCGCAGTACTGCGAAGGGGCAGAAGATGGCAGAAGGAAGCCCTGAACCTGGCATCCCACCAGCCCAGGGGGAAAAGCCCTGCCAGGAGGGTGCAAGAGGATGAAACAGCCACGTCTGACCTCCTTGTGAGGATGCCTTTTCTCCTCGGCTTTTTCAGAGTGTGTTCTTTGCCTTCGTGTATTATCCTTCAGCAGCAGATGAAAGGAACAGGAAAACCCACATAATCAATGAATGGCTTAAGGGCTGGTGCAACAAGCGGAGTTTTTGGGTTGTTTGATCCTGGGACAAGCTGAAAACTGAGTGGGAACATAAAACACTTAATCCAGAAATAGGCTGGGTGTGAATTTCACTCTACTGTTATTCCTGTTATTTCTCTGTTATTTCTCTTTGCTTTGATAGCTTTTGCTGAGATTAGAATCTGGTCTTTTATGGCAACCTTTTGAGAGTCATTTTCCAAAGGACAATAGTCCTCTGAAATCTTAAAAAACAGATGAAACACCAGATTTGGATCACTTGCACAGCTTATTTTGTATGTTTTATCCAAGTACTTAGTTTAATGAGACCTTCATGCACTTTCTACTTGAAAGGGTTCATTTGCAAACTGGTCCAAACACACCAGCAGAGAGAACACCAGCACAGGGCTAATGCCAGTCCTGGTTGCCTTCCTTCAGTGTTAAGCAAACTGCCAAAGGCAACGGTCCTCCCTTTAGAGTGAAAATTTAGGGAATGCACAAAACCCTTTCATCCATGTGGAACTTTAAAGGGGAGTTACCGGATTTTGACAAAGCTGCAAAGATGAAGACAGAAACATTATTGGATCCTTGAACATTGTCTGCTTTCTTGCCAGTCTCCTCACTTGATCAAATACCTTAAAATGAAAGTCAGCAGCTAAACTAATCTGTTTTGGAACAGATCCTACAGGCAAAGCCCAAGTGAGCAATGACCATTGTTAAATTCCCAAAGGTAGCTGTAGGTCGCAGCACAGACCCAGTGCAGAGAGGATTCACTAGGAAAGTTTCCTTTCCTTCCTTCCCTGATCTTTTCTTTCTCCCCACTTCAATCTACCTGGAAAGCCCATACTCTGAAGGACTCTTTGCCACCACTGCTTTTCTGGCAAGCTCTTCTTTGCACCCTTTACATGTGGAGAGGGCAAGGAGCAGGGGACTTTTACTGGCTGACTTCTATGGTGTGCCTGCTGCCTGCAGTACCCCGAGGTGATGGCAAATAGAGGCAGCCTCTGTCCCCAGGGCTCTTCATGGAGCTCTGCATCTCTGCAAACACACCCATGCTCATAACAGCAGCAAGAACTGAAAACAGAAGTGCTCAAATTAGCAGCACTTATACCACAACCCTTCACACAATCAAATTTGTGTTAACCTGACTGCACAGACTAAGAAAAAGGCCACTGTTGTTTTTTAATTCATTTTGTTCAAGAAGAAGTAGCAAGTGGCTACTCACATTTTTAGAGGAACTGAACCTCTTTAATGTGTCTGTCCTCCCTCACAGGTCCAGGTGACCAAAGCAGGAACTGCATTGCCTTGGTGCCCTCTCAAAGGCCAGCCTAAGCACAGCACCATCAAGCAGCACAGCCCTGGTGTGCCCACCCAGCACTCTGTCTGCTGACACTCTTGTCCTTGCTCTCACTGCCCTGATAGTGTGGTACAAATTGGAGTTGTTTGGGTTGTTAAATAAGACCAGCTGTGTTAATTTTATCTCCACTCAAAACAAAGCAAAACAAACACACACAGGGTTTGACAAGGGGAAAGAGAAGAAGGAAATCAATAGGGAAATAAATAATGGGGTTTAAGCTTCTAAGAGGGTATTAATGCAGATTAAAGAGCAAACAAAAACTCTGAAGCAAGCTGACGGTGTCCTTTTAAGTGAACATGTGTGGGTTTATACATTCACATATGCCCTACAGGTGCACTTGCCAGCTATCCAACCAGACTGTATAAAAAGTATGTATGATTTTCCCTCCTCTACCTCAACCCACCAGACATGTTTACTATAAAAGATGCTGAACATGTTTGGTCTCTTCCTGATAAAAACTGTTAATAATTATTTCAGGTATACAAAGACTTGCCTCTTTTCTTTTTCTCTTAAGCCAAAAAGGTTGGTAAGATGTTCTGTTTACAAGTCTTAGCATCCCAGCTATCACTCTGATTTTTAGACATTCTCAAGAATTTTTTTTGCAGGAAGTAAAAAAGGATAGGTAGGATAGTCCTACTGTCTCTTCAAATAGTTTCTGTGAGGTTTCTCAGAAAAAATCTGTGAGAATGTTGTTGATACTCTTTGGTGAAGTTAAAACCTGTCACAAGATGGGTCCTGGAGCAAATTTGAAGGCCAACTCATCTTGATGTCTCATGTTAGATACCAAGTCTGCCATTCCATAATTAAATGAGTGACCAAAAGAAAGCACAGAAGCCCCTACTGCCTCATTTCTCTTGAGACTGGCAAGAAGAGTGAAAGTCCATCAATAAAAATTACTGAGGAGAGGGGCAGCAAGGCAAGTACAGAAAAAATGAACCACAGTATGCTGTTGGGACTTAATCCAACCTGGCTACAAACCCATCAGCCTGGTGGTTTTGATGAGAATGACATGTCCATTAAGTATTTCCCTGTCCATTGATTTTTATATAAAATCTATAGAAGACAAGGTCAATTTTGCATCCAGTAAATTGTCACATTTTGGGGCGAGTCTTATCACTGCACTGAAAGCATTGTCCTTTTTGATAAGCCCACAAACTGTATTATGACCATTATTGCCATTACCTCCCCATCAGTATCTGGCATGTCTGGAGTGGAGTTAATTGGCAATGTAACTAATGTAACCTGTTGTAGAAGTGAGAAAAACTTAATAAAATTTAGCAAATTGTGCTTTAGTAAGCAAATACGTGGTGATGTCCATGACTTTTCCAGCTGCCTAGACAACAGGAGAAGTCTAGAGGCAGAAATTTCTTTAAAGATCTTAGCTCCATCCCATTTGTAGGTGCCCATCTCCTAAATATTTACCTCTGCAAATTCTCTCTCTTCCTGTGTAATGTAATCCTCATTCTAACAGTTCACTTCCATATCTCTGACAATCATTAATGTCTAAAACTAAATCTATGGTAAATTTATCCCAATTTTTTCACTGCTCTTAACTTCGTACTTTCTCCAGCCCATGACCAGGCAAAATTTTAGATTCTTCTCCCTCTTTCAGTCACTGTATGAGCCAAGTCAATTTGTCTCCTCTTACATAATAGCTTACAGATTCATCCTTCAGCAGCCAGCTAAAGCTCATAGCAGTATTGCATCTTTTTGTCTTTTGTCTGGAATAATCTGGTCTCCAGCCATGTTCCAGCACTACTGCTGCCTTCCCTTCCATCTAGCAGGATGAGAACCCTGTTCCCAGCTCATTCCTTTGGCTGCATCACCACTCTCCTTGTGTCCTTGCAATGGTTTCACATTTTTGAACACAAGCAACTTACCTTTGCCTTCAACATCCTTCACATTTAGCCTCACCCTATCTGTCAAATATATTGGCCTATCAAACTGTCAGCTTCTGCCTATGATCTGACAGAGATGACAGCCTTGATCACCACTTCTTCCTCTTCCTTAGTCACCTCTATGCTTTCATCTGTCCATCCCCTACGCAAAAGGAATAATACTATGTAAAATACTTAATTTCACTTCCCCTGCAGGCTTCTCCATCTGGGGACAGAGAAATAAACTCTATAACTCCCTTCCTGAACTGGTCTAGCATAGGCAAGACTGGGATTTCAGCATACCTGATAAACCCTGTTCAATTTGTATTTCACATATACATTCATCTAACTCACACTGAGGTCATCCACCACAACTGACCTTGAGAAGAATTGTGGCTTTTGCTACCTGTCTCTGACCTGCACATCACATGGGAGCCTTTGCTGCTTTTAGAAGTGTTAGCAGTGACTATGAGGAATCTCTCTTTGGAATTGTTAATAAGAAATCCAAACCATCTTATTTTTGTAAGGATAGGGGGCCATGTCCACGAAAGGCATTAAGTGCCTAACCTAATGTGCCTAACCTATGGAAATCAGTAACAAATTAGGGACTTTATAGAAACTAGACAGTCTCCTCCCTCCAGCAGATACGTTTGTGAGGCCTCAAGTCTCAAATGGCTGCAGCAGAGAGTGTGGGTGGTCAGCTCTGCCTACACTGAACTACAGTGCAAGAATTTCCCTATAATTGCACCTCTGCCCAGCAAGGGAAGCTCAATTTCTGGGTCAGTGCTGTGTTAGCCTCTGCTGCTTCATCTGTTTTGTCTGTCTTACATACATTCTTTGTATTCTCATCTCTTCTCCTCTTCTCCTGCCTGTGTTAGTCAAAACAAGCCCTAGATAATGGCAGTATCTTATAGCCACAGCATCCCTGGCTACACCACTGACATGTGGCCAAATCCAGCTCAGATTTTCACTCACAAGGTCTTCCCTCCTTGGCCTGGTTATGAGTGAGGAAAGAACAGCTTTGTGCCCTCTGCATATGAACTTTTTCATCATGGTTGCTCAGCTGCCACATTGAGACCAACCTTTAAGGTAATGACCTGGTCACAAACTCTAGCATTGCAATCATTAATTTTACTGAACAAAGGTGTTTATTCTCAGCTATCATTATTATTCTGCTTGCTTAGGTCTTGGGAACCTCTTTGGGCTATTGACTTGATGCACTTTGGGAGAGGTTTTGGCATTGGATTGCTGAGGACTTTGAGACAGCTAAAATGGATATTAATGACAAGACTCATTGTTACGTAATTGCATAATATCAGGAGGCTGTTACATTCAAGTTGTTTTGGCCACCTCCCCTTCTTTCATAGAAGCCAAAATCTAGTACCTGGACTGTGTTGCCTAACAAAACTCTGCTCTTTCAGGCCATTTTTCATTTGCTGCTTCTACAACTATGAATTCTTGGCAACGAACCTTAGTGTAACAAGAGTTATGATAGAGAGTTAAATGACAGAGTTTGGAAGAGGTTTTAACTTTATTAACTCTCAGCCACCAAAGTGGAATGGTGTTATATTTGGACTTTTTATTCTTTTGATGTTTCTAGAAATCCCACTGAAACACTGTTGACTCAAGTTCAGTCACACATAAAACTTTATAGATCACTAAAAATTTCTGTTTATTCCAGCTCTGAGGGAGATGTAGGTTACACTATTTTAGATGTTACTAACTTTTATTCCTTAATGACCAACAAAAACCAGGTCCAAATGAAATCCCAGAGATTTAGTTTAGTAGTTAATTTTGCCAGTGGACAGCCTGAAAAATAAAATTTTGTCTCAAATAAATAATATTAATTATTGTTTAATTTCATCACCCTGGATGTGGAAAATGGACCAGAAGTAAAATAGATGGGAATCCTTGTGTTGTTCTCAATTTCTTATGGGAGGAGATACTTTTTATTCTAAAACACTAAGTTGAATTCACTTACTCCACTTTCCATTTCATGGGGCCTTGCACCCTGATTGCCCATTTTAAACACACACAAACTTACTCTGGTCCCATTTTAAAAGAGTCAAACCCCTGAAAATCAAAACCTTTGAAATTTCTGGATTACAAGTATTGTTCAAACAAATGTATAAACTGTGTTGTGTTGTCATGACAAAAAATATCTATCACATGCCTTGTGGGTTCTTTGGACAATCCCAACAAAGTTCTTCAGTCCAGCAAAGGTTTTTCAGCAGAATGTCCTGAGGAGAAAAACCTGACCTTGACAAAGGGATCGATCATAAGACAATGAATTTAATCATTGTGACTTCTCTTGCATTTTGTTGTGTTTATTCTCCCTTTTCACTGCCTATCCATAATTATATGTCAGTTTTTCAGCTTCTATTTCCTGTACTCCTCCATTGTACTGGCTTCCATATCTATGCAGACCTGTCCCAGGACAGCACTTTCACAACAACCTTCAGTCCTCAGCAGACTTCAACTTGTGCTTAACTGAATTAATGAATCAGGATATTCAAATACTGAAATGCTGGAAAGTATTCATATAGAATAATAATCAGGTAATTTGCTTCAGGCTCCTGCTCTCCTGGTACAAGTGTTTCAGGGTAGTTCTTTTAGGTGCTGTCTGCATGTAAAACTGAAAAATGCCAATGGTTTTCCCATGCTAAATCACCTTCCTGGTCAGCGTGCTCCTTTCTTGTTTCAGGTTTCAGTGATGACTGAGATCATAGAGAAATCTTCAGCTACTCTGAGGTCAAAAAGATCTCAATTGGAATCTCTAACATATAGCATGCTTTGTTGATGCTGCACTTCTCTGTAGAAAGCTTTTTAAAGCTTTGCATAGTAAATGAGAGATTTACAGTCTGTAACACCCATTTCAAAGGATCTGCTTTTCAGTCCAAGAGATGCATAAATATGTGTTTTCCTTTTTTATAGGATTACTTTAGAACAAACACATTGTGTTATGATCAGTAATTAAATCAATAAATCTCTGAAACAATTCACAGCTTTTTGATTTATTTCAATGGTCAGTGAAACATCTTGTGCTCACATTGAGCTCTTTGAAAATTATATATGACTATGTTGACAAGTTAATTTTTTCCATTCCATCTCTTTCTCACTTCTTAATGAGACTGAAGACTGCATATAGCTCAACTGTTTTTCCATAATGCACTTTCTGGAGTACTTAGCACTTATGTTTCATATCAACTTTTATTTTAAGTAATGAATTAGCAGTTCAACCCCGAAATCCCTCTGACAAGAACTTGAATGTACATGTATTTTCCCAAGTATCCCAAATAACACAACCAAATGTGCACACAATATAAATGTGTGTTCATCAAGGAGAGGAAGGAAGGTCTATAAAAACATTTGGATATTCATTTCAGGCAGGCATGCTGAAATTTGGATGTTTGCTCAAAGTCTATCCAAATGTATCTGAATCTTTTGGCTTTAGAAATCAATCGGAAATCTTGCAAGGTCAAACTTTCTCATGAGATTACCTCTAATACCTCTTCAACTCCAGTCAGGCCAGTAAAAATACCACAAAATGCTCTCTTGTCCCCTTTTTCTCCCAGCTGAAAATGGAAAAGATGAGGAATGTGAAAATTAAACAATTAATCAAATTTTTTTCCAACCCTCAGGAAAAGGCTTGGTTCAGTTCGAGTTTAGTTTTTTTTTTTTTTTTTTTACAAGGTTTCAGGTTTGCTCTTGTTTTATGCAAACTTGTTCAGAGAACCCAAGCCTGTATGTGAATTGCATTAATTCTCGTGGTCAGAATTACTTCTGTTTGCTTTAATGGGCTTAATAACTGCTCCACAGTCTTTCAGTTTCAGAGTACAGTGTTTACTAGGGGTTTCTATCCTTACATGCAACCACATTCCCAGGTTTTTTCCCATTTCCTGATATTATGGGGTACTTTTTTTTCAACAGCTCTCCTGACACATAAGGAAAACACTGATCTACAAATCTATTTTAACTGTGCAGAGGCATAGCCAAGCCTATACATCACACACATTGTACTGGGCTAATGTGGAATTTAATGTGATACAGACACACTCTTCAGGGATGTTGTATATCAATGTACCATACATGGTTTTGACCCAGTGATGATTTCCTGAAACACTATCTTCTGCTGAGAAGGAATTCCAGGAACACTTTTGCTTTGATCCTGATACTGCAAAGATCTTCCTCAGAACTGGTGAGTTCCTGAAGATTTTTTTCAGTTTTTAAAGCCTATATCTCATGCAGATTAGGGGCAGTTTTAGATGATTCATCAAACAAAATGTCTTAGGATAACTGTGAACTGTTACCTCAATTTTGTATGTGAACAAAACATACTGTAAAAAATAGCATGACATAACATAACATAACATAACATAACGTAACGTAACGTAACGTAACGTAAGGTAACGTAACGTAACATAACATAACATAACATAACATAACATAACCATATATTATTAACATACAAATATCATTTTCTCTTGTAACTGAGGAAGATCTTGAATAGCTGGTGGATGTCACAGAATAATGGTGGCACCAAAAAAAAAATGTTTCCAGGTGGAAATTCTTCTTTGCCCCTCTTCATTCTTCTTTACACTGCTAAGTGAAATGTCAAGGAAGTTACTCCAGAATTAAGTTTTTGCCAAAATGTTCTGTAATGAAAATAGAATAAATAAACAGGCTCTTTTTGACCACTTCACAAGAAAGGAAGTTAAAACCATGAAATTACACAAATTTTATTATTGGATTGTTTGTTTTTCTCTGTAAAAAAGTTCATGATACAATAGATGAAAGGTCTGAAATAATTAAGAAATAATAATACAGTTGCAAAGATAAATTTGGATTTTTTTGTTTCAACAAATGTGAGAACGCCAAACTTGCATTTCTGAAGGTGTCCATGTAGTGATATGCAAAATACAATTACTTGTATTTTAGGTTTTAATGGCATCAGTTCATTTTCTCACTGGGAATGAAAATTAATTATAAAGAGTTGCATGTTTTCCAGTCCTCTTACTTTGTTCTGAACCCTACTGTTAATTTAGTCTGGAGTTTGATGATTAAGTTCTTTTTAAGTTCTCACACACTATAAAAAAGAAAGAAATTAAAAGGATTTATCTCAACAAGAAGCCTTCACTTTTCCAAGAGGTCTGTTGAATAGAAGGTGTTTCGGACACTCATGATGCAATTAAAATTACTCATTGTACTGAAGTCAATAGCTGGCATGAGGCAAGTAACTTTACTGGGATTAGTCCCAGTTGCATTTCAATTCAGCTCCCAAATTTCAGCTGTACTGAATTATTCCTGGTTAAACAAAGGAATAAAGTTATGGGAAAAAATTGAGGCATAATATTATTTCAGCAGTCTTGAGACATGTCTATCATTTGTTTTAAAAGCTACATAGATACATTTATTCAACATTTTCAGTCTTGAGTTTATTTCTTAATGCTGTTCTTACTTGTCATCACCATTTTTCCTCTGTTCCCAAATTACCACTACCTTGCAGTATTGAGACTCCAGTTTAAGTCAGAAGGACCAATGAGAACTTGTATCACACTAAGATTTGTGCCTGCTGTGCAAACCAGTTCAAGTGTACTCCTTAGTGTTCCAAGTTTAATGAGGTGGATTTGAGATATTTTGGAAAATGTTTATGCTAGTAAAACAATTAAATTCAGGGCATCAGTTTGAACAATTGTTAGAATACTTCCCAGTTTTGACATGAGAAAATTAATACTCTCCCAAATAATGTGAAGGGGTTAGCACAGAGCAGAGACTTTTCCATGGGGAAGTCTAGGCAAGGTTGTCCTGTCCTGAGAAAGAAACATTATTAACAATCACAAAATCTGCCATGGCACATGTCCCTGAGATTGACATCTGTCCCATTTTCTCTGCTGTAGGGGTCGACTGTCCAAATGCAGGGCAGGGAATCCATGTGCTTGCTCAGGATACATTGGTGAGTGTAGTCAAAAAGGAAACTTAAGTGAGTTGCCATGAAGAGAGCAAAACCTTGAACTGCATTTTCTACCAGTAAAGATCAAGATGCATCTGAATTGGACATGTTTGGAAGAGTAGTGGCAGGTCCTTTACATGTCAATTGTTTGAAACCTGCTCTAAGTATCTTTCCTTATGCCCAAGAACACAAATTCAGCCATAGCAGATTAATTTTGAACTGGTGGAAATCGGATGTCTTGCATATGAAAAACAAATCTGATACTACTTTTATATTTTAAACTAAATAATATCCATATAGAGGAGAATGAAATTACATAAGACAGTAAGTAAGAAGCTGAATTCCTCAGGAGACTATTTTTTTTTATCCTGAAGACTGGCATAACCTCTCTGTTACATTGTGTTAAACAGTTCTAAAATTTTTCTTCCAGTAGTTCGTGCATTCCTTGGCAATAAATAATTCCTTTTCTCTCTTTCTTATTTTTCTTTAAGGGAATTTAATCATTATGAGTAGTTCCAGATTTCTAGCACTGGGAAAGGAAGACTTCAGCTTTATGGAAGGTAAGCCAGTGGGTAGCAAAACTGCAAATATATTCAGGATACACTTCCACTTCTTAGCTTCATAAGGAAAGCTCCTCTCTGGGGCATTCTGTTTTTCTCACCTCATTAAGAGCTTCTGCTATGCTCTAAATACATCTTTCTATGTGGATAAGTGTGTGGCAGACTAGAGGATGGAAATATTTATGCACCCTTTTCTTAGGGTTTCCTTTTCTTTCTTCAGTCAGAATGAGTGGCTGGACAGAGGAGTTGCCTCCCCAAACCAATGGCTCTCTCACTATCTGGTGTTCAGGGGGTTGTACCAAAATCAAAAGATTACAGCTAGAGAAATCATGGGCACTCAACACTGGTTCCCAGGTCAGATTGCAGGCAGGCTTTCTGCCATCAGGAAAGTCTGTCTGTCCTTCTCTGTGATTTCCCATCCTGGTTCTTCCTGGGAACTTGCACCACAAAGGTAGGAGGCAGCTCTGTGAGCCATGGCAATCTCAGCATTGAGCAGCTTCAGCAGTGGCTCAAATGGATCAACTAACAGTCTTTGTTTCATAGTCATCTGTCCTCAAAGCAGCTGCACAGAAGGACAGGAGGGAGGGCTGGGGCTCAAGACAAAGCACAGCACAGCTGACACTCCTGTCTCTGCACATGCAGTACAATTTGTATGGCAGCCTGTATCTTACACTGGGAAATGTACCAAACTGCACCAGGAAAACTGAAATTTATGTGATGGGAACAAAATACAACAAATTTAAGGGCTGGACTAGAACCAGTTACATATTCTCTGGGTAATGTCAATGATAAATGACCAGATTTGGTAACTAGATTTTACAGAAGTATGAATCTTGTGTGTGTCCAGAAGAGAAGATTTAAAGTGAAATGGGATACAGTGTGGTAGGAAAGAATTCCAAATGGCTGCCACTAGTAAAAACAGAGTTTGAATCTGTTGTCTAAGCAGAAACATGCAATTTTCCAAGGTATAAATAGAGTTGGTGAATTTCTGTGTCGACAAAAGGGCAAAAATGGTTTAAGGTAAGTTAATAGAAAGGCCATAGTTCAGTGCCAATCATTTCAAGTCAGGGTCCTCTGACTGCATATCAAATGTATACAGACTGCTCTAGTTTCAAGCTAATTGGTTTGGGATTTTCCAGTGCTCTGTACTGCTTGATCGGGAACACATGAGACCATAGAAGTGTCAAAGGATATCATTGGCAATACCCCAGTAGCAGATCTTTCCTCTTTTCTTGCATGGTCCATTTAATTGAACACTCATATCAGTGGCAGATTCATTGCAAAACACATTTTTCATTTTTATGCCTTTTTTTATGAAAGCTGTAAAGTTATATGCTTAAAAGACTTTGGCTAAAAAACTACGTGAAAATGGATAACATTTACTTTTCCTAAGCTTGGAGGGGAGTGAGCAGTTCACATTTATAAATATCCCTGAATGTGATGCATTTTTATTAACATTTCTACTTACAAGCTATTACCATATGTCTGATTTAAAATGTATTTTGAAAGATTAAATTCAGAATAGCTACTATCTTTGTGCATATGAGGACGTCCAACAATTCATATAAGATGCATTAGGGAAGACTGACAAAAGGCTGCTGATGACTTGGTTTTCATTATTTTGCCTCTTTATGCAACCTGAGGATACCTTAAATACATTACAGAGACTTTCTGCCACCAATGGGTGTTTAGAATAATGGCATTATCTGAAGTGGTCCAAGCTGACAAAACAATCAGAGCCAAGGCTGAGCCCCCAATTTTTTATGGAAGGAAAATTCCCATTGACGTCAATGGGAGTTTTGCCTGACTACAAAATAAGGAAATTGGCCCCAAATGATATCTCCAAAGAGGGCTTTACTCACGGCACAGCAGCTGTATCTCATGAGCCAAATCTCCAGGTTTCCATTATTCTTCTCCCAGCCATTAGTGCAATTACTAAGTGAGCCAAAGTAAGAATAATACCTCTGCTCTGGGAAGTGAGGCTAAAGCATGTGCCACATATTCTGCATGTACACACACAGCTTACAGTCATGTCACTGTTCTCAGAAAGAAAGTTCAGTAACAGGCCACCATGCTTGCTACAGTAAAATGAAGGGAATTCACCACAGGGGCATTGAAGAGATAGAGCACCATAAAAGTTAGCAATGAAGGGACCTGTGGTTAGATTAAAAAATACTTAGGCCCCTGTAAAGGGGTCTTTTTGTTTTTTCAGTTCAGTTCTTCTAATGTGACTTCTTGATATAATAAACAGGAATAATTATCTGAAAGTGCAGATCAAAAGCTTGGGACTCCCTCCTTCAGGAAATTGCCCAATCTCACTCCTTTTCTCTGGCCTTAGCTCTTTTTTTGGCATTTACTTTGACAAAATGAACTAAGTTCATGTCCCTTTGCTTCCCCATAGCCAAGGTTTAAGGCATTCAAGTGTGAGATCTGAATCTTCATGTCTTAAAGATGAATAGGGTCTGAATCTAGATTTCCTACACCTTGAAGCTGAAGGCTCACATTAATATGTAGAGAAGGATGGGAAGGGTGTCTTTGGGCTCTAGCTTTCTAATGAGGGCACCCACAAAAAATTTTGTGAGGACTGCCTTTGTTCATACAGTAGATCCTGGTTTCCAGATGAGGTGTCTCAGTGTGCGTTGGGTGAGGAGGTGGCAAAGTTCTGAACCCTAGGCAAGCTTATGCCCATCATCTCTCCAAGGGTACTTCGTTTACTGAGGTTGTCTTCTCTCAAATACTCCATTTCTGTCCCTTACCAGCCCAGACCCATGTAGCCATGTGGAGTGCCAAATGCTCAACAAGAAAATTCAAAGAGGAATCCTCTGTCACCAGTACAAAGCCATGAAGCCTTGGTGAATTAGCAAATTTACATACTCTCTGTTTAATAAACCGTGCTCCAGAAATGGAACACGCTAAGCCACCATGCCTGCTACATGAGGTCTTCTCATCCAACATCCCCCTGACAGAGACTCTACATGTGCTCTGGACTATGCAACCTGCACACTGATATTTCAATGAACAAAGTACTTAATGCAGTTTATGGAGAATGCAGCCTAGCTGAGCGACACGATTGCTGAGTTATGACATAAGCAGTTTTTTCCTGAACTTCATGTCTTCTGGTATCACCAGCTAGAATAACATTAAAATAAAAGTATGAAAGAAATGGAAAAGCAAGAGTTCTTTTCGAAGGTCATTGAAAATTCACCTTGAAAATGTGGGGGCTTAAACATCAGGATGTTCATCAGAAATAGCTTGTCACCATGAGTCAGAAATCCTGTAAGGAACAGAACCTTAGCAATCCCTTTGTATGTTCCTTTACTCTCTCCAAAAGTCAGTGTTGACATTTGCTGAGCTGTTCTCAAGCTGTGTGTGATAAAGGTCTGACAGTCTAGTGACATGCTTACTGCATGGTCCATCCACATACCAGCCAGATACCTGGGAGCTTGACAGCCTCTGAACCTCCTTTTGAGTAACTAGGAGATGTCATTATGGATTAAAGCACAGCATTCTATTCATTTCAGCAGCTGAATGGGCTGTAGCCATAATCCTGCTGGCACTTTCCTGGTCAGGAAGTGGGCCATATGGGCACAATCCAAAGAGCAAACACACATGTCCCACACAAACATGTTCAGCATTACTGCCAGGCCATCCTTGTGGAGAAGTCCAGTAATCCTGGTGTATCAGCCACTCCTCCTAGTTTTATGCCATGAGTGAACTTGAGGATACAATCTGTCCTATCATCCAGATCTCCAGAGAAGTTCTCTCCACAGGGTGAAAAAATTTTGCAGTTTTTCAAACTGTGACCTAATTTTCATATTCTATTGATGAGCTCTCAACTATGGCATAAGTTTAAAGTAAGTTTCTAGTTAAAGTTAGGTATCTGCCAAAGAGTAAAAGCAATTAGTGTACAGAGCTATGCTTTTAAAATTGATGCAAAATTTTCCCTGACATTGAAATGAACATCAGAAGTGCTGTGATCAAACTGGTCTCTTAAAGATGAAGTAACAACACATGTTTCACCTTCACCAGGCTTCTTTCACAACATGCCTCTTGCAGAAAAACAACTTTTGTCAGCTTTCTGGAGTCAGTGAGCCTCTGCTGCAGCAGGCCTGGGAGACAGCCAGAAAGTGATTGTCTTCAGGGGATTATGGGTAATGCCTTACTAATTAACTATAATGGTAACCTGTTAATGTTTAATAGTGGGTTAGGCAGTGCTTTCCCCTCCTCAGATGTTATCCGTTCAAGGAGAAAAAATATTTGTAAGGTGATTTCACTTACGGTTTCAACATATTCTAAATGAACAATCTTTGTTCTCCCACAAATGGTATTGTGTTGGATAACACAGTTGACAAGGTTTCATAAATCCTTTTCCAAGTTCAGCTTAATTGCAATTCAATATTCTTTTGTTTCTATTAACCCAGGTAAATAAATAGAGCGAACTGGCAATTTTGAACTGTGATCCATGGCACAGTCTCCAATGTACTGGCACACACTGAATTCTTGCAGATCACAAATCTGCAAGAAACATGTTTGTGTCTTCCAACAAAATGTCATCAAACCTCTAAAGGAATCCATATTTATACTTCACATGGTGTGCTACAGCTTCACATTAGAAGCAGGCAGGCAGACTCTAAAGCAGCAGGCTTGAAACAGGGAGAGGAAAGATTCCTCCTTTGAACCTTGCTCTTTCAAGTAGTAGTATTGTAACTTATTTAAACTAATTTATTGTATCATGAAAGCAATTATTTTTTTTCCCATTCTTTCCCCTTTCCACACAATTCCTCTGTTATTTATTATAAGATGATCTTCTGTGCTTTCTTTCCACTACCTAAAGCCCCAGTTCTCTGATAATACAGTGCATATTTTACAATTCACTTTATCCCTTTGTGGTAAAACCCCTTCCAGTCACTAACTAGCAAATACTCACCATAAAATTTAACAGACTATGGTGAGGTCCTCTATTAAAGAATTTCTAAAAAACCTCAGCTGTTGTAGAGTAAATAACTTAAATAACTGCTTAAAATACACAGAGCAAATATTGAGGCTAAGAGGTCATTTTTCATAGAAGTATATCTGTGTTGTCCTATATTAAACTGTTCTGGAATCTGTCCTGTTTAACATATTTATACAGGAACTGGATGAACAAGAATGCAACAATATTTGCAGACCATATAAAATAGACCAGAGTATCATAATTAAGATAAATGCAAAGAATTGCAAAAAAAAAATGTCAAGGGCTAAGTGAAAAACTAGAATTTGGAGTTTATTTGACAAGTGTAAAGCAATGCACACAGGGAAAAGAATACTTTATGATTCATTTATTTATTAATTGCCACTATTAAGAAACCCAGTTCTGGAGTAATGGTGGATAATTACCTACAAAAATGGTGTAATACACAGTAGTGGTTGAATAGACAGCTAGGACATTAGGAAATATCAGGAAAGAAACTAAGAATAAAATACAATCCATGCTGCACATATGTGTTGAATACAATAATAGAAATAGAGAAAGTACAGAGGAATTGGACTGAAATAGTTTCTGTATGTGGGCAGATTAGGAGTAGTAAAACACTTTTAATCCTGGACAAGAATTCTGAAGCCTCAGAAGACAGTTTGATGGGGAGGGCCAGTGGGATACATTAATTCACTGGTCTAAACAAATGCATAGAAGACATCATAATAAGCAATGATTCAGAGGGAAACCTCTGGCACATAGACTGTAATCTGTTGACTACCAGAAGCTGGGAGAGGATAACAAAGAAATATAATACTTGCCTTGGTCTTGCATTATTCTTTAAATATCTTGTCTTAGGCATAAAACTCTGGTGGTACTAAGCTAGATGTTCTGGCCTTATGTGGTAGTTTATCTCTTCCCAGCATCTCCTTGTATGAGATTCACTTCACCTCCCTTTGCATAAGGATTTCTAAAGTGAAGAAACCTACACTTGAAGTTGTCATCAGAGGCTCCTATTACACTGAGAATCAGGCATTTTTAGGACATGATTCATGCAAACTAGAATAGACACTGTTGTGGTTTAACCCCAATCAGCAGCCAGCCCCACACCATCACTCCAAAGATCTCCTCATTCTTCTTCACCCCACTTTATGCACTGAGCATGATGTCATAGGGTCTGGAATATTCCTTTGGTTGTCTGCATCACTTGTCCTGGCTGTGTCTCCTCCCATGCATCCATGCACCCCCAATCTCCTCACCTGTGCAGCAGTACAAATGGAGAAAGAAAAGGCCTTGGCTCTGTGTCAGTCCTGCTCAGCAATAGCAAAATTTCTCTCTGTTATCAACCCTGGGTTCAGCATAAATCCAAAACAGCCCCACATCAGCCACTGGGAAGAAAATTAACTCTACCCCACCCAAGATCAGCACAGACACCTACCTCAGAATGAGATGAATCATACTTTATAAATGTTTGTTTCTCTCCATTGACTACAAAGGCATCCAGAAGTGATTATTTTTGTTGTAGATATTTATTTTTAGTCAGATGAATCTCATCCATTCTTTTTTTTTTTTTTTTTTTTTCCTCCACTGCTATTAGAATAATACTGATTAGGAGTACAACAGAGCACAGACAAGGCAAATTAAGCACTGTAGATACACATTCATGACAATTACCCAAGCCACATTCTGATCCCTGATTTCCAGGAATTCAGGAGAAGTAAATGGGCTCGTTTGGCAGTTCAATTGTTGTCATGGCTTAACCATGATAGACAGCTAAGTACCATGCAGTCACTCTCTTATGCCCTCACAGCAAGATGGAGGGAGAATCAGAAGGGTAAAGGTGAGAAAATATGTGTTGAGATGAAGGCAGTTTAATTGTTTGAAAAACTGGAGGGATAAATTAGCAACTAAAAAAAATGTGACACAAAAGAAAAATATTTGCACACCTCCAACCTAATGATGCCCAGCTAGTGCCGTAGTAATGACAGCTCTCATGAAACTTCCACCTCCCAGCTTTTATTGCTGAGGGTGATGCCATATGGTCTAGAATATCCCTTTGGTCAGCTGGGATTGTCTGTCCTGGCTGTGTCCCTTCCCAGCTTCTTGTACATTCCTAGCCTACTCACTGGTGGGACAGTCTGAGAAGCAGAAAAGGTCTTGACCCTGTGTGATCACTCAACAGTGACCCAAACATCTCAATGTTATCAACACCATTTTCATCAGAAATCCAAAACACATCCCCCACCATTCTCTGAATAAATCTGACTCTCTCCCAACCAAACCCAGTACCAATCACAATAAGGAAAACTTCCAGTAGGCAACCAGTAGGTATCATCTGCATAATGCTCTAGAGAAATTTTGTAGCTACGTTTCTGATCAGGATATCTATGGCATAAAGAAGCCCTTCCTAGGATTCCTCCAACAGCTATTGGGGAAAGGATGAAAGCAGTCCATTTTGGCAAAGCTGTCAGCTAGCATTGGTGGCAAGCTGAGCTTTGTGACTGTCTGCCTCTCTATCTATCTATCTATCTATCTATCTATCTATCTATCTATCTATCTATCTATCTATCTGTCTATCTATCTATCTATCATCTGTCTATCTATTGATTTATACTATACCTAAAATGCACAGAAGTGAGAAAACTTTCTTGCTGTGGACAGCTTCAAGCAGGTACCTCCCAGGATTTGCTTTTCACAAGTAACACTACCTGCACATACATTTTCAATACACAGGCAAAGAGCTGTCAAAATATTTTGTCATGCACATTTAAATGCAAACAAGCAAAATTTCCCAAGTGCTAAACAGTCCTCTGTTTTAAGCAAAACACTCACTAAAACCATTGTGTTTCTGCTTAAAAGCATGAAAATAAGGTCAGGTATGTAGAATTTCCACCTTCAGTGGTGGTCCAAATTTCTCTTGTGCATGAGTTTAAGGCAAAAAAGATGTGGTGTTGTTTATTCTGGTTTTGATTAAAAAATGAAAAATAAATATTTTTTGTGGAGTCTTACAGGACTTTTGGCCTTCCCGAATGACATTGCATCTGGATTTCTCCACCCTTTATTTGGGTGGGAGACCCAAATGGAACTCACTACCACAACCTTTGGCATCTTCAAAGTTTTGGCAATCTGTTTAGGCTAAATAGGTCAACAGGGTGGAGATAGCTCTTAAGCTTCAAAACTGTTCTTGAAAAGTTAAAATGTCACCAGCTATTTCTAACAACACATAGGCTAAAATCAGAGTCACACGAAGCATAAGAAAAATTTTCTTTGCCAATGTACAAAGAGGTCAGCAACTCCAAATTGGAGAGAGGTTGGGGAAAGATGGCCTGTTGAGACCCCTAAAAAACTTAAGAAGGTTTAAAAGGAGGAACTGAGAATGATAAGGAGAGTATTCTGGACTGTAATGTTGGCTGCACCACTAGAGGCAGGCAGGAAAGGGCAGAAGAGGTGTGGCTGAGCCCTGTAGACATGTATGATGTGACTCCAATGTTTATGGAAAGAGAACTGCTGCCAAATATTTGGAACCTGATGAGCATTCTTAGCAGCAAATAGCAGTTATTTCAACAGGCAAGGGGCTTTATGCTAGACTTTCTGGACTTCAGGGTTCTCTGTGCCCTGTCCTGCTTCCTCATTCAGAAAATCTTCCACCACTTACACTTTGTAAAGCACATGCCACAGATGCTATCGATATATGAAATTAAGAAATTTCCAGATGCAAGGGGGTAGGATTACAACAGATAGCCTGCTCTTTCCTCCATCTTTGATATTATTCTTGCATTAATCCTGCATGAAAAACTATTTTCTGTGCAAATTACAATTTCAGTATTTGCATGCTACAAGGTAGCAATAATCCAAATCGTTATGTGTGCCAGCAAAATAGCACCTGAGGGTGAATGACATTTGAGTAAACTTGCTCCTGTAGTATTATCTTTCATCCCAAATGCCTCTTAGTTTTACTGAGTGGAATAAGGACAAGGCCATTCCAAAATTCTTCAAACCATCACAAAACCCTTTGTACATACATCCACAATATTTGTTTATCAGACGACAAGTGTGGTCACATGCTGTGCAAGTTTCATACAGCTTCTTAAAAGCTACAGCATTCAGATATTTGAGCAGCAAACTATTTTAACACAGGAGACAAATACGATGAATTTGGATTCTTATATTTTAAATTATTAGCAAAAGGAAAAACACAGGTTAGTGATATCTCTCTACATATAAACACAAGTGTGTGCTTGAGAAAACATTAAAAAGGAGCAATTATGGGAGGGTAATTTTGTTTTAAAATGGCACATAGCTAAATAACATAGAGAATTTGGGATGTTCATGGGCACCATAGAATGAAGGAATGACACTGTTGCTGCTATTGCTTATACTTTCAATATCATCCAACATAAACATTTCTATTTTTATTTTAAAGACTCTGATGTTTTTGTCCAGAATCCTGCTGAGTTTATACACTCTCAGACTTAACTTTGTTCATCTCATTTGGTTAACTCATTTTTTCAGTGCTGTCACTGAAATTTTGTATTGACTGCACATGTTTATATAAATGGATTTTTATTTTTAAACTAGCAGTATGAGCTTGCATACCCCTAAATTATGTGAAAAATCCCAGCCCATAAATAACTGTCTGAGTACATGTGTCTAGAAGTCCCAGTAGGGCATGAAAAGTGGTTAACCTACCAATATATAGGCACATACCAATTTTGTGTACTCAATACATTTGTACTAAGAGCTAGATTTTCCACTCTAACTGATCTATATTTGGAGATGGTGGAGAAAAGGGTGGAAAAAATAAAAAAAGCTGATTTTAATTCCTTAATCCCAGGAGCTCTGGATTTAGAAGTAGGTCCTTTTATTTTCCACTTCACGAAGAGCCTCAGCAAATATACCTCAGTGTTATCCTGCTCTACTGTTGACATATGGCAAATGGCTTTTGTTTATTTCAAGGGTGGAAACATGACTAATGCACAAATGCTTCCATAATGCCATGATCTTTCTGCAGGCAGAGTATTCTATTGCAACGGGAAAAGTTCTCAAGGTTATCCAGCAATTTTAAAATCACTTTGAACTCTGTAAGCAGGCAGAAGGATTTAGCCAAGCCTGTTCCAGATAAAGCATTACATACCAGAGTGAGCTGAGGTTAGATGCTGCTCAGAGAGGTGGAGGCATATCCTCAGCTGGCACAGGCCATTCCAAAAGTTACACTCATTTGAATTATAGAAGGATCTGATATTCAGTTCATTTTGAAAATGGAAAACTGAATCAATTGAGTCCTTGTACAGCGAGTTGTGATTGGATTTTTTAAAAAAATGTAATTCAGGGAATGTACTCCCCAACACCGAGTCCTACTGCCAGGGAAGCATCAACAAGAACACTAATGGATATAGCTCTTACTTTGAACTGCATGCAAGACACAGATGATATGCTGTATTGTGCAATAGGATAGATGCCTGGCTCCCATCACATGTTCTGATGGAGAGTTTTACAGTCCTCCATTACAGCACTGGAAAAGAGTTGATTTCCTGAGTGCAAGGGACAGGAAAAGTGTTACCTTCAGGAAAATGCAAAAGATATAAGCGTTCTAAGAAGTTTCAGCTAAACACAGGGAATAGACTTTTTCTGAGACCATGCAGACCAATTGGCCATTAGTGCTATGATTTATTTTTTTAAACTTTCTAAAAGATATTTTCAGTACCAACACAAGTATTATTGTTCTCCCAATCTAGGCATTGCAATCAAAAACGGTCACCTTTTGAACTTAAATCTGATGTAACTGACAGGTTATTTAGCATGCTAGGTCCTGGACAAAGCATTAACACAGTCTTCAGGCTTGGTTTTCACCCCAAAACAGGCAAACTGAGAAATGGAGTCTCTCTCTCAAGGCCTCTCTAAGCAGATGTTGTACAGACCCTTAGATCAGCTCCTCAGAAAGAGCTCAGTTCTGCTTCAGTCTCTTTCCCCACTTTTCTGGGTGGCCTTTGAGGTCCTGGCTGCTGTTTCTCCAACCAGAAAATGTGTCCATTGATATTGATCTCTTTAGAATGGCCATGAAGTCAGTGGAGAAATTACAACGAGGGCATTACAGAAAACACTAGCACAATCTGCAGTGAATAATTTTTATTTGTCACTTTTATTAAGATTTTAAGACCTGGATCAATATTTTCACAGGCTCTGTAACACTCCTTGGGTTACATGACCACCACAGGTTTGCCTTGCTCTAGGAATGCCCCAGAATTGCCAGGGAGTAGTGGAGTGCCCACTCAGGTGAGTCAAGGGCTGCATCCACCATAGGAACACAGTCCAGGCTGGTGTCTTCTGTGGGGTGCAGGTCTGCAGACCCCAGAAAGGTTGGTGGCAGTGGCAGGGACAGCATTGCCACCCCCTTGACCATCACTGAGCATCACACTCCACCCTGACAGCCCCACCAGGCTCTGCAGGGCCAGGGATGGCCACAGGGCTGCTGGCAACATGGTCACAGTCAGACTTGGGTTCCAGAAGGAGGACCCAGGGTGCTGGGTGACTGCTGGGGTCAGGAATGTCTGGGTCACTGAGTCCCCTACATGGCTGACATGCTTCATTCAATAAGCTCCTCTTAAAACTGTTAGAATCTTGCCTAGCAGGGCTGCTCCACAATCTTTCAATTTTGTGATAAAATGCTTCTTTCTACTTCCCAGTTTGATTTGACCACACAGTGTATTTACCATGACAATTTCTATCAATAAAACATCCTTCTGTTTTGGGGCAGCTCATTTCCATGGGCCTTTGTGAGGGCAGTTGCTCAGCCAAGGATTGCTCTGGTTGCCTCACAGAAATAGCATGACCTATGTTCATGTGTGTCTTCTCCAACTTCTGCATTTCAGGGTGGTCCTGTGATCAGCCAGTTTTCCCAATTTTCTCAGCTCTAAGTTAGCACTTCCACATCTTTCAATGTGTCTGTTGCCTTCAGCTAATGAATCCCTGGTTCATTTAAAAACACACACTTGCACATTTCCCTTGTAATACCCACCCATTTCTATCCATCACTGTAACTCTCAGTATTTCAATCCTTCTCATATGATAGTCTGATCATGCTGAATATTGGCCTCTCCACTTTATAGCATCACGAAACATCATGATCATCCTCCAGACTTTTTTATCACTTTCTGCAGTGAAACTGTGAAATAAAATCTGTCCCCAAATGTGCTGCATTGTTTCCTTCTCAGCACTACTAGTGGCCTTACAATTACCAATAGCATTTGCTCTCCAAATTTGTGTCAGGGAAATTAATGTTCCCCAACACAATGCCTAGCAAAATTATTTCTACATTAGAGTTAAAGGGAACACTTGCAACATGTAAAACTGATCTTCAAGATCTGTTAATAAAATAATTTTCTTAATTTTTTCCCCAGAATGAATATCTAATATCTTCTATGTATGCTCCTTTATCTTAATATTTTTCAGCATTCTACACCTAAACATGTGTCATGCCTGCCTGGTGCATTTGCTTTCTTCTCTGCATACTGCAAATCCCTCAACAAGTATTTCTCAGTCCTTCTGGCTCTTGTCTTACACCTTTTTTCCTCTTTAATACTTAAATTCATGTAATGTATCCACTGTTCACATTCCTTCACTTTGATTTTTAATTTCTTTACCTTATTTCTTTCAGTCTTTATCTGTTTCAAATCTTTCTTTCTGATTTCATTAAATTATCTGGATAAATTACATTATTTTAGCTGCATCATCCATTTGACTGTGACTCTACTCATTAATAATTTCTCCTTATTCCTTAACTTTGTACCCTTTAGTTGTATTTTTCTACCTTTTACCTCTTTTCACTGTTGCTGTGAAATAAAACATGAGTTTTCTTTGGAGATTAGGTGCCTCTCAATAATCTCTCTGCATCTATTTGTTTAAAACTTTCCTTATGAATTACCAGTTTAGTTCCATAAACTGGAACCCGAAAACCATCTCAGTAGCCCAGTTCTTTATGTTATCATTGCTTTTTCTCTCTCACTAGGAAAAATAGCAATGCTAATGAGGTTCCCTGGTATGCTTCTCCTAAAATGCTACCTCTCTAGCCTAGTGCAAATATAACAATGCTGTATTTTTCTCACAATTAAGACTTTTTATCAATTTGTCTCTACTTCTATGCATGCCAGAGCCTAAAAACCAATATGCCTTTTTGCCCTCTGGGCCTGCTCAGGAGACAAGCCCACTCAATCTTAGTGAGAATACCAATCACACAATCCATTTTCCATGAGGGCCTAAAAAAGTTTCTTCTACTTGTTTGAAACTCATTTCCTCTTATCTTTAATCCTCTTTCAAATCAGATCTGTATTGTCTATTTTCTCCATTGAGTTCTAATCCACAGTTATCCTTTATACCCATATCTTATTTTCTTACATCAGCACACTCTTCCTCTCTTCTCCCTTTGTGTTCTGCCTTTCATGTTTTCTTTTCTGTAGCAGCTGTATTCTGTTACCTTATATTTCTTCTGATATACTAGTTTTTGTTCTGCTACTTCTTATTGGATGTTTCTTTGGATCTTCCTTTCCACCAAACTCTATTTTTCACATTTTCACCATTATAAGTTACCTTCATCTCTGCAATTACTTGTGCCATATTCTCCTGCTCTATCATGTCCCACATCTGATGTAGGACTTGCCTTATGGTTGCTCATCCAGTAGTCCCAAGTTCTCTTCTAAAAGTGTGAGTAACCTTTTGGCTGAAAGTACCTTCTGCCATAAATGCTCTGAAAGATGATACTCATCCCACAATTTCTGCAGCTGGTTATCTTTGCCCCCTGTCTTGCTTGAGGCACTAATATCTTTCATTCCCAATCCCTAGCATTAGCAAAATATTAGGGCAAAATGCAGACCTCCCACATAATCTTTTCCTGTATTTTTTTTAGTTTTTGCACATTTTCCATTATCTAAAAGAGTGAGAACACAGAGTGATCTGTCTGCATAAATCAAAATCTGTAATTAATTTGGTCAACGTTTTCAAAAACAGGAATTTAAACTTCCAAGACTGTATTTAGAAAATAGCTTGAATTTCCCAGATGCATGGCTGTCCACATTTCCCAGTGAATGAACTGGAACAAAATGGAAACTTCCGGGCTTCACTTTAGGCACCTTAAAACAAGAATTTACTAAAGATTATGTACTAAAATCCTTATAATTTAAAAGAACAAACATTGTCCATATAAAATGTGGAAATGAAGAAGTGGCTACAACCGTGACTTAGAAAGAATCTGTAGATAAACCCAGATTTTAAAAAATGCAAAATTTACTTCTATGATATTACTGGGAAGCTCTGCCTTTACAAGGACTGCAAATTAATTATACAGTCAGGCAGTAGTTGAAACTGCAGTTATATAGGGAAATTAAATAGGATGCAAACCTGATTATCACTGTATCCTTGTGATCCTTGACCAGAAAAAGGTAGCAATGATAAATTGAGACAAACAGTGTTACATTAACAGTACCTCCTTATGATGTGAAGAAGCAGTGAGATTTTCAGGAGGAAGTTTACCCAATATCAGAACAGCCACCTTTAGGAATTCTCAAAGTGTAATTGGGAAGGAAACTGTGCCAAAAAGATCATAAACACCATGATACAGCTGTGAGATGTCTATGCTATATAGAGAGAGCATCCTACTAGGAAAAGAGGATAATCCTTGTCACAGAGGTATACAGACACTGTATTTTTAGCATGTCTGGAGTTCCCAAGAAAGTTAGTGGAAATTTCCACCCAATAAGAAGGACTACTAGCTCCTTTCCCCAAAGAACACTTAAGAATAACTTGGTAACGAGTAAAAGTGTTTAAAAAATTCATTCTTAGTATTATTTTCTTTCCCCTAGTAAAGCAAAAGTTATAATTACTTGGTGAGAAATCATAGCTGTGAATAGCTAGTTATTGTTGGCATCACACCCAAGCACCACCACATTTTTCCCACCTACTGTGTAGCAGAGCTGGCAAGTCCCTGAAAATTAATGACCTACTCAGAAACAGATTTTTGGACAATGTTTTGTGAAGGCTGGAATGGTCTTTACTGCTAATACTGAGGTATAAGTAGCTATGCAGAACCAAGAGAACTCCAGGAAAGACTATGTAAGTGGAACAATCAATCCTCTCCATCTCTCCTTGTCTCCAGCATAGAGGAGTCAGTCATTGACTCCTGACTTACAATGTGAGATACTAGACTCCAGCATAAAGCTAATATTCTAGTAAAACAAAACACAAATTTCTGGTGAAAAGTGATGAAAAACAAGCCTAAAGGGCCTTTTTCTTTAGTTTTATCTGCCCACTTTTGTGTCTTTTTCTCTAACTATATCCAGAATAATTTGTTTTTTATTTTGCACACACATATCCTGAGACTAAAAAACACTATTTAGCAAGGCATCAAAAATATTTTTTTCTGGCAGACCTATGTTCAGGAACTTGTGCTGGTTATAGCACAATGCATTAATATTGCACAATATTGCACAATAGTATTAACCTGTCCAACATTCTTTGTGTGAATAGAATATCTGCCTTCAGTTACAAAACTCTTCACAGGAACTGTAGTGGCACAGAAACTGAGCAGACACATCTCCCTAAAGAGTGAAACAAAGAAATTACCTCCTTTTGAGGGAAATTGTTGCTATTAACACCACCACACTGAACATTTACTGAAAAACTATGTTAGACGGTGACGATCATGGAAAAGAATTTCATTGGAAATTCAAGTCTTCATGTCTCATATCCTTGTGAAAATATTTTAAATTCAGTGTAACAGAGGGTCTATGCAAATCAGAATCTGTCTGTTTACCTACTACACCTCCTTACTCCTGCAAAGCTGTAAATTACTTTATCAGTTACCAGGAAGAGGGACATGTGAGAAATGAGTCTGAAATACTTTCAAATTTTCTGAAATCTAAGGAGTTCAAATAATCATGGACTTGGGAAACAAATTATCAATCTGTTTTCTATCAGGAAGACAATTGCATCAAGAAGACTTACTTGGAGCCCAATGCTGAGTAATAAACCACCCATGCAGTTTCCATTTTTGACTTCTTGCTTTTGGGGGGGTGTGTGAAATAAGCTGCAGATGACAGTCAAAAGCACAGACTTTGGTAGCTTCTTTCCAATGAATGTATTTTCCTGGACACTTGCTGTTCTGGATTTTTACAGTGTGAAAGTAAAAAGAAACAGTTGTGCCATTTAATTGAGATTTCATTTGAAGGAATTGCATGATGGTTTCATTACTGAGATGGCAAGTACAGCTCAATCTAGTCAATATGGAATTTCCTTTTTCCATTCTCTGGATATAACAGGATACAACAGGCAGTGAAATAGGCACTTAGTCACTGGCTTTTTTTACAAATCTTTTTAATTCCCTTATTGCCCAATCTTGTAGTTGTGAACTTGCCAACATTTTTCTTGACATAATTCCTGCAAAAGCAGGCCCTTAAATGTGAATTATTATTAAAATAACCTTTAGCTGCTATCCATGGATTGCCAACCACAAAACTAGAAATTAAACATATACATATATATATATATATATATATATATATATATATATATATATATATATATATATATAAACAAATAATGTGACTTTTTTAAAGACACCATCTAATAGGCTAACTAAATATGATAGCTATCAGTCTGGTTCATGATATTACATCATTCTATTCCTCACAAGTCTTACCACCACAAGAAAGTTCCATTGACAGAATGTGCTTTCCTATATCCAACATATGCTTTAAGTACTGCAGGAACTAACTTTTGAGTACTCTCTGAGGGTATTCTCAAGTCTGGTCATAATTTCCAAGAAAATGCAGAAGCAATGAGATTTGCAGCCATAAGCTTAACTCTGTCTGCATAGAGATAATGATATGGAATTTGATTCAGAATTTTGGAGTTACTTTCTTAGTGACAGAACATCTACTGTGCATAGTCAGTCCACACACCTGTGTCCTAGGAATGGGTATTTGAGTCACTTTTTCCCTTCTCTGAAGAAATCTCACACTTTTTACTTGGCCTTTTACAGGTTCTTTCCCAGACTCTCTTTGGAGTTAAGTCTACTGAGGTTTTTGTCTTAGGTCTTTTGTCTTTGTACTTAGGTCTTTCCTTACCTTATGTAAATGCACATTCAGATGAACTCCAAATTACTACTTTTAAGAATAATAAATACTGATGATGAATAACAGGATGAAAGAGAAATACAAACGCTTAAGAAAAGACTGCAAAACTACTATACACAAATTTTCTATTGGTCATTTTGCAACATTTTCTAATTTTGTGGAAACAGAATAGACCAAAGCCAGACAGGGGAGAAAAAACAGTTATTTTATTCAAGTAAAACTAGCAGAATTTCACTGATAGCATTCAAGCATCAATGATATTGTATGGAATTAATAATTTGTATCAGAAATAGTGTGGCCAGTAGAACTAGGCAAGTGATAATCTCCCTGTACTCAGCACTGGTGGGGTTGGAACTTGAGTCCTGTGTTCAGTTTTGGGTCTCTCATTGCAAGAAAGAAATTGAGGTGCTGGAGTGAGCCCAGAGAAGGACAATGGAGCTGGAAAAGGGTCTGGAGCACAAGTCTTATGAGCAGTAGGTGAGGAAACTGGGGTTGTTTAGTGTGAGGAAAAGGAGGCTGAGAGAAGACCCCTTTGCCCTCTACACACACTGAAAAGGAGCTTGTGTCAGGTGGGAGACAGTCTCTGCTCCCAGGTAAAAGCAACAGGATGAGAGGACATGGCCTCAGGTTGCACAAGGGGAGGTTTACATTAGATATTAGGAACAATTTTTTCGTGGAAAAGGTTTTCAAGCATTGGAACAGGTTTTCAAAGGAACTGGTTGAGTCACCATTCCCGGAAATTCTCAAAAAACGTGTGGATATGGCATTTGAGGACATGGTTTAGTGGTGAACATGGTGGTGGTGTTTGTTAGATGATCTTATAGGTCTTTTCTAACCTTAAGAGTTTCAAAATTCTATGTTTTTTCCTGAAAAGAACAGGTATCACTTGAAGATATTGGGAAATTGCATTGTGTGACCAGTACTGGATCCATAATGAGATACATTTACCAAATATAATTTTTTTTAAATAGATAATACAGACTTTCATTAATGACCTTGATTTCTTATTAAAGCTTCCATCCAGTTTCTTCAGTACTGTTCCATGCCTCTCTTCCTTGATGATTTGACTCTTTTAAAACACCCTATTTCCTCTGAGGATGAAAAAAATAGGGAAATGAATCCTCATGTAAGAAGAAACAAGACCTCATCTCTGATTTTTTCCAGATTGTCTCTCCTTTCATATGTCTTTACACTGCACTGTACCTTCTCAGGAACTTGTGTTCACTTAATGGTCTATTAAAACCTGTATATTCAATGAAATCTATACAAACACATTACTTCCATTACTTACTATTTTCACAGCAATGTTAATGATCAGCAAGAGCTTCATCAGGATTGCAAAAGTACTGATTCATTCTCTAAATCAAAGGCACTATTCAATGTTTATATACCTTTTAGGCCATTCTTTTTACCCATGGCAAGTTTTTGTATGTTTGATTCTAAAGACAGGTAACGTATGTGAGGATTCAGACATGTTTTGCAAACTCCAAATACATTCTGAAAAACAGAGTATGCAACTCTTTCCTCTTTCACTTGCTGCAGCCCCCTCTTCTCAACCTCTCTCCTTCATACATTTTTTATTAGTGCTGTAATTTAAATATAAAATGAGCTTACCATTCACCTAGGCTAATCAGATCTGACTGCATATGAATGATATTTGGGAATATGCCCTGCATGAGGAAATTTGCTAACTCCCTGAGGTCATAACTTTACTGTTGAGGTTTATGATCAGGAAGACTAATCAGTCTTTTGATGCAGACTTCAGAATTTGATTATTATGAGAATAAGTTTTTTTCCTCCAACTGTTGAAAGAAGCTAGAAGTACAACTCACTGTTTTATATCCATTTGATGGATTATTTCATTTTTTTTCCTCTAACTCTACTTTAGGAACCAGAACTGTGTTCTAAGAAAAGAAAGAAGAAATAAATGTAAAAGATTTTGTGAAGTGTAGAAAGTGCTCCAGCCTTTTTTAATTGTGCCATACAAATGTAAGACAAGCATAAGCCCACAAAATTGTGTGGTAGCACACAAGAATCTTAAAAAGTACATGAAGTTGGACAGTTTCTTGCCTGGCTACATTCTCAGGTGACCTACATTGAGAAATACTTGAAGAATCAAATGATTTTCAAGGTCCCTGAAGTCCAGAGATTTCACCCATGCACTCAGATGCACGGTTTTGGAAAGAAAAAGCAAACAGCTTGCATACTTATTGCACAAAGTCTTGTGGATAAAGGGTCTGAATTGATAGTACACTTTCACATCCTAGGATTTTAATGGTTTTTAAGTATAGAAAGGCCCCATGGCAGTGAAATTCCGAAATCATGCTGACTTTTAAGCAAATGTCTGATGATGTAGCTTAGCACATAACTATGCACTGAAACATATATTGGACTGGTTCCTAGCAGTGACATGTTTTACATGCTTGCAATGCAGTCTGCTCACATGCCTTTCTAAATCTCATTTACTTATCTTTGGGTCAAAAATCAGGGTGCCACCTGAAGCATCACTGGCAATGAAAAGTAAGATATTTAGCATGTGTGAGCACATGTGTCATATCTTCTGAGGTAGTAGAATTCATAAAAAGATTCCACTTACATTAATTTAACAAATAGGAACCCAAGCCATGGCTCATGTCTGTAGAACACAACAGAAACACAGTCTCTCCTCCAAAAACCTTACTCTAAAAGAATGAGAAAATGATAGAGATTAAAAAAATGCTTGAAAATATTTCAGATGATGATAAGAAGTTAAATTAATCTTCGTCTGCTACACAGTTGTGGTTGCACCCTAGCAGGCTACCCACTGATGTTTTTTGCAGGCATCATTTTGAAGAGAGCTGTGAAACAGAAAATGTGAAGTGGCTTGGCTTTGCAAGTTTTACAGGGAGCTCTTCCTGGTTGCATCCTGCAGCATCACTTGACAAATTTTGATTAGAATCATTAACAACTGAAAAAGACCTTTGCAGTGAAATTATGTAGGATGACCATCAGGATTCTGCTTCCTTTCCTGATTAGCTATTAGTGTTGGTAGTCAGCACTATACAAGACTTAAATTTATTACAGTAATGATGGAAATTAACAGAGAGGAAAAAATAATTTATAAGATCCTCATTACTACTGGGCAATTTTTTTGTATTTTTCAAATCTTTAAGTAACTTCCCTAACATTTTCCTCAGTTGATATTTTCACTTATCTTTCCTTTCTTCTGTAGAGTCAAGTAAAAATCTTAAGTTCTAATCAAGTAAGTAATCTAACATTTTTTTCAGTATTTTTAAGTGCAACTCAGCATGAGGTTTCTTGCATAAAAATTTAAAGAAGTCTGTAGAACTTATATTCTTTGATATTCAAATAATTCTGCAGAAAAAAATTGTTCCCTTCTGGGCCTGTTAATACAAGCTGAATTCAGTGGCAGAAAGCAAGCAGCTAAAATTGACTTCAATATATGAAATAATTACAATTAAAAAATAGCACTCCCTGTTAGTTCCAGAAATAATAATAAAAGTTTGCTTCATACACATTTTTTTAATTACAAACTGGCATTTTATTCTAAAAATATTTTCAAACTGCAGGCATCTGTATTTGAAATGTCTCTAGCTTTACATTATGAAACACAGCTTGTCAGGTTTTTTCTTTGGTACATATGATTTACAAATGTGCCACATCAGCTCCATGCTCCTTATTTTAAAATTATTTATAGTTTTATGGCTCGTACTTACAATATAATGCCAATAGAAATGGCTTTCACCAAAGGGCTTAATCCTCTCCATACTTAGCATATTAAGAGCTCAATGGTTCCTCATATTTATGTATGTAAAGGCACTGAATATGTAAGTGTTCCTCACTTGAAAAGTGTTGCATAAAATTAGTTGACAGAAAGGGTACGAAACAGGTCCCTGTTCTGTTCCTCTCTTGGTCAGATCTGTAGTCTGTGGTGCCATGTACAGCAGCTTTAGTTAATTTGAGTGTGATTCATGCACATGTTAGTATTAATTTTGATAATAACAGTGCGTATTCTGAAATGCTCAATTGGATTTTGCTTCAATAAGAAAGATGGAGGAAAAAAAGTCAAGGATATCAAGAGCTGGCACAAGAAGAACTGTACATGCAAAACTACGAGTATAATTGAAAGGCTGAATTCAAGCTCTTTTGAGCAGCAGAGCAGTTTAATCTGGAGGAATCTTGATCACATAATGGCAACCAATTCAAAAAGACACTCACTCCTAAGGATTATGATAGAGGAAATTATTTGGGGCCAAGGGACCTTCGAGTGTGTGAGATTTTATCATCATTAGTACATATTATCCTCAGTAAGAACAGTAGGATTTAGCAAAATACAAATAATCTCTCACAATGTTTTCTTAGCAAAATGTAGTACTTTTTAAAGGGAAAAAAGAAAAAAGCTTTGGGTACTCAAGCAGTTTGGGACAGTAATCTTCATGCCAAACTCAATTCTTAAAGTACATGGAAAGATGGAACGCAGAGGCTGGCAGAAAAGATTTAGAAGTTCAAACAGGAAGGTAAATGAAGCAGTGCAAGGAAAGCAAAACAATTTCCACTGACTGATCACCATAGTCCAATTAGAGCACCAGCATTGTATCCAGTTCCCTCACCTAAGAGCCACTGAGGCATAACGACATAAAAGAAATTACTGAGAGAGTAGGAAAGCAACAAGCAGTGGAAAGTTCCATGAAGTGTTCCTGCTGCAGTTGGCTTACAGGGATGCTCAGAAACTGACACTTCACGTATATTTTGTCATAAATACATCACTCAGGAGATCTGAATTAGAGTCAATGACATCTGTATTGAATGACTTTGATAGCAATGAACTGCTTAGTATTTTTACCTTTAACATAGAAAATTATTTCCAAAGTAGTTTTTGGACATTAGCTCAAAACTTTTTAAATTGTCTGACTAAGGTATATGTCTCACAGTGCATAATGCCAGTAAAACTGTTTTTCTGAAGTCAAGTCTTTGTTGTGACTCTTTCCCATTTTAATAACATGGAAAAGTTGGATTGTTTTTCTGAGAATCTGTTGCTTGGCATAAGAGAGACTAAGTTACTCAATCATGCATTACATTTCTAAAAATGAAGGGCCTAACCCACATCATAACTTACAGCTCCAATTTGGTGTCCTAAAGAGTACCATATTTTATTAGTCTAACCTTGTCATGGTCATTCATGGTGATAGAATGTGACTTTTTTAGAAGTGTATACGTGCTGAAACACAGACACAGACCATACAGTGGCATTTGGCTTACAGGGTTAGCTGTGCCTCCTTATCCACTGTGAAACATGAACCCTTCATTCTCACTTCCATATTGACAATCTTCTGTTCTCCATCTGCCCTTTTAATGGTTATTTCCCCCTTTTTTGGTATAACTATTGTAACTTTTGTTTGAGTTGATGTTGCTTGGCTAGGAAAGATGTTGGGCTTGGGCACAGATCATGTAGGTTGCTGTACATGGTATGACTTACAGGGAGTGGAATGACAGTGTCAGCCTTACTCTTCACCTTCTCTGTATTCTTGGGAGGAGCTGGGGCACTAAGAAATATCTGGGCAGAGAAAACCACCTTATTTCCTCTTCCAGCAAGGAGACCTGTAAAAGGTCAATGGCTCAATGGCTCTACCACTACTACCTGGCTCAGGTCACCTCCACTCCCCTTTGGAGCAGCAAACAGCAAAGGTGTCTACTTCCCAGGTGTACTCTGGGTAGTGCAAAAGGTATTTCAAGCCAATTCTTGCCTTGTTATGCTGTTAATTGTATTTTGGCTTCCTCTCATTTTCCATTTCATCAGTCTCCAGAGCCTTTCATTTGTGATTAGCTTTTGAGCACTGGTCTAAAATGTGCCTGCCCATATAGAGCCAGTCTAGAGCAATGGCTTCTAAGGAAGTGTAGCTCAGGCAGAAGCAGCTTTCATACAACTTCTAGTTGCCATACAGTAAAACAGATTTTAAAATTGTAGAAGTATATAAGATTTAATTTTGAAGGCAAGATTTCTGTTTCTGCATGGCATATAGTTCTTGCTATTAATAATTAATGCCTTAATATCAGTTCATAATTAATAACTTACCTTATTTTTAAAAATAAGGTAATAACTTCCCTTATTTTTAAAAGTCACGTAGAATTAACTTACTGGACTTATTTTTTAAGGACCTATTAACAAATTTCACTATTGAGGCTTGTCATTTTTAATACTAGGAATTTTCTAATAAACAAGATCAAAATCTCTTAACCTTGGTGCTTTATAATGGGGTATCTATGAAGTCTTACACACCAACACTGTTTGTTAATTATATATGCATAAAATATATAAAGACATTGATTGCCATATATGTCTTCCACGTATGTGTATATGTGTATATACACGTATAATATATATATCTGTGTGTGTACATACACATACAAAAGACACTAAAATATATATAACTAATTGGTACGTAAAGATATCAACAGTTTTGGAACCTTACTTAGTCACCAGTAAGGCCAATTTTTAACAAAGCCAAGGAAAATACCTTTGTATCTAAGCTGGCATTTTATTTTCACATCTTATTGCAAATATCCTTCTTGTACTTAGTACAGGAATAACATGTAAGGATAGGGTCACACCATCACTACAGGCTGATCTTTATTGTTTCATAAAATAAAAAGATGTTTAATATTATTAAATACAAGGAAGGTGATATTGAGGAATGAAAACAGCAAGTCAAATTGAAATGAACAAGGTCATTATCCTAAACCACAGCATCACTGGAAAATTTTTCAAAATAATGATTATTGACTTATGTCTATTTCCAATGTGGTGTAGACAGAGAATATAGTCCTTGAATAGAGGGATGTATAACAGTGTCAGGAGTGGTAATTTTTGAGTTATACAGTATTAATTAGATCATTGCTGAAACACACTGCTGTCTGCACTTCTAAAGGAATCTTGGTAGCAGGGTCTCAGAAAAGAACTACAAGAATAGAAAATTATCTGTTCATGTGCAATGAGAGAGTGACAGAAGCTCTATTCATTTAGTTAATTAAGAAAGTGACTGGGTCATTTTCTATGAATATCCATGTGGAGAAGAGATTTTTGTTAACAAATCAAATTTTAGCACTGCAAAGGAAGGCATAAAAAGACCCAAAGTTTATATTGGAGATGACAAATGGAGTTTTTCAGCCATCTAGTATTCTGATAAACAGAAATCAGGCTTCTCATAATCTCCATTTTCAGCTGATGACTTCTCAGTTTACACCAACATTTTATATTTTCTCTATAGTACCATTCTGAAATGATTTGCAGCTCTTACAGCTCAATCTCCTGTGTGATTCCCTGGGTTCTCAAGGCAATGTAGTTATGTTCATTGGCTATCCTGATTATCTAAGCTTCCCAACTCTATACTATCAGGATACTCCATCCCCACTTTTCTTTTATGACTATCAGGGAAAAGATTTCTCTTAATACAGATGGTTCCTTTTCAATATTGTCCTAAATCACCTACCATGGTCATCTCACAGTTGAGCTCTTAAATTCCACTTTCTCCAAGCAAGTAGGCAGTTTTCTTTTCAGCAGCATAATGAGTGCATTGTAAAGGAGCAGAGAGAATATACCTCCTTTATTTCCTTTCTCTAGAAAATGAAGGCATTCTATTCAAAAGCAAAGAGAAAAAGAAGAAAAAAAAAAACCCAAAACAGAATAGAACAGATTAAGTTAGTTTGGCACATCCTGCTTTGGTAAGCCAATATTCCACTTCCCTTTTATCTGCAGCTTTAATGGTCTTTTCCTTCAAAACCTGTTTCAAAACTACATGCATTACTGGGCCAGACTGACAAATCTGCAGTTGAACATAGCAGCTTCCTCTTCTCACACACAGGCAAAGCTTTTGTCTTTGAACCTAGTACTATCACTAATTCAGTAAACTTGATTTATAATAGTTATCACTAGATCTGTATTTTGGTGCAAATTCTCTAAAATGACAGCCACTACTGTGTTTGTTCCCCTTTTATTAAAACTTATATCTGTTTTAGTTATTTCCATTATTTCAATCACATTTATACTTCATTTTTCTCCTGTTGCCAGTAATTGTCAACTTACTGAAAAGCAGAGTAAATCACTCTTTTCTTTTGTGCCAATAGCTATGGTTTCTTTAAACTTTTTATCATTCAACTAATTATTTTTGGTTTTTAGCTTTTCTTCATCCTAGGTATATCTATCCTTCTGTTCAGTGCATGAAAACAGGGAATTGCTGTAAAGTAATCATCTTTTTAACCTGTAGTTTGTCTGCTGCTTCTCAGTGGTCATCTATGCCCATCTGGTGGTTAAATGCAAGGCAGCTGATTACTTTCAGTGAGGCTTGAGCTAGTGTGATTTTACATGACTGAGGTGTGTTTACAGATAATTTCTGTGCTTCAGATGACAGATGGTCACTTGTAGAGCTGTTGCTATTCACCAAAGGCATGTTCTGTACTAACAACATACCAAACTCTGACTTTTTGAAATACCTAATCCACCTAAATGTCTAAATCTCTGCATCCTTCTAATTAATTTTCCAATTGCCTGGTCTGACGTTACTTTTTTATAATGCCTTCCTTAAATGTAAACTGTACTAACTCTTTCAAATGCCCTCCAGTTGTGTCAGAAATTGTTGGTGAAGAAATAGGTGTGCAGCAACAACACAGAGATGTAACTGTGTCTTCAGAATGGTATTTTCTAAAATATAACTGAAAGAAATGTAAGATGAAAGTCTGTAATAATGACGTATTCTACCAAAATGTCTTTCTCTAGTATAAGCAATGAATCAGGTTATTTGAGAAAGCAATTATATTTTTCTTCAAGAAAGAGTGATAAAAACCATGATTCCTTGCACTTTTATTTAAAACTGTGAAAATTAAGAAAAAAAATCCTCAGACTGTTGGGGAAATGACTGATTAGCATTCAGTTTTCGAAATGTTTTGACCCCAGCAGTATTCAGGAGGTATCACATCGCACTGAATGAAGAACACAAACTATAATCCAGTCTAGGAGCCACCTCCTCTTAGTAAATATTTTCTTTTGTCACCTTTTTATGTGTGGAGTCTGCAGAACCCAAAACTCTGAATTTTTGAACTAAAATTCTTTGTGATCTCCTCCTGTGATCTCTCCCCACCTTTTATTTAAGTGAAGTGATTCCAGAACAAAAGCCAACCAAATGTTCTACGCTTTTTGGTGGCAGAAGGTGAAACATACTTTGGGCTGCAATTTTTAAGCATGAACTTGATACTGGCTCCTGTTTATTTCCAGAACTAAAAGAACTTCTAAGAAGATTAACTATAAAACTTTATTAGTTGCCTCTCAGCTATTGACTAATACTCTCCCCAGGCATGCATTTTTCATACTTTGACAAAAGTACCTACCTGAGTGAAACCATGGTCCTTTTGATGTCAAAGGCAAAGCTCAGTTTCATGACTGGATTTTAGCCTCTGGTTATATTTTCAAAATACACACTTCAACAGTATAAAATGTCCTGTAAATCCCATGCCAACACAACCAGCACCCCACATAGTAGGACATTTTTACATTGGCATGAATAGTCCTGGCACCTCCCTTCCTGTGGGTTTGCTTTTTCTGTACATAGACATTTAGCTTTAAATTTTTAGAGGAAATGTTATTTATACGTCTATCTACATAACATCTACATCAGTGCAAACAACACTGGTAATAAATAACAATACAATTATGCTTGGTTTGCTTTTTACTTTGCCTTTATGTTAGCCCTAACCAATGCTGCATTGATTTTACATTTCTTAAGAGCTTTTCTATTTTAAAGTCCTCTGCAGTGCAGGCCTCTGTTACAGCAGAGTGGTTCTTGACCCTCATCATAATGGGAATGTTCTCAGTCCCAGCAGCCTTTCTGGCACTCTCACTGGAGTGGAGTGCTCATGATACATTCACTGTAGTGTGGTGAGTAATACACATTTAGAATTTGGCTTACTCCATTATATTTCACATCACTGTAAAACCCACCAGAAATAAGTAAAGTACTTTTTAATGGACACTGTGTTGTTTCTATAATGTACATCCTTCTTGAGAAAAGATTTTTTCCTTTTCCCTTTTAGGCTGAAGAGATCCTTTTGATCACAATTTGCTCTTGATTTGACTGAGTGCGGACTCCTACTTACCAAAAATTCCCACGGGCTTGGCTCACCATGATATCAGAGAATACAAGCTTTCTTCAACCCATTAAAGATATAGCAACCAAGGAATAATAAAATGCAATTCTGAAAGGAATAATTACAGGTTTTAACACAAGGATCACATAAAGATAGACCCAGAGAATCAGGGTGATGGACCTGTGCTCTTTCTCCAGTCTTTTTTTTTTTACAGCATCCTTCTACTTAGCAACAGCAATACATATTTATAAAAACATACAAAAAAAGCTTTTCTTCTATCAGAAGGATTTCTTTTCATTAATGTAAGTTGAATAACAGGTAACTATATTTCTCAAAGAAGAAACATAGGTGACTATATTTCTTAAAGAAAAAAGCAGCATTTAAAAATTATTCTAAACTAACCTCCTGTGGTAAAAAACCCTCATAAAACTAGACATGAACCACAGGCACAAGAGCTTTTGGCATGGAACATAGTTATAGGAACAGCAGTAAAAGGATTAGTTGGCTTTTGGGAAAATTGTCCCTTGCAAAAATAGATAATCCTCACTAGACTTGAATAATAGACAATTTTATTTAATATACAATCAACAGTTCTTATGTTTAGAGATGTTGTCTCTTTTTTACAGATCACCTAGTGTGAGCATGAATATATGGAAAATATAGATAGAAAATGTAAATACTGAAATGGAAGAGCAGACTCATCCTGTTTTTATAACAAACAAACAAGCAAAGGATCAAAAATTATACATGGGATATACATGTCTTACATGTGGAGACTGCTTGTATTTTCCCACTCCCTACAGTGTTTCTGTATGTAGTTACACTGCATTATATACATTTCTAAAATGCCAGAGAACTGTCATACACTACTCTTGTTTTTATTAGGTGAATAACCTATGCCAGAGCTCCTTGATCAAACACCATTCAACAGTCACACAAAATTATATTAAACAGAACAGAAAAAACTTTGCTATCAACACTCACTATAAATATTATCTTCTTACTCAACTGATCTGCTTCCTCTCTGATTATTAGGTTTGTATCAACTGACTTTGTTGACATTAAAACCTTTGTTTAACTTTATTTTTATAAGCCCCACAAACCTAAAAAGTGCTTATCACTGCATTTACTCACATTTGTGCAAAACTAAAACAGTTGCTTGTTTGTTCTAATCAGAGTCATGTTTTTCAATCCTATTAAAAAAATAGAATTAAATGCAAATCACCAGGAGAGCAACTTATCCACATTTTCATAAGTGGTGAAAAAATGTAGACAAGAAATATCTCATTTTCATTATTTGCTCTCACAGTTTGCAGCTTTGGCAGTTTACACAATTTTTTTTTTTTTTTTTTTTTTTTTTTTTTTTTTTGCTTTATAAACTGAGCTCTTTTATTTTTGGACTGTGGAGACTCAGCAAACATGAAACATAAGGATATCAGTTTTATTCACTTTTCAAATGAAAAGTAAGCTTTAGCTGTTCTTGAAAATCCATTCCCAATCCTATGGTTCATGAAGCACAAACTGCCCCACCATGTGAGCTGTGCCTTCCTGCACACCTGACCTACTCCAGTTTCCTGGCCTATCTTTCTTCACAGCTCAAAGAGAATTACAGAAGATAAGTTCTGATGCAGTAGAGTGGCTACAGGGTACTGAAAGCAACATTAAATAAATGAACTATTGTTAGCTATCAGTTTGACTCTCTGCCAGCCAACTAAATTAATCACTTTGAAAAATTAAACAAAAAGAGGTTTAATTTGACATGACTGTTGTTTGAGTTTCTGCTTTTTTGTTTTAGTGGGGACCCAAGGCTGATGCCATGCCATGCTAGGGAGAGAATAAGAACCACATATTTGTGCATTACCAACCCATAACTAATGCATTAAACCTTCTTATTTTTCACTTCTATTGTTTGCTTTTGGAAATCCGTAGTGGAGACACATAATTCTACAATAAAGCCCCTGGATATTTTTCAATTAAAACTTCGCTATCCTATTAAAATATTTAGCTTGTTTTCTTTGCTTTTTATGTAGTAAATAAGCCCGTAGGGGTACTGAATACAGATAACTAAACAATTTTGGGTCTTTTAGCAGTTTATGTGTGCCCTTCAATCTCTTAGAAAAGGCAAAGGGACAGAAAGGCAACAAAATGTTTTACACAGTGAATTTGGCTTGGTTGCATAAAATGTTAATGTTGGAGTAAACCACCAGTTTGGCAAATAAAGTTAGCATGAGGCCTGTTGCCTGGCCATTTACAGTTTTGTGTTTCTTCCCTTCAATAGGTTTCTTTTCCTTGTTGCTACTTACAATAAACACTCTGGGCCAAATTTTCCACCCTGCTACAGCATGTGACCACATTGGCACTAATTCAGTAACACTGGTGTAACCAAGGCAGAAGAATTTGCTCTTCACATTTATAGTCTCCCTTTCATCTGAGGATATCAAAGAACTATCCTGACCAAAATCAGGTTCCAAGATCTCAACCCTCCAAAGCTTTGTGAGAGAGTAGAGCCAGCCTTTGCAGCCAGATCCATTTCTGATCCATATTTGAGGTACTTCTGCCTCGATCTGAGAGATGTGATTAATTACAACACACCCTACAGAATGGGAACCTGAAATTAACATTGAGAATTATTAAAACCTGTGGCTTATTTCAAAATCAACTTCTTGTTTAGAGACATAATTGTGGTTCTAGAGGGCATAAGCCTAAAAAAGTTCTGAATATTTTATTTTCTGCTTAGTGCAAACCCAATTGCATGAATAGTTTTGCCTGAAAGAAAAAAAGCCTATCTAAGGAATTTGAAAACTTAGTTCAAGTTGCCTGCAGAAAGAATTTTAAAAAAATAAATTGTTACTATGAAACACATTATTCCATGCCTTCTAATCAAAACAGCAGAAAACCATTTCAGTTCCTTCAGTCAATCATTCAATTTAGTCAATATGATAAATTTCCTGCAAGGTTCATAAACTAAAAAGTCAAAGAAATACAGAAGTGTCATCACAGAAGAGAAATAATTCATACTTTTAAAAGAACCTGCAGTAGTGGTCATTTGGATTGAGCTGGCTTCCATTACAAGGGTTTGTTTAAAACATGCCCTGTCCTGCTTAGTGACCCTGGCTTTGCCAGACACAGAATTCACCTGAGCAGATGGCTGGGCTGATCTGGAGACAGCAGAGCCTGTTTCAGCTCATGAGGATGGAAGTAAGAGGCATAACGCTTTCTCCCTCCTTGCAGAGGAAGCCAGGGAGGCCAGTGAAGTTTCCTATGACCTTGTTCATGAGTAGACACTGAACTCACAGTTTTTTCAGGCTACTATAAGTTGTATTTATTAAAATAAATAAAAAAAAGAAAAAAAAAAGAAAAAACAACAAATTTTAAAGATGAACATAGGCTGAGGAATGACTCAGTAGAAGTGAATCTTGAACTGAATTAATGGCCTTTAATTTTTCTCACTGGTTTCTAAAAGCTGGGGGGAGGCACAAGGGGGCATGGGGAGAGGAAGGGAAGAATAATTACTAGAAAATACACAGCTAAGAAATTTAAATACCCCAGCCTTAGCATGGCACAACACCCCTTCTCTACAGAGAATTCAGCTGTGGGGCAGATGAGAGCAAAACATTTTTAAAAGCTGTAAGTCTGCTTATGTTGTTCTAAAGTATGACCAGAATGCTAATGGGGCAGAGCCAGGCTCTGTTTCATGGACCTCCCACTGAGTTTATGCTTCATGCACTGCACAAAAAAACAAGTTTTGCATGTTAGACTGAAATTAACTCTTCCTTTTCCTCCTTCTAAATGAAGAAAAGATGATGCTGCTGTGGGAATCCAGTTCCCTCAGCTGCTCCCCACACCACCATCCAGGCTGCCAGGAGCAGTACAGCTATCAACAGCAGCTTCTCTGCCATCAGCATTGCACAGAAATCCTTCCAGCAAAAGGATTTCCAGTCTCAGGATTTCTATCTGCCTAGATCACCCCTGGGAGCTGCTGGAAAGCCATGTCAGAGAGACTTCCCTGGCACAGGTTTTCATGGATATACAACAAGCAAGTCCTCTTGACAGAGGACTTTTTTCACATTAAAGTGAATTTTAATTTTAGGTTAGAAATTAATAGATGTAAACCAGCATAAGTATCAGACAGACTCTTCTCTCAGAATGGGTGACTGAAAAAAGGTACCTATCTTTTTGCAGTCCTTTCTATGACTCAAGTCTGTTCCTTTACCACTTGCACTTTACAGGCTGAAATTTTTCATTGAATAATTGCCAACAGGCAACAGTTACCTTTTTATTTTCTGCGTTTTATAAAATAGCCCTGAGCTGTAAGCTCTTAAACCCAAATCAGCTACTTTCACGATTTCAGCATTTAGAACTTGAGAGCAACCTAAAAGGTTGATGATAGCTGTCTAATGCTTCAGTGCTTCTGACAGATTAACTCCTGGTTCGCTCCTTTGAAAGGTGGAAGAGATTTAAAGGAAGTTTTAGAAGCAATAATATTATTTTCAAGTTACTGAATGTAACATATTTTTCATTTTAGTATATATACATAGGATTTTGAATGGTAGTAATATAAGTGTTACTTGAAGTTTCCCCTGAGAAAGTACAGAACTATTGTATTCAACTTTTAGAACATTTCTCCTAACAAAAGAAATATGTGTACACAGGTTCTAGGTCAACATTATTCAAAAGAAGGTCCCTGTGTATTTTTGTAACAACTGCCCTTTCTTTTAATTTCATTTGCTCTACAAATCTCAGGTTAGTAAATGCTAGGAAGTGATGATTTTGTGGTATTTGAGATTAGATTAATTAGCTCTGAGAAATAAAATTTACATGCTCAGAAACACATATTATACACTCTTCTAAGTTATACCTTGCTTCACAAAAGCAGTAATAAGACCTGAACAAAACCATATTGGAGAAACCAAAGACTTCCAAACACTTTCTTTGGAGTAGCTGAGCTCTAAGCATAGGGAAAAGAGAAAACTAATTACATTTGAGATCTGTACAGACCACTATGAACCTATCAGGCCCTTTTACTCAAAAGTGAAAAAGAGAAATCACATATCATAGTACAGAGCCTAAGGAACACTAAAGAATATCATCTTTTCCTCAGGGCCTCCATGCAAAGCACACTTGAACAGAGGCACTAGTGTTCCCTAAAGCCTTTGTGTTGCATCCAGGAAGGATGCAGACACTTAAAGCAAGACTGAAGTTGGAACTGAGACCCTGAGACTAAAATTGGAATCCAAATAAGTCTCATCAACTGTTGCCTAATCTTGAAGCTGCCTAAATTTACTCAGTGTATATATATATATATATATATATATATGTATATATATATATATATGTATATATATATGTATGATTGATTCAGTGCTTTTTCTGATATTTCCAGCCTATTTATGGTCTGGATCCAGAAAAAACACTAGCTTAAAACCTCTAAGTAACTAAATGCAACAGACATTCAGAGAGACATTTAACACATATTCATGGAACTGGGCTTACTAGAGGCAGGAGTTGTAGATATCGCGTTTGTTCTTTTTTAACGACCAGAGGTGGGTGCACTCCTTTTTAAAGAAGATATGACACCATTTACCCAGGAAGGTAGAAATGCAAATTCAGCAACATAAGGACATAATTAGAGAGCACTCAGATTGTGCCCCTGGAGCTGCTGGCTGATACAGAGGCTACCATACAAAGATCAGTTGTGATACTGCAATTTACAGCCCAGGGTATGTTTCTGAGTGGTAGCAACACAGACCATTTGCCAACCAGATGGAGTATTCTAGGTCCTGGTGTTAGCTCCTGAGCTTGGAATAAGGACAAAAATTCAGAATCATCACTGTGTCATATGTAAACAGGAAGGACACAAACAGGTTTCTTCTTGGCTTTTTTGGATATAATACCTCGAATGCTTTTCTGGATGGTGTCACAACTTCAGTAGTATAGGCAGGATGTAGTTTGAAGGCATCTTGTGGGAAGTAGAAAATTATCATTTCCTGTCCTTGGTCATATGGAAGTCTTGACTCTCAGTAAATGCTCCTCCCATCAACAATCCAAAGTGGAACAAACTGCAGCTCTACATCATCACCTCCATGTCCCCTTGGCAGAAAGAAACTGATGAGTACAGCCTGAGCTCAAAGCCCCTGTGTGTTATGGCCCAGCTCCTGACCAGATCACAAAGAGACCAAGACTACAATGTCCATTTCAGAGTCCACTTGACTGCATGCAGATTTGCCCCCCAAGACAATGGCTGTGATCTCAAATCTTTCAAGTCCTCAGATTGTTAGTCCTTGAGCTGTCAGCCAATTAAGAGAAGCAGATGACTATCACACTATCAATAAATGTGTAATCAAATAGGTTTCTCATGAAAAGGGTTCTAGACAGGTGTCCAAGGTTATAAATATAAATCCTTTGAAGCTGTAAGTCAGATTTGTTCCTTCAGCAGAAAATCAAGATTCCTAATGTTTCTTTCTGGCCCTCTGCAGAAAGCTGCCTGTGCAGGTCTCTTGCAGATGTTATTTTAGTTTATCCTGTCTTCCCATGCTTAGCACAGCTAACTCTAGCACTTAGCACAGGATGTGGGATACAGTCTAGAGTGACTAACTTAAAAGTGCCTAATTTTTAAGCAAGATTTAAAAGCTAGCCATTAGTCTCTGGTCTGAACCAATTATTAACTCTTATGAAAGTATAAGTGTGTTCAAAGAAGCTCTTTAAATAACAGTCTGTGAATAAATTCCATGCTGTTCTGTTTTGGCTCAGCTAGGTAGTGTTTGCAGTACGCTGAGAGACTTCTTACATAAAAAGATCTGAAAACTTTGCTATTTCAGGTCAGTAAGTCAGGGACCTATCTAATACTTAAACTAAGGGAAAAAATTCTTACAGAGTGCTTGACTGAAATCTATTTTAAAATTTAAGTTAAACCAATGCAACTCATTTCTACAAGCTCAGGGCATGCTGTCCTGCATTTATTCTGCATATACAGACTTCTCCAAAGGGAACACAGGGCATAAGATCCCAGGTTTGAGAACAGTCCATTCCATATAATCCTGAATTAACTTTCTAAAAGGCCAGCCAGTGTTGGTTAATGCCATTCTGGCTATGGGTTTAGTACATGCTGTTCTCTCTAATACCTCATTGCTCTACATTCTTAATTCACTTGAGCACTGTGCATGCTCAGTTTTGTTGCAACATTCATATTTCACCTAACATGCAAAATTCCCTTTGCCATCACTAACAGGTCTACCAGGAGATTTGCAGATATTATACCTCCTATTCATAGTAGGCAGCTTGGCTTATTGCTCTGGCCCTATCAAAATTTTACATTCAAAGCCATTATGTGTCAGAAAGCAGGCACAAAGTGGACTGTCTTTATTTAGCATGGCTGCTAAAAACCAAAGAATAAGTGGCTATATGAGAAGGGAACTAAGGTAGATATAGCAAAGGACACATCCTCTTCCATGTGTCACCAGTTGTCACTGTATTCTTGAATGATCTGAAACCCAAATTTTAGGAGGGATGGAAGCCTAGAAATAAAAAATCTGCTCACTTTTTAACTGAAACTAAACTCAAGTTTCATGTGTGGAATTAGGAGACTTTCATAAAACCTCGTCTGGCCTTGGATGATTCTGAGGTATTTTTGTTGGGCCCCAAACTCTATAAACTAGCCACTACTAACAGTTTCCTTCTGTGAAAGGCTCTAGTTCAAACTACAGCAAAACTCAAAGGCTAAGTCCAAAATAAACAGTTCCTGTAAAAGTAAATTGATAAATAGCTCCCCTGTAATCATATAATTAGTGGTACAATGTGCTAACCACTTTTGTGAAAGCAATTTTAATGCTTGCCATTCACATTGTCAAAAATATCATTGACCCAGTTGCTTGAAAACAATTGCTGAAATGGATGCTGGTCTCTACTGTGGTTATTAATGCTGGGGCAGATCTTGCTGTATACAGACAGCAACACATCCTTCATTGGTACACATCCATGCTGTGTTTTCTTTATTATTTCCTAAGAAAATTTGGAGATTGAGGCAGGATGGCAAGGATCCACATCTGGCCTGCTCACTTATCCCCAGTCATTGGACCCACTAGCCAAACTTCCTACATACTGAGGATCAGTAGCTGGTAGGAAAAATAGTGACACAACAAATTCAAAACTTTTGAAATTTAAAGCTTCAGTTATCCAATCATACTTCATAGAACACACATGTGATCCCCTCTCTAAAGGCTTTCTTGTCAGAGGGATAGACTTACATCTGTAAATCAGTAAAATCCAGTGTAACAAGAGGGACTTTAAGTAAATTTTGCACTCCTTGCTGGGAAACAGATCAAGAGGTTTAGAGCTATGTACAATTAAGTCTAAATAAATGTTGGAATTCAATCAATAGAAGCAAATACTCTTCTTTTAACTTTATCCAAGTTCATCATCAAGACTGCAAAACTTCTGCAGTTTGTAAAATATTTTATCTTTGTAAAAGCTCTAGTCCTTATATGTAAAAAGAGCTTTCCACTTGCCGACCATTAAGTCAGTAATTATAGAACAGCATTTATCAAGATACAGACCTTTCCCTAGGAAAAGGGGGCAACTCTCCTAACAGAGGCTAAGAAGCCATTGTTAAAAATCAAAGCTCTAACTCTTGTGGTTGTGACAGGTGCTCACAAAAAAAAAAGGCAACAATTGGCTCAGAAGGGTCTTTCTGCAGCTCTTACTCCTAAATATGCACTAAATCCACCACATGCAAGAGGTGCTAGTGCCCATACTGCTCACTATTTCACTACTAATGCAAGTAAAAATGAAAAAGTGCCTTAGGAGGAATTCTTAATCTGGCAATTCTTAGCGTAAACAGTAAAAAATGGCATATAATAAGGACAAACCAGAATATACATATGCTAAGGTGTTTGAAGTAAAAAGCTCATGAAAAAGCAATGGGTTCAATTGATTTCACTTTGGAAATGAGCTCAGCTTTTAAAAGACTAAGAAGTACTGTTACAGGAAGATGTAAAGATTTTACAGTAACAACAGATGCCCAAATAGCAACAAAGCACTACACACAAAACTCCTGACTTGCAAGTAAACAGCTGTGCAGCCCATGTCTATTATTTTCAACTCTCAATTTTCAACTCTTTGCCTCCTGAGCTTAAAAGAAAATTCTTTACTAGTAGACCAATTAACCAAACTATAAATATTTTCTTCCATTCAAATGTCATTTAACCATAGTTTGACCCAGATTAGTGACTCCCAAGGTTTCTTTATCAGCATACCTAGTTTCAGGACAATAAACCCAATTCTGGCTGATCACTCCCCATGAACTGCACAACTTCCCTGTCTGGGAAACATTAACCTTGATTATAATACTTATAGAAGAATGACCACAAGTGTCATCAGTTTCAGAAATAGGTGTATAGTCAATGCACCTTTTACTATGAGTCCTCAGTGTAAATGCAGACATACTCAATCTCATATGCAGGTACACAAGTGTTCATTCAGCCAATCTATACAATAAGGACCTTTTTCCTACGCTCTGGACCAAGTAAAAGGAAAAAAGGAGAAGCTGATACTGTTACAGATATTTTTATTTCTAAATACTCAGAAAGAACTTTGATACTTCAGTCATGGGCTAGATGGACTGCAGAAATAATTGCTAAAAAAAAATCATATCCAGGGCAACAGCATCAGGGTTTGATGTCTAAATAAAATAGTATTTTGGCATGTGCAGCTCCTGGATGGACTTGGAAGAAGACAAATCAAATTTCAAATTAATAGCAAGCCAAACAAACTATTAAATATAAATATGGTGTTGAAGCCAGTCTTTCAGTCCTCACTAGTTCAAATGTTCTTCAATACTGAGGGGGTTTGGAACCCAAGTCATAGCAAAGAAAGCCATCTTGCATCAGTGATGAAAATAAAGAATATTAAGCCTGGAGCTGTAAAAGCAAATGGAAATATGCGACGTGGGGTCAGGATTGTCACATGCTGTCTGATGTGGAAAATACCTTGAAAGTAACTTTGTCTATAAAATGGATGGTAAACAAACCTTTACAAGAAAGACACTAAAAAAATAACTCTAAATCAACATGAAACACTAAGAAGTCTGAAATTTGGATTGGTATTCTGCCCTTCAATGAGTTCCATTCTTCAGTTATTCTTGTTCAGAACAATTGCTTCTCTACAGGTCCATACTATTAAAAAGCACAATGGCTCCCAAAGACCATCACCTGGAGGCTGGGTGCCAGCTCCACTCACACCATGCAAACGCTGTGATTTCCAGCCAGTCTTGAGAAATGCAGCTCAGCACAGATCTAGGAATAGATCTAAAGGCAAAACCAACACACTGTTACATCAAGTAGGTAATATTTCTGCTTCTTTGCTTTCTACTCCTTTTCTCACTTTGAACACGTACTGCCTTTTAAAAAAAGTAGAATAAGGGTCTACCCAATCTTCATATTTTTGTACTTTTAACTGAAAATAAGAGTTAAATCCTTTCAAGACACAGCTGTGTAGAACAGAGTAGAAGAAAACTTGCTCCTATTGGGGAAGGCATGGGGGGAAGAGGAGGCAATAGAGTTTCATTGCTTTGTTCCGGACATGCAGGAAGAAAGACAAGATGCACGGGATGTGGTTTATTTTGGCTGCAGCTTTATTAACTCAGCTCCTCTGGGAAGTGCCATCAATAACTTGTACAGTACAGGTCGTCATTCTTCCCATAATCATTCCCACCTGCTGGGGAGCTGCAGTTGGCCTCCTTTTTACCACCACTCCTCCCCTCACTCCTCCCACCCCCACCTCCACAGCTGGTCACCAGCTCACTACTGACCACCATATCCCCCAAAAGAGGGTAAAGGGGCTGGCAGAGACAATTGATTCCTTGCTGTTACAGACTTCAGCAATTCTTACTCTCTCTCAGCTTTCTGCCTTTCTCCAATTCTTCCTTCAGTTCCATTTTATCAGATTCAAATCTTCATGGAACAAACACCTATTTTGTACGTCTGCCTTATGGAGGAGACAGCAACTAGCTTGGCTGAGCTTGTCCACCCTTCCATCCTGTTTTCCAGAGAGTTAACAGTGCAGATTTGTCACTAAGCATAAAGCTGCTATCACACTCTGTGTGTACAGACTCAGCAAAGTGCTTCAAATAGAAATAAATGCCTCTTATCCAGAATTCTGATTATCATGACATTTACAATTGCTGTAGCAATATGAAAATACCATTTTAAATAGCAAAGGAAGTGGGTTTTTGCACTGGTCAGAGAAAGTGAGGAGGAGAAAACAATCTAATTTCCATTATTTTTATATACACACCAGAAGATCTCTTTCACTTGCACATAGTCTTTGGCTGTAAGAATGGATATGATACCTGCAGAGGGCTTGGAATGAGAGGGACAATGTGTTTCACAAGTGTCAAGACTGCATCTAAGGGGGGATGTGCCTATTGACTATCTGCACACACAATCAATCCCTTGGGCGGTTCACACATCAAGTTTATATGAAATGTGTGTCTGCATGTAGACCTGCTCCCCACATTTCCTGGCAGCTAGATGGGCCCAGGGTGTACAAATTCTGTGTGGAGGAATGAAGGATGAACAAATGCAGCAAGAATTACACTCCCACCAAAAGTCTGTCTTTTAAGAAAATAGCAAATATACAATCAAAAGCGCACACAGAAAAGGTTTTTTGATACAATGCCAGCCATTTATCAGGTAAAAGCCACAAAAGTGTCTATGGAAAATTCCATCTGGTATTCCAATGTTATGACTGCTGCATCTTAAAAAGCAATCAGTCTATTTTTGTACTTCTGTTCGTCTAAGATTTTTTTATTTGTTTTGGCAATGTATCTACATTTTCTATGAATTATCAGTGAATGTGGGAAAGAAAGGCTTTCTAGGACCTTCAGTGCAACAAATGTGTTTGGAAATACATTTCTTAAGCCATTAAAATGCAATTGTAAGCAGTAGCTATGCTATCACTGCCATGTCATTTCAGATAGTAATCTCCCTTCTACAAATAACAGCTAGTGCAGACCCAGTGACCCTTCTCTCTCCTGAACTAATTCTCTTTTCTCCTCTCTTCCTGCTCCAGTAACCAAATTGAAATAACTAAAAGCTATACCAGTTTTAGAGGCAGTGTAAGACCAGAAATGGATCCATTCCCATTGACTTTGGAAAAAATGGGACATCAGTATGCATGATGCTGGAAGAATACAAAATTAAAAGGACTTCGCATTTCTGCTTTCATTTTATTTATTTTTCACACAGCATTCATTAGTAAAAGCAACTGCATAAAGAAAAAATGCATTAATAAAAATGAAATAAAAGCACATTTTCATCTGGGTTTTATGTTTTTTATATTGAAAATGGAACACATATTTGAAATAGAAATTATATATTTATTGCTCACAAAAATATATCATGTGCAAGATGTTGAATGTTGAACTACTTAGAGAAATTTACTCCTTTGCATTTTTCACATGAAAATGCATTATGGGAACCGATGGATCCTTTCTGGAATCAAGGACATTTGTCTCTGTTCCCAAATGCAGAAGAATGGAAATATAGTATTCTATCATTATGTGTGTTTGGTCCAGGTCCATTCAATTTTTTTCCTCATGTTTTGGAAACATACAGACATGAAAACCAATGTCTGCCTGGCCCAGCAGGAGATAGTAAAATGCTTCACAAACACCAGATGGGATTTTAACAATGTTTGTAAAACATAAAACACTTGAAGCATTCTCTGCAAACCAAAAAACTGAGCATGTTTCATCTCATTATAACTCTTTCTTTTCACCTTGTGGATTTTTTTAACGTTTTTATTATAAGACTGACACTAACGAATCTCTGATGTTTAAGAAAGGCCCAAAAATCAATTACTTTGAAAACTAATATTGATACAGATACTTACACTATGTCACCAGTGTAAATGCTATGTAATCTTTATAATGTGACTGCATGGTCTCAATGCTGGAAAAAGAAAACAAACTGTATTTTTCTTTCATTCTTCTATTAAATAACAAAGGCATTTGTGGGTTTCAAGATACTGTATTATGTTTATGTTTCTAACCATCAGATAACATTTTAAAAGTACAAAAGTAGACTGCCTATCCATCATCACATCGGAAGAAATAATAATGAGCTCCTACTCCTCCAGGATTAGGAATGCTGCTGAATGGAAAATTTAAGAAAGCTGCTTTTACCACAAGATGCAAAATGATTTAAACTGAAATTGTCTGGAGGAGATGAGCCAAAGGCACTAAATTTCTTATTAAAAAAGGAAAAAATCTAAAAAGTACTGAGAAGAGTTATTTAGATATTTTCTAATTAATTTTCTGTTAGTTCTTTTCAAAGTTTTCCTTTCAAAGCTATCATCTTAAAATGTAAGCAGCAATAGCTGAAATAACACCCTTTAATATAGAATTATATATTTAGAAACAACCAAAGGAACAACTCAAGTCAAAGCAAAAGTTAAGTTCAGCACCATTCTGAAATTTCAGCACAGTGCCCTAATAATGGATGAACAGAACCATCAAAATCTTGAAAGTCTTCCCAGGATGGAAAATAATTTTAAGTTCTATGAAACAATTAAGTTAATTTTCATGTAATATAATATAATACAATATAATAAAATTACCTAAAAGGAGAGACTAATTGTTCTCTTCAATCCAAACATAATCTGAATTAACTGAATAGCTGAAAGCACACTGTACAGAAGTATTCTTATTCCTCTTGCTGAATATTTCTGCTTATAGGGTACCTGCTTTTTGTCAAACAAAGGATATGCAGCTCTTGAATAATCTGACAATTTGCTGCCTCCATCAGACAAAGCAACTATTCCAAGCCCAGATCTGTCCCTAGCATTGCTCAGTGTGGGCTCTCCTGATCAAGGAGACCTGGTCTGCCCACCTTGGTAAGCTGCAAAGCCACTCTTTATCGTTCCCCTTGGATACACTCTCCTGCATCCCCAGCAGCACAGCAGTCTGGGTTTAACCAAAGGGCTCTCCTTTTGTCATGCACTGAAGATGGAGCTGCTGCACTCCCAGGGGAAGTGACAGCCAGTGACTCCAGACAGCCTGGAGCTCCTCTTTGTCACCTCCTGGCAGAGCACTGTGAGCAAACAGGACAGTAGCACGGTGCTGCTCTAGGGGACAAGAGGTCAGGGTGTGACCACTGAGTGTGCATGGAAGGGTGGCTTTGTATGAGGCAGGAATTTCAGAGCCCTGCAAGTCAGCAGAATCCAGATAGGACAAACTCCTACCCACCTTGGGGGACACTTCTGCATGGGCCTGGTGGCAACTTCAAGGGTAATCAGGGTCACAATGAAGAAGTATTAAGCAGCACAAGATGTAATGGTGATAATGGTGGAAAATAGCTTTTTTGGCTGCTTCTTCCAAAACTAGACACCTCATTTAATGCAGTTTCAGCAATCTTCAGCTTAGGGAAGGAAGTGGTGGTAATGCAAAATAGCTTAGCTTACAAAGACTTAATTCCAGAAATGCCTATTGACATCTGAAGGTACTTAGGAGAATGTGGCAGTCTAGATACTTTTGCATCAGGTTTACCAGATCCTCTCAGTTGAAATTTATATTTATCATATAATTTTAAAGAGGTGTCAAAGGAATTGTGGCCCCCTAGAATATGTCCCTTTTAGTTGTGACTCTTGGATGACTTTCTGCATAGAAGGGGAGGGTGTTGAATGAACTAAAGCCACAAATGAGTTATGCATGGTCATCTTTAAACCAGAAGAGTATTGAGTGCCTTTAAGTTTCCCTATCCCTTTGCACTGCAGGCCAGATTTTCATAAGGTGAAGCTTGATAGCCATATATTTTATGAGTAACTTTTGCATCAGAAAATGCCACAATTGCATCCTTAAACACGGCTTTACTTTGAGAAAACATATGGATATTTGTGTGACTGAAGGACCAGTGAGGTCTTACTGAATTCAGTATGAACCTTTCCACCAACTTCAGTGGGATTAATGTCAACAGTAAAATCATATTTTTATTAAGAAATGAAAGATTTCTGTATACAGTTGCCTAAAACAAACAACAAAAGGATGAAGTCAGATATGTCATGATGTCTGGTTTGCTTTATGAAAATTCTACTGAAGGTCATCCAAGAATGATTTCAGGACAGGCAGTGCTGGCATAACATTTTCATTATGTTTTTGTAGAGTTGGGTGTTCCACTAATTTAATAGCAGATATGGCTAGAGCAACTGAAATGTTATGAATTATTAATTGATTATTTTTATTCTCTTTTCCTGTGGTGCATTATTGCATTTTCTGAGGGTTTCATGTGAAGTACAGTTTGTGCATTTTGGTTAAATATTTTTGAACCAGTCACACTATCAGGATAAATAAAAGCCAAAATAAATTCTACTCATGAAAATTTTATTTTGGTTAAGTAATGCATATATATGTTCACATGCTATACATTTGGCTGCATCCATTTACAGACAAAATCTGCCTTCATAGAAATTTATGTGCTGAAACAAGGGACAAGCTTTAAAAGCTGGAACACTTCAATAGAGATATTTTTATAACAATCCTATAATTTGAGTTACTCAGTTCCACATGTGGCACCCCCTTGACAACTACAGCAATTGTGAATCTACAGTCAGAGAATTAGCAATATAGCATATATTCCTTAGTGATAAAGATATAAACAGTCAGGCTCCTGAAAGAATTCACAGGATAAAACATATCTCACTATGCAGTTCTTTACTAAAATACTCCCTGTAAAACTCTGGTTACAAAGACCTCATAGATTTTGTATCAATTTTATTCAGTTTACAAGCTAAAATCTGTTTGTGCTACCTTTTGTAAATGGCACCCCTCCAAACGAGGACTGAAATGTGAAAGTCAAAATAGATTTTCTGAAGTTTATACTCCTCAGTATCACCAGCAGAAGATGCTTCACAGCTGAAACTCCATTAGAAATTATATTGTGCAAGACTGAATGTAAGTCCTTCTCACTAAATTCGTTGGTTCTACAAAAAAAAAAAAAAAAAAAAGAAAAAAGAAAACCAGCTAAAAAATACTGCCAAGGGCTGTGCTACCTTTGGACTGCTGCTCACCCATGGCTGTGGAAGGATCTGCTGCAGGCTGCTTACCAGGGCCTGCCTGGTGGTGCCTCAGCTTGTGTTCTGCCCTGCTCTGGCTTGCCTCCTGTGTCACTTCAGGCTTCAGGGCTCCTTAGTTGGTGCTTCAATGCCTTCACAACCCTGAAAAAGCCCATAACTATAGAGTATTAGTGTTGTGGCCCTCTGGCTTGCATGAGAATGACCCTCTAGGGACCACACTCATCCTTAACGTCAGCACAGCAAGATGGCAAAGCTCAGCAGATAACAGAGGCAAACAATCAGAGGAAAAATGAATCATTTTTAGTGCACAATTACTGTGAATTCAAGTTTATTCACAGTCATTTTCCTCAGAATTGCTTACATGCAGAGAAGTAGGCTGTGAATTTCAGTGGGAAATGGGAAGCTGTGTCTCCCTTTGACTCCTTTGAAAATGGCTCTCTGTACATTAATTTTGATGCAACAAGAAAAAAAGTCAGCTTGAAAGAAGTGGGTTTTTTTAAAATTTCTTTTTGGCCATAGAACAGAACTGTCGATTACTTTTGCTGTGTGTGTATATGTGTCCAGATGCTGCTTTTCAAGTAACACATCCTACCCAAGCTCCACATTATGACTCCATCCATGCCCAGACCCTTCAGCTGTACCAAATTCTCATTCCTGGCTTCCCTTTCTCATTCAAAAGAGAGTATGAGACTGCATGAGTCCTGAACTATATCACTTCTAATGAACCAAAATGCTAACTGCCCTTTCTGCATTTAAAATTTTTCATCTGGAAACAATAATAAAGTAACTTTGCCTGTAAGTAACTCTATCCATACTACTTACAATTTAAAGAACATTTTATTTGTATTTCTATTTAAATAATTTGAGTAAGCTATCTCTGAGTTGTTGGCTGGTTCTCCTTGTCTTGGCTGAAGGATGCAGTGCACCCTTTCAACCTTCAAACATGGTCTTTCTTTCTCTTCTGGAAGAAGATACTAAGGAAAGCCAGTGGTGTTGGTTCACCTGCCTTCTTCCCTAAAACCTATTATTCATAATTTGGAACACCTACTGGATGACTGTAAAGGCACAAGCTGCTGGCTGGAATTCAGTACATTTCAGCAAATATTATCACATGTTATTATTACAGCAGACAAACATCATGTGCAGAAGAAATTATTTCAAAAGAATTTATGATTGCAAAGCAGATACACCTAATATAAAATGAAGCTAGGAAAAAAAACTTAAATTTCATAGAATGTATACTGTATTTTAATGAACAGTGCATGCTTCTCACAGGACTTTTTCAGACAGTATAAGGAATACTTTTTTATTTTGCATTTTGTAAGAGGATCAAATATGCTAAAACATAGGTAGAACTGACAGTAGGGTAATCATATTCATATTTTTACAACACATTTTGAAAATCCAGGCATTCATGTCAACAGAGAATTATGTTCTCCAGTGCATCAAAAATGTGCTAGAAAATAAAAAGTCAAATAAACCTAATAGCTAAAGCTGTGCTCCTTTTTTTTTTTTTTTCATGCAGCCACTTGGCAATTTGCACAACTTGTGGATGTGATGCTTAGGGACATGGTTTAGTGGGACTTGGCAGTGCTAGGTTAATGGTTAGACTCTAATATTTTAAGAGTGTTTTGCAATCTAAATGATAATATGATTCTGGCATGAGCTAGCTCAGATTTGCATTTGTCCTAAAAGATTTATCTGCTCAAAGTCAGCTCAGGCATTTCAATATAGAAATATAGAGGCATGTAAACACCCCTATTCTGTGTCATAATATTGACCTTGTAAGTTAAAATTTCCACTGATTTAAATTAAAATTATCATAAAGTATGGCCTGAAAGATTGGCATCTACAGTTATAGAGTTAAGACAACTATGGAAGGAAACTATTCCCGAACTTATATTTTTCCCAACGTGAGCTCTACCATTCATCACTATATCTCACCTCAATTATTAGATTTTTTTTTCCTTTGATGACAGAAAAACCAAACCTTGAAACCTCACCCTTCAAATTCCAGTATTTTCCATCACGTGTCTCAAAAACAGGTATAATGGCAGAGGAGTACCTAAGGTGAGGGTGCTTTCAAGGCAGGTTTTTTTTCCATTCATTGCCTGCATGGAGCATAGAGTGGTAAATGGTGCCTTAAGGGTTTGAATGTAAGTGAATTGTGCACAGCTATCTAATAAATGCTGTTAATATGGGAAGCTTCTAAGGTAATCACAGAACAGCAGTGAGTTCTAAAAATCTCCAGTTTATTAAATCCACATACATATTTTTATATATATATCTATATAAACTATGCAGACTATAGCTATGTTCTGTTGTCCTGGCAACATCTGGGTGACTGCTGAAATACTGAGGATGCAGGTGGTTCATAAATCTGCAGGAGTATTGTCTGGTTTCTGTGTACTATGTACTGCTATCATGCCAATTTAAGGATAAAAAGGTTACAGATGTGCTATTATAACTAAAATTATTTTAAGAGCATTTACATTATACTACAAAGTGAATCTAAGAACTATTGTGGCAGGTGTTACAACAGCATCTGGAAATGGTGGTATCAGCTGCACACCTTTCTTCACTCTTCTGATAGGCTCCATTCAGGGCAGTACTGCCATTAATCCCATGGACTACATTGTTCAGCACTTTCAGCAAGTATGCCTGAACAAAGCAACCTGTAAAAGATACACTGACTTCAAAGCCAGCCTTGCAAATGACATTTGCAATGCCAGTTCCTACGGGTAAAGAGAGGGGCAACTTGCAAAAATAATCTCATGAGGTTTCTCCAAGTTACTTGTAGCTTCTGATTGCAATTTTTTAAATATTTTTTGAAAAAACATCTAGTAAATCAAAGGTATTGTGACCAGGCTATCTGAAGGAAGATACAGTGCTCTCATCAGGACTGTCATCATAGAACTATCAGGGTGTTTTTTAACCTTTCTTCTCATATCTGCTTACCTTGTAGCTGGGTTCATCACTGTTATTATGTGACAGATTTAGCCAGCCTGTTTCTTAAAAGGTTCAAAGGGTTCATTCAGAAATGCCCCTTGTAGACTGGGCTTTAGTAACTCTCAAAAAAACCCATCTTGAAATATATCTCATCATAATTCCAGCATCATGTTTGTAAAGGAAGTTTTCCAGAAAATTAGCAGGAAAAGCATTTCCTTTCTTTGACAGTTACCCTTAATGGAAATCACAGCACAGGCCCAAACACACCTAACCTGACATGTCCATGCAGAATGATGGGAATCTGTTGTGTCAAGATGATCTCACTGCTTTTTCACATATAATGCAAAATCATCGGGTGAAAAAGAAACTAAACTCCATATCCATCCCTGGCCTAAAGAAATGAGAAAACCACACTGGACACTGGAGTGAGAGAAGGGAAGGAAACAGACACAAAGGTCAAGTTTAGCCTTCAAAGACCAGACTTTCAAACTAATTCCATTGTTAATAGAAGGAGGAAAGCTGTGCTGGAGGGAAATATCAAGAATGACTAGATAATGGCTTCTACTCTGTACCATCTTCTCACTCTTGGTGTATTCTATGTTGCTCTGCTTTCCTCTGACATTGGAAACTTCTCTTTCATATAGATTATGTGCTTCTGTTCACTATTTTGGGGAAGTAAGGAGAGTTCACATTAATCTTCTCCCTCTCCCATGCAGATAACAATCGTGTCAAGCAGCTCTGTGATAAGTGTTGGTCACAGTGAAGGGTGTTAAAACCATCCCCTGTCATCTAGACTGTGATGCCTCTGCTCAGTGTAGAGGCATGTCAGAGACCCCTACCTGACTTCTGTCTAAGAGATGATGTGCGAGATGCTTTTGAAATGAGCTGTATGTGGCTTCCCACAGCTTTATTAATGATGGCAGTTAGTACAGGGGACATGCAGCCATTCTCCTTGATGCCCAGGGAGGTGCCCAGTCTGCAGCCTTGTCCTCTGCCCCTGTATCACACCTCTAGCAAAAGCCTGCTGGTACCTAAAGGGTCAAAGCACAGAAAGGGCACCCAGGCTTCTCTCTTTACACAAGCAGAATACCATTTTCTACCTTGGAATCTAAAAGGCCTTTCAAGATGAACACGGGGTTAAAGGCTATATTATACAAACTCTTTTACAAAAGTTTATTCTTTCTCTCACATACAGAACAGAAACACAGAGCAATGTATGCTGGAAGGACTTCAAGAGCTTCCCTTGTTTAATCTCCAGCTCAAGGACCAACTTTAGATTAGGTGTCTCATGGCTTATTCAGTTGAGATCTAAAAATAAAAAAAATAAAATAAAAAAATCAATGGATCTTGAGATAAATTATGCCCAGAATTTGTGGGTGGCTAAAAAGAAGTGAGAGAGGGAATATTAGTTTACTGCTGAGATTTACAAAAGAACAAGGATTAGTTAACCTGAATCTTCACTTCTCCACTTTTCACTCCTCTCTTTTAGTACCTGAAATCACAGAAAGTAAAAACTTGCTTCTGTGTAGTATTTTTTCTGGTCTATCTGATACACTTTCACCATAAAACTACTGTTATTTCAGAGTGCCTGAGCATTTCAAATGCAATTTTTATTCTTCTGATGCATTTTGAAGATTATATCTAATCTATATCAATAGTCACTTGATTGTACTTTTTCCTCATAGTATAATCTGTTGAAATAAGCTGCAAGTCGTGTGTTCTCAGTTTTCCTGCCCGGAACACCTGGAGGGGAAAGGCTCAGAGCCCCAGCAGCAGCCAGGAGAGGGAGCTCATGCTTTTGGCTTGGTCCTGTCTCACTGACGGCAGGAGCAGTGAGAAAAGGCAACATCTAGCAGACAGATTCTGCATAGATAAACTCAAGTTTTGATAGGAGATGGTAGCCAAATCACTTTTTAATTCAAGCAGAAGTATCTGTCTCTTGGGTGAGTATTCTTTTGGCAAAACAATAAATAAAATCCATACCTTCCAGTAATAAGGAGTTTAAATAATTAATTGATATGAATACACAAATATATGGGAAACCATTCAACTTCACAGATAAGCTTGTGGATATGGTTGGAATCTATTAATTAGCCCTTGGCCTCATATGCCTTTTCATCTGTCTCTTCTTTTTCAAAAGTCAAACTAATGACTTCAGCTACTGCTTGAACTTCCTCAGTTCAACCACAGCTTTAGACTCCAGTGCTACAAACAAATCTGAGCACTTATTTTGTCCATATGAGGATTCTAAAAGAAGTAATACACAGTACAAGAAATAGATTTATATTATATACCTGTGACTTTCAAAAAAACTAGTTCATCCTTTTAATGTGTTTCTGAAATCTAATTGCTTGTGTTGTTTGGTTTTAAGTTGCTGGCTTTTTTTTTTTTTCAAACACCACTTCTGCAACACAGTCTTCGTATGAAAGCAACAATAAACAAGCTATTCATGTATTATGGGTATGCTTTTACAGACATTTCTCTGAACAGTTTCAATTTACTTAAACACAATTCTAAACTAGCTAGGTTCTACTCTGGCAAGGCACTGAAATAGAAATAGGAAGAATAGCTTTGCACACCAAAGGTTATGGCACTACCACAAAAATCTCTTTAATGTATACAGACCACAGTAAATAGTAAATTGTATTTGAGAAGCATCTATGTACCTGTTATAACATTTTCTTTGTATCTGTCAACTCAAAGCAGATGTAAGAGATGAAATAACTCAGCCTCATCACATTACTCCAAACTTCTACACAGCAAAATAATTTGATGACAAAATTAACTGAATTTTAAATGTTATGCTGCCCCTTAGGTACGTATTCTCAAAAAACATAAATTAAGAGTTCTTACTGCAAAGAAGAAGCTTCTCTTTAAAATACTGTGGGAAAAACTTTGCTGATATACTGATGGACAACTGTAAAACAGGAGGAAACATTAAAGCTCCAAACAAAATATGTCATAAATAATCTAATTCAATCAGTGCAGTAAATCTGAATTTAGGATTTCAAAATACCTTCACTTAGTCAAAATTTTGAAACTCTTTTTAAGTTGCTCTCAATTTGTGATTAAGCTGTTCAGAGTTAGAAAGAAAAAACTGTGTGTGTAAAAATTAGCAGTTAGATTTTAAAAGTGCAAATAAATAAAAACACTGAAGATTTCTGAGCACAAATGAGCATTACTAGAAAATGGTGTATGATTTGACACCAGTATTCACCTCTAAGTTCACCTGTAAATAATATGCTTCTGCCTTAAATAAAGTTTAATACAATGTTTATATATATATATATATATATATATATTATAATGCATAACTGGACAATTTATCCTTCACCTCTGACATTGTATAGAAGAGGCACATTTTGCTCTGTTACAAACAAGTCAAGCTGTAAGCTGTTGAGGGATAGAAGTCTGAAGCATAATAATAGGACAGCTGAATTCTGTTGCATGACCACAAGCAACACAACATTCCTTCTGCAGTCTTCCTCTCCTTCCAAATCATTTCAATTGTGATGAGTGCCCATGTCCAAAGAAATAATCCCTAAGATCATTAGTCAACAGTCCTGACTTTTCTTACTTTTTCTGTAATAAGATTTACTAAAATTCTGTATGAGGAAGAGTAGTAGTAGTTTTTGTTGTTGTTATTCTTCCTGTTGCTGTTATCATTATTACCATTAAGTGCATGAAGTGTGTTTTTGTCTTACAAATGAAGATGTGTTTCCTGGAAAGGAAAACTTATAATTGTAAGTAAAGTGAAAACATAGTAATACATTGCTTTGGACTTGATGCATTCAAAATCCATTCCAAGGTGCCAAAGTGAAAAGTAATGATTTTTCAATTTCAAGAGAGCATTCTTCTCTTCTTTTGTCATTGTCTTTTTCCTTTTAGATTTTCAATTCCATCTGTTTTTACCATAGTTCACAGAATTTCAGAGAAAAATTAAACTTGACCAACTGCTCCTTTCTATACCACTGCTGCTCCTGCCAGATTTGAAGTGGCATTAGACCAAAACAATAAGTACTGATTTACAATGGTAAGTGCTGATTTACTTTCAATCCTCTGTTTCACTAGACTCAGGGCTCATATTGAGCTAAATGCAGATCAAAAAATGTACATAAACAGAACATACTAAACCTGAGCTTTTCATACTAGTCCTTGTTTGCCAATGTTTCCTGTGTGTAACTTCTCAGGGCTCCAATCCATTGCAGCAGTAACACTAATTGTAATCAGTGCCAGGATACTTTTGCATAGTGATTTAACTATCCCCAAATACATGAAATCATTAATGTAGGTGCTTTGAACCACTTTCTGGAGGAGTCTATTACACTTAATCAGCTTCAGAAAGATGCCTGGGAGATTAAACTTGGGTGGTATAAACATTTTCTCCTCATATCCTACTGTCTCCATTAATTGCTAAAGAAATGTAGCCAAACCCTTAGAGGCCCAAGTTGTTAACAGAAATAAATACACTGGAGTCCATGGCCCAGGTCCATATAATTTTGGATTTCTTTCAGGCAGTCTTTTAAAACAAAACTCCTGCAGCAACTAGGCATTTGGAAATTTCAGTTCTCATAGCAGAAGCTGGAGGGATATCTGAACCATCCAGGATGGGAAACTGTAATAGCCTTCAAGAGGCTCTGAGATTCCCTGGGAGATCTCAAAGGACAGAGAAAAGGGTTCTCCCAGCTTGAACCAGAAGCAGCAACTGCCTTGAGCAGGTACCTCTTTGTCTTTAGTGATGACAGATGAAGTTAAATGAAGCCACATCCCGCTCCCTGTTTTGTAAAGATGTTAGTGTCATGAGTCTGTGCTGGCCCACTGTTGAGATAAGATTTATAAATATAAGACTCTCTCAGTAGCTTGCTTCAGAGACAGACACATCCCCAAACAAATATGCCTGCTAAAGTCAGCTAACCTACCTTGCCAAGGAACAGAACAATGCAATGCAATGCATGTTATAAGCATGTTGATGTTATGTAAGGCCCTGGCTCTGACATTCAGTCCAAAAATTTATCTCTACCTCTTTCAAAAAAGTTTAGCACAAATACATAGCAATTCATAGAGCATCAACACAATTGGGGTAGTGTTGGTAGAAGAAAGAGCATAAAAACTTGGGAGTTGTGTATTTCAGCTCACTGAATTTATTGCATGTACCAAGGCCTCTTGTCTCTCTCTCTTGCAAATTTTTGTGCACCACCTTCCCTCCTCTTCTCTGTAAAGACCTCCCTGTCCTTCCCCTGCTCTAGAACTCCAATTTGCTCTGCATGTCCCCATTCTCTTTTTTCCAAATACAAGGGCCCATCCAACTCACTCTCATCTTCCTATAAACATCTGTGCTGCAATCAATCTTCCTCCCTTTGCTTCATGTCCCCCTCCCTGCATAAGGCTCCTTATCTCTTTAACTCCTTGGCAGCTTTAGAGATCCCATTTTTGCTCTCTGATGGTTCTTCTATCCAAATTCTTGACCAGTTGCCTTTTTCCACCTACAGTAAGGGCTTTGCATGATTGCCAGCCATGCAGAAGAAGCATTCCTTGTACATTCATGCATCTCTGGCAGGCACTGGTGGAGGCTTTGTGGATGTATTGAAGGTCACAGATATATTTTGCTCCTTCCCTCCCTTTGTGTCATTTTACATTACTGCAGATGGGACTGGATCAACTTAAGAGACTGGGCAGAGGTGGGTTATGTGTCCTGACAGTTTATCACCAGGGTACAAAGTGTGGGGGAAGCACGTGAGCCACAGAAACAAGGACACTTCAACAACGGTTCTGATCAACTATAAAGCTTTGAGAATTAATTTGGCACTGGGTAGTATGGAAATAGTTTTCAAAAACTCCTTGAAAAATTGAGTCCCATAAGGCATTTCCCATCTGATTTATTCCGAAGTTCTAGTCAGTGATAGAAAAAGCTCTGCTCCCAAGAGGACAGAGATGTTTGAAATATTTTGGTCTTACTCATCAACAAAAAAATCTTGACTTCCCTCTCTGCAAAGAAATTTGGTTTTTCTGTGCTTACACTTCAGATGACAAATACAGAGACAAGAAAAAAATAAAAATACAGGCCTCTCCCTCTTTCTGGAGGAGAATTTACAGGAAAACGTAGTATTAAACCACATCTAAAGCCTTCTGATAATTTGTCACAATTAGGTGATTCTCTTTTCCATACATTTCTTCCTTTTGCATAGCAGCTGATCCCAGAATGACTAAAGCTATAATAACCACAACAAAAAAGAAAAAGAAGTAAAAAAAAAAATTATTGTGACCTCCTTCAAACAACTACAAAACAATGTAATCACTCATTATACAGTATCATGCAAATACACTTTAAAACCACAGGAACCCCAGGGTGTTTGCCACACAGACACAGTGGGAGAAGGAGGAAAGAATTGGATGGAATTTCTATAGGTGCTGCTAAATTAAAAAATTACCCTATTCATGTAGATGTACTCTTGTCTTTCACCCAGAGCAGAATGCAGATTAGCACAGCACATACAGGACACAGAAATAGATCATGCCTTTCCACACGCACACATATTCAAAGGTTTGACATTTTACAAGCATTTAAGGAAAACAAAAACAACCCTGCAACCCTCTGTGAACTGGAGTTAACTTCCTCACAGAAATGGAGGTAATGACTTTCCATGGGAGTGATGAACTTTTGCTGCATTAAGTGAGCAATATTTTGAAGACCTCCCTCAAAGTCCCACTGAAAAACACCACATAATGCACAGCTCTCTGAACTTAACTAGAGTGCTAAAATGCACAGTAGTGCATTTCTAAATGTTTGGTTCACCTCTATTATAAGGAACAGGTGATTATTGATTCCTTTTGTGGGGTGAGAAAGTAGAGACCCAAGACTATGCAATTCAGAAAACAGTGATTGTCTGAGGCTACAAGTGAGACAGACTTTGAATGGGCAGTTAGATATATCTTGAGAAAATAAGATTTGGTGAGCCAAAAAGGGGAGGTCATGCTTTTTTTTGAAAGATAAGTTGTTCTGATAAAAATCTTGTTCCTCTTTTAATGCCTACCATTCTTCATGCATCTTTAGACATAGGTTGCATGTTCTCTTCTTTCTTCTTCTGGCTTTCCCATAAGACATACAAACATAAGGTAAGCACATAGTTCCTGTGTTAGTGAAATACTCACTTAATGCTTTTGCAGTCTGGTTGTGATTCTCTGAATGATGTCACATCCACCCCAACTCAAAATAATAGGAGGTTCTCTTCATATAACACTTTATTTTCACATTTTCACCTTAACACACAGATTTTATTTGCTAAACAGAGAATTACTGTAGCAACCAGCTTTCATTTCCTCCAGAAAAAAAAAAAAAATCAGTATATCTTCAGCCTACATATTTACATTTTTCCCTTGCTTCTTTCCCAAATTTGTAGCTATTAAAATGTGTCTGGGTAATCCTGACTTTTGCACTAATATTGCAAACCTTACTATCAGGTCTTTTCAGACTAAAAATAATGCTCATGCCAGCATTTGCTTCAAAATTATACATATAAGCCAACTGTCGCCATATGACTTGTAACAGTAATAATACCTTTTTTCTAGTTTTGTCCCTTCTTCCCATTAGAAACTTAACTATTGAAGCATATTTCAGATGAATCCAAGTAAGTCTTAGCTGTCAGGTGTTTCACCTCAGTCCTACCACCACAGTGACTACAGAACTGCTGAGGGAGGTGTGCAGCTAGATGGCAGTGTGCCAAAATAAAGAATCGATACGAAATTGACGATTTCTAGGTCTGACATAGCATGCCTTAAATAGCATGAAAATCTAAAAAAACTAAATCCATAATGATAAAATAAAACCACCCATAATATTATTGTGACTGAAAAGCTGTAGCTAGGTGGTAAATTGAGCCAGGGCAATTAAAAATCCTGTATTTTGTTCTGGTTTCAAAAAGTGACTCTACCCTAACCACCTTACATTTCAGGTACCAGTTCTTATCACTATGTAAAACAGAAACAGTGCCATCTGCCTTGGTTTGAAGAACATTGTATGGCTTAATAAAAGGATGTAAATACTTGTTTTAGTCCAAGGTCCTCCACGAAACGGGACAGATAACGTGATGCAAATGAACAGGAACATACACCAATAGGTAAATATGGAACCCAGTGAACACAGCACACAAATAGCCTTCTGCTGTATGTGCAAAAAGCCCCTATAGTGACAAATTTTAAGGCATGCACCATTCTCCAAGGCTAGCTGGGATAAAAGGACAAATGAGATGTCCTGCAAGGAAGAAAGGATCCTGCTCAGACCACAGGGCAGTTGCTGTGCTGTTGTCCAGCAGAAGAGCCTCAGGGCTGCACAGCTGCACACTTGCCCACTGAGCCCTTTCAGTGTAAGGATTTCGACACATTCAATGAAGAATTTTTTATCCCAACAGGCAGAAGAATTCCCACCCTGCACAGGATCTTTGTTGTCTCCACAGACAACACACAGTGGTACTTACTGCCTTCTAGGAACCTACTCTTCATCCATAGGCAGAAAAGGAAAAAACAAGCTACCATCAGCTATAAACTATTGTGTTCTCTGCTGCTGTGCTTTTTACTTTGGCTCTGTATTGGACCTGCCTTAATATTCAAACTAGCTGCAACCTTTGCTAGTGCAACATCTGTTAACACTTCTGCTTTAAACTCCATTTTGGCTGGGACAACTGATCATTTCAGAATTAAGCATAATTTTACATTGTGAAATGTTTTATCCACACTTTTAAAAAATAATTTTACCGAATTTAAGTTTGCAAGATGGAAATAGTGGTGAATAGTTTAGACAGTTTTCTTTTTGCAGTCCTATGTTTTAAACCCAAATTTCTCATAAAGTCTAGAATCTGTCATGCTGTAAGTAATGATGTTTTATATATTTATATATATATCTGCTGTGCATTCTTAGCATATGAATTGCTATACTTTCTGTGTGCTGAGAATATATAACACAAGATATAATTTATGTTTGCTTGTAGGTAATATTTCATAGACACCTGTTACAATGTTAAACCTTAGGCTAGAGTATCATCACATCTTATATCATATTCAAAAGATTGGAGGTTTAGCCTGAGTATCAGGAAGACAGACTCAAGAGAACATTCTGCTGAGATCTCTGAGGGATTTTGTTTATTGCCTTGATGAAAGCCAAAGACCATTAATAGCTGTACCATGGATATCACTTCAAGTGACCAGGACATTATGGTGAGATGTTAGAACTTGCAGGAAATCTTACAGTCCCAGTGGCCTTTTGGAACAGTAACATCACCTCCCAGAGATGTCACCAAACAGACTTGTTTTTCTTTTTTTCCCTTTATGAAGAACCAGAGATCTGTGAGAAACATGGAAAGGAAAAAACTGTACAGCTTAGTTTAAATGCAAACTGATAAATCCTCAACAGAAAATGAAGAAACAATGGCTTTCTAGAACAAAAAACAAACAAAAACCAAACAAAAACCCCAAACAAACAAACAAAGCCTCATGTTACATAAATACTGTTTCACTACACTTATGAAAAATATAAACTTACAGACATGGGCAAAAGAAAGACAGAACTTTTGGGGAAAGAGGTCACCTGAACACATATCATGACACAGAATAAAAAAATCTTCTTCCTTGAGAATTTTTCTCTTCAGGCATCTCTCACAGGCACTTTATGATCTCAGCCAGTTGTTATTATCTTAGGACAAGGTGATGCCTGGGGAAAAGTTTCAAAGCAGTCCCATAGGCCAAAACATTCTGGCCTGTCTAGCTAGCCAGAGAGCAGATTCCCTTTTTTATTCAAATAAAACTCTTGAGTTCCAGTACAAAATCATTCTGCAACTCAGATTTTACCAGATTATGGTCCAGAGGTGAAAACATTATAAACTGTGGAGAGTATAAAAGCATGTACTTTGCTGGCCTTTTCATTAGGCTCTCATTTCAGATTTAATTGTAGATTCAAAGAGAGTGTAGCAGAAAACCATTAACTAATGTTCTCCAGCACATATTGAGTAGGCTGACCAACAATTTAGTTACTAGTCTAAACAGGAATTGGGCTGGCACTGGGTTCTTAAACTCGCAGCTAGTCTCAGATTTCGAGTTTGTGGCCAACTTTGGCACACTGAAAACTGATTTGGAGGAACAAGGTTTTAAAGACCTTGCCATCCTCACCTTTGCTTTACTCAGCCACAGATACATAGCACAAAGACAAGTATGTGCACTACCTGAAGAGAACCTCTGGCAAGAAGCTGGGTGAGGGACATCTCAAGAGCTTTCAATGGCAGTCTCACTGTGAGCTCAGTCTCCCTCAGCAGGCAGTCTCCTTCAGAAAATTTTGCCTGTTGGCAAGCCTGTGATTTAACCATGCGGTGAGGGAAAACAGTGAATCCCCATCTTTGACCAGGACCCTGGTCTGCAGCTGGGATTGCCAACCAACTAGATAAAGCCTAAGGGGTCAGATCTCCCTACTAGTCCACTAGATCACCCAAGCCTTTGTCCCATCACCCCAGAGACCCTCTACACCCCATGGCCTCAGGACCATGCCCCACTTCCACAACCACCTCTTCTCCCACCTTCTAGACTGCACCATGTGCAACCCTACCCTGAGAATTCCCCCTCAAGAAGAAAGGACTGAGAGGGCACTTCATAAATATGTGTAAATATCCATGGACAGGAAGGAGTGCCAAGAAATCAAAGGCAGGCGTTTCTCAGTGGTACCAACCACTCGAACACAACGCAACGGGCAGAAGAAGTTGGATAATGTTCTCATGCACTGTGTGATTCTTGGGGAGTCTTGTGCAAGGCTAGATTTTGGCCTTGATGATCCTGATGGGTCCCTTCCAACTCAGATTATTTTATGGTTCTATGATTGTATGATGCACAGATTGTATGATGCCCCTGATGATGAGGAAGAGCTTCTTTACTGAGCGGGCCACCACTCACTGCAGCAGGTTGTGCAGTCTCCCTCGCTGGAGGTCTCAGGAGCTGCCTGAGCCCTGTGCCGTGTGCTCTGGGATGTGCTGGGGCAGGGTGGCTGGCCCAGAAGACCCACGGCGGTCCCGTCCAGGGGGACCCGCTCTGTGCGTGTGAGATGCCGGCCCGAGGCGCGACGGGCCCGGCGGGCAGGCGGAGGGAAGAGGGAGTGAGGGAGCGAGGAGGGCGGCGTTCCCCCGCTCCCTCCTCCCGCCTGCCCGCCGGGCCGCGGCCGCCCCCGCCCGCCCGCTCTCTCGCACGGCGGCGCGGGCAGGGCTCGCTGCGCTGCGGCGGGCAAGGCTGGGGCGGCGTCAGCGGGCGCGCGGTGCCGGCTCCAGGGCTTTAAAGCAGCGTGTAAGCTGAGATGCTACCACAGACAGCGGCGCGGCGGCGGCGGCCGCAGGAGCTGCTCGAGCCCGGACGGGCGCCCGCCTTTCGCCCCCGCCGCGCCCCGGGGCATGCGAGCGGCCGCCCCGCGGCTCTAGGCACCCCCGGGCCCCATGGCGACGACCCGCTCTGCCCGCGCCCTCCTGCTGCTGCTGCTGCTGCTGCTGTGCCCGCCGGGGCTGCGGCGGGGGGCGCGGGGCGGCGGGCAGCGCCCGCGGGGCTGCCCCGCTCCGTGCCGCTGCGAGCTGGACGGAGTGCTGCTCCGCGCCGACTGCTCCGACCGCGGGCTCACCGCCGTGCCCGCCAACCTCAGCGTCTTCACCTCCTACCTGTGAGTGCGGGCGGGCGGGCAGGGCGGCGGGAGGGCTGGGGCCGGCCCCGCTCTGACAGCAGCGCTCCGTGCCCCGAGAGAACGCCCGACTTCAAATAAGTTTCTAATCGCTTTTTAATCAGCGGACGCGCTGTAAAGCGTTTATAGGTATCTGGCTATCGCGGTGGCCGGTCTGGCACCCGGAGGATCGCTGTGTGATGTGCCGTTTGTAGGGTAATTAAAGGCGATTGCAACAGCAGAAACTCGACGCGATCCGCCGGGACGTTATCTTCACCTTTGCTTCCCGGGACAGGGCTTTGAACTGCGGCCGCTGCTGATTTAATCGTTAACAGATCTCCGCTCGGGTGGAGCGCAGGCAGAGCATGAAGCGCGCTGCCGGAGGAGCGGAGTGCCTGTGCCCAGACGCAGGTGCCTGTGTCCGGATGGGGCTCGGCCGGCGCACCCGCCCCTCGGGAGGCTCCCCGGGGCTCGCAGTGCCCGCCTGGCCGCGCATCCCCGCCGGATCGGGCTGCGCTGCTTGCGGGCTGCGGCGCATCCCCGGCGCGCCGAGCTGCAGCGTGTAGGGACAGAGCCGGCGAGAACGGAGAAACCTCGTACTAGCAAAAAACCCACCCCAAACTGTGGTGGAACTTGCTTTGTTTCCTTAATTTTGGCTCTGTGTTCGCCGTTTAGCGTTTCGTGTGTTGAAAGCGCTGGTGCCCTAAGTGTTCCTTTGGTGTTCTCCTTACTGGTTCATAGTTTTTTGTGGTTGCATGACCAGTAGATTGTTAATTTACTGCTTATGCTTCGTATCCAGCATAAAGTATGTCTGGTTTGGAACGTGTTTGTCCGGTCTCCCTATTTTGACGTGCTGTTAGCATGCTTGCTACTATAGTTACTGTGAAGATGCTTTCACAGCTTTGTCTGGGGTACTAAAGTAATCATTCTGCGTGCACTTCTATTATACAATGGACATAAACCATATCTTACATGTGAAAAAGAGAATAAAGTAAGCTAGAAATTTATTTCTTCGAGAAGTATAAACATGACAACATAGACAAGGTGGAAATTAAGCGCAATCAACCAAATCCAAGTATATATTGGGGGGAAGCCTAATTTAAAGAAAATAGCTTACATTTATAAAGAGGGTGAGCAACTGAAAGACTTTTTTGATATATTATGCATGCAAATACTATTCTGGAATTTTTCTTAAGATCAGTTTTAGCTTATTTTATCAGGAACATTTCAAAGTCAAAGCTATTGATAAATGTTAGGAGGCAGGAGTCAGCAGTCAGCATTACTGAACTTACTACTTACAGTAGAGCAAAACTTTGGCTATATGTTACAAAGATACAGTTCTTAAGACACATACAAGGTCTGCCACTAGTTCCAAAAGTAGCAGGTCAACATTTTGAGTGTACATAAGATACAATGTTTTCTGGTGCTTTGGAAAGCTGTAAGCAGAAAGGTAGATGGTGATGGTATAAAGGCATACTTAAGCTATACATATCCTGTGTTAAGAAGTAGAGATCCTAAATTCCTCGTTGCTTGGAGGAATGCTAAAACCAGAAAAACATAAGAGAATCTGCTGTTTGATTGCTGAAGAAAAAGAGAGCATATGTGTGGCAGTGTCAAAATACCATTGCTGGGGTTCTTCTGCCTCTGGTAACCTGCTTCTTGGGAGGATTGTGATCTAGTCTGCCCTTTTGTTTTTAAATCCTTCTTTCCTTCAGAAGGAATGTCTTTCTCCAGTCAAAATTCCTCTGTTGTTCAGTAACATACACCCTGAAGTGAAAAAATCTTATTTGGACAGGCAGACACTTAAATGACCAGAAACTGCATGCAGGCAGTGAGTGTGAAGTATGAGGCTAGTTCTTACACATAGGCAGCTACACTTACCATTTTCCAAGTTTGCAAGACTGCTATCCTTGGATTGATTAATTATTGCCTAATTATGCAGAACTGTAGCTCCTGCCTGCCCTCCGTAAAGAACTGTCAAGTCTCATTGTCTGTAGATGGTTAAGCAATGGCAAATTTTAGAACATGCCTGCTTGTTATAGGCATGTTTGCCTCCCTGAGTTTGGTAATGGCCAAGCAGCTGTTTCTTGACTATTTTCTTTTGTGTTTCAACTTTTTTTCCCCAAAAAACCCAAAAATGTCTTTTTTTTTTCCCTGCTGTGATAATTTTTACTTCAGATCAAAGCAACAGATTAAAATTGTGTACTCACATTTATTCTTTTTCCAGAAATAAAAAATCTTCTTCAGTCAATTTTATTCTTGTACCATAGGTGTATCTGACCAAAATCAATGTGTAGTACTACCATGGATTAAGTTTAAGCTTTTAAAGCTTTGGGATTTTTCCTAAGTTTCTGAACTTTTTATCTTAGTTTAACACTCACACATAGGAGAAAAAGGTAACTGTTTTTTGGTGTGCATTGGAGATGGTGTGAAAAGCTGAAATGGTGAGGCCATTAAAGGTTTGTTTTATTTTGAGACAAATGTCTACAGAGCATGATGTATTATGGTGAGTGAATTTTGCATGTACCATCATGTTTTATGATGGTGCTCTTCCAGAAGAGCTAAATGTACTCTACAGATGGACCTGCTACAATTTTCTCCATTCTCATTTATAATCCCCGGCAGCAATTCTTACCTCCCATCAAAAATATTTTTATTTATGATTATGTCTCTGCTGCCATGGACTGTTAGACTTTTTAAGAGCAGGCAAGGAGAATCCATGAGTTTCTTTCCATTCCTTTTTCTTCATTTACTTTTAGGCTAAGTAATGTATTTGGTGTATTCAATGCAACTCCTGTTGACATAAATGAGAATTCCATGTGCTGATGAAGGGCAGCACTGAGTCTCTGTTTCAAATTAAGAACAGGTCACTTTCCTATCAGTTCACAGTGGAAAGAAGAAGCCAGAATCTGCAGGTCTCTTGCACATGGGACCCTCATTAATTCTAAAACCAAACCCATGAGTTAGTGAAATATTGTTACCATTTGCTGTGATGTGGAAAACTGAAGTGGAGAAAAACTTTAACTTTGAGCAAGCCTATGACAAAGCCAGCCATTAAAGAAATCCTAACTCCATTGTTTAACCACAGGCTTGTCCTACTTTACCTAAATAATTACTCCTTTAAAATGGTGCAAAATCTGGAAACTCCTGTTCAGGAATATTTAGTATGACAAGTAACGAAAAACAGATTTTCTTGTCAACCTCATGTGATGACAATATAGAAGACATCACTTACAGGTTTTTAGATTCTTTGTTTTGGGCCTGAACAATACAAAAAAAGTAAATTTATTATAACTGCCTGGGCTGTCTGACAATTTGTATGTTATATTTTTGACCAAAACCTGTCAATGATAAGCAAAATGTTTGCAAAATGTTAGCATCATAGATTGACAGAGACACGCATGAATGCAAATACAAATATTTCAGCATGTTGCCTTTTACATTGTAGTTTACTTTAAAAGTTGAAAATTAAGTACATTGCAAACATGTGTGCTACACTTGGTGAAATACTTGATTCATATCATTTTAGTTTCTTCATAAAAATAATTTATTAAGAAAAATTATTTCTCAAAACTTTGATAACATTGATATTATTACAGCTGAACCCATGAAGAAGAAATCAGTGCATATTATAAGATTTCAAACTTATCAATCTTCAAGTAAATTTTGACCTTACACTTCATTCATTGCTATTCTATTGTATTTGATGATAACTATTCCTGTAGGGCACAGTCAAAAAAGATTCTGAAAGTGTTTAAGACTACTAAACATGAAAGAATGAAAACAAAAAAAAATAAAGTGTGATGAACCTGTATGAAAAGATTACTTACGATTTTTAAGGTAAAGAAGCATGTTCCCAGAAATTAATGATGCTTCTGGAATAAGAAATATAGTCATTTCTGTGTCAGGAATACTCAAAATCATTAAGACTGATCCTTTGGGGTAAATTTGCATCCTTTTAGTCATTCTGATCTCACAGTGCAAATTCAGGTCTTATCTGTGTCTTCATCAGAGGTATTTTGGGAATGACCATGGTTTTTCAAAGAGGTCAAACAGCAGCATATCTTCATATGAAGAATTGAAATTTGAAATGTCTCTCACACCTTTCAGATCCCTTGACAAGATTTAAGAGTCAGGTGTTTCATAGAAGGTCTGTCTTTTCTTAGAAAGTACTTCTTTACATAGCAACAAACTTTATAGACCTTTAATTAACTGATCGTCATGTTGTTTCAGTTAGTAATCTGAATCTTGTCCTTACTGAGGATGAAGGTGAATCCAGATTCTGAATTTAGAATTTAGTGCTAAATCTCCCTTTTGAACAGAAAACATTACATTTGCTCTCTGCTCATGGTAATAGCACGTATGCAAAGGTGAAATATACCCGTAGATAAATTAGAGGTAAACAAAAACTGATGAAGTAAAAAACTATGTACCCATCATGTCTGACAATTTTAAAGAGATTTGCTTTAAATTTCAAAACATATTATGTCAAGTCAAAGTCAGTTTCTTTGAGAAAAACTTGGATTGAAAATGTATTTTGAAATATTATTCTTCTCACTTGAGAATACAGCATTAAAAATAACTCTACGCTGCTTCCTAAAGAACCTTTTGCTGATCAGAAAGGGAAAAAAAGGCTTTCACCCATTGCCTCTCTCCTCTAGCATTTGCTGTGTGGAAGCAGTGCAGGGAGAAGGAAGCTGCCTTTAGCCTGGGAGACTGCAAGGCGCTGACAGAGTGAGGGCACCTTCGCTGTGCTTGGTGTCTGGAGTGAGCAGGACAATTGCCGGGCAGAGGGAGCCTGACTCCAGCTGGGAACGCGTGCACTGGCCTGACCTTCCCAGCCAGCGTGCCAGCACAGATTAGGCTTCCCTCAAGTGCTCCCTTGTTAACCCAGTCTTTTCTGCAATGTCATTTGTCTTTCAAATGCTTAAAATTGCTACCAATCTTTCAGTAGTCCAGATCACTTTCTTTTATTCTGTTTGTTGGCCAAGATAATATTTCATCTGCAGGCACTGCTTTCTTAATTCTCTGTTGGCTATTTAAATGGTCATGATTAATAAAATTTATGATGTTTTCCCTGACTTCCTTACTTGAACTGTCCAACAGATCTGATTCTTTTCCCAGTAAAAATCATGGTAAATAAGGTGTGGTTCCTTTGGCTCCCAGTACACTGATTGAAGGCAGAACATGATGTGGTGTTTTTGACATACCAGAACAGCTTTAGACTTCAGTTAGAAGAAAATACCATAACATCTTTAAAAAAACCCCAAGATGTGATCAAAGCATGCTTACTCCTCAGAGATTTAGCAATTCATGTGGCAAATCCATATGCTATATACTCTGTACTGTTTGCTGAGGAAAAACCTGAGAATCTCCTGCACAATTTTACTGATCAGATGGGAGAAATTTATTGTCTGGAGAAATAAAAGAAATAAATATGATTGGGGAGGGGTAGGGCCTGAAATTATGTTGCTGACACTTGTTGAAGGAGTGCTACCTTCTTCTACCTCGCAGAATTGAAGTTTAAATAAAAAATGTACAAAGATAGTGAACTGTTTCAACTGTATAGTGTGGCAACTCATGTACTCCTGACTTAGTCCTAGTGCTTTTTTTTTTCCTGAAAGTCTACAGGCAATATCTAGTAATTTTGGGATTAGAGACCTTAGAATGAGTATTAAAGAGGCAGTGTCCCAACAGAAATATTGTCCTGGAACATCATTGCCATTTAGATGACAACGACCCCCAGCCAGCTCATATTATTCAAGCACCAGCAATCCTTGGATCTCTAAGCAATAATGAAATGGGATTGCAATGCAAGTTCCCAGAAACTGGTGCAGTTTTATCCGGCTTTGCTCAGACAGTACATTCTGTATCACCATCCAGTTTTATTATTTTGCTGTGTTTCACTAATTTTAACTATGAGCTTTGGTTTTTAGGGCTGTGGCCACAGCACTGAGGTCATTCCCTGAAAGGACAAGTTATATTTTCATGTCTAGTCACTGCTGCAAAAAATAATTAATCTGAAGTGTAGTGTTATCCAGCAAAGATAATTATAATAATCAGCCACTCCCAAACTGGGATTTTATTGGTAACAAATGGGCTCTTAGTTTGGGTCCAATTGTATGATTTGGCTTCAGTCCTGCAAATACTTATCCAGATACTTAACTTTAGTGTCAGGAATGGTTCCACTGAAATCACATGTGCAAATGTTTGTTGATCAAGACCTTTAATAATTCTAACAATTCTAAACAATTATCCCTTTCCCAAGTATCAGCTCATTTGTGGGGAATAGTTTCATTAAGCTGGTCTGCACCACTGGCATTGCACAGCCTAAAGCATTATGTATATCATAAATCATTCAATACCATTGTTTTTAAAAAAATTTCAAAATCTTAGACTGATTTGAATATTTAGTTTTATCTGGAATGCCCCATCTTACAACAGTATTAAGTTATGTAGTTGCAGTGACAGAATTTTAAAGACAAATTTTGATTTAAAATTGCTAAAACTTTTTGCATTATATTTCAGAAGTATAGTTGGTTTTTTACAGGTGATATAATATTGTGTGCATGGAGATGTTTGTATAGACAGATGTTGGACAAATTTTTAGAAGTATCTATCAGTCTAAAACAACTATAACTCCCACCACACAAAATCTCTCTCCTCTTTTGATGACACTTGATTAAATGTTTTCTTTTTTATTGACAGTAACCATGCTTAATGAAATTACTAAACTTAAGCATTAATTACTTAAGCAATGCAGAAGTATTTTTTGGATTGGGACTTAGTGTGTATAATGATTGTGAATAAACTTAACCCTTTTTTTTGTACTTGTGTCATACAGATTTTCCCTTGAAAAGTGTACAATAATTTGATGCTGGTATTTATGAAGGGGAGATAGAAGAGTAAAACTGGTGTTTGGTACTACTACTTGTCTTTTCTGTCATTTCCTTTTTTTTTTTTCCTGTTAGTTTCTTTGCCTAACACTTCAGCGTGCTTTGTTTGAGTGTAGAACAGTTAAGTTAAAGCACTGATATTACACACAAATAGGACTTTCTAGCCCTCATTTCTGCAGCAGTAGGCATCTTATGATGCCAGTTATACCATGTCTTCTGGATCCTGTGATAATAAAAATGCTAGTGTAAGTGAATGAAAGAACAGATGTGAGATGATGTCAGCATCAAGGGAAGTGTAGCTGCGCTGATTTGGCATTCACTGAGTTTGTAAATGAGTCTCTGTGTACCCTGAGGGGAGGAGAAGGTCATAGCTGGCAGAGGAAGCAAATAAGATAAGACAAAGCTCTCTCTCATCCATGGTTGAAAGTTACCTGTTCTGAGCCACCTTGATGAGTTGCTTGCCTTTGAGGTTGATCCTTAATCAGCTTGGTGTGGAGTCTGCCTCAGAAATTAAATATTCCTCCTGTTGGTCCCACATATGATGAGACTGTGTTTATGTTTGTAGTGGAGGGTGAGACCAAGTTGTCCAGTGTCCAGAAATAAGATTCATCCTTATGGAGGCATAGAAACCTAAGTTTCTTAAACATCCTAATTCACAGAGACTATTGTTTTGGAAGCATGAGAAAAGGGCAGAAACTGCTTCAGGGGAACAGGGACTACAATCAGCCATAACTGGATTCAGGTAGAGACACCTCTAAGTTCTGCTCCAGGATATAGTAATTGATGGATTCAAGTAAATCACATAACTTTTCTCTAGTCTTGCTCCATATATGTGGTGGATGGGGCAACTACTTATATCTGAATTTGACTTATTTGGTGGTGACTGAAAAAAGCTGGAGATCAGTAGATTAATATTTAATTAGGTGATTATTATGAGTATGACATAGTAAGATAAGAGAGGTCCCAAGGAATTTTCTTCTCTTCACAAGGATGTCTGTCTGCCTTTCAGTTTTGCTCCTGGCTGTCTATGTGACCTGAACTCTGTGATATGTAAGATTCTTATTGTAAAGTCTATGCAGGCATCTGAGAGTAATATTTGACCTGCTGACAAGGAAATACAGGATCCATATGCTCGGTGCAATATGGAAGTATTGCCAGCACTTGTGCTGAGGTTGTGCAAAGGCAACGGTTTGGAAGCAGTCCAAAAGAGGTGCAGGTTCAACCCTGTGACCTGACAAGGGTCTCAGGGAGTGCATTCCTGTCCTAGAGTGTCCCTGCATAAAGCCTCACTGTATTGACTGAAACCTGCAACAGGCACACACAATTACAGGTTAATAGAGCAACAAAAACTACATGGAGGAGCAGAGACAGCAGGGTGCTTGGGAATCTGCCTGTATCAGTGCCATAGAGTAGTGACATGTACCTCTCATCAGGCAGCTCTACCAGTTTTAAACATTTTAAGCCCTCAGCAGAAGTGACACTCTAGTCCAGCACTAAAATCTGAATTCACAATTCACATTTGTGCCATGTGCCTGCAGTAAGACTTTGTAGCGTAGTTACTGTGACAGAGTTATTATCTGAAACATTTGTTTCTTTAGTGGAGATAAGACCTGAGGATATAGCTGTGATGGGATGGAGAGTAAGGATGTGCAGTACTGCACTTGATGTTTTTGAAACTTGAGTGTGGGGCACTGTGGAAGAGTAATTGGTAGCAGGAAAAGGGTCTCATGTGGTCTTTTTTAGGCCTAGCACTGAAAATGGACAATGTGAAAGCTCTTGATTGAAGAACAGCATCTGGGAAGACTGTAAGTTCCTCAGCATATGGAGGCTTCACTTTGTCTCATACCTGTTGCCTGCACATATGTAAAGTAGTGTGAACTGTCAAGTTCCAGAACTTTACTTCCTTCTGGCCAAGACAGAAGATCTGAAAAGAAAGACCAGGATGTTCCCTTTGGAACATCCTAACTATGTGAAGGCCAGAGATAGTGCAGAACATAGTTAAACACATTCTTGAAATCTCGAGGTACATGTTTTTAGAATAAAAAAATGTTTACTGAATATGCACTATGATCCCAGAAATGCTTGGCCCTGATGAACAGCACCTGGGCTAACCTCCTTTTTTTCTTATCAGAAACCCTGTCTGCTCCCAGAACTAGTTCTGTCTGATGAGCTCCTGTTTTTTAATGAACAGCCATGGAAACTTATTTTTCTTGCTTGAATGACAATCCGAGTGGAACAACATTTTTGTTATCAAACTTTCAAAGAAAGTTACCGACCCAAATTGTGGCCACAACAGAAAATTACTGTGACTTAAGCCAACTCCCAAGCAGTCCTGAGTGAGACCCTTTGAGCTCTCCTGGTTCAGAGCAGGCTGTGACCAGGAATCTCCCTCTGCATGGGACCCCTCTCAGGGCCAGTGAACTCAGAAGTTTGCTGTACTTGGAGAATCATTGCCAAATGCCCCCCATGTAACCTGGTCAGTATCCCCACTCCTTGAGGCTCAAACCTTCAGCAAAGATGCAAAGGCATCTGATATGAGTACTGCACTTATACAGGAATTTGTCACAGATCCGTATTTTGCATATATTCCTTTAGGTATTTGTGAAGAGTCTCTCTTACTCCTTTTAATCCTTACCCTTTTTTTCATCCTCAGCTTCCATAGAGATAATTTTTGTAGATTTTTAGATTTTAGTTGGATTTTTCTTTGTGTGGTTTAACCATGTAGTTAGCGGTAGAGTGAACCTTGCCAATGAGCTTTGTCATGCTTTCACTTTAGTATTAAATCTGCTTTTGCCAGTCATTCTTTGAACAACCTAAGGCATCCACTTGTGACACAGATTTCTGTGTGCCACTCCATGTAGGTAAATTAGTAGATTTATGCCAAGGAAGACTTCACGTAGTTTCTGCTATGCTTATGCTAATGGAACTAACTTAATTGTTGGAATTGGTACTGCTAAAATAAATTTAATTTTAAAATTTTGAAGATTTTCGAAAATTGTTAAGTAATATAATAAAATGTAAGCATTTGGTTTCTTTTTAAAGTGTCAACTTTAGACAGAAAAGCTTCTGTTGTATCCTTAGTATGCACAGTGTCTGTCTTTTTGAAGTAAATAAAAGTCAAGTTTTTCTTTTGAAAAAAACATTTTAGGCATATCATTGAGTGATCAGCATTATTGTCTTGTTTACATTAGGATGCAGACTCTGGAGGTGACTTGTGTTGTGTCAACTGTACAGATTTTGCATGAGTTTCAGGAAAGAAATAATTTCTTTTGTTTTTCAATCCTGTTGCAGCCATTGCTGTTAGCACTAAGTGAACTAAGAGCAAGAGTTTTTTTTTCTTTGGAGGATGCTTATACATTTCTGTGGTACATTCATTCCACATATAGACAGAAACAACTGTCACACCAAATAGAGTTATCAAAATCACATTGGTGCCTCAGCTGTTCTGCCTTCAATGGCTGCCTCTGGTCAATTTGTGAAGAATCCCATAAACCTGAATCCAGATGTGGTCTGTTTTCTGCATTTATCATCAATCACGGATATGGCATCTTGTAGTCATGCAGCTCTACGTTCCTGCCTGTCTTTCCATAAAGCAGGACTGGAAGAGCATCAGATTTCACAAGGAATTTGTAATTTCCAGATTTACTGGATGGTATTATTTGCAGTGTTGTATCTCTGTGTGGGAAGTCTATAAAGAAATGCTGCCTGCTCTCAATGTGCTGCTGGTTTAATCCCTTCTGATAAGGGTTTGTGAAAACTAATTATGAGCCAATTTGGTCCCCAATGAAACTAGAACTGAAACTCTTTTCAATGATGTGGATGGAGCCCCTGGTATGTCACAGTAAGTTTTATTGTAGAGGATTCTGTTGGGACATGATAAGTCTAATCCAAGGGAAATTACTCACACTTTATAAAATATCTCCATATGTTGAGTACACAAGCATATTTTTTTTTTTAGTACTTAGTGAATGAGTAATTACCAAAGTATGAATTGTAGTAATTAATTGTTAATGACATTCATTAGTGATTTGGATTTTCTTAGCATGGACAGCTTCCATTAAGTTGTGTTCACAGTTTTTATAAAGCAGTATTAAGATGGTGGTTCAGTAATGACCAAATGAAAACCAGAAATCTGTGTATCATCATTTAACAATATGAATTTGGTACAAGGATGTCCCAGCCACAGAATTATAACAGAAAACATAAGGGAAGAAAAATACACCTTACCAGCAATGGATTATGTCTATGTTCTTGCAGTTAGTAATATCAGTACTAGTATTAAAGATAAATGTTTTTTCTTTATCTGTAAAATGGTGTTACTTATCAGAAAAAAAAATCCAGAAATTAAAAGATTTAGTAATTTAACATTTATTAGCAGACTTAGACATGAATTGAGTGTTCCTCTATGCTGCTGAGCCTGTTTGCAATGAAATGCCTTGGGCCAGCACTAACCAATGGGAGGCTTTAGAAGATGGGTTTAAGGAGTGGACCAAGCATCTGGTGTATTTGTACACTGTTTAACTTTCAGAGCAGCTCCTGGCTCATTGGGCAAACTGAAGTCTTCAAGCAGAGAGACCAGCAAATGCCCAAGTCAGTCCCCTCAGGTGCAATTAGAGCAGCCTGTTGCTTCTGCAGTGACCCTGGGTGCACTTTGGGAATGCACAGTCCAAGGCTGTGCAAGCTGACCCGAAACAAACAGGGCTGCATCAAGTGGAAGAATGACAGAGGACAAAGGGAGTTCAAAACTTTTCTTTATACATTATGGCACAATTATTGATGAAGGTGAAATATGAGGTGGAATTTCTCCTTAGAGTACGAGATACACACTTTGAATTTGCATAATAAGATGATTCTGCAGTGCTGCTTCAGAGTATATAATTCTTGAATTAGTATTTTAATAATGTAGTATACGTATATTTTCACTTCTAGTAAAAAATATGTATTGAATATTTTGTTCTGTGTCGGGAAGTATAAAGAAAAAAACTACAGAGATTGATTGCAGTAACACAGGGTTTTAAAAGTCTAGAAATAAACCCCAACAGCATTCAGATATTTATGATCCCTTTTATGTCATCCACCAAAATAGATAATGCAGATAATGTAAAATCAAGAGTTTTGTTTCCTGTGAATATTGGGTTTATTTCTTTCTTTATCATGATAGTCTTGTTTATACAGTTGTCTCTGACTGACAGTTTAAGTAAAAATACATAATTAAATGTTTTGAAAGCAAGATAATGGTTATATTTACTGACGGCATGACATTGTAAACTAACTTTAAAATTATTATCAAGCCCTCAGAGAATAAATTGCATTAACATAATTTTTTGAGAATTAACTAATTAACATAAGACACAATATTGATGGATAGAAAGTCAAACTGGACAAATGAAAGTGCATGTTAGACCAATGGAATAATATCTTCAAACATATGACATTGATTAGATATGCAGTTTTCTATTAATAAATTAATAAAATGCATTATTCCTGCTGTAGAGAAACAAGTCTGGGATGTCACTGGGTAAATATATACATAAGGCTGAGCAATAGTAAAAAGAATAAGTTCAGCAGATCAAGTCACTGGCTATTCTTGGATCTTAAAAATATACATCTATGTTCTTAAATTATCACATGCAGAAGATATGACAATCTAACTACAAGCTTCCCTAGCTCTAAGTAAAGCTCACTAGTAAGATGATTTGATTTGTTGTACATACTATGTTTTCTGGAGACAAACCAATGTAGGCTAATGCCAGTGTGTGCATCTAATGATTTCAGCTGTAGTGCTTCTCTATAATGCAGTGCTTCCACACACCCTTTAGTCCTATCTTTCAAGTGTAAAATATGTTAAGATACAAAAATTAGTGTATTTTTTCTCAATATCTGAATCCTTCATTCTGTCAAAGTGGAAACTGCTCAGCTGTACCTTAAATTTTTCCTTGGATGCAAAGATGTCCTGTGTTCATGGGAGTCTGGCAGTTACATTATTTTGGATACAGCTGCAGATCTAGCTGGTTTGTGTCTGGAAGGAAAGATGGATTGTGCTGTGACTGGGGTGACATCAGACAATCAGCTGTGGAGACTATTACCTCCATATCTGCTGCTCAGTGCCTGGTCCTTTGCTAGCATGTCTGCTTGCCCTTTGTGTCTCCAAGTGCCTACACTGATTTTATGACCTTTATCCTTACAATCTTTAATGCTTTACTCCAGAAAACAAAACTTTTTCAAGCTTCTCAGATTACTATTCCAGATCTAGGAAGACACTTTTCCTAAGATTTTTGTAGCCATTGAATATGAATTAGATGTCTCTTTTTTTTTTTTTTTTTTTTTTGACATTGCCTCATGAGATTAAGAAGACTATTTCCTTTCTAAGTTGCATTTGATGGAATACATAGAGATATTGTGTGCACCTGTAAATAGGCTGGGAAAGAGCTTCTTGGCATATGTTTGAGTCTTACAGTATTTATTTTGTTTTATGCTCTTATGGTAAATTGTTTGGGATTTTAAAAATTCCTGTAAATTAAAGTTCTCAGAATAAGTAGTAAATGTCTAGTGAATACAATTTTTGAAATATTGTTTACTTATCAAAATGAAAAAAAAAAAAGCATTGTAATCAAAATCAGTTCCACCACTGCAGAAACTACCTTTGAGAGCCAATTAGTTCTTTGCTCTAATTACTCTGCCTGAGAGAACAACAGAATGAAGATATTGTGGACATGTAGGATTCAGTCCAAAGATTATACTTGAGGGCATGTAGTGAAATCTTACAGCATTAGTGCTTTAGTGAAAGATACGAGAAAGAGGGCAGGAAAAAGTGTGATTTGTATTCTACATTTTCTGATATGTTTAATCTATACACTTTCCCTTTTGGTCCCACAAGCACAGAATTTCATCATTCAAAAGCAGAAGAAACCAAAATGGGCCCTTTCTCCAAGCTGGGAAAGGAAACAAATTTAGGACTGGCTAGATCTATGAGAAGAAACAAGTTAGAAAAAGTAGACCACCAAAAGTGAACTTCCAAGGTGCCAGCAATGTATGCTGACTCCTGAGAGTCCTCCCCAAGTGCAGTTGATGATTTTGCTTAGCAGGGCAGGGCACTGGGAAAAGAACTTGCTTTCTGCAGCAGAATTCCCTGTGTGGGAGTTACTTGTCTTTGCTAGTAAAGTTTCTGAATTTGCAGAATTGGAAGAAGAATTTGCAGAATTGCTCAAAATTTTCTAGAAGATGGGAGTTGGAAGAGGAGAATCAAGAAAAAATGTGCTTCCATATTATGAGTCCCTCTGAAACAGAGACATGTTTCGACATTCCTATTGGCCTTCCCCTCCCCTTGGAGCCAGTTGTTCCAACACTCCTGCTCTAGGCTCCATCTCTTTCAGCTGTGCTGACTCAGCTGTTTGTTGGACTGTGCTCCTGAACAGTTCTGTGAAATCATCTAGTTTAAAAAGAAACACATTTCTGGTTCAAAAGTATGTGTCTCATTTCACTGATGCACTTTAGAATGTAGCCAGAGAAACTGGCTACACTCAGAAAACTTTCCAAGTGCCCTTGCACTGTTGCACATTCCTATGCAAAAATGACCCTACAGAAAACCATAAGGACCGGATTTTTTAATCTTTGATTTAGTTGTAGTCATGTGCTCATTACCAAAAGCCTTTTCCCTTGATTAATTTGGCATAGTTGATGAACAATATTTTGTAAAGATTTCATTGGCAATGCTTATAATTGACACAATATAAATTCTTCAGAATATTCCAGATGAATCTAGAACTCAGCAAAACTGAGCAGCCAAACATTCTTGGAGAATCTAAGTTCATTTGCAGTGCTTTAATTCAGCTGTCAACAAGAGAAAAATTTTCGCCCAGACATATCTCTAAAAGTCACAGTTCTGGAATTTGTGAGTTTAGTAAATGTGAAGTATATACACCAAATTTCATATATAAACACACAAATAATTTCAAAATAATGGCCTTAAATAAGAAAAAAAATCCTCTTTATTCCATATTGAAGTGAAGGGGAAACATTTTTGTCTGCCAAGTGGCAAATTTCACCAAGGATATACATATCATTAGCTTTTAGAGCACACAAGGCCACATTTAATAAAGATTCATCAGATATGACCATACTGTTGAAAATGTCACCTTACTCTGAAAAAGCCATTAAATGTATCATCCAGAACAAATTATTAACACTGGTAGTAATTATTAACCCTATAGAAAGAATTATGGCTTATGTGCATATAGTTGACATTTTGTTACATAAATACTTCAATTCCTTTGGATACCATACATTATTATGATACAGTAACTGAACAAAAGCATTGTAAGAAGGGATTGCAGCATCCAGTTTCAAATATATTTGCTGGTTTTACCATATTCCATATGCAGAAAGGCCATATTCTCTTCTGTCTTCCAGCTGCCATTGCTTGTTGTGAAAATCAGCCAAATTTGGCATCCACAACCAATGTTCAACAAGTAAAACAGATAAAATTGCAACAATCAACCAGATTAGCAGGTTATCATCTCATATTATTCCCTACCAAAAAAAAAAAAAAAAAAAAAAGTTTGTTTTTTTTTAAAAAACATACATCTTCCAATTTTATGTTTTGCTTGTCTCTTACAGTAACCAGAAACTGCACTTGAGTGAAACATACAGCATGGCAACATTCATCACAATTTTTTTGTTGCCAAGATTTGTGTTTTAACATTTTCAAGGCTATTCTGTATTTCTGGATTATCAAATATCAAAACCCTCTGGCATGTTTTAGAATCACCACCCTCTATATATATATACTTAACATTATAAGAAACTATATTAAATGTATAACCAGGTAAGTACAGCTGTATATTAGACTCTCTTTTCTCTTAGGTGATAAGGCAAAGAAAACTTATATATGCTTCTGTAAAAAGTGTTTATTAAAACTGACCTTGTTTAACAGTTTAGCAAACTCTGCAGGTAGCCTTAAGAGCCTGCTCAATTCATTATCATTAAATCAACAACCAGATCTTCTTTCTGCCCTTCCCTGGCAGGATTAATGGATTTTGGCATTATTTGTGTATTCAGCAGTGAAAGCTCTTGCTGGGTAAGCTAGAAAGCTTGACTAATTCTCAGTTGTGCTAACTTCATAAACCTATTTTAAGGTTTTAGCTTTGACTAAAGATTAAAGATAGTGACACATGCTGCTACCTTTGAATGTAAATTTAACATGATTATGGTTAATAAGTGTAACTGAAACTTCGAATATACATGCAAATATATGTATGTTACAGATATTTTTCAACATTTTTGGATTTAAAGTGATATTCCACAAAACAATTTATGTACTAATATTAAAACACCTGTATATATTTAAGTGTTTGAAATATTATGTGATACTTTTAATTAAAGAATTACTAAACTCTGTAACAGGAACACATAATTTCTATTTCAAAATAACTTACATCTGAATAAGAAAAGTGAGCAATTATTTTATTTGATCTAAAGCTGGTTTTCTCAGTAAACCCATTTTAAACCATCCAGCATTCCAGTTTCTATCTTTTTTCACCTTTTCAGACAATCCTAGAATCAGTATTCAGAAAAGCCTGAAGAAAGGAGAAAATAGAGGAAAAAATATTTTCAGCCTGTCTGACAAGCCTACATAAAAAGCTTGTGATCAAAGGATCTTAAATACACGTTACTGGTGTGACAAACAACATTTTTGTCCTTTTATTAGATTTATTTTCCTTCTGAAAACTGGAATGGCCAGAGTATAGTTTGTGAAAGAAAGCTGGCAGGGTTGTATTCTTTGATTCCTAATTAACACCTTCAGTCTCAAAAGAGAACTAACAGAAATACCATAAAATGTTGCAGCTGCATTGTTATTCCGCTTGGTTGGTTTGTTAAAAGTCGGCTGGGCATTGGCAGCTGCAATAAAGGAAAAGCTCAATGGATGTTTTGTATTGTGCCCACTGAAGTGAAAGAAGGCAACCATTTTATTTTCAAATGGGCAGCTGCATAGTGATGTTTAAATGGAGCTAAATGTGAGATTTACTGTTAATTTATAGTAATTGGTTATAAATAAAGTGGCTGTATAGCTTGGCTTTCATCTATTAAAGCCATAGAACATGAACTGAAGGGAAATGAATTATGAAGGGTAAAAACTGAAGGGCAAAATACTAGAGTGATAGAAAATTCAGTTAGTTGGAGGGAGTAATGGTATTCAGTTTTGCAATGAGATGCAGCAGCCACCTTGGAAGCAAGTAGTCAAGCCTTTAGTGCTTTGAGAAGTAAAGGTAGATATTGCTTTGTCCCAGTGTAGAGGAAGCAACATTTTAGTGCCAGGATTAGAATTCTGCCTGGAGAGCATAGGTTTGTATTTTCAGTAGTATAATAAAGGAGGCATTTAACTCTGGTCAGATAAATCTCACTCACATTCAAAAAATGCAATTAGGGAAATATGTAAATCTAGATGTTTCATCAAATGCTAGCTAAGGGGTTACCAGTTCTTTCCTTGCACAATGACTGAACTAAAGAACTTCAGTGTCTGTGTAAGAACCATTGTCCCAGCCCCAGAGCTCGTTGGAAACCGAGTCCAGACTGGTCGTGGGAAATACCTACATATTTGACACAGGCCCCATTTCTGAGAGAAAAGGGGGTGGAATAGAAAGTATGGAGATTTTACTGTTGCATTCTAATCAGCCATGATCTGCCTAATTTGCTTTGATCAGGAAGATAAACTAATTTTCCTATAGGCTAGATAAAAGTAATTAGCAATCCAATGCTTTCATGCTTTTGTAAAGGGTAAAGAAAAGAATAGCAGAAATTATAATGGTGGGAGCAAAGTACCCCTTTTCAGCTCATCTGAAAACACTGTTAATTGAAAATAGGATGGTGCCATAGGAGAGAGGCCCTGATTAAGGTGCGTTTTTGGGCTGGGATATCATTGTTCACCAGGATCTGTAATGTTATGCAGCTACGTATTTCTGAAGACTAATTTCACATGAGTTTTATATGAGTTTTCTATTTGGCTTCTCTTTTATGGGAAAAAGCATATTCTATATAAACAGTACATCTGCTGTCCTGAGAGGATGCTGTTTGACTTCACAAGGCATTTTAATATATTTTCCCACAATTGCATTAGAATAGTTCAGTAGTTCATTAATGTCTGGATCTGCTGCTACCATAAGACTTCAAGATGAGGATTTCTGAGGCCATAATAGTGAAATCAAAAACTCTGTAGATATAGGCAAAGCCAAATTACTGGAAATCCCAGTCTCCTGATTCTCTTAGGTAACAATTGCATTTCTGCAGTTCTGTGGGCCTGGACTGTGATTGTTAGCCTGACAGATGTGCTGTGGTGTAGTACTCGGCCTCAGCTGAGTTTCCTGGGAGCTGTCACTTCTCCTTGGCATTGGCCATTCTACTTCAGTATAAATCAAGATGTCTTGCAAAAATTTCACAGCAAACCCCTTAATATGCAGACATAATGGCATGCTTTATCCAGGCAAATTGCTCCTTCAGGTCTTACTAAATTCCATAGGCTGCAGAATGCTTCATTTTTAATATCTGTCTGGCCCTACATTTTCTCATCTTTATATGAATTGATTAGTTCAGCAGGCAGTTACAACCAACTTGCTTAATATTTCTGTCTGCCTACCTCTTTGTATTTTCAAGGTTTATTTAAAAAGTCAGATAGGCTTAAGGACTCTATTTATCATTTATGTTACAGCTGTATTGCAGTCCACAACCATAATTGGGATTGTGGATCCACTATATGAGGAACAGCTAAAATATAGGAGCAGGCTCTATAAAAACTTTCATAGGAAAAAAAAAAAAAGAAAGCAGCTATTGGTGATGAATGGGAAAAACATTTTATGGTGTGGACAGAGAAACAGGGGCATGTGTTCTATCTCAAAGACGCTCCTATTAAAAAAATAATATCCTTTAAAGATGGAGTTTGGAAAATTAATTTCCCCTGCCAGCAAGATGCATTGAATAGTATTTGGAGGAAAAATAAAGGCTCTGTTCCTGTGTGATAGCAGTCCTAGACTGAATTATACCAAATTTTTCAGTTGTCTTTCTATATCCTAAAATACATTTACATTGTGATAATCTGCAGTGTTTTTATTCCAACATATGATGGCAAAAGCTATGTTAGTTTCAACGTGAGAACATGGTAACAAGAATAAAAACTGTTGTAAGAGTTATAAAAAAAGTAGAAGCATTAGTTGAAATAGCACTGATACTTGTGTTTAGTCTGGGAATATTTATCTGTTTTGCTTAAGGAGGCAGCACCACCTCATAGATAAATCATTGATTTGATATTCAAACCTATATTTTCATTTCCTTATTGCATTGCTTAGTGCCACAGCAAAATGATCTCCCACTCTACAGTCTCCTCAACTCCTACATACCAGATTACTCTTTATGTTGTTCTTGAAAAGTGTGGCATAATTGAATATTGCTGTAAAAAAGTGCAGGAGGAAAAAGACAGCAAGCATATAATTCCCCCCACCTGTTGGCAATAAACATCCTTCTTGCATATTGGTGGGCAGAAGTTGCTCCTCTGGCCCTCTCAAGAGAAGACATAGCAATTCTGTTTCAGACTTTTGGATTACATCACTTTTTCTGCAGGATGTGAGCTGGAGTTGAGATTCCTACAGCCGTTATTCACAAACCTGAGGAACACTGGAGATTGCTCTTGTTCTTCTTTTTCAGTTGCACAGAAATTGGTTTCCTAAATCCTTAGAGTTTCTCAACATGAAAGGCCTGAGGAAATCAGACTATCTGTGACTTATAGGGGGAAAACACTGACTAATTATGAATGTTGTCCTTCTTCCATAGTGTTCTGTTTGCTATGAGACTGAGCTATTACCACTTTCTTTTGATAATATGGAAATACACAACTGTCAAAATGGTGCAGAAAAACAGTTTTGCAAGTTTCACAATTTTGTAATATCACTTATTTCTAGTCTTAAAGAGTTCAACACACGTATGAAGTCAGATCTATGTAGACTTTTTAAGGAAGATATGTGTAAGCTCTGCCCTTGTTCTGAGCCATCTGGAAACCATCAGCAAAGCACTGAGCCTGACCCTACCTGAACACTAACCTTACCAAAAAGGATGGTTTTTATCTGGAGACACCTAAGAAACTGCATAAGAGAGAAACTTGTTCCACTTCATTGAGCCTAAAGGAGTCTGACTACAAGATTGAAACCTACGTGAAACTGAGCTCTCTAAGCTCTGCTTTCAGCAAACACATTCTGATTTACAAGGATGAAAGATTTCAAAAGTGTTTTAATTGGGGTTTCAGCCTAAATTGCATTCACTTTCATTGGGGTTTTATTAATTTTTATTAAGTCCTCCTTACTAAGTTTTCTGTATTTCTTGGAAGATCTACCTATTTATATTTTACAAAAGAAAGCCCAACAAATCAAGTCACAATAATGTACTGACAATATATATGTTAATATGTACTGACAAAGTACATATTCTGGTAAGCTTCTCAGTTTTCCATGTAAGAAAACTAGTTTATTTCACTAAAAGAAAAGCTTGAATAAGCAACTAGGCATTACCGTATACTTCTGATGTCAGAAAACGTGTATTGGTGCAGATTAGGAATCAGATTTCTTCATTAGCTTTCCTTGTTCTACACTAGTATAAATATTGTGCATACATTTTGTTTTCAAATTTAGTTGCTCAACCATATTTGCTTTATGGCATTTAAGACAATCCAGGTTGTCTGAGGTGTCTCCATGGGATAGATATTAAATGGAGCTTACAGCAAGTGCATCCTCTGCTGTGTGAACAGCGTTGGTTGGGAGCCAGGCAAGTGATCTCAACAAGTGATGAACCACAGCTAAAACATTCTGGCAGTTTAGTTTAGTTTTATTCAGCCCAGAGCCATGGCATGGTTCTCCCAGAAATCTTAAAGGCACACAGAGAATTGCAGTGTTAACATGGTAGCCTATGTGAAGATGGAGATTTGGAGTAGAAAACACCTCTTTCAATTTGTGTGACAGTCTTCCTGTAAGGTTTACAGTGAGCTGGGCTGAGTGTGGATGATCTGTTATGTCCTATCCAAGCTGCAGAGAGTTTTCAAATTTAAATTAAGAGGTTTCTTCCTTAGATAGCAGAAAAAGTGTGGGACATTGCAACACCCTACCCCTGAGGGAAAGGAAGCACTCGATATTTGTAGGTGCCCATGGCTGAAAAGAAATGACAAAAGTTGGAGGGTCTGCAAGAACTTACAAAGTTTTACAAGAAAATTATACACTTGGCAAGAAAATTTGGATAAATTAGTCCTTTATGTTACTATGTAATCCACATGGTTGTTGATTTCTAATAAGGGGTAAAAAGGAAGGAAGGAAGGAAGGAAGGAAGGAAGGAAGGAAGGAAGGAAGGAAGGAAGGAAGGAAGGAAGGAAGGAAGGAAGGAAGGAGGAAGGAAGGAAGGAAGGAAGGAAGGAAGGAAGGAAGGAAGGAAGGAAGGAAGGAAGGAAGGAAGGAAGGAAGGAAGGAAGGAAGGAAGGAAGGAAGGAAGGAAGGAAGGAAGGAAGGAAGGAAGGAAGGAAGAAGGAAGGAAGGAAGGAAGGAAGGAAGGAAGGAAGGAAGGAAGGAAGGAAGGAAGGAAGGAAGGAAGGAAGGAAGGAAGGAAGGAAGGAAGGAAGGAAGGAAGGAAGGAAGGAAGGAAGGAAGGAAGGAAGGAAGGAAGGAAGGAGAAGGAAGGAAGGAAGGAAGGAAGGAAGGAAGGAAGGAAGGAAGGAAGGAAGGAAGGAAGGAAGGAAGGAAGGAAGGAAGGAAGGAAGGAAGGAAGGGAAGGAAGGAAGGAAGGAAGGAAGGAAGGAAGGAAGGAAGGAAGGAAGGAAGGAAGGAAGGAAGGAAGGAAGGAAGGAAGGAAGGAAGGAAGGAAGGAAGAAGGAAGGAAGGAAGGAAGGAAGAAGGAAGGAAGGAAGGAAGGAAGGAAGGAAGGAAGGAAGGAAGGAAGGAAGGAAGGAAGGAAGGAAGGAAGGAAGGAAGGAAGGAAGGAAGGAAGGAAGGAAGGAAGGAAGGAAGGAAGGACAGGAAGGAAGGAAGGAAGGAGGAAGGAAGGAAGGACGGAAGGAAGGAAGGAAGGAAGGAAGGAAGGAAGGAAGGAAGGAAAGGAAGGAAGGAAGGAAGGAAGGAAAGGAAGGACGGAAGGAAGGAAAGGAAGGAAAGGAAGAAGGAAGGAAGGAAGGAAGGAAGGAAAGGAAGGAAGGAAGGAAGGAAGGAAGGAAGGAAGGAAGGAAGAGAAGGAAGGAAGAGGAAAGGAAGGAAGGGAAGGAAGGAAGGAATGAAGGAAGGAGGAAGGAAGGAAGGACTAGGAAGGAAGGAAGGAAGGAAGGAAGGACGGAAGGAAGAAGGAAGGAAGGAAGGAAGGAAGGAAGGAAAGGAAGGAAGGAAGGAAGGAAGGAAGGAAGGAAGGAAGGAAGGAAGGAAGGAAGGAAGGAAGGAAGGAAAGGAAGGAAGGAAGGAAGAAGGAAGGAAGGAAGGAAGGAAGGAAGGAAGGAAGGAAGGAAGGAAGGAAGGAAGGAAGGAAGGAAGGAAGGAAGGAAGGAAGGAAGGAAGGAAGGAAGGAAGGAAGGAAGGAAGGAAGGACTTGACTAAGCTTCTCCCTTTCAAAAGCAATAGTGGGAAGGACAATCTTTGTATATTTTGGTGAGGGCTATCCAGTGAACTTTGTTGATCCCCAGGCTATGTTCTTTGACATTCCCAGTAAATTTTCTAATACAGTGGAAGTGTTGATTTTTTCAAACAATGACATCTGTCTGGATTGGGGGAAATTTGACAGGAGTCTGAATTTTTTTTCTTTCAATATTGAAAAATTTGACTAGCATTGCATCACTGGCATGTCATACTTTGCCTAAGGTCTCCAATGTGTGAAGTTGTCCTGTTTTTCTTCTTTTCTGTGGTGCCTAAACATTTTTGACCATATTCATTCAATATTATTATTATTATTAATAATATAATAGTAATAATGATAATAATTCCTTGTGCCTGTCAAAGTAGATTATGGCTCTAGTTTATGCTGCTGGATAAAAAATGAAAAACAAACGAACAAACAAACAAGAAAGAAGACAATTAAAATGTCCCTGGGATGTAAGAACAGCCTAAAAAAAAGTTTGTATGTCTAAGGGGCACAGGTTTTGAGGGTTTAAAGCCTGTCCATTAGCTTTGTTTGGAGAAAGTTAAATTAAAGCGGTATTATCCTGAAAAACAAATGAAAAACAGTATATGATATGTTGGAAATTATTAAACCTTGTAAGTATATAAAGTTTTTATAAAATATCATAAATTATGGATGTTTAATAAAGATTAATACCAATTTCTTGTCTGTACCTTAAATATAAAACAAAAAACTTCTGACATCTGATTAAGGGAAATTATTTAGATTGTTTCATTAGATAAAGCAATCAGGTTTTGCTTTAATCAGTTTCTTTGTTGAATTAGAAGAAACATACCTTCCAGTCTTAAAATAGTAACATAATTGTAAAGTTGTCAGTCTAGGGTTTCTGTTTGAACTGATTACACTTGATAAAATAACAAACCATGACAAATAGTGGGGCTAGGTTTCAGTAATTCACTGAAGAATGTCTCTACCAAGTCTTTGTGGCAAAATGTCTTGTTTGCAGGACAAATGCAGAGTTGAAATAACAACCCATGAATACCACTGGTGAAATGGCTATGTACACAAGGTGAATGCTAAAGTTTTCCCTTCTGAATGGACCTTTTAATCCAGGCATTATCTAGACTCTGAAAAAGTCTTCAGTGGCCTTACGTACAGATTAATGAGAAAATCTGAGACTTGGAGTTGGGCTATTTGCAGAAACAGTTTTCAAGATTTACTGATGGTTGACAAATGCCATTTAAGCTTTCAAAGCCATCAATATGCTATTGAAAGGGATTTAGAGGGAAATCCTCCCACTATAGAGAAAGAGGACTTTGAAGGATCTCGGTGGAAACCCTTGGTCTCCCCACCCCTTCAAACCTTTCATTGGCTTCCCTCAGCACACAGAGCCCTGAAACGCGTGGCTATGGGAAAGGGGGGGTGGCCCCTTTGGAAGGCATTTGTATAAAACTGAATGTGCCAATCTGCTTTTGTTCAGGCATGAGAACTGAATAGAATTGTTTCCAGAAAAAGTCTCTTGTGCTCATGATCAGTATTTCAATGGGCTTTCTGCTAATGGATTTTTAATATGGGAGCTGGAAATGGCAAAATACGAGTTTGAAAATTCCAGTGTATTGAAAAATTGCCCAAGAAAGACTCTCTGCCCTATAGCATTTGTTAACCGTGCTACCATATCCTTCTCTAATAGTGGCATTCAAAGAAAAGGAACTACATACATTTTACATGTGACAAGACAAATCACCTGAGTTTAATTTTTTGAAATAATGTCCTTTATTCCACAGACATTTTAAAGCCTGTTTCTATGTTATTTCTTTTCTTTGGTTATTTAAAAACTCATATGCAAACCATATGTTTTTATGAAAAAATATCTATTATGAGATTGAGTTAGGAAAAAAAAGATTATGAACTTTAGATGGTCATGTTTTAGTTAAAGGGGTTTTAGTTTAAGATCAGGATGGCTTGAAGTCCTTGTTTTTGCCCATGCTGTTCAGAATCAGCAGGATTCAAGATGAAAGTTCTGAAGAGTTTAATAAAATTGTACAAATGAAGAAGTGTCATAACCTGCTGTACAGTTCTGGGAAAAGGGATCCCTGGAACCTCTAGTGGATTATGCAAGGATATGTGGGGCTTTATTCATGAAGTTCCTGAGAGATTTGTGGTTTTGAGTCAGAACAAATGCCCACAAAATCTCCTCTGTATTCCTTTTAAGAGCAACAGTATTTATGCATGTAAAAGCATGTGGTGCTGTCTTCCAGTCTGTCACAAGTATGTTAAAGTTGACATTCAAATGCCAAGTCCATGACTGAGGGAGCATCCTTCACCTCTAATCTTCACGTCACTCCCCACATGGGGCAGGAGTACAAAGCCAGGATGGACGGCTGTAGTCTTGTTATACCAGTGTGTGGTGTGAAGAAGAACATCATTGTGCATCCCACCAACTCCAAACTCCTCATGAAGGGAAAGGAAGGCTGACTGTGTTCTGCAGAATGTGGAAAATAGGACAACACACCTCAGCAGAAGACCTGATTCTGCTTAGTGAGTGCTTTGACTTCTGTCCCATATTTCATTTCTATCTGCACCATTTTCATGCTGGCATCCATTCTGCCACCATTTGGGGAAGGAAAGAAGCAGTAAAGAGTGTGGCAGGTGCTGTCCTGTGTGAGATGAGCAGTGGTCATAAGAAGCCAATGTCACATAGCAGCTGTGTGTTGTGGTATTCATCTGTGCTACTTGTTCATTGCAAAGCAAATGAAGCCTATAGGAAAACTCCCAGGTTGTCTAAGACTTCTAGTTCTTAAAAAAGGATGGTGCATCTTCACTGAGAAAGAACTATTTGTTACACCCCACTCCTCTCCACAGGTTAAGGCAAATGTTGTTTGATTTGCTCTAGGTGATGTGCAGGAGAAAATAAAATTCTCAAGATGTTCAGTACCAAGCTTTTATTTGTAAATTTTAGAACATTAAGGTAGAGTAAGGTACTTGGCAAATTTTAAATAAACTTTGGCAACTTCAACTTATCCAGACATACAGAGGCACTCTACAAGGCATTGACTGGAATTTTTTTTTGTCTAGCTTACAATATATTTTGAGAAGTTAGAAGAAGAAGGAGATAAAGAAAGGGTAAGAGTAGAAAGATATTACCACCCATGGATCCAGCAACTAAACTTGATTGTTGCAATTTAGATGTCTGCTGATCTGAGTCTTGGTCTGTCAGGTTGGACAAAGTCCATGAAACACAAAGTTCAGTGAATTAAGATAAGGTGAGGTTCAAGTGGGAATGCCCAGGTACCTCCTCGGGGCCAGGTGGGTGGAATTTTACACTGTTGGATACAAAACTGTGGATCATGTGCAGTCTTCTGGTGGAAGGACCTAGAAATGAGTCTGGGGGTGCCTCAGGGGTCTTTGATGGTTGATGACACCTAAGACATGGCAATTGCCTCTCATTAGAGTAGTTGAGCAATTATGCCCCATCAGAGAAGATGAACACCTTCAGGCCTACATGTGAATGTCCCAGTATCAACCCCAGAGAGAAGTTTTACACCTGAGCCAGTTGCATAAGGAAGGACATGATAAAAAGCACCACCCCACCTCTCAGGATCTGCTGCTTATCAGCCTCTTCTCTCACCTGGCTCAAATCCCAACTTCCTACTAAACAAAGGTTGAATTGTGGTGGTCATCCTTTGGTGCTCACACCCTCTGCACCTGGACTGTTACCTTGCACACTGTCAGCAAAACTCCCACTCCTTTTTGCAAATCACCAGTTGTTTGAGCCTTTAACCATTAACATTTCAGTCTTTCACTCCATCACAATGTACATTATTCTGAGTTATCCTTCTAGTTTTCTGATGGAGCTGACTGGAAACCTGAACTTGTTGAGAGGAAATATGGAAAAAAGAGAGTGAGAAAGGAAAATGAGCAGAATCAGCTCATCACTTCAAAAAAACCACCAGGAATGGAAAAGTAAAGTGCCAAAAAAAATGGATCAGGCATGAGAACCAAACAGAAAAAAAAAAAAAAAGGCTGTAACAACAGAAAATGTCACACGTTCCACTCCTTAGTGACCCACATGAAATCTTGCCTTTAACTCAACAAATTTTAGAAATTCTAAAATAGCTGAAAAAACCATGGAAAACTTCCCTGTGAACCTATGAATACTACATGCATATTTCATCCAGTGTGTTGTTGCATAATTTTCACAACAATGAAATACTGTCTATTGGATGAAACCTGGCATTAGGAACTTGTAGGCCTGGGATGATGTCTTCCATCCATGGGAGTCACTGGGAGTTTTGCTACCAGAATCAGTGGAGCCAGGTGTTTACCCCCAGGCACTGTTCTAGTGCTGACATTGACTTGCTGTATTAGAAGTTTTAAGACTTGTAAATAATAGGGCAACTGATGGCTTCCAACGTTTTTATAACATTTGGGAAAGAAAAAGAGATCTTGGAAAGTTCATTTTGTGAGCAAAACAGGCAGACCAGGCAGGTGCAGTATTAGGACACAGCATTTCACATATGCACACAGGTGCAGTACAGTTGGCAGCAACAGTTTACATTTGGTAAAGGTTTGTTTTGGCTACTGTTGTTTTGTGTTATTGTTCAGTACTGTCTCCATGAAGATCCAAAACTCATATTTGAAGCCTGAGTCAGAGACAGGGCAGAGGATTTGGCTGAACAGCACCAGTTAATTGCTTACCCTGAAGAGATATTTCTGTTGATCATCATAACAATCACAAGAAGTGTGGGTCATTGCCCTCAAAATGAGGTTGCCAAACAGTGCACTATGTAAACTCTATGAATAAAAGGAAGGAAACAGGGATCATTTTTTTCTGGATCAGAGTGCTGCCTCTGCTCCTACTAAATATTGGCTTATCCTCTGAACAGTGCAGCTGAGCTCAGTAGAAATAGTTTTGAAGTTTTTGCCTCCACATATTAATTGTAAAGCTCTGATACCATTGATGTAAGTTGTAAAAGGAAATAATTTCTTGAAAGAGAACACATTTTTATACTAGAAAGAGTGAAACTCTTTCTGGTATAATTATGCAGGTATAGGCACATGAAAAATATGTGCCAGCCCAATACAACACATGAAGTCTCTACTGGAGATTTCCCCTTGGTAGGGTGACTTAGAACATCTCAGTCCTGCTCCTTAACTTGAATTGTTTAAAGCTAGCTCAAGTATTTCAGTAGTCTGCCTATGTGAAGGGCAGTTACAAGCAAATAAAATGTGTGGAGACTGGATACAAGTGATGTCAGTATAAGATTAAGGGTATTAATGTGTATTAAGACTTTTATACCAGTCCATGTGAAGGCATCTCACAATGAAAGTGAATTTTGATTACTTAAGAAAAAAAGAAATTGTTACCTGATGGAGAAATACAGTGTTTTTAGGTGCATTATCTTTGTAAGAATCAGATTACATATGTCTTGGCACTTACTGTTGCAGAAGTTTGGAAGTTCAGCCAGTCAGGGAAAGATTCAGCAGCTTTGTCATTCCTCTGAGCTCTGTAGGAAGTGTTGGAAGAGGCTGTCAGCCAGCCAGGTGCTGACAGATCTAGAGTCCTATTGTGCTTCAGCAAACAAGCTCAGTCAGTCATGAAGGCAAGATGTGCATATTTAAAAATCCACAACTTCCTATATCTGAGGAATGTTTACAATATTTACATCCTAGGTAGAAGATCAGCCTACATTAGGCCAAGCCAAAACTGCCAACTGAAATAAACCAGTTCTGCTTCACCTTTCTTATGTGTTTCTCCTCTGTATTTGGGCTTGTGGAGGCACAAGCATCAAGGTAGTGAACCAATTCAGGGAACTGCTTTCAATTAAAACCAATTTTTTTTCCTGCTGAATATTTTTCAAAGTACAGATCAATTTCAAACTGTGGCTAAACAAAATCTTTACAAGGAATGAGCAGCTCTGGATTAGGAGAGAGATCTGGAGAAATTCTTTTAGTAGCAACATTGCATGAAACTAAGTGCATTGATAATATGACATCCTTTGGGTTGTCCACACAATAAGGAGAAGAGTCTGTAAACAGTTATTTCAGCTAAACAACAGCACAAAAATTATCAAATTAGTACTTCAAAGTAGACTTCTAATAGGTGTAATGTATCATAGCATAATTTTTTTTGCTGAAGCTCTTCAATTACTGTTCAATAACACAAGGTACAACTAAACAGTAACAAAAGCAGAAGTGACAGTGCTCTGCTAAAATTATTGGACATTATAATATTAATGGTGTTTTCCAACCTAAACAGCTTTATGATTCTGAGTCTGTGATTCAGCATCAATGCATAGGCAAATGGAAACATACAGGATAAGAGTAGCAAAGAAACTTACCAGCATTTTACTGCTAAATCATCCCACAAAAAAAATCAGCTGAGATCAAAGGCATGGACTCTTGCCTTTGCTGACTTTTTTTTTTGCCATTTCCTTTACCAAAACAGATTTTCACCCAGTGTATGTGTATTTTGCAGTGAACTATTTTGGGAATACCCTGTGTATATATTCACAACACCTGCTATATTATGTCACACAAAGTGGCATTGTGCAGAGGTCCTGTGTTGTGAAATTGGAACAGTCATAGCATCATCCTGCTGTACCCTGGATAATTAGTCTCTCTGAGGATACCTAACATGGTAATGTGCCTAGTTCTGGAGCCAGCTCACTCATCAGTACTGTGGGGACTTTTGCACTGTGCAAAGGAGGTGTATTTTCTGCCCTGAATACAGGTCTGCTGTGCACACATCTCCAGATACCCATGCTTCTATCATCACTGCTGAAATGTGTTTATAGTAGATGCTCTCAAAGCAATTTGGGTTTTAATTCTTCAAACTTGTGCTGTGGAATTAAGTTGAGGCAAATTAAAATGCACAAAATACTTACACTGTATCTTATTACAAATTAAATCAGGCTAATCATGATTAATTTTCACTCTCAGAAGACTCACAGAAGTAATCTTCAGTATTTTGGTGAAGATGAGTTTTAAAATTGGTTTGTGTAACATATAATCTGTACTGTAAATAATTTATGGTTAGGTATTCAGTCCAATTCACTGCTGGTGAGCCATAACAGTTAATTTAGAAATTTGCACTTTATAACTTTTTATTTTAAATCTTTGTTTACGTTCAGATATATTTTGTATTAGTTTCCACTGTCGACAAGGTGTAGCATGTCAATAAAAAAACTGTGCTGTGCTTTTTGTGCATTCTTCTTTCATATAAATAACCATAATTTAGAAACAGCCTCATTGAAACCAGAAGGATGAAGTTATAGACAGAGAATTAGAAGAAAATTGGACCCCCAGTTTCTAAAATGGATAAATATGTCCAGTCATTCAGGGGAAGGAAAAAATACAAACAAAAAAAAAAGAAAAAGAAGAAGAAAAAAAAAAAGGTATTTTTGTCATTTATGTAGCAAATAGTTGTAAAAATAAGCAACATCTGGAGTGGCAGGAAATATTATAAAACCAAGGGTTTGTTTTTTCCAGACTTGGTCGCAACTAATAAATATCTCTTGTCAATTTAACTGTGCTGTTCTTCATCAAAATAAGATAAACAGTACTTGATAAACAAGTAATGAAAAACACAATAAACATGCTGGTGGTTGTCTTCATAAATTACAATAAAAACTGATATTATTTTCCTGTTGTATATTGTTTCAGTATTTGAACAAGATTAATCATGTATGCAGTACTCATATAATCTGTTTGAACTAGTGCAGCAGAAACAAGCGGTAACTCACAAGGTAAAAATGTACTAATGCAATCTGTGGGCATGGACAGAAGAGGAATTCCATTCTGTCCTTTTTTAACTGACTTGGCTGCCTTCTGTGTTAAATACTCCTTTAGTTATTTAAGTTTTTTTAATATGTGAGTTAAGTACAGCAAATGATAGGAATGTTTTTGTAACTCACCCTGGTAATTATTCCTTAGCAAACTGAGTCTTCAGGCTCAAATGAACAGCCATGAATCAACTGTGAAAGAAAATGGTTAATTTCATCTAGTGAGCATCATGAATACGATATTAGGAAAAAAAACAAAAAAAAACCCCAAAAAAAACCAGCGAGCCAGAATCTGTTCACCTAAAATGATATGTCAGATACTTGTCAGATTAATTCAGCACTGGGTGTGCTTGATGTGATCTTTGATCTTTGCTTTCTTTTTTTGACCCTAATTGTTTGCTCTGACCTGCTCCCTCTGCTGGAGTCTTGGATAAACTGAATGGCAAAATTGTTTCCTGAAAAGATTAATCATGCACATACTGTTTGCTTTACAAATGTTTTGCAGTCCAGATATAAGTAAGACTTTGATGGTTGTTTATATGGCAGAATTGCCTGTGTTCAGGAATAATGCATGACGTTTAAAATCACTCTGTTACAGAGCTTCTATGGCAATAAGCCAAATTTTGTGTCTGTGACATCAGAGGAGCTCAGTGACAGGTGTTGGGAGTGCAAAACTCTGGCCAAAGCATTTTGTTCCTTTGTGTTGAATCCAGATGTGACCTTCAGCCTGGTTTGCCAGGATCCAGTGTTCCATGGGCCAATACACAACAGCACAGAGGAGATGTAGACAGAGCCCTCCTGCCTTACTGGATCACCTCTGAGCCTTCCCTGAGTTCGAGGTGCTTGATCCTTACCATATGTATCTATTTACAATTGCAGTGGCTGGAACAGCATCACTGGTGTGACTAGGGAAGGTGTGAGAGGGACAGAGGGAGTTCTGTCTGTTACTGGCATAAAAATCTCTGTGAGGTGTGCAGGCACACAGGCTCACTGCAGGGTCTCTTCTCACGTGAACACACAATGTCATTTGCTTTTTGCAGGGCATGTTTTAATCCAAAGGAGTTGAGTCTCTGGAAAGAGTGAGTTTCAATGTCGAGTAACAAAACTTTTGTGTAACAAATGTGCAACAAACACATTTAACCTTACACCCCTTCCAGGTAAACCTGTTGCATGGGATCTGTTGCTGTTAATTTGCTATTGCAATAATATTACATAGGATAATGAAATTTTAAATACTTAATTATAGAATTTTTCATTATTGATATGCAGAAGGGCAGAAATATACATTCTTTTGCCACTTGTTATTTACATTTAAACCTCAAAAGTGAGATTTCCTAATCTGTATGATGTCTATAATGGCTCTCTCTACTGCTTCTTCCTGCTACTCTACTACTTCTTCCTCCAGAAGATTTTTCCAAATACAAAGATGTACTCTTCAAATGTGAATCATTTAGTGGAAATTCCTATTTAATCACAGTTTACTACAGGATCTTCAAAGAATAACAGATTAAGTTTGAATCTAGTTATGAGAAGGAGTGCTATGGTTTAATTGTCAGAAAACATTTACAATGCTTATTTATGCATGCTCATACTCTGCCCTGTGCTGCTCTACATAGGTGTATTAAACATGCAAATACATGACTAGCAATTTTCATGTTGACTTTGAAAGATAATGCAATCTAGGAATATTAAAATGAAAATATGGTCTTTTTTTCTTAGTCTGTTGACAGCTTGTGGGCTGTACTTTAGTAAATTGGTGTAAATGCCATGACTGGACAGTCTGATCTAATGAGAAGGATGCTGGACCACTCATCATCAGTGTCATTTTCCTCTGTGTTGTCTAAACATCTGTTTGTTTGTGAACATGTCACTTATCCATGTGGTGTCTTAGTTTCCTTTCTGCAAAATGACAGTAATTATTATTCTATTTATTTATTGATAACCTCAAATGAAAACAGCTATAGCAATTTATTTGTAAGAAAAGAGAACTTCTATTACTACAGTGTTGGTAAATAGATTTATCATCTTAATGTAGCTGTAGCATATGAAGATGTTTTCCATAAAGGATGAAGCACTTGCATTAATAGATGGCATGCAGTTAATAACCAATATTTCTCCATTGTGCAGTGGAGTTAATACCAGCTGTATTCTGCCAGTACCAGAAACAAGAGTGCTATGTTGAAAGGATAGACAGAGCAAGGGAAGAGCAGAAGTAGGATTCATCTGTTTTCATTATTTTGTGTTACTACATGTAAGCTAGTATAAAATTTTGCTGTAAATGAATTAAGGAAATTGTCTTAGTTTAGAAACTGTTCTCAGCTCTTAACAGTTAAGGGACTACATTCAGTCTATTGACAATATTTTATGAGAGTGCTTTATCTTTCTAAGACTTCCATGAAAAGAATTGTTAATACATCTTGGATAAGGCAAGCTTAGAAAAATCAAAATTATTAATCTCAATAATAAGTCTTGATAATTTTTTGAAAATCAAACGGGTTTCAACTGTTTAAAAAAATAAGCTACAAAATTAATTGTCCTTAATACTGGATTATTGTATTAGACCAGGAATGGATAGACAAGTTTGTACCATTGAGTATAATAGACATTTAGCCTAGTAGAAGTATTGCAGAATCCCTAGGCATACTTTTGTTCTTCTTTAAAAGACATAAATGTAATGTGAAAAAGTAATCTTTCAAGATGAATAGTCACTGGAACATCTCTTGTAATAACAGTTAATAAAAGATTAGTAATGTGGTCTGTAGACTCATCTAGTATATGTTAAGAACATTTATAAGTGTACTTAACTTGTTTTACTGGCTTTCTGGAATTCATTGTGAAGTGCTCATTTTAAGACGGTAACTGGATGTTTTTTTTTAGTGTGTTTATGCACAGAAAATAAAACTGGGGGAAACAAAGACCTGTTGTGTTTGCCTTCTTGGATGCTGTTTTGCAAATGCTCAAAATTTTGCTCATCTACTCACCCAGAGAAAAAAACAGATGTATGCATGGTGCAGTTTTCAATATTTTCTGGTCTTCAAAGATATAATCAGATTCCTTTAACAAGCTGTCAGAAACACTGCATGGTGATTGATTGACACAGAGTATAAATCAGATATCGTTATAAAAAGCTGTGTTGCCAATGTAGTCACTAAAGCAAAGCTTATCTTTTGAAAATATGAAAGTTTCATTTGCTGGTATGTTGCTTTTATAGTCAGCAACTGGAAACAGGCTGCAGTAATGGGAGGAGGGACAATTCATTGATCTCACAGTTCAAAATAACATATTATCTTTTCAGTGCAATATGGCAGCTCATGGTGGTTTTCACCAAGGTAGATGTGGTACTATGGCTGTCTCTATTTCAGAGCATTTGTAAATTAGGGTATGCTCTTACCATATTGCTCCTACTGTCATTAGTGAGATTTGTATGTGCTGTGACTCTGGGAGATGGGAGTAGTTCAGTTACAATGAGTTGTTCAAAGGCTTTCAGTATTCATATTATTCAAAGTTTTTCATCACTGGAGTTTATAAGAGTCTACCAAGATTTGATATAATATCAGAACCATTCCACTGAGGATAAAGTTCCAGTACCTTGATTTTAATATTTTTAAACATTACAGTGCAAATGCTGATGTGGAAGACAGCTTTTATCCCCTTTTCTTTCCTAGAGAGAGCAAATTGTTAATTTTTACAGTCCAGAACTGAAAGGAGAAATCAGAAAACCCATTTGGAGGGTAGAACCCATCATACATGCAGGACAAAAGACATATCCACTGCAACTGTGACTTTTCATAGAAGACCCTAGAGTATACCACCTAGAGCACACCTATATAACCCTAGAGTTCATCACCTAGCTGTTTCTGAATGTTAGCTGTGCTTGATCTAGCTAATGGCTGTAAATCTCCAAACCATGTCTTCTTGGCAGGCTGGTCCAAAATGCTAGCAAACCAAATTGCTGAGAATCTCCTTTATTTGTCTCTAGAGCACTATGAGGAATTTCTGTTCAGAAGCCCAAATTTTGCAGTATTGTTCACATGAGACCCAGTGACTATTGCATTGCATTAACTCCTTCTGTTTGTCTCACCTCTCTGAATATCCCCCCAGAAGTAACTTTGTGCCATGGCACTTCTCTCCTTTAGTCATTCCAGTGAACAAAAATTTGATTAAATGCATCCATGGTAATTCTGAAACAAAAGAATGTTCTGGATCTAAAAACTGTGAGCACAGATGAACTACTGGTTTGTAAGTGTAACGGATGTGTGGTTTTTTAGGGAGAAATAATGTCACCTATTTAGCCAACTGGTACAGCTGGAAGAAGTAGACAGTTTTGATTTCTGTACCTGAAAATTGCTCAGTTTTTCCAACTGTGTCAGCTAGCCTCATCAAGTACATTACCATCTCTCAGTACCATCATCTGCCTTATATTCTTAAACCCTTACAGCTACAAGAATAGTGTATTGCCAACATTGCCCTTTAGTTGTGTACATAGATATATGTAAATATAAGACAAGGAAAAAATATCCCAGGAAAAACCAGCCATGTATTAGTTGCTGGTATGTTAATGGCTAATTTAAAAAGAGTTTATTGAGCCAGCTTGGGAATATTTTCTGTTACCTCCACCATCCCTGGAAATATTTAAAAAATGCATAGATGTGGCACTTAGGGACACAGGGCAGTTTTGGGCTAATGGTTGGACTGGATGACCTGAATGGTCTTTTCCAACCCAAACAATTCCATGATTCTGTGAAATATGCACAAATACTGTTTTATAGTTTAATTGCACAAAGACACCTCTGTACATTATGTTCCAAGTAAAGAATCATGGGGAAAAAAAGCAACCAATCTAAAACAAGGAAATTATTTAACCACTATGTTTAAAAAAGTTAGAAGTTGCTGTGGTGTACACTGGGAAAAAGGAGAGGTTCTCCTGCATCATATGATGTGGTACACATACTTTACTATGTGAGTGATGTCAAAAAGGAGACTAGGACATAGCAGGTCACTCTTGGCAAATCCACCTCTGGGATCTAAAGATGCTATTAAGGAAAATGCACTTATTGTTGATTTTCTCCTTGGGCATCAAAGCACATGATGAAAGCCACCTTCTCTTATTCTAATCCTCTTAAGATATTAGGGTCTGGTCAGTAGACTGCTTCTGACTGGTTAGTCATGGGGTCCTGTGAGTGATACAAGCAGACAAGTACTGCCTGCTAGTAATAGAAGTTAATATGCTAGAAAAGCAGACTTCAGGTTTGTCTCATCAGCCAGAGCATTGGTTAATGCTGGGTTCGTAGAATGCCCTAAATACATGAGTATCTGAAGAGGAATCATTCCCATCTTCCACCAGGACTGACTTTTTAAGTCTAAAATGTGATTTGGCGTATTTTCAAGAACCCATTAAGACGTGTTGAAAATATCATAATCAAAATGATCTTGTTAAAATATTGAGTTTATCTTAATATTCAGTAGCATATAATTGACTACCTGGATGAGTTTTTCTTTTGCCACATAAATCCATGTTTTTGTTCCTTTGCCAGAATAAATCCTTTGAGCCTTTATCAAAGTGAAAGGGCAATAACCTGCTAAAGTAGAAAAGAATTAGGTGATAAAGGGTTACAGTAAAAAATGAATTTAATAAGTACACGTTTCTCAAATTATACCTTGATTTTGAAGTGAATGCAGAAACCTTACTCAACAGTTATTTGATAATTGTTGTAAAGTATTAACACATTTCCTTTATTTCAAAATCTCTATGTGAAGTATGTTTTTAAATTATACATTTTAAAATTCACCAGAAGATCAAACATCTAAATTAACTATGTTGACTAAAAACATATATTCTGTAATGTGAAACAGACTGTGAGTAATAAGAACTAGATGGAGTAGGAATAGGATGCCTACCCACCAAAGTACAGATAACTTATTTACCTTGTAAGCTCTCAACAGCTGGAAGAAATAAAGTTATCTAAATAGAACCCAAAGTTGCTGGAAACTATAAGCACTGCTACAAATGCATAGATATGTTTAAATAGCAGGGAGTTTCAAATTACTGTATAAATTACTGTTTAAATTACTGTATACTGTACTGCATAAAATATGCAGGTCACTCCTTATTTTATTTTAAGAATCTTCAGAAATTTTGATACAGTTGTGTAAGTTGTATCTTCCACACCAAATTTTATTATGCAATTTGTTTACAGTCTTGGTGCTCAATGAAAAGCAATTATAATGATAGTGTAGGGCACGGGGAAGACAGTGGAAAACAATGAAAGGCAAGTTAAGAATAAAAGGGTATTATATGAAATTTAGTCTAAAACATAGCTTGAATGAGCTCTGACAGAGCTGATATGGCTGGTAGTTTCCTGTACCAGGAACTACCATGGAACCCCACCAGGAAGTGTGTTACAGAGCAGGATCACATTACACCCTTGTTTTATGGTTCATTTCACTTATTTAATGCAATTTGAGTACCTGTAACAAAAGAGCACTCAAAAAGGGAATGTTTATTATTTGGAAATATGTCATTTCTCTAAGTGGAGTTGGGTTTTGGGGACACCTGATGTGCCTGTGTTGAGGCAAGGTTGATCAGTATGCCCATGCAACGGGCTGTATGGCAAAAGTAAAGTATTTCCATATTCATGAAATTTTAAGGATTATGCAGATAGTTTGTATCAGTTTGCTTTTGCCTGTCTTCTTTAGTAAACCAAGTGTACTACAGTGCTACAACAACAAAAATCATAGTAATTTTCCTTTACTATTCCAAGTAAATTTTAATATAGTACAGTGGTTTATTAGAATTATGTCGACTAGAAGTGTTGTTCAGTGTTCCAGCTGATTTATAGAGCGTGATAAAACATTCCAAAATCTCTGGAAATGAGGAACATGCTGCAGCCTGTATTGGTTTGACAAAGCTGCGTTCGTACGAAAAGGGAATGTTTAATGTGCTAAGTAGATAATGATTCATCAATTCTGGCAGAGGAACTAATTTTTATTAATGTAGTACTTAAAAATGTGTGGAATGAACAGCTGGATGCCACAGTTGTGGCATGCCGTATTAAGTCTCTGTCTGTTTTCCCCTACAGTGATCTCAGTATGAACAACATTACTAAGCTGCCCTCAAACCCTGTGCACAATCTCCGCTTCCTGGAAGAGCTGTAAGTATCATTGTACCCTTGATGGGCATAGTCAGCACTAGACACATTCCTGTGTTTGTCTCTCATACTTACTGTGGGAACCAGATAAAACAGTGCAGGAAAGCTGTCAGCCTGACACTTTTGGCACATGCGGAAGCACTTAGTTGAAAAAAACCCAATTGCTTGTGATTCTGGAAATGAACTTATAAAAGAGTTACCATGAGGCTACAACTTCTCTAAGCAGAGACAGAGCCAAACAAATTAAAATTTTTAAACAAGGACTGTTTAAAAGAGCTGGATTGCTTTTTGGAAATAGTTAAGCAGCAGGATATTAAAAGTTTGAATACTGGCTCATGTTTATTAAAATCCCAAGTAAAGCTGTAATCAAAACCAAAACCTGCTGCCTTGTTCTGCCAGTGTCAAGGACAATTGAGTCCACATTTCATAGCATGGAGGCTTCTTGTCCTAATCACTTTTAATTACTATTTCCTTGCTCTTAAACTTAGCATCCTTGAAGGCTGACTGCAGAATCCTGAAAAAGCTTAGTTACGCTATCTACTACATTCACCGTGGGGGAAAAGCGCATTGCGAGAACTAGCTGATCAAGCACAACATCAAAAGAGGAATGTTGGCTTGAAGTGATGGTGAACTAACCAAAAGTGAAAAGTATTGTGCATTCATGAGACCTGGATTTGGCAGTGACTCTAGTTATAATGGCCCAGGCTTAAAAGAAAATTTAGGTTTCTGAGGAGTGATGGAGACTCTATAACTGATGCACCATAGATCTTGTGGAAAAGAGCTGGCGCCTGTATTTGCATGAGTACCTCTAAGTGTTGATTAAAAGTCTTTTATGAAATGTGGCTTTTAAGTTTTTAGAACTGAAAACCTCCTTTTTTTTATTAGCATGCTTAGCTGCTAACTTACCATAAAACCCATGTAAGGTATGTAAAGTCATGGTGCTACACTACTTGCAAAGACATGGTCTGTTTTAAGCTGTGAAATGTGTACAGTCCTCTGCAATTTAAGTGGGTATTGCACTGACAATTACAGTCCTTGCTAACACTCAGTTGAATCTTGTCACCTGGTCTTTCTAGCCAGCATCTACCAAAAAAACCCTAAAAAACAGAACAAAATGAAACAAAAAACAAACAAAAATTGAAACCATTTTGTATGCTAACTTTGGACAATACTCAATTTGCAAGCAGGTTTTCCTTTCCTGTCTTATTTTTATTACTCTCAGTACTTCTATTTGGAAAGTTTTATTTAATTTTATTCTTTGTCTCTACCTTTGCTTACACCTTTTCATTGGTTATCAGTATCTGTCTTGCCATTACTGCAACTTTCAAATAATGTAACAAACAAGTACATAACACAGAGGGATGTCACACACTCAGGTTTTAACAATATTCAGAGCATGTGGAGTGAATCATGCCTCAAAGCCCCTGCTTGTGAAGATCTTCATCATGTTCCTATTTGCTTGTCCAATCTCCTGTCAATTGTAAAAACCCTACTAAAAATCTTCCAACCCAATTGCTCTCTGGCATTAAAGGAAGGAATTTAAAGAAAAGTTTGGGCTTTTTCTGGAAGGAAATTCTAATACAGACAGGTTACCTCCACTGTTTCATTTTATGATTAGATTACAGAATCACAGAATCTGTGGAGTTGGAAAAGACCTTTGACATCATCAAGTCCAACCTATGACCTGACACCACCTTATCAACTAAACCATGGCACTGAGTGCCTCACCCATTTTTTTTTTAAACACCTCCAGAAATGATGGGTGACTCCACCTGCCTAGGCAGCTAAAAGCCCCAAATTGTAAGACTTAAGTCAGTGCCTAAGAAACTGTTGTGTGGTGTATGTCATCTTCCTGAACAAGACCTTTCAAAGTGTTCTTGCCTTATCCTTGTGCTGGGCTGCCTTTTCACGGGAAATATGAAACCTTTATTCTTACAAGCCTCTGCTCCAAATTAAGTAATTCCAGTCTTTCATTGCTGAAAGCACCAGCAAGGTATTAATTTTTGTGCTATGTTTTGTTCTACATATGCATAATCAACTCTTCCATTTGTTTCATGCAATTCTAGAAATAGAAATAGAAATAGAAAAAATAGAAATAGAAATAGAAGCAAGTAACTTCTGTTTCTCAATAATTTAATGCTACTTCATTAAATCCTTCTAGTTTGTATTCACTTTTAAAATAAGCTTAAAAACTGAAGTCTTGGAAGATGTCAGGCAGCTGATGTGAGGCACTTAATGTGCTGAGAGATTGTTTGGTGTTCAGAAACAAGCAATACAATTCAGCCTAGTATAACATAGAAAAAGGTATAGAAAACGGAAAGGAAATTTTTTATTTTATTCAGTTTTAAAGTGGGGAGAACAGCCATTGTAGTTCTTATGCTCCCCTGTATTAATTTTTGAGCAATGATCATACATATTAAAATTATTTTTCCCATCCAGGCATTGCCGATTGATTTTTTTCTAGTTTACCTGAGAAATATGTGTTTTTTCTTTGTGTGACTCTGTTAAAAGGTACTCGAAAAACGTAACTTCAGACATTTTTAGAATATGATTTTGTGAGATCTTTACTAAAGCAATGTTTCATAAAATTAAAATCCATCTTACAAATATCACTGACCTTTGAAGCACACAACAGCAGGAGCTTGAAATGCAGCTTTTAGGGTTTTTCTAGGGTTGCAAAAAGTCCTACTAATCCCGTTATTAGAGATCTGGCTCAAACATCTGATAAAAGCTCAAGACTGAACCACTGAATTTTAGCTTAGATGTTACATCCTCAATGCCTGATTTGGCAATACTATTAAGTGATTACTCTGAAAGAACTGAGGTTTTGTTAAAACAGTTGAACTAATTGTTTTGATTCCAAAGCAGTGGCCTGTAAGACAGGTCTGTTTAGCCAGATCTGACCTTCCAGGCTGAATCTGATCCACTTTTACAGCCAAGGTTAGACACCTCTGAGACATGCAGCATTCTTGCAAACCTGATGATCATGACTGGTACTTACTCTTAACCAAAGACTATGATCACTGAAGTAAAGCATATTGAAAGTGTGTTTGAGGTGCATGTTCCTCTGAAAATTTTGGAAAATGTTGAAGACTTGGGTCTTTTTAACTCTGAAAAAAATAATTCTGGGCAAAATCTTTTATTTGTGAAAATGATGGGCCTTTCAGATTTATCTTAAAGCATATATGACAGAACTCCCACCAAGAAAGAAGTGTTTCAGCTGCTTGATTATCAGCAAGTTGCTCTGCATGAACTTGTGCAACACTGTTAAGTCAAATTCTTCATTATAAATTCAAAATAACTGCAGATATTTATCAGTCTGACCGAATCCAAGACTCACTCTAATGTGGATTATTTCTAGACATAAGTCATTATATAAGATATGTAGAATGACTGTTCTAATAGCATAGTGAAATATAATAATGCATGGAAAAAAGGTTTTTTAAAAAATCTAAAGGATAGGATTCTTAACAGTTTTAGAGGCAACTACATCTGAGTCCAGACCTAACATTTTGTGATTAGTTACACTTCAAAGCAGTGCCTGAAACTATTTTATTTTATAAATTAATATCTCAATGAAATGTGAGGAAGAAAGCCAAAAATAATTTAAAATCATTTGAATCAGACCTACCTACAAAATCTCTCCAACTAGATATATATCCACATATACATATATATGCATAAATATGTGCCCAGACACCCACACATGCACATATATAAGGCTTTCATTTTAATTTTAAACACAGGAACATTATACGGATATATGAGGCTTCAAGTGATATTTAGTAAATTGCTATTTTTCAGCAACTTAAATTGGGTGTTTTAGTGAAACAGCAACGAAAAACCTTTACATTACAATTACATTACTACAGAGCAGGACAGTCCAAAATAACCTCTTTTCTACAAAATCAAACAATGAAGTTGTCCCAAATAATTTGCATGCTTCATACAAGTGCAGAAATGTTTTCTGACACACGTGGTTATTTTAAAATAATCTTAAAATCAAATATCTACAAAGTATTTTAGATTCATCTTGTCATTATTGTTGTGGTCTCTGAGGCAAAAGTGCCTGTAAAAGTGCAATTTACTGTAACATGGAAGCACAAAATTTCAGATACAATACATAAGAGATGTATTATGTGAATCTTACCATGATTTGTGTTGAAATCTCTTTATACTCCAAAAGTGGTCAAGAAGCCACTGTATATGCGAGAATGAAGCCCTAAATTACCAGGCATGATGCACTATGGGCTGGTTTTTTTGTTTTTTTCTTTTTACTTCTCCCTCTGTTTGTTCTTTCTTGCTGAGAAGAATTTGGGACTTTGGTTATGGGTTAATGGGAATTAGGTGGTTTTTTCCCCCACTGACTCTTGAGTAGTGGGGCTGAGATCTGTGGTCATGTACATTTTTGAAAACTGGGAGCACTTGCTCTTGGAGTTCTCTGCAGTCTTTATTTTTGTACTGGGTAGGCATATTGTGACTGGCATTGAAAACAGATTCTGTACTTTTAACTGTAACATAAACTGGTAGAAAACATTAAAATGCTGCAGCCATAGTCTAAAACTTTTGAGAAAGTTATATGAATTTACTTCAACAATCTTGGAACATTATCATTAAATACTAAATATTTCCTAAAGGTTAATCTGCATAAATTTAAAAACCTCCAAGGCAAGAGTAAAATTGCTGGCAACTGACATGCAGAACTAAAATGAAAACAGTGTATCATCTAGTGGTCTCAAACTGTCCATACATTCCAATGTCACTTCAATACCAGTTTTACAGTTCTTGCACAGCAGAGTTTAGTGGAGCTGGTCCTGGTGGAAATTGGCTTGTATCACCTCCATCAGCTACAGTTGCAAGAACTGTCACTGTTAAATGACTTGTGATGCCCTAGATAATTTCAGAGTGGTCCACAATCTAACACCTAAGTTGTGAATTCAGTTTCTTCATATAAATTGCAAATTTGGTTTCTTCACCTCATGTGGGCATCCATGTGGATCAGACTGTGTCACTGTGTTCAATACATGGTGTTTGTCACCAGCCCAGCAAATGGCCCACAGCACACTGTAAATTCTATTGCTGCAAGACAGATTTTGTTGATACCTGAGGACTGTGGTTTCCCAGCTTTGCTTTAAGATGGAGCTGCAAGCAAAGTCCTGACAAAGGGAAGTTCACCAGTTGCCTTGTAATATGTTGGTAAAAACAGTAAGAAGATGTTTACCTGGTTAATCAGTTGGAAACAATGACAATGGTTTTCCTCCCCAGTTTTTGCACACATAGTTTAGGTTTACTAGAAAAGAACAAACCCAAACATAGGAGATTCCTACTGTATGAGCCAAAAACTTGCAACCTTTACTTCCACAAAACAAGGGCCCTGGTGTTCTGGAGCTCTCAACTGGCTTTGATGCTGTCCCTTTGATGCCCCCAAAGTGAGTAACAACAAAGAACTCGCCCATGTGGATGGGTCAGCCTGACATCCTCCAAATTGCTCTTTTGGCCATCTTATCAAGAATAACAAGATAAGAAACGGAAAAAAAAAGAAAAAAAGAAAAGAGGGAGAGAGAAAAAAAAAAGAGCAAATGCCTTACTAAATCAGAGCTGCTTGCATTGCTTGTTGAATAGCTTGTGCTGACAGATAATTACTCTGGAAATGTTAATGCAAATTGCACAGACCAACCTTGACACTGGAACTGCTGTGCATCTGTGAGGTAAAGGGGAAGACGGGGAGATGGTGGGGTAGGAAAAAGATGAAAGAAAACTGAAAACATTCAGATATGCTTGCAAGCAGAAGCAATAAATGCTCTCAGTTGATATCCAAGAGACCTTGTCAGTGCTGCTGCGTTACTCTTATTGAGTGTTGAAGTTTGGTTTTGGCTTGTAGCTTATAAATGCTTTCTGGCACTTGTAATTTATAATCCAGCAATATTCATTAGGAACTGGTTTAGAACATCAAAAAGAGTCATTGGAAGTGCTTTTTGTGTTTTGCGATCAATACAGATAGTGACATTAGACTTAATTAAACTGGGGTGAAATGTGCTATCTGCAGATCCTGAGGCAGGATTTTAATTTAAGTCTTACACATTCTGTGTGTACTGCAGTAGCAAGTATGCAGAAATAATTTCCTTTTTTTTGTCAGTGGAAGTTCATCCTGTTTGCAGACTGCTTAATTTCAGTGCAGTGAGAACTTTTGGTACCTACATGGATCAATTTCTTTCACTTGCTTAGAATGATGGGTAAGGAATTCAGACCACATCACATTTATATCAAATAGGTTCTCAAGCACAGTAGAACCAAATTCTTCCCTCTAAGTTGTTTTTTGAATTTCCAAAAAGGAGTAGCCATAATTCCTCCAGTAATTCATTGCTGTTTCTCATTGAACCTCACAGAAAACAGCAGCAATCTCAAAACCTGCATTTACACAATTTGTGTTCTTTGCCTATCACACTGAAATGACTAAACAGCTAACACATTTTTTATTATTTTCAGTTTCATCATACAGTGTGGTGTTGCACTACACTTCAGTCAGTTCCTACTATTAATTATTATTATTTCCTGCCTTTTCTGATGATTCTGACACTACTGGGATAAAACCAAAACCACCATGGGAAGTGTAAAAGACACTTGGGAGATCCAGCCTAGGAAATATCATATATATGATCCACCATTTATTGCTTTGCCTTGCTGCAACATTTAAATACTGAGAAAGAGATTTTAACAATTTTAAGACCATTCTGAGAGTTGTGATTTGGTGGCAGCATTCTTCAAACACAGAAGTAGTGCCTCTTAATGATTGTACCTGTGGGATCCACTGCTGGGAATCAGTGTGGGGTGTCCTGGCTGATGCTGGAGTCCCTCCTGAGAGTTGTCCTTGCTGCAATTGGGAGGCAGGATACCTGTTCAGCAGAAGGACCAGCTTCTTGTCAGCCCTGGCTAGGGACAGCTTCACAGAGGAAGGGATCAGCTGTCTTTAGCAGTGATTATATCACAACCATGCCACATGCAGAAAGAGTCTGTCCCTTTTAAAAGTGGAGAAAGAAACAGTATGTTTTGAATCATATTCTAAACTGACAAAAATCTATGATCTATTTCATCAAAGCTAGTTCAAGATCAAATACACACTGATTTCATTCCAACTGCTTTAGGTCTGTTGGAGTTATTCCAGTTTACACCCTATGAGAATTTGGCACGAGCATTTTAAAAGGCAATTAGGCCCTAAAGCAGGAGCAGACTATGTTATATTTGAATTTCCAACTAAACTGCAAGTAGCAATAAATGTAACATACAGCACAATTATGACTTGCACACTCTCCTCCCCTTATTTAAAGAAAGGAGAATGTTTTCTTCTTTGATCTCTCTGAGCATCAGATTTTTTATTAGATCATGTTACTCACATTTCTTTTTATATTACTATAATTTTATAGTTTTAACTAACATGACAGATTGAAATATAAAAAGAGAATTAAAATACAGACATTTAAATTCCTAGGCTAGCAAAGTAATTCCTAAAAAACTTTTTGAAATATGTGCTGATTTATCCATGAATTATTAACACTGTAATTAATCACCCATTAATTCATTCATTTCTATTGCATTGGCCTGATAATAATCATTAATGCACATAAAATTAAACTCTTATCTCAAAACTTAAACTCTTATCTCAAAACTTTGGATGACTTTGGTTAAGAGCTGTATGAATATTCATATTGTCAAAGCTTTTTTCATGTAAGTAGCAGTTCATGTTACCTATTTATCAATGTATATGTAAGCTGAAGAAAATTAGAAATAAAGATACATAAATTGTATATTGGCTATATGTAAGTGGAGTAAATACATGTGTAGTTTTGTGCTTGTGTACCTTTGACAAAGTCTGACAGGGAACAAAATTGAGACAAAAAGATTCAGAAGTGGTAAATTCTTCCTTGAACAAAGGCAATTTTTTATACCAGAACAAGTTGTTCAATAAAAAGATTTGTTTTCTTGCTATACTTCCATGTTGATCCTCCCCAAATGCTGTTTTCTCCATTAGGAATTGGGGTAGCAGGTTTAGGATTGATAGTGGTGTTATTGGTGCAGCTCCTCAGAGAGCAGTAAATTAATGGCAAACATGATACTGTGGCAGGATGCAAATGAGAGCTCCATTTCTACTTGTGTCAGCACAAATTTTTCCCCAGACTTCAATGAGACTGATATTTCACCATGGATCTTTATCAGGTATCCAGGACAATTACGGCAGTTGGAGGGGGCAGATCAGGCTTTTAAAAAAGAAGTTTCAAATTACAAAGAGAGTTTCTTATCTGTACACAAGGAATAAAGGACACAGTCTATGATTACATTAATTTTTATTAAATTTTCTACATAATAGTGTTTTAGCACCAAATTCAGGAAGGTACCACACACAGCAGAATAGTCCCATCTTTTGGGGTTTTTCACTGTCTCAGGTCTACTGAAGTTTCAATTTATGTTCACAAAAAGAAGATTCTTCTATGTGATTTCTTTTCAATTTTGTGTCTAGAGAGGTTGTTAGCTGCAGCATATATTGGAGCAAATAATGAATAGAACATCTGTTTTCCAAGAAAACAGAAATATAAAACTGACTGGATTGTGACTTTGTTGATATGAATCTAGTAATATATATAGATACAGAAATAGATACATAGATATAAACATACCCATGGTAACATTGTCTTAACATGTGCAGTCTTTGCTCTCATGCCTTAAATAAAATCAGCAAACCAATTAGTGAACAGAAATAAAATGTCAGAAATGTACAGAAAGGATTCCAGCTCACAGAATTATTCTTGTAGAAATCCCTCTGTACCTTTGCACAGCTGAAGAATGATTTCAGATTGCACTCACAATTCCATTCTGTATAAGATACTGTACTACATGGGAACTGATTAAATACAATGCAACACAAGTGATGCAATGGTATAACCTAATCTGTATTAAAGGGCACGCACTGATGTTAGTCTAGAAACACTGAGTCAGTCTGGTATTTGTATCATAGTTTACTGGCAAATACTAAGAGTCAAATATTTATCAGAAATTACAGTGTAATAAATTTTTACTTAATTGTATCTGTTCTGAAATATAATTACAGCAGTTCACTGCATTTTCACTTTGTAGTAGTGAAACTTGACTCCTTTTACATTGTTTATTCCCAATATATGTTGAGTCACATTGAGGTCTGGTGTCATCTATTCTCCTATGTTTCAGCACCTTGCAATATTTGATAAGTAACTTGTGTCAGAAAATTCCATTGTGCTAATCCTGTTAGAACATAGCATGAATATTGATCAATGTAAACATATGCTTTTTCCCAAGGAGACAGTCACCTCCCTTTCATGTCTTTAATTTTGATACTACTAGACTTGGAAATACACTTCACAGATTCTTGATCAGCATTTGCTGAACTAGATCTTACTTAAGCAGAGAGGGAGAGCAGCCACTACTTATATTGTACTGTTACTGTCTTCTGCAGACTAAGTAGCTGGGTTAGATTTCCTACAGGTTCTTACAGTTAGTGGAAATGGGTTTTCTTTATTAAATGCCATAGCTTTTTATCTGTAAAGAAGACTTTTTAGTGTTTCAAGTTCACCTTCATCCCAACAGTTATAGAGGAGATGCTTGGTAACAGGTAAGGTTTGTCCTGGTCCAAAGAACATCCACAGAAAAAGCTGGTTTGAGTTGGCAAAGAAAAATGATTGTGCTAGAAATGTAAAGTGAGGAGCACTCAAAGGAGATCCAGACACACCTTTTCTTAGATCTGACCACAGGCCATGAACATGGCCTGCAGCACTACAGCTGTTCCAGCAGTGAGCACTGATTGCCAGTGCAGCTCAGTGGAAATTAAAGATATTTTATAAATTACTGCCATTTAAAAGTATGGAGGCTACTTGCTTTACCCTCTGCTCATTTATTTTACATCTTTTAGAAAGAAACTTGTAGTAGTATAAAACTATGTCTAAGGCAAAAGTATCCTGACTCCAAGCATAGCAAGTAACAGGTGCTGAAGGAGATATGTGGTGGCTCTTCCCTGTAAACTTTTCCAACTCCATTAATTTGCAGGATTATTCAAAGCAGTGCAAGTAAAATCCAAATCTAGAACAACATGTGGCAAAAAATAGGCTCCTTTTTTGATCACTTTTTCATTAGAGTTGTGATATATTTAAGCCTGAATGTACTTAATGAGATATCTCTAATATGAGAGGTTTTCAAACTAATGTCAGAAATGCTTGAAATAAAAAACTTTTTAAAATGGATATTCAAAATTGTTCAAACATTAAAAATCTACTATTTGGTTATGTTAGTTCTAAAAACAAGCAATTTCATTCCTGCTCTCAGAAATTATTAACTACTCAGCTATAGAGACTGTGTCCATTTTCATTTGTTATGGGGAAATTGTACTTACCCATTCAGACTAAAATTACTATCCAAAGTACATCTAAAATTCAGTAAAATACTGGGCAGTTTCCTTCAAAAAATTTAGGTAATGGAAAACAAAATCCCTTAAGTGGAGAAGAGTAAACCCTAGTAGACACTTGATACATACTCTAGTGTCAACAAAGGGATGAATTTTCCCTTATGCTGAGGCTGAGAATAGAAACACAGTAATAAGAAGAAAATGCTGCAAGGAAGACATTAAAATTATCAGGAAAAAATAAACCTAATTTCTTGAGCTTTGTAGCATGCCATGTGCTAACTTTTATCCAAAAATACTGAAAGAACTAGACAACCATCCAAAAGAACATTTTTTGCTGATTTTTACCAAATACTACAGTGCTAGGGAATACTAATGGGCTGGGAAGATGCTACTATTGTGCCAGAAGTGGTTTCATAGTGGTGCCTTGGGAATAGATAGGTGCTTTTGCTGAGCTTGTTCCAGAGAAAATCATTAAAAGTGCATTATGAAAAAGGGTTTAGCATGGTAAATGAAGGTCAGACAACACTATTATATCAAAAATAATTGTTGCCAGATGTCTGCCTTTTCTGACACTGTCAGATTGCTTGGTGAGAGAACTACAGGACATACTTATCCATACATGGCATTTGTGATAGACTTGATGTAACCTTATGCTGAAATACACAGGGCTGTGCATGAGGAGCTGTACATGTTCTGCTGCTGCATCAGCAGAGTAATACCATATAAGATAGTTCTAAGTCCTGCCTGTAAAATTAGTGAGAGCTCTTTTCAAATTGAAAATTATTCAAAGCAGAACTTCAAGAATGACCTGAGGTTGAAAAAACCTCATTAGGATTAAATACAGAAGTTGTGCCTACCAAAAAGTTTAGCATGTTTTTTCTACATCTATCTAAAGTGTTTGTACAAGACATTTTTAATAATTAAGAAGCTGTGATCTACAAGGAAAAGAAGCAAAACAATTTTTAAAGTGTTAGAATCTGAAAAAACCCCAAGAATTAAAAATTGCATTTCAGTTTAACAGTTCGGGTTACTACAACTCAGAACAGCTGAGGAAAATAGCTGTACATTAAAAAAAATGCCAAACATTAAGGCTTGCTGCAGAGAGCCACAAAGATGCTCCAAAGCTGGGAAAGGTGAGTATTTAGACATTAAAATAAAACTTTAAAGCTGCACAGTGTCCCAATTGCATTGCAGCATTCCATTTACAGCCAGGTGATGCATGCTTGGTAATTGCCCCAGCCATTGTCCAGGAGCTCTTAAATAGATTTGATTTTCTCAGCTAGCCCACTTTATGAAGAGTATTAAGTTCAAACAGGGGGTATTAACATGTAGTGCATTCCACAGTTTGCATTGCCTCAATTATGAGTGAAGAAGGGGTGGTGGCCAGAAAGAGCACACTTTTGAGTCTTCAGAAATGTGGGTTTAGTTCTCTGCTCTTTATCAAGTTTTCCATGACACTCACAGCAGTAACTGAAGTGAAAATCTCAATACCTGCACCTTCTTTTTTTTCCAGTAAGGTTTTGCAAACTCAAAACTTTCTGGTTCATGCCAAGCTCATGTCCAGAATGTGTGCAATCATGTCATTAAAATGGCAGAGCAAAAAAGTGCTGTGGGGGTGAAGTAGTCTTTAGGTTTTATTTTAAACAATCCTATCATAAAAACTGAAATCAGAATTAGGTCTCAGCCTCTACTGGTTAGTAATCCACAAAAGGCATTCATTTACTTTCAGAAACACAATCTCTTATGCCTAACCCAGCACATGCCTGCTTGATCCTGGAGCACCCCAAAAGTCACAGCCATTTGTGTTCAAAATGAAAGCTGAAGCTTGCAGGGGGCCCTGACCCATCTGAAAAAAGGCACTCACATCTGAGCCTGTGAGTGCCTCATCTTGGAGCAGGAGTGAGCCAGGTCTGGTTTGCACATCCTCCTGCAGGAATTGAGCTGCATGTGCCCAGTTCTCAGATGTCTGGAGATCAGACTCCACTACACTCTGCAGGGAGAGACAAGCCCAGCAGCTTTGTCTGATGCTGATTGTCATTGCAGAGCACAATTACCTTCATGCAACAGAGAGAGCTAGCTCAACATTGCAGGTTACATAGCACAGCAGGGGTATTTGTACAGGAAAGAACCTTTTCTACTCACTGAAAATTCCTGAAAAGTCTTTGGACCTAAAATGTAGATTTTTTTTTTTCTTTTTCTTTTCATTTTCTTTTTCTTTTTTTTTTCTCTTTTTTTTTCTTTCTTTTTTACATAAAGCCAAATGTGTCTTTTTATTTTCTGTATGAAAGCAATTGCTGAAAACAAGGTGTGCACAGGACCCTGTAGTTAGTTCAGGGAAAACTAAACACCAAAAGCAGACTGCATTTAAGGGCCAGTCAATGCTGCATCTTTGGGACTGCAGTCAGAAGTACTTTTCAGTACAGTTCCATGAACAGTATTGGCAAATCTGGTGCCTATTTCAGTGCTGTAGATTCCTCTCTGGCAGCTTGGTACCTAAGAAACCTCTGGTACTAGTCTTGTGCTCTTTCCTAAGGGGTGGAAAGTGGTTTTCCACTTGGCTTAACCTGTTCTGCAGAGGGGGTTACATCATATCAATTTGTGGTTTTTGTTAGCCAGGAGCACACACTGGGGCCCTACTGACTCAAAGTAACTACTGGGAAGCTGTCCCTTAGCAGTCAGATTTCCAGGTAGGATACAGGTATCACAGCCAATTCAGGCTGAGTTGCAATGTCAGAAGGCTCAACAGAAGATTGGAGAGTAGGCTGGGTAGGAGGGGGCTTTAAAGACCATCTAATTCCAGTCCTCTGCCATGGGCAGGGACACCTTCCACTACACTGTGTTGCTCAATGCCCCATCCAACCTGGCCTTGAGCAATTCCAGGATTCTCTGGAGCTGCATTGATGGGGAACATGGAAATGCCATTATTTTATATTCAACAGATTCTCTTTCCTAGACACAAACCTTACAGAATTATGTCTTTAATTTTTTTGTTGTTGTTGTTGTTTTTTGTGGGTTTTTTTTGTTTTGTTTTTTGGTCAGAGTACCATGGTTTACAGAGGTATTTGATGTACTTACTTCCATCTGTAAAATACCTTCAGGCAATCTGAGAGCAAGATGCAGTAGAAGTAGGGGAAAAATGCCCTACAAATTTTAACAAATGCACTTTTTGCCAACCCGTATCTGCCCACAGGGAAAACTGTTATTCCACCAGTACAGAAGTTTTATGTGTAGTTATTTCAAAATAAACTCTAATCATTGCTATGTGGATATATTTTTATATTTGTGCAAATGAGTGAAATATTAATGGAAATCATACATGGACAATTCCAAAAGTGCCCACCTGTAAATCCTATTATGCTAATTGTTGTCACTATGTCTGTGTTTTAGTTGCTGAGATTGTTCTAAACCTTGAAAAGAGTAAGAATCCAATGTACATTCTAAACCATAAGCCAAATTTGCAATGAAATTGATTTTTTTTTCCTCTACAGTCCAGCTCTCAATGGATCCACTGTACAGTTATAGAGTTATAGGCTTCTCCTTTTTTTTTTTTTTTTGTGTTTGTTTTTTGTTTTTATTTTTGAAAGTGCATTAATGACAAAACTAGGTTCTTAAACTACTGCCTCTGGCATCCATTGCTCAAACATAGCTGTGTTGCACTTTTTAGCAACCAAATTAATTCCACATGAAGAGAAAAGCTATTCACTTTTTTCCTTTTTCAAACTTTGCAGACGACTTGCAGGAAATGGCTTGACATACATTCCTAAGGGAGCATTTGCTGGCCTTTTCAGTCTTAAAGTGCTGTAAGTAAACTGTGTGTTGTTTGATATATTTCTGATTTCCTAAATGCTCTAGGGAACTAATTAACCAGTGAAGTTTTGATCAAGTAAATTACATATTTTGATCAGCTCATTTTGAACAATTCAGTTGAAGATACATATGAACATCATTAAATCTTTGTTTTTCACATAGAAACTATCCTAAACAAAAGTTGGAAAACATTAATAGCATTTTAAAAACAGCTTGCTCATCAAGTAGATGTCTTTTTACAATATCAAAGGTAAAAACTGATTCAGTTAATAGTTTTTTTCAATTATCTCAAAGGTCCTGATTTCATCTGAACTTTTCATGATCACACAAAACTGAGGGTTTCCTTTTCCTGACAGACATTGGGGGGAAAATCATTATTGTATGCAACACAATGTAATTTAAAACAGTTCACATTTCATATATTGTTCTTTGCAATGCAATGACTATTAGATGAATTATTAAAAATATTCCAAAATTGTATTATTTGGAGTAATAAGACAGTACATATATTTACTAAAATTATTAGCAGGCTACATCTCACAGTGTTTACACTAGAGGAGATCTTTGCCCATGTATAGTTCACACAAACTGTACTGTTAGTAAGAACACCAATTTCCTAGACAATTTCAAGCCAGATCTGACACTACTGTACAAATCTCTACTGAAGAAATACTTAGCAGGAAAATAAGTATTAAGAGATTCCTACTCCATCTACTTCTTAGTTGATGAGCTCTAGTTCTTGTTGGCCCAAGCAGACTTAGGCCTGCCAGAAATTATTTCATTTAAAATGTCCCATTGAATATGCCTCTTTTTGACTGTGGCATGTACTACTTCAGATTTTTCCACATAGAATATTTATATATGTAGGAGTTGGTCCAAACAAGAATGTTAGGTAGCATGAATGAAACCATATTCAAAAGGAGGAAAATATTCTTTAGGAGTGGAAAGTGATTTTTCAACCATTGCAAGGTAATTATGTGATATTTCAGAAAAAAATATTTTTCAAGTTATTGCTAGCAACTTTTAGTTTGAGAAAATGTATTTCACTGAAAAAAAAAACCCAGCAGTTTATTTATAGAGATAAAATTTCATTCAAACTAAATCATAAAGCTCTCACACAGTTAAGAGTTGATTGGCCATTGTTGCATTTTCCTGAGTAAGGATTTCAAGAGTCAGTCCTTCACAGTTTAATCAGAGTAGAATCACTTCAGAAGAACAATATCAGTACATGATAATGAAAATTTCAGAATCACTGGAGTTAATTAGGAGGTTATAAGCCCTATTGAAAGCAAATTGGATTTGTTCTTTTAACTTCCTTAGCTGCTTTGAAAATCCTGCTCTAAGCTGATGTCTAGCTGTTAACAAAGCTGATGTGCTGCAGGTATTTGTTTGCTTTGAAGAGAGAGGGCCTTTGACAGGAGCAGGGGAATGGACTATTTGTGTAACTTTCTTTGTAACCTTGAAGTAAGACCAGTACAAAGCTGGTAAACTTGGAAGAAAATTTGCAGTAGAAAGAGATTATCTTCACTGTGTTGATTCTGGCTTTTGTGCCTCTCAAAATGCAGGATGCTGCAGAATAACCAGCTCCGCCAGGTTCCCACCGAAGCGCTCCAGAACCTGCGCAGCCTGCAGTCCCTGTGAGTATCCTGATCAGTCCATTTGCAACCTTGCATGAACAGCAATGGATGATTACCTAATAATTACCTGTTAATAGTACTTTGTAATGTGCTGGATTAGCTTTTTCTTTTAATTCTCTTTGAGCTGCTTTTTACAAGCGAATTGTACTCTCAATTAAACATCAAAAGTGATTGATTTCATTCCAGTAATTTCATGACACTGGCAGCTTCTTTTCAGCCTTATAGACTGGTTCAACATCTGAGAAGACACTCCTTGGCCTGCAATTCTTTCTGTCAGGAACATGGTTTCTTGTTAGTATTCTTTACCAGGGAAGAGAAGGAATCCCAAATTACTCCTTTTTTCTTGTTTTTATTTAGTGTAATTTCTTCTTTTAAGCATTATGGAAAACACTAATAACTCATGAAACAAAGTGTACTAGAAGATGCTTAATTATATTCTGTGCTTCAGGCAGGTCTCTGTATTTATAGTTCTTGACTGTCCATGCTGACTCAGTCCACGAGCTTCAGTTTAACAGAACTCCTGCCAGAACTGCTAGACCAAGAGTGAAGATTGGCTGCTTCGTGGTATGAATGAAATTGTTTTGGTGTGCATCTACCCTGTAAGAATGGTTGTACCAGGCTGTGCTAAAAGCTGACGTAGCCCAGCATCCAGCCTGCAATACCAGACAAAGGGAAACAAGCAAATACTGCTCTGGTAAACTGTTCCAGCAGCCAGAGTTTTGCACTCAGGGACTCATTGAGTCTGTCGTGGCTTTGATAGCTAAAGGCTTTTCTTCTGTGAGTTTGTACAGTTGCATTTTGAGCCAGTGAAACACTCATGATATTTTTTGGCAGCATGTCTGCTGATCAGCTAGCCTGTGTAGCACGGTGAGAAACTTCCTGATTTTTACTTGGAACTTTTCACTACATTTAATGTCTCTGCAGCATTGGGAGAGAGTGGAAGCAGAGGTTCTGTATTCATGTACATCAGATTTATATACCTCTCTTGTATCTGCATTAGTCAGTTTTTCAGATGTAATCTGAAATAGGATTGTCTCTCCAGTGGAAGCTACTTGTCATATTACTGAACTTTTTTACAGTTGTCATGTATTTGATCTGAGACAATTGAAGGAGGGGTAAGCCCTGTACAGCATGTTTAAAGTGCTCGTGCACCATGGGTTTATACAGGGCAAAAAATGGGTGTTTGTTTGCTTTCCTACTAATTCAAAACTTTGTTTTGTTTATTTTTTTTAACATTTACTGAATGCTGAACTGTTATTTTCATTCTTATTGCAACTGCAGGTCCTTTTTCTAGCATGTTAGCAGCTATCAAGAACATGTCCTGTAAAGTTTGAATTGCCTTTTCCCTCAGTGCCTCTCTTGACACCTATTTATAGTGAACTTCATCTGCCATGTCCTTGTTCAGGCACTTTGGCATCAGGAGTTTCTTCTGCTGCACTTGCAGTTCATATTTTGAAACCACAAAGATGTTTTTGTTGTTTAAACACAAGATGCAGTAGATTGAGTTCGTTTCTGAACTACCCACAAAACTGTATTGTTACCTGATACAAAAAGCATTTACAAAATTTTCTAAAGGAGCTACTGGTTTTGAATCTGCAGCATGAAATATCTAGATGGTTGAAAACAGAGAAGCAGTTCTTTGCTCAGAAGAGAATGTCAGATGACTCCTTTATGCTTTAGTTGACCACCTTATATTGTCACAGAATTCCTCTCAAATAAAATTATTTTCCTAAAACTTTACAAGATCCAAATAGAGAATTCAAGCTGGAAGTTCAAATAGTTTTCCCAAGAAATATTGCTACAATGTGCACTGGTCACCAATATCAAAGATAAAAGTCTCACGTTGACAAGAATAGGATGAGCATTTGTACCAATCTTGTTAGAGTTGTGTTGATTGAGAAACATGCTATGTTGAACACACTATTCCTTTTTGTGTAGGTAAAGAAGTTACAGCAGAAGGTTAACATATTTTGGATACATTTTTTTCAGCCAAAATCTGAAGACCAGAATTAATTAAATTAGTTTATTTTCAGAAAAATCACATCATCTGTGTATAACTTAGCACTTCACAGAACTGCAATAGCTCCCATGTTCTTATGCCTGTCTTGAACTACATTTGCCTCCTTAATATACAAAGCATTTGTTAAGGTTTCTAAAGGTGAAACAGCCCTAAGAATTAATTATCTTATAATTGTTATTTGGTCAGTGCCTTTTTTCTTTATTGACCAGACACAGACAGAAATATCTCAGCCATATACTTTTGAGGTTACAGTTCTTTCCTTTGATCTTTGGAAAAGTCATGAGAAAATGCTGGTCTAGTGACTATATTGGGTTTTGTTTCTGCTAAACAAACAAAAAAATCTTGCTGAGATCACATCACTCTATACACATTCTGGACCAAAACATGATAAGCCAAGCCAACAAGAGTTCCTTTGTTACTCTGAAAGAGATTGTTGAATTTTCAGTACAGTTTCTAAACAAAATGACAGTCTCACTCAGGCTTTGTTGCAAATATTTTTTCCTTGGGTGAAGAAGTTGAAGAAGTAAAGTGGAGTTCTTGCAGCCTATTTAAAGGACTGAATTAAAACAGAGGGAGAATAGGGATGGTCAGTAAAACCTTTAGACAGCTGCCTAGCAGCCCCAAGATGGAATGATAGGGGTTTGTACAGAAAAACCACTATCACCTGAAAAACGATCACTGGCAAAAGAGACCTCTTTGAGGAAAAGAAAACTATTATTCTTTTGTTTGCTTAAAAGGGGTTGTGCCTGCCAGATAAAGGTGTGCACAGATTCAATTTCTTGTTTCATATAGTCTAGGAATTTTCTGTTCACAAGGTTGTTTTGCATTGGTTTCTGATTTACAATAGGAATTATTTCTTGAAGCCTTTGAAATAGCAGGAGTCTTTTCAAGAGTGTAATTAAGAGGTTAAAAGCCATCTCAAAAGCAGTTTCTATAAGATAACAACTTCTTCTTTTTATTATGTTTAGGTCTGCAGGTGGCATGATTTCTCAAAGCCTCATTAACCCTTTGCTTTAGGTTACTGCATACATGCAGTAAAAAAAAGCTGGTGATGGGACTCAAATCTCTTCCTTTTGTGGTTTTACTCAAGAAAGGCAGTCATGCAAAGGGGCAAACCATAGCAACTGCCTTGATATCTTAATCAATGTGACGAGGATTATGTTAAAATCCTTTTTATAGAAGTATCCATATCTAATAGTGCATGTGTGCACAATATGTACATATGCATACACTAATATTCCATGCTTACTCTTAAAGCAAATTCATCACAAGTTTTTGCATTCAGGATATTTCTGGATTATATGCTCTTCCTATTATCCAGTTCCAGGCTAAAAAAATGACAGTTCAGGTGTCAATATTGATAGAACTGTTAATTGATGTTAAATGGCCTGTTGTACAGAGAACAAGAGCTGATGTGTTGCAGGAGCAAGTAGCAATTTCTTCCACTTAATTGTCCAAGTTGTACTGTTACCAGTATGTAGAATGGTATGACAAGTTTGAGTGACAAATATTCATAAATTTCTTAAGGTTTGACTTCCCTCTAGAACAGATCAATCTTATTCAGACAGCAGATATTGCTCAACAATTACTATAAAATGAGAAATAGGCACAAAAGTTAATAAAAAAACGTGTAAGATTTGTGAATTTAACATTTGACAGGAAAAATATATGAGAAAACCTAAACAAATGAATTACTTTTTTTTTTTTTTTTTGCCACTGAAGTAAAAAAACAAGATTGAACAGTATTAAAATACTCTCCAACTTTATAAAAGTCTTTGTAGCTCATTAGTCAAAAGCAGCGATGAGCTGCTTTGGTTAGTAAATGAGTTCAGCTATCAGAGCTTGGGCAATGTTTGCATAGGACTCTAGTTCCCTGTGTGGCAGGAGGATTAAGGAAGTAACAAGCACATGCTGATTTTGAGATATGGTTTTGAGCAGAAGGGTATCTGTATTATTTTGTAGGTTTTAATTCTCCTCTGAAATCTAGTGTGAACTCAAATTATCCAGATTGCTAGAAAACTTTTAGTGACTTTTAGTGATTTTTAATATATATGTATAGTTCAAAAACTTTTTACATATGTACATTGATATGCTTTTCAAGTGTCATTTTTAATTAGCAGTTTATTTTTTGTCAATTTTTTTTCATTTAATGCAGGTACTTTTAAATAGGTATCTTTGTTTCTCTAGTACAATGATCTTATTTTTAACTACACCCTTCTTATACCAGAATTGACATATTATTTCCATAGTTTGTAATAAGCAGGGATTGGTCAAAAACTGGCAATGACATATCAATAATCATTTTTTACTTTTTTCCCAAACATGCTAATGTATATTTTTCAGCCACTGAAATGTTGAAGATCTCCACTTTCAAATGTTCCTAAATAAAGGAGGAAAGGGTAATTGGCATTGCAGATGGAAAAGCAAAGTTTCTGCTATTCTTTTATTTGAATTATTGTAAAACAACCCTTTGCAGTGAATACTATAGACGAAACTTCATTCCATTTATTTTCTTGTTTCAACATCATTATTAATAAGCAGCTCTTCCTGCTGCATTGTCAGGCACACAAATAGTCACACAAATTAAGAGCAGGACAGGTGCTATCTCACTGCCCATGAGGCATGTCATGAGGAGCATTTCAAAGCAGGCATTATTTACAGTACCACATGCTTTCATTCCTGTGAAATTTAAAGAGCTATTACTTTGATAGTGGAAAATACAGCAGAATACAACATAGCCCACAAAGCACTTTAAAACAGTTGACAGAAAAAAATAAACCATCTTTCCTCCCTTAGCAACTTGCAAAGCTGCAATTTAGTGAAACAAATTAATTGGATTTTACAAGCAAACTAGTACCAATTAAATTTTTTAGAATTTTCCAACATAATTTGTAGATTTCTTAAGTTTTATTAATAAGGTATTTCAGTATTCATAGACCACCTGATGGTGACACCAGGTTTTACACAAAATATTATTTAGAATTCATCTCAGATGTTCTCAGTAGTTGCCTGTCTGATACAGGTTAGCAAATGGATTTTTCATCCTCTCCGTGCTCTCCCAAATATTTGACATTTCAAGTAAAGTTTCCATGCTTATCTCGAACAAGCACTGGAAGACTGAAGGCACACAGTTCTGAAATTCTTCCAGTTCAGGCTTAAAATTAAAAAGCCCTTTTTTTCCCCCCAGAAATGGTAAATTTGAACAATTATTTTCCAGTTTGATGCTTCTGCTAATAATCCTGATTTTTAGTTGAAAGACCAAACAACTTTGATGAAGGTACATTCTCTCCAGAGAACTGTTTTCATGTAAAGACAGAAACCTTAGTTGTGGTTTTCCATGTCACACCCCATAATAATGAAGGTTACAGGAGGCATTATCCTTCTTAAGAAAGCTGGTACCTCAACAGGTATCTACAAACTCCCAGAGGAGGAATTTCCCACATTTGAAATTGAGGTTGCTTGTGCCCATGCAGATGTCTACACATACACAAGGACATCTCAAAGCTCGTTCTTTCATCCAATAGAAGATACCAGACATCTGACTCTTCCCTGTCTTATGAGAAATCTCAAAAGAGGGAGGTTTATCACATCTCTGAGACAGACAAATTTCTCAACCTCAGAACTGCTAGCCAGTAATCATCCTACATGGCTGAAACCTGCCAGCATATGTGGGAGGCAAGAAGCTGCTGCTGGAGTGTTTGGCAATGCAGGGGCTTACACCAGCTTTCCAGCCAGGTCCTGGGGGCCATGCAGTGGCACACTGGTAATCACAACCAGCCAAGCAAAGCAGGCAGTGCCCATGGCTGCACTCTTAGCAGAGGCCTTGGCACACTTTTGAGCCATGCCAAAGTGCATTGCCCTGAACTGGGGAATGTATTCCTGGGGTTCATGTGGTACATTACATGCCCCTGGGACTGTCCCCAGCAGGTGACACCTTGCTTGGAAGGCTGGGAGAGCTCACTCCGAGCCACAGGCTGAAGACTTGTGAGTGTTCCCAGACATATCAAACATGCCTATCTATCTGTGGGGTCAGGATCTGAGTCTGCAGCTAGATTCCTGGGATTACCCAACAACTGCTAGCCTCCACTTTATCCCAGTTGTGGGGATTAAAGTACCCAGTATCAGAGCCAACCTTTGTATAAACATATCAGTGCATATCAGGGCTTCTTGTCTATGCAGAGTGATAGCATTCATCGTCTTGAATGCAGTTTTACCAATACCCCTGAGCAGCACATCTGGATGTGAAGAGAAGCACTACAGGGTGACAACTCCCAGGGCTGCAGAAACCTCCTCGTATAAAACTGAACAGTGGCACAGAAATAAATGCTCCTAAACTGTGGCTTGTGGTTTGTTGTATTTTGGTGGTCTTGTTGCCATGCAGGGTTCTTTGTACCAGTCCTTAAAAAGAGATATGTGAGAACTGCTGGGCTGTTGTGTTGTAATTAAGCTTTTTACAATAGTCCTAGCATTTTCCCCTGTGGACTGAAGGGGATATCCTGCTTAAAAGACCAAGTTTGAAAAACGTGGCTTACAACAGCCAGCTGTTTTTTTATTACATCCACTTTTCAAAGCTAGTTTAGATGTCACTTGCCATTGCTTAAATGAGATTTTAGTCAATACTGTGAACAAACCCTGAGGGTCTGCATGCCAACAAAGATGGTGGGCTGTCAGTGACCCTCTCCTGGCCTTTATGCCCTCCCCAGACAGGCCCTGTGCACAACCCCTGCCCATCATTGCTCCATACTTCCTGGAGAGACTTGGCTGAGGCTCCCTGCATAACAGAGCTGAGTCAGAGGAAGAGGAAGGTGATATGAAAGGGAGAAACGAGCACCTTCTCTAATCCACCATGCCTCAAATCAGTCCTCCTGTGCTCCCTCTTCTCTGCCTCCCCTACCTGTTAAGTACAATCCCTTTTCCTTTACTTTTGCCTCTCCTACTTTAAACTTAAACATCAAAAAAATAATTTATCCTTGACTTCTCTATCCATCTTTGTAACTTCCCTCTTCTCCAGACCTTTCATTATGTTCTGGCCCTCATCCATTCAAGGTGAGGCAATCCATGTAATAGCTGTTCCTTTCAGAGGGAAAAATGGCTTGGGAAAAATCTTCCTGATCTATCTAGCATTTGATTTAAATCTGAATGAAGGAGCAAGGCACTTCAACAAGATAGTAAGGAATTTCTTGATTGTGATATATTCAGTTTGTAGCTATTTTTGAGAGAAGACGCAGAAAATGGGGAAAAATTATGTGTGTGTGTATATATATATGTATATATATATATATATTCTCTTAGAAACCTATCACTGGCATAGAACTTAGCATTCATTCATATTAAATTGATTTTTAAAAAGCAAATCAGATATTTTTCAAGCATCTGCCTTTGTCTGTACTAGTAAATGAGGTTTTCATTCTACATGAAAAATGTCTTTTTATAATTTGTGCACGTGGTCACAGAATTCACAGTGTGTCACAGGAAACACTAGTGGGTTACAGTCCACATAGCCCAAGTATTTGCTTTGAGAAGTTTAGACATTTTAAGTGAGCTCATGGTGAATTTCATAGTGGCTGCTTTATTTACATGCTGCCTATCAGAAGAGATCAAGTATTTCTGTTTCCCTAAATTAGCTCTCCCTGGAATATAATAGCAGCTTTCAAACTCACCACATGTTATCTACATGTATTTTCAGTTATAAATAGGGTCATGTTTGTGAGTTAATGGGTTTAGTTCTGAAAGTGCCAAAACTTTGATCAACACATGTAAAACAATTGGCTGAAAAGGGTGATTTTGATCAGTCCTTTATACATCAGTGTGCATTACCTACAGTATGACAGGAAACATAACCACTACTGAAACCTTTTAATATCTGCAAGAGGGAAAATGGTACTTGGAAATTTAAAAAAGATTAGATAACAAAAGAGCACTTGAGGCAGTACTTCTTATAAGTACTTGCAGGATACGTAACCCAGTTACAGAACCTGAAGCACAAATCATTGCAGCTTTTTTGTTTCTTCCAAGCTTTAATTAAACAATAACTATCTAGAATTTCATTTACAGTACAGCAGTTCTCTTTTTCTTTCTGTTCTGTGGGTTTTTGTTTACATAGCCAGTGGTGGGTTTATATTTGGAAACTATTAAATCAGTTCCTTGATTTGCTGCAAAATGCTGGTAAGATAAAAATCCTGGTCTTACTGAGGACAGCAGAAATATTGTCATTTCAGCCCCAGGGTCACGTACAAACAGGTAACTGTTGGGTTCTCCACACAGCCAGGCATCCTGTGAGTGACTCGTGTGGAGTGAGTGGGGACATTGGGGCTGCATTGAATGAGATGTTCACTGCAGCACTGCAGCACACGGAGCTCGAATAAAGCCTCCCTTCTTTAATCAGCGAAACTGTCAAACTAAGGCAACTGTAACTTCTTGGTTTACATACCAGCATCACCCAGGGAAGAAGTTTACTTCTGACTGAACACAAAGAAACCTCATCTACTCATTCAAATTATACCTTATTTGAAAACACAGGCATAACATGGTTGTTGCCTGGGGAAAGGAGGAAGAACAACATGAGTATTTCTAAACATTTCCAGCCTTACCCATTTGTTGACAGACCACTGAGTTATTTTGGAAGCTCTGTCTCTGCTGCCTGACATGTCAGTTATTATATTGAAAATTTAATTGTACAAGGGCTTTGACACTGAACCTTATAAATTTGTTCCAAGTGACCTTGTCTCAGTTATTTGCCAGCCTGGCACGGAGCCTTAGCAGTCATTATTTGTTCTCATGCAGTAGGTAGGACCAGTGTGGAACAGGAGACAGAATGGACCTGACATTTTACATGACTGTAAATGAGGAAGCAGCTTTAAATAAAGAGATTAGTATGTCTACCACAAAGAGTATTGCATTCCTCTCAAAGAGACCGAATTTAGGTTGTAGAGAACTACTTCTTTGTACCCCAGGCGTGGCCATTTGTTGTGTAGTATTTTCAAGCATTTATTTAAATTTATTTCTCATTTACCATTCACTTAATTACTCCTCTCTAAACATTTCATTAAAATTTTTAGAGCACAGCTTTCATGCCATGGAAAAGAAAGTCACTGCAGCACATTAAAAGCAGAAAAAGTTTATCAGGGCCCACATCCCCAACTGGGTGTTTCACAAAGTTTCTGAAATCTGAAATGCACTTTTAAATCTTTCCCTGAAAGAATCACAGTGACAAAGTAAAACACAGCAAAAACAAAAGCCAGTGAATAGATGAGGTTATGTTTGTAGCACCACATCTGAAAAAGGTTCACTAGATTTAATCCTTAATTACACAAGTGTGAGAACAAAGCATCACCTGCAAATGTACATTGTGCAGTTGAGCTCCCTCTGTTGGCTCTGCAGCTGCTGAAGTGCCTTTGGTAACTTCTTTTTCAACATGAATACATCACATTGACAATATGAATCTCTAGGTAAAAACCATTATGTTCCACTACTAAAAAAGTGTGAACTTCAGTTATTATTAGAATCATTAGGATAAACAATATTTGCACTGGAACAGACTCCCAGGGAAGTGTTCACAGCTCCAGCCTGGGAGAGTTCAAGAAGCATTTGGACAATGCCCTTGGACACACTGTGTGACTCTTGGGGATGGTGCTGTGCAGGGCCAGGGGTGGGACTCGATGATCCTTGTGGGTCCCTCCCAACACAGCTTGTTCCATGATTCTATAACTCTGTAATATTTCTCCATGATATTTAAGAAAACGTAAAGCAGGAACTTCCAGAGACTTGGAAGTGAGTTCTGTTTATGGTCTTGGAATGAGTGTGTAGCGTATGGGAATCCAGATTATCTTGCAGCTCAGTAATTTGTAGATTCTGAAAGAGAATCTCTGGATGAGTTTCTTGCACTATTTTGTTCCACGATTTCGAACAACTGGGAAAGGAACCAAAGTCATACCCGGTCTGCAGAGAGACTCTGCTCAAAAACGATCAGTGTGTGCTCTCAATGAGTTGATGGCTCCAAAGGAGAGCTCCCTGCAGAGCCAGCTGACAGGCAGATGTGTAAATATGATTTGAGAACTCAAGGATGAGGCTGCAAGCAAGATGGGAAAGCAGAATCTCCAGGAAATGAAAATTGGAAGTGGCAACCCATGTCCATCCTTTGGGCTTATATTCATGGTGATAACTTGTTATAGCCATTGTGTAAAGCCACTTTTCTTTTTAATCAAGTCAATTTTATCTGTTTTTTTTTTTCTCCTAGGCGTCTGGATGCCAACCACATCAACTATGTACCCCCCAACTGCTTCAATGGCTTGGTCTCCCTTAGACACCTGTGGCTAGATGATAATTCCTTAACAGAAATTCCTGTCCAGGCTTTTAGGAGTTTACCAGCACTTCAGGCAATGACTTTGGCATTGAATAAAATTCATTACATACCAGACTATGCCTTTGGAAACCTCTCCAGTTTGGTAGTTCTGTAAGTTTTATTGATTGCTTTTTATATGCAATGTCTTCTTGCAGGGTTTTGGCTTCTTGAAGAAACAGATTTTATTTCAGTTTGACTAGCATTTGCTAAACTACTTGTTTTGATCTAGTTTAAAAGTTTACATCTCAATTAAAAAATATTCAAGGGAATTAAAAATCACTGTATCTGGTCAGCAAAACAAACAGGAAGGGATACATTGTGTGTTGTCTAAGATTGAAAGAGGGAAGATTAGAAACAGGAAATGAAAGGAAATCTTTCTGGGAGACTTGGAAAGAATGTCATCCAGTAGAAAAAAATGTGCATTTCCTGTCAAAGAAAGTATATGTAGCTTTGTATTTGGCAATGTTTGAATACCGGTTCAACTGACTGAAATATGCATGGCTGGCACCAAAATCTGGAAGGTATACTATGAATCATGGTTTCAGCTTCTTATCTTCTGGGAATGTACCAAGTGGAAAAAATCTAGACTGGCTGGAGAAACTTAAGTGAAGAAGTAATTTCAGGATGCTTTGGAAAACATTAGCATTATTAAAGAGAGAATGATATAGTCAAGAGAATTATATAGTCAAGGCTGTCATAAACCATGGCTTTAGGTAAGACACTTAGCATGTTGTAGCATCCTCTAGCTACAGTGTAAACATTGAACCTGGCACACATCAGGGCTCTTCATTGACAGCTATAGTCACTATCTCTGACTCCATGGGGCCCCAAAAATGGGGATTGTCAGCTGACTTGTGCTGCAAAGCCTTTGCCTTCTCTTTACATTCAATATCAATCCCATTCAAGTTAAAGAATGGTTGGACTTGTGATTTGATTGACCTTCTAGACTTACATCAGCAGTGTAAAAGGCAAGAGGCTGCTTGAACATTGTTTTCTAGACCCCTACCAGAAATGTACTGGTAAGAGGTCAGTTAAGAAATGCAGGAGAAAATAATTTCTTTTCATGCCATGCTTATTTCTGCTCAGTTAGTTTTCCTTATTTAATCTCTGCCTTGATTATTTTTAATCTTCTGGGCTTTAAAGTGATTGAATCATTCCTTACAAGCTACCACAGCTGATCTTTTTGGCTCATCAAAATCTTTGTGTGTGGTTCTACTTTTGTTGGGTTGATACTCTATAAAATATGGCAAATTTTCAACATAATGCAAAAGTCACGGTCAATTGGAGCAGGTCAAAACATTTATAATTAAAGATCCAAATGTAATTGGAATTTGAAGATGCACTCTTCATGCTAACTAAAACATTAAAGGTCAGAATAGTTAGAGCATTAAAAATATGGAATTGATTAGGTTCCTTCCTAGAAAAGGGAAATCCCACTTTTATTTTGCTGTCAGAATCCCTGCTTTTGATGGACAGGTAGACTCGAATTCTCTAGGTTCTACAGATACATTCAGAGAGCACGTGATCTTTAACAGTATTTTCAGAGTATAGTGAAGGGCCTGGCAGCCACTCATTCACAGCTTTTCTTTTCTCTTAAAGCCCTTCTCCCTTAGTTTCCTTCCACTACAGGGGTAGGAATTTGAGGACAAAATAAAAGGAAAAATCTGGGGAAAAGGCATTCTTTTTAAATTAAATTACCTGAAGTAGCTACAAGTTGAATCTGCTTACATTAATGAGTGTTTTTTTCCATGACAGTGTAAAAGATAGAAATAGGCAGAACTGGTTAAAATACACTAAAATTACTTTCAATTGCTAAATATTTTAGGAAGTAGTTACTGTTTTTCATAATTTCAAAGAAAGGCAAGTTACAGCACTTCTAAGATTAATTAGTTTACTCATCTCAGGGAAGCTACAACTTTTTGTGTTATGGTTTTGTGTCTTTTTGCATTCTGGAAGCCTAATGCCCCTTACCTGTCTGCTGTGTTACTCATTTCCCAATGGGTTCTCTTTTGGGCCATATCCTCTGATACCCTCTGAATTATATCTTCCAAATATGTACCTCACATCCCATACACAGTTAGCTATCATTTGGAATATGTCTGTTCATTATGCAAACCCCAGCTTGGAACTACAGGGTAGAACACTTTTGAACAATCTAGGTGGTTTTAAAACAGATCTTCTCTGTGAAATCATATGGAGAGGCATTGGGATAATGGGTGGAGGTGCCACCTATGCATGTTCTTTCAAAAGATTGATTGCATATAATCAATGCATGCCTGGAAATAAGTTAATTTTGGTTTAACCATCAAGATGTTTTGCTATAGTCCACTGTGTGCAGTGTGCTTTCCTGACTGCATGCTTAATATTCCCCTGCAGACATCTCCATAACAATAGAATCTATTCCCTGGGAAAGAAATGCTTTGATGGGCTCCACAGCCTAGAGACATTGTGAGTTGACCTCTTATTTGTTTCTTTTTTTAGAGTGTTTTCATTAATATTCAGAAAGAATAAAAATAGCCCAAAAGCCAAATGTGGGTTTTAGCTTGCCTAATCGCTACAGGATCTAAGTGATAGTTCACAATGACTCTATGTAGTAAATGCTATTTTTGACTATAAAAGTAGTTTGCCTTTTTAATAAGTATTGTCAATTGATAAATTGTTTGAAAGACAGTTAGAAACTGTGCTGAGCATAGAAAAAGAAGTGACTATTCTTGAATTTATGGTTGCCTAGTTTAGTACTATTTATTTGTCTTGTTCAATCAATAAAGCTAGTAGCTAGATTGGGAAACTGTCACAGTGAAAATCTTCAACCTTTAGAAATTGTCTTAGTATAGAGGAGGATTATAAAATTAGATGGGTTTATTTTTCATATCTGGAAAAAGCAGAAGTTCTAGGTAGTCAAGTTATGTATGTGCTTTACAAGTGGGAGAAATGTTCCGGTTGTATCCAAGTTTTTGTCTGTAGAGAGCTCTGATGAAGAATAGCACTGGTAAAGACTGAAACTCCCTCAAGTTTTCACTTAATTTTGTTTAAACCAATTCAAATTTTCTTGAGGTTTCTAGCAAAAAAATATTCTACATAAAATACCAAACAGGAATGCAGTGCTAATGGTTAGCAGAAATTATTTTGCTACAGTTAGTCAAATACAGATGTTGTCTGCTGGAGTCACTCAGACCCCAGAAATGCCATAGGGACGGTAAAAGTTTGCATGTGCTTCCTCCCACACCTGCTGCAGTCAGCTGCAGCATTTGCAGTGATTTTGGATGTTTTACCCAGCCAGGACAGAGGTTAAAAACCCAGTTATGAGAAACAGTTTCAGACATGGATATTGCTAGTCTGAAGGTGACTATTTGCTTTCCCATCCACAAACCTGTGTCCTCCCCACTTTCATCTTTCATTAAGGTTTGGAAGCAAGAAGGTTTGGGCTTCTTGGGGTTTTTTATCACCATTTTGATTGCATTGATCCCTTGCCACTGCATTTCAGTTTTACAATTTGGACTTTGAGGCGCCTGTGAGTTGAGAGGAAGTCCCTTAGTGTAGCACCGGAAAGGGGGACGGGAAAGGAAGAAGGAAAATGTAATGGTTTGGTTTGTTTATTTAAGTGATATTCACATGGCACTTGGTCACAAATGGGGAAAAAACAGAACAATGGAATAAGTAATTGCAAACCCAGTCCCAGCCACCTGGCATGAGAGAGATGAAAACACAGAGGACAGTCACAAATCCGGGGATAAACATAGGTGCACCCATTTCCCTGCAACAGGACAATGTAGCACTTGTCTCAAGCACAGTAATTGCGTAGTGTATAGACCAGCTCCCAGACAGTCCCAAAATAATCTGAAGAGATCTTGGTGTAAATGATGGACACCAGCTTTAAGATCATTTTTTTGCGTTGAGGTGCAGGTCTGGAAATCACATATCACTAGAGGGCAAAACCAAACCATACACGCCTGTAATCTCTTTTTGTCAATAAGCAGGAGAGATTTACAAGCAGGAAGGAAAGCCTTGTTGAGTTCAGACAGCAGTTTCCTGCCTGCATTACTTCAGCCTGATACTATTTCAATTTCAATCTATTGTAAACTGTGGCTTGGGTTTTGCCTGTCTAAAAATTCTTTCACTCCAGTCTTTCAGACTATTTTCCTCAGAAAGCATTGCCAGAGAGAATCACAGTAAACTGGCATATCTGAATTTTAGTTTCAGCCATCTCCTAAATGTTAAACAATACATGTGTCATGCTGAGGGAAAAGATAGGATTATAATCCATTCAGCCCACCAGAATAAAGGCTAATTACTGCTGCAACATAAGCAATTCTTAAAGCAGAGGTCACTACCACAGCTGCCCTATCATTTTTACAATTTGTGTGGTTAGAAGTATTCTCTTGACTGTTGTCAAGTCTTAAAATTAACAATACAGTTAGAAATCTTTATAGAGAAATGTATTAGACATGTAAAGAGCAGATCACCAAAGTAATTGAATATTGTTTTGAAAGATTTTTTCCCTGTTAATACTTTAATGTAAGGCAAAGGATTGTCAACTTATAAAACAGCAAATCACTTAGTAATACTTGGATTTGCTTATATTTTCTTTATTACAGAATAGGTAAAATGTAACTAAAAATAGAATGCCGATAAAAAATAGGAAAGATAATGTGCTCTAAATAGACATTATTGGAAAATATCCATATACTTTTGAGGATTTCCTGTCTTTTTGCTGTATGTATTTATTCAATGCATAGAAGATGATAGTTCATTGCAAATGCCAGCAATGCTGTTATCTGTTATGTAGTGCATAACCAAAATAATAAAATTTATTTTCACACAGAGATTTAAATTACAACAGTCTGGACGAGTTCCCCACTGCTATCAGGACATTAACAAACCTAAAAGAACTGTAAGTAAAGAGCTTATATTAGGAAGAAGGTTGTTTTGTCTAGTGTCCAATTTTTATTTTTTTTTTTTTTTTTAGTTCTAGTGTTTTTATCAGTAATTCTTAAAAACTGATATCCTAGGAAAAACTAATAAGCATGCCTACGTACATAAAAAAATTTTCATTGTTCAGTTCAGACCATTCAAGTTCTGACAACTTCTACTTTTGTATTGCCTTGTGCAGTGGATCTTTTCCAGGAACTTCCTCTTTGGAATACAGTAAATAACTAATACAATTAATTCACTTTTAGTCCCAAGCACAAGAGTTACATTATGCAAACTATCCAATATATTAGTCTTCTAGCTAAGAAGGCATTCATCTTTATTAGTCCATCAGGTTTAATTAAATTTCAGCTACTTCCCTCCCTCACCTCAATTAAATTATAGCAATTTCTATTCAATGTATATAGTCAGTTCTTTGTAATGTTTTGGATAAAACACTTTTGTATGCATAGGTATAGTTTGCATCAAGAAAATCAACAGCAAAATTAAATTATTCAAGTTTATTTTGAAAGATGGTTGAATTATTGAAAATTAAAAGAAATTAAATTATGTTAACACATCATGTACACAATGTACATTAATGCATATGTTCAGAATTCTTTCCATTTGAGTTATTTACTGTGCTAGTGGTACTATCAGCATAGATTTTTGACAAAAATAAGTACTCACATACTAGGTGGACATGGTTGTACCCCTGCTACATCACAAACTGATCTAAAAACCTATTTTAAGTAGCCACCTGAGATTTTTTTCCAGAGCAGGTACCCCCAGATACTGTGGACTCCTGCTCAGCACCCCAGTGTTGCCAGAATGCAGCTCTGGAAGAGGCAGCCAGGCTATGAATTTCCCAGCCTAAACGTTCTCAGCTGCTGTTTATGCCATAAAATAATTGAAATGAAATCCAGTGACCTCAAAGGATTGACTTTTTGATGACCTCTGGAGTCAGTAGCCAAAAATGCAAACTCAGTTTGTACCAGATTACCAGCAAACTGCCTTATGTGCCTGAGGTTATGTACTGACCCCAGAGGTTTTCACCCCTGACTATCAACTATGTGCAAGGAACATTTGGGGTCTGAAACAGCAGCCTGGCATCCCAAATCCAGCACAGATCATGAGACTGTGTGGTTCTGTGATTTGTGTGAGCCCTGGAGCTGATCTTACAAGGACAGGATGTCTTCCAGAGACCCAGGTGGGAGCCCAGCCCCACAGAGACCCAGCTCACTGCAGGGACACCTTAAGGGGATTTCTGGGTGGGACCTCTTGTCTCTCTGAGTTTGTGCCTGGGCTGAAAACACAAACTGTGACCTTTTTGTGCACAGCTAGTTGCAGATACTGCTCTGGGAGGTAGCCATGCCATTTCCTTGGTTTTTTCTGCCATGCAAGGCATCCAATTGAAGAGCAGTGAGTTTACTGGCTGCAGATGAGATGCTTGTTCTGTTCAGTCTGCATGCAAAGCAAGCAGGGAGGTAAAGTCTTGCTCTGTAGCTCATCACCAGTAGCACAATGCCTGAGCAGCTCAAACCAATAGTGTGGGACCTGTTCAAGTAATGGCCAAGTGTGCTTGCATCAGTGAACAATTGGAGGCTTAGTAATGCATAAATTTAAGCTGGGAAGCCTTCTTCATACCCGACTGAACTAATGGGAGTTTCCCACACAAATCATCATTGTTCTTTTGAAATCTTAGTTGTTCCTTTTGTTTTTCACAATGGAGAATTACTCATATGAATAAAATCCAGTAATTAATGATGAGATAAAGATTTGGCTCTCTATCCAACAGGCACAACTACATTTTGTTTGTGTCCACATTTAAAATACCTCAACAAAAAGGTAGTTGTGGGAGGACCAACATTACAATATAGTGTAGAAAATTATTTCCTTGATAAATTTGTGCCATCCAGCAAAAGAAAGAGTTGCAGTTTAACAAGAACAGTGGAAAACATATTGTTAGCTACTTTATAATTAATATCTAACTATTGATGTTCTTAGTTCATATATGTTTGTATATTTACATTTTATCTATATACATACATGCTCTGAATTTTAAAATGCCATTTTGAAGTTTACTTTATCTGAATTGTTTGGTTTATTTAGGGAAATGCAGAATTTCAGCAATTTTGTTGTTCTTCTCTTCTCTTCTCTTCTCTTCTCTTCTCTTCTCTTCTCTTCTCTTCTCTTCTCTTCTCTTCTCTTCTCTTCTCTTCTCTTCTCTTCCTTTATTTTCCTTTTCCTTTTCTTTTTTTCAGCTCCGTCTTATTCCAGAAAACAAGGATATACCTTTACATACAGACACTTTTCTTACTACAAACAAAAAACTATCACTGTGCATTGTGAATACAGACTGAGTCTTCACTTATTTTTCCTCACCATATAAATGTTTTTTTTCTTTGTAGAGGATTTCATAGCAATAACATCAAATCAATACCTGAGCGTGCATTTGTGGGTAATCCTTCACTTATTACAATGTAAGTGATAAAAATCTTTTCAATGACTCTTTGTGTTAGAGAATGTGGAACTAAGTATCATATTTGTGGCTAATTGTCAAATGGCTTTTTTTGTGAGTATACTTTGTAGCATATCACCACAGAGCAAACAAGCTCCTATCTTTCCAGCTTCATGGAAAACATGGCAGCTTTCAAGTCCTGCTAAAGGGAAGCAAGTAGTGGTTTCTGGCCTTTGACCTTTTATTTGAATGGCTACTTCTAAATTTCTTAGCATTGCTGGCAACCTAAAAGCTGGTAAATACTGTCCTTGATGGATTTTCATCTTACATGAAAATGCACTTAATGGGCATCTTCAAATTAAGAAATTTCAAAGTAAGTGTATGAAAAATAATGACTCATCTTGAGTAATATTCCATGAGCAAAAACAGTATGACTTCAAAAGGGCAAGGGAACCTCTTGTGAATAGGGGAAGTTCTGACTTCTTCATGTGCTACCCTTGAATTTGTCTCAGGTCATAACAAAATTCTTCATGTATGAAATTTTGTCTTTGCAAACCTGGGAAAATGAGACAATATTTTGTTGACTGGCTTCTGGCATTAAAACATGAAAACAGTGACTACTTGAATGTTCAAAATGTGACATGTGGCTGGTGAATGTAGATTAGAGGGTGAGAAAAGCCCAGAAGTTCAGCTCTGCTACAAACAGATGTGATTCATCATAGAGACTTTACTCATTTGTTTATGATATAATAGTATGTTTAGAATATTTTAAAGTATTTTTCATTAAATGTCTTTTTATTCTTTTTTTCAGACATTTTTATGATAACCCTATCCAGCTCGTTGGAAAATCTGCTTTTCAACACTTACCAGAACTAAGAACTCTGTATGTTTACTTTTTATTTTAGTTTTTATATTGCAGTACTAGAGTTGTCTCACACTTCCAATACCACAATTTATTGATTTTTTTTTTTTTTTTAATTGTAGGACTTTAAATGGTGCTTCACAGTTAACAGAATTTCCTGATCTGACAGGGACTACAAGTCTGGAGAGTTTGTAAGTGCTAGAAAAATATTTTTGCTTTGTTTTATTTTCTTGTATACTGACTTATTGTAAAGAATGTCCTATAATTATGGTTTTCAGTCTTCAAAAAGTAACATTTTTTCATAAATTCTTTCAACAGGACACTCACAGGAGCACAGATCACCTCTCTCCCCAAATCAGCTTGTGACCAGTTACCTAATCTCCAAGTGCTGTAAGTTTCAGTAAGATTATTAACATGACATTAATGCAAGAGATTAATAGACAAATGAAACTATTATGATTTCAAAATTACCCAATTACTGCTATTTCTGTATATCACATTACTTCTTTGGAATTCAGATCAGGGAGTTGGCCCCTGTGTTATTTAAAAAGGTTATAACCCACTTGCCAATCAGGATTTCCCACATATTGCTGAGAAAGACAATTACTTAGCATATTTTTAGGAAAATATAAAAAGGTTTTTGAATTTGTTTAAAAAAGACATAACTACCTTATTTTCATTCTGTCTGTCTGTCTCTCCTACAGTAGTTTGGTATTTTTTTTTCACTAAGGCAAATAATTCATTGAAGTGAATAGAAAATGAAGTAAGGATGGCAGTTTTGAGTCCTTATTATGCTCCTTTTTAGTTTCTTTCCCAGTCAGACATAAGTATCTGACTGCAATTTTAATAGACTATTCCTTGACATAACTGGATATATTTGGTATACTAAATATATAATATTATTTTAGCTTGCAAATTTCCTTGGAGTTTGCTTAATCACTAATAAAAGTAATCGTTGTGTCCACTTCTTTGAGAATGAGCCAAGAGCACTTTCCTCTATGTATTGCATCACTAGGAATCTATTTGGTATTAATTCTCTGGCCAACATTGAAATAGTACTAATTATAATGCATTATTGGAATACCAGAGTGAATGTCAAGAACATTTCCAGAAAAAATTAGGTTTTAGTTAATGGATGCAATATAATAATTTCCAGAATGATAAAAGACAGTCTGCTGTCAGAAAAAAAAGTCTGCACACAGAATTAAGCTTAAATATGTCCAGTAACATTCAAAAAAGGTAAATAATCTCAAAATAGAGGGCAAACAAATAATACAGCAATTAATAACTTACAGAGTTCATAGTAGAATAGGACTATCCATTGGAAATGGAAATTTTTTGGGTATTACCCTATATGATTAGAGCTGATACTTGAAAGAGGAGGGAACGATTTCAAGTGCTCAGGAGCTGCTCTTTCCCCATTGCTGCCAGGCTGGAGTGAGCCTGTTGAGTCTCCATTTGGGTTTGCACATCAGTTGTGGCTGTGCCATGGGGGATAAAGGTGCACTGAGCCCACCCCTGCCTTACAGGAGACTGGGACCTTGCAGGGCTCCCTGGCTCACAGACACTCACAAGCAACACAAGTGCAAGCAGTGCTTGGGAAGGCAGTGTGTGCATCCTGCCCAGCCACCAGAACATCAGGATGGGCATTAAGGTGCCTGAGGCTGACTGGATATGTGCACACCTGCAGTAAAGCTGTGTGAGAGCATCACCCTGTGCACCTCAACACAGGAAACAAAAACACCTGCCCTCTGCTGTGCCAACAGCCTCCTGGATTAAGAAAGTGGGAGAACAGAACTTAAAAATAAACAAGTGTTTCCTGGAGTAGCTCTAACAGAAACTGAGGAGAGAAGGGTCGCAAGTTCAGGGTGTTTCTCCATGTATGAGGAGGGAGTGTCAGCATGTACAACATTCAAGCTGGTAACATATTTTTAAGAAGACCTAAGTGATAAACCTGTGGATGACAGAATAGCCAGTGTCTGCCAGACATACCAAACATCCTTTACCTTAGCTTAAAAGCCTGTAGCTCACTTGAACCCTTCTCTGTATTGTCTGATTTGGGCCACAGTGTACCTTTTTTTTTTTTTTTTTTTACACACACACAAAAACAAAAAACAAAAACCCCCACCCAAACATATTGATATTTGCCTTTGTACAGAGTAAAATCAGAGTAGAATTCCCTAAATACGCAGTTATTACTTGCACTACTTCCACTAATCAAATATTAAATCATCCAAATGCCCCTGTTGGAACTATAACAGTGAAAATACAGTTTTTACCAAGGAATTGAATAGGTGGAAATGTACCAGTTTTAGAGAATTTGTGAGAATTTCACCAAGTGAAAAGTGAATGTCTTTCATGAGGTAATACTGGATAACTGTGGAAAAGGACATTTTTTCTAATTCTAGGCATAAGCTTTTTTCTCTATTCTTTTCACACGCAAACTTCCCATTTAGTTTTCCTTGAGCAACATGAACACACACACACTCTCACACACACACATATATATATGTACCCATATAAATATATTGGATGAGACTCCTGGGTGGTGGGGGCTGGTGTTTGGTTCCTCTTTTTTTTCCCTTCAGTTTCTGCAAATTGCCTGGGCTTGGTTTTGATTAGTTATATTATACTGTAAATCAGTCCAGATGTTTCAGTTATTCTGTAATTTGTTGAGTTTTGGCTCAAGTCTTTTTTAAGTTTTTTTCCCCCCATGTAGTGATTGATTTCAAAGTTAGTTCCAATATTTTTTTACCATTTCCTTCAGTTATAAAATGTAGCAGTCTAAGGATCTGAGGCAATACTGCTTAATTAAAAGTATAGAATAGGAAGCTGATTGTGACTCTTATCAGAAAAATACAGGATCTTTTCTGAAAAAATATGAGTATATATGCTTAGTAGATTATTTTAAATTGTTAAAATACTTATCAGAATTTAAATATGATAAATACGAAGTCTGTGATATAAATCCAGATGGCCAATATCATTGCTGTAAAACACTCAGCACAAATCTACACTTCAGGCAGGAAATCTTCAGACAATGCAAGGAATTTGCAAATGTGGATATGGAGCTAATATATCTTGCCTTTTGCCCTCTTCTCTCCTCTTCAGCTAGAAATCAAAATGTGACAGATGAGAAATAACTGAGTGTGTACACTTCTATTCTTCTGTGACTGTGGATAAAAACAAATTACTTTTAATTGAGCATGAAGGTACACAATGAAAGCTATTTTTCTTATAGCATTCCTTTGATGTTAATCTATTTTTTCTTGTATCATTCAGGGATCTGTCTTATAACCTCCTGGAAGATTTACCCTGTTTTACTGCATGTAAAAAACTCCAAAAAATGTAAGTGTTAAGCGACTTTAAAAATCTTAAAAAGAAGCGTCTATGTGTGTTTGAGTATAATTAACTTGGTTATTGCTGGCTGATTTGACATACCCCATATACACTTTATTGAAATGGATCATAAGCACAATCTAAAACACCCCAAAGTGCCTTGCAAGTGTCTTTGAAACTGAGGAGATGCTTTTTGCTATTTCAGTGACTTGCATCACAATGAAATCGCTGAAATCAAAGCAGACACGTTTCGGCAGCTGGCTGCTCTTCGGTCTCTGTGAGTACCCCAATCACACATCCACACTGCTTCCCAAAAATATGGGCTCTATAATGTCTGCTCAGAAGGTACCCCAAAAGATCCATATTTCAGTTTTTTCTCACTGTGATCTTTCTCCATGAGTTCATAATGGTGAAAGGAGAGAAAACATTGTGAAGTTTAGCATCTGCAGCAATTAATTAAAATACATAAGCTTGTAGCCATAAAAACTGTCATTTCTAAATGTTTCTGATGGAAGTGGAGAGTCTTACTGAGCCAGAGCTGGTATGTGTTGGCAGGTTCATGTTATAATGAGCTCTAGTGAGTGGGAAATCTTTTTACAGAGAACAGTGTCTTAAGATGTGAAGTCCAATCACGTGCAGGTTTCCAGTTTTCTCACAGACTCATGTGCTAGAGAAGTAATTTTGTCAAGAAATGGTTGTAATTTTTTGCAGAATTGAAGCCACTCTTTTTTTTTAAGAGCTGCTTTCAATCTTTTTGACTTCTCAGGGACAGTGAAAATTAAGAAGTTAAGCCTATTGACCGTGGGTTTGCTGTTCTTAGTCACATGAGGACATTTCAGAATACTTAGTCCATAAAACCCACCCTTCTTTCTGCTGCCTTAGGAGACTGTGAAGCAGACTGAAATGCCTTGGGCTGTGGCAGCATTGAGACATTTTAAGTTGTCAGTTTAATAACACCACAACTAACAAAAAGTGAAAAAATACTTTGCACTATGAGATATGCAGGAGCTTATTAAAAATATTGGCATGTAATTGATACCTTTTTTATATTTAGGCCTCCTAATCAAGTGTTTGAAAACTTCCATATTCACTCAGTGGGTATGTAATTTTCTACTCACTTTTCTTGTAGGGATTTAGCTTGGAACAAAATTAAAATTATTCATCCCAATGCCTTCTCCTCTTTACCATCTCTGATCAAACTGTAAGTATTTGAATATCTTATACATTCCATTTTTTCATTGTTCTTGCAAGAGCATATAAAAATTCGATAACTTGGTACCCTGGCATGAATTGAGGGTTTCTCTGTTCTAATCATCTGGTCTGTTGAATCCATATCCAAATGTCTGCTTTCCACATAGGTATTACAGTAAAGCTGCACATACAACACTTGTAATGATGTGGGGTCCATGAAAATTATCTGCCTCTTTTCATTCAATTTATTTGCAGTTAATCTGTTGTAGCAGTGGTAAATATTTCCTATTACTTGTGTTTCAGGCCTCAGGAATTGGATTAAAAATTAAATAAGAAACTTTTTCCAGAATGCATCTTTATTTCATTGCTCCTCATGTGATGAAATAGTTCCTCTTCTTTAGTAACTTCAGCCAGTGCAGTAAAATATCAACCATCAAAACATCAGTCAAAACATCAGCAGCCAATTTTGCAGGTGCTGTTCACAAGCACTTTCAGTGCTTACAAATTTTTTTCCTGCTTCCAACTGTCACTGTAATGCTTTTTTAATATGAATCCCTGAGGCAGTGCCCATATGGGGAAGATGTGAAAAAAAATTCTTCTGGAGTCATCTTGCTGCATGGTTGTCACAAAAATATGATGCTGGGCATTTGCTCACAAATAATCCAGTAGCTGCTAAACCTGAATTTGGAGAGGTATTAATTTCTGTTGATGTGCAAAGCTCTCTGAATGGTGCACTGACAAATGCCCACCCAGACAATTTTGTCAATAATATCCCCTTTTGGGACCCTTCTCAGAACTTCCCTACTTTGTGAGGTGAGCAGCAAATTGGAGCTTTGTACAATAACATACAGCTGTCAGAGGGGGTTAAAGAAAAAGGCCCTTGAACACACAAAGTGTAACACAGTGTACCAGTCCTGAAACCTTGGTCCACCTCAAGTCAGTGGTTATTTTTACCATTGCAGTAGGACCTGAATTTCACCTTTGGTATTTAATGATGCTGTGTGCAAGAAAACACACACTAAACCAGATAGGCCAGTCCATCAACATACCTTATTTTATACCTAGGCCTTAGATTTCAGTGTATAGTCCAGACTTTCCTGTTCAGCCTTGGACATAAAAGCATTCCAACTGCATCAGACTTCACTTTTCCCTTCTTCCTCCGTGACTGTTGACCATCTGAAGTATTGCAGAGTAAATAATTATGAGGAGGACTGAAAAGACTCATTGAATAAATGGGAGAGAGAGAGGTGGGGGGAGAGAGAAAAAATAGAAAACAGTATCTCTGGACTCCCCCTCTTTCACTACTTTGCCCTATCTCCTTTATCACTTACCCCTTTTCATTCACCTGTTTTACTTCCCCCAAGTTACCTTTCTGTGTTCATTTGTACTGCTCTGCCTTCCCTCAGCCACTCAGACAAAGTTCAGCTTGGAAATGTCATCTCCCTCTTCTCCAGACCTGTCCTTTCCTGAAACACACAGCTTCCCCACACCTGACCTGCTCCCTGGGGAGCTGTCAGGGCAGCCATGCCCTGCAGCATCCCACTGAATCTTTTAGGCTGTGGGAGGCTGTTCAGCTCCTTTGAATTCAGACAGTCTGGGGAGAAGATTTTAAATTCATTTGCTAATCTCAAAACTGTGAATGTTTTGAATCAAAATTTGGGAGCACAGACCTAGTTAACTACTAGATGTTACTGTCAGCTTTCTGCTAAACATAGAGGTAAGTACTCCTAAGCAGTGCTGCAGCTTTGCTGCATTCACTGGGGCCTTTCTTTAATACAGTCATTTTTTATTGAGTTAGAAAACTTTAATCTATTTTTAAAATGTGACACTTCTAGTACTGAAAAAAAAAATGAAAACCATAAGCTGATTTTTATTTGCTGTTGTGCAGGGATGTGTCATCCAACCTTTTGTCCTCTTTTCCTGTGACGGGGCTACATGGTTTAACTCATTTAAAATTAACAGGAAATCATGCCCTACAAAGTTTGATAACATCTGAAAATTTTCCAGAACTCAAGTGAGTATATCATTAAAACTAATAAGCCACATTTGTGTTCATGTGCAATGGAAGGTGTGTCAGTGTGTAACGCATGTTACTTCGTATTGTCAGTCTTTGATCTGTGCCATTAAAACTAAAGCAAATATGATAAAAATGATAGACTTCTTTTATTATGCTCACTTTCAACTGAAGAAACTATGAAGGTTTTGAAATATTAACCCCAGTACTTGCTTAGTACGAGCCACATCTGCTTCCTGGTGATATGTTTCAAAAGCTGTTAAAACAATATCGCTGGCAGCTTAGTGATATGTCCTTCTTCTGCTGGGCTGTGCTTACAGAACTCCCATTATACGTAATGAGAACACAGCAAATACAAGGGAAGAATATACTGCTGAAAGACCAAAAGATTTCACCTCTTTTATTTGAACATGATTTTTTCTGTAATCTCTTGATTAAGATTCAGATAATACTTTGCTAGTATTGCTAACACATTTTGATACTAATAATTTCCGTGGGTCCTCTGTGATACAGGAAGGAAGTGTCCTCTAAAGATCATTTACAGCTCTGCCAATCACTGGATGACCATAGCCTGTATGGAGCTTGAACCCCAACCTTGGCATTATTAGCACCATGCTATAACCAACTAAATTAATTTCAGGGTCACAGCAAAGAGGGTTTTGTCTCTGACTTCAGGGTTTTTTGGGAGTTTCCCTTAATTCTCCTTTCATATTTATATTTTAATTAGATGCAAAGTGCAACTTACACTTCATAATGTTTTTCCATAAAAGGTTTGGTATCAAAAAATGTGGATCAACTAAACAGTGTGCACATAGTCACAAAATCACAGAAAGGTTGAGGTTCCAAGGGACCTTTGAGGCTGCCTTGTCTAAGCACCTGCTCAGGCAGGGGCACCTGGAGCCTGCTGCCTAGCAGGCAGGCAGCTCAAGAAATGACCATTAACAGGTCTGGACTGGAGTGTTTGGAGTTATCAATAAGGGAATGATGAATAGAAGTGTGGAGTTAATTAAGGCTCGTGTACAGCTCTGGAAGGATCCACCCTAGAACACTTTTGTGATGGCATGTTCATATGGACTGAGATAAGAGCTGCAAAAAGTGGTTCCAAGGTTAGGAAACAATGTCTTAAAGGTCTTAATAAACCCAAAAAATGGTAGTTTGTCACAGAGGAGATTTGGCAGTGACTTCATCAAGTCCTGAAGCTATAATATTAACATTCAAAGTACTAGAGGCCTTAAACCTCTTTTACATTACAGACCTTGAGATAGGTCTCAGAGGCCAAGGAGCAAGTACCATAAAAATCGTGATTGGTCAAGACTGAGTTTATATCATACTCTTTCTTCTCTCACTGGATTTGCCCAAATGCTGAGGCTGGTGACAATTCTAAAATAATTGAAGTTCTTTTAAAAGAATATAAATAAAAGAAAATTTATTACTCCAACCTGGCAAATATATAATGATGTATATACCATGACTTAGAGGCGTAAGAGGTGCTGCAGTAGTCCAAGAATAATGTATTATTCAAATGAATTATGTATAAGATTTTTTAAATTATTTTCTCAAGGTTATAATCTATATGAATTTCCCTTCAGCAAAATTGTGTACATTGGTCAAATGGATGTACAGTGTATTTCATGTGGGCAAATTGTTAACAAAGATGTCTCAAACTAACTCAATTATTTTTAAAAATTTATTCATACTATGGTATCTAGAATTAATGAACATCTGTAAAAACAAATTATACCCAGTTAGGAGAGAATAAGGTAAAATCCTGACCTACAGTTTATGTGACTTTTATGAGTTCAGGATTTCTCACGGATCGCTGCACAAATAATGCACAAAACACCAAATTTGAACAGAAATCTAAAACAGAATGAAATTTCACCCTTTGCAATTATTGTGACCAGCCAGTGGTTACATTAAAGACAAATTCCTGCATAAAACCTTTGTACTTATCTAAATTCATCAAAACAGGCACATCAAAGAGCTGAGCATCCCCTTCCCCATCACCAGCAGCAGCACTGGTACACTCTGCAGATCTGAGCCCAGCCTGTTCCAGCAAGCCTTAAGGAAGCAAAGTCAGACTGCCAGCCACTCCTTCCTTCTTTATCTGATGCTTTGATTCAGTGCTGAAAAGAACTCAGTGCTTTGCTCCATTCATCATAACTGTGCCTTCCTGTTCACCATTGACTCCACACCTTTGTGAGGGAGAAAACGACCTTGTGTTCTCTGCTGCTTAATCTGAAGGCAGAAAAAAGTGGCATTCCTTGCTAGAGGGAAAAAAAAATTATCAAGGATACAGATATCATTAGTAAGATAAGGAGTATATAAAAATAAAGTTAGCCAGTGTTTCTAGGAGAGTTTAATTTGACAAAGTCCAAATCTAATCACCCACATCAAATAAGCACCAGGCATAAAAAGGATTGCCTACAGCACTGTACACCCAAGAGTTCTTTCTTCTCTTTTTTTTTTTTTTTTTTTGATGCTAAATGTAGATTTTGTGAGGAAAAATCTTCTCTGTCACCAAGAAGATGTGATACTTATTCCCCTGCCTTGCAAAGTATGTTTTGTCCTCTGTATTCTGAGTTGCTGCCATTGTGTGCAGTTAGGCTTTGCACACAGATTAAGCAGCATTTGCTAATTTAAGGATTATGTGTATATCCTAATAATATGGGCCTGGGGGAAAAAAAACATAAATTGTTCAGATTTAAGAATGGATGCTAGAAATACCAACAGAGAGGATGAGAAATAGGAGTCTTGCTCTTGAAATACCATTTAAAAGCCATGGATGTTTTTGGATACATCATCAAATTAGTCAACCAGTACAATGTAGGAAGTCACATTTCCAGTGTAGGACAGGTCAGCAGGCTGGGAGAAGCACAAGATCTGGAAATCTGTCATAGAGCTGTTTGAATAGTCAGAGAATAGAATACATTTCTGCCAGTCTCTTGTGCCTAAAATATCCAGTAACTGTTCATTCCCCCAGCTGTATCAATGTCCTTCCAAAGGTCTGAAGCCACAAGTTGCAGGGATCACCTCACAGAACTGTCAGTGTTACTTTTGATAATTACTTTTTTTGTTCCAAAAAAGGCAATTTCTATTTGGAGATTTGGATTGTTTTTATCCCAGATGATTGGCTATAGGTTACTCTAGTAATCAATGGGTTTAATAATAGTTTATTTAAGGAAGGATTCTGGGAAATGTTCAAAAATGTTTAATCAAGATAATCTCCTTATGTTAAAAAATGGCATGCAGATGAATGGGTTAGAAATTAAATATTTAAATCTGCTGGCTTGTGGTTATTTGACAGTTAGATCTTGGTTATCTTGAACTTTTATTGAGTACCCTAAATATTTTGTATTGGGTACAAGGGTACAGATTATTGCAGTTAATTTCCAACAGAAATGTAAGGTTATAGAATCTAAATACCCCCAAATCCACTAATTTAAAAAGTCACTTTAGAACTTAGGATTCTGTTTGTTCCTCTTTGTACCAAGTTTTTTGGCTAGTGCACAAGTTTAAGTCCTGTTGGCACTGGGCCTGATTCAGCTTGATTTCTCTGCAGATTTCCCAGGGGGTTAGAGGTTGCTCATTACACCCATTATGTTAATTTACATGATTAGCATGTTGAAAGTAATCTGATAGAAGGATCTAGTTCTACTTTATTCCTTTTAAGTTAATTCAGAATAACTTCTAATCACTTCTTTATCTTTGAACTTTTTGGTATATTGAGCTTTTTGGAATTAAGGTGAGTTTTTAGGTTTTACTGTGTGCTATTGGTGAAATGTGCAAATAAAATAGCTCTGCTTCCAAAGCATAAAATATATCTATGAAATAGAAGTAGGCTATAGGAATCAGATAGTAGCCCTTCTATGCTCCCTCAGAATTTGCACATCTCCAAAGGAATTAAATTCACAGTGTACCAGAAATGTGCAATTTTCTGACAACAGTCACTGCAAATCACTGACATATATTGTTATGTGTTAGGAATAACAGTGATCTTGTTAAAAAGAATTAACAAGATTCTTGTTAATTAAAAGAATTAAGAATGAGTATCCTGTGTCAGCAATGACTGTTCTTAAGACAATTAATGAAGTGAAACCTTTCTGTCAGTGACATTTCACACGTAGTGCTTGATTCACTCAGCTTTTGATTTAGAACACTGCTTTCTTGATGTTCTGCACAAGAAACAATCTCCTCTTTGCCATCTTACTGTGAAATGAGTTGAATGTGGGAAGAGGTGAATATTGATTTCCAAAAGATCTCGTTCTCCCTAAAGTGGAGAAATTAAATTTGGGAAGTGTTTTGTTTTTTGCCTGGTAGGCAGGTTGTGATCTTTGGATGTGCTTTTTTTTGTTGTTGTTTTTTTAAAGAAACCATTAAGAAAGTAACTGTTGGAGAAACTGTTTATTTGCACAGTAAAATCATTGAAAATCATAAAACCAGAAATACAGCTGTGATTGAAATTCACTCAACAGCAAGACCTAGATCTCCCACTATCCTGTCTCCTTTGAAAACACATAAGAAAACTTATGTATGCCTTTTCTAAAATTAGCCTAGAAACCATATGCATTTCCAGTAAGGAATTTTATTTGTGAATCCTCATTTTGTATTATTGTGACTGATTTTTACCCAGAGATGTTTTTACTTTCTGTTGTAGATATTTAAACTATTTGCTTTGTGTTAACTGTGGAGGAGCAGTACAATCCAATAACTCTGGTGCTTAATCAGTATCATGGCATGCTGCCTTATTCTTCTGCAGGGTCATGGAAATGCCTTATGCCTATCAGTGCTGTGCCTTTGGAGCTTGTGAGAACCACTACAGAATCTCCAGCCAATGGAACAAAGATGATAATAGCAGCACTGATGAATTTCATAGAAAAGATGCTGGACTGTTACAAATTCAAGGTAACCATCATCTTAGGCTTTTAAATCTACCTGAAGGCTGTGAGCAGTCTGTGATTTTAAATAAATTCAATACTCTTTACAGTAACAGAGGTGGCCTCTCCCTGTCTCTTCCTCAATAATATGTTATTTAAGTATTCCCATGCTTAACAAACTCATTCTGCCATTCAAAAATCTCACTCATGCACCCATCTTTTCATCCAAATAATAGTTACAATAATGTGGTAAATTAAATATTCCCTTTATATGAGGGACGGGGTAGTTCATCTGATTTGTAACTACATACAAAAGCAGGCCAGAAAAGATGTAATTTCTTGCCAGCCTCAGAATGGAACACATCCTAGGCTTCCTCACACACTTCAGGATGAGTAATAGCCAAAATATGTGGCTACTTCAGCATATTTTTTCATAGAATCATAGAATATGCTGAGTTGGAAAGGACCCACAAGGATCATCAAGTTCAACTCCTGACCCTGCACAGGGCAGCCCCAAGAATCACTCCATGTGCCTGAGAGCATTGTCCAAATACTTCTTGATCTCTAGCAGGCTGGTGCTATGACCACTTTCCTGTGGAGCCTGTTCCAGTGTCTAGCCATCCTCTGGGTGAAGAACCTTTTCTTTCCAACCTAAACCTCTCCTGGCTCATCTTCATGCCATTTCCTCAAGTCCAGTCCCTGGTCATGAGAGGAAGAGAGTGGCACCTGCCCCTCTGCCTCCCCTTGTGAGGATGCTGAAGGCTTGAATGGGGTCTCCCCTCAGTCTCTTCTTCTTCAGGCTGAACAGACCAAGTAACCTCAGTTCCTCAGACAGCTTCCCCTCAGGGCCCTTCACCATCATCATGGCCCTCCTTTGGAAGCTCTCTAATATCTTTAGCTTTATATCTTTTTATATTGTGGCACCCAAACCTGCCCCAGCACTGGAGGTGAGGCTGCCCCAGCTCAGAGCAGAGGGGACAATCCCCTCCCTTGCCTGGCTGTGATGCTGTCCCTGATGCCCCCAGGACAGGGCTGTCTCTCCTGGCTCCAGGGCACTGCTGGCTCTGTTCCACTTGCCATGGACCAGGATCCCAGGGCCCTTTCCAGGCACTGCTCTCCAGCCTCTCACTCCCCAGTCTATGCACATAACCAGGGTTGCCAGTTGTTCTCCAGGACACAGTCTCCAGGAGGCTGCTGCATTTTTTTTTCCCCTTCAGCACTGGGTCTGTTACTTGATCTGTTATGTAGGTGCACATATACATTTACACCATCCTGTTGCTTTCTGTGCTATCTCTGCTCCTGCAAACCAGTAGGTCTCAGAGTTCAGCAAGAGCCAAGAATATGTGCTAGTGATGACATAAGAAACACAGAAAACTTGGTTAATTCTTAGAAGTATGACACAACAGCAGAATTCATATTTTAAACTGCTTCCTAGGCAGTAATCACAGTGTAAATTAGGCAATAGAGAATGTACCTGTAAGTGATTATTTTCAGAGAAGATGCCAACTTTTAGAAAAATCCCAAGTAGGGATATGTCTGCTTCTGCTCACAGTTCAACAGACAAAGGGACAAGACCAGACTTTAAATTCCACAGGCATTTTTACTAAAAAAAAAAAATTTCCTGAAAATTGTAGTAACAATGATGGGTTTTTTCTCCCCAATAGATGAACGTGATTTTGAGGACTTTTTTCTTGACTTTGAAGAAGATTTGAAATCTCATCATTCAGTGCAATGCTCACCTTCTCCAGGTATGAAACTGCTGGACAGATTGGAATTCAATTACAGTGTTAGTAGATATTTGAGATGCAGAACAAACTGTGAATCATATACTAGGACAGCAACATGATGTGCAGTAATTTGATGAGTCTAATTCAAATACATTGCACAATAATATACATTTTTGCACTGAATTCCAGAAAACTATTTAGCCACTCTATTCTTCTATGAGTGTAGCAAAGTTTTGCCCAGTCACCAAGCAGATCCTTACTCTCGGCCCCTCTTTACCAGAATTGACACCCTATCAAGAAAATGAGAGAGGAAAGACTCTTCTACTAAGATACAGATGATAAAGGCAGCAGAATCTTTGCTCTCTCAGTCTTTTGCAAAGCTAAATTCTTCTGAACATCACAGAGTTATTTTACATGTGAGCAGCTTGAACAACACACAATTTAGCTCTGTGTCTAGGAAATACCAAACACTACTGCATTGATGTGCACTGTCCCTCACAAAGGACACCCAGCACTGTCATATTCTTTGCAGAATGTAGCCAGCCATGGTCATAAATTTTGATTGTTTGATTCAGCAAAAGTTTTCACTAGCCATTCTTTCATTGTGAAACAGAAACCAAAAAATGCTGAGTGACAACTTGTACTTCAGCATTCATTTTAAGCCATGATTCTTGTTTGCAACAGCAACTGATTGTAAATGTTTTAAAGTTATATTAAGAGGAATAGAAAAGGCAGGAAGCCAAAGAATAGAGTTATTTGACTGTCACATATTCTCCAATGGCCTAAATAAAAAGTTCTGAGTTTGATGGCATAATAGTTCTAATGGCCTAAATAAGTTCTGAGTTCATTAAAACATTGCTGTCTTCAAGGTAGGTTATCACCAGACCTGAGAGAAATTTTAGCTTGAATTTTTCAAATAGTATTTTAGAAAAACTTTCAAACTAACACAATAGATCCTTATGCTTACTTAAAGCCAACATCCATAGTTACAGAGAGGTCATTTCAGCTGCAGGGTTTATGTCTTCATGGAAGAGCAGAGGCCACTGTGAGGGGCTTGCTTTGCTGGCTCCTACCAAGATATGCAATGTTTCTCTGACTGCAGAGCATTCAGCTTCAACTGCACAGCATATGCACCTCAATTCTCTGAGAATGTGTAGCAAGCTTCAGTCATAATGACCTGACTTCAGACACAGGAGATCCTAAAAGGCAGCACTCCCAAATGCAAAGAGATACACAATTTTCTTGGACAGTGTAATGACATGTCATAAGGTAACCAAAGTCCTTATAACTGATGGATATCTGTCCATATCCATTACATCACACTTCACCAGGACTCATTAGGAAACTGTTTTAATTTAGTGAGAGGTAACATTTTCAACTTTTTTTCACACACTGACAAATATCACAGCATTTCTTGAAACTACAAGAGTTGACATTCACATTGCAGTAGTACTGCCAGGTACAGAAAGAAACCCACAGACTACTTGTTATGGAGGGCAAAGACTCGTGCACCACTGATGCAATATGCATCACAGATTTAGCTGCATGTTATCAAGGTCTCAGATTACTCCAAAGAAAGAGCAAATTTCCAGCTCCCTTTTTAGACTAAAATTCACTCTTTGGCTGTGTTGAGAATCTGCAAGAAGCATGTACTTTGGTGTCTTAGAAAACACAAGGGTTTTTTGTTTATATGGGTTTCCCTTACCTTTTTTATTTTGGCATTTCAGGTCCCTTCAAACCATGTGACCATCTGTTTGGTAGCTGGCTGATCAGAATTGGAGTGTGGACCATAGTGGGTTTGACCCTTATTTGCAATGCACTGGTGTCTGCTACAGTTTTCAGATCTCCATTGTATATGTCCTCCATAAAACTTTTGATTGGTTTAATAGCCATTGTAAATGCCCTGATGGGTCTGGCCAGTGGAGTGCTGGCTAGTGTGGATGCATCCACTTTTGGTAGCTTTGCTCAATATGGAGCACAGTGGGAAAGTGGAACTGGTTGCCAAATCACTGGCCTTCTCTCCATTTTTGCTTCAGAGGCTTCCATATTCCTCCTCACCCTAGCTGCACTCGAACGAGCATTCTCTGTAAAGCATGCTATGAAGTTTGAAACAAAATCCTCCATTGCTAGTGTCAAAATTGCCATTTTCTTTTGCTTTATGTTGGCACTAATCATTGCAGTGATACCCCTTCTCACTGGAAGTGAGTATGGGGTTTCCCCACTTTGTTTGCCTCTCCCATTTGGGGAGTCCACTGCCATGGGCTACATGGTAGCCCTGGTATTGCTGAACTCCCTTTGCTTCCTGGTAATGACTGTCGCCTATACAAAGCTCTACTGTAGTTTAGAAAAGGGGGAACTAGACAACATTTGGGATTGCTCTATGGTCAAACATATAGCCTTGCTACTTTTTACTAATTGCATTCTTTATTGCCCCGTGGCCTTCTTATCTTTTTCCTCCTTACTAAACCTCACTTTTATCAGCCCAGAAGTGATTAAGTCAATACTCCTAGTGATTGTCCCACTGCCAGCATGTCTAAACCCACTGCTTTATATACTTTTCAATCCACATTTTAAGGAGGATTTGGGAAATCTGAGAAAGCAAACTTTGATATGGAGGAGATCAAAACATGCTAGTCTGATCTCTGTGAATTCAGAAGACATAGAAAAACAATCTTGTGACTCGACACAGGCATTGGTAACCTTCACAAGTGCCAGCATATCATATGATATGCCCACCAGCAGGTCACTAATGCCACCCTCTTATCAAATGGCAGAAGGCTGCAATCTCTCGTCGGTCGCATTTGTTCCCTGTCGCTAGTTGCAGAAATAATACAGAAAATACCTCTGTTTACAAATTTTTTAATTCCAAAAGTAAGTGTGGATGTGTGCATACAAGTGTGGAGAGTGCCTCTAAATTATTATGACACACCTCAGAAAACAGACAACGACAAAACTTGCAGCTGGCTGAAAATCCAATACTTGAGCCTGCTCAGCTTGCTCCTGAAATGCTGGGATGAAAAGAGGAAATGAAAGCTGCTGAAGTTTGTGCAGTTGTATCAGCTGCTCTCTTTTAAAGTAGCACTATTCAGAAAGGGCATCAGTTTGTCAAGAACAAAAATAGCATATTAAATTGGTAGCATTTTTTCAAAGCATCACCTGATGTTTTCAGCGGTTGGATTATTTTTTTCCTGTTTATTGCAATTTGGTTTTAATAGTTTTTCAGTGCCATGATTGTTTTTTATAAGCATCTGTGTATAGTGTGTGTTCAGCAAGGTATCTAAATGGAAGAGTAGTCCTGTTCAAGTCCTAGAGGTTTCTGCAGAATACTCTTTGATGAAGTTCTGTGTTTGATAAAGCTGATTAAATGGTTTAACTGGCATTGGGTTTGGAGTTTGGAAGTCATCTAACTTGACAAAATATTTTTACTTGTCAGTGAATGCGAAAAATTAACATGATGTGTAAGAAATTAATCAAAATCCTGTTAAGCATTTGAAATATAATTGTAAATGGCAAGGCATTGTCACATGGGTGTTTTTCTACTGAGGTTCTGTTCAGTTTTGTCCTGCATTGCTCTCATGCCAGTAGAATTACTCCCAGAATTACTGATAATAGAATTGGCAGATGACTTGTGTAGTTTGAAGGTGAAAATACTGCATAGAAAGTCATCAATACAAAAAAGTGCCATGCTGAGAACTATTAAAAGACACCAAAGGCACTCAGACAGAAACATTCATTTAAGGTAATTTGTCTAGGAACAAAAACTGTAATCCTGCTTATGACATGATCTCTGTCTCATGAAACAGTAATTCTAGAAAGCTGCTAGTTCATAGTCACTAGTCAGTTGAAGATTTAGAGGTCACTGTGTTCTTTTGGATAAGGATAGCCAATATCCTTAGCTAAGGCAATATTAAGTAGGAGTGAAGAGGTTGTGTGATCTGTGTTCTTAGCACTGATGCAAGCACTCCTGGGATATTTCAAACACTTATGACATTCATATGTAGTAAATAACATTGTGAAATTGGAAAGGATATGAACATCATAAATTTTAAAAAACTTGAGAAATTAGTGATTTGATCACAGTTTATAAGTAGCCACTTCTGGGATACAGAGGTTTGAAGGCAGAGGACTACTCATGTGAGAGAAGAAGAATCTGGCATGGTCAACTGGAAATTGATATTAGGGATATACAGTCTAGGAATAAAGGTGGAAATTGTTGATAGAGATGGTCATTAGCTTGTGAAATTACTGTCATCAAAAATACCTAAATTCATATTGGATATCTGCAAAAAAAAGATACTGGAGCAGCTGTTGAAATTCAGGGACTTCTGATGGCTTTAGTTTAGGAAAAGACTTGATTAGGTTAACAGAGTTCTCTGACTTTAAATCTGTTAATACTTTGCTGAATCAAGGCATGTATGTTTACACATCAGAAGCATCCTAGTTAGAAAGGATAGACTTCAGGTCCTTATCAAGTCTGCTGTTAAAATATCTCAGACAACAGAGCCACATAGGATATAATTCTTTGACCTCATCTGAGCCATCAGGGGAATATTCCAGTATTCTTTTCTAAGAGCTGGCACCTTCTGCTTAAGTAAGCTGATCATTTAAGGCAGAAAAATGCACAAATATACCTATTTTTGTTGTTAAAAGGAGCTCCCTGAGGAGTAACATTTAATAGCTCGGTATTCAATGCTCAGTTAATGGCCACTCAAGCTCCAGGTGAATGAGACTAATTTTTTAACATTAGGAAGGTTAGGCTAGGCCCACCAATTAAGGTAATCTGTTACAGATGATCTCTGTTGTTCATCTGTTCCTGTGTGTAAAACTTCCCGGGACTCAAGGATGGATTTTCACAATGAAGAATTTGCTGCCAACAATGCATATGCCTTAATTTTCTTGTCCATTCACACTGGCATATTTTTAGGTTTGCAGTTACAGATGGCATCAGTTGACTTTGGCTGACATGTTCATCCTTCAGGGGGAAAAAAATGAACCAATTCTGAAATTATGTATGATAAAGTCAGCTGGGTACTTATCTTAATCCTTTATCTGTTGTGGCTTTTGAAGCAGTGCAGCACACAGCTGCAGAAACGATGCCTGAAACCACTTTGGATTAAACAGAGGATCAGTCAACCATTGCACAATACCTATTACCATGTTTACTTAGCTTTAATTTAACTGGGGTCCATCTGTGCTGCTCTGCTTAATGTCAGTAAGGTTCCTTTCAGCTTGCTATATTTAAGAAGTTTGTAAAGAAATTTGAGAAGCAAAATAATGTTATAATTCAAAAGACTAGTTAAAGAAAGCTTCTTTTATCAGAACTTTTTTAGCTTGCAGAAGGTCCTAAAGGCTTTGTGTCTTATTTTTATAAGCATGTTTGAAATATTTTGATCAGATATTTTTAACTTGAAATTGTTAAAATTCATTTAATAGATTTTTAAAGTTGAATGTGTAAATATAGAACTGTATTTATTATTACAGTGAAATGCAACTACAGCAAAGGACATGAGATTAAGCCCTGTACAGTTTCATATTGATATTTGCTATATTTTCTGCTCATATGTTACTAAATTCATTATCTGTAAATAATATAATGTAAATGTGTAGTGATTGTAAATAGGTGACATGCTTTCTTTTCTATCAGTGTTCCAAACATATGTAAGTTGTAATAAAATGTGACTACAGTAAAGAGCGTTTAATCATGACCTAACACCTCACAAAAGGGTGTGCATGGTTAATTAATCCTTTCCAAGTTATTGTAATACTTACACTAACCTCCCTAGGTGTCTGAAATTCCTGACAAAATATGTTACAGGTTGCGTGCCATAGCAAAAAAAAAAAAAAAAAAAAAAAAAAAAAGAAAGAAAATAAATAGAATAACTATAACCCTTATGAACAGATCCTGCTCCCTGTGCACAGTGCTGTGTCTCACTGATGAGCTCTCACAGTTGCCACAGGTGACACTAGCACCTCCAGCTGCGTGACAAGGGTGTGCATTGAGGCATGAGTTACCCACAACCTGCAGACCATACATGAGAGAGGTGCAACTCAGCTGCACTGGGCTGCTGCTTCTAATAAGACAGCAAATTCTCCCACACCATTCCTTACTGTCTCTCTGACCCCTAATCTGGCAGGTGAAGCAGGTGAGGGAAAACCAAACAGCTGTCAGAGTTCATCTGATGTGTGGCAGAGGGGCAGCAGCACCATCAGGTGTGAAATGGATGGAGGTGCTAAGGGCAAATGAAAGGTGGGGCTTAAAAGAGGACTTGGCAAGAGCCAAGCTGCTCAGGCTGCACCAGAACTTCCAGCACAGTTGAATTAAAGGCAGGCAGCAGCTAAGCATGGTTATGTCATTTTGTAGGCAACAAGAACAGGTGAATCATTCTTGTTAAGAGAGACTGCAGCTCAGGACAGTTACACGTGCTTGGTTTTTCAGAGATGATGATTGTAGGTCATTTCTATGAAGCACTTGAAAGAAAGAGGTAAAATACCAATGAAGCAAAAACTCTCAGAAAACAATTGTTTAGATGGGAACTCACATGGCAAGTAATGAATTACAAAGATTTTTAAAAAAGAAAGTAGAATTGTTCTATATTTAAATTGATTTTAGAATAACATGCAGGTTCTCAGGATAGATGAGGTTACTTTGGAGAAGATAATTTCAGCCAGAAGGGCCTGTGCAGAATAAATTTGTTGGGTAAGTTTTAGAATAGTTTTATTGGGGTAGGACAGGACAAGCAGAGAATGGGAATAAAGAAGTCATTAATTATCTTTAGGAGCAGAAAACAAGAATTATGACAAAGCATAGACGGGTGCATAACTCAGAGAGGAAAGAGGCATGATGCAAATGGGTGGAGTTTTATGAGATACTAAGAAGTGTGATGGAGTTTTGTGAAGGATGGGGAACTCAAAGTGGATACAAAAAGATGGAAGTGTTGTGACGGCTAAGGACATTGAAATGGTGAGAAAACAAGCAAGTAAAGATGATTTCACATGCATGTGTGCACCAGACAGTGTAAGTAATATTAGAGCCAGGAACCATAAGGAAAAAGAATTAAATTATTTTAGGAGGAAGATAGTACAACTTGAGTTGTGAAGGGAAAGAGAATATCTACAAAGGAAGAATGAGCTAGTTGGTGAAAGTCTCAATGCAGAAGGGAAAAACAGGAAACAAGGTTATACATCTTGATATGTGGAAGAAAAATATTTATTAACTTATGTACCCAATAGTGAGCAGCAGTCACAACTTCAATGTTCTGGGCAATGCTAGCACACATGCACAGGGAATTTCTATCTGAAAGCACTCATGCCACAGGTGTGGTGTTCTCTACAGTAACAGCTGAAGGAGAGTTTACTGCAGGCTTGTGCAACAGGTTATTTAGGGAGACCAGACAGAGCATGGCACTTCTCTGGCTCACTAGATACATTATTGAGCTTTATTTATTTATTTATTTATATCAGAGAAGTTGCAGATGGCCTAGAGAAAAAAAGAGCTAGTCAGAGATACAGTGAAAGTCATAAAAAATATGGGATCACCTGTAATATAATAGATGGGGATAAAGGCAGATACTAGCAGAGAAGCACAGAGAATGACACCACAAAGGCAATGCTGTGCCAGGTAGATGTGCAACTTAAGTCTCTGCCACCAAAAGAGGGGGGAACATCCCTGACTAATCTGGTGATCATAATTGATCTCAAATGGAGACCAGCCGCTTGTGCAGTCCTTGCTGTTGCTGCTGCTTGATATTTGCTTCTTGTCTCTGTGACCTACATGCACAAGACAGCAGTAGTGACCCATATATACTAGACAGCAAGAAAGCTGCTACTTTATAAAATATCAAACTATCTCCTAGCCAACTAATCTGTAATAGGAATTTCAGCCTATCGGGGCACCACTTATTTCCTCTGACTTTTATATTAAACACTGTAATAAAAATATCATAATCAACATTTCTCTGTCATAGTTTAGGTTGAAAGGTAAGGTGCTGAAAATTTCATTGATCAATCACTTAAGAAGGCTCAAATAATTTAAAATGCAGCAAAAGTAATGTTTTCCTTAGGAAAACACTGGAAGACAAGGTAGTGGAGACAGAAGAATAAGAACATGGATACAAAACAACAGCAGCAGCAACAGTGTCAGAAAATTCTTTCCAGATCCCTGAAGCACAGTAATTGTGCAGAGGCTCAGGTGCTGCAGAAGACAGGTCTCAAACTCCAGGAGAGCTGTACTGCTTCCACCAGCAAGGGAGGGACCAGTATCTCTGCCAGCCATAACAAGCACCTCATGTTCCCTTTCATTAACATGTGCCAAACAAGGGACAAGTCTGTCCTGCTGCCACAATGTTAATGTGAAAAATAATGTGAAGCTAAGCCTAGAAAACTGACTGAATTCTTTGTATGTCATGTAGCTGAATCCCAGCTACATGAGATCAGAAATTTTAAAGGAAAAGGCAAATCTACCCATGCTAATATATAAAGCAGAAGAGATTCCATGTGTTACACCTACCCCTGGCAAATATACTGGAAAGAAAAGGCAGTATCAACATTAGGAACATCTTGTTCATATAATGAGAATCACAGACTCCAATGACTTTGGAGACATAGGAAACATGAGTAAGTTCCCTGCATAAAAAAATTTGTTGTGGCATTGTCAAAATTATCTAAAGATCTGATCTCAGTCATAAGAAAAAATAAACATTAAGAATATTCCTCTTGAGAGCTGGCCCATAGCCAGGATTTCTAAAAAACTTAGTCACAGACAAAGGGTCCACTCAAAATCCTTATTTAATTTTTTCACAGGTGGCAACACTTCCACTTGTCAAGTGAAAAATATGCTTTGTTTACAAGAGGAAAACTGTCCATCTGTGAATCTAAATTATTCCACTAAGTTTTATGCATGCACATACCAGAGTCTTCTGCAGCCAGCCTTGAAGGTCTCAGGACTCCAAAACTAATTATTGAAGGAAGTTTCAAACATCTCCTTCTGCATCTGGTGTCATTCTCTATACACAATCACTGTTTTGACAGGTGTCTGAAGTAATTAATTTGGTTCCATACATAACAACAGTTTCTCAGACTATCTATAGAGGTCACTGCAGTTGTTATCAGCATTTCCCATTTATGAACTAACCTATTCCTGGAGGAAGGAGTTCTCCCAGCCTTCTAAGAAAAAAGTAATAGGGGAGATTGTCCTACTCAAAACAGGTGTTTCATCTCCCATAGGAAGTACCACAGACTTTTCAGAAATCCTTCTAGGTCTCTTTACTGGTTAACTATGAAAATTAACTCCAGAGAGCTTTGTGTGGCCAGAGAATGATTCTAGAATATGAAATCAGTGCTCCAGTGTGAGACACTGAAGTGCTAGTGGTGAATGTCTCAAACAATTGGCCATTCACAAAAGCAGCAGGGGCTTTGCTGACGATGACAAGCAAGGGAAGAGCCCAGGTGCAGAGGGGGTGCACACCCTCCATCAGAGGCTACACACAGGGGTTTGAGCCACATAAGGGAAGAGGCTTTTAAGAAGCAGATCTGGGAGATGGGATAGTGCTTTTTATCATGACAGTGTCCTACATTGCATAACTGGCTCAGGTGTAAAACTCCCTCTGAGAGAGATACTGGGACATTTACAGGTAAGTCTGAAGGTTCATCCCTTGTGATGAACCTTGTGATGGGGTATAATTGGCTCAACTGTGCTGATGTGAGAGGTAGCTGTCATGTCTTAGAAGGTCAAAAACCATCAGAGACCACTGAAGTGCCATGTGATCCACAGTGTTGCATCATACAGTGTAAAACTGCCCTGTCAGAGGAGGTACTTGGGCATTCCCACTGAGCCTAAGCATAATTAGCACACTGGACTTTGTGTTTCATGGACTTCCTCCACCCCTGGCAGATGAAGACTGCCACCATCACTTCAACCTACAGACATCTAAATTGCAAGAATCAAGTCTCATCACTGCATCCAAGGATGGTGGCTGCATACCTTTCTCCATCCTTTTCTTCCTCCATAATTACTCTTTTTCTTTCTTCCTTCTCCTATCTTCTTGTCAAAATATATTGTAAGCCAAACTAAAAACTTCTAGTCAGTGTCTTAGTAAGTGTCTTGATATGTCTGGACAAGTTAAAGGTGGCTATGTTTAATTTTGCAAAGCTAAAGTTTGTGAAGTTCATTACTTCATCTGGATTTGGTGTTAAAATATGACAAGTCTACCTTAATGTTCTAAAGTTTTCAAGCAAATGCTTGTTATTGAACATCCTGAGAATTTTGTTGTTTCTCCTGTGCACCATCCAGAGTGAATCAAACAACATTCCCTTAAATCCATGGAGTGGATTGTGGCATAAAATTTTAATGCATGAAGTGGGAAAACAGTTTCCTGAGATAACCAAATGTCTTACTGTGAATGCAAAGTATGAGGAGATTTGCTTTATTTGATATATATTTGTCCCAGTATAAGGTAATTCTCAAAATTGTTGGAATTTCCCACGGGTTTTTTGTTCGGGGGTTTTGCTGGGGTTTCTGTTTTTTCTGAGTTTTTTGGTAGATTTGGATAACAGGACATATTCTGGAAATGCCTTTACTCCCCTGGATACCTAGTCCTGCTCAACCTGTCCACCCAAGAGCCTTCTCCATCCTGTTCTGGAGGACTTGGAGAGCTAAAGACACCAAGTCCTAAGACATTGAAGAATATGTCTCTAACATTCTGACATTCTTGCTGAGATTAAATAAGGCAATAAAGCACAGAGGATGGAATCTAGGAACACTGACAGCAGAGTTTGGCATGTGGTCATTATCACAAAAACAAGGAGTCAATGTGCTCTGCCAGAGAAAAATACACGTTTACTTGGTAGGGAGGTCAGGGCAGACTGGAAACTCTGTAGGATCACCATGGCCCTGAAAGTTTGTGCAAGAAGAAATAGAGACTGCATATCAGAAAAATATTCTTTTGGAGTTTTCTTCAGTGAAAGTGCTCCAGTTCTCCAGCCCAAGCTCTCCAGTAGGAGGTTTTTGTCTGTGCAGCGAGTGGTGCCAAAATATCTGCCTCAGGAAATGCCACCTCTGGAATTGAAAGCAGCCTCCGTGGCTTCCTGAAAAAAAAAGCTGCTTTGTAACTGAAAGTCATGAGCTCTCTTCACTCTTGACTGAAAAGCACCACAAGCAAAGCATTTAACCTAAGTTTGCCCATCTCTAAGAGAGCAAACATAGGGAGGTTGTATAGCACTGGAGTTTCTTTGAAGCTTTGAAGAAGCTGGAGCAAAAGCACTTAAAAAATATCATAGTCATAAAGTTTCTCATTCAACAGAACAGCAAAGAGAAACCAAAGTGACAGTGAGCAATCTGTATATGGCCCCATGTGCTGGACACAGGAAAGGATTGTACTGTACCTTTCATTGGTATTACAGAAATGGTAGAAAACAAGCAAAACAATAAGTAATTGTGCTTTATTGGGTTCATCAAGTGTTAAGTTTGGTGAACTGACAGACTATTCAAAATTCAAATAGCTTTACACTTCTATTCCCTCCACTTAAATAGGGATAAGTAATACTAATTGGACAAATTAAATACAGGTCAAAGCAAAATATCAGTACTTATAATTTAATTTCTATTCCTGAATACTGCTTTTCTATCGACAAAAACTGATTGTCTTTTTCTTGAAAAAATTCTCTCTCTTATTCTCATTCTCTTGACACTCTTCTTTACACAAGACTGTGGGTGTATATTGACTGTGGGTGACTTTCCATGTCTTTAATCAATTTCCCCCCATTCCCCGGGGAATTTAACAACAATAAGAAATCCATTTTGTGAACCATAGGTGAACTTTTCTCAGTATCAATTTCTCTCTACTTTTACTATAATATGTGTTAGGAGAGCCTTTTGGAGCTTTGATATCAGACCAGAATCTGATTGCTCTAAGCATTGCAAAAAACCAAAAAGACAATGCTGAGTTGGAAGCTCAGAGCTATGTCCTGAACACAAGTGGACGTAAAGAGAAAGGAGAAAAATGGGTAACAAAGCCCACAGATCTTTGCAGTGTGGAATTCAGAAGCTTTCCAAGGGCTTTTTTCACTTCAGTGGATTTCAGCAAGTGTTGGCAGTGAACTACATCATAGTCCTTAAAACTGTTGCTTTATGGTAAAGTGAAGCATTTCTTATCAAATCTGGGCCCTCATAAATAAAACATTAGGTCTGATTTTTAATTTTTTTTAAATAAATGAAAAACAATAGAGCTATTATCCACTAAGAACCATTCTTACACCAAGAGCCTTTCAAAATGACAGCAGCACCTTAAAAGTGCTTTGATCTAAGAAGGATCAAATATCTTTGTTTCCTATTAACATAGCTCTCTTTCCCAATAGAGCACAGAGCATTTCTGATAATGGCACTCTTATTACGATAATTAGAAAAAGATTGTTCAGCTCTATTTTCCCCTTAGAGCTCCCTGGCAAATTTCTCCTTTTGTGTCATTCAGATTTTCTACCCCGAATACCTCTGTCATAAGGAAAAAATTTTAAAGTTTCACATTTTATGGCTCAGAAGTTTAGGCTGCCAGTGTGATGTTAACCAGTCATTAAAAGATTCAGAAGAAGGATTCAGACTAAAAAGTAAGCCATCACCTTTTGATTTTTTTTTTTTTTAACATGAGTGAGATTTTCTATAAATGTCATAGATCTTTTAATAAGGTAGCAGAAATGTGCCCTGGCTTTATTTGCAAGGGAGACATGAGAAAACACTCCAAGAAAAGCTTGCCCGAAGGGATTTGAGGGTGTAATATGACCAGAAGCAGAATTGGCAGGACAGATGACAGACAGAGGAAGATACTTGCTAAAAGAGTATTCCCAGACATCCTATTGGAAGCTTGGATTTCTTACTTTATGTTGCCCTGCAACCTTTTGCCTCTTCCATCAGGGATGCAGCTCTGAGATTGCAGCAGTCAGGGCTGGATGGAGAAGGTCAGCCTTTTTTTGCCAGGCACTTAGTGCCACCATGTGGCCAAGTGTGCCTCACTGCCGCTGGGAAATACTCCCTTTCAGTTTCTGTTTCAGCAAGTCCTCCCTTTTCTGAAGGGCTAAGAAAGACAGTTTGAGAAAAGTCCCTGTGCAAATTTGAGGAACTCTGGCAGAAGGCACATTTCCAGCCTCTCCTGCCTTAGTGGTGGTGGAGATGGGTGGACAAAAGGCTGGCAACAGAAGCCCTTTGGCTTCAATGGTTTTTCAGTCTGAAACAGAGCATCCTTGATCAGCATGGTAGTTGCAAGTTATAGCAAAGCCTTTTACATGCAGAAGGGAAACAATCAAAGAATAGAACAAGGGATAAACTAAAGTCTGTGTCTTGCCCCATTGCATTATTACAACCAGTGTTTCTGGAGTCCCTGGCACACATCCAGTGGTTCAGAGGGATGGAATCCTGGATATAGGTTTTAGTATTCTACCAGTGTGTCCAGCAGAACTGGATGCAGTATATTCAAAGAAACTAGATGCATTTCTTGACTTTCCTTAGAGACTTTCCAGTCCACTCCATTGTCCAGTTGCCTGCAATCTAGGAAACACAAAACCCAGTGCTGGATGAGGCCCAGGAGCCAGCCTCATCAGTGGGTGCTTTGGGACTGCATCAAGGCTTCTTGACTGCAGGATTCTATGGATGATTGTGCAGCCATTTCTAGATATGACAGCTTAAGATGTCCACTACATCAAAAGTCAGTGTTCTGTATACAGAGGTCCTGGCAGTGTACCTGTGTGTTCTGTGCCCCTCTAAGTGCTAGTTGAGAAGGCCAGGCTGAAACAGCTTTTATCGCTCCATTTCCACAAAAGCTTTTCATTACATAAAGCCTCTGGACTGCTTAGTAGAGTTGGGCAGGAAAAGAGGCAGAAAGACACACAAAAATAATAATCAAGCCTAACCTTTGATCTCAGTTCATCTGATAAAGCCCTGGCACAAGGCCTTCAAAAATAACTCAATATAGAACTCTGGAAGGATTATGCTGAACAAGTGATAAAAGCACATGCTTTATTTTCATTGGCACTTTACAGACCCTGACCCTCTTATGTGCTGATTTCAGACAGAAAACATTTATTTTTTGCCTCCCAGATGAATTCCATTTCATTTCCCCATCATGTAATTATAAATCCACTTACATTATATATGGTGTGGCATCTTTCTCTCGCCACAATAATCTCCATACAATCCATCAGATTATGCTGAGACTTTACAGCCAGAAAACATATGGAAGCAGGCCTTCCTACTTCTAGAGTCAAAACTACTCCACTGAGTTGGTGCACAAGCACCACATGCCAGTCCTCCTTGGCATTTCTCAGCTGAAGCAAATAGATACACTCTAAAATCAAGTTCTTTGCAGTCTGAACAAGATTGTAACTCATAATTCAATCTTTGGCTTTATCCAAGTCTCCTACATTTGGCTTCTGACAACACAGCACTGTAGTATGCATCTGCTACTGGACTTGTTCTTGCTATACACCATCTCCTGCATCCATCATTAAACCCCCTGCACAGACTGCATGGCTGTCTTTACACATAGCCTCAGCTATCTTAAGACTTCCATGGTAATAATTTTTTTAACCATGGAGTTTGTCCTCTGAGTAGAGAGATTCTTAGTTGATCCTTGCTCAATCACTTTAGAAATTATAGTATCACACTTGTAATTGCATGGTTTGAAACCACTCTCCTTTTGAAAGCATTCTTCAATCTTCTTGGTCTATGTCAGGTGATGCAAAGAATGTACTGCCACTCTTTCTTGCTGTCCCAACAAGAGTTTTCAGATAAAGTTTGACTTTTCTTGACTGTACAGTTTTGAACAGTGCAGCTCATGGTGTTAATCTTCCTCTTGGAATCTATCCAATCTATCCTGGCAGAGAAAGGTGCCTTAAGATCTCTTCTAGAAGACGAAGGAAGTCCACAGAATGTTTCAAAGTCCTGATTTTGGCTGGAGTGAAGTTTTCTTCCTGGTAGCTGGTATGGTGCTGTGTTTTGGATGTAGTATGAGAATAATGTTGATAACTTGGTTGTTACTAAGCTTCTCGTGGTCAGCTGATCCAAACTGGCCAAATGGATATTCCAGACTGTATGGTGTTGTGCTGAACAATAAAACTGTAACTGGTCAGGATAAGGGGATCCCTGCTCACGGATGGGCTACACATCAGTGGGTGATGACCACTGTACATCACTTGGGAGTTTGGGTGGGGGGTTTGGGGGGAAGTGGGTCATTTCTCTGTTTCTTTCCTTTTCATTATAACTATATCATTGTAATTGTTATTGTAATTGTTAACAATACAATTGTTATATTGTATTATTTAAAAAAAAAAATATTAAGGTTACTATGTTCCTAAACTGTTCAAACACTAACCAGGCACTTTACTTTCTTCCTGACTCTCCTCCCCTTCACACCAGGGATGGGGTGGGGTTGTGTGGTACTGGGTTGCTGGATGGTGTTAAACCACGACAGTCCTTTGTTTTTTGGTGCCTGACATGGGGCAATGAAGGGTTGAGATAACGACAAATATGATTAGAACATGTTAGAACAAATCTGTTATAAACACTCATTATTAATAGTCACTGATCACAATGTTGATTTACTTGTTCTCAGAGCTGTTGTGCTTGTTATCTGAGTTGCATCATGTTGTACTTTAATGCTGGCTTATGATATGACAGAATTGCTGGTTATGAAACCAATCCGTTATTTGTACTCAGCACTGCTGTCATCTTTGTACTCTGTGAGCCATCTATTGGAAACTATCATAACGATCTATTTTACCCTTTCTCCTCAGAGACCCAATCCATGGGAGAGACATCTCCATTCATCTTCCTCTTCTCCTCCAGACTATTTACCACAGCTCTTGCAAATTTCAAATATCCTTGGGATGTTCAAACCAGCATAGTTTTATTGCTATGTCTTCTGACTGTGTTCCAAGTCTTGTTGCACAACTATTTAAAAAACCACGCAGAGATCTGTGCTGAGATTGGACAGCTCTGAGTGGACGGGATGGGGGGAGGTGGGGGTGTAGGGTAGTGTGGGCAAGTGCCTAATACAGTGAATACCTCCAGCATTCTGGAACTTCCCCCTGAACAAGTGCAGGAACGAGAAAAACTAGGAAAATACTTGGAAAAAGAATGCCATAAGCTTGGCAATTCCAGAGAGACTCAAATAACTGCAGTGTGCTGGGTCCTGGCCCAGGCCTGCTGAGCCCAGTTCAACACTTCAGGACCCTCAAGGAAAAAGGATATCCCTGGATTTGTTGACAAAGTGCCAGGCACCACAGCTACTCCAACCCTGGCCCCAGGCCCTGAACCAGAGTACTGACCCCTGCCAGCATCAGTCACCCCTTTTCACCAAAAGAAATGGACACAAGAGAGCTTGTTTAGAAAAGGAGAACAAAGTAGGGCCATCACAAGAACAGGAAGAAGAGGTGAAACAAGAGGGAACCACTCAATCCCTATCCCTGAGAGAGCTGTGAGATATGCAAAAGATTTCAGCCATCATCCATCTGACTGCTCAGATGCCAGGTAACAGGGATAGGAGCCTGGAATTAAAGGGTAGGAAAACCAAGCAGCTGGGATCACCTTCTAAGCTCTGGAACACCTGCATTATATTGATGATGTCATCATGTGAGACACTAAGCAGCAGAATCTTTTGAGAAAGGAAGGAAAGTACTAAAAACTATTGTTATCAAACTTTTCTTATCTCAACCGCTGGATTTTACCTTCTTTCCAGTATTAGTAAGTGGCTGTGTGGTACTTGCTTGCTGACTGGGGTTAAGCCATAGCACAGAGGGTGAAAAAAGCCTCAGGAGGGAAAGGTGAGAGCTGATGTGATTACAGAAAAGTAAGTGCTGAAAAATTTCCACATCACATAAAATCACAACTAAAACTTTCACATGGAAGCTAGAAGCTAGAAGTTCTTGTGTCTTCCTAATCATGCTGTATTAACCCTGGTCAATGCAAGAGAAAATACCACTGCCCTCAAGACCCATTCTTAGAAGTTCCGCAGCCAGTTTTGTCAAACTGACCAGAAAACCTAACTCCTAGGGTCACAAATGAAAGTCAGATTGACAGCTGTCATGAAAATAGAGATAGAAATCAATAAGTATTATTATCTCACAGAGCAATTCCTCACAGATCACCTGTGGCCATCACATGCTGTGGCAGCAGTGAGATATTACTTTAAAATCATTACCTTTTCCAAAGATGCAGTTTTTCCCAGCTCGCTCTGAATCAAGTCACTTATACAACAACATCACTGTATTTTCTGTGCTATTTTCTGCTAGATCAGGCCTTCCTAACTGCACATCTTTGTCAGCATTTCACTGAGCCATCACACGGTCACTGCTGCCAGTACCCCAGGTGCAGCAGTGCAAACTTTATGGTGGCATTTTATGCTCCCTTTAACAGAGAACAAACAGACACATTGGTAATTCATTGCTAACAGCTTTACAAGGTTTAAGTTTCAGTTACGGGCCATGCTCTGCTTTATTATCTGCTACCCTGGTAGGACAATAACAAATAGTTGCATGCAATAAAAAAGAAAAGTAGCAGTTAACGTTTATATCCTCTTTTAAGCCAAATTTTGATCTTGGGCTCCTTGCAAACATTAAGCCACCTTACAGATAAGGATAAGCTGACACTCCTGCTCTGTTCTGGAAAACAAACCTTTTCTGCTCTCACCTCCCTTTTGACCGCTCCTTAAAATCAATGTTGGGATGCTTCCCAGTCTCAGGTGAAATTTCAGGTCATGTAAGGACACAGTCCAGATTCCCCAGGTAAGATGCAGCTCACTGCCCTGTAATTCTGAATGGCATTTAACGGGATGCAAACTGAGATTACCAGTGAGGAGGAAAAGGCTTAGTCAAAGTTTTACCAGCATAGAGAGAGATTCAGGCTCTCCAAGGAAGTAGTGGAATCACCATTCCTGGAAATGTTAAAAAAAAATAAGAGTGGACTTGCACTTTGTGATAGTTTTGTGGCCTGGTGGTATGAGGGCAAAGGTTGAACCTGATTTTGCAGGTCTCTTCCAACCTTAACGATTCAATGTGAGCACTCCAGAGCCTCGCAGACACAAACTCATCCCACAGAACATTTATAGCAAAATCCAGGAGAAAAGGGAGCTAAGGAAAAACAACACATCTTTCATTATCTACACAATTTTGACCTTGGGTATATTGTGAGATTGGATCCAAGCATCCAGTTGGACACAATATACACACAGGACAGCAACACAAACCAGTGAATGTATGGGGGCGTGAGCTGTATTAGGCTCTTCAGGGAAGCTGCACGATGTGGCAGCTTTCACAGCTCCTTTTCACTTAGCTTATCTGAACATTATGTGACTTTCCAATGTTTAGTGTGATATTGCCTCTTTGAGAATTTAGCTACCCCTTCAAGTAGTAGTTACTGAGCACAGCAATAGCAGTACAGGTGCCCAAGGGATATGCCCAAAGATTTTGAAAGCAAGCCCATTCTACACCTTCCCCTCTCAGAGATGAGGCAAGGTCTCAAACACCTGCTGCACTAGATCAACACACCTCCTTCATCTTCTCAATTTAAACCATTCATTTCTGTTTCTGACAATCATCTTAACAAAAACTTAAGTTAATTAAAAAAAACCCCTAAAATATAACTTTCATCCTGAATTTTAAAAAAGCCAGGCAGGAAGTCTCTATCAGTAACTGAAATCAGTGCACTGGCTATATAAAACAAAAGGTGCAGCAGGGCAACATCTCAAAAAACCACCAGACACCATCAAGTCCATAGCTAGTTCTTCCACTCCTGTATATACTAAGGTAAGAAGTATTTACAAAGTTAGACAAGTGCAAAAGATCACATGCTCACAGCTCTGCCTTGGCCAGAGATGATCAGAAAGGGCCAACACTGCTGGCCTGGCCCTGTGCATTTTGCTCTTGACTAAAGGAGCATAGAGACAACTAGGGTGGAAGGTGAAGTTGGTAAGACAAAGGTGGTGAAAGCACACAGGTTTATTTACACCAGGAATGTGACAGTATCACAAGATCACTGAAGCTGGAAAGGATCTCTGCAAATCACCTGCCCCAAATCCCTGCTCAAGCAGACATCTCGAGCCTGTTGTCCAGAACCACATCCAGGCAGCTTTTAAATGTCTCCACTACCTCTCTGGCCACCTGTGCCAGTGCTCAGTAACTTTCACAGTAAAAAAAACGTGTCTCCTGACATTTATCCAAAAGCTCCCACATTTCAGTTTATCCCCAATGCTTCTAGCTCCACCACTGGGCACCTCTAAGAAGAGAATAAGAGCTCGACTCTTTACATCCTCTTCCTATACACACTGAGAAGCACTGCCCCTGAGATTTCTTCAGGCTGAGAAGTCCCAGCTCTTGTAGCCTTTCCATAAATGTGGGATATTCATCCATTATTTATCTGTGTGGCCACTCAGTGGGCTCTCTTCAGTAACTCCATACCTCTTTTGAACTGGGAAGCCAGACTAGGAAGCATGGCTGCAGGAATGAGTTTGCCAGTGCTGACAAAAATGTTCACCTGCCTGGACCTGATGGTCATATTTTACCTAATGGAGAACACGAAGGTGGCAATGGCCTCTGCCACAGCTGAACGTAAGAGCACCAGCTGTCCCACATGAACTAGCAAAAATAACCACCAACAAATGAGATTAGCAGATTCAATGTAGATTTACATGAAGATTTAAAAACCACTGATTTCCATTTATTCTTCCTAATAAATGCAGCTGAATGTTTTGATCATGCTGATGTGCCTTTACAAGAACCAGGAAATAAAAAATACTGTAGTGGAAGTAAGTTTGGTGCAGTACTATTAAAAATCTAGACTTTATTTCCATAGAGACTTTAAACTGAAGACCAAATAATCAAACCACCCTTCATAAAGTAGCTGTTCTGAGCACAGAACAAGTAGCAGCACAACTTTATGGTACAAATTACTGTGCTTTTCCCCTATTTGTCCTCTTAAGCAGCCAGTTAGTTTGCTTGATTGACTGGAATTATCCTTTATTCACAGTTCTTCACCACCATTGCCTGTAATCAGAAATTGCTTGTAGAACAGTTCTTAAGAACGGTCACTAATTTGAAAGACAACTATGTAGATAAAATACACTTGGTAGATTTATGGGTTCCTGGTAAATAATTAATGAAATTTTCAAATGATAGCTAGAAATCCCCTGGTTTCTGGAACAAAAAGCCCTCTTACTAGAATACCAGAGCCTGGAGAGGAGTCCATGCAAAGTACAGACCTGTGGAAGCACTAACTCTTTCCTGGAATTTCAACATTACACAGCAGTGCATTTTTCTTCTTTCTTGGTAAAAAAATACAACCATACAGCTTCTTCATACTTTTTAATTTCAGTTTCTAAATTAACAATTCCTATTTGCAGCAGCTAGTACTTGGGGTCACTCGGACTCTGGCTGCCACCAACGTCCTGGACAGAGAGTCCTGCAAGGAACAGCCTTTCCTGGAGTCTCAGGTGGTCTCAGTCACAAAGGTACCAATATGCAAGCAAGGCCTGGAATTCAGGCAATCAGTTCTTATAGACCTTATCAGCTCAGCTTGCAAAGCACCTCAGCGGACACAGAGATGAGTGACTGGGAAGTGTTCTATGGAGGTTCCACAGAGTTCTTTATTGTTTTCTTCTGCAAAGGGATGTCCAGTGACAGCAGCATTCCACTGAATGGGTACAAGTGGGGTTTTTTATAGGGAAACTATGGTTTGGCAAAAGAGCCAATGGTTTGGGGTTGAAGGAATATGATCAATAGTTTTACAAGGACATAAAGTGAGGGTCTGAAGCAGGGAGAAGGGTTTATTCACCTAGTCACCGTGACTAAGCAATTCCTATCTAGGGGAGAGCTCTCCAAGGAGGTCTTGCAGGGGGCCCTGCTCTCTCCATACCTACTATGATCAGCCACTTTCATATATACATCAAGCAAGATTTCTGATGGAAATCAGAACACTGTGGACTTCGGGTTTCCCCTTCCTATCTCCAAGTACATTGAGAAGCTTTTAAGGCAGAGTATACATGATCAATCCCGGATGAAAATGTAAAGCTTAATATCTCCTTTGTAAAGGTCTTTTGCTATAAAGTCACTATACAGCAAAGCAAGAAAGGTCAGGAAGTAACAGCAATAAGTGCAACAGGAGACGTAAGGGTCATACAGGGCAGCATTACAAGTGCTCTATCCCCTTTTTTACTTTTAATATGGAATAGGTAAAATGGTATCCCATCAGAAAAAAAAAAAAAAACCAATAAAACCACTGCTGCAGAAAAACATCAACTGCTTATCTGGAAAATTTTAAAGACAGACTACGAAAAAATATTTGGCTAATCTATGTAAGACAGCATTCATCAAACTTAAGGGGGTTTGTAATAGAAAAACCGAATACTGCATTTGTGTGGTGTGTGCCATACTGTGTAAGTGTGGGAAAAAAAAAATCAGGACACCACCCTACTCCAGTAAAGGACAGGTTTAAGTCAGTTTTCCAATATTGGTTGTGTAGTCAGCAGGAAAACTTGGCCATTAAATTGAGTATTTGAGTTCTATATTTAAGCATGCATCATAAAATTAAGTATGATTTGTTTAAAACAACTTAAGGGGCAGAAATACTCTCCATTCCCCTGGATGAAAATCACTATTTCCCACTTTTTCCTCCTTTAAGAGAGCTGCTTCATGTTTAGCTTCAGATAAAATAAGGGGTTTGAAAGTTACTAGAAATGATATGTCACAAACTACTTAGCCTCACTCTCTACCATGAAGATGAGTCATTTACTGGCATCTTAATGAAACACCTATGCAATAGGTACTAGAGACACTTTTTGATATGACTTGGTACATTTCATCTCTCTCTACAAGGTACATGTAGCAATTTTGGAAATTGGGCCTCATTTCATTTAGGGCAAAAAGGATGCATTTTCCTTTACTGAAATGGTATTATTGATAGGAATAGTATTACACAAGCAACTGTGTACCTGAGGCAAGGGGATGGGAAAGACCCCAAGGGCACAGTTATTCTATAACCACAACAGGCAGCTCAACCACATTGGTGTTATCTCTTGATCAAAATAACAAAAAGACAACAGATTCTTTTTTAAAGGTCAGCTTGTATTGTAAATATCTCTATAAAAACACCTGTAATAGCGCAAAGTAGTACTAAAACAAAAGAGATACATATCTTTCTTTAAACTGTTAAACTTTATTATAAATTAAAATTTCTTTACAAAAAATTGCACATAATTGACCACTCTTAGGTTCTGATGCACTGGCATTTGCAAAAGTTTCTTTAATCTTCAAGTTTAATAGTCTCTGCCATGAGTCCAATGCAGAAAAGGGCAGTAAGCAACCCTCTTAGAGCCTTCAAGTGCAAGAAGCATACTTGTGGCCACGGCAGTTACACTTTCCTTAAGAGCGGCTGCTTTTGTTTTAAATCCTGTAATGAAAAAGTCTCAAAAAAGGTTTAAAAAAGGAAAAACCCAAAATGGACTAGTTGCTTTTTACTGTAAACACAGCCCAGTAAATTAATCCCAAACACAGATCTCTCAGGCATCAGCGAGAGTGTCAAGTGAATCAGGAACAGCAAAACAAAGAAAACAGTAAATAAAAAGAAAACATAAAAAAATAAAGTCTGTCATTTTGATTAACTATACTTACGTAGATGACGTTATGAGAATCTGGCAGGGCCCAGAAGCAAGGCCAGACAGGGAGTTCATGTTTCCAGAAGAAGGTCATGTTAATTGTTTCCAGGTTCACGGAAAGCAGACTGGAGACTTGATATGCTCAGCAATACTCATCTGCCTTACTTAGATCTTAGGGCATGGATCAGCCTGAAGAACCATTCAACTGATTTTGGCATTTTATAGGACTTATGGCTGACCATACCCAGCGTTCAGTGATTCTTGTTTTCTGTTCTGTAAGTGTTTAAATTTAAAAGCTCATCTAGGCTGACTCCAACCTCTTGGCACTTGGAAACTAGTTTTCTCAGGTTATCAGTTTTACCTCCTCCTGATGCTTCAAACAAGAGTTGCTGAAAGAGATGGGGAAGCAGATATAAGATTTAGCCAGAGCCTGAGCATCACCACATCTATGGATATGGGATATGCAGAGAATTTATATGAAACCTCAAACTTAATCATAAGGAGAAAACATTACATCTTTCCATAGTGTTGCACATAGAGGTAACTTCTGAAGGGCTCTCTGATATAAATGATGGACCTGTAAAATAAAGGCAAGTATTAAGCATCAGCAGAATTTCATGCATTCAAAATGAATTATTTGAAGCACAAAAATCTCTTGCAATAATTTTGAAAATAGTTTTGAAGTCAAGCATTAAATTGGTACTAAAAGCAAAGGCAAGTTTATGTCTGACCTTAATTCTGACCCTTGTATGAACATGATTAGTTACATGAGGACCTGCTATTTTTCTTCACAAGATTCTTGCCTCATTCATTGCACAGGATGGAACACATTCAGGGAATGAAGCAGCTTACTGAGTATTTCTTTCACCACTCAATATGTAGTCTCAAGTCTTGTTTATTGCATATCATCACAATCCTGCAATGAAAATAACTGTTTCATGGGTTTTTTTCCTTCAGCATCTATCTATGCTTTAACCATCAATATAAGTCTTTGCCACTCTCAAAAAAAAAATGGTTTTATTATTTTATGGTTCATAATAAAGGACCAAAATATTTAATACTAGTACTTACTCAAGTGTCCTTCAACTACTGGTATCTTAAGTCCCAACTTCAATCAGAATCACTAGGGAGGTATTTGGTGGCATTTTAAATACTTGTACCCATTTTCATATTCTTTTAACAAACCTTCACATGACTCTGAAGGAAATAAATGACAGGTTCTCCAAGAACAGGAAATTCAGAATCTGAATCACAATTCAACTTTAAATCCATATCCTACTTGTTTACTAGAAAACCCAGTTATCTGGAACAATCACTGATTTGTGTAAACAGTTTTAAGTGCTCACTACATCCCCGACCAAAACCCTCACAAAAGCCCAACTGCACTGTGTGTGACTACTTAAGTGATTTTACCACATACCATATCTAGTGAGGTGGTTGCAGAAGAAAACCACAAGATTTCTTCTGGGTGTAATCCAGCTACAATGTTTCACATATGCCTTCATTTTAATTGGTTGATTTTCTTTAAGGGCCTACTTTTTATGCATTTGACATATACTTCTCGAGCCAAACAGTTCTTTTCAGTCACCAGCCTTACTGTAGGCAGTGTCCTAAGATGTAGTCCATCTAATACAATGACTGAAGCAGGGATCTGTGACTAATTACAGATTGCACCAAACCATCAACACAGAGACAGAATTAAGGTTAAATAGGCAATCCAGCCTTTGATATCTCCTGACTTTGAGCTATTTGATCTAACAAACCAAGTAATTCTACTTAGGGGATGTTCTTTTTAAACATTCTAGGAGACCACAAAAAAAGGAAAGAAAACATTTCATATGTGAGTCTGACAACAGGCATGCTACCCTTTATAGATCAGCTAGAGCTTTAATACTGATTCAGAACAAAGACCACTGACAAAAAAGAAGGATGCTAACAGTAAGTCACTGCAAGATAACAGAAAACCAGACACAGCAGAGAAGTAGCTCAAATACCACAAGCAAGTGATGAGTCACAAATCCAGGACCTCCTGATAGCCCCCACCCTCAAATACACGGCATCTTTCCACAGGTGGAAGAGTATTTTGAAGGTTACAGCAACAATACCAGGAAGATCATTCTGTTTGAAAAGTGACAGAGTTGCTGTGCCAAAAAACCTTCTCTGTGTTTGTACACAGAGTGGTATTTCCCTACCCTAAGTACTAATAAGTAAACCTATTATTATTGGAAAAAAGCAACTGGGGTATTTTGTGTGGTCAGAAACTATGGAAACTCCGTACACTAGTTTGGCAGACCCATCCTTCCAACTACTTCACAGAATCAAGTAATAGTCTGGGTTGGAAGGGACCTTACAGATCATCTAGATAACAAAACCCCTGTCAGGGGCAGAGACATCTTCCACTAAATTAGACTAGGTTGCTCAAAATCCCACCCAGTCTGGCCTAGAGACCTCATCCCTAAAAGCAATCTACAACTTCTCTGGGCAATCTATTTGTCTCTCATCACCTCACAGTAAAGTTGTTTTTCCTAATACCCAATCTAAACCTGCTCTCAATTTGAAGCTATTCCCTCTTGTCCTAGTATGACATGCTCTTCTAAGTTCTCTCCAGCTCTTGTCCACTTCTAAAGACAGTCACCAGCATCTTCCAGCACGAGCCTTCTACCTCAATTGTCAAAAACATTTCTCATACCTGAAGCAGATGTTTTGGTGTTTATAAACAAAAGTATTTCAACTAATTAGAAATCTTGTATCTACAAGATTACCACTGCTTTGGATAAAGGCAAGTTATGAGTAGTTTTATAGAATTTCATAATTATTCATTTTAGTACACTGTGGTGACTTACTTCTCTTTGTCCCATTAGAAAGCATTCGGCAGCAATGGCTCTGAGGAAAAGAAATATATGAAAACATTTATTCTTGAATTATTTTAAATGCCATTAATGGCAGAATACTGACTGTGGAATGGAATGACTAATTCCTTGAGAAGAAACTAACTTCCAATGAGGTTAATCCATTGTGAAAAGATAAAAATAGCCATTTTTTAAAAACAACCTTACATGAGCAAGACATTTCAGTGGTTCCCCATTATGAACAAACACTGAAGAAAAAGATCAGTTCAGCATCACTGGATAATGGAGAATACTGCTATTGTGATATATAAAGGGGAGGGGTAGAGAGGGGGAGACAGAAGTCAATAGTTGAATTTAAAAAGGCAACTTGTAAATACATCATTCATATTTATCTGCATAATATCCATTCACTTAAGTTTCCCCAAGAGGGAAATTTCATTTCTCATTTTAAAGAGGTGACAGTATCTCTGTCTGCTGTAATGAACAGTTACTTTCTAAATAATAAGCTAATGAAAGAAGCTTCCAGTGCAAGCCCAATTGGAAGGACATTTCAGATTTACCTTTGTGAAGTAGACCTTACAAACAAAAGCAATAGCTATGAAAACAGATGTATGACTGTTGCATTACATTTTCCAGATGGCCAGGCATGTTGGGATATTATATGTAAACATCTTGGCTTGTAGTTTCAGAATCTGAACATTGCTCTCCTCCCAGTATCGCAGAAGCAGTCTGTAAAAGGTATCCATGAGAAAGGAACACTGCTCTAATCACTTGGAACAAGCTATCCAAGATAGAAACACATTACACAAAGTAAACCTAAATCTGAGTCAAGAGTTAAAGTAGGAAAATGCCCAAGCCAACATATACAGTATTGATCATGCTCTCAGAACAAAACCAGTTAAGATACACTTTCAGAGAATAACTAAGGAGTGTTAAATCAGAGAGAAAACATGATCTTGGCATATTACAAGTGGATTCACTTTTAGCGTGCACAAGGTTACTGCACATCTGAACAGAGAAATTAGTTTTATAGTAATGGGCTAGGGATACTGCTCAGTCAATTTGCACCCATTTCATGCAGTATCAACATTGTCTGGGGAGTGTATGCTACACCTGTGGGAAGCAACACAGCATTCAGTAGTGCTATGTACAGTGGCTGGTAGCACTTTGGCATTCAGCTTTGTTAGAATTTGTTTTTTATTACCTCATCCTGATGTTGCTTTTCCTTCTATTGGATCACTTCTTTTGCAGTATTCGTGGCATCCCATACTGCTGCTTTTTGATTTCTATATTTCTGCTTCAACTAATTTCATCCCTTCTGGTTATCCTTTCTCCTTTTTCTCTCTGATTTTTCTTCACACACACTTCCAGTTTTTCCTCAAAAAAAACTTTCTCCTCTCTTTTCCTCACATTTGTTTAATCTTCACTCTGTTATCTTACTGTCATCTCTGCAAGTGCCCCATGAATGCCCTTCCACTTCTACAGCCCAATAACTTCAGTTAAAAAACAATTTACTGGCAAGAACTGAGGCAGCAGATTTGCATAACTTTGGTTACAAACTGCATTATGAAACTGAGAGAAATGCCAAACTAAGAGAGGAACAACAGATAGCAGAGGCCAGGAGAGTTTGTGATTACCACAGACCACAATGAGCCATCTCCCTGCAGCCCTGGCAGCTGTGCAGCCTGAATAGCTCTCTGGCAGCCTGTGCAAACTACAAGGAAGCTACCTAGAGTTCTGCCTCTTCTTCCTCCTCCAGTAAGATTTCTGTATGGAATTACCCAGAGGAAAATTAGGCTCCTAGAGATGAAATGCACTTCAAAATTGGGTGTGTAGTGAGCAAACTTGATAAGAAATATTGCAGGGGAAATGAAATTTCAAAGAGAGAAATGGGTTGATGATAAAACTCACACCTGAGCAAATTTTTCATGTCAATTAAGCTTGGGATAGGTCTATAGGGTTTCATCAGTTACAACGCTGTACATGAGATCTGAATTGTCCTATGGTATTTTAAATATTGTCCCCTCTTCCCTGCCCTGCTCTTCCTACAGCATGAAAGTGCCTGTCTAAAGGACAAGAGTCACATTTGCATGACCCAAGTAAGAGAATTCAAAGTGTGCTAATGATCCAAGCTGTTGCATTTGGCATTTTGAAAGGGCAATGCTAGGATCTGAGATTATGGGCCCAAAGACAGATTTAAGCAAATCAAATTCTCACAACTATTCCCATATAACCCACTAACTTGAATTACAATGTTTCCAGAGGTGACATTTCACTTTAGCATTTGGAGCAAAAGGACATGCCTTCCTAAGACAACTTTTTCTTTGTCTCCCTGAAATGGTGTGCACGCCCAGGACAGAGGGATAGAGTCCACTGTGATACACGAAGTGGAAACCTCAGTCAAAAACATCAGGTTGTTCCACATAGAATTAAACATTCCTTTTTTGAGAAAAGCACTGACTTTTGTGCAGGCAGAGAAATCAAACTGGGTTTGAAATAAAACATTGATTACACTGGGCCACCTGCAGAATTATCCAGGAACAACAACTGCAATTTAGATTCACAGCCTGTCTTACCTCAGCTTACTTTAGGCATGCAAGTCACTAGAGAGCAGCAAAAAGCATATTTACATTCCCAGTCTTATATGCCCTTCAGCCAAACCCATTGCAGAACTCTTGTCTCTCAATCATGAGTAAAGTTCCTGTACAAGCTAACCCAGCTGTGTTATATACAGTTTTATTTGGCATGGCTGTAGAGATAGGAATTAGTTCATTTGGCTGGTTAAAAATCTTGAATGGCTCAGATTCCCCCAGAGCATTTCTGCAATAACCTGTGTAAAACATGTAGCAATCACCTCTCAAAGTACCTGTGGCTTTATGGTGTCTGCAGATAATCCAACCAACCAAGATGTAAATGACATAAAGAGCTTGGGACACTGGAGAGGTGCTGTCCCTGTGCCACCATGTACATAGGACAGACTGACAGGCAGAGGGGCTGAATCTATCCCCTTTTCTTTTTCAGAGAGAAGAAACTGAGACAAGGCTCTGCAAAGTCTGCCCTGCTCAGCACATCCTGAACCCCACTTCTGAGTACTTCCTTATTCCCACAGGAAAAGGCTCCAGGCTAGTGGTTCTCATAGGACTTTGCTGACAAAATATAGTCTCCCCTCTTTGCTCCACCACAAGTAGCAGCACAAATTCCCCTGGTTACCTCACCCCAGTAACATCCTCCTTATCCTAGCACAGAACTTCCCAAAGGTGACAGGCATAGGACTGCCACCCCATGGTGGGTACAGCCCCCAAGGGCCTTATTGTCAGAACTTCTGTCCTGTGGCCTGAGTAAGCAGGAGGGGAAGGAAGCATTATGCTCTGTGAACTGTCCTGCACAGGCACAAAAGCTCTGAAGTTCATTTTGGCAGCCCTGTGCTCCAGGCTGGGCTTCCCAAGCTATTTGAGAGAAAGCAGTCCCAGAGGAACACATGCTCAGTCCTTGGGTCCTCTGCTAAGAATGTCTCTTGGTTAACCTGATCTCCAACCATAATGCCAGTCTGACATATTGCTGACACTCTTCCCAGTGTTTCCAATGAGTCCTCGGAGATTTCCCTACCTGACTTTCACCTTGTTTGAGTTGTTAAACCAGTTGTAACTGCTATGAGGTACTCAGGAAGGTGACTGATACTTTCCAGGAGTCTCCAGTGGCAGAGCAGTGGCTATAATTAACCAGAACTTGTTTTTCCTCCTCTGCTTCTTCATCTGAATGCACACAGCAATGCATTCCATAAGTGTGCACTGAAGTGTGACTCCAGATGAAACAGTTGCCTCTGCTGAAAACAAAAACCAATCCCAAACGTAAAACAGGCAAATAAAGTTTCTGATAAAACCAAAAATACCATCATACTCATGATTTGCCCAGCAGCATTATTTTCTGTTCCCCAAGGAACAGCTGTTTTCAGACTAGATTAGAATCACTCTACTGATGACCCTTCAGAGTAAAGTTTCAGGGCAGCAGCTTCTCAAGTTCTACATGATTTACCATCTATATTTTTGTTGTGGCTGCCAAGCATATTTTCAAGTGCAGAATAACACTGCTCATTCCTGCTCAGCATGAGAGGAATCTCCCATCTCCAGGCATCCCTGTCACACAGGCAACCATGGAAGCTGAAAGCAGTGCAGAAACAGCAAAATGCAATGCCTGAAATGTAATATGGAAAGAGCACAAAGACTCTTTTTAAGGTTGTTGGGGATGTGAACTTTGTTCCTATTTAATGCAATGCCTCTAAAGGCAATGAGCTTGTGCCCATCGGGGAATAGTGTCCCAGGAACTTAGGCAAGGGCAGAAAAGGTCATTAATCAGTAGACTGTAAGTAAAACAGGAAAATATTTCAGCTTCCTGATCCTTTCCCTCCAAAGGGCTCTTGCCCTGTTCATCCAGCATTTTATACTGCAATGGTTAAAATTTGCTAGATGACTTGTGAAAAACACTTGCTAGCATTTCCACACAGTTTCTATCACAGTACCAATGATGTTCCTTACACAGAGGGGTAGTAACTTTTGTGTTGAGAGAGAGAAGAGGAAAACAAGGCCACAACTACACCCCCAGGAAAAAAGAAGGTGGGAAAAGGTGTCATATTCACCAAGGGGTCAAGTTGCACCCTGCCCAGCTGCCACCAGAGGAGCAGGAAAGCACAACTGCTGTTAGGCTGTGTACCATAAAGAGGGAAGGAGAGACTGAAGAGCAGGACACAAAACCTGGCAAAGTCTCCCAGTATAATGCCCATCATCACCCACTCAGGGCAGCAGCCAGCAGAGGGCAATGCCAGCCCATGGATGCACCACTCCAAAAGCAATCAGCGTGGCCCTGTCTGCCAGCCAGTGTCCCAACACTGTCTGAAAACTGTGAATTAAATAGGATATTTCCCCTTTGCAGACCTGAGGCACTCCAGCAGTGATTGTGCTTGCTCTTTTACTGATGCAGCCCTGAGCAGCTCTGTGTGCTGTGGCAGGGGGAAACAGAGACCTGAAAGTGCCCGTTCAATACAAAACCTTTTTATTTTTCATCAGCCTCTCAGCCATGCAATTGGCTTTCCTGAATCACTTGCTATGCACAATGGTCTGAGCTGTTATCCACTGCCTTTCAGCTGCCAGGCAGGTAAATGATAAGCATTTTGTGCTGCATGATTTCTCTGTACTTTAAATTATGCATGGTTGAGCCCTTGACACTGGACTGTGCAGCTTGGCATCCTGAATGCCTTCCAGAAAGGTGCCAAGCACAACTGTAGTCCCAACTAACACAGCACAGAATAGAGGTGGGTGTGAACTCACCTAGGAGCTACAGCCATGGTCATTCTTCCAAGCTATTGCCTCTCCTGTTGGTTGTCCCCTAAAGCAAAGCAGTCAAGTTTTGTATTGTTGCAAGGGTTTTCAGGCATTGCATAATACAACACTGCCTGTGTATGACCAGAAGCTTCAGGTCATGGCAGTATGGACTGCTTTATGTAGTGGTAGGAACAGAGCACAGCTGAAAGAGACAAGGGCAGGAGAGCTGGTGTGCAGGGAGAGCATTTGAAAGAGCAGAGGAGTGCCTGGGCTTGAGGGACTCCCAGAAGGAGTTGAGACTGAAGTGCCAACAGAGAAGTAATTCAGGCAGGTGCTTGAGCAGAGCAGGATGGTGATGGGTGAGAGCTGCAGGAATTTCTTTATGGGTTGGATGAGTTTAAATGAATAAAATAATTGTTCCGGTTGGAAAGGAGCTTAAAAAGTGTTTAGATCTACATCAATCCCCCATGCCATGGTTTGGGACATCTTCCACTAGATCAGGTTGCTCAAAGCCCAGTCCATACTGTCCCTGAACACTTCCAGACATGAAGCACCCACAGCTCCTCTGTGCAGCCTGTTCCAGTGTCTCACCACACTCACTGCTTGCACAGCCTTGGGAGAGGCTATGCTCTACTGGGAAGAGCTTGGCTCCTTCTTTATAAGCTTCTCCTGGACACAAGGGGGCTGAAATGAGGATGAATATGCACCTTGTCACCTCCTCCAAGTCACTGATAAAACTCTTAAACAGGACAGTGTGGGGGAAGACCCAGACCCCTGCACTGCTCCATATGTCTCTGCCCTTCAGGTGAAGTACGATCCATTAACTACTTAATGCCACCAACCTCTCAACACAGGCTGGCCCACAGGAACAGGGGCTTCATACCCTCAGGTGTCTGGTGAGGATGCTGGACAAGCCCCTTACCCATTTCCTTCCTCCCACTTCCTCACCTTTCCCACCAATCCTCTGAAGTGTGAAGAGAAAGCAACCAGGCTGAAGAAACTCAGTAACCCATTGGCAAAGACTGCTTTTTCTAGAATGTAGAACAGCCTGGAGATAACATCTAGGAACACTTCACTTATGTCAAATATGGATTTTTAGTATAACTGAGGCACAGCTAGTTGAACTTTTGTTCTAGTTAGTGAGATATTTACAAGCCAAAACCTCAACTTGCTTCAGATAACTCGGCTCTAAAATGAGCTAAGCCCTCTTTCCTATATCAAAGACTCCATACAAGGGATGAATGTCCAGAGGACACCAAATATTACAGCCTTTAGCATAGGGTTTCAGCATTTGCCTCTTGATCCCATCTCCTAAACTCTGCAGTGTGAATAAGTACAGGAATGAAAGTGCCTACAAAGTCCCCCTCCACAACACCTCCATCTTGGCAGTCAGCAGACCACTGCTTCTTGGAAAATTTAGCATGGCATCTCTCCCCAAAAGGAGAGACCCAGTCATGCATTTCTCATCTTGTCATAACACATGAGCATATACAGCCCTGCACCTCTCTCTTCTAGTCAAAGTCAAGCAAAGATGTGACACAGGCTGAAATATTTTTGCTGTCAATAACCAAATGCTCCAGTTCCTGTGCCTTCAGTTTTGCAACAGCTTGTAAAGCAAACTGCACTCACTACTGGAATCTGCAGTAGAATCCCATTCAATTTTTTTCCACAGAACAATTGGGTTGAAAATCTTTGACTAACACAGTTTCACTGCCATAGTAATCACTTTTCTTAATCAAATCAATGAACCATCCAATTTAAATCTGTTTCTCATGAAACAGGCATTTTGCAAAGATTCAGGTGAGATGAATAACCACAAAACTCGAGACACTGAGCTGCAAGGGGACTGCAGCTCCCAGTTCCTGCCTTTCCTGACAGTCAGAGATGTGAAGAAAGCAGTCATCCAGCTCAGGGTCAGGGCTGTGGCTGCTCCTCAGTGTGCTGGGAAAGGGCAGATACACTGCTGGCTCTCTGCTGTGGTGTGTTGTAGCTGAGGGGAGTAGCTGTAGCACTGCAGCAGAAGGACTTTTAAAGGCTCCAGATGAAAATTAAGCATCTTGTTATTTTAAAGGATGTTTGGAGTTAAGGTCCTATGCCTCATGCTCAGCTACAATGAACACAATGGGGGAACCCTCTCTAAAAACTTGCCCTCACTGCAGGGGCAATACAATGAAATTAAGCCACACCACACATAAGCAGGTTGTTAGAACTCAAAAACCTGGGAGTTTTGAACTTTCTGTCCTTTCTGACACTGACTCCCAGGAAAGTACTACTTTCAACTTAAGGCCTTAGAAAAGGCTTCCAAATTTGAATCATAGAGTTAGAATCATGAGTGAATAATTAAAATAAATAAGTGTAATTTCACATAGTGAAAGGTTTTAAATTTAGGGTTTTAAGAATATAATAATAGGTATAGGACAAAAGTTCTTGGGTGTTGTCTCTTTCTGTCTTCTTCATGTTTTCAAGTAGCAGTTTTTAGTTAAAAAATTAGTGCTGCACTGCAAGTCACAAGTGTCTAGTTATTAGATCAAAAGTATAAATAATAAAAGTGTTAGCTTATTAGGCTGCTTAGCCTTAAATAACCTTGTAACTAGCTAATTTCACCTCCACTTTGCTCACTTTTAGCCAATATCTAGAAGTATTACAAAACTCTCTGTACTGTAAATAAAATTAAATAAACAACCAAGGCCAAATGCAAAATACAAATACATCTCCTTTGTGTTTTAATTCTAACTATAAATAAAGACAAAAAGAAATATAAACAACTCCCTAATTAAGTAATACAATTAATCCATTACAGCAAACGTTCCTACAGCAAGGCAATTCCCAGACAGAGAAGGAAGTTCTGTTCCACTAACTGCTTCAATGTATGGTAGCAAACCTCCCATCTGTGCTGGAGAAAAAAGCATGATGCTGCTGTGTTAATGGGTTCACTGTATGGGAACACAGTGCCACAGGTTTGTGCCCCTGCTCTCTCCCTTCCTAGTAATCCCAAGGAAAACATGGAGCCTCACTGAAATAGCCCAAGGCTCCTCACACTCTCTGCCAGCCAGCAGCACCTCCGAGGGACATTGTGCAAAAATCACCCCTGTGAGTGCAGTAGCACACAGAGCAAGCAGGAATTTGCCATGGCACTTGTCCTCAGATTGAAATAGCCTGTGGTTTGTAGGCTTGCAGCTTGCCCATATGACAGCACACAGCCTCACCACCTGAAGAGCCCCTGCACAATGGAAAAATACAAAGAGAAGTGAAAAAAGGCTGTTTTAGCATCACTAAAACAAGAAATGAGCTCCAAGAAAGAATGTTACTTAGGGCTCAAGAACAAGCAGTGTTAGGTTCAAAGTTTTTTTAATAGATGAATAAATAAATGCTGTCACTACAAAGTGACATTTCACGTCCTTGAAAGCTGTCTCTGCTGTTTGATGGAGCACTGTGGCAGCCCTCTGAATGAGATGCTTATACACTATTACAACTGTTATTTTGGAGCAGACCTGACTGATTTGTGTTGGGGGAGCATGTCATCTATGCTTCCTTTAGCTGATCCTTTGAGGACAGCAGACACACACCTCTGGTGAGCCTGCAGTCTGAATCAGTGGTTTGCCTGGGAGTGTCTCAATGTTGCTTTGTTCCTTTAAGATTCCCTTATGGTTTGTCCAGGAAATCCTGATGGATGAACCTGACTTGACAAACTGCCTCTGCATTACTACAAACCAGCACATCAGCAACAGCAGTACAAATCTCCCAATTTCTTCACCACAAACCCAAGTAAAAGTTTCCCACTTGTTGCAAACCTTACCCAAGCTGAGAAGGTAACGAGCAGATGTGTGGGTGTGCACATGTGTTCCCCCAGAAAGGAAAGAGTAAACAGGAGAAGAAAGGACAAGGATTTGGGACTCACTAGGAGCTGTGATGAGACAAACAGGGTCCTAACAGGTGGTCCCTGAAAACAACATGAACAAGCTCTTCTCAGCAAGAAATACATGGGAGTCCTCCAGTGCAGGAAAAATCCAAGGGCATGATAAAAGAAAGGCAACTGGATATGGATTCTCACACTTGCCTATGCAGTTCAGGAAAGAAGAACAATTGCTTCTAAGAGATGTTGTTATGCCCTGAAGCAGAGGATGAATTGAACCCATTAGAGTTGTTCAATCTTCTCTCTGGTGGCCACTTCAAAACAGTGGCTTTTGTTTAGCAAAATGTGTACAGAAGTTATAATTGCAAAATTAACCTTCAAAATCAGAAACCAGCATATCTGAAGGTGCTGTGTCAGCAAAAGCCTGGAACAAGAACTCTGAGGGCTTGTTGCCATTTGCCACCTGAAATTTCCAGCTCTGGAGCTAGACTAGGGGGAGAATATCAGCAAAATGCTATTCCTCTCCTGATATACAAAGGCTATTCAGTGACCAGCTGATACCTGTGGTTTCAGCACAGGCAGCATTTGGATATGTACAACTGACACCCCCTTTTTTGGCTTTGCTGTGAATAAGCTATGCTTTCATTTATGCTCAAACAAAATTACTGAGGCTCAAGTTCTCAGGACATTCCAGCATGTGGGTTATGAAATCCACATTTTGACATGCGAATGAGGTTTTGATTTTTGTTTTCCACACAGGTCAAGGCAGAGCATGTGACTCATGCTACCATCATGAACATTACTCTTGAGGTATAATTTGGAAAGGGAGAGAAAGAAGGAAAATCGTAGACTGTGCTGTTGTGTGGCAGGAAAAGCAAGGAACTGTAATCAGATTTGGTCTGTGGAAACCTGAGATGGAAACTCAAGGGGCAAATTAGGGACATACATAACCCTCTTTCACGCCACTTTAGCAGCTAAATGTGTGGCAGAATTCTCATCAACATCTCCAGCCTCACACCTGGCTCTTGAACAGCATACCCCGAGGCAGCAACACACACATCCCACACCTGCCTGTCCCTCCCAGTCACCAGCTAACTCCTCTTTTAAAACAGCTTGAAGATGAATGTAGTTACACAAAGACCACCAGAAATAACACACACACACACAGCCTGGAGGAGAGTTGGCACAGAATGCCCCATCACTACTTCAATCTTGGTAAGTCAACTTCCCCCTTCTGATGAAATGTAACTTTTCAGCCCAAGGCAAACACACTGTAATATGCCCTACTGCACCTGTCCTGAAGTATCATTAAATCCTGAAGAAAGCACTGTTCTTTATATCTGATTTGCCAGAGGTGGATGGATTGGAAGGGTTGTGGGTAATATGGAAATGGCATAGGCAGAGGATCCCTTCTGGGAACCTGATTATTGAAAAGCAGCTGCTATTTACACAGTTAATGCCAGTCACTTCCTGCACCTGCTCAATCATTCATTACCCAGTGCAAGCCAGCTTTGCCTTGCTGCAAAGTCAGGGCATTTAAGGGAGTTACACCTGCAGGTTTTCTTTTTCTCTGCAATGATTGCAGAATTCAGCTTATGAAAGTCACACTAGTACATTTCTAGTCATTTATCTTCCTTTTCCATGAATTCTTTTCCTACTCACTTATATGTATATATGTTTTTCCAAGTATTTTTATTTCTGATAATTAATCCAAAGCCCTCTTTTTCTAACTCCTCTTGGACTCATAGCCTATTCATGTACTACACAAAAAAAAAAAAAAAAAATCTATTTCATTCTGCAATTGTCCAAAAGCACCCCAAAATTTTAGCTGGCTTCCCCACTTACACTAGTTTTTCTTCATATTTTATCCAATTTCTGAGAGAGGTTCCATATCCTACAGCCAGGGACATGCAATTTTTTATGATGTCCCTATGAATGTAAATTCTGTGTTGTCATCCCCAGCAAACACATATTTATAGCTGGATCCACTCTGAATTCTGGTTTAAAAGAAGACCAAAACAAACCACAAAGAATTATGCAGCTAACCTTTCTTCCCATTCTTGCCCTCACCTTCTTTCTTGATAATGAAGCTCTGCAGAGAAGCTGTAGGCCACCAAGTAGAAAGGAAGCAGGGAGAGAGCTGTAGCCCCCTGGTTCTGCTCATTAGTGCTTAAGGATACACCAGCTGTAAGTTACATTAGGGGAGTTGCAGCTCTGAGCACCTGAAAAACCCATCAGTAAAGCTTATGTAATACAAAAAGTGAAGGATTCTGGTTTTTGGTTAGGTTTTTTCCTATTACCAAGAGAAGGACTCCTATATAATGTAAAATCCATGCTGTGACACAGCACATAAAGCCTTTGCAACACTAACCTGTTAGATGGATTTGCTGCCATGGTGGTGGTGAGCTGTCATCCATTGCACAGCATCCATCTGCTTGTTGTCATACTTACACAGGAACTGAACAAACTGCCCCCACCTGCCAAAGTTTTCTCTTTGGTTACAGAGAGACAACAGCAGGAAGAAGGTCAAGGTCAAGTAAAGCAGATAAATGTGATTAACTGTGAGCAGATGATGACTCACCTGTCTTCAATGGGAACAGCCTTTACTAATGTGTCTGATTGAACACAGACTGGAGGAATAAACCAACTTAAGGGAATGACAATGCAAAAATTAAAAAGTAATAAAAAGCTTAAAGTTGAAAGCAAAAGAGCTCATGACCTCTCTCTTTTTGTTCCCATCTGAAGAAACAACAGTATGCTCTAAAAATCAGCACATGTCAAGTCAGGCGCTGGAAAGGAATTGAGAGGATTATTTCACAATTTTATTGCACAATTGAAAATTAACCTTTTTTTTTTGTTTACTTTTTAAATATTTACAAGCCATTTACTTTGCACACACAATCTAAACAGCATTTTCCCCAATAAAATTGTCACCTAGAAAACTTACACACGGACTGAAGTACATGTGTAAATTAAGTGGCTTGTGTTAAATGTGAATTGCCTCAGTCTGGAGGGGGAGGTGCTTGGGTGATGGGCCAGCAGAAGGAAAGAAGACATATTTTTCTTTTCTCTTTCCTGAAACATTACTTTAAAATCTTTTCCCAAGCTGGAGAGTGAATCAGAAGAGTTGAAGCAGAAGACAGCCAGTCAGGTAATATATTGGGAAATTCAAGGTGCTGAGTTGGAGAGTCAGAACTTCAGGACCACTAGCCTTGCAAGAAAATGACAAGCCTTGTTTCATGTGCAGCTTACCCTAAAGGTCATGGCATTCCAGTTTTCCCCTGGAGAATGTAGAAACACCTTGGCCATAAGAGAAAAAGAATGAGGTTTGAGCCTTAAGAAGAAACACACATGAAAAGCCATTGTTGGGGGTTTTTAACCCTTTCAGTTTCTTACCTGCACTCTTGGAAGTGCACTGGCAGATACACTGCAACGAACCTGGCACGACCCAGTCACCAATGCTGCGGTAATCTTTCAACCACCATTGTGAAGCCCATGGTTTTGGGCTGAAAATGAGTGCTTTCCTGGCTGTTAGCACAAGCTGTCTGTCACAACATGCAGCACAGTCTCTGGAGTCCCCAAATCACACCCTTCCTGTAGCTGATCAACCCACACCTTTTCTGTCACATGGATTGCTGTTCTCAAATTTGTCAGCTAATATTGACTATAAAGCCTTGTAGCACTTACTGCTTAGTTTCCAGGGGATTTTGACACCTGCAATCTTAAATGAGTAGGTGGCAACTCTAAAACTGATGCTCACCGCCAGCACTGTAACCTTCTCTGCTACTCACAGAGCAAGGGGTGATGTGGTGCTGAAGGGAACTGAAATGTCCTCTTGTGAATCCTGCTCACTCCACTGACTCAAAGGAAACAAAGGGGACTGGAAGGGATGTCAATCAGCAAAAAAGGCAGCCCAAGGAAGTGTCACCATCCCTGGAGGTATTAAAAAGATGAGTAAATGTGGCACTTAGGGACGTGGCTTGGTGATGGGCTTGGCAGTGTAAGGTTTATGGTTGCACTTGATTGTAGATGTCTCTTCCAACCTAAATGATTCCATGACTCTATGACCAACTCCCACACAGCTGCCGAGTTGCATGGGCTGAATCAGGACTGAATGGTTCCAGCTGGGCACCTAAGGACTCTGACATTGTGAGATTCATTGTTATGCACATCACTTTGGTACTACCTTTCATTGGGTTTTGGATACCCTAGGGAGGAGAAGTGGATTATTTTTGCATTAATAGCATTAGAGGCCTAAGTCCTTTCCTCTCCTCTCCTCTCCCTCTTCTCTTGCAGCCCAAGGATTTTTCCCTCTTTTTAAAATTTAAAATGTTCTTGATAGTTTAAGGGAGCCAGCAATGGAGAGGTGTCTTTTCTCTATGCAATAGTTATGATCAGATCTCAGCATTGTGGAAGTTGTCTCTATTGTCTTAAAAATGCCTGTCAACACCAATCTAAGGTGGATATAAACGTGGATTTAGGGCTGCAGCAGATAGGAACATGGAGAAAAAGTGGGAAACACAAGAATGGGCTGGCTGAAGAAAGATCCTGCAATGGAACCCTACAGAAATAGGAGGAAATTTGTAAATATTAGAAACCTCTGATAAAATTCCTGGCTTGAGTAGATTACTAACCCTCATAGTGCTGCTGATTCTAACCCCACAGGACTATTTACAATTACTCTCTTCCTCTCAAAAGAGTATTTTCCTGGAGGTTGTAGACAGAAAAGTCTGAACAAAATTGAGTACATTAAAAATAAACCAAAACATAGTGAACCCGTTTTACAGCTTCAAAATGATGAATTTTTTTATCACGTGTAGCTTGAAGATTAAAATTGAAAAAAACTCCTGCAGAATAAGTTCGTGTGGAGACTCAGGTGCCATGTGAGAAACATTGCCCCAGTAATGAACTCATGTAGTGGTCTGGTATTAGCCAGTAGACTTTCATACTTACTGGAAGAGACACTGCCAAGGTAAAAATAAAACCTGTGATAGCACAAACTAATAAAAAAATCCCCCAGGCTACAGGAAACTTTCCCTGCACTAACACGGAGGACAACTCAACGACCCCTCAGTGCTGTAATGTTTTCAAGTCTGACAGATCCAGACAAAAGCTGCAACATATTAAAATAAATAGAATAGAATCACAGAATGTCCCAGGCTGGGAAAAACCCCACAAGAATCACTGAGTCCAACTCCTGGCCCTGGACAGGACCATGCCCAAGAGTCATGCCTGAGAATATTGTCCAAATGCTTCTTGAACTGTCAGGCTGGTGCTATGACCACTTCCCTGGGGAGCTGTTACAGAGTCCAAAGACCCCTTGGGTGAAGAACTTTTTTCTGATATCCAACCCAACCCCTCCCTAACACAACTTCAGGCCATTCCCTTAGGTTCTGCCCTGGTCACAGAGAGATCAGTGTCTGCCCCTCCTCTTCCCCTTCTGAGGAAGTTGCAGACTACAGTGAGGTCTCCCCTCAAGTTCCTTCTCCAGGCTGAAAAAGCCTAATTATCTTAGACATCCTCCAGTACCTTCCCCTCTAAACCCTTCAGCATCTTTCTGGATGATCTCTAAGAGGTTTAGATCCTTCTTATATTGTGGCACCTGCACTACCCCCAGCTCTGGAGGTGAGGCTGCCAGCTCAGAGCAGAGCAGGACAATCCCCTCCCTTGCCTGGCCATGCTGTGCCTGATGCCCCCAGGATGTGGGTGACACTCCTGGCTGCCAGGGCACTGCTGGCTCATGTTCAACTGTGAATATAAATATCTAAATGGAGAAACATGAATAAAAAAATACTTTGCAAACTTTTAATTTCACTTGTTAAAATGGAAATAGAAGCAATAAAATTTAGAAAATATTTGTGTCTTGGGTGAACTGATTCAGGGAGTTGTTTTTAGCACATGCCTTTGTTTAGCTCTATGAAGTTTAAACAGAAAGATGATGATAGTGCCTGTATTCTCTGCATTTACGACAGAAGCTGGTAGGTTAACTTGGTGGATATTTTATATTGATGACTCCCTGTGAATATTAATCCCTGTGGGTCCTTACAGTACTCATAGATTCTTTTTTTTTTTTTTTTAAATTGCATTTGCTGTTCTTTGAATTAGCCTCAACAGTGAAAAATACAAGATTTAAACTCTCTGTGAGCCATTTCAGCTCGTATGGAAACACTAATTAATGTTATGGACAGAAAGCATAATTCTGCTTTATCTGTTTATTCTTTTATGAACACAGCAGAATCTTACTGCCTGGCCTGAACACTGAGTCTCAGGTCAGCTGGATTAATTGGTGCTAATATAATTAGTAAACACTGAGCAAGGTGTCAAGGGAAAACACACACACCTCTTGTTCTCATTCTGGACTAGCAAACTGCGGAGTCCCATTTTTTCCTCACCCCAAGGGGCCTCTGTCACTCACAGCAAGTGTACATCTAAAATGCAAAAAAAACGCTCAGCAAAGACTGTGATCAGAATAACAAGATTCCATACTGAAGCCACCACTGCCATCTAAAAACAGCCACAAGCTGTGGTGCCCCTTCTTTCCTGCTGCTGGTGGCTAGGACTGGATGAAGAGTTCACTGATCAATCTGCATTAGACAGTTCTCCTTGCCTTACAGCATCACTGGAGAGCACTGCTGGAACAGGAGTTCCACAGCAGATTAAAAGAAGAAATTCTATAAACCTCACTAACTCTAGCTTTGCCCCAGCCACTGACCTCTGTGCTGACAATTTAAGAAAGGCTGTATAGTCAAGACTCCTAATGTTATCAAGCTGCTATTATCTTTTTTCTTTTTTTCCTTTTTCTTAAGAGCACCAAAGGATCAGTGTGGGAATCCAAAGAAATGAAACAAATTAAGTATCTTTGAGCTGAGAATGGTTTAATCTCGGTGCTTTCAAGGATTTTACAATCCATGGAATTTACTCCAGGTGGGACACATTGGCCAGTGTTTGTTAAGAAATTACAAATCCAGAATGGGATTAGTCCAGCCCACACATCCTATGAACAGATCTTCTGAAGGAATTCAAAATGCTTACGTCTTCCTCATTTCTCTGGAAATCTGGCTACTTTTAACAAGTCAATCACAGCCCCACCTGCAATTATTTGCTCCATTTGTCTTTGCTTACCTGACAGACTGCTGATAGCCTTCAGAGTGATCCCAGTGATGGAGCAGACGTGCTTGGACAGAGCTGGGATTCATCACTCTTTCAAGTTCAGCTGTTAACATTTGTAGGCTGGGGTTGAGTGCTACAAGGCCTCTGAACGTGTGATTTCCATCAGCACCATAGGATCCCCTCAACATGACAAAAGCCTGCAGAACAGAACTGCAGGTGTTCTGCTCTGAAAGCCTGAGAGCATGGGGGATAACGGATTTTCCTATAACACAGTTTATACCTATCCTTTGGGAGAAAAAAAAGATCTGTCTTTGCTCAAAATTAAGACTGCTATCATATTATGAAAGAAAAAGTAAAAAGAAGTATCATATACCCAGCTGCTTCATTTACCTCAATATCATGTGCTCTGAGCAGAGAAAGAAAGAGAACTCCCTCAAAAAAAGTGCAATGAAGAATTGTGCACAGACTATGTCTGTGTGAGGGGACAGAAAAGTTTAATGAGCAAATCACCAACTTCCCCAGCAACTTGAAATTTCAGATCCTCTAACTTCCACGTGATTGAATTTGCAGCATTATCACAAGTGTTGTAATATAATGGTTAATGCTGAAAATCCACAATTCCATTGACTCACAATAATGTTGCCACAATACTCAGAAATAGGCTAAGCTTGGCTTGAATTACCTGACCTAATGTGTTTGGGGACCTCTTCTTGAACAGATCTGGTAAGGGTAGGGTGTCTAAATCCCTGGTCAGAGAACTAAACTACGCTCAGGTTAGAACCATTTCTTTTGGAATGAAATTTTGTGTCTTGTAGCAATGGACCATGGAGCTGTCAATGCAGCCTTTGCTACCTGCACAGTGACTTCCACAAATTTGTGTTGCAGAGGTTTAAGACATTTTAACCCTACAGAAATAATAATTTGCTGGGAGCAAGGAAGCTGCTCTTACCATTTGAGGAGAACCTACACAGAATGACTGAGCAGACACTAAACTCTGAGCCTGGGTTTCAGATTGTTTGCATGCTGACACCCTCAACTGGCTAACACTTCTACTGGAGTATCCACTAACATGTCTGAACAAATGTGCTCATGTGAATGACCACATAAATATCTGGTTGGCTAATTCCCAGATTATTTTTTCAACTCAGCATCATAATTCTACTCTATAAACAAACCCCAAATCCCAAGTAGGGGTAGGAGGAAAATGTTCCAGCCAACTGACGCATACACAGTTCCTTTTGAAATTCTCAAGGACTTTGTGTTCTATTTTGGGAATGTATAACTACTCATAAAACCAAGCTCTTATAATAGCAAGATTTTTCTAAATCCAGGTTTGTAAGCATTTCCTGAGCCATAATTTGCTGTGCACAGCCAGCAGCTTTTCCAAGCAATTTTATATTGTGAAACAAAGTAACAATCTTCAAATAATCCCCAACACACAAAAGCCTTTGGAGGTAAACACACCATCTAAATATACATTATTAATCACTACTGTAAAAAATACTTCATTGAGCTATCAATGCCTCTGCATTTTCAATACTGCAGTAGAAACACCTGATTATTGGCTGGCATTGTCTGCTAGTGACTTATTTGTTCCAGTCTCACCTAGTGGAGTTGCAGAAACTTAGCTGCTTTTTTCCCCCTAACATTGAAATATGTTTTGAGTTAACAATGATACATTCTCTTTCTAGCACTCCCACCACTGAACGTGCTAGACCTGGCTGAAGTTCATAAATAATGACACTCACCCCACTTGCTGAGCTTGCTGTGTTGTGCTGCTGCTGTCCTGAAACCTGAGGAACACCCATACAGTATCTGGCAGAGCAGGAAGGAATGTCCTGAGCAATGCCTAAGAGTAATATCTCTGCTGATTTGCCAGGACTCCCACTGCTTCTGGCCATTAATCTTTCTCTGCTGAAAACAGATGGGGCTATTAGGCAGGCTGGAGTAATGGGGGAACTGGCAAGACAAAGAAGGAAATGCATTATCTTCTGGGTAGAACTGCACATAAAAATGAGAACATTAAAAATGTATTTTTCATATTTAATTGGACGATGTATGATTATACCTACCGGAAAATAATGTGCAATGTGCTTTGTGCAGGGCATTTATAAAACTGCTCAGCTGTGCTAGGGCCTTATTTACCCCTGTGGAGAGAAAGAGCAGCTACAATTCTGACGAGCTTTTTGTGCTTTTCCCTCTAACACAGGGCTTACTCTGCTGCAACAGCTACTGCAAATAACACTACAAAGTGCCTCTGCTTGTTGCAGTAAAAAGGAAATGCAGCTTCTGATTTACCAACAGACCACATGAAGCCAACCAGGTAAAAAATCAGTACTTTAGGAGTAATGGGAGCATATGTCATATTCAGTCTAACTGAGGTGATGGAACTGCAGATAGAGCTGCTAATTCCTTTATGCCATGGCATCCAAGATAATGATTACAAATAGAAAAATAATAGAAAATTATAAAATGGGACCAGATTGTTTACACAGGAAACTAGCAAAGCTGGGAGGAATTACTACAACTAGGACTTGGGGAAAAACATGATAGATACTAAGAACTATCCTGGATAAACAGAGACTTTTTCTGTGTCTTCCAGACAGGCAAGTGATAGATGACCCTTAGCTAGAAAATGATAGGATGAAAACTACAGCCAAACTTTTGAGGGTGTATGTATATATGTATGTGTGTGCATATGTATCTCTCTATATAGGTATATCTACTGTGACAATACAGAAAAATAATGGAAACATATCAGAAGAGTATGATAAGGTATCAAATAAGTGTTTCACCTGAAGCTTGGACTTGCAGAGCCTGTTACATTACAGGGAGAAGCATGAAAACAAAAATAGGAGGACTAGGTGCCAGGCAGCAAGATATTATTTGGAATAATAATTATGTCTGAAAGTAGTGGGATGTCAAAAGGTGCTAGAAAATACACAGTTCTGGCTTTGAGACTTGAAAAGTTTGCAATGACTCCTAAATGTCAATGTTTTGTAGTGCAGAGGGGAAAGGGAGACACAGAACAAAACGTGTCAAGAGCCCAATTTCTGATACTTTATTTCTGATCCCCTCATTAGGAAAAGATGAGCATTTAGGAAGGTTAAAGAGGAAAATACCCTCCAAACCAAGCAGGGTGACATTGAAGGTAAATTTAAAACCAAAAAACTAATTTTCTTTTTAAAGAGTCAATGACTCTAAATAAAAGGACTAGAAAAACTGAAATCCTCAGATTAAAATAGAAAAGGCTGATAGACAGCCATGGAGTATGGTACCCCTTGGCTGAATGGAATACAAAGACAAAGAAATGCTGATATGACTAAATGGGAAATTTTAGAAGTTATTCAGGCCAAATAGGAAAACTTCAGAGAATAGAAATATAACTGTGTAAAGCTGAAAGGAAGGTATGTAATAGTTACAATGAAATTTGAGGAAGCTAAGAGGGAATCTGAAGAGCAAACAATAGGAAGTTAAAACTGAAAATGAGCATTTACTCAGTACACCAAAAGCAGAAAGTGGAGAAAACGGGCAGGCCACCCAAACAAGTAGAAGTAACAATTAAAGACAATAAGGACATTGCCAAGAATCTAAATGATTTATTTGCATCAATCTTCACTGAGAGGGTGCTGGAGTGGTATCTAAATGAGAGACTTGCACTTTCCAAATATCAAAGATAAGGAGAGGTAACAGACTGAAGGCTCAAGAGAGAAGTTGGTGGAACAAATCAATAAATCAAAGGCATTAAGTCACTGGGTTTATCTGCTATTTCTGGAAGATTTCAGGTTGAAAACTGAGAATTAAGTAACGAAGTTCCTAGCAAATACTTACTACAGCAGAGGACTGGAAGACAGCCAGTATCATAACTGAGTTGGGAATTATTTTTGTTGTCGGTGGTAGATTTTTCACGGTGTTGGAGGAGCCCTGGCAGTTACAGACAGATATGTAATCCTAACTTGCCATCAGGTAATTTGTTTGAAATGTGCTAAAAACCCCCAAGACCCAAACCTCTCAAATTATGAAGCACAGAGACAAACATGACAGGACAGATAAAAGTCAGTACAGTGTCTATAAGGACAAAAAAGGGAGTCTTTGTACCTACTACCAATCTCTGAGATGGTTACACCAGCCAGCTCATCTAAGTTTACCCAAGAGGTCCCAAGACTCACTGTGCAGTCAGGCAAGTAGCAAATCATGACCTCCTTGCTCCCCCATCTTTCACCACTGAGAAGAGAATAATGAGAGGAATGCTGATAATGGTACAGCCAAATAATGTGCAGGTTATGCTGCTCTAGGGTAATCCAGTCCATCCTTGGGCAACGTTGTTAAACCAAGGAAGAATGTACACCTGGAAATGAAAATTTTTAATACACATGGAATATAATGGTGGCCACACTGAAGCTCTGACTGGAGATTTCATGTAGATAAAATGAATGTTAGCCTCTCTTAGGTCAGCTTTTGGGATCTTTCTGCACACTGGCTAATCAAGTCTCTGTACTGCAGGGTTCTTCTCCTTCTCAATCAGCACAGTGACCTGTGCCTTTAATGGTAATACAAGACTGGGAAGTTCAGACTGATGTTTTTAAAAGAATGTATCTTAGCCAAAATTGAGCACTAATTTCACTTCTTCCCAGCTCTCTCCAGCTTTTTATGTAAATCTTTACATAAAGCCATTAAGAACAGAAAAAAAAAGCTCTTTGGAAAATTATGCAGTGATATATTCTTATGCAGCCAACACTCCCAGGGGAAAAAGTGAAAACTACACACAGCCTCCTGCCCCTTTTTATTTCTTGTCAAAGATATTGCCTTTTTTGGCTTTTCTTATATATACACAGAATGATGAACTGATATTTGTAGATTAAATGTCTGGTTTAACTGTGTGGTTTCCACCGTAACAGAAATCTCTCACAAAATGTCAGGTTAGAAATAAAACCAAGCTCTAGAGGGATGAGGTGGAGAAGAAAGTAGAAGGTCCAGTGGTTGAAAAACAAAATGTTAAAACGTGAGCAGAACGCAATATGGATCCATTTCCCAGCTCAGGCTGTGGTATTGGTACATGTGGTTGTTTGGGGCTTGGGGTAGGGACACAGACACATTTCTCACGGAATTGTTTCTGCTTTCTCTATTAACATTGCAACAGAAATTACAAATAGCCCTGCAAGGGGTAGTGCACCTCATCTCTTCCTCCCATGTAAACACAACATTAATACTGAAGATAAAGAAAATGGCAATAAGTCCAGTGTCTTGTTTTCTGCATTTTGCTTGTTAGGTTCCTGTTCGCCCTCCAGCGAACTCCTGTGTGTACCGATGTGAACTGGACCCGTCCACGTTCAAGCAAACACTCACTCAGATTCCTAACACATTCTTTTCTCCCCGTCCAATGGGGAGTTTATTCCTAACAGTTCTGCTCCTTTTAATTATAAACTCCTTTAACGAAGTAGTTCTGAGACCTTGCAGCAGGCAGCAGGAGAGCACCAAGGCTACTAGTTGCCTTTTTACTAGTTTATATTCACTGTTCAGCAAAGAAGTCCACTTAAAGCCTAAGGCCCAGTGCCTTCATGGATGGGCAGCACTGAAATGAGCCTACAAATCAGTATTCCCCTGGTACAAAGTGCCTTATAGGTAAAATCCAATTCTTGCCTAAGAAAGATAAAGGGTTAGAGCCGGGCCCTTTATCTTATGAGACACATGTGAACAAGTCGCTCTGATGAAAACAGACCTTAAACTGACAAGTTTTGTTCACTTTCTGACAGATCTACTGATCTTCTTTACTGGACCACCAAAACTGAAGATGGCAAATAAACACAAGGGAGACATTTCCTTGGCAAGGAAAGGAGCAGCATTTAGGACTGGGGCATAGGCAGGGTGGGATATAGGGGATTTTCCTGATAAAACAATTAATTTGAGAAAAAGAGACCGACCAATACATTGTATACAACTGAACCAGTAAAACACCTTCTCAGGAGTGCAGTATTGTATAAGTGTCCCCTGTGTTTTCAAGGCTAATTCAGACCTTTGGCTCATCCTGCATTAACAAGGTCATCCACGTTTAACAGGGCCCCTGTGAAAGTTCACAGGTGAAAGTTCCTTTTTAGAGTAGTGCAGATTTGAAATTCACAGGACAGCGACCCGAAGATCTTCCTTTACAGATAAAAAGCATGTCAAATTATTAAATAGCAACATGAAATCCTATATTCTGAAGGTCTGTCTGTGCTCTGCAGTCAAGAGAGCGGAGTGCAGTCCCAGCCCCTGGCCAGTCCCCACTTTTGGTGGCTCAGAGGGCGCAGACACCTCACGCAGGCTGAGGCCCGGGCTAGCCAGGAAGGGATGGATGAGCGCAGTCCCGAGGCACGTCCCTTCCAGCTCCTACTGTCCCAAGTTCCATATAAAAACAGGAAGTATCTCTCAGTTTGCAGTGCCGCCGCCGGGCTCCGCGGCGCTAACTGTTGTTCTCGGCCGTGAGATACTTGAGGGCCGCGAAGCCGTAGTGGCGCGACATGTCCTGCTGGAACTCCTCCTTGAGCGTCTTGAGGCAGATGCGGTATTGCTTGTTGGAGCGGAACTTGGTGATGTCGAAGCTGGGCGCGTGCGGCATGTGGATCATGTAGGCGTTGGGCAGCACGGTGAACTCGTACTCCTGCGGGACAAAGGCAGTCAGGGGCAGCCCAACCCAGACCAACCTCCCTGCAATGAGCAGGGACATCTTCAGCTAGACCAGCTTGCCACAGCCCCATCCAACCTGACATTGCATGTTTCCAGGGATGGGGCATTATCCCCTCTGGATAATCCTCCCCAGTGTTCTACTGTCCTCATGGTTAAAACACCCCAACTATTTTAAAACATTTTACTCCATGTAAGTCAAAGAATGGGGAAATAGTACAAAAGGCAAACCTGAAGCCATGTCTGCCACACAGATTTTTCAGTAGGGTGATTGCAACAACACAGCTGTGACTGACAGCATGAGTCTCAAGTGTCCATGCAAAAACACAGCTTTGCCCCTAAAATTTATTTTCCTTGGGATGCTGGAATAAGTTACATTTACAAAGGCAAAACTGCATGGCATATGTTGCTTTGTCTATATGCTAAGATACTTACAGAGACAAAACTGTCCAAAACTATTTATAAACATGAAATAAGGGGAGAAAATGGTATCATTTATAGGCAATGTGTGAAAACGAACCTGCTCATTCCATATGCTTGGAGACATTTTTACTCAAATTAAGTTTTCCTTCACAAAGTTTGTGATACTGTGCTAACTCTCCTTCTCCTGTAAAACTATTTCACTTGTTCTCTTTATATGTGACCAAGTTCTCTTGACAATTTTTGTTGTTAAAAAAGATGGTTGATTTAAGTCTCAATTATTTCTGTTAGATTCTTTCAATTTTTACAGGTAAATATATGATGATTACAGCAAAGCTCAAAAAAGCCTGATTCTTAGACAAGCTGAAAGTTCACTAGTGTAGGATATGCAACAAGCAGCTATCTTCTGCAAGGAACTCAGTAAGGGATGTAAACCTCATTATTCTGTATCCAAATTAAGTACCCCAACCACTTTTTTCATATGGAATTTCAAGAAATCTGAGTTATACTGGATGCAAATTACAAAGAAACTTCGAAGCTTCCACAGGCAAATTTCCTATTTTCTCACACAGTTTCTATCTACAGCTGTTGCTGGATAGATTCATTAACCCTCTCCGTAAAAGAAACTGGCCAGGGAAGGAACAGCCACATAGCATGCTGGCTTTACAGGAAGTGGTGTACAACTTTCCCTGTTTGCAATGTCCAGTCGCTTGTAGATTTAGGAGTCTGTGCAGAGACAAAGAGTATCTGCAGCAGAGAGGCAGAGTACTCCTAAATATTTTAGTAAGGAAAGAGATTTATGGGAAAAAAACACACTTGTGCTGATAAATCTGAATGTATGTGCTGGGCAGTTAAGTGCAGATGCAGCTCTTTCTTCCCTATGAGAATGCCTGCTCCCTGACAGACAGTGATAAAGTGGCAAATCCTTGTGCCAACTTACAGTGTTGTCACATACAGGAATGGGGTCCTCTGAGCTTCTATTTGAGGTGAAAAATGAATAGCAAGAGCAAAATAACCTGACTAATGGGGAACCAAATGTGAAACCAAAGGCTGGCACCATGGAGTGAGGAGAGCTGATAAACTGCAAACTAAAGAAAGTGACTCTAAGGAACCTTAAAACAATAGTCTGGAGCTGCAGAGGAAGATGCATCCCCCTCATACAACCTTTCATTTTGTCTCTGTTTGCATCTCAAGTTAGTAATACTGCAGGTTAGGGACTGTCTACACTTTGCAGTGCAAACTGTTCAGCACAGCAGCATTCCCATCCCTCTGAATGGCCTTCAGGCACATAAAGCCTTTCAAAAAATGTTGAGTCTGCTGCTAATAATCCCCTTTGAAATATGCTGGGCTGGGGTCCTGGAAATGGGACACTCAGAGTCTAGTAGCACAGTCACTGGAAAGGTAGGGAAAGGTTTCCTAATGACCTCGCCCTACTACACGGAAGCCTCTGTTGAGAAGGCAATGCACTTGCAGAACCTCTGTCCTTATCTGCTAGATTATAAATTCTTTAGATGGAGACTGGCATTATCTGTGCATTTGTACAGCATCCAGCTCAGTGGACACCTGCCTGCTCCCGGAATAACCATGATGATTATCTCCATGCCATGTCCAGCTCTGAGGGATGGCAGTGGCACAGGCTCTTGGAAAGGGATCTGGAACAGACCTCTTAGCAGACACTGCAGTTGTGAGGAGCAGTGAAATAACTGAGAAGCTGCTCTGCCTGCTGGTAATGAAGCCAGCCAAGCAGCTGGCAGCAACCTGATCTGTGCACACCCCAAAGCAGAGGAATGCCACAGGAGAAGTAGCCGTGCCATCCCATGTCTCCTCCAGGCTCATTTTGTGGGAGAAGCTGCCAATACTCATGCTGCTACAGAGGAAAATGAAACTTTTTTTTGAATATGATACTGTATTCAAGGCTGGAAGAGTGAGAAAAACAATTTCCCAGAGATAATTCCAACCCAATGGCCATTTAAAATATTTGTGCTATGATCAACTTTGAAAAATGTTTCCACTTGCCATGAATCTCTGTGCTGGGCAGACACCTCTGAAGAGAAGAGTTAAATCCTGAATGCTACATAAGAGCTGCCACTTGGAACATAAGCCTTGTTACCCTTATTAACAAATAATAATCCATTACCACGGCACTCTCCACAACTGATGGTTAATTGATTAGTGCCTGGAAAGTGCACTGGAAAATTACAGTGCTATGGCAGAGCAAAGTACTATTAACATTAATATAAGGGACATTTTTTTTTTCTAGTCTGTAATAATTTTTCTTAACATAAGTAGGTACAAATTTGTTGGGAATGCCCTTGGCAAACAGAGGCCAAGTGGCTGCCAGCCCAAGGTGACCATGTAGTTTTGCAAGCAGCAGTAGAAAATACCCTTCCCACACATGCCTACACACAAATACACTATAGCCCACACCCTAGAGACAAAATCTTCCATGAACTTGCTTCAAGCCTTGAGCTGCTCTGCTTCACATAAACTGGTAAGACTTGAGCAGATAAGGATCTGCTCTATTCCAAATTCATAGCAGAAGCTATCACAGGAGGATAAAGATCACCAAAACCTATTTTTTTGGTTAGCATGAAATGCTTCTAGTTCAAACACTAAGACTGAAACCAAACTGAAAAAAACTACAACAAACCCAAAGTAAAAAGAAATGCCATGACCCAGACCTTGCTGATTAGCACAGTGGGTAGCTCCTCATCCAAGAACAGCAGGGTGATGCAAATCCTGCCATTTCAGTGAGCAGCAGCACTGGGCTCCTACGGAGCCACACTCACTGCCAGCCCCTAAGATCCAGGTTGGCAGCAGGGACCTTGGTAACTCTGATGGCTCAGGTGCCTGTCTGGGACTCCTGAGCTTTCTCTGCATCCTTATTATAAATTCTGCCCAGCAGCTTCATCCCAAGTCACAGACCCAAGAAGCAGGTAGCCCAAGGCTCAAGTACCTGGATCCTTTAGAGTCTGTACCTCAGCCCTAGACTTTGGAAATGTAAGACTTCAGCTTTGCAAAAATGTGCTGTATATCTCAGCCAGAAATTAAAGATGCTTGCCTTGAATTCAACTGAAGACTAGTTTTTGAATTCTAAATTAGCATTTGGGACTCTCAAATGTCAATTTAAATGAAAAAAATCCAGCTAGGTCTACATGTTCCTTAATAAGTGATGGGATTGGCAACAACTGCTGCAATGCTTCAGTCAGGAGGAGAGCACTACAGGGGCTGTGCCTCTGCGAAACAATGAATTTCTTAGGACTGACAAATAAATTAACTCAGACTCAGTTCTTCATTTAATACTTAACAAGCATTAAGCAGAACGCTCCCAACTCAAGAAGCACTCATTAAGGAGCTCAGTAAGGCCAGATGAACATTTTGGTGATGCAAAGCCTGACGCCTTCCTACAGCACACAGATTTTGTTGTAACAACCCCGCTGCAGAGCCCTGGGTGAGACAGTCGCGTGTCATCTGCTCACCTGTGCATCCAGTTCCATGATGTGAGCTACTTTGTTCCAGCCAAATCCCACGAAGCGCCTGTCATACTCCGGGCAGTCCTTCCTGACGACGACGTATGGCTCAAAGTCTGCTTCCCACTCCACGCGGTAGGGGGTGGTGGCTGTTCGCCACTTGGCAAAATTGGTTGGCGCGTGCCCTTTCGTCCAGACGTGGTACCTGAGACACAAACGGCAGGGATGCGGGGAGGCAATTAGACACAAAGCATCTTGGCGAGGCAGCAAAGTATTACCTGCTAGATGAAACGCTCCAAAATCAGGACATTAGCTTACAGTTCACATCATCATTTTCAGGACGCATCAGAGGCAATTTCTAGGACTATTTCCAGCACGCCTCCCAGGGCTCAGTGCTTAAACACATCTAGTTGGTGAAGGATAGTGTGAAAACAGCACCACATGCTAATGTGAGAAACCATTACACAGTACCCTGTCAGTTCATCTGCACTACAAGTGCTGTGTCTTATTCCTAGCAACCAAGCAGCTGCATTGGTCTGCGCTCTAAAATCGGTGTGGAAATCTGCAGCTCAGATAAAGTCCCTAAAATTAGCTATTTCCCCACCACGGTGACATTCATGATCTGTTTTATAGGCAGTTTTATAATTTGCATGAGAGACACCTGCAGCTCTGGATAGATGTTCCGTTTTATTAATTACAGTTATTACTATGGCAGGAACCAAGCTGCATAATTACATTAATAAGTAAAATATTACATAAAGACTTTTCTCCTCTAAGTTCTACATTGTGTGTGCGCATTCTGTGATCTTCAGTAAGGTAATCAATTTGATTTACAGAAAAAGATCCTTTTATATTTTGCTAATCTTGTTTAGGTCACAGCAGGTCTCTTCCTAGCACAGCTTGAATGCACCCCATTAGTGCCAGAGTCAATGACTCTCCCAGCCACTTATTTTAACACTTTCCAAAAATCAATGAGACAAGCTCTTTCTGCAGATTCATAGATTAATTAATGAAACAAAGGCATAGCAGGTATCTGTATTACAACACTGAGATAGACAGGCAACAGAAGGGACAAAACAAATATCCTGCCAATTTGTAAAGTAAGGTACATTGAATCCACAGGGATGACTCACATGCTAAAAGTGAAGGGATGTGAGCATTAAATATTGCAAAATTACAACATGATGTAATGTTTCAAACCCAGAAATTCTCATAACATTGTTAAGCCATTGCTAAAAACAGGAATATAAAATCACAGCCTATGAGTTCTCATTTGGACATATTTGTATGCTTGTAACAGGAGAATCAGAGGTGTTCAGCTTTGCTGACTCTGTTTAGGGCAGCACAGGAAGACTGAATTATTAGGATAGTGTTGGGGTCACAAGTGATGTATGGTCCTTTGTATGCTGCATTTCTAAACTGTAAACAGGTTTCACCACCTTCAGATATCTCACCTAGGGACCAGGAAAAACAAAACCCTTCTGTATTACAAAAACTGACGGTGAAATAATTCTCCAGAGGTTATTAGAAAGCAGTGCCAGATTCACAAAGGTGCTTACAACCCTTAATGCCCTTTGGAATCACTGCCAAAAACCCCATCCCTTTTCCTGGCCTCTTTTGGATATGAATGGCTAACCCAGCCAGTCATGAATGTGCAGCTATCTATGCTGGGGGAAAAAAAAAACCCCAACAGTCACCATGTGGGGTTTATAATGACAGAAGATTGTGGAGGGTGCTGTATCTTCTAAAATCCAACCTCCGGCATTTTGAAATTAATTATGATAATAATAATAATAATAATGACTGCTAAATACTTATTAAGTGATCTGTATCTTCAAAGCCCTGTACAACCTTTGGTTAATTGAGAGATTCCTGCAGAGAAGCAGCCAAATGCTGCTGTTATTCTAGTAACATTCTCCCACTGATTTAAACAAGGGGTAACAAGATAGTAACCATAAAAAGAATTCAATTTCTTTCCACCCTTTTTGGAGATACCAGTGTAAGCATCTATAGCAGCTCAAGTATAACCTCTGTGAGTCAAGAGAGCAAACTAGCAGGGAAAAATAAATAATTGAGAAGAGACAATTAAGGGAAAATATGAGACTGGGGTTGCAGAGACAAAACAAAGCAGAAAGGAAGGGGTAGATTTGATTGTACAAAACCAAATAACATCAGAGTTTATTTACTTGCCTCTTCAGAGTGAGTTATGTAAATGGAAGGAAAGAGAAAGGCAAAAGGATAGCTAAGGTCCTGACAAAGAGGTAAATGAGTATATGATGCTCAGATGAAGTGTACACACAATAGTAATGGACAAGTAATTAGACTGAAAACAAGAATTGTGAGAGCATTATTGTATTACATACAAAGCTGTACATCCAATATATATGGGTTCATACACAGGTAATCTGCTGGAACTAGGTCTTGGTCAATGGCTGATTACCCAAACTGTACTGCAAAGAAAGATAAGCAGATACCATTCCAAGGAGGTCCACAGAGAGGAAGCTGCCATTAAAGGATGAGTAGTTTCCAACAGACTTTATTATCAGTGATGCAGCTGTGAGAGGAGGTTCACTGTCTATACTGCTATTTCATCTCACAGGACAAATGAATAAACATAATTTTCTGCTTGGACCCCTCTCACTCAATATTGAGATACACATTGAATATAAAGGCCACATTCAATCTGACTGAATCCCTGGAGAAGCTTGTGAAAATTTGGAACAACATATTTTTCACTCTGCTCCCAATTTTGACAAACCAAACCAAGTAATTTGATCTCTCTAAAATCACAAAACGTTTCTTTCCCACAGTTCATGGAAAACAACTGGAACACACCACATCCCCTCCTCCTCCACTTTGGATCCAATGTGTCATTTTACTTGATAACTTTTATTTAAAATAAAATGTCAAAAGTATAGTAAACTTTGCTAAAGTTAGCAAAATGAAGTTATTCTTCTCAGTTTTCTTCCTCCCTTCCTCCTCTGAACTTCCTGTTTCAGTGAGATGATGGTGCCACTTCTGTTCTCAGATGTTTAAGCATTTTGCTGGATTGTGGATGCAATCAGTTAATTAGTTAATCAGTTTTGCTTTTTATGTTTTCTCAATAAGATGATGTGTCTCCTGCCTGGCTGTGTGTGGGCAGTACATTTGTGGCTCATCAGCTCTCACCCAGGCCCTGAGCAGGCACATCCTCAGGAGCACACTCCCAGCCACCAGCTGCTAAGGGAGCCAGCGAGCTGGCACAGAGCCTCTGCTGTGGTGGAGGGCTTCACACTGCACACCTTGCCAGCCACAGATGCTCACTTTTCTTCTCTTTTCTTCTGCTGGTGACTGAGGGATGTAATTGAGAGCCGTTGTGTACTTCTTAGCTGCCCAGAGGTAGAAAAGGTCACCATTTCAAAAAGAGGTGACAAAAGCAATTTCAGTGAGGGAAAGATTGTAATCTAGCGTGTGGTGTGAGGGACTGGGATGCTGCAGGCACTCTCAGCAATCACTGTCACAGCAGTCCTCCCCAGCTCACTCCCACCTGCTCAGCATCACATTGCAGCATTATTAAAGCACCTTGAAGGTACAGGTGGAAATTCTCAGCCCAGAGTGCAGATGCTTTGTGGCTGTGGGTAGATTTGAGCAATGAAATGAGCCAAAACAAACTGGGGAAGCATTTGTAAAATGTATACTACATTAATATGTACACCAGCTGCAGACTGCATGTCCTTCAAGTCTTATTTAACCTTGCTTTGGAAAAATTCCCAGTGATGTTAAAGACATTTTTGCCTGAGTGAGACTTGAGAAAGGATTTGCAAATCTGGCTGTGCACATAACACACCAACATGCTGTATAGCTTGAAGATGAAATCTGTAGTGAAAGGCCACCACTGTGCAGCTGACTGCTGGTGGAATGCAACATCTGAAAATCCTGAGGGTGTTATTTTCCACTGGAGACAATTACTTTTTATCAGGTCTCTTGTTAATTTTTATGTCTTTTGTATGTTAAAGAATGATGGCAGAGGGAAAGGTAGTTGCTCTATGAGTATCCTTAAGTAATTTTCCAAAGGCATGCCCCTCTGTCACCTCAAGTTTCTGTTTCAAGGCATAACTGGTAGAATTGTGACACTGATCAGAATTATGTTTTCCAGACTGACACAAGCTGTCTGCTATGACATGTGCATGCAACTGTATGAGGGGAAGGGTGGCTGCTGCAATGAGAGAAGTGTGTAATACAGAGAATGGGAAAAGAGTGAGCAAACCTCTAAAGTGAGAGAAGGATGGGAAAGGTATGATACTGAGCTCCTCCAGCCATGGATAATGCTTAGCTTTTTCATAGCTTTTATCTCTGTATCTCAAAATACTGCATAAAGGAGAGGTGAACATTGTTACCTGTATTTCAGAGAGGGGAACAGAGATGTAAGAAAGCAAAGTGATTCGTGTAGCACCTCTCAGCAGGGCAGTAGTAGAGCTGAGAAGAGAACACAAGTCTCCTAAGCCCCCTCTCTGTGCAACATCATAAGGCCACATTGTACTCTTACCATCACTGAGATGTTTCACAAATGTCTGCTAATCAGACCTTACCACACACACCCAAGAGATGGTTAACCCCTGGTAGTTGCATTTTAAAACTGAAGAGTCTGGCAGATAATAGAAGTGACTTGTTCCCAGCCACAAAAGAAGTCTGCTTCAGAGAGGAGCTCCAAATTTAGGTGTTCTTTGCTTCTTAGCCTCTAGTGAGAGTACTCTCTTACCTCTGCACACAGAAACTAGCTTTTAAGCAGCTGTTTCACACTTTAAAAGAGCATAAGACAAGCCTGCATTTGTTTTTCCAGTAAAGAAGAGAACCAATGGGCAGAGATACATTACTTTTGGTCACATGAGAAGACACAGCTACCCAGATAGTACTCGGCAGCCAAAAAGTAAATTACATGCACTTGAGTGTAATGGTCACACTTGATTTTGTAGTGCAATAAAAAATGATGAAAATAAAACAAATTCGATTTAACAACTGAAGTCCTTCAGCAGAGGACTGTAATATGAGATAAAACGCTGAGCTTACAGACAGAATATATCCACACAATTCTGTTCACTGCCTCTCTAAGAAAAGAGAAAAACATTCCAGTAAGTTTCTTAATGCAGCTGGCAGTGAGAGAGAAGAACAAAATATTCAGAAGAACATAAAGACCAGAGATAATGATCACAGGTTCAGGAGTACTTTCCATTACCTGAATGTAAAGAGGGTTCCCATGTCCAACATAGATAACAGCTCTGCTTTAGACTTGGGGAAGGAGAGGCGGTAGCGTAGGGTCTCAAAGGCAGGAACAATCAGAGCTTTCTTGGTGTTAGCTAGGTCTAGCTGGATGACAGACTTCCTGGCAAAGAAAAACAACAAATAAAAGCAGGAAAATTTTCAACTGAGAAAACCACTGAGCTTTTCAAAGTAAGTGTAGAGAATGGGCAGTAAGATACTATAAATATAACTATGGCCCATATCTTTTCCTACAGGTGCTTCAAATTTTCTTCTGCATTTGGTCTGCTGCTCTAAAAGCAGGGAGAGCAACAGAATTCCAAATGAGCTTGTGTTTGACTGATCAATGTTGCCCTGACAGACTGTTGGCAGCAGAGAAGTGCTCTACACTTGGATGGACTGGGATGCCTCTCTTTCTCCTTTCTGCTGCAAGTTGTTCAGTGCAGAGGCTGTTTTGGTGTCTGAGTGTGTGTGCACATAATGAATTTCACACAGCAGGGCTCTTTTCCAGGCAGGGGCCCTGAGACGACTGTTGCAGCAGAGGAGCAGCTTAGCAATCTCTCATCCTGCCTGCCAGAGGTGCTCAGTCTTTTCTTTCTCAACAAACTAAAACTCAAAGAAAAAGAAGTCACTTTTCCATCCCCCAATTGAATTTTACTATGCCTGTCATTAGAAATAACTCTGTCTCAATTTTCCTTTCATTATCTCCATATTTCATACCAGAAATATGCCTCTCTCTCCCTGTCAAAGTCAGTTCCCCTTAACAGGATTCACTGTCCTGGCTTTTATGTTACTGCAACAAGCAATCAAGGACAATGTTGACAAGCACAAACTCTCTACAGCCTTTTAAGTTGAAGGAATTGGGATCACTGTCCTAATAACAGAAGGACCAAACAAACCATTTTTTTAGGCCCTGAATACCTAGAATTCATTTATACCGCTGTCAGAGAAAAAGAAGATGAGCACAACTACTTAATAAAATCTGAATTTTAGGGAATTCATACCACCCTATAGGCCTGCTCTATAAAAAGCAATCTGTTCTCAGCTCCTTACTGCAAAGTTTGCATTGTTTAAAGAGCCCTTAACATATTCCAGTTAACTTTTCACAACTCAAAGATTTTAACAGCATCTTATAACTAGTTTTGTACTTTCTTCACAAGCTTCTCTCTCACCATCACTAGAGGCCAAGATATCTTCATGTCAATAGATGACTCCTTCACAATCAACATTTGTGACCTTCCAAAGCTGTTGAGCAGTGCCAGTACACAGTCTTTATGATGCTTTTAATTGTTTCTTCCCTTTTACACTTCTGAGAGCAGGGGATACTAATATAGTTTATTTTCCAAAATCTAAGTATTTCTGAGCAATCTATCACCCTCAAACAGTACAGCTTTGGGGATTCAATTCTAGAAGGAGCAGGTAACATTTGTAGTGATGCTCATCCTTTGGGTTCTGCAAGGAAACAGCAGCTTCCATTTATGGCTGTTACTATAACTTTGTTTTATGAAGAGCTTAAAAGGTCCAGGCTAAATTCAGGGCTTGGGACTGTCCAAGAGTAGGAAACAATCCTGCCCACCAAAGTTTAGAGTCTGAAGCTGACCAAAGGTGCAGCAGGCATAAGTAACAGCAGATACTGTCAGACAGGGCAACCTGTGTTGAATCTAGTGTTGAATGTGACTTATTCTCTAAGGTATGGGATATAACCACAAAAATGCTGTCAATACCAGCAATCCTTTCTGCACACTTCCTGCTGCTCCTGTCACCTGCAAATTTCATACAGTTGTCAATGCCTGAACTATTAGAAGGAATAAATTATAGTACCTTCACAAAGAAATCAGAAGGCAGAGGGAACAAAACTGATAGAAGAGCCTGAAATCACTTGCACTGTCAAAGGTCAACAGGAAAAGTCAGGTAAGTGAAGAGAAGCAGATGTCTGAAAACAAGATGCTTTAAGTGCATACAGGCAAACACAGAGATGTGGAGATATTTCCAGAGTGAAATAAAATAGCAGGATATTCTCTGCAGTATTTTCAAGAGATATGTGAGCATCTAAGGTGCATGTTGGTATGGTGGGTTGACCTTGGCTGGACACCAAGTGCCCATCAAGCTGCTCTCAGCCCTCCTCTGCTGGGTAGGGGAGAGAAAATAAGATGGAAAACAATTCATGTGTTAGATAAGGCAGTTTACTAAAGCAAAACCAAAATATTGAGTGTGCACCAACAAAGAGAAAAAGGGAAGATTATATTTTTTCCTTCCCATCAAGTGATGTCTGGCCACTTCCAGGGAAGCAGGGCTTCAGCACACATAGTGGTTGCTCCAGAAGGCAAACATTCTAAACAAAAAATGCCCTACCTTCCTCCTCCTTTTCTTAGCTTTTGTATGTACTGGAGTCAGCATCATTTGGCATGGATTCTACCCGTTCAGTTTGGCTCAGCTGTATTAGTTGCATTCCCTCCCAAGATGTTTCCTGCTCTCTGATGGGGGGCAGAATGATGGAAATACAGCACTGGTGCTGTGCCAGTGCTGCTCAGCAGCAGCCAAAACACTGAAGAGTTATCAACACCTTTCCAGCTACCAATGCAAAGCACAGCACTGTGAGGGATGCTATGGGGAAAGACCTCCAGTTCAGGTGGCAAGGTCGAAGTGGAAGGGCTCTCCCAAATGGAGCTGGGAGTTAAGACACACTCAGACAAGAAGCCCAGCAGCACTGATCTATGAGTAGAATTACATGCCCTTGAGGTGGACTTGGTGACATAACAGCACAGGCCATTTAAACTCTGATTATGGCAGGGAGGACTTGTTAGGGGAAAAAACACCTCTTATTTTCTTCTCATAACTTTGGCTGATGGTCTGCTCTGTGGACAACCAGCTGAAAATCTAACTTCTCCCCACTAGAAGCACATCTACCTTTCATTTTCTGTGGGATGACTTTTTCTCCTGTTTCGAGTGGAGGTGCTATTTGTGGGTTGGTTGGTTCTCTTACACTTTAGGAACAGGAAAATTTTCACTGTTGGTGCTGCCAGATATGCAGAATACAATGTAGGAAGTGCATTTGCTTATTTTGCAAGCTAGCACTGGGTAAACGACTTAATTCTTGCACTATCCTGATAAGGGCTGTTTTTTTGATTCAGTAGTATTGATTCAGTATCCACTTTTCTTTCCTATCATTTTCCCTAAAACCTATAAATAAGAATTTATGACTATGAAGAGCTAGCTCTCTTTGTGCTAGTGTTGTCCAGGAAACCACTTCCCAGGTATCTTTGTGTGTAGACCTGATGTGTCACTCTGACATAGTGAAGGTTGGATTAACTTTTAAATCTAATAAATTGTATTTTTCACAAAGTGGTGAAGAAATGAATCTTAAATCACAAGACTCTCCTCACGGGTTGAATGAACTCCAGCATGTTGATATATATCTTCTAATCTGCATAGTTATTTTCAAAAATTAACACAGAACTCTCATCCTCATGTAAGTAGACAGTATGATCATTCCTGTTTTCAGAGGATAGAGAAGCTCAGACATAGGAAAGTTAGCAACCTAATCCTAAAGCACTCAGAAAAAAAAAAAAGAAAAAAAGAGTCCATTAACTCAAATATGTTTCCACCATTGGAATTTACTAAGTGTTGGTTGCAATTAACAAATATGGCAGGTACTGAGCTTGTGGTCAGAACTGGAGAGTTGTCAACCCACTGTTAAGTTTATTAGAATGCTCTTCTTCCCTGCAAAAACAATGGATTCGTAGGCAATCAACACAAAAACACCAACAGGCACAATCTGAACTACCTCCCTAGCTGAGATGTTGAAAAATAAGCAGAACTACTTCACAACTAATTGTAGGTGACAGGTATAAAACCCGTGGATGGAGTTTGGATGCTAGGGCTCAATTCATGCTAAATGTGTTACTGGAAGCCAAGGGCACATTTTACACAAATGTGTCAGGAAAGAACTTTAATGCTAGCTGTGACACCTGTAGATAAGCAGCCTGTCTCACTGTTTCATGTTAGAAGTCACTGTAGGATGACCCAAACACCTTACTTGCAGCAACTAGAAGAAGCCTTTACATCTGGGGCAATGACAAGATGACCTCAGTAACTATGGTAAGCAGGAAATCTTTAAATTATATACTTCCTTTTGTACTTCACAGAAGACTGAGGCAGGACTAAAAGGGTGTTTGATGGAGATAAAAAGCTTGAAATGGTTTTACTTAGTAGCTGTGAAAAAGCTCAATTAACACAAATCTAAGTGCAAAGCAACAGATAAATAAAGGGATAACCACCAGCTCTATCACCTTCTCCTTCAAAATGGATTGTAACCTTTCTCATATGACACCTTCAAAATACATTGAAAATATTTTTAATAATTTCTTTCTTTCTGAGAATATATTATCTGCAGAGACACAATACGTAATATATGTAAATCAGCAAACTTTCAGTGAGAAGCACTTGCCTGACTTATCCAGTACAAAGTAATGCCTGAAATACTACACTATTTCCATTTGTTTATGGTTGCTCTATCTGAGGAAATAAGGAAAAAAATGTTTTACTCTCTAACGAACAATTGCTGCCATTCAGATAGATAGCACTCATCAGCTATTTGCAGAAGCAGTGGGAACAGTCAATGCAGAAAGACACAGGGTATCCATATTTAAAATAATCTCAGTGCACCTCCCTGCTACTTTGCTTAGAAAAATCATTACTGAAAAAGCCACAAAAGCCTCTAGTCCATATTAAAAAAAAAAAAAAAAAAATCAAATCTGATCACTTTTTAAAGAGCTGGTAGTAGCAGATTAGCAACTTCAATATTCCCAGGCAAGAGACTCTTCAGTCAGAGTGAAGGTGGGATGGGCCTTAAAAAGGCTGGCAGAGTAACACAAAGTCTCAGAGGCAGCAGCTCTCAGAGAGCATCTCTATTTTTTTCTGGAACACCACCAATGCACCATCATGGTGTGTTTAGTTCTGTAATACAGTATCACCCTATAAGCATTATTTCTGTGATTGTAACATCTCAAGGAAATGGTGGTACTTCATTCTGTCCTCTCTCCTCTCTTCTTCCTTTCATTGCTGGATCCCATCTGTGCACTGTGAAGCAGCATGAGAGAACAAGTTCCTTTTCTAGCACTGAATGTCAGTACCAACAGCTGCCATCCTTACTGTGTCCAGCACTGATCTGAAGAAATGTACCAGCATGCAACACTACCATAGAAGAACAGAGAAATTAAGAACAGCTCTTTGTCCACATATCTGGAGACAGCTAATGTGTGCAAGGGACAGAATAACTTTGGAGTGCCCTTAGCATAACTTGAGAAAACTGCAACAAATAAGAGGGAAACAGGTTGACACAGTGTGCTAATACTTCAATGATACAACTGAAATTCAGCACAATGAATGTCATTCTATTCTATTCTATTCTATTCTATTCTATTCTATTCTATTCTATTCTATTCTATTCTATTCTATTCTATTCTATTCTATTCTATTCTATTCTATTCTATTCTATTCTATTCTATTCTATTCTATTCTATTCTATTCTATTCTATTCTATTCCATTCCATTCCATTCCATTCCATTCCATTCCATTCCATTCCATTCCATTCCATTCCATTCCATTCCATTCCATTCCATTCCATTCCATTCCATTCCAGGAAGGCATCTCTAAAGGTCATCTAGCCCAATCTCCCTGCAGTGAGCATCTTCAAAATAGATCAGTTGCTCAGAGCCCCATCCACCCTAACTGAGTATTTGCAGGGATGGGGTACCCACCACCTGTTTGGGCAATCTGTACCAGTGTTTGCCATCCTTATTGCAAAAAACTTAACTCTTTGCATCTCATCTAAATTTCTCCTCTTTTAGTTTAAAACCATTCATCCTTGTCCTATCTCAACAGGTTCTGCTAAAAATGTTTGTCCCTATCTTTCTTATTAAGCCCCCTTTATGTACTGGAAGGCCATAATAAGCTCTCCCTGAAGCCTTCACTTCTCCAGGCTGAACAACCTTAACTCTCTGATCCCTTGCTCACAGAAGACATACTCCACCCGTTTGAACAGTGAAATTGGCCCTGTACATGTTTTACAGAGTTAAGCCTGAAACAAAGGAACTCCTCCATAAGTTCATGACACCAGAAGGCATATTTCCCTTTACATTCCAAATCCCCAGGCTTATGAACTGACAGGGAACACCTACAGGCAGGCCCTCAGTGGAACACTTTGATCAACTTTTACCAAATTAGAACAGAGATGAAAAGCAAAACTGATCAAGAAAAAGGAACTGACATCCTCCTGTCTGGCCACAGGGTGTCCTCCTTGCTCTATGCTTTGGCCTCAGATGACCAGCCCCTGCAGGGGAAAAAGGTCTTTATTAAAAAAACAAGGTCAGTTAATGGATCAGAAGTCTGCAGTTTGCTCAGCCCAACCTGCTCACATGCAGTATGATACAATATACACTGATGCTACTCCTCCCAGTTCCTTATGACAATTATTTTGTCTTGACAGGTCCTGGCACTGTAATCATATTTTTGAGCTAGTTAGACTCATCACCCTCTTTTCAAGATAAAGAACTGAATTAAGAGTGTGTCACATGGACAACAAGTTCAGTAATGCTCTGCATGTTTTTTCTGTCACTGATATTAAGAACCAGAGATGTTTAGAGAAACTGCCTGGTTCACATCTCTGCTAATAAACTATGCTCTTGGACATTTAATAATACTTAACCCAGTTCAATTTTCAACTTGGTTATTCTGCAGCCCCTGAGGAGATTATTCTAATGGCTAACAAGGCTCACATTCAGACCTGTTTTTTTTTCTTTCATAACCATTTTGCTTTACTTTCCACTTACAGTCCCTTCCTCTACTCCAAAAATTTTTGTGCCTTGCCGGACATTGTCGTACCTCAAGTACTTATAAGCTGCCATTTCCAGATCTTTGGGAACAAGTGAGAAGGGTGGGGTGTGGAGAGGCTGAAGTCATGAGTGACAGTGGCAATTCCCTCACTGCCTGCTACCTGAGGTACTCGTAGAGCCCATACATGGGCAGGAAGTCGATGTCGGACAGGAACATGTAGGGGGTGCTGATGTGCTTCATGGCCACGTTCCTGAGCAGGTTCACGGGGTAGAACTGCCCCTCCTTGTAGACGATGTGGTAGCCGACGTTGTGGCGGCTCATCAGGACCTCGGAGCCCTGGGCGTAGCGCAGGAACTGCTGGGCTTCCGCATCCGACAGGTAGAGCGCCAGGCTGATGGGACCTTCCCAGTGCTTGCAGATGGCTTCGAGCATCTGGAGCCTGCAGCAGGAAGGGCAGAGTGAGACAAAGCTATTTCCCTGGCTGGGACTCTGTGCCTGCATTCACCTGATCAAATGCAGGCATCTCTCTCTAAGTGAGACAGATTTGGGACACTTCATATGCTCTGGAAAGCAGTAAATATTTCTACAGCATAATTCATTATTTGAGATGGTGAGTTGAGGTCTCCTTCTGGACAGATGGACTGCACTCCGGCTACCTCTATCTCACCCTAGATCAGATACCTAAAGCACCATCATTTCCTGTCTAAAGCTTTGATGCCACAGGAAAACCCACATGGATAACAGGACTGTCTGGTGGGAGCTTTGAGCAGTTGCAGGGATCTGTTCATGTGGATCTACTTACAGGATAGGGGGCTCATAAACTTCAACTGTCTAGTGCCCAATTCACATTTCAGGTCAAGCTATTTCCACACAGTTAACACTCTACAATTCTCTTCAATAAGTTTGTGGAATTCAGAGGTGACAGATTGTTTTACCTCCTGTTTAGAAAAACCTTCCCCAAATTTTGCAAGGCAGTTAATCAGACCTTAAAGGCTGTTAAAAGAGGTCAAGGGGATACTGACTTAGGTGAACATGCTCATTAGAAGAAGGCTCGCTGTCAGGGAAAAGGACAAAAGGATGACACATTGATAGAAATGGGATTTACTATTAGTAGGGAGTAAGGAGGGAAGGACAAACACAGCATTGCTGTGGAATATCAAAAGAACATTTCAGACAAAACCATCACTGAAAGTACTAACTTGTATATGTTTAGCACTACCTCAAATTTCATGAAATCATTTTTAAACAAGTTGTATTGATGTATATTTTAAAAAATCCCAGCAGTTACAATACTATTGATGAAAATGACAAGAAAAGATTTCATATGCTCACATAAATCAAACCCAACTTAGTCAAAATCATTTAAGTACTTTGGGTAATTTATTGCCTAGAGATTGAGATGTGTCACCCAAAACCACAGCAAGGACTGATTACATAGCCTCTTGATTTAATATGAAGGGAAATGATCAATGCAGCCTAGCCAGATATTCTATTAAAAACTGGGAAGAGTAGATGGTGCAAAATTATTATCTTCACTCAGTTCCAAATGCACATTACTGAATTTTTCCTATTAATATTTATACAAAAAGCAGGAAAAGTTTTCTGCATTATCATAATCTGAGAAAATAATTTCCCCCTCCTATTATCTCCCTAAGATTTGCAAAATAAAGGAATGATATACCAGTAAACACACAGTCTGACTTAACATTAATAGCTTTTTTCCAGCATTTCTCAAAGATTGAGATGATACCAAGATGATATAATCATTTTTTCTTAGATATGAGATATTACCTTACTAGTCTATACCTGGAACATCATTCTCTTTTTATCTGTTATTGAAACAAAGACTATTATCAGCCTGAAACATATAGCTAAATTTGAAACACAAATCAATATAAAACTATCTAAAAGGTATGCAAAGGGTCTAGAATTGTGATTACACAAATAATACATAGGGAAAAAAATACTGTTTTTTGCCTTTTACCAATGTAGTACAAATCTGTTAATCAGGCGACTCCAATCTGTCAGCACTCAAATTTAGGGCATTGTTTTAAAAATGGAAAACTTGCCTAGTTAAAAATGCAGCAAAATGCCTTTTAAGGACTCACTGCAGTGGACATATAACTTATTTAAACAGCACACCTGATAATGCAAAGCTTTTCATGGTGCTGAAGAGGAAACTGGATTTTGGTGGTACAAATTTCCAGCTGGACACCTTAGCACCTTTCAGAATCCTCCATTTTACTGTGTTGTTCTCATTGGCAGGCTCTACTTCCATAAATATGATACAGTGACTGCTAGGTGATTCTCCATAATCCGCTCTCTGTAAATTGTTAAGTCTCCTTTGAACACAAAACTTAGAATTCTGAATTTCTAAGCACAACACTACCAACTTATTTGGGTTTTTTAAAGTGGTCTTGAGGAATGCGTTCTCTTAAGGACTCTGGAGAAAACAAATGTACTGCTGTACTGCATAATAATGAGATCATAATTTAGTTGGTAATTTTTTTAAAGGTCTTTTCAGTGAAGTGAATTTTGTTGTAATTCAATTGTTTTGTGAGATTCTTTATTTTTATTTTTCTTCTTAAGAATACTCAACTGATTTCCAACTCATTCTTGCTCAGATTTCAAGCAGTGTGTTGCTAATCACATCTTTTCCCATTCTGATCTCACATTTTTTAAAATCCTACCATGATTTCCACACCCCAGGTACATACTGAGCCTTTAAAAAGCCTGCCTAACCAAAACATGTGCATGAATATCCCAGTGAGGCAACCAAGCCATTATTCCAGGAAATGTCATCACTGCAAAAGATGACAATTACCCAGTAATGAGCAACCCTGAATGACATCTGTCTCAGAGCATCCATCTAAAGACAATAATGCTGTCTTGAAAAATGCATCCCTCTCTTCCATCCCTCAGGCCTACAGGACAGGCAAACCATGCCTGTCATGACAGTCATGTCAATCTCACCTCCAACAGGACAAGGGGAGCTACTGGGAGTTGTTTTTTTGCTTTTCCTCATCTCCAATAATAATTTCAAAGAATAATTCAGAAATGTAGTGTACGGCACATTGTTTATGTACATTGTTCATGACATCTTGCATCTGAGACACTATTCTTAAATGTCTACAGTTGTGCCCAAGGAGTTTAATAAAAGTGGTTTAAAGAAGATGGAAAAGATAAGGCAGTAACTGAAAGATGTGAAAGAAAACAAAGCAGCTAAGCAGCTCTTTGGTAGGATATTATTTATTGATCTCAGCTGAAAGAAAGTATTTCCAACTCAAATCAATAATTTATAGCAACACACCAGTGAAGTAGGGAAGATTTTTCCTGCACAGTTCCAGCATGGCTGTTCCTCCTGAATAAAAATGTGTGGTTCTGTCTATCAATAAAAACATGTGCCCCAGTGAGGATCCAGAAAGGGAAACAGATGCTCAGACTTTGCATCAGTGCCAGTGAATCCACACTGAGCCCCAGTTCATTCTTTTAAATTAAATTCTGGTGGGGGAAGTATACCATGTGCACACACTGGCTTTATTAATTTACTGTGGCCCTCACGCAGAGTCTGGCTTAATTTATTCCTTTATTTTTTTACTCAAAGGTTTGTGTACAGTTAAGAGATGTTTCCTCAATTAAAAATCAATAAAACAGACACTGATGTGCACAGCAAATCATAACACTATGTGCAGTGCTGAGGCACCAGTGGAACAGATAACCCCTTATTAATTTCTGTTTATTTTAAAAACAGGCTGTACATGTTTTGTTGATCTCAATTCTTGTAATCCTCCTGGAAAACTGCTGGCCTTCTACTTGTGTAGCAGTAGTGTTATTCACATGCCATGTTATATTCTGTATGTGCTATGCTGAAGGAAATGATCAATTTCTGTGTAATAGTCAAAGAGTTCTGGTTTTTTTTTTGTAACCCACTCTGATAGCAATAAGTACAAAGTTTGGACTAGATTTGAACTGAGAAGCTGGTGGAAAAAAGAGAACTGACAATTACAAAATTTTACTAAGCTGGCTGACCCAGACTGTGCTTTTAAGCTTCTGAAAAATGACAACTAATTGTAATGGTGGGAATCAGAAAGGTACAAGTGGAACTTGTCAGGAAATGGATTTTTTTCCCCAAATGAAATACCAGTTAAATTCCATTTCATGTCAGAACTAAAAGCTCAAATGTTCTTCTGAGAATCAACATTTGGATAAAGATGCAATGACTCTGCTCAGACGGAGATTTTTTTATTTCACACTATCACAGTTAAAAGAAAAAAAGAAAAAGTATAATTTTCAACTTCCTATTTAAAATATTCTTACTGTAAGAAAAATCACTAATTGAAATTTTCTGCAAGGAAAATGCCAATGAAAGCAAAACTAACATCCTCTAGTGCAGAAAAACATGCAAAAACTTGGGTCAGCTACAATTGCTTGCCTAATTCTATTACAAACATCTGTTTTTTCTAAGTTGCTGCAAAACTCCATGAACTAATAAAGCCTGACAATCCCAATAAGCAACAACTCCTTCAGCTCCAGGAGTCATGCTCTCATGAACTCCACTCACACAGAGCGCAGCACAGTGTGTGCACTGCACATACAACATCTAGGTTTCTATGGATGTGCATTTTTTCCCCTCTGCAAAGCATTCCACAGTCAGATTTGCCTGTAATAAAACCCTGTCTCACTCCTGGATGAGCAAGAGGTGTGGCCTACCTGTCCATTGACAGTTGTGCCACCAGTGTCACATCAGTGCTGTCTGAAGCAGGCTCGTACTCGTAGTGCAGAAAATAGAGATGCGTGCGATGGACAGTGAAGCGCTCCCGACGGAATTCGTAGCACAAGTCATCCTCGTCCAGCTCAGACAGCTGCTTCTGGAGCTGCAAGGAAAGGGTGGATGCATACATCACTTCCTTGTGATTATTTTTGCAAAACAGAGAGAATCAGGAGGCTGGGAACTTGCAGAATGATGCAACAAGGAATGGAAGTGGAACATACAGAGTAGCAGGGTTTTCCTGAGCTTCTTGTTACTGCACAGGAGATTAGAAGGAAGGGCTTGGGAATAAATTCATAATGCAGACAGGACACTGCATTATGGTCTATATATTCTATATAGTACCTGTATTACATACTTTCAAGATCCAGACTAGCAATGAAACAATGACCAATCACAGATTGAATAATCACCAAGTTTCAGAGTTAATGTTCCAATGTGATGCATAATTTCATCCTTACTAGAGGCAATGCTTCACACTAGTCACAGACATTCTCCACTAGACAACACCCAGCAGCAGATTCAGCACTGAGAGATTTCCCAGTCTGCTGCCTCTGCTGGACAACAGTAACTGCTGCTACCAGCACGTTTTTAGCTGATCATTACTCCTCCTCTTGAGATTTATGTTCTTTCCACTGCACAGCTGGCAGAAGTAAGCCTACACTTTAAATGGGATTTATGCTTCTGGATACCTAGTTTGAGAAATCTGGAGCATGATATATAACTTCTTGGCTCCCTTGAAAACCAAGCACTTTCAAACTCAAAATGGGCATCTCAAAGCAATCTAATCCCAAGTCTCTTGGATGTGTAGCTTTAAGAGAATAAAGTTTAGCCCTGGCAAAAGGTAGAAGTGAAAAACTGACCAAATGTCTATGTAGATGACCAATTCCATTCCTAAACTAATTATTTTTGGGGTTGGACTAGATGACCATTGGAAGGTCCCTTCCAAACCAAACTATTCTATTCTATTCTATAATGAATCAAACGATTCATTATATGATTTTAAAGCCAATCATCTAGCTAGGACATTGAAAATACATTAATTTAAAAGGAAAAAAGCCAGTCATACCTAAAATATACAGTAAAATGTTATGAAGATGAAATTTTTTTATGGTTTTAACATGTAAAACTGAGTTCAGTATCTATTGCTCTAAAATGTAGGTTACTAATAAAGGTATCATTTTAATATCTGACTTCTTAAAAGCATCCTGTAAGAACAATAGTCTATTAGTAAAATATTCATCAGCAGATGAGAAAACTACCCTTTATTCAGAAGTTTTACAAATTTTGATAAAAATCACAGTGCACCTCAAAGCTCTTTCATTAAAAAGATTATTGAATTATAGACATCTTTTTGTCCGGCTCAGAATGATTAAGGTAATAGTTTCACCATCTTCAAGAAGAAAAAAAAAAGGAAAAAGTAGGTATTTTTTGTTCTGTGTTAAGAAGAGCTGTTGTTCTTGGAACTATAAGCCTAATGGGTGCCATCCACAGTAATACTTCCAACTGAATGTTTTCCTGTGAAGACTGATGGAATAATTCCTGATATTTTCCTGTACATCACTCTATAATCTTCTTCTGAATAATGGAAATACCTACTTTGATTTCGATGAGTTTTGGATCAGGCTGTCACTCTTCTCTGCTATAGTTCTGCACAAATATTAAAACACCCCTCAAGAGGGACTGCTTTTAGAAAGATGAGAGTCTGAATCTCGACAAATCTTTACTCAGGCAAAACTACTGTTGATATCAAGACCTCTTTTAGGTGGAATAGAAATTAGGAGTTTTTTATGTATCCTCGGAATTTCATTCTTTCTGCTTTACAAATCATCATTCAGCTGAGCCTGCACTCTATTTTTGAAATTGCATTCATATAATATTTGAATTAAACTCGGTATTTCCAACAATGACTAGAAAGCATATAATGTCTTTCTTTCTTGAAGAGGGACAGTGTACCCTTAACAGAATTACTAAGGAGATGATTGAAATTTAAATGGCTAAAACAACAGAAACGCACATTTTAGGGGTACCTTACTATCCTTCTGAATGTACAAATGGCCAGGCCAGAAGATTTTAACTGCATAGCAGTTATTAAGCAGACAGTCACCGAATAATTACCAGATTGCTTTTGGGTTGAAAGCTAAAAGGCTACAAATACTTAATTATGAGTTCAAGAACAACATTTAGAGCTAAATTATGGCTTTGTGCACTATTGAACCCTGAGTGGGAGAAGATGAGATACAGCTTCTTAGGAATCCCATCTTTTTAATGGTGAAACTCACCAAATCACAAAGTTGGTGATGGAGGTGAAGGAGTGAACATAAAATTTCTCTAATATAATCTTTTCTACACCACACATATTATGTGGATCCATTATTTAAGACAAAGAACTCTTAGCTTGGTTTAAAGTTTGCTCCCACACTATGTATTCTTGAAAAAGGTGTGTTTATAATGGGAATGTTGGCAGATCTATGCAAACAGAGGCTTAAATACAATGCACAATCAAAGTAAGAACCTTAGTATCAGCTGGATTTGATAAAATCCACTATGGATTTTCTTCTCATGATGGATGCCTCCATAATATTGATAATGATATGCCTAACTTAGCAAAGATTCCTCAGCTGTAGAGAGACAGCATGTAATCTCATAAGAAGTACTTGAAGAGTTTCAATGCTAAGGTTACTTGCCCCTTAGCATGTGGGAAGAGTTACCCCTAGAAAAACCTCTCAGAGCTGAAAAATATCTTCTTTTCAGACTGTGTGGGGTAGATATTGTCTTAGGAAATACTGCTGTGGAAAACAACATGTGCCTTCATTAGCATCATGGTGCTACTTGGTTCAGAAATAAAAATGGCAGCCATGATATACATAATGCCCAAACAAAGAGACAAATACATAAAGAAATAGGGGCTAAATTATTTCTCTGGGACACCAGCTATGGCAGGGGATCAGGCTCCATCTCAGGAAAAGTAAGTCTTTGAAGCTAGGCTGGTCAGAGAAATTGTTTAGCCTTGATCTTCCAGGCCTACTTGTCAAACACATTTCTGTGAAATGAGGTGTTCTGTGTCCCTATGACAGATGGCAGACCCATATGATACATGGCAACACATGTACCTTTCACTGGCAAACTGGTTTCTCTGCTCATGAATCTTCCTTCCTGAGGCTGTTCCTAATGTAGGCAAACCTGTGATTGGCTCAGTTTCTTTTCCTAAACTGCTGTGTCAGTGAAACAATTCACTTTCCACCAAAATCCAGGACTTCATATCAGATGAGATCAACTGAAAATCCAAGATCTGAAGTATTTTCTGAGGAATTAGATACTAAAAAAAGATCAAAGCCCACCAACCATGTCACGCGTCTAGAGGCCAGTTGGATCCTGGGGAAGGGGATATGAGCCCTAATATAGGGTCTCTCATCAAGTGTTAAAGTTGAGGTGAGGTGACACTAGCTTCAAGTCACTTGCTCAATATCACACTAACACAACAAGAACTGAGTAGCTTAGATGAAAACTTAAAACTTTCAAATAATCTTTCCTTTTCCCAGGTGTGCCCAGTTAAGTTTCATAGCAAAAAATCAACTCAGCTTAGCCATTGAAATGAAAACTGACACCAGCCTGGGATGTAACTAAAATCTGGTTATAAACTGCAGCAGTTTCATTTTTTCCCTGTGTTGTCCCAGTTCCCACCAGTAGGCAATTTGGACTGCAACATTTAGCACTTAGTGTGTGAATTAACAGTTGCCTTTAGCATGGCATAAACAAAGCAGATGATGATGTAGAGAGGAAAAAGCATTCACTGAGTCTTGTTTTGGATGACCTACATAAAGTCCTCCTGGCCTCTCCAATGATCAGTAATAAAAGCCAGACTAATCCCACGTCAATTAAACCTTTATTCCTCCCACACCATAAAATTTTGTACATTTGCTATGGCTCAAATTGAGCCTTCTGTGAAACAAAGCTGTGCTAAGGACAAAGAGGACAGTGCTTGAGCAAACCCACCTGGCAAGAGGAATTTTGCTGCAGCATGTGAAAACCACTAATGCTCCTGCTAAATGGAAGTGATGGCTTATCCTGACTGGAAATATTCAACACAACTGAGAATGTGATTTTTAGGCACATGGCATATCTCAGACAGTTCTGTATATATAAAATACAACTTCCCTTGATCTTAGCTGCAGATGTCAGATTTGGTAGTCCTTTCCATGTCCTTTCCCCAGACCCCTGACAAACATTTTGGCTGAGCTGTTCCCAGACCCCCTTGCAGCAGTGTCTTGACAGGTAGGTCACCTTGCTTTTGTTGCCTCAGATTAGTCTTTGACCCATTCCCTCTTGGGTGGGAAGTTCTGTGGGTCTAAGTCAGCCCCAGTCCTGTGTCTCATCCCATGCTCTCTATTCAAGCAGTCTGTCAGCTCCTCATAGCTACAAGCACCCAACTGTCCTTTCCTCTTTCTGACACAAACACTCTCTCCTTTCTGCCTTTTTTCCTGGATTTAATCTCTTTTGTATGTGAATCTGTGTTTTTTCTCCTCCCTACTGGTCTGGACATCACTGAGGACAATGGATGTCCCTCAGAGGAGACCAAATACAGGTTCTTGCTGTCAGATCTACTGTCCAGTTAGAACCTGGCATGGAGGATTCAGGGGAAACAGTCACAAAAAACACCACTCTTTGTGTAGGTACCCTGCCTGCAGCATGCCCAACTCTGCTGATCCCCAAAAGGATATACATAATCTGGTCAGATGTATCCATGCACACTCCTAAGAAAGAGTCTCCAGAGACCTTAGCCTCCTTGAAGCCAAAGCAAATACTACTGGTAATGTGTAAGCCATGATTTTTCTGCATTATAATTTGCCTAATGTGTCACCAGGTTCACAGAAGACAAGTTCCTTGCCCAAAAGTCAGCTCCTTCTTTGAGGTATGGAGTATTTTCATGAAGATGTCATCAGAATTTTTGGTGTGGGGAAACCTCTAAGCTTTCCCCCATGTTTAAAAAAATGTGAGAAAAGAAAGAGGGCATAAGAGCATGACAAAAAGAAAATCCCAGTCCATGTGCTCCTCCACTTCATAGTGTTTTAAACAGTTGAAAGCAATATAATGGCAACTCTCAGGCAAGTAACAGGATGGTCTACCAGCTCAGCATTTAATAACAATAACAGTTACAATAATAGAAACAACACAGCTAGGGGAGTTGGGATTTCACCTCAAAACTGCCATGTACCATCTGTTATTACTAGAGAAAGACTGACATCACAAAATAGTAACTTTAAATTGCAGTTCTACAAATGAGGCTGTACTCTTGAAATTCAGCAGGAGCAAAGGGTACTCAAAGCATCAGTCTGACTGCAAGTTCAGGGCTGTGATACCGACTTGGAAGCTTCATTTGCATGCTACTTTTAGTCACTCAGAAATTGCTAAACTTGTTAGTAGTGTTTTTATATTGTGTGATACCTTGCTAGAATCTCCCTCTTTTCTGGTGGATACTCTAAGCTGGTATGCACAGCCTTTTGCTTATATTAAGGATCTTCGGTTTTGCACAAAAGAAGTAACTAAGTGAAAACACACTTAGTATATAAGTACACATCTAAGCAAGTGTGTTAAGGGACACCTGGAGTTTTTTTGCACTACTTCTTTGTATTGCTGATTTGAAAATTTGAGAAGAAAAACCTGCAGACATTTTTTTTCTCCTGTGTTTCCTGAAAGTCTTCTCTAATGGGATTCTACTGTCCTTTCCTTAAACTAGTGGAATCAGTGATACACTTCCCACTGATCTTGCTCCAGGCCCTTGGATCAGGACACAGGCTTCACTAACTGGGTACACTCCAATTAACTTTCAGATTTAATGCTTTGGCAGAAGTACCTGGTGAGAAGCTGTCTGCAGGAAACAAGTTTTATAAGAATGCTGAAAAGTTGAGTGTGTGCCTTGGTCTAAAATCAGGCTTACAATAACTATTTCATAGAGCAACTATAGAGATTGGCTGGAAGATCCTGTTGAAATATTTTAGGCTTTACAGTAAGTCCTTTAGAATAAAATGCTGGATATAAGCCTTAAAAGCCAACAGAAAATATTCAAATTTGAGATTATTTTAAGTTTTACCTTTTTGGATTTCCCAAAAATCTTCCACATTGCATCAAAATAAGAAAGAAGGTGTGGGAAAGGGGGAATAGCATGGAATGAGGAGGATGGAGTGATTAAGGACATTCTCTAAGGCCCACTCAAGTCAATGACTGGGTTTACAGGACGATTTGGATCATATTCTGAATTTTCTACCCAGAATGTGCACAGAAGACAAAGGGATGATTGTAATACCAACTTGAGGAGTCTGCTTTGTGTGACCTCACTCCAGCACATATTGGACAAGGGGGACTTAGGCTACTCCCAGCACATGGCTCCCTGCCTCTTCCTGCCACAAAGAGGGGCTTTTAGCTTGAATATTTTTAGGAAGAGATGAATCATTCATATACATGTAGACATACATATATGCATTTTTACATAAACAGAAAAATTATCCCAGCCTGTGTTTTTTTGCCTCCAGTATTTCCATTTCTGAGCCCTACCTGTTCTATCCATTCCTATTTGCAATGCTTTGGAATGTAGTAACCACCCTGGTTTGGTGAAACTGAAGATTAGCATCTGATTAGATCAGGACTATGCAGTACATTATCTGAAGATGGCCTTCAGACCACTTAAAATTCACTCTGTGGTATTATACTTCTATAGCAAACATTAGAAAAGTACTGGCACTTCCAAATGCATATAGACATAATATATATTGAAGCACACATGCATTCACATGCACACACAGAAGAAGGGTGAGAGAGATTAAAGTGAGGTCCAATTACCTTTTAAACTAATGCCCCTTTACATCTCTCAGGCACTGTTAAGAGTCCTTAAAAAGGGAAGATACACAATTTACATTCATTTTAAGGCCAACTCTGTACTGATGAGAAGTGTAAAGGGGCCTTAGAGAAACAGAATCAGCCTGGCTGCCATACTTCCTTTTCCCGTTCTACAGATATTTGCATTACAAATGGAATGCCTTAATTACGGGTTGAATTGTAAATAAAACATCAAGTTTTACAAATATTAAGCTGTAGAAAAGCAGTGGCTGGTATATTGGAACAAGACCTTAAGGGTATACTTTGATACAGCCAGACTGTGAGTGAGACTCACACCAAGCCACTGCTTCTCCCACAGCAGGGCTCAGTGCATTTAGTGCTCAAGTAATTCTCTCCAATTATGAACAGCAGAGCTACTCTGACATTTTTTCCACTGCTCCACAGTGCAGAGAAGCACAGGCAGCTGAAGGAGCATCTTTTACCCATGTACACTGCCTAATGTAAGAAACCTCTGTTGTGTTTTGGGGATGCCAGTCTCAGTTCAGGATAAAAAGGAAAAACAATAGGAAAAGAAAAGGTAATTCAAACAGTAATTCCTACCTCATAGATACACGACTTTATAGAATTTACAGCCTTTTATGTAACATACATGCTTATGACTCCTAATGGCAGCTATGAGTGCATCTTGTCAGACTGAAGGCTCACCTGGGCCAGCATCCTCTCTCCAGTTGTGAGCTGGCTGCCTAGGGGCGTGTAAAAGCAGGAGGAGGGTACAGAGAGGATTTCTCAGAACTCTAACCTGGACCTCAACTTGTGGTTCAAGGACTTTCAGCACCAAAGCTTAAAAGCTCCTGATTGATTTGCTTTCCAAGAAGAAATTTTTATTTTTGAGAATGTATACTTCTAGAAACATTACCTCCTGCTCAGAGCTTCATCACGTTGTGAGTGAAATGTCTTTGTTTTCAACCTGCTACTTGCTATTTCCACTTCATGCCCCCTAATTCTTGTACAGGGAGGAAGGACAGTGGTTTCCTCCTTACAAAATGATTTGCTTCTGAAGATAATCCTGCAACAGATCATGGGAATGTGCTGTATTTAACAGGACACCTGTGACACTGTATATGCTACAGCAGATAGATCAAGAGTAGTTTTCAAGATAATCCTGTTCTCAGGGTCTCATAACTTCAAAGCTGAAAGTTGCTTACTATATTCAACAATAAAAGGACATAGTCAAGTTTAGAGGGGAGTTTCTATCAAGGGCAACTAATACAAATGTATTCTCGTAAGTGATTACTCTTAAGTTTTCTGAAGTTGGATTTTTCCTACATCTGATTGTTTCAATAGAAGGCTGTTAACTTTTTTGGTGTCTCCTGGCAAATCAGGAATCATGTATTTTTGTATGTCTAGCTCACTCTTTTCCAGTATCTTTATATATATATATATATGATTTATAAATGGAGGAATGAGTTACATTTCTTTTTCAGACACAAGCCATAGCATATACCATATTGCACTTTACTTGACTTGAATAAGAAACAGGCTTGAACAGTTAGTCATTTCCAGTGTCTGTCAACCAGATACAAGATCAGTAAAATGTGCTGTTTTAAACTTTAGGGACTGCCATTTACAGCAAGTACTTGCATTTTCTCTGTGCTGCTCCCTGGGAACTTGTTGTTTGAATAAATCTGTTTATTAAGGATTTATAGAGCTGTGGAAAATACAGCAAGAAGTCTCTGACTACATTCACGCTCTTTGAATCCACACAACATATTGTGATTTCAGTACAATTTTAACCTGCATTCTCAAAATGTGATAAAAGTGTGTTATTGTTGTCTTTCTTTTAATGTCTCAGTTACCTTTTCTCTTCCTGTTCTACCCTCTATTCTGTGGTGAGGCTCTCAGTGCTGTTCTGTCACACTGAGCTCACTTGACTGTCTAAAAGCCTCTTGCAGAGGACTTTCTGCCTCCATGTGCTTTTGCTCTGGTGCTACACTTGCCTCCCTTCTCTCTCACAATTAAGCCCCACTCCTTTCAGAAGACAATGAGATGGTAAAATAAAGTGTCTGGGAAGCTGTGCCTTGGGTTAAAATATAGCTATCCAATCTCTTAGTGCTATATCTAAAAATATGGGAACGGCATCTCCTGTGGTCATTTTATTCACAGGCTAAATGGAAACACTGCCAGCCTCAATGATGACATTGATTGTCAATTACCTCTTAATTGCTAACGTGTACATGATGCTGGCTTTGCTTAATTGCTTTTTATATAGACAACAGTGCATATTTTAGAAATATTTTTTTCTTGAATAAAACATTACAGATTCCTTTTTATTTCCTTTCAGACTATGTAGGCAAAATTGGTACTTGGTCTACAAATCTCCAGAGACCACATTATACACAAGGAGTTCATCTGGGTATACATCTGGGTATAAACATTTCAGTTACCAGTTTTTTACTTCGGAATTACATGTACTAATGCACAGGCACATACACACACGCACATCTGTGGGTAAACATCCTTGATTTCAATCGTTTTCAAAAGATTTGCTTAGTCTGAAAGGTTCTGATTGCAAATTTTATGCAGATACACATAAACATAGCTTTGATTGGTTAAGGGATACACAGAAAAAACTGGCAGTCTTACAGCCTATGTGTACCTTAAAGCATTTGCTCATTCTGTCTACAGCACAGCAAAAATTCACAGACCTAAATCCAGCAGTATCTTGGAAAATCTTGGTATTTTCCTTTCTTCTTCATTATTTGTGCATTAGTATCTACCAGGCAAAACTGACATCACTGTATATTGAACAAATACACAGCAAGAAACAAGACCTCCTGGAAAGTTACAGGTCTGCCATAATGAATTCAAAACACAGCCCTGGCTACTAAAGAAAAAATTAACTCTATCCCAGCTGAAACGAGGACAAGGTTTAAGGGTGAGATTTACAAAATTGCCTAATGGAGTAAGAGCCCAAATCCTCATTTTCAGCTTGTGATGTTACCGCTGTTGGGGATTTTAAAAGGGCAAAGTAGACAAAACAAAGCAGCAAAACCCAGGGTAAAGATGGGATTAATACAATGATTTTACAGGTGAGGAACTGAGGCACAGAGAGATTAAATGATTTGCACAGTGTCACTTTGGGAATCTGAGCATTGCCTTAAATTCTCCTGAGTTCTACCACCTGCACTACCCCCACAACTAACTCCAAGTCTTCAGAAATCCTGTGCCTTGTATGAACCACCCTTTGTATCAAGCCTTAGACATCCCACTTACATTTTCACTGTTCACATCTGCTTCACTGGGGCAGCCAAAGAGTTCCCGTCTCAGCAGATTCCCGTCATATTCCAGGAATGTCAGGTAGAGGTTGCGGAAAAACTCCACATGCTTGTTTTTCACTCGCAGCTTCTTTGGCGAGTTCCAGTGTATCACCTCAGAGGGGAAAAGGAGAAAAGACATCCTGCTGTTAGAATATAGATCTGCTTTATCTGCTCTTTTTATGTGTGTTCAGTGTGCTGCCCTCTTAAAAAGAAGGAAAAAACCCCAAAACTACCCAGACTTCCTCCTGGTTTTTTATAGGGAAGGCTTTGCCATGTCTTCCACATGTAACTGTACATTCTGAAGGTGATGTGCTTGGAAACCCTGCCATGGTATCACCTGCACATCTGAGTGAGGGTGCTAGTCTATGCCGAGAAGCAGCACCTTGTAAGTGCTTCCACAACTCTAATCATGGAGCTGATAGTTTATGGACTCTGCTGAAGAAGGACAAGGGAAACAGTAGGTATTAAACATTAATCTCAGATTTCCACATGACTGTTTCTGCTAATGAAATTGATTCCCTGTTTCAGGCCAGGCAGGCCTTTTTCCTGGTTAGGTATCAAGAAGAAGCAGTTTGAAATTAATTCCTATACTCATTTAAATAGTTCAAAAAGGACTGAATTTAAGCTGACTTCCTTTTTGAAGCCATTGCTTCATTTAAACAAGACTGATCTCTGTTGCATTAACAGAGCACAGTGATGCAGTACAACTTATCATCTGAGTTCCAATTTCTAGCTGGTGTTTTTCCTCTGCTAATGGGAGATGACTGTCACAGTGGCCTAGACTTAAATTGTAATGCTGGCATAGAGGGCCTGATCCTCATTAGCACTGATGCAACTTTGCACTGCTGCCAGTGTGAATGGGAATGGGGCCCTAAGGAAAAACCAAAGGGAGTCGATAGCAGCTTGCAGGAATGATTTCATTTTATAGAGGCTATATTTTAGACATCAGAAAAAAATCACTGAATACTTTGTATTCAGTTTTATTCCTGTGACTTCCAAAGAGGTTAAAAACAAGAGTCTCCCTTGGGAATGTTTTCAAGCTTGGAAGTTCTTTGAACCCATTAAGTTATTTGTGTGAAGACACCGTATCACTCATGCAGAGCACAGAGCTGCAGCACCCTGTTCAGCTTTGCTCTGACCATCACAGCTCAGGGAGGGAACACACCGAGCTGAGGCACAGCACATACAGCAGGAGCAGCCCAGACAGGATGAAAACAGCTCCCTTGGTGTCAGCAACACAGCTCCACAGGAACAGGGAGCTCTCTGAAAACCCAGTATTTGCTGCTCAGTGAGTGACTGGATGAGGAAAGAGCAGGATGCAGCCTGAATTCTACCTGGACTACAGCAAACAACACGGCTGCTCCACTGAGTATTTACACTGCCATAAAAGCTATGGCACTCTATTCTACCTACCCAAAACCTACAAAATATCTCCTGATAAGAAAAGCTTAATCCATTCCTGGGATTTCACTGCTAAGCCTACTAGGATGTCAGAAAACCATACAAGCACTTAAAAAAAAGTCCCTGTAGGGAAAGAAGATAATTTCAGTTATTGGCAAATTGCTTTTTCCAGTTATAGGAACACTTAAATAAATATTATGATGTTTCTACACACTGCATACATTTGGGAAGTTATTAGATATTTGTCCCAGGTAATGCTATATTCTTTGCTAGTTTTACATTTGTCCAGATGTTCAGAAGTGTAGCATAACTGTGCATAACATGTTGCTGCACCATGTGGTGAAAATACAGACCACCACATAAGTGAAAAGAGCTTTGGGTAGGTAAGGGCATAAATTTAAGGTAACAGATTTTCTCCACTGAGAAACAGAACTTCAAAATCTCCTTTCTTTGAAAAGAACTTGACATATTTCCCCCACTGTATTTAACTGCAGCAAAATGCATTAATGCTTGAAAAAAATCTTGGCAACTGAATCCTGCTTTAGGGAAATGGGCACATGTAACATAAGCACAAGGCTGAAGGAACCCAAAGGGCTATTTCATAGTTTTACAGGGTACCAGCATGCATTTTGACAAGCAGGCATAGAATGGAAACTTGTACTTATGTAACAGTGGATCAAAGAAAGCTAAGAGGCTGGCAAATGGGACAAAAATACTTGTTAAGAAAAACCTTTTGTGTGCTTTCCATACTGCTCCTACACTTCTTGTGTTCCCTTCTGAATACTCATCTTCACAAGTATCCTAATGCAGCTGAGCACTCTGAGGACCCAGAGACCTAGGGACCTTGAACACAGACATGGCTAATGATAATAACCTCAGAAACTTTCACAGGACAGGCTCCTTGCTACTGCAGGAAATTCCCATCAGCACACACAGTGTCACATCACAGCCAGGCACTTGCTGATGTCTCTACCCAGTTGTGTGGGAGATGGTTTCAGACCCAGACTGTAACTGCAGCTGTCAGTGCAGAGGCTCTTTGCTGCAGTGCTTCAGGATGTGTTGTGTGTATAGAAGCTGGTAAGTGTCAAGGGCTTAGCTGGTGGTTCAGATCTGATCAGATTTGAAATATGTCAGGATGCTGCATGTACAGTGATGTGGAGAGCTTGGAGTGAATTGCATAAAGCTGAATGGAGCTGATGACTACCCAAAAAAGCTGATTTTTTAATCAAGTAGGACAGCACGGGCCAATGTGTGGTAAAATGATGTGCTAAAGAACATCAAGGAACTATCCAACTATCAGGATGACCTGAGGTAAAAATACACAAAACAGGCCTAGCAAAAGAGCAGACTGCTTTTCAAGTAACACAATTAGATAAATACTATGTGATATATGAAAGAATAAAAAAGAACAGCGAGTTACAAAAAGCAACAAGACTCTTGTCTTGTATATCAGTGACCACTGATATACAACATTACTTCCAAAGACCATATCCTTTTTTATGTCAGGCCACAAACTCACATTCAGTTCTGGCTCTCTGATACAGTCTATTGCACCATCAGATATGGCAGAATTTGTGCAGGCAAAGACACTCTTGTATAGACTGTCATGGGCATCAGTGAGGTACATGATAAAGACTGCACAGGTAAAGCCATGGCCACTGAATTAGAGACTTTATTGTGCACAACAGTAAATTGATTGGAGAAATAAAAAAGAACAGTTGGCAAGAGACTACAGGGAAATCAGAAGGAAAGGAAAATCACTTTGTTTGAAGACTCTTATCTCCACATTAAAAAGAGAAAGTGAATCTAGAAACTGAAAATCTCATTATTCCAAAATCCCTTTTCCAAGGCTGGATAGCATCACAATACTGTGTTTATTTCTTCTTCTAGTTTCTAAACTTTTCCAAAGCTCTGCTGGCTTACAGAGGAAACTGCAGCTAGAAATATAAAATTCCAGTGCCATCATCTGGGTAGACACCTCAGGAACCTTCAGGCTGACCTACAGATCCTTCCTACTCTTGATCACAGCCTCCTGAGAACTATGAGAAAATACAGTTCCTTCATCTTCATTTAGCAATTTAAGTACTGAAAGATGAGAACTTAAAATTCCACATCTATTTAACACTTGGTTAGTCGTCATTAAGCAATTTGGCACTATCCACATTTCTGTTAATACCATCCTAGTTAATCAGCAACCATTACCATTCCCTGATTACACACAGCCAGCCTCCTGGAACACTTCCCTATGCTTGTGGCCTAAAACAGGCTAACTGCACCCCTAGTTCCCATTTATTCCCCAGGTTCTGACCCAAGGCACTCAAATGATGGCACAGTGGGAGCCCCATGCACGGGCATTGGGATCTGAGATGGGAGGGAAGAGAGGATGTTATATATGCTGGGGGGGTCTAGGAAGGCTCTAAGGACAGTTATCTGGATGGAAATACACTGGGAACAAAAACCCTAGCAAACCTCCTTACATCACCATCTGCATTTGATCTCTGGGGACATTAAGTATTTCAAACATGATGTTCAAACCACTAAACAATAAGTGTGAACACAACATTATTTCTATAGGTACCTTTAACCATTTTTTTTTTCCCTGAAGCATTTTCCCTCACAAAAAGTAGCATTTAGCCAAATGTTTCCTTAACTACAATCTCTTCAGTTTTTTCACCCAAAGACACATCTTGATAATTTCTTGCTCTGCTTCAGTCCTTCCAGAATCAGAGAGCACAGGATATCTATAATTATATACCTGCTCTCCAGGCTGAAGGGCAAGAAATAAGAATAAATTAAGCTTAAATTTCAGCAAGAAGAAGTTTAATTTTGCAAGGCACTGAACAGATATCCTTAATTAAGCCCATGAGCACTTCACAGTTTAGGTAAACAAGTGGCATTTTGTAAACAGGAAGCTTTCCTGCTGAAAAACTAGACTCCTTGCTTAGGCAACCAGACCTTTCCCACTGAAACCAGTAGGAGTTAAACATTTGGCAAATCTGCACAGTACAGCCAGCTATTATATGTCACTTTAATGCCATCTCAATAGGCTTTTTTAGAAGTTTAAATATGCCCCAAATCACACTGCAAATATGCACCACATGTGTAACTTATGCCATGATTAGAGATGTCTGGAAACTTTATTTTTAAACTGTGTTTTATCAGAAATAAATGGTTTAATAAAAGATCCAATTTCCTCAGAAAGGTTTGTATACTTTATAAAAATGCCATCACAGAGATTTTAATGTGATATTTCTAAACCACATAAATGGAGGAGAATTGGGCTGGAGTAGCCAGCAACCCTAAGGTCCAGGCAGTGCTTTTGGATGTGGGACTCAAATCCCTGCCCTGCCTAGTTTGGTGCCCATAGTCCCAGGGATTGCTTTACTCCCCTGCTTACTGCCACTGCTGTATGGTTAAACTGACAGACTATCCCTGCCCTGGACTTTTCAAAGGTTCTTCAACTTCTTTTCCTTCAGCTTCTGTGCCACTGTTTAATGAGAGGCCTCCTGCCTACAAAAACACCCCTCAAGCCCCTGGTGCATGCCATGTCCTGTTTGGCAGGCCAGGAGCACCTGACTGACTCCAATGCTCACTCTAAGGAGAGGTATTGTTTACCTGGAGCCCTCACTCCTCTCACTGCAGCTCTTCCTTTGCTGGCATTAAAAGGTGCAAGGCTGCAGAATGCCACAAGTGCTGCAGATTAGAGCAGAAGTGCTTGGGCAGGGAAGCTCAGGGACTGCAACACCCCCAAAGAGATGAAATGGGTCATGTCTGAGGCAGAGCTGAAATGATGCATCTCAGTTATGGCAAAGAAGCTGCTTAAACTTCTGTAAGCACTATCACAAAGTCATCCCAGTGTGGAGGACATTCCTAGGGAGGACACAGTGAATCACAGAACACAAGTTCCCAATGAGGAATTTATGAGGTTCATTATTTATCTATCTGCTGATTTAGTACCAGTTGTATTCAAAACCAGTTTGAAAAGCCATCAATAGGTTGTAAAGCATTTTTCCAAGTTGGAGTGTGCGTAAATTCCAATAATTTGATACATTCCCACTGAAGAGTCCAGCATCTGATTTTTGTGGTTGTGAATTACCAGATTGTCTGTATGTAAATAGCATCTGTATCCTTGACAACCAGACTTTATGACTGACTCATTCAATGAGGTCATGATTCATTGTCAGAGGTATCAAAATTCATTATCTTCTTTCACAGTATTTTTTCTGCCATTAGGCTTGTGTCAAATCATAGTAACTGAGATTTCCTTACAAACTACTAACCAAGAAGCAAGCAAAAGCAGGGACTAACCCAGCAAAAGCAATTCATAAATGAACATCAGATTCAGACTGATCCCTCATAAAAAAAATAAAAATCAATAAAATGGGTAGAGATCAAATTTAACGACGTCTAAAAGGAGAAAAAGATTATTAGAGTCCTTTTCAGGCAATGTGAAATATTCAACTGCTCCCTAAGCCTTGCATAAATGTGAACAAAGCAGCAAAGAAGTGTCTGCACACACACACACACAGATCTCTGACCAGCTGCCAGCCCTGGGGGTCCAAGCTTACTTGACACAACACTGTGTATAAGAGATGACAAATCCTCAACTCCCATGGACTTTGAGGCCAGATGAAATTAAATCAGCACCTTTTCAGTCTGACAGGAGGAATGCACTGTTTTAGCTGAGGAATACTTGACTGGGTCAGTTTTACCTTTGAATTTAAATGTATCCAGTCACTTCCTTCTTTCCTATGCTATCCTTCTTTATCCCCAATGCAAACTTTAAAATCTGTCTTCCCCTCTTACCCTGAAGGTTTGTTTTACCTTCTTTCTCATTCCAGTCTTACCATGAAATACAGAATGTGCCAAATCTGTTATGTTGTACCAATTATATTAAAGGCCATGGAACTGACAAACTTGGGTGATTTTAAGAGCAAATTTTTTTTACTTGGGCTAAGAACATTTACTAATTTTTGGGAGACTCATATACCTAACCAGCTGGTTTCTCTACAGAACTAGAATTTTGTTAATTTTTATAATGCAAATTTACAACTTTAATTTGTCTTAGCCTTTTTTATTTCTTTTAACAGTATAAAGAATTTTAAACAGTGCTGCCTGAGGGCCAGTTCTTTAACTGCTCAATATGGGAAAAGCTTTATTGAAACCATGGGGTTTTATGTGCACTACATACATACATGGCCTCTCTTTCAAGGCAATGAATTAGAGCCCTGATTTAGTATGGGGATAATTTTAGTAGTGTGAGTAAGTCCAGTTTACCTAAAGAATTTGTTTATGTGTCTGCACCCCTTGTTGAGTTAAAATACCTCAGACCAGAAAATCAGTGGGGAGTATAACATATCTTAGATTTCACTGCCTGTGCTGTAATGGAACTGACAATGTGACACAATATACAGCAATAAACAACCAAGCCTCAATTACAGTTGTAAAGATAAATTTGTTAATTGACAAGAAAGAAAGGATTTAATTAGTTTTTAAAATACTTCAGTCAAATGCTTACTTGTAGGTATTGTATATGAGGTAGATGTCCCATACCTGAAGCAGATTAGTTAATACCATCACTGGAGTCAGAAGATCAGATGTCTGCTCTGAGGTGAGCTCCACCAGCCTCCAAACCACTCACAGAGATGACACTTTGGCTGTTTAAATCCAGATGTACAGCAACACTGAAAGCACCTTACACTCACCCTGCCTGCCCATCAGCTGCCTTGCCAAGAGGGTATCTTCTCTTGTGGGTTTGTGTTTTATCTGCCACTCCTATAGGCAGAGGCCCTGTGGTGACTCAAACCATGTTTAGGCAATGGAACCAAACCCCTGATCCTTGTTATCAGCTTCAGTATCTTTTCCTCTTATAAATGGCTGTGTCTTTACCTTGTGCTGAGTCCAATCTGACTGTCTCAATTATATAAATTAATATCACCTTCTAATTCACAGCAAAATACTGTGATATGTCATTGGTGGGAGGTATAATTTTCTGAAGTTCCTCTTTTAGGAAACATTTATCTGTTGCACACCTTTCTTTTTGTTTGCAATCACTGTCATACATGGTTCTCAACATGAATGCAGTGCTAAAATCTCTACCAGCACTTTGTTACAAGGCATAAAACATGATGCTTTTAAAGTACCTGTGTTGATCCTGCCCTACAAACAAATATTATAAACCATTTAGTGATGAGTGCATTGACAGAGCAGTGATTTAACTTTAAAAGCAGTCTATGGATCACACCTGAATAGTCAGTTGTGAATACCTCATATATGAAATTCAATCAATGATGGCCAGTTTTGAAGGTCAGTTAACCCATGTAGAAGAATTTCTGTCTCATAGAAGTGCAGCCTTTGTAACCAGTGTGCTGAGGGTGATTGATTTTCTATATTCATCCAGTATCTGGTGTTCATATTGAACACTCCTGCTGTTACTCAACAAATTGCTACAAGGGAGAACTTGGTTAGATTTAGGATATATGTTGTACAAAAAGGGTGGCCAAACTCTGGAACTTGGGGCCAGGGAGCATGTGAAATCTCAGTGTTTGGAGATGTGACACTCATCTGTACAAGGTGCTGAGCAACTGGGTCTCTGCTGATACTGCATTAAGGGGGGTTTGGATGGTCTCCAGAGGGCCCCTTGCAACTTCTTGCACAGTTTTGTGCCTTTTTTTTTTTTTTTTAAACATTGTCACAACATAAATCCAAATATATAAACCTTAACTGAATTTTAAAATCAGTCACCAAAAACTAATTAATATTTACTATGTCTGATACCACTAGTCTGCTCTGATGGAATCTACTGCTGTAGAGTCTCAATCTAACCTGGACAAAGCTCAATCAAGCTTCAATTCTGAACTCTCTGCATGTTACATTTGTGTCTTTGTGTCCAGTCTTTCAAAATGGCCCCAGCACAATTGATGTTCATTTACCCATATCCATTAAAATTCATCCTGCTTTTATATTCTACTTGCTAATAGTGAAAAATGTGCTATTCAACTGGCACTATAGCTTCATTTCATTGAATTAACAGGTTTTTACTCAGCCTTTTTTTTTTTTTCCAGGACAAAACCTGGAAAAATGAATGGCAACATGACTGGGTTAAATGTATACACAGGCACAATATGGAGTGAGCAAGGTCTTTATATTTCTGCTAATGCATTTCCAGCTAGGGTCTGCCCAATCCTCTCTGTGAATTTAAATCTACGAAATTATGTTCAGTAAAGAGTTTCAAACTTGTCCAGTACAAAAAGGAAAGGTTTTGTATTCTTAGTCTAGGAAGAGCTAAGACCTGGGAGAGCAGTAAGAATTCAGTTATAAGCAGCACTGGCACAGGTGGCAGGTACAGAATGTAAGAAGGTAAAGCACTTCTTTAACCAAACCCCAAAGCAGCATCTATATTTGAATTTTCTAGTAGCAGTCAAAATGCACAAAGCCAAAGTCACATTTCCTTTCCCTGTCTGGTGTCTTCATAAACTGCATGTTAGTTTTTCCCCCCTTCTCAAGGCAGCTCATCTTTCTCTGGCAGCAGTCCTTCATTCTGTCCCAAGGGCACCCATCCAACCTCCTGTGCAACTTACCTTCAGGTCAGACACATCTCTGTAGCACTGCTCAGAACGGGTGTGATCAGAAAGCTGCACATTCCAGAAACATGGCAGCTGGTAGACAAGGAAGGGATTTTGTTTGATGACTGCATTGAAGATATCCTAGCAGAAAAAAACCAACCAACCAAAAAAAAAAAAAAAAAAACAACAACAGAGAAAGATTTGGGTATGTTGTTTGTACTGCATGAGGTGATCTCAACTCCTCCCCTGGCTGACTGTCCTCCCTCTCCCGGGCAGAAATTCCAAGAGTGATGAAAGGTGAATTCTGTAAACCTTTCTCCATAATTCTGTTTCTTTGGAGGGTGCTTTTAATCTAAGAGGTGATATACAGTTCTGGACAAGAGGAACAAGCTCTCCTGACACACAGAGCTAATGGACTCCAGCAAAGTTTTCAAGCCCTCATCCTGTACTGCTGGCATGAGGTATGGTTCCTGTTCTAGTCACCAGGGAGAGTGACAGGCAGTAAATAACACAGTGCCTGCTGGTACTAAGCACTGCAGCCCTTTTTAATGAAGAGGAGGAAAGGGAAACTGGCAGCTACACTGCTTCAAGGTGAATTACTACAGGTGACTTCAGCTAGCACTTTATTGCTGCAACAAGTACTCCAAGTATTTTATGGAGAAGGCATGTAGGACAGATCTGCAGAGCAGCCTGTACCATGAGGGACAGAAAATGTTTTGCTCCCTAAGCAGCCATTCCATTGGAGAATTAAGTTACACGGACAATCTGAGGGAAAGGTGTTAGGGAAAGACACAAGCAGCCTTTCTCTGCTCTGCAAAATTCTGCCCCATGCAGGTATTAGACAGCAACTCAGGACTTGATAGAAAACACAGGGAAGTTGCAAGAATCCTTTTAATGAACCTCAGGAGCTTTTGGATCACCCTGCAAAGATGCTGTACAAACTGCACATCTCCATGTGCACAGTAAGGAGCGTGCTTCCTTTGTGGTGACTGGTCAGGAGCCAGATGTAGCTCAGAAAGAGAACAAATATCCATATATGATGCTGTATTGAGTTAACATGTTCAAGCTGTTGAGCAAGAATTATTGATTCAGGTCTAGTATTACATTAACAGGATTTCTGGGTTTAAGCTGAGAGCTGGCAAGAAGCACAAATTAAAAAACTGTATTTCTATGTTTAGGCACACTATTTCTTCTCTTGGCCTCAGTTTCCTATCTGTGGCAGAGAGACAGCAGCACTTTGGTCTTCATAGGGCTGTTATGGCAAGAACTACATTAAAAGACATGTGGGACTCATCTGCCAGAGACAGGAAAGAAGTGTCAGGAGACTCTTAAAATTAAATCTGATTTGACAATAACCAGTGGGAAAAGACACAGTTTATTTGGACTTCTTCTGTCTGGAGAGTTGTGTTAAAGAAGGGAAGACAGAAAATGAAAGCTTGAAAACCCTTTTTGTCTCTCTTATGAATCACCTGAGCAGAGGAGGTAAAAATGTCAGCGTACTAAGACCAACCTTGTGACTAAACTTCGATTCTCTTCCACACTTTCCCCATAATGATTCAACAGATGGTGACTACAGACACAACAGCTTTCCCTTGCCTTTCCCCACATCTCACCCCTGTCCCCTTCTTTCCTCCCTGAGCCCATGGCTCAGTGGCTGTCCCCCAGTGCACGTCCCTCTCACCTGGTCAGCCAGTGAAGTGGACAGCATGCTCATCAGCTCCCGCTCCGCCGTCAGTCTCCACATCTGCTCCCACTTCATCTTCCGCAGCTTGTCGAGCAGCAGCAGGATCACCCCTGGAGGGACACGGGGCAGAGACACACACAGAGCCCATGATGCCACCTGCAGCCCAGGGCCACCCTGCCCCGTGCTGCCTCGGCAGCTCTAACAGGACGTGAAGTTATCTGACACGCAGGGTCACCATCCTTGAAGCTTCTCTGAGGAAGGGATTATCAATGCTGGGTACAACCTAGACCTTGAGAGGGCCTGTCATTAATGCACCAAGGGTTCACACAACAGGATCCCCACACTGGAAACTGTAGGCAGGAATAAAGGGTGCATTGTCATTCCTCAGTTGGTTTTTGCCTGGCCAAAATTCCTACTGTACAAGAAGGAAAAACATCAGAAATAACGAAGCTGAATTGAAACATCAGCAAAACCTTCCCTACAGTGTCTTAGAAAAATCAGCTTGAAAAATGAATTTGGAAATTTAAGTAAGAGGGCTGTCATGGGGAATGAATGCAGACCAAAGGACCACAAAGAAGGAGTACTGATACACAGCAGCCTTGCAGGCTGACAGAAACCACCTGGTAAGAGCAATGATGGGCTCTGTGTTGTTTCACATCTTCATTAGTGGAGGGAGGAAGTAAACAGAACAGCAATGACATCTGCAAATGACATTTAACAAGAGGTCTTACAAAAAAAAAAACATAACAACAACTCTAGAGAATCATAGCAGCTACAGAGAAGAAAACACAATGAAAAAAGCAGGCACTAGGAAAAGCTGCCTCAGGGAGTACAAGTTGATAAAACTAAAAATAATGAGAAAAAGAAAGGAAATGTAGTCTGAATGCTTAAGAAAAATTCTCCTAAAACCGCTGCAGTGTAATAAACAAAAATGGCAGATAAAATACTTTATTTCATGAGTCTTTCCAAATCAGACTACACCAGGATTAAAAAATGTACCTGGAAAAGAGCTGCACTGCTTGGGAGAGGACATAGGTGGTTCCAGTTCTTTCCTATATTTAGTTTCTATGACATAGCAGTTTCTTTCTACTAAAACCTGGCACTGCTATGAATAAAAAGAGAACCTCTCCTGGCAGTGAATTTTGTGGCCTATTTTAGTGGTGTTTTCCACTTCAGTCCATCTGGTTCCCAAGGATGCTGGAACCTGTAGTGGAGGGATCCCTTTTCATCTTCAGGCAACCTTTCTGCTTCCAGCTGTTGGATTGGAAAGGGATGTACTGTCCCAGCATGTTACAGTTTATTTATGCCAGTGTGTTTGTCTTCTCTCCAGCATAAGGAAAGCCCATTTGGAGCATGCAGTGCTCGTGCATGAGCTTCTAAGAGAGCCATTATGCATTGTCTGAAATTCTACATCAGTGTGAAGCAGGTTCCCTGTGCTGCAGCAATAAACTGGGTGGGAGATCTCCTCTCTGGCAAAGGGTTTTTTCCAGCTGGCAAGAACTGTCAGCTTTGCAGTGAAATGCAACTGAGAAGGTTCTTTATTAAGAAAAAGAAAGAATAATGCTAAGATTTAGTTAACTGCAATAGAATAGTTTTTATAATTTATAGACAATAAACCAATTTTTCTTAATTTCTCTAAGCCCCCAGTCTGAGGAGGAAAAGGGGAAATGTTTTAATATGTGCAGTATTCTCTGTCATTTTTTTTGACTTCCACTCTTATGCTAGCAGCAGATTATGGCATTGCAGCTAACAAGATTATGCTGTCCTGAGGGGCTATCATGGTAACATCTGAGAGTAAAGCAGGCAGATGGAGTGGAAAGACTGGAATATATGTGAGAAAGGATGTACTAAATTGTAATGCAATCATGGCTATTGAAAATATTCACATAGTTTTAATGTTTCACTGTCAAAACTAATTTCAATGTGATTTCTATTTTAATTCACCTACAGGCTTGAGTTTAACACCTTTGTACAGTTTCTATCTTGGCTTCTAATTTACTGCTGCCATAAAAACAACTGCTGGAGAATATTTATATCAAGTTTAAATATTTACTCATTAGTATTAGTGAGAATAGGAGAGGAGAATTTAATATTATTCACTTAGTGTTTTTAAATCCAAAATCAAGAGCAAGTGTTTTGGGAACCTTTAAAATAGTTTATGCAGAGGAAAAATTATTCTTTTGCAGAACAGTGAACTCCAGGTTCTCTTCTGTATTGTTGTGTTGCCAAAAGCAAACACAACAAATGAACGAACTTCAATCTGCACAATTAGTTTGCAGGCAAAGTGTCTGAAACAAGGAAAGGAAAATATCTGCCTCAGGACCTGCTTCCCTCAGAGTCACATTGACTGAAATCTCAGCCTAAATTCAAGATGACATACAGCTGAACATAAGGGGAAAAGAGACTCACTCTCATCTGCTGTGCTGGGGGAAGAAGAGACTGGAGGAAAAACAAGAAATCAAAGGAGTATTTTATTAACATCTGGCCCCAGGCAGTGGGACTTCTGATCTTTTGAGAAGTGCAGCATCTTCCTGCTCTAACCTACCTGAGAAAAACAGAAGGAAAGCTTGGCAGCAAACAAACAAAAAGAGAAAAGTGGCAACCCAAACATTTCATGAGTATTAAACCAATTATGATCAGCCACAGAACACCCTATTTCCCTGTCCTGAGGAAATAGTTCAGGCATATCCAGAGATGTAAATATCTCAAAGATCTCAGAGAAGAAGAATGCTTTATTACTAAATTTGTGGGAAATATCTTAGTCTAGTTATAACTTGAATGGCATTTCTCTCCTGCTGTTTGATGAGATTTTGCTTGAACTACCAAAATTTGACAGATTCTGAATTGCTCAAACAGGCAAACAAACAAGAAAGCAAACAAACAAACAAAGCAGTTTCTCAAGAATGTCATTTAAGGACACATGAAAAACCCAGCTCCAAAACCAAAACAAAAAAACACCCCCAAAACACAAAAAAAAAGCTGTTTGGTGAATAAATTGAATGAAACAGGGCTATAAACGTGAAAAAATATATTTGGATTAAAATGTTTCAGTTGGAAAACACTGCAAAAATTTTTTGGTACATTTTGAAACCCGACTTACTCTAAAATAATTTTCATCTCAAAATGTATTCCAATTAAAAGTCTTATTGAAAATTATTACAAGGTCCGAAAAGGAAAATAAATTTTCTCTTTTGGGTCTAACCAAACTTTGGGAGTCACTTTCTCCCATTTTTTAATTCAATCTATAACAACTTTTTGCTCTTCCAATGTTTTCACTAAGCAACAGCTTCCAGAGATGCTTTAAGGCATGTCAGCAAATTAATTCTTCTTTTTTGTTTGTTTGCTTTTGTTTTTGTTAATCCATTCCAGAACAAAATATTTTATTTCATTTTTCTGAACAGTAAATTGAAAGTTTGCAGAAAGATCAGCCATTTCCCTTGGAATGCTGCCAAGCATCCCCACCTCTTGCTTCAGGAATAAAGTCAATGGCTCTTCCTGAAATTCAGAGAGGAACATATACTAGAGCTGGAAGTAATAAACAACATTTTAAGACAGAACAGAATCACTTAGAGAAGTTATAGTGAAACTGGACAAGCTTTCAAACTCAATCAATTTATCACAATGGGTCTCAAGGTGCCTGAAAAAAACACTCAGTGCTGTGGGGGAAGAAAATGTAGCTCCTAAGAAATATTTTTCTGTATGATCTAGCCTGCTCTTTTTGGGTGGAACAGGATGCTTTAGTGAGCCTTTGAGGCAATGCCATCTTACATGAGTAGCACCTCAGAGCCCATCCTTGTCAGGTTTTAAAAAATTCTTCTTGAAAATAGGCCTGCATCAGTGAACCATCTAGACAAATAACAAGTAGGTATCATCCTAATATCTGAAACAGAAAGGTAGGACATGCTTCAAAATACATCATAAAGCAACAGTGAGTTTAAAAATAAATGACTGGGATTGTGACATAGCTAAGCAGCACAATGAAGACCACACACAAAACCAGCGAGTCTGAGATGCTGTAAGATACAATGTTAAATTATGCAGATTTTGTAATAAATATCTGACCCAGACATTAAGGTCAGCAATCTACCATGTTTTGTGAAACAGATTTGGCACAAAAATTTTAATTCAGTTTATGAAAGAGACTTACAGCTCTGTTGTCCCAGGAGAATCTCCATGACAGTGCTGACTGCTGAGTACTCTAGCAAATACTTAATCAATTCTTTTAATTCTCATTCATTGTACCTGAAGCCAGTGGAAACAGTGCCAGTGTGTAATGTTAGGGATGTGACAATGCCTTTGCTATCAGGGCTCCAATGACCAGTTTTGTTAAGAACTGCATTTGGAATCCACTGAGCTCCACACCACTGGCTGTGGCCTCTGTTTTCCATCCACAGTATCAAGAACAAACCAAAAAACACAAGTATATGGCTGTTTGGGATTAAAACTTTAAATTAAAGATATAATTTCAAAACAAGCAACTGCACACATTTTAAAATTTACTTCTTTGTGGGGATGAAATTCACTGCATTTATTTCACTTGGTTTATTGACTGTTTCTCATAATTTGACCAGCCATACCATTAATGTAATAAAGCCATATTTACCCATAGCTTTTAACATGAGATGACTGAAGAAGGACTGTCATTCTAGCACATTTCTGGAGCACACTGATACTGTTATTTAACTATGAACTTACATGTACCAGCCTTCTTTTCTCAAAAAAGCTTTTCACAATCTAAAAAACCCAAACTAATAAAAACTTGCACATTGTGTTCACTGAGAATAAATGGTGATTCCACATTTGAACTTTTCTCCAAGAAAACTGAAGAGGGCAGAGAAGCTGTTCTGAACCAACACGTGTGTCCCTCGAGGCATGGTGACAGAATGCAACAGCCCCTGTTTTCCCTGCACATGTATTAAAAGTGAACTTGTCATAGAGTGCATTTTGAAATATTGTGCAGTCACTCTGCTGGGAGGATGGTTCCTTCTGAAGCATTATACACATTTTGTTTACACTTCCTGATGACTGTTTAATGAAACAGAAGACTTTTCCTTTCTTTATTCTGCTCTTCCTAAGTATGCTACTTTTCCTTAGGCAGAATTAAGATTAATGTTTTACTCAAGCACTGTTCTAACTTCTTATTATAGAGCTGCTCACTGTAGCTCATATTGTCCCAGTTTTCTGTTTCTTTACTACTTAGATGCTATTCTTCCTGAGGAATTTGGAAGGAGATAAACATGCTTTCTACCTTCTCTTTAATGACTTCCACTTCTTGGGGAATTTCTCCAACTTTCTTAAAGCCCCAAGGCTGCTACAGAAGAATTGCCTTGATTCCAGAGTCTAGAAGGTCTCGAGGAAAGGAATCATGAGCCATAAGACTTTTAGCAGGTCTATGGAGGAAAACCTCTGCTACTTAGAGACCATCCTGCTAAGTAATGCTCTCTCCTCTTATCTCTCAGAGTCTTGTGAAGAGAACTAACAATTCCTCAGGCCTTTTAGAGGTCAGCAAAGAAAAACCAGCTCTAGACCAGAAGAAATTTGCCTTCTTTCACGAAGACCCCCGAGCAGTATAAAGTCCCAAGCAGCATAAATTCACACACTTAACAGCCCAAACTGCTGAGAAGATTTGCCTAACTTGGAAAACAACATGGCTGGCAAATAACAAAAAATATTAGAAAAATAAAAAATGGAAACTGGAGGTTATTCCTAGCTGCTGTACTTGCTCTGGGCATCAAGGAAGACATAAAGGATAGTAACCCTTCTCAAAACCCCATGTTTCCTGAACCCTGTGCAAAAGGTTGTTGGAGACAAACCATCTGTGAAGAAACGCCCCTAACATGGCTTTTAAAAAGCTCTTGTTTTCTCACAGCTTTTGCACTCTGTGACCATTGTGAGATTACAGCACAGATAAATTACATTTTAGAAGCAAAAAAGAAATATTGCAAAGAGTTCTCATTTGGTAAACTATGGAAATAGCTTCTAAGAAGGGAAAAAACCCCTATAATAGGCACATCACTAAAATCTCTTAAAATTTGAAAGGCTGGGAAAGTTTTTGCTGGGCAGTTTTAAACCTCAGATAACACATTCTAGCTTCAGACCTGCAAAGGGAGAGAGGAGGGAGGTTGCAGCCTTTATAGCTGTAGCACAATGGCAGTGGCCACATGAAGCAGAGGAGATCTGTCTTAGACATCTCACAGCACTGCCATGTACAAGGGTCACCTAAAACTGCTCTGTGTGCATCTCTGCATATGTCTGAAAGACACCATGAAGGTGCCAAAAGTGGCCTCTAGCTTAAAGATGGCCAGGTACATAACTTGTTATAAAGTGTTTGAAAAGCGAGATTTAAAAATAAAAGTGATACTGAGTGGGGAAGGAGTGTGATTGTGGAAAATTTCTATGAAGTTTTAAAGAACTTATCCTCTCTTCAATATTAAAATTGCAGTAAGTTCTTACAGGCAAGATTAGCTGTGGTTTCATCTGCCTGGGTGCTTAGGGGGCTTCAGCAGGAAAACAAAGTCCTGATTAAACACTTATTTAGGTGATAAAGTCATAAAGGATAATTTTTCGCTCTCGCAGAACAGAGGTCATAGGATTTTTCAAAATCAGTTTGGAGTCTACTAAGGATAACTTCTAGAAAAAATATTCAGTCTTTATTTAAAAATTTACAATAATGGATAATCTACCACAAACTTTGATAAGTTATTCCAATGCATAATTACCCTGATGAAGGGTGCTTCCCTTATTCTAATTTGAACATCTCTTTGAACTTTCAGTCATTTGATCTTGCTGAACCTTTGCTAAATTGGCAAGCCCTCTATTAAGAAATGTTATTTTATTCTCCAAATATTAATAACCTAGGATCAAATTATCCTTTGACTTTCTCCCAGATAACCTCCTGGAGCCATTTTCCCAAACTTTATGGGGAATTTTCCAGTATTATCCTTGAATTTTGCAAATTTTCAAGTGGTCATCTTTGACCCATAGAGCTCAGCCCTGGACAAGTAGCTAAACCTGCATTTTAAAATATATGCAGTGCAAAAAGTGGTCCCAAGAAGGCAGAGCACCAAGCCCCTGTGGGTGTGCATGTACTGCTCAGGGTCTGGCTCTTTACTGAGCACACCCTGCTGGCCACATCCATCCTGCACTGCACTTGTCTCTGAGCTCTAGCTGATGTTCCTTCAGTTTTTAGATATAACAATTATTCTGTTTGCATTTCTCCGTGTGGATGACATTACCACACTGACATGGAGAGAGCCATGTCACAGTTTTCTAGACTGGGGTGTTTTCAGCAAGGAACAGAAGGTCTGTGTTGTGTGCACTGGAGAATGTCATCAGGGCATGGGGAATATTAATCTGCTGATGCCACATTAAAGGATTTGAAAAAGGTGCCAAATGGAGTCTAGTCCTATTCATGCTACCTTCCAGATATACTTCCTGAAGTGAACTATGAACAAATTACACTAAATATTATCAAATATTTTGTTTATATTAATGAAAGACAGTTTGGTTCCTGAGAAAGACAGGGTACCAACTAATTTCTGTGTCCTGTGGATAATCAGGGAGCCAAGAGTGAAGAATGAACTGGGCAGCTAAGTCACCTGGCAGTGTGTACATCAGGTATGACAGGAGTAAAAATCCTCCATCCCATACAAAAGAAATGCATCTCCTGTACTCATACTTGAAATGACTCTGGCTGTACATCCTGTGATCAAACAAAGCATTCTATCAGTCATATCAAAGCTGGAATTCATCTGATTATCCATCCTGGACTGATTGTCATACATCTCTTAATTCTTTCTGAACAGAATTCTTCATGTCAGTGCCTCAAAACACAGAACTGTGAGTGAGTGTCACAACTCTACACAAAGCCAGAGGAACTGGACTTTGGGTGAGCTGTCCTGAGAGGAATCACAGAGTAATACAGACTGTACAGGGTTACTGTGCAGGTGGTCCAGGCATTGGATCACCATGTGCAGGCATGTTTGGATCACACAAAGCTCGTTTTTATGGATAAAAACTAAGGAGGCTTGCTGAAATCTGCTGACTATTTACCCTGTCAAAAGCAAGTACTTCTTCCAAAAGTAATTTATCTTGGACTCTCCACCAAAGAACCACCCACCTTTAAAAGGAAAAAAAAAAAAAAGTCTGTTTCTTAATCCTTGGCTCTTGTAAATCAGCTTAAGTCTCTTTAATGCAAACGTCAGGCATTTATATCAGATCTGGACCTTATCCATGATACTCACCTATGTTTTATTCTTACACAAAAAGCAGCAAAAGTAAAAGGTAACAGGGACCACTGCTTTAAATTATGTAGGTTTTTTTTGGTTTTGATCCTCTCAAAGGCATCATATTTAACAGGGGTCACAAGATTTCCACTTGGGGCTATGTGAAGAGGAAAAATGCACCCTGCACAAGTACTAATTATTTTGGCTGGCTTCTAATCTTAACAGTGTCTGCCATATATTTTCCATCACGGTAGAGAACAGCTTTCAAAAGCAGTTTCTGATATTAAGTGTAGTCCACAAAACTAATTGTAACAATGGGCACAGTGAGCAATAACCCATCATAGCCTTTTCTGGGTCTGGTGTTCACTCAACCCCTTAGCAACAAAGGAGGAGATGTGGTTCAGGATGAACCACCTGAAATGTATTTTTATTTGGATGACAAAGAGATTTGGAGTTTTGTATTCAGAAGAAAGCAGAAAACTTCCTCCTGCCTTTCCCCCCCCTTAATGGGCAGTTTATTGACTGAGTGAGATTCAGAGGAATAGAACATTCTAAGAAATGGATTAGGGGAATGAAAGCAGCAGCACACAATGAACAAGCCTGGAAATTAACTAGAGCATTTAAAAAAAAAAAAAAGCCCAGGAAACATAATCCTTCCTGCACAACCACTTGTTTACTAGTAACAGAGAGAAGGATTAGGTTCAAAACAGAAATACAGGGATTTACCTAAGGAATTGTTTATCATGCTCATATAGCCAAACTGGGGTACAGTTTGGGCAAGTGGGCTACCAGGAGCCTGCACAGCTGGACTGCCAAGCTGGGAGGGCTGTGCTGAGCTATAAAACACTCAGGTGGTGGTCAGTCACAGGGGGTATTCCACAGGAGCTGGTACTGGCCCTGACACTGTTCAGCATTCATCTGAATGAGCTGGAAAAGGGATGGAATGTGTCCTAGGCAATGTAACACATGACACCAAACTGGGGGCCATGGCCAAATTCCCTGGGGATGGGCTGGGCTGAGAGTTCTTGACTGGACAAGTGGGTAAGAGAAAGCTCCTAAAATTGAACAGAAAGTCCTGAACGAGACTATTTCTGAATGGAGAGAACAAGCTGGAGGACAGGTGGATAGAAAGGAGCTCTCCAGGATAAATTCTAAGGGATTTGGTGGACAGCAAGTGTAACATGAGCCAGCACTTCCACCTTGAGGCAATATTCCATGTATTAGCCCTCATGTCATGGGAAGTGATTACCACTCTTGGCTCAGCACTTGCATGACTACATCTGAAGCACTATTTTGGATTCTTCTGTCAAATAAATACCCTGACATGCTGAAGTAAACCCACCAAAGAGCAACCCAAATGGTCACAGCCTGGCATTCATGAGGAGCAGCTGGGAGACCTGCCTTCTTCAGCCTGGGAAAGGGAAGACAGGGATCTCCTGCTGCTTTCTAAAACTACTTATTGGAGCCAAATTTTGCTAACAAATGCACAGAGACAGATGAGAGGTAACAGTCACATACTGCAGAAAAGGAAAATCTAATTACAAATCATGAATTTTTACTTTATTTTTGACAGAACAGAAAAATAGTGGCTGAATACAGGAACAGGCTGCTCTGAGAGGTATCCATGAAGACACCTGAAACTCAGCTGGAAAAGGCCCTGGGCAACCTGAGCTGGCTTTCAATGGGAAGATGACCAAAAGATCTCAGGAGATCTTTTCTTGCCTAAATTGCCTAAAATTCAACAGTTCTACTTGGGACAACTTCTCTTTTCACAGTCTGTGACTTCTTTGAGAACAACTGTGTAGAGATGATCGGTGTATAGAGGGTATTGCAGCATCCCTGTCCTCCCCTGAGCTCACTTTGACAAAGACTGGTGCAGAAGGGAAAGCTGAGGAGCTACAGCAAGAACAACTGAAGTCAGGATGTAGATGAACATAAAGACAAGACAATGAGGAAAGGTAAGAAATGAGCTGCTTCTTCTGAGATTTGTGTCCACTCATTTAGAGATTCTTCTCTTCCAAAATCTCTTGGTATTTTTTTTAAAGGAGAAAGGTTTTTAAAGATTTTTAAAGGAGAAGGTCCTGAACTTAGTTTGACCTAACACAAAAATGATTAAAGCATAGTGATTTCTGTAACAAACAGCACCTAAGAGAGTGATCTGACTATGACCAAATCCAGCTGTTTTTGTTGGTGCTCTCTTAGTGGGAATGACTTTGATACAGTGGGTATAAGACATCTTAGTCACTCTGCTGCTTTCTGTGACAGGCACCAAGCTACCCATTAGGAGATCAATGACAGAGTCCAACTGTGATGCCTCTTTCCTTTGTGTGGGACTGTGGCTAAAACCACTGTCTCAGTCTCTACAAAAAGGAACTGCCTTTACACAATCACTTTTATGAGCATAATGAAAAACTGGAAAATGAACTGGCACTTCAGAAGAAAACATACTGGTTTTACTATTACTATGCATTTGTCTGGGGCTCTCCCATCATATAATAGAAGGTTTTGTTCTCAGTTTAGGCACCTGGATGTCTTTACTAAGCTTTTATGTGCAACTCTTTCATCTAAATTTAACCTGCTAATGATTGTCCCTCTACAATAAAGAGGGCACTTCAGACTACTGGACAACATAATTACTGATCAAGGTATGTATGTTCACATAAAGAACTGCCTTGATCAAACTAAAAATAAAACACTTCAAAGTGATTTTTAAAATAATTACATTGTAATGCTACATCTAAATGCCTGGTTTATGTACATTACATGGAGAACTTTACAGTATGGACTCAGGTCAGACCAATAAAACTCCTAAAACTAGGACAATTTAACCAACTAAAAAGAAATAAATTTTATTTACTCTAATAGGACTGGAATCTGGTACAGACTGTCTAAATGCCATCTTTTTTAATCACAGGTTTCCTAAGAGATGAACTTTTTTCAGTGTTTCAAACAAGTCTTGGTGGTGTTTTTTAAAAATACAGTTTTTACAGGTGCTGAAGATTCAATTGCTAAGGAGTAGAGGATGTATCTGAAACAATGCCATGAACAGTAGACTAACAGAGCCACAGTAATGCCTTTACTGCATGGTTAGGCCTCTCAAACTACAGACACCATTTTCAAAATTAAAGATATATTGACCCCCATTTCAGAAATGTCAAACATGCTGTAAATAAGTTCTCAGTACATCACATGCTTTAGAAAGTGCACAAGAAAGACTGGAAAGGAAGCTATTCTTTGAGGGTAGTCAGCTTTAAGATAGCTTATTTTTAAGTGCAAGCTACAGATTATAGACAACAAAGATAGGGATGTGGTCATCAAAAGCAGAATTATCACTTTAGCTTCCTACCTTTGACACAAACAGACTGATATTTCCTGTTGAGACTGAAAGCAGCCATAGGCTGGCACTTCCTAAATTGTTACCTGGTGTTTGTACTTCAAAGGCAGCTTTATATGTATAAAGCTCAGGTGTATCACCATGCTTTGCACTGAGAACAGTATTTACTGAGTAAACTCACAGTGTCTTAAAGGAAGAATAATCTAATCCAAAAAACTGTGTGAACCTAAGTAGATGAAGGAGGTGATGCTTTTTGACTTGCCATCAGTATTGGATAGCCATTTTTTAATCATTAAAATGTATTTTTCGTCTGTTTGCAAAGGCTCCTGTACTTTGAACCAATCCTAATGACAGCACTTCCATTACCTAAAATGATGTTTGAATTAATGGGAGACAGGTATATTGCAATGGCTTTTAGAGGGGGCATGGCTAAGCATGGCCATGATGGTGGGTTAAAAGATTCTATAAACCATGAGTTTTCTGACTTCTTCATTCACTCAGACAATTTGACAAAATCCTTCTCTCTCAGGCAGCCAACCTACATGAGTACAATTACCACAACACCATGAGCAGAAGCCTGTGGAGCTTGGTTGGAAGCTGTTCCCAGGTTTCTGGAGCAGGACCACAGGCAGTGCCATGAGTACCAACAGCCCACCCTGCCCTGCTTCACCAGCCATTTGTTTTCTGCACTGAAGATGCACAGCATCATCGTGAAGGAGCACAGGATGTGACTCAGGCTTATTTCACATAAACAGTCTGTCCTATGCTTGTCTTTTATCATTCAAATTTGTTAAGTAATATGCAAAAATGACATAACACACGCTTCCAGTTTCCAATTCCACTTCCATAGGTCCTTTTTTTCAGGAAAACAATAAAGGAGAGAGAGATTCATTCCAGTGCTCTTCCAGTCATTACAAACACAGGAGTAATGAGGCACAGTACACACGTAGCAATCCTTAGGTGCTAGCCATTCCCTTCTGTTCCCAATCCACAATTTGCTAATGTCACATTTCCCAGTGTGGGAGTAAGAATTCACAGCTCAAGCTGTTGAGACATCTCCTTACAGTTTCTGGTGGCTGCACTGAGGCAGTGCATTTCAGATGAGCCTCAAACCCTCAGTATGGGCTTCTGCAATCTAGGAGACTGAAATTCCCTAGGACAGATTTTTCAGAAATGACCCCCAGCACCCAAAGTATAGATTTATCCTAAAACTCCATTTGGCAGGCATGGGGTCCATTCTCAGCTGATGGAAGTTGGCTCTGCTGCACTCAAGCCAGAGAAGCCAGGGGTGATTCACACCCCTGAAGAAGTGGCCAGGAGCCTTAGCAGTCACCAGAGATTGGTTTTAAATGCTATTCTCCACCATGATGGAAAGCAAAAGGCAGACAAAGTACTAAAAGCTTTTACGTTTAGAATTTCTTTTAGAAGAGACTTTTCTCAGGACTAAGATTACTGCCACTTCTGAAATGAACATCAAACTATACAGTAAAACTCTGGAGCTGTCAGTTTAACATCTGTAAAAAGTAAAAATCAGCAATACTTTCAAAAGCACAGTTTAGTCAGTGAAAGATAATATAGTTACATAGCAAGGAACTGTGCTTGAATGAATGTATGAGGAATCTGGAAGAGTTAACCCAGTGAAGACAATCAACATGGAGTAGATGATAAATAAAAAGGGCATTTGATAAAGCAGCTTATTGAGTGTTTGCCAGTAGAGCTCAGAAAAAAACTTGGAAACCTCTGTGTTCCAAGAAGGAATTGTGCTTAAACTGCTTGAGGAAGAAAATGTTATCACAAATAAAGAATGGTTCTAACTAAGAACATCTTAAGCCTAATTATATCATCTGACTTTGGGTTTGGTCTGATTTTCCAACAATTATCATGGACTAAAGTATGACTTGAATTATCTGCCTTTGCAAAAAAGGAAGAATGAAAAACAACTAAATAAAACCTTTCCTTGAAAATCTGTATTGGCTGTCAGGAGATCTGGACTGGGCACATGGGAAGAGCAGAGCACAAATGCTTACTGGGTTTAAAGAACCAGGGAAGAAGGAACAAACACATCTTTGCCTTTAATACATCTGCCTTCTGGGACTCTCCCAACCTATATGTTGTCCAGAGAGGCTCAGGCATAGAAAGATAAGAGTGAAAGAGAAATTATTATCTTCAGAAACTGTGAGAAACTGTGGAACACTTTTGACTTTGAGAGGTGCTTCAAAATCAAATCTGCCAGGGTTAAATCTGGCTGAAGAGGCTCACATAAAAAAATCTCTTTTCTTAGGATTGTATCCTAGGTCTGCAGTAAATACTCTCCCAAGAGCAAGAGCAAAGCCTGTTTGAGAGCCTCCCCCTGATCCAGCTCTGTTTAGCTCATTAAAGTTTCAGGGGTTTGGGGGCCCTTTCTCAGTTCCTAAGTACAGCTCTAGGCACCTGAATTTCTATGCCTTCCCCCTCCTGGACCACTGCCTTTCATGAGTGTTTTGCTTAGAGATACTGTCTCCCTTTTTTGGTGTCTGCCCACTTCAGTTTTCTGAATCCTCCTTGGCCTCACCACTGCGTTCAGTGTCAATTATTTTTATTTACTGAGCACATCAAACAAGATCCAGTTTCATCTTCCCTGAGAAATATATCTCTCCAGTCTCTGCTAGATTACTGAGGCAAACAAATAATTCAATCAAGAAATTTATATTGAAGGGTGCTGATTCTGTCAATAACCTTGTTTCCTATGTCTCAGAGGTTGCACTGTTTCACTCAGTGACCTCTTGTTCCACATACTTGAAAAAACAACATTCCACTTCTTATGATCACTTGTCAATCTTCCATACATTATCTACCTTCCGGCTTTCTTTCTTAAAAAAGAGTTTTCATAACTACAAGGTGAGTTGTGTGCAGAAAGAAATTGTGAGGAAAACAAAATCATGTGCAGGATTATGGGATTATAGCTTGATAGGTATGTGTTAATACAAGAATAAACACATGCAGTATATGTGAAGAACTGCAGATATTTGCTTATCTTTGCTTTCAGTGTAAGTTTTATGTGATATATTGACATTTGGTATTCCTATAAACCATTTGGAACAGAAAGTTAACAATGTAAGTTAAAGCTTTAGAGAATTTTTTAACGTTAGCATTTTAGATATAAATATATGTGTTTTATACTACCCACCATGTATTGCTGCATTATTCAGATGTTATGTAGTTCTGCCAGATTTCTCTCTGCCAGCATTAAAATGGCACAAAGGAAAAAGCACAAATACAGCAGAGAGAAGGTAGCTATAGAAGGTGCTCATCTCTCAGTAAACAAAAGATACTGCTTTGTGGTGTAACAGTGAACTGAACTGATGTCAACAAGTTGAGCTGTATAAAACATAAGCCTTCAGATTTCAGGAAAAATCCATGAAACTTATCTCTGTCTCAAGCTTTGGTGGGGCTGGGGAACAGGGGTGGGCAGACCTAGCCTTTCTATGTGCAATTCTGGCAAAGGAGAGTCAGGAAATAAACCTATTCTGCCAAGATCCTGTATCCATACCAATCTGTGTTCTGCAAGGCTATTCTTTTGAACATTTCCAGAGAACAGAGATGCTCTGCAGAGGTTAAAATACAAATTCACAAAAATTAGTGGGATTCCCACAAATATATACAGGGATATAGAAATACAGATGACCCAACCACAACTTGTTCAATCCTTTTTCTAGTTAGTCTGTTTAATTCAATCCAATATATTTCTGTGAAGCAAAATCACTATTATGGTGAATAATTTCCTGATAGAGCAGGGATATTTAAATGGACTCATCTGTTCCAAATGGAGGCTTCACCATCTGTTCTGTCCTTTTATTATAAAGAGAGAGGGAACCTAACTCACTGCATCAGCATGTAAAGCCCAGCATTGAAATGATTTAGGTGTATGTGTGTGCTCTTCATGCACCTGGTATGTTTTCTCACATACCAAACACAAATCAGTGGGAAGACCTACCTCTTGTAACCTAATAAATTCTCTGATTTAGTACCTTTATTCCTTTCTCATAGCAGCAGAAATTGATGGCCAGTAGCTTGCATTTTATTAGGACAATTACGATCCTGTTGGTGTCCTGCAGGAGTTATTATCTTTATTGGGCTAACATTTTGTGATACCATTTACTTCTCTACAGAAAATGAGCCTCAACTCCTATTCATTCCCTCTTGCTGGGCCTATATACGAGTCATCATGGACAGAAATCTTGTATGAGATGTGCTGAGGACCTGTCAGATTGCTGAAAACTCTGTTCTTCCCCAAAGGATGTAACACAATCTTCTCTAACACCACAATTAAGACCAGAAACTCCAAAATGAATTATATTGTATCATCTTTCCTTTAAAAAAAGATAGATTTACCTGTAGCTCAGGAAGGGGGTGGGGGTGCAAATTACCACATCTCATACTCTCTACACCAGGAGACTGCACACACAATGCAGGTGTTAATTCAAAGCAAACCCTCAGGTCCTACCTGTGTTGTAGCCCCTCCCAAGTGCTGGCCAGGGCCGATGGTTCTTCCAAAGGTTGCCCAAATACCAATCACTCTGGTTCTCCACTAAGCCAAGAACTTGCTGCCCTGGAAAATGAGCAAATTGCAAGAAGATCATAAGAGAGAAGACAAGTCAATCAATGGAAAACACACAGGCAATCTGAAGAGGGACAAGCAGAGAAAGAGAGGGCAGAAGCTGGGGTGCTGCCCTCCCTCCATGCCTTCAGCAGAAGCCAGTTTATAGAACAGACAAGCAAGCCTGGCACAGCACATCCAGCATGGCTCATTTCTTCCCTTCTTCCCTGGCTAGTCTGAGTAATTAAACACTGTGGGAACCTTTGTCATGCTGACAGAAATATGTCACCCAGACAAATCTGAATGCTGCTTGATTTTGGAATACAACGATGGAGAATCCTCTTAGTGAGAATTAAGTGTTGGTAAAATGATCATCTAATATGAAGATCTGTTCATACTCTGATAGAGATAACATAATTGAAGAACAAGGCTCAGTAAAACAAATTATTCTCTTCCCATGCTCCCCCTACTAGTTTCATGGATTTTTTTTCCTCAGTCACAAAGGAAACCCCTTTTGCTCCAAAAAATACTGGATTTGAAGAGTTTAACTGCCTAAGAAAGTTGCACCATTTTAATTTAAGACAGTAATTTAAAAGTCATTTAGGTGAGCCTGTGTAGAAAGCTGCATAGGAATTATGATTCCAGTTTTATTTCAGTTTATCTTGCATTGATTAGCAGCTGGCTTCAGCTTGGGTAAAATGTATGTTAAATCAAATGTGTCTAGAAGGTTTGCACTGCTTGAAAATCAACCGAATAATGAATGTTTGTACAGATAAGAACTTAATTATGTATCCTAAAATGTGGTGTATAAAATGTAAATAAGAGAAGGGATTGAAATGATGCTGTGGTAACAGGATGGAGGGAAGGGGAGAACTGCATTTGGATCTAGAGAAAGGAAAAGGAAAGGTGCTTTCAAAGAGGGACATGCTCAGTGAGGGCACTGAGACTGGTACTGGAAATGATTTTGCAGCCTTTTGAGAAAGCAATTAAGCACCATGCTTTGAAGGCTCATTTTCAAATCCCAACTATGCTCATAAAATTGTGTGTATGGTCACAGCAGTGCACTGAAAGCCTGAAATGACCATTATATGTTGCTTACACAGAACCACAGCTATGTATTACTAACATTTTAATATGGTCCAAGACAAGGTTGGGTTGAGAACAAGACATAAAGACAGATATGATTAATTAAATTTTTTAATTGACTTGAAAGGTGATTGCAATACTCTCCCGTGGTATCTGTAATTCAGTGGAATGTCAGTAACCCAAACATCCCTTGAATGCTGTTTCAAAGAGTGTGAGCAGCAGTGATTGGCCAATACATATAAAAAATAAACCAGAACACTATGAAAGCATCCAAGGAGTGAATGGAAATCAATCTAAAAATAACTTTGTGAGATTACCAAGTCCACTCCACACCACCCCTGCATCATCCTACCCTATCCTAATGACATGTCACTCCTTACCAGACCATATTTTCCAGTGATGCCTCTCCTATTCCATTACATATTTATTATACAGTATATATAATTTTTCACATTAGACCCCATAAATCATTTTTAAGAAGCTGGAAAATCTGGGAGAGAGCAAAAGGATCATATCAAAGACCCATTTGTGCTACTGAAAACTGGTAATGCTAATGGAGTGCAATGCAAATGAAGGAAACTACAAGCAGAGGCAAACACATCCTAAGCAATTCTGTTCATACAGATAAACCATAGCATCTCTCAACCTGTGAGACACATGGAACACACTGGAGAGCACATCAGGCATCACAAACGATATTCTGTGAGGAAATATGAAAGAGATCCCAACTGGCTGAAAGGAGCCTAAGGCACAAAGAGGCCAAAGGACATGATTTAAACCAACACTTGTTGACTCCAAACTGGAAATCTGCCTACTTATAGCCAGTCCCTCACAGCTGAACTAGAATAAATCAAGATAAGAAACACTGGCCTGTAAAGGGTGAGGAGAAAAAACCAAAACAAACCAAAAAAACCAACAGAAATGAAGGTGGGCTGGAATGGGTTGGCACAGCTGGTAGGAAGAGGCTGACCCAGTCTATAACCTAACAGCACATTTCACAACTCAGCAGTCCACAGATCCTTCTCAGGATAGTACAGCTATCATCAAAAGAAATGTTAAAATTCCATTTGCAAGAAGCAGGTACTTCTTTACTATGGAGCATCAACATGCTACAGATTTCTGCCTTTAAACCAACGAATAAGAAAAAATGAACAAACCTTAATGCTTGTTAATGGTTTTCATTTCCCAGGTAGCAGTCTAAAATCTCAGTTCTAATAACTCACCCCTGAAATATGAATTTCTCAGTTATTATTTCTCATGCCAAGATAAACTAAAAAAGGTTCAGAAAATTATGTTTGCATGTATTTACTGTAGCTGTATAATTTCCTTATGCAATTTCCTTTTATTTTTGAAGACACTTGAAAAAAATCACAGTTTCGCCAGCATTCCCTGAGGTTTGATATGGTATGAAGGCAGAAATGAACATCATGTAAGCTTTAGGGCCTAGGTACATGGATCAGATAATGTGACTTACTGTGTATCAACTGAGCTGGAATAACTGCCTGTACATGTCCTTTCAGCTTGTCACAAACACACAGTAAAATGTATGAGCTAACAGGCTTTGGTTTGCTTTTGCAATGGCCTGGGAATGTGCACACGTTCACACACTGTCCTAGGGTAGAGCATTATGCAACTTGTCAGGCTGTTGTAACTCTTACTGGTGCATAAAAGCCTATTAGGCAGATGTGATGGCTTGTCTCCCAAGCCACCTTGGAGAAAATTATGAAGATATGCTTTCCATCTTCTCTAGTTATATTTCTATTTTCTCTAGGCTGGAATAGTGTTGCTGTCTCTGCCAAAGAAGAATATATTTTTATTTCCCTTTATGTTGTCTCTGTGATCTTAAGGCAGAACTAATCCAGAAAACAGAAATTCAGCTGCACAGCAAATATTAATGTTTTCAAAAAGGTTTTCAGCCTGAATCAATACAGAAAAAAAGAAAATCAGAAATATTTTCTGGAAGATATTCTCCAAATATTTTGAGCTGAAGGTACCAAAATAACATCTAAGAATGTAGAACCATCCTCATGTTGAATAATATAAAACAATGTGACACAGAATACAGATGCATAATATACAGCCTGTAGACATTATTCCATGTATCTCAAAGTTCAAACAAACAAAGAAAAAAAATACAAAGTTTTATCCTTCCAATTGCAACCAACTAAAAATTCACTCAAAAGCTTTCACTCAGAGCTTTAATCAATTTTTGTTTTTTAATGAATTATTGTGAGAATATCTGTTCACTACCTGCTACCTCATTTAGTTATTTACTTTTCCAAGTGCATCACAAAATTACAGACAGGAGGCACTGGCCAAAGGGCTGTGTGGTGTCAAGCAGGCACAGTGAACAGCTCTGACCATCACCAGCCTGTCCCTCTGCCACCCTTTGTGCCTTCCCTGCAAGGTGCTCACAGCTCTGCATGAACTACCACCAGGTTCACTTCACCTCTGATCATAACTCAGTCTGAATTCAGGTTTTCTGGGCAGGATAGACTGGAGTTCCCTCCCAGCACAGCCTTTTGGAAAAGGCAAGCATAAGAGTTATGTGAGCTATTCTTCCAGCAGATGAGAACAGGGTGTCTGCTGTAATGGATTTGAACCTTTCAGCACTCTGAGCTGCCCATTTCTTCTTCCTAGGAGTTATTATAATAAAATACCACAACTAACAGAAAAAGCTCTATCATTTTCTTTCTGGTCCTGCAGTTATGATTAAGTGCACTCTTCTCACTCTCTGTTACTCCAGGCACAAGTTAGCTTATGAAAATTAAGCTGTCTTTCTTACTTCTTCATACATCACCACTAACAGCCAGACATGAGAAAACAAGGCTATGATTTTGGCATGACCACAGTGAAAAATTACTGGTCAGGCAGAATTACAGCTGGATGGGAATGGGGCTGTGTGCTGCCTGGCTGGGGGTTGAACTTCTCCAGAAAGCAGCTGCAGCTACAGCATTTTGCACAGAACAGCTGCCTGACAGCTCTCACACGATGAGAAGCTTGGCTGTTATTTGGAAGAGGTTTCCATGGAAAAACAGACACTTGTGAACCTGACAACTCAGTGTCTTCAATTCTGCTTTTACTTCACAGATTTTTGGTGGCTAAGGGAGGGGAAAGCATTATCCTGTAACTCAGATGCTGAAGGGGACTCCAGACCTTAACTCAGCTCCCAGCTGTGATGCTGAGCTCTTGGGTGACACTGAACAGCCTCTTTCTTGCTCAAGTCTCCCTGAAGAAAACTTTACCCCTCTTCCACTTTGACTGTCTCACATATTGCAGTTGTCAGCTCTCAGAGGTAGTAAGTGTGTGCTACTTTCTACTGAAAGGGTGGGAGCAGCAGCATGTGGCCAGGCTGAAGCTCCATCCAGCATGGAGCTGTCTCCAGCAGCAGGGAGGAACAGAACACAACACAACAGCTCTGTGGTGGCACTTCTTCATAGGGGTCCTCTGGACACAGTGACTCATGGCACATGACACATCTGAAGGAATATCAGCTTTTAATTGTGTTGGGTCTGGTATCTGCTGCTTTTGCTTGGTGCCAATCTTGGTGCCTGTGAACAATATTTTCCTATTCTGCCCTAAATTTTTCACAGTTTTAGAGGATTTCATCTTCTCTACAGTCTGTGGTACACAGAACCTTAACCTCAGCTTTCGCCTTGATGCATTTTGCTGTTACAAACAATAAAAATAGCAGTAAAAATTATAGTTATTACAGGTATTTTCAACGTCTTCTTTAGTGGAAGCTTTTTTTTCTTTTAAACCTATAGTGGCTTTTACATGACTGTACTGCAATTAAAGTAAAAGCACTGGACCCACTGCAAACACTTAGTGTGAACTGCACTTTCCCAGGACACCAGGCTGTTTCCAGAAAGGAGAAAATAAAAAGACATATTAAAGGGGAAGAAAGGGCTGGGTTATCACCTTCTGATTGCCCATGGTGAAAGGGTGAGCTGGTATCACAGAAAAGATCTGTTTCAGCTCACTTCTCCTGGTTGTTGGATCTGCAAGGTTTAGTTGTATCTGGTAGAAGCCTTCAAAGTTAAAATCAAGTGCAAAGTAGTTCTCAGCCTCTAAAAACATAGCAAGTAAGCAATTTCTACACTGTGGAGAATATTAAATGAGAACAGAGCAGAATTCTGTCTTGCTACTTCTAACTACTCTAACAGACTTGGTTTAGATAATTAGGAATTTAATAAAGATATGAATGCTGGAGCTACAGCCAAATACTGCCAGAGTAATGCATGTCTTCAGTGTAAACTGAAAGAGAGGAGAAGGACTCTGTAAGAATTTATGTTTCAGGCTTGGCAGGATTCAGAACTTCAGCATTCTGTTCCCAAAATGGGACACAGAGAATAAAAAACTGACAGAAGGGAAAAGGGTAAAATGTACATATTCTCAATGCTGGAAATATTCTAAATTGGCCAATACCAAGCCTGATGAACACTGTCAGGACTAGTTGAATCTATACTGGTGTAATGAAGCAGAGTTATCTTCTGCATGATTTGCAGTTAAAATCTTTGATTAGTGGCCTTTGCCTCTTTCCTGCTTCTCCTGATTTCTTTTTCTTTAGCCTTTAAACAACTGCATAAGACACCCTTCCTTTCTGAAATGTGAGGCCACAACCACAGCTGGTATAAATCAGTATGATTTCAATGAAATTAGTGTACTTAAGCTGACTGATACCAGCTGAATGTGTTGCACTTCATAGGAAGTCTTGCCTGAGTGACTGACCCTTTCTTGATGGCCTTCCTGCCCCTGACCATATATTGGTTCATACAAAATATGGGGCTTCTAAAATATTTCACTTCTCCTGCCACATCTCTCATCCCTTTCTTCAGATCACTGTCAAGTTCAAGTTCTTCATCTTCACTATTGCTGCCCTTTGCAATTCTTGTGCTGTCTATATAAATGCATGTTTTTTCCAGCTCCCAGGCTCATTCCTCTCTTCTACTGCCATATCCTCTCTCATTCCTAAAAGAGACTCAGTCTTCTCATGCAACAAATGCCCTGATTTACCTCTAAAAATATATTTAAAGCATGAAATCCCTCAGGACTTTCCTCTATAAAATTTTTTTAGAAATTTTATCATTAATCCAATGTAAAATACACATGTGCAACCTTGTGTGTGCTCTATAACACAAGTATGCCAGACCCTAAAAATAGTCTGACACCATCTCATACACCTGTGTGGTACAGAATACACTGTGTTGAACAGAATTTGGTACTTTAATCTCTACTGTGCATTTATTTCACAGGTGTGCAAACATGTGACAGATACATGCATTACATTCATTACATTTGTACGCACACATTCACATGCACACACATATGAACATGCATAAATATGTACAGATATCTGGGTGCAGATATATAGTCTCTGCTGTTAAGAACTTCTTTATTACATATGGAACCGTGAAGTTTCAAGGAAAAAATGCCCCCTGCAGAAGTTAAACTTCTTTTCTTGATATCTCATTTGCATTAAGTACATTGCTGTTTCTCAGCAACTATTACTCCTTAGTGGACTAAATACTCATGGAGAGAAACTGCAGGGAGAGTTAATAAGGCACAGGCTGGATGAGAGGGAAGCCAAAGAGAATTCCCTGAAGGTACAGCAGGACTGGCTCAGAAGAGGAGAGGATGGCTCCACAGGAGCATCCTGTGCATAGTACACTGGTGCCAGGAGAAGAGAGGATACAGGCTATGAGTACCTGGAAAGCATGGATGGTAGACAAATGAGGCAGAGGTAGATACAACATATCAAGGGCAGAGAAAGTCAAGATGAGCCAGGTTGACTCAATGGAAAAGAACAAGTGAAAGGAATAAAGGCAAACTCTGGCAATGCTGAAACAAGAATGTATAGCAATGGAATCAGCTGACTTCTGGGATGTATTCAGAGATGGTGATGTGACAAGGACAAAAGAAGTTAAAGCAACTCAGACCAGAGAAGAAAAATAACTTGGTCGGACTCTAAACAGAGAGAAACACGACAAATATTTTGTATGTGGTGGGAAGGATTCAAAAGGCATACACAAAAGGTGATCAAGAGGATGCAGTATACAGAACTGGACTGAGGAAGGTTGGGGTGAAGATGTAGATCTGATTCATCTTCATGAGGAAAGATGAAAGAATTAAATCAGTCAAGAGAGGAGAATATATTGGGTTTCTGCTCATCTTCTTGTATCCTCCAAGGAGCTTGTTAGAAAAATTAAGAGGACAATGAGAAGTCCAGCAAAGCTAGAAAATCTATCATTAATGTTTGCAGCACTTTCATCTGCAGAATTTCAAGGAAATGGATTTTCCTCAGCAGTTGAGAACAAGAGGGTAAGCGTAGAGAAACCTTTCATTTTGTCAAAAAACTTTTTGAGGTTTTGTGTGGTCCCTTCCAGCCTAGACCCATTCTGTGAAATGCCCAACTCATTGCCATGAAATGTGCTCTGGCATGGAGTCTGGAGAAGAATGAAATGCTTGTGCAATTTTAAGCTTGAATAGAAGAACTGTAAGAATGAGCTCATGTACCAGCTTCATGGGGCCTGAGCCAGTCCTTCCTCACCTCAGTTTTTATGTCACTGTTTATAGTACAAATCGTCTCAGCAGTAGAACTGACATCTAATGAACAGCAATAGGGGGCTTCACATAAACCTTTTCCAGCTGGTAAATATTCAATTCTAACCAGGCTGCAGGAGGTCAGCAAGATGTACCCACTGCTATGACCACACACCTTACTATTTTATTCACATCAATGGCTTTTCCCTTACTATGGTCTTCTTTTAAATTTTTCATTTATTCAATATAAAACCACACACTCTTATAAAATTGAAAACTTCTTTCTCTGAAAGCAGCAAAACATCCTTGTGAACAAAGTAAATTCAAATCCACCCCTTCTAATATAAAGGCATTGATTTGAGAGAAAGGGTCCAGAGTTTCAGGAATATACAAGCTATTAAAACCACTGCTTGAATTTGGGTTATGAATGAGTAAGCAACCACTGAACAAAAAATGCTTTCTTTTTTTTTGCTGCCAAAGATAATGTAATACAACTGTGAGGAGCAGAAAGTAACTATCCATGCACTATGACTCTGCCTGACCTAAGTGCATCAATTCTACAAAGAGGATAAGGTCCTGCTAATCACATTTTGTTGGCACAAAGCCCATCCGTGGAACGTGTCTCAGCCATGGGGAGTGGAGCAGCAGGATGCACTGTGTGATCAATCAGGCTCTGATGCAATGCCTTTCTGTAGTAGCATTTCATTAAGGAGAACTTACAGCTGGAGAAACTGAGGCTGGTGGTGATGGAGTGACATTTCCAAGGTCACTGGGGAGGTAAGTGGTGATCTAGGAACACATGCCAGGACTTGTGAGACCCAGAGCTCCGATTTTAGACACTGTGAGACTGTCCCTAATGAGAGCCTAGTGCCTGAACTGTCACTGCCAGTAATCACTCAGAAATTCCCACTCAGCTCACCTTCAAGCAGCTGTCAGCTCACTGGGTCCACTGATGGCTGAGTTTTTCCTTGCCACATATCTGAGTGCTATGTGCTGCCCTGACATAGATTTACTTTGGGTACATCCCTTGGGATTGCAGGCATGTCTCATCACTTTCCTCTTGACGTTCAGGCAGCTGCATTTTTCAGCAGTGATGTTAACTGAATGATCTTAACTCATATTCACTCCAGGTAACAGAGGTTTGAAGCTGTCTGTTTGTCCCTCATTTTCATCACATCACTGCATCACTACACTTCATCAGGTTTAAGTGATTGTTGTCTGATGTTAGAATAGTAAACTTCTTTGCTAGCAAGGAATTAGAGAAAGGGAGTAAGAGGTTCTTAATATTCCAAAGACTGCCCAAGGAATCTGTGCACAGCTTCCTACTTCATATCCTTTGGACAGTTATCACATATTAGTAGCAAGATATTAACCCCCGTTTCTTTTTATTTAAAAGGAACAAATCTTTTATATCGATTAACATACCAAGAATGTTTGTAAGCAAGAAATCGGTGTATGTATTGTAAGTACTTTCCCCAAGAATCAGAGAAATCCCAGAATGCAGAAGCAGAGGCAGAACACCCCCCTGCACAAGAGGAACAAAATGAAAAGGGTTGGTTTTCTAGTGACTATTAAAAAAAAATCAAAACAAATCAGAAAAAAATAAATTATAGAAAGAGGCTGCAGTCATCCACTTAATATGAAAAAGGTTGCCAAGTTATAGTATGTGGTGTTGTAATCCAGCTATGTTGACATTATTTTTCCCCTCCGTTGGGTTCAGTTCTGTTAAAAAAATAAACAAGCTTTGCATTTCCCTTTGGCTATGTGGCTTTACCAACCTCTGCAAATTCTTCCAGATAAAAATTCAGGAGTTGTCTCTTCAGTAGACACAGACTGCAGTAAGATGATGCTACCTGCCTAGCATTTCTTGCCAATGCTATTAAGGGCACTTACTACACTGACAATTGGTTTGTATAAACAGCTCACTTTATCCTTTTAATTACAGGCTTCAAGACAGGTTAGAACTCACAAGTACTACTGCTAAGAATTATTTATGCATCAGGAGTATCAGGCAGTAAGATGACACAGCAAATATTTGTTCACACCTAATGATTAAGCACAATTAAACGGGTATCAGGAAATAGGACAGAGCTCTGATACCAGACAACAACTGCATCTTGAGCCTACAGAGGAAGAGATGCTTCTGCCTGATGCTACAAAACAGTTATCAGATATCTCATGCTTCAGTGATGAGCTCCAGAGCCTTCTGATCTGTTCCTCATTCTTATGTTGACCAGATGTGCTATGAGAGACAGGTCACCTCTTCAGTGAGCTGCAGCCTCCCTAAATAGGGCATGATTCTGCACTCAGGCAGTGGAGAAGAAGAAAAGAACAACTTGGAAAACAGAATAGAAGTGTTACAAGTTATTTTCTCAGCAAGAGATGGAGCACTGCAAATACCTAAGAACTGTGCAGAGAATTGGTCTTGAATTTGAAAACAACCATCCTTTCTCTATATTCTTCTCTATCTTTCAACTTGTACTCTGGAGACATCTGGATTTAAAGGGTAAAGTGGCTGAGATGTTCTCTTACTGAAAATGTCTACTTGTAAACCCAACTTGAAATCATACATTGCATTGGCTCAGTTTTGCCAGCATGACCAATACTACAGAGTCATGATGGGCACAAAGTAAAATTACACAGCCATCTTGAGCTCATGTTGAGATCAGTGCCTCCAGCTCCCAGAATAAATCATACAGGATGCCTTGTGGATTACTAGCAAACATTAACTACTTTACTTTCTTAGTTTACAGCTGTTTACTACACATATGACACATTTTGCTACCATGACAACAAAACAGCTAATACTCTTGATGCAGAATCCCATAAAGCTTGGAAAAAGCAGTAAAAACAACAAAACAGTTAATATTCCTGATGCAGAATCCAGTAAAACTTGGATAAAGCAATAAACCCCCATTCTTCAGTTTTTTGCAGATCACTCTTTGTGGATAGTACCAATGGTTTTCAGATGTTTAACACAAATTTGTCTCAGCAATGACATTTCCCCTTTGTCCCTGTTTATTGGCCTGTTTATTATGAGTGATTCCTGCTGTTCTGAAGAATCTTCAAGCAAAGAGGAAGGAGATCTCAACTAAGTAAAGAGATAAAAACAAGTGTTATGAAAATTAGCTTAAGTTCCCTCTCCCTCTCTGTTGTTTAACCATTTAGTTAGTGCAGGTCTGGCTTTAATTAATACAAACAGATGAAAAATGTGAGGCCAATAGTATGCAGGAAATACAGAATTTTATCACACAGTTGTGAGTCAGAGAGTCTTTGAAGTGTTGCAACAGAGTTGAAGTCCAAAGGCAAAGAGGTGAGAGATTAGCAGAAGGCACCAGTTTCATCAAGTAGATCTGTTTGTGATAACAGGAAGAAAGGGCAAGACTTGCTGTCTACTGAAACACAAGTCCCCTAATGTATTCTGCACATCATATCATTCAGGCCTCTAATATTTCATTCATTGATTTTACTGTCAAATGAAAAGGCACTTGTTCCAAGTGGCATTTAGTGAGACAGATGGGGAGAGACCCAGAGTTCATTACTGGGAGTTTGCTCACTGGATAACGTTGACATTATATGATAAAAAGGAAAAAGAGGGCAGAAGTCTACCAGTCTTAAGGCTTAGAAAGGTTTTTTTGGTTCTCCTCCTGGAAGCTGAAGGGCTTTGCACCTGGTCAGACTGCAGACTGCCTCACATGTCATCTGCATCTATGAAAAAGCATCCCTCCAACTTCTCCCACAGGCCCTCCCTCTCTGTTCTGGCTGTGTGCTCCTTCCCATACATTAGTATGTAAAACACCACACTAGCACCCCACAAACCCATCCCCTGTAATGAGGTCAGCTTGTGTGGACCTTCTAAAAGGTTATGTGTAGGAGAGGTAAGATGTAAAATGGATTTAGGCTGAAAATAGCTAGCATCTGCTGGGCTTCAGCAAAACAACAGCATCTGCGGGCAGACACAGCAGCAGAACTTAAAATACCCGAGTGGTTAAAAATAAGGTGCCTATCAGCAGCTTGGAAAAACTTTTGTGAACTTCTTCATAAATTCTGTATGGGATCTCCACCTAGCTTTAAGTTTAAACAATATCCCTTTTTTAATCTCAGCATGATTTTACTGATTTATTTAAAGTGACTTTTATAGTAAGATTTAGCACTCAAACTTTCATTTAAAAGCACTAAAGAATCAAAATGATCATCTCATATATTGAAAAACCCTCATATTTCCACAGTAAAATGAGAGAGAGGCATGAAAGAATTAAGAATTCTGAGGATATCAAGAAGCAGGAAGCCAAGTGTGCAATTGCTGCAGGAAAGCATGCAAAGGGCAGGAAGTTCTGGTATCCACTAATTCCCTTAATCCCTACTAATGCATGAAGTGTAAGCGACGTCTGCTTTATGAAGTAGCAAAATGCTGTTATGAATTTTGAATCTATCTTGCATCTCAATACATTTTGTAATCCAAAAGGGTACAAACAGCAAGCCAAATATCAGTAAATTTCTACTTACTTATTTTCCTCTTCACCTGTCTAAGGATGAGATGGAAACAAAATTAAAACTGAAATCTCAAGAATGGACCTAATTAACTCACTCCCTCAGAAACAAAGATGTCAGATGGCACACTACCTGCTCTTAGAAAAGGGAATAAATGGATAAGTATGGGAAAATTATTCACAGCCTATCTGTATCATAAGCCTCTTTTGTGTTAAAGAAGAAATAAATTACAAAACTAAGGGCCTCCCTCTCTGTCTTTCTTGGGTAGGAAAAAACCAAGTCCCTCACTCATCAGATAATCACAAAGGGTCAGACCAGACCCTTTCTTGGCTCATAGTTCCATGTGATGGAAACTGATGTCACCTTCTGTCAGGCACGCTGCATAGCCATTAAGCACCATAATAAATATAAATTGCAAGAGAAACATATTTAATACTTTAGCAAATTAAAATGGGTTGCCTTTCAAGCACTAAAAACCAGCAAGAAGTTAATACATGCGTTTGCAGATTAGAAAGGCAGTAAGTCAAAAACAGATGATAGAGTTATATAGAAGACAATTCTGGCTGCATATTGGGAAGATCAGTAAAACCCAGTTAAATGTAGTGATGAAATCTTTACTTCCATTGGATATAACACTGTGAGAATTAATTCAGATCTCAGTCACAAAAATGCTGCAGAAGCAAGCACACTAATTTGAGAAATTACACCTCCCCCCCCCCCCCAGCAGGAGTTACTGCCCACCCAGTTCATCTCAGTGTCCAGCTGCACTGCTCTCCACTGCTCCACTACCACAGGACATCAGCTTATGGCTCCAAAAGCACCCAGTAAGGGGAGTGTTTGCAGATAATCTATTCTAATCTCTAAAAAAGGTAAATCCTTTGGTAGCACTGAGGGCAGATTTGTGCAAGGCTCCCTTCAGTATCTCACTTCAGCTTCCACCCCTGCCCTTTCAGAAGGCAGAACTGATCTTCCTTCTCCATGATTCTTTCCTAGAGGTGCACAAACATTGTACTCACTTACATAATCCACCTGTGTAGTCCCAGACAGACCTGCCTAGAATTTACTTTTCACCAAAAAAAGATAATGTAGGTGGTTCTAAATAACTCTTGCAGTAATCTTGTGCAGAGATTTTTTTTTTTTTCCCAAATGCATCCTAATTAACTTGTATTTTAATCCATGCAGTTTTGGTCACCTTCTATTACAGTGCCATAAATAATTTTTTCCCTCCACACTTCATTAGCACTACTTTTAGCTTGGACCTACACTTGCTTCCTATCATGTCCTAAGCCTTTTCAGAAATAAACTTCTTCTTGACAAGAATGTTCTCTGTCTAATTTGTAAGATTTTCTCTCTGTATTAAATGCTGTAAGATATCAATGGCCAATTGTGCCTTGCAAACTGGAATAAGAAACGAAAAATTCGTTTTCAGTTGTGCTTAGCTACCCAAAGTAACAAAAAAGAGAACACAAGACCCCCTCTATAACATGTGAAATGCTAGTTTCTGTCCTTCCAGAGTAAGATGTGATCTTCTGATTGAATTTAAAGTTCTTATTCTGTCATTTAGCCCATTAATTGCACGAGAAAACAAACTGCAAGGCATAGATCAGATTCTGGGACAACCTTCCATTTTTTATCACTACATGAAGAGCAACTCAGCTCCTGTCGTTCCATGAAAGGAAAATAAACAATTTCCCATTTAAGCTTACAGGATCAATGCTGCAATGAAGTGAATTGTGTGAGTATCTCTACAGTAAAAAAGAAGAAATATTTATTTGAGATGTGACTTAAGACACAAAGGCATTAAAAAGAGATCATTATCCGTTTTAGAAGTGAAGTGGAGGACAGACCTATATATTATTATCAGATTCTGGTCAGCTCTAGAAACTGAAAAGCACTAATGTTATTTCATTTCATGACAGACCTCTCAGAAAGACTGAATGAGGGCTGACTCAAGAGCAATCATAAATTATCACTAATTTGAAGGATTTTTTCCCTCCTCTTTTCCTCCAAGTCCTCTAAGCTAATTTTATAGCTAATGCAAGGACAGATCTGAGAGAGTAATTATCAAGCAGGTACGACAGGATTAAGAAACGCTCTGTGACAAGACAATGCTGAACTTCTCTCACTGAACCACTACACAAATTATTTGTGGCCAGGATTAAAGTATTTAATTAAATCATCTTTGTGCAGATGAAACATGAAAATCATTTCCTAAATTGCTGCAAGAGAGAAAAACACTTCCCTTCATTTTCTTCTTACAATCTATTGAGTCTGTAGTTCAAAAACCAGAAATGATCAAAACAGCAGTGACTCACTGGCAAGAGCATTAGGACAAATCAAACTACCTTGGAAGTTATCTCCTTGCATACTTTTCTCCTCCAGCCAAGATGATAGTAATGTAGGCACATGCATGACTGGAAAAAGGACATCTTCCAGATGGCAGTGTCTTCCAGAAAGGCAGTGTCCCTCCACTGTATGAGAGGTTTGCACACAGGAATTCTGCTAAACTAAAGCTGAGTGTGGCTTCAATGAGCTCTTACTCAACATTAGCATTCTGCTAGAGGACTCTGGGAGAAAAGGGATTGCCATGTTCTTGTTTGACAGAAACAACAGTGGAAAGGAAGGGAACCTTGCTATTTAAGAGTAAGTGTGTGTAGAACAAAGGACTTTTGGACCCCTGAGACCAACAAGGGGAAAATCCACCAAATTTAAGATGTAGCTCATTTTTCTGAGATTTATTTTCTGCAATACCAGAAGGGAGAACCAACATTGTGGGGTTGCTCATTTAAGGCCAGTAGGTCCAAAATACTCTCTGCCCCTCATTGCCCCCATCTACAAGAAACTATGAGACACAGCAAAGCTGGGAGAGGAGAGACAAGCACCTAGAGTTTTTATGGGCTGCACTGAAGAATATCTGAAGTCATGGCTGAGCTGGGAGAGAATTTTTGATGTTTTTGTGACAATATTTTTTTAAGTAATGTTTAGAAAACTTTCTTGAGTAATGAACATCTGAACTTGGTTTGACTTCATTTGGCTGCAGAATTGAATGGAATAATCTACTGAAGGATAAAATGCAAGGATTTGGACTTAATTCTCTAGCCACTGTCAACTAGGATGGAATGACTTCAAGCTATTTCTATTTGGACTAGTATCTTGGCTGGAAGAAAGCCCAGTGGGAAAGAGCTGTGTTGGTTATTAATGCAAATCCTTACTATCTACCTTCAGAACAGAAAGGTGTTGTCGTTTTTCACACTGGATGTCTACTTCTTATTGCAGAAAGCAAATCAATCTTTTTTTTTCCCTTTTAATTGCAAGTCATAACAAAAAAAGCAGGAAAAAATAATTTATACAAAACCATTACAGATGCATCAAAGAATAAAGTCCTTTGAATTGATTTTTAAGTCTAAACCTTGTCACAATATCTTCAAATTACGATTAAAATGGAAAATCTACCTCCATCTAAACCCTATTATTCCCTCTGCTGCATGTGTGGTAAAATAAATAACTTTCCAAAAGGAAAAAGAAGGAAAGTTAGGTAAAACAAATATTTTAAAATTTAATTTTTTTTTTTCAACTCTACTGTTTGAGAAACAGCCTATGAAGCCTTTGCTCTCAAAAACAGCAAAACCAATTAATAAATATTCTATGCAAATAGTCACTGAATGAACAGTCTCTGTGAATATATGTGCAATAAAACCAAGACCAGTAATTTCCGTAATTTCAGTGACTTTTTGCTCACACAACTATAAACATGTAGCAGAAACTAGATCAACCCTGCCAAACAATGTTAACAAAAAAGGAGTCTTTTAATAACTCTAATAATTTCTGGGTATGCTCTATTAATAAGTCACTGTGAATGAGAGAGAAACTAACATTATAAATATACCTGTAACAGTAATATGTACCAGGGATGAGGGAAATATGGAAACAAGCATATGAAACTGCTAATGGAAATGAATTCTACCTAAGAATTATAGAGTGGAGGTCTCTAGTAACTCCAAGGTGTATGACACTGGGCATATTAAAATGTTTCCACAGCATAATCCATAAGTGATTTAAATACTTACTTAAATACTTACTTCAAATACTTATTTAAAAACTTTTCATAAAAAGTTTGATGTATTTCTTCTGGACACTTAACAATCATGAGCTGCTGTTTAATTTCCTTTCCCATCATTACTTACTGTCAATAAATGTATGTGTGTTAAATTTAATTTTTCTCCTTTGTAATTAGTCTTGGTCTACCTGCCTAACATATTAACTGATTCTAAAATCTTGTATTTGTGACATCAAATGATTTCCATGGTGACAGATTGAGACATACTCCTGAATAAGAGTGGTAAGTGGTTCATATTTGACTGCAAAGGGGAGAAAAATTCCAACTCTCCTTTCTATGTGTTTGCTTTGATTTGGCTAATTAGTAACTACAAGAAGACATGACTGTGGTACAGTTAATTTGCTGGGGTGCTGATAATCACAGAGGCTTGTGAGAAAGTCTTTAAGGTTATTGCAGGTAATGAAGACTTTAAGAATATGTCAATCACTTTTTGAAGATTAACTAATTTGATTCATAACTTCAGACTTAGTTCAGTACATAACTTAGTCCACTGATTTTAAAATATTTTTAAGTGGACTGTTGTGAAGAATAAGCCATTTTATAGCTATGCTGCAGTAACTTTGAACATTAAGTTGAATCTGGACTTGACACTAGAAAATCTCTTGTCCCTGTCCCTTTGCACAAGGAATTTGCTCTCTTTTCAGATTTATTTCCATTTATCAGCTTCCATTTGTACTATAGACCATACCTGAGCAATGGAACTGTATCTCATGTCTCTGAGTCTGCATTAAAATTTGAAGTGTTCTGCAGCACGGGCATGTCTGTCCTTGGATATCTGTCAAGGGTGCTCCAGTGAACACCAGTACTGTCAAGTCCTCAGAACCTGTCAGAACTTCCAGCTTTGAAGGGCAACTGAATAAAATATACTTAACAGAGTGGCCTTATATGTCAGCAACAGCACCTGCTGTGAGTCCTAATAAAGTGATTCAGTGGTGTGAGTCTGTGTGAAAGGGAATGAAGACCCTCCATTTACACAAACTGACTTGAAGGAGTAAATACTCAGACACAGCAAGCAGGAATGACTTTATCTCAAATGGAACCATTCCAATCTGTAGCAGGTTAGAATTTGGCTTGGTAAATTTATACTACAAAAGAATGAAGTGTTTTTCATGTATTTTCTGAATTTTATATATTTTCTCATAAAAACACCAGCTGTTGGCTTTGCTGCTGATTAGCAACCTCCCACTTTTCCCATTCTGGGCAAGTTGGTGAGGAAAGCTGTCAGACCAAGAACAGAATTGCTGGCAAGGCACCCTCTGGCCAAGGCACACTCCACAGAGCACACGCTGTGTAGGAGAGGCTTTGCCATTTGGGAAACTGGGCTTCATGAATTCTAATCCAGAATGGCCCAAGTTTAGCTCCTTAGAAGAGCAAGCTAAATTAAAACTAACAACTTTCCCAAGTGAAAAGGAATCTAAGCACTACTTTTGAAATGCTACCAGAATGCCATAGCAGGATGTGTATATTGCTGTTTGATCACTGTGAGAGTACATCTGATTTGATGCTTTCATGGGGAGAAACTCTGCAAGTAGAAAGCACCAGAATCATGTGTGGCCACAGATATTAGATTTCACTAAAAAATGGTAGAACTTGCCCTCTAAAGTGTCTGACAGCTATCATTCAGGCCTACTGAAAATAGCACCTCAGAAACCCTAATGAAACCAGACAGCTACAACTTTATGCATTCACAGTAAATCTTCAGCAATTATTCCACTGAGGCTCAACATGAGATAAATCAGAGGGAACTATGAATTCCCAGTGTAAAAAAGGCTCAGTAAAAAAATATTTATTCCTGTGAGCAATTTATTTGGACAGGGAGAGCTTATCCAGAGCTAGGGGTGCTACACCCACACACACTCTTTGTAATGACTAACCAAGATAGAATGGGATGGAGAAAGGAACCTACAAACAGAGCCCATGTCTGCAGAGGCAGTGAAGTGCCTGCTTATGTCTGTGGCAGAGCTGGGTAGCAGAGCTCATATCCCTGCTGTTCCACTTGGTGGAACTGCTCTTCTTCTCAATCCTTCTATGGATTTTTATCAACTCATTTCATGAGCAACAAAGTTTGCCAATACACTGTGACAATGTTACGTGTGTATAAATCACAAACCTTTTTTCTTGTTTCAACAGAAGACTCTAAATAGTTGCTAAGATTGCAAATTAGTTCATCTCTGCTTAAAGGATTAACTTTTTAGATCTTCTGCAAATCAGTGAATTTAAAAGACAAAAAAAGACACACAATTCTTTCCCAGAGGGAGTAAAGTCACTCCCCCAGCAAAGCTGCTTTCAACTCTGAGTTCTGCTAACAAAATGGCAAAGGAAAAGCATTCATGTCAGACACAACCTTGGAAAGTGTTTTGTAACATGTCAGAACACAAAGAATACAGAATTCAGTAATTACCAAGCATGGAGAGATTATGTTGATGTCTTATACATATTGGTGGGTATACAGAGGAGAGACAGCAAACAAGAATACTGAAACCACAGCAGGCTGGACAGTCAGGTTGATGAGAATAGTTAAGAAGATTAATATATACTCTAAACTGAACTCCCCTCATTGGTCAGTGCTCAATAATTTAAAAGACAATGCCAGAGCCTTCATTTCAAGGTGACAAAAAATTCTGATAATGAAAAGACACAGCTCAAAACTTATTTTTAATTAAAAAGCAAACAGGCTGAAACTCCCATGTGGCTAAAAAGAAGTAACAGTATTTTGGAAACAGAGGGGAGGGATTATTATTTAGATAGTTCATTTTATTAAATAAAAGAATTCAAAGAGAACCAGTAACATCTTTTCCGCCCTAGTATCCTCAATAATACAAGATGATTACTCACCAACTTAATGAGAAAAAGTTTGAGGCTAAAGAGAAAGCAATTAAACTGACAGATTTGCTGCTACCAAGAACAGATATCCACAAAATGCAGAGCTAGGATGCATTAAATGACCAGAATAATTCATGAACATGAATGGAGACGACGAAGAAACGGATGACAAAATTCCCATCTTCTATGCAACAATGCAATAGGCATACCAGTGACAAACAAACTGACAGGTGCATGTTCAGGTGACATATTCCTAATATTTATACAAATATTACCAAAATTATTATACTAACAGTTTATGACATATGAGAGCTCAGAAATTCAAGCAAAAGAGGCCAAAACTAGTTTTCTATAGAAGCTGGAGGTTTCCAGTTAGCTTCTCTTTCTTCCTGCAAACACTTTTAACCTGCTGAAGTTTAGTGACAAAACTATTTTAGTGCTAAGAATTTGTGAGTTGTGGGCAGGAGCTCTTTTCCCTAGGGATCATTGAGCTCTGTAGCCTCAGGCATGCAACATCTGCCATGGCATGTGCCAGTGGGGAGCAGCAGCAGTTTGTCATGGTCAACTGTGACATTTTGCTGACTGCTCCATCTTTTTCCCAATGTTGAACTCAAACTTCAGCCTAAATTTCAGCATCAAAGGCCTGAAAGGAAGTTAGTACTTCACATATCCTCTGCACTTGGGAAGACCACATTTGGCAGCTACTGTTCAATGAGGTGGCTAAAATAGGATGTTGGTAGAGAGCAACACTTAGCCCTGAATCTATTAGCCAGGACAGGCTCTGATGCTATCTGCCCTAACTCAATGCTGTATCTCAGTGCATCATCATTTTCAATCTTGCTGAAGTCAATGAGACTACTCATGAGCTTTAACACTTCAGCCTATGATTAAGTACTTCACTAAATAAGGTCATTAAATTTAAATTGTAGATGCTTGCTAGGTGCTCCTGAAGGTTGTTCTCTCACCTGCAGCATAATCCCTGTAGGTTCATGGCTTGCAAAACAAGTGGCTAAATAACATCCAGATCTGCATGTCAGCAATCCTCCCACTAAACTTAAGACAAGGGAAATTGATTGATTCAAGAGGGAGCTGTGTTTACCCTACTGCTGATGGAGGGAAGAACAGAAGCATGTTTTGGCTTGTAGAAAAGATTGAAACACACAGAAAAGGAAAGGTGGATGAACATGGCATGCCACAGTTTCTGGCAGAAATATCTTAGCTGGTTTAAGCAGCAAAAGCCTTACAGCTGTGTTAAGGCAGTGTTTTGCCACTGTGTAATTTTGCCACTTCTCAGCAGGAAATATCAGTGCAACACAGTATTTTGCCAATGCAGTTAGCTATCTCAGGTACATGTGCATAGGTTGGCCCTCATAGAGATATATCCTAAAGGATTCATGTGGCAATTCCAACACTACCATGCTATTTTCACTTCTCTCTATTCAGTGTGCACACCTCAAAGCAGCCCTCTACCCTGCCTCTTATTCCCAAACAGGCTATCAGTCATGATGAAGGGTGTGCTAAAGCCATAATGCAGATAACAGACCATTAAAAGCTTAAATGAGACTACCAAACATGTTTCATTAATCATAGCACAATCCAGTCTTGAACCAGGAGCTACAGATTTGGCGGGTCAGTAATGGAAGGATTCTTGCTACCCAATTCTAGAGACAGGGAAAGGGAGTTGCCTTAAACATTCTGCCCTTCCTCCTCTTCCTCACATGACCTGTGAGGGTTACATTGCTGGGAAAGGAGCGACAGAATAGAGAATAAAAATAAGAGACCTGCTACAAAAAAAGAGTGTGAATTCTCTCCAGAAAGCCTGGATTCTGAAAGGAGCCAAAACACCCACAGCTCACACAAATTTTAGTAACAGCACTTCTGAAAAACTGGCCAAACTGGCTCCTTTTCCCTGGCAAGAGGTCTTCATTTAGAGATTTGACAGAGTATCAGAAAGAGGAGTTTTCTTCCTGGGGGCCCAAATCCCAGTGCTGATCCTACCTCTGTAAAAGCATAGCAGGTAAATTTCAATGAAAATACTGTAAGAAAGAGATGCTCCCCCTTTGTATCACTTCTTATTCATACATGTCTGGCTTCTTCCAACAGCTTTCCAAGCCCTTTCCAGAGAAGTCAGCAGGTTACCTGCTAGGTGAACAAGAGCTACCTGCTAGACACACCTGGCTATTTAACCCTTCTGATGCCACATGCCTCTGCGTAATAGCTTACAAGTGGCACATACATTTTGGGGGGGTTTTTTGACACCTGAAGCAGGCTGGAGATGGTGGTTTCAGCAGAGATTAAGTTGCTTCTTTGTACAGCAGGGACAGAAGACACTCTCAAAAAGACTAATAATTAATTGGAAGAGACAAGATGCCACAACTAAAGAGGCCTAACAGAATGGGTTTTAAGTTTAATCCTAGTGGAGGATTTGAATCAACAAACTTCTTGTGAGGAGGCAGGGTTTTTACCTTCATTTCACCTCTCTGTGGTCATGCTGAACTCCATGGTTTATCTTTACAAAAGACTTTCAAATGAGCAGAGACATCAGTTCTCAACATTGGTTGATAGGTTTTACTAAGAATGCTAAAAAATGGGCAAGAAGTGTTGAATGCAGAAAAAGCTTTCAAAAACACAGCAGCAGAGGCTCTATTATGCCAGATATCTGCTACTCTATCTTTGAGCTTTTTCTGTTCACAGAAACATGAATTTGATATGTTATCACCAAATTTCTGTATACTAAAATGACAGCTTCTATTCTGATAATGTGTGTTTCAGGTAGGATTCTGGAGCACTACCAATTAAAAGCAGTTAATTAACATACTTTCATATGTTAATAAACCCCTGACTCCTGTTATTTGTTTTTAATGTTGCCTAATATGTTAACATCTGCAGAACCTACTGCTCCTACTTGTGCCCTGCCAAATGGAGATGGGTTTAGAGGACTCAAAATATCCTTGCTGTGAAATTTCTTAGAACACAATGCTTTATGGCAGGGGTTGGAAACACTCCTAAGCATTTGGAGATATTAATTTCTGACAATTACCTTTCTACAGTACAATATGTTCCTTCCTCTACAGGGTCAGGCACCAGAAGCCCCAAAAATTCCTTGGGGGTGTTTACCAGTATTACATACTCTAAAAGTATCTAATACAAGAAAAAGTTGGTGGTTTCTGCTTTTTTCAAAGAGTAAGCTTTTTGCTCTTGTGACTGCTATGAAAAGCAAGGAGGTGTAATATTAATGAGCCAGACAACAAACAAGAACTGTATACTTTCCTTTTACTTGACATCATCATTTTTAAGTAGGTCTCCTGATCTTTGAGGGTTTTGCAGGTTTCAGGAATTAACCTTTCAAAGTCAGTATTTCAGGTCCACATATCCCTTCTTACACAGGTGCTTTCCCCCCTGTGCACAGAAGGCTATGATAATACCTTTACTTTGTTTGGCACAGCTATCTGCATATTTTTCAATGCCAAGGTTTTGCCAAAGTGATATCACTTTGGTAGCCATCAAATGTCCATGCAGCTCACCAGGATACAGTAGAGATGAAGAGATACTGGTCCCATACTGAGAGCTAACTGGCAGCACTTCTTGTACCTGTGTTTTGTGCCAACACCAGTGGGCAAAAAAGCACCACACAGTCCATCACTCACTTCCCCTCTCCCTCAGTGGGACTGGGGAGGAGGAAATGAAGAATAAAAGCAAGAAGACTTGGGGGTCCAGATAGAAAAAAAAACCAAAGCCATTAAGGAATTGTTTAATAAGTGAAATAGAGGAAGAGGGAAGGGAAGTAAACAAAGCAAAACAAGTGATGCCAAGGTCCCTCCTGTGGGTAACTGATACCCAGCCAGACCCAATGAAAAGCCAGCTCTTTTCCCTTTTAGTGCTGAGCATGGTGCTGAATGCCATGGAATAATAACTCTTTTGCTGATGAGAGTCACCTGCTTGGTTGTGTCCTGTCCCAACCTACTGAGTGCCCACCAAGGTATGCACTGTGGGGGCAGAGTGAGAAGGGGAAAGGCCTTGATGCTGTGCTACCAGAGCCCAGCAAAAGCCAGAACATGAGGGTGACATCAGGCACTGTTTTGGTCAGAAAATCTAAACCCCAACAACATATGAACTGCTATGAAGAAAATTATTCCAGATTTTCACCGAACTTCCCTGTTACCTGCATAGACTGTGCAGATTAAATAAGACTGGTAAACAAAGGAACTCAAGCCACGCTAAATATTTTAGGATGTTTCAACATTTAAACAGCTGGGAGTGAGCTTCAGAGTTACCATGTCCTGGATATCTTGTCTTTATTTGGGTTTTGCTGCACTACGACCTCTTCAGGAGAAGACTCTAACCTCTGCCAGGGTTCCATGGATACAGTGCCTCCTTGCAAGCAGCTGCCTGTCTTTGGAGCTCTGTCACCCTTCTCTGCCTGAGAATCTGCTAGGAGCAATTTACTGCCCTGTTTAGCCACCACAACGTCCTGCACATTGGTTTCTTTTGCTATGGTCCCTTGCAGACATTTCACAGAACCTCAGGTAAACATGACCCAGGTTTTAAATAAGGAAGTGAAAATATTAAAGGGGGTGGGAAAATGCAGGAAAGTATCTTGTCAGTGTAAGATTGCATGAGTCATGTAAGGTACATCAATAATTAAACACTAAAAAGAATGAAGCAGAGCAACTGTGGATTAAAGGTGCATCCCAGCTATGGGCTGGAATGAGCCCATAATGAGCCTTTTTACCATCAGAGAAAGTTTATTACATGCACTTCAAAGGCAGCTGACTTAGTGAGCAGTGGAGGTGGGTCAGATACATCCTTTCCACTGACACTCAGCATAAAAGGAGAAGCATTCATAATGGAATGGCTGAACTGGCTATGAAAATAATAACCTGTGACTCTGGAAAATTTTAAAGAGAGGATTAAACCCAAAAATAAAAAGAGAGGTAAGGGAAGAACAGCATATTAAATAAAAACAGAATCCTGTAGTTATTTCACAGCTACAAAAAGTGTGTGCTGATGCCATACATGCTCCTCATTCTGACCTCTGGCCAGGTCCATAAAACCTGACCTGTGATACACCAGGCTGTTAAAATGCCTCTGCCCTCTACAGCTGAGGCTGACCAATTAGATGTTAACAGTACTGAAAGTGGGGTAAAAAGCACCCTGATTACCAATGTAAATGCCATAACATCAAGAGCTATTGCAGACACCACCAGATCAGAAATGTTACACAGAGACCTACAGGGACAATAGTGCAGATGGGGAAATTAGAAATCATCATGCAAAAGGTCCAAGTTAATAAGAGTGAGGAATAGAAAGGCAGAGAGAAATACTGAATGGAGTGAAAATGAGTGGAAAGCAGCATATCATACTGCAGTATATTATATATATAAATTATACAATAGGGAGCTATGACCTGTTGTGCTTTTCCCAGGAACTGAAAGACAGGAAATGCTTGGTTCTTGTTTCACTTGTTAGGCTGCCTGGCACTCAGCCCCTGCTCGAGTTAGACCCTCCTTCCTCTAATGCTGAGCCTTGCCTGAACTTGCAATGTGGAAAGAAAAAGTGCTGGTCCTTGCTGACAGCACACAGGCATACCACATCTGTGTAGCACCAGATTTCTAAAATGCCCTTCTAACAGAGCTGTACACTCAGACAAATTCAGCTGTTTCACTTGCACTCCATTGCTAAATCTCCTTGCGATTCTTCCCAAGAAATAATTTTGCAAGTGAGTAATTATTAACCTGCCACTGATAGATGCAATGGCATTTCAGAAACAGGACTGTGACACTATAACATAGGCTATAGTGTGGAACAAAAGCAGGAGATCTTTAAGCTACAGCTCAGATATAAGTACACAAATCCCAAGCTATTCCAAGAGAAATGAAAGCTATCACAACTTCTCTTTCACCATCACCAAATGTATCATTTCATGATGATACATTAAACCATTTCATGGTTTCCAAAATTTTGGTAACTTCATTTTTGTCTTGATTTTTAACAGAATTTAATGCATTTTTATTTTTCCGGAAAAATTAATCTGTTGAGCATAGAAGGTAAGAGTACTTCTAGGAGACCTCAGCTGGACACTGTTAGTCTTTTGCCTTAGGAAAAAAATCCCACCATACATTTCACACATGCACTGTTTTCTAATTAAAAGCTGGATTCTCATCTAATTTTCCCCAATATAAATCCAAGAACAGCTTAAATGAAAGTAATGAAATTGCTCTGGATTCAGCCTATGGCAAATGAGACAAGGATCTTGGCCTAATCTCATGAATGTCTCCCTTGAGATCTCCATTAGTAACACTGCTTTTTTAGTGAAAAATGCACCACATTCTTGCAAGATCCCCTGAAGGAGAAAATGGTGTTTTTTAATATATCAATTCTACACAGTTACTGTAAAATTTTTATGAGATCTGAGGGGAAATGGTTACAACACCCTGCTATCTCAATACACCTCTTTACCAACAGCACTACAAATACAACCATAACATTAACTTGTTTCAGTTTGCATATATTCTAAGCCTATAAGGGAAAACTGTGATGCAACTATACTTCTCAAGCATCATCAGTACTAATTGTTTAAAATTTCACTCATGGCAGTTGCTGGATTAGGTTGATTTCAATATATTGCGAAAAGATACTAATCCCACTTGCAGAACAGGAAATGGGCATTGGAATTGGTAAGGGTGCTTCAAACTTCCAGGCTAATAAAATACTTGTGACAGCTCTTTATCCTGACTCATCTGAAGGAGTCTGCCTCCTCTTTGAACCATCACAATGGACTATGAACAAGACATCAGAGCTACAAAGCTCCTTGGAACAAGCTCATGTTTTGCCTGACAGCTAGGCCAGACAGAGGCAGTCTCTGGAGAGAAGAACAAAAAGCATCAGCTATTTTGTATCTCTTAAGAAGCATATCCTCAGTGCCTTTTTGTAGAGGTGGACATGTAAGCATGACTTTCCCCCTCCTTCCAAAAAAAGGCCCTCAGTCTTGAATTACAGGTCTCCTGTCTCTGCTTTCAACTCTAGTTACAACTTCCTTCAGAGTTTATCATTGCTTTTTCAAGCATTGGTCACCAGGGCACAAAAATAAGGAAAGGTGCTCTCCAGGCATCAACACACTCTCCACAGATTACTAACTTAATCTTTAGTTCTTAATTTTGACAACTTGGAAATCTTATGTATTGTTAGAGAAATGATTAAACATTTCCTCTTCTACCAAGGGATGAATTAAGACTAATCACATCTTGGGATAATGAAAATCAAATTTCTTCTACTTTAGAATCTGCCTTCCAAACTTCATCTTAAGAAATTTGCATTCCCATCTGCCTTCAGTGTGAAAGTCAGAGCTACATAGCAAGGTACCTCAGGATGATATATTCCAACCAAGTTAGTCCAAGCCTCACTGCAGCCATGGCTCCATGCTCATTAGTACACAGGTTCTGTTCACCACTGAATCACCCAGCAGAGCAAACCTCATTCACAGTCGAATGTGGGCACACATGACATTTCTATTGCATTAGCCAGAACACATGATTTGGAGTTTGGGCTGACTTTAAGCTTACTATGGAAAAACAGATGGTATCTGATCCTGGATAAGGCTTCTCACAATAGTTAATCCATTAGTATTTTAGAAGAAAAATGAATCGGTGACTTTATACCAGATACCACTTAGTGCTAGGTAGCTATGGCATTTCCACCTCTAGTTTTTGATTATAAAATCACTACAGAGTGACCCTCAGCAATAAGTCTGCACCTCATAATTTTCTACTTTTGGGGAAAGGTTAAGTACAGAACTGGTTCTCTGGTGAAGTGTGCCTCCCATTTCAGAGAGTGTGTTGCAGTAAGAGACTGCAGAAGGACCTCAGTGCTCTGCTGAAAACACATAGTGATGGGAAGACATGAAACAGGTTGTAAACAATAAGAAAGGTGAAAAACAAGGCAGCTCAAACACTGGTGTCACACCTTCGGTGACAAAACATCTCTGAAGCACATGAAGAACTCTTGTCACTGAAACACACTGATATTCAAAAGTCATTTTGGTCTCATGGTACCAACTGTACTGGCTAGGGCAAGGTGGTGCTGATTCTCCACTCTGTACTGTCAATATCCTGACACTCCCAGGGGAACACAGTGGGTTAGAGCAACTTTTGTTTTGTTACAGGGCTTGCAAAGAGCATACTGCAACCTGCAGCTCCTCCTCACCTTTGCTTCACTTTGAAAGGAAATCTGCCCAAATACTTGTGCACAGGTACATATTCCAGACCCAGATCTAGACTGCCCCCTGACATGATTGCTGACACTGCAATCTTGCTTCTTTATCTGAGTTTATCTCATAGAGCAATCTCAATCAAGTAAGGGGAAAAAAAAAGAAAAAAGAGTAGAAATCACATTGACTGGTGGTCAGTATTCAGTAATTTAACTGAAACAGGTACTAATTTCAAGGTGGTACCGAAGTCCTCTGATGTCTGGCCACATTTTCTTGAGGAAGTAGAAGTTAACATCAGTGCTATAAGGAGATAAAGGAAAAGGAGAAGCAAGTACTTACAACATTTAAGCTTTAATTTATTAATTTGAAAATTTTTCACTGGAAAAAGGAGTTGAAGAAGAACAAAGAGGGAGCCATGTCCAGTAAATTCTGCTTAGATGAGATGGAAGGCATCTCATTTGGAAATTTAAAGATGATGGAGGGGCTTTCCAATACCATGAAAATGAAGGATAAGAAGCATTCTGTGGTGTCATTTTTCTGAGCAGGTCAGAGGGAGGCACTCAGAAAGCAGGAAGGATATCCCATTTCCAACTAATTACCACTCCCAGAGTTTAGTAATTCAGAATGAGGCCTGGAGAACTGAGGGTCAAATAAGAGAAAGCAACTGCAGACTTGTCTAGGCTTACAGAGGGGTCAGAAACCATAAAGCATAACTGTAAAGCAATTCCTGCTGCCTGCTTGACCTTGGCAAGGGAAATTCTTGAAAGATCTCAGCTGGAAGCTTTTCTGTTCTTTAAAACATGCAAATCAGGATTGAAAAGTTATTTTTATCATTGATGTAACTGATTATAGGAAACTGATAAACCTGTGCCTCCTCATAAAAACAGTGATCAATAACAATCTGCACAGCTGTGTGACTATGCTTCTCTATCCTCCTTCCAATAAGTTGTGTGGCTTATGATTATGAACCTGTAACAGTGTATTATGAACCTGTAACTGTACTGTGTACTCTGTTTGCTGGGACAGAGTATATGGTCTGCAACGGGTCCATAACTTCAATTTGGAGTTTGATGGCAAAGATGCACAGTAATCTGTCAGACATTAGGAGAGCTGAAACGCTCCAGTGGTCCACTGCTCCAGACATCACATAATGAGTAGATGGAGATGCAGATTAGTGGAAGGAAAAGCTCCATTACTATTCCTTTTGAAGTTAAGAGGCTCTGAAGAGCACAGCTGTTAAAGGTATCACACAGGAAGAGGGAAAGGTCCTTGATACAGGGAGATCACAAACAATTTAGGGACTTGCCAGGTCCCAGCCAGCACCCGAGGCTTGCAGGCTATCAGTATGCAGCTGGAGCCAGCTCTCAGCAGGAATCCCTCTCAGCTTGGTGAGTGGCTGCCTCCTTCTGCAATTCTCACTTCAGCCTCCCAACAGTCTCAAGAAGCAGCCCCATGCAGAGAACTTTAAAGAAGTCCCATACTTTCATATCTACAACTATCACGGCAAGTTGTTTTTACACTAATTCCCTGGTACATAATCAAAGCCCTAACTCCTGTTTTGTTGGGGTTTTTTTGAGTATTTACTCGTGGACTAATTAACCAGCTCCACTTTAAACTCAGTATTTCTGACCTCCAAGTTAAGTAGCAGGAATTTATTTTTACTCCTTTGCTGTTCTCAGTCAACCATGACACCAGATTTTCTTCCTGGTTTAAGCATATGATTAATTTTTGTTGTTTATTATGTCATTCTGACAGTTTCTGAAACCCCTGTAGTGTATTGTGATATACCTGCAAAAGGCCAGTGTTAAATACATTACAAGAAGAAGAAAAAAAAAAGAATTCTCATAAAAACTGTCACCCACAACAGCACGTTTCTATGGTAATACAGGACTGCTTTGGGTTGTTATGGCAACTAAACCTTTAAAAGCAATAGCATAATACCAAAGCAAAAAGAAAAAAAAAGCACAGAAACAGAGCTTCATCACTGCTCTTCTCAATTTTATAAATAATTCTCAGTCTTTCTTCCCCACACAAAATCTAGATTGGATGTTACAGTGATCAAAATGCATTAGGAAGATAAAGAAAACCACTTGGCTTCACAGAAATGAGTGTGTGGAGCATCTTACCACTCTCATAAGAACTATGTCTAGAGGTGTTTGTACATAAACAAACCTCTGGCACCACAGAGCAACACAAATAAAAAGGTGATGGCAGTGACAGTAGACTAATTGCTGACTGCAGCTAAGTGGAAATGCACTACCAACCCTGCAGATGGGACAGGCCAAAATTACATTGAAATAAATGTTGTGTTAGCTCCTTAATCCTACCATGTACTTCATTATTTCCTTGGCAAGTGTTTTTTTTATACTTAGATGTCATTGCCAAGAAAATACAGAAAAATTCTAGATATGTGCACATGCCTCTATATAGCTTCACAGAAATTTGCTGTTATGTATGGTGCTTTTAAATAATCTTAGGTTTCAAGATATACTATCTTGACTAACTTGGGATGTGTTGCCACCTCTCTCTTTTCCTATTCCTTCTTCCTGCTCAGTGTCCTCACTCTGATACTCAATCTCCACATTGTTTTCTCCTTTAACTTCCAAGTTATGTCCACTTCCCATTATTACGTTGGAAAGAATTAAATGATCACAAGAGTAGAATTGTCAGTTGTGTGAACATTCTCTTCTAAATCTGCTGAGGTGCCATAAAACTGATACTCCAGAACAGCATCCCTTTGCCCTGCTTATGCACTTCAGCCTTCGTGCACATCAGAGCTGGCTGAGGTCACCCAACTCTTTTTACCTGTGACCCATAACAGGGGGTTAGAGTTGAAAGGAGAACATATTTAAAGATTGCTCCTCCAACTATTCCATCTTTTTTTAGTTACCCCAAAAAAAAAGAGAAGCTGGAAGTTCAAAGTAGGAATGTTTATATAAATCAGGGAATATAGACTAGACTTCTTTACTGATAGAAGCCAGCACCATCCTGTTCCCTCCAAAGTTTTATAAAGGTAGTTCTTATCAGCTGAGATGCACTCTTTCAGGATTTTATGACACCAGTGTGACAACATTCAGATCATGATTTCTTAGCAGTATAGGAATGAGCATGCACCTCCAAATACTGTCAAAAAATTGGTGCCAATATGACACTGCAGGAGGTTGGCAAAGCCCTAGAGAATGTCACTTTGCACACCTGCAATGATGACATCCTGAAGCATACAGAAGGAAATACTACCACTACCTATTAAGCAGAACACACAGGAAGACAATGCAATGAATTAATGAATTTCAGAAGAGACTGTGCCACTCAGAGGCAATGTGCATTTCAGTAAGTTGCTGTGAGCATAAACTGGCAGACATTTACTGCTGATGACAGAAGAGTGGTGGCATTGAGTCAGCCAAGGACAACTTTAAGAGAGAAAAAGTACGATGGCTCACTTTGCTGTAGGGCTTCAATCCTCCTCAAAGTCACACATCTCAGCAGGGCAGAAGCAGTAAGCATGTGCTAGGATCTCAGATGGTTCATGCTCTGGCACATTTGTCAACAGCACCACTGAATGCTGTACCACCTCCTTTGCTATCCACCTCCACCTCTGCTCCCACCAGACAAATTCTCTGGGTGTGTCAGAATAACACTTACTTGACAGCTCCCCCAGTTCTTAAGCAGAGAGGAAAAAACCACTGCATCCCCAAACACAGACCTAAGTGGCTTCAGGATTTCACTCAGCTGTGCCAGCAGTTAATGGTTTCCAAGAATCTTTTCTGCTGACACATTCAGTCCCAGCTCCAGAATGAATCCCAGAACCACACACACCAGAAGCAGCTGACACAGGGTTTGTGTTACACCAAAGCAGAAATATCATCAGCTTAGATCTTGAGACCCTTTTAAATTCTCAGGCAGAGCAAAGGAAAAATAAACTGGCCTGGCTTTCCACCAGAAAATGTCTAATGGGCATCTCTTCTGCTGACATGACCTTGGGCAAAAATTACTGCAACTATGGATTTTGCACTTAAGGTCCAAATTCTTTTCAGGACTACAGATTTCACTGTGACTAAATGCAGGAGATAAAATATGAATACAGAAAAAGCTGTGGACACATTTTGTCCCCAAGTTGTACTGTTTGTTTATCAATCACCTTTTGGTATGCATCTAGAAGGACTAGGACAAAATTCTTTTTGTTGTTAGCAGTATCTCAAAGGACAAAAAATACTTACCTTGAGGAGTCAGAGAGAGTAATGCTCCTCTGTTTAATTGAACTGTTTGGCCCATGCTAAATGCAGCTAGAGAATACTGCAAAGAACATGGAGTGGAGCCAGCTTCAAATTTAAGTAAAATAAAGACATTTGAGAGATGCAGAGTAAAGTGACCCATTACAGACCAAGCTAATTTTTTTTTTAATTTTAGCTTGCTAGGATTTTATAAAATAAGGGGTTCAAACATCCCTGATTCTCTAGATTAATTGGAAAAAGGAAGCATATGGAGGTTCTAGTTCTACTTTTTCCACAAAACTGAACTGATTACTGATTTCATTTACATAGTTCATGCAGCTGTTCCCAGGTTTTGCTCCTGGTACATTTGTACTCGGTCTTAGTGCAGTTATGTAATAAATTGGTATAATTTTGTACACGCATTTCCCTCTCCCCTGGCTGTGCAGAGAGTAATGCCATGCACTCACCCTGCTGATGGGATAATCATGCCATTGACCTCTGGGCAATATGTTCTACCTTACAGCTTGAACCTGAGAGACAGATAGTCCCTACACCACTTTACCCTATGCAAATCCCTGTGCTGCCAAGGACAATATTACAGGCATAATTTGCAGCACGAAACCAAACAGGTGAAACCTCGAATGAGAGCTTTGTAATTGGAAATTGGGCCTGAGGTCCTTAAAAATATGGATTGTTAATACAGAACGAGGTAGGTTCAGAAAATGTGCCTGGATTGGAGAGGGAGAAAACAGAATATCAAGTCATTACAATGCATGTCACAGAGAACAGTGAAAAGTTATGCGCTTGATGGATTGCACGTGATTAGAATGAGGGCTTTAGGCAGGGAAATGTAGCTATTAAATATCATTTTTTCTTTAGTCCTATTAATATCACTATCAAACCTTAGAATAAACTTCATTTGTTAGGTGAATGACCCATGTGTCTCTTCTGCTTGGCTTTTTCCCACATGCAGAAGTTACTTATCATTACACATTAATAATTGGTGGACATGCTGCTACTCCCTCCATATTCACTGCCTGCTCATGCACGTGCTCTGCTTTACTGTCACCAAGAGAATGCAGAGTGACTGGCCAGAGGGACTAGTACATGGGCTTAATTTCAGTGCTCCACCCCAGAAGACAGGCAGATATTCATGACTGGGTTTTTTTTAATAGCACTCTAAACAAAATGTAATTAAACAAGTTGTAAATTGTCAGGGCAGGGGTACTGAATGCACCTGAAAGGAAGCAGAAGAATGTGAACAGACTATAGGAGAAAGCAATCAACCTAAAACATTTATTGGTGGACAGCAACTCCTGATTGATGTCTCCTTTTTGGTTTGGATGGGGGAGTTACTATTTTCTTCCTTGGTTTCTTCCCACCCCTTGTTCTCATATATTTTCCTTTTAGCACAGCCTACTGGCATCTCATTCCCAGAAATACATTTTCCTCTGCCAATAACAAAAATGCAAAGCAGAAATGCTCCTTCTACTCTGTACCCCGTGGGAGCTTGATGTTCTAGCTTCTGAGGAAGCACATCTTTTGCTAGCCAAGGAGATGGGGATATGCACTTTGCTCCTTTGATGCCACACTCTGCCCTGATTTCTCTCAATAAATATTTGCAAGGCAGTTCAAAAAAGCTCTAGGTCCATTCTCCACAGTTGGAGTACTGGAGATTAATAGAATTAAAGTCTCTTTAAATCCTGAAGAAAGAGCTCAGAGGAGAAACTGTTTTTTTGCTTTAACACTGTGTGAGTCATACAATGTTTAGTTTGGATGTTTGATACATCATAGCATCTAAGCCAAAAAGACAGCTGTAGAATGAGTGGCAGGTTAACAAAGGCTGGAGAACAATAACGTAGAAAAAGCACTAGATTGATGTTGAGAAGGTAGAAAAAAAGTCCTCAAAATTTCAGAGTTGCCAACAAGATTTTATTACAAATCTTGTAGCATGTGGTGGGTTTTTATTCTAAAAACTCCACTTGTGGTATCAAAAGATGACAAAAAATATCAGCTTTCATTTACAATTAAAACATCTCTAGCCCCCATGGGAAAAACCTTCAAAACATGACCAAAGGGTATCCCTTGGAAATCAGAATCGAAAAATAAAGAACTCCAATCTTTTATTTTATTTTAGAATTTACCCCACCATGAGTTATACCCTATTTCTATGCACGGCTGGCCTTTCACCTCTAAATATTTCTGCCTGATGGCAGAAACAGACAAAGAACCATTCAGCTAAAATAGAACTACAGATGTTTCAGAAACTGCAGCTATTCTATTTTGGCAGCAATTCATAATCAAAATTTTCTGATTATGTCCCTTGTCACATTAAAATCCATAAACTAGAATGTGCACATGCTGATCCATATAATAAACTCTCTCCCTTGGAGCTCATTTACTCAGGTCAACCTTCTCACATACTGGCTTCTCAATAAAGGAATATCACAGCAAAGCAAACTGTAATTAGGGGGGAAAAAAAAGAAAAAGAAAAAAGAAAATAAAGGAGAACTTCTGTCCAGTCAGCTTATCTGACAAGTGTGGAGGGAGAGAAGTGAATTTCCCTAGACCCACAGAACCAGCAAGTCCCACTTCTTTCTTTGATCCCCTCCTAATTACAGTCACCAAAATTAACCCCCAATCACAATTAGAAACTTGTCTTTTTCCCCCCAGATATCCTAACCCCTTACTTTCTTTCTCTCTTCACCAAAATAAATCAGTATTCTCCTACAGTTTCACACGCAGATGATGACAGCATTGTGAGACACTGGAGCACAACACCCCTCAATATTTCTATCAGCTATAGCTAACTAATAAAATTCTTTATCAATGAAGCTTCAAAGATCCTGCAGCAGAAAAGAGCACACCACAATATAACAATCAAGAATAGAAAATCTTAAGCAGATAGAGCCTCCACAGGGACCTTTTCAAAGAAAAACTGTATTTCATTTGTGTAATAACCCTAGGATGAGCTATGCACTGTAGTCTAACCATTAAATACTTACACAAATCTTTCAGAAGCTAACAGATGTTTCTTTTATGAGCAAAGACAAGTGCCATTCGGCCTTTTTAGACACTTACAAAAATTCAGATAATTTCAAGCTATTTTAATAGCTGCCTGACAATTTTATTAATGCACTGTGCTACAATATAATTCTGTTTCCTTCACAAAAAGACTGACTCATACCACAGATTTTTTTACACACTAAGGTGCGTGTTGCTAATGCCTTCCTCTTGATTAGCAAGAAAAGAAAGCTAGTTTTACTGACCAGAAGAAACAGAAAGATCTCTGCAGGATTTAACATGAACACTGTGTCAGCCTGCAGAGATTCTGACAAAATCATCTGGAAACTTTAATGATTTACTCAGTGCAAACTGACAGACTGAACTACAGAACCTGCCCAGAATCAATTCTGTGGCTCAAATCCTGCCTTGAGCCATAGGTGTCAATGAATTTTAAATTTTAATCTTGGCAACATCCAAGTATTTTACATCATCACAAGAACAGCACACCTATAAAAAACACAATCATTGCAGGAGAGTCAAGGGCTATGACAGATACAGTTTATTAAAACAGGGCTTTACTGGTAGAGCCAAATTCAGGGAAATTTATACAGCACCTGCTGACTCTGCTGCCTTTCACCAGTGCCATCAGCATCTCACTTTCTGGCATGCTAAATTCACATACAAATGAAAAGTTCTGCATGCATGTAACATGACAACCTTATGTATAACAGTTCTTGTAGGAATATAATTACTTAAATCCCTACACAAGATGCTTGCATTTGTGAGGGTGATGATTTTTCTTTTGCTTGTTTGCTCTTTTTCCTGAAGAAGCTGCAAAATGGTATGAACCTAGATTGTTACCTCAGGCTTTCTGCAGAGCAATATGCCAAAGCAGCCACATGCTGAGTGTTTGCAAATTTTAAGTTTGGGATTGACTATGTGCCAGTCCCTCTTCAGCTCTGGGCACTTGATCCTGCACCAAAATTGCTGCTGACCTTTTCTGGTATTTATGATGTCAGTATGGATTTTTATCATTATTTGAGTTCCTGACACAAAGCAAACAGCTTCTATAGCATATTTTTATTCATGCATAGTATGAACACGTGAATCTCAGTATTCCTTTCAAGTTTGCCATTTCTCCTTCTTGTATGCTTGGTTAATGGAGGTCAGCTTTCCAGAGAAGGCCTACTTGCACTGAGGAACACCAACTGTAGCTTATATTCTCTGGGTGACTGAATACACGAGTAGAGCTATTTGAAAAGCACTAGTTAGGTATCATCCAGTCTCTGCTGTTTAAAAGTACTTAAAATATTCATTGTATCAGCTAACTGTATTGTGAGGCTAGCATGCAGCAGTAGTAAGACATCACTGTTTAATACAGCCTCTGAGTTTTGACATGCACTTAGAAATATCATAATGCCCTTTGATGCAGCGTTCAATTTAACACAGGGCTCCTCAACACTGATCTCTATGGGGATTATTCAGGTCTCATTTGTGAGTCTCAGCTGAGACTCATACAAAGCAATGGCCTAAAGAAACAAAGCAGACACAAGATTTGTGTCTGACAATGTAAATCACAAAGAGAATCTCTTGTTATTGACATGTGGAGCACCCAGCACATAGAGAAAGGGATCTGGACTGAAACTGCAACTTATAAGACATATAATTATAATGACTGTTCTAGTCATGTCCCAAATAAATTCAATCCTGAAAATGCATATTTAACACCCAGTAAAATTAAAAATCAGAACCTTGGAAAAAAGAACCCATACTGCAGTATCAAGAATTTGGGTGAGCAAGAATAATAAAAGAATTAGCAAATGTGGCCTTTTGAAGGAATTTAAGATTGATGGCACAGAACATAGCTTTGGACTCATTTTTTTCTCAGAAGAATTTGCACAGTTTCTGCAATAAAAACATATTGGTTACCAATCCTTGTTGCCTAAAACACTGCAGAACTTCATCCAAGAATATACTATGATCTACAGTCCCATACTTTTGCCCTTAGGCTAGGTACTTTCTCAAATTTAGAACTGTCAAAATCTAGTGAAAGATGAATAGGAAACATAATCAGTGTCAACTCAGTCACAGAAAACACACATCACAGGCTATCTTCACCAGGCTGGCTGCAGACTCAAACCTTTGAAGTCAATATTTTGGAGGTATATCTCAGTTCTAGAGGAAAACATTCTACCTATCTACTGAGCAAAAGAGTATGAGGCTAAAGCAGAAATGCCCAAATCCCAGCTGAAAAGCTGGATATGACTCTTGAAATTTAAGTTACAGGTTCCAAAGACATATTTATGCATAGAGATTGAAGCTTGTATATAAAATGATTAAAAATTATACAATCCCCACTGACTTCTTAGGAGAAATTGTTAAATGTTACATTGCTTGAGACACTGTTTCAGGCTACCAAAGAGAGGTATGAATTTCTCCCAAAGCCTAAGGTTGCCACTTCAATAAAGAGATTTTTAAATTTCTGCACTCTGCTACAGAACAGCTGGTTCACTTACAGTAAGGGTGTATGCAAAGAGCTTATCAGGAAAGGGCAGAAGAGCAATAATTTACAAAGAAATCCTACCACCCTTTTTTCCATCTAAAGAGCAAACGGAGTAGTACCTTTACCACCTAAAATATTAAGTTACTATGTAAGTGTCTGATCTTTCCAGCAACTCTTAAGATGACTGGAATAAGAACCTTTGCAGAATAAGGATTCTGAGTATTGCAGGTGCTGTTTAAAATATACTGTAGACCCTTCTACACAGCAAATCAGACCTGGTTAAAATACAAGACTGTCCTGAATCTGAGCTTCTTCCAAGCATGGTGTCTGAGAAAAAAGGAATCTGAGCTACTGGTCTCCCTTTATCACTGTTTTTGTTGGGAAGAAGAGTCTTCCCAGGCACAGAAAGAATCACAGACTGTGGGACCTTCTCTCTATGTGTGGCTGCAGTTTGGAAAAGGCTGTGCTCATCACAGCTCATGCCTCATCAGTTATGTTGCAGCAACCTGGAGACAGAAGCTCTTGCCCTCCCTGCACTGATGTGAAAAATTCTTTAATTTGCTCAAAAAGCATCCTGGTGTAGGCAGGTTTACAATGGTGGCTTCTAGCCAGTAACTGGTTGTCAGACATTTCTAGAAGGAGACCCAGTGGGTCTAAAGCTGCCCCCTCAACTGGGGTTGGGTGTAATTACAGGTTCCTTTGGAGACTAGCATTTCCCTTTGTAGGAGTTTTATTATTCTTCTGTTTATGTAATATTTCAATAAACATTCTTGACTGCCTCCAAGAAATCTTCATGAACTTACCTGGGACTTCTGAGACAGAAAGAAGGAAGAGATTAAAATATAAGTTTAGTAAAAGATCCTTTGGAGGGTGATTTGGGGTTCATGACATGAGACAATTTTTCAATCATTTGTAATGGGAATGGGGTAAATAAAAAGACACTTAGGAAAAATTGAGAATCACCACAGAATTTAGGCCAAACTTTACAAAGCATTTAAAGAGTTTCAGTATCTCTCCGAATTACTCGCCCTTCCTTCCATTACCACTGAATCACAGAACAACACAATCATTTAGGTTGAAAAAGATCTTTATGTCCTACCACTAAGGTAATACTACCAAGTCCACCACAAACCTGTCCCCTAAGGTTCTAGACAGCTTTTAAATACAGCCAGGGATGGTGACTCCACAACTGCCTGGGCAGGCTGCTCCAACACTTGTCAACCCTTTCTATGAAGACATTTTCTGCTGCCCTTCTCTGAACAGGCACCTCCACTTCCTTCCTGCAGTGAGGAGCCCTGAAGTGAACATGGGACTTAAGGTGTGGCCTCACCAGTGCTGGGGACAGAGGGACAATCCCTCCCTGCTCCTGCTGGCCACACTACTGCTGACCCAGGGTGCCACTGGCCTTCCTGGGCACACACTGGCTCATGTTCAGCTTCATCCTTTCCCACTGGGCAGTTTTCCAACCATTCTGCCCCAAACCTGTAGTGCTGCATAGGGTTGTTGTGACCCAAGTGCAGGACCTGGAGTTCTGCCTTGTTGAAATTAACAGAACTGGCCTTGGCCCATCGATTCAGCCTGTCCAGATCCTTCCTGCCCTCCAAGAGATCACCACTCCCACTCAACTTGGTGTTGATTGAGCGTGCACCTATCCCCTCATCCAGATCATTGATAAAGACATCAAATCAAAGTGGCCCCAAAGCTGAGCCCTGGGAGACACCACTGGTGACTGGCTGCCAAATGTAGCTCCATTCACCACCACCTCTGGGCCCAGCCATCCAGCAAGTTTCTTTTCCAGAGAACACATCTAAGCCATGTGAGAATGCTGTGTGAAACCATGTCAAGGCTTTACTAAAGTTTAGGTAGACAACATCCACAGCTTTTCCCTCATCCACAAAGGAGAGTCACCTTTGTCACAGGAGGTCAGACGGGACCTGCCTTTCACAAACCCAGGCTAACAGAGCCCGATCATGTCCTGAATATACGGCGTGACAGCACCCAAGGTGACCTGTTCCGTGACCTTCCCCTGCCCCAAGGTCAGGCCTGTAGTTCCCCAGATGCTCCTCCCAGCCCTTCCTGTAAATGGGCATCACATTTATTAACATTCAGTCCACTGGGGCCTCCCTAGTTAGCCAGATCTGCTGACAGATTCAGCCAAGCACTGCCCCTGGCTGGCTCCCTCACCAGCTGGGTCAGGAAATTATCTTCCACACACTCCAGGAACTTCCTGGACTGTTTCCTCTATCCCATGTTGTACTTCCAGCAGACCTCTGCTAACAAAGTTCAGCTTACCTCTCTGATAAATTCAAGCACAAGAACAAGTATTAGCAACTCTGAGACTCCTCAGCTGCTTATAGAATATTTCTTCTGCCTCTTTATCCCAGCTGAGTGGCCTACGGACAGACTCTGACCATGGATTTGCTTTGTTGGCTTTCCCTCTGATTCTTACCCATAAACACACAACTCTTAATGTCACCATCATCGAGGTCAGCTTTGCTAATGGAACTGCAGCCTATGACACACAATGAGAGCAAGCCTGTGTTTGGACACTTCTTCTCTCCTCTGCAGCATTTGGGATACAAAGCCCTCTCCTACCTCAGCTCAGCACCTGGGGCTATGACATTGTCTCATATATTCTTTCTTTGTGCACAACAGCCTGGGAAATGAGCACATGTAGACACTGACCAATTTATTGCCAGGATTAAAAACTGCAGAGAAGCAGGTGGTCAGCTGGAATTAAAAAGACACATGGGACAACTTACAAAATCATGCATTTGGGAGTTGAGCTATGTATATTATGAGGGCAGTAGCACAGGAATTTTGTCTCCATGTGTAAGTTAGAGCTTGTCACAGTTCTGATCAGATGAGCACTCTTGCCTAGCTCTATGGAGACCAATTTACAGACACGTTTTACTTCCATTAATTATTCTTCTCCATATTTCCATATTTTCTGCTTGTATTTTCTTTCAGCCTTACATCTGCCTCTGCTCCATGTTCCTCTTTTTTACAAGCAGTCTTTATGCTCAGTTTCATTCCCCTAGTAAAAAAGCAAGAGATCTTCACTGAAATTAGGATAGAAATTATAAGCAAGGAGACAATCCCCCTTATTGTCTCAATTCAGATTTTGCTCTCTTTGACCATGCAGTCCTCTATGCCCAAGTTCTGTTTATCCACATTTTTTCTCCTGCTATGACATGCTATTACACCATATTCAGTCAAATATCACTGTTAATGGGACAGCTGCACACAGTGAGACAGTACAATAATACAGCATTACTTCCAATGCATACATTTATGCTACTTATGGTTGTCAAGATACACATTTACATGAAACTAAAGGCTCAGTGGAGGGAAAGGCTTGGTGAAGAGGTCTAAACAATACCTGAGAAGGAACAAAAATGTTATATTCCTTAATGAAGAAGGCTTGTGAATAATTAAATTAGGCAAAAAGGTGACTGCTTCTGGCTTGCTGAAAAGTGTATTCACAGAAGGGAATGGAAACAAATGCATGAAGAAGTAAGCACTGGAACCCAGTCCCTGAAATAGAGCTGAAGATAGTAGGTCCTGCCCTGGAGCTGGGTACTGGGAAAAGCAGGTCTTGTGGAATTCAGCAGCAGATAAGAACAGTAAATGTGCTCTTTTCCTGGCTCCCTCCTAATGGAGTGGTGTATTTTGGCTTCTCTAAATAAATACTCCCATTTGCTTAGGCTGACTTTGCTTGAGATGATTTTGAGAGAGCTGATGAAACACATCAAGGCTACAGTTCTGCAGGGCTGTAAATCTTTACACCAGGATGCTGGAATGCTTCTGCACTTACCAGCACTGCAATACATATGCTGAGGGCAAGAAGAGAACAATAGGGTATATCTGACTCTGAACAGCTGGCAATACTGCAACCTGAGAGAATTTAATGGTTTCAGCAGTGTGCTAGCCAGAAAGTGCTCTGCTTTGTTACACAGTAATGGGGAACTTTTTTCTAATCATCTCCTTACAGAGTTACTCTGACAGTCTCCTTTCTCAGACTGACTATGAAATACATTTTCAAGGAGCTGTGAGAAATGGAAATAGGTAGGGAAAAAATATTTTAGGAGCTTCGAATCCAGACCCCTTTATCAACTCATTAAGAGGCAACTTATTTCTATTCACATGTGTAACTCTGCTCCCTTCTTTTTCCTCTCTGGTTCATGAATGATCCCAGCTTCATTCATTCTCAGTGATTACATGGAACATTTCTACTGAAAGTAATAATTAAGTTTTATTAACAAAAACATAGTAACATCTAAGTTCTTCCAAGAGGTATTGAAGGGTACATAACTACAGCATGCTCATAATTCTTTATCATCTACTGTATTGTCAGGCTCACACCTGCCCCAAATAATTAGACCAATAAAACAAATTACATAGATAATAGGTGTTGTCAATTATTCTATACAGAACACCACTGAGAAAAGAGCTCACAAAGAGAACAATTATATTCAAACACCAAAAACTGAAAGAGTGGAAACATTTAACAAACAAGCCTCAGCTCCCCCTTTCACCCCCATTATTGCTTGCCTCATCATTCTCCCCCCACCCTGAAATAAGGACAGTAAAAAAAAATCATTAAAATACCTTTGAACTTGTGAAAGACGGCCCATAGCTCAGCAATGTCAGTGGCAAATGTAATGTCTGTGTCGAGGACAATGACTCGCTCAAGATTGGAAGGTAGAGTCTTAGTCAGAACCAACTTCATCAGCCCGTAAATCCCAGAGTAGTGTTTGTTGGGGATCCAAGACACTTCAGACTTGACAGGAAATGGGAAGTAGGAAAGAGGAAGAAAAAATAATCTTCATTAGAAAGAGAAAATTTTCCTGGCACTAGTTTCTTGTCATAGTGGAAGATCTCTGAGGTGGAAAGTCATCTAGAAGCTTGGTTTTAAATTTACTTCTGAAGATCTGAAATACACTAAAGCTTCTGGAAGCTTGGGGGAAAAATGTTCTTTGAGGCAACCTCTTCACTAAATATAAATAAAATTAGTTGAGCCTTTCTGGTCTAGTAGAATTCATTCTGAGACATCTATGTGCCCTATAAAACTGAAATATACTTTTAGTCTAAAACTTCAGGTGCATTGTATATTGCTTTCATTTTCAACGAAAAAAACCACAAACGTTGTCATCCTCAAAGTTTTCTCTGATGCAGAAGTAACAAGCATAATATTTTCCTCATATTTTTAATATATTTGGTGGTCAGAATTTCAAAAACCCAGTCATTTGAAATAATAGGCCAGAAAATTGCAAAATAACTTTGTTTCTTACAAACTCAAATTTTCCTTAAGCCTTACATCTTCAACTTAAAACTACTGAAATCCCACAGACATGCTCAAAAGCAGAGAAAGTGACAGAAAATTGTGAGCCACATTTTTTACTTTTATATATTGAATGTGGCAGACTAAAACATTTTCATTACTTCAGTAAAAGCTAAAAAAAACCATTTATGCAGCTTCTAAAATGAAAGTTGGGAGACTAAATTCTATATTGCATTGTACCATTGGCACCAGGACGTTCCTGTGTTTAGTTTTCTTTCTGTGAGACTCAAGTTCTCAAATATCAAAAGTTTCTGTTTCAAGTGGGATAGTAGAAGTTTTTCAGAAGTTCCTATTTCCCTGTCATGAACTCTTCTTGTTTGTTTTAAGGGGCATGCACTACAATTCCCAGATTTTAAGTTTTCCCTTGAGTCGTGCTCTCAATAACTTCATTTAATATTTTGTTTGCAAAAAGTTGAGTGAGACAGATTTCAGGATTTGTCTTGGCATGTTACACTTTGGAAAAAGTAGGCAGAAACTGTGTATTCATAGAACTGAGGAACATTCTGTTGTTTAACTATCTCTTATCAATTCACTGCCATTGTAAATTTTATCATATGAAACAACATTTGCAGAAAAAACTAATTTCCCCCCAAAATCATTAGAGAAAACCTTCTGCAAGAGAGTGAGTTCCTACATTTGGAAGTTGGAAGCATGGTTGAAGAAAGGCTAATAATAGGTGCTTAGAGCACATTTCTTTTTGAACATAATGAAACAAAGCCTCTGATGATGTAAGCTGACCTCCTCTATTCCCTTTAAAATGGCACACAACTTTCCTCTGTATTCTCAGGATTCCTGTACCAGGGCAGAATACTCTTCCACTGCAAAGTTCATTAAAAAGACAGAGGGAAGTAGAATGAACCTTTGAGGAGAAATACAGGAATTTTAAGGGAAAGGCAGGAATAGCAGATTCTCATAAAATCAAAACAGAAAGTGCAAACTGAAGTGTGAAGTTTTTTGGTTGGTTTATTGAAAACTCAGTGCTCCCCAGAAACATCTTCTGTGTGTAACAATTTCAAATTCATACCCTCACAACTCTACTTATTTGTGATCTTTGCTTTCCCATATGGTGGCTTTAGGAATGGACCATCACATGGTGCATCTACTTTATACAAAGCAGTATCTGCTTTATTTCTGCAAACCATATAGTTCTGAATCTGCCACTTGATGTCCTTGTGCTGACATGTTAAAACATGTTAAAAGTGTTAGACATTTTACAGACTTGAGCTTGCTTTTACCCATTGCTATGTTATTAATTTTGGATGGCATGTCCTTCATTTTATTAGCTGAAATATTTCTCCAGAAAAACACCCAGTGTGCTTATGTAAATAAGTTTAATGAGGTAGGGGCTCATATGTTGCCTGAATAGGCTGACACAAGCAGGGAAGGTAAATGGTGTCTGGAAAAGTGAATCACCTTCAAAGTGCAGTTATTTTCTGTGCTCTCAGCATTCTCATTTCTAACACCACTGCCATGTATCACTGCAGGGAAGAAACCCTTGTCTGGCAGTTCCTTCTGATGTGGCACACAGAAGCCAAAAGCCTGCCATCCTACAGCCTGATGTCTGAAGGCATCACTTTTAAAAGTGAAAGGGGCAGCCCCTGTTCCAAATGGTCCATCATAGCTGGCTAGTACACGTTGGATTTGAGGATATGTTGAAGCCTGGACTCTCAATCAGTTCAATTTATCCACAGTTTCCTCTCCTGTGATGCAGAGTTGACTAAGACACAAACAGAGATCCTAATTAGCCCCCAGCATAATTTCTTCATGGCTTTGTTATTCATGAATAATGTAACAGTTCCAAAACTGTGGTAAGGAAAACTCCTCACACTACACAAGAGCACTGTGAAGGCTCACTCTGGGTACTACACAGTCTTATTAGAAGAAATACAGAAGCACAGCATCAGAATAAGTGCTTAGTCATTGTTCTAGTTTTGGACAGGACCTGGAGGTTATTCTGTATGACCTCAAATCATTGCTGGGGGCAGGGGGAAGAGGAGATTCTCTCTCTTCTGAGAAGAAGGGTGTAGCCTCTGATCGAAAAACTGTTTTCCTAACTATGGTCTAAATACTTTCTGTAAGTTCTAATATGATTTTGTTTCTCTAGGATAGTTAAAATGGCTCATATATGGCATGTCTGTGAATCATCTGCTAACAAGCTACATCAGAATTGGCTTCAGAGAACAAATATTCCTAGAAGATACATCAGTAACATTAAAAAAATAGTTAGTAAAAGAGACTGAAACAAAACAGTGTGACAGACTTTCCATTTATATAATTCCCAGTTCAGAAGAAATAGCACACCTTGGATCTCTAGCTCTCAAGATCTGTGTTTTTGTTCATGAGAGAAGAGTAAAGAAAAGCATTTAGCTGGTGCTGACATTGATTTTTGTAAGTGAAGTGAAATAGCATTTGCTCACTGAAGGTCTTTCATTAGAACCATTTTTATTCCTTTCGTAACTAAAGCCTGAGAACAAACTAAATTACCTAAATTATTTGAATTTAAAAATCACAAGCCCATGAGTCTGCATGCAGCATGTAACTGATCACCTGGTAAACACCAGAGAGGTGGGAACAACAATCTCTATGTTCAGGTACCTCACCAGCAAATTGTCTTCCCCAGCTGTGCTGAATCTCTGGGAAAAGCTGACCAAATCACAGTTGCTGTACACAGACTGACTCAGCTCTCTCTCAGTTGCTACCACTTTATAAATGCACATTACAGTGAGTAAAAGTGGTGTTTGTAAGAGAGAAGTCTCATATAGACATGAAGCTTAAAATCAAGCTTCCCATTTCCTTGACAGAGAGGGGGAAATGGTGGCTTGTTCTCTGCTTGTGAATGAATTGTTTAGTGACTATATTCCCAAGTACTTAGGGTATTTTTGTTTTCTTAAAACACTTGAGTCTGGCTGTCCACACCTTACAGTCACAAACAGCAACTCTTTTACCAAGTCCTCACAAATATATCCAGCCAGACTTTAACTCTTGTACTTCTTTAGAGAGCTGCATGATTTTTTTAATATGCTCTTTTTCCCCACAAACAGATGATGGGGAAACTTGCCCAGGCTTGCCAGGTGAATACTGACAGTTCCACCTGAGCCTCTCTGAAAGGGATGGAGGCTTGGACTTGTAGACACAGCATAAAACAAGTCTGGAAAAGAGTACCAGCCTGAACAGAACAACAGTGACCAACACAGAAGGACAAAAACTTTGGAGGGCCTGTGTTGTGTCAGATCAACCATCCACTGAGCTCAGTAGCTGGCATCATAGAGTGGATGGTGGCTGGTGCCTACTGAAGAATACAAAGCCAGGGAAATTCTACCAATACTGCCCCCATATAGATTCCCACCCTGCAGCAAGTTGCATCAAATTTTGGAGCTACTGGTGGTATTCTTGTTGATTAATAACTTTTGGTGGATTATTTCATCTGGGAATTAGGTCAAATTAGGAGACAATTCCATATCTGGTAAAAGTTCAACTCATTATATTCCATTATTACGACATTTCTATTTAAACCTCATGCTCTTAAGGACTATCAGTCTCACATACCAAGACACTTTACACACATGACTTTGCTGCCCTCATCCTTCTCTTTTACACATTACTAAAATCACGATATACACAGCAGTGAGATGAAGCATAAGAAAAGAGATGATGTATTTGCTTTCTTTCTTGAGTGCTTGTTTACATATACATAGACTGAAGCATCAAAACAGTAGCAAGCACAAAAGCAGAGGAAAGCTAAATTAGGGCTATATGGGACTGTAGGATTGCACGTGTTCCTCTCATTGTTTACCATCTTATCTGAAGACTGGAGGTTGACAGAAGCCTAACAGCCTGATTTGCTACATGCTTTTTGGATTGGAAGGTGATATATAATAGCACCATTAAAAAAGCTCTCAAAAGTTTTAGCTAGCAACTGCATAAACTTAAGACTGCATTTCCTTTCTATAAATAAAAGTTTCCCTTCTAAGAGCATTTCCCCTGTTAATGACTTCTGATTACCTCCCTACCAGAAGAAAGTTCTATCTTGACTTTTCCTGATGAACAAGTTGCATTCCACACAGCATCACAAAATCATAGAATGAGCTTGGAAGAGACCTCTGGGAGTCATTTGGTCCAACCTCCCCCTGGCAAGCATGGCCACCCAGAGCCAGTGGCACAGGACCATGTCCAGGGCTTTTGACTATGTCCAAGGATGGGGACTCCACAATCTCACTGGGCACCCTGTGCCAGTGCTTGGTTACCTTCACAGTAAAAGAATATTTCCTGATGTCCAGAGGGCTCCTCCTGTATTTCAGTTTGTGTCCACTGCCTGGCTCTTTTTCATACTTTTCCTCCAAGTATTTATGTCCAATGATAAGATCCCCCTCCAAGCCTTCTCTTCTCTGGCTGAACAGACCTAGCTCTCTCACCTTTCCCTGCATGTGAGCAGCTCAACCCCTCCACCACCTTAGTGGCCCTTGGATTCTCTGTTATTTTCATGTCTCTCTTGTACTGAGGTGCCCAGAACACAGTCTGGACCCAGCCCTCCAGGCATGGCCTCAGTGCTGAGCACAGGGGAAGGGTCACACCCCTGATCTGCTGCCAATGTTTCATCTAATGCAGTCATTGTTGCAAGGGCAAACTCCTGGCTCATGTCCTACCTGGTGTCCACCAGGATCCCCAGATCCTCTTCTGCCAAGCTGCTTTCTAGCTGGACAGCCTTTAGTATGTCCTGGTACATGGGGTAGTTTCCATGCACAAGATTTTGCACTTCTTGTTGAACTTCAGGAGGTTCCTGTCAAGACCTCCTTCTCTGTTAAACAGTCTTTTTTTCCATTTACTTAATGGAATTCCTCATTGTACCACAGAATATATAGGACCACAGAACCCTCTGAGCTACAAAAAGTACTCCTTGTTCAGCAAGGTAAGATGGAATTTTGGCTGATAAAAATTTTCCCTGGTAGCATGTCCTTAAACACTTTACCCTGGAAAAATGCAACTTTCAATACCTTAATGATTTTGTCACTACATTCACTGCATCTTCCTAAGTATGCTTGGGAGAAAAAAAAAAAAAAAATCAATCAAAATAATCCAGAGCTATGACACAGTATCCCTTTCCCCACTCCAAATCAAAGACACCCTTGCTGCTCTGCTGACCCCACAAAAGCACCAGGAAGGTCAGTGCCTTGCAGGAGATGATGGCAACAGGCTGAGAATCAGCAGCCCTGGAGGCACAAGGTGCCACTTGCATGCCTCCTCTCCCACCTCTGAGGTGGGCTCATAAATGGGATCAAACAGAACCCAACTCCATCACCATCCACACTCAATGGCTGCACATTCCTTGTGCTGGAGAAACAGCCAGCAGCAAGTAGAAGAACTAAGAAAACAAAATAGGCAGAGGGAAGTTGAAAATGCAGTCTGTAGAATTTGCCTCCCCAGAGCCTTCATGCCATGTTTCAACATTAAAAATACCTAGAATTCAGAAGAGACTGATTAAAATAAAGAGAAATGTGAATCAGGTTTTGTAATAAATGAATCAATGGAAACATGGATATCCAGAAGTATTCAGCATCTACCTGCTCTTAACCAACTTCAAGACAAGCACTATCTTCCTTGGAAACTGCATCATGATAAACTAAGTTTGAAATCTTAAAAAAAAAAAGGTGGACAGAGTAGAACTTCCAGAGTGTTTTACATCTGCACAAGTTGTAGATGAATTGCATCTGACACTGACCTGAAAACCAGCACAATCTACATGGTGAAAGAACTGTAAAGGGAGGGATCTCTGTGAAGGAAAACCAGCCAAAGTCTTTTGTAGCTGATGGCTCCAGGCAGCCCTTACAAATGTCCCAGGCATGGGAAACAACCCTGAAACTCTGTGATGTGTGAATCAGATAACAATAAAAATTGTTATTTTCTCAGATCTGATAAATAACTTTCTAGACACAGCTGACAACTTGTTTTCACAGCTTTTTCATTACTTGCTTAGTGCTTTGCTGCTACTATGAACACTACAAGTAGCAAGATACTGTTTTTTTAAATCATGTGGCTTTCATTTAAGACAAAACTAACAGAACTGGGGCTTTTTTCTTGTCACTTCTAAACTGGAGGAAAATACTGCCACCGCTTTAATGATGATCATATTTTGTGATTGGCAACATAAAACATAAAAAGAAGGGATCAACAAATAATATTGATCTGCTGGCACAGGACAAGAAGTTTTCTTGATGCACATTTCTTCTCATCACTGTTTTTCACACAGGGAGAACTTCATCCTGCTGTGAATATATGCCATGCCTCTTCCCACATTCCTGAAACTTGAGTCACAATTCCAGCAGCACTAGCACTGTTCAGGATTAGTTCCAGGATAATCCTTCCCATTTTACACTGACTATACCTCACAATATCTAAGCTTTTTGCAGGGACATGTGACTGATCATCCTCTTTCCTCACTCTCATGCTTCCAGAAGAGCAGTATCAACACCATGTTGCAGAGACTGGGTTAACTGAATCACTGAAGGAGGAGACAAATGGGTTAGCATTAAAATAGGAGTAAACATTCATGCCTGTCTTTAGCACATTTTTTTACAGATAACCATAATATTAATAATAAAAGAAACAACCTAGATTGAGAAATTCAAAGTCATCAAAGATCTTGAGAGAAAGAAGATTACTGTTATCACAAACAGTTTTGTCACAGAAGGAATGCCAAAAGGAATTTCATTGCATCTCACCTTCAGAAAACCACTGCCTTTGCTCCATCCTTGTCAGGCATCCAGCAAACATTAACAGAAGAGCCTTATTTAAACAAAAACAGACTCTTCTATTAATGTTTGCTGGATAACTTGTACCTTCCACATTGAATTTAGTTTTTTCCTGGGTGATTCACAGCTTTTGATTATACTGATATTCCCCCCCATAACAAGTCTTTACTATTTATATGAATGGTTGTCAAGGAAACCAAAAATCCAGCAAAGATGGGTAACTTTTCTGGGTTTAGAATTTCTGGTTTCTGAGTATGTTAAGAAATAATAATAACTTGGTCTAAGAAACAATTGTAAGGAGAAAGGAATTTATACATCTCTGCTAAAATAATTTTTCTGTTTCTGCTGGCCTTTGTGGCTGTTCTTGCTCATCACAGAAGGAATGCTGACTTTAATAGGATTCTGTCTCATCTTCACTTTAAGAAACAGAGGATATCTTCCACAAATGTGTGCAACAAGTCTGGATACAAATAACAGTGAGCAAAAACGTTGAGATAGAAATGGATGATTATTTGAAGCTCTGGGTCCTGGGTAATGCAGAGCAAATGCAGAAACCATAGAGCAAGCCACAACTGGAAAGAATATTAGACATTAAAAAAGCAGAACAAACAAAACTCCAAAATCAGCATCAGCATTCAGCAAAGGAAAATAACTGCAAATTAATTATCATCTCTGTAGCAAGTCCATAACACAGTTTGACTGATGTTGAGGATATTTTTTCTTTTTTTTTAATGTTCTTTCCAAATCTCTCACCAATACACACAAAGGGCAGACAAGTGGGAAAAACCTGATTTAAAGATGCTTCTTCAAAACAACTTCCTTAACAACAAAATTAACTGAGGGTGCCAAGAACTTATCCATGCTTTACATGGATGCAAATGCAGACAAAAAGTAAAACTGATGTGGTTCTTTTCTTTTTCTTTTTTTTTTTTTTTCTCTGGCATTTAGAGACAAGACATTCAGCCATACAGTTTCTTCTGTATGATAATTCACTTACTGGGATTTTTAAGGACTGTCTCCCTCCCTTAGGTATTTAGTTGGCTTTTCTCCTACCTTTTTAGCCCCATCAAACTCAAATGGCCAGTTTCTATTTGAATCCTTTTCCTTACTCATCTGAGACTTTGTAACTTTTTTCACTTTCTTGCTATCTCCAAAATACCCTCTTTGTTTTCCTCTCTTCAGTCGTGCAAGATGAGGCTGCAGAATGGAAAAGTCTGGCCAGTCTCAGTGCTGTTTCTTGTTCCTTTGAGGCCTCTGGCATCAAACCCAGCTGTTTTCAGAGCAGCAGTCAGGGGTGGAGGACCTAAAAGGGTCTGAGCATCCCAAGAGAGGTCAGTGAGAACCAGCCAAACACCAACTTCACAGTCCCACCTCTGCAGAAGAGGCAAAAGTACAAATCTTCTCTAGAACATAAAGCCATTTTTCTTTCTTCCCATCAGTGAGTGAGTGAAAAGAGACAAACAAGCTGAAGGAGATAAAATGGCAGGAAGCCAGAGCTTTCTGCTAAGAGCTGACTGACAGGTAGGACTGGCTAGAATTTGCCCAGTGGTGAAAACTCATGGCTGCCCTTCTTGCTTCATCTGTATGGAAAGATAAGAAAGATCAATTCCCTGCTTTAATTGCTAGTGAACTCAATCAACAAGCTCTTTGTGCTAATTCATCAGGGAAGATACAAATCCATGAAAATATTATCACTGTCAGCCTTTTCACTTTAGTAACTATGCAAGTACATACACTTTAGCTGCAACCATTCCATGTTCTAAGACATTTTCATGCAGCTCTTGGGGTCAAAGCCCAGAGGCACACAACCTGCATTCTGCATGGCGTCAGGGTAACAAACCAGTGTCATCAAGATGCACTGTCCAGAATAAAAAGCAACAGTATATCCTGCATAAACATGTTTTGCTGAATAGACAACAGATGAAACTTAGTGACAAAAATTTATCTGAAGTGGGATTCTTTCCTCTCTTGGGTTGCAATATAGGATGTGGCCAGAAATGTGTATTCTATCACCAGCTGTTAAAAGAGGGTGGGGCAGTGATTCCTTATCTCTGTGGCACATACCATCTGCTAATGGGCCATCTTTAAGACAAGGGGAAGCAAGCATCTTTATCTTTTCCACAACCCACCCTCCCTCCAGGAAGATCATCTGCTGCTGGCCCATTGAGTCCCACTGTATGACTGATAAAATTACATCATCCCACTGGGAGATGCTCCAGCCAGGGGGAGGAGCCAAGCCTTTCCTGCCTAGATAAAAACTGAGATTTTGGACAGCAAGATACCTTCTTTCCACTGGATTCCAGAGGAGAAGCTGGACCTTTCCACATCATCTCTGGACTTTTGGAGGAAGGCTGCACCTTTCTACTGGGCCACTGCTTCAGCTGAACCACATCTGCCACTGCAGGAGGACTGCAGCCAGTTTAATGGGACTGCTACCAACACCCTGACTGACAGGGTGTCAGGTTGTATTCTGACTCTGTCAGGGTTGGGATTGCTCTTTATAATACTGTACTTCTATTTTAATGTTCCTAGTAAACAACTGTTATTCCTAATTCCCATATATTTGCCTGAGAGTCTCTATATTTCAAAATTACAATAATTTGGAGGGAGGGGGTTTACATTCTCCATTTCAAAGAGAAGCTTCTGCCTTTATCAGCAGGTACCTGTCCTTCAAACCAGGACATCCCCCTACTGCAAAATCCTTTTTTAAGGATGATGAAAGAATGTTGCAGAAGAGTTCCAGTGACTGTTGCTAACCAAATAATGCCTGGCAGAAGATTGCAGGTCTAATGTGCAAAGTGAATGTGCAAAAACATTCTCAACCAGACACCAAGAATGTTGAGGAAATGACTTCCCACCCTTCTAAGCCTCAAAGACCCCCATCCAGTTTGTATCCATACAAAACAGTATTCGACAGCCAGAGCTGCAAAATAAAGAATCACAGAATCATAGACTATCTCAAGTTAGATGGGAATCATAAGAATTACTGAGCAACTCCCTGTTCCTCACAGGACTACCTAAAACTAAACCATATGACAAACAGGTTTGTCCATGGTCAGGCTTGGACTCATGACCAGAGCTTGTGACATGACCCTGAGGAGCCTGTTCCAGTGACTCTCTCAATAAAGAACTTTCCTGATGTCTTAGGATGGTTTCTGGAAAGGATCTGGGAACACAGCTTCCACTAATCTCTGACATCCTAATACCAAGTCAAAGCATAGCCAATACATATGAGAAAAAGGATCCATTCTTCTATTCCAAAGAAAAACCCTACCTACTATCAGCAATCTCACCAATGAAATCACCTTTCCCCAGACCTAAACTTTTACTGTTTCTGCCTAAAGAGTAAGAATAGTAGAACTTCAACATCTGAAAATGCTGCACCAAAAAAAAAAACAAAAGGTGTTTGTAGGTAGAACACACATTCATTAGCGGAATAAATGCTATATCCCATGAAGAACTCTTAAGTTTCTTATTTTCACCAAAAGCAAAGAATTTGAGGGAAAACAAATCCTGCTCCACCCCTGCAGAGTTGGAGGCCAGGTGAGCAGAACTTCTTATATCACAATTATTGCTTCATGAGAACAAAAATGACATGAAGCAGTGTTCTTTTCTCCAGTGCTAAGCATAATAATACATCAAAACACTCCTGGGGACTAAAATGCACCAGGAATACATCTGAAATAAAAAGAATAATAAAGGATAAAAGGTATTATAATTATGAAAAAGCAAAACTAACAATAACCTAGTCCAAGAAGCAGCAAATGTGACAGGGGGTGAAAAAGCATTCTTTTCCTTTGTTATTAGAAAAAGTGGCATCTCATTAATAACCTCACTATGTATCTCAAAAACTGAAACTTGTAGGACTGCAGATTGACCTGAAAAGTGATAACTTCACTAAGAGAAAAAAAAGTTTCTCAATTTAGAAGTTCAAATGTTCTCGTATCAAGTTGACCCGAAAAGAGGTGATGTCAATGGCATTCCATTAACAATGTTATTACAGATCCTCCCGTTTAAAGCAAATATTGAGATCAAAATCAGCCTGGACACCCTTACCTGGATTGAGATGGTTTCAGAAGACTTATGAGAAAAGTGACTTCAGTGTGTGCTTGTGCTGTGCCAGGCACACAGCACGACTTTATTTTCAGTGCTGTGGAAACGTGTCACACAAAAAGGTGTGCCCAGACAAGGTGAACATCATTTTTCTCCACAAGAATGACTATTTCAGCCCCAGTCCTCCAGAATAATTAGTGCCTACACTGCCTGCTGAACTACTCCATGGGAAGTAGCTCACATCTGATCTATTGCCCAACACTTCCCTGATTCTCAGTTGTTTCTTAGAAATAAGCCAATACCACATACTTTACAAATGAGAAAATCTACCCATGTCAGCTTCCTGGTTGTGAATCAAGAATATTCTTGGAGTCCTTGAAGCCTCCTATCTTTTTCAGCTCATCAATCAGACATGGAAATGCATACACTTCAGTTCTCTGTAAATCTATAAGCATTTTGATAAAATGCTCACATCAATACTGATCCTCAACAGGAATGCCTTCAACAGTCACTACTGTTCTCCTGTGATTAAGCAAATGCCCTTGGACAGGGAGGTGTCCATGTGAGCAACTGAAAAGCCATTAAGATCTAAGACCATCTGACTCTAGTCTTTATGTGTCTTCCCAGCTTTTTACCTCCAGGTGCCAAACAAATAGTGCTGGAGCACAGGATGACCATTAACTCTCCCAGCAAGTACAGGGGATATACAACCTACACCCCCATGCAGACCAAAGTGTCCAACTAACTACTGTACATCCAAGGTTAGGACAGAGCAATTCTCTCATTTCTCATAGGTGGGTGATAATGTTATGAGAAAGCAGCTGGTGTAATGGGGATGCACGGAACATAGCTGCCCAAGTTAGTTTGAGATGTGTCTTTTTTAGGATTTCCCAGAGCATGCTTTCAATTTTTTTCAAATTGAAGAATTTTTGGAAAATCTCATGTGCAGTTATTCATCTTTTTCTCGTTCTCTGCTAAAATTGCCTTCCCCGGAGGTGCAGCACATGTTGCTGCAATGAGCAATGTTTAAGAAGCTGAATGCCAAACAAAAATCCTTGCTGTTGAAATGTCACAGTCAGCCACTATGATACAAATGTGGGTGATGCTAAATGGAAGAGTTGGCTCCTTAGTTCTCACTCCACATATGTTACAAAGAGCAGCTATCCTGTCTTCCTGGTGGACATAGAACAAAATAACTTACTGCTTTTCTCTAGAATTAAGAAAAAGGTGGAGCTACAGAGAGGTCCACAGAAATTAGAGCTAAATTATAAACTAACAAAGAGCTCCAATGTTTTTTTCAAAGCACCAGCAACAGTAAGAAAGTACAAGGAGTTTACAAAGTCAGACATACTTCTGGAATAGTAGTAGAAGCACTGCACAGTGTAACACAGGAGACAGACTGGGACCCTTTCAAGAAGTTCAGGAAATACTGCACCTTCTTGCCTCACACTGGGCTTCATCTGAGTATACCAAACTCTAACAGTTCTAAATCTCAAATTAGCTGATTGTATTTGCAAGTCTGAAGAGAAACTACATAAAAATCATCAAGAAACTATTCCATGTTTGGTATCTTGCCTTCCTCCACAGAATCAGAGGTGATGCTGCTCATGAAAACTACATGTCACTAAGCAGATGAGAACTGCTAAGTCAGAAAGGCACTGAGTCCCATTATCATGACCAATTTCTGACCAGCCTCAGTGATGTCCATGGCACTTCTTTCTGACCACCTGTTTGGAATATGTAGAAATGTAAGACACAGTCTGATTTTATGTAAAATTACTTTCTTCATATTCTAGGTCTGAATAATACTGAAAAATACACCTAGATAACAGTCTCTAATGTTGCAAGGTTCTCTTATGTTTTGGGGTTTTTTTGTTTTGTTTTGTTTTTGTGCAGAAGAGGGATTGGGAGGACACAGGAAGTACTGCTTGGGCTACTCAGGATAGATTCTGACCTCTTCACAAAGGTTCCACTGTGCTGGGGAGTTTGAATTAATATCTGTGTCTTGGTGGATACTGATTTCCTCCCAAACAGTCTGAAGGAAAATATCTTGGCTTACAAAACCAGGTTTGTTAATTTCCAGTTGTCTGTACTGAAAACCATGTATAAAAGACCCTGTTTTTAACATGGCAGCCCTGTGTCACAACCACAAGCTACTTTATTACCTGAGACTTCAGGTCTCTAGTATTCAATATAACCACTAGCAAATACACAAAATCTCAATTATAAAAGGGAAATTCTAATCTAAAACTAAGCCATACAAGTTATAAAAATCTGCAAAATGTTGTGATTATAGACTTTGTTTTCCAAAATCTTGAATTTGCATATTTTAAAAAGATGAAGAGAAGGGGAAAGGGCAGGAAGAAACAGCAGTCTATGCCTACTATTTCACTGATGTGTGCAGGTCAGTTTACACAAAGAAAAGGCTGCTGAAATGCAGGAGCACTTCAAGCCCCCCATAACATGTGACAGTTTTAGACCAAAATCTCAGTGCTGCAGAAACACTTTAACTGAACACTTACTGCTGTGTAAATGAATGTAAACATAAACAGATGCTGGGTTTCTCATTCTATATTGCATTAATAGCAATTAGATCTTGCATATGAAGTGGAAAAGAAACAAAGGAAAGTAGTGCACTTCTGCTTTATAACTTTTGTGTGTTTGCCTCTGAGGCACACAGTGAGCTACTTAAAAGATAAACAACCCTGTGCTGCCTTTAACAATATATAATCTGCATGCAGTGCAATGCAAATTCAGTCAAACCCTTACAATCCATGATAGTTTAGGGGTCAGTCACTATTACTGTAGACAGATTGTTATGGATGGCTGCAATATCTAGTGAAATATTTTGACTAGGAAGATGGTGGAAGGCAGGAGAATGCTGACTAATTTTATTGTTCAAGGCTTTATCAACACTTCTATTATTGTCACCCTCTTAAGTTGATGTGAAAAACACCAAGCTAGTGATCTGTTCATCAAATACACTCTCACATCTTCCTAACTGCCCATCAGAATCCCTCTCTCCCTTGCCCAGCTGGTGGTAGCTGCCATTCTGTTAGAAGTATTTGTTTGATCATGGTTCCAAAACTGGTACATGGCAGTATTACACTGCATACAGCCCAATCACAACTATCATTCATTGGAAGAGCTTCTGCTGGAATCCAAAGATTTCATGGCATTTGAGTTGCTTTTGGTGCAATTTGCTGCCAAGACACTCACATACTGAGTGTACTTTTAAACAGCTAACATTATTGGGATTTTGACTTACAATAATTTTTGCATGGGCAATACAATGTGCCAGACAGGACATTTGCTTGCTGTCTGGATGGTAAAGGGAGTCTCCATAGCAAGGGTTCTTACAGGGTCATCCTAGATGGATTGGGTGAGACTCCCTAAAACACATATCTGTACAATTTTTGTAACCCAGCTGGCCCATGGTCCTATCTGGCCACTGCATGACATGTGTACTGCCTCACTACAGATCACCTTCATCTATGTACAAAACATTTCCTATCTTAAGTATGTACAAAAGACTGTCCTACATGATCATTTCTACACATGCAGGAACTGCTCCTATTGATTTTCTTACTCTTGTACAATTGATTAACTTTGCAGCAGGAACTGTCTGTGAATATCTGGGACAGCCAGATTCTTTGCCCAGGATGTTAATTGACATGCTCAAGCATACAAATTGGTGTAGGCACAGCAGGGTCTGCCTGGGAAATCTTAAGAACTGTCTGAAATTCCCACCAGGATCGCTCCTGTAACAAGCAGTCAAATACTTACTGTGCTAGAGTTCCATCAATCACCTGGTTTCAACTTGGGCTGCTGTCTCAAACCAAACTTTATCTCATCTGTACACACAACAAGCCTGGGAGTTCCTGGACCACTGTGGGAATTTAAGTGCACTGGGGGTGCACACAGGCATAGCCCTGAGAGCAAGCTACACTACAATCATAATTAAAGAATTAAACTTTATTTTTCTGATTAAATCTCATAGCCCTTGCCTATTAGCTCAGTTGGCTAGAGTATGGTGCTAATAACACCAAGCTCATGGGTTCAATCTCTCTATGGACCTTCCCTTAGGAGCTGGACTCAATGATCCTTGTGGGCCCCTTCTAACTCAGAATATTTTGTGATGCTTGTCCAAATGCTGACCTAGAGAACTGTATTCAAAATTCAGATGAAAGTGGCTAAGAAGTAACTCATCTCATACTGTAGTAAATGCCCAAAGATAGGTGATCTTTATGCCATGCATTATCTGAATTTGGTTGTGCTGGATCAGACCACTGATTTTGACTGAGTGTGCAGACGTCAACATTTCTGATATGAAATCATCTAATGCAGCAGTGGTGCTCAGATTTGTGGTTTATTGTTTCTGAGAACAGTAAAAGCTGGACTATTGTCCATATATATATAGCAAAGAATTGAGCTTTTCATATTTCCCTTTCAGATCAAATGTTCATCTACTACAAAAACCTATTTACCATCCCTTCAAGTTCATAAATCAGTTGCAGCACATGTGGACTAACTATTTAAAGGAGGTGGCTTTTCTGCTCTATCAGTGATGAAGTGACTGTGTATCTGGGCCATTTACTCACAGCAGAGCAGGCAACTGCTCATTCTACATTCTGCCTTCTTCAGTTCTCCTGAAGTTGTCATCAGCGTGTCAGGTAACATCTGGGAAAACAAACTCATCTCATCTGTATTCCACCCATCACATACAGTACTGCCTTATCAGCTGTTCCTTCTGCTCTGGGACAGTGCAGATCAAAATGGATTTAATGCCTGTATTTCCTTATGAGGGAACTGACATGAGATTCCATGTTTAAAAATGAAGTGCAGAAGCCAAGTGCCCAAGCTGCACACCTTCAATAGTTTGCTCTGGAGTTTCTTCACGTAAGACTGAACTGAAAAATCCACAATACTCTGCAGCCTGATATTTGCAAATCTCAGCTGTAATAGATGAATGCTTCACAGGCTTTTTTTTCTTTTATTTAATGTTCAAAGAAGACAATTTTCAGTTTGCAGTTATTTTGTGGGATGCATTGTTGTAATAGATCCATCTACCACATTAGACCAAAGCTGATTAACACAATGAAAGTGATCATATAAAGTGAATTTACACTGCCAACTAACTTTCCAGTTTGCAGTCACAGCCATATGTGTCCACATAAATTTGGAAGAGTTATGTGTGGGCCATACTGAGTAGAGCAAGAATGAAGTATGTAGCTGTAGAATAGTTCAATTACTGGCACCATTACCAGCAGCCCACACTTCAAGGATGCTTATTGCTGATTACTAACTGCACGTAGCAAGTTTAGTTAATGGGAGAGAGTTCACAATCCCAACAGCTTGTAAATTGAAGGAGAGCTTTTAAGCACTCATCTATCTCCCTTGAGGTTATTGGCAAGGCAGTGAGGAGACAGGCCAAGTTATGCTGGGGAAGGTTACAAGCATCTTAGCAGAACTGGCTGTTAAAACCTTTAAACTAACTGGTCTGAAGAAATACATCCAGCAAGCCACCATCTCAACTGTGTCTGACCCTTTTCCTGGAAATGCTATTGTTTCAGCTCAGCTCCTCAGTTAAGTCTCCTCCTTTTCTATCCCATCCCCTATCATGTGCCCCAAGCAAAGATACACTTTTCCCTGGCCATTCTTTCCTGTGCTTCATCCCTCTTCCAAGCAGGCTGCTGGTAGTTTGGCAGCACCTCCTTCTAGGCCCTTTGTGGTGCAACAGGAATGTGAACAGCTGTGTCACTTTGCAAAAGGAAAAGTAAGTCTTCTCTAAATTTTAAAAGGAACATCTGACATGCCTAATTCACAGAAGCAAAATAGGTATGTTGGTTTACTGGCCCTAAAAATTCTGATATAATCCATGGTACCTTGCCTTCACTTTCTTGCAGTGTCCAATTTTCCCCTAAAACCTGAGAGAAAACAACAGCCACAGCCAAGATTAATTTTCTATGCCTTTCTTCAGGACACTGGTTGCTCTAACTCTAAGCTAAACATCATGTACTTTAAGAACTGCAGGATATGTTAAGAAACACTGCCAAATACCAAATATTTTAGTCTCCAAATTCTGCCTTTTAAAAAATGGATACACTACTGGAAACAGTTGCCTGAATAGCTACCTGAAAACAAAAAAAGCATCCATACTATTTATGAAGGATCTAATGTTATGTGATCCCTTCCACTGTTTGAGCAGGAACAGGAGCAGAAGAACTTCTCCCAGGACTTAATCTAACATGCCAGCTCCTGCTGCATTAGAAGGAAGAGACTGGAAGCTTATACATATCCAATGGGAAAAAAACAAACATGAAATAGAATGTTTACTGTAGCAGCTAAAATGTGCTCCAAAACAACTGAACACTGGTGAATGAAAGCTAAGCAGAAAGTTCTCATGCTATTACTCAGTTTAAACCCTTTTAAAAGTCAGAAATTGGTATTGATTACAGGTTTAAAAAAGAACTATGGAGAGTCATTTAAACTGAAACATAGTATATACTGTAACAGTGAATCCATAGATCACTTCAGAGAAAGACAGGCTTTCTAGTAAACATCTAGCATCAGTTGTATGTTTTCTTAACACCAGGCAGCATAATACAGCTCCCAAGAGTGCAGGTGAAATACATGAACCCAAACCAATCATTAAATCCTCTCTAGGGGCTACATAAGAAACAAATGAGATGAGCTGCTACAGCTGTCTGTAAACAGCTCCTCTGTCATCTTTGCTAAAACCTGCAGAATGATCTGGATATGAGCCAGCATCATTCCCGGGTTTTTAAAACTCTGTTTGTATTTATAACTCTCTGCTCTCCTTTGGCAGTGTCTGTCACATTCCCCTATGCTCAGTACTACATAATGTGTTTTTTTGGCCACTGAATTCAGGAAAATTGCTTGGTATGGAGAATGATGAGCTCTGAACAAGAGGGGCAAACCTGGAAAGACCTATTTATGACCTGAAAAGACCTATTTATCAATACCTGCATCCAGCTAGAAAGTGGTCCTCAACCTAAAGCCTATGGGTTACATGAAAAATAGTCTAGTGTTGATTTGGGTCACCAGACACATAAAAAATTAAGGCTGAGCGAAGAGGGAGGGACAACACAGTTTTGCTCTGTAGCCTTGTATCTGCTGAGTGCTTTGCCTATAAATCAGAAATTTGGGGATCACTGAAGTAAGCTCTCTTGGTTATTATTTACTTAACTAGATTGGACCATACCCAAATGACCAGAAGGAAAACACTAAGAGGTCTGTCTTCCCCAGCTGAGAGGCTAATTAAAAACCCTACAATTTGCAGAAAAGCACATGTAACATAGACACGTACAAGATTTGTAAGAACAAACCTCCTCCTTGCTATGAAGCTATAAAGAGCAGAAGAAAGCTCTCCAGCTAATTAGGTTAATATCAGCTTATGGCTTCATGTAGAAGAACCAATGAAAAATAAAAACAGAAATGAAGTATTTTTCTCAAGAATCAATTTTTTTCCCTTTTCTGTATCTTTCTAAAGCTTTTTGTACTCAGTATTTCACAACGTGATGTGCTCTGACTTTCCCCTTAGTAAGTACTGCAATTTGCTAAATTTTTGGTTTTTTTTCTTGTTTCAGGTTGCTGCTCAGAACAGTCTGGCAAGTCATAGAAATTACTGCCACCAACTTCAAATGCTAAAATCTGAATACTTGATTCTACCTCCACAGGAAAAAAACATACAGCTGAAATTCAATGCTGTGCCTCTATGTTCTGATTTAAACTTTTTAACTATGAAAAGGTAATTATTTTGAGTAAGAGATTTTTCCCCCCTGTTGACTGAACTCTTTTCATATTCATTCCTTTTGGAAGGGCATTCAGACAAAAAAAGGTACCTATTGTATTAATGCTACCTCATCACAGTGTGTGTACTTAGGGTTTCACACACCTGTGCTTGGGGAATGCAGGGTAGTTGAGTGTTTCCAATAACAGACTTGGGCTTATTGAGCAAGACACTTAAGATTCCACCATTGCTACTAGGATGAATTATCCTTAAAAAAACATGATATGATCAGATGGACAGCCAGAATCCTCTTACTTAGCAGGTAAAATTCTAAGCTGCTAAACAAAATAATTCATTAGCTGCTCTCATTCCAGAGAAAGTGCACTGATTTTAGCCATTTAGCATCTCCTAGCTAAGCGTAATCGGGTTACAATCACGCCAGTTAGAATTAGCTGTCATCAGGGAGAGTATTTTTAGGCAGTAGTTCCCCTGCAATTCACCAGTCAAGGGAGAAGAGGAGCAAAGGGGTGACATCAGATCAGAAGTTTATGACTGACACCCGTGTCTGTCTGTCTTTACCTTGAGCTCATCTGCATCATAGAAGTCGATGCGCACAGCAGGGACCATCCACGTCTGGAACAGAGTTGCCAGGATCTGTTTGGCAATTGCATCTGCAATGAGGTGGAAGTGCAGTGGGTTTCGCCTGGTATGAGAAGGGAGAGAAACATATTAGTTCCAAGGTTTCTAACTCCTTTTCTTAAATGACAACATCAGAATTCACAAAGCTTGATCTGTGTCTAAGGTGTTGAGTTTTGAGTGTGCAGCATGTCTGGCGAAGTCCTGCTCTGTGGCCAAAAATGCTGAGACACAATTTGAGTACACATGACCACAACAAAATACTCCATCAATTTCTGGCTGGATATGAACATACAGATCCTTTGAGTTCAGTGGAATGTGAGGATTTATAACAGCTTGTCCCTTGCACCAGCTCCTTAAAGGCCAAGTTAACATCCCTTTGGGGACTTGACCTCTGGAAGTGATTCTTTCAGTTTCTAGGTGAACCTGGTAATTTATCTTTGTGATAAGAACAGTGTCTGTGGAGAAATGAGGGTGCAAGAGAAGGTTAAAAAATAAAAATCTGAATGAGGTGAAGTTCTGGGACCCTTGAGTTTACGTAGAGCTCTTCTACAAAGCAAACTTGGGGAATCAACAGCTGTGCCATAGGAACCCAAAATTAGATGTTTCAGGTGAGTGCCTTCCAGCTATTCACTGGCACAGTGAACAGAATGGAGATTGCAAATCTCAGCAAATTCTTTTCCCTAAGAGCAGGAATGGTTAAAGAAAGGCAGGAAGAAAGGAAACATTTTACACCAGATCTGGACTCATCTTTGCAGTTACAGGACTTGGGCTAACTGAAAAGCTTCAAAACAAGATGGGTGAAGACAGCATCAGAAGGAGTGGCAAGCTCTGGCAAAGTGTATGATTTTTTCTATACTAATGTGAGCTTAGACATTATAAATACCTTGTTTAATTCCCTTAACCTCCCCCTCCCTTCTTGGAGGACAGTAAGCAACAAAATTTGATGTTAACTTCTGTGGTAGGAAACCTACCAATGGAAGTTAGTCACAAATTCTAGTCTTCCATGTTTACCCCTAGCTTAGCAACTTTCCCTGTCAGCAGAAAAGGACAGACCTTGAAAAAATCATTAAGAAGATAAATGGTTTATTTAGACTTTAGCATGGGATAAACCTTTCTTTGATCCCTGGAGTAGAATAGTGGATTCTGATTTCTATGGAATTTGTAAAGCTAAATGAATGTACTTGCTAATTGATATTTTTCATCTTAGAAGAGAAATATTTCATTTCAGATGTTGATTAAAGCTGAAGATGAGCGATGCTACTATATTCTTCAGTGTGAATGAGAAGTGAGGAAAACTATGCTAATTCAGGCCAATATACTTCCATTACATTTTTGGGCTTAACCCAAAAAAACGAAGGGTTTTTTTTTCCCATTTTCTCCATTAATGAAAAATGTGTGTCTTCCTCTTTAACATTTCTCTTGCTTTGATGAGTAATACTGCTTCCCACTGAACAAAGTCCACAAGAAAATGTAAAAATACATATAATGGTTCATAGTGTTTTAACAAACCCCGTCAGCAGAAAGAGGAGATTGTTGTCCCAAGTAATGTGTGACTGGATTTTGCAGTCTCAGAAATACTGCACCCAAGATCCAACCCAGCACCTGGGGCTGCCAGAGAAGCTGCTGTAGTGGCTTCAAGGACACTGTGGATCACATTATGTGCTGACAGGAAAAGCAGAAAAGGGCTGGGTAGAAGCCTTGTATGTGAGATAATCACGATGGCAGAATAAACCCACAGCTGATCTGCCTTAAACAATATCCAAAACACTAAGCCACAACAGTGCTTTTCAAAAGACAAAGGTCTTTCAATCTCCATCTTGCCGTGGAGGGAGGAGGGGAGAGGGAAAGGCGTAAGCTGCCAGCTGCTGAGCGTCCCATTACCGAGCTAAAGGGATCACAGCAATTACATCTGCTTCACCAGCCCAGCAGGAGAGTAGGAGAGCACATCCTGGCTCATGCAGATTCCGCAGTAACCAGGCACCTTGCCAAGAAAAAAATCAGGAAATAGCAGTGATCAGGAAACACATCTCATTAGTAGAGACAAGGCCAAGAAAAACAAAGTACAACACCAGTGGGTTTGGGTACAGGCAAAGCAGTATCTCAAGACAAATAGATGTTCAATATCAACACACACATCCCACATAGGTCCCTCTGCTAAGCAGGGGCTGAGTCTGGATTCTGGTAGGACTATTTCCCAGCTGGAGTTCTTCTGTAATTTCCTTCCTTGTTTTTTTAATTCTGGGGTTATCTTATATTCTAAAGCAGAATAAAAAGAGTAAAAAAACCAGTTGAAAAAGAAAGCTCAGTCTTCTTTCAAATGATCATTTAGTTAAATGGAATTGATAAAAAATATTTCAAGATGAAACACACTAAAAAGAAAAAATCTGACACAAAGACACTCAGATGTTCAGTAGCAGTTTATATTTATCTGAATGACCCAGAGTGTATGAAACTTAAATGGGAACAAGTGAGTGACATTTACTTCAGTTCATCTCCTACTGGGAGAAGGAAAAAAGGATAGCTGTACTCCCACACAGAAACCTCTTTCAAGTCGTTAGCCTCATGGTAAAGATTCAGCTGGAAGGAAAGTGTGTGTCAGAGGCAAAGCAGAAGATTATCACTTACAAAAATATATCCCCAAAACAGTATAGTGACCTGATGACATCTACAACTAAATGTGCATCAGCCACAGGAAATTCTACTCCAGACGAGATTTCAGTTCTGTGAAATGTGAGGTTTGGCACAGTGCTGGAAGCCAACAGTGCACAGCCTCAAAGCTGGAAGACCTTCTGAAGGTAACTGCACTAGCATACACACAGATGACATCTTTCACCTCTTCTGCTGTCTGCAATATGCCAAGCCTAAAAGATATGGATTGCTTCAAAGTGTTTAAGAAACAAGTTTAGAAGCTTGAAGATCAACCAACATTCATTATAAAAGATACAGAAGAGATTCTGCAAGATGAGAAATCTTTCTCTAAAGAGATATGAAAGTGATGCCAGGATTATCTGACAACATGATTGAATCACTGGCTCTAAGAATTAGGGATGACAATCAGGATACTGTGAAGGATTCCACTGAAAGCTGAATTTCATTAAACTTGGACATTTTGCTCATTTTCCACTGGGCACATCAAGAGAACTAAAAATAACACACATAAGGGCTGGTTTGTATCTTGTACTGATAGAAATCACCATACTGTAACAGGGACAGTATATGCAACTCTGAAGTAACACTGGTCAACATATGGCAACTGTGATAAACTTCAACCACAAAACTAACAGGTTTTGGAAAATCCCCAGTACTCATGTGAATTAATCTGATTGGGAATAAATGTTTCTAGGATTCCAGGTTCCAAAACCCTGAGCCCCAGGTCTTCCAGATTCCTTACTGCAGAAGCAGGTATTGAAACAGCCAGAGAATTTCTCATGAGGTCCAGAAATACTTAATCTTATTTACTTCAATGATTTTGAACACTTGAATTTCTACCAACTATAACTTTTCACAGTTTGTGCTACATGGAAAATGCTGATGCATTTATGTCTTAATATGGTAAAATGTAGTTCCCAAAATATGGCTTTTTCCCATCAAGTGGAAACTTAAGGTTCTAAGTACTCTATTCAGAAAACTGCAAATCTTCATATATTAACTTATTTCCACTTATCTTAAGATCAGAACACTATCTGACAAAGTAAACTATATGTAAAGAGCACGCATTTATTTTTCCAAATTACTTTCCTCAAAAGTGAACAAAGGGAGATTCTAGCCAAGATTTTTCAAGCATGGATGTTTAAATATAGTCTCTTAGACCTAAATATAGGAGTGTGAATGAATGCCCTCATTTTCAAAATTGCTGAGGTCCTATAAAGTTAGTAAAATGAAAAGAAGTCAATTTTTTAAAAGTCAGGCCATGAAGTTGGAAGTCTATTCCAAGGTACCCATTTCTCTACATTTTTTCTTATGATGTCTTATTCACGCATTTCAAAACTTCTTATTCTTCATCAGATTTATGATCTGCTTGCTCAAGCATTTGTGGACCTTTCTTTTCAAATAGCCTCTGCCACAGAGTTAAATACAGAAATCTACAATTGAAAAAGGGAGTAGTGAACCAAGACTCACTCTTCCCTTCTGCACTATTCCATAGTATTGTTAGTAATTCAAAAGGCAGCTCCTTGGCTGCTTGGTTACACAGTTCTCTCTCTGCAACAGAAGAATTTTATTTTCTAAGAATATAAAAAGGTCAGTAGCCCAGAGGGTTTATTTCCAAAATCTATACTTTATTAAGGGAAGCACAACAAGGTAGTACCTTTTATATCTGTAACAAATGGTTACAAGAACTTCAAATAGAAATTATAAAAGGCAGTTTCCCAAACTTTTTCTCCTGGTGCTCATATGACAATCCCTCTCTCATATAGGAAAATTTTTACTGTGAAAATCTTCAAGATGTTTTTTATACCACTTCACTTTCCCCTTCATCCAGTATTGATGAAAATACTTTCCAAACTATTGGAGAGATCTTAAATATACACTTGCTGCATCACTCATGGATCTTCTTGTTTTGTGTTAACTTAAAGAAGTTCTTTGGGAAGTACTAAGAGATTTCACGGGCAGATTTTTTTTTTTTTTAAACATTGCTTTCTCCATTATGCCTCTATTGTAAGGATAGCTAGAAAAAACAAAAAGAAGTGTGTATTATTGATGTATTTATATGGATCAGAGAAACCAGGTCATGCTTTATGATTTTCACCAGAATAACCTCCCAGAAATAAACTGACACATTAGAAAAGTTGCAAACACTGACAGAGGTGTTGAATTCTCAAATTAACTCCATTAAGGCAAAGTGGTCTCAATGGAATATAGCCATTAGATTATATAAGCTTTAATTACCAGCCAGCGTTGACTTGTGACTCTTACTTGGAAATTACATGTCATCCTTTTAATTTAATTTAGATTTTCATTTGGTTTGCCTCATTCTACTTGTTCTAAGAAAGAGTTCATTATTCATACAGCATTTTGTAACACAGCTTCATATCCTGCTCTTAAAAATGCTCAGACATATGCTTAACTTTAAGGTTACAAGCAGTCTTCTTAAAGCAAAAAGAGGCAACTTCCTATTAAAAAGCATTTGTCTGGGTTTGTTTACATTCCTTACAAAGCCCCCACATTCCTATACCACTATTGCTGCAGCAAAGATGGAGAGTGCAGCTAAAGAAGTAAATGCAGTGACTCCTGTGAAGAGGGACTGAAATAGTGGGGTGGGGGGAGAAGGGGGGAAAGGAGAGAGGGGAAGGGCACAAAAAACCAAGCCAGTACTTGCTGGCACAGAAAAGAAGGTAATTTCAGATTGTCAGGCTGACCTAACTGCCAGAAACATGCTATAATTGTGCTAGTTTGGTTTTCAATTTGTTTCCAAATGAAACATAGTTTTAAACACATCTTCAGAAAAGATAAGAGCACATTAAAAACCATTTTAGCTCTTACTCAAGTTAAGACTTACCTGAACAGAGAAATTATCTTTTCAATAGGAAACCATAATTGTGGGGTGTTTCTGTGACACTCTAAGGTTTAAAATTTTCAGAAATAGAGTAAAACATTGAAAACCACCACTGTAACTTGGACCAGTAATTGCAAAAGATTCAAGGAACGTTATCAGCCACGGGGAACAGCTCTAATTTTGAAAAAGAAATACAGGTGCTTTTTCAGCAAGCTACTATAATCACTGTTTCCAAAAGTATTTCCACTTCATTCTGCCTATTTGACCCAAAAGAATTAATTTCTAGTGTGCAGTTTTTTGGTTTGGAAAAGCTAAAGTTAGGTTGCTCTTAGGACACCGTGATATGAGACTGGCTTGTGTTAAACTCAGAGATAATTTCTTTTAGCAGTACAACAGCTTTATAAAATCTGTCATAATTGGGAACTGGATGTGCAAGAAAGGAAAGCAGGAAAGTTGCAGAGTAGGACTGAGCATTCATTCTCCAAGCCTCCCTCTGTGCAGCACTGCCAATGCATATTTATCAGACTGCAAACCCTGCACTATCCCAGCTCTGCTGAGTCTCCTCCTGAGAACAGACTGTCAGTCATGTCAAACTGGGTGTTAAAAGCTGCTGGATTTTGTGGCTGGAGCATACGTTTCTGAAAGACAAAACTGGAATCAAGCTCCTTTATCACTGGGAATGAAACACATTTCTAAACTATCGTGTTCTTATGTGGAATCAATCACACTACCCCTTTCCTCTCCTTTTCCTGCTCTATGGAAACCTGAAGACAGATATGGTTTCTCAAATGGTCTGAACAAGTAGCTTGCCTAAGTCTCATAATATATATGGTATGACTCGAATCCTGGTGTTTTAGGCCTGTGGAGAGCTGAAATGTTCAATATGCAGGATTTGCAGTACATTCATGCAAGAGAGGAGAGACAGCACACTCCATCTATAGAAAATCCTGCAGCTTTTATCCTTAATGGCCCAGCACTCCTGCTGTTTTGTGTCTCTATCTAGCACTCTAGCTGAAGTTGGGGGTATAACAAATATGTTAATGCTGCCTGGGATTAAGACTGACATGGCCTCCTTTTCTCAGAGATTTTCTATTAGAGAAGTAGGGATTTCCTATGGAAGTAAGGAATTTAGGTTTATTGTTTTCCATCAAAATGAATGCTAAATCATTATTTAATTACTAGCCTGTACAGAAATGCCAAAAAAAGGACATGAAATCTTCACAAATTCCAGAGAGATTCACTGAAATCAGTGCCTTTCAACAAACACTGAGGTGCAGGAGGACAGGTGAGGACATAAAGTCTGGTTGCTTTGAAGGGTCAGTTGTTTAATCAGTAGATTGGATTCAGGGTGTGTTGAAGGAAAAACAAAATCTCTATGACAATAAGTTTGGCAGTATATATTTTTTCTGTTCTTGCAAAACTATATTTGAGATTGAATGTGGCAATACTCCAAATAAAGGACCAGTAGCCTAATTGAGAGATTAGGATTGCAAACCTCTTGTTAAGCAAATTTCTTCACTGGAAGCATACAGACCTTTCAAATGTCTGTTCTGCTTGGTTTATTGGACAATGCCAGTTAGGATGCACTCCCTGGTGCATATTTAGGGCAAGAAGAGACATCTCCATGCCTGCTTTCACTGAGGACCCTCAAGTCAGAGGCAAACTTGATGCTGACATCATGAAGCAATGACTACCTGTACCAACCACTTCCAACTCTCCTAACTCAATCCTCCTAAATGCACTACCATGACCTATCTCCATCCCTCATTCCTACAATTAAATAGGTCCTAGCAACTAAAAGAAGCCTTTCCAATCATCACCATTTCTGAAGTGCATACTGGTCTCTTGCACATGGCAACCAATGCAAGGAAACTTAGTTCTTATTTCTTTTTGCTTATTCTGCATCCTTCTACACAACTGCCATTCCAAGATAAAGATCCAAGAAAAGTGCTACTGAGGCATGGCCATGGAGCCATGGCATCAACTGATGCTTAAGGAGCCTGTGTTTTCTACAAGATAATAAAGAAATGTCTCTAAGGAGCTCTGTCTCTTTCCTGAGAATATCTTCACTTTCTAGCAAACAATTTAATGCCTGGTGAGAAAATCTAGTTCAAGGCAGGAAGAGACTTAGATTTGTCTTTAAGTATGTTCTGAGCAAACAAGGGAGATAGGTTATCTTGAAGGTACACAAGTTTCATTAGCTATACTGGACTTTATCTTGACCACCTCTGCTGAGCTTGACAAACCCTTTGAGATGAGCAGAAGTGCAGGCCAAACAATAATAGGCAGAATCCCTCAGATTTAGAAATACCATTATTAATTACATTTTTTGGTTTAATATCTTAATTTGTTATTACTTAATAATTTAATTACGTGGCAGTGTTGTTTATAAATCTGCTAACTGCTGAGAGGAGTGCCTTAATTAAAAGAGGGACATTTCCTTAAAGGAACACAGAGAGAGGCTGTTTAAACTTTTGAGCTGTGAGATTCCTATTATTTACAGGACACTTGGAAATACAGAGATTAAAGTATTTTCAAAATGGATGCAAGGACTAGGATAAAAAAACCAGGGAGAAGTGAACCATTAGGATAACTCATGTCATCACAAAAATATGATTTTCCATTAAATCCCTTTGAAACAATTAAAATAGACAAAACCTCCCCTTATATCCTTGCAATATAAAGCTAGTTTACACTGAATAATTCAAACTTCTAATTGGAAATAGATATAATTCTGACATTTAACTGAATTTTAACGTTCAGAAAAATTCTACACAGAGAAAAAGATTTTTACTGTGTTTTACTTTTGTTTTTTTGCTTTTGTTATGTTTATTTTAGCATTGTTGTTCTAGTCCTACCCCTCATCTAACATGAACATGCTAATTCCCAAAAGACTTGCAAAGACTGTGTGTTGATAATAGAAGCTGCTCTCATATTTTGATTCAACAGTACTTATGGAGTTTTTTTTTTTAATACTGGACAAGGTGAGCATTTATATTATTTTAGGAAGCAAAAATGATAAAATGGTGTAGTAAAACCATTATCAGGGAGTGATACTAAGGCTTCCAGCAGGAGACTGGAGGCAAACATAAAGAGTGAAGTGTGGCACTGGAATGCACCACACATGTTAGATGCAAGAAAATATTACCACATGACATGAACAAGAGTCATTCACCCTTGCACAAAAGAGCCTTTCACATAAAGCAGCATATTGAAACTACCTCCTTAATAAGTTGCTTGTACTGTAAGCATATTTCACTAGTCTATTTGTCCTTTTTGAGTCAAGCAGCCTAATCACTTCCCTGATTTTAATCCACTTTCTGCAACATTATTGGAAGGTATCTCTGAAACACATTTCTAAACTGGACAATGGATATACACATATGCCCACATATAGTTTAATGCACTTTATTTTTTTTTCCTGGAGCTGCTGTTTATTAAGAAAATTGAAATTGGTTATTTTGTTTTCACTGTACATTTATGCCTCTCAACATTGGGAGCTAAATGTGCTAAAACCAGGTTGCAAAACCTTCTGAGGGGCTGTAAGCAGCCATTCCGAAGCCAGAATAAAGCATCTGAATTTCATGAAATAGTGTATAGACTGACTGCAACAGCAGGTTTACAAATGTCAAAATTGGAACCTGGGATAGTCAAGCAACCAGTGTGAATTTATCATCTGCACCTGTGCCATAAACTGATACCAGAAATAGACTAAATGAATACAACAATGTTATTACCATTATCATTATTTTACAGCATTCAGGAGTGTGTAGATGTTTTACAGTGAAGATTGACACTATCCCTAGTCCCACAATGCAACAGGGGCAGCAGGTGGATCTCTGATCCCTCTTATTCACTGTAGAAATCATCACACAGGTGAAATCTATTTGAGATGGTTATAAATTAAATACTTCATTCCTTAAAAAGAGAAAGGAACTAGAGAAGGGAATCTGACCATCTTTTGAAGTAAGACAGTAAACCTAGGAAAAGCTCACTTAGTCATAATCAGATATGCAATACACAGGAAAATAAAGCTACCTTTACCTGTGAAATAAGACAGACTTGACAAGTGTGACAACATCCCGACTGGCATTGTACCCTGCACAGACAATGGCAACGTGGATAGTCTGTGGGAGAAAAGGAACAAAAAGAACAAAAATTAAAGCCTGCTCCTGTGTTCATCACTTGTTAAGGAAAGCACACACATGACACTGCTGTTGTTTAGTGCTGTAATTGTTAGGGATTTGAGTGGGTGTTTTGCAGCTGTTTGCAACCCACTTGAGGCAGTTTGCTAAAAACATCTTAATTGAGTTATAGCACCATCATCATTCCAAAGTCATTATTATCCCTACATTACAGCAGATGTCTGAACAGAATTGCATTAGCTAAGACATACATGTGCATGTATGTTCACACACCCTCCCCAACTAGGCAGCACACAAAATTCTGAGACATTTTTAACCTTCTCAACAAATGTTTAAAAATTATGTCTGACAATTAGAAGCAGATATGAGCTCAGAAATTTTGTATTATTTCTGTCTTATGCACAGTTCCTATGGAGAGGGTGTACTATCACCTGCTCCTCACATGGGGCACAAATTGATGGTGAACTCAAGTGACACAAGCATTGGTCCCTTATTATCTTAAAAACTTTCATACCTCTCTCTCTGTACACTTCCCACGGGCAGCTCCATGCATCAATGACTCTTTCCTTCTGCAGGGACAGGGCAACTCCTTCCTACCCTTAGCATGATCACCTGACTCTGCCTGTCTCTTGTACAACATCTTACCCTTCCAGTGCCTTGCACATCTGCCTGACCCTTCCTTCTCACAGCCCAGCCAGCAGCCTCCAACTGCCTCTGGACTCTTTTACAACACCCATTCTCATTGGACATAGCAGCATCCTAGTAAGGGCCAAGGCTGCTCCCACTCCTTGGTAATTAGTACAGCTACAATTTATCAGGGGCAGGATTGCCTTCAGAACTATCTGTGCTCTCTTACAATCCATCCTCCCACAAGGGTGAGCAAGCTCTCGTGGATGAACATGACTGTGACTGCTGGTTGGCCAGGGCTGGATGCACCCAGTGATGTGATGGGACACAGGCTGTGAAGACAAGTGGCCACCTCCCTGCCTGTGGCTACCACTATGGGCTGCTCTGGCACAGCTAATGTGAAGTTAAACACGACCCCAACAAACACATTCTCTCCACTTCACGACACTGGTAAATTATCACTTATTCTGTGCCTTTTTATTTTCCTTTAATATGAGGCAGAGGTTTCCTCAGCTCTTCAGGAGGAAAGGGAAAATTGAAAAGGCGCTACAAGCTATTATTTAGCCACTAAGTACCAATCTGAAAAATGCTATTACAGTACTCTGCTCTGCTTTTAAAAAATAGCCGTTTCTGCTCCCTAGGGACAAAAAATTAATCCTAGCAAGTTTTGACTCCAGATTCTGTGATCTTCTGTCTCTCAGTGGTCACAGAAATGAAGCAGAGTTCACCATGCTGTCAGCACAAAGCTGCCATTGGAGACACAGCTGTGAAACTGCAGGGAAGCCTCATTTGGCTTCCATTTGAAGCTTGGTTAGCTGGTTTCTCACACACACAGCTCTCATTTTCCACAGAATGCCCACTATGCTGAGAACAAATGAGGAATTCTGCCTCCTCACATAGTCACAGATTCCCCAAGCCTGGCTTGTAACAGAAGCACATTTACACAAGAAGTGCCATGTGTTGGGCACATCTGAGGAGCCCACAGCCCCATCCATTAAGATAGCCTGGTACAAGGCACAATTTAAACCACACAACTGCCAAGCAGCTGTGCCACTGTGGAACATCCACATGAACACCACAGCTGCCTCCAGCCTTACTGTGCTTCACAAGCTGAGGCATATTTAAGATCTGATATTTTAAGAGGACTTGAATGAATAACTGTCTGTCCATAGAGGTGTGAGAAAGAAAAGCTATTGCAGCACATTTCAGCAACAGCTCTGAGGTATTAGCACTTTAAATTTATGGTAAAGTCAATTGGAGCAGAGCATGCCCAACACTTGGCAAAAATTGACTGTGTTTCTCTCTTGTGATAAGAGGAAGAACAGAGGCTGCTTATTAACAACTTTCATTGCAGCAGGAGTCTGTACTGTACTCATCAGCATGGGTTGCCGTGGGAGCACTGACTCCTGATCCTACACATACTGCCTCTCTCTGATTGTCACCTGGTCCTTCTCAGGCTCTTGGAAGATCCAAGATCCTTCCCCTCAGCGCCAATTAAAATCAAATTAACTGAAAACACTTTCACCCTTGCTTTAAACATTTCATCTGAAGGCACTAGACCAAACATTTCAGGGGTTTTCACAGAACAACACTGTCATATACTGTCAACATAGTTTTATACTACCTAAACTTGCCAGGAAAGGTCTCCTGAAAGCCACCCTCTCTACTTTACAACTGCTCTCCAAATCAGAGTCTATTCTGTCAAGTGCTCACTCACATCTGTTCTTTTAGTAAATCAGTTTGTTTCAGAATTGAAAGCATGCGTTCCTTGCTGACTTCTAGTAGCTGCTGCTGCCTTGGATGCTGCTGCAGCCAGGACACAGTGAGAGCAGCACTTGCTCCTCTGCTGAATATTCTTTCTCAGCTCAGAGACATGGGCATCCATGTACCTTCTGCTCAGTTGCTCTGTGGTGTTTGATATTACATACCACTTCTATTCTTGCCTGCAATCAGTTAAACAAAAGTGCAATAATCCTCAAGGAGAACAGAAATCAAGACCTTTTCTTTCCAATTTTTTTTTCATGCAGCATGGTATAAGACAGTCTATTCCTTTCTCTTCCCTGATTCACTTTTCTTTCTCTCATTGTTTAACTGTCAAACAAAGTCAGTGGAAAAACAGATAAGCCAAAACAAAGTCATCAACCTGAACTGCCTGCAGATGTTTGCATCCCAAGGGGAAAAACATAATTTCCAGTTTTCTCCACACTTGTTTCAAATGTGTGTTTGGATTGAGAGCAGCTGGCTGTACCCAGATTCTGGCAAGATATGGCTGGAATAAGCATTTGAAAGAACTTGCACCCTCCTGAGCATACTACTATAAGCATCACCTCTCAGATTTTCAGAACTGTCACCTCTCTCAAACTCCCTTTTTTCCCTCTGTAGATGGCTGGAAGAGTGTATTCCCCACCCCACCAGAACTGGCCACTGTGATTCACAAAACCCCAGACTCAATAACTGCAGCTAACACCAAGGACTAAAGCCACATGGCCAAAGAATACTCCAACTTCACTACAAGTGCTAGCCTGCCTGTTTGGCTCAGCATGTCTCACCAAACTTCCCACACCAAGGCTCTGCATGCTACACTTGCCCCTTCACTGCTGGCATTCCATGATGGTTTTAGATAGTACTAGCCACACTCTAGCCTGGATATTCAGAAGTCACTGCAAGACTGAACTGGGCATTCAGAGTGTCCATCCTCCTACAATGCTCATTTTAAAGTGACTGATGGACATGATCACCACTTGCTGCAAGAGTCTGAGGTCATTCACTGGAGATGCTTTTGGATAATGTAACTCATTGCAGCAACAAACAAAATGGCAACACGTGTGCTCTCCAAAGTCAATGAATTCTTCCTCTGTTTATCCACAGATGTATGAACAGGTAATCAAAGCATTGTGGAAGTTCATCACAACATTATTCCTGAGCTCAGAGCTGAGATCAGGGACAACAACTGAACTACTTTTAATTGTAAATAGTTTAGGAAGCTCTCAGGTCTAGGTGTTACAAGGCTAAGCTTCTTTAGGAAAGGGAGTTTAAGTCATACCAAGGTACATGCTAACATGGTTCAGAATCTCTTACTTCAGCCACTACAGACCAGGAAAAACCTGTTTCTAAACACAGTAAATCATCCTCTGAGGTAACATTAAAATGAAGAAAATATCCAAAACTACACAAAGAACTGGGCCCTAGATCCATACTGATGAGGAGCATACAGTACCTAGATGAGCATATATAGTAATTTTTTCCTCCTTGGGCTACTTTTTGGAATGATGAAATAATGAGTTTTAAAAATCTGCATTAGTCCCTACAGTTAAAAACAATCTTTGGTAAGACATTTCATACCCCAGTAATTTTCCAGTAGGCTTTCCACTGTAGGTATTTAATCCTTCATAAATAATTGTTGAATGTGATTAAGAGATATTACAAGTATGTTAAAAAAATGCTTGTGTATGTTTCCAGGGTTTTTTTTTTTTTCCCCAGTGGCAGATAACATCTGCTTTCCATGTGTTACACTGCTGATCTTGGTAAGGATCTGTTCTTGATGGCTGTGGAGCTCTACACACTTAACCCTATTGAACAACACTTTTGAGAACAGGAGCAATACAAATACGCCTCTAAAAATGTTTCAAATGTTAAGTATCTTGCTAGGCCACTAAATGCTATGCTGCTAATTATCCATTTCCTAATATATAATCACTTTCAAAAATATTTATAAATGTACACAATTCAAGTAAATGCCAAGTTTAGGGAGGCACAAGCTGGAAGGACACTAGGATAACAATGTAAGAAAGAGGCATTTTGTTAGCTTTCATTGGCACCATGATCTCCTTCCAAAGCCTGTTGTTAGTGCAGAAATCTGTGTAAGGACTATGCTGAGTCATATTTCCAAGGTTTTTCTACTACTACTTCCCAGTCTACTACTTGCTACTGCTTGCTCCAGGGAGAAGGCCCTTGTCTGGGTGTCTGATTTTTTCTTGCAGCATAATGCTGGTGCATTTCACAGTATCAGAAAGAACTCTCTTGTGATGCAACAGAGTAGGAAGCTGTGGTTGGAATGCAACAAACCCACAGCTATTTGATATAGATCACAATTGATATCACATAGATGATGCTTTATCAGAGAGTTAATGCTCGTTCATTGTAACTGCATTTTCAAATATTTTAATCACCATTAATGACCATCCCAAATTAGATTGTGAAATGTTATCACCAGTAAATCTCTAAGAATAGACTGAAATTAATTCCTAGAGCTCTTAGTCTCCCCCAGAGCAAGTCTTCTTCCTAAGAACCCTTGTTTCTCACTATCCAATTTGTCAGCTCCTGCTGTGATATATTCCAGGGTCAGAAGCTAAGAAAATTTTTGTTTACACATCTGAAAACCACAGAGAATGAAAGGCATCAAGATGCCCCTCACACAAACACGGGACAAGAATCTACACTAACAGGATAAATGATGAGACCCTTGGCAAATCTGATAATAGGGAAGCTTAATTTTAACTTCCATTGCTGTAACAGAGTTACTGAGTGAATTCCTTAAGAAAAGAGTAAAAAGTTATTTTGAGATCAAAATAATGTGCTGTGAGATAGGGGGATGGCAAATCATGTGAGATTTCATATTTTATATAAGCATTGCCTCCAGCATAGTGCTAAACCCCACTGAACAAGTAAACTCATTGGCAAAACACATTATAAACTGTAAGGCCACTTAAACTATTCCTACTTTAAGCTACTATTTTTATGTCCTAGATTGGTTGGTACATTGAACAACCAAGAACTAAGATTCAGCTCATCACTCCTTGATATAATAATAAGGGAAAAGTGAGGTTTGCTGATTGATGGCCTGATTAAAAGAAATGCCAAAAATCTCACAGTGAGGAAAATCAGTGAGGAAAATTTCCCTCATTATCTGGAGGAGGGAAAATTAAAACCAAAAACCTACGTTTTTTTCTCCTTACAATAATGTTGCTTCCTTTTTTCTACACTGATGGACAAAGATATCCAACTGGAAAACAGTAATTCATTTTCACACTGTATTTGATATTTTCCCATTGAATAGAATTTATCTGAAGAGATAATTAGGATTTCTTTTTCGTCTCGCACTAATTTTCTTTCAACTTTTATCTTCCAAGTGGCAGCAAGCAAGATAGAAGGTGATATGGCATTATCCTCTTTGTAGGAATAAATGGAGAGTTATTTTTGATAACTTTATCAGCTGGGATTGGCACGAAGCCTTTAAGTGAGACTTTCTGGTTTGGATCTATCCGTATTTGGACCTGCCATCATTCAGACAGGTGACAACTAAGTATCTGGGTGACATCTACAGAAGTACTGACATTAAATGGGGATAACCAAACCAAAGCAAGCACCCCAAAACTGTGGTAGAAGCAGACGGGCTGTTCCCTGTTCACTGCTCGTGCAGGGCTCACAGAGCACCCACAGAACATCCACATACACTCCTGAAAGTGAGTCAGGAGCACAGGCTGGCTCTGTGAGCCACGAGTTAATTAATCATACACCCTGAACTGCTCCTACACAGGCACAGAAACAAAGAAATAAGGCTCTTCTAAGGAGTCATTATTATTTAAAATACACGGAGTCAGTTTGGCACAGGTGCTCATCGGCAGAGCTGTAGTGAAGTCAGCCAGAAACAAAGCTTTGGTTTTTACATCGGGTTTGGGGACACAAGAATGAAGCAGACAAAAAGGTGTGATGAAATAATAACTCAGAAGATATTTCGATGATTAAATGTTTTAAAGGTTTTTTTTTCAAAAAGAATAATAATTATCTGAAAAGCTGCACGCAGCAGACCTTTAAGAGGCCGGTTTTGGAGGAGGATGTTTCAGAGGAAGGAGGGAGGGATCCGCAATGTCCCTGAAGGATCGCACGTTGTTGTATTGCATTGCTATGACTCTGTATTGACATTGTTTTACATTGCTGTAAGAAAATGGTTTGTACTGAACTTCCCCGTGAAGTTGGTTCAGCCCTCCCTTAGCTCCTCCCCACCGGTGCAATCCCATCGGCTGCAGCTCGGCTTCCCCTCCCCTCAGCCGAGGTTTGAAATTCCCCGCCACTACTTTCCCTCCATCTCTGAGCCAGCGCTAGCGGAGGCAGCTCGGAGAGCGGGGGAGAGCCACGGCAGCACGCACCGAGCTTTGCTTCTGGCGGGTTCCTCTGACCTATTTACCTCGCACTTTTCCACGGCGGGCTGCTGGCCGCACTCGGAGCTGTTCCCCGCCACGATGCCGGCGCGCAGGCTCTCGCTGTCGCCCGTGCCCTCCTCCATGGAGTAGGTTCTGGAGCGGTTGCCGTGGCCGTGGCGGGCGCGGCCCTGCGCCAGGCTGAGCTGGCGGCGCAGCGCGCGGTTCTCCTCCTCCACCTCCCGCACGCGCAGCTCCAGGCTGGAGGCCGCGTAGCGGGGGCTGTGCGCCTGCGGCTCCAGCGGCGACAGCGACACCGCCTTGCCATCTGCACGGAAACACACACCCGTCAGCCGCCGCTGCCACCCGCCCGTGCTCCCCACACAGACACGGTTCGTGTGCGCGCTGAACTCGGACAAATGCTGAGATCTACCAGCTACACGTCCTACCCATTTTCAAACCGCACCGAAACACGAGCATGTGTTTCTTTGTTCTCGTAGGGCTGCCTGCCAGTCTCCCGTCTGGGAAGACAGTCAAGAACGTGAGGATTTAATTCAAAGACAATTAATATACAGTTAAATATATTTTAGAAATGTATTCAAGATGAAATAATCTTCCTATTCCCGCTTCCTCCACAGTCAAATGACAGCATTTTGGCAAAGCGTTTTGTGCCAAACAGCAGCCCCACCTGATTCACATGTGTGCAACAGATGGGTTTTATTCAGCAACATAGTATTATGTGCTTGCTGAGAAATAAGAGGTTCAGGACAGAAATGTTCAGTGCACATGAAGGCCAAATTCTGGAAAGTATTTTGGCTTAAAAAGGCTCAGTGGAAATTTGAAAAAAAAAAAAGTAAAAAGTTCCAATTCAACACCTTCAATTAAAACTGCTTAGAAATGGTCAATCAAAACCAAACTGAAGCACAGCAAAAGACAGTGAGAGTTATCCACAGTGTCACAATTATCAAGAAATTCCTTTGCAGTGATGATATCTGAGTATCTCATACAAGAGTATTTCTTGGATATAACTTGCATGTATTAAATCACAGAATTACAGAATTGCAATGTTGTAAAAAAACTCTAAGGTCATTGAGTCCGGTTGTTAATCCAGCATCAACATGTTCATCATTAAACCATGTCCATATCCACATCCATGTTTTTTGAACACTTCCAGGAATGTGATTTTACCATTTGCCTGAACAGCCTATTCCAATGCCTGACCACCTTTGCCATTCAGTCATTTTAAGTCATTAAATCTCCTGTGGTACAACTTGAAGCCATTTCATCTCATCCTGTCACTTATTGCCTGTAAGATGAGGACAACCCTTGTCTGGCTCCATGCTCCTTTCAGGCAGTTTTAGAGAGCAGTGGTGTCTGCCCTGAGCCTCCATTTCTCCAAGATAAACCCCCCAGTTCCCTCAGCTGCTCCTCATGGGACTTGTGCTCCAGACCCTTCCCCAGCTTCACAGCCCTTCTCTGGATATGCTCCAGCTTCAATGTCCAGAACTGAACACAGGATTCAAGGTGTGACCTCATCAGTGCCAAGTACAGGGACGTGTTTGCTATTTTAATGAGTTTTCCAGTGCAGAACCCCATTGGTTTTATCAAAAAAATACCAGCCTGAGTGGTTTATAAAATGAAAATCATGCAGTTATGGTTTAGAAGTTCTCTCTAACAAGTGCATTTTTCATCTACCGACTCAAAACTATCTCCTTGCTACAAAGACCTGTTCATTGCTTGTTCTTTCCCATTGTTTCACATTCACATGAATGATGAGCAGTCCTCTAAACTGAAAAAAACAGGTATGGAAATCAAATCCTCACTTCTAATTTACAGTGTTGAGTTATACAGGTATACATACTTCCTGTTCTGTATACAAATTATCTTAATTTTATCATCATTAAGATAGAATATCTTGCATTTTCTTGAAGGCTATCTCCTACAAAAATTTTGTAATTTATTATTTTTGTCGTTAGCAAGGTTATGGATAAATGTGAGACTCAAGGCTAATTCTAGAGTTTGGCCACTGACATACTGAAACTTGAATGCTCCAGCAAACAGTTATTAAAAATTAAATGAGATATTTGAAAATAATGGGTCCAGCAATAGAGAAATATCAACATAAAAGACAGAGCCATGCTACAGTTAGACATGCAATAGAATACTGAGTTACCTTTCTCCAAGCTTGAAGGGCCTGGAACTGAAGCTGTATTATTTCTCAGCTGCTAATACTCAAGCTAAGAAAACTAAGACTCATTTGGTTGTGATTCTATTGCATCTCTATTACTGGACAGCAAGAGTGTACAGTGTAGACAGTCTCAGATAAAAACAGCAGCTTTGCTCCCCTACAGAACAACCAACCTGAGTTACCAAGATACACAATTACACTGCAAATCTAGCCAAAGACTTCAGGGGCTCACTTAACTCCTCACTTGGTGAATATCCAGCTGACACAAATGTTAACTCATCGCTTCCTCTCCTTGTCACTGAATTCTTCTAGCTTCAGATAATTACCAGGAAAGGCAGAAAGACATGGAAGTAAATCTCCGAACAACATTCATCAAAATTTCAAAATATGGAAAAAAAAATTAAACATATCTTTACCAATTCTGTGAACATAAATCAATAGGTCATAAATGCTGCTGTGCCAAAATTAAAACTTTAAAAGTTCTTTTAAACTTTTTAAGAAAAGGATCCCATTTTGTATATCTGAACAATTTTAGGTATATTGATTAGAAAACTTCAACTGTTTCTACATAGTATTTAGAAGAAACAACATAATCTGAGGAAGGGACTGAAAGAAAACAATCTCACTGCCTCAGACAGAAGTTGCAACAAAACTTTATGTGCCACAAACTCCACTACTGTTCTCTCAGTAGTAAAAATTTCTGCTGGTATGTAAAAGGAACAAGGAAATCCTCTCAGGAATTAAACAACTAGCTAGCCTCTTCATCTGAAATGTACAACTAGTTGAAATGCACTGATCTACTACAGAAATTATCTATGTTTTTTTACAAGTTGCTAAGTCCAAATATTTTCGGAATGATCTCTTCAGGGTTCATGCAGCTGGACAAGTCATGTTTTGTTACTAATACTGCTCACTATTCTCAGGTATATCATCAAGTACTTGGTGTATTTGCACATCCCAGCTCTCTGCTGCAAATGATAATGTGACAATTCCAGGACCCATGTGAAATTAAAGTATAAAACTGAAAGTGAACAGAATTTGGTCTTAAAACTCAGGAATAAAATAATATTCTTCATAAATTCAGAGACTCTGTAACTCATAATTTTTGCACATCTGAGGCTGGCAAGGCTGGTGCCAAGATACTATCTGATTTAGTTCTGTGTGTTTCATCTCACCTCTGAAGGAGTAAGTAGATTAATGTTAGGGACCACTGATGTTTGATTGTGTGTGTTGCTTGGTAGAAGAGTTCAACTGATTGCACTGCACTTGAATTTTATAGTTCATAGTAACTGGCAGAGTGCTCTGAGCTGGTGCCTAGGCACTTTTTATCTAATCTAAATCAAAATAAAATAACATAGCACATAACGAGGACTGTATGACTTAGGGACTGAAGATCTCCCAGGGAGCACTACAAAGAACATTACTGTGCTCTGAAGCAAGGAGTACACTTTTGAATGGTGTAATAAATAATAATAAAGCTATTATTTTTTATTCTTCATTTGGGGTTATTGCTCTATTTTTGAACTTTGGCAGTTTCAGATTTAGTTTTTTTTCCCTCTGTCAAGCCTTTTACTTCAGACTTGTGCTAATGCAACTGTACCTACAAAGACCTGCAAAATTCCACTGTTCACAAAACCAAACACAAACAAAGCTGAATAATTACTTCATGGTTGATAGCAGTCAATAATCACATTAGGTTCAACAAAACTTGACAATATGTAAGATATGAATTCTAAGGATTAATGAATGCTTCTGCATATATGAAATCATCTGGATTTAAGGCAACAGATTTCATTAATACTTACTTAAGCAGAATGCTCAGGCCACTGGACAAAATAAAGCCATCAGAAAGCAATCCAGCATAATTCATTTGAAAGGAGAAGGTCTGAGCCAGTGACATTTTCTTTTCACATGCTGAACTTAAAGGATAAGTGTTAAAGCCAAGTTCCTTGTTTTGTAGTTACCAGACTTGGGAGAAGTGATAGCCCTGAAAAGGTCCCAGTTATGTTGGAAAGTTACCAGGGAAAGAGCCACAGGAAAAAAAAGCACATTTATCCAAGGGTTAACTGGGTAAGGGAGAAAGAAGCACAGAATAGGAAAGCAGAATTTTCTTTGATTCAGAGAAGAAAAATGCAGAAGCAGGGATCCCAGGTTTTTCAGACAACCCTTATTTAAACTAAAATGCTTACTATTGTGTTAGAAATTGAGGCCCATAAAATTATGAAGCATGTTTTGGGGGGGTTTTTAAAAACTTTTTGCGTTTTGTTTGCTAGAAAGCACACACTATTTGTGTTTTGGCATCTTTACAAGGTCTAGAGGTTTCTATATGTTTCAGTAATTATTCATTCCCTGTCGAATAGCATGCAATGACTTTAACATGAACTAATGCATTGAACTCTAGGCTGCTTCCTAGGCAAGAGGAAGTTATACTGCCCAGAGATGGTGTTTCAGCCTGACTACAGATACAAGATACTCCTCCATTTCACATTTGTTAACATTTGAAAATTCACATTATCTATGCCCACTCTGAAGATCTGCAGTATTAGAATTTTAACCAAAAGCCAGTATTTTGCAGAAAGAAATGGGACAGCAGGCAACCATGCTCATGACTCTCCCCCTGGTTAAGACCACTAAATAATTTCAAGTTCATTGCACAATTATTTTTTCCTATATAAAGACCATTGTGGAGAACTCTATGGACCTTAAGGGAAAAGAAAAATAGACTGCAGTCAGGATTACAGAGACCTCAAAGCCTGTGTAAGCACATAAACTACCCCTTCTATTCTGGAGCTCTAGCTCAGCTTTAATCACCCAACACCTTAGTACTCCATGCACCTCTGCTCAGCTGGGTGCTCTGGTAGCTGCCTATCTGGGCAGCTATGAGCAAAGCCCTTTCTGCTGACACTTTGGTTCTTCAGATACTTGCCTCCTCACACCAATTTTTTTTCTCCAATAACTTTTTGTGAAACAACTTTTTGTGCAGTGTGATCTCAGCTGGAAGTAGAAAACCTTGCCCGAACAACCATTTTAACAGTGAAACATAGTCCAAGCAATTTATCTCAGGCCTGTGAGCACAGAATTTCTTCATCCTAACAGGATATGAGACAAATAAAAGCTTTTGCTTTTCACATGTCAGAGGTAGAAAGCTGTAACACTGAAAGATGCTACAGTAAGTGCACTGAAGGCTGAGGTCCACTTGACAGAAACAGCACAAGAAATAACCAAGATTTTTCATACAGTCCAAACAAGTTTCTCAGCTCTGACAAAAGAACTTCTCCCATCACTGTTAAGTCCTTCTCAGGATTTGGCATGGACAACACTTGTTAATTACATGTTATTTAGTTAGGAGAGACTGTTTGCACTGGAGATGCCAATCAACCGTGGGCTTGGACTTAGTCAATACTAATTGCACTTAGGAACTTCAGTGTGTTCTTTAAGTACTAAATCTGTGTTCAATTCCACTACTGTTAAGGGTACTTAAGAACACATTAACATGGTTTATTGAACCCAAATCTGAACCATTCAATTCCACTGCAGGTCAGCCTTACTTGAAGAATCACATTATTGCCTGTTGTTCATATACAGGAAGATGGCTTTCTCAGTGTCCTTTCCTTGAACAAAATACCCCTCTACAAAACAGCCCTCTACAATCAGTGGATTCAGAAATTAAATATATCATACACAAAAACCCTTCACCCACAGACTGCCAGATTTGCAAAGTGCATTGAGTGTGCTTGGCCAGGTTTTGACAGCAGAGGGGCTCCAGGGGCTCCTTTGTGTGAAGCTCCTGGAAGCTTTCCCCATGTCCTGGAGAGCCAATGCTGGATGGCTCCAAGATGGACCTGCTGCTGGCCAAGGCTGAGCCCATCAGAAACAGTGATTGCCTATGGGGTGACCACAAAGATGGGTAAGAAGTCACTACACAGAAGCAACTGTAGCCAGAGAGGAGAGGAATGAGAATACAGGAGAGGAACAGCTTTCAGGTCCGAGGTCAGTGCTGAAGGGAGGTGCTCTAGGTACCGGAGCTACCATTCCCTGCAGCTGTAGGAGCACCGTGGTGAGGCAGCTGTGCCCCTGCAGCCCATGGAGGTCTGCAGATCCATGTGGAGGAGCATTTGCCAGAGCAACTGGATGCCCAAGGGAGGCTGTAACCCTGTGGGGAAGCCCACACTAGAGCACGCTTTCTGGTGGGATTTGTGACTCCTGGGTAGGGGTGTCACCTGGAGCAGCGTGTTCCTGAAGCACTGCACCCCATGGGAGGGACTCGTGCTGCAGCAATTTATGAAGAACTGCAGCCCGTGGGAAGGACTCTCTTGGAAGAAATTTGTGGAGGACTGTCTCCCATGGGAGGGACTCCACATTGAAGCAGGGGAAAAGTATCAGCAGCAAGAAGACCACATGTGATTAGCTGACCACAACCCCCATTCCCTGTTTTCCTGCACTGTTAAAAGGAAGAAGGGAGAGAACATCAGGAGTAAATTTAATGAGGGAAGAAGGTGGAAAATAAAGTGGTTTTTTTTAGATTGAGTTTTATTTCTCATTACCCTACCATAATTTGATTGGTAATAAATAGAATAAGTTTTCCTGAGTTGAATCTGTTTTGCCTGTGACAGTAATTGGTGAGTGACCTCCTTCTGGTCTTGTCCTGACCCATGTGCTCTTCATTATATTTTCTCTCCCCTGTGCAGCTGAGGAGGGAAAATGGTAGATCAGCTTTGGTGAGCACTTGGTGTCCAGCCAGGGTCAAGCATCCACAAGTCAAACATTTAAAAGTTTGGAAATGTGAGGATGATGGTCTCCTGTTCAATCTTTGCTGTCGTTCCCTTGTGTCTGCTGACAAGATTATTAACTACATGATCACCACTTTATTTCCAAAGAATATCAGCATCACTTTGTGCATGGGATTGATGTTGATCACAGATATTTAGCAGATTGTTTGAGCTCATCATTCTGTTTGGGACCACACATACAAATCCCTGTTATCAAAAAAAGACTTATTTATTCCCTCACTGGCCTATGATGTCCATTATTATGTATTTTAACACAGCACAGGGATCAGTGACATATTTTTCAAAGTTATTTAAAGGGAAGGTGGTACTATCAGTCCCTCTTTTACAGTCAAGCAAGAAGCTTTGGAGTTCTTAGCACTGACAGAAAATACCAGTTTTGGATGCACAGCTTAGATGGGTCTGACAGAGTTTTTCAACAAAAAAATCACCTTTTCTGCACTACAGTTTTTCAGAGGACAGCTACATATGCAACACGTATAAGCTTAACATTTCTGTAATGCAGGAGTCTGCAAGCTGGAAATCCAGGAAATGTGGGGAAAAATACTTAGCAGCCACTTGCAATATATTTGTCTTATGAACACCATGTAATGAACTTGGTGGTAGAGACAGAAACAATTCCTCAGGGCAAATTTGACTTCATAAATTACAAAGCTGTCTCCTGCCTTGTTCATGACACAACTTCCAGTCTCTTAAATAAATTAAATGGAAAAAATGAGGAGGAGATCATGCTTCAGGAAAGTTGTACCATCAATGATGGTACAATGATGGTTCTGCACCATGATGCAGAACTGCAGAGCTATTTATGTGTTGGCTGAGCAAATGGGATTCTGACAGGGATTTTCCAATAGGGATGGCAAACAGTAAAAGATATCAGGTAAAGAAATAGCATGAAGCAACAGAAGGCGGGAAGAAACGGGAAAAGAAAATCTAAACACAAACATCCTTCTTGGAAACAGATGTGACTTTTTAAAAATAGTTTGTTTTTTCAAAAGAAATATTGGCTCGTTAGCTAGTTATGAATGTTGGTTTATTAGCATATTCAAAACAAGGGCCTGTAAGTTTTAAAATATTTGCTCATTTGCTTGTCTAGAATACAGTAACTTTTTTTTGTTCATCCTTCTCATTCTTTCTTTCTCTGTTTTGCATTGCTTTGGCAATATATATTCCTCTTCAAGAAAAGAACTAAAAATAACATTTTCCTCCTTTCTACTGGCAGCAGAGATGTAAGAAAATAATATCTTATCAGAGTGAGCACTGAGGGAAAATAAGATTTTATCAGGGACTTGGCTTGACGAAGATAACATGTTATCAAGAGGGGAACTTGGCAAAGATAACACATTATCAATATCAGGAGTAAAGCCTGGGGAAAATAATGTCTTAATACCTATTAGATTCTAAATAAGCCATCTGTGCTCTTGACAAATTGTTATTTTCTCCAAGCCCCATTCCTGTAAAGATGTTGTTTTTTTGGCAAACCACTTCTTTAGCAGTTGGGAAGCAGGGGAGAAAGAGCAGAAAAGGAAGCTCCATCTCCCCAAAGGTAATGGAGTATTGTCTTTCTTTTCAAAAGCTTTGCAGGCAGGTCAAGGCTGCCAATGTGACAGCCAGAGAGAGCTCACATGTGTAGACCCAGAAGGTGAACTGCAGGGAAATCTCCTACAACACTCAGCAAGTACACTGCATCCCGTGACAGGAGGAGAGGGTCAACGCCCCTTCTGTCCTCTGACCATGCTACTGGGCTGTGAGATGCTGCCTGTAGGATTTTTGGCAAACACACTTCTCTACAGAGGCAATGACTGGCTATCCCTTAGCAGTGACTTTTTGTCATACAACCTCATCACAATTAGCAGTATGCACTTGGGGTAGAAATAAATGAGCCCTTTTAGGTCAGTTACAGAAATAAATTCCTCTTTAGTCAGAGGTTACCATTCCCACAGCTTAAGCTGACCCAGAGGGTCACACAGTGCTCCTCACCTCCTGCAGTGCAGCACATCCAACTCAGCTTAAGCTGGTCTGAGCCAGCCCAATTGCCTCTGCCCTGCAGCATTCCCCTCTGCCACCTCCACTATGGGGGTAGAGACAAACCACTGCCTGGTGGGTGCCTGTGCCCTGAAGCTGAAACCTTCTGCAACTCAATTATAAATCTTTAGAGTTTCAATCTGGATGAATTTAAATAAATTGTGGCACCTCCTGGAAAATGAGAAATACAATTCCTAGTAGGACGGACTACTAAATGCCTTAAATGGCAGAATGTGGGTGAATGCCACTGGTTATTCATAGGAATGGGCAAGCAGGGAATAATTAGAAGGGAAGCTGTGGAGGGCCTGTAGGAGTGTGATGTGAATAATAAAGCACACTTAGGAAAAGGCATATGAATGATATCTGCAGGGTAAGTATTTGTAGCCAGCTGAATTTCCCTGGTGTACAGTAGGAGTGGGATGGAAAACAATGGGATTTGTTAATCTGAAAATTTCCTATGGAGAACCAGCATCTCTTTTTTTCATTAACCATTTGAATGTCTTACACCCTGGTATTCCTCTCTGTTCAGGTGTGAGCTTTGTGTTAAGGCTACTACTGGTTCTCATACAGCAGAATGTATAATCAGCAGCAGGCAGGCATTACAGCTCTCTGAGGTAAAGCATGTGCCCAAATGTGTCACTGCAGCTGTACTGTGACTATCATTCATGGCAGGGGGATGTAAAAGACTGGAGCTGTTCTATGTTGGATCCTGCTCAGTAATAAATGTGGAAGAGATAGGAAGGGGAAAAGCCTAAAATACATAATTTCACAGTGTTTTCTAGAAGGACAGGAAGTACAAGAAATAAGAACATATAAGCTTAGAAAATATCTGTATCTATGTTTCTACAATTGCCACAGTAACCACAAGCTAGAGACAAGCATGCTCAATGCAAGCCTAGTAGCAGTTAATTCCAATTCTGCTGCTGATGATTAGCCTCAGCTGCTCATCAATAGAGGCTGCAGCTGATAATTATTAAGTTAAACTTCTGAGCAGTATTTGCATATGTAAAGCACGCTTTCCCTGCTGAAGCAACAATGGATGCTATAATGCATTTCCTGATTGTACAGCTCTTGGATTTGGGGAACCTGGGCAAGAGAGTCTGCTTTGCATATCCTTCCTCACCCTCATCAGGCTAAGCATTCAGAAGAAATGCACTTGCACACACTGGCATCTACAAGCTATGGTGGAAAACATTGCTAACCCTGCACAAGAGAAAAAAAAGTAATTTCAACCAGAATAAGAATAATACAAAAGACAGTTCACACATTCCTCAAAACATTTACCTTAGCTTCCTTACAACCTAAAAACCGTGCAACACCTGGTCTGTGACAAGGTAGCCTGGTCACCTTAAAAACACACAGTAACTCCAGATTTGGTCCATCAGTTCCCAGTGACCTCTAGATGTGGAAGAAAATTCAGTATCATTATGTGAGTCTCTGTTAAGCTTTTTCTCATCTTACTTCCTCCAGATCAGAATTTAATTTCCTGAATGTGATACCTGGTCATCAGTAATAGCCATGCCCCCCTGATTAACTGTAATGTCAAGAATACAGATAACACACACCATGTGTAGATTAAATTTATCTCTTCAGTTCTCCACGTTTTCATAATTCCATGACTGACAGTGCACACCCAGATCTGCTGAACACCCAAGGAGTTCAGAGGCACAGTCCCTTCAGGGATAATGAAAAGTAAAAAAGAATTGGGAAGACTTTTATGGAATCTATAACAAAACTACCTGTGCCTCCATGTAGCTAACCTATCACTTTGGTTTGAATCTATTGCAGCCTTCGTGTTAACAGATCTGAATGTTTTTTTTATCAGACAACAATGAACAGTAAAGCAAAAAGACCTATTTATTTGAAGATAAAAAATGTAAAGCAAAAGCAAACAAGAAGTTTGGCTTTAAACACGGGAGATGGGCTGAAAAAGGGTGGTCTAAGGCAATGCAAGTGATCAGCCTCTAGGAAAGCTACTGTTTTTTAAGTAATAGTTTAAAGCTTAGTTAATAGTAAAATTTGTGTGCCTTTCTGGAAGTCACCTGGTAGCAGTGTTGCACACTATCTCAAAAATGGACTTTCAGCACATACACAGAAATGCTGCAGTATTAGTTCAAGCTGGCTGGTGATGCTGAAACCTCCTCAAAAGCTTGTTATATCCCTTAATCTCCCTTGGCACAGAGATGCCATCAGAGAACCATGCACTGGTATTTTGATTGAGGCTGCTAAAAAAGGAGACTGAAAACTGACTGAGCACCAAGGATTGTTCAAGGATAAATAAGTAAGTAAAAAAATCCAAATTCTGCACCACAGCATTTCTTTCTTAGTAGTACCAAGATCTGTAAAAACTTTCTAATCTTACAGAGCTCATGCCAATAACAACAGATATGAGCACACACATATGAAGTCAAGTAGCAAAAAACAAATTTTCAAGTCAGTGATTGCTCTTCTTTATAAATGTATCTGAAGATTACACAAGCAGACATCAGTGTTACTCCTCTGAAGACATAACACTGCAGAAGTTTCAGTACTGAGTCTTCTTTTCTCCCCACACATTCTCAGCCCTTCATTTGCTGTGCCTGTCATTTCAGCCACTTCAGTCCCAAAGAAAAGTGAAGGGAAAATGCAAATAACTGCATATTCAGGACACATGAAGGCTGATCAGTGTTATGACATTTATCTTCACTTATGACAAGAGATAAAATAACTCAGGAGTTCGTTTCCTGTCCTCCTCATGAAGAAAAATGTCATACCAGATCATCATGTACTATATACAGCAAATTTGTTAACACACTTTGCAGAGGAAAGAAACATCTCACCACTGATACAGATGGTAGGTTACATGTCATGGCTATGACATCAGAAATGAAACACATCATTTTAAAATAGTAGATGTAAAAATAAGTCACGGCAGAAGAAATACCCCTACAACAACAGCACATAAATTAGCTAAGGTCAACTAGTTACATTATTTGCAAAAGTTAAAATTGTATTAAATAGCAGTGAGTTGTTCATGGAAGTCAACAGTGCTTTCAGAATTAGCTTCAGTGTGGCCAAATTTGGTGATCAGACTCTACTGACAAGTAATATGGAACCTCTTTTTTACATAAACTTACTCAACACTTACCTTTTAAAAAGTATTTAGATTCAATATATTAGAAATGCTCCTTCTACAAAAATACAGTAAGTTTGTAAGAACTGATTTTTTATCAGATATATCTGATAGCTTTACCAGTCAGAGATTTAATTTTTTCAGTGACCTAAGTTTCCTATAATACATGAGGAAATTATTCCTTTTTATTATGTTATTGTTGTTACAAAAGTGAAGAGAGCATATCAGAAACATAATCCTGTTTCAAGCAAGCAAAAGGCAAAATTTGGTGACTGATGAGAACAAGCAAGGTCTAAACCTGCAGGATATCTGCATGCCTACAGCACAATGGTGTTAGCCCTTTTCATCTTGCACCACAGACACACCCAGGGCTGCACTGTGTTAGGTCAGAATGTGGGCCATGTCCCCTGGGCCCCATCACAAACCTGCTGAGCTTCCTGAGAAGCAAGCAAAGGAGATTTTTCATTTTCAAGCAGGCAAAAGTTTATTAAGGTTAAAAACAGCGAACTGGGAGCAAGACTCAGCTGTTCTGCTTACTGCAGGTTTGTCTTGTAATGCATGAGGGGTATCTCTGAGACTAATTCACATTTCTGCTGTGGTGCACAGAAATATCTTAATGTACACTTAGGATGCTAAACTAGATTTCTAAAGAATGTGCCTACTCTTGTGGATGGCAACACTGAGGTTAAGACCTACTGACATACTTATTTACTACAAAATAAAGTTGCTTTGCTCAATTAGAGCAGTAGTGCTCAATATTGATAAGATTTGCATGTTTTTAAGTAAACATTTCTCCTTTTTTTCCCTCAACTAGGTCTCTAGTTTCCCAAGTTTTCATTACCTCCAGGTGTTCCCCTCAAAAGTATGCTGTGTGAGACCTCTATAGCAAGTAGACCATGTAGGATTTTTAAAGATGCTTTTGTGAGGTACACTGGATGCAGGGCCAATGGCCATCACCTTTTTACACTGGTGTAAACTACAAACTAATTGATGTCTATGACAAGCTTTTGTGTTGGAGTAAAGGGAAGACAAAGGTGGAGGCATTTACAAAAATTACTGTATTGTGTTGTATCTAGAGGTCAATTACAATCTTACAATTGCCCTTTATTCTGTTTATAGATTTTCACTAAAAGTATCTCTCCATCTTCCTTTGTTAATGTAATTATAAATTTATTCACTTCTACCATTTGAAATACCTGTTATCTTAACATCTACATGGAATAGACGGAGACTTGACCAAAATCATTTCATATTGAAAAACTCAGATTACCACACATTATGCCTAAAGAGCAATCAGACATGGAAAAAAAATAGATCAGCTACATAACAAAAACTCTGTGACTATAAAAGCCCTTTAGAGATCAAGCAAAAGAAGAAACAACATGAGAGGAAAAAAAAGAGAGGAAAAGGTGGATCCTTTCTCACCAGCTCCCATCTTGTTTCAGAAAAAGGGAAGGACCTTACTCAGTATTTTTAATTATATATTCCATATAAATTTGAACTAATCTAGAAGTGGGAATCAGCTGTTCAGAACTGACATAGGATAAAGTTGAGGACTGAATGCTAAAGAACATGGTTTCCATCACCTTTCTCTTCTCTTGAAGAACAGGCTGCTGCAGTATATACCCTTACGTTAAATATGGAATCATCTCACTTCTAAACCATCTACCCAGGAAAAACTGAGGCAGGCAACAGACAAGAACACTTTATAGTTCTATTACTACCAAGTTCACATTCTAAATTATGCCTTCTTCTGGTCTTAACTATCATTAAAACAGTGCAGATATTGAGTTATGCCAGCCCTTACATTATGCTCTCCTCTGAAAAACATCCTGTATATCTAACATTATATAATATGTATTCTGTCCTTTATGGTAAAATTCCAAAAGACAACACATTTGAACACGATTTTTTATGTTTTAAGAGACAGTCTTTCCTCTTTTGAGAAACTGTAACTTCAGCAGCTACATATTTAAAATTCACACTAGCACCTTATACTAGCAACTTCTATGGAAATTATTTGTTTTATTATTTGATGAGCACGAATATTTATTGTGAATTCCATCAATGCTTTTCTTTCTTTTCTTGAATAGTCTGACTGCATCCAATCAACAGGGAAAGTTGCATTAAAACTGTATATTTAAAGTCTTGCAATATTTTACATTTATTGGAAAGTCAAATTTTGGAGTTACACAAGAAAATATCAGTGCTATTTGCTTATTTCTTTTGCATTAAGATCTCACTTTCATCCCTGCAGCAGAAACTAAAGAAACATCACCAATCATAATGAAAAAATCAGAATACAAAGCTCTGAAAAACTTATCATTTTAGATACAGAAAATTATGCCTTTAGAACACTTGGAACTAGCAACACAAAATGTTTATTAGGATTGTTCAAATGCCTTGTGCTTTACCATGACAGCAGATACGTCAGCTAGGATGGGTAAATGGAAGGGCCAGCACCAGTGACAACTCTGTGACAACTATGGTGCAGCCATCAATTCAGCCTAAAGAGAGAAATGACAACCCTCAGAGTTGTCAGGCATTTAAAGGAGTCAAAATACCCTTTAGTAATCTTCAGTAAAACTTTCAAGACTACAGAATTACAACTGACAAATGAATACACAAAATTAACAAGCATTTATCATCAATTTGAGTTATTGAGGGTTTGGGGTATTTTGTTGGAATTATCCTTGAAAGGCCTTTGCAGGCAAAGTTTTGTACTGAAAAATGTTATTTTCACTGATCTCTCCCTAGTACACACAATGGGGTTCTCTCCTTCTCTAAACTGAGTATTTAAAAGGTGTCCAGATTGCAGGAAAAAATGCTCAAATGAAGGTAAAATGCTAGCATTTCTACTCTGTCCCACTGTAGTGCTTAAAAAGCTGAAGTTTAACTCTGCCAAGCATATAAACCTCCAAATCTGTTAGATATCAATTACCATGTATTTAATTTCACAGCTGTGCCTTTTCCATTTTTGATTCACCACCACCACATTTTTCTGCTTCCCTTGTTCAAGCCTTTTGCATCTGGTTCATAATCAGGTCCTGATGATCCTTAATGCCTTGATTTCAGAGCCCAGCACTCCCCAATTCCTTTCTTCATTTTGAAATTTCTGCAAATTTTATCTCCATCCTCTGTGTGGCTGTGCAGACTGTAATCCCTCATAATATTCTGATGCTGATCCTGCTCTGTGGATTAACCAGTGTAAAATGCCTATGTAATGAATTCATACCTTCCAAACTGAGCAGCCCAGGTATATCTAATCTAACCAACTGGCTTTTATCAGCTGAACACAAGCGATGTGAAAATAAGCTTAATTTCAAGCCTCAGTCATATAGCCACAACCATGTTATTATTTTTTTTTGTATTTAACAGAATGAGCAGCTGTGAGGAATTCTAAGGTACACTCTGTAGTTATACATCACTAGATTTGTTATGGCTCAAGATTCTTTGAAAACTGTGAAATGACAATATTTTCATGCCTGGTTTTGAATATTTCTCTTAAAAAGAGAAAGGGAAGAAATATTGCTGAACTTCAAGTGCAATTTTGCTGCTTTCTTCTTGTGAAATCTGTATTCCCATGCCAGATGGTGTCTGAGTTATCAAAGTTATTACCCTAAACTCAATTAGGGAAGAATGAAAGTAATTAAGTAGGGTATGAAGTGACAGAAATATTCAAGATATAAAGCATCTAATATAGGTGAGGACTCTCTAAATTAGACAGAATTTCATCTATAAATGCAACGTAAAACAGACCAGCTTGAGCCTTCACTTTCAAATATTCTATGACATTGGGCAAAATTCTGTACTTGCTCAAGTGGGCACAATTCCCAGTGACACAGTGGCTGTAGAAGGTGGGAGTATTTTTTTTTTTTTTTTCTTTTGGAGAGTCTATTACTAGCAGTCACCAACAAACCCTGAAATAGTTATGGCCCAAAAATGTTCCTGTATCTGTTGTGGAATGGCTTCTCAGGATGTTTTGTCAACTCAGGAATGCTTATTTCCTCTCTTAATCCTGGCTGGTTTGTACTCACACAGAAAAAAAACAATTACAGCAAGTACATTTTACCATAAAACCTGTGAAGTAGACACCACAGAGGTACTGTTAACACTTATTTTACATTTCTTTTTTTCCTTTCCTATTTGCTTTTCCTTCCATGAATTAAATCTAAAGTTGGCACTGAGCAATAGGTGTGACTGAGAACTGCAGCTATGGGTTTTAAGATGAAGCAGCCAAATATTATTTTTAACCTACTAATGACAGTCTACTTATAGGAGAAATATGTAAGAAAACCCAACGAAAACAAATCTCATTTACTTACCAGCCAATTCTGCATAGCTTCACATGACAAAAATCATGTTCATGGATAAAACTAATCAGGATTATTTGCTAGTACTCTGCAGGCTGTTCACTCATTTTCTCTTTAACAGAGAGATATATAACCAAATTCTCAAAATAAGTGTAAATGAAGGATGGTAAGGCAGGGCACTGGTCTGACAAACTGCAGAGCCATGATGCACGTGCTTAAGAAAGCTCTTTCCCCACCACCATAAAGAAAGGACTATTTTTAATGCAGACTACTTAAATATTGGTTTTAGCACAGCCTCACAAAGGTTACAAACTTATGCAGGAAGGGAATGTGGCATCACCTTAGAAGGAAGAGTAGAAGCACAGGCAGTGAGCATGAGCATCCTAAATGAGTTAGGGCACAGCCTAAGGCAATCTGCCTTCAGTTACATGCTTTCAACAACAGTTTTTTTCAACAACACTTTTCCTGAGCAGGGTTGCTCTCAAAGGCTACACTGGGACCAAAAGCAGGAATATCCTAAGGACTCAAATTTCTGCAGCTCAAGAAAGAAAAAGAAGGCTTGAAGTACATTTACAGCAGAGCTGCCACTTGCAAGTCTTAGAAAATATGATCCATGACAAGTAAAGCTGACTTATGCCACTGGGAACAACAAAATATGGATCAGGAAGAAATGGAGAAAAATTCTACAGTCACGACTGGAGACTTCTGTCTCTCTTGGGAACTGATTCATTTGGGTCAAAATAGGACATTATGGAGCATATGGAATGTATGTATATGTCTATTAAAGTCTTCTAGAGGGAAATAAAAACATCCATCTGGAATTGCTATCAGTTCAGGAGCAACACTTCTGGAAATGCAGTAACATGATGGCTTCATGAGCACTGCAGGTTAGGACAGCTTAGGCAATGGCTCTTTCAGGTGTTGTGTGAACACTTTTCTCCTGTGCCACAAGGGCAGCACAAAGGGCACTCTGCAAATTGTTCCCTTTTTGACCACCAATAAATCACAATGAATGCATCTTGCCAATTGAATTTCAGTGCTTGGAGAATTCTGAACCCAGGGCACAGTACAGTGATGGGTTTATATATGTCTTCAGGAAAAAGAGCTTAAACTATTAGTGCAATGGAGTATGCAGAGAGCAGTGAAGCGCTGCTCCGAGAAACGTGAAAATCAGTAACATGAGGTCACATTTCATATCTTGCTTTGTAAAATGGAAATAGCAAGAAGGAGGCACAAATCCAATTTAAAATAGAGAACATCAACCAGAAAAACAAAAAAAAAAAGCATAATAAAAGCTCAGAAATGGAGCTGTTAAGACAAAGGTGTCAAAAATACCTATTGGGTTTGAGATAAGCATAGCAGATGCTGACCTTAATTTCAATTTTACAAAGGAAAAATATCTGGTAGGCTTCTGGTTAATTTGTTGTGTTTAAAAAAAAAAAAAAAAGCACATAAACTCTTCAGACTTCTTAATTTTAGGGAAACCTAAAGAGCACATATATTACTAAACTCACTTATCCTAGTTTCAGGGGACAATGAAATCCTAGAAAACTAGTACCTCAAGCTTCTGTAGTGTTGACTTTCTCAGAAGTATGAGAAATAAAAGCAAACCAATGGATGTATTTATAGAAGAGCAATTCTCCATAAGAAGTGACATATTCATCAGCACTTTCTTTGAGAGAAGGAGAAAATTACTAACATCAGTAAAAGCAGTGGTGACTCCCTTTATAATTCAGATGAGGGAGAATCCTACCACGCATCTAGCAGGCCAAAATTATTAAGACAGTGATTGAGAACTCTTTCCCAGAACAGCTTGCTCTGCCAAATCTATATTTTTATCTTAATTTGAAATTAATTTATTCCCCAGCTGTCAAGAAAGTCTAGCAATCAAAAACTTTTTCATTTTCTTTTCTTTTTCCTTGTTTCTCATTCCTAATTCTTGTATACTCTGGGAGAAAGAAGAAAAATGAGATAGAAAAGCACTCATAATTATTGTTTTCATTGAGGTGATAGAGAAGACGAGTATTATTTAATTTTTTTAATCCCTCATGTTGGTACTTTGCAATGAAATTCTATAATCTGTTTGGTTTTGTTTAATGTCTTTCTTTTTTAAAAAAATAAGGTCTGAAGATCACATAGATCTTTAGAATCACATTCCATTAAAAGAAATAGTCACTGAGGAGGAGCCTGAGAGACACAGATTTCAAAGAAAATGCAGGTAAGGTGCCCTTTTAGGAATCTATCCTTATTCAAATTGCTTAAATGGCTTTAAAAATAAAGTCCTAACAGAGTAACTTTGCACGTGAACATGAGATTTTATATTCTTTTGAACATGCTATCCCCAAGACTTATCCTAAATCCATTCTGATGAGCAGGCACCTGCCAATGCTCTGTGAGCACACAGGAAATGCAGTTGCTGCTGAAGGGAGGGGAGAAAAACCACAAACCTGAAATGAGCTTTTCTATGCCCATGGCTGCTACTGAAGGGTTTGACTGTATGCAGTTTTTATTTCAATGTGTACTGCAACAATTTGACTTGGAAGATGTTAACTTCTGCATTACATCTATTATACTGATAATGAAAACCCTGCCAAAATTGAGATTTGAACACTCTTTCCTGTTTTAATAAATGAGATAGACTAGTGCCCTGTCCTACTAGTGATCATTTGCTTTGTGCAGGTAACATACCAAAGCAATTCAGCCAGCTCTTAAGAGTGAGTTTTGATAAATGTAGCCTAGTTTTAGGCTGTTCCATTCATCACAGTGGCTCTAAGGCTGCCCATGCTCAGAAATTTCAGAATCAGAACAGAACTTCTTGTGCTACCATGCAGCAGTTGAGTCATATTTTATAGAAGAATAACAAACAGCCTCACAAATGAAACATCTTTATGTGGTGTTGCACTGTGGATATGAAATCCTAACAAAAAGATTTTTGGAAGAACAGTTCATTAATTTCTTCTTAAGTGAGAACATTGAATGGAAACATTCCCTGCTCACTTCACTAGCTCTAAATACAATAGGAGGTCCTTAAAGTACCTTTTTTCCCCAACAGAGTTCAGGAAAATTAAAAACAAAACAAAACAATCTGTAATCATTTTATATTATTATATTAAAAGTCCTCTCATTTAGTAACAAGCAAACAACCAAATCCTTGTTCAGGGGATTTTTCAGGCTTTCAGACAGTACACCTAAGCTTCCAGAGAGACTTCCTGAGCCATGAAATGGGGTATGAAAATGTTTAATCCCTGACTGAACTGCTATCCTCGTGGAAGCACTGTGAGCACATACAGTTACACCAGAAAAAAATTCATGTTCACCAGCAGTACATTCCATTGTGGGGAAGCAGCTTACTGTATCATCACAGAGAGGTTTTTTTACTGGTGCAGCTGCCTCTGTGCTGGAAATGCTTCACCAGTAAAAATGATTGTCTGCTGGGGAGGTGATCTGAGAAAAAACTCCTTAGACCACTGCAGTATTCTGCACTTTTCTTTCTTTAGATTTCTATAAATAGAAAATTTTAATCACCAGCAATTTTACATATAAATAAAGCTTGGGAAATGGAGTGGGATTTTTAGAATGGCAGACATTAGTTAGCAGTCACTGTTACAAGAACAAATAGGCTGTGCTCACCTTCCTAAATCTCTCAGATTCTTTGGAACCTGTTGTGTGGACCTATTTCCTCAGCTCCTAAATCATCTGGGTACAACTGAAAAGCAAATTCTTAGTCAAAATAAACAGTCTTCCAGACTTTCAAAATAGGATAGTCAAGATTGTACCTTTTTAGTTAATACTTAAAATTTAACACAAATTGGCAAGCTATTTCTAATTGTTCAGATAGTTTAGCTTTCTAAACATTTTTAAAAAGAATAGATTTGTTTAATATCAGTAGCATTTCATCCAAGCACAAAAACTACTAGACACCCAAAATCACTGATTTGCTTTTTTTCTTCAGGTTATATATTTCCCAAAATATTTTGCTGAGTTTGTAGATTCTTTTTTCAAGCTTTTGCAAGCAAAAGGACAACTTTTCACCTAAGTTAAAAAGACAATGGCCAACAAATATTGATTCATGAAGGTCTGTTTCTTTTTTTTTTTTAAAGAAAGAGCAACTAAAAGAAAGAAATAGATATAGACTGCCTAGCTTTAGGCAGTGGCAAGAATGGTAGAGCCAAAGAACACTTTTGTCAGAAAAACAGCATGGCTTTCTGGCATTTATTGCTATTACTTATATGAACATATTTTATAAGCACAACTATAGACATTATAGAAATAGAAGATTCTGCAAGGCTGGGTTAGCATTAAAATAGTATAAATTGGGCATCTTCTATACTGTCCTTCTTTTACTGTTTTTTTTCTCAGGAAGTTCCATGAAGACCAGTAGTTCAAACTTATATGAGAATTCTGGCTAACATTATAGAAGAAAAGCTGGAAGAGAGACTACATTAAGCACTTGCTATTTTGCAGCAAAAATTTTATTTCAAAAGTATCACAGATGGCATGTACTGGTGCAATGTGGTATTGTTTTCATCGTGGGGTCAGCTGCCAAAATAAAGATTTGGACACACAGTTGTACAAAAAACAGATCAAGAACTGTGAGTCCAAAATTTCCTCGGCTGTGATCCACTTTAAAAAGTTACCCTAGGAGTTATAGTAAATATAGAAAAACTGCCTTTAAAATCACTGAAAAATACAACTGAACTTTTCTCACTTTTGCATGACCATGGTGCTGGGATGTGAAGACAGGGCTATATAATAATTTCATCAGTACTTGTGAAATCCACAATTTATAAAATCAGAGTGCAAGGAATCTCATTTTCTTGCGAGTAATCAGCTCCAAGTACAATACTCTATCTTTTTTAGTTTAAATGAATTCCATGGATTGGACAAAGCCATCTGCTGCCAATTGTCTTGGCAAGTGACAGCATTGCTGCTGGCTGCTGCCAAAGCACAGCACATTGCCATACATCTGTTAGAGCTGCTAGAAACCAGCGAGCTTCAGAGCTGCTCTGCATTGCCTCCTCCTCCAAATCCCCAAGGACAGAACGTGCCCAAAGTGCCACCAGCATGGCAAAGGTGGGAGACCTCATCCAGAATTCTGGCTGCACTGGGGAGCAGGCAGAATCCCTCTCCTGGCCTTGTCCCTCCCTTGGCCACTGTGACAGCAGAGAAAAACTGTGAGTGTCCAGCAGGCACAGCCTCCCTTAACTGCTTGGGATGTGCTAGAAAGGCTGTGGTGGCCATGGGCTAGTTCACTTGCCCATCCTGCTGGTGGCCATGGGCTACTTCAGATTGCCCATCCTGCTGGTGGCCATGGGCTACTTCAGATTGCCCATCCTGCTGGTGGCCATGGGCTATTTCAGATTGCCAGTGGCAGGGTGCTGAATTTAGCTAGGCCATCCTCCTCCCCCTAGAAACTCACAGAACTGAGGTCAGGCTGCCAGACAGAAGATGGTCTGGTTGTTCACCTCCCCCTTTATCTCAGGGGCTGCCATGTAGGCACCTGGGCAGCTCATGTGAACTTAGCTCATGGCTTTAAGGAGGATTTTGATCAGAGTATTGTGAAGCACACTGAGGAGAGCCTTGAAAGCTTGTCCAAGAACACACTGATGAAATTTTAATTTGCAGTGGAGCTGGGAGTGCAGAGACACATACCCAGTCCTTGTGTCAACCACTGCCAATCATTCAGAACCAGATAATAATGAACTCCCTTAACAGGAAACAATGCTGAAGCATCTAGACATTACTAGTACTGACTGAAACTCACATCATGAGTTTCTAAATAATTGGTGATATTCTCCAGGCTCTCACAACGGCCCTAGTGGAGTTATGTAGGATCTCAGGTAATAAGTGAGAGCAAAAATATACTTAGCTCGCTAATGGTAGAGAAAAACTAACAAGGAGATCCCTAAAGGTTTACAAATAAAAGAGTAAATAAACCTTCCATCTCACCACCCATCAAGATTTTCTGAAACAAGTCCACTGATACCAATGGCAAAACTTTCAATTTTCTGATAGGGTCTTTGCAAAATCACAAAAATAGTTATTAAAAAAAAAGAAAAGAAAGAGGGAACATGCTGTTACAGCTATTTCTTACATTACCAAGTTTAGCAAATACAGGCAAAGAGGCCAGACTAAGTTCCCTTTTTTTTGCTGGTCTGGTATGTTTTTAGAGGTTTCACATCAAAACAAGCATCAGAAGAAAGGTCACAAAATACACAATGAAATACTGGTATGTTCTCAAAAGAAACTAGTTTTAAAAAAGAGAAATTATTTCTTACTGATTAGTCTGATTTGATGGATTAGAAGAAAATCAGAGTTGGTGTATTTACAAACTGGCACTCTAAAACATGTCAGAAATGAACACAGCAATATGCAGACCTGATGCTTAACAGAGAATAAATCAATCCAAGTGGACACAGATTATTTTACAATAAACACTCTCTGAGCAACAAAGGGATAAATAGTGGCTTAAGGAGAGAGCAAAACGTTCAAAACCTATTATCTTTTATTACTAACTACTATGAATAAGCCAACAACCACTAATAGCAGAGACACCAGCTCTACATGATTTACAAGCCATAAAGACTCTTAGACAGCATTAAATGAATTAAGTTGATTTTCAGCCAGTATTTAATACCTAAAAGCAGAAGTATCCAGTCAAAGAGAATCCTTGATATCTACTACTCAAGGTGGGAAGCTGAGGAAGCTGAAGCCAAACTGATAAACCAGTGAGAATCTTAACTGCCCTGTGTCAGAAAATGCACTTTGAATAACATGTTCATTTTCATTTCTTGGTTTGCAGTGTTTCTAGAATGCCACTAACTAAGCCCAGCAAACATGTACATGCATGTCAACCACTAAGAAGAAGTTACAGCAGGCAGTGTGGTTATTTAGACGACTGAATTTATGTAAACACTTAAGTTTATGCAGAATCAGGGTCTTGTATTTTAGAATAGGATGTAACTAATTTTGTATCTTACATATTCAGTGGGAAACAAGCTGTGAGTGCAGTCTTGGGGTTCTGTATTTAAAGTCCAGAAATTCAAATTCATCCATGGTTCTCACAGTATCCATTGCTCTCTCCACTTGCACATATGTAGTGTTTTGCATTGCTGTTCATGGTAAGAAATTTATGCTCTGGAGTGTATGTAAACATTACCAACTTATGTTTCCCACAGCTGCTGTAACTCTAAAGTTCTTGGCTTCTGTGCATTTAAATTAACAGTCATAGCAATATACCAAAGCCTCTTCTAGCACTGAAATTCAATTCTAGGTAATTGTTTTACAGTATATAACCAAAACATTCATATTGATCTCCTGTTTAAATAGCTTTCCTTCTCAGAACATTCTGAAATAGCAGTGGCAGGTCACTTACTGCTACTCCTGCACAGCATCTCATCTTCATACATACCATTTTCTCAAAATCATGGGATTTTTTTTTTCAATAATATGGACACCTGCCCTTGTGAAAGGTCCTATTCATAGAACCTGTGACATTTTAAAGTTGTCTAGATGAAATCACCCACTCACAGAAGAAAAATACAAACAAGACAGGTAACATCATTTTACCCCATCCTTCATCAATCTCTACAGCATTTAAATCAATACCTTTGCACCTGTCCCCTCCTCACCATAAAATAAACAAACTTTTAAGTAAAGAAGTGCTATATATCTCAATTCAACAGGTAACTTTCCTAAAGTCAGAATTGGCAAAAACAGGGACAAAGAATGAAATTATTTCCTGCTACAGTTAAACAGTAATTGAATCATATTTGCAAGGAAAATTATTTTTCTCCTGGAAAATAAGCAATTTTCTCAAATAATTTAGAAAGTTTTGCATAGGGTCTTCATCAATATGTAAAATTCTATGCCAAACAGTCACAGTCTGTGAACAACTGTAACCCTGTTAAAAAGGACATTTAGAATGCAAACATTTTGTCAACCTCAATTCTTTATAAAAAACACTTCAATATTTTCCTATGTGTATTTGTAGAATATATAAAAATGAAGAATATGGAATACTGTTCTGTTCAGGTGATCTTTATTTAACAAGGAACTCAGTAAGATGAATTATGCAAAGACCTACAGAAGGATCCAAGTGCTGGAAAGCCCATTTCAGAATGAACAGCTAAGGACAGAAATCTACTCAGATAAACAGAAGTATGGCTAATGGGCAATTTGTTCATATCCTTTAGAGACATAGTAAAGTTCATTCCAACAAGACTTCCAATTTTAAGAGAATGATACAGGAACCAGAGATTGAAACTGAATTTTCAAAAATAAAAGACAGAAACACAGTCCAAATTTTGAGCAAAAAAAGTAATTCAGCATTGACATAACTCACCAAGAATCACCAATAATTTCCTGTCTCTGTGTATTTTAAAATCAAGAACAAGTTTTTGTAAAAGGCAATAAAAAAGATCCTGTGCCCTATGTCATGCAGAGGACTCCAACTACTGCATCCTTTTGCCTGACATACCAGAAATTTCCTTAATGTCAATGATTTTGGTGAAGGACAGAGAGAAGAGAGCAGAATCAGAGCTAAAAAATGTGCCCAGTGATAGCCCCTGCCCGGAGAACCATATTTCTGAAATTTCAAAGAGGAATTTGGAAGTGCAGGAATCCAAGAGTTTAAGGTTTGTGAACTAATGAAGTTCTACCCCCCTTCCACTGTGAAAGCAGCCAAACCCAAATTCTGCATTGTTCTGATGCCATACCTCCTGGCACCAAAATCTACAAAATCACACAAAACTTACACTTGAGTTTTACTGACTGCAATCAAACAAGAAAGAAATAATATAAATGTTAATGAGATGATGTCTGTTTCACTTTATTTGAAAGCCAGACTAATCCCATAATCCTAACAAAAAAAAATATTAGGCTCCCCACAATTAAAACATAACAATGTCCAGATGGTCTTGTCTGTGGGGAACAAGAAGAACAAGAGGCTTTACAAGTTAAATTCCAGGGAAAAAGTCCAAGTCCCAAGGAAAACTAAGACAGACCTACTTTTGGAGGTGTTGAAACAGTGACTTGATTGCAGTAAGTAGCAGCTACTGCTAATAGAAAAAATTCAAAAGGGGTCTTGGAGCCAGATGATTCAAGCTATAAAGGTAGTCCCCCCCAAAAGTTGTCAATACTTAACTAAAAAAATTGAAGGAAGCTAATATGCTGACAAGAAAAAACGAGAAATATGTCTATTCAGCACATACCAATGTCTTGGAAAGCAGCACATGTTTGGCAGACTAAATTAACTGAATATGACCTTTTCCCTTATTTATTGACTTCAGAAAATCTGTAATTTTTGAACACAGTAAGTTCTCTGATTTTACATAATATAATTAGTTGCATTGCAGACAACTTTAAGACTTGACTTTTGTTAACAGGAACATAAACCAGGATATCTTCTTATCCATACTAAATAACCAGGGGAAGACACTGTGATCAAAAATAAAGGAAGGAATTTGTGCCAGAAACAGCCAAACACACTATATAATACCTATCAGAAAGGACAGGCTGTTTTATTGACTTAAGTATTTATTTTGTGTCAGTACCCAAAAAGGAGAAACAAAATGATCATGATGACTCTTAGGCTTGTTGCACTGATGCCAAATGCACTAAGTGCACTTAAAGTAATGAAAAAGTTCATCCAGAAGTCAGAAGATAGAAAACTAATTGATAGGAATATAATTAAATATAGACAGCCTTTTTTTTTTAAACTATCAATCTGATAAGACTGATTTTATCTTTTCAACTGATTTAAAGTTGGCAACTAAAGATCATGCACAGATGTACAAATTAACATATCAAGGTATTGCAAGATGTCTGATCCAGTAACATATTTTCCTGTTAAAAAGATACAATAAAATGACATTCTACATTAAGAACTAAAACCTGGTTGTTTAACCAGACTGCAAGCACCAAGTGTCTGTTACTGAAACAGGAATAACTGCTGGGACCTCTGAGTACTGAGTACTATGGTGGTACCTAATTAATATTTACTGACACTTTGGAAATTAAAGAAACCAAAAAGACCTTCAAAACTTTTGATTACAACACAAAGTTAATAGTGTAAATTATGCTAAAGACAGGGCAGTCCTGCCCATTCAGATAAAATGCAGTTAATTATGTCCAACTGCAAAGGAATATTTTTGAGAACAAACCATGCGGACTATATCTATAAAATAGAATCATGTAGTTTGGAAAATATTGATCATGAAAAGGACTGAAAATCAGCATAGGTAAGCAGGTAATTTAAGAGTTTCAAGAACTGGGAGGATAAGTCATTTGGTACTTGGAAGGATAACTGGGGTGTCCAGAGCAGGAAGTGATAAATATATGTAGTATCTATCTCTTTAGGTAGTAGTGATGAGAATGTTGCTTCATACCACTCACTTCTGCCACATGCATTTGTAGAAGTGTGTTTGAAATCAGGAGAGGGCTCAAAAGAGAACCAGCAAAAAACTTAAAACTAGAGATAATGTCCCACAATTGGAAGAGATCAAACCATTCAGCTTGCTAGAAGAGAACTGAGAAGTGAGTTTGCCTGAACTATGTCAGTTCCTCCACATGAAGGAAAGAGCAGGAAGGAAAGAGTTCTTTTATCTTACGCAAAGTGATTTTGCAGGAGACACTACTGGGAGAGAAATTTCATGTGAGAAATGGGGTACACATTTGAGTCACTGAAAATGAGTAATGATTGTATGAGCTTCCCATCAAAGACTAGTTCAGGCAACTGGGATGTCCTTAATGTCCTTGAACTCAATTAACCTGTGACTTCCATCAAGGTTTATAGCTGGTCCTGAGAACTGCAAACCAACAGAGTTCACTGGAGCTGTTGCTGCTGACAAGATCAAGCCAAACATCACCTATCCCACCTCTGCAAGCCAGGTCTAAACAAAAACATTCCCTGCTCTTCATCCACAAGGGTCTCTGCTGCCACATTTTAACTGGAATGCATCCCATCAAAGAGGCAGCAGACATTGCCCAGCTCTTTTCCTAAGTAAGCACACAGTAAATTGCCACAAGCACGGTGGCCAAGTTCCATAAACCCTACTGAGCTGCCCAGTGGCAGTGTGACCATAGGTAGCTGCATTTACAGTGCAAACTGCTGTGGATTATCACAGAATTTCCCAAAAGCTGCCATGCCTGGGCTCTCCTGACAGCTAAGGATTCCTGTGTCTCAGAGTTAGAGAGAAATAGCACTCTGCACTCCCAGGCTGCAAATAGTAAAGATAGTGCACAAGAAAATAAGATGCACCTCCTAAGTACTACCTGAGATGGCACAATTCTTCAACACATCTTCCTGAGAACTTTAAGACTGATAAGAGAAAAAAAACTAGGATTCACTTGGATGAAAATCCCATGTACCTGCCTTACAAATACAGCATAGCTTTTACAGTCGTAATTAATGTGAATGTACGTGTGAACTGTTACTGAAGAGTCTTGGTTCTCTTTTCTATAGCAAGAAGATTTTTTTGTTCCTTAGGAAGCCAAAGAAAAACTTGAAATTGTTATCTAGTTATAAATTCTGATCTAATAATTCATAACCTAAATGGTAGCTAATGAGGACTTATTTTTAGGAGAACAGATGCAGAGTTGCTTTAGAAACAAAACTAGAAATTCAATGTCATAATTTTTGTGATCCAGAACGCAGGGTACTAGGATATTTGGGACTGACAATATTGTGATTTGACACCATCAGACAAATTAAATTCTATTAAATCTTTAAAAATTGAGAGTGTTTAAATTATTTAAAGTTTTGAGGAATTACATCCATTCTTTTCTCCTTCTGCCTATTTTTGTGATTTTACTATTACATTTGCTTACTTTACAGAATAAGAAAAGGAAAGGATTTTCTGTTCACAGAGAGATAGATATAATCTTTCTTTTATTTTGCTCATATCAAAAATAGGTACATAATGAAGCTTTACTATGGGTGAGTTAAATCAATTCCTGACAGTTATATATCACCTTGTCACGCAATTTTTATTCCTAATTTTAAAAAATCTCAATTAAAAAAATAAATTTTTAAATTGCCAGAGATAACATTTATTAGCTACAGTCTACGATTCACCAAGAAGCCTGAAGCTTAGTTAAGTATCCATCCTCTTAAAATTAATCTGTTTTTTCCTTTTTTTAAAGGAAGAAAAATATCTACAAAATGGAAAGAATGGATAAGACTTAGAGAATAATTACTCTTGAAAGTTAAAGGTTTTCAAATACTCATTAAAGAAATGAATGGAACTAAAAAAAAAGGCACTGAATTTTCTATTTTGATAAATTTCAAGAAAATTGAGAGGTCCACTTTGATTTATCAGCTAAAATGTATCTTAGTGCACTCTGCACTTCCCAGTGTGCAGCTGGCAGGAGCAATTCCCACTATAACCAAACCAAGGTAGGAGCACATTAAGTCCTGCCATTTCATATACAGTGTTGTCATGGTTTAGGAATGGTATCCCCCAGTTTAGCTCTCCCACCCACCTCCAACTGGAGGCACAAAAGGCAAAGGATTGTGATAAGAACAATTTACTGAAGATGGCAATGAGATAAGAAAACAAAGAGTAACAACATAATAACAAGAGGTACAACAAATGATGCACAGAGAAAAACTCACCAATAATTGACAATACCAAATGCTCCCTCCACATTTTCTCAACCAGGAAGGAAGCCCTTCTCCTGGACAGTCCCTTTCCTGGTTCCCAGCAAGGACATGAGGTAGTACAGAATAACCTGTGTCCTGCTCATGCCCCCTCCTGGCTATCACAAAAACTCCCCCTGTCCTGGCTGGAAGAAGGAAAAGCACATTTAGGTTTCCTACCTGCACATATCATCTACCCATTTGCAGCTGTGGCATAACGTAAGGACAGTTTTGCCATTCAGCAAGCCCAAACTGCTCTGCATTCCTCAAGTAACATGGACTTCTGCTCTAGACTGAGTTTTTCACACAGGCAATTTAAATTTACTGGAAAATCAAACAACCCAGGAGTCAAGGAAAGCTTTAGAAACAGGGAATAACATTTCTTCCTCTTTCAAACTCCGTTCTCAGAGTAAAATGCACTTCCAACTTTAATGATCTTTTTAAACCTTCATCATTCAAAAATACATTATTTTGTCACTGTAGAAAAATGGATATGCCTGTAGGTATGCCACTCATAAAAGTTCTTTAAGTATCTTCAAAATAAGTTGCATTTTAGATAGTGAAAGTTCTACTTTGACTACAAAGAGACATTAAAATAATATCCCATGACTGCTAACAGTGATTATCCCAATAACAACTAATTAATAATTTGGGAATTCTGTTGATTGTTTTGCCCCAAGGCTTTGTGAACTTCTGATAGGGGGAAGTAGGAGAGAAATTGCCCTCTGTACCTACCAGTAGATGATACAAACCTTCCCAGGAAGCAAGCAGGTGCTGGCTGAGAGACAAGACATAACTGGATGGATCAGTCACACAGATCACTAGCAAAGTCCTCTGGTCTCATCTAGTGCTTTTTCAGTTCCTCTACTCTTAGGGTTCCTTCTTGCCTCTGCTCCTATCAGGCTGACCATTATCTCTTTAACTTTGGGGATGGGTTATGGCAGCTTTGAATGCAGACACACAGAGATGCTTTCATCAACTAGTTCAGACACTGACACCAGTGAGGCTGGATCTCCTCAGGCTGCACACAGACTCCCAAAATATCCATATTCCACCTTACCAGTGGATACTGGACATGTTACAGCAATTCTTCAACTGTAATTCTAAACATAATGTAGATACACATTGAGTTTTGCTATCCTGACATAATGAATTGCTTTGCTTATTTTTATGAAACATACGAAAATCTCCCTTCTAGCACACCTTTTCCCTTTTAGCATAAATGACTGAAAAAAAGACAGCTTCTTCTCCTTGTAAAGGAAAATCATGTTTTATATTTTATTTTTTCTTAGTTGCAGTGAAATAACACTAAACAAACACCCTCCACAACACCACCAATAGTTCGACACAATCACAGAATGATTTGAGTTAGAAGAGACCTTTAATGGTCATCTAGTCCCACACCCCTCTAGTGGGCTGAGCCATCAATCACTAGGCTCAGGTTGTTTCAAAGCCCTGTCCAACCTGACCTTGAATGCTTCTGAATATGGAGCATGCACAACTTCTCTGAGTAACCTGTTTCAGCAGGAAAAAGACTAAAAGTAAGCAGAGAGAAGCAATGCACAGATTAGTGAAGAAATTGTTACCTATCTGAAAATTATGTTTTCTAATTTCTCTTGGCTGGCCATACAATTTCTCATTACATTTTCTTCAGTGAAAACCCTACATACAAGCTTGTAATTTTCTGCAAATAACACAGATGCAAAAACCCCACACAGCTCAGTAATAAGAAAAGAAGAAAAGAAAGCTACATTGGTTAGGAGAAGTTTACTCATAAAGGGGATAATTAATTATAAGAAAGAGTCCCAACACAGAAACTTAAAATGCAGTCAAGTGGTTGAGTTTTTTTGGTTTTTCTTTGTTTTTTATGTTAAGCACAGCTAAGAAGGTATTTAGAGAGCAGAATGCACAGTGTAGGAAAGCATTAGACAGGTGAACAATTCCCACCTGACTTGCATGAATTCTCAAGTCTGAAAGGTCTTTCTTGCATAGAAAGGAAAATCTCAACCATATTGAATCTTATCTGTTTTAACTGGGGGGATGCAACACTCCTTTCTTTCAGTTTCATTTCCAGGCTCCTTGGGTCTTTCACAAAGAACACATTATAACTTTGCTGAACAACGTTGCTTGGTTTCACATCTCAAACTTAAACCTGCTTTTTTTCTAATAAAAATCAATTTTTTAAAAAGGAAGTAAATGGTGTTATGTTTTTTTAGAGACAGAGAAAAAAAAATAATGATGTACAAGTGGTTAAAATTTTCTAGTCACATCATCATTGGTGCTGAACAAGAAACATAAACACTATCAGAGATATACTAGACACAAACACTATCAGAGATATACTAGAATAGCAGCCCCTACTCCCACTAGGCAGCACTGCAAATATGTCCCCAGGAATCCAGTAATGGAACAGAGAAAATTGAACAAGTGTGACAGAGAGAGAGTGAAATGAAGCACAAAAAAGAAGTGCAACACAAATGGCTTAAAAGGGTTGAAGGTGTGAAAATACTGAAGAAAAAGAGTGTGAGGGATGTGTGAATCAGTGCAAGAGGATTTTGAGCAAGTGAAACTGGAAGTGATAGAGAGCAAGCAAGCAAAAATGTGGAAGAGAAAACGGGTGCAGGTGAGCAAGCAAGTGAGCAACAGAGCACAGCAGTGACAGGCTTTGATGGAGTGAGAAATAGTGAAAGTCAGAAAACTGAAAATAGTTTCAACTGGTTTCTTTCTTGTTGCTGCTTTGATCCCCATCATTGATCAGAAAAGAGAGTGTTACATGAAAACATTACAGCCAACCACGTAAGAAAGAAACAAAAACCATAGTAATCACTAAGAATTATCAATAAACAAAGAATTGGGAAATTGCCTTCAATTTTGTCCACTAAGCTGAGATAGTCAGAATTCAGTGTGTTCTTTGGAAAACAGTGGAGTGGAAAAAACAGCAACTAGTAACTTCAAAAGAGCAACTGAGCACTTCAGTGTCTTGTCCCTTCTTTGATGAACTGTTCTTGTCACAGTCTACTGTGAATCCAAACATATGTACAGTATCACAAGAAAGCCTTCAGCAAGGAATTAGGAGCAGAGAAATTAGGAACTACAGACAGTAGGTACAACTATCTGTAAGGCATGAATAAATAAGAGGTCTACAACTGTATTGGGGTTGCATGACTTTGCAAGATTTTCCAAGATTTTCGTAGTTGACGAGTTCATTTTGGGGTGATTCACGAGTCTTTTGTTATGTTTTCTTTCCCCTTTTCAGCTGAGGAGAATGAGAGAGTGACTTGGGCAACTGGCAGTCAGTGAAGATTAACCCACCACAACAACACAGCTGTAGTTACATAAACATACGAAACCAGGAAATATTTCCCCATTCACACAAAAGAAACTTGAAAAGAAGCAGAGGTATTCCAGGTCTTATCTGGATAACAACACCATATGTGTTCAATTTACTCTGCTTTTTCTGGTAACACTCTGGATGCATCACCTCTTTCTCTGTCTCTTTCTTTCTTTCTCACTTTCTCTCTCTTTCCCTCTCTGTGTCTTTCTATTCTCTCCTTCTCTCTTCCTCTCTCTCCCTCTTTCTCTCTTCTTTTCTCTCTCCCTTTCTTTTTTTCTCTCTCTCTCTTTAACACTCAGACTACAGGGTAGATTTTTAAACTGGCATTCCTTCCAAGAGTTTCAAGACAATTTCCACCTATGTAAAATGTCAAGTAGAAAAAAGGGGAAGCTATTTCATTTCATGTGGTTAATGGCAGAGAAACTGCTTGGTTTGGTTTTCTGAAGACAGTCTCAAGTTTATTAGAGTGTAAGAGTACTAAATCCAAGAGGCTGGATGCCTTCCCCATGGGCACTCAAACTCTCAAAAAGAGTTATTTCATTTAACCTTCTGACAGTCATATTTATTTTATAAAAATGATGCAATTTGCCATATTCACAAAAAACTGTAATAAAAGATTCCCATGGATTCATTTATATCTTGAAGGTTACTGAAGGTCTACGGGGTGAACAAATAACTCATTTGTGCTTATCTAGTCTCAGACATGGATTTCATGAACCAGATTTCTACATCAAGCTTTCTCAAAAATTACATACACAATTTATTATAAATAATAGACAGTGTAGCATGTTGCTAATGATTTCCTCTGGGGTTATGAGGGTTTGATTCTGCTCCCCATCTGTCTTCCTCTCACATAGTCTCTGTCTTCTCTCCAGCTGCTCTTTCTGTTGCAGTTTGGGTTTTTTTCCCTTATTAATTCTGTTATCCCAGAGGCATTACCACTGTCACTGATGGGCTCAGCCTTGCCAGGAGCAGGTTCATCCACTGCCTCTGTTGGACATCAGGAGAGCTTCCAGCAGCTTCTCAGGGAAGTCACTCATCCCTGTAGCTCCCTGCACTACCAAAACCTGATCTCACATACAACCCCCAAAATAAATCCTGAACCACCCACTTTGAAAGAAATCCATTTTCCCACACAAGTGCACCCGAGTGCTTCGAGTAGTTCATGTTACATTGTGAGACTGTCACTCAAAAGAAGCATTCCTGAAGCTTAACAGCATTCCTTTTTCTCCATCAACACTTCTTTTCCTTTGCCTAAAAAGGTTGGTGTGACTAATTAGTTCCCAACACTCCACTATTGTTAACAATAATATTACCTAGCCTACAGAGTGTTTTTCATCAGTAGATCAAAAAGTGCTTAGGAAATAAGCCAAGTGTCATTACCTCATCAAGTAATAACCACTAAATAATCAGCTCTGCTTCTGCTTTAATCCTTAAAAATGGTATTTTAAAATCCTGAAGAAGCCAAAACATAATCTCCAAATAATACACCTTCTCTAGCAAAGGAGATTATTTATTTCCTGTTCAGTGGAACCCAAGAGAGCTCCATGAAGCAAACAGGGAATATATTTGCAAAGATACTATATAGGATTAGAAGGGACCTTTTCAGTTATTGAGCTCAGGCCCAGTTGTCCCAGGTTGAAATATCATATAAGCCCTTTCTTAAACAGCTTGAGTTTTGCATTAAAACTAGTGTGAGGTGTTTTGCATTTCATTAATACCACAGAGGGACTGTGTGAGAAATACACTGATCTGATGAACATACAGTTTCTTCCCATTTGCATTTCTAAATGCATTACTGATCTGATAAAACAGATTTGCCTTGGTATTAACAGTATCTGCTCATGTGAAAAGCTCTGCCCTGTCTTGTGTATTTAGAAAGCTCCCAATCTGGTAAAGGAAAGGAAAAAAATCAATTAAGTTCCCCATCCTAATAACCAGTAAGTCCTATGAAGTTTTGCCTGTGGCTACTGACATATATATGTCACCTACTATCTATCCCCCAGTATCAAATTCAACTTTGCTAGAAATATTTATTCAAAGTCCAAGATTTAGTTCCAGAGCAGTGACCACCCAAGAATCCATTACAGTGTATTAAGATTACTCTTTTCCACGGTGTCTTACATTACACTTAACAACACCAATTTTAATTTCCACTGTATGGCTCTGTTTTAAAAAAATCTGTGGTGGAGATTCCACAACTCCTGTTCACAATCTATCAGAACACTTCAAACTCTCTTCTGTTTAGAGCTACTTCTCTTGTCAAACTCTACCTACATCTCCCATTGCTACAATTGCAGGCTGTAACTTGTTATGTTCTGATCAAATCCACTTCTGTATGCAATGAAAAGTCTAGTTGGCTTTCAGCAGTGAATACAAATGTGCAGTCCTTGTCTTCCTGAGAATTTCACTGTTTATCAACCTTTTTCTCTTTAAACAGCTGGAGAAGAGGATTGACCTTCTACCATATGCTCTAGGACAGCAGTGAGACACAGTTCCTTCTCAACAAACATCCTCAGAAAGAATAATTCAAACACCTTGCATGACTGCTTATGTGAAGTTTTGATCTGTTTTACCATACTTTTGCTATCTGAAAAAGCAGAAACCTTCTCATTTACTTTTTTTCTCCTGTACCCATAGCTGGCATTGCCATCAACTTGGTAACAATATTCTGCTGCTTTCCTTAGAGACAAATCATTTACAGTAATAAATAGGAACATGGTTTTTCCCATAGACTGGAATCTCAAAGCCATTACTTCATTCAACAAACCATCCTGGAACTACTGACTCTCTCAGTTCTATCTCTTTGCTCCTTCTGTTTCAGCACCCAGAAATGTACTTTTCCTTTCATATTAAGAGAAAATAATTAACCAAAACTTAAGTGCTACAATTACTTCTTCAGCTTTTCTGTGATACACTGGAACTGTTCATTAGAGTACACAGGCAGAATATGAACTCCTTATCAAGCTGCAGTCATTGTCTTTCTGTTATTCTAGTCTTTATAATATTTTTAACCATATAACTATCAGTTATGCATAGCCTCTGCTCTTGAGTTAGACTAGCAATAGAAAGTTCTAGGAGGACTAGAGAGACTTAAATTAGCCTTAAATAGTCCTTCCACCATCAGCCACCACCAAGAATGCCTCTCTTAAAGGATCAGTTTTCTCATTTTCTTCAATATATTGCTCATCTAATGTTGTATTTGTTCTTGAGCAGACCAAATAAACAGGTTATCCATATTCCTTGTAACAGCAAGTTCTCTCTTAACAATTATTAATTATTTCCTACAGCTTTAAAACACTGATTCAGTTAAATCCATAAACTTGATGACTACCAAATATTAATCACCAATTTGCACATTTGACTGATAGCTTTTATGTTCTGAATAGGTTTCACATAGAAAAAAATCCATGTAATTTCAAGAGATGCAAACCTAATGAATAATTTGGAATGTGCACATTTTTACCATGCTGAATCTTTTCACACATACATGATGCTCAAATACAGTATCAGTGTGCAGCCCAGTGAGGCTGCTTTTAGTGATAATGCAAATGGTGCTTTCATAACAGAGCTCCATGTCTTCCTGACTCCTCAAGATAATACCTTCTCTTTTCCATCTGAATCCACATTTTTACTACATCCCACTATTTGAATACATGCATATCTTTTCCTTTGTCTTGTCTTCTTGCCTGGATTATTATACAAAAAAAAGTCAGCTTGCAAGTATTCCATTCAGCTTTTACCAAAAAATTGTTTATGACAAGTGACAGTAACATCTAAGCACTATTCTTTCCTCACTCTCATTCATTAGCTCCTACATTCCTAATTAAGCTCTCACCTTCTCAGTTTTCACCACACCATTAGAACATCTTTTCTGTGAGATCCACTAAAAACAGACTCTCAACAATTCTTACCATTCCAACTCTCACTTGATGCAAATCTGATTCTTCCAACAAGCACCACATAAAATTATCACTGGTAAAAAAGTCTTTCATTACTTGTCTGCCTCTAACCACAGTCTATTGCAGCACAGCTCCTAGATCAAATACCTTACTTTAGTGCAATCAAACAGTAATTAGCAGAAAAACAATCCCTGTCCAGGAATGGCTCAGATTATTCCATTACTTACATGCAGTCAAATGATGTGCAAGGACACTAGTGGAATACTTCTAAACAAGATGCAAATAATATCAGGTCTTTCTACTCACTGTAATGTACTGATGGATATGTAAGGTAAACAACCATTGAGCTATTAAATATATAAGTCTATATGCAAAATCTTTCCAAACAATTTGTTTGCAAGAGCAATACATTCCCCTTAATAAAATAATTAAGGAAATTGCAGGTCTCATCCTCCTCTGCACATGGTGTTTTTCCTCACAAAATTATCATTATGCTTTGCTTCAGGCTGACAATATCTGGCTCCCCCAAATCAACCTGCAAATTAAATTATCAGGCCAACTGAAGAAAACCAGTACTAATTGTTGTAGATTTGTTGGCAGAAAAGGTTCTATCATTTCAATAGCTATTGCAATGTGTAATACTATTTTCTAAGCTAATGTCTAGACTTACTGGCCTATTGTGGCTTTAGTCTCCAAGGTGAAAAAGTGGCTATTAAGAGCAAAAAACTTCTTTTTAAAAGACCATTTCTAATACAGCTCAGGAAGTTTCTGTGACTTGAAAATTGATGAGGCCTGCTGAAGTTCCAAGGTTCATCTCAAGTGAGCAATGTAGATAGAGGCCTTTTAGGAAGCTATAATACTAGAGTTATACAAAAGTCTTTCTGGCAAGATAGAATAAATCAATCCCCCCAGTATAGAGAAGTACCAGGCTGGGGAGCCACATTTTCTAAGAGGTTTTAAAAGGTAATGAGAGATTCTGGATTAAAGTTCTCAGGCGCACAACCTGAGCCTCTTTAAATTTGAAAGGAGACCTGGTTTTAAAACAGGAGACACACTGACTCAAAACCAGGCAGCCAGAGCCAGCAATGCAAGAATGGAGCATCCACAACCAAGACCTGCTTAAACTGTTAGTGTTCAAACTAACCTGCAACCCCCCTGTTCAACCAACAAATCCACTAATACATGAGATCTATCTGAAGACCACAGAAAAGACTAACCATTTTTCTTTTGATCCCTGTGTGTTGCTTTGTCTTGGTCTGATCTGTCTTTCTCTGACTTAAGAAACTGTAACCTCCTGTGGCTCCTCATGGAGACCTTCTGCTTTTAAAACCACTCAAAAGCTGACAAAACCCCTGAAATAGAGAGAATATGTAGATTGCAAATTAACACCTATCAGTACTTCACTGTCAGGCTGTAGTTAATAGGTGACAGTAGCAGCATCATCTCAGAGAAGAATTTTATTAAGTTTAGGGCTTCTCTGTAAGGTAAGTTTGTGCCAGTCTAAGAGGCATGACAATTTGAACAGCTACTGCAATGTCAACTAGTCTAATATCCCACCTGAGTGTTTTGTTAGTACAGATGCCATTTTGGAAGCTGTTCTATGAAGTTTTCAATGTGGACTCTTTCTTGTCATCCCCTAATTCAGTGTGCTTCACATCATCCATATTGCACCACAAATCTAACCACATTACTCAGGCACAAATAAATAAATGCATATAAACAGGAGCTAAGGACAGGGAGGATATGGAATTTTTCAAGGGGAGCAGGTAGCAAGTTACATATAAAAACAACAGTTCCCATAGTTTTCAGGATCTTTATTTAACCCATCTTCCTCCTGAATACAATAAAAAACCCTGAGTCCCTGAAGTAGCTTTGTTCAAGAAATAACTTCCTTCTCTCCATCTCCTCAAAGTGGTCTTCAATTAAAGCCTAAAATGATGAAATTCACTGAGATTGACAGAGGAAATAAAAGGAGAGAAACCACTGAAATGCATCTTCAGAAGCAGGTTATTAAACGTCCCACAGACATCAGTGCGAGTGACAGCCACCAGAGCTTAATGAAAAAAAGAGAAAAAGTGGAAAATTGGACCTGATGATGATTAATATCTCTTCTCTGATGAGCTGAAACTGCTTAATCTTTGCTATTAATATCACATTACTGAGGTACAAGTGTGGCAGCTGAAAAGGGGCATAGGAGAAGAAAACAAGGCCACAAATAACAGGGGTACCCTTTGCTATTAAGTCTCCTAAAAGCAAGAAACTCAGTGTGAAGCTGAGAGTCACCATCAGCCACTCTGAAGTCAGGTTACTACAAGGCAGCTCGTGGGCAAACAAAGTCATGCAATTTAAAGGAGATAAATAGTAGGTTTCAATCCTTTGGTTAAATTACTGCATTTGCATTCTACAGGAAAGACCATTTAATTCATCACATCTCCACTCGAGTGTACATGAACAAGCAACTAATACCTTCACCCAACTCAAATAAGTTAGATAATTGTTATTTTCAAACTTACTTACCTCTGTGTATATTGGCAAAGCTTTGAAGAAAGTTAGCTGGAGTTCCCTGGAAACCAATAATTACGTGTAGCTGTGCAGATGGATTTTTAAAACTTGGTTTCTATAAAATGTAACCTCTCTGTTGAGATTTTTACTTTAAACCCTTGGGTTTGCAATGCACTGAAGCAAGAGGTGAAATAGCTAAATCCATTATAGTTAATACTGCTAGAAAACATTCTGTGTGTATTACATTTCAGACCAAAAGAATCCTTTGTTAAAGTCAGTGTGGATCTCTTGAGACACACATTATAACAGTTTGATTAGTGGAGAATAAAAAGCAGACTTTTATAGCATTCATTCATCCGAAAACATTATTCCTGCTTAAGTTAACAAGCAAAATCACAGAGTTAGGTTAAACTAAATCCAATGACAGGCAGGAAATATGCTGATGGTGAAATATTAAAGATTTCAATATGATTCTAGAATGCTGAATGCCTTAATGCTGGGAAAAATGGATGAGAAATCTTCCATGTTTTAATGCTCTAAAGGTAACTTGTATACACTACAGTGACTTTATGTTTTATTTGGAAAACTGAGAATACAGTACCAATACATTTTAAGTTTATAAGCCTAGATCCCATGAATAATTGGTTGCTAAATTGGTGCTCAAATACATCTTGATTCTTAAACTTAATAAATATGCATAACCTGCAACTGAAACTATGATTTGATCCTTTCTGAAGGATTATTTTTACAACTGAAAAGGTACAGTAACCTGGAGCCCAAAACAAATATTCTGCTTGGGAAATTAGTTTTTCTGAACTGGGATGGCAACAGATCCTCCTGATAACTAGCTTCTACTAGCTATGGGAAGATTAGCAATTGCCCTATGAATTTATCTCTTTCTTTAAACAGCTGTAAGTTGTGATAGCGGCAGCACTTTAGCACTTCCATCTATAGTCCTCAAGGTGATATTTCTTGCAGAGCACTTTATTCACTGCAATATCTAATAATCATGATTACTTATTTTACTTGAAACTAAAACTGTTAAAATAATTATCTTTTGGTTTTTTTCCTTATTGTCTTCTTCTTGTCTTTCACTTCTTTCACTTCACCTTGAAGCCAGAAATATCTGGAGAGAGATTAAAGCATGTATTTTTTAACAAGGTGGAATAATTTATTCAGAGATGTTCTAGAATCCTCCACCAGCTTTAAAATCAAGTCCAGAAATCTGGCTAGAAGATCATTTTTGGTGCATCTAGAACACAAGGGAGCAGTATGCTGAGAGGAAACCACACACCTCTGCTTTAGAATAGGTACAGACAATATTACAAATTCACTGGAAAAAGTATCTCGTTGTGAAACACTTAATTTGTACAGTAAAATATTTTAAATAGGTCTATATTTTTTTTAAAGTAAATATACCAAACAGAAACTCAGTCTTCTTTGGATTGTGAATTTAATTAAGGAAAATGTGAGATTCTATGATTTTCTTTTCGGTAATTTTAACTTCACTACTTTCAGCTCTCTCCGCCTCATTCCTTATTCCGCAAACTCTGACATTTAGCAATTTCAAAGACAAACAGAATTATAAAATTTAAAAAAAAAAAAAAGAGGTTTAAAACCGTGATGTTTACATCCTGGACTTTGACTATTTCAAAGAATTATAACTATAATATATACATTATATTATAGAAATATATTACTTCACATATATTATTATATTATGTGGCAGTCATACCACAGGTAAGAAAGAATTATTGCTACAGGATTAGCTCAAAAGCTGAACACAGTTAAACTGGAAGAGAATCTCAGGCTAAAAACGAATCAGCCTCCAGGTCATCAACTTCTCCTCTTTTTGTTGGTATCTACAAAGCTGAGTGAACAAGGATGACTGCTGTCAGACTATGTTTTTGAAGTTAGTTGTGCATGTCACTCAATATTCCAAGGATATCTGGATACATTAGAAAAAAAAGTCTCTTTCAAGTCTCGAAACAAGAAATGCAAAGCAACACAACAGAGGTAAAACTTCAAGGGAAGGAAATAATTACACAGCTGAACAATTCAATGGCTGCTGTATCTGAAAAGGGTACAGCGAGAATAAAAGAGATGTGCTGAAGATACTGGTACTCTTAAGCTAAGCACACCTAAAACACATCCACTTAATAACAAGGTATCAGCCTTCCCACTCAGTTGCTTTTCCTAAACATTCCAGAGCATAATCTGCAGAACATTAAGAATGGTCACACACAATGTGTGAAGAAATTCTTTGAACTTTTTTTAAAATTGACCCCTCCTCCTTATGGTATTATACACATTTAAATAAATATTCAAAATATAATTTTCAAAAGTACTGGAAGGCACTTCAGATTCAATTTGCTGTCTAACAAGACAGATTTTGATTTCAAACTTTTGCCTGATCTGAAAAATATTCCACAAATTTTAAATATAAAAACTTCACAAAAATCGAACAGCCCAAATTAATTGCTCTGAGAAGCAAAAAGGAATTTTTCATTTCAATCTTTCAAAGCATCTCTATTTCAGATCTTTTTTCATCTTACACTTACACATTTGTTTACCTGCTTGCCTGTTTTCCCCCAAAGCTCATTGATTATTTTCAAATTACTTTGTTAGAGCTAAAGAAGTCAGAGGAAACAAAGCTTCTACAACTGCCAGGAACTCAGAGAGAGATGAGAGATGCCAAACATTCTACCATTGAGAAATACACTGCAGCATGAGCTCAAGATTTATTCAGGTACCAGGAGATCCATATGGGAGCTAGATTATATAAATTGCAGGAAAAGCAACTTCAACATCAATCAGCTGCATGACATCAATCACAGCAAGCCAGGCTACATTAGTTCCAGCACACAAAGGAGTTCTGGTGTACTTAAAACTGCACATTTTGTTTCAGAAAGCCAAGTGCTGCTTCTTGGGATTTGTTTTTCTCTTTATTTTTAACAGGACATTAAAGCTCACCTGGCTCTTCTGTTTTTATACTAAAAAACATGTTTTGATGACGAAGTTAGTAAGTACCCATCTTTGAAACAGAGGAGGAATTATCAGGAAAAAGCAGTTCTACTGTGGAATCTTTCACACAGCTCTAGCAGAATTTGAGAATCCAGATGTCCCTTCTTCTTGGGAGAGATTTGCTCACTTTTTTGTAAAGCAACTTTTATAGGTGGCATTTATACCAAAAGTTTGTTCAAAAAGGAAGAAGACAAAGCTGAAACAAAACCCTTGAGAAATCCCACCAATTATACTCATTTAGCTGCTGTTCCAAAGAAGCTGGCTCCTCACTCCTGTCAAAGAATTCCTTTTCATTCTGACCTTTATGTTTCTGCCAGAAATGACAAATTAAGAGCTGTCTAGAAAAAGAAAGCCAGTGTTTACAAGCAAAGAAACATTCCACCCAATCACAAGATTGTACAGGGAAGAAAGAAGGTAAGCCTACAGCTTACTTTGCTTTTCTGGAAGTATGTACATAAAACCATGAGCATCAAAAGAAAATGTGTGCCCTCTGCACTGGAATTCCAAAAAGCAATGCACACTTGCTTTCCTTTGGCACAGCACACTAACAAAAGCAGTGGTCATTGCAAGACTCAAGGCTTCTCCTGAAATGACAGGGCATTGGTTTAAGGATGTGAACTCCTGGCAAGATAAAGAAAAAACTGCACTGACTTCAACCAGGAGTGGACATTACTAGCTAAGAACAAAATTGTATTGCAGAATTCTAAGTTTAACTGAAAAATGGTTGAGGGGGGAAAAAAAAAATATCCATGCTCCTCACTAACTCCACAATTTGACCTCCAAAGGCTTCTCATGATCATAGTGTATTTTGGCTGACACTCCTGGCATAAGGTCATTCTTGTTTTGGTACAGAAACTACTTCAAATTTCCTGTCACTGCTGACAAGTTGTTTATTTATAAAATGGGGAGTGAAATTCTTTATTTTTCAATATTCACTTATTAATTTTATTTTCTTAGATGATGGACATATAAGACTTCTCAAGTTTGTAAGAAAAAAAAAAGTGAGATCACTGACTTTTAAGTTAAAGAAGATGAGCAGAGAATGAGACACAGCTTTCACAAGCATGGACCTTCTGATCCATTATCAGCATTTTGTATCACCAAAACACCAGGGTTTAATAGAAGGACAGGTTTTCCAGGAGCCACAAAACTTTTCACAAGCCTGAGGTCTTTGCTATCATAACTGATCCTCTTGTAGGACCCCCAAACATATTTAAGAAGATACAGAGATTGCAGCAGAAGTGCCAAAGTGGCAATTCTCTATCACCTGAAATAAATTTAACAAAAGAGGAGTGAGTCAGCTCTATTTACTCCAAAATGGAAATGAGAGGGTGTTTTTTTAACTAAGGATAGCAAATATTCATAAAACATACCTCCTGTAAATCTGTTCAGGCATCATCACAGTAGCACCCTTACTTATATGCAGAGGCTCCCTTTCAGGACTTCTGTTCTCAGAAATTTATTAAAACAACAGGAACACAAAGGTGGAAGCTTCTATTTTAAATGGACACTGGATGAAATTTTCATTTAATCCCGTTGAGACACATACCAGATAAAATTCCGGCCAACTGAAGAAAATGCAATAAAAAAAGCAATTCTATGTTTTGTGTCTTTTTGATTACATTGTCTGTGAGGGAATTATTTTCTGATGTTTGTTCATCAGTTGCAAGTGTCTGATAGACATTTTAGTAATTAATGATTTGTTTGCCTCTTTCTATGAGCAACTTAATGCAAGCATTAGAAGTTTTCATCATGCACATAGATCATGTGATAAACTTTTGGCACTTAACTGAAAAAAGCTGAACCCCTAGAATCAGTTTTTTGATTCAAGTATTCACAACTATGATTTCAAAATCTACTTCCCATGAATATTAAAACTGGGTATTCATTGTTCTCATAGACAGTCTTCTCAATTAACATATTCACTAGAATATTTATGGAAACATACACAAAAAGAGTGTGAACAGCATCAAAGTGAATCCATTTAAATACTAAGATGAATATTTGCAGCCTTCCTTCAATTTATTTTATTGTATTTTATGAGGTGTTTGCCCAACTCTGGCTTCAATCATGTGTCTGCAGATGACTTTGACTGAAATGAATTGTCAGGGAATGATGGCTGCCCAACTCTGGAGTGAAATGAGGACAATCAAGGAAAGCAAGTCCCAGGAAAGAAGGCAGGCTCTGTTTTTTAAAATGCTGCCCAAGCAGTCAAAATAAACCAAAGTCAACTGCTCTCTCACAGACTCCCTGCAGGATCTCACACAACTTTTCAATTTTTCATCTTAAGGCTGCATTACTGGCTCTTCCTTCCTGAGAAATATGCTCTACACAGGAGCCCTACACACATACTTCAGGCTTTCAGCCTCAAGTGGATCCACCACACAGGGACTGGTAACTCAAGTGTATTTTCATCTTGTCAAAATGAGGCGACTGTAAATCTGCTAAGGTGACACAGCCACAGTGCATTTTTTTTTTTCTTTCTTTCTTTGTTTTGAAGGAATCAGTAATCTAGAAAGCATGGCCAAATTACAGTTCCCAATACCTATTTTACATGACCTTCATGGTAAGTGGGATAGAAAATTGCTGCACATAGCTTGGAAAATTAAGCTATTATGGAGTTACCACTAGTTATTGTCTTTCTAATGAAAATTCATCATGTATTATTTGATTATTTCCTCTTCCCTGTTTTAAATGCACTCCACCCTTCCTACTCTATTACTTTATCTTTTGAATATAACCTAAGAATGTTGGAACAATTAGCTTTTTCATCCAAAGAAACAGATAACTGAAATTATGCTGTTCTTGTGCATTATTAAAAACAACAGTAACCAGGTACATTCAAAGGCCATACAATATTCAACATCATCTTTAATATTCTGCTTCATAACCTTAATAGACATCTATACATGATTAATGAGGCTTTTAGTAGCTACTGCTGTCACAGCTTGGGTAACACCATCTCCAGTGAATATTCTAAGGGAAGGGTCTTACTGGAAGTGTCTGAGTGACAACCATGAAGTAGCAGGCTGCCATGTACTTTCTGACAAGAGAACAAAATCCAAAATAAAACAAAATTCTGTCTTAAGGAATTTGAAACTATGGGAACAGACTGCAGTAAGGCATATTTTATATTACAGATTCACTAACAAATTTTTTAAAGGGTTTCTAATGTGATCCCACACCCATGCTATGGCAAATGAATAACTCACATTCTTAGATATAAACATATGGATGAGTAATGTAATTCCTAATTACATCAAGAATATATGAGGCAGACAGCACTACAGATGTCATACCAGAAATTTGAGTCTAGAGCCCTGAAACATACAAAGAAAAAAAAAACTGCAGAAGAATAAAAAAATCCCCACAAAAGTTTTTGTTCTGACAACTCAGCTAGGTCAACACTTTTACTTAGTGAATGAAAGACATAGTGATTTTACTACTTTATGTAGGTATCTTCAAACACATATTTTCCCAGGGCCGGCAGCACAACTGGATTCATCAATGGTAAATCATGCTTGATCAACCTGACTGCTTTCTAGGATGATATTACTGTGCATACATGACCAGTTGATGCAATCTCCCTTGAATTTAAGCACAACATCCCTGTATCCAAGCTGGGATTTTACTGTGTATATGGGTGGACTACTAGATGTGTGGAAAACCATCCAGAATGCTGGGATCAAAGAGAGATGGTACTCATTCACAGTCTGTCTGGAAGTCCATGTATTCTCTATCCTTGGAGGCTTTCAAGATGCTGTTGAATAAAGGGCTAAAAAATCTTGTCTGACTCTAAAATCCACACTGATTTGAGCAGGAGATTAATGAGAGAACTTCTGAGGTCCCTTCCACACTGAATAATTAAATGAGTCTATGAACATAGCACATATTGATGATTTCTTTAACTTGGTGGAGAAAAGTCTAACAAGAACCATTAACTCAAATCTAAAACCAGATATATTGAAAATAAAATCTCTAGCCCTGTGATTAAGAAAAGAGACAAGAGCCAAGAAGCAGAGAGGACTCTCCATTCCTGATGGTTTCAAACCAAGGCACAATGCTGATGTAAGGCAATTTGTACTCAATTAGAGAATCACAGAATGATACAATTGTTTATGATGGAAAAGACCTTTAGGATCATTGAGTCCATCCATCAGCCCAGCACTGCCATGTCCACCACCAAACCATGTCCCTAAGTGCCACACATACACATCTTTTAAACATCTCCAGGGATGGCCACCCAACCACTCTCCTGGGCAGCCTGTTCCAATGCTTGACAACCCTTTCCATGAAGGAATTTTTCCCAATATCCAATCTAAACATCCTGTGATGTAACTTAAGGCCATTTCCTCTTGCTCTATTGTTTGTTACTTGGGAGAAGAAAGGCACCCCTACCTCACTACAATCTCTACAGAGAGCTCAAACCTGAGTAAATTGTGGGAACCACTGTGGAGAAAAAAACCAAGAAGTCATGTAAAATAATAAAACAGCATTAACCTTTTGCCCATAATACCTACAAGTGAAGGAAAATGCTAGCTATTATTTGGTTAAATAAATATCTAACTCACCTTAATTTTTAACCAAGAAAGATTAAATAATCCCCACCCAAAATTAAGAAAACAGATAGAGAAAAATAACTGGAAGAGTTAGTAACTGTATATAATTTCCAGTTCTTTTACAGTGTAAGGCTTTGTAATAGGTAATGAGCTTTGTTCCCTAGTTTGCTCTTAAGATTAATTCACAGTGAGAGCTTTAAGTCACTTCAAATACCCTGTAGCAGCAAATTTCAAGATTTGTATTGAGTTCTCTGTAAAAACAAAGGTTTCTATCCACAGAGGAATTTAAAACACCATGGCATTATCAATTGTGGACACAATTAAAATAGTCATTACGATAAAGCAGCATAATATTCTTCTAAAAGCAAAAAGGTGAGGTCTACATTTGCTCAGCTTTTAAAAATCAAACAAAATCAGTACTGTTCTGCCTGCCTGATCATTATTTTTAAGTATGCAGCTAGCACCCCCTGTATTTCCAATTTAACATGAATCCCACAAGTGTTTCATTCTAGAATGAGATCATGGAGTTACTGCACATTAAGGTAGAATTTTAAGTACTCAAATGAATTTGCATAAACAAATATTTGTGCATGCAATACAACTAATTCAGAATTGTATGCAACACACACTGAAAATCTTTACATGTTCTTACTTGTAATTTAACATGGAAACCCCTTTTGTTTCCAAACACAGCAAAAATTTGCCAGCCAAGGATACATTAAAGAAGCCTGACATTTTAAACAATGCCTTTTTTAAACCATCAGACCACAAACTAGTGACTGAAGAGGTTTTATATGGTTGGAACACCTTTCCTCATGCTAAGGCTGAACGGTTTTTTTTCACTCTTGCCAAAACAACACACCCATTGCCCAACATAAAATGTTTCACCTCCACAATACACAAAACAAACAAAGCTACAAAGTAGCAAAAAACAGGAGAGCCAGAACCTTTGAATCTCAACGAACTGAAGTATTACTGCTGAATGTCTCTAAAGCCAGGGAAAAAACTTCATTAGACAGGCAATTTAAAAGACAAAGAAGTGATTATTCCAAGTTTTGTTATAAAAAGCTGCAAGTCAATGTACCTATAAACTGGAGGATTTCCACCTAAAAAAATTAAGGGACAGAAAGATATTCCAGCTAAAATGATCTACTGACAGTAGGTGGATGTGGACCTGAACTGCTTTTATGTAAAGAAACCTTATATAGATTAATGATTATTCATTTGTCTGCCCGGCTACAAATCATTCAACACCCCACCACCCTCCCTCAGCCATTATTCCCCGCCTACCTTCAAAACTCCCAGCAAACAGATAAATCCACGTAATGGCTGGGACAAAAAGGATGGTCAGAGAGGCAGCCAGGAATTTCCGTCGCCCTCTGCAGATTCCCAGCATTCTCCCAGGAGTGCAGAATCCCAACCCAATGCTGTTCCTATGTCGGAAGCAAATAGTCCACAGCCTCCCACATATTAATCCCTGAAAAGGAAAGGAAAAAATATTTCAACAGCTTATCTCTCTACAGAAAGTTATAGACTATTCCATTGTTCCACATGAGTTAAAAGAACAGGGTTAAAAAAAGGGCTACTGCAATTGCAAGGTGGCACCCATTTCAAAACTATCCATGACTACTTAATAACAAAACAAGTTTTAGAAGTCAAATTAAGACAGTAAGTCAATAAAGCACATCTTAACACCCAAATACACATTAAGCTCCATCTTACCAGGAGATGTCAGTTTTATTTGTAATTTTGTCCTCATTTTACTCTACAAGAACTCAGATCTTTGATGCCCATGTGTGCTGGGGCAGATAAGAGAAAGCCACCCCCATTGCTTCACCTGCTCCCAAAGAGCAGAAGTCACACCACAGAATCAGTGACCTGTCTGCAGCTAGTCACAAAGTCAAGAGAATGAACCAAAAAAAGGAAAATGGAAGTTTGGAGGTAGATGGATATTACTGAAATTACCCACTTTGCACATCAAAAAGCAGTGCTGATGAACTGCTGTGTAAAAGGGAAAAAGAGAAAGTGCAAAACGGGTAAGGAAATATCCTTATTCACACTGGGATATCAGAAGCTATAGACTGTATGCCATGAGAAAAATGGATTCTGCTGAATAACACAGCTTTTATTAGCAGAAAAATAATTCTGATCCTAATTTGAAATAATTGTTCTGCATTTAAGAGCGGACAAGAAAAAATATATTATTATTTTTATTCACAGGAAAATGAATATTCCCACAACAGTGCAGGCATGTAGAGCATAAAAATAATGTTTCATATTGATAGTAGGTTTTTTGAAATGGAAGGAAAGGCTAGTAGTAGATAAGTTAGAAAAGGAAAAAAAAGTATTAAGTCCATGCAAATCTACTTTAGGTTTTGTGTGAAAGGGCTTAAGGTTTTCAATTTTAACAATAGCAGTGGTCTACAAGAATGATACGGGAAGAAACACAGACTCTGGCAGTACAAGGTATTTAATAACAGTGCCCTTTGACTTATGCTTAAACTAGCACTAGAGCAGAAACAAGCAATGAAAGCATTTCTACAGTGACATGTTAACAATGGCTGCTGTGTGTCTTGAGAGCATCTTGGCTCAACAACTCCATATATATTGCAGTAAAAATCAATTCTGAAATTAAATTACAGCAAAAATGAGAATGTAGACAAGAGAAATAGGTTCAGACAAAAATCTCTATGCTGGAGATACCTGCCTGTAGTAATCAGGCAAACTTACAGCTGCTCCCTGAACATTCAATAGAGCCCACTTTACTACACTGCAGTTTAAGAGCCATGATAGTACTCTGACCTTGGAACTGATAAAATGGACTATAATTTGTCCAGAGCCAGCACAAAAAGCATTCCATTGTGTCAGCTTTTCAAGGCAATGAATGCCTCACCACAGAGATTTTGCACAAAATATGTGGGCAGATTTAATATTACAACTGTGGTATTAAAGTTACTCTATGTTAGACGAGACACACATTTGGTAGATAAAGTGTGGAGGACTCTTATCTTTATTCACTGTATTTGGATAATGATTACATTTCATTCCTTTTCCATATAGCACATAGCTTGTACAACTTCTCTGAAGAGAGTCCTTTACACGCCTACTTGAAAAACACTGAAAATTTCCCAGGCTTCTGTGTTTATAAGCATACATATTATCAAATGCACAGAATTTTTTATTCTAAGTAGGAATTCTTCTTTTTTTCCCTAAATGTACTGGCATGCACCACTGACATCAAGTCTGTGCATAGAAAAATAAATGTCTGAAAATACAAATTCGTAAGCACAGTCTTTGGCAAACAGCCACATCTTACACTGAAACATGCACTGGTCGGATACTGCTCCTATCAAGGACACCTGTAAAAATTACAGATAACAAAGTTAAGAGTCAACACCACATTTCTGAAATCACACTGTTGCAAGTATGCTGACACAAGTTTCCAGGGCAATGACACGCAGACTCTGAAACCAAGAGTTAAAGCAAGGCTAGTGGGTTAATTCCTCCTGGAGTGGCATATTTAAGAAATAATTTGATTTTTCCTATATATTCTTTTAAATATCCATGCAAGTGAAGTTTCTGAATAGGTTGATATAGAGTATGGAATCCAGCTTTTCTGCCCTTTGAGTGTATACTCAAAAGAGTATAAGGCACAACACTGAACTCCCAGCTCAGCTGTGAAAAAAAGACAGGAATGTGGCAAATTCAGTTTTCTGCAAATTGTCATCATTCAGACAGAACAGCCAAATCATTCTGCACATTCATGCGTATCCTTTATCTGACTAGAAAAACATTTGGGAAAATCCTGAACAGACAAGTCAGCTTGTGATGGATCGCTCTTGGAAATGTTAAGATACTTCTTTTAATAGTGCTTTAAAAGAGCCATAAACTACTTCAAATTATCCTTCTGCTATCTTCCCACCTCCCCAAAGTTGTGAATACCTTCCCTTGGGTCTTAAATATTCATTTTTAGTGTATAAAATCACAGCACCTGCTGAGTACTTTTGTCCAAAGTAGACGATGCATCATGTGCAACCCTTACACAAGCAATTACATAAAATGTCCATGAATGGTAATGAAGATCCTTGGCTTACAGGAAGAGCTTTGGACTCAATCATGTGTTCACTATTGGATTTACTCAGAAACAATGTTATCTAATATACCACTGTCAAATAAATTGAAAGAAGACATTGCAGCTCTTTTGACTTGGTTTTCCTTTCAACAAGTGCCAGATTGACATCCACCACGGAAGGGATTGATAACACTGGCTGGACCAAGGACTGAGCACAAACCACAGCTGCACATTTCTGCCATGTGAGCCTGAAAATGCCTTTCAGAATTCTCCTACAGTCTCCTCTGCTATGCCACAGTCCTACTGACTCAGCCTGTCACCTGCCTAAAAGCTTTTAGAAAGCAGTTTCACGGTACAAGCTAAAACTGAAGTCACTTCAGATGTGATATTGCTGGGCACATTCATCTTTCCAGTAAAATGGTTCACTTCATTTACACAAAACCATGCAGTGCTCCTCATGATACTTTCAGTCTCAACAGCTGTGCTAACTAAACACCAGTACTCTGAAATACACAGCATGAAATATATCAGAAACAAAACAAAGGATGAAGGAATAACTGGCCAATTTAACCACAGCATCCAGGTGTGATACTCCAATCAAAAAATAACCAGGGCTGCTCCTGACCTGTTGCCCAATGTTAGTATTTTCAAATTTAACTGAGCCACAACAAGCATTTGCAACTTTATTAAAGTTTATTTGGTTTATCTCAAAGCAAAGGAGACCCAAATTAGACCCAGAGTGAAAAGGAGCATTTGTGTTTGCAGTTCCAAAGAGTCTTGGCTACACCCCTCCAGACACAATCAGATTTTCTGCCTGTGCCACAGATACTAAAAAGTGCATACATTGCAGGATATGGTTCTACCTTGTTCTTCAGTTGTGCTCCAAGAGCATCACATAATTGCATTTTGGAAATCTGATTCAGTAATACCCACAAAAGCTAGTTGCATGTACATCACATGCACTATGTCCTGCTGTCAGTGTTTCAGGTGCTCTACAGTTCCAGTATGTACCAGCTCAGGATTTATAAAACCTGCTGCACAGAAACAGCTCCACAGACTGTGCTGTGACCATGAGCCAGCTCACTCCTCCCTGACTGCTGCTAACAGAGCTCCAAAAGGCTACCAGCTTGGACAATGTCCCTGAGCAGGGTCACAGTGGGAATTGTAGTAATTTGGGGTCCTCATTGCAAAGAGAACTCCTGACCTTCTCACCTGACCAGAATGACCTTTCTTACCTTCAGATACAATCAAATACTTCCATTAACTACACTAACTGAACAGAGCAGTTTATTTGTTTTAAGTTGTGGATTATCTCCTCAGCTCAGCATGAAGCAGCTCTCAACCAGTGTGAGCAGCACATAAATTAAAGTATGTAACACAACACTAATCACATTGGTATTCAGTTTCTATATATTTATTTTTTTTAATTACGGCATGAGAACTCAACTATGTCAGACATTCAGCAGTTCAGTGAAACAATGGAAGTAATTATGAAAACAAAAATCAAACACAATTAACTAGATTTAACTGCTCTACTATAAAAAGCTTTTCTAACTGCTTCAAACATTTCCTTGCATTTGTTATAGTTAATCTTTTCCCAGTAATCTTTCGTTTGTTTTCAGAGCCACTGGAAATAAATATATACAGTTAAAGCTGTTTATACAGCAATCCTGTGCCTTGGCTTTGTTGTGTTTTTTAAATTAATGTTATCTAATTCTTTCTGCTCTTGCACTCTCTCTGCTCTCTTTCTGCACACTTGCAGCCACAGAGTCACTGAACAATTTCCACTGTAAAGCTTTTCCCTTGGCTCTGTATCAATGCAGCATTTGTCCCTTATGGGAGATTTTTGCCACACTCAAAACATAAATAACGTAAAGTATTTTTCTGAGGCTTTTTTGAATGTTGATAATAAGGGTTTATAATGAGTTTACTCCTTGACATTCAGATTTTATCTTGCAGCTTTGCAGTCTTCCCATTATGGGAGCTGGTCATCATGTGACATTCTAAGATTAAAAAAAGTTTGGTACCATGAAAGCAGGGTGTAGAGTAAACCCAAGATTAGGAAATACAATATGAAAGAATTCAAAGGTAAATCTTTATTTAATTAAACAGCTCTCTGTTAATTTTCATGGTTTAAACCCAGACAGCAACTACAACACAACCACTCACTTCCTCCAACATCCTTCCAGTGGGAAGGGGAGGAGAATCAGAAAAGGGGAAAACTTATGAGATGAGACAAGAACAGCTTAATAATTCAAATGAGGTAAAACATTATTATTATTATCATCATCACTATCATTATTATTATAACAACAGCAACAATAGCTGCAATGAAAAGGAGACAGAGAGAGGAAAAAAACCCAAGAACAAGCAAGTGATGCACAATACAGTTGCTCACTCCCTGCTGACCAAGGCCCAGCCTGTTCCTGAGCAGCAGTCAGCCACTTCCAGATGACTCTCCCAGTTTATACACTGGGCATGTTGCCATATGGTGTGGAACATCTCTGGCCTTCAGGTCAGCTGTCCTGGCCATGCTCCCTCCTCCTGGCTGCTTGCACAGCTCCTCATTGGCAGAGCACGGGAAACTGAAATATTCTTTTATTTGAATGACTTAGCAACAACCAAAATATCAGGGTGCTATCAATACTATTCTCATGCTAAATCCAAAACACAGCACTGTTCCAGCTACTAAGAAGAAAATTAACTCTATTCCAATCAAAACCTTGATAGTTAAATGTATTCCACTTCTCAAGTTTTAAGAACAGAAACAGCATTTTGAAAGAAAATGCCACCTCTTCTCTCACCAACCTCTTCTTCCACCCAGTAGAACTTACTACATAAACAAATCTAAGGCTCCTTTTGTTCCTACACTGAATTTCCTTGGCACTGGAGAACTTCACCCCAAAATCAGACTTCTTAATTCTACAGAACATGACTTTAAAGAAGTATTAGAAGTATACATGTAAACTCAGCATCCACCTCTCAAGTTCTGAGAAACCACTTTAAAGTAAAAGATTACAGCAGAGTTTCCAAATGCTACCAAATGCTCTCTTTCCCAACTAGTTACAAGGAAGCAGTCCTATCTGTAAGACAGAAAATAGCCAGTAAGTTGACAGCACAAATGAGTTCTGCCTTGGAACTGTGCTAACTGCTCCGAGGGCACACAGGATTGACATCTTTTATATCTTCACTCAGTATGTGCTGTGGCTTAAGGAAAATTCTATTAGTGCCCTGTTAATCAAAGTTTTCTAGAAGGTTCCAGCTGTAAGCAACATTACCACAGCAATGGAATCTCTCCTGACAGAAGTCACAGACAGGGAGAAGCAAATAAACAGCATGCTTTCATGTATTTATGTTTTCATTTCCATGTACTCCTTTATGTATGTACATATATATATATATACACAATTCTAATGGCATTCTTTTTTCCTTTCAAGTCTACACTTAAATTCAAAAGAATGAAAGCCTGCAACTTCCAAAATTATTATTAAGGAATAAGACAATCTAAGACCACCAGGACAAGAATCTTTTCCTAAGCCTCCACTAAAATGTCACTGTTAATATGAGGGGAAAAAATGCAATCAGTTGAGAAAAGAGAGAAGCAACAAAATACAATCATGACAGGAAGATCAATCTTGCCTCTAACATTTCCTTTGCAACAAAAGAATTATACTTACTTTTAAAGAAGCTACTGACCTGTTTTCTCTGAGTTCTCCAAACCTCATCTTTACTTTACTTTCTCTATATGAGCATACAGCATCAGTAATTCCTAACTCCCCAACTTATCTAAGGACCCAGCACAACTCAAAGAAAGCAAAACAGAGCCTGGCTTGGTTTGTGTATGGCAGAATTCTAAGAAAACCCTATGTGCACATACTAAGATTACCTTAGAATTTGAGATCCCAGTGCCACTGAATTATGAACATACTGGAGACCACAACCAGCCATCAGCATCACATGCCTGCGATACAGGATCTTTCAACAGAAAAGCAGCTGTCCTTCAGAATCACAGTCTTCAGTCAGGCTACAGCATTATTACATACATGAGTTTCAGACATATAAAAAAAGACAAACCTCCACACCTTTCTAAATCTAAGCATCTCCACCTAAATTAGTGGTAGAAGGCAATTAAAAAAAAAAAAAAAAAAAAAAAGGTAACATGCTATTTGTTCTAACCTCAAAGAAAACATCAGTTTGTTGGTGCATCACTGCTCTCCCCCCACTGTATACCACAGCATCTTTCTATTTCATAATCAAATAGAGACAATCCATGGGTTTGTCCATTCACCTTGTGTGCATACAACCACATAGAAAAGAAAATGTTGTTTAAAACAGGAGTAGGACACTATGTGCATCATACACAACCCTCCTCCAGAATTTCTATGCTAATACTTCGTTTCTCAGCTGAAGTTCTTGAATGCTTGTTCAAAAGCAGTGTTTACCTTCATTAGAATCCACTGCATATAAAGCTGCTCTAACAAGGAAATTGATTAAAGATTCATTAGAAAGTTTTGCTCAGGAGACAACAATTATTTCTTGAAATGTTCTGCCCTGACAAAAAAATTTCATCTCTCTATGAAGCAAAGTCCTACTATAAATTTTTTGAAAAGCACAATAAAAATCCCCCTTTATTTTACTGCATAGATCTCAAATTACAAGTTAGTTTTACATGGGAATTTACAACATGCATACATATTTATAGCATGTTTACAGCAGCTGCTTACTTGTCAGATGGAAATAAAAGTTGGCATCATACTTACAAACTGATCTTTATTAAATATTTGTATTGAATTAAAATTTTTAAAAAATGAAGAGAGAAATGGGTCCAGGTGGCTCTCTCCTCAATTCTGACAGTAAGAAGGAAAGAGCTGAGGAGTGCACAGATCCAGTGGGTCAAAATTCATTTGTGCAGCTGGTATTGAGTGACAGGAGACACCTGGCTGCAGCAATGAGGTGTTTTAGGAAGGACAAGAAGAGCAGGAGGAAGAACTGCTCTGTATGAGAACAGCTGAAATACCTGAAGCTGTCCTTAGGATCACCCCCTCTACTCAGCAGTGGTGAGAAACACCTGAATGCTGTGTCCAGACCTGCACTCCTCAGTGACACAGCCAGAGGCTGCAGAGCCTCCATCCTGGGAGACATTCAGAACCCAACTGGCCTCCAGCAGCCTCCTTCAGCTGACCTTGCTTTGGGCAAGGTGTGCAACTGGGCAACCTCCAGAGGTCCCTTCCAAATGTGACTCTATGATTGCTGATGCCACAATTTTGTACCCAATGATAAAACAAACCGTGGCCATTTAATGTAAATCAGTGAAATTCCAACTAACAGTTATTCTGATATGCATGAAAGAACATGCACATGAACAATTATAATGAAACACTCAGAAAAACCCAGGTTAAACTTTTAGCTAGTATAAATCAATATAATTTCAATAAGATCAATTCAGCCACCATCAATTCACAAAAGCTATGGGCTAAATCTCTACAAACTTGATGAAAAATTGCATTTTTTACACAAGCACCAAAGTTCTCACCTTATTACTATTGCTTAAACATTACCAAACCCAAAAGTATTTTTATCAGATTTTATATAAAAATAAAACAAATGTTGAAACTAAAATTCCAAGAACTGCTGGCAATTTCCTATCTGAATAATCAAGAATCAGTAAGTAGGAAATGAAGTGTAGTGTATGGAAATATGTGACCATAATCAAAAGCAGAAGACAAATCTTTTGCTACAATCACAGTGCTGCTTTAGCAAGCACACTAAACATTCTCAGTAGCTCTTTGATGCTACCACAGAACATCAAATAGCACCAAGAATTGTGAGCAACGCTTTTTTCCTAAGTTTCCTGCTGACATCCCTGTGTTTCAAGGTCCAATGTTTACTTCTTCCTTATTATACCATCCAAGTGGGCTATAAGGACTAATTTATTCCTGTAGGCTTTCTGAAGGCTGAATGGGTTCTCTATAAATTAGTGGGAAAGGTACTTACACCCCACACTCCATTTTACCTGACAGAGAAGCAAAGCACTCACAGAATAATTTGGTGTCAGACACGTTTTTAAGTAGGAAAGGCAGCTATGGATCTAGGTTATTATACACAGGACACATTCTGGAACATTGGAACACTGGAAGAGAGCTTGATGAACTGGAATTTAAAAATACAGATTTCTTCTTATTTAGTACTACACAGATTAATGTGGGTATTAGACAATGCCACATGAATTTTAATGACAAAAGAACTATGAAAGGTGCTATCAGAGCTAAACAAAGCTGTAGAAACCAGCCTCAAGAGGAAATGCTGGCAAAAGCACTTCCTAAAGAACCCAAATTTTCCATTTGTGGAGTTAGCATTTCAATAGAATCATAGAAAAGTTCAGGCTGGAAGGGACCTCTAGAGGTCATCTAGTCCAAGTCTGTACAAAGCAGGTTGAATAAAGCCCTTTCAAACAATCATATCATTTGGAGAGCTCTTTATTCTTCATTTAAAAACTACTGTCTGAGGGAGGGTAGTTTGCCTGGAGAAAAAGGGCTGTGGGCTCTGTGTTCTTATGCTCTCTCCATTTCCTGAAATTGCAATGGTTTTCACTAAACATTTCATTATATCTCTGCATGAAAACGTAACTGTTTATAATTTCTACTGATCTCATAATCATCACCATTGTTTTCAGAAGTTCCTGTAATTCTGCAATTAGATGAAGGTACAGAAATAATAAATATAAAACATTTAGTAAGTCTCTTATAAAGAAAATTAACACACTGAAACGAATTACCTTATTCAAATGCACATAATTAACAATTGCACTTTAAATTTGATTACAATTCATAATTTTCAAGGTAAAGGGGAAGTTGCCAGACCTTTTCTAACTAAAGAAAAAAAAGATAATGATGATGTTAAGGATCATGAAAGTATGTAGAGAAAGGTACAGGCATGGCCATGGTATATAAAACAAAAGCATGCATTACACTGGCTGGTGGAGATGTGGGGAGAGAGAGGATTAACACCTCTCTCCTAACTGCTTCTGTATTCTAGTGTATTTTAAGACAATTTGACTCTTTTTGTGTCTGGCAATCATAACAAGACCAGAAATCAAGCTGCCCTCTAGGATTTCAACAGAGATGTCAAGAGAGCAGGACAAAGACTGGGTAAGAGTGAGAGAAGAATTCAGGTGAAAGAGATCCTTACTCTCAAGTCTGAGATTGTTGTGAATTGGATGAAAGTACATCACTCAAGTGAAAAAATCAAGCAGAAATGACAAAGTCACATTAGAAATATTCACACCTGTAAAGGTAATTCTGAAAGACACATCAGCTTTCTATATTAAAGTTTGATTCCTGGAACATTCTGCATATTAGAACTTTATAGTTTAAAACCAAGAAATCCTTGAACATTACTTTATTCAAACAATTTAAAAACACACATAAATTAATATAACTTCAACAGATACCAAAGCCAAAACAATACATTTGAAATACATTTTTGAGAAAGTTAGTCCAAGCAATGGAGCTGCAGTTAAAATAATCCCATGTGTACCAATATTTTATTAACTTTGCTCCCCTGCTTGCTTCAGATCTATGATTTGCTAAGGTTTTTCACTATCTCTTAGCTCCTGGCCCTCCTTTCAGGGTGAGACTGGTAGGATACACAAGCAGGGGAGTTTTGGAATAAGACTTACCACAGGGGCTATTCCCTACAGACAGCAGAGATAAGATTGCTCCCTGTGTTCTCCAAGAGTCCCCCAGCAGTACCTCAGCAGGTTTGCTGCCTTTGGACACTGCCACCATGCAATGCCTCAGAAATACAACATCCACCCCTCTCCATCACAGTATGACTTGGGTGAACAGCAGCAGGTTTTGTGAATCATGCAAAGAAAGAAAAACAGCACACTCTTGGGATTCAAGCAGGGGATGCTATGCAACAGAGATGCAGCCAGTCTGTTCACAGGGGCCAAGCCCTTCCCAGCTCTTGGCCAGCAGATCAGGACATTCTCTGGAGGCATCCCTTTTGCAGTATAAATCTCATGGTGATAACTTTGGTTTTGTTACCTACAGATGTTCTACTCTATTCTTGCATCATGAGCATTATCTTTTATCATAATCCTACTGGACACAGGGACACAATATTTTGAATCTATGGGCCATGTAAACTGCAGATTAAAACAGCAGATAGAATGATCATAAACTAATTGAGGTCAATTCAGTTATATCTGCACAGAGACTGGGATCACAATACTGACCCCAAGGCCAATGCCTCACCATCAAGATGAGCTACACCTCAATATGTATTCCAACAGAGCAGCAACCACTATAGATCACTGCACTTTAAGCAGAGGAGCTTTCTCACTTGCTCATGGGAACCTGTCAGTGAGAAAGCATGAAAATATATAGGTTGGGAAAACAATTCTAGCACACTTCTAAAAATAAAACTTTTTGGAACTTTTTTGTTGCTAGGAGATGCAAAAATATAGGACATAAAAATGTAGTTATTTATTATTATTATTATTAGCTAATGTGATTCAGACAGGTTGATTTTGACAACAAATTACATAATATTGTTTTTCTGAAATTCACCCAGAGCTATGAGGACACAGTTTGGTAGGACAAGTTTTGTTTATTGCCAAGCTTATATTAGCTACTGCTTCAGTCAATAAAAAAAGACTTTTTAAAAAAGACTGAAAAAGGGCTTGGATGTCTGGTTTTTTTGGCTGCTGTGGATGAGACCTAGGGATATATGAAATACATGCAGTGATTATATATTATTGCAGAGGTGAAAGAGGAGGTAAATCCTTTATTTCTAATGTTAACAATGAAACTGCATTGAGAATATTTGAAAATTTAGAGAATACACACAAATCAAATGGATAGGATTTTTATAAGATGCAATAATTTGCACAACACAGTACTAATGTTAACTTTGGGATACACAAGTTAACAGAAAACTAGAGTAATTTTTTCACTGCTAATTCCTGGGAAAGTATGTGCTGCACATATTTCACAGGCAATTTAGAATTTGGTCTTGGAAGCCCTGAAGTTAAGAGTTCAGTTATTTCTCCTTATTTGTCACAAAAGACTCAAAATTGTAAGACCCATTTTGTTTGCCTTGTTTTTCATGGAAATGTCAAAGTTTATCTTTATACCATGCTACAAAGAGACACTTCAAATGCATTCAGTTATTAGAAGGTGCTCTGGCACATAAAGTGAAACCAGCCTAAATGCATGTTTTGAGTGTGTTAAGAACAAGAAGGTTGGAAATTTCAGCAGTAATATTGAAATACCTCTATTATAACATGCTAAAAATGCCCTGTACAGTCTTCAGACATTTCCTGTTATTTAGACATAATTTTGTACTTACATGGTAAATTATGTTCTGAGTGGTTGATTCTTTAGCTATAACTTTTAATATTATTTATCTAACAACAAAAAAATAACCTGTAAAAACAGGAAAAAGTGAAAAGGCTTGTGCCAGTAATATGCATTACCTCCAAAATGCATCCCCATTGGCTTTGTATTTCAATGGCATCAAGAAAAATCACCCACATACGATTCCCTAAAAATATTCTTTTAAAAGGAAAATACATTTATTTCTGAAAGGTTTAAACTTGATTAAAATGCTAATATGGATGTTAATTGTTTGTATTTTGTGAATATTGTTTCAAATTTGAAAATTTGTGAGATATATTAGTTTCTATCTCACATACAGCAATTGGAAGAACATTTTAGTTTTTTTAACAGACTTTGACAGATTAAAGAAACCAGTTAGTATTTATTGCTATGCCTGACCTCAAAATTACATCAGCTCTACAGCCAAAGACTTTTATAAACTGATTTTGAAACAGACAGTGAAATATACTGAAAGCAACAATGAGCACCATCTTAAATAAGAAAGTAAAGCTATAAATAATTGGATAGCAGGGTTAAAGACAACTAAAAAACCATAGTAGAGTGAAAAATATGCTAAAGAAAGTGGTGTTCCTGTAAAATGTCCCTTGAACTAAGCTAGTATGTATTGTTTCTGCCTAAGTGGCCGTTTCAGCAACATGCATTAGCAGCCTGACAACCTTGGGTGTCTCAGAACTGAAGAGGAGGAGAAGGGACTGCTCTTCTCATTTTCTTAAACAGCACCTTCAGATCAGAAAGCTTTGAAAGCTTGTATCTCAAATTATATTTGAAACTATAAAAACCTGAACTCCCTTTTTAGTAAGTATGAAGGCTGAAGTTTTATTAGAACTTCAAGAACTGAACTTGACATAAAATGTCACCTCCTCATGACTTCTGAGGAAATCATGGGGGTTAATACCATTGTTGTAAGGCATTACTGGAAATGCAGATATCTGTTGGATGAGAGTGCCAATCATTATTGACACTGATCACAATTCAGACTCTTATCACACAGCTTTTAGAATTTCTGAGCCTGATTCAGACACAATGCTGTACTTCACTGACTTCCAAACACACACACTGTGATGACAAAATGTTTATAAACTCTAATAAGCAGATGCCTGGAGTAGTTTTGTAACCAGTCAAGGTAGAGGTCCTTGAATATTTTAACTATTGAGAAAACCTTACCAATTATACACATAATACAGACAAGAATCCATTTTAAGACCTTAACATAGGAATATTATAAACCTGTTCTATGAAGTAAAACAAAATTGTAAAGGTTGACTCATATCTTCTTAGTGTCTAAAAACACTTTAGAAGGAGCAGTGTTGAATGTGCAATACATCTTGAGGCACTTTTTTGTCATCTTCAAAGCTGTATCCCATGATATGATCAAACACTGTACGTGTCATTCTTCTAATACTTAAAGTGATGCTAGCAAATAATTACATGGAAGAATTCAGGGGGAAAAACAGTTTTTGAACAGAAATAAACACAGGGGTTTATCAGCTAAAAAACTGTGAAACACTGCAACAATTATTTGGGAGAATATTTTATTACTTTTGATACTAAAATACTTCAGCAGTATAAACAGAATTGTTTTAGCTATTCTCATTTCTCATTTGAAGGTCTCAATTTTTTTAGCATTTCCAACATTCCTGTAACATGTCCTGATATAAAGGTACCCAGATCTTTAAATTAAATGTCATAATATTTGAAAATATTTTTGGGCTTCCTCAGGACTTTAATACAAAAAATTTAGGAGTTCAAGACAAATTCATTACCCAGAGAGTCAATGGTAAAGTTAAGAAAAGCAACAAGAGCCCAACTGCAGTGAAAATCTCATCTAAGCAACACCTCAATCCTCATTAATATTTTACCACAGTAGCTCAATAATATTGTCTAAGTGCCACTAACAAAGATTAATGAATCAGATCTACACATTTCGTGTATTTTTTTCCTTTAACATGCTGGATTTTCTGTTTAGGTTTTATTGCCATCTGTGAGGTTAAGAGATATTGGAGAAGAACATCTAAAATTGTTTTGCTACATGAGTAATATAAATGACTTGGAGGTATAAAAATTCTAAAGTTTATGAGGAAAAAAGTTCAATCAGCATGCTAATAGCTGTAATATCATCAATTGAAACCCTACAGCTACCATGACATATGCCTCACAAATTCAACCTCTATTCCTTTTTGTGAATCAATGTGGAGAAACACAGGGAAGCAGGCAGTTTCAGCTACAACTGAGAAAGACTTCAATAAGTGAGTTTACATCAGCATTTTAATTGAGAGGAGGAACACCTCCATTCCTTTTGACACAATCTCCCCAAGCATTCCTTCCTATTCTAGACTGAGCTACCTGACTGAGGAGCCTGAGAGGGGACAAACTGGATAGCCTCAGGATAAAACAAAACCAGAAGATACATTCCAGAGGGCAGGCTAAAGGATGCTCAGCTGCTGGGACAAGACTGCAACTAGACTACTGTAAAATCCTTGAATGAATGCAGCCTGTGTATCTATTCCTCTGCACTCACTATTTCACTCTACACATCCACTCCTGCTGGGCCTCAGTAATTGTTAACATGGACAAAGCTGTACCACATCAAGTTGAAGAAAGCACCAAAGCCACACAAAATATGAGGTGAAGTGAAAGGGAACAGTTTCATATAGCTGTATTAATGAGGAACAAGTCCCAGGCTGTGGGGCTGCCAGAAAAATCAACGGCTGTGATCAAATGCAAGTTTTTTCTTCATCTAAAAATTAGGCTATAAAAGAATTCCCTTTTTTATCATCCCAGTCATAACCTGTCTTGTGCTGAAGCAGAACAGCTCAGCTAATTAGGTACTTGATAAACGCAGCTTATTTGGGGCATTTTCCTGCGTTTGCATTTACAGCAAGCAAAGGAGGCAAATTACTTCTTTAGCATCAACACTTTTCCCCTTCAAACCTGAAATGCCAGAGCAGTTAATTCCTCAAAGGCAGCAACGAATTAGAAGCATGGTAAGTAACTTCAGAGAAACTTTTTAAGTGAGACCTACAGAAATTGCTCAGGCTGGTGCTGCCGTCTCAAGCCAGTGAGCGGGCTGCAGGGGGGAGGGTGGCACACACACGGGGGTGGCACACACACGGGGGTGGCACACACACGGGGGTGGCACACACACGGGGGTGGCACACCCCGAGGCTGGGCCGGAGGTTGCTAGGGGCCAGCGGGCAGTGGGAGGAATGGCAGCCGCGTTTGCGGGCAGCAGGGGGCGCGGCGCGCAGCGATTCCCCACACAGGGCAACGCGCGCATTCCCAGCCCCGCAAAAACACACAGCAGCCGGCAGCGGGAAACCCACACTGTGCCAGAAGCGACTGCCTGGCTCACCCACCTAGTGCAAATAGCACTAATACTGTGCAAACAAAAACTTAGTTACAGTCAAAGTGGAAAAATTTCCACATTTTTCCTCTTCCCAGTGCAGAAGCTCCTTCTTGTGCGACTACGCCTACAGACCTTAGCATAGAAGGATCATATCTAATAAGTGGTGTGCACACAGAGAAAGTTCTTGTCCCTGCAGACCTCCGGTCTAAAAGTATCCAGAAAAAAAAATACTCTGTTCTTCCATAGTACAGGATAACAAGGCAGACGGATGTACCTTGTCTATTACCAGACTAAGCCTGAAACGTGACCTTAGAAATGGATTCCGAAGACCTAGTTCACCATCACAACTGCAAATTATTCCTCTTTAAAAGCATTATTACCACAGAGCCCTGCATGCCATTATCAGATGCTCTTTCCCAGTACAGCACCTAAGAGAATCTATCAGCTCAGGCTCTCTCACTCATCAACAAATCATTTAGCAACACAGCTGGACATTACACACAGTCTAAAATTAACAATTAAGAAGACACCTTAATTCTTCTTTTGGGGCTTTTTGCATCTCATTTTTTTAAGAGATCTGGGGATGAATTTTTAAGGAAGTTCTCTGTGTCACACTTAAACAGCCATGAGGCTTTTTTTCCCCTCAAACATTTTAGAACATAGAAAGCTTTAAGGGTTTTTACAGAAATCTATTTTGCAGTCATGTAACTTGGCATGTGCCCAATATTTAGTTCTGAATTACAGCTCTGGGGAATAAATGAAACATCATTTCCAAAAGAAATGGCATTTCTCACAGCAGTTTGTAAATGTATTGAGGTATAAATTCAATTCTTATCACACTGGTCAGAATCGATCTCACACAGAAAACTCCAACACAGTCCTTAAAAAAGAAAAGAAGAAGAACAAAAAAAAAAGACAGAAAACACTTGCAGATCTGTGTGATGCTACTCAAAAAGCAAATAAATAATGTTCTTCCTGTGCGGGGGGACAGACAGGGCTCAGGGCCACTGGCTAGCCTAAGGATCATGAAGGTCTGACCTTTTTCTGACCATCCCTACTCAGTGAACCTACCTAAGAACCCAATGCAGACCTAGATTTCTCCTGCCTACTTGTATCCTTTCCACTGACAATGCATATTCTTACAGTATTTAAAAACTGATATTGCAATAATCATCTTGTTCTTTCATTCCAAGCTTACCTGTGTTGTTTCAGTTTAACACTGGCCACCTTGTGCATATGAGCAGGAACACAAGCAGGTGTCTCATGTCATAAATATGAAGAATTTAGAGAACTAACTTGAAACAATTTGGGTTTACATTTCTTTTTTACAGACATGGAAGTGGATGCTCCTTTTTACAAATTATGGGGCTGATTTTCACCATCTAGGCTTTAGGAAAACACACAGCAAATTTCTTAATTATTTAACAATATCATGGTTTTAGGGAGGTCACAGAGGGGGGGAAAAGCAGCCTCATAGGGGAGCTGTTTACAATCCTAGACACTTGAGCTAACATCACTTTTCCTGAGACAGCATTTCACTCTGCTCTGCAGAAAACCACTACTGGGGAGATTACAGCCCGAATAAGTGTTTTGCAAATAAAACATTAGAAAAAGCTTAGCACCACCTTTCAATATCCAAACAGGATGATGGCAAAAGCAAAAAGCATACTAATCAAGCTGACAGGAATGACCTTACAAGCTGCTGCCAAGTAAAAAAAAATAATTCTGTAATGCTTAACCATTGTCAACAATCACTGCTTCCCTTGATACCTGGCAACTGCAAAGCAGAGACACCTCCTTCCACACACACTTAGTTCATACTTTTCCCACACACTTAAGTCTGACACTGCAATTATTAGTTTAGACTTCCACAATTTGCACATTCAGACAGCATGAAAATCTTATTGCAACCTATGGGAGCATCATTGTCCTCCAAATTCTTAACAGATGGAAAACAGTGGCTGAGAGATACCCTACTGCTTTTTTAGGAAGGCAGCAGAAAAATCAAAACCCAAAATAAAGAAATAGAAGACAGGAGTCTATATCCAGGTCATGGAAGACAGACTATTAGTTATTTATTGAAGACAATCTTCTCATTATCCTTTATCAAATCCCTAAAGGACAATACCTTAAAAAAGGCTTATTAACTTTTTGGTCATGCTTTAGCTTCTCAAAAGCAGAAGGTAACAATCATAGTTTTGGGGGAAAAATGAACTACTTTTACAAAGGATTTTTTGGGGGATCTAGAGGCCAATACTGTAGGAAGTCTGGAATTAAATATTTATTTTTTAAAATATACTTTGCCATTGACATTGGGATGTCTACCTTTTGACAAACCCACTTTTGTAAAAACTGAACATTACACGACTGCACAGAGTACTAGATAATCCATCTAGGCTCTCTTTTCCACAAAAGTTTCACCAAGTGATCTTTTCAACCCCTGGGCTCTTCCCTGATTTTATGAAAAAAAAAAAAACCAAAAAACCACGGTCATTTTGTATCACAGGTCACAATTTAGAGAGTTTTACAGAAGTTATATGCATTCAAAACAAGGTCTTACAAAGGCTTAAATTCAGAAGTAAAATTAATACAGATAGAATTAGCAACTAGCTTAAAATATGTAGGTTTTAAGAAGTTATGACCTATATTATAATGCAAAAATAGGTCCCAGAAGGGAAAGGTCGAGTCACTCCTCTCAGTAAAAAGAAGACAGGGCATGTAGAAGCATTAAAAATATCTTTTACCATTTTATTTTAATTTTAGTTGTTTTTTTTTACACATCACTTTGAATCATCTTCATATTATTTGGCAAATACCAAGATTTTGGATAGGAAATGAAAGACCTTTTCTCTGTCTGAGCTCAAATAAAAGCAAGGTTGCTTCATCACTCACCAGCTGTGATCTCAGCCCTAGAAAAGCAAGAGCTAATCATAATATACAAGAGTCTGTAAATAGGAAAGACACATAATCTGCTATCACTCACATATATTAGCAAGAAACAAAAATCTTCTATAAAAGATTAGCTCTTATTGCAGAATAGGTATTCCAACTCATGCTTCTAGCACTGATAATGCCTCTTAGGAAAATAAATAAACATCCTCCAACCTCTTCACAAAAGTAATTTCTCCCATATAATGCATTATCTCATCTGGTTATTATGTATGTAATATATGCACACTCTTCCTCTCTTTCAGATAATTTATTTACAATATAAGCTAATGAAGTCAGTATCTGCTATCTTTTCCTTAGTCCAGGATGCTTCCATGAGGAGTGTAAAAGTCTAATTTTTCAGGTAAAGATTTCAATTAATAAAGGACCAGAAAAATCTCCGAAAGCCAATCGTATCCTCAGCAGACAAGTGCCCAGCACAGGAAGGACACTGAGCTGGAGTGAGTCCCCCCATGAAGAAGATTAGAGGGGTGGAACACCCCTCCTACATGGAAAAGCTGAGACAACTGGGTTTGCTCCACCTGGAGAAGGCGTCAGGGTGACCTCACTGCAGCCCTTTGGTACCCAAAGGGAGCCTACAGGAAAGATGGAGAGGGATTTTTTAGAAGGACATGTAGTGACAGGAAAAGTGGGAATGGCTTCAAACTGAGATCAGGTTTAGACAAAACATTAGAAAAAAATTCTTTACTGTGAGAGTGCTGAGGCACTGGGAACAGGTTGCCTGCCCAGAAAAGTTGTAGGTGCACCATCCCTGGAAGTGTTCAAGACCAGGTTGGATGGGGCTTTGAGCAATCTGGTCTAGTGAAAGGTGTCCCTGCTCATGGCTGTGAGAGAATACAACAGAGGACACAGCTACAGCTCATAGAATATATCTCTTCCTTTCCAGAACTAGAGAGATCAAAGGGATTACAGAGCTCACTTGTACTCTAGCAAAGAGTGTTTTTTCATCCTATCAATCAATTAAATGTGGAGAGAGCAGGACTATGAAAAAGAGTTTGAATGAAGTATGAACAGAAATCTATGTGTTGTGAAAGGACCAAAAGAAACAGTCAAAGAATCAGTAAGAGATATCACATATTGATGGGAACCCTCAAATACAGTTATCAACTGCATTTCCATATGCAATTTCTCAAGAGGTCTGGTTTTAGAAAATAAAGGACAAAATTAAATCATTAAGAGAAGGTGGCAGGAAGATAAATAACAGGATTAGAGCTATAAACCACCCAGATAAGAAGAGTACAGAAATCAGCAGTATTCCCTACTGACTACAGTGATGCTACAGAATGAAAGAGCTAAGATTGCAATCACTGTCAACCCCTAAAGAGTACAAAAGGTACAGCCAAAAACCCCCATGTGATCACCAATCAAGAAAAAAACGTGGAAGATATGATGAGGACTTAATAGCCAGCATCTTCTATCCTTCCTGTCCCTGTAAGTAATCCCAGCCCCATCACCTGATCACACATCTTGGTGCTTCTGAATATGTGATAAGAAAGTGAAATCAGTGAAAGAGTATGAGAAGGAAAAATATGTTTTGTTGAAGCAAAATCACTTTTCCCTCCTATAAGCCCTCCCCATTATATTTTGTCAAAACCTATGATCACTTGTGCTCCCAGGCCAGGGCACTGAAAAAAGCAATACCATGCCTTGTTCACAGCAGGAAACAGTACTTGCTGCAGAAGCCAACATGCTTGGGGATGCTGAATCATAGGATCCCATTCACAAATGCATGCTTACTGCATAGTCTCATGTGAAAACATATGCCACACAATCAAATAACTACCCCTAAGCATCTTACATGCTGGGATTTTAATAATTAGGGAAATCAGTTCATAAACAAGAAAATAAGCTATGTGTCACTCAAGTATAAACATCCTTGTCATGCAAGCCTTTTCTTGCTGTTTTTTTATAAAATGAATGGCTGGGAAAGGATACAGCAACTAAATGTTGTACAGTCAATAAAAGCCAGTAACAGCTACTGTTATTACTTGTACTAATGCAGTAATTATTTCCCTTTTCTCACACGTGGCAGCTTCCTCTAATGGAGCTCCATCCATGAATACCAAAACCAGGCACAGCCCTTCCTCCAAGGGCAACAGTCCAGGATCTGTGATGCATGGAGATCCAAGTCCTATCTCTGCTGTCAATGTGAAATTTCATAGGGTCATGGTGAAGACAGAGTGACAACCATGAAGCAACTACACATCTATTTTAGTTCAGACACTGGTTAACAGTGATCCAAGAAACACTTCTGGTCCTCCTTCCAGTTCCATAGATGAAACCATGCTTACAAACATCACATATACACTCAATTCTATTGCTTAACTTCTTCCTGCTGTAAGCACCTACAGCGAATGAATGGTTTCCCCATTGCATTTGATGGAGCAGTAACAACTTTTAAGCAAATAATAACATGGGCCACAAAGAGCTTGAAAGCTGAAAGGCAAAACAAAGGGAGTCAATTCCCCACAAAACTCTAGTATGCAAAATTGTGGAAGCATGCTACTACATAAGTAGCCTTATATATATAAACACTTGATGCATGGTTAGTGCTTTAACAACATGCACATTAAGTATTACTGTTTGAAGTTTCAGCTCAATAAATTACAGTTCCACTACTCTGCCTCTTTAAAATAAGGTTTCTCTCTTTGAAAAGTATCACAATGTAGGATAAGGCAACATTTCATTAACATGCAAGTGTTGAAAATAATGAGCCCACACAGTCATAGTTCACAACACAGATAGACATTTTTACTTTATTTAAACAAAACAAAAAGAAGTTGGATGGGAAAAAGAAGACCCTTAAGAGAAAAGAAGCAGACTATGTTTGCTCTAATGGGAGGTAAAGAAAGAACAAAGGAACTTCTGACCTCAGGCACAGCCAAAAATAAAAGGAGTAATGTGGCTTCTTTCCTCACACAATTGCTGACTCTGTATTCACTTATTCCCATTACATACCATTCAGATATGCAAAGGAGCTGGTAATTTCTTCAGGGGAAGATTTTTGCCATGTTATTTATTAGCTAGGAAATAATTCCTGACACATGCTGAATTTTTGACAGACTTGCTCGGTTTTGACTCAGCCTTTTGATAATTACACAGCAGCAGTGCCTGTGAATACAAGTAATTTCTCTCTGCTTCTTATGCTATGATTATTCCAAAGTTCTCCTGATAGCACTTACTGAGTCATTTCAAATACTATTCATTTCTTAAAACTTCTACCTATTCATTTTACTTGTGGGTTTAAGCCTGTTTGTTTTGTCTTTGTCTCAAATAATGGTTAGATTTTTAACATCCATAAAAATGTCAGTGATGAATGGCATTGCACAGACCCTCCTTAAAGAAGGAATTTTATGTATTTCTTCAGGTGTCATACTTCAACTGGCATACCTCTGTTGAACCTTCAATATTGTCTGCCACTTCATTGCATAATAGAGATACACAGTTCCTAAGGTGTCAAAGCTTTTTGAATCATTGCTTCTGAGAATCTAATTTAAGACATCCTAGTGGGAGGTCCCACTTTCATAGAGTAGAATTCAATATTCCATGAAAATCAGGCCCCTTTTAGTTAAATTCACATGCCTAACAGGCTAAAAACAAATGCAAGAAAATCATTCTGCAGAGGAAATCTCTTGCATCATTGCTGACAGAAGAAAACTGGCCCCTGAAACATGTTATGCTACCAAGCCTCAGCTGTGGTCATGGAATGTTGAGTCTAAGCCCTATCCATGGTAACTCTGAGCCTGTACATCATGTACTTTCCTTGCCTCCTGTGTACTTCCTTTTGAATCAAAATTTAATTTATTGGAATGCTTCATGCATATAAATATTAAAACAAAACAGGAAAGTTCAAGTTTCTTTACAAACCAGCATGAAAACTCAAAGGAACATTAGGTACTCTAGCAAGCAGTTAGGTAATTAAAAGGTCAGAAAGTGACTGAAAAAGCTGCAACCATCTGGTCATCTGCTTGAGAACAACTTTATCCCCAACCTTCCTCTCCCTCCTTTTTTAACATAATCAGTCTCAGAGTACCCTGGTTACTGTGGTGCAAAGAAGTGGAAGGTGAGAAAGCAGTAAAGGAAAACGGAGCAGGAACTGAAGAGGAGCAGGATTTTGAGAGGCTTTTTTGACAGATGCTCGAGCCCTTTGTCAAGACTTCCACTTAAGCACAGAGACTGAGGGGTAGGGACACCCTGGGCACGACACAGCCAGACAGAGCACTGACAGTGACTCTTCAGCAGCCTGTCTCCTGTCAGCTCCCAGCACAGGAGAGATTGTTACCAAAGGCAGCTCTAGGAATGGAGAAGCACTGAGACACCAGAGCCATAAAAACCCCATTTTAGCTGCCTTCCTGTCCATAGCTGCACTGCACACTGGAAGAACACACTGCAACAGGCCAGCATATTTTATACACTAAGGTAAAGGATTAACTATTCCTCCTACCATTGGTGACACCTTTGCAATAGTGGCACGAAGAAGACTTCTTTAATGTTATAGAAATTATCTCCCAGTGTTCAGCCATCCACATGTAACTTCTGCATTTCTTATTCAAACTTCAGCTCTTTCTAGTCTAAGCAAATGAAGAAATATCATTCTTCCACTGTGCTCATGGTGATGTTCAGCATTTGTAGGATGCTGACACAAGATTGTAACAATCTCAAGGGGCAAAGGGTGGTGACAGAAGTCTTAACATTAAATTGCAGAAATTCACACCTAATAGTATCAACTGCATTTCTACACTATGGGGCTCACTTGCAAGATCAGTATTTTTAGAAAGCTACCAAAATCAGGCACATTAGAGCAGTGCCAGCTAGCACCACAGAATTCCAGTCAGTTATTTTTAATTAATTCCAAGGGCCTTTTAAAGAGGATGGAAGAGAAAGGGTATTACAAGTGGATGTTTACACTTGCAGTACCACGTCTCCCATTATGCCAGGTGCAGTGGGATCACCAGGAAGTTTTCTGCACAGAAAGTATCCTCCAGCCCTGCTCTTGCACAAGTTCTGTGTGCTGAGAAGATGCTGCATTCTGCAGCTGGCAGTTTCTGGGAGAAATTGTCTACTGCTTTGTGTGGGATGGCAGACAGTGCAACTACCTTGGAGATACCAAAATACTGATGCCTCTGCTTTGGTTATTGAAGTCAGATCACTGTGATTAAAATTCAAAAAAAGCTGGTAACTGCATACAAATCTTTTCAGGTCCAGTTTTCAGATCATTTCTGTCTCAGTTCGGTGACTTCTGGGAGGCCATAATTCCAACAGCTGTTAAGATGTTGGGGTTTTTTTTTCCTTTTCTCTTTAACAAAACTTTCAAATGGTGTAATTCCTCCCATGAGCATTCTGACTATGACATGCCATTATGTTCTGGGAAGCCTCTTCCACTAACAAACACTCAGTGAGTGCAGCTACAGTAGCATGTATCAGAACAACATGTCCATCGTTATTGCATGTTTCCTGTGTTTTATCTCTTTGCTCTTGCAAGGAACAATAATAAAAGTTGTAGCCATAATTCTCCTTGACAGCACCGTATTTAAGGCTGCACCCTTTCAAAATGTGTCTCAGAGAGATGATACATTAAACAAAGTACTTCAGGCATGGATGGAGCTGTCTGTCCTTCTTTGTCAAGGGAATAGAACAACATTTGAAACAAACCCCTCTGAGCACTGGAAAACCTTGTTTCTGTATTTCATGATGAGACATGAAGCATGAACAATGAAGTGGATAATCCAAGTTGTTACATCACTGGTGTGATGAATGGGGCTGGTATTACAACATGCAAGAACACAGGCAGTATAACAGCAGAGATATTTGTATTTAGGCACTTTGCCCTGGAGAAATACCACACTGTTTCACTAAATGGTGCATCTCCCATATGAGGTCCATGACCCTGCATTTTCAAAATGATCCAGTTTGTCTGCTATGGCCATTTCTACCTTACAGGGGAGGAAAAGCAACTGCCTCACACATGCTGTCAACACAGTTCACAATATTGGCCTTGAACCTGCAAATAAAACTGTGCACGTGCTTTCTGCATCTCCTAGTTAAATAATAGGCTCAGTATTACCTACTGTCAGTGCAGTCCTTTTCAGAGTCTCTGAAATATGAGGAGAACAGAATTTGCCAAGGATAAGCAAAACAAGCCTGCAAATACTACAGACCTGGCTTTATACACCTCAACTTTCCAACAATGCAACTACAGGCTAAGGCCAGTCCTTGAGAAATTGCTTTTTTACCACTGTGGGAATTCCACTCCTTTAGTAAAGCCAAGTTAAAGATGGGGCAGGGGAGAATGACGAGAGAGGAGGGACAGTGTGAGCACAACTTGGGGGAACAGACAAAGATCAACACAGATCATGTGGTTTATCCCCAAACCACTCTGATGTTATATATGTTTTTTTTACAACCATGTAGTAGTAGAGTTTAAAATTGACTTATTTCCCCTTATGGTTTGAAACTTCAACTTTAGCCTTGTTAAGAAGGCTGTCAATTCTAAAACAGCTCTTACAAGGAGGTAAACCCAACTCAGTACCTCTAAGCATCAGGTAGAAAGATCATGAGCTGGGTCCTTCCTTCAGAATCTTGGAATAGCAACAGGTACCAGAATTTTATTTTCCTCATTTTCTACAAGGTCTTATCAATTCTGATACTAAGAAACAACATCTTTTACAATAAAAATTACAATTCAATCCCAGTTTCTGAACTGGGAAACAAACTTTTCCCACTGAAACTAAAAGAGAAACTGGTGATGGCTTGACCAGATTATCAGCATGTATATAAAATCCACCTAGAATTCATGAAATGTATTTATTTCAGTCTTCAAGAAAGTAGAAAGAAGCCTCATGCACTCTCCAAGACAAAACTGATTTACTGAATATAAATGATGTGTATCTATTGATACGTGGCCACAAGATTGGCCAAAGTTCTATTCATATGAATAAATGCTGCAGTTATCTCCATATCTGAAAACCAGATCAAACAGGATAAAAGGCAGTGAAACTTATGTTGTGAAACTATTTACATGGGAATTTAGTCTGGAAAGACTGAAAACCACACTTTGCTTGGCACAGGATTTTGTAAGGTCCCAAACCTATGCTGCTAGTAAGGTACAACGGGCAGAGGTGGGAAAATGGAAGCTCTCTGAGACAACAAGATAATTTTTCAGGTTTTCTTTTCATGAATTCTTTTTTCCAGTCAGGAAATAGGGATTCATATTAATAAAATCCTTTGCAAGACACAAAATTTAATCAGGACTGTGATTTATCCGATCAACATTATTTCTACAAAACCTTCTAAAAATAAAATATGTAACACATACATTGAAATGTATCAACCTTAATTTACTATTAATAAATGTACTTTTGCTTGTAATGGAACAATTCCTTCCCACATCCAAATGCAAGGACACTACTGGGGGTGGGGAAGGAGCAACCTCCTTCAAAAGGGTAACATCCAAGAACAGGGGAGGAAAAATACCAACTTTCCTAATTCAAATGATATTCATTTGCTAACAGCAGAAGAGGTGTAAAGCAGCCACCTTCAGCTCACTCCTATGCCTGTCGCTTCTGCACCTTGTCCTAATTACAGAGAGCTTTAATTTACACATGTTCCAGACCAAAGTCACCTTTGGGGGATGTAAATACCAAGCCAGAATTGAAATTCAGTGGCTTTGGCCTAAGCAGGAGGTACCCAGAGCTGCAGGATACGGCAACATTCCCTGAAAGTCCTGGAGCTTCTCCTGGAGCAGCTCATGAACAGCTGAAAGAGCAGCAGCTGCCCAAGAGTTATTCTGGGGGTTAACTGAGACTGTTTACCATATGTGGAGACCTGATGAAGACCATCCCACTGCCCTTTCAGTCACCTGGTTTCAAAGCTCTCAGCATTACCATGTTTCCTACAAGCCACTCATTACAGCCCTTATCAGCTGCTATCACAACAGTTTGAATACTAGTAACTCAAAAAGCCCTAGCCAAGTAAGGTGCAGCCAAACTGATAATGTAGATAAAGCACCAGAATTTCTCTGAGATGCTGTTGTACTTGAAAGATTTATTGTAAGGTTTAGAAGACAGTCTGTGTAGTTACTCTCTTCTCAGTCCAGTCCTCTGCCCTGGTGACCCAAATATTAAGGCTTAAGAGAAGAATGAAAATGATGCAATACTTAACTGCCACCCCTGACTTCAGTAGTACAATAATTCCTACCATAGAAGCTAGAAGGATGCAATCCATATTGCTATTACCCTTCTTAAAAAAAAAAAAAAAATAAAAATCAAGTAGGCTATTTGCATTTATCTGATCTCTACTGAATTATGTACACATGTCTACAAAGTCTGAAGTTGCTGGGAAATCCAATAATCCTATTTATATCCAATCAAAGTAAACAATCAATGCCTACTTAAAATCTCATATTTTGCTGCAATGATACTCAACACTTTGAAAAACAATCCAAAAAACCTAAAAAAACCCCCATACTTTCATATCATGTTTGCAAGAAAATTGATATACATGGTCTAGTGAGAGAATAGCTCTTTGTTGACAATTTCTGAGGGAAAGTAATTTCACATCCATTTGATTTGCTCTTTATGCTTGTAGTCTATCAACAGATAAGAATTTTAACCAGTTTAGGAGCACAAAAGAATGAGCGTCAATATTAAGTAGAAAAAAAAAAGCCTTTAAATGTAGAGTTACATATATATAATTTTTGTATTAATCACCTCTCACATTAAAATGTGAGCATGAGTTTGCCTCTGGCATTAGAGTATAGATGATAAGCATTTTTAAATATTCATTCCAATTGAGTGTCATGATTAAAAAGTCTGGTTGCACAAACGATTAGGTCTGTGCAGCTCCACATGCATCCCACTCCCCAGGGAGAACAGAAGATGAAATAGAACAAATGCAGCCAATTTTAGCTATAGATAAAAATGAAAATATAATTCAGAAGAATTCTGAGGAAAAAAATAATTGTGGTGGAGTCAGTTCAATCAACAGAAAAAGAATGCTGAAAAAGAGCACAAAACAGAACTAGAGTAACACTGTCACAAAAGCATTACAACCTTCTCAATCTTAGAAAACACATGCCATGAGCAAAATACACACTACTTCCTTTTTAAAACCAAACTTCACCTGTGTTTTTAATTAAGTTTCCTAAAGAAACAAAGCTTGTGCAATTACTTTGTTGTCTGTAATAACTGCAGTACCTGTTGGGCACCTTGTATCGATTTGAAAGCCTTCCTTCATTCTTACATCATCATCAAAAGCAACAACTATCAAGAAAGCACATTTTCCCACAGCAGAGGTCTTCCCTGCTTCTGAAATTGTCTGTTTAAAGGTTCTGTGGGCCACTGGTTTTTAAGTTTTTGGACCATGTACCTTGTGATTTTAACAAGATGATACTGGGGAAGGTTTTGTGCTGTACCTCTGTAGTTTGCACTTCTCAGGGTACAAAGATTGAATAGCACTGTCAAGCAGATAGGGAACAACACTGAAAATGGCCAGCACATACTTTGTACAAATCCTCACCTACACTGCACAAAATCTACAACAAGTTTTCCAATTTTAGGCATCTGATGTCTTACAAAAATTCACCTGAGACGTTGTAAACCAGTTCATTGAAGACTTGCTATCCAAAACAAGGTGCACAGGATCAGCTAAGCAGGATGTGAGAAGCTGGCAGCACTACACTGACAGAGCGAAGATTATCAAGCAATCTTCATTGCATTTGACCAGTTTTCCAAACATATAGAGTGAGGGTTGGCTTGTTTTATGCTTGTGTGAAAATCTTCCATTTCTACCCTACTATTTCTTGAGACTACATATAAAATTGACATCTCTATAAATGCTCAGTACAAGTCCAGCTATACTCTTGCTAAAAAGGGTGACAGTTTTGCTACTAACCTAGAGGAAATCAAAACAACAAGTGCTCTTAAAAATCATTGTTATGAAAACAGCATTTTTCTCTCAATTTTATTCTGAGTGGTATATGAATTCTGTTAAATTTCAATTGAAGTTTTCTATTAGAACCTGAAGTACAATCGTAGTTGATCAACCATTTTAAACAATCCTATGGAGAAAAGCACCTTTACCACTTAACTCTCCTTCTTGCAAGAATCATTCATACAGAGCTGTCTGTGAAATTACAGCAAAGGGAAAGTGTGAAAAACCCTGTAAGACCCAAAATGCATGTATATACATCCTTTATATTTATATAGTTTAATTTAATCCCTTCATGAAAATTAAGCCTTCCAAATAAAGAATAGCCTGAGTTTAAGTCTATGTCTACTCCTTTCTACACATCAGCAAAGTAAATAGAAGGAAAATCCTAAGTCTGAATTGTAAACAATGGTACTATTCTAGAGTTACCTACATTCAAGACTGATAATATTGCCTGATCCTTGGAAGCAAATGATTTTTTGAAAATTAATTTTATGCAATGGTTGTTTCATACTTGCCCAGGACTACAGAATATGGATTTCTTCCCCTTGCAACATATTCATTGCCTAAAAATGAAGTTTCAATTTCCCTGCTTACCCACAAAAAAAAAATACTCAAACTGTCTAAATCAGTACAAGTTATATGGTAAATTCAAAGTACATAGGAAAAGGAGGATATAGTTGCTGTTATAACTGGTTTCTACTAACATGGAAAGTATACATAGTCTGTAAACATCAAGCAACCAAAATTTATACCAAATATATTCATCTTCAAATAATCCAGAATTTCAAAAATAGGAACCTTTTTAGCAGCATCCCATTATTTGGAAGTGTAGCACAATTTTTTTTTTTTTCTCTCAGCACTTCCAAAGCCATCCAACCACCTACAGAACCATGGAATTATGCACAGACATGACAGAAAAACATATACACTTCTTTCTCTGTGTATACACAGTTTGTATTATTATTATTAGAAATATTACTAATTAGTAATAGAACATACACAACCTGTTTAAGTCTACTATGTTCAAACTTGTGTCAATAAATGGGTTGACATTTTAAAATATACACACATGCAGTATTTTTAGGAGCAGGGAATACATTTCTAAAAAAAACATTAAATATTTCATGTATCACAAACACTTTTAAAAGAACATCAACAACTGGTCCACTTTGGAGGTAAAAAGAAGAAAGTAAGCCTCCTGAGCCAAATTATCTCAAAATGTGTCCTCTTTCATTCAGTTTTATCACTCAGTTAGTTTAGAGAAAGATGGATCAGTTGGTTTAGAGTCTGTTGACCGGAATGGAAAGTATCTGATTCCAAGTTCTCACCAAATACAGAGCAGATCCGGTGGAATTTGTCAACTCAGTGTTATACAGAAAAAAACGTTAATAAGCAAAGATCCAGATCCTGGATATTTAATTCAGACTTAGGGAAAAAGAACAAATCCTTGATAATTCTCTAGAATCTCTTGTTTTTACCAATTGTCTAGAAATACCTACAAATCTGTCAGTCCTTTACTCCTGTTGCCTGAAGTAAGATTCAAATAAGCTGCATATCTCACTGTCTCCAAAGAAACCCTTTTGTTTCCTGTTAAGTATCTAGCACAGAGGATTGAGATAGAGAGACATAATCAGAACTTGTCTTTCCTGCACCACACAATTTTCTGCCTCTCCCCCCGCCACCCATGGGACTTTTCAAAGCTGTGTTTTTTAAATCATTTCTGAAGAAAAACACAGACTTTCACCTGTTCTATAAGGAATGATTGAGATCTGAAGTGACTACAGATTTGTTTCCTCTGAAGGTCTTCAACTTCTTGTGAAAAGGAATGCTTGTCTCTCTAGGTGTTTCCCATTCATAACTTCTGGATAATTTCATCCAAATTTGACAGAGTGTCAGCATTTCAATAGATGAAATTCTTGCTAGTTTCGTGAAAATCAGAAACTAAGAATGCATAGGAAGAAGAAAAAAGTGAGCATTCCCAGTAAAGGAAGGTAATTATACCCCAATCTTTATCCCACACTTTAGCATGTAAATGGATTTGCACTAACCACCCTGTCTGTTGTTAATTCTCCAAGTAAGTAGGTGATGAGTGGGATCTGTGAATGTTTTGTAGATAGGTAAATTAGGATAACAGGATACATTTCAATAGAAAATCAGCCCTCATTAGTTCAGCTGTTTATGAAGCATCCTGTTTTACATTTAAATTCCATGCTTAGTGTACTATTGAGCACTGTGGTTAGCAGAACAAATAGTGTTTTGACATCAGAAGAGATGGAAAACTGAACCATCAAAAACGAGGGAGAAATTTAGTCAGAGTTATGACAACTGGGTTTTATATCTGTAAAGAGAAGATCTGTAAAGAGCTATCAGACAGGAATCTGAAAAGCAACTAGTTGAGGGGTGTCATGAAGTAGAGATCAGAGCTTCCTTGCCATCCTGAATGAATGTCAAATTAGAATGTTAGGAAGAAGGGATTCAAGAACTCTCTCAGTTCTGTTTATAGCTCAGAGTTTAAAAGAGGTTCCTTCAATAAATAACACAACTACCCAAATAATGCCCTGAACATCTACTTTGTACATTTCAAGCCAAGTAACATTCCAACTTTGCAACTGTAATTTTTCCTGCCACCAGGTCAAATGAGACGGAGTAGAAACATCCCATTCTCCAAGAGCAGCAACGCTGTCCATTCTAAGGAAACAAACTTAACTGGGACTTTCCTAACACAGCAGTCTTTGTAACAGACTTAAAAGTACCATCTTCAATCTTTTACAGAATATCAAGTATTTAAATGTCTCAGAATTCAGAAAAGTATTTTTGGCAATGTGTTTTAAACCTCCAGGATGGCATTGTACTTTATTTCAGCATAGTGCTGTTCTCTCCACAAGGCATGCACAGAAGGCAGCAGACCACCCCTCTGCCACCACTTCAATAACCAGACAAGCCAAAGCAGTATCTCCCCTCTGCCCATTTTTCACATTATAATTACATTTTCTGAACACAGGATGTAGTGTTCTGGTGGTACAGCATTGCAGGGAATCTATGAAAGTACAACTGTTCCGATATTTCTCAATTTTGCAAAATCACCTTTTCTGCCTGAAGCTTTTTAAGATCATGTTTGCCCTCCTTTAGGATTGCATCACACACAGAGTTAATCACCTTGCAGCTGACAGCCACATTCCATTCTTTCCCTTCATCAATCATTTTCAAACAATAGTATTTCCAACATATAAATGGGGATATTGCATTTGCATACTATCCATATAATGCATCTTCTTTTTCCAGCACTCCTGTCTGCTTATCCTAATGCCTCACATCAGTAATATCCCCTGCCACCTTTCACTCTTCATTCTAAACTTCATTTTATTTAATCTTCACTAGGATTTTCCCATGTAACAATGCATTATGTTTTGAAATAAAGATTAAGATTCCCGCTCCTTTTTAAAAAATTAATATAGTTGCCATGTTAGAGAGCAGTGGTTTTAGCACCTGTCTTAGTAAACTCCTGATGCATTTTATGTCATTTGCTGTTCATCTCCATGTATGAAAGCACGCCCTTTCTCAAAGTATGTTCTAAACTAATGCATTGAGATCAAACTAAAAAGGGGAATATGCAGTCTGGAATGTCTGTGCTCTGGTATTAAAGACAGACACCACACCTACCCTTTTCTAGCCATATAAAACAACCTTTCATCTGTCAATTCTAAAAAAAATCCTAACTAGTAGATTTACAATTTCATGGGTTGGTTACTTCAATGTTCCGAGGCAGGGATTTTTGGGTCTGTTCAGTTTCAACACATTAAATTCTTAGCTATTTGCCTTCCCCTCAGAAATGGTAGTTTTCACATATATACATACACCCCAACAGCTGGCTTGCCTTCCCTACACAACCTGCATTATCATTTTTACTGTAAACTACAGCAGAACATTTATTAAGGTTTCAGAGATCACACTTTAATCACAACCCAATCTTTTTGGTACAGTGTTTTCATGTTTCCTTTCTCATCTTCCCATTACATTAAGAGTTACCAAGCTGTCTACTCTGTATTTTCACTTTCTTTAAAAAGAGATATACTCTTCTCCATTGGTGATGAACTTCAGCTCTAAACATGTGTTGAAGGTTTTTCTATGAATAGGAACAATCCATTCACCACTGGGAATCACAGGATTAATCCCAAAAACGAGAAGAAAGTTTAAGAACTCATTAAATTAGTACAACTTTCAACCTGAAAACTGGGCTATGGAGATTGAGCAAAAAAAAACATGTAAAGGAGTAATAGATGTGTACGCAGCAACTGTGGAGCTTTTAAATAAATTGTACATTTTTATAAATAAAACTGTCTTTATCTGTCTTTTGATAGCAGATTTTGGTCATTCTTTCACAGCAGTGAATATATAAAAAAAATTCTAGCATGAACTTGAATGATTCAGAAAACAGTTGTGCTACTGCAAGGTACAACAGAATAGTTTAATTCTCACCTGTGATGTGTGCACAGGTTACCATGAGGCAGGTAATTAACTTGTACCAACCACTAAGAAACAACAGGTATCCACGTTTGCACTCTAACCCAGCAGGTGTGAGGCACTTGAGTCCTCAGCTGAAAAAGAAGCTGCCACCCAGGCACTTTCTTCTGCAGTCAGAGTAAGCACATACACAACCAACACAGGTAGCTGGAATACAGAATCTTGTTATTCATATTAATCTGCTTAAGTATCAGAATCCTCTAAATCTACTCAAAGGTAGTTCACCACCACACACATGCAGGTCTGGCTTTTTTGTGCTGTGGAGCCCCAGCTGGGGCCCAGCACTGCACACACAGTCTCAGGAACACTGAACAGAGGGAAATAATCTTCTACACCTCTCACCTACCTTGCCCTGCTGGATACTAATACAACCCAGCATCTAATTGGCCTTCTCTGCTTGGAGGACAAACAGCTGACTGATGTCCAGTTTGTCATCAGGCAGGGCTCCCAGGTCATCTTCTGCAGAACTACTTTCTACCCAGTCTGCCCCCATCCTCTAGTTACTGAGTTAATTCCATGTCAGGTGCAGAACTTCATGCTTGCCTTCCATTCCCTTCTTTGATTTGGGTTCTCTCTTATTCCCCCTCTATATTCAGGTTGAGAGACAAAAGCAAATGTGACAGCAATCCAGAATTTATGGGAAAGAGATCAAGGTGTGACTCGCTCCTTTCTCAGCTGTGTAATTAAGGAATTCTTAGTCACAACATGACAATTCTATACCAATAAAACAAAACCAAAACATACAGCATAACAAAACTTTTTTCAAACTCATCAGCACACTATCCTGTTACTACTTTTACCAATCATACTTCTGTACTTTCAGAAACTCTCAGACTTTACTGCAGTATCTTAAAGTGGGGTTCCAAAAGAAAAAAAGAAAACCCTCAGTTCCTTTTCTACCAGTCTTCTTGGTAATTAAGTCACTCTTATTTCTTTTTTCTTTATCTATTAGATGATAACTAGTAACCTGGCCTCTTATCAATAAGTGGAAATAATTTTTTCCTTTATCTCCTCTCCTTTATCTAATTCTAGATTGCCACTAGTGCTGAAATTTTCTCCTCCTTTTTGTTTTAAAATTAAATATCTACATTACCTTGATTTCATAGCTAATGGGGGTGGGAGATGTCCTATTTCTGAACATGTGCTATTTACAGAACAGTCTCATGTCAGTGCTAAAACACAGAAGGAGTGACTCATCTGTATCCTGTACATGAAAATGATTGCTCCAGTACTTACAAACCCCTTGACCAGCTCTTCCATTCTAGCAACACACCAAGAGCAGCACAGTTATGCACTGATGGAGTAAGGACTGAACATGAATTCTCATCCTACCAGGCGTGCCATATGTAGAGCATTAAGTTAAACTGGGGCAAAGAGGATTTACATAATAGCTTTATACACTAATCGTGTAGTCTTCGGACCTCTACAGCTGGCAAATAAAAAAAATGGTGCCCTATTTATCAGGATAATTACTCAAGGGATCTGACAACACAAAAGAAAACCTATATAAAATCAGTACAAGACAACTTTTTTCCCCATTCTTTAAATATCTCTCAGAGTCTAGAAAGCAGCATTATGCAAAATTCTTGTGTCTTTCTCAGTCATGCAAATACCCTGTAGCAGACACCCCAGGAACACATGGACTGATTTGAAGCAGTTCAAAGGAGGTAACTCAAAAGAATGGATATGTTATCAACAGCCTTAAATATTTTTGTTTCAGATTACTTTTCTGGGGAGGAAAAGTACTGTCAGTGAGGAATACCGCAGTGCTAATATAACACAGTATTAGTAAGCCAGGTCAAAAGCAGTACAAAATCTCCAGTAAACACAAAACACAGAATTAAGAAAGACAGGTTAGAGTTTGCAAATACATATAAAGTTAAGACAGCTTTCTTTTGCAAAGAGAATTTCTAAGCCTAAGAGTCAACATGAGAAAATATGGTAGTGAGCAAGAAGAACCTACAATAAGGCTGCAATGCAGGGAGTGGGGGAAGAAGGGGGAATAATGGCACAGGAAAAGACTTCCGGCATCCTGGCTGTCAAATGATCTGACCGACCACACAAAAAAAAAAAAAAAAGGGAATACATTGTTCTTTACACTCTGATTCTTTACTCTAGAAATAAACCTTTTATTTTTATTGAGTCACACAGCATTACAGAATATTAGAACAGCCTGAGTTGAAAGGATCATGTAATTCAAACTTCCATGAGAGAAGATGAAGTTATTAGATGAAGTTATCAAGTATCTTCAGCAGTTGCAACACATAACTAAGACAGTCACATAACTGAAACATTTCAAGAACCCATCAAGAAGCAATGAAGAACAAAACAAGTTTTCCTGAAAATGTTCAAGTAAATTACCCTTGTTATCTTACACTTGACTGATAATGCTATAATGGATGCAATAGCACTTGCAAACCAAATTATTAGAGACTTCATAAAGTAATACAGCATAAACTTAAATATCACAATGTATTACTAGATAAATCGACAGTAACAAGAAATCCCCATGCCCAGTTTTTTGCTCAAAAATCAATCCCCATTATAGAAGAATTTGGATAATGTGCTGAATGTGGAGAATGTGCTATATTGACTACCCTCATTAAAAACACAAACAGCAGATCTAAAAAACAGCAATGGCAGTAATTGGCTGGAGGGTTTCAAACAAATTGAAAGCACACTAGAAAATCCCCCTGAAAGAAAAATAGAACTCCTAGATCCAGAATCTGGCAGGGAAAGCCAAGCTATAAGAGGAAATCAAATTGCTAAACGCAGTATGACAGAATTGGTGATAAATAAGTAAGCTCTGTTTTGCAAATTATCAAATGCAAAGCAAAGTACTGCAGGCATGTCCTGCAGTGGTTTACATCGCACTTCACTGACTGTGTTGATTACCATTTTATGAGCACAGACAAGTCCTTTGCTTGTCCACAGATCTTTCTCCAGAATAATTCTGCCTCTCATTCCAAGCCAGAGATGAGCTCCTAGCTGCTGTTGCACATTATAGTCTCTTTTAACAGCTCTATACTATTTTGCTTTGCAGGTATCAAAACAGCAGGACTTTCTAGAGATTGTTACTTCTCCCAAGGTTAAAACAAAAACTATACCTGCATTAGGAGAAATGGCAAACTTCCCCAGGAATCCTGGATGGATTGAATGTGCCAAGCTGTGTTATAACCAAGTATCAAGTTAAGTAACGAAGACCTTTCATAGCTCAGCCAATTATCTTCCCACCTTGCTACCTAGAATCATGCCGTTCACCAGATCCAATTTCTATCCTGAAATACAACTTTCTGAATGGAAAATCATCCAGGTGCAAGGGAAAATTTTGAGTTTCCCAATTTGTCCAAGTTTTTTAGAAAGCCTTTGGTGAAAAAATACCCGTTTCACTAATCATCTCTTTTGCTCTCATCATTGCATTTTTCATGTGTTGGTAAACAATGAACAAGCTGAAGTATTCTCTTCCTTTTCTCCTGCCCCATTACAAAAAAAAAAAAAGCTACCATGGGGGGCTGCCACATGACTAACCAAGGGCCTTTCTAAGCACACACAACATTCTCACACACTGAAAAAAGAAATACACATTTCTCAAGAGGAGATGGGAATGGTGCTGCTTAACTTTTTCAAAGGCAAGGATACTGGAAACGTTCATGAAGCTGCCCTACTACCATACGCTTCGGGGCATAATTAGTCAACCAGAAACTTTCCCTCGAGAATGACAGGCAAGAAGAGAATGCAATCACTGCATAAAATAGGAATGAACAGGTCTTGTTGGTGAAGTAAGAAATAACAAATGTCTTGGCCTTCCAGGCAGTTTTGTCCTGCAAGGTAAGAGGTAACATGTAAGAAACAGACATGCAAGGACCAACACTTAATGATGCACCTGTTTTCTATCACAACTATAAAATCAGAATTACAAAAGTTCCTTTGGGCTGGAATTCAAGAAAGGGTTTAGGTAATTAAATAAACCCCCTAGGTGGTTGAATTTCTACAGCATCTTTGAAGTTTTTCAAGTTTTGAGTCTGTTCCTTCTAGGGTCACAAATCATACAAGGTTAAAATATGAAAAACGAAACATTTCTGATATACAGTAATTAGTGCTTGGACACTCCATGAGCTGTACTACTTGTCACATCACTAGCTGCTCCAAATTCTTCAGCTATTTCAATCATAGCCAGGCCCCCTGCATTTCCCCCTGAGATTGCTGATAACACTCCCAACTTTGTACAGAGGATGGCTGGCAATTGATCTATTATGTGGCCTGACCTCTTCTACTAGAGACACTCTCTGCTGTCTGCCAGGGCACTTGACTCTCCAAGACAGGAGTTAACTCTTGTAGCTGGGAGTTTGGTACAATGCACCACAAAAGAAAGTGACACGACACAGACAAATGGCCCTGGTTGACAAAGATGAATCCAAAACTGCTGCCACCAATTGCCAACAAACTGCTGCCTCAGCCACCAGCTGCAGAAGCTGACATTTAGTCACATGAGTATCAAGGCAAATAGGTCAAAACTTCTTTCCATACTTACCCTTCATCTACCAGGATACTATGATGAAATTGAAAAATAAAAGAACCCAGATTTTCAGCTATTCCTGGATCAGGTTTAAAGGCTCAAACACAAGTGGTTATTTCTCCTACCACTTTTGTTCTCTTATTTTTGACACAGTTACTTTTCTCCCTAGCACCTGTAGTAAAACCTGAAATTAACACAGCTAAATTTTATGTAGTTCCTCACTCACATTTGACCAAAATCCTTCTATCAAATACAGAACAATAAATGTCTGTGTCTTCCCATGAGTGATACTGCTCTAGAATTCCCATTTCTTAAATATGCCAGCAGAAAGAGCATAAATTTTGTGTGAATACAACGGCAAGCTCTATTTTCTGAGTCTATAAAAATACTTTTTAACAACTGATATGAAGTAAAGAAAAATATACACACACTATTTCTATACACATACATGCACACAAACATGCATCTGAGCACCTGATAAGGAATCCAGAGAATATCTGGATTCATAATAACTAATCAGTAATAGCTACTGACAGTATTTAGCAGCCTTTTAAAACTTCTTAAAAACTGATACTTATTTCTTGTTCTCCTCATACTTTCAAAACAGGTTCCATGACAATGCACATCTTGTTTCATTCTATTAAAATTACACTGTTTAAAATCATCCATTTTTAAGATACAAATGGTTACTTTATTCATATTAGTGCAATTTAATTTTTATACAATATTTTATTATGACCAGCACAAGGCAATTCACAAATCATAGGATCCCATTCCAGCATCATGTCTTATTTACCTCATTAAAACAAACCACAAACTCACAAGTTGTGTTAGTGCAGAAATTTTCTTAAAACTATTTGAATATGCCAGTCTTCAATCCACCCTTTTCTTTACTGATGCACTGCACAAAGAATGACTGATGAAGAATTCACCTATCCTAGCAAAATCTAACAGTTCTACTTCTAAACTAGCTGAAGGTAGGAAAAATGAATGAGAGCTGCACTGAGTGCCAAAGGAATAAACAACAAAAGAGGTCTGCAGATCAGACATTTTTCTCAAAAATAATTTATAGATAGCAGAAAGAAGCATGGTGATATGCTAACTTAAAAATGCCTTCTCTTTGCCCTTCTCCATTCTTCTCCCTTCCTGTTTTCATTTGGTGCATAGTCTATTTTTTCATCATCTTCTTTCCCTCTCCCATTAAATCTTTGATTTTTTTATGATCTGAGTCCTTTCATGACTACACCAACAAGCCTGCCAGAAGTATTTAGCAAGCAACAGTGTTTTCTCATTCCTGAGAAGCACCAACACTTCAGTTATTCCACCTCAGAAACATCAAAAATCCAGAGGAGTCTTTATTCCCCTTCTCTCTTCCACTTTCAACCTTTCTTGGACTCAAAGCATGAGCCTGAATCAGAAACCTCATTACTGGTATCATAAGGAAGAGCTACAATAGAAACAAGGAAGCACCTACAGTTCAAAGATCCCATTATTACTTGCCATAACCAATGTTGGCATTTCAAGAAGTATTTCTATTATTCCCAAGTCTTACAGGTGATGGAGATGTTTAACCCTGACCCCCAGTCTCCAGCAAACATACAGACTCTGCACAAAACCACAAAACCACTAGTTTTAACTACAGCAGGGGAAAATAAAATCTTAAAAGATCAAGTAGTTAAATAACAAAGGCCCAAAGTCCCCCAGTACTTATTTCCATGGGTTGGAATCTCTTAATTGCATTTTGGAAGAAAAGGAGGTTTATGATATGCAATTCCAGAACTGGCAGTAACACTGTAAAAGGAAACATTTGACTATTCTGCTCATCAATATTACTGCAGACTTACAGGAAGCATTACGTTGGCATTTTTAGGTGATGGGGAAAATTATCCTGTAGCAAACCAGATTCTTGCTTAACTAAAGGCAGAGAGAAACAGGTACATGGAATTCAATTCCTCTCATGTGGAATTGCCCATGCAACCTGCCATAGCAGAATGAGAGTAGTATTGGTTTCAACTGATGAATTTAGGAATCTAAAATATCTCCTAGTTATATATGAACCAGGAAGAACACAGCCTGAGCGTGGAGATCCCACCTGCAATTTTTTGTTTTACACTGGCACACCGCCAAGCTCAAGAAAATTAAATCACAGAACATTCTGAGCTGAAAGGGACCCATAAGGACCAGCAAACCCAACTCTTGGCTCTGCCCAGGACAGCCCAAGAGTCACACCATGTGTCTGAGAGCCTTATTCAAATGCTTCTGTCACTCTGTCAGGCTTGCTGCTGTGACCACTTCCCTGGGGAGCCCATTGCACAGCCCAAACATTCTCTGGGTGAAGAGCATTTTCCTAATGTCTTTTCCAAAAATCTTCCCTGACCTGGCATCATGCTGTACCTGGAGTCCTGCCACTGGTGACCAGAGAAGAGATCAGCATCTGAACTTGTCTGCAGTTTGAAACATTTCCCTTCCACATTTCTTACTCTAGATATACACATTTTGTAATAAGATTATTGTTTAACAGTTCTCCTGAACTTTCTATAAACAAGTCTAATATTGGACCTCACATTTTTCACAAGTTAAATAGGTTTTCTATGAGTTCAGAGTACCCTAAATTGTCAGTATCTTAAAGAAACAACCAAAAGCCCTTGAAACCAAGATAGTTACAGCTTTGATTCTGGCAACACCTTTCCAAATGCTTAACTTCAGCACCAGAATTTGTCCACTCTCCACAGGATTGCTTGCTTTACTAAAGTGAATGCATGGTTTATGTGCTTGCAGAATTAGGGTCTAAGTGAAGAGGAACTGCATGCGGAATATTTTGTTATCTCAGTGTTGCAGCTCTTGCAATTATTACAAGTTGCCTGATATTTGTTTTTCTTCTTCCAAATCACAAGAGCTTTAAGAGCTTGAAGAATTGAACCATAACAGCTCAAAAACCCAGATGTAAATAAGAAGAATTTATTTTAAAATGCTATGGTTTTTTATAGCAACTTTCTGATTTTAAAAATTACATGAGTGTGCTGCAAGGACTGATCTCATTTCTCAGTTTGCAGATGGATTCTGATCTGGGGAACTTCCATGAAGTACAGCATTTAATCATTTCCCCCAACCCCCACTAACCTTTTAAATAAAGCAGCATTACAAAAACCTTGAATGGAACTTCCTAGAACAATGGCAAGCTGTAAATAGAGTATTTTTCAATTAAAAGATAAAAAAGATACATTGCTTGAACAGGAGCAAGGCCAGTGTGGATTCCAGTAGTATTTGTTCAAACTTTATATTTTCCAATCAAAAAGAAAAAAAAAAAGTAAAGAAAAAAACACCCATAGATTTGACACTATTTTTCAGTTCTGTAATCAACAAATAGAACAAAAATATTGACCTTGATTTTGCTGTTTCTCCTTAACTCCAGCACTGTCCTTACTTTTTTACACTCCTACAGCTCTTGGGGCACGTAGAAATAACAGTTGTCCTTGATACCACATGAAATTCAAACAGCTCTTTCAGACTTTAGGAGGTGGAATCCTTCACAGAAGAAATAAAAATAACTGAGATCTTACTGTAAACACTTGTCAAATTAAGCATTCAATAACAAAATAGGAAATATCACATACAGTTAATCTAGACCTTTTTGTTTTGGTTTGGTTTTTTGCATCATTCTGTGACCAGCCAAGTCTAGAAAAAGTCAGCAAGAGTGTGAAGGCAAACTCTCCCAAAACCTTCTACTAGTGTTGAAACTGGGAAGAGAATCCAGATTATACTTAACCAAAGGTGTTCAAAATTAAGCATTATGTGGAATTTCAGCTACTTACTAAGGTTGCAATTGCTGATGCTCCAATAAAAACTTAAATATTGAAAGGGCTACTACTAAAAACAGATTTTTGAAGACAACTGATGAGACACTAGGAACAAATGACAATTTTGGAGACTAGGTTTTGCCCAGCCTACATTTGTAATCCACAGAAGAACAGCATCATTTCAAATTCTTGGAGTTCAAAAGAAAGAAATACAAATTCACATCATATTTTAGGGGGGGAAACAAGAATGGTCAAAGAACACTGATTTCTTCTGTAGATGCTTTTTTTCCATATCAGTTTCAGCTTTAAGACAAGGTCCCCTGAAACCCAAATGGATTGAATGAAACACCATAAACCTTCCCATCGCTGCTGATACTGCAAGTGCTCCAGAAATAGATTTGAACTCTGAACAACTTTTTCCCTTCCCTTCTCCCAGCAATCTCCCCTGCACAGTACTACTGAAGCCCCTGTATATTAAATAAATTTAGAATCTACTTTTTGAATTCCCCTGTGGCAGGAAGAAAATAAAAAAAAAAAAAAAAAAAAAACATTCTATGAATCCTTAACTGTGTATTGCTATGGCAACAAACATAATTCAGAACTTTTAAAGCAATTTCTAATGGGAAGTATTTATACAGACAAGTTAGTACATGGCTTTAAAACAGTCAGAAATGCATAATCAATCAGGAGGGATTACTGACAGAAAAGACGAAATTCATTTCAAATATAATGCTAAAAGATTTAAACCACGACTCTTTGACCTGGTACTTAAACAGGACAACAATGAGTATAGAAATGCTTCCTTGACCAGGCAAGTGAAAAACCACAGATTTGGGCACTGAAGTATAGAAATTCTTATGACGATCAAGCAATGAATTCAAATAAAAAGGCTGTAAAATAGCACTTCCTCCTCTGCTTTGATCTTCCATAGTATTTACAGTTATACTTCAGTGCAATTTTCAGTAGCACAGAAACTCTTTGTTAATTTTCTTAACCAACAGATTAAGATTAAAAAGAAAGATTGTTTTCTAGGAAAAAAAAAAGCAAACAATGGGCTGTGACTCCAGATGTAAGAGCTCTACCAATAACTCTGGATCAAGATCAGCACCATTTGGTCATATTACAGCTGTTTGCATTTCCCATCTACATCATGAGATGATGTAGTTCTATGTCCAACTCTCCTTTTTTGTTAGGTCATGAACTTTTCCTGTTCATGAAGAGCTGTTTGTACAACATGGTTGTAGAGGGACAATGCACATATTTTCAGTTGGGATTTCTGACTGTTATGATCTGCAGGTTTCAAAATGTGCATCACAGTTAAAAGACTGGTAATAAAATTAAGCATTTACTGTGGACCTAATGATCCAAAATCTGTGACTGCAATAATCTAAATAATATTTAGAGTAGACCTGAGAGAAAAATGTGACAGCATGTAAGCACAAATGGTTTTGATTGGTAAGCTTCATCTGTGTTAGACAGAGAACAGTGACTGCCTGTCCACAGCCTGCTCATAACTGGGGAAGCTGAGAAATAATCTGTGCTATCATAACTTTGAGGGGCTTTTTTGCTCACCCCGTCCTTCCCTTTCAATTTTCAGGAGAGCCAAGTCTAAAAACAAGGTGATAGGCATACAGTGCACAGCACTGCTTAAATGGGATTTTGTTTAGAGAGACTTTGCCTCAACAAAAAGGGTCAGAGAAACTCTTTATTAAACAATTTCCACAAGCTACCTTAAGATCACCATTGTTTTATACTATATATCATTATATATCACTGTTTCTGATTCAACAATGAATATTTTTAGAAGACCTAAAAGCTGAGGCATTCTACTATGCTTTCAACAGCAATTCCAACTGTTCAAAAGACATTCCAAATTCTTACTTAAGCCAGATATCAACATCTACATGTGAGAAAAACTCCACAGCAAGGCAATTCCAATACTACTATATCAGCAGGATGAAGGGAATGTAATCCTTAGAAGAATGTAAAGCACAGAGACTTTAAGTTCAATTAGCAGTATATGGAAGACAGGATTTGCATCAATGCACCAGTGGCCTTGCTGTAGCACCCTCTACTAACCTCATCTAGAATTCACACCATGGGAGAGCCCAAAGGACAGCATCTGCCTCAGGAAACCACTGTACTATATAAGCATGTATTTTCTTCACTACCAAAATTATTACATTTCCATCATTAATCTAACCAAGATGACAATAAATGCATGCACAATGATTCAACTACAGCAAATCTGCAACTCATTCTGCTCCAAATCTGCAGTACCAGGAACTTTCTCAGGTGCCTTTATTTGACAACACTGCTTGTTATGGTGGTCCCTGATGAAGTTTTCCCTTTCACAATTAATACAGCAAGCACTGGTTAAAATACTGCCTTTTAAATGGCACAAATAATAGCTGTAAGAAAAGGCCAGCAGGAAAAATTTTCCTGACTTGAGAAATCTGTTTCTAAGATAAAATAATTCTCATATGTTATAACAGATGCTGAGAAATGATTTTTTTTTTTTTAAAAAGCCCGTTTACATAGGACACACGCAAATACATTTTTTTTTTTTTTACTTCCTCTGCAGCTGCAGCTAAGAAATTGTTCCCAGATCTTTGCTGAGATAGTTGGTGATTATCATGTGCAAATAAAAGAAACAAACATCAACACACTGTATGCCACATTAAGTTCTATTCCTGCTAAAACCATTAGGGGACAGTAACACAGTCGAATGAATGGCAAAAAGACACAATATGAACTGAAAAGAGTGGGGAAATTTTACACTATTGAAAAGACAATACAAATGAACCCCAGTAAGGACAGTGTCAATTACATGTTTCTGCCAGTGATCGCGGTTCCCTTGTCAATTCTATACAATCAACATTCATCACTGCACAGTTCTGGCTTTCAGCATCTCATCACTGTTATTTTAGAAAACTTTGTATAAATGAATGCACACTTTACAATTTTACCCAATTCTGATTCTAAATTTCTATTCTGACCTCATTGTATGAGGAGAAATAATATCCTCTACTTTTTTATTTAAAAATAAAACCAACTGTCAATTTAAGAACACAACTGTAAAGATGACTTGATGAAGTATAGAACGAAGCATTAGAACTAGCTCAGAAGAAAAAGCCCATATGGGGAATAAAAGAAGCTTAACTTCGTAAAAAGCACAATGCAGCATTTGCAAAAATAGACTGGGCTGTTCTTACCCCCTACTTCCATATGGGAGGTCTTCAGTCCCAGAGCAATCAGGTATTGAGTGGGCTGCAAATCATACTTCTGTAAATGCATCAAACACGATTTTGTTTCTCTTTATGCTTCAAAGATTCTCTCATATTCATGTTGCTTATTTTTAAAGCATGTGCCTACACTTACATAAAATTCATTAAGGAGAGAGTAACTCAACAAGTACATTTATTTTGGAGTTATTTTTATTTTGCCTCTTCCATTTAGACCCTCACCATCCATTTTTATCCTGGTAAGCCAATGAGGAAAGGTCAGTGAGCAAGGGAGTCAATTTGGTATTCAGCTGAGCTCCACATTAAAGATAAAACTGACAGCTGTAAGATGATAAAGGGTAACTCATTTTCACTTGGTTAACTTCTGTGGACAAAAGTTGGTACAAAGCACAGAAGAAACACCAACTTTCCTCCAAGAAGTCAGATAAGCTTACAAGAATCAGTGCTAGCAGTAAACAGATAAGAATCAGACTAGTTTGTCTACCTGGGGACATTGAGAAAAATCAATCAATTCATGTTAACTACACATGTGGAATTTGAGTAGATTAACTAGACTACATTTAGGGACTGTGTGATCATGCTTGCTCAGAATCACAAGCTCTACTTGGTTTGAAACCAATTCAACTGGAAAAAGAAAGTACCCACAGAACAGATTTAATCAAGTTAAACTAGCTTCTTCAAAATGGACACATTTAGTGATACAGCTCTGTTTTCCAGAGTTGCCATGTATGCAATCCTTGACCTCACACATAAAATTTTTACAGAAGCCCTGGCTCAAGGATTGCCTATCCTTTACTGCTCACTGCTTTAGGACATGGAATTGGAACTCACTGAATGAGAGCAAAATGTACATCATAGAATCACACAATCATTCAAATTGGAAAAGACCTCCAGGATCATCAAGTCCAAGCTCTGACCCAACACTGCCACGCTGCTAAGTGCCATGTTCAGGTGTTTCGTGAACACTTCCACAGATGGTGACTGCCAGAGATGTTCCAGCGCTTGACAACCTTTCAGTGAAGAATTCTTTTTTATTTCCAAACTGAACCTTCCCTGGAGCAGCTTGAGGCCATTTCCTCTTGTCAGCAGTTGCCTGAGAGAAGAGGCTGATCCTCACCTGGCTGCAGACTTTCAGGCAGCTGTAGAACGAGAAGGTCACTCCTGACCCTCCTCTTCTCCAGACTAAACACCTCCAGCTCCCTCAGCTACATCTCATGGGACTCACTCTCCAAACCCTTCACCAGCTCCACTGCCCTTCTCTGGACACACTCCACCACCCCAGTGTCATCCTTCTTGTGAAGGGGCCCAGAAACGAACACAGAATTGCAGGTGTGGCCTCACCAGCACTGAGTACAGGTGGGCAGTCACTGCCCTGGCTCTCCTGCCCATACTACAGCTGCTACAGGCCAGGATGCCACTGGCCTCCTTGGCCACCTGAGCACACCTGGCTCATGTTCAGCTGCTGTTGACCAGCACTCCCACGGCTTTTTCTACCTGGGCTGCTTCCCAGCCACTCTTCCCCCAGCATGTAGCACTGCCTGGGGTTGTTGTCATCATAGAATGGATTGGATTGGAAGGGGACCTTGAAAATTATCTGGTTCCAACCTCCCTGCTGTGAGCGGAGACACCTTCAAGCAGAGCAGATTGCTCAGAGCACAAGACCCAGAACAAAGTCCAAGGAGAACACATCCACAGCCTTTCCCTCATCCACTTGTTGCATCACCTAGTCATACAAGTAACATTCAGCCACAACCTTAGCTAGCAAGACCAGCAAAACTTTTCCTTCCCAGAAGAAGCACCAAAAATCTCCCTGTGGGTTTCAAGAGTCCTGAACCACCCTGCAAACAGATGCAACATGCCTGTAGAATGCACCTGAGGTACACTGGGTACATGCACATTCAGGTTTCAGTGGCCAAGTACACAAGAATCAGGTGCCCCAGACTAGTCAGTGCATTGCTGATGAAACCTGCAGACCACCCTCTGCTTGTTCCTACGCTCACTAAATCTGGGGTTTGTTTATTCACAGAAGCTGTGATCACACCTCCTAACTGTGGCTTTTATCTGCCATAGCTTCGCATAATTTCACACATGCAATCACTTACACGGGTTTCAGATACCCTGGCTCTGCCCAGCAACTTCCATGTGAAGTCAAAAGAGACAAATTATGTCCTCACATGTTGGCTTGGATGTGAAAGACTGTACATACTTCAGTTGTATCTATTTATAATGCATGTGAGCATATGCACATAATTAAAGGCATAGCACCACAGTGACACCTCCAGTTGCATCTTCTTTTTTCTCAGACAGATTTTAAGCCTCACAATATGGAGTCTAAGTGACAAATAAATCCATATTTCTCTCAAACATACCTATGGTTTCTAGATCCATATGCAATACCGACTACTGGAGCAGAAGGCAAGAACATGGATTTAATGAAATTTTCTTTCCAATAACTTTGACTTTTCTTCCTCTATAGTAATACAGAAGACAAGGAATATCTTTCAAATATACTTCATTTCCAAGTACCAGAACAACAGCTGCCTGTTTGATTATTCATTATCCTCTTTCATTCTCTTAAAGAACTTATATTTTAGTGATTTTCATGTTCTTAAATTAAACTCGGTAATTTACAAAAACATCATTGACGAAGCACCGAACTTTTAAGATTAGGGGGGAGGATTTTCAAATGCATGGACGTAAATCAGGAATTAAATTCCATCTGAAAGCCATTGGGAATAAGTCTACCATCTGAGGCCTGTGTCTTCAGTGAAGATGTTCCAGCAAGAACCTAAGATAACATTAGTCCAAGCACTACTCTAGTTCAGACAGCCTTAGCCCAGGCTTGGAAGGTTGTATCTGGAGCACTAAGTGCACCTGGTGACTTGGCTGTCATTGCTGCTTTAGCATCTCCCCTGAAGAAAGGAGCTGGGGCTCAGGCACTCGCTATCCAGTGCTGTCAGGTCATGGCTTAAGCAAGCATTGACAGAAGCAAAGGTATCTCCAGCTTCAACACGGATCTCCCATGTATGGAAGGCAGGCCTTCAGCACAGGGCAAAAAACTGACTTTGAAAACCTTTGTTGCACAAGAAGACACATTTGAATCTGACTAATACAACAGAATCGTGAGAGAATCTGGCTTGGAAGGGACCTTGAAGCTCATCAAGTCCAGTCCCCTTCCATGGGCAGGGACTCCTTTCATCTGACCAGGTTGCTCAGAGCCCCATCCTACCTGGCCTTAAACACTTTCAAGGATGGAGCATCCACAACTTCTTTGGGCAACCTGTTCCAGTGCCTCACAACTCTCACAGTAAAGATTTTGAGTAATATATGAAACATCGACTGAAAACTTCCCCAAATTTTAACAGTCCTAGTACCACTCTCCTATCAATATTCTACTAAAAACATGGCATTTACTTAGATATCCAGAAGGCACACATTATTAAGGGTGCATCCCTCAATTCCTATGCACAACAGTTGTTGTTATTCAAAAATTCATCTGTGGCTGAGGAAAGACATTTAGATTTCTTTCTGTTCTTCCTGTTTCACTGAATTCAGACCTTCAGAGGATTATCAGAAAAAGACTAAATTCCTCTCCTCTGCCCAACAGTCTCCAGCCCTTCTATAATGAAGATACACTTTTATAAGTAAGAGAAGGGAAAAGGTTATCATGGGCTATCTTGGATTCACAGACAAAGAATTAATAGTCATATTCATGTGGAATAAACCTCTATCAAAAGAAAATTCTGTAACAAAACTGCATATCAATACTGCCTTTACTAACAGGACAGTAAACTCAAGTGAACTGTTACTTAGATCAAAACACAATTAATCTAAAAACTCCTTTTTTACAATACAATAAGGAATAGTAACACAGCAGAGTAGTCAAGACCACAGTATAAGACCATTTACAAAGGCACATAAGTATTTCAAGGTACAAAACACCATTTTTTCTACACATCTCACAAATCCAAAATTAGGCAGAATTACAGATTAAATTTTTCCTGTTCTAGGAGTAGGTCAGAACAAGCCAATCTACTTGCTGACGACTGTGTCTACTCATATGAATAAATGATAAAACTCACCAAGATGTCACAGATCAAAAGATCAAATGCCCTCTTGCTTTTGACATCTACAGCATGGTAAAACAATGTACTAAAATAATTCCTAACCATTTCTGTCTGTACAAGACAGAGTTAAGTCTTATCACTTCAAATACTCTGATGCTCTCCTGCAGCAAGGAATAAACACAAAATCTTCACGTTAATGAAAAAGAATTGCAATATGTGACTGTCTGATTATCTGCAGACAATCATATTTGATAGGTATGCCAGATAGGATATTCTGGTTTATAAGACAATTCCTTGGCATTATATACCATCTATATAAATAATTTCCCCTGAAAGAAGTTGTGGTAAACAGCTTCTACAACACAGGCACACTGCAGCAATGTGCATATGCATAGAAGGAAGAAAAGATAAGGTTGCCAGCTTCAAAGACGAGAGGGCAGAAATGGAAGCTTACTCACAAGTCATACATACTGGAGGTGTGAGGTAGGAGGGAAGAATAACAGCTCATCCTAAAAACAAGGATCACTGCACATTCCCAAAATTAATGTGGCACTGGATATGAAAATAATAATAAATAAATATATATGAATATCTAAAAATAAAAGATCCAGAAAGATGTCTTTGATCTGAATAAAAAAAGGTTACATCATTAACCGCTAAGACAAGGCAAGACAGAAAGGCAGATCAAAATTTTTCATATAAAGGGATCAGGATAAATAATTTCAGTGACTGAAAAGTGCATTGCACCATCAGTAAAATGAATATTGAATAACAGTTATAACCATGCCAACTCTCAGACAGGGAAACCAATCTTGGCAAAATCCCCAGCATAAACTAAATGCATATCTTTTAAAACTTTTAGTCCTGGGAAGCATTCTAGAAAGTTGGATTACAATATCACTTTCTTTTAAACAATTGTATGTTATAGATCTGACAGGCTCTGCCAGTAACAAATACACTCACCCACTCACCAACTGTGGATAAGAAACTCTGCAAGGCAAATGGACACAAGATTTATTGCCTTCTGCAAATCTTAGATTTTCATTTACATACATATCTACATATATCATAAGGCTGCAAAAATACTCAAAGCCCAGCTGTAAGACTATCACTCCCTGGAGCAAGAAAGGCAGCCTGAGACAACAAAAAGGGTGTGAGAGATTATTTTTGCTTTTTGAAGCAGCCTAACTTTGCCTTTTCAAAACCAGACACAGGCCTTCTTCCACAAAGCCACAGCTCCCCTTTTTATCTCCTGAATTATAGTATTTAACAGAATGACCACCATTACTTGATGAAGTTTTCACTTCCTAAGGGAGCTCAACTTGGCTGACTGAAGAACAGAATTTCAGAAATCACATCAGACATAAAAGAGATGAAAGGACCTACCCCACGGTACTCTGTCAAAAATGCTACAGAAGCATCTCCCATTGCATCAATATTTCATGTCTTCTGGCCCCTGAGAGAAAAGTTGCACAGTATCCCCAACAGTAAAACAACACTGTTGTTTTTTTTTTTTGTTTAAACAAATGGAACACTACCTTAAGAATCCCTGTATATCAGAAAGCTTTCCAGAACTACTGCCTTAGTTTCCCATCTTTTGCTCCTGTCATGAATCATACCTACAGTACCAGTTAAATCTTCCCTTTAGGTATCACATATTGCTTCAAGACTAACAATTATTTCTGTTCTGTTTGCTTTACTATAAAGCTTCACAGAATGCTATGTATATACAGGTAATAATCTCCCTTCAGCTTCGTTGATCAAATTCTGAAATTATTTCACTAACAAACATCACTTAATGATATACAAGATAAGCCAAATTACTAGGTTTTCCTTTTAAGCTTCTGTGGAAGCAGTTTCTTTCCCATGACCACTGGCAAGTTTGTTTTGTCTAGTAATTGAAATAGTACATCATATTGCTTAGTTTTCTCTAAAGCACAACCAAGTCTTAGTGCTCATAAAACAGGCAGCAGTACTGGAAAACCTAAGTACACTAAGAGATCAGGTCAACCTTCTCATAGACACTTAAATTGGCTGGTAACTTTCATTTCACAACAGCAACAAAACAATTCCCCTTCTTTGAGTAGTGCCAGGTGTCCTTGCCCTCCCCTCACTGCTGGAGCTGCCCTCTGCAAGCTGTGGTACTGCATGTCCCAATCTCTAATCTTACAGGCTCTCTGCACACTGCCAGCAAACACCACTGAGTGGGACTCTCCCAAATGCATTTTGAAAAGGCACCCTCACACACTGCAGTGATACTGAACATGAGTTCTGGATCTCCTGTCTCATTTTCCAAACTGAGTCTCTCCTCCCACTCCCCGGTTTCTCCACACTGGCAGAGAAAGGCTGCTGTGGTTCCAGCTGCCTGCAACTTAATAAAAGTCATTAGGCAAAAGCATGTATTTCCATTGCTACAAACAGAACACTCAGGAAAGTACTGCATGAACAGAGAGAAAATTAAGGGCTCATAAAATACAACTGAGGAAAAGTAAAACATTTATAAGATGTGCTTTCGGAGTTAACAGGGATTTTGCTGTAAAAATGTTCCTAAAGTCTAACAGTCTTAACTCAATAGTTAATTAGCAAAAAAAGCTGGTCTGCCTGGCTTAATGTAAATTGTACCATGAGTAAGAGGTAGAACTGGATGATTTTCTGGGGTTCCTTCCAACCCTAATTATTTGATGAATCCATGAAAAACATTAAGGGAGTCATAAGATTTGCTGCTGGACATCTAGAGGCCTGGAATTACAAGATCATCAACATTTCCATGACATCTTTAAAATGCCACTGCAGAAAGAAGGGAAGACTAACAATTTTGGGGAAGCTCTTCCAGGAGTCTCACCATACTGACAGAAAGATCCATACACCTTGGTAGACAAAGCTGGCTCTATCTAAACATGATGCTTAGAAACAATAAATGAGCTTGTAGAGAACTTGCTACTCTAAAAATACTTTTTGCCTTCTATTTTTGTTCTACTCTTAAAACTGTTTAAGGTGACATTATATACATGTTTGGATGTGTATTTCTAAAAGAGAAAATAATCAAAGTAGGAGAACGTAGCTAAACCCAGTGGCTGGTCAGAGGCACTAATACCAGGACTCAGGATTTTGAAATTCCACTACTGGTGAAGACATAGGATTGAATCTTTGAGACAATAAAGGGAACTGAGATATATATGCCCCTCACATCATGAAATCCAGCTTCCAGGAAAGACAGTGGAAATGTGGGGCCATGGTAAGTATATTAAAATACAATACACAACTGTGGTATATAGTTTCTTGCTCCTTCTTTTAATAGCAGCATTTCTGTGTTCATATTCAGGAAGTCATAAGGACTTAAAAGAATCAGCATTACTACGGACTTGTCTGTCTAACCAAAATGATGAGGTTGACTTATCTGTTGCAAATAAATTTATTAACATAAGGCAAATTAATAAGACTTTTTAAAAAATAACTTAGAAATCCATTTCTAGTTTTCTGTTTGTCTCTGAAGAGGGGATATATAATGAAACTCAGTCAAGTCAGACTAAGTTTCATATTGTCAGTGTGGCAGTATTTGGGTTTAAGACAGTAAGAATTCTGTCATCCTCTAAAATAAGGTTATTACTAGCACAATTTTTTACAACTCTATTGGCTTTTGTACTTCTTATTTTAAGGGAAACAGCTTCTTTTACAGCACTTACATAGAGGCCCATTTTAAAGCTTACATATTCTCTTGGCTTACTTTAAGGATAGATGAAGTTGGCAGCTGTCCATTGAGAGAGTTAGGGGCAGTAAAAAAAACCCATGACTTACATTGCTCATTATTCATTAAACACAGCTATCATCCACCAGTAAATGGGCAAACTGGCAGGAATGATGACACTAATTCCATGCCAGCCTGCTGGAGATGAAAGGAGCACTCCTCCCTGCTCCAGGAAGTAAAGCTAAAACCTTTTGGTGCTTTCTCTTGTTACGAGAAACACTGTCAAAAGCCACAAGTAATTCCAGTTAAGAATGCCCAGGGAAAAAAAAAACAAAAAATGCCATGATGCCTACTGATTCTTATGAATGAGTAAAGTACAAGTGCTGGCAAAGTTCACTTTCTGGTATCACACATTTAAGATACTGGCACAGGTGACAGAAACCCCTGGTATACAGATCCCAAGAACTTGAGTTCTTGCAGATCTGCTGGGCCCACTTTTTCCAACCTGTGCACTTAAGCTTTACAGTCTTTAACTAAGAATAAAATCTTCAAAAGTGTCTCTAGAATAACAGATATCATCCCAGACTTCTGCAAAAATCAAGCAAATTTTTAATGCGGAAAACATAATTTTGAAGGTGGGACTTAAAAGCATTTACATTCACACTTCTGTAATGCACATGTACAGGGAACAAGTAGAGCTCAACTTTTCCTCTCTAAATGTGATCCACTGATAACCATGCCTCCTCCAGGAGAACTTAAAATGTTACAGTGCAATTAATACTGAAGAATAGCTCAGCTCATCAGTGCAGCCCCACAGATCAAGATGATGACAAACTTCAGCCCTTCTTAAAGAACTACCTTGCCTTTTATTTTACCACTTCTATTACTCTTCTCATTGACCCCATCATCACTAGCCCAGAGAAAAAAAACACTTCAATCTAGTAGTGAACAAGACTTATATACTTCTTAGAAGAAAAAAATTGTGATGTACAAATCACCACAATAGTTACTCAGCTCTTTGAAGTGTTAGTAATATATTCTGCACACTTACATTTCATTTAAATAGCTCATGATAACAAGCAGAAATTCTCCTACTATGACAGATTCATGAAGAGGCATGAATCTGGAGTGATTAATCAGGACCAATAAGTATTGTAATTCTGTATTTAAACAGTTTTTAAAACTGTAAGAAAGAGGAGAAAGTGTGATAAATATAATTTTTTTTTTTTTTTTTTTTGCAAATGAAAGCAATAAAGCCTTACTTGAGCAATTTTAGAGAGTATACATGTTGACTCTGGTTGGAAAATATACAAAACTTTTAACACAAGGTCTTGTTTCCATTCATTTCTATGGAAATGAAATCCCAAATCTGAGAAAATCCCAAATCTGAGGGGCTTTCTATGCTAGCTATCTCCCCACCCTGTGAATTTGTTCACATGTGTTACACCATGCTTTGCAATTTTAAATCTCCTGGCATAAGGAGATCACTTGCAAAATTTCATCACTACTGGTTCAGCTTTGTACATATCCTGTCATTAATCACTGAGCAGCAAGTGTTTGACCACTTCTCAACACACAACATGCAGCCTAATCACTGAGGTCAATCAACATGCCAATCCCTTCAGGTGTCCAAATATGTTTTAAGAAAAGACATGGATTAGAGTCAAAGCCACTCAAAATGCCTAAACAAAATATTTCAGCCTGTAAAATAAAAAAATTACATTTTTGACAGCAAAGTACCGTAGACGTTGATTGTGTCAGAACATTCTTCAGAACAATATGTTCATTAAAGTTCCAAGCTGCCAAGTCACGTCATATTTAAAGGTAAAATATCTGCTATCTCCTCCAGGAAATGCCTGCACAAAATGTTTCACCAGCAGCCACACAGGCAACTTTAATTCTGACATGCCTTAAAGTGCTTTGGTTTTCATCTTTTGGTCTTTCACATTTTGTAATGTGACACACCTTTGAGCAACCTGACAGTTCAACAATACCTGTATTGCTACTGGATTCCTAAATACCTATGTTTATTGTTTCATTATTTTTCCTTTAGTGACACCAAAATATATTAAAAAAGATGAGAACTTAACCATGCTAAACTCAGCATAAACACTCTAGGGGTAGTCATTTTATCTCTCTATTTTGTATAAATTTCAGTACATATTAATTTTAAAAAGTCCTCACAAACAGTAACATCCAAGAAATTCCAACACCGATTACCTTCTTTCATTCAACTGATTTTTCCTTTCACATAGCTTGACATTGGTTTGTTTTTTCAACAGCTGTTTTTAGCAGCAGAACACATTTCTGGCACAGACAATCAGCTACAAACTTGGGATCTCAGGTGTCCATAACACTGACCAACATTATCTCTGAAGTAGTGTTCCCTGTGTGGAAATCTGGAGAGAAACAGAGCTACTATACAAAGCTGAGTAGAAAATTTTCTCCTTCAACATGCAGCTGGGTAATAGTCACATAGCATGAAATGTGAGGGAACAGAGCCCCTGGAGCTGCTTTTAGCCCCATGGCTCAACCAGAGCCCTCTTGCAATACCTAAAGGAAAGAATAATTGTTATAGGTGTATTTTTCCATCATCTGTGTCTACATTTCCTAAGGAATAAACTAAGAAAATCTGAGAAAGTACGTGCTGGAACTACTGCAAAGTTTAAAGACTTTCAGCAATATCTACAGCAATAGGTGGTCTGGAAAGGTTAAAATTTCCAAAGATCATACAAGTCAAACGCACGTGTCATCAGAAACCTCATACAATCTCCAGCCTACATGGAAACAGTTTCTTCCTCTCAGATGAGAACATGGCCACCTCACACTGATCCCCACATCAGTCACTTCCAGGCAAAATTATCACAATTAACTGTAATTAGGTCAGAAAATGGAAGCAATTTCTTCAAAATCTCTGTCCCAGCTTGGCAGAACACAGCAGCTTTCTTGCCTGCAAAAGACTTGCCTATTGTCAATGCACAGCCCAACTGCAAGGGAGTGTTTCACAGAGCCCCCCAAACCCATCTCTGCTGCTGTTCCAGGTCCCTGGCAATGGGGCAAACACAGCTCCAACACTCTGTTTCCCCATCTTTGAGCCTGTCATGGTCTACCAAACAAAAAAACAAAAAAAAAAACAAAAAAAAAAAAAAAAAAAAAGAAAAAAAAGAAAAAAAAAAGGACATTTTTCCCCAGCTAGTAAAAATTTCAAAATACCATAGATAATAACAGTCAGGAATAAAAGAGACATTCACGGGTATCAGCCATATACTTACCATCTGAAGGAGGTAACACTGATTTTGCCTTTATTCCACACCATTAGGAATCACAACATTTAGAATATCTCACAAGATGACCAAAAAAAGGACTGTAAATGTACAGTAACATATCCAAGAGCCAAAAAGTCCAAACAAAAACCCTTTCCCCAACCAATGTAGGATAAAGGCACAATATTCTAGAAAGGCTCTTGAGGACTTCGTTACACTGATTCGTCACCCTCAAGAATGGTCACATATGACAGTGACTGACAGTACAAAAAGTCCAAAGATGAGTTAAAAATCTTGAGTGACACAAAATTCACAAAAGGAAGTCATTCAACAAAGCAAGCCCTTGTCTGCTAGATTTCTGGCTTGTATACTGTGGATGGACAAGAGTTCACAAACAGCTGGACTGATTACAAAGATCAAGAACAAGAAAACAAAGAAAATTTAAATACCTCTAAAAGGAGAGATTTTATTTTTTTCCTAGTGAAATGAGCAAAAGCTTCCAAAGCAAATCTCAAGACAACAGCATACATGGAAGTTGATGTTTATGTGCTTTTAAATGCTTTGCTTGGTCCAGCTAGTGCTTAACACACACATGCATCACCACTCATCCCAAACTCATGAAACATTAGTACTTCTTTTACAAATCTCTACTTGTATGCCAGCAGTGGTCAAGTATGCCTAAGGGTGCTGTTATCTATCACTTTCTGGATGTGTACTGATACCAGTCTTGACAGAGTGATCTCAGGTTTTAAAGAGCCTGAAATCATCACAAAGGCAGCCTGGCCATGATTTTAAAATAATATAATCTGTAGAGTAAGCAGGCAGTAATCACTTCACTTTGTCCTCCACCGGGCACGAAAATATATCTGCAAACTGTTGCTTTTTCCCCTGCAGTAGTCCTAGTATTTGCCTAAATTAGTAAGGGCATTTTATCCAAGAGGACAAAACCTTAGTCATTCAAGCAGGATCATAAAATTTACAGTCTGAAAATTGACAGCACCAGTTATCAACTTTATGAAACTTTTATTAACAGTAGTTGAAAAACGCACCATTAACTAAACATATCCTTTCTTTTGTGTTTTACAAAAATCCTTTACAAGTTCCCATGCAGAACATAAGGAATATTTACACACCCAGCATCCAGGCCAGCTGTTACCCCAACAGACCACCTTTCTTTAAGCTATGGTGCTTATTAACTTGGTTCAAATACTCACTTACAAGGGAACTCCTGCCACAGATTATCCCCAGCTTCTAATATCAACTTGAAACAGTAACAGAATCCATGAGATGAAGGCAGTGCTTTAGCTGTGAACCTTTACCAATACACCAGGGAGTGGATTGCTGAACTTGTGGCTAATTACTGATTGGTATGCTGGTTCTGCATGTAAAAATGGCTATTACTTTGGCATGGACAGCGACAGCTACAATTAATAGACAGAAAAACAATTCTTGGCAAGGGAAAGCAAAACATGGCCAAACATGCTAATGCAGCAGTCTGTTCTTGAATTCCCAAATCTGGACTAAGTAAATGTTTTTTAAGCTTCTACAAGGTGAAAAGAAGAACAAAAAAAAAAAAGGAAAAAAGAATGCAGTATTTACAGCCACTAAGGTTCTCAACTTCTTTTAAAACAAAGCTTTTAAGAAGAAGCAACTAATCTACCCTGCTCCCTGTTTGTGTTTGCCAATTTAATAGAAAGACGCAAAGCAATCATTGTTCTGTAAGTTAGCAAATCACCCCTTGTAACAGAGGTAATAAATGGAATGGCCCGAGCACACAACAGATGAGCACAAAATACACATCAAAGAGTAATTTTGGCTTGGTCTTGAGTTACTTCATCTATGAAACAAACTTATTTCTTCATCAGCCCTCTGAAGTTTCAAACATAAAATATAAACCAGCTCAGTATTTTTCATTCACATGCAGATGAAACTAAACGCAAATTTTTATAACATGAACAATGCAATTGTTTACAGCAGAAGGAGATCCATTTTGAAGAAAAAGAAAAAATTCTCCATTAGAGATCCATTGCCATTCCTAGGAAAAACATCTCACAAATACAACCAAAAGTCATGTGTGTGCTCCAAGGATAGACAGGGAAAATACTTCCATAAGAGACCATTGAATGAAAAGCTCAAGGAAGAACTTGTGTGGTTTTTAATCCACCATGAAGTTTTTAACAGTGCCAGGATGTAGTTAAAGTGCATCTGAAGGGAATTCCACAGAAATGTGCCTCAATGCAGTTTTACCTGCTAATAAACCTCTCGAGGCTAACAGCAAGTAGTACTGATCTTCTGAACCTGATACTGACTGTGATCTCTGCTTCCATACTGAATTTCAGGGATGGCTGAAAGCTGATCACACACTCCCCAAATACCAGCTGGGGGTGGCTCTAGTCAGATGTCTACCCCAAAAACAGAACATTTAAATCTGAGTTGCTTTGGGATTTAGCCAGTCTTATAGTATTCCTTCTTTCTCCTCCTCCTCCTCCTCTCATTTCTCTCGTGCTCCTATAAAGATAACTCAGGCAACCATATTAAAAACACTGTATGAAGTGACCAATTATCACAAAATATCTGAGAAAACTCACATGAAATTATAAAGGATTTTTTATTGTAACCAGAACAGGACCTGTGTTGCAACTTAATGCTCCAATGCAAGAGAGAAGCAGTAGACTATGTAGTTATCAAGGGAGCAGAATGTCCAAGTTCAGTTATTGATTTTTACTCTGTTCAGAAAAACATCAGGCTAATGCTTTGGTTAGAAAATAAATGCCTTACAGGGAAAAGGAATTTCCTTCTTTCCAGATTCCTGTCCTTTCCAGGACAGTTTCATTTAAATAGCAATAAATGGATTTTAAGAACTCTTACTGAAACATTAACTGTGCTTTTCCTTCAATTTTAAGTCATCATGTGGGATGATAATGTTCTTTTATTGGTAATACTAAGTCTTGGACCAGCCAGAAAGTAAAAAGGAATTTTAGAAGGGTGTTGGGGAAGAGGAACTTCATGTAGCATGCAGCATTTAATCTTGCTAGGGAAGTTAATTTGAAACTTTTAGCTGGCTCCTATTCTCCCACTATCTGCTAGATATAGTTACCTTAGTTTTGTTGAGAAATGTGATGTCCTTTCTTATTCCAACTGACCTACTTTATTCAAAGAACTACTAATAAAATGTGCTACCATATTCTTAAGCTTCTTTGAAGAATTGTGATCATTTGTGCCATTCAGTATTTGCTACTAGTAACCAGAGTACAGGTGCAGCTATCCCTCCAATCTTTTGAGTTGCCATAGTTCCTGATTTGATTCATACTTTTTATTTTCTCTAGGTCTACTGGGCATTTGTGCACTGTTTTCTGAATGGTCTGTGCTTTTAGCCAATACTGCTCAATTGGCTTCCTACAGAAATACCTGGGGGAAAAACCAGGAAACACAATCGATAATACAAGAAAAAACCATCAGTGATCAAAGTGATCAAACAGTAAAACATGAGACCTTCTTTAACACAGAATTTTAAAATAAAGATGGAGATCTCAACATTACATCATTAGATACAGTTTAACCTTTACCTATGGACCCTTAAATTCCTGTAATCAGGAATTGCTGTTGGAATTCTACAGTCTGAATCATCAGGCCAGATAATCAGATTGATTTTTCTGGCATTAGCAAACATCTCATTATGAGGAGAAAAAAAAAAAAAAAAAAAAAAAAAGCAGCAAAACATGAACAATGAAAGGACTAAGAAATGCAGAGAAGAAGTTTTACACCCCACACTCCTAAACAACAAAACAATACAAAAATACCAAGCATGTCCCCTATTATCCCCAACAGGATATCCATCTGGAAAGTTTTACCTTCCAGATGCTTTCCCCTACTATTTCATTGTTCTGCTAATCTCTGAAACTACCCCTAGAGGGAAAACAAAACACTACACAATTTATTGTCATGCTGTCGTTTTAAAAGATGGACAATAGAAAGGGAAATAGATCCTGGACAAGAGTCAGTTTCATTATTAAAACTACAGAAATAAAACCAGAACTGGATCATATTGAAACAAAATTGAATACAAACCCTGTATAAAAATAAATTAATAAATGCAAAAAGCATCTTACAGCAACACAACAGTAAAGTGTATATGCAAAGAATAAAAATCCTAAATAAATGAGAAAGCCCACCTATCTCTTCTCCTCAAACAAAGTTGAATCACATATATCTAGCTAAACCTTTTGACAATTTTTGGTGGGTTGTTTTTTTTTTAACATTGAAATATTAAGTCAGTTAAACCAAACTACTACTACAGCACTTTAGAGAAGTCCACAAAATGTTCTCCCCAGGTTTTGGTAGGATGACAAGGTTTCCTCTTACAGAAATCATCAGCACCCTAAAGAATCCTGTAAGCCTGACAGTGAAGCAACCAGAGGCATTTCGTTCAATTACAGGGAGTTTGGATGGATTTGTAAATCAAGTCCTTTAAACCTGAAAGTGACATTTCCCAGCCAGGTACATGAATGCTGGAGCTTTGAGTCTATTTGGACCACTTCTGGTACCACTGCAGTTCTGTGGCTCTACTGCCTGCTATGATTGGAACACACCGAATGGGAAATTCCAATATAAATATAAATCAATATAAATCTCAAAATAAACCCCTCAGGTACCTAAAAAAAACATGAGTTTTATTGCTCTCATTTTCTTTTCTTGGGCTCTCATTTTCTTTTGTTGAGTTGTTTTTAAGTGTGATTGAATTTACATAATACCTCTTTCCAACTCAAGGTGCAACAGTGCAAACAAGCAAAGAGCTGATATGAAATACAAACAGAATAATAACATATTTCTGGCATATCAGTGCAAAGGGACACACAGTGCAGAACAAGAAAAAGTATTTGGTTTGACATTGCTGCCATTCTCTGCAGCATTACTTGCAAAGGATTTGGGGGGTGTTTTCAGAACATGCTATTTCATTCCTTCCAGGAATGAAAAACCCTCCTCATATCAGAAGTAAAACCACTGCAGGAAGTTCGCATAAAAAAATTAAAAGCAGGGGTTTACACACCTTCATCCTCTCAAGTTGAAAGCACCACACACATTCCAAATAATAAAGCAATATATGTATCCTCCACATTTAGAAAACAACTCCTAAATTACTATGAATTTCTGCCCACCATCAGTCTATCTTCAGGATATTGAAAATATTTCAGTCATCATTTCTATCTGCAAATATAATAAGCATGCTGTTTTGAAAAAGAAGTATAACACGGCCATAATCTTCAACTGGAAAACATCCTCCTTCTAGATGGCATTCAGATAGTTCAAAAGACAGAACACATTCATGAAACAACATAAAAAGAAAAGCATCTTCTAACCTATATGAGGAATATCAGCCAAAATTCCCTGCATTGTTTTTTAAGTTGTAAGTAACAGTTACAAATGGAGAGATGCTGTATTTCAGTAGAGCTAGAGAAGACAGGTTCATTTGCTGTAGTAACATTTACTACAGAAATATTTTTACTTGCCATAGCATCACCCTCTGTTGCACAAGTAGCTATCTAGTAAAACAGAAGAGCTTGCCTATCTCACCACTGTTAGTTTGTCTCAGAGGTTTTCCAAAGATCTCTGTTCATAAAACGTTTGTCAAAATGCACTCACACATAGCACAAGGCAAAGAGGAGATGAGAGACAGATGCTTCTGCATGGTAGTGGGCAGGATGGGAGAGAAGCTGGGAAAGCAGCTTTGCATCCAATCCATTACAGCTATTTTCCTTTTAACCATCTAACAGCAAGTCACAAGTTCACCCTGAACACATCAAATCCTCTGAACTTAGGAAATGATGCATTACTGAAGCCACAGCAGGGAAGCCAATTCAGTTTAGAGGACATAAAAGAGTAGCACTAGAACAACCCTTTTCATCACAAGGGTTATGGATTAAAAAACAAAGGCAACGTTTTAATGTAGTGAGAAGATGCACAGTCAGGGAAAAAAAAAAAAGGTAAAAGTGCCATTTGTACTTCTTTCCAGAAAAATTCCTCTCAGACAGATTTTCCACCTCAAAAAGAGCACTATGATCTCGTAGTTCCCTGCTCCAGCACGTAAACTTTCTTCCACATCCATTTTCCTCAGCTACTTGAGTGCACGTCCCTTGGAATAAGCTGGTTGTCTAAGACCTGAAACTCACTTCCAGCCTTTATAGGTTCTACTACTACATCATTTACTACTGTAAAACTGCAGCTGCAGTAAAATTGGAAAGTAAAGAATTTTTTGAATGTTTTCTTCTGCATGGACTGCTTATCTTAATATAGGACTTTACTGGTTGCAGTATTTGTCTAAACTACACAAAGCTGCAAGTTTTACCAACTTATATTCACATTTGCCAACTGCACATAACACACACTGCAGGTACAGTACATGTGTTTCTTACTAAAGTTCCAATATCCCAAAGCACAAAATGGAAGACATTTCTATATAATACCACCATGGAACCGAGCTAAGTGAGCAGCAAGTCCTTATCTAGCTTGATCTAAGCTATTGAAAGTGAAATCGAAGGTGAAATGCATACAGCAAGGATGGCTAAACCCATAAGTGGTCCAGAATTATTTGGTTTATTACATGAATTCAAGAGCCTACAATCATTCTGAGCAGGCTATTATCAAATCACTTCAGTGACAAAGCTTTCTGTCCAAAATAACAAATAATGCAAGTGCATAAATCACAGGGATATATGGCTTAAGGCCATTATCCCAGAGGATTACAGACTGGTTTTTGCATTGTACCTCTTTGCTTTTAGCACCTCCACATTTTTTTTAATATTGTAGCTATTACTATCACAGCTCTCTGAAGGCTAGAGCCTCTGGAGTTATGAATGGCAAACAGAAAAACCCTCTCACAGGTTAAGATAGAGCCTAGGGTAAGATTTAAAGGTACACTCAGTAAACTCAATTTAGTTGTGCATTTTTAACAACCTCTGCCATTTTTGTCCAACTGTTATGGTTTAATTACAGAGCACCACAAACTGTGGTTGGCAGGCACCACTGGTGACCCATAGTTCTTGTTGTGTTCACCACGGTGCCAACATCTAATGAAGAAACTATGCTTGTTCAAAAGGGGCCCACAAAGTCCAAAGCAAGGAAAACAAGTGGCTAAACCAAGGAAATATGTATCTGCAAACTAAACAGGCAAGTACAGCAATCAGCAGCCACCACACATTTGGGAATGCAACAAGGCAGTAATCAACTCTCAAATAAGACCACCAGTGTCATTGACAATATTTAGAATATTCATTATAGACTGCAGTGTGTAAACTTCACACAGTCAAAGTCAAAATGAAGACTTAAGAAAACATGCTCAAATTATACAGCATACAAATTCATATTTTAACCTGGACTCTGTATACAATGAGAAATTGATGCTCTGTGCAACCCAAAGCAGACAATTAAAAAAGATTTCACCAAGTCGCCCACAAACCTTATATAGATCATCACTCCACCTCACCCTATTAAAATTACAGACATCACTACAGATACATACACTTCTCAAAATTTTAAGAATATTTTTCAGAATACATAAATAAAGACATCTTGAACACCTATCTTAACATCAACCTTTTTTTTTCCCCAGGAAGAAAGTGCAAATTTTGGTCTCAAGGCAAGCTGTTTTTCCTAGAGACATGTACTTATATGTGATCCAAAACATGGATCAAAACTTGACCAGTAAAAACATGCAGCAGTATAGTGAAAGATGGGGTCCAAAAACTAGAAGTAAAATCAGAAGTGAGTGTTCCAGTGAGGAGGTGAAGAAGAAATACAAGCATGCTGTTCTAATGTACTAGTAGGAGAAAACTTGAATACAATTTACAAAACCAGAATGCTCTTCTTCCTGACTACTAAGCCACTATTCTTGTAATGATGAGGAAGTAAGAAATTGGTTGGAAATCTTCAGTCCTAAATTTCTGCTTCAAAATTATGGTACTTTTCAGCAAGGCAGTTGCTGACTAAAGTAAAAAGCTTAGCAAAGCTGAGCAGTAATTAAGAGATTTCATTTACAACACAATTTCACATTTGTACAGGAGAAAATATGCTTCTTACAACATGAAATTTCCCATAAAACACATGGGGATGTAACACCAGCTAAGCCTTGCATCTGTCCTGTGAAATAACCCATCACCTCCTTTGGTAAATAAATATGCACTCTGTCCTAGTTTCAGCCAGGACAGGGTTAATTTTTGCAATAGCCAAGAGGGGCATGGCTGTGACCTGGAGGTTACTCTGTACCACCTCAGGTCATTTTCTGGGGATGGAGGAAAGGGTTCTTCCCAGGGTACCACAGGGTGGCAAAGGGAACAGTTGGGTGCATTCACCTCTTCCTTGGATACTCTCATTAGGATTGTTACTGTTACTGTTCATTTTCTGAGTTCATTGCTGTTTCAAATAAATATTTCATATCTCAACCTGTGACCTTTATTTTTTGTGCCTCCAATTCTCCTCCCCAGCCCAACAGATGAGGAAAGGAAAAGGCAAAATGAGCAAGAGTGGTTTGGAGTGCTTCAGTGAGAATGCTTATTTGGGGAATACCATTTCTAAACTAAGACACACTTGAATAAAGACAACTACTGAAGGCAAAACTTAAGATGTAATGGAAACTATTCAGAGCCAAAGAAAGCAGTTCTTACAACTTTTTAGGACCATATGTTCAAGTCCTGCTCCAAAATTCAAATTGACAGACATCATGCTGTTACATTCCTACGTAGCTGGAGCAAACCTCAATGGCTTTGCAATATTGCCTAATACAATTTCCTAAGTTGTATTTACAGAAATCAGACCTGTATCAGTTTATACTTTGTTTAAAGTCAGTTGTTTCAGTTTGTCAACTTCTGAATGTTTCACATGTACATGGAGATAAAAATAGCATAGATGAGTCTGCATTTCCTAGCCAATTAAGAACAACTTGAAAATTGTCTACAGATCACCATCTATTCCAAATAATTTCATAGGAGTTAATAACTTTACAGATGAGAATTTTGACTATGTAACATTCCATACTTATCTTCACCTCAAAAGAAGATATTCCTAATAGACCCATTCAATCATTTTCAGTTTAATATATAAATATAAACATAGGACAGCTAGACATGTCAATTTGATTTCTGTAAAATTTCTTCCTCCCATCTGTAGTTTCACAATGGCAACAAATTTTACAGAAACTGCCAAGTTTGGTTAGAAAATCTCTATTTTATTTGAACATTCAGTTTTTTAAAAGAAATAAATACCCATGCATCCAAAATTTCAGCTAACTGTTAGCTACAGACATACAGGGAGAGAAAAGAAAAAGCCCTACCAAGTACAACAGCCCCTTGGACATCCAGTGATGCTCAGAGAAATTAATTCAATGCATCAAGCACAGCCCATTCTGCATTCTGATATAACAATCTCAGATACACTCCTATGCCAGCCCTTAGCAAAGCTGCTTCTACAACACAGATCTTTGTCTGCATCAAAAAGATACTCCTGAGCCACAGTATTAGAGCAAAAGCTCTCCTATCCATAATTCCTAAAATCACTGCATCCCCTCCAGTTTTCACAGTATAAGCCATGACAAGAACATCTTAAATGAAAATTAGTCCTAAATGAAAGCAAGAATACTTATCACCTTTCTTGTGCATTTCAGTTTTCAAAAACACTTTGCAAATAGTAACATGCCAAGATATAAAAGAACCATTGTTTCAGCCAAAGCCAGCAAGAAGAGAAGATGCAGAAGTTAGTAGCAAAATGGATGGATGGTTGCTATTGTAGTTTTGCAAACTGTGGTTTCATTTCCATCACAGCACAGAAACAGGTTCTGTAGTACTAGAATAAGGATGTACTATATTACTGAATATTGAGAGATTCTGGCAGATCTAGTTTAATTTCAATTCTAATACTTTTTCCACCGAAATTCCTGTTGCTTTTCTCAAATTAAACCTGCAACATCTTTTTTTAATCTATACCACCATAAAAAAAAAATCTCTTACATTCTAAAGAACAGTGTTTTTCCTTTGCAGTTCCCATTACTGCCTTTCCAAAGGCACACATGCCCAGTTAAGTCAAGATACTAGATACAAAGATGTAATTTGTTAAAGTTTGCTCATTCCATGCTCTGCTGAATTCCATTTTCTATTTCTCGGGTGCTCTGTGGCTGTTTAGCCACCTCTAATAGGAAAGACTTAAGCAAAAAGATTCATCACAAATCATTATCTGCTACATTCATATTCATTTGGAGTGTCAAACAATACTAATGTAGATCAATGCTGGGATCTCTTTGGAGAACTCCTGCCATCCCAAAGCGACACTGCATGCATGCCAGCAAACACTGGTAGCTGATGGACAGTGAGTTAATCCCAAACACCAGGACTCTGACAGGTCCTCATCTGCATTGGTCAGTACCTCACCCCACTATTAGCAGGACTAACGTGAGGGAGACAGAACACAGAAAAATAAGGGAAGAACGGCCAAGTTTTCACTTCACTATTCAATGTCCAGCTCATTAAGGGCCCAGCTTGAAGCCCTGTGATGTGAACCTGGCAGAACCATTCCCATTTCGGTTTCGAGATGGGCTTTGAAACATTAGGAGGTTGAACTTGATATTGAGAAAGCTGGCTAAGAGCAAGAGGCACAAGCTTCATGTCCTCCCATTGTTCAGCCTAGTTCAGCAGCCTTCATTAGTAGTGGGAATTTGCACTGGGTTACTCCTGTCAATTCAGATGAAAGGTAAAGTCAGCAGAAGAAGCACGGAAGTTGGCTCCAGGTTAGTATCTGACAGGACCATCTAACTGAAAACATCCTAGGGTATCATGTAACAATCTCCTTGGGTAGAAGTAATGAGGATTTGAAAATGGACCTAAGATCACCAGAAAAATTTGAGCCATTTCTCACTAGAAAGATGGAAATCAATATTACAAACAAATCCTGAAAGTGCTTCAGTCTTAACAGTGTCATCTCTGACCTGCTGCAAAACCAGTGCTCAATCCACTAAAACTCCACCAGAAATTCCACTTTGTTCTGATTAATCAAAGACACCAAGTCCTGAAAATTATTTCAGTACCTGACTCAAAACAGACCAAATGGAATGATTTCATGGTGATCAATATAGTTGTATCACACACTCAGAGATGCATGGTGAATACAGGTAAAGAAAAGACACAAAAAGTACAAGGAGAACTTACATTACTTGCTACCTATGATGAATGACTCAGTTCCTGCCATGTTAGATGCATTTAATCTTCATAAATTACCATCACATGGCAGGTGCAGTGGGATCTGTCTAGATCCTGCTAAAGGTTTTTGTTTAGACAGTACAAAGATGTCGCTAAATACTACTGTAATATTTTATATTAGCAGATTCAAATTGAAAATAAAAATATACTTAAAATACCACATCAATTTTTTAAAAAATGCAATCTAACAGAGAAAATCAGTTGTGTCCCAGAACTACAGTGATTTTTTTATTTTTAGAATCGTCCCATGTTGCTGCTTTCAGTAGATCTCAACACAGGAATATGAACTATATTTTTTCCAAAGGCATTTTAACAAACAAAGCATGCATTACTCAAACAACAACTACTGATATTAAAAGTACAGTCTAAAAAGTTTGAAAAAGAGGAAAGTACAAACTACCAGTTTTCAAACACTTCAGCACATTCTTCTGTATTTTCTAAGCACTTTTGGGCAGGAGTGCTTTCTTGTGTTGGGAATTTCTGACACCCCAGCTATGTTGGTTGTTGGTGTGAAGAGTGACTGCTGACTGATGTCACTTGGCTAGCAGAAGCTGCCACACTAGTCACACTTACACTGGTAAAAACAGAGCTTTCATCTGAATTGCTTCCCTCCGTTGTGGAATTTAGTTTTTGCATGAATAAACATCAATATTGCAAACACGAGGAATTCAAGATTTATGTGCAGTTTCATGGTTATAATCTTGCTGGGATGAATGGAGACATGTTGCAATGGCTTGCAGGAGTAGAGTGGTGCAAAGGAGGGATACAAACTCTTTGGGAAGGGCATGCCAGAAGCACCTGGAGGTGGAGACACCTTTCATGAGAGAGGCATCAGAACACACAGAGCTTTGTCTGGGCATGGATGATGAGCTAAGTCAGAGCTTAGGCATGGATTAGAGAGCAGACCAGTATGGGTGACACTGTAGTAAGTGAGCATCTGCCAAAGGGCACCTGGCCAGGAAATCAAGTGGATAAGGCCCTCTACAGACAGGGAACAGCAGCTTCACAATCTGAGGCCCTGATCCTCCTGGGGAAGGACTTAAACCAACCTGGTATCTACAGGAAGGACAACACACCTGGGGATAAGCACCCAGAGCACTCCTGGAGAGCACTGATACATTCCTGACCCAAGTGACAGAGAAGCCAACATTCTGAGCTAGACCTCATTAAAAATGAAGGGACATGTAGGTCACAGGCAGCCTTAAGTTGCAGTGACCCTGGTGGCATTCACAACACCAATAGAAGGGAGAAGGGCAAAAAAACAAGGTGACAGTCCTGGCATTCAGGATAGCAGACTTTGGTCTCTGGGGACGTGCTTGAAAACAGATAGGACCCTGGAGGGAAAGAGGGGTCAGAGAAAGCTGCTTGATACTCAAGGACAACCTCCTCCAAACTCAAGAAACATTCATCCTGAAGAGCAGGGAATCACACAAAAATGCCAGGAGGCCTATATAGGTGAAAAAGGGGATTCAAGCAAAACTCAAACACAAAAAGAAAGCACACAAAATAAGGAAGCAGGAACAGGCAGACTGGAAGGAGTACAGAGACACTGCCTGAGCATGCAGAAATGCAGTCAGGAAAGCCAGAGGCCACCTGGAGCTAAAACTAGTGAGGAATGTAAAGAATAAGTATCTGAAGGAAGGATACAAAGAAGGTAGAGCCAGATCCTTCTCAGTGATCCTGTTCAGCAACAGGAAAAGAAGCAACATGCTCAAACTGAAACACAGGAGTTCCCCAAACATCAGGAAACACTTTTTTACTGTGAGGGTGACTGAGCCCTGGCACAGGTTGCCCAGAGAGATTGCTGAGTCCTGATGCTGGATTATATTCCAGGCAACTGGCTCTAGGTGGCCCTGCTTGAGCAAGGGATGGCCTCCAGCAGTCCCTCCCAACCTCTTTTAAAGCACTACTGTTCGAGAAAACTTCCAGCCACACACCAGTGTTTTGCTGCTGGTTTAGACCAGCTTTCCTGGTCATAAAGTCTCCTCCAGGTACACTCAACATACTTGTGCTTCACCCAGCACGTGCTGAACCCTCTCTCAAACAGAGCCTCTAGGCATTTTATTAAAATGAATAAACAACTGCTTTCTCTATTACATTTACTATTCCACTACTTCAGCCAGAATGTCAACAACTCTTCTCAGATCAGATTACTTTCATATACAGCAACTTAAAGTATGAAGTTAAGGGCAAAAGGAAAAGAAAAAAAAAATCTTAACAGAAACAAAACTTGGGCCTTTCTTAACATCTCAGTGTCCAACAGCGGGACAGATGGAACTGAGGAACAAAACTCAAACACATTAATAAAATATGCTGTAAAATTAAATCAAAGAATTCTTGATACTAACTTCAGATCCAGAAATCCTTACTTAATACAGCATTTTTTAAACTGAGAATAGAAAGGGAAAAAACTCACTGTGAAAAATTTGAAGAGCTTTAGGAGTCCGAAAAATTTGTTCTCTATCAAATTACATCACCTTCAGTCATTAGGCAAGTATGGATTTACCTCAATGCTGTTTCTCTCATTCTTTCCACCTCTAATAAATTTGCCCAGCAACATGGCACTAGCTTTCTGTTTTCAGACAAATGCTGCATCTGCTCCTGCTCATCATGGGTCAAAGCTGAGATAAAATGATGCAATCAATAAAACTGCCATATTTTTAATCCAGTTAACATGTGTCAATAATTCAGCGGAAACACTGGTTTTTTTACTGTCCATTTATGGTGACTTTTATCTAAATGGCAATGACCTTTTCCAATAACACTCTCTAAGTTATAAGAACCACCTGACCATAGACAAATTCCATATATTTAAAGAACAGTAACATACAACTTCTAAAGATATATATTATCCTTCAAGCATTTTCTTATTTCCTTCTTTAAGCGTTATTTTCCATTTTCAATAAGTAAAACACACTCCTTTCTACCCCTGCTCACAGCACTGCCTCTAAATCAACAGAGAGTATTTGTAAATTTCCCTTTGATCTGTTTATTTTGTCTGTTTTCCATTTGTCAATTAACTTTTGCTTGTTTGTTCTAAGATAGACATAAATTCTGAATATTTACACAATATAATTATTATATGCCAAGTATCATTGGGGACTTGGTTTCATCATCTAAGGCACAACTATATTAAGCAATAGTTCTTGCCAGAGACTGCAAGATTTTCACATGTTTAAGGCACAGGACAGTGACTCTTTCAGGAAGCCAGAGTTCTGCTCTTTGCTTTTTTGACTAACCACTTGGGTAACTTTGCTCAAATCATTTCACCTGCAGTGCATCAGTTTGTTGTCACAGAATGGGCTTATCTTACTACAGTCATTTTCCTCACTCTAAGCAGCTCTGTAAAGCATTCAGGAACCTATTGATTTATTTCCACAACATGCCTAAGACTAGGAAATTGGCAAAGTTATTCTGAATATGAAAAATACTGTCATCAGTTTCCATTCCTTACATACTAGTGGCACGATATTACTATTTTTGCTCATCTTAATAAAGAAAAAACGTTAGGAACATATTTCTTCTCAGCCCATTCACCAACTGTGCACAGTTAATTCACATTGCAACAGCAATATAAATCAAGATCTAAGCTTACTAAACAGCACCTCAGATGCTTTTAGCATACAATGCAGTAGGATATACCTCAGGTGCCAGGCTGAGAGTAGCTGTGTGAGAGTAGAGGCAACTGTAGCAAGAACAAGTTGAGATTTTAAGTCCAGCTTCCCCAGAACAGCACACAAAAGCAATGGATAACAACAATGGATAACAACAGCAGAGATGTAAATTCCAAAACTGGTAACTTGATATTGCAAGGCATTACTATGCATGCTTCTCCACTCTCCAAACCAGCTGGAAAGCATCCTGATTTTGGCTGTGCAGGAATCATTCCCAAAGCAATGCCTTCATGTAGAAAGGAAGTGTTCCTCAATGAAGGATCCACATGGCTAACCTACACAGTGTAAGTATAAATGACCCCAGAAGCTTGTTGGAAGCTATTTTAATCTAGCAGCCTTTAACTGCAGTAGCATTATAGTGGGAACATGGCAAAAGGCAGGCAGACTGTAATGCAGGAACTTAAGAAGCCCTATGGCTGCTTCTTCACACCTGAGGTCTGAGAGCAACTATGGAAGGATGTGAATTTATTCCCATACACATTGCTTCTTCCTCAAAGTACCTGCTCATCACCAAATGGTTTGGCTTAGCCACCAGCATGCCCTATATTCCAACACACTCAGTATCAGAACTGATTTTTTTCCCCTTCTTTCTTCATTTGTAGAGCCCCCCATTTTGACAACACGAATCTCAAAGAGGAAGACATCACAAACTAAAAACTTCTGCCATTTCTTAGACTGATCATCTTTGCTTTGTGGAAGTCAGCATCAACATGCAGCTCTCATAGTACTAAAAGCTGTTCACAGCATCATCATGTACTGACTTCTACTAGTTGGAATAGTGACTGAAGAATAACAGATTTCTCATAAATGCAGTTGATATTAAAGAGTTCTGGAAGATTGAGATCAAGGACATTAAGTTATAACATATTCCAATAATAGCAACAAAAAAAGTCCACCTTTACAGGGACCTCATTCTTCAATGCTCCAATTCTCTTTGATAAAACAGCATCTAATTGTACAGTAAGCTCAATATGGAAGAATCCAAAAATATAGACAATTACACCCTTTTAGAGCAGTAAGAACCATCTTTATCCCATTTAAGAATTCCAAAGCATGCCAGCCATGCTTTATCTTTGAAAATTTGTCTACATGAATGTCAACCTACAGGTTTAAATCTGAGTCATGCTGTATAACCAGTCTTATGATTGAAAAACTGTGAGACTACAAAAATACAGAATTTAACTGCTGCTTGAAGAGCCTCAAGGTGAATGTCAGTTCATTTCATATAAAAATACCAGGAAGCCTCATATATCCCTTCTGTTATCAAGACAATGAAAGCTAATATTCTTAAGAATTATAAAGAACATACATTTGGGTATTTAATAATGCTAAAATGGTAAGTTTTCATTTCTTATTTCTACCCAGTGACATACACCTTTCTAGCACCTTTGACATGAAAAATATTGAATTAAGAATATTCATACACTGAAGACCAGTAATTTTTAAACATGAAATCCCATTTGCAGTACTGATTAGAAGCAGCATTAACTGAAGACAGAAGGGAAAACAAGAGAATTTAGTTCAGGGCAGTTCAGGGGCACAGCAGGGGAGTCAGAAAGAGGAAAACAATGAAACCTCACCAGAAGAAGCTAGACCAAGAAGTCTACATATCACTGAAAACATCACCTCATTGGAACAGCTCTCAATTCTTCTTGCTCACCCCATTCCACCATCCAGTGACACTTTATAGTCCACAATGAGAAACACTCATTTCTCCAAACTGAAAACTTAAATTCATTCCAAGTCCATCTTGAAATTGTAAGCAGTTTTCAATCTCAATAAATAAATAAAAGTCTACAAATCCTTCCCTTCATTTCTCTGCCCTTTCTCTCCTCTTCCTCTTGTGCCCCAATAAAACAAAATTCTTCATTCTTCTTTGCATTTAAATGAATATTCCTCAGTAACAATTTCTAGTTTTCCCCTAGTCCTTAGTCTTGGCTGCCAAATGACTACCAACAGATAAAATCTAAAGGCTAATAGTAGAAATGAAATGTTGATACTCTGTATGTTAATATTTAATTCTGGGATAAACTGTAGAGGAACTACTGAGAGATGCAACTCAACAACTTAACCTCTCAGGAAGTTTCAAGCACCAGAAAATTTCTTGTGAAGCAAGCAGAGGGTTGCTTAATTTTATTTTATTTTTTTCTGAATACATGTTTTCTTGTAACTCTCAGTTCAGGTGAGTGAAAGCAGGTTTACACTGATATGGGTGTTGCCCTTATTTAAGAAAGCTCTGGTTCTGGTGTCACCACTGCTACTTGCAGTTTGGCCAAACAACAGCAGATCAGAAATTGTTATGATTTCTCTAATTTTCATAGATTCCTGGGGAAACAGTAAAGCAAGCCACTCTTCCTTGATGCAACCTTTGATAAGCTGACTCTCAGCCAGCACACACAGTCTTGGTCATCATGTGCAACTATTCCCAGAGGATAGAAAACAGGTATAGATGTGGAATAACAGAAATGACTCCTCAATATACAAAAAATGAATGAGAGAAGAGTGGCAATGGCACCTGTCTTTTAACTCACTAGTCAAGTGACCAGAGGCACAAGGACAGGGAACACTAGCTTTAAAAAACAATCTATTTATTTTTATTATTTTCAGAAATACCTATCTTATGTGGGGGTTAGGCACAAAGACTGCATTCTGCCTGCATCAGCTGAGATTTCCAGCTTTTTCCACCACCACGGTTACACAATCTGACTTTTTGCTATAGTACTGGCTGGACACTGCTGGGGCTCTTTTTAAGTGTAGCTTCTACCCAGTTAACTTGGCTGTTGTGAGAATAGTAGCTATAGCCAAAAAAGGTGATGTGGATACTACTGTAAACATTATCAGACCTGGACAGATCTGCAAATTAGAATGAGTAATGGAACTATTTTACACAGCTCGCTTCTAATTCTGACACAGATGGCACTTAAACAAGGATTCCAGCCTTGGCAGATTTCTTCCAAGTCAGTGCCAAGGCTAGGATAATCCTTTCTAGCAATTTTCTCCTTGATTTTTGAGCCACCAACTTCCAAATAGAATAGAATTTCTTATCTGCTGCTCCCTTTCTACAGCCATGCATTGAACAAGCTCTGACATGACAAGAGAGACCTTCAAATACTGAACCAAGTGACACCAGAAGAGTCATGAATCCCTACAAGGTGCAATTCTCATTCCTTAAGCTTTATCTTCAAGTGGGTGTACCATAAGGAAAAATTAGTGATCCAGTGAAAAGAAAATTAAAAAATAAAAAAGCAAAAATAACTTCCTTGAGGTGTAGTTCTGATTCTCCAGCTCCTAAATTATGCCAAGTGTGGGAAAATGAACAATGACTGTTTTTAAGGCCAGCATTAATGAACAATGGTTGTTTTTTAAAGCCAGCATTCACTACCAAAAGGAAGATGAGCCAAACCCAGACAATAGAGTAAAAATAGTGCAATTGACATGTCTGTATGTTTCCCTGCACAAAACCACTTTTGAGAAAAGTTCTTTTAGCCCCAGCATTAGGCAAATAACCAACAGAGCCAACTCTGAAGAGAATGGAGACAAACTCATGAAGAATAACCAACTGCAAATTTACACTGGCCATTATGTTCTCTTCTCACACAAATCTTAATGTTATCAACACAGACACATTCCAGGACAAGAAGATACACCAATCATCTCATATCCTTAAAACAGACATTTTGTTAATTTATTCTAATACAGATGGTGAAAAGTCTTCAAAGCTGACAAGAGCTCCTTAACATAGGCTTTCATACAAGACAGGAAATAAGGATAAACACACATTTTAAAAAAACTAATTGCTGTTCTGGATCTGGACAAACACTACCATCAACTTCAACAGGAGTTTGCACGTAGAGAGAGTTTAGCATACAGTGCAAAGACTTTGTAGTTAGATTATGAACTTTACCAGTTATTAGCCCTTATAAACATCAGGCAAAAAAAAGGCTTGGTTTTTGTTGGTTTTGTGTCTGTTTGTTTTTTCAGACTGCTCTTATAAGGCCACATAAAAAGAATAAAAATAATCAGACAAAGGATAAAAGAGGAGAGTATTCCAGTAAGGGTCTATTAACAACTGATTGCTTATCCTAGGTAAAAACAAAAGCCACACATTTGAGCAGAAAATAGTCTCATGAGTTCAAAATCATTGTTTTTAAGAACACTTCAGTTCAGTGAGTTAAGTGCACTTGGGAGACGCCTAATTTTACAGTTTTATAAAACAATTAATTCAGAAGGAATACTACTTTTACTAATACTAAAGTCTCATGCACTGAAATTTCAGATCAAGCCTCTGACAGATCTTAATGTTTCCAACAGGCATGCAGTCATTCATCACTGCTCTGCACTTTGGCTTTCTGAGGACTGTACTCTGGAATTTCTGCAGATTGAATAGCTGGCACAGAAAATTCAAGATATAAGTAATACTATTTTCAGTGCTCCTTCAATGAAAACCGGTGCATATTTCCCCAAACCTGAGAAAACTTAGAATCTTCTCACATCATCTAAACAATAAAGAAGTTGCCACGTATATCTCAGACAAAGAAAAGAGGTTGTCACGTATGTTTCAGACATTAAAAAAAAAAAAAAGTATCTTGCTCCAAACTGCCATTCAAATACCTCCAAGCTATGCTTTCCCTACAAGGAACTGAGAAGCGGGTATATACTTCAAACACACGAGATGCCACACACAACATAACCCAAAAATCATGAGAATTAAACATCAACAGGACAGAGAAAAGGCACCAGCTACTACTGCAAGCAATTAAAAGATAAAAAAAGAAAATCAAAACTAACCTACCAATGCAATTATCCATCAGAGGCTCTGCAGTTACTGCGGCTCTTACATGACTTGCAGCCTTTCTGATCAAGGGCCGTCACAGGACACCTAAGCAGGAAGAATTGCACATTTCAAACTTGGAATACCTAGCAGCAAAAATTGCCAGTTTTCAAGAAGTAAAGGGATACCTGTTTCACATTTCTCCTTTTTAAAAAACTGAAAACAGTGAAGACATTTGAGATAAGGTTTTTTGTTAGCTTGTCCTACTCCTATAAATAAACTGACCTCTGATAATCCATCTCTTTTGCAGCAGGGAGTAAGATGACTTTGCTAGAAGACCCCCTGCCCTTAACTCATCACCCAAGTTTCTACATGATTTCTCCTCTAAGCTTACAGTGTAATGATGAATCCCTGCAAGACTGGGAAAAAGAACATTTCACAGGTATTATCACAATAGTCTGTGCATTTTCATCACTGAATGAGGGGAAGAAGCCCACCCAAACCAGTCCCCCTAGCGTGAGTCTCCCCCTGCAGTGGGAGTTTGAAGAGATATAGCAAGTCACTACTCTGTCTTTTTGTGTGTGAGACCAGCTTTTTATTTTTGTTTTGGGTTTTTTTCCCCGGTAGGAGACATAATCCCTCATGGAAACTAGGCAACCTTTCAACCCATTTATCAAATTTCCAGCTGCTTCTAATTCTGAACAAGTTTAAAAAATATTTTGTACACAGAAAATTAAATCTGAATCCAGCAGATATCATTTAATAAAATATGCTGACCTGCTGGCAATTGCCAGGTTTGATTTTAACACAGTACTTGGTTTAGCCTGGTGCTTTCTGCTCTTTCCAGCACTGATACTCTCTAAAAAGAAGCTCATAATGTTCAAAAGACATTTTATTTATTGCCATTTCCAACCTGGCAACCATACCTTCCAGAATACATGCATGACAATCACTGCTGTGAAAATGTTTCCTGTAGCAATTTTAAGAGTGCTAAGTGAAACACATATAAAAAAAGGTAAGACCTTCTAACAACTGTTCAAATGCCTCCGGTGGCTAATTTTCGTTTTAAAAATGCACGTAGAGAAAAAAGTAAGGTTTATACGCTGTGTACCAGTACCCCTACTCTAAGCTGAACAAAGCGGAAGACACGGTACTCAGGTGAAAACACAAAGGTCGCTTATCTGATGCTCTACAAAGAAGAAAAACCACTTGCTTACTAAAACTGGGCACAGCAGAAAAACTAGGAATCTATCCAGAAAGTGTTACATAAGGCATTGTCAAACTTCAAGTCACCTCCACAGGGCCGCAAGTTGCTATTTTCCCCCATCCCCTGGTGCGCAGGCATTAACGATCTAAATGACACGGTTCTGGGATAGGCGGTAATAGCAGAAACCTTCCCAAAGGAGCGCTTCCCGGGCTGGAGGCTCGCAGGGGAGGGTCATGGGGAAGCCACCCTGCTGGGCTCACGGTCCCAGCCCAACTCCGGCTCTGCTCCCCGGTCCCGTTGCGGCGGGCAGAGCGCTCACGCCCCGCGGCTCAGCTCCCCGCGTGCCTCCCGCCCGGCTCTCCCGGCTCTCTGTCCCGGCTCTCCCGGCTCTCTGTCCCGGCTCTCCCGGCGCGGGGCAGCGGCACTCGGCGGGACCCCGCCGGAGCGGGAGCGCAGCCCGGCCGGACAGAGGGCGTGCGGCGCCGAGCCAGCCAGCGGAGAGCGGAGCGGGGAGCGGAGCGGAGCAGAGCAACCTCCCTCGGCCGGGAAACGTGCCCCTTTGTGCCGGCAAGCGACACGCGCGCCTCCGCCTGAGCATCCCTTCAGTTCCGGATCTGATGGGGATTAAAAGCCAGCAGATAAAGCTGCCAGCCCGGCCCTCCGGACTCGGGTGCCCCCTCCCCTCGCCGGGCTCCTGGAAGGGAGACACTCACCGATTGTTTCTTGCCCTCCCCCGCCCCTCGCCTCCAAAAGCGGCGGAGACTCGAGGAGCAGGCACTTACCTTCTCCGGGTGCTCCCGGGCCGCCGGGACGGGCGCTCAGCGCCCGCCGCTCCGCGCAGGCAGGCGGTCCTTCCCCGTCCGCCGCTCCGGGCGGGCAGCTCCAGCTCCGTCCCCGCAGCCCGGCGTGCCGGGGGTGTCAGCCAGCGGGTCCCAGCTGGGGCGGCAGCGACAGCTCCACTCTCCGCGGGACGAGGAGCCGCCGACGGTGGGAGGAGGAGGGCGGTGGCGAGGTCCCGACTCTTCCCGGGATGCGCCGCCGAGGTGGCCGCCTCCTCCGCCGCCCGGCTCAGCTCTCCGCGGGGCCTGCCCGCCCCGCGCTGTCCCGAGGTGCAGCCCGGCCGCGTCCGTCCGTCCGTCCCGCTCGCCTTCCCCCGCCCCTCTCCCCGGCGGCGAACCGCGCGGAGCACAGGCCCTGCCGGCGGCCAGCAGGACCCGGGGGCGACGGGGGATTCCGGCCCAGCCTCCTGCCCTCTCCCCCGGGCCTGGTGCACACTCTCCGCGGGGAGAGGAGGCCCTGCCCCGGCCTGGCGATCAGCTCCGGGAAGGTCACCGGCACGGCGGAGCCGAGCACGGAGAGGCTCCCTCCGGCACCGCCGCGGTCGCTGCTACTGCTGCCGGCCCGGCGTCAGCGACCGCTGGGTGCCGCGCTCCGACCGGGTTCGCTCCGTGCCCGTGCCTGGCGACCGCCTCCGACTCTGAGTGCCAGGCTGCCCCTTCCCCTTCCTTCCTTCCTTCCTCGCCTCCCGCCCCTTCCCCGCTGTCAGCCTTCCCCCGCCGGCTCCCTCCGGCGCCCGGTGCCAGGCTGCCCCCTGCGGGTGTCGGGGCCGAGGCGGAGCCGGGAGCGGCCGCCGCTGCCGCTCGGCGGGTGCCGGGAGCCGTGCGCCCGCCGCCGCGCTGCCCCGGGCTGGCTCAGCGGCGGCTGCAGCGCCTGTGTGTCTGTGTCATGTCTGTGCCGGGCGGGCGGAGGCGCGGGCCGAGGCGGGGCCAGCCCGCTCTCACGCCGCCCAGCGACAGGCGCCGAGCGCCCAACCAGCGGCGGCCGCCGCCGCGCAGCGCCCGCCCGCGCAGCGGGGCGCCCCGGGCCGCTACACCTGGGCGGCGCGGAGGGGGCTCGGCCGCCGCAGCGAGCCCGGCCCCGGCCCCGGCCCCGGCCCCGCGCCCGCCGCCTGCCCGGCGCTGCCGAGTGCGGGGAGGGCGCCGAGCGGGCCGGCCCTCGCCGCGGGCACCGGCGGCGGTGGCAGACCCAACTCCGAGCGCCGGTACCGCGTCAGGAAGGAATAAATGTGACGGCTTCTGGCGTACGTGTGGCGGAGCGTGTCCCTGCGATGTGTCCCTGCGTGCTGGAGGCTGCTAGGAGTCGAGTGATAAGCGCACCTTTCGTTATTCCTTTTTGGGTTTTTTTGTTTGGGTTATTTTTTTTTTCCCGTGCGCCTAGAGCAACCATCAACGCCTTTTTGATTTGTTGTTGGTTTTTTTTTTTTTTTTTTTTTTTTTTTTAATTCGTAGTTTTACTTTATTAGCGGTGTAAAATGGATTGTTGCGGTACATCAGCTTTCTGAGAGGACTGTATGATAACCTGTGTGCGTGGCTGTAGAGGGTGCCTGAAATTCCGAGAGGAATATGGAAGGAGAACTGAAATTAACAAATGTGCGTACAGTCTGATTTTAGAAAGGCATTGATGCATTTCTAGAATGGAAACTGAAGCAGAGTATACATGTGCTTTGAGTAACAATGTAAATAATTAAAAGTATGAGTAATTGAGTTGGTAATCATGATTTACCTGCTGTCTTCTTCTAGAAGGGTAAGGGAATAGTTTAAGAGAAAAGTGTTGTTCTCTAAAAGATATCATGAATGCTAATTTCTCTCATTACATTAGCTGCTTGAATGTTTTAACTCATGCAAAAGTTTCTTTGTTGGTCAAAAATTTTGTTTTGCAGTATACTGTACTAAAGTATTGTGAACGCTGGAACAGGTTATTCATAGCAAGATGGTATTTGGCAGACTTGCTGAAGATACTGGTTCATCAAGCTTCTACCACCAGCAGCATCCTTTTCCTGATGCTTTAGTCAAGAGTGGTATCAGATGAACTGAAGTAAATCATGGTATTGGACATGACACTGATATCACATAAGTGTTACTAACTAAAAATTTGACATTGTGGTAACTAGGAGAGCATTTTGCAAGGAAAAAAACAACTCTGCTCATCTGTGAAAATAATTTAGTTCTGGTGGGAGAGAGATTTTCTGGAATAGCTGTGGTAACATACAGATTGGTGTCTATGTGTTTATTTTCATGAGCAAATCAAAGCCAGAAGTGAGCTATACAGAACTGGCTAATTCTCTCTCCTATATGAAGCTAAAGGATCAGCCTTCAAGTAATAATGTTCTCTTGCACTGTGGAAGGATTGTAGCTGCTTTGGTGACAGCCACAAGGAATGAATTTCTGGGGATGTAGAGAGGACAAAGCAGGACTGTATGTATAGCTTTATTATTATGAAAACCAGGTTGTCCACTCTCTGTTACTAGAATTTTTAGCAGTTCCAGAGTTTCCAGCTTCATGTTATGTCTTCAGAACTACTAACTTGCCAGAGTCTGATCCTACAAAATACTGAACAATTTCTGAAGGTTCTCAATGTTCTTATCTTCTGTTTAGAGCAGGGAACTTTCAGCCCCCACAAAAATTCTTAGGATTTAAGAGCAACATGGCTTATTAGGATTTTCTGATATGCCACCATACAATGACAAATGATGGGACTTCATACTGGGACAAAATGTCTTACTTTAAATTGCTCTGTATCTATCAGGCTGGTGACCTACTCACAAAAGGACAACAGTTGTCCAAACCCAGAGCAGTGTTTGTCAGAGGATCTAGGTGAGAATGCACACATGAGGCTACAAAACCTAGCAGGGACAGGAGGAATGACTACCTGTGGAGTTTTTCAGAAATTGTGTTTACAAGCAAGTAATCTTTTTCACAGTCACAATAAAATTGTTCTATCAGTCTTTGTCCTTGAAAATCCTGAAGTGGCAATTGCTTTGGACGTAGAGCAAACAAGGAGTGCAGAAGGATACTTATGCCAAGGACAGGTAGAAGAAATTAGATGCAAATATTTGCACTTCAGATTTCATTCAGCCAGAAGGAAGGTTTCTCTAGAAACTACACAGGTTCTGAAGTGAGATGTCTATTTGCATTTTAAAGAAAACAAACAAACAAAAAAACCAAATCCTATAGTATTGTCAAGCATATAGATATTTTTTTAAATTATTGTTCTATTAGCTCAAATAACTCAAAGCTTTAGTCCTATTATTTAAAAGTTTTGTAAACCCAATGCTTAATTTTTTAATAGAAATATGTCAATTCTGAGATGATGGGAAAGGATAGAATTATAGTGATGTAAAATTATAACATGAGTATTTGGTCTCATTTTTTCCTTACTAGAACAAGGGATAAAGGCATAACAGTTCAGAACTTCAAACAGATTATGATATCTTCACTACACCAGAACATCAGTAAATAAAATTGTAGTAAGTCTCTTCATATGACCCTACACACAGATTATCTGTTTTTTTAATAAAATAGTAAAATTACTTTAAATTTTACTATTTTGTGTGATAGGGAGGTGTAAGGCCCACAAGTATTCGAACTTACAAAACTGCATGAAGTTCATCTCCCATTTAACACCAATGAAGTCCTTTCTACATTCTTACAGTTGCTCCATTGTTCTAGCTGAATTCAACCACTATGAGGTCCTTTGAGAAAAAAAGTGCTTTGTTCAGGAGGCAACTGAAAAGTGCATTACTACTTTAAATAGTGCATTATGTGCTGGTTGAAATGGAAGCTAAAATATTCCTGAAAACCAGGAGGTTTTTTTCATTCCTACACACACACTCCTGTGGCTAATCAGCATTTTGAATACCTAGCGAGGTAGATGCTGCTCTGTCACACTCAAAATATGGGATATGCATGGACAAAGCAGAGTTCTCCATTGATTTCTTTTATGTGGAGTTGATGAAATAGCTACTTTTCATAAAATCAACCATTCAGGGTGTTGTCACACGAACAGAAAGTCAAATCTGATTTAGCAGGCTGGCTGGATTGTCCCTACTGATCCACAGAAGGTTGTGGCTGTTTGTGAAATGCTTTTGTTCTAAATGCTAAATTGCACAACTTCTTCATAGTATCAGAGCATGGAGAGCAAGACCAAAAGTCTGAAACAAGTCCTAACCCTTGAGATGTTGTTACCATCTGCCACTGCAATGAGTACAGCACTACTGCAGAACAGGCTACCTGGCACGTTCTGTAGTAGGAAAAGGCATCTAGACAAGAAATAAGTTAAATTTATTCTACTCAAAAAAAAAAAAAAAAAATTCAGTTTTGGAGCATGAAGTAGAAACTCCGTTACGTATGCTGTCCACAATGGGCAGTAAATTAAAACTTAATGGAGATTTTCTGTGCATGTTACAGGGGAAAAAAAAGTAAAATCAACAAAACCCAAGAAAGAGCAAGATTCAGATTGTCTGGGATTAAAGGAATTGGAAAAAAAATAAAGACTGGTAAACTGGATGCCTCTAAATAACCAGAAAATAGCATGAAAACCTAGAACTTTAAGAATGTAAATGAAATTTAGTTATTAATTAAGAAATTGCTTCTCATATACAAAAACGCAATTCAGACAATAGATTGGAAAGAGTTAACACAGATTGTTCTGTGTTAATTTCATTTTTATGTTGGTTTCTCACAGATTTCAGTTGTACTTCTAGTTGTAAAAAGATAAACATCTATAACTAGATGCTTACATAGCATTATGCCTTATAAGAAAAATACTGTGAAGGAAATAGATTTGTTTATATTTCTGACAGAACTCTCTGTGTATGTTTCTTTCATTGTTGCCATTTTCTACTTTACATTTGTTATAATTCTGTCATTTAGGGAAGAGTTTTTAAAGGATTTTTTTAAGGTTTTAAACATTTTTTTTAAGAATTAGTGATTTTAAACCAATAAAAACTAGTGAACATATGCAGAACAAATATGATGCAACTTTAATTTTATGATAATAATCTGATTTCAGGTTGATAGTTCTTTTTGAAGTTTTGACCTACCATGGTCAAGAAAATCTTGTCTTTCTACTTACAAAAATAATTGATTACTATTTTTCTGATATGACATGCATAACTTAGAAAATACTTGATTTCATACACTTTTTTTTTTCTTTTACACAAGGGAATCTTAACTCCTATGCTATTTGCAGCAGAATTCTGGATAATTTACAGTACCATAACTGCTCTGTGTTAACATGTATCATTGCCTTTACAGAGTCCCCTGGGAAAGAAAAATAACACTGGACAAACTTTAAAATAAATTTTTTGAAGTTTCAGAGGCTAGAAAAGAAAAACTGACCCAGGCATTCTTAAGCCTCACACAAGGTATGTCAAAGTCAGTGGAGCAGCTGCATTGATTCCAGAGCTAGACTATCCTTGATGCCCTAGTCTGTGTTCTGGGAAAACATGCAGGCACACACACTTTTATGAGGCTATCTTTTAATAATCGTTTATATTTGACTGCTTTACCTCACTGCCAAGCAAACAGTGGATCTAGTGTCTCTTTCTTGTTACTGTGTTTCCTTTGTCACACTTGGCCGTTTATTGCCCTGCACTGTGACTGCTGAGACTATGAAAAGCCTTAGCTGAATTGTAGACAGGTGTAATTAATATCTGTCAGCCTTTCTAGAAATATTAAAGCACAGGATGTATTATTCCTCCAGTCTTAGCCTTACACATTTAGATTTTAATTCATCTAAGGACACCTTTCACTGGTGAAAAAGAGGATGCTCTACCTGATCACAAGAGCTTTTTTTCCATTAGCAGTACCTGTTTTGTACATGGAAGATTTGTTTCCAAAACAGCTTCATTAACTTCTGAAAGTGTTACCAATACAGACCTCCCCAGAGCCAGGATGATAATTAGAAAATAAACTGGCCTTACAGTAGCTTGAAGAGTGGTGTCTCTTTTTTTAAGAGAGCAGAAAGGCTCATTCCATCATTGTCAGAGTGTTTCTTCCAGAAAGTGGGAATAACTCCCAGTTATATGAACTCAGAGAATACCTGTGACAAAGGAATTATTCCCACAGTGAAACAACCTCTTCAGACAACCAAGTGAGCCTAATAATGATTATATAAATAATGCTAAGATGTCCATTCAAGGTCCTTGCTGTTCAAGCAGTGGCCTTTGTGACCAACACTGTGTGTCATCTCCAAGGTCCCTGACTCAGTGAGTTGGGAATGTTTGGAGGCTGCTTTATGAATGCTTGGATTGCTTCCTCAGGTACCCAGATTGTCACTAGTAACACATCTGGCCCTTGTCACATTTATTCTGATTTTATATTAAAGGTGTTTTAAATCTGACCAAAAAAGAAATCTATTCACGACTAAAGAGTAAGTGTAGATACAAAATGTAAACTAAATTAAAATAGATGGATGAATAATAAAAACATAGATCCTGTAACAGGCATGATATCAAGACTTGTTAAAATAATTTAAGTTTTGTGTTGATGGTCAGGTCTTTAGAATCTGTATGAAAAAGTACCTGGATTGAAAATAGGTACTAAGAAAAAAGAAATTACCCCCAACCTTTTAATAAGGATCATTGCCTAATGTATCAAATAGGAAAGGTGTTGGCTAAGAATAAATGACAGTAATTATCAGTCAAACCCTAGAACTTCCATATTTTTCCCCATGAAGGTTTATTTTAAATATTTCCTAGGAGGATTTCTCTAGAAAGCAGAAGTGCATTATAGCTGCTACTTTCCAGTGAAGAGAGAGTAAAATAAACCCCAGATCCTAATGACTCGAGCTTATTTGTTTTTTGGCCATTGCAACAATAAGAATGACCAGCATGAAAGTTTTTTGGCAGTTTAACAAAATTGGCAGAAGGAAGCCCACTTTGATGTTCTTGTCAGACAAAAGCTCAATGAAAATATATGTACATGCTTCTGAATATAAACAGGGAGCATAGTCTGAGCAGCTAACGTGAGTTTATTTAAGGGGCCACAAGTGGTTGTGTATCTTAAAAATGCATTGAGAATAAACCAAAATGTTCATTTGCTGGGGATGATGTATGTCTGTGAGCTTCATCCTGCTCTCTGTGCAGGACTGTCAGTGCTAAAGAAAGTTTCTGTGTTCTTGCTGACATTTCAGAAATTGTGAGCTATGATCAGGACTTGCTAGATTGGCAAAGGAATAGGACAGGTCACCCCATCTTAGCAGTGAAACTGTCAGTAACAAGAATAATCCTCCTCAGTCTCAACAGCAGTTACAGGGAAGTTCGTTCTAAGGTCAGGGAACAAGGCAAGACCAATACCAGTGCCAATGAACCTGTCACCATTAAACACCTCTTTTTCAGAGCAGTACTTCAACACTTCAATAGGCTGTGCTTCAGACTGTTCCTTGACATGGTAGGGGGGTTTCTTTTCATTTGGGTGAAACTAAAGCTGTCAGATGTAGTAGAGGCCAAGCAGAAAAGGCCAGAAAAAGGCCAGACCTCGGGAGTCTGAAGGTGACATTGAAGGAATTCAGCATCAGACACTAAAAATGCCCAAGAAATTTAAGATTTTTATGCTCTGTGCATGTACTTGTCTTTCTGAGCTTGGCAGCCACACAGGTGCTAGCATTGCTACTTCCTCTGAAATTGCAGTCCCTATCAGATTGTGTACTGAGGAAAGGAATAAGCTTTTACTTACCATGGATGGTGTCAGAATTCACAGTTCATTTCATCTAAAGGAAATGACCAGACCAAATTTCATCTACAAAGCAAATCATTTTAAACAACACTTTTCCAACATGCAAGAGCTCAGTGCTGGAATAAAAAACCTATCCTGGCACTGTGCCCTTTGCCCATTTTGAAAATATTTCCAAGTGTGCTACTTTATTGTTTGTATGTCAGCTTGACATTACAGCAGTTCCAGTGAGGTTATAACTTGAAAGATTTCTCCAGTACTAGGCCTGATGCAAATGGCAACTTTTGCCCACCTTCTTCCACTCAGCACAATGAGGTCCAGCCAAGACAAGTGTTCATCAGCAGGAGGAAAAGTATTTCCTTGCCTTCTCCCATATCTAGTTGAAAAAGGAGACACTCCTTGGGAGTGGGCTTTATGCCAAATACAGTGGTAGCTTTGTTAGGGCAATCACTTAGCTTCATTATTACCCCATTTTTATCAATTAGCTCATTGAAAGGAAGGATTAGTGCAAGTCCTCTTTTTGCACTATAATCTGTGATAATTTTGAGAGGTGTTGGGATATTTACTACTGGATGATTGGCAGTTGGAGCCTCTGAACTAGTGGTGGTTTGTAAATCCTTTCCAAATTCTGCTAGGGAACAATGATACCAGTCTGGGAGCATTTAAAAAAGATCAGTTAACTGAGCCTTTAAAAATCTGTATGTGCTTAGTAGAGAGTTCATAAAAGGGAACAGCTGCATCCTTAAAGAATCTATACTCATAAAGTAAGCTCAGACCTTTGCTTCTTCCTTGACTAACACAGCAGCTAAGAAAACTCACTCTTAGAATCATTACCAGGTTTTACATCTGCTGATCCCTGACAGCAAATGATTTTTTAAAAATATTCTCCTCACCACTGCAAGAGAAAAACTGAGTTTTTTCTAATCTGGTTATCCCTCTCTAATCAAGCCCAAGTAGCGATGAATACTGGAATTAACAATGGTGAGTTTATTTCTTCAATAGGAGAGAGAAAGAGAACGTCAGAGATTTGAAGGGATGTTGGAATACAAGATGAAAAGCAGGATTGCCTAAGTGAAGAAATCAGATGTTGCTAGGATAGAAGACAATACCTAAGAGTGCAGTGAATTCGGCACCTGATCTTTTTGCACATCAAATAAAGAAAGGGTCTGGTAGAAATCAATCTGTCATCATGTAATTAATGATTGTGTTATGATCTGAAAAAGAGGTATCAAAATCTGTTTGCATGTAAGAACTTAGTTGTAATTTCCTTATTTTGTATACTTGAGTTTGCAACCACAGCAATGTTCTATTAACACTTGGTGTGTAAGACTGGATATTACAGGAATGGAGAAGCTGGAGTCTTAATAAAGATTTTGTTGCTTCAAGCTTGTATTGACTGCATTGCTCACTAGTGCCTATATGAACAGGAAGCTTTTTTTTCGTAGTTTCTTTCTAATGATGACACCTATGGAAAAAAAATCCCCAAAACCTACTAATAGGCACAAGTAAAAGTCGGATACCAAGTTATCACTGAAGGTTTCAGAAAATTATGGCAGTCCAAACTGTTTGTATTTATTGTAGGCTACAGTTAGAATAGAATTCTGCTATCAGATTTGGGGTTTGATCCCTGAAATAATACAACAGATATTCTGCCTTCTAAGCATTTTTTAAGAAACTAGGGCATTAATAAATGACATCTTTTGAAGAATATTTTGACAGGATTAGTGTAACAGGGCATTAGAAGCAAGACAATCCTAGCCACCAGCATTCACGTGGTAAAGGCTTAGATGCAACTGACACCTGCATGACAAATTGGATGCTGGAAGATGCAGCTGTTACAGCTTAACTTCCATCCATCTGCCCCATTACCTGAGTAGATCAGTTGTTATATGAGCTAGTAATCAGGTGCACACAATGATTAATTTGATAATCCCTCTTTCTCTATTGTTCTGAGATTTAAACTCAGAACAAAGAAAGTTGTGGCCTACCTATCCTGTAACTGATAGCAGAATGACCATAACACAGTCACAGAAGAATTTAGGCTGGAAAAAACTAAATAACTAACTTGAGATGACAAAATGTGAAATCCAGCAGAGGTGCAAGTAGAGAATACTGTCCTAAGAGACATTAGAAGGCTGATTTTAAAGAGGAATTATACTAGCTGAATTAATATTATGTTCCAGTTGATTTTCTAAACCTATTCCTTCTGCTAGGAAAGGAGTCAGCCTTTTGGAAAATATTAATTTTGAGTTTCCTCTGCTGCAAAGAATAGCCTCAGAAGAAGGACATGCTTGAAGCTATTTGTCACAAAATGTTTAGGTTGGCCAGAGAGCTTGAGACTTCACAAATATGCCTCAAATATGCAGTGCAATGGAGTTTCAGCATACTGTACGTCTTTGATAGAACTGATGCTTAATATGCAGTTTCAAAGGCATCCTTTGAAAAAAATTCAGTAGACCCAGTCTCCAGCCTGTCCACAGGGTAGTTGTGCAGATACACACCAAGTTTAGTGAAAAAATGACATATTCTGTGTTAGAATCTTAGTATATATTCCTTGAATGACAGGATTGCACAACAGTCAGTATCCCTGCAACTCTGTTCGTGCCACTTAATTTTGGTGCAAATGTGTAGATCTTTTTTTTCTCGGGGAGGGGGTTTTTGGTTTTTTTGAGGTGTTTTTTGGTTTGTTTTTTGTTTGGTTGGGTTTTTTTGGTTTTGGTTTTGTGGGGTTTTTTGGTTTTTTTTTTTTTTTTTTTTTTTTTTTTTTTTTCGCCCTTGCATTTGTAAGCCCTAGGTCATCAGCCTTCTCTGGAGACTGAGGAAGTTTTTCTGGAAACGTTGTAGCAGTTTGTTAGTAGGGCTGTTCCTTTTAGGAGTCTGAAAGCAGTATGCTTTCCATTAGGTGTGTCATTTCACCAGGATCAGAAATATAGGAATGAAGTATGAAGAGCAAATGCAGGAGGACAAGAAGTTAGTAGAAACCACTAAACTCCAATACTAAAAACATCCTGATCCCACCAGTTTAAATCCACACCTACTCTTCTGAGTAGGTAAGAGGAAAAAGAAATTTTCCATCTGCAGATTTTTTCCATTTGTCTCCTGAGTATTGAGCACCAGATCTTCAGTTGGTAGTGCTGAGACGTGAACACCTTTCTGGAGGATCCATTCTTCAACACCAGACTGCCAACTTGAGTGTCAAAATTCCATATGACCCTCAGCAGTTCTTGAGGGCAAGCAACAGCAATTGCCTGGAGATCTCACATGGTAATGTCAGCCAGACAGGGCTAAGCTGGGTAGCAGAATAAAGCATTTTACAATGGGGTATAATGTAAAATTCATTCCTTAGCCTCTTCCTGTAGCTAGTCTGACTGTTCCCAGCTCTGCCTCTGGTACTGCTGCTCAAACCTTTCCTGAGACATAGACACTAGTTCCTAATGAAGCACATCAGCAGTACACTGCTGTTTAAAACTGGGGGATGGCCATCTCAAAGCAAACCAGGCACCAGAAATAACACTGCACTGTGGACTTGGACTGGACAAGGAGAAAAGAGGACAGAATCATCTTGCACTTACAAAGTTTAGGTGATAGGAGTCCAACAGTACACCAGGCTGGAAATGTGTTTTTGACTGGTAAGGCTGTTAATGAGAAAAATTCCATTGGTTCTAATTGGTATGCATGTTAAAAGCCATGTCCCAAACAAATGGATATCAGATAGGATTCTGAACAGGCTGCACAAAATAAGTCCCAATGAGCAGAGCTCCAAAGAGAAGAACTTTCTGGTAAAACAAGTGAATTTTACCAGTTACTGCAAATAATCTCAAATAGACTCTTTATACTTTCATATTTTTTGTGATGTCAAGCTGCAAGAGCTCAGAAATTGTCCAGAGATTTTTGCAAGTACTATGACTCAGTGGTGGTCTGCAACTCTTTGGGACAAGACTGAAGATCCCATCTCTAGCCTCAGTGAGTCACCACAGGTTATGGGTGCTGAGACCACAGCTCTGGAAAAGCTATACAGATATGCTGAGCACTGCATATTGCTAGTTTTCACAGGGAAATCAAGAAGCTTTTACAGGATTATGTAAACCTTTGCAGCAGAGCAGCACCATGTGTGGGCCAGGTGAGCCGTGGCCCAGCAGGCTGCTTTTTCTATACCAGGGCCATGGAAAACCAGCTGTGATTGCAGCTATCACCACTGAGAGAACAGCCAGGATGATCAGAATTAAACAGTCTGAAACAATTATCTCCTAAGAAATTGTTCCAGAGGGAATCAAAACGTGCAGCAGTAAAAAAGAACTAGTTAGATGGAATCTAGTACTGCTGTTATGAAAACATTGATTTGGGAAATAAGTTCTGAGGTAGTAATCTCTATATGATACAAAGCTAATTTTCCAGTTGACATGTGTTTTCTTCAGAGGTGAAGAAAATCAGCCTGACTTCTGAATTTCTGTAGTTATAGGAATCCCTTTTCCAAAATTCTTATCTATTCATATATTTCCAAATGCCCTTGATTTTTAAAAAGCAGTTATTCATGGCTGCAAGTGCAAACATCTGGTCAGTGGGAGGGAGTAAAAGGTAGTCAGAATAAAGAACAATTGTCTGGAGCACAGAAAAATCAGTGAAAACTTTGCTGCTTATTTCTTGATTTTTTTTCCTTTTATGGCTTGCGTTGGTGGGATTTACAGTCTAAAAGCTAACTCATTGTTAATGCTGGTTCTCATCTGGGAATAGACACATTTAAATGCTCATACTGTTGTAGGCACTGAAATTCAGCGAGCCTTTTTTTAACACTGCTTTTCTATAAAAAGCAAGGGAATGCCCATAAGAGGATCTTTTCCTTTAGCAAAAAGACACAACCTGATTAGAACATTACATAATCTTAATATATCTTTGGTATCTAATGCAGAACTCAACCCCTAAGGTGCTGGTGATAACAGCATGCTGGAAAATGGAAAATTGCCAGTCTAGTGAATTTTTCATGGTTTGCCCAGAGCTGATGGCAATTGCTGGATGAGAAGAAACACAAGAGAGGAAAAGAAGGACGGCTGCCAACAGTAAAAGTCACGGTTGCTCTTTCCTCTTCAGCTAAGACAAGAAGCCAATGCTCCAGCCATAAGCAGGAACAGGATGGTGGAGGATTAAGGAGCAGTACCAGATACCTGGACTCTGGAAGAGGTTGAGAATGCCTGAGTGAGAAGATGATCCTTGAATGCAGATCTCAAAAAGTGAATGAAAATAAGTATTAAGAACACAGGAAGGGGGGGAAAATAAAGGAGGGGGGGAGAGAGGAATAGGTCAGGAAGAAGAAATTGCAGCATGCTAAAAGAAATGGTGATGAAAATGGAGCCAGAGACCTATGCAAAAATAAATTAAAAGAATGAAGGAAAAACATTATTTGATGTTTCAGAGAACTGAAGGAAGTAATTAAGATGAAATCTGGGTGAAAATCACAGAGAATAAACACGGAAGGCTACAAACCTCACTGCAGCTCACGGCTTTCCCAGTGTGCTGAATGACTAACCCACCAATCTCATCCAACTTGTGAAATATTCAAAATACTGTTAGTTGGTTCTGTAACCTCCTCCCTGGCAATGCAGTACACTTTTTATACCACTAAATATGTGTCTCATAAGTGGAAGTAGTCATTAATTTGACAAGCTATTAACTATTGAGCTCAACTGTCCCATCAGTAACCAACTTGAATAGGAAGACCAGTAAATGTGATGAGAGTGGAACATTAGTGAGTAAAATAGTAATGATTCTGTAGAGGTTAAATGGGAATGGCAAAACAGGTGTGCTGGCTCTTGCCCACTCTGAGCTTGTGCAGTAAATAAGGGAGTCAGTCAATGTCTAAATGTTACATACAAGAGTGAAGTCAAGATAAAAGATCTGAGCCTATCCCTGATCTGATCTCTTATGAAAAGGAGAGGACATTTTATGAGTATCAGCTCCAAGTGTAAATGAACTCAGAATGTAAGCAGGGACTGATATATTTGATTTATAAACACAGTATAGAAAACAATCCCTAATTTCTTGGAGTTCTTGGCATCTTGCAAGGACTCCTGTCCTTTTTAGTATCCAGTATGGATTATGTTCAAAGTAAATTCCTCTGTTAAATGTCAGCAAATCCAATAAATGCATTAGCATCTTATCTAAGCAGATTGTTCCAAGTGATTTTACAATGGTTAGTACATTTTATATGCAGCAAAAGTCTTTAACAATATCAGTTTTCCTTAGTTTCCTGTTAATTTGGCAAGGACTGACACACCAGGATTCATCACAGACTAAGAGTGCATCAGGCAAGGATGAACTCCTGATAAGCATTGACCACTGAGACTAATAATACCTAGTTATGGCAAAAGTTTCTTCTGTACTCTCAATTCTTCTCAAAGCAGACGGAGAATATTTGCAGCAGCTTTTTTCTCTCCCTGTAAACTGATGAACTCCTCACCAAAATGCAAAGGAAAATGCTGCTTTAGTCATATCAGCAAGGTCTCATCCTTTCTGCTTCCAGCTTTAAGAAAAATACTGTTTGAAAAAAACAAACCCTAACCACATCAATGATCAAACCACCAAAACAAACAAACTCAGGATAAGAACTTCCGCTCAGCTATTGCCAGACGGAATTCCTTTCCCCAGAACTTTATCTCAAATATTCAAAGTCTAACAGTCCACATCTGCCTCCACCAGGCAGCAGGAGATTCTGGCAGATTCAGTTATGCTGTGGGTCTGGGGCAACAAGAGGCTCCCTGCTGATTTCTCAAATACAATTTGAGGTACAGCTAAGATTTTTGTGTTATGAGGGTTTCACAGTCCCTTTCAGCAGAATGTAGTACTGATAAAACATTTGAGTTAGCAAAAGGATAATGCAGAGTTTGCAATGCAAAATTAGACCAGATAAAATTGTAGAGAGAGCGTTTTTAAGAGAAAGATAAGCAAATGTCACACTGGGGTTAAGTCCTCAGAAAGTTGGAAGTGAACTCCTATGGCTTCAAGAGTCTTTGGAAAATGGCAGTTTATTACTTGGAGAATGCAATAATGAACCAGCTGGTAGGGAGGGGTGATACCAGATGCTGCAACGTTTGCATTGAGGTAGGAGGGGAGCAGATGAAGTAGAGGGAATTTTCTCAAGTCTAACTGGCAGCTAAAGGAAAATTACTTCAGGAATTAAAAGCATAAGAAGAAAAAATAGGGTGGCCCTACTGGGCCCTACTCATACTGGAAACTGGAGATCAATGTAGAGCTCTCTTGTCTCCTGAAGACAGACACAATTTTCTCTTATTGAGATTTTTGTTGTCCTTGCCCATCTTCAAGACATAGGAGGATCATGGCTCTAGAATCTCACAAAGTTACAGCCAACCATTTCCTCAGAAAGTGACAGAGGAGAAAGATTTGTAGCACTGTTGAGAGGGTTTCTGAAGAAAAAAAAAAAGATTGCTTTGAAGATGTTGTACACAATTGAGTAAAGTTTCAAGCTGGAACTGACATAAATCTCACACAGAGAAAGAAGAATGACAGAACTGCTGTGGGACTTGCAGCCAGCAGTGGACCACCCCGTGAAGACTGTTTTTCACATACACTTTAACTTCACAACATGCACTTTTCAGTGCTGTTGATGTTGATGCATCCTTCTGTTTCTGGCAGCTGCCTATGCACACTATGTATTGTGGTAGAGGAATAATGAATCAGAGAATGCTTTCTCATGAGACTGAGCTAAGAAAGATGCCTGTCTGGTGGTAGCCAGCTTCTTTACTAATAAAAAATTCAAACCATTACATATCCTTCACTCTAGGGCTGGCTCTGATACTCAGTCAGCCTCTTCCTTACAGGAAGCTGACAGGCCAATTTTAAAGCATACAGATCTCCCCATCTTGTCTGTATCTCTCCCAAAAGAAGCAGATATGAGCTTAAAATCAAAACCATGTAACCTAAGCCCATAGTTTTAGGAGGAACTTGTCCCCAGGCAGGTGCCTGATAAAGCAGCATTTTAAACCACTTTTCCCTGGCATTCTTTTCACCTATTACTCTTGACCTGTAAATCAGCTCTTAGGAGCACTGTAATGACTGAAGCAACAATATCAAGCCCTGACTCCTCTATGTGACAAACACAACTGAAGGGACAGCCGAGAACATGCTTTGTTAAAGTAGAAGCAGCAAAACTGAGAGCATTCATTGCCTTAGCAACTAGGACAACCTCTTCTTTAATTAGCACATCATGGTCTGAACTTTGCTAATAGAACCTGCCCACACTGCATGCTAACCATGGGTTAGGTAATCTCACTCTTGCCAACACAGGCAGCCTACCACGCTTCTGATTCCTGACATTCTCCACATGAGCACTCTGTTCTCAGGTCCCACATCTGCAGGCAGGCTGTGGGTGGTGTTAAGGAATGATACATCCTTCTGGTTTCTCATCCTGGACTCATGATCTCCTACCCCATCACATATTTGTCTGGGCTGGCAGGCACCAGCCTGTGGTGAAACAGCTTCTCTGTGCTCTCTTAGAATTTGGGAGGTTACTGTTTATGATAAAGGAATAATTTCCTCACTGCCCAAGCAACCTCCCTTGGCCAATCCTCCCCAATTCCTCTCCCTGCCACCCTCCTCTGGAGCTTCTTCACCAGTGGCATTACTGATGACTACATGAAATCTCCAAGATTCAATGGCACCAGCAGTTATGGAATACACTCTTCTAGAAGATGATGATAGGATTGTAATGCAGTTATTCTCTGTTTCTTCTCCAAAATTCCAGGACAAAAAACTATTAAAAACCTGATCATGAAAAATAGGTATCTGCATGAAAACAAGTTTTGAGGGGAAAAGAAAATCGTGTTTACAAAGCCATTGTCACAGCTCTAACATCAGCTCATTGAAATTTGTATCAACATAGCAGTAGTGGCACTAAGTTTAGAGGAGAAAATAAAACTGGTCAAATATTCTGATCTGAATTTTGTACTGTCACTGTCATTAGAGAGGTAGGGTCCAAAGCTAGCATGTCTACAGGAAGTCCTTCCAAAGCAGTGGAACAAATCGTGCTCTAAGACAACAGGTCTCACTAAGTGGGAAAAATACAACATTCCACAGAGGAGAAAACTGAATTTTGATTGTTTTAAATGCTTCATTTAATAACACTATGAACTAAGGAACCAAACTTTTCTCTTTTTTTCTCCTTGTTATATTGAATTAACCCTGGAAATTAGGAAAAGAACACAAGATCACATGCTGGGTTTGGAATGCCTGCTCAGCAAAACAGTGAATGACACTGTGAGTACTTGTGGGATCACCTTCAGGGTACTTTCACCCACAATTTCTGTACAACTGCATGACAAGATGTTTCTTAATTACAATATTTACATATTAAAAATGTTGAAGGAGAGGTTTCCACAATAAAGTGGGGATGGTTTCTATGGATATTTTTTTAGGGTTGTGGTGTGTTTTATTTTGTTTGTTTTTAATGTTGAACAAGATGAGTAGAAAGAGAAAGCAGCTGCCATCCTACAAAAGTGGAGATGCCTATTCAAAACACCAGATACTCCTTATAAATGAACACTCTTAGAAGCAAGAAATTGCACCTCAAAATCAGTAAATTCTCTGAATACACATGCATACCATACAGTATTGGTCACACATAAAGTATCTAGCTTGCATTCTCAAATGTGACTAATGCTTGGAATGCTGACAAGATGCTTTTCTTCTGTTTTTTAAAATGTCAAACTTTTAACAGATCATTGCCCCAACAGAATCAGAGATTCAGAGAAGTGCTGTGATCAAAGACACACACCATTCTTCTGAAGAGAGATTCAGGAGATGCAAGTTCAGCTAGTATAAAGAACTATCACCTCTTTGCTCTGGTTATGTGCATCTTTAAATTAGCCATTAGATAATTCTGCCACTTCACTGAACTTTCTGCATTGAAGATATTTATTCTTCCTTATCCAGGAGGAATGGCTTTAGTGGTAGTTATGGAAATAAAAGAGATAATAAAGCTCCCATGCAAATCTTATGTTTTGTGTATTTTCTTATTTGATTATAAAAGTGATATTCCCAAAGGTGTGGAGTCTGGCATGTTTTAAAACTGCTGATGAGTATCACCCATTGCTATCTTAATTAAATATTAGTGATTTACCCATTACAAAAGAATTTGTTGTGTTACAAAATCCTTTCCTAGTGTATGGAGGCATAAAAAGGAAGTGTAATATCAACTGCATAAACTATTTCTATAGAATAGAAATAGTGAAGTTGACTTCCTCTTGAGAACTATTTTGAGATCTACTCATGGAATGTGCAGTAGGAGCAGGTAATTTCATCATTACTCTAAAAGCCTCTTGCCCTTCTCTGCACTGCCAGATACTCGCTCAAGCAATTAAGATATGGGATGCTATCAATTCAGAGTGTTCCTTCCTTTAGCTGGAATGGTAATAGAACCTTGGAAACCACATAATAAAATAACTTTTCAAATGAAATCTGACATACTTGAGCACTGCCACTTTGATCAGTTTTTATGCACTGATCCCTCCACCTGTGGAGAGATCTCGCTAACAGTTCCTGCTGCACTCCTGCCCCAGGATAGTGATGGTGATACTGCATCAAACATCTCCTTGGAAGCCAGCAAGCCTCTATTGCTTCTGTAAACATCTCTGGCAAGCAGAGCTTGCTCTTCTCTTCCTGTGTAAGGGAACCATGGGGAAGCAAGAATGAAAGAAAGAACCTCTTGGTCCATAAAAGCCTGGGATTTCTGCAATATTTTACCTCCCAGGATCATTTGCTTCTGGAATAGGAGAGCCTCCCCATGTTAGAGGGAAGAGTAGAAGAAAGGCAACATATATTTCCTGTGACATTTTTCTTTTCACTTTTCTCTGTTGTGTGAAGATAGCCAGGAAAGGGTTTTCATAGCTATATTTATCCTCTATGTCCCTCTATCCTTTGAGAAAAGTCTGCAAGGTGTCAGCATCCCAGGCTTGAGGAATTTTGGTTCGCTAATGCCCAGATTATGGCATACTCATGAAGATTCTGAAGAGACTTAATAATGTTTTTGCCAGAGCACAAAGCTTTGAGAGGGAAAAAAATAAAAGATAAAACCAAAAAAAAGGTGTTTGAATGAAAAGCAGTCTTAAAACTGTGCTTTTGCACATAAAGAGTGGACTAAACCAGGGAATTCCTTTAAGTTTCCTGGTTAGTGAGCAGACCATATGTATGTTAAAGGTTTTTCTTTACCTCAGAGAGCTGGAGCCTGACTTCCTGGAGAAAAAGCACTTAATTCAATTCTGATTTGCTGTTGTCATAAAACACTCTGTAATGACAACATATAATATGGGGGAAAACTGGTGAGAGAAGCTAAAAATCTCATGTCAGTGCTATGATTTGTTGACATGTTTAAAACTCTTCCCTGAAATGGATTCCTTTGAGTGACGAACTAACTGTGCAATGACCACAACTTGTCAGGAGCCTTTTGTTTGCCAAAAGGGAAGCTGATGTCCCAAAATCTTGTTTTAAATTCATCCACAACATGGTGTGAGCAGGAGTCTCTGTTTCACACAGCCATGGCACACACATTTGGCCAGTCAGGGGTATTCTTGGGTTCAGCACTCTTAATCACTTTATTATTGGATTCTTTTTTGGGCTATTCTGTGCATTAATCAATAAAGTCCAGATCAAGAGAGGTCAAAGCAAAGCCTTCCCAAATTTACCACTGCCCTTTCAACAATTGAGATCACTCCTTTAAACTTTAGACAAACATTTTTCTTTATGGCATGAGTGGACTAGGGTAACATTTACTTCAAATGAAATGTATTTCCATAAGACTGACAGAGGCCCCTATAGCCTTGCTTGCCTGCAGGAGCAGGGCAAGAGGAAATGTCAAGGGCAAGTCTTGCTCAGACCTGCAGTCTTGTTCCCTTTAGATCCAGAATGTGTCTCTTTTTTTATTATTCCCTTCAGCAATGAATTGAGTTCCTGTAGCAGAAGGAAGGATTGTTGGCCTATACATTCACAGTGGAAAGATTATTTCAATCAGAGGGAAAAATAGCCAAAAACAAGAGGAAATGCTCCCCAAATGATGTGAATCTGGGGGAGCTGTTCTACTCATAAATAGAGGTGTCAGAAGAGAGGTCCTTTAAGGTACTTCCAGCAATCATTCCAAATGACATTTCTTGGTTTTAGTATTAACATCAACACACTTGAGAACTTCACTCCTAAATCAGAACCCTGTTTTGTTAGCAATTGTACAAATAAATCCACACTTTCCCCTAGTGGGAGATCTTACAGCTCTTCAGGACAGTATACAGAGCAGTTATCAGGACAAAAATGTTTTTTGTAGTTTACGAAGAGAGTCAATAAATAAGCATATTCCTTGATTGGACATAGAATAAGAAACTATTAATCCCTTATCAAAGGGTTTGTTTGGATTTTTGTTTTTTGTTTTTTATTTAATTTATGCAAAAGGTCCCTCCCTGTAATCTCCAAAAATGCCACTGAAAATGCCATGTGAGGGTGAGGAATTGATCTTAATTCCTCACTATGAATATGCACTGTCCTTCTGGCTCTGGGCAGAGCTCAATTGTGAAGAGTCACAGGGAAAGCACAGGTCCCTGGTAATTACTTCTGTGGATGGGGACAAATACAATAAAAGCAGGCCATTAATGGACCTCAGTAGTGTCCGTGGTCAAAGTACAAGAACCTCGTATCAGCCAGAGGTTGGGAGGGCTACAGCAATTTCACCAGCTGTGTGATCTTCCTGTGACTGGAGCAAGAGGCTTGTGGGAGCACAGCAGAGCCTTCATGTACACAAACATACACAAAATCTTGATGTTCTTCCAAAGCAAAGACAAGGGAAGCTGTTAGTGTGAACTCTGATTTAAGAACAGGTACCTTAGGACATGATGAAGTGACAAGCACATCCTGCATGAAATCAGGTCTTTTCAATGTTTCTGAAAGGTGCAGAGGACCTGTGTGTATCTGTGGGAGGGAGGGCTGTGGGAGACAAAAGAAGAAACAATAAAATGAAGTTTTTTAGTTAGTTCTTAAAATAACTAAGGCTAAAATATTTTCTACCAACCCTGACAGCTTGTGTTTGACTTTTTGTCCTTTGAGACAGCCAGCTACAACACTAGTTTTTAAATTCCAGAAAGAAATTCAAAGCTATTCAAGGAGTCCTCAAGCTATAACAATATACTCATGTTTTCTGTATATAACTTTGTGCACAAGACTGTGTATAATTAGTCATGCACAATCACCTGTATTTATTGGAATCTGAGCTTTCCAAGACAAATGCGTCCTCCTGCTTACAACATTTCTTTACCTCAGAGACTGTACAGCGACTGCTTTTCACATAATAAAGGTGATTTATTTCCTTGTTGTATTACTTTGAAAATGTGACTGCTTCTGGAATGATACTGAGCCAAATGGTTTAGGTATCTGGCCAAGAGTAAGTCTGTGAAGTTGGAGTGAGTGAGAGTTCAGCTCAGTGCCAGTTCCCCAAATTGCTATATTGTACCAGTTTCGCCAAGACCTTCTCTTTACAGGGCAAAATCTCTTCCTTTGACCTTGGACCTTTCAGTTGTATATCCTTTTGATAGTGCTCTGTAACATGCTAAAGGTATGTTGGCACATTTCACCTGTGGTTTTGCACCAGGCCATGATGCAGCATTTTACTCAAAATTTTACCCTGTTGCTGCACAGAGGTAAGCAAAATTTTCAGTCTCTATAATGAATAGAACTTGAAATATCCACCCACAGATATAGTGAAAACTTGAGTAGACAAGGCTTTAATGAACTTTGAGGTCAGTTTAAAGCATGCAGGTTGGATTCAATGTCCAGCTGAGAGCCCTTCCCATCTAATGTGTTCCGTGGATTTTCATGGAAGCAGGCATGACAAGGAGCATGATGCAAAGTGGAACTAAAATCAGACTGCCTTGATTCATTAGAGCTGCTGTAGAGGTGACCAGGTCACCAGCAGAAGTCATCCTAGCTCACTCACACAGATGTTTGGTGGAAGGTGGGGTGCTGTGGAGCAAGGCCACTATCTGTGACAGCAGCCACCTACATTCAGACAAACAAAAGCGTCTCCATCTGGAGATTTCAAAGCTTCCTCAGTCCTGTCTCAGGTGCTGAGAGGAGTAGTAGTTCCCTGGTTCTAAGAGTGCACAAGAAAGAGTGAAAGACTGTTTGTGAAAGAGTCTTGTGACTGTAGACCTTGTCTTACTTTCCAAAATCAGTACTGGTGTCCCACCAAACTACCTTTGGAACTGATTTTAGAGCTTCTGGCAGAAAAGCCAGCAGCAGCAAGACTCTCTTATTTTGAAGTAACATAGCTATTCTAGAAACTCCAAAGGTGCCTCTGATTCTTGTTGCTTACTGAAGAGCTTCCTGGGGGTGCTCTATCTTGAGGAAATAAGAGCAGCTCCCACAAACTCTGCTTCAGTTTCAACAGGAGTCCAGAGAGATACAGAAACGACGGGTGTGATTCACTTCTCCAGATTCATCTTGTCTTAGTGTAGGTGTCTAAAATAGGTCAAATGAATCACAGCCTAAAATCCCTGCTTAAAAGACAGTCTATTTGCCTTGCCCAAATACATGTTTTCCTTCCAAATGATTCTCACCAGACAGTTCTGAGACTCGACACACTATAGGAATGGTACATGTATGTGTAGTTATATTGACATATCAAGCAATCAGTATAAGGAAATTAGATATTTTGATGCATTTTAAATACTTATAATTCTTTTATGAACATTTCCCAAATGGTCATTTTCTAATTTCTGGGTTCCAGAGTGAAGGCAGGAATGTTAGACTTACTGACCAAATGGTGATTATTTCTCTAGAGAGTTCCAAACATCAGTCACTCACAGGACAACAGAGACTTCTCCATCTTTCAGGTATCAAGATCTCTCCTCTATATTCACCATGATAGGAGATACATTCTTTATATCCAGGAAAAGACAGCTAAAATAGGACAGGAGGGACTATCTGCCAAACTTCCACAATCTAGTAAATTTTGTCACTAATAGGGTAACAGTATCTCTTTCTTATGTGAGAAACAATTCAGTTTCCTCAAGAGAAAAAGCAGTTAACTTTCACAGTGTTCAAAGGTCCCATGGTTCATATGAACTTCCTTCACAGGTCTGGCCCAACACATTGAATCACACTGCACTAATCTCTCATTCCAACTCATTATTTTAGCTTATTTCGTAAAGAGCACAGTCTTTGCTAGCATTCTCTTAAAGCCAGGGAATAGCAGCCAACACACACATGCAGAGTCCATTTCCCTTGAAAGAAAATAACATTATCACTTACAAGCAGGGTTTTATTCCTTGCATGGACTATCAGTAGTCTACAAAAATCACAGATGTAACATTGATCCCAACATACCCGTGTTCTTGCCCACAAGTTTTATGCCATCACCTCAGTACTGTTAAATGCATTTACATAGGAACTAGAAAAATTTGTGAATTCTGCTGAGCAGAGTTCTCTAAATGGAATTCCATTCTGGATGCTTCAGTTATCTTACTTGGAAACAATCCAGAGTCAGGTGGGTGAAACATGCACGCGCGCACACACACACACATACATATATATATATATAAGCTCTATATATATGCATGCTCTATGGATATCTGGAAAGATTCAGATGAGAGAATATAATGAGATAAAATAGGGATGCAGATGACAGTATCTCTATATTTTAATAACTTCTGGAGGAGAAGATAAAGACCAAGATTCTCAATGACCATCAATGTTTCACCGTGTCTAAGCACCCATCACAAAGGTTCTCTAAATTTTGAATACTTCACTCCCTGACATGATCCCTTAAAGGTATTTCAAACTAGAGCAAGCAAAAAAAAAAAAAAATCACAGCATATCCTGTATGACCATTAATTCATTTATTTTTGCCACAAGCTTGCAATTTTCACTATTAACACCTAGATAAGTAAAAGAAATCACTATTCACTGGCCAAATGTGTCCCCATTAAACAGTTTATGCTAATACTGTGTCAGTTAAGTAACAGTTATTCTTTATCCTCAGGCTAAATTGTTCTACTGGCAGATGTCTCATCAAAACATCTGTTCTGAGCAACCACAACCATACAAACTGGGGGATTTTCCATTGTCATTATTGTTGTTGTTATTATTAACTATAAGCATTTATATAAACACTTCAGATGTATGCAACTGACAATTACTCTCTAGGAGTTCCTTACCCTGAAAGTTTTATGATTCAAAGACCATTTATCACAGTGGAAGCATTTGCTAATTGGTGATAGCAAAATACAGCATATGCTTTTTGATATTACTGTTGTCCTGGAGCAAGTGTTTGAACTCATCTCCTTCTACTTTGGAACTTTCCCTCCATAACCTAAATAAAAGCAAATTCGAAAAGACAGCAGCATTCTCATCAGCTAGAACTGGGCTGGAGAGATTTTTCATCTCTCCTCTTCTCTTTCAACACTTCCTTCCCCTCTTTTTGGCTTTTGGACTTGTCTGTGCATTTGTTCTCACCACGAGCCCTGTGAACTTCTCTTCCCCCAGCATGATGTGTTGCACTGTCCTTCCCTGTTGGAGGAATCTCCATGCTGGGAAAGGCAGGGAAACCAGTTTCCATCCCTCTGCTTTCCTGTCTGTTTGCTGGAGTGCTGATTGGCCTCTCCTGCCCTGGAGAGAGTTCACCCAAGTCCTACTCAGGGCAATGCTTGCACAACAGAGCAGCCAAGCTCTAACAAGGCTGTAATGAGCACAAAATAAATGTCCCAAATACTCAACCTTGCCAAATAAAAGCAGTTTTCCACAGCAACAGAGAAGGGAGAAAAGCCACCTCTACCAAGTACTGTGTCCATCCTCTGAAGAATGGGACCACTACAGTTTTGACAATAAAGTTTTACCTACTTGCTGTCATGGCAAAATAGTGGTTTTACCCTGAAAAAATGCATATGCTTACTCTGAGATAAAAATCCCAAGTAGGAAACATTAGTGTAGTCAAAGTGAGTAGAAGTTGAAAATAAAGACTTACAAAGGGAAGTGTTAGGAAACCTGGGTAATTAATGTTTCTAAAGGTGCTTGCAAAAGATCAGTAACTGGGAAAAAACCAGAAATGTGAGCCTGTGCTTCCAGTCTCCCTAGTGGATTGGAGAGTGCTTAAGCAGCTAGATGCTCTGTGGCAGGGCCCAGGAGGGTGTGGACAGTGGGGGGACCGAGTTTGAGTCAGGATAGAAACATAGCAGAAGCATTGCCACCTCACCTCTGATGGACTGACACAGTGATGAACACAGCTCCCCTTGCAAAGATCTGGTTTCTTCTGTTGAATTAAGCTTGTTAAACAAACCCCAGAGAGGTTTTTTTGGTTTGGCTTTTTTTCCCCTTTTTATAACCTGTGAAAGTTAAAAGCTTGTATTCTTCCACACAGTCATACATTTGTCTTCTCACTGTTTCATAAATGCGTATTTGACTGCCTGAAATCACCAGCAGTTTCAATGTGAATCAAGGAACTCTCAGAGGACAGTTAATCAAGACCATTAGCAAGGTCCCATGTAGAGTGTTAAATACCATTTTGGTGAATTTAATTGTGTGACAGGAAGTGGAATAAATAGAATCACCATGTTAGTAGTCTGGTCAGGGCAGGCAGGAGTATCCAAAGTTTATGTTGCCAAAATTACATACGAGTCAATCACTTCTCCTTTTTATGTTTTTCATGATGTTGAGTGGGAGACACTTTAAGTCCCGTAACATTTTCTTTAATTCCAGATTTATTCCTAACCTAGGAAAAAATAAGGAAATCGATCTCCCAAAAATGTTCACTGTGAGAAATCCTCCCCAGGCACAAAAATTAGTTCCAGTAAGAGATATATATTTCATTTCAATATTTTTAAATCTTCTGATTTGGTTTTCACTGCTTATCTCTTATGTATCCCTGATATTTTGACCCTTCTTCACTAAGAATTTCATAAATCTCTTTTTAACTTGCACTTTCTGTTTCAAAAAGGAAAAAAAAATTGAAAATTATCAGTTCAATATGTTTAATAGTAACACCCTCACCTCTCATTACAGTCATTAAGAATTAGTGTTCTTAAAATAGGACAGGGAGCCCTGGAGTCAGATCCTACTTCCTTTGTCAAGAACTGTGAATCTTATCTACATCCATGGTGAGCTAGATGCAGCTGACAAGATCTAAAGAAGCTTTTAAGCTAATAATTCCTCAGATAGCTTGGAATCTGGGTGAGAGCCAGTGGGAGTCTGGCATGCAGTCTGATAAATTTTGCTAGAAATATAGTGGCTTTTCAAGCTTTGATGAACCTTGTGTCAGAGTATCTCTAAGAGATATCATCTTCATCTTTACACACAGATTCCTCCAGAAAATCGGTGCCCATAACACAATAAGCATGCAGCAGCTGCTTGTGCCCAATCCTAATTATTTCTCATTTTACTGAGTTGTTTAATTTTTGTTCAGGGGATACTCTGGTTATTTTGCAGAAGTATCATTTCACTGGCAGATAGAGAGACTGGGGGAAGGGAGTGCGTGTTGTGATGAGCACAGCACAAACGATGTCCATCTGTGCCTGTTGGGAGCAGGAGGTGCTCATCAAGGTGCTGTAAAGCATTTTTTTGAATCTTCTGATGACTAAAAATATTGGCAAATCCATTCCCAGTTCTTTCCTTAAAGAAATGAAAGATAAGTTTAACTTTTATGTTTAGGGTACTCCAGAACTGAGGCATCATGACTCATGATGAATCATGAGTACGCTGGCTCTCAAGAGTTTCTTATCTATTTCACTGACTGAAAAAGAAAAAGCTTTTTAGGAAGAAGTGGGCTTCAGGAGCTGTCCATGAGGTATGTAAAAACACACCAGGAGGCAAGACGGCAATATTCCAAAGTTTGGGAGGTTTTTGTCCTTGCAAATAAAGAGGGTCACATACAGCTTAAATTCTTGGATAAACATTTATCTTATTTTCTTCATCACTGAGGAGTAAAAATAGACAAAATGAGAACTTTTGCCCTTGCCAGAGTGGGTCAGACAGTTCTGGCACAGTTCAGCACAGAAACACATACATACTTATGTATTCCTTTAGAACAGCTCAGCAAATAGCCTGATTTGTGCCTACTTTTTGCAATTATTTTCTGGAAAAAAAAATCTTCCACAGTCTTCCCGTAAATAATTCATGAGAGTATTTATCTTAAACTCCTTGTCCCTTGGCCCCATAACTACTTGCTCTTTAAACAATTCCTGTGGTTTGTGTACATGTAGCTGACTGTGCCTCAATCGCCTATGACAATATAATACAGGTAATTTTCTTTGGCTGCATTACTCTATCATTACTTTGGCTCTCTGAATATGTCACAGTAATGAATGCATAACAATGCCTGGTAACTTTTCCCCTGCTTGTCTCCAAGTTATTTAAAGTGAAGGGAGGGGGGGCAGGGACTGGCATCTAATTAATAATTTGTTCATTTCAGCTTTGTAATGAGAAAGAGAAAGGAAAAATATGAGGATGGCTGTTTATTACTTAAGCCAATATAATGTCAATCCATGATTGTGGTTGGCAGTGTGACTCTCTGAGGCTATTTCTTTGTGGATATGTAAAAAACTGCAAAGAAAATTAAGTGTAAAAAACCAGACAAGCAGCAGGAGGAAAACATTTCATCTTGTACACAACTAAATGGGAAAAGAGACAAGCAGGCAACAGATGACAGATGAATGGGCCTATGATGGACTGCATTTTTTGTGTCAAAACAGAGCCAACTGTCTAACAGTCATTCAGATGGTAGGAGAGGCACCACACAGCATGATTTCCAGTTCAGCTGGCACTTAGGGGTTTAATTATGTACATGGTAAATATTCTGTGATGACAATATCCTGCCTTCAGATCTGGGCACCCAAAGCCAAGGCTTCTTTCTAGCTCTGTCTCTCCTACTGTTCTTACTTTTCACTTTGAACTGATATAAAACTGTGCTGTGAATTCCCAGGGATGAGGAAAGCTGTCACAAATGCCACATCACCTGTTTCCATCCCTGTCTCACAGAGAACATTAATTCCCCTGTTTGTTCATTGCAGGGGTCCTGTGCTCTGACACGACTCCTGCTCTCTGACATGAAGTGGTTTAAAAAGACAAATAAGGCTGGCTCAGTGTTTGTTTTTACATTGGCAGGTGGATATAAGCTGCACAGTCCAATAGTTCCTGCTCTTCTATTAGGCTGTCCTGCAGCTCCAGCAGTGTAGCTCAACACAGGTGCTTTCCTTAAAACTGGAATGACACTAAGGGTATCAAACAGAGCTTACTGATACGCAAAATCATTTTCTGACCAGTCAACTTTCCAGAACTGACCAGAAACTTTCAACCTGGAAGGAAAAGCAAGAAGCTTTTCGCAAAATACAGCAAGAAATAATTGCTTATTTATGAATACTGAAATAATAGAGCATATCTATTATTGTATGCTCATAGTAAATGGTTTCATTAACTATAGTGGAGCGTTCATTCCTGTGCACACAGCTGCCATGGTGGGCAGAAGTCCACTGCTGGTGGATTGAGCTGCGCCTTCTCATTGCTGATTTCTTTCACACTGCCTCCAACTCCACTTTTGCTGGTGTAAAACCAGCAGTAACTTCACTTAAGTGACAGAATCACAGAATGGGTCAGATTGGGAGGCACCACTGTGGGTCATCTGGGCCAACCTCCCTGTGCCATGTCTCTCTTGTACTGAGGAGTACAGAACTGGGCACAGCACTCCAGATGTGCCTCACTAGGGTTGAATAGATGGGCAGGACCATCTTCCCTGACCTGCTGGAAATGCCCTTCCTAATGCACCCCAGGGCACCACTGATCTTGGCCCAGGGCTCACTGCTGGCTTGTGGACAGCTTGTTACCCAGCAGGACCCCCAGGTCCTTCTCCACAGAGCTGCTCCCCAGCAGGTTGGACCCCAACAGATCCAACAGGGGGTTGCTCCTCCCTAGGTGCAGGACCCTACATTTATCTTTCTAGGATTTCAGACAGTTCCTCTGTGCCCAACTCATTAACCTGCCAAAGTCCTCCTGAAGGAATGCACAGCCCTCTGGGGTATTGGCCACTACTCCCAGTTTGGTGTCATCTGTGCATTTCATCCAAGTCATTGATGAACCAGTTAAACAATACTGGGCTCAGTTCTGAACCTTGTGGGACAACACTAGTGACAGGCTACAATGGGGCCCTGTGCCACTGCCTGCTAGCTCTGTTGTGGTTGTCAGAGGAAATGGAAAATCCCTTCTGTACTTCTGCAGCTTTGTCATAGCTTTTAGAAACACTTTGAGAAGTTGTCTCTGATTTAAAAAGCCCTTCCAGCTGTGGGCTATAGTTTCCCTTCCTAAGGCTGTTTTTGTTCATTATAGCAATTGGAAAAAAGCTGGGGCTTTTCTCCATTTAATCTCCAGACAGGAAATCTGCCTGTTCTGTGTGCACATTACTTTTCCTTGATGCTTTTAAACCTCAGAAATTGCTTCTCTGCTACCCTAATAGAAGAAAAATATATTGACTCTCACAGCATGTGGCAATCCCAGAGGGTCACAGGTAAATGAACTTTTAATTGGCCTTCTGTTTGTGTGTGTGGTTGGGGATTCAGGGACATGAGAAGATGCAAAGTACTTGTCAAATAAGTGGTTAATTATTCAGCAATAGCAGAGATGAGCTAAACAAGGAGAAATTGATCTTGCAGGACATAATTGGAGCTGATTTTTCTAAGGGCAGCAAGCACCTGTTTTTGACCCTAGGTTATGCAGAGGTCCAGAGATCTAACTAGGGTAAGGCAGATATCTCTGTAATTCTTCCAATAATTGGTGATGGAATAAAGCAGGAGCCCCAGCTGTGCTGTCATTTACCCTGGGCTTCCTCTTAGGACCCTTGCCTGTCTGTGTTGAGGAACACTGCTGCCAGTTTCCCCTGTAGCTAAGCATCTGGATAGAATTCCATGACATATTTCTTTGGTTACACAGTCTTCTTTCTTTATACTGTAAAAGATGAGACATACAGAGAGCAAGAGACCTGTGTACCTTATATGGACTCTGCTTTACAACTGAACTGATTATCCAAGCTTCCCAGATAGAATATGCAATTTCAGTGAGTTTACAACCAGTGATTTCTCTTTATTTGTCAGTTATTTCCCTGCCATGTGATACTAAGAAGGTATGAAAGTTGCCGAGGTCTCGGCAGTCAAGGAAACAAATATGCTGATAAAATGACTTATTAGGTTGCAGTAACAGAAACTGTCTAAATTCCTTGCTAACAAAACCTGGTCATGATAAATTACATCTCTGCATTTGAAAGCACCCCTAGTTCCCTAATAATAACCTCTCCAGATGAATCCATGCAGCACCGGCTGTTTCAGTTTATGGGATACTCACGCCATGTCTGTTTGAAGAATTGATGACCCTCTGTAGCTGTTTCAAAAGCAATTTGTCCACACACTGTGAGATAAAGATTTTCACTTGTGTTGAGTGTTAACCCAGAGAGTGCTGAACTTCTGCAGCCCTCCCAGAAAAGGAGACATGGGGAGGAAAGGGATGTAGATCTCTGTCTGATGAAAGCAGAGCAGAGAGACAGAAACATAAACTCTTTAGAAATGTTGAGTACACATTTGACAATGTCTTTATAAATCCCATATTGAAAGGAAATCATAAGTGTATATACTATTCTATAGGAAATGCTAATGTTTAGAAGATCAGGAAATTCTGAGTCAGAGCACATTGCTAGATTATGGAAAACATATGTGCAAGGGAGTTCTCAACATATCCTTTCTAAAGGATAAAGGAAATCTTCTAATACACAGAAACTTCTTTAAAAGGTTTTTAACTCGCTCTGGTCTTAAACAGAGGAGTCTAATCTAAGACATGCAATTGTGCTTGTGACTTCTGATCAAAGAATTACAGAAGGGTTGAGACTCACAGGAAGTGGCCTCTGGAGGTCATTTTGTCCCTGCTCTGGTTGAGGCAGGGCCATCTACATCAAGTTCCTTAGGACCATCTCAGATGAGTCTCCAACATCTCCAATGGTGGAGACTCCACTGCCTCCCTGGACAACCTGTGCCAGTGCTTGGTCACCCTCATAGCAAAAAAGTGTTTTCTGATGTTTAGAGGGAGCCTCCTGTGTTTCAGTTTGGGCCCACTGTCCCTTGTCCAGTCACTTAAGACCCCTGAAGAGCGCTTGGCTCCATCTCTTTTGCACCCCCCTTGTAGATGTTTATATACAACAGGAAGATCCTCCTTCAAGCCTTGTCTTTTCTCTGCAGAGCAGTCCCAGCTCTCCCAGCCTTTCCTCATATGTGTGGTGCTCCAGTCCATTCATCATCTTAGTGGACTTGACTGGATTCTCTCCAACGTGTCCATGTTTCTCTTCTATTGGGGAGCCCAAATCTGGCTCAGATATGGTCTCCCCAGTGGGGAGCAGGGGGGAAGGATCCCCTCTCTCGACCTGCTGGCAGCAATGCTCCTAATGCACCCCAGGATGTCACTGGCCTTCTTTGCTGCAAGGCCATGCTGCTGTAATAGGCTCAACCCCATGTCCAACAGGATCCCAGGTGCTTTTATATCATGTTGCTTCCAACAAGACCATCTTCAACATTTGCTGGTGCTGGGGTTCCCTTGTATAATTTTATGAGGTTTCTGTCAGGTCATTTCTCCAGCCTGCCAAGGTCCCTCTGGATGGGAGCACAACCCTCTGGTGTATCAGCTCCTAGCCCCAGTTTTGTGTCATTGGCAAACCTGCAGACAGTACTGCAGGCAGTATAGACTCTGCCTCATCATCCAAATCATTAATGAAGATGTTAATCAGAATCAGACCTAGTATTGCCCCCTGGGGCACACTGCTAGTTACTGGTCTCCACATAGACTTTGTGCCAGAGGATCACCACCCTCTGGGCTCAGCTGTTTGGACAGTTTTTGATCCAGCTCACTGTTCATCCAGCCCATACTGCAACAACTTGTCTATGAGGATCTTATGGGATTAAGCCTTCCTCAATAGCCTTAGGAGGGCCCAGGCAGACAATGCCCACCACCAAGCCAATTTTTTCATCATTGAAGTTTTCAAGCTGGTCAGGCACCAGGTTGGAAATATTTTGAGCACTGAACTAGAAATTACTAAAGTAGAACAGACTTTCAGAAAGCATCTGCTTAATACTTCCTGCAAGTCAGTCTTTTATAGGCATCTAAGACTGCGCATTTAAATTAAGCAGTTTAAATTTTATCTTAAATGGAGCTGGAAGCAAATAGCAATTCAATGTATGTATGCCTGACTACTGCAGGCAACATCTTTACTTTTATGCTTAACAATCAGGGGAAGAAAAGAGCTGTTTAAGAAAAATCCCTCAATTTATGGTTTTCCTTATTAGCACAGATCTGAAAATTATGCCTTTCTGTGTGCTATTAAGTGCTGATTCTTAAGTGTTAGAGGCCTACATGAGGTCTGATTTAATTATTTAGTATTCCATAAAGGCCTAGTTTCAGCTCCTCCATAAGTCATTGGAAATGTTCCCTTGATCTCAGCGTGCAGGTCCCTCTGCTCAGGCTGAGCGTTCAGCCTCTGGAAGGAAGAATTACTGCCTGCTGTGCATCGCTGGAGCTCTCCCAGCCCCCCAGCGAGCTGCTGCAGCCTCTCCAAAAGGAGCAGTCGGTCCAGAGGAGAACTGAGGAGACAGACCCATAGGGGAGGAACTTCTCCCACCATTATGCCCGTATTTTAAGTTGTCTTTTCACTGAGTGAATCTGTAGGCTGCAAGAATCTGGGTTTTTGGTAAATCTGTTTTTCAGCCTCTTCATTTATCCCATCTCCTTTATCTATCACCTTTAACCATTTATCACCAACATTCCAGAAGGACTGTGAATAACACTCGAGCTTCTGTTTATACTTCTCTGTGACCTTCTCCACATCAAAGCTGTTTCCTCATTGGGAGTATCTGCTATGTCCTGGATCTGTAGGAGATCGGATCAGCGCTGTGTTTCCTCTGTATTCAGGGCCCTCCTACTGACTCCAAAAGATTGTGAGGGTTGAATGATATCTCCTCTAAGAAGAAAGAAGGGTAAAAAAGGATGGGCTTCAAAGTTTAAAGGGCAACTTAAATTCAACTTAAATCTTCAAAGATCTTTCATGTCTGGCCGACACCTTGCCTAGGACTGCAAGACAAACCAGTGGGATACAAATATGAGGGAGGAGACCATAGGAGATGGCAAAGCTCATTCTATTCCCATGAAAGAAAACCTAAAAATGGAGACCCTAACTATTTTAGACCTGTGTGATTATGTCTGTATACTTATTGTTATACCTGTATGAATGAATTGTAGAGCTATAGTCACAAATTTTGAGTTTTTGAGATGAAAGGTTGAAGTTTTTTGGAACTGACAGTGCACTGTTGTTTGGAGTTTCTGCAAAGTGAGTTGATAATATATCAGATACAGTAAGTTGTATGGGTTTGCATCTGTGATTTGGATGCCAAAACATTAGACCAGAAACAAAAACTGCTTCAATACCTCTAAAAATTTAAGTAGTTCCTTAATATATCTATTCTGGAGAACACTTAATTGAGCACTTACATTTATGCACATTTAAGTCCTATTGATTTCAAAATGGAATTTAAGAACACACCTAAATGCTTCACTGATTTTTGATATGGGGGAACAAAAGAATTGCATAGTGGAGCAGATTAAAGGCCCTTCTAATAAGATGTCCAATACCCATCAATGCCCAATAATGCATTTTACTTTTTAGTGCTATACCATGAAGAAATTTCTTCCTGACCTCAGCAGGTAACCATGCCCTAAAGCATCAGAATTGATAGCCCTTGTAATTGTATTTAGCCGGTGTCCTTGCAGATGTTCTTTTTATTTATATAAATGCTGAACTACCTGAACATGGAGAGAGATCCTTCTCAATATCTAGACCAGGGAATATCATGGTTTAATTATACCTTTTGTAAACATTGCCTTTCATCCTCTCACATTGTGTTGCTTTGTAATTTCATTCAATGGCCACCGATTTATTTTTTATTATCAAAAAGGCTGACTAGTAGTGCTTTCCTGGCCTTCCTTTTATCATTTATAATTCTCCATACCTTTATCTTAGCTGCCTTTAGTTCTCAAGTTATTACTTTCCTTCTTCTGAAGTGTTCTAAAGTGAACTACCTTACAGTCACACCTTTGGCATAAACCCCAGCTCAGGAGCAATGCATGGAGAGGGAAATAAGAGGCCTTTGTTGTCAATTATTCTTCACTGTGTTGTTGTGAGCAGGTGGCACAGAGTAATAAAAAGACACTATTTCTTTCCTGTCTCTTTTTTTTTGTGTGTGTGGAGAATGACCACGTCTTCTTTGCCTAAGGCTGATTTCTGACATTGTCTCATATGTGTTATTACACAAGTAGGTTCACTGAAGTCAGTGGAGATCACATCTTGTGGATGTATCTAAAATTCTCTGTTAGAGGTTTTCTGGATCTGGCCCCATATGGGTTCATCATGTAATGAAGGTACAAAAAGACAGGAAGATAGGAAAGGAGAAAATCAGGTGATCAGACCCCGCAGTAACTTTTGAAATGGCTAAAAGGCAACATGAGGGATTTCCAATTCTCTACTCACTTCCCTCAGTTTTTAAAGCAGTGGATAATGTGTAAAATTAATCTGTTCTGCTTGATGCTGGTGTTGTGATAACTGTGGGTCTTAGGGGAAAGACTGGGGTACAGAAATACCTGCAATTTGAGAACTTGCTTTGAAAAGGCTCCTGTGCTGGAAGAAGCTGTTCACACAAAAAAGTGAGAAGACAGGCTTGGGGAGGAGCTGTGTCAGAGCAGGAACTGCTAATGAAGTCTGGTCAAGGTCACTGGATGCCAGAAAAGCCTTTTCACATTTGAGGGGTGTTATCTAGTGAATGAGCCCAAGAGAGGAATGGGCTGAGACACTGGAGACAGGTCTGGGAAGAAAACATCAAGACCCAGGCACAAAACAGATGGGAGAGAAAAAGTGCAGATGCCAGTGGGGCTGCCAGGTTACAGGTCAAGCCAACAGGGAAGAAACTGATTCAGAAAAGAGAAAGGAAAAGCATTATAGGGAAAATAAGTGTCTTCTTTCTGCTATGTCCAATATGACCAAATTAAATAATCTTAAGCATTTCTAATCTCCCTTTCAATGGAAACTCTCCAAGGCTTGCCTGGCCTCAGTAGGCAATCACTTTAGGCTCTGAAGCATGAGATATGATTACCATTATAATTATCTTAGCTTGTATAGATACAAATGTTACTAATGGTCATGAAATTATCCAGTGTGGGCTCTTTTTTGCCCTTCTTCTTAGATGGGCTTTGCATTAGTGTCCTTAGCTTCCTAGGACTGTGAATTTATGAAGAGGAGTACACACTGCAGAAGTCAGTCCACTCCTCAGAGTATTTCTAAATATACAGTCTTTTACAATCCCTGGCCAACAGCTTCCCTTGGGTTTCTAAAGGATTTTGAATAATGAAAAGTGAATTGGGAAATGAACTATTGTTATGGATGAATTTTATCAGATAGTTTTATGGAAATTGGTGGATTATTTATATATACTATAATTGTAACATGATTCACTAAATACATTTGAGCACTAAATGTACTGCTTATTAATTTACATTTTAAGAGTCCCCTTGTTCTTGCACTATGTGACAATATGAAAAGCACAGAATGATTAGTTTTCACTGTTTCTCATATAATTATGAATACCTCAATCAAATCTCTTCTAACCCCTTTCTTCTTTCAAGCAAAATAGAATAGGGTCCCTTAAATTTACAGATTTGACTTTTGACAAGTAGATGAGTTTGCCTCATTATCTGAAATATTGCCCTGTACTTTCCTAGATTGTTATTGCAAATTTCAACACACTGTTTAACTGCACAGGCTTGCTTTGATCCTCAGGGCACTCACACAGGATCAGTGGACACCAAGTCCTGTGTGAGGCAATTACCACATTGCCACCTCACTCCTCACTGCACATCTTGGGTGCAAGCAGATACACGGCCTGGGGTCTGGTTTGGAAACAGCCCAGATGCAGCCAAGGGTTTTCTTTAAATTATTTTGATGGGTAATAAGCATAAATGAAAGAAGGCTTAAATGCATTGAAAGAAGGCCTAAATGACTCCACAAAAATGGCCAGCAAGCTTTTAGTGAGCAGTCCTTTGGGGAAGGGACTGTCTTTTAGTCAGTGCTCCTGTGGTTGAGATGTAGCTAGTGCTGCTGATACCACCATAAATACCATGCTCTCAGAGTAGCAGGATTAGTAAAGCCTGCCTTAATAACCCTACTCCTATACAAGCCTCCCAGTTCCTGTACAATTTATTGCTTACAGGACTTTTCTTAGCCTGCCTGCTTCCTTGGCTGCATTATGGGACTTGTATCATCCTCCTGTGCCCCTAATTCAGGAGCAAAGATTGTTGTGCAACAGACCTGCATGGGCAGGCTGAGCAAAGCAAGTAACCACAGAGCTCACTCTGAAACATTTCCTTCTGTGGTGACACTGGTTTGGATTCCTTTCCTCTATCCAGACCCAATTCTTACAAGGCATAGGTGTTTCCAATCTCTGAAACCTCCTCAAAGGTTGGCTGAAAACAGGCAATGACTTTAGGAGGTGGGAAAGCAGCAGGCAGAAGCACGATTGCATAATGCTTGTTTCCTCAGGAAATGAGGGTAATAAATAAATAGCCAGTAGTCAGGCTGCAGGTATCTGTGATAATGGTAGGAAGCTTATCATGGTTTTTTTTTCCCCCCATTGTTGCACTCATTGTAGACCCTTGGTTTGAGCTTTTCAGATGGCTGTAAGTATTTAATAAATCTGTCTATCATAAGAATAGGGAGTTATCCGGGCAACTGTTGGATTTCTGCTTGTTATTCCCACGCTCTTTCACTCTTCCTGTAGCAAGAAAGTTTAGTTCTGGAGAGGAGAAATAAACAGAGTATGTGTGCCCAGCAGGGAGGAAAGATCAGTGGTCTTTCACACACCTGTGATTCACAATGAAGGTCATGAATGCCACATTCTGGATCAACAATCTTTCTTCCTCAGCAGAGACTAATTCCCTTCGGTCCATCAGATCCTCTTGGCTGATAACGAGAAAATATTATTCCTGGCATAATGCAGCTGATTTCTGCTAAGGAAACTCTACCATTGGTTTAGAGAAAGTGCCACAGGTGAGAATGGGCCCAGATGGGGAACCAGATGTGCCATCCAGCTGGGCAGATGGAGACCCTGGTTTTGGCCCCTTCTGCTTTTAGCTTTGTCCTGGTTTCAGCCACCCCTGCAAATGCCTGTGTGGGCAGAGAAGGTCAGCTTCCACCCTGATACTCATTAAAGCTGGAACTCCAACTGTAGCAAACAGGCTGTGAAGGGCTAAAGTTATAGCATCAGCCACTTGTGACTGTTAAAGAGGTCTTGCTGCTTTCCTCCTCCCTTCTGCTAACCCTTTCATAAGACAGACTGTGTCTGTGTGTGTGTGTGTGTCTGTGTGTCTGTGTGTGTGTACAAGAGAGATGGACACCTTGAACTGGACTCTTCCCTGCTGCTGACACCACACTTCTACCTCAGGAAGATGCTGCCCTGGCAGGAGCTGCCAGCCTTCCAGCAAAGCATCATCTGTCAGGTGGAGCATTAAGTTGCTCTCTATGGAAGCCAAGCCTATTAAAAGACAATCCATCTCAGGGTTATAATGGGAGATGCATTGACCAGTCTCAACATAAAGAGTAGGAGCAGACTTCCTGTGCTCAGCATTTCCACCTGAAAACAAGCTTGGGAAAGGATTCCTTTGCATGCTCCTTACCTTGTCTTCACAGGCCTCCCAGGCTGGTGTGTTTACTGTAACTCCTCACTGCATCCTTAGTCAATTTTCCCACTTGTTACAAAAGAAATAAAAGTTTACCAAACAGACAAATAATTCTGATTAACTATAAATGGCTGGAAGCCAGGGGTGTCCCTATGGTGCAATTATCCACTCCCTCTTTGCTGTAGCAGAAGAGCATCTCTTTAAAATATGTCAGATAATGCTGCTACAGTAATTTAGTGCTCTGCAGGCAAAGCCCATGACTCTGCCTCACCCACCTCCATGCAACCTAATGTAGTGATCCTCCTCACAGCTGGGATCTTAGGGCAAAGCATGATAAGCTGTTTCCCCACATTGTTTGGTGAACAAACCAGCGACCCTTACACTGGTTTAAACTCAGAAACACCTCCCTGAAACTGTTGAGTCTCATAAAGCCCAGGATATGTATGTAGAGCCACAGTAGCTATGTTTCAGCACTTCAATTTCTAATGATGCTGCTCTGCTGGAGTGGTGCTGCTTATAACTCACACTGCACCCCGGGTCAGCAATTCTCCTGCAAGCCAAAGGGTGTATGAGCACTAGGCAACCACAACCTGGCTTCCAGCCTCCATTCCCCTATATCCAGTCCCCATTCCCTCTGTCAAGAGCTTGACTGTCTTTTTCACCACAAAAAGGCAGCTGTGCTGGCTCTTCCACCCTATCTCATTCACCACTAACAAATCTTCAGGAGAAAGTTGTCACTGATGTCTCTGCTATAGCAAAAGCTTCATTTGGGTAGCAACTTATCTTCCTGCATGGTCAGATCCTTCTATTTAGTTTTTTATCTGTCATAGAAGGGCATTTCTAAAGGAAATTAATCTCAGGAACCTTCTCCACCCCCTCCTCAGATCAGGATGTTCAGCCCAGCCCTTATCCCTGGGTTACAGGATACTCAACAATTATACTCCCTCACAACCTCCTCTTGATTTGCTTCCTTTACTAGAACACAATTTAAATATTCACCAGAAAAAGATAACTCTCTGTGGTGGAAGGTAGGAGCAATTGGAGTTTCAGTTTCTGCTTCAGTGAGTTTTTACACAAAGCTCAGGTGGGAATGAGAAAACACAAAACACAGTGTAAGTCTAAAAAGCATAAAAATAGCCCACAGATAGGAACAATCATCAGTCCTTATGCTCAACCATATAAATGTGCATACTGTCACTGTCACAAACTTCCCAAATTAATTTCAGCAAAAAATGGTCACAGAACCAAAATTCAGCATTTGACTGCTTCCATTCTCCCAAAGAAAAAGTTTAGAACTACTTAGGGGCTTTAAGTGAAACCCTACATTAAAGGTTTTATGCAAATTCAGGAGCAGAGATTCTCTTCCTTCCCCCAAAACATTTATTCAAGCTTTTAATTTGAGGAAATTTTAATCTTTAAATTTATTTTGTTTTTAATGCAAGTTTAGTACATTTTAGTAAAAATCCTTTTGTCTAATTATTCAGAAAAGTAGGCTATGTTTCTTCTTAAAAATCCCACGGACCTCAAATTAACTCTGGAGTGTTGTAGGAGGTTAAATTTAATACCATCTCTCTGACTTGCATCGATTGGCAATGCAGCTATTTCTGCTGCACATTTTCTTTCTTTCCAACATCATTACTATTTGTTTTTTTGAAATGTGGGAGGATCTATCTATCCTACCTAATTCTGACCCAGGACTCTGCTGTGCTAAGTGTTGTACAAACACAAAAGAAACCTATGGCTCCTTCTCTGAGCATGCAGGGTTGTGAGACAGTGATGAGGAGCTCAGTAACCACGGCCAGGGCACACACAGCAACTGCTCGGCCAGACTCAAGTTTTTTTGGGGGGGGGTGTCAACAGCTTGATGGCCTTAATGTGACTTTGGAGGAAAATAATGCAAAGGTAATTGTGGGTTTTAATGGGAACCTGTTGAAAGGTAAAGGTGCCATGCAGGGTAAAAAGTGCAAAGGTGTTTATCAGAAATAGTAACATAAGTGGAAAAAGCCCACTAAAATAGCAAAGACTGTGAACATGCTGCTCGTTTCACTTTAACTCTGCTACTCCTTATGGAAATGTTGTTCCTCTGACTAGCTCAGGTACATTGTAATTATTTCAGGAGTTGCAATGAGGATGCAACATCAGCACTTTATGAATCTGACACATTATCCAAACCAGTATGGATAAGATAAATCTCAATATCTGGAGGTCAAAATCACTACCAGTAGTAATAGCTGAATCTTTCTCTACATCAGAGAGTCAGCACAGGCTCAGCGAAATCCCAGTTAAACCCTTGGATTATACAGATGACGTGTAACTAGGAAGTGTAGTCGTGCTCTAGGTAATTTTCATGCAAGTGTGTATAATTCTGAAGATATTTGCTCTCTGGGCTCCCAGTGCCCCAGCATGTACTCTGCTTTCCTGGCTGATAAGCTGAGAAGCTACTCTGATACCGCAGACAGCAGAACGGCTGCGTTTATATCCTGCTGGAGTAGTACTTCAGAGGTTTTGGGAAAGCCTGCAAAATTTGCAGGTCAGCATTTCACAGTAATGAGTAGATGAAAGCTGTAAACCACTTCCCACACTTAAGTTATGAGATCTGCCCTCCACAAGAGTTAATAGGCAGCTTTGTTAAAAAACAAAACATAGCAAAAATCCACCAAAGAAAAACAAAGCTACAGAAGTTTTTTACTTCACAGTTGCATGAGTGCAATCCACTGATGCTTTCCTGAATTTGAAAAGGATGTTAAGGTTCAAGGGAGCAGATTGGTACAAAGATATGTTGGGAGATAGCAGCAAGCCTCCATTTAAAAGAACATGAGGAAAGAACAGCAAAATAGTGACACAATGGGTAAAATCAATCTTAACTTTTTTGAAATTGAGACTATTGTAATTTGTAGGATCATTCATGGAAATCCCACTAGATACCCTGTGCTGGACATTGCTCTGCAACAACAGATTTATGAGATCCTTTGCTCTTTTCCTACACTTGTGCTCCTGGCCATGAATACTTCCTAAGCTGGAGAAGCAGCTGACAATGGAAGGTCCTCACTGATGCTTAGAAGACACTTGGAGTGTTAGTGCTTCCAGCTGATTCCAACAGGATGTTCCAAAGCTAGACTACTACCAAAAATCAAAACCAAAAAACGCAACCAAACAAAACCAAAACACAAAACAAAACAAAACAAATCCCAAACAACAAAAAAAACCAACAAACCAACCAACCAACCAAAAAAATAAATTGAAAAAAATTATATAGCTATAGTCACTTTGTAAGGCATAGTAAGCCAGTTCAAGTGATGCTCCCAAAAGACATGCTAAAACAAGAGGAAAGACACAGGAGCTTCATATGCTGCCTTCATTCTGGTGAATCAGGCCCAGACTGTTTATCTATCCCCCTGATTTATAGACCATATACTGCCATGGCAGATGGGTATTTATTTACACATACAAGAACATAAATTCTGATAAATTCCATACAAGCTGGAGAACAAAAAAAGCTTAAGAAAAAGCCTCAAACCTCTAGCTAACACTAAACATCTTGCATCCTGAATTACTACATAGAGACAATTTTGAACTCCAGAGTTTTTAACAGAGATGACCGATAAAAATAAAGCACTACAAGCATATTATTTGAAGGCATTGAAATAAAGGTCAATGGACAATTTCTCAAAAGCCCCTATGTGATTTAGAAAATAAAGTCTTATTTTGAAAGACACCTAAGTACAGAATATTGTCAGCATTTAGCATTTCATTCTAGTGAAAAAACTGAGGATTAAATTCTTCTTGTCTTGGGGGCCCTGGTCTATAAAGGTCTTGTGACCTTTCAAAGTACTTTAGCTTTAAGACTTTAGGTGTAAATTAGTTTTATAATTAAATTTTAGGTTCCTCAATCATTTGGATTGTGTAAAACTTTATTAGGAAAGCTAAATGCCTTTACAAATCTGAACCTTGGGAAATTAATGTCTCTTGACACTGAATGAGATGCAGGTCTGCAGGCCACATTCACTGAGATTGAAGCCAGTGAAGTGCTTCAGCTCTGCAAAGGGCCCCAGGACCACTTGTCCAAGGAATAAATTTTCAAAGGCATGGAGTATTACAAGATCCTCAGTGTTGTCTAATATGAGTTAGGAGGTGAATTTCAAATAAAGTATATTAATATGAAATTTAGCCTTCTCAAGGAGACAGAGGCTTCCATATCAGACAAACCATGTCTTCCAACTTCTGTCTGTTGTTTAGGAGGAATTTAACTATGAGTTTTCTCAGCCCTCAGTATAGTTACAGGAGAGTTCTCTCCAAATCTCTTGGAGAACAGAATAGTTCTATGACAACTTGAAGTATAGAGGAAATCAATTTCAATTCTTTGCTGCCCTTAGTGCTAACATTACTATAGGACTATAATTCTTTTGGTTTTTCCCCATTATTTTCCACCTTATTCACCATGGACATGGACAAAACTTGATTCTTTCCTTTACAGCAGTTTTTTATTTATTTCTAGAGACATGCTTTTGTTTGTTTCTCTCTTCTTTACAATACATAAATCCAATTGTTTAAATATATTCTTGAACTATTTATTTATTTAATATTGAAATTTCTTCTTTAACTTTTCACCTTATCTGTGCCTCAGATGATGGATACAAATCAGTTATAATGGGTACTGAAGATGGATGTCCTCTGCACTGACTTGGGTTAACAATGTCCCTCAAAAATGCAGTAAAAGATGGAAATGCAGACTGAGTGAGAATCAGAGGCAGTGGCAGAGGTAGAGCATTATTGATCCTTTAGTCTGGTCTGTATTGCCAACACTTTTGGCAGCAATGCTTTTGGTAAACTTGCAAGCAGGGGTGAACCTGCAAGGCCTGATATTTATGTAAAGGGAAGAAAGATAAGCAATGGATTTAATTTCTCCCTGAGACTCCAGCAATGTAGGAGCTCATTCCCAGTTTCATCACAAGCTGAACCTTGCCGACTTTAAAAAACAGAGTGTCTGATTCCATCAGTGTCATTATCAGACTTCTTGTGTCAAAAGGGATGAAACTGAGTCTAATCAACTCTCACTATACAAGAGAGATGCAGTAAAAGCTGTGTGCAAACCTTCAGGGAGGGTTTTGGTGAGGAGCTCTGCACTGTGAACTTGTGCTCAGTGTGTTGAGTTAGGGGTGAGTAGCTGATAGTACTGACTGTGGGCTGGATGACTTCATCAACAACAACCCAAATAATCTTGGGGCTTAGGAAATGTAATTTAGTTTCAGCCCTCTGGTAAGTAGGAAAGTATACTTGAATGCAGTGTCTGAGAGATGTGCTAGCTTTAGACCTGTTCTAGTCAAACAACTGATGAAGACGAGAAAAATATTCGTCATCATTTGGGGAAAGAGGTGTAGTAGGAAGAGGAGAATTAATGTATTGCCTGAAATATAGATTCAAAGTTTTAAAAATGTGTGTATGCTTTAACAAAAAGAAAATATAATGTTCCGTGATTATGATCATTTGAACAGGGAACATAATTTGTTAGATGCTTTGCATTAAACTCTTATTTTGGCTAATAAATACATAATGCTATGTAAAGTTTAATAACACAAAAATATATTTATTGTTAATGGGGAGACTGTATTAGGAACAAAATTACTGCTTCTAAGCTGCCATTCAGGGAAGGTTATCAAATCTAAACAAAGTCAATGGTCCTGGTGATTTTCTAAAAGCGCTTTGGAATTTGGCACCTAGGGTGGTACACATAGCTGCAGCTCTTGAGGTTGGCTCACAGACACCTCTGAGTGAAGTGGAAGGATTATTTCGTGGACTTGGCAAATGATTCTTTTGTTTATACAGCTCAGCAGGATATTTGCTTTCTCCACAACAGCAGGACACTGTGGATTCATGTTCAGTTTGTGATCTGCTGTAACTCCCACCTCCTTTCCTTGTTGGATTTCTCTGCTCTGTATTCATACTCCACATATAGTTCACGTCCATGTGGTTTCCTCCCTCATAGCCTGTTCTTGTTCATTTATGGTTTTGCCATGTGTTCACTAATCTATTGGATACTGCTCCTTCCTAGCAAAATGTACTGGGATATTGTGAAGAACTGTGAGGCTCTTGGCTATCATCAAATTGTTTTCCTCCTCCTGTCCTAAAAAATAGACTGTCTAATTTGGCAGAAGTGGGATCAGGAGAGAAGAGATGTCTTCCTTTGTTGTCAGGATTGGACTACATCTGGCCCTTAGGAAAGTCCACAGAAGAGGCTGGGGACAGGAAGAATCTGAAAGATATCTTTGCCACATGTGATGTGGGCAGAATCAAGGCATGAGGTGATTTCCTGCCACAGACAACAATGGCTATTACCTGTGGCCTCTCTTTGTGTTAGGTCCAGAGATCTGCAAATTTGATATTGCCATTTCTGATGCCTTTCTAATCTGATGGTTTTATAATTTACCTGTCCACTAGACAGAGCATCTGCTACCATGAGAGAAAGCACTATGGAGAGGGAAAATAAAAAAGAAAAAAATCCCCCAACAGCCCCTCAATCTTAAATTTTTCTAAGGAAGACTGGAAAGGGTTTAAAGCCTCTCATCCCCTCTGACCATTCCATTCAAACGATTTCCTTGTTTTTCAGTTCACTTACCTACAATTTTTCAGGCTCAGAAGATACTTGTTAGGGAAGTTTAGAAAATCACACTGTCACATGGGTTGGCATGAAAAAATCACCCAGAAAGACAAGCATCCAAGTGCCTTGAGACAGCACTGAGATGGAAAGAGGTTATGAATAAGGCGACTGGTGAGAGTGGCTTATTAAGAATTCTGTCCTGTGCTTCCGTGTAGAAGGACCATATTCCTGGCACCAAGAGGAGAGCTGCCTGCTGCTGCCATACCTCCTCACTAGATGTGTGATCACTCCTGTGAAGACATGCAGCCCTGCAAGCGCTCAGTGCCACGTTGCCATCCACACCACGTGTGCATCTGAGATGCAGCAGATTATGGGCTCACCACTGGTGCCAAAACCACCTGCAATTTTTACTTTCTAAGAATGAAAGTTTTATCTCAGATCAAGCAGAATCTTACATTGTGGAGCTAAACTTGTGTCTTTTTAGGAAAAAAAAAATATAATGCTAGAATCTTTCCAAAAAAGAGAATACTTGAGGGAAGAAAAACTAAGGTTTAGAGTTTGGTTCACAAATTGCCAAAAGATGGCGCTTCAACTTTCTGCTTCTGTGTTCATTTTCTCAAGTTGGTGGACAGTGAAGCCAAGTAAATCAAATCAACAGGGAAAAATAAGAGATGGTACAAATGACAAATATCTCTGTCCTACTCCAAATATAGGAAGATATTTTCTACTTTATAAACTGCCTACCTTGGGGCAGACAGCAGTTTCCCTGGCAGGCCCAGCTCACCCCAAGTGTTTTACTCCTAAGGTACCAGTTTGCCTTTCCCTGCTCCTTTCAAACACCTTTCTTGTGGCAAAATTTTAGAGTAGATACAATCTTAAACCACCATAGGTGTTACTGTTTTCTTTCTATCTGTCCCTTTCCACTGATTTTATTTCGACTACATCTATTTCCTACCATTTACATTTTGTCACACATTGCAAAAACACTCTTTTCTTTTCTCTTCTCCTCTATATCTGCTCCTTTTTTTTTTTAACCTGGCACTCTTTCCTACAGTCATGGTGTTTTGTAAAGGGAATCTCAGTACTACATCTTTTAATGGTGCTATGGTTTTGCTCCCTGTTAAGTTCTTTCAGCAGCTCATTGCAAAAAAGTGAGGGTGATAAACAGCTTCATCACCTTTATATATAATGGCAGAAATATTTCTGTCTCCTTACTGGGGATATTGCAACTGCTGTATCACAGAATCACATTTATTAGGCACGGTTACCCTGTGACTGATTTATCACATAGGTCTGTGTCATTTGCCATTGTTCCCAAGTGATGCATTTCTACTTCATAGGAGATATTCCTCAATGATACTAAGTTGGGAAATATTATCAATATAGAGAAGTAGAAAGCAATGCCACAGGGACAAGTGGCCAATGTTAAGGACTGAAATAACAGAAACAGGATGACAGTCACTGCCTTAAACTACACCATCATGAGCCTGGGGACTAATAAGAATTTCTGCTTCAGAGAGGAGTTTGTCAATTGGAAACAATGCATTAAAGGCAACCTAAAATGAAAGCTTTTCATTAAAGAAAAAAGAACACATATTTCCCTGGAAAAGATCATTTATATGAAAGAAATTGTATCTTTTGTTAAGAGGATTTGATTAGCAGTGGTTCTCTAGGCAAATATTCTGACTGCAGTGAAAATAGTGCTTTCCATCAAAATTTTTCAATGATAAAATTACTCTTCTCTATATGCACCTGCTACTTACAGCACAATTTTTTTTTTTTTTTACCAGACTAGTAGATGTCATTACATCATTAAATCAACTATTTATCTCATTTTATTGGAGAAGGAGCAAAATATCTTTTCTAACTGTCAGTAAGTTTCTGGCCACAAAGAACATGATGATGGGCCATGGGATGTTCCAAAAAAAGCTTCTCAAAGAATTCTGTCATAACATCAAGGCCAGAGAGTAGTGGCTTTAGCAAAAGTGACCCTGAATGCAGACAGCCAGACCCCAGGGAGGATTTGGAATGAGGTCCATGCAAGAGCAACTTTTTCTGTTTCCACCACACAGATGCTCATTTTTCTCTTAAATTCTCAAAATCCTGTTTTTTCTTAACCTTATAGTTTTTTCTTTCTTTTTTTTAATTTTTCCCCTGAAGTTGTGTCTACTTGTGTGGAGCTCACCCTTTTCCTTAAAATCTTCTTTATTTTCTTTCCTTTTGCCAAATAAAAGAGCATTAAGTCCAGGAGAACAGAAAGCAGTTATCTCTGTGACTGTTCTCTTAAGCAGCCCATGAGAGATGGGTTGGTTCCATTGATCTTGCAAACTGTACTGCAGAATTTTTTAAAGTCCTGACACAGTGGGGCTCACAGAGGGCCAGGGGAGTAGAAGGGTACACCAAAAGCAGCTCAGAGGTGGGTGGTTCACAGGGCATCTCTACTTTTCTTTGTGGGTAGTGGACTGGATCCCAGGTAGACAAGTGACAGTGGCTTCATTTCCCTGTGCTCCTGTGAGTAAATCCACTAGCCAGATTCCATGGTTCTCCCTTCTACCTCTCCCTGTAAATCACGTCATATATCCCTGCCCAAGACTGTCTGAACTACTTGTGAACAGCACATTGCTCAAGGTCAACCAATTCACCACACTTGACTGATACTGCCCAGCAGCTCTTTGAACTGTAAGGTTAGGGAAGGAAATTTTGGAGTGGAAATGTCTCAGATGGATGAGTCGTGGTACAGATGAAATCTGTCTTTGAGTAAAAGGCATTATTTGCATGCCCCTCTGAACTCTTCAGCCCTTATTAAATTTTCTCCCTTGAGGCTCTTTCACTTTGGTGCTGAACTCCAGAAATTCAATAGCCAAGCCATTCCCATTAATATACAATCTCTCTCCCTAACTGTGTTTCCTACACATCTCTATAAATAGATTTAGGCACTACACTTTCACTGTGTTCTTTAAAGCTGTGAAATTCTGTTACCATAGAGATATTTTAAAAAAATATTTAGCCATGAAAGTACCAATATTAGACTGTAGGTTCTTTGGGCAGGGAATTCCTTTCTGTCTGTGTGTTGTCCTTTGCCAGACATACTATAAACAATAGATACTCTATAGGCAGATCTGTTTTACAAGCTTTTTCATGGATATTAAACTTTTCCATCCTCTGAGCTTCTTCTTCACTAAGGTAAATTAATCCTTTCTATACACAACAGATAAACAGGTGGTTAGTTTTGCGTCTTTGCTTTTTCACCAGGCCCTTCTCTTATTGGAAGACCTGAGCCTTTGTCTACTTTTCTTTGCTTCTGTGAGAATTAGGTTCAGAAGAAGCCATTTTGCTTCCACTTAGCACCAGTCTAATCATAATGATGTAGGGATTTGCATACATTTACCCTTGGTGCTGTGAAAACCTCTGCTATCATCTGCCTCTAGTATGGCAGATCTCAAGGGAACTGGAAGACGACTGCATTATTAGGACTAAATTAAACATTGACTTCAATTGCTCCATCTTAATAAACCCTCCACTAATCACAAAGAAAGCCTTTAACAAGCTTGAGTTTGCCCTTAACTTCTGGAAGCAGAAGAAACAACTATGTTCACCCCTTTTTTACCCTCCTCCCTTTGAGGGGATGCTGGGAGAGGTATCTACATCAGCTTTCAGACAACTCAGAAGTCAAATGAATCATTCTGTGGGCGTAAAGTTGGAAATCATCCTGTGGTTTAGAAGAAAATGTAATCGACAGTGTTTTAAACAGAGGAGATGCCACAGAAGCAAAGCTTGTCACACCATGTCAGTGTCTGACTGGTCTCATGTGTTGTGACTTAAAATGCTCTGAGGCTCGGGCAGTGGGTAGGGAAAGGACAAGTGAAAGAATAACTGTGCTGCTCTGCTAACCTCAGTGACTCTAATGAAGCATTTTGTGGAAAGGAATGGAGCTGTTGAAGGGGAAATGTGTAAGATGTGCAATACCCAAACTTAGAGGGATTGGTGGCAGCTACATTTTTCACAGCTGGAAAAATGCTTAAATCCTGAACAAGTTCAGAAAACATGGGGGACTGATTTGCTTTCTCCTAGCTCCAATTACAGCTCTCCCGTGACAGCAGAGTTGGGTGTATGTGGCCTTCTCTGGCTCTAGAGAAGCCTTGAGTTGTTTTAACTGGAGAGTCTCTTAGGTTGTGTCATGAATTAGTGGTTTAGGTTGCTCAGAGAATCCCCAGCAAAGGCATCAGCAAAAGCAGGTTTAATATGAAAGTTAAAGCATAGCAAAGTTGTCTCGGTTTGAGTTCTAAGGGTCTCACTTAGGACTGTTGTTTATAGGTTTGCAAGAGAATTGGCTTTAGGTGTAGCTCTGGTCGCAACTCAGAGCAGTAACTTTCTCTGAAAGTTCAAAGTTGTTGTTCCACTTGTGTTGTTACTCAGGCAAGAAAAATAAGTTTCTAAGGCTGTTTGTTAAGAAACAAGAGCTCATGAGGTGCTAGAAGTTCCTGGGAACAGACCCTGTTTCTGATAAGCTCAAGAGGAGCTTGGCCCAAGTGCTGTTGTTCAAAACTGAGGTTTAAGGGACATTTCTGAGACTATAGTATAGTGTGGGGGATGCACCACAGCAGGTTGTGACAGACATGTATCAGCAGATCCACCTACTGAAATGTTGTATTTCTTCACAAAAAAAGTTCAACAGAGGCAGTGGCAGCATGCAAAGCTCCACTGACAAAGGACTCTGACAAAGGACTCTGCAGCAGCCTCTGCTCTGAGGATAAGAAATGGCTGTGAGTGTGCATATTAGGGCTTTATATATAAATAAGCTGAGGGACACAGAGGTTAAGGCTTGTGGGGTAGTAAGGAAGATTGCTTGAGAGATAGGCACAGGACTGAGACCTGGCTTTTCATCACCTTGGAGTCCTTCCAGTCAAAAGGGAGAGATGGGTTGTCTAAATTTCCTCCTGGAGGTACTGTCTTGCTAGTCATTGATTACAGAGTGATTTTAAGGCAATAATATTCCAGGCTTTAGGGAGCACAGCCAGCATCTAACTACCAGTGGAATTAATCTGTGCCTGGGAGGGAAGAAAACCATCAGTCCAATCTTACCCTTTTGTCTGCCTATTTGCCTGTTTTACAAGGAACCAATTTTACTTGTTCTGCACTGCAAAACAATAAAAAAGTGATGTGCTTTTTCTGTCTCAGTTGCTTTAGGTCTTTCTTTTCCTTCCCCTTACTTTCCCCCCTTCTTTATATCTGTTGCCATTATATTCTATACAATTTCTTTCATATCCTACTGTTCTTGTATTTAATCTGATTTCCCTGTGATACAAAGCTGTTTGAACACATTTCTCTCAGCATCTTACAACTAACAACCTGTCTAGTTGGGCTGATTTTTTGTTGTCTTCTGCACTTTCTATTTCCAGCTGTCTTTTGCTGCTCTGCTGTCTATTGTCTTTGTTTACTTTGTTTACTCTACTTCACCAGTTTCACCTGCTCCCAAGCTCAGACCTACACCTCAAATAAAAAAAAAGAAAAAACCTTTTCTTGATTGGAGTCATATCTGTTTGTAAATCATGCGGGAAAGGGTAAGGGGCAATTTTTCAAAATCATGCACCCAAGTCACTCTGCTTCCCAGCTTCAGAGAAATTAATATGGTGGACCTTTTCATCACAACCTTTTACTCCTTTCCCCCAAGTCCAGAGAGAACCCAGGGAAACCTGGCAAATGATGTTAAGGTCTCCTGAGAGATGTGAACCACTCAGCAGGAACATGGCATTTCCCACAGTTAGGAATCAGTATTAAGGAGAGCAGAACAATCTCCTCTCCACAAGCCTGCCATCCCTAGGTGATAGTGTGTCTGCAGGACCACTGGATATGGTTAGTTCCTGTGACTGAACCCAAGACTTAGCTGACATATGGACAGGAGAGAGGAAAAGACGAGCCTTCACTCCCAGGTGATGTAGATTCTGGGCACCTTCTCCTCCTTGTTCTGGTTTCTTGAGGACAAGTGTGCCGCAGGCTCCATCTGGCTCTGTAATAAAGAATAAATTATTAAAATAAATAAAATATTGATGAGATGTTCTATAAAACAGAGAGCCTTTAAAGTATTGATTAAGAATTGAGAAAGTCATAATGAGTTTTATCTGCAGAAATAATTGGGAAATAATTTTTGTGTAGTACCTCTCTTCATGGAGCAGGTAAAAGGCAATACTTAATCCCTGGACTTGACCGTCAACACTATATACCAGAATATACTATCTATAGTTTATATGCTAGCCAAACACAAATTTTTACAAAGTCGTTGTCTTGTCCACCCAAAAGCCTTGTGGCACCTCAAACAAAGTAATAAAATATCACAATAGCATTAAGAAACAACTAACCACCACTATATTAAGGACAAAATAGGAGGATCAACTTTCTACATCCTGCAGAGGATGTTTCACCTGGTAGCTTTCAAAACCACATGGAATCAAGAGAGAAGGATGTGTAAAGGCAATAATACCGACCTCTTAAACAGTGAAAAGCAACTTAATAGTTCTTCCTTAAATAAAGAACAAATACCTATTATTGGTTTTGGATTAGAAAGGTACAACCTATTCCAGGCTGGTTTTTCAGAGTCAGCTGAAACACACATGCTTAGTAATAGCTATAAAACTGCCAAGTGTGCGTGATGGTTTTGGCATTGGTGCAATCCTTGTAATCTGCTCCTAGTGGGAATCTCATCATGCTAGTGTGTTTACATACCTGCAAATTGACATGATGTGCTTCCCTCTGTTGGGCTATAACTTCTCTGAAGCTTCCCTTATCATGACATTGTCTCACAGGAAAGTACCACATTCTCTGATTCCACACCTGCACACCCTTTCCCAGGCTTCCATCATGCAGGCAGCCTGTCCTCAGGCTCAGCTATTTGGGTCAGGTTGCAGTGAAAATCAGTTGTGAGTAGACCCAGTCCTCCCAGCTATCTTTTAGCCCCTCCTAAGAGATGGAGGGATCTCTCTACTGCTTTTGGAGAAAGGCACCTTCAGAGAGTGAGTCAGTCTTACCTAAGATCTAAATCAAAGTCTTGGCACTTCTAGAGGGTGAATCAGACCTTAGCTGGGCTGAATCACTCCCTGCAGCTGTCTATCAATCTGACCAGGTGGCTATGTCTCCCAGCTCTGGTGCCTCTGAACTGGCTCCAGACTGTCTTCTTTAGAGCTTGGTTATTCCCACAGTTATCAAAACTTCAACTATACAGTCCTGCATTTCTCCTTTCTGTCACTCTCTCAAAGTTTAGGGGTCTGCCTGTGAAGCACTTGGCTTCACATATCCCCCCATTCTTTATTATACTGCGAAGGTTTTCCAGGTGCCTCATCCATCTGCAAAGCCATTAAGGAACTACTTCTCCTAGTAGGTTTCAGTCAAATAATCCTTTTAAGGTATTTCCAGTTGAATGGGTTAATGACTCACTCTTGTCTTACCTGGTAGATCCATGGCAGGCCCTGACAATTTTTGGGATCTTTATACACATTGCGGTGATTCCCAAAACAGCAGTTCTTCACTATGACCCACAAAACAAGCAGAGGCTCGACCTATGGCTGATTTAAAACTGACTTTCTATTAATCTGATGTCACTGCATCCATTTATAACATGTCAGAATTTACTTCACCCTCTTCTCTTCATAATTCATCAGCTCCTGTCTGTGGGTCACTATCTAGAAATTCATTAGAATATCTGTTAATAGTGGCATTAATTATCCTCTCTATAACTTGCAATGGGATATTCCATAAAGCAAGGTCTCAGATTTAGAGGTAATACAACACTCCTGAAATACTGGTGTGGAGGTGTCAAGTTCCATATAGCAGGATAGGTATGTCTAGTTAGGGTTTTCTTTTTTTAGGGTTGCAAAGCCTGGAGAACAGATCTACAAAAGTATTTCCACTGCAAACACTGAACATTGCAGTGCCTGACTTTCAAACCCTTCATTCCTGATTTAACAACACTTTGGAGGGTTGGGTGCTAAGGAACAGAATTCACTAGAGCCAGCATGCTGAGAAGAGAGCTACTTAAATTAGCCAATAGGAGAAAACAACAGGAGGGATGAGTTTTAAATCACGTCTCTCTCGGGGATTGAATGCCTTAATTTGACTTCATGGAGATTAGTTTGCAGGCTGCATTGCCTATGCAGAGAGGAAAGTGTTTGAAGGCTCTTTAGCAAAGGCATGACGAAGCCCAATCGTTAGAAAACAGGAGTAAAAAAATTCAGACTGGAAGCAAAGTGCATGTTTTGAAGAATCAGGATAATTAACTGCTGAATTAGCTTATCAAGACATATAAAACATTTTCCACCTACTGAGTGGCATCTTGCTTTCTGAATTTCCCCGTCAATACCAAAACCAACTAAAATGCATGTGTATGGTTCAGGAATTACTGGTGATAATGTTTGTCAGAAGCTTAGTGCATATCACCATAATCTACCATCTCCTGTCTTTTAAACAGATTAATCGGCTTTTACTAGGGCTAAATTTGGCTTCACTCCTGTTTTTGAGTGCTCAGGGATGTTTTGATATAGAATAATGTGAGTTAGAGATTGTATCCGCTTGTCTTGTCACCTCTCCTGCAGCCATTGCAGGATTGTCCTTTATTTTTCTGTTCATTAGTACTTTGACCTGGGCTTTTAAAATATATTTCTGTTGTTTCCCCTAGAATTATTCAGCAGTATATTAGAGTTCATTATTAGAACATTTTCAACATAAAAATTGTCCTTCAAATCCTCTACTCACTTACTTGTAACTTCTTTAAAATCACATCCCCTATGCATCAAGCTCTCCCTCTCTTTTTGCTGATTATGTTTTGGTAGAGATACATTAGCCATAGATAGTCAACCTACACCTTTTATGCAATTCAAATTCACCTCTCATTCTGGATCTGAGATCCTGGTCCACATTCATTTTTGGTTTTGCAGTGCCACAGCAGGATCCCTGGGAAAACCCTCCCACCAGATGTCTGCAGTCCACTCTCAGTGCTTCCCCATTGTGTGCTCCAGAAGGTACATGTGCTGCTGGCTGGGACCACCTGGAGCTTTGAGTTATGTGCGATAGAGAATCAAGAAAATTAACCATGCCTGGTGGATGCTGCTTTCCCCATAGTTCAGTCAAACTCTGTAAGCTGGGGGATGTATTTGGGACAAAATGAACCCCATCAAAACCAACAGCCTGATTTTGGCCAAATTAGATCTTTTAATCTTTCTTGCATGATTGCATAACCTCAGGTGGAAGAAACTTTTAATCACATTGGCTTTTCTTTTCAGTGCATTGCATTGAAGACTCGTAACTCATTTATTCATTCCCACCATCCATCTCTCACCAGTCAGCTCTTCAAGTATTTCCCTTTCCTAAAAAATTTTTAGTTTCTGAAGAGTTTTCCCCTGTGTGCATTTTCCCAGGCTGAATCTAATTTTGTTTTATTTTCAAACTCTATTTCTTTCTCAGCTTTGACAGCTACGGGGCAAGTACAAGAAGCTACATGGAATTAAATGCAATCTACACTACTTCTCTCTTCTCCTTGGGATTTGCAACAATTCCTGGGTTTGTATCACCTGTGAATGCAATTAACTCAGTCTTTATTTTAGATCAGGGTTATAACTGCTCAGTGAAGAAGTGGCCATGGTGAGATCTGAATAGATTTAATCTCTCAGCTAAGGGAGGGTTTATCTTTCTAATAAGAAATTATTTTAGCAGTATGTTTGTTTATATGAGATTTTTATGTCTGTTTTTATGTCACACAACAAAATTTTCTGTGTGAGCTGAGATCAAACTTTCTTCCTTTTTTTTCCACTAATTTTGCCTTGAAGATAGTAGTGATTAGATTTGCAAGCCTGATGCACACTGTAAAATGCTGTAATGATGATTTCTTGTGACTTTGTTATCAGATTTGTGCTTTCAGGGTTGCTGGTTTGTTGTTTCTTTTTTTAATTTCTCCCTGAAGGGGAGGGTGGGTACAATGTCAGTGAGGCAAGCAGCTACTCCTGCAGCCATGCCTGAGACACCAGCTGTGCCGAGCCTTTGCCCAGAGCCGCCAGCAGCTTGCTTTGGCAGAGGTGCTGCTGAGCTGCCGTGTCAGAGCCAGCAGAGGGAGCAAAAAACTTTGTGTTCAGAAGCTGCATTTAGGGTTTCGTTCATTAAATATTGTCTGTTAAAGTGAAAAGTTTACTTTTTTTACTCTCAAACGGATTTTTTTCTTGCTTTTATACTTTTACTAGAATTGTCTCACCAACGAACTTCCTGTTCCTTCCATAGGACTGTCCAAACTTTTAAGGCTTTAGGCTGTAGAAAATGAGGCAGCTGCTATGTCCCATCTTAGGTCTGTGAGAGCAACATGAAATGGAAGCAGGGCTGCAGTACCAGTGGTAAATCTTGTAATGCAGCTGCTATGGAACAAAAATACATGGAGATTGGGAAAGATGAAGACTGAGTATTGAAATGTGCAGCGCCACATCTCATGTTCTCTTTGAAGTTTCTTAGAACTTTGCGTACATCATCATAACAAGTGAGCTGAGCACTGCTGAAGATTGCTGAGACTCCTTCTCCACACTTTCAGTAGCTGGGGACAGAGGCAGCCTGCCAGTGCAGCCCTGGGCAGTACCAGCAAACTGAGTGGATGCCCTATGCTTATGCCTGCTCACACAGCAGTTACAGCCTGGATTTGATCTTGTGCTCCCTATTGTGCATGTTGCAGCCCTTCTTTCACATCTTAGACAGCTCTTTGAGCTGTCACCTTGCTGCCTTAATGTGTCATGCTGAAGGTAGCAGGATCCCTATACCTAATGGGGAAATAATTATTATAATTAAAGCATCCAATCACCAATTTTAGGTTACCTTATTGGTAGGTCAGCCTCTGAGCCCAAGAGTCATGATGGTATGATGGCTTCACTGCTAAGTAAACTCCTACACTCAGTAAATATCTTCCTTTTGTTCTTCTACCCATTATGTGGCATGAGGCAAGCACAAATACTTTTCCTCTAAACTTCTAAAAAAGTTCATTAAAGAAGTGTGAAATCAAGCCTGATAAAGTGCAGGATGTGTAGAACTCTGCAAATAATAACTTTAAAGTCTATTATTTCCCATTCAGAATTCTGGATGCAAATGTTGTGTATATACTTTAAATTTATCTCCTTTCTATTAAAAGCAATATGCTATTTATTGGAGCCATAAATATAATAATTGGTCTAAACAGAACCAAACAGGCCCTTGGGATTCCCTCATGAACACAACTGCAGATTTTTTTCAGAGAATTAAGAAAAGCCAAACATTTAATTGATAAGTTAAGAGGCCATTAAGATATGTTCATAGTGGAAGGACTTCTGGTAGTATTTAGAAAAACTGACATTGGTTAAAATAGATATGCCTTAGAAAGGTATCCAGAAGAAAACCTGGCCTTTTATATGAAAGGAGAAGGATAGGACGTCTACTAATAACACAATATTAAAAAAAAACTGTTTGCTTTCTGGTGACAATTTCAAATGAATTTCTAAACCTAAACCTAATGAAATTAGCAAGGATGGTGAAAGATGACTTGAAGACTTCTGGAACCAAAGTGTTGGGTCCTGACTGCAAGTTCAGGTACCTAAGAGAGGTAAATGCCTATTTGATTACAGATCATCATCATCATCATCCACAAAAAGATTCTTTTCTGCATCTGCAGGGCTGTGCAAAATGGCACAGAAAAAGGTAAGATGAGGTAGCGATCTCTATATTTAGTTTTAAATTCTCTGGTTTTGCCACTGCTTTCCTGTTTTTCTTAGGATGACCCACTTCTCCTTTGCTGAAGAGGTGTATTAGGTGGAGTATAAGATGAAGAATGCAAGGTGCTGTGAGAGAAGAGTGGTAATTGCCAGTGAAGCATGGCAGATAGACATTACTGACACAGAAAGTGTATGGAATAATCTAGTCACTGAACAGAAAGACAGCAATAGAAATAGCAAATGTGAAGTGAAATCCAAATGTAATAAAACTTTTGTCATCCTTCTTACATGTGGGCATTAAAAATTGTGCATATACCCCACTTCAAGGAGAAGCTAAATTAAATATGTCACAACCTTCAGATTTCCAGCACATATTTAAAGGATGGAATGGAACGAACATGGTCAAAGTACAGAATGCTTGGCACAGAAGTGATTAAGGTAGGTTTTTCTTAGTTCTGAAAATGTGAAATGTGTGAGAAAATAGGAAAATTAACACTTTAACCTCCACAGTCCACCTGGAAAGAACTGCAAAAATTTTAGTTGTATTATTAATAAAACTGAACTTACTAGATCATGAATAGACAAAATCAAATGAATAAGATAAAGATTTCTCCAGACAGTCTGAACTCTGTATTTATAGGAATATGGATGAAAAAGGTTGAGAATCAGTGCAATTATCTCTAAAACAACTAGAAATCTTGACAGAGTAACTGGAAAGAGAACAAAGGAGAAACAGCTGTAGCTTTCAGTCTTTGCCAAACATACCCAAAGCTTGATTCCTAACTTCCTGTAAACCTGTTACTGCTTAGAGATAAATAACACAAGAGAAAAACAATAATGAAATCACAGAATCATAGAGTAGTTCAGGTTGCAAGGGACCATCAAAGGCCACCTACTGCAACACCCCTGCAATGACCAGGGATATCTTCAACTAGATCAGGTTTCTCAGAGCCCCATTTAACCTGTTCTTGAATGTTTCCAAGGCACTTTGTCCATCCCTCTCCCTGGACAACCTGTTTTAGTTCAGCACCAGTATGACTTGGAGCTTCTGAATTCAGCAATTATCAAATTCAAAGCCAGCAAATCACTTACTGTGGCTCTGAGTGTGGAACTACATGGTCTGACCACAGCCATTAGCTCTTGACAGTTTTATGGGTTGCTGCTTGTCACCTTTTACAGCATTACACATTGGATTGGTGATAGTGAGATTTAAAAACCTGTGGTATGGGCCACCACGTGGAGTCTAATGGGATGGGGATTTCATTCATGCTGTCTGCATGGTGTTTACAAGCCTGACAAGTGCTGAGCTTGCTTGAGCAAGGTTTGATAGTGGGTGTCAGAAATGACCTTGCCAAATAAACACTCACCTTTGTGGTGACTGTTTCACACAGACACATTCCAGCAATGAGAGTCTCACTGCCTGATTCCCCAAGGTATTTAAGTACCTCATTCCCACTGATGTCAATGGGAATCAGGTACTTTTGAGAGGAAAGGGCTCTCCTTCGTGCTGTTGTAGAAGATGGAAAAAAGACAGAAAGTATTTGGCAATGATGATTTCAAAATTATTTTCTCTGCCCTGTATCTGTAAAACTACTGAAGGTCTTCCTGAGGCTCTGCTTGGTGATAGAGCAGATCTGTGGCTGCTCTTGCCTTCCCAGACAGGGATCATGAGACACAGGGAAGACCTGTAGCCCGCAGTGAGCCAACCCCATTCCCTGACACTCAGGCTGGCAAACCCCCTTTCATATGAGCTCCAAGATACTTATCAGGAAGCGTGTTTGGATTCCTGAGACCTGGAAGGCCAAAGCCATTCAGTGCAGGTGAGAACAGGCTGAAATGTGACACAGGCCTATCTCTGAATGGGCAATCAGGTGTAGTGCTGGGCTGCAAACTCTGATTTTTGAATCTAAATTTTTAATATTTGAAATATGTCTTTGTACCCCAACACATAGCGCAATTGTGGCACTGATGAACCTTTCCACTTGATTTTTGATGTTTATATCCCTGCTGGGTGTCACTTTTATGATTATTTTCCTGCAATATGTCCTTTTCTCCTTTCAGCAATAAATGTCCCACCACGCCAAGCCCTTGGGCTGCCTGTGTGTGTTGGACAGTTAAAATCCCTGTTAGTCTCCTGCCTTCTAACCTTTGCTTTGGAATGCCACAAGAGCCAAGGAACAGCCCCTGTGATTTAAGCTTTACCAGTTGCTTAAAATTCACATGGGCTAAACCTAGTCACAATGAAAGGTTTTGTCTTCAAATATATTAAAATATTTAAAGCCACCATTGCTGCTAAACTTCTCAAATTTCTGAAATGTGTAATTCCAGTTGAATGAAATGATTTAAACTGACTGTGCTTTGGGAATGTGGCCCATAAGCTTTTAAAGAATAAGAAATCACTATAAAGCCATGAGCTCTCACAGGGATGCACACACATACATCAACTTATGCACATGCTCAACTAAGCCTATGCTACCAGGGGAAAATAAAATTTGAAAAAACTTTAAAAGCTTGTTCTTGGAGCTGGTATAGAAGGTCATGAATAGGAAGCAAGACAGAAAGCCCATGGTAGAGCTTAAAGTTCATTGTAAAACCTGCCTGTGATTCCTGCAAGAGGCCTAATGCACATCACCATCCACTGCTCAGCTACTCTCTCGTGAGCTGAAAACCAAGTACTCTAAAGCCAGGGGAAGCAGGAGGCTACAAGGATTATTTACCTTAACTAGCCTTTCTAATTTCCATAATTTCTGCTGCTTAGAGAACCAACCCCTAGCTCTTTTTCTTTACCAGGATTCACAGTCATTATCTCTGCAATTAAAGCAGTTACAGAGGTACATTTGGAATGCAAGTTCCTTTGAATTATTGCTAATAGAAATATTGAGGAGCTCTGTTAGCTTTGATCTCTTATCACATTGTGCACAGAGCTCACTTTTGTCTCTTTCTCCCTCCCTCTCCCTCTCCAAGCATGGCTGCTCAATCTCTATATGTAATCAGATGTGTCATACCTTCATAGAGGTAAATTTGGTTTATGTAAAAAGGAAAATTAAATTAAAACTGGTCAGGAATTAATTGTGACTGCTTTGGATTAATCTATCATATTATTCTATTGTTGGCACATCAGGGCAAAATATCAGCTAACCTAGTTTTTGGAGTGTAAGGGGGAGGGAACAGATTCACCTGCACCTAAAAAGACAGCAGTAACTTCTTGGAGAGATGTTATTTACTTTTATAAAGTTGTTATTCTTTTGAAATAGTGAAATGTGTTGCATCAGCTGACCTTTTTAACAGCAAAATCTGTTATTTCACTTATGGAAGGACACACCACATTTCATCTATGCCAGCAAAACGACTTTATAAATTGCACACCTGACAAACCCATAGGAACTTAGATAAAGTGGTCAACATACCTAAGCCAGGGAGTTAAATATCTCCACTAAAAGTAAAACCCATCAAATCATAGGTTATAATAAATAAGCATAAGAGAAATAATGTTCCATCAAAGTGTTATGAAGGAAAAAAAAAAAACCCTGTTATTCCTGGCAATACAGTTGCTGCAAAAGAAAAACAGTTTATCCTCATAAAGGCATCTCCTTTCTATGCCACAGCCAGGGTCTTTATGACACACTTTTTAATGACAGATGAAAAATTGTCACTTCATGGGGAAATGTAACAACTCAGGGAAGATACACAACTGGATAAGAAAAAAATATTTGGTGAAGTAATGAAAAAATGAAGTCAATATACAGTCTTTAAGGTGGAAATTGTTAAAACTTAAATGACCCTTACTGCTTTAATTTGAACATAATCTGTTCAATGTATCCCAGCTTCAAAACTCAGAATCCTGACAGGAAAAAAGTCATGGTCCCTTGGTTAAACATATTTTCCAGAGTCTAATCCCTTTGACCTAGTTTGTGTGGTCTTAAATAAGTCACCTTTCCAGGTACCAACTTCCACACCTGAAAAGCAGATTTGATGTGCTTGCAGTGGCACCACAAGCATGAATTCACTGTCGTGTCCCTGGCTCACTCCAGATATCATTGCCACATAAATACAGAGCTCTGCCTGAAATACTGATGCTACTCTGGAAATGGCAACACAAGCCACTTCCTCAGCCTCTTGTATCCATAAGCACTTGGATCAGAGCAGGGATTTGAGGGTGGTAGTAACAGCCCCATACTGTGACCAACTGCTGAGCAATGATTTGGAAGGACTGTCTCAATTACAGCTGAAGCACAATCTCCATCCCCTCCAGGTGACAGAATTACCAGAGCATGGTGAGTGGCAGAATATCAGCACAGAACTTTTCTATTATTAGTGAGGATACAATAGAATAAAGCAGCCTTTATTCATGACAGACAATAGACATGGACTTTTGTTCTAGAGAGAGGATAAGTCTCTTTTTTATAGGAAAATGACACTTGAGCTGCAGCCTTTAGTCTGGAAACAATAGTCTACAGCAATGAGAAGTAAGAAAATGATTGTATGGAATGTCTTCAAAATTCTCTGCAGCCCAAGTGAAAGCAAGACAGGAAGGGGCCATTGGAAAAAGAGAATGTAATTTAATGCAATTTAGAAAAAATATAAGAGGTCAAATTGTAGATACTCACTCATGTAGTCCCAGCTACTAATAATCTATAACTCTCTAATAGTTGAGTGTGGAGGTACCCACACAACCCACCTTTGCAAAATTAATTCTGTGTGTGTATATTGGTGGGACTAGGAGTTTTGCACTAATAGTAAAAAAATGTTTAAAAATGTGTAGGTGAACAAAGTAAGGTGTAAGAGTTTGGTCTTACGGTTTATCAGCTGGTTTATTCCTGGCATTATGTCCCAAATGTTTATTTTGCTGACTGGTATTTAAGTACCTGTCATTAATAAATCAACAAAACACTTCAATCCTGATCTGTTCTAACAATTTGAACTGTGTAATTCTTCCCTGCTACAGCAGATGTCATGTGACTGGGGGATTTATTATAGACAAAAATTGCAATCTGTGTAGATAAATAAGGGTTAGTTCTTGCAACGGGAGAATTTTTGTCTTTAGAGAAAATAGGTCAATTAAATCTGAATAAACTGAACCACAAAAAACCAGAATGAGCCTCTTAATAAAGTCTGGATGTACATTAATGTAGTTACCTAAATTTAAAGGAATATTATATACTTTGCTTTGAATCTGACTAAGCTAAACTTGAATGTGACTGTGACAAATTAACTTTGGATACAGTCCCAGAAAAGAGTAAAAATTGAATTAGGGTCTCATACCTGATTAAAATGGATTTAATGTCACCCTTGAAAAGAAGATAAAAAAAGCTGGCCTCTGGGCTTAGCTGAAAGATATGAAGATACTTTTCCATCTATGGCCCTTAGTAACCTCAAAATAAACTTAATAATATTTTCAAAACAATGCAGACCAATAGAGTTAGTGAGTGTTTCTCTTTAAGATACGGAGTTATATTCTTGGTCCTCTGCTACATCAGGTCACACGAGATGTTGATCTTGGCTAAGGGGAATAAGTAGAAAGAGTGGATGAAATTAGAAAGGGCTAATGACACAACTCATTTTGAGATCAGTTCAGATCAGCTGAGGGGACTGGATCAGCATTTTTTGACCAGAGGCAATCAGGATATCTGCTAGAAGAAGGTAATTAGACATCCTAGAATCATGAGTTGCCCAGCTGGAAGCTAATGAGTTATGGAACCCAAATGAAGGAGAAACAGCCTAATTAGGCTAAATAGGAATTCCTGGAGGAGCAGGGAAATGTCAAGGAGTAGACAGAAAAACTTCTACCAGTGCTTTTTAACCAATTTTTGAAAGCAAAATAATTGGAGTGTTTTTAAAGCATTATTTCTACTTTTATTGCAAAATTGAAATCACCTTATCTTTCTGTTTCCCTCAGCCTCTGTGTCCAAGTCAGTGCTCTCTTCTTAATACAGAAGGTTTATCAGTAGTTTCCCAGTTGAAGATGGGACTGTTTTAAAATGTAAGTTTGCTGCACAGGGTATGGGCACAGGAAGGAGAGTGTTGCTGGCAGTATCAGCAAGGTGTGGCTTTACTTGAGCACACAAATCTGAAGTTTATTACCCCTGAAGGGGTCCCATACTAAACCATGAAAGAGATCCTACTTGGGACTATAATTCTGTCTCCACACTTTAGATAGTGTCTTGGACTCTTACCACACCTTCTCTATCATTATTCACTGCATAAATCTAGGCAGTTGTGACACTTGGAGGAATTTTGTTGCAAATAGCTTAAAAAGGAGATCCAGGGGCACAAATAAATTTTCCAGATGCACGTTGAGTTTTGGATTTGGATCAAAATTACCTCCGGTTCATGGATATATTTAAATGAAGAAGCCTAAAGCAGAAACTGCACTTTTTGGGAATCTACCCAAATGTTCTCAAGCAACAGTTTTTTAGCAGATAGTGTCATCAGTCCTTGCACGGTGATTACCTGGGCTATGACTGCTTGGGAAGAAACAGGAGAGCTGAGAAACTTCTTACAATGCTGCCAGAGACACTTTCAGCTGTGTTATTGTGATGTATCAGGCTGAAAGAAGGTTGAGAGACAATGGCAAGAGAGTAGCAGCTGTGTCAACAGACAACACTTGTATTCAAGGATGCTGAGATTTTCAAACTGGTTGCTTAAAGTGAAATATATAAATAAGTGGCCTTGATTCACTTCTTCAGTAACAGATGTTCTCTCCTATGTGATCTATTTATTGAGTTAGAGTGACTGGAATTAAGAGCTAAAATTTGGTCACTGGCTTCTGAAAGGTGAAGATGTTCGCTGTTAAACAGTATGGCAGAGCAAATGAGGGTATCTGGTATTCTGTGTGTTACAGCCAGTCTCACCAAGACAAGATCAGGGAATAACCTGGGTCAGAAGTGACTCTTGGATACTGCCTGATCCAAGACCCTGCTCGAGGAAGAGCTAGTGTCCAAAATAAATCAAACATAAAGTAAAACAAACCATAAAGGAGTGGCTTCTGCTCCCCTTCCCCTCAGGCACACATGCATTTCATGCAGGCACAGTGCAGTGCCATGGCTGCTGCTCTGATTTGCAAGGAGTGGAAGGGAGCTTGAAGAGAGCTTGACTTTTTCAGTGATATTGGTAAACAGCATAGACAAATGGAAAATGACAAAGCTTGCATACAAGAGAAGACAAATCCTTTCTCAGAGCTGACCTTGCTAAAAACACAGACGTAAGGCAGCCCAAACTGTGAGAAATTTCATGTTGCATATACACCTCCAGATGACTCTTCAGACATTCTTGACAACAGAGAAAAAAACCAAAACAAAGAAAAAAATTAACAAGAGAAGCCGCCAAGAAAGTATTTTGAAATCCACAGTGCTCTTGGGGAATGATGAGGGAGGAAAGACTAAGAGGGACAAGAGAGAAAATAATTCCCTAACAGATAAAGCCCATACTGACAGCCAGTATCTTCCTCCAAAAGTTTACAGACAAACTAGACAAGACAGACCAATCCTGGACTGCCCTTTCAGTGTTTCCTCCCACCAAGAGGAAATGTTTGGCTAGGCTACCTTCATGGCTACCCTCAGACAGATATTTTGGCAATTCTGCTTTCTGATCCACAGGTTCAAAGCTGGAGGAGGAGTGATTACGTCTCTTGGGCCTACCCATGTACACAGCCCCATTGAATAAAGGAGGAAAGGTATGTTCCTGTTTTCCATTTTACAGTGGGAAAATGGAAACCAAAGGAAACTCTGCAGCTTTTAGCAGACTTGGGTACTCAGCGTATCCTCCTGGATTAGCAGCACAGTGACTTAAATTCAGGGTCAGTCATGTTATCCTCTTGGTGGGATAGTGTTAAGACAGTGGATACTTGTACCATTGAACTTGTAGGGAAGACCTGCAGTAAATACAAGACCTATATAAGAACTGTTCTGTTTGACAGGTTAGGAAGAGTGATAAGAATCTCCCGATGGAGGCAGAAAAGAGATTTGCTCTGCGTGGTGAATGTGCAAACTCAAAAGAGTGTTCTTCCTTATGAAAGTCAAATGTAATTTCTTCCCTGAGGGGGGATGTGGTAAGGAGGAAGCACAGAGCTCATAGCAGTCATCTTTGGTGGGGAAGATACTCTTTTGTGGGTTTTTTGGTTCTTTTTCCTTGAATTCTTCTCCTGCTAATCTAATGTCTCTCTTTTCCCATGGCTGTTCATTCTGTTCATCTTTCTTTGCCTCCCTTTCATGCATCTCAGTAATCCCATGCACCAAATTCAAACTCTTGACTGGCCCCGTTGCCTCCTCAAGGCTTGTGGGCTGAAGCCTATTTTGGTTGCTCCTCAGCCTACCAAATCATTCTCTCTTCTGCTTTCACATGTGAGATATCATCAGTATTCCCTGGATACTCCTGCCCACTGTGTGTACAAACCTGTCAATCCCCCAACATGGTTCAGTCACAATGCTCTGCTGGAGTTTCCAAACAGCAAGGAAGTCATCCATGAGCAGCAGTAAGAAGAAATGTCAGCCTGGCAGTGGGCTGATGGAAATCACACGTGGGAAGAAAAAAGTCAAAGCAGAGCTCAGTGCTGGATGACACTGTAGTCTGAACTGCAGAATTGTTCCTACACTTATCCAGCAGGCACCAGCTGTCTCCTGTGGGAGCAATAACACTTCCATGTCTGCTTGGGCTTATATCTGCCCCATCACCAGTCTGCTAAGTGACTATTTGAACACTCTTTGCTCCCTAGGAATCCCTGCCTCATATTACAGAGTGGTCCCTAGGTGTCATTTTCCAGATGGAACATTGCACAAATTGGGCTTCACCCCTGTGGATGAACCAGCATTGAGACTGACTTAACATCAGTGATTCAGATGAATGCTACCCATATTCCAACCTGCAACCAACTTGGTCTGTTCAGCCTGGGGCAAAGAAGGCTGAGGGGAGACCTCACTGCAGTTATAACTTCCTTGTGAGGGGATGAGGAGGGGCAGACACTGATCTCTTCTCTGTGGTGACCAGTGACAGGACCCAGGGAATGGCCTGAAGTTGTGTCAGGGAAGGTTTAGGTGGGATATCAAGTTTTTCACCATGGGATTGGCTGGGCACTGGAACAGCTCCCCAGGGAAATGGTCACAGCACCAGCCTCACAGAGTTCAAAAAGCATCTGAACAGTATTCTCAGGCACACAGTGTGACTCTTGAGATGTCCTGTGTAGGGCCAGGAGTTCGACACAATGATCTTTATGGGTCCTTTCCAACTCATCATACTCTGTGATTCTGTGATTTTGTATATGGAAAGATGCGCTTCCTTTGCCAAAATTGAATGCTGATAGGCCAAATGTGGACCTGGAACATTATGGGAAAGCTTAGGTAACTTCTGCTATCAGATTTGCTGTATGCAGATGACTTTCTCTGTGTCTCACCATCATCAAATGCAGACATGCCTATAGCCACACATTAATTTATTTTCAGTCACTCCTTTATCCTGTTTCATTTTTCCTAGATATGCCATAAAGGAAAACAAAAAAGAAAAACAGTGAAAATGCAGTTGAAAGACAGAGATAAAAAGGGAAGGATGGAAAGAAATGACAGAAGATGTGAAATACTGGAGTCCAAGGTGTGAACTACTGGTTTTCTCAACCACAGGTTGATTTGGACCTATTTTTGTAAGGACAAAAGGTAACAGCAAAGGAAACATGACCTACTGAATTTGAAATAAAAGTCTGGCAATTGAATGTCAGCGGGCAGTCAAAACAATAATAGTAAGCAAATATGCAGGGATATCTCTGGGTTCATATTAAGTAAAAAAACCCCTGGAACCACACACATTTCATATGGCACTCTGTCTCCCTCTCATGGTATGCCCTTCTTTCTAATCAGAAAAATCAATAGACTGACTGACACAAGGGATCCATTGCTTGTAGTGTGGTGTCCCTGGAAGGTTTAGAAGGACCTGGGATCAGTATAGCACCAGCTCAGCAGCCTGAGTTAACACACTGGGGTGGTACCCCAGGTTATGTTGGATCCAGTAGCATCTTATCTGCATATAGGAGCTGCTGCTAGAGGTGCTTTGAGCAGCACCAGGTGCTATTAGTATTGTGTGGGGCACACCTCCTCTTTTTCCATGGACCCCAGAGAATGCTGAAGTAATATTTTCCCTACCCAGGTGCAAGCACATCTTCAGTACCCCTATTCCTCAGGACAAGGATAATGTGATTTTGCACAGCTTTTCTTCCTTTTTCAATTAAAGATAGCAAATGCAACATCAAACATTTTAATTCCTACTGTTTTTTCCATCTTTTCTTTTTCTATCTGTACTGTACTTTTTTCCTTTTCTTTTTTCCTCAGGTAAAGCTTGCTCTTTCATCTTCAGTGAAGAAGAATCCAAAGTAAAACTGCAGTCAGTGAGCAATGGATGTACAGTACACAGAGTCTGTAGGGCAGAGCCTCACTTCAACATGAACTTTTTCTATTACAAGCTTTATATCAAAGTTTTAAATGCAACCACATAGGTAAGCCAGCGAATCTGCTAAGCTGAAGATATTCTTTCTAATTTCTTTTTTCTTAAGCATACAGACTTCCCACCAGAGTTATACACTTTCCTTCTTACAGAAATCCAGGAGCAACCTCTACATATTTTGAAAAAGGCCCAGTGAAACTTTGAATTTTATGTTCCACATGTTTAGGGATAAAGGTATTAAAGCAAGTCATTTACAGATTTTGAACATTGGTTTTCCATTCTCAATTGAAAAGATGAGCCTAACGTATGCAAAGAGCAGCAATGTTTTCCCACTCGAGTCGTATGAATATTTAACTGTGAGAGGTTTCTTTTTGAGTAATCTGGAAAAGCAATTGGGGCAGGAGGGGAATCTACAAGGGCTTGTGACCCTGAGCACAATCATGCAGTGCATTCACTCACAGGATATATTCTAACCACCAATCCCTTGAGAATTATCCCTGGAGATGCCAACCTGTGTGCAGGTCTGGGGAGAGCCAGTTGCATGCTGAACACAAAGAGTCTGAGGTGAGTGTGATGTGGCAGCTCTACAGCTATCCCAGAACTGCACTGAATATGAAGTGACATTGAACAGATTATCTGCTGAAATAGCCAGTACTGTATGAAATCTTAGTACTGCTCAGAATATACTGACCATGTTCATAGAAACAGTCTGGTCCTACCTGTGCTGACCACTGACTGGGAAGTGTGGAAATATGAACCTCAGCCACCTCTGCTGGTTTACAGAGTTTCTCTTCCCCTTTTCTAATTCCTGTAGCTACCTCTGTCATTTCCATCCTTCTCCTCAAGCCCTGCAAAAGGGCCCAAAGGCTTTGGAAGTATGTCCTGTTAGGTGGTGAAGAACAAGACTCAAAATACAAAATGCATTGGAGAGAAAGCATCCTTCCCTGTCAGGCCACAGGCAGCTGTTGTGAAACAACTCTCAGACCCAGATTTTACTGCTATTTGATGACACTGACAGCTAATGCTGATGGCACAAGGGCTGGTTATTACTGGGCAACGAGGAACAAGGCTACTGCTGTGGCCCAAACAATTAAGAGGATTCCAGAGATCAAGCAAGCTTATTAAAGTACCAGGGAACCAGGAGTTGGTGGCAGTGGCACACACAGACATCACATGAAGCTTGCACAGTCCTTGATAAAGTCTGAAAGATGTAATCTTGGGGTTGGCATGTTCAATTTTTTAACCACACAAGCTACCTTTGATTTTCCCGGAGTTTTATGCCAGCTGATCTGGTTCAGCTCTGACAGTTCATCTTAATTCAAATTACCAGAACTTCTTTTGTTATGCTGGCCTCTAATTTAATATATTGTTCCCTATCTGATATTAAATTGCTTATGCCATGCCAGTCTTGTGTCTCTTCTGTATGTAGCACTGTTTCTGAAGCTCCTCAAGTTCAAGTGCCAGATATAACTGTACTCCAGAGACCTTGTTAAGTAATATCTGTCCCTTTGCTGTTCTAGTCTTCTGCCTCTATCAAAGCTGCTGATTGCACAAAACAATTTTGTGATTTGTTCTAGTGTTCGAAACTTTTGATTCTGTAACTGAAAGGAGGAAACTACAAAGGATAATAGCTTGGAAGTAGTAAAGAAAATATTCTTGTCAAAACATACTTGAAATTTTCCTTTGTACTGAGACAAAACATTCAATAATGATGATTTCATTTAAAACTGAAGTGAAAAATGAGGAAATAATAAAAATTTTGTTCCACTTGATCTCAAAGCATTCTTCAAGAGTAAAACAAACAAAAATCAAACTTTTGCTAAAAAATGTTGAGTTGTAATATTTCACTTTTACTCACCCTCCCCCTTACTTATTTATTTTATTCATTTTGGCTAAAACAGCCTTCAAATCCAACCTGTATTTGCAAAAAACTTGAGTAATTTTCAAACTGCAGTTTTAGTTATCAAATAATTATCCATTTGAGATATGCCTATGGCTCAGGCTTTGTAAAGAAAGAATAAACAGGAGACACTAGATTCATGTTGATTTATGACAAAAATCTTTCCTTAGGGTTCTCGGCTGCTGTGGTCAGTATGCTTCTCTGGGCCTTCTTTACTATTCTGCCTTTTCTGGCTGCTTCTGGATGAAAGGAAAAGGGAAGAATAAGTCTTTTAGTGAATTGGGTACTCTTGTTGCACTTCTTACAGCACATTCTCTTTTGTGTTGAAGACCAGACTGTTCTCAGGATTTCTTGCTGCTTCAGTTTCACAGCCTATCAGTTTCTTTTATTTGTCTCAGCATTAAAAGCTATCAAAGTGTTTGGTGCCTTTTTTAAAGGATAAAAAGGAAATAAACCTTGCAGTATAAAGGAAAAACAGTGTTGGGAAGAAAGAAATATTCAGTTTAAATGTTATGAGTTTGGGCATTTGTTTAAAAACCATCAGAAATCTACAAAAGGGGATGGCACTGGGAAGCGGAAAGCAGAAGCAATGGCTTCTATCCATGGTGCCAGTGGGGAAAGAGGCAAGTGCAGATGGGAATTCATCCCTGGAAGGTGACAGAGAACCAATTTCCTGCCATTCACATGTGAAGGAGGCTTCTGTGTGCAGCATGGGTGCAGGAAGGCTGTGGTGCCTGCAAGCAGTGCTGGGTGCTCAGCAGCAGGGATTTGGGAGCAGGTACTCTCTTGGCAGGGTTAAAGCCCACCCAAAGCAGGAAGGGAGCCAGGAGGCTGCAATACCATCCTTGTTAGGCACAAGATGACATCTTCTTCTCAATCCTAATGAGTCTTTTGCTGTGTGTGTCAGCAAGGGTAATGGTTTAATAGATCTGAAAAGCACCTGCAGGTCAAGCTAAAACAAAGAGATTTGCCTTGGCCTCTGACCCACAGAAGTGTCCCTACCATCACTGACCAAGGCCTGGTGGTCTCAGTACTTTTTCACAGTAACAACTAGTGGGTGTTAATTAGATGGACCAGCAGTGATTATCACATAAGATTGGGCACAATCAAATCCTCATCATTGGTTAAGGAGGCTTACATACTGGATTAAGCACAAAAGCCTTTTAATTTGTTGATCTGCCTCTAATAATGACCTTAGAGAGATGTGTGGAGGTCTCCAGAGTGGGTGGAATATCTTCTTGGTACCAGCCTAACTTTCAAACAACTAGGCAGATCTAATGCTGGAGTGTACAAGGCAGTTTGGACATAGTAAACTATGAGCTGAATTGTCCCAGAATAATGTTCTTACAGAGCCATTTCCATTTAACAATTATAAGCTGGGAAAGAGGGCAGGAAGAAGAATTTTTTCTCCATTTTGCATCTAAAATTATTTCTCTGCCTTGTCAGGGTCAGGAGAGCACAAGATGAAATATATGTAAAACACACTGATATAAGCTTGAGTCTCTAAAGCCCAGTTTGTGAGAACTTAAAAAACAAATACAGCCTTTTCAACCCATCTTGTGACAGAATTAAAATAAAGCTTTCCAGAGTGACTGTCAAAACCAGAAAAGACTGATTAACTGACAAAAAGTAGTGGAAATCTGTAACAGACAAAACCATGCAAGAACAAAATTATTCTGGGATACAAATTGATATTTTACTAGAATGGTTGGTCTTTTTTGTAACAATGATTTGTTATCTCCTGTACCACATATTAGAGAGCTTGCAAATCCTCTATGGTCATGCAATCAATATAACACATAGATATGTTTTTGTTCTTGATCACCAAAATGTTCAATTTCCATGTTGAGTCCTGGAAGCAGTGCTTTGGTACAGTTGCCAAACCTAAATCCAGAAGAATAAATAAAGCCTACGAGGGGTGATGGGCTCAGCTGCAGTACTGGTGCACTGACAGCTGTTTTGCTGTTTATTTTTCCCTATTGACAAATGGGAGCTACCTTAACTCATCTAACCCTCAGCATAATGCAGTGGTTACACAGGTTAATATTCATTACACATTCAAGGGATGTAGAGTATATCAAGCTCAGGTCTGGAAGCTTCTGGGAACAATGTTTGTCTTTCTGTTGTGTGGCAGCACAACACACAGCAGCAGCAGAACTCCTGGAACAGGGCTGGGTTGCTAGGCAGTGTGTCCATATAGATATTAAGTCCTAATGATATATCAGCAACATATGTCTCTGCATGTTTAGAATGCATTTGTTTCAGCGTGCACTTAAGTGCTTTGCTGAACTGAAGCCATAACTGCTAAATGGTGAATTTGAATGGGAAAATGCCACAGGAGAATGGTCTTCAAAGAATAAAATCAAATTATTCTTGGGAATGATAAACAAGCATCTATAAAATGAGTCACAAAAACAGTTGTTTTAATGCTGTGAGTGGAGTGCAGATAAAGAATAGGAAGTTATAAGCACTAATGCAAGCTCTGCTAAATTCAGTGGATATGAATTCATTGTCCAAGAGGATTTGCTTAGATCTGGACCTCCTTTCCCACTGCTAAACATGATTCAAGACTCACGGGGCACCAGATACTCCACTGCTGAGAGTAGCAACAGATATCCATCCCTTTCTAAGCTGAATACAAAATGCAGAGTTGTTAGGATGGGAATCCAAGAGTTTAACCATGATGGTCAGGTATAACTAAGGGAAAGTCCAGGGAGATGGGCCTGGCTGTATATCTCATGGATAATTAATGACTGTGGGGAAGATAAAATCCTATTATCACTTCTATTTCTACTAAATGTTGCTCTGCCAAGGTGTGGGGATAGAATGGGAGATGCAGAACTACTGTTCAGGATATAGAAAGGAGGGAAGTAAAAGGCAGTCCCAGATGAAGTGGATAAGCAGCAGCAGAATCCTGACTTTGACTTCACTGGTGAAGACCTGTAGATATTGCTTTCACCAAATCACTCTTTCAAATTTGTGAACAGAGAGACTAAATAATATTAAATTATACAAAGTACTTAATTCCTAATATGCATTTTAAACCAACTCTTCTTTCCATCCTTTTGTCACTTGCATCTTTTTCTTCTCCTTTTCATCAACACCAGAAACTCAAAGAAGGGTTGTTACTTCTGAAAATTAATCAGAATAGAAAGGAGATCTGATAGAAACAACAACAAAAAAAAGTCTCAACCCTTACCATCTCCATCCAGTCCTAAGCTTAATCATTGTTCCAGTCTGAAAATTAATTGCAAAATTTAAATGAAGCAAAATAAAAAAAAGATTATAGAGATGACTGAAGTCTTCAGGAACCAAAAATTAATCTCTAGAAAGTGGGGTTTTGACAGTGATTGAACCTGCAAAAGTGAGAAAGCTGAAAGGTTCATAGGAAGTTGTTAACTACATCCTAATTACAGTATGAATCTCAATCTCAAGCTTTGTAGGAGGTCAGGAAAAAACCTCAAAGGCTTATTATTTTGATTAAATACATAGAATAAAGGACAAACATCTGATGTTTGTGCTTTTATTGGACCAGGACAAGGATGTGTAGTGAGAGCAGTGAATACCTAAGCCGATTGCAATTAACAGCCAAGGACAGTGCAGTAACTACTTTTAGTGGATTGCTCTCCTTGCCCTGCAGCATGACCAGATGTCTTTAAGCACAGATATGCTGTAGAATACCTTGCACAAAACTGTTAACTGTCTAATTGGGCAAGCAAAAGGCAAGAGAGGAAACACTGATAATGCTAATTGTAAGAAGTCACAAAAGCCAGTGACATCTCCCAAGAATGTGGCCAAAATTCCAAGATCTACTCCTTTAGACCTGTTTCCCTGCCAACCTCCTTGCCTGTTGCAGCAAGTGGTAGGAGAAAAGATATCAAGATTACTTGTTCTTGTTCTCAGGCCCTAATGAGTATGAAATAGCCAGAGTGGATGACACAGAGTTTTGTAACTGCATTGTAAAATCGTGTGTCAGGAAGGAATGAAAGTCAGTGAAATGTAGAACTTAGTCCGATGCTTTGAGTAGCGGTCGTATTCTAAAATCAGAAAATATTTAGGTATTGAAGAGATTTTTAAAGAACTTTGAAAGTTATCTAAAGTTAATTTACATTATTTTTACTTCCATAATAACAGTGCACTAGAACTCACTTTTACAAGACATTAGCTTTCCATTTTTGTGGAAGGACACAAAACTGGTCCATTTTAGTAGCACTTCTGCAGAATATATATTTTCCCTAGGTATTGGGATCAGTCTTTAGAAAATATATGATTTCTTCTAAGATGGTTAGCAGAATTTGCTCTCAGATCCACTGTATTATGAATTGTCAAACATTCATGACACTAAGATATAGTCAATGTATTGCATCTTTGTGTATTTTTTGTATTTTTCACTTTGACCCACCACAGAAGAAACTCTGAGTTGGAGGTGGCAGCTGGGGCAGGGTACATTCTCTGTCCCACCTTGGAAGGCATTGATAGAACATGTTTTTCTCTCTCAAATTTCACCTTAGTTTCATCCTCATCTGTCTGCTTTCTGCCACTTAGAGAGCTCTCCACAACCTTTGCTGATATTTCTATTTCTATGGAAACAGACTTTCTTACTTATTCTGTGGCAAATTTCAAGCTTTTTTTTTTTTTTTTAATTTTAGGTCTCCTTTCCTTTACTTTTTTCTCTACTCCTTCTGTACTTGCTTACCTTACTTTTCTCTCAAATTTCTATATCTTTATATTTCCTACACTTTGTGGCCTCTAAATAATCTGTGCTATAATTTTTTCCTTCCATCCCTTTTTCTTTCCAGTCTCTTTCTAGTCCATTTTTCCTTCACCCTTACTATTGTTTCATTGTACCCTCTTGTGTCTCAGGTGTTTCACCTTTTTCTCCCTACATCATTCATTGGAAGATTTTTTTACTTTAACATGTCCCTTTCTCAACACAGGCATGTTAATTCCTTAATTTCATCCTCCACATTTCTATGAGATTGCAGACATTCATTTCCCCGTCCTCAGCCTCACTGCCAGTTTTTGCAAAGAGGGAAGACTTTTCTAAATTCAGTTGTGGAATTAAAAAACTGTGAAGAATGTGCCACAGACATCAGTAAAACATTGTCCCACAGAGATTAATTAGCAGAGTTCATGGCACGGGTTTCTTGGGGATATCTGTGTAAATCCAGGAGTTAGTCTAGCAGGTGGAGCTGATGCTCAGAGCTGCAACCTAAAATTTTACATTAACTAAATTCTAAGATCCTGCATGTCATAGTGTCATCCTTTCCATTTTGTCAACAGTGGTGGATTACTGATGGATATTTTAAACCTTAATATCTTCTCTGAACTACAAAAAATTTTAGTCCAATCTGCCTCTTCACCTATTCTAATAAGGGATTTATTCTTATTTATAGTATAACACTTCTAGAGCCTTCCTGCAGTTGTTTTGAGACCCCCCCTGTAAATGACAGTCACTATCATTAATGGATAATTAGGACCTAAACATTCTTGCTGCAATTTCATCTTGCATCCCAGGGTATTGCAGATTATTTTATGAATGATCATGATATCACAGAATCATTAAGGGAAAAGACCTTTTAGGCCTTTGAGTCCAAAGATTAAGCCAGCACTGCCAAGTCCACCACTAAACCGTGTCCTTAACTACTACATCTACACATCTTTTGAATGGTTCCTGGGATGGTGATCCTGTCACTTCACTGGGCAGCCTGTTCCAATGTTTGGCCACTTTTTGCAGTGATGAATTTTTTACTGATATGCAATCAATGATATTTTATTGTGTTCTTTTAGAACATTCTTTGAACATACCTACATTACAGAATAATTGAGACAGTATTAAATGCTCAATTTTCTTTCTACATTATACAGTATTTTGGAGAGCTCTCTCCTATCTGTGATTTTGTTGGCTGGGATAGACAATTTTCTTCACAGTAGCTGGTCTGGGGCTCTGCTTTAGTTTTGTACTGGAAACAGTGTTGATAAGTCAGGGATGTTTTAGGCACTGCTGAGCAGTACTTACAGAGAGTAGAGGCTTTTCCTGCTTTACCCCACTAGTGAGAAGGAAGTTGGGGGTGCACAAGAAGGTTGGGAGGGGACACAGCCAGGACAGCTGACCCCAACAGACCCAAGGGATATTCTATAGGACATGGCATCATGTTCAGCCTATAAAACTGAAGGAAGAAGAAGGAAGAAGGGCATTTGGAGTGAGTGATTGTGCTTATCTTCCTAAGTCACTGTTATGCATGCTGGAGCCCTGCTTTTCTTGGGGTGGCTGAACACATGCCTGCCCGTGGGAAGTGGTGAATTAATTCCTTGCTTTGTTTTCCTTGTGTGTGAACAAGCCTTTTACTTTACCTGTTTAGCTGACTTCATCTCAGCCCATGAGTTTCCTCATTACTCTCCCCCTGTCCCACTGGGGAGGAATGAACTACTGGCTGTGTGGGGCTAAGATGCCAGCTGGACTTAAACCATGGTATCATCACTTTCCTCCTAACCAATTAATGGATTTAGTTTTTTCTGTTTTGTCCCTGTTTGAAATATTCTCCTATGATTCTAATAAGTGTAATTTCCCTTTCTCAAAATAATTTTCATTTTCTCTCATGGTCTCTTTAATTGAATTGACCAAAAGTAAATGTAGTATTCAAAGCAAGGACATGCTGTAGAACCAATTTTGTACAATGGCATTTTATATAATTTTTTTCTTTGCTATTCACCATCTCCTTTCCCATGCAGCCAACCATCTTATTTGCTACTTCTTCATGCACAGCAGATGTCTTCACTGAATGATCTGTAATGATGCCTGGAACTATTTTCCTGAGAAATAACAGCTTATTCTGAATCCATCAGTATATATAAGTATTTTAAACTGTTCCTTCCACTGCTGGTTACCTTGCACTTGTCTAAAATAAAACTAATCTGTTATTGTGTTGCAAATTTCTCTAGTTTGATAAATCTTCTCAGAATTTCTCCCCTCATTTCCACTGCAAAAATTTATTCCTCTAGGCAATACTGCAGATTTCTTTGGTCATACTCTGTTTCTCTTATTTAATATTGTTTAATATTTACACAGAGGGATTGATTCATCCCCTGATCAACACCTGATATACAAAGACCTGTTTGGAGATGGTGTGAGAAGTAAACCAATCTTTTCTGCCACCCTAGAGAGTGAAGGAATATCTGTAGCCACACAAAGAAGTGCAGCTGCCTTAGGAAGTGTAATTACGGAGTAATTCTCTAATTAATCTCTTCTCTTAACTGAGCTGCTCCTGCATTATCTTCACGGGATCCAGAGCAGCTTTGCCCTGGAGCAGCTCTGCTCACCAGGAGCAGATGTCCCCCTGGGCTGAGTGTGGGAGGGAGCTGCAGTATCTGCAGGCTGGGTCTCTCTGTGCTGTGTGATTTCCTGAGAGTGTTGATAATCCAGGGCTTCTGATTTTCTCCTGTATATTTTGACCCTCAGCAGGACTCTGTTCTACAGGAATTGTCTTCTCATTTCCTCATGTGAAGGTCAAAACAGGCCAACAAACTGCTGGAAGAGCTTCGTCCCCAAGATAGTAATGATCCCATCCTCTTACACTGGACATCAATGACAGGACAAGCACATACAGAGATGGATTTTACCTGTGAGATCCTGTGGATTGCATAGCCATAAGGCAGCACAGGTCCTGGCTGCCAGGGCCCATCCACATCTCCAGCCAGGGAGCAAGACACTGGAGACAGCCCCAGCCCCAGGCATTTGGCATCAGAGACCAGGGATGGGCTATGAACAAGGGTGGGCACTCAAATGGGATAGAAAACTGTGTTTGGGGGTAGATTCTGGTACAGTTATAGCCTAAAAGCACTTGAAAAGCACCCAAACAAGAAATGGGACTGTACATTGTTAAGTGACGGAAAATAAAAAAATGCATTATTTTATAAATGATCAAGTTCCTGACACGGATTTTTTTACAGAACAGTTATGGCAATACTAAAGTCTTGATGTCCTATTATCTGGAACATTTAAAATTAAGCTGATCAAAACCTCAGCACATGCACTGTGGGAAACACTCCAAAGATAGATAGGTAATGCAGTGGATAAAAGGAGTTTTCAATCTCTTATTATGATGAAATTACAGCTTGAATTGCCCAGCAAGAAAAAGTTGCACAGATTCATTACATACAATTTAAATCTTTCAGTTTTGTTACACACACAAGGAACAAACTAAATCCCAACAGGATATCACCACACTACGTCCATGCCATACAACTGAGGATGTATGAACAGCATGTAGTCATGTTCATAATGAATAAGAAATGGAATCAAAGCCTGTCACTTCTGCTACACTGGCCTTTCTGCCAGCCAGAATGACATATGCCACTCTTACTTTAAAAATTTTAACCAGTTTATCCACAAGCAAGAAACAAAAAAAGAACTCTTGATGAACTATTAATTACAAATGGGCTTAAAATACTCATTATCACCAGTAATATAGGGCAAAACCTTGCCCTGAGACATGCAGCAAAAATCCTGTTGTCTTCAGAGTGACTTGCAAGTGTATATCCAAAGGCAATGATTAGACTATTATTATTTGCTCAAAGAAATAAGCCAGGTGATAATGAAGAAGGACATTCTTAGTGTTTCATCCATAACACTGCAACCTCGAGCCACATATATTTTCAGATTTAACCTGGAATCTTTTACAGAATGCAATTAGCCTGACACATAACTGTTTCAAGTCTCATTCATTAAGAGATTCCTGAGGGCCTTGGTATTTTGCTTTTTTAAAAAAAATCATTATTTCAGAAAGTACAAAGCAACTTTTCAACTGAGAGTAGACCCTGAAAAATGAGAGGGAGGGGAGGAAGAGAAAGAGGAAGAGAGGGAGTGAGGGAGGGAGGAAGAAAGGAAGGGATGAAGGAAAACAAAACAAACATGCATTGAGGTTTGTAAAGTTGAAAAGACATCTCTGTTTTTATTTGCATCTGCAAAATGCACTCTTGAATATATAATTCACACATGAATTATACAGAGAAACTGGAAGGTTCTTATTTCTAGGATGGTCTCTTGGGTTAATTTGGGGAAAGAAGCATCCCAGACCTACTTGAAGATTTTGTGAACCAAGAAATTTGTGGACTAGGCAACTTACTAAGATGTTGAAATATTAATGTAAAACAGGTCTTGAACTGTAGGTATTGAGACTTGAGAAATGCAAATGCTTTTAAAATAGTTTCTAATCCCTGAATAAACAAGCCTAACTCTTGGAATCTGGGACTTCATTTTCAGAAGTAAGACATCCTAAAACATTTCTGAGGAAGACCTGAGAAATGGTCATCTTGAAAACTGGGCCTTTTGAAGAATCTTAAATTGGATTATGGTTCTGCCTGTTGAAAATTTACTCTTGAATTCCAAGTACTTGATGAAGTCTACATGGCTAATACTAAAGACAGTGCAAATACATTGAATTTCAGCACTTCTGGTCCAAGTGCTTATAAGGTATTTGCAAAAGATCCATTGGGTATTTATAGCATCATTGATTATGATATTAAAGCCATTATTAATATCATTATTTATAATAATAGTCTCAATTTATTTGTTTGGAATAACGTTTTTTGTGTTCTGTCCAGATCTGCTGAACAAGAATGCAAGAAGTTTCTGGCATGCTTTAACATCAGGCCCAGCTTTTCTGGCCCAAGCTATAAAAGTCCTCTTGTCTTCAAGGGATGAGGGGACTATTTCCACAGTACACAAAATATCTCAGGCAACACTAGTAGCAGTCACTCCTTTGCTCATCTGCAAGATTAAATGTTCTTTTGTAAAATACTGGGTAATGGTAATGCAGCTTTTGACCTTCATCAGAAATTCTCATTGCTGAGTCTTGATCTTGGGTTTACATGCTCTATTTCTTTTGAGAATGCCTAGATAGCTACTGAAAGCTAACACCCCAATGACTGTTTTGAATATGAGACAGCTGCACTTCTGCTAATAGCTCTGCCCTGCTGCAGTTCCCTCACATATGGTTTTTCCTATGCAGGAATATTCTCAGCAAGAAATCTGGCCTCATTGTCTCAGGTAGATAACATTTGTCTGTTCAGTCTTCATTGCCACCTTTCAATCTGAATTACTTTTTTTATCTGCTATCTCATCTTTTGTTGTGTTCAAAAGATTCTAATAGCTGTTGCAGGGAAACCACAATGGAGTATTAGATAATCACTCATTATATTTTATGAAAAATGTCTAAATTACTAGAAAATATTTCTCCATTATGCAACCTACTTGATTCTGGTACTGTGAGGATTTACTTATGTGCTAATTTATGCCTGGTGGTTTGAAGTTCCTCAACAACAAAAAATAAAATAGTCAAGCCTATCTTAAGTATTTCCAGAAGGGCACCGAGAAACAGAGAAACTTCAAATCATTATTATTCATTGTTTTTTTTTTTTTTGTCTTCTAAAGCATTAAAAGGCCTGATTCCTGAGGGACCAGTTAAGTACTTGCTTAATTCCAGTTAAGTTGCTGTCAGACCTGTCCTTAGCATATGAAGTAAAGAAGTTAGAGACAGCTGTGCTGTCAGTATCAAGTGATGGTACAGAGTAGCACAATAAAAATAAAGATAAAAATGTATCCTATAGACTACAGAAAAAAGCAGTGCTTTCCTAATTACCTCTGAAGTCTGAGCTCGACAAGAAAATACATCACACAGGTCTGTGTTGAATGTGGAAAAAGACAGCCTTTACATGAAAAGAACAGTGGAAACCTCCTGCAGCATCTTCCCATCTTTCTGTTCTCAGATATGAATGCTATATTGTTATAGATCACCATGTCACACTTCATTTATTAGACACCTGATGCCAGGCACTGCACACAGGTGCAATTTGCAGTATGTGTAAGTCTTAATTTTCCTTTAAACCCCGAGGAAGATGCCACACCTTCCTCTGGAAGTCTGGAAGTCACTATACTTGACTTGTACAAGACTCTGTTATGTCTGAAAAGCCCCAATCCCAGCTTCACCAGCTCTGGATTTTACCTGTGAAATCCCATGGCTCAGACTGAGACATATTGACAGAACACAAAAAATCAAAGAGTAACATGCCCATTATCAGTTTTTCAGCAAAATTATACTTTCTAATTTTCTTCTCTTTTTGTGGTAATGTTTTGCAAAAGTCACAGGCTGTGCTTCCCCCTTCTGACTTCTGATCTTTTTTTTGGTCAACACACCCCCCACCTTTCTTTTTGTGAGTTTTTCAAGGCAGACCTAGCACATACACAGGTCACAATGAATGGTGAAAATGGATGCATAGACATTGTATGGAAAATCTTCAATAGGCACTAGAATTGTATAACACTTCAAACACTGTTCCCTGAATAATCCTATCCTAATTCCTGGCTGGAGGTGTTTCTCAGACATCAGGCAGGTGAGAGCATAAGTATAGTAAGGGATTCCAAATCTAAAGAGTATTATGAATCTTAAAACCATTTAACTGTATGAAGCTATTTCATCTCCTCACAGCCTCTTGAATTTTGCAATTTCTTGATTTCCCCCAATTTTAGTGAACTAAGAGATAATGAAAAGGAAGATTTTCCCTCAGGCTGCTGCTGGGGTTATGTTTTCACACCTCCCATTCCTGACAAAGTGCTCATGAAGCTTATCATGAGCCATTGCAGTTTATAGCTTGATTTTGCTCTGCCATAAAATGTCAGGCTTTAGGCTGTGCCTATAAATGGCAGGAGAAGCTCAGCTGTCCACTCTGCCAACCCAGAGCAGAAACCTTGGCAGCCCCTCCAGTGTTACTGTCACAGGGCTTCTCATAATTTTGTTTTTTGTGAGAAAAGCCTTAAAAGACAGAAAAGAACCTAAAATGACTCAAAAGGTATAAAAAGCAAATCAGGATTTTTAAGGTAACCATGTAATTTTATTGTATTTTTCTGATTTACAGACTGGCAGCTGGGGTTAGACACAGTTTGCATATGAGACTCAGAATGATGGATTTCACAGACATGGGAGAATTCAGTGTTCTGGGGTTTGGCTGGTGTGTATCTGGCAGGACTCTGCACACACAGAGCACTGTTTTCTTTGGGCAGGTGAGGACTCCTAACTAAGCCTTGCTGTTTTCCTGGGGTTGGGCTCACACAGCTACAGGCTGGTTTGCAGTCATGAAGACAGCACTGATGGAGGTTGTTTTCCAGGGAAGCAAAGTGCTTTGGCTCAGATCCCTGCTGTCCCAGTGGGGGGGTTATAAAGCACTTTCATGTTTTGTTTCTGGTTCAGATAGCCCCTGGCATCGATGTGAGCACCCTCCAGGGCAGGATGAGCTGCTGTGACCCCCTTCTCACATGCATGCCAACGTGTCAGAGGCAGTCAGGGTAATGAGTAACATGGCATGAGCTGGATCTGTGGGAAAAGCCAGCTTGCCTTTCCGAGGGGAGTTTCCCAGGATTTTCTTCATTTTAAATGCAAGCACTAATGGATGAAAGGAAGTGGTGGGGAGAGCAAAACTGAACATCAATGCACACTGCTGAATATAAGAGAGGGAGCTGTGGAGAACACCTTTAAACCTGAAAGATTAAGACCCCTAGAATAAGGATAATTTCAAGGTGGAAAACCTATTTTATTGTACCTTCTGTTGAGAGGAGTAAAATTGCAATGCAGTTTTCACTGCACAGTTAGGCACTGGCAGCCTTTAAGGTGCTTTCTTTTTTTCTGAGTTTTCAGAAAATAATTTTGAAACTAATTAACAAGAATGAGACTTCATTACATCAATCACGTATCTCTAAAAAAGACCTGTGCCAGAAGAAATCTAGCTATCTAAAAGGCTAAAGGAGGTCACAAAGACATATAACTTATATAGACTTGCTGGTGAAATATGTAATAAACCTTGTCTACAGAATTATTGGATATTACAAAACAGTTTTGAGATGCCTTTTTTGACAAATTAATTTTTAAGCCTTAGGGTCAATGTGAGTGTTGTTTGATGACCATAATGATGTGTTGAAAGGTTGGCTTTTTAAGGAAATGTGACTGAAATCTGTGTTGTCCATCAGTCTCTTTGCTTGCTCTTTGCTCTTTCACCCTCTTGACCAAGCTGGCTGGTCCTACCAGAATCAGCAAAAGGGCAAAGTGTCTCTAAGTTACAAAGGTCTGACAAGTTTCACAAAAATTGACAGCTGAGGGAAAAAAAAAGAACCCTCAAATTAATAGTGTCACCGAGGCAAAAGCTTCAGCAAAAAACACAAGAGTCTTCAGCATGGACTGAAGTAACCACAGTAGATGAAGAATATAAAGATATAGACCTGAACTTTGGTCACATGGGAGGGAGCTGGGATAGGCAGGGGACTAGTTGAGGTAATTGTGATAGGGGCAGGCAGAAAGATGAACAGATACAGGATGTAAGTAAACAGAAATCTAACCATTATTAATTCTGCTGTTACCATAACTACTTTCTTTTGAACATAAATTAGAATTCCAAAAAGTCACAAACATCCAGAATAAAGTCAGACACCAGGTTTCACAACACTTGCTGCACCAGGTCTGCTAACACTACAGTGCTGGAGCTCATTCTGACTTTCCACAGGGTCAACCAAATGCTGAGTGGTAATACTGACCTCATTAAACACAATTTTCACAGGCGGTCTCTATGCTTGGTGTAAGGACCTCATTGAAGAAAACACAGCTTACTAATATGAGGGTTCACTGGAGGTTAGATTTGTCAGCAGAAAAAGACCAACTTTTGTAATTCTGACACAAACACAACGTACCTTTTGGAGATGAGGGAAAGGACAATCTAAAATTCCAGTGATTAGCAAGGGGCATCTCAGACAAACCCAAATTTGAGTCCCTAGCACCCAAATAATTAGGGCAAAATGTTTTAGAATAAGAAGTATCCATTGTTTTCTTTTCCAACATGGAAGTCACTTCTGGAGGGCCTGTGATGCCTAAAGATTTTTAATTTTTTCATATATTTGTAACTTTGCAGAATTTAATATATAGTTTTATAGTTTCTAGCACCTTCTTACCCTTTTTCCACCTTGTAGCCTTTTTCAAACTGTTGAACAATAGCTAACACTTTCTAACACATTATGTCACACTCTTGAAATTTTGTTTAGTGCTATTTTCAAGAAAATCATTTCTAACAGGGACATCTTGTGTTGCACCAGCATTTGAGAGACAAATCAAGATATAAAGCAAAGAACTCCCTGGAGACACTCCAAGGGGCAGGCCCAAGGGTGAATCACCAGGGCAACTGCTCTCCTATTGGATGTACCTGCTAGATAGACTAATTCATTAACCTTATAAAAACTGTAGAAATCCTATACCATGCACACACATAACTATTTTTGTGCACCTGAAAGCTTTCATTAAGGAGCTGCTCTTTATATTACCACTTCAACATTGTTTGGAAAGTTTTTCTTTTGATTCCAGGCAACAGTTGCTGCTTTGATTGAAAATTAATATGTTGATGCAAAAATCCCCCAAAGGCTGTGTTTTCCACCATCCTCCAATCTGCCATATATATCAAATACTTCAGCAGCCTGAGAAGAGAGTCAGCTGCTTATAAAACAGGGAGGATTTCTGACATATCCTTGTTTTTCAGAGTCTGGGTAGAAGGGAGTTTTTCTCCAGTAATTTGTGAATTATTTTTTTATCATGGCACAGCAGAGCGGTTAAAATGGCGGCGCAGGCACCTGAGAGGAGCCGAGCCCAGCGGAGTGGCTTGGAATTCCTGCCTTCCAGGGGTCTGTCTGTCGCTGTGTCCATTGTTTGGGGCTGGGCTGGGACACGCTGCCTGCAGGAGATCCTCCCCACCTTGTCCTTGTTCCTGCCGGCAGTGTGGTGTGGCCTGTGGGAGTGGCTGCCATCTTACCTCTGTCTGAGGAGGCCAGTGCCTGAGGGCTGTGGGAATGGCCCGGCCGCCATCTTACCTCTGTCTGAGGAGGCGAGTACCTGAGGGCTATGGGGCGCTGCCGCCATCTTACCTCTGTCTGGGGAAGCCAGTGCCTGAGGCTATGGGGCGCTGCTGCCATCTTAACTCTGTCTGGAGAGGCGAGTACCTGAGGCCTGTGGGAGCTGCCGCCATCTTACCTCTGTATGGGGAGCCCAGTGCCTGAGGGCTGTGGGAACGGCCGCCATTTTCATTTTGTTCCTGGCGGTGAACAACTTTTGGCTGGTAAAACATCTTCCCTTTTTGTGCATTTCTTATTCCACTGCTTTGTGCTTTCAGTAAGTTATTATTTTGACCCATTATCTCTTTTTTTGTCCCTCCCTCACCAGAAGGAGTAGCAGAGTGATTCATTTCGAGTTTAAATTCCTGCTGGTGTTAAACCACTACACATGCACACACTGAAACTTCCAACTGTGTCCTTTTTGGTCCTGCTGTCTATGTATTCTTTGTCTTCAGAGAAACTGACTTGATTTTTTTTTTCTTTTTGGTGCACCATAATCCTAACATGTCTGCTCTGATTCTGCTTTTTCTGCCTGGTACTGAGGATCATGACTACTCCTAAAGGCAAGGATGTCCTCTGTATTGAAGCAGAAGTGTAGCTGATTAAGTTATTCCTTGCCCCATCCTTTTCTCCCCACTGTTTACTATTGAATTGACTGTTTATTATTGAATTGACTGTCTTCCAGGCATTACTTCTCCCTCACTCCCTGAGCTGTGCAAATAGCCCACACTGCCTTCAGTCACAATTCAGGCTAAACTAGCTGATTTTGTACTGAAGCAGGCTGTAAACACTAACACAACCTCATAATGCAGGTTGGCTATGAGATAGGCAGAGGCCCATGATGGATAGCCAGTAGGCAGAAAAATCTTAATCCACTACAAGCTATTTCCAACACTGTTGTATGTCTGTATCATTTTATATATATTAAAGATAGTCATGGAAACTAAGGCCAGAACTACAAAGTATTTTAAAGGGAAGCAAAACTCCAGTCTATCTCCTATATCACAACTTGTGTGGCTTCCTTAAAGACACACAGGGAATCTATGATGAAACAGGAAATTAAGTTAAGATTCCCAGGTAGCAAGTCTAAATTGCAATTTTTTTTCAAAGTTGGAAGTCAAGCTAGAAAAACAATTTGCAACTACGCACTGCACAGCAGTGGAATAGGAAAGAAAAGTTTTAGTTTATTTAAAGTATAGCAACTTCTGTGAATTGCAGGTGTTACAGATTAACACTTTAATGGGAGCCACATGCATTGCATCCTTGATGTCTGACTCCAAACTCAGGTTAAGAGATGAAATTGTTTTGACATCTAAGGAGGACATGATGTTCTTTCTGAATATAGATCAAGCTGTCTGTGACATGTAAATGAAACTCTTCTGAGTATTTTTTAAAAAGAACTGTGATCAAAAAGAAAAGGTAGAGAATTTTTCACGCTTATATTCTATCCTGGGAGTCCAGTTCTAATTACAGAGTCTCTTTGGACAATGGCAATATTTTAATCTTGTTTTGCTGAAACACTTCAGCATATACTTAGGTAAAGTTTTTTTCCAAACTACACGTAAGTAATACTTAGATCACAAATCTTTTCCCTGGTGTTGACTGTTATCTCCATTCATTGATTCTGCCAGCCTTGTCTGGTGTAGTTTTTAGAAGATGTTTACATATATATTCATATGCCTTACCATTAGTGTACACTGTTTTTCCCCCTTGTCTGCTTAAATGTGTGCCACAGACCTCCTGTATGTCTAATGAAATATTTCTAAACTGGTTTCACACTGCTTCTATGAATTTAAATTTTTGCATTTTTCTTTTCAGTCTGTTCTTTCATCAAAGGAAAAAATCATTCTGTACTCTGAAGTCTTGTGTTGGAGACAGACATCCTAAAGTCTATGAGGAAGTAGAAGATGACATGTCATGCAAATGGATCCAGACTCCACTTCCTTTCAAAAAACCGGATATTTCCTTAATGGCACTGCCACTTCACAGAACGACAGAATCAAAGAATCGTGGAATTTTTCAGGTTGGAAAACACCTCTAAGATCATTGAGTCCAATCATGACCCAATCAGTGCCAAGGCTACCACTAAACCATATCACTTAGTGACCCATCTACATGTTTTGAACACTTAGAAGGATGGTCTCCGACTCTGCAAACCTCTGCAGAGTCAGCTAATGTTCTGTCTCTGTGCTCTCTCTTCCTTTCACATCAGAATGGTTTGCTTTCCATCTTTAGCTTCTGTGGTAACATGCCTCTTCTTCTCAGTGTCAAGCTCTGTCTCATGTTCTTGCATATGCTCATTAATCACCATTAATCACTATTTGGTTCTATGCATGCTTTTGCCCCCTCTATTGCAACAATCTGTAAATGCGTGGAAGTCACGGACTCAGATTCTCGGCTCTACTTGTACTGCATTCTCTGTCTTATACAAATCCATACATATTCAGCACTTTTGTATTTTCCCTTGTCTACAAAACAAATATTTATTTACACAGAGGCCACATGGAGGAAATTTGCCAAAGATTTAGTATACATTCACGAATTCAATTTCACATCAAACAGTGCAAGAAGTAGCAGTATGGGAAGCTTTGTTTTGAGGAAGCTTCATAACTTTTCCACTCATAGTTTAGTGGTACCATCCTTGGGCATGTGACCTTGATTCAAAATGCCATGCATAAAGAGAGGCACCTGGTTTTGTGCTACTTCATGGAGTAGATAATGGAACATGAACACTTTCCAGAACCTGATGAGACAGAGGTGCTTGATTTGAAAGGTACCTTCCAGGTGATCCAGAAAAAGAAGTATCTGTGTCCTGCTCTTCTGTGTCTTTATGCTGTGTTTTTTCTATGAGTAGCTGGCATCTAATTCCAGGAGCATTGTGTTTTCTGTGGCTTTCTTTTCTTTTCCCTTTCTATCCCACTTACAAGGGAGCTACAACAGCTCTGACAGGCTATTCCAGATGCTCTGAAACAGAAATTCAGAGGGATATAAAAAATCCAGCATTTAACAAAGTTCTGTTTTGCCTTCTAATTTCTGTTTAAAGAAGCAACAAGCCCTTAAAGAAGACTGTTATGCTCATTATTCTCTGCTTTCCCTCAGGCACATGCTGTGTGGGTGGGAAAAATTGCATCTCATAATCTGGTGCTGGTTTCTTTCTCTCCCTTAGCTTGCCTCCATCTTTTTCCAGGGTTTTATCAGACCGAGGTGATAAATCAGGTAAAATGATCCTGCCATCAGCTTTACTCTGGAAATCTAAATTGCATGACAAGGAAAGAGATAGAAAGAGTTTGTGGAAAAAGCAGCAGTGATCATGGAGATTTCAATAATTGATTCCTTAGTCTGTGTGGGAAAAGTGTCTTCCAGACTTGATATAATGTGCCATTGTTCACCCCTCAGTCCCTGGCAGCACATGGAAGCCATGTCACCATGGCGTAAAACAATTTCCATTCAAAGCATCTAAAAATCCTGGCAAAAGAAGACATTATGATTTAGTCTGTCTTCTCTTTGTTCCTTTGACAGATTGCTAAGTGCATAGCTATGCTCATGGCATTCAGGTCAGTCTGACCCACTCATGCTAAATCAGTAGATGATATCTTCTCCAGGTAAAACGTGAAAGGATGAGAAAATGGCCTCATGTTGCACCAGGGCAGGTTTAGCTGGATATAAGGAAAAATTCCCTCACTGAAAGGTTGGTAAAGTATTGAAACAGAATGCTCGGAGATGCAATGCAATCACCATATAATGGAAATGTTCAACAAGTGCCTAGTTGTAGCAGCTGGGGACATGATTAAGTGGTGAAGACAACAGTGTTAGATAAATGCTTGGACTTGATGATCTTAGAGGTCTTTTCCAGCCTCATAACCTCTATGATTCTATGACACATTTGAGAACAGTAGAGGTCAAGGTCTCAATGTATCCATGAAATGGAGAGCTCTGCTGATGTTATCAACAACTTTGTAATGTAAGATCATGCTAAGGTAAGGAATCTTTTTTACCAGGCATAGACAGAGATGTGTCTGGGATCAGAAAATGTTTAATTACTGTTGGCAGGTTAAAGCCCTTCTTTGGACTTTCAGAACAGCAGAAGGTATGCACCATGCTTGTATCCTGTGCTCTCCTCTCCAGATGAAGAGGGCATGGACTGTCTAAGATACCTGTGATGTATTTAACATTCTGCTGCTCTTAGTCGTATCCTCTTACTTTCTGCATCTGCAAATAGACGAGTCTGGGAGGTGACCACCATTACATGAATGACCAAGGATAACTCTGTGAATCTGTGTTGCACTTACAGCAGACTCTGCAAGGGAACAGCTAGGGAAAGTCAGCAGATATCACTTGTCCTAAATCTTCTTTCAATATCTTGCAGCTGAATTTTAGGAATTTTAAGGTGTGGTTTCCTTTTATTTGACTTTCTGGCATTTAGATTTCATAAGCATAAATTTTTTTCTTCTCTTGTTTGAAAGCTATCTAAGATGACAAGAAACCAGTGCGGTACTTATAAAATCTTGAAACTGGGAAGTGCAATATTGAGCCTTAATGTCACTCAGTTGACTGGGGACAGGGTAGCTTTTATGTAAAAAAAAAAAAAAAAATTTAAACCCACAAAACCAAACCAAACGAAAACCAAAGCCAACAAAAACCCCCAAACCAAAAAACCCCACAACAAAACCCAGATTATAGGAGAATTGCGTCTGATAGGAGAATAAGAAGCAAAGACCCTCAGGATAGCCATAATCTCTAAAGAATTTTGTTCTTGTTCCTGCTTAGCACAAGCCAAATCAATGTAAGGGTTTTGTCCCAATTCCAATTAGCCCATCATAGGTCAGTATACTTGGAAAGTCCTAAAAAGATCTGTGCAGTTATTTCAGGAGACTCAGTAGCCCAATTTCTGTTCAGCTACATATCAGCTGAGCATACCCTGCACTCTGCAAGAATTGCTTCCCTGAAAAAGATGAAGGCTGACTCTGACAGAGAAGTGGAGGGTGAGAATGGAGAGAAGCAAGCAGCTGAATCTCTGAAATGTTCCTAAGCATCATTAAAAATAAAGGAATGTAAATGTACAATATACCTAGGTCAAAACTTCTAGTGTGATTTTGATGCATCTTCTCTAGCTGCATTAGTTGGATGCAGTCTGAAACAGAAGAATTTGAAAAGTATTTACAATATTCTGAAGGTATTTTGACATCTGTTCATTTGGATGTTTTAGTTTTGCACGGAGGGGATAAGGGCAGAATAATTCCTGCTTGAACTTTACTCACTGGAAAAGTAAAATCCTTGCTTTTGCCAATGAGAAAGAATAACTTTGAACAAGTTCTGGCCAAGTTCATACCAAAGGTGCTGAACTGTTCTCTTTGAAGTGATATCATATAGCCGAGATCATTTTGTACTGCATGCTGATATTTTCTCCAAATTAACTTAAAATGGCATTCTGCCTCAAAAGCTGAAAAATATTAAACCTGACACTCTGCTTGTTTGTTCTTCATTCAGAATGTCTACAGCTACCCCTTTTGTGACTTTTCTGTTGCTGCTGGGTTTCCACTTAGATTGCTTAGATGTCCTTTCTCACTATTCTCAAAATCTCTGCTGGCCCCCAAGTGACTCCTACACTGTGACTCATGGGCCTCTTTCATCAGGAGGCAAACTAATGGTCTCCTTCGACACATGCTGGATGTGTTCTGCACAGCTGCAGGGTTTCTGCTGCTGCTAATGAGATTTTTCTGGAGGGTTGGGAAAGATCATTAAGGAATGGTTTCTGAAAACCCAATATTAGTTTTTCAGTGTTTAACCAGGGGTGCCTCCTCACTGCTCAATGCTAATAATGGCAGAATGATTTCTTTGGTAGCAGTGTGGTCAGAGATCAGCTCACTGGTGTCAACACACAGGTCCATCTGCTAGACTCAGTGTTTTGAACTTTTGGAGTGATAAAAAAAGGAGCAATGCTTGCAGGCTTATAGCAAGGTGAGTTGTGGAGCTCAGTGCTAAGTGAAAGACTTGTCACAAGGCTAATGGCTACCTGGCTGCACACAGAGAGAATTTCTACCCCAGTTGGGCAGAAGAAAACTGTGTAAGTTACCAGAAATATTTACTTTGAGAACAATCCCTGTCCTTGAAGACAAACAGGATGGTACTAGGTGGTGGTGGGTTGAGGAAAATGAAAACTGTCCTTGGGACAGCAGCCCTGTCAGCTGCTGATTGTGGGCTTGGTTAGAGAATGGAAATGACAGGGACGAGAACATTGGATAGTACTATAGGAGCTACGGGGCAGACAACACATAAGAATTTGAGAAAGAGAAAAGGAAAGCTCCCTGAGATGCTATTCAGAAGGGACTCAAGTAGATTGTGGATAAATACTTGACCAAAGGACAAGTTACATGTAGTTCAGAGAGACAGAAAATTGAATAATTAACCATTTTTCAGTTGCTCTAGACAACATCCTTTACTCCCAGTCCAGAGCTGACAAAGGTCTTAGGTTTCCCTATTTGCTGCTTTGGAAGACAGCATGCCAACCTTTAATTCAATGATCTTGGAATGCTGAGATACAGGGTTTAAACACCACTGAGGTAGCTGAAAAATTGAAGAAAGGAGAGAGGCTGAAAGGCATCACTGATGGTGCATGCTTCATAGATTTTGCAAGAGCAGGAGAAAAGATCACCCTGATGGGAACACTGTGCCTTTAAAAGGACCTTGGCAGGAAAAAAAATTATTTAAGTTTAAGAGGAAGCTTAGGTTTGGACATGCTGATCTATTAAGCTTCAAAAACAGGTACTCAGGTCACAGAGCTTTCCTGGAACAGTGGCAGAACTGTCCAAAGGCTTACTGCCAAGGGATTTCTGAATAGCACATCTGAAACAAAGCAAAGAAGTGTCCTTCTTTGTGAAGTGCAGCAGGTAAAACCACTGCAGAGCTAAAACACTGAAATTGTACATGAAAGCCACAAGGAGTTTCCATTCTGCTCCACTTTACATGAAGTGGTGGGCAAAAGATGATAAAATTTACATGGTTGCTGTATTTTTGACATTTTGGCTGTTGTCAAACATTTATTGCTTCTAAAATTTTAATTTAAGGGATGGCTAATTAATAAACTGTAACAAATATGTGTATTTTCTCATATTAAAAATAAAACGGATAACTGTAGATTTTACCTTAGTTATCCATTAACAGGTGAAAGATTCCAAGATGATCCAGAATCAGAGATCTATTTTTACAGTTTCTGGGAATTAGTGATGGCCCTGTTAAGATACCAGTTCATAATTATATAATTAACAGGGATAAATGTATTAAAAAATCATATACCAGCCATAGCAGGAGGGTGGAATAGCTACACATGGGGATGGATGTGTTTAGGGAACAGAGAAGCAGATTAGAGCTACAGGATCCCAAATATCCCATCATTTAGTGGTCTTGAGGTTGTTTACTTCCTCCTGTAAAGCCAAACAGTCCTGGAAGGGTTTTAAACTCATGTGTCAGGTAAACTGCTGACAGAAAGGCTGCATTCACATTAGCCAAAGGAGGAGTAAGTCTCTTTCTTGGGATTTACATTTGCACAAAAAGCAAATTTCCATTAATATGAAAACACTCTCATCAAAGATCTGTTTTCTTGCTGACATCAAATATTTTCTTGTCCGCTTGCTGTGTGCTCTCTGTTTCTGGCCTGAATTTCTCAGGGCATTTACATTTGCCTACATTTAATTCTTGCCTTAGGATATGGATTTGGCAATCTGTCAGTTGGCATGTGTTGGGAAGTCAGGGCATTTCCCTGGGAAACATACTCTCCAGTAAAATCTGTTCCACACTGATAACATTTAGATCTAAGGAAAAAACAGCAGAAAAGTATGGCCAAGGGCCTTTGGCAGCTTCAGAGAGAGCCAAAGTTCCTGCCTACAGCTGCTCAAAAAAGCCTAAATTAACTAGAAAAGAGGGAGCCTTTCTGGAAGGCATTAGCCTTGGAGGAAAGCTAAAGCAGCAAGATATGCACAGGTAGCTTGAAATCATCACCTGCAAGCCTGCAAGGACAGAAAAGGTAGAAAATCAGGCAGCTGTTGGAGGAAATTCATCTTTAGCCTGGCTACATGAATCAGCAATTTGAGAGTGCTGCTGTATGTGCACAACAGGGTAGGGATGCAAATGTAACAGGCAGAGAGGGTGCTGGAGAAGCTGAATTGTTTGGAGACTTTCCATAAGTCCATGGGTGAGCAAAGCTGAGTCTGCCTTCAGCAAGTCATCCTGTGAGGGGCAGAACAAAGGCAGTCTGGTTACCATAAAACTTTCTGGATTGGTTTCTAAAGGTGTGAAGGTCAATTGACTTCGCCTCTTTAGAAATTACATCCTTCACATTTCTCTCCTCTGGATACTAACAATATATTTCTTTTCAAGACTATCACCAGCAGTTTAAATGAGTATAAAATATTTCAGGTGAGTGTTCCTCTGGTAATGTAGCTGAAATCAGCCAGAGTTCAAAAGTTAGGAATGTTAGATGCATGGAGAGAATGAACAAGTTGACATGCGGAGTGCAATTGCAGTAGTATGGTTGTCTTCACTTCAGAAAGCAGCCTAAAAGCTGTTTGTTGACAAATGAAAGGCAGTGATTGTCACCTCTGCTGCTCAGGATGAAATCCTGGAAACAGTAAGGGTGGCTATTAGAATAAGAAGGCTACAACAAGACATAGCTTCTTTCCTTCAGCAGTGTAGAGCAGAGCTTGCAGAGGTGAGATTTCTAAGGTTATATAGGAACAGCAAGTTCACAAGAAGTTTCACATATTGTTTGCCAGAAGAAAATTCAAGAAAGGGGCTAAAGACACCTTTATTCAGGGCTTAAAATCAGTGATACTGAAGAAACACAACTGATGGTTTCTGTCTTCTTTTCTGAAACAGCCTTTCTTTACTCATTGCCCTTTGATCACAAGCTAAGCTGTTTCTCTTTTCTCTATGTTTAGATATTACAAATATTTAAGAATTTGATGGGACTCTGTGAATAGGGAGCTTCAATGAAGATAGTATGCAGATTTTTTTCCCCCACAGATTAGAGTATTTAATATCAATCTCTTAAGACAAGGAAAAAGCTGTGTGCAGTTCTAGTCCAAACTGCCTACCAGTTGAATAGTTAACCATATATTTTAGGCCAATGGTGGTTAATGGGTAAAACTTACTGGAAGTGAAATTTAGCCTATGTCTAAATGGCAGTAGGAGTAAAAATTGCATGCCTAAAAATCAGGACTTTTGTGCTGATGATAAACATACAAATTCTGTAGAACTCCTCAATTAAATCAATCCAGTCATCCTGTATCTTTATGATAATTTACTTGGAGAAAATAAGACCTTCCTTCACAACCCACTTACATTTTCCTTAAAGACACAGGTAGTTCAAAACTAAGAAAAGTAAGAAAATAAGAATAAGAAAAATTCTGAGTTTTTGAGGCTTTTTGATTTTGTCAGATTCAGTTTAACCATTCTGCAATATGTGGAAGCTTATTGAGTAATTTCTGAATACAATTTATAACTTGTAGCCAAAAAGTTTTTTTTGTTACAATATTAATGAAAAGTCCATGTAATTTGAAAAGCTGAAAAGTTCAACAAACTGGTAAAGGTTTTATTCTGGGGAAAAGAAAATTTAAAATGTGTAACATATCGGAACCATCTCTTCTAGGCAGAAGCTGGTCCCTAAAGTGCTATGACCATTGCCCAGAAGTGGCACTCAGTTCCCTATGATGGCCTTGCCTAAGGCTTTGGACAGTAGTGTGGGGAGTGGATGCTAATTTTGAGGGAACCCAAATTACTTCTAAACTGCATCATGAGACCTTTCTTTTGATTAAAGGGTTTTAGCATTTCATGGAAGTGGTCTTCCCCATGGCCTGCAGATGGGGCTTGCTGCCCAGGCAGCCCCAGCCTGCCACATCTCTCAGTGCTTTTCCAGAGACTATTGCTTCTCTCCAGGGAGTGAGCAGAGTGTTGGTAATGTTTCTTTCCCTCAAAGAGCACAACAGCAAACCCCTTGGGCCCAGTAGGAGCCAAATTCCCAAGTGTGTTAGCAGCATTCAGCTGCACAAGGCCTGGATGTACACGTGTACAGCCATAGACTGTTGGCTTTTCAATGAAATATAACAAAGGCAATGGGAAAGCAGAACAAGCTGGCTGAAGGGGCATCATCTCATTACTCTAGACTTCAAGGGACTTACCAAAATCAAGTGTGTATTGCAAAAGTGTAAGCATAGAGTGTGTGAATTCATGTTATGCAGACACAGAAATACATCAGCTGCAACAAATGATCTTGTAAGTCTCTGTAAGTGTTAGGAAACTGTCTGGATGACAGAAGCCCCTCACATGTGTCTGAGTTTTGCCCAGGGGACCACAGACTGACTAATGAACTTGTCAGTAAGGCTGGCAGGGCTTTAGAGTTACAGCAGAGTGAGAGTTCCCATCCAGAATGCTGTAATGAGAGTGTTTTGTGCTAGCTGGATAATACCTGTATGGATCACTCCTTTTATTTCCATGCCCTTTTCAGCCTTTCTTGTTGATCAAAAATCTTGTATCTCCAAAATTGCCTACCAGACAGGCCCTATTAGCTTTTTTCTCTTGTAAAGTCCCTTTATGGATGAAGACAGTTCAGGCTGCATTGGGGGTTCAATGTAGATCTTTCACCTTGCAAATTGCTTTAGCTGATGTCAGTTGATGCATTTCAAATCAAGTGTCATGTTCTCAGTACTGTCTGTAAGTTTTACACCACACTTCCCTCCCATGCCCAGGGTAGGCCCATGAATCCTGGTCTCCACTATCCTCCTGCTATCTAGTAAATTATCATTCATTTTAATGCTTGTGAGACAAATCTCTATTTGACAGATGTTTCCTGGTGAAACCAACTGTTTTGTCAGCAATACAATGGCAGAAGCCTCTTCTTGGGACAAAAGTCCTTGACTTAAACATTGTAAAATACCTATACTGAAGACAGGGGAAATTCTATCATCTATAACTCATGTGACCTATTTTCCTGGAAGAAGGGGTAAACAAAGCAAAATTAATTTATTAATACAGATTACGAGCAAATGTAGATTTTGTAAGGAAGCACTGCAGTTGGCAGGTATCTAGTCATTGTCATTCAATAGAGGCACCCTAGTTTTCCAACACTGCTGTCCTGTGCTGACAGGTTCAAAGGTCCAGTGGTAGCTTAGTCACAGGCACCAATGGGCAGTCACAAGTACAGGAAGGCAGATGGCACTGCAAAGCCTGCCTCTGTTTGAAGCTAGAACAAAATCAAATTGAAGCCTGCCCAAAAAAGCTATTTATTCTGTCTTCATTATGGGGCTGAATCACAAAGCTCTACCCCTGGGTCGCTGTTGCTGCCTGAAATCAGTGTGTCACCAGGGGGTGTCCTGTCTCTCATGACAACTGTCATCTTGATTGGCACTCTGTGAATGAGCCAGGGAATCACTGCCCCTAAACCCACAAGTTATCACAGCTTGTGTTGGTGCATCAGCACCAAGCAGGTCCGTGTCCAGAGAGGACCTGAGTGCTCTATAATCCCCCTCTGAGCCAAGGGCTGCAGAATCTACAGGGAACTGTTTTATTTCACAGTGTCAGGGGAGCTGGGAAAATAGCTGGGAAAAGGTCAGCTCTGTAAAGATGCTTTTACAGACACAAATGTTGAAGAAACTGCACAGTCTGAGACACTGAATTGTCATAAGTTCCATTTGTACTTTTAAAGGTACTGGCTCTGTGGGAGGTGTGAGTTCATTCAGCTGGTCACTCCACAGATGGCAAATGAAATGTCCTGCAGATACCTGGCTAGAGGGGCTGCACTGGGAAACGTCACTCCTGTCTAAAATAGGAAAAAAGGGAGGTGTTGTGGGAGAAATTATGACTAAAAAAGACTATTTTCCCCGTCATTACAAAATACAGGTAAAAATAAAATTCAACACTTTCAGTCCTTCTGCATTTCTGAATGACAGCCAGGTATAAATTCATGGCACTTGTCTCACTGCTAAAAAAAAGCAAAACAAAGGCAACTTCCGCATTTATTTTTATTTCCAGTTTTTAAAATTCCATGGTTCATAATAGGGTTACATTTGTGCTAAAAACTGGTTGGTCCTGGGAACTCTGCTGTAATTAATAACTGTTTTATGTTCACATTACGTGTTTTCAAATGTATATCAGATTAGTGGATTTTCATTGTGAAGCTTTTTTCCAATGAAAAGTGATTCTTCATTCAAACAAGGATTTTCCTTTTTGAATAAATTTCTTCTTCTTTCTTCTTCTTCATCTTCTTCTGTTTCTTTATAAATTTATTTCATCTTATTCGATTTTGAAAATTCAGTACATATCTTTTTCTGTAGAGATCTCCAATAATGGTGTTTTGGGTTTTGTTGGTTTGGGGGTTGTTTTTGGGGTTTTTTTGTCTGTTTATTTTTGTGGTTTTGTTGTTGTTCTGGTGTTTTTTGGTTGTTTATTTGGGTTTTTTTTTTGTTTATTTCTAAAACATGCCAGTGAAGAAATTTTAAAAGTCCCAGTAAGTGGGTATTATTCCTTCTATGCTTTGAATGGAATACAATTGCTGGCTCTTTTGTTTCATTAATTCCCCATACAAATATACATTGTACCCAATTTAGATTCCTGAAAGACAGAGGGATTAGAAACCTATTTAGCCTGACTAAATCCTTTGGAAATTTAAAATGAAAAATATTATCACAGTTTGAGTATTAAATCTACCAAAATTTTGTGCAACCAGTTAATTATTTGCTTGAGAGGATCCCTAAATCTTCTTGTGAAAGCAGAGAGCTTTGGTAATGATGCAATGCCCTAAACAGAAAGGCAGGCACACATTGTCATGCGGAGTTCAGGAAAATGCAAAGCAACTGAGGAATTTTGCTTTTTTTTTTTTTTTTTTTTTTTTTTTTTTTTTTTTTTTTTTGTTAGGAAGGCTTTGCTGAGAGGGCAGGTACACCTGTGTTGCTAAAAGAAGTAGCTCAAGAGGAGGCAATTAAGGAAAAACGCTAGGGAACTGACCAAGTACAAACCCTTGGTATAAAAAATGTGTCTAAAGGACAGGCAAAAAATGCCTCCAGAAAAAGTGAAAGAGGGAGTGCGTTGAGAGCTCTGGTGCTCAACAGAATGGCAGGAGGAGGCAAGCAGAGAAACTCTGACTGCTCACTTCCTCCTGCTTCTAAAACAGCAGGATTGTGATGCATCCCACTGTAGTTACAGCAGTGTGTCCAAAGACCTTCATCATCCAAAGGTTTCATTCCCTGACAGCAAGAACCTGCAAAACTCTGATAGTCTGGACTGGCTGCTGAGGCCAGGAAGATGTTATTTTGTGATGGAAGCATCAAACCATAGTGTTAGCTTTGCAGGAGGAGGTGGTAGAGGGTAGATACCTTTTCATAAAAATAAATCTGTGCTGCCAAGATGTAAATAGGATGGATAAATTTTCTGCTCATCTGACTTTGTAAGATGCTCTCCATAACTCCTCAGTCAGCAAAAAATGTATCTAAAATGCGATAGCAAGGGATCCAGAGACTTAGGGCTTGAGAAGTGAGCATTCAAATGTCTTTACAGGTGTTAAAATTGCTAGGCACTATTATGGTTTCAGGTGATCTAACAGATTTACCTTTTTCTTTTTTTTTTTTTTTTTTTTTTTTTTTTTTTAATTTTTTTAAGTGACTCTTTTCTGCTATTTGAAATGGGACCCTAGTAGCAGATTTTAGTTTATTATGGCTACCTTGATTTTTCCAGCATCAAGGCAGGGGTCAAGCAGTCTCTGAAAGAAGGGTCTTTTTTGGTCAGACAGTAAAGAGCATGGGTGTGGAAGCCAAAAGACTGAAGAAGAAAGAGCATAGGGATAAAGACCAGTTAGAATGAGAGGTGTGAAGACATCACAGCTATTTACCTATCTGTCACAGTATACCTTCCAGTCACCTCTGCAGGACCACATGATGTCTAAAATATGTGAAGCAAAAGTAATTATCCTGTCTCAGTGGCTCCAGCTTTTTATAGAAATCAGTTAGTTAGAGGCATTTTCTGTTCAAAATTAAATTAGAAGCAGGCTTTCCAAAACAGCTGAACTACTGAATGTCTCAGTATGATGCTTCCACACACATGCATGTGTTTTTGACATGCAGCTGGCATCTTCCCCAGCTTTCCTGAGATGAATGGCCTACTTCTGGGTACCTTTTCCTTTCAAAATCCTAACTCTATACACTGTAGTGTTTCGAATTCCCAACTAATTTTCTTTTTTTTATTTTTTCTTTTTTTTTTTTTTAAGGTAGGTCTCTGAATTTATAATACAGCCAGGTATTCCAGAAACAAATAATTTTACATGTTGAAGAGAATGATGGATTGAGCCAGCATGGGTTATTATTTTTGAAATTTAGTGATATCTTAATGTAATACAACAATTTGATAGGGGAAAGATCCTTATTACATATCTTTTGTTAGAATGCATTAAAGGACTAGCAGGAGACAAATATATAAGGAAGGAGTAGAGGATAATAAAGAAATACATGGGTATCTTCTCTGTATGTGCTTTTCAGCTCTATGTATTGTGTAGTTCTGTGTCTATTTAACTATCAAATAACAGCTCAGAAATATGGACTTACAGAAATACGTACCCTGCAACTCCTTTTCTTCTCTCTCAATTCTGGGATGATAGAAGGATTTCAGGTTCATGAAGGCCACCTTGAAAAAACAAAACTAAGTACCAGAGTGTTGTTTTGGAAGTGGAAATGCACCCAGCAGTAGGCAGAAACCCAAACTCCTTTGTTCCACAGTTTCCATCACAGGAAAACAGAGTTCTGCATTCAGGATGTCCTTGTGTGCTAGCATGGCAAGAGTCTGATGTATTTCAAGCTTATAATTTTGCTTTTCAAGTGTTTGTTTTTTTCATTTCTGTGTGCTTTTCCCCTCTCTGTTGGGCAGATGATGGCTCTTATGAAGGGTCATCAGTATTCCTGGGAATGAATTCACAGGAGCAGAATAAAAATGGGAAGCAGATTCTCTCTTTCCCTGCAGTGCTGCCTGATTAAATAAGTGTGCTTCTGATCATGAGACAAGAGAGGCATTGCACTGCCATGCAGCCAAAGCCTCCACATTGGGGCTATGTCTGGCCCAGTTTATGAATTGCTCTTATTTTAAAGAAAATCCTTTGCTAGCTCCTTATTTTTCAGATGCATCACTGCAGATGCAAAATGATAGATTATGTCTGGATTTTTGCAGTAGGGTGTCCTCTCTGCTCCTTTGCTGAGGCAGAGTAAAATATTCTTTCCTTTTTTAAATAAAAGCACAGTGTGTGACAATTTTCCATGTTTCTGAAATATTTGTGAAACTTTAGCAGAAAAATGTGGAAGGATGCTATATATTCTCCTTTTTTTTTAACCTACTGGGTCTGAACAACAAAGGCAGGGAGATGACAGGAAACAGGGCAATTGCTCTTTCCTTACAATCTAGAAGTCACCACTGATGGGGGTAATTACTGAAAGAGTCTTTCCTACCTTCTCCACAAGTAGAGGTAGTAAAATCAGGCATCAGTACTTGAGGGGATGTTAGCAAGGAATAAGAACTGACATTTGGATTGAGGTCTCTATAAATTGTAGTTTGTCATTACATTGATGTGCATTGTTAAAAAATGTGTATATGCCTCCAGAGGCTGCAAGAAATTTACGTATTTGTAGCAATGAATGAGCCTTCCAAAGTGGATTATATGAAGTACAATATTTCAGGCTAATTTTGAGCACTGTGTTTACTTTGGAAGCCCTTTAAATCCACCCTAAAATGCTTAAACTAGAACTGTCTGCTGAAGCGTTTTAGATTTTCTGAAACAGAATTACATGAGAAATTGCTTTTACAAAATGTCAACAAAAATGTTTTGCCTTGCAGAGAGTAGAAATACTTACTGTGGAAACAAGAAACAGAAACAACTTTATAGTTCAGAGAGAGCCTATGTAGATAGTTTTCCTCAGCACCTTCTTTCAGGAGAGATTATTCCAGGAATTCAGTACCACTTCCTAAGTGAGATCACTAGAAAAACAGAGTATTTCTTGTTATGGCATTGCACTGCCAACAATGACTGATGACCAGTCACTAAACCAGGGACTTCAGGTGAAGGTACTGGGACTGTTGAACTTCCTTGGCAGCTCAGAAGAATTGTTTCTTTCAATTTCCAGATTGCATAACTCTTTCATTTCTTTTTTCCTTCCTCTACCCTTCCCATGAATAAAGGTTAGGCGAGTACCTCACTGAAAATGTTAAGAAATGAAAAAGCTTAGGATCAGGATTGGTGCTGGCTGCATAGCAATGGGGCAGAGACCAGGGCATCGGGTGCTGCACACCAGGCAAAGGGGTCCAGGCAAAGGCTGTATACAGAAATTATATTACCCATTACCTCCTGGCTGTTAGGCAGGCTTTTGTCAGTGCTGAGAACCTGTCCCCTTCATGAGCATCAAATTAATTCCAGCACTAAAATAAAATCGAGCCATGGCTGATAAAAAATCCACAGCATGTCCTTGTTACCTTCTATGTGTGTCTGTCTCCTGTCTCTGCTGGAAGGGCTCCTTAACCAGCTCAGCATGAGCAAACAGATGGGAAGCAAGTGAATCTAGCAGTTGTCTTTCCCTCTGGTACATCAGCCACTCTAGACTGTGACACATGGAGGCTCCCAATGGTGGGATCTACATAACAACTTAATTTTAAAGGAAGAGGACATGTATTTTTCTGGCAGTTGTGTAATTAGTGTAGTTCCTCAGCAGACCCACCACTGTTTCTTATGCTTTCTACTGAGAAAGTTAGAAATGGCGGACAGGTTTCAGCAGAAAGTGTTTTATTCGGGTGAAAGTCAAAGCCCTTGCTGGAGTGGGTGAAAACTCATCCAAAATATTATTTCAACTTCATTCCATGCCATCAATCTTAAATGTCCTTTGATTTCCACTCACAAAATTTGGATGTGCACTAAGGACAAGCCCAGGGAGCAAAGATACAAATGAGAATGTGATCTGGGGGCTCTTATTTTGGATTGGCCTATATATTGATCATACTTATGTGCAGTTCTAAGTTGTATTAGTTCTGTTTTCATCTCATAAACACAAATACTTCAGAATAATTGCAGAAAACTTGAGAGAGGAAAAGAAAAGGCCTTGCATAATTTAAAACCTCTTTTAAGTTTTTCTATACTTTATGTTGTGACTTTTGAGGAATGCTGGACAGGGTGGGAAAGATCTCCATCTCAACCTTTGAAGAGAGGCAAAGAAGCAATGAGAATAAAAGCAATAAGGCAGAAAAAGTATCTATTCTTAAATTCTGTAAAAAAGCCAGAGAAAAAAAAAAAGTTATATTTTGCTGAAGTCTGCAATGGATTTACCTTCTCTAAAGTCATGGTGATGAGCCAAGCACCAGCGCCCTTGGAGAGTAGTAAGCATTGTGTATTTCAGAGGCTCGTGGCCATGGAAGAAATGGTACACTGAATGCTATTAGTTCGCTACTGCTCACCCTGGACTGATGAGGTGCTTTGCTGTCCACAGGTGGAATGATCACAGGTGACAAATACACATCCATTCAATCCATTTGAGCCTGAGAAATACTTTTGAGGAGGCTAAAGAGAAATCAGAGAAGTGTCTTCATGTGTAAATGCTTCTATTGCACCTCAAACTGACAAAACCCCATATATTTACCCAGGTCATGGTTCAGACTATCTCAAACTATCCTTGCCTGATTCCATTGGAAGAACTGTAGGACAGAGGGTAAAGTTTGGCTACAGGTGAGGCAGATTTCTTTCTGCTGTTCCTGCTTTCATGCTTTTTTCTTCACCCTTCTTTTCTTTTCTTAAAGTTGAATTCTATGTCGAGGCTGTGTGCCTCTCTGCCTCTTTAATCTTCCACTTTGAATTCATTTGCAATGTGATAGATCGAGTTTGTGTTTCAGGAGGTGTCAGTAGGACCATGATAATGAATCTCAAATGGTAAAGTCTGCATCTTAATTGATTACCCATGTTCCTCCTTGGCCATGTCCTCTGCCACAAATTCAGCATGAGGGGGCACACAGAGAAGGGGCTGGGCTTGTGGAGGGGGAAGGGAAAAGAGAAGGCACTGAAGAGTTTTAAAAGGATTTGTGTTAATTCCTTCAAGACGTCCCTATGTGATGCTTCTTAGTCAATAGGAGATTAGATTGAAGAGAGGATAGCCACCGTTAATCCTCTTCTATCCATTCCCACAATGGGTATTAATATAGAAACAAAACACAAACAAACTTCCAGAGGACTTTTATTTTTGTTCTTTTTTTCTTTCCACTGCATGTCAAGAAGAGCACTGAAGATCAGAGTCTTTGGTGTAATTTTTCACAGGAAGGCAGTACTCAAGGGGGATTGTCACATGAATGCTGGACTGATTAGTCAGGCTTCCTCTGCAGCTGCAGACCTCTCAGCCCAGGGCTGTAACCATAACCAGGCAGAATAAGCATTTCTCCTTCCAGCAAGGTTTGAGGAAAAAGGCAGTGATTTAGGGTCCATGTTTCCTTTAAGTGAGACCATGTGATTCCAACTTTGTCATTACCATGAATATTCTGGATTTCTTACTGCATTTTTAAGGAATAAATTTCCTTTGCATTCACTCAATATCAGTGTGGATACTAAAGACTATTTCCAGTCAGCCAGGGCCAGGTGTGCTGTGAGCCATTTCAATTCCAGTTTATCCATCTGGCCCATATTCTCACCTACCACTTTATTAAGGCATACCTGGCTTATTTACATGCTAGAAACAAAACAGAAGCACTGGTGATAAATAACTGTTTCCGTTCTCATGCAATGGTCAGACAATTATAAGCATCTTCATGCCTAACATGTTTGAAATTACTTTAGAGAGCTCCTGTGTTCTTGCCATCTTATGCATCTCCCCCAGAGCAAGAAAATATGTCCCAAAATAGGTCAATGTGCACATCTTTTCTTAGATAGCAGCCTGGCAGTGAATACGGGACAAATGAAAAGGACACTGAGCTGGGAAAAAGCAGAAGTCTTTCTTAATTTAACCACCTCCTATTTTTTTCCCTACTGATACAAGAAAAAAAGAAAAAAAAAAAAAAAAAGAAAAAAAAAAGCAAAAAACAACAACAACAACAACAACAAAAAAAAAAACAAACGGAGAAATTAATGAAAAAGTAATGCCAGATACAAGCCTGATTTTTAAGTGGTCTCTGCCTAAATATGGACATCTTCACTCCTGGACGCAAGTTCCTTATGTTCTACCAGTATTAACCTTTGGAGAAGACTGAGGTTATGATAAAAAGCATTTCTATAGTAACTTTTATCATAAGGTAGGGAAGTAATTCACCAGCACCAACCTTGGAATAACCTTCTGGATCAGTTAGTTATCAGTTCTCCTCTTTTGCATACAGAAAAGCAGTGCTGCAGAGCACTGAAGCAACTTTCCCAAAGCAGTTCATAGCCTGTGGCATAACTCAGGACCAGGGCACAGGTCTCTAGGCTCCAAGATTGGTGTTTTGAGCACAGGGTGTCACTTCTTAAGGCAGCCCGACAAAGTAGGACTTAATTCCTCATTTCCAGTCAGCACTGTAGCAGCAGAGAAACTCTGCTTCCTTTGTTTTTGGTCAAGCTTTTTCCCTACAGAGAAATAAATAATCCATTTGCTTTTTCTGCCTGACATATCATCTAACACGCACAGGTCAGACATCTAAAAGCCATGTGAAGAGAAGTAAAATTTGTTTCAGTGTATAATTGTCCAGTTTATTTCAGGATTCTAGAAAAAAGAATGCTCCCTATTACACACAGGAACTTTAAGCAGGTTTCATAGGCACCACCTGTCATTTTCAAGCAGAAGATTGATAATGCCTGGCATCAATTTTATCCATGGTCTCTGCTTCCCTCGTCTCTCCTCAAATATGTTTTTATTCTTTACCCCAGTATCTGATTTTGATGAGCTTTCTGTCAGTCTCCAGACCAGACTGTCCAACACGGGATGTCAACTACCAGCAGAATACAGATATGCCATTCTTCCCATGGAGCATGTGAAGAGTAGAGCATCTTGGGTTGTTCCAGCCCACCAGTCATAGCCCTGCTCTGCTCCTGCTCTCTAGTAGGGGCTGTGAGGTGTGAAGGAAACATGGACACCTCAGCATACCGACCTCTGCAGGCTGGGCTCCAGCTGCTCCTTTGGTTGTTTACAACCTTGGCTGGAATTGCTGGTTAGCTCAAGCATATAAAATGAATCCCTACCCATGCAATAAACAACAGTGGTTTTATTGCCTTTTTTCCCCCTGGTACTTCTATGTCAGCCACAGTTGGGTAATTCTTCATCATGAAAATACCAGACAAGCCTTGAAATCCAAGCCTTTTTTTACTGCAGGCAGTGATGTGCTTTCAGAGACCAAGCAGCTACAGTATGTTCTCCAGAAAAGAAACAGAAAACCACTCTAACCACCGAATAACATCCTGACTGCAAGAAAATGAGGGCCTAGTCTCTCACCTTCTTTGGCATTTTACTTTGACAAACCTCATGGCATCCAAAACAGCCTTCCCAAAGGTCTCAGAGCTCTTGGAAAGATCAGGAGACTTCACTTGCTGTAGTTACTTGGGGTTGTTCTAGCATGAATGCTCAATTCTCACTTCTTTCCTTTGCTTGGTCAGAGTTTTTGTCTTCTCCTTTTTTAAGCAGGTATAGTTACCACTTTGTTCCACAGAGCTCAGATATATTTCCTTCCAGGTGCAGCTTTAATGAACAATAAATTTGACTCCAGTCACTCATAACCCTCTTAACCAATTTAAACTCTCTCTCCCCTAAATTCAGGGGCTACTCAAGGAAAAACTCTCATCCATATTTCCCCTCTCTGCCAAACCAAGGTCTCTTCCACACTGATTGATTCACCATCACCTCTCACAGGCCAGCTGCAGCTGAAAAGCTCCACCTGCTGCCATTACTCAGCAGTAATTGCATTGCACTTTTGTGCAGGCTTCAGGCATTCATCATCAGGGTGACTCAATAAGGCAGTCCTGCATTGATGAAAGGCCTTAGAGCCTCCGTCTCTCTTGTACATGCAATAGCCACCTTCTGGATAAATTCTGGTGTGTGTTGGAGGGATGGAAGAATGCATTTTATGATGAGTAATTTACTTGCCACAATTTCTTCTCTCCTCCCTGTTCTCAGGCTGTGTGAGAACCAACTCTAGCAGTCATACATTACTCCCTGAATATTTCCTGTGAGTGATGTTGCATGTGTAGCTTATCCTCTGGTAGCTCCCTAGAGAGCATTCAGAATCAAAGGTGTGTGACAGATGTGTCCAGTCTGCAAGCCAGGACCTTAGTACCTCCCAGGAGACCCAAATCCTTTGTGCCTGCTTATTCTGCTACAAGCTGTGCATGCTGGGGCCCTTTGGCTGGGCTTGAGCTCTTGGAATGGCTGCACTCCCACTCAGGCTTCCATCTGATGTGTTCCAACTCCTTCCCTGTTGCAGCTCCATCACTGGCCAGGCATACAGGGAATCTCCTCCTTCACTTGCTCATTTGTATGAAAGCAGCCAAAGGACCAGATGTCATCTGTCACTGATTCCTCTCAGGGGCAAAACAAAGGGCAGAAGAGAACTGCTGAAATGTCCACTTGTTTCTCTCCAAAGCCATTTCCCCTGCTGCTTTAGTACTGTACACATGGTGTAGAGGGATTCACAGGAACATTGACTTGTTTCTAGCAGGGGTATTACTCTGCCTTTGCTGGGCAAATATAATTCTGGAATGAAGGTCTCTAAAAAGTCCAAAATTCACTTTTCATAACCATTATATAATACTCCCTTGCAGCTGTCTGGCTGAACATTTCTCCTAACTAAATCACCAGAACAGATCTGGAAAGCAAACAGAGTGTATATCTGCAGGGTCATACAATATTTATTTACCACTTGCAGGGTTCTTTCATTTTGCTGTGGAATACCATTTAAGCAGCTTTGGAAAGATGCAACACCTGATGTTAGGAAGCAAACCCAAGTCAGCACCACTCTTGGCACTATTAGGAACTCTGTCTGTAGAATCCCAGCAGCTCCTGCAGTGCCTTTTGTCACCCTGGCCTGGGCAGCAGAAGCATTTCTGTTTCCTGTGGTGTGGCAAGTGTGAGCACGTGGGCAGATGAGGAGTGTCAGATATTATGCTGGAGATGCTGAACAGGCTTTCTACCTTCACTTCTGTGGGGTTTTTTTTATTTCCCTTGTGCAAATTGTAGAATGCATTCCTATGTATTTTAGACATCTATACCTATATACATGTATATCCAAAAGAGTTTCTGCATACATATGTATCTCTATATAGCACCATATTGATAATCATGGCCAGTATGGGGTAGGGGGGGTACAAATCTGAAATACAGCAGACTTGTATTGTTGGTGCTGCCAGCGGGATTGCATCAGAGCTGGCTGAGAATATAAAGAGGCTTTTTTTTCCCCCCGAAGTATTAACACTTTGAAAATTCAGCCTATTTAACAATTGGTACAAAATGAAAAGAAAAAAAGAGAGTTGTCAAATCTTTCAGTTTGAGAAAGTTTAAAGATATTTTTCTCCCACTTCAAATTTAAAAATGTAGTTGAAAATGTGATAATTTTTTCCTCCTTTGGTTGGGAAACAAGGTTGTCTCTGAACTATTTCTGTCCCAGGCTTTCTGGCATTCTTAGAAGCTAATTGGTCTAGAGTTTTAAAGGTGTTGCACATCAAATGTGGCTAAAGATGCAGACAAGCATACATAGTTCTAAAAAATAAAACTTGATTTCATTATGCATTGTTAGGTACCAAAGTATCTTTACAAACTTGGCCTGTATTTCCTCTGTAGGTGGGTGCCACAAGTGTTAGAGTAACCAATGATTCATTGCATATGTTATCACTGGGATGCACAATTGCTTGATATAATCTTCTTCAGAACTCCTCAGAGACCTGGTCCTGATTTCCAGAGAGAGAAAAAACCTCATCCTCCAGTCCTCCTGTTTTACAATTTTATGCCTTTTAATTGTGAAATCAAATAATTAAGAAGAAGTGTAACATTAAATAAGTATTAACCCAATTTATTTTAATTTACTTTGACATAAACAAAAACAATTAATCTGATTATCAGGATAATCAATCCATTCTTAATAAATCAACAACCTTATAGGCTTTATCTAGCACACTGGAGGACAGCAGTTAGTTGCCAGGCATAAGCCCAACATAGCATTATCAGCATTAGCTGGAGCATCTTATTCCATTCTGAATGCCAGATATAGCAAGGTGTCAGTCACTCCCAGATCAAAGGTGAGAGTGCTGTTCATTTAGATAGTCTGTTCAAATTACAGATGGTCAGACGTAGCCAATGTCTCTGCTTTGGCAGCAGAGGCCACATAAAAACATTGTGGTGTGTATCAGAATGACACAGCTTGTTACATTCAAAATTCAGACGAAAATGTGCTGAGAAATGCTTTCAGGATTACCCATGTAATATTCCCAATCTAAAATTTCATGCATGTATTATTGTAGAAAGTGACTCTTTAATTTAGGAATGCCTTAGATATGCAGGATTTATTAATTAGCTGCCATTAATAGGAAAATCCCTGTATTATCTGCAAACACACATGCACACATGCAGAGAAAGCCACATTAAATGTCAGAACTCCACTTTTACTGACACTAGAACTATCCTTCTAAGAAAAGGATCACAGAAAGACAACCCCTCGAAGCTTTTTGTTTAGCCAATATAGTTTCTGTGACTTTCCTCTGAGACTTTCAGGAAGGTAACACATTATTCAGAAAATTACTTAGTCGTTTACTTGAACTACTGGTTTAACACTGATAACTTTTCTGTCTAATCATCCTGTGTATTGCAGCACATCTGCCCACTTTTTGTGGCTGCCTTGGGAAGGTAGAGGGAACATGAAGTTGCTTAGGTGTGGTGGTTATGTGATGGCAGCAGCAGGCAGACCCTGCTTCAGTGGCTAGAAAACATGGATTTTTGATTTTTCAGAAGAGATGATGCAGTTTATCCCACTTCTTCCCAACTTCTGCTCACCAGTTTCTTGGCAAATTCAAATGAGATACTTCTGAATTCACTAGCAGCACTTGGTATATCTTGCTTCTCCTTTTAAAAGGCAATCCCATATCATCACAAGGGAAACAAAAATCCATCCTATCAGACAGAGAATGCATAGATCTTTAAATATTTCAGATCATGGCTCAATGGATAGATGCCACTTATTCTATTCCATAAGAGATCTGGCTCAAAAATAACTTGGAAGTACAGAGCTAGCAAAACACTGATGCTAAAAATAGTAATTCTGTCGACTCCACACATCAGAATCTGCAAGGACCCACAGAACTGCTTCTTGACAGCTTGTTTCCAGCTATATTTTGATCCAGGAAAATTTAAGAGTAAATATCACCATTTGTCACCCCAAAAAACATGGGAGTTTCCTTGTACTAACTTTGATTTTTAATCAAAGTTCCCTAGACACAGATCTGGTTTTTTTTCCCTCAGTACAGCCTCCAGAACAGACAAGCTAGATCCAAAGTAGGTTGCCTTACTCTAACTGGATTAAAATTTATATTGAAAATTAACAATGATAATAATAATTTATAGCTCAGGTTTCATTGTAAAAGGGCAATATTTTGTAACACAAGATGCAAACTCCCAGGAAAAGTAGATGTGCGTGAGCTGGGGAGGAGTTAAGTTTTATGTGATGGTGACTTCTGGAACTTTCTAAGATAGACCACAAGAATTTGAAGTCATAATTCTGAATGGTGGTGTTGGTTAATTTTGTTGTTGCTGTTGTTATTATTGTTTCTCTGTGTACTTGGAGAGCCTTGAGGCTAGCAGGGGGTAAGATCTGCTTGTGGGTTGTACAGGCACTTGCAGGCACCCTGAAATAGGAGACTGAGAGCTCTGAATTCCAGGTGTGGTGACGGAGGTGGTCTCAAGCCTTCACACTTCATCGTCACGTTGTTATTTGTCTTTCCTAGTCCACCTCTGTCTTCCCAATTCAGTGGTCCTCAGTTTTCCCTTTCCTGATCAAACACCGGAACAGGTTATCCAGGGCAAATGACTCTATGATTCTATTGGCAAAGCCTCCTGCAAATAACAGAATGTTTTGCTCTTCTCATTAATGACACTGGGGACCCAGTGGGTCCTATTACATTACATAAAGCACTCCCTCTTCTTCCCCCACAGAAGATGAAGCTGATTCAGAACAGAACAGGGCTTAGCTGATTCATTTGAAAGGCTACAATGGTCCCTTCTCTACATCTTGATGCAGTTGAGTTATGTCAAGAGACAGAAAAGGTTCAGAAGCACATTCCCCAGCACAAGAAATGCCACTGCTGGAACAGTCTACGAAAGCTGCAAACAGCAGGGATGGGGCATAGGGGATTGCAGAAGACATGCAAAGATCACCTGGGCTTTCCCTGGCAATGCTGCAGGTGGTCACAATAAACAAAAAGCAATGTCCCTGCAATACAAAGAATAGCTGGACTCTAGCAGTGCCCTCTCTTGAGTTTTCTTCAGAATTGTGTCCAGTTTGTTTTCTGTTCCTGGCAGCCTTTGGCTCTGCAGGGTCTTAACGTCTTTCTTGTTGTGTGAAAACTTCCCAACCTGATTGTGAGGCTGGTCAGGTTTCTCCCACTTCCTCCCATCCTGGAAATATTTGTTCATCAAGAGAAAGCATCTTCCTATATGCATTGCAGCTCCTGATTGACAGGCTGGGCAGAAAGTGTAATTTGTAATGTTGAAGTGAGGTTGACAGGAGTAAACTAGCTGTCTGATATTTTTGCTTTGCTACTATGTTGAGATAAATTGACCATTGTTTTAGCTATGCAAGAAGGATTTCTCTCTTTTCCCACAGTATGCAGTTGCAGCAGGCAGAATGAGGTTCCCCTAGCCAGCAGCCAAAGATACAAGATACATATGCAGAGAAGATGAAGAAGGTTTTAAATAGTAAGAATCTTTTTAAAAGAGCCTTTAGGAAGATTAGTGTATGTGTACTTGAGCCCTTATCCCAGCCAAGGGGAAGGACTGACAGTAATTTATGATTAGTTTGAAACCTTTATCTGCAGCTTAAGATTTGCTTACAGTTTAAGAAAAGATATGCAGTGATTAAAGGCCAGGACTGAGAATCCAGGGCTCCAGGGTCCTACACTCATCTATACTGAATTACATTAATTTAGAGTATATTCTTTAGCCTCCCAATACATATCCCTTCTTCTGCATCCCTTTTCCCATTAAAACAATTCCCTTTCTGACACCCTTGTCTGAATTACTTATGCCTTTCTCTGAGGTCCACACTTAAAAATATATTAAAGCCTGGAAAGTAACCAGAAAAAGGAAAAAGAAAAACCTGGTGGCAAGGGCAGGATAAACTGCATTTCTGAAAAAGTTCATACTCTGAATATCAAACCCCTGTATCATTCTTGAAGTCCTTGTAAGATTAGACTTGGCCTCTCAGGCTTTGAAGACTAAAATAAGGTTTTCTGTATGGCCCTTTTGTATGGACTTTGCAGAGTCCAGGGGCCACCTAAAAATGTCAGAGAGAGCTAAGCTCCTTCCACAACTACATAGGTGTAGGCAAAGAGCAGTTATGAAGCCAAGGGGAGAGGAGTTGGTTTCATGCCTGCACAGACATGATAGCAGGGGAATATTCAGCTGGAGGAAGAACATCATGTGCAGGGGCTAATGATGTGTGTCCCTAGTGGCACTGCTGTGCCCTCACATAACCCACAGGACCCACAGTGTTGGGGGGTGACTATGTCCCCAGCTTCTGCCATCAGAGGGAATGCTTCAAGGAAAGAAATCTTGGTGTGGTGATGTTCCTGTCATCCACAGGATGATGCCCTCCACATTACCTCTTCTTACAAAGAGTTTTCTAAAGGGATCTTAACACCCTTTTATGTGTTGATATCAGAATATTAACACATTCACCAGACTTGTCTCACAGCTCCTTCCCATTCTTACACTAACATAATGCATTCTTTGTTCCTTCCCTGTTAGTTTTCTGGTTTTGGAGCATATCTGGGAGACAGAGGAACATGACTGGGAGCTGACCTTGACAGCTGGAGATGGGTAGAGATGTGGAGAGTACTGGTCATATTCTAGCTCCTCAGTGGAAGATGGATAGCTGAGAAGAGTGGGATCAATGTTCTCTCAGTCTGCCCATGCTCTGGGATGAAGCACACCGGAAACCATGCTTACCTTTACCTAGTGGGCTCCACAGAAAGAGATCTAAAGATCTTGACCAATTTCAGTTGGACAGAAAACGTAGTTGCTTAAGGCATGTGAGAAGATAGATTGAGAAAACATCTGAGCTGTGATGTGCTGCTAGGAACTCACGGCTCTTTTTTTCCATCCCTTCTCTTCACTCTCCTCTCAGCTGGACATGAAAAAGTGTCTTTAAATAATTCTGTCTGCCTCTCAGTTTTTTAGAATTTTTTGCTCCAGTTTATAAATAAGCCTCACTTCCCAATTACATCAATGCTCCTGATTTTGGGTAGAGAACCGAAATACTTATCCAGGCACTGTGAATTCCCTCTTTCTCAGTACAACCCCCCCTAGACAAGGAAGATAATAATTACATGTGAGATCAGGCAGGGAAAGTGAGCAATGCAGCTGAAGATAGTGCTGACTAAATAGAAGAAAAAAAAGGAAAGAAGAGTGAAGTGGTGGATCATGATCAGGTGAACAGTGGTGGCTAGGTCAGATCACTGCACTCCTCCAGAGACTTTTGCACAAGCAACATACCTAAGTGATACTCTGAATGCATCTCCTATTACCAACACATTGATTTCTGCTTGACAGGGAAATTGGGCATCAGAGTTTAAATGAAATGGAGTCCTGCTGTTTCCATGGAAATCTTCCATGTCAATCAGAGTAATGGAGGGCACATTGTGATTTGTATAAAAGTAAACAAAATAAGGCTGCTGCAAAGGCAGCAGGTTATCCTTTCCATTCAGGCTAAAAAATCCCATATATTCTCATCATGGATTCTCTCCTTCCTCAACTCTGCTTCAGCAGAGAGATCCTTGTCCTACATACAGCCTTTATTTCAGTTGACTGGATCCCCCAGAGAGCCTTATTCCTGGATAAACAGCATTAAATACATGACAGATAAATTACAGGACTGCTAGCTTAATCCTGTATAGCAAACTACACATTTCTATGATGGATCCAACTTTTCTGGATTTTTTGGGGGGTTTTCCCCTGACCTATAATCTTCTCCTTTAGTTAGAGGCACCTTGTGTGGCTTGGTTAAGATGGTATTTTGATATTTCATATCCTATCCTTCCACCTTCTCAAGGAAATCAGTCTGCTCCTGAAGATGAAATCTTAAGATATGAAAAATGAGCAACCAAATATCATCTTAGCATGTAGTTCCCACTGCAGCCTGTCAGTAGAAATGGAAAGGTTCATATCTAGGCAGCATGGGCAACGAGAGTTCTGGGAGTATATTTCTTCTTTGCATCAGCACCAGCTATCTCACCTGACAAAACAACAGGCTGTTCATCAGTCTCTATCACACCAAACATTAGAAATTTCTTACTGCCCAAGCACTTGAAATAGTTTGCATAAATATTTATGTGATGCAAGCTAACCACGGCATGAGATGTTTCCTCCCTCAAGCACAGAGAGAACACAGAGCAGGCATTAGCTCGCCTGGAGCTCTGTGTTGCCACAGTTGGATCACTTCCATTCCTGAAACAGCTTGGATATGACTGTGTTTCCCCACATTGGACAGGGTGAGCATTCTCGGCAAAGATCTAAAACTGCAGTTGCCTCAAGTTTGTTCTTCCAACACACAGCAAAATCTCACTTCCCAGAAAGAGAATCCTGGGTTTGCTGTGGCAGTGACAGCAGCTCTTCCTCCCTTCCTTCTGGCCTGGAACATAAGCAGGGATCACATCTGTGTTCTCAGGCAAAATCCGAAGTCACAGAAGAGCAAAAAAAATGTAGATTTACTCCTTTTTAAACTTATATACATAAGGGAGCTACAAACCTAGTTGTTTCTTTCCCAGCCCATTTTATCATCTAAGCAGCATCAAGTTGGCGTGCAACCAAACACTGTGATTTTACCACTATGGTCATAGATTCCAGCAAATTTGTTTTCCCCAGACAAAGAGAGACAGGCTAATAAATGCAGATGAAAGATAAAATGCAGCAGAAAGTGAAGGGATAGGAAAAAAGAATGAGTACTCTTGTCAGAGTGTGGTGATGAATGGGTAGCTATTACTTTCAGACTCAGGCATGTACTGCGAATTGACTTTGGACAAGTTGAAGTTGCAGGTCAAGGTCAATACCTGAGTCAAGCTTATGATTCAAAGTCTGGATCATGTTTCTTCCTCACTCTTTGCAGCTGGGGCAGTAGGGCAACACTAAATATTAATAATTCAACTTAGAAACTAGGACTGTTTTTTAAGGGACTCACACACATTTAAACTGCAAGAAACAAAGTGAAGCTACACTTTACTGAGCTTTAAGGAGGGTGTCCAACTGCCCACTAAGGATTTACCAGGGCTAGATCCCTAACATCATTGTCCTAGGAATGTATTACAGCTAGAAAAGAGAAAGCTAAAATCAACAATGAGAGCAAAAAACTGTGTTGCTTGTGACTTACAACCATGGGAGCAATGCAGCTGCATGGGTACCATGGTGGGGGACAATTATTGTAAGGTTGAGTACAAAAATCCTGGACTTATGCTTTAGCTTTTAAACTCACTGGAAACATAGACTAAGCTCCTCTTTGTAACTTCCAGCCATAGAGTTCAAACTTTTATCTTGGAATAAAATATTTTAGAAGTCTAAAGAAAAGATAGATAGAAAATGAATAAGAACTAAGATGAACCATCCTCTGCTGTCTGCTAACTTGCTCTGTTTTATTCATTTTATCACACTAGGAAGAAACTGTTGGTTATTTTACAGTCCTCTACACCTTGACCTGAGGTCACTAAAAAGAAATGTTTCACAAGCAATGAACTGTCCATAGGATGATTTTAAGACTTTCTTAGAGTTTCATGATAGTAATCCACAGTCATAAATCCATCTCAATTTCTGCTGACTTGGTGTATCTACATGAATGATCTTGCTATTACAAGAGTTATCTGAACTTGGATGAACTTATCCATGGAAAAAACAGAGAGTCTAACTTTTAAGTTTTCACCTTCCCTTTAAAAGTTTGAAAAAATGAATGGCACTGAAGACTCCCCTGTATTTGCAGAAGAAGTGGGTCAAGCTGCTCAAAAGTGTACAACTCTGAAGCAGAGGAGTGAAGGAAATGTGTGTATATTTGTGAAATGAGAAAAAGACTAAGTAAAAGCTTAATAAACTCCCAAAGGGAACAGGCAAAGAAAAGATGTTAATGCAATTACTGCTGATAACATTTTGAAAGAGTGTATATGAGAGAGAGAGAGAAATTAGTACATCAACTTAGAGTCCTTAATTACCAGCATGTTAATTACACAACAAAGCTATCCTCTTATAATGAAAGAAATGAACAAATATCAGAAACGTTTTTCCATTTAATCCAGAAAAGGAGTGCTGAGATTCAAAGTTGTGTGATGTACATCTGGAAGAACTCCAAAGAAGTCAAGGGAGTTAGCCAGTCTCCAGCATAAGACAGCAGAGATGTGATGCAGTAAGGAAATACACAAAGTACTGCCTGATTTCTCTCTCGGAAGGAGAGAGACTATGAGGTTGGTTCCCTTTGGTCCCTGCATGTGACTGAATGTTGACTAATGTGTGGTTTAACTAATGAGGCTCCTCTGCCTGGATCATTGGCCTCTTCCTAATGGGCTGTTGAGTGAGAGACCTTTACAGAGGTTATAACTCTTCTGTTAATTAGGAACCAGAGTTAATTAGGAGAATGGGATCACATCAGTGTTGTAAGTGAGATGAATAAAAAAAGTAAATATAAGTTATAACTCAGAAATAAGTTAGGCTATTTATTAGGCTGCTGTTGCCTATGCATGTTGGGTTATGTTTAACCTGCTCATAAGACTTGTGCTTCAAACCCTTCACCTGCTTCATTGTCCTTCTCTGGACATGCTTCAGCACCCAAACGTCCTTCTTGTGGGAGGGGTGCAAAATTCAACACAGGATTTGATGTGTGGCCTCATCAGTGCCCAGTACAGGGGCACAATAGCTGCCCTTGCCCTTCTGGCCACATTTTTCCTGACACAGGCCAGGATGACATTGGCAAAAACACAGGAAACTTATTTTTTACATTGTCTTCAGTTTTTACCAGAGTTGGAAAAGATTGCCACTTTGCAACATACTGAGCACACCTTATCTGAGGTTTTCATGGCATTCAAAGCCACAACAGAGTAAAACAGACTTTTCTGTACTTCAGAGAAATTCTAGAGCAAATATGCCCTCATTTCCCTTAGATCCAACTTCTCAGAATTCATACAGAGCCCTAGCACAGGGTGGCTGGATTTTGTTAAAAGTTTATTTCCCTTAAGGGTTGATTCTTCCCCTGCTGAGCTCTTGTGATTCCCACTGCCACTAATGGGAAGCAATGCATGCCTGGAGGAGAGCTGTCCCCCCTCAGTTAGAAAGGAAAGAGTGGTTTTATCAGAGAGGGATGGGGAAGAATATGAGGAAAAGGAAAGCTTTGAAAGCTGTCTAATTATAGGCTGGTGTTTTAGCTGCTCCATCAGCAGTGCACGTACTGAACATTTGGCACAGCACAGCTTTGTTTTTCTTGATTAGAGAGGAGCATTTGAAAGATTGGTGAATGTGTAGGAAACAGGTAAGAGAAAAGCCCACCCCACTGGTGAAATCCAGGTATGGCTGCTGAAAGGAAATCCAATGGTGCATTAGCAGCAATGAAGATGATGTGACAGCTCTTCTTGTGTGTGGATGTGCATCCCTTTTCCAGGCAGCATTCTTAACTTCTATCAGATTGAGTGAGCATGAAAGTACAGGAATTTCCATAAAGGAACCTGAAGAATTCTATGATGATGATTTATGAGGAATGTGATCCCTGGGTTGGCAACTCTTACTGAGCAGGGACAGCCCTTGCCTTTCTCCGCTGGTGGCCTAAACAGGAGATTAACATTAACCCCAGAAGTGTCCTAGCTTCTAATCAATGATAGATTCACTCATGATTTTTGTTATGGGAGATCCAAATTCAGTCGTCATGGGAAGCTCATTAGGAGGATGAGGATGATTTTATATGGAAATAGAAGAAGAAATAAATGATTAAGAGTGAGATTGCCAAGTATAAAGCACTTCTGTGTAATGCACCTGAGTGTTCATGTGCACAGTGATACATTCACCTTTCAGAATGGTGATCTATTCTTCCAGGTCATACCTGAGCAGTGAAGAAGTGACTCTGTCCATTTCTTGGAGCCCTCTTTTCCCAGCCAATTATATTGTAGGCACAACCTCCACATAACAGAGCGCAGTCAGAAAACTCTACAGATATGTCTTTTCTTGCCTTTAAGTAAATAAATCATTCTCCCCCTCTTCTCCTTTTGTATAACTCTGTAACCAATTTCAGCTTGACTAAAATGCACATCAGTTCAAAGAACAGCTGTTTATAAACAGCTCCTTAAAATAGATTTTATTCTCACTTCAGTGCTGATGCTAGTCCTCCTTACTGGTTTCTGCCTCAGAGTTCCAGTCAGACCTGTCCCTGCTCCTTGTGTCTCTGCTTAACCTCTTCACTGCCAGCCACAATTGCAAAGTAATCTTCCAAGAGATTTTCTCAGCTACTTACCACAAAAACAGTTCACTCCATGCAGAAAGAATTCAAAATTGGCCAGCAGAGAAGAGAAGGGTAATTAAGCCATTTATAAGATGCATCTACCTGTCAGCTCATTCTCCTGCTTGCAATGACATAGAAAGTAAAAGAAGAAACTCCTAAACTGATGATGCAGCTGTTTAAACCAATTTGGCCATAATGCCAGCAAGAGCTTTAAATGGTGCATTAATTTCTACCACAGAGGCAGAAGAATAAGAAATGTGCATATTGCAGTAAATGTTGTGTCTGAGATCTCATGGGAAGTTGCTGAGCTCACATGCTTGACCTGGCATGGGTTTGTGTACCTGAATTTGCATAGCAAAACCTGGAAAAGAAACATGAATTATGAACCCTAGGAGAGTTGTGTCACAATGCACCAGGTTTCAGGCCCCTATTGAAGTTCTCACATCTCAGAGGATTGAATGAATCTAACAATACAGTGACTCTACATTTAGAAAGATTTTAAAACATATTTGGAAGGCAAGGCTAGTCTGCTCCCATGTGACTGAAGAGACTGAAAGGCCTGAGGAACACATTCAGAGTGCTGAGACATATCTACAAGAGAATCCCCACCCTGTCTCTGTGCTGGCACAGCAGGGATAACTCACTTCTGCCACCTCTCTGAAGGTGACTGCAAAATGTATAGAAAAAAGCAAACTTTGTGGACTCGTGAATTTATTTCCAGTGAAAGATACTGTCTTAATAGCTCTGGAGAATTAGTTACCTACAGGGGGTAGTAAAGTGTGCTGTGTCTTCTCTTTTTTATTGCCCATCAGAGGGCAAGGGGGAAATGAAATCCCTGGAGACATGACAGTATCTGGCCTCCCTATTAAAATAAAAGCATTAAAAATATTTTCTCATTGCATTTAAGAAGGCCCAAACAAGCAAAATCAATTCTGTAGATAGATATAATAGGTCTTTTCTTTGGCATTCTTATGGTGTGAAGATAACAAAGGAAGGAAATGTGTGCATGAGAGAAGTCAGGACTCTGAATACAGAGTGTTCTGAATTACCTTTGCGATTTTTTATTCCCCCTGCATGTTTGATGCTCTGTGCAGGTTGCCTTGCTGTGTGTGATTCCCATGGAAAATCCCTATAGAGCTCAGCTCCACAATGGTGGGGATTGCTGTGATGCACATCATCTTTGGTCTTTTAAGCACTGGATGAAGAGCTACCGTTTCTTTCCATGCAGTGATGCGGTTATGAAAATACTCTATTTCCATCTGCCAATTTTCCACTTCTATGGCTGGCTCAAAGAATTTCAAGCCTGCTGACTGTTCTGCTTTGTGATAAAATATTATGCACTGAATTTCCACTATCTGCATTAATGGGATGTTCAGGTACTACATGTAAATAGCAGGTGCCAGCCTGGAGACACCTCTCCTTTGAAATTTCAAAGAGGTATTTTTGTGGCTCTAAAATGGTTTTGGAAGCTTCTCAAATGCAGTTATTTGAATTTGGTGGTTTTTTCAGTAAAGAAAGCTATTTCTGCATCCTTCCATTTATTTCCCACTCCTTTTGCTTTCTGGAAGATAGCTAGCTGGAATGCTATGGTTCAACCTCAAAGTATGCCTTACTACTTAGTGATGGTGAAGCTTTGCTATGCACTCCCTGGAGCTGTCAAAGGTCAGGTTGCAGCTTGTCTTTTCCCAGCAAGGCTTTCCAGGAAGACAAGTTCACTACAGAAACATGGGAAACCTGGAGGAGGTTATCCCAGATGTCAGAGCAACGCCTGAGGGGTTTTTCTCCATAGGGGATAAATCTTCAGCACCTGAAGTAGTCCTTTAAGAATTTAAGAATACCCTTAGCCTCTCCTTATTTCAGTTTGTTGTGAATGTTGTATGCCAAGAAGGCTGTATTTCTAAATCATTTAATGCTATGCAGTAGCCTCACGGACTTTAACCATTCTCAGGGGAAAACACAGGGACCTGCTGTACAGTGAGCTGCTAAGCAGCCTGTCCTCACACCCACCTCTGCTGCCACGGTGTGCCCTGCAGAGCCCTGCTTCCTCTTCATCTCTGCCTGAACTCTGCACATTCTTGTCTCAGTGCTGACCAACACTACACCTTTCACTGGGATTTAAAAGAATTCAAGTGGGCAGGTGGATAATAACCAATGGGTTGTAATTAAAGTAAATCAGCAGATATAGTTCAACTATCATTTGCTGTCCTATGGCAGCAAATATGCCTGAGAGAAATTTCTACCAGCTATCACACACATGAGTCTAAGAGAATCTTTGTTCCTTCTCCTTCTTTACCTATGTCAGAATGGTGTCCTGCTAATATATATTCTACTCTTGATTTTACCTTGTAGTTTGCAACACTGATTGAACTGTGTATATGCAAATTGTTTCTCATCCATGCTCTTTATGAAGCAGAAAGAAGCACATGAATCATACATACTATAAAGAGTTCCTTTGGAAACTAATACTGGGTTGGATTTTTTTTTCTTTAGGAAAATCCTGTTCCAAAAGTAGTCATGGGCCAATCCACATGGTAAAATTTGCCATAGTAATACATAGTCATACAACAGTACTACAGCAGTTTGAAAAATGTAGAGGTGATTCTGCAGAGTCAAGAGATTAGAGAACAGATCTGTCCACACAGTTTGTAAAAAAAAAAAACGTGGGAGACTAAATAATTACCCTGTACATTCTTCCTAATGTAGAGTTGTTCTTGGTTCGTTAACCAAGATTTTATTCAAATAGTTCCAAGTGATAGGGTTCTACCATTTTCCTTGTAATTTACCCACAGTTAAAACAAAAAATCATAATGAAATGTCTTTGGTCATCAGTACAGGCTCAGTTTCTTCCCCATTTCTACTAGGGCATACTACTTGTAAAGAGGCCTTGAGCACTCTGTGTGATCTTGCACATCTTCTCAGATATTTCCTACTTTTAGAACTTCAGAAGAATTGTTCTTTTCACTCTCACTGTATCATACAGTTCCTCCATGGTTGGGACAGACCTTCCAAGTCTAGTAGCAAGTGAAGGAAATGATCCCCAAAAATGAACATTGTACCTCTTTATCAAAAGGCAGTTTGAAACAGAGAATAAATGCTAGACCATCTTCTGAGATGCAAGGTGCTAAGCTAACCTGGGAAGCAGCAAAAATACTCTGATAACAGCACCAGACCTGGTTCCAGAGTGCTTTCCAGGGTGCTTTTCCATCAGCATTTTTAAGTGGCTTCCTTCCAGGCATGCAGATTTCATCCCCAGGCCACTCTCCTTTCTAAACTTTGCTTGCCATTAGCATTACTGCTGCGCCATTTCTGGTTTCCAGTACTTTTCCAGTATCCAAGATGATTCCCTGCTCAACAATCATCACCTGAGTTTCCCCAAGCCAGATCTAATTGCATTGTGATTGCTTGACTATTCTTCTCATTCTTCCTCAACAAATACTGAGGCTCCTAATCCCACAGCAATAAGACAAGAAAGAAAACAAACTATATTGAAAGAAGCTTCTTTCCCAAGGCTTAGGGACACACTTGGAGATGTCTCAGTTCCCTTTTCCAGTTTTATAGCTGCTAGACATAGCCATTATCATCTCAGAGCTGAATCTATTGTGAAGCTATGAAACTGCTTTTAAAGTTTGCCTTGGCTGTCCTACGCTGCCTCCCTTCCTTTCCTGACCCTTCACCCACCAGCAGCTGAAGAAGGAGGTGATGATGGGTGCTGAGGATTGGGAAAATCACCACTGGCTCCTTGCCAGGTGCTGTGCAGAAAGCACTGTCAGCCTCTCCTACCATTCTCCTCTGTCATTGCTTATCCTCTCTGGTGCTTATAATCTGTGTGACTTTGAAAATGAAGGTGAGAGATTTTCTACCACTGGAGGTACAGTATAGGGTTGATCTGAGTTAGACACAACAGAAAGGTGAGTTGGGGACTCAAACCACCAAAGCACTTGCAATCTGAGTTATATTTGCTGCAGTCTTATGAGTGAAAGACAAAAAGCAAGACACTATTACAGTCCTCTTTCTATTACAGTTTCTTTCCTACTGTTGATTTAAAATGCTTATCACGTAGCTCAATGCACCCTGACAGCAATAAGAGAAAAACTAAATAAAGCAAAGGAAGGTTTTATTAATGTCTCTGTGATCAGCATGGGTTTAGGGTAGTAAAAGGACCTAGATGTAGGGTCTTGCTTGAGCTAAAAATAAGTTCTTATGTAAGATAGGTGAGAAGGATATTTATACAAATGCAAGTGCAAGGGAAGAAAGATAGAGGGAAGCTCTAGCCTTGATTAGGTATGCAAAGGTATAGAGAGAAACAGTGACTAGGAAATACATGCCTTCTGGGAAAGTGAATTCTTTTTTATAATATCATAGTTCTATTCTTCTAGGCGTTGAAGCAACTTCCTATTATTTTTTTTTTCTTTTGTCAAAGCATCATGTTTGGCCATTTGAGTGTAGTCTGTCATCCTATCTTAAACAAGGTGAGAACTTTGCCTTGTGCACTGTGATGATGTGGTTTGATGGATCCAGATGAGACTCAGGAGATGACAGCATTGCTTTCAGCTCTGTCACTGGCCTGCAGGATGACCTGGCCAAGTCATGTAATCAATCTTTGTCCCATTTACCTGCCTTACAGTGAGACTAGTGGGAAAAATCTACCTGTTTTTTAGCTTGCATTGGCTATTCCTGGTAAAAATATTGGATTCAGCTTGTGTGGAAAGGACTGGAGATATCTGGTCACTTATATTCAAATATTTATTTTTATGTAACTAAGCCAATAAAGTGACTCCTCTTTGTCCTGATCACTTGAAAGAAAAAATAAGAATAATCCTATAGATTATTGAATTGCTTGGAAAGGATCATTCTTATGGTGCCTTCAGGGGGTTTCAGTCTTTGCTGCCCTGCTCTGTTGAGGATCAGTGGATTGCAAGCATGTGGCTGCATCTTTTCGAAAGGCACCAAGGCATCAAACCCACCAGGGAGCACAGCACAGTGTAGCTCAGAAGTGCCCATACTGACTCTGACACTCATTCAAAAGGAGTTCTACTTGTCCTAATTTTCCCTGCCTTTTTAACATGAGCACAGCTAATGCCCCTGAAATTTTTCCAATACTTGCACTCAGAGATTTTGTGCAGTGCCTTTGGCATTTCCCAAGCACGCCAGATGCTCCACAGCTCTGAATAGTTATATTTACATTGTATTTTCATCCTAGACTTGAGCCCTGGGCTTTGGCTTCACACAGTCTGCTATTTTGCCCAAACAGATCTCAGCTGTCAGGAATGGGTTCAGATCATCCTGCCTGAGTGTGGCAGGAGCCCCACCTTGTGCTCTCTCTTCCCTTTCTACCTCATGTTCAGACCCCACTTTCTGAAGCAGGGCTGACCTGAGAGATTTAGGCTGCCCATGCAAGAGGCAGGACACCCAAGCCTGGATGGAAGTTGGGAGACAAATCAGAATTCTGATCTCATCTTTCACTGCATGGCTCTTTTTGTCAGCTGCTACACAGAAGGAGCCAGTCAAGAACAGGGTCTTTTCCAGGCAGACTTGCTCCCATAAGCACATTAGCACTGGAAACATAAACAGAAGGCAGAAGAATGTCTTGGGATTATGTTTTCCTTTCCTTGTACCATGTACCTCTACTTTCTCTCTCTCTCCCTCTCTCTCTCTCTCCCCCCCTCCCTCTCAGGTGACTACTATTTCTCTTTGCAACACCATGCAAGAACAGACCACATGCTGGGCATCAAACGGAGATGATATGGATCCACATCTCAGCAATTTATCTTTTGCTGACTTGTTTGAGACTCAAAGTACCAATCCGGCTTTTAATACCTCTGGTACTACTAAATTTGAAGTGACTCTGAGGAATAGCTTCACAGATTCATAAAGCTTTTTACATAGCCTCAGTTTCAATACAGAGGGATGTTTTTTATTTCTTTATTCCTCCCTGTAAAAACAGTAAAGTATGTAGGTGGACATCTAGTCAGACTTTTGGGATGTCTGTCTGAGATCTGTCTCATTCCTTAAAGGCTTGACACCTGCAGAGAAGTAAATGTAGTTTGGTATGGATTTTGTACATTATCTTGAAGCTATTGGGAAAACAAATATCATTCAAGACTACACATTACCAAACCTGATATTCATTTCAGCTGGTGTTATTATGAGAAGCCCAGAGCTGAACACACCAGTTTTAAAATTAGAAGCAGCATTTAATCACCTCATTTGTGCAGTCACCAGTCTTAAAAACTGTTGGAAAGGGGAGGGGGTGACAGTGGTGTGATTTGCTGGAGACAGCAACAAAAGGTATGTAATGAAACCAAACTTCAGAGCTGGTAAAAGATGGTGGCACCAAATCTGTGTTCATTTGGTGGCTGAATCACATACCCAGACATGGACATAAAGTGCCTTGTATAGGCAGCTGCTCTCCCACTGCTGCAACAGAGGCCCAGGCAGGGCTCAAGGGGAAACTGAAATTTCACTACCCTTGTTTGACAGTCTGTAGCTGATGGCTTTAAGCAGTCCTAAATCCTGTCCTATAAAAAATACTCTTTAAAGTCTGCTTGAGAATGTGAGGAAACTAAAACTTTGTGGGGTTTTTTAAAATTTTTATTATTTCCTGGCTCTTTCCCAGTGGCAGTTATAGGCACTGAGTGTGTATGCAGGCACAGTCACATGCTTTCCCCTTAAAATGAGGAAATAAAAAGTACATGAAGGCCTCCTGGTGCATGAAAACTGAAAAAGTAAAACAAAACTTAAAAAAAAAAAAAAAGCCTTTAATAACAGCAGGGCAGTGTTCTCTTCATTGCTTACACCTTGGACTCCAGTGCAACAGGAATTGAAACAACCGTTAAAGAATCAGGCACAGTTTTGTCTGTTTTGCTCCTTGGTCATTTTTAGGGTGCAGGTGGATGGGACAGGGGATGGCTTGTCCTGATCACAGATCCCTGGATTTCCTCCATGGAAAATGGTTAGTGTCCAGTCCTTGAATGCTGTCTGGACCAAGAACACTGGAGGAGGTGGGTGTCTCCCTAGCTGTTAGCAGGCTGGCTTTGTCTTTTTCCAAACAGATAACTCTTCACATTTTGGGCATGGACTGAAGCCTGACATGGAAAAGAATGGGTTTAGGTATATGCTGAGTGTTTTCCCTAATTAGTGCTGGAACAACTAGCAGATCACATTCTGTAAAGCAGCAATGTCTGAATAAAGCACCACCTCCTAGACCCTTAATTATTAGTGTTACAGTGGGAACTTCTTTTGTTTTGGTTGAGTTTTCTGACCTGAGAAACTTTTTACAGGAGCAGGTATGATAGGACCAAGGGTTATGATTCCAAACTGAAAAATGAGTCAATTTAAATCAGTTATTAAGAAGAAACTCTTTGCTGTGAGAGTGGAGAGGCACTGAAACAGGTTTCCCAGAAAAGTTGTGGGTGCCACATCCCTGGAAGTGCTCAAGGCCAGGCTGGACAGAACTTTGAGCAACCTGGTCTTGTGGTACAGAAGGTGGAGCTTGTTGGTCCCTTCCAACCCAAACCATTGTCTAGTTCCATGGTAACTAGTCAGCAGATATCTGTGAGCAATTAGACCCTCTAGAATACTTTTCTGAGCCCTCAACACAGGTGGACAACATCCACTTCTAGTTCAGAGAAGACTTTACACATTCTCTCCATAGCCACAGGAGAAGGGCTTCAGCTGCACAGCTGCTGTAACAGTTCAAGCTGCCCAAACTTTAGGCATTTACCTGAATGACCAAAGTTGTCCCAGACTTCTTTCATTGCCAAAGGACAGAGCTAAGCACCTCCAGCTCATGGTTTGGATATAAGCAGACTGGACCACAAAGAGCAATGGGTGCAAGCAGCACTCTTGGCTGCAGAACCCAGCAGCCCTTCTGCACCTGCTGACAGATGAATTTTGGGAGGATAAATCCAGCCCCAGCAGTAGATTAGCTCTGAGTTGTGGGCATATTATAATTCTGTGGGGGATCTGCTGTGTAGATTTCTTTTCCTGAGGCTATTTAACAGAGATTTCATTATGGAAGGAGATGATACAGGGCCATGTAATTTCAAAGGAGAACAAAGCTTGTTGTAGAGGTGTGAGCTGAATCCTGGAAGCTATCTGGAGTTAGGCTGATTAGATAACATTTTTCAGACAGTTTTCATTAGAAGTCTTTGTATTAAGTTCATTTTTAGTTTTTGAAAAACATATTAATTTCTGTAGAATTCCCACAGGACAAAATATTTTTAAAACAAAAATGGATTTAGGATCCCATTTCAAAATTTCAGTTTGAAACAAGAAAATTGCATTGGTACTACTTTTCAATGCATTTTTCATATTTCTGTTTTGAGTATACCTTCTTTCATGAGATCACTTGTTAAATGTTCTCATTTTAATTTTTTGCACAATAAAGCAATCTCTTGGATATTAATGAAGCCAGGATTTAATCCAATTCACAAAAAGAGCTAAGACACTCTAATTAGTTCAATGTGATTGCCCTCAATAATTGAATGCAGACAAATACCAGGATATTTCAACGACTACTTGCACTCATACTTTGATGCACCATCAGCAGTAGAAATAAATGTTATATGGTCTTAATATAAAATGAACCCACATAAAAATTTAGAATTATTTTTAAAAGCCAGGTAAAAAATACTGGAATATTTAAAAAAGAAATATTTTTGAAAGTCTGATTTTTATTTTTTTTCCTGGAATTGTACTTCCATATCTGAAGTTGAGCTTGCAGGTAACCTGCAGTAAATTTGGCTTTAATGGTTTAAAATTATGTTAGCCCAGTGTATTGTTTCTACTGGTTGAGATAACCAGACTCAGACTAAGGTCCAATTAACTTAGTGCAACCCCCTAAATGCTTTCCCCAAATAGCAGGTGTAACTAAAGGTGTCAGACTTGAATAAGAAGGGGATAGGACAGGGTCTCACTTTGCATCCTGTAGTTCAGTCTGTCTCAGAAGAAGTGACTTTTGCAGCAGGATAAAATGGCAAATTGCCGGAGGCAGAACATCTTATCTGGTCCTGGATCTCACCCAGCCCTGCCAGGTAGTTGGCATCCCATAGCATCTGCAGGCAGACCTCATTCTGCCTTTGTCTTAATTCCCCCTTCTGTAAAGAATGTAAGTAATAATGCAACTACCTACCTCAAAGCAGTACAGGAATTAATTACTGTTAGTAAAGTCCTTTGAAGATAAGATCTAAGTATTATTATTAATAATTCACCTGCAATTTGCTCCGTGCCTTTAAAAACAGAAATAATTTACCATGAAATTATGTGATACTACCTAGGGCTAAATTAAGGTCTTGAATGGAGGTGAGGGGCTTACATTACTGTTAATGCAAACTACTGTGAAGAGGTACCAAAAGGCAGAACTGGGTTTTATGTAAATACCCAGCCAGGACCTCATTATATCACACAGAATTAGTACTTATAGGATATAAAGGTCTTATGAATTATAAGTTACCCATCTACTGGGATATATACAGAGGTGCAGATCTTCAAAGCCTCTTCAAGAAAAGTAAAGATTATTTAGTAGTATGCATTTAAAGATACTAACACAAAAGACCTGAAGATTTATTAGTCAGAGGCAATGCATGAGGTTTTTCTTGGTTTCTTCAGACTGACACAATAACTGCCTTTGCATAATTTATCTCCCACTGTTTACCTCATTCATTATCCTAATGAGATACTTAAGCACAATCTCCATCAGAAATACTTGCTTTGCCATAGGAGTGAAGGTTTAAGCATCAGGGGAATGAGATTCAGTGCTGAAAAGCCAAGAGACCCATGAACAGAAGTGGAGAGACCAAGAAACCCATGACAGCTCCTCCTGTCAGAGGAAGCAGAGAACCACACTCTCCCCTGTCATCCTTGGTATTTAGGAGAAAAAATGAGGCAGCTCTGGCAATGTTCCAGTCTTTCCTGTACCTCGAGAGCAGAGGAATGTTTGCAAGAAGAGCTGTGCAGTACTCATGTACCCCTGCTCAGCTACGACCCATGCTGCAGTAACTTGCCACGAATTCAATTTTCCTTTGTGTGATGAATGATGATAAGCTACCAGCAACAGTTCATGGATGTGTCCTTTAAACCTTTCCCAGGGATCAAGATACATTTTACTTCTATTGTTACTGAGACACACCCAGAGGTATCTAAGGGGAAAGAAGCACACCCATTTGAATGGACGGTTCTTGGCAGCCACCACAGCAATGAGACAAAACAAGTTGATTCTGGTGTCAGTAGAGAATATCTAAAGACCAGACTAAAGACCAGACTCCGGGCAATTTTATGCACAGAGCATTGCTAGCAACATGAGGAAGACTTCATACTTGGTAATAAATGAAAAGATTTGTCCAAGTTTCCATAATATCTGTAAGATAACATCTTCCTGAAGTCTTATCAAATTTATATCTCCAAGGTTAACAAAAAATAATACTAATGAGGATGAAATAGCAGGGATGATGAACTCTAGCTGCTCAAGAGGTAAAAATACAAACAATTTTCCTGTGAGCAAGTCTTTACAGTGAGAAGTGGTGGTGTTGGTATAATGGCACCACAACGAGGAGCTAGAATGGATACCCTAAAGGCACCATGATGTATCTCCAGTGTTTGGTGACATCAGAGTCCTGATTTTTCCTGTCTGCAGACAGAGTTATCCTCTCTCATTCTTTGCTTGCAACAAGCCAAAGCAGTGGAAAAACCTTCCCTGTTTTTAGTCTGCATCTGAGTAATTGAGTAATGATGGAGAATTTAGGTCAAGCTAAGCAGATTTAGCTTAAGGACCTGACCACTGTTCTTAAACTGTATTTGCTCCAGTGGTTGGATGTGAGTGGTAACAACAGTCCCTCTCACAACAGCACAGCTTATGTGTCATGTCCTCTTCTAAAAAAAGAATGCTATTACAGCTATTTCCCAGTGTCATTAGCTACTATTTATAGGGATTATGCAGCAAGTTTTCTACTGCAGAAGTAAAAAATGTCATTAATGTCATGGTTTGCAGAGCTTTCATAGCTCACCTTTGGGATGTGCACAGATCAAAGTGCTCAGGAGACAGTTAATTTCAGTTAATGATACTATATTTGTACATGTTATTTGTGCAGTTCCAGTTTTAACCAGGAGACAACAGTGGTGCTTAAAGCAATCCATGACTTCTTTGTCTGCCTCTCAGAAAATATTCTGAGAACTCATATTTGTCCCAGAACACCAACAATCAAGTCCTCTACTTTCACCAGTTCAGAGTATGTGAAACTGGAGTAACCCAGGAAAATACCCAGCTAATGACAGTAGTCTCTGGTTTTTTTCTGTGTTCTACTTTGAGTGGATATTAAAAATTAATGAGAAAAAGTGATTTGGAGACTTGTCCATAAAAGATCATTAAATATCAAAGATGGAAATTTTGTTTCTTCATCTGCATTAAGATGAAACTACTGCTTTTGAGTCTATTTCTGGCTGTGACCTAAAGTCCTATCCTGGGCTTAGGAAATATTCCTGACAAAAAATTCATAAAGATGCTGGTGTTCTAACAATGACAACTTCTGTTTGACTAAACAAGTATTTTTGTGTTAATCCTCATTTTTCTGCAAGGTAGTTTGATACAGCTGCAAGTATAAAACTTGATGCAGAATATGATCTCATCTAATTGTCATCCATGGTCTTCATTCCTCATCTTTATTTAATGGTTACAGACCTTTCTGAATTTGCTAAGATGGTGCATCTCTCAATTTCTAGAACCATCCTCAAAGCTCAGAGATACCACAGGTGTTAATTGCTTCTCAAATCATGTTGCTTGTCAAATCCACATGCAGCCATTTGGTGACCATACAGAACAGACCAGGTGCTACCAACCTTTCTTCAACTGTTAACACTTATGACTACACTACCACCCAGGTCAAGTGTTGACTTCATTTTCAAACAGTTCTTTGCATGTTGGCTCCTGTAAGATAGGCAATAGTTAATAAAAGGGATATTTTTGTTGTATTTGTAGCAAATTACAGTAGCAGGTGTCACAGGAGTTGAATGCACACCACCAAGATTCACCAGTTCAGCTGGTACTGTAGGCATATTTTAGATGCCACTTGTACTAAAGTGACCTATACTGACATTTGTGATTTGTTTTAAGCAATATCTTCCTGGGCAGCAGAATCTGTCTGGTCCTCATGGTCAGTGAACCGTAGGCTCAGTCATTCACACTTCCATTACATTGCACTGGATCTCAGCCACCTCATATATTGTGTTCTTAGCTACAGAGACTGCTGTCAGCCCCTCAGATTGGCCTTCACCCTTTCCAGAAAATTTCCAGAGTCAATTGAACCAACTGTCTTCTGGTGTTATCTTCAATGTCATGGACCCTGGATGCCTAACATATATCAGACAAAGGAACACGGAAATACCTGTCATACTAGAGGGCAATGATTCTCTACAAAGTAGCATGTGGCCTACTTTTCAAATGCTAAAGCTGATGTGGAAGTGAAAACCAAAGCTTTGACAGATGCGAGAAAAAGAAGAATTAAGACAGCAGAATGAAAAACCTGTTACTCAGACCCAGAGTGTAAAGTCTGAAGGGAGAGAAAATGTTCTTCGCAAGAGGAAGTGACAGCAAAGTAAAACTGTTCTCAGACCCAGATGAAGGACTTTTTGAGGCTTCCCTGTTCCTACTCTACTAACATTTCTAATATGTTGAATCTGATTTGCAATTTACTTCCATTATAAACTTCTACTGTCAGCCCTATGTCGAAACTCAGTCTTCTCAAATTTTTCATTATATCTCAGTCTTTGTTATAGTGAAATATTTGCTGTCAGGGACATAACTCGGTTTGTCACTACATGATTGGTATTCATGGCAGCCATCTCTGAAATTGTCTTGAGCAATCAACCTCATGCAAGCAGTGATATTGGTGAGGCTGGAATTCTCAAGTTGCCCATGGATGCAGGTCTCTTAGGGGCTACTGGCATGAGATAAAACAGAAATAGCAAAACCTTTCTTGTTCCAGCTGTTTTTCTGGGTGTGGTTGCACTTGCATATTGATTTCATTGCACCTTTATAGGTGCAGATATTTCCTCTGGATCCATTAATGAATTGAAAATGGACCTTCCATTATGGAAGAAACATATTTCTGCATAATACAGATGACACCATGACATCTTTCAAGCAAGGTGGCCCTCTGGGTAGCATTCATGTATTTATCTCTGATCATCTTGTTTTTCATATAAGGGAAGCTTTTCAGTAATTAGGGTAAAATACTTTCTATACAACCCCTTAGCTTTCTGCTATTGTTAACTGACTTAGTTTAGAGGAGAGAAACCTTACTTAAGCTATAATAACAATATATTTAACAGCACAGTGATAGCAAAGAAAAAGAAATTAAGATAAAATAAAATAACCCCATAAGTAATTGTAAAGTCTGTGGCTTCATAAATTGTGCAATTGCAATAAATAGTACTGTGCTGTGGCAAAAATGAATGTAAAATAATATCCTTTCAGGACCCACAATGAGTCATTTATTGGTTAAATAACTGTGGTTTGTGAAAGGGATTCTATGTATTTTTTAAACAGATGAGTATGTCTATTTTTCTAATTACTGTGGGTCTGTAATGCTCCTAAAAACTGTGACAGACATGTTGGAGGCTTCTACCCAAGAGAGGTTCTGGGAATTTGTTGGTTTGGGTTTTTTTTATTTACAAAGGACACTAGTGGAACTCTACACAGAAATTTTATGCCAGAGTTTGGCTGCTGTTTTCGTTTTAAACCTAGAAAATCAAAAGTTTTCAAATTCATGAGATATGTGAGAACAATCCCACTTCTACAGAAATCTATCTTCTTCTGGGGAGGAGAAACAAAAAATTTCTCACAGCATCTGCTGAATAAGGAGCTTCCAGGTTCCCAGTTCCTTGTCAGCTCCACATCTGAGCTGCAATCCAGCGTTCCTAAAGCCCAGGAGCAATGAAAGCCTAAATGCCTTGTGACAGGCAGGAGGTGGGGAGCTGGGGACTTCAAAGCTTGTAAACTCAGTGTCCCACAGGGTCTGGGCTTTCCATCTCTCATCAGCCTGACAGGAGAGTGAACTGTCAAACAGAGGGGAGTCCAAAAAATGGGGTTTCTTGTCCTCCAGCTGGAAAGGCAGACTGGTAGGAGGCCAGGTGAAGCTTCCAGTCAGGTTTGGAAGCCTGTCAGTGGTTTTGCAGCAACTTCATTTGCAATTAAACTCAAAGAAGGATTTTATTTTTTGACGAATAAGCAGTTCTTCTGCAGGAATTTCTAATTAGCTACAAAAATAGGCTTGTTGCTCACTGAGTTTGGCACTTGAAGAAAATATATTCCAGAAAGCAGAGTCTTGGGGATGAAAGGAGGAGTCTGTTTACTGGTAGGTAGTAGGTAACCAACAAATTACTGGTGACTGTGTTGGAAATATGCACTGATGGTGCTTTGCTATCAGTGCAGCCAGGGGTTTGCAATGAATATGCAGTAGGCAAAATGCCTGTGCTGACTGTATGACTTCTGCTGAAGTGACTCTCCTGTTCATCCCTGCCCGTCCTCTACCACTGTGCCCTCTACAGCTCTCCTCCAAGCCATCAGAAACCTCATTCTTCTCAGTGAACTGACAAAAGAGTAGTTACTTCCTTTTCTTCTCAATGTGTTTTCTGCCATCATTAGGATAGTCTCAGAGCTGGAAGCTGGAGTAGGGGAGAAAGGGAAAAGGAGGAAAGGAAGAAAGCAGGATTTGTCTTCTAGCCCCCTTTCCCAGCACCCTTAAGCCTTCAGAGCCATATCCCTTATGGCCAGTCATGCATAGATGGATCAGACTGCTTGTGCACAGTCTGTGCTTTAACACAAATTTCTAAACCTGTCTTCAGGTTGCTTCTTTAAAATTAATCTCTCCTTGCTAGTCCTTCTCAATGTATTGTACTTGTTATGATTGTCTTCATAATTCTTGGAAAATCTGTAGGGTAGATCTGTAATACAGAGGTTACAGGCAGGTCCTATTTTCACATGCCTTGGTCCTACATGAGTATTTGTGCAGGTACTGTTGTTAACTCTGGTAAAATTAGACAATTATAGAATCCAAATGAATGGCACACAAAAGTTATATCCTATGGCATGCTGATAGCAATAAGAGGTCTGTCCACTCCAGTGGACTTTCTGTAAGGCACAGGGAATACATGGATTATAGAATTTTAGGATTATAGAATTTTTCTTATTAGTCTCATTTTCTAGGGCACAAATAATTTAATCTATCTCAGCTCAGATGGCAAGATTCAACCCAGTTTGAGTAAACTTGGGTTATTCTTTGACAGCAAAATAAAGAAACAAAAATACCATATTATTTTTCTCTTTTAAATCTTAGAGTGTTTTTAACATAATCAATAATTTTGGAGCTTTTCAAGACTTCAAGGTTGCTTGAATTTTGCAATACCAAGTTCACAACAATGCAGGAAACATTTTGCTTGATGGAGAATGAAATCATATCTGGAATCTCAGTTCACCCAAACTCCTTAAAAAGATTTTCAGTATAGTGAGAAAATACGACTCCAAGTAGTAGGAGCTGATTTGGGTAATTTCACCAGATGTTTCACCAAAGAAACACAGTCACCACTTTAAAAACCTATAATGAATATTTGTTTGGAGACAGCAAGGGTTTTGTACTAATTCCTGAAGTTTCAAGAGAACAGTGAATTTAATGCTAAATTTATTCATAGACTAGATGTACCTTTTTATAAGGTGCATAATAACTCTGATTTGTGTGTTCAGATAATACTATCTGCTCAGACTTGCCAAGGAAAAGGTAGGCTCTACTCCTATATCTCTAGGGAGGGCCTCTGCCCCTGGCATTTAAAAAAAAAAAAAAATTCATTTGAGGGGATGGGGAATATGGAGGAGAGAGGTTATCAATTTGTATAGCAGTTCCAAAACATTGAAGAAAATTCAGTCACCTTTTGCTTGATGCAGCTATAAGGCAGTTCAGTTTAAAAAAAGGCATGCACATCTGCAAAAAAAAGAAAAAAATTAAGCCAAAACTGAAAATAACTATTTGTCTCCTGGAGAGACTGTGAAAGCCAGTGTAATAATCCAAATTTTTTTAAAATTAGCACAGGCATTTCCAATCTATGGTCCCACAAGTAAGAGAGGCCATTTTGCAGTGACAGGACATGTAATATTGATGGAATCAATTGCTCAGCATCCCAGAACACAGGCCTGCTTCTCAAGCTGGGTCACTCATGGAATGAAACAGCATTTCATGCCCTGGAAGACCATATTTTGCTGTAGTAAAATATGTGTGTCACATACTGACTGGAAGTTAGACTGCTTTTTAGAGCACCTTGTACCTTCAAATTTCAAGGCACTTTGCAGGGACATGGCTTAAATGGCAAACATGAGAGGACTCTTTAGTGCTGCACCCTCTTCCTGCCCCTCTGCTGCTTCTGCTGCAAAATGCATCTGGTGCTGATTTCCTTCATAATGCACCTTGGGGAAAAGGGAAACACATCATCTGAGGGGGATATTGTTCTGATAGAAATAACTGCAAGGAGATAAGCCCTGCCCCAGGGTGTCTCTAGCCTCAGGCTCCACTCACACAATGCATTCAGCATGCAGTGCACTTTGTGTTCTGAGAGCAGTTAGCTGGCTTCAGTGCTGCCTGAAGTGCACCTTCACAGTACCTGAAGTTAAACACATGCAGGTAAGACTTTGACAAGTCATAGGCCAACTGTTGCAGCCTTGTGAAATTCCCTTTGCCATGCATCTCTGTAACTGTGGAGAGCTCCCCTGAAACAAAAATCACTTCTAACTCGAAGTTCTACCTGATGAGAAAATGCCAGAGATGAAGAAAAAATATACAATGGAGAGAGAAGGAAGGAGTAAAGCACGTGGGAACATGGCTGTCAGGAAAGGAAGGGATGTGGGGTGGCTTAAAGGGTGTAGGCATCTCTGGGTATCTTCATGTACACAGATGTGGAGAGGCTGAGCTGGCCATGCCCACAGTTGTGGGTACAGTCTAGCTCCAGTTTAGAAACCCTCTGCTTGTAATAATGAGGCTGGAGTTTGACCTGATACAATTCTGAATACACATTTAGATCTGTCTCTGCAGACTTAGCCTGCACACAGCTGTTAGCTGAGATATGGGGAGCCAGTCAAGTACAGTGGTAGATATGTGGGTACCAAATCCTGTTTTCAATCATTCCTCTATGGGAGACAACTCACTTGCAGATTGCTAAACATTTTGCATTCACACTGGGTCTTGTCCAGCATGGCTTTGTTCCTACTTCCTGCTTGTGGTTCAAAGTAACAGAAACCAGGAAATTATTGTTTACAGAGGAGTTATTTTTTCTTTTTGGGGTGAGAGTTGGGAGGCAGTAATCTTATGGTTTTGGGGAACTGACCTGATTTATCTGAATGTTTTGGACTGGCAATGTTGCATCCAGATTAGCCTTTCCTACTGTGAAGTTGCTAGTTGAAAGTACTAAGGACCTCAATTCAGATACATGTTTACTCAGATAGATAAGCTGAATGCTAGGCAATTTTAATGCATTTGAGTATTCCAGAGAAAACTTCAGCAGGAATCAGATTCTCCATTTAAATCTTTCTTCCCACACGTCTGACTTTTGAGCTTAATTAAATCCCTCAGATGGTTGGCATTATGGCAGGAATAAACAGTATCTATTGAAAATCCCTCCTAAAGAGAGACCCTTTTGCTTGGCCCATTTCTGCACAGGGGACTGAGTGGTGTGAGCTATTGCCTTTCCAAGACCAACTGTATTGGTGGGATCCAAATGGCTTTAGGCACATGATGATATCTCCTTGCTGCATGGAGTAATGTATTCAGATTATCAGGAGCACTCCTGATACTGCAATGGGAGAAGACACTAACCAGCAAAGAAGTAGAACTTTTGTAGAGGTTTTCCACCATTCTGACAATGGAGCTAAAAGGAAAAAATAAATATCAGCAGGTATGGAAAAGAGTAGGCTGAGGAGAGGGAAAAAGAACCAGAACCAGATGGAGAAAGGAGGAAGATTAAAGGGAGGAAAATAAAGGAAAAAGGAAAAAAAACAAAAGTGAAACATAGGTACCCAAAGAGGATTTGGGTCTTTCCAGAAAAGTTTGGTTTTTCGCAAAATGTCTGTTGTCTGTAGGATGTTTCACAGGCACTGAAAGAAAGGTGTGCAGGAAATGAATTATTATTTAATTTTTGAAGTTGTTTGTATATCTACTTGACCTGATAGGTATCCATAAGTCAAATAGCTGAAAACTGCTACTCTAGATATTGGACATGAAAACATTTATTTTGCTATCCATGCAGCTCTAGAAGTGATAAATGAGAGATGGAAAGAAACAGGCAGTCCCATAAGAATGCAGATTATCTCTGGCAGGGAAAAGACAATGTACTGGCAACTCAGTTGTAGCCAAAGCAAATGAGAGACAAAACCAAAGAGAGAAAATACATCTTAAAGGAGGCAAAAATAACTAGGCCCAAAATTTTTTCTTGATCTGTTGCTTTTGCAATGGTGCAGTAGGCAATTCAGGCATCTCTGAGCACCTAGAAAGAGAATTCAATAATGAAACAGCCCTGGCCTCAGCAGCAGCCAGCAGCTGAGAATGGCAGCAATCATTTGTTGGCACCTGAAATCCAGATCAATGCATCCCACACTGGGTGAGCTATAGGGGCATGGAGGGACTGGAATCTTAATTGAAGCTCATGACAAGAATGAAGTACCCAGGCTAGAGTTACAAGTTTCTCTCTCCCATTACTGTTAAAAGTTGGAACAGTAAAAAGTCACGTTCTCTCCTCTGTCTCTACCTGTGGAAGAAGAGGGAACATCCACAGAAAGTTTCCTCTGGAGCATCCCTCAGCCCCTCCTGTTACTTCCTGAGCAGAAGCCCTTAGCATGGGTTTCCATGGGTCTCCTGAGTATTTATTTCTGCTGCTGCTTAATTGAAAGTTAAATACAAATCTTAGTTCTCTTTCAGACTCCTGAACTGTCACATTCCTGTCTTACCCCCAGAGCTGAAGGAGCAATTTAAAAGGCTTAACTACATGCTAGCATCATTTCTGTTTTGATGTGTTATTGCTAATTTGCATCCTCATTCCCTTACCTTCAAGTTTAATAGAAGACAAGAGCTATTCCCTTTTATCCCATTTTCTTTTATTTCTCCTCTTATTTTATTTTTTTTTAAAGGAGAAAGACATAAAGAAGGCAAAAAAATAAATGCAAATACTGAAACAGCTCCAGATGAAAGGCAGTAAAATGACTGCCTGCTGCTCCCTCTTGAACTGACTGGCAGCAACTTGGAGTTTCTCCTGTTGGAATCTGTGGGACTCCTCTCTCTGCACTGCTGGATCCTTTTAACTCCATCAGGTCTGGCCAGGAGACACAGCTGCAGCAGCAGCAGGTTTCTCAAGAGATTTGAAGACAGAACAAGATGAGAAAGGGGTGTTCCTTGAACTTTTCCAGGAGTATAGTAAGTCCAACCCAGCTGCTATCTCACCCTCCCTGATTTGAAAGGGCTGTAGGACATGCAAGGACTAAGGGGGTGTCATCTATTCTTTCCTCATCACCTTCCTGGTCTGTTCCTTCAATCCTTTTCTAGGAAATCTGAGGAAGAACGAGCTGGCCTTTGTAAAATGATACTAAGGAAAAGTTGCAGCAGCATTGAGAACAGAACAGAAAAGCTACATTTCACATCTCCTGAAGTGTCCTAAGCTACACAGTACATCTTGTATGTGCTTGTGTCTGGAGTCTTGGAAAAATATGATCTGTGCGAGATGTGAGCTATGAAACCCTGTAATGGGGAAATGTTCACATGGCTCCCAGGAAAGCTCTCAGCACCTGGGCTTTGAATCTGCCTGGTCAGTCCTGTTCCAGCCATGTCTTTCCTGTCTGCATGGCAGTGTGAGTGCAGCCAGAAAAGCATGAAAGCTGAGCACACTCACCTGGGGTTTAGTAATGTCTCTTGGCCACCTGTAGGGTGTTTAAAAGCCAGGAGAAAGTTCACATTAGTTGTTAGGCTGCTGCTTCAGCATGAAAAGCAGCCACAGCTCACGTTGAATTTGTGGGAGAGCATGAAGGTTTCTGAGGAGCTTTCTCCCATTAGCACGGTCTGGTCTCGTGGGGTGGAGAGACAAGGGAGTAGCTGCACATCCCCAGCTCTGCTCTCTTGACAGACCTGCTTCTGAGCTGACACCAGCGCTACCCACATCAGAGATGTCTGCTCAAACAGTGTTGTCCTTTCCCTCCTCTGCGTTTGTGTTTGACCCTCCTGCTGCCCGGGCTGGCTGTGCCGCCCTCCGTGCACAGGGAGGGATACGTGATTCCCAATGCACGGCGTGTGCCTCCAGCCCGGAGAGCCCCGCAGGCCAGGGATTCGAGAGCTCTGTGACCTCGTTCACGCCAGCGGGGCTCAAATTAAACAGAGCACAGCTGCTCTTGGCTGAACGCTAACTCTCTGGGGCTCCGGACTAACATCGGGGGGAGCGAAGAGACAGCAACCCCGGGCCACAGCACGGCATGCAGGTTAAGCCAGGCACAAATACGAGAGGCAGTGAGGGCACCTCTGCCTTTGGATCGAATCCTCCCTGCCTGCGCCGTCCGTCCATGCAGAGTCCAGCTTTCACACTGGTGAAACAGAGCCCTGTTTAGAAATGCAGCTGCAGCCATCACTGGGGTGTTTCCACGAGCACAAATATTCCTTTGACAGTATGTCTGTACCGAGTTAACTGGCAACAGAACTGCTGTTCTCTCCAGTTTTAGTGAAATATGTGAGTCCCTTCATTTAGGACTTTGAGCCACAGAAGCAGCCCTGCTGCCCAAGGTTTCCAGTCTGCAATGCCCAGTTCGTGCCATTCCATTTCCCTTTTGCCCCTATGGGGGCATAGTCCCTCTCCTCTCCTCTCCTCTCCTCTCCTCTCCTCTCCTCTCCTCTCCTCTCCTCTCCTCTCCTCTCCTCTCCTCTCCTCTCCTCTCCTCTCCTCTCCTCTCCTCTCCTCTCCTCCTCTCCTCTCCTCTCTCCTCTCCTCTCCTCTCCTCTCCTCTCCTCCTCTCCCTCTCCTCTCCTCTCTCTCCTCTCCTCTCCTCTCCTCTCCTCCTCTCCTCTCCTCTCCTCTCCTCTCCTCTCCTCTCCTCTCCTCTCCTCTCCTCTCCTCTCCTCTCCTCTCCTCTCCTCTCCTCTCCTCTCCTCTCCTCTCCTCTCCTCTCCTCTCCTCTCCTCTCCTCTCCTCTCCTCTCCTCTCCTCTCCTCTCCTCTCCTCTCCTCTCCTCTCTCTCCTCTCCTCTCCTCTCCTCTCCTCTCCTCTCCTCTCCTCTCCTCTCCTCTCCTCTCCTCTCCCTTTCCCAAAACCTCTGGGTCCCCTCTCTCAAATTTTCCCAGGTCAGTCCCTGTGACCTTACACAGCATCATCCCTTGTCTTTTTTCTTTGTGGCTAATAAAGGGGATTTTACTGACTGCCTTTGCTACCTATTGAAAACCATGTATTACTGCTACAATGAGATTTTTGTTTGGTTTTTCTTTTTTCTTTTTTTGTTTTTTCTTTTTTTAATTGAGCTAATGGAAAAGAGAAAAAACCAAAACATTCATTTGCTCACTGAAAACTCAGGAAATCTAAACCTAAGGTATCCTTAAGGCACCAGGAGATGAGATATAAATTAAACAAATTACCCCAAACTCTTTCCTGACACAGCTCTAAGAAGTCTGATGCACACAAGGGAGGAAAATTAAGGGATGACAGCATGTCTATTTTCTTTGCCTTGTATAACCACGGTTGAAATCAGAAATGATGTTCCATCAGAAACTTCCTCAACAAAGAAACAACTCCTAAGTATTCCTCCAGACTGTTCTCCAAACATATCTAATTTATTTTTTTTTCCTTAAGAAGGGGGAAAGAGGAAGGTGTAATCCAAGAAGAAAAACACACTGGTGCCTGGGACAAAATATGACTCCCAGACTGTGTCTCTGCTGGCCTTCTACAAGTTCTTGCTTGTTTAAAAAATTGAGCTCTGTTAATTGCCTGGTGGGCCTTGGGAAACTTTCTGAGCTAATTCTATAGCCACTTACAGCCCCACAATACAGAAGTGCTTGTGTTCCATATGGGGTGGTGGGGATCAGTGAAAACAGAGCTCCAAGCCCCAGGAATCCAGCTGGCAGCAGCCAGCCTAGGAGATGTGGGAGATGGTTTGGAAGAGCAGGTGGGAGCTGTTTTATCTCTTGCAGCCAGTGAAGGATCTGGGTGGCTCCAACAAACCAACTGCTCCTCTCATAATGCCTTATTTTCTTTAGCTTGTGGTTGAGACACCAGGTATCTTTGTTTGAGTTGTTGATCCTCGTGTGCCTGTGTCTGCTAATGAGCTCAGAGGCCTTGTCCCATCACTTTCCTCTGTCTGACATTGTACTACACAAAGTCATTTTTCTGAATTGGGGATGCACACACTGGAGGAAGACACAAAATGCCAGTCTTCAGTTAGGCAGAAAGGCTTCTAAATGGTGTGCAAGAGGTGCCTTCCTTGCAGACACTTGCCAAGCAATGGTGGGTCATGGTCTCTCTTATTTTCTGGGCAGCAGGAGACTGGGAACAGTACTGCTCCCTCCTGGCAATGCAGTGTGCTGAACCCTTGACCACCACTTGCTTAAGGGATGCTTTTTACTCCATGTTCTCTCATTAATTATTCATTGTTATGTCATGTAATGACTGTCTTGATCACTATGAATTCATCTGGGGCTAATGTCCATGTCACAGCCACTGCAACAGGAGACAATAAAGCAAAGCAAACCAACCAGCCAGACAAATTTTTTTCTCTCTTTATTTATTTGTATGTAATTGATTTGCAGTTGGTTGATTTTTCAATTTGGGTTTTTGAGGTTGATTTGCAGTTACTAATTTTTTTCTTTTTTGTTTTGTTTCTTTTTTTAAAAAAAAGGATTCTAATTTACATGTCTGTGACTCCCTGCTGAGGATTCATCAGACAAATAAATCTTTCCTTCCATTTTTATTTTTTTTAAGTAGAGTTATTTCCAACAGCCAGAATCAAGGACTCAGAGGACTAAATCTTTAGGACCAGATTTTTTTCCAAAGTAGGTTATCTTCCAATTGAAGTACTACAACAAACAGCAGAACTTCACAACACTGCAGTGCACAGACACCCCGACTGCTCTGGAAATGCACTCTTCTGGCAGTCATGCTGGTGAAGATGTCAGACTAATTGCTGTGTCCATAGAGTGCTTTCTATTATGCAGCACAAGAATCCTTTTGTCAGCACTGCCAAGCAATATCTGATTGATCAGACCATTTCTCAGAATGAGAGGCAACAAAAACAACTTCTTTTTGATGGAAACTCCACAGAAATGCAATCTATACCAGAGTGTTTTGTCATAAGGTTGCCTTTCCACTACAAGTTTGACCAGGGCAATGCAAACCTGTATTTAACTGGCAATGTTTTCTAGTCTTTGCAGCACTTAGCTGCTTAAAAATGGTAACAAACCAAAAACTAAGTGGAAGTAAAAGGTTTGGCATTATATAGCAACTCCCCAAGTATTTATCTGTATATGTTTATATATATATTTTATATATGTTTATTCTGATATACATGGGAAGAATCTTTCAGAACATTGCACTGAATAGGTGCTGCTAGTTAAACTGTAGTGAGGCAAGGTGTTTGATTAGCTGGTATAGTCTGCCTCCTTAATTTTCTGAAACATTTTCTCCACATTTTCCAAAGGGGAGTGGAACTCTGTTCCATTCTCTTTTTCAGCCTTTTTCCTTTTCACTATGAAAGTGGTGGCTGGCTGTATGTGCTGGGTGGATAGACCTCTGAATGAACATCTCCCAGCAATGAGTGAATGGATGATAAAACTTGTGTGTGAGCCCATTGTTTTAGAGGAAAATGGAAACAGCAATACATGGAACCTCAGCACTGACAAGGGCAAAGCTGAGATTTAATCCTTCATGCTAAGGTCGTGCTACCCACACACAGGAGGCTGCTGACCCATGGATCAGCTGTATAGAACACTACCTGCTGATGGGTGTTGTGTGTTTGGATGTCAGGAATGGTTCTGCCCTGAGGCTGAGGCAAGCTCAGATCTTCGCAGTGCTTCCTTGAGCTTGATCTGTGCTGCAAAATCCAGATGATGCAGGGCAAAGTTGGTGGTCCTGAAAGTCACAACATTGGACCTCAATGTCACAACTGCCCAACAGGTCAGTGCCTCATGCATACATTTGCTGCTTTCTCTTGTGAAACTGGGAGTGAAACAGTGGGAACTCTGCCTTAAGCAAGGCAGTGTGGGACTCTCCAAAGTTATTTGGGATTTAGGATTGGGTGGTCCTCAGTGGTCCTTTCTATTCAAAATTCCAGCTTGGCAGGGATTATGAGTCATTACCAAGAAATCCACTCCCATTTGACACCCATTAGGTCCTCAAAATACAGCCTCCAGTCTAAACAGAGCAAGCAGAAACAAGAATAAAAGATACAAGCATCAAAACACTGAACTGCTTTTTGCATTTTGTGGGTGTAAGGAAATCCCCATGGAGCAGCTGAAGTTTTTGTAAAAATAGTCTTAGCAATACATTGCTGGTAAAGAGCTTTCTGTGATATATAGGGTATGAGAGGCTGCAGCACAGTGGACATAATTCACTACTTCTGCTTGGAAATAAATCCTACTCCAAGTGGCATGAAATGAAGGTAGGAAAAGGCAGGGAGAGTGGAGATATTTCAAGGAACAGAAAAGGGATAATTGCATTTCAGGTCTGATTTTGTCTTAATTCAGCTTATATTTTACAGACTCAGACAGTCCTTCACTGACCCTGTTGGGTCACAAGGTGTTAAATTTCTTGCAGACAAGATAAAGGAGATATTGCAAAGTGGCCTACATTAAGAGAGGCTGGACTGTGTAGTTGTTGTCTATATTCTGAGGATGTGGATTTGTGGAGTTTTTTCTGCAGCAGACCCCTTGTGTAAGTTTGGACAAGACAAACTTTCTTTTTCCACCCCCTCCTTTTAGGTTAGGGACTATTTCTCATCAGCTTTGTGCAGAGCTCCTGGCACACAGCAGCTCTGATTTTGGTGAAGGTCCTTAACTGCAGAACAAGAGGTGTGAGAGGAGCATACACATAGTAAATGTCATTTTTCTGAGTAGTGTGATCATAGATATTGTACACTTAATTCACTCTCTCCAAGCATAAGCATTAGGAACATTTTAAATATCCTGGAAGTAAGTGAAACATTCCCAGAGGTCTAGCAGACATGGCACAGGACCTGTGGGAGACCCTGGGACAGCATCTAGAAGCCAGGGAGAATACTGCAGGGCATCCCAGATGGCTTTAGATGCCTGCAGTGAGAGAGAGGAACAGATCTCTGGAGTCTTTCCTCATTGAGCTGGTTTGAAGGCCTCTGTACACTGAATCAGCATAGACTTCTTTCCCTCCCTACAAGAGCATTTCCCTCCACTCCAGGGCTCCACACTGTGAACAAGGGTATGATTTGCAGTGCTAGCTCACCTTTGTTGTAGGGGAATCCTGCAGCCTAGGGCCAGGGTAAATGGGCACAGAGTGGAGCAGCAGTGGTGAGCACTCATTCTCTATGCAGTGACTTGTCCATGAACTTATGGGTCAAGCTAACCAGGACACCTTAAACATAAACTCTCTTTTTTTCCCCCCATGAACTTAACCAAAAGAAATAGTGCTGCTTTTTCAGTGCAACCACCAGAATAGAAGATACATGAAGAAAAAAAGTGGGTCTGTACCTCATCCTGTAAAGACAGAGGTGGACCTCAATCATCCAGACTTGCCATCATCTCTGTGTGATTGGCTAATCTTATGTCTAAGCTCAATAAAGAACAGAAAAAAGTACGCATAAAATGTGGATGTCATTTGACATATGTATATGAAATTAGTTAACGATCAATAATCCTTAAGGGAAAGAAATTAAAAGAGAAAGGGATTTAAGAATCGACATGGACATCCAAGTAAATCTGAAGGGAATAATTAGACATGAAATCTAACATTTTTTGCTACTCAAGTATATCTCCTGTAAATGTAAGTTAAGATGCAGATTGTCCCCAAGAACTATTTCCCTAACCATGTGGGTTAAAAAGCTCTCTAAAAGTTTGTCATCTACACAGAAAGGAAGACAACAAACTTTAGATTTCATCTTAGCATAAATAGATAAAATATAGTTTTCTTTCTATTTTGTCACCCCTGTCTTTATATCTCTTTCTAACTATAAAGTCTCTCTTAGATTTTGTAAATATTTTTAATTTCCTTTTGCCTTCAAGGCCTGCTTTGAGTATAGCTAATGCATAGAGTGGTCTGCTCCAACAGATGGTGTAAGTCATGCAGGCCAGCTCCTCATCCAGCCTCAGAGTCCCAGTACTCAGTGGAAAGCTTTGCACATCAGAGAGAATTCCCTGCAGCATGACAAAAAAAAAAAAGGGAGAAACCATGGAGATGGAATCTCTCTCCTTGTGGTTTGTTTTGTTGTTTTTTTTTTTTTTCATATCTGTGAGGCATTATTTGCAGCTTTGAAATCATATACAAATATTTCCCAATAACAATTAAGAATCCATGAAGTAAATTTATTGCCAGACAAGGTCATCAAACCAAATGCAGTCAGTAGATTTTAAAATGAATTTATGTTTGTAGGGCCATTGACAACATTTACAGTTTTATTAACCCAATGCAAGGGAAGTTGAATTTCACTTGCACAGGTTCAGGAGGAGTTATGGCCTTTCATTCACACAAAAATAGAATGGTTCAAATGCATTAGATTGCTTTCATGACGAAGTAACTGAAGCTATTGGATCACTGTGAAAATCAGTGTATCCATATAACGTTACACAGCTCTGCTTTTTCAGTGATAAAAATAAGATAAATTCCTTCTTGCATTGCATATTGATGAGCAGAATTCAAAAGAAATGACTTGTGTTTTCCTTACAGTGGCAAAAAGACAGTGACTGTAATGAATTGCAGTTAGAGTTTAAGTATTTGTTTGATCCCTTAAACAAGGACCTTAACTCCAGAGCTTTTAACCTTTCTTAGCTATTAATGAAAGACATGTTTTTCAGCTGGGTAACTATTATGTGTGAATCATCCTAGGATAAAAATATGACACAGACTAGATGTTTCAGTAAACTGCTCATATTAATTCATTTGTAAGCCCATTGTCTGGAGCATGAGATACAACACTATGTCAATGAGAAAATATCACAAGTAATTAGTTTTGTTTGGTGATGATTTCAGCCACCTTTTTAGAAATCTCACCCTAAAATGTAGTGTTATGGCATGCAGGAAAATCATGGAGGGATGGACCATTCTAATCTCACCTCCCATTCTAATCTTTGCATTATAATATAAGAGTTGCATTTTCCTGAAAATAAGCTCTATTTGAACTGACAAATTTTAAACTATTTTGGTTATTTTTATTCCTGAAATATTACATGGTAGGCAATAGCACCACTTACCACAGTTACCTTTTTCCCCCTCAGAATTTTAGAATAGAAATGCACTGGATGTCGTATATGGTGTGCCACATATCACTGTGGTTTGTTTATGAAGATTTAAAGATACCCTGTGCATGGAATTACTTGGAAAACCCTATTTCACAATTTCCAAACAGCTCTGTATTTGGACATTTGTGATGGGATTAATGTTTCTTACCTTTGCCTTCTAAACAGTAAATGATTTCTGCAGCCTGGTTGCCTAGATTTGCTCTCCAGCCAATAGTGACTCTCAGATGCTGTCTTTGAAGAGGATGAATTGCCTTCCAGCATGGTTATATCTCTCCACCACTTTTATGGGCAATAGAAGAAACCCAAGTTTCCAGACGCCTGGCTGAACTGCCTGGTTTTACCTGAAAGACTGATTTAGGTACAGACATACTCAAGAATAACAGTGTGCCACTTCAGTTTAATGTGGTCTGCTTGGACAGTGAATTTAGTGGAATGAAAGCAAAGCACTGAGTAAGCAAGCCCACATACAGATTATGGGGAAAAAAGTACTAATTTTCATATCATCAATGTGTTCTATATTAAACCTCGTTACCTTACAAGCAGCAAGTGCACAAACTGCCCCACTGGAGTGTTACTATGACTGTAAGTCAACAGTTTGTTAAAATACCACAGATTGCTGGTGGTGGATCATGTACTTTTATTCACAGATTTGTTCCAGAATACTTCCTACACTTCAAATGTACATTCTAGTTGAATGTGGTTTAATTTTCAGCTGGAGGTATGTCCAGAATGCTAGAGTGACATTTTTGCATGTAGTTGCTAAGAGTTAGAGTTCATATTCTCAAAGGTATTTCCATTCAAATGACCAGAAGCTACTGGACTGAGTACTTTGAGGACCTGGAGATAAGTCCCATGATCTAAAAAAGAGGCCCTTAAGATATTAAGCTTCATTGGGTGTAAGTGGAATAGAGGTTTCTGAATTCTCTTGATAAAGATACCTGGGTTGCAAAGCTTGTGTTGGCATGCTGAAATATTTTTTTTTAATTTTGGTTTAGCTGATTCATAAAGCATAAATTCAAGGAATGAAGAAGACATGCACCTCTTTTCTCTACCATTTTATATCTTGTTCTATGCAATTATAAGTCATCTGATGGTAACAAAGACTCATTCTAGAAAGTAGAGAGTGTCTTCTCAAAATATCATCTATGGGTATGGAGTTTGTGTCTGATATTACACTCTTCCATAAAGCAGCTGTAATTCCAGTTGTATATGTATACCCACATATATATACATATATGCTTTTTCACTTCTTAGCACTTTTCAAGCTAGATTTCTGTCACTTGACCTTATTAATATGAATGAAAATAGTAAAATTACTATGAATGCAAATTTTACTTTGTTTAAGCTCACCTCCATCAGCAAGAAACTCATGCATGATTAATTTAGGCTCTATCCAAAGAAAGGTGGGATAGCCAGCTTTACTCCTATTCCTACTGCTGTTTGCTGTTTTTAATGAAAGATTTATCAACAGTGTTGAAACAAATGTCAATTTGACACTTTTCCTGACAAATTTCAGATAGGATACTCTAAGGCACATCCTGTCTTCACTGTAGAAAGAAATACTCTCTTAGTGGGATTTATCTGAAGATCATGTGGGTAGTTATTGTCATCCAAATTTAAAATCAAATTAACCTTGTCAAGCTTTATGAGCAAAGCCTTACATTCCTTTCTGATTTTTATCTCTTATCGCTCTCAGATATTCAGGTCTCGCGGATTAAAAGGCCATTAGGAATCATCAGGACATCTTGTGTAAGCAATTTTACTTCCTCCACAGACATCCATCAACGTTATTTTCTTCGTTGTTCTGCTCATGTTTTGCATATTTTGCTCTAATGGAGGCAAAATTTGCACCTAAGCTTGATGGGAATACTCATTGAAAAAAACCTACTCTGTGCAAAGTAACAGAAATAATCACAAATTAGAGTAGAAAAATAAGATCCTCCATAAATCTCATTTTCAGGCACGTGTTCAACCTCTGCTGGCCTACTGATCTGTGAAATTTCTGGAACTCCCTGTGTACCTCTCCATACCTTATTTCAAAAACCCACCCTGACAGAGCTCAGTCTACTGTCATTGCATTAGCCAGAGTTTAAGTGTGCAAGTGTGGACCATCTGCCATGCTACAATATTTTTAGTGCTTAAATGTGACTATTTGCATGAGCCATTAGTGTGTTTAGCTGGAAAGAAACAGTATTTTGTATTTTGTATTTTGTATTTTTGTATTTTTTACTTTTCCTTGAAGCAGTTTGATGCATGCTTGCCCCTGCAGGAAAGGTGATCTGAAGGTCTGGCAGCATCTCTCCACAGTTAGTGATGCATTGCACACTTTCCTTCAGAATTCTGTTCCAAATAATGCTATTTCACATCCTCCTGATGCTCCCTGGTTTAAATTTAATTTGTATGCAGTTTGCGTCACTTAGGAGCAAGGGGAAAGAAACTGCACAGTTGTAGTACATGATAATAATGCTTTTCTCCCACTTTTTTTCTGTCTTGACTAACTGAACTAGAAATACTCTGGGAAAAGTAATGATTCTTAGCATGTTTATTCACACTGGTCAATACCCTACATGACACATGTTCTGGGACTACCAGAAAATATTCCGTGAAAAGCTGGGAAAAGGAAGAATTGTTGCCTAGTCTATACTGCCTATACTGACAAGGTCTCATTTAGCTATGAAGGGAAGCCAAGGTCATTAATTCAGAGATACACAACTGAATTGTAGCCACTGCTCTTTAGTCAAATGGAAGTTAGGTGAGATCAATCTGTCCAGAATGTCTCCTTCCCCACTATTTAGATATAAACCAGCAGATTTTGTGCTTGGCTGGTCTTTCAAATTTGCAGTGGGAACTTTTTCCCTCTAAAGCTATTCACTGTGTCTTGTGGTGGAAACTGACAGCTCATCTCGATCCTGTGTGGAATTAGAAGTAGCATGACATTCCCCAAGGTTATAACAAAGCCTCTATGAAAACACAAACACATCATCAGGGCTGGCACAAAACTAAGGCCTTATTTGATCCTTTTGAGTAATTTCTGCTTTGTCTGTGAATCTGGCTTTTTCTGGACAGCCATGCTTGTGGATGTGCCACAAATGTCAGACAGAGGACATGGAGAGCTGGGCCATGGTAGTGGGGAAAATATACTGAACTACTGGGTCCCCTGATGCTATTGTTCCTCAGAAATACTATTTTTCTATCTAACTATGCAGTTAACCAACTCTCAGTTTTTCTTTTCATCTGACCCATGATTGTATAGGTACACCATTTTGCCTTTTTATTTTTTTTATAGATAACCATCTCTAGTGTGGAAGTGAAAGAGCTGAGCTGGTGAAGTGCCATTCAGCAGATAATTTGCTTTCTCACTTCACTTTAAACCTTGCCCTGTTTGCCTTGTTGAATATTTTATGATGTTCCCGATCTCTTTTTAAAAGGAGATTTGCTGTTTTATTTATTTGCATGCGACTGATCAGTGCTCAGTTTTGTAAAACTTAGCTTATCTCAAAAAGTCTCCTTCAAGAGCAGGTCCTTGATACACAGTGGGTCCTTGATACTGTAGCTGTTCATCCCAAGATACTGGAGTTCAATCTTCCTTTGTGTCCCACAGTGTCAGACTGACAGCTCTGTACTAAATCTTGTTTGTGCCCATTACAGAATTAAAGTACTTAAAGCAAAACAGAGATACATTGTCTGTCCATGAAAAGTCCAGTGAGTGACCTGCTGTGACTGCATTTTGCACATTCTTGGTAAGATGCTGGCCACTACTACTAAGTCTATTTCAAGTGTCAGGCAAACAAGAGCATTAAATTAATTTTATAGAAGTTTCCTGGGCGATGCTTCTCAACTTGGAAGACATATTTTCCACACAATCTTCTGCAGACAAATCTGCTCTGTCAACCCACACTTTGTAATAAGTATATTTTCTGTATTTTATTCATGAGCCATATTTTTCTGATTAATAAGGGGGTGTGGAAATGTACAAGGAAGAAAGTCTACCTTTTGACATCCTATATCAGTTCCATTTCAAATAGCATTTTTTGTCTCCACAGCAATTTAAAGAGCTTTCAATGATTAAGATTAGCAAATATGCTTCTGTAAATTTTATAGTGAACATCTCTGTGCTTCTCCATAGTCAGATTGCTGAAGGAAGGGAAGACAACAGACAAATACCATCAAGCAAACTCTGAGCAAGCAACTGAGACCATAAACAGGCAGTGACCAGAACTTGACTTCTTTTTCTACACAGTCTGCAACTGTGCTCTGATGATGCACCTAATTTCTGACCTGGGAAACCATTTGCAATTATACCAGTTTAGGTCTGTTTCAAAAACAGCTTTCTTCATGCACTGCCTGCAATGGTATTTGGGAATCTTTATTTCATTTGTATTTTTAGTCAAAGCCATAATTCTTGTAAAATCACAAGTGAAATATTGAGATAACACTTGTCTATACCTACTGAATGTTTCCAGACCAGATATGAAGAACAGCAAAGCAAAGGTTTTGATTAAGTAAAATTAATTTATTGAGGCAAATGCAGACAAATCTCACCACTACAATTTTCCAAACAAGAAGACAATGTCTAAAAAATAATAAAAAGAGGTGTTAAAATCAACCACTTGCACTTGGTAATCGGTTAACCTCTGTAGGTCTTCCCAGGTTAGTCAGCAAAGTCTGGCAACCGAGATCCCTCTGCAATAGCTACAACTTTGTAGGAATCAGATCAGCAATTCCAGGGTGGACGCATTAGTATCTCAGGTCTGTCTGTGGAAATAGCAGGGCACAGCAAAGAAGGGTATAAACTTACAGCAGGTGATATACTTTGTGCTGACACTTATAGGAATATTGTCCATATAGTAGTATTCAGAAGAAAAAAAAAAATTAAAGCCCATTTGACTCCATTCAAACCTCATGATGGATGCTTCTTCAGAACAAATGTAGCTTTTATTCAGTTCAGTTTATTTCCATTTTCCAGAGGCTGTGCACGGATTTAATGCAGTTTACCTAATCCATTATAGATGCACTTGGTTTTTAAAGCTGGATTTAACCTTCCTCAATGTCACTGTGTCAATAAATGCTCCAGCCACAGGGGCATTTACAAGAAAAATGATAATATGGGGCAGGCCAGCCTCACTTTACAGCCTGTAGAGAGATAATGGTTACATATGTAATGTTAAATGCCATGAATTGGTCTGCTTAGAAGAGCTCTCTCACTTCATTGACTATGGAAAAAGACTGAGCAGACTGATTTCCTCTATTTTTGCCTAAATTAGCCTTTGGAAGTACCCTGCAGTCTGCATGCTCATATCTTAATGTACACACATAGGTTACTTCATTTTGAAAGTAAATAGTCTCTCTATGGATCTGTTGGCACTAGTATAATAAAATAAAGCAACTCACAACTGCATTGAATGAAAGAGTATAACTACTGAAGAGATAAACAAATTATTCTGTGCTTTCTGGAAATGTAATAGCTCTCAGGACTCCAGCTGAAAACCTTTTAAGATGTTTGGCAACAATATTTTCTGCTTCTATTTACCCTAAGCCCATTAGCTGCATTAATAATGAAAGAGGAGAAAATAGAAACTAAGTCAGTCTTTGCCTTCCTGAAGACATTGATTGCACTTCTGTAACAGTTTATTCTTGACCTTATATAAACTTGTCCTGTCCTGAGGGTTGGAATCTGAAGATTAGGGAAGGTTGACATTTCTGTACCAAATATCAGCTAGTTCAGTCTTCACTGATCTGGAGAAGAAAGGATCTGATTCCCATCACTCTGGGCACTGAGTTACTGACTCTTAGAGGTAGAGCACATCTTCCTTGGCTCACCAGCTGGGTTTATTTTATTTTTTTAATTACATTTATATGCCTGTAAATGCTTAGGAGCATATGGACACCTCTCTGAGACTGTGGATTTCTGCCCAGAATTACTGCTAGAAACCCATTTTTTCACCTGTTTTTCTCCTGCAATGTTGCTGAATTCCCATAATTTCTATTTTGTGACTCCTGTTTTCTCAGTCACACACTTAGATACTGAGTAAGAAGTTCATGCTTGTTATAAGCATTAGGATATTATTGCATTGATGTCATCACTGCAGGGACTTGTCCTTGCCTTTTGCTGTCATATAATCTGCAGTTTTAACTCACATCCAAGAAGAAAAAGCAGAAAACAGCTATAAGCATATTCTTGAGACTCTGAGCTATAAAGGTAAAATATATATAAAATTGGACAAGAGAAGAAATACTTCTTCCAGCCAAGATCTAAGTTTTTTCTTCCAAAAACATGGTAGTTCATAAGCTAAGTGACACCAAGAAATCCATATATTGCTGGACCTTAGACACTTTTCTGATATTGCTTTCTAGCTCCTCAAAAACTCCAATTCAATGGCTCTGCTCTTTCCTCTCAAGTTGCATCTGGCTGACTTTCTTGTCTGGCATGCAAAAGACTTCTCAGATCTTGCTAGACGATATTTAGTCAGGTCTTGCACCAGAACTTTGAAAAGGGAGCATAACCTTCTTCCCTCCACAGAATGAGACTAGCCCAACATGGAACAGAGGTGGTGACAAGTTATGCTGAGTAAAGCTTCCCTCATACTTCAGCAGGTGGATACTTTCTAACTACTGGTATAATCTGGTCAGTGAGATGCAGCAGATGTGACTATCATGGAAAGACTTTGAAGACTATGTCTCCCTCAAAAGAGAAACTGGACATATCTGTGCTTTCAGTGATGATGCTTTGTGGGGTGTGTGGGATGCTTTTGTCCCTGATGCCATGAGGAACTCTGAGATGTCAGGTGTGATGTCCCCAGTAGCTGAAGGTAGCAGAACCTAGATGCACCTCTCCAAAGCTGGGAGATGTGAGTGCTCAGAGAATAGTGGTGGCTGCAGTCAACTTATGTCCCTGGTGCATGGGAGATCCCAACACCACATCACAGAGTCCATCTCCCCAGGGCCTTTGATGATGGTTGTGAGAAAATAGCAAAGAGATTACTGATAGCAACTGTCTTCTCAGTCACTGGTGCCCTCCCCTGCCCACTCAGGGCCTTCCAGTGCCTTGTCCACCAGGTCTTCAATGGCTTCCATGCTTCACAGCACCCCTGGCACAGACCAGTACTACCCAGTGCCTCTGCTTGAAGGAAACACTTTCTGGGCACTTTCCCAGGCTTCTCACTCTGTCCAACGTCCTCTCACAAGGAAGTCCCATAGGATGCACCAAGCTACCCTCAGACCCTGGTGACTGGAAGCCAGGCTGGTGGTTTTGGTGCCATCCATGGCTCTCCAGCTGCCTGGTCTCCTATGTCTCCTTATCTGGCAGAGCGTGCACTCTGCAGCAGGTTACTCACAGCCCAGTGTGATTAACGTGGCTGGGAACTCTCTGGCACAATGTCCTGAGAGTGCCAAGGAGTCTAATACCTGCAAATATATTTATCTTCCTTTGAATATTTCATCAACTTGGAATTCATGAACTGGATCTTTTACACTGAAGTTTTATGAATTATGTACCAGAATTGATGAGTTTCTACTTTGCCTGTATTTTACTTCGTCTCAAAGCCACAGTGGAGATCACAGCCCATAAAAGCTGCTGCAGCAATTAGAGATCAAATGGCATTGAAGGAGGCAGGCATGTGAGACCCAGAGTATTCCCCCGATTCATGGCCCAGGAAGAAAGCTTTACTTAGTTGTAGTTTCCCTTCTCATTTTGCTGTATTTCAGCCTCCCTCTCCTGTCTGCCTCCTGTCATGGTGAACATGGGGTCTCTGGGAGCTGACTCGCCACTGCTACTCATCAAACACACCTTCCTGCCTTTACCTGTGACACCAACGTGGATGCCTGCTGTTCCTGCTGGGAAAGGACTCTTGTATCCTCCTTGCTGGCACTAACTATGCTGGTAGCCTTCAATTGGTTAGTTTTTAGTCTTTTTCAAGGAAGAAATAAGAGTTATGGCTGAAGAACACTTATGTTACATTACAATGGGTTAGGTTTTGTATTATTATTATATTACATTTCCAGAGTGCTTGTGGCTTAGCTATTAACAACCCACCATCTTCAGTATCAGGTACTGAAGATCTATAACCTTCCAGTTCTGCATTTAAAGTGTTTAGCTGAGGTCACAATCCCCCCTGTGCACAGTGGAGGTGGGAGGGAAGAGAAACAGGCACAGTTACAAAATGTTAATTGTGCAGCTTGTTGTGCTAGCAGAAGGCATCCTGGTACTGTGCTGATGAGAGCAGTATAAAAACTGCCCAGATAGAAGTGAAGCTTCCATCACTCCCCTGCTCCTCCCCTCTCACCTGAATCCCTTTTGCAGGCTGCTGCATTGTCTCCTATGAGAACCAATGAGACAGAATTTTGAGTGGAGTTTAATTAAAACTGAGATCAGAGGCATGAGAGGCTCTTGCAGGCTGGTACATAAAGATGTGCCAAATGATTTGTAGCAAAGTAAAAGAAAGCATTCAGTCTAGATTTTTTTTTTTTTATCACAGGTTTTGCTGTTGGGAACTCAAATCTTCTCATATGTCCCCCCAAATATATAAGTCAAATAAACTGAAATCCAGATTACAGTTAAAGAGTAAGTGGATTCCTTATAAATATTTCTTCTTGTATTCTTCTTGCTTCCCAGAGCTATGCCAAACTCATTGAGTCCCATGCAACTCAAGGGGGGCTTGCTGACTTCTTCAGCTATCTGCATAAGTCCTGTTTCTCACAGAGGACAGCTCTTTATATCCCAAGGATTCCTTTCTCTTCCAAGCCCTAAAGTGGGATTCTGACTTCCTGCAGTGCTAGACCAGTTATCATAGGAAGACAACTTCATTGCAGCTTCAGACCAATCAGTTTTGCAAGGAAATGTACCTTTCTGGATGTTGCACTGCCTCACAGGCCTGAAAATCAGCTTAAGCAAGAGGATGCACACCTGGAGGCTCTAGTACTGAGCCATAATATCTCACTGGGGCTTGAGATGGTCAGCAGAGACTTCTCTGCTTTTAGGATTGAGTTCAGGATCTCAGCATGGATTCAATATTCTGAAAATGCTGTACTGTTATTAGTGTGGCCCAGCCACCTAATTTTTTTTCTTTTGCTACTGACTGGGATAAAATAAAGGAGAGAAGATGATTGCAAAAGAAGCTGGGTAGTTTTTTGCTTAAAATGCAAACTTCTCTTCCTAGAACAAGTCTTTAAACAAAGGATGACAAAAGTGAAATCCATCTGCATTACAATACTAATGAGTCTTGTAGGAATTGGTTCTTACATGGCCAAAGTCAAGCCACCTTTGAGAAATAATTGACTGAAAATAGACAAAAACACCTCTTAAGTTGAGTCCAATAACAATAGTATGGTACTGAATCTATCCCCTAGGTGATGATGCAGCAAGCAGATGTATTAAAGCCTCCAAGCTTCTGCTTGGCTACTGCAGTGAATACCCACACTGAAGAATATCAGAGACTCATGGCAAGGTATGTTACTTGGTCAGCTTTTCAGTCCAGCCTCAAGTTAGGATGTGGCTCAGGTAAAACAGAATTTACAACTTGCCCCCAGACCCTGGACAGTTTTTTTCATATGCAACTGTTAAATTACTGGTGTGGCACTGATTGTACTGCAAAAATTACCTCTGAGTAGCTTATATGTGCTTTCTGCATTGAGTTTGGGGTGCTTACTTGGCAGGCAGCCCTTATTGAGCTGCTCTGTGCCATGGACAAATGCATGCAGAGCATGTACTTTCAGAACATTATTGTCCTGTAGTTCTATGCTACAACTCAAATCAAGTTCCTAAAATTTAATGGATGAGACTGTGTGAGCACATAGTTCCCAGCTCCCCAGTTCTTCCACAGAGAGCCTTAAGTCATAGTCCATGTGTGTCTTGTGCTGCAGAAAGCCCTGAGCAGCAAGATGAACAGCAGTTTTAAATGTACACGAGCAACATAAGCAAAGTAAAAAATAAGCATAAAACACTGTCTTAATAAAATGTAACCAAGCAATTGACAGTAAGCTAGTCAGAAAGATGAGGAATGTAAAGTTTTTGTCATTGCAGGACAAATGCCACTTTCTGTCTCAAATCTGGTGAATCCAGAAATGTATCAGCAACACCAGAGCCAAGGAGACCTTCCAGGCTGCTAATAAACATATAGCATAATAAGATAGCTTCCATTTTTTACTGTTATGGGAGAACAGTGAATATAAATTTCAGCTGGTGCACATAATAAAGGAATCTGAGTGCCACCACTGAGAAACACCAAAGAAAGATAAAATAATAAATTGCTGTAAAGATAAAACCCACCAGAAGGCAAATAAATGCCAGACTTAAAGACTGGAGTTCACAATGCTTTGTCTAGGTCTTTTTATACTCAGAAGAACAAAGTTATGTACTGAAGAAGGGGAGGAAAAGAAAAAGACAATGTAAAAATATATTACCTGATTCTGAGATAGTTAGAAGCAAGGTGAGAGTATTGGTAATGGGATCTTTGAGAAAAGGCGAAAGGAAAGTGCTCAAAAAGAAAGAAGAAAGAAAGCATAATGAATCCTGAAAAGCAATATTGTGAAAGAAAAGCAGCAGCTCTGGGGATTGTTAGCAATGAGTTATCATAAGGTATCTTGCAGACTCAGCCTTCTGTCTCTGCAGCTCTGCATGTGGTCAGAGCTGGAATAGCAAACAATTCTTGTCTTTTCATCAATTTAGAGACCATAAAATTACACTTATGACTAAATAATAGACTGTGCTTCCTTTCTTTATACCTAGGGCATATGCTGAGAGTGGTAAACTGCTGACAACAGGAGTAGATAGCTTAAGAGGCAAGCATCCAGAACACAGACAACTCATCTTGCTTCCTGTGAAGAAAGGATGTTGCCAATACCTTCCAGAGGGACTCTCCTCTGGACCACAGCAACCTTGAGATGCCCTTCTTCCCAGCCACATTCTGCTTGCCATGTTTTCTGGCAGTTGCTGCTGTTTCAGTATTTTAGGATGACTTTTCCTCCACAGGTGGGCAAAGTAAAGGTCCAGAGCTGGACTTCCTTTTTAAACTTTGCAAGAGCACATTATCTATCTGCCCCTTTACATACTGCTCCAACACCCTTGAAGTTCAACACTGGTCAACATAATAGAAGGATATGCTTAATACAGAGGGGAGAATGTCAGTAATTTGTTTATATCATGAAGCATGTTCCTTCTTGAACAAGTAGGATTTACTAAAAACCACCACAACAGGCAAAAAGACAGAAAAGTTTCTGCACAGCATGAGCTCCAGCTTTTTTTCCCCCTGTTTGAAGGTTTTTTTACCTAGGGACTATGCCCTATCTGGAGCTTTGCAAGGCACAAAGGGACATCTAATGGTTTGTTCATACATTGCAAGCAAACCCAGTGCTAGAATGGGTGTCGTGACAAATTTTTCCAGGCTTCTCCTTGCCAGATACTTATGTCTTTTCCTTAGGGTTTTCAGTCTATCAGCTCATTTCTTCTGGCATCCCATTCTGAAGAAAAAAAGAAATTTATATCTTATCTCCTTTCTCAAAACAGGGTTATAAAGAGAGAGACACTGAAATTTGGTGCTGCTGTGATAGAGACAAATGAGCTGGATCTTCATTCCTTAGCCCAGAAGTATCAGACCATTTCACCCTCAAGCCCTAAGATCCTACTTTGATCAGTAAAGATCATGTAGTCAGCTGGACTTGTGTCTGATTTCCAATCTTCTTACTGCAAGGAAAGGAAGCAGTAATTAAACCTGTGCCCACCCTGGTCTCAGAACAATGGTTAGTATTTTAGATTTTGTTCAAGGATGATTAAGAGGAGCTCTGTAAGGGCAAAATATCTTTTCATTAGTGCCTTTAGTAGAAGGATCAGCTAATGGATATTGTGTCACATGCATGCATACTGAACAGTTGTGGATAGTTACAGCACATACCCAATCATGAGATTAACCAATTCATGTCAGATCTGTCCTACATGCAAAGGAACTATGGGCATTTCAGCTCTGTTTGAAAAATTCATGGTTGTGAGCACTCAGCACCCTCCACACATGGCCTTTCCTTCCAATTCAAATACGACTTTCATAAAAGCCCTTATAAGACCCATTATTCTTTATATCCATCCTGTTCCTGTGATGTGTGATCAGCTGCTGAAGACCACAAGCTTTATAGGGCATCCAGTTTGCACCTCCTGGGAACAGAAGGTGTTGGCTGAAAGCAGTGGATAATGTGTGTTTGATTTGCCCTTTGTCAAGGTCGCACCTGGCTAACTGCCTCTGCAAGAATCTGGGTATCAGTAATTTGCAACATCCCCCTCTTCTCTGCAGATGAGTTTTTGTCCTTCCTTTGAAAGTTCTCTTGTGTGCTACGAACTATGTGGAGAGAAAGTGAGTGAAGGGGCCTCATTATTTTAAATGGGGCTTGACAGAACCTAACAAAGAGCATAAAACAGAGCAACTTTCACAGACAATAGCACCAAGGCACTTAAAGCAAGGCTGAGAACTCAATTACAGCCCATTACTGTCAGAGCTGTCTCCTGCTCTCTTTCCCTGTCCATTGGTTTCCACAAGACGAACTCACTGTTGGCAAAGGTCAATCTCTTCAGCTGCGGTGTTTTGGCTAGTGATTCCTATTAGCACAGGTCAGTGCTGATTCCAGCTTTCTCAGAAATATCAGGAGAAAAACAACTAAAGGAAAAGTGTGTTTTCCTCTTTGATGATACTGCTAAATGATAAAAGTCAGTCAATTGCAAGGTAAAAAGCAGTATGTTGTTATGCAGTGTTCTTGCAAAAAGGTTATGACAGGAGCCTGTAATACATTGTGAATACCTGCACACATACATGTCTCCAAACAATGCATGCATATAGCCTGGTTGCACTTTTTCCTAACCTTTCTGAACTGTTATTCAGACTTTCTACCATTTATCAGGCTTTTTGTTGTTTATCCAAGGCCTCAGATGGATGATACAGATGATTTTATAATGTTTTCATAATTATGCTGGTGAAGAACCAGCGAGAACTAGGTTCAAATGGTAATATTGGCCACAGTGGTTTAAAACCTGTTTGATTTGTGCTTGCCCATGAACAGCACCACATGGCCATCAAGACACACTGCCATATGTGTCAGTGTGAGGCACTGGGGCGGCAGGGCTCCTGCAGACAGGACTGCAGCAGAATGAATAGCAGCTCCTTGGATGCAACAGATTGGCATTGGACAGCCTGCCAACAGGCACTCCAGGGTGTGAGGAACAGACCCATTTCAAAGTAGATTAAAATGCTTTTTGAAAGAAATGTTTTAAAAAATGGTTAAGGTTGAAGTGACAATCAAGACAAGAGATAGCAGATTCAAGGTGAGTTGCACAATCTAATCAGCCTTTCCTGTATGGATCCATTATTGCTACACTTTTGTCCATTATCCTGTACAAAGGTGGCCGCTGAATTTGGAATAAAGCTCAGCCATCCAGCTTTTGAAGCAGAAAACATCCTTTCTCTTCTTGCCAGGTCCTCTCTCATCCATTACCTAGCCTGTGCATTGAACAAGAATTCTGGAGTAGAGAGCAATGTATGCTTGTTGAGTACAATTTTGACATTCCCTCAGCCTCATAATTTGCTTCTTCAGACTTTTAATATTGGCATACCAGCTTATTTTTTCACTAGACTTGCACCCTGGATTTTCCACCAAAACTCTCAAGTGGAACAACTCCCTTTCCTGGGAGGTGGGTGCCAACATAAATCCCTGTTTTTTCAGCTAACAGAGTAACTGATATCATCAGTAGACCTTTCTTGTCTGTGTATCCTAAGTACAGGAGTGGAAGATAACACACATTTTACAGCTGTGGACTAAAACTGTTTGTTGAAAGGGCCAGGTCCCTGCACTGGGGGATTCCAGACCTCTGGGTGCTGTTTCATATTTCTGGAAGGGGGGAAGACTTAGTGTTATGAGTCAAAAAATACAGAAGGGATGGTTTTAGAGAGTTTAGAAACATGCACAATACATAAGGAAAATGTAAAGTGAATGTGGTAGCTACAGAGATTTTTTTAATGAGCGTAAAAATTCTGACTTGCAAAATGTACTAAATTTGTCAGTCATAATAAAGAACTTTTCTTGATTTCCCAGTTCCCCCAGCAATCAAATGTCATGTCTGTGTTTGGCATTAGAAAATTTTCTTTTAAAAAAATAAAAATGGAAATAATTACTTAATGAAAAACAAAGGCATAGAGTATTTTCCCTTATCGCCTTCCTTAAAACCGTTGAAACACTTTTTGTTGCAATTAGAGAAAATATGTAATTGTCTTTGAACATGGATAAATTCTTAAAAAGAAAAGAAAAAGAATATTTAGCATGGTAATTGGTATTCAGTGTATAGCAATGAGCATTACTGCTCTCTCTGGCTGTTATATAATAATATTACTGTTATTCCTAGGGCATTAGCACCTGCTTTGTATACCAGTTTCCTTGTTACTAGTTAAAACCTTAGAATCAGCTGTTATTTGCTTTTTCACTCTTCTTCTCATTGGCTTGCTTAGAGATTCTAACATATACATTAAAAAAGCTTGCCAGAGTTTTCTGAGCAAATAAGAGTTTCCCTGCAGCTTTTCAGACAAATGTGTTTGCATATGAGGGCTAAATGTTCCTGGAAAATGCTTTAAAATTCCAGTGAGCAAGCATAATTCTCATTTTTCAAAAAGTCAACAGAGTGGAGCTGAACCCTGACCAGCTGCCTGGAAAGACCAGCGTTCTGTGTAAGATGTGGTCCTTGCACAGTTGCTGGCAGATGCTTAGTCCTTCCTGCTGCCTTTATCCAAGGCTCAGCTTCAGTTGCACAAAGCCTTTCCTCCAGCAGCTGTGCACATATTCCCAGGGAATGGTATATCAGAATCCAAGATCCCGAGGAGCTGAGGGACAAAAAGCTCAAGGAATTTGTTTCAGAATCTCTTTCATTCTGCTTGTTCAAAGGAGGCTTGGTTTTGACTTTGTCATGCTGGCATGTCCCACAATGGTAAAATACATCTCCTAGTCTAGTCTGATTTCATCTCTCTTAGATAGTTACTGATGCCTGAAAATATTTTACAGTTTGACAGTTAGGTTTTGGTATGCTGGGTCCCAGAGATCAAAAGATTATTTTTGTGCCATTGAGCACATTTAAAGTTACTTTCAGTAAGGACAACTTTTTTCCTTGTCTTTTGATGCTGTTGAAAGATGTCTTGCAGGACCTGGGTGTTGTTGAAATCTATGTGGGTTTGACTAAGAAGCTGTACAGTTCTCTTTTATGATATCCATTTCCTATAACATGTTTTGTTGCTACCAGCATTTCCAGACGTCTGACAGTAAATCTGGTTCCCCTGTTTCTTGCAGGATTTGTTTATTTTTACACTCCCAGGGTAACGGCCATATTTTTTGTGATGTTTGAAATAATGGTGTGCAGAAGGGTACACAAACAAAATGGGGCCTTCAGGCCATGCCACATTGTAAAAAATGTCAGTATTTTTCTTGCTTCTTTTTTCTCCTTCCACTCCATTTTTTCTATCTGTGCAACTCTCTCTTCTCTTTACTCTTGAAAAACGTTCCATTTCTGTTTCCTGTGAAGGAGGGAGAATAGGGGGCTGAAAGGAACTGATGAGGAACTGTCCAGCACAACTCTGTCCTTCCTGTTCTTGCCTTCCTGACAGTTTCTGTTGTTCACACAGGTTGAGTAAATGGAGAGTTTCCACCAAACCTCTGGCCCGTGTCTCATCTTAGATGCTTCCTGCTCTGCAGACAGCTAGTGCTAGGAAGAGAGCTAATGAGGATGGATGACCTGATATCCTTCATGGTGTGTCATGGCCAGCCCAGTTGGTGGAACTTCTATGGTAAAATAGATTTTAGTCTTCTCTCCCATATCTACATACCAATGACTTCTTCTCCTGGAACAATATTTTCTGCTTTTAGGCATTCTTCCTCTTGTCAAGCTCTAAATTAGATTGCTTGGGGAATCATACATCTGAAAGTCCAAAATCTGATCTTATATTGACCTAGATGGATGAGAGTAACCAATAATCTCCACTTAAGCTGTATTTTACCTCTCACTGAAAACAATGAGGATCTTTAAGTTCTGTAAGAGCTACAGAAATGATATGTCATACAAGACTGCATCAGCAAGACAACCCAGTGATTTTCTGATACTCAGAACAAAAAGGAACTCAAAGCAAAAAGACATAGACTTCTGTGTCTTTAAACTCAAAGACACTATTAATGACTTTTCAGTGTTCCAACAGAAAGCTGCACTACCAGCTCTTTTTTTCCACCCGTGTTCCCTAGAGTTTTCTATACATTTCTCAATAGTGATGAATACAGGAACTCAGATAGATGCATCAGACACAACCACGGTTGTAACAGAAGTAGGATACATAGAGTGTCTGTGTCACTCTTTTCACTCAGACAGGAGTTTTACTCTGAGAAAAATTGTGCCTCAAAAATTTCTTAGCATAAAATCTCTCTGATCATTCAGAGTATATCCCTGCATTTTACCAGGATGATCCTCTACCATCAGTCTCACCTTGAAGAACATAGAGCATGCAGATTCTAATGCTGGGCATAATGCAAAATAATTCATTTATTTCTCACTCACTTGTAGTTTCACCAATTCCCATGGAAATATAGAAGCTTCAAGTTACTCTTGAAGGAATAATAGTCAGAGAAAAATCTTGGTTTAACAGATTTGTGAGGAGTTGTAGCAGGACATCTATGTTGTATGAGGATAATTTCTTCATCTGACCTAAAACCTGAGAATTCTATAGCAATTTTCTTCAACAATTCATTAACAACCACCAGGCCATTAGAGTGTCCATGGATTTCACCAGTCTCAACTTTGTAATTATCATGGTTAACATTACAAAATAAATGCAACAGTCATATTCAAAACCCTCAGCACAGCCACATATTCCTCCACCTGAACCAATTGTTCACCTTTAAAGAACACCAAGTGTGGCTAATAGCATTAAATACTGCTAAATAAACAACCAATTTGTGCTAGAGAAACAAATGTAAAAATAACTGATTTCCTAGATTTGCAGGATTTTCAGAGATCCTGCAGTAGAAATACTGAACTACATGAATCTCCGCTTTTTTCAGACTGAAATGAAAACCACGCAATGAACTTTAACAAGCACCTCACAGCACAACAAATTCCTAGAGCAGAGTAGAACCCAGTTATGAATGGAAAGACCTTCCTAACAGAGCAGTTATTTCAACTCTGATTGCCAAAAACCCTTTGTGTGCTAACACTCTGAACTCATGAAATCACCAGATATTTACTGGCAGCTCCTTTTCATTTTACCTCTTACCAAACTATTTCAAAATGCAAACTACCTCTTTCCCTCTCTCTCTCTTTCTCTTCTTCCAGACTTTCATTTCTCCCTTTTCCACCTGTTTTCTGAATTTGAGAGAGCAACATAACTGTACCAGTTGAAAAACAATTGTTTCTAGTCTATGCTTGGGCTTCAGTGCTCATCTTGCCTGACAAAAAGACTGTGACAAAATTTTCTGTGCTTTCCAGCTCTGTAGAGTGGCAATATTCTTTATTAGACAAGCTGGCAAGCTTCATTAAACTTTCTATTGAATTTTAGCTGGACGTGTCTTAAGACAGCATGTTTACAGTCACACAGATTTTGTGCTGCAATTCAATGAGCATTATGTACCATCCAGCTGCATTTGATGGCATCTCATGGGTGTGAGCAGGACCATAACCTCTTAATTAAAAACAATGTAGCACAAACGGACCCAAAAGGCTGCAATAGTACCTGATAGACAATTAAAACAAAGCTCTAATAGCTTTGTTGCTTGCCTCTAGTGATAAAATAGAACAATCAGAAAGCTCAATAAAAATCTATCAGTCTGTGTGGAGAAACATGTTTTGTGTAAGGCTGGAAAGTGCTGCTCTACTTGTGAGTAGTGTTACAAATATATTTTTATCATATTATGAATCCTTTGGTGGCAGAGCTACTTTAAGTGAACTACATCTTGACAGAAGTAACTCCTTCACCTCCTTCCATCCTACTACTTGTGTGGGATTGGTTTTAAAGACGTGGAAAATCTAGTAAACACACATGCACAAAGAAGCCTCCATATTTTTAACCCAAAAACTTTCCATAAGAAATTCCTTTCTGTTAAAGAAAACTATATCCAAGAAAACTATATGGAGCAGAGCACTGAAAAGCAGAGCACTGGTAAGCACCAAGAGAGTGTTGGAGATGAGGGAGGAAGTAAAGAGGCAGTGGGCAGAAAGAACTTAAGCCATCTTTTGTGCTAAAGGCTGCCACATGGAGTACTTCTCTTGGTATTTCCAGAACATTTTTCTTTACTAAGTGATCTGAAGTATCTGTGAAAACACCTAGAACCTTTGTACCTCTCTAGAAAAAAAAAAAAAATTACTTAAAAAGTGTGTATTCTGCATTCTTTTTTCCCTCTCTGTTTCATGATCAAAAGTATAACACCATTTGAAGAGAAAGTTAAGGATTAGCTGTTCTGACTCTCACTAAAACCAGAAGTGACTAGATGTCATTATAGACCCTGTTTTTATTCCAACATATGTAGATCCCATTGCTGTAGATAACCATTGTAACTCTTAACTGCACAGACTTCAAATATTTTAAATATGAGGCTGTCAGGTCTCATCCTACAATCAGACCCTGGCTTTGATCAAGGCAGATTTGAGCCATTGTGATTGCTACCCAGAAGACATACTTAGCTTGCATAGAGTATTATTCTTATAGAATCCATGTCAGATGCCATGTCTGTGTTTCCATCAACTTTGGGGACATTTTGGACAAATCATTTAATTTTTCCTCTGGCAGAATTTTTAATGCAAGAAAAAGAAGCAATTAAGTCCACTTTGTCTTTGCATGTTTTGTCATAGAGCTGTTGAGCTTGGGATACATTTCTAATTGTCTGCCTAGACTGTTCACCTAAATTATGTAAGAGCTGATTTAATTATCCCTAAAAGCTTCCCTCAAAGTGAAATTCCATCTTATCCTTATATATCTCTCCATATAAAGTATACCTAGAATTTTTTACTGTCCTTTAAATAGCAAAACCATGTTATGGGAATGAGTTACACTACAGAGAGGCTTCTCACTCTTTTTTCACATCAGGAAGTCAGCAAGCACCCCAACCATGTGAAGTTTTGTACCTGTTACTCATTCCCCTTAAGGGTACAGAATAAACCCCAGACCAGCTTTCATGTTAAGCTTCCTCGCTGCTGAAAATTCCTGTGCATTAGTTTGCATGTACTAGATGCATTATTTTTAATAAAGAATTAAGCTGAAAATTATTTTTGCTTCCTGAAGTAAGGTAAGTATTTGTGAAAAATTAAACCCCATATATTTTGATGCAAAAATTGTTTGTCTCAGAGATGCATTAAACAGAGCCATACCATAGTATTACAGAGCTATTTGCCTGTGGAATGCCTCACAGTCTCTTGCAACACTTAAAATGATACATTTTCTCCAGGGATCTTCAAACTAATGCAGAGATTTTTAACTTTGAGAAACCAGATACTCTGTCCCACAATGCATCTTTATGGTTATTGATGTATGGCAGAACCAAAATTCATTTCTGTTTTGATGCAGATGTAGATAGAGATTTATAGATATAAGGAGCTGTTTTAAGGAGCTTTGTTTTTCTACAGAATCAGCATTTTCTGGATCAAAATATTAATGTGCACACATTTGTCAAAGATATCTGTCTTTGAAAAACAGTCCCATGAAAATTTTTCAAATAGATAAAATTTTGAATCTGTACTGCAAAAGCCTGCCTTTCACCACCTTCACACTGTGCCAAATTTTGTGGGCTCTAATATGTGACACTCCTTTCATAAGGCATCCTTAAGGTTAAGTGAGTCTTCCTGTATTTGGTGCAAGATGTCCCTAAAACTAATATACACACATGTTCCCAAAAGAAAGGAAATAATGGATCAAAGAACTCTCTTATCAGCTTTATTATCTTTATTCTTAATGTGCCTGCTATACATCCTTTTACTACCTCAGAACTTGCTAAAATAATGGAGAAGTTTGATATCATTTATACTTTTTAAGATACGTAGTATATAGAATATTGCAAAAAGTGCTAAGAATGTTGCACCAAGGTTCTTTGAATAGCAGAGGACAATGCCTCTCTCTTGTCTCCTAGAGAAACTATCAACCTGACATTTGTTTCTAAATGTCAGCAAGACCAGAATGGGTGAAATGAGTCACTGAACTTTTCCTGCTGTTGGCTAGGGAGCAAGGATGGCTAGTTTAAAATAAGAGTATGGAAAGGAGAGAGAATATCTGTAGTCAGAGGAGAGGGGAGGTTGATTTTTGCTGTTGTTGTCTGTCCATATCAGGTTATAGTCACAAAGCAGCAGACAGTTCATTCTTAACTAGGCAAATCAGAGCCCGAATGGGTGTTTGTAATGTGACAACTGGTACATCCAAGAAAAACTAGAAATTATGCTCAACCTCTGAGGGTGGTTTGAAAGAAGATAAGAGTTGGGCCTGTGGCTCAAACTCAAGGAGAAATCCTTCATTGAATACTACCTGGTGACAAGTAGAAAATGCAGAATACAGGGCACGTATTTTGCATCTAAGAGTGAAAATTGTATGATCAGAACACTGATAAGGCTTCAGATCCATGCTGTCTGAATAAGTGGTAGGAACAAAGAACATGGTTTGGCAGCCTTGGATGATTCCAGGCTGTTTCTTCCTCCACCCAGGCTCCACACTTCACACTTCTCTCTTTGCCTTGCTTTTGCAGAGTTCTAAAAGTGGTTTTAAGTGGAGCTTTCACTGAATTTTAACTGAGAGGATCATTCCAGGACTCTTCTAGGAATTCTGGCAATACTGCCAAAATACTACCAAATTATTTTCCTTGATAATTTATCTTTTAAACTCTCTATTTTATCCACTTCTCTACCTTCCCTCCAATTTTCATCTTCTTTTTGGCTTCTTCTGTACTGTCTCTATGTCTTATGTTCTTCACCACTGTATGGTGAAAAATGAACATTGACCAAAGAACATTTATCCTCCTCTAGGGAAATACAAGAATCGAAGATAAACTGTTCTGCTCCATCTTTATTTTATTTCTGTTTTTTTTCATTCCCCCAATTATCATTCATTCTTATTCCTTTTCTCCTTCTCTTCTCTAGTTCTAGCCATCCTCTTTCTTACTATCTGTTTTCTGTTTTGACAGATTTCTGACAGAGTAACTCGCTGCAGGTCAGTGGAAATTAGGAGAATTTGTTTTTCTATTATTGCTACAGCTTTGCACAACACAAGTTAATGTAGCATTGCAGTTGTGATGATCTTGACAAGCTTGGAAATGACATTTCAATTCTAAATCACAGCCATTTATAACTTTCTTTAAAAATATTACCTTTGGGGCTCACATTTTTCATGCACAGTCTCAGTTCAAGACTCAATTGGTTTTAGAAACTTTCATAAACATAAATCCAGCTGTTTATATATTTTTTCAAAGCTATCCAATCAAGAGGAGGGAAAAAAAGTATTTTCACTATTTAAGGTATTCTTCATATCTTTTTCAGCCCCACTAACTCAAAACAACTTTGTTTTGAAACTTCACCCTTGAAAATGAATGTACTCCTGAATGATGCACTGCCGGGGTTGACGAAATTTGGTTTGGAAATTACATACTTATAAACATTAGAACATTGTGTGCTGAGCATGTACAAAACATTATTTCACTTCTTTGATTTAGACCTCTACCTAACAGTGATTAATGTTCCCATGCATGAATATTTGTTTGTGCACTCATGAAAAATAGAGATGGAAAGGATCTAATGCATCATTTAGTTCATCTTACTTCCAAAGGCTAAGGCTGCACTCTCTATTTGTACTAGTGATAGAAGCTGAGAGTCACAGAAAGGTCCTTTCTTTGAGGTTTTCTGCAGAAAAAATTAGTGGAATAAGGCCAGCAATTATAACTTAATAATATGAATATGATATGAAATTCAAGAAACAGTAAAAACTATACTCAACAGGTGGAACTGTCACCTGAGGCACTCAGCTTCCTTGACCTGCTTCGTCATTTTGAACAACCTGAAGATCTTGTCAGGAGGTTTCTCTTACTATGACTTGCATTGTCAAGATCTTCAGGTTATGGCAATAGTCAAGTCATGACCAGTTATGCCCCCTAAACAGTTCTCTTCTCTCTTTATTATTTGCTCTTTATAATGAATGTATATAGCATATTATGCCAATTACCATTCACTTTTTTAGACAACCTAGTTGTGCCAAACTTCCTTCATCTTTGCCTGTAAGTCAGTTCATGGAGACATTCAGTTATCCAACAGATCCCTAGCTCTTCTATTATCCCAGCATATCTGCTTTCTACTGCACTTATTTGCACTTCTTCATATTTTTCAATAAGTTTTCGATTTTAATAGCAGTGCCTGGAATGGAAAGCAGCTCTCAATGCTACTTAACAGCATCCCATGGCAGGTCTAATCTAGGAAAATATTTTGGCTGGCTAAGAAATAGTAGATGTTTATCCTGAAAGAAAAAAAATTGTCTTATTTCTTAACTAAACATGTGGGATATTTCTGTGGCATTTAAAAAAATATCGAGGGAAACAAGAAATAATCCACAAAATGTTTGATGTCACTGAAAAACAGTTTGAACTGGGACATTTAAGACTGTCAGTGATGTTTTTAGGGCAGACTAGCTAATACACTTACATAACAGAATTTTAAATCTAGATTTTTATCTGTGCAGGAGAAGGAAAGAGAATATTTGCAATTGTGTTAGCATACTGTAGTTAGTCCATCATTCCTCAGAAGAATTGCTGTGACAAGATGACACATTTGAAGGAAAATACCAAAAGAAACCAAATATTTCTTCTTAACTCCCTGATATGCTACTTCTGGAAAGCGCATGCAATTTTAAAAATAGCAAAGTTTTTCAAAACAGCTGTTTGTTTTAGGGCCCTGCATTTTCTGAGACATTGAGCTGGAACCTCATTTTCAGAAAGGGCTAAGTATTGCAACTTTGAAAAATGGGCTTTTTTTTAGTTGTCCCAAGTTGGAAGTTGAAAAAGGAGATTTCCAGAACTAATATTTCTTTTTGAATGCATGTTCTAAATTGTATCACTGGAACACAAGCAGTAGCATAGCAGAGACAGTACATCATATTTCTCTTTGGTAGAGAAATGCCACATTTCTTAAAAAAAAAAAAAAAAAAAAACTATTTTAATGGAACTAAGATAAAAATTTAGCTGTAATTGCCAGATTTGAAGAAGTTATTTTATTCTAATTTATTTATATGAAATTCAATAAACTGTTTAACATGTTTAACATGGAGAGAAACCAGTTTTCATATCTCTTCCAAATATGAAAACAAAGTGGAAATTTCCTTCTCAAGAGAATTTTAAATAATCTGAAAAACAGAACATGCTATTAAAAGTATAAGTTGTCATAATACGGACTTTTTGCAACTAGATTGTTTCTAAAATGTAATTTGACAATGTTCCTTTAATCCTTGTACATTTTGTTCTCTCTTACTTGGCTAATTAGAATGATTGGCCCTTGTCATTTTTATAAAATCTCTTTATATATTTAAAGTGCATTAATATCCCATCCCATGATCTAACTATAATCCCCTTGATTCACAGCTAAGTAGATAAAACCATTAAAAACTCAAACACATACATTATGTGTTTATCTTCTTAATCTCTGTGTACATAAATACAAATACACCAATGCACTGTAGGGTAAATTTTATGTCGTTTTTTTTGCAGGACAAAGGAATAAGGCATAGGAATTTCCATGGAGAAATGTCTCATGTTCTTCACACTATTATATAGTGATTTGAAAAACTAGACATACACCAAATGTTCTTTTTTATTTTTTTTAATGTGTGAATTTTGTTCATAACCTTTCTGTTGTGGTACCTTGAAATTGTATCACCTGGGACCTACTGCAATTATATGATTTTCATGCTGACTTTTTGGACAAAATAACATTTTGGAGTGAGAACATTGGAAATCACTTCACTATTGACCAAAACCAAGGATGCTGCAGGTAGAAGTGGCAGAAAGGGGGGGTGAATGCTGTCTGCTTTCACAAACTTCACCACTACATTCCTCCTCAAAAGGAAGAGAGTATCCTTTTGTGGGTAGGGCACAGTTTAGAGGGAATATTAGCAGCTAATGATCTAACGTGGTGGTTTGGTAGTCCAGGCACATCAAGATAGGAATGCTTCTCTGCTGTGCTAATGTCATGGCAAACTTTTCTGATGATTGCAGTAAACTTACAGCAGAATGAAATGTGTGGCACAATTGCAGAAGCGAGGCTGAACCATGGTAAAGAAGTTTAAATGGAGGACTCTTCTTCTTTCAATTCATATTCATCAGCTTCTCAAAAGACTGAGTCATAGATATTCGTTCCCAGACATCCTTTCAAGAGAAACAGGGCTGAAAATTATTGCATTTGTGTTGCTTGCAAATGACTGCAACTGTGTTTTGCAGCGTGTTTTTCTGGGAGGTTCCTTGCTTCACTTTTTTCAGAGCCCAACTACATGATGGCAGGGTTATGGACCTTATGGTCAATGTAATAATCCTCAGCTGCCCTAGCACAATTACTGCTCTCACATATATTTATATCACAGCTGCTGAAGCGTCAGGATATTGCCGCAGTACCGATAATAAATATTAATATTTCTATAGCAATCAATTGCTCTTAATTACTTTCACCCCAGGAGCCAAGTGAAAGAGGAGCCAAGTTCTGAAGAAGAGAGATCCTTATTCAGTGCCTTATTTCCAAAGGAGAGAAGCAATGCAGAGAGAACTGGAAATCTGCCAACAAAAGGAGATACCTGAAAGAGGAAAAGATAAATATTTAGCCACTGAGATCTGTTAAAGTACAAAACAACATCTATAATTCAGGTTCAAAATTACTATATTTAAATGTTATCACAGCTGTACTACAAATAGTCCTCCTATGGTGGCAAGTTACAAGGTAAATGTGAGACATGTACCTCAGTCTTAACTTACTTCCTCTCTCCTGAAACTGGGAACACTTTTTTGAACTGTTAACTGTTACTATATTTGTACTTTTTCATGCTATAGTTAGATCTTTATCACAACTCCAAGGCTGAACAGTGGAAAAACTGGACAAAAAGTTTACTCCAGAGTGATTCATCGATTGGAGACTTTGATCTGAATTTTGTGCAGGGTTGAGCATTGAGCATCCAGTGAAAGGTGTCAGAGAGAAGCTGCCATGGCCACCCAGCAGAGGTGGTGCTGTGCTGAAGGCTTTGCCAGGGGGCTTCACACCAACTCTGCCTGCAGCTTTCAAAACTACTGAGACTGTCCATGCCAGCATCACCACCTGGTGCCTGGGACTGGAACACCCCCAGGATTTAAAGACCTTTGTTTTAAAGACCAACAGGACTTGGGAATAACTGGCTGCAGGGCAATTTGTTCCCTTATGAATAGCACAGGGGAAAACTATGGGAACAGCTGACACTAAACTTCTCATCCTCTGTCTTCCTACAAAGACTCAGTGACCTGTCACCTGGTGGTTCATCAGGAGTTTAGACAGGGAAAAGTCATCCAGGAGTGCTGTCCTATGAGAGGAAGAAAGAGGGAAATTCAACAGCGCAGGAAAGCAGCCCATCTGGAATACATAAGGAAATGAACCTCTAGAGAGAAGGGAGGTCTAGAGAGGGTTTTAAAAGAATCTTCATTTCTGCAGAGGATTGCATAATATAGTATTTGTTTCTAATTAAAACAGAGCAAATAATTTTGCAGTATTGACAAATCTCTCTCTCTTGAGTAAATGTTCTCTGTCTCTTTTTTTTGTTCTGATTATTATTATGGCTCAGCTTTCAGGGAGTACCACTTTTCTTTTTTTCCTTCTTAGGAATGAAATAACTACTTTTTCTTGTAGGTGGTGAGAAGAATAGGGAGCAACTGTTTTTAAGGCTTACAAAAGAATCTACACCATGCCAGTAATTTCATTCTCCAGCAATGGTCTGCAGCCACAGGAAACATAATTTCCATTGTAACTCTGCATTTGCAGTGTAGGATGCATCACAGAAGAGCATCTTAGCTTCAGGCCCTGAGAGAGGTTTCTAGGCATATCTTGTGAAGGCGTACACAGAATAAAAGCTGCTTCCAAAGACTGCAAAGCTGAGAGCCTGGAGGTGTTTGTACCTGGAGCTTTGACTATCAGTGGAAATAAAGGGCATCTATGAAAAAGTCTGGCATTTTGTACCCATACTTGGCCACCAGAGAGAAAAGGCTGACCAGGGCTACAAAAATGACTAAGAATATGCTAATGAAAGTTCTTAGGAGACAGAAAAGTTTCCATTTGAACTTTGGATATGATGCAGGGTTCATGCAAAAGGGAAGACTGTTTTTATAAGCCCTGGAGTGTAGAGAGGTGGGTAAACTCAGATCTGGCTGGAAAGAAAACCTGGTGTGGTATTTATCTGAGATTGGCAATCATACAAAAGTGAAATATCACCATAGAGAGAGCTTTTGCTTTGCTAACATAATCTTTCACAATCTTCTGGTCACTGTGGATGGTTCAGATGCTAGTCCTTGCTCAGTCACTGATAAGAAACATCAGTGAAAATATCTGGATGCTGAATCAGGAGTAGGGGAGTGTGGAGGGCTCTCACAGGAGGTTATGAAAAAGGAGAAGAAATTGACTTATTGCCTCTCACCAATCTGTCAAAATAAAGTTTCCAGAAATTAAATCTTTACAGCACTTTGGTAAACAAATGTTGGAGAGCTCAGCACGTTGACTGTTGAGGCTACTGGCAGCACAACACCACAGCCCTCGCCCTGGGGCCAGGCAGGTGGATGGGTGGTTTTGCCACATTTGTAGAAGTCCCCACATCTTCTGCATTGCTGTGCTTCTTCTGGCTGGCACTTCGTCAGCTTAACACAAAAATTTTGTTTGATTACCATCAAGTGTTTGGTTATTAAAAACAAGCTGTCATCCTGGCAGCCAACAAATTTAATGTATAATTAAGTATATCTTGTCCTCTGTTTCCAAAACAGTGTTACAATAATGTCAAGAGATGATAATCTAGAAAAAGGCAATGGGAAACAGGAGTAGTCAGACACGTAGGATGTTTCTGCATCTCCAACATGTTCATTAATTTGGGGGATTATGGCCTTGCACCCCAGACTGCCACATTACAACATCAACCCCACCGAAAGGGGCAGTGACAGTGGGGCTGACTAAAAAGCAAGGATTGAGGTTTATGTGGGAGCAGGTGGAGAGTAGGATGAAAGAGTGCAGGTTTCTCACTTTTCTTTCTGTGGAGTCTGTTTTTCTTACTAACTTTGATGGTGTCAGGACTTCATCTATCCTCTTTGTAACAGCACTGTGAATGTGGAAGCAGACTCCCTTAGGGAAGCTGGAGGATTGCATCCATTCCTCACAGCACATCTCAGGTGGTATGTGCTCTGCTCACATGGTGCAACATCCATCTCATGGCAGGGTGCTCCTCTCTTCCCCCCAGTCACACAGATCCCACCAGCAGGACCCCTGGCAAAGGACAAGTGGTGCTGGGCTGCACCTGCCTGTGGATACTCCCCCAGAGTCACTGCCCTCCTGAAGCTACTGGCAGACCTAGAAATGCAGCATTTGTTCCTGTTTGTGTGCTTGAGTTGCTCATGGGAGAAAAACCACCAAGTCATACAGGATTTCCAAAAAGGAAGGTCAGAAAGCACCAGTGAGCCAAGCACCAGTACCCATTTCATGTGAGATATGATTAAATGGTTATTTACAGTTTTTTCTTTAAACCATCATTGTCTTGGACTCTCTCTATCCTATTTATTATATGATTATTTCACTATATACTTTGCTAAACACTGACAGCCATTTACTTTTATTGTACTGTTGTATCCTTGCCTCTCCTGAGCACTTTTTTTTTGCATTAGGTGCTTTGAAAATATCTGGTACTGTTGCATAGCAGAAGAGTAATATCTCTGGATATTTATAAAGTCTCTTTTTATAAATTATTTGGAAGCAACACATGGCTTTAGAAATTATATCCCAGACTTTCTTTTCAGAATTGCATGTCTAATGTGGGCAAATAGTTACTGCATGTAAGAGAAACCACTATGAGAAAGAACCACCTCAATTTGACATTTAGTGCAGAATTTTGTGTTTTATAAAATGCCTTCTACACCAGAAAACATCTGAAAAAAAATCACAGGTCTTTTAAGCCTATCTCCCTCCCCTGTTTCACCTTCAAATTTTGTTCTGTAATGAAAAAACCTTTTTCTTTTTCTTTTTTAACTTGTCTCACTCTCTCCAATTACCAGTGCAGGGGCCAAGAAAAGAGGAGAATTACTCCTGGTCAGCAAGAGGATCTCCTTACACTGATGAGCTAAGGACAGGAGCAGTTTAGCTGAAGTGAGTAGGAAACCTTTTTCAGCACTATTAAGAAAAGCATTTGGGCAAGGAGCTGATACAACATATTTTCAGTTGGTTTTCCTTTGCCAGCTCTGCAACCCGTTTTGTCTTTTCTTGCAGAGTGATTTAGTTCCTTCTTAAATGCAACAGCTTCAGAACCACCTAAGCATCCTAAGGAGTACCTCCAACTGCAAGTCAGTCAAGCTCACACTCCTGAGTGCCTGTGGTACTTCTGGGAGGTTTCACCAGGAGAAACTAAGAAAGCCCAGAGGAAATGTCTTGACTAGTGAAATTTTGAATTTTTCCCCTATGTCAACAGCTCTTGCACTGGAGAATACAACACACTACATTCAGTCTCCGAAGTTCCAGGCAGAATAGAATAATCACTTCTCTCTGCCTGCTGATAACACTTTCTAAAACATCCCAGTGCTTGTTTGGCTGCCTTTGCTACAAGGAAACACTGTGGAGTCATGTCCAGTTCTCAGTCTTTTTGTGCGAAGCTGCTTTCCAGCCCTTCAGTCACTGGCCTGCACTGTTGCATGGGTTTATTCCCCCCTCGTGGAGAACTTGGCATTTGCCTCTCTAGAATTTCATAGTCCTGTCAGTCCATTTTTACAGCCTGTCTATTACCCTCTGAGTAGTAATCACACCCTCTGTCATGACAGATGCTCCCCCTGGTTTGGTATCATCTGCAGCCTTGCCATGAATGAGCTCTCTCCCATCACTTTGGTTGTTGACAATCGTATTAAATTATATTGTCCCAGTACTGATCCTGTGGGACGCCACTGATAAGATGATCAGCTGGAATTGTTACTGTGGATTGCCACTGTTAGAGCCCAGCAAGTTTTCCCCCCTCTCATCAACCCAGTTCATAGTGCTCCAGTTTGTTTATGGAGCCTCTCTGGTCCCCTGTTCCAGTGCTCAACCAGTCTCAACAGTGAAGATTGTGCTCAACCAGTCTCAACAGTGAAGATTGTTTTACCTATATCCAGTCAGATTACTTTTTCTGAGACTTTTGATTTTTTTTTTTTTTTTTTTTTTTTTTGCTGTGTACCTAAAAAATGAGCTCCATCTTCCTTTTAAATTTACTTTCAGTTATAGCAGACAGAAATTAAATCCCTTTCCACCATCCCTTCTCCAGCATGCAGAAATGCAGCTACATCCATCTTTCCTCATAGAGCATGTCCTCCAGCCATCTATCCATCTTCATAACACTCCACCAAACTTGATGTAGTTATCACTGTCTCTCCAACAGGGCTCCAGAACTGGAGAGAATGCTCTACAAGCAGGCTCAGGACTGTCAGGTAAAGGGGAATGCTCCCTTAAACCTCCTGGCTATGCCCAAGGTGGTCTCTACCTCCAAAGCAGGTGAGACAATGAGAAGGCTCTGCAGCAGACAGGAACTGTGGTGTGTCCTGGAATCCCAGCTTACCACCACCTTGCTTGGAGAGCTGACCTCATTTGGCAATGTGAGTGCTTTTCATTTCTGAAGACACCAGGATACAGGGGTAGAGATCTGTGTATGCCCCCAAACTTCCTCCTGAGTGGTGTTTGGAGTCTGGGGTGCTGGATATTCTGAAAGAGTTGCTAGGTGCTGCAGGCTGTGCAGTAGTCCAGAAGACTGCTCAGACAGGAAGGTGGCAATCCCTACCCTGTGCAAACAGTACAGGAGGGGTATGGCTGAGGAGACAGGGGCTCAGAGTCTCCTTTTGACATGCACAGCCCATGCCTGTGGGACGTATATGGTAGTTGTAAACTTGATTCGGCTGTGTATGACAAATCTTATCTGTATATTGTGGTCTTGCTTGTGAACAGAACAGCCCCAGTGGGGCCCAGATTAGATTTGTATGGGAAGTATAGTCAAAACTAGGCATTTTTCCTTTGGGAAAATATGTGTGCTTTGTGCAGACATCTGTGGGAAAGATAAACAAGTAGAATAGTATCCATTGGGTGCAAAGATAAGAGCTAATTAATCATATTGGTTTTGCCTGGATAGAGTTAATTTCCTAGTGGCTTGTGTGATGCTGTATTCTGGATTTGTGCTGAAAATAGCATTGACAACACTCCAAAGCTTAATTATTGCTGGACAGTCCTTTAAAACATCATGGCTGTTTCTGCTTCTCACACTGGCCTGCCAGCAAGGAGGCTGGGGGTGCACAAGAAGGTGGGAGGAGAAAAAGCTGGGTCAGCTGAACCCAGTGGAAAAAATGGAGATTTGATAACATATGAGACATGACATTTTGCTCAGCAATAAAAGCTGTGGGGAAAAGCAGGAAGGGTGAATATTTTCAGTGACAGCAGGGCCAGAAGTCGAGCTTTGATGATCCTTGTGGGTCCCTTTCAACTCAGGATATTCCATGATTCTATCCCTTGTCTTCTGAAGTCACCACTATACATGATGGAGCCCTGCTTTCCTGGAGCAGGCATAACACCTGCCTGCTGAGGGAAAATGGTGAACAAATCCTATAAAGTAATTTCTGCTTTATTTAATGTGCAGCTTTTGCTTTATCTATTAAAGTGTCTTTATGTCAACCCATAAGTTTTCACACTCTTGCCCTTCTGATTCTCTTTCCCATTTCATGGAGAGGAGTGAGAGGGGCTGTGGGGCTTAGCTGCCTGCTGGGGTTAAACCACAACATACATATTTTTGATCAGTTCCATGTGAAGGACTGGTGCAAGACACCTTTTCCTTGCCTGAATTAAATAGCTTGGACTTCATTTTTTCGTCTCTGGGAGAATTCTTTTCTTTCAAAAGGATGAAGTCAATAGCTGTTAAAGGCTGCCATTAAGCTTGCATTCTGCTGAAGCAAGGCAGGAAAAACAAGAGCTGAGTTCTAGAAATAGACATCAAACCAGGAATGGCAATGTTTTTTCAGCAATTTATTGAGTATCTCTCCAAGGTACTGGTTGGGACTGGTTTATTACTTTTAGATTGGTATTTGTGCATGTTTTCAAAAATAGAATTAAGATGAGGATTTTTCTGCTATTTTGAGGGGGTAGAACAGGTGTTCAGCTTTCTTCCTTTTGTTTTTCATTATGTATTCTATGTGGTCCCACACTGATACCTTAATAAAATATTCTTACCTCTCATATAGAAGATTTATCGTTGTTTTTAATTAAGAAATCATCAGCTAGGATTTGACAGGCCATTTTCAGCCTCATTACAAATGTGCTCTTGATTAAATTTCAGGTATATTCAATATCCTGTAAATCAGAGAAGAGTGCTTTTTCTTTTCTACAATTCTATAGTAAACATGACAGATATGATGTCAATAGCATGTGCTTAGCATAAAGTGCAATAATGATAATGGGGAGTTGAAAACCATGTAAACCTGCCTCCTCAGAGTGGAACTGAACTCAGTAGCTTCCTCATATGGAGAGCAGTTAGGAAAGTTTTGTCTGACCCATCTAGAAGATTTCTTCTTATACAGGGAAAAAAAAAAAAAAAAAAAAAAAAAAAGGAAGTTGGAAGATCCTAGTCTGTGGTCTTCTCAGGAATGGACCTTAAGAACTGGGTAGAAGAAGGAAAATGGAAAAGTACTAGAAACCAAAGTTGAACAGAGAAACTCAGTACTGCATGCTGTGTGATGGAGGTGTCATTGCAGAAGAAAAATAGATCAAAAAGGTGTGTGTATGTGATGGGTGGTATGTGTATCTTAGAGACAAAACGTGAGACAAAGGGGGTATGCAAGAAGGGGAAAAGAAGCACTCAGAATTATGTCAACAGAAGTGAAATTATATCTCTAAAAGTTAAAAAAGAAAATCAAAACCTGATGGCAGAAAGAATAAAACTGATTAATGGACCTCACAGGACCTGCCTAAACACCCTGTCAGATGCTGGACATCTTTATTCTCTCCACTAAACTGGGTGTACCTGAGTAGTCTGACATTCTCGCCTAAAACGTCTATGGCTGGCTACTTCCCACAGAACTTTCAATGCTGTCATCTCCTCTTTCCCCTTTCTTGATAAACCAAATTTAAGTTAGACTGGCTGGAGTTTGTCTTAGGGGAGCTGAAAGATGCTCTGCACTCTGGTTGTCACTAGAACGAAACTCATTTCTGCATCTTCTCTCACACCTTTATCTGTCTGATGATGTCTGAGAAAGCACCTAAAAACCAAGGACAAGTACCAAGTAGAAGGTGTACAGTTGACAGTAACTGTCATAGATATCTATTCTTCACTTTGTGTTTTTTATCTATTTTAGGTCTCACAGAACAATTTGAGGTACATTGGAAACTGTCTGGTGTTCCCTGTAGTAACTCTCCTGGTCTGGTCTGGAGTGATTTCTGAAATATTAATAGTACTACTTAACTGCATTCAGGTGATGCTTCAATGTGTTTACCACCTCCAGGCTACCTTACCCTCCCCTTTTACAGAGCCTAGTACAATTTCAAAGTGGTGAATATTTAAAATAAGACTGAACCACCCTGGAATTGATGTTAGTTTTGCTGATGCCTGACAAAAAGGACCGTACAAGCTGAAAAACACAAAATTGATTTCACATTTGTTTGCAGCAGCATGACATAAAATTGCAGTGGATTGGAAACAAAAGGAAGTTCTATGTCTAGAAGAAAGAGGCTGAAAGGATGTGTGGAAGTGATGATAATGGAAAAGTTAACTGATGTCAGAAGTGATTACACAAGAGGCTTCTACGCACTACGGCTGCCTCTCTACAACTATATTCAGCAAAGTTGAGCAATATCCATTGCCTGATGCCCTCAGCTGCCACTGCATTCTTTCACACTTTTGCAAATGCTGGTTAATATAACATTTTCCTGCTCTGCTGCTTAAAGGACACATATCAAAAAGATGGCTTAATTTCCAAAAGGCTCTGATGTGTAATATGGAAATAGTGCCACATGGTAAGCTCACTATTAATGCTATGTCCACTTCTTTTTGCTTAAACATGCTTTAATCTGACAGCTTTTATTCCTGCTCTGTGTTAGAGCTATGCTTTTCCTTTGATCAAAATAAAAATAATGAGAAATGCAAAGCACAGGCTTGGTAAAAATATTAATTCATATTTTTATCAGGACACATAATCCTAAAATACCTGCTGTTTTCTCCATTGAACTAGAATCTTAAACCACACTGTAAATAGAGTTAAATTGGTAGGGTTATATTTAATTTTTTCTCACTCCTGCATTTCAAGCCTGCTTGACTCATTATTCTCCTTTAATTTCCCCAGCAAGATAAAACTGAATACTGGAGATAGGTAAACATCTTAGTTTTCAAATGACAAAAACTGAACTGTGCACATGAAAGTCTAATCAACAGAGCTGAGCAGAAATGTTGTGATCCAACATTTTCTCATAAGAAAATGCAGATTTGAACATTATCTAATGGGACAGAGGGAAAGACAGGGAAAAAAAGGCATTTTCATAAGGTAAAAATATTCTATTTAAAAATACTTACGCAGTAACATTCTAATACTTCATTTTGAAACAACTTACAATTTTCTTATTATTTGGGTTAGAAAATTAAGCCGTGATAATGATAAAACAGCTCTAGACCATTTCATTATTATATTTTATACATGGATTGTAAGCTTGGTATATTCTTTTACAGTCATAGAATCAGTGAATGGCTTGTGGACTTTAAAAATGATCCAGTCCCAACCCTGCTGCCCTGGCAGGGAACCTTCCATTACAGCAGGTTGCTCACAATCCTGTCCAACCTGGCCTTGAATACTGGGGCATCCACAACCTTTGTGAGCAGCCTGTTCAACTGCTTCACTACTCTCACATGGAATAATTTTTTCCTGAAATCTAATCTAAATTTCTCCTCTATCAGTTCAAAGCCTTTACCTCTTGTCCTGTTTCCTCTCCAGCCCTCATGTAGGCCCCTTTTAGATACTGGTAGCTGTAATAATGTCTCCCTGTAGCCTTCTCTTCTCCAGGCTGAACAGTCCCAACTGTCTCAGTGTGTCTTCACACACTGAGAGGAGCTCCAGCCTTCTGATCAACTTAGTGATCTCCTGTGGACTTGCTCCAACAGGTCCATGTCTTTCTAGTGTTGGGACCTGGATGCAGAGCTCCTGGTGGGGTCTCGCAAGAGCAAAGCAGAAGGGGAGAAAATCACCTGATGCTGAATATTTAGAAATACTCAGATCAGAAATGAAACCTTCTGATGCCTGGTATCTGATGATATGAAGCAAAGCTTTGACTAAACAAAATAAAAGCTCTGAATTTGTATTATGTAGCACTTCAAAAGTTTTTTGGCTCCTTAATTTTAATCAAGAAAACAAACATCACAGAAATAATGTGAAATATCTTCCAGCATGTCCAGGTTTATTCTGGGCCAGCATCTTTTATTGGTGAAATTTACCAACAGAGCTTCTTAAAACAACATAAATCATTGGAATTACTGGTGGATTAAACAGGATTTACTTTTCCTTAATTGCAGAAATATAAGAAGTATGTGATCTCAAGGAAAACTTTAATCCTAAGACTTCAAACTTTGATGCTGGAAATTATCAGAATTGTGTAGACTTGGGTTACTTTTTAAAATTTTATTTCTGCAAGGAAATTATCAGTTTATGGAAATCAGACAAAATGACAGGCAGCAGAACCTAGCTGACTCCAGTCAGAAATCTGAGTCCTTTGAGGAGAAGCCACTTGAATCTCAGTCTTCTGCTTTCTTGAATCCCTGCAGTCATTACTGGGGTCCTGTAGCAGCCTCTGTAGCACAGAACATTCATTGCTGCTCACTTGGGCACTGAGGACATGGCCTGCAAGAACCAGCTGCTCCCAGCTGGCCAGACTCCTCCTCCAGATCCTCCTTGACCTAGGGGGCATTTGGGAGCATTAAGGATGATGATAAGGAAGAAGACAGGGAGAATGCAATTTTCTATAAGAAGCTGTCCTAAGTTAGTATAATTAGATGGAACATTACTAAGCCTGAGGCTGATTTATACTAATGTGATGCTCATGTGGAATGTGCTCTGGGTCAGGATGTGCAAAGACCACAGTAAGCAGATCCCAAAATGTAAACTCCAGTCTGCAATACTGTAAAGATAAGACATTGCATTAGGCTCCCACACAAACCACTCTGTTTCAAACCAGGTTGATTGAATTGAATTAAACTGAGCTAAACTGCATTTTGAAAACAAATCATGCTTTCACACACTGCAATTTGACTCTTAAAAGATAAAGAAATTAATCTATATTTTCAGAACATAATGTGGGCTTTGCTGAGCTAATTCTGTGCACAGATTACACTGCACTTTTTTACAAACCATTAGTGGGAATTCAGAGCCCTCAGAGCTTTCTGTATTGAATCTCCATCTGACACAAGATGCACAAGATCTGTCCAACTCTCACAGCAGCAGGGAGGGCCTTGGTCTCAAGGAGGCCTGGAGGGACAGAATCTGAAAGAGTAATATCTTTAACCTTAGGGTACCAGAGACGGATCTAATAGCCTTGGTGTTTGTGCTAGCTTCAGACCTTAAATCATCCTTTTCAGTTGATACAAAAGGCCAGATTCTCTAGTGTCCTCTGGCTGCTTTGAGCTGTTACTGTAAGGCAACAAGCCATAAGCTGAAGTTGTCTCACTGGTTAAACCAAATTTATACTTGTTTTTCCACTGCAAGAAAGACACAGATATCTGAACCATAATTTACAGACTGAGAGAAGAACATCACAATGTTATCAACCTCTAATGATGATGGAAATGGTAAGCTCTCATAAGCATTTTCCTGACACTTATTGAAATAGAAATGTTCAGGTCCAGTGGTTACCACCCTATGGACTGGGGATCTTGTGTACATAGAATATTTGGCAAAATTTGGTTCTCTGATACTGCATTTTGCTCATCACAACAAGTAAAACCTGGAAATGGTGGGTGGGGGCAAAACATTTATCTCTTCCTTATCTTCCTGGCATACTCTAAGGAAAGCAGCTCTGAATTTTCAGGGCTTGCTTATTGATTTGGACTCTTGGTTAGAAGTTTTTTAACATGTAGGATAGCCCTGAAAATAACTATTCTATTTTAAACTGGAGATGAGGTCATAATGTTGGGCTGCAAATCTACTAAGATAACATTACTAAATGTTTTTAGCCAAGCACTTCTATCTCCCCAGTGACAGATCTCTTACAGAAGTCAACAGCTGTGGGCTTTTGCCCACTGTGAGATACCTTAAATTCTGGGGAAATCTGTGGGATAAAAATGCATTTTAGAGAGTGGAGCTTTAATTAGCTAACTGAACCAGACCCTGTTGTGCCTGGCATTCCCTGAGGCTATCAAAAGGATTGGTTATACCCTTCTCCCTTTACCCCTGAAACAAGGGTTGCACCATGCTGTGTTTCACAGATTCAGGGTGCTTTGACAGTCGATTGCAAATGAAATAAAAGTTCAGCAAGTTAAAAGTATCCTGAATGCAACGTGGAGTTCTGCCATTACATGGTTTCAGAGGTGGAAGACAATGAAAGTTGATCTCTACTGTGTGGCTCTTTTGTGCATAAGGAATTTCTTGTCAGGGAGACTCATCAGCTCTTGAGGTCCTGTAAAGTACAAAATACTTCAGATATGCCCTTTCAGTTAGCACTGCTCACTAAAATCCTGAAAACCCTGTTTGTTCTTACATTCTTTGTCCCATTGCATGGCTTTAAGCAAATGCTCTATCCCTTTGATTGCAGACAACAGAAATGTCCAAAAATGGCCAAGAGGCACAATGGAGTCTCCTGCTCCATAAAATACCAATACTTGCAACTTATGTCTACATTGACTCATCATGGATGAGTGCAGCATTTGCTTCAATCCATGCAGCTGATGAGGCCAGGACTTGTCATGAACATGGCATGTTCACCCACAGGTATTGCTAGTTCCCCTTTGCAAAGCAAGGCAGGCTGGCATTCCTAACTGCATCTTATTGACAGAGTAGGCTCCCAGAGAATGAGGGCCAATTACCAAACCCGTGGTAATGAGTCCAGGATACCAAAGCCATGCTTGTTTTGGAAAAACAAAGAGAGGAGTCACAACTGGCATGTAATGGAGAGAGAAACTAGCAAGCTTTTCTGGCTGAAAACTTTAATGAATTTTGAATGTTGCAGTTCAAAGGATATGTTTTGAATTTGGAAAGAAGGCTTCAATGATTCAATGATTAATGCAGCATACTCTTTTACCAGAAAATTATCTGAATGTTCTCTCTCATATGAAGGTATTTTTGCCTTCAAGTTTCCAGCTTTTTGCATCAGTGACACTACCTCAATTTTTTATTCTTTTTTCCAAGGAGCTCCCAGTTCTCAAAAGACAACTCTGGAAGATCAGTGCCAGATGAGAGTTTAGGGACTGTGAGAGCTGCACAGGAATTAATCATGAAAACATATGGATGTGAGGTAGGGTAGACATCATTTTGCCAATGGCTGGAGAACACAAATGCATAACAACTGTCCAGCTTGACAGAATTACCACGCATGAATATCCATGAGTGGGTATTTATTATAAAACATTGCTATGTTTGCCCAATAGCAAGACTTCAGAAAATGTGTTTTGAAACAATGCTGATGGTATTTGCTATTCTGTAGCCCACTGTTCTATCAAGCACAGCTAGCAGATATTTTGAAGGTCCTGTGGATGTAAGAGATCAAAGTGCAAACTGGTGTACGATGCTCTGTAAATTCACAGTTGCTTAGAATGCACTTTGACTTTCATAGGAACATGAATGCAGACATCAACCTGCTCACAAGAACAGTTTTAAGTGCTACTGATGGCAAATATTTTGGATTCTGTGATTCTACCCAAACAGGTCAATTTAGAGTAGAGTTTATTTTTTAAGTGTGAAGTGTTCCCCTGACTCTTTCCTGAGTGAACATTAATATTTCCTATTTGATATTATTTTTACGTGGCATTTTAGTGTTTTAATACAAAAGAGTACCAGGACTGGCTCTTGGCTTTCTTCTGTTTTGCATGAAATTTAAGAAGGTTAAGTTATTCAGGTTCAGCTATGGGTATTGTTGTAAAATATTGTTGTAAAAGTTTTTACTAGGTTTGGTGGCAACAGAATTCTCTGACTTGGAAAAATATTCAATGAACAAGGAACATTGCTAGTGAAGAGTGCAACAGGGACTACAGGAATAAGAACATGACTTTGAGTATTGGCTGCATACGTTCTTGTGGCCACTGCTGTTATTCCAGTACAGCTCTCAACTAGAGTGCAAAAAGTTTCAGGATTCAGGGCCCCTTCTGCTTAAGCATTAGTAGGTGACCTTGTACAACCAGGCTGGAACCCCTGTGTGATATCAGAGTACAAACCTACATTTACCTGTTGGCCCCACTTGAGGAAGTTTTAATGGTGCTGGGTAGAGAGCTGGGATGACCTCAGGACAAGGAGTTTCCCCAGCAGTTCACTGTGTCTGCTGGAAACAGAGACATCTTGTGGGTTTGCACAGCCTGCATGCAGCTTGGTCAAATCATTTTGCAGCAAGAGAAGCCCTTTGTTTGGAAGATGAAGATAGAAAGTGAAGGACAAGCAATGGCACTACATGTCTGGCAAAAGCAACCATTTTATCTTTGCAGGAAGAGCCCAGGGAGAGGTGAAGAGAGCAAGACAAATCTGATGAGCAGAGGAACTGTGAGAGCAGGCAAGGAGAATGAGAGATAGCACACAGACAGTTTGAGAAGGAGACAAGGTGCAGATAAGGAGCTGTATCTATCTAATAGATATTCTTCCCTTAATTCTAATGGAAATTCTATCTCCCAGAGCCTGTCAGTGGAAACCTAATCCACCTCTAAGGGACACAGCATTGCTCAAAGCAGAATTCAGACGATGACAAGGTCGTTTTCATCTCATCTGCTGTAACACACAGCCCAGCACCTTCCTTACCCCCTTGCTTCCCCTTCTTTGCACAAACTGAGAAAGGAGAGGAGAAGCTGAATGACAAGTAACACTTCTCCAACACCCAGCATAATTCAAGGATGGCTCTTCTGCTGCTGAGGAGATTTTAATTTTGCTTTTCCGAAGAGTAGCTGCTCTGTTGTTTATTTGGGGCTCTACAGGTGACAAAGGAGTTGCACTGAATAAATAGCTGCTGGAAATGTAAAGTTTAAAGATGTGGCAAATGAGCTACATTTTCCTGTCTTCTGAATGGAAAGCAGAGGATATATTAAAACTTGATCTCAGTTCAGTCTAACCCTACTTACAGGGTGGACCAGATGACCTTCTGAAGTACCTTCACCCCCAGTAACGCTCTGATCTCCTTAGCTATATGAGACAGATAAATAGACACATGCACATATGCATGTGACACCCTGAATGTATACCTGAAGTTCTTTGGGAAGAAAAACAGACCACACATTTGAAGACCAAGCACATGAACAAACAATTTCTCTGTACCTTGACTTTTTTTGCCACAGATCAAATCATAAGAAACAGTGGTCACAATTGCCAGCATGACTAATCAACTCACAGAATCAGGAAGAAATATCTGTCGTCACTTTTTTCATCAGTTTTATAGAATTTAAGTGTTTCCCAGATTTGTTGCAAGCTTGTTTCTTCTCATCCTCTTCCACAGGGCTATAATATTTTTAAAAAGTGACCAGATGCTCAGCTGGGCTGCTAGAATAGGCACCTCTATAGGAAGGAGATTTTCACTTATGAAGAGTGTTTCAGGTCCAGCACATGCTCACAAGAAGCAGGTGGATTCACCTCCAGTTGCATCCAATGTGCAAACACAGTGGCTTATCTTTTCAAGGGACTTGAGGCTGACACTAACTGTTGTGACACATACTGGGTGTGTCTACACAGCAACATGCAAACATTCCTGGGCCTGGTTTACAGTCTGTTCCAGGAGAACTTGCTTTTTTTCTCTCGGTGTCAGAAACAAAAGTGATTTCAGCCTGCCACTCCCATCACTGAAGGTCTTCTCACTATGTAGGTGTCACTTCTTTCCTTTCTACCTGAAGGCTAGCATTCAGCTTTGTCAGACAAATAGTTCTTGATTATTTGTGGAACATTTCTGCAGCAGGATGAAAAGTCTGCCACTAATAAAGACCAGCATTTCCAAAGTAGGAAAAGCATCCTAATCTTGAATAGCTGTGACAAGTAAAGGGTCTGCTATTTCCTTTGCTTCTAGACTCATATTCATATCTAAACTGTTGCACTTGTTATTTCCTTAGCTTTACTGTAAGTACACTTACATGGATCTTCATGTCTTGCTAATCCCGACCTTGCTGTGCTGAATTATGTTCTTGGTTTGGCTTTGGATCTGTCTTGTTACTATGATTGCTGAGCTGGAGGATGATCCTTGTTACCCTCACTAGACTTGCTCTACTTGCTTTGCTTCGCTTTACTACTAAGGGACCATGATCTTGCTGTGAGGTCACTGTCCCTTCTGCCCTGCTCCCACCACTCCTGCCTCCACTTCTGTTCAAGAGCAGCCTGCTCATGCTGGACATGGATTACATTCAAAGTGCAGAGTTGGCCTTATGAAAAAGACTGACGAATAGTCAAAATGTGTGTGGTCAGAATGAAGCAGGTTTGGTGAAGCAGTTTGCAGTGAATAGGACACTGTAGCTCTGCAGCCACATGGTCGTGCTCCACCCCTATAGAGGCCGAAGACACTGCACTCTCTCTCTCCCTGAAAATCTTTGAGCTCCTTATTTGTGTGGTGCATGCCTAGAACCATTTATTAGTCAGATATGGCTATAGATCATTAACGCACAACCTGATTCCATCAGCTGCTTCCCTTTGCTAATGACCTCCAGGATAAAGCTCAGCCTGACAGATGCAGAAGTACTAACCACAGTGATGAAAGAGCACTTGATCCTGGCAATCTGAGTGTGGGGGAGAAGGAGAGGATATTACACAATTTTTTTTCAGATTATTAATAAGATGTCACAGATCTGTAACCATCATGTTAATGGACAGATCCATCTGTCTTGTTAGGGAATCTGCTACTGAAAGAGCTCTTGCCAACAGCTCAGGGAAGTGAGGTGGGAATGCTTTGTAGTTTTCTCAGTAATCCTCTAATATCAGCCTCAATGTGGGTGAAAGAAAGCACCAACACCATAGTGTAGTCTGAGGAATTGATGTACCCACTAAAGCGTTTCAGCCGAGTATTGTGTGACTAATATGGGTTTGACAAGGACACAGGTGTGCCTACACTTTTGAATAGTCTAGTAGGAGGCTAAATAAGTACTAAGTAAGTGTCTGAAAAATCCTTATAAATTTACAGGCCTCTAGGGGATGATCTTACTTCTCTGAGTGCTGTCCATGTTAAGACTGGGTTGTTTTCATGGCTCCATTTCAATCTAGAGACACCCCATAGGTGGCATTTGGGGTTAATGGTGGGTTTCATACAGAAATCCTCGAGATGCCCTGTTCTATGCCGTGTGGCAGCACACCATGGTTGAGTGAAGAGACCAAGGGTGTTCCTGAGGGTAGCTGTGCCACATCTGCCCTCATTGCTAAGCAGCTGGAACTGCAGCTGTCTGGGAAACTGCAGGTGTCAAGGGGAACACTGAAAACTGCTGAAGCAGGGACTGAAGGGCTGGTAGAAGTCCTGGCTTACCTCAGTCAAAACCCTACTAGCTTATAGAAAAAGAGCAGAATAGAAATAATAAAGACCTATCCTTTGCAATTTGATAATCACAGAATGCTCCAGCTGGGTTTTTGCAGGGACTCTGGATCTCTCTGACAGGCATGCAGAGAGCTGATAGCCTGTGGTGCCTTATAATCTGTGGTATCCAGAGCAGAGCTCTCTCTAAAGAAGTATGCTTGAATAGTATGGCATCAACCTGACCTAGTCACTCAGAACAGTGATTGCAGTAATTTGCACTTATGACTCTGTATCAATGTTAAAAGACTAAAATTGAAAGTATCAGTACTTCTATCTTTTACTATTCCTCTCCTCAATGATTATTTTCATGCTCATACAAACACTTAGCATGGAGGTCAGGGAGATAATTTCCATAACTCATTTTTCATACAGCTTTTGCCCTATAGCTTAACCAAGGCACCCCAGAACACAAAATATTCTCCATGAAAAACTATTGATATTGGCCATAAACCAGAAATCCCTGCTTTCTTTTTATAGAAACTGTCCACACAGTAATAATAATATACAGTTATCACAGTGTCTTCCTTGCTTCCTCCTGTTCTATCCCTCTGTGAGTCCTCTTCTAGGGAGTGAACCCTGTAATGTGTCCTTGGGGAATCCACAAGCTCCAAAAGGAACAGGCTGGGTATGGGCTGTGTCCCCATGGATGGTGGTGCTCACCCCACTAACAAACACAGTTCTGAACAAAGCAGTTTGGAGCTGCTCTCACTCACAGCACTTTGCAGCCAGCACAGGTGCTCTGTTTCAGCTTGTCATGACCTCTTTCTCTCAATATTCCTGCAGAGAAGGAAGATTCAGGGACATAGCTCCATCTGCATGAGGAGACATCATTCCCTTTCCAAGGTGGTTTTGGGTCACCCACTATAGTGTAAAAAAAGCTGGATGCAGAGCCAAGAAGTTGCCTATCAGTCTCCTTCAAAAAGCAAGATAGTAGGCTGGTTGTTTCAGCTCTCTGCTTCACTCAGAAAAGTCTCATATTCCTCTGAGAGCCATCAGCTTAGCTAATAAGAACAGAAACACAACTATAATTAATAGAAATCACTGCTTAGACAAAGACCTAAAGAGTGAGCAGTGCCAATAGCTTATAACTTAGAAGGCTCCTCAACACTTAATTAACAATGGAGACATTGTAAAATTAAATCTATTTACAGTTGCAAGAAGCAGAGTCAATGCAAAGCTGGACCTATCTGAATCCCTTCTTACTTCTAGTGGGAGTGTTGGAACGTTTCATGGAAGAGGTTTGAATTAAACCAACCCAAGTCTTGACCCAATCCCATACCTTTAATTATACTGTATAAACATACTTGAAAGGTGCACTTAAGATACTATGTTCTGTTGTTATGGCAACTGATATTTTAAAAAAGGATGATGAGAAATAAGAATGAGGAAAGCTATATGGAAACAAAGGCATCGTGTTGTTATAGCAACCTTTTAATTTCAAAGAGGTTGGGAATTACCGTGTGATAAGCATTGCTGGGAACCTGCTCCCAGGTGTGGTTGAGGTGGGCCAGAGAAAGTCATGTTATATTGAAGACTGTATGTTGGTTGAAATTTAACTCTTGGAATTATAGGGTACATTTTACATAAGACAATCAGTAACTTAAAGCAAAAATTATGAGTTTATCTCAGTCCTGTAATTTCTGTGATATTTATAATACTTCCAAACTGGTTTACTTTCTGTGTCAGTCTTTCAGAAGCATATTAACATGCAGGGTCCACAAGATTTGACTTAGAATCATTAGATTCCTTGGGAAGAAACATATAAATATGTATCCCTGGAAGGGTTTTAGACCAGCTTGAATGGAGCTCTGAGCTACCTGGTCTAGTGGAAGTTGTCCCTTACCTATGACAGGGACATTGCATAAAGGTCTCTTTAACGCAAATAATTCTATAAGTTTATGGTTCTATTTTATGTATATATATGTATAGATATATTTAAGCCTTTCCTCCTCAATCTTGCTTTGACTACTCCCAAGTCCCAATCAGTTTGTCATCTCCTCCCTCAGGATTGTCTTACACCTCTCCTTGTTGTTTCGTTTTACCTTCCATTCTCCCAGGGTCATACTCAACCTGAGATAACAAGCAATTTCACACCTGGGAGGGATGAAGCCAAATTTACAGGAATCTTGAGCTCCAAAGGGCTATTGCACATCTAGTAATAATTCTAGCCTCTTTGCTGATTTCACTCAGCAAATGTGACAAAACATGGGGGAAATGCAGTCCTGAGGAGAGATATTGTGTGAGAATGGAAGCAAGGCAGTAATTGCACTTAAATATATAATGAGAGTTCAGTCACTGTATACAAGAACACTCTGAAATCACCCCATTAACTATGAAGTGATAAAAAAAAAAAGAATCCTTGCAGAGCACTACACAAGCCACAGGACCAATACTGCAACCAAGAATAACTTCATCATCCTGTAAAGTTGCTGTGAGAGGGAAATTAGGGCTCAGTGCCTTCTCTTGCTTCACACACCTGCTGTGCACAGATGTGTTGGGAGAGAGGGGGCCATGGGGGGCTGTTACTTCCCATTCACTCTGCCCAGCTCACCAGTGGTGCTTGCAAGATGTTTATGACCTGGTCACAGCCAAGCAGTAACCCCTATTTTTTTTTTTCTTTTTTTTTTTGCTTGTTGGACAACAGAAGTTTCTGCCTTCTATTGACATAGCATGAAACCAATTATTCTTCTTATGCAAATAGGGACTTGCCTCAAAGCTGCAGCCTGTCTTCTTGCTGTTGGCAATGGGGAGTGATTTTTAACTTTATGAGAGAGATCATAGCTAGTGAGGATGCATTTCAGAACTGGCCCTTCCAGGTTGGTGTGTCACTTGGAAGCAGAGCAGGAACAGGAATATGGCATAGACCAGTTGGGTGTAGCAAGTGCAGCAATTAACCTGCCTTCTTTACAAAAAAAAGAGTTGATTCTAATTCTGAAAGTCAGCAGAGGAATGGGAACATTTGCAAATCCAGCCTACATGGATGAGCAAGGCCCTACAAAATGGGGGAACAGGGATGACAACTTATCTGCAGAGCTGGCCAAAAGGCTGTGTCTATTGTACAGGTATGTTGGGGAGCTGCAGAGCTGAGGAAGGATGCTCTGGGCTCCTGGAGGTTGGGAATTGTGTCAATCACAGGATATGCTGAGTTGGAAGGGACCCACAAGGATCATGGTGTCCAACTGCACAGGGCAACCCCAAGCACCCCACCATGTGCCCGTGACCGTTGTCCATATGCTTCTGGAATTCTGTCAGGCTTGGTGCTGTGACCTTTCCCTGGGGAGCCTGTTCCTCTGTGTGAAGAGCATTTTTCTAATTTTGAACATAGAGTGCAACACATGGACTTAGTAAATCCAAGGAGTGCAACACGAAGAGTTAGCCAACAATATAGATGGGATTTACTTTAGCAGGGTTTTTCTGTGCAACCATGTAGTGCAAACTATGTTGAAGCTTCTCAAAAGGACTTTCTTACTGCTTGTCTTAAAAACAGATGCAGCAAATTGCCTCTGCCTGTCACTTCAGTAGTGAGAAAAGGTAGAGAACTGGGAAAGAACTGTTTCTGGGTGTTGACTGGGCAGGAACTAACCCATACATTCTCAGTGAGCCTCACAAGAGTGCATTGAGCTTAAGAGAAGGTTTGCAATGGGAAGATGTGCTCCTTGGGTACCAACATCATCAGTGGCAACTGCTGGAATTGTATCTTTGCCAGGCTCAGGTACAGCTCAGCTTTGAGGCACCTTTTTCTGAGCTCCTGAGAGCCTGCACAATGTCTGTTAGAGTGTTCTGCACACCCAGTGCAGGAGCACAGAAAAGATCCTTAGGGTTGTTTGCTAACGCCCAGACTGTGCTCTGGATCTGGACTCAAAGAAAGATTAGGAAGCAACTAGTTCAGCCTCGGGAAGCACAGCAGAAAGGAAAACCCAAAGGGTCTGAAATTTTTTATTCATTATGGTCTGTCCCCCTGCCTTGGCTTTTTCTATTAGCACAGGCATTTCTATGGAAGAGTTCATTTCTCATCAAATGTAGAGGTGAGGGGCAGACATTAGTTCAGTTTTCATTCATTGTTTTTCAATAGTGACAGCCAGCATTTGTTTAAATGGGTAAGTGGTTCGTTTGTTCTTTTCAGTTAAAGTCTCAAACAATGATCCTTATTCAAGGTTTGTTCATTTTTTTACCAGAAAATATATGAGCAAAAAGCCACTTTTCCAATCAGCTCTTCTTCTTGCTCCTGCATCTTGATGTCTGTGATTCATTGACTTTCATACAGGCTTCTCTTTACATTCAAGACAGTAGTGATCTTACATTTTCCCATTTTTGCCATGTCATCCAACACATCATTCTATTCCTTCACTCACTTGGGTCAAATTCCTATGTTTATACAACTTAAACCCTTCTTAAAATCAGCACAATGCTATCACTTTGCTTATGGAGATACAGAAATATTCATTTCAGTATGTCCATACTTTGTAATGATAGAAATAATCCTACCCCATTTCAGGCTTGTTCCTTCTAGAGACAGTACTGCTGTAGCAATTGCATAAGAAAAAATGACATTAACAACCAAAATAGCTAAATCATTACTGACACTGAATACAGTATACAGAATTAGATAGATGGTGGAAGTGATTGCTCTATTTTAATCATTTGGCAATCACCTAAAATCAAAAATGGGCACATAAATGCCCTTAGCACACTGAACCTAGCTCCAAGATTTAGAGAGATTTCACTGGAGAAGAGATGGATCCCTCTTTCCTTTTCCTTCCTCTGCTAAGCCTGAGGATATCCTTGACTGGAAATATAAGGCTAGCTTCAAGTTTAAATGGTAGGAACACTGTTTACATTTCTGTTTGTTTACTGAGACCTTGAAATGCCTCTACAGAGCAGTCTGCTCTCAGAGCTATGGAATACATTAAATTTCAACACCTCTTCTCTCTAATCAGAGCTGAAAGATTGGCTTCAGAAAACAAATGAGATATTATTTTGTCATAATGGTGTTTCATATTTATATCACTAGGTCTGAAAGGAATTGCATCAAAAAAAAATTAAGGGAAGAAAGAGAAAAAAAAATGTCCTAAATGTTTAATGATCCTCAGCAAACAATGTGTCCAAAGAAGGAAAGATTTCTTTGCCAGTCTGACAACTGATCTATAATCTTGTTCTACTTGGTTGATGTTCCCATCCCCTCCCAGCTCTGCCTTGTAGAGCTTCTAGGAAACTTCATGGAAAGAATTCTTGTTCTCACTGCACCCCCATCCTTCCCCAGATATTTTCAAGGCAGAGTTTAGCTGAGCACTTCTTGCACAGACTCCTATTACCTTCCAGGAAGAAGTTCAGCATTTCCAAAAGGGGCTCAAATAACAGGCCAGATACATGTTCAGATGAGTCCAGGACTAGAAGGGGCCTACAAGGGACCTTGAGAAATCCAGTCTATCTTCCCACCCCTATCTAGACCACTTCTGAGATTTCACATTCTCCTCTTCCAGCAGCTGGGCCACTGACATTTTTAATCCACTCCTGATATGAGATATTTCTTTAAAGGTATTCTTTAAAGAGTTTTTAAAGGTTTCTTAATTCTTCTGAACTTTCACAATGCTCCCTGAAGAAGCCTTAGGGCTGTGGGACCCAGTGTGGAGTTAGTTTTCCTGTGAAATATCCATTCCATACAGTGATGACATCTTTATCAAACAGGCTTCAGGGTGATTGAGTATGGATGAATCAGAAGAAATCAGAGGAATATAGTCCTGTGTGTTGTTCTCCTCATGCCAAAGTAAAAACATTAATTTGAAGAAGGCAGAGTGTAATTAATTTCATTTCAGTTTTGCACTGGTTAGATGGTTGCCCAGACATACATAAATAGAAGATCATCTTCTTCCTAACTGTGTCTGTGTCATCTTCACTGAATTTCTCCTGCCTCTGGAGCAGGAAATTGGCTTGTATTACTGAGTTTGCTGTTTGCCTTTCCCATTCAGCAGAGGGGGAACTACAGGGTCTGTGATGCATGTGCTCATTTACATCTGCCTTGTTTCAGAGAAGTTCCAATAAAAAATAAAAAAAAAAAAATGGACAGCCTATTTGGTTCAAAGTTCTCATAATAAGGTAGTTTTGACCAAAGTTAGTGGTAAAAGAAGTACTGACAAGATTTCCTGGTGCTAGTTACAAGGATGTGTGACTAGCCCTGAAAGTCTTCCTGAAAGTTTTTTGTGGTTTAAACCCAGTTTAAAATGAAGGAAATGAAGCATCATGCAGCTGTGTTTTCAATCTCTCTCTCTCTCCTCAACCCCATGGAATGGGAAAGGCAATCAAAATAAAACTTTTAAGTTGAGATAAGAACAATTTAATAGGGAAAACAAAAGCCATGCACACAAGCAAAGCAAAGCAAGGAATTAATTCACTGCTTCCCGTGGGCAGGCAGATGTTCATCCATCTCCAGGAGAGCAGGGCCCATCACACACAGCAGTGACTTGGGAAGACAGACACCATCACTCTAAATGTCCCCCCTTCCTCATTTTGCCCCCACTTCATATACTGAGCACGATGTCATTTGGTCTGGAATATCCCTTTGGTCACTTGGGGTCACCTGTCCTGGCTGTGTCTCCTGACAACCTCCCTTGCACCCCCAGTCTCCCCACCAATGTGGCACAGGAAAGTAAAAAAAGGCCCTGGCTCTGTGTAAGCCCTGTTCAGCAATAGCAAAAACAACTCCATATCATCAGCCCTGTATTCAGCACAAATCCAAACCACAGCCTCATACCAGCCACTGTGAAGAAAGTTAACTCTAGCCCAGCCAAAAGCATCCCAAGGGGATGTGCCAGGCCACAGAGCACGTCAGACGAGGGAGGGAGCGCTGTGACATTCAGACTGGAACAGCAACGTCACAGAAGCTTCTATAAATGTTCTGGGATTAGGGCAAAGCTTTGCAGAATGCAACAAGAGATTTAATCAAAATTGACATTTTCCAGGATAATTGAATGACAACGGAGGCAATTGCTGCTGCCAGCAGTGGAGTGGAACACAGATCAAATGTGTGTTTGTGGTGGGTTTTTACAGCTGATTGTTTGAGTTCCCAAGTTTCTTTTCTCTGGAAGAATGAAGGATATGGCAGGAAGACACACCTTCCATGTGCACTGTTTCTGATATTCTTTCCTTTCATCACGGGGCAATACTGGAGAGAGGATTACATGACAGAGAAATCTTTGCTTGGTCTGTTCCAACACAGCAGTTCTTTTAATTATTGGATTCATCAGCTGTCCCAGAGAGGATTCATTGCAGACAGCTTAGAAAATATCATTTAATCATTTAAAAAAAGGTCTGGACTGAAGCTTCAAGACACCTGAAGGTGCACACTGAGTAAAATTAAAAATCTGTAGTAAAGCTTTTCATTACTTTTTTTCTGGTATCATTTCAGTGGGCAAAGCTCTGCTGGCAGTATTTTTCAACATAAACTGCAACTGCAACCCAGCCTCCTCCTCCAACACAGAGGTTCTCAGACTGTGTCCCACAGAGCACACAGGACTGGCTGCCAACAGCAGCTGCCTCCTCACACGTTTCTGGCTCCTTCTCTTCACTTCCAACAGTTAGAAATAGTTACAAATACATGTAAGTGCTCTCGTGATGTTTCTTTCCCATACAGGCAATTACTACCATTGGCACAGGGATGAACTCTTCAGTGAATAGAAAAGGCAGCAGCTATACACTCACAGATTGTAGTTCTGATGGTCCACAAAAGCTCTGTGGCAAAGAAAAAAAAATAAAAAAAAAAAAGGAAAGTCTCGCTATTAATGCAAAGGATCCCTGATATAAGGACATCATAATTAGCTGGCAATGCTTAATCTTTTCAGGTCACTGGCTCGTATCAGTGCAAACACCCTTCGGGTTTCTGGATGTCTGACAGACGTAATAAGGGCTCTAGGTTCATTAACTCTCATGTTAATAAGGTTTTTAATTTGTTGTATTCATTTCATAACTAATATTTGGCTTTAAAAGCTGCAAGTATAATGTCTCCCTTTAAGGAAAGCAGTCTGGAGAAAAAAGACAGTAATTGCATGACATTTACATCAGCTTCATTCACTTAAAAAGATACCAGAAGAAAGAAATTATTTTTATTTCTTTCAATGTCATGAACTCAAGAAATAGGCAGTAGAGGCAAGCTGCATCACCTTTTTTCTCACACTTGGTTATTGGGACTGTACACATTTAACTCTTGGCCCCTCATATCCAGGGCATGTAACATAAACCATTCCCACCAAGGACTTCTCTTGCCCCACAGACAATACACCTGGACTTGCATTAACACTGAACTTCATTTGGCAGAAATGAAGAACCATCTGACGTTCTTCAAAAGTTCAAAGGCACATTTTCTCAAATCTTTTTGATCTGAGATTTATTTGCCCTGAATCCAGCTTCTCTTGCAAAGTCCAGAGAAACCTTTCTTACAGCCCATATCACGTTGCCAGTAGCTCTAACATCTTGTCCTGTGTGCAGGACAAGAACTGCTGTGACATGGGAATATCACAGCCACTCCAGTTACTTTGGCATTGTCTGTGTTCTCCATGGTGAGGAGGCAGGAGAATGCAGGAATGAGAGAGCTGACTCTACAGCACTTGGAGCCACAACATTGAATGCTTGGCAGCAAACACAGGGGATAGTCAGGTTAGCCAAAGGTAAAAGGGCAATGACTTTAAACACCATTTATTATTTTATTTCTGCTGTGGGGAATAGGAACTGTCAACAAATGCTTATGACAATTGATTTCAAGACAGCAAGACAACAATAATATTTAAAATGTCACTTTTCAGCAGACATGGATTATAGAGTAACAGGATTTCATCACTGAAGGAAAAATAGCCATAGGATGATTTATTCTCTATTGCTATTGGTCTTTCTGCTGACCTTTACAAATAGAGGCAAAAGCTCTTCTTCACTGCAGCCTGTGTGACTTTCACTGCTGTGCTGAGTAGAGGAAGTCTGACATCCAAACTTCTCAAGCCCATGCCTCACTTCCAAACCCAGTCATGTGGATAGAAAAACACAAGGATATGTTGTAACTTCTCCTGCAAAAAATGCAAAAAATAAATATGTGAAAAGGCATTAATAACATTCTCTTTCCTTTCATACTCAGGCCTCTCACAGCAGGTCAGCATGGTCTTCAATCAAACCTCCAAGGATTATCATCAAGATAATGTCCTAGAGTTATTGTCAACTTGTGCAGCTCTCCAGCCTGAGTCTGCTGGAATAGATCAAAGAACTCTAGACACTGATCATAACACAGGCTTGCCAAAAGACATGCATTTAGCATGGAGCAGCATCCTTAGCACAGTCCAGATGGCTCTTTGAAGAGCTTTTATTATGCTTTGTTCCAGTGCAACAACAGCTCTCAATGTCATTCTTGTTCTGTTTTGTTTTCAGGCTCTGGAGAGCAGGAAGAGCATGATTCTGCTGTGCTCCTCACATATACAGTTCAACTGCCACCCTGTCACCCTCTTGTACCCAGTGCAATGTGCTAAACATGCTATTAACAGATGGCTGTTACAGGATAAGAGAGAAATAGCTCTGGAGTTCAGCAGCCCTAAGGGGTAGCAAATGGTCCCAGCAGGAAAATGTCAATTGAGCTTTATTTTCCTGGTGTGGCCGGGCTCTTTTCAGCCTGAGTGAACTGCAGCTTCAGCAAATGCACGATCTCATCACAGCAGGGGCCTCCCAGATTTTACTCAAAATTTGGGTTTGCATCATCATGGCTACAAGAAGTAATAACTGGTTATTCTGGCAGTTCTGAACCCACAGATGTGCAAACAAGCCAGGCAGTGTTTTAATGTGCATTTCCATTATGCTCTGCTCTACTGGAATTTCTTGGCAAACCTAGAAACAGGCCATGCTTGTACCTACAGATGGATAGATCAATAAATCTTTACATTTGTTGTTTTCCAAAGTAGCATTCAAGTCAGCAAAAACTTAGAAATATTCCTATTGTTAGTGCATATTGTCAGTGCTCCCTCAGATGCCTGCAGGAGCACGGCAACATTTGCTTGATTTGTGCACTGGATTGCCTCTGCTCCATTCATTGCAATTTCCTGAGCCTGTTGCCAATTCAGAAACTATTTCTGAAGTCGAAGACAAACACACCTCATCTCTACCCCCACTTCCCTGCCCTATCTTTGCTTGGGCACAGCAGTTCACAAGGGAGGAGAACAAAGATGATGACCACAACAAGCTATTTAGGCCAAGTTATTTAAGCCCAAACTTTGGATACCATACCATTCTCAAACTTCATACCATTTTAGCAACATTAATGTAAGATGCAAATCTCTTTCCCAAATACCTGTTGAAGACAGCTGTGAGAGCAGCTTATGGAGTGTTGCTTTACAACTTATTTGCACATAGGTCATTCCTCAATGCACTTTCCTGACAGTTGTTTTTGTTTTTTTTTCACAGCACAACTATATAAATGGGAAAAATTAGGAAGAACATAAGACATGAGGAACTTCCTAGTAAAAGAGGGGAACCAGCCTGGGAGATGGCACAAGGAAAAAGATGTACATTACTGTGCTCTTTTCTTTGTTAAGCTGAGTAAGAGGTAACAATATATTCAGAATTAAAAACAATATGCCAGTTTGAACAGCAAACTGAAGTATTCATGCTTATCTGAAAGTTTACTGTGAATTTTAGAATATTTCTCACCCTTTTAAACTTGTTTAATTCAGGAACTTCTAAAATCATGTAAAAATTGTAAAAAACAGGTCTTCAAGCTGTTTTTATGGTATTTCTCAGTAGCATCTGGTGACTTTTATTTCCAGTGAAAAATATGTTTCTTAGAATACCTGTTTTGCATGTGAAAAATAGCTTAACACGATGCTTCAAATCCAATATGAGCAATTATATTCTGCCTGAATATTTTTTTCCAAAAGTCTAATTAGATACAACCGTATATCATCAAACTAACAACACAGAACACACTGCAGCAGTATAAATTGGCATGAGTTGTGAAGAGTTTAATGGAGAAAGATCCAGAATGGTAAAAGCTAGACAGAATACCTGAAGGATAACTGTGAAAGTAGAATTCCACACCAAATAAAATACCAGCTTCTAAGAAAAGAGCAAACTTGAATGAGACCAGTAATGACTGTCATTCATCTTTGACACCGCTGATGTATTACAGGAACAAAAGGGCAACTTCTTACAAATTAAAACTCTTAAAATTATGTGATGTGGCAACATCTGAAATGAGCTTTCGAAACGTGGGTCGAATAAACACGGGATTATTTATTCTAAACCTTCAGCCCTAACATGTTTCAGAAATACAGTCAGCAGCAGATTAATTTTGCCCAATATATTCAAGCAGAGATACTCTCAAGTAAAGTAATTGCACAGATACTTGTATTAATAGCTACATGAGCAGATGATTCTGTCCTTTTCCTTCAAAAATCTGTTTCCCCTAGACTATTACTCTGATAAAGAATGAAACCGTCTGTGGCCACTAACAACATAATAATAAAAGCCAAATTAGTTTCCTCCTGAAAAATGAACCATGGCCAACATCTTCACCTTACTCATACCATTAACAAACGTTTTAACCTCCCCCCTATCCATAAAATGAAGGAAGTCTTTTCCCCTTCACAGACTTTCTTAAATAAACTCCATCTGGTCCTTCTTTCAGCTAGAAAGTCAAACTAGTGGGCAGAGCTGGATGATGATTGAATGCAATAGTAGGCAACGCATGCAAATAAAAAGAAAGTCTTAAAGCTTATTAAAAATTAAGCCCTACATGTAATTTCAACTCAAATCACTTGTGTCTAGATATGAGCAACTTACTAGCTAACCTTGAACAGCTCTTTCCCCTAAACCAAAGTTTCTGCCATTTCTTCTGGAGTACAATCACCCATCTGAGAATTCATCATGTCTCCCTGACAAAACCAGGACACTTCAGTCCTAGTTTTTAAATGATACCAAGCTTTTACCTGTGTGGTTTTATGGGGAAAAACAACCTTTCTATTCTGAAGTCCCCATGTGAAAAAAAAGGAAGTTTGGTCTAGTGTTTAAAACTAATTGGACACTTATGTTTTAGACTGATTCAGCCTCCTGAGATACAAATATGAAGGAAAATATGTTTGGGGTCTCTTGGCAAGGGCAGCAGCAGATACTTCCTTCGGCTACAGTCTAGGGCAGAACCTTTGACTTGCTGGTGCTACATTGGCTCTGAGCATCCCTAGACAACAAAGTACTTGTTTTTCCAGATTAGCCCAAATTTTTCATCTGCCAAAGCCACATGCAAAATCTCACAAGAGTGTTCTTTGGGGACTCATTGGTCTGTGGTAGAAGGGTTAATACAAAGGAGATATTATGTACCCACATCCCATGACAGCATTGTACAGCAGGTCAGAATACCAACACAGCTGAGAAACCACACACAATGCCCAGGCCATCGAACAAAAATGCAAATCTTGGAGGAAGGCTCATTAACACTGTAAAAGATGTGGGATGCCACAGATCCCCATGCAGATTCATGACACCAGCAGACCTCTGTGTGCTGTCATATACAAATGGGAAGGCATACACTTGCCAGACAGACTCAGTGGTCATAAACTAAAGGTAGAAAATGAGAGGCATAATGCACAGCTAGAACTAGAGGTGACAAGCCATATAAATCACAGGGAAAACACGGGGAACAAGTGATTTTTTTCCCCCAGCAGTATCCAAAATATGAAAATACATGAAATTTTACTCCTTGGACTAGGAGAGTAAGTGAAACATTTCTTACTCAAAGTCACAAAACCATATTTGTTAAACCTTGGGAGAAAAAGAGAGGGGAAAAGTAAAAAGGGAGTACTATGCAGCAACATAAAACTACATCTGAAGGGTCGGAAGGATTATGTCCAAGAAGGCTGCTGACTGCCTATCTTGGAAGAACCATGTACCCTGCACTTTTGATAGCTCCCTCAGGAACCGTCCCTTTTTAGCTCTAACAAGGCTGTGTGCACATATGAAAGAGTACCATGCCACTGCTAATGGATCTAATAGTAGTCAGAACAGTGGAGTCACAAATGGTTCTGGGGAATTTTCAGGCTTGTCTGTATCACTCACTGTGGAATTGGCTAGTGATTTGCACTAGTTCACAGGGTAGAAGAAATGCCCCATATATATAACCTACTTCAGTCTGATTTCCAATGGAAATAAGGCAATGTGATTATTTGGGTATAAAAGAAAAAAGAGGGAAAAGAAATACTGCAGGTTTTAAAGGAGATAAGAGTAAGTCCATTAAAAAAAAATTATTCAAAGAAAGCAAATTCTACTGAAAATTAGCTTCCCTAGTTCCCTTTCTTATGGCAGGTACACGTTATTTTGTAGACCTGTGCTTTTTCTACTGTGACATCTGATCTTTCTTAGCTGCATGCTTGTCTTTTTAGTTAATGCAAAGGATGTCACCTGCATGACTGATGCACGCAGAGGTTATCTCAAGTAGTCAACCAATATAGATGTCCTTCAACTCATCCACGAGGGTTGGCAGTGCCTTTCTTGGAGACACTGCCTCCGTGTAAACTCTGAGAGCTTTGTGTTTGTTCCCCATTCCCACGTAGCCCTGGCAAACAGGGTGAGGAGATTGTAAATCATTTCAGTATAAGCCCTGAGCAAGCTGATTGTCTCAAATCATTTTCTTTGTGGGCAGAGGTTTCAGAAATGTCACAATTCAGTTGTCTCTGTCTGCAGAAAGCAATCAGGACAATGAGGCAGGATGAAAATGCAGTGGTTGCCTTGCTTGTCCCAGCATATTGCTGCTGGACCAACAAGCTGACCAGCAATAGGTTGCTGACCAGAGCAAGGCATGTGGTTGCATTAACTCTGAGCTCATCTCCCAGCTCAAATGGCCACTGGGGAGAGGCACGGATTGCTCTTGTTATTACCTGAAGCCACTGCACTACAAGAGCATATGACAGTAGGTGAACACTCACATTTACAGCATTTGGCCTTGCCTGCCACCATTTCTGGACTTCACTCCTGAGGATGGCATTCTGACATGAGATGGGAAGGGAACATGGCCCTTAGACTGGCTGGTAATAGCAATAAACTCCCACTCTGGGCAGAAGTTATGAGTACAGTGTCTCAAGAACATTATTTCCGCATGACTGTCAGGTCCAGGGCCTTTCATCAGAGTTTAAATTCAGCCCATTTTCCTTTTTAAGTATGGTTACGGTCTGAAAAGTGTGTCTGTAAATGAATTCTTAGTGTTTCCTATTTATTCCCTCTCAGTGACTTCCATATGAAACATGCTTCATTTAAAACTCAAAATAAGGCTTTCACCTGCCAGCAAATATAAGTTCAAAGCAATTTCTCACAATCAAGTTATGTTCTTTCTGTTTCATACATCATCACTAACAACAATAGTTCTGAGGTCAAAAAGGAGGAGGAGTGTGTGTTTTCATGATGTATGTGGCAACACAGAACAGAACTCACTTTTGCCTGACTAGAGTGCTGACAGTAGTAAGATTTTATTTGTGTCAGTAAAAATAAGAGCTGCCATTAAGGCAGGGAGACCTAGTGCATGAAATGCTGTTTTTATCACCACTTTTCTCAGCATAACCTCACTTTAAACAAAGCCACAAAATAAGAATGTCTCCCCAATGTTGTATCTTGTTTAATTCAGGTTGCCAAAAAGCAAGCAAATTTTTCAGAGACTGTGCCTGCATTGTCATGCTGCACTGGTGGCTCATAACTCTGGTATGGTTTATTCAGGACTCCTAATTCTTGGCTCATGGCAACAAGCAGACAAAGGCATGGTGTGTAAGTATTCTTTTGGCCAGTGCTGACTCATTGGCCACCTGTTCAATTCTGAAGCCTCCATCTGAATTTTGAACTTCATGATTTGCAATGTTCTACTTCATTCATAGTGCACCAAATGAATTTTGAAATGAGGGTTTCTTTTGTGTACTCGGTTTAAAAAAATTATTAAAAAAAAAGGAAAAAAGAAAAATGAAACATTATTCCCAACATGTTTTACAGAAGGATTCAGGGACAAAAATCTTGCCTTGAGAAGTCTGACCTTCAGATCCAAAGCAGCATGTGCAGAGAAAGAGATGGAAGTACTGGTTTGCTGTCCATGATTTCAGCTAAGCCCAGGCTGCTCAGACAAAAACTTAGGTTACAGGCAATACTGGGGACAGGAATATCCTAAAATCCACACCTCTCTTTGCCTCTGTTTCACTGCAGGTAACCTTTTCATAACCTTTTAAATCTGACTGGATTCCTTAGAATGAGGAACTTGATAAGACATGGGAATTGAACTGTTCTTTCTTGAGAGATTCCTAACCAGCAGGCTCTGCACCCTTCTGGACTGAGACAGATTGACCACTTCTGCCATCAATGCCAGGTGCAGCCCAAAGGTCTGATCCTCACTGCAGTAAGAGGAAGTAAAGGAGAAAAAAGCAAGTGTGCTAATCCAATGATTTTGACCTCTTTAGGACAGGGACTATCCCACACATGGATCTTTGCTCCAGACAGGCATCCCTTGACTTTTTCTTATCAATTTTCCAAAGTGCCCTAAGTTATGGACTACTGGGATCTGACCTCCTGTCATAGATCTGATCCTGCAAATTGTTGCATCCTCCTGTGATTCCCCCACTGATTTGACACTCTAGGCAAGTAGGAAAGGTTGCCCTGTCACTGAATATGTGAACAAGATCCTTCTGAACATGAGTCCCAAGTCCCCTCTTGCCTCTTGCCATGTGAATAATGGCACTGTGCCCATGAGAGAGAATGGTGGAGGAGTCACAGGCATCTCTGTCCATTTTTTTTGGTCCTTAGAGGAAGATCCTACTCCTTCCTCAGTTCTGTGGCAGATCAAGCTTACCACTTGTGTCCTGTGGTTGTGGAAGAGTGGGAATTAAACCCCTGCTTCAGAGCTCCTGGCTTGGGCAAAGCTCCATAAAAGCAAAGACTTGTCACATGGTGAAGGCAAGGCACTCTAACAATGAGGGTTAAAGTATTTTGCTCATAGCCTCCACATTTCTGTTTTTTTTCTTAAACAGTTACATGCTGGGAAGCGAATCAGGCCCAAGATAAAAGTGTTTCCACATCTAAGGAAAGTTTATGGGTGTGCATATGAGCATGCATGTGTGGGCAAGGATTAAAGCATGAAGGATAAGGAAAAGCTAAAACCGAAGTGTTTTAAATTACCATTCTCTGCTGAAAGAGCTCTCAGCAAATTGCTCTAATAAGTATTGCTAGATTAAATCTCTTGAATCTTTTCCATTGCAGGTAATCTTTCGGGGGGAAAAAATGGCTTTTTATTGATTGTGGCATTTATTTCATACTATTTTCAATGGCAACTTTCTTAAGGACAGGAAAAATCAGCTGTCTGCTTTGGTCAATTTGACCTGCTAGTTATATCTTGAGAGTTTTTGTGGTTTTCTCAATGTACATGAAAAGAGCTCATGGCTTGCCTTTTGCCAGGCCTGAGTGGAAAACACTGTGCAGAAGCTTTTGATGTGAATACAAACAAGTCTGCTTTGTCAAAAACACGTAGCTGTTCAGTGTTTTGGACTCCAATAAATCAAGGCATGAAGTATTTATTTTCAAAATTCGAATGTTTTCTTTAGAAATGTTACTGAAACTGTAGTTCATGTGCCTGCTGCTGTGTAGCTCTCACTTTATACTGAGTTTCCTACAGAGATCTCATGATATCATGCATCATATTCTCCAACTTGGTAGAAGCTAGTGATGCCTGAACTACTGTACCTTAGTTCACCACATGGATGTTTTGGAGGTGAAACAGTCTGTTTTCATTTAGTAGCTTCAGAATAGCTGCACTTTTGCTTCTTCTCCTATTCATAAGACACAATTTACAATATAGTATGCTGAATTTTGGAAACCAAGATTTCATGGAAAGGTTGTCAAGAATAAGACCTAGATCTTACTCTTCTGAAGTTTTACTTTTACTAACACCACACATGGTCATTACAGCCACTGTTCAAGTAGAAAAAGCCAGGAAAAAGACGATCTGCCAACAAGACACAAATTCCACAGTAGTCAAACATTACATTTTCAAGCCATCACTAAATGTTATGAGTGGACTTGGAAAGATGATTTGGCACAATAAGGGACAGATTACCACAGCCTGTTCTGCACTGAGAGGTTAGAGTGAAAGCTTTGGCCTCCACTGCTGTCAGCTGAGTGCTCATAAAATAGCTTAAAAGCACTTTACATATTTCTTTAAAGCAGCAGGTAAAAAAAGTGTGAAATGTGGCAGAGACAAATTATCAGGTCCTCTGAATAACATCTTTCTTCCTTCCAAAATCTAAATCTTGTGCCCTTTACAACTCCAGTTCATTCTCTCAGCGTTTGCATCATTTAAGTTTCCTCTCTGACTCCTATAAACAGTCATTGACATGAATGATGATCAGGGAAGGAGAAGAGTGGTAACTTAGCTCTGTCTGCTTGAAGTTGTTACTTCAGCTTCAGCAGCCTAAAGTTGTCTGTTTCACTGAGATTGTGATGAAGAAAGGAGTAATTGCAGAACAACTCAGTCTTTGCCATGGAGACAGTGATGGGGAGAGTATATCTCATGAAACTCACTCTAAACCAAGTGACAAAGTTTTTCCCCCTGTAGAAAAGCAATTAATTACTATGAAAGGTAGAGCTAATTTTGTGCTGGAACAATCTAGAACAACATACTTTAATGTGCTCTGTGTCAGCTAAGTTAGAGCTTGTCTCCATCAGGAGAACATATATCAGAAATTCAGTATATTCTTCAATACAAAGTGCTCTCTGGTAAAAGCCATTTTCCAGCTAAAGCAAGGAGTCCTTTAAAGAAGAAGCAGCTCTATTTTAGGGGAAATATCTTTTGGAAATATTCTTGTGAGCTGATGTTCCTCCTGTTTTCCTTAATGCAGGGAAGAAGAGAAATCTAAGAGAGAGATCACACCAGAGTATTTGGACCTCAGCACTGTGTCATTGAGAGCCCCATCACCTCGTGTCATGGGCACTCTGTTAAATAACCCACTTCATAAGCCTCTCAAGACACATCTAACATTCATATTTCCCACCCTCTCTAGTCTGTTTCAAGTCTCCTTGCTCCTGATTTCTGATCTACTTCAACTTTCTATGCATTACTTTTAAGGTAAATTCCAGAGAACCCTATTGGAAGAAGAAACTAGTTGCTGAATTTGTCTTTATGTTAGATTGTTAGCAGTACTTAACAAAAGATAGACATGTTGGACAACCCTCTTCTAAGGAGCATGATGGAGCAAGATATCAAATACAGTGCTTTCTTCACTGTTGCTTTTCACCTTCATGCCATAATTCATGAAGGTTGGCCTTTCTAAGCAGATGCTGAAGACCAAGTTTTGGCATATTAGGAACTTGAAGAATCATCAGGTAAAAACATGGAAGTTAGTCTTGATTCCATAAAATTACTTCATTGTTTTGTTCTTTCCCCTACCATTGAATTGTTGGGTTTTTTCTCTTTAATATACTGTGCTTAAACATACTGCTTTTTCCTTATTACTTTCTAATTTTTTCCACCCATCCAAAGTTCAAGATTAATTGCAAGGACAGGACTTCACTCTCCCTGTTCCTCATTATTTATAAGAAAATTTCAAGTAGCAGAAAACTCAATGTTTTCTGTCCCGTCTCCAAGCTTACTGCTCTCTTTTGATAGAGCTGACTTTCAAGGTTGAGCATGCTTCTCAGTACTGGTTTAAAATCACAGCTCTCCTTTTTCAGGTTGGCAGTCCTTGGCTCTTGTGGGTGTAACACCTGTAAAATGACCCTTGTTGCTGTGGCACAAATCCTTACATTGATCTACAGCATCACTGCCTAGCTGAAATATTTACTCATGGAGCTTTCAGGCTCTTTACTTTGTGAGTGACCATTCACAAACATGCCATAAGAGCTGGTGATGCTGCAACTCCTTACCCCTTGTCATTGTACTACTTAAAGAAGAGGGAGTGCAAACCACCCCAAAACACTGCTGTAAGCCATGTCACAGGGTTTCAGCTTTAGAATCCACCCTGTTGTTCTGCCACCCCACACAAAATAATGCTATTTTTAGATGTACTGAGTTTGACAAGAATTAGTTTTGTAGGAGAAAAGGCTTTATGATCTCAATAGTTGCTTTCAACATCAGTAATGAACTCTAATGCTCTATCTGTCTCAGCTTTCTATTGATATTTCAGAATCACAATTTAACTCATCTGAAAAGGAGTAGGGATATTTTTTATTTTTTTTTCAGTTTTCCAAAGTGATTCTTCCACTTCTTTTAATAGATAGGCTTATAATGATAGCATCATTTTCTCTTACTGCAATATAAAGAGGAGGCAATACATTAAAGTGATAAAGTTCACAGTATCACTTGAACTAATGAGCATCTCTCTGGTCAGGAAGAAGCAGAGGGAAAGAGGAGCCAATTTCCCTAAGAGGTCCTCTGTTGCAGCTCAGTAACCCAGCTGTCACTCACTGCTTGGAACATGCTAATGCAGAGAGATGAGGCCAGAAGTGAAATCCAGCCAGAAGGGCTGAGTGAATTCATGCTGTATGGGATTTGCCAGGCTGAGGAGTCACAATCTGCAGGGTTGAGTCCTTGCGGGGAGAGTCCCTGCAGAAGCTGCTTTTTAAGAAGCAGAAGTGCAGCACTCTGCCCTGAGGCAGACACATTGCTCTAGAGTACCTGTATTTTCTTCTATCCAAGCCCTGAAATTGACTCTGGAGGAATTGCATCAAGAGGACCATGCAGGAAAAGCCACCTGCAGTGTGTACCTACAAGACCCTGACAGCACAGGCACAGAGCCCCAGAGTACCACTATAACTGACATATGGAGGACGAAGATCTGCACAAAGAAGTGCCAGGAGTTGGACTTCTAAGTCTTTATTAGGCTCCCAAAATAAATATCTGCAGTTTTACAAAAGAGCTCAGCACTGGGGAGATCACATTTAGAGTCTCCTTCTTAAGTGTGGTTACCATTAAGCAGGATATGCAGCACCCATACTGGGAAGCTCAGATTAGCATAACCACATGCAAATTTTCACACAGCTCAGAAAAGAACCAATTTCATAGTATAAAGTTAGGTTTTTAATAGCTTTTTTTTTCATCCTGATATTAAAAATCAAGTTGGCCCCATAAGCAGTATGGCTAACAAAGCCTGGGTTTTCACTGATTTGTGACTTGTGACTCAATTTATAGAATTTTAGAAGATGAAACCTCCACCTGAAGTCTTTGTTGCCCTAGAGGGCATGGATAAGGGTGTGCTTTTTGGCACAGGGCTCACATGACAGATTTGCTTATAGACAACACTGAAAAGATCATTCTGAGCATGTATTTTGGTGAAGTTTGAATGATCAAAACATAGCTGAGACCTCTTTTTCAAAGTAAGGTGCATTTAGAGAAAATGGCTCTGAATTTTTCTTTTTGTATGAATGGACTGACAGAGTGATCAGAGATATTTTTTTATTTAACAAATGAGACCAAAGATTGATGCACGTTTCTTTGCAAGTTAATATTGGATAATAGCAATAGCAACTGTCAAGTACCAATGATTATAACATATTATTCCACTCAGACTGTCTGTAGAAATGTCTCTCTTAAGCAAAAGAACAAATACTTTCTCCTCTACTCCAATCACCATTCTATATACATTTGTCTAAGTGATCATATAACAGAAGGATCCTTGTGCAACTTGTGTGGTTAAGAGAGATCACAAAGACTGGAATTCTTCAATCAGTAGCATCAAATTGCCTAAAAGTCCTAACGTTCTCTTTTCCCTATGTGTGCTTCCAACAGAATCTGAGGTTACACATACAATTTGTCAGGTTCTGTGACTAGCACTGCCTGCCTGCTCCCAGCACCCTGGAATACTTGCAGCTGTGCATTTTGCTGCAATGCTCTGACCCATGTTACTGTGGCAATTCCTTCACTGACTGTCCAGCTCGTTTATGCAAATTCTGCTTGGATAATTAAAAACATAATCCAGAAGTCATGTTAATAGCCTTTCTGAACAGCTACACTTAGAAGTTTCTCCCCCTGTTAACAAATAGCAAACAGGAGTCCAGAGTAGTATTAAGCTTCTGGCACTCACACAGTAATTCTGAAAAGTCATTTTCATAACACCCAGCATTATATAGTGCAATAAATAATAGCTTATGTCTACTTATACAAATAAAGAACATAAAGTGAAAACCCCTGAAGTGTTCCATGTTTATTAATGGAAGAAAATACAGCTGCCTGTTCTGTTCCAGCTTTCCTCACCTCCCTCCCCACTGGCTGCTTGCACCTTTTCAGAAACTTCAGCTCTCTGTCTCTGGAGCCAACACTGTCTGTGCTGCCCGTCACACAGGACCTCGAATCACGAGGTGTTTATCAGGGCCTCCAGCTGCTGCCACAATATAAGTAATTTTATCAGCCTAATGTTTATTTATTTGCACTTGATGTTCCTATTTAAAGAGGAGAGAGAATGGGGGAATAGCTATATAAAGTTTCACCACTTGAGCTTTTAAGCTTCTCCATCTGAGGCTGCTCAGTTTGATGTGAATGCATTCATATCTCTCATGCAATTGCCCCAGAGGCAGCTATTTTGGGCAGAGAGTATATGCATTGTCGTGTCACAAGAGGTCGATTAGGACCGCCGAAATTCCTGGTTGATGCTGATTGACTGTGAGCGACATTTAAGTCTTTCAGACTCCCTTTCTCACCCATTCTCTGCAGGCTGAACATGGACGTGCAAACTCACACAGACACCCCCAGCTGCAGATTTAGGAGCTTTTTAATTATCTGTGTGTAAGGAGGGAAAGAAACTGCGGTGATTTTCTTTTTGCTCTTTTCAGCCTGCTGCAGGAAGTGACACAAACCCAGTGAGATGAGTAAATAGAGCAATGAGATAGAAAGATTTTCCTCAAATGTTCTCACAATACACCTGTCGGCCAACAATGAAAGGAAAAGCATCTTCACCTGAAAATCCAGCTTGTCATGGAGAAGGCTAACCAAGTGAAAAGACAGGGATGAAATTGAAACTTCTTCAAATCCTGAAGTCTTCTATTTGACTTCACATGAACTGTGCAATTTCTCCCCAGCACTGCCAGTTACTCTGGAGCTATGTACCCTTACTTTGCTAATGTACTTTGCAAAACTACCAATTTTCCCCTTCATTTTGCTGAAAAGAAACTTATTTTTGCAAAGTTTTGCAAAGAGAAGTGTGGTCTGCTTGAAAACTTCACATTTTGGAGAATGGGTTTCTGAAGAAAATTGAAGTGCTGCAGCCTGAGGTATAGACACAGATGCATATACATATATAAAGAGGTGAGGGAAAGGAACACAATTTCTACTCCTCACTTTCTCAGTAGATTTCTCCAGGTTAATTAAACTCTTAAGCTCGACAGGCTTGCTGGGTCTAGCCACAGAACGATTTGGGTTAATGTTTGGTCTGTGCAGATGCTTGAAGATGCAGATGAAAAGGCTTCCAGCATGAACATAGTAAAAATGGATGAAAGGACCTCAAATCCTTTCTGCTGCTGCCCCACACTTCTTTTGTGTGAAGAATGTGGTCATCTGCGGCTGTGTAATTTTTAATATCTGGGAACAATGCATGGAATGATAAGCACCTATTGGTTCTAGTGATTGGCAACTTTTGGCAGGCATTTAAGATTTTTAAACAGCTCTTAATCCCTCACAGCTGTGACTGAATGCAGACCAAAAGAATTGGCATTCCCTCTGCATCCTTTGACTTTAAATATAATCACTTGGTGGCAGTGATGGTGTACATTGTCTTTAACAGTGGAGGAAATGAGCTTTAATTTCACAAAGTGATTGCATCTTGGCTTTCAGAGATGCCTACTGTAAGTCTATTCAACACATGCCCCAGTCCCTGGCACAGAGCACTATAAGCACAGAACCACTCATGAGCTGCATGTTGACTATCCCCTTGAACAGCTAAAAGGCAGCTGATAGCTGTGGCCCGAAGCTCAGGGGACATGGTATTTCTAACAGTGCTCGTTCTCACTTTGTCCAGCATTACACATGTGTGTTAAACCAGCTCTGATGTGGGACTTGGTAGTGGCATGCCCTGGAAATGGGAGGAATAGCATGTGTCACCTGAAGTCTGTCATGTGCCCCCAGTGCTTTACCCCTACTCTCACTACTTGCCCCTTCCCTTTTCCTCCTGTTCATGAACTTCCCCACTTTGGGCTTTTTGAGTAGCACACATATGTTGGTCTCGTGAGTCAGGGGCAAAGAGGGTTACCAGAAGACCACAGAGATACAGGAACCTTTAGCAGTTACAGTAGGAAGACAGTAATATGATCATTACACAGTCAGTTCATTTTCATTTATTTGCAACACCTCGTGGGCAATAACTGGTTTGATGGGGCTATTCTAAAATCATTACTCTACTATTCTATATTACATCCATTCAATTTCTCTAAATTTAAACCCCTTGAAAGAAAATATCTTTTTATTAAAGTCACATTTTAAAAAGGTACTGAGCTTTTGAGGATTAAGTATTTACATTCATATGGAAGAACTGCAATAGAAAGAAGCATCTTTCTTCCAGGCTGAAAATACAACTATGATTTAGAGAATATCTTCTCTACTGTAAAAGAAAAAAGCTCTTTCTCTCCCACATGATTTCTTCTCCTCACACACACACACTGCACTCTTAGCCAGTGACCAGGGAGGACCAAACATGATTTACTCAAGTGAGCATTTCCCTATTAACTTTTACAGTTTAATCTGTAGAACAACTAAAAGTGTAAACATTTGTTGACTAGTTAAAAGAAATAATTCAGTTAACAAACACATTACACCACTTTGCATATTCACTGTACCAAAATAGCTAGTACAAGGCACAGCTGAGGGCAAAACAACTTGGTCTGACTGTGCAAGGAGTTGTCCCTGTGGGATTGTCATCTCATCCCATGCCAGAGAGAGCTGCATCCTCACAGCACCCCTGGAGCATCCTGGTACATATGGGTGCATAGGTGTGTGGCCTCATGGGGGGCTTTTGCATCAGCATTAACAGGTTGTAGGGAGAGATAAGGATAAACATTCAAGCACTTGTAGCAAAGAAAAAGGGAAACTTACATGTCCTTTGTGTGATGAGGGATTCTACTGGTGGATGTGTAATTTGAAAATTTGAACTAGTTGAAAAAAAATGCTGCAAAATCAGGTTTGCATAGTATTGTTTTTTAAGTATCTGATCTTATTTAGGCATTGTATTGCTGATATTGATCGTGACTATATAGTTGACTGGCATTATTACATGCCATTAAGTAAAACAACACACTGCCACAGTACCAAGCTACTTTGAACAATAAGAACTGTGCAGTTTTTCCCTTCAATGCCTGTTATACAATCATCCATTTCTGCAGACAGAGGTAAGCTATAACCATGCACTGGTTCTCCAGCTGCCTGGTGTTCCACCAGAATCAGGCAGACGGGAGATGGGGTGGCAGGTTTTGAAGCAATGACACAAATCCTGGCCATGTTGTTTGGCTCCAACCCCAGCTCCTGCTGTACCACAGGTACCTTGGCAGCTGCCAGCACCTCCAATCTATTGTGTCCCATAAGGCCATGGTGGCTCCTAAAGGGTTTGAACTCTGTCCAATGCTTTTGGTCACAGCAGGAAGCTTTTCCAAGGCCTCTTGATTTCTGTGAGTGCCACCTCATGACCCTGAATGACATCCCCAGAAGGCAGTGTCTTCATCCCACTTCAGCTGTGTGCAATGTTTGTGCTGGGAGTTGAGCTGTCCCTTAGCTTGCTGAGTCCCTGATGTACTTGGGGGTTTCAGCATCTCCAAGTGCTTGCACAAGCTACTTCCATTGCCATCTCTGGATGCTCTGTTGGATGAGCATATGATGTCAAGTCACATTATGTCCAGAGAAATATGAAAAGACAGGCTATAATATACAATGTCACTTCTTTCTTTATCTTACCCAGTCTTAGCTCTGTCAATTAATGCTCCAGCTCGGAGGTTCAAACTTCCCTTTAGGGCCATTAGGAAAACCACACTTCGTGAATTCTGTGAGAGGAAACATTTCTTTTCTCACCTCTGGAGGCCTTCTTTGTATCTTCAAGAGCTTAAAGGGAAGGCAGGACCTCTTAGCACTTTCAATGTTTCTGTCATATCTTTGGAGCCTCTTGCTCCCAAGAAATGTCTCATCCCAACCAGCAACCTGGCAAAGGAAGGGATGGCATGCTCCCTGTGGCAGAAATCCCTACCTCACAGCTCTCCTACCAAAACCCTTGTGGAGAAATGAGGAGTGACAAAGTCTACCTCCCCTGAACAGCAGATAGGCAGTGGCAAAATTTCCTGTTCCTTGAAATGAAAGCAGCACATATTCTACTTGCCACTATGCTCCCAAATCTAAGGGCATCAGTGAGATAAGAAAACTGTGTCATAAAAGCTGCTCATAGGTCTGCAGCCAATCATTCCAGAGGCAGGTACTATGTTCAGGATCTCACAGCAGCCACCCTTACTCTTCCAGTTCATTTCCCCTGAATTAATATCCCCTCCCTCCACAGTCCTGAAACAGTAAGACCTTCTTAACTGCTGTGATCTCCCTACTGTTTTTATCTTTTTCAACTTCTTTGACTGTTCTTGGTCCATTACAAAAGGAAACTTCTCTCTCTGGAGCCCAAGTTGGTACATTTTATTTCCCAGAAATGGTGAGTTGTCACATTTGCCAAAGCATTTTGTGCTTGTTGCAGCAGCTTGTCCCCCCACCCGAGGCACCATGTGGGAAGAAGGCAGACTGTCCCTCCTTTACTGCCATACTTTGTGTTCACCACCCTTAACAAAAACTCACTTCATTGCAGGGTTCCCAGTCAAGGTCCATGATTTCACAGAAGATCTCAAGCCCTATTTCAAGCCTGTTTGTTATTTTAAAGAATACAATTTTGTTATATCTTCCTGCCTTATGGTAGACATTCCTTTGTCCTTATAAGTACTTAGGCACAACTTGTTCAAGGATAATAAACAATAACTACAATCTGATGGAAAGCTGAAGCTTTATATGGGGAAGAAAAAACCAACAGTCACAAAACAAATGCCAAACCAAATAAAATCACACTGGCCTTGTTAGCTCTGACTGTGAAGGGTCTCATCAGTATGGCTGAGCAATGATGATTTCAGAATTCAAGACCACTAGTTAGGGGCAATTGTCTTGTCTGTTGTCACTCAATGGGCTTTCTACTCAGAGCATACATTGTCCTGAAAAGCTTTTCTTTGCATTTAGCCCATGCTAAGAGATTTGTTGTTTTATACTGACCCATATCACCCATTTCAATCAAAAACCCTTCTACCCTCCAGTCTTATGTTTAGAAGCACCACTGAAGTTGATACAAATACTTGGGTACAGACCTACTCTTTGGTCTTGGCATTTCTGAGGCTCCAGGCAGAGCTGTGATCTTCTGCACAAAAAATGAGTAGCCAAGAGAGGCAGAGAATTGCAATTCTGATTCTAGGTCTTGTTTGAATGCAGAAAAGGGGAAGTAAGTTATAGACAAATCCTTGAAAGTATTTTATTGTCACTGGCTTTGCTGGGACTGAAGTGGACACAATACATGGCACAAGAATATATTAATTGAGGTTGGATCAAGTCTCTTTAGATTCTCTCTCACCAATAAATTTTTATTCTTCATAGTTAGTCCAAGAAGTGATTTATTCTGAAGGCAAAAAGGGGCTTATTTGAGAAGCAAGAAATTGGCTTAATCTGACATCTTGTTATGTCAATTGCAGAGGAAGCACTTCGATATTGCAGTGAGGGGGCATAATTCCTGCTGGGTGCTGATCATTTATGGCTTAGAAATTAATTTTGGCATGTTTACCCTTGGGATCACTCATGCACTTGAATTTAGCGAAGTGCCCTTAGCGCATACCTGGATTGGGACCAAAATTCTTACCAAAAGTAGGGCGTGAGGTGGTTCATCTTTAAATTAAAATGTTGAATTGTGTAACCTTCAGCATGTCCCTCAAGATGAAAATGACTCAGTGTTGCCCCAGTAGATAAACCTCCTTGGAAAGTTCATGCATAAACTGTATTTAAGGAAAATAGCTTCTAATTATGCAAAGATATTAACAACCATCCCATCTGATTGTAATGAGGATAATTTGCATTATTCCCAAACAAAAAGCTTCACTAGAAGAGTTATGGCTGTTATGCATTTTGCTACAGTCCAGCTAGTGATCAGAAAACCATTATCTTGCCTTCTTTACAGAAGTTCTGCTGCTCAAAAAAGTCAGAATGACTGAAGATAAACGGTTTTCAGTCTGCCACTATACGCCCCATTGCTACATAACCCTCCATCATTTGCCATCGCAGTTTCTTAATTTATTTTTTCCTTTTAAGTTTTCTTCTGCTCTTTGGTTCTGAGATAAGTACACCATTGGACTTCAATTGCAGGTTTTCTCAAACATGTTGTAAAGGACTCTGAACGGATTATTATCTTGGTTATGTCAGAGGATGGTAAAATATTGTGCCAGTATTATATGGTGAAGCAGCACAATTCTGTATCAAACTCAGAGTCATCAATCCAATCCATTTGAATTATGAAATGCATAGAAGATACAATCTAGGGAGAGTTCATGTATGGAAAGGTCGTGTTTAGCAGCAATGGTTGCTATGGTTTATGAGCCTATATGGGACGTATGCACACACTGCCTAATAAATAATCTCTGAGTGCCATGAGCTGAAGTTTCAAAGCAGCCTCAGAGAGTCATGCATCTAACTCCCCTATGCCTTTGAAACCCCAAACACAATATTCTAGAAATAGGAAAGGGACTTGAATAGTAATTACAAGCATATTTTGGAACCCAGAGAGTGAAAAAAAATGGATTCCCAGCATTGTAAATTGAGGAAGGAGAGAATGATGAACTGTCTTTTGGAGGTAAAGGACCAATATACTTCTGTGGCCTTGAAAGTTTATATGAATTATCTAGCAATCGTACAGGGTGCTTGTAGCAGTGTTTTCTTTGCAGAAAGCTCTGACTCCTTTCAGGGTTTTATAGTTTATTTCCTTTATGAAAATTAAAACTGCATAAAGGGCAGAGGGAAAGAAATGCAGCTGGTGGGTATGTGGGTTTCTTCTTGTTTTGTATAAACTGAATATTTTTCATTAGGCTATATCCATGTTAGGAGCTGTGATGAGGGATAATGAGAGACATGGTGAATAAACAAAAGAAGAACTTTCTCTGCTAATGTTAATTGGCATCATTAATGAAAATCAGCAGAGAAACAGTGGTTTTCACTACCTGAGAATCTCATCCAGAGTGCTTAAATCTCTTCTAGCAAAGTAAACCAAATTAGTGCAAGGTTTGTGTCTGTTATGATCAGATGGCAGTTGGCCGAAAATTGCAAGCTTTATTGCAAATATTTTAATTAACTTAACTGCAATTAGCCAGGAGTGTATCTGTAAAATTATAAAGAGAAATACCTGACCTTGGTTTCATGTTAAGCTATGTATTCCTTCATATCTAGTCATTTAACTGTCAGCAACTTCAGAGCTTATTTTACTTTCTACACATTTTGCATTTTTCAGTAGATATATGCTATGGCAGTCCTAAACACAGGTATGTGGAACTTCTTTGTACATTGTCGGTAGTAATCACATCCAAAAGGTAATTTCTATGTCTGAGGAAGAATTCCTGGGTTACACACTAATTGCAGAGCCCACAACATTGAAAAACTTGGTCCTTCTATCAACATAATTTCAAAAACCCAGGAAGGCTACTTGAGTTTTCATTGATGATAACAAAGAAATGAATACCAGAATAAGCTGTTCGGATTTGTCTATTGTGCTTATCTGCAATTTCCAGGGGAATATAACTCCTGATTGAAGTGTTGCCTGTGTTTGGGTAATCGATCCATGATGGATTCTGCATGGATTCTCTACTCTCCAGTAAAATGTTGACTTCTCTTGTAGTTTTCCTTACATTTATGGCTTTCAAAGTCTTTTCTTCCAAGGCAGCTCTTTGCATTTAAAATTAAGAACTTAATTATCTCATATGTGTCCTTCATTTTTGTTAAATTGGATTGAAATCAGGCAGCAGATTCAACAGTCATTGGGGAAGTCACACAGACAGACTGACTATGTGCAATCTGTGTACACAAGAAAAAAGAATAAAATGAAAAAATTCCCAATTTGGCAGCTGAAACTACAATCATTCTGTGACCCTTCAGCATTTTTTCCACTCATCTTCCCTCCTCATAAGGTTGCTGGCCTCTCTTCTCTAATTCTTTGTTTCACAGTTGCAACTCCTTCACTCTGTTCCTACCCCTGCTTTTCTCTTGGGAACGTCTTTGTTATCCCTCATTCCCTGAAGGTTCATATCCCAGCAGAGCTGCTTCTGCTCTGGGGTTGCAACCTAGAAAAGAAAGCAACAGGAATTTTGCTTTAAATTTAGAAGATTGCCTAAACACATCCAACACATTCAGCAGCAGCACTTTTCCCTCCCCCCTTGCCTATATACATTTGGTTCTCTTAATTGTTCATCTCTATTCAAAGCAATTTCCTCAGCACACACATTTTCATTAAATCTAATGAAGGAAGGACAATTTAGCATCCCACCTGTGACAACTCACTGATTCAGATCATGATGACCTATTGTGAATACTTGGGCTTCAGTCAAGATTTTGATTAGTGAGAAGAAGTAACTTCTGCATAATTAAGATTGTAGCGAGAATTTATTTATTCTGAGCCAGTTTAATTTAAAAGTAGAAGTCCATTAATTAGATAATATATGAAGGCACCTCCAGAGCACTCACTGGCAGATTTTCTGAGAATTTACAGTTTGTCTTACTTCATATTCTGAAAAGTTTGTCATGTGTATAGTCTCCGAAAGGGGGATAATTTATTTGTGGGTACACTGCAAGAAAAGCAGAGAAACAGCTTGTGAAATAGGGAGCTGGAAAATTTTGGTGTCAATCATATCTGGAACAATTTGAAATAATTCTTGCTCTTCTGCAACAGCTCATGAATGGTTTGGCCTAGAAACTTCAAATATGATTTATTCAAAAGGTCTTCATCCCTTCCACTCTGCATAAAAAAAGGAGAGGGTTGGTGAACTTGGAAGCTATCCCCTGGAAATTTGGAAACAGCAGAGCTGCCTGATGGGATCTGAAATAGCTTATTGAGTTTGTCACTGATACTATGGGCTTCTGTGGTCACAAAATATGAGAATAGACAGCAACAGTCTGTATTGCTGTTGGAGAGGGAGCTTGGCTTCCTTGCAGCCAGCTGTTCTTTTAGTCACAAGCCAGCACCAAGTCTGTATTAGTCCCTTAATACATAGGGATTATTAATAATCAACATGGCAACAGACTGCACCACTGCATGGGAGCTTCTGATTCTGTGACCCCTCTGTTAACTCCACCATGCCCTGGGACATACAATTATTTTCTCATTGGTTCTTGCTGGTCTCCCAGTCTCATATCATCAGGGGAGCACTCTTAGGAGTGCAGAAAAAGAGTTTTTCATTATGGTGCATCTTCTCCCATCACCATGTTGATGCCATCCGGCTCAAAAAACTCACTGAACAAAGCAAACAGCATAGCAGTGATAACAAGCAATTGTGGCTTTAGAAAGAAGGAGTACACAAAAAAATCCCCAAAGTAGCTGTCAGATAATTACAGAGCTTTATACTGTTGGCTGCATATCTGAATTTCATGAGATGTTTATTAGAAACACATTCATTGCAATAGAAAACTTCATTCACTTACTTTGTGAGCCGACATTGAAAATTTCAAGAGCACGTTACACTAAAAAGGTTTTTTTTAATAACTGTGGTTTAGGACAGCATTGAAGAAAAATTTACTCCTTTCCCACTAAAAGAAACCCAGTAGAAAAATGCCATATCCATAAAGCTAGATCTCCACATAAATAAATAGAAGCTTGTTACGTACATCACAGCTCATTAGTGTTTCAAACGGTCCTTATATAAATTTAAACATTAATAGAACCTGTGTATGAGGTGGATGACTCATCTCAGTGGCTGAAATAAATGGTCAGAAATTGTATTGCAAAATGTTTGAGTTTTTTCAGCAGAAATATGGGGCCTTATACTATAGAAATAACCACATCTGCTTCTGGGAGTGCACATGGAGTGTGATTGAAATACCTTTAAACCTGGCTTCTCTTGCATTTTGCTTCAGTAGCCTGATGTGGTATTTCATGCTGTAGTTGGTTTCCTTTTGTGATCATCTATTTCACAAAAAAGTTTGCTCCCACACTTCCAAATGACAGACACTAGATAAGAGGTGTGGCTCAAGCAGTGAACTTCCTACACAGAAGCTGGGGACATCAGGGATTTAAGTCAACTTTCAGATGACTTGACAAAAATAGTATACATTGTTCAATTTTGCACCAAAATACTTTGGTCTTTGACTTTTTATATTTTTATAAAGAAGAACACATACCTTTCCCCCTTTGCACTTTTACAAGAAATTCTTGACTCATCCAGAATATAAACAAGCCTCATGAACTTCAGTTAAATGGTGAAGAGATGAGAGGCAGAAAGAAGTTTTCCAATGCTTTTCATTTAGTGTAAATTTAATAGAAGACAAAACATCATCAACATTCACAGAATCACAGGATCACAGAATAAGCTGAATTGGAAGGGACCCACAAGGATCATCGAGTCCAACTCCTGGCCCTGCACAGGACCATCCCCAAGAATCACACTGTGTGCCTGGGAATATTGTTCAGATGCTTTTTGAACTCTGTCAGGCTGGTGCTGCGACCACTTCCCTGGGGAGCTGTTACAGGGCCCAAACACCCTCTGGTGAAGAACTTTTTCCTGATATCCAACCTAAACCTTCACTGACACAACTTCAGGCCGTTCCCTGGGTTCTGTCACTGGACACCACAGAGGTCAGTGTCTGCCCCTCCTCTTCCCCTCATGCAGTGGGGTCTTCCTTCAGTCTCCCTCAGGCAGAACAGACCAAGTGCCCTCAGCCAGTTCTCATATGGCTTCTGCTTAAGGCCCTTCACCATCTTTGTGGCACTATTTTTGATGCTCTCTGATAGTTTAATATCTTTCTTGTGGCACCCAGAAATACCCCCAGCTCTGGAGGTGAGGCTGCCAGCTCAGAGCAGAGCAGGACCATCCCCTCCCTTGCCTGGCCATGCTGTGCCTGATGCCCCCCAGGACACGGGTGACTCTCCTGGCTGCCAGGGCACTGCTGACTTGTATTCAATATGACATTGACCAGAACATTCAGGTCTCTTTCTGTGGCACTGCTTCCCAGCATCCCATTCCCAGTCTGTCTGTACACCCAAGGTTGTCCCATCCCAGGAGCAGAATCAGCACTTTCTGCTGTTGAACTCCATACAGCTGCTTCTTCAGCTCTCTGATTTATCAAGGTTTCTCTGCGGCCCTTCCTGCCTTTGATGGAGGAAACAGCTCCTCCCAGTTTTCTATCATCTGTGAACTTGCTTAGTACCCCTTCCAGTCCTGCATCTAAGTCATTTATGAAGATGTTGAAGAGCACAGGGCTGAGAATGGAGCCCTGTAGAACCCCACTAGTGACAGGTCCCCAGTCTGATGTCACCCCATTCACTACAACCTTTTGCTCCTCACCTTTGCACCTTACTCAATATTACAGCAACCCGTAGCTGTTTAAAACTGCACTTAAATAAACCAAACTGTAGTCATATTTTCCTAGTCTTCAGTGAAAGAAAGGGAGGTAGTTGTGCTTTTCTGTCCCACTTAATGATGGGACAGATGATTCCATGAATCTGCTGGTCTGCAAGTATATTTCAAAAGCCTTGAATTACACACTGTTAAGTGAAAAGACAGCCAATACTGTGTAGAAATCAGCTGTAACTGCTATCTGGAGTATCACTCATTTTGCATTGATGGTATATACTTTTGTCCCACTTAGTGTCTACTGATACAATTACCATCCATGATACTGAATTAGTGAGAAATAATTCCGTAATGAATTAGTGAGATTTTATCTAGTATTAGCAGCATTTTTAAAGCTTAATGTGTAAAAGAAATAATCACTTGCCTTGTAAAGGGAATTTATACTATGTATGTTTCAGGAAAAGATTGAATGTCAGGAGTGTGTTTTCATTTCTGGAGACTGACATGTCAGATTCTTGAGCCCTAGGCAGTAACTTGCAATTTTCCCATAACAGATTTCTTCTGGGTTTGCACTGAAATAGCTGCTTACTATGTCTTCTAAATCTACCTTCCATTTCTTGCAAACTTGAAAGCAAGAATTAAATGATTTCTTTTTACTCTGCAGAGATGTCAGGGAGGAGGCTTAACATTCATTTATTTCTACAAAGTAGTGATGGTGAATATTACATGTAAGTATGCAATTGTGCAGCAGCTCTCAATCTGTAGTCCACGATGTCTGGCCTATTTTTAGGTATATAAGCAACTCTTACATCCCAGAGACATTAACTATATTTGTTAGGGATCAGAGATCCACAGCTTGAAAATCACAGTGTCCAAAGAAACAAATGTGTAGAAGTTGCCATCTGTGGGCCTAAACAGCTTCATATAAACTGTTTGGGATGCAACCAAAAACCAGGGGGAAATCTCATGCATCCTTCCTTTTCTTCTGCTACCAACTAGTTTGCCTCATTCCTTGCTTTCATTCAAGGAGGCAATAAAACCAAGTATTTATATTCTCTCCTCTCTTCCAAAGGAGCATGCCCTTATCTTTCCTAATTCCCCTCATAAATGCCATCTTCTCCTATGGGATATATTTGAATAGAAAGCTCAGATTTTCTTCTTTCTCTTGATTTTGTACTATCCACCCCCAGGCAGAAATAACACCTCCATTATGTCTGTAAACAGCCAGCATATGATTAAAGCCCCCACAACCAATAAACATGAAATAGCAATGTTCAGCCGAGCTGGTGAAAAGCTACTTCACGCTTTTAGTGACCAGTGGCTTGTTTCCATTTTGTTCCTTCTGTTGACTTGAAGTCTTAGGACTGACCTTGGATTTTAAGAGGCAGATGACATCAGTACCAAAATTAGTGTTTAGCATGCTTTGTAATTCCCACAGGCAAAATATATGAAATATTTCTCACAAAAGATCTGAATCAAAAAGTCTCCTCAGCACCTTCCTGTGCTGGGTAGTCCTGTCTCACTGGCTCTTTTCCTTCCACCTTCCCATGGAGCAGGCAGGCAGGTGGATGCATTCTTCATTTAGAGAGGTTTCATGCCCCTGGTGTCTTCAGAGGAAGAGTCAGAGACCCTGAAACAGGTTTTTGTGAGAACAAAAAGCCACCTAGACACCTGGTTCCCCTTGAGGGACACAGATGGTCTCTTTAATGAATGTTTGAATATGTTGTATGTGCACCTATGATTTCTGAGACTTCTTGTGCTCTTCATGGTTCTCCTCTCAAGGAACCGAGTTGGTTTTGCTGATGCATGAAAACAGATAGTGACATACAACTCTTTCCTTACATAAACACACATACATGAGAAAAGACAGAAGGCATAGAAATAGATAAACAAATGCACAAAAATGGTAAGCATAAATATTTCAGATGTAAATAGGGGGAAAGTATATGGCAGGGAGATCTCTAGAGAAACAGATGGATAGCCCACAGCAATAAGCAGTAGCTGTCTATGAAAGATAGGCAAATGCAGTGGTAAATGACTTGTGACTCTTCAAAATTTAATTTGCCATGAAAGCCCATCATGAATGATGCAAGGGCAATACCAAGTAGAAACTAGGTTTTCTTCCTAACCTGTGGGATGGAAAGTTATCTGACGGGTTAAAATAAGCAAACATGAATGCAGATATGCAGAGATATCTCAGCACTTGACAGTTCTCAAAGTTTATTGTCAAACCAAATTAGCAGAACTCTGCCACGTATGAGCAGGCAGAACAGCAGGCAAGATGCTAAAATGTCTGCAGTGAAATCATTGCCTTCCATGGCATTCTTACCACCATCTCCTTCCCCTTGACCTCCATTCACTAGTTCATAAGATATTAAGGTGTCAGCAGTCAAAACCAACTGCTGGGAAAGGTTGCAACCACCTTATTTCCTAGTCAGTGTCTTTCCTACTTAATTTGCTGGTACCTGTCAATTGTGATACACCTGAGAAAAGGGTAAGGGCCTTTTTTTCCTCTGTAGAACTTAAAGAACACTTTTAAGCACTATTACCAGACTCTGATAAGCAGATTACAGCTAAAGTTGTAACAAACATGTGGAATCGAGATAAGGTAACCAGAGAAGTTTGACTTTCATATGCTTGTGGAGTGCCTCTGGGGAAGAGTGATGTAAAGAATTGTGCAGTTACATGTGCTGGTCTTGAGAGACCTCCTTGCCCTCAGTTTGAAACCCTTGTTCTCTATTCACCTTATCATTTATTACTTTGGGTAGATGAGCACCTATAGCATGCAAGTTTCCCACAACATGAGATGTGAACTCTTTTGTGCACAAGGGAACAGAATCCTCCCTCGAGTGATGTCTCCTGGTTCAGCTACCAGTTCCCCCTTGTGGACCTTCTGCCTCATATGTGGCTAGAGTGTCAGAGCTTTGCTAGATTGTCCCATTTAAATGTTTTAAGTTAAATACACATTTCTATGCACAGAGTGCTCAGCCCTTGTTGGCAATATGCAAAAAAACTGTGAGGTCAAATCACACTCCCAAATGGGAAATCCCACAGCTCTTCAGACAATATTATCCCTCTCTGTCCTTATTCCACTGCATGCCATCAGGCCAGCTTGCAGAGGTGCCCCCTCCTCTCAGCATTTAGTCTTGCCTGATGTCCTCGGGGAAGCAGGGAATTAAATGGAATGGATTTTTAAAAGAAAAGCAAGGGAGCCCTCCTGCTGGAGCTGAATAAAGTTGAGACAGCTCTGTCAGCTGCATGTCTTCACTTTGCAGGGAGCTGTCAGTAAGCTCTTTAAAGTTTGGGAACTTAGGCAGGGAAAACAATTGTGTGTGTCACTTGTAATCTACGTGCGCAAATTGCACCATGTTGAAAGCAAAAAAAATCATTTTTATTTATATAAATAGATCTGGTAGATTTCATTAAGATTAGGTCAGACTGTGGAGTTATCACATAGGCTTGTTTGCCCTTCTTGTTAATCTTCATTTGCAAATGCTGATTAGTGCCACAAAACTCTCTTGCTGTTTATTGTAAAAACCTTCTCTTCTTTTCTTCCTGTCAGGAAGGCTCAGGAGGAGGGAGAGGGGAGGGAGGAAGAGAAAGAAGGGGACTTCAAAGCCAGTAGCCAGAACCAAAAGGAACATGAAAGTGGATTTACTTGAATCAGGAAAGGAGGAAGGGAGGACAAGAGAGAGAAACTCTCGTGCTGTCTTAACATTCTGAAGGGAGCAGGCCCAAGCAGAACCTCCTATAATGAAATAGGGGTGCAAGAACAGTGCAGATCAGTGGGTCCAAACACAAGGGACATAGAAACTGGGACATGGAAACTGGGCAAGTGGCACTTTCCCTCTGCTTTCCAGTTCATACAGTTCTTACATCCCTCTGACAGTAATGCACAAATCACTCCTGGTGGCCCATCAGATGATGTTGTCAGCCTGTAATCTGCAGTTTGCTCTTCTCCCATCCTCTCCAGAAGAAAATGGTGAATACTGGGTACACTAGGTTATTTTGAAATATTTCTGTTGAGTCACTAAATTTTATGCTTTACGTAGTCTGACATCTACGCTGCTGCAATCAGCTAGATTTCAGATTTTTAAAAAAAGGGGTTTCAATAAATATCACTTTGTAACAGGTACTCATTAATATTGCTAACTCCTCAGGTAAATCTGGGGCTTCAGGATGAAAAGACAGAGAGATGGAAGGCTGTGTGAAAAGGAGGAGGCAACAGAATGGGAATTCCAACAAAGTGTGAGGGGTATTGAGGGGGAGTACAAGTAAGGCCATGGGGAAGCAGTGAGTGATTTTGGAGAGGTCAGTACATGTGTATGCATAGCAAGTTCTCTCACACCAGGGCTGAAACACAACCCTTACCCAGACAAACTTACCTGTATTTTTTTTCATTGTGTTTTGTTCTAGCCTCTGCTTCCTGCCATGATGTATCAGAATCCCATATGAATCACAAACAGAGAAATATCTCTCTCTCTTTTTTTTTTTTTCTTTTCTTTAATAAGCCTTTCTTTTCATATAGATACTCCTTCACATCTTCATTTAAATGCTGACTGCTCTTCAAACTGTTTCCCAGCAGGCACTAGTAACTGGGTCAGTTTTTTTAGCACCTAATTTCTTTTACCAAACACTGAACAAATACATGAGGGTATTCAAAGTACAAGAGGGGTGTAGATTTGCATACTCAGCATTCAGGTTCCCCCAAGCCCCATTCTAGAATAATGACCCTGGATTGCTCTTCAGTGACAGAACCCATTACTGCATGGAGGAAAAATAAAACTGCTTTTCAAAGATGCCAAGGGTAGAGACTGTGGGAAGCATGTGCAATGCTTTTTCAAAGAATGAATTCACAGCAATTTTTTTTTTTTCTTTTATGAGTAATATGCTAGAAGAAATTGTAAGTAACAATACAAAATTAAATTTGGTGAATGTGCTGAGGGGTAATCCTTAGAGAAACCTTATCTATCTTGAGTATTCAAACACATCAAATTGCTGGGCATGATGGCAATTACTGCACAGCATATATTCAATTTGCTCTTGTATATACAATATTATCTTCCGTAAGGAACGGCAAACTGCAGAACATATTTCAGTAAACACTATTCTGAGTAAACAGAAATGGCTTGAGTGTGCACTTCTGTGCATAATAATGCACCAATGAAATATTGCTCTGACAGAGCTGCTGAGTGTCAGGGAGATCACATCCAATGAGAACTTCCTCAGTGTTAGGAGGTTCTTCTTTAGAGGATGAGAGAGACAGTCTCTAGCAGTTCTGGTGTTTCCTAACCAGGGGTGAGAATCCAGGTGTTGCTTTTGTTCAGATACATTAAAGGAAAAAATAGAGGCAGTTGCATTATTCTTGTGACAATGCTACAAATGCAGAGAGAGCCCAACCCACTCACATACACCCATACTGACGCCTGTGTACATATGCACTTTTTTGCATATATATATATATATATATATATACACACACACACACACACACATATATGTATATGACTAAAATCCTGTGTTCCCTTGCTTTTCAAATGAATGCCCCATCATGCTGAAGGTTGTGGAAGGCCCCCCCCCCCCCCTTTTCATGTGACTTATTACAGGACCACACTGTTAGCTATGAGCCAAATACACCCAAGCTGGATATGATCTGCTGTATTAGCACTGGAGAAGCTGCAGTAAAGAACCAGCATCCAGGCCTGGAGCAGAACAGGAGTACTCAGTATGAATTCTTGTCAGAACATGCTGATTCATCAAAATGAAGCTTTTTGCAGAAAAAGACTAGCTCCTCTGGCATTTTCCTTTGGCATAGCATGTCAGCTCCTTTTCAATTAAAATGTTTTATTTAAGAGGTCAAGATGGCCTTTCTGGTTTAGAGCAGAAAGTAAATTATAGTTTAAAAATTAGAAAAATTAACACATCTATTTAAAGATGCAGTATTTTGAAAAGTTCAGGAGATATCCATTCAGTCATCCAATTGAACACATGGAAAACTCAGATATCAGCATCTGTCTCACTTGAGGTGGGATTCTTTTTAACCACTATTACCAGTTTTCATGATATTATTAAAATTCTTTTCTTACTCAACTGCACATGTATCTCTAGTCAAAGTACTTTTCTGCCTGTGTTTTACCAGGACACCTTCCTCTCAGCAGAAATTCTGAATTGTATGCAGTGACATTTCTAGCACCAGTTCAAGAGAATAAGCACTATGAACATCATGTCCTCTTTTAAATGGTACTCAAGTATTGAGGAAAGAAAACACCCACAGAATGTGCACATACATCTTTGCTTGCATGTCTTTTTCTCTTGGCTTCCTCCCCTTGTGCACCTCATGAATGTTATATTGAAAGTTTTTATACAAAATTCTCTACCAAGACAAATGAGTTAAACTTAATTGTAATCAAGATATCTGCAGTTTTTTGTATCAGTAAAGAATTTATGTTGGTTTATAATTTTTTTTAAAAGGTGCCTCTTCATACTGCTGCTATTCAGACTTCCTAGACACTCCCCCTGCTCTTTTTGATGCTGTGGAGGCCAGAAAGCCAAGGATTTAGTCATGGAAGAGCCACCAGTTTTCATTTTTAATTGCAGTGCAGGGAACTGAGAACATCTGCAAAGTCACAGGGTGCAATGTGTGAGAGGCTCGATTCCAGCTAAGGTGGATTGGGGAGGTGTACTATGACATTTCCAGCAGACAGGAGGGTAGCCTTCTTCTGAAGAGACAATAACTTCTTGACACACTCTAACTCAATCACTTATGATTATCTGACTCTACCCTTGAGCAATAAGGATAAAAGGCTCTTTTAAAATTAACTTAATGTCCACATAAAAAGGTTGCACCAGTTCAGTTAAATTAATTTGAAACCTGATTATTTAAATCAGTGCCACTTTTGTGTGCAGACAGATCTAAGTGTTATGCTTTGTGGATGTATTAAGTCCTACTGAAGGAACTGAAATGGCTAATTTTCCCCACATTCACCCTCCCCTACGACTGAGATTGAAATTTGGCTTTCAATCTGTAGAAGATTGAAATTTGGGTTTCTTGGACACTTTCCTATTCAAGATATTCCAAAGAGTTTTTCAATAATAAGCTGAATGCTGGTGCCCCAGAGAGAGCAGAGACAAACACTGAAGCTGTTAATTTAACAACAGTGGCTCCAAAAGAGCTATGAAGGTTAAAGTCTCTATTACTAAAACAGAGACTGTTGGCAATCTGCCTTAGAAGTCTCTTCTCTAGGACACCCCTGTGGATGGCCTTCATCCTGATGAGGCTGAACTGCCATCTGACACCAGATGCTATTGCAATATTCATGTCACTCTTCAGGAAGCTGTGCAGCAAACTTGCATGCGTGGAATGGGTCCTGGGACATTAGGGGAGGATGCTGTGAAGGTGACCAAGAATAGAACCCTCCTGGGGAGAAGCACACATGGAGACAGAAGCCAAGAGACCAAGTAACATTGCTGGGGGTAAGTGAATACATTTTTGATTTTACCAAATTCAAGCTGCACTGAAGGAATTTCAAAGCTTTTTTTCTTGGGCTGCCTTAGTGCCTGGCAGCTAGACAGAGACTGAAGGCTGCTGCTGGGTATATAAACAGTCAGAACCAGCCTGCAGTTGTCACAGATGAACACAAACACCATTGCATCACCTGGAGGCATCCCAATTAAATGGAATTATCATCTTCACCAAGCCAGAGTTATCACTATTAAATGTCATTAGGCTTAAATTAGGTTTGCTCCAAGAGATGTCCTGAATAAACAAATTTACTGATTAAGTCCAAGTGGCATGTACTTTAATAAACTCTGTTACCACACTCTTGCACTTTTCCTAATTTTATTGTTTCTTTGACTCTAACTTTCTGGTTGTCATAGCATTCAGCCCATGGTTAAATCCTTAAGTGCAAAAGCTATGCATATACAAGTCCTTTTATTTTTGCAAAGTCATTTTCAGATTTTATTAAAGGGAAGGGAGCTTGTTTCAAAAATCAGGTCCTTGATAATGCAGGAAAAATGGTATATGCAAAGCTAAAGCTAATGCAGTTGATTAGGGAATCAATTGAAATATTCTGGAGTCTGCAAGGTATTGAAGGAATCAGTGCAGATTGAGTACAATCAATCACAGAAATATGAGGTACTTTTAAGTTTCCTGTCAGAGATCCTGCTCATTCCCTCAAGACTAGACTGGGATGAGCTCTGCCTTGACTTTTCTCTGTATGGATGTTCAGGGATGCCCCAATGAGACTTCTCTGCTCCACTGATCCTTTCCTTTCCCTTCCTCTACATCTAGTTGCAAATTACTGAATGAGAAACTTGAAAACTCCTGGTATTGAACCACTGATGGATTTAAAGTGCTTCAGTTGATGGCTTGAAAACATTAAAGACAAAAATACCTTGGTTGGAAGGACAGATGTCTGCCAAGGAAGGTGAGAACCTCCAAATTATTATAACTTTGAAATTAAGGGGCTTTCAGGCAAAGATATGGGGAAAGGAATGACTGTTCTTTACTAGCATGTGTATGTACAACAAGGTAAACACAAAGAGCAACAAAGCCAGTAACAGCCCTCTCCAGGCTGCAGGCGTTTCCCCTTGGTGCAGTTCTCGCACAGCCGGCAGGGGGCGCTGTTGGCTCCGGGCGGGGCAGGCAGTGCAGTGGTTCCCTGCTCCAGCAGGGGGCGCTGTTGGCTCCAGGCGGGGCAGGGGTGAGGTGGTTTCCGTGCTCCAGCAGGGGGCGCTGTTGGCTATGGGCGGGGCAGGGGTGAGGTGGTTTCCGTGCTCCAGCAGGGGGCGCTGTTGGCTCCAGGCGGGGCAGGGGTGAGGTGGTTTCCGTGCTCCAGCAGGGGGCGCTGTTGGCTGTGGGCGGGGCAGGGGTGAGGTGGTTTCCGTGCTCCAGCAGGGGGCGCTGTTGGCTGTAGGCGGGGCAGGGGTGAGGTGGTTTCCGTGCTCCAGCAGGGGGCGCTGTTGGCTCCAGGCGGGGCAGGGGTGAGGTGGTTTCCGTGCTCCAGCAGGGGGCGCTGTTGGCTGTAGGCGGGGCAGGGGTGAGGTGGTTTCCGTGCTCCAGCAGGGGGCGCTGTTGGCTCCAGGCGGGGCAGGGGTGAGGTGGTTTCCGTGCTCCAGCAGGGGGCGCTGTTGGCTCCGGGCGGGGCAGGGGTGAGGTGGTTTCCGTGCTCCAGCAGGGGGCGCTGTTGGCTCCAGGCGGGGCAGGGGTGAGGTGGTTTCCGTGCTCCAGCAGGGGGCGCTGTTGGCTGTGGGCGGGGCAGGGGTGAGGTGGTTTCCGTGCTCCAGCAGGGGGCGCTGTGGCTTGGCCGTGTCTCCCTCACGCCTCCGCCATTTCTTTTGTCTCTCTTAAGGACTGGTCGTTATTGTCTCCTAGCAACATATGGGACAAAATTCCATGAGACAAAAAATACAAAAGGAAAAATACTAAGCCCCAGCAAATAATATAAAAAATCTGGTCTTTCTGAAGAAGGTTCTTGTGTCAAGAAACTGGGAAACAAAAGCTTTTCTCTATCAGTACAAGAGGGCAACAAAAGAGCTACGTGGGAAGCAGCCAGATTGAGAGAGGCTTGTTACAGGCCAAGGTAACTCATCATAATCTTTTCCCTTACTCTTTTTGATCAAGATACACTACTAGCTCCATTGATGAATCCATGAATCTGATTATGGTGCCTGATTCAGCTCATGGTAACATCCCAGTGACAGGACACGGCCTGGAAGCACACAAACCTCTGGGGAGGAAGAAAACATTACTTAAGTCCTGACCTTCAAAGATAACTGGCAGTCCTGCCACCCTGAATAAGTTACCTGAAACTCAGAAAGTGTGCAAGCAGAGAAGGAAGCTAAGCACCAGAAGAGATTTTCCAGAGAGACTGTGTGATCTCCATCCTGGGAAATTTGCAGACTCTGGCCTGCAGTCCCAGACAGCTTGCTGCTCTGAGCAGTTATACAAAGGAGCTGCTCACCTGGATCACCTTTGGAACCTCCTTTTACACTGCATGAGGCCCAGCCCAGCTCCTCCAAGGAATAGTACAGAAAAGGTGAGTACAGAAAACATTTATGTCTCTTCTCTAAGCAGTCCTGGGAATGTCCTATGGATGTGCCAGACTAAAACTGAATAAGTCAGTAGCCTTTCATCCATGCATCTCAATAAGGACACTCAGCAGCTCTCATTGCTGCTCATTGTTGCTGTCTGAGTGACATTTGAAGAAATAAGGAAAATGAGACTGTCATTATGCATTGCAAAGCTGAATAATTAAAATTGCCTCCATCACAGCTTTCTTTTATCATAGATTTTATTCAAATAGCATTCCCCCTTTTACAGACTAAGAAAGTAAGGCATAAAACAGCTTAGCAGGTGGGCTCAGCATTACCTAGAGCAAGGAACTGAGTTTCAGCTGCCTCACCCCTAGCCAAGAAACTGTTGGAAAAAAAAAAAATTAAAGCTGATCTAATAAAGAAACTTACTTTATTGACTCCAGCTACCACAGAGTTGCTTAGGCTGGCTTAAGGAGAAAGTACACACATTGTCTTTGTCATGGATGCTGAAAATATGCTCTGTGTCACACCCATAGGTAGAGGAATCTTGCCTGGACTGTATCTGACCCTCACCAGAGATGGCAGTCACAAACACATGGGAAATTACAGCTCATTCTTTGTGCTCACGATACCCACCTAATGTATACAAAATAAGCTTCCTGTTAGTTTTAGACTATCTAAACCCACAAGCTGAATGCTTCTCTGAATGCCCTTGTAGAGCATAAAAGTCTTTCTTGTCCTGGTGATTTTCCATGGCTGCCTCAGGTGTCTGTACTGCTGCAAACAGCAGTTAGAGGATGAGAAACCTGTCTGTCAAGCACAGATCCAAAAGACACTGTGTTTATCCCTCCCCTTATTTTCTTTCTAGCTGGCAGAAAACACTCCATGATCAAGGTATGCACTTTGCCTTGGGACTCCTTTCTCTCCTATGAGTGTAAATATTGTTCATACAGAAAATAATCGAGTCCTTCAGGCACTGATTTAAGTGGACAAATATAGATTGAAGGCAGCATTCCTGTGTCCTAATATATTCATCAGGTCCTTCCACTAGTGCTGTGAGTGCCTTTAGGCTGCTCTCCTCTCAGTGTGGTCCTCAGATCTCCAGATCCCTTCTCAGAGGCAATAAACCTTTCTCCACTGAGTGGGTTTAGGCACTTTCCTCAAAGATGGCCTTCCTTCAGGAGCAATGAAAAATCTGCAGGAGCAATGCCCTTGCCTAGGAAGACTCATTTTGCTCTTGAAGAAGTATTAAACAGCAGTAGGTGTCGAGCTAGATTACAATGCATTCTCTGTCCAGGGTATCTTACAAAATACTCTGTATCAGGACACAAACCATGGGACATCCAGCTCTGCTTTCAATTAGATTAACTCCAAACAAATTCTCTTTGGCAGGGCAGGTTTCAAAGGAAGGGAGAAGTGTGAGGTACCCACACAATCTTTAAAAAAGAGAGAGTAAAGCGTGCTGTGATTTTTACTTAGTTGGTATTACTGCAGGAATGCAGTAGCATTTTCTTTATATCTAGTGTAGATTATTGCCTTTATGCCCTGAAATACGTAACTGCATCATCTCTGCTGCATTGTACAAAGCTCCTGGCATGCTTTTGATGGGAAGTATAAGGACATATAGTTTTCCTAAGAAAGAGCAGCTGAAAGCCTTCTTATACTCACAGTTTCTAATATAATCTGCAATTGATACAAAAAGCACAAGAGCTTTTTGATTGCATTTTCCATAGTTCAGCTTTACTCTCTGCTTATTTTTGTCCACCATTAAGACAAAATGTAGCCAAATCTTCTTCACCAGTATTCCTACATATCAAGTAGACAAGAACCATCCTCTTCACAGTGGTGTGTGGACAGAGGACACATGGTGGACATAAACTGAAGCTAGAGAGATTCATATCAGATATGAGGAAAAATTTATCATATTGAAAACAGACTATCCAGAGGGACTGTGCCTCCAATTTCCTATCCGTGGAGGTTCTGAAGTCCTGAATGGGTACAGATGTGAGAAATCTATTTTTCTTGACCTTGTCTTTCTTGTAGTAAATTAAATATTATTAAGCCAAAGAACATCCAGCTGAGCTATAACATTCTTTGATGTGGTAACATGCTGCTATACTACAAATGGCAAAAGGCACCTAGTGGAGATGCCAAAGAAGAGTGCAGTCCTAACTGCTTTCCCATGACTGTGTAGGGTTTAACAGCTTTGGATAATAAGCAAGCTGAACCTTTACACATTCTATTAAATTTGAAGCTACATTCAGATTGTCTGGCATCTAAGTTCATGCCTTGCTATCAGAAGAAGGAATACTGCTGGGTTTTGGTTTGTTTGTTCCCCCCAGACCAGCCTCTGTCCCCAGACTGTTCTGGAACTGCTTTTCTCCTCAAGAGCTTACTGCCAGAGCATTGGAGCAGGCTGTGGTAAATGCTTAACTGCCCAAGTTATCCTCATTTCCACTGTCATCACCTAAGTATCAACAGTGCAAAATGAAAATATTTATCCCATTCTGGGCAGAGTTGCTTCAAAAATAAGCCAGAGGAACAGGGATGTTCAATATAGTTAGCTGATAGGAGCGGTCTCTTAGTTGTCATCAGATCACTTATGTACCTAGCCCATAAAGCTAACATTAAACTTGGAAGTGTTTTCAGTGTAGAATACTAAATGGAAAATCTGGCATATGTTTCTTGGAAAGGCTACTCTAGGATATTTGGGCATCATCACTATGGTATAATGAAAATTATGTTTCAGAGATGGAATAGGAATTGCATGACTGTTCTAAGGGTGAGAAGTATATAGTGCTTTTATAGAAAGAACAAGTTGTCTAGTTCCATCCAAAACAGGAGGGGAATACAATTCCTCCAGGGTACTTTTCATACACTTGGTGAATATTGACTTGACTGTAGGTAATAAAAAGTTTGCCTGAACTATCTCTGATCACAGGGCTACCATGGTTTTGTTTAATCACTCCTAGCTCTAGGAATATAATTTGCATAAGACTACTTTAATTATTAACTTGTGATTTTAGTTCCAGCTGCTTCAACTTCACCTAGACAAAAGCTTTTCAAGAAGCTGTCAAGATTTAGCCTGTGTATCTTGAACATAGAAGTGTGCTATGCATTGCAGCACTGAATTAAGTTCTGTGGGAAAATGTGTGTGTGCGTGTGCAAAGCATGGCTCTGGCTGAACAAGAGCAAGGCAGTGAATAACGTGTAATAATATCTTAAATATGATAATATGTGATAAATATGTGATTCCATGTGGATATATGAGGCAGTTGTATATGCCCATTTAACTCCAATTTCCTTTTTGCCCTCCTTCAGTATCATTTTTGTCACTGTTTAATGAATGTATGTAGCAGCTAGCATTGTTGGGAGGATGCTTTTAAATGCTGCAAGTCTACTTCAATCTCATATCCTGTGTTTACCCTGTCATCTGTGCTGTGCTCATTATCCATGGTTGAACAGCTCTCTGCTTCTGAGGGACCAGAGTCTGTCAGTGCTTACCCACCACTCCTTTCAGTGATTTCTCTTTCCTTCCAAACTATGGGTGTTTTGTGGCCTTATGAAGGACATGAAAATATTGAGTGTTCCACAACTGAGCTGAGACACATGAGCAACAACTTTGACAAACCCTTTGCCTCCTCTGGCCTCCTCGTGTGTCCCTGCTGGCAAAAGTAAAAGGATGCTGTGTTCATACAGTAGCCAAAGGATATATGGATCAAGACTATCGGTACTAAACAAGAAAAGTGAACACATACCACTTAATTTTTGTGTAGAGCCATTGATGCATTTTCCTCTTATGTGGATTTCAGAGCAATGCAAGAGAAGTGTTCAGAAATTAGAAAATAATTCAAATCTCTCTCTTTCTTGCAAAAAAAAAAAAAAAAAAAAAAAAAAAGAAAAAATAAATCTCATTTTTATTTCATTTCGAGAAAGGCTCTGGTTGGATGCAGGTTTTCTCACATAGTGGTATGCCTGCTTTCCCCAGTTTGCTGATGAGGCTCTCCATGAAGCTGAGGACACAGCTGACTTAGCTACGGGCATTTATGAAAGCATTTCAAATAGAAGGGTCTGTATGGTCTAAAGGCTGGGGGCACAGCCTTTGCCTGGCTTGACTGGATTGTAGGGTCTGAGACACATAAATGGATTTAGCACAGCTGTCTGGCACCCAAGACAAGCCCCAGGTAGAGTTTCTGTCTCTACAGGCACTGAACACAAAACCCTACTTCTCATCCTCTTCCACCTTCTCCTCCTCCTGCCCTTACCTGGGAGGTTGTGGCCTCTCTTCCTACAGGGAACAATTCAGCATCCCACTGTCATGACTCAATCCTCTGAACCCAAACAGCTTCTGGGCGCAGCGTGACCACATCAGTAAAAGCCATCTTGATAAATGTTTAACATTACAGAGCTTTTTCTTCCATGAAAATAAACCAAGGCTTAAATGCTCAATTCATTTCTGCTCTGTGCACATTTATGTTTTCTTTAAATGAGGCCACATACCCTAACTCTGTTCCCTCTCCTCCCGTGGAAGCTTCTACTCTCTCATTATTTTAAAGCATCAAACCTGATTCAGTGAATCTCTTCTTTCAGAACTGTCATGTTTTAGCCTCAGAACACAAACACAGTATTTGTTCCTAGCATGCTTCCTTTTTAATGCTTTAGAAGCTGTTACAAATGTCTTGTTTCCTCCCAGCCACAGCTGTATTAGATTATCTGTTCTAGTTTTGGTTGTTTTTTTTCTAAAAGAAAAAAAGTGAAATTCCTGATGCAAACTCAGCCCTTTGGAACAGCAACTGATTTATAACTTTTTACTCCCCAGACCAAAGGTTAACCCCTCTTGTCAGTTACTAAAGGTTGTATTGGATGCCAGGAAGGAGCACCATTTGTCAAGTCAAGATTTCTAGGAGCAAAATTGAGATGCACCATTTTCAGAGTGTGCCTGAAATAGGCAGCCTATGGGGAGAAAGCAGGTTTGTTAAAACTGCAACAGGATGAAGAGGGAAGACAAAGGAATTCTTGCTGCAAAGGACAAAATGTTTCTTTTCCAACCGTTGCCTAGGGATGTGGTAAGAAAAGAGAGCTGCCCTGTGGTGCATCTTTTTAGGTGGTAAAAGCAAAACACCAGCAGAAAAGTTATCAGGAAGAGGAATGCAAAAACACAGAAAAAAATTCTTACCAGTTAACCCATGGTTTTAAATTGTAATGAATTAACTTTGCATATTTTCAAATTCCAACACTGCTGAAGTAACACAAAATTATGTTGATTTGGGTGCTGATGAAGAGTACTGTTTTGTTAAAAAAAATAGTTTGTTTCTGAATTCTAGGATAATCAAAACACAGACAATCTTCAATATTGGTTTTCTCTCAAAAACAACTCAATGGGATCCAAGGAATCTTAGGCAGATATGTTTTAGTACAGTAGATAACCGTTTAATTATTGAAGCTGAAAATATAAATATACCTAGATGAGAACAGCAAGAACAAAGCAATGTGTCTCTGTCACTGTAGATCCATCATATTTAACTTACTATAATACGGTATAAGAATAAACAATATAATGGATAGTGGTAGTTTGATAAATAGATATAAACCATCCCTCTGCAAAGGGTAAGACTGGTCATAGATGGGTTATTCAAGAAGTTAGATAATGACACTGTGAAGAGATTGATCTGTCATACATTTAAAAGCTAATGATGAGGATAAAAAGGTGGAGCAGTATATTGTGTTATGTGGTGCCAATCCCTGACAAGGTATTTTCCTGACCCAAGGCTGGAAAACTTCTGTCTCCTAGAGGTGGGAACTAAAGAAGTCACAGTTCTAGAGCAAGGAGAAGGAGCACAGCGTTATGAGTACAAACCCAATCTTCTGCATCAGGAAAGAAATATGTGCTCTGCTGATGTCAAGGAGAGTTCCTCATAAAGAGATGTTTTGTCAGAAAAACATGGTCAGCAGCACCTGCACTCTCAAGATAGAGGGTGAGGACACCAGTGTGTTCATTGCAATCATTGTTGACTGACAAGATGTACCACCTTACCTGAGCTGGCTTTTGCCTTCTTTGTGCAGACTTGCTCAGCAAGATCAACAAGCAAAGCCCAGTTTGTCTCAGGACAAACACTGACCAAGGGAAGACTGAGCCCCACCAGCAGGATGAATGGGAGCAAATTTCCTGAGTCTTGCTTTAGCTTAACACCAATGAATGCTTATGTCTGAGACAATGTGGATTTTTTTTTTCCTTTTTTTCTTTTTTTTTTTTTTTTCAGCTGTATCACCCACTCAATACAGCTCATTGCACTGTAAGAAGGCATGAGGAAAATCAGGATGTCCTGAGACAAACAGAGCCCCAACATTAGCCCTGAGCACAGGCTGATCCACTAGCCTCACAGCCTAGTGTTTCTCATTGCTGGACTGCTCTGGAGCTTGCTACTGCTGCACTCAGGAGACCCCAGAGCAAATTACAACTTGATAAAAAATGGAGAACCCTTATTGTGCTCTAAGGAGGCTCAGAAAGAAAAGGAGGTGGTCATTATAGATGGATAAACAAAACTGGAGAGTGAAAATCTGCATCTGTGACCATAACACTGCAGAGCTATTTCCTAACTGATTTTCATGGCCCACTGGCTTTTGTTTTGGTTCCTGTCTTAGACAAAGAGCTGGCATGCCCTCTGCCTCCTGCTAGTGCAGTTTAAAATGAGTACTGTGGGCTTGATGCTAGCCCTAATATGCTTGCTGGGGTCTCTCTTTTCCTCAGTTTGCAGTTTGCACTTTTATTTAGGTCCTCTGCTTGTTTATGATTTATGAAGCTTTCACTCTGTCTATCGCGTTTAACAAGCAGTGTGAAGAAAAGAGAAAGCTTTTAGCTTCAAGGCGAAAAGAGAAAAGAAATGGTTTCTCCTATCCCTTTAATGCAATTTAATGGAGATTGGAAGTTAAAGAAGCCAGAAAGTGAAAGATGGAATGGCAGAGGGAGAATAAAGAAAACCCTAGACACCTTTAATTTTCCCCGGAGGAGAATGTTAGGGAAGAAAAAGATGCTTTTTCCCCTCCAGCCCCCAAACAGAAGTGTTTTGCAGACACACAGATTGGATTTTCAGCTTTCTCAAATCATCTTGGCAAGGTAAAGATACCTTGTACTATCCTTATCATCTTTTACTATCTCTACTAAACCGAGTCAAGTGTTATTTAATTAAAAGGGCACGTAAGGATAGGTCAGGGAACTCAAGAACAAAGGCAGATACCCAAGACAGCTCCTCAATTTGGCTGAGATTCTACAAGGCTTGGGGACTGGGAAAAAGGCACTTCAATGAATCACCTGTGGTTAAAAAAGTTGCTCTTTCTGGGAAGTGAAGGATGGGACATCTGGGATAACCTGGTCTGAGGCTGCAGGTCTGGAGCTGAGCAGAGGCTGTTGAAAAGGCTTGAATATAGACAGCAGTTTTGTTTCACTGACTGATATTTTCTGAAGCCTCTTGGAACTTAAACCATGTGCAACCTCAGTAGTTCACTGGCAGGTGTCATCCTCCGTTCCTTATGCTGCACAACATCAGGTCTCAAAGAGAAGATGGCATGCCAGCCAATCTTTGCTCCTTGTTTTTGCTGGAGATCTCTCTAAAAATCAGTAATACAAATATGGCCTTGAACTTTTATTGTGACCTGTAAAGTCAGGTGATTTTACCTCTTTCAATTGAGGCAGAAGTCAGGTTAAGCAGTTTATTCATTACCTAGGAGCTAAGGTTTGTTAAAGTCAACAACAACAAAAAAGTGCACAGGATTAACAGTCTTTGATTCAAGACCAAAACAATTGAACTTTTGTGGTGATGAAGAAAGGAACCCTTCCAATCATTCTGCATAAAATTTTCTTTTCATTCTGTTACAGGTTTGTTATAATTTAAATGCCTCAACCTCTAAGAAAAAAATACTTGTATTAAAAACACAAAAAGCACAGCACATTAATTACTGAAGACATTGGTTCCTCCTTATCTCTTCCATCTTCTGAGATGCCTTCCCTAAATACCAGGAGAAATAATGTGATACAATTCCAGTAATTGTGAAGGTAATAAAGAAGCAGGAGAAAAATTACCATTTCATATTTTTTGAAAAGAGGCAGAAAGGCCTCATACACAATTGTTTTCCACACCCAGGTCAGCTTTGATTTCTGCAAACGTAAGTTTTAAGCCAAAAGGATATTATTTTCTAGAAGTTTTAAACATCTGCAAGTAAAGGCTTGAGATAAAAGAACCTTCTCAAACGTAAGTCACTATAATTAGTTCATGCAAGTGACCAAAATATTTAAATGAGGTTTAATTATAAAGATTGAGGAGATGATTTCAGGAAAGAGAATTGCAACCTTCCAAATTAAGACAGAATAAAAATCAAGGCAGAATTTATAAAAAGAAAAGTATTTTAATTATAGTTTGCATTTTTCCTCAAACTGGTTGTGAAGATATATGAGTAGCAGTCATCACACACACAATGAATTTGGGATGTGATACAGCAAGACTTTGGTACCAGCATCCCATATTATTCAGTCTGGGGATATCAGTGCACCAGCAAAGTCAAGAGCACAGTTCCCCTTGATTTCCATGGGCTTTTTGAGATATGGAAGAGGGAGTGATTAATGATACCTTCTCCATTTTATTCATAATTCTTTCACCTGGCCACCTCCTAATTGTACAGTTTTGATAGTACGTAGGCTCTTGCTCCTTTATACACTCAGGACTGATGCATTTCTTCATCTTGAGCCTCCCACTCACTCCAAACCTCTGGTTCTTCTGGTGCATTAGAGGTCAGACTTCAAGCATTTTTCTTGCCTGGGTACTTCTTATTCCATCTCAGGTGTTTTGTAATTAGATAATACAACACTGTGATGTATGTGAAAGGTGCTTTATAAATCAGTATGTAATAACAACATAACAACACTGCATCCATTTGTTAAAGAAGAGGGATGGTATTCTGACTATCCAGAATATAATTTCCTCAAGGTGAACCTGAGGCAGGACCTAAAGAGCACCATTGCTCTGTGGAATTGCCATCCCTATCCTGCCACCCCAGGAGACAGTGCTGCAGAGGCTGAAGCACAGAGCCAGGCATTCTCTCACCCTGGTTTTGTGGCTGGAGTTGCCACTTATGTGTGAATAATAAAGTCACCTGGAAGTCAAGAGCCAGACTTTCAAGGGTGTTGAGACATCTAGGGGTGATCAATAGTCACTGGGATTTTCACACCTATCTCCTACTGCAGTGAATGAGAGATGGTGCTTAAGTGCACTTTAGACAACCTAATGCCTCTGAAGACCTGACTTTTCATTTCCCTTTGCTCTTGCTTCTCTGTGCAGCAGAGGTAATGCTGCCTGCCTAGCAAAGAGCTGACAGTTTTCTTTCTGTCATGACCACATTTCATCTGTGTCAGAAAAGTGCTGTTTAAAAAGCAGAAGGTGTAACTGTGTTTTTGGGAAGTGCTAATGGCCACCATATGCCAGCCTTTGACATACAGGCGATTACAAACACAGCTACAGCCAAATGAGGTATTAAGCCATCCTTCCTGAGGTAACCATACCTGTCACCATGCACAGGAGGAGACACCCAGGCATGCCCTGAAGCTAAGTAACCCTGCCACCAGGAACAGCCCAGTGCCACCAGACTCGGATGTGGAGACTCACTTGGTGCTGTGTCCCACATGGATGTGGCCCCAACAGACTCTGATCAGGCTGGGGAGAAGCCTCCCAGGCCCTTCAGGCAATGAAGGGTGGGAGGTTTTAGGACAGGCTTCCAGCTTTGAGCAGTGACAGCCCTGGGTATTCCTCAGCTGTGGTAGCCAATATATGCAGAGTGTTCATGTGATCAATTCAATGGGTGGGAGAGAAAGAGAAATCAGTTAAAAAGGGCTACATCAGTTCTTGGAAGTCTTGGAAATGGAAGAAAGATGCCCACCATTTCCAGTACCCATATATACATATTTACTCTCACAACAAGTTATTCCTGCATTCAGCTCTGTGCTGCTCCATGCTTTCATCTTCCTGAAAGCAGCAGTTCCAGTGACAGGGTGCTTTGTACCCTCGGGCTGGATGCCAACTGCTGTGTGCCGAGTTACCCATGTATGGTCAAGCCAGTTTAACTGCCTAAAACTTCAGTCTGAGCTGGGAGATCATCTGCTGATGATATGTCTTCCAGCTATAAAACCTGCCAGTTACAATATTCATCTTTCTACCATGGTCTTATGAGGAAGATGAATTAAGATTTTAATGCCCTTAAAATGGCATATTTAAATACTCCTCATTATACATGAGGTATTCTTTTAGAGCTGGAAGAGTGAGGATTTTTTCAGAACTGCAGCTGAGTACGTGTTGGGGTCCTGTCCTCACTCTCCCTCCCCACAAGAGACAGACATGTTCACAGCAAGAGGGCCGTGTGCTGCAAATGTAGGGCAGGAGAGAGTGCTTCAGTGGCTTATCCCTGCTGAGAGCAGCTGAAGGAAAACCCATTTTCCCTTCTCTTGCTATCCTGGACTGCAGTTCCATCAGAGGAAGGAGATACACAGGAGTTGGTTTATGCTACTATTGGTCAGTGCTAGAGCTAGCTAAGAAACAGCCCCAGGTGTATAAAACATGGAGCAAAAACAGATGGGTGGTTGTGTAGGAGCTGCATTAATTCCAGCATGGCTCACATTCCTATACTCTGCTATAGGGTGGTTGGTAAGTTAGTCTGGGTTCAGTGCTCTGTCTTGGTGGTCTGGCTCCTGGAGCAGCTCTGGAAGACAGTTACTTGGCTGGAAGAGGAGAAAACGCATCCACTCCGTCTGGGATCTAACCTGGTGGAGCTCTAGAAATTGGAGGACTGTATAAAACAGATGCTTTACCATCCTCACCAAGCAGATCAGGGGACTGCAGGTGGTATGTCCAAAAGTCATAAAACATGTCAGTTGCAGTATTTCTATTTCTACCTTGTATTTAAAAGAAATAAACTTAGAAAAGGTTAATTAAGATTTTAATGCCTTTAAAGTGATATATTTAAGTACAGGGAACTGATCAGGTAGGCCAGGGTGCACCTCAGACTTCATCAAATGATTAGCAGAAGTAGTGTCAGGATGTAGGGACCAACCCTAGTACCTGAGGTGCATCTGAAAGAGTAGAAAAGTGATTCAAGGCCCATGGCTGTCATATCCCTGCTGCTGGCATTGGGGATCCCACCAGACCATACCACAGCTCTTTGTAGCCCATGTGTCTGGGCTTCCTTCTCACAGAAACCAGGAGGATGGGCAGGAGTGGATCAACCCATGGCTGGGGTATCTATCAGGAGATTTTCTGAACTCCTGGGTAAGTCCAAAATTTCAGACACAGCTTCCATTGCACTTATGCATCACATGTGACACCCTTGTCTGATATGAGTTTATGAGATGGATCACCTGAATTATCTTCTGTATCCCACTGCATCCACCCAACTCTAGAAGATTCTGAGATCTACCAGGATGACTAGGAATGGTGGTAAAGGCTCTACAGCTAGTTAGTTCATGCCTGAGCCATGCAGTCCCTCTATGGAAACACCACAGATTAAATAAAATAATGGTATTGATTTTTGTTCTCTGTTTACTGCTGTTGGCACTGCTTCTATAGCTCTTTCTTCTTTTTCCTATCTTACAAGGTTTCTGAAATCCTCCTAAAGTGCCAGCAAATAACAGTTGTGTGAGTACATCTTGCTGGTGCAAAATCTTTGCCAGCACTTAGACAAAAATTCTGGCTTTTCAAGCAGAAATATTTGCCCCTTCAACTTTTGTCACTTTTAAGCCCTATGCCATCTCCAAAACTTTGATTTATTAATTCACTAAGTCACAAAGAGTTTTTGTTGATGTTGAACTCTGCAAAATGAATGAAGGCCCCATGTAAAAGCCAAGAGTTTCTGAGAGTCAGTGTTCAAGCATGAGATCAGAGATGGTGTGAAGGCTGGACAGTGTCAGCTACATTTTATACATGGGCAGCAACAGATTAGGTGTTTTCACACAGATGTGTCACTGAGGAAGTCTTAAGGAGGAGGCAAGCTTCATAAGTGGAACTTTAGAGTCCCTTATCATCACATTTGCAGCATATTAAGATGCCTTATTGCACTGTGAGAACATAGGAAAGCTTCTAGGGAGAAATTAATACACAGCTCCCATGACAGGAACCCAACAAATAAGCACGAGTGCAAGTATAAAGGAAAAACTATTTTCACCCTTCAGTCTCTGATAATTCTCTCAGCTGTCCTTCTCTTGTGTCACCTTTTTAACAGCTTTCTGCTGACTGAAAGTTCATGCATCTCCCCATCTCTGACTGCATCAGCTCTACTGTGGAAAGATGGTTATGGGTAAAATTAGAGGAAACTGAGAGGTATGTTCACATCCTAACAGAAGTTACAACAGTACAGAAATTATAGGATAAAACACAGCTGCTGCTCCCTAGATAGGATGCTGTTGGGATGCTCCACAATGGTTCCTCATACAATAGTAAGCACCTGCTAAGGGGAAATGGATCAAATATTTATTTGCTGTCCTTCTTTGCTCTCCAGTTGCTCCTGGTTTTGTTTTGCCATCCCTTAGTATTGCCTTGCTGTGCCTTTGCTGATTTGCACTTACTGATTTCATACCACCTCTTAAGCTTTTGAGTACCTTTAGCATTGCATTCCTGTTTTTCAGGATGTTTCCAGTATCAGTTTGGTGCTAGCTCCAAGACTACTAGGTGTGTCCCTTATTGTTGCATTCCAGTGCATCCCAAGTGTTACTGAAAATTATGAGTAGAGCCTGAAGTAGATTCCACATCCACTGAATAGACAGTCTCTATAATAATCATATAACTTGTAAAAGAAGTTACAATTGTTTTAAAAAAACAATTTATAACATGTCCATATAAGATGCGGACTTAAGATAATAAGCTTAGGAGTGGTCTCTAAAAGTCATCTTGCCCTTAGGATTGAAGCTGTTTTTCATGGATGTTACCTACTTTGCTTTTCAAGTGCCCAGTGCTGATCACCACCTAGCTTCAAAAGGCAGTGTCCTCCCACCACTCACTAGCACATTCCTTCCTGGTTTTATTGTGAGAAAATTCTTCCTAATATATAGCATATGTCTCATTTATCTAAGTCGTCGTATTCTGTTTTGAACAATATTTGTAGGTAAAAGAAACCCAGAAATGTTAATGTTGATTATTACCTGTAACAAGATGTGTAACCACATGTCTGTTCCCTTTAGTTTGGCTGGAAACAAAGCAGGTCTGATTAGAGAGTCATAGAGCCATATTAATGGGGTTTTGCACCCCAGGTTTTAAGATTTCCTAAGAGAAAATTGGGCAGGCCAGAAATTATTTTTATTTTACTTTCTGCAGTAAACATGCAGCACGAGTATGCATGCACTAATTGCCAGATGTGTCTGCACCTAAACATGGCTGTACCTGTTGGGACAAGTTGGTTTAGTATGTGTGCTGCTTGTGGAAGTGCCTAAAAGTGGTTACCAGGGAGACTCTAAGAGCCAGGCAGCTGTATTTGTACTTTGCCTGGTATTCTTCTAGCTGCTAACTCTGTCAGACTCGGGGACTGCCCACAGAAATGCCCACTACAGAGTGACACCTGACTGAGGTCGTCTGTTCTGCTTTCAGCTGGAATAGAGTTTATTTTCTTCTTAGTTACTAGTACAGATCTACACTTTGACTTTTGAACAGAAAGAACAGACGAACAACCAACGTCCCTTTTGCTAATCTGGAAGTGAGAAGGATTAATAAACTGTGAATTTTCAGGGAACTGTTACTCAATTGAAGTCACGTCACCTTTCGTCTCCTGCCTGCAAAATCCCTGAGGCATGCAGAGTTACAAAGTCACACTCAGGCACACTCCAGCAAATGTTAGGGCAGGTTCTCTAAGTATTTAAAAAGGGGAAAATCCTTTTGTGTGATTTTCAGACTTATCACTTTGGAACTTTTTTCAGAGGCAGTGGTTTCATTGAAAATTAAGTACCTGCTATAGCTTTTATAATTTTAGCTAATATGTTCCCTAACATTCTGCTTTCAGTGACATCAACATATTTATGAAGACCAAAAGTAGAGCCACACTTCACAGTGTATTTCTATAGTATTTTTTCTGGCACCTTATGACTGCAGAATCTTCATATGTATTTTGACCATAAAAATAATTCAGATCTGTTTCTCCATAGTTCCTCCATATACTTGTATTTCTATTTGACGAAGTTACCAGTTCCCTCTAATGGCACATTACAATGCTTCAGCTTTCTGAAGAAAGTTCATCCCTGGCTGCAACAGCTGTGGAGAGCACAGGGAAGGACATGGAAAGTGGTGGGGAGGAGATGGTAGTCACTCTCTGCTGACTACAGAATGAATGAGACTTGTACTAGATGCCTTCTCAGATAGCTAAAAGGGAGATTAATTTCTGGGCATCCCAAAAGGTCCCTTTGTCTCATCTGTTTACCAGGACTGCCAAAACACATTTCATGGAGCTGGAAATTCACAGCACAAACATCCAAGGGTAGGCACTCTGTGCCATGAAGGCTCAGATCCCTCCACCACAGAGACACTATTGCTTGTGGTTTCTCTTGAACTGTGGATGGAGGTTTGTATTTGATGTGACTCAAGCTGGCAGAAGAGTCCAGCTATGCTCAAAAGTGTGTGAGAGACAATCTGACCCCCTGATATACTGGAACTTCATGGTTCCCACTGGCTTTCTTCCAGCAAACTGCTGATGTGTGGGATGGCACAGCAGCAGCTTTGGTCTGAGAACACACTTAACTAAGCAGTGCACCTTTTGCTTTTAATCCTGTGCTGCCTTGGATTCTTCTTCTGCCTGATTTGTTTCATTTTATTACCCAGAAAAAATAAATTATCCAGAAGGTATCGTGACCAAATTGCTGAAGTTCAGTGAAACTTTTCTATTTCTTTTCACAGAGTGCTTTTCTGTACTTTGTCATACTTACCTGAAAGCTTCTCATGTGGATAGGAATGGAGTTCATAACACTAATTAAACTCTCAGGACATGAACAGAAGCTGAAGATGGGCTGTCAGAGACATCAAACTGGTGTCTATAATCCCAGGCAAATGCATAATTTATCTCATTACATTTTATTTTATTTTTTAAATTAATCTGCTTCCTTTAAGTTTCTCCTGGGAATTCAGTTTTTAGGGTGTCTAGGGTATCCTTTCACACCCAAGGAGGCTGGAATCATCTTTTAGCCTCACATCTTACAAGTCACTTAAGGTTCATGGCAATTATACAGACTCTAAGATGCAGCTACAGAACATCTCTTAAAGTAAAGTGTGTGTTGTCACCATTGGTTTGTTCTCCCACAGATTTCCAAGAGGAGAAGACACATTTTCCTCTGGCTGAAGGGAAAATGGTGTGGTGGATTTTAAATTTTGAAGTGGGAAGTATGGGTGGAAGAGCAAACTATAAGAGGAAGAAATAATCATGAATGTCTCAAAATTTTATGTGGCTGAGACATATGACTTGTATTTCTAAAACACTAATCTTCCAAAACAAAAATCCGAACAGAAGTATTGCTAGAAATGAAAAGTCACTTAGTGGTTGCACAATTCACTTCAGGTTGCTAAATTGTAAACTGATGAACTCTTTTCAACCATAAAAGCTACATTTGACATCTCTTAAAGTATTAAAGAAGGAAGGTAACCAAGTCAGAAGAAGGTAACCAAGAAGGTAACCAATGTCTTTATTTCCTGAATGCCAGATACTGTATGCACCTGAGAATGTGGCAAAATAAATGACAATATTTCCCTATTACAGTTTATAATGGTGAGGAAATTAGATACAAAAACATTGCTTGACTTAACAGTCAGAGCAACAACACCAATGGCTACTAGAAACAGTTCATCTGAGTCTCTTCTGGTCTCCCAAGAAGCTTTAAACAAAGGTGTAAACTAGGAAGGCAGAGGGCCAGTTCAGCACACTCTTTCCCCAATTTCTTTAATTTACTTGCCGGAGTTTGAAATTTCATTTATGGATCCATGTTTGAAAAAACTAACAAATACACAGAACTTTAATTTCAGAATGTGATTTCAATTTCAGTAGCTCGGCTTGGCCTCAAAGTCTACAAGTATGACTCTATGTAAAACCACTCACATCCAAGTCCCCCACAGCCATGATTGTCAAAAATGAATGACAGCTATTGTTCTCCTGAATTCTTTAGGGCTTCCAATATAATGTTCTGGCACCCTGTTTGAGCACTGCTGAGTTTGGACCTGAAGCATAGTCAGGTGGAAAAGGCTCACTTGAACAAAGTGGGTTAAAATGTCCAGGGAAAAGACTCCCTGTATTTCCCTCACTAGGGAAGGGAGACTGTTCATGGCCACATGCCACTAAATTGTAGTCTGATGGCTGAAGCACAAAATGCCCTCAGGCTTGCACCAAATCAAGCAAGGTTAAAGGGAGCCTTAAATCTAAGGGAAGGCGTGCTTGGTTTGAAAGCCTCAGAGGGCACTTCTGTTAGAACACTCAGCGATTTCCTTTTGACTCCTCGAGGGTACTTCTCTGCAGCAGTGGAAAGGCCCTTCATAGTTTTCTGGGAGCTTTTGTTCTTTTAAATGAGTGTTGTCCCTTCACTTGTTTGTCATTCAGACAGCAGCCTTCAGGAAAATGCCACAGACAGCAAGAGGATCTGCAGAGAGCAGCAAGGGCAAGAGCTCTCACGGGAAAATGCACCTTCATTCTGCTCTCTGATTTTCCACAGCATCTTGATGTGTCCAAAGGCTTGTCTGGAGCAATGTGGGGAAATGTGTTTTTTGAAAATTGTATTCCTCCACTAATCTTTTGGAAGAAAATATCCAGGGAGAAGAACAGAATAGTTATCTGAGAGGGCTTCAGTGAAATGCTGCCTGGGCAGGACAATGGTGAAGAGGAGATATTCCTTTCAATGAAAGGAGAAGCAAGCTGTGGAACAAAAAAAAATGAGTGCAGCTGTGCCACAGGAATGATCAGATATTATGTGAGAATCACGTGAGGAAAATTATCATGACAGAGTGATCCATCAATGTAAAACCACGGACTACTGTGAGACAGGATTCACAAAATTTTACCATATTATGATTTTTCTAAGTAAAATCCATAGCACTACCCAAGTCACTTGAACATTAGAGTTTTGAAATGTGAGCTCTGGAGAGCTCTGCCTGGTCTGAGCTTTCCCTTTGAAATTCCCAGGGATAGCAGATGCTTGACTCTGCAGTGCTTTGTGGGTGGGTGGCCAGAAGTAAAGGAAGTTGACAGGAAATCTGTTTTTCCTCAGACTACTAGAAAATCTATACAATTTCCTGGCACAGTCTTTGTTCATTAATGGGCAAAAGGAAAATATAACCAATCTTCTATTGAAAAACTTCTGGCCAGATTTTGTTGAAGGACATGAAGATGTAGATAAGGTCTGTGAAAAGCATGGGACATGGCTGGGCTGCCACTCAGCATGTGATAAGAAATCACCAGATAGGAACTTCTACTGTAAGGAATCAGATCTGGTGCTCAGTATATGGTCTTCTGGCTGCAGACAACTGCCCATGAAAGATTACTTCACTGCAGCCAGCCAAAATATTTCTTTTCTCTTGGGGCCTGCCTCCCAGAAAGGCTGTGCTAAGATTGGATTTTCTGCATCCTTGGGGAAGTTGGCACTTCAGAACAGCTGTAGGAGCATTTAGGACAGCAGTTTTCAGCCTCTAGGCTCCCCTGGGGCTCACTGCTTTTTCTAAGAGACTGGAGAAAGCTGGCTCAGAATAGAAAGGTCAGTACACTTGAAGCAATTTTTCAGTTCTGCTAGCAAACCGCAGGGAGCCAAAAGCTACCACTCTAGAAATAGTCATGGAATCAAAGCATGGGCTTGGTTCAAACCCTGATGCCTGTGTGTGTGCCCCAGCAAATCTCATGTCTGAAGCAGAGCTAGTCACTCCTCTCCACCACCCACTGGTGCACAATCCATTGGAAAGAAGACCTCCACTTTTCTCTGTCCCTCTGGCCACTTGACTAGACCGAGGATGAGCCTTTCAACATTCATTATTTGTCTCCTGGCAGTTCTCTAACAGGGCTCAGCAGTCAATGAGACTACAGTTTCCAATATTATTTTGCACACATCACCCTGACCAAACACTCAAAGAGCTCCTGTCTCCTTGGCCAAGTTTTCATCAGACTGCTGCTCACTGGCATGGTGCACACCAAAGACCTCACCGTCATGTTTGTGCCTTGAGCATGAACCAAGAATTGCTATAACACAAGGTACAACATAAATAATAATAATAATAAAAAACATCTTTGGACCTTTAAAACCACGAATGTATCACCTGCAATCACACTAGAGATGCCCGAATCATCAGGTGTCCATAATTGGATGAAGTGTCTCTAAGAGCTTCAGCAAAAACAATTAAGTTTTACCACTGGTATCAGTGAAAGCAAAATTTAAATCATGGAATCATAGAATCACAGAATCATAGAATCACAGAATCATAGAATCATAGAATCATAGAATCATAGAAACATAGGATTGTAGAATCATAGAATCACAGAATCATAGAACAGCATGGATTGGAAGGGACCTTTAAGATCATCTAGTTCTCCCTTCCATGGGCAGGGACACCTTTCATTTGACCAGATTGCTCAGAGCCTCGTTCAACCTGACCTTGAACATTTCCAGGGATGGAGCACCCACAACTTCTCTAGGCAACCTGGTCCGGTGAATCACCACCCTCACAGTAAAGAATTTCTTCCTAATGTCTAATCTAAACCTGCTCTCTCTGTTTGTAAGCCATTTTCCCCCTTGTTACTCCATGCTTTTGTAAATAGTCTCTCTCCATCTTTCCTGTAAGTTCCCCTCAGGAACTGGAAAGCAGCAATTGGAACACCCCAAAGCCTTCTCTCTTCTAGGCTGAATAAATTGAATTCTCTCAGCCTTTTTCTTGTAGGAGAGGTGCTCCATCCTGCTAATCATCTTTTTGGCCCTCCTCTGGACTTGCTCCAACAGATCAATGTCCTTCCTGAGCTGGGGACCCTAGATGCAGCACTGCAGGTGGGGTCCCACTAGAGCAGAGGAGAAAGGAGCAGAATCTCCTCCCTTACTCTGCTGTCCACACTACTTTTGATGCAGCCCAGGATTCAATTTGTTTTCTGGACTGTGGGTTCACATTGCCAGGTTGTGCTCAGCCTCTCACCCACCAGCACTCCCAAGTCCTTCTGGGCAGGGCTGCTCTGAGCCTGTTCATCCCCCAGCCCATGTTGATACCCAGGGTTGCTCTTACCAGGGTGCAGCCCGTTGCACTTGGTCTTATTAAACCCCATGAGATTTCCATGGGCCCACTTCTCAAGCTTGTCCAGACCCATCTGGATGGCATTCCATCTTTCAGGATCTGCTCTTGAGGAGCATAACATGTGACTTCTCAGTCTGTACAACACTTAGATCAGTCTTATTGAACCTCTGATCATCACTGTTATATAAATATTAAATAATAGCACTTGGAAGAAGGGAAAGAATTATTCGAATTGGACAGTGGCAATAAAACAAGGACTAATACATTAAAGCTTAAAAAATTAAATTTATATTATTTAATTCTGTAACTGTGTGATTTAACTCAGCAAATTACTTAAGGGTCCATTTTGCATGAAAAATGCTGTAAAAGCTGAGTTTTATTGTCTCACATTTATCTTGAGTCTTAAGAAAAGTTTTCAAAGGCAGCAAGTACAATGAAAGAGAGACTTTGCTAGTGGAAGAAGTGGAATTTGAACAATGGTAGGTCCACATGTCCTCTATTTAGTGCAGGTGAACTAATGGCTATTTAAGAAAATCAAGTTGAGTGTGGCTTGTGCCTTAGGAAGTCTGAACACATTTACAGATGTATTGTGGGCATCACAGTGTGCTGGCTGTTTGTTTCATTCTGTGCATCCCCTCTTGGGCACATCAGGAAAAGGAGGGTCTTTCAGGTTCAGCACTACTCAGAGCCAGCCCAGCTCTTCTTTCATTCATCTGAGACATTTAAAAGAGTGTGTTGGGTCTCTGAAAAGTTTATTTCTTACAGTTTCTACAGTTTCCTTGAAGAACAAAATTCATGTCCTTTAGTATGGGGAGTGATTGAAAACATTTTTGGGAATTAAAAGTATCAGCACTGACAAAACTGGAAGCTGTAGCTCCAGTGTGGTGCTCATCCTTTCCAGCTAAAAATCACTGGCACAGGTAGATACACAGATACACATTCCTTCACAAACATTACATTAGTTTGTTCACACTGTGGGTAATATATGCACAGACACTTTCATCTCACTTCATTTCATCCAGAGCTTTGGGTTTCCAAGCACAAGTGGCCTATTGTAAGATTAAAAAATCCTGACTTCAGGGAGGTTAAAGACAAGGCTTTTGGTTATTACCCTGTGTATTTCCCTGAAGGACCACTGAGGGGGAAGGAAAAAAGGAAGGACAAGGAACAAACACTGCCTTTGTTGCCTATGTTTGTCCAGTGCCTAACAAGGTGGAATCCCAGTCTCTCAGTTTACTGCAGCTTTGAAGTGTAATATTGTTAATAATAAATAATAATGTGCTCAGCTTGTCTCTCCCTTTCCCCTGCGTAGTTTCTGGTTTGTGCTAAATTCACTTAAAATGAGAGTAAAAAATATTTCCGTCCAGGTGTAAATGATGCTTTGATACACAGAGTGCAGAACTACTGCCACCAAATGATTTTTTCATCCCAGGTAGAATTTGGCACCCAGTATTGTGCCTTGGGATGTCCCTCCTTTCTTGATAGCTATTGACTAGCCTCTCTCTTTTATAATAATCACTTTAATAATAACAATCTCTTTTATAATAATAAATTGTTGGTTTTTTTATCTGAAATGATTTTGAAATCCTGCAGGATCCTATATGCACTTTCAGTATATTATTCTGTCACTACAGGACTGTGTGTCATTCAGTTCACAAAATCTCTGGCCTACAAGTGAGATAAAGCTGAACTCAAATACTCTTTGCTTTATTCTTCTGTTAGTGTTTTGTATTCCTATGGCTATTTTTAATATATATCTCCTTTCTAATACAGCCCAACATTTCTGTATTTTTCATATTTTCATGTAGAGAACTCATTGATTTATTACTATTTGACAGCTAAAAATATCTTCTGTTTCTGGCTTAGCAGCAGTACTTCTCTCTTTCCATGAAAACATACAGGACAAAACCACAAGCCTGCAGTATACATTTTAACTTTCATAGACCAGAATCAGTATTTGCTTTCAGTATGTTGTTCCTCTGATGAAAAATGGAAAAGTACGTATCTTTGAACAGACTGTTTTAAAGAAGAATAAATCATAGATTCAATAAAGAATCAAAATTAAAAAAAAAAAAAAATAAAAAAAAAAAAAACAACAAAAAAACCCCAAAAACTAAAACAAAACCATTTTAGCAATGGTTAATAAGATGACACTTTTTAATTTTTTCTGCACTTCATTATTAGCCCTTTGTTTTTATTTCTTTAACATCTCTTTAACATTTCTTTAGCATCTCTAAGTTTTACACCAATACCAATAGCAGGATATGAAGACATGAAGCTTCCTTAGCAGGTTTAAGAGTAGAGGGATGTGCAGCTGAGCTGTGCCTTGCCATGACAGCCCCCTCAGCACAGAGTGCAATTATCATCTTGTTAATCACAGAATATCATCTTTCATTTTAGGAAACTGCTCTCAGCACCTCGGGAAATTTCCTCTGAATGTATCACAAAAAATCATTTCATTTCTAAATTACAAATTAAACAAATGACAATTAATTGAGCAAATAGCTAGCTCTATTACTGCCTCTCTTCTTGCTGCCTGTGGACCTCCTCCTGCTCAGGCCGCTCTGCTTTTCTCACCTTGGAATCCAGCTTGCTCACTACAACCAGCTTCTGCAATTTCCTTTTCTTGTGGCCAAAACATTCTCTTCACTCAGCAGAAGCTTTCTTCTCCTTGGTCTCTTCCCTAGCTGAAAGGGTGAGGGATCCGCAGAAGTTTTTCTCTAGACCATGGCTCAACCAAGTTCCCACAAAAGGTTTTACAGTCACATGGCTTCTAAGAGTCTGCTGAATACCTGCTGCTGGGTGCTATGGAATCAGTTCTCCTACCTTGGTCCTGGCTGTCTGTTTTGCCTCTCTCATCAAAGTAGTGCTGAGATCTCCCTTTTTGTCCCAGTTTCCCAAAACCTGGGTGCTCCCACCTTATCAGTAACAGCGAGGAGCTTCTCAGAGTGGCCCGAGGGAGGTGATGACTAACAGTGCAATAAGCAGCAGCAGAGGTGGTGGGATTGCCTGATAGAAAATTTCAGTGAAATGCACTACCTTAGTTATGTTTGTTCAGTTGGAACCACATACTTCCTTCAGCCCTTGCTCACTGTTTCAGTAGTTTCTGGAGTTTTGTGGTTTTTTGAAGTTTTTGGGTTTCAAAAAGGTGTGTTCCCTCTGAGATTTTCCTTCTCTCAAAATTGATTCCAAGACCTTTCTACTAAACTTCATCTGAAGTTTCTAGGACAAGCTGCCTTGAGAATAAGATGCAGTGAAAAAAACCACAAAACAGTGAAAAAAAAATTTAGGTTGCCACATTGGTAAGGTTTACATCTATTTGGAGACCAAGCCAGAGGCTATATCAGATATTAAACCTTCTGTTGCATGCACCACCTTTGATCCCTGGCAAAAATAGTGGTGTTTTGACAATAGCAAATGATGAACAACAAGAAGAAAAAAATCCAGTTTATTTTATTTTTTTCAGAGTAGTTATGGACAGAATTCATTCTGAGGAAGGGAAGAAATCTCATTCAGAGCCTTGTGTTAATTCTAAGTGAGCACATAAATCCAGTTTGGGGTTTGTACTTCACATGGAACTTTTCTCCTGAGATTAGATATTGGTAAATCTTGAACTGAAGCTTTGTACCCTGCTCAGATAGACTTTTGCAGAAATGTAATTGAAGCCAGAGCACAGACACCCATGTGGGAAAGGAGAGAAGTAGAACAATAAATATAAAAAATACAGAAGGAGCCTAAGTGGTGAGGAGAAGGGAGTATTATGGGATTCTGGAATCACAGGAACACACTAAGTTATGGAACATGCCCCCAGCTCTCAGAATTAGCTGCTTCATTAGCAACGGCTCTGCTCAGCCAGGGTAGTTAATTAAAGGATGCAGCCAGGCGTGTACAGAGCGAGCAGCCACTGCACGGGGAGGCTGCTGCTGCTTCATGCAGGCTGACAGGAGAGATTTTGTCCTCTTTCACTTCCATGTCTGGAGCAGCCATGTTCCTGTACCACCACAAGGAGATGGCCATTCGTCTCTACACCGATTGCCTCGCCCACAATGGACTGTGCTGGGCTGTGCATCGTGCCAAGAGGGAGCCACTGATGCACAGGCACCATGCAGGTGGGAAGCCTTGGGTGCAGTGCCAAGCCCAGAAAGGCACATGACTCATTTCAATTGACCACATGGATAGCTGTGGCCAGCTGCAACGTTGATGCAATTTCCCCAATTTCAGGACAATAAGGAAAAATTTAGCCCCAGTTATCTGCATTTTGGGTCAAAAGGAACAAATTAGACTCCACTGTTCACAATGCATGGAGCCAGTGCTTTTCATGGACATACATGGGTGCACATAGACAAATGGCAAAGTTTGATTAAAAATCTTGTCTCTAGTTTACTGGTGGATCAATAAAATAGCTCTCCCAGCCTTTCTACCCTGGCTCTCTATGGGTCAGCAGGAGACCAGCAGTAGGTGGGAGAACTTAGCCTGTCAAGTGAAAGACAGAATGACGTGATTTTTACCCACCATTTTGCTTAGGCTACTCTGAGGCTTAGAAGCAAAGGACTCTCCAGATGAAAAGAGCAGGGAAAAAAGAAATTTAAAAAAAATAAAATAAACGAGAAAAAATTATCCAAAATCATAAAATAACCTGAGAACAATTGAACTGACTTATTGCAGGATATGTAAAAATAAATAAATAATGTCTTCAGAGCTTTCAAGTTTTGCCGCACTTCACTTGTGTGACTTGGTAGAGCTCAACTGTGAAGGAATTAAGAAAAAAAGCCAAAAAACCAAAAAATAACAAAACAACATCAAAAAAACCAACATCCCAAGCCAGCAACCTCTGATATCTCAATGGATTGCTCCAAAGCTGTCAGCACTGCACTACATTTGGCAGTCTGCCCCAGGTCTGGTTTGCTGGCTGTGCCATCATGCTCAGATGTTCCCTCAGCCACAACAGGGAGCCCAAAGCCTCTCCCTTTCTTCCCTGAAGCCATCCCAAGCATGGGGTCTGGGCAGGCAGAGCTGTGCCACCTGTAGCCTTGGGGAGCCTGGAGGTAGCTGTGCCTGCAGTGGACTGGGCCCAGCTGTGACTGCTCTACAGGGTGCAGGGGGCCAATCATGAGAAATAAGAAAAGAGGGTGAATGTCTGTGTTAGGTAAATGAATACAAAAGCACAGTTAGTGTGGAGGGGAAACCCCCCAAAAAGGCAGAGAAGATGGCTGGAGGCAGTCTCAGTTTCAGTGATCCAGTGCATGACATGGAGTCCTGAATCATGAAGCTAGTGGTGGTTACACAGTGACTTTCAGTTTTTCTCACTCTGTATTATTTCCATGGAGAGACACTTTCAACCTTTAGACCAGCAGTGAGATGAAGGACTGGGCAAAACAACACAGCAGCAGTCCTGGATGAATCCAGCAAGTGCTTTCCATTGAATGCAAGTTTGTTTTGCCAATTGTTTTTCTATATTTAAGATCCTTTTGATGTTTACTTTCCAGAAATATTGTAGCAAAGCATATTTGCCAGAATGAAAACTCATGAAAAATGAATGTTGAGACAGAATCTGCAAATATACACTGAGAGTAAATTTCCCGTTGTTCAAGCAATTGTAAAATTCATAATTTGCCTTATATTTTATTATATAAATTACATAATCAGAGCACAGTAACAATATGAAGTGAATTATGTATCTAACCAACATTGCATGCATTCCAAATATCCTCAACAAATTACTGGTGAACAATCTACAGGCTAAGAATTATTTGCTTGCAAAATGTATGGATCTTTTCAAATAGCAAAGTCATTACAGCAAATTCTTGTCTATTCCCAGAAAAATCTGTAAATAGAGTGAGAGAGTGAAAATGAAAAAGAAAAAAAAAAAAGAGCTCCATTGTGCTCAGCTCATTCAATCCAGCTCTATAATTGACCATCCATGTGATTAAAAAGCTGTCAAGGACAGGCTCTCAAGGATGGAGTACCTAGTGCTGATATCAAACTGTGACAAAATCAGAGACTTCATTTGGACAATCACGTGGAGACCAACATGCCCAAACTTAATTTTGGTGTGAAGAGCTTCCTGTAGAGAGAAAATCAGAGTTCTTAGCAAAGATCTCCAAGGCTCCCTCAAGTTCTGCCTCCTTCTTGGTGAAAGTAAGACAATCACCTAGAAACCTTTCCAAATAATGCCCTTTGGAATCTCATCTCATCCTGAGTAAACCAGCTTCCATCTTTGCTGTGGCAGAGAGATACCATTTGCATCCCCTGTTGACCCAGCACTGGGGTAAGGGGGCAAGAAGGTCTTAGTGCTGTTTCTCTCTGAACTTTGAAACACGTGAGTAATTTCACCACTCTGTACTATTTTTCTAATTTCTCCTGTTTCATTGCTGCAGAAATTAGAATTCAGATGGGTGAAAGGCTGTTTCATCCTGTGGTGCAAAACACCACGCACTAGGGCTGATTCACCTGAGCATCCTTAGACCAAGACACCGAGATAAGATTCTTGTTTAGTTAATGGGCAGAGGCACCTCCAGAAGAAGACTGACCCCACCTTTCTAAAACATGTATCACAGAATGGGCTGGTTTGCTGTTGTGTTTTATACTGTAGAGAGAACCCTTTCAACAGCACAGCATAGGTGCTTCACTTTTGGATGGCTAAAATCAGTTGAATTTCTTTCCCCCAGATTCACACAGCACCTTGCACAATGCAGCCTGGATCTGCCTTGAGACCTGTAAACATTAGTATGGATTATAATCAATGAGAGAAAACTTAATTAAAAATTGCCCATGGGGACTGCCTTCTATTCTAGGTGTTCAAGGCTTTTAATTTAAAGAACAGAATGATTGAATCTTCCCATCACATCAGTAAGGTAGATAATCACCCTTAAAATTTCTTCTAGCATGAAAATTCAAGCAGAGAAAGAGAGAAAGTGAATAGACACACAGGCACTAATTCTGCCTTCACATCCCAAAAGGCACACTTAGCAAAGATACAATAAAACCAGATAATAAAATAAGGCAGATAAATTACTTATAAGAGGAAGACAAGCTCCTGAAGTAAGTTTGGATACATATTCAGAAGTGCTGTTCTGCAAGGAAGGAAGGGAAACTTGATTTTGTGCTATTGTGTTCCCAGGCTGGTGGCTCTGGATTATACTCAGAAAACCCACAAGAAGGTGTGGTCATTTGGTTCCTATTCCTCTCTCTCTGTCCTTTCCTGCACAACACTGTGACTTCCCCCCAAAATGAGCTCACTGTGGGTGCTGCCATGCAATACTAAATGTGGACATGTTCTGATTTCTGGGTCCACCTGGCAGAATCTGCAGTGAAACAGAGATGCCTCCAAGGGAGGTGGAGATATCTGAGTCAGCACTGGACACTGCTGTCAGTGTCCATGGCCCCTTTTCAAACCCTCACTCAAGGCTGCAGCTGGCCGCCAAATTTGGAGCTGTTATGCATGACAGCTCATTATTAGGCATGTGGATCTGCGCTGTTGTTTTCTTCCTTTAAAGAACAATCCCACATTTCATGTCCACAGTCCAAAATTATATCTGACACATAATTTAAAAACCAAGTCTTACTCCAGTAAATGGGATCAAACAGCACGGCATTTCATTTGATAAAATGGATTATTTCTAGTTTTAATATTGCATTAACTTTTCCTCTCCATGCCTCTCATGGATTTTTCATTCTTTGGCAGTGGTGCCTGGCTTCTAACCAGAGTTGTCAGTCTGACTAGGGTTTCCCCAGGATTTCAACAGTTCTCTCAGGTTCAGAGAGGGCTCATGGAGATCTGACATCACCTCCCTGTTATTGTCCATATCTTGTTTCACTTGTGCCAGATGAGAAACTCTGATCTTTGAGGGATTGGAATGACCCTATTAGATAGAAGCGATATAGGATTAAATTGCCAATAACCACAACAACTTAGAAAGCTGCTGCCCTCCAACTAACACAGCTTGCAAGAGGCCTGCAATCTAACCTCAGGTCTGGGGCCCTGGTAATGCACTCCCAGATTGTGCATCATCTTGGGCTTGCATCTTCGTAATTCAGCTTAGAGACAAATATCATTGTCTGTCTACACAGCAGGCAATCTTCTACACAGTAGTCTAGACAAAACCTCACTCCCTTGTTTTCCCCTGTGACTCCTGAAAACTGTGTTGTCACAAGGAGAGTGTCTAGTAGGAACTTCTTGTTAGTGTTAGTCACAGTGCTAGCAAATGTGAGGTTTTATACTTACCAGAAGGTGATTAGCTATAATATGAACAATACAATACCTATCCTAGACACCCTGGATGACAACTCTGAGTAATTACTCCAGCATGATGCAGTAAAGTGCTCTAGCTAAAATGCCTAGGTGCTACATAACAACAGCTTTTAATTAAAGTAACCAAATATGTTTAATGTTGGGTAAAAGACCTGTAAATTTGAAAATTCTGTATAACATTTTAGACATCAAATAAAGATTTGTCTTTGGTCAGAGGCAAAGAATGGAAAAATTAGCATGACAAGTGAATTTCAGGGACACAGTCATACCTGAAACTAGAAAGATTCTGTGGAAACTGAATCAGAAAATTGACAAACCCTACTGACCAGGGGGACCAGAGTACCTCTGCTAAAGACGTAAATCCCCAGAACCTGTGTAGACCTTCCCTACACTGCCAATGCTGTGTTATTTGATGCTGTCAGGAGAGAGAGGGGAGACCTTCATGTTAATGAAAAAACAGCTCCATGCTGTATTGACACGCATCAGGTAAGTCCAAGCCAGCACTGATCTCAGATCCCTTAACATGACAGATTGTAGTAATTTAATCATGTACCAGATGTTTTCCTATCAAGCCTAGTTGCTGTATTTCAATGTCCAAAATTATACAGAGCATTTTACATAGTATTCTTTTTATTTTCAAGAGTAATGTCAAGACAAACTCCTTCTAACTGCCTCTGCCAAAAGAGGGAAAGAGAACGAAAGAATTCACACCTGCACATGCTGTCTGTGGCTTTAGGGATGAAATTCATGCTCCATCTGGGTGGTGCAGCATGAGAACACTTCCTCCTTCGTAAGAAACTCACATGATCTCTCTGTCTTTCCCACAATTGGTTTGAAATGAATGCCAGTTGAAATCATCTCAGCATGTTTCTTCAAATAATGTATCCTGCCTGCACAAAGCCCATCCACCACATCCTGCCTGCTCTTGCACCCCTCCTGAAGAGCTTCATCTGCAGTGACATTTACAGTGAATCAAGTTTTCTTGAGCATGGCTCAAATTTCCTTTATGTCTCCTTGCATATTTTTCCTTTGCTTTCTTGGACTGTATGCTTTTTATGGAGGCTAATTTCTCTGCAAAACAAATCCCTGAGCCAGTCCTGTGGAGACCATTAGGCTCACTTTTAAGCAACCACTTTAGGCATCTGAGCAGTAAAGTGTGTTCAGCCACCAGACATTACTCTGGGCTCTGGGAATTCCTGGGTCATCCCTGTTATGCAGCTGGTGTGTTAACTTGTGCCCAGCAGGGTGGGTTGTTCAGTGCTTCTGCATTGTCCATTCATGTTTTGAATGTATTTTATATTCCATGAATCCTAAAGAAAATATACTTTTAGTCCAAACTAGTGAATTATACCATGTTAAATATCTTTGAATCATAGAATGGGTTGGATTGGAAGGACCTTAAAGACCATCTCGTTCCAGCCTCCCAGCTGGAATAAGGGACACCTTTCACTACACCATGTTGCTCAGACCCCAATTTAACCTGACCTTGAGGATTTCCAGGAAATCTGGGAATCCTTACCTGTATCTTTAAATGAAAAAAAAAAAAAAAAAAATCTGGTTTAATTGCATTAATAATTCTTATTCCTTCCAAATCATTGTGGGGAATTGGTCTCTCTACAGCAAAATCACTAGCTGACCTGACATCTAGAATTATTCCAATTTGATTCTTACTACCATTTCTTTCTCCTTGTAGCTATGCAGAAGTTCATTTTTATCCCTTCAGATTTTCCACAAAGGCAAGACCCCTTGAAAATTCATGTCCCTACTTGTTTTGAAGAAAATGGGCTGTAATTAAGTGAAGTTGCATTACTTACAAAGTTGTCATTTGCAACACCAAATACATAAAAGCAAGGGAAATGCATCATTAAGGACATAAATCTTCTCTTCTACCCACCTAATAAATAAACAAACATATTATTCTTATCAGGTACAAAGTACAGCACACTTCATCAAACTCCAGAAATGTAAACCTCCACCTGTTCTTTCAACAGCAGCATTACAATGAAGTGCAAAGGTTTTCTTTAAAAAAAAAATCCTAAAACTCTGCACTCAGATTTTTACAATGGCAAAAATCAGCATAGTTCTTCTGGCTTCAGAGACTGAGTTGTTTAACATTTGTTGAAAATGTGATACTTTATGTGTGAAGTTCTTTATTCTGCTCCATAATTCTCATTCTTGTTTGGAGCTAATATTCTCCTTTGATTCCTATGTGTTTTGGGCTGGTAGGATCCTATTTCTAAATCAAAACTGGTGTCTTCCTAAAGATGTATTCTACATCACAGCTGAACTAATTCAGGGCAATATTATATGGCTGATCTGTCTCCAACACCTCACTTGTTCCTTTTCACCTTGAAGTGAGTGAAGGTTTCTGAAGAGTTCAATATTATCAGAGGGACTGTGGTTAGAAGACTGCAGGTGAATCACACTGTCACAGGGTGTAAAGGAGTGGATAGTTTTGTGGGATGTTCTGCAAGTATGTCTTCTTTCCTACCTGCTGTCCCTAGGTTCTAGTGACTTTTTGATTCCTCTCTCTTTGTACAAAGGGCCATGTCTCCACTAGTAATACATGTCTCATCTTCTTTCTGGCCCTGCTGCCATTAATAACCTGGCTGACCACAAAGCCACACTGTGCTTGAGAAACACAAACAACAGGTTTCAGAAACTTACTGCTAAAGTGGATTAGAGCAGATTTTTCTCCTGTGATCCCAAATTACTCAGAGACCATAGTTTTGAGGAGACACTCCTGAATTTGCCCTCACCTCAATCTCTGTAGCTTGACCAGAGGGCAGGGCTGGTAAACAGACATTGTGGGTGGTGGGTGACCTTGGGAAGAGCTTTGGGCTGCTGCTGGACTGACAATGATGGCATGTCAAGAGGCACAAGAGGCAGGGCTAATGCAAACACCTGGTCACTGTGGAACTTAGTATGATGGACACTTAGGAAAGCAGAAAATGTCTCGTTCTGTGCTTTTGATATCAGCAGCAGTGAGATGATTTGCCTTCCAGAGCTACTCTCAGGCAGACTGACCCAACAATTTGTTTACACTACTGCTGCTTGCATTCTTTGTATCCTTCTTCTCTTTAGGCTCTGTGAAATAATTTCCCATGGTGGAATCATCAGTGTTGGACCCAGATGGATACATCTGCAAATTTTGGGGCTTCTGCTTTAGGGGACAGACAGGTATTGTTGGTACTGGGATGATACTGGACTCAGGTGTCTCTGGCTAACTGACTGTCTTCAGAGACCTTTTCTGTTTGAGAACATGACCCTGGCCAGTTGAGTGAAACACATATATAACCACAAAAGAAGCAACATTTCCAAAATTAAGTTGGTATTCATGCTAAATTCCTCATAAATTTCATGGATGTATACCCCTCCTTTCCTGTGATGCATACAAATTGCTTGGTGGAAAAATCTTTGGACACAAATAGTAAAATATATTCTCAGTCCAGGCATCTCACAACTGAAGAAATCACATAACAAATTAGAGCAAGTGAAAAGCATGAAGACATAGTTAAAAAAAACCAAAAAACAGTGATTATAATTTTTAATCTCACTAAGAGACAATTACTGTATTTCTTAAATCCACATAAAGTCTAGTAACTGATAAGTCTGAGCCAGAACTCGTAATTAAGATAGAACTTTAAAATTCAACCGTTAATCATAGAATATTAGAGGAAAGATACTGAGAGGAATAGTCCAAGATGTAAATGTCTTTACTTCTTCCATGCAGGATGTGGGTTTGCTGGTCAAAGAAGTCCTGTTGGAAAGATTTTGAGGAGACACTGGGCAGCAAAAAGCTCTTAATAGATCTCCTTATAGATCCAAAGACTGAGAGTCTGAGATTCAGCTAATTATTAATTTCTCCTAAAGAATGTGTTAAGGGACTTTGATTAGGATACTCCCAGCAAAATCTCACCACTACAGCAAATAAATCAAAAGCATAAGCTGTGCTTTTGTACACCCTGACCAGGTTTCAGCTGGTGGTCTCTAATCAAATCTGCATGCAGGCTGGAAATGGACCTAGCCCTTCACTCCTCTATTCCTCTTTTTTTTCCCTGCCTCCTGAAAGCTGTTTGCACACTTTACAAACCAGGCAGACAGAGCTATTTTTTAAATTAGCATCATCGTGAGTTTCAGGTTTCAAGTGAATCAAAAAGCACAGAGATGGTGGACTTGTGCTTAAAAAAAGATTCTGACAATTCCTGGGGATTAAATCCATGGACATTTGGAGAGGTCTGGATGCTCATCATAATGATGCCTTTTCAATTTTTATACTCATTATAAAAATAAATGAAAACAAAACAATAGGACAACTGTGGTTGCTGAATGTTGTGGATTTTAATGAGATTGTGAGCAAACAAACTCCACTCCAAAACAGGTGTAAAAGAACAATAACAGCAAAATCCTATAAAAGAAAGCAAATAACCAGTGTGACTTCAGGTTTCATTTACACGTGGAAAAGACAGACTTTCAGAGTGCCATTTAAAGGTAATTTTGATTATTATATAATGTGATATTAAGAGCATTATTAGAGGAGACCCATGCAGGTTGAGCTGATTAATGGAGTTGACTAGCCCATTGAGAGCTGATAGTTGCCTGACAGTTCAGCCCATTAATTAACAAGATGCCACATTTCCTCCCACTGGGCTCTGCTCCATTGAACTCACAAATGCTTGTAGCTCCTTCTGCAAGTTTTTTCAGATTTTCTTCTAGGAATTTTCCTTCTTCCTAAGAGCAACCATGTCAAGTCATACCAAGAGCTGAAAAGGCACCAGCAGCAGGACTCAAGGGGGTATTGTAACAACCACTTAAGTACATATCCTCAGCTTTTTTTCAGTTCACAGGATCTCATTGCTTTCTCAGCCTGCACAAACTTTTATCATTCATTATTAACTCCCACAAAGAATCCCACTGCTTACTCATCCTTTCTGTGAAGAACCAGCTGCTGCGCCCATGTCACTTGCAATTTTCTGATTTTTTTACCCCACAGAAACAGAGAATGGAAGGCTGCTGCGATTAGGTTGGTCATTTGGAGTTTTACCTTTCTAAGAAGAATATTCCCATCAACAGAATGTCACAAGAATCAGGAAGCTGCTAAACAGGCATAAAATTCCCTTTGATTCAGTAGCTGCACAGAAGATATAAACCCTTATTTATGAAAGTTGCTTCAGTCATCCAACAAACCAAATCTATCACAGCAAAGTAATTGTGCCTTAGTATCTTCTACAGGGTGATCCCAAGACATAAAGGAAAATTATGATTTCCTCTTAGATTGCATAGGAAAGTTCTGTAATGATACATAAATTAAACTTGAAACTGCAGAGCATATTTTCACTGTCTCAACAGAGAAAACTGTCAAAAATAAACAACACAAAGAGAGTGAAAGAGAATTAGATTTTCTGGAAGAGGTTTGGAAACTGCTTACTTTATTTTCAAAACCAGCACAAAGGCTAGAAAATAATACAGGAAGAAAGAAAATTAATTAGACCCATATACCTTTTTTGTGCATGTACAGGATGAAGTTGTCTCGAAATCTTGCTCTACACATACAGAACAATAAGCAATCTTTTCTATTTTGCAAGGCTGATGCATGCTTACACAAGCTACAAATCAAACCAAAATTCTCCATAAATATGCTCTGAATGGACACTGATTTCAGCTGCATAAAGCACTGGGATTTACAAACCCCAGCTTTTTCTTTCTAGAAAGTTCTTGAATTCCACAAAATAATCAGCAGAACTGGTGAGGGAAAATGAAAACCAGTGGGAGGGCTGTGGAGAAGTGTAAGGGACAAGTTTTTCTGTAAAAAGGCAGCTGAAGAAAAGCCACCCAGTCCAAAGATCATTCTGCACATGATGCCTTCAAAAGTGCCTGAGTGACAACAGAGATCCAGTGAACCCCCACAGGATCATGTCCACGCAGAGAAGCAGGATAATTTCCCATAGAATGGATTTTTCCCGTTTGCCTGGCTCTTCTGTCCTAAGAGTGGGTGCAGGTGTACAAAGCCCATGTTTAGAGGTGTTCAGACCCATGATTGCATTGTCAGGTGTAGCTGGGTTGTCAGCTGCAAACCAACCTACTGCAAACCAAGTCTGGAAGCCCGAAACAGTGGCACTGATTGCACTGATCAGTGGGACAGTCCCAAACCATCCAGAGCTGTGAGACCCCTGGATGTGCTACAGGGACAGCCCCAGCTGTAATGTCAGGGTCTGTAATGTCGTACGTCTGGGTGTAGCCCCTGCCCTATTCCTGTGCCAAACAAAGACTCAGAGCTGCAATCTCAATCCATCTTGGACCATTACTTTCACCAGTCTGAATAAGGCTCCCACCCTCCCGAGGATTTGATGGCATTTAGACTCCTGACTCACTTAACGCTTCATTTCCTAAGGTGTTTTAGGTGCTCACAGGTGAAGGAGGGTAGGCACTTACTGAGGGTTTTGTAAAGCACCTAAAGAGACTAAGGGTGGTTGCAGTGGGGTGTAAGCACTTCATTTGCACTTTTGAGAGCACCATTAGGCAGCAATGTGTATTTTTAGGTACATAAATACTGTGGGAATTTGGGTTTGGAATGCAATGGAACGCATGGTTGATGGGAGATCATGTCATCTGTAAGAAATTTACTGCATTTTCCTTTGCTCATAATCCTCATGCAATTGGAAAAGAAATGCAGGTACTTGGCCCCCACCACTTCCACAGACCAATCTACTGTATATGCCTGATTACTCCTTTGTTTCTTTCTTTCATCGTCTAGCAACTGAAATCCACACAAATGGAAGGAATTTCATCATCTTTTTAATTCTTCACAAGTCTTTAAACACAGGTCTCTCGATTTTAAAAACTCCTTTTCCTTCAATAATACCAAGACTTTTTATAGTAAATTTCTTCACTAATGCTTTCAAAGCTCTTTCTGAGTTTAATAGCTCATTACTATTTTATATATGGGGAAACTGAGGCATAGAGTTGATAGGAATGTGTACATTTGTTCACCAGACCAAAACTGAGTAAAATGCTCAGAATTTTCAGTCCAGTGCCCTGGGCTGAATTTTACTTACCTTAATTTCAGTAAATTCATCACATAGTCTGACAGATGTAGTACATGACACAAATAAGCAGTTTTTCAAAGATTTTTTTTTTAAAGAATCTTTTGTTCAGGTTTCTACTTCAGTGAGACATTCTTGTGAGCATACTAAAATAAAGGCACAGTTTAAAAAAGAAGTTGATCACAGTGAGCTAAGGCAACTTTAAGAGAAAGAGAAGACCAGCAGCAGCTTCAGCATATACAGACTGAAGTCCTTGATAAGGTCTCCTGCATCTATTGGTGTCTTCATTCCATGGCCAAAGGAATATTAAGACACACTATAAAAGCAGCTGGTGGCTGCTAAGGATAATTTATGGGTAGACAAAATATGTATTACATGAGGGATTGTAGGTGATGGATAGCAGAAAGGAAGGTATCAGAGAATTTCTTGTTTGTTTGTTTGTTTGTTTATGGGGGGATGTTTCTAAGTTAAGACAACTTTTGGAAGTTAACTGACAGCTGAAAAGCAGACTGGTTTAGGGAGCCATATGGATAAATTTTCCTTATGGCAATGATAATTCTCTGGTAGAGCAGGGAAAACCCTCTTAGATTTTAATTGAAAGTGAATTCTAGAATATATCTCATGTCAGCTTCTCTAAGCTTTCAAAGAGACAATATGAACTTCAAGCTGATGATCCCTTCCTCCTGTGTGAACAGAAAAATTAATGAGAAAACAAATGTGATTTCCATCATTTCTAGTGCACTACAAAGTGATGATTTATAGAGAAGTGAAAGATGAGATGTCCATAATGTAGATAACTAGAATCCTGAAATAGCTGAGATGAGAGCAAGTGCAGCACTTTTCCACTGATCAGCTAGAGTTGCAAACAAAGGTCTGGGGTTTGGATCTCTGTGTGGGCTTTGTCTCCTGAGTTCTATCCAGCCAGTGGACAACCAATAACTGAAGAAGGTATTGTAAATATGTATGCCATACTCAGTGTAGATTGATTTGTGTTGTCATAAAGGAGGGAACAAGCAACAATATGGTAGGTAGCAACTAAAGCCATATGGTTCTTCTCTTCTTTTGGCTGCTTTTAATCCTGGTTTGCTCTTGGGATAAGACTGAAGGCTCATATTAGGATGTGCCTTCAGGTGTGCCCCTACACAATAATTCTGCATACACGTTGCCAGCTGTGACCAGCTTTGGTAAGTCTAGAGGTCAAAAAGAATTAGTTCCATACCTGCTTTTGAAAGTACACTTCCTTGGAGCAGAACTTGGAAGCTCTTTTCTGCAGGAAGACTTGGAGGTCAGGCATAATGTGGCTTCAGAAGTGCTGTGGGACAGATCTAAATGTCCAAAACCTCAATTGCAGTTCATGGTTTTGTCACTATGAATTATAAACACAAAGGCAAAAAAACAGGTGATAAATTCTGTCCTTGCAGAATGACAGCTTTTCCCTTATCCTTGCTAAAGAGAAGGTTTTGCACAAGAGGGGCCTGTCCAAAGAGGCCTCTTGTACTCCCCTGCCTCTCCAATGAAGGCAGAGCTTCTCACCTCCTGTCTAGAATTCTCCAAAACCCTCCAGAGCAAAAAGAAACCCCTCCTTATCAAAGTGAGTAGAAAACAAGATAGCAAAACAAACTGCTCATCCTAACCCACTCCTCAGAATGTATGGAAGGCTACTCCTTATTTCTAGTCCCTGTCCCTTTCTTATAATGCTTGTGGTCACTGATTCATTTGACAGCACTTATTCAATATGGATCGCAATAGATGCTACAATGAAAAGTGTCTGTGACTTGTTGACAGATCTGGATACCATTGCTAAAGGGTCAGGAACTGGAAATGGTACCTTTAGAAAACACTTGGTAAAGATCACCAAGCATTGTGTTTATTTGAATGTTATCAGCCAAATTGTGCTTGTGGGTATTTCCAAGGGTGACTGAATCTGAAAACCAGATAAAAGGCTTTATTCAATGTGCTATTTTCTGGTTTTGAAGATCTCATTTTTCACTATTCTGTATGAGACCCCACTTTTCAACCCAGTGCTTCACTGTATTGAGTGCAGGAGCCCAGGCAGAGGGAGGAAGCACTCTGTGGCAGTCTTCCTTAAAACTCTTCATTACCTTCTCCATGGAATACTGAGTGATGAAAATACTTGTTTCCTCACTCCTTGCTACCATAACTGTTCTTTCAACGGGTGTTCGTGAACTTTTTCCTTTCCCTTCCTCTCCTGAGTAACTTTGGGCCTGCAATTTAGTCTTCTATGGAGAAACATTGAATATTTAGGGAAAAAAATACATATGCAAATTGAACTTGCTGCACAGGCAAAAGGCCTGCAACCTTCCCCAACATCAGTGGTGAAAAATGTGGTAGAGCAGCTTTGGTAGATGCCTGGCAACCACTACAGCACTGCTAAACCTCTTCTGAAAGGGAGGAGAAAGCTGTGCTGTATATGTGCAGGTGAGGTGCAAAGACTTGGATTGCATGACCTCCTGTCTGGGGATAGCCCACAGAAAAAATCCATCTAGGAAATGTCCAACCACATAATTAATTTGAACCTGACGTTAAGGATGTGTTCAACATTTTCCCAGCTTTCTATTGTGTCAGTAAGGATTTGCCTTTCCCAGGACAGGCATACATTAAAGACAGGATGGCTGAACCTGCTTGTGTGCCCATCTTCTCAAAAAGCCTTGTAGATTTTAATTTGAGACAACATATCTCCTTCAATTCCTGTACTAGGGAAAAAGTGCTTCATGTGCACCTTGTCTTCCAAGATGACCATTCCCTTCACAGATCTTTCTCCTTTTTGATTGTACTGTCACAAGGGACATAATATATTCTCACTTCATCACATTCTCTGCAACAGTAATACTGAAATGCAGGGATGGATTATTGTCTACCTCATGCTGATCCTGCCTACTCTTGAGACACTAATCCTGTGGATGAGCATCTCAGTTATCTTTTCTTTAATCAAATACTGCTATTTTTAGCATGGACACCTTATAATGAAAGTAATGATAGTAACATTCTAATTTTTTTTTTCCCAGCACTGGTAGAGGCTTAGAAATTTAAACTTTACTGCTGATAAAGAATCAAGTACAATTTTGGTAAGGAAGAAACAGGAGAAAAATTTCAGGGAAGGGTTTATGACTGCAGAGAAAAACAATACAGGCAGAAGAATCCTTAGGGGGTGTAGGGTTGAGTGGTTATTTTTCGGGATGGGGATTTTCTATTTAGACCCTGTAAAATTTGTAGTGTCTTTTAAGGTATAGAAAGATATAAGGTATTATGGGGTACACCTAGAAAGAGAGAAAGCAGATGGTTGTTGGAAAGACATTCTGGGAAAGGAGGAAGAAATTAAACGAGGAAAGCAATAATAAAAGTAATAAAGGGACAGTACTTTTTCCCTAAAATGCATGAAAATATGCATATTTTATGCCTTTGTGTGTATGCAAGGGCCTGTGTTTGGAGCAAAAAAGTGCATATAAGTTTTCTGACACATCTGGAATACCTTCAATTATCTGAGCCAGTAGGCAAAACAGATAGTATAAGATTATTTAAATTAAAGAAATATGAAGTTTGATGAATTAAATATGAAAATAAATAATACACATTGCGCAGTAGCCCTTGAACTTGCTTTGATGTGAAATGCAATTTATTTTTCATCCATTTATTTTTTCCCATTATAGCTGCAGGTTTTTATTCTACACAACACAGAACCCATGGCAGGAATTGTCAGGAGATAGATATGAGGCTTTTAACCGAGATGAAAATTAGGAAACTGTAATCCTGCTATCTCAATCTGTGACTGATTGCTACTAGTACCTTAATTCCCCTTAAATTTTTCAGCAGTCAAATAGACTGAAAGATAGCCATATAGTGCCACAGTCAAGCTAAATGTTAAGAGGCAATTGATGTTTCTGGACTGTGACATTTGTATCAAAGTCAGCACTTCAGGATGACTGCTGATGGAAGAGGTGACACTGCACTTAACAATGTATGTGTTTCTCCTCCCACAGTCATCAGGCTGCTTTAGTTCTAGTGCGTGTTTCTGGTCTTGGAGCTCTGTTCTGCAAAGTGGACACATTGCAAGACAAAGGCAAGGAATTATATCTGTCTGCATCTAAATAAATATCTGGAAGGAAAATTGCCCGTTGGATTTCTGATGTCTGGTTTTCTACTGAAGTGCCTTAGCAAACTGGGGCTCTTATGAATGCACCTGCTTTTTCCCATGGCTCTGAAAATGGGCACATGAGCAGTGAATACTAAAGTGAAACACTCCCTTACATCTTTAACCTGCTATGATCATTCTCTTTCACACAAATCCCAAGAAAAATTGTCTGTAAGGTAATAGCATTTTGATTTGACATCACCAACGTGGTGCAGGCAAAGATTTTGGTATTTGTATTTTACTTCAATATTCCTTTGACCTCAGACACAGGTCAAAGCTCTCCATTATATTTCACAGTTCAGAATTGTTGGTAAAAGAAATCTACAGGCTGCAGGTTTTCTTCAAGTAAATCAAAAGCACTAGTAATTGCCTTTCATATTTTATTTCAGAAAAATAGTATATTCATGACTCAATATAGTGCTGTAGACAAATTAATATTAAGGGAAACACAGAGAAAGCTACAAGAACACTGAGAGAAGAAAGCATCTTGGAAGAGCTTTTTTTCCTAAACAGATGTGTGCAGAGCTGTACGCAAACTACTTCAAAGTAGGACACAGATGTTGTCTGAATAATTTTCCCAACACTTTTCAATATATGTGCATGACAAGCTAGGAGTTGCTGTAGTTATCACTGCCAGTGGTGATGCCAGAACTGTTCAGTCTAGAAATTTCTGACTCCGAGATGAGTTCAGGAATGAGGGGGAATACTACTACTCCTTAAGGTAACAAAGCTGCCTGTTACCTTTTGGTATATCATATATTCATATAAGGCAATTAACTACATACTGACCAAGCCAGAAGCCTTGGAGGGATTGAGCTGTATCTCCACTCTTAACATGAAGGCTTATCAGAGCAAGTAATTCTACTCAAGTTTGAATTCCATTTCTCTGCATCAAATATGTATTTTTACATGAACCATCTAGCTGAAAGTCATTTATTCTGTATAAATAGTGTGTCTTTCAAAATAAGAGACCTGAAGCTTCTGTAATGAATTAAGTTCCCCAGTTGCTCCAAGTGATGTATTATGTGGAGTCAGGATGCATGTGTTTGTAGTGATTACAAAGATGCTTTGAGCAGGATAAGCTGCACAAAACCACAACTAGATGCAAATATCAATTATGCTTTTTGCCTGCCCTCCCCCAACATTTCTCTACAGACCTCCATCTCATAATTGCAATATCTGTTATTCATCTCTGCAAGAAAGACACCCAAACAAATATTCTTACCTCAGCAAAAACTCACATAATACACTAAATCCATGGAAAAATAAAGAAGTTTTGGGTACGTAGGAGTCAAGTATGGTATGCCATTTTTTTCATATGTGAAAGGAGTCTGTGTTCCACATTGTGAATCTTTGTTCATGGGCATTTTAATTGTCCACCAGTCACACTGATTTTTCCTGAAAGAGGTCCTCCTCTCTCAATCATTCAGTCTCTTGAGCAATCAACACAGGCACTTACTTGAGTCACTGATTCTCTTTGCACTTAATCCCTCTAATGAAGGGAGTCAATCTCTTCTCCAAAGTAACAAGTGAAAGGAAAAGAGGAGATGGCCTCAAGTTCCACCAGAGGAGGTTTAGATTGGATATTAGGAAAAATTTATTCAACAAAATGATTGTCAATTGTTGGAACAGGCTGTCCAGGGAAGTGATGGAGTCACCATTACTGGAAGTATTTAGAAAATGTGAAGATGTGGTGCTTAGTGATATGATTTAGTGATGGATTTATTAGTACTAGGATAACAGTTTGACTTAAAGATGTTAAAGGTCCTTTCCAACCTAAACGATTCTATGATTCTGCCTATAAACTTGTTCATCTGAATCACGGCTTCTGGATGACCAAACTCTTGTCTTTAGACCTACATCATCTTAACAACAACAGATAGATTATTCATACATCCTTCAGTAAATTGTCCCATTGATCACAATGATCTGAATTTATTCCTGATTTCTACACTGAATTTCTCTAGCTTTAATCAGTTCATGGTTTAATCCCAGCCAGTAACCAAACCCCAAGCAGCTGCTCTCACACTCACCCCAGTGGAATGGTGGAGAGAATCAAAGGGAAAAAGCTCGGGGTTTGAAGTAAGGACTATTTAATAGATAAAGCAAAAGCTGCACATGCAAGTGCAGCAAAGCAAAGGAAGGAATTCATTCACCAGCTCCCATGGGCAGGCAGGTATTCAGCCACAACCAGGAAAGCAGCACTCCAGGACACATAATGGTGACTTGGGAAGACAAACACAAAAATCATGCCAAATATCCCCTTCTTCCTTCTTCTTCCCTCAGCTCTATACTCTGTCCATGATGCCACACAGTATGGAATATCCCTTTGGTCAGTTGTGGTCAGCTGTTCAGTTGTGTTCCAGTTCTTGTGCACCCCCAGCCTCCTCAGTGTTGGGGTGAAGCAGAAAAGCCCTTGACTCTGGTAAGCACTACTCAGCAGTAAAACACACCTGTGTTGTCATCTCCATTTTCAGCTCAAATCTAAACCACGGTGCCATAACAGCCAGTGTGAAGAAAATTAACTCAAAACCAGCACAAACAGGTATCTGGACATTTGACTTTACTCCCTAGTGTCAGAACATTTTTCCATTCTCCCAGTAGGTAGTTTTAGGTCATGATTTAGTAACTTTTCTGATGACCCAGGTAAAATGAACATATTTAAATCTTTTACTAGAAGGCAGCATATTCTGTCATTGAAAGAGGCTTGTCTTTTTCCTTTGAATCTTTCAATTTATCAACAGATAGTCACAGAGTGTTCTTGAATAGTCGAAGTGACAGGCTGTGATTGCTAACTCTTTGGTTGTGTTGCATGTGCCTGAAGCCTCAGTATGCCTGTTTTGGCAGACAAATCGTTTCATCCTTCCTTTTATCATGCTGATGACTGATAAGAAAGAATGCATTTGGTTTAGTGGCAGCTGTTTGCTCTTTCATGAGCAAGGCTACTAAATTTAGCACCTTTTGGCACAGTCTGAATTTGTTCTCATCCAATCTAAGATAAATGAAATAGAACTGGTGATTTCAGTCTTCAATTTATTTGACCTGCAAGCCTCCCACTATTGCAGTCATATCACAAAAGAAGTTAATATCTCTTTTGGTAAAATGGTAGTCTGACCACTTTAAGACAAGTGTCAAGGCTTAATTTTACCATTTCTTTATTGCTTTCCACTTAGAAAATGCTAACTGAAAAGAGCAAAAACGAAATTGAGTAAGAACATGTGCCTTATTTGTTAGTGGAAAAAAGTAGTTCAATCTATTGTTTTAAACTCTCAAGTTTTTCACCTTTGAAACAGCAATTGACTATTTCTACACCCAAGGTTCATGAGCATAGACATTCGTACACCCACATGAATTGTGTTGCCCAATTTGAAGCATCTCTACCACATCAGCTAAGAGATGAGATATTCAGCCTTCCTGGGGGACTGCTTCCAGCATCCACATTGCTTGCAAAGGATCTGGGTCTAGTCAGAACAACCATACTGGGAAACTAACAGCACAGGCCAAGCCTTGCCAGGGAATATACTGCTTGACCATTTATTTTCATAGCCATGCTCCAGATCTTGACAATTTCTGGGCATACTTGAACACTAGATGTAGCCCTAATATAACATCAAGTAGTATTTCTTGAACAAAGTCCAGGTTCAGACAGAAAAAAAAATAAGAGGGAATGTTGACACTTTTTGTACTCTGAAGCATGCAATTTCTCCTTTGGGAAGTAGAGCATAAAAGCATAGAGTACCTTCATTCCACCTATGGAAAATTAAGATATTGGGTGACTAAATGCCATGCTGGGGCAAGGTCCATGTGGCCCATGAAAGGCTTCGAGGTTCTTAACACATTTTCTTTACCTTTTCTTAATCCTTCCATGCAAAAGAAATTAATTTATTTGTTGAATGAAGAAACACAACTAATCACAGCTATTAAAAATGGATTGACATAGGCATGCTCTCTTTACGGTGCCAAAAATGGATGGTGCTCTGAAGTCCTCCAGAGCATGAAAATAAAATGTCAAGACTTGAAAGTTTGTCAGCTCCAGTTACAGGAAGGAAGTACCAATATTTCAAGGTGCTTTACAGAACTTCTAGGTAACAGGCAAATACCTGACACTTTAATCTTGATGCTTTAATATTATGCTCTTGAAAGTATCAACTCTACCCACAAATCTTCACAGGGAGGCTCCCTTTATCCTTCTGACATCTTTGATCAGTCATGAAATACTGAAGAGCAACACCATCAGAATAATTCTTGTTAGATACCTAATTCCAGGCTCCATTTAAATTAATATAAATTCATGTCTCCCTTCTAAAGTGGCTGTCAAGTTCATTGGCAAAGGCAGACGAAACTTGTATTGCTTATGTTTATATGGCACTCTATAGGATGAAACTTCACACATCCAAACACAAGACCTGAATTTGGAAAAGAATGGAATGTGTTCCATTCCAAATTATTCCTCTCTAGTGCAAGTCTGGCCTTTTTAGTAGAAAATTGCTTTGATTTGCTGAGTATATAAATCACTGTAAGTTATTCTCTCAGGTGTTTTGATTATCTCATTCCATTGCCATTCGAGTAAGATCAAGATAACAACTTTTTTATTTTGTGCAGGCCACTGAGCAATTGTTAAACAGAAATGTTCTTCTGTTTGCCATCAGACTGACCAATGAAACAATCAAAGCTTACAGTGTGAAAGCAAAAGACTTTATGGACACCTTGCTATTCAGTCTTCTCCTTATGACACCAGGAAGCCTTTTAGTGACTGAGTGAGTTGATTTTTTAAAATTGTTTTTCCTTTCCCTGTGGGTATCATGTATTTGGTAACCTGATGGTCATATCAGAGTCCTGGGTTCAGATTCAAGTTCTGTTTCAAGTTAGTTACAACTTTGGGTCAGGAGATTTCTTCTCTTTTGTGCTGCTGTTCCTTCTTCTTTAAGTTGGGCAGATAAAGAAGTACTTATCAAACTGAAGAGTATGTAGGGAGAATTAAAACTAGCTAGTTAGTGCACATCATTTTGGCATTTCAATTTTTTAGGCTACTGTTAATATTTTTAGATATCCACAACACATTGGATGTCCAATGTACCTCATAAAACTGTCACATTTCTGGCCAACAAAACTTCCAGAGAAAAATGAGAAGTGGTGACTTTGTTTTCACTTGGTACAAAGAAGGAAAACACTGTAAGACTTGTTGAACAAAAGACAATATGGGGGCTGTCTTCATGAATGCGGAGAATTTTGAAGGTGCTTTTTTACCCTTTCTCTCTCACCTCCCTTTTTTACTTTCCTAAAGCATACTTTAGGAAAAAATGAAAGGTATTTTGAATGTGTGACATGAGTCGCTTTCAAGCTTACTCCTTAAATGGGACTATTAGAAGACATGTGGCTACACAGATTTATCTAACTTGTTCTAGGGTTTATACTCCTTTCTTTGGTGAGTCATGTGTGCTGTCAATAACCTTAGTTGTGAAAATAGACTTTTGTCTGGAAAGTGAAACCATTTCAAATATTTCTTTGACCTGATAGAGTTATTTTATGCTTGACCATCGTTCAGTCAATTCTACTGGCATGGAGTTACTGCAATTATGTTTGACATTGAAGATGAATAAGTGGAGTATGGTGAACCATGCCAGAGGGAAAGTGGGGCTCTAAAAGGAGAGGGTACAATCAGAAGATGACAGCTTTCCAATATTTAAAAATTGCCCAGATTATCTGAAAGTTAAAACTAATTTCTCTTCTAGACATATCTGAACTCCAAAACTTGGAAGGGATTTTTATCTCTAGAGTGCATTTTGGAGTTACTGGGTCATCACAATTAGCTGACAAGGGGTGAAGAAGTGGGAGAATTGATTAGGGAGGTTACCCAGTGAGAAGGAAGGAAAGCCAGAAAGAAGCTGGCTATTTGGTGAGATGGAGGAGTGTATTTTATACAGACAATTTGCAGCAATGGATGCATGTGAGAGATGCAGTAAATGGGCTGCTGTTTTTCTACACATATGAGACTTATCTCCCTCCTGCTGTCTTTGGAAACAGTTTTGTAGGCAGGAATAAGGCAAAAACACTCTGTACCTTACTTCAGCACATGAAGCTGATTTTCTCCTTGATGGCATTGAAAGTTCATTATGAATTCAGCTTTCTACTCTCAGAGCCATATATAAGTGAAATGACAAATTCACCACAACCATGGAAAAAGGTCTGTGTAAAGCTGTACAATCCCTCTGGTTCTGCAGTTGGCATGAGAGGGACTTTACTACATGCTACCATTAGAGAAAATTTCACTGCTAAACCCAAGGTGGGCCAGCTAAGATTTTTACCATTTTATCAGCCTTCTTCTTGTTTCTTTTTTGTAGCCCTTGCATGTTGGAAGACCTAAAAATAAGTACTGGTAGAAATATGGATCAGTAACCAAATGACTTAGGGTGGAAATAAAATGGGAAGGCAGTTTTCAATACTTACTAGCTACTTTGGACATTTTTTTGGGGGAGAAAACCATGAAAGCAGAGTGTAGTTTTAGATCTGAATTTTTAAATAAATGTTTGAAACTTGTACCTCCTGGTTTTTTGGGCTATTTTTGACAAGGATCACTTTTGCGATGTGTGGGCTATATTTTTAGTTTTAAACTCCCAAGTGATGAATTGAATGGCCACAGTCCTTGACTCTGCCCTCAGTTTTCCAGGTGCCTGTTTCTTGAAATTCTAGAAGACTTGTTGTTAGTAGGCAGAGACAAATGCCCTACAAGCACCACAGCAAATGAGCACTGTAGCATACATGGATCATTTGTGTAGTTAACACTTTCTGGAGGAATAGACCAGAGATGAGTGATCAACAGGAGGTTGGAGAACTACTGCTGACTATAAACTTACAGTCCTTTCAACTTCTAAGACAATTTATAAGGAAAAAAGGCAACAGTTTCAGAGTTATTCTTTCAATTTGTGATCAGTTACAGAAGGAGCTGGAAGAGACCAGCACACTGTGACAGAAATTGTAGTGAAGATTTAAGCCTGGTTCTGTATTGAAAGCTGAACAGTTAGAACTGATATTCTAACTGATAGTGAGTGAGAGCTCTTTTAAGGCAAAGCCTCCTTTCCATATTACAACCTCCTCTGAATGTAACCCTCTTTGGAATACTCTTTGTTCTGTAGCTATAGTTGCCATGCTGAACTCTACAGTCCAACTCTGAAAATTTTGGGAGGTTTCTTGCACCCCCTACTGAACTATAAATGAGCTAAAATGTAGGTCAGTCTAATTTAAAATGATGCCTGTAAAAAAGTTGTTGCCTGCTGGATGAAAGAACTTAAATGACTGCTTTGGCACACTCCTGGATAGATTCTGAACTATGCCTCCAGTATCACATGTTGTTTGAGGTTTTATGTTAATCTTCATATATTTAGCATGTAGCTAATGCTTTCTCCAAGGGTCAGCACTAAAGAACTTGAATGTTTCAAAGTCCAGTCTTACAGAAGAGCATTGATATCTTGAAAGAAGACATTGCAGGACCATAATGAAATAATGTGTGGTGTAACATTATTTTCTATTTAAGTTTAGATTTTTGTGGAAGAAGATATTTGAAAACACTACCTTCCACAACCTCCCATAGCCCCAACAGAATAAATCATTCAAACACACAACAAATAGGAAGACCTAAAAATCTATCAAAGCATCTTTTTTTTTGCATTTCTCTCAGACAATGGTGTTAGAAAGAGATGGCAGAAAGGTAAGGCTATATGCTAACCTGAGGCTTTATTTATGCTTATTGATGTGCTATTTGCCACAAAAACAGTGCCCCAAGTTTCAAAAAACTTCATCCTCATTGAGAAAAACAGAATTGACTCCATCATTTGCTTCTTTGAACAATTTATATTAGCAAAATCGTGTTCTTTTTTTCCCTCTTGTTCATACCTTCTATTATTTTCCTGTCTTTCCCAAACATAGCTTCTGAAATGCTAACTCATATTCTCCAGCATGAATCTATCTTTTCTTTCTTACACTGCCTGAAGGTACTTTGAACTAGTCTGGGCAGGACCTTGAGCAACCTGATCAAAGATGGTCCTGCTTTAAGTACAGACTGAAACCAGATGACCTCTGAAGTGTCTTCAAATGTAAGTTATTCTGCGATTCCAGTAACATTATTAATTAGACTGTGGTTTGGCATTTAGAGTAGCTTAACTAATGGTCAGCTATGAGCATTGCAGGAAAACTCTGACCCCAGTCTGCATGACACAGCCCAGCTTCCACCTTCCAGATCTAGACCTTACATGTCAATCTTGTACCTTTTCAAAAATCAGCTCTTGAACTATCTCAACAAATCCACAAAGAAAACCTAGCTCTCAAACAGCAGTCCTTGCTGCAACTGGTACCAACTCAGACACAGTATCTCCACTCCTATTTTCTTCACATTCTCTTCATCATTAGGCATTATCAGACACACTTCTCTACTTACAAAGAAGACAGGAAACCTGTGAAAAATATCTACACTTTCTGAACCTGCTTGTGAAAAGGCCCACACCAGAAAGGTGCTGCTCTATAACGTGACATGCTTGTGCTAGCTCTGCTTCTAACAGCTTTGGAAATAGGCAATCCAGTGTTTAGATTTCTGCATGAGAAATCAGAGAGGGCTGTTGGCAATGGGATCCAGACCTGCTTACACTGGTAAGCCAAAGGCTGCTCATAAGATGAAAGATGAGACTGATATGGAAGCATCGGTATTGGCTTCCACTCCAGAGAGAGAAATCATTGCTGGCCCTCCTGTATCTTTCCTATGTGCCCTGAAAAGGAGCAGCATGCTGGCAGACCACTGTGTTTCCTCATACTTTGGAAGAAGAACACACTTCTAAGTCTGTGCTCTGCTTCACACATTATTTTCCTCTTCTCCTAACTTAGTCACACTCTGTTTTTCCTCTTGCTGCTACCTAAAGGCCTTCCAACTGTGGCTGGGACTTGAGTAGCTGTTCTGTGCATAGCAAGATCTACAAGAAGAAGTGAAACATGCAAGAAGCCTTCAGAGATGGTGTCACCACGTAGGTCTGCCTGGAAGAAAAGCAAGGCTGTTCACAAACCACGTCTGAGGAGTTTTCTCTGGTAACTGATATTCTTCAGATCAGACAAAGGGAACACAGAACACCCAGGTTAAACAGTGGAGAAAGCTTCTTCTCTGAAGCTGTGCAGACATGTGCCTTACAGCAAGAGAGGGGGTCACTGAAGTGGTCTGTTCCAGAGGGAACAAGCTGAAGTAGTACAGCCCTGAACAGCCAGCCTGGAAAAGCCTGCAGCTGTAGCCATCCCCTGAAATGTGGCCTGGTTTTATGTTACAGTGCTGGCTGGCACAGGTCAAAACCATGTCAGCATGTATTCTGAATTAAAGCACTGGTAATAATGTACAAGAACTTTCATTTGTGCCCTAACACAATCAAATAATAGAGCACATAACTTGCAATAAATAGAAATAAACATTCTACAGGGCTCTCTGGCCATATCCAAACAAACAAACAAATCTGCTGCAGTTCAAATATAATGCTGTGTTTAAAGACTTCTTTTGGCTAAGGTTTTTACCCTCAGAGGTCTAAAAAGAAGGTTACTCCAGCCAGCTCTAATCTCTCCTGTTGCAGGCAGCTCAACCCTGCCTCATAGTTTTTTCCTGAATTACTAATCTTGACAAGATAGCATTCCTAGGCCTGTTGTCCCCAGCATTTTCTGCATGAATAGCTCATTTGTGCTTGCTGATAAATTTGTTTTGTGTTGCAAACGGTGCATTGTGAGGAAAAATAATATCCACAAAGATGTGAACTATAATGTTTTCTTGGCTTTAATCCAAATGCATAAGGCTATTGGAAACCTTCTCTGAATAATCAGTTACCTGATGACTGTGAGTTCCGGCAGCTAGGTCACTGTTGGAAAAAATCACAGAGATTAGTCTCCAGCTTGCTGTATAGAAAGGTTTGAAGACAGCTCAGGCTGGTATCTTCTACTCTCAGTGGCTCTAAGTATAGGGCACAGGAACTTCTCCCATGCAGTTAAAGAGTGACCCATCTTAGAGGAGAGAAAGAATTTTGGGTACTTGTTTGCAGTTCCAACCTTAGTTTTACAGTTTGGATAGCAGGGAGTTCAATAACTTTTGCTTTTAAAGGGCATCTTATCTTGGCAGGGTATGTCTGTGATACCTAGGAAGTGCAGTGTGTTGATCTGATTTTGATTTTTAACAGGATGGAGAAAAAGGCAGATAATGGACCATCAGATATATCCTTTGTTTTATTTTGTTTTCTTTCAAGAGAAAATATTTAATCACAAAAGGGTGACAAATTCAACATAGGAACAGAAGAAAAGCTAGGGGATTTTGCCTTTCAATAGGCTGTATTGAACTGGAAAAGTTGACAAGTTTTGGGATTTGGTCTGTTTGTTGAGCTTCTTCTCTTTTTGTTGAGAAATGTGCTCTGTCACCATCGTGGGAACTGAGCTGCTGAGAAGCAAGTATTTGAAATCAAGGTAATGGAGCATCAGAGTTTTTGCTGTGCTGGTTGAAGCTCTGAAGAAAGGCTGAAATGAACACAAATTTATGGAGGAATTTCACTTGACCTCTTTGCTTGAGTACTTTGTGAATTGAGCTCAATTCCCTTCAGCCTTAAATATGTTTTATGACATGGATATTTTTCCCTTTTCCATGGCACAAAATAGTTCTTTCTTCCAATAAATTAATTGCCTAGGATGAAGTCAGTTAAAAAAAAATTCATCCTGAGAACAGGTTGCTTTTTCTATCCTCTTTACATGTAAGTTTGGTGAATTTTAATTTGTGGCAAGTTGCTGTTACACAGCAATGCTTTCACACATGAAACAGCCACAAAGTCTACATAAATATAATGCTAATAAACCAAGAGAGAAGCTAACCAAGAGGTGACCAAGTTTACTTTGTAGTAGAAGTTGCCTCTGGTTGTATTTTGTTGCCATCTAATTCTTCATCATGCCACGTCAATCATATTTTTTAATCCTTTTAATTTTAGTATGGAATGTAATTGTGGACATAACTTTGATATTCCCTCCTTAAGGGTGCACATCAGCACCATCCTGGCACTCCAGCAATTATCTCAGAATGCATTTTGAATCTTAATTAACATCAGACAGCTGGAAATACCAAGGGCAGTTTGTCTGTGACAGGGGTGGGTGAGGGTCTTGTATAGGTATCGGGCCATGGGGTCAGTCCACACATGCCTCCAGTTACGTTCCTTATCACTGCAGAGTACTTGCACACCCGATAAAAGTATATGCAATGTCACAAGCCATCAGAAGAAACTTAAATACTTGGACTCCTAGAGGTCTTGTGTGTTTGGCTGTCTGACAATGACCTGAAGTCAGAACTGTCACTGTCCATCTGCAGTGCACCAGTGGGAGTCAAATAATTTCCTATCCACTGATTCTTCACCAGTGACCTTGTATGGCTTCTGCTCAGTAGCAGGAGAGCAGCAGTCCCCTTCCCAAACCCCCTTCCCAAACATGCACTTCTCAGTTTCCCCCTGAGCCTAAGTGTGAGATTAGGCTTCATGCTATAGGCATCTGCTATGCTTCTCTTGTTGGCACGGCCCAATGACCAGAACCTTTATTTACCCTTCTCTTTTTTTGTTTCATGACTTGTTTTCCTCTGATGCTATACTTACATTTTCCTCAGAGCAATTATTGTCACTACAAAAGCAGTATCAGTCCCTGTAATAGGACAACCCTGTAAAAAATCCAAGCCATCAGTTCCCAGCCTGTGCTGTTCCATGGGACTGTCGTGCTCCAAATGCAGAATGAAGCATTTTCCCTTACTAAACTACAGGAAACTTCTGTCTGAGCATTCCTCCAGTTTATCAAGAATGACAGCTCTGTAGTCCAGTGTTTCAAGTGCTCTACATAATTCACCATCATTTGCAAACTCAGCAAAAATTTATTCTGACCCATTACTGAGGTCATTAATGAAAATACTGCAAAGTATCTGCCCCACTATTGACCCTCACAGCTGGTAACTGACAGTCAACTAGTTTTGAACAGCTGACATGTAAACTGAACCCAGCAGACTGGGTAGTTTCTCACATATTTTTGAAATAATTTTTTAAAACCGTATTTATTTATAAAGATGTTATTCCAAACTGTCAAATGTCTCACTAAAGCCAAGGTGAATAAGCACAGCAAGTGAGCAACTCAAGGTGAGTGAGTAGAGTTCTCTCACCTCATTCATAATCAAAGAAAGCAACCAGTTTTGTTGTTACAAGGACACCTTGTCCTTGGTAAATCTGTGCTGGCTGTTCTAGGGGCCTTGTTGTTCCTATGTCTGGGCATAGCTTCCAAAATGGTTTTCTCCATAATTTTTCTGGAGACTGAGGACAGACATGCAATTCCAGTTATCTTTTTGCACCTCTTGCTTAAAAAAATAAAAAAAAAATATTCTTTCCTTTCTGCAATTTTAATGAACTTCTTTGATCACTCTGATCTCTCAAAGAGATAGAGAGTAGCCTGCTCAGCCATCTTGGAAGTACCCCATCAGGATCCACAGGCTGTGTGTGTTTACTTTGCTTAAGTGGTCCTTATCTCACTCTTCCTCAGCTGTGGATAATATTATTTCCTCACCTTCCTCCCCAGTCTCTGCCCTGGGCACAATTGTCTGGGAAGCCTCAGGCAAAAATCTTTCAGTAAAATGGGGCTTTCCAGATGCAGTGACAATTTAAATTTCAATTTCAGGAAAGATTGGACCTTCCCCATCCTCTATTTATGCTGCTTTTCTGTATTCTTCCTGGATTGTTTGACCCTATTTTCACCTTCTGAGTGCTTCCTTTTCTTGTTTGGGCTCAGTCAGAAATTCCCACTGCAGCCTGATACACTTGCTCATTTTCCTGTGAATTGGAATGGACGAGTCTTGGGCTTCAAGAAGCTATCCTGTAAGACCAGCCAGCTGTGCCAGGGCCCTTTGCCTTGGAGTACTGCCTCCCAGGGAATCTTTGTGTCAGTTCCCTGAACAAGCTGAACTTTGCTTTCATGTAGAGCAGATTGGTGATGTTGCTGCTGTCCCTCATTTATTGGGAACTTGCATTCTTCCACATTATAATCACTGCAGCTTTCATCATAAAACTGCTTTTGTTTTCCTGATCATTTCTGCTCTACTCATCCTTTCTGCTGGCTTGTCCAACACATCCATGAATAAATTATCCCTACCGGTTCTGGCAATTTCTGGATTGTTTGTGTCCAGCAACGTCCCCTCCAAGCACGCGCTGAGCTTCTCCCCAGCTAATCAGGCCCTGCCTGCATTGTTCCAAGAGGTTTTTCCTTGCTGGATGCAGGGCTTTGCAATGGCCCCTGTTGGATTATCTGTCCATTCTGCATTGTCCCTTTTGTAAAGCAAATACTTTTGCTTCAGAAGTACATGGAATGCTCTACTAGCAATGGCTACTGCCTTCCTTCACATACACACAGACCCTGCTGGCAGTCTCCCTCCAAAACCATTGAAATTGAGATAATGGTAAAGCAATTCCATATGTTCTGATTACATATGACCTTATAGCACATCTCTTCCTGCAAAAGAAAATTCTCTTCAGACAATGAAATCATGTTCTTGAACAAATAAGTCATTATTTTATTTAAAAAGCAGTGTAGGGAAAGGGATTTCATTTTAGGAAATTTTTATTATTCAGGGGTTTTTTTGAGAGAAAAAAGAAAAGGAAAAGAGCAAAATAACAAGAAAAATAGAGCAAGAAGAACAATTGCTGTATTTCAAAGCCAGTGAAAATTACACTAAGCCAAATGGAAATCATAATTCTTTTATTTCCCTGGTTGCTCAGACATGGGTAATAGGCTTGGCAAAGCATCAAGAAGAATAGGGGCCAAGCAGGGGTGCGTTTAGAAGAATCAAAAGGCTATTCAGAGATGAGGCAGATTTCAGCACACCTCAGAGGAGAAAAGTCTGATGTTTATCTAGAGCTTATTTCTCATGAAGAGGACAAAGGCAAGCAAAACATATACAATGCAAAGACACTTTCCAGCTTGGGAAGGGAAGCTAAGGTAATAGAGTGGCCTTGCTAGGTACACTTTGTTTCTTTTGATTTCACATAGTGTGCTTTAAGTACATGGCAAAATTAAAAGCATGAGCAAGATAACAAACTTTAAAAGCTGCAAAATGTGGGGTCAGGCAGGTCACAGTGAAACACAGAACATGTAATAGCACCCAAAACAGAAGTCAGAAAACACACTGGGAGTCCTATACTCTTACAGAAGGTACCTGTCAGAAATTAAATTGGCAGAAATTGCCAGGTTTTTCATGGTGCTTGCATGCTTCAAGCAGAGGAGCTGACAGGCCCAGAAAGTTAACATATTTCACATTCCTTTTGAGAGAAACCCCAGGCTGAGAACTTTACTGTTAAGAGGATCTCAGTCCCAGGGCCTCATTACTGATGTAGCTTTAGCTCCAGGGCACTATTTTAGTGTCATAGACCATTCTTCAACTATTTCCAAGGTTATTTCACATTGGAATAGTATTATATTTGTTCATACTTCTCATGAAAGTGTGCTACAAATATCAAAAGGCACAGAAATTACCCAGTGTTAGGAAAAAACAAACTTACACAGTGGGAATCTTAAGGAGGTGAGCATCAATCCACTAGAGAAGGTAAAGATAAAGCAGCAGCTTTCTACTTGGGATATCCCTGCACACCTGTTGCACAAAACAGAAGTGATGCACCGGGGGAAGGATAATGGTTTACCCAGTTACTCCATTCTCTCCTCCACATGCCACAGGATGACAGTGAGTCCCTGTGGGTTAGTCAATGACTTTTCCACAGACTGCTGCATAAGTGCATTCATGCATGTAAAGGTTCTCATGATGGAGCTAAATAGAAAGCACCCTCTGAAACAGATTAGCTTTGGAGGTTGAAAGTAACCTTGCAATTTTCTAGCAATGAGGTCAGCTAAACATTAAAGTAGCTTACTGGGCAAAGAAGTTGGGTTGTCTTTGCTTGGGTTCTTCCAAGCCAGATTTGATACATTTCAGAAAGATTTTCTATTTGTTTGGGGTTATTTTCTAACTAACTTTGAGGGGAGACAATTAATTTCTGAGTATTTCAGAGGTTAGAATAATTGGTCAAGGAAGTAGTGCTTCAGTGCTAAAAGGATGGGAACTTAATGTCCATGACAGCTCCTTTAGATTTCATTAGTATCGTTACTCTGGGCATAGTGAGGAACTGGTACAGTACAGTCCACACAGTGAAACAGTGACTTCCAGCTGGTCCTGGACCCCTTTCTGATCTACTGTTCTGTAATATCTTCTACCATTTCAGTTTTGAGTTCTATTTTTCTGACCCTGTACACCTGAGAGACTTTATACAAACTAATTTGTTTAATTCAGGTCCTTTATGGTATTTTAAGAAGGCAGTTCTTGACAACTGTTCTGTCAGAGGAGAGGGAAGCCTTCTGTTTCAAACACATCATCATGTGATTATGAAAAAATGGTTGTCATGTTACAAGAAAAATGGCAGGAGTTTGCAAATGAGTTGCTGAAAATTTACAAAGAGGAGAAAAGAGGAGGAAAATACATATATTGTCTTTCAATTTGCACCCTCTCCTTCCCTTTCTCTCCTTCCTCCTTTTCTCTCTTTTCCCCTTTTGGATTATCTGATGTATAAATGGCTCTTACTATGAACTTTGTTGAGAATATTAATATCCTTGTACCTTGCTTGACACATAGCAACCTTCCAATAGAAAAGACTGCAAAACTCACAGGAAGCTGTAGGAGTATTTGGACTTGCCTTTACATTTGAAGCCCTGACCTCTGTTGTTGTAACATGTCACTCCTGAGTAATTTTATTTAATTAGCAGACAATTCATGTTTGGAAGTGACCTCGGAGGTGAAGTCCCACACAGAGGGTGTTATGCTGGTCTGTTATCAGCATGTGATAAGGGTACCAGAAACTGCAGCAAGGTCTGCAGTGGAGGGGAAAGGTCACTTGCTCCTCAACAACAGAATAAGAAACTGCTGCTCCTGGGAATCTGATGAATCTGCTAAACTGCAAATCAAAGTGTAAGAAAACTCAGCTGAGCACTTTGGAGCAGTTTTCATTGTAGCCCCTTCACAAAACTCCAGCAGCTGAAAAGAAGCTTAATTGAACCACATCCATAAAGAAGAAGATATTTGCCAGCTACTCCTGGCTATGCAATGGCTCCGGAGGATCCATCACTGAATCCTTGGCCATGTGCTTTAATCATAAGCTAAACTTTGGTGAATTAGCATGTACATTGCTGAAATTCACCTTTATTCCACTGCCTCTTCAGGGTGTGAGCTCAGTTTGTGGTGAACAGGAAAACCAGCCTCTCAAATAGAAGAAATCTACACAGAGAAACCCAGGGTCTGTTGTCCTACAGAAGGTACTATTTCTACCTTACCTGTGTCGTTTCTTAAATTATACCCAGTCTCCAGTGGCATCCACTGCAAAGAAGCATTGCTGGAGTAAAGCCAGGCAGTGCTGGGTTTGATGCCATCGAGGGCTGGCTCCAGCTGCTGTGTGCTGGCTGCAGTCACACTGCAGAGCCCCTGCAAGGAGCCCTCTGCCTGTGCTGGCACCTGACTGCACCACAGCATTTCAGAGAGGACTCACATTGCACTTTGTCACCCCTGTGATAAGGCATTACCCCTACTTTTGGTCCTTCTGACAATGCTCTATTTGCTTTTTGAACCAGGTAGACTTTCCTGTGTTTCTTCTTTGACCTGGGGAAAAGCAGACATCACCTGCCCAATACATCATAGTGGGTATCTGGATAATTTGTCTGCAGACCAGAACAAGACTGCTGTCAGAAATGGGCTACTGAAATTAGATGACACACAGCCTCATTTCCCACCTCCAACCATCCACTTTATTCTGAACAGATAACCTGCAAGAAAATAGACTTTTACAATTGTTCCTGAATTGCATCCCACATTTTAATAAGCTGGACTGCAGCTTCATCTCCAGACATTCACCCAGACTTATCAGCATGGAATATCGTGGCTCAGAGCAGATAATGATGAGAGATGTGGGGGAAAAATGCAGAGTGAATCTGAAGGAGGAATAATTTTGGGGAACCAAACTATAATCCCCTTTCTGTATTTTTCAGATCCAAATTCCACATGTGCGTAATTTGTGTCAAGAGAAGGAAGCAGCCAGAGAAAGGAAGAAAAAAATAATTTACAGTAATAAACAACAATCACTGCACATCTTAAATATACTTCCTCATGTACACAGTCACAGAGAGGTTTTATTCAAAACCAATTCAAGGCCTAGGACAATTTTTTATTTATCACTCTGAGGGTTTTCCCCGTTTTTCCTCCTCTCCCAGGCTTGAACAAAAGTTTGCTTGGTGGGGAACAGATCCAACCTGTGCTAGGCATCATCCATTAAATCCATGCTTACACAAAAGGATCTCCACAGTCTGAAATCCTGAACTCTGTGCTTATCCTAAACACACATATTCAACTATTTACATGGAGAAATCCTTTGGAAGACAATAGCCACAGGTAATGTTGAGCATTAGAATGGATGGGCAAGGGAGAAGCTATAGAGTTTAAATGCATGCTGTTTTCTCCTGCTTCTGAGTGCTATAAAAATGTTTGGTGTGTACTTGAATGGAAATGTGCAATGCTGTTCTATAGTATACCTTGATCTAGAAGAGCTAGAGGGCCACTAGAGATGGTAACAGAGTGCTCTCTCAGCTGTAGACTTCTCTCCAGTTGAATTTCCTAGTACTCTTTGATAGAATCACCACTTCAGATACAATGTACAATTTTCATCTAGAGGTTTTGTTCCACTGCTTTTTCTTCTTTCCTTTGCTTTCCTTCCTTCCCTCCCCCTCTTGCAAAAAGACACATTTGTCTCTGTCTAAAATTAAGATATTGTCTGTGTGATTCCTTCTTCTCTCCCTGCTTAAAATCTGCATACCCAAATTAGGACTGGCATGATTTAATTAAGACAGACATAAGAGAGAGAGAATGCTCCAGAGAAAGGCTAGAGTAGGAGTAACTGGAGGAGAATTGTGATTTTTTTTTTCAATCCTGCTCAGGCATAATCTTAAAGACATGAAGCAGCACACATGCCTAATCAAACAAGTTGTTAGCAAACTAATTGTGCATTACAAGACAGCAGAGCCACACTGTGCTCATTATACTCTGTTTAAAGACGGGTTTAGTGCAGTCAGAAGGCAAATCAAACATGCCTAGACATAAGGTTGGATGGGGAAGATTGCTTCTTTCCTTTTAAGAGGCATAGCAGAAGTCATTTGCTTTAGCATCAGTCTGTCTTCATGAAAGACTGAATACAAAGCCTAAATTTCCTATCTGCCCAACTCAAAGGGGCCCTTGAATAAGAGACTCCTCTTCTGAGTTCTCAAGAAGAGAAGGTGAAGAGGGACTTGCTCAAGCAATCCATTCCTCTGCCTAGATAGAGTGACAGTGGCAGGCAACAAACAACTAAAGGCAGATGGTCATGCTGGTAATGGATATTTGCCAAAAACCCCCCCAACTTTGAGGTGAACAGAAGTAAGAGATTGTCTGAAGAGTATATCCAGGGAGAACTTCCATAGTTATTAAACATAGACTCAATATGTATGGGAAGTGGAGAACGGGATTGCCCATGCGTATGGTTAGAACACATGTATGAATATTTATCCTAAGAGACTGAAAAGCAGGTATTTTATCACAGAAGGTACTTCTGTACTAATACAAGCAGCCCAAATGGATGATAGACTCAAACAAATTTGTCTGTGAACAGCAGATTTCATGTCCAGCCCCAGTGATGCAGCTAGTCTGCTCATTTCGAAAGGATAAAATTAATTTTGTAGATTTGCATCACCTTATACTAAAACTGCATCAGACAGGCTCCAAATAGCCTAAATATGGAAACCTGCAAGAGACACTGCCATGAACCATTGCTTGTGCATCTTCCCATGTTACCTGGTGCTCCATAGAGCTGGGAAGTGCTTATGGCTTCCCATGTATTGTGCAAGTGTGAGTAGTCTGTACACAAAGACTGGACTTGCACCCACTGTGTTCTGCTGCACTGAACAGCATTCCCCAATCTCTGTTGCTGTCACCATGCATTGAATAGAGTGCCATTAAAGTACTCTGAGTATTTACATATTTCCTTAGATAACAAAGAGAAACACAGCAGCACTTAGTGTACTATTGTTCCCTAAGAGCAGGAGGCAAAACCATTTCATAGCAGCCTCCAGAGACAGAGGGGAGTTCATTATAAAAACTTGACAACAGAATTGCTGCCCCACCTGATTCCCAGCCCTCAGCACAAATCTGAGCATGGACTAAGGGTCAGCCCATTACAATGCTGTTCCATTGCACTGCCCCTCACAACTGATGGTGGATATCTTACCTGTCAGTACAAATGCTCAGAGAGCCCACATGATTGATGTCCATGGCCTAAAAAGATTCAGTACATTTGTTTTGTCCATTACATCATTATCTTCCAGGAGTTCCCATCAGATTAAAACTTTCAGTCAGAAAATAGCATATGGCCCATTCTCTTCTCTTCCCTCCAGATGATTTTCTAGCATAACCATCTAGTGAAATTACACTAAACAAAAAGCCAAGCAAAAAATCCAAACAAACAAACAAACAAACAAAGAAACAAAACACCCCCTAAAAATGGGACCAATACTGTTGTTTTGTCTCCTGTTAGTCTTCTCCTTGCTGGCAGAGAACCATAAGGCTTTCTTTACAGATAATAGACAAAAGTGCAGTGTGAGTAAATATGGAAAGAGCTTGTCATCCTGGTTACCAGAAGTCCTAGAAGTCCTAGCCAGCATTAGTATACCAGCACATGGTAAGACTGGTTTCCCTCACAATACTTGGCTCAGCATGACCATGATCCTGCCAACAGAAACCTCACCTGTGTAATTGCAACAGACTCTTAGAGACTGTCTCTGGTGCATGGCTGCTGGTCCAACTAGAGATTTAATTTTTATTGATGATCTCTGGGACTTCTGAGGCCTAGATGAAACTGCAGTGGCAGCTCACTTACTCCGAACATGCACATCTCCAGCTCCCTACAGCAGGCTTAAGCCCAGAAGACAATGCTCCTGGTGTCAGATGTCTTTACTGCAGTCCCAAGGTATGGTAAGCAAAGCCCAGTTTCTTTCCCCATCCCTCATTATTTTCTCTTTCCAGAGAGGGCTGCTAAAAACTTTCCAGCTGAGGTTCTTCACCTCTGTAGAAACAAGTGCACCTGCTCACTTGAGAGTCATCCTGCATCAGTTCAGGCTGGAAAGGCAGCTTGTAGTGGGCCCTAGAGACAGAAACCACCATATTCTGGATACACTGCATACAGCATGATTTGAGCTATCTCTTTGATCTTCAAGAGACAGAAGAGCAGCTTGAGTTACTTTATCTGACATGATATATCTGCTCCAGCAATTTGATAGTGAGCCACTGTTCACTGAAATGCTGAAACACAGTCTTTTCATGTGATTGTGACTCCTGGTTTGGCTTTTCTCATACAGCATGGTAGTGGAAAATACGTCAAAATAGTTGAAAAGGCTGAAAACCAGCCAATCTGTGTTCAAATTTCAGATTACCAAATTGCATTTTGTATTCTGGGTTATCATGTGCTGGTATCTGGTTTCTTAAAATCTAGGCATTAAAATTTTGAGACATCTAGCAAACATACAAAGAGTTCAGAGTCATTAGGTCTTGCAGATACTTTTCATGAGAGACAGGGTTTATAGGACATGAAGCTTAACACAATATGGGAGTCTTGACATAAATATTTATTTAAAATATTTTGCTTATCCACTATGGGAAACATTTTTCCTGAATGGTTGTGAGGGGGGTTGTAACTAGATGAGCTTTAAGGCCCCTGCCAATTCCAACATTCTATGACACTATGATTAGCTCAGTCAAATAGCCAGGAGAAAATGGTTTGTGTTCTTTGTTAGACACCTAGGTGAAGTGGCAGTACACACAGATGGGAGAAAATGTGTTTGAAGAGGACATAGGGAAACTCAGCATCAAAAGAAAAAACAGCCAAAATGCATGTGCATATTCTTCTTGGTGCCATTTCAAATGCTTCTTTCTTCTCAGGGAAGGAGGAGGCTGTGCAGAATCCTTCAAGCTGAGCAGCTAAATTAATTTTTCCTCATGAATGTTGGGGGGAATGAAGCTGCCACTGACTCCCATCCTCAGCTATGGAGTGTAATTGTGCCCAGGGCCAGGCAGCTGTTGCCTCCTGCCTCTAAATGGAAAGGAAGCAGTGCTTGTATTTTTAAGAAGGCTTTTGACTGAAGCAATTTAGAGCAGTTGCAAAAATGAGAAGGCTCTTGATTCTCTTCTTCACATTGGAAGGTAAAAGAAAAGCTGAGAGTCAGCCAGCCAGCTGCAGCTCAGTCTTGCTTTGAAAAGACTTACTAAGGCAGGAGAAATTTGGATTAGCTGGAGACAGTATGGTTAAAAACCTTGAGAAGACCAGGCATTAATTACCTATTGGGGAAGGGAAGGATCCATGTCCCATTTCTTCTCAGTTTCAGTCATCTCCAGGGACTGCCTGTCTCTTTCTTCTGCTCTGAGGTTTGACCAAGTAGTGCCATCAGGATATCTTGCTTGTCCTTACTGACCAGCTTAGCAGTCACCATGAACAAGTATCTGTCCCTAAACTGCCACACAGCTCGGTAATGCTCTGTTTAAACTACTCTTACAAAATGCGCATGTAAAAATACTAATATTATGTAATCTTATAAAATTTCTTCACTGTGTCACCTTGTGCTGTGTGTCCATGCTAAAGGGGCTTTGAAGCACTCTGGGAATGGAAAAATCTGTGCCTTACCCAGTGTTTTCTTCACTTCATGGCTCATTTGTCATGCCTGGTCCATCTGCCTTCCACTGAGGTTGTACTCCACCCCTTCCTGCTCTCTTCAATTCTTCACTAACAGGGACTTGCAACCCTGAGGCCATGGTGAACCATTTTATAACACTGACCCTAAACCAGCAGGGTCCTGAGCAGGTGAAAGACTCTTAAGTCAATGTATAGGGAAATTATGTGTGCTATGACTTAGTAAAAAGTAAACCAATAATCATTTAATATCTGGTGATATGTAAGTTTAACTGCACAGTCTTTTCTTCTCTAATTTATCAGCATTGTTGAATGAGCAATCAGATTTTTCATTGAAGTCATATATTAAGTTAACACAATGCAAACTCTTTAGTAAATGGTTTTAAATAAAATATTAATACCTTCTAGCAAAATGACCTGCCCTGATAATTACAGATAGTGGCCTGTTATTGCTCTAATAATTACAATTATTGGCACATAAGCTATTTGTACCAACAGATGCCATTTATTTGTTCAAATCCAAGAAACACAGCCATTCCAAAACAGGAAAAGAGTAAAAAAAAGTTCTTGCCCAACAATGCTGCGAACTGAACAATTACCCAAAAATGCTGCAAACCAGTTTGTTATTGTAAGAAATAGTGAGGTAGATTTGAGGTACCTAAACTATTATGAAAATTTGTTCTAAATCCTAAGATTGCTAGAAGTCCCCTTCTCTGCGGGAAAAAAAAAAAAAAAAAAAAAAAAAAAAAAAAAAAAAAAAAAAAAAAAAAGTGGAAGTCCTTCTAGTAATCTTTTAATACAAGGTTGTTTCTTACTGCACTGAAAAATAAATAAATATAGAGGTCTACATAGCTTTTTCCTTTTGTACTTTGATATCAGACATTTCCTGATGGGGAGGGCTATCTCATTTCTGTTCTGGCAAAACCAATATCTCTCCTTCCTTCACTCTTTAATTTCTGTGGCTTTTTGACTGACCTCTGATTTTTAGTCACAAAGGCTACAAATAGCAAAAGGTTGAAAGAAATTTCAAAAAGACACTGCTATGCCCTGCATTTGGGACCAGAGCCTGCAGCTTCTCTGTAACTCCTCTCTCTGCAGGATCCTGGAGGGGCTGTTGGATCAATGCACTCACTGCCAGGGCTGTGACTTCCTTCTCTATTCTGGTCTTTGAAAGCTCTAAGGGGGATGTGAACAGACTGCCAAAATTCCCTGCAGAGGCTGGGGCTACACACAGGGTGGCTTCACAGTTTTACTTCTCTTCCGCAGCATGTGCTTCATCCTGATGGATTTGTGACATCTCCTGCCAGATCAACATTCACATTCCTTTCCATTTTCCAGGAGTCACCAACCTGTCAGCCTCATCTCTGTGCCTGGGAAGATCACAGAACACATCCACCTAGAAGCTCTGCTAAGGCACATGGAGAACAGGGAGCTGATTCAGGACAGCCAGCATGGTTTCTCCAAGGGCCAGTCTTGCCTGACCAGCCTAATGGCCTTCAGAGATAGAGTGGCAGAGTCAGAGGGCAAGGGCTACAGATGTCATCCATCTACACTGCTCTATGGCCTTTTATATGCCCCCCTTTAATCTGGTCCTTCTGTCTAAAGATACGGAGAAATAGATATTTGATGGATGGACTGTTGGCTGAATAAGGAATTGACTAGATGGCCACATTGAGAGGGAACTGGTGAAGCATCCTGGTCACCAGAGTTTCCTCCTGCAGTATTCATCTCTTTTTACATATTAGTGTTAGAAATGTGTACCTTGACTTAATATTTTTTCTACTCAGCAAATGGAGACAACTCCAGCTCACAGGGAGTAGTCCTTTGACTACCATAGTCCACTATGTATGTGGCAACATGTTGACTCTTTCTCATAACTTATTGGATAGAAAGAAATTATTTTTGCCTCCAGCCATCCTAAACACACCAGTCTTTTTTTACAGGTGCACTGGCTTTTCAAATTGTCATCACAGCATTTACAGAGGAAGCTGTCACAGCCCCTCATTCATTTCTTCATTTGCCTTCTGTGACCTTTTCCCAGTCCATCTCCTTGAATCCCTCTTCCTACCTCTTCCTGTTTTTCTCTCCAAATTACACCGGTCATCTCTCTGTGCCTAATTATGCTCAAACTACAGCTGTTGAAAAAGCTTTTTCCCCTTGTCTCTCCCACCATCTGGAACAGTCCTTTTTTCCTCGTTTCTTTCTGCCTCACCGCATCTCCATCTATTTTCAAATCTCATCTGAAAACATCTCTGCTCCCATGCCTGTGCCTCTTAATTTCTCTCTCCCTCTGCTATTACATATTATTTAACTTTGATAGATACCTTGGGATACCATTTGTGTGAAGCAAATTTTACTAAATAAAGCTGTAGTCTACAGTCAGCAGAGCTTTACCCAAATTATTTGCTTTTTCACTTGTTCTTCAGTAAACAGTAGATGCCCCCATGATGATAGCAAATAATATTATGCTGATGAGCACCCAGTAATAGAAGAAGGAGAGGTGCAGAGCTGTCTGCCAGGTCTGTGAGGAACAGGGATGCTGCTCTCAGACAGAGCCCTTGAGGTGGAGCACAGCTCAGCAGGAGGAGTGGGAGAAATCCCTGGGAAACCTGGGGGAAGGCAAGGGAGCAGTGCAAAACGTTGTGAGATTGCAAAGCTTATTAATTATCAAGACTCACTGATTAGCTCTGCTTTCCTCGGATCTCATGTACACGTGTAAATACCCAAGGCAGACACCTGGCACGAGGTGCAGATCTAAGACACAAATGATTGCAACAAAATTCTCTGAGCATTGCTGCAAATCAGCATAAGGGAAGCCAGCTGAGGGTACAAAGCAGAGGCATAACCTGCTCAGCTCAAAACTGCAGAGCCAGGAGAGATGCAAAAGGGGCAGATTGAGGCAGTTATGTGGAGGGTGGGGATTATTCCTTTTTGTGTATTGGCCCTCCTCATCTGCTTTCCTATAGCTATGAACTATTAAAACAACCACAAATATAATAATAATGATAATAATAATAATAAAAATGTTAACAACAACAATACAGCAACAACATATATTTTGGGGTCCTCAGACACTTCATGAGACAGATGTCATTTGCCAGTGGCTTTTTCACACCAGTCCTGGATCCCAAAGGAATCTCTCCTGCATCTCTTGTGTTCTGCACCCACTGATTTAGTAAAAGATAGCCTACCCAGGAGATCTGCAGAGCAAGAGACATTAATATAAACTGGTTAGAAACTATATCTGAATAATAACAACTCCTTTGAGAAAATAAAAAAAAAATGTTCCTGAAAAAATGTAGAGTAAAAGACACTAAATTTATTGAATAAATAATTCACTATGAATTATTCACTCAGCTTTAGTGCATAGAGCTATTAAATAAAAATATTCCCCAATTTAACATATAATGCAAACTAACAATTAAAGTCAGTAGTGGAGGAATATTCTCCTGCAGTGGAAGATTGCTATGCAGCTTAACCATACAAGGATGACCATTTACTAATTTTTAAATATTTAAGTTTTTTAATATGTGTAGAAATGAAATCTTGCAATTTCAATTAGTATCAATTCAGAGAGGTTCTGGCCTGCATTTCATGTCACCACACTCCAATTTATTGCTTTTACTTTTTTTCAGAATTTTTTTTTTTGCAATTGTATTTCATTTCTTCAATTTATTCTCCAGTCTCTTTGTTCTGCTTCATTTCCTGATTTTGAGATTTCAATTTCAAGGTATAGTTTTTGCAAGTCTCAGTCCCTATCATTGCATCTGATGTCATCCCAATCCATTTCATTTTATTCACTCCATTTCCAAATTTCCCTTTTTAAAAATTGCATTTTATTTTATCATAAGACCTTTCCAGAGTATTTATTACACTTTTTTTTCTGATTTCAAGATTTCATTTCCTTTCCTGAAATGAAATCTTGCTATTTCAGTGAGGATCAATTCAGCAAGGTTTGGTCCATCTCCCTGCACTTCATGTCATCCAATTCCATTTCATTATTTTCACTTTGATTTGGTTTTTAAAATTGCAATTAATTTCATCAATTTCTTTTTCCATCTATTCACTTCATTTCCTGACCTCAAAATGGCAATGACTATAATTTTGGCTAATTTTGGCCCTTTTCACTGCACTCCATATACTCCAAATACATTTCCTTGTATTCACTCCATTTCCAAATTTTCTTTTT